>NW_027117400.1:0-5523457 GCF_038363925.1 Apiospora phragmitis | reverse complement strand
ATCATCAGATCTGCCGGCATCCCTGCATCTAGCCCAATCTAGCTTTACTTACCGGAGTAGTGAGGTGTCGTCATGTCTAGGTTCTCTTTCTATCGGCTATATACAACTGCCTCCCCAAGAAATCCGATGCCACTACAGCCTCAGACGCATCTTCCGAGGTCCTCTGAGTCGCACCTTGCCCTTTCAGTTCTTGGTTGTTGCGGTGCAATGACCTGCAAAAATGCCGCGTCTGTGCAAACATGGGCGGAAAAGGGGTGGTGGCGTCCTTGAGATTACGGCTGCTATCTTATCCTCACTTACTCACTACCTCCTGACGCTATTGTCTATGGTAGTACCACTATCTTGTATAACTATCTTGAGCGTCCAAGTATGGGAGTGAACTCATATTGGGGATGCTCACGCTGGACATGACTTGTTATAGTAATAGCGAAGGACTAGTTAGGATGCCACAACTAACTGGCTTCTGCCATATCTCTGCCTAGAAAGGTGTTGGGCAAGTCAAAGCTAGGGATTACAGCACCCAGAATGATGTACATTTCGCCGAGGTGCTCTGCATAGAAACCGTTGTGTCATCTTACCTTGGATAAAAAACGGTCTCTCTAGCTTAGGTGGTTGGTGTTCCCCTTTCTGGCAGAGGACTGCGCCTGGTATTGCATGCAAGCGGCGCAAGCAGTATCTTCGTGCACAGCGAAGGTGGGGCCGAACCCGAAAGGAGGAAGTGGGCGAGGTAGTATTGCATGAGGACCGGGTTCGTTCGTGGTATGCGATTGGTTTGTCAGTGTCACAAAGGTGGGTGAAACGGATCCCTTGAAAGGGCCGTTGCGAACAAACTTGGGATGGACAATGAACCCGCTTTTTGCGCAACCGACGTGATGACGGATCCCTCGCTTCATTGGCCGAAAGCTGGAATGGCATGCCAAAATGAAAATGAGGGTAGCCTTGAAAAGATAGACGAACGGACTACGGGGGCACCCTCGGTTGGAGTTTAGCTCGGACGCCGGGGCTCTTTCCCTTGGCAGCATGCCGTGCTGCCGATCTTGTAAAAATATCCTACTCATTGCTACAGTGACAGGCCCCTGTACACGGAGGCATTGGCCACCTCGTTGATCCATGCCGATGGCCATCTGGGCCACGGCACCTGAGAATGGGAAACCAGTAATGAACGAACCGCTTTGGATCTTCTCAGGGTAGACTGAAAATCACTCCATGAGAGGGCGTTTTGGGCTGGCCAAGGTTGCAGTCAATTACCCAACAGCGAGAATCAATCCCACCATGTGGAACTGTCGAGGTTAGACCATCTTCCTCCGCGACACAAAGGGTCATGCATGACAAGAAGCAAAGGTCTAGAGGTTAAAGTGGGCAAGTGATATCCGTACTGACTACTTGATTTGCTGCCTGCCTCGAATCCTGCCCCCTGCACTCCTCATGGACTTCGGGCAAAGCTCTGATCATATATTGCACCGTTGGTCTGCCAGCGGGAGTAGACCCGAAAAACTGGTCGGGGGGTTCCCGCGTGCAGCCTTTGGGAGCAACGCATCGAAACTAATAATAGATGGCCCGTCAGAAGAAGAAAACCAGCAGCACAGCAATTGGAGGCACCCCGATCCTTGCGCCGATCAGCCCCGGCCACTTTCAAGCACAAACTTTTCACGGCGCCGACGGGCGTGCCGGGCCCGGACCTGCGTTAATGCCCGGAGCCTCGACTCTTCGGCGTCACTTTCCACGACTCGCGAGATGCAAAGTGGATGCTAGGCACGAAATCACATGGATTTCAATTTTTCGTTTCCCTCTGCCGCCTGCCACCCGCCTACCATCGATTTGGCTTGTTGAGAACTTGAGATTACCATTGTGCAGGGGCGCAAATAAAGGCGAGAATAGTGTATGTCCCGGAACGGATCTGAGGTCCACTCTGCATTATCAGCAGCAGCGCTCACAGACCTGAAAAGCGTGAGCGCGCTCTGCAGCAATCGGGGCACCACGTGATAATGACTGCGTCGGGTAGGATGGGAATGGGTTCACTCATGATGCAGTTATGCTTTGTTGTTATGCTTGTTTCAAAATCTCGGGGCAAGCCAACCATCTCATGATGATTCAGTTATGCTTGTTTCAAGCTTCTATCCAGTAGAAGTGCTAACCCATAACAGGCCTACCCGATCCTGCTGGTGCTGCTGGTGCTTGTCAGACGGTTGTCAATGTTACAAGCTAGAGAGATCAGGTGAGACTTGCCGGGGTGGACCCTGGAGCGCTGGCGGCCTGGCAGGCCTGGCGAATGCTTCCCATTCGAAATCGCCTCTAAAACAACTACTAGTGGATCTGTTTTGAGGCGCATAATGTAACCGTCCGTCCCGAAAGGGGGGTTATTCGACAAAAGAAAAAGACATGGACATGGGCATGGATTTCTTAGACGCACATAGTTGTGAATCCGAGAGACGAGTTCGAGACCTGCATGTGGAGCATTCAATTCGCAGGGCCGGCAGTTGGATGCTTCGTCGCTCTGTCATCTTCCAGGACTCCCCTGCCATAGTTGGTTCTACAGAGTCCCCTGTAGACCGAAAATGGTTTCAAGGTGACACAGAAAAGGAAGAAAACAGCACCAACCTACATACTCGGGTAACACGGAGTAATGAAACGGAATCAAGGTCGTGGGATGCAGGCCAATTCGACATGGCCTTGCATTGCTTGCTCAAGCTCAAGAGGGGCAGCAAAAGCGGTTGCTCACCGACTCGCCGAAATGCCATGTCGATACGCATAATTCAGGCAACTTCTGGGCAACTCCAAGGGGTCAAGACCAAACCTGCTGCGCATTGGTCCCTACGATGAGAGAGCAGAGCCGCAAAGATCGAACGTTAGTGGGGTCTCGGCAAATCCTACTGAAGGAAATTAGCGGTCGGGAATATCTCAGGGAATAATGGGAGTTACCATTTTAGCGCTCCCAAAAGACCCCTTGCTCAGCACCTTGGCGAGGAGATCGCAGGGGGCCCGTAGAAGCTTGTCTCAGCTCTGCCAGGCCCAAGCAGGCCCTAGCCAAGAAACCCCGCAAGCTCAGGAGTGCAGTTACAAGATGGAACATCTGCGGCCGCCCCCCCCCCCCTTCCCACCCCCAGCCCAGCCCAAGACCCCGGGCACCGCAAAGAATCACGAAGAATCGCGCTTCGCTACGAGCGACGGTCGGCTTCCTCGGGCGCCCGACACAGTGCCCTCTCGTTCTATCTCCGGCGGTTCGTCTGAAAGGAGGTTTGTATGGCTGTCTGGTCTGAAGGGTACCTGCAAGAACGACAGGTTGGTAGGTTGACACAATGAATGACAGGTTGACGGATTGGCACTAACACAGACATCGGAACAGCAACACTAGTAGGAAATAGATCAGACATGACCCCAGGTTCAGCAACGCTTCATCAACTCAGATAGAGTAGTAGACTGGCTGCTTACTAACTTTGGGGATTGACTGGATTGACAGGATCGACTGGAGTTCCAATTCCCAGGCCAATATTTTTGTTTCTAGACTGGCAGCAATGATTTGCAATGATTTGCAATGATTTACATGATTTTCGCTTGGTGTTTGATTTACCACAATGACACCGCGACCCGAGTTGCCAAGAGGAAAGCATGGCAGTGCTTCTCTCTCTCTTCTCTCTCTCTTGAAGCGTGCGGCTAAGACGGCAGGGCAACTCGTCGCGATTCCGATCCAGATTACCGGCAGGGGGTTTGGGGCTGCATGAGATGTCAGGACCTCCGTCCGAGCCGAGATCGGACTACGCCCCAATAGGATAGAATCAATCAGGAGGGGGTGGGCACTCGAGCACATTGGCCTGCCGGGCGTTTTCGCTTCTTCGCGTGGGTCCCGAATCTGGACAAACCCCTGTCGCATACCCGTCGAAACACCCCTGCCAAGGACCAAACACGCTTAACAGGCAGAGACAGGCACACCACCGACTAGGACCGACTTGTAGGCGCAACCCAGTCAGTCGGGGTGGATAGCCCAACAATAGTCTGCTACGAACTCGATGGTGAGATACCGACCAGAACATATCGTCGAGGGGTTAAGCGCCGACGTCGAGTATATAACCTCCCGTTCTCGACCGCTAAAATGCCCATCTTCTCTCCTCATCATCAGCATCGTCAGCTTCTCACTCTTCACTTCGCTTCTTCTTTACCTTCACAACCGGTTGATCTGGTCTGTTTGCTTCGATTCTCAACAATCTTTACTGGTTAATTTTTTCACTTTGAGCCCTTCTTTGCTCTTCACCTGCAGTCTTTTCCAATTCTCGGAATCCTTCCATCAAACAACATTCAAGATGTATACCGGAACTTCTCTCCTCGCCGTCGTCCTGGCCGCCGCCAGCGTCGTCTCCGCCCACGGCAACGTCCAGGTCGTCACGTAAGCAGCTCCCGCTTCTTCTTGTTTCGCAAACAATCGTACTAATAACTCTGCAGTGGTAACTTGGGTGGCAACGGTACCGCCCTGGGCATCAAAGGCGCTGTCGTCGCTCGCTTCGGCAAGAACTCCGCCACCGAGAAGGACACCACCGTCTTCCCCAAAAATTCCGCCAACAAGCCCCTGACCGACGGCCTCGGCAAGACCGCCGCCAATGGCAACCTGAAGGTCGCCAGCACCCTGGGCGAGTCCATGGCTCTTTCTGGCAACACCCTGCCCCAGGTCTCCGGCGACGGCTCCGGCACCATCTCCGGCTCCTGGCGCACCGTCACCAGCGATGGTACCGCCATCAACAAGGAGGGCGACCTGAACGTCGTCATCGACGAGACCGGCACCGGCGCCTACTCCAAGGGCACCCTGCTCAAGGCCCAGTCCAACATGGTCGGCAACGGCCGCGGCAACGTCGTCCAGCGTGCCCTCGCCGCCATGGGCATCCGCAAGCGAGCCACCAACGTCGGTGCTGATGCTGCCTTCTCCGTCAAGGTCCCCGCCGGCCTCAACTGCAAGGGCACTGACGCCGCTTCCGGTGCCTCCAACTTCTGCCTCATGAAGATCGTCAACAACAACAACGCCGGCCCCTTCGGTGGCAACATTGCCTTCCAGGTCGCCGGTGCTACTGGCGGTGCTGCTCCCGCCACTGGTGCCGCTGCCACCAAGGGCAACAACGCCGCCAGCGACAACAACAACAGCAACGGCAACGGCAACTCCAACGCCAAGGGCAACAACAACGCCAAGGGCAACAACAACGCCAAGGGCAACAACAACAACCAGAAGAACGCCCGCTCCTTCATCGCATAAGTTTCTTGAGATGAAGTGGTCGGGAGAACCGGGACGCACATGAGCTCCGGCTCTTCGCTACCGATTCGATCCAGCTCCCCGGGCTTTTCCTTTCCCCTTTTTGGCGGTGTTGCTGTGCACCTACTGCTAGAGGATAATAGAGGGGGTCCGGGGTTTCTTCTCATGAGTGCACGATTGATTGATTTTTGCTTTTTTGTTTATGATAGAAGGGTTTCAGCCCGTGGGGAAGGGGTGGGGGTTGGGGGAGTTGGGAAGGAACAGCAACTGAAATCTGTAGATAGAGCTGTTAATCGAGAGCTGCGATGCTGTATATACCCACAAAACCGTGTTTTCACACCATGCCGCAAGTGATTCTTTCGACTCGGTAATAGTCATGCCCCATACGTGTTGCTTTTAATAGATACGCAAGGCGACTCGACTTTTGCGGCGGTCGAACCTAGGCTGCTTCTCCCTCGCCATTTGCAGGACGGGGTGTATTGCGAGCACTGTCCTTATGAGGTGCCAGCTATTGCTTAGGGTATTGGTCTCAAGTTACACAATTCCTGGTAGAGGGGTGGGTTTCATGGAACAGGAAATCCTTCTGTTCTCTTGTCTCGTTCCAGTCATCGTGTTTTTCGATTGCGTTACTAAATGATTAGTAAGTACTGCGATCAGAGGAAATGGGCGAATCATTCATAGGGAACTTTGCACGGGGTGGCTTGCGACGCCTGTTTGTCACTAGCAATAGTCCGCATCTTTTACAACGCGCTCAGGAACTAGCCACAAGTCAAGCATATAGTTCATTGAATATATGGTTCATATTGAGAAGTTTCAATATTTTACCATGTTCGATAGCATCTAAAGATCACACACCTGAAGCCCAATCAAAACCTATGAATGAGCCACCGCTCGTGACCATTTTTGAACAAATCGACTCCGACCAGTCCCAATAGTACAGAGATATACTCTGATAGTAAAGCCTGACCCTAATCTCATGCCATCGGGTTTAGGTCCAATATCAGATCGAAGAATACTGGCAGTGCTAGAACCGAATCGCCATTCATCTCCTATGGCTGCAACGATCAGCGTATCTGGCCGACGAGGAGGTGTGACAGTCACGACAAGCGTCCCTAGCCTGGTTGGTCGAGCCTTGTAAAAACACCTTGCGAATTCACCTCGCTCTCTTCGGGTTTCCTCGGCCACGGCCATAGGCCTTCCAGCGGTATGTCGCCGTAGATGGCGTTGATGCCCCAGGTGAAGTCGACGTTGCTCTTGTCCTGTTCGACGCCGTAGACGAGCCTCCCTTCGGCCCCCGTAGGCTTGGCACCTCACTACATTTCGGTGTGTGATGTCTCGAAGCCGGACTTGTGCGAGCTCGGGGATCATGTTGCGCGCCAGGCACTCCAGGTGCACGGCCCAGCGCGGAGGCTCTTGCGGGTCTCGGAGGAAGAAGTGCCGGGTATAGATATACATATCCTTGTTTGCCCAATCATCATCCATATACCAGACCTCTAGGTCGGTGAAGTCGATATAACTATCCTCATGGCGGATGTTTTCCCCGGGAAGTAGAACCCATCTTTCATCATCCAGGGGACGTTGGCGGCTTTCATGGACAAGTCCCCACCCATGGCTGTTCATCCCGGGACCTGGTGGGTCGGGGTGGATTCGAAAGTGTATAGTCGGCAGTTCAGGAAGAAAGTCGTGGTAGAACTCTCCGGATGTTGCTGGCGGTGGTGGGCTAGATAACTCCTCGTAGGGGGGCGGTGCGGAGGAGCGACAGGATTGCGAGGGCTGAACTAGGGGCATGGTGGAATATGGAGATCAGAATGTTTTCCGTCTCTCAGGTAGGTATTAAGCTAGGAAGATACAATGAAATTCCATGTTCTAGCTGAGTGAAAGGGCAAGTCTATATCATAAATATCTTTCGGAGACACTGGCGATCGAGGTCCAATGCTAAATTGGCAAACCTCGTTTGGAGAAACCACGGTCTCATAAACTTAAGGAATTTCTCATGTTAAATCACAGTAGTTTTGCAAAGCCATGGGACGCACGAAATCAGATATCTTGAGACCCGCTGCTCACTATCCTGCTCTAAGTAGGCACTGCAGGTGAAGCCCCGAGCGTCCTTTTTCTCACATCTCGTCTCCTAAGGTGCATTCTAGCTGGATCACTGAGATTCGGGACCTAAGCCTGGGTCATAGAAGAATCAGCGGACAATCGAAAGCAGCCATTATCTAGTGACAGCGAGATGTCTCAAGGCTTGGGGCTGCGACTTTGGAACCCATGGCTGTCACTTGGCTATGCGTTGCGCTGTTGGCCATCTGACAGCTGTTCTGGCCCAGCATCCGCAGATGCTCAAACGCCTCAACGCCACTTATGCCTTCCATGCCTACTGCGGGACAGCCAAGGAAAGCAAGCCGACGATGAGGCCCGCGATGGACTTTTTCATACCACTCGGTAAGTACTCAGCTGCACATGTGTAAGTGGTAGGTAATGCCTTAGCCAAGGCAACTTTTGCTGATGTCGTCACCCAACAGGGGCCGAAGAAGCCGCCAAAGGAGGGGTAAACATTTACCCCACACTGGGCCTCAGCACCAAAAAAAGTATCGTGACATTTACCCCACGCGCTGGAGAATCCGGGTTCAACCTTCAACCGCTCAAGTGCCGAGCAATCTAACCATCTCCATCTATATCTGCATTGGCGCATGCATCAAATGATATAGTAGACATGACTTGTTGCATCATCTTCCATCGAGAAGTCTACCTTCTTCTTCTTCTTCCTCTTTGGATCTGCGACTCAATTGATTGATCCAAATCTTTCAAAGTGAGTAGTTCTTCATTCTCTACACCCACCCCTTCTTCCACCCGCACCACCACCACCACCGACCGCCCAATATGTCCACCCCGGAATGCTCGCGGTAACCATGCAGCCAAAGCCCGGCCTGCTGCCCGCCCAGTTCCACGAGTGGTACAACAACGAGCACGGTCCCACGCGCCTGCGCATCCCCCAGATCTTCACCAACGGCCTGCGGTACCGCGCCGCCACGACCAGCAGCCCGAGTTCCTCGCCGCCTACGACGTGACGCGCATGTCCCACCTAGAGACCGACACCTACACCACCCTGCGCGCGAACCGATCTCCCCGCGAAGTTGAGATTATCGGCCAGGTCGACGTGACGCGGCACTTCTGGGACCTCGTGGCGGAGAAGAAGTCGCCGCTCTTCCTGCCCGTCGAGCAGCTGACCGACGACGAGGCCGCGGGGCTGGTGCTCGTGGTCGTCGAGTTCGGGCTCAAGGACCACCCGGAAGCCGAGGCGGAACTGCTCAAGTGGTACAACGAGGAGCACGCCGAGATGCTGTCCAAGGTGCCCGGCTGGCTGCGCACGCGCCTCTTCAAGACGTCGGTCCTCGACACGAAGGGCGGCGCCAAGAAGACGGTCTACTACGGCGTGCACGACTACGCCAAGGAGAACGGCCTCGGCGGGCCGGAGCACAAGGCGTCCATGGCAACGCCGTGGCGCGTCGGGGTGACGGACAACTACGCGACGCTGCAGGGCCGCCGCATCTGGTCGCTCTTCTACATCTTCGGCCCCGCGCCCCGCGACCTCGCGTCTCTCGCGGAATTGCCGGCCGCGGAGTCCACCTTCCAGTCCGCCGACGGCAAGACCAAGACGACCAACGAAGAGAACAAAAATGCAGTGATTGAGTCCTTCGTCACCCTGCCCTCCGACGGGCTCGTCATCCCCTACCGTCTCGAAGGCAATCCCGACACCCAGGCCCCGGTGATTGCGTTCTGCAACTCGTTGCTGACATCGCTGCACATGTGGGACGGCTTCGTGTCCATCTTGAAGGCGCAGAGGCCACAGTACAAGATCCTGCGCTACGACGCCCGCGGCCGCCACGCCGTGCCACAACCTCCCAAGCCCGCGACTCTCGAGATGCACGCCGACGACCTCGCGGGAGTCCTGGAGGCCCTCCGCATCCCGCGCCTTGCCGTACTGGTCGGCGTGTCGATGGGCGGTGCAACAGCTCTGCGATTCGCTCTGCGTCACGCCGACAAGGTGGATAAGTTCGTCGCGTGCGACTTCAACGCCGCCTCGAGCGCCGCCAACACCAGCGCCTGGAAAGAGCGCATCGCCCTGGCCGAAAGCACCGCCACCCTCGACGACGGCAAGACGACGGTGCCGGGGATCCAGCAACTGGCCGGCCAGACGGTGCAGCGCTGGTTCCACCCAGCCACGGGCGCCGAGACGGTGCAGTGGATGACGGACATGGTGGCCGCCAACGACGTCGAGGGCTTCCACTACGGCTGCCAGGCGCTCTGGGACTACGACATGAAGGAGGAGATGCGGGGGTGCGCCGTGTCGGGTTTGTTGGCGGTCGGCGAGGGCGACGGCAAGGGCGCCCTGGTCAAGGCCATGGGGGGGTTCCGGGGCAACCTGGGGGGAAAGGAGAAGGGCGCGGCGGAGCTGGCCGTTGTGCCGGAGACGGGGCACCTGCCCATGGCGGAGAACCCGCAGGCGTTCTGGCAGAAGGTTCAGGGGTTTTTGTAAGGGACTACGATGTATTATTCGAGTTTGACACGAGGCGTGTGTAAATGTTTGTGACAGTCCGGTACATACCACATACCTAGTGATTACATTCGTGGCGTTGAGAATTGACCAGACCACTGACTCAAACACTCACTCCCATTCGTCCTTTTGCTTGTTCCGTCTTCGCTTGCCTACGGCTGCGAATCATTGGCCCTTGGCCCATTTCGACCACGGCCTATCAATCCCATCATTCCTCCCCGTCATGACGCCCAGTAATCTCTTGTTCCTGATGAGGAAGATAAACACCTTTTTCCTGAGGAATGTTATTGGAAATCTCCACCCAGACGGGACAGTGGTCACTGGGCCCCCAGTCGCGGGGACTGTCGCAAATGCCGGCGCCGACGATAGCATCCTCCAGCGACTGGGCTGCGATGATCAGATCCACGCGTTTGCAGCGGGCACCCCAGGTCCGGCCCCGCGGGTGGTGGCTGTACCGCCGCTCGTCGCCGTGCACGTGCCGGAACGTGTCGATGCCGTCCAGGCCCTTCTGCCATCGGGTGTGGTTGCCCTTGGCCGGCGCCGCACCTTCCGGCGCCTTGTGCAGGAGCTTCCTGCCGAAGAACTTGTCCTGGAAGTCGGTGCGGTTGTGGAGGTGCTGGATCGGGTAATTCCGCAGTTTGGGGTGGGCGTCGCGCGCGTCGGGCGCCACGTGGAAGGTGCCGGCGAGGAGGACGTGGTGACCCCGCGCGCCGTACGAGTGGGCTTCCCGGAGCAGGGCGGCGTGCAGCGCCAGCTTCTGGTTGTGTTGGCGCGTCCGGGAGGGCCCCGAGTCGCCTCCTAACGGATAGGAGGTTTCGTAGCCGGTGCCCGTGCCTTTGACGGAATAGACGTTGAAGATGGCGAGTTCGACTGGCTCGAGGTTGCTGCTGCTCCAGGCGGCTTCGTCGGCATCGCCGTCGAGCGGGAAGCTCAGGCGTTTGGTCTCGATCACCTGGACCCGGCCGCCTTCTTTGTCCCACCACGCGCCGCCGACCGAGAGTACGTGGGAGTCCCGGCGGATGATGGCGGCCACGCCGGCCACGCCTTCGTCGGACCCCTTCGCGTCGTCGTAAGGATCCGAAGCGGGCAAATGGAAGAAGACGTTGTACTTGGGTCCTCCATCGACCATGACCGCTGCTGGCGAAGTTGCGTCTAAGAATCCACGGGGGTTGACATCACGTGAGAGCGGCAGAGGCCTGGGACCCGATGACTGGGCCGCGTTGACAGCGTCGCGGATGGCGCTTTGCGTCGCCTTGTCCCTCGGCTTGATCCGGACGTTTTGCAGGAGCAACATGTGAGGCCATTCGTATCGTTTCAATGCCTGCCGCAGCGAAGCCTCGCCTTTTTTGGACGGATCGCCATGCTCATCACCCCCACCCTCACCCTTGCCGCGCTTCTTCGGAGCTGCAGAGCCCTGCTCGCCCGGGGTTCGTCTGCTATTAATAGCCCCACCAAACCGCGGCTCTTCGATGCTGCTCTGCTGCTGCTGCTGCTGCTGCTGAAGATACTGTTGGACGAAGGGCGCGATGCCGTTCACGTTCCACGAGAAGATGCGAAGCGTGCCCTCCTTGGGCGCGACGAGCGGCGAGAAGACGGGCGGCCGCGTGCTGTCGGAGCCTGCTTTGGCTGCTTTCCCCGACGACGACGATGTTTTTTTCGAATGCTTCTGGCGCCTTGAAGCCGGCGACGATAAACTTATGCTCGTCGAGAAGACGGATGGAGACCGAACTCCGTGTCTACAGGTGCTGCGGGTCACGCGTGCCCATTGCATCATGACGAACTGCTATTCATGTTCAGAATCACGTGGTGGGTTTATTATTTTTTGCGATGGTTGTATGGCATCTCTCATTCAATCCCACTTCTCTCAGGTCGGATGGCTCGTGCGCTATTAGCACTCTATTTGTGGCCTGCAGTTCCAAGTCAATGGCCGCTAATCAGGCTCTGTACCTGCGGGAAAACGTGCTGGAAATCCCCCGGAATTACCCGCGTACACCACCTGCAACACCAGCGATTAATCAATCAATTAATCGACATCATTCTTCTTTTGAAACCTCCATCTTTTCAGCAGCCCTGGGTATAAAAGAGATGCCGAGTGCAGGCTTCTTCCACGCCGTGTACGCCTCGCACCGTTCATACCAGTCCTCCATCCCGGGCGCCAGGCTGAAGTCGAAATTCCACACGATGCGAGCCAGGATCAATCGCATTTCCGCGTAGGCAAGACTATAATGATGCCTCGTTAGCCATGCGCCCTTGATGGAATAGGAACGGGTTTACTCTTGACTCTTGATCATCTTACTTCTTCCCAATGCAGTTCCTGGGATCGACGGAGAAAGGCGTCACGCCCGCCAGCGCGTCGTTCTTGAATTCCTCGTCGCCGAGCCAGGGTTCTGGGCGGAACTCGTCGGGCTTGTGGAAATACGTCGTGTTGTGAAAGAGCACCCACTGCCACACCTCCAGCACCGTCTGTGATATTTCGTAAGCATCCAAATCACTGTCGAGTCAAGTTGGTTGGTGGCATGATGATGGACAAAACTTACGCCTCCGGGCACATGCCGGTCAACGATGTGGTCGCCGCCCGGCGCGATCACGCGCGGCAGGGCGCCGACGGCTGGCGGGTAGTAGCGCAGGGACTCGTCCAGCACGGCCTGCAGGTACTTGAGCTTCTGCGTGCTGACGAGATCGATCTCGTCCTCGCAGGAGAAGCTGGAGCAGACCTCGACCTGTAGCCGCTCGAGCACGTGCCGGTGCTTGGCCAGGAGGTACGTCGCCCCACTCAGGAGCACCGCCGTCGTCTCGGAGCCGGCGATGATCAGGAGCGCGGCGTTGTCCACCAGCTCTTGCTTGCTCATCTCCTGTTCGCGTCACACACCATTAACACCACGCGTCAGACAGACAGATTCTGTGTGGCGTCTCCCACCACAAGTGGCTGCAGCGAACTATTCTGGACTGCGCCGGCGAAAAGAAAGAAAAAACTGTAATTACTTACAATGCCTTGCTTCCTGCTGCCGCTCACCATTTTGCCAATGAGATCTGCACGTTCAGTCTGCAGCCCAAGCCGTTTTTCCACCTTGATGGCTGACAGCTCGGTATGCTCCTGCATTTTCTTGACGAGGCCGCGCGGAATGAAGAGCATGGGGAGCAGGCGCCCTATGTACTCGAACCGGAGGAGGGTGGAGACCTTGCTCATGGTCAACAGGCTCTCGAAGATGAGCGAGACCCAGGGTGGTAGTGGGCCTCCTCGAGGCAGTCGAATGGCTCGCCGGACGCGAGGTCGCCCACGATGTCGAACGTGGCCCAGTTGTACCACTGCGTCACGTCCAGCGGGCTGCGGCCCTGGTGGCAGTGCTCGCGCATCCGCTGGAGTAGCAGGTCGACGTATCTTTTAATCATGGGCTGCTGCTCCAACGCTATGATTTCCCCTCGCCACCGGGAACGTCAGTAAACCAGTGGTCTCATGTTCCACGAAAGAGTAAGCCACCGGAAATAGGCAAGGAATAACTTACTGGCCTGTGCCGAGAAGCCATGCGACATGGCGCGGCGGAAGCGCGAGTGGTCTTCCCGGTTCGCGCCGATGATGTTGCCCTTCATCTGGAATATGACGTGCTCGTCCTTGGGGTTCTCGGGCTTGCCCTTAGTGCGGTGGCCCTGGAGCTGGGTGTGCGCGTCCGGGTGGCTGACGGACACGATGTCGGGCGCCAGTCGGACAAAGGGGCCGTATTGGGCGTGCAAGTCGCGGATCCGCCATATGGCCTTGCCCGTGTGGAAGTTGAGCGTGTACGGGATCCGGGTCATGGCCCAGAGCCGGGGGCCCGGGTAGCTGCGCAGCGGGTGGAAGAAGAGGTTGTATATACAGTGGCCCGCCGTGAGAGCCAGAATTTATGGAACAAAGACAGCAATATCGGTTAGTCGTTTGCCGAAATCCAAAGATTACCCAGCGGATGGATGGCCCCTTCATCAACTTACCATGCCAGCTGCGATGGCTATTAGCTGTACGGCGGCTCGCTGAGGATTGCTGTGTGCATATTGCAGCATCTGTGCCCCAAGCTGCATCATGTTGGGCGAACGCGAGAACTGTTACAGATCTGAGACAGGTTGATCTTTGTAAGCTGAATGAGGCTACACACGGCCGAGTTGGTGACCAGGAAAATGTTGCACTAGAAGAATATGCCAGAACACGCATGCTACACAGCGGTAGAGGTGATGGTTATATATACACACATGTGTATGAATTCAAGGTCCCTGGCCTACTATATTATTAGTCGCGGAACTCGGATCCCCGAAGTCCTCGTCCCTGACGTAGCGAGCGAACGTGCTTTTACCAAGGGCCGGCTTCCTATACGCAAGCATGACTCTCTGGCGACGTATGAGGTTTATTATCCCC
Source organism: Apiospora phragmitis (assembly GCF_038363925.1). Taxonomy (NCBI): domain Eukaryota; kingdom Fungi; phylum Ascomycota; class Sordariomycetes; order Amphisphaeriales; family Apiosporaceae; genus Apiospora; species Apiospora phragmitis. The sequence continues at coordinate 5,509,294 of NW_027117400.1, read as the reverse complement.
GAGGAATCGATATGATTCGGGTTGGAAGAAGAGCCCGATGAGGGGGTGTCGGCACTTCGAATCGCTATGAAGACCAATCGTACATAATACGAGTTACAGGGGCAGGGTATGGATGGCCCTAGGCCAATTGTCGCACGCCTAGTGGGAATTCCAACAATGCGATGCGAGGTAGTGGTCGATGTATACTTCCAACGCAACACCTCTTGCAGGGAAATATGCATGACGATGATTGGCCGTGCCATCGTTATCAAGGGTTTCTTATACGTGCCAAGGTTGCAGCACTTGGTATTGCCGCATACCTGCTTGAGTGCTTGAGGCGGCGGCCATGGGTGGGTAGTTGGTGTCGTCCCTGGCCATCAGCACATGCCAGCTTTTTTCCCCCGACGACTAGCGATTCCCCAGATTTCAGTTCCTCTTGGTTTCTCTGGAAATCTCGGCCATCCTCAATCAAAATCTATACTCTGGCAAACCCCAATGCTCGACTCCTACCGACGACCATACTTGCGTGGATAAAACTCTACAGCGAGACATTGTTATGGCCCACGGTCATGGATTGGTTATGTTTATCCCTTGAGTGGTATTGGTAAACGAGGTAACTCCATCTGATTATTGAGGTATGGCTCTGCTTGCAGATTCCCATCACCTCGGTTTGCCTTTGGAGATATGTTGACCTATACCCCCCCCCCTCAATCCCCCCCTTAGCTGACAAAGTACGGCAAATGTTGTCGTAAGACAGATCCTCTCAGCTCCAAAGCGAGCCATCTCGCACTTCTCGCAGCCCGCGCAAGCAAAGTTTTCCGTCAGAGCTAGTCCGCAATGGTAGGGTGGACTAATAAGGACGTGGCAGAGGCGACCCTAGAATCCCGAGCGGCTCGCCCCATGGTCCTTTGGATTAGGGTGCTTACGCGTGGGTGCTAGTATATGTCCGGCTAAGCGAGCGCTGGGAGTGGGGGTGTAGGGGTGGTGCCGGATCTCGGAGACTTTCGAGACGGAATATCTCAACTTCCCGTTAACAGGGTATAGCATGTAGGGGTGGAAGTGGCATGGATACCAAGGCAGGTCGATTACGCCTGCTCCTCCTCACCCCTGTAACTATGGCGTTGCCTAAACATGACCACCAATCGGCGCCACCCGGGATCCCATTACGTTCGTATGACTATGGATGGATTCCTGGTATCTAAGTACCAAGGCTGCCTAACACCTGGGACCTGACCTACTTTACCCCTGAGCAGCTAGTACTGTAGTACAAGACACTGCCAAAAGACAGCCATGAGATAGCTGAATGACTTTGATCATCTGGATTAGAATCGCTGGATTGTAATACTATGGAATCGTAATTTGGAATACACTGAGCCATTGCCCGCCACTTCCACTACCTGATCAGACCCTCGACTCAACTGCGTCTGCTGCTACTAACACCAACATAGCCCCCGCCACCCAATATCGAGACGCCTTCCGCCATTTCAGCCCGTTGGATTGCGAGGTCCAGCTCTCTGGTGACGCAGGATGCCGCCACCACCTTAAAGCTTTGGAATCCAGCGTTGTCGCCTTTCTGGCCCCAACGTCCGCCATTGCCATTCTGTTGCTTGCGACGGCCGACATGGAGACAGGCGAGACTGAGCTCCAGTGCAGCGAGCGGGTTGTAGTCCAATACCGTGCTGGCCACATCGTCCTCTTCCAGATCAGCTTCGCCGTGGCCGTGCTTGTTCTTGCGGATGAGGGCCACAGCCGTTTTGCACATGCGATCAAAGGCCTCCTTCAGATTGATCGATCGATCACGCTGCCGCGGTGTCTGAATACCCGACTTGTTGAAGATGTTGCCGGTAAAGACCTCGAGCTCCGTGATGGGAATCGACGCGTGCTCCGAGTAGTCCATGGTGATGTTGTACATCATGTCTTCGTACGTTTCCCGGATCTTCAAGGCTTCGCTCTCATGCTGTTCCCAGTTGACCTCACCCAGCATCTCGACGCACTTCGCCTCAATCAGTGAAATAAGAGCAGTCCAGACAGCGGGTCCGCTAACGCGCTTAGAGTTGACGCGAACACTGTCGTGCCAGATTCTCTTCTCATCGATAGCTCGGTAGAGTAGACCGAGGATCTTGTCGGATCCGTAATAGGTGAAACGAGGACTGCCAGTCTTCTCATCGTCATCGTCTCCCGCAGGCTCAAGCACTTCCTCTTCGAATGAGATTTCCGTTCGACTCTTAATGTTCATGGGGACAGAAGGTGCCATGAAATCGGGTCGAAACCTGTTGAACTTGATACTGCGGAGTTGATCCATGTCAACTGCGATGCCTGTCTTGGAATAGTCGACGGCTGTAGACGCCATCGCGGCCAGCATCTTACAGTCTGACTGGTCAGTATATGTAGAACAATTGTCAAAGATGTGTGCAAATACCATCGGCTACTGTACCTGCATCCCGCTGGTCTGCCAGAATCAAGTGTTTGTTTGCGAGAAGCCCTGATGCCAGATTTTGTCAGTTGTGACGCGGCATACCTAAAGGATCAAAGCCTTGGGCTCACCTAGTTGATCGGTCGCCATAAACTGAACCTAAAAAAGTGTCAGCCGTAGGATATCGCCGAAAGTAAATTCAACTTACGAAAAACTCGGTCATATCTTCCCGTTCGATCTCTCTACCGATGTTGACAGGAGGCATGCGAGGGTAACCAGCGGGCTCAAAAGTCAGGGTCTCGGCATTGATAGCGCCACGATCCCAGATCACACTGAAGATATCCCCATCAAGGTCGCCGCCCGATAATTGCGAAGGCATATCGCGCTCCCCCTTTTGCGAAAACACGATACAGTTCTGCAAGGATCGTAAAGGGTGACCGTCGGGCGGGATAACGTTGGTGACGATCTGAATGTCGCCGGGATGCATTGCAGGCGAGCTGGAACCATACACCATGTCAGGCTCCCATATGGGGAGAGATGTCTTGAGAAACGTAACCAACTTACCGAGTCACTAGCATATCGCGCTGATCAAGTTCCATGCAGTCAGCCTTAACAGCTTCGGATTTGTTGAACGTGATGAACACTTCGTCTTTGTTCAAAAACCCGGTCTCGTCACAGATTCCGAATAAGGTCACCCCTTCCTCAATAGGGATTCGAGCCTTGTGTTTCAGCAACCTAGATTGTTGAGTTAGTCATAGAAATGAGAGTTTCAAGCATCGCCTCCAGTCGTTTCGTCACATGGACACCGGAAAATCCAAGATGGGGGCATCAAACTTACCTCAGCTCCCGCAGAACCATAGCCTCGACAATGGAGCTTAAGAAACGATCCTTTTTGTAATCGATTTCGTTCCGGTCCAACCACCTGATCAACTGCGCGAAGCCGACTTGCTCTCCGATCCTTTGGCACTTGAGAAACTCCACCGTGTTGATGGTGTGCGCTGTGATCAGACGGAGACGGTTGAGTTCTCTGTTCTGACTCTTGAGGAAGAAGTCCTTAGCGACATTCATGTCTTCCATAATCTTGATCATCTGTAGAGTATCAGTCACCTTGGTAATCAGTACATAGGGACCATGCTCACCTGGCGGTTTAGAATCAGACGAATGGGCTTGTCGGCTGTATCGCAAATCTCCAGGTTATCTTTATCGTCTGTCTCGAACTTGACCATGGACGGCCGGACAAGCATCTTTCGCCCCTTCAATCGAGTATCCAGCGCAACCATCCCCTTCGCTCCACCCCATCGAATCTGGAAACAAGTTGGAAATGTTTTTCGCTGGGGCATGGCATCTTGGAGAAGTTGCACGACCTCCTGAGAGACTGTACCCACGCCGTCGGTAAACACGCTTTCGTTACCCTTTGCATCAATCCGAGTGATATCAGGGACAATATGGTCGCTGACTCCATTGACGGTAAGATCCACGGCGAAAGGCGTCTCGGAGAATACCTGTCCGATGCGCGCGGCACATCGTGCTGGGGAGTAGATATGATTGAACTTTCCAAGGTGCGAGATGACGGTGAAGTACGTCTGCAGTGTCAACTCAAAGACGAAAGACGCCATGAACCACGCGGAATGACTTCGTAAGGAGGAGTGCGAGAACCCAAGGAAGGAAATAGTGACGGCCGCCAATAGCAAAGCCCTTCTGAAACACTTCCTTAATTGTTGGTAGATGCCATCGTTGCTGGCCTTGGGGTCGAATCGGAGATTCTGCCCATCTTCGTCGCTGAATTGGACTCGCAAGAAATGGTCGACGTGGTCGGGGAAGCGTCTCAGGACCCGGTTCTTGGCCTCTAGCTCTGGTCCGTGAAAAGTCAAACCCGTTGACGAAACTTGAGCCTTATACACCCATGTAAGGTTATCACGAGCTCGCTCCTGCAGATGCATTAGTGGATTGTGAATCGGTATGGCCCTGGGGTCTGAACCTACGGAGAAGAATTTGGCGGCCATGTCTTCCCGGACCAGCTGCTCGAGGGAACATAGGTAGTCCCACAGGCTGTCCGGTTCAAAGATGGATGCCTCGATCCCTATTCCAGGAAATGGAATTTCGGGAAAGATTCGCTTGATCGCTTGAGCAGAGAAAGGCAAGTCCTAATCATATGTTGTGAGCAGAAACTTCGGAGTAAACTAATGGCCGTGCCGTCATTTCAGAGAAATCGAGAACATAGTGGAGGAATTAGGTCTTTGCAGGGGCTGGGGTTATTACCTTGTCCTGGAGAGCTTTCTTATTGCCCACCCCATAACACTTGGCTAGCCGACGAAGTATGGTGTCAACGGTCCAGGGCAACAGGTAGGCATTTTGAACCAGTGCTTGGAGTTGGTAGAGCACGTCGAACGGCATCACCTTTGAACATCCCGAAACAAGCGCGTTGAAGAATTTCAAGCCGTCAGCAATGGTCTGCTTTGCGTACCTAGTCGGGAAATTATTCTGATGGCCAATCGAGAACAGCTCACTGTTCTTCAGAGTCTCGATCTTCTCATAAAACTCTACTGGCGAAACAGACAGACGGTAGACAAGGCACTGTCCAATGGACCGTCCGTGGTCGGCGCTTCCTCTTGGGATTTTCGTCAACCGATCCTTACTAGGCCCTTGTGGACCTTTTTGGGTCAACAAATTCGCCATGGCGGGCTCGAGAGCTCCAAGGTCGCGATTTGCAAAGATGCGCGGGACTTCCCAGAGGGTCAAAGTGAGGGCGGTGGGTGTTGAGGATGTGACTATGCTCTCAATGATGCGATACGGGATCTCGAGTCGAATGGAAGTCCTCCCCAATCCGTGTACGTGACAGTCAGCTGGTAATTGGAGAAATTGGCGATTCCTGCCTGAGTTTGCCAGTTGACCTCGGGTACATACACGAGCTCGTCTGCGTGGTATGTGTAGTAGCCACAAGAAAGGCCAGTTGCGCCTATTCCTTGTAGTTCAAACGGGACCTTCATGACTTTCGGCTGCTCCTCCTGGTGTCTGCATGAAGAAGTCAGATAGCTGCATTGCGAGGAATTCTAGACAAACGTGTCCAACTCACGGCTCAGATCTCTTGCGGCGGTCATCCTCGGCCTTCTTGTGAAGGTCGTTGACGCCCTTCTGCAGAGCCTTGGGATGGAATGGGTCGGGTTGCTGGCGACCTCTGTGACAGAAGATGCGCTGATTGAATATGTACAAACGAGCCTTCTGCTTCGTCTTGCCGTTGCGGGCGATCTGTCCCGGCATATCGAGAGCACCGTACACGCGCAAGAAGGTCTCGCCATCATGGGCGTGCAAAAATGTAATGGTGCCATTTCTCGTCTTGCGCTGCTTGTTGCAGGCCCAGTCCTGGATACCGAGTGCGGACAGCTTGGCCATCAGTTCAGTCTTCAGCGCCTTGTCGGAAATGTCGGTTGGAAGGTTGGACATGAAGATATCCATGATGACAGCTAGACTCGCGAACGAGATTTGCTGTGCATACTTGGAAATGGAAGTGAAGGGCGATATACGCCGTGTGATGGATGGCTGGGAAGAATGCGGCCCTTCAAACTGCAAGTGTGTTGGTCAAGATGCAGGCTGCCGGTACAATCAATCAATCAAGATTGACACAAGGATAAAGCATTGAAGCAGTGAGGGTTCAAGGGTTCCAATCATGGGTGGCCTGCAGCGCTGTGAAGAATCAGCTTTTCAGACATCTGCCATTTTTGGATCAGTCATCAATGGCAGCCTTGATGCACAGGTGGCTTGGTTGATTGTTTCACTTGCAACTGCCTTCATTGGAATGCAATTGCACTGAATGAAGTCGAGTCAAAATGGGAAGCTGCAAAACATGTTTTATGTGGGGAGCACGGTGGAAGCCGCTGAGGCCCCTGGAGCAGCGGCAAGCCCCACCAACATGAGCCACTAATTTTGAAGTCACATGCCACTGACTGAATAAGTAGCTGCACATTACCTGGAAAGCACCGGAGCAATAACATGTTATATAAGTCATGTCCTCAAGCTGTGCTATTGACAGGCTTGCTCTTCGCTCACTATCAAAGTAGGCGGTGACTTTATTCCTTTACCATTATCCTTCCCTTTCCTGTTTATCTTTACAGTAATGCCCGGTCTGTATCTATTGCGGAGTCCTGCTGACACTGAGATGTCCACCAAGAGGCTATTGGATAGCATCGTTGCCGCCAAGATGGTGAAGGCTGTTGCGGCAAGCAGCTGTTCCAAGACCGCGCTGGCCCTGGAATCGCAACCGAGAGGTGCTACATCAGCCTTCCTTGACTGACCTGTTCCATGCTTGGGGGCCTGGAAATCGAACTCGGGAACATCTCTGTTTGAATACTATTGTGCCTTCCTAGGTCGAGGTGCCATTACTGAACACCGATGTTGTATATGGCAGTGCAAGATGAACTTGATAAGACTGGTGTTGAGTAACAGGCCCCTGAGGGTGTTAACCTGCTTAACGAGCACATTGAAATTCATTCACCGTTATGTTCCGTAAAATAAATATACCATGTCTCAGGGGTGTCCCTCAGCCGTGGCTTCATGGCTATATTGACGCCCATCCCTTGATAGTATCGTGGTGACAGTCTCGACAAAGCCACATTGGGAGCTGATACACTGTATATCACGAGTCCGGTTTCTATGTCGCCAGCTTTCTAGATTCATATTTAAATATGGCTGTATGTTGTCGTGTTTAGAATGGTGTGCCGACAAGACCCCTTTTCTTCATTAATCGCTAGCACTCGGCCCCCTCAAGAAACAAGATGAAAGCGTATATTCTCTCGCCAGACTAAGATTGTATTGCTTCTACATAGAAATTTGCATTTACTCATGCGTGACTGAGCCTTGCCACATGATCAAGGCATTAAAGTACTCTATTTCAGAATAACCCGCTCCCTGTGAGTCTTTGGCATTAGATCAGAAAGGGGGAGAAAGAGACGAGTGACCGAGACAATTCTTTTTCAGTCACTTCCGCACTATACCGATAATCGACTATCCAGATAGCTCTAAATCTACCTCTGTGAATACTGCACCGGAGATTCTATAACAAGCTGCCAGAATCCTAGCAACGTGCCTAACTGTTTCCCCATAGGGATAATATGTCCAAAACACCAAAAAGTCAACCCCAATACCGCGGCACTACAGCTAACACAGCAAAGAAAATAAGCAGAACGAGCGAGCAAGCGAGTACATCAAAGACATATCACATACATTGACCTTCTTGTTTCCCACTAAAGGGAGTCCACGATGCTGCACAGTCATGGATTTGTGTGGCTCCTGGGCTGGCTTGTGATGGGTACCCATGGTACCCTCGACATCGCGGCCGCGACCACGCCTTCCCTCACTGGACCCATGGCTTCGACCATTGGAATTACCACGGAAACCCTGACCTGGACCGAGGAGGAGGTCATCACCTACATTCGAGGAACCCCAACCACGTACACTCTCAAAATATACGGGACCGTGACGCCGACCTGGCCTGACCCCCGGGGACCTTTTCTAGCTTTAACTCGGCCGGGTCGTCTTTTATCTCTAGTAGAGCATCCGAAACTGAATCGCGTTCTGGTAGTAATTCGTTTTCAACCGGCCAAACATCAAGTAGTACGACAAATCCGACCACCGGCCAGCTCGAATTCTACGGGCAGCCCCACAAGCTCCGGTACCTCGTCGACATATAGTACGACACCCACGGCACAGCCAAGCTTTTCCTTATCAGGCCAAGCCCAGCCAAGCACTGTCGGGTCAAGCTCGCCTCTATCCGTTTCTTCTCGGTCGATCACATACACTGCTTCTAATACCGCTTCGACTACTACAACACAGAGTACATCTTCCACAGGATCGGCGACTGCCCCTTCTGTAGGCAGTAACTCGTCCACAGGTAGTATAACGTATACGACGCGGACAATCACTTCTTCATTGGCCCCTACTCAGCCGGCTATACCATCTGCCTCCAGCTTAACGAGTTCCAGTGCCTCTTCACCAGTAGTAACACGGAGTATGACGGCTACAAGCTCAAAGGCCACGTCTTCGGCAGGAAGTGAAACTTTCACAACTATCTCAAGTTTATCTCAGTCGACTATACCACATACAGCCGGCCCGACAGGTTCTAGTACATCTTCGGTAGTGACAAAACAGAGTACATCTTCTACAGAACCTACAGCATCCTCATTAACAGACTCGGTGGCCATCTCTTCCACAAGCGGTATCACAAGCACAACGCTGCCGAGCCCAGCACAGTCCGGACCAACAAGCTCTAGTAGGTCTTCAGCAGTTAGAACACAGAGTACGCCATCCACGAGCTCAATCGCCGGTGTCACCACTTCCACAGGTAGCACAGGGGACACGACGCTATCAAGCTTATCCCAATCTGTCACACAGCCCGTTCTCCGGCCCGACGACAACTGAAACCACTCCAAACCCCACTACTTCGTCATCAACTGGAACGACCGTAGTTCCTCCGCCTGGACCTCCGCTCCACAACACCACCACCACCTCCACCATAGCCGCCGCCTGCCACTAACCAGCCAACACCACCGCAACCGCCACCACCTCTCACTCCCGCTCCTACTTCACCACCGCCGCCACTGCCGCCGCGTCCGCCTCTTCCATAAAATGTATAATTAATAGAGTTTAGCTATTATATTTATTAATATATAAACTTTTTATATATTATACCTTTTTAATTTAAATCTCTGTTTAATATTAAAACGAAAAGTGAAAAAGTATTTAATTCTTTATTATTAATTAACGTACCCCACGGTTTAATTTCTCACATGGTCTAATTTCTTACTTTTTTATATTTTCGCGTAACGCTTTACTTTTACCGCCTTCTTTTATTATATTATTATAGTCGGCTTTTTAAAAAAAAGTAACGTTATTTTAACGTTATAAGCGCTTTAAAATAACTTAAAGTTAAGTATATAATATACGGCTAAAATATACGATATTTTATAAAAAACTTTTAATTATTAGCGCGATATAACTTTAAAATTTAATGTTTAATTATTAACGTAAAAGCTTATTATTCTCGAGGAGGAAGTAATTATAAAGTATATAAATTACTTAAATTCGCGATAGTTTCTTCCCCTGTATAAGTAGCGTCGAAGATATAGCGAATCGATTATTTAACTAACGCGACGCGGGACGCGTCGGCGTTAATTAGGCCTCGAGCTTCGTACGACGACAACTAGACCTCTGGACGCGTTTTAATCGAAGAATCGATTATTAAAAGATCCTTTATAAAGATCCCGACGCATGTCACGCGTAATTTACCCTTATATAGAATATAATTTATAAATACGAGATTTAAAAAAAAGATATTTATAATTTTAATAAAACTAGTTTTTTTATAAGCTAAATCTCGTTCGAAATAAGTATTAATACTTCTAATTAATATAAAAAACTTTAAGTAATATAATAAAAAAACCGGGAATAAGTTATAATTATTTAAAGCGTCGAATCGTACGGTTACGCTATCCCTTCGTATATTATCTTTACTAGAAAAACGTACTTCTTTTTTTAATACGAAAACAACTTATTATTAAAGGATTAAGTAATCGTAATTACTAAAAATAACTAAACTATAAATAAAAGAGGCGAGGATTAAATACGACACTTTAATTAATATATTAAGTCTCGTATAAAAGGTCGTTATCGCCTCTTAGTCTTAAACGGCCACGAAAACTACTACTCGATAACTTTCGAGCTTTATTATAAAAAGAACTCGATTATTATACTCTATATACTTACTTATCTATTATATAAGCTCTAACCTCTTAATTTCGCCTATTTTCGTATATTAAAAAAGTTATACGCGAAAGAAATCGAAGGTTTTATACGGGCGCATATTATTTATATCTTAAAGGAAGACTTTTATTATGATCGGCGGGTTAGTCCCCCCGGGGGTAGCACTTAAAGCGTAGAATTAAATAGAAATGACCGTTTAGTTATTTCCGAAGCTTTTACTTTATGGCGTAGTAGTTAGTCTAAACGCACTGTAATAACTTTTTACCGGCGTTTTTAAAAGCGTTTCAGGCGACTTTTACCGTTTTAAATACATAGGGAGGTTTTCGAAAACAGGACTCGTCTCGTATAACCCGGAGTATATTATTTTATAATTAAATATAAAGCTATATACTTTAATACCTCCGGGAACGTTTTTTAGCCTATTTATCTTTTAAAAGTTAAAAACTTTAAATAACTCGATTAAGGTTTAATCTTAAACCGAATATATTTAAAACCGTATCGTATAATATTAGAATAACTTTCCGACGTTTATTTTTATTAAATGGGCTTTCGTACATACGTACAGGTTCTAGGTTTAATCGGGGTTCAATCGTTATAGTCTATTGTTCATGTCTATCTCTAGTGCTAGCTACGAGGGGCATCGTATGCCCCTCTTTATAAAACAGAAAAGGGGTTCGTGCGCGCAGGCACGTGGCACCCCTTTTAGAGTAATATGGACAGCTTTAGTTCCAGCTGTTCTAATAATTTTAATTAACCTTAACTAGATTACGAAAAGTATAATATAGGTTATATACCGGCTCGCTCTTTTAAAAAGTGAGGTAAGCGTATTATAAAAGGTAAATAAGATGCTAAGCCGATGCCGCTGTACGAAAAAAAAAATGGCTATAAAATAGAGGATTACTTCGTATATAAGCTAAAAAAGACTTATAGTCTTAAAGGGACGTTAATAGATAGTTATAGGATAAATCGCGCCGGACTAGTGGTTATACGAGAAGGCTTAAAACGCGCCCGTAACGCTATAGAATCTACGGGAGCCCGGGTATAATACGCGTACCTGTTAAAATAACGTAGAAGTATTTAATAAAGACGATTTTAAATAGTTCTAATTAATTTTAAACGTTGTAATAAATTAATTATATATTATTATACGATGTTTAAAAAAAGTAAGAAATTAAACTATATATTAACGTTTAATATAAATATAAATAAAGTTAACTTTATTTAAGCGTAGGACCGGGTTTAAAAGTTCGTTTTTAAGCTTAAAATAATAGTTAACGAGTAGCGAGCTACCGGAATTTATTTACGATATATTTTTAAACCCTTAAACTTTTAGTTATATAAATATAAGTAGGGCCGCGGCTAGGAAATAGGGTTTTTAAGCCTTAAATAATTTATTAACTAATAAATACTTATTTAAAAAGCGCTTATATTTACTAGCTCTTAGTATATACGTTAAATTAAATCTTTAACTAGTAATAAAAATGTTTAACTTAATAATACTTATAAGAAGCTATTATTTTATAAGCTTTAAAAAGGCTTAATATTTTAAACGTTTAATTAACTAGATTAAAATAAAAAGAGACCGTTTATAAGCTAAATTACATAAAGTATATAAGTTTAAAACTTGTCGAGTAGTTAAAAACCTTAATTATGCCTTTATAATAATTAAAAAAAATAAGCTAATAATATAACTTTTTAAATAAATCGAGAAAAATAAAACGATTTAAGTTATTAATTTAAATTCGAAGAATAATTCTAATATTATTAATTATATTAAAATTTAAATTCGTTAAAGTTATAATTTTTTAATTTCTTATTAAATAGTTATTAATAAAATAACCTTAGGTTGCGATGTGGTTTAATATTAAGTTTAGGTGGCTGCTTATGTGGTAGGACGGCTAAGTGGCTAGGGTGCTTAATATGTTAACTTCTTCTACTTCGATCTCTTCTAGCTCGACATCTTCCTTGACCTCTTCTACCTCCACCTATTCTTCTTCAGCTTCTGCCACCTGGACTTCTTCTGCCTCGGCAGTATCGACCATATCCTCCTTTACGTCTATCTCTCCTTCCCCACTCCAGTTTCGCAGACAAGATACAACAACCACCGCGTTTACCAACCCTGACGATGATCTTTGCTACCAATGCCCCCTTCCCACCCGAAGCTTCACAACCAGTTACACCAGCAGAACGGTCTCTATGGAGATTGCCAGTGCATCTAAGTCGATCGCTTATTCAGGCTCTTCGACCTCGTCCACATCGTCCGGCCTGACCTCGTCGACATCAAGCAGCAGCATCTCCTTTTGGACTACGCTTTGGATGAGCACCCCCACCCCGACGACGTCGACCACCAAGAACTCCTCCACTTCCATTGGCTCGCATCCTGCCAAAGCAACGTGCCCAACGGCGCGTGCAAGAACCCACCCAAGTGCGACCAGTGCATCGACGGCTGCGAACTGGCATGCACCTTCGACCCGAACGAGCCGTGCCAGTGTCAGTGGCAATCCGGGTGCCGCGACGGTTTTCGGTACGGGATCTGTGAGACGTTGTACTGTAGCAAGTATTACCTCACGAGCTTTTCCTGCGACACTGATGTTGACCCCAAAATGTATTTGCGCGGGTACTGCTACTGCCGCGACGCGCCGTGTCGCGTGGAGAACTGCCCCCCGATGGATTGCGGGACCGGTCAACAGGCTGTGTGCGATCCAAACGTGGAGGAGGAAGTCCTTCTATGAACCATCCCCCATTCCCCCCCCCCTTGAATCTAGTGGATGCGTCTGCGTTGATATGGACTGTATTACGCAGGGGGGAGAAGATAGTGACATGTGGTGCCATGACAACTACAGGTGGTGCAGCGAGGGTTATAGGGCGGTGTGTTCCGGGGACCATATATGCAAATGCGTGCTGCTTTAAGCACCCTTTTGAATGAATAATATAGCCCGGGCACATGTTATATTGCGTGAGCATTAATAGAATATTGGAGGAAGGAGCTTCTGCGGCTATTACATATGTGTGACCTAGACCATGAGCCTAGGAGTCTTATCTCGTGAAGGATAGTCCATTGTTACTGTTGTTCGGCTTTCTTTTGTGAAGCGAAACGTGCGCTCAGCGAGATATTCACAGTGCCCGCAAGAAACCCACGTGTTTATAATTCGAGGTGCCAGACCATATCACTCTAGAAAATTGTATTATGAAGAATGACCTGACCACTAAGATGCGTCATCCGAACCCCCGAAGAATGGAGGGCGGAGCGGCCGGAACCGACGATCGTGACGGAAGCGATACGCCAGGCGGCGTGCCACGGCATTGTACACGTTTCGCAGTTGAAAAAGTCCGGATAAACACCCAGTCCCAGAATCCATTAATGGGCGAAATATGATGAGTAGATTTCCAAGCCGTCAATAAACCGATTTGAAGTACAAAAAAGGAACCACTACGTCACTATGTCCCCCTTAGTTCATGGACCTCCGGGTGAGGGAAGCTACTAAGTAGGTGATTAGCATGAGCCACAAATTATGGGGCGGACATCACGGGCGTCATAGACTCGTCAATGCAGAATGATGAAAACCCAGCCAAATATATATCCTCATGAGCAATGTCAGTAGGTAAATACTAAGTCAGACCTTGCTCCAATCTGATGTCTTTTGCATTCGTACCTACATCATTTAGTAATCTGTCACGAGACTTCTTGAACTACATCACGCCACACACGACACATTGCAGAGTCCGCAACGGTCGCACACACCATATCTCAAGACTCAACTACACGAGCAAGACAAGATGTTTACCAGAACAACAGCCCTCCGATCCAGCGTCTGCGCTGCACGCATGAACCGCTCCTGCATCCCACCACGGTCCATGCGCGCAAGGAATTACGCGACGGAGCCAGAGCCGACGCCGAAAGAGGGCGGCGTCACCAAGGATGCAGGCAGCATAGCGTAAGTGGCAGACCCCACTCGACGATTGACATCAACCAGCTAACCAGAAATTTTTATCCATAACAGGAGAGTCATTGCTGGAGTGGCCTGTGTCGGTATCGCGGGGACCTTCGCCCTCTTGTTGGGGAACCCGCGCAAGGCCAAGGAGGTGGGCCCGCCCCAGGTCCAGCCGCAGCCAGACCATCCCTACGTCAAAGCCAACGCACCATTGCAGTCCCGTAAACCCGGTCGGACGGGAGAGTAGTATACGCGGATGGCTACTAGAGCACATACATACCTATGGATATATCTAGTGTTGACGGTTCGGCCGGCTGGCGGGTAGCTCAGCCCTCAGAACCAGGCATGGCTCAGAACCAGGCTTGGAGCAAAAAAATGGCCGACCACTTGTAGAAAAGGCGCGGGGGGTGTGGTCCCAGGCAATCGGGCAGAGATTCCGGATGGGTCGTGGGCATACTTTATTCTGAAATTCCATGTTCGAGTCGAATTTGCCCGAGTTCTGGTTTATCAATGCTGCCGAGGAACACAACCGATCGCTAATAAGCGAGTCATGAAGATGGAAGAAGGGCTGCCAAGGGCTGCCAATCGCAAGGCACTGCTCATTAGATAGGTAAAGTCAGTGGACTAAAGTTCGCAAGGACCACTTCCAGCCGATTTTCATTATATTTACCCCGTCTTTTTAAGTAATAAAAACGTATTTAAATAAATAGTATATACGTTAAATTTACGTATATTTTACTTTTAAATAAATATAATTTAGTAGTAGTTATATTAATCTTTTATATAAAATATAATATATATATTATAAAGGATTAATATAACGATTGACGGGTTTATCCCTCACGAGGTAGCACTTAAGGTATAGAATTAAATAGAAATAACCGTTTAGTTATTTCCGAAGCCTTTGCGTTATAGCGTAGTGATTAGTTTAAACACACTGTAATAATTAATTAAAAAAGCTTACTTTTTTCGATTTTAAAATTTTTTTTATAAGGTTTAATCGATATATATACGTATTATTTTATATAAAAAAGTTCTTTAACTTATAAAAAAGAAATAAACTAACCTTTAAAGCTTTTATATATCGAGTAAAAATAAAGCCATCGCTTATAAAATTAAGATTACTTTTATAAAAAATATAAAAAGAGTATAACGAACGCTATTTAAGTTTAAATTAATAATACGAGAAAATATTTAAACATATAATTAAAAAAACGCTTTATTAATATAATAAATAATAATATTTTAATTCGTAAAATAATGATGAAAATAATTAAATAAAGATATTTATAAAATAAAATTATTAATCTATTTATTTTATTAATAAATTTAATTAATATTTAATTTAATTATTAAAATAAAAAGTGTTTATATAAGATATATAAAGTACGTTTATTATTATATATATTTAGTTTTTTATTAATTTAAGGATTTCGCGAATCTCACGAAATCTCGTCGAGCCGGATTTTTAAATCTCGTTAAGATCTCGAGATTCGTTACGTAACTTCCTTTCGTCTTAATTAATACTTATATATTATTTCTTTTCGTATTATTTCATTTATTTTATTATAAAGTTATTATTATAAGGTATTTATATCTAGTATTAATCTTATTAATTAAATAATATAACGGGTTTTATTATTATAAGTAAAGCTATACGCGTTAACCGGCGGGGTTAAGCCGCGCTTAAAACCTCGTAAGCGCTTTAAGTTATTATAGTTCCGCTTTAAATATAAGTATTAACCGTGTTATTAAACTAAGTCGTAATAAAGAAGTCTTCGCCTTTTTAACTTTTTATTATATTATTACTTATAATATAAAAGAAATTCGAGGCTTAAAATAACTAGTAAAATTAATATAGTTTTTATATAATATTTTATATTAAATTAAAACACTTAACGATTTAATATATAAACTATGTTTTAAATTATATATTTATTTAAAAAGAATTAAAGTACACACTATTTTAAAGGCTTTAAAAAAATTAATAATAATAAAAAAGCGAGCCTCTCTTTAACGTTTTCCTTTATAAAAAAAATACGCTTTATAGCGCGTTAAAAGTCGATTTCTTTTATATAAACTACGGCGTACGGTCCGAAAAAATAAAAGCGTGGTCTCGACCTTAATATAATATTTATATTAATATAGAGCTTTCTTTAAACTATACGCGGCTTTTAACGTATTAATTAAAATAAATAACGTTTTTATCACCTTAATAATTTATTAAAAATATAAATCTCTTTTTTATTTTAAATAATTTACACTTAATAAAACGCTTTATAAAGCTAATAATAATTATTTTTTATATATTAATAATTATAATAACTTTAAAATTAAACTCGATGTTTAATTTATAATTTATTATTAAAATATAACTAAACTTATATAAATTTCTAATACTATAAAAAAGTTATAATAAAAAATTTAATAAAAAAGTTAAAAATATATTAAATGTGTTAACTTAAGGTTCGTATTACTAATGGTTCTTGCGCAGACTTTAGTCCACTAATTTTACCTTTACATAAACTACTTTATCTTACCATTGTCTGCCCACTCTCCATCCGAAAGGATAGAGGATTCAGAATGAGGAAATCAATTCGTATGATCTGCGGCGGATGAGAGCAAGACTGAACCCAGGTAGTATTGAACTCCTTAAGGTAGGGTTACTTACTACGTACTTGTTTATGCTCAGAGATAAACCAGTTGCCTAGATCCCGACGCTATCTCCAGGTTAGGGAGCAAGCCCCCAGAAGTGGCAGGCCTCGGGGATTGGTTGGGGCTCTTGCAGTGGGGCTTCTGGTCGGAATTACGGAAACAAGCCTGAGCCAGGAATGTCAAAGGGAACTAGAGGGGACAGCGACAGCCCCAAAACGACAGGCCCGTTACGCTATCTTATGCTGTGCCATCTGTCAAAATCCATGTCTACCACTACCTCCAACCACATGATAAAATATTATGCCAACCTTCGGTTGGCGGTAAAGTTGAACCTCCCTTGGGTGTAACAACAAAGAACAACCAACATGATGCTGCTCGCCGATACACACCTTTTGTGGAAATTCGGAATAAGATCTGTAACAACTGACAGCCGTCCAGTTCCAGCCCGCCGGGATGCTGCTGGAGGGATCAGAGACAGAAAATTCAGGATGATGCCAATGACTCAATTACTGTCGCATTCCGCCCGAGCCACTTACCTTGCTTGCACACACAAACCACCCAAACCATCCAACCAACAGCGGACACCAATTTATCAAATTACCCCGACATATCCCCAGTTGCCGGGTGCTCGCTCGGCTATTCCACGACCGACATAACATCCCAATTTGCGACTGGCTATGCTGCATGCTCTCCTTTGATCCCGGTCCGCATCCTTGGCACGTATCCAAGTCATGCGTCTGCGGGGGATTATTACCCCCCTGCCTTGCCGCACTGCCGCCAAGCACGTGGTCAGCACGATGAGTACGGATCCACGACTTGGCCCGCTGTACTGGCATTCATACGGAGTATGCTGCTGGAGATAGATAAGCGGGATGCTATGTAAAGTGCGCGATCAATTGGCCTAGTGAGTATCGGAAAGGAGCACATGACTCTCGTTCGGCTCCCTTTTGTGCCATAGTCGCCTTTTCGAACACGCTGTCGGGCCCTGTGTTTCGGAGCGCAACCTCCATTAGGAGGACCGACTTCCCGCCTAACGGGTGGCCTGAGTTACTGACATGTAAAAAGCGGAGGATCTTGGCCTGGATTTTCCGACCAATCGAGGGGTCCGGCCTTGCATACATACTCCAGGGTTACATGGAGAGACGCTGTACATATCAATGACCAGTCCAACTGCGCGGGAGGCCGTGTAAAAGTGAGTGCGCAATATATGCTGCGCTTTAGGCTGTTTTGCAAGGGCGGAGGGGGGGCTGTAATTGATTGATGTGCTGTTACCTGCGACACAGGCGATACCCGGCGCGAAATGATCGGACGGCGGTGTCGTAAGCCAGTCAGCCAGCCAGCCAGCCAGCCAGCCAGCCAGCCAGCTAGCTTGTCGTGTCATGGAAACTAGCATCTCTTGTCTCGACAAGCGAAATCTCGCTGCTGGCCTCGGACCAATTGCCATGGTGCGAGTATGCGGTCCAAGGGACCGTTGGGATATGGGCCGGCCAGAGCAACTGCAAATCATTCCAGTCAGTTCAATCAAAAAAGCAAGCAACTGATAGGTCAAGTCCAACTCTGTATGGCTGCAACGCACTAGTGTGTGGAGGGGGAGGTGGAGAATGCGAACGACTCGAACATTTCTGTCAATGCCACTTCGGCCCGGGGTGCCGCAGCGGGCCCTCTCCCACACTTTCCCCCAAGCCCCTCATCCTCTTCACTGGGGACATCTGGGGAGTCGGGGATTGGTCCAGACTAGACTGGCTAGACTGGCGGAGGGAAAGACGACGAGCTTCAGGGACCATCCCAGTCACACCCGTCTTTGCCTCCACGTTACTCGCGACAGACACCCCACGAAGCGGCACAAGCTCCGACAATGGCAGTACAATACTTGTATGTACATAGGTAGCAGTCTGGGTCTGGAGACCACCCTCCTGGCTTGGGATGGTCATCCTCGCACCCACGCACACCAGGCAGTGAGTGAAGCTTGCCCGTATTTAGACCCAGCCCGACCCCGCGGCAAGTGCTGCGCTGTCGTTGCATTGGTGAGAAAAGAGAAAGAGACGACGGAAACTGAATGGCCGAACACTGAAGTTCCACGACGATTTGATTTGGCACCGGATTGGCTACCGACAAAAAGGTCGGACGACACATCATCGACAGCGATAAAGAGCGACAACAGCAACAGCAACAAGCATCACATCATCGCATCAGCAGAAGAGCAGAGGGAACACAACAGCAGCCGCAGCATTATCACCACCACAAGGAGAAGGACAGGAAGAGGAGGAAGAGGAAGCCGAAAGATTGGAGACAGACATCGAAAATTTGAAAAGCTTGGCGGGATTCGAAAGAAGGGAAGATTGAAAGGGAACCCCATACTAGAAGCTGTCTGGAAGTGGTTACATGGTGTTTCTGCCAGTCTCGTCTGCTATTTACCATTCCCATGTGCCATTGACATTGCCCGCTTGCATTGCATTGCCTTGCTGCATTGTCTCTGCCTTGGTTAGTTGAAAAATAGGCCTGACACCTCGCTCCCCTCTCTCTCGCCCCAAAAAGATGTCCACGGCCGATGTGGTGGCACAGCGTGGTGCCAACGGTCTTCTCCCCGCACGCGCAACCGCTGCCACCATGTCTAAATCCCACGCTGCCATCGTCGCAGCCGCTACAACTGCCACTGTTACTACCACGACCACAAATGTGGCAAGTTCAACAGCTGCAACAACAACAACGACAACAAAAACGAGGCCAACAACACCCATCATCTCGTCGGTAGAAATCCCCTATCCGTCCGAGTTCTCGACGTCCTTCCTAACCCCGCCGACGACAACTGGCACGAAGCGGCCGAGGAATGGTGAGCACAAAGAAGGAGGCCGGAGACCCAAGCTGCGCCAGCGCACCTTCACCAAGACCATGGAGCCCCCGGTCCTGTCGTTCTACGGCGAGCAGCCCGTGCCGCTGCCCTCGCGCTTCGGCTCCCTCAAGCGCAAGCTGGTGGCCGGCCACGAGGCCGAGCTCGAGGCCTCGTGGGCCCGCCTCCTGGACGCCCTGCGCGACGAAACGCGGCACATCGCGATCCGCGGCACCGATCTGATCCCCGAGATCCCCTTCGGCGACATCGGCCGACAGGCGTCCGTTGCCTCCTTCTGCGCCAGCGTGAAGCGCTACGGCATCGGCGTCGTGCGCGGCGTCGTTGCCCCCGCCGACGCGCGCGCCTGGGTCGACGAGACCAAGCGCTACCTCGAGACCAAGCACGAGTTCAAGCCGCCGCCGGCGCAGGACCCGACCTGCTTCGACTTCTTCTGGTCGCCTTGCCAGGTGCGCGCGCGCGCCCACCCCCACGTGCTGGCGGCCCAGAAGTTCGCCATGGCACTGTGGGACACGAGCGGCGACGACAACCGGCTCGCGACGCGCTGCCCCATCAGCTACGCCGACCGCATTCGCATCGACACCAAGACGACGAGCAGCCTCTCGAGCGAGCACGGCGGCGGCGCGCCCCCGCCCAGCGAGGGGGACCCCGCCGCGGTGCACCCCGCCGTCGTCGCCTCCTCGACCCTCATCGCGCAGATCGACAACGGCAGCCTCGAGCGCTGGGAGCAGGACGGCTACGGCCAGAGCGGCACCTACGACGAGATCTGGAAGGGCCGGTGGGAGCGCTACAACCCCTGGGACCCGACGGGCCGCGTCAACGCGACGACGGACCTGTACAACGGCGCGGGGGCCTGCAGCATGTTCCGCATGTTCCAGGGCATCCTGGCGCTGACGACGGTGGAGCCGGGCATGGTGCGCCTGTTGCCCTCGCCCAAGCTCAGCACGGCCTACTTCTTGCTGCGGCCCCTCTTCTCGCCCAAGCAGGGCCCGCCCAAGGAAGGAGAGCACTCCGAGGCCGAGTGGGCCGCCTATCTGGATGCGTCCAACTGGCAGCTCGACCGCGACCAGAACACCATCATCCACGGCGCCGTCCCGGGCCACGCCCAGCGCGTCACCGAGTCGTGGCACCCGCACCTGCAGCTGCGGTCGAGCCTGGTGGCGCCGCCGACCCTCGAGCCCGGCGATTACATCGTCTGGCACCCGGACCAGGCCTACGCGTTCGAGAAGACGCCGCCGAGCACCTCGATGCTCGTCTACACGCCCGCTGCCCCCTTAACCCAGACCAACGCCCTGTTCCTGGCGCGGCAGCGCAAGGCGTTCCAGCGCGGGCACCCGGGCCCGGACTTCGACTCGACGGGCAGCGGGCTCGGCAGCGAGGCGCCCCACACGGGCCGCCTCGAGGAGAGGGACATTGCTGAGGTTGGTGGGGAGGCGGGGCTGCGAGCCATGGGCCTCGCGCCGTGGACCGTGAGCAAGTCGACGTTGTCGACCCCAGCCACTACCTCGTCGTCGTCCAAGAATGAGGACAACCATTCGTCTCATGTGGCGACCGCTACTGCCCAATTAGCGACCAGCAACGATACTCCCAAGGACGACCCGATGTCCGTGGACGCGGTATTGGAGACGGCGAGCGACAAGTCGTCATCGTCGACCATCTCGGCGGCCGAGGCCGAGGTGGTCCGGCTGGCCAACATCATTCTGTTCCCTGACCGCTACGACTTCTGGATGCCGAGCAGAGTGCCCAGCCGGGCCGGGACCCCCCTAAAGTCTGAGCAGCCATATCAGCAGCCGCCGCCCAAGGCCAAGGGCGGCTCCAGTGGTGCTACTGGCCACGGTAAAGAGAAAGAAAAAGATCCGGTAGAGAAAAGGCAATTGATTGATTCGAATCATTCTATAAGAGAAATAGAGGCGAGCAAGCGAGCGAGCGCACAGGGACGGCGCTATACGCGATGTCGATGTCGATGGTGATGATTGTACATACTACAGCAGTTTTTGGTTATGGACCTGCCTACATCTTTTTTGGCTTCTGGCGCACCGACCGGTAGCCTAATCAAGTACTTCAAGGAAACTGTCTACCTGTGTTTTGGTTGATCTCGGAATGATTCATCATCAAGCCATCATGCCAATGTAGTGGATTGATTGGCTGACCCGAAGACCGTCATCATTGCTGGGGACCAAAGAGTTTGGCGGTGGCTTAGCTAACGTAATCCACGGTCCAATTGAACACACGGTCTAATTAAATACTTTCTTACAATTCCTTATAACCTATATTTTATTCTTTATACTTTTACTACTTATAATAATAAGTTAATAAAAAGAGAGTCATATATAATTAGTATTTTAAGCGCTTTAAAAAGACTTTAAATTAAGCGTATAATTTATAGTATAAATATATAATATATTTTATATAACCTTATATTATTAATATCGCGATAATATTTTATAACGAGATATATAATTATTAGCGTAAAAACTTACGAATTTTAAAGAGTAATTAATCGTATAATATATAATCGATTTAAATTCGTAATCGTTTCCGCCTTAAATAAGTAATATTAAAAATATAGCGAATCGATTACTCTATTAACGCGACGCGAGACGCATCGATATTAACTAGGCCTCTAATTTCGTATAACGGTAACTAGACCTCCGCATGCGTTTTTATTAAAAAATCGATTATTAAAAAGTCCTTTATAAAAATCCCGACGGGTATTACGCGTAATTTATTTTCGTACGAAATATAAATTATAAATATAAGATTTAAAAAGAGGATATTTATAACTTTAATAAGACCGGCTTTTTTATAAACTAAATCTCGTTTAAAATAATTATAATTACCTTTAATTAATACGAGAAGCTTAAGGTAATTTAGTAAAGGAACCGGGAATAAGTTATAGTTATTTAAGGAGTCGAATTATACGGTTACGCCATCTCTTTATATCTTATATTTACCGGGAAAACGTACCTCTCTTTTTAATATAAAAAAAGCTTATTATTAAAAGACTAAGTAATTATAATTATTAAAAACGGTTAAACTATAAATAAAAAAAGCGAGGATTAAATTCGATACTTTAATAAGTATATAAATTCTTATACGAAAAGTGTTTATCGCTTATTAGTCTTTAACGGCTATAAGAGCTATTATTTAATAATTTTCGAGCTTTATTATAAAAAGAACTTAATTATTATACTTTATATATTCTCCTATTTATTATATAAGCTTTAACTTTTTAATATCGGCTGTTTTTATACGTTAAAAAGGTTATACGAGAAAGAAATCGAGCGTTTTATACGGGCGCATCTCACTTATATCTTAAAGGAGGACTTTTTACTAGCGTTCTTAGAAGGGTTCTAGGCGATTTTCACCGTTTTAAATATTTAAAGAAGTTTTTAAAGGGTAAGATTTATATTATATAACCCGGAATATATTATTTTATAATTAAATATAAAGCTATATATATTAACGCCTCTAGTAACCTTTTTTAATTTATTTATATTTTAAAAATTAAAAACTTTAAATAATTTAATTAAAACCTTGTTTAAAATTAAATATATAAGAAATCGAATCGCGCGGTATTAAAATAGTTCCTTAATATTAATTTTTATTAAACTTAATTAAATTATAAAAAATATAACGTAAGTTATATACCGGCTCGCTCTTTTAAAAAATAAAGTAATCGTATTATAAGAAATAAATAAGATATTTAGCCGCGCCGCCGTACGAAAAAGAAACGGTTATAAAATAAAGGATTATTTCGTATATAAGTTAAAAAAGACTTATAGTTTTAAAAAAACGTTAATAAATAGTTATAAAACGAATCGCGGAGGAGGAGAGTCTATACGAGGACGTCTAGGACGCGCTCATAGCGCTGTAGAATCTGCGGAGAGCCCGGGCATAATACTCGTACTTATTAAAATAATATAAAAGCGTTTAACGAAGACAATTCTAAGTAGTTTTAATTAATTTTAAGCGTAGTGGTTAAATAAATTTATATTTTATTATACGAGGTCTTAAAAAGTGTTTAATTAGACCGTGTATTTAATTAAACCGTGGACTACGTTAACGAAGACGATTTTAAGTAGTTTTAATTAATTTTAAGCGTAGTGGTTAAATAAATTTATATTTTATTATACGAGGTCTTAAAAAGTGTTTAATTAAACCGTGGACTATATTAACGAAGACGATTCTAAGTAGTTTTAATTAATTTTAAGCGTAGTGGTTAGATAAATTTATATTTTATTATACGAGGTCTTAAAAAGTGTTCAATTAGACCGTGTGTTCAATTGGACCGTGGACTACGTTAGTCGCTTTTTGCTGAGGTTTTGGCAAAATGTAACTACAAGAGCAGAGAACCACATGTTGTAATTGACTGTCGTAGGAACTCCTATTATGTAGTTTGAAATGCATTTATCGTGCCGGCTCAGTCGTTTCTCTCAGGATGTATTTACATTTTGATTTGCACGTTGAAGGAGGTCCCGGTGGTTGCTGTTACAAATTGACGCCAGCTGAATCAACTGAAAGCTACTGTCGTTAGAGGGGAAGGGGGGGGGGGTGGGGAGCGCATGCAGCACCCCCCGGACCCCCAAAACTCCCTGAACATCCTGAACACCCTCCTCCAACAGACAAGAAGTAGACCCTAAAAACGCTTACAACCTACCGGAGTACGACATTCATTTCCTTGATCGATCAAGCTATCTTTCAGATACTTATTCATTACTTCGCCCTGCATGATGCCGTGGAC
The DNA here is from genome assembly GCF_038363925.1 of Apiospora phragmitis. NCBI lineage: Eukaryota > Fungi > Ascomycota > Sordariomycetes > Amphisphaeriales > Apiosporaceae > Apiospora > Apiospora phragmitis. The sequence goes on along the minus strand of NW_027117400.1, from coordinate 5,484,974 downwards.
GCGGCAGCAACGGTGCGTTGCAGCCCTGGAGCAGAAAGATGCTGTCGCCTGCCAGGTTGGACCGTCTTGGGGCCATTCCGAGGTAACGCCTGGCAGTTGTGCCGATGCATCTCACTACTAGCATTCTGTCCGAGATGCCTTCAAATTGCAGAAACTAGGTAGTCATTCATCTGGCTCAGTTGATTTAAGTAAGAATCCGCGAGCTTGTCCGCAAAGAATGCAGGCAGAGCCGCGCCGACCGCTTCGAAGCCCCAGTTGCACCGCTGCCACCGAAAGCCGGCACTGGTAATATTGTGTCTAACTCCCCACCATCACCGTCATCGATGTTAGGGAGGTACGGATACCCGTCGATGAGCTCGGCATCCATTTCCAGGCCTATTAGCCCTCGCATCGTAATACACTGACTCTATCGGGACAACACATTTTGTACAATGACGTCTGTCGATTTTACCACGCACTATTCTGGGCTACGTCGTTCCTCAGAAGCCATGTAAATTTGCTAACTAAACAATAAAAAGAAGCGTGCGATCGAAACCTCCATGTGCGGACATCAGGCTGTCTCCGTACTGCGTCAGCGACGTAGTGGGAGGCTTGAAGATGCCAATCCTCTGGTACGTGTGTTCGTCCGGACCAACCCGCCGTAAGACGATGTAGATGTATGTGAGTACTTCCAGTAAGTACACAGAGAAACGGTGCGGTATTTGGCCCGACCCTGGGTCGCTCAAGATGTAGTCTGCGTGGAAAGGGAACTGCAACCAACCAAATCTGTGTGCGTGATACAGGCTCAGGTGGAACTTGAACCGGTCCAGTGCCAATGCTTGGCTCTCCCCTGTCGATGGTAGGTATATTCGAGCGTCGCGGCTATCAAAGTGCCTTTCACGCAGAGCCGGCCACTCGTGACCTCTCCGAATGGGTTTCGACCCTTTAGCACCACTCCGCTGCTCCACGATAGGTCACCAGGGCTTCTCTTGCCCGGCATCACAAACTCCACAGTCTCAGTGGTGAACATTGCTGAAACCCTGCCGAACCCATGGATGGTTTCCAGTAGTGCAGGTAGATCCAGGTGCTTTATCAGTTCGACGGCTCCCCAGTAATCCACTGGCGTTGTCACGCAAGCCCAAGACCACGATGGTGCTCGATAAGTTGCCGGTCTGATAGCACCTTCCTCGAGTTTATCCACCCGCCAGAGGATATCAAAGTCGAGTGTACTTGCCCAAAGGCCTGCCAAGTAATCAGCGGGTACGTGCCCGCATCGCCGGGCAAGCCCAGAGAGCGCAGGCAAACAATCAGATTGCCTGTTGGGGATCAACCTGGAGAACTGCTCAACGACTCCGTGCCATCTTCCATTGCAATCCAGTGGTTCTTTGTTACCATGGCGCCGCCTAGTACTCTTGGGAGCCTGCGGTATTTCACTGTTTGCATGTGCTCTCTGCATCCTCCGGGTTCTATCCGGTAGTCGGGGATAATATTGCTTTTGTGCCTATAGTCAAAATTGATCAGATAATTAATGATCAAGTGGAGTGGGAAAGGAAACCCACCGCGACGTCTTCATCCTCACTATGGTTACATTCCCCGTTCTCATACCAACCATATTGGCTAGGTAGAATGAGCTCTTCCAAGTACTCCTCAGTATCCTCCTGGGAACCCTCCTCGCTAACATTCGCAGCCTTGTCCTGTGGGATACCTTGGATAGAAGCCAACGTCTGCTTTTGGAAAGCAAAACTCTGTTTCCAGCCATCGCCTGACTCAAGAGCACCACACTCGCAAATCGTCCATTGACGACATTCCCACACAAGCTCCGTCCCACAAAAGTGCAAGACCCTGGGAGCCAAGAGTCGCTCTTGGAGCACCCACCCACGGCTCAGTAATGGAGCTCTATTAGCGGCCGTATGCGTTTGATCCATGATGTGTGGGAGTTTCTGGCGTACCCAAATCGTGGAGGAGAAAGAGGACATAGAGGGCTGTGTGGGCAGCGGTAGCGCCGTAACACCAGAGCGGTCTTGGCTGAACAAGCCAGCACTGTCGTCTCCAGCACTTGTGGCCGCTATGGTGATATCAGAGTTATCATGTATGTCGACCATTTGGCGGACTCCATCTCCCAGTCTTGTCTATCGTCCTGGATGGTACAGAGGGAGTCGATCCAGAGACAGTTGATGCCCAGCTCAAGACAAACTTTGATGCTGTGTTGGAATGTCAGGCGTATATCATGGAATACCGTTATGGCGTTCGTGGATTGATTCAGTAGTTGTCACTAACGTTTGATGTGATCCCCAACAGTGACTCAAGGTGGCGTAACGTTCGTGGATTCGGACAATATCCGCTTCAAGTTTAACTGTAATCGTATCATCGAGACCACGGTGGAAGGCTAGTACACGCCGTGGAAAGCGAGCAAATTCCGCCTGCGTGCAGCCACTGTGTTCCCGATTACAGTCGTCGATGAGCGACTTGACCCAATTCAACGAAGCCGCAAGGTCGAGGTTGCCAAACGGCCGGGACTTGATTGCCGACGTAATCCGAAGGCGATCATTATCCGGAATCTTGGTGGCGCCTTCATCTGCTAAGACTCGATTCTGGAAAGGGTACCGCGGATGGATTAGCTCGTATGATAGCCTTGGCCTCTCGTCGTAGAAATAGAGCTCCAGTTCCAAGGTGGCATTGGGGTCAGCATCAAGGAGGCCGTAAACGTGCACCCGTCTCACGTCGACAGGGAACGATCCAAATGAGTCCTCAAAGACCCGAATACTCTCCAGAAATATTGTGCATTGCGGACACCGTGTTGTCTCGACGGATTTTATGAGTTGATTTGGACTGAAGTCGAGGGCTAGCCGCGTGTAGCTGGGATCTTCGTCCCTTTCAAGATCTCTGCAAATGGGCCAGCGCTGCGTCGCCATATCTACCATACTTGTGTGTTCGGGGTGAGCGGCATCAACAAAGGCCTTGCTTTGGTCAGGTGTGGTGCCAATGTGTCGGGATCTCATCTCGGGGGAAGTACAATCAGAAAGCAGATTCAGACTGATCTCTGGGTAAAGTAGTGATGTGATGATACGTGACAATGTCCGAATTGGAAAAACCATCTACACTAGAATTGGTCAACAATTCTCTGCCGATACGAACTGGACCCTGGCAGGGCCGCAGTGTATATGACCGCTAGTGCTTATTTCTGACTCCTTTCGCATAGAAGGGCCAATTACCTATGCTGTCGGTTTCGCGACGAAACCCTGTCACCCGCGACTCAAGGGGAAATGTGGCTGAAACAACGCACTCCTCCCACGGCGCTGGCGAAAGCGTCATATATTGCATGGAACGAGGCATCATAAGGAGTTTGCTGAGAGATCGATCGTGTTGAAATGCCGTCAACTCAGCAGGAACCCCTCCCCCAAGATTTGCTTGCAGTAGAAGGTAAGAGAGGCAGCAATTCAAAAAGGAAGCCTACACAGTCAAAGAACTTATGCACCAGCCGCGGATTGAACGCGGGTTCCCATCGAGCCTTTCCTCGAGATGAATGGCAACGATGGATTTTACCACTAAACCACTGGTGCCTAGGGGTAGAAACAGAACGGAATGAAAGATTTGTTGTTAAAAGGATACATCAGCGACCTTCCCGCGGAAGGTACCAGTAAAAAATGGCTGGTACTTGGACTTGTGAGTTCTCATGCCACCGAAGACGCCGGCTGGGAAAAATGGTGATAGAGGGAGGTTAGACCAAGACATGGAGATGATCTGTAATACTGCATACTCCTGCACGTTTCTCGCAACGGCCTCTACGACAGGTACTTCGAGTTTCTAGAGGCTACGAACTATATACCAGCTAACAGCCAGCAACTATTTTAGAAGAAAGTCATAGCACTGAAGAAAAGCCCTCCGAAGAGGACAGTGGAGCTGACAGCAGCTGAAGCTCCCATGTTGCCTGGTGTGTCCTTGTTGCCTCCAGACGAATCCGAGGCACCCTGTCCCTTGCCCCCGTCGGCACTTCCGCCGCTGCCGCTGCCGCCCGTGGTCGCCGGCTTGACGATGACGTTGGCCATCAGTACACTGTTGAGAGCGCTCAGGACGCCCATCTGGGCCGCCGCGCCATCCTTCGATGCCGCCTCGTTGCCCTCGCTCGTCTGCCCCTTACCAGTGACCCAGAGCGAGCTGCAGAGGCGCTGGTTCTTGCCCCCGGTGCAGGTCTTGACGGCGGCCACCGCGCTGGTCCTGAGCACGGGCAGGATCTTGTCCTTGGTGTGAGGCGCCAGCCGCATCGTCTGGCCGAGGCTGCGGTGGAGCATGCCCTTGTACTGCTCCATGTCGACGTTGCAGGTGTACCCGCTGCCGGGCATCTCGCAGGCGACCTCGAAGGCAACGCCGTCGGGGAAGAAAGTTTCGAGGGTGTGGTCGAGCAGGCCGTCGACGCGCTTCTTCCAGGTTTCGTCGTTGTTGGTCTAATCACCAGTAAACACCTCGGTCAGAGTCGATGCCAGTACCACAAAGGGAATTGAAAGAAAGGAACGATGAAGGGGGATATTCAACAGCAAGCCGTTCAACTTACCTGCTGAAGCATGTAGGCAGCACCTGTCAGAAGCAGCCCGGGGTTGGAGGAGAACTGCAACCTGTTTACGGTTTTGGGGTTGCACTCATTCGCTGCTTGCGTACCGTCGAAGACATTGAACTTATCATCGATCAGGCCGATTTTGGCCATCACATCGTAGCTGCTCGCCGCCTGCTTGGCCAGGGTATCGTTCTTCGTCTCTTGCGCCATGCCGGCCGCCAAGGCGAAGAAAGCAGCGTTGGAAGTGGCTGTTTTTGGTTTCGGTCATGGGTCAGCGTATTATTCACAGCCTCAGGGGACATTAATTGTCGACCAAGACCTGCCCACTTACTTTGAATGTAGCCGTAGCCGTTGCTGGAAGGGAAGAGCTGCCATCGCAGCGCACCCTCGCATGTGCCATTGTTGATGCGCCTCAACGGCTGTTCCGCCAAGACGTTCTGGGCCACGGAAAGCCAGCCAGACTCGACAGACGGTGGCCCGGGGAGTCCCGAGTTGGCCGCCGTCAGGGCCGCGCTGGCCCAGATGGCTTGCTCGTCGTTACCCATGCCGACGGTCCAGTTGGTCGGCATAAAGTCGTGGTTCTGGCCAACCTGCCACCCGAGGCCCTTCACGATGGAGTCGACATACTTGATGTCGCCGGTGGCATTGCCGTAGTCGATCAGGGTATTCCACAGAAAGCCGCCGGACCCCCAGTAGTAGTCGCCGTTGGGAGGCGGGCCGGGGAGGATGCCCGGGACCTCGCCAGGCTTGTCGCCCTCGTAGAAGCTCATGAGATCCTCGGCCACCAGGGCAGCCGCCTTCTTGATAGAGTCTGCATGGTTGGGAGTAGGTGTTAACGAATGATGTGGTTATGACGGGAAATGGCGAGACTGACCTTCATTGTTAACATCCACTTCGATGGCGGCCAAAACGGCCGGTACCGAGAGCAAAACCCGACCGAGGATGGAGTTCAGGGGTCGCACCATGTTCGCGACCGGAAATAACACAGTTCTGGGTCGGGTTTCTTATTCGTCTAGAAAGAATCAAACGAGCGGCTGTGGTTATTAATAATCCAAAACTGGGCAAGGAATGAGCGAATGCAACCCCTCCGATAAGCACTAAAACGAACGTGCCGGGTGTGGATGGAGGAAATGAAATCGCAGGGGAAAGAACAACAGACGCGACAAGCAGTTCATATAGGCGGAGGATAAGATTACTACGCCGCTTGGGAAGCGGCGCGGTTAGGGGCTTCTCTAGGTCGCCACTGGTGCTCGGCTAAATTGAAGGTCAAAGTTTCACTACCACTACGGCGGTTGGGCGGTCGTGCCGCGCGCAACCACAGCGCCGGTAATATGATGCAACTGCCATCAAAACCAAAGATATACACCTGCAAAGGAGAGGCGTGCCATTTGGGATGACGGCGGACTTGATCTTCTGCAGGAGCATCCAAAGGTCGGTCCCTTAACGTGTAGGGCAGGTGTCAGAGTACCTAATAAGGCCCAATTTATCCGCTAAAACGACCAGGAAGCCAATCCTATAAGCACTGCACGCACAGGCCCAGGCTCTTCAGTCCGGCCAACAAGACGTCAACTGCGATACCGAATATCAAGATACCACGACGTAAATGCAATGCAGTATCATGAGGCAGAAAAGAAGAACGGAAGCCCGGCTCCGGATTCTGCGCCGTACTTTTCGACTAGTCCTCAAAATGGAGACACCATTTTGTAGCGAGGGGCAGAGTGGGTTTTAAAGTGCTGATTTTGCGTTGTGGCACCTGCATTGCTCCCCCTGTGGTGACGATGTCCTTGACTGGGTAGTAGTAAGGACGACGGCATGGGTGGGCAGACAAACAGGCCTATGGGGCAAATGCGAGCCGTTAGTGGCTTCGGGCACGGACTTGGCAACTGGGCTTGCTGGCTCATTTCAGCACAAATTGCTGCCTGCCAGGTAATATCGGCCCATCTTGTTCCTCCCGACGCCATACTACGTAGAGTCGCCCGTGAATTAGGAAGGTACGGAGAACAATACTATTATTAGATCACATCTTCTTCGAAATCCTGAACGGTGACGTAAAATGACCCTAGACTAATACGGAAACCTACCTACATCGAGGAACGATTCCCTATTGGACCATACAACTAGAGTGCTCGCGGGACCCGAGAGTAGTTACGTTGTGGATGCCCTGCCTAACAGAGTATCTCCGACGGCTGTCGGCTTCTTGAATCGCGGACATATGTAGTCCCTGTTCAATGTCCACAGCAGCGAGGGACGTAAACGATCCAATGAGCAGCCGTCCCAGCAACGGCCGTCCCAAACAATCTTAACTGATGTGCCATGCGCTGTGCCTTTCAGCCCTAGCGGGCCGGCCAGGGGTGGTGGAAGGTTCCATCTACATAGTCTCAACGGTGGTGGCCGCCTTATGGGGGGCACGTTGCGTCGACTAGGTGTGCGGCGCATGCAACTGTATACCCCCAGCTTACTTGCTTGTATCGCAAAGCACATTAAAAAGGAAGCAAGTCCGTTTCGCTGCCCATCACTTACTCAGCCGTAGCGCATGCTTCTGTACTTTAGTTTCTGCCACTTATATACGAATCTTGCAGGAGTCATATGTCACAATGAGCACCAGCGATAGCAGCAGCGAACCATCACCCAAACAACAGGATGACGTACCATGGGCGAAGCCCGAAGAGTTCGAGGCCAAGAAGGGCATCATCACACATCTATACGACCTCTCGGGACGCAACTTGACCTTGAAGGCGACAATGCGCATCATGGAAGTGAGTAGGGTCATCAAACTTCTTATCAGTGAGCGGGATCTTCCACTGACTGGCTTACAACTAAAGGAACAGCATGGCTTTAACGGAACGTGCGTATTACCAAATGTCCCTACTAGACCAACTAGACAAAAGACCCGTCAGCGCTAACTTTGTCAACTATCCTTCTAGCGCGAAGATGTACAAATCGCGAATCTCCAAGTGGAAACTACGAAAGAACCTGAAGCCCGCCGAGGTCATCGAGCTGGTCCGACAGTACAAAGAGCGCGAGGCCGCCGGCAAGGCGACGCACGTCTACTTCCGGGGCGAGCGGATGGACCAGCGGCGCTTGCGCGAGTACCTCCGGCTCGTGCACGGCATGACCGCCGGCCCCGCCGCGGGCGGCGAGAAGCGCATCAAGATCGAGGGCATCACTTGCCGCACCCCGTCGCCGCCGTCGACGCCAACGAAGAGTTCTGCGCAAACGATAATACAACAGCTGCCGATGCAGCAGATGCGGATCCGATCCCCCGACGACAACGTGCGCGACGAGCCCCAACACCAACAGAGGAGTCCGGAGCTTCAGAGAATAGTGGCGTTCGGGTTCGAGTCTGGCTTCTGGCGGAGAACGCCCGGCGGCCGCGTCGAGCCGTGCGCCGCTGTCAAGTCGTGGTACCGGAAGACGCTGCTGGTGAACCGGGCGCTCCAGTACGGGCGCATGCAGCTCGGCTTCCGGCTGATGCAGCAGTGCTTCGACGACTTCACGGCGCTCAAGCGGAGGAGCCACCACCCCTATCTGTGGATCTACACGCACCGGGTCGCCATGGCGCTGGCCGAGCAGTCGCCCGAGGCGGCCCAGTCCTTTGCGCGGCTCGCTTGCAATCTTTCCCAAGCACTCAACCACCCAGTCGAGCTCGCGTTCGACCTGATGCTCCTCCCGCAAGACCAACCGAACCGGTCAACAACAGAAGCGAGCCTGACAGAGGCGAGGGAAATATGCGAGTTCTACCGCCACCTCCTCATGGAACAGGTCGGCCTACACAGTTTCGATCCAAATGATGAGTCCAGCTTTGCTACGGCGCGCACAGCGCACTACGACCTGTCACAAGACGTGGAGCTCGGCTACGACGCCATGCACAGGATAGCCAAGACGCGCCCCGAGGCTACCCCTCGACCATTACCTCCCCAAGTGGAAGACTTGAAGAGAAAGGAACACCACTGCTGGCGCACCTTCTACAATGGATACTATGAGGAAGCCGCGCAAATACTGCGAGAGATCAGCCAGCCGGAGCTGATTGAGGACATCGCCCATTATCCGGATGCCTTGTTTTCTTACTACGACACTGCCGCACTGTTGGCGCAGAACCGCCCCCTCAGAGATGATGAAGGAAACCAAGAACTGGAGACAACTCTAGGCGCCTGCCGCACCCTTATCAACTTATCCACCAACGAATACGGACTCGACAGTCTGCAGACCATCGACGCCCTCGCGAGCCTCGAGATGCATCTGCGTCGGCGGCAGCAACAGCATCAGTGGGACCAGACAGAAACAATAGCGGATGGTGTTCTCCAAGAGATACACGCAGCCCTGGATCTGCTGGACTACCAGACGGACCCGGATCTTGGGAACCAGCAGCACGTGTCTTCGCATTCGTATACCCAGCGGGACCCCTCATTCGAAGCGGAGTGGATGGATATACCCATCAATCCCGCTTTGCATGAGATGGGGTAGGCAGTAGTGACGTCGCTTATGGGTTGTGATTAGGAGAAACGGGTCGACCATACTTCATGCTAGTTCCAGCAAGCTGCTTACTACCCATGATTATTCTGCATCCCACGAGAGTAGATAGCACGGGAAGGATTTAACTGCGCCTCTAATGTAGATTATGTAGCGAATGAAAGTACTACATTAACCATTTCTCTGGTAGTACACATGCGCAAGGTAGATGATGGTCCCGAAATCTGGTGACCATGGGATCGCGTGCAATGTCCACATGGCGACAGTGGAACTCTCACAATTTTGGTTCGCCAAGAAAAGCAGCTAGACTAGGGGCGATTCAGCAGTGAAGAGGAGTCATCACGCCAGAAGAGGGACTTGCTGACATGCCCTACATCCCCGCCACCCTTGGACTCGGGTCGAAAAGTACCATATCTGGGGCGATATGTCTCCACGTACCTGTCCAGGGGCCCGCCGCGGCCTAAACCGGGAAACAGCCGAGTGTGGACTTGACCATCTATTTACTGCCCTGATGAGGATGATTAATTACATGACTCTGTCTTATTACTGTTAACATTCCATGCGCTGTAGACGATCCTTCGGATTAGGCTTCCGAAAACCGTCAGCTCCTTGATCACAGCCGGCACTGCAGTGGCATTGACGGAATTCATCAAATATGTGTACTATATGTAGGGATCTATGTAATTGTCACAGGGCTGACATGCACAGAGGGGAACAAGGGTAAACCAGTTGGACATGGAGCTGCATTAACGCCGAAGCATTTGTCCTAGGTTGGACGCTGCTTGGATTATTAATGGGATGCCCCTTTTTTTGCCTATTATCACCTTCTTCAGCGGGATGTTCCACAATAGCCCCAGAATGCAACCCCTCACACAAACCAGGCCTGCACTCTCAGACTCTCTTTCTATTTCTGTCTCGATGGGTCTAGTAGGTTACAGCACATGGGTATAGCGGCACCTCTTTTCTTTAGCTAATATGTAACGCGGTGTAAACGACACCGAGCTGTCGTGTTCCTCCAGGCATCTGGTGTTCAACTTGTTGGGTTAGCAACCTATTTATCGGGATTGGGCTTCCGAGAAAGTAGAACTAGTCGGGAAGAGATCTAAGCGTCTTTGCGGATACTGGGCTTGTGCACACAGGGCTGCGATCGGTCGGAAGGGGACTGCTACTGGATCTCCGCACACTCATCCAGTTTTTTCTTCTTTTTATTTTTAGATACGCCCAAGGCTCTCCATGCATCCATCGCTTCGCTTGCCATCTCAGTACGTATAGCCCTTATGCGGAAGCAGATTGACGTGTCCTGCGATGAGCAGGAATTTGATTGCAGAGGGACCGTTTGGGGCCAGGATTGAAGCTACACAACTGCCCCTGATTCTGCCGCGCTTGCCGCACAGCCGCCTCCGCGGTCATCATCAGATGCCCCTCGCGGCTAGGCTGCTAACGCGACGAAGACTCAGCTCTGTGATGATGCCAGGGTGAGTCGAATGAGAAGATCTCGCCTCGGCCGGCCTATTGCGTGTTGAACATGGCCACTGGCGGAAAGGATGGCGGTGGCGCTGACTCACAGGCGGTGTTCTGCTTAATGCAACCCGCGAACACGACGATCGAGCAGCTTCCAGACCTCGGCGGCCCATTGAAACCGCCGTAGGGCCTTACTCGCCCAGCTCCCTGTACCGCTGTAGATTCTATGATACACTGGGCATTATGACCAAGATGGCTGGCGTCCTTTTGTTTAGGGCCGAGTCCTACTAGGCCACAATGAGAGAGGTCTTCGGGGGAAACCATTGTCCGGGTCGGATGCTACAGCGCAGCTTTCGAAGAAATGAATTCCTTGCAAGTTCATAATGTCTCAACTGCTTCAGCTTCATATACACAGTACCTTATACCTTTGCCAAGTCTACTGTCAGTGGCCTCATGTTGTTTATGAGGAGTACAACTAGCCCTGTGCAACCAACTCAATAGTCAAAAGTGACATTTTGCTTACTGTCCAGCAGTATCAGGCGGTGGTAGTAACGTTACAGTCCACATTGATTTCACCTATTGGACCAATGAGCGCAACTAAGACCCAGCATGGCCGCGGCAATCAACCTCACCATGTCCGTTGACCTGACATTGCCAGTGAGCAGTTTCCCTGCTATCGACCTTTAAAACGATCTACCCGAAGAGCTGCTGCCGTTTGCCTTCTTCGTGCACGTCGATTTCGATGGTGGCGAAGAGGAGCTCGCCAGCATCGAAGGGGAAAGATGATTGCGACTCACTTATCAACAAACGGTCTGAGCAGGGCAAACATATCACAGGTCAAGTAAAGGGCAACCACCAAGTTCCTTAAGAGCTTTGTTACGCACAGGACAAACAGACCTCCTATTTCATCTGTGACTACTTGGAGAACCCAGATGGGAAAAAAGCACCCTACCTATCTGCCGCCTAAAACACCATATCATGGAAAGAAAACATCATTCGTCGTCAACGCGGCTGCCATAGTATGGTTACCCCCGCCCGGGATATAAATCGCGCCGCCCACAACCGTCGCGCCAGTGCCATGCCGCGGCTTCGGCATGGACGGCAGCACTTCCCATGTATCCGTCCGGACATCGTAGACCTCGACGTTATCGTAAACCCCTCCGGCCGCTCCGCCGAGGTGGCCGCCTCGCCCCCGAAGGTGTAGATGCGCGACCCGAGGGCGGCGGTCGCGAGTCCGCCGCGCGGCGTGGGCATCGCGCCCGCGCGCAGCACCCACGTCTTGTTGCTACTTAGTAAGTCGAGGGCGAAGACGGTGCCGCGGACCTCGGTGGCGGAGTTGAGCCGGCCGCCCACGACGTAGAAGACGTCATCGATAACGGCGCCGCCCACGTGGTCGCGCGGCTCCGGCAGGTCCGGCAGCGTCGCCCACGTGCCCGAGGTCGTGTTGAAGGCCGAGACGAATGGGACCGTGGGCTGCGGCACGCCCGGCGTGGTAACTTGACCCGTCAGCCCGCCCGCCATCAGCACCGTGTCGCGCCAGACGCCGACTGCCGAGGCGCCGCGCGCGGTGCCGGCCGGCATCGGCGGTAGGGCGGCCCAGGCGTCGGTCTCGGGCGTGTAGACGAAGTTGATGGGCGGGTTGGTCCAGCTCGTGTTCGCGCTCAGGGTGCCCGTCAGGGCGCCTAGGAGGTAGAGCTTGCCATTCACCGACGCGACGTTGCCGTGGTTGATGGGGATCGGAAGGTCGGCGATGCGCCGCCACGCGTCTTGCCGGGGCGAGTAGGCCTGTGCGATGGACAGCGACGGGATCGTCTCGATGGCTGGGTCGGATATGGCGATGCCGCCGAGGATGTAGACGTCCTCGCCCACGGCCGCGACGCCGTGTTCTTGGCGGGGTTCGACGGCAATTGGGCTTAGTAGTTCCCAACCAGAAACGGGCGCACGCGATTTCTGGGTTCGCTGGATCTGCTCAATTGGCACTGCTAGTACCAAGGAGAGCAAGAGTGCTGATTGCATCGCGTAAGCGAAGCCACGATGTTTGAGTCCCATTTTCCGAACGAAGATGATGAGCTCGCATTCGAAGACTCGACTCGGCAACTAGAGACTAGATATTGAAGTGCGAGTTGTATAAAATCGGTCACCCCTGAATAATACGTAAGGCAGTCTGCCGATTTTATCGACAAGCAGGTCCGGGAGGCTCGGAATGAAAAAAAACTAATACTAACAGTAGAAGGATGCACGATTCAAATAGGACCTGCGAGAACAGGTCCCGGAGTTCCCGGTCATCTTGTGGTACTTTCCTTCCCATGAAATTGTCACCAATTTCGACATCAAATTTCTTTCGTGTGAGTGGCTTGGATCATGGGACTCTCTTCTCTCTAGCCATGGTCAGCACCGGTAGAGCTTTGCAACTACTGGCGAGCAGGTGGCCGGTTAGATCGAAGCTTCTGCTGTATGATGGCTGCTTGGCTGCTGATCTTACAGATAAAGGTCTTCCAATGATTCCAATGATAAGAAGGGTGTAGCCGTCTGAGCTGATATTTGCTTACATGCGTCACTCGGGGTTCAGACTGGTCCAGCCGGTCGATGTTAACTCACGCCGCTGCTTGCGTAGAATATCAAATGATGCGACGAGCTGACAGAGACAGTGGTGCTTTAGAAGGTTTATATTTTATTATATATGTGGCTGCCGAACTACACTGAGCTCAGAAAGAGCCTTGGGGGATATGGACAGACAAGTGTTTTCAAACGAACTGAGGTGTGCTGAAATTATCTACGATTCGGGATCCCCCTTCAGTCGGAAGCCTTTTTATATCGGGTGGACACCTCGGTCAAAGTACAGGCGAAAAGATCAAGACTGGCCACGAGATCTGAGTTTTGGCCGACGTTTATGTGCCTATGAAACTTCGTGGGTAGGATGATTTGCATATTGCTTTTGCCAGATATGGGGTGTGGTAAGGGAGTGATAGGTGATAGCAGGCAGTAAAAAAAATAAAACAAAAAAGTATCTTTCCTTGATTATAGAATCACGCGGAGGGGAACAGTACTTACTTAAGTATGTGGCCAATAATATCTAAAGACCCACACGCACAGCTTGGACTTCAAGCAACTCGAGCCCAGCAAGAATGGATTAGTTCTCCACCTCATCGTTTTCCTCGTTGTCCATCGATCGCCACATCAACCCCTCTTTCTCGTCTTCATAATCTTCAAGGTCCGCAACGAACTCAGAGCTGGTCAGCCAGTAAACCAGGATGAAATCGGTACCTTCACCGAACCCCTGTTTGCATTCATGAGCCTCGTCGGTGAATCCGCCGTCACCACAGTGTATTCTCTCACCTTGTCTGATTCCCAGCTATTCGATAGGAACAAGTCCTGGAACAGCTGGTCTTTAATCCAACCAATGGGTGCTCTGGCCCCAAAGTATCGTGTAATGCAGCCTATGGAGAGGCCAATTTCCCATGATGAGCTATAGCCTTCGTGCCTTTCGGATTCGAAATGCCGCAGCTCGCTTAAAGATATCCTGGGTTCCCGGCTCACACAATAGCCCCTACTTGATAATTTCAAGCCTACCGCCCAGAGCACGGGCCGTTGCAGGGGAAGATGCGTTTCCCAATCGAGGCCCCGATCCATTAGGATCCTCAAAGAAACCTTGTGCGTTACCCAATGACCAGGTATGGCCCCTTCCACCACAAATTCGTAATGGAAGTGCACCGGGGTTGAATGTCCATATTGATCCGCCAAGTACTGAGCGTGATGGGTGTGTGGTATGGCGGAGCCTTTCATGTCCTTGGGAGACTGGATGAAAACGATCTACACATTCTCGGGGTATTCGCCATCCTGCCAGAGCCCGTAGGCTCTAGCTATTGTGTCAAGGATGCGGTTGCTCACTTACACTAGGGACGTGGGCTCATTGGAGAACCTGTCGCAGTGATTTATAAATTCACGTTGCAGTTCTCTCGGAGTGAGGTCCTGGGAGAGTTGGCCACTCCCAGAAATAAGTTGCCTCGGACTGGTGCTCGAGTAGATTCGGGTGTAGATCGTGTTTCTCTCCATGACTCAACAAGCAAGTAATGGGATCAATGAGACGGAGTGCTTGATGATCGAATAGTTAAGACAGGCAGGCATTGGTGCTTTTAGAAGCTGAAAGGGGGAGCATGGTTGAGGTTGGGTACAAATGGGGTGAAACGCCAATCAATTCACTGCCCTCCTCGTTTTCGGATTAACCCTTTCCCTGCTGCATAAATGATGCAGCTATGGCATGGCGATGTCACGATTCAGCCAAAACATTCTCCCTTTTCCCTAAATGATGTGGAAAGCTAAGGGTTCGCAGTAGAGGTACATGATTGGATCGCCTCGGAGATTCGTTGATTGGAAACAGCTGATACATACGACAGCAGAAGGCTTTAGAGCAGAAAGAGGAAGGAAAAAGAGAATAAAAATGTCCTTCAACTATAGAAATCGGTTCAAACAGACGAGGAGTACTCGGACGGCGCCGGCAAGCTATGCCTTACTCGGACTACTGCACAAACTACTGGCATGGGCTTTACGCGATGCCAGGTATTGACTCGGAGACCACGATGTGCGACCTCTATCCCGCCTGGGACGAGTCCCGCCCAGGGGCCAGGAGGATGCTGTGGCCCGCACCAAGCACCTCCACGAGATGTGCTGCCGCCACAGCCCGCATCTCTACCGCGGGTTGTTCTTCGTCATTGACACGCCCAACTACGCAGACGACGGCATCATGCTGGTAAAGATGGACTGGGACGAGAAGGAGGTCGACCACTACAAGGACGGGAGCTTGGCCGGGCCTGGTGTTGGGGTGAGGTTGATGAGACGGATACCCAGCGGCTGGCTCACAACAACGCCGACGCGAACGATTGCTTCCAGTTGACTAAGGTCGGGTACCATCCGCGGAAGCACACTGACAATATGTTCCTGGCCTAAACGGGGCCGTAGACCAGGTGGTTCTCCAGCGATTATGTAGACACCGTCAACCCTGTCTTCCAGAGGTGCCACTCAGGCGGTATGAGGCTTCTCGATCGAAATTTGCAGGGATAAGAGGTGAAGGTGTGGTTCTATACGGCGGTGGAGCAGCATTTAGGCTTTGTGGCTGGCGAGCGGTTCTCGCTAACGCTCTGTCCTGGGTACTTCATCCACTGCGACAAGAAGATGAAGAAGAGAGACAGGGACACCACGGTAGCGCTCGTTAATGTTGAACATGCCGAGGGCTAATCCGCGGTGGAGTGGAAGGCAGGCAAGGCTTACCAATTTCTCTGTGGTCTTGCAGATGAGAAGAGGGATTGATGAGACCAGAACAGAGCCACTCTCTAAGATCGATGGGTAATTTTGGGGGATGAAATCAAAAATTAACTAAGAGACGACATCGTATTCGTGCAATAACTCCAAATTATATTCTCGTTTCATTCCATACTTTTCTCCCCGATTACCTACGACAAGACCCAGACCTGTGGTACAGAGGGAACAACAGCAGGTGGGTTCATGCACATACTGCTGCGAACCGACCTCTTGACTGTTGTCTATGCCATGAAACCGGCAGGCACCCTTACTTGAGGATTAATATTAGTAATACCTCCGTAACTGCAGTGAGAGTCCTGGCCCTCTCTGTCACAGTACCTTGCGACACATTTTGTAGAAATTAGATAAATTTCGTTGGGTTGAAGCCATTCCTGGATCGACACCGCTGTGCCGTGAGCAATTCCAACGCAGCAAGGATCTTCGTCTTTCTAATTTAACAACTCAAAAGGATAGGGGCGGTGAAGCCAGAGAGCAATAAGAAATGGGAATATATAAAGGCGGAATCGCTCACGCTTGACGGTGGAAAAGAAAAATCAATTCATCCAGAAATAGCCTTACATCTCTCGCCTACATCTCGCATCTAATATCTTATTGAGTCCCGTTCATTTCTACCACCAAAGTGCGCTTCATTGTCATTACCCTATTCCCCGCTCTATGCGTGCTCCCAACTTACGCCGGCGAATGCGACAAGCATCAACCTGGTGACAGGTGGTGTGTGTAAGTCTCCCTGGGCTGCCATCAGCCACTCCACTCCTCTAGCGTAGTATACACCTAAGATCCTAACTGACGGCACGTTGTCTCAGAAACAACGGGTTGCGGTTGCAATGCGACTACGACGGAAAGATATTGAAGAATCTGGGGTGGTGCCCCGGAAACCAGGGTTGTGTTGACCACGCTCGGTCGGATGGGAGCCATTTTGATGCCGAGTGTCGATGAACTCCGTGTGTAAAAGGGGGTCAAGTACAAAATGAGGTTCGACTACGAGCATTTATTGCATGATTGGTGCTCAGCTTGAAATACATACTCCAATTCTTATAATTAAATTTATATATTGAAAAGAGCAAGCGTCTTGTGGAGGCCGAAATTGGCAAATATTGAGATACCGATTTTTGATGCCAAGACAACAATGATGGACTCCAGCGTTAGAAAGGGAAAGAGTCATCGCCAATAACCGGCCAGTGAGTAATGGACTGCGTCGAATCAGCAGTTATGAGGTAAATTATTCACCTTCCTTGCGAGAGACCCTGCAGGAACTTCATATCTTATGGCATGCGGGTGTGCGGCACAGCAGTTCAGCTGCCTAAATTTAAATAGGTTGGTGCCGAAAAGGGTAGGACCCCCGGTATGGGTTCCGCCGGAGCCAATGAGTCATCGTGAAATTCGGCCGACGTTGTCGGTGCGCAATCTCATCGAGCCCCTTATACGGCCCAAACAAGCACTGCTTCCATCCAACTCGTACGATCTAGATCGTCTAGACTTTAGAAGGTGGGGCAACGGTTCACGGCTATCGCGCCTTATTTTTGGAAAAGTATTTGCATCGCCTCGGTGTACAGTTCTGTATAAAAATAGGATATATAAAGCCGGCGTATGGTTCACCAAGCTCAGAACGGGAGGTGATCTTCAAAAGTGTATCGAGTCCTCTGAATACATCCTGTACGCACTTCCAATGGCACGTCAGTTTACAGTCGTGGCCTTGTGGCTACTACTGCTGGCGCTCTATGCCCACCGAGGCCTGGCCTACGTCACGTCGACGACGACGGCATACGTTGTCGTGACCACGACCACCTCGCTCGAAGTACTACGCCGACTAGTACGGCGAGGCGACGGACAGCCTCCAGACCATCACCACGACGCGGACCGTCAAGTCCTACTACACACCCACGGCGCACCCCACCGCGACCTCGACGTACACCAACGCGGTCCTGGACGTCGAGGTGGTCTAGCTGTACGCGCTGGCGGGCTCGGTCGACGAGTACGAGCTCGCGTACGACCCGGGCTTCGGCCTGCACCCGGGAGGCGACGGCGGCTTTACATCCCACCTCCACCAAGTCCTACACGGGTATCTGGGGTCCCCAAGTGAGCCTATATTTGTCCGCACTGCCGTTGGGGGTCGAACCTTCGTATGGCTGGGACTACCAACAGTACATCGCCGAGTGCCGCACCCCGCCCTCCTCGGACTCATCGTCGTCATCATCGCTTCGGGCGACACCGAGATCTGCGTGCGCCGCCACCTGTGCATGACGTGACGGCACTGGATCATCGTGCTGGCGACCGTGCTCCCGGGCCTCTTCCTCCTCGGCTTCGCCGAATCCTTCTTCTGGTTCCGGCAGCTGATGCGGGGCCGCCTCGCACTGCGGCTCGGAACCCTCTGCTGGACCCTCTGCTCAGGTTGGATCGCGTGCTTTACGCGCGTGAGCCCGGCGCGCGACGCCGCCGACCAGCCCGCTCTGGCCGAGCAGTGGCGGGCCCGGTCCGCCGCGCAGAAGTGGCGCCTCTGGTGGAAGTGGGGGTTCCGGCACAAGTACCCCGTCGAGCTGCTGGGACCGGACCCCAGAAACATGCAAGTTGCTGGGGCCGCGCCTGGCACCAAGTCGGAGGAGGAGGGTGTGCAGGGGCCGCAGGTTCAACAAGTTCAGGCGACTACTTCTACTCCTGCGGCTCCGGCAGCGCGATGAAGCTTTGGAGATGATTTGAATGGTCTTATGATAATTTTAATGCTTTGATCTGTATCTTCATTGTTGTAGCTGAAAGAGATTAAGGCTTCATCACTTATCTGGCCTATAAAGATGATCAGAGTTCCGGCATTCATATAAACCGGAATCCATTTTGTCTTCTTGACCGGCACTCCTAGTTGCAATACAGTTCAGTATCATGTTCTGAGGCCCAGGCAGTTCTCCCTACTGAAATTTCACGTAATCTTTCGATGTCAGATCGGGAGTTACAGGGGAATCATTTCCCTAGGTACAGCTATGCCTACAGCTATGTCATATGATAGATTAATTCGTAGTAATATGGAGGATTTTCCACCTTATACACCGCCTGCTTGTCTCCACTCATTCTTCCCACCTCTGTTATCTCCATCCTTCTCACTTTGAATCGTCCGACCGCCCAATGCAGATGCTGAATGACGAGGTCCAGACCAGACGCCCCATCTGTATAACCGGCAACAGGCACACACTCACCTCCCCATATGCTTGTGATACGATGACAGTTTTGGTCACTTGCTGGCGTCGTTCATGAACAGGCTACCCACCGCATCACCCCCCCCCAGTAACGCCACACCGACACGTTCCCCGCTTCCCGGCCTACAGCCTAGAACCCAGCCGGAGCGACACAGCTAGTCAACGACCTCGACCCGTCGGCGCCGGGCACCTTGTGCACCACCGAGACCGGATCCCAAGCCGGATCCTGGTGCAGCGCGTACTCTATCAAGTTGATAGCCGCGTCCGCCACGGCGGGCCCGTACGCTTCCAGCGCAAGCGCGTACATCATGTCGATCCCCGCCGCGACGCTGGAGCTCGTACATATCCTGCCGTCGACGGTCCAGCGCGCCGAGGGGACCCAAGTAATGTTGTTGTCCGACGCGCCGGCGGGGGCCACACCTGTGACCCAGCTCCAGGCGGCCTTGTTAGTCGTGGCGCGGCGGCCTGCGAGCAGCCCCGCGAGGGCCGCCGGGTGCCGTGGCATGCGGCGCGAAGCGGGAGCTGACGGGATCCGTCTCGAAGGCGATGAAGGAGACCGTCATCTTGGCCATGGCGGATAACTATGTAAGTCATGGTTAATAATCCGCTGCAGAAGTCGCCACATGGGAGAGGCCAAAAAGAGGTAAAAAATACCTACAAAAGGACTTCCATAGGTCCGTAGACATTCAGGGGCTCAAACCCTGGGAAAAAGAATCTGAACTTGATTAGCAATGTTCTTATGTGTCGTGAGTAGCATAAATACGTACCACTCCAGCAGACATAGTACGCTTTACATTGAACGCCTGCTCCCTTGTCAGGTCTTGGCCAGCCATGGCCGGAACCAGAAAAAGTGCTTCCAGGGCCAGCATGAGGAGGATTTTAGATATAACCCGCATTTCGAGGAATGGATTGTGACGTCTGGCACAGCCGGTGTATATAGCTCTTAAAGTATAGCTGGGCCATCGGGTTTGTATAGATACGATCCTATTGCTTTGGGTTAACTAACTAAACACCTGTTCAGGGGTGACCACACAGCACCAAGCTAGAGCCGATTCACAGGGAGGACTGGCCGTCATAATCATTCAACCTCAATGCGAGAAACCAATTGCACTGTGTGATGTTACAGGGGCCGCTAAATATCAGAGACCTGTGCCGTGATTGGTAAGCGTTTTCGCATGACCTGGAAAACAGGGTCAAATGATGCAATCTGACGGCGCAGCACGCAGTCCAAAGGCACAGCATGCAGTCCGAGAGCCTCCAATGAGCTACCGGACTTTCGGAAACGTTTCACAGTTCGAACCCCAGGTAGCTATCACCAAGGGTCCGAACCCCCTTGCTCCGGGAGTGGATCAAGACGCAGACTCATCTGCGGGGAAAGCTGACGTGAGCCTGGTATGCTCGCTGTTTATATCCACGTCAGGCTTTTAATTGTGTTATGAATCAACAATTACGCATGTCTCTAACTGTCTACTTGTTTGTATATTACTAACGAAATCAATCGCTGTCTAAACGCCTCTGGTGCATAATCTCGTCCTTCCAGCCGTCTACTCATATTCTCCTATCCCAACACTCCACTCCCAACACTCACAGCTGGGCCAGAGCGACACCTGTCAAGTCTCCCAGCTCTGGGAACAGCACCGTCTTCTCCTTGGTCTCAAGGTCTATCGAATACACGCCACCGGCGAGGTCGGTTACGTAAGCCTTCGTGTTCTTGTGGTCGACGCTCAACCCGATGGCCTCGTGCAGGCGCCTAGCCAAGATGTCCGACTTGACCGGCTTCTCAGCAGTGGCAGCCGCCAACTCGCCAAGCGAGATCCTGTTGAGGGTGTTTCCCCGGGGCGGGTCGCCGCGGTCCGTCCAGAACAGCGTCTGCGTCTCCTCCTCAATCTCGAGGTCGATGGGCTCCGGCAGGCCGCCCAGGATCACCTCGCGCGGCCGCTCCTCCGGCTTGACGCCGGCCGCCACCTCCATCGGGGACTTGAAGATGCAGCCCTGGTCGCCCTTGGAGGGCCCCTTCTGGCTCCAGTAGAAGCAGCCCCGGCTCTCGTCGACGGCGATGCCGACGCAGTGCCGCGACGTGTCCTCGCGGTCCTCGTCGGTCGCGCCGGTGGACACCAGGACTTCTTGGTCCGACCCGTCCAGGTTGCAGCGCATGACCTTCATGCCCTCGCGGTCGCACCAGTAGAGCTTCTTGCTCTTGGCGGCGAGCGCGATCTGCTTAGGCGTGAAGACGCCGACGCTGCCCGTGGGCACGACGGTCTGGCGGTCCGAGCCGTCGAGCCGAGCCGACTCGAGGTAGCCGTCGTTGTTCTTCAGCTTGGCGCCCATGTTGGTCCAGTACATGCGGCCGGCCTGGTGGTCGATGGCGATGCCGTCCGGGTTGTGCTTCAGGCCGCCGACGACGGTCCGCAGGTCGCTGCCGTCCGTACGGCAGGACTGGATGGACCCGATGCGCTCCGACAGCGAGAAGCCGGTGTCGAGGATGTAAAGACGCTGTTGCATGGCGGAACCCATTTTATCGTACGATGGCAGCTCTGGCCGTGTGGTACCAAAAAAAGACGAGGAGTTTCGATATTCTATTGGTCTCTTCTTTTCTTGAAGATGCAGTCGTTATGGAGAGATCGCCAAATAGTCACCCCAGTTGTCGCTGTTCAGGATCAGGATCCCAACTCCCCCGGACGCGGAGACCCTTTTAACCCCATCCATTGCTGTCGAACCCCGGTCTCCATGGCGCCACCCCGTATCGCCGAAAGCGCAGAATATTTTGCTGGTGGGCCACTCTTTTTCGCGATGGCGGTCAATGCCGAAGCAACCCGGCACTTCCGGTGCCTGATGTTGTTTGATGCTTTGTGGAACCCCTCTCCAGAAATTTGAGAGCGAGCCTCGGCCGACCCCCCCGTTGCGGACCCATCGTTATCGAACAATTGTCGCGCCAGTCGTCGCTAGCCTCCCCTCAGAAGATTAGGTAACGGCGTCCTCGGGCTCTCCACGTGGCAGCGCATTGGGACTGGCTTGTTCCGTTTTCTGGTTCCGCCCCTGGTTCCGTCCCCAAAAGTAGAAATGCCCTGACTCGAGCAAGCGTGGAAAACGCGGAAACCTGATTGCCCACAGCGCTTACAACGACGACACCTCCACCAACGCGAGATTCAACGCGAAATGAAACATGCAACGTGCGAAACAAGGAACATCATCCAGGTTTCGCAGGATCTAAAATGCATTGGCGGGTGATCGCTTGACTGAGGACCGGGCCGACCGGCGCATAGCAGATCAAAACCAGATGGCTGGGTCAAATAGTGCCCGATGATCAAAATCCAAATACAGTTCACCTGGACATCGAGCTTAATTCCACTTCATGATAGCAAAGACCAAGAACTTCAACCAGATTGCCGCATACCAGACCAGCTGATATTGATTTATCTCTAGCCTATTGTAAAAGTGAAAGTGTGTTTCTATCCTTGCAGCCGCAGTTTTGCAGCAGATACCGACTCCTATCCACCTCGTAGATATTGTCTAAAGTAGGATGTCTCGCAGAACCATGGGTACACGTGAAATTTCAAAGATCAGCACTCGCAATGGGTAAAGCGTATATCCTTCAGACCAGTTCCCGTTCCTTCTTCTCTTCCTCGTCTTTTCTCCTTTGCTCTTCTTCCTCCTCCCATTCTCTGTCCATTCTCGCGTCTTCTTCTTCCTGTTCCTCATTCATTCTCTCTATTTCGTCCAGCTCCCTGTTCCATTACTGAACCAAGTTAGCATTCCGCGATATTGCGCTTTGTTCTTGCCGCATGAACTTGATGAAATTTGACTTTACCATGAACAACTCGCGTTTCCAGAGATCGAAGAAAGTCTGAATTCGGTAGACGGGCGCCAACTTCCATGACTTCCTAGCGCCATCCGCTTCAACTTCGTCATCGTCTAAATCTGGGTCTCCATCCAGGTCACCGGGTTGCTCGGTAGGAAAACCAGACGCTTCGCGATCCCAGAAGTGGACGGCTCCCCTCTTGGTATCGATCAGGATGGAATAGCAACGGTGGCGGCGAACGGTGGTGAACACCACTGCAGAGTACTGGTTAGACTCGCTAATCTTCTCGATGCCCGCATCGTAAGAAAGGAGGGATTGGGTGAAAAAGGACATGTTTGCGGGTCAGAAGACCCACGCATATGTGGTGGAACTGCCTGGTCAAGGTCCTCGGAAGCTTCGACTATGCGTTTCCGTGCCGCTTCTTTCTCCTCATCGCTCACGGGTGACTCGGTGAAGCAACTGGTGAAATTGCCGAGATGGTGGGCTGGATGCGTATCGACCATGAGGTCGGGCAAGTTCTGGGTGAAGTATGGGATGTGCCGCATGAGCTCTAGGACTCTGTCTGTCAGGCCGTTGGTGTATATGCCGTTCTCCTGGAGCTTCTCTAGTCTTTCGCGATTGATAGGATCCCAGCCCGCGGCAGGAGGATAGACTTAGTGGTACTCAACCTTGTCGTAGAGCTCGGCTGCGTGGGCCAAGAGAGAGGTTATGGCAGCCACTGCAATGTCATGACAATACCCTTCCTTGGCTTCTTTTTCACCGACTTCGCCACCTTCTTCTGGGGTAGAGTCTCGAGGACGTACAGGTAGAGGCTGGGATTGCGGTACAGACATGATGTGTTGTTCTAAAGCTGAGAAGACGACTTGGAAGCGTGGAAATGTCGTCTCTAGAGACCTGAAGGCTGAATGATTGCAATAACAGTTTAGATTGAGGAGGTGAGTGAGGAGGTGTGTACGTTTGCATTTCTATCTGATAACCAGTTGAACTTCTTGGTTATTTATGACTCTTTCTACTCCGCCCCCTCTCCAAATTTACACCGCATGATACGCGGGGGGCCGAGCCCATAGGCTGTGCCGCCCGCTCTGTTGGGACCTGGGCCGGGAGACCCCAGGACCTCTGGACCTGATGTTGGCTACTCTAAACGGGCCAACATGCTATGAGCACCGGTATCCAGGACATCGCTTTCCATATATTTAAAGGACACGGCAGTGTCCTCGACGCTGGGCCATGTAATGTAGACGCAGACCACCCATCCGACCCTCAGCACATGTTCGAACCATCAAGTTTTAATCATATACTTCATCCAAATACTTCTCACTGGTTGTCTATTCCAAGCTTCTGACGCTATGTCCCAGGTAATAAACCACCTGCTACCGACAACAAGCCCACTACTACTGATAAAGCGCCCCCTACTACCACAAAAAACAGCCTTACGACTACGACGACGAACAACCCTACTACTAGTTCAACCAAGACAGACTCTGACACTTGTAAGATTGAGAAGCGAGCGGTGACTAATTTTGTCCTGGAGTCGAAGCTCGGTAATGCCGAGTCGAATCTTGATTGTATGGCAAGGCCGCGAACGATGCATATAACAGAGACCAAGCAGCCAATCGGGAGCATTTGGATCCTCTGTCCACAAACATGCTCGAGGCAATTCGCGCAGGCTTGTTATCACTATAGGTCAGTTCTTGCCCAGTGCCAGCAATGATGTCCCAAATACTAACGTACGTCACCCCATAATTGACCCCCCCCTGTAATTGACCCCCCAATAAAATTAAAGGTATAAATTGACCACCAACTCCAAATAGTCACCATTCCTTTAATTTTGGACTATAATGCAATCGCTTTCGACTGTAGATACAGTAGATATCTCAGAATCCGATTCCTCAATTTCAAGCTGATCTGGCCCCTCCCTCGTACGTTGTATGCTCTTAATTGATGCAAATTTCGAATTCGGGCTAATCTGTACCCTTCGTTTCTTTCGTGGCCTTGCAAGCTCTAACTTCTCTTTTAAGGACTGGATTTGCAATTCCGTATTGACTAGTAGATAATCCTTTTCTTGGTATCCTTTTTGGATCTTCCTGAATAGCTGGTGTTGTGTAGTAAGGTCGCTTTGACCTAATTGGTGAAAGTGTCGAATCTGGCGCTCTAGATTAATAGACCTTTTTGGTGTTGACCATAATATACCATTAGCTAAAGGAGTTTGGATAGGTGTGAGGGCCTTATCTTGACTAGCTAAGGCCTGTGTTCTCTCTTCCGGTCGCTTTTGGTTACTATTTTCGAGTAAAAGAGGGCTGGTGAGTGGCTTGGTAACATATACGGGCCAAAGACCACTACCACGTTAACCACCCTTGATATTCCGAGCCGATAAAGCCTTTTTACGGGCTCTAGCATAGTATATAAGGAAGTTCCGTTTACCGATAGGAGCTGAATCCGTTAATAAGGATAGGAAACCGATCTCCTTCCGGTAATAAGTCTTTATAGCGGCGAAGACCTTAACATCGAGGGGTTGAAGAACGTGTGATGAATGAGGGGGTAAAAATAATAAATAAATGTTATTTTGGTAGTAAAGGGACATGAAATCGTCGGTTGTATGACTGCCATGTCTATCCAGAATAAGTAAACGGGCATCCTTTGGGTCGTTCGGGGCGGTTTCCGGTATAAAGACCTCTTCGAGCCATTTGACGGCGATCTCGTTATTCGTCCAGCCTTTACTGCTCGTATCGAACTTCTATCCTTGAAATTTATCGAGTTCTTGGGGGAACCATTGCTCTTGGACCGATTTACCCTTATAAATCACCAAAGGAGGGATGGCCCTGCCGATTGCCGATACATATTCCAATATGGTCGTCCAGCACCTTGAACCAGGCTGTTTTTGTTGAATAGAACGTAGTTCCGAACTGCTTACTACAAGGCCATTGCCTCCTTGGCCTTCTAAGATACCGTGCTCGTCCATATTATGTCTGTTTTCAGGTTTAATAGCCTGGATTTGAGGTATACGTAATTTGGTTAAAAACCAAGACTTGATTACCTCAGTTGATGCCCTATTGATACGCTGGGAGTCGATACGACGTTGCCTCTTCGTCCGTAAGGCTGGGTGACGTCCAAGGAATGACTCTATCCAGTTTTTACCCAATGGCATAGGGTTGCCATGAAGGGCTAAAACGCGCTGAGCCAGTTCCTTGATTTGCGTATGCGTTGGTGCGACGCCAAGGGCTTCTTGGGCTAAAATCCAGTCTGCCAGATGCTTCTCTTGAACTGGAGAGAGCTTCTGATAGGCAGATTTTGATTCTCGACGTGATTGTCGGCCGTGAAGTCGACTAATAAGGGTAGACCGTGGAATACCCTAATGAAGGGCAGCCTTATGAATAGATTTACCGCTTGACACATCTTGGATGGCGGCAGAGATGTCGCTTTCGGTATATGAACGTACCATCGGTAAATTGATATATTTTTAAAAGAATAAAGTAATTCGGATCAAAATTCGTTGAGAAATCTCTTTTTGAATCGAAATGGCGGTGAATCGTGGTGGAGGTCGACAGGGGGGTCAATTACAGGGGGGGGTCAATTATGGGGTGACCTACGTTAACGGGTGGGTGTGACCACAGTTCCGTGATGAAAATCCATGTCGCCACCAAAAGCATGACCGAGTTCGTCTGTGCTGAGACCAGGATGAACTACCGGACCGACAGACTTGACAGGCGTGGCTATAGACCTGTGGGGCGTTACTGCTATCGTGAAGCGACACGGCAAACATCAGCACTATTGGCCGTGGGCACAAGGCTGGACACCTCGTAAAGATAAGAACCCGGGTGGCGGAGGATGCCAGCGAGATGAGTGGCCGCCGGCGTACTTTTGGCCCGGTGATGTGTATGCCAAAAGGAACAATATGGGTAAGTGCTTGGAAATGACTGATCAGGGGCATAAGCGACTTTCGGTGTTTATTCCCTCTTATCCCAGTGTCTCAAGTGGACTAAATGCACGGATTACTCTAAAGGTGCCTGAATTCCCTCCTCAGACATACAATTCTTTTCCGTAGAAGGGTAAATACTTACCTTGAGCGACGACAGTTATCTATTTACCGCTTTCTCTCAATTCAGGACAAGTCCTTTTCAGAGTAAACTAACTCTTCTCTTCCGCAGTGCAAAAAGTGCGCCTCAACCCCAATGCACACAACATGGGGACTAGCAATCTATTCAGTGGCTTCTGCGCGACACACGATGCTATGACGGTAAGTACTACTAAAAAGCGGGAAACGACCTTGGAGAACCGTGACAATGTTTCAGACTGTGGGAAAACCGGAGGTAAAGGCAGGCAGGAAAGGAACGGATGGCACGATAAGTAAGTGTTATCTTTGCGGTCTGGTCCCAACGGATGATATTGCATGGCACACTAAGGTGTGGGCTGACTTCCTGGTTGGTAGCTATCACAAGCGTTGTTTCAGTCAATACCCGTCATGCCATCTTCAAGATCGAGGATTGGGACAATCTTCCTGTGGATGATACATAGTACGGCTTACGGGACACCCCGTGCTGGCCGTCAGACTTGGCAAAGGACGACCCCGGGTGGACGCTCCTGACCAATGACGAGTTCTACGAGACCCAGCACCCGAACCTGAAGCAGTACCGAGAGCTGTATACGAAGCCCCCGCCGCTCCAGGATCTGAAGGACGCTCTTTCGAGGAGGAGCGGCAAGGCACTGTACCCTGCCAGCGAATGTAACGCATCACAGTTCAAGTCCTTTGGATTCAACAAGCCGAAGAGGAAGTTGTACTACATCCCGGATGAGTGCCTAAATGTTCTTCCGTCGTTGCCATTCACAGGCCCAGTCCCATTATTGAAACGTGGGTTGAGCAACGCTACCAAGGACGAGGTGGTGGAAGATTACGGCCTCCCAGAAGCCACAGCGGTGAAAGGAGGACCAGCCATGGTCGACATCAAGAAAATGACCATCGAAAACATTCACCTCACGAGTGACGAGGATCTCGAACAGATGGACGATGCACAGGTGGACGCCTGGATGGAACGATACATGGAGCTGCTCCGGAAGAAGTCCGAGACTTGCAGCAATACCTCGCCCCCCCGTGTCGGATGCTCAGCCCATTCCGGCTGGTCAGGCAGACCCAACTCCAGAGGCGGCATCTGTAGGGTCTTTGGGTTTTGACGTACTGCCACAGGCGACGACCGCATAAAAGTCAAATTCTTCAGTCATTTCTGGAATTTTAGGAATAATCGGGCACCACGGGTTTCGGGCGGAGTTTTGGTTTCCTTGTTTTTGCTTCTTTCGGCTTCTTTTTTTTTTTTGCTCTTTTTGGGATTTTCTATTAGGACATAGCGCAGATACCATTTCTTTATGATTGCTCGAATAAGCCATCATTGCTTCTGCTGCTGCTGCTGCTGTTGCTCCTGTGCATACCCATCCCACTCCTTCCGCACGTTCAAGAGCCGGATGAGCTCCTCGTCGCGCTGCCTGGACAAGTCCTGGAAGCTCCGGTCCCCGACCATCGCCAGCGTCCCGTCCACCCACTTTTGTTTCAGCTCGTCGTCCACGACCGGGTCCCGCGGCGCGTACCAGCTCATCAGCGGGCCCAGCAGGTGGTCGGCCATGTGCTGGACGCCGCCGGGCCCGCCGCCGAGGTGGAACAGCGTGCTGGGGCCCATGACCCCCCAGCGCAGGCCCGGCCCGTTGGAGACCGCGTCGTCGATGTCCGCGACGCCGCACACGCCCTCCTGCAGCAGGTACAGGGCCTCGCGCATGATCGCCCCCTGCAGCCGGTTGGCGATGTGGCCGACCACCTCCTTCTGGACGTGCACGGCCTTCTTGCCGATGGACGTGTAGAAGGCCATCATCCGCCGCACCGTGTCCTCGGAGGTCTGGGCCCCGCCCACGACCTCGACGAGCGGGATCAGGTGCGGCGGGTTAAAGGGGTGGCCTACGACGCAGCGCTCCGGCTTCGCGGCCGCGTCCATGCCTTCTTGAATCGAGGAGCACGTCAGGCCGCTCGAGCTCGTGGCGATGATGGTCTCACTGCTGATGTGTTTGGTCATGCTGTTGAGGAGTTCGCGCTTGAAATCTAAGCGTTCCGGCCCGTTCTCCTGGACCAGCTGCGCTCCTTTCAGGGCTTCGGCAAGGTCTGTGGTGAAAATAACGTCTTCGGCCTTAGCGTCGGCCTTCTTGGTCTGACCTAGCCGTGTGAGGACCGGCAGCGCATCGCGTACGAGACTCCGCATGGTTGCCTCGGCGGCCGGGTTGATGTCGAAGGCTGTGACGGTGAGGCCGTGGGCTAGAAACAGCGCGGCCCATGACGCGCCGATAGTGCCACAGCCAATGATGGCCACTCTTTGGATTTCTGACATGGTGTCTTAGAGGAAAAGTATTATTTGCAATAGAGCAATGTGGTAAAGCCGAACAAAGTTGTATATTCGTGCTTCTGATGACTAGAGAATATTTCAGCTGCTAAATCCCTAGCCTTGCGCGTCGTACTGATATGTGTAAGCCAAGTTTTATATCGGAGATGCATAGCGGGAACACCGGGGTTAGCTTGGTATTCCCCTATGATGTATGCGTTGTACAAGCTGCGTATGTTAGCAGGAACCACTTCGCGTCTTCACCGAAGCGAATTCCCCGAGTAGATACCCTGGATTGGCATGAAACCGTGACAACGAAGCAGCCAAATGGCATGACTCGCAGAAGTTTTCGATGCAGGTTAGCCATGTGGAGATGCGCGAGTGCCGGCTGCAGATGCTAGTCGAGGGCCCACAGCGGAAAGGAGGCTGGCGTGGCTGGGAACGGTTTCCGCTATGGGGGCATGAAATTCCCCTAGCGTGCTGGATCGTCGGGCTTAAGAATACAACCATGGATTAGGAACACCAGGATATCTCCGCAAGCGTCGTTGCGGTCTAGCTCTAGCAGTCTCTGCGAACCTTAGTTTGTATTGCACAAGTAAATCGTAAGTCATGCCAGTTTTGCCGCCTTTGTAATATAATGAACCCGGTTGGCCAAGGGCTCTCCAAAATATGATCAAGAAAGCAAACATGATGACCGAATCTCGCCTCTTGATTTGACGCTCTTAGGACCATCTTGCAGCGTCATGACGTTTAGGACCGCAACATCGGGTCTCCCGAGGTTCGAGTAGAACGGCCCCACCCCTTTGGGTCCCGGGAAGCTGTGGAGTTGGCCGAGAGTTGGGGATCAAAGCTTTTTAGTTTTGCCTTGGGCAGGGACACGTAGTACGTAAGTGTCTGTGTCTCAAATACAACCTTCGGCTTTCTCGCGGTCATATCATGGAGCGACGTGCATCGGCTCCCCGGGTGGGATGGGCTCTCTGCCTGTTTTCCAGATTCACCATCCAGGCAAGAGACGGAGCAAAGTTCCGCTCGCGGGGTGCTGTGTCTAGGTATCATCTCCAAGCAAGGGGGTCGGGGTCTTATGCAAAGGTCGGAATGTCCAATTATATATAGATAGTCCTATAGAAGGCATGCCCCAATACCTACTAGCCTGCTTTGGCCATCCACCATTAAACTGTCTTTATATATCCGTGTCACTACCTTATCCTGAATAAACTTTTATTACTAAGGTAGGTATTGAATCATCCAACCTACTAATACGATATTTGGAATCAAAATCCTCTCGATTCTTCTGCACTTTCCTGTTCACAAAACAAGTCTCCTCGTGAGCCACACCAACCAGCATGACCGAAGACTCCCGAGTTCCCAACGTCTACGGACCCGGAACCCACACGGACAAGACCTTCGTCCCCGTGCCGCAAGACACGGAGCGCATCTTCCGCCTGCTCGCCTCCGAGATGCCCGGGTTCACGCAAGACGAGGCCCTCCTGTCCAAGGTCCAGTTCACCGGCGAAGACTTCCCCGTCATCCCGGGCCCCATCAAGGCCGTCTCGGTCGCCGCCTCCCTGCACGCCATGGCCGGCGTGATGGCCGACGAGATCCTGACACTGCGGGGCGCCGCGGACAAGGACCGCCGGATCACCGTCAACACGACGCAGGCGGCCTTCTGGCTGGGCACCATCGCGGCCGCCCACGTCGGCGGCGACGACGTCGTCAGCCTCGTCAAGCAGGGCAAGTCGAAGTCACTCATCCCCGACTGGGAGCGCGGCTGGACCGACACGCCGCTCAAGTACCGCGCCACCGCGCTCTACCCCACCGCCAACCCGGAGGTCTGGTACTCCCTGCACGGCTCCATGGACGCGCCGCCGGTGCTCAAGTCCATCGGCGTCGACCCGAATGATGCGGCGGCCAACGCGAGCAACGAGGCGGCCGCGGAGCACATCGCCCAGCACACGCGCAAGATCAGCCCGGAGTCACTCGAGATGACGAACCTGCTAAATGGGCTCTGCGGCAGCATATGCTTCACGCCCGAGCAGTGGAACAACAGCGCCATGGGCAAGTCGCTGGCCGCGCACCCGCTCGTCAACGTCAAGCCCCTGTCCCCTCAAACCCCGATCGGCCCCGTGGCCTTCCCGCCCCTGGATCCCAACGACAAGCGGCCCCTGGCCGGCGTCCGCGTCCTCGAGATGACGCGCGTCATCGCGGGCCCGCAGATTAGCACCATCCTCTCCAGCCTGGGCGCCGACGTCATCCGCGTCAACCCGCCGCACCTGCCCGACATCAACGTGCTGCAGCTGACGCTCAACGCGGGCAAGCGCACCATCGGGCTCGACCTGCGCCGGGCCGAGGACGCCGCGACGCTGCAGGCCCTGCTCAAGGACGCCGACGTCTTCGTCCAGGGCTTCCGCCTCGGCAAGATGAAGAAGTACGGCCTGGCCCAGGACGAAGTCGCCGCCATGGCCGCGGCCCGCGGCAGGGGCATTGTGTACGTGTCCGAGAACTGCTACGGGCCCGATGGCTACTACGCCGAGCGGCCCGGCTGGCAGCAGATCGCCGACGCCGCGTCGGGGTCGGCTTACGTGACGGGCCGGTCGCTGAACCTGCCCAACAACGAGGCCGTGCTGCCGTCGCTGCCCATCTCAGACATGACGTGCGGTCTGCTGGGCGCCGTCGGCACCCTCAAGGCGCTCCGCGACCGCGCGATTCACGGTGGCAGCTACGCCGTGCACTCTTCGCTCGTCGCGGTCGACACGTACGCACTGCGGCCCGAGGTCGGGCTGTACCCGCGCGAGATCGTGAAGGAGTGCGCCGATCGTTTCCAGTGGGCCGAGATGCGCGGCGCGCACCACGTGCTCGACTTGTTGGTTACGGTCTGGGACGGGTGGAAGCGCGTGCTGGGCTCCTACCTCGAGGAGGGCAGCGGCTGGTTCCAGACGTTCGACAAGAGCGAGTTCGGCGGCCAGAGCCTCAGCCTGCTTAAGCCCGTGGTCAGCTTTAGCGATAAGGCCAGCACTCCTGAGTGGAAGACGCCTAGCTTGCCGTATGCGGCACAGAAGGCCACAGAGGTGAAGTGGAGATAGACCATGTGTGGTTTACGAAGTTATGAGACTGTTGGGATACCAAAACGATTTATTTACCTCGAGTAGGATTACTGAGTATCCTCCTGATTCAAATGATTTATCCATTCCAATATCTGAACATGCAGCCCCCTTGAACTGGACACTGAAGCAACTTAGCACTTTCCCCATGTCTATTTTTGATTAGTATAGATTGTTGGAGTAGTGTTCAACTCTCTTTCCCGTCGAATTGATCTTACTTGCTTAGGTCTCTGCTTCCTTTGTTCATAATACGCCTCAGGTTGAAGCTCCTTTGACCTCGGGCCTAATTTGTTCTGGTCCAGTCAAAGAGCCTTTCTTCTATAGTAAACCACGAGCCCAATCATGTTAAAGAACCTTCAGAACCTTTCAAGATCGAGATCAGAAACTACATCTTTTCGAGTCCAGATTGCTGATATCGAGAAGTGTTTCCTTCCCTTTATCACGACATCTTAACAAAGCGACTAGCGATCAGTATATAGGTCAGCATAGTGGCAGCACAAACACGGCAGCCGAACCTTGTAATTCTATCTATAACCGTAATTTTCTTTGACTTACTTTCTTGAAATTCTTATCTTTCGTAACAAACGTGCAGCCAGTACGGGTTTTCTTTGGCACCTACGCTCACTACTACACACAATTACTGGACTTGGATCACCAACCCTTGTTCACATAACACCATCATTTTAGCAAACAGCATTTCTCTTTGACTAACGGTAACCTGGTTTTCCTATTCTCTCTTTCTCTCTCTCTCTGAGCCATGGCGCCACGAATAATTATCCCCAAGCTCAGCGAGCACGCCTCCTCGATCACGACCCCACGCCCCTCCTCGCCGGACACCAAACGCAGATTCCGCCACGCCCTACCGCCCTCGCCCCTCGCCGCGAGCCCCCAGTGCCCGCCGCCGCCGCTCCGAGTTCGACTACAACGGCTGGGCGGCCTGGGGCGCCTGGCGCCGCGGACACGTGCTGCAGATCGAGAGCACGCGCGAGGCGACGAGGAGGCGGAGCTCGAAGAGTGCGAGCGCAAGTTCGTCAAGAAGACGCACGACTGTGTCATGCATTGCGACTTCCCGTCCCAGTGCTTCCACACGCAGGTCCGCGTGATGGAGGACAGGATGCCCGAGGCCGCCAAGGTGATCGAGGCGGCGGAGAAGGAGGAGGCGGAGGCCACGGCGAAGGCGGAGGAGGACGAATGGCAATCGGCGTACGAGGCGTATACTTCTCAAGCCCGTCAGGATGATGCGGATGACGATCGCCTCGAGCTCAACTTGGCCAGGGAACTTGCCGGAGGACGAGGACGAGGTTTCACCCACGAGTCCCTCCAGCAAGGCACCATTCTTCTACGACGCCCAAGAGTACCAGACGACTGGCAATGGCAGTGGCACTAGTAGTAGTAGCGGGGCAGCTCAACCCGTCGTCATTCCGGACTCACCTCCTCGCCCGCGGTCGACGCCACCCAGCTGACGGCCGACGAGCTGTTCGCGCTCATCGACGAGGACGACGACATGATGGCGTTCGAGGACAGCAAGGCGGGGCAGGAGACGCGGGACGGCGCCGGCAGCCGGCTGTCGGTGCGGGGCAAGAACCCGTCCGAGGTGGTGGACTGGGCCGACCTGGACGACGAGAGCAGCAGCAGCGAGAGCGGCGACGAGGAGTATTATCGGCCAGGGTCCAGCGCCTCTGACTCGTCTTCGTCCTCGGGGGAGTGGGAGGATATAGACGAGGAGGACGAGGAGATGGTGGATGCTGCTGCTGCCGCCGCCGCTGCTCACGAAGTAGAAGAGGTAACAGTCGTGCGGGACTTCAGGAGCGTGAGCTACAGCTACACGTTCACAATTGAGGCGGGACCTTGAGTGTGGCGAGCCTGGTGGTCTACGACCTTGTTTCAAGCAATCCGTAACTTTCTTGGTATACATATATTTCAGTGCTTCGTAAAGGCGTTAATGTATCTTGTGCTTTTCGTGCTTATTAGTCCACCTCCCTCTGATGTTTTGATGAGCTTATTGCTGATCTGAGCCAGCTCAAGGACCCAAGTAGAGGGCACTGGCGAAAACACCTCAATCAACTGTTGAATTGGGCTTTAATTCAAAAGGTTTCGCCAAGTAAACCCCCAGGATATCGCTATCTACAAACGCTGAATCCATCCAGTTATAAAACTCCGAAATGTTGAACGTACCTTTTCCAAAGCTTGCCCCGACTCATAAGGCTATATATAACCGCGCCAATTGCATATGCCCACCTGTGGCCAACGACCCCCAACTGCCAGCAGCACATGAACAGATCTATTCAGATCAAATGAGGCAAATGTCCCATATACCCGAAGAGAGCCGAAACATCTCCCCTCCTGCAACCTAGACATTGCACCATGCTTTCACTTACCAACAGACGGCCTGTAGAGACCCGTCTTCTTCCCCCGCGCCTCGAGATGCTCGACCTGCCCGGGCTGCAGCAGCGGCCGGAGGTTGTTGTCGAACTTTTCGCGCAGGATGCCGTCCACGTGGCGGCTGAGGTCGGTCATCTTCATGTTCAGCTGGCTGTAGTTCTGGTCGTTGCTGAGGGAGTCGCTGACGCCGCGCAGGGCGGCGACCAGCTGGTAGACGGAGCCCGCGTACGTGTCGCGGTTGGGCAGCGGCCACAGCCGATACTTCTTCATGCTCCGCAGGTGGCGCCGAGCATGGCGTCGACGTTGGAGGTGTCGGAGCGCACGTCGTGGGAGTCGGGGATCAGGGTCTCGACCCAGCTGAGGAGCGGCGTCAGGAGGCGCGACACCACCTTGAGGCGCGTGGCGTGGATGGTCTCTGTCATCATATAGGTAGTCAGTAAGAGACTAACTCCACAGCATTGGCCAACTGACCAAAGGCCTCTTCGGGCTCAAAGGACTCGTTGAACAGGACCGCCTTGGTCCCGTGCGCCGTCACGGGCGACCACAAACTGCCATCGTCGGAGCGGCTGCACCAGGCTAATTCGACAATGATCCGCTCGAACTCGGCCAGGTTGCCCAGCTCCCACATGATCCAGAGGCACTTCTGCAGGCCGACGTAGGTGGAGGCGTTGTGCGCGCCCGGCTGCTTGCGGTTGTTGAGCTCGGTGACCTGCTGCAGCCGCAGCGCGCTCCAGAGGTGGGCCCAGGGCCGCAGGCAGTGCGTGAGGTCGTACTTGTCCGTCGTGATGGCCAGTTCATAAATGAGCTGGATGCGCGACCCCTTGAGCTCGTCCTGCGGCACTTTGTCGAACTGCGTGTGGAAGATGCTGAGCAGGATGTAGAAGGTGTTGGGCGAGTCCTCGGGCAGGCGCACGACCCAGTCGGCCGCGCCCGCGCCGGCCGCTGGGCCTCGGCGAAGCCGCCGTGCAGCATCTGCCGGAAGACGGCCGAGGGGCGGGTCAGGGCGCGCGAGTCGACCCGGAAGGTGGCCGGGGTGGCGGTCTGGTACTCCTCGCCGATGGCGAGTAGCAGATCGCCATCCGGGTCGATGTCGTAGCGACGCTCCGGGAGGTCGTGGTTCACTTGGACTGGGACTGGGACTTGGATTTGGGCTTGGACATCTTCAGGTTCAGGCTCAGCGCCAGGGATCTGGGCAGGAGGAGAAGGAGGGGCGGCGGCAGCGGGTTCAGTACGCAAGGCCGGGGCGGGCCTGTCTTCTTGGCCCGATTCCGAGGCTGAGCGGCTCCGCGGGCGCTTGGTACCCGAGGTGCTGGCCTGTGAGCCGGTGTTGCTCAATTCCATCTTTTCGAACTATGCGGCTATAAATTGCGGAGATGAAGATGAGAGATGGAATTGAAATGGCATCCCGACGATGCTCGACGGACAGAGTGGTATATCGTTGGAATGAAATGGAACGTTCGGCGTTCACGACAGCGCAAGTGTGCTACAGGCTACAGCATTTGGTGCAAGTCATATGCCCGGGTTTGGAGGGGGCCCATGCACCTGACATGGCTGCCCGGTCTGCCCAATTAGCAGGTCGCCTGGCTGACGGCTCTGCGACACTCTTTATTAAACGAAAGTCAGAATCGCTAACGTGTTTCGAGTAAATCGACTTGAAGCAGATAGAACAAATGAAAAAAGAGGAGAGGAGGAAGACATGATAAACTTGTCGAAAAGAGGAGTTGCAATATCTCTGAGAAGTCCCACTATGAAAAGACGGTTTCCGTGTTGCGCTGGACGTGATGCCCACTTACAGAACCTACTGCGAGTAATGTCCAGTGCAATTAGCATGGCGATGAGTGTACCTGATCTGATATACGAAGAGTCCGGATATCCGTGCCAACAACCTTGCATCGTGTTTGATCGCAATGAGGCTATTCAAATTTTACCATATGCAAGCCACCGAGTTACCGTGTTTGTCAGCAACCACCCCCCATGCTTCGTTCCTTACTCCGCACTCTCATATGATGTCACCGTCCTGTCAACTTCGTTTCAACGTCACGAACCTCCACTGTGACACCATCCATTTGATGAAATGAACAATACAAATTGATAGGAAACTACACGGGAACAACTCATCCTGTTCCTCATCCTCCATCAAAAGTTGGGTTGCGCATGAAGACAAGAAGAAGAAGTCACCTCGTCGCAGAGAGAGCGTGAGAGAGAGAGAGAGAGAAGACATCCATCATGGCGTACGTCGACGGCGCAGGCCGCTACCTCGGCCAAGTCGGCAACGAGTCCGGGTCGGCCCTGGACGCGTCCCCGATCCCCTCGACGGTGAAATACCACCACGGCCTGCGGCGCGAGCTGCTGGACGTCGGCATCCTGCGCGACACCATCCTGCCGAGCCTGCAGGTGCACGGCTCGCTGGCGCTGCTCGCGTACGGCGTCGCGCGCGCCACCGACAGCGTCGAGGGCAAGGACTGGCTCTGGCCCGTCGCGCCCATGGTGAACGGCTGGTGGAGCGCCGTCGGGCGCAAGGTCGTGACCAAGGGCATGACGGTCCCGCAGGCCTTCGCGACGCTGTCGCGGCCCGAGCGGCTGCTGCTCGCGGGCGTCTCGCTCTGGGGCGGCCGCCTCTTCTACCGCATCGCCAGCCGCAGCACCCGCCGCCGCCGCGCGGCACCCGGCTCCGACGATGCGCGTTACGAGGAGGCCAAGAAGGAGCCTGGGTTCTGGAATAAGGCCCTCTTCACGCTGTTCTTGCCCGAAGCCCTCATCCAGACTGTCATCTCGCTGCCCTTCACGGCGCCCTTCCACCACCAGGGCGCTGTCCTTACCGGCTACCACCCCGTCATCCAGGCTGTCGCCGTTGGCCTCTTCTCCGCTGGTTTCGCCCTCGAGCTTCTGGCGGACAAGCAGCTGGAGGAGTTCAAGCAGGACGACAAGAACAAGAACGCTGTGTGCAAGGAGGGAGTTTGGAGTCTCGTCAGACACCCCAAGTAAGGCACCCTTTCCCTAAGAAGTTCAAAAACGAGGAGCTAACTTCGTATCACAGCTACCTGGGCGATTCTCTGGTGCATTTCTCCTTCCCCCTGCTGCTCTACGGCTCGGATATGCTGGCCCCGATTGAGATCCTCGGTTGCATTGCCAACTACGCCTTCTTGAGATACATCGGTGGAGACAAGCAGACCGAACAGCACCAGGAGCGACGCTACTCGCAGACGAATATCGAGAAGCACGCCGACTTTGTCAAGTTCAAGGAGACGCACAACTCCGTCTGGCCCCGCGTCGAGGTGGTCAAGAACAAGTGGCTGTGGTATGTCCTGGGTGCGGGTGTTGCCGGTGCTGCTGTCGAGCAGGCTGTTCACCAATTCCTTTGAGGGGGCGAGAAAAACCTGCATGGTTCTGTTTGAGTCGTTCCTTTCTGTTCATCAATGTACGTTTCGGTAATGAAGTATGGCGTTATTGGCTTGGTCTTGGAACAAATTTGCACAGTCTAGTTAAGTTATAACAGTACTCGGAACAACGAGCCCTCGAATTGGATGCCTTAAACATGCCAAGGGCTATTATTTCTTTCCGGCTCCGCAGCCCAGTACGTCCTAGGACTTTGTTTTTTCTTATCCGAGGGTAATACCTGAGACCAAGCCGTTGTTACCTGTATTAGAGGTCCCACGGCTGCCCGGGACGGGGACCGGGTCACGGTTAAGGGGTTAACCCCCGTAATACAGGGCCGGGGCGGCTGTGGTTATGAAGTTAAGTCTCGTAGTACGGGGAGAGCAAGGCATCTCCGACCTGCCCGTCGACCCTCCATTGTACCTCATTGCCGCGGCCACCCCTCATCGCCCCTCATTCTGCGTTTGTCACGCTGGGACCCGCGTCCCTGCTGAAAACGAACCCCCAGGCAACGGGTGAGCTCAGGCATCGTTGTTTGAATTGTACTTTTCTCTTTGGGAATTGACATATCACTTTTAATTCCGTCCAATCTCTGCTCCCTCAGCAACTTCTGGGCCCGTGTTCAGTCAACTCCCACCACCAAGTTGCCTTCCTTTGGATTCAGGTCCTTGAACCACCGCCAGAGACCCCGATCTCGAACAAGTTTGATCTTTCAGTTCCCTCTCATTACTTGGTTTCCTTTCAGAGAAACCAATCCTTGGATCATTGCAAGACACCTCGTCCCAACTTCCACCATCGACTAAAGTTCCGTCTCTTCTTCTCGCCAACTATAATCTCAATAATTTCATCTCTTGTCCACCTGCAAATCATCCAAGATGTCTTCGGGGGCTGCTTTCGACTACTACGCCGAGCTCGGCATCGAGCAGATCGCATCGGCCCAGGAGATCACGGAGGCCTACCGTCGTCTAGCTATGGATCGCCATCCCGATAGAAACCCCAACAATCCGACCGCCACCGCTTCCTTCCAGCGTGTGAGTGCCCAGTCCGCACATCTACCCTCAATACATCTATACAGTATGGGAAAACTGATTCATTGGCATCGGAAACAGCTCCAAGCGGCATACGAGACCCTCGGCGACCCCAACAGAAAGGTTGCGTACGACGCCTCTCGCGCCCGAGCCCGCCCGTGGGAAGCTGCCAACGAGGCCGACGTCCGAGCAAGGGAGCAGCAGCGCCGCGCCCACTTCATGGACATGGTGGCACGAGAGTTCATGGCCCGACAGGAGGCCGCGCTCGAGGCCGAGGAGCGTCGCCGCGCCGAGAAGAAGGAAGCCGCCGAGCGCAAGGCAGCGGCCGAGGCCACGGCCCAGGCAGAGCGGGCTGGGGTCGAGCGGGCGCAGCAGGAGACCCGGTGGACCTCGTTCAAGGCCGTCACGAGCGAGGATAGACGTAACGCCTGCCTGCATTCTCAATTCGAGGGCTGGGCTAAGGCGGTGCACCAGCGCAAAGCAAGGTGCGAGGAGCGCGGCGGCAAGCGGAGCATGACCACTTTCGGCTGCCCTTACTGCGAGCTCATGGTTTGCCCCATGTGTCGCGAGAGACTGGCCAAGGAGAAGCGGAAGTTGGAGAAGAAGTAAAGTAGGTGGGTGCTTTGGCGCTGTAGACACAGAACCCCGCCTGTATAGCTTCAGATCCCTTAAAAATCCATTCTCGAGCTACAAAAACCAGTTTCAGATTCGTAAAAGTAAGTACGAATAGACTAAGAGCTAAATAAACTTGAGATTTCCGGTTATTTCGCTAAATACCGAGGATAAAATCAATCGAATTAATGCTGCGTGTCAAGTAACAGTTGAAGTTAGGTGATGTGCATTCCATCTTAGACAGTGGTAGCCCACTTCTGCCCGCTAAGCTAAAGCGAATCCCACCTTAGCCACAGCAAGACGGGCACCAAAAACGCGTCACTAAACCAATTTACGCGTCTCTCTCGTCAAAGCTGCCTGTCAAATCAATTGCATCGACAAACCCATTGCCTCTCACCCGCCCCGACAGAACAACTGCAATAATAACAACGCCGCTTTTTTTTGTGATAGGGAACCTCTTCGAACAAACCTCCATACCCTCTTACTGCCCATCATGTCCGATTTCGAGGATGAGATGGACGTGGATGCTCCTCCTTCCAAGGACATCATGTTCTCCTCCGACAACACCGCCAAGGGCAAGCGCAGCGCCGCCAACCTGCCCGTCGAAGCCGAAGATTCCCTGCCATGGGTCGAGAAGTACCGACCCGAGACCCTTGACGACGTGTCCGGCCACCAGGACATCCTAGCCACCATCAACAAGTTCGTCGACTCGAACCGACTGCCGCACCTGCTCCTCTACGGGCCCCCGGGCACGGGCAAAACCTCGACGATCCTGGCCCTGGCCCGTCGCATATATGGCGAACAGAACGTGCGGCAGATGGTGCTCGAGCTCAATGCATCAGACGATCGAGGTATAGACGTGGTGCGCGAGCAGATCAAGACCTTCGCCTCGACCAAGCAGATCTTCACCATGGGCGGCGCCTCGCGCGCGGGCGGCATGGCCAGCTTCAAGCTCATCATCCTCGACGAGGCCGACGCCATGACCAACACGGCGCAGATGGCGCTGCGGCGCATCATGGAGAAGTACACGGCCAACACGCGCTTCTGCGTCATCGCCAACTACACCCACAAGCTGTCGCCGGCCCTGCTGTCGCGGTGCACGCGCTTCCGCTTCAGCCCGCTCAAGGAGAACGACATCCGCGTCCTCGTGGACAAGGTCATTGTGGAGGAGAACGTCAAGATCTCGGCCGACGCCACCGATGCGCTCGTCCGGCTGAGCAAGGGTGACATGCGAAGAGCATTGAACGTCCTCCAAGCATGCCAGGCATCAAGTACGTCTTGTCGGAACTTGTTTTCTACTGCTGTCATTGCGCTTTTCTGTCTATTTTCTGAGCTAACATGCCCGCCCAGGTACACCGCTTCGACTGAAGAACGAGCCTAAACCCCAAGAGAAGGACATTGTGCGGGAACCCATCACGACCGAGAGCATCTACAACTGCATCGCCGCTCCCCCCGCCCGAGGCGATCGTGAAGATTGTTCAGACACTACCTGCACACCAGCGACGTGACCTCGTGCCTGTCCACCATCAACACCCTCAAGGTGGCCCACGGCCTGGCCTTGGCCGACATCATCACAGCCCTGGCGGAGACGCTCTCGAAGTTGGAAGTCAAGCCCGAGGCTATGATCCGCTGGCTCGACGGTTTGGCCGAGATTGAGTACAGGGTTTCTGGTGGCGGAAGCGAGGCCATCCAGACGGGCGCGGTGGTTGGTGTCATCCGAGAGGGATGCGAGCTGCAAGGTTGAAAGAGAAGAAATGATGCAGTCCCCAACTATCTCTGCGCCTTCACTGGCGAAGGCCTGACACAAGATGCAGTTAAACTCGAGCTTGCAGCCAGTATGCTGGAGGCTACGAGAAAGGCAAATCGGCCAAGGTTGCTGGAGCTAACCTGCCACCTAGGCATTTGAGAGGCTGGGACCAGCAGCAGCACCGAGTTGCTTACTACATGTAAGGTTACTTCGTGATTTTCTCGGGATTGGTTGAGAATGAACCAATAGATGCACATGCAATCTTCTACATACTGAAGCTTCGTGGCTGTACCGCTGTGCAGCCAACTGCAGGTGCCAGCCTCCTTCTGCTACCTGAAGAACCGGATATAATCAGTCCATCAATAAGTAATCAATAAAACAAATACAGTTTATCCTCCATGGATCGGTACTATTTCCGATTGTCGCATCGCATCGTTTCGTTCGATGACCTTTGTGGAATAAGTTTTGTTTTACTTTGCTCAGCCACTTTGATGCCCCGCTATGAATTGAAGCGATCGATTGCGCTTGCCAACGCAGTAACTGAAGGCGAATCGCAACCTCCACTTCCGAAAGTCGATTCTGGATCGTCG
The DNA here is from genome assembly GCF_038363925.1 of Apiospora phragmitis. Taxonomy (NCBI): domain Eukaryota; kingdom Fungi; phylum Ascomycota; class Sordariomycetes; order Amphisphaeriales; family Apiosporaceae; genus Apiospora; species Apiospora phragmitis. The sequence continues at coordinate 5,443,036 of NW_027117400.1, read as the reverse complement.
GCCATCCCACTCCCTCACTTATTGCCAATCAACAACCACGTCGTCGACATCAGCATCAGTCACAATACCAACATCGCAATCGCAATCGCCTGAAACTGACTGACTACGGGCACACATACATCCAATTGGCGATCGTCAGTGGCCCAAGATGTCTGTGCACAGCGCCTTGGCCACACCCGAGATCTTACACATCATCTGCGACTTCTTAGATACCAAAGATCTTTATTCTTTCCGTCGTGTCTGCAGCACCTTTGCAGATGTCGGTGCCTGTCATGCCTTCCAGGAACTCATCATCCACTTCCACAAGGATGATTTCGACATGTTGCAGCACTTCGCAGAGCACGAGGCTGTGGCCAGGAACGTCCGCTCGCTGATCTACATTGGCGATACCCTGCAGGATGACAGCACTATCAACTTCCCGGAGTTCGCGGCACACTACATGTTCTCCCAGATCAGCAACGACGCCATCTCCGCCATTACGGGTGGCCGCGGCATTTCTTCTCTGATGAACATTGACGGCCTCAAGCCGTCCTACGACTGCTACGAGGAACTGCTGGCCATGCAGAAGCGCATGCTGCAGGAAGATGTGGACAACACCGTCATCAAGTTCGCCATCTCGAAGTTCCCGCGCCTGCGCGACATCACCATGTCGCTGGGTGGGGACACGTACGAAATTGACTACGTCAAGGGCAAGACGCCCTTCAAGAACTCCCTGGTCAAGCCCGGCACGTCGCCCGAGCCCGTGGGCTGCCGCCAGCTCGGGACCCTGCTGTCGGCCATCGGCAACAAGGACATCCGGCTGCGATCGCTCACGGCGGGCCACTTCAGCTGGCAGTTCTTCGAGAACAACCCCGTGGTCCTGAGCGGCGCACTGGCGCCCTGCTCCGGCCTGACCTACCTGGAGCTGCTGATCTACACGGGCGTCGAGGACGCCCACGAGGAGGAGCCCAACCTCGGGAGCGAGGTCCACAAGTGCCGCCCCGTCATGGAGCGGGGCCTGCTGCGGGACTTCATCGCGTCGCTGACGCAGCTCAAGACGCTGTCCGTCATGTTCAACTTCCACTCGTACGAGCACGGCTTCCCGGCCGCGCTCGAGGACGTCATCAAGCCCAAGCACAAGTGGGAGCACCTCGAGGACCTCAGCCTGGGCAACATCGAGTGCGAGCGGCAGGAGCTCATGTCGGTGCTGAAGCGGCACCGCGACACGCTCGACTCGCTGGAGCTGCAGGACATCCGGCTGAAGAGCACGTCATGGCTGGCGCTGCAGGCGTCGATCCGCAAGCACCTGAACCTGGTCGACGCCATGGTCACGGGCGAGCTGTACGGCGTCGACGAGGACATGATGATGGACGAGCTGTTCATGCTGGAGCCGGCCGACCTGCGGGACGAGTTGCGCGACGATTTGTGCGATTACCTCTGCGGGCGAAGGCGGCGCGGGCTCACGCGCGACGACAACAATTTTCTTTTATGAGCAATGTGATCCAAATGTAATGATGCTACGGCATGGTTCGAACTACTTCTTTACTTCAATTCTAATTGTGCAGTTCGTGATATTGTATACAGTAGACGTACCATCAGCATCACCTATCGGCAAAGCGTCGGAAGCTGGCAAGCGTACACCTACCACAATGTTCCCGAGTCCAAGCTGATTCTAGAAAGAACATGGCCATAGTTGGTATGGGATTTTGGCCACCTCTCGGAAAGAACCAAGGTTCCCTCTTTCAGCTCGGATAGATCTGAGATAGGGTAGTATCGACTGCCAATAACCGTCTCCGATATTCTAGGCCGCAGGGACCCGGTCAGCAAGTGAGATGAGATCAGGTTCTAGACTCGGTCTTGGTAATTCAGACGCCTCGCCTACGTCAAAAACTCCGTACTACGTCGTCCAGGGGCGATATATTAGATGGTCTCAATCTCATTCGCACGCCTGTGACACACTCTGCCATTTAGCCGCAGAAGCGACCTGAACTAGCTGGGATTTCTCTCAGACTGGCGACGGTACTGCCTAATCTAGCACATTTTCTCGACGTACGATCCAGTGCAACGGTCTCCGCCATGTTTCTAAAAAATGCAGGCGCGACGTGAGTGTCTTGGCCCCCTTTAGTGTCGAAGTATTTGAGGTGTGCATCTGCCGCATGCGTTGTTGTCGACTTGCCGCTTCAGGGGGTTGGTTCGGCCTGCCGTATTCTTCGTACGATGAAACCCAGCCTTCTTTTCCTCTCGGCGCTCGCACTCTTCGGCGCCGGAGTCTCCTTGACCCCGCTGCCCGATTACGGACCCGATGTTTCGGCCCCCGGCTCCTCCTCGGCAACCAGCCGGGCGATCCCTGATAATCATGTGCAGCATGAAAGGCGGACCGTAGAACAGGGCCGGCGGTGGGTGAAACTGAAGAGGGCGGATACGCAAGCGACGCTTCCTGTGCGGATAGGCCTGAAGCAGCACAACCTAGAGAAGGGGCACGACTTGTTGATGGACATGTGTGTTATCTCCTTTCTTTCTTTCCATCCCGATTTAGTACTACCTAGATGAGAGAACGTTGCTAAATGCCAAGATAGCTCTGACCCAACGTCGAAGAACTATGGCAAACATCTCACTGCGACCGAGGTAGCCGACTTCTTCGCGCCGTCCAACGCGAGCGTCGCGGCCGTCAAGGGCTGGCTGGTCGGGGCGGGCATTCCAGCGTCGGCCATAGGCCAGTCTATCAACAGGCAATGGATCCAGTTCGATGTTCCGGTCCGCCAGGCTGAGGACCTCCTCGCGGCCGACTACCACATTTACGAGCACGAAGACAGTGGGGTGCAGACTGTTGCCTGCGAAAAGTGAGTGCAGGAGCTTGTTGTCCCTAGGTCGATGTGTGGGAAAAGCCCTAGTCCTGCGACTGCTGACTTCTTCACTACAAGGTACCACGTTCCCAAACATATCCTGGAGCATATTGATTACATCACTCCGGGCATCAAACTCATGAGCCTGGGTGAGACCCACGAGGCCAAGCGTGACAAGAACCAGAAGCGAAGCACATATCGAAGCGGCCAGGGTATTGACAGATTCATCTTGCCCGTGAAAATGCCGGATCCCGCCAAGTTTCAAGTTGCCCTGAACCAGACGGGCTCGCCCAACGATGGGCCCAGCATCCCCTGGAATATCCCATTTCCGCTCGATGGCGACTGCGATAAGTACATCACGCCTGAGTGCATCCGACGTACAGTCTCTCACTTCATCATTGCACTACATGCAGCGCATACAGATGCTGATAGGTGGTGAAGGACTCTATCGCGTACCCAAAGGAACGAAAGCGCACCCTGATAACAAGATGGGGATTTTTCAAGGGCTGGGGCAAAAGTATACCCAGCACGACCTTGACACTTTCTTCCAGGGCTTCACAGAGTAAGTCGAGGCTAAACGCTGAATGAAACGGAACGGAACGGGAGAATGCTCATCAATGCTCTGTGTAGTGGAATGATTCCTAACGGGACGCATCCGGAGCTCCGGTCCATCAACGGCGGCCTCGGCGTGACGACGGATCCCAAACTAGCGGGATCGGAGGCCAACCTCGACTTCCAGATGGCCTACGGGCTGATCTGGCCGCAGCAGACGGTCCTGTACTCGATCGACGACGAGTACTACCAGGAAAGTCAGGCCGGCGCTGACTCCCCGTACAAGGGCTTCTTCAACAGTACGTTATGCGCTCGCAGCAACCTAAACCTCTCGAGGCCTTGGATGATCGCTACTAACAACATTGACTAAGATCTTTGGAACGCCATCGACGGAAGCTACTGTTCGTCCTCCGCCTTTGGCGAGACCGGCAACTGCGACCGCGCCGAGTGCATGGACCCGTCGTACCCCAACAACCATATTAATTCTTCCCAAGGCGGCTACCAGGGCCCGCTCATGTGCGGCACCGACGCGCGCACCAACGTCATCACCATCTCGTACAGCGGTGGCGAGGCCGATTTGCCCTATTCGTACCAGCGGCGCCAGTGCGCCGAGATCCTGAAGCTGGCGCTGCAGGGGACCACGGTCGTGGCGGGCTCCGGCGATGATGGTGTGGCCAGCTTCCGCAACGACCCGTCCCCCGACGGCTGCCTGGGGTCCCGGCACGACGTCTTTCATCCGCAGTTCTTGTCGACTTGCCCGTACGTGCTTTCGGTGGGGTCGACGCTGCTGCCGCCTGGTCGGAAACCTGACGACGACAATGGTGGCAGGTCATCATCATCGCCGAGCTACGGTCAGAGGAAGAACACGACGAATGAGGATAACCGCGGGAGAAATCCAGAGACCCCGACAGTGCGCTTTCCCTCCGGTGGCGGCTTCTCCAACATCTACCCCCGGCCGCCCTGGCAGGACCGCCACGTCGAGGGGTACTTCGCGCAAGTTAAACTTCCCTTCGCAGGGTATGACGGCGGCCGGCCGCGTGAAGGCTTCTTCATCGGCAACCCCACCAATACGATGGCTTTCAACGACGAAAACGGCGGCGGCAATGACGGCAGCAGTAGTAGTAGTTTCAAGAACGTTAGTGCTACTGGCGACATCACCGATCGCGGGCGCTACAACCGCTGCGGTCGCGGCTACCCCGACGTCGCGGCCAACGGGGACAACTTCGTCATGTCGCACCGGGGCGAGCTGGTGCGCATCGGCGGCACGTCGGCAGCGTGTCCGCTGTTCGGCAGCCTGCTGAACCTAATCAACGAGGAGCGGCTCGCGGCGGGGAAGCGGGGGCCCGTGGGGTTCGTCCAGCCGGTCCTGTACGCGCACCCGGAGGTGTTTCGGGACGTCGTCACGGGCGGGAACCGGGGGTGCGGGGCTGGCGTGGTGGTGGACGAGTTGGGGTCGGGGCCGCAGCAGCAGCAGGGCTCGAAGACGCCAGTGGCGTTTCCTGCGGCTGTGGGTTGGGATCCTGTCTCGGGGCTGGGGACGCCGGATTTTCCGAAGATGTTGGAGCTGTTCATGAGTTTGCCTTAGTTGACGAGGTCCGTTGTGTTGGGCTTCTCGGGGTCTATTGTGATAAAATTCGAATGGATGGGACAGAACTTGTATTACGCTTTGTTGGTTTGGGGCAAAGTGCATGTTCACAAGCCCAGCTGAGTTCGCGTATCTATTTGCACTGTATCTCATCATTTATAAAGGATCGAATACTATTCTTGATTTTCCACGATGAAGCGTATCTGATACTCATAGCACTGATTTCTTTACAACTCGTCGTGTGCACTTCCCCCGTCCTCCTTGTGCTTCCCCTCTGCCTCCTCCTCCAATGGAGAAGAAGACGATCCAGAGGCCACAGGCGGTGGCGGGGGCGTTCCATCCCACGGCTTCACCTTCCCGGACGCGATCTGCGTGACGAACTGCTCGATGCCCTTGGCCGAGAGCTCCTTGCTCTGGTCGTAGGGGAAGACCTGGCCGTACATGGGGTTCTGGACCGCGACCGCGGGCAGCGCCTCGGGCCGCAGGCCGAGCATGGCGACCATGTCGACGTACTCCTCGGCGTCCACGGTTACGAACAGCAGGTACTCCTCGTACTTGCGCGCGACGGCCCGCATGGAGGCGGCGTAGGCCTCGCGCTCGCCGGCGGAGCGGGCGAAGTAGTAGACCAAGGATTTGCCGGACTAAGTACGTGGTCAGCGGGAAGCTCATCAAGATACTTGCAACTTGAACGAAGAAAAGAGGAAGATTACTCACCTGCAAGAACTTGCCCTCGTTCTTCCGCGACAGCTCGCCAATCAGCGGCGTCATGCACTTCTCGACAAACTTTTCGATCGCGTCGACGGCCGTCATGTCCGAGAGGACGGCCGGTGGCTGCCCGGCGCGGTCCCGGTTGTTGTAGCAGACCACGGCCCCCGGACTAATGCTGGCGATGCTGCCGAACGAGGCGCGGTCCCAGTACCGGTCCGCGACGGCCTGGAACAGGGTCTGCAGGTGCGCGTCGCGGCTCGAATGCAACTGTGCCATCACCACGACGTCGTCGACGGCCTGGAAGGCCGTCACGGCCTTCTCGTCCTCCAGCGCCGTGACGGAGGAGCGGCCGGCGCGTTTTTGGTAGGACAGGATGCTGCAATTGAGTGAGGGGTTTCGTAAGTGATCAAAAGATCAATCACCGGGGGAGGGGGACGACTAAGTACTTACGCAGCACCTGTCCTCGGGCCTCGGTACGGCGTCATCTTGCCGTCGCCGTCGAAGAGCCGGATGGCCGGGTAGGAGATGACGTTGTGCTCTTTGCACAGCTGCTTATGCCGGCTGCAGTCGACGCTGGCAGCCCAACCCGAGGCTTCTTCGACGCGCCCCCATTCTGGCTCTAGGGCTTCGCATGCCTTTCTGTGAGAGTTGTCAGTCGTCTTCCTGACCGTTCAACATGAAGCTGTAGTAGGTTGGAACTTACGTGGAAGGCTGTAGTCATAATGAGTGAGCTGTCAGCTTCAACTAGAACACAATACTGAAATAACAGGCAGTACTTCCATACCTCTATAACTGTTGCGGTGCAAAAGTCAGCAATGTCTTATGGTGATGTTGATGTTTTGGGCTTGGTTCTGACTGGCTCACTTACATGCTACCAACGCATTTTCAGGCGAAGACACTCCCAATTTGAAGTCCTTCTCCGACACGCTGCTCCATCTGCCCGTCGGTCCTATTGTGGCCGACGCCACCGATAATGCGCATAACGATGCTATTAACTTCATTTTGAAAACACTATAATTTTGTCTTATGGTCTTTCTATTCCCTCTTAATCTTCAAGGAAGAGCGTATTACGGTATGTGAACTTCTACAAACTCGATGAGAACAGCTCGATAGCCACACACACACACACACACACACACACACTGGGAAAGTTGCCAAAGCTCGCTAATGACTAACGGCCGCCGGGGGTCCTAGTTGGAGCTGAAGAGGTTGTGCCGTTGCCGATCAGGGACAAGCTGCAGGGGCCAGAGGGGGCTTGATGGTCCGACGGGTAGAGCGCTAAAGATCCCTACCTCTGCTAAGACTGCCCCTCGATTCTCGTCAGCTCCCCGCTGAAACTTAAGCCAGACTTCTGTGCGCAGACGACTCGCGTTTCAATTCTGGAGTCATGCCGGTTTGATGATACCACCTCCCAATCCGAACGAACCTCCAACTCGGGAGGCCACGGCTACGTTAGTGTGGAGAAAGGGATAGGTTGCTCCGATATCGTTATCAGGTGGCTCATGGTATGCTGGTCTCTCTAGAGATGCTGCTTTCGTCATTTATGTTTCCCAGTTGCTAGAGTTGAAGCAATCACCATACCCTACCAACAAATACCATGGCGCCGTTCAAAGACCTGATCCTCTTCGCGATCGCCGCAGCGACCTGCTTCGCCCATAGCTTCGGTGCCGACGGCGCGCAGAAGCCGCTGGTGTCGAGCGACGAATGTAGGCACCCGGTCTATCAGACTCACATTCTATCCAAGTCGCCCCTGGTCATCTATCTGGAAGGATTCCTGACCCCAGAGGAGCGGGCGCATTTGACAGAAGTCACGTAAGTTGGGAAATGCAGACCGATTGTCAATTCCCCCCTTGCTTCCGCAAAAGACTAACCCTTATTCGCCACATACTATACAGAAAGGACACCTTCACCCACTCCGCCGTCGCCGACGGCGGCTCCGAAGGCCTGCGCCGGACACGCACCTCCCAATCGACCAACGTGCCCCGCGACGCCGCCGTCCGCTGCATCGAGGAACGCGCCCTGCGCTTCCAGGGCTTCGACGTGCCGCGCACCCACCTCGAGCCCGTGCAGCTCGTCAAATACGGCGCCGGCGAGCACTACCACTTCCACACCGACTGGTACACGGACGCGGCGGCGCACGCGCGCACGGCCGCGACGGGCGGCAACCGCCTGAGCTCCTTCTTCGCGTACGTCGCGGCATCGGACGACATCACGGGCGGCGGCACCAACTTCCCGATGCTCGACGCGCCCCGCGACGCGCGCTGGTGCAAGTTCGTCGACTGCGACGAGCCCTGGGACCGCGGCGTCACGTTTCGGCCCGTCGTCGGCAACGCCGTCTACTGGGAGAACCTGCACCCGGACGGCAGCGGCGACCAGCGCAACCTGCACGCCGGCTTGCCCGTCACGAGCGGCTGGAAGATCGGGATGAACATCTGGACGCGGCAGGGCCCGCTGGGCGAGGATATCCGGGGCCCCGACATTTAGAGGATTTGAGACGTTTGCGAACGGAATATACAATCGATAAAATAAGCGGTCTTTCACACACGCAAACTTTGGCGACTTTGGGGATTGGTCTACTACTAGTGCTTTGTGTGTTTCTATTCGCAGCCCCCGTAGATCTCCGTCCAAAGCTGCTCTCCCGGGTCTTCGCCCAAGTCGGTGACTGCCTCTTCACCGCAGGGCTGGTAATTCGCCATCCAGACGGTGTCGTAATATTGATCAAACACAACTGCGTCTATAGTTAGAAAGTGATGCTAACACCAAACAACCCTGGGGGGATGGGACCGGCTGGGACCACGATAGTTTACGTACTGTATGCTCCTCGGACGAAGGTATCCCCCAGGACCCATGTCGCCGACCCAACATCGACCGGCTGCACCCCCAGCGCGCACCGCCCGCCTAGGTCAATAACAAAGTCCGCGTACTTGACGTCGATCACCACGCCGCCCTGGTTGAAGCCGAAGTGAACGTGGCCACTGTTATCGTCGCCGTCGTTCAGGTACGAGCACGACACGTAGTAGATGCCCTGCTGCTCGTCCAGCGTAGCGTCGAACTGCGCGGCCAGCGCCGCGACCAGATCCGAGTCCATGTACGAGAAGGTCGAGCCCGTGTCGATGAGCATCATCCAGGTGAACCCGCTGGGGGTGAGCTGCTCTGCGGCTTGTTGGCCGGGGCGCGTATGGCCTAGGGATGTCAGGTTCACCCAGTAGCTAGCAGTCATCATCAACTACGTCAGTCCCATTGCCTTGTCCACACATCAAGAGAGATACTCGCAACTTCCGAATATGATTGCAAATGCCTTGTTTACGTACCCAACTTGGCCCAATTGCTCCATCTGGTCCGCCGGTGAGGGCCAGATTTCGACGGGCTCCATCCAGCCCTCGAATTTGTGGTAGTCCACGCCGCCGAAGATGATGTCGCCTGAGCTTTTGGTTTAGTCACGTGTGTGCTTCATCCTAGGAGGTGATAAATGGTTTGAGGGCATACTGTTACCGCTATCTCCACCTCCCAGTCCCACGCTGAAGACTCGTTGGCTTATGTATTCGTCCTCGACCAGGCGGTCCAGCATCGTGGGATACGGCGTGTTGTACCCCTCGCCGTACCCGAGGCCGATCATGCCGGCCCAGACGTAGGCGCTGGCCGTAGCGACCCCGAACTGCTGATTGGTGACGGGCCACGCTAATTGAGAATCAGAGTTTGGTTGTACACACAATAGTGCTTGGTCGGTCGGTAAGCCTTCCTTCAGCACCCGCACTCACCGTCGTCTCCGAGCGTCAGCGAGTCGCAAAAGTACGTCCCCGCGTATCCGCCCGACCCGAACGAGACCCCGAACCACGTCGTCAGGTTCTCGGCCGTGCCCGAGCCCATGGCGTCGTACCGGCCCGCCGACGCGCAGAAGGCCGGGTTAGCGGCGCGGTCGCAGTCCGGATTCACGTACAGCTCGTAGGAGGCCGTGTCGACGACCACCTCGATGGTCTGGCTCGGGCTCCCGAGGTTCACTATCTCTGGTCAACCTTTTCTGAATTCCCCTCATCATATATTCTAGAATGTGGGTTTTAGAGACACTTGCCGTTCATGAGATATACGATGCCGCCTTCGTACAGTGTCAGAGGGAGCCTGCCCCAGCGCCGGGTTACGCCAGTTGTCCTTGTCGTCACATTGCTGCTGCTGGTCACGTTGTTGGTGATCTCCACGTGCTTCTTCCGGACGGCTGCCTTGATGTAGTTTCCTGTTCTGGGCGGAGAGGTTGGACGCGGTGGTCTTTCTCGCCCGCTGGTGGTTGTTGTGTCTACGCCATCGAGCTGCACCAGGTCCGCCAGTGAGGTGACAAGGCACACTACTGGAAGCAGCAGTATGACAAGGAGGGCGCCGTACAGCATGTTCCTCATTTCGACGCAGTTATCCTGTTACAGCGACGAGGGATCGTGTCGTCTCGATAGCAAGAGTGCTGGAGGCTCACCGGACTTTCGGTTGTTGTTTTGTGCCGCCCCCTCAACATTGCCGCAGAATGGACCCTCATGGGTGAAATGAGACAACGTAATGCTTCAAAAGCAATGAGATTCGTACATGTCATCATCGATAGTTTTGACTTGTGTGCTCCTCCACCAATCCAATCGACCTCTGCCGCCTCTTCATGCTATCTATCAAACCTGACAGTCTCCATCCTGATGAGTGTGCAGCAATGACATGCAAAGTGCCGCAATGCAAATTTTCGGTGGATAATTACATGTGTGCCCGTCGTGGATACTGGAAAAAGCAAGTTCCAGCGTGTACAGTTTATTTCCGAATGTCGGCGGTGTGTCCTGGGGTGATTGGGGAAAGGACGCCACATGATACGAATAGACAGCTTGTCCCAGAGTGCGGCAGGTTATAGAGGGTGAGAGAACACTTTATCCGTTACAGAAGCTTAGAGGGGTGTCGATCGTCGACTGGAAACCTGTGGACGTGGTTGGAGCAAAATCCTTCGCGGGTAAATGGCAATAATCACAGATAGACGGGCGATATATCGCGGAGCGGGTTGCAACATAAGGATTGCTCCCAAGGACCCGGCCAGCCGACAGACATCGGAGTAGTCCAGATTCGGATGATGGGTTTTATAGGCGCCGCAACGTTACCAAGGGTGTATTGCGTGATCTGTCGTCATCCTTTATCCTAATGGCAGTAGGTACGGCACAACGAAAGGAGTCATGGGTTTAGTACAACGAAATCAGTGGACCAATGAATTTCACTCCGGCATTTCTAGGTTCTTCTCGCAGTGCCATCCGAGTCTAGTGGTCGAGTGCTGTTCTGGTGGGTGTTTCTTCGTTTCTTGAGGCTATCCCTTGGGACTTGACGACTGCACTATGTGGGCTAGACCTGACCGGCAGAAAATGATACGAACTTGAGCCACGCTCAAGCCAGTTGCTATACTGAAAATATTTATCTCTACGGCGGAGGATGCAAGGTGGTCGTGAGATATCTTCAAAGGTGTGCAGAGTGAATATAATTACGGTATATTGGTTGAAACGATTTCCCAGTCTGCATAGGACTAGGTGCTACTTGCCTCAGGAAGCACACGCAATAATTTTGCAGTGGTCAGTTATGTTACACGCAAAGACTAGTTAGAATATCAGCCTCACCTAAGACCTAGCTCTGGTGTTTCACTCCCTAATGTAACCATTACCCCGGACCAGACAGAAGGAGAACGCAACAGGGCCTTGCTATGCTTTTGATATTTGTCCTTTTCTGATTTATTCATACATTGCTAGATTCACTGATGGTTAGATCGTTGGCAGTCTCGTAGTCGAAGAAGTCACAAATCGCGTGTTACCTCTGTGCTGGGTCTTTGTATCACCGTTCAGCATATAAATCGCGCAGCATGGGGCTTGACATTGGGACCTGCAGTTAAGGAACAGTCTCTACCCGAGACAGCTTCCTTGCGGCCGTAGTGCATCCGCACTAGCCTTTACCACCCCCTTTCCGGAGTTCTATTGTTGGTGTTTTCTGATGAGCAGCAACTAGAAATATTTGTCATATTCTGGGGGCAGTTGCTGAAGTATATCTACTCCTATCCATTTTGCAATTTTAAAATATATTATCGTTTCCTAGTAGTGAATCAGCTTTCGTTTGGGGGTGGCTATCGTCTCTAACCAATACAGGTCTTAAAGCAATAATTACTAGTGTATACGATGCAATATACACAATAGTGATACGAGAGAGCATATTTGGTGAATTACACGATAAAGGTTCTTACGGAGAAACGAGTTTCAAACACATGTCTATTCATTTTTACATGTATATTAGACCCGTGGCTCTGATGCCCCTTTCATCAACAGCTATTCGTGAACTACGTAATCCAAAGTCGCCAGTTGCCAGCAGTCAAGGAATCATGTCCTGAAAGCCAATCCAAACATAATACCTTGCTGTCTGCTCCATGGGGAAATCCCAAGACTGTGTTTCTTTCTTTCCCAATAATTCTGGTATGTACCTTAAAGGACAGCTTGGAAGGACAGCATGGAGGCATTCCTCCGGTGGTGACATAGACATCAACATTCGAATATATCTCGCGGATATGACGTTTGAAGTGCGATAGACTCCATGCAGTGAGGGTCCTTCCCGCCCGATTCGGGGGTTTGACGCCGCATATGCAGCGGGGATAATCAGTATTTAGGTTAACGTTCACCAGACTTGTCGCTTGCTTGCTTCAACGGTCGCTAGGATGACACTACTTTAGCCGTAAGCCTCATCGTTACGAATAGTTGCAGGGCTTTTGAAGCAACACGTTCGCGCATCTACTCACGTCAAATTGCCTTTGCATATCTGGATCGGTTTTGCTAGCAGTCACGTCATTGAGCATGACAGCTTCGGGAAGAGTGTCTAGGATTGCCAGTCTAGCCACCCACCACCCCGCTTGAGGAACGTGAAGAAGCTGTAGGCAGGCGATCAGAGTGCAAGAGTGGTGTTCTGTGTTACCACCCCAACCACGGGCAGTGCGGGGTTCATCTGCAAGCACTTTAGCATGTGCCCCCTATTCATTGGCTGCTCACCCGGGCTATGCCTATAGCAAACCAACAATAGCAGGGGTAAGCTCTTGAGGGACAGGGATAATACCAAGAGCTGATATGGGGGACCAGCTCACCCCAGCTCTATTGCTAGATCGCGTGGGAAGGCTTATCTCTCTCCCCCGCCTTTTGCGGGCAGACAAATACACTTCTTCTGCTTGCGGACCCTAGCCAACATCAGCTTTCCGTCAGACGTGAAAGGCGGCCGCTGCGTGTAGGCCAAGCCAAGCCAAGCCATGTCATGATAGGCTCTATTCCCGCTCTGGGTGCACAACAGGAGAGTTCGGCGAATCTAAGAACTGTCATCAGAAAATTAGCATCTAGCCAAGGCTGCCTGGCTGCATGCATGTTGGGTATGTAAAGTAGGTACACAGCCCTTTGAAGATGTAAGCTTACTCTGTGGCCGGCCATATATGCCTCTCGGTCGCTGCGCTTCGTGCATGTGTTCGTCCCCCCCCAGTCCTCACCTCTCTTTGCGGATTTCTGAGCTCGTTCATCTAGCAATGAGCCATATAGGATCGTTTCTCTCACAAGAAGTAAACCTCTCACCATGGCCCCCGAAGGTCTTCGCGCACTAGCAGCATTGCTGCTCCTCGGGTGGGAGGAGTCCAGGCGGAGCAGATTGTGTGGTCGTCTTTTGCTTACATCCTCCATGGCGAGCGCACGCCAATTTCCACCGACTCCCTCGCGGTCAGCCTCACCACCTATGGGGCTCAGCAGATGTTCGCCCAGGGACAAATGTTTAGGTATCGCTACTTGGCCAATTCAAGTAACGATGGCGCCAGCGACGACAACATCAACAATAGCTTCCCAATCGTTGGGCTGTCGCGGAGGGCTCTAGACAACAGCCAGCTGGACATTGTCACTAATACCGACACCTACAATGTGGCCTCGGCCATGGCGTTCATGCAGGGGCTGTACCCGCCTACACCAGATGCATTTATAGAAAACCATAGCGGCAGGAACGCCTCGACTCTCTCAAATGGGTCGGTGGTCGACTTCCCTCTGGATGGCTACCAATACCCCAACATTCAAACGACATCCATGCTAGACCCGAAATCTTTCCAGTGCGTATAGCCAAACACGCAAGATATCTGGCTCGCAGCAAGTTCAGGTACTAACACAGAGAGCAGAATTCAGGGGCATGTGTCGTGCCCCACATACATGGGATCGCAGCTTCAAGCCGACGACGACGAGATCATCCAAACGAACCGCAACGAGAGCCTGGCACTGTACAGTAAGCTCAGCCAGACCGTCTTCGCCGGCACCGAGCCCTTCCAACCGCCCGCGGCCAACGCCGACCACGCCTACGTGCTCTGGGACTACGCCGCGTACCAGTACGCCCACAACGCGACAGTCCGGGCCGCGCTCGGCGCCGACGTGCTCGACCGCCTGGGCCGCCTCGCCAGCGACCAGCAGTTCGACTATAACGGCAACCTCTCGGCCTCGGGCCTGCGGCCGGGCGACATGGTCCGCGCCGTCGCGGGCCGGACCCTGGCCGGCCGCGTGTCGGCGCAGCTGCGCGCGCAGATCGCGGGCGGGTACCTGCGCAAGCTGTCCCTGACGGTCGGGCCGTTCGAGCCGATGCTGGCTTTCTTCGCGCTGGCGCAGCTGTCGGAGGGGCCGTCCCAGCTCCGGTTCCAGACCATCCCCGAGCCCGGGTCGGCTATGGTTTTCGAGCTGTTTAGCGTATCCAACGACGACGACGACGACAGCGGCGGCAGCACCCGGCAGTATCCCGACGAGGACGACCTCTGGGTCCGCTTCCTCTACCGCTACGGCACCAACGAGAGCGCGTCCCTCATCGAGTACCCCATCTTCGGCCGCGGCAACTCCCAGTCGAGCATGAAGTGGCCCGACTTCCGCACCGCCATGGCCGAGGTCGCCGTCACGGACCTCTACGACTGGTGCCAGCTCTGCAGCGCCGCCACGCCGTACTGCATGGCCGTCGAGGCCAAAATGGGCGGCGATGGCAGCAGCAGCTTCCCGTGGCCCGGTGATGCTGGTGGTAGCAGCCGAAACGGCCTGTCTCCCGCCGTCGGCGGCGTCATCGGCGCGCTCGTGACATTGGCCGTCGTCGCCCTCGCCGGGCTCGCCGCCTTCTTTCTCGGCGGCCTCCGAGTCCGCCGCCGCCGCAGTGCTCATCACGATGCGGTGGTGCGGCGGAGCAGCAGTCTCGGCGGCTTCAAGGGCGCCGAGAAGATGGCCTCGGACAAGGATCTGTCCGTGGTCGGGAGCGGCGGTCGGCGCGAGCGCGTCGGCAGCTGGGAGATGGGCGGCCCCGCGACACCGCCAAACGTAGCCAGGGGCGGCGGAGAGATGACTTTCGGTGCGACCGTCGTGAGGGAGTTGAATGACGACGGTGTGAGCATCATGGAGGGAGAGCCGGTGAAGCCTCGCGAAACGGTCTAACGGCAGTTACGGTTCTCTTGCCTCAGCTCAGCTGCCTCTCGGGTTGTGGGTTGCTGCGAGTGGACGTGCACCCTTTCTCGTTTCATTGTCTGTTAACACCTGATTTCCTTTCTCTGGGGTTGAGGCCATTTACTGGAGTTGACGTGATTTTGATTTACTGGGGAATGTTGTTCCGAGGAACATCCACGGCGCTTGGGAATTGATACCCTCTCGTTCTTACAATCGCTCTTGATAAGCCGTCCTGAGCCAGTAAAGTTAACTTAACTGCAGGGCAGGGCGTACACTTTATAGAAGGAGAGGTTAAGATGTATACATAAATAGACGAATAATGAGATGCACAGCCGCAAGTTTACCATATCGTCTCCCTCGCTCTTTGCTGAATTCAGGAGCTCCTCGGTTTTGTCCAGGCTACTTATAGGAAACCAGATCCACGGTCATATTTTCTTCTCGTCTTTCTTGAATCTTTTCAGTCTCTTCTCTGTCAGCCCTCACGGCTACGCTGCCCCAGCACCGTGCCCGCATTCCCGTACCCGCTCGCGTGGATGCGCCCGACCATGCCGTCGATCCAGGCCATCTCGCGCCCCCACGCGCCCGGCGCGCGCGCCCAGTAGCTCCGCGCGGTACAGGGCGCCGTCGCCGCCGGGTAGCGCGGCCCGGAAGCTCCGCAGCCAATCCTCGAGCGCGTCTTCCGTCCTCTGGCCCTCCTTGGTGATGTCCGAGGCGCGGCGGAGCGCGTGCTGTGGGCCCGCCGCGGTGTGCAACGCTTCAAACTGCGCCGCGAGGCGGGGCAGCTGGAGCAGGATGTCCAGGAGTCGGTCGAAGAGGGATTTGGTGACGGGCGGCGACGACCATGGGAGATGGAGCCATTCCGGCTGGGCCAGGAACGTGATCCCGCCCGGGTCGTTGCCAAAAATCACCTACCATCTGTTGTCAGCCACTTGCCTTGAAAATAATAACAAGACTTGGTTTCCCCCTTGTCCGGCAAAATGGTAACTGCTCTTGCTTATCGTGTGTAGTCGCAGGATCTGTAACGTACAGTGCGCAAGCCCAGACGAATACGCCCCCGCGCCTCGCATCCTCAGCAGCTCCAGGCACCCCATATAGTGGGCCTGGTACCCCATCATGCTCTTCCCCGGACACTCGATGGTCTCGTACCAGAGCAGCGACAGGCAGGCGGCCAGGCTCTGCTCGCTGGTCAGCGCCGCCGACTTGTCGTGGAGGAGGATGCCGCGCCGCACCTGGGCCACGCTTTGGGCGTACAGCTTCAGGCTCTCCTGGGTGAGGGCGGGACGGCCAGTGTGGCGGCCGAGCCGCGCCGTGCTCATGGCCAGCAAGGCGTGTTCGAGCGCCGGCGTCAGCGAGGGGAGGTTCAGGACGTGGAGCGACCAGTCGTAGCGGTCTCCGAAGGTCTGGTACGCCCTGCTGTTCTCTCCATCGAAGGGGGCATCGTTCTCGACCATTAAGGATATGAGGCGGCTCCTGTACACACGCTGACTGGACACCTCTTGCGGTAGACGGATGGGCATGGCCAACATTTCAGGACTCAGGTGCCCGATCTTGGCCGCACGGGACAAGGGATTGCTCTTAGCTGCACGCCACCAGGAAATCATGACCAAGCCTGAGCCCGGCTCGGACTGCAGGAGTGATTGGCCGTTGGACTGTGCGGATCCAGCAACGGCCATGGACTGGGATAAGATGCAGGCATGCTGGCGCTGGTAGCCGGTGCAGACGCGCTTGGACTTGGCACAGTTCTGGCACGTGGGGAGTTCGCCGCCGCACTTGTGGTCTGATCAGCAAGTAAGGTACCAAGTTGAATCGCCTGGGTTACACAAAGTACCGAGTGTGGCTTACTTTGATTCTTCGTTGTTTGCAGGTATGGCAAGCTTTCGACCTGCCAGGCACGCCCACCATGCTTCCCTCCCAAGGTTCGGAAAAAGAAACGAGTCGCTATCAGGAACGACCACCGGATTGTAACCGAAGAGCGGCATTAGATAGGGTCTTGTTGCATTTCTTGCGGTTTCGCTTGCGGTATCGGGTCGTCAAGTATTGGGCACAAGTGAAGGATCTATGTTCGATCCCTGCCTCTCTCTCTCTCTCTATCTCTCTCCGAATTCCTTATCAATCGGCACGCAGCTCGACAACTGCGAAAAGAGCAGGTAGATCCTCCGACTGACGTTTCTTTATTGTCGTAGCCCCATCAGCGTGGGCTTGCTTACATGCTTACAGGGGCCTGCGTTAGCACCGTCCCTCTTTGGGTCAGAATCCGCGAACACCAACGGGGTCTGGCGCTTGTACGCTCATTGGTTCAAAGCAGAGACCAGTGGGCTGAGTTCTCGAACTCGCTCGCGATAAGTCAGTTAGCTGAATACAATGCGCAGTAGAGAATGTATATGACCCGTCAGGCTTAGACGTGGGGATCCATTTTCGCGGATTCTAATCATAAACGGCATGGAGGCATCGTGGTCCCCTGGTCTGCGCCTCTGGGCAATTGCTTGATCATGAACCCCTACACATCTTGCCAAGAGCACGTATAAAGCGATGCGCTCCCACGCCAGGTGTGGTGCAGAGTCGATAATGCAAAGACAGTTTAGAAATTTGAGCCATCATCTGATTCTCGCTCTAATTATTCATTCTTGTCCATTACGAGTCTGTTGGAAGTCGCCCGAAGCTCTCGCACCTAGTCCAAGACGACTCTGCTTTGCCGGACCAGCTCACAGCATTTGAGATGTACAACGCACACAGGGCATCTGCCATTGCGCAGATCGTGTTCTACGCACCCATAGTGCCCATCACCCTCTATGTCGGAATCCGCGCCTGGAGGTACGGCCCTCGCATGGCGTGGTATCCCGCGATGGCATTCGCTTGTGGTGAGCATGATCCAATCCTGACTGAAGGGCTGCCTGGTGGATTCCATATACAAGGAAGCGATAGCTAAGAAGCGAAACCGGCATTGCACACCCGCATAGTGTAAGCAAGCCATGCCGTGGGCAACATCGCTTTTCGTGACTTGCCCAAGCTTCATTTACCTCAAGATCACGCTGCTGACTGCTAGCCCTACGAAGTTTGGAGGCGGAAAGCAAGAGCAAGAAGCTGTTCATCGGCCTCACCCGAGGGCTGCTCTTAGGCGCCGTCGGCCTCCTCGGCACCGCAGGAGGCTTCACGGGCGACCCCGAGATGGCCGACACCCAGACGACCCTCTTCAAGATCGCGTACTTCGAGTTCGTCTTTGTTCTCCTGGCGCTCGTGGCGATGGCGGTGTGGTTGAACTTCTGGAGGCACGACAGGATCAAGGACGGCCAGATCATTGTAAGTTGCCATATTCCTCTGTGTGCTCCCTCGTCTCTCACCTGGCTGTTCTCGGGTTCGTGACCTTCATCCACACGTGCCGGGGCCAAGCTAATGAGTCGAACCTCTTTCCTAGTACATCCGATGGCTGCTGATCAGTTCCCCGTTCCTCTGCATCCGGGCCGTCTTCGGCGTCATCAGCGTGTTCGAGTCCGCCGGCGCCAACATTGGCACGTCCATCTGGAGTCCGCTATTTGGCCGTGCCCTGCTGTTCTCGCCCATGGCCCTCCTCCCCGAGTACATTGTACTCTGCGTCTTTGTGTACCTGGGCATACATCGGATCTCCACCGCTGAACGGTATGGCTTGATTGCACAGAAGAGGTTCTTCAAAAGGACCGACGACATCAAGTCAAAAGGGGAGCGCGGGTCAACCGAGATGGCTTGATATGGGCAATTGCAGTACGAAAAAGCACTGTTCCTCACAATAATGTAGACATCACGTCAAATAGTGTACACTGTTATTGGCTGTCCAGTGACAGAGGATAATACCTAAATTCAAACATCGCTTCCTGCAACGACATGATCATTACCTGATAGAACATGAAGGGGTATCCAAATCCAACTACAGGTTACTTACACATTAGCACTCCAATATTAACAGTTAATCCACGGCGTACTGTTGCCACGGCAAGTACGCCGTTACTTCCTAGTCAATGCGGTCCACCATCGTGGGAACACAATTGGCTGCTCGCGTAGAGCTGCCTTTCGACTAGAAATAATGCGACCGGCTGATATGGTCCCATCTATACTAAGGTTACTCTATCTCGCACGAGCAGAGCAACGACAGAGGATAGGGATGCAGAGCCCCCCTATCTCGAATTCCGATTCAGCAAGGGCCCCGGCAGTCAAAGCTCCTTCGTGGCGGGACGCGACAAGAAATAATGCCATTTCCTGATACCATCCATGCGGGTCAGCAATCGCCATTTTGCGCTGACGTTCAAAAAGATCCGTGAGAAGTACTGCCTTGTCCTACAAGACCTGAACTCCACACACGGGACGATAGTCACATACGATTCAAAAGGTCACGAGTTCAGGCGCGGCTTCGACTGGATCATAGGCGGCCTTGAGCTCGCGACAGAAGCCAAGGAGATCCTCATACAGCTCGACGGGAGCCTGCCTTTCAGAACTGTTCCCGCTCAGCATGAGGTCACTTCCCCAACCTACATCGCGAACGTCGAGCAGTTCTTGGAACAGCCGGCCGTGACCGACGATCTGCTTCAGAACATCCAGCTGGGCGGCCAAGACACGGAGCTGAACACTGGCACCCATACGCCGGTCCAGAGGCCCATACGCATCATCCGCGCCCATCTCGGGGCAGGGGGGTTCGGCGACGTGATGCCCTGCTGGGATGTGAGCACCGGAGAGGAGACCGCTTGCAAGCGCCCGAGAGATCCCAAATACTACGATGCGCAGGATTGGCGGAACGAGATAGCGATGATGAGAAAGTTCAGTCACGTATGTTGAGAGAGAGCTCTGCTGGTCGACATAAGCTTACCTACCCTGCAACAGCCTCACATTGTCCGTTTAGTCCAGGCCGACACTGGGTCCCCTCCCGCGATATGGCTCGAGTACCTGTCAGGCGGGAACTTGAATTACCAGCATGGGGAAGACCCCTTTGTATACGACGAGTGCTGCGTGATCCTTCTCCAGAGCGCTGATGCGTTAGAGTATCTCCATAAGGCGAGAACGACACACCGGCTACACGACGGCGGCGGATATCTGGTCACTGGGATGCGTTTTGGCGAGACTGGGAGGCTGCCTCCCAGACTTTGCATACGGAAACTCGTGGCCGGGCGCAGACTGGTACAAACTGGTTGTCGAGAGCGTGAACAAGGCGGAATCGAGTGCATTGATAACCATCTTGCGGACTATGCTAGTTCTGGACCCTGCTAAACGGGCAACAGCCACGGGAGTCAAGGGGGCGGCAGCTGCCACCACTGCCATTGACCACGGCGCCGCTGCTAATACTGCTGCTGTCACTGCCAATCGGATAATCGGTGTGGCTGCCGGTCGGAAAACACGCGGTGCCGACCTGGAACCAACTGGGCACAAGCACAAGCGACATGCTAGTGACAGCATGATCCAGTCTCAGGCGTCTTCGACTACATCAAAACCAGACAGGAACTACTGGATGAATCCATTGAACTCGATGGGTGGCGGGTCAGCACTTTAGGCCATGCTCCGGCATAACCTCAAAGATTATGACGATGATGATTCAGCGACCACAATAAAAGCGTCCCTGCGTAAGCGACTTCCGGTGTCTATTCCTGCCTATTCCAGTCGTTATTCCTTGTTATCACAGTGTCTCAAGGGAGGTGGAATAACCGTTTATTCGAGGAGATGCCTTTATTCCCTCTTGAGATATCTCGTTTATTCCCAAGACTATTCCTTCCTATTCCAGCCGCTATCCCAGTGTCTCAGGGTGGATTCACCGTTTGTTCGAGGTGTTGCCTTTATTTCCTCATGGAACCCCCCGTTTATTACAAAGAGAGTATTACTAACGCCGAGAGTCGGTAGGTACTATCAAATCGCAAGGCGCCGCCATCGCTGGCGAGGACACCCAGCCCGAATGAGACCCAACTGTCCCCAGGTTGATTCCAGTACCTCAGCAGCCGGCATCAGCCACCTATGGGAGATCGCAGGCGTGGCCGACTACCTCCTTTTCGAAGTAGCGAACCATGAACTCTTGGAAGAAAGTACAGAAGCAAGGCAGGTTCCCTCAACCGAAAGCCAGGTTCCCCTAACCGATAGCCGCCTTGCCTCTGTATTGCGGCATTTCGATAAGGAATACGACCTGCCTTTAGGCCATCCCGTCTAGTTGGTTTCATCTTTAGGTTTGTGGGCGAAGTCTGCACTTGTATTATTATTATTGCTATATTTTTCTTCCATTTGGAAGATTATTCGGACAGGTGTATATTTCAACGCGGCGATCTGATTAATTATATACGGAAACGGGTTTCAAATCTCCTAAGATTTATTAGAAAGGGATTCAGATTACATACCTTTTTGGGAGAAATAAATGCAGGTAGTTCGCCAAACTTCTATAATTACCAGACTGCTCCACATGTCCCGAAGCTCATAGGTGACACGTTGACAGGTATTGCGCTCGGTCGCTCTCCGAGGACTCCCCCGAACGGGCTGGCTTGTATTGCCATCCAGTGACTGCTTGAGCTTTATATGCCTGAAATAAATAGCGGGACGAATGATTCCATTCTTGCTTGCCTTTGTTCACCTTCGCATAAGGGGCGCAAGATCAGCCGATATATTTTTGAGAAGCCCGGATTCGAACGACAGATCCTCCTATGTCCAAGCGGAATGGAAGTCGTGTTTCCCCAATCCTGGTTTCGTTCCACTGGAGTAAAAGTATTGGATAAACGTGTTGAATACTAAGAAAGGTAAAATAACTAGGAGTTGGGTCTAACGAATGACGATGTGCGATGAACGACCCTGATCTACACCTAGTTACCCGCATTACCCCGGAGACTCCCGCAACTAAGAAATGGTTGGATTAGCCCAGCGAAGCAAATCATTAACCTAGATTAACGTATCCCATAAGCGAGCTGCGTATATAAGCGAGCTGCGTACTTTTAATTAACTTTTTTAAAAAGTATAGAATTAAAAAATAACGAAAAAAGGTTTAATTTAACGCTTTATATGTTTTAAAATAATTTAAAATTAAGTATACGAAAAGTTATAGCGATATATTATGTTTTAAAGTTAACGTTACGTAGTTAACGACGCGAAATTCGATTACGATTTAAAATCTTTATAAATTCTCGAAAGCTTTTTAATTTTAAAAAGGAATTAATTATTCGGTATATTATTAATTTAAATACGCGATCGTTTTTTTCCCCGGTTAAGTAGTATAAAAAATATAGCGAATCGATTGTTTAATTTACGCGACGCGAGACGCGTCGGCATTAATTAAGCCTTTAATTTCGTATAATAATAACTAGACCTCTAAACGCGTTTTAATTAAAAAATCGATTATTAAAAAGTTTTTTATAAAGATTTTAACGCGTATCGCGTATAATTTATTTTTATACGAAATATAATTAAATTATATAAAATATAAGAGGAGGATATATATAACCTTAACGAGACCGAGTTTTTTATGAATTAAATCTCGTTCGAAATAATCGTAACCACTTTCGATTAACGCGGAAAGCTTAAGGTAATATAATAAAAGGACCGGGAATAGGTTATAATTATTTAAAGCGTTAAATTAAACGGTTACGTTATCCCTTTATATATTATTTTTATTAAGAAAACGTACCTTTTTTCTTAGTATAAAAACAGCTTATTATCGAAGGACTAGGTGATTATAATTATTAAAAATAGCTAAACTACGAATAAACGAGGCGAGGACTAGATTCGATATTTTAATTAATATATTAAGTTTTATATAAAGGGTCGTTATCGCCTCTTAGTTTTAAACGACTACGAAAGCTATTACTTAATAGCTTTCGAGCTTTATTATAAAAAGAACTTAATTATTATACTTTATACACTTTTTTATTTATTATATAAGCTTTAGCTTTTTAATATCGGCTGTTTTTATACGTTAAAAAAGTGTACGAGAAAGAAATTAAAGGTTTTATGCGGGCGTATATTACTTATATTTTTAAAGAGGATTTTTTACTAGCGTTTTTAAAAGCGTTCTAGGTAATTTTTACCGTTTCGAATATATAAAGAAGCTTTCGAGGGATAGGACTCGTCTCGTATAATTCGGAATATATTACTTTATAGTTAAATATAAAGCTATATATTTTAATATCTCCGGGGACGTTTTTAGGCCTATTTATTCTTTAAGAATTAAAAACTTTAAATAATTCGATTAAAGCTTAGATTTAAACTAAATACGTTCGAAACCATATTATACGATATTAAAATAGTTTTTCGACGTTTATTTTAATTAGCTTTAATTAGATCGTAAAGGTTATAACGTAGGTTATATACCGAGTTACTTTTTTAAAAGGTAAGAATATAATATTTCGAAAAGTAAATAAGATGTTTAGCCGGCGCCGTCGTACGAAAAAGAGACGGCTATAAAATAGAGGATTACTTTATATATAAGCTAAAAAAGACCTGCAGTTTTAAAGGGTCGTTAATAAATAGTTATAAAACGAATCGCGTCGAAAGAGTAGTTATATAAAAACGTTTAAAATACGCTTATAACGCTATAGAATTTACGGAGAGCCCGGGTATAATACGCGTACTTATTAAAATAATATAAAAATCTTTAAAAATAATAATTATTAATATATTTAATTAATTATAAGCGTTATAATTAAATTAAATTATAACTTATAAGGCTTAATAATAAAAAGTGTGCAGCTCGCTTATATATACAGCTCGCTTATGGGGTACGTTAGCACACTATTAGAGACAAGGTTTAGTCTTTCCAAGGTAGGGTGGGCACGCCGAGAACCTAACGCGGGACACCGGACCACGTGGCACCCGAGATAAGTACTTCATTAGGTAGTAAACAGTGGCCACGCTAGCTATATGTACGAAGGCACAACGCTTAATGGAATGCTCGGGACCGGGCAGCAACTCCTACGCGAACACCTTTTAGCCACTAATATCATTAACCATGGCGCCGCTACTAATACTGCTACTGTGTCACTGCCATTACCTCATCAGTTAGTATCAGCCATTTAGAGCAAAGGATTTAAATACCCTGCACTACCTCTGTAAAGATTTATTTACCCTGTTAATTTCTAATAACTAAGCTAAAGCACCCCCTCACGGGCCACTTTATTGAGCTATCTTTACCCCTGTAATTAAAGCTATTTCTATGGCTAGAATTAACGTAAATATATTATTTTTCGTTATTTTTAATAATAATACAGTCCTTCGCCTCCGTACTATTATCTTTTATAACTTTTATAACGTTACGAGGCCCTCCTAGCATTTCGACGTCGTTAGCTTCGTCCTCGTATACGACCCTACCCCTTAGCCTCCGCTTAGCCTGGCGTATATTAACTATACGAATAAATCGTTATCCTAGTGCGATTTTTACCTTTTAATATACTTTCGTAGTTTTTTTATCGAGTTTAGTTTAAAAATAATCGACCTAAGCTTCGAGATGCGCGATTCTATTAACGCTCTAATTTAGGGCCTTATTAGCTTTCTTAATAAAGAGCCGTTAAAAAGGTATTTTAAAAGTAGGGTTCGTAGTAACTAATTTCTAACTATTATTCCGTAATTCCTAGCTATTAGAGGGTGTTTTAATAAGTATTAGAACTAATTCGGCGAGGAAATCGGGTATTAATTCTTTTTTAATTACTTTTAATAGCTTTAAACGTACCCGGGTAACTTTTATATTTTTTAAGATAACGTATTTTAACGATAACGGCTTTAAGCGATCCCGCGGATAAGTCTTAGTCGTTTTTTAAACGTTTTTAATTATAAAAAAAATTAATACGTTAATTTTAACCTAGCGGTATACTTTTAATATATCTATTTTTATAGGTTTTAATTTAAGGACCGTATTTAGGTACTTTTTTAAAATAATCTTTAACTTTCTTTTTAATAAGCCGAAAACTTCTATATTTAAAACTTATATTATATAATTATAATATAACTTATAAAAGATTAGTTATATTTTATTTAAAAAATAAAGCTATAAAAAATTATTATTCGTATACGATTTATAATTATTATAAATTAGGACGACTTATTTATTATTATAGCGAGATTATATATAAGCGATAAAGATGTCTTAGATCTAATCTAAGGCTGTAGCATTACTAGTCCACCCTCTAGGCGACGCTCTAAACCGCTAGTTATCCTAAAGATGGCCGTCTTAGTCTAGAAACCACTGGCTTTAGACGTCGGACCCCTTAAAAATAACCAGCGGCGGGAGGGGTACCCTATTACAGCCTATACACTCCAGGGTAGTAATCTATTCCTTTTTTTAACGTTTTTTTTAAAGGCTAAATAGCTAATAGTTTTAGTAACCACCTAGTGATTACCGTTAACGCCTTAGCCGATACTTATTTCGTCGGTATTATAAAAGCGTTTAAAAGGGATATTAGCTAGCTCCGAGGTATTAAATCTATCGAAAAAAACGTTAATATTTATTATTATAGCTTTATTAACCCGGTTATAATTAATTATTTTCGACTTTACGGTTTTAACGAACTCGTTTTTAATTAAAAAACGGGTATATTATCGTTATCTTAAAGTATAAAAGGCCCCGGAAGCGTTTAATATTCGCTAGGCTATAAACTTAAATTTAATTAACGCTAGCGCGAAGCTTAACGTAGCTTAACTAACGGCTTAATATATTAATTCGCTTTTTAAAAGTAGTAATAAAACCTGCTGGTTTTTATTAAACTTATTTCTAATAGGCACACCGGCGAGACGGCGTTAGATGTATGATCGAGGGGCTAACTATTTACGGGCGGATTCGCGAGTAGCTACTTTAAGCTTTACGTCGCGTACGGCAGCCTGTGCACGTTTTTAAATATTAAATAAAGATATTATTATAAAGAGTAGAAATAAGCGAAAAGAATAAAGGTAATAATAACTTTAAAAGATAAAAAGTAATAATTAAATTAAAGAGTTTTCTAGTTAAGATGTACGGTGAAAAGACGCGTTCGTGGGGTAAAACGCGGCGGCCCGTAACGAGGTGGCCCGTGAGGGGGTGCTTTAGCTTATACCGCCTTCTCTTTTTATTAACACCGCTTATTAAAGCACGCCTCGAAGTCTAATAAGCCTTAGCTTTAAAACTATTCGTGTGGTCTCCTACACTTTCGCTTATTATAGCTATTTTCTTTATAGGTTAAATAACTGCCTGCTAAAGCTACTCTTTCGAAACGACGTTGCCTTTTTTAAAGCTTCTCTTTTAAAGGCCTCTTACGTGAGGCCCTAATAAGTAATAAAAAACAGGGAGCGTTAAGTAGAGGTTTTAACTTATTAATATTAATTAATAGTATTAACTTAATATATATAATAGCTTATATTATTAAAGAGAGATATAACGAGATATATAATATTAAAGAGCTTTTAATTTTTAAATAACTAAAATAATATAATTATAAGGGATTTTATTTTATTAAAAGTATTAATATTAAATACTTTTTAATAAAAAGGTTTATAATAAAAACGTCTTTATTAATTTAAATTACTTTAGCTTTTATTAATAAAAAGAGTTATACTTTATTACTTAAAATTAATCACTTATTTTTTCGAAGAGTTTTTTTAATAAAAGAAATAGTTAATCTATTAGTATTTATTATTTAAAGAGCTATTTACTTTTATAAAGCTCTTTTTTAATAACTTTATATTAAAGCGAGTTTAAAAGTTTATGGATTAAAAGCTCTCGATTTATTTTAAAAATATTATTTTTAAATTTAATTAAATTATTTATATCGTGTTCGTAACGTTTTATATAATAAAAGGCTTCGACTTAAGAAGCTAGCTCGATTACGCGAAGGTAAGTAATGTAACGAACGCTATATAAGTTTTAAAAGAAACCTAGTAAGACGTACTGGGGTTTATATTTAATAATACGAGAGAGTATTTAAACGTGCGGTAGAAGTCCGCTTCTACCGATATAATGTGCAATAGCCGTAGGAATAAAGGTAATTAAAGTGCGTAGACTTAGGGGTATTTATAATAGAGTCGTTAAGGCTATTTACTTTATTAATAGGTTAAATTAATATTTAAATTAATTATTAAAATAAAGAGTATTTATATAAAATATATAGGGGACGTCCGTCGTTATATATCTAATCCCTCTTTTATTAATCCGCTAGATCACCTGGCTTACTTTCACATTCCTAGTGATCCTAGTAATCACTAATTAGTTGGCTCACTGGCTCACTTTGTCGACCTCGGTGATCCCAGTGATCCGTCACGTGACATCTTCCGGGTTGCCTTAACTCGCGCCCATCTCACTGCTGTTCGAGATGCCGTCGTCGTGGCGGTTATACATTATTAAAGTATAATTAAGTTTATATTAGTATAGCTGGCGGTGCGATCGGTGGTTATAATATCGTAGCCTAGCCGGGGTATCGTAACTCCGAGCCGGTGGCTTATAAGTCTTAGCCGCATAATTAAGTCGAATTGTAATAAGTAATAGTTTTTTATTTTTATTATCGGTTTTTTCTTAGGGTTATTTCGTACTAGTCTAATATAGCTACGCGGGTAACGTTTTAAAAAAGCGTGGTAAGGCCTTTTTTAAACTTAGCTGTGAAATTCTTTTTAATATAGTAATAATATTAAACTATACGAGTAGTTAGTTTTAAAACCCCCTCGTTATTTTAAGGTTTTAATTTCGATTTAAAAATAATATAACCGGCTTTATAAGTTTTAAAATAATTTATTTTAAATATTATAAAAATTAAAACTAAAAGGACTTATTTTTAAATTTAATTATTACTTATATAAAAATTAAACCTATAGTTATAAGCTTTTTATAATAGCGAAAGCTCGCTTTATTTTAAAAAGAGTAAATAAAAATCTACTAAAAATTTTAATAACGGTTTTATAATAACTTTATATATATAATTAGTATAATAATTTTAAAAAGTATTTTATAATTAAAAAATAGTTAAAAATTAAAGCGATGTTTATTTATATATTTATTAAAAAAACGAAGGCGATATTTATTACGACCTAGCCTAATTATGCGGCTTAAACTTATAATTTACCGGCACGGAATTATTATACCTCGATTAAGCTATAATATTACTAATACCGATAAGATTATTAGTTATATTAATATAAATTTATTTATATTTCGCGACCGACCGCCGCTTAATATAATACCGCTTTAAACGGCTATAGGACGGATAAATATCCTCGTAAAAGAAAACTAAAAGCGGAGGTTACGTAACGGATCTAGGGATCTAGGACAGATCTTAAGATCCTGCGCCGGATCTAGAAGATCGGGGCAGATTTACGAGATTTAAAGGAATTAATAAAAAAAGGATTAAATATATAATTACGAACGTTTTTTATATATTTTATATAATTACTTTTTATATTAATAATTAATTTAAGTATTAATTTTAATTTATTAATAAGGTATATTATTTTAACGATTTTATTATAAATACTTTTAAATTCTATACTCAACTACGATTAAAATACGATTATTTATTATATTAATAAGCGATTATTTATTATATATTTAAATATTTTTTCGTATTATTAATATAAACTCCGTATATTTTACTAAAGTTTTTATTAAATCTTTTAATTATGTTTATTATATTTTAATTACTCTTATTTTTATAAATTATTACTTAGACTTTTAAATAATAACTTTATAAGAAATATATTTACTTTAAGAAATAACGCCCCTCGTTATAATAAAGACGTTACTTAACCTGCTTTTAATATAAAAGTCGAGGATAATAGTAATAAAAACGTCCCTACTAACTTAAACGAGCTGATTAAATAGTTTAAACGATTTTAATAAGTAAACGCCAACTATTAATACTATTATACTAAGCTCGAGAAGGAGCGTAACGCGCTCCGGGCTTAAGCAGTTTTTAAGTAAATAATAAATAATATTAACGAGCTTTATAAAAAGGTTTAACTCTTATAAACTACTGTTAATATTATTAAGACCCTCGTCGTACCTAAGGAAGGGATTAAGATTAGCGTACCAACACTATTCGATAAGACGAGCGGGAACTTCTAAAGATTCCTTATCTAGGTTAAAGCTTATTAACGATTTTACGAAAGGACGTTTAAAAACCTAACCTAAAAGGTTATTCATACGGCCTTTTTTTTAAAAAAAAAAAGCCTTCTTATAGTTCGAGCCCTATTTAAACGAACTCGTAAAACGCGATTAGTGAGTTAAATTATACCGCGCCGAGACCTAACAGATTTTCGATAGTTACGACGGCTTCGAAAACGCCTTTAAATTACTTTTTTAAAATCCCGATAAAAAACAATAAGCCGAAAAGGAGCTCGAATACTTTAAATAAAAAGGATCCGTAGTAACGTATACCGTAAAATTCCGACGTATTATAATTTATTTAAATTATACCGAGGTTATTAAAATTATAATATATTACCGAAAACTTAAAGAGGAAATTAAAAACGAGCTTAGTCGCCTAAACGCCTTAATTACTTTCCTCGCGTATATAGAACTTATTATTAAGATTAATCCGCGCTTATATAAATAATGTTATAAGAAATAAGGCGGATAACCCCGGTAAAGTAAATAAGTTAAAGCTAATACGAGATAACTATAATAATAAGTTAATACTTAAACTAAAGTAATTATTATATATAAATATTATAGTAAACCTATAGATTTCGATACTATTAAATACGATAAAAATAATAAGAAATAGAACGTTATTTATTATAACTATTAAAAAAAGGACATTATATTAAAAAATACCGAGGACCGAAAAAAGTATTCTAACGTGTTTTAAAAGGATGATAAATTAACGCTACTAAGAGTAAAGCTACCCTTATAACGGTTATTAAAAGAAATAATATTAAAGATACGCTAAACGTACCCTATAGCAGCTTATCCTGAATAGCTTGTTACGATAATAAATACCTTACGTATTTAACGGATAAAAAAGGCATCGGATAGTTCTTAAAAGCCCCGAAAAATAAAAAGAATTACGACCGGGCCTTTATAGCGATTAGCCGAGAATTCACGCTTACGTATAACCTAGAGACCGACGATTTTAATAATAACGAAAAAACGGTTAAATAAGAATAATAAAGCGATAACCCCTAGCGGTTAATCGGAATACTTATAAACGAGCTTATAAACGAGATTATTAAATTAAAGGATTTAAAAATCGACGGATAACTAGCTATCTCGGGTATTCTTTACCTTAATTCTAGGTACTTATATTAAATACTTATTACGGCCGGGTTTATTTAAAGAGTTATTAATAATTACGTTATAAGTAATAACCCCCGTATTATTTTTAAAAATAAAGTATACTTTACCCTTTTATAAATCTTATATATATATAACGTTTATATAAAACATTTCGCGAAAAAACTCGAAAACGAGTAGTTTTTTTAAAGGATTAATAAACGAGCTATTATATAACTATACCCGAACTATATAATCGGGAAGGTTAAAATAATGATCCCGGACGGACGTTAAGCGTACTTATTAATATAGAAAAACCTACGGTAATTATAATAATACTACTTAGAAGGACGGGATTAAAAGGAGTACCTTAAAGATCGGTGTTTCGAGCACGCCTAAAAAAATCGTAAGCTTATAAACACTTAAAGTAAAGTATTTAATACTTTTAAGATACGTATAGAGCCCGGCGAACTTAATAAACCTTCGAATCCTTAAACGAACTAGAATCCTAAGTATTAGGGCTAATATTATATATAAGGAGAGGACTCGATATACTTCCCCGGCATACCAGGAAACGCCTTATAAAGAAGGAAAGAAATAGCGATAATAATAGGATCGATCGTAAGAGTTAATTACTTATATAGAACTATACCGGTTAAGAAATAAACACCGCCGATTATAAAGGGATAATACTAAGCGGGATTAAAATGGTCCCTATATTAAACTTTAGATAATTAAGGCCTTTACGAGTATATTATATTAATAATAAATATAAAAAGAGTTTATATTAGAGCGTTACTCGATAGCGGAGCGTAAAAAAACTATATATTATTACGAATTATTAATAAGCTCTAATTAGATTAAACGAAAAAGACGCCTTATACTAACTTAAAACCGTCGATAAAGGATTTATAAATTATAATAATAGAGAAGTATAAAAAGAAATCGCGAACCTTTTAATCGATATTAAAAAACGTTACGAACGAATTATATATAATATTATAGACGTTATAGGATATAATATAATTTTAAGGATACCTTGGCTACGGGTAAGTAATTTTAAAATTAATTAAAGAATAGGTTAACTTTAGTAAGATATATTAAGAAGAGGTTTAGTTAATAAGTAGCGGTCTAAAAAGCGACCCCTTAATAAACCTAAGGTATTTAAAATATATATTATTATTAAAGAACTTAAGCTAAGCGTTATAATAACCGTATTAAAAAAGTACCGGTAGTTTATAAACCTTTTTAATAGGAAACTAAAAACGGGTCTATTATTTTATATACGGTAGGATTACGAAATACTTTTTAAAAAAAGGGAAGGAACTACCTTTTATACTTATATATAAGTTTAATTAAGAGCACGAAATAGTATTAAAAGAGTATATTACGAAGAACCTCGAGAAAGGAGTTATACGATTATTTATATTACTAGCCGGATTCCTTATCTTTTTTATTTTAAAAAAAAGTAAAAACGGGAAGCCTAAGTGGCGTATATATATCGATTATAAAAAGCTTAACAAAATTACTATTAAGAACCGGTACCTCCTACCTTTAATTAGTAACTTATAGAATAAGCTGCTACACGTTAAGATCTTTATAATACTCGATCTCCTTAACGTATATAACCTAATCTATATTAAAAAAGGAAGAGGAATAAAAGACCGCGTTCCGGACTAAGTACGAATATTTCGAGTATTAAGTTATACCGTTTAGTTTAATTAACGCGTTAACTAGCTTTTAATTTATAATTAATTACGTATTACGAGAATACCTCGATAGGTTTATTATAATATACCTCGATAATATCCTTATCTATTCCGAAGACGAAAAATAGTATAAGGAGTACGTAAAGCTAGTTATTATAACCCGACCTAACCATGCGGCTAAGATCCCTATAACCGACGGCACGGAACTACGATACCCCGACCAGGCTACGATACTATAGCTATAGACAAGACCGCTAGCTATATTAATATAAACTCACCTATACCCCGCGATTAATTAACGCCTCGCACGAGCACTTTACGATTAATAATAAGCCGGATAAGCTCTTAAGCTAAAAAAGTAAAGGACAGAGGTCACGTAATAAATCTCAAGATCTTAACGAGATCCCAAGATCCGGCTCGAGCAGATCTCGCGAAAACCGCGAGATCTAAAGGATCGGTAAAAGAGGGATTAAATATATAATAATAAACGTTCGTTATATATTTTATATAAATACTTTTTATTTTAATAATTAATTTAAGTATTAATTTAATTTATTAATAAAATATATTATTTTAATAACTTTATTATATTTTTAAATTAAGTTTTATTTAAATTAATTAAAATATTATTTATTATATTAAAAGGTTAAACTTTTCATATATTTAAATACTTTTTCGTTTTAATTAATATAAACTTAGTACGTTTTATTAAGTTTTTTTTAAACTTTAATAACTATTCATTATATTTTAATTACTCTTATTTTTATAAATTATTATTTAAACCCTTAAATAATATTTTATAAAAACTATATCCGCCTTTACTAATAATAATACTCGCTACGGGAAGGCACCGGTTACCGGACTAAGTACCGCCTAGCTAACCCCTCGTATAAACGTCGACAGCGACGATAACGATAATAAGAACTAGGCGCTAAAAAATAAGCTCAGAAACTTAAAGTAAAAGAATACCAACTTCCGGAGCCACTACCTCGAGCTCGAAACGGAGAAAAACTAACTCCGAGCCCGGAATAACGCAAAGCGGGCTAACGACAATAATGTCCGCGTGCTACAAAAGCAGGTTCGTACGCTCCAAGCTGCCGCCAACATTATCCAAACCCCTGTCGCACCTAAAAAAAGAATAAAGATCAGCGCCCCCAGCGTATTCGACGGGACCAGCGGAAACCTGCGAAAATTCCTAATCCAGGTCAAAGCCTACCAACGCTTTTACGAAAAAACGTTCGCCGACTTAATACAACGCATAATACACGCCGCCTCGTTTTTAAAAAGTAAGGTACTTATTTAATTTAAACCTTACCTCGACGAACTCGTAAAATATAATTAATAAATCGGACTATACTAAAACGAGACCTAGCATATTTTCGGAAGCTACGAAGGATTTAAAAACACCTTTAAATCACTTGTAACGAACGCTATCAGGGGTCTAAATAGAAACCTAGTAAAACGTACCGAAGGGTTTATATTTAATAATACGAAAGAGTATCTAAACGTGCGATAAAGGTCCGCTTTTATCGATATAATATGTAATAGCTATAGGAATAAATATAACGTAAGGGTATAAGCGTAAAAGTATTCGTAATAAGGTTATTAAAGTAATATACTTTATTAATAAGTTAAGATTAATATTTAAATTAATTATTAAAATAAAAAGTATTTATATAAAATATATAAAGAACGTTTATGATTATATATCTAATCCTTCCTTTATTGATTTCTTTAAATCACGTCGCGGATTAGTAATCCGTTCCGGTTAGCTTACCGGGAGCGTTGTAATCCCGTAGCTCGTGGTTTACCGGGAGCGTTATGATCCTGTCGTTCGTTACGTGACTCCCGTTAGGTGCTTATTTTCTTTATAGTTTACCGTAGGGTTTCTATATTAAGCGCCCGTCGGTTAAGGAGTATAGGTAAGTTTATATTAATATAATTAATAGTTTTATCGGTATTAATAATATCGTAACTTTGCTAGGGTATAGTAGTTCTGTGCTGATATTTTTTATAGGTTTAGCCGTATAATTAAGCTAGGTTATAATATTATCCTCCCTTTTTTAATTGTTTTATTTTTAAAGCGCCAGGTCTTATAAATACCCTAGTTTTCTTATTTTATTAAGTTTAGTAAGTCCTTTTTTTATTTATTATTTTTATTATAATATTTATTTATTATAATATTGAGTTATATTAAGAAGTTTTTTATTAAAGCCCGTAAACGTTCCTCTCTTAGTAATTATATTACCTTTAACGGCTAACCCGCCGATATGCCTTATTCGTATTATTTTAAAAATAAAAAGCCGAATTATTATATCGTTAACCGTTCTTCTCGTTACGAGGAGTGCGTGAATCGCGGTCGTTAATGCGATAGTTTTTTAATAGCTTTTTTTTTAGAGAAGGTTCTAGCGTAGTAGCGTAAGCTGGATACGGATAAGGAGGAAGCGAGCGAGAAATTATTATCGCTTTATTCCGAATTAGCCAAGTTATAGTCATAATTTACCGAGGCGGCTAGGCGCTTTTCGAAGATTCGGAAAATTCGTTGGAAGGTAAAAAAGCGGGGCGCTAATTTATTTAGTTAGGGCATAAAAGAGCTAGATAAGGAGGATAATATTCTCCTTATTTTAAAAGGCTATAAGAATTATTTAATAAGCGACCTTTAATATATAAGTATCCTTATAAACATTAATTAGTCCTTTTTAGGTTTAGCGGATTTTAGGGACTTAAGCCCTTTAGTATCTTTTAAGGCTTTTACCGTTTAAATTCCCGAAGTTCTTTAGCGGTATTCGCTAAGTGTTTTTTAAATTCTTAGGTATTATCCTTTAATAGTATAACGAACGCTATCAGGGGTCTAAATAGAAACCTGGTAAGACGTACCGAAGGGTTTATATTTAATAATACGAGAAAGTATTTAAATATGCGATAAAAGTCCGCTCTTATCGATATAATATATAATAACTATAAGAATAAATATAATATAAAGTATAAACGACGAAGTTATTTATAATAAAATTATTAAAATAATATATTTTATTAATAAATTAAAATTAATATTTAAATTAATTATTAAAATAAAAAGTATTTATATAAAATATATAAGAAACGTTCGTAATTATACATTTAATCCCTCTTTTATTAATTCTTTTAAATCTCGTAAATCTGCTTTAATCTTCTAAATCCGGCGCGGGATCTTAAGATCTGTCCTAGATCCCTAAATCCGTTACGTAACCTCCGCCTTTAATTTTCCTTTACGGGGATGTTTATCCGTCCCATAGCTGTTCGGGGCGGTATCGTATTAGGCGGCGGTCGATCGCGAAGTATAAGTAAGTTTATATTAATATAGCTAACGGTTTTATAAGTATCGGTAATATCGTAGCCTAGTCGGGGTATAGTAGTTCCGTGCCGGTAAATTATGGGTTTAGGCTGCATAATTAGGCTAGGTCGTAATAAATAGGTACCCTTTTTATTAAACGAGGTATTAGAAGTTTTATTCTTTTTTTCGTTTATCGGTAATCTTTTCGACTTCGTACTCGTATTAATCTGTCTTAACTTTTAGCTATATATCGATATATATATTTTTAAAGGCTAGTTCGAGTAATAGATATAAAATATAGGGTGTATCCGTATTGTTTTAGGTAATAATAATCGATAGTTAGTTTTTAAAATAACTTCCGCGATTTTAAATAGTCTGATCTTTTTAAAGTCTAGTTTATCGCTAAGTCGTTTAGTTTTAATATCGCGTCGTAAGAGGTAAACTTTTTCCTCCTCTTTAAAGGTTAATCCTTTTAACCTTGTTTTATCGGCGTATCTTTTTATTCGTTTTTAGAGAAAGGTGAGGTCTTATTATAGAGTAGTTTAAAAAATTTTAATTTCTCGACTTATATAGTCGCGATAGGTATTAATTCTCTTTTTAAGGGTTGTTTAACGATTTTTAGGTCGTACTTATAGTTCGCCCGAAATAGTAAAATGCGCGTAGTTTCGTTATTTATATTATTATATATAAACTACGCTATAAATAATAGTATTATTTAATTATTTTACTTATAATTAACGTAATAGCGTAGGTATTATTTTAAAGTTTAGTTTATTTTTTCGGTTTACTTATCCGTTTAAGGGTAGTAAGTTATAAATAACTTGTGCTTAATACCTAGTTATATTATAAGTAACTTTTAAAACTTAGTTATAAATAGCTTGTCTCGATTAGAAATAATTGTTTTTAATAACCTGTACTAATTAATAATAGTATAGAAAAAGGTATAAGCTAGATCGTTAATATTGCTAAACTCTTTATATAATAAGAAGTAGGTATACTTCGTGAATTTATTCGTAATTACTAGGATGTTATCGTAGCTAACCTTGGTTAGTAGTTCTTCCGATAAGGGTAGTTTAATTATAAAGTCGAGCGCGATTGTTTTTTACGCCCGGTTTAGCGGTAGAATTAGTTATAACTCTTCGTACGGTCGATATTTTACGGACTTAGCTTTATTATATAAGTCGTATTTATTAATAACCTTAGTTACGGTTAGCTTAAAGTTTTTATAATTAAATTATTTAATAATTCGCTTTTAAGTTTTAAATACTTTTTAATATCTATACGCGGGGTATTTATAGAAGTCTTTAATAAAGTTTTCTTAATATTATTTAGGGATATAGATTTTATTTTAATAAAAGATAAGAATATTACGGTTTTCGAAGTAATCCTTAGCGTAATTAATAAAATCGAAAGTTCGACCTAATTATTTAAACTTAGCGGCTTATTCGTTATTATATTAAACGTGGTTCGTAACGTTTAGTTACCGTAACGGTATAAGGTTATCGTTTCGGTCCTATTTAAAAATAACCCTGGCCTTAAATAAGACTTCTTCTTAATAGTTAGGTCGCCTAATTAATACGTCGACGCGACCGTTTTCGCTACTTTTTCGGTAAATAATAAAGAAATAAAATTACGAAAGAAATTTAAACTATCGTACTTATCGTTTATTTAATTTTTTCGTAATAATAAACGTTATAAGGTTTTTATAGTCGGTATAGACTTTTATTAGTTTTATTATTCCGTTAAAATAATGTTTCTATTTTTCGAATATTTTAATAATAATTATTAATTCTTTAATATAAATTTAATAATTAAGCTCGGGTTTATTTAGTTTTTTCGAAAAGAATGCGATAAGGTGCGACTTTTTATTATTATCCCGTTAACTTAATTGCCCTCCGATTGCATAGTTAGATACGTCGGTCTCGATTTTAAAAAGTTTGGCTGGATCTATTACGCGAAGTATTAGTTCGTTAAGGATTCGCTCCTTTATTACTTAAAAGGCGGTTTTTTTTACTTCCGTTTATTTAAATAGTTCGTCTTTTTTTATTAAGTTTATAAGGGGTGTCGCTAACTTATTAAATTTAGGGATAAAGATTTAGTAATAATTAATTAGTTTTAAGAAGGATTTAATTTCCGTAACGTTTATAAGCGTAAGCTACTCTTTAACTATTACGATTTTTAATTACTCTATTCGTATTTTTCCGAGGGATATCGCGTATCTTATAAACGTAATTATTTATTAATAAAACTCGCTTTTCTTTAGGTTTATTAATAAATTAGCGTCTTATAATTTTTAAAGTATTAACTTTACGTACTCTTTATACTATTCTTCGTTCTCGGAGTAAATAAGGATATTATCGAGGTATATTATTACGACCTAGCCTAATTATGCGGCTTAAACCTATAAGTTAACGGCACGGAACTACGATGCCTTAACCGGGCTACGATATTATTAATACCGATAAAACCGCTAGCTATATTAATATAAACTTATTTATACTTTACGACTAATTAACGCCTCGTATAAACACTTCGTAATTAGCGATAAGCCGGATAAGCTCTTAAATAAAAAGGATAAAAGACGGAGGTTACGTAACGGATTATAAGGATTACTAGTTTAAAGGGAATAAGCTATTAAGTTAATAAGCCTAGAAGCTTAAGGGATTACTAACTAAATTAGAAATAAACTACTAAGCTAAAAGAATTAATAAAAAAGGGATTAAATATATAACGATAAACGTTCCCTATATATTTTATATAAATACTGTTTATTTTAATAATTAATTTAAATATTAATCTTAATTTATTAATAAGATATATTAGTTTAAATTTTTTATTATAAATACCTTCTCGTTTATACCTTTACGTTATATTTATTTCTACGGTTACTATATATTATATTAATAAAAATAAACCTTTATTATATATTTAAATACTTTCTCGTATTATTAAATATACACCCTTTAATACGTTTTATTAAGTTTTTATTTAAACCTTTAATAACGTTCGTTATATTTTAATCACTTTTATTTTTACGAATTACTACTTAAACCTTTAAATAATAACACTTATAAGAATTATATTTACACCTAGACCTAATAATACCCCTCAACGGAATCCCGCTATAGAGGTAGATAGCGATAATAACAATAACGGCCTTACCCGATAAGCGTTAACAAAACCAATTAAAAAATTTAAGTAAAAAAACGCTAACTATTAATACTATTACGCCAAGCTTAAAAGGGAACGTAACACCCTTTTAATACGGGAAAACTTAAAATAAATAGCCAATATTAATAAGCTACGCGAAAAAGTACGTCTCTTTTATACCGCCGCTAATATTATTTAAACCCCTATTATATTAAAAAAAGGAATAAAGATTAATTTATTTACGCCGTTTAACGGAACGATTAAAAACTTACGAAGGTTCCTCGTTTAGGTTAAAGCCTATTAGCGGTTTTACGAAAAAACGTTTTAAAACCCTACTTAACGAGTCGTTTACATTACCTCGTTTTTTAAAAATAAAACGCTCGCTTAATTCGAACTTTATTTAAATAAACTTATAAAATATAACTAATAAATAGAATTATACCGCATAGAAGTATAACGAATCTTCAAAAGTTACGATAGCTTCGAAAACGCCTTTAAATTACTTTTCTAAAACCTCGACGAAAAATAATAAGTAAAAAGAAAGCTTAAAACTCTTAAGTAAAAAGGATTAGCCGCCGCGTATACCGCCGAGTTCCGACGTATTATAGCCCGATTAAATTATACCGAAACTACTAAAATTATAATATATTACCGAGAACTAAAAGAGAACGTTAAGAACGAACTTAGCCGGCTCGATACCCCCGATAATTTCTTTCCGTATATAGAGCTCATAATTAAAATCGATACTCGCATATACGAACAATACTATAAAAAACAAGGCGAATAATAATAATAAACTAATCGGATCTAAACTAATATAAAATAACCACGTTACTATTATAATAAACCTATAAATCTTAACGCTACTAAACGCGATAAAAACGATAAAAAACAAAGTATTACTTATTATAACTATTAAAAAAAAAGGCATTATTTTCGAAAATACCGAGCCCCCAAAAAGAAATTATCGGAAAGTCCCCGAAAAATAATATATTAATACTACACGAAACGAAGACACCCTTATACTAATTATTAAAAAAAGTAGCGCTATTATTAATCACGGTAATCTATTTTAAATAGCCTATTATAATAATAAGTATACCTCCTACTTAATAAATAAAAAAAAAACGGGATAATTCCTTAAAACCTTAAAAAACAAGGGTAACTATAACCGAAGCCTCGTAATAATAAGCCGAAAGCGCCCCCCTATATATAATAAAGGAAACGATTCTACCGAAAACATTACGAACTAACTAAAATAATCGACGGGTTACAAACGCCTGGTCGGTATACTAATAAACGAGCTTATAAAAAAAGTTACCGAATTTAAAAACCTTAAAAATAACGGATAATTAACTATCCTAGGTATCCTTTATTTAAATTTAAAACATTTACATCAAATACTTATTACGATAGGATTTAATTAAAAAGTTCGCGGTAATTACGTAATAAATAATAACCCTCGAATCTCCCTTATAAGCGAAATATACTTCGCGCTCTTATAAATCTTATACGTATACGACGCTTATATAAAATACCTCGCGAAAAAATTTAAAAACAAATAATTTCCCCAATAAATAAATAAACAAGTTATTATAAACTTATACCCCGACTATATAATTAAGAAGGTTAAAATATCGATTCTTAATAAATAACGCATATATTTATTAATATAAAAAGATTTAAAGTAATTGCGAAAATATTACTTAAAAAAACGGGATTAAAAAGAGTACGTCGAAAACTAATACCTCGAACACGCTTAAGAAAAATCGCGACCTTATAAACGTTTAAAAGGGAACGCCTAATACTTTTAAGACATATAGGTATACGCTTAATAAAAAAACCCCCTTACTATAATAAGGGACCTGTAAAACGTTTATAAACTTTAGCGAACCTAATAAACCTCCGAACCGTTTAAAGAACCCAAATTTTAAGTATTAAGAATAGCACGGTATACGAGGAGG
Source organism: Apiospora phragmitis (assembly GCF_038363925.1). Classification (NCBI taxonomy): domain Eukaryota; kingdom Fungi; phylum Ascomycota; class Sordariomycetes; order Amphisphaeriales; family Apiosporaceae; genus Apiospora; species Apiospora phragmitis. The sequence continues at coordinate 5,402,624 of NW_027117400.1, read as the reverse complement.
AGTATAAAAACACCTCCGCTAAAATATTAAAAAGAAGCTCCTTATAAAAAAAGAAAGGAATAATAATAACGATAAAACGGTCGATCGCAAGACTTTATTACTTACTTAGAAGGATATCGGTCGGGAAATAAACGCCGCCGAATATAAAAGGATAACACCAAGCGGACTAAAAAAAGTCCCTATATTAAATAACGGATAAATAATATATCTACGAGCATATTATCCTAATAATAAATGTAAAAAGAGTTTATATTAAAGCGCTATTCAATAGCGGAACGTAAAAAAATTATATTTTACTACGAATCGTTAACCGCCTAAAATTAGAATAGTAAGAGAAAAACGCTCTATACCGATTTAAAACCGTCGATAAAGGATTTATAACCTACGAAAATAAAGAAGTATGGAAAGAAATCGCGAACTTTTTAATTAATATCGAAAAACGTTACAAATAAATCTCGTATAACATTACGAAACGTCGTAAAATACGATATAATTTTAAAAATACCTTAATTACGGGTAAATAATTCTAAAATTAATTAAAAAATAAGCTAATTTTAATAAGATATATTAAAAAAAGGTTTAGTTAATAAATAGCGGTTTAAAAAGCGACCCCCTAATAAATTTAAAGTATTTAAAGTATATATTATTACTAAAAAACCTAAACTAAACGTTACGACGATTATATTAAAAAAATACCGGTAATTCGAAACTCTTTTTAATAAAAAACTAAAAACAGGCTTACCGCTTTATATACGGTAAAATTACGAAATACCCTTTAAAAATAGGAAAGAACCCCTATTTATACCCATATATAAACTTAACCAGGAGCACGAATAAGCCCTAAAAGAGTATATTACGGAGAACTTCGAAAAAGGAGTTATACGACCATCCACATCGCTAGCAGGCTTCCCTATCCTTTTCGTCCGAAAAAAGAGTAAAAACGGGAAACCTAAATAGCGTATATATATCGATTACCGAAAACTTAACGAAATCACTATTAAAAACCAGTACCCCTTATTTTTAATTAACAACCTACGGGATAAGCTATTATATATTAAAATCTTTATAACGCTTAACCTCCTTAACATATATAACCTAATCCGTATTAAAAAAAAAAGAATAAAAAACCGCGTTCCGAACAAAATATAAATATTTCGAATACTAAGCTATACCGTTTAAATTAATTAACACGTTAATTAACTTTTAATTAATAATTAACCATATCTTACGCGAATACCTCAATAAGTTCGTCGTAATATACCTTAATAATAACCTTATTTACTCCGAAAACGAAGAATAATATAAAAAATACATAAAGTTAATACTTTAAAAACTATAAAATACTAATTTATTAATAAACTTAAAAAAAAGCGAGTTCTATTAACGAATAATTACGTTCGTAAAATACGTAATATCCCCGGAAAAATACGAATAAAACAGTTAAAAATTATAATAATTAAAGAATAGCCTACGCCTATAAACGCTATAAAAATCAGATCCTTCTTAAAATTAGCTAATTATTACTAAATTTTCGTCCCTAGATTTAATAAGTTAACGATACCCTTTACAAACTTAATAAAAAAAGATAAACTATTTAAATAAACGGAAGCAGAAAAAACCGCCTTTTAAATAATAAAAGAGCGAATCCTTAACGAACTAATACTTCGTATAATAAATTTAGCCAGATCTTTTAAAATCGAAACCAACGTATCGAACTATACGATCGGGGGGTAACTAAACTAACGGGACGATAACGGAAAGTCGCACCCTATCGTATTCTTTTCGAAAAAACTAAATAAACCCGAGCTTAATTACTAAATCTATAATAAAGAATTAATAGCTATTATTAAAACATTTAAAAAATAAAGACATTATTTTAACGAAATAATAAAACTAATAAGGGTTTATATCGATTATAAAAATCTTATAACGTTTATTACTACGAAAGAGTTAAATAAACAATAAGTATAATAATCTGAATTTCTTTCAAAATTTAACTTCGCTATTATCTATCGAAAAAGTAGCGAAAACGGTCGCGCCGACACATTAAGCAGGCGACCCGACTATTAAAAAAAAGTCCTACCTAAAACTAGAACTATCTTTAAATAGGACCAAAACGGTAACCTTATATTATTACAGTAATTAAATATTACAAACCACGTTTAATATAATAACGAATAGGTTATTAAGTTTAAATAACCGGGCCGAACCCTCGATTTTATTAATTACGATAAAGATTACCTCGAAAACCGTAATAGTCTTATCTTCTATCGAAATAAGATTTATATCCCTAAATAATACCGGGAAGATTTTATTAAAGATTTCTATAAATACCCCGCGTATAGATATTAAAGAGTTTTTAAAACCTAAAAACGAATTACTAAATAATTCGATTATAAAAACCTTAAGCTAACCGTGGCCAAAGTTATTAATAAATACGACCTATATAATAAAACTAAGTCCGTAAAATATCGACCGTATAAAGAGTTATAACTAATTCTACCGCTAAACCGGGCGTAAAAAACGATCGCGCTCGACTTTATAGTTAAGCTACCCTTATCGGAAAAATTATTGATAAAAGTTAACTACGATAATATTTTAATAATTATAAATAAACTTATAAAATATACCTACTTCCTACTATATAAAAAGTTTAATAATATTAGCGATTTAATTTACACTTTCCTCTATACTATTATTAATTAGTACGGGCTATTAAAAACAATTATCTCTAATCGAAACAAGCTATTTACATCTAAGTTTTAAAAGTTACTTATAACGTAACTCGGTATTAAATATAAATTATTTACGGCCTACTACCCTTAAATAAATAAATAAACCGAAAAAATAAACTAAACTTTAAAATAATACCTACATTACTACGTTAATTACGAATAAAATAATTAGGTAACGCTATTACCTATAACGTAATTCGTATATAATAGCGCCGATGACGAAATAACGCGTATTTCACCATTTCGGGCTAACTATAAGTACGACTTAGAAATTACCCGGAAACCTTTAAAAGAGTGTTAGTACCTGCCGCGATTATATAAATCGAAAAATTAAAAGAATTATAAATAGCACTATAACGAGACCTCACCTTCTTCTAAAAACGAATAAAGAAATACGCTAACTAAACAAAATTAAAAAGATTAACCTTTAAAAAGGGAGAAAAAGTTTACCTCTTTTAACGAAATATTAAAATAAAGCGACCTAGTATAAAACTCGACTTTAAAAAAATTAAACTATTCGAAATTAAAAAAGTTATTTTAAAAACTAAATACTAATTATTATTATTTAAAATAATATAGATACATCCTATATTTCATATTTCGTTACTCGAGCTAGCGGCCAAAGAAACCTTAATTAATATATAACTAGAAGTCGAAACAGATTAATACGAATACAAAATTAAGGAAATTAACGATAAAAAGAAAAAAGGATAAAAATTTTAATATCTCGTTTAATAAAAAGGGTACTTACTAAAAAATAATACTTAAAAACTTAAAAAATACTTAAAAACGCTTTAAAAAAGCTTGAAAAGTTTAAAGAAAAAACGGGAACGAGAAATTAATATCCGTCTTAAACTAGTCGATCACGTTAAACGTACTAAAGTTATAAACGTTAATTACGGCCTTAAACTTAACACGCTTTTATATTTTTAACTCGTTTAAAAAATAAAGGCCACGTTTCGCTATCTTAACACTACGAGTTACTAAAGACTCCCACTAAACCCTAATCCGCTCTAATTAAAGGAAAGCTTTTTAAGCCTCCCGATAAGCCCGTTTTAAAGCCTCGCTAACTTAACGAAACGAGTTATTAATTTCTTACTCGGCAGTACAAAAGCGACAAAACTCGTTTATAATGCAAGAAACGGCCGATACTAACGTTCCTAAACCGTCACAAGACACCTCGAAACGAACGTACTCACGGTAACGACCTAAACCCTTTATTATTTTATACGCTTATTTTTAAAATAAATACGAAAAATAAAGTATAACTTTAATACTAAACTCGTTAATAAACGTAATAAGGTTATAACGCTATTCGGTTTTTTTAAATTTAAAACAATAAGAAGATTTCTTAATAGGACTAAATATTATAATAAATAATATATTATAATAAAAATAAAAAAAAGGAACTTATTAAAAAACTTAACGAAACAGGAAAACTAAGGTATTTATAAGAATTTAGTACTTTAAAGATAAAATAATCAGAAAAAGAAGGATAATATTACGACTTAACTTAATTATACGGCCTAAACCTATAAATTAACGGCACGGAATTACAATACCCTAACCGGGCTACGATATTACTAATACCGATAAAATTACTAACTATATTAATATAAACTTACTTATACTTCGTAATTAATTAACACCTCGTACGAACACTCTATAATTAGCGACAAGCCGGATAGGCTCTTAAATAAAAAGGATAAAGGACGGAGGTTACGTAACGGATTATAAAGATCACCAGCTCAGGGGGAATAAGCTACTAAGCTAGTAAGCCTAGAGGCTTAAGGAATTATTAACTAAATTAGGAATAAATTATTAAACTAAAAGAATTAGTAAAAAAAGGATTAAATATATAACGATAAACGTTCCCTATATATTTTATATAAACACTCTTTATTTTAATAATTAATTTAAATATTAATCTTACCCTATTAATAAAACATATTACCTTAACAACCCTATTATAAATACCTTTACGTTTACACCTTTACGTTTACACCTTTACGTTATATTTATTCCTACGGCTATTATATATTATATCGATAAAAGCGGACCTCTATCACACGTTTAGATACTCTCTCGTATTATTAAACATAAACCCTTCGGTACGTTTTACTAGGTTTCTATTTAAACCCCTAATAGCGTTCGTTATAATTAGGTTATATACGTTAAGGATGTTAAACGCTATAAAGATTTTAACGTGTAATAATTTATTCCGTAAGTCGCTAATTAAAAGCAAGGGGTATCGGTTCTTAATAATAATTTCGTTAAGCTTTTAATAATCGATATATATACGCCACTTAGGTTTCCCGTCCTTGCTTTTCTTTAGGACGAAGAGGATAGGGAAGCCTGTTAGCGATGTAAATAGTTATATAACTCTTTTCCCGAGGTTTTCCGTAATATACTGTTTAAGTACTACCTCGTACTCCTGGTTAAGCTTATATATAAGTTTAAAAGGTGGTTCCTTTCTTTTTTTAAAAAGTATTTCGTAATTTTATTATATATAAAACGGTAAACCTGTTTTTAATTTCTTATTAAAAAAGTTTATAAACTACCGGTACTTTTTTAATACGGTCGTTATAACGCTCGGCTTAGGTTTTTTAATAATAATATATATTTTAAGTATTTTAAGTTTATTAAAAGGTTACTTTTTAAACCGCTACTTATCGATTAAACCTTTTTTCATATATTTTATTAAAATTAGCCTGTTTTTTAATTAATTTTAAAATTACTTACCCGTAATTAGGGTATTCTTAAAATTATATTGTATTTTACGACGTCCGTAATATTATATGTAATTTGTTCGTAACGTTTTTCGATATCGACCGGAAGGTTCGCGACTTCTTTCCGTACTTTTCTATCTTTATAAGTTATAAGTCCTTTATCGACGGTTTTAAATTGGTATAGGGCGTTTTTTTTCTTATTATTTAAGTTTTAGGCGGTTAATAATTCGTAATAAAATATAGTTTCCTTACGTTTCGCTATTAAGTAGCGTTTTAATATAGATTCTTTTTACGCTTATTATTAGGATAATATGTTTTTAAATATCTTATTTATCCGTTATTTAGTACAGGGACCTTTTTTGGTTCGCTTGGTATTATCCCTTTATATTCGGCGGCGTTTATTTCTCGACCGATATCTTTTTAAATAAGTAATAAAGTCTTACGATCGACCGTTTTATCATCGTTATCGTTCTTTTCTTTCTTTATAAAGAGCTTCCTTTTAGTATTTTAGCGGAGGTATTTTTATACTCCTCCTCGTGTATAATTTTATTCCTAGTACTTAAAATTCGGGTTCTTTAGGCGGTTCGGAAGTTTATTAAGTTCGCTAAAGTTTATAAGCGCTTTATAAATCCCTTATTATAATAAGGGTTTTTTTTTTATCGGGCGTATATTTATACGTTTTAAAAGTATTAGGCGCTTTTCTTTAAATGTTTATAAGTTCGCGATTTTTCTTAGGCGTGCTCGAGGTATTAGTTCTCGACGCACTCCCTTTAATCCTATCTTCCTAAGTAGTACCGTTATAGCCACTTTAAGTCTTCCCGTACTAATAAGTACGCGCGTTATTTATTAAAGATCGAAGTTTTAATTTTCCCGATTACGTAGTCGAGGTATAGGCGTATAATAACTCGTTTACCGATTCGTCGGAGAAACTATTCGTTTTCGAGTTTTTTCGCGAAGTATTCTGTATAAGCGTTGTATACGTATAAGATTTACGAGAGCGTAAAATATGCTTCGTTTATAAGGAAGACTTGAGGGTTATTATTTACTACGTAATTACAGTAGATTTTTTAATTAAATCTTATTATAATAAGTATTTAGCGTAGGTATTTCGAATCCGGGTAGGGAATACCCGGGATAGTTAACTATTCGTTATTTTTAAAATCTTTAAATTCGGTAATTTCTTTTATAAGCTCGTTTATTAATATATTAATTAAACGTTCGTAGCTCGTCGACTATTTTGGCTAGCTCGTAATGTTTTCGGTAGAATCGCTTCCTTTATTATATATAAGGGCGCGTTCTCGGCTTATTATTACGAGGCTTCGGTTATAGCTGCCTTTATTTCTCGAGGTTTTAAGGAATTATTCCGTTCCTTTTTTATCCGCTAAGTAAAAGGTGTACTTATTATTATAATAGGCTATTTAAGATAAGCTGCCGTGGTTAATAATAGTATTATTTCTTTTACTAATTAATATAGGGGTGTCCTCGCTTCGTATAGCGTTAATATGTTGTTTTTTAAGGATTTTCTAATAATCCTTCCTCGGGGCTCGATATTTTTAAAAGTAATACCTTTGTTTTTAATAGTTATAGCAGGTAATACTTTATTTTTTATTATTTTTATTATATTTAATAGCGTTAAAATTTATAGGTTTATTATAGTAATTATGCGCGGCAATATTTTTAAGCTATATATTATAATAGTAACGTGGTCGTCCTATATTAGCCTGGATCTAATTAATTTATCGTTACTGTCCGCTTTATTTTTCGCGGCGTCGTTTATATATACGAGTATCGATCTTAATTATAAGCTTTATATACGAAAAGAAATTATCGGGGGTATCGAGCCGGCTAAGTTTATTTTTAACGTCCTTTTTTAATTTTCGGTAATATATTATGATTTTAATAGCTTCGGTATAGTTTAGTCAGGCTATAATGCGTCGGAACTCGGCGGTATAGGCGGCGGCTAATCCTTTTTACTTAAAAGTTTTAAGCTCTCTTTTTACTTATCGTTTTTCGTCGGGGTCTTAGAAAAGTGACTTAAAGGCGTTCTCGAAGCTATCGTAATTTCCGAAGATACGTTATACCTCCGTGCGGCATAGTTCGATTTGTTAATTATTTTTTATAAGTTTATTAAGGTAGGGTTTAAATTAAGCGAGCGTTTTAGTTTTAAAGAACGAGGCGGCGTAGACGTCTCGTTAAGTGGGGTCCCCGAATATTTTTTCGTCGAACCGTTAATAGGTTTTAATTTGAACGAGGAATTTTTAGAGGTTCCCGCTCGTCCCGTCGAATAGCGTGGGTAAACTGATCTTTATCCCTTTCTTTAGGGCGACTGGGGTTTAAATAATGTTAGCGGCGGTACGGAGGAGACGTACTTCTTTATATAGCTTATCGATATCGGGTATTTATCTTAGGTTTTCCCGTATTAAGAGGGCGTTACGTTCCTTTTCGAGCTTAGCGTAGTAGTATTAATAGTTAGCGCTTTCCTGCTTAAGTTCCTTAATTCGTTTAATTAACGTTTATCGGGTAAAGCCGTCGTCGCTATTATCGCTATTTACTTCTATAGCGGGGTCCCGCTAAGGGGTGTTTACGATAATAATAGAGGCTTTCCCGTAACGAGGGGTGTTATTAGGTTTAGGTGTAGATATAGTTCCTATAAGTATTATTATTTAAAGGTTTAAAGTAGGAACTCGTAAGAATAAAAGTAATTAAAATATAACGAACGTTATTAAGGGTTTAAATAAAAACCTAGTAAAACGTACCGAAGGGTTTATATTTAATAATACGAAAAAGTATTTAAACGTGCGATAAAGGTCCGCTTTTATCGATATAATATATAATAACCGTAAGAATAAATATAACGTAAAGGTATAGGCGTAAAGGTATTTATAATAAGGTTATTAAAATAATATACCTTATTAATAAATTAAGGTTAATATTTAAATTAATTATTAAAATAATATATTTATATAAAATATATAAAAAACGTTTATAATTATATATTTAATCCTTTCTTTACTAATTTCTTTAGATCATATCGCGGATTAATAATCCGTTCCGGTTAGCTCACCGGGAGCGTCGTGATCCCGTAGCTCGTGGTTTACCGGGAGCGTCGTAATCCTGTCGCTCGTTACGTGACTCCCGTTAAGTGCTTATCCCCCCCATAGTTCACTATAAGGTCTCTATATTAAACGCTTATCGGTCGCGGAGTATAAGTAAGTTCGTATTAATATAATTAATAGTTTTATTAATATTAATAATATTATAACCTTACCGGGGTATAATAGTTTTATACCGATACTTTTTATAGGTCTAGCCGCATAATTAGGCTAGGTCGTAATATCACTCTTTTAAAACCTAAACGAAAAACGATAAGCGAAGCGGGAACTCGAGACCCTCTAACAGAAAAGGTTTATAACTAATTATACCGTCAAGTTCCGACGTATTATAATACGCCTTAATAATACCGAAGATATTAAAATTATAATATATTACCGAAGCTTTAAAAAAAAGGTTAAAAATAAACTAAGCCGACTCGATGCGCTAATAAATTTCTTTAATTATATAGAATTAGTTATTAAGATTAACACTAAGCTCTATAAAAGGCGCCGAGAGAAATAAAGGGAACAATTACGGTAAAATAATCGCACCTAAAAATATACTAACCGGGCTAATATAGAATAACCACGATAACCCCGGCAGATTAATAATAAGTTCTATTTTACCGCCCACGGTTATTATAATAAACTAATAGATTTCGATACTACTTAATAAAGTAAAAATAACCGTAAGAAAAAGGTTACTTATTATAATTACGATAAGGACAAGTACTTTATTGGTAATTATAAAAGTCCTAAGAAAATATTTATTCTTATCCCCGAAAAACCCTATATTAACGCTCCTAATAAAAAACTAACCTTAATAACTATTAAAAATAATAACGCTAATAATATTACCGAAATACTATACAGCAACTTATCCTAAATAGCTTATTACGACGATAATTACGCTACTTATTTAGCCGATAAAAAAGAACCGGATAATTCTTTAAACCTCTTAAAAAAAAGGTAAGGCGACGCAAATACTCGTTATAACCCGCCGAGAACTTAATAAAAGCTCGGAGCTTAACCTAAACGGCTTTGAAAATAAAGAGCCCGAGGAAAAATATCTCGAAAAATACGAGAAACTCGTTAATATACCTATAAATAACCCTATCGAAAAGATCGCTAAACTTCGAAACCTTAATATAAACGGATAGCTCGCCATCCTAGGAGTTCCGTACCCCGACTCCCGGAAACTACGACAAGTCTTTATTAACTATAAATTCGAATAAAGAATTAGAAGTAATTACGCCGTAAAAGATAACCGACGAGTATTCCTTATTAACGACACATACTTCACCCTTTTATAAATCTTATATATCCATAACGGATATACGGAATACCTAGCGGAGAAACTCGAGCACGATTAGTTTCCCCGAAGGATTGGTAGAAAACCTATCCCTCGACCGTATCCGGACTATATAATTAAAAAGGTTAAAACGACTATATTAAATAAACGACGCGCATACTTATTTATATTAAAAAACCTTAAATAATTACGAGCATACTACCTAAAATAATAAGAATAAATTAATTATAAGTAAAACTAATACCTTATCCGTACAGGACCAAAAGTACGAGTATTATAAAAGCTGCGAAATAACGTTTCTAATTAAATATAACGCGACCTTAAAGCGAGGGTAACGTTATTTCGGCAGTACGAAACGTACGAGCCACGATTAATGAAAGGCGAGGACTTTTAAAACCGCCGTTTCTATATAACGGACGGACTTATATTATATATTAACGAGATCGTTAAGAGCTAAATTAATAACGATAAAAAAGTCGTTATTATTTATTAGTAAAGAAATAAGCTACGGTTTATTAACGAATTAAAATCTTAAATATAAAGGCTAGCACTAATTATTAAACCCGAACCTATACCACTATTAGCGTATACGCCCACGCTTACACTTACCTTCGAATAACGAGCGACTTTACGCTAATAATAAGGGATGCGAAAAAACCCCGGTCGTAAAAAGCAATAGTCGGGAAACGATTTCCGCCGGCTATAACGGGACGACACCCGACGGGACAAGATAAGTCCCTATGCCTCGTAACGAATAAACGAGATATCTACGAGTATATCGTGCTTATAATAAATATTAAAAGAGTTACTATTAAGGCGCTATTAAATAACGGAGTATAAAGAAACTATATTTTATTATAAATTATTAATAGCTTAAAACTAGAATAGTAAGAGAAAAACGCCTTATACCGACTTAAAACCGTCGATAAAGGATTTATAACGTACGAAGATAAAGAAATTAAGAGGGAAATCGCGAACTGTCTTATCGATATCGGAAAACGCCCTAAACGAATTACGTGTAACATTACGGACGTCGCAGGATACGACATAATTTTAAAATATCTTAATTACGGGTAAATAATTTTAAAATTAATTAAAAAACAGGTTAACTTTGATAAAATATATTAAAAAGAGGTTTAACTTTTAAATAACGTTTTAAAAAAGAACCCCTAAATAAACCTAAAGTATTTTAAGCATACCTTATTACGAAAACGCTTAAGCCGAATATCTTAACGATTATATTAAAACAGTACCGATAATTTAAAAACCTCTTTAATAAGAAATTAAAGACCGGTTTACCGCTTTATATACGGTAGGATTACGAAATACCCCTTAAAAAAGAGAAGTAACTTTAGTTTATACCGATATATAAATTTAATTAGGAATATAAAGAAGTACTTAAAAAGTATATTACCGAGAACCTCGAAAAAGGAGTTATATAACCATCTACTTTATTAATAAAATATCCCATCCTCTTTCGTACCCCGTAAAAGTAAAGACGGAATAAAAAAATAAAAACTATACGTCGATTACCGGAAGCTTAACGAAATTACTATTAAAAACCGATACCTATTTCCCTTAATTAGCGACTTACGTAATAAACTTTATAAGGTAGTAATCTTTATAATACTCGACCTATTTAACGTATATAACCTAATCTATATTAAGAAAAGAAAAGAGTAAAAAACCGTATTTCGTACTAAGTATAAAAACTTCGAGTACCAAGCTATACTGTTCGGATTTACGAACGTACTAGTAAGCTTTTAAAGTATAATTAATTACGTATTACGCGAATACCTTAATAAATTCGTAATAATTTACCTTAACGATATCTTAATCTATTTCGAAAATAAAAAACAATATAAGGAGTACGTTAAGCTCGTACTCTAAAAGCTTTAAAACGCTAACCTTTTAATTAACCCCGAGAAAAACGAGTTCCACTAGAAGTCTGTCACCTTTGTAAGATACGTAGTATCCCCGATAAAATCCGAATAAAACCTTCGAAAATATTGGCAGTAAGAGAATAGCCGAGGCCTATAAGCGTTATAAAAATTAGATCCTTTTTAAAATTAATTAATTATTACCGGATTTTTATTCCGGGTTTAATAAGATAATGACACCCTTTACGTACTTAACACGGAAGGACGAACTATTCAAGTGGATAGAAACGGAAGAATCGGCCTTTTAAGCTATTAAAAAGAGAATCCTTAACGAATTAATACTTCGCGTAACAGATTTTAATAAACCCTTTAAAATAAAGACCGACGCGTCGGATTACGCGATCGGAAGGTAACTTAATTAACGAAATAATAACGAAAAGTCGCACCTAGTCGCATTCTTTTCGAAAAAACTAAATAAACTAGAACTTAACTATTAAATCTATAATAAAGAGTTAATAACTATTATTAAAATATTTAAAAAATAAAGATATTACTTAAGTAGTACGGTAGAACTAATAAAAGTCTATACCGACTATAAGAACCTTACAACGTTCACTATTAGTAAAGAGTTAAATAAAAGATAAGTATAATAGTTAAAATTCTTATTAAAATTTAATTTCGTTATTATCTATTATAAGGGTAGCGATAACGGCAGGGCCGATACCTTAAGCCGATAACCGGACCATTAATAAAACGTACCATTAAAGATACGAATAATCTTAACGTATAATAAGAACGGAAACCTTATACCGTCACGATACCTATAGGCCACCTATAAAGTACAATTCTACGAGGAATAAATTAAGAAATTTAAGGAATACTTCAGCACCCTAGACTTTATAAGTTAAGCCAAGAACGGGCTTAATAATAAAAACGGACTCACGTACCGTTACAATAAGATCTATATCTTAAAACGATACTAGGATAAGTTTATTAAAGAATTCCACGCATACCCCGCGTATAGACACTAAGGGATCTTTAAAACCTAAAAGCGAATTACTAGGTAATTCGACTATAAAAACCTTAAAAACAAGGTTACATAAATAATTAATAATTACGACCTTTATGATAAGATTAAAGCCGTACAATACTAACCGTATAAAGAATTACAACTTATACCGCTACTAAATAAAGCTTAAAAAACGATCGCACTAAATTTTATTATTAAATTACCGCTATCCGAAAAACTACTAATTAAGGCTAAATATAACAGCGTACTAATTATTACCGATAAACTTATAAAATATACTTATTTCTTACCTTATAAAAAAGCGAGCGATATAAATAACTTAGCGTATACCTTCCTTAAAACGATCGTTAATTAACACGGGCTACTAAAAGTAATTATCTCCGACCGAAACAAGTTATTTACCGCTAAATTCTAAAAATCCCTTATAACTTAATTAAGAGTCAAGTATAAATTATCTATAATATACTACCCGTAAACCGACGAACAAACCAAGCGCATAAACTAAACGCTTAAACAATACCTACGATACTATATTAATTACGAATAGAATAATTAAGTACGGCTATTACCTATAATATAGTTCGCTTATAACAGCGCGGATAATAAAGCTATATATATATTGCCCTTTAAAACTAATTACGGGTTCGATTTAAACATTACCCGACCTTAATTAAAAAAGAAATTAGCACCGATAACGACTATTTAAGTCGAAAAACTAAAAAAAACTCTAGATATCGTTATAAAAAAACCTCACCTTTTTTTAAAAACAAATAAAGGAATACGTAAACAAAAAAAGAATAAAAGAACCTATTTTTAAAAAAAGAGGAAAAGTTTACCTCCTCCGATAAAATATTAAAACTAAACAATTAAGCGATAAACTAGACTTTAAAAAGATCGAACTATTTAAAATCGTAAAAGTTATTTTAAAAATTAATTATCGATTATCGCTACTTAAAATAATACGGATACATCCCATATTTTATATTTTATTACTCGAACCAGCCCCTAGTACTATAGAAACCGAAATATAGCTAAAAATCGAGACCATCCTCGATAAAAAACGAGTAAAATAAAAATAAAAGTATCTCGTTAAATAAAAAAGTTACTTATTAAAAAATAATACCTAAAAACTTAAAAAGCACTTAGAGAACGCCGCTTAAAAACTCTAGTACTTTAAAGAATAAGTCCGAAATCGGCTAGCAACGACGGCTCTAACAGAACGTTAAAATATACCTCGTCCTAATTAAAAACAAAATCGGAAAGTAACGTAGGAGTAGTTTCGGCGGATAGCTCGGCAGCCGCTTTACGACGAGCCTCCTCCTCTACCTCCTCCCGTTCTACGCGTTTTAACTCCTTAACGGAATTAAGACTATACTAAACCGCCCGCATTATTTTTTTAAACTATAATTTCTTTTATTTACGAAAACGCTATATTTTCGCGTTTATTTCTCGACGACGCTTTTCGACTTCCTCGATCTCCGCCTCTAGCTTAAAGTGCTAAAAGGCGGCGCTTATTAAAGCCTTCGCGAAAAAACTTATATCATAATTAAATTAATAATTAACGACGTATTTATTATAATATAATAAATTAATAAATAAAGTATAATAAGAAACGCCGCGACGAATATAATAAAAATAACTGTTTAGCATTTCTACGGGACTTTTAAAAATAGCTTACGTAAAGAGATCGTAAATACGGGACTTCTTAGTCTTAAACTATTTTAATATATAACGTTTTTCGACACGGCTATTTATAATAAGTATATATTATAATAAAAATAATAATAAAGGAAACCTATTACGACCTAACGTTACGGGTAATTAACGTATTTATAAAGTTAATACTTTAAAAATAAAGTAATTAAAAAAAGAGAGGATAATATTATAACCCGACCTGACTATACGGCTAAAATCCTTATAACCGACGGTACGAAACTACGATACCCCGACCAGGTTACGATATTATAGTTATAAATAAAACCGCTAATTATATTAATATAAATTTACCTATACCTTATAATTAATTAACGCCTTATATAAATACTTTACGATTAATAATAAGCCGGATAAGCTCTTAAACTAAAAAGGCAAAGGACGGCGGTCACGTAATAGATCTTCAGACCTTAACGAGATCCCAAGATCCGGCTCGAATAGATCTCGCGAAAACCGCGAGATCTAAGGGATCGGTAAAAGAGGGATTAAATATATAACGATAAACGTTCCCTATATATTTTATATAAACATTTTTTATTTTCACGATTAATTTAAGTATTAATTTAATTTATTAATAAAATATATTATTTTAACGACCTTATTATACTTTTAAACTAAATTTTATTTAAATTAATTAAAATATTACTTATTATATTAAAAAGTTAAACTTTTTATATATTTAAGTACTTTCTCGTTTTAATTAATATAAACTTAGTACGTTTTACTAGGTTTCTTTTAAACCCTAATAGCCGTTCGTTATACTAGTATTCTAAAAGCTATAAGACATTAATCTACTAATTAACCTAAAGAAAAGCGAATTTTATTAGACTTAAGTCATTTTTATAGGATACATTATATCTTTAAAAGAAATCCGAATAAAATCCTCTAAAGTAGTAGCAATTAAGGAGTAGCCGACGCCTATAAGCGCTAGAAGTTAAATCCTTCTTAAGACTAGCTAATTATTAGCGGATTTTTGTCCCTAGATTTAATAAGTTAATAACACTCTTAATAAACCTAACTAAAAAGGACACACTATTTATATAAACTAATAAAAAAGAAGAAACTTTTTAAGCTATAAAAGATCGAATTAATAACGAACTACTATTTCGCGTAATAGATCTTATAAAACCCTTTAAAATCGAAACCGACGTATCGAATTATATAATCAGAGGCCAGCTAAATTAACGAAATAATAACGGAAAGCTATACCCCGTCGTATTCTTTTCGAAAAAGTTAAATAAATTAGAGCTTAATTATTAAATCTACGATAAGGAGTTAATAACTATTATTAAAACCTTCGAAAAATAAAGATATTACTTTAACGAAACGGTAGAACTAATAAAGGTTTATATTAATTATAAAAACCTAACTACGTTTATTATTATAAAAGAGCTAAATAAACGATAAATATAATAGTCTAAGTTCTTATTAAAATTTAACTTCGTTATTATATATCGTAAGGGTAGCGATAACGGAAGGGCCGATACCTTTAACCAACGATTAAACTATTAGGAGAAAGTTTTATTAAAAACCCGAACTATCCTTATATATAATAACGATAATAACCTTATATTATTACGATATTTATATATAATTAACCACGTTTAATATAATAATAAGTAGGTTACACGTTTTAAAGAATATTATAAATAGATAGATATAGCTACTTTATAATTACTTATTACGGCCGACGGTTATTTCTCGTACGGGGTAACGCTTATAGTATAGAATTAGATAAAAATAACCTGTTTAATTATTTCCGAAACTTTTAACTTTATAACGTAATAATTAATTTATACGTATTATAATATAATAATTAAATAAACCTACTAAATAAGAGACGTAAGTTCGATTCCCACACTTGCCGGACAGGGGCTCTCTTTAGCTGCCTAGGTAAGATCGTTAATAAGCGGGCAGGGCCTTATACATCCCTTATATAAAAACCCTGGGGTTTTTTTATACTTAGCCTAAATCATGTGCGCCTAGGACTTGTCACCTTAAGGCATAAGGGTATGCCTTTAGAGAGGAGGCATAGTGTTACGGCCGACGGTTATTTCCCGTACGGGGTAACGCTTATAGTGTAAAATTGGATAGAAATGACCTGTCCAGTTATTTCCGAAGCTTTTAGCTTCATGGCGCAGTGGTTAGTCTACACGTACTGCAACATTACTGTACAAAGTATCGAAAAACGGGTTAATATATTACTAAAGCAAGATTTTTATTTCTAAGCCACACCGATAAGAATTTATCTAAGAATTCTATTCACACCCCGGGCACGGATACTAAGGAGTATTTAAAATATAGAAACGAATTATACGGCTATTTAATTAAGAAAGTTTAAAGAATTAAATTATAAAGGTTATTAACGAATACAACCTTTATAATAAAGTTAAAGCCGCGCGATACCGACTATACAAAGAGCTCCAATTTATACTACCACTAAATAAAGTATAAAAAACGATCGTATTAAATTTTATTATTAAATTATTACTATTTATAAAACTATTAATTAAAGTTAAATACGATAATATATTAATAATTACGAATAAATTCACGAAATATACCTACTTCTTCCTATATAAGGAGTTTAGCGATATTAATAATTTCGCGTATACGTTTTTTCCGAATTATCGTTAATTAATATAGGTTATTAAAAACGATTATTTCCGACCGGGACAAGTTATTTACGGCTAAATTCTAAAAATCCTTTATAACGTAATTAGGCGTAAAATATAAATTATTTATAACTTATTACTTATAAATAAACGGATAAACCGAGTAAATAAACTAAACCTTAAAATAGTACTTATAATATTATATTAATTATAAATAAGAAAATTAAGTAATATTATTACTTATAACGTAATTCGCATATAATAACGTAGATAACGAAACTACGTATATTTTACCCTTTCGAACAAATTACGAATACGATCCGGAAATTATTAAATAACCTTTAGAAAAAGAGTTAGTATTAATCGCGACCGTATAAATTAAAAAATTAAAAGAATTTCAAACTATTTTATAATAAAACCTTACTTTTTTTAAAAACAAATAAAGAAATACGTCGATAAAACAAGGTTAAAAGGATTAACCTTTAAAAAGGGGAGAAAAAGTTTACTTTTTACGATATAATATTAAAACTAAACGACTTAATAATAAATTAGATTTTAAAAAGATTAAACTATTTAAAATTATAGAGGTTTTTTTAAATATTAATTATCGATTATTATTATTTAAAATAATACGGATATACCTTATATTTTATATCTTATTATTTAAACTAGCCCCCGAAAACACGAAAATCGATATATAACCAGAAATCGAAATAGATTAATACGAGTACGAAATCGAAAAGATTATTAATAAACGAAGAAAAAGGCAAGGCTTTTAATACCTCGTTTAATAAAAAAGATACCTATTAAAAAATAATACTTAAGAACTTACAAAATACTTAAAAAACGTTATTAAAGAGCTTTTAAAAGTTTAAAGAATAACCCTAAACTCGGCTAATAACGACGGCTCTAGCGGAACGTTAGGATATACCTCGTCCTAATCGAAGGAGAAGCCCGATAATAGTACAGGAGTAACCTTAGGCGACGGTTCGGCCGCTACCCTTCGACGAGCCTCCTCCTCGGCCTCTTCTCGCTCTATACGCTCTAATTCCTTAACGGAGTTAAGGCTACGCTAAACCGCCCGTATTATCTTTTTAAACTATAGCTTCTTCTATTTCTAAAGACGCTGCACCTTCGCGTTTATTTCTTAACGACGCTCTTTAACTTTTTCGATTTTAGCCTTTAACTTCGAGTATTAAAGGGCGGCGTTTATTAAGACCTTAGCAGAAAACCTTATATCGTAACTTAACTAGTAATTAGCGACGTACTCGTTATAACGAAACGAGTCGTTTAGAGAAGCACGATAAGTAAAACCGCGGCGAATATAATAAGAGTAACCGTCCGGCATTTCTATAAAACTTTTAAAAATAACTTATATAAAAAGATCGTAATTACGAAACTTTTTAATCTTAAAATATTTTAATATACGACGCTTTTTAATACGACTAGATATTATAATAAATGGATATTATAATAAATAGATATTATAATAAAAACAAGAAAAAGGGAAATTATTAAAAACCCGAAAGAATAGAAAGATAAGGGTATTTATAAGACCTGGCGTTTTAAGGATAAAGCAGTTAAAAAAAGGAGGATAATATTATAACCTAGCCTAATTATACGGCCTAAACTTATAATTCACCGGTACGGAATTATTATACCCCGACTAGGCTATAATATTATTAATATTAATAAAACTATTAGTTATATTAATATAAATTTACTTATACTTCGCGATTAACCGCCGCTTAATATAATACCGCCCCGGACGGCTATAGGACGAATGAATATCCTTATAAAGGAAAACTAAAGGCGGAGGTTACGTAACGGATCTAGGGATCTGGGATAAATCCTAAGATCCCGCGCCGGATTTAAAGGATCGGGGTAAATCCATAAAATTTAAAGGAATTAATAAAAGAGGGATTAAATATATAACTACGAACGTTTCTTATATATTTTATATAAATACTTTTTATTTTAATAATTAATTTAAATATTAATTTTAACTTATTACTAAGGTATATTACTTTAATAACTTTATTATGAATACTTTTAAGTTCTATATTTAATTACGATTAAGCTACGGTTATTATTTATTATATTAATAGGCGATTACTTATTATACGTTTAGATATTCTCTTATATTATTAATATAAACCCTGTACGTTTTACCAAGGTTTCTATTAGATCCCCTGATAGCGTTCGTTATAATATTCTTAAGCTTTTTTATAATTAAAGTTTTTAACGAATTAAATATAAAAAAGTCAAGGATGTTTTATAATATAGTTTATTAAGTAATAATATAATAAATAAGTATAGTTTAATTAAATTACTTTTTATAAGAGGTTATTAAATGCTTTTATTAAATATTATAAAAATAGTTATAATTAATTTTACTAATATTTAAACTTTAAAGATCTTCTTTAACGTTATAAGACGCTTTATAATATTATAAACATTCTTTTTTAATAAAAAGATAAGCTTATATTATACGCGTTATATTTTAATAGTTAACTTTTTAATTAAACTTTTCTTTAATAGCTTAACTATTAAAAGTAAAAGTTATAATATTAAAGTTAAAAAACTTAAAACTATTAATTAAAACTTAAAGTAATAGTAATAAAGTTATTATAATTAATAAGTATTACTAATCTCTTAGATTAAACTATCCTTAAATAAGTCACCTATTTTTTCAACGAGATGAGTGGTGGCCAAAGCGTTAAAATCCGGCAGAAAAGTTGATAGGGTAGATAAATCTTTACAGGGGTGGTGCAGGGTATTTCAATCCTTTGCTCCAGCCATTCATGGGAAGATCGCTGGCGTGGCCGACTATCCCCCTTTCGAAGGAGTGAACCATGAACCAATGGAAGATACAGAAGGAAATCAGGTTTCCCCTCAGCGACAGCCGCCTTTCCGCTGTATTACAAGCTGTCAGCAAGGAACGCGCCCTACCTTCGGATCGTCCCGCCTACTTGGCTTCTCGTAAGGTTCGTGGGCGAAGTCTGTACCTGCATCATCATCTTTGCTGTATTTGACTGGTATTGTGCTTGGTCGCTGGAGGACTACCGAAGTTGTGTTGTCGAAGATGGAAATGTCGATGAAGATCCAGCTCGATAACGGATTCTCGCGATCTGCGCCTGCTCCAGTGACTTGGTGATAGGGATGGACAATGCGGCACTGATCGCCCGGGTCACCCGGATCTACCCGGCTGGCTCAGACCGCTATGTACTGAATGTAGGGATGACAGACAGGTCTGCACACCTTGACACCTGCGCGAGTCATTTGGATGGAGGGCCACTACCACATCAAACCTCGCAACCCCAGCTTGCGACCCTGAGGATCCCAATGTAGACAAATCAAGAGCAGCGTCGTACATATGTAAGCGCTTTTGACGAGTACGAGAGGGTCTTTAAGGTTTGCCAGGGCAGGCGGGCGCATTATCTCTTAGCGGGGCGCTCTCCGGGGCAATGGCACCTACCTACTTGGTTACATGCCCACGCCACGTCACGACTGCAACGGCGCATGACAAGCATTGGTAGTGTGGCATAGCTCGATTGCCGAAGGGTTATTTTCCGGTACTAAGACCCGGCATGCTGGACGCGCTCCCGCAGGTTAGCGATTAGGCGCATGGCCTATCAGTTCGAGGCGTGACTGGGTGTCGTATATCTACTGAGTTGAGTTCAATTCTCAACAGCGCTAGTCGTTCTTCGGTTTTTGACCTCGTCTGCGTGAAGGTCGTGTCATGTTGCCTATCGCAGAGGGGGAAAAAAAGAGGAAGAAAAAAGCAGCATTGAACCGCCCCACTGGTAACCTCAACGGTGAGGGTCCTGCCGCAGCAGGTTTTGCCGTTTTACAACAGCCCTGCCCTGGCCTGCCCCTGACTTGGCGGACCCGGCAATTATCGTTAGCGACCGAGCCTCGGCAAATTCCATCTCATCGTTCGTCTGTTGTGGGCGGCAAGGCCCACGAACGTACTGAAACAGTAGAGCGAGCGACCCGAAGTCACCTCGTTATCGAACGATCGTCGCCGGTGCCATATTAAAGTAGAACTTAATTTAGTTACCGTCACAATGATACGAGGCCGGAGATCACCTTGAGAATAAATAGCCAGTGAGGCCAGCAAGCCAGCAAGCCAGCAAGCTAGCGAGCACAGCGCGGACAAACGACGAGCCAGCATTTCCAGCATATTTTCTTTCAACCACCGCCAAAAATGTCGTACGTCGAGCAGTTCGATTGGAGAACGAGCGAGAAGGCAACCGTGGAGGAAAGGGTACAGAAGCTCAAGGGATTCCTGGAATGGGGGCGCACTCACCCCGAGACCCTAAGGTAAGTGAGAAGAACAAGTGGAAAGGTGCTTTCTTTGGAGGCGACTTTCTGCCCTAGTGCACCGCTCGCCCTTCTTCCCGAAGCAGATAGACGGACTGACTGATTCTCTGCCCACCCTCTCCTAGGACTGGCAATCGTACATCGAGCCGTACCTGACCGTGCACTCCTACACGACAACGCCGACTCCCACCATCACCTTCCGCCTCGCGACCCAGCCCGTGCACGCCAACGGCAGCGGCAACCTGCACGGCGGCTGCACCGCGACGCTCTTCGACTTCTGCACCAGCTGGCCCCTGCACCTCATCGCGAAGCCCGGCTTCTGGCAGCACCTGGGGGTCAGCCGCACGCTCAACTGCACTTATTTGCGGCCCGTCCCCATCGGCACCACCGTCGACATCCACTGCGAGCTCGTCCAGGCCGGCCAGAAGATGGGTGTCGCGCGCGGCGTCATGCGCCGCGTCGAGAAAGACGGCTCGCTGGGCCCCATCCTGACCATCTGCGAGCACGGCAAGTTCAACTCGGATCCGCCGGCGCCCAAGTTGTAGGGCAGGGCCGGGAACAACGCGGGCTTTGGGGACGACGACGATCGAATTAGACGATGATGGCTGCGGCCGTCTGGGAGGCACATAGCGGCTCCACGGAGCTCTCAGAATTCCCACTAGAATAGAGGTCGCGACGTTCCGGCTGAAGCAGGCGACCAGGGCGGGCTTAGATAGAAGGTCCTATGATTAATCCAGCGTTTTCGCCAATTTCATCAACATACCATGTCGAAGTCAAATACCCATGCTCTGCCGTCTCGCAGTCACTTCGAGCCGTTCTTGGGCTGGAAGCGAATTGGAGCCGAGACTCCCTCCCAACAGAAACTATCGAGTGGGATTGAATCCGAAGTAGGGCTTTCAAGCGTTAGTGTACTGTTGGATATCACGACAACCAAGGACCAAGGAGATAATCACGAATGGTTCTCTCCGACTCGGATGATACGCTCCCTACTAGCCGTCCCAAGGCAAGAGGGGCGCGAAGGCCAGCCGCTGGTTTCTCTTCCTGTTCGGTTAAAATAAAGGTATGGGCCTTGCGATTGTGTTTCATCCCATATCGAATGGATTGGGCAACTGGCCAAACAGGGCTTTGGGGTGGACTATGCAGTCAATTTAAAGACGGGTCATCTCGACTCTTGTCCCTCATATATGAAAAAGGTTGCTGAGTCGCATCGTTACTTCGAGCCTCCCACTTTCCTGGGAACTTCCCAAGTGCTCTTATGTAAGCTTACATCAACGCCACGTCACACACGTGCTTGGCTAGAACACTTCTCAGAATCTACAATTGCCGCAATGATGTCGCCGGCGTCCCACCATTGTCATCGCCACTGCGTCCGCAAAGGAGTGTTCCTCTCGAAGAAGTAAAAGGGCAGAGACTCTTTCCGACGTGTTAGAATCTTGTCAGTTTCGACATGATGTGCCTTCACCGAATAAGCCAAGCCGAATGTTATTGAGAAGGTGGAAACTGAATGCGATTTGTCAGAAGGGCGAGACGAGGCCGTCGCCACCTGTGCTATCTGGTTTTGCCTTCAGTCCTCGCCACGGCCCCGAGGATGGGAGGGAAGCACACAGCAATCCTGGCTCGTAGCCAGACGGCCCGCTGGCTACCTGCTTGGGGGTTGTACTGCATGCAGTACAGTATGTATAAGGCGTAAGGCGCGACTGCACACAGGAGGGGAATGCTATATGGAAAACGAGTAGAGAGCGACCGTAATTACTGATCGAAACCGATGAGAGAGACGATGTATTAGGGTCCCGTGAGGCGACAATTCTCCAACTCGGGCGGGTTAGGAAGGAGTGGAATGATGGGATACTACATGACGCCGCACTAATTTTGTCATCTTACCCCAGGGTCGAGTGGCGGAGCTGAATTGGTCGCTCATCTATAATCAAGTGTGACAGTGGCATCAATGGAAAAAGGTAGCTGGTCGTGAATGTCCGCTCGGATCTGAGGTCGGAATACAGGACCAATTTTTACTGGCGACTCGGGTCGTCGGTGTACCGTACTGTAGTTGGAGAATTGAAGTGGTTCGCGATGCGCGTCTTTCATCAATCCAACAGTGTTGATGCTTCTAACGAAAAGCCCAAATCACGATCCCTGGGGAGTTATTTTCATTTCTCATGCGGCTCTGTGGTCTATTTTCACTGCTTTCAATATTGCCAACGGATTTGTCTGCTTCCTAATCATTCCGGTACGCCTTTACTTCGGTGAAGTTGCACGATGGTTCTACACGCAACCATGCCTCTTTGCGCTTGCGCTTTCCAGATACCTGCACAGGTTTCAGACATTCGACTGACAAACCTCCACCACACCTTACAAGATTTGGATTGGCGGGAAACCAGGCTGGAGGAACATGGCAGATGGATTGGGTGATTATGGGAGGGGGAATACCTTGATACCATGCCGACAGCAAGAGGTAGCTTGCTTACTCCTTCTAGGCTCACAAGCAAGATGCAGCTTGGGTAGGTACTTAGTTGGAATAATTACTCACTACTCACCGAAATCCATTGATATACTTACCGAAATCGCTTGACATGACGGACTGTAACAGCCATTCATACAACCACCTCGAAGCATACATCCTTCCCGCATCACGTCCATGTATCTTAATACAATATGGGGGGATGTTGATATATTCAACACTATATAAACCACTACGACTTCGCCAGCTTCTGCTATAATCATTGTGTTGAGATTTTCTCGTCGGAAACCAAGGGCAAAGCAAGCTTCCCTCTCTCCCTCTCGAGATCAAAGCACCTCTTTGTCTTCTATCAGCTATCACCGTTGTTATCACATAAAGTTGTTATCCTGTCCCGAGTTTCCCCTTTGTCACCTTTGTTAAGAGATTCACCCCCGAGTCTCCCTTGCCCGATACTGGTCTACCTCCATACACCCTTGCCCATTTGAACTTAATAACCACCTGACTGTCCGCCATTCCAGATCCTATCAACTGGAACCGCTGCAATGGGTGATTCATCTGATCGTTATGTTTACGGAGGGTATGTTGCCTAATATGTTCTTTCTTATAGACCTCTCTGCTTCAAAAGTTCGACGGTGGGCGTGTGCTACAGGTCATTTTCTAATAGGACATGCAACCCCTTCCTTTTTCGGGTACATACCTACTGTTTCCTCCATCTCGGTACATTCCGAGCTACCACAAGTGCCAAGCCTCAAAAGGTACCTAGCCAACACTACCTACATGTACATACTTACTTAAGCCCTCCCCACTGTCGATGGTAGTTTGTCCCCGGCTTCCGGATCACAAAGCCTTGATGGAAAATATCCCCCCTAACATTCACCCCTCCACTCTTCCCCAATCTCAATTGGCACGATTTGCCTTCCAGCACGTTACCATATCCATCAAGTCGCCAGTAACACTTTCGGGCCATTTCGCTGTACGAATTCTTATACATAACAGTGAAACCCACTCCAAGCCCTCACACTTCGTCTCCGAAAACACCAGATCTCCTTCAAAGACGTCGATGTCGCAGAGGAATGTCAAGTCGTACATGAAGACCACGAATGGTGGCGGAGACCCTGTCACAGCTCTTTCGCTTCGCCCCTCTTCGTCCACGAGCGCCGCCAACCGCCAGGCCAAAGTTGAGCGCGAGATGGCAGCATCACTGGCTGTGCTCAACAAAACCCAGTAAAACAAGTACAGCGGGCATTGTTTCGAATTGGATGTAAGTGGCATGGCCAGAAGTTGGGCTCTCGGCTGAGATCACTACCTGTTATCTAATATCATCGTTGGCTAACGGAACTAACACGTATACAGTGCGCGTATCATCAGAGCACTGCTTCTGCATCTACAGCACGGGCGTTACAGATCTCCGACGATACATAGGTACAAGGTTAAGCTTGCCATTCTCGGTAGCACCCGGCGGGACCCAGTAGAGTGGATATACTCCTGACGGATAGGGCTGTTAGCATCGTCGCATCTGGGCCATCCTTTGTTGCCTGCCTGCCTGCAGACGTACGTGATCTACCAGCTGGGGCCTACCTGCCACAACGGGCCGAGTGTCGCTGTTAGATCAGAAAGATATTCGATGGAGTTAAATAAAACCTGGAGACATAACTTTGTCGTGGTTCACCATATCGCTTCGATATCTTTGGAGCACCCGGCGAGGCCACTGGGCAATTGGGTATGTGGGACACACTTCGGTTTTCGTTTCCAGGCTTCCGTTTTGTACATTCTGGCCGTCTTTCTAATTGATTTCTGCATTAGTTAAATTGATATATCCTCTTCTGATTCACCTATTTGTTTTATAGCATATAATTCCCGGATGCTCCTCGTCAATGTTTCAGCCGAGATCGTGCGCTACTGTCGACTCTCTTTGATAGCCCACGCCCTGTTTTGGTGGAAGTCCAGGAGCCCAGAAGGATGCTCGGGGATTGCTCCTGACCCTAGAACTGAGTTTCTTCTACTGGCTGTCAACTCGGCCGCCTCGCCCAACGTATCAATGTATACTAACGTTAACATCAGCCACTCATGCCCTGCAATTTTGGCAGTGATGGTGAAAAGGCGTGCGATATTACGTACTCCGGCATTGCCATCCGGACCATATCTAATTGACCGCCACTGCAGGTACTCGAGCGTAATTGAAGTGAGACATCCAAAGTCGTCCGCTGTCGGTCCTCGACGAGCACCTTGTCACGGTACGACTCGGCTAGGATCTGCTCTAGGAACAGCTCTTGACTGAGGACACAGTGAGGGGTAAAAATCTATTACGGCTGGTAGGCCAATAGGGACCACTGGATTCGTACACGATACCATGCGAGTCCTTCAGCCCAGAGTCGTCCTGACTGACGCAATTCTAAGGATGCTTTTGGGCACTTTTCTTTTTCTTTACCTATTCGATTATTCTTTTCCCTTATGGCCAAGCCAGCGGCTCCTATAGCGACGAGTGCCTGGCCACTTCTACATCCACACGTTCCTGGCTTGGTCCTATAAGTGAGAGTCCGGCTCTACTGAAACCCAGACACCCAACCTTGTGTGCCTACTCAAATTTTGGTGGTTGGTGTAGAAAGATACGTAATATGAAGTGATTCGTGATCGTTGGGTAAGTGTGTCTGTTTATGCACGAAGCCCGTCCGTCTGCCTGTCATCAGTCTGGACCTGCAGACAGCTCTCCTATCGAAAGAAAGCTTATCGGGTGTGGTAGTCCTCGAGTGTTGAGCTTGCTGCAGGGGCTGGAGCCAATGGCAACGGCAAAGGGTTACTAACCGGGGTCTTTCAAATTTCCTTCCCGATCGCATGAGGCGTCTTCTATGCTTCTTTTGCTTCCACGTCGAAAAGTCCTAAGTTGGTCCAGGCCCCAACACAGGAAACACGAAAACTCTTCGCCATCTAAATGGGGATTACGTAAACAAGGGACCATGGAGAACTCCGTCGCGTTACATAGCGAAGCGTGAGGAGTCAGTAGACATTGACCACCTACCAGCACTCCTGGCAAAGAGATTAAACGATTCGCCCGGTAACATAAGGCGAAAGATGAGTGATCGTCCATCTTTTCCCTCCCAATAAATGTTTTTTACAAGTTCCTTCTCCTGAGCACCACCTCTGTTTAGCCTAAAGTGGTCTTAGTCAGCCCCTTGCCTACCTGCCTTCCCCCAGCTGGCGACCTCGAAGATTACATCTTGAAATCTTTGGAATGAACTTGCATTATCTTTGCAGTCTATTTCCTAATATCACTGATGTAAACACAAATACTCACTAGAGGCTACATGAAGAGGCTCTACATGGAGCATGGCATCTCAGCTCCCACCTCATGCGGAGAACGGTTGACTGATTAGTCTGCTGCCACTGAACGATACGTCTAACCTACTGGAATGAATTGTGATCAAGTCACTGCCGTATAATTCAGGGAACCAGAAATTGCCGGTCCAGCGCGTCAATTGCGCATGCCCTAGCAAATATACGCATTCACCTGCTGCGGTGTGCTCCAGTGGCTTTCTGCCAACCATTCGATGTCGGTACTTTGTTTCATCCGCAGCAAAACGGCGGGCTTGTCTAACCATCTCCGGCTAGCTACCCAACGAACTGAATGTCGACAAGTCTCGGCGCCAAACGGGAAGGAAAGGAAGGACGCCACGGGGACGGGAAGGAAACAAAGTCCGGCTAGGATATCTGGTTAGCAACCAACTAGGGTGGGAACACTTAACATCGATCGATACGACAGAGTGAGTACCTTCGGTAGTTGGCTTTCAAGCTCGAATTCGGAGATGATGATGCTGTTCTGCGGCTCAGTCTTGGTGCCTGGAGAGGAGTTCATGTCTACGGTTAGTGGGCTCTCCAATCAGAGGGAAATCTAATAGCATTCAGCAAATCGGTGTCAAGGCTCAGTCAATCCGCGACGGCAAGAAGTATCTCATTGCATTGCTGTTCGCAAAGGGCTCCGCCCGAATTGCACCGACGCTCGAGGATGTGTCTTGCGACCTCTTCTTGTCTCTCGTTCCTTCATTAGTTTCGTTGTTTCGGTGAAGGGTGAATGCAGGATGAGGGGACCGAGAGAGAAGAATAGCTTCACTCCTGTTCCCAGCTTAGAGCGAACCCATCAATTGGCTGTCGACTTATCGAGTTTCTGGTTTTCAGGCCTACACCAGTAGCGCCGAATGCGATGCTGCAAGTCAGCCAGAAATGCTACAATGCAACGTCAGGAGTGTCTGAAGATTGGTAAGACAGTGCGGATTGGATCTAGCGTATCCGTCCGGTACATCAACATCCACTTGCACAATCCTATACGTTTGGTTGGTAAGATACCGGAAGTACTCGAGATAGACCCTTGTAGCAGTTTGGATGGATAGCGAATCAGGTGCCAGCACCATGCTACCCAGCCTAAAGAGGCAAGACAGCCGGCACAACACAGGGACCTAGGGCCCTGCCTCTCCCAAGTTAGCATGGTATGTGATTGTATATGTATGTAATGCGGGCGCATAGTAGATTCAAAAACCAGGTACACGCACCTCATGGGTATGTCAAAACAAGGCTAAAAGCAACTATCCGCACTGGGGGGTGCACATCGCCCGATAGCATACAGACTTGGCGCAGATCTTCTCCCAAGCGTGGCTCCTCCTTCTCTGACTATTGGCTTCCATTTGTTCCATACATGCATACCTACACAGTGGGAATCGATTAGAGTACCGGATACTAGCAGGGATCCGCCAGGGGGGATCTGTTCATGTTACCAACTGGAATTTGCAGGCCGCAGGTGGGAGTTAGTAGCCTCTTGTGCATGTTCTTCCTGACGTAGGCAGGTAGGCAAGCTTGAGGGCGAAGTTCAACAAAGTGCAAGCCCAGTCCGAAGATGATGGTTTATAAAACTCCACAGATTTCCCAGCTCTTTCCCACAATGCTTCTGTAAGCTCTCACATCACCGAAGAGCGAGAGAAACCAGCTTCCTTGGCTACTCATTCCGCCCATCACACACTTACATGCATCGAATGCTCCAGGTCCCAGAACTCAACACAGAATATACTATCGCCTCTGCCTCCACCTGTCTGTCTTGCTGCCCAGTTGCTTGACTAATCACAGTTCCCTTCGACATCTCCGGCTTGTCCACTACAGTTCAGCTTGCATACCTTCCTCGCCCAAACAATGGCTGGTTCATCTGATCAAAGTCTTCATGGAGGGTGCGTTGTCCTGATCCTCTTACGTTCTCACTCCTCCAATGTCTACGCCAGTTAAGCGTCTGGTTTCTTCTCCATGACCGCACAATCATCAGTTGTATTGTTTTCTTCGATAGCAATGCGGGTTTGCCATGTGTGATGTCCCTCCAATTCCATCAAGTGTATGCATAACCCAAGAATTCGATGGCCAAACAACAGACGAGATCATACATATCGACCAAAAACGGCGGCGGCGACTCTGTACATGCGCTGGCTCTTCGACCCGAGTCATCTGTTCAGAGTACTGCCCAAAGACTAGATAGAGTCGCGCGCGAGGTGGCCGAAGCACTCTCCCGGGTGTAACCATCTTGGAAGCATTTGATCTCAAGAGCTCCACCATGTGCATTCATATATGAGCCAGAACATCTCAGTCCATCTCTTATGAGTATTTGGGGACAGAAACATGTGTTGGAGAAGACGAAAATGGTACGTATCGCATCGTGATGAAGTATGGTTGACGATGAGACTACACCTTGAAAGTTTTGACTAACTAGAACCATTTATAGTTTAAGCAAGTTGACGCAATCTTGGTTCAGCTCACTATTGACAACCTGGAGGCATATTAGTGCAATCAAAATCTCCGATAACGCCCGGGGCCTGAAGCCAGCAGTAGCATGACCCACTGAATAAGCTTAATCCAATCAGCGGCTTGGCCAGAGCTGTCGGCAGGCCGGCCTAGTTTGACAGCTCCCAATTGAAACAATGGAGAGTTCTTTCGAGTCTCCTGAACAGCTTCTCCGGGAGATGGCTACAGGGATCTAACGGTGTACAAGTATGGTTTAGGAAGGAAGAAGAGCACACACACCCCATATTCGCCCCCCCCCCTTTTTTTTTTTTTATTCGCTACGTTTTCTCTACTTCATGATTGCTTGAAAGCTCTTGCTATGTTTTTTATCGATGAACCCTGGAGGGTGCTTGGCAATTGGAGGAGCAAAAGGACACATACGGTTTCTATATGATTTCTTCACATCTATTTCCCTTGCATCTCCTGGCTGGTCCACAGAGGTTAAGATATTACGATGCGCATGGCAGGGGAAGTGCATACGAGAAGGTGCTACAGGGTCATTTTGAGGTTATGATTAGGTTTTAAAATTTATATTCTATTCTTCGATCCGAGCTCGAAGACCTAGTTACTACTAAGTACAGTGCCAGTGCCATCCAAGCTAATCTTGCACCGGCTCATCTCTCCTAGTCGTCCTAAATCTACGATGGTGAAGTTAAGGCTTAGCTGAATCTCGAAGTCTCCCAGCCGGCAGTAACCGACGGGATCTAGTAAAGTGGACAAGTGCCTAACGGATAGGGCTATTAGTGTCCCAGGCGGAAAATTCCGTGATGGACAAGGATGCAATATTCTGTCGCCTCCATTACTCTGTGTATCGCAGTGTTCAATTTGTCGCATATTCAAAATGGCGTTGGAGCCCCATCCAGGCACTTGAGCAATTGAGAACATAGGGTACACCTATTCCCCGACCCGAATCCTGCACTCGTTATTTCGTATCATCCAGATAGGGTTTCTGCTGGACTACAAGCAACGGGACAGAGGGTTACTGCGGAGAACCGCGAGTGACATCTGTCTTCCTTAATTCTCATGAATCGCACCCATTCTCAGGCTCTTTCATCAATTATCTCAGTTCAGTCGGTGCAAGCTCTTGTATTATGAGACACCCATGCTCTGCAAGTCTGGCAGGTAAGGATGGAAAAGTAGTGGCACTGCGGATTTTCGCATCTGGGGATTTGTATGGCGGGGTTTCGCATTGCGGATTGTCGCATGGGTGTCGGTGTCGGAATCCGCAGCGCCAGTCCTATGCCTAATAGCAGTCTCTTTGCTAGTCTCATATGCACGAGGTAAACTTTACCTCCCCTGTTTTTAGAGCGTCGTGCATATTTCCTTGCTTCCTGCGTAAAGAGCTTTGCACTTTCAAAACGACAGGCCTCGTGTTCCCGGAGAGTTCCGGCCCTCTCAAAACCCGGCAAGCAAACAAGCCTGGTGCGCTGAGAACTTTCCTCAAGTCTTTCTCAGGCGGCCAGCCCGTAGATTAATTGCCCGCTCGGCCTTAACCTCGAAAGGTAACCAACTCGAGTAGCTTATTCGGCGTAATGCTGTGACCTTTCCTTAGAGCAAGAGTTGTGATCCTTGCCCTTGCTCGACCTGGCGTTAGATTATGCATGTAGGATATCGAATCAGCCAGCAGCTGGGGCAACTAGAACCGGCGATGACGACGATCGCACCAGGCCTTCTCGTTCATCCCGTGTTATGGAAATGAAAAAATGCTGAGTAAGGGAATAAAAATATCCGGGGACGCCTATGATAATATTATCCCCTAAGCTGCCATAACGCTGCTTTTCGTACAATACTTTCGATAAATGATCAACACGGCCGTGCATTCCGTAACCAGGTAAGCTTGACCAATCAAATAACACACCGAGCACAACGGATGCTCAAAACGCCACTCCGGTCGTACTAAAATCATCCCTGGCTAGTACAGTACCGTCAAATGTGGTGGAAAGCAGCGTTGTGGCAGCTTAGGGGATAAGCTTACGGGGATGCTCGGGCGACCTAGGTGCGTATCATTTGCTGACTTGCACGGTCAAGGTCGCCTGGGGAGGGGGTAGAAAAGGTGTTATCAGTCACTAAAGCTGCCCCCGCATAGAATGCATCCGGGAAAACGGGCTATTGGCTAATATTATTCTTGAGGCCCCACCTGGAATTGTAGAAGCCAACGCACGACAGGAATCTACACTGCCTCAACCCGCGATGCATAGCCCCTAACCAGTAATATATGCCTTAACCTTAATGCACTCTGTTAGTAAAAGTACGTAGCTCAGGAACACTCCCTAACAGCCACCATCACCCCCAAAGCGGGGCTCAGCATGTAGACAGACTCCTGCCACCCATGTCTTCTCGATTTGTGCTACCAAGACCAAGTAGTAAGTATCCCTTTGCTAGAAGCCCAACATGTCGCGATTCCGATTCCATTTCCGGGGTCACCAGATGTTGAAAGTCGACCATCAAGGCTCCAATCCAAGGAAGATGATATATAAAGCCACCATGCTGCCCCCGGAGCACATTACTATATTTTTGTTGGACGTTCTCATCGAAGACCAAGAGCACGCCGGACCAACTTCCTTTGCTACTTTACCCATTCCTTCACCCATTATTCTTTTTCCCGGTGCATTCATCGAGACTGATACACCCAGGACCTACGTCGATAATACAGTCTGGCAGTTGTTCAAGACTCGTCTTTCTTCATACACCGGTTCAAACTGATCCTAGCTGTCTCGCACATCTCCTACCTGTCTACTACATAGGTATACCCTCGCCCCGCCTAACAATGGTTGGCTCATTGGATCAAAGTGTTTATAAGGGGTATGCTGCATGTTTTCCATGTTTCACGATCTTTCTTAATCCCTACGTAACTTTAATATCGACGCCAGTCCAAGTGTGGATTATTCCGCCTCAATTGCAAGATCATCTGCCTATGTATTCGTAGATTAGATTGCTATTCGTTGTTCTCTCACTTCCCACCAAATCTAGAACGCGCGGTTTCCCGTTATGGGCAGCAGCCGTGTTAGTGGTATGATGGATTCAGCGCTCTCAAGTGAGCTTGCCACTAAGTACCCAAGTACCTTGCCCAATCGTTACCTTATCGATTAACCATCTGCACCCTTGTCACGTTATGACATAATCTTCAGCTGCCCCCTTCCGCATTCAACAGACATCTCCCCTCCAAGGACCACAGTGAAAATTAACGTCCAAGCAAATTCCACATTTCCTGTTACTTAGGTAAGTATATCGAAGCTTACACGGAACAGTGCGGCTCTATCCAAGTCCCCCAATGTTATCACCGCAAACACCCAGCCCCCCCCCTCAGACCGAAATTTCCCGCAACAATGTACAGTCGTACATGGCCACCAAGAACAGCGGCGGAGATCCTGTGACAGCCTTGGCCCTGAGACCCGACTCTTCGTCCCAAAGCGCAGCCGAGCGGCAGGCCAGGGTCCAGCGCGAGATGGCTGCATCACTGAAGCTGTACAGAACTTCGTGAGCTGCACGCGTACTGGGATCAGTGTTAAATGGTACCTTGCTATAGTGGAGTGCGACGGATTAAACGATGCAACATAGGTTTGACTGACACAAAGGATGCAGTGCGTCCGATCTCACGACCAGGGCTGGTAGGTGGTCCACTTAATAAGGTCAGCAGCCCCACGGGCGGCCCGCACGAGATCCATGTGCTCGGATCGGTGCCTTAGTCTGTCCTCGGCTTAATCCAGCATCTTCCCTACAGACAGAGACGGGTGGCCTAGAGCTCAAGGAATGGCTACAAGGGGAGGAGAAGGGACACGGAATATTTATATAAGAGCCCCAATTTCCGAATCATTTTCTCTCATCTACGATGCCCAAATCGAGAGAACGACTTGTCTGCCTATTAATGCGCACGCGACAGTCTGCAGTTTCGCGGTTGTCAGTAATAAATCTTGGCAATACCGAGCAGTAACCACGGCCAATTACCCCGTGCTGCCTTTTTTTCGCCAGCTCCCTCAGTCCTTGCCGTTGTATCCCAACTCGGAAAGATCGGAAACCAGCCGGGTCGCCGAGATTGAGTTACGTGAGCGAGCATTCCTGGTCTAGTCAGCAATGAGCAGCCGCATCCTTTCGCATTAGTATGATTGTACCATCTATACCAGGCCTCCCCAGCAAAGAGCCCTGGGCTCGGGATCGATTCATCCGGGTTGTGCACAGCGTATGGGATGATGCCAGATACTGACATGCTCAGGCCATTTCGTGAATTAAACGGTGCGCGCGAATAGCACGTTGGCGGCGTGGCCAGAGTATGCGCAAAAGGCAACGCTCGGAACTTATTGCCAAGGCCCTTGGATTACGGAAGGGAAATTGTGCCTCGTCATCGCTAGTACCCGTATTCACACAATGCTTAGGGTGCCTGGTCTTCGAATTACCCCGATAGGGGGCGTGAGAGACACATTCAACGCATCTGTGACATACGCCCAAGCTGCCCACCTAAGAGGTAGCCCAAAGAGAAAATACGTGTTGTTTTGAAACAAGCTTATCCGACTAACATTTTGTTTCTCAGCTCATGCCAGTGTGCCGTCCGAATGGGGCCAGTCTTCCATGCTGCATCGTACGGTTTGCCACCTTTTACGTCCTATGTCATCTTATGTAGAAATTGGACATCAAGGCGCTGATTGGACAGGATATGCATGAATTGGGTTGCGCAGGCAGAATGCGTAGAACTGTTAAAAGGAATGAGCGGGGGAGGCGGGGGGCGCGGTTCTCCTCTGCGGTTCTGTGAGAAATGGTTCGCGGGAAGGTACATGTACCTATAGTTGCCAGTTTAAGTAATTTAGGCAACCAGTACAGAATGCTATGTATGAATAAGTGATAACAGCATAGATTCCGACAGTGCGCGCCTACGTTCTACATTTTGTAACACACCTCGAATGCTTTTCGAGGCGCACGCTTCCAGGGCCATTCCAACTTGACTGACTCTCTTCTTTTTTCTCTTTCCCTCTCCGCTAGAAAATTATATCAATCTTTCATCTATCCGGCTCTCAATAACGGTTTCTCTACTATAAATATCCTTTGCGGCGTTAAAAAATAGAACATCGTATCCTACTTACTTATACAATACTTAGATAGTCAAGGGCAGGTCAAAAGGAACTGCTCTTTCTTCCGATTTAATACAGCCTGATTTACTTAGGATTCTGTTTCTTTTCCATGGTACAGACGTATGGCCGGCTGCCATTACCTCTGATCTTCTAACGAATCGAGCCTTGCCTAAACAATCCGGAAAAGTTATCAGCAATGGGTAGCTCTTCAGAATGCAGTGTGCACGCAGGGTACGTATAGTGCACTCGCATTTTATCTTTCTCATCGTCTTCAACATTTTCTTGTCTAACCTGCTGTGCGATTACCGACGTATCTTTTTACTTCGTCGCTACACTTTTAACATCTGTCACCGGCCTCGACTATCTACTTGCTTGGGACCACAGCCTGCCCATGGTGGAAACCTACATCCCATGTTCTCTTCGTTTTGAAGTTCGGCTGTCAACTCGTCTTGTACCTAGCCAGGTGTAGTCAGTCAATGGAGCAAGTCACTCCTGGGACGATTCCGTTCTGACGATTCCTTTCTGCGCGCTCCTTGTGCCGGCTGCTTCAGCATTTCCCTCCTTCCTGTTCGTGATGGCAATCCAAGGTCGCAAGGGCAGAGTTGTCTTTTGCGTATGCCCCTACCTTTAGAAGGATGCAGACGGCGTAACGGGAGGCACATTACTTGCTAGACCTCTCACTCTGACATCCAACCCCTATTCAACAGAAAGATGCCGCACAAGTGTAACGAACGCTATCAAGGGTCTAATAGAAACCTTGGTAGAACGTACGGGGGTTTATGTTGGCAATACGAAAGAGTATCTAGACGTATAACAAGTAGTTGCCTATTAATATAATAAATAATAACCGTAACTTAATCGTAATTAAGTATAGAATTTAAAGGTATTTATAATAGAGTTATTAAAATAATATACCTTATTAATAAATTAAGATTAGTATTTAAATTAATTATTAAAATAAAGAATATTTATATAAAATATATAAAAAATATTTATAATTATATATTTAATCCCTTTTTTATTAATTCTTTAGATCTATTAAATCTGTTTTAGATCTTTTAAATCTTAAACTTAGATCTGCCGGATTTATCCTAGATCCTTTAGATCCGTTACGTAACCTCTGCCCTTACTTTTCTTTTACGAGGATATTTATCCGTCCTATAGCCGTCCGGGGCGGCATCGCGTTAGGCGGCGGCCGGTCGCGGAGTATAGGTACGTTTATATTAGTATAGCTAGCGGTCTTATAAGTATCGATAATATCGTAGCCTGGTTAAGGTATAATAGTTCTGTGCTGGTAAATTATAAGTTTAAGCCGTATAATTAAGCTAGGTCGTAATACTCCTCTTTTTTTTTAATTATTTTATTTTTAAAGCGCTAAGTTTTATAAATAAGTTAATTTATTTACGCGTAGCGTATATTATTATAAATCCTTCCTTTTTTTTTATATTTTTATAATATATATTTATTATGTTAAATCGTATTAAGAAACGAAAATCGAGTACTCCGAAGATTAAAAAATATAACGCCTTATTATTATTCTTTCTTTAAAACTTTATTATTATACCTTTTTATTTTTATTATAAAAGCTATAGTATCGCTTTTTATAAAGTTTTAGCCCGAAACCTTTCTCGTTACGAGCTATATATTCGCTATAACTAGTCTTATTATAACGTATAAAGTTTATTTATTATTTAAATCCGCTCGATTAAAAAGAAATATATTAAGGTCGAAGCAGAGCTAGACGCGGTAAAAGAAGAGTCGGAACGGGCTGTTACGAAGGTTCGTCTAGTTCGAAAGTAGAAGAAGATATGGTTAGAGAAAATATAACGGGCTATTCGTCGCGGTATTAATAACGTAGAGGAGTTAGAGAAGGTGGAGCGTAAAGAGGCTGCCGAGGAAGAGCGTCGTTATGCGGTAGAGGCTCTTCCGGGTCCCTCCGTTCCTCCGATTTCCTCCGATGGCTTTATAAACGGTTAAGATAATACTTTCCCGGAGGTCGACCTGGACCCCTCGGTATTAGCCTAATTTAGCCTTATTAATAAAAGAATTCTAGCTCTTTTTTTAGGTTTTTTAAATAATTAATAAGTTTTTATATGTTTTTTTTTAATAAGTACCCCTTTTATTTAATAAAGTATTTCTAAATATTTCCGAATTTCTTTTTATCGAGGATTATTTCGATATCGTAAATATGTTAATTTATTTCGATTTCTAGGTTAGTTTTAATCTAAGCGTTTTTAAATATTAGTTCGAGTAAGGAAATATAAAATACGGGGTATATCTTTATATTACTAAGTAGCGATAATTAGTTATTAAAATAATTTCTCTTATTTTAAATAGTTTAATCTTTTTAAAGTCGAGTTTATCGCTTAGTTTTTTTATTTTAATATTTTTATAAAGTAAGTAAACTTTATCTCCTCTTTTAAAGATTAGTCCCTTTAATTTTAACTGGTTATAATACGTCTTTATCTTGTTTTATAAGAATACTAGATCTTTTTATAATCCTTGCTATAGTTCTTTGAGGTAATTAATTATAATAGTCGCTATCGGGGCGAGTTCTCCTAATAGAGGTGCTCGTATGATTTCTAGATCGAATCCGTAGTTGGCTTTAAATGGTGATATGCTGAGTGTTTCGTTATTGGAGTTGTTATAGGCGAACTGGGCTATTAGTAATAACTTGACCTAATTGTTTTATTCGTAATTAATATAATAGCGTAAATACTACTCGAATATCTAGTTTATTCGTCCTATTTATTTATCCGTCTATGGATGATAGGCTGTGGATAATTTGTACTTAACGCCTAGTTGTGTTATGAGCGATTTCTAGAAGTTAGTTATGAACAGTTTATCTTTATTAGAGATAATCTATTCCGGTAAACTATATTAATTAGCGATAGTTTTAAGGAAGGTATATATTAATTCTTTTATATTACTTACTTCTTTATATAATAAAAAGTATATATACTTCGTTAACTTATTTATAATAATAAAGATATTATCGTAAATAGCGTTAATTAAGGGTTCTTTAAACGGTAATAGCTTTACGATAAAATCTAGCGCGATAGTTTTTTATACTTTATTTAGTGGTGGTATAGGTTATAGTTTCCTATACGGTCAGTATTATACGGCTTTAGCTTTATTATATAGGTCGTATTTATTAATAATTCGCGCGACTTAACTTTTTAGGTCCTCGTAGTTAAATAGCTGTGTAAATCGCTTCCACGTTTTAGATACTCTTTAGTATTTATACGCGGGGTGTGCGTGAAATTCTTGGATAAATTCTTATCGGTATTATTTAGGAATAAGGATCTTGCCTTAATAATATATTAGCCCGTTCTTCGAAACTCTATACGGTAGTTATAAAGTGGCTATATCTATTTGTCCGTAGTATTCCTTAAAGCGTATAACCTATTTATCGTCGTGCTAAACATGGTTAGTTACGTGTAGGTGTCGTAATAATACGAGGTTACTATCGTTATCGTATATAAGGATAGTCCGGGTTTTTAGTAAAACTTTTTCCTAGTGGTTTAGTCGTTAGCTTAGAGTATTAGCCCTCCCGTTATCGCTACCTTTACGATATATAATAACGAAGTTAAATTTTAATAAGAACTTAGACTATCGTATTTATTGTTTATTTAGCTTTTTCGTAATAGTGAACGTAGTTAAGTTCTTATAATTAATATAAACTTTTATTAGCTTTACCGTTTCGTTAAAATAATATCTCTATTTTTCGAAAGCTTTAATAATATTTATTAATTTTTTATGGTAGATTTAATAATTAAGCTCTAATTTATTTAGTTTTTTCAAAAAGAATACGACGGGGTGTAGCTTTCCGTTATTATCTCGTTAATTTAGCTAGCTTCCGATTGTATAATTCGATACGTCGGTTTCGATTTTAAAGGGTTTTATAGGATTTATTACGCGGAGTATTAGTTCGCTAATAATTCGGTCCTTTATAGCTTAAAAAGTTTCTTCTTTTTTATTAATTTATATAAATAATATATCTTTTTTAATTAAGTTCGTTAGGGGTATCGTTAACTAATTAAATCCGGGGATAAAAATCCGGTAATAGTTAGCTAGTTTTAAGAAGGATCTGATTTCTATAGCGCTTATAGGCGTTAGCTACTCCTTAACTATTATTACTTTAGAGGATTTTATTCGTATTTCTCTTAAGGATATAACTATTACGACCTAACCTAATCATGCGGCCTAGACCCATAAATCGTCGGTACGGAACTACGATACCTCGACCAGGCTACGATATTATTAGCGTCGACCGAACCGCTAGTTATATTAATATAAACTTATTTATACTCCGCGATCGACCGCCTAGTACGACGCTACCTCGGTAAGACTATGGGACGAACGAAGCGTCCACGAAGGCCAAGGACGAACGTTACGGGACCGCGGCGTCCCGAGTAAGCCCGTTAAAATAGATCACCGTGATCTAAAGAAAGGATCACCGTGATTTAACCACGGGATTATTATAAATTAATAAGTAATTTAAAGAAATTAATAAAAAAAGGATTAAATATATAATTACGAACGTTTTTTATATATTTTATATAAATATTTTTTATTTTAATAATTAATTTAAATATTAATTTAATTTATTAATAAAATATATTATTTTAACGATTTTATTATAAATAATTTTATCGTTTATATTTTATATTATATTTATTTTTATAATTATTATATATTATATTAATAAAAACAGATTTTTATTATATATTTAAATATTTTTTTATATTATTAAATATAAACTTTTCGGTACGTTTTATTAAGTTTTTATTTAAATTTTTAATAATATTTATTATATTTTAATTATTTTTATTTTTATAAATTATTATTTAAATCTTTAAATAATAATACTTATAAAAATTATATTTATACCTAAATCTTATAATACCCCTCGCTACGGGAAAACCTTTATTACCACCGTAAGTACCCCTTAACGAGATTCCGCTATAAAGGTAAATAGCGACGATAATAACGATAGCTTTACCCGCTAAGTATTAATTAAATAAATTAAAGAATTTAAGTAAAAAAATATTAATTATTAACACTACTACGCTAAGCTCGAAAAAAAACGTAATACCTTTTTAATAAAAAAAAACTTAAAATAAACACTTAATATTAATAAATTACGCGAAAAAGTACGTCTTCTCCGTACCGCCGCTAATATTATTTAAACCCCTGTCGCCTTAAAGAAAAGAATAAAGATTAGTTTATCCACGCTATTTAACGGAACGAGCGGGAACCTCCGAGGATTCCTCGTTCAGGTCAAGGCCTACTAGCGGTTCTACGAAAAAATATTCAAAAACCTTACTTAACGAGTTATCCACGCCGCCTCGTTCTTTAAAAATAAAATACTCGCTTAGTTCGAACCTTACCTCGATAAACTCGTAAAAAATAATTAATAAATCGAACTATGCCGCACAGAAGTATAACGTATCTTTAAAAGTTACGATAACTTCGAGGACGCCTTTAAATCACTCTTCTAAAACCTCGACGAAAAACGATAAGTAAAAGAGAGCTTAAAACTTTTAAGTAAAAAGGATTAGCCACCTCCTATACCGCCGAATTCTAACGCATTATAGCTCGATTAAATTATACCGAAATTATTAAAATTATAATATATTATCGAGAATTAAAAAAAAAACGTTAAGGATAAACTTAGCCGGCTTAATACCCCTAATAATTTCTTTTTATATATAGAGTTTATAATTAAAATTAATACTTATATATACGAATAACGTTACGAGAAGTAAAGCGAATAATAATAATAAATTAATCGAATTTAGGCTAATATAAAACGATCGCGTTATTATTATAATATATAGCTCCGAAATATTACCGCGTATAATTATTATAATAAACTTATAAATCTTAATATTATTAAATATAATAGAAATAATAAAAAATAAAACGTTACTTATTATAATTATTAAAAAAAGGTATTATTTCTAAAAATACCGAGCTTTAAAAAAGGATTTTCGGAAAGTTTTAAACGGATAACACGTTAATATTATAACGAGCGAGGACTTCCCTATATTAATTATTAAAAAAAGTAACGCTATTACTAATTATAATAACCTATTTTAAATAGCTTATTATAACGATAGGTATACCTTTTATTAAGCGGATAAAAAAAGAACCGGATAATTTCTTAAGGCCTTAAAAACGAAAAAGAGCTTTAAACGAAACGTTACTATAATAAGTAGAGATTTCGTTTTAATTTATAATTTCGCCCCTAATAACTTTAATAATAATAATAAAATTATTAATTAAAAAAAATAACCCGTTAACTATAAATAACTAGTTAATATATTAATAAAGGAATTTATAAACGAGATTATTAGGTTTAAAAACTTTAAAAACGACGAATAATTAATTATTTTAAGCGTTCCTTACCTAGATTTAAAATATTTACGCTAAATATTTATTACGGTAAAATTCGTTTAAAGAATCCGCGGTAACTACGTAATAAGCGATAATTCCCGAATCTCCTTTATAAGCGAAATATACTTTACGTTTTTATAAATTTTATATATATACGACGTTTATATAAAATATTTTACGAAAAAACTTAAAAATAAATAGTTTTTTTAACGAATTAATAAACGAATTATACGAATTTATACCCTAATTATATAATTAAGAAAGTTAAAATATCGATTTTTAATAAATAATACGTATACTTATTAATATAAAAAGATCCGAGGTGGCTATAAAAATACTACTTAAAAAGACGGGATTAGAAAGAGTATTTCGAGGACTAATACCTCGAATACGCTTAGGAAAAATCGCGAGCTTATAAACGTTTAAAAAAAAGTATTTTATATTTTTAAGACGTATAGGCGTACGCTTAACGAGAAAACCCTTTTATTATAATTAAGGATTTATAAAGCGTTTATAAACTTTAATAAACTTAATAAACCTCCGAGTTATTTAAAAAACCCGAATTTTAAGTATTAAAGATAATATTTTATACGGGGAGGAATATAGAAATATTTCCGTTAACGTATTAAAAAGCTCCTTATAAAAATAAAAGGGAATAATAGCGACGATAAAATGGTCGGTCGCGAGAATTTATTACTTATTTAAAAGAATATTAGTCGGGAAATAAACGCCGCCGAATATAAAGGGATAATATTAAGCGGATTAAGAAAGGTCTTTATATTAAATAACGGATAAATAAAATATTTATAAGTATATTATTTTAATAATAAGCGTAAAAAGAGTTTATATTAAAGCGCTACTCGATAACGGTGCGTAAAAAAACTATATCTTATTACGAATCGTTAACGGTTTAAAATTAGAATAGTAAGAAAAAGACGCCCTATATTAACTTAAAACCGTTAATAGAGAACTTATAACTTATAATAATAAAGAAGTACGAAAAAAGTCGCGAACTTTTTAGTTAATATCGGAAGACGTTACGAACGAATTACGTATAATATTACGGATGTCGCAAGATACGATATAATTTTAAGAATACCTTAATTACGGGTAAATAATTTTAAAATTAATTAAAAAATAGGTTAATTTTAATAAAATATATTAAGAAGAGGTTTAATCGATAAGTAGCGGTTTAAGAAATAACTCCTTAATAAACTTAAAGTATTTAAAATATATATTATCGTTAAAAAACTTAAGCCGAACGTTACGACGATTATATTAAAAAAGTACCGGTAATTCGAAGCTTTTTTTAATAAAAAATTAAATATAAGCTTACTACTTTATACACAGTGAGATCACGAAATACCCCTTAAAAACGAAAAAGAACCCCTATTTATACTTATATATAAATTTAACCAGGAGTACGAACAAGCTTTAAAAGAATATATTACGGAAAACCTCGAGAAAGGAGTTATACAACCATTTATATCGCTAGCAGGCTTCCCTATCCTTTTTGTTTTAAAGAAGAGTAAAAACGGGAAATCTAAGTGGCGTATATATATCGATTACCGAAAGCTTAACGAAATCACTATTAAAAACCGGTACCCCTTATTTTTAATTAGCGACCTACGGGATAAACTATTATACGTTAAAATTTTTATAGTACTTAACCTCCTTAACGTATATAACCTAATCCGCGTTAAAAAAAAAGAAAAATAAAA
This sequence comes from Apiospora phragmitis, assembly GCF_038363925.1. NCBI lineage: Eukaryota > Fungi > Ascomycota > Sordariomycetes > Amphisphaeriales > Apiosporaceae > Apiospora > Apiospora phragmitis. The sequence continues at coordinate 5,359,743 of NW_027117400.1, read as the reverse complement.
AACCGCGTTCCGAACGAAATATAAATATTTTAAATATTAAGCTATACCGTTTAAATTAATTAACGTGCTAATTAGCTTTTAATTAATAATTAATTATATTTTATACGAATACCTCGATAAATTTATCGTAATATATTTTAATAATATCCTTATTTATTCTAAGAATAAAAAATAGTATAAAAAATACGTAAAGTTAATACTTTAAAAGCTATAAGACGTTAATTTATTAATAAACTTAAAAAAAAGCGAGTTTTATTAACGAATAGTTACGTTTATAAAATATATAATATTCCCCGGAAAAATATAAGTAAAGTAATTAAAAATCGTAATAATTAAAGAATAGCTTACGCTTATAAACGCTATAAAAGTTAAATCCTTTTTAAAATTAGCTAATTATTACCGGATTTTCGTCCCCAAATTTAATAAGTTAATAATACTTTTTACGAACTTAACGAAAAAAAACGAACTATTTAAATAAACGAAAGCGAAAAAAACCGTTTTTCAAATAATAAAGGAGCGAATCCTTAACGAATTAATACTTCGTATAACAGATTTAGTTAAACCTTTTAAAATCGAAACCGACGTATCGAACTATACGATCAAAGGGTAATTAAACTAACGGGACGATAACGGAAAATCGCACCCTATTATATTCTTTAAAAAAAAATTAAATAAACTCGAGCTTAATTATTAAATCTATAATAAGGAATTAATAACCATTATTAAAGCTTTTAAAAAATAAAGATATTACTTTAACGAAATAATAAAATTAATAAAGGTTTATATTAATTATAAAAACCTTATTACGTTTATTATTATAAAAAAAACTAAAAAAATAATAAGTACGATGGTTTAAATTTTTATTAAAATTTAACTTCGTTATTATTTATAGAAAAAGTAGCGAGAACAGAAAGGCTAACGCCTTAAACCGACAACCGGACCATTAAAAAAAATACCACCTAAGATACGCACTATCCTTATATAGGACTAAAACGGCAATTTAATACCGTCTCGATAATTAAACGCTATTAACCAAGTTTAATACTATAACGAATAAGTTACTAAGTTTAAAGAATACGCCCTTAAAACCCCGGACTCCGCCGAGGAAGCAAAGAACGGACTTAATACTAAGAAAGGGATTATATATTACCGCGGTAAGATTTATATCTTAGAACCTTCACGCGAGGAATTCGTTAAAGAATTTTACGAGCACCCTACATATAGATATTAAGGAGTCTTTAAAACCTAGAAGCGAATTACTAAGTAATTCGACTATATAAACCCTATAGGGAACTATAACCGATTCCACCACCGGACAGAGTATAAAAAACTATTACGCTAGACTTCATAATTAAGCTACTAGCTTCCGAGAAACTACTAACTAAGGCTAAGTACGACAATATTTTAATAATTACCGACAAGCTTATAAAATACGCTTACTTTTTCCCCTATATAAAATTAAGTAATATTAATAACTTTACTTATATATTCCTCCGTATTATCGTTAATTATTACGGATTATTAAAAACGATCATTTCGGATCGAAATAAATTATTTATTATTAAATTTTAAAAATCGCTTATAATATAACTCGGTATTAAATATAAACTATCTACGGCTTATTATCCTTAAACGGATAACTAAACCGAACGTATAAATTAAACGTTAAAATAATATTTATAATATTATATTAATTACGAATAAAATAATTAAATATTATTATTACTAATAATATAATATACTTATAATAATATAAATAACGAGGTAACACGTATATCATTATTTCGAACAAACTATAAATACGACCTTAAAATCGCTAAGAAACCCTTAAAAAGAGAATTAGCACCGGCTATAACTATTTAAGTCGAAAAATTAAAAAAACTCTAAGCTACGCTATAATAAAACCTCGCTTTCTTTTAAAAAAGAATAAAAAAATACGCTAACTAAATAAAAATAAAAGGACTAACTTTTAAAAAAGGAAAAAAAGTTTACTTTTTACGGCGAAATATTAAAATTAAACGATTTAATAATAAATTAAACTTTAAAAAGATCGGATTATTTAAAATCGTAGAAATTATTTTAAAAACTAATTATTATTTATTATTACTTAAAATTATAAAAATATATTTAATATTCTATATTTTTTTATTCGAGCCAGCCTTAATACACGTAATACTCGATACCTAATTAGAAATCGAAATAGATTAATACGAATACGAAATCGAAAAAATCGTTAATAAAAAAAGATTAACCGAGGGTAAAAATACTTCGTTTAATAAAAAGGTTACCTATTAAAAAATAATACTTAAGAATTTAAAAAATACTTAGAAAACGCCGCTAAAAAACTTTAAAAGTTTAAAGAAAAGCTCTTTCGGCGGAAACTAACGGACCGGGCTCCGGAAAGTCGCCTAAACCAAAGGATAACCAATTAACGTTCCCGGAAACACTTAAAGAACGTAAATTACCCAAAACGAAATCCTCTTAATTAATAATTAAAAGAGAAACACCGTCCTCTTCGTTTAGCTTTTATATCCCCCAACGAAACGCTTCTAAGCGCTTTTCCGCTATAACCTTTTTTATCCGACGAAAACGGGCTAGCCGGCTTAAAGTAATAAATAGTTAAGTTTATAATAAAAATAAAGCCTCTTTTATATTTACTTTTTTTAACTTTAACTTTTTTTATTAAATAATTAGCCGTATTAAAATTAATATAATAAAAGTATTATTATAAAAACGATTAATTCGAATATATTTTATATAACGGGACGACTTCTCGTTTATACGATAAGTTAGGTTTTAATAAAAATAGCGAGTATAAAATATACCGGTTAAATCGCTTATAAATTCTACGTTAATAATAAAAACTAAATATATAATAGTTTTTTTTAATCGAGATTTTTTAATATAATTAAATAATATAATAAATATATATTATAATAAAAAATAAAAAAAAGAACTTATTAAAACTTAACGAAATAATAAAAATAAGGGTATTTATAAAACTTAACGTTTTAAAAATAAAATAATTAAAAAAAAGAGAATAATATTATAACTTAGCTTAATTATATAACTTAAACTTATAAATCGTCGGTACGGAATTACGATACCTTAACCAGGCTACGATATTATTAATATCGACCGAACCGCTAATTATACTAATATAAACTTACCTATACTCTATAATCGACCGCCTAATACAACGCTACCTCAGCAAAACTATAAGACGAACGAAGCGCTCACGAAGGTTAAGGACGAACGTTACGGGACCGCGGCGTCCCGAGTAAGCCCGTTAAAATAAATCACCGTAATTTAAAAAAGGATCACTATAATCTAATTACGAAATTACTATAAATTAATAAATAATTTAAAAAAATTAATAAAAAAGGGATTAAATATATAATTATAAACGTTTCCTATATATTTTATATAAATACTTTTTATTTTAATAATTAATTTAAATATTAATTTAACTTATTAATAAAATATATTATTTTAATAATTTTATTATAAATAACTTTATTATTTATACCTTATATTATATTTATTCCTACGGTTATTATATATTATATCAATAAAAGCGGACTTCTATCGCACGTTTAAATACTCTCTCGTATTACTAAATATAAACCCTTCGGTACGTCTTACCAGGTTTCTATTTGGACCCCTGATAACGTTCGTTACAATAACGTATCTTATAAAAGTGACTTAAGTCTGGTGAAATTCGCTTTTCTCTAGGTTAATTAATAGATTAGCGTTCTATAGCTTTTAAAGTACTAGCTTTATATCCTTTTTATACTATTTTTCGTTTTCGGAGTAAATAAGGATATTATTGAGGTATTTTCGTAATACGTAATTAATTATAGATTAAAAGTTAATTAATACGTTAATTAAGTTAAACGGTATAGCTTAATATTCGAAATATCCGTATTTAGTTCGGAACGCGGTTTTTTATTCCTCTCTTTTTTTAATACGGATTAAATTATATATATTAGGGAGATCGAGTGTTATAAAGATTTTAACGTGTAGTAGTTTATTCCGTAGGTTATTAATTAAAGGTAGGGGGTATTAGTTTTTAATAGTGATTTCGTTAAGCTTTTTATAGTCGATATATATACGTTATTTAAGCTTCTCGTCCTTACTCTTTTTTAGAATAAAAAGGATAGGGAATCCAGCTAGTAATATGGATGGTCGTATAACTCCTTTTTCGAAGTTTTCCGTAATATACTCCTTTAATACTGTCTTGTATTCCTCATTAAGCTTATATATAGGTATAAAGGGTAGTTCCTTCCCTTTTTTAAAAGGTATCTCGTAATCTTATTATATGTAAAGCGGTAAACCTGTTTTTAGTTTCTTATTAAAGAGGTTTATAAATTGTTAATACTTTTTTAATACGGTTATCGTAACGTTTAGTTTAGGTTTTTTAGTAATAATATATATTTTAAATACTTTAAGTTTATTAAGGGGTCGTTTTTTAAACCGTTATTTATTAATTAAACCTCTTCTTAATATATTTTATTAAAGTTAGTCTGTTTTTTAATTAATTTTAAGATTATTTACCCGTAATTAAGGTATTTTTAAAATTATATCGTATTTTACGACGTCCGTAATATTATACGTAATTTATTTATAACGTTTTTTAATATTAATTAAAAAGTTCGCGACTTTTTTCCGTACTTCTTTATTATTATAAGTTATAAATCCTTTATCGACAGTTTTAAGTCGGTATAAGGCGTTTTTCTCCGTTTAATCTAATTAAAGCTTATTAACGATTCGTAATAATATATAGTTTCTTTACGCTCCGCTATCGAGTAGCGCTCTAATATAGACTCCTTTTATGTCTATTATTAACACAATGTGCTCGTGAAGGCCTTGGTTATCCAAGGTCTGGCATAAGGACCGTTCTAGTCCCGCCTGGTGTCCTTGTTCAACCGCTTCTTCGTCGCTACTGGAGTCGTCGGTCTCCAGGGCATATGTGAGCGTGAGTTCTTGGCTGGTCGCTGCGAGGGTCCGGTCGTGGTTCCTCTTGCTGTAACGAACGCTATTAGGGGTCCAAATAGAAACCTGGTAAGACGTACCGAAGGGTTTATATTTAGTAATATAAGAGAGTATCTAAACGTGTAATAAAAGTCCGTTTTTATTAATATAATATATAATAGCCGTAAGAATAAATATAATATAAAGTGTAAACGATAAAATTATTCGTAATAAAATTATTAAGGTAATATATTTTATTAATAAATTAAATTAATATTTAAATTAATTATTAAAATAAAGAATATTTATATAAAATATATAAAAAACGTTTATAATTATATATTTAATCCTTTTTTTATTAATTTTTTTAAATTATTTATTAATTTATAATAATCTCGTAGTTAAATTACGGTAATCTTTTTTTTAAATTATTTATTAATTTATAATAATCTCGTAGTTAAATTACGGTAATCTTTTTTTTAAATTACGGTAATTTATTTTAACGGGCTTACTCGGAACGCCGCGGTCTCGTAACGTTCGTTCTTAGTTTTCGTAGGCGCTTCGTTCGTTTTATAGTCTTATCGAGGTAATATTATATTAAGCGGTCGATCGCGGAGTATAAGTAAATTTATATTAATATAATTAACGGTTTAATTAATATTAATAATATCGTAATTTAGTTAAGGTATCGTAATTCCGTATCGACGATTTATAAGTTTAGGCCGTATAATTAAGCTAGGTTATAATATTATTCTCTTTTTTTTAATTATTTTATTTTTAAAGCGTTAAGTTTTATAAATACCTTTATTTTCGTTATTTCGTTAAGTTTTAATAAATTCTTTTTTATTATTTCTTATTATAATATATATTTATTATAATATTTAATTATATCGAAAAATTTCGATTAAAAAAAATTATTACGCGTTTAGTTCTTATTAATAACGTAGAATTTATAGACGATTTAACCGGTATATTTTATACTCGCTATTTTCGTTAAAACCTGGTTTATTATATAAACGAGATATCGTTCCGTTATATAAAATATATTCGGGTTAATCGTTTTTACGATAATATTTTTATTATATCGGCTTTAATACGGCTAATTATTTAATAAAAAAAGCTAGAGTTAGAAAAGGTAGATATAGAGGAGGCTCTGTTCTTATTATAGACTTAATTATTTATTACTTTAGGCCGGCTAGCCCGTTTTCGTCGGATAAAAAAGGTTATAGCGGAAAAGCGTTCGGAAACGTTTCGTCGAGAGATATAAGAGCTAAACGAAGAGGACGGTATTTCTTTTTCGATTATTAATTAAAAGGATTTCGTTTTAAATAATTTATGTTCTTTAAGTATTTCCGGGAACGTTAATTAATTATTTTTTAGTTTAAGCGATTTTCCGGAGCCCGGTTTATTAGTTTCCGCTGAAAGAGCTCTTTTTTAAACTTTTAAAGTTTTTTAACGGCGTTTTTTAAGTATTTTTTAAATTTTTAAATATTATTTTTTAATAAGTAACCTTTTTATTAAACGAGGTATTTTTATTTTCGGCCGATCTTTTTTTTATTAACGATTTTTTCGATTTCGTATTCGTATTGATCTGTTTCGATTTTTAGTTAAGTATCGAGTATTATGTGTGTTAAGGCTGGCTTGAGTTAAAAAATATAAAATATTAAGTATATTTTTATAGTTTTAAATAATAATAAGCGATAATTAGTTTTTAAAATAATTTTTACGATTTTAAATAGTCCGATTTTTTTAAAGTTTAGTTTATCGCTAGGTTATTTAGTTTTAATATTTTACCGTAAAAAGTAAACCTTTTTTCTTTTTTTAAAAATTAATCCCTTTATTTTTGTTTAGTCGGCGTATTTTTTTATTTTTTTTTTAAAAAAAAAGCGAGGTTTTATTATAACGCGGCTTAGAATTCTTTTAGTTTTTTAATTTAAATAGTCGTAGCCGGTGTTAATTCTCTTTTTAAGGGTTTTTTAGCGATCTCGGGGTTATATTCGTAATTTGTTCGGAATAGCGATATACGTGTTACCTCGTTTTTTACGTTATTATAAATATATTATATTATTAATAATAATAATACTTAATTATTTTATTTATAATTAATATAATATTATAAGTATTATTTTAAGGTTTAGTTTATATGTTCGGTTTAATTATCCGTTTAGGGATAGTAGGCCGTAAATAATTTATATTTAATACCGAGTTACGTTATAAGCGATTTTTAAAATTTAGTAATAAATAGTTTATTTCGATCCGAGATAATCGTTTTTAATAATCCGTATTAATTAATAATAATACGGAGGAACGTATAAGTAAGGTTATTAATATTATTTAATTCTATATAGAAGAGGAAGTAAATATATTTTATAAACTTATCGGTAATTATTAAAATATTATCGTATTTAGCCTTAATTAATAATTCTTTAGAGGCTAGTAACTTAATTATGAAGTTTAGCGTAATAGTTTTTTATACTTTATTCGGTGGTAGAATCGGTTATAGTTGGTTATAAGGTTTATATTTAGCGGCCTTAGCTTTATTATATAGGTTGTATTCGCTAATTACCTTGGCTATAAGGGGCTTTAAGTTCTTATAATCGAATTATTTAATAATTCGCTTTTAGGTTTTAAAAACTTCTTAATATTTATATATAAGGTATTCGTAGAATTCCTTAACGAATTCTTTACGCGAAAGTTCCGAGATATAGATTTTACCGCGGTAATATATAATCCCTTTTTTAGTATTAAGTCCGTTCTTTACCTCCTTAATAGAGTTCGGGGTTTTAAGGGCGTATTTTTTAAACTTAATAACTTATTTATTATAGTATTAAATTTAGTTAATAGCGTTTAATTATCGAGACGGTATTAAATTATTATTTTAATCCTATATAAAAATAGTATACGTTTCGGGTAGCACTTTTTTTTAATAGTCCGGTCGTTAACTTAAGGCGTCGGCTTTTCCGTTTTTGTTATTTTTTTTATAAATAATAACGAAATTAAATTTTAATAAGAATTCGGACTATCGTATTTATTATTTATTTAGTTTTTTTATATTAATAAACGTAATAAGGTTTTTATAATTAATATAAACTTTTATTAGCTTTATTATTTTATTAAAATAATATCTCTATTTTTTAAAAACTTTAATAATAGTTATTAACTTTTTATTATAGATTTAATAATTGAGCTCGGGTTTATTTAACTTTTTCGAAAATAATACGATAAGGTGCGATTTTTCGTTATCGTCCCGTTAATTTAATTACTTTCCGATCGTATAGTCCGATGCGTTAGTTTCGATTTTAAAGGGTTTAGTTAAATTTATTACGCGAAGTATTAATTTATTAAGGATTCGCTTTTTTATTACTTAAAAAGCGGTTTCTTCCGCTTCCGTTTACTTAAATAGTTCGTTTTTTTTCGTTAGGTTCGTAAGGGGTGTTGCTAACCTGTTAAATCCGGGGATAAAAATCCGGTAATAATTAGTTAATTTTAAAAAAGATTTAATTTTTATAGCGTTTATAAGCGTAGGCTATTTTTTAATTATTACGATTTTTAATTACTTTATTTATATTTTTTTAGGGGATATTATATATTTTACGAACGTAATTATTCGTTAATAGAACTCGTTTTTTTCTAAGTTTATTAATAAATTAGCGTCTTGCAGTTTTTAAAGTATTAATTTTACGTACTCTTTATACTATTTTTCGTTCTCGGAATAAATAAAGATATTATCGAGGTATATTATAACGAATTTATTAAGGTATTTACGTAGGATATAATTAATTATTAATTAAAAGCTAATTAGTATATTAATTAATTTAAATAATATAGCTTAGTATTCGGAATATTTATACTTTATTCGGAACGCGGTTTTTTATTTTTTTCTTTTCTTAACGCGAATTAAGTTATATATATTAAACAGGTTAAATATTATAAAGATTTTAATATATAATAGCTTATTCCGTAGGTTGCTAATTAAAAATAAAAGGTACCGGTTTTTAACAATAATTTCGTTAAGCTTTCGGTAATTAATATATATACGCCACTTAGATTTCCCGTTTTTACTTTTTTTTAAAATAAAGAGGATAGGGAAGCCTATTAGCGATATAAATAATCGTATAACTCTTTTTTCGAGGTTCTCCGTAATATATTCTTTTAAAGCTTATTTATATTCTTAATTAAATTTATATAAAAGTATGAATAGGGGTTCCTTCCCGTTTTTAAAGGGTATCTCGTAATCCTACTGTGTATAAAGCGGTAAGCCTGTTTTTAATTTCTTATTAAAGAGAGCTTCGAATTACCGATACTTTTTTAGTATAATCCTTATAACGTTCGGTTTAAGTTTTTTAATAATAATATATATTTTAAGTATTTTAAGTTTATTAAAAAGTTATTTTTTAAACCGTTATTTATTAATTAAACCTCTTTTTAATATATTTTATTAAAGTTAGCCTGTTTTTTAATTAATTTTAAAATTATTTATTTATAATTAAAATATTTTTAAAATTATATCGTATTTTATAACGTTTATAATATTATATATAATTTATTCGTAACGTTTTTCGATATTAACCGGAAAATTCGCGACTTCTTTTTATATTTCTTTATTATTATAAGTTATAAGTCCTTTATTAACGGTTTTAAATCGGTATAGGGCGTCTTTTTTTTATTATTTTAATTTTAAGCGGTTAACGATTCGTAATAAGATATAATTTCTTTACGTTTCGTTATCGAGTAACGCTTTAATATAAATTCTTTTTATATTTATTATTAAAATAATATACTTATAAATATCTTATTTATTTATTATTTAATATAGGGACCTTTTTTAGTCTACTTAATATTATCTTTTTATATTCGGCGGCGTTTATTACTTAACCGATATTCTTTTAAGTAAGTAATAAATTCTCGCGACTAACCGTTTTATTATCGTTATTATTCCCTTTTATTTTTATAAGGAGCTTCTTAATATATTAACGGAGGTGTTTTTATATTTTTCCCCGTATAAAATATTATTTTTAATACTTAAAATTCGGGTTTTTTAAATAACTTAAAGGTTTATTAAGTTCGTTAAAATTCGTAAATATTTTATAAGTTTTTAATTATAATAAAGGGGTTTTCTTATTAAACGTACGCTTATATATTTTAAAAATATAAAGTATTTTTTTTTAAATGTTTATAAGCTCGCGATTTTTTCTAGGCGTATTCGAAGTATTAATTTTCGAAATACTCCTTTTAGTCCCGTTTTTTTAAGTAATATTTTCGTAACTACCTCGGATATTCTTATATTAATAAATACGCGCGTCGTTTATTAAGGATCGATATTTTAATTTTTTTAATTATATAGTCGGGGTATAGGTTCGTAATAGCTCGTTTATTAATTTATTAAGGAAATTATTTATTTTTAAGTTTTTTTACGAAATATTTTATATAAATATTATATATATATAAGATTTATAAAAACATAAAGTATACTTCGTTTATAAAAAAGATTCGGGGGTTATTACTTATTACGTAGTTACCGCGGATTTTTTAAACGAATCTTACCGTAATAAATATTTAGCGTAAATATTTTAAATTTAGGTAAAGAATGTTTAGGATAATTAGTTATTTATTATTTTTAAAGTTTTTAAACCTAGTAATTTCGTTTACGAGTTCTCTTATTAATATATCGATTAATTATTCGTAATTAGCGGGTTGTTTTTTTTAATTAATAATTTTATTATTATTATTAGGGTTATTAAGGACGAGATTATAAGTTAAGGCGAAATCTTTACTTATTATAATAACGCTCCGCTTAAGGCTTTTTTTATTTTTAAAGCTTTAGGAAACTATCCGGTTCTTTCTTTATCCGCTCGGTAGAAAGTATACCTATCATCGTAGTAAGCTATTTAGGATAGGCTCCCGTAATCGGTAATAGCGTTACTTCTTTTAATAGCTAGTATAGGGACATCTTCGCTCGTCGTAGCGTTAATGTATCGTCCGTTTGGGACTTTTTAAAAGTCTTTTTTCGGGGCTCGGTATTTTTGGGAATAATACCCTTTTTTTTAATAGTTATAGTAGGTAACGTTTTATTTTTTATCGTTTTTATTATGTTTAATAGTATCGAGATTTATAGGTTTATTATAATAGTTATACGCGGTAATATTTCGGGGCTGTATATTATAATAATAACGCGGTTATTTTATATTAGTTTAAATTCGATTAGTTTATTATTATTATCCGCTTTATTTTTCGCGGCGTTATTTATATGTACGAGTATTAATCTTAATTGTGAGCTTTATATACGAAAAGAAATTATTAAGGGTATCGAGCTAGCTAAGTTTATTTTTAATATCTTTTTTTAATTTTTAGTAATATATTATAATTTTAATAACTTCGGTATAATTTAATTAAGTTATAATACGTCGGAATTCGGCGGTATAAAATACGGCTAATCTTTTTTATTTAAAAGTTTTAAGCTCTCTTTTTATTTATCGTTTTTTATCGGGGTTTTAAAAAAATGATTTAAAGGCGTCCTCGAATTTATCGTAACTTCTAAAGATACGTTATATTTTTGTGCGGTATAATTCGATTTATTAATTGCTTTTTATAAGTTTATCGAAATAAGGTTCGAATTAAGTAAGTACTTTATTTTTAAGGAATAAGGCGGCGTAAATAATTCGTTAAATAGGGTTTTTAAATATTTTTTTATAAAACCGTTAATAGGTTTTAATTTAAACGAAGAATTTTCGGAAGTTCCCGCTCGTTTTATTAAATAACGTAGGTAAATTAATCTTTATTCCTTTTTTTAAAGCGATAAAGGTTTAAATAATATTAACGGCGGTATAAAAGAGACGTACTTTTTCGCGTAGCTTATTAATATCGGGTATTTATTTTAAGTTTTCTTTTATTAAAAAGGTATTACGTTTTTTTTCGAACTTAGCGTAATAATATTAATAATTAACGCTTTTTTATTTAAATTCTTTAATTCGTTTAATTAATATTTAATAAATAAAGCCGTCGTTATTATTATCGCTATTTATTTTTATAACAAGATCTCGTTAAAAGGTATTTACGGTAATAATAAAGGCCTTTTCGTAACGAGGGGTGTTATAAAGTTTAAATATAAATATAATTTTTATAAATATTATTATTTAAAAGTTTAAATAATAATTTATAAAAATAAAAGTAATTAAAATATAACGAACGTTATTAAAAATTTAAATAAAAACTTAATAAAATATATCGAAAAGTTTATATTTAATAATACGAAAAAATATTTAAATATATAATAAAAATTTATTTTTATTAATATAATATATAATAATTATAAAAATAAATATAATATAAAATATAAATAATAAAATTATTTATAATAAAATTATTAAAATAATATATTTTATTAATAAATTAAATTAATATTTAAATTAATTATTAAAATAAAAAATATTTATATAAAATATATAAAAAACGTTTATAATTATATATTTAATTCTTTTTTTATTAATCTTTTTAAATTACTTATTAATTTATAGTAATCCCGTGGTTAGATTACGGTGATCCCTTCCTTAAATTACGGTAATCCATTTTAGCGGGCTTACTCGGGACGCCGCGGTCCCGTAACGTTCGTCCTTAGCCTTCGTAAGCGCTTCGTTCGTCCTATAGTTTTATCGAGGTGGCGTCGTACTAGGCGGTTGATCGCGGAGTATAGGTAAGTTTATATTAGTATAGCTAGCGGTTCGGTTAACGCTAATAATATCGTAGCTTGATCAGGGTATCGTAGTTCCGTGCTAACGATTTATGGGTCTAGGCCGTATGATTAGGCTAGGTCGTAACACTTGCCTTTCGGGGCCTTTAGGAACTATCCGGTGCCTTCCTTGTCCGCTAGGTGCGTGGTGCATCCATTATCGTAATAGGCTGTCCAGGATAGGCTGCCGTGGGGCACGTTTAGCATGTCGTTAGCGCTACTTCCGTTAATAGCCGTTATAAGGGTAGCTTTACTCCTAGTAATGTTAATTTGTCGTCCTTTTAAAACACGTTAAAATACCTTCTTCGGTCCTCGGTATTCCCTAGCATAGTATCCCTTTTTTAAATAGTTATAGCAAGTAATGTTCTACTTTTTATTATTTTTATCGTGTTTAGTAGCGTCGAGGTTTATAGGTTTATTATAGTGTTCGTATACGGTAATTATTTTCGTTTAAGTATTAACCTATTAATATAGTCGTCTCGTATTAGCCCTGGTTCGTTCGTTCTACCGGGGTTATCCGCCTTATTTCTCGCGGCGTTGTTCGTATAGGCGCGTATTAATCTTAATAGTAAGTTTTATATATACGAGGAAAGTAATCGGGGCGTTTAATTAATTAAGTTCGTTTTTAATTTCTTTTTTAAATCCTCGGTAATATATTATAATTTTAATAGCTTCGGTATAATTTAAACGAGCTATAATACGTTAAAACTTTACGATATACGTTATTACGGATCCCTTTTACTTAAGGTGCTCGAGTTCCTTTTTAGCTTATCGTTTTTCGTCGAGATCTTAAAAAAGTAATTTGAGAGCGTTCTCGAAGCTGTCGTAATTATTAAAGATTTACTAGGTCTCGATACGGTATAGTTTAACTTACTAATCGCGTTTTACGAGTTCGTTTAAATAAGGTTTAAACTATAAGAGGGTTTTTCTTTTAAAAAAGGAGGCCGTATAAATAACTTTCTAGGTTAGATCTTTAAACGTTTTTTTATAAAATCTTTAGTAAGCCTTAACTTAGACGAGGAATTCTCGGAAGTTCCCGCTCGTTTTATCGAATAGTGTTAATACGCTAATCTTAACCTTGTTTTTAAATGCGACGGGGGTTTTAATAATATTAATAGTAGTTCGTAAAAATTAAACCTTTTTACGAAGCTTATCGATATCGTTTATTATTTATTTAAAAGCTACTTAAGCCCGGAGCGCGTCGCGCTCTTTTTTAAGCTTAGTATAGTAGTATTAATAATTAGCGTTCGCTTATTAAAATCGCTTAAATTATTTAACTAGCTCGCTCGGGTTAATAAGGATGTTTTCGTTATTATTATTTTCGATTTTTATATTAAAAGCAGGTTAAGTAACGTCCTTATCGTGGCGAGGGGCGTTATTTCTTAAAGTAAATATGTTTCTTATAAGGTTATTATTTAAAGGTTTAAATAATAACTCGTAAAAATAAAAATAATTAAAATATAACGAATATTATTAAAGGTTTAATAAAAACCTTAATAAAATATACGGGGGTTTATATTAATAATACGAGAAAATATTTAAACGTATAATAAATAATAACCGTAATTTAATCGTAATTAAATATAAAATTTAAAAATATTTATAATAAAATTATTAAAATAATATACTTTATTAATAAATTAAAATTAATATTTAAATTAATTATTAAAATAAAGAATATTTATATAAAATATATAAAAAACGTTCGTAGTTATATATTTAATCCCTTTTTTATTAATTCTTTAGATCTATTAGATCTATTCTAGATCCTTTAGATCCCAAACCTGGATCTGCCGGATTTATCCTAGATCCCCTAAATCCGTCACGTAACCTCCGCCCTTAGTTTTCCCTTACGAGGATGTTTATCCGTCCCATAGCCGTCCGGGGGCGGCATCGCGTTAAGCGGCGGCCGGTCGCGGAGTATAGGTACGCTCATATTAATATAGCTAGCGGTCTTATAGGTATCGGTAGTATCGTAGCCTGGTCGGGGTATAGTAGTTCCGTGCCGGTAAATTGTGGGTCTAGGCCGTATGATTAGGCTAGGTCGTAACAACAAGCCATCTCATGCTATTGCTACACACACCAAGTCCCCATCCCAGGCGTCCATGTCTAAGAAAACAGTCAAATCATACATGTCGAAGAAGAACAGCGGCGGAGACCCTGTGACTGCGTTATCCCTCCGTCACGGTTCTGCCTCCAAAAGCGTGAGCAGCCGCCGCACCCAGGTCGAACGTGAGATGGCGGCATCTCTCACGCAACTGAACGGGGGTTCGTCCACGCAAACATCAACTCATGGACCGAACTATGCCTACTTCTCGAACTTTGTAAGTTCGGTTCTGTGCTAAGCCTTGAAGCCATTTCTCCTGGTGACCGAGAAGTGTTACTGACCATGTCTCGCGTTGTGTAAGTGAAGGCTTGCTATAGAAAATCCACACCGAGCACAGCGCCAGGCGATTTTCCAGTTTTACGAGGTGCTCACTTCAAAGAGCACTTCAGGGGTGTTTGATTGGCCCAGACTCGTTTTTTGGCAGATGGGGCTTGGCATCTGAGCCCATCCCAGGACAAGCTCGGACGCCTGTCAAAAATGCCCGATCATCCACCGAGCGAGTCAACGGCTCTCCAACGAGATCCTAGCGCAGCTAGCAGCCGCCGTTGGGGAGAGATGAACAAAGCTTAGCGACCGGTTCCCGTTATGCTTATTTGATTGCATCCACTTGGCTGCCTTGGAGAAATGGCCACAGAAGACCAGGGGTTATTGGACAAGTCGATGATAAAAGCGGACTTGGTCCCCTGTCGCATGCCCCCATCCACATTCTTTCCCCTCTCTTGCTTCTTCTCTTATCCTTCCCTTCCCTAGGATACAAGTGCCAGATACGGTCGCACGGGATTGGTGGTATATTGAACATGTCCTGAATATTACCCCCTTTTCATCTCGTTTCTCTCTCCTGGCTGCCGCATGACACGATCCACAGCATAAGAATCTCACTCATACAACATTAGTGGCTGCATGATGTTGGGACCGAGGCGAAGGACACGTCTAAATCTCGCAGTCATGTTTTGGTTCTCATTGGTTCTCCTTGTCTGATTTCGTTGCTCGGTTTCTTTTCCTTGACTTCTTCAAAGAGACGAGGGCATCATGTTTTACTTACTAAGAGAACGTTGGGATAAGAATGAATTACAGAGGGGGGGAAAGGAAAAAGAGCTCGATCTTCCCAGCAATGCAATACTATGTTAGTTATGGTCGGCAGCCCAAATCTTTCCAGATGCCGCCTTAGCTATCAAGCCCGCATGATTGGATAGTACATTGACTCTCAATCCTTTTGCATGTCCGAACTTGCACATCTTGACTTATCATCAATATAGACTATGACAGTCGGTGAAGTGCATTTCATGAGTGTTTCCGACTTTTGCGTGATGTCATGGCCCTGTGTTGTGCTTATTTGTGTCCTGTAATCCTATCGGCGACTTCCTTTCTGTCATGATGGCAGATAAAGATAGAATAGATACTGGCAATAACTAATAGGTTAAGATAAGATGAAGGCAGCTCGGCTGATTCGTAAATAGAGCCGCCCCTTTGGAATTGTGTTTGCGTCATGGTTGCCTTGAGCCCCGTGGTCCGATCGACGACAGAGTACCCGTATGCGGAATAGAAAATCGGCCACTGCTGCAGGTCGTCTTACAGACAGCAAAAGGCGCAGCTATCGCCTGGGAAAGCTATCAACACGCCCTTGTCAGTCCGGTCAAGCCATATGTAATAGATGACCCTGAGCGATATAAACGACAAAAGTTTTAGTGCTGACAGAAAGCATTGATAGTGCCCTATCAATATCACCGAACTTTTACATTTACGGTGGGTTTGAGCTACACATGCATTGAACGTCAGCTCGGGTAAGCAGGGTTGAAGAACTCATACAGGTCAGTAAGTGATGTCGGAATGCAATCCAGGCGCCTTCTTTACATATTAAAAAGTCCTTCTGGACTGTGTGCTCGATGCTCTTCGGAATGGGGAGAACATCTCCATTGTAGCTGTGTAAGATGCTTTTCCAACAGTGAACAGAGATCGCGCACAAGATTTCAGAAATGATGGCTCCTCGAGACAGACATGAGATGAGAAAGTCCTGCGCCAATTCCGTCTAGTATTAACTATTGACTGGAGTACCAGGCGAACCACATTGGATACATGCGGCTCAAGCTGATGGGATGGTGTTTGGTTGTCTTGACCCAGTCCCTTACCCGTTCAGCTTCCATTTGCCCATAGTTTGCACAAGTTACATTATTGTTAGGTGCCTCTTTAATAACACGCCCCCCTCCCTCTGCCTCTTTAATAACATTCGCATGTTCGCCGCCCTGAACTGCCCTGCGCTTGTTCGAGATACCCCCCGAGAAAGCGTAATTTACAGGCTCCACCATAGTCAGCCCTTTCCATTGGAGAGCATTGAACCCCATCCTGTGCAGCGTGCAACCCCCCTCGACCGCATGTAGCGTGGTACCCGACTTGTAACACTCCACTCACCCCAAGCTATCAGTCCCGTCACCGAAACATTTTCAAACCACCAGTGCCAGTATATAGTCTATGGTCATATATTTAAACACCATGAAACCCTTACGCTCTGCGACGAAAACCATTCGAGTATTCTTGTCATTTACTAGAGAATCGGCCAATACACCCATCCTCGGTCTCGCCCGTCTTGCCCTCACCACCATTGGCCCCGCCACCCCACCTGAACCTATTGAAAACGTCAGCGAGCCATACAGACTGCATCTTGACCCTTCTTGCAATATTCAATTCGTTTTCTATCACTTTGTTGGATCTCATATCCATCCTCTCGGTTCCTGGCCGCAAAATCTTCCGCAGTGGGTGGCACTTCGGATCGATCCGTTAGCAACGGGTATGTATATCCTGAGGGTTATGTCTCCCACCTATGTCCACCTTCTCTGATTCCGACTCGTGTCAGTACATGTTTTGTCAAGCTCTCCTCATGTGTCAGAACCGATGAAGCCAGTAGCTTCTTTAAGTTTTGGTTCGTTATTAGTCTGCGAGGTGATGTTATCGCTCCTTTGGCGCCATCCGCGCTGCGAATTATACTTAATCCATGAGGATCCCCATGGCCGACATGCCATGAGCACCCGTGGTGTACGGCTCAGAAGGGGTCTCTCTAACCAACCACCAGTGTTTCTAGAGAAACCATGAAGACCAAGAACTTGACGTCTCACCAGCCGGTCCAGTCCTGGATGTCGACCAAGAACGAAGGCGGGGACCCCGTGACCGCCTTGGCCCTCCGACCTGACTCAATTTCGAAGAGCAGCGCCGACCGGCAGGCTAAAGTTGGGCGCGAGATCGCGGCGGCACTCAAGAAGTTAAATGGGACTTCTGCTTAGCTAAGAAGATCGATCCCATTGTCAAATCTTGTGTGAGTGCCTCGATCTCTACATGAGTAACAAGCCATGTCACTGAAACAAGAATATGCATAACCTAGTCCGGTAAACCTTGAGCGACACTCCGACATACCTACTTAAACAGTCGAGACGCCTTTGCCTGATTCGCTGCTCCGTCCCGACGCGCTATGGGTGCGTGGGGTCAGAATCCACCCGATAAGGTTAAGCTTGATCGGTCCCGCCATTTGACACCAAACTGGCCTAACGGCTCAGCAACCGACACATTGTGCTAGGTACCTTCCCATACCAGCCAGTGCGCGCGATCGAATCTCACAATGTACCTGTCTCATGCCGCCATGATACATAGAGCAGATGGATACCCCTCCCCCCAATATTCGAACCGGTTGGCCACAACACCTGTTCCTGCACGTCCTCGGATCTCAAGCTGCGCTGCCTTGAAGAGGTCGTCGAATTTTGATTTTCTTTGACGGTTCCAGGCGAGGAGTGCAGGGAAGCGGTAGGGCGCAGGATTTGGAGGGAAAAGGTCACACCTGGGCCCCCTACCTTTCCTTTGAATTTTCAGGATTGCTCGGAAGAGCTTTTTCATTACATCACGTTCCACGGCTCTCACGAAGTTACTGTTGGCGTTTTCAGGTTGCAGGAAATGAAGGGCATCCATATCAGTTCCTATTCTCTTTTTATCCTCTCCTTATCTCGCTCTCCAGCCCTTATTTTCAATGCTTTTCCTTGACTGGGATTCAACGGAGGTTACGATGTTACTGGCCACGAAAATAGGAAAAGTCCGCATAGGAGATCGTTGGCGTTCGACCTGGGCAGGACACCGAGAGTACCTAGGGGCATTCGATGCTCTGCTGATTGCTTCTCTATCGCTCTCCTGATGAGGCAACGGAATACCGATTGAAATGGCGGCAAATGCTGGGTTAAGTTTCCTGATAATGGCGGCGGGGTAACGAGGGTGGCCACAACAACAGAAAAAGGGGCTTGGGCATTTAATACACGCGGCAACTTCCTGATCTCTTCCAGCCTATGTTCTTCCTTCGGGACAGTGTTAGGTTTTCCTAAGAAGCTTCGAAAATGACCTTCTATGTGCATATGAACGCACTCGCAACATCAGCGGCAACAGCCGGCCGCCTTTTGGCTCAGTGCAAGCAGTGAATCAATCTATGTCGTACTTCACGTACGACGGTCCGTCCGCCAGCTGCCCTGACACCATCCGTCCTCCTACTCGGACAAAGACCGGAGATCCGATCGGTCGCCGAGGTATTGGGCTCTACCCCTTGCCGTGCCAGAGCGCGCGCCAATGAATGCATGTACGTTTCCCAGCCCAGCCAGCAGCGATTGGTACGAGGTCCGAACACGTAGCAGCTGGACGGAATCTTAAGAGAAGCAGGTTTGACCGAAGTCACAGCCAGTTGCAAGAACTCATCGAAAAACGGTGGTTCTGCGTGCAGAGCGCAATGGGCCTCCTTACCGAAGTTTCCCATGCCGCTGGTAAGCTGGAGAGCAAAGTTGCGCATCCAGGGTGCCGGCTATTCTGAAGAGAAAAAAAGAAAGAAAAAAGGAAGCCGACATATTTTGGGTGCTTGTGTCGGATGCGCTATCTTTACCATTCTCATGCTGCTGCTTATGTTCACCTTTCCTATTTCTTTTATTCTCTATCTTGTCCTAGTAATATAGCTTTCTAAATGAAACTCTTCACGCAACATCCAACTTGGGATATAATACCGGACAGGGCAGTCAAATACACGATCATTCCACTCTCTTAACTTGTCATCGCAACGCGATCGTATATTTACGGTGAGGAGGCAGAATGCTCATCTTGCTCCAGCGAGCGGGAGAAAAGGCAAGATGGAACGAATAGGCAAAAATGGAGCGGGGGAAATACTTATGGTTAACAGCTTCAAGGCAGTCCCAAGTCAGCCCAAGGCAGATGTGATAGTTCGCGTGTTATGCATCTTAGGAACCACCGACTTCGCAGAGCCGGACGGTCCCCATGATCCGCATACATAAAGGCAATCACTCATAACGTACCTCCTGTAGACCTACAAAACAAGTACATACTGTTTTTCAGTGCGCGCACACCGTAAAGGTATAAAAATGGTTTCTCTTCAAGGTACCATCCTCCATTTCTCCCTTTCTCCCTCCGAAGTATAGGCCCAGGCTTTGTCATCATTACCTTGAAGCCCCCAACCAATCACACTCGCCGCACAAGCTGCTGAACACTTCCACCAATGGCCGGATCCTCAGACCGCTGCACCTATGGAGGGTATGTACGGTGGTGCATCCTCATCTTATCTATGCCTGTTATCTCCAAGCGTTATTAATCAAGCCCGCTCCACAATGTTTATGGCGAAGGCGTACCTGTTATAACAAATTCCAACCTTTGCCTCAGCTGCGTTGAACCACTGCATTCAAAAACAATTATTGAATTACCTTATCGAACTTCACTTCATTCCCTTCTCTACCCCGTTACATTCGGCTCCCAAAGCATAGAAGCCACTGTGATGAAGTCGGTCAATGGGGGCAAGTCACCCCCAAAGACGTTGCAGATTTTCTTGAACCCCTTTTTCCTTATACCATAATTCTCGCTCTCTTTCCTGGTCGTGGTCGTCAATCTCAAGGCCGCGAGAAGCACTTCTTCAAACTCTTTTCCGTATGCCCTTCTCTCTCATAACGAGCCAGTCTGACCGAACCACGGTGCAAGACTTGCTTGATATCCCATCAGTCTGATACCCAGCCCGCGTTCAACAGAGAGACTCCAGATAGGTCTGCACCCGCCATAACCACCAACATCGAGTCACCATCCAAGGCGTCCATGTCCAAGGAAGCCGTGAAAGCGTACATGTCGGAAGAGAACAGCGGCGGAGACCCCGTCACGGCTCGACACCTCCGTCCCGGTTCCGTGGAACAGGGTATAGCCCGTCGCCAAAGCAAGGTGGAGCGTGAGATGTGTAAGCGAAGCTTCTTATATACACACCTGCTAACCTAAATGGGCAACACAGTGCGAGAACGACCCGATTTCCTGTGCTTTAGTACATGGTGTTCCTGCATCAGCAAATAGAGTTGATCTACCCCGCGGTCTTAGCCGGGGGCTGATCCACCTACTTTCAGATTAGGCCCGGTCGCCTTGACAAGGATACATACCACTGACTAGCCGCGACGGGGAAATGGTCGTCAGTGTTACAAGATCAAGGGTGGTTGTTCGACAAGTTGGCGATATAAGCGCATTTGGCCCCCCTCCCGATTCCTTCTGGCCCTCTTTACTTTTCATCTCTGTTTCTTCACTTCCCTCCCCCCTGAAGGACTGGTGGTATTTTGAACATACACGACTTCTACCACCCTCTCCCCCTTCTCTCTTCGCCACTCCGTCCTGTGGCTGTCGCATTTGACGGAACCTCTCTTGTACAGCATTGGTGGCTTGCTTGATGCATGGAGCGTGGCGAGAGGCACATCATATTTCTGTGTTCATGTTTTGGGGTCCATCATTTTCCCTTATTACCTTATTTCCTATCTCGGCTGCTTTGAAGGGGCTACGGCATCATGATACACGAAACGGGAAAACGCTGGATGAGTTATGGAGGGAAAAGAGAAAGAACTGGATCTTCAAGGAATTACGTTATTTTCAGTTTTGCTTATAAGAAGGGCCTGACCAAGACAGGCCCGGTGGTTTCAATATACAATGTCCCGTTTCTTCGATCCGGGCCCGAGCCTGTCCCAAAATCTTCAGCTACCAATCCTCCGCACGATCGGGGTATTATCTGGGGGTATCACCAAGAAACGCCATACCATACCATGCCATGCAAAGTGGTTTGTCTTGACAGGCTCGTACTGCAGTGTGCCACTAAGCCCCCCCCCCCCGTTTTCCTCTATGGGTATCACAAGGTGTCTGTCGCCTTTTTTTCCATCGTACAAATATCTCTCCTCCTCTCGCCTCCTCCATCTCATCTTTGATGTGGAGCCCTCTCTCCCTGGTCATCTTACAGTAGGTAATAATAATATACTTTCTCCCAGCGATTTCATCCATCAAAACGATTCGCCAATCCGTAAGACATACGGCAAATCCACGCCATCCTCCCGCCGCGACAGTCTAATAACGCTGCCCCCGCTCTGCTGGCTCGCCGACCGCCGCAGACTACTACCATCACTACCAGTACCTCCTCCGTAGCTGCTCGCGGCGTAGGGCGGCCGCGTTTGCGCGAAGAAGTTGCTGTTGCCGCTGTTCGTGCTCGAACTCTGCGACACGTCCCTCATCCTACCACCACCACCACCTGCTGTCGTCATGATAATCGACCGTCGCCCCGCGCGGCTGACCGGGGTCGTCGGTGCGGTGCCGTACTGCCGCCACGAGATCCCCAACGTCCCCGACGAGTTCCGCGCCACCATCGCCGGTCGTTTCTGCGGCAAGGGCTGCCGTGAGCTGGTGTTGCGGCCGACGGGCGTCCGGAGGCTCGAGGAGCTCGCCATGCTGTGAATACTCCCGCCCTCGGGCGTGGTCGGGCTCGACTCCCGCGGCGCATCGTCGTCGATGTTGCTGTGGCTGTCGGTGTACATGCTGTTCATGTCGCCGTTGCGGTCGTCGTCATCATTGCTCATCGCGCTGTTGAGGGCGGACGGCGCCAGCGGCTGCATGGTGCGGAGCACCTCGGCGAACAGGTGCATCAGGTTCCGGAACGCCGCGTTCGACATGGGCCGCGGCGAGAAGCGGCCCCGCTCGTAGGCATCGAGGAAGTCGGACACGGTCTGCGTGGACGGGATGACGCCGAGCGACGTCAGGTGGAGCACGTAGTCGCGGAGGCCCATGTGCACCGCGCGCTGCAGCATCGCCACGGCGCCCGGGTCGAACGCAGGCTGGTCGGGCGCGGCGTACCGGTCGGCCGGGGCCTGGGAGACGGCCTTGGCCTCGATCAGGTGCGGCAGCTCCGACAGGACGGTGCTGTACTGCAGGTTGGGCAGGTCGGGCGAGTTGGGGCTGCCCCAGCCGTTGTGCTCGATCTCGCCCCAGACGGGTTTTCGGCGGGCAGCGCGATGCCCATCTTGCTCTCGACCGTCGGCGACTTCTTGAGCGTGGGCCAGGAAAACGGCGATCGGCGCAACTTCTCGGCGGCCTTCTCGTTTTGCTGCAGCTCGAACTCGTTGTCCTCCTCCGCCACGATGCCGAGACCGAGTGGTTCTTCGTTGGGGCCGGTAACTTTCGGTCGCGCCTCCCAGGCGATGGCGGCGCTCCTCCCGAGGTCCTTCGCAATCATCTGTCGCACCTGCTTCTTGACATCGCCCTTGCCGATGGGGATGGTGTTCCGCGGGATGGCGGCCAGGACGGTCCGCGTGATGTACAGCCCGCAGGAAGTAGACGAACAGGACGATGATGACGGAGACGAGGTAGACGCCCGAGATGATGATGATGTTGGAGTACTGGAAGGTGAACAGGTAGGCCTGGCGGATGATGTCGCCGGGCACCGCGAGGAGCAGCGCGAGCAGGATGAGCTGGAAGAGGAAGTACAGGGAGTTGTAGAAGATGCGAAAGGCCGTATGCAGCTTTGCTTTTGACTGCGCCATGGTTGCTGCGGTGCGAGGCTGGGCGTCAACATATTAGGAGTTCGCAAAGGAGTACAATGGGGAGCAATTGCTTTATTAGAATTAGAAGGTACTGGCTGGCTGGACCGGGTTCGCGCTTTCGGAAGTCAATGGCTGTGAATTGAAGGACGGAATCATCGCATCCTATCAATTATGTGAACGATTAGAACCATGACATTCTGAGCGAACTCGAGTCTCGTGACAGGCGATAACGAAAAGAGAGACAAGAAAGGGAGATGACGAAGCCGCGAAGGCAATAAAGGGAAGGGGGGTGGGAGGGATCGTGGAGTGGGTGAGGGCCGGCGGAGCTTTAAATTAGGTGTTGGGGGGGGGGGGGGCCTGTAAATTTAAGTAGATGCACCGCTCCAACATGCAGGTTTGCCTACCATGGAGGTCAGACCTGTACAACTGGTTGCCTCGTCTTGTTGTGATGAGCTGTATTCCCTTACTTTATAGTGTATACGTACTCACGGTCTGATCGATGAGAGATATCCGATCGGAAGTATTCAAGATTAGTGGCTTCAAGGCACAGTTCTGTGGCAACCCGCTAAACATTGCTAGTAGCGCAGCAACACGTTTCCTATTCCATTCCTTTAAGCGTTGGAATGACCTGAGCTAATAATATCGCACATGTCTCATCACTCAGGTTGGCACTCGAAATTCGATAGTCAAAAAAGACGACAACTTCTTTGTTTTCATGCATCGTGTTCTTACTACGTATCAGTATTTTTCGTTCGATGTACCACCACTTTTGAACTATATAGCAACTGATAATTCAGCGACCGTCTCTGCAGACGTGGTACTGAATGCTACACTCGGACGGTGGCCATGTACCACGTAGACGCTTCTGCTTCCTGTAGCCAGCATTCTGCTCTAGCGAATAGTTGCTGATATTCTATCGGCTACCTGCAACCTGATACACGTGAACCTGATGATGCTCAACGCCGATGATCCCCATCCGGTTGCGCTGGGATTGCTAACTTCCAATGGTCAGGCTCGACACGGCACCTCTCTCCTTAGCAAGCAGTTCTATCTGCCGGGTAGGCGGAATACTATTACTCTGTCGCACAAAGCGCCATAACTCGGGCAAACGTGCTGAGACTCTCGTGCGCCACTAGCCCACTTGCTGCATCTCGGGTTGTTGCTGTACCTTTTCTGCCGCTCGTCTATGCTGCCGTTGCTCCTGCTGCCGCTTCTGTGGCTTCTCCGCCGGAGCCGGGACGACCTCCTTCTTCGCCGCCTCCTTGGCCAACCGAAGATCGGTCCGACTAAGACGCAGGTCCGTGCTATACACCTCAAAGGCAGACACGACCCTGTCGAGGGCCTCCTTGAAGGCGTCCAGCAGTTCTTCCACCGGTCCGCACTGCCGACTGCCTTCCAAGTCGGTCCAATGGATAACGAGGTTGTCGCGGAAGATCTCCAGCTTCTTGATCACCGTGGTCAATGTCCGGATTATAGCCGGCACGTCTCGGTGTACGTTTCCGTAGTTATCCTCGCTCAGACTCGAGACCGCCAGTTGGGACAGAGCAAAGGCGGCATTGACGTAGATGCTGACCTCTCCATGCGGAGCACCAAGGACGGCCGTGGCGAGGCGGCGCGAGAAGAGCTGCTTGAAGGGCCAGCCGATCGGGTACTGCAAAAGGTACAAGAATATGTTGGTCCACATAGCCGCAATGCCGTTGGGATTTGCATACTGCTGCTGCTCCTCGGTCAAAAGATAATCCCGGAGTTCAGTAACCGTCTGCTTGGCCATGGGCCCGATCTCGGCAGGCTTCTGGCCCGGGGCCCTCACCTTTGCGCTAAGGGAAGTGCATAACGAGTCTTGGAATGTTTGGGGCGCCGGGGCATTCTGCCAGATCATGGCGGACGTGGGAGGCTCAACAAGACGGGTCGGCGGTTGGGCAGCAGCAACCTCTGCCTTTACAGCGGCAGGAGACGGAGCAGGCGGCTTGCCGAACTCATCGACGCGCTTCTCGATCTGCTTGATGGTGTCGATGCAGATCACGTAGAACTGCGACCACATGGGACCATCCTTGCGATCAATGTCCTCGAATATGCCCTTTCGGCGAGCGTCAAAGTCTCGAGCAATCAGAGCGAGCTCCCACATGGCAAAGGCCTACTCGTGTTAGAACCAATAGGTAAAATGCTAATCGCAAGGAAATACATACCTGGTTGCGGGGCTTTTTTGCCTTTAAGCCATTCAACAGACTGCCATTGGGGTCCTTGGACTCGGCGGTCAAGGGACACCCATTCTTGAGAGGCTCTTTGGACAGGCGCAGAGTCAAGGTCGCATTACCGAAATTCCACAGCAAGCACAGGAGGAAGCCGGCCAGGATGGATCGGGAGAGCATCCAGACGCTCCATGGGCCGCTGGCCGGAGGGATGTTGGTCTTGGGGAGGTTGTAGAGCGGCCGGAAGAAGGTCATGGTCCACCACCACGCGGTGCGGCGGAAGAAGAGGCTGTAGAGAGTGAGGTAGTTGGCCAGACAGACACCGATGGAGTTGGTGGCGGCACGCATGACGAGCCGCGGGGCGCACTTGACCAGCTTCTCGAAGGGGTCCTCCTTGGCTGGTTGTTGTGCTGCTCCATTTTCCTTTCCTCCGACTTGGCCTTGACGGATCCTAGCAGCAGCCGGTCGTAGTCGAGGGCCGAGTGCATGATGCCTTCAAAGATGCCCAACAAAGTCAGGCTGACGGTGTAGAACAAGGCGCGCTCGTTGAGGCGAGCCCGGCCGCTGTGGTGGGTGATCCATTGCAGACCAGCATGCTCGCCGACCGAGTACAGGTAGACCTGGCTGAAGCAGAAAGCCGAGATGGTGTAGGTCAGAATGTTCTCGCACGTCTCGAGGGTGAGCGCGTATTGGCGGAAGGTGTGGAAGCCCGAGTTGGAGGAGCGCAGGCCGATGTGAGGGTGGGCGATCCGCAGAACGACGATCAAGAGCGCCGAGCCGAAGATGGCCAGGGTGCGCAGGCCTGCTATGCCCAGCGGGAACCAGGACCATATGACGGAGGTCCAGCTCGATAGTGTGAGGGCTTCGGCGTAGGAGATGGCGAGGACGACGAGTAGGGTCGAGGCGAATCGTCGTTGCAGGCAGGGCTGGAGGAAGTCCTTGTAGGGCGCCCTTCGCACCGCCGGCGCAGGCATGATGATGGTAGCAATTCCTCTGTCTGTCTTTCGTCGCGTTCGATTGATTATCGTAGGCTCATATCGATCGGTCCAGTCCCGTAAGGAAAGCAGTTGGGGGGCAGACTGGAAGCCAAGCGGGTGAGTCCAGCTGTGGATTTTATACAATCGTTGACAACTGGCGGGCCAAGATGGGCAAAGTAAATAAAAAGATTCCAGCACAAGCAATGGAGCTTTCAAAATGTCAAGGTGCAGCTGCAAGCAACAATGCTAGAGCTAAGGCATGAGAGCAGCTAAGCCACATCTAGCTAGATCCTTTTACTGCTGGCAGTCTTGATGATGTGGCTGACAACGACCAGGACGGCCTATGCAGTTGCCTGATCATCAGTGTGGCCGTGCACATTACGTAGCGTTCTCCCAACCCCGAAACCATCAATGCGCAATCAATCACACTCACCTGAGCCAACCCGAGATAGGCCGAGTCGATCATTTGTCGAGCAACATTCACCATTCAAACGTCAACGAGGTGTGTATTTTGCTTGATTTTTATTGCCACCACCAATCAAAATCTATCTCTCTTTTTTTGATACCCCCCATTCCACTCTCTTCAGCGACGCCGTCTATCTAATCTTCGAATCATCCATCCGAGATACCCTCAATCCAACCACACAACCACCGCCATGTCCTTCGATCAGCTCTCCAACATGGAATCCGGCGGCGGCGGCCGGCGATCCGGCAGCGGCGGCGGCGGCAACGGCACCAGCGGCGGCGCCTACAGCGACTCGCCCGAGTTCTCGCGCCTGAACCAGACCCTCACCAACGCCCTCTTCCACCTGCAGGGCAACAACGACAAGCTGCGGACCGAGATCGACCGCCTCGGCACGCGGCAGGACAAGCCGCGCCTGCGGGAGCGGGTGCAGGCCCTGCTCGAGGAGTCGCGCGACCAGTTCAAGGAGGTCGGCGAGGGCGTCAAGAAGCTGCAGACCTGGGACGACCCGGCCGGCGGCGGCATCACGCCGACGCAGAAGTACCAGCAGCAGAAGCTGGCCCGCGACTTCGGCAGCGGCCTGCGCGAGTTCCAGGGCCTGCAGCGCACCGCGCTCGAGAAGCTCAACGCGAGCGTGACGGCGGCCAAGGCGGCGGCCCACGACGCCGAGTCCCCGAGCGCCGCCGACTCGCACCACTTCCACGGCGGCGAGCAGTTGCAGCAGCTCCAGCAGCAGGAGCAGGCCCACCTGGCGGCGCAGGACGAGGTCGACTTCCAGGACGCCCTGATCCAGGAGCGCGAGGACGAGATCCGCCAGATCGAGGAGGGCGTGACCGACCTCAACACCCTCTTCAAGCAGGTGGCCCAGATCGTCAACGAGCAGGGCGAGCAGCTCGAGACGATCGAGACCAACGCCATCAACGTGCGCGACGACACCCGCGGGGCCGACGTCGAGCTGCGGAGCGCGGCACGGTACCAGAAGAACGCCCGGAGCAAGGCCTGCTGCCTGCTGCTCATCTTGGCCGTCATCTTGACGATTGTGCTGTTGGCCGTGTTCTTGGGTTGAGAGGAGACGAAGAAGATATTGTTATTATACCCGCCTACTTACTGCTGGATGGAGACAAGATGGAAAGGGCATTATGGCATATTTGGCGTTCTGGGCGTTTTGTCAAACTTTGAGTACTGAGCGTTTCGTTTTATAGGGGCGCCCCGTTCGTAGTGAACAGACTCGGGCAATGGATGGATCTCTTGGTGTGCTTGGCCATGGTTTTTTTTGTTGTTGTTACAACCGCGTGTATACAGTCTACTACCTGTCTATTATTCAAGATTCCGACACAAACTTGTACAGTATCGTCGCAGCTTTTCGCCGTTCCCAAGATTTTGTGGCAACTAATGCCGTGCTTCATTTTCCTCGCCATTCAAGTATCTATATCAGAACAGCTTCTCCCAATCCTTCTGTCCCGGCTTAGACTTGGGGGATACTATCATGCTTGCCACGCCCTCGCACTTCTTCACGGGTTCCTGCTTGAGCGGCATCGCCCAGCTCAACACCTGCCCAAACGCAAAGTGCGCCGTCGCCGACGAAAGCCAGTACAGATGCAGCGCGGCCGGCATGTCCAGGAGGACAAACGTCCCGAACGGCATGGCGTAGACGATGCCGCGGTACAGGCCCCGGGTCATGAGCTTCGGGTTGAATTTCGTGACGTCCTCCTCTCCGGGCCGCCGCCGCCACCACTGGCCGAAGAGGGCGGACCGCGCGGCCTGGTTTTTGGGGACGAGGTTCAGCATCAGCATGCCGACGAGGGCGACGGGGAGGATGTGGTACGGGTCGGCCACGGTCAGGTCGGTGAACCAGAGCATGCCTTCGGTGGTCAGGGAAGGGTCTAAGGGCCGTGGTGGTCGGTCCCACCACCGAGGAGGCGGCAGAAGTGATCTCGGGCATGGATGTGTCGACGGCAGCGCTGATTCCCTGAGCTACAGGGCCGCCTGTGGTCGTTGTTGCCACGGCGGCGGCGGTATTGCTTGCATCAGCAGCAGCAGCTTGTCCGGTAGCCGATTCGGCACCGACGCTCGTCTCGCCCGTCAGCAATCCCAGCAACACACCCTTCTGCCCTCCGCAGACCTTTCGAATACCATCCAAGGCCAAAATCCAGACGGGGAAGGTGGCGATGTTGAGATAGAACCTCCATTGCCGGAGCCCCAGGGCGGAATACACCCGCTTCTGGGTTGTCTTCAGTCGGTCCTCGACTATAGACTGGACCTTGGTGGGATCTGTCCGCTCGCGGATGATGACGTCCTTCATGACCCTCTGGCGCCATGCCTGCATCAAGGGCTCCACCCGCTTGCGCCGCTGCAGGAGCTTCTGGGAGTAGGCACTAAAGGGAAGGCGGAATATGGCGTTGACCGCGACGGCGATGAGAGGGATGACGGCAGCCCATGGTAGGCCGGTGGCGGCGTGAACTCCTAGTATGAGGTCCTGGGAGCCCTGGGCGGCGGCCTGTATGGACTCGGTGAAGAGCGTGCGTCTTTGACGACCAGGTTGTTGTAAGTGAGCAGCAGCCTGTAGTCGCTTGAATGCAGAGTGTGGATGGAGGAAGCTGCTGCTTGGGCGCTTGAGCAGCACAGATGAATAGGTCGCCTGAGCGAAATGTCGATGGAGATGGAGACTCATGATGCTGCTACATCTTACAGGACAGGCCTATCAATTTAATGAGTGCTGCAGTGACAGGTTGATCTTGGAGCAGCTGCGCCCATTCATCACAAGATTACAAGATTGAAGCAGATGATCCCATCCATCAATGTAATGAGGATCTCTCGCCCATCCCGATACCAGGGTCCAGCTGATCTTTCAATTGATTGGCCCGTGCTTTCTCAAGTACAACACGAAGAATCCAGAGACATCATCTTCACATGGCCCTTTCTTTTGACAAAGCTGCCTGTACAAGTCTCATGTATGAACAAAGAACACCTAGAAATTGACGCTTCTGTGTGACTGATGTTACAAGTCGATTGTCCTCTTACCCAATTATCAGAATGAGAATAGACGGCATGTAGTCCGTCCTTGATAGTAGTTGAATGGCCAAGTACCTAAGTACTTACATACTCTCAAGCCATACCAGCAAGCACCCCCCCACCACACACCACAGGCGACACGACCCGACGTTAGTGAGCGACCTCCCCCTGTAACCCAATCTGCAGCAGGTGCATTAACAGTGGGATTGACGGGTGACGTGTGAGTGCAGCCAAGGGAATTGCTGGTTGGCTTCTGGACCACACTGCAGGGACACACCATTTTCGTTTCGTCCCATCCTTGAACTTGATGACAGCGTAAACCTCTTTTTTCTCTTGTGACTTCACCACCAGTCCCTACTGCTTTCCCTCTCCCGCCGACTTGTCCACTTCTTCTTCTCTTCTCTTTCTTTATTCCTCTTATTTTTCCAGGCAAACCAATACATCCAATCGATGGGTGACAGCGATCACTGTACCCCAGCCTGAACAGGCACGACCGACTTTCGTCCCCCGCCTTTTTGTGCGCCGAACTTCACGATCGAGCACGCACCCGAGAGCCAGCTAGTTTGTGGGATCCATTCGCTACAAAGGTCGTCCTCCTCCCAAAAACCAACCCCGCCTGCCTGCCACTTCACGAGTCCATTCCCCACCAACAGTGTGTGGTCTGTCTACCTACACATTCCCATACACAAGAAATGGCGCTGGCGACGGTCCTCTACACGCTCCTCGCGCTGGCCTGCACGCCCCTGGCCGCGCTGCTACTCTGGAACTACGGCGTGCCGGTCCTGTTCCACGCCCTCGCCAACACCGTCGGCACCACGCTGGGCTGGTACTTGCGCAAGAAGACGGACGGGCGCCGGGCCCTGATAATACGCATCACCGACGAGGACGAGAAGGCCCACGCCGCCAACCGCCGATCGCGGAGCAAGAGCAACAGCAGCAGCAACTCCAAGGACAGCAGCAGCCTGAGCGACAAAAGTTGGGAGAACATTGAGAAAAAGTCCGAGTTGGGCACCTCCCACAACGGCGAGAAGGGCAGCAGCGAGCAGGACTGGGACGGCATCGTCGGCTTCTTCCACCCCTTCTGCAATGCCGGCGGCGGCGGCGAGCGCGTCCTCTGGGCCGCCATCCGGGCGACGCAGAAGCGGTGGCCCAAGGCCAAGTGCGTTATCTACACGGGCGACCACGACGTGAACAAGGAGAAGATGCTCATCCGGGTCGAGAACACGTTCAGCATCCACATCCACCCGCCCACCGTCACCTTCCTGTACCTGTCCACGCGGCACTGGGTTCTCTCCTCGACGTGGCCGCACTTCACTCTGCTCGGTCAATCTCTCGGGTCTCTGGTGCTGGGCTGGGATGCCTTCTCCCTGCTGGTGCCCGACATCTTCGTCGACACCATGGGCTATGCCTTTGTGCTTGGACTCAGCAAGGTCTTGTTCCCACAGATGCCGACGGGCGCCTACGTCCACTACCCGACCATCTCGACTGATATGCTGGACTCGCTCGACCCCACCAACAAGGCCGTTGGCGACAAGGGGGTCAATGCTGGCCAGGGCGTCGGCTTCCGCGGCCAGGCCAAGATGTTTTATTGGAGGTTGTTCGCCGCCACCTACTCCTGGATGGGCGCCTCGGTCGATGTCGTCATGACCAACTCGACCTGGACCCAGGACCACGTCCAGAAGATCTGGGGCCCACGCCGCCAGCACCGCAAGCAGAGCCACCCCATCGCCGTCGTCTACCCGCCCTGCGCCGTCAGCGAGCTCGCCGCCCAGATCGAGGTAGACGCCAAGAGCGAGAAGCGCCGCGAGAAGGTGCTCGTCTACATCGCACAGTTCCGGCCCGAGAAGAACCACACGCTGATCCTGCACGCCTTCGCCGAGTTCGTCGCCTCCAAGACCCAAGCCTCGGAGGGCGCGAAGCTGGTCCTCGTGGGTAGCGTCCGCGACGACACCGACTCGAAGCGCGTCTACCAGCTGCGGCTGCTGGTCAATGAGCTGCAGATCAAGGATCGCGTCATTTTCCAGCTCGACGCCTCGTGGCCCGACATCCTCATGTGGCTAAGCAAGGCCTACGTCGGCGTCAATGGCATGTGGAACGAGCACTTCGGCATCGGCGTCGTCGAGTACCAGGCCGCCGGCCTCATCGCCGTCGTGCACGACAGCGGCGGCCCGAAGCTGGACATCGTCGTCAAGGTCGATGGGGAGCCTACAGGTATGTGCCAACAGTTCTGCACCCCGTCTCCGGAATGAAACACCCAGCTAACGATACTACTTGCTACTAGGATTCCACGCCACCACTGCTACCGAGTTTGCCCAGGGCTTCGAGAAGGCCCTGTCACTGCCCGATCCCCTCTCAGTCCGAAAGAGAGCACGGATTTCGGCCACCCGGTTCAGCGAGGAGGAGTTCGCGAGGAAATGGCTCGCACAGATGAGCCTGCTAGTTGATATCAAGACCAGCAAGTCTTGAGAGAGAGAGGCCGAGACCCATGGATGAGCCTGAAAGGAGAAAGAGAGTGTGTTTTGATTTGGCCAACTGAGCCCCACCCCCTCCCAATGCAAGATAGAGAGATGGCTGGGCATTTTGATACCCCGGGGTGGCATCGCGCGGATAGATGCAGATGGTTTAGAGGGCGGCTGCAAGATACTCCACGTCAAATAAGAGAATCTTCCCACAAATGATTGGCGGTCCCAGCATGTGCAACTTGAGACTGAAGCCGACCAAGGTTAGTTCGCGTGTCCAGCCCCTCGTGTGTACGGGAATGTGAATTAGGGACTGCGTGAACCGTCTATTGTCGAATAACCTAATTGAGCGCTGGCCCTGTAGGCACTACAAGTAGCGATTTGGCCACACAATTGAAGCATTTTATATCACGACGGAGCGATTCAAGCATCATTCTGGGGGAAGATTTGTTTATTCTTCTTCTACTCCAGCAGCACAATGTTGTGCACTGCAGTTCTCATCAGTGCTCGTAGAGCAAAAGTCCCTATGGACGGTATCGCCATATCGACGATCTCACTGACGACTGCGTTAAGGGACCCAAGAGTAAAGCATAGTAAGCACACCACGGAACGTGCCTATACCCTTCGCAATAATCCTTTGTCCATACCATATCGAACGGATCTCCTCTCGACAGTGGTTTGTAGCATTCATCTGTTCCGTCGCAAAGTCCAGAGCTTCTAAATAATCATCCTGTAATTCTATATAGGTGACCATTAATCCGCGATAGTCTCCCAGTTCTTCATTAAGATCCGCTAGTATTGCTCGTTTCTTCTTGATCTCCTGCTCGAGCTGGAGGTTGAGCTTGGATTTCTTCAGGGGAGGCGACTGGGAGTTGGAAGAGGCAATGCTGATGGCCCGTCTCTTGCGGGAGTTCTCACTCAGACTATGAGAAGGAGCGGCGCGGTCTTGATTGTCGTCATCTTCAGATTCATCTCCATGGTCGTCATATTCATGGCCACCGTCACCGTCACTGCTGCTTGTGCTACCGGCTCGGATGTTGGGGACGGCCTCCGGTCCGTCGTCGGGGATGCCAGTAGCACTAGGGTCACTGGGACTGGCAGTCTTCTTGGCCTTACTACGAGTAGCGGCCATCATTGTAGTTGGTCAGCGATGAGGCCGAAGACGACGGGCTACGAGGCTGGCTCAGTAGCGAGAGAATGCTGGCTGGCAAAGTTAGTGAAAGCGGTGAGAAGGTAATCTCCGAGACGAAGCTGAATAAGAGAAGAAACAGAATGGCATTGGGAAGATGTTACGAGGGGAAGACCTGATGCAAGAAACAGGCAAATGGGCTAACCAATGGATGGTTGTAGAGACACCTGTAAACATACCTTGATTGTTGCGGCAAAGCTGTAGCTGCCAGCCTAGAGCGTGAAGGATCGACACTTGCAACGCTTCAAGCCAATGCCGAAGGCTCAACCACTAAGGAAGGGATTGAGTGAGAGTGAGTGTACGACGATTAGGGCAGAGAGATAGTGAGCTCTGTGCTGACCCCAAGCAGAAATGCCACGATTGCGAAGGTGACAAGGGAGAGGAGGACGAGTGGAAGAAGTGATTGTCAGAGAAGTGTTATGGGAGATGCGGAAGTCTGCTACTTTGAATTGTTAAGGTAGGTAGCCAAATAAACTGGTGGCAGCCTGTTGCCTGCTCAGGTTGTGACGTATTGGATGTGTCAAAAGTTTGGTTCGAGGATGAAGAACAGGAAGCTGCGAGTCCTATGTGCGCGAGGTCACTCGCCATGACCAACAGAAACTGCATCGAGTACTGTGAGTGAGGTACGCTGAATTGGAGGAACGGGTGAAACTCCGCCGACAGTGAGTCAGAAGTCCCACGAGCAGGCAGGGGATCAACAAGATGGATAGAGGCAGGTGCATCTATGTAGTTACATACTTGGGACGGTTGATATTTGATTAATTAACAGGGCAGTCGCCAGCAACACCCCCGCCTGAGGAAGAATCTAGATCACTTATCGAACACCCTCTCGTGGTTGATGTTTGCAAGCAGCCGACAAAGTGGAAGGAGCGAACCTGACAAGCGCAAAATTGGCTGAAGGCAAACCGTGGCAGGGCAAGGCGTGTTGGTCAACCACTACACCATCGGCCGACTTTACTCCATTGGTGGCTGAAGCTAATTCAGGGCCCTCAGACACGATGATGCTGACGGCATTGCATGGCCGAAGTCAATGAGCGGGAACCGAAACCGGGGAAATATTGGGCCCAAGAAAGATGGATTGGTGGCATTGTAGAGAACGGAGTTTACGAGGGAGCTTTGCCATGGTCATCACACAGGTAGGTCAGGATCGAGCCAATACAGCACACCAGAGAGTGATCAAATTGGGTATTCTAGTCTATATATCATCCGGAGTACATGCGTGCTTCCAACCCAACCATTGATACCAGGTAGGTAGTAAAAGTCCGCCTAATGTACATGTACGGCCACCACCGCCAGCCCTTTCCCGTCCGGTCAAGCCCCTCCTCCCCAGAAGCTCCAGTGGCCGATTGTAGGACGCAAGACATCATGTTCATCTCCCTTCCTACGTCTCCAGGCCCCATCTAGGCGCGTTGATGATGAAGCCCATCAAGCAGCCCGAAATGATGCCGGCGCACGGCAGGGTAATAACCCAACCGCCGTAGATCCAGCCGATCATGCGCCAGTTGAGGGCACGCCAGTCGCCATTACACAAACCGACGCCGACGACGGCACCGGTGATGCACTGCGTAGTCGAGACGGGGAGTTCTATAAGGAAAGATAATCATTAGTTGTTGACGTGTGCAACAGAAATGGAAGGCGGGCAATGGTCACATACTCAGACGCGTGGCGATGATGATGGTGACGGTGCTGCCGAGCTCCATGGAGAAGCCGCGCGAGGGCGAGTGCAGCGTCAGCTTGTTGCCCAGGTTGGACATGATGCGGTACCCGTACGTCCAGAGTCCGAGCGCGATGCCCGCCCCGCCGAAGACGAGGATCCAGACGGGCACGTTGGACTTCTTGCCCGGCACCTGGCCCTCGTTCCAGATCTGGTAGATGGTCGAGTAAGGGCCGATAGCACTGTAGAAAACCAATAGTGTCAGCCAGTCTGCCAGTCACGTTGAGATAGAAGAAAAGGAGAAAAGGAGAAAAAGGAGCAGAGAGATTTCATATCACTCACTTGGACACGTCGTTAGCCCCGTGCGTGAAAGAAGCAGCGCAGGCCGTCAGGATCTGCAAGAAAGTGTACATGAACTCGGCCTTGTTGTTGTAGTGCGCCGAGCGCGCGTGCGTCTCCTCGAGGTCGCCCGAGAGCAGGTCCTTCTTGTGCTGCATGCTGACGACATCGCGGTCGACGCCGTTGAACAGCAGCTTCTTGACCCACCAGAACGCGACGGGCGGTGCGAACCACTTGCCTTCAGGCTGGGGGCCGACTAGGCCCTTCTTGAGAATCGGGTGGTCGTTGCGAGGTTCTTGCGAGTGCGTCTCGGAGTCGAGGACCGAATCGACGACTTTCCTCTCGGCCTGGGTTTCGCCGGCGCGGGCGGATGCGGACTCCTCGTCGCCCTCAGGGGCGCGGTGGGCCATCCGCTTAGCCTCGAGCTCTTCACGTGTGAGATGGCCCGCGTAGTAGTTCTGCACAGGCCCGCCGAACCCGGCCGGCGGCGGGGCACGGGCCGCGCCGCAGCAGCAGCGGGCCCTGGGGCAGATGATACCAACGGAGCTGCCAGTCCTCGAGAACGACGACGCGGTAGATCCAGGGCAACACAAAAACGGAGGCCAGCACGGCGAAGCCCGCGCCCGCGCCGATGATGGTGCCGACGAGCTCGGGCTCGGTCAGGTCGATTTTGTAGCTGCCGCCCTTCCAGAGCAGCAGCATGCAGATGAGCGAGGCCGTCAGCCAGAAGTAGACGGGGATGGCGAACAGGGCCATCTTGACGGGGTCCTTGCGCAGCATGACGCCGAACTTTGTGATAAGAAACAAGATGGCGCCGAACACGCCCGCGATACCGGGCGCGATGATCCAGGCCAGGAACACCTGGACGACGCCGCCGTTGATGACGGCGGTGCCGGACCCCTCCTTGACCCAGATGACGCCGCCGGCGCCCAGGGACGCGACGCCCATGCCGATGACGCCGCCCAGGATGGAGTGGGTGGTCGAGACGGGCAGGCCGATGCGGGTCGCGATGGTGAGCCAGACGGACGAGCCGATGACGGCGCAGGTCATGCCGAGCATGAGCAGGCCCGGGTTGTCGCGGAACTGGTCCGTCTCGACGATGCCGGTGCGGATGACGTCGGTGATGCGGGCGCCGACGCCCACGGCTCCCGTGAACTCCATGATGGCGGCCAGGACCATCGCCTGGATCAGGGTGACGGAGCGGGACCCGACCGAGGTGGCCCACGAGTTGGCGACATCGTTGGCGCCTGTTTCACGCGGGTGGTCTCGTTAGCGGTCGTCTCCGTCACAGGGGGGGAGGAACATACCGATATTCCACGCGTCTAGAAAGGCGAAGATGGTGCCTATGGCAAGAGATAGTCGAACTGATGCAGCACTGGCATCTTGTCGGCCTTGGTCGAACCAAAAGATACACAAGACTAAATGGCTGACGTTTCCTTTTGGACGACAAGTAGTGACACGAGGGTCACCGGCTAAGATGCGACTCGGGGAGAAGGAAGGAAATCAGTTGCATACAAGGCAATGCCCGCGTTCATATATACGAGCAGGCGTTTATGTACTATTAGTGATACCACTACACACGGCTGCCGATCCCAGGGCAGTGGTTCTCGAAAAAGACTTCGGTGCATGTTCCTAGGTTAGACAGCCCCAACACATTTCTCAGCAGCACGTAATTAGGAACCCACGATGACCTGCTTCTGGTCCCATTCTGACCCTCGGTCATTCCTTACGGAAGTAAGTGCGGCCAGAGAAGCCGACCAATGATGCCTTTCCACGAGAGGGCGTGCTCGACTTAATCAGCAGTGAATACTGGATTCCGCAAAGTCTAGAGTCTTGGTTTTCTCATGGACGATATTTGCCCAGACGGTAAACGAGTAGTCGCATATGCACTAGGCGTGTTGGTTGGCTGCAGCTCCAGTGTGCTGGTGCACACATTGCGGCGGGCTGAAAACCCATGGAAGGCCTTGGCTCTCGAGAGGCGAACTCTTTGAGCTGCCCGCGTGCCGTTCTAACCGTGGATTCGCCCGAGTTCATATGCATGGTCAAATACCAAGATATCAAACCCCGAAGGGTTCCCGCAGCCAACCCGCGCATATAACCATATGCGCTGACCGACGGTGATGAAAAGAGTAAAAGGCCCGTCTGGGATAGAGGCACGTTCCAAGACTTCTTGCATGAACTGTCTCCCCATAGGCTGCGGCGCCGATATTGAAAGGCGCATGGTACTCAACTCGGCCTAACCCAAAGGGACACCTCCCAGGAGTCTCATGGTAGTGGTCGAAGTATTGTAGAGTCCTTGCACCTGCTGATGGTTCAGCTCTGGTTTGTCATCCATCATGTGAACCCTCCATGTTCAATTGATGCCTCGAGTTGACTGAAGGGTCCCTCATCTCGGAATCGATCGTTTCCTGGAATGGGGGTCGTTCACCCCCTTGAGTGGCTCCTTACTCTGGGCAGTGCCGGTTGTTGGATCGAGGCGCAACCGTGGTTTCGTTTTCTCCCGCAGCAGCAAATGGCCCGACTTTTTCATCAGCCTGCTACGTACGTCGAGCAGAGAGTACCCAAGGAGCCTGTGAGCCTTGGCCGGTGGCTTGGCGAGTGCCCTTTTATATGTGGTCGTGCGGTCTTGTTGACGTTGAACAGGAGTTGAGGCTCTTGGCGGGTCCATATTGCCCAGACCAAACAAGCGCCCTATGAGAGAGCTTGATTCTACCACGTGTGCTCAGAATAATGCCTTACTAGTGGGCTGCCATCGCCAACCGTTCCTGGGGTGTGTACGCCAAGCGAGCGTGGGAGCTAAGATGTCGATCCCTGACGAGGGATCCACATTGGCTGATGTCGAGGAGTACAACAACCGGGATTCGAGCAAGCGGTGGTACCAGAAGGACATCTTCGACCTGCCCAACATCGGGAACCTGCCCGACTGGTACTCGGATGCACGATTTGCCCAGCAATACTTCACGGGCACGAACCCTACCACCATCAGACAAGCCGGAGAGTGGACCAAGATTTTCCTGGACGCAGCGACCGACCCGAAAGATGGCCAGATGAAGGCCAAGATCAGCCAGAGAGCAGCCGAGTCCCCCCGAGTCACTCTACGTGCAGGATTATTCTTACTTCCGCGCGGCTGCAGGAACTAACGACTTCCGCTGTGAATTCAAGGAGACCTACCAGGAGGGGGGTAAGAAGAAGGAGCGGCAGGCGTATCGGTATGCCCTGTCCTCGGTCTGCCTCTTCAACCTGGCAGACAATGGAATTCTTGAGCCACTCGCCATCATCATCGACTGGCGCGGCAGCGCCGACAAATCGGTCTTTATTTACAACAAGGAGCTGAACGTAGATGAGCAGAAGGGAGATTGGGCATGGCGACATGGTAAGTAGCTGGCAAAAATCCTTCTTCCCCCTAACGTTAGACCCCTCCCAAACCACTAACTATCGTCATCATCTCCTAGCCAAAACATGTGTACCAGGCCTGGTCGCGCGAGATGCGCGCGCCCGTGGCGGAGCAAGGGGCGAACCTGGGCTCGTTCCCCGAACTGAGGACGTTCGAGGCCCTCGTCGACTGCGTCACCATGCGCATCCACATCGCGAGCCCGCAGCACACGTCGGTCAACTACCTGCAGAACTACTACCAGGCCTTCGTGGTCAACAAGCCACCCGCCTTGTACCGCGACCAGCTGCTGGGCTACGGGGAGGCCGACCTCGTCGCCGCGCTGCCCATGAATCACCCGCACGAGTGGCTGCTGGCGTCGCGCATCCCGTACCTGCTCTCGTTCAAGCCGGGAGACAAAGAGTCGCTCATCATCTACGCCGCGTCCAAGTACCACGTGTACAAGTACAAGAAGAGCGAGAAGGAGCAGAAGATCAAGGAGGCCGCGGCGCGGTTCTACGAGGCGCTCGCCAGGTCCGAGTCGGAGTTCAAGACTTATGCGGAGGCTACTGATGACCAGACCATTACCTACGACGTCCTGAGCCCGAGCTGGAATGCGGTTAGCATCTTGATCTGAGCGGGCCGTGGGCTAGTTGGCCCGTTAGGGAATGAAGTAAAACACCGTGAGGAAAGTTACTTAGTAGGTTTAGGGGCCGCTATCTTGAACTTCCTGTTCCTACCAGGCGGAGGGTTTGATGGATCAAAATAGTTGTTAAAACCTGCAAACGTTTATTATGGTCGGTGATGGCGAAGACAAGGAACGCGTTAAGCGAATATCTAAAAAGTCTCTCATTTAGCATCAAGAACCCATTGTCTGGTTTTTTAGTCGCGATG
The DNA here is from genome assembly GCF_038363925.1 of Apiospora phragmitis. Lineage (NCBI taxonomy): Eukaryota > Fungi > Ascomycota > Sordariomycetes > Amphisphaeriales > Apiosporaceae > Apiospora > Apiospora phragmitis. Next base: position 5,319,547 of record NW_027117400.1, on the reverse strand, counting down.
TGTCATTGATGAAGCTCATGTGTTTCAAGGTGAATGAGTTTATTAGTCAGTTCCCCTAACTGTACAGCCGCATTCCGATGATGAAGATCCCACTCACTCACCAGACCAAGCATGCTGTTACTTTTCCGCGTCAATCATCTTCCCAGGCCATGGAGTAATCGAGAACAGATCGAGTGAAATATTAACAGTACCCCATTAGGTAAACAGTAATCGACTTTGGCCAACCAAAAGTATGCATCGATGGACCGTGAAACCTGGCCCAACGACAAGAAGCCGCTGTGAAGTGATGCAATAGAGATACACTGGGCGCTGTGAAAACACCATACCATGCCCTTTCCCTAATCAAAGCCAGCCCTACAAAACTCCATTCGCTTTTTTTACACAGCCAAAGCATTCAAAGATCAAATACAATGCCCAGGACAGGGCTGCCAGTGTATGCCACTAAGTGGGCTTCAACTGAAGCTCGCCTGGTCTTCCTTCGTTCCTTGTTGGTTAAAAGAACACCACCGACGACGGCAATATCGCTCAATCCTCGATCTCGGACAACTCGTCATCCATAAACAGCTTTGGGATTCGCATGTGCAGCAAGCCGTCCTTGACCTCGGTGGTGACATGGCCCTGGTCGATGTCGACGTGGAAGCTGAAGGCGCGGGCAAAGGCGCAGTCGCGGCGCTCCCGCATCAGGAAGTGGAACGGGTGCTTCCAGCTGATGCTGCTGCTGCTCCCGTCGCTGCTGCCGCCGCCCCCGTTGCTGTTGAAGTTGAACATGCTGCTCCTCCTCTTATTGTTAAAGCTGCCGCCGGTATTGTTGCTGTTGCCGTTGCCACCACCAACGAACCCCCCGAAGCTGCCGCTCCGCTTGAACTTGTCCTGCCTCGGCAGCAGGTACTGTTGCTCCTTCCCGCCCCTCCCGGCCGTCCGATCCTCAGGGTGGTACTGGTGGTGATGGTGCCACTGCTGCGTGCACTGGCGGCAGTTGTCGTCGTGGGACCAGACCCGCGTCAGCCCGCCGCCGTCCTTGGCCTCCTCCTCCTCCTCCTCCTCGACCGTCTCGGGCGGGCGCTGGGCGTCGGCCTCGACCAGGAGCACGCGCGAGTTGGTCCAGTTGAGCCGGATGTCGTCGGTCACGACCCCGGGGAGCTCCACGTCGATAAAATAGGCGTCGTCGCTCTCGCGGATGTCGGTGCAGGGGCTCCGCACCTCGGCCGCGGCGACGGCGGCGCGGGGTGCATGAGGTCTTGGAACAGGTGGTTCACCTTCTGGCTGGCGCTGGACAGGAACGGCATGTTGTTGCTGTTTCCGCTGTGCTGTGGGTGCAGTTGGTGGTGGTGGTGGTGGGGTGGTTCGGGGAACGTCTCGGGGACGCCTGTGACTAAGTAGTGCGGCAGTGGTGATAACATGAAGAGTACTGACATAATCCGTCTGAACTAATGTTTGGAGAAGTCTGCGTTTCAAGAGAAGCCTTGAAAGTCCGTGTAAGTAAAGTATCAGGAATCAGTGTGATCAGGCCTACTACCAAATTTATTTATTGGGGGCACAGTCTTCCCCGATTCCCGGGGTCACATTGGGGTATCATCATGTGAAATAAGGAATAACAGGATCCCTCCCCGCCCCCCTCGTAACGGCAGCGCGATCCATAGCGAGCCAGCGAGCTATTGGATGGGAAGTTCATTTTTACTGTGCTGTTTCTCGTTTACTCATATTCTGTTGTCAGGATGGGCATGGTCTCCTGATGGTAGGTTGGGGATGGCCTGACCAGGATCCGGCAGTGGAACGATGCCTCCCCGCTAAATCCCCAACAGGGGGGTGCTGCCGGACGCCGCCGCGGGAAGATACCGGGCTGCGCCGCTGCGGTCTGGCCGCGCCTTTTACGTACCATCGTCGTCATTCCATTCAAATCCAAATGAATGGTTACATCCAATATTATTTAGAATTCGATAGCGATTGTCCTTTATGTGTGTCGAACTTGGGCGATCAGGGTCTGCCAAGTGGCCCAAGTCGTTGTACGGTAGTAACCGGTGCTTGATCACGGTGCAGTTTCTCCTAAATTTAGACGATCTAACCTAACTGCCGGCACACACAATACGAGCAACTCGAAAAACAGATACGCAACATGACGCCAGCATTTGTTGAACCTCCAACTAGTTTTATTCAACATGTTTTTGATATTGCCTTCGTATATTAGTTGTCTTCCACCAGCGAACCATTTTATTCCAGGCTCCTCGGTAGATCTAACCGAAGCCGCCGAGTCAGTGACTCCACTGAATGGTCGTGATGGGTCTGATGGACGTCCGAATAAGGTTTCTTTGAGAAAAAGCACGATGCGATCGGACGGCGCAAGTGGAGAAACGACGAGATCAAGAGGAAAAGCTCGATGTCGCTATTCGCCGAGATATGGACGACGCTTCTCGGGGACATCCCGGGTTTGCGCTACTTGCGTTATGCGTTATGCTATCAGATATGTATCACGTAGTACGGCTAAAACTGTCAACTCCGATTTTGTTGATCTTACAGCAGCCCTGACGAGGTTAGGTAGGTCATAACTATCCTACAACGCTCGGAACACCCGCAAAAGTGAAAATTTACGGATGCGATCTCTTATGGAATGGGAGGAAAAGTCCTGTCGCAAAATCCGGCGTTGCCGCCAGCTCACGGGGAAATGTAAGGAACGCTTGGTGGGCGTCAAGAGTTGAGGTTTATCATTATTTACATCATTATTTGGGTGTGCCACCACCATTCAATTAAAATCCGGCGGGTATTTTTGTTCGACACACTGCGGATACGTCCAGTATATCAACCCCGTTACCAAATGGTTCAACACGCGCCGCCTCAGGGGTATCTCCGGCTTGTGGTGTTTGGTCATGTCATACTCGAACATTAGAAGGACGTTGCCGATGCAGTTCAGTAGTCGGAACAACCTAGCCCGCAGAAATCAGTATAGTACCCATAGGAATATTCATCTTGAGTAAAAGGCGCCTAAGAAGAATATAACTCACATATTCACCGTGAAGAACACCAGTGCTGCAATGGTAGCAGCGCGTATCGGGCTGCGAAGATGTATCTCCAGGTTTTTCGCCACCATGTAAAGGGGTGGTATCCATAGTCCGAGAATTGTGAGCTCGACCAGCGCGACCCAGTGATACGTCCTCACGTAGTTGCCCCTGAGCACGAGGAACGCCATACACACCCACAGCAATACGAAGTTGATCTGCAAATCTCAGCCGTTAGTATACGAAAAAGAGGTTCATATGAGGGGTGCGGGTAAATCAGGAATAGGCTGTTATGACATACCACGGCCGGCACGAACACCGCCAAATCCTCCCGAAAGTACGCCAGACTCAGCGCCCCCGCGACCACGCCGACGGAGAACTGCGCGAACCCCAGCAGCAGAAAGCACCAGAGCACGCGGTAGTAGCGCTCGTAGCAGGCCGCGTGGAACTGCTCGCTGGCGCCGCTATGGGTGCCGCCAACGACGGGCCAGCCGCACCAGCGGCACACCCAGGCGCGGCCCGCGTTGGCGAGCACGACGGCGTCGCCGACGTGCAGGTCGCGCGCCTGCACGCTGCAGCGGAAGCACTTGGAGGCCAGCGGGTGCGACCCGGGCTGCAGGATCAGGGCCGGCGTCGTTTCGGTTGCCTCGTCGTCGGGCATGTAGTGGCACACCTGGCACACGCCGGCGAACTGGCTCGCGAGCGCTTGGGGCCCGCCGAATAGCTCGCGCACGAAGTCGGGCGTTAGTAGGTCGTGATAGAAGCGGCAGGTGCGGCGCAGGCGCTCGACGTCGCCGAAGCGCAGCTGGTCGATGATGAGGTAGTGCAGCTCGAGCGGCAAGTTCATCAGCCGGCTGGGCGCGTCCGGGTCGTACGCCGCGGCGGACCCGTTGGCCGCCTCCCATTTCTCGCGCATGCGGTCGGCGATGGTCTCGAGCGGCATAATGGCGCTCCGGATCAGCGGCGACCCGGGCGGGTGCTCCACCAGGTTGCCCTCCTCGTCGTAGATGGGCGAGGGCACGCGGTGCAGGCCCTCGACGCCGCGGCGCACGAGGAACTCGAGGCCGCTCGTCGGCGTGATGGAGTTGAGCGAGTTGCGCTTCTCGACCACGCGCAGGGAGTCGCGCAGCTCGAGGCGCAGCGAGTCCCGCTTGTCGCCCGGCCGCGACCGCCACGAGGCCCGCCGCTCGCTCTTGAGCGACGTCGGCCGCGAGCGCCGCGAAAAAGGGCCGTCTTCGAAGTCCATCTTCTCTTCTCTGGCTGGCCGGCCTCTCTGGCTGGGGGGTGGGGGTGATGAAAGTGGGATGGGATCTCGAAAAAACGAACAATGGGCGAATTGTCGAAATTCGATCCTCCGCCTCAATGCGGGTTGGGTATTTGCGGTAGTAGGTAGAATTGTCCGTTACCCAGAGGACGCCATTGGTCACGGGAGAGTGGGACTTGCGGAGGTTTCTATGCGGGCAGAGATTGAAATTGACTTGCTACTTTAAAACGTACTTAGGTTACCATCGCATCGAATGTAACACCATTGACTTGTTTGGTGGTGGTTTTTTTCTTCCCCTGGGCCGCCCCCATGAAACTCCAGATGTAACAGGGCAAGGGGTGGAGAAGTTGAAACGGGATCGACGGACGTTAGAGACGCATCGGAATTAGGATTGTTTCGACGACAGGCTGACAGCCTTGTTCTGCTTGTTCTTCATTTGCTTGTCGTCTCTCTGCAGCCTCGAGACGACGACATGTGAGGTGAGATGTTTATCCATTTCCCTCTTCGTTTGGGCCGCCTTTCCTTTCGTCTAGTGCGCAGCTCACATGGTCGCTGTCAGTTGCTGACTGGTGCCACGTTTCAGAATAGAACCCCGCCATCGACGCTTTGGGTATTCACCATGGTGCATCCCTACCTAAGGTAAGTACGAATGCCAATGAGAGGGCAATCACTGGGTAATTATTCGTTTCAATTGGCTCGAGTCACAACCGACAGACCAATTTCTGTGAGCGAACTTGGAAAGAAACGACCTCTCGTCTAAAAGGTCTTGAAGCTGGCTGATAGGTAGTAATTCGACTTCCGAGACCAGAGAAGTTTCATTCCCGCATGGCCGAGCTCAGCTGCAGCCGTATCTAGCCGCTGCACTGCATATACTATGCACGTGTCATGGCCGTGCCGGTAAACTGGGTGGCTGGAGGCTGATGTTCAAGTTCAGCTGTCCCAGTGAACATCTCTGATAACTACAAGCGGCTGTCCCAGTGAACATCTCTGATAACTACAAGCGCCCTCTGCCGGGTCTCATGAAAAGCACACGGCAAGGCCAGCAACAGCACGGCGGCCCGAATAGATATAGCCCGGAGCTACAGCTTTTAGCTCGGCAGCCCTGTGGGCCCGGACCTTACAGCGAAAGGTCGGTCACTGCAGTCGAGATACACCATCTCAGTTCTGTCTGGTTCGGCGACACTCCTCAAGGTCCCCATTGAGTCTACAGAAGCTCTTATGTGGCGAGGACCCGTCAAGGTGTCTCTTGGCATCGCCTACCCTGCCAAGGCCTAGGTTTATACTTATGCAGGACCTATGGGTTGCGGCGCATACCTAGAACAGGCCGGTCCGGTCCCGAAAAAGCTAACTCGAGCGGTTCTGTCTTGTTCGATCGATCGGCCCTCGCGATCGTGGTTAGGTACTCTAAATTGACTCATACAGAATAGCTAACTGCAATAGAAAGGATTCTGCCATACTATGCAGGTCGGTCTGGACCAAGGGGTGGCTTGCCAGAAAGTGATTAGTTCGTGACCTTGGAATGGCGTTTTGGGCGTGCCAGGGCACATAACCGACATGTAATGAGGATTTACATCTGATGGAAACGCCTTTCACTGCTGCTCGAGAGAAATTTATAAGGAGCACACGGCCCGATAATAACCATTTTCATTCTCCACGCCATTCGTTAGCTCGTCCAGTATCACCCTGAAAGGAAAACAGACGACAGCCGCAGACAGCAGCAGTCACGATGAGGTACTTGTCAGCGCTCTCCATCCTCGCGGGGGCAGGGGCCGTCATGGCCGCAGACCCGAACTCTGCAGATCCGGACTCTCCCCCCTTGGATGAGGACGGAAAGCCTTTCCCCGGGGTCTGGGTTCAGGTCGCGTCGACCTCGTACTACTGCTACGCAGACAACTGCGCGCGAGCCGTGACGGGCACCCGGACCAATACCGATATGCCACGCCAATCCGTTCGGATGGCCGACTGCTCCAGATACATGCTCACGACATATACTCCTGCGCCAGTGTAAGACAACAGACCCATTTCCAAGTCCAACCCCCCAATCTTGCATTACCTTCTTTACTTCACCTCCCGTCCCCGTGTCTCTTTATCCCCCGCAACGAGAAGTTGGTCGTATACCTGATATCCGGCAGCGTGAAATGTAACTAGGAGACGTAGGACCACGACGACGACTATGACCGTAACGATCACGGCTGCAACGGGCAATGCCCAAAGAAAGAGAGTAGCCGCCACCACCCCCACCCCCGTATCTTCTGGGCTTCGTATCATGCAACCTCCAATAGCGGCCCCGACCGGCGTCCCCTACTACGCAAGCTTCTGCACCGAGGCATTTGCTGGGGCCACGCCCCATTACTCCTCGGCTTGCAACTGTAAGACCTACTGCTCGCCGCTCCTATTTTTCCTTATATATGAGTATATATAGAGAGGGAGAAGGGGAGGGAGAGAGAGAAAGATGTCATCTCCCCCCCTCCCCTCTTGAGGTACGTGGATGAATGATTGGGCTAACTTGGGACAGGCTGGTCCATCACGGCCACGACCAAGACCCTCCCCGGGAGCACCTCCACCGTCACGCAGACAACCACGATCACGTTCACGCCCCCGCCCCTGTCCCCCTGCTCGCCGCCGCAAAACTGCGGGAACTTCGGCGACTCGCAATGCCCGGACGACTCCGCCAACTACTGCGCCTGCCTCGACGACACCAGCGGCGCCGCGACCTGCTACGCCTTCCCGAACGGCATGGACTGCTCCACCTTCACGCAGTGCACCACCAACGGGCAGTGTCCGAGCGGCACCTCGTGCAGCCTGAACTGGTGCTGCGACTACGGCATCTGCGCGCCCATCCAGGCGGCCGGGACCTGCCCCAACAAGAACGCCGCCCGCGCCGTCTTCGCCAGGCGGAAGCGGGACGCGCGGGCTGAAGTGGCGCGCTCCGTGGCTGCTGCTGCGGCTGCTGCTGCCACTTCTGCCACTTCTGCCACTTCTGCCACTTCTGCCACTGCCCCCGACGACGACGACGACGATGAGGATTTGGATGATGATGAGTATGATGAGGAGGGTGATGTTGCCCGCAGAGATGACGACGGTGACGACGTTACCACCTCTGTCATCATGTGCCCTACGGGCCCTTGCGGTACCACCACCATCACCGCGGAGCCTCAGACGACGACCACATCTGAGTGAATCATGCGTGGGTCGGGGAAAGCCAGGTAAGACTGGCCGAGTATATAGATGGAGATTGGAGAGGGCGGTAGGGAGCAAATTTGACGGATTTAATAAGGATCGAAGCAATGGTAGGAAAAAGGGAGCAGAGCACATATGTACACTAGTCTGCGACTCCAACGGCAATATACTTTACTTATATACTGATTTACCTACCACTCTCTCACACGCTGCGGCACTGTGTTGGTTTCCGGAAAGGCGAACCCGCCCTACCTTGCTTGCATACTCCTCTTCCCGTTTGGGCAACTGCCCTGATTCGGACTGGATTCGGGCTTTGGCCAAGAAACAGTTCGGGCTGGCTGGCTGCGCTGTCAGATCTACGACGAGAACAAGGGGCAGATAGGGGTTCGGAAATCGCTGAGATACGCGACACTCTGAAAACGGCTGCACTACGAGCAGCAAGTATCTAATTCCTTGGAGTATTCTAGAATGTACTTTGGCGTCACATATGATGCCTTGCAACTTTTTGGCTGTGAATGTCCGTATCGGCACAAAAGGCACAAAGAAAAAGGGCGAAGTACGACACTCGCCTCACCCATGGCAGCTGAATGTCGTAAATTGAACATGGTGTTGTATTGTCCACTGGCTTCTCCTATACATGAAGTTTTTAAGAAACCTTTTCGCCCGTGAAAGTAAGGGAAATCTAAGAGCCACCCGGACCTCCAAGCAAGGCAAATCTTCTGACGATACTCGGTCCATATTCTTGGTACTATCGCGCATGTGTTAGCAAGTGGCTCCCAACAACAGAAAAAGGAAAAAAGATGGGGCGACAAACCTCAGCCTTCGTGTGGCAGTACGAGCGGAACTCGGGCGTCTGTCCCAGCAAGCTACCTCCGAACCAGGGACCGTGTCTTTGACGCTTGTGTGTAATGACCTGCACTTCCAAACCGCCACTCCGCGCGCCACCACTGCGAACCTCGCTGGCCCGGATTCGGGCATCGACCAGGTGCTTGATGTCTCGTTGTAATCGGCGGCCGAAGTCCTTGTAGAGCGTGCTACCACCGGACAACACAATGTTCTTGTAGAGACCCCGACGCACATCGATAGGACTCTGCTGGATGACACCGTCCACGACCACGGGCAGAGGGGTCAGGAAATCGGACGAGTAGATTTCGGGGTTGAAAAAGATCTCGGGCGCCAAGAAACGCTCGTAACCGACATCGACAGACACCTCGCGGCCACCGGGCTGTCTGACGAGGTGCTTGACGAATTTGGTCGGGTCGCGGTCGTACCGGGAGAACTCCTTGACGATGTCGGGGCAGACGTAGCAGTGCTCCTCCTTGATCTCCTGTGCCGTCTTCAGGGAGCTGTCGGCCTCGCCTCGGTCGCGGAGCAGGGACTGGACGAAGTAGGTGATGTCTCGACCGGCGATGGGAATGGACTTTATCGAGGAGCCGATGACATAACCCTCGGCGACGGGGATGACGTGGGTGACACCATCACCCGAATCGATGACGGTACCGGTGAGCGAGCGATCCGACACCTTTGCTGACGTCCACGAGGCAGCAAGGGCAAGGACGGCCTGGACGGCAATGTAGAGACCGGCGCAGTTGAAAGACTCGAAGAAAATCTCGGCCGTGTTTTCTCGGTTCTCGGGAGGGTTCAGAGGCTGTGGGGCGGCTTGTCAGTACCTCAGGGGTGCCTTTGCTCGATCGGGCATCTGTAGGTTTGATTGGACTGCCCCAAGGGGTAATGGGAGCTCAACTTACAGGCTCCGTCAGTAGGAAGTAGTGGTCTTCAGGCTCGACTCGCAGGTACTTGAAGATGGAGTTTGACCAAAAGCGCTCCATGTGATCCTATCCCGGCATCAGTTGTCTGTTCCAGCCCGTTCATTCTCGAGGAGCCCATACCCAGTTTTCTATTTGACCGTGACGGATGGGGTAGTGTAATCCGTATCCTGGGCGCGTTTTGGTTCAGCACTTGTTCTTGTATCTGCTCTCAATTGGCAGCTGGCTCCTGGCTCTTACCTGGTCCTCCTGAAGCCGCGATGGCCTCGTCGCCAATGAAGAAGTCGAGATCCTCGGTTCCTCGCTTGCCCGACAGATGGCCAGCAGGGCCGGCGCCTCCCGTCAAGAAAGTGGGCTTGTTCACGACGGCGGGTCGACCAGAGCCGGTACCGCCGCCACCGCCTGCGGCACCTTTCGTTGCGATGGCGGTCGGGAAGACGAAGGAGGGAGAGTCGTTACCGGCGAAACCTAGAGACGCCCAGGGCGCAAGGTAAGTAAGAGGGACATGCGCAAGGGAGTGGTGGTCGGATGGGAGAAAATCGTACCAAGCTTCGAAAAGCCCGTACCGCTATGGTTCGAAAATCAAGTCAGCAAATACACGGGATTCCAGCTTGGCCGTCGCTGTCGGGATTGCGGGGTTGGGAGGTGAAGGGCGAACGTACTTGTCCATGACAACGGCCGGCGTTTGGTTCGCCATTTTGGAGGAGGATACAGCACCCGCTGATTGAAAGGCAATTGGAGAGTGTTTGGAGGTGTTGGGCGCGGCGAGGTGGTCGACTTTTCGGGGGGTAGTTGGGAAGCGGGTGTCGTGGTGCTCTCCCAACACTGGGAATAATTACGTTGCCTATCACCAAGAGTTGCAGGGAGTAGCGGCAGCTTGTCGTTCGGGCTGTGATGTAGGGGGTTGTGGCGGTGCGGTGCTAGGCAGAGACCACTGTAAATGTGTGGCTGGTACTTTGGTGGGGTTCATTTCTCCAGCCAGAGCCTGAGAGCTCTGCACCCACTGACAGTGGCAGGTGAGCTGCCCAAAGAGCTGGGATCAATGCTTTGCCCCACCAAGATTACTGAGCTTAGCTAAGAGGTCAATTGCTGTGCATCCTGACGACGAAGCTCAATGGGATGCAAGCAGGCAACAACAGCTTAGCTTTCGATCATATATCATCACCTGTGAGTTTGCGCACTTGAGCTATGGCGACATGTTAGAATCCGAAACTTTCATGAAGAAGATTGCAAGTAGTAACGCCCTTTGTCTGCTAGATAGATGGGTATATGGTGAAACAGTGCTGGGCATAATGATGGCGTCGAGAGTCTTGTAGAAACCTCCAAGGAAGGCACTACATTCAACGTCCACCGCAGAAACACCAAGTAAAACCAGGTAAAGGAAGGAAGGAAGCCACACCCGACTGACTTGACTCTGATTCATCCAGCCGAGGCTGAGCACTGAGGTCATCCCATTTGGTCCTGAATCTCTGTCAACCTCTGTTCTTCCTCCATCATCAACTCCATCCCGGAGTTGGCCCATATCGTTATACCCATTGGGCACTCTCCGCCGCAGCATTTCTAGTCATCAAGGCCTTTACACAGCATTATTATAGAGGTCTCATCTTTGCCAGTGCATGGCTTGCACCGTCATCTCCAAATTCAACTCACTTCTCTTCTTCTGTTGAGTGAATGGGCGACGATATCCTGAAGTTCCGGTCTTTGTTGTCCATCTACGACGAAAGGGGCGACCTGGTCCAGCTCTTTTCCGGCTCCCGATCCAACACTATACCGCCGGGGACCCATTAACAACCTCTGACCCAAGGCTCGAGTCCCAGGCTTTTGGGTTATTGTTACCAGCAGCTCTGGTACTATCGTCGACTCCGTCATCAACCCCTCGACCAAGTGCCGAGCAAGACCAAGGAAGCTCTGCTACAGTAGGCTCTCGTCCACCGCTCCAGTACAGTTATTCCTCCAAGATCTGGAACTTCCCAGCTACCACCTTCTCTTCAACCTCCTCGTCGTCGTCTCGGTTGGCGACCCACCACGCCGATCCCCACAAACAGGCACAAATCCTCAACTTCTGCACCTACACATGCTGGGTACCATTCCAAGACGATACACTTCTGACATGCAATAACCTAGTCCCAAGTGGAACGACCATATTGCTTGACCAGTCGTGTACTCCACGCCGCCAACAGATGCAAAGGAAATCCCTGAGACCCCGAAACACAATACAACTCCTGGGTTTCCCCATCTCTTGACCACACAAAGCGGGTTTGCAAACAGCAAGGCCAACACGGGCAATCATCTCCATGTCTGACCAAGACAGCAAGCGACACCTTCCACAGGAAGGTGGGCAAATGAACAACCATTCCTACCACTCCGGCAAGAGAAAGCTCGGGCAAGACAAACCTGAATATTCTCAGCCAACTCGCTCGCAACGGGTTAGTAGTCCTTCCACCATGAGCTATGACGGGGAGTTTGACTTAGATCCTAACGATGAATTTAAGACCGACATCTTCCAAGAAGGCACTGAAGTACCTGCATGGCACAATGCTACGCCCGTCTCAGATCCAGCATTGGCAGCCTGGCTGGACGGTGGAGCAGATCGCAAAGGTAGACGCTGGAAGCCGCCTGTTTCCGCCATCTTCATCCACGCTGGGGCTGGCTACCACAGTACTGCCAATGAACGCATGCATCTACAAGCTTGTAGCGAGTGAGTGGCGATTACTACCCCAACGTGACGGATCAAGCTTATACTGACAACCCCAGTGCTGCGCGTACCGGCATGATCGCTCTCAAGAGTGGCCTTTCGGCTACCGATGCGGTTGAAGCAGCCATCAGAATCCTCGAGGACAAGGAGATTACCAACGCAGGCTATGGCAGCAATCTGTCCATAGATGGAACGGTCGAGTGTGATGCTACTGTTGTTGACCACTACGGCCGCAGCGGCGCTTGCGGTGCTGTCCCCAGTAAGAAATAAATTTTCGACTCGCATTGTTGCATCAAGCTGACAGACGCATCTCCCAGATATCAAGAACCCAGTGAGCCTGGCCAAGCTGATACTCGACAGCAGCAACGAGCCCCTCTCTCTGCGACGAGTTCCTCCCAATCTTCTGGTCGGCAATGGCGCCAAGGACTTTGCCTGGGAGAAGAAAATGCCTATTGTGCCCAACGAGCTCCTCATATCGCGCAATGCTCTGGATCGCTACAGCCGTTGGAGGGAGGATCTTAAGCGGGCCAAGCTGGGCGAGAAGCCCCCTCCGAGCAGATCAGTGCCCGCAACAACAAGAAGGACCTGCGCGACCACACCAATGCCATCATGACAGGAATGTGGAACGAGGGGCAACCGGACTCTCCGGGTCAGCCTAGCACGCCTTCGGAGAATGGAAACTCGCCCTCTCCTAAAAGCGCCTCGAACCCCCAATCTCCTCTACCCAGCTCTTCTCGACACTTGCCAAAGGAACGCGGTGTCCTGAATCTCCATCTCCTTGGTTCCACAGCAGCGCCGAAACTCGTGCTTCCCAGCCAGTCAGCCGTGGATGTGTCTGTCAACAAGCGACCGCGGTTCATAACCCATGATAGCAATACTTCAGAAAATTCCGATGGCCAGTATGACGACAGAATGGACGTCGACGATGGCTGCAACTCTCCACTGCGTCAGTCAACATTCTCCCTACTTGGAGGTACAAGGGCGACGGACCAAGACCAACCCGCCGAGCCTTCCAATAACGTCGATGCTGCACTCCAAGATGACCACATTACCGACACGGTCGGAGCCATAGCTATTGATCAAAATGGATTCATGGCCGCTGCCTCTTCTTCTGGTGGCATTGGCATGAAGTTCCGAGGCCGTGTCGGCCCAGCCGCCCTTGTCGGCATCGGCACCGCTATTGTTCCCGTCAGCGAGGACGACCCGGACGGCATCACGGTGGCTTCTGTGACCAGCGGCACCGGCGAGCACATGGCCACGACCATGGCAGCCCAAAAATGTGCTGAACGACTCTATCACGGAACCAGACGAGGGCCTAGTGGGGTCGATGTCCCGGAAGACGATGAGAGTGCCATTCTCCAGGGGTTCGTAGTTAATGACTTCCAACAGCACCCCGGCGTCAAATACTCGACTAGCGCCGGTGCCATCGGGGTCATGTCCGTCAAGAAAGCCCCCAAGGGCTACTACCTGTACTTTGCGCACAACACCGACAGCTTTGCTCTGGCGAGTATGAGCAGTCGTGACCGCGAACCATACTGCGTCATGAGCCGACTTCCCGAAGGTAGCTCTAGGGTCGCTCAAGGAGGAAGGAAGATTTCGGTAGATTGATGGAGTTTGTCATATTTCTTTTCTGTCTTGCAGAAGTGGACTTTGCTCAGGTTGCATGCAAGGAACACCTCTACTCTGCCCGCGAAGTCCTGATTAGTCTTGACTTCCTCACCGATCCTTCTACGACGAAACTGTTCCATTCCGCATTCTCGGCGTTGAACTTGATACCCTAGATTTTATTTTTGTCACCCTTCTTGTTGTTCGTTTACCTATTTCATGCGGGATGATCTTCCATGGCCCAAGCATCTCCAGCTGCGAGGTTTGCCTATAGGGCTTGTCGGGTGACACTGGTTGGTACTTGGGCAGTCGGTTAAGAGGGCAAATACTGGATAGGACAGATGATGAGACCTTTTATCGAGCCTTCAGACTGCACCTAATGGTTGAGCAAGGACCTGCCACGGTCCACAGCATCGAGGCCTCACTAGATAAAAACCATAGACCAGTATTCCTAGCATGAATTCTTCTTCTTATTCCCTCTATTCTCTTATCCCAGTGCAGTGCTAAACAGCAAATGATGAAAATGCCATGCTGAATCCTAGAAATGCTTTCTCTCCCTGAAACGCCGGAACCTGATGAAACCCAATCCTTATGCCTGCTTAGTCTCTGTGTGTATCCTGCAACGCAAATGATCCAATACAATGTGTGTTGCCCCTTGCCCGCCCTCAAGGTACCGGAGTGCCGGTGGCGCTGCCCGTCTCCTCGCGGCCGCCGACGCCGTTGATCTTCTTCTTCTTCTTCTTCCGCAGCACGACGGCGGGCTTTTGGCCGTAGTTGCCGAGGGCGAGCTGGGTGCCGCAGGTCAGGCAGCCGGCGCCGCCGGGCGGGACCTCGCAGAAGATGGAGAGGCAGACGCTGCAGACGAAGCCCGTGTCGACGACGGCGCGGTGGCAGAAGCAGGCGGCACGGAAGTCGACGCGATCCTGGGTCGCTTGGAGTAGGTGGGCGCGGGCCTCGGCGTCGGGCAGGAAGCCCAGCATGAGGTAGGTCAGCAGGCCGCGCGGGTTCAGGCTCGCGGCGACGTAGCTGCCGCCCGTGATGAAGGCGGCTTGCTGCAGGAAGGTGGGCGAGGCGTGCGGGGATAGGGACAAAGTGTCGATGGGGATCCGCGCGTGCGCGGCGGCGAAGACGGCGTTCATGGTCGCGATGTACTGGGCCGGCTCCGAGTCCGAGACGGAGAGGACGAGGATCCGGGCGTGCAGGGTCGGGGCTTGTTGGGCGCCGGCTACGACGGCGGCGGCGCCGCCGTTGCCGGCGGTGTTGCTGTTCCCAGTCGAGTTGGGGTCGGACGATGAGGGCTTCGCGGGCGCGAAGGACAGGGCTGTTTTGTTGATGTAGGCGAGGGCCGTCGTGAGGGCGCCGGCGACGAGGGTCGTGTAGGGGATGGCGCTCGCGTCGGTTTCGGCGATGAGGGATTGCAGGGAGGAGAGGATGGAGGACTCGATGGCGGCGAATTGGGGGTACTTGTTGGCTGAGGTCCCGAGGGTTGTGGCTTTGTGGTGATTCCCACTCCCGTTCACACCCGTCATTTCCACGTCTCCATCGCCGCCTGGGCCAGTCTTCTTCTTTTTGGAGGAGTTGCTGCTCGGGGGCTTTGGTAGAGCCAGACGGCACGGTGGCTGTGGGCGGCGAGGATGGCGACCTGGTTGTCGTTGCCGAAGGCGAGGTGGGCGTTGACGAAAACGAGGATGTTGGCGAGGGCGGCGGAGATGGACAGGGTCGGGCTCAGGGCCTGCCAGGCGCGCGGGTTGGTGTCGAGGACGATGGTGAGCAGCGAGGGCGTCTGGCCCGTGGCCGTGACCTCGTAGTGGTCCGAGGCGTCGATGCGGTTCATCTTGGGAGGCAGAGAAGCAGATGTCGTGGGAAGAAGAATCAGGACACACACACTGGAGGTACGCAGCGCGCAAGGACTCAGTGACGCATCAAGAAGCCCAGACAGGACATAACCGCCTGAGGTTGCGCAAGCTTGCTTGTTGCGGCTGTGCTGCTGTCGCTTCTTAAAATCTCGGTTTCGCGTAGTACACACTTCCACAACTGAATAGGCTGTGATACTTTGTTGCCTGACGTCTTTCACCGAAAGCTCATCCTAGATCAGATCCTACAGAGGACGAGTTGAGTGGTCTTAGCGAGATAAGCAACAAGTGACAAGGGAGGCCCGGACGTTCTGAAGCTTCAACATTTTAGTGGACCACGGTTTTGTTTTAGTGGCTTGGCCCCGGCAGAAACAACAGAAACAGCACATCGACTTCTTCCAGGCCAAACAGCCAACCGGCATTGCAGAGTTGCAGTGCAGTCAGTCAGTCAGTCAGGCTTCCTCGCTGGCATTTCCGGCCTGGCATGCCAAGGCCTCCAAATGAAGTCACTACATGCCTCCGTGTCGCAAAAGGAAAACAAACGTCTGGTTAGAAAGAACGGCCAAACAGTTGCACCAAGCCCTTTGCGCATCTCGCACTCAAATAACAGGCGAATCGGGCTTCAACATTCCACAGGTTGGACTCAGATGCGGGAGCGTAGGTTTGAGACAGCAGGTCTTGTCACAACTCAGGGGGGCCATGATGTTCTTGGCACATGGCATTGATCTTTTGGTATTTCTCCTTGCTTCAGTGGATGCAGTCGCCCATCAGCTTTCTATTCCGTGACTGATTTCAATCTATCTGAGCATGTAGTTGAAGTTCGTATGTATTGATTGATGGCTCCCTTCATCAGGTTTGATTTTAGGGAGAGGCGGGGCAGGATGCATCGAAGCTAATTGGTCTCGACTCTTCGACTAGGGTAGACGAGCTTTCCCCGCGACCAAAAGCTCATGTACTCCAACACACCTGACCAGATATTGGGACTGGCGCCGACGAACATTGTAAACATTTCCTCGTAAGGCTGAACCGAACCGAACAAGAGCCCTCAATCGTTTGAGCGGGTTGTACAGACCCGGTCCAGACTCTTTTATACTTTGTTTCCTCTGTTCGCTTGATCTTGATCTTGATCTTGACGCCACATCCCATTACGGCATCGTGACCACCCCGCCATACACCGTACGTACACGTCCAATCTCACCCATCCCACGCAATCCCCCTCCGTCATGCTCGAAGCAGCGTATGAGAGCTGCTTTTCCGTACCATCCGAACAGGCTGCACGACGCATGGTGAGCATTGCATGGCCCTGTGCCGCCCTAGATTCGCCCAGGGCGCCAGCAGAAAGGGCCATGTGAACAAGTCATCCTGCGTTCTGGTCGTACCCGTACCTCGACTATTGCCTCTTCCATACTAACTCCCTGACTGCATCAGGCGTATCACAGCCAACCCCCCCGCGAAAGGCAATAAAACAATAAACCCGCTCATACACGGCTGGCTTGCCCTGCAGGTGAATGAAGCCAATCCCCTTCTGACTTTGCTCTGCCTGCTCCCCTTGTCGCACATCCAAGGCAGCCAAGCGGCAAAAGCCCAAGTGTCCCGGATATCTTGGCGCTGCTTCTTATTAGACCTTGGGCTCTCTTCTCGTCAAGCCTGGACGATCTGTTTCCTCCCACCTTCGCCTCTTCCTCTCATACCCAGTTTGATTCAAGCTTACCTCAGAAGTTGATCCTACTGCTGTGCCCGAGGCCGTCTTACAGAAAAACAGAGGGATCATATAATTGACGAATATCTCTTCAACTGACGAATACAGTTGATCTATCTAATTCTTTTTCGCTTCATTCTACCCCTACCTACAATATACCGTCCGCGGTCCTCATTCCCACCCGGCCATTCTTGCATACTTGACTCAAATCTGCTATTGAGAGGCACTGCCCTGTCCATCACCATGGAGGAGGCCCAAATCGCCATCACCTCCAACAAGGAGGAAATGGCCAAACTGAGCAATCTGGACCAGGCTCAGCTACTTCTCGCACGCCTCATGCAGGGTGGTCAAGAAGACGTTGACACCTGCGAAGCTCTGGATCTCCTCACCAAGCTTCTCAACAATGACTTCGCCGCTTGCCAAAAGGACAAATCCCACAAGTCCATATGCAAAATCTTTGACGACGATTGTATCGACAGTGTCTTCAGCTATCTCGACATGAGACAGGCTGATCAAGTTCGTGGCCATGCCGTCTTGACCGTTTCTGCCTACCTGAAGGCGGCCGGAGATGACGGGTCCAAGGCCCTATCTCACTTTTTCTTCGACCGTATGAAGCGCGGCACTTACGACGACTACATCGTCGCCTTTTGTGTGGCTGCTGCCGTTTTTCCTATCGCGCCGGATATCACGGCCGAGATGTTCCTCAGTGAGGGCTTTCTGGGGAGCCTGGGACCCTTGATGCGACGCAAGTGGAAGAGCCGAAAGGTCGAGACGGCGTGCCTGGAAATGCTGAATGCTGCGTCCATGAACGCAAACTGCCGAGAGGCGATTATCAAGTACTGCACGGAATGGCTGGAGGAAGTGGTTGACCAGGACCCGAGCGAGTTGTCTTCAGCCGTCCACTCGGTCGACTTCGAAGTCGAGGGCACCCACGGATCCATCGCGATGCGGCGCCATTCGGAGGCGGTTCAGAACCTTGCGGCCGTCATTCTGGCCAAACTGAGGGTAGGCACTCTGAAGCTCCCCCTCGCTTCGCCCCCGGCGTTCGAACACTTGTACTGGAAGTGAAGTGGGGATGAACGTAGGATGGGCTGGCTGACCTGAGGCTTCAGGCGGTACCTTCGGCAGCACAGCCTGCGGGGGAGGGATTGGAGGGCTCGAGGGTCTCACTAGCAACGACCAGCATCGAGGACCTTGCCACCAAGTTCACGACCATGATACTAACCGATGCAGACCACGGGAAAAACCACGCCGTAGAAGGCCTGGCCTATGCCACGATTCAACCGGCGGTGAAAGAGGAGGTTATCAAGGACAAACAGCTGCTGCAAAACCTGGTGAAAATTTTGGCCGAGGCGACGCCCAAGTCCACCACGACTTACGGAGCGCTCAGCATTTTTCAGAATCTTACCAGGTATCGGCCTGCGCTATCGGAGGAGGAGAAGAAAATGAACCAGTTGAAGGCGTATGCCAACGCTGGAGGGAAGTTGGCGAAACCTAATGAGCTGGACAACGACGAGCATGTCGCAGCGCGGTGCAAAGCGGTGTTTGATGTTGGTCTCGTGCCGGTTCTTGTTACGCACAGCAGGAATGGGTCGCTCGCCTCTTTGGCTATCATCATCAGCATCATATACGCCCTCTCTGTCTCGGCCGCCCTTCGAGGTCAGCTGGCCCAACAGGGTGCTGTTGTTCTCTTGATCGCGGCATGGTCTGCCTTGCACACAACCGAAAATTCAGCAAAGCGGACGGCTGCGCAGGCCTTGGCCAGGATTCTGATCAGCACAAACCCCGCGCTGGTATTTGGTGGCAGTCGATCAAGACCACAAAGCTCAGCAATCCGTCCTCTGGCCTCCATCATCAAACCAGACCCGGCAGCAGAACGACGCGACCTTCTTCCCACCTTTGAGAGTTTGATGGCCCTGACGAACCTAGCGTCGACCGATGACGACACGCGCGTTACCATTATCCGCACCGCCTGGGAACCCATCGAGGAACAGATTTTGAGCTCGAACAGCAAAGTGACCAAAGCCGCGGTGGAACTGGTCTGCAACCTCGTCCAATGCTACGAGGGTGTCGAGCTGTACGGCGCCGACAACCCCAGGGCCAAGAACCGACTGCACATCCTCCTCGCCCTCGCCGATGCCGAAGACGAGGGCACGCGCAGTGCGGCCGGCGGCGCGTTAGCATCGCTCACGGCGTACGAACCGGTCATCAAGGGCATCCTGAACCGCGAGCGCGGCGTGGATATGCTGCTGGGGCTTTGCGCTGACGAGACGGAGGATCTGCGGCACCGGGGCGTGTTCGTGCTATACAACCTCCTGTCCTGCGAGGGCGAGACGGGCAAGGAGGCGCGCGCCAAGGTGCAGCTGGCGAACGGGTTCGAGATTCTGAAGGAGTGTGCCAAGAAGAGCCGGCGGGCCGAGGTCGTCGAGGTCACGGTGTCGGCGCTCAAGATTTTGGTGGAGGACGGGGGGTCGGCTCGGATCGTGGAGGAAGTCGATTGATTTGTTTATAGGAAGTCAAGCAATTTGCCTGCGAATCGATATTGTCTTCAGCTTTGGAGGCGAAGAAGAAATAGCTTATGATTGATTACTCATTCTGACATGACTGGTTACCTTGCAAAGTGTTTCATGACAATCTCTTCAAGTGGGTGTTAGTTTGAATGGTGTGAAGTATAAGCTGAAGGCATCCAAGATCAATTATGGCAGGGATGCCTCGGGAGCTTTCAAGTGTAATTGCACCTTAAGATTCAGGCAAATAGTTGAAAACTCCACTTACGCAATCTTATACGGTCATCCTGTAAAGTGATTTCTGAATCAGTGTCTATTTCTCTAACGGTTTCTCAAAGAACAAAATCCACTTGTGCTGATCTGATATATATACCGCAACTCTAAAAAGCAAGCAAGTAACGTTCTTCTTCTTCTCGCTCACGAACTCAGCCCGCCGCTGTTCTTCTGCCTGGTCTCCCCCACGGCCTCGAACCCAGCAATAGTGCTGCTTCCATCATCTCCCTCCTCGTCGTCCCCGGGCAGGACCCGGATGCCCTGGACGGCGCTGTAGCCCTCGCGGACCCAGCTGACGTTGTGGCCCCTGGCGGCCAGGCTCGCGACGGTGGCGTTGTCGAAGCTGTACTCGAACGTCGCCGTGTTGGGCATCAGCTGGTCGTGGAAGCGGGGCTCGCGGATGGCATCGAGCATAGTTATTTCTGTTGTTGTGGGGTTCTTCTTCTTCCCACGACGGCTCTCGAGCAGGCGCCAGGCGACTTGCATCGTCGAGCTCGGGATGCGGCTCCCGCCCGCGGCGCCGAGGACGGCGAACAGGCGAGCGGCGGTCGAGTTGGCGGACTGCTCCTCGATGATGACGGGGTTGATGGAGCTCAGGGGCCGCTTGCCGGGCCGCACGAAGTTGGCGGGCGAGGGCGCGTAGCCGAACTCGTTGGACACGCCCGGGATGCTGAAGTCGTTCATCTCGTTGTTGAGGATGACGCCCGTGGCGGGGACCATGACCAGGTTGCCGAACAGCAGGTTGACCGTCGTCGTCGACGAGACGGCCATGCCGGACGCGTCGGCCGTCACGATGTGCGAGGTGCCGTGCGAGGCGCGGGCGTAGACCGGGGTGCTGGGTTTGTTGCCGTTGGCTTCGTCGGTGGGGAAGTAGGCTTCGACCGGTTGGGTCGCGTTGTCGAGGATCTTGGCCCGGGTCAAGGCGGCGCCGGCATCGGAGAGCATGCGCTTCTCCAGCCGGGCTAGGCCGTCGCCTAGGAAGTCCGGGTCGCCGAGCTGCTGGTGCGCGGCGTAACCGAAACGCATGGCCTCGTCGAACCGGTGCATCGTCAGGTTGGCGTCTTCCTCAGCGTACGAGTGATACCCCTCCATCGTCTTCAGCGTCCCGAGGCACACGGCCCCGCTCGACGGCGCGCCCGTCGAGAAGAGCCGGAAGTCGTCGCCGTACGTGATGTTGATGGGCTCGCGCAGCAGGGCGCGGTAGTCGCGCATGTCGTCGAGCGTCATGGTGCCGTTGGCGGCCTGGAGGGCGGCGATGGTCGCATTCGCCAGGGCGCCCTCGTAGAAGACGTCGGCGCCGCCCGCGGCCACGGCGTCGAGGGTGGCGGCGTAGCGGCGGCGCGTCATGGTCTCGCCCAGCTGGACGAGGCTGCCGCTGGGCGCGAAGTCGCGCGCCCAGCTCGGGTCGTCGACTAGGAAGTTCCAGCCCGCGGCCTGCACGCCGTAGGCCATGTAGCGCACCATGTCCTCGGTGACCTCGAACCCTTCGCGCGCGACGTCGGCGGCCGGCTTCACGACGGCGTGCCAGGGCAGGGCACCGAACTTCTCGTGCGCCGCCTCGAGCCCGCGCAGCTCGCCCGGCACCGCCGCGGCCAGGCCGCCGAAGACGCTAGCCCGGACGTTGTGCTTGAACATGCCCTCGTAGGCGGCGGCGGGCGCGGCCTCGCGGTAGTCGATGACGGTGTAGTTACCGTGGGCGTCGCGCACGAGGGCGAAGCCGCCGCCGCCGAGGCCCGAGTGGTGCATACCGATGACGCCGACGCAGAGCTGGGCGCCGACCCAGGCGTCGACGGCGTTGCCGCCGCGGGCGAGCAGGTCGATGCCGATCTGGCTGCAGGTCTTGGACTCGGTGGCGACGGCGCCCTTGGTGCTACTGCTACTGCTACTGCTGCTGCTGCTCTCGTCGGAAGACGAGGATGAGGATGAGAGCGGGTGGGGATGGGGGAACACGGCCTGGTTCGTCCGGTAGCTTGGCGGTTGAATTGGTAACGTTATGTAAGCGGCTGCTGGGGAGGAAGTAGTAGATACCAGGAGAGCGATGAGGCTTCCGGGGATGGACTTGAGGAGCACTGGCAGTCTGTTAGTTGCCTGTAGGTTGCTCAATGTGTTACCGAAGTAGGTATGATGTACTTACCCATCTTGAAACCCCTTATAGACAAGACACCGTTGATGATCAGAACACGGGTTCTTGATTTCACCACCAAAACGCAACAATAAAGAGAAACAGAAAATTCTTATCTTATACCCAGACTCCGAACTCTCTGTGCTTATATTGGGAGATAGACCTCAACCTCGACCAGGTCCCGATGAGAGCGGATGACAAATAGCGTCCACTCCTAGCAAGTACCTAACCCGAGGTACTTACCTACTGAACAAAGATAAGATAAGCCCCAGAAGTTCGGCCCCCCACTAGATTAGGTGCAACCCGCTTATGCAGGGACCCGGCCAATGACCGAGCCTACATTGCAAGCATTTTATTTTATTTGACCGTCGCTTCAATTCAGTCCCCACTCGCTGAAAAGTGAAAGTGACTTGACTTGACTTGACTTGAGGAATCAAATCTGGATAACAAGTTGGTAAACAAAAAACCAATGCGAATCTCCCACCCAGGTCTATCGCGTCTTTTCCTGGGGAGCCGGTCAATTCTCGCCACTTCTTCCCCAACTCGGTCGTTCTCAGTCTCGGCAAGAATTGGGGACATGTCGTCTCCTTTCTGTTGCGGCGGCACCGCCCGTCACCTCGGCACCTCCGCCACAGGTGAACCAAAGTGCCGCTGCTGGTGCTGGTGCTGGTGCTAGTTCCGGGCCCCATCAGCAGGGCAAGCGGCCCTTCAAGCAGAATGGTGGCGGTCAGAATAAGCACTACAAAAAGAAGATGCGCAAGCGGGAACGCGACATGAAGTCGGGGTCCCACGAAGACATACTGGCCCTGGACATCAAGGCCTTGCTGGAGTCGCAAAATGCAACCGAGGGCGACGATGCTGGTCCTGCCGCAGAAGAAAGCCTGCCCGAGCAGGGAAGCCATATAGACGTGGAAGTGGTCGAGCTCTCCTCCACTGGTGACGGTCTGGCCCAGCTCAAGGGTTCCAAGCAGGTCTACGTCGTCCCCTTCGCCGTGCCCGGCGACACCGTCAAGGTGAAGGCGTACCGGCACATGCAGGAGGGCTACACCATCGCCGACTTCATCTCCATCGTGAAGCCCTCGCCCCTGCGCGACGACTCGCGGATCAACTGCAAGTACTTCACCACCTGCTCCGGCTGCCAGTTCCAGATGCTCGACTACGCCGAGCAGCTGCGCCTCAAGCGCCGCATCGTCGAGAAGGCCTACCGCAACTTCTCCGAGCTGCCCCCCGAGCTCGTCCCCACCATCCAGGACACCATCGGCAGCCCGCTCCAGTACGGCTACCGGACCAAGCTGACGCCCCACTTTGACGGCCCGTCCGGCTGGTCCCGCGGCAAGAACCCCTTCACCAGCCGGCCGCCCATCGGCTACATGCCCAAGGGGTCGCGGAAAACCATCGATATCGAGGACTGCCCCATCGGCACCGACGCGGTGCGGGTGGGTATGAAGAAGGAGCGCGAAAGGATGGAGACCGAGTTCAACAAGTACACGCGCGGCTCCACCATTCTTCTCCGAGAAAGCACCCAGCGCGTACGGAAGGACGCCCCGGCCCCCGAGCCCCCCGTGCCGTCGGATGCCGTCGTGGTCGAGTCGGATCGGCATACGGACTACAAGACGTGCGTGACGGACAACAAGGGCATGTCCACCGAGTACATCGACGACTTTGTCTTCCACAACCCCGCCGGCTCCTTCTTCCAGAACAATAACTCCATCCTGCCCCCCTTTACCGACTACATCCGCCAGCACATCCTCCCCAAGTCTGACTCTAATAGTCCACCCATCAAGTACCTGGTCGACGCCTACTCGGGCTCGGGCCTCTTCACCATCACGCTGTCGTCGCAATTCCAGCAGAGCGTCGGCATCGACATCGCGGAGCAGTCGATCGAGTACGCGCGCAAGAACGCGAGCGCCAACAACCTGCCGCCTTCGCAGGCCAAGTTCATCGCGGCCGACGCCAACGAGCTCTTCGGCAGCCTGGGCGACTACCCACCCGACGAGACCGTCGTCATGCTCGACCCGCCGCGCAAGGGCTGCGACGCCAATTTTATCCGGCAGCTGCTCCGGTTTGGGCCTAAGCGTGTTGTGTATGTCAGCTGCAACGTGCACACCCAGGCGCGCGACGTGGGGCTGCTGGTCCGGGGCGAGACGGGCGAGGCGGACAAGGCAGGAGGCGAGCAAGAAGCCGTCGAGGGCGGCACGGGAAAGAAGGTGCGGTATGATATCGAGAGTCTGATTGGATTCGATTTCTTCCCGCAGACGGGGCATGTCGAGGGTGTGGCGGTGTTGAATAGGGTGGATGTGGAAGAGAGTCGGACTACTACGGAGATGAAGGGGGTTGAAGGCGAGGCTAAACAGGAGCCTACACAAGCATGATGAGATCTGCTTAAGCTTGGCTGAATGAGGTATGATTGGATCATGAGCAGTGCTATACTATACCTGTCTTGCTGCATGACTAAGTGAACATAGTAGAACTTCGTCACCACAGATGACTCTTACTCTTGGACAACAATGTCTATGTGGAAGTCGTCTTGACGTACTCATAATCAGTATTAATTCCATCAAGGTTGCTTGCTGGTATATAGAATAATATGGCTACACACCGTACTCCTTCACCTTTCGAAGATAATTACGCCATAGCAGTCAGGCTTAGAACATAGTCGTTGACCTAGCGAAATAAGCAACGAGCTGAAATGATGTATAATGTTATTAAACAGCCACTTCACAGGAGAACAAAGAACTGCTTTCACGCACAATGCCCATGTCTACAATTTTCTTTATTTGGTTAAATACAAGGCTTTCTGCCACAATTTTATGCATCTCGGTCATTGTCTCAACGAGAAATCGAGGGATCCCAACGGAACCAAGACCAAGCAAGGGAAGTTATCGCGGAACATATTTCCAGGATACACTACATCTTCAAGAGACAACACCCCGCCCCAAACAAAGATAGCCTTGAGCAGTAATGGCGCCTCTTTCCACCACCCTCGCCGTGGCGTCCTTCTATGTCATGTTCCTCGCCGTCGTGATCGGGGGCGCGTACCTGTTCTCGCGCGCGACGACGTCTGCTGCCCCAGTTGATGGTAGCGGCGAGCTTGCCCACGAAAGTGGCGAGGGTAGTGGTGGGTATACTAGTAGGGATAATGATTACGATCAAGAATCATATCCTTCTGATGTCCGAAACGCCCAAGCCTATTCTCATTATACCTTGTTGGATGATACAGATAACGACGGTTTCTGGGGAGAAAATTAACGGGATACTGAAATGTAGACTCCTGTCTTTTGGGTCATAATGGAGCTCATCATTAGTAGGATACTTAGGAATAAATAAAAATTTAAAACTATGACCATAACCCTTCTTTTTGTGCCTTTTGTTTTATTTTAGTTATGTGCAATAGCAGTGGCCGGAAGACTGGCAGATCGAGGATGACTATGTAATAATATCTCGCATATTCACTATGCGCACTCGATACTTTTATACCCTGTCATGTAATAAGCATCTATTCCATCGTCGTGACTTGCTATTCCCCCGCCTGTGTTGGCTAGGAGTAAAGGGGTATCGATATTTCCCCGACCAGGTCCCGCTCGGTATGTAACTGGGATCTGATCAGCTTCCGTTCAAGGGCCGAAGCCGCCCCCAAGTATCATGCCGCCAAAATCGTTCCACTGCCCCTCTCGGTACGTCCAGGAGCCGTCCGGGAACCCAAAGTGCGCCGCCATGTCGGCGGGGAACTGGATGTCTGAGGGCGTCTCCGCCATGACCAAGTCACTACCCTCACCACCTCCCTCGTGGTGCAGTCCATTGCTTTCGAATGTTGCCGCGGCGTCGATTTCCATCTGGGAGGTCTGGTTGCTGTTCGTATTGGAGTCATCGATGATATTGGGGTGGTACGGTGCCTGTGGTTGGTGGCGGCTACTACCGTTCTCGGGCATCGGAAAACATGAAGAAGTGGCGGGCGGACCAGTAACAGCGGCAGGGCCTTCTACAGCAGGGCTCCGTATGAATTCGTCCACCAGACCGACCAGCTCGCCCACCACGACGGCGAACCGGTGGTTCGTCCCGGGCACGAGCGGAATTTGCGCGACACGGGCAGCGAGCTCGGCGCAGCTGTGCAGCAGCGCCCGCGACGTATCCAATCGGCTGTCCCTATCGCCACCACCTCCACCCCCACCAGCAGCATGGAAAGACTGGATCACACGGTTCCCGCCGCGCTTCGCGTCGTACATGACGCCCAGGACCAGCACCTGCGCGGCCTGGTACAGGAAGTAGAAGTCCCACCCGGTGACCTGGTCGAAGAGGCCGTCGGCGTCGAGCCGGAGCAGCAGGCGGGCCGACGCCTGGGCCGCATCGATGCAGACGTCGGTGAGGAAGGCGTTGCAGCCGCCGCCGCCTTCGGGGACGCCCAGGTTGCTGTTGGGGTGGTGTCGTCGTCTGGGGGTACCCTCGTGGTTATGATTGGAATCGTTAATGTTGTTGCTGCTGCCGTCGAATAGGTGGCTGGCTGAGGTGAGCATGGGGTTGCGCGTGATGACGCAGAGGATGTGGTGGTATTGCACGTGCATCAGGAGAAGCGACCTTTTCAACCGCGGCGTCATCGTCGATTCATTAGAGCCTGCTGCTGCTGCTTCTTGTCCGTGGATGTTGTTGTTGTTTTCCATGGCGGCCGTGGCGGCTTGCTGGGATAGTTCGTGCGGGAGGTTATCCCTCCACCTCCGCAGGTCGCGGATCAGGCTGGCCGCCCGGGAAAGCGGCCCGTTGGAGTTGTAGACATCTTCGGCCCCGCCAGTGGAGCTGCTACTATTGTTCATGGTCCTTACGACTCGACAGGCCTGCGAGAGCATTCTCAGCAGGTGCGTCGAGTGTTCCATCGTCGCGTCCGCTCCCGGGGTCGCAAGGGACGACTGGATGGCCGCGCTGGTATTGCACGAGGCGTCGCAAATAGCGCTCGGCCGGTCGAGCGACGCGGCCTGCATCAACTCGAATTCGTATAAAGTCCACCAGAGGCGTTTCCTCAGCAGAAGCATGGGATTTTGGGCTCCTGTTGCTGCTGCTTCCGGGTTGGTGGTGCCAAATTGCTCTTGCACCTTGGCATCGCGGTGGAGGCCGATGGCGATGGAGATGCGCACCGCGGCCCCCGTCAGGGTCCAGCAGGAGTCCTTGTTGTTGGTGTTGTTCAGATGCAGCGCGGCGAGGAGCAAGGCCTGCACCGCCGCGATACTCGAAGTGAACACCACGCTGGGCAAGAGGGTGTGCACCTTGCGCCACCATCGGTCTTCGGCGTTTTGGCCACGAGCAGTGGACAAGACGTCGTCGCCGGGAAGGACCGTCCGCCGCGCGAGGAGGAGCACGCACAGGAAACTGCAGACCCACGATGCGTCGACATCTACGCTGCTGTTGCTGCTTTCGGCCATATGCGAAGGTTGTTTCTGTTCCTGATGACGACGAAAGCGCTCGTACTTTCGCCGGAAGCATTCCTCGGACAGCACGGGAAAGTCAGGGTGGATGCGCTCGAAAAAGGCGTCGACGAGCCGATCCGGGATGGTCCCGGACAATAGACTGTCCTCCGAAGTATGCGTAGCTCTTTCGTCCTCACCATCGTCTTGCTCTTCGCTGTTATTATCATCATCACTCTCGCTACCATCCGAAGCCGGGGATTCCACGGCCTCATGAGGATGAGGAGGAGCAGGTGGAGGAGTGCGGTGGTCGATGCTCATCTCGCGCCCGAGATCGGCCACTTTGCCCACCCAAGCCTTGTCGGCTACCGCGTGGTTGGCGAAGAGGAAGAATTGCCCCTGGCTCTGGCCGTGCGAGTTCCGACCGGCGAGCATGGCCCGCATGCGGATCTGGAAGATGTAGCTGCTGGCGGGGCCGATGTACTGCATCTGGCCCTGCTGGTCGCGCAGGACGGGCATCTGCTGTTGTTGTTCCTCCACCTTCTCTTCATCGTCATCATGTGCGGCAACAACGACCTGCGCGGGATTGTTACTGCTTCTTCTTCTTCTTCCGCCGCTGCTGTCGTCATTATTCTCCACCTGAATCGAAGACGAAGAAGCAGCTCCTCCCGCGGGCGTGAGGCTGCTGCTGCTGCCATAGTAAGTATTAGGTTGCTGCTGCTGCTCCGGAATGGCAGGAATTCCCAGCGATGCCCCCAGCGCGTGCAGGCCCTCGACGCTCGTCGTGTCGGCGCCGGGCACCAGGCCCTGGACCAGCCGCTCCAGCAGCCCCACGCGCGCCTCAAGGCTCTCCTCCACGTTGGCGAGGACGCGCCGCTTGCGCGTCTGTGTCGTCACGCAGGGGAACCCGTGCGTCTCGCAGTAGCGGCAGGGCGCGCGGCTATCGTCTCCATCCTGGCTGGCGAGGTCCGACAGCAGCCGGTGGCACTTCTGTTTCCGGGACTTGCATCTGTTGAGAAGCTTATTAGAATATCGGAATGGGCGCGATGGAAATGAAATATGTCACATCATTAGTTCTAGGAACAGAGAGGGAAACACAAAACTAATAATAAGAAGAAGAAGAAGAAGAAGAAGAAAAAACGAAGGAAGGAAAGAAAGAAAGAAAGATGGTTTGAAGCTCCTTACTTGTCGCAACTAATCTCGGTGCGTTTCCGCCGTTCTAGCGGAACACGACGGCTCGGCATGTTCCATAGGGCTGCATCCGAAAGATGCGACCTGAGAGCTATGATTTGCTAGGTTGAGTACGCAAGTAGGCCTTTCTTTCGGTTTCTTTCCAGAGTTGGGGGACCTTTCGTGTAGGATGGTGTGCTCAAGCAAACACGACAGATTCCTCACAGGAAGGGACCCGGGTCATTGTTTTGCACAATCACCCGTGCAGAAAATGAGGCACGCATGCAGAGGGCGCAGCAACATACATGCACAGCGAGCATATGTCGCTTCACGGCTGTCGAGGCGCCGTAGTACTCGTTAAAGATCCTTGGGGTTTATCACTTGCCCGAATGGTACTCTCCTCCATCCCGGACCGTCCCCCCGCATCGCGTAGCCCCTGGAGATGAGGGGTTTGCGTGCATGCTAACGCTATTCAATTAGCAGCAACCCCGCATAGATGGGATGTTGATCACTGACGATCTTTTGTTGTTGATCACTCCCCAAAAAGGGGGGATCTGATATATCAGAATTGTGCCCGAAGAGAGAGTTTCTTCACATATCCTCGTTTGGTGTGAGCTCATTTGGGATCTACCCCCGATTCTTGGCCGGACTGATGCACTTTCCTGGACAGCCTGCCCACGCTGAATGGCCCAGTCGAGTGATTCCATACTACAAACGCTGGACTCCCCAGGCATACAAATTGAGGAATCACACGCCAGCAAGGAGAAGACGTGATTTGAACATCAAGTGGTTATTTGCATTCAAGAATATATCTACCAGAGGCCCAATATACAGTTACAGACCGATGAAAAACGGTTGTTCTCATCCAAACTTTGTTTTTCCAAAAAGGGGTACACGAATCGAAAGATTCCAATATGCCTGCTGGGACATATTGGTCTGAGCATTGCTACTCAGTGGTTCTTGCTGTGCGCGACTGCAAGGCAGAAGCGATTTACAGGCTGCTGACCTGGCGAGCGTGGCGGCGCTTCTTGCAGGGCTTGGCGGAAGGCTTGGGGGCGGCCGAGGTGGGAGCGGCAGCAGCAGAAGAGGTGGCGGCAGGAGCAGCGCTCTTGGTGGCAGCCGGGGCGCTGGAAGCAGGGGCGCTGGAGGCGGGGGCGGAGCCAGAGCCAGTGTTGGAAGAGCCGGAACCGGCGCCGAAGGCCAGGGCGGGACCGGGGATGGGGTACGAGTCGAGCTTTTGGTAGATGTTGAACTTGATGCCGGCGTCGCTGGCCGTGTACAGCTTGGTGGCGGGCGTGGCCGTGGGCAGCTCGGAGCCGGAGCCCGTGACCTCGAGGTTGATGCACTGGGGGTAGTTCTGCGCGCCGTTCTCCTGGCCGGCCGAGTGCAGCGCGATGATCTCGTGGCGCAGGACGTAGTTGCCGGCCTTGAGCGAGGCCGGGATGGTGGCGGTCCAGCTGTTGTTGTTGGCGATGAGGTCGTCCGACGCGAACTTGCCGGGGCTGGACGAGCCGTCCACGAGGCCGGCCTGGTCGATCTTGAAGAAGTTCAGCGAGCCCGGGCTGGCCTTAGAGCAGTCGCCGTCGCAGGCGGCCATGTAGTCGAGGACGGGCCCCTTGTGGGACTCGGGCCAGGTGTCCCAGAAGAGCTCGACCTTGTCGCCGGCGGCGACCTTGGCACTGAGGGCGCCGGGCGCGCCGCCGCGGTGGCAGGCGATGTCGCTGGTGCCGAAGGCCTCGGGGCCGACGAAGCCGTTGTCGGTGGCCGTGGTGGCCCAGGCGATGCGCTGGACCTTGGGGTTCTCGTAGGGGGCCGACGAGGCCGGGTAGCCCTGGTAGGACTGGCCGTTGATCTTGATCTCCTGGACGTGGCCGTGGGCGGCGGCGAGGCCGGCACCGGCGGCGATGGCCAAGGCGAGGGGGTTGAAGGAAGGCATCTTGTTGGTAATGTGATAGATGTGGTGTACGAGGAGACGGTAGTCGAAAAGTTGGGATAGTGTGCAAGGGGCTGCAAGAAGCGAATGGGTTGCTGGTAGACAGGAGTAGTAGCAGTAGTCTGAGTGGCCGGCTTGCGGGTAAAGAATGTGAAGTTAACTGCAGTCGATACAGGAGCGAAAGAATGAAGCTCGAAAGAGTGAAAGTGAATGAATGCAAGACCAATGATGCGTGTGATGAGGGAAGGGAAAAAACTAATGCATCGTGAGGATATTCCTACCTTTAAGTACGGCCATCTTGGCAACTCATCCCATCAGTTGGGTCCAGGCACACACACACCACTTACAAGACAGCCAGCCCACTGATTGGTTCGCTTACAAGGCAGGAGGCTATCCTGGGACCTTGGCTATCCAGGTTGGGCCCTCCGCTGGCCAAGGCCGAGACGACAGGATGGTGGATATCTGTCCGACACCGATGGATCCTCGCAGGCCCGAGATGTCAGAAAACGCCAAGGGTTCCGGGGAGTGTCAATCAATGTGACGAGACCATGTGGTTAGGACGCGGCGTAGTTGTGGGCAGAGGAAATGAAATGAGCAGGGGGAGACAGCGTTCTTTCGGGAAGCTGTCAGGCTGTTTGTTTCATCGCGGTGGACTCGACGTTGAGAAGGGGGGCCGTTGTCGCTTGACTGGGCCGATAATCATGAGAGTTCAGACGAAAACCGATCCAGAAAAATCCAGACGCTCGAGCAATTGTTTGTTCCGACTACTGCAACTGGATACCGAGTCCCCTTCTGAGGATCCCCGAAGTGAGTTGCCGGTATTTGATAACCTAAAATCAATGAATCGTTTGCGTTCAATCGGTAGGCACATCACACACACACACTCCCTCTTTCGCTACTCTGGGGCAGTGAGAGTGATTGTGATGCCAGCAATTCAAAGGATTGATGGCAACTTGAAGACAGGGTGACTAGGGTCTTGGCTGGCCAATCGCATCTTGCGTCAACGCGTGGTGGCATGAAATGAATCCAAATGAAGGCATCGTCATCGCTGTCAATGGGCGGCACGGGACATTGTCGAGGGATTCTGGGTAAAGGCAAGCGAAAGGGTTTCCATGTCGGAGGCTCGCATTTTTGGTGGGGTCTTCACTTGGTTAGCGGGCGGCTCATGATTCAAGCAGGGGTTCCTGCAGGGGTTCCAGGGCGGGAACTTGGGCCGAACAAGCCTAGACTGGCCTAGCGCCAACCCGAATTGCTGGAATTCAGAGGGAGGCCCAGGGGCGTCCAGGGGGGCCTAGGGGGTGACAGACCCTTGACTCTCGAGCAGGGCGCTTGAGCCACGTCGCGGATATATTGCTGCGATCTTGAGAGCGGACGAAAAATCTGCTGTACAAATGAACCAGACAGAAAAGGCCTCAGATCTCAAGAGGTGGGACTCTATCTCACTCATTCCCTCTCTCGGTAAGCTTCGCGTCAATCCCATCTATCATTCATCGCGATTCTGCTGCAAGCCATCGTATCGTCCGCTTAGTGCCGTACCGAGGTAGTTTATTCCCGGGTATCGTATGGCTTCGCCGACGGAAGCTGTCATGGGCAACACTGCCAACGACCAGAAATCCAACACCGAATACACCAAATTTATTGGCGGGATACTTTTATCAGAGTTCCTTCGTGTCCTGGCCTACGATTTGCGTAAAAAACATCGGAAGTGATGCCTCGCCAGACCCGGGCGATAGCCGCTTCGTTCACCGTTGAGCAAGGGTCTTGCATCCACACAGTTTTTCAGCTCGTCAGGACTGGACTGGTCCATGCTGGCAGTGGACCATCGGTTCGTACGTCTATTACCTAGGTGAACTCTCGGCAAAGCTTGTCTCACAAGTCGGACCCATTCGACCACAGTTTTCCCACCAGTCGCGCGACAAGCAGGCAGACCACAGTCGTCGGCCTGGCCGGGCGGAATAACTAGCACGCAATTTCCTTGCTATTCCCTTCGCTACATACTTAGGTACTTACTTACACATGCCGACGCAATTCCAGCGCTCAGTGTTGACAGTTGGCAGACTGCGCCGCGCCTACGACTGCATTCCGTTGCTGGCAATTCTGGTAAACTCGTTGTAAACGTCCGGAGTGTCCGCCGGGGCTTCCTTTCCTTCGCGGTCCTTCCTGTACGACCCTATGCTCTGGAGCCGGTCGCACATCCTTCGTCCAGGGGTCGCTTGCCCCGGTCCGTCCAGGTCCATTATGTACGCGCCCAGTCCCGCCGCGTGCGGCGCCGCCATCGACGTTCCGGATTGCGCCTTCGTCCCGCCCCCAGGCCAGGCCGAGAGGACTTCGACACCTGGCGCGAGAAGATCCTGCGGGGCAGCGGTGGTTAGCATGCGTGCGTGCAAGTGTGATTGGTAGGCCTCAAAAGAAAAGGAGGCAACAGCGGCTTCTTCCCTCGAAAACTTACCACTCCCACGCCATAATTGCTGAACCAGGCTTTCGTGTCGTATATGTCTACGGCGGCGATGGTGCATGCTTCAGGCTCCGCTGCGGGCGAACACTTCTCTACCCGCCCATAATTGTTGCCAGCTGCCGCGACCATGAAGATGCCCTTCTTGGAGGCGATTCGGGTGGCAATCATGACGGCGTCTGGCTTACCCGCCTTCTGAAATTCGCTCGCGATGGTACTACCAATCGACATGTTGACCACCGATTTGTTGAGTCCTGCAACCAACCACGGAAACCGTTAGCCTTCTGGTCTTGTCCAGGGTGGAGAGGGGGGAGATGTAGTGAAGTCCTGCATTTCCCGCACGTACGTTGGTGCTCTTCTGCGTCCTTGATAACCCACTGCATGGCTCGAAGAACATTGCTCGGATGTCCGTTGCCTTCTTTGTTGATCACCTTCAGGGCCACCAGATTCGTCTCCTGGGCAACACCTAGCGACTTTCCACCTATGATGCCTGCGCAGTCTTTGAGCAGAAAAACACTCGTTAGCGTGAAACCCACATACGGCGCCTCTTTCGGGCGTCAAGGGACTTACGTGTGCCATGGCCGTGGTCGTCACCGCCGGTTGGCATCCAACCCTCGCCCCTATTGTAATCCGTGTCAGTGAACAAGGCCCCCTACCAACTTGACAGACGTGATAATGCGAGCGAACGTGTATGTATGCATGTGTGTGTGAGAGCGAGAGAGAGAGAGAGAGAGTTCGTCTTACTCGTTGTTGTGGCTCGCTTCCAAGAACGTGCCGCCCCATTTGGCCCGACCTCCGAACTCCGGATGGTCGAGGTCGATGCCCGTGTCCAAGATGTACACGGTACCGGTGCGGCCCGTGGAGTTGGGTCGGTACTCGAGAGGCTGGCCCCATTGGATGGGCCCGTGGGAGATTCGATGGAGGCCCCACGGCCAATTCCCGGGAATTTTCCAATTCACGGGAAGTCTGGTAACGGGACCGTCGTCGTTGGAGGTGCTGACCGGTTCGGTGTCGTTGTGTACGGTATCGTAGAGCGAGAACGGGGTGTCGGGCTGGATGAACGCGATCTAGAGAGGCGAGGAGAGTAAGTATGTGTGTGCGTGCTCAGCCAGCCCGGACTGGCTGGCTGTAGAAAGTTATGGGAGTCGATGCAGGAGATGACATCTTCTTGTTGTCGTTGAGTGGTTTAGTTTTAACTTACGTGAGGCGAATCTGCCATCGACTGTACCGCCATCTCGGACCCAGGTCCGCGCATGACGTATCCCCGCATCAGGCCTTCGCCAAAGTCGAAGGTATGATGTGGTGCAGCGCCGGCCGCGGCCGCCAGGTTGCGCGTGTGCAGGAAGGCCTCGTGGGGGGCATCGTCGTTCATCACCACGATCCACCCGTGCTTAGCCGCCTCCGTGGTGAATTCGGTCGATCTGGGGATGAAGGGAGCTGCCAGGGCAGCTCCGGCTCCGAGCAGTACGGTCAAGGGAAATATCATCTTGGGTACTGGCCGGGGTGATAGTCGTGCGTAGTGCGAAGATAGATGGAGGGAGGGAGGATGGACACAGGTGCCGCTTTCCTGGAAGGACTGCAGAGTAATTGTAGTAATTTTGCTTAAGTCGCCTCTGTCTTATCTAAATCGTCTTATAACTGCGCATCGGGTCGCGATAGGGCCAGGGACTAGAGTACTCTAGCAGGAGTGCGCTGTTTAATAATCGTCTCTCTTGTTACATCGCCTTTTCTATTTCACGCTGGATTCTGCCCAACCAGGTATCTATCTAGGAAAGTCAATTCTTATAAGTCCAGATCGCGTGCCGGAGTGGCGTTATATAGGTGGATAATGCGGATTGTGTTCTTTTATCTTATATCTTTTTTTAATATAGATTTATATTAACTTATTCCAGGGGAAACGATACGTTTATAACAATAAGGATAAGGAGTAAATTACCCTTATAATGTAGGTAAACTTAGTAAAACACTATCATACCCAATGCCCTCGAGCTTTTTGAAGATTCTCCGACATTTCTATGGATCGACAAAAGCTTGATAAGTAAAAACTGGATGCAAGCCTATGGAAAATGCGAAGATGTTTCCACTTCCCTTTCCCTAGTTGCTCTTTGTTCCTCATGCGATATGTATTCCCGTGTCTCCGGTCGTACGTTTGCTTAAGAAGGGAAGTTGAGTTGGATACCTTGCTAGCGAAGAGCCGACCTGTCTAGGTGCAGTGTCCGACAGGCTACCTTCAGGTCGTTCTACGTCCCCCCTTATTGCACACGTATCATGCTTGCCAGTATTAACCCCTTATCTGTATCAGCTACACAGGCCACTGCTTTCTTGTAGCCAGTTCCACATCTGAAGTATCCTCGCCTTGTCAAGCGGCTTGATGTGCCGAATGGTATTCGACACCGCTCCCGTACGACTGAGTTCGAAAACGGGCCCAGACTTGTTCGTCGTGGTTGCTTTGGCATCGTCCGAGGTGGAGCCAGCGCTGCCACCGCTCTCCTTTGGTTGCTGGTCTTCCGAATACTTGCCCTTCCAGAGGTCCAACAGGCCTTGTGACGAGCGACCCGACATGCCACTGTCCAGATTGGCTTCCAGCTTCTTGACCCAGACCGAGGGAGGCACCGTCTCGAAAGAAGCAGCTGATTGTTGTTTTTGCTGCTGCTGCTGCTGCTGCTGTTGCTCAGCGCAACTGCCACTGGACGAGATGATATCCAGCATCTCGCGCCATGTGGGCCGATGATGAGGATTAAGCACGTGATAGACCGGAATCCCATCATCACCATCGCTGCCACTTGGTTGAGATGACGCCGTAGATTCGTGCCGGCCGCCAATCGCAATCTCAATGACCGCCTGAGCCGCCAGCTCGACGGGCAGCCAGTTCAGCGGCGCGTCCCCGAGGTCCGGTAGGCAGCCCGTCAAGCGCGCGGTCGACAGCATGAGCGGGTATGCCTCGCTCGCGTTCCAGATGCCCAAGTGGTTCGCGAAGAGCTGGCCGACGCGGATGATGGAGATCGGAGGAGGCGGAGCGGTCGTCAATTGGTCCTGGTCATCATCGACTCTTCCCCTCTTGACTCTCTTCGGGGATGTACTTGTCGTGTGCCTCGGCGCATATGTTCTCGGCTACCCACTTGGACCTCGCGTAGCCGAGAGGTGTCGCATCCGCCGGATCGGTCGAGATCTGTTCCGCGATGCTGCTGCTGCCCGAAGACGATGACGATGACGCGTTATTGATCACCGCCGCGGTCGAGCTGACAAAGTAGAACCGCGATCCGGACTCCGCCGCGAGCCGGATCAAGTTCCGCGTGGCCGCGAAGTGCTGGCCGAAGGAGCCGATGCGCAGACTGAAGTTCACCGCCCAGGCCGAATGGACAATGACGGCCTGCTGGGTCCGGAGGCGGTCGAGGAACCGCGGGGCAAGCCCGAAGTCGGGCCGGTCGAGCTCGCTGGGCAGGCAGACGACGCGGCCCTCGTGCCAATGGGCCTCGTCCCAGGCTTCGAGGCTGGTGAGGCCCCGCTTCGAGAGCGCTTTGGAGACGCGCTCGTGGGAGGCGGAGGGGGTCTGGGCGCGGAGGAGGCAGTAGATCCTGCGGATGTTGGGATCCTGCAAGAGGTGATGGACGATGTGGGCACCGAGTGCGCCGGTAGCGCCTGTCAGGATGACGATGATGCCGCTGCTGCTCTTGTTTGCCAACGGCCGGCGGAAAGTTAGATCACTGAAGCTACTAACGTTCTGCTGAACTAAGTCTCTCATTAACGCCATGTCGGCATCTTGTTGTCGTTCTTGATGATGACGATCCCGCCGCTCCTTTCCGCCGTGCTCGTCTGGTGATGGCGACTGCTGCTGCCACCGGACGTGCAACACATGATCCACGAGTTCGTTGATGGTGGCGCAGTCGTAGATGATGTTGATCGGTAGCGGACCAGACCCGTCCGGCAGCAGGTTGCATTCGATCGCCTTGCGGATCTGGATGCAGGCGATGGAGTCCACGCCTTGTCCGTACAGATCTTGGGACGGATCGAGATCCTGACCCAGGACTTGGGCGAACGTCCCTGCAATGGCTGAAGGCACATCATCGTCATTTGACACATAATGAGAACTCTCCCCTAATCCCCCTGATACTCCCTTGTAAGATTTTTCAATCAAATCGCCGTGCCGGTCTTCAGCTTGGCGGCGCATGATGGTCCCCTTGCTACTTTTCGGAAGCGATTTCTCCTCCCCTTCTTCTGTCCCTGCCATTACCACTGCTACCAGCATAGCCTTACTGAGTCGTGCGTGACTCTGCGAGTCCTTGTTCAGCTTCTGTATGACCGGCCAGACTGCCTCAACGACCTCGGATTCCGATGTTACGTGGCCGCCGCGCGGAAACAACAGCGCGCCGGGGTAGTCCCTGCCGCCCCCAAAGACCAAGATGTCCCGCAAGTGCGTCGACGCCGCGGCGAGGATCGCGCCCTCGAGCGGCGACGGATCGAACTTCTTGCCGTTGGCCAGCGTGATCTGGGTGTCGGACCGGCTGTGGTACCGCCACGCGCCCGGGAGCGACGGGTGCGGCTCGAACAGGTCCGCGGTCGCGTAGGACCCGTCTGGGCGGTTCGTCTTTGCTAGGAGCGGCCAGTCCGGCAGCGCGACCAGCTCCGAGAGCCCGTCGTCGCCGCGGGGTTCGAAGGCGAGGAGGGCGTCGTTCTTGTCTGCAGGCGCCCGGAGGAACTGCCACTCCTTGTCTTGGGCGTAGTCGCGGTCCGACGACAGGAGGAAGCCGCACTCGGCGCTGCCCATGCGCGAGACCAGGTTCACGTCCTGGCTGACCAGCTTATCGCCGACGGCTGCGGGCAGAGCGGCGCCGCCTACACCGACTGGGTCCATGGACTGCAACAGCCGTATCCCCTCGTCAGACTCTGACAGCATCTGCAGCACGTACGGCACCGAGGTGAAGTAGTAGCCCACCACTGTTGCTGCTTCGGCGACCGAAGAACTGGTCTCCTGATCACCGGTCGCAAACTGCCTCCGCCCCGCGCACTCGACCGCCTTCACGATGTTGGCCCCCGTGACGGGCGCGACGCCCTCGGGGAAGCACCAGATCATGGCGCCAGCGGCCCAGGCGCGGAAGCAGTCGGCCAGGCCCCCGTGGTAGAGCGGCGTGGTGGAAAAGGTGGCGGGTCTCTGGCTATCCGTCGGGGGCAGCCGGGGCAGGATGCCCACGGCGCCCCAGTGGGTCTGGTAGATCGGCTTGGGCAGGCCGGACGAAGTACCCGACGTGTGTCTGAGGTACGCGACGTCTGAGGTCTTTGGAGATGTTGTCGCTGCGTACTGGGATACGTCATCAGAAGAGTTGGGTGATGATATGTCGTAGGAGGGAATGTCCAGTATCCTCAGCGTTTCCCTCAGGCCTTCTACCTTGTCGCGGTACCTCCGATCCACGAATACGGCAGCAGCCCCTGTAGTCGAGCATAAGTGGCTGATAGCCTTTTCTTCCAATTGAGGGCTAAAGGTTTTGATCAGAAGATTACTTCGTACGTTGTTGGAAATGACTTACGCCAAGAGGAAGGGGGTGTAGCCCAGTCGCATAAGGCCCAGCCAAGTGAAGACGAAATCTAAACTGCTCGCGCACATCAACCCGACTGTGCCCTTCGCCTCATGAGTTCGCGAATGCCCCAAGCAGGCACCTAATACCGTAGCTGCCATGAGTGAATGCTCCTTTAGTTCCCTGAACGTCACTTGGCGAGGACTGGGGACATGTTGAGATGATGGCTGGTGCAGAGATGCCGAGGCTTCCTCGCTCTCACCACTCCCTCTCTCACCATCATCGCTGAAATTGGCGAACCCGATGGCTGGTGCATCTGGAATATCTTGCCCTTGACTATCTATCAACTCTAGCACCGTAGAGTACTCAATGGGCTGCTGAGTGGATTGCTTCTTCTTCCAAAGAGCCGCTTGCCCGAGGGTGCAGGTGAAGTAGTTCAAGTCCTGTGATTCCATAGCTACTCTCAATGGTTTCTCTCGTGAATTCAGCGCGGCCTCAATTCCAACTTTTCAGAAAGCCACTTGAATAGCTGATGAGTACTTGGCTCAACCGGGGATATTTTGTGTGGCGTAAAGAGGGCGTCGCAATCGCTAATGGCGATGACAGTGTGTGTGTCGGGGCACACCCCCACTTCCCAAGTACATCATGACCCGGATGGACTACGACTACTACAGAAGTCGTATAGGAATTTCATTTCAAGCCGTCATATAACCAGCTCAAGAGTGAACTAGATGCAGCGAGGTTTGCTTCGGCCTAATATCAATGCTAGGCATGATTATGACGTAATCGACTTGCATGCGGTGCCTCGTTCACTCCACCAGAGATTTGGATGCACCTGCAAGACATGCACCCTTCGGAGAGACCACCGCGCCACGCAACTATTGGATGGGCTGAAACTGTTCTCGAGTAATATCCAGTGCACGTTGACCAAACCACGCCACACCACACTATCGACAGCAAATCTAAACATCATCAACCAATCCAAAATGGCGAAGAGGACCATCACCGACACGCTCCGCCTCGCGAGCGCCCACCCGATCCCGCAGCTCGGCTTCGGCGTCTACAAGTCACCCCCCGACCTGTGCGTCCAGTCATGCCTCACGGCCCTGCGTGCCGGCTACCGCCACATCGACACGGCGCAGTACTACGCCAACGAGGCCGAGGTGGGCGAGGCGGTGCGGCGGTCCGGGCTCGGCCGCGGCGACGTCTTCCTCACCACCAAGATCCTCAGCCCGGCCGCGTCGGTGGACCAGAACTACCATAAGTGCGTCGAGAGCGTGCGGGAGCTGGACGCCGGTAAGGATGGGTCTGGCGGCTATGTGGACTTGTTCTTGATTCACAGCCCCAACTGCGGTGGCGCGCAGGGCCGCAAGATGCTCTGGCAGGCACTCGAGCGGCTGCACCAGGAGGGCAAGGCCAAGAGTATTGGCGTCAGCAACTTTGGCATCCAGCATATCGAGGAGCTGAAGGAATTTGCCAAGGTCTGGCCTCCGCACGTCAATCAGATTGAGGTAAGCAAAGTGTCTCGATACTCCCCCCTGGTCTAATGATTCTGATTCCTCAATAGCTACATCCCTGGTCGCAACAAACCGAGATCGTCGAGTACTGCGGAAAGCAGGGCATTGCCATCGAGGCCTACTGCCCCCTCGTCCGGAACACCAAGGCGGCGGACCCGACCTTGGTAAAAGTGGCCGAGAAGCACGGGGTGACGCCGAACCAGGTGCTGGTCCGGTACTGCCTGGAGAGGAACTGGATCCCGCTGCCCAAGAGCGACAATGAGGGCCGCATCCAAAAGAATGCAGATGTCTACGGCTTCGCGCTTGATAAGGAGGATATGGACGTGCTGAACGGGTTGAACCAGGGGGCGGCGGGCTCGATTGTGCAGGCTGTTGATAACTAGACATAGACGCCAAGCATCTCGGGCCACGAAATGAAATCATTCCAAACTATCATGGAGCTTACTTCGAATAATCGTGGGTTTGTTTAGATTGACGCGTCTGTATTATGCTCCAATCCTACTTTATTCATTCACATTACTCCCGCTTCTTGCTAAGAGCCCCCTATTGACGAATGACATTGGATTGAACTCAACATCTGGCCCTGACCACTTAAGCGCCGAGCAGCCATCCAATTAGGTACACCGTGTATTCTTTTGCTGACATCATTGGCTTCGTCCACGGTCGCATATACTCGACGTCTAGCAATTGAACATCTTGGTGGTGCTGACGTTGACCCTGGTCCATCGCCGCCCCTGCCACCAGGCATCGATGATGCTCAGCGGCCAGTATGCATGGTAGAGCGTGATCGCAGGCCATGGGTTCCCAACTCACCCACGTCCCTTCTTTCCAGGTGAGAACATGGGCGCAGAATGTAATGATGCCACCGATGAACTCTCGGAGAGAGATGCGACCGGTAGCAAGCCGATAAGCCGGATGGACGACTAGGGACAACAGGTCGTGTCCGATCCAGTACCGCGACTGCGCGCCCGACGGTGGCGTGACCAAATCCATCTCATCGGCCTCCTCGCCGTCTCCATTCGTCCTTGCTGCAGTACTGCTGCCGTTGATTTTGCTCTTAGGCTCGATGGCAGACAGGTACGCGCGCACCATATCGCGCATCTCAGGCCCTGGCTGCGCGAACAGGACGACGGCGGTATGGGCGCGCGGGTTGCACTCGATGGCATACATATTCCTCTGGAACCCCTGCTCGGTAACCCCGTCATCCTCGACCATGAAGTCAAAGCTCAAATGCCCCGTCATCGTTGCTCCGCCTTCGGACCGCGCCACGAACTCGCGCGTGAACCGCAGCATGGCCCGCGCCAGCGCCGAATCCGCCGGCAGCGGCCGGTAATGCATCAGCAGCTCTGCACTGGGGCAGGCCGCGAAGCAGCGGACCTGGCCCCGGACCACGAGCGCGTGCGTGCAGTACTCCTCGCCGCCGGGCACGAACTGCTGCGCGATCCAGGAGTTCGTGGTGGATATTTCGGGGAGGCGGGCGAGGTAGGCCTCGGTCTCGCGGCGCGTGGGCAGGGGCAGAAGTGTCATATTGCCGCGGTTCGCGTCGTCGACGCCGATGGGCTTGAGGATGAACTGCTTCTTCTTCTGGTTCTTCTTCTGTTGCTTCTCGTCGTCATTGGTTTCAGGAGCTGGTGAGGCCGAAGAAGAAGAAGAAGAAGAAGAAGAGGCGTAAAGAATGCCCAGGATCTCCCGCTGCGAAGTCACGGTGTGCGTCTCCGGGCAAGGCAGTCCGAGCCGCGCCGTCTTCCGCATGAAGCAGTCCTTCTCGTGCAGCCGCATCGTGGTCGCGCGGTCGAACTGGACGCAGCGGCACCGGGTG
The DNA here is from genome assembly GCF_038363925.1 of Apiospora phragmitis. Lineage (NCBI taxonomy): Eukaryota > Fungi > Ascomycota > Sordariomycetes > Amphisphaeriales > Apiosporaceae > Apiospora > Apiospora phragmitis. The sequence goes on along the minus strand of NW_027117400.1, from coordinate 5,277,802 downwards.
CGGCGCTCGAGGGCCTCCTTGGCCACGGCGTCCTCGGCCGCGCTGGCCACGCCCGAGCACGAGACCCAGAGGTCGATGCCGTCGGTCTGGACGATGTCGACGAGCCGCTCGACGTACGCGTCAGCAGCGCCACCCGCCTTGGACTTGTTAGGACTCGGCGTCGGCTTCGGCAGGCGGTAGAAGGCCGACAGGCTCCGCGACGAGCGCCCCGGGCACGGGATCCCCGGCGACTCGAAGTCGGCGCCGATGACGCGGTGGCCGGACAGGTGGAAGGCCCGGGCCAGGGCCAGGCCCTTGGCCATCCCGACGCCCGTCACCAAGATGGTACGGCGGTCTCGAGCATCTTCTTCGCGGTGGTGGACGGGAGAGGAGGTGGACTGAGGAAAGACGTATTGGGCAACGTGGCCGAGGCACAGCGTGAGGAGCGATAGAGGCAAGAGGAGAATGTTGAGGGCAATGAGACTGAACGTTCGGATGGTGTCTGATAAGGGATATTCAGCCATCATGGTTAAGTGTCAAGCTGTCCCAGCTGATGTTACGATGATGCTCGTGGTTGGTTGATCGAAGCGAAATTGTGTGATTAACAAACTCTCACCAACGGTGCTCAGCCTTCACTTTCACTTAGCCTCTCTACACCATGGACCAACTAAGTATGCTGTTCACGAGTAAACGGGTACTCTGGTATGGGAAGCCAGCGGGTCTCCACGGGTTCATGAGTGCCACACCGGCCAAGACCTAGGACAAGCTAGCTGGATAGCTAGGGTCGCTAGGGAGGCAATCGCGGATGCCTTGCAGTAGCTCAGAAGCTCTAAGCGATCATTCGAGGGTCGCCTAGCTTGAATACCCGGGTGAATTGCCGGGGCCACGACGGGGGAACGCCCCACTAGATCTGGCTTTGATGAATCATGGGAATCTGCCTGGCGCGGCCCGCCAATCGACATTCTTTCGTCAGCCGCAGGGTCGCCCGGAACGGATCGTGCTAACCGGGTTTCTTTACTTTCTTAATTCCTGGTTCCACCAACAAGTTAATATATTTGGTTGGAGATTGGAACTGTTGACTTTGCCTTGGCGGGCTCAGCTGCAACCCTATGTTATGCAGACGCTATGCATGTGGTAGACGTCATGACTTGACCTTCGCACATGCCAGTGAACAGGGGAGGCACATACATTCGGAGGAAAACATCCGGATCACGAAAGGCAGAAATGAGAGCAGCAAAGCAATTATGAAAAATGCCATGGGTCTTTCATATGTACCTAGTTATGTTATAGTAGTACGTACTGCAGTGGCAGGGGGTTTTTTTTTTTGGGGGGGGGGGGGGCGGATAGATATTATTTAAGGGAAAAGATGTTTGCCCGTTATAATAGACGTTTATTTAAAAATAAATGTTTGCCCGCCGAAATATTATTTATTTATTAAAATAATGTTTATTAATATTTATTCTTTAAAAAATATTTCTCCGTAAAGTATTTTTATACCTTCCGGGTATATATTACCGGTTTAAAATTTTAAAAATTATATAATAAGGTTATAAAAAAAGATTTATAAGGGAGGTTACGAATAAAATCTAAACATATAATTAATAAAAATATATTTCTATAGTTATTATTCTTAAATTATTTAAAATACTTAAATATAAATATTAAACTCGTTATTTAAATATATATAAGTTACTTTAAAGTTAACGAGTAAACATTATAATAAATAAATAAGCTAAAGCACCCCCTCACGGGCCACCCCGTTACGGGCCACCGCGTTTTACCTTATAAACGCGTCTTTTCACCGTGTATCCTAATTAGAAAACTTTTTAATTTAATTATTACTTTTTATTTTTTAAAGTTATTATTACCTTTATTTTTTTCGCTTATTTCTACTTTTTATAACGATATTTTCGTTTAATATTTAAAAGCGTATATAGGCTACTGTACGCGATATAAAGCTCGGAGCAACTATTTATAAATCCGCCTATAAATAATTAGCCCCTCGATTATATATCTAACGCCGTCTTGCCGGTATATTTATTAAAAATAAGTTTAATAAGGATTAGTAAATATTATTACTATTTTTAAAAGGCGAATTAGTATATTAGGCCGTTAATTAAGCTAGGTTAAATTTCGTATTAACGTTAATTAAGTTTAGGTTTATAGCTTAACGAATATTAAACGTTTCCAGGGCTTCTTATATTTTAAAATAATAATAATATACCCGTTTTTTAATTAAAAACGAGTCCGTTAAAACTATAAAGTTAAAAATAATTAATTATAGCCGGGTTAATAAAGTTATAGTAGTAAATATTAATATTTTTTTCGATAGATTTAATATTTTAAAGCTGGCTAATATCCTTTTTGAACGCTTTTATAATACTGACGAAATGGGTATCGGCTAAGGCGTTAGCGGTGATCATTAGGTAGTTGCCGAAGCCATTAGCTATCTAGCTTTTAAAAAAGACGTCGAGAAAGGGGAATAGATTACTGCCCTGGAGTGTATAGGCTGTAATAGGGTACCCCTCCCCGCCGCTGGTTATTTTTAAGGGGGCCGACGTCTAAAGCTAGTGGTTTTTAGATTAAGACGGCTATCTTTAGGATAACTGGCGGTTTAGAGCGTCGCCTAGAGGGTGGATTAATAATGCTATAGTTTTAGATTAAATTTAAAATATTTTTATTCTTTATATACGGTCTCGTTATAATAATAAATAGGTTATCTTAATTTATAATAATTATAAATTATATATAAACGATAATTTTTTATAGCTTTATTTTTTAAATAAAATATAGTTAATTTTTTATAAATTATATTATAATTATATAATATAGGTTTTAAATATAAGAGTTTTTAATTTATTAAAGAGAAGGTTAAAAATTATTTTAAAGAAGTATTTAAATACGGTTTTTAAATTAAAGCTTACGAAAATAAATATATTAAAGGTATACCGCTAGGTTAGGATTAATATATTAATTCTTTTTATAATTAAAAACGTTTAAAAAACGGTTAGGATTTATTTACGGGATTGCTCGAAGCCGTTATTATTAAAATACGTTATTTTAAAAGATGTAAGGGTTATCTAGGTACGTTTAAAGTTATCGGAAATAATTAAAAATTAATTATTACGGACTTTATTTTTAAAATACCCTTTTAATAACTCTTTATTAAAAAGGTTAATAAGGCTTTAAATTAAAGTATTAATAAAATTACGTATTTTAAAGCTTAGGTCGATTATTTTTAAACTAAACTCGATAAAAAAACTACGAGAGTATGTTAAAAGGTAAAAATCGTACCGGGATAACGATTTATTCGTATAGTTAATATACGCCGGGCTAAGCGGAGGCTAAGGGGTAGGGTCGTATACGAGGACGAAGCTAGCGATGTCGAAGTGTTAAGAGGGCCTCGTAACGTTATAGAAGCTATAAAAGATAATGGTACGGAGGCGGAGGATTATATTATTATTAAAAATAACGAAAGATAGTGTATTTACATTAATTCTAGCCGTAGAAATGGCTTTAATTACAGGGGTAACGGTAGCTCAGTAAAGTGGCCCGTGAGGGGGTGCTTTAGCTTAATGTATAATGTTTCGCCGATATAATGTTTACCTAGCCTCATTATTTCCCACTATAGTAATTAGACATAGATCGTTCGCAACCCGGAAGTGAGTGTATTGTTTAATGAAATTAATTTTTATCTAGAATTTCTAGCGTCGACCACCGTGGACTGTCAGATGTAGTCCATTAAGGGGTAAGATCGTTGTATTGATTGTTCTTGTCATTCTGTCCGTCTTGATCAAAGATTTGCCCTTCTTCTTGATGCCGGCCACGTCCATTTCGGACGTTCGGTCGTAAGGTTCATCCAGTCTGCAAGTATGCTTCTGTAGGACTTGGCGTGTATGCTTATCCATCTAGCATATCTGACATGGACGCGGCTAACGCTCTACACATCATGATGATAACATCCTAATACTCCGGAAAATCATATCATATCCCCAAACCAACATCCGCCGTTGGTGATGAACGCTATGCCTTTTCATGTAGTTAATGCCCAAAACGTGTTTTGCCTACTACGCCTGAGCCTTGATGCCATTAGGTCCATTGAGCAGACCGTTGGTTTGGCCGTTGATCACATTCTTCGCTTTCTCAAGCAGAGATTCATTGTCATTGGCGTGACCGTTGGCGTAGTCATTGCTGTGGCCGTTCGTGTGACCGTTCGTGCCATTGGCGCTCTGTGACTCGGAGAGGACGCCGGCTTGCTTGGCCGCAGCCTCCACGCCCAGCTCCTCGGTCGCGTTGTCGGTATAACCAGTGTCGCTACTGTCCACGTAGGCCTCCAGACCAGCACCTTCGCGGGGGTACGTCTTGCAGGCCTCCTTGTGCACGCGCAGCGCCTCTTGAAGCTCCCCCACCGAAACATCGTTCAAGAATGTGCAGCTGCCCAGAGGGTTGGGCACGGCCAGACGAAGGAGGCCGTCACGGGTCTTGAGGATGGCCGCGGTGCCCTTGTCGACCACGTCGTTGTCGAAGAGGGGGTGGTCGATGGAGAGACCGGCTCTGGAGAAAGTGTGAGAAGGCGTGTGTGCTCCGCATCGGAGAGTAGACCCCGCTTCTTGGCAAGGGTGGCAGTGAAAGCCATGTCGATGGAGATGGCGTGGCCGTGGCGCAAGGGGGTCTCGGGGATCAGCTCGTGCAGAGGCGACCAGGTGTGTCCGTAGGCGATGACACGGTCGAGTCCAATCTCGTGCAGGTTAGGGGACTCGAGCTTGAGCATCTCGTAAATGGCCTCCCGGTTGATCTAATGCAGAGTCAGTAACAATGACTTCGGTCATTGGGCATCAGTGTGGACTCACGATATCCGCGGCTGTCTTCAGCTGCGATGTGGCGCCGTCTCCACGTCCGAACTTGCGCTCAATGAGCTGCTCGCAGAACTTGTCCAGCAGGTCGAAGACCTGCAGGTGAGAGCACGAGGAAATCTTGATCAACTCGGCGAACCCGTTTCGCACCTGGGCGATGGGCAGGGTGCGCAGGAATGTGAAGTCCAGGAATGTGTGCATGGGGGCGTGGTAGGCGCCGAGGCGGTTCTTGTAGTTGCCGTAGTTGACGGCGACTTTGATGGAGACACTGGCATCGATGAGGCCGATGACGGTGGTGGGCACACGGATGAAGTTGGTGTTTCGTCGGTAAGAGGCGCAAGCAAATCTATTGCCAAGCGTCAGTTGAGAGTTGCTCGTCGAATACTCAGTGGGATGATAAGAACTTACCCAGCGACGTCAGTGACCAGCCCTCCACCGACAACCAGGACGGGCTCCTTGCGGATGATGCCGAACTCGGTCATGGAGTCGCAGATGCTCAAGTACGTGTCGATGGTCTTGGCCTTCTCGCCAATGGAGGTCTTGTGCACTTTGAGAGTGAGGCCGTAGTGCTCAAAGTACCGCTCCATCTTCTTGCCGTACATGCTGAAGACGTTCTTGTCCGTCACGGCCAGTACGCGTCCCCATTTTTGTAGCAGTCGGCCAGGCCCGAGTTGGCGACGTCGAAGACGCCGTCCACGAAGGTGAAGTTATACTCGATCTTCTCATAGCCCTCGACGTGGAAACCCGCCTTGGTCTCCTGGACATTCGCCTTGAGATCAGACATTTTGGAGGGTGAGGGGAAAGGGAGGCTGGCGAATGTGGGTAGAGAAGTGTCACGGGAGTGGCTATTGGCTCAAAGGGATGCTAGTACACCTTATCGTTTTGTCGCCGGTATCCGAGAGAGATCTGAAGAGACAAGAAGACTGAGTTGGGCTGGGACCGTGGAAACCCCGAGTTAGATGCCGGCCATGGCCTTCAAATAATGCCTGCCAAGCAGACCAGGAACTGCCGCATCGGGTAATCAACGCCGTCATGATAGCCAGTTGTTGACACGACGACTCTTTGTCGAGGACTGCAGCCAACTGCAAGGGACATCTTAGTTCCTCGCACCGTCTGCGCCGTTCCAATGATCACCTTGCGGTTTCTGTCACATTTCCATACCAAAACATATTAAGACACTGCCGGCCAGGATAGCTTAGACGGCGCCGCATCCCCTGGCGCTAGCATCAACAGGGGCTAGCATAGGGGTGAAAGGGGGGGTCAAGATCGGATGGGAAAGTCCCAAAATGCCATTTCCAAAGCAGATCCAAATTTTCCATTCGGCCAATTCCAATCAACCACCATTCCCGGATGTAGACCCCAAGGCCCGGACCAAGCCCCCCCCCATCTCGCTTATCTGCCTATGCTCTCTAGATCCGGCGCTAAGGAGAGCTGGCCATCACGACGTAGGACAGCCACAGGAAACAGGTGGGGACCATGGCTGGCCTTGGCTGGCCTCTACCAGCCAACGGACAAAGTCAATGACTTCAAGACACGAGATGGTGACCTCTTCGAACCGTTAGCTGTGGAAGAACAACGTAACTCCAATTCCTCGGCTGCAAGCGGGGCTTGAACCTGGATGGATGCGTAGCTGCCGACTGTTGCCTGGGAGACTATGAGCTGCACAGCAGTAACAGACAGTCCCCGGAGCGTGAAAACTCTGGCAGGCGTGTGAATATCACTTGGAAACCTACCGTAAACCATTTCATACCTGGAGATATACGCAATTGCCTTCTTCCACCCTCGTACTGAGTCCCAAGGCACATCTGACTTAGCGGCCTTGTTACCATGGGCAGCACACTGAAGCAAGCCGACTTCGAGGGACAGGCGTACCAGCCTCAGGAAGATGTCTACGTCAGTATATCTCCGAATCGCACCTTGGCGAGTTTACTTTTTCTGCTGTGAGGGTTCCGATTTGACTGACTGTTCAATCCATCCAGTTTGACGATGGCCGCGAAATCGCGCTGCTGCACTTCATGTACGGCCACCCGAGACTCGAGGAGCTGCGAGGAAACCCCCAAAAGGTCCTCGACGCCATTGACGAGTACGGGCGCACGAAGAAGTACCTCATGAACATTGGCGAGTACAAGTCCAAGACCGTAGTTGATCTCATCAAGAAAGAGAAGCCTCGAGTCATGCTCGAGCTGGGCGGCTATGTTGGCTACTCTGCCATCGCTTTTGGTGCTGCTTTGAAGGAAGCTGGCGGGAAACGCTACTTCAGCCTGGAGAAGAGCCCCGAGTTCGGCGCCGTCATCTCCATGCTGGTAGATCTGGCGGGACTCAGCGACGTCGTCAAGGTCGTCGTCGGCGGTAGCTCCGACTCTTTACGGCGGCTTCACAAGACAGGCCAGCTAGAGCGCATTGACCTCCTCTTCCTCGACCACTACAAGCCTCTTTACACCGAAGACTTGAAGCTCTGCGAAGAGCTTGGGATTGTAGGACTTGGATCCGTCTACGCGGCCGACAATGGTAAGGGAAAAGCCTTAGTGGAGTGTTCAAAGCTACGATGTGTGCTGTGGAGGACTAACGTTGAGTGTCTAGTTGTTAAACCCGGGAACCCTCCGTATCTCGATTATGTCAGAAGCTCGGTCGAACAGAAACGCCAGAAGGCGTCCAGCGCAGATGGCAATGGCCCGAAGGGAAGACCCGAGCTTGTCTACGATAGCAAATTCGTCGAGGGTTGGGAGCCCAGTGGTGTACCGGTAAGATGATGCGATACAGGTGAATTTATCTCATACCAAGCTTTGCTAACGGATTCCTAGGATGCACTCGAGATTACAAGATGCCTACGGGTGGAATCGTAGTCGACGGCGGCTACATTTGGTTAATACTCAACCCTGACGTAGCAATGTCAAATAGCTATAATGCGATAATCCAAATGGCTTTGTGTTAATGTGCTTAATACTAAGCACCTAAATTACTGTCAATTGGTGTGGCTGCTCCTTGTAATGTTTTCATCGCGCTTCCGTCGCGTTTTCATCGCGAAAACGTTTAGGTTGCTTCCATGCCCCCGGAAGGGTCCCCGGCGTGTCACACCCCTGTCACTGTAGCCTGAAGCCCAACCCCACCACTAGCGTTACAGCGGCTACAGGGGCTTGATCTTCTTAGATTCATCTCATTTAGTGGGCTTGCCGATGTAAACCCAGATTAACTCGCGGGAGCGAAGATCTCTGATGAACTAAGGTTAATACAAGTCCAGACGAAATAACAACCAGATCCACGTGCGAAGATCTTTGCTTACTACCGGTTGGCTTATCTGAGATTTTCATAGCCGCCATCTGGTTACATCTACTAGCACCGGCTACTGCCAAGAAAGCCTTTACTGCATCCCAGCGGTAGCCGCAGTGCCTAGTGACAGTGGCTGGAGAAGAGGGGTACAGCAAGAGGCGATTAAAGGTCCAGACCTTCATGCAATCGGATTTCATGAATCATCATCCTACTACCATATATTCTCACGTAGCGGTGATCAGGACGTTTCCGTCCGGGAAGTGATAGATCACATACTGTGGCTCTTCGATCCAGGGAACGGAGTGCTTCCGTGCTCGATACGCAACCAGTCCGTTGTATGAAAGCTACTGGTGCCTAGGCCGACCACTTCATCAACTCGAGATTTGCCAAGTCTCGATGGTAAGCAAAGTAACGTGTGCACAAACATCATCAGCAGCATGCCACCTCGATCGTCGTCACCCCAGCGACATGCTTACGTAACCCTCATCACGCGCGCCAGCTATCTGGCCGGCGTCGTGTTGCTGGCCGACACGCTGAGGCGCCACGGCAGCCAGTATCCCCTGGTCGTGCTCTACACGCCCAAGCTGTCTGCCGACGCCGTGCGCGCGCTTGAGCTCGAGGAGCCACGGCAGAACATGATACTGCGGCGGTGCGAGTACCTGCTGCCGCCCGGCGACGCCCAGATCACGCTGATCGCCCAGCGCTTCGAGGACACCTGGACCAAGCTCCGCGTATTCGAGCTGCCGTGTGAGGAAGACGACGGCTACGACGTGGTCTGCTACCTCGACGCCGACATGGCCGTCTTCCGCAATATGGACGCCATTTTCGACAAGGCTGAGCGGGAGCTGCCGGACGGCTGGCTGGGCGCCAACCACTGCTGCGTCTGCAACCGGGACAGGGACCCCTGGGCCCCGCCGACTGGCGCCCGGAGAACTGCGCATACACGCCCGTCTCCCATCCCGGCGGGCTCACGCAGCCCACGCAGCCGCCGAGTAGTGACAACGACCACGATGCTGCTACTCCTCCGCAGGAAGAAGGCCCGTCCAGGACGCACCGTCTGCTCAACGGCGGCATGTTCGTCTTCCGGCCCACGCGCGAACTTCGAGACTCCCTACTATCCTTCTTCCGCGCCAACCCGGCCATGTTGTCGACGTTCAAGTTTCCGGACCAGGACTTCCTGGCGCACTTCTTCCGGGGCCGGTGGCGCGCGCTGGGGTGGCAGTACAACGCGCTCAAGACGATGCGCTACTGGCACGGGGGCCTCTGGTGCGACGGCGAGGTCGTCTGCTTGCACTACATCGTCGACAAGCCGTGGGCGCGGCGCGTGGGCGGGGACGGGGTCGCGGGGTACAAGGGGCGTGACGGCGTGACGCATCGGTGGTGGTGGGATGCGTATGAAAAGTGGGAAGAAGAGCGACTGGGCAGCGGCACTAGCAGCACTAGCAGCAGCAGCAGCAGCAGCAGCAGCAGCAGTGGAGAGGAAAGTGACACGGCGGGTCATGGTGTCGTCGGTAGGGAAGTGGTCAGGCTCGTCCGCAGAGGGGTCGCGCCGCCCTTGGGGGTCTCGGACGGGTGGTTCGACGGTGTCGATCCGGACATGGAGGCCATCGGTGCCTCGGTTCAGGGGTTTGCGAACAACCAGGTCCCATCGTCAGCCGAGTCTAAAGCGTGAACGGTCTTACCTGGCTCGACGGGGGACGATGCTGCTCCTGGGGTTGCGTGCGGGGAAATCGTGGCCCCGGGGTCTCGTGGTCTCATGGGCGCGGATAGTAGGTATTGCTCTGTGGTTTAGCATCCTTCAAGGATTGTGCCCTATGAAGCCCCTGCCTGCCTCGTACTGCGTGTCAGTCCCTGTATACACATGTGTCATACGATATAAACAGCTGTGAAAGGAAGGACGAAAGTATATCTCTAAAAGTGCGCAAAGCTGACTCGTATCGTCCATCACTTGGAACATATAGGTGTCGTCCGGTAAGCTGCCGTGCCGGCAAACTGTAATGTGTCAAGGGACCGTTCTGGTTATATGTTAATATTTCAATGCAACTTCTTGAATATAAATATTATGTTTCTCGAGGGATTTCTCTTTCTAGAAGTAAGGAGAAGCGACCCTTAAGGCGAACAGGGCTTCTGCATTAGAAAATGAGGAACTTCCAGAAGCAACAAACGGCAATTCCGATGCTTGGTTCCTACTGGGTCGTGAACCACAATCACCGCAGCCGCTATTTACTTTTACCAATACCCGTGGTGTGAGACAGAGGCAGCCCTCGACTGCGGGCTGGACCCATGTCTCACTAAGATTGGGCAATCGCCATGACCTTGGCATCGTGCCTCAGTCCAACGGCGGCGGCTGCTGCAGACCCAGATCCTTCTTTTCGTGAGCCGACGGAATGGATAGGAATACACGGTGCCCTGTCGATCCAGGTCCCCATAAAAGAAGCCCTGGCGATACAGAATTGCGTGTGCAACCCGAGTGGCCGTCTTCGTGTAATTTCCGGCTTCGCTAGGACCTTGGGACCCAAAACAACGCGATGAGACAAAGCCCGTTCTCGGGGCCCATGAAGGGTGTGAGGCGGAACTCTGGGTGAGCCATTGGCAAGCGATAGGATTTATATATATCCTTGTGGAAGAAGAATACCCCAACTTTGTGTAACTGATTCAGCATGTCCTTTCCGCTCTCTCACCATCACACATACATTCCGAGTAGTCGCCAATTTCGAACTCACGCCTCTCCTTTCGCCACAAACAAGTAAATAACTCAACTTACTAAACAATAATCTAATCACTACAACGTCTTCAACCCAATATCAAGATGAAGTACTCCATCATCCCCCTCGTCACCCTCCTCGCCGGCTACGCCGCCGCCCGCAGCCTCGGTAAGAGGGGCAGCAACACCCTGCACGGCGCCATGTCCGACGTGCTGGACGCGACCCGCACGCTGGACCACGTCGTCGGCGGCTACGACGGCGGCGAGGCTGAGGACATCGAGTGCGCCATCAACACGGCCGTCGTCGTCCTGCGCCAGGCCATCGACCTGTCCAACGGTCTGGCGGCGCCCCTGACCTCGGACGATGCTCAATCCTTCCAGGCCTCGGCCGAGTCGCTCGGGCACGCCGGTGACACGCTCGTCAAGAGCTTCGGCGACAAGATTCCTATCTTCAACGAGGCGCGGATCTGCAACAGCATCACGGCGCATGTGACGGATCTCGGTGAGTGGCTTCCCTCTTTGGCTGGCCCATTGGTGGTGCACTTCTTCCAAACATACGACTTTGATGCGGAAATGTAACATGCTGACCATGTGCCACCCCTGTTGAACAGACGACCAAGTCACTGCTTTGATGAAAGCGATAGACTCAAAGCTGTCCACCAGCAGCGACGCCACCGCCTCCAAGACCCAGACCTCCTTTACCGCGCTCAAGGACAGCATGGGCGCCTGCAGCGCCAGCGGGGTGCTGAGCGACGCCCCTAACTCTGGCGTGCCCCTCGGCCACAGCGGCAATGGAACCTACGGGGCCGGAAACTACCCGGGCCCCGTCGGCACCAGTGGCGCTGCTGCCACGGCTACGGCCGTTGTGTCCTGCAGCGCCATGCTCGTCGCGGCCGTGGTCGCCTTCTTGGTCTAGGAAGGTGGCAGGCACTGTGGGGCTCCGACCTGGTCGTGGGGATGGATGCGGGCGGTGCTCTCGCTCGATTCTTCAAATTGCCTTATTGAAATGTAATATAGGTATGGGAAGCTACGGATGAAGCTTTGAACCCCCTTGCTTAGGACAAGATGGCATGTATATTACCCCTTATCATGAGTTTCCGGTAACCTCAATCCCAGACTGTACGATAGCTGTATTACTATGTACTTATTATGTATCCTAATTAAGAACCAGCCGGTTATAACCCGGTCGACCGGAGCGGTGCCTTGGGGCATTCTGTCTTGTGTGGCACGTCGAGATGTCATTGTTATGAACGAGACAAAGTTGACTGCATATGCGAACAGGTGGGTTCACCCGATGCCGGAAACCTTCTGGAAGGTTGTATGCGGCAAACTTACAGCAAATACCCCTGAACCGCAGACAAATTAGTCTTCTTATGCCACCTGACAGTGTAACCACATTGACAGCTTTGACAGCCATCGGTTCTTGACCCGCAAGTGATTGGCTGCCGGAAGTGTTACAACGCCAACATCAACATTATTCGGTTAATAGACTTTCGTGTACTGCAGTCATGAACTCTCGGTGGCTCAGGACGTTGCGCAAAATCCGACGACCTGCGCTTCCATTGCTATATGATTAGGACGCAATGATACCCCCCTCACCGTATCCCGAATCATCGCTGGAACCCCCTAACCCTTGATACCAATGACTCCTTCGATCTTTCTGTTTGCACTCGGTGTTCCTGTCCGTGGATCACAGGGACGCTCCGACAAAAACGTCAGCTACCAGCGAAGCCTCGTCTACGAGAAGATTCGAGCGTACAATTCACCATGCATAGAAACATGTTGTAGGAGGTCAAATGGTAGCCTGGAGAAACTGCCGCCTGATGAGGATCCAAACCCTTGGACACGGAACGACTTCTTGAGCCCAACTATAGTGGCCTTTCGTAGTGCCACCAAGCTCAATGGCGACGCCCAGTTTCGTCAGGCGAAAGACAGGGCGGGGCGATTTGGGTATTCCTCTTTCTGAACAATTTATCAAGTGCGGCTTACTAAATTGGATGTAGAATAGCTCTATTGGGCACGGGAATCCTGGTTCCAATATTCTTATCGCTTTTCCGTCTTCTGCCCCTATCACCGTCTTTATCCAGCCGCATATTTGCCCACATCATCGACTCCCCTGTACTCGGAAGCCACCATGCCGTTCCCATCCTGGGACTTGGGGTCGTTCCTACCCGAGGACAAGCTCTATTCATCGCATGTTTGTGGCTAGCCAATATCGTACTCTCAACCGTGGCGTACCCTGCCTCAGTACCCAAGGAGGAGCTCATTTCGCTACTCGGACACCGCGTCGGGCTCTTCAGCTTCGTTGACCTCGCTTTGTCGGTACTGTACTCCAGCCGCAACAGCGCTCTTCTACATCTGACAGACTGGTCGCACTCCACCTTCCTCCTCCTTCATCGCTGGACTGCGGTGATCAGCATCCTGCAAGCCTGCCTTCACTCTGGCATATACTTGCAGAAATACCACAATGGGATACGAGAAGCTGCGGTCGTCACACCGAAAGGTTATTTGATATGGGGCATCATCACTTTGGTAGCCCTTGCTATTCTCATCCCTTCTTCGACCCTACCCTTCCGACGGAGAGCATACGAAGCCTTTCTGGCGTCCCATATCGCGCTGGTTGCATTGGCTTTGGTTGGCTGTTGCATGCACATCTTCTATCGTTACGGCTGGAGATGGGAGTATCAGGCTTGGATCGTCGCAGCGTTTGGCGTCTGGGGCTTCGACCGTCTGCTGGCAAGACCGCTTCGAATCTTCAGGAACAGGCTCCTGAGAGAGGCTAGGGTGTCAGTCGTTGACCCCTACTACCTGATGGTAGAAGTCCCTGGCGTGGACGCAGAAGGGCATGCATATCTGTATTTCCCATCGCTGAGATGGCGCATTTGGGAGAACCACCCATTCTCTGTCGCGGCCGTGGGTTCCTCGGCTCGCAGCGGGTTACTTCCAGACCAGGATTCCAATGCCCCATCGCCTGAACATGAAGAGAAGAACGGAGCCCTCGTGTCAAATGCCCCTGGTATATTCTTCTTCGTTCGGAGTAGAGGCGGTCTCACTAGAATTCTTCGCAAGTATGCTGGAAACAGACAGCGAATACGAGTCTTGGTAGAATCATCCTATGGTACTGAGATCTCCCTATCCCAGCGGCTCTGTTTGGACCCTTACCCGAAGCATCCGAATCTGGTCTGTGTTGCGGGTGGAGTGGGGATCACGGCGATGCTACCCCTTATCAAGAGGAACACATTGTCATCTGGGAAGACCGAACTGTACTGGGAGTGCGAAGTGCAGCCCTCGTGAAGGCTGTGGCAAAGGTAGTAGGCCATGCCGTAGATGGCACATCGACGAATATGCTGTGGGGCCACACCAACGTGTCCATCTTGGTGGGCATGCGCTTTGACTTCAAGTCTGTCCTGGAGGATGTGGCACGGCGGATGAGTGGTGGCACGGCCGTTGCTGTTTGCGGGCCGCCGGGAATGGCGGATGAGGTCAGGTCAATCGTCGTTGGACTCGGTAAAAGGGGGCTAGCGGTAAAGTTCCGGGAAGAGAGCTTCGCATGCTAATGTCCATATCATGGGAATATTATAGATTATAGTGTATATAAACTTATTAACCTGGATACTTTCAATCACGTTAGAGGCCAGCCGCACAGCCGGCGACCGCGCCAGTGTCGTGGACAACGGCGCCGCCAACCACAGTCAGGACAGAGCTCAGCTTCCTGAGGTCCTCGTCCGGCACGCCGAAATAGTCCTCGTTCAGCACGACAACATCGCCCAGCCGGCCGACCTCCAACGCACCCAAGAGGGGCTCGTCCGGCCCGCCCAGGAACCACTGGTTGGCGCGCGTGTACATGCGCAAGAACTCCCGCCGGGTGATCTGCTGGCCCTCGTTGATCTGGTCGCCGAGGGCGTTCTTGCCGGTGACGGCGTAGTACGCCTGCACCCACGGGTTCATCGGCGCGACCTGCATGCCGTCGCCGCCGATGCCGGCCGGGATGCCGCTGTCGACGATGGTCCGGTAGGGCGGGCCCGCGCCCGGGCCGGCCCCCGCGAGGTACTGCCAGCTGGACAGGTTGACGCCGCCGCCGACCTTCTTGAGGCGGGCGAGGTACTCGGCCGTGATGAGGGGCACGTGGGCGACGACCCAGCGGAGGTCCCGGATGCCGACCTCGGCGTCGACCTTCTCGAAGGCCTCGATCTGCGTCCGGAAGTCGTCCGCCGTCAGCGAATGCACCTCGACGCGCCACCGGGCCCGGGCCGTCGCCAGGGCCGCGGCCTCGAACACGGGGCCCCCGCTGTACTCGTCGAGGTCCGCGATGAACTCGCCGATGCCGCCCGTGCGCACCATATCGCCGCCGAAGAAGGGGAAGGCGTTGCGCAGCCGCTGTGTCAGCGCGGGCACCCCCGTGCCGTTGTCTTGGTGCAGGTAGTTGATGCGCAGGCGCACGGTGCCCTGGCGCGCCCCGTACACGGCCAGCCACGGGTCGTACATGGCGTAGTTGTCCTCGTGCGCCGCGCCGTCCGCCGGCGTGCCCGTGGCCTGGAACGCCCCCTGGTCCAGGTGCGTCGTGATGCCCATGCTCACGGCGTAGGCCATGGCGTCCCGGACGCCGCGCGTGCGGTTGCCGAACGTGAGCTGCTGGCGCAGCGCGAGCAGGGCTTTACCATTCTCGACGCCCGCCGCGATGGACCCGTTGGCGCTGACGGCGACGGGCCCCGTCGCTGCGAGGGCGGACGACTCGAAGTAGGCCTTGCCCAGGCTGTTGGTCACGCTCGGCCCGGTAAAACCTATCGAGACAAAGGCCGGGTGCTGCGGCAGCACCGCGTCGAGCTCCTCGAGCGTCGGCAGCCGGCGCTCGCGGAACTGGTTCGGGTGGAAGCCGCCGATGGTGGTGAGGAAGCTGCCCGGGGGCACGGCGTCGCGGCGGACGCGCGCGGTAAAAGTCTGCTGCACGTCGGCGACCGAGTACGCGTTCTCGAGCGGCGTGTGGTAGCCCGGCCGGTTGCCCATCAGGACGATGTGGTTGTGGCTCTCGACGAGGCCCGGGACGGCCACGCGCCCGCCCAGGTCGACGGTCGGCGGGCTACCGAGGAAGCCCTTGCGCGCGTCGGCCACGCTGTCGCCCACGTAGACGATGCTGCCCTCCCTGATGCCGACGACCGTGGCTACGGTCTCGGCCGCGTCCATGGTGTGGATTGTGCCGTTGAAGAGCAGCAGATCACCGCGGAGCGCGCCGCTCTTGTACGATTGGGCCACGTCCGCCAGCTTGCCACAGACGGCTGTATCGTTTTGGGCCGTGATGCCGGCCGCCTTGGCGACCCATGCTCGGGCGACAAGCGATAGAAACAGTGGCGCGCTCCTGAAATGCATCTTGGCCTGGTGTTTCCTTAGCTAGCCAGAGAAGAGAGAGAGAGTGAGAGAAACTGACACAGCAACTTGCCAGGGGCCCAAAATGCATTGAGCGGGTTTAAATCTTCAGACATCGCGAACGCACGTACCTGCGACTTGCAGAACTCGCATAATATAAATTCCCGCAGCGTCGTAGCGAAGAACGGGAATGGTGGTAGAATTACGGCAACGGCGATTCTTTTATCGGGGTAATGTAGCACCCAAGCGGATACTCCCTCGAAGCTAGGGCGTTCCGGGCTAGGAACAACCGAGCGGGTGCGGCCTGGCTGTGCAGCCAAGCAATGGGTATTAGACGTTAATAATTCTATATTATATTCCCCCCTTTCCTTTTAGTATCGTTAGGAAGTTTAAACGTAGATTTATATCAGGCGATGCGGGGTTCGTTACTTCCTTGCCATGCTGCACTATTGACTAAGTAATTACAGAGTTAGCCGGCGCGCCAATTAATAGGATAACCAGGGGTATATACTATGTTTGCATGGATATGAAGCGTACGCATATGAGTATGGAATTTAGACCTATGTCGGACTACGGCTTTCGGTACTTCCAATCTATGAACATACTAAAAGTATCCTACCCGCTTCAGCGCGTGATATCTCCTCCCCCAGATCCAAGCATTCATATTCCTGGCGTCTAATGTTATATCTGATATGGCCACTTCAGTCCCGAATCTGCCTTTGGCGGACAAACTGGCTCGTTCCTGCCCCTGGCCCACTCCTCATATGATTCGGGATATCTGTTCTCGAGGTCTATCATGTAGCGTATTATTCTATGATGTGTCAGAAAACCAAGCAGCACGCCTGTCAAGAAATGTATATGTCCCGGGGCACTTACTCATCCCGGTAAAGGGGATTATCAACTTTTGTCGCTGCTACCCTTACATCGAATGCGCTAGCACCAGTTCAGCCATATTAGTCTACATAAGTACGCCAGCCTCGGTAAGCTCAAACTATACCCAAGATACGTGATTCGGGGTTTTCCTTACAGCGTCTACAGCACGATGCGGCCATATGAGTCCTCCTCTGGCGCTGACCTCGGATGCAGACTGTGGTAGCAGTTGACAAATGACATTCCGGAATTGACCACCATGGGCTCTCCGCAAAGGCCGCCCTACCACACGCAATCCAGCTCGGAAGATCGTGTCTCGTGCTCTTCCAGTGCTGGCTGGTCACAATCTGATGCCGGTTCCTTGCCGAAGCAAACCACTCTGCCACCCGATCCCGCTTTTCACGTCATTTCTCTCTTCGCCAATCTCCATCCCAGTCGTCAAGCACCGGTGACGTAAATACTAAAGGCCCCTTAGGTCTCACGACTGTTCACCGGCCGTCCTTGGACACCCAGCCACAGCCCATATCGTATTCGTGCACGGATTAGGTGGAGACTCTGAACATACTTGGTCCAAGAATGGCATCCTTTGGCCTCGCGATTTGCTCCCGAGGCAGGCCCCCTTTCGGGAAGCCGGCGTCCACGTCTTTGGATACGATTCAAACTTCAAGAAAAGCAGCACACTGAACATTCGGGACTTCTCCAAGTCGTTGCTAAACAATTTGCTCAACAATCCCATCGTCAATGACTCAAATGTATGCATCCCTTTCCTATTCGAGTCATCTCACCCAAAGTGATCGCGCCCAAGCCAGATTATTCATCGCACCTCTACACGTTGAATTACAACTAGGCGATCACTGACGACGGAGCAGTGTCCCATCATTCTTGTCGGCCACAGTATGGGCGGTCTCATCATGAAACAGACTTACATCCTTGCCAAGCAGATGTCTGTATACAGGGACATCGCCGAGAGAATCACGGCCATAGTGTTTATTGCCACTCCACATACTGGATCCGAATTGACACCGATACTGGACAGGATCTTCCGGATGACCTCGGGATTGAAACCATATCTCGAAGACTTACGCAGGAACTCGGATACGGTCCAGACGATAAATACGCTGTTCCCGACCCACTCAACAGATATCATGATCCATTCCTTCTATGAAACAGAGCCTTTGAGTGTGGGGGGTCTAAGAGACGTCATGATAGTCCCCAAGCTAGACGCTGTCCTCAACTATGCACATGAACAGTCCGCTCTCCTATACGGTGACCACCGGATCGTGTGTAAGTTTGAGTCCGCCGATGAACACAACTTTATTGCCATATGGCAAGCCATATCATCCTGTCTACCAATCAACGCCGGGCCGGGGCGTGAAATGGAAACCGCCGCATCGCCCGATAGCAGCATTTACCAGAGCGACACTGAAATCAGCGAGCTTCTCGGTGTATGGGAGGCCCCTGCCGATGAGCTGCACCGAGTCCGAACTGATCGCCACCCGGGAACATGCGAGTGGTTGTGTACGGATGACGACTACTGCAAGTGGCTTCGAGATGCGACACATTCTAGCATTTTCTGGGTCAGGGGCCCACCCGGCTGTGGCAAGTCGTATCTCGCCGGCCATGTTGTGGAGGAACTAAAGCTCGCAAACAACCGATGCTGCTATTACTTCTTCAGGCACGGCGACAAGGGTAGGTCATCCATGGAGAACTTTCTGCTTTCCATTACCTGGCAGATGTCAAAGCACACCGATGTGAGGCGACGGATCCTCCAGATCTGCAGAAGAGACCCAAGCGTGGCATCAGGCGAATCCAGGGCCTTGTACAGGAAACTTTGGGACCAGGGAATATTTCGAGCTTCGCTTGACCAGCAACCAACATATTTGGTGGTCGATGCCATTGACGAATGTCGGGCAGGGCACGAACTCGCAAAGTTCCTGCTACGAGTTATGGAAAAGTCAAAAGGGCTTGTCAGGATCATTGCGACTTGCAGGCATCCACATACGCACTACTCCATTTCCCCCCGCGCTGATCACACCAAGAGATATTCATATACCGGATGTTCAAGAAGACATTGCCAGGTATCTCGACGCAACAGAGCACGAGCTCCAGGGCGCAACAAAAGGGGAGAGAAGTAGGTTGAAAGAGCTCGTGCTCGGAAAGTCCAACGCGTGCTTTCTTTGGGTCGTTCTGGTGCTCCGAAGGCTGCGGAAGATTGTTGGTTCTCAAGCCCGACTTAAAGCACTCGAGGAAACCCCGCCAGGGATGGATCAGCTCTATGCACGGATACTGCAAACCATGCCCGACAAGGACGGCCTGTCCCGAGAGATCCTTGTTTGGGTTACATGTGCTATCCGGCCTTTGACCACGGCAGAGCTGAGGTTTGTCCTTGAAAACCAGACTATGGATGAGATTAGCGATGTGGAAACTGTCCTGTCCCAGTACTGTTATGACTTGGTGTATGTCGACGACGGCTCCTACGTCAAGATGCGACACTCTAGCGCCACGCGCTTCCTTATGCGCAGAGACATCAACTCGGAGTTCGACGCCCTGACGATCGACGAAGAGAGTGCGAACAAGACTCTGGCCATGGCCTGCCTTGACTATCTGAATGGCCCCGAACTCAAGGCCAAAAAGCGCAAAATGGTTGCTACTGCTCATGGACAGTCCGCATTTGCCTCGTATGCGTGCACCGCCGTTCATGAGCATGTCAACAAGTGCTCTGCTTCGGACTCGGACCTCTTGGAGGCTCTCGCCCTGTTCCTCAAGACCAACGTACTACACTGGATCGAACATCTGGCCAACATGGGTGAGCTGGACACGGTGCTGCAGATGGCACAAGTACTCAAACTCTTCCTACGCCGAAAGTCTCGTGTCAACCTCCTGCTGGGGGACGAAGTCATCGTTGTCGACGCGTGGGCTACCGATCTTGTTAGGCTGGTCGGCAAGTTCAGCAGGCAGCTATTGGCCCATCCCGAGTCCATCTTACACCTCATCCCACCCTTCTGCCCGACCGAATCGGCACCGTATTCCCAATTTGCTTCTTCAGGGACCTCAGCAGCACTCGAGGTACGCGGGCTGTCGGCAAAAACCTGGGATGACTACTTGTGTGCGGTTATACCCAGTGATCCGACCACAGGGAGCTCCTCGGTGGTGGCCAGACGCGAGAGGCTTCACTCCATCGGCGTGTACGATAACGCATTCTGCATCGGCACTTCTCTTGGAAGGGTATGCATTATTCAACGACAAAACCTGCCTCGAAGAAAAGACCGTTTCCCATGGCGGCCCCGTCACCCATCTGCACGTTGCTACCTCTCGGCCACTATTGGCAAGCTTCGGGAAACGTATCGTTCGCATATGGAATACTGAAACGTGGGAGACGCAATGGGAGGTCAGGGCGAGATACAACTGCCTCGCCATGCACTTTGTGGACGATGACCAGCTTCTCCTGGTGGCCCTGCAGAACAACACCCTGCTCGCCATGAACCTGATCAGCCAGACGTTCGAGGCCACCAGCTGGACCGACAATCTCGACGACCCGTACAGGAACTGGTACAGCGGCATTGCCCCGCAATGCGCCACCTTCAACCCGGACTTGGGTCTTCTGGCCGTCGAATACACCTGCCGAAGTGTTTTGGTGTACAACTACGAGTCGGAGTCGCACCAGGTGGTCGATCACGAGAAGGGGGTCTCCGATGACGTCGAGCAAGAGAAAATCATCCAGATCTACTGCATGGCATTTAGCCGTCTCCCGGACACCTCGCTGCTGGCGGTGAACTACGGCACCGCCGAGCTCGTGCTATTCGACACGGAAGCCGGCAATGTCGTTGCGAGATTGGCATCGGTATGCTTCTCCACCCTCGTTTCCTCCCCGGACGGGTGGACGCTGGCCGCCGCCAAAAACGACGGGGGCCATCGAGCTGTACGACTTCCGAACCTCTGCACAAGGTCTACCGCATACGCCCCAGTGAGGGCGCCGTCGCGTCCCTCGCCTTCGCCTCGGACAATACCCGCTTCCTCGTCATCCGAGCCGGCACTCGGAACTGCAGCGTCTGGAGCCCCATCTCGCTCTTCCGCAGAGATGTCGGCCATGAGAGCGTGCGGTCGCCGTCGTTGGGGAGTGGGAGCCAAGATGGCGCGTATGATCAACAGGATGCCGAGGTGTCGCGCATATCGGCGCTGGCTACCGATGCAGATGGCGACGTGTTCTTTGTCGGCAAGGACGACGCTTCTGTGACGGTACATAATACAAAAAGTGATAAACCACTGGGGACTCTATCTCTCTCATGTCTCGTCCATCAAATCCCTCCACTTTGCCAGAACCAGACTCCGCCGTCTCCTGGTTAGTGTGGACACGGATGGCTTCATGATGGCACACGAAGTCACTCGAGAAGATGGCCAATGGGCTGCGAAACGTCTATGGAAGCATCAAGTCTCTTTGAAGTGGATACGGCAGTCCTTGTGCCATCCAGACTCCTCTTCTATCCTGATTTGCTCAGATGATCAAGCCATCGTCTGCTCTACAGTGGACGGGCAGCAGACGGCGCTGGCAAGTTGCAATGATACCGGTGCCGAGCCCCATGTATGGGTGCAAAGCTCGAAAGACCCTTCGATGATACTGTACCTGACGGCGACGAAAGTTCGGCTTCACAAGTGGGCAGATCTAGAGATAGCCTGGACGGTTCCAGCCGGTTTATCCCTTCCCGAGGGCCACCCCCCACCCCAATTTAAAGATCCACAAGGCGTCCCCTATCTTTGCTAATACCAACGCCATGCTCATGCTCTCTTTTGCAACGCAGGAGTTAAATACCGGAGCATGGAAAGCGTGCTTCCCCGCCAATAGCTTCGCCACGGGCGCGGAAGCCGTCTCTGCTTTGCCCGAGTGCCGAGGCCACTGCGAAGCCGTTTCTTTCGTCATCGGCATGTTCCGTGACCGGCTCATATTCCTCCACAAAGAAGGATGGGTCTGCTCTATCAAGGCCAACGGGATGAAAGGTCGTGGTAGCGAGAAGCTGATGTTCCATTTCGCTCCACCGGTCGACTGGCTCCGTACGAACCATGAACCTCTCGTCAGCATCACGAAGCTGGGCGACATATTGTTTGTTGTCAAGGGGGAAGTGGCAGTTGTCAAGAAAGGCCTCAACAGGGTGGTGGACTTCAACCCTTTACAGTGAACTGCATCACTCACTGCGGCGACTGAAGCTTGAGGCAGTCCTGAAATACTACCCAGGTAATATACATTCACGCCTTCGATTTTGCTTTGGGATTTATGAATCATGCAATTATATGGCCGATGTCCGCTCTAATGCGGTACCATAAACCGTCTGGTTGTCACTGGTCTTTCTACTTATACACATAGCATCCTCAAAACTCTCCCCGGTAGTAGAGACACACACCGGTTTCTCTAGACCCACCCCTTTGATCTCTTTTGTCCTTAAATGCCCCATCTCCTTGTATTTCCGACCGTTGCAGCAGTGCGGCGTGAGGATGTCATCATGAGCTTTCGTTGTCGGTTTTGTACGGGTTGCAGACACTGTTGAGACGCCCGTGTTTCTTTTCTCTCGGGCTCATTCTGGGCAGCAAGATTTCCACTGCGGTAATCAACGTGAAGAATTCAATCTAGGGCCGAATTTGCACAGCATATCTAGCAAGGCGAGTCGGTCCTTTTCTTCGGTAGACCGCAGTGCGAGCGTATCCACGAGTTCAATAAAACGGTTGTTCAGGGCGTAGAACTTGTCGGCTGCCGTCCAGGTCTGGTGGTAGACAGGTTGCATGTCGGTTAGGCTGGTGTCTAATTCCTGTCCTTCCAGTGGGGTCTCTGGAGGTGCGGCATTGTGGTGGTGAACAAACTGAGAGGTGCTGCTTGCTTTTGCTGCCTTACGGGGATTATTGGCTCCGATTCTGCTGGTATCGTCACTCTCTTCGCCATCTGCATGCGGGCGCTTCCTTCCATGATGCATTTCTGGTTGGTTTGGATCGGAAAGGCCACTTCCACTGGCGCTGGCCTCCGATCTCGGTGCGCGATCACTAGCAACCTCCCGCCTGTGGCCACTCGGGCATTGTATGGATTTGTCTTGGGTATCGCTTTCGGTCTCGGTCTCGGTATCGTCTTCGATTTCTGTCTCGTCCTTCTCATCCAAACCTGTTTCGAGCTCCCTTTCCTCCTTCTCTTGGGTGAGCCTGTCTCTCAAAGGCCCCAGAAGCTCATATTTGGGTGTTTCCATGGTCTCCCACCCTCTCTCTACCTGGGGCCTTGGGTCAAGGCGGCGGAGCCCCTGGCTATCCTCGTCTCCCGTAGCTCTTCCCTCCATGACCTCAATTCTGGACGGTCGCTTCTCAGCGTCGGTCTCGTCTCCAGCGAAGTCGATATGGTATTCACCAAGCTCTCTCTTGTACGTGACCGGGTCCTCGATGAAATCCAACAGCGCCTCTTGGCCTCGGCGCTCCAGCACCCTTCGGAGTACGATGGGTACCTTGTTCAATTTCATCAAGCCTTGGATCGCCTTGAGGACGCCCAGTGGTGCCTTGTTCACAAAGGCCTGGGCGTGGTACCAGGGCGAACATCCCTGCGCGGATGGTTGGAAAGAGCCCATCGGCTCCGTTGTGCCCAGTGAAGAGAGTAATTGGCGGACCAGCACGGTTTCATTGACCCGATTATGGAGGTCCATCCGCCACTGTAGTTGTCCTCTCAAGGCCTCTTTGGCCTCGTCAATGGCCAATTGGGACCACACGTTGGGATCCATGGACTCGAGGCTTTTGTTCGCTCTTGCTTTATTGCTGTCGAAGCCGCTTGGTGTGGCACCCTCGGGAACCGTCACGTCGGCAAAATGGTCGAACATGGTTTCTGATCTTGATCGATGGTCGCGTGGCTGTTGTTGGTAAGTGAGGGTTGATGCGTACGTGACAGAGCAGCTGTCAACTGGCCTTTCCTTTGCTCGAAGGTTGGGTAATGTGGGCAGGGGAGAGATGGAATACGACAGATAAGATGTCAAAGGATGCAGAAAACCGATTCTGACGCGGTGTAGATGGATGAAGGGAAGTGAATGTGACTTTGCGATTTGTGCGGATGCCAAAGTGGTGTTTACGCGTTTGGGCACACTGTTGACTGCTCTTGTTTTCTTCTACAAAGAAGAAAGCTTTTGTGCATAGGTCGAAGGGTCAAAATGGCACTTTGGAAAAGAGGAAGATAGTGGGATATGGAAAAGCCAGTGCAGTAACCTATTGAATCGAAAGGTCTCGTATATTTGACGAGTTTACCTCGTCGACACAGGGAGTTCACCTCGCCGATACAAGGAGTTTTACAAGCTCTGTTAATTATCCAGCCCGCTTGGATTCCCCCCCTCTGAATAACTCAGACCACTGTTTCTGTGGCCACGAGGCCTGGGGCACTTGGCAGCAACATTAGAGTACTCAAGACAAGGCGAGTCTGCAGCATGGCCCAGACAGAGTTCCGTAGAGGTAGTACACATACACCTGCCCAGAGAGAAAGAAAGCTTGATACAGACTGTCTGGCTCTCGCGAGCTGCCCGGCCACCTCTGAATGTTTGTAGGACTTCCACGTCATATTTTGCCCACCACAGCTTCATAATACATGTAGAATACAATGAAGAAAAAAAAAGAGTAACATTTTTACCCGGCTAGTAAGTAAGATCCAGATTAGGCCGTGCTGCTACTGGACTTACATTATTATTCACTAGGCAAATTTTGGGTGAAAATCAATCTAGCCCTGCCAGACAGACAAAAGACTCACCGCGTTGGTCAGTACGATGGCAGATGCGAAGTATGAAATTGCGAGTTACCTGTACAAAACATTATACGGCATTATAAGCGGCCAGTTTCCAGCCTAGCCGAGATCCATTCCGCTCCTTTATGTGCACAAGAACCCTCAAGCCTTTCCACATAGTTAAAAACTCTGCTCATCATCCAGCCCGCCTGGATAAACGCCTCTGAGTTGCTTGAAGTAATACTCTCTTTGTACCCACCAGGTTCAAGGCACTTGGCAGCAGCATTGGAGCAATCCAGACATGGCGAATCTGCAGCATGGCCTAAACGGAATTCCGTCGAGGTCGTACACCTGCCATGGGAGAAGGAAAACTGTATGCAGTCTGTTTTTCTCTCGCAAGCGGCCCGGCAACCTTCAAACGAGTCGGGGGCCTGCCACCCGGCCGAGGACAAGGCGCTCCGGCCATCTTCCGACAGTTTACCGAACTTCTCTGCACTGTACTCGGTCCCGGCCGCCATGTTGTCCCACGAGTCCCGCCTTTGCCGAAGTCGGGGGAGGATCACCCCTTTGAACATGTCTCGGAACCGAGGAAAGGCCCCCGGTGGACGATCAAGCAGCCACTGCTGTTCAAACGCCCAGAGCGTCTCGTACTCGAGAGTGTTCAGGTGGTGGAACGTCGCCGGCGCGTAGCACCGGCCAAGCTCGGACACATTCCAGTCCATCGTAGTTGGGCTGTCTCCCTGGAGATGGGAAAAACCCCAAAACATGTCGATACCGACGTCCTTTATAATCTTTCCAAGAACCATGTCTCCAGCCCACTCCCCCGCGGTGTAAGCCTCGATCTCTGCCTTCGCCTCACTCCACCTCTGCGATACCTTCTGCATCGCCGGGTTGGAGAGCACGAAGCCCGAACCCCCGTGCCCGAAAAGGACGCTGCCGATGTACATATGCTTCCCCAGATAGTGAGGCTGGCTGGGGTCGAACCGAGAGAGCCACTCCAGCATGTTTTGCCAGACTAGGTAGGTATCACCTTCAATGAACACGAACCATTTTGCTTCGGGCCGATGGCTTAAGGCCCTGTCCACCTTCGGCATGAATTTCCACTTGTCGAGTTTCCACCCTGGGTTGTCCGTGGCCCCTCCGCTGCCGCTGCCGAATAGGGTCTGATAATCAAGACCCTCCCGGCCACTGGCACGGAGATTGTTGTAGAGCTCGAAGTCAGGGTTGGAATTTCTGATCTTGTTGTCTACCTGGTCGAATACATCATGGAGATGATGCCCGGTAATGTCTTTTTCAAAGTCCGAATAGATGACAAAGTCTGGAATGCAAGTGAGAACTGTCTTGAAGTGAATAGGTAGCTGTTCGAGGGCCTCGGTGGCTCCTGTACGAAGGACCAACAGGATGTCGTCGAGTAGAGGGGACTTTGGACAGACGAGGGGGCCTCCGCTCAATAACCAATGGTGGCTGGAAAGAGCGGTAGAATGGCCAATAGAGACATGGTGTAAAGATGACTGTGACGAGTAATACTCTTCGTAGCTTGTTACGAGACCCCATGGCCGGCAATTTTGGGCTTCGATCAACGATGAGCTGTGACCTGTGCATTTTTGGCAAAAAGGATGGAACAGCACCAAAGGCTCTCGTTTGGAATGCCAATCTCCTTGTAATTGCACCCGACTCCGCGGCACCTGGATTAGCCGCCGCGGGGAATCAGAACAACAAGGGTTGTGAAGCGAAACTCCTTGATTGGCTCGTTTGGCCATCACGTAGCATCAGTTGGTTCTCGTCGATTACTGGACTGGTTCGCTTGACTTTTTGGTACGCTGCAATGCTACGCCAGGAAATAGTAGGATATAACGGATTTTGGGCGGCGCGTGTTCAAGCAACAAGGCCCACTCTCTCGCCCTCCGTTCATATTATCAAGTTCTGCCATCCACGTCGATCTTCTTCCCCGAGTAGTGCAGCAGCTAGTCAATACCTTAGAACATCGGATCAGATTTCTCATCGATTGGAGTCAGGCTTCACGCACGATGCTGGAACATAGGGAAGAGAACAACGGTTCTTTCATATATCCTCGGGTGTTCGCCGAACGATTCCGGGAGAGCTCTTCGGTCAACATCTCTTGGAGGACGCAGTTCGACGCGATCAATCTCTACTGCTACCAGCGAGGCAAGGTGGCTTCTTCAACGCAACTCTCGAGTGAGCTATAAATGCCATGGTCTATGCAATCAAGCCACTGATATTCTATGACAGCCAACTTAGCTACCCATTGGTTCCAGTGGGAGGTACGGGTGCAGGAAACAAATCTCACCGAGCCTTACGTTTTTCGGGTTGTGGACGCATTCGGAACCCCAGAAGACCAGATGAAGCATGGATTCTGGAGCAGCAGCTTCTTTACCACCAGAGACACGGTGTCTAGTTCAACTCCATATTCGACCAGCCCATCCAGGCCATCCAGCTTGCCCAGCTTTTCTTCTTCTCTATTATCATCAACAAGCTCCGAAAGACCTACCACACCGTCTCGGCCGACAATTACTACCAGCACCCTGTTTCAAGCCTCTGTGCGTCCCACGTCGGAAAGCGGAGTTTCAACTCTCGGGGGAGGTGCCATCGCTAGCATTGCCATCGGCTCCATCGTCGGCGCGGCTGTGCTTGGTTTCATTGCGTTCTGGTACGGGCGAAGGAAGGCGCCGAAGAGGGAACAAGCTGCTCCAGCATATCCAGGGTACCAAGATACGCCCTATCAGGATACCTCCTACAAGCCTAAAGGGGGTGCACACAGACAAGGGGCCAGTTATATGTACAACCCCATTGAGATGCAGGGAGGTCATCCTATATATTACGAACTGCCGATAAATACGAGGTAGTCTTTGGTCGAGTAATCAGAATAGATACTAATTATGTGAAACCGTACGTTCTGCATCGTTTGACTTTATGAGAGATACCGACAAGTAGGAATCTGCGAGACCTCCTTGGCAAACACGAGCAACACCCCGTCGCCTCGCAACTCGCGGCTCCGCTTTCCGCTCCGACTTTGGCGCACGACCACAATTGCTTCCTGCGGAGAGCGACGTCAAGATAAGGTGCACGGCGGGTGTGGAGGTCGGCATATCTCGCCCCGAGGAGCAGCGGCTGGTCCCCTCTATCGCGATCTAGTTAGTGCGTCTGATGTTCCCAGGGTTTACCTACACCCCACGGGGTCATCACCGATGACTTCAGCTCCACGGCGACTAGGATAAGTTATGTAGGGTCTCCTTCCAGAGACAATAGCTCTATGTAAGAGATGCCCGGTTGGTCAACGGTGGCATCCCGAGGAGCTGTTCCCGCATTCTTCGTCAAGAAGCTGTCGGGCACTTTCATTTTGGCTTGGCTGAGCTGTGTTTGCATTCCGAGGATTCGTCATGAACGAGGGTATCATGTTGGTGACTAGTAAGAATCACCAGAATGGAATGAACAAGAAAGAATAGTTGCTCGCGAGCCGTAGCTCAACGGCCATATCATTATGTCTTATCTATATTGTATGAGCAACCGAAGCCCGTACATAAAGTTATCTCTTAAATATATGTCGTGTGAATAAACCGCCCAGAACTCCTGAACTTTTTTCTCTCTCAATTTCAAAAATCTCCATCAATCATTCATTTCCCAACAAATCTCACACACTCACTCATTCATTATCGGCCAGCTAGCTCAGCTGCCTTTGGATATCATCATCAAAATCGTCGTCGCTACAGCGTCTCTTGCTTCACACGTAGTTCTCCAGCGTCTTGCGAGCACCGACCGTGTACAAGCTCTCCATAGCATCCGTGAGCTCGCGCACGAAGCGCTCGTCGTCGCGCAGATCGTCACCGAACAGCATCTTGATGCCGAGCAGCACGTGCGGCTTGTGCCCGCCCGCGCGCGCCTTCTCCTGCAGCTCGGCGGCCATGGGGTCGTCGACCTTGATCGAGTTGCCGGCCTCGTCGAGCCCGTTGGAGAAGCGGAACCAGCCGGCGACGCCCAGCGTCAGGCGCCGCAGCGGCGCGCCGTCGGCCGGGTTGGAGGGGAGGCGGCGGATCTGCTCGGCGATGGACGGCATGATGAACTGCGGGAACTTGCCGGAGCCGCCGAGGCAGAGGCGCGTCACCTCGTCCTTGAGCGTGGGGTTGCCGAAGCGCGACAGCAGCGTCTTGCAGTACTGCTCGATGTCGACGCCCTCGATCTCGGGCAGCAGCGGGCGCACCTCCTTCTGCATCATGTTCGTGATGTAGGAGCGGAAGACGGGGTCTGCGATGACGTCGTGGACGTACTCGAAGCCGGCCAGGTAGGCGAGGTAGGCGAGGGCCGAGTGGCTGGCGTTGAGCAGGCGCAGCTTGTGCATCTCGAACTGCTCGACCTCGTGCAGCGTCTTGACGACCTGGACGCCGACCTTCTCGAAGGGCGGGCGGCCGTCGCTGAACTGGTCCTCGAGCACCCACTGCATGAAGGGCTCCGTCACGACGGGCCAGGCGTCCTGCAGGCCGAAGGTGTCGGCCAGGAAGGTCTTGTGGTCCTCGACGGTGCGGGGCGTGATGCGGTCCACCATGCTGTTGGGGAAGGCACCCTCCTTCTCGAGCCAGGCGTGGATGGCCGGGTCTTTGAGCTTGGCGAAGGACAGCAGCATGCTGCGGGTGATGGTGCCGTTGCCCTGCATGTTGTCGCAGGACATGACGGTGAAGGGCTTGAGGCCGGCCTGGTGGCGCCGCGCCTGCGCGGCAAACAAGAAACCGAAGATTGTGCGGGGCGGGCCGTCGCCCTTGAGGTCGGCGACGATGTCGGGCTTGTGGGCTTCGAGCTCGTGGGTGTTCTCGTTGTAGTAGTAGCCGCTCTCGGTGATGGTCATGGAGACGATATGGGTCTGGGGGTCGGCCATCTTGGCGATGACGGCCTCGGCGTCGTCCTGGGCCAGCAGGAAGTCGGTCAGGGGGCCCTGGACCTTGGGCACGCTGCCCTGGTCGGAGCGCTCAATGACGGTGTAGAGGTAGTCCTGGGGCTTGAGGGCGTCGCGCATGGGGGCGTCCCACTTGGTGATGCCGACGCCGCATATCGACCAGTCCTTCAGGTTGAACTGGGAGAGGAGCTTGTCGACGTAGACGGCCAGGTGGGCGCGGTGGAAGCCGCCGATGCCGACGTGGACGATGCCGTGTTTCAGGTCGTCCCTAGAGTAGCTGCATGCTTCGACCTCGGTGTTGCGCGAGCAGATCTCGGGCAGGTTCTTGTTGCTGAGCCTCAGGGCGGAGGGCGAGAGGCTGTGAGGCATATTGTCTGTCTGTGTGTGATTCGGCGTCCCGGTGTACAGTCAGGGGGTATGAGGACGTTGAGGGGTGGGAGAAGAACGGATCGAGGTAGAGATGAAGATAAAGATGAAGATGAAGACGGATGAATGAAATGAGATCACTACAGCTCGGCCAGAAGTAGCTGAGGTCCCGCGCCCTCTTCTTATCTAGCAGGCCAGCTGCAGAGGATTTTCTTGATAAGAACCGGGTCCAGGGCTTGTCTGGCTTGTGGCAAAGAGCGGTGGATGACGGGGATCCACCTTATGCGATACGTGTAGCGCCTGGATGGGGCTTTGGAGACACTTGTCATAAATGTGGGCGGCATCTCTGGAGGGTTCTTTTATGGGTTATCGAGTGACGACAGACCATGTTCGGTCAGAGAACTGCTAACTTGGCCCGGCTGGCTGGACTTCCTCTGTGTGCCAGTCTGGCTCTTTTGTTCGTCGTGGAGGGGCAGGAAGAGTCAATTCGGTTGGTGGGGGTGGGCGAGCAGTGTGTTGCGGGATGGATTCCGGATGCCGAATGCTACCCCGTCTATCGGTGTACGCGCCCGTGCTCCGTTTTTCGTCTCTCCGGCTGGGGGGCTAGAATCGAGTCCTGGTACCGGGGATAGCAACTTTGACTTCCCAAAACTGCAGTTATATGCACTCGCCAATTCAAAATCTGGCCATGGTCAAACGTTTGCTTCGTGGGATTGGGCGCAACAGAATTGGAGTTGGCCCAGGGTCCGGTTCACGGACTACTCCAGCCCCCCCTAGACCCCTGACTCGAGAAGACCTTTGCCCAGGGTGCCCAAGATGCCCAGAATGCCCAGCTAGTCCAGGCCAGGTCAGCCTGAACTCAGGCTACGGCCAGGCTAACCTCGATGCACTGGACCCCCACAGCACCAACAAACCGCCCTGGATCCGGTCCGCCCGGATCACAATTTCGCTAGTGTGACCGATTTTTGAGGCTTGCGTCATTTAGGACCATCTCCCTTGACTTTGCATTCTCCCTTTTCGACCTCAGTCTTCGTTACAAAACCTCAATGGAGGGCTGCAGAGGACCGAATGCTCCTTGATTGCATTGGCACACCAATCCACTCTCTTCTAGGAAGAGAGTGACGCTTGGCAGGCATACACATGTCGGTTGCAGAGGCGATCCTGACATAGAGTTTCTCCCGGTCGCAGCTCACCCTTCGTCGGACTTGTCGTAGTTCAGCCCTGCTCGCTGCAAATTACGTCAGATCGGGGACCCGTGTTTCCACTGTATCTCCCCCCGTCGAAGAGGGCGATCGTTCAATTCTTTCGATTCCACGACCCGACGATGCGATTCCACGATGGACAAGAACTGGGTCTCTGCCTGGGGTCGAACTTCTCATGGCGACGTCAAGGTTGCGGCTCAAGCTCACTTTTTCCACCCCGCAATGACCGATAAGCAAGGGACCATGCGTTCATCCCACTCCACGGCCAGCTCTTATCTCCGACATTTGAGTCCATGGAGGGGCATTATGACGGCCAAGCCGCCTTCTTCGCCCAGTGATCTCCTTTTGAGGCAGCGACTCGGAGAATTCTGCGACATTAGAATAAACGTTTGGAACCAGGCTGGAGCATACAAAGGCGCCAGAGCGTGAGATCGCTCTAGCACCCATAAAGAAAGAGCACACGCGGCATCGGGCTTAAGCTCCCGGGAGGGGACACCTCAAGGCAGCATATACAACTCTCAGGGATAATACAACTTAGCGTCTCCATAAGTCAAATGGATAACTAGATAAAATCTCGGATATTTTGAGTGCGATGCCAGGGCCAAGTACGTCTCCATTAGTCACGAGGTATGATCGGCAGTACTGTTCCGCAGTGAAGAAGTGGGAAAAGTACTGCTCAGATTCCAGTCAGAATAGCGCCGCGCTAAGTTGTATTATCCCTGAGAGTTGTACTCGAAGCCCAGCTGGCCTGCCACGGCGTCGCAGCGTGGGCCGGAGAACACATGCAGGTGTCGCGCCCTCAGCACCACAGGTAAATACCTTCTCGGCTGAGAGCACAACATTTCTTTATCTGGTGCGACTCGAGAGAAGTCAGTCAAATGATTCCGATGATTCACGCGGGCATGTTAATGCTATCTACATCTCAAGCTTATTTCAATTAGGGTTGTTGGGATTTGGACAACGAACCCCGCCAATTCATACATACATGCAACTTTGCGCAAACATCTCTTCTTGGCTGGCAAGGGGTTAGCATTCGTGGCAGCTATTTCCAAATGCTAATGGCAGGTAATGACAATTCAAATGTGGAAGTCGACACCCTACATTTGGACAATGATTTATGAAGGCAGGTTTTATGTTACCACACTCGCGCCACAGGTTTGCGCCGTCGCACCTTAGTCAACCGAGAGCTTCGTGGCGACTGACTGACCGACCGATGGCTCATACGGCAGAGGCTTCGAGTCAACCGGACAAGAAAGCCGCGAGGTCCAAACATTCTCTCTGGATATTGGTTTGCTCTATCCCAGGTCCAGCTCGAATTCTGCTCGGAGGCACAGCAATTACGTAATCACTCTATCTGGATCATTTGCTCAAGGCAGCAGCCATGGCACCGCCGAACGAAACAACTCTAACTAGCGCCCAGCCAGGCATCAATCGCTACTAAGGGCATTTCGGAGATGGCTTTTACCGCAGCATATTTTGAGAGCCAGGAGATGACAGCTGGCTCGGACTTCTCAGGATTCGTCTATTCTTTCATGTCGAAATCAATCCGGCAGAAACGGAAGGAAGGACGAAGCACGGAAGCCAACTTAATCAGAGTGCGACTTTAGAAATTGAGCTTTCCGCATTACTCCCTACCGAGGCAGCAATGATGTTCAAGAAGTGCTTGGAAAAAGTGATGCAGTCGAGCTCAACAGAGCCAGACACGGCAAGACTGGACGGCTATATCCGCAAGGCCTGGACCAAAGACCCCTCCGTCAAACCGTTCAGCACCCAAGAAGAAGGAGGCGCGCCGCCGACCCTGAGGCGCGACCGGAAGAACCGCATCATCTACTACATCGGCAGCTTCAACCCCCCACACCAAGGCCACGTCGCCCTCCTCGACCACATCTACCAGCACAGCCGCGACCCGTCCGGCTTCAACGCCGTCGCCGTCCTCGTCATGGCCCACGGCGAGAGCTGGGTACGGCGCAAAGTCCGCCAGGACGCCGAACCTTTCAAGCTCCCCCTTCGCCAAGCGGCGCCGGCTATTGGAGGACGGTTTGGGCGACGAGAGGCGGCGCTGGCTCTGGGTCCTGCCCCGCGACGTCAACGCCTGGTGGGTGTTCCAGACCAAACTCGCCGACGCCTGCGCCGAGGACGGGTTCGCGCTCGAGTTCCACGAGCTGCTGGGGCCCGACTACGTGGGGGTGGGGAAGCCGCATTGCCATGGGTGGCACGGGGTCGTGACGTCCAATATCTGCCGGGCGGCGGACTTCGACGTGGGGGGCGATCACTCGCTACTGAAAATGGCGGAGTTCCAGCCCTGGGAAAAGGAACAGCGCCAGAAGAAAGACCAGGGGCAGGGACAAGAGCGGACGAAAGAGGAGATCCGCGCGACCGCCGAAGAAGCCGAGGACGATAACGAAGTCTGGATGTGCCACAAGCAGGTCGAGGGCCACGACTACAGCATCCGGTACATCCGCGCGAAGCAGCCGACGCTGGACCCCGACATGAGCTCGACCAAGATGCGGAACATCATCGCCGCGTCACCGCCAGACGCGCTCGCCGAGAACCTCCGTGGGATCGCGCTGAACCCCGAGCTGCTGATTCAGGACATGCAGGAGACTGCAGAGTAGAGAGTCCCTGTCATCGTGGGGTGACTTCTCACGTCGAGAGGGTGAAGGACCAATCGCTTGAGCCACATGTGCCAAATGGACGGGGGGTCCCCCAGGGATCGGGAACATTTAGGGGCGCTGTTCCTCCGCGTCGCGACCTCTTCTTCCCCATTTCCTCGTCTGGCTTGACCGGCCGTTCATACCGCCTCGTCTCACTCACCAAGTGGGGTGTCGCGGCACGACCAGGAAGCTCCGCATGCGGCTTGTGGGGGTAGCTATCGACGGGCATTCTTACTAGCCTACCCGCGGATGGTGGCTCGATTGAGAGAATAGTCTCATCAGAATAGTTCTAGCGTGCGATGGAGCGGTATGGTTACCCCTACTCCATGGTCTGTCTGTCTGTCCCGCCTCCGCAGGAGACCCACAGGTCCCTTCACCGACCCCCAAGACCGGGGAACAAAGCCGGGGCGTGGGGTTCATGCACGCAGGCCACGAGGGCGTAGCGTGGCGTGACATGGAGTGAGACCAACTCGGATGGCACGAGTTTAACCTGAGTTTTGTTCAATAGTCGATTCTTTTCTATAGAGATGCTTTTAGTACCTGGCAGTAGTGCCCAGATGAGTAGGTATATTCCCAAAATGCCATAGCGCCGCATACGTGTAAACCGTGCCCCCTTTCGTCCGTTCTAAAAATCATAGCCGATGGGGTCTGAAATAGCCCACGGAGTGTACCAAGTCGTCACGTCCCATTGTCCCAGAACTTTCATAATATTACAGTAAGGTCACTGGCCCTCCGGTGTCGACAAGACCATGCCGGCTTTCCATTTTACACCGAAGGCCAGATCGGTTTCTTGCACTCGCCCTGCCTCTCGATCCACTTGTTGATCTTAGGCACGATCCAGCCGCTCTTCCAGCGCTTCGCGGGGCTCTGCTCGCTGCGGTTCGGCTTGCCCAGCTTGAAGGAGAGGCTCGAAGCACAGAGGCCGTCGTGGTAGAGGAACTGAAAACACTCCTGGACGGCCTCGCACATGGCGCGGCAGTCCTCGAAGCTCTTGTGCGCCTTGCGCTCAGCCGACGACATGGGGGCTTTTTTCAGGCGCTCGAGCTCCCAGGCCTCCCATTTCTTGGCGTTGCGGTCGAAGTAGAGCACGTCGTCGCTGAGGTTGTCCCAGTCGTCGCGGCTGGCCTGCATCTTGGGCGCAAGGAAGCGGGTGTAGATGTCCTTGAGGAGCAGCGTGCGCTGCGTCGTGAGCGAGTGCGCGTCGCGCGGCTTGAAGAAGTTGCGCTCGTACTCCCAGAAGGACGAGACCTCTTCTGAGTTCAGGTGGTGCATGGTGACGACGGGGTGGCACCAGTGCGTCGGCCCAAAGGGCAGTGTGTAGGGCTTTTCGCCGTTGATGGTCGGCCACTGTGGAAAAAAAAAATGTGTCAGTTCTACCTACTCTTGTATCACGGCAAATAGGAAAATTGATTGAATACATACCACGTTCTTCACCGACACATCGGTGGCCTCCTTGAGGGCTTTGGCGAACATGTAGTCGCCGCAACAAGATTCGTGGATTTTCATATCCCACTTGTTCGCGATGCTCCCATCCGGCCGACCATTGAACTCCCGCATGGCGGCCTTGGAGATGACGTAGCCGCTGCCGCCGTGGGCGAAGGGGAACTCGCTGATCATGGTCATGCTGCCGAAGTAGTGCTTGCTCGTGGCGGAACTTGGCGAGCCACTGGACCAGGTTGGGCCAGAGGACGTAGGTGTCGGCGTCGACGAAGACGTACCAGTCGTAGTTGGGCCGCAGGGCGAAGGCCTTCTCGGCGATGTGGATGTTCTTGTACTTGTCCAGGTTCCACCCGGCCCGGGCGGCGTCCCCACCCTCCCGGTTGCAGTTCTCCAGGTCGACCTCGCAGGCCTGCTGGTACTTGTACAGCACGAAGTCGGCGTTGTCCTTCTTGGCCTCGTCCAGGACCGCGTCCAGGCTGTCGTGGATCTCGACGCCGGCGATGGTCTGCTTCATGTCGGAGAAGATGAGGTAATCGGGTAAGCAGCGCAATGTAGTCATGAGTTGCGTGGGCACCCGGGCATAAGCTCGCTCGCGCCCGTCTTCATGACGACGAGGATGTTGGAGGTGTCGGGCATCCAGGCGCATGCGGGATCTTTGGATGGTGGTGTTGTTGCGACGCCATCCTGGGGATCTGTAGCGTTTGCGCCGGCGGCGGCGGCATTTCCATGGTAGTAGGGTATGGAGAGCTTTGGTTTGATGTAGGAGGGGCCCCAAATGCCGATGCGGGCGGCCGTGTAAAAAGTGGCGACTAGGAAGATGGCGAGAAGCAGGGTCGCAGTGAAGGAGCGGCGCGATTGAACCATGGTGTCAAGAGGGACATGTCGGCGGAGCGAGACAGGAGTTCAGAAGGAAGGGCGGGATGGGAATCGCATATAAGAAAGTAAGTAGGGTCGAGATGTTTGTGGGTGTGTGACGGATGCGGGAGAGAGAAAAGGTGCACCTGGGTTTTGGTGTGTCACTTGTTTGTTTTAACGAGTTGTCCCTTGCTGATGCATCCGGGGCTGAGTTGGATGCAGGTACTTTGGCAAGTGCGTCCAACATGAGATGATGGTGGATGGGAGGATCTTGGCAAGTGTAATCAATTGCGCGGCGGGCGGATGGCGTCGATAGAGGACCTGAAGCAGGGACCCCCCGTCGCAAAGCTGAAAGTGTTTCTGCTTGTTGGTAATTGACTGGCTGTTTGCGGTGCAATACTCATTGCGATACACTATGGCGGACGCCACTGGGCATGGCCGGGTAATTGCACATTCTCAGCAGCAGCAAGGCAGTTGAGCAGGACCAAATGGGTTGAGGCCAAGTGCTGCTACATAAATCATTCAATAAGCTTCCATGACAGCTCTTGTGCCGTACTAACTATCATGCACAAACTATTCCTTCTGGAGCAACTGCAATCCCTCCGGGCCGCCTAGCTGGGAGGACCTTCGATGGTTCTAGTCATGTCGCCTGCAACTGTCGATACGCAACAGATGTTTCTGATGCAGACAATCAATCGGCTGTCGGGTGCCTAGAGAGAGGGGTGAACACGTAATATGGAGACGCCCGTACGCGTTCGCCTGCTTCAGCTTGTGCTGATCCAATTTCTCCTTACTTGGCATCAATCAAGGGTGGATCCATCAAAAAGCCAAGTTTTGCTGCCGCCTTCTTGTCTTTGTCTCGGGTAGTGTCACCCGGTTGGGAGTGCTAGAGGAAGTCTAGAAGGGGCTTCATTGGTAGGCTTGTTGACTTGGACTGACTGAGAATGAATGTCGCATTCAGCACCAAGCAACACCCAGGCAGGCAGGGGTTGGTGGCCCGCCTGGAGAAACGTGGGGTTCGGTGTCTGGCTGTTCACCCGGATCGTCGGTTCAAACCACGTACTTGCAGCCCTTAGGTTACGTGACCCATGACGAGGATATCCGAGTTGAGTGCACTGCCCATACGCGACAGCTTGTACATGTATATGCTCTCTGTCAACTTATTAGCTCGCATACTCCACATATTCCCAAGTCAATTTCAGTGGTTCGCTGGAACTGTGGGTGCTGTCAATTCATGTGAATTGACAGGTGACTGTTTCCCAATACCCCTCCACCTCTTCCCTCCGTCGCGACCACTCTTGAGAGCCCGGCGGCATCCTAATATGGCAACCCCTTCCGCGGACCTCGGCCCTCCGTTGCTTGTTTTTTGTTCTCGGGGGTTGTGGGCACGGGGCACGGGGCAGGCTTGATCGCATGTCGTCGTGTTAAAGTTGGGACGTTGTCGAGCTAAACAAGTCTGCCCCATCTCAATTTTAATTGACGTTGCGACATTTACGTTCCGCGTAAGTACACTAGTAAACGAGGAAGACTTGAATAGGTAGAATCAATAGGATTAATTAATAGAATGAATAGTATTTAAATAAGCTGAGTTGCAATTCAAGCTTTCTTATGTCTTGTCGCAAACAGCGTTCCCCTCTTCTTGTTATCAGGTTCAATTTCAAGCTGGGTCCATGAGGAATCCCCGCCTTCGTCTTTAGGTGGTGTCTGTGCCGGATGTGTCGCGGTGTTCTCGAACCGTGGGTTTCCTGGGAACCTGACTGGCTTCCTCCTCATCAGACGCAGCCCGAGGCACCCGCACCTTGTGTTCGGGCTGATAGGCCACAGATTCGGCGGCAATGGATCGTGAGTGATCAACGACATGGGGAATAAGCCCCCTATCAAAGTCATCGCCTCCACAGAGGGGACACACCTCAAAAATCTTCCCCGACCACCGTTTTTCGATAATGCCACGTTCAGCTCGAGAGTACAGTCTACCGTGGCAATCTCTCATATGGTCCACGAAGTCCACGAATTTCTCGAACGCCGTAGGGTCATGCGACTTGGCCTTGCAATACCAACGCTACGTATGCTGACGCAGGTATCGCAGCCAGTCCCTTCTGTCGTCATAGAGTACTTCGGGGTCATCTGCAGGATTCGAAGAGGCATACCAAAGCGTAATATGGGGTAATCTGCTGTCTGGGAACCAACAAGTCATGCCCGAAGTCTGACCCGATGTCTGAATAAGTAGCCATGTCTGGCGGCAAGTATTCACTTTCGTGCGTTTTGCCCGCGTGCGTAGGAAAAGTTGACAATGTCTCTTCACCAACTGCCACCGTTTCTAGTGTGGATGATGAGAGACTAGATAGTGTAGACGTTGTTCTGGAATCGGTTTGTTCCGGGGAAGTCGTTATTCCACTCGTCGCATGGAGACGTCTCCCAGTGGACGTTTCCATCTTGAATGGTAGGGTAGGTGCTTCAGCAGGCCGGGTTCTGCGATGAAGCAATCTACGTCTAATGATCATGGTCCTCAAAAGACGTTGTCGAATTTGTTCACTGCTTCGTGGGGCCCATGCTCCCAACATCCGAGCGAAGTATCTTGGCAATCATGTCTTTCTGCCTCTTTCTCAACTTCCTCATCCGAATTCTCAAGTGAGCTTGTTGGCCATCTTCTTTGTGACTCGCTGCCAGCATTCAGTATAGTTTCGGTGAGTTCGTCAAGTATAGACACCTGGGATCCGATGCTACCAACTATTCGGTCAAAGTTGGCTTGCTGAGCACTGGATTGTGATTCTGTATCATTCTGATTCGTCGCATCTTGTTCTTGTTCTCGTAGAAGATCTCCATCTATTGTAGTAGCGTTAGAATATCAGACTTAATGCTCAATTTAATGATGAATAGTAACTTACACTCATCGAATCAACGTTGTATAACTCTTAGCACGCCAAGAATTCAGGCTTGTGCCTGTGGTGAACGTTTTAGTCGGTAGTCGAGACTGGTCGTTTCTATACCAAAGATAGACACGTTGTAGATGAACATCGATAAACGCGCCCTTTGATCATCCATGGCCGGATATCGCTTCACGACGGGATGTACATCAAAAAGGTCGCTTGTTTGGAAGGATGTTGAGTTGTTATTATCGAAGATCTTGAATATGCCTCTTAGACAATAGTCGAATGAACTGAGGCATCGTCTAGCGGCCACGGAGATCGGGGTGCTCGACTTCTCGTTTTCCATACTGCCCAGCTGTTCCTGCATATGTGGCGTAGTTACTCGGTTAGTAGTATATAAAAGCCCTCAAGTAACATAACCCAGTGGACGCGAAAGAGATCATATTGAAGGGGTATTCTGCCAGGTCGTTTGGGGCTAAATCAATAACAACCGAAACGATGATGTAGACGGGATGGATTGAGCTAAGAAGGAAATCTATCTTACAACGATCAAAAGGGACGTAAAATGGGAAGATTCCGCTGGCAAACACGGCCTCTACCCACCCGGCCTGCAGTAAACACATTTCTAGCAAACATGCCCCAGTTTTGCGATCTGTTCTCGCCCACAGCTGGAGGTTACCGGAAGCAGGCTGTCTTTAATCACGCTCAGACTAATCCTTGTTTGACTATACATTGGACTAAAGGCCCGCCAACGCCTCGAATCTACATTTAGTATACAATCAACGTGGGAGGAGTACTTGATAACGACGATATATGAACGAGAAGCAGTGTTGCGGATACCAAACTACTGATATCACGATAGTGGGCTTGTAAACCAGCATCTGTTAATAGCAGACCCCAAGTGTTAGCGGTCTAACCTACTGCAAGTCCAGGGCACGTAGACCTTAGTCCTAATGTGCGCCGTAGCATAGGGTAAGTAATGAATGAGAGTGAACATTCCCCTAACGCTATTTCGTGATACCTGTCGTATCTTCAGTAGCTTCCGCTGTATCGGTACTCTATATGATGGGTCCAATTCTTGGTCGGACTCGGGCTCTTCTAAATAGTGTGAATCAAGGTCGAACTCAGACCTCCCATCCTCGCTGGGATTCTCATGTTCTGAAGGACCTTCGTGATTATCCGATTGATCTTCACTACCATTGGACTCCGAATTATGGTGGTCTGCCTCGACGAAACCATCCTCGCTGGGATCCTCATGCTCTGAAGGATCTTCGTGACTCTCCGGGTAAGCTTTACTACTATCGGACTGCGAATCATAGTCGTCTGCTTCATCATCTTCTGAAAGGTCCTCATGGAAGTCCAGGTGATCTTCATTATCATCGGACGGTGAGTCTTGGCCGATGGGCGAGTCTACCATGCTCTCATCATCCTCGTTTGATTTGCCATGAACGTCGTCATCTGACGAGACTCCCTGGCTGTGGTGTCCGTCCGAGTTACCCTCGCCATCACTATCCAGCATGTTGTGGTCCTGTTCATCGCTACCCGAGTTCTCGCCCGCGTCACTCATCCCTCCCTCCTGGCCATCGTCTTTAAAGTCGTCGTGGGCGTCGCTGTTCCATGCCCTGGAGCCGGAGCGGGAAGATGAACTCGAGTTAATTTCCGCTTCAGACTGAATCTCAAGTGGCTCTTCAATTGGGGAGATTGGATCATGACTTTGGTGGGAGGCAGCGGCACTTGATGGCCGCGACTGAGTCGGAGTGTCCACTGGCGACGGTGTTGGGAAGGGGCTCGTGGGGACTTGCTGGCGAGACGGGGGAATCGTCAGGGGGTTGGAGATACTCTGCGTCACTGCCTCCATCTTCGTCTTCAGCATACACTTCGACAAGGTCGGCATCCTCCATGTCTTCAATCCAGGCATCTGATTCTTCTGAGTCATCGCCCCTTGGGACGTCTCCTGAGTCTGGCGGGAGTACAATAGTATTTGTCGTCACTGTAAAAAGATGCTGCGTGGCCTGGTCGGTGCGTAGCACCGTGGTTGACCTTACAGGGTCATTACCTGATGGATCTCCCGAATGATGTTTGTCCCCGTGGCCACGATCCCGTAAATGTATTTCCCTGTGGCGCGGAGTCTGTTTGCCCACGGGTTGCGTCCGAGCTGATGTCGGGGTATCAAACTGCTTCGTCCTCTGCGGGTTAAAGCTGGACTTGATGTCTCTATAAGTCTTCTCGTTGATCCTCTTCTTTCCCATTGTTCTGCCTGATACGTTCCCAGTTCTTGGGATCTCCTGAGTCGATTTGTTCTGGGGTAGTTTTGTGGAACCAACTCTTGGCTTGCGCGGTTCGATCTTTCGCGGCTTGTCTGGGTTGGAAGTAGCCCGGATCCTCTGAATCGGCTGGTTTCGGGATGGCTATGTGTAAACGAATTTAGACTTAGGAGTTTCTTCTTTTCGGGTCTTGCCGTGCTGCAAAGGCCGCCTGTCTGTTGTCTTAGACATAGCCGGGGCATTCCGAGTTGACTTGTCTCGGGATGGCTCTGTCGAAATGAATCTAGACTTGGGAGTTTCGACTTTTTTCGGCTTGTCCTCGTGTAAAGACGGCCCGTCTAGTTTCTTAGGAGTAGCCGGGGTCTTATTAGTAGCCAAGGTTTTAGCAGTAGCCGGGGTTTTAGTAGTAGCCAGGCTCTTAGTAGTAGTTGGGTTCCTAGAAGTAGCCGGGGCATTCTGAGTCAACTTGTCTCGGGGGAATTCTGCGGATTCGACTCTCGACTTGGGCGTTTTGACTTTTGTCGGCTTGTACTGGTGCAGAGACGGCCCGTCTGTTTTCTTGGAAGTAGCCGGGACCTTCGGTTTGGCTTTCGCCATGGCCTCGATGAAATCATGGCTGGTTTTCGGCCCTGCCTTCTTCCTAGGGCCACTGCTGCCCGTCAGGGCTAGGACATCCTCCTCTTTCGCGGACGAGTCCGGACCTCGTAGTAGATCTTTGCTCTTCTTGGCCGATGTGTAATCCTTGCCGAGAATCTCTTCAAGAGGGAGCTGAGACGGAGAAGTTTGTGTTCTGACGGCATCTTCCACCACGCGTTTATAGTTCTTCAAGCTCGGGGGCTTGATTGGGCTGTCGAATGGGAATGGTTCATAGCGATTATAGTTTCTCGTGTGATTTAGGACCGGCTTGGTTGAATGCTCCTGTAGCAAGTAGTTATAGAGCTGGACTGATAGCAGAACTGATCTTTAGCAGAGTACTTACATTCGCGTCACTCTTGGACTGAGGCTTCCTCTGTGGCTTACCAGTCACCTTGGATGGTATCTCTGCATCCTGAGTGTGTTCACCACTCGGCCTGATTGGGTCAGGAGGTGGTATGTCTGTCTTGGTGATCTTTGGCGACGATGTACTCTTGTCTTTCGAAGTTCGAACGGTGGGTAGCTTTTCCTTGCCGGGAGTCTTTGACAAGTAAAGGGGTGGATCCTTAGTAGTGTTGGATTGACTAGGGAAGATGGCCGCTGTCGGATCAAAGATGGTCGCTGGCGGATTAGGGGCCCCTGGACTTGGGGCGTTCGTCTTCCGTGTAGCCTTGGTCGTCTTGTTCGTCTTGGCCGCTTTGGGATCTTCGTTGTTGATTCCGGTGGAGGTGGCTCCAATGCCATTCGGCTTAGGGTCCTTTGTCATTTCGCGAGTCGAGTTGGTCATCTTCATGAGAACCTGTTGTGTGGTAGGGATAAAAGGTTTGCCGGTTTTCTCGGCAATTAGGAAGTCGCGCGCAGCCAGTGCCTCGCCTAGAGGCGTCCAGCCCTTGATCAGATGGAGCTGACCAATGTAGAAGGGCTTGCGCTGGCTACTCAGCCATCGCCAGGCTTCGCTCGCCCATGGGACTTGAGGGATTGAGATTGTAGTGGATATAGATGGGCATTGATTTACATTGGCTCCCGCCGTGAAACCCTCCCTACCAGGCACTTGCTCAGTCCTGGCCTGGAGGATTGGGGGATAATGTGACGCTAATGACGGGGCATCAAGCCACTTCGATTTGCGTCCGGCATAACCGGACTCCTGGGTCGTCGTGGAGGACTGTCCCTTCTCAACCTTATTGGGTGTAGATAAGATGGACCAGTAGTTATATCCCTCCCGGAACGACGAGATCAAGACATGTCTTGCAGAGCTTTGCCGTGTCTAGATAACTGACCACGGGTTCGGACTTGGAGATTTGGAAGAATCCAAGACGACTGGGGTAATCATGATGGGTTTGACTTGGCACGATGCGGTATTTGGGGAAATCCCCGCAGGAATGATCTGGAGCCTTCAGACGACGGATGAGGGACTCGGCGCACCCAGCTACAGGTGATTCAGACTGGAGTTTGGTAGGAAGTGTGATTCCAGAGGTCATGGCTAGCGATGACTGAGACGATTCGGGCGTCTGTTGCCTGTGTGCTGCCTTGAGATGGACAATTGGGATGAGAACG
Organism: Apiospora phragmitis; assembly: GCF_038363925.1. Classification (NCBI taxonomy): domain Eukaryota; kingdom Fungi; phylum Ascomycota; class Sordariomycetes; order Amphisphaeriales; family Apiosporaceae; genus Apiospora; species Apiospora phragmitis. Next base: position 5,234,310 of record NW_027117400.1, on the reverse strand, counting down.
GCTTGGGGAATTATGATGCGCAGGAAAAGCTTTGCCAGTAACCACCGCGACGGATGATGGACATTGCCCCCATGAAACCCTCTCTCCTTAGCAGACTGCTGCCACATGATAATTAACTTCTAAGGCTATTTTTGGAACCGGAAAATCGAGAGGTACATTTGAGGGAAGTATCTGGTCAGAGTCAGCCTCACATAAATGCCAAGAACTATATTGCTTTTTCTGTACCAATAGTATCAAGGTAAGAAGAGCTAGGCGTATATGCGTTGTTTATTCCACTTCCGTGTGCAACAAGGCAATGCACACCGGTCAAATATCTGAAACAGGTGGTCGGTCAAAGGTCACGACTCCTGTCCAGAGCCTCGTTGGTGTAGTATCAACCGCAATGGGGCGTAATAGGATCGGCTGATAGGGTTGAAGCAGCAATGTCCTGGTTCGACAAAGGTTCTGGTCCTCTGTGCGGCCAGAAATAATAAGTGACTTTGCCAAATACCCAAATCCTGAACACCTTGGCAACATAATTTACTTGTTCATTTGGAGTTGACAAATGTGAGCTGGCTTCACAACCTTACACTCGTTTTTGCAAACACCGGCGACAACCCGGCCATTGAAAAACTCCCTACGTGAGTCCAAAGCCCTTGTCGTCGATCCAAATCCCACCAAGTCCAGTCGCTACTATGCCTATGGCACGCTCGGTATCGATGCAGTCGTCGTCGACTTTCATCCCATCACCTGTTACCCAAGATGACCACTCTTGGGCCAAGCAACTCGTGGCTGGTTTCGCCCAACCCAATTCGAATGGGTTGTCCTACAAGGAAGCCACTGACGCTCTGAACCACGTCTGTCAGGGCGGCGTCCCGAACGCAACCCCTGGCCTGGTGAAGGCGTTGCTAGATAACGGTGCAGACGTCCTCCACAAGCGTCGCAAAAGCAGCAGCTTTCTCAAAAAATTGCGGGATCGAGACCAAGAAGACATACGCAGCCGTTTGGTCGAAGACGCGGCTCGCAACTGCCCCGCCGGCATCTTGCTGCGGGCTCAGGAGATATCGAGAAAGCAAACAAAAGGCGCCAAAATTAAGCTCAACGTCAGTCCAACAGCCACAGCAGAAACACAGCTGTGAGAGTTGGAAACGATGCAAGGAGACAACCACGTTGGCACCATCAGGAAGGCGAGCGAGCTCGCCAAACTAGCTCTGCTGCACGGTGAGAAAGGCCGGCCCAGCCAGGCCTTGGCGCAGTACCAGTGAGTCCTAAACTGGTGCGCCGAACACCGCGGGCCCGACCACCTCGACACGGCGCGGCAGCAGCACAACCTGGCGCGCGCCTGCGAAGACGGCGGCGAGCACGAACGCGCGACGGCGCTGTACCTGAAGGCGGCGCAGCCGACGGAGCGCAGCCTCGGACCCGAAAACGCGGAGCAGCACCGGATCCTCGCCAACATGGCGCTGCTGCTGGGCGACGGCGGCCAGGTCGAGGCCGCGGGCAAGCTCCTGCAGGAGATCCTGGTGCTCCAGATCAGTCTATTGGGACAGAAGAGTCCGGATACGCTGTCGACGGCTTGTAGTCTGGCCTTGAACCTCCGGCTGCGCGGCCGGCACGCGGAGTCCGCGAAGCTGTTCAAGAGTACTTGGGAGATGCAAAGCAAGGTCCTGGGGAAAACACACCGTAATACTTTGAAGACGAAGGCGATGCTCGATGAACTGAACCGAGAGTCTTTTCCACCTAAGCAGTGAAGACGATGCCTTTGTTAATGAGAAGTCGTGGCTGAGCCTCAAGTTAATTTCTGGTTAACAAAACGACTTTGTTGCTATTTCGGTTTCCAACTATATCCGTGGGACTTGGACAGCCCGTATTCATGTATCTTTCGTCTCATGACCACAGTCTTTGCTGAACAAGCCAGCTTCCGATAATTAAACCCCGGGAGTCTTGTGTCGTATGTAACAGGGAGAGCCAGGTGGTATGAAACGATGGTATATTGAGCAGCTGAATAGTAGCAATGTTCTTGCTAGTCTAGGAAATTATGGTGGAGAAAGGCCCTACGGCTAGGTTTACCCCTTGCAGCTCCCCTCACCGCCCCCACCCACCCCTGACTGCTCTGTCTGCCCCTGATCGAAAGCATCTCAAACCAAACATGATCTGCCCGAAGCAGATGTAAGCACGATTGGAAGGTCTGTGGTCCCGAATTCTATCCCTTATTTGGAAGGAAACAGCAGCAAGGGCGCACAGTAAAATTACTACGGATGTCGTCTGATTACAAGGTATCCATGCCGTCTATGCTAGGTAGTTATTGTCGATATCGACATGCTTATGACTACCAGGGTCACTGGCTTAGCTAGAGTAGGCGGCTACATCACTGTAGCGTTGTTCAGTATGCCATTGAACTCTGGAGCATGTTGCTTTATGAACGTGTCTGGATTTCTCCTTCTCGAGGAAGCACCCATGAAGGCAGTTGTGTCCATCTACGAAACCCAAGTTTTAGACAAAACGAGGCCAGCTGCAGCTAAGGGGGAAGGGGATTCATAGAGACTCATGATGCCTTTTTCGCTGATGCTCCTTTTTCCTATTACCAATGCCTTTTTCCGTTGACGCTCTCCGTTCCGTTGTCCGTTCCCATTGCCCATCGTCTATTGTACCAATGGCACTGATCAGAGCGTTTAGTGCTTGCGTGCGAAGGCCACCACCGGAGGCAGGGAGTGGGCAGTGGCTGCCGGGCCGTTGCCTACGATACACAAGGCCCAACCGATGCCGGGGCGTAGGCGGTATTTGGGCAACCCCGAACTCGCGTTAGATGATGTTCTGGTTGATGACGAACTCTTCCGTGCTGAAGCGCAAGGGAGGCGGCCCCATCTGCTCGGTCAAGTCGATAGAGAAGATCGAGTAGCGTGGGTGGGCCTGAGAGCCTGGAGGCGGACTGATTGTGAAGGTCCAGAAGTAGTCTATGAGAGACAGGGCCCGGATGTCGAGATTCTCTAAACTGGACGGCGACGCCATTGTCGCAAAACTTTGATGACTTGTGCTCACTGTCAGAAAACTTGGATATGTTGGTACAGATGTAGTGGAATCACTTACTTTCGAGATGCTTGTACCGTGCAACTGCAGCTGGATCGGATTCAGGGGTGGATGTAAGAAACCTGGTGAGGATTTACTTGCTTGTGACAATTGCAAGGTCGCCAAGCTTGAGGTGTGTATCGTGATGATCATGTAAAGCCGTCATTGGTGATGGCAATGTGTGAGGCAGCTGCTTTGAGTTAGACAAGGATGCGGCCTCGGCTTGAGGATGCATAAGTCGCATCGCAGCTTGATGGAGAATGGAAGTAGGTGGGGAGGCGCGGCAGAAGCGAATGTGAGTAGCAGGGCCAGATATACACTCATCCACGGTTTTATCAAGTGCACAATAGCATACCTAAATCCAATAGCAGGACTGCGACAAGATTCTAATATAGATTCAGGTCTCCCTCTTATGGTTTACTCGTAATATAAAATAGGATGGTCAAATGATGATGTGGAAGGCGTACAGACAGGGTGTTACCCGATCTATCGTCCCCTTGACTCACAACCAAATGAAAAGCAAACTGCTCCTCTGGTGATTTTGACTCATAGCCAACACAAACTTGATATTGATCTCCCTTCCTCGAAACCTAACGAAAGATGCTTCTATAGCGTTCAGCATTTCTTAACACCTGGCCATACCCGGATTCATCTTTGTATTCCTTTTCAAAGCCGGTTTGCCACTGAGAAAACAACATGGTTATGCAGTTGCTAATCAGGGAGTCCCAAGGAATCTCGCCCCCCCCCCCCCCCCAAAGCCTTGGCCATCATGTCGCACCGCATCATGACCTTCCAGCACTCCCCCAAGAAGTGCTCTAGTTGCTCTCGGTTTTGTTTATGGAACGGATCATGAGGCACCATCAAAGCCCGCGTTTCTCTGTACTCGGCAAACTCCAGCACTAAGTCTATGAGTTCCACAGGAAGTCCCTTTTGGCTGAGAGTTGACCGTGCTTCTTCGGCTTCCTCTACCGATGGCATGTACGGTACTTCCCTCTCTACGATGAGGAACTCGTCATACGACACGCGTCCCAAGACCAGACTGTAGTCGAAATCGCCTTCAGGTGTGGACCAGCGATCCAACAGCCTCTGTTCTGGATAGGGTAGGAACTGGCCGTCCTTGATGCCGTAGAAACTCTTGTACAGGTAAGTCGGGATGTCCGACTTCACGTACGACACCGTGCTGTCTTTGACCAATTACTGATACGTCCTTGTGAGCCGGAGGTCTTCTGGGTCGTCTTCTGGATACGCCTCGCTACAAAGGGCGGAAAATCTCTGGATGAACTTGAGACCGATGTAGTTTCGCAATGCATGTTTGCAGGCAATATCCCAGCCGAGTCCTGGCGCTTCACAGTGGCATTCCTGGGCAGCCCCCCCCCCAGCGCAGCAAGTCCACGCTGGGGGGGCGCATATCCAGAGCACGGTGTCCATTGCGCCATAGACGAGAAGCGTCTTCATTATCTTCTTCCCAGGAAAGCATCCCGGTTGTGGTCATCAAAATCATAGCAGTCAGTCAATCGATAGGGGTGGAGGAAGTTAGACATGCGTCTCTCCTCAAATCTCAGGGCACAGCTACACCCGGTGTCCCCCCACGTGAGGGCAGAGAGCCACCGATAATTCTTCTTTCTTGTTGAAGTGGCGGCTATCTATATCGCATTGCCAGTGGTGGCGGCGTAAGTGGGGAGCAATCAAAAGAGCATCTGCATCGGATATTACGATGTCGTCGTGAGGAGGGGCTTCATAGTGCTCTAGTAGCTTTTCCCTCTCCCGCGTGGCTGAATCAGACAATATCTCCGAAAGGACTTCAACGAACCTATTGAGTTCCTGTCCCTGATTTGGTTCCCAGCGAGGGTAAAAGTCGGTTACGTGGTTGTTTTCAGGATTAGACGACACAAGGGTAAAGTTGGAGGTGAGAAGGTCCCAGAGAATTTCACCTCTAAGGCGTTCCCCATGGTGGTTGGTAGATATCTGATCGTTGACGAGGTTGACTGTGATGGACTGCTTGATTCCAGAGCAGAAAGATGGAGAAGTGAAAACAGTTGAAGACATGATCTGAAAAGAAAGGCACCATGGAGTTAGTTAAACATTTCAAGATTGTGGGGAAGTCAAACTGGCGTTAGTAAAGGTAGATAGGAGCCTGAAAGCCTAATTCACTAGCTGCACGAAGAGGGTTCGTGCTTATCTCAACTACATGTAAACAAGTAGAGCAGGTCTACTAAACCTGACCCCTATTCCAGTAATGAGTCAGAAACTAGACAACTTGAACCAGTAGCGTTGGTCCTTGACACAGAGACCAGCAATATCCTGCATTGGTACGTCCAATTAGAAATCGAAAACAATAAGTCACTATTTTCCAATCTTCGCAACTCAAACACCAATAATACGGCCACAATACATTTGACTCCCATGGATCGATAAAATCTTAATGAGGCCATCAAAACTTTGATGGTTCCTGACGTGCACCCAGCGGTAACCGGCTCGGGGCCGATCAGCGGCTGTGAGTGAATGTTGTCCGTATACCGTCGATTTGCAGCTATATAAGAGAGATACGAACTGCTTCTTTATTGCCTCATCCAGAACAATAACTCCGTCTAAAGCCTCCAAGCCCTGTGGCCTGTTTGGTTTTAGTTCTCGTGGTCTACCCTTTCTTCGAGGCCACAGCCCAGTTCGTAAGAATCTCGTAGACCACCTGTGCGGCTACGAGCGCGGTTTGCTCCCCCTACCCATCGTACTGCAGAAGAGGCAAGTGAGATCAGCACCCAGTGTGTGCCAAGCATAACTTCTCACTGTGTGTCTTTCCTCCTGCCTAAGACGGTCGCCGAAGACGAAGGTGGATCCTCCGGACGCCTCCCCAGCTGATCCTTGTATGTCCAATTCATCTTGTTGTCCCGTTAGTTCGAGTTAGAATTGCTTTTTTTCCAACTACATAGCTTCGATCCCGCGAAACAGACAGGAGAGAGAGCAAGAAAAAGATGTCTTTGTGTTGCCGCTTGCCAGCCCGACCAGACCGCACTTTCAGGGGGCCTCCGACCAGCCCTCGTAGGCATCCCACGCTCTGCAGCTCTCCTGGAGTGGTATGATGACATTTTCACAGTAAATTTTGAGGAATTCCTGGTCACCCCAGAGACGTTGTCTGCCGCAACATAAAGCAATGCATCCCTCGATCGCATCCAGGTGGTGTAGCGGTATCCGTTCCGACGTCGCTTTCACCCAACTGATGGCAGCTGTCAGGCGACAGTGGGGTGTACTGATATCCATTTCTTCCATGTTCGCGCACCACAGCTCCAACGGTCTGTGATGCCACAGCTCCAAAAGTAAGATGGCAAGCTCGCAAAGCACTGCCTCCGGGTCCGGGCTCACCTGGGCTGATTTCGTAGACTCGGGTGTCTGCTCGACGAAAGGTTTCGTGCTGAACCCCAGATTTTTCTTCGCCGGTATGATGACCAGTAGAGCGTGGCTTGTGAATGGGGACCCTAGCCATAGTGTCTCCCGAAGTTGGACAACTGAGCGTGCTATGTCGAGTGCCAGGAACGTCTGCTCCTTGTAACTAATGCGAGCAGTTTCGTTGTCGCTGCCACGTCGAAGCACCTCCGCCAAAGTCAACGAGTCGCCAAGGAATCTTGAATTATGACTTTGGCCATCAAGAAGCCCAAAACAGTCGTTACTAAGTGAGAAGTGTACATTACTGCAGTACTATGATGAGTAACCACTATAGATGGAACCGATAGGTTTACTGATGGTTTGGAGATTTTGCTGAATTGATTGTGAAATATGAGGTGTTACTAACATTCGTTGCTCGCCCCTGATGCCTGGGTGGTCGCGTACCTTAGGCCCGTCTTAGTAGGTTGGGGAGATATGCTCGCTGCACCGGCTTGGACTATCGCCTCCAGCAACACGTCTCCCATTCCTACCACAAGCTTGAATGTGGCAGGATTAGTCTTCCTCGAGCTGGCATTCCTACGCACTTTAGTAGGGGGTATGCGGTTATGCAGCTGCAGAAGCACCCTATGTCTTCTTGGGCAACTGCATTCGCAACTTCTATACACAGCTGAGAAGAGTGATTGAGCATGCCCTTGCACTTGACCTAGGAGATTTGCCAACTTATGCGAGTCTTTGGAAGGCTCATTGGTGGTGTGTTCTTGCTGTGACCTCATGCCCTTGATGATAGTCTTTAGTGAAAGACGGTCTTCATTCAGCTCTTCTATGAGCTGTGTAAGCCGAGTTTTCTCGATCGTAAATGAGATGCGTTGCTGAAACGCAAAGCCCTTATATCCAGGGGGGTTGGCTGCCAGTAGTGCAAGGAGATCGTCCTTCGTTACCTGATAAATATTACATCAGTGAAGACATGGCAATAAAGCAGAGGCGTTCGTCAAGTTATACCTTAGGCAGCCTTCTAACGTGTTTCAGCTTTCTGGCGATAAGCTTGAGGCAATCCTCATACCGCCTTAATATCTCCAGGAATGCGTCGTAGTGCTGGCCGAGGTAGGCTTGCAGGTAAGCACCGGTCTTGGCGTCGTGAAGAATGAGCAAACATTCAGTCTCCGTGATGTCCGGGTTCTCGACTACATCTTCGATGCTGGCGCTTCTAAGTAGTTCGAGTATGTCGAAGAAGAAGGACAGTTTTTGGTTCTTCAGTCGGAACAAGAGTGTATCCAATTGACCTTGCCACTGGATGAAAGTTGCCATAGTGGACTTGCCCGACTTGTAGTGCTCAAGTGCCGAGATGAGAAGAGGGATTGCCCCCCAACACAACACCGGCTATCTCAAAGCCCGACATGCTATTGCTCAACGAGATTGGGTTTAGACGCGCAGAATATTTCACAATGGAAAGCCAGCTTGGATCAAATGAATGCAGGTGTAAGATGTGAACAGCGAGACGCGGGGTTTCGAATTTCAAGGCTGGCACCCCTGGGCAATGGTCAGCCGCATAGGCGGGCCGGAGCGTCCGGAAATGCTCGCTTTCTGACATGCATGCGTTGGTCCCTTCCCCGCTTGACTTTCCCACACTGTCATTCAGTATGTCCTTGCTCCTCCTCGCAATATCTTCCAAACAATTCCTGAACTGATTCGACCACCTGAGTCTGGCGTAATGGATCAAGAGGACCGACAATATCTTCGGGTAATTGGCGAACGCGTAGCCGAGACATTCAGTTCTTTCGCGCACCCTCTGGCTCTCGCTGACAGGCTTCCTAGCGGTCGTCACATTAGCTCGGAAACAGAGCGATTCCAGCTGTGGGCGCATAGCCTGGGGCTCTATCACGAAGATCATGCGTCTTTGGATTATCGAGTCCGAGATTCTGATCTCGTGAGAGATCGGCCGAGAGAAGTAATGTTGGAAGTACAGGAGCACCTCAACAACCTGCTCGCCATTGCGAAAGGCGAGCGTGGTCCTGCCGAGCAAGACCAAGACTCGGCCAGTTTGACCAGTTCGTCTGGCAGCAGTTCAGATTCATCCTACGTGGAACAGCAAGAACATATCGATCTGGGTTCTTTCGACGAAGTTGGCTTTCGCTTGCAAGGCCTAACTGAACGTCTAGATACACTCTACACCATAGCCACTAGGATTCGGAATCCCAAAAACCGTCCCTCCAAGACAAACGATCAACTCTACGGAAATATCTCCCATGCAGATCGTGGGCCGTATCGAAAAGAGCGCGAGGAGATCGAGACTCTCACCGCGGCATATCTCCATCGACAATATCTGCTAGGAATTCTGGACTCCCAAGACAAACTTCTCGCGGAATTCCACTCGGAAGAGCTCATTTCGCAGTACGCGTCAACTGAGAGTTGGATAATGAAAAGGACAGGGATTGCAAATGCAAGGCGAAAACAACAATTCGTTTATTGGAAGAAACATGCATCTAGGCTGGGTGTGACACAGTCTCGTCCACCAAAGATGCAGCCACCCAATCTAGGTCCGCAAATTCTAGATGCCCATACCGAAACGTCACATGCCCGTCCATCTCTTGCAACCACTGCTACACCACTTCCAGTGAACATAGCAAAGCCTGATGATATAAAGTCGGTGATATCCCATCAAAGTGGTTTATCGGTTGCGATGAGTCCTGAACAGGACGAACTACCTTGGCCACCGACACCAAAATTGAAAGGGGGACAAAAGCATTTCCAATGCCCTTATTGCATGATACTATGTCCAGCGAGGTTTTCAGAAATCGGACCATGGCGGTATGACTACCTCCATTCATCCCACATCGTTGTGTGAAGTTCACTGAAATGCAAAATAGGAGACATATGGGTCATGATTTGCAGGCTTACCACTGTACTTATGAACAGTGTCAGGATTCCAATCGTCTATATGGGACAGTTAAAGAGTGGATCGACCATGAAAGCCAGCACGTTCAAGTCTGGCATTGTCGAAAACACCAAGAAGAGTTTGAAACACAACCCGACTATGTGCATCATCTGAAGATGATGCACACAGACTCTTTTCAAGAAATGTTTTCCGACCAGCTCATCGGTGCAGTTGTGGCTCCTTCAGAGCATTTACACCGCGGTTGCCCGTATTGCCCATCATCTTTTACGGACACCGCAGATATGCAAAAGCATATCATTCACCACCTCGAACGGTTTGCGCTACTCGCTTGCCCCTCATTGGATGATGATACAGAAATAGCGCAAGACTATAATCCATCGAACGAGAGTCATCACACTCTTCTTTGTGGCCGGGAGCATTCACTGGTCTGCGACTTTCCTGGTGAGTTATCTGAATCATATTCCGAGGAACATAAAAAACTTACCATGCTCACAAAGGTATCCGCGAACTTGCGCTTCGTTTCCTAGAAATCCCTAAATCTACCAGTTTCACTCAGTTCAAGATCAACACAATCTTCTACAGTCTGGAGAATGCTGCAATCATATGTCTTCTCAAGAGCAATCAGATGTGGTTTAGCATCGACTACCCTTTTGAGATTATAAGTGAATTATGTTTCATTTTTGACGGATTCAATCTCGAATTGACGAAACCGCCGCTTTTCAAACTACTTTCTCGTTCTTCGCAAGAGTATGTGCCCTGCTCTGATTTTACCGAAGATGAGTTAGCGTCTTCCAGACTTAGGCATACATTCATATCATCGAATGGCGCACTCCTGAAGCGACAGTTACAAGGGTTGCATCTCTTGGTCCCTTTCCCCATGTTCAATGGACTCAATGATTTCGTAGGAGGAAGTTTCGGGGATAACTTTGGACCAAAGCTTACTCTACCGAATACCCCAGTTCCCTCTTCAGACATGGTCTCAGGTTGGGTATCAGGATGCCAACAGTCCCTGGACGAATCTGTGCATAGGAATCGGTACAAGATGTCCTCAGAAGGAAATGAAGAAAGCAATGAGGCTGAAATTAATGAGAGCAGCGACGTCAGCAACGACAGTCACGACAGCGATGGACACTACGACAGTGATGATAGCGTTGGCTCGGGTCACTATTGGTCAAGCCGTGCGCGATACAAATTCGCTCAGTACGTTTCAACTATGAGCGTCAAAAGAGAAGCATACATATCCAACCCGCCAGTACTCAAGTATGTATGGAAAGCTGTACGAATGGACCCAGATTGTGCCATATGCATGGCTCCAGCAGGTCTCCAGTGTGACTGTGAATCCAAGGCTATGGATGCGGCCATTCGACAGGCCGAAGAAAAGATGATGAGTGTGGTATATAGCGACGTCAGGACTTGGATACGAGCTCACTCAAAAGATCTTATACGAGAGCGTTTCCAGTCCCACGTGGATGCTGCCAGAGAGCTTTTAGAGGGGGAGCAGGGCTCTCCTGAGTTCTATGATGCGGAAAAGAATATGACTGGGTTGAGCCAGCAAGAGTGCAGCTCAATATGGATTGACTACTACACTCAATACCCCGAGACGATGGAGTATTTCTACTCTACCCTCGAGCTTAACCTCCCTGCCGAGGAGGAAGATGCTGTGCGCAACCCACCCCCCTTGATACCGCCGACCCAGACGACGACGACCAGAGGACGGAAGAGGACGAGGCACCTCTGTTAAATGGGCTTCCGTACGTACGTACAAGTGGGTTCCGGGTTCAATCGGGGTTATATTATTATATTCTATTATTTATATCTATTTTTAATACGAGCTACGAGGGGTATCGTATACCCCTTTTAATAAAACTAAAAAGGGGTTCGTATACGTAGGTACGTAGTATTTTTTTTAGAGTAATATAGAAAACCTTAGTTCTTATTGTTTTAATATTGGCAGTTTTCTGTTTTAGCGATAAAATTAGCCTGTTCCCCTTTTTAGATACGGGCCTTCCCTTCCCGAGGGTCTCGTACGGATAAGTTGCGCTAATCCGGTATTCGGTGCCTGTTTAAGCCGTATAGGTAATGTTATACCTTCTTAACGTTAATTTTATCGAGTAACAGGTCTTTTTAACTAGTTAGTTTAATCGTTTAATAATAATAACGGTAATAAGGGAAGTTATCGTACGTTAATATATATTATTTCTCGCTATAAATTAAAAAGAACGGTTTAAAAATAATAATAGTAATAAGGGTACTATTATATATCGCGATACGTTATACTTTATTAAGAATATACGAGTCTAGCCTTTTAATATACGCTTTTATATATACGGTAAAGCTATTTATTAAGATTATTTACTCGAGGGCTTTATTTAAAGATACCTTAGTAAAAGCGTCTACCGGGTTATCCTTATTATCGATATAATAGATCTATGAGATCTCTTTTTTCGTATAATTCTCGAAGGGATATAATATTAATTATAAGCCTCTTTTCGTTTATTATATTTAGTTTAATTAAGTAATTATAAAGAGATTTCGAATTTATATAAAAGATTATTAATATATTTTAAAATTTTAAGGTTCGTATAATTTTTTTAAGCGTAATACTTAATACGATATCGTTATTTATATTAAAAATCGTGCCGTATAATTCGTTAATTAATACGTTTTATATAACTCTTTTATATTTAATCGAGCTTTAATAAATAATATTATTTTAAATTTCGAACTAGTTTTTTATATTATTTATTTCTTAACTTAATAAGATTAAATATTTAAGTTAAGAAGTTAAATCTTTATTATTTATAAACGAGCTATTAATAAAAATATATATCTTTATATAATAAAGGTTAAACGAGATATATTTTAAGCCGCGTATTAAGTTTTAAATTTATTAATTAATACGCTTATTTAAGCTCTTAATATCCTTATTTTTTAAGGTTTATATTTAAACGGCGATAGATAGGTTATACGCTGTTTTTAGCTAATAAATAAATGCTAGGTATGCTCCTTTTACTCGTTAAGAGACGTACTACTAGTTTTTATTAATAGCTTTTAAGTTAACAGGCTTTAGTTAGTTAACTTATCCCTTTTACTCGAAAAGGATATCGTACGATTTTAGTTAAATCTTGCCTCCGTTAAACTCGATTAACGTGTTTTCGGTTAAGATATTTTTTAATTTTATACGGAATTATTCCTTTATTAGCTTTTTTTCCTTTTTTTAAAGAAAAAAAGGCTATAACGAAACTAAATATATCGTCGGTCTATATTACTATTACATCGAAAGTATTCGGGTTTTTTATAATAAATAATAAATAGGCGTCGTATATTAAAACTATTATTTTTAAATTTTATATATAATAATTATAATACGTTTTAAGTTAATAAAGTTTTAACTCTATTAATTTATATAAGGGTAATACGATTTAAAATAGCGTCCTTTTAAAATACTAAGTCTTTAACTTTATTAATAAACGTGTGTAAACTAATCGGTTTAATTTATTATATAACTAAGTATACGCTTATATAATATCGCGTAGCTCGCCTTATATATTAAAGTTTCGGATTAAGGTCGGTTTAAAAGCTAAAAGGAGTCTTTAGCTTATCCGCTAGATTATCGGTAACTAGGTTAAAATAGCCTCCTTTTCTATATCTTCGTAGCCTTATATTACGAGCCTAAACTTCTCGTACGGCTTCGTAGTTTTACCCTTGATCTCTCGTACGAGCCGTATTTAAAAATTCTCCAGCCGGTGTATTTACCCGGATCGAATCGAATAAATTCGAAAACTCCTCGTGCGGCGAGATTATTAATCTCCTCCGCGTTAGACTCTTAAAATGGATATCTAGACGAGGTAATAACGCCGTCTTGTCGGAGCTTAACTACTATTTAGAGTACTATCTAGATATTCGTTCCGTAACCGAAATCCTTTTATAAAATATCGAAGGCCTTATATAATAGAACGTACGCTCGTTTAACCTTATTTATTATTTAATAAGCTTCGATAAGTATTTATTTATAGGTAATTCCTATTATTTATATATAGTCTCGAGATTCTCCTTAAAAGTATATACTCGGATTATACGAGATATAATTAAGAGGTCCCTAGTATATATATATTTAGCACTTATAAAAGATACTTTAAGTATTTCGTACACTAAGCGAATATAAAAATATAACCGTTTAAAAAAACGTACTCGAATCGATTACGTAAAATACGTTTTATACGTTAATATAAATAACGTTTATAATAATTTCGTAATTAAAGTCGTATTTATTTTATAATAAAAATTTAAATTTTTATAACGCCGGATTATACGATTAATATTAAAAGTAAAGCTTTTAAATCTCGTTAAAAATAATAGGGTTAACGTTATCGTAGCCGGCGTTCTTTAAAAGCGTATAGAGCTTTTTTATACGAGGGTGTTTAAACTATTAATAAAAGTATCGAAGCTATTTTTTAATAAAATATGACGTTATTTTCATACGGCTAATATTAAAGAATAGATATCCTTATTTCTTAATTATAAGGAGTATCTCGCCGTTTTTTTATATAATAAAATTAAAAATATTATTATAATACGTTTTAAACTAATCGGCGTTATATAATAAAAATAAAAAAGGGTTATAATATTTAAAATATAATACTTAATTACCCTTAATCGGTTCCGTATATCGATTATTTTAATCGACGAGATAAGTTTTAAGCTTCCGAACTTAATCTCGGCGCTTGTAACGAACGCTATCCGGGTTCCAAAAGAAACCTAGTAAGACGTACTGGGGTTTATGTTAGCAATACGAGAAAGTATCTGAACGTGCGATAGAAGTCGCCTTCTATCGATACAATAGGCAATAGCTCGTAGGAACGAAGGTGACTAAGGTGCGTGGATTTTAAAGGTATTCATAATAGTTTCGTTAAGGCTGTTTGCCTCACCAATGGGTTAAGATTGATGCTTAGATTGATTACTGAGGTAGAGAGTGTCTATATAAATACATAGGGGACGTCCGTCGTTATATATCCAATCTCCTTCCTCACTGATCCGTTGGATCACCCGTTGGCTCACGGTGATCCTGTTGTTGGCTCACGGTGATCTATCCCTTGGATCACGGTGATCCATTCCAGTGGCTCACTTGGAGCGTCGTGACCCCGTAGCTCCTGGCTCACTTGGCAGCGCGGTAATCCAGTCGCTCCTTGTCACGTGATTCCTCCCTAGCTACTTTCCCGGGTCGGGTCCATCCTTTCGTTGTCTGGAATATCTTCGTAGTTATGTTTACGCGTTCTCGCAATATAGGGGAGTTCATATTGGTGTGGCTGGCAGTGCGGTCGGTGGCTGTGACGTCGTAGCCTGGTCGGGGCATGGTTATCCCGTTCCGGCGAGTGGGGTCTTGGCCGCATGGTTAGGTCGGGTTGTAACAGCGCTCCCCGGGGTCTAGTCGATTCGTACATCTAGGTTCTCTCGTACGTAAGCCTCTGCCTAAGGCTTTCCGACTATTAAAAGCAGGGCGGCGCCGGTATCCTAAAGCTCTCCTTAGTAAGTCTAGCTATACGGGCTATTAAGGTTAAATTAGTTAGCTTATACGGTAGCTTTCGAAAAATAGATATCCTCGCTAATAAGCCGGTAATAGAACGCGGCGTCCGTTAAATAAGTAATGCCTTGTCGTACGTTTTCTAAATTAAAATAATTATATTTCTTTTCGTCGTTTTTTAACTCCTCTTTTTTTCCTTTCCTAATTTTGGACGAAATCCTCGTATTCGTTTTAGGTAAGGATTTCTTGTCCAACGTTATTATACGTTTAGAGGTATTAGGTTATTATACGAGTTCGTTTTTCGGCTAGGTAGTTTATTAACTAATAGCTTTACTTATAGTAGATTCGGCAGGTTCCTCGTTCGAACTGCTAATTCCCATACGATAGCCTAGGTCGAAACATATTTATAGGTCGCTAATTCTTGTCTTGTCTTAGTAGTCGGCTATTATACGATAATCTATTATTATAAGCTAGTTAGTTTCTTTTTATATAATTATTTATAAACCGTTTATTAATTAAATACGTATTTATAGCCGGGTTTCGATATAATTCCTTTATTAAATATTATTTTAATAACTTTTAATCCGTTATTATATTTAGCGATACGCAAAGGTTTAAAAATAACGCTTCGTATATTAACTTCTAATTAATAAGGGCCGGTATAAGCTTTAAAACTCCTCGGCAGGCTCGTACGACTAAGGTATAAAAAGCGATCTCTCCTTCGAATCCCTTTTTAAAGGCTCGTTATATAAATTAGAGCTTATTTAACAGGATTTTTAAAACCTCGATAAGTTATTTTTTAACGTTTTTACTTTTTATTTATATAAAAAAAGTTATTATTTAATCCGTAAAATATTACACGTAATTTATTATTATATTAAAGTACGAGTTTATAAAGTAGTATATCTCGTTTTCTTTCTTTTCGAGTCCGATATAATTAAAATAAAATACCTCCGCACGGCTACAAAGAATATCCGGGAAGATTATATAGTATTAGTTTTTTAATATATTTAGCCGTCGGTATATTTTATTATAAAAAATATTATATAACTTACCGGTATAGTTTTTTTCCTTTTTATACTTTTAAAAAGGTAACGACCTTATTTTGATCAATTTTACCGTTATAAATAGCTCGGCTTAGAGGGATATCGTACTTTGTAATATATGCTAGACTAGATAATCGTACGGTCTAGTCCGGCGGTACCGAAGTCGGAGAAAAAAAAGGACGATATTTTATAACGTTTAAGTGCTTATAAATCTAGGGTTAAACATCGGGCCTAAAGTGTCCCGTAATATTATAAATAATTACTCCGTATAAAAACCGGGTGTTTCTCGTTTAGGCGGCGGTTATTTAATTATTTATTCTCGAGAAGAGTATAAAATATCCTTTTTTCGAGTTTTCGAAGTCGGTTTTATCGGTAGGTCTTATTATTATATAAGAACGGCCGGTAATATTAAGCTTATAAGCTTAGTTTTAAAAGATTTATTTATTAATATATCGACTTCGTATTTTTTAAAATAATTAAAAAGCTTTTTTTAAAACGTATAATTAATTTAACCGAACTAGTACTCGGTTTATTTATTAAATTCGTTAAACGATTTTTAAAAGGAGGGCCTTTTTATTTTTAATATATAATATTTTAAAAAGTATTATATAAAGTATATCGTAAATAGTTCGGGTATTATTTTTTTAAAAAAATATATTTAAAGGTTCGAGTTTTTAAAAAACGAGGTTAACGTTTCTTTTTTAAAAAATATATTTAAAGGTTCGAGTTTTTAAAAAACGAGGTTAACGTTTTCTTTTTTAAACTATTAAAAAAATCCCGGTATTTTAAGAAACTTTTTTATATATAAGTAGTTCGAGGTTTAAAGTTATCGGTCTGTCTAGGTTCGATACGTCTAAGCTCGATCTCGATTCGCCGACCGCGATCGATTCTATTTTAATAGGGGTTATTATTTTACAGATCGTACGACAGGGTTATTTAAGTATATAGTTATATATAGCCTAGCTAGTCTCGCGTATAATTCGGAATCTAGTCTCCTCCCTATAATATATACTCGGGAAAAGGGGTTCCTCCGAATCTCTAATAGGCGGAAATTCTCGAGGCTCTTTAGCACGGTCGCCCTTACGTCGATAAGGGCGTAAAACCGTCTCTTTACTCTTATTAATTTATAATTACCTCGTATAATTATTAATTAATATTAAATAAGCTTTCGTATATATATATAAATAAATTTCGAGTTTAATCGAGGTTATATTACTATATTTTATTATTTATATCTATCTTTAATACGAGCTACGAGGGGTATCGTATACCCCTCTTAATAAAACTAAAAAGGGGTTCGTGCGCGTAGGCACGTGGCACCCCTTTTAGAGTAATATGGAAAACCTTAGTTCCTGCTGTTCCAACAACCTCCCCAAGACCATCCTCGCAGCACAACGATGACGCGAAGTAGTACCGCTTCGGAGTTGGGAGACGGGACCGTGCAAGATAACGAGCACGATGTACTCGTCGATCTCAGCGCTAATCCCTGGGCTCCGCGATGCAGTGATGGAAACGGGACAGGAGGAGCTGCACCTGACTTTCGCGACGGAAGAGACTTTCATTTCACCGCCGGTGGTGGGCGAGCTGTATCGGTGATGACTGGCGTAGAGGGACAGAAGTGGTTCACTTATTGAGGGTTGCGGTCAATTATCAAAGCTGCTAAATATGTAGCCGCGAAGACATCAAATCATTCACACAAATCAATAGAAGCTATTTGGATTGGATTGTAGTATTTCGTATTATTGTTAAAGTATTATAGATGCATCTTGTAAGATGCCTGATACATGTATAACATTATTCATAAAGGTGTGCCCCTCCTCTGCCCCCTGTTCCGTCTTTCAGGTCACGTGAGATGGAGAGGAGAAGCTTTCCAGATCATAAAAGTCATAGTCATCGGAACCAAACGCTTAAGTGCAGAGCTCGGCGGTGACGTTGAGGGGAAGAGGGCAGCCGTAGACGCGCTTCTTCTGGAGGGTGCTGTAGCAGTCGGCGGCGTTGGCGTCGCAGTCGAAGAGCTCGCAGCCATCGCCGGGGGTGAGCATGTTGGGGTACTTGGCGAAGGGGTTGCCCCACTCACTGTTGTGTTTGTTAGTGGATGTTCTCTATTATACTTCCCAGGGGTGAAGAGATGAAGAGAGAGAGAGAGAAGAGCAAAAACTTACGTGCTGAACTCGTAGTAAGCGTAGTCCGGGTTGTTGGAGAAGGAGTAGCCGAAGAAGAGGGGGCCGTCGAGGGTCTTGGTGGTGGCGATCTTGACGGTGGAGCCGGCGGTGCGGAACTTCTCGGCGAAGCTGCCGCCGTTCTTGGCCAGGGTGGTCAAGGGGCCCGGGGCGGAGCCGTCGAAGGGGAAGGACTGGACGTAGACGGGGAAGTCGCAGTTGTTCTTGACGTCGGCGAAGCCGGTGTTCTGGGCCGTGGCGGCGGAGGCGAACAGGGCGGTGGCCGCGGCGAAGATGGTGGAGTACTGCATCGTGATGGTTGGTTTGGGGGTTGTGTGGTTTGTGAGAGAGTGGTGGTTATTAAGAGTAGTAGTAGGTGGGAGGATGTAGTATGAACGATGACTGGAGGTGAGTGAGTTGGTGGTCTTCTTTCTGTATTCTCGAAGGGCAGGAAGGCCGCTTCCTTTATAGACGGCTTGGATCACTATGTATCTGCTGGCATGGTGTCCACCGAGGCCTACACCTCCTCTGCATACATAGGCTACTATGGTCCGGCCTTGGCCATCCAGCCATGGACAAGAGAGAGAGGGGCACTCGGAGTATAGTTGCACTAAAGGATATTTCGGCATCGGTCCCTTCCTAGCATCCCTGGAACCCTCGATGCCTGCCTGCCAGCCACCGACGCATACCAATGTCATAAGACAAGACAGGTACACACGGACACCTCATACGAGGCGGGGGCCGTTCAGCTCAGCTGTTAGCAGTTAGGAAAGCTTTAAGCGGGTTGCTGGGCTGTCTCCGCACTGGGGCAAAAATCGGTAAATACGAGGATACGGGCCTAGGGCTGTCGGGTGACGGAGACCAAATCGACAAATCGACAACAACACGGTAGAAAAGAGCGCAGGCGGCACATAGCGGGCCAAGCAGACAGGGGCCGCAGGACAAGTATCGGTGTGGTGGACGGGACATCCTTTACTTATTATGGATCAAGTTGTGACATATGTAGCAACTTAATATGTCAAAAGGCAGAGCCAATGTTACCCGGCTACGCGCGAGATCTCGTATTCCGGTTGCACTAAGACTGAAAGTTATGCTAGGACACACTGCAGAAATCAATGGCAAAAGGCATAGCCGGGGATCGTCCCGCCAAGCAAACCCCCCAGGAAGATCCCCGCTCAATCCGACGGCACTCAGGCACACATGCCCAGCACGCTTAGATTGCTTTGGGCCATGGACATTATGCATCGTACCGATTCATCTCACGGGGAATTACCAGATACGGGACGACTGTCAGATCTTTCTCGTGTTTGTTCTTTTCGAAGAGAGAAAGGACTCATCAAGAGCTTCCAAGCTTTGCATTGTTGTTGCTGTTCGTTCGTTAGCGGATAATATCGGTCATTGGTGGGAATTGCCCAGAATAGAATCGGATGGATTAGTGGACCGTTGCCAGCTAGCGTCCTTTGAGAGATGGGCCTAAAAGCCCGTTGGCCGCCTAGCCGTCACGCCCGTGTTCGCCTGCCTGCTGAGCTGGGCGGACAGCGAACCACCCACCTCCACCCGTATATTGATGCAGCGACCTGCAGCTCTTAGCACTTTGAGATGAGTAACCAATCAAGACACAAAAGCAACACAAGCTGAAAAAGAAGATAGAGTACTGTAGAACAACTACATATAGCGGTGACACTGCAAATCCCCCCTCACACCGATAGGAAATATATCCACGATCATCGAGAGACGATTGATCGATAGACTGCTGATTGTGGTGCCGCTGGGCCCTTGCAAGGTGCACCCATTGTGCAGTGCTGTTGGGGCAGGTGGTATTTTTCATATCCACCGCCCGTGGTCCACTACCGGCAATATTAGATCAATGCCATCATCGATGCGACCTCGAAGAGGGATTCGAACCTCTTCCAGCTTTGCCGGTGTGCGATGCAAGCAGGCAAGTGCCATCTAACCGATGTTGTGTGCACATGTGGTACGAGCTTGATGCCGAGGAGTGCCGCCGGCATTGGTAAATTGTACCTTGCAGCTACTCCGTAATCCCACTCCTTCGTGCACCAAAAGAAGGCCTAGAATCTTTGCCCTGATTGTAGACCTATTCATGGGCAGACTTGGGGACGGCCAGCGGCCATAGCAAAGGTCGAGTTGGCAAAGATCCCACAGGAAAGAACAAGAATTCTGGCCAGCTGGAGAAACAAAGAAAAGAGAAGAGAGAAGAAAGAAAAAAAAAAAAAAAAAAGCCACTAGTGATCGTCTTCATCACAGATGATGCTGGGGTCTGGTGCAGTTTCTGATTCTGTGGCATAAAGGCATCACGTTCGCCGCCGTTCCGCTTCACCGAAGCTCGGCGACCTATATCCTGATCTATAATGTACAAACGCTGTTTACGCCTGTGCTGCCGGCACCTTTCCAGGAGGTTCTATGGGGGATATGTATATCCAGCATGGCATCAGGGCGTAAACCCCAGCGTGGTGGGCCAACCCTCATCAGTCACGTACCTACGTAAGTACCTAGGGCTATCCACGTCAAACCAAGAGAACCCAAAACGCCGTCGGTGGTATCATTTCATGCTCATCCGTACAAAACATCTTACAAAAAGTAGTCCGAGGGGCCCCTCCGGCCCGCCGGAACGTGACGCATATCGTCAGGGACGGCCGAGAAGATGCTGAACTTCGGATCCAGATTCCTGTCAACCGTCATGATGGACGCTACGTTGCCACAGCGGTAGCAGTAGTTCGGCGCAGACCACACCGTGACCACCGAGTTTTGTGGGAAATGGTACTGAAAGAAATGTCAGTCTGCCCGTCTTGGTCCCATGGGTAATCATAACGTACCTTGTAGCCCTCGTTGACAAGCTGGTGAGCGCGGGCAATGAGCTTGAGGCCATTGACATGATTGAATTCGGTAGCCACCTTATCACCGAAGAGCCATCCTGCGCCGCGAGGGCTGATGGCCCATGTCTCGACGTCTTCGGGGTCGCTCCAGACGAGATCGCAGAAAGCTCCCTCATGAGGAATTTCCTGGGCACGCGCGACCACCCGGATCTGGTCGATGGTTCTAATTTCGGGACTCAAACCGCCGTGAACGCAGAGGATCTCCCCGTCGACAATCGCTGCCAGTACGAGGAAGTCGAAAACTTGACAGCAAGCCTTCCAGACAGATGCATTGCCGTATTTCTGTTGGCATTCTTCGTAGAAACCGTATACTTGGGTGATTTGTCTCGACTCGTGGTTTCCGCGGACAAGCACTATCCGGTCCGGGTATCTATTGTTTTCTTGTCAGTATAAGCAGCATCAGAGTGATCGGAGTGGACAAGGCAACATACTTGGCCTTCAAACACATCAGCAAGGCAAAGGTCTCCAGGCTAAAGTAACCGCGGTCCACGAAGTCGCCCAAGAAAACGAAGCGTGTGTCGGCATTGTTGACAGGTGGGGTAATCTCGGGTTGCGAAGAGTTCATAACCTCCGTCGCATCATCGTCCTCTTCATCAATGGCCGTGATCGACTCGTCGCCCTCTGCCTTGGGTACCTCTTCCGTGCTTTTGATCTTCTTCTTCAGCTTCGGTTTCGTAATCGTGGTAGGAGGCTCAATCATGTCGGCCGTGATGACGGGCTTGGCGCTCAGTGGGGGGTCGAGGGCGGGCTCGCCGGGCATGCCGCCGCTGACGCGGAAGAGCTCGAGCAGATCGTAAAACTGGCCGTGGATGTCGCCGCATATGGTCACGGGGGTCACGACGGGCTGGATGTTGCTTTCTGTGGTACGCGTGTCAGGCAAATAACGTAGAGGGGCAATCTGGCGGCGGCGCAGCATACCCTCCATCAAGACCTCCTTAACAATTTCGCAAAGCTCCTTCATGACCGGCTCGGGCAGGTAGTGGCATTGCTTGGCCTCTTCGAGCCACTCGTCAAGGCCAGCTCCGGGTCGCAGCTTCGCCGGGCCAGGCTTGGGCACACCGGGTCGGGCGGGCATGGTCGCTGGAGGTTACGGTTCGTGGTGTTAATACGAATGAGTTAGGTAGGGTTCAAATTGCTGGGATTGGAAGGTGTCCAGGTGCCCCCGCTTTAGAAGTGGGAGGATTTTGGGTTGAAGCACCGACGACGTGACTGTACATAGGCCAGCTCGAGTTATGTCCAGTCAAGTCATTGATCCGGCCTGGATAAGCCCGAAAGGTGGATGAAGGGGGTGCCAGCGTTCAAGACTGCCAGAGGTCACCACCTTCCCGGTTGGGTTAGTCGTTGTGGTTGCTGCTTACTAAAGGAGGACAAGGCCAACCAGTGAGTGCAGTGGCTTGAGTGGCCAACCAGCCATTGAAGCCCAGCGATGACGGACTGGATTGCTGCTGATCAAAGCCCAGGAAAAGAGAGATCCCAAGGATCCACTCCCCGGGCTCGAACTGCCATGTGCTTCCCGTATTCCCGTATCCGTCCCGGTGGAATGCATCACTGCCATTCCCGTTCTAATGGTGGGGGGAGCCGACGAGGCCATTTTGCATTTCCTCTCTATCTGATCTGTCTGTGACACCTGCATCGCACCTCTGCATCTGCAGCCTCAAGAAAGAGTACAACCATATTTCCACTCTAAACTGCAACTGGAGTTGGACCTGCGATTTTCGGGCTGGATTGTCGTCTGCCGACTCACTGAAACGGATGGGGACGAAGTTCGCTCCCACCACTGTACGCCTGGTTTAATCCCTAAACCCCCTCATGGTTGCACCAAACTGACCCAAGTCTTTTTCCAAGACATTCTTTCATCGCCACTCCATGGTGAAGCCGCTGCGCTTTCCGAACCATGACATTGACCCTCACATCGACCCAGCCTTTTTTTCTCGACGTGCCGCCGTAGCATTAATTTCCGCCCAATAAACCCCGATTCTTCCGATTCCCGACTGCGCCCACCCAACCAACATTCCCTCCAAGCGCAACAACCACCGCACAACACCCACCATGGCTTCGGTGGCGACCTCGCGAAAAGCCAATGGCACCGGCGCGACAGACAATGCAGGGAAATCCGACGTTCCCAAGAGGACAAAGGCTCCGGCTACCAGCAAAAAGGTCAAGATCCGCCGTCTTCCACCTGGAATGACGGCAGACGAGTGTTGGAGCATCCTGGGCGACGAATGGAAGGTGGACAGCGGCAAGGTCGACTGGGTTCGCTTCGACGCCGGCAAAGTCGCAAATGGCCCCTTCAAGGAATCGAAGCCCGCCACAGTCTACCTTCGCCTCATCGATGCCACGCAGGAGTTTGCAGCTCTCCAACAGCTCGTCCGAACCCCGGGAATATGGCAAGATGCGAAGGAAACATTCAATGACCCTTGCCTCCGGGCGCCACCCGAACTTGTCGTCGCTGAATTCGGGAAGGTCGCCATGGGCAAGGCCCGCATTGACCCCAGACAGGGCACCATTGACACAGATCCGACATACATGGCCTTCCTACAGCAATTGACAGAACCCATCACGAGCATCCGAGACGCCGAAACCGGTGCCGACGACGATGCCGCGAAGGACAAGCCCAAGGTGACTAGTACTCCCTTGGTCACCTTTATCAAGGAGAAGGAGGCCAAGGCCAAGGAAGCCGCTGCTGCTAAGAGCGCGAAGCAGCACGCTCGCCAGGAGTCTTCGGGCGTTGGCAAGAATAAGGATGGCGATGACAGCAAGAAGAAGGGCAAAGGGAAAGAATCATCCAAGTCCTCGGAGAAGACGGAGAAGGCATCTGACAAGGGCAAAGAGAAGGACAAGCAGCCCGTCAAGATCATGACGAAGAAGGCAGCCCAGCAAGAGGCGGCGGAAGCAGCCAATGCTGTCGCCGACCAGATGGCTACGAGCAAGACGGCCGACGAAGGCGGAGCTCCAAAAAGCAGGCGCGCGGGCATAGCCGCGGCGGCCAAGCTCCTGCAACGAGATCTCGGTCTTTCGCCGGGCAGCGCTCATAGAAGAGCCCGTCAGGACGCCGCTAAGGCGGAACCCACCACCAAGCCTGAGCCCGCCAAATCCCCTGAAAAAGAGGAGGAGAAGCCGAAGGATAAGGGCAAAGAGAGGGAGAAGGATAGAAAGGGCAAGAACGCTGAGAAGGAAGAATCTGCAGTGCCTACCGGACCCAAAGTTCAGAGCACTGAGGGCTCGCGACGATCACGAGGCAAAGGCAAAGCTGCTGCCGCAACGGAGCCCAATAAGGGCAAACCCGCTGCTGAGACCTCCAAGCCCACCACCGTACCCATCATTCTCCTCAAGAAGGAAAACACCAAGAAAGAAGAACCTACCCCGACCAGCTCCGCATCACCTGCTACGCCAGCCCAGAGCTCGACGGCCTCAAGCGCGACGCCGGCACCGCCTACCGGTCCTAAAGCTGCCTCGGGTGGAAAGGGTGCTGTATCGTCCAAAGCGAACCAGTCTCAGAAGAAAGGCGCGGCTCAACCGGCGGCCGGAGCCACGCGCGCCTTCGTCAAGCATGCCAACCCGTCCCAAGGAGTCACCGAGCAGCTACTAAAACAGTCCATGGAGACTTTTGGGTCGGTCACCTTTGTCGAGATCGACAAGCGCAAGGGCTTTGCCTATGTCGACTTTGGGGACGCTGCGGCACTCGCCAAAGCCATTGCGGCCAGTCCGGTCACGATCGCCCAAGGCACCGTCCAGGTCCTGGAGAGGAAGGACAAGAAACCCGCTGCTACCGCTACTCCCGGTGCCACGACACCTGCGGCTGCCGCCCAATCGACGACGCCGCCGGAGAAGGCTGCTCCTGAGGCGCCGGCTGCGACCGCTACGACGCCAACTACCTCGGAGAAACCCAAGCGGGGAAGGGGTGGTCGGGGTAGACGCGGCGGCGGTGGTGGCAAGGATGGGGCCAATGCTGCAGATGGGAAGGGATCTTCTGCTCCTCCGCCTCCGGCTACCTGAAGAATTATGTGAACTAGTCTTGATCAAATTGATGATTGAGGGCACGGTGTGTGACTTGAGAGACGTAGTATCAGGTTATTGGGCATGTGACATTGGCACTGGCCCTGCCTCTTACTTATGCCCAGCGTGGAGTATGCAAGGAAGGAAGTCCCTGCATCTTTATGCCAGCATTGTTCAACAGCGAGCGCATCCGTCCGGGAGCTGCGTTGCAGATCAACGAAAGCAGCAATATCCCGTTCGGGAAACAGGGATGGATCGATCAGCTGCAGACGGGTATCGACAGGTTGCTTGCTTGCTACTTTTAGCCACGTGTGGTTCGGACATGCAGCCAGCCGCTCGAGGTTTAGCGAGAGCTCTTCTGAATACAAACATGAGAAAGTAGGCAGCATTAGATGAAGCGCATTTCGCCAATATTGGTAGGCTCTTCAGGGGTAGCCTTAGATAAATCTGAAGCATTCCGTTTAACTTGACGTGTCTCTATATGGTCTGCGATGTACGTGGCCAGGATTTGCTACTTCTTCGGGTAGCTGTTTGGCGGGATTGACCTGAGCGCAAGACAACACTGATCACTTTGATATGCTACACCATAACGCAAGTTTGAGCAATCTAGCAGAACATGCACGATATTTCAGTATCATGGCCCAGAGACGTTGTATGCCTGCAATTGTCGGGGCCAAGTCATCAATGTTCTCATCTGGCGGAGACCCTCTTTTATTTCTAATATACACCAAAAAGATATATGCATTTACTGATGTTACCCCTATTCCCCTGAATCGACCTAGATGGTGACTGGTTGTAGTCGAAGACCGAGTTGTATTGTCAATTTATCATGAGCTGTGGTTTCCCCATTCCATTTTTTACACTAATTATTTCGACACTCTGGTGAAGTCCTTGAGGTGGTGCAGGATGATAAAAGCTTCCGGTATTCGTCTGCATCACGCCTCTTGGCGAGCCAAACCGATCGCCTTCCCATTTGTGTCGTACGACTGCCCCTCAAGCCGATACGTGTCCTCGCGTTCCAGGAAGTAAGCTGGGTTCATACGGCGACCTCTACCACCGGCCATTGAGCTTCCTGCGCCGCTGTGCAGATGCTCAGCGAGTTGCTCGAACTTCTAGCGCTCGCCCAACGCCATCACCGGGCCAAATGTTCTCTTCGACTATGCGTCGAAAGGTAGTTCAAGGCCCGCCAGCAGAGAAATCCCAATCCCGCCTATCATCGCGGCGATGTGTTCTAGGCATAAAAGGTTTCCAGCTGAGTCCACTGCTCCTGGGCTTTCTGGAAGCCAGCGATCTTCGCCTCTAGAACTTCCAATCTTCTCTCTCGATCCTGGCGTCGCTCCTCGGAGAGAGCGTCCTCGGCAGCGCGTTGCTATTCGGCCGCATGAATCTATTCATCCGTATAAGGCATCTCGGGTGCCGCTGTTGGATGCAGGAAGAGGGACCAATGCGCCGAGCACTTCAGCTTCGTCGCTATCGCTGCCATCGGACATTTCCATGTCGTCTGAGGCAAGCGATGTCTCGCTCTAGCAAACCACGCATGGAGGCCACATGGTGTGTGTTTGTGTGGGCTGAACCCTTGGGTATGGCCTCGTGCTCGGCAGGGTACAGACCCATAAGCTGATGCTTGTCGCTTCTCGACAAGACGGGGTTGCGTGGGTATTCTTTGTATCCCGCATGTCGACTTCGTAGTTCATTATCGAACGCTTGTCGTAGGCACTAGGATTTAACGGCCCCAGTTCGGCTGGAGTCGGGAATCGGGGGTGCGAGGGTGGTTTCTAGACGGGCTAATATCTTTCCCATCGAAAGAGGATGCCACAGTCAGGGTGCTGACGCTCGTGGGTGAGGCCCAGCACGTGGCCGAACTCGTGCAGGATGGTACCTCGTGCCCACTCCGCGTTCTTTTCGCCATCCAGGTTCAGCCTCAAGGCGGGCGTGTGGCAGTAATATGTAGGCCTTGTGGTCCCGGCGGGGCAAGATGGCGAGGTTGCGCTCCTGTTTCACTTACAGCTGTGTCGTGCCTCGTATCTTTGGTTCGAACTGATTACAAGGTTGCACTGTTCGCGCCCGGAACATATCTTGTTCTTCGGCGGCACTGATGTTGGTGATTAGTGCAAAATGCCGTCGCTTCTACCACCCCTGCCGAGGGGCGGGAGCTGCTTCTCGGGTGAGGCCATGGCAGGCAGAGTTGATGTCGACGTAAACTTCATCACGGTGGGTTATGCGCAACTACTCATGCTCTCCGCGACTGGTCGCCAGTTGGGATCGCTCATCTTTATCTCCACCGTCAGATTGCTCAGGGCTGCTAGTCCACGGGGCGGGACTACCGTGTTCAGGAAGCGTGGGACCGGAGCCATCGCGAAAGGCCGAGCGGGTGCAGCCTTAACAACAAACTCCCATTTCCATGGAACGCGTACATACTAGGTATCATCTAGGCTATAGCATGCCACAACCGTGAGATATGGCGCCACTCTTAGGGTTAAGGTCTGATGGTGGGCTTTCCATCTCTGCTGGCTCTTTCGAAAATCGGATCTTCCGTAAAGTGTACCGACTCTTGAGGCTTTTTATCACATTTGGTGGCGCTTCTGGGGAGTGACTTCTGGTAGTATCGCCGGGCACTGTTCCAGTGTCGGTCAAGGTGGTGTTCGTGAGCAGCCTCCTTGATGGTATCTTCCTAGGGCGCGACGCGCTCGTAGGCGACAGCTTCGTCGGCGACAGCTTCACACTCGGCGGCTGCCTAACCTCAAGCGACCGTAAGCTTGGGGCTACATCTCCCGCGACCAGTCGCCAGTCTGGGTCGT
Source organism: Apiospora phragmitis (assembly GCF_038363925.1). Classification (NCBI taxonomy): domain Eukaryota; kingdom Fungi; phylum Ascomycota; class Sordariomycetes; order Amphisphaeriales; family Apiosporaceae; genus Apiospora; species Apiospora phragmitis. Next base: position 5,206,580 of record NW_027117400.1, on the reverse strand, counting down.
TCATTGTTATATCCACTGTCAAGACCTTCATCGCTCCGAGTCCCTGTGGTGGAACGGTCGTGGAGGGGAATCACAGGGCCGGAACTATCGTGAAGGGCGTTTGGGGGAGCAGCCTATACAGCAAATTCGTTGCTGTTGTAAAAGAAATACAATGCCACCGCCTAGACGGCGCGGCTTGCTAGAAAGTATGAAACGTGGATGTTCGCGTCATAAGATCCAGATCTCTGGACCAGTGCCCGAGGAGCACAGGCAAGAAAGATAATAGGGCTCCAGTGCACCCGCTTAAGATAGGCTGCTACCAGACTGGTCTGGCCTAGGATTTGGTTCTGCAACTCAAACGAGAGTCAGCAGGCCATAGCAAGCCTCGTCGGAAGCCGTATTCGACGGCTTCGCGCTCATCGGGAATATAGCGCACCATTCCCTCGCTGCTGCGGAGCTCAATAGCCTAGAGAAGGGCTGCGTGCACGTCACTTCCTAACGGGCTGATGATGCCTAAGAGGTAGAGAGCGTTGCGAGTGGTGATGGTGGTTGTGAGTACCCGCAGCGACCGTAAGTTTGGCGCGGCGTTTCCCCGCAACCTGTCGCCAGTCTGGGTCATCAATCTAAACGTCCACGGTTGGGACCTTATATGTTGGCCAGTCCCTGCGGTGGGAAGACGGTGTTTAGGAACCGAGCGGCCGGAGCCATGGTCAGAGGCATACGGGTAATAGGTATGTCGGATGGGGCGAGCATGGCCCTTGCCATTCGTCTCTGTGGTGCGGATTCTGCCGCAACCAACCGTTCCATGTGTCCCTGTATTCAATATTGAAGATCCAGTACGTGGGGCTGGATGTCGTAGACTCTTCCTCTTATGACTGGCCTGGGAAAAGGAGAAACGGCTGTATGGTGACGGATGCACTGCTGCGGTAAGGCAGGTCCTCCTTCTCTTCTCCGCTATCCTTTGCGCTACCCCCCTTTTTATCGCCATCGTCGTTGCTCATCTTATCCACCGCACAGTTACGCTTGGCTTTTCAAGCGAGTCGGCATTTCGAGTTTGGGGTGGTAAACAACTCGACCAGGTCTTCATTGCTCGTGGACCAGCCGCCGCGGGGGATCGTCTGGACCACCGGAAATAGGTCCCATGGGCACTGGAGCAGGTATGCCTGGGTTCGACTTGGACGCTTTGTCGCCATTTACCACAGCAGGGGAGCCGGGTAATCGCTAGGTGGTACCGAGGCCGATGGAGCTGGAGATTCCTTAAGGGGGGATGATTCCTCTTTGTCCTTGGAAGGCGCGATACTATTTCTCAAGCTGTCGGGCGAGACCTTGAGTGTAGAGATGAGGGTGGGCTTGCCCCCAGACTTTCGTCGGTGCTTGTCATTAGCAGGAGTGGACGTCTTTGGAGGTGGTACTCGATTGCTTGGTTAACCGCGTCGACGATCCGACCATACCGCAACTCGATGGGCTCTCGAGGAAGGTCTTCATGCAGATCCGATAAGAAGAACTCGATCATATCGGTCGGGTTCTGTTGGGCGAGTTCGGTTCCCACCCTTAGGACTTGGTCTGCCAAGCGAAAGTGGATGGCCGGATCATCAGCTGCAATCGGCGAGGGGTGAGTCGATCGATACCCATGGTGACTTTGATCCACAGATTGGACTTCACCAGGTGGTCCCAAACTAGGTGATCCCAAACTTCGGCCCAGATCTGGCGGTTAACCCGAAATCTGGAAATATCGGATGACACGCACTTATAACTTTGGTACGCGTCTGAGTCCCCCCCCCCCCCCTCGAAGACGTGATCTACAGTGAAGAAGTAGCTGTAGATTAGGTTTCGAATCTCCCGAGGGACTCTCAGGAGAGGAGAGGTAGCTGTCTTGGTCGGGCCATGAGGTGCACCAACAATCAGCTGAGTTGAGAGGCGAAAATGGCATTCCCGCAACGTCGTATGTCTTGCGGTCCAGCCGCCAGAACTTCTCTCAAGCACTGGAATGCGCTTCCGATACCGTGGATCGGTTGTTGGCCCCCTCTTAGTTATTGCTAAGAAGTAGAAGAAAGAAAAACAAAGTGTCAAGAGTTTGAAAGAATGCATTAAAGGTTGGCTGCTATATTCAGAAGACGCCCATAGGCGCCCTATTATGGCCAGAGTTCTCGGCATCTTATAATTGGACGCTTGCCACATCCATTTCGTACCCTCTAAGTGAGGAGTCATCACCTCATTCCTCGCAATCTTGATTAATATCCCCTTTTCACTGAAATGGCTTGTGTATCTTTCGCCAATGGGCGAACAGTGCTATCAGCCTTCGTGGGTCTGGCGCATTTCGCTCGTTTTCTCTGATGTACAGTATTCTGACAAATATCCCCCATTTTCTTGAAGAATGTCCCCGAGATAGGCACAGCGACAGGCTGAAGAAAGTTAGTCAGCATTCGAAGGCTTGGGTTGTGGATGGATTGAGGCTTTCCACTCACTTATAAGATCTAACCACCAGTTCCCTCCTCCACATGGCCCTCATCAGTGCCATGTTCCCCCTAGCTGTCGCTCTCGTCGTCGTGGTTGCACACGAATTTGTAGCTTGCGCGGCCGTTAACGTCTGCCACCCGCGCCCACTCGAGAAGGCTCCTGGCTCCGTCGCCGTAATCTGCCGGGGCACAAAATATCTGGCCCGTGTAGAGCTGACGGGCGCCCTTGAATGCCCCTAGCCTCCAGTCCTGGGACCGCAGCGGGTATTCTCCGCAGACGTGGTGCTGACAGCCCCTTTCTGTCTGGAGAGTGGCGTGGAGATTGACCACGCGCCGGACCCGCTGCACGACGTTGTTCGGAAGCGGGTCGGCCATGTGACGAACTCGGAACTCGCCGTCGGGGTGAGCGGGTGGGAAGGGATCCTGGTTTCGGAAAGACATGTTGGTCCAGCAGGTTCCACTGCTTCTTCGTAAACGAACTCGTCATGAGCGCCGTGGGAAAAGACGGACTGTGCGCTCCGTCGTATCTTCGAAGAAGATTTCGGGACTCTCCTGTTTCTTTGGTGCCAGGACCGGAACGTCCACAAGCTGGTTCATGTTGACGAACCGATGGGAATTGGGAACTCTGACGAGCGTCACCAGGTATGGATTTGGCCTTTGTGCTACAGCGCCTCTCGGAGTATGTTTGGTATATTCTTAATAAAGATTGAAAAAGGTAGCAGGAAAAGAAAGTACTAAGGGTCAAAGACAAAGCATTATGGGTTTCGTGGCTATATACAGCAGACGCCTCTGAGCATCCTATTATGACCGTAACACTTGGTCTATGATACGCGCGGCCATCCCGAATCGTCCAGTATCGTTTTTCTCAATGAGAGTTCATCGTCTCATCCATGGAGAATCTCATTCATATCCTTTAACCAGTTCATGGCTATATTCATCAAGTCTTTTTCCCTCCTAACTGACTTCCTGCTTGGGTGTCGTTGTTGAGCATCCACGGCTGTCAGCGTTCAGGATTTGACGGGTATTTCCTTCGTTCCTGTTGTACAATATTATACAATGGTAGGCTGGTGTTTGGACAGCATCTTGAGGTCGATTCTCGGTGTCAAGTGCTGATCTGATCCTGGCCTTCTATACTGCATTGTGGGCAATGCTCGCAATGTTCCCGGCTTCTAGGCTAGTACACTAAAGCAATATGGTCAGCTTTCCGGCAGCATGGTGTGGGGTTATCAGCCTCTCTCACTTACGATGTCTAACCTTGGATCTACTCCTCCACGGCCTCGTCTCCGTTTCCCGGTGCCTTGATATTCCCACCGGCGCAAGTAAGCACGCGAGGATCGGCCGACTTCTTCCACTCGACCAGGCCTACCGGACGGAGTTCTGTACCCGAAGGGATGGTCACCATCTTCGCGGTGTACAGTTCCTGGGCGCCCTTGAAGATCGTCGGCTTCCAAGCTTTAACCCGGAAGCTGGAGTAACCACATGTGTGGCCTTCGGTGCCGTCGGCCCGTGGCTCGAGGCCCGCGTGCAGGTTGACAACCCGCCGGATCTTTTGTGCGACGCTGTTGGGGATCCGCGCCGCCATGTGCCGGCTCCAGAATTCGGCGTTCGCGTTTCCGGGGCCGTCGTATCCCAATCTCCAGTCGGGATGGAAGCGCGCGCGGTTCCCGTAGGCGCCGTTCATGCCGTGGCAGATGTAGTTTCGCAAGAAGGCCCGCTCGCACATGTCGACATCCCAGTAGTTTCATGGCGCACCTTTCGTCAGGGTCTTCTTGGCGAGGGCGAACCGGTCATGCTGGCTGCTAAGATAAATGGCGCCCTTGCGTTGGGTCTCGGGGCTCCCCTCCATGTCCTCATCAGACGAGCAGCCTGGGTTTGAAGCAGGGGCCGCAGATGATGAAGCCACCAGTCGACAGCGAAGAGTGATTCGAGGGCTTGGCTGGGCGGTTGCCTCCAAAAGTCCAAGCCATTCCTGCTGCCGACGTGTCTCTGGCCGAGTGGCGTTTTTCCGTACTCGACAACCTCGGTATGAGGGTTGAAGTTGACGGCCAGGGTCCAGACGTCAAGCTTGACATCATAGAAATATCGTAGGGCATAATTACGGGATTCCTGATTAGTATTCATCACCAGGCTTTTAGTGCTCGTGTGTGGCATCACTCTCATCGTCACGCGATGGACGATGACCATGCGGGATTCAATCTCCTCATGGAGTGCTTCCTTCCAGATCATTTGGCGGATTTCCAATGGCAGACTGCTGAATGAAGCTGGTGACGACATCTTCGCGATTTAAGTAGCTCGTGAGATGAAAGAATGGTGCTTTGGATGGTTGTGTTTGATGTGCCTTTGATAATGGGTTGTTGCTTGATGAAATCTGTTTTCGTAGCAACGTGGTGAAGTGCAAGCAATTCCTAGAAGAAAGCTGATTGTTCGGTTCTGGATATCTGGCAATTCTGCTTTATGAAATCAGTTTCTGCTGTTGGCAGCTTGCGTTTCCAAGCGTGTGACTGACGTGTCGTGTGAGGGAGGGAGATGTGTGTCGGATGGCCTACCTTTGATGATCGGATACGATGATCTTTTGGAGCTTCAGGAGCTGTTCATGGGACACAAACCGTAGTGAAGCAAATGAAAATAGAATCTCGTCTACTGACGAAGATAATTCCAGTTGCTGTGGTGGATGGATGTGTGGAGGTTTGGGTTGAATGTTGTGTGGATGGTTTGGGAAAAGATGGAATTGGTGTGGTTGTTGGTTAATGTCTTTTTTTCTCAAGACCGGATGAGGATGGAAGTGTTGTACTAGGTAACTACTACACCTAATTCATTGAATACAGCAAGATAGGCGTCGATGAGGTACTGAATAGTGATCTGCCCTGTAGAACGGAGGTTCTTTTACCCTGCTACAGGCCCTATGCCCTAAACCAGCACCAATCGAGAAGCTATCCCGCGTGCTACTGCAATCCCACCTAGCAGCAGCTCGCTTGTCGTCTTATCTATTGATTGTTTGATTCTGTGATACAAGTGTTGATTGTTCGAGCTGACAACCTGTTGGCCCTCGGCCCGGGCACGCTGCTCCTGGCAAATATTACCTCCATGGCTCACAAACCATACAGTTATGCGCCCTCCTGGCTTACTACCGATTTATGAGATCGTTCCACTTCTATCCTGCTTGTATACATGGTGATTTTCATCTTATCTCCCGCTGGGTTGCAACATATCGGTCCCGGATTGCCTCACGCAGAAGCGGCAAGCCCCCCCTCTACTGGTTCAGGGGTTGTGACAATCGTGATGACACAGATGCCCTTTTTCAACGACGTAAGCTACCAACAGAAAACAAGAGTAGATACAAGGTCACTGTTCGAAGTGAACGGCAATGAAGCTACTTCACAGAGAACATGCTACAGAGCGGTTTTATCCGGTCCTCAGTTTGACAATGACAGCCAGCGCCCGCGCATCTTATGATAAGTATCGCAACGCGTTGATGCAGACCCAAGCCACAAAAGCAAGCAGACAAGTAGCCTGATAGAATCCCTCTTGGTGGCGAGTCACTATCTACGTGAAAAGATAGGGACTGTTACTCTGGGCAACGGATATCTAGATACAGCAACAGGAGGAACCTGAATAGGCGTGGATAAAATCCAAACAAAAAGAAGAAGAAGAAATACCAGGTGACGACTTATGTGATGGAAGCTAGCCAACCGTAAGTACACACTACGAATCTACGAACTTGAATAAAGAGAGACGAGGAGGGAGGTCTGGGTTGAGATCCGTCTACAGACAATGAGACCCTTTGCCCCTTGCAACGTACAAAGCAGCGAAACCCGTGGTCCTAAAAATAGGCCACGTACATCAAAAACGGTCTTATTAAGGTGACGTCCCCCTGTTGTATTATTGTATTGTTTCGAAAACAGATCTCAGAGCTTCATCTTACTTCTTCTAAAGCAGAGTGAACTATTGCAACTACCTATTACGGACTATCATCAAAGGAGTAACATACGGCCCTACACTTCTTGGAATCGAGAAGTACCTGTCCTTCTATATTAGTGTTTATCACTTCCTCCCCTAAAGCCCAGGAGGCTTTAGCTATTACCTGTAACAATACCCCTGGACATACGACTACAATGGCGTCGACGACGACGATGGTGAGTCGCACTTTGCTCCCAAGAATATCCCCAAGCCAAGACGACCCCATGAGCCTCCGCAGCGCCGAGCTAGTGGACCGCCTGTACAACAAGCTGCTAGCCGACCACGCCCGCTTCCTCCTCAAACACGGCGTCCACTCGCAGGCAGCGCCCCCATGGCACCTCGAGCGCGTGGGCCGCATCATCGTCACCAAGGTCAAGCAGCTGATCGAAATATGGCACGCGGCGGCAGCTCGAGCGGGCCGTGGATGCGCTGTGGAAGCAGGCGGCGGCCGCCGGTGGCGAGTCGTCGGAAGAGGTCTTCTTCTTCTTCTCCGTAAAGGAGAGGAACGATGAGACACAAGAGGTAACGTCGTCATCTGATCCTTCAAACGAGGATGGAGGCGCCGCCGGCAGTGGCATTATTACTACGGTGAAAGCAGATGAGAACATCGCTTTTGCCATCTCAGGGGAGGAAGAGCAAGAGACTGAGAGGCATGGCCGGACTTATCCCGAGGTGTGCGAGGCGGTGGCAGACAGTATCCATGCAGTTTTGCAGAAGTACGACGTAGAAGTCGGATTTCCTGCCCGTTGGATGGAGTAATCAAGCGATGAGGTGAAAAGGTAGAAAGAGATGTAGCCATTGTCTTTTTAACGGTCATTTCATGTTTTAAGACCATCGTAGATAACTGCATGTAATCGGGCGTTACTGGTACTGATGGATGAATACATAATTCTTGTTCAGCTCTCAATATCCCCTAGTCCTTCAACACGAGCGTGTCTCTGAATATCGCAGATTGAGATCAGTAGCACTTGCGGTGCATATGAGTATCCCTTCCATCACATAGGGATGGAATCTTTCAGGATGTAATATCTCACATGACACAACACCCAGTCCAGTTAAAAAAATTTCAGTCGTACTCACGTTCTAGAAGCAGAGGCGGCAACAAAATTAAGCCGCTAGGGTACAGGCTTACAGAGGACGAGCAGTCCTGAAAGTCAATTCAGTAACACAACGTCTCAAAGCTGGTGGTGGCTGGAGGGTGGCTGACCCTTAACCACCTTTCCTTGATGACAGCATGGCCACCATCTGGGCGTAATTGCCGTCAATGGGTTTGTCAGCCCCGGCAAGCCTTCATCATTTAAGTGTGACAATCGCCAATGCTCTAATCCGGTTAACTATTATATGCGGACTAATAGATATTTGATTTGCGTTTTATGAGAAGAGTATGTCTTTGGACATGGAGCACCGTAGATCTCATCACATCGGAAGGAAATGGAGAAAGAAAAGAAAGAAGAGAGAGTACATCGCCCATGACAAACCGTAAGCCTGTGTTGTACATTGATGCCTCTCAGAAGGCAAGAGTGGAGATGAGACAGCCTCACACCTTGCTTTCCAGCATATCTATATCAGAAGCTGATAATCGAGCATTGACCGACAACGTGACCAGAGCCATTAAACATGTATGATATCCCCACCAAGCGTCTGACAGTGCAGCCAACCGAAGTCGAGACCCATATCGCAGCCTCAACCTCTTCATGTACTTATTTTTGGGGGTGGTGGGCTAGCCACAGCAGCAGCCTGAATTGGCGCTGACCTGGCGCCACCCTTTTGCCACAACCTTCACTCCATGAAGCAGATACCAGTTCCCGCGAACCGAGACCAACCAGACAATTCAGATAAAACACCGGAAAACTCAGGAACGAGAAGAGATGAAGTATTTACACTTCCAGAGCTTTGCTCTTCTTCTTTTGCTCAACCTTGAGTAGCAGGGCGCGGTTAATGTGTGGCAGGACACCACCGAAGGCAATGGTAGCCCTGATAAGGGTATCCAGCTCTTCGTCACCACGAATGGCGAGTTGCAGGTGGCGAGGCGTGATACGCTTGACCTTCAGGTCCTTGGCGGCATTCTGTACATCTCATTAGCTTTGTCCTACAACCATGGCATCATGTCACGTGGGTCCGCAATCGACGGCGATACAAGTCGTAAGATAGCTGGGCAGGCAGCAACGCGGGTAAGAAAGGTATGACTCACTCCTGCAAGCTCCAAGACTTCGGCGGTGAGATACTCCAGCACGGCCGTGACGTAGACTGCAGCCTTTGCACCAACACGCATCTTGTTTTGGGTGTTCTGCTTCAAGAATCGCTTGACACGACCACAAGGGAACTGGAAAAAGCATTGTAGTCAGCATTGGCTGTCCATATATGATGTCTGCATCGTTTGAAGGACTTCGCGCATCGTGTGGTTTTCATAAATTCGGCTACCGGACATAGCTTCACGCTGCCCAAAGTCTTTCGGGAAGCGGGGATAGATCCAGTTAAGCTCTGGTATCAGGCGGTCGGAGGTTGCTCGCGGAAGACCGGCCAAGAAATCGGTAGGCATCGATGCAACAATTGCATCTACGCGACACGGCGGGTGATGCATTCGGTGCACCACGTTCTGAAGATCAATCGTGTCGAAATGTTGACGCGTCGTCGTGATTGTGATCGAGGGGTTGGGGCGCAAAAGTTGCCGTCGAAGCTCCGGGAGCTCAAAATCGCGATCGCAAGGGCGCAAAAATACCGAAGATGCCGGAAAACCTCATAGGAAAAGCGTGAGAACTAACCTGAAGACCGGCGCGAGCAGAGTGGCTCTGCTGCTTCTTGGGACCCTCAACCGCAGAAGTCTTTCCACCCGAGCTCTTTCCACCAGAAGACTTGCCCTTTCCGCCAGCCATTTTGATATCGATATGCGCGTCGAAAATAAGAGGAATACGAGTTGGAGTAGATTAATGCGAATCGAAAGTTCGGACTGATCGGAGCGGATGTAAAGTCGATGAAAAAATAGGCAGAGCAAAAGTTCTGTTGTGATGGTGGTGTGGTGGTCGGGAAGGCTCTTTTTCGTGGAGGCCAGGCGTACAGGTCGTCAGAAAATCAGATGGCGGCGCACGTAGGAAAACGTTGCCTTGCGTTGCGTTGCGTTGAACTTGCAGGTGCACCCTTACCGTACACAGGCCCGTTGTTATTATGAGAGGTCGCTTCCCCCAATCATGTTCCACCAAACACACCCAAGACCCCCCAAAACCAAGCAAAGTAGTCTGAAACAGTTAGCAGGTCGGGCGTTCACCTTTAGCAGGCTCGGCCGCTGGGCTAGCTGCTGTGCTGGGCACCTAAAGCACCGCAAAAAAGGTTTGGCAGATAGGCACACAGGCAGGCACCCGCTGCTGGGCTGCTTGCCAATCTTTCGGTGGGTTTTGGACCAATGAGGGGGCCCGGCTGGGGAAGAGCTGTTTGCCTTGGAACTTCCAAAGCTTGCGTGGTCGGCCGGATAAACTCCGGCTGCCGAGATGGGCCAAGGGCGCAGTTTGAGGAGAGAGCACAGCATATGAAGCCATGTATGTCAGAAGAAAGGGACTTCACTTGAGGCCAAGGATGAGGGAAAAGATGCAAAATGCACTGGTTAGAAGAAAAACAGTCGCAGGGCGTTCTGTTCCTCTGGTTTCTGCCCAGGAAAGGGCTGGAGAGGGGGATATGCAACTGACCTTGTGCTTACCATCACCCAGTGAGGCTCTGAAGAGGGCAAAAGCAACCCAGCAGTAGCAGCCCAACTATGGGGTCCGGGCCAATCTGGAGGGTTTCCATGATGCGTATGACCTGGTACAATGGTATCAGAGAGCTTTGCAAGGTGTCGAGAGTCGTATGTAGGAGTTATGCTGGACGGCGTTGATATCCCAACTGCCAACTTGACGTCGGCAACCTGGCTTGGAGCTCAGGCACTGGAAAGTTGGAAGCCGAGCTGTGGCTTGGACGGGCCAGCAGCCACAACTCCACATCAGCCTTTTACCACAAAAGCGATCTTCGGTGTACTTTCTTGGCAGGCAAGGTGAGACGGTCCAGTGGAGTTAGCGTGCAGTCGGGCCCATAATCATTAACCCCGACTGCAAGTCTTGTCGCGTGTATGTCCAAGACGACAAAGTCATAACATTGGAGCTGAGCAGCAATTCCATAAAGCGATTGATTCATCCATTACTTTGCTAACCACCTTTCCTACTGCATCTGCTTAACGCCGCGGTTCTGTCACTACAGAAACCAATTGATCTCAAGTTCGTAGCACCTTCAGAGCCGCCTCCAATCTCTCCTTCTGCCCCTCCAACACCTTCCGCTGTCGCTTCGACTCGTAGTCTTCGCCTGCAATCGTTTCGAGCTGCTCGGAATCAAGGCTCATGACCAGCTCGGGCCCCATGACTTTGAGAGGGCTCTGCTCTCCCTCGACGAGAAAGTGCAAGACAACCTGCTGACAGATGATATCCACGAACCGCTTGCGGGAAACCTTGTAGTAGCTCGTCAGGGTGTCCAGAATGTCCTCGCACACCTGATCCTTGTTGTTCTTGTTCTGGGCATGTCTCTTTATATCTTCGATGTAGACAGCTCCCTTAGTGGTTTCCGTAAAGTGTCTAACCTTGCTTTCCAACGCCTCGACCATTCGGTCGCCTCGCTTTTGCTGTAGGGTGGCGTTGAAGTAGTGGTTGAAGGTAGTGGGCCGCCCACCTCGCTCAATGCCTAGTAGAAAATGGGCATGATCCATAGCACGTTGGTATTCCTCACGCAGTTTGCCCATCAGCAGCGAATCCCAGAGTTGTTCTCGGACCTGCTTTTCCGGGCATAACTGGGTTAGGAGTTGATAGATGTAGTCATGAACCATCATGATTGCTCTGCTGGTGTGTGAAAGAACAAGAGGCTCCCACTTCTCGGTTTGTTCTGCAAATGCCGTGGCGAGGACAGTTCCTCCAAACTAGAAGAATGTAAGCATTGTCCCATTTGGTGTTGCGAAAGTCACCTACCGTTCCAAGTTCAGGTCCACGACTGGAAGCATACACATCCTGGATTAAGCCCATGATGGGGTTTTCGGAGGGCATAGGGCAACAGTATTCCTCTAGAATTATATCGGAAAGCTCGGGGTACATCTCCGAGAGGGTCTCGAATGAAAGGCTGTCCTCATCATTTTTGACCGAGCCATCATCTTCGTCAGGGGGACACTTGGGCCCGAAGCTCAATCTGTGACCTCGATCATTGAAAGTCTTGGCGAAGTCCTCATTTAGCTTCATCATTCTTGTTACAAGCTTCAAATCTGGGTTGCTCTTGAAAAGCTTGTGGCCAGCGTAGTAGCCATTCAAGGCAGCCCCAGTCACCTCCTGGAACTTCAAGACCAGCTTCGTCAAGTAGAGTCTCTGGGTTTGCTCACTTGCTCGAGCTGGACCCATGGCCTCCAACTTCGTTTTGCACATATGCAGGTTCTGCTCGATGTCAGTCTTGACGTGCGGTATCTCTTGCTTCGAGATGTTCATGAGCAGTCCCCGAAGTCTCAGCTTGAGAGACGTGATGCCGCAGTGGTCGGTGATGGACGACCATGCGGAATCCATGAAGAAGGCCTCCTCGGCACTGAAGCGATCGGACAATGTCGACTTGTGGTCATCAGCGCCACGGTTCTTGACGACATGGTAACCCAACTTCAGGTTGCTACCTTTACCCATAACGAGATCACGAATCGTCTCCTTCGAGGCTTCTTCCGTGGCAAGATCTGGCTTGGTTAGCACACCCATTGTTCTGACACCGGTCGGGTCAGCTTTCTCGGCAAGCTTCAAGATCTCTTGTGTGGCCAAGTCGACATTGCAAGGGACAATGGCCAAGATTCTACGTAGCCATTAGCAGTGATACGCCGAGAGGGAATGAGCATACCGACATGGTTCTTCGGTCATTCATGTATGACTTGACCATATTCTCGACAAGGGCAATGTCGTTGTCGGTGGTAAGGCCTACATAAAGGTAAGCAAACTCGAATCTTCTGGGTGGATGTTGACTCACCAGGTGTGGCCACTCGGAAAATGCCTGGAACATCAATTACGGTCAGGTGATCTTGCTAAAGGAAGACAACAAAGTCAGCAACGGTAGCGATGATGATCCAGAGCTGACATACATCAGGACCAGAGATCTCAATCTTCAAGATATCTTGGCTGAATGCTGAGCGGCCATCGTTCGTGTCGGTCTTTGAAACTCGGATGTCCATGGCGATGCTGGCCTGGGAGATTGACATTAGGTTAGCGCAGCTAATGTGTGGGGAGAATGTGACCAACCTCATCGAAGACCTTGATGAGCTTTTTATCGTTCATCTTTGGAAGCTCGTGCTTGAAGTCCAGAAGCTGCTTCTTGGTGTCCTCGTCAGCATTGGGGCGGGGAATGATCGAGATGACGATAGACCGCTCAGCGGCCCGTCGGCAAGTGATCTGAGTCGCATAGCGAGTGCAGAGGCCTGCGGCGCGAGGGAAGGAAAAGCCCGTGACGCTTTCCAATACTGAGCTCTTTCCACTCGACTGATCGCCTACTGCGACGAGCTACAGCGATGTCAGCCAGTCGTTTTCGACCTCAGTTCAGCGGACTTTGTTGCTTACCTGCGGCAATGGGATGAGGGCGCCGACATTCAGCTCTCGCAGCTTGTCAATCTTGGTCAGCGTGGCCTGGTTTCCCAGACCAACCTCGCTTTTGGCCATCTTTGCTGTCTTCTTGGCTTGCGAATTCTTCGCCATGAAGGACCCAGAAGTTGGGTGAAAGTTGATTTGGTAAATGAAGCTGGAAGAGTTGGAGTTTGTGTGAAGCTGGTTGACTTTTAATTGTTGATATTGCAAATAACCTAAGCCAACATGCGTGGGTGGGTGACCGGTGCATTAAAAGGTACCCTAACAAGTACCACTTAGCAGAAAACAAGGCTCACATTGTTCACACCTCACTCATAAGCAATTTTGCTGTTTTGATTTCTAGCCAAGCCAGGAACAAACGGAATTAGTTGCCACGGACAAGGTGCCTACGCGTCGTAAATGGAGGGCCTCCCTGTTAGCAAATGCGGCCTGTAACTTAGTGTCGTACAAGCGATGGCGGCTCCCGATAGGAACACAATACTTTGCTGACCAATACCTCGATCTGCAAACGACAACGTCCTTCATACCTGATGAAGTACCGCGACAGCAGATTGCATTGCTACCAAGACCTGTTCTCGAATCTGCTGAGCGTATCTCGTGCTGCTCTCGACGGGTATGGAAGTAATAGCACTAAATCTCGAAGTTGAGCACAGTACGCATTGTCGTACCACCTGTTGTCCAAACGCAAAGTAAGTAATTACATCTAAGAGTTATAAAAGCCCCAGAGATGTGATGCCCAGTGTCTGTTTGCTGCCCTCGACTCTCCAACTCGACCCACGAGTCCCCGTTTGCGCCTGAAGTAGTTGAGTCATCGTGGCCAAGGCTCAGTATAGCACTCCCGCCCCCAAGAGCAGGGTTACTGCACTAGTGTGGCCTACATGACCTGCAAATGGATTTCCATCGCCATCTCTTCCGGGCTGCCAGGTTTGGTAGGACCAGATCAAGTTTGCCCCCAGAGGTGAAAACATTCGACTTCAAACTCCTTCCGTGTACTATGATTGATGTGTCGCGTCCAAATCGGGTCGCAAAGGGTAGCATTACCCCTGTCTCCCACCCTAGCCTCGATGCATCAGACCAGCTGGCATTTGGTCGCTAATTAGTTTGTGGACGTCATACCTCGTCTCGGTTCTGTGTGATCCAGCAGACTATCAAGCGAGAGCCGCCTTGAGTTAAGTGGCCCTCCGGCGACATCACCATCGAGATAAACGGCGACCGGGTTGCCGACACTCGTGAAGGCGATCGTTGGCAAGCGAGTCAAATATTCCTCGCCCTGGCGCCGTCCAGTTGGATAGCATCTCACCAGATAAACAGTAAACACAAGGCTTAGCAGGCTGTCGTCGTATGATTGTTAGCAATATCCGCGATAGCCGTGGGACATGTTCTTACATCAGAATGATTGTGCTGCTAAAGGCCAAGAAAAGCGTAACATCCGGCATGTCGAGGAACCTATATAGGAAATGCGTCTACTCTCTCCGGGCAAAGGCCAAATAAACTATTCCTGAAACGGAGAAACAAACATCAACCGCCAGGCTGATCTCCAGAAGGGTTTCTGGTGGTTGCGGGTAAAGCAACTGGAGTAGGCGGGACATGTCCAAGAGTGCAACCAGGACAGAAACTAAAAGCTGCAGAATTTGAGCAAAGATTTACTTGCAAGTAGCCATTTATATACGGGATTGACCTACGGCAAGTATTGTACTTCTATAATAACTTCTTGGAAGAGCACTCTCATCGGGTGTGTATTCCTCTTCATGTGAAGAAGGGATATGAAGTATCGAGGCTACTAGACACCCCACAGCGAACATTGCCACCGCCATTCGACCGGAACGAATAGTTTCCAGAGGGAAAAACGCAGTCCTTCTTGTAGTAGGCTGAATGGTGTCTTTGGACGGAACAGCCGGCCTTCCTGGAAAGGTATTTAGCGGTATCATCTCGGTTGTACGAGGTCCATTGCGTCTTGAGGGCCATAATATACTGGAAGCCATATGCCTGTTAACGAGATGAAATGGCCAAATGAGAAAGATGTTTGCTGTGGGCAGCATGGTGATTCCAGTGTGTCAGGCTCGCTTGGAGCTCCCTCGAAGGGGAGGCCTTTTATGAAAGTGGTTGGTGTCACTACAGAGTGCTCCATGTTACAACGACAGAAATGCGAAGCACATCGATCAAGTATTACAAGACACACGGATTCGACCCCACGAAAATGCTGAAAGAAACCGCAACGTATCACCATTTGTGCGCAGCCATTGTACTACCTGAGAGACACCCGAGCGACAGATGGCGCAGCCCTGCACGCCAAAAATAGAAGCAGCTGTGTTCCCACTCGCAGCGGGGCTCTGGTTTCTGAAAGTCTCGGCATGGTCTGACTGCGGTTTCGTACATACCGCTGACATGCAGAAACTGCGCTATGCTCTACACAGCCCGGGCGATACTGTCAGGCCTGGCTAAAGAAGAGAACGACAAGGGGGAGGCGGGGGGGGGTGCAGTTTTAAGACCGGCGTCCTGAGCGGCTTCGATACACATAAACTAACATTCTTTTTACCCTAGACACAATGCGAAAGACCTCGTCTGTCCGAGCATTCGATACTGTGACATTCCCATATCCCCTCTGAGCAGATTTTCCTTGATCCTGCAATACTTGTATATCACCAGATAAAGGCCAAGGGTACTTTCCGCGAGAAGGGGCGGCGTCGTGCCGGCGCAATCAATGTGGTTCTGGTATCAATATGCGGACTCGTCGTCTTGGTTAGCCTCTGTATTTCCATCGCCCACAACGAGGACAGCTCGAAGCTACATTCAACCAACATCTATCGAGGCCCATGTGCCAGCTCCTCCAATATCAGCACCGTTCTGCATCTTCTTATCAACCTTGTCTCCACAGGGATCTTGGCGTCTTCCAACTTCTTCATGCAGATCACGACTTCGCCTACCCGCAAGGAAATTGATCGGGCGCACATGTTCCTTCGGCCGCTCGAAATAGGGTTGCCGTCCTGGAGGAATATACCCTCTCTCACACACTTCAAGAAAGCCTGTTGGCTGGTCCTCTTCCTAAGCAGCATCCCGATTCATCTGTTCTTTAACAGCGCTATCTACAATACAGTTTATCAAGGTGACTTGTATAACCTCACCATAGCAACTGCAGCCTTTACCCAGAATAAACCTCACAGGGTCCCGGGCGCCAGCTTGACGCCACCTGGTGCTTCTTCGCCCGTGCAGGTTTATAACGGGACTGGGTACGAAAACCCACCTGTGAACACCAACTTGACCCGACCATACATTGAAGGGTACGGGAGCCCCCATGGCACTTACGGTTTACTTGCACAAGAACACGTCGCAACTTATAGACGATATAGCGCGACAAGGCTCGAGCTGGGAGCCTCTAGACCCAGACAAATGTGTAACGGAGTACACAGCCAACCGGTATCGATCTAAATACGAAGATTGTTGGAACAGCAGGAACTAAGGTTTTCCATATTACTTTAAAAAGGGTGCTACGTGCCTGCGCGTACGAACCTCTTTTCTGTTTTATTAAGAGGGGTATACGATACCCCTCGTAACTAGCACTATAGATAGATATAAATAAAAAAATATAATAATATAACCTCGATTAAACCCGGAACTTATTTATATATATATATATAAACTTATTTAATATTAATTAATAATTATATAAAGCGATTATAAATTAATAAGAGTAAAGAGACGGTTTTACGCCTCTATCGATATAAAGGTAACTATATTAAAGAGCCCCGAGAATTTCCGCCCGTTAAAAATTCGGAGGAAGAGCCGAACTAAATTAACTATACGAAGAGGAACCCCTTTTTCCGAGTATATATTATAAAAAAGACACTAGGTTTCGAATTATATATAAAACTAGCTAAGTTATATATAATTATATATTTAAATAATTTTATTATATAATTTATAAAATAATAACCCTTATTAAAATAGAATTAATTACGATCGGCTAATCGAAATTAAACCGGGACGTATTAAACTTAAATAAATCGATAACTTTAAACCTCGAATTATTTATATACGAAAAAGCTTTTTAAAATATCGAGATCTTTTTAATAGTTTTAAAAAAAAAAACGTTAACCTCGTTTTTTAATAACTCGTACTTTTAAATATACTTTTCGAAAAAATAATATCTAAACTATTTATAACGTATTTTATATAATACTTTTTAAAATATTATATATTAAAAATAAAAAAGACCTCCTTTTAAAAATTATTTATTACTGAATTTAATAAATAAACCGAGTATTAATTCGGTTAAATTAATTATACGTTTTAAAAAAAACTTTTTAATTATTTTAAAAAATACGGAATCGATATATTAATAAACGGATTCTTTAAAACTAAGCTTATAAGCCTAATATTACCGGTCTCTCTTATATATTAATAGGACCGACTAATGAAACCGATTTCGGAAACCCGAAAAGAGGATGTTCTATATGTTACAGTGTATATAGACTAACCACTGCGTTATAAAGCAAAAGCTTCGGAAATGACTCTTCGGGTCATTTCTATCTAATTCTACGCCTTAAGTGCTACCCCGCGGGGGGACCAACCCGCCGATCGTAATACTATACTCTTCCTTAAAATAAATAGTCGAATAACCGCCGTTTAAACGAGAGATACCCGGTTTTTATACGGAATAATCGTTCGCGATATTACGGGAAACTTTAGGCCCGACGTTTAACCCTAAATTCCTAAGTAACTAAGCGTTATAAAATATCGTTCCTTTTTTTTTCTTTAATTTTAATACCGCTAGACTAGACCGTACGATTATTTAGTCTAGCGCACGTTATAAAATACGATATCTTTTTAAACCGAGTTATTTATAAGGGTAAAATTAATTAAAATAAAGTCGTTACTTTTTCGAAGGTATAAAAAAAAAAAAAGAACTATATCGATAAGCCGTATAATATCTTTTATAATAAAGTATAAATATTTATTAAAATATATTAACGATTAAATATATTAAAAGATTAATATTATATAATTTTTTCGAATATTTTTTCCAGCTATGCGGAGGTATTCTATTTTAATTATACTAAACTTAAAAAACATAAAACGAGATATATTACTTTATAAACTCGTATTTTAATATAATAATAAATTACGTATAATATTTTACGAATTAAATAATAACTTTTTTTATATAAGTAAAATGTAAACACGTTAAGAAATAATTTATTAAGGTTTTAAATTTTTTTAAATAAACTTTAACTTTTATAATAAGCTTTTAAAAAAAGATTTAAAAAAGAGATTACTTTTTATACCTTAATCGTATAAGCTTACCGAGGAGTTTTAAACCTTATACCGGCCCTTATTAATTAAAAGCTCTCGAAACGATATTTAATAAAGGAACTATATCGAAACCCGGTTACGAATATATACTTAACCGATAAACGGTTTATAAATAACCGTACGAAAAGAAATAAATTAGCTTATAATAATAAATTACCGTATAATAACTAAATATTAAAACAAGATAACAATTAACGATTTATAAACACGTTTTAATCTAAGTTATTATATAAAAACCGGTAGTTTAAATAAAAAACTTATCGAATTTATGATAAATAAAGTTATTAATTAATAAATTATTTAATTAAAAAACGAACCTATATAAAAACTTAATACTTTTAAATATATAATAACGTTAAATAAGAAATCTTTATTTAAAAAAAATATAAAGAGTTCGTTTAAAAAAAAAAAGAAAAAAAGGAGTTAAAAAATAATAAAGAAAAGTATAGCTACCGTAATTCGAAAAACGTATAATAAGGTATTATTTACTTAATGAATACCGCGTTCTATTACTAGCTTATTAATAAAGATATTTATTCTCCGAAAATTATTATATAAGCTAATTAATTTAACCTTAATAACTCGTATAACTAGATATTTATTAAAAAGAGTTTTAAAATACCGGCGCCGCTTTATTTTTAATAATCGGAAAGCTTTAAATAGAGGCTTACGTATAAGAAAACCTAGACATATAAATCGATTAAACCCCGGGAAGTATTAAAATTAAGTTTAAAAGTTTAAAACCTATTTTATTAATTAAAATAATCGATATACGAAACTAATTAAGAATAATTAAGTATTATATTTTAAATATTATAACTCGTTTCTTATTTTCGTTATATAACGCCGATTAATTTAAAACATATTATAATAATATTTTTAATTTTATTATATAAAAAAATAACGAAATACTCTTTATAATTAAAAAATAAAGATATCCGTTTTTTGATACTGGGTATATAAAAACGACGTTATATTTTATTAAAAAATAGTTTCGATACCTTTACTAATAATTTAAATACCCTCGTATAAAAAAGCTTTATATGTTTTTAAAAAACGCCGGCTATAATAATATTAACCTTATTATTTTTAACGTATCCCACAAGCGAATATCCTATATAAGCGAATATCCCACTTTTATAAATTTATTTATAGCTTTAACCTTTTTTTATATTTTTTTACGTCTAAAAATGTTATAACTTTAAAAAGAGAGTAATATAATTTTAATATTTTAAGCGTTTTAAAAAGATTTAACTTTAAACGTATAAAAAGCTATATTAATTTATTACGTTTTATTAAAAACTTTATAACGTAAACGAAATAATTAACCTATACGATATAAAATATTTACGAATTCTTAAAAGCTTTTAAATTTTAAAAAAAATACGATTATTTAATATATTATTAATTTAAATACGCGATTATTTCTTCCCCGGCTAAGTAATATAAAAGATATAGCGAATCGATTACTTAGTTTATATAACGCGGGACGCGTTAATATTAATTAGGCTTTTAATTTTATACGATAATAATTAAACTTCTGAACGCGTTTTAACCGAAGAATCGATTATTAAAAAATCCTTTATAAAAATCCCGACGCGTATTACGTATAGTTTACCTTTATACGAAATATAATTTATAAATACGGGATCTAAAAAAGGATATTTATAACTTTAATAAGACCGGCTTTTTTATAAATTAAATCTCGTCCGAAATAATTATAACCATTTCCGATTAACGCGGAAAATATAACGTAATATAATAAAAGAACCGGGAATAAGTTATAATTATTTAAAACGTTAGATTACACGGTTACGTTATCCTTCCGTATATTATTTTTATTAAGAAAACGTACCTCTTTTCTTAATATAAAAATAACCTATTACCGAAGGATTAAATAATCGCAATTACTAAAAATAATTAAACTATAAATAAAAAAAGCGAGGATTAAATTCGACATTTTAATTTATATACCAAATCTTATATAAAGGATTATTATCGCCTTTTAGTCCTAAACGGCCATAAAAGTTACTACTCGATAACTTTTAAGCTTTATTATAAAAAGAACTCGATTTTTATACTTTATATACTTTCTTATTCGTCGTATAAGTTTTAACATTTTAATATCGGCTATTTTTATATATTAAAAAAACGTATAAAAAAGAAATTAAATATTTTATATAAACGTATATTACTTATATCTTAAAAAAGGACTTTTTATTAACGTTTTTAAAAACGTTTTAAGCGATTTTTATAATTTCGAATATACGAGAAGGCTTTTAAAAAATAGGACTTGTCCCGTACAATCCGGAATATATTATTTTATAATTAAATATAAAACTACGTATTTTAACACCTCCGGGGATATTTTTTAGCCTATTTATTCCTTAAAAATTAAAAACTTTAAACAACCCGATTAAAATTTAATCTTAAACCGAATACGTTTAAAACTATATTATACGGTATTAAAATAACTTTTTAATATTTATTTTAATTAGTTTTAATTAAATCGTAAAAGTTATAACGTTTATTATATACCGAGTTACTCTTTTAAAAAATAAAAACACGATACTTTAAAAAATAAATAAAATATTTAGCCGGCGCCGCCGTACGAAAAAAAACGGCTATAAAATAAAAAATTACTTCGTATATAAACTAAAAAAAACTTATAGTTTTAAAAAGATATTAATAAATAATTATAAAACGAATCGCGTCGAAAAAGTAATCGTATAAAAACGTTTAAAACACGTTTATAACGCTATAAAATTTACAGAGAGCCCGGGTATAATACGCGTACTTATTAGAATAATATAAAAGTATTTAAAAATAAAAATTCCGATTAATTTTAATATATTAAATACGTTATAATAAAATTAACTTATATTTTATTAAAAAAAGTATAAAAAAATAAGATATTCGCTTATATAGGATACGTTACTCTTAATATTAATTATACGATCCGGCGTTATAAAGATTTAAATTTTTATTATAAAATAAATACGATTTTAATTACGAAATTATTATAAATATTAAAACAGCAGGAACTAAGGTTTTCTATATTACTTTAAAAAAGGTGCTACGTACCTACGCGTACGAACCCCTTTTCTATTTTATTAAGAGGGGTATACAATGCCTTTTATAGCTAGTATTAGAAATAGATATAAATAATAAAATATAATAATATAACCTCGATTAAACCCGGAACCTACTTATACGTACGTACGAAAACTTACTTAATAATAAACGTTATTTATATTAATAAATAAAACGTATTTTACGTAATTAATTCGAATATATTTTTTTAAATAATTATATTTCTATATTCGCTTAAATATATAAAGTATTTAAAATATTCTTTATAAATAATAAATATACGTATATTAAAAACCTTTTAATTATATCTCGTATAATTTAAGTATATATTTTTTAAAAAAAATTCGAAACTATATATAAATAATAAGAATTATTTATAAATAAATATTTATTAAAGCTTATTAAATAGTAAATATAATTAAACGAATATATATTTCGTTATATAGAACCTTTAATATTTTATAAAAGGATCTCGGTTACCGAATAAATACCGAAATAATACTCTAAATAATTATTAAAGCTTTAAACGATACGGCTAGCCTTAACGGTTTAATATTTACCTTACTCGTATTTAAACTATACCTTCGTATTAATAAGAACTTATTATTATTATTAAAAATCTAGGTATAAAAAGAAGCCGTATAAAAAATAATAAAGTTACTTCAGAAGATATGTATAAATATTAATATTTACCGAGCTCTAAATACTTAAAACGGACCGGCTATTCATAATATTTTAATATTCCCGTTTTAAAATAAAGTCTTAATTTAGCGAGAAAAAAAAGGATAAACCGGACTATATAAAATAATAGTTATTAAAAACCGTACAATCCGGGTAAACACTTTAAACGGCCCGAAAACCTTTCAAGTAACCTAAATCAAGCCGTACTACCGAAAAGAGGCCGGAAAACCGCACAACGAGCCGGATATATAACCAGATCCGGAACAGCCGGTAAATACCCTAAATATTGAACCGATAACTGAGGAAATTACGGTAACTCCTATACGACGTGGCCGGGAACGACTTAAAAAATATTTACTTCGGAACGTTTTAACCGCCGTATTTTTTACTTAAAAAGAATAAAAGAATTACGACCTAGTAATTAAGTTTTAATAAAACGACGTTATTACCTCGTTTAAATATTTATTTTAAAAGTTCGACGCGAAAGAGATTAATAATTTCGCCGTACGAAAAGTTTTCGAATTTATTCGATTCGACCCGGGTAAGCATACCGGCCGAAGAATCTTTAAAATATAGCTCGTACGAGAAATTAAGGGTAAAACTACGAAGCTATATAAGAAGTTTAGGCTCGTAATATAGGGTTACGAAAATATAGAAAAAGAAGCTATTTTAATATAATTATTAATAATTTAAAAGATAAATTAAAAACTCTTTTTAACTTTTAAACCGACCTTAATCCGACATTTTAACGTATAAAACAAGCTACGCGATATTATATAAGCGTATACTTAATCCTGTAATAAATTAAACTAACTAATCTACGCACGCTTATTAATAAAATTAAAAACTTGATATTTTAAAAAGACGCTACTTTAAATTATATTACCTTTATACCTACTAATAAAGTCGGGATTTTATTAATTTAAAATATATTATAATTACTACGTATAAAATTTTAAAATAATAATCTTAATATATAACGCCTACTTATTATTTATTACGGAAAGGCTAGATACTTTTAATATTATAATAATATAAACTAACGATATATTTAACTTTATTATAACCCCTTTTTTAAAAAGAGGAAGAAAAGCTAATAAAGGAATAATTCTATATAAAACTAAAGAATATTTTAACCGAAAACATATTAATTAAGTTTAATAAAGGTAAGATTAAATTAAAATTATACGATATCTTTTTTAAATAAAAAGGATATATTAATTAATTAAAACTTATTAACTCGAAAATTATTAATAAAAACTAATAATATATCTCTTACCGAGTAAAAAAAATATACTTAATATTTATTTATAAGTTAAAAATAGCGTATAACTTATTTAACGTATCCTATAAGCGAATATCCCACATAAGCGAATATCCCACTTTTATAAATTTCCTTATAACTTTAACCTTTTTTTATATTCTTTTATATTTAAAAATGTTATAACTTTAAAAAAAAAGTGATATAATTTTAACGTTTTAAGCGTTCTAGGAAAACTTAATTTTAAGTATATGAAAAGCTGTATTAATTTATTACGTTTTATTAAAAACCTTATAATATAAACGAAATAGCTAACCTATACGATACGAAATATTTACGAATTTTTAAAAGCTTTTAAATTTTAAAAAAGATATAATTATTCGATATATTATTAATTTAAATACGCGATCGTTTCTTCCCTAATTAAATAGTTTAAAAGATATAGCGAATCGATTATTTAATTTACGTAACGCGGAACGCGTCGGCGTTAATTAGGCCTTTAATTTCGTACGATAATAACCAGACCTCCGGACGCGTTTTAATCAAAGAATTAATTATTAAAAAGTTTTTTATAAAGATCTCGACGCGTATCGCGTATAATTTACTTTTATACGAAATATAATTTATAAGTACGGGATTTAAAAAGAGGATATCTATAATTTTAATAAAACCGGCTTTTTTATAAATTAAATTTTGTTCGAAATAATTATAACCACTTCCGATTAATACGGAAAGCTTAAGGTAATATAATAAAAGAACCGGGAATAAATTATAATTATTTAAGGCGTCGGATTATACGGTTACGCTATCCCTCCGTATATTATTTTTACCGGGAAAACGTACCTTTTTTTTTAATACGAAAACAGTTTATTACGGAAGGATTAGGTGATCGTAATTATTAAAAATAATTAAACTACGAATAAAAAAAGTGAAGATTAAATTTAATACTTTAATTAATATATTAGGTTTTATATAAAGGGTTATTATCGCTTTTTAGTCTTGAACGGTTACGAAAACCATTACTTAATAATTTTCGAGCTTTATTATAAAAAGAATTTAATTATTATAGTTTATATACTTTCTTATTTATTATATAAATTCTAGCCTCTTAATATCGGCTATTTTTATATATTAAAAAAAGTGTACGGGAAAGAAATTAAATATTTTATATAGGCGTATATTATTTATATTTTAAAGGAGGACTTCTTACTAGCGTTTTTAAAAGCGTTCTAAGCGATTTTTACCGTTTCGAATATATGAGGAGGCTTTTAAAAAATAGGACTCGTTCCGTATAATCCGGAATATATTATTTTATAGTTAGATATAAAGCTATATATTTTAATACTTCCGGGGACGTTTTTCGGCCTATTTCTTCTTTAAGAATTAAAAACTTTAAATAACCTGATTAAGGCTTAATTTTAAACCGAATATATTCGAAACCGTATCGTATAATATTAAAATAGTTTTCCGATATTTATTTTAATTAATTTTAATTAGATCGTAAAGGTTATAATATATATTATATATCGAGTTATTTTTTTAAAAAGTAAAAACGCGATACTTCGAAAAATAAATAAAATACTTAGCCGGCGCCGCCGTACGAAAAAAAAACGGCTATAAAATAAAGGATTATTTTATATATAAATTAAAAAAGACTTATAATTTTAAAAAGATATTAATAAATAGTTATAAAACGAATCGTATCGAAAAAGTAATTATACGAGGACGTTTAGAACACGTTTATAACGCTATAAAATTTACGGAGAGCCCGGGCATAATACGCGTACTTATTAAAATAATATAGAAGTATTTAAAGATAAGGATTCCGATTAATTTTAATATTTTAAATATATTATAATAAAATTAACTTATATTTTATTAGAAAGGGTGTAAAAGAATAAAACATTCGCTTATATAGGATATTCGCTTATAGGATATGTTATCGCTACTTAAATATAAACCTTAAAAAATAAAAATATTAAAAACTTAAATAAGCGTATTAATTAATAAATTTAATACTCGACACGCAGCTTAAAATATATATATTTATTAATAATTCGTTTATAAATAATAAAGATTTAACTTTTTAATTTAAATACTTAATCTTATTAAATTAAGAAATAAATTATATAAAGGATTAGTTTAAAATTTAAAACAATATTACTTATTAAATCTCGACGAAATATAAAAAGGTTATACTAAACGTATTAATTAATGAATTATACGGCATGATTTCCGGTATAAATAACGGTATTATATTAAGTATTACGTTTAAAAGAATTATATAAACCTTAAAATTTAAAAATATATTAATAACTTTTTATATAAATTTAAAGTTTTTTTATAATTATTTAATTAAATTAAATATAATAAATAAAAAAAGGCTTATAATTAATATTATATCTTTTTAAAAATTATATTAAAAAAATAGATCTTATAAATTTATTATATTAATAGTAAAGATAACCCGGTAAACGCCTTTATTAAAATATCCTTAAATAAGGCCCTCGAATAAATAATCTCGATAAATAACCTTACTATACGTATAGAAACATATATCGAAAAGCTAAACTCGTATATTTTTAATAAAATATTACGTATCGCGATATATAACGATACCCCTATTATTATTATTATTAAATAATTAAAATAATTAATTAAAAAGACTTATTATTTAATAAAATTAACGTTAAAAAGGTATAATATTATTTATACGGCTTAAGCAGGCACTAAAAACTAGATTAGCGTAACCTATTCGTATAAAACCCTCGGGAAGGGAAGGCTCGTATTTAAAAAGGGGAATAAACTAATTATATTACTAAAATAAAAAACTGCCAGTATTAGAACAACAAGAACTAAGGTTTTCTATATTAAGCTAAAGCACCCCCTCACGGGCCACCTCGTCACGGGCCACCGCGTTTTACCTCACGAACACGTCTTTTCACCGTATATCTTAACTAGAAAACTTTTTAATTTAATTATTACTTTTTATTTTTTAAAGTTATTATTACCTTTATTTTTTTCGCCTATTTTTACTCTTTATAACGATATTTTCGTTTAATATTTAAAAGCGTATGTAAGCTATCGTGCGCGACGTAAAGCTTAGAGCAGCTACTTACGAATCCACCCGTAAATAATTAGCCCCTTAATTATATATTTAACGCCGTTTCGCCGGTGTACTTATTAAAAATAAGTTTAATAAAGATTAATAAGTTTTATTAATATTTTTATAAAACGAATTAATATATTAAGCCGTTAATTAAGCTAGGTTAAGCTTCGTATTAATATTAATTAAGTTTAAGTTTATAGCTTAATAGATATTAAACGCTTTTAAGGCTTTTTATACTTTAAAATATTAATAATATACTCGTTTTTTAATTAAAAACGAGTTTATTAAAACTATAAAGTCGAAAATAATTAATTATAGCCGGGTTAATAAAGTTATAATAGTAAATATTAATATCTTTTTCGATAGATTTAATACCTTAGAGCTAGTTAATATCTCTTTTAAACGCTTTTATAATACCGACGAAATAAGTATCGGTTAAAGCGTTAACGGTAACCACTAAGTAGTTGCCGAAGCTATTAATTATCTAGCCTTTAAAAAAGACGTCGAAAAAAGGGAATAGATTACTACCTAAAAATGTATAGGCTATAATAGGGTACCCCTTCCGCCGCTAATTATTTTTAAAGAGGCCGATGTCTAAAGCTAGTGGTTTCTAGACTAAAACGGCTATCTTTAGGATAACTAGCGGTTTAAAGCGTCGCTTAAAGGGTAAACTAATAATACTATAGCTTTAGATGAAATTTAAAATATTTTTATCCCTTATATACGGTTATATTATAATAATAAATAAGTTGTCTTAATTTATAATAACTATAAATCGTATACGAACGATAATTTTTTATAGCTTTATCTTTTAAATAAAATATAGCTAATCTTTTATAAATTATATTATAATTATATAATATAAGATTTAAATATAAGAGTTTTTAATTTATTAAAAAAAAGGTTAAGAATTATTTTAAAAGAGTACTTAAATACGGTTTTTAAATTAAAACTTACGAAAATAAATATATTAAAGGTATACCGCTAGGTTAAAATTAATATATTAACTTCTTTTATAATTAAAAACGTTTAAAAAACGGCTAAGATTTATTCACGGGATTATTCGAAGCCGTTATTATTAAAATACGTTATCTTAAAAGATATAAGGGTTACCCGGGTACGTTTAAAACTATTAAAAGTAATTAAAAAAGAATTAATACCCGATTTTTTTACCGAATTAATTTTAATACCTATTAAAACACCCTTTAATAATTAAGAATTACGGAATAATAGTTAGAAATTAATTACTACGGACTTTACTTTTAAAATACCCTTTTAACAGCTCTTTATTAAAAAGGTTAATAAGGTTTTAAATTAAAACGTTAATAAAATCGCGTATCTCGAAACTTAAATCGATTATTTTTAAATTAAACTCGATAAGAAAACTATGAGAGTATATTAAAAGGTAAAAATCGTACCGGGATAACGATTTATTCTTATAGCTAATATACGCCGGGCTAAGCGGAAGTTAAAAAGTAAGGTCGTATACGAGGACGAAGCTAGCAATATCGAAGTATTAGGAGGGCTTTATAACGCTATAAAAGTTATTAAAAATAACGAAAGATAGTATATTTACGTTAATTCTAGTCGTAGAAATAGCTTTAATTATAGGGGTAAGGGTAGCTTAATAAAGTAGCCCGTAAGGGGGTGGCTCGTAAAGGGGTGCTTTAGCTTACTTTAAAAAAAAAATACTACGTACCTACGCGTACGAACCCCTTTTCTATTTTATTAAGAGGGATATACGATACCCCTCGTAGCTAGTATTATAAATAGATATAAATAAATAAATATAGTAATATAACCCCGATTAAACCCGGAACCCACTTGTACATACGTACGAAAGCCTATTTAACAAAGATCTCATTATCACTGTATCCAGTGGAGCGAATGACCCCAATGGTTGGCGACGAGACGAAGTATTCGAGTTTACTGACAGCAGCCTTGACAACAAGTGGGAGCCTGATGGCCCAATCGATCAGGTCAATTCCTTATGGTCTTGGACACAGTGCCACTATAATCGAACAAGTGCCACAACATCGTTCTTTTGGATCTGTGGTCGCATTCTGTCCCGACATATCTCGTTCGCCAATGACGGCCAGCCCGGAAACACTACCGCCGCCAACGAAACAGAAGCGGGCTACCGGGCAATACGAAGGGAACTGGACATCCAAAAATGCCTAGCCAAGCCAGTGGAGAGCTTCCAAGTCCTGGTATCCAATGTTCTACTCCTGGCTGTTCTACTCTGCGTGGTTATCAAGATTGCTACATGCGCCACGATACTAGGGTTCCAGCAAGATGTCTCTTTGGTCACACCCGGTGATGCTATCGAGTCGTTCATTACTGATCCGGATATCTACACCCGCGGACTTGCTACACTCAGCCTCAAGGATAGCCAGAGCTTGCACTGCTCACGGCGGAAAGTACTCACGGAAAGTACTCACGAACGCTGATCATACTTACTTCATCTCGTCCATCAGGCCTCGTCGATGGAAAGAAATCCGCCGTCGACTGCGCTCTATCATTTGTCCAACAGGCCTGGATCCAGGTATATTTTCCTTGCTTTACTGCGCTGTCGGGACTATTCATCGTCTGGGTGATTTCACGAACATCTCCAGGCAAAAGGTGCGTATACATTTCAAAATGGTCACGCCTTTAATCGTGATGTAGCTTGTTATATACAAGTCCTATACTGATGGTTATTACAGTCCGCTTGGGAATTTTGGTCCGTCCGAAAACGTAACAACCATTAATCTTATGGATGGACTTGGGTACCTCTCAACGCTTATCTGCGTGAACATGCCGCAGCTGATACTCTCTTTTGTTTATCTCACTATCAGCATGCTTCATACGCAGCTCCAGGTCGAGAAAGAATGGAATTTGTATGGCCTGTCGTACAAACCTCTAAGGGCATCTTACCCCGAAGGACAACAAACCTCCACATAGAGGCTCCAACTGCCATACAAGTACAGTGTCCCGATGATTGGAATGAGTACTTTACTGCACTGGCTAGTGTCAAACAGCCTGTTCATTCTTATCATCGACGGTAGTAAGTCTTCAGGTCTGAATGACTTTCAACAATATCGACACTAATGAGGTAGCAGGGTCAGACCTCAAGGGCTCTATTAATGAGCACCTCCGTACAGATTTCCGTCTTCCCGAGAATACGTTCGTTGGCACAGGATATTCCGATTTGAGCATACTCATCCTGCTTATTCTTGGGTCAATTTTCGTTCTATCCCCCCTTCTCTCTTAAAGGGAATCAAACTCAAAAGTGACATGGTCTTCGGTGGCACAAACTCCTTAGTCCTCTCGGCAGCTTGTTACGTTTCCCGGACTGCGAGACAGCCTGAAGGTAGGTACCGCTCTCAGTTTCATTGCTAAGCCTTGTCCGTTACGTTTGGGATCTTGTTAACGGCCAGTTTAGAGACGGACACAGTCACACAGCCAACCCACAGTCGGGACGAACACTTGCAAAGGGGTGGGGCGTCCACTGCGCAATCGGCCCTAGAGGAAAGCGGACCTATGCAAAGCGACCTAACCTGCAAACAAGACGATAAAGAATACCTCGTAGCCTTATCCAGACAGCCGCTGCGATGGGACGTTACGTCACTACCAAGTGATCTGTCAAGGGATTTGTCGGTGGATAACGATGAGCCGGTCATGCATCTGAGCTTCGGAAGCGAGGATCACGATGTGCAAGAACCGCAAGTGGGGGTGCACTGTACGCCTGACGATGTCCGTTGCTCCGACTTTGCTTTCTCTAAGATGTAGTGGTTCTGCTATTGCAAGCAACGAGAGAATAACGACTTCCCTTTCATGTACACTAGGCATACAGGCGCCCAGAGCTTTCCGTACGCCTGTAATAGGACTCTATAGGCATTCAGTGCAATCCGCCACTTAGCTAAAATCCACATGTAGTTCATGAACTGCTGTGCTTAGCAACGAAGGCAGTTCGGGTTCCATTGAGATGGCTACTCGAGTATCCCATGATGACGAACCCACTCAGCCGGCTTCAATGCCTGTGCCAAAGACTCTGCGGGCCACTTGCATAGACCGATTCTCTTTGATCGGCTCCTATCCTGTGGCGCGTGTAGAAGAAGCAAGCCATATAAGTAGTAAGACCTGCCTCGCCTTGTCTCAGCCCCAAGTTCCAGCACAGAAACCGTGTCTTCCCCGAACTCTTTCAAGATGCTATCAACGAGTAGTATACTATTCGGTTTGGTATGAATACTCGACAGACCTGACAGGTATGTGGGGACGTTGTAGATGGCCGGGTGGCTCTTGATAATATACTCGTCGAGGACAGCGTTGAAGTGAGAACTCCACCATGGTTGCCTACTATATTCCTTCCAGAGCCGCGCTAGATCCTTGAGACAACACACCCGCCCCTCGACCTGCGCAAACCCCGTCGGGTTTCCCATAATCGAACATGTGCTGGATTGTTCCTTGTCGTAAGAACTGTATTCGGGGGGCACAATGATGTCGTGGGAGATCTGCCAGGTCTTTGCATGAGGAGGCGCTGCATGGACGAACATCTGTCCCAGAAGTGGCGACTTGGTGTTGAGAGCGGTCGCGAATTCCAGTTCGAGCTCTGAGAATGACCGATCCTTGCGTATACTAGCATTCGGGACGGCATCACCTACTTGAATGTTGTACAATGCCATTATGCCGTATATTCTGTCCTGCTGAAACGTAGTCGTCCTGAATCGTGCCGCGGCCCACTGTATGTTGGGATTACTAGTACGGAGCGCTGTCGGGTACCCGCTACGATGGATGTATTGAATGATGGAGCTTCCAACGGCGCAGTACGGGGCGTTTGTGAAACGTGTGTCTTCGGATTCCAGGACCGCCCGGAGATTCGAGAAGGATTTGGCGAGATATCGTATCGCTGCCATGGGATTCTCATCGCTCTTGGTAAGATGCTTGACATACCCGGCATCCTGTGACAGAAGGATGGCATCTTGTCTCAGTAGTCCTTCTTGCAGGGTCCAGAGTGAAGAGAACCACCAATCGCCCAGGATAGTCTTGATAGACGCCTCCAGAGATGGCAACACATCCCCAGGGGGCTGTCTTAGTTTGCCCCAAACGTCCTCGTTATCCTGAAGGGAGGCACTGCATCGCGTGATTTCATCGTATGCAGCCTGAAGTCGAGTGATGGGGAGGGTCCAAAGCCAGACGTACACCCGGGATGCATTCGCGAATATGCCCACCTGCTTACCGATTTCATCCATTTTCACCTCGTAGTTCTCTTGGTCGATGCAGACCACGTCTATCCACGCAAAATCATGGACTTCACCCATCTTGTTGATCACCTCGTGGAAACTCGCAACGGTGAATTTGGACTCGTCAACTGCAGGGATGGTCCAGGTGGTGCCAGAAACTTGGATATGAGGACCTCCAGGCGCTGGCCATCTTCCCCAGGTATACGTAAGGATGGAGTAGTCTGGTTCTGTCTCGTTCTTGGAGCCGTATGCATTGCCTTCCTGCCGCTCCACGGAGGTCATTGTCGGGATATGCAGTAATCTCCTTGGCCACTGGGACTCCACCCCCTCCCAATTGAAGATGCTTCTCCCACGCGGCGTATATGCCTGAGACATGGTGAGGATGAGGATGTGGGATAATTACAGCTGGCAGCCGAAGTCGTGATTGATCTAGTACTGAATGAGGTTGCACGTCTGGTACGAAATGTGACGCCTTGAGTAAGGCTCAAGAGCTGGTGGACGAGCGTTCCCGCAGCTGACGCTTACGTGGCATATGTCCTTGCTTAGCGACTAGGTCGCAGCACCTCTGTATCGATAAGCCATGCCTACTATGCTGGATACCTGATGGGGGGTTCGTACAACCTCGACAACCCCGCCATCGGTGGCAACGGCAGCAGCCCAGTCACCTCTCCTACAACTGGCCTATTCTGCAGCTAGGTAGCATAAAGCTGAAGTCATGCTTCTTACAGTCGCGTTTGACCAGTCTGATCTAAGCTTCTAAAAATGAACCAGAGAATACGGGGAAACGAAACGTAAAAGAGACAGAGTTGAGGTTACCCGACGCATGCAGTGATCAAAAGACGAGATGGTAGATTTGGTCTTAAGTCTTAAGTCCAAAATCCAGATACTCTGAAACGAAACAGGCAGTCCTGAATGTTGGTGTGCGTCTCCTGGTGAGGTTGGGCTGGGCGCCGTTGGCACTACCGGGGGAAACAAGGGGGCCGGAGCTTGAGGGCTTGAACATTACACGCCTCGAAGGCGTGGGTACTCAGCAGTCATTTCACAATCGATGTTTGGAGTCCGCTTGCCAACAGAAAAGTGCAGCGAACAAAATGCATTCTTTGCCTATCTACTTATATACCGAGTATACTTCTTTCCATTAATCCAAGCTTGACTAACCTCAAAGGATTTCCCGCCAGCGTTTCACGCGTCTGCTGAACGGCGCACGCCCAGCAAGCTGCGCCTGGATCATACACGACCACCCCATAGACGGAGAGCGCCAGAATGACGTTGAACTTTTCGCGGGAGGTGATCACCTTTGTCATTTGCACCACACCGTTCCCGGTTGAGCTTGAACGATCCCATTCAGCGAGAATGGCATCAAAGTTATAGAAGTCAACTCCCACCTCTGCTTGTTTACCTTCGTGGTCCTTACCAAAGCGCCCGTCAGTATATTTGGAGTATGTGATGCGGCTTGACGCGTGGACAGTGGTGGTCGGATCGACGACTCGCCTGTATGCCCCCGAAGCTACCAGAGTCATTAGACGGTACGACGACGTGCCAACCCGGAATATCGCAGTCTGTATGTCGATTTTGTCTTTGTCCACGTCCTCTGCTTCTATGTGGGCCATCTGACGATCGGCGGGAGGCAAACCCACTGCCTCCATTCCCGTCTCACATCGCACAATGCCGAACTCTTCAGCGAGACCGTCGATATTGCCCTCAAATATCTGAACGCTGAAGCAACGTCGGGGCTGAACTTCTGATTTCAAATCGATCCAAGGAGCCATGCCGATAAAGGACCCGTTCTGAAAGGCAACCATTGACGTCGCGCCCAACATCGCTTTGCCTTTATCATTAGCCCCAATTGAATCGATGGAAGACCCGCCGACGGTGACTGCAAATACCCTCATCCCGTCATCCCAAACGACCAACTCCTTGCGCAAGAGAGTGTGAAAGAGCGGCAGCAACACTGCACC
Source organism: Apiospora phragmitis (assembly GCF_038363925.1). Lineage (NCBI taxonomy): Eukaryota > Fungi > Ascomycota > Sordariomycetes > Amphisphaeriales > Apiosporaceae > Apiospora > Apiospora phragmitis. The sequence continues at coordinate 5,172,949 of NW_027117400.1, read as the reverse complement.
TACGTGCACTGGATCAGACAGGCCTGAGACGTCTTGGAGCACCCAAGCTATCTGACACTGCGTGAGCCAAAATGGTGAAGAGCTCTGTGAAGGCAAAGTACCGGAGACATCCAAGGGGCGAGTGACTAATCGTTCCACCGCGCTCACAATGGAGGCATGTGCAACTTGCCTGCAAAACGTTCATGAGGTCCGTCGCAGGGGGGAAGCAAGCCAGGATACCAGGAGCAGTGAATAAAGGATCTTCTGCAGTGGGCTCATCTGCTTCACTCGGAAACCCCGCTTCTTGATCCAGCTTTTCACGAACGTCGTCGAAGACAGGGGCTGTGAAGCTTGGATCAGTTGTGGGCTTCTGAAGTAGACCGGGGTGTCTTGAAAGGAGGTCTCCAAGACGGAAGGGCCCGTTACTACCATCAAGCTTAGCCTTGAATGTTAGTTGGAAACTTGATGCCGGTGCCGCCTCTACAGGGAGTCTTAAAAGCTAGTTCATGATCTTCTTTGCGGTCGTCTGGACGTGGAGCTTCTGCTCCCGATTGAGCGTTGCACTCCGAGGTGATACTGGCAAAGACGAGCACATATTCTCTCGATACAGAGATGCTCGGGCTTGGGGCATCGGTCGTGTTTCGGGCGTGCCAGCGCTCGTGGCAGCACGGAGGAAGGTTGTATGCAAGCCAGATCCGGTAGAGACGGATGCCTCGAACTGTGCACTCTTGCAAGTAGCAGGACTTGTGATCAGCACACTCGTTGGTGACGAAGAAACGGACTGTCTGCTTCTCTGAGCCCAACTGCCTTTTCAGAACGAGCTGAGAACGCAAGACAACTTCAAAGGTGCCGTGAAAATGGTTCAATAACCACATGGTAATATCTCCGATGAATCTGTCGCACCTGAGAACGATGTCGTTCGTGGCTTCTCTGATCCCTCGCACAAGGGCGGCAAATGTCGACGGATCGACCAGGTGAACATGTAGACGGCTCAGCTCCTCAGGGATGCCTTGGAGACTATGACCAGCATTCACAACGTTGCGGGAAATGCTCTCGACGATTTTGAGTGTGACGGCGCGGATTGGTGCACGCTGAACTTGGTACTGATACTGGGCGCTTGCAGGATTTCCATTGTGATAAAACATCATGGAGCAGACCGTATCAGTAATTCGATCAATCTTGTAAAAGTTCGACAACGAGGTGACTGTCGTGACCATGTAGCTGAACTCTGGGTCCTGTGCAATCAGTCGACCGAGGGAGCCCGAATTGATGAGACGTAGGGGAGCTCGCAGTGTATGAAGCTTCTTGTCTGCTTCGGCAATCGATGCCCGGACCACCAAAGCATCTTCGTTTGGGTAAGCGAGCGACCGAGCCAGTTCAGCACACTGCGTGAAGATGCTTTCTTGAACACATTCACTGGCGAGCCATTTGACGAGTTCTTGGGTAGAGCGAACAATGGCACTTGAGGTCTGGCTGGATTTCACGATGGCGCTTAACAAGTCAAAAGACCTTGCGGCCAGCTCAATGCTGGTTTCCGATGGAGTGCTGTTTGATGACATGGCGAATGCGACTCAGGGGATGTGAATTCCTCGAGCCTGGAGAATGTCCAGAGACACGAAGAGGTGAAAACTCGACGGGTTTGTTGGGGAGAGATGGAAAGAACGATACAGCCTTACGCGGGGTGTCTCACTACCTATATTGTATCTATTATTCCTACCTTGCTCGTCATGGAGGGTGCGTGGCATCCACAGCTCAGACGGACTTATGTTACAACGCTTCTTTACCTTCGGCGATGATTTGAACCAATGGCGACCTACCCGTTTTCAATGAAAAACAGACCAACTGTCGGTACGTGTCCGAGAAATAGACTGAGGCTATGTGAAACTTCCTTTCAGATGGGGAAACTTTGCAGGCCTTACTTTGCGACACGGACTTGAATACTCGAGGACGGCTATATTTCTGGTCAGTGGGCCCTCGATTAATATGAAAGTACCTATTGAGGCTCTGGGGATTCTGGGAAGGCCGGTGAGCACTCAAGCGTCAGGCAGAATGTAGGCGACCATGGTGCCCCATGGGGGTTGAATGCCTAGGGCTGGACGATTTGCCTGTAAGCGTATTTGAGGGGTAAGTACACTGCGCCCCAGAGCCTCACCAGCAGCCATTCGGCTTCCCTCGTCTCATGTCCGTTCTCAGTCCCATCTAGCCCAACCGGTTCTGCCTAGAATTGGTAGATGGCCCAAGGCCGGTCAGAGGTTTCATTCCGCAGTACACCGAGAGCTTACCGAGTGGTACCGTGTCGACTTAATCAATGCAAATATACCACCACGAATCGACTACATCGAAGCGGTCCGGGCCGGCAGAGGTTTCGACTAATACAAGTTGGCGGTGATTATCTCGCACCCGCGGCACCAGAGGCATACCGGGCAAGAAATAATAATCTACTCGCTACTGGGTTATAACCTATAAAATAAAATTATCAACTCACTGGCAGTATCCGATACCCAATTGTCTGAACTCCTGATCACACCAAGCTCGGCTGGAAGCCCTGCTCGTACATGACGTCCCCCAGTCATCCACCCAAACCCAGGAACTCTCGTCGTCAGCAAAGCTCGAGCGACTAGGCAACTCAGGCCCGTGGGGAGATGATATAGCCAGTTCCCCCTCCCACTTTTCTAGCTCTTCTTTCCACCGATTTCCTGCTGCCCTGTCATCGCCCAGTCTAGAGACTATGCCTCGCATTATGTCCACTGCCTCTTCCTGGTGCCCGCGCGAAGTTTGCTGACTTGAGCCTGTTCCATCCTGGCTGGTCTTCTGTTGACCTGCTTTCCACAGGGCCGTCGCGAGACCGACCGACGCATTCACAACCACTCTGTGGCACTCCCCGTGCACTATTATGACGAGACTAGACAAAAGACGCAGGTTATCCGCTGCGTCGTAGAAGCGGGCGCTCTGCATGGACTCCCGTGCGTTGTGCCGTTCCCGCTCTAACACTTCCCCTACAATTGCCATGACTTCCCCACGCAGCCTTTTGATGATTTCTTCGCCTTCGGCAAATTTCGTCAGCTCTTCGGCCTCTCCCCTCTCGTAGTGACTGAGCCAGGGCTGCGAATATTTCCGCCGCCTCCGTCTTGTTCCCTAGGGCGGTACTGGAACCACCCTAGCTCCTCTTCGATTTGGATGCACTCGACCAGCCGCTGGAGCCGCACCTTCGGGTCGTGTAGGCGCCGGCGCAGCTCGGCCGACACTCCGGCTGCGCGGACCTTATCAATATACCAGGAAGGCGCAAATGCAGTCAACAGCGCATGTAGCGTGTCGGGGTGTCCCCTGCCCCATCGGCTGGCCAGTCGGCTGCCCATCAGCCCAGGAATGCTAAGGAAGCGCACCTTGTCTGCCTCCGAAATACTGGGTTTGTGCATCATCTTGCTGATGTGAAGCCCCTGTTCGGCAAGCAGTATAACAGGATGACCCTGTAGCGCCGTGCCGAGTTTGATCACCTCGCTGTAATAAGATTCAGCTGCTTGGGACCGCTTTGCGTCAGGATCAACCCGTAGGGGTGTTGGCCAAGTCTAAGACCAGCCTGTAGTGTGGCCAAGTGGCTCGGCCCGAAAGAACGAGACAGCTTTCTGATCTGAAGTATCGCCGTTTGTGCCTTGATCACTTGATCGGGTTGTGCGCCACACCGAGTCAGCTCATTCTTGGCCCAGGCACCTAAAGCGTAGAGAAGACTTGGGTGGACCTCGCGGGAGTCGTTCTTGTGTCGGCCGGCAGAGATGAGATACTTGATCAGGTTGTCGATAAAATTGTCGCTCTCGCAATCATCCATGTCAAGTTCGAATAACCGGCTCTCGATGCGGAGCACACCCTCCAGACGTCCTTTGCACTCCCCAATTCGCCCAGATCGAGACAGGGCAATGGAATGCTCGATGACGCACGAAAGAGTCCAGGGGTGATCATCGCCCCACCGTTTCTTCGATTCCGATGCTGCGTCCTGGAGCTGTTTGAGTCCATCGACGTAATTCCCCACCCAGAGGTTCAGAGCGGCTTTTTGGAACTCGTACCGGAGAGTCTGTTGGCTTCCGGCGCCAAGGCTGTTTCTCGATCGAGAAATCAAGTTCTCGGAGGTTGAGAAGAAGGCCTCAGTTGGACAAGAGTTGGACCTGTGCAAGCCCACTAGCGCAGAGGTGGCCTCCAAGATCAAAGGGTGGTCTCGATCCAGGTGCTCGCTCTTGAGTTCAATCATATCAATGCACTTAAACTTGGCTTGACCCAGCTGGCCGATTTCGGTGAGGAGAAGACACCAGACAACGCGCGCTTCCAGCGGCAAATGGTGCCAGACGCCGAAAGTCTCCTCTAGATACCCTACAAGCCTTTCCACAAGAAACAAGCCTTCGTGTACTCTGCCTCGCATCAGCAAGGTCTTAGCACTACTCAACACCTCAGCTGATTCGACCGCGGACAGCCGTGTCCTTATCCTGGATTCCATGCTTGAGCTAGCACCAGATATGACCTCCGGGGCTTTAGTCATAGCCACAGTACAGTCCCTCTTGTCTTCTTCCATCTTGTTTGTTGCGTCTTGTTTGAAAGTGTCGGCGGAGATCGCGAGGTTGTCGCTACCGAGCTTCGTTGGAAACTCGGCAGCAAAGTCGACACAAGCATCTTCATACAGGCCACGAATGGCCTTGATGAAATCCAGTTGAATTGAACTCGGGATCAGATATTGGGCCATCCTGAGGCACGACTCGTCATCAATGGTACTTTCTGAAGTTAATCGTGTTGGAAATGGCAGGTTGGGTGCAGGAATATGTTGGGGTGGGAAGGGCTGTTTAGGGGTTTTTATGACAGCACATGCTCTGGTGGGTGGTCGAACCGCAGGGTATCCCCGTTGGCAGAAGAAATGTGACGTGGCCGGCAGTACCGGGCCATCCAATGACCGATAACATGTGCTTTCTCATTTGTTTGTTTGCTTGTTTGTGGTACCGTTTGTGATGTTTAACGTCTGTGTTTGCTGGTAGAAGGCTGATTTCCCCCAAACTCCCCCTTGGCCACAGCGTTTTTTCTTTTGATGAGCGGGGTCAACAAAGTCAGGCACCCTTGCGCTGCTTTCACCTCATAGCAGGTATCAATGCCTTGGTAAGACGATATAAGTATCTGAGTCAAACATGAGATCCTGAACCTATTGTCGAATGACAAGGTGCAAGGGCTCGTGTGCGTACAGTACACACGTTCAAGGCCCGGAGAACTATAAGTAGAACACCTTCCCCCTCATAGTTGTTGTAGTAGTAGCTAGTAATATAAGCACATCATAGCTTCGTTTTGATATCTACAAGACTCCCAAAACTCATAAAACGAAAACCCAACTACCCATCCCAGTAAAGATACGACCCCTCACACAGTATTACGCCATGAGTGCAACCGCTCAGTCGTGGGGGCAGTGGATCAACCTGTCGTACGTCTCGACCATCCTCATGGTCATCGGCGGGGACGTGGTCCAACATGCCTTCGCCCAGGGACGGGGCAGCTCTACACACCCGTCTGTTTCTCCTTTGGCTGCGTTACCTACGCCTTCACCACGTTGGTCAACATCATCCGAGACGGTCGCCTGCTCCCGCTCCCGGACCATCACGTCAAGGTATTCAACCTGGAGTCCGGGTACGCCCACAAGAACAGAAACTGGGTCATGAGTCGGCTCCTCCGCGACATCGAGGCGCAAGTCTCGCGCGAGTGGCCCCTGAGCGGCGACGGGAGAGGTATTCGCATATCCGTCTTTGAGGCGCCGGAGAACGATAATGGACCCACGCAGTTCTCGTGGGGCTTCGTCCATGTGATCGGGGCCCTTGCGACTGTCCTGCAGCTGGGTGTTGCGGCAGTCCCCATTTGGCTCGACCAGGAATGGGGCATCATGCTCATCACCGTCGTGGGCACGCTGTTCATCCAAATCATGGGGCTGCTTCCGCAGTGGAGAGCGGAGAATCTGCCCAACGGACAGCGTTCGAAGGACTGTTACGCGCTCACGTCGGGGAACGGTTCGACAGACATTGTCGTGATTATTGGGCGGGCCGTGTGCCTAAACCTGGAAAGTATGTCTTTCTCGAAGTCGCCTCGAGTCGGTCGCCCCTGGGAAAAGTTTCAGTGGTTGTCCCGGTCGGTTGACGTAGAGGAAGAATCAGAAAAGATCGCACAACGTGACAGCAAAAAGCGGAAAGCCATGATGTTCCGCGGGCTCCCCCTTGGGTTCCGTCTGACACAAATCACCTGTTGGATACCGTGTCTCCTCTGGCTCCTACTGCTGGTGAATGTGGCCGCGTCCACAGATTAAACATGTTGTATTCTGGCCGTGGGTGCTCTCGGCATGCTCCAAAACACATGGCTGGCTTTCGTAGAACTACCACCGGCGAAGCGAAACATGCCACTATGGCACCGCGAAACCATCACGACGCACAAGGTCATGGACGGCATCATGGATTTTGACGTGACGTACGGCTGCGGTGTGCCGCTCATGGAGGAATTCTTCCCCGGCCGCTTGCACGACGAGGAGGTCGAGTGGTGGAAGTGAAATACGAAACGCTACGACGACATTCGATGCAACAGAAGGCCAAACGCGGGACACCGCGTAGCGTGAAAATTCGCCCCTCCGACTTCGAGGCTGGATCCGCGTCCTCATAGTCAATTGTCGTCGTTGGACGCCGAACGGCCAAAAAGTCTTCGTCATAACGATTACGAGCCTTCTATTAAGTGGGATAATCTCAGAAGAAGAGGTCCATACAGAAAGAGCGACACCTCGGGCAACGTCAGAGAGGTCGGTGGTGGCCTCGAAGACGCGGGAAACAGAAACCAACGAACTGTGTATGCACAAAGCGCAGACGAGACAGATTCAGAGCAGCCGCCAAGCTATGAAAAGACATCCGTGGACAATGTCACTGGCCCCTCCTTATAGGGACCCAGTACTGGAAAGGCCCAAGAAGGACGGAACTATCGCCCTATCGCATTGGAGCAGCCCTGCGTGTTGATGATTAGTCGTGTCCCGGAAAGGCATGTGGGCATAGCAGAAGTGGGTCGATCACGAAGAACTTAGAGTTTTGGTGAGGAAAGAAATAAGGGGCAAAAAAAGGGGCAAAAATGAAACCAAAAGTGAAGCTCACCAGCAGTAAAAATTGAATTCTTCACAGATAGGAGCGAGCGTGGATCGAACACGCGACCTTAGGATAACTGGCTAAAGAGCAACTGCAATCCCACGCTATACCACTTAGCTACCGCTCCGTTTACGTAATGAAATCATGGTTGGCAACCGGCTTATGCACACTTATGATGTGGGCTGACATACTACCAACCCTCAACAGTGTATATCGTGCGCAAATCAATGCACAGCGTCGGTCGTCTACCCAAATTACAGAATGTGTGCGGTGCATATTAACACTGGTTGCAACCATTGTATGTAGCTCACCCTTGAGACCGGTTATATCCAACGTAGGGAATGAGGAGGAAGCGAAGAGACACCTTCGACTCATCTGAGCGGTCTCCCAGCACGCGGCCATCTGGGCCCGGCCTCGGACCGGGGCCAGGAAACTGTGCCCGGGTCAGCTGTTCGTGGAGCGCTGCGATTTGGTGGTGTAACGATGTAAGCTCCCAACCCTCCTCGCACACACAGACACAGAAAAGGGGGATGTATAATGGAGAACTGTTGGACCCAGCGAGACCGCAGAAAGAGTCATAAATGAAAAAAATCACTCGTAACAGTTATGGCGAGCAGAGTGCCGATTACAGCTATTCCTTGTCGAACCGAGCAAGTCGGAGGACATCTGTAACACCAAAGAGGCCCAGCTTTGTGGATAGTGGAACCAAGGTCTTGGCATAGGCATACTATCCAATCACAGAACGTTGTAGTCTCGGAGTTCATCTTGATTGGTTGGAAAGGATGAGCCAGGTACAAAAAGTACGAAAAGGGGCTGGCCGAGCACATTTATCCTTAATTTGATAGACACCTCCCTTGTCTCCTCCCGAAGCTGGCGTAGAATAAGTATATGGGAAAACTTGTTCATCGTGTGCATAGTCAATGTCTTGCATAATTGGACCACGGTAGATAAGCTTACTCACTTGACCCAGAGATTCTAGGGTAACTACGGTAGATCAGGGACACCTTACTTGTATTAGAGGACCTGGTTTACCAAGTTTCGGACACACGTCACTAGCAAAGGCATCATACAGTATGCTGAGGTCCCAAACATCTGCGTTGGGGTCGTGGAAGACGATATCGAAGTGCCATCCCATATCGCTTCTCGAAGAACCGGGTCAGAGACCTTACGTCGTGGCCCCGGCGCCAGAACAAGCTGTGCTGCAGACAGCTGCGGCGGTCGAAGACGAAGTTAGGCTGACGAGACTACGGAGGGCTCTGGCTGACTAGCTGATGTACTTACTCGGACGTTTGGCCATCGTCTCGCAGCGGACATCATGACAGCGCTCCCAGGAAGTCTGGCCCTCCACAGAGAATGTAAAAACGCCAGACCAGTACGCACTCCTGGAAGACCCACCCGTGCTGGCAGAGCGGCCCCTCCACGATGTCCTCGTGGAAGTCGTCCATGAACTCGCACACGTACAGATGAGGTCAGCCCTCGTGGCTACTATCACTCGCTGCCTATTAATATCCTACCTGGGATATGAGAAACAATTACCCTGGCAACGAGAAAAACATTAAGACGAAAATGTATTGAAACAAAAAGGCGGAGAAGCAGGAGAATCAAAGGAACCAGGGAAAAAAAAAAAAGAGAAACATACAACACCGAGGATTCCCAGGTCGTCACCGACCCTAGTACTAATTCGGCTCTCTGCTGCTTATATATGGGAGAGCGGACGGGATCCCTAGTATTCAGCAGGAAATGGTCGTATGTGATTGAAAGTTGCCACATGCCTGTTTATATTATACAATTTTACGCTAAGTAGTTAGCGGAGCAGTACGTTAAAGCAACGATACAATATCTCAGGACTTCTTTGTCGCCATAAGGTATTTTCATCGTCACTCCTTCGTGATGTTGCGTCGGGCAAACCTCCTTTCGAATTAAGCGAGCCGTCTAGCTACTCTAGCCAGGCGGCCAAGAGTGAGTTCTTGACCAGCCTCCAAAGATATCGCATAGTCGACTTGCTTTGGCACTCCTGGTCGACAAGCATTATTTCCATGGAACTATTGAGAACGGGTTGAATCAAGGTCCTCGAGCTTCCGCCCAGTGCGTTTAACTTGTTTTCCAACCACTTATTGACTCGGAGAATGGAACCAGTCGAGTTCATTAGAACCATAAAATATCCGATTCACGAACTCGATGCCAATGCAATCGATATACCTTATGTTGCTGTGACGCGGTATTATTATACACCTTACTACAATGTAGTCTTACCTACCACTCCTCATCCTTTTTGCCAGTCTATGCTCATCGGGAATTCATGTCCTGGCAGGGGTGAGGAAGGCCCAGCGCGTATAGGCCGCCCATTACTCATTGGAAAAACACCTGGTACCTGGTCATTCGAAAGTCCGTTTCTAATTTAGGGGTAGTATGAAAGGGCTGGCAGTAACACATACAGCCAAGGCTAACAACACAATACCGGGCCCCCAGTTGCAATGGCGCGGGCATTATAAAGCGGATCAGTTCAAGCACAGGATCAGTATATGCCTGTAGTGTGATTGGCATCACCACATAAGAAAAGAGGGCATAGATGAACCAGATATCGCTCGATGGGACTATGAGGAATGATAGCAGTCCCGGAACCTTTGGTCCGACTTGGTAGCCAAGAGAAGTGATTTGACGTAACTGCATGAACGAGAACACAGCGAAGCGCCATCGAACGACTTTCATCAACGACTGCATAATCAAGACTGCAGCTCATGATCCGCGATCACGAAGTACGAAGACGCGTGTAACGACCGGACGCTCATAGCCAACGGCGCGTGCATCGATGTCGGTTGTGTGGCTGGTGCATGCACATAGAGCGGTCAAGTGTTTTCGTTCATTCATTCTGCTTCCTCCTCCTACCTGCTATTCGGGATCGACCTTCCCACTTGAGCCATCAGCCCTGCGCGATTAATATTCACCATGTGACGCAAGAAAGCATAAAATTGCGTCGGTGGCTGAGACCGAAGCCTCGCTGACATTTGGAGGAGGCTGCCGAGGCTCTCACGTCAATTTTGGTCATCAGAGTTGGTCGCTCTCGCTAGGGAAATTTGGGGAAGCACAATGCAAGCCTGGGGCAGTACGTTGCGGATGTGTGGGTGGTATGCAGGAAAGCTTATCAGAACGGGGTGCATACCAGATAGCGATGGCAGAGTGGCTGGTGTGGCGTTGATGTGGTTGTTCATGTGGCCATCGCACGTCGTCCTGATGACTACAATCATCGAGGCAGCATGTTTTCTGGACAAGGCAGGCAACAAGAAGAAACCATAATGAATAGTCGGGTTTTTGATGTTCAGTTCTCAATACTTGATTTGCTCACTGGAGATGATGGCTTGCAGTAAAACGCCGACTGTCATGAGAAGTGAGTGTGTGGGTGTGTTTGTGCATTGCTGCAGATTCACCGCTGTTCTTCAGTGGTTGCCAGGCAGTCATCCCCGTAAAATGTCTCAGCAGAAGCAGAGCCATTTGAGAAATAGCAGGTTTGCCAAACTGGGATACGACAAATCAAAAAAGCAAACACTGAGTGTCAGCCGCCATGGTCGAAGTTGACCAATCGAGCGAGATTCCAAGAGCTTTTGTTGACTGGCGCCACTCACATTGTCCATATGCGAATGGCGCGCGCTGGCAGGCTGGGGCACCGCTGAGGACGTTGGACTAACTGATCGACAGGGTCGGGGACTGGCGGGCCTGGCGTTAGTTCTCACTTAATGAGATCTTGATGAACAGTTTGCTGCGATTTGATGAGATGAGAAAAGGGAGGAAGGGAGGGAGGAACCGTTCTCCAACCACCAGCAGACCTAGTCGGATTGGTTGGCTTGGCTTTCCCAGTACCCCTGATGAATGAGGCTCTTCATGTTGATCTTCGCAGCCACGATAAGTCCAAATCGGCCTCTCGGCTGGGAGCGTGTCGGCGGCGGGGCATCGGAAGCACTTGTGCATTCATCTGGAGGGTGGGGTCGGTTTGGAGGCAACTGATGAGGGTGTCGTCGTCGGAGAGATGAAAGCTCTGTATTTTGCTTATCTTGGTTTGGCCGACGTAGCACTGCAGGTTGCATGGAGATGCAGCTGAACGCCACGTCAAGTCATGGGAAATCAAACCATCTGACCATGAAGCCATAAACATGTTTGCATCCTGGTCTCCTGCGCCGACTTGCAGTGTGCGGCGCTCTTACGCTTGGAACTGCTCCTGTTGACTGGCCTGGGGTCTTGGCATGGTAGGCCTACCTACCTTTTGTACTTTCTCGGCGAGTCCCGAGCGCTGGAAGCTGAATTAGAGTCCTGGCTGAATTAACCTAACCTAGGAGTTTGATGGACAGGATCGACGCCTCGGTTCTGGAATCGACTTATTGGTGCGCCTTGGCTGGTGGCTTGAACGGATGAAGATGAGGAAGATGCCCGACAGCATCAGTAACTTTCCATGATGGACGCCAATAATGAGGGGTATGCTTTTTGATGCTAGTGACTGGTTCGACGTCCTAAGGGAAAAAAGGAGAAGGAGCAAACGAATGGACCCCGCAACTCTTGATGGTTCTTTCTTTCCCTTAGGTTGACCGGGTGAGTCTGTGCCGGCTTAGTTGGGCTGTTAAGTGCTAGGAAGGCGCTACCTTAGGCCTTTCCTTTAGGCGATGGGCCACTAGGAAAAGCCTGTAGCGTAGCGTGTCATGATGCACTGGCTGCACTGTCAATTGGTCTCCCACCACACGTCAAAAATCCATGCTTTGGTCGCAACTTATCACCCTTATCCTCCTCCTGCTCAACCAATCTGCTATCTATCGAATACGAGATGAAAACCATGATGCTGCATAACTTCTCGTAACGGAAGCAATTTCGGCCACACCCCTCTCATCGGGGTCGGCCTGCTTCCATCTCACTGGTACAAATGGCAAATCCACATCTGCACTGCTTACTTACCCTGCGCTTGACTTGAACGAGAGTGCGTCTGACTGCGTTCTTTTGCTTTTTTCTCTCCGGCACGGTTGGGTCTTGCCCATGCAGACAGTTGAAGCTATCGCCTGACGACGTTCAATAGTCGACTCTCGGCGACCCGTTGACTCTGGCTTGCGCGACCCAACGGCGGTGCGTGTTGGGTCGTGATCTGCGGAGAACCCCAATGCCAATGTCGTCTATCGACGCGACCGTTACATATGGTCGTGCCTTTCCTTTCGGCTTGCCTAGATGAGACCTGGCCCCATCCACACCACACAGCGACTACGACGTAGTACCTATCTTGATCACATTCCTCCGATTTGCCTTTTTTCGATGCTGGATTTCCATGCCCAACAAGGACGGTCACTTTCGTAGTGGGCTCCGAGAGTTCCTCTCTCACCTGTCACATTCAATCACCCGCCGTCCTGGGAAAGGCGTGACAGGGGTGATTCTGCAAGTCCAGGGTCAAGAATGCGACGCCGCACCAGAGAAGAAGAGATTTCACCACTGTCATCCATCGGGAATACATGGCACACACCATGGTGGCACTCATACCCGGCAACGCGTGCCAGAGCTGAGAGCCGAACTGGACGGCCTGGAAATGGAAATAGAAAGCCCCCATGTGGATGCGCCCGATATCTGACTGCTCCACCTGAGCTGTCGCCCCATGGCCTGATCCCGGCAGCATGCCCCCAGGTTTCGATTCCTTCTTAGTCTCCCAACCCGTTGGCCGCGCCGATGGGTATTGTGGAGGGGACATCATTCCAATCTCGTGTAAGACTTTCTGCCTCGTCTCTGCTAGGCGCTTTGCTTCTTGCAGTCTGCGGTCTGCATGGCCCCCCCCCCTTCACGTCGCCGCACCTCTCGGTTCATTCGATAAGGCCGACTGCGCTGTACAGTAAATAATAATCATGGCCCAGCGAACACATGAACCCTCCATCCTGGCTCCCCCAGCTGAAGTCCCAGCCAAGGCTAAGCTGATTCTCCACATCAATGCAGACTGCAAGCCACAAGATGTCTGCCTCTTTCTAGGGCTCTTTGGTTATATAGGGGGGGGTCTCACCTCGATCCTCCACTTGATCCCGACCTCTGTCGCTCGTTAGGCACCCTCGTTCATCATCTCGCCAGCAGTTCGCTATGGCTTCCCTTCGCTCCGCTGCCGTTGTGTCTGCGGCTCTACTTGTCCAGGTAGGTCTCTCGGTCCCTTGGCCTCTTTCACACAGAGCAACAGGCCGTCTACTTACCAGTCTTGACCAGTTCGCTGCGGCCGGTTTGATAGTACCCAGAGCACTGAGTATACCTACCGACCTCCCCAATAACTGGACCTATGTTGCCTGCTACATGTAAGTCTGGATACTATCCCTGGCGGGTGAGTCCACTCCAGCTGACCGTCCACTCAGCGATAATGCGGAGGGCAAAAAAGCCCTTAGTGGCGATGGATATAACAACGGAACCAGCATGAAAGTCGAGGATTGTGCCCTCTTCTGTATGGATAAAGGCTATTCCATGGCCGGAACCGAGTATGGCGCCGAGTGCTGTCAGTTGACCCAAGCGTGCTCGTGATCTGTTTGCTTGTCGCTGACCCAACCCCAAGACTGCGGTGACAAGCCCAACGAGGCTTCTACCATCGTTGATGATTCCGAGTGCAGTGTGCCCTGTGCTGGAGACGCGACTCAACCCTGCGGAGCTGGGAACAGACTGTCCGTATACAGCGGCCCAGCGAAGACCCCAATGCCGCCGGCCGCCATTGACGGCTGGAAGTACGAAGGCTGCTACACGTTAGTGCTCATGGTCTCATTATCGTACCGTGCGCATAGGCCTTACTGACTGATCAATATCCAGTGAAGGAGATGGAGGTAGAACACTTGCATTCGGCGCCGGAGTGCCCGGTGGTTCCACTGCTAGTACGTGTCTTGCCCAGTGTGTCCTCTCTCCCCGCTGATCGAATGAACTGACTCGGGCCCAAGTGACCAATAACCTCTGCACTACTGCTTGCCAACAGGCCGGATACTCCATCGCAGGAACAGAGTACTCGGGTGAGTGCTACTGCGGCAATGAGTACGCCAACGGAGGCGCGCAGGTCTCACAAGGCTGCAACATGGCCTGTAATGGCGACTCGGCTCAGATATGCGGCGGCAGCAGCCGGCTAAGCGTCTGGTCTCTCATCGGATCTGGCTCGAACCCGACCTCGACCATCTCGACCAGGCCGTCCGAGCCCACCTCTTCTGGCAGCCCTGCCGTCCTGCCCGCGCCGTGGGCCTACAAGGGCTGCTACACCGAAGGCAGCAGCGGCGGCCGTGCCTTCTTGAACCAACAGCCCGACAGTACGACCCTGACCGTCGAGTCTTGCGTCGAGACGTGTGTCGGCCTTGGCTACGCCGTGGCGGGGATGGAGTATGGGGCGCAGTGCTTCTGCGACAACTTTGTCCGCAACGGCGCCGCGCTCGTCAGCGACGCGGACTGCAGCATGTCTTGTGCCGGCAACGCCGGCCAGAAGTGTGGTGCCGGCAACAGGCTCTCGGTCTACTCGAATGATACCCTGATTGTGTATCAGCCGCCCAAGCCTCAGACCGAGAACCTTCCCGCCAACTGGGCCTACGTCGGCTGCATCAAGTATGTCGTTTGCCGCTTTCACTTTGTCATTCACGCTCTTCGTTCCCAAACTAACTCTGCATGGCTAGGGATGACATCGCTAACCGTGCCTTCCCCTGGATGTCCAACAACATCGAGAACGCCACCATCTCCGAGTGCATCGCTGGCTGCAGTAAGTTCGGGTACGAGGCTGGCGGCCTCGAATACGGTTACCAATGTTGTGAGTTGGCCATCATGACTTCCCGGCTCGTTTGGTAATATGCCTAACCAGCTCGCAGTCTGTGGTGATGTTCCACTAGGGGACTTAGCTACCCTTCAACCCGAGTCTGATTGTAATGTCGCCTGTCCAGGCGATCCTCAGATCATATGCGGTATGCTCGCTCCCTCTAGCCATCGCGATGGTGGTGTCTTCATTCAATTGCTGACGGTTTCTAGGCGGCGGCAACAGGATCTCGTACTACCGGTGGACCGGTCCCCAGCTGACGACCTGGTCGTACGCTTCGGGTCCGGCTGCTGGAAGCTACGACTTCATCATGTCTGCCCCCCTCATTCCCTTGATCAGCACCGTCGGCATCAACGACAAGGTCGTGTTCGTGGAGAAGTTCGGCACCTCCAAGGAGCACAACACCACCGGTTCTGTTGAGTTCGACCCCTCGCTGGCCCCGCAATACGGCACCGCCTTCCGCGAGCTCCAGCTCAAGACGGACGTCTTCTGCTCGGGCTCAATCGTCATGCCTGACAAAGCCGGTCGGCAGATCAACCTCGGAGGCTGGTCCCTAGACTCCCTGTACGGCGTCCGTCTCTTCACGCCCGACAGCCCGCTTGGAACCAACGGTACCAACCAGTGGGAAGAGGACCACACCAAGCTGGCTCTCATGGCGGGTCGGTGGTATCCCACTGCTGCCACGCTCTCCAACGGGTCGATCCTGGTCATGGGCGGCGAGGATGGCTCCGACGGCCCCATGGTCCCGAGCGCTGAGGTCGTGCCCAAGCCCTTGGGCGTCACCGCTGCCACGCACCTCGACTACCTCGCCAACGTGGAGAAGGTCAACTCGTACCCCTTCGTGGCCGTGCTGCCGTCGGGCAACATGTTCTTCGCCCAGTACAACGAGGCCCGCCTCATCTCGCAGGTCGACTTCCACAGCATCCGGTCCCTGCCCAGATGCCCGGCGCCGTCAACAACCCGGAAGCTGGCCGGAACTACCCGCTTCAGGGCACGATGATGTTCATGCCCCAGCACGCACCCTACACGGACCCCATGACTGTTTTGGTCTGCGGTGGGACGACCGACGGCGCCAACTTTGGTATCGACAACTGCATCTCCACCGAGCCTGACAATGCTGGGGCCCAGTGGCGCATTGAAAGAATGGTAAGAGATCCCTTTTCTTGAATGGAGTGACTCGAGCAACTGTCGGCTCTAACTAACAAACGCACAGCCTTCGACGCGTGTCGTCAGCCTGATGGTCGCCCTCCCCGACGGCCGCTACGTCATCATGGGCGGCTCCGTAAACGGCCGCGCCGGCTTCGGCCTGCAACCCGACCCGCCGAACCTGTCGGCGGTGCTGTACGACCCGACCAAGCCGTTCGGCGCGCGCATGACCATGTGGGCCAACACGACGATCCCGCGCCTGTACCACTCCGAGGCCGTGCTCATGTCGGACGGTCGCATCCTGGTGTCGGGTTCCGACCCCGAGGACGACAAGCACCCGCAGGAGCACCGCCTCGAGTACTTCTCGCCCGACTACATCCTGTCGGGGGCCCCGAAGCCGACCTTCACCATCGCGAATAAGGACTGGGCCTACGGCGCCACCGTACCGTTCCAGCTGACTTCAACGTCTGGTGGCGCGATTCGCGTCTCGCTGCTGGCCGCCGTGGGCTCCACGCACGGCAACAGCATGGGCCAGCGCACGCTGTTCCCGGCTATCAGCTGCAACGGTAACAGCTGCACGGTCACGGCGCCGCCCAACGCCAACGTTAGCCCGCCGTCGTGGTACCAGATGTTCGTGCTCGACGGGCCCACGCCCAGCCACGCCGTTTGGGTCCGCATCGGTGGGGATCCGGCGAGGCTGGGCGATTGGCCCCAGATTGAAGGGTTTACTCAGCCTGGAGTGTAAAGGAACGACGTCGGGGATCATTTCTTCCGGGGGAAAGAGGGTAGGCAGAATGGCCAAGTCAGTCGGGGGCTTCCAGATCTAATACATCGTCGTCGTTATCGTCGGTGTAATGGTAATGAGGAGGGCGAACGATGCGATAAGCTTTTCATGACGGTTATGATGATGAAAAAGGAACAAAACAAAGCATTCCATCTTTTTTAATGTACTTACCCGAGTGCCTAATGTTGTAATGATGGAATACTTGGATGGGAGGAAAAAGAAGGATGGGCCTTTCCAGTAGGGTAATCAATCGATCAATCAATCAATGCCAACCAAGTCAAAAAACTTTCTCAATGTTGCTCGCCATCCCTAGCTGTCCTACGTGGTCGCCGGGAATGCACACACTCTCTCTCCCCCTTTCTTATTTCTCTGCTGCAATCCAACGACCCCCTTCGTAATGACCAAAGAAAAACAGGAAGCAGTCAGTTAGTTGCAAGCCCTTGAAGTCAGAGAGGTCTTTAAAAGGTTCATCCCGTCTTCACCTTCTCTATCCTTGTTCAACACCTCTTTGATCGAACCTTGTTGCCTTGGTCGTTCATCCATACAGCTAGCCGTACCTTGAGAAACCTTCCCAGGATTTCTGACATTTACCCCGGAACTCAACCTCAAAACTCCATGTTACCACACACTTTCCTTCCCACCGCGGACCGGCACGTCGTCTCGTCGTCTCTTTAAGTTGAACTAAAACGGATGATGGGACACCACGCAATGCTAACCCTATTTTTTTGTTGTTTTATTTTCCGTAGGACCGGGGTTGGCAAGATTGATTGAAGTGGTGAACGGCATGGCACGGCACGGCGGGGGCGCGGGGTACATGACGCACGCGGCATTGGCTACGATTAGTCTAGTCCCTCAAGGGAAAAAAGAACAAGTTTCGCATCGCCATAACTCTCAAAGTCAAAATGTGATTCTTTTTTTACAACTAGTTGGTACGTACGAAGGAAACTTGTCCATGTCACCAAACATCGGCAACCCTGTTGCGCTTGGTGTCGAACTGGGCATATATTGATTCTCTCTCTCTGTCTTTGGCTCTTCCTCTTACACTCTCAACACTCTCTTCCTTCCATCCAAAAATAAATGTTGTCGGTCAGACCACCAGGTCCATATACTCTCACCAATCGGTCAAGAAAACCCGAAACGGATAAAAATAAGAGCATCCCCCCCCCCCCTCGTTCCGGCCATGCCCCATAACAATAAGAATACCCAATCCAAGCCGAGTGCACACTAGGGTCTCCATTATACTCCGGCGTCCTTACGAAACAAGTTGTGGCGGTGGTCCCATGCGAATGATGTTGGTAAGGAGAGGGAAGAGCCCGAGCGGAGATATAAAATGGGCGTATGGAATTATTTCAGACACCGGATTGGACGATGTGATAGGATTGATGACGATGGTAATGACTGAGCGTGAGACCAGAACACCCCAGTATGGCAGACGATGGAAACAAAAACACGAACATGGACAAAAAATGGTCAAAACAAGATGCACTGATATACAGAAAACTTTCCACAAAAGACTTCATAAATGCCTTCTTTGGCCCAACCATCCCACAACATCCCACGTCACTGGCTCGCTCTCCTCGTCTGGCCATCTTCATATAAACTTCGGCAGTCCAGTTCAACTGCCACTGCATATTGCCGCGTCTCGTCGTCGTCTTCTCCTGTCTTCTTCTTCTTCTTCTCTTCATATTTTCGTTCTTCATTCCCAAGCGGAAACTGGTATTTGATGCTGCTGCTTCGCGTCCCAAGATGTGTGCGGATATGTGTAATGTTGATTAAATTAGGCATCTCATCGCCAGCTAGCCAGCCAACCAGCATCGCCTTGCCATCTAAGTGATGTGCATATGCGTCGTAACAGCGTAACCATCGTGATAAGACTCCACCGTACCCCTTTGGCCCTTTCATGACCACGAGAGGCGACCCAGGGCAGGCAAGGAATCCCAAGAGGGTATAGAATTTTGATATCGTGATGCCGTGAATGGTCGCCCATATCGTCGCTGTATGTTGTGTATCCAGTTAACTTTTTTGGTGGTACGCGGTGCCGTCGGTCATCGTAAAAAGGGTATAGTCATATAGAACG
The DNA here is from genome assembly GCF_038363925.1 of Apiospora phragmitis. Lineage (NCBI taxonomy): Eukaryota > Fungi > Ascomycota > Sordariomycetes > Amphisphaeriales > Apiosporaceae > Apiospora > Apiospora phragmitis. Next base: position 5,154,068 of record NW_027117400.1, on the reverse strand, counting down.
GCCAGCAGGGCCTGTTCGTTTCCACGCAGTCTTGCCCCCCGATTATTGGGCAATTGCTTCCACCGCCTCCGGACAATACATCCAACACTGATGCAACTCCGCCAAGCCACGACACAAGAGGTCTGGGCTTCCAGATCACCTCCGACATTTGAAAGCAGAACATAAAAGCAAAATCATATTACAAGGCGTTAAAGCGGGTCGAGTCGAATGCCAACGAGGGAGTGGCTTCGATCAGCACATCATCCCCTTATCGAGAAATTACGTCAGCTTCTCCCGGGCCATCTGATGATCGGCTTGGGGAACGACGCATTGTTGGAAGCTTGAAGCATTCTATATCTCTAAGTATGTCGTAAATCGTCTCTCGTTCGAGGATCATTGTGTCGAGGAAGCGACAGGGTCGATGCAAGGGATTATTCCGCGGCCAAACCCCTTAGTGGAAGCGAGAAGTGCCGCAGCTGCGGCCCGCGTCCGACGAGTCTGAAGTAGGGACATCATGTTAGCTGTGTCCAAAATGTCGTCGTCAATAAAGTGAAGAGAGATATCGCTTACCGCTGCCTCGCTGCATGTGGCCACGGTTCCGTCCGCTGAACGCTTCACCCCACTCGGGGCCTCTGGGTTGTCGGTCGGGAGCAGTTCGGCCGGCAGAACCGTTGGCACCAGGTCTCTGGCTGCCAATAGCCCCAGGAGCCTCGCGAGCACGAAGGTGGGCCGAGTCGTAGCCAAGGTTCAGGCCGCCCATGTTGTTAGCCAGCATGGCATCCGGGCCGGCGCTCGTGTTCTGGGCCGAGGTCGGTGTCAGATTGGGAGGCGTCGTGAGGTTGTAGTCGCCGTAGCGCGAGGCAGCAAAGCCGTTCCCGATACCTGCATAGCTCGAGCCAGAAGGCGCGGGGCTGGGACTCTTGCGCAGATCCGCAAAACTCTTAGCCTTCTGGAGGCTCTGCGGGTTGTTGTACTCGGGACTGCCAGGAACCTCTAATGTAGGCCCCTGCCTACCCACAGTGTGGTAGGCGCCCGAGCCGTCTCGCCTGGCGGCGAAGTCAAAAGTGGCAGCGCGACTGAGGCCTCTTCGGTGGTCTTCCCAAGACACGTTGGGTGGCAGTTGGGTCTGCACGTGGGCAGGGGGCGAGTTCTGGGGCCTCTTCATGACCTGGATCTGGCGCCTGTCAGCCTCACCAACCGAGCGGTGCTCGAGCCCCATGTTATGGGCCAGAATATGGATCTGACGGCGTTGTTCCGGTGCGACATCAGGCGGGAAGATGTGAACCTCGCGGCTGGAGTCGTTCTTGAACAGGGTAAGCTGCGTGTAGTATTCGAGTGTGTCAGGGTCATTCAAATCTACGTCGCGCAAAGGGGATCCAGTGGGCTGCTTGCTCACGCTAACACCGAGGGCTTGCAGAGCGTGCTGTTGATGGACTGGCAGAGGCGCGCGGTGCTGCTCTTCGAGCTGACCCCTCTTCTCTCGCTTTTCCCGATCGATGCGATCTCGCTCCTCTTGCGGCAGCATCTTCTTGTACTCGACCCGGAGCTTTCGCCCCATGACTTCCATGCCGTTCATCTTCTGGATGACAATGGCAGTGTCCTCGGGAGTCGAGAAGTTGGCAAAGGCCAGGCCCCTGAATACGCCCTTGTCAAAGTGGTAGTTAAAAGCGTAGGGCTGAGGAAGGTTCATGGTAGCCATGATCCCTTGCAACATCTCCTTCCGGCACTGAAACTGTATATTCTTGATGACGATGGCGGTAGGGATGAGTTGCTCCGAGTCGCCGGAGGCCGGGGTCGTCAGGACTCGGTCGGCGAGATCCATGTCGCTGTCGTTCATAGACATATTCCCATCGTACATTTGGTTCATAGAGTGCATGCCGTGTGCCGGTTGATCGGTCCAGTTCTGCGGTGGGTTAGTGGCGTTAGCAAACTTCCTAGGTGGCAAATCCATGGCCCTTTCGACTTACGGTAGGCAGAGCAGCTCGGCGATTGACAGGTCGTGAACCGATTCGGCCGTTTCCATTCAGGGGTCCATTCATCGTGGCGGCGCCAGCGTTATTATATCCCCAGGTTTGGCTGTTCTCGAGCATATAACCGCTTTGCTGCATGGAACTCGGGTTGAGGCGGTCGAATCGATGCATCGCGTCGAACCGTTCTTCAGGCGAGTATAGAGCAGAGGAGCCCAGGGGGCCGCCGAGATTGTCCATAGGCCTTTGGGCTGAACGATGGCCTTGCAGTCCCGAGCCCAAACCCACGGTGGCATAGCCTTGTCTTGTCGAACCGGGCGACCTGTTCGCTGACGGTGGGTAGTCGTAATACATGTCGTGTTGCTGTTGATTCATGGTGATGAAGCTATTTTGGGGTTTGAATGCTATTGGAAAGAACCAGAATCCACGAGGGAAAGTCGCAGCTGCTAGTTACCTAACTAGCAGGCTGCCGATCCCTTCTTGTCCCCCAAATCGGTCACTTGCTCCTCCGGAAGGTGTTATGGCGACGCGAACCAGGCAGGGCAGATGACTGTAGAGGTCAAATGAAAAACACTGGTCGCAAGGAAGGCGGAGGGGTTTGGAATGATAGGTCAAAAGGGTGCGGCTTTTCTACCCGGATCGACTTTGCGTATGGCTGGAGAAGGCCAAGGCGAAGTCGGGAGGGCTGGAGGTGCAGGAGCACGAAGTGGTCAGGTCGCTCGCTTGTCGGTGCAAGTGTGCAGGGCACGGGGTGGGATGGGAAAATGGCTGGAAAGCACAAATTGCCCAAGCAACGGAACAAAGTGCCAGTAAGCAGCGGCGGCGATAGCTCAAGCAGGATTTGAACAGAAGGGTGGGTTGAGAGGGGGGGCCCAGAAAGAGCGATGCAAAAAAAAAGCCGGAAAAAAAAAACAAGTCGCACTCAGTCACGGGGGATGGATACCGAGTTAGCTGCTAGCGACTTCTTTCTGGGATGTATGCAGCTGGTTTGATGCAGGGAGGGCAAGGTGATCAAGTATAGAATACCAAAAAAGGCTTGTCGAGACAGGCTTGGGGGAAGAGGACCAAGACTCCAATAACAGATCCGTCGTAGAAGAATGGTCTATCGGTCGGTCTGATGAGGTAAGGTCCAAGGATTGGGAGGTGAAGAGGGCGGGAGGAATGGGAAGAAAATGTCGGCGGAGAAAAACTGAGTTTGGGCGCAAAGACCCCAGAGACCCAGAAGCCCGATTTTCTTGCTTCTTGCTTTTCGGGTGCGTGGTGAGGTATGGATGGGTATTGGGTATGGGTAGGACCTGTCGGTAGCGGGAGGTAAAGCAGGTAAAAATAGTGTGGTGATGGTCTCTCTCCGTTAGGTAGGCAGGCGACTTAGGTAAGGCCAAAAAAAGTATATGTGTGTTTTGATAGGCGGAGAATGCCCTGCGAACCAAATTGCGATGACAAAGTTAAGCTTTTTTTCCTTCTCTCTTTCTTCTCTTCTCCCTCTCTATAGCTTTCTTTGCTCGGTGAAGCGGGAACAAAAAACAGAAACAGGATGCAAGGGGAGAGGCGGCAGAGACAGACGGAAAAGGGTCTGCTGCATCAAGGGGTCCTGATGTCTGTCGGTGTGTGTGCGTGTGTGCAGTGACCTTTTTTGACGATGAGCCGCTCCAACGCAATGTGATGCGCCAGGTACAGAATCCAATGAGATGAAGAAGACCTCTGCTCAATGCGAGATAGGCCCTCCTGTCTCTCCTGTCTCTCGGTCTATCTGCACTGTACAGTGCACTCTCTTGCACTGCCTGGCCTGTGTTTCTTCTCCCTGAAGCTAAGGGGGAGTGGTGGGTGTGTGTCCCAGTGTGTCCCAGTGTGGGATGGGGGCAACGAAGAAAGAGACAGTTCAGCAATGGAACGCTAAAACTAAGACTGCTGGGCAACCCTGAAGCCCTCCCTGTCCCTCCTTGTCCCTCGACTTTCCAATCTGCTTCGATGGGGCTTCCTATTGCTCCAAGTGGATGTGGGTTTGGCAGTGGGCTGGCTTCTTAGTGGCTCGGCTTGCTGCTGGCTTTGCTTGCTCCCTATTAAACTCGGTAGGTACAGATATACTTGTACTTGGGTAGCTGATAGGTGGACTGGAGAAAGAGTGCGCCCCTACTGAATCTGATCTTGAATCTGAATAAAACCACTCGGCACCATCGAGTCAGCCGCAGAGACTCGAGTGCCAAAGACCAGTCCAAGAGCACCACTTAGATCTCTCTGCGCATCAGGAAAATGTCTGTTCGCGCGCGGCGAAACGAAACGGGGGTTTGGTGATTTGCGAGTAGGGCGGATGATATGCGAGTGTATGATGATGCAGCGGGAGCCAGGCGAGCCGGCCAAGCTCAAAAAGAGGAAGCGATCTAATAAGTGGACGGCTGTCCTTGCCCCCTCGTCCAATGGACTGTGTTTGTCGAAGATGCAGACGACGAATAGTAGGAGTAGGAGCAGGAGGCAGCTACCCAGCATAAGGTTAGTGAGATAGGTTGCCAATATATTTGAGATAGTCGGATGCACCTGCTTTCTTTTACTGCTGGCAAACACGAGGTCCTGAGCCATGCTGCAGCAGGTTTTTGGTGACAGCTGCAGTGCTGTCAATCCCTAACCTAAAAAGCATCTCAGGTACCAAAGTTTGAAGCTGCAGGTGCACAATGACGGGCTGAACATTGCCCAGAAGGCCTTCTTTGCTCACCCACAAGGCTTCTCTTCCGGGTATAATAGTGCGTAAATTTCCCTTTTCCCATGTAAAGAATTGCTTTCAATCAATCTACACATACGGATATCGAGTGATGAATTGATGTTTCTGGAAGCATTGAGTGGAAGCCTCCTGAGAACTCAGTGCAGGGATTGGATAGCATCAATGGCAATGTGTACCTGGTAGGTGGGGAAAATCAGAGGTTTAGCAACCAAGCCAGACTATGTCCCAAAGTCGTTAGACTACCTCGACATTGGCAGCATTGATATCGAGGGTCTCTCTTTACATGCAGTTCGACAAATCTGATAGAAGGGTGCAACTGGCACGCTGGTCTTTACGCAATCTCCAACGTAAGAAGAGCCGCATCCTGTCCTGCCAGCGGTCGGTAGGTGCTGTTGATTTAAGGGTTTGGGGGTTTCGGGCTATTCCAGGTGACTTCGGACCCGTTGCATCAAATGCCATACTGTAAGCCGCCGCCGACGCCGTTGTGTTCAATCTGCTCATGTGCCCCTTGAAAGAGATCATGACATCACCGTATAGGTTCAGATATCAGGCACCCCAAATTGTATGAAATGATCATAGCTTTGATATGTCACTGCTGGACGATAATAATAGGCCTAACGACAGCAGTGTTATGAGAAACAGGGCGTGCTGGGTCATTGGCAGGCCAATGAATCAACCTGAGCTCTCAGGGGAAGGTGCACGGGGCAGAAGGAAGCCCCTGCCTTCTAATGCTTTTCCATGCTGTCAGAACTTATTACTCCGTAGTAGCGGGAGTTCTTCATTGTTCAATGCTGCAAACCGTTGCGCAACTGATCGCTTTTGATATTGATATTGCAACCTGCAACGAGCTCTCCAACCATTGCCCATTTGCAGTAAGGCTCTTCTTGACTCAGATCTGGCGGTTGTGACGAGAGAGCTGAGTTCATCCCATCTGGGCTTCTTCTGCTCCTTCTTCTGCCTGGCACAGGGGTCAAACGGATAGTGCAGGCAGGTGCCAGCTCCCATTGGTGTCCCGAGTGCTGCTAATATGGTCGGTTTGCCGCGCCCAGCCACCAACCACCCACCGATTCCCGTTCCTGCCAGCTCAAGCCAGCGAACGTACCACGTACAGCGCACCAGCCTCATTGGGTCCACTGTGGGCGGCGGCGGACAACTTCTCTTTGTTCAACTGCTCCCGTCACTGACATGTTCGTCGAGGGTACCATTGAATCCAATAATCCATTCCTTCATGTTGTTATCGTCGCAGAGGTTATGGAGTGGACGGGACCCGATACTACACAGTAGCTATACGGTTATCGTAGGTCTCTTTCTCTATCTTCTTTTTCCTGTCAATCAATCTCGCCTATCGCCAGCGCGGCTCCAAGTCCATGGAAGGAAGGATTGTTGGCGATTGGGAAGAGGAGTCCGTGGGATGGGTGTCGCAATGACCTCATCAAGCACGCACTTGCAGCGGTTGGTCTTATTCTCGTTTGCAAATGCGCGCGTCACACCAAGCAACCAACGCTCTCCGACTTGTCACCTCACCTCATCAGCTCACCTACCGTACAGTATTAGAATTCATTCTTGGGTTCACAAAAAACAACAACAATGCCACGGAAATTGCGTCTATCCACCTTGCCCCCGTCGAGAGAGAAAAGACGGATGGCCCCCCAGCGACTGGTTGACGGGGCATCCCTTAGGCTTGTCCCAGTTTGGTCAAGCTGCTTCTGTCCGTCCATCCGGCCCGTTACGAAAGGCCCCATCCACGCCCATCTCCCTTTTCTTACAGATCTCAATAAGGACATGGACGTCGCCTGTCGCCTGCCTGCCACTGCCACTGCCACGGTAGCAGTTCGGTTACCACATGTCTTGGCATTGGCTATTGAAGCAAGTCTCACCCTCGCTTTTTTCTCTCTTTCTTTCTTCCTGATGCAGAAATGGCATGTAAGTTGTGCGCATCGATGTTCGTTACCGCTCAACGTGCGCGTGTCAAGTGACCGCTGTTCTAGATTGCGGTAATCGACTATCGCCAGATTTGGCGGCTTTCATCACTCGGGACCTTCCAATAAACCTGGTTGGTGGAGACCCGGGAAATGTTCTCCTGATTGTCATCATCTTTTCTTTCATCATCACCATCAGATCTGTCTGTCCGGTTTTCAGTCAATACAACATATCGTCATGTACCGACGAGAAAATCTTGTCGATCAGCTTCAATAGTAGGTGGGGGCATTTTTCTCTCCTTCTCTTTCTGGCGGAGACAATACCCACGTCTTACTCTTTTCCGACCTCTTCTGGCGAATGAGCGCAGCCGGGCCCACACGAAGGCTGTGAGACATACATACATTGGCGGCTGCTTCATATGCCCGTCATGGCCTGTTCGTTGCCGACTATGTGTCCTCGAACCAGCTGGGAGCCGGTCCCGTTTAACGGTGAGTGACCGCGCCTCACGCCAGCCGGCCTCATCATCAACCAGGCTTCGTCTTCTAGAAGCAATCCCCCCCTGTATCATCCCTTGCCTAAGTTCTCCTGACTCTGCTGGGGATCTGCTGCTAGCCTCTCACTGCCCTGACCCCTATTTCTGTTTTCTCGCCAAATCTTGCTGCTTGCCCCGGTCCGGTGCTGTAAGTCACATGACCTCGCGAGGGCGGCGGCTCAGGACGCTGCGTTCCAGGGGTGGCGCCTATTTGCCCAGCCGTCGCTGCAAGCAAGCGCCACCGGTCCAGGCTATCGCCGTTGGTTCAATTTCAAATGTAGATCAGTGTGGCATTGGGGGCGAAAGCAACGCATGCATACCTACCTTGCTATACGAAACGCACTTACTGCCTGCGAGGCGACCAGTCAGCAGCTTGTTACGCGTACAGTAGTCACTGTCACGAAGGCCGGAATACTTTACTTTTGGTTCTCGTTACCAACAGCACTGCTCCGAGCATTCGTGTTCATTCTTGACACCCTCCACACAGCGTGGGTGCCAGGATTGATGCGAGAGCCGGCTGCAATCTCGCACCAACAGTGGCCGGGAATGCGAACTAACGTAATTGTGTCTTGTTGCATCCCGACATTGGTTTTTGTGACCGATCCGTCTTGCTTGGTACGGTTGATTCCCAGCGTTACATTTTCGCAGGCGCAGCAAGCTCAGGCAGCTCCAACGGTGAGCGGCATGAATTCCCCGGATGCCTGCTGGACCTCTACTGTTTTCCTCTCATTGGCTTGCCCCGAACGAATCAAATATTACAATTTCCGTCAACCTGGTCGACTTCGGCTTTCCTCCATGGCATATGTGGTGACTCTTCCTTCCCTCGCAAATCGTAGAATTGCGATCTAGGGTCCATCTTCCTGGTAGACCCCACCAACTCGTACCAATATTCCGTCGACGACATGGATCTGTCCCATGACTGACGCCCTTTGTCGCGAATGGAGCGTGGCGATCTCAGGATTGATGCCGTTGGTCCCCTAGGCCAGAGGACAAGCATCTAGCGTTCCAACCGTTTGCACTTTGCGACTCCAGGTACGAGATATGTCATCGGGGGTTGAGACGCGCTATACAACTTCCATAGTAGCGAGCCTATTCGATTTGTGCAGCAAATTAATCCACGAGCAATCTGAAGGATCCTGTTCGCTCTACTCCCCATACCCCGTATCCTGCTCTTCTGTCTTGCTCTCCTCCTCGGTTTCTCCCTCCTTCGTGCCCCTTCGCCAGCCCGACGGGGGCCTGCAGAAGCCACATACTGGCTAGCACCGCATTCTGCAGCAAACCCCCTTGATCAGTCTAAAAGCTAAAGCATCGTATTGGATCCCTCGCGTACATACGGTCGGCTGACTTAGCCGAGATACTGCAGTGCGGGCTGCTGTGGCAGCTGCATCTAGCCTTGTACAAGGAGAGATTCGCCTGTGTGACAACCAGCCATGCTCCATCGATGGCTCAGCTATCTAGTGGTGCGCACGCAGTACAGGTCACGAGGTACAGTACCTGTCAGCGTCTTCATCCGGAAGACCCCTCGTCCCCTCTCTGCCCCATCGCTGTATCCGACGGGATGGATCGCCCATTGGTTGGCTTTCTCTGATGAGTCCTAGATTTATTGCGTCGTAAGTATGCATTTCTGGCCTGCTGTGATGTTTGGCAAATCGGTTGCTCCCCTCAATCTCCAGAGGATTTGATTTGGGTCCAGCTTGCTCCATGAAACGGTACGTTTTTCGCTTGGATGTCCGTCCAATCGGTATCCAGCCGGCACGTGTGTCACCGCGCGACGCTTACCGGCATGTTTGCTGGTTGAAAAGAATATCGACTGTGTGAAAAAGGAAACTTTCTCCAGGTTTGGTTCGCCGATCAAAGACATTGGCTTCCGGCCTACCTAACATTGCCTCGTGGCTGCCTGTATCTACTGCCCCTGATATCCGGGTGTGCCTCCCCTCCTTGCCAAGCCAGTCCGCGAAATTTCCCTTCTAATTAAGCCAGCTCTCCTTACTATGGCGGTTTGGTGATGGCAGGTCTTGGTGTGATAAGTTCCGCCCCTCTCCCATTGACTGCTAAGCAAGCAACTCACATGCTTTGCCATTTAGGCTGTGTATGTACCTGTCTGCAATGCGAATGATTACGCACATGTGAGCCGTCGCCGAGGATACGTCCGTTGCGTCGTTTTTTTTTTCCTGCGGAGAATGAATTAAGACTGAGAACCCCCCCCCCCCCAGGCGCAGCTAAAGCCGCATGCGATTGTCTCACCTCGCGAGCGAAAAGATGGTCGAAGTCTTAGCTTTCTGGCCAGTAACCCCAGGCAACCGAACAGGTTGTCTCAGGCCAAGCCGGTTCTTCTTTTCGCCTTCTCTTCCATTCCCTCCCGATATGGGATGCGTCTGGATGCGTGCTTCGGGGCGGCAAGCACGTGCCCGTCCGTCGTATTCATCGTGATTGACTGGACGACCACATTCTTCTTGAACTTCTCGGACCCAGCGACAGCCACGGTTGCTTGTTTCTCTTTATGTGAACCCCAAGCGCTCCTTCACCAACTTACTCACACTCCATCCATCGTGTATCAACGTGCCATGCACTGAGGATCTCTCTTGCCACATGAGCAGTCAGTAACTTACTTACTGGCTGTGACGGGTATGGTGCGTAGGGAACGGTGATCCTCGGCCGGCTATGCATTTCGTCATGCGATCAAGCGACCGAACGAATTCGGGATATATGGTCTCAGATCTACCGTAACCCCTGCAAGCTCGTATACCAAAGTGTTCGCACAACGCGGTGACGAGTGCGTGGCCAGCGGCGTGCCTTCCGGCTCTATAATAGTCCCATATAACTATGCTCAGTCTACCGTAAGAATTAGTGAGTGGCATATCGAGTTGCTGGGTGGCGTAGAGACTCATCTCTTACGCTGTGAAGTTGTGATGTCTGCATAGGTCAACCAGTAGTAAACTACATTCTTCCAAGTAGGAGAGACTGTTGCTTCAAGTGAACGTTTGATAGCGGTTGATACTCAGACTCAGGCATAGGCTCGTAGGTGCTTCTACTTATCCTCGCTATTCCTGCCCGAACTCTGGGTTCCAGTGTTAAAAGGATAACATACTCACGGTAAGGCTTTACTTTGTATTGGGCTGACTTGTTATCGAACTGAAGTTAATAGGGGAATACCAATTATAGCATATTTGCTCTTCCTTGATATCAGGCAACCATTAGTAAGATAGATCGTCTCTGCAACACGAGCTAGTTTTATAGGTAGGTGTTCTGTAGTGGTTTGGATGACTCTACCGGATTCAGGGGACGACTAGCAATGACAGCCCATAACTCCTACCTTGCTCCGTTTGGACACTTTCGTTGATAGGCACGTCTACTTCTGTCGATATTTCATAGCAATGGGCCACGAAGCTCGAGGTTAAGAATAATATATAGGGGAAATCGCTGAGCGATCGTGTGGATAAACCCTCGACCATGAAAACGGGGGCTCGTAAGATATCTAGAACAATTAAACCTTACATCCCACATTATTATTTGTCGTACATGGAATAGGGGCACTCATGGTCTGCGCGATCTCGTTTCATTCCAGTTTGGAGTATCGAACACGGAAGGACACTTTCAAGCAAGAAAGACGGCACCTTTAAAAGTCAGAATACATAGAGCATCCGTAACTTTATTTGAAAACACTACAGTAACGAATGTCGATTTTGAACTGAGTGTTTGCGAGCCTCTAATAATCCCTTTCATAGCATCATACCCAAACATACGCCAATTATCCACCTTTTATGTCTTCAGCTATTTATCGACACCACAAAGCATCGTAGGAGACCTAAGACTGAAACCAAAAGGATATCATCAACATAACAGAGCAACTAGCCTAAAGAGAGAGGTCCTTGACAGCTAACAGATAGAACAAGTCTTCTTCACCCTGCTGAGCGCGTAGGAAACTCTTCTAACCACCCCGAGACGACCTCCAAGACCCATCCGACGTCCGCCTCCCCTCGGCCGCTGACCAAGACGCACCAGATACCCCGCGACTGTGTGGCTAAGGCCGCCCCGATGGGTTTCCGCCAGCACCATCATCCTGCTGTGCCAGAGGGACATACGTCCCACTCGACGGCCGGGATGACGCCGGCGGCGTCGGGGTCGGCGGAAACACCGGCCCCGCGGTAGAGGAGCAGCCGCTGCTGAATCGAGACGTGAGCGGTCTTGGTGGCGTTGCAGCTGCCGCCGCCGTCGCCACTACTGATTGCGGGGGTGACACGATGCTGCTACCATTACCGAAGAGAGGGGAGGTGTTCTGCAAGCCGAGTCCCGGCAGCTGGGGCGTGGATGCCGCACTGTTGCTGGCCCGAGGGGTACTATCGTTGCTGCCGCTGCTGGTGGATACGCGGAACGGAGAAGCCTGGGATGATTCAGAGCCATGAGCCGCGGGCGGTGACGACATCTGATCCACGCCGTAATACGATGCATCGAACTTGTTGTCACTGGAGGCGTTGTTGTCGAGGAGGGCGTACTGCTGCGTGGGATCATTGTAGAAGATGGTTGTGCCGTTTTGAGTTGACTTTTCGTCGTTTGCATGCCTGTGTTTCTTATTTTGAGTAAGTCGCTCTGTGACTGCGCGTTAGTATGTTGCATTCATGGCTCGAAAACTGATTTCCCGTGAGAAAAACAGGGCAATAGGCGGAAAAGAGGGAGGAGCCGGTGTTTGCTGGAACTTGGGGAAGACTTACCGCTCAGAAGTTGCAGGAACGCAAAGAAGACCATGGCGGTCATGAAGATGGGCACCAGCTGACCGAACGATTTCCAATCGTTCTCCGGGTTGATGCCGTTGTCGTCCTCGATCCAGCCGGAGCGGTCGACCCAGTCGCGCAACCGGAAGATGTACACGGCCGACTTGCCCATGGCCACGGAGCTGACGGCGACGCCGGCCGTGAGGTAGAGCAGGTAGCCGAACGCGACGGCCCTCCGCAGCCTCGACCGCGGCTTGAAGACGCGCGACCACCGCTTGTGCGCCCGGCCGCGCCAGCCGGCGCCGTGCTTGTGGCGCCGCACGAGCCGGACGACCTCGGCGACGCCGGCGACGAGGTAGAACAGGAGCAGCACGATGAACCAGTTCCAGCCGTGGATCCGGTTGTTCCCCGGCGTCGAGTGCCGCAGCGTCTGCAGGAAGAAGGCGTCGGCGCTGGCCGTCGTGTTGCGGAACGTGGCCGCGAAGGGCGAGCGGGCCGACTCGAAGCAGGCGGCGGGCAGGAACAGCAGGCTGGTCGTGGCGTTGGCGTCGGGCACCCTGGTCGGGAACCGCATGTCCGACCCGGCCTCGTCGGCGTTCTGGTTCACCATGAGCAGGCCCGTGACGACGAAGACGCCCGTGATGCAGAGCACGCGCAGGAAGGCGAGCACGCGGTACCGCCAGTAGTTGCGCACGATGGTCACGGACATGAGGTGCGTCGCGCAGCTCAGCAGCATCATGTTGGCCACCACGTTGTAGTGGTAGGCCGAGATGGTGCAGCCCTGCCAGTAGCGCAGCGTGAGGGCGTAGGCCGCGCCGGTGAAGACTTGCTGGTCGCTGCAGCTCAAAACCATGCTCTCTAAAATGTCGGAGACACTGACCCGGTCTGGCTGACTGAGCTTTTCTCTAGAGCCAGATGGATGATCAGTCAGTTTCCTACATTCTGACGCAACTAGGCCATGGCCAGGATGAACAACTCACTCTTCTGAGCGCGTCTTCTTATACCCACAAGTCTTGAGCATCTGCCAGACGACATCTATCGCGCTGATGAGCAAGGCGAAACAGGTTATCGCGAGGAAAACCCAACAATCTGGGTTTCGTCATTAGTTCACCGCCACAACACTGTTATTGCCTGGGGGATAAATACCCCTATTCCAGCGACGTCAGGATTGCCAGGGAACTCCCGCGGTGCATGCCCGCCCAGCGTCCTATACGTGTCGGTTTCATTGTCATAGTCGGAGTGTTGGCAGTTGATCGTTACGTTGTAGTGGCTCTCACACTCGTGAACCGAAACATAAGCACCCATTCTGGCGAGACAGAAGCTGAACAGCGAGGAGAGGTGTTATCCTACACGAATAGTGCTGGAGATGTTTTGATGATTGTATCACTAAACCGACAGTTCAACGAGTGGGCAACAAATGGTGGCTATTAGGGAGGGGGCACTGCGTGGGATTGAAATACCCTCGTTCGCAAAGGAAACCCTGGATCCCCGCCATTGAGATGTAGCAGAGATGACAAAGATAACTGTCACAGAAGAATCCAAAGCATCCCCCCTCCATGAGAGATGTCAATCCAGCCTGCTTGGAAAGTGACACACGACCCCTGTCAATGCATATGGTGTACCAACTCTCTAAAGAACTGTTGCATCCTTATGCATATTATCGTGTCGAGCAAACAGCCAACAAGCCAATGAGATCGACCTTGCGTGCGGAGAAGGCTGGCTCAGCTCCAAGCTCAGCCATCCATCGTGGGAGCTATAAATAGCTTTCCCAGAGCCTTGTCTCAAAGCCGGTCGGAAGATTGGGTGGTGAAGAGTATGATTTTTGCTCTCAGCCTGACATGTTGATTTCTCGTCAAATTAAGAACCTTCAGTCGGACAGAAGATGGCACCAAGCTGGAAGCAAGTGAGGAGGGCAAAATGGTCAAGGTTCGCTCGCTTGAAGCTGCAGCAGAACATTTCATTACCCCCCCCTGCGTCTGCTGAAGATGGAGACGTCCCATTGGCCGGTTGGTTGACCACGTTCAGCGGCCAGGGGTCGGCCCGCATAATCGACAAACGCCGCTGCCCGAAAAACCCTGCATGGATGTGACAGAGCTGGGGGGCCTGATAATCACATACTACTGTGCAAATACCCGGACCTCCCCCGCACCGTCGCTAATATATGCCCATTCCAGAGAGAAAGCCGCACATATTTCGTGGTATGTTGCATGGAGGGCAATGTAACATTGCTTATCAGATAATGATGACTGATTTTGGACCCCAACGATCCGTCAGCTGAAGCTTAGTGGCCATAACTTGCATATGCAAGCGGCACTCAAAAAGCTACGGCGATAAAATGGGTCAAGGCGGCCATACGTGGTGGAACGGGAACGAAAAAAGATTGTAGATGTGCCGCAAAGTAGCCACATGCTTCAAGCCACACTCCTTGCGTGGAGATTTCTGTGTAAACAGAGTCGATGCCTTCATCCACAACCTTATCCAGACGACAGACGACCGACGAAGAAGCAGAGTCGCTACATGCGGAACGGCTGGTGGCCTGTGGTCGGCGCATCATCACCGTACTCTCCGACCCAGCCAACCACACTGCCATCCGTAGCGAGATGGCCCTCATGGCAAGTTACTTTGCCGCTGGTCACGATGAGGGCATGAGCAACGACAACGCCATACACAGCGTAAACCTTCGTCATCCCGAGCCAGTCCAGCTGCCCCAGCTCAACCGGCATTGCTCCCAGCCCCAGCGCCATCGGCCGTGGGACCGCGAGAGCGTCCCGCCGTTCTCTTCCATTACCGCCGCGCTCCTCCTAGGCATCGCTTTCGACCCGCTGCGCAGTTTTGACGCGCAGACCCGCCCGGAACCGCTGGCCGCCGTCTATCGCGACACCGACATCGAATGGGGCATGGTCGTCTTGGACGTCACAGACCTCATTCGGATGAGCGGGGTGGTGCGGTATGGCATCGTCGGCTTCCAGGTCGGCATGGGCATGTTTATTGCGTCGCGGCACACCAACATCGACCCCTGTAATCCTACGGGCTTCGGTTACCCCTTGAGAGTTCTCGAGGAGGTGCGGCCGCGGAGGGCTATGTCTTCTGTGGACTACTTGACAAAGTTCGACTCTGGGGGGGGGGGGGTGAGGTTCCCAGGTCTGCATGCCGGCTCACAATAGCAACATGGAGCTTCTGGCCTCGCTCCCGTTGGTGGAGGATGCAGCCTTGGATATGGTTTGGCCAAAGGAAGATGATGATATGATGATAGCCATCCGCCGGTACCGAACACGTCTGTCAGCATTGAGGGCCAAAGAGACCTGAAGTACCAGGCCATTAGACGGCTTATTCAGGAAACCCAAGATATGGATGATCTCGACATCTCCATTTTGAACCAAGTCCGTCGCCTTCCTGGTTCACCGACTCCCTCATACAAAATCTATTACAAAAATCCGATAGGATTGGCAACACCCGCGCAGCAGGCCGGCGCCTACTCGGCTGCTTTGCGCAAAAGGTTTTGGCTACCGACAAGCTCCAATCTGACCCCGCTCGATATTTTCCCCGTCCAACAAATATTCATCCGGCACCGACTCGGTCTCAACAGGACCGCAAACACAAAATACGATACCCTCTATTTGGCTGACGGGCTCCTGAAGCCCGAGCGCTCCGCCGCCGGCTTTCTCGTGTGGCTGTCGATGCTGGAGTGGAGAAAAGGCGATTTCTATTTTTCACACAACACTCACGCGTCCTTCAGCTTCTCTAGTGCCCCGGCGTCATTGACCGCCGATCCAGTATCATCGGCCCCGGTGAACCCCATCATGAGTGAAAACCTGTCTCTGCCTTGGTGGTTCTCGAGGGGGCCGGGGAGGTCTTCTTGTTCCCGCGAGCGCGTGATCTGGATCCGGGCGGGTGGACGGTCCTCGTATCCCAGGGGCACAATCCACCAACAAAATCCGGCCAACGACACCTTAATCATTACGCCTTCGTGCGTGCACGTGACCAGCCCATCTCGGTGGAGGATCCGCCGCCGGCGCCTCTAGGGCCGGAAAAACTCGAAGTCGTCGGTCTGGAGGGTTTCTTGGCGGCTACGGCACCCGATATCAACCTAGGGGTCCTAGATGCTCGTCGGGATGCCACAAGTCCTATGCCCGTGATGGGTCGGGTTGAGGCGGCCACTATACTTTTGGAGTTCTTGGACGAAGCTAGGTACTTCCTCACGCTCTATCTTCCTCTTATCACCTTTTCATGTAATCGTGAGAACTAACACAGTACTAGAGCACTGAATTCCAAGTTCCGGGAGGCTATGGAGCAATCTCCAGAACGTGAGTTGGCAAACTTCCCAGACCGCAATATAGATTGCGATTAGGAACATTACTGACCCTAAGTCTTATATTCCTGCTAGAATGGAGCTCGTACCCTGAACTAGGTGTTGACTTGGCTTAATATATTGATTGGTACCAAGGTCGGCCGAGAATGAAAGAACCGTCAATCTGAATATACCAACCGTTAGACATATATCACTATTAAGTATCACTGTTATACTATTAATAAAAGGTTAACTTCTATTACCTCTTGTTAAGATGGTAGTCACGTGCCTTTCCTGTGCATATATTATTGGTCACATCTCGGAGCTACTTCTTAGAGCTCTCTTCTTTCTTTCTTTAATTAACTTATTACTCATACTCTATGCCTCCTATAACGTCGGGGACCCACTTTTCGCGCCCCCCTTGCTTTCGCGCCCCTATTAATTAGTTCGTTTAAATTTACCCCTTTAATTTAATATCGCCTATTTAGCTCGACCTTATAGTAATAATTATATAAGAGCTAGCTTTATTAATTTTATTATTACTTTTTTTATTAGAAATAATTTTAGCTTTTTTAATAGCTATTTACGTATATTATATATTTTCGATTATAGCGAACCTCGAATTCGGGCTTAAATCTACCTTTTTTTATTTCCTCGGCCTTATAGCCTCTAATTAAGCTTAGAGTGCCTCAACCTGCCTTTTTAAAATAATTATTTATATATCCTTCTTATTAAATGCTTTCCGGACTTTTTAAAATAGTTGCTATTATATAGCTATATTTTTTTTTAATAAGTTAATAAGCCGGACTTACTCCTTAAATTTAACCGACTTTTTTAAGGTCGACCAGATAATATTCGAATTACGAATTATATTCCGGGGCGTATAAAGGACCTTATTAAACCCGTTAGGTTTCGTATAAGCCGGATCGGACGTTATATAGAGGGTGTTTCCGATTAAAAGCGGGCTTAGTAATAGTTTTATTATATTTATTAGTTAAAAGCCGGCTGCTTTTTAATTATTTTAAATATTCTAGCCCGAAAATGCTTTCGAACAGGCCTTCTAATAATATTAAAAGAAGTATCGTTTACCGATTACTATTAAGTTCGAGTATTAGTTTATATTTCCGAATACTTTCCGATATGCCGTTTTTAAAGGGTTAAAAACGGCTAGATCGAGGGGTTATAAAACGTGGGATATATGAGGGGGTAAAAAAAGAAAATAAATATAATAATTAAAGTATAAATATATAAAATTAATTATTATATAGCTTCCGTAGCCGTCGATAATAAGTAGGCGGTATTTTGAAAGGTTTTCCGGGGCGGTATTCGGGATAAAGACTTTTTCGAGCTATTCGACGGCTATTTTATCCGTTATTTATTTATTTTCCGTCGCGGTAAATTATTAACCTTTAAAAGGAGCTAAATTAAAAGGGAATTATTATTATTAAACGGTTTTACTTTTAAAAATAATTAATAAATTAATTATACGCCTTAAAATTAATATATATTTAATAAAAGAGGTTTAAGCCTTCGAATTAGGTTATTTTTTTTAAATAGACCGGTTTTTAGTATTTCCGAGTATTAAATTATTTAATCCGATACTTTTAAAAACCCCTGCTTTATTTATATTATAACGGTTAGCTAGCTTAATTTCTTAAATATCGGGTTATTCGAATCGTTAAAATTAGGACCGAATTATTTTAATAGAAATATTATTAATACGCTTTAAATTAATAGCTCGAACCTTTAAAACTTTAATAATAGGATTCTTTTATATAAAGGCTTAAAGTTATTTCTTTCTTAACTAGGTTAGGGTCCTTTTAGGTTCGAAAGATACGCTCGGCGAATTCTCGTATTTAGGCGTGGGTTAGAGGAAGCCTTAGAGCTTATTAAGTAATAATTTATGATGTTAAGTGCTTCTTTTAGTTAAGATTAAGCCTTTAAAGATTTGCCGCACCCTTTGATCTGGACTGGTGGCCCTAAAGTCGGCTCCGGAGCGTTAACTCGGGAATACCGTATTTACGAGCGGCCTGTTTAATCGGAGTACTATTTACGATATAATTTAAAGCTTCCTAGAGCTCTTTTTCAGTATATTACTTTATAATTAGTTATCGGCACTATATTTAAAGTTTGAAGGAAAACGATAAAAAATTGGTGGAGGAAATCGAAATAATTGAAGGGGTTGAAAAATCCGGTGGCTGGTTAATAGGGGCGCGAAAGCAGGGGGGGCGCGAAAGGTGGGTCCCTAACGTTAAAGGTTCCGGAGTGTCTGGACGACCTTGGTAAATTTGAGCTATAAGAGATCGTAAAAGATTGTCTGGCGTTTGCTTGGAGGGATTCCGGAAGTCGAAGTAGAAGTATGCCACAGCGCTGTATATCTGGTTGGCTCCGGTGGCGCAGTGGCCTTGAAGGAAGTTGATCACCGTGGTGCTGTTATAACGTCCACTCCCTATTAGCCGATGTGCAGTGAAAGAAGCCGGGATGATGAAATCGTGAGTACGTACCTGAGAAATGATTTTCCCGAACCAGCTGCGTAAATCATTGTGGTCAGCGTATGGTACAAAAGCTTTTGGGTGACTTTCTTACCTTTACCATGAAGCCACAAGAGTGAGTTATGCCCAAACATCCAGCTGCGGAATTCTTCTGTCTGCAATATCCCATCTCCGGTTTTCTGAGTATGTTTGTCCCGGACTGCGGCATAATTTGCCGAAGGATCTGCTACCGATGATAACCAACGAAGCAGACTAGACCTGTCCGTCCGAACTTGCTGCTGCGGGATGAGGTCTTTCATGCGCGAAAGTTCTGAAGCGACTGAATCAAACGCATCGACTCGTTTTCTCGCTCCTTTGCCTCCCAATCCTCTTGCAACCTAACGTCACGCCAGTTACATTGGATTTGCGTAATGGCGTCTTGTTGAGCCTTGACGGCAGATATGAGAGTGTCCCAATCATCCGCGGCGGATATACGTGAAAACAGGGGTTGCTGCAGGTAGGGTCACAGGCAGCAACATGAACCCCTCACTGTCAAGAGGAAGAGGCCAATTCGCTGGGAGGACCACGGCATGCTACATTTAAACTGCCTGTTGAGATCATAGGCCGAAATCATGGTGTCACGTTGGATGGAATAACGACAATGTTGATAATTAGTTTCATCGTTGCTCATATACAAAAGTGACTGAAGATGGTTTACTAGCAATGACGATCAATCAAGACCGGTCTGTGGCAATATACTATCTGCGTTATCCAGTATCAGAAAGGGTACTTTATCCCGCCCCTCGCCAATGTGATGATCTTGCGCTGCGTAAACTCCTCGACCCCCGCGATCCCGCCGAAGCGGCCGTACCCCGAGCTACCCCCCATCCCCCCGTTCGGCACCGTCGGCTCGAAGAAGATGGTCGCGCCGTTGACGTGGCACGCCCCCGTCCGCATGCGCCGCGCCACGGCGAGCGCGCGCATGACGTCGCGCGAGAAGACGGCGCCCGACAGGCTGTACTCGCTGTCGTTGGCCAGCCGGACGGCCTCCTCGTCGTCGTCGTCGCCCCCGCGGAACTCGGTCAGGCACACGAGCGGGCCGAAGCTCTCGCGCCGGAAGATCTCCATGTCCGGTGTCACGCCGTCGAGGATGTGGGGACCCATGATGGTCCCCCGCGGGCCCGTGAGGGCCATGTCGCCGACGAGGAGCTGGGCGCCGGCCGTGCGCGCGGCTTCGAGCATGGTTTTGACGCGCTGGGCGTGGACGGGGCTGAACATGCCCGAGATGCACACGGAGTTGTCCTGGGTGTGGTCGCCGACCTTGATCTCGTGAAAGCGCTTGACCAAGGCGCTCTTGAACTCCTCCGCGACGGAGGCGTGCACGATAACGCGCTCCGTGGACATGCAGATCTGGCCCGCGTTGGCCAGCGCGCCAAACGTGACGGCCGCGACCGCGTCTCCCACGTCGGCGTCGTCCAGAATGATGAGGGGCGCCTTGCCGCCCAGCTCCAGCACGCAGGGCTTGAGGCAGGATGCTGCCAGGCCCGCGATGATCTTGCCCACCCGGTCACTGCCCGTAAAGTTGACGTGGCGCACCGCGGGGTGCTTGATGATGTACTCGGTCACCTCAGGCGTCTTCTCCGCGGAGACGGGCAGGTAGTTGAGGCAGCCGGTGGGGAGCCCGGCTTCCTGCAGGGCCCGCACTACCAGATACTGACTCTTGGGCGAGAACTCGGAGGGCTTGAGCACGGCAGTGTTCCCGCATATCAGTGGCATACAGACCGCGCGCGCCGTTAGGTTTACCTGTGAAGATGTCGGGAGTCAGTCCGAGGGAGGTTCCGAATTGACAGACAGACACCGGAAGAGGAAAGAAACGCACCGGAGCATTCCACGGGCTCATGGCGAAACAAACGCCCATGGGCTCGCGTTCGACGAGGATCGTCGTTCCCGGGCGCTCGGCCGGGATGATCTCCCCCTTGATGTGTGTCGCCATGCTAGCGACCTCGCGCATGGTTCCAGCGGTACCCAGAACGTTCACCCTGACCCAACCCTTCGTGGCGGATACCTCGGAAGAGAGGATGGCGGGTGCGTCCTGCTGCAGGTACTGCTCGATAATGTCGGCGGCTTTGAGGAGAATGAGCCGCCTCGACGCGGGACTGGTGCGGGACCATTTCTCGAAGGCGGCCGAGGCTGCATCGATAGCCCGGGTGCAATCCTCAATGGTCGCGGAGGCGCAGCCGTACACATTGTCGCCCGTCATGGGATTGACCACGGGGAAAGTCGATCCATCTGCGCTGTTACAGCTGGAGCCCCCGATGCAGAGCTGCTGTGGTTCGTGTACTGATGGTCTCGCATCGCATAAAGCTTTGCTCTCACTAATAGTGGCCATGGTAGATCACTAAAAGACGCATATACTAGGGAAGAAAGCTGCAATTTGGAGATTTCACCGCGTATGATTCGAGTGGTGCGGTCGAGACATCAAATGGAACGATAATATGCGGTAAATTGGGATGGGATGCGGCGTCACCTTTGAGGCCGAGGGGCTCCTGGTGCGTGTGGGGTAAAGGGGAAAATCGCCGAATGCAACCTCTTGAGAGTCGTACACGACTTACGCATACATTGCTCCTACCCCTGGCACATTGCTTGGTCCAGACAGATCACTCCCCCACGATGTGCGTGCGGAGTTAGGATTCCGTAGCGTTGCAAGATTGCAAGATGTCTTAGGCATGCAAGACTATCCAGGTGATTTGATTACTATTGAATGACGTCTATGATTCTAATGACTTGACTCTGATGATTCGAAAACCAGTCTACCCACGAGAAGTATCACCTGCATCAGCATTGGTAGAGCATTCACTCAAGCATTCAGCCCCCGCGGCTGAGCGAACCTCAACAGCTCCGTATCCTGCAACAACCGGTCATGACAGCTCTCCTCCAAGCAAACACAAATCTCCAACCCCTCGTCATTATCCCCACCTCCTTCCTTGTTCTGCTTCTTCACCGCCGCCCGCGACGGCAAGAGAAATACGTACCCCTCGAATTGTGGATGCGGCCAACGCATGGCCTTCGGCAAGCCGAACCCGAAGTCGTGCTGCTCGTACGGCGTCATGCCCTGCCAACTCGTGCCCGCGAGGTCCATCCCTAAGAACGAGTCCATGGCGATGGCGATGTAGCGGCGGTCCTCGAGGCCCGCGACCCACTCGGGCAGCTCCGCGGCGTACTGCGGCGTGATGGTCCGGATGGACCTGCGGACGGCGGCCGCGAGCCGCGGCAGGTTGTCCTCTCCAACTTTTACTAACTCCTCGATGGAGCCGACGGAGACGCGCGGCAGCGCGACGGCGTTGCCCAGGAAACGGTCCGGCAGCGGCGGCTCCAGCATGTTGCGCGTGTTGACGGCGTGCGCCAGGATGACCTCTTTACCCTTCAGGGCCGGCTTCAGGAGCGGTAGCTTGGCGCGCGTGATGGTCTTCCAGAACAGTGCCATGATGCAGTCGTAGGTGGAGACCCACTTGTCCGCGTCGGCCGGGGGCGGGGCGCACGCCGCCTTGAGCGCTGCGGCGCGGCTCCGCGGGACGTGCCACATGCGGATCTTGAGGGTGGGCCTCACGAATTCGGTCGGCGGGGCGGGTGAGGGCGCGCCGAGGTTCTTGAGGATGGGGAATTTGCCGTCGAGCTGCTGCCAGCGGGCGGGGCTGGGTTTGGGGGCGCTCAGCTGGTCGCGGTTGGCATTGGCCATTTCGATGGGCTTGAAGGGGTCCCCGCGGGTGGCAGCGGCCGAATTCTCGGCCCACGTTGTCAGGAAGCCGTTGCACCCCGGCCCATCGGAGCAGTTGTGGTGGATAGCGGCTGCGAGGACGAGGCCGCCCTCGAGGAAGGTGATCTGGAAGGTGGAGATGACGGTGGAGTCGTCGTCGGAGGCGTTGTCGCCCAGCGGCGAGAAGAGCTGCTTCTCCGTCACGATCTTGGGCAGGACCTTGGGGCCGTCGAGCAGGTGGACGGGGAAGTCGTTGGCCTCGAGATACGCGAACGACGGCATCCGGTCTCCTCCTCCTTCGCCGCCCGGTGCTGCTGCTGAGGAGGTATCTCTGACGAAGAGATCCACGGTCGCGTCCTCCCTCTTGGTGACCCACATGCGCCCGTTCGAGGCGTTCATGCGCAGCACCCCCGCCATGACGGGATACTGCCCCAGCGCGAACGCCAGCCCCTTGGTGAGGCTGTCCACGATGGCCTCGCGGTCAGCGTCCGGCGGCAGCTCGAATACCTCGGCGATCTGGACGTAGATTTTGGGCATGGTGTGGTCCATGTCCGAGAGCTCGAAGCGGTCGGCCCGGAACTCTCCCCGAGCGGCCGGACACGGATCTCTTTGGCCTCCATAGTGCTGGATTTCTCGATTTGGTCTCGGATGTAACGCCTTTTTGTCAAAGGGGCCAGAAAAGGAAGGTATCAGAGAGTTGACAGGAAATTGTTCCTGTGCATGCTTCGCATCCTTCTTATTGTCATGGGAGCCGGTATGGTGGATAGGTACGTTTTATGTGCACCATGATCCCCGCTTGGTGGTTGATCTCTGGCTGCTCTTGGTAAGTAATTCACTGGTACAAGTGGGTTGGTGATGACTAATCAAAGCTAAGTGTACAGGAACTTGGATCAAATAGCGACTATACGTACGGGTCTGTGGCCTCCTTTCAGGATTAAGCGATGCGGCACAGCCCTACGGGACTCGTTCAAAGTGCTTTATCATCCAACCTTTAATGCCCGCTCCTTCTCCAGAACATCCACTCCGCACTGTCCGCCTCGCATGATTTCAGCTTCATGTCCCAGACGCAACCAAAGGTCGGTCGCGGAGAAACTCCTCGGCATAACTACCGAACCGACTTTTATGTGCTTGGCCTGGTGGCCGGTTTGTCGTGCAACGTTTGCTCCGGTGTTCTCCGGCCCCATCGCTCGATGTCACCCAGATGGCGTGTTTCGTTGGCTCATCTGGGAAACCTGATCACTGATACTTCCTGGGGAGAACGAGCACTATGTTACTACCCACCATACAGTTACCTTCGGTCGTCAAAACCAATGCTGGGCTTTACTTTGGGGGGAGAGTGAGACGATTTACTCCTGTTATTAGGGCTAAGTGACACAGATGCAAGTCATGTATATATAGATTTAAACTTTGTAATGATGATATGTCATCTGTCTACTGATCCATCCCCGGTCTGGAGGCTGATCCGGCTCTTGGGTGTCCTTGGAACCGTCCCAGAAAGGCAATATCGCTGTACCGCGAAATGCAACCTCGACCACGCCATGTGCGCTAAGAAGGGCCAACGACAGTCTCCTACAAGGCTTGTTCTATTGCAGAAACGACTGACGCCGCGCCGCTTGACTTTGACCGATAAATGTAACTAAAGCCAGGACACCAATCCCTAGGCCCCAATGAAGTTGAATTTCTTTACTGTCGTTCGGTCCGCTATCTGCTCTTCTCTTTCTTTACACCTAACGACTTCGATCCATTAGTTCTCCAGCAGCTGCGTAATACCGCACCGATCGTTCAACATGGCGGCGGCGGCAGTACCCAGCCCAGAAGGACCGGTGTTTCTGGAGAACATGCAACCCGTCGTGTGGATCGTGACCATCCCCTTCGCCACCATGTGCCTGGCTTCTATCCTGATTCGTCTCTACACCCGAAGGTTCCTCGCAAAGTCCTTTGGGGCGGACGACTGGTTCATGCTCGTTGTCATTCCCGTCTGGATCGGCCAGCAGTACATTGCGTGGATGTGGACCATTCTCGGCGGCGGCCTGTAAGTTGACGAGGACCTTGGATATTAGACGGATATGGTCAACTCATACTAACTCAATTTACCTTTTAGGCATATAGGAGTCGTCCCAGATGAGAATGTGGCGCGGATAAATGTTGTACGTATCACTCGATAAACCCCTGACTCAACTCAGCATCATGGTTTGGCGCAAACCTGAAGGAAAGGGAGGCTGACCATGGAGTTTTCCCACGACTCCAGTATCTCTTCGCCGAGGAGTTCTACTACCTGTTTCTCCAGTTCCTGATCAAGATGTCGTTCCTCTGCTTCTATTTCCGAACCCTCACCACCACCACCCGATTCCAAAACGCGGTATACGTCGTCATGAGCCTCGTTTGCTGCCAGACGGTCAGGACCTGGATCTTCTACTGCCTGCAGTGTATCCCCATCGACGCCTACTTCCACCCCGAACTCTATCCCAACAGAAGGTGCGTCGCATCGAGTCTCTCATACTATCTTCCATCGGTTGTCGTAAGTACTTTCGCCCCCTGCTTGCTCATCTCACTCACTCCCTCTCCCCCTTTCTAAAGGCCCCTGACATACCCCTGGTTACCTAAACTAACACGCGCTGACTTGCCCTCCCATCCAGAACGTCTCCATGGACGCCATAATCTACATCATGCCCGTATTCCCGCTCTGGCACCTGCAGCTCTTCCTCCGGTGCCGCCTGGGCCTCATCGCCATCTTCACCATGGGCGGCGGCGCCGTCACCGTGTCGCTTCTGCGCTTCATCGTGCTGTGGCAGCTCAGCAACAGCGCGGACGCCACCTGCGTCTTCGGTTCCGTCACCATCGTGACCTCGATCGAGTTCGCCGCCGCCGTCATCACAGCCAACATGCCGGGAACCGCGGCCTTCGGCACGTTCGGGCCCGGAGGCGGGGTGAGCAGTCGCCGCGGTGGTGGTGGGCACCCTGGGAGTGGCAGTCGCGGGGATGTAATAAGTGGGGGACATGAGTTGGAGACGATCGGGGCCAAGTCTTCGAGGAAGAAGAAATGGTCGGCGTTGGACAGCGTGCTGGAGACCCGGGCCGATGAAAACGCATCATGGGCGAGGACGGAGAGCGAAGAGAAGTTGACGGAGTGCCCCCCCCCCCCGGAAAGGCCTTTTGAGAATATACACACAAGTCGCAAAAGAACAACATCAGTCTCACGTCTGGAGTTTATACACATGTGAAGTTGGCGTCAGGGGTTCGAGGTCCGAAGTGCCACCAACAGCCTGTGTGGCCAGTGGCTTTAACTGCCCAAAAAGGGTCGAAATTTCCCTCGCCATCCCTTCCTTGGGCGCGTACTGTGTGAAAACTTGAAAATATGATTAAACCAAACACTCCGCATCCAGAAGACCTGGAACCATTTGTAACTTCCCTCACCACCAAATCAATCTTAGACTGGATGCCACGATTAGCCACTGGTCCCTTGTCCGGTATCAGAAAGTAGCATTGTGCGATATAGGCCATCAGACAATGCGAATCGTTTTTCTGTGGCCATGTATCAGGCTGGTTCAAAGGTACATGCAAAAGTCCCACTCCCACCCGCCGATACTTTTCGTCCTGTGCAGAGGTCTGGACTAGCAGAAGACCAAGGAAACGATGCTACATGGGCAATGCCAGAGCGATTAGTAGGTAAAGGTTGCTCGTTGTACACCCAATCACTTACGTAGCGCATGCAATCGCGACTATCGCACCGTAAACACTTTGATGGATTTGATGGGGTAAAGCCCCGTAACCCGATTCTAAAACCCCGTGGCTTCATACTGGATGGGGATCAGTAGGGTGCATGCCTTTGGGCGGGAAGAGGTATTAAATACGTACGGTCGATTGCAGCTCGCACCATCCGTCATTAGAGGCAGAACATGAACTGTGCTGTAATGATCATCATGGTCGAAATACGCCACTCCTTGTAGTCGGGGGCTTGGAGAAGGCTCCGTAAGAAAGAACGGCACCAGAGACGATTTCACGGCTATTTTCTCAATCATATCTTTGAGTTGAGGGAGTGGCGGGCCGGAACCGGCTGGTTCCTCGTTAGCTGAAACCCCGGAGTTATAGCACATGATCGCGCATCCCTTCGGCCGTCAAGGCACTCGACTCCTCCACCTGGAATTTGTTGTGAGTAAGGACAGGTTCCATTTCAGATATGAAATCGCGTTCGAGCAAAAACGATTTGCGGCCACCTCTTGATGCCCACGTCCAAGAGGGCAACTCGACAAGATCCTGCGCGAGATCCTCCGAGGTAGGCGGATCATAGTTCACCCAGAGAAGCTGGCTGGGATGCTGACGTAGGAAAATTCCTCGGTTGTACGTGTCCCCGGACTTTTTCGCCCACTCGGTGGCGTACCCTTTGCATGGCCATCAGGCGGTCCGATTTGTACGTCAGTCGCCTTCTTGAGAACTCCTCTATCAACCAGTCCCAGGGCGGAGTTTTCTGGTGGTTGCCTGTGTTGTTTCTTTCGTTGAGACACGCCTCTCTGCAATAACAAGTCGGACTCCCTGGCATGAAATGAATGGACCTTCTCGCAAAGTAGGCTTCTTGCAGAGCCCATCCTCTTTGTTGGAGCGGTCCCCACATTGGCACGTTGGCTCGCCCGGGAGCATGGGCGCATGCGTGGACAACACCCTGGATATCGCCGTCCTCTGTATAGTAGGGAAGGTCAATTGTGGACAGGCGTCGGGATCCAGTAACAAAGCAACCTCCTTGTGCAATCGCCGAACCAGAGGCGGCGATAACCAGAGCATCATTTTCGTAGACGGTCCCCATGCGCCCGGCTTCGGATGCCCAGTCATCTTTGTCTCCTTGCTTGAAAGGTTTTTGGTAAGTCGCCAAAGTCGATCCCGTGGAGACGATCTTGGATTGTTTCTTTGGTGGTAAGAAACGTCTGTGTATCCGGTGGGCCTCAGCAGTAGCTGAGTGCGCAGTATTCTCCCCGCAACCCGTTGCTTTGCAAAAGAACTATATCTCCAGCTGTTCCATGGTCCAGATCAAGAATACGGGTAGGCAGTTCCATTTCGCTGTCCTCGTCTAACCGGCGTCCGGATATGGCTCTTCTGCACCTTTTGTGCCCAAGACGGCAGGTTTCCTACCAGGTACGATAAAGGCACATTGCCTCTGCCGCGCTATCTGACATTAAAGGCAGAGTTGTGCTGAAGGAACCCGAGGCAGCAGCAGGGGTGCCTGAGAAGAGTCATTGGTTAATTCAGCTTCGAGGTGTGTAGAAAGAAATACCATTGTCCGCCCAGATGGACATGTACGTGTGGTTGGGGTATGATGTCCGTGCTGCGTTTTGAGTTTGAGACTCGGCAAACCCGCTGGCCATAGAGAATAAATTGGCTCCGTCTGCAGACTTGTGAGGCCCCAAGGTGAGTTCAATCGAACCGGCTACCCAACCTTTCACGAAGTGGCGATAGAGATAGCGACACAAACGACAACTCGGGTCATTTCGAAAAATGGTAACCGACCATTCTGGCCGGCAACGTGCTTGTTCTATCAGCACACTACGCCAGAGGTTTTGGCAAGTTTCGCATAAACTCATTGTAGAGTTGGTATCGTCTGGTACGATGCTGAGGTGTCTTGCCAGAAAGCCTGATAAAAACGACATATCCGGAATGGAAACCGAGTGATGAGGATCTGGACTGAATAGAGTGAAGACTGGCCGAAGCTGTGGATTGCTGGAAGTGGCGGTAAAACGTTGCCAGTGTTGTGTGTATGTGTTCGTGGCTGTGTGTGTTGGGAGGGAAGAAATCAGTCTTCTTCCCCTTGGAGGCATAAGAAAGGGAAAACAGAAGGGGGAGAAGGACGGCGTCATGTGCCATTTTGTACCATCAACTCAGGTGCACAATTCGGGTTCTGTTTGGACCTCTTACGAAATGTACCTACTTTCACTAAACCCAGATGACGTTCCTGCCTAAAGTCCCAAGAAGCATGCTAGGCCAGCAAAGCGGGTTTAGGCAGCAATACATAAAGAGACACGCCCATGGCTAGAGGGGAAACGGAGATCGTAAGCCATCAATGGTCGCTTCAGCTAACCCGAGGGTGCGGTAACCAACAGACCTCTTTCCTGTGGGCCCAATTAATGGAGTCACTCTACACCAGCGTGACAGTATACATGAACCGCTCGTCCACGTCCTCGTAAAGATGCCTCGGAACCTCGGAGCCTTGGAAGTGCTTATCTAGGATCGAACAGCAATCAACCTCGTCCTCTCCATCATTCACAAATAAGCCGGCAGGACTGGTGATCCCAGAAAATGAGACGTAGCCCGCCCGGCGGACGAGCCCATTTGACCCTACTTGCGTAAGTACCAGGCGATCATAATGGTCCACGTCATAAATTCCGGGTTGCTTTAGACAATCATTGTTACATCTTGGATGCACGTCAGTAACTTCCTCCCTCATCAACGGCCCGATTGGGAAAATTGAAGGCCTTTCTACGTACTCTAGATCGGGCTCGGTTGGTTCTGGTGCTTTGGAGTCGGAGACTACACCCCCTTGACCGAGTAGAAGATATACCCCTGAAAGAGGACTTTCTCCCAGAACTCGGTCGAACACTCGTCCAGACTTAAGAAGAAAGACTTTCCTTGTCTCAGCTCGTCCTGGCCAAGCACGACGGTTTGACAGCATATCTGGCTACGGTCATGCCAAGGAAATGGCTCAGGTGCTCGCAAGATCGTCGCTCGGCATATTGGAGCCCGGACCTTGAGGAAGCTTGACACTACCGTTCCGTACGGGTCGTCCAAGGCCGTGGTGTGTACATCCACTACTTTGGCCACAGGGTTGAATCTGGTGCTAGTATGGCGTGTTTTTATCGAAACACCGCCATTGACAGACAACCAGGGACCAAGATGGTATAGAGTGACTAGCCCGCTCAGTGGACGTAAACGTGTACCACATCATCTCCTGGACCATATATGGCCGCCAGAGGCCACATAAGTAGTCCTTTGGTTCTAGTTTTAGCAGAAAGGCAAATGTACGCGCCAGCCCGGCAATAGCGATGGGCCTATCTGAGATGAAGGTCAACTGGCCTTGAGTTTATGATTCTATCAGCCGATACCATAAAGTATATAGCTTTTCCTGTTTCCTGATGCTATAAGTGTGCAGGGAAAACACGGATAGTGACCTCTCCGGGGTTCTGATAGTGCCTGGGGAAACATGGAAGGAGCTAGAGACACACTCGGATTTCATGAGCTCCACACATTCCCAATCTACCTGGTCATTGCTAAAGTGAACGACACGAGGAGACATGAAGCGCTCTTGAGTGACCCAAGACCTTGTTTTCAGGGGTGCCGTCTCCACATATTTGTCCCAGTTCTTGACGTGGCAGTAATAAGGGTTATTGTTGGCGGTCTGATCTTTAGGATTGAAATCTGGCTGGATCTCGCTGTCTGAACAGTCCACCACTCCTGTCGGCTGCGGAGTGGACAGAAATATTGACGGAGCAGTTTTTATATACCTGCATCATTTTCGAGGCTTCGATAGTCCAATCTGATGTACTGTCTTGCATAATGCAAAGCGCATCGATCCATATGTATTCAATACCAAGTCTGGTCGCGGCGAGTATGGCTTCTTGAAAGGTCAAGGGCAGTATACTCCAAGGGATCTGGAGTAGGAAAGTATCGATGTTGCTAGACAATAGCTTGATAGCCACGCCATTGGGGTCCCAACAGTGACTTAGTGTAGCATAACGCTGAGTGTTGGTATCCAGCTCTAGCCCGCGTACTAGGCGGATCACTGGAGTACACAACCCAGGCATATGCTCAATCCGAATCAGCCTGGTAGGGAGACCAGCAGGGGAACTTACAAGAGTCTGCCATTTCTGGCAGCTCGCGTGCTTTGTGCGGCAGTTGGTCAACTAGGTCTGGATCTTGTCGAATGTCTCATCTGACCAAGTTCCTCGGCTTGAGAAAGGAGTTATTTCTGTGACTTGATGATTACCTAATAGATAAATAATTTACCTGTTAATTAGTATCTGTAATCGTGGTACACAAGAAGAGGAAAAGGAGGGAAAACAAGACAAGGCAGGAGCGAGGCTACCGTGGAGTTTCTCGAATGTGATCCATGAGTACTCCCTATCAGTGGGGCTCAGGAGTATTCTCTCCTTACCCGGCCAGACCTTCCACCGAGGGGTGCCGTGTGGAGTTCCAAGTTGGGCCAAGCTATCGCCTTCCGCATCGGAAACATGCGTCCCAAATCTCTTCGACTCGGGGCATTTCTGTTGATACCTAGTAAAATACAGCATAAGCGGCACCAATTACTATCCAGTGATTGCCAATCGAGCCACTTGCCTGGGCCTTTCCTCACATTGGCATTGAAACAATCCCGGCAGGACTTGCAGAGCACACCGTCCCAGGATAGATCTGGAGACCCTAAAGGTTCCATCCCCCTAAGAAGACAGGGACTCTGCCCACCTATCTGGACTGTCCAAAAGATGGATAGGAACAAATGATCTAGAGTTACCAGTGAAGTATGAAGAAGACTAACACTTGGGGTGGAAATTGGGCTGGGCTGCGTTGGTGGATTGGCGCCGGGATATTCCCCGCATTGCTGCCTGGACTAAGACCCAATTGAGATGCCCGGAATCCCCGGCCTGGTTGTGTTACGGTGAGAATCTATCCGTCCTCACCCCCTCTGAGCTGTGCACATCCCGGCATGCGCCCTGGCGGGTCGAGTTCCCGAACTCCGCTGGGCAACCTAGAAGACGACCCATAGCAGCAATACCGGAGTTAGCCCCAGATATATGATACCCTCACGACAAGGACGAACATGAGACCTGGAGTGGAGAACATCAAACTAGACACGTTGTAGCACAAGCGAGTTCTTCTGGATTTGTTTGAGCCGCTGAGCGTTGGTGATTCACAAAAGATGACAAGACTCGGGCAAAGATTACACATCCCTTTGGTGGTCAAGTTGAACATCAAGTTCTCGTAGCTGTCACGCTCTTGATGCGGCACTTAGCTATACGGGCTCGTAAGAAGGGATACTGGAGAGGAGTCGAGTTAAATCCAGCTTTTACAGAATAAGAGTTATACGTTGCCGACCAATCACTGATGTTGGATCCCCTCCCCCTAAACTTGG
The DNA here is from genome assembly GCF_038363925.1 of Apiospora phragmitis. NCBI lineage: Eukaryota > Fungi > Ascomycota > Sordariomycetes > Amphisphaeriales > Apiosporaceae > Apiospora > Apiospora phragmitis. The sequence goes on along the minus strand of NW_027117400.1, from coordinate 5,122,629 downwards.
GCATCAGGAGTGTGCTGTAACTACAAACTTGGTGCGGGTTGGGCTTGGCAAGGATCAAATAGACACATAGGTGCCATTACGAGACTCGGCCTACTTGGCGAGTGCCAGGTGAGCGCCGATGCAGGTCTCACAGAGTGGTCTCTACCATATGCGGGGTACTCAGGCCTGGATCCAGCACGTCGAGCTCTGGAGAGGAGGGAAACCGGCATTTGCGACTGAATTGCTACAGTGATTTTAAATACCCGACATCATAGTGATGATATTCGTTCTGTCCATCATCACATCAACACGCATGGACTCGCACTCGATGAAGCCAGATCAATACATCATGGCTACGTCGGACGGGATGCGTTGCGGCCCAAGGCTGCTGTGCGACGGCCATTCCGTCAAGTGGGTGTAGGATATCGAATTATCCGCTGGTCTATTCAGCACAATGCATAATGCAAAAGCCCGGGAGTTGGCCCGCGCGATTGCCACAAATATGTATAAGCGGGACTACGAAGACATAAAAACATGAGCAGGACCCGATTCGCTCGAGGCCGCGCAGTCCTCTTGGTCTCGTAGAGTTCGTTTGCGTCCCAACTCTGTCGCAGATTTACATCCTGTAGCAGACGAGCACTACCTTAACCTAATAACTTTAAATCAACGTCAAAGGAAGTTTATTCCCATGGCGCCGCATGTGGGGAATATCTTGCCGACTACCTGGTCCGGATTGATTTCGGGCTCTGCCGCATTGATTCTCCTCATCGGTGTCGCTGCGGCGGCTTGGCGCGTCATCTACAGCCTCTGCTTCCACCCCCTGAAGCATTTCCCGGGGCCATGGTATACGGCCTGCACGTCGCTGCCTCTGGGCATAGCAGGCCTGTCCCGATCCGAGCCCGCCTGGCTCTGCAGTCTCGTCGAGAAGTACGGCAGTGAGTAATGACAAACAACTCTAATCATGCGCTGGTTATTTACTCCACATGTGCATGAGCACATATACGCGAAAGTTTCAATACTAACTAAAACCTTGGCCCAGAGAACGGCACCCCCATCCGCATCGCCCCCGACCTGCTCCTCTTCCACAAGGCCCGCCAGCTGCGCGACATCTACTGGGACGCCGCCTGCAACACCAAGGGCGGCATCTACCAGCACGAGGCGATCGGCCCCACCTCCCTCTTCACGACCACCGGCGCCGACGACCACCGGAAGCTGCGCAAGGCCCTCGGGGGCGCCTTCTGGTCCGTCGGGACCCTGAAGAAGACGTGGGAGGGCCGGATCGACGAGCTCGTCGTGAACTGGGTCGCCAACCGGAGGCGCGACGAGGAAATTGGGAAGCCGGTTGTTTTGAGCAATAAGACGTCGTAAGTTGCATCATTTGTGCCGTTACCTGTCGCCCAGAAAGGGATTGTCGAATGCAGTATGCTGAACGTTTGAAATATGATTGGCGGGGGACACAGTGAGTTCGCGGCAGACGTCATGACCATGGTCCTCTTCACCACGCCCTGGGGCTTCGTCCGGAACGACCGCGACGAGCGCGGCATGCTGCACGCCTGGCGCGCCGGCACGGGCCTCTTCGGCCTTGCGGTGCGCTGGCGCTTCCTGCGCGAGGTGGTCCTGGGCTCCCGGCTTATGCGGGACTACCTGCTCCCGAAACTGACGGACGAGTGGGGCAACGGCTGGCTCATGGCGCAAGGGATGCGCGAGATCTCGAACCGCCATGGCCGGTTGAGTAAAGAGAAGGAGGGGACGTGCCTCTTTTACGGATGCTCTGCAGAACGCCATCGATGCGCGCATCGAGGACGAGCCGCTTAGCGACACGCAGAGGCTCGCCAACATGACCCTCTTCATCCAAGCCGGCGCCGATACTACCGGGACCGGGCTCGGCGCCACCCTACGACTTATCCTGAAGCACCCGGACGTGCTGGCCAAGGTGTGCGAGGAGATAGCGGCCGCCGATACCAAGGGCGTCCTAAGCAACCCCGTGGTCCAGTACGACGAGGCGAAGCAGCACCTCCCCTACCTCAGCGCCTGCATCCGCGAGAGCCTGCGTCTGCACTCGCCGATCCCGAACCTATTCTCGCGCCTAGTGCCGCCAGGAGATGGCAAGACGATCGACGGGTTCCACATCCCAGCCGGCACGGAGATGCTGAGCCACGCCGTAGTAGTGCAGCAGCTCGACACCGACGCGTTCGGGCCGGACGCGGCCGAGTTCCGGCCCGCGCGCTGGCTCGAGGGCGGCGAGGCGCGGGCCGCGCGCATGGAGGCGTGCATGTACACGTTCGGCATGGGGCCGCGCGGCTGCCTGGGCAAGGAGCTGGCCCTGATGGAGCTGCACAAGCTGGTGCCCGAGGTGCTGCGGCGCTTCGGTGTCGAGGTGCTCGAGGAGGGGCAGTACTGCGCGTGCGGGGGGATCGCGTATCTCCAGCCGGGGTTGCTTGTCAGATTGACGTCACGGGGGTAAGTTAGGCCGGTAAGATCGGGGTGCTTGGGTTTGGTTTATGCGGCAATGAAGGATGTGGGAGATTCTTTTTCATTCGATAGTTGATCATGTGCCATGACGTCTGAGATTGTCGGTGGGAATGCGGTGCCATTTCAGAATTTTGATGATTACATTCCAGGAAGAAGCTAACTGCAGTATTGGGTAGTTCAAGGTAATTTCGATCGAAACCCAGTGCACATCTGGTTCCAAGCCCTTTAGCTTCTCAAAATCGCCGACATCTCGTGCTATGTTCCCAAAGATTGCTCCCTTCCTTAAGTGGGAGATCGTAGTCATAGCCCAAGAATGTCGTGCGGCGGTCAACGTTGGACGTTTCCATGAAGCCTTCGTCGACCCATGGACAGTCGCGAATGCACTGCTGCGTCAACTCGGGGTCTGGAATTGTTGTTGTATTGGATAACGTAGTCGAAGTGTGGGGGCTTGAATGTTCTGGTCCCCGGGGATCGTTTCTCAGGATGCGGAACCCTTTAAGGTGGATGCGTGCAAGATGGGGATATCGCTCCTGGGTCAGGGTTGCCAGCAAGCGGTGGATGAAGTCCGTGGACTTTCGATAGCACATGACCTCGTATTCGCAGTGCTGCGGTGGAGGCGGGCCCCATGGGCGACACCCGATGAGCATGACATCATCAAGTTTGAGGCCAGGGCGTTCTCCTACTTCGATGGATATGTCTTTCACCGTATCCTTAACGCTGGGGCTAGGGTCAGCAAACATGTCTGACGTATACTTGTGCAGCAGTGTTGTGGAAGAACCCAAATTCGTTACGCTCATCAGTACTAGAATCGAAGGGGCTGAGCTTGATGTGAACCTGAGCCAAAGCAGACAAGCAATGCTGACATAGGAACCGCAAGGGGAACCACATGGGCCCAGGGAAAATGGCAGCATCGCCACTATCTTGACGTGCCCATATTACCTCTTCGATGCCCACATGGCGACTCGTACGACTGTAGTTGTTATGGCGGTGCATTATCGCCTCGGTCTTTGGCATAGGACGACTACCGGGGCCGGGCATGGCACCTTCCTCTTGTAAGTAGTCAAGCTTTAGACAGCGAAGTTTGCTCTGGTCGAGAGAGGTCACTATGGCTCTGACAGTAGGCCACGTTCAGCATACGCCCAAATACTTCCCAGGTGCGCATGCAGATATCGCATATATATGGTTCACCAAAGTGCCAGCTCGCAGAGCTGCACCATACAAGAGTCCAGGTAAAAGACTTGACGTGCGTGGAGAGCTCCGGGCGGTCAGTCAAGAGACGAAGAAAGGCGTGCTGGCGCCACTCCAGGTCGTGAGGGCGGTACTTGTCCGAGTAATCAGCCATGGCGATCACCTCGCGTACGGGAAGGGGAACCTGCTCTTCATAACAGTCGTCTGAATCATCACAACGTTGGGTTCAGTACCTATCCCCGTCGTCGAGAATTTCACCTTTATTGTGGCAGCTGAGGTCGACATGCTTGAGCAGAAAGGGCAAGGAAAAGGCGCGCCATGAGCGGGAAACGCGCCCGAGGCGGGCGAGGGTCTCGCTGTCGCCGATCAAGGTGTCACAAATAAGACACAAAATGTCGGCTGGAGGGCCACCTTTCATGGATGAGTGATGCATAGCCTCTGTGAAAAACTTGTGTATCAATGATATTACTTCAAAATAATGTGTTGGAAGGTGAAAGTGAACTTGAACACGGAAGGTTCTCGTTGGGCTTGGGCAATCTTCAGCCAACCCCGCTTGACGCTTTTGTGACAGATCAAAGTTAGGCGTCTGTTCTTCTGGTCTGCTATTGAGATCGTTACTGTCATTGCAAATGCCGAAGATCAAATGGAAATGCTGATCGCCCAGTACCCCTGCCTCGAAGCAACCTGACACTTTAATCATTTACCAGCCAGTCGGGTAGTCAACGGAGCAACCAAAAACAAATGCATGATGTCGAGAGATGTCGGCCTGCGTGAATCGCATGGACAGTTGGTGGATTATATAAGCCTCCGTCAATCAGTTGCATTTTTTTGGGCATCCAGATTCCACTCCCTTTACCTTTGCAACCGAGGGTCTACATATTAACGACGATGGACCCCGAAACCAAGTCCTTCGTGGTCGAACAGTGGGCTGAGTATGGTGCCATCATGCTCATCCTCTGCGCCCGGCTTGCAGTACTCATTCGCGTCCAAGGGGTTCGTCAGCTTGATGGGGATGATTACTTGTCTGTTCTGGCTTTTGGAAGACATCCCCTCTCTCCTGGTTTACCCCAACACTGGTTTCGACAGCCCCTTTGACCATGCTAGCATTTGTTAGGTCATTATCACGGTCATGTCATTTGCGGCCCAGGGCGTAGCGGAAAATGGACACAATAGGCAAGTTCATCGAGCCCGAATCAATGAAGGGCATCGTACTTTCCGAAACTGAATCAAGTCTAAAAACAAATGATAGGGTGCCCCCCAACGAGGCGGCGAGACTTCATATTGTCACCGAAACCCCAAAACTAGCCGATTCACTGGCGGTTGGCTCGAAGTGGTTCCTGGTTGGATAGTTCACCTATTCAGGCTTCGTCGTAGGTGGGCCTTCCATTCCACAGTGAAGGCTCCTGGTGCTTACACCCCCTTTTTGTAGCTAGTGGACGGAGAAACTGTGCATCCTGTTTCTGCTCAAGCGCTTGACTCGTGGCCTTTGGATCGAGCGTCTGGTCAAGCCTATGATGGCCATTGTCGTCACTTGCTACTTGATCATCGTTATAATCGCCACAACCTACTGTATCTCGTTTCACAAGTACTGGCAGATAGATCCCGATCCCAGAAGTAAGTATGAAGTCTCCTTTTTACCACAGCCAGGAGATGCTGATTCGTGCTTCTAGCCCGATGTCATCCTGACACCCCTGGGCTCTACATGGCTGTTTTGATCATGAACTGTTTGACTGATCTCGGTATTGCCGCTATTCCAATTCCGGTGATTACATATCCCGGATGGCGAGAATGTCGTTCATATTGCAGTGCTCGCCCCAGGCCTGCAGTCGTGCGCCGTTGCATGCCGGGTCCAGCGTGGCAGCCACGTGGAGCAACGCGACGTCCTTGACGTTGATATGGATGACTAATAAGTGTGTTATGTGAGCCAGGGAAGTATATCAATTGTTGTCGGGGTTCACTTACTGGCTTGAAACAGAGCCCCAACTTTCTCATCGCCATCATACAAGTTCTTGATCCATGGATACGGATTTTCCAAGTGCCTCTTGACGAGGGCCTTGCCAAGAACGGTGGCCGGGCTCACGACGTTGAGGGTATAGTGTGGCTTGTTCCTCTCAGCAAAAGCCCAAACCGCCTTCTCGGCCTCGACCTTGCTGGCCTAGTAGACGGCGTGGCCGTGGTCAAAGGTGCCAGACGGCGGCGCGTAGGCAAGCTCGACCGCCCAGTCGTTCCACGAGTCGCGTCCCACGTGGTGGTGGGCAGAAGTCACGCCCGGGCGGATGTTCACGGCGGTGGCGATGGAGCTGATATAGACGAAGGACTTTACCGACAGCTCGGCGAGCGCAACTTCGAGAATCGAGGTGACGCAGTTGACGACTGGTGCAATCACTTGGCTGGGATCGTCCGCGAACGTGAGGATCGACGCGATGTGGACGATGGCCGAGGCGCCCCTGATCGCTTGGTCGAACGCGTGCTTGGCTCCGAGGTCTAGCACGTGGACGAGCTCGAGGAAGCCGCTGTCGGCAAACGGCTTGAAGACATCTTCAGTAAGCCATGCGGCACTTGGCAAGTCCCGGATGGCGCCTCGAACTCGGTAGCCGCGTTCGAGAAACTGTTTGATTGTGTGGGGTGCTACATAACCGGTTGCACCGGTGATGAGGACCAAGGAACCCTTGGGGATCGAGACTTCGGGGGTCGTCATGATGCGGAAGGGGGATAGTCTGTAGCTGGGTGGAAGGGTTATTACTGTGTCTGAGTTGATACGGAATCGGTCTACGAGTCGTGCATCTCTTGGAAGGTCGAAGCACTTTATATATCCGTTACTCGTCGGCAAATCGAAAGGGCCGTCATACTTAAGAGAAGCAACTACATAGATTACTAGGCATCGGTAGGTAGTGTGCAATACTTGGCCAACAGCCCTCAAATGGAAAGAGCAACTCTTGGCGATGTCCTTTGCTGCTGATAAATGCTAAACGTAGCTAATACGAAATATATGTGGATATCACATAGCGACTATGATTAATGCTAGGCCGGATTTGGAAAGTGCAAAGCTTGGCAAAAGCTGACAAATACGACACCGAGCCAGCCGCAAGAGGCCAGCTAGTATTATCATCAACGGGTGGTGCAAGCCAGCCTTGGCAGACAATGATAGTTCACGCAACTGAATCGTGATCAACATGCCCATCAACAGAACTGGTAATATTGCCTTCATCCACTCGCCTTATTCCCAAGGTCCAGGCGCAGGATTGAGTGCATCGCAGGGCCGAGGAGGTAGAGGCTCCCCCCATCCTAGCCCCTGTTGGGTTTCTGGCGTCGGGGCGCAGAGACCCCTTCGGGAGCTTTGCCAGGCGCCTCAACTCCACTGAGGACTTCCTTTTGGATTACTGTAAGCGAAAATTCCACCAAGCCGGCAAATGTACTTAGTATTCAGCTGACCCGACATAGACATGCAAAACGTTATACCCTGTTCACGGATTCAAGGCAATAGAACGAACCATCCAAGGGTACAGAGGCTGGCCAGTCAGTTCGTACGACTTGCCTTTGACAAGTTACAGGTCCTTGCCGGCGGTGGCAACTCAGCTCAGAAACATATACAAGGCGCCATTCAGATGACCAAGCATAACGGCGCATTGAGCAAGACCGATCTGGACGCATTTCCTTACGACCTTATCCGGAGAGACATGGCAGACTCTGCCAGGTAACTTGAGAAGATATTGGCGATGTAATTAGGGTCTACGGGCGCTGGCTTCGATGCTGTCATTCTACCAGTGGTGTTCCCGTTCTCACTGGAATGCCAATTTCACACGACATGGCTCGCAGCCATAGAATGTGCATTATTTAAGTATATAAAAGCGTACTCGAAATACGTAGCTCTTGATGGTATACTCTTGCCGGGCGGTTTCCATATTTCCCCCATCTCTACACGTATATCCCCGTCTCTGTGACCGTCTTCATTCTCACCTTCGTAAAGTGCGTTATCATCATCGCTCTGGGCGGCCGCGGCCTGCAGGTTCGTCTCCAGTATCCGAGGACCCGCGTTGTCCAGGCCTCTGGCTACGACGCCGGATGCAGCTGTGCTCTCATCTCGCGGATGGTCCGCGATATCTCCTCAGATTCACCGGGCATGAGCCCTTCGGCCCAGATTCCGCCCCGGACCAAGTCAATGTCGAAGCTGCCATAATCCTCGTTCTCCCAGTCGGGGCTGTGTCGGTCCTTTGGGTTCGCCTTGAGCATCGACGGCAGGGTGCTGTTCATGAGCTCCTTCCAGCGGGGAGCTGTACTGCCTCTCGTGGGCCGCTCGGAGACCGTCGACGATGGTGCCGGGCCGTTGGACGTCGCCGTAGCTGCCTATCGGGCTGTCGTCCCCCCCCCCCCGACCCGGATGACCTCGAGGCGGCGCCCGTTGGCGTCTTTGCCGAGGTAGTGCCACGGATCGACTGCACACGCACCTCCGAGGAGCGTCGCCGCGATCTCGACAAAGACGCAGCCCTGGGAAAAAATGTCGGACCTGACGTCTCGCCTGGGCCTCCGACTGCGGCTCACCACCTCCGGGGAGGCGTTGGAGAGGCAGTAGAACGAGTGCAGCAAGGTGCCCCTGGCGTCCGTTCGACTCCTCACCCGCTACGGTAGTCCGCCCGGAAGTCCTCCAGGTTGCCGTCGCTCGCAACGGAATGGAGCCGACCGTGTAGACCGACGTGGCATTTGTGATGCACTCAAAGCTAGAATGGGATGCGAGTCCTCGCTGGCCGTGATCAGGCTGACTTGATTTGGCCAATGTTCATCATAGCTATTGGCAAATACCAGTTCTAGATTCGGAAAAGAGGAAGTCAAACAGGCCCTGATTCTTTTCCCCGCCTCTATTTGTATATCGAACTGACAATCCCGATTCTTTCTTTTCGGGGTCGATAGCTAAATCTGCAACTGTTTCAAGCGCCTAAATTGACAGAAGTTGTCCTCGGTCTATGCAGCCACTCAATGATGCGCGCTGAAAAGCCAATTGCTTATCCCTGTTGTGACTTCTGGTAAGTCTCAAGTACTTCGCATGTTACTAGAATACATTGACAAATTCTCGCCGCCTCTCTACGTACTTGATCGTTGACAAACTGAATATGACTGTGCCACTTGCAATGCTAGTGAATAGCTTCCTGTGAACCTTCATTTTGATCCCAAGCATATAAGGCACTAGGCACGATTCCTTAGAGTTTCGCCAAGTCCACGATTGGCAGTTCCGTCATATGAACCTTGGCAGCTCCAAGCGGAACGAGGCGGTACTCATTCACGCCACTGGTACATATGACGTTAGTGGGCACGCTACCAGGGGTCGTGCTACCGTTTAACTCTAATAGTAAAGGCCAGTCGATCTCGCAGCCGCGTACACTAATACACGCGGGCGCGTGGAGATAATCAAACACTGATCCTTCCGTTCCTACGCTGTTTTCTGTCAAGGGCCTATATGACAGAGTTGACGGATCGATTGCCACGTTCCAGGGAAGACTGTTGCGAATCTCGTAATCCTTGGATTGAGGGGGCCTGGGTTGTTGTGTGGGTATGCTTGTGAGGGGTGACATATCAAAACCAACATCCAGTGCGTATAGCACGTTACCCACGTATACTGATATGGCCTTGTTTTCTCGCTCCTCTATCCGTATATCAACACCGATGGTGACGGCCACGGTCGCTTGTCCTGAAGCCAGGGGTATCTTGTGCAGTCCTGTATAGCTATCGGGCGAGAGGGTCGAGACCGAACTCCCATTGATTGTGAAGGAAGACCTATCCGGTACGTACCAGGCAGGAACGCGTATGTATAAGTCCACAGCTTGGCTAGCTTCGATAGTATAGTTCAGGACATTATGGAATGGGTAGCCAGTCTCGCACTTGACCGATACTGGGTTGTTGCCTAAAGACGTCGATATGGTACTGGGAGCAAGGAGGGAATGAACAAGCCCTGTTTCGCCAATTTTAGACCACGAACGACCGACGAACTTGGCCCATCCTTGTGGAGAATTGACAGTGCAGCAGGCCTTTTGAGGCGCCAAGCCCCATATAGTGGCATTACCAGCACGGGCTGAGCTGAATACGTCTTTTCCAAGGCCCTCTATGCCCCAAGGACCATTGGGTTGGTCTGTGTACTGGTGCGCCCAGTAGTCCGTGGTAAACATAACGGGGATAGCATTGAAGTAGACCCGTTCTGCAAGATCTGCGTAGTTGTTTTCTCCCAGAGCTTGGTATAGATACGCAAGAGAGTAGCCTGTCTCAACGGCAGTGCATAGCTCACTGCCCCTGAAAGGGTGGAGGTCTTGCGTATAATCGTCCGCGAGAATGGAGCCGGAGGGAGATGAATGGTACTTGAATGTCCAATCCACGGCATCCCTTGCAGTCCGTACCAAGGTCTCGTTGTGAGTGAAGCGACGGACAACGGCAAATGTCTTGAGGCCTAGCACAAGACGCCACATATCAGAACGCCCCTCGCGACGACACCATTGCAACACATGTGGTACTCACCTTGGGCAATGTTGACACCGTGGATGAAGGGGTAGAGGGGATTTGATTTGTTAGGTGTCTCTACCACCTTCTGATAGACTTCCTCGGTGTACCACACATCCCAGTTAAAGGGGGTTAGTCCATGAAGCATTTCCATGTTCTGCCAGATGATCTTGTCCTGGTCTGAAGGGTGATTGTCCAACAACCACTGCGCCACAATGATGAAGTCGGCGTACCGCACCTGGCCCCAACTGCAGTTCACATTGCCGGGGCATCGCGTATAACCAAGACCGTCATCGAGAAGCATACTGTTGGTGAGACTCATGAACTTACGCAAAGCGTCGACGATCTGAGGCACCCAGCCAGTATCGGCTTCTGCCAACTGGGTGAGGCCAAGCAGAAAGGGCGTGCGGCCCCAGAAGTTCCGTTGTCCTTTGACCTCTGGGCCAAACCAACCGTCATCGCTCTGCAGCCCAAGGATGATTCTGGCAGCTTGGTGCACCTGCTGTTTGAGCCTTTCATTGCCAAGGGTGTAGGCAAGTGGCACTATACCGTTGAACCAGTAAGGCAGTGCTTCATTGAGTGAGCTATAATCATGACCTTTTCCAGACCCAGGTGGATAGAGCCAGGTCGAGTCGTTAACGATACGGTAGAAATCCCATAGATGACCAGGTAGACCATCAGCGCTAGCCTGTAGCTCACGTTGCAACCAGCCGGTTGGCTTGATGGAGCCGAGCGACAAGGGAGTAAACAGCATCGGGATGACTAAAAGTTCAAAGTTAAGATGAATTAGAACAACTCGAGGAATAGGTAACCTTACGTGCACCCTCGCTCTCCAGAGCTCCAACCGATGCTGCCGCTGCCATAATGATGAGGTGCATCAAAGCCATATAGCTTATTGCAGTGAGATGAAGAAAATAGTGCCAAGGAGGTAGGAAGAAGCGAATAGTCTTCCAGCCGCTATCACAATTTGAAGTGATGAAGGTGAAACAACATCGGCTAAGCTTACGTACCTACCTGCCCTTACCGCTACTTTTATCTGCCAGTAATACACGTCGCGGGGGCACAAGGATTATAAACTTTAAACTACTTAGCCGAAAAGCAACGCTATCTCCCACATCAGAACAGTCTCGTGACTCGCGAGCACTCCAACCCTGACGAGCGGGGTCCCAAGCGCTCTTATTAGTAACGGTATATTAGTTTGTCGTTATGAATTCGTCGAAGTGGCCAGCCAGTCACGATGCTACTCCACATACACAACTGAACCTAAATAGACATCTCTGGATATATTTTATCAAGACAGTGGGTGATAGGTTTTGCCTATGTAAAACGCAAATCAGGCAATGCTGTGCAAGTGACAGCCCTTTGGAACCTTGCGTTGGGGTCTGGCGTTTTGTGACAAGGGTATAAGCAGCGATAGCCGAGGATCCCGACACCCGAAAATCGACTTCTTGATTCGGTAAAGGGGATGCAACATCACATAAAGGGACAGCAGATGGACAGCAATCTACGTGGAAGGCATTTGGCAAATGCTTGTGTCTGATAACTACCGACAACGCTGCGAAATTTCAACAAACTTAAGCGAAAGCTTGTTCCCTGCCAAGAGAAGTGATTTTCATTCCTGAAGCCCATATTGAACCTCTCGACCGTTTCCGTCATGGGATGTGCGAAATGGATAAAAGTATATCAGATCTTTTGCATCTGGAAAGGCTTGTTATCCTGGGGTTGTAATTACCCAGCTAATTATATGGTACACGTCAGACATGGAGTTGCCGTCCCATTTGTGCGCAACGCAATTGACCTTTCTTTTTTTTTTCATTCCTTCGTCGTTTGGGGTGTCTCCTGTCATATTCCACTTGACCCTCGACGTGCCGGCTGGTAGTGGCATCACCTGAGCTCACTCAGTGCCCTGCTGCTAACTTCGATGGTCCATGCAACTCCCCATTTCGCAACGGGGATCCGGCTTTGCTCCCTGGAACGCCCCATGAAGGATCTAGAGGATGAACACCCTCGCTTATCCCGCCCAGTAGACGAATCCAAGTCCTGGGATTGGGAAACCCCATGCGCCAAGGAATTCGCTAAAGGGCAAAAGCCAGCTTGGGCCAGTCTGCGGCTGCTGCTGGGCCTGCTTCTTGTTATTACTCCCCTCTGGCCACCCGTCTCTTGGAAAAACTCTAAGTTTCCAGGACAGTGGTTCAAGTGAAGATGCCTGCGTCTTCTCCTATAGTACATGGCTAGCTTATGGCATCCTTCCAGATCGATCAGAAGTTTCTTTCAAGATGCAGATGGTTAAGAAGTCGTGTTAATGCTCACATTAACTTGCCTATTTGTTTCCACATTCCACTCGCGATACCCTCTTGCACATGCAGTGGTAACTCTCTGGCGCCTGCGGAGGTGTTAGCAGCTGATAGGTCTTGAGGGTTTTCTTCGTACTCTTATTTCTTCTGTATCTTTTCGTACTCGAGCTCGCCACCATGACCGTCAGAGATCCTACTAGCATGGTGGCTGACACCATAATCCCCGAGGAGCTGGGCCAGACGCTGTTGGTGGTGACTATTGCGAATCTCTATATTCTTATCCAGATCGTTTTCGATTATAAGCTGTCGCACATGACTGGCGAAGATAGGTTTGGTCATCTGACTGAGCTCAGTGGGATAGCGCTCCTGCTGGCCCTTGCCGTTTTCCTCTAATTATCCTGAGCAGCTTCTTTTGATCAGTGGCAAGAAGACGCTCAAGTTGCTTGGAGATTGGGTGATTCGATCGAGTGATGATAATGCGATGATAGACGTGCGGTATCACAATAGCTCAGGTAGCTAGAGTAAGCAGGGAACGTACCGAAACTACCTACTGGTTGTTTTTGGCGAGGAGCCTGGTACGGCAATTGGGCCAGTTGCTACGCTAGTTGGGGCAATGGCCACGTCGGCTTGCATGAGGGGGCTTATGTGCATGCAGCCTCAACATGGCTGTGCTAGCCTGTGTGCCTCTCAGGCGGACTCTTAGGCGCCCAGATGAGGGGTAGGTCTCACTCTCATACCAGAGATCGGTTCAAGCTGAGAACCAAAGCCAGCTCTAGGGCCGTATCAAAAGTCCAACTCCCCATCTTCGAAATCTCAATGACGAATGCCTCCAGAGCGCCAATGTTCTGACATCACTCTCGGCGAGCTGAACAATGGCCACTGCCAATTTCCCCTGGCTGACGGAAGCCTTCGATTCGGCTCGTAAAGATTTCCTGAAGAACGTCAAACATCCCGACAGGTTCGATTTCACTCAACTGGTCACCGCTGAGGATGTGTGGAAGGCGACGGATGAGATCCAGAAGAGCCAGGCTAAAACCAAGCCGCTCAAGGGCCTTCATCGAATTTGACCGTTTCTGGAGGCGCTCACTCAATTCGCCGCTACCATTGAGGTTTTCGTTCAAGTCAAGCCCGATATACTGGCGCTCATATGGGTAAGATGCTTTCTTCTTTGTCTCACTGCAGCACTCCTAACAAGCGACCAGGGCCCCGTGGAGTTTTTACTCCAGATCTCCAGTGCGCTCAGCTCTGCATTTGACAAAATAGTCAAGGCCTTTGTCGACATTGGAGATTTGTTGCCTCTCTTCCAGAAATACCACTTGATTTTTCAAGAGAACGACGACTTGAAGCGAGTAGGCTTTCACTTCGAATGATATCGTATGTCGTTAGGATGATGTGGTGGTTGCTCAATACTACATGATCCCTTGTTCTTGTAGATCCATGATACACCATTACCCGTATACTATCAATTTGTAAGTGCCTAGAATTTTAGCACGAAAGTGGAAAGCGGTGGTGGAGATTGGAGACCTACTTCTCAATCTGATGCTCCCAATTAGGAAGTGCTGATCTATCAGCTCTGGATTGATACTTTTTCGGATAAGTCCAACAATAAAATACTTACTGCTTAATGGTGCGACGATCAGGGTTGGACCATGTGTTTTATATGTGCCAGACTCCTCACGAATCAAGGAACCCACGATCAACGAAAGAGCTGTAAGGGTCTTGCCCAGGCCCCTATCCTGTGGAGACCATTAGCCGACTAGGGTATGAACATGTTCCGAAACTAGCCACCTTACATCCGCAAGGAGCCCACCGAGGCATAGTGGTGGCATTTCGGACCTCTTGGCCTTCGTGACAGTATTCAAGTACCTTAACCTGTCATTGGCAGTTCCAAGAACATACAGATTGCATCAAGAAGCTTTACCTGATAGTATTGTTCTTCTTATCATGCGTAGTGGTTCATAAAGAAGGAAAGTCATTGTCGTAGAGTCGGCCCGATTCTTTCTCGACCATCATGGAGAGAGCTTTGACTTGGTGACTGTCGTAAACGATGAGCCAGATTACCAGTACTTGCAAAGGAGATGACAATAACTTTTGAGCCCAGTAGTGAGAAGCCCACTAACCCGGGCTATGTTGAAATTCGATGGGCCGGTTGCTGAGTCGAGCAATTCGGAAATTTCGCTCTTCTCAACAGTGCCCAGTCCTGGAGCCTTCTTCGACTCTGATAGTTCTTTCTCATACGAGGGGACTTGCTCAATGCCAGGTCGAAGCAGCCAGTGGGGGTTATGATAGGCGGTGGATCTGTCATACGAATCCGGTTGTTGGAGGTACCATCCGGAATCAGAGAGGTAGCCTCCAATTGGCCCAGCGTCAGACAGATGGCTGTGGAAAAGCAACTCAAGCGTATCCGGAGGCTTAGCTGTGCTACAAAGCTTCACCTCATATCATCTGAGACCTTTGATCACAGCTACTGTCGTCTGGGAAACGGTGCCCATCGAGGCGTTGGACTCTGCGTTCCGGAGAATAGCAAGAGGACCACACACCTCGATCTTGACCTCCGCAGGCTTTTTGGTCGGTGCTTTCGATTCATAATACCTGGCATCGTGCAGCAGAACCTTCACGACTCGTCAACATTTCGAACTGGTAGCGAAAAGGGTGTTTTAGCTTACAGCACCAAGACAGGTGTCATAGCTGGTCCTAGCTGGCAAGTCTTGATATCCAAAGGGCTCGTTGGCAGCAATCACCTCGGTAGGGGCATTGCCGTTATTTGGTACGATTGACGTGTCCGGAGCTTCCAGACGACCTTCTTTCCTCCCAAGTGCCACAGAGCTTGACTGGAATGCATGTTGTTCTTCTGTCTTCGTGTCCTCCATTTCTATGTCTGGTTGACCAAGATGGCCAGTGAAGTCCATAGAGGGCTCCGTGGATATTAGATCATCAGCACGGCTCTGGAAGCAATCCGGGGGTTGGCTTGATGAGAAATCATTCAAGTACGGAAAAGCAAAGCCCTGGGTCAAACCATCATTGTCCATGGAGAACTCTGAGGTTTCCATCGAATTCGCTGAGCCGTATCCCACCCCTGGAGTATTTTCTATATGATCGAGTTGCTCCAAGGCGGGATCGAGCCCCATACT
The DNA here is from genome assembly GCF_038363925.1 of Apiospora phragmitis. NCBI lineage: Eukaryota > Fungi > Ascomycota > Sordariomycetes > Amphisphaeriales > Apiosporaceae > Apiospora > Apiospora phragmitis. The sequence goes on along the minus strand of NW_027117400.1, from coordinate 5,107,085 downwards.
CCATGTATAGTCATGTTGAGCTTCAAATTGGGGTGCGCAGTTGAGGGTCTGAGTAGACCGGGTGTAAGCTGAGTTTGGTGTAGGCTCAGGTGGGCGGTAGAGCCCCTGCAAGGTGGTATTCGCGCCGAGTAGAGGATGACAAGCGAGCCCGCTCTTCACATCAAGTTCTGGCACAGGAAACATTGCTTCTACGCCTGGGTTCTCACAATTGCCATCGTAGAGTTTGTCAGACACCGGAGAGCATTTGCTCAACAATGTATTCTCAGGGGTACAGTTTCGTTTAGGTGAACTGCTGACGGTGCCTAGTTCGTCTTGGCTGCTGAAGTGTCTCTTGGTGGACTCCCAGCGTGCAGGCGGGACATCCAGATAGGAGTTGCTGCCGAACTGGCGTTGCATGGTGTAGGGGTGTCCGACAAAAGGGGGAAAAGGGGGGCAGTAGAACAGCAAATTGGCGGCTGGCTTGTGTGGTAAAGCTAGACTTGACAAAAGTAAGGGGAAGATTTTATGAAATTGAATTGCCGGAGCTGGATTACCCTGCTCAGCCTCACTCTCTTCAGGCAGACTCATAAGGCAGATTCCTAGGGCAAACTGGCGCTAAGATTCGTGGGCGTTATGCCAAGGCATCGACCTGCATACACCAATCATCGTCGATCTCACTGTGTTCAACTTGGCAGTTCCCCATTGGATGAAGGCTCTGTGCATTAGGGCTTGACCATGTTTTTGCATTTTAGACACCAACTTCCAAGCAGCCTGCGATCGTCTCAGTAGCGCATGGAGGACTGTTGCTGAGCGGGCGCACTGTCACTCCATACATTTTGCTCTGCGGCAAACTCCATTAGTATATGCAAGCACCGTTCCTGTAGCAGAAGTCTGATATACACACCAGCAAAGGGTAAAATGGCGCAGCCAAGAAAACCGAATCAGGGCCAGGGCAGCAAAGAAGTCATCCCACCGCAATCCGCGAGTGCCTGGACGCTCGGGAGCAAATAGGCGGAGTGTTGTTGCGATGAGACACAACAGGACCGTGACTGCGGGAATAACCGCGATTTTGCCCTCTAATGGATCGTTGACGAATTCTTGGAAACTCAGCCCCATGATGTCGTCGACTCGTCCAGGTTGTGTGCCAAAGTGACAAAATTGCCCGGATGGGCATTCAAGGCAACGGAATGTCGGCAACGTGCAACCGCGAGACAGGGTTGGGTTGGCCTTACTTGAACTGGACACAGAAGGTAGAAATCCTGCCATCGGGTAACATGCTTCAATGTCGGGTTGGGTCAAGCTTCCGAGTCCAGTCTGGGGCATGGGGCTCGGATGTCTGTCCTGAGAGCACCACGGGCATACCTGAGACTCTTGGAGACGCCCTGTCCATGTTTTGACAATAATTTCATGGTGGGTGACACAGAAATTAACCACCCGCCCACCGAACCCCACTTGAATACAAGGGGGCCAGCAGCTAGGGGGTGCTTGGAGCCTACCCCCTCTATCACCTCCCCTCTCTTCGCTTGTACTCCTCCAATGTCAGTGATAGAGGAATCTCAATATTGCATTCCCAGAAGACTTTCACGACGGGCTATCAACAGCTTGGCCATCAGCAAGCTCCTACCCTGCATTGCTGCATTGGTGAGTCCCAGTCAGACTTGTCTTGAGGTGTAGCTGATCTTGCTGATGCAATTCTACCTGACCATCACCCATACAGGCCATTGCCTACTGCCTGGCCTGTGCCCGAAAACCTCAAGTTGCATCCGCTCGCCAATTACCCGGGGCCAGAACTTGTTGCCGTTCCCGACATTTGGTGGGCGTACACCCGGTATGTGTGCTGTTGCATTTACTAGACTACATCTGGAGAAGGCGATGACTGTGGCCGCCACACTGACGCAATCATACTTTGGCCAGGGCGACGGGAAGGTACCCGTTAGTAGTCGAGGATGAAAGAAAATCGTGGAGGGAAACGAAAAGGGGGATTTAGCCCCTGAACTCCACCATGGGTCCCCCTTTATAGTATAATAATTATTATAGCATATTTGATCAAGAGCAGAATTGAGGTGCAATATTAAGATTCAACTAGTGAATCGAGACTATAGGCTGAATACCACCTATTAAAATCCGCCGTGTCTTATAACTTAAAGCACCCCTCTATAAACCACCCCTTCGCGGACTAGAAAACCTATTAAATATACCCTTTTAATTTAAAGTTATTTCTATAGTTAAAAGTAGTTAAGATATATTATTTTTTAATATTTTTAATAATAATATAGTTTTTTATTTTTATTTTATTATTTTTTATTCCTTTTATATTATTTTACGGCTTACTTAATATTTTAATATCGATAACGTATCCTATAAGCGAATATCTTATATAAGCGAATATCTTATATAAGCGAATATCTTATATAAGCGAATATCCTATTTTTTTATACCCTTTTTAATAAAATATAAGTTAATTTTATTATAACGTATTTAAAATATTAAAATTAATCGGAATTTTTATCTTTAGATATTTCTATATTATTCTAATAAGTACGCGTATTATACCCGGGCTCTCCGTAGATTCTATAACGTTATAAGCGTGTCCTAAATATCTTCGTATAACTACTTTTCCGACGCGATTCGTTTTATAACTGTTTATTAATGTCTTTTTAAAACTATAAGTCTTTTTTAGCTTATATACGAAGTGATCCTCTATTTTATAGCCGTTTTTTTTTCGTATGGCGGCGCCGGCTAAGTATTTTATTTATTTTTCGAAATGTCGCGTTTTTACTTTTTAAAAGAGTAATTCGGTATATAATATATATTATAACCTTTACGATCTAATTAAAACTAATTAAAATAAATATCGGAAAGTTATTTTAATATTGTACGATACGGTTTCGAACGTATTCGGTTTAGGATTAAGCTTTAATCGGGTTGTTTAAAGTTTTTAATTCTTAAGGAAGAGGTAGGCCGAAAGACGTCCCCGGAGGTATTAAAGTACGTAGTTTTATATCTAATTATGAAATAATATATTCTGGATTATATAAAACGAGTCCTATTTTTCGAAAGCTTCCTTATATATTTAAAACGGTAAAAATCGCTTGGAACGCTTTTAAAAACGCTAGTAGGAAGTCCTCCTTTAAGATATAGGTGATATACGCCTATATAAAATATTTAATTTCTTTCCCGTACGTTTTTTTTAATATACAAAAATAGCCGATATTAAAAGGTTAAAGTTTATACGATAAATAAGAAGGTATATAAAGTATAATAATCGAGTTTTTTTTATAATAAAGCTCGAAAGTTATTAAGTAATAACTTTTATAGCCGTTTAAGATTAAGAGGCGATAATAACCCTTCGTATAAAACCTAGTATATTAATTAAAGTATTAAATCTAATCCTCGTTTTTTTATTCGTAATTTAGTTATTTTTAATAATTACGATTACTTAATCCTTTAGTAATAGGCTATTTTCGTATTAAGAAAAGAGGTGCGTTTTTTTAATAAAAATAATATATAAAAAAATAGCGTAACCGTGTAATCCGACGCCCTAAATAATTATAACTTATTCCCGGTTCTTTTATTATATTACCTTAAGCCTTCCGCGTTAATCGGAAGTGGTTACGATTATTTCGGACGAGATTTAGCTTATAAAAAAGCCGGTCTTATTAAAGTTATAGATATCCTTTTTTTAAATCCCGTATTTATAAATTATATTTTATATAAAGGTAAATTACGCGCGATACGCGTCGGGATCTTTATAAAAGACTTTTTAATAATCGATTCTTCGATTAAAACGCGTCCGGAGGTTTAATTATTATTATATAAAGTTAGAGGCCTAATTAATGCCGACGCGTCCCGCGTCGCGTAAATTAAATAATCGATTCGCTATATCTTTTATATTACTTAACCGGGGAAGAAACGATCGCGTATTTAAATTAATAATATATTAAATAATCGTATCTTTTTCGGAATTTAAAAGCTTTTAAAAATTCGTAAATATTTCGCGTTATATAAGTTAATTATTTCGTTTACGTTATAAAGTTTTCGATAAAACGTAATAAATTAATACAGCTTTTCGTACGTTTAAAATTAAGTCTTTTTAAAGCGTTTAAAGCGTTAGAATTATATTACTTTCTTTTTAAAGTTGTAGTATTTTCGGACGTAAAAGAATATAAAAAAAGGTTGAGGCTATAAGGAAATTTATAAAAATGGGACATTCGCTTGTGTGGGACATTAGCTTGTAGGATACGTTAAATTCGTTTTTAAATATAACTTTACTTTTTAACCTCCGCTTAACCCGTTGTATATTAGTTATACGAATAAATCGCTATCACGGTACGATTTTTATTTTTTAATGTATTTTAATAATTTTTTTATTAAATTTAGCTTAAAAATAATTAATTTAAGCTTCGAGGTTCGCGATTTTATTTATTTTTTTATTAAGGGCTTTATTAGTTTTATAAGTAAAGAGTTTTTAAAAAGGGAGGTTAAAAATAAAATTTATAGCGGCTAATTTTCGATTATTATTTTTTAATACTTAATTATTAAAAGGTATTTTAATAAGCGTTAAGGTTAATTTAATAACGAAATTAAGTGTTAATTCTTTATTAATTATTAAGGGTAGTTTTAAATATAGTCGGGTAATATTTTTATTTTTTAAGATAATATATTTCGATAATAAAGGTTTTAATCGATCTTGCGGATAAATTTTAATTATTAAAAAAGTTAAAACGTTAATTTTAGCTTAGCGATATACTTTTAATATATTTAATTTAATAAGTTTAAATTTAAAAACTGCGTTTAAATATACTTTTAAAAAAGATTTAACTTTTTTTTAATAGCTTAAAAACCTTTATATTTAAAACCTATACGATATAATTATATATAATTTATAAAAAATAAGTTATATTTTATTAATAAAATAAAACTATAAAAAATAAGCTATATTTTATTAATAAAATAAAACTATAAAAAAATTTCGGTTATATATAAATTATAGCCGTTATAAATTAAAATAATTTATTTATTATTATAACGAGACCGAATATAAAGAATAAAAATATTTTAAATTTAATTTAATATTATAAAATTATTAGTCTACCTTTTAGGCGATATTTTAAACCGCTAGTTATTTTAAAGATAGCTATCTTAGTTTAGAAACTACTAGCTTTAAACGTTGGCCCCTTTAAAAATAATTAGCGGCGGGAGGGCTACCCTATTATAGCTTATATACTTTAAAGTAATAATTTATTCCCTTTTTTCGACGTTTTTTTTTTAAAAATTAAATAATTAATAGTTTCGGTAATTACTTAATAATTACTATTAACGCCTTAGCCGATACTTATTTCGTTAATATTATAAAAACGTTTATAAGAGATATTAATTAATTTTAAAGTTATTAGAACAGCCACTCCAGGGGTTTCCAGCACCTTTTAAAAGGGGCGTCACGTACGTGCGACGCACGGATCATTAGCCCCTCATACGAAAAGGTAAGCGCTGGCGGCTTCCCGTTAATTAATAAATAGAGGAAATAAATAAAATATAAACACCGTTTTAACCCCTACGTAGTATACGTACGTATTAAAAAACTTATTTAATATTAATTAATAATTATATAAAATAATTATAAATTAATAAGAGTAAAAAAACGGTTTTACGTTAATATATAAATAAGGTAACCGTATTAAATAGCTTAAAAAAATTCTTAAATTTTTAAAAAAAGTAAAGCTACTTTTTTCGTATAAAATCTAAATTTTATTTCTTTTAAAAAAATATTAAAAAAAAGAAACTAAGTTATAATACGGTTAAAAAATTAGTTAAACTATATATTATTTTATATTTAAAAATAACGTTATATAAACTAATTAAGTAATACTTTAATAATAATATCTACCTTTAATACCCCCTAACCGGGCTAGGATCCTAATATTGAACAACTTAAAGTCCCCTAAACGTTCAAGCCGTCCAAGGTATTTAAAAACAAACCCGAGATCACGTATAAAAAAACTATAGCGATTACGAGAATAAAACTCGGGGTTTAAAAAATAAATACCGACTTCGAGAAATAGGATAACGAGCCGGACCCGACGTTACCCGAAATAATAAAAAAAGAATTAATAATATACGCCGCACGATGCCTTTATAATTATTACTCTTTTAAAATTATAAAAAATACTTTTACGAAATAATTCGTTTACGATTTTGTTAAATAAATAAAAAAGGTATTTAAAAATATTAATCGTATATTTTTAAAAACTTTCTTTATATATTTAAAAAAGAACGGAATCGATACTCTTAATAATAATATAATAATTAAGAAGCTAATAAAGCTTACCGTATATTAATATATTTTATCGCTTAAGCCGGAATAATAACGCCGATCCCCGACCGTTTAAAAAAAAAGTATTATATAAAACCTAATAGAATAACCGGCTAAAAATTATATAATAAAATAAGAAACGCGGGAGACTTATACGGTATAACTAGCCGTATAATTAAACCCCGATTACCGGTATCCCTCTTTCCCGGCTATATATCCCGGTATACCCGGTATTAAAGCCTTTTAAAATATTATTCTTTTCCCCGTTCTTAATTAAATATTTAACGTTAATACGTAAACGTTTAACTCGGTATATATTACTATATATAATATTTTATTAACTCGAATTATTTATAACGAAAAAATAAATAATTTTAAAATCGTTTTATTTTTTAAAATATAAAAAAAGATTAACGATTATACCGGCGTATTATATAATATTTTTACTAATAAAGTACGACTTTTTATCAGGACCTACCGCCGACTAAATATTTTAGAAAACTAGTATTACGCGATTTTTCTGGATATCCTAACCGGCCGTGCGGTAAACTTTTATTTAAACTATATCGGCTTAAATAAAAAATAAAACCAAATATATACTAATTTCGATAAATATTTTAATAACTTAATAACTTATACCCAATATTATATTTATATAATTAAAAATAGAAAACCTTAAGAAATCGTTTTTAAAAATATTATTTAATAAGCTAACCCGCGTATAACGAGCTTTCGGAATAGAATTCTAAAAAAAAAGCACCTTTATATTTTTATCGTACAAGCCTGCCGAGGAGTTCCCGAGCTCGAACCGGCCCTTATCCACCGGCAGCTAACGTGCGAGGGTCTATTTTTTAACCTCCGAGCCTCGTTAAATACCGTAATAGACCGAAAAATAATAACCGGCTATTTAACGGAAGGATTACCGCCGAAAATAACTTTTAAAGCGTATATAATTAATAAACGCTTTATTAATAACTATACGAAAAGAAATAGGCCGTTTTATAATAATAAACCTTTTTATAAAAATAAACCGGTATTTTTTAATAATTAGAATTAATAAATAATAACACCGTTCCGATCTAAACTAATATATAGAAATAAGCCGTTTTAAAAAAAAACGTGCCGAGTTTATTAAAAATAAAAATATTAATTAATAAACTATTCGTTTAAAGAGTAATCCCGGGCACGAACTTAATACTTTTAAACTTACGAAGCTATTAGATAAAATCTTTTCGTATTAAAAAAATACGAGATATTTATATAAAATTAAGAAGGATTATAAAAAGATTTTAACGACGAGGAAAATTACGACTATATTAATTTAAAAGATGTATAATAAGGAATTATTTATTTAACGGACGTTACGTTCTTTTACCGGCTTATAAAAAAAGATATTTACTTTTTAAAACTTACCGTACGAGCGGATTAATTTAGTTTAAACGGCTAGTATAGCTACGTATACTAGGGTAAACTCTAGGATATCGGTACCGCATGATTCTCGATAATTAGTAAGCTTTAAGCCGAAGCCTATATACGAGAAAACCCGGATATTTAAATTAATTAGACTCTCGGATTAGCCGAGATTAAATTCGGTAATTTATTTTTAATATTATTAATCGGTACTTTTAATATATAAAACTAATTAAAAACGATAAAATATTATATTTTTAAAATTTAAACCCTTTTTTTATTATTATTATATAATATTAATAAATTTAAAACGTATTATAATAATATTTTTAACGTTATTATATAAGCCGATAAAAAGATACTCCCGGTTATTAAGAAATAAGGATATCTATTCTTTAATATTAATTATATAGAAACGACGGTACACTTTACCGAAACACAGCTCCGGCACCTCTACCGTCGATTCGGACATCCCTGCACGGAAAGGCTGTACAACCTCTTAAAAAATACTAGCCACGATAATATCGAGACTTCTATCCTTAACGAAATCTAGAAATTCTGTTCTTAATACTAAACGCACGACCCGGTACTACGGCGGTTTAAATTCTTATTTTAAAACTTATATAATTTTAATTATAAAATTATTATCGATATTATATATATTAATAAATAAAACGTACTATACGTTATTAATATTAATATGTTTTTTTAAGTAGTTATATTCTTAAAATTATTTAGCGTACGAAACACCTAAAATACGCTTTATAAATACTAAATATACGTTTATTAAAGCCCTCCGGACAATATTTCGCACGACCCCGGAACTTATTTCTAAAAGGAGTTTCGAAATTATATATAAATAAATATTAATCGAAGCCTATTAAATAATAAGAAAGATCGAGAGAGTGTACGTTCCGTTCCGCCGAGCGTACGATATTTTATAAAAAGAACTAGGTAACCGTACAAACCTGGAAACGGTCCTCTAAATAGTAGTAAAAGCCTTAAACGATACTGCCGGCCCGGATGGGCTCGTCCCGACACTTTTTATCTTCGGAGTATATCCTTAAATTAATACGAGTTCGCCTTCGTCGCCGGAAATTTAAGCGAGAGCGGAGGCCGTACGAAAAGCGATAAAAATATTATAAAAGATTTAAATAGAGGTTAATATTAATCGAGCTTTAAATACCTAGAGCGGATTATATATTTATAATATTTTTATACTCCCGCTTTATACGGAGGTTCTTATATAACGAGAGAAAGGAGGATAGACCGGACCGTACCTGATCGCCGTAATTGAAAACCGTATAGTCCGAGTCGATATATTAAACGGCCCGAAGGAGTTCCGGGTTACCTAAATTAAGCTATATTTCCGGGAACCCGAAAAACTTATAAAAAATACGGAAGGCGAGGATAGTATTACTTTTAAAATAAAGAATAATACTACTTCCGAAATAAAAAACGTTATTATTATAAAATAGCTCGAAACTCCCGCGTAATAAGGTTAAAGCCGATCTCGAAAGTATTTATTTTTATATAACTCCTTAATAATATTCTTTACTTAAAAAAAATATAAAAATTACGACCTAGTTATTAAATTCCGGAAAAATAATATAATTACGGTTTTTAAAACCCCTTTTTAAAAATCGGATACGAAAGAAATAAATAACCTCGCCGTATAAAAGGTATTCGAGTTTATCCGATTTAACCCGAAAGCTTATAGTAATTACCGGATTTTTAAAACCCGGCTTATACGGGAGATTAAAAAAAAGAATATTAAACCGTACAAGAAATCCAGGCTCGTTATTTAAAGATACAGAGATACGGAAAAAGAGAAAATCCTTACTTAATCGTTAATAATTTAAAGAATAAATTAAAAGCTAATACTCGTATTAGGACCGACCCTTATTTAAAACCTCGGAGCTTACGAAAAACTACGGGATATTACTTAAATATATATTTAATCGTATAATAAATTTACCCGTATAATATACGTAAAGCTTTTAAAAAAGTTTAAGTTTTAATATTTTAAAAAAACGCTCTTATAAATCGTATTATTATTATACGGCTTAATAAAATCCGAACTATATTAATTTAAAACGTACTATAAATATTACGTATAAAATTTAAAAATAACGGTTTTTATATATAATCTTTATTTATTTTTTATAAATAACGGCTTAAAATTTTTTAAAATTATTATTATATAAATTAATAATACCTTTAGCTTCGCTATAAACCTTTTTTTTAAAAAAAAATTAAAAAGTTAATAAAAATAGCGTTTTATATAAAGCCGAAAGAGACCTTAATAAAAAATACGCCCGTAAAATTTAATAGAAATAAGATCTTATTAAAAACGTACGATATCTTTTTTTAATAAAAAAAATAAATTAAATAACTCTAACTTATAAATTTAAAAACTACCGACTAAAATTAATAATATATCTCTTAACGTACGAAAAAGGCGTATATCGCCTTAATCTGCTAGCCGGAGGTAGCGTACGACCTGTCGGTCGCAGCTTAGGTATAGGCCTTTAAAAACGAAAATATCGAGCACTTAAACGCCCGAATCGTCTAATAAATCGAGAATTTAATACGAAAACTTCGGTATATCCTTTTCGATTTCTAATATACGAAAATATATATCTTTATTAACGGCTCGTTTATAAATAATAAAAACTTAATTTCTTAACTCGGATACTTTATTATATTCGGTTAAAAGATTAAGTATATAAAAAACCGATTCGAAATTTAAAATAATATTATTTATTAAAATTTAACGAAATATAAAAGAGTTATTCGAAACGTATTTATTAATAAACTATATAAAATAATTTCCGGTATTAATAGCGGTATTATATTAAATACGATGCTTAAAAAGATTATATAGAGCTTAGGATTTTAAGAAATTCTAATAATCTTTTATATAAACTCGAGGTCTTTATATAAATATTTAATAAAACTTAATATAATAAACGAAAAGCGATTAATAATCGATATTATATCGTTTTAAAAATTATATAAAAAAAAGGAAATAATAAAGATTTATTAAATAAACGAACGAGATAACCCGGCGGACGCTTTTACAAAGAAATCCTTAAATAAAGCTTTTAAGTAACTTATTTTAATAAATAAACTAACTATACGAATAAAAGCGTATATTAAAAAGCTTCGCCTATATAACGAGTAAACGAAAAATAAAGAATAAAGGGGAAAGAAAAAGATCTTCCCTTTAAAAAGAAAAACTGCTAATATTAGAACAGCCACTTTAAAAGCTTCTAGCACCTTTTGAAAAGGGCGTTACGTGCGTGCAACGTACGGATCATTAGCCCCTCGTACGAGAAAGTAAGCGCTGGCGATTTCCCGCCAGTTAATAAATAAAGGAAATAGATAGAATATAAACACCGTCTTAACCCCTACGCAGCGTACGTACGCACTAAAAAGCCCATTTAATAAAGGTATTAAATTTATTAAAAAAAATACTAATATTAACGATAATTACTTTATTAACGCGGCTATAATTAATTATTTTAAATTTAATAGTTTTAACGAACTCGTTTTTAATTAAAAATTAAATATATTAATATTACTTTAATATATAAAACGTCTTAGAAACGTTTAATATTTATTAAGCTATATATTTAAACTTAACGAGCGTTAGCGCGAAGCTTAGTCTCGCTTAGCCGATAGCTTAATTTACTAGTTAAGTTTTAATAAATAGTAATAATGCCTGCCGGTCTTTATTTAGCTCTTATCGCGTCGGTATACCGGCTAGGCGCCGTAAGACGTAGGATCGGTCGGTATCTTATTTATAGACGGCTTCGCGAACACCTAGTTCGAGCTTTACGTCACGTATCGTAGCCTGCGCGCGTTTTTAAGTATTAAATAACGATATAAAGAGATAATTAAAAAAAACGAATAAAATAATAATAATATATATAATTAAGAGGTAAAGGTGGTAAAAGAAATCCATATTATTATTTAAGGGTTCAACGCGTTTATAGAGCGAAACGCGGTGGTCCGTGAAGGGGTGGTCCGTGGAGGGGTGCTTTAGCTTACTATCGAGGAAGAACCCAGTCGTGGCAGCGCAACTCGCTACGCCACCATCTAAGCACACAGCGAGGTTCTTAAAGCTCCTACGGGGAAGTAAATATCGAAGTTGCCGGATCTAGTAATAGCACAATACAGCAGTTCAGGGCCAGTTACTTGTGTCTCTGCAATCGTCCCCTGCGAGAAGCGGCCGGTCATTGCGGTATTGTCCTTACTGCTTCACCTCGGTCGCTGCTCGCTATGCCCGCCTATTACCCAACAGCGCGGCCCCTGACGGGTTAGTGACCTAAGTCTTCTCGCTCAAATCCTTTCGCCCAGGAAGATGAAGAAAACTGCAGTCAGTTGGTATAACAACGATTCTATGATAGTCACTTCACGAGCTTAAGACTGCAGCCAGGGCTTTAGTGTCAATGAGTTTTGGTTCTATCCTACAAAGTTGTTTTCCCGAGTATCCCACGCATATCCAAACCATACTGAATGTGTTTTTCATCAGCCAACTGTGGGAACAACCGACCAAGACTCGGCAGTAAACTGCAGTCTCTCCGATGTCCTCAATTCCTCCGGGTCGAGATAAATCCTGAGGCCCAAGTTGGCGGAACCAAGATTGTAAACCCGGAATATGACGTAAATCGTATCTCTGTTACTCGCAGTGGTGGTATTCTCTTGCATCTAGAAGATAAGCGGTCAGCATTTTGTCTCGCTCCGTTTCCAGGCATCCCTCGTCCAAGGGGAAACTTACTCTCCGGTACTGTGCCTTGCTCATGTAGAACGGGGTGTCGCAAGTCGAGGTGGTCGTCTTCACCTCCAAGAAGTACCGCGGCCGTTTTCCTACCCACGCTTCCTGCGCCAGGAAGCCGCGCTCGATGAGGCACTCCGTCAGCGCTCCCTCGGTGTCGCTGTAAACCAGGTCCGAGGTCTCTCTTCCCAGCCAAGGAGCCATCGTGCGGTACTCCGGGTGCACGGTCACGTGGCTGCGGATGTTACTCTGCCAGTTGGCTCTGGAGAAGCCGGGCAGGCTGCGCGGCTGGGTTAGATTGGCCAGGAGTTCGAATACCTGAAACATATCCGTTAGCAAACTCAAGTGAGGAACATAGAGAACTGTTCGACTTGGACTTACATAAAGCTCGCCGGCCGCCCCAACCTTGATGTCTCGTTCCATCTGCGGTAAGGAGCCCAAACCCCAGTTAGATGAACCAGCACCTCCAGGAACCCTAGATAGCAAGAGGCTCATGTCAAAAGTCCCTCTGTTGGGTAGTGTGTTCCGTCTCGCCTGTTCAATCACATTGCCTAATAGGGCCACATAAGCTTGAGTCGCCACCCGATCCGGTGCCGGGGTGGCACCACTCGGGGTCGCAGATGGCGAGATGGACGACCGCCTGTTAAATAATTCCCGGAGATGACGTTCCGATGGTGAGAACAATGAGCTTCGATCTGGGGATTCCTCGCCCGCTGCGCCCGGAGGCAAACCGGCGTTGGATGTGCTTGGCGTGTGAAGGCGGCTAGGATCGCTATCAGCGGTTTCGGATCCCTCTACCGTTTCTCTAACTGGTGTTATCGGAGACGCTGGCTCGGTCAACGCGTCTTCATCGGTGTTGTCAATATCGATCATGGATATGCCGTTGTCGTCCAGAGCCCTGTCCAGCCGCGAGCGCGGGGCAAGCATGACATCTCGGGTGGCCGTCACCCCGTCTTTGATGACATCCCTGTTACTACCTGATGATATGTGCGTCACTGGATGCTCCATCATCCACTCGAACAGTTTTTGGGAGAGTACATTGGTGAAGATGTACTCCTGGTCGTCTTTGCTTTGTGGCACGTAGACTTTGAGCCTTTCGCTTCTCACATCAATGTGTAGGGTCTGGATCCTGCCCGGCACCTCGTGCGAAAGGCCGTCTTGAGTAAGAATGAGATCTGATGAGATGCCATTCGTTTCAAAGATCTCGGCGCTCTTCATCCTTTCGTAGAAGAGGCGCTGGCCGTTCAGGCCTTGCACGCGAGGACTGCTGAAGTGATTCGCGATTCTATGAATGGGAAATGTTTAGCACCCTTGGTCCACCATACTGTGTGGTCGAAACTAACCTGAGAAGGGCATGAGCCCGGTTGCTGATTTGGCTTTCGGGATTCGACGTCGGATTTGCGGCACCTCCATGAAAGGAAGTCGCCTCGCCTACGCACTTCGACAGATACCGGGTCTCGAGGCCTGCCCATTCCAGAAAGGGTTGGAGCCGCACCACTTCTTCCAAGCTGAAGTCCAAGAACTTCACTTTGGTCTCGAATACTGATCTGAGGGAGTCTCGGTCGGCGACGAAGAACTCCGTAGCTCCAGAAACAATAGTGACGGAGCCAGCAGGGGTCCTAATTGGAAATATGCGGCCATCCACCACGTCGGTCGAACTTGGAGGGCAAAGCGAATCGGGAAGCAAGGAATTTACCGTCTGGATCGACTCCTTGACCTCTTCGCTGATGGCTGTTCTGTTTCTTCCGATTTCTTTCAACTCGTCGACCGCCATTTGTAGATCAACCTGCTTGACGCCGAGGAAGTCCACGAACAAGTCTTCAAACTTGCCGTATTCGTCGTTTAGCGAAATTCTTCCCCGGAGCCTGGCTGCGCTAGACCAGACACACTGCGAAGTTGTGTACCATGCCGAGTCTTCATCAAAGGGGACGTAGATAAGTGCATTCCTCTCGAAAGCATTCCTGGAGTTCAAGTTAGCAGCTGATCAACTAGCCGTTTATATAGGTATCTTTACCGGACTTCTTCCTTGGTTAAGCCAATGATTCGGGGTATCATGGCCTGTAACCCAGCATAGGTCCCGCTGACGGTATCAATATCATCACATTCCGACTCGCGGAGGACCCGCAACTCTTCGATCAAGATATTTGGGTCGCAATTTCCGATTCCCAGAGTATCGGTGAAGAAGCCGGATAGATGTTTGAAATTGGAGAAGCTTCTGTCTTTCTTGTAGAGGCACTCCAGAGCGTGTTTGGAAACCAGATGCTGTGGGGCCTTCCACACACACTCGCTTGGAAAAGCCCAAGTGCATTCCTTGCCATGTCCCGGGATATAGATCCATCTGTTCTCGTTGAAGGATGTTCTGGGTGTGTCAGCTTTTGCAGTCAGGTGTGATGGTATCAAGAACCTACCGAATTGTCTCCGCCTTTGCCCCGCGAAGCTCTATTGAAATGTGCTCGTACAGTTCAAATATCCCGGCTTCATCCTTCCCACCCATGACTGCCTCCACGAAATACTTGAGCATGTCTAGAGCGAAGGCGACATCGGAAGAGGGCGTGCCAACGCCCACTTTGCTCAAGAAAAGTTTCCATTGCAATGGAATGGCTTCAGGGTATTCGTCCATATCCAACCAAAGCCATGGAAAGAAAGAATCAGGCGGAAGGAATCGATCGACCCGTCGCTTGAGTATATCGGTAGGGAAATATGTGAGGTCGAACTGTACCGATCGAGTTAGAATTCGATTTTGAGTTCCACATAACACCCAAGTTTTCTTGAGGTATTGCAGCGAGTCAGCTGTCTTGTTTTGGGAGAACAAGCGCAGACAGGTCAGGAATCTTTCTGGTCTGTATCGATGCAAATATTGTCCCTCTGGGCTGAGTTCATTGATACCCATGTAGACTACTTTCTCTACCTTCAGCTCTTTGTAGAACCACAGAAGCCACGTCAGGTCTTGGCCTAGAGGGGTCGCAGGGCTGTTTCCGAAATATCCGGCATTGACAAAAAGGGGACCATCATAACCGGGGGCACAATCGCCGGGTTTAAACCCCGTCTTGGTTTTCTGAAAAAGTTGCCAGGGACCATACGGCTCCTCATTCTTGATGTACAGAACTTTAGAAGTTGGTCGGGAGAACGTTCCCTCGTTGTCGAGTATCTCTAGCTCTGAGTAGCCTGACTTTTCGTTGCCTTTCAAATGATGAGAAAGGTAGAGGAATTTAAGATGGCACTTCGAGGCAGATAACGTGAGGGTGAGGGGGAAGACCGCTGTGTGCGATGATACTTCAGCAGGATCTTTTCTCGGACAAGGCTTATAGTGGCTTCTTGAACCCCCAAAGCTGCGAACAAGACTCTCCTATGAGGATTCGTCACGTCCTTTGAAACCAGACACAGTCCAATATCTGGAGGGATTTCCATCATTTCGGCGTGCGCAAAGTAGACAGGGCCCCATGATGCAGACATCCAAGTGCCATTATCCTTTGGAACAAGAGGCAGAACCCGAAGTAGCTCTATCTGTTCTTCCCACTTCTGCGTGAAAGGTAGATTGAGTAATTTGGCAACTCGTTCATGCCAGCCTTCCGTTGTAATTGGAGATTTCATTCGAGAAGTGTCTTGCCCAGATCTTGCGTAAGCAAACGCAAGATATCCTGGATTGCTACCGCTCTTAGACCATAGGGAGCGAGCAGGAGGGTGTCCGTTCTAGCATAGCCAGATGAAATAATAGCATCTGTTTCTATATCCTCAAATAGCGGGTTTCCTTCTTCGTCCAGGACACGGTCGAGCAGGCGGAACATGTCACTGATCAAGCGTTGTTGGTGAGGTCGTATTCGGCCCAGTAGTACGGGTGTCTTGCTGAGCCGGGTCGCGATTTTGTCAACCAAGGAGACCCATAGCGCGCCCCACGTCTTATCGGCTTTGTCTGGCAGGTATCGCATCCATTGGTACCTCAAGGTATCGTGCTGGCAGAGTTGAAGGACCGCTTGGATGAACGCATCGGCAACCCCGTCCAGAAGGGTCAAGTTCCGTAGCGAATCCCTGACGATGTCTTGTCGCGCAGCATCCGTGACAAAGTCGGCCTGGATAAAAAAGCTGAAGCCAGCCGATCGCACGGGAAGGAAGACGAACAAGTCCTGGGGCCTGATGATGGGTTCCGATGTTTCCGAGAGAGGAAATGCAAGAATAACCTGAGATTTGGCGTATGCGCGCGAAGACTCTTCGCTCGCTGAGTAGTTCCTATTGTCGTTCTTTGCGAGGTTTGTCACCTCGTGGGTCGTGACATGGAAGTGCTTGGCCTCATTCTCAGTGGTTCCCTTCTTGGATTTGCTTCGCCTCAATACCGAATAGTTCGGCCTGGGCTTCTCAACGGAGTACGAAGCAGATGCCATTCGCACTCCCGTCGCATCATGGAAGGCGACGTTGATCTTTCGCAAGTTCTTCAAGAACAGCAGGAATGTTTCCTGTAGCTCCTCGAACTGAGCTTCGATCGTTTGGCGTGTCTTTTCCATGGCAGCCTCGTCTCCGGTTTCATGGAGATAAAGCGTGATTCTCGTTAGTGTCGATTGGAGCACCTCTTCATCTGCATCTCCCCATATAGGCGATATCATGCCCATGCCGGAATCGCCAGGCTTATGCTTGAAGAAGAAAGAGAAAGCACCGGACTGAATGTGGACTTTCCATGCTGCCATGAAAACAGACTTAAAGCCGATGCCTTTCTCTCCTATGTACCCTTGGGCTCCCTTCTCCCATCTTGGAGCTCTGTCCGACAGAGCAGATCGCAGACAGGTTGCTAGGAGTAAACCCGTCTTCATTGCACTCGACCACTATGCGACGGGGATAGACCCGAAATGAAACGAACGGTTCAGTCCCCAGCCCCTTGGCGTTCTCGTAGCTGTTGTCGTCGGCATTTTGCAGCAGCTCAAATACGAAGCGGGCTTTGCTGGTGTACAGGTTCTTGGACAGACTGCAACCTAGCATTAGGATTCTGATTGATTCAAATCAATGAGTACTGGGCAACTAACGTAATGACACTTGACCCGATCATGAGATCCTTCTTGAGGAAAGCTTCCTGTATCTCGCGACGCAGTTGTGGGTCGACGTCTTTGAGCTTCTCGTCGCTCATATGGCCATGCTCCTTGCTGATCTTTTCCACAAGGGCCTTCGCGCTCTGTCGGTCTTTGGGGACGGTCATTATTTCGGTT
Source organism: Apiospora phragmitis (assembly GCF_038363925.1). Taxonomy (NCBI): domain Eukaryota; kingdom Fungi; phylum Ascomycota; class Sordariomycetes; order Amphisphaeriales; family Apiosporaceae; genus Apiospora; species Apiospora phragmitis. The sequence goes on along the minus strand of NW_027117400.1, from coordinate 5,089,411 downwards.
GCCAGTTTGGACAGCAAAACTGCCCACGACTCAATTTCGATGATTGCTCTTCAGGCCATGGACTGATATGAACGGCTCAGATGCGAAAGACTTGGGAATCGTGTCAAGAGGAATATTGATTGAGAATCTGATCCTTCCATGGTTTATCTTTTCATCAAGTATTTAGGTTAAGTTTGGAGAATGACTGCTGGGAAACGAGCCAGGCCCCCTGTCCCGGGCCAGCCTACTGGTTGCCCCCCTCATCACCATCCGATGAGGTTGCATGAGCGTAACGGGAATTGATTGACAGTTGGTTTGGGCTGAGCATGACAATCGACTCGATGCTCGTCGCGAAGAGTAACCGGGCGCGTAAAAGTGATCCTTCGGGTCGGCCCACCTGTGATGACCCTGGACTCTGCACCCCGGCCCCAGCCTGTTTCGCATGACAAGGCATCCTCCTCCCGGCTTGCCCAATCGAATGCCTACAACGTACGTGGGGTATGGTAGATTACCGTAGCCGCTGCAAGTCTAAGCCCCTTTGTTGGTTCGAGGAATCAACCACCTTGTAGCAGCTAGGGGCCGGTTTCTAAACCGGCCTTGCCAATGCATACAGCCAAACTCTTGAGCTGTAGCTATTTGGTGGGTGAAGCATCATAATCCGTATTGTTCATGGACTAGGCTGCATGGCTGGCATTGGTATTCCTGGTAAGAGTTGCAGTTTCAAAAAGGTATTGGAGGCGCGATTGGTGAGGAGGAGATAAGTCACATAATAGGCGCGATAACGGTCGGGCATGAATGATAGTCGAGAATATGCATGAACACGGCAAACCGATATGCAGCCGCCTCGCTGTCACTGTAGCCACTATCTGTCATATTGTGATGGATTGCGGAAAAGCTCTTCTACCTATTCAGCTTCCGAGGCAAAGCGAGCCACTCCGTTTCTAGGTGCATAGCGCCTACCCTGCAATAAGCGAAATTCGATCGGAACGCTCAATTTCAAGCCGCTGCGGATTCGGATTGATGCGCAACGTTATCAGGATGTATTGACTACCTGGAAGCAAGTAGTCCTAATGAGAGAAGTACCCCGAATCCGCCACCGGCGCCCGATCCAGCTTGAAGTACCCCGGCTGCAGCCTCTGAAACACGCCCGCCGGGTCGTACTGCGCCGCCACCCCCTTCAGCCGCGCCCCGTTCTCCTCCCCATAGCTGCCGATCACGTCCTGGAACATGCTGGCGTAGTTCATATAAACATAATCGCTAGCAGCGCCGCGCGCGACCGACGCCGCCTTGATCCGCTCCAAAATCCGCGACGCGACCCCGTACACGGCCGCATCGTCCGCGCGCCGCTCCCACCACGCGGCCACCTGCATTACGTAGACGGGCCGGCCTTGAGCGAGGGCGTCCTCGAGCCCCAGCGCGTTGCCGCCGTTCTTGCGCATCTGCGTCAGGATCGGCAGCGTGAAGGCCTGGCAGGCCAAGACGGGCAGGAGGCCGCGCACATTCTCCAAAGCGGCGATCTCCTCGAAGTAGATGTCCTTGGCCGCGATGAGCACGTCGGCCGAGCCGAGGAAACTGAGGCCGTAGTACATCTCGCGCAGGCCGTCCGGGTTCGAGGCCTGGACTTCGGCCGTGTAGTTGAACAGGACCCGGTTCTGCCGCGTGTCCGAGACGGCCGGGACGTCCGCGAAGGGGGCCCAGGCGGGCGACTGCTGGCCGTCGGGCTCGGCGTAGTAGTGCTCGACCGAGGCGACCTTGGTGCCATTCTGGACGGCCATGGCTAGCCACAGGCCCGCCTTGTGGTCGTTGCTGGCGATGCTGTCGACGGTGGCGGAGAAGGCTTTGCACATTGCGTCGAAGGAGGACTCTTCGTACAGCAAGGAGCCGCCCCACATCTGACCGCCGGGCAATGGGATGGTTTCCAGATGGAAGCTTACCACGATGCCGAAGTTGTTCCCGCCGCCACGGAGTGCCCAATACAGGTCGGGATTCTCGGTTGTGCTCGCAGGCATAATTTTGCCTTGGGCGCCAACGACCTGTGCAATGGTAAGCATTCGTGGTAACTCAAGTATGGGTACTCAACAAGGGGCATCATCTTACATCGTAAGCAACTACATTATCACAGGCCAATCCATACAAGCTCGAGAAGAACGAGATACCACCTATAAGAAGATTGAAGAGTCAGAATGCCCATTGTCATTACAGCAGGGACCAATTTCAATTGAGCTTACTTACCTCCGGTTGTTAGCCCGCCGACACCGATATTCTCAACCCGCCCTCCGATAACCGCGACATCGTCCTTCTGAAGGGCCGAGTAGACGCTGCCCCACGTGTTGCCAGGCTGCACGGCGGCGACCTTCTTGTCGGCAGAGAGGGCGACGCCGCTCAGGTTCTGAAACGACACGGTGATCCCGCCCTCGATGCTGGAGGCGCCGGCGAAGGCCGCGTGCCCGCCACTCTTCACAGCGAAGGGGCACTGGGTCAGACGAGAGAGCAGGACCAGCACCGACACGGCTTCGGGGGCGGACGGCTTGAAGATGCAGTAGGGGTGCACGTCCGACTGGAGGGCGGACCAGTAGGCGCCCACGAAGCTGGTGTAAGCGGCTTCGTCGGGGCGGTCGACGGAGTCTGCGCCGTAATGGTGTTCCAGTGCATTGCACTACATTGGAAACAATGGCCAGGGTGTTAGTCAATAAAGAAAGACGAAGAAGAAGTAACGAGAATCTGCAACTTACAGCGATCTCACAAGCTCGGTTTGATGAGGTATTCGCCAGGGGAGCTAGATCGGTGTACTGGTCGACCTGGAAGCCATGACTCCGGAGAGCGGCGGCAGCGTCAAAGTCGGCATGCTCATGAGGCGCGGCCGTAACGACGCTCAATATGCATGCCAGCAGCGACAGTAGTTGTTGAGATAGATGCAGCATCTTTCCCTGTCAATCGTTCCTCGCGACAGACTGATAATGGTGCGCAATGTTGTGAAACCAGGGAAAAGGAGACGTGAGAATATCTATACTCAAGAAAAAAACTACATGGTGTCAGGAAAGAGACACCGCTAAATCAATGATCGTGAGACAAAGCCCGTCAACAAGGATTACACCGGGCATACCCCAAGTGGTCGAATAGAAGGAGATGCATGTTCGATAGAACGTATGCAACCCTCATATGCAGCCTGGTTACATCAGATGGCAGGGTCTCTACTAGAGCGCCGCTAGCAGATCGGATCGCATAGAACCCGTTGCCACGACTCACGACGCCCACCGCCCTACAGCTTATACGCATGCAGTAAGCATTCCAGAGGGAAGTGACCCAAGATCCTAAAAGATCTAGGTTGCCTCGCTTGTGAATCGATGACTCGATGACATGACTATACTGCGTATATCGACCACACCCCACCAAAATCGCGACGTTAATGGGATTGATTGCAAATAAGCACCCGACGCTTGGCACCCGATAAACAGAATTGAAGACATAACAACCTGGAAAAGCTTCTCAAAATAACTCCGCGATGGAGGGGCACTCATGTCGTCAAAATAAACAGTACTTACCATCCTAGCATCTCGTGTGGATCTGATCTATCTATCTGGGCAGCTCGGTCCGGCAAGATTGATCAATTCTTTCCATCCCACCTGCACCCACTGGGAAGGACGGGACGAGGAAATGAAATGAAGGCGACCCCGCACTCTATTCAACTCCAGACCAGAGGCACTGCCCGCTCTCGCTACCAGCCGAGAGCACTACAGTAACCTGCTCTAGTAGTGGTTGAGTAGCACCCGACCACTGCAAGGCGAGCGGGAAAGTTCAACCCCACCAAGAAAGCAAGGACAAGCAAACCACTAAAGCGAAAGCGCGCGCGCGTCGGGTTCCGAGACTACACCACCACGCGCAAACAGGACACACCAAACACACCGCCGCCATCATCATGTCCACGAACCAGCGCCCGACATCCTCGATAGGCATGGCGCGCGAAAAGACCTTCTTCGAGCAGCAGCGCGAGCTCCTGATCGGCGAGATCGCCATGGTATGTTTTCTTTCTTCTTCTCCTGCCCCCAAGCAAACCAATTGTTTCTCCAACTCAACTCTCCAAAAGAGAGAGTATGTGTATATGAGTGTGCGCGAGAAGACCTCAAACTGACCAATGCCCCCCAAACTCAACCAAACAGAACTTCGAGCACGTCTTAGCCAACATCAACAAGCTCAACCGCTCCCTCGAGGCCGTCATCGCCGTGGGCCACGAGTTCTCCTCGGTCGAGGCGCTGTGGTCGCAGTTCGAGGGCGTCATGGCCAAGGAGCCGGAACAGCCGGCGACGGCGGCAGCCACGGGGGAGGAGGACGAACACAAAAACAACAAGGAGGAAGAAGGTGACAGCGGAGGAGAGGGCGACCACGTCAAGGAGGAGGATCGGGATTGAAGAAACGAAACGAAATGAAACGATTGAAACGACAACACACCTCAGGAGGGGAAAGGGACAAATAACGACGAGCAGGTACCAGAGGAGTAAACCGAAAGCAGTCCATGCAATCAAGAGAAATAATGGCTTGACTTTGTCTGTACATAACCCTCTTGCGAATAGATGTTGGGACGCCAGCAGATGGATACATGCAACTGTCGAACACGCCGCGCGTGGCATTTGTGTGCATCGTCAATCGTACCATATGCTTCTTCTCCTGCTGCTGCTCCTAATGCCGACACGCATTGTTAGCAGCTTTACTTCTCCCCTATCGTTTCCGAGAAGAAGGAGCGGTTGCTGCGTCTTGCCGTCGTGAGCAACAGCAGATCACGGAGGTAGATTTGAGGTGCACACATGCCCATGTCCAACAGTGCGTCATCGGCAGAAAGGAAGGATGGGGACAAGGTGGAGCTCGCAGGAGCAAGCAGCATTTGATGATACCCGGAGCCCAAGCCGAACTATAGGTTCCTCGCGAAAGGGGAGACGAAGACCAAAATAGACGAATCCACCAATCCTATCTGTTCCTGGTTAGCATTCACATCCGTCTGGCTGGCTACTCTAGTTACTCAAGCATTTAGTCATGTCACGATATCATACGAATGAGACTGTGTGGGAGCAATGCGAAATATTTATATAGTTTTTTTTATTCCATATAGCCGGACCACTATGCTGATGTGTTTTGTTTATGCGTCTTGGATCAACAAGAAAGAGGAAACAAAAACACCAAAACCGCAACCGAAAAAAAACGCGAAACAAGTTACCCTATCCTTGATGATGAGAGCTACTACAACAAAAGGAAATATCCTTCTCTGGTCACCTCTTCTCCCTAATAAACCTTTCATCCATGATCAATACACTCGTGTTCTCAAGTTCCAATCCATTCTCTCATCTCCCCCTCTCTGTTCTCTTCTTCACTGGAGAGAGAATTTAAGAGAGCAGGGTCGTTCGTACGTACGTAGCAGCAAACCTCCTTTGGCGGCGGGGGTTTATACAAGACGCCACAGTGTAGCCAAGTGGCCAAGCGGCTCCGCGTTCATCATTCTCCTTTCGTTTCTCCTGGGTCCCATGCATGTACCTCCTCGTCCATCCCCTTCGCAAACAGAGAAAAAACAAAAAGATCGAAAAAAAAAACTCGAGGAACGCCGGTGCGATGAAGATCTATGATGCGTGGGGGGAGCAGCATATACAGGAAGCTCTTTTCGTCCTAACAGCACCTCGTCTTCCTCTTACAACGGCTTGGATGTGTCCCCTGGGATCTCCTAGGTAGTGTGTGTCGTGAAAGTAAAAGTCGTGGCAAATAATAAATATCGTGCAAGAATAGTGCGTGTGTAGTTGTTTGTCGTTGGCATTACCACCCCTCCTCCGGTCGTCCGGTGGTAGGGCGTTGCCCGCGCCTTTCCCCCCCAGGACGCACCCCTTCGTGTCACGGCATCGCGGTGTATGCGCTGCAAAGCCAATCGACGGCGCGCGCTTTACAGTGGCCTACACATCTTTCTCTTCTTCTTAAAAGCACGGACGCCGGGTATGCCACCGCTCTCTCGCCCCGCGCTACTCGTGCCACGTGACGAGCCGCTGGACGCTTGTTGCATGGCCGCCTCCAGGTTGCGACGGTCATTAAAGACAACCGTGTCGATGGCCTTCTCGAAGATCTCGTCCACGCCCGTCATCTCCTTACTGCTACACTCCATATACTGGGCGTTCATCTTCTTGGCGACGGCCATACCCTGGTCCATCGTCACGGGCGTCAGGCCTTGCGTCTTGAGCATCTCCACGCACGTCTTCTTGTGCCGTAGGTCTGACTTGAGGCCAACCAGTACGAGGGGTGTGTAGGGGCAGAAATGCAGGACTTCGGGGTACCACTGTGGAGCTGGTCAGCAATCATGTTTCCTGGATTCGGAGGGAGGCTTGGTGCAAACATACCTTGTCTAATACATTGTCTAAAGAGTTGGGGCAGTCGATGGCGAAGCAGACGAAGATAAGATCGGTTTCGGGGTACGACAGCGGTCGCAACCTGTCGTACTCCTCTTGGCCGGCGGTATCCCAGAGGGCCAGCTCGACGGTTTTACCGGTGCGCTGGTGTGTGGGGTATGTGATGTAGTTCTCGAAGACGGTGGGCACGTATTTCTAGTTTCCGTGTTTAGCAAGGTGGTGGTGGTGGTGGTGGTGGTGGCGGGAATAAAGAATTGAACTCACCTCGGGGAAGTAGCCTTGGCTGTAGCTGATCAATAAACATGTCTTGCCGCAACCGCCGTCGCCGACGACGACAATCTTCTTGGAGTAGGCGGGCGCTTCCGTGACATGGGTCGCCGACGACTCCCTACCGGTCGAGGAGCTCATGGTGGTGCTGACGGTGCCTTCGCTGGATCGCGTGTTACGCTGCTCGCGGGCGCCGGTGGGTTTGCGCTGCAGCCCATTGTCGTACTTCTCGCCCATGGACGAGCTGTTGCCGTAGTAGGAATTGCGGTTCGAGTACTGCGCCATAACGGCGATCGCGTTTTGAGGAACGTCGAACTTGTAAGTAAAAAGTGATACCGGACTAGGACTCAATTCTGGTTGGTGGTTGGTGGTGGTTTGTGGGTGAGAATGCTGGCCCGCCCGAGGTGGAAAGTCTCTCTCTTTCTCTAGTGGTTGGTAGTTGGCTGGGATGAAGGGTGAGACTCTCTTATTGACTTTGTCGAAAAGGTCTTGAGGGTAAGTAAGATGAGGGCAAAGTGCGAGGCGTGAAGTGAGGCGAATGGAGAGGTTGTTTAGCTGTATCGAAGGGCAACAGGCACACAAGGTTTAGATTGATGGGATGGTGGGATGTGGGATGGGATGATGAATTGCACTCCGTCTTGTTGTTTGGAGCGAACAGCTTCATTGGCCGTTCCAAGGCATGGATTTAGTGGTTTAATGGGATGTGGTTGGCGGCTGAGCCGACGCCCAACTTTGACTGGGTCGGCGGGGCAACGGGCTACTGGAGAGGCTGTAGCAGCGCAGCAGTTTAGGGTGGCTGGGCCAGAGCAGAGAGCTGTCCCCGCTATCTCCCTCCCCTGCTACTGCTAACTTCTTAGGCCCCGGCAATCATAGCCTGTTTCCCAGTGTTCCCTCACAGTTCCTATGGCACTTGGTGAGCAGCTGTTCTCCACTGCGTGTGTTACAGATTGCTGTCCGGTCCGTGTTATCTTGTATCTCCCTGTCCCCCCCCCCCCCCAGTGTCCACCAGTTCGACCAGGCTGCTAACCAGGCTACGGACCCGGCCTAGTTCCCTACTAACCTGCTGCCAGCTCAGCTTCAATTCCCCGATCCCGTCACCGATCCATTCTAGACACCATTGACACTAGGAACCAGCAAGGGCCGTGCGCGCGCTTGCAGTCCCAATTCAGGCTAAGCACCACAAGCACAAACCAAGGTCGGTCAGCAAATCGCGAAAGAAATCTCTGCCCTACAAATTCAAGTCAAAAACCGACGCGTCCAACAAAAGGCCCTTGCCTTCCACTTCTTCCTCCTTCTCGCCAACCACAATAACCTACTCTGCTTCAGCAAGCCAGGATGGCCGAGATCAGCAAGTACGTCACTCTGATCTCCAACGATGGCTTCGAGTTTGTCGTCTTGCGCGAGGCGGTCCTCATCAGTCCCATGATCAAGAGCATGATCGATTCGAAGAGTGAGGACCTTTTCCCGTGCCTTTCTCTCAGGTCGCATCTCGGCTAAGTAAGTCTGCAATTAGATAGCTTCCGAGAAGCACGTCTAAGCGGCCGATGCAACTTTGAGGAGATCAGGTAAGGCACACACCATTTCATTCTTTGGGACCTCGATGTCCTGGCTCTCTCTTTTCCGCACTTCCTTGATGAACCACATTATTTCGCTGTGTTCTTACTGAGGGACCACTCACCGTGGACCGCATGACATCAACTACACTTGATCTGAGAAATGTTGTTGCGTTCCCATTCATTGCCTACCTGCACCACGAGTCCACGAAGAACTTTGCACTGACAGCCAGCCTTGTTCAAGTGGTCAAGTAATGGAAAAGGTCGTCGAGTACTTCCACTACTGGTACAAGAACTGCGAGAAGGAAGATGTCCCAGACATGGACATCCCTGCCGAGCTCTGCCTCGAGCTCCTCGTCGCTGCAGACTTTTTGGGCCTCGACAGTAAGAACCTATCCCGACCCCGTGGGGACTAGCTTGGTGGCGATTTTGCTCACACTTCTCCTCGCCCAAGAGCAAACATGATACGACTGAACGAGGCATGAACCGGATGGCGTTGGGCTGGGCGATTGATGAGGCATTCCTGTATTTGGCGTTGTGGTGTTCCGAGATCTCTCGACGAAGCTACTGTGTTTACAAGCTGCTATGCAGGTACCAATATAAGACATGTTCTTTCTGGTACTTAACACTCGTTTTCGACGTCTTGGACTTGCTGTGTGTTGATGCCCGAGTTGGTAAGTATCCCAGGGTTCATCGGATACATTCGGTATGCTGTTCCTCATTTCGTTCATTTCTTCTCTCCATTCATTACCCACCCATCTTAAGCATATACGATCTACCCTTACTTCTTCCGTGGGTTGATCGTCTATAATAGATGGAAAATCAAAATTATCCCCAGTCACTCTGCGCAGCTCCAGCTTCACCGTGGAGTCCAAGCTTTTAATGGAGGGGATACATCCGGGCCACAATGACGTTGCCTCGTGCCACCGCTTCTTTGGAGATAGAAAACACTAGTCTGGCGGACCTGGTTCCAATTCATTTTATACACCAAGACACTCCATTACAGTACTTCTATGTTCATAAATGTCATTTGATTTGGTGTTCCCAGTCTAATTGCATAGGTAGAGTTGTCCCGTGTGTTGTGCGACCCGCATAGCCCAAGTTAAATGTTGTACTCTTTCCGTCGCTGTACTCCGTACACTTCTGAGCCGACTCTGCCGGGGCAATGAGCAAGACCCGCACTCCCCCTTTAATGAAGCTCGTTTTTCATTTCTCAATTGGTATTCTACGATTACATTGTCAACTACCAGTCAATGACTATATCCAAGCTGTCCAGAGAGTATTTGGTGTGATGTGTCTGAGTATTGTAAAGTAGGCAGTAATGTATGTAGTGTGTAATGTGGAAGGCGCAACAGAGCCGGTAACCTTACATCCCACAATGAAGTACAGGAAGGTGCTTGCCACTCCCTCAGCTCCAACATTGAAGTTACCCATTCCAATTGAACTCCCAGAGAATAACCAAAATTCTAAGTATATCCAATTCTGTTTCCTTCGGACCATCGCCATTTCATCCGTCATACATCCAAGGCTCTCAGAGCTTGGGTCCCCCATCGCCGGCGTTCGAGACGCTCCTGTTCCCGCCTGTACTCATCTCGCCACTCAGCTGCTCGTTGATCCTCTTCTTTTTAGCTTGTTCCGGCTGCGACGGCTGCGGCTCGGGTTTGAAAACTTCCTCGTCCTCGGTCTCGTTCTTGTCCACGACTTCTTCCTCGTCGGCCTGTGACGACCCGCCCTCGACGACGTCGGGAAGAGCTGCTGGTGCGGCTTCCAGTGGCACGTCTGGTGGCGATGGTTGTGGTGCCTCCTCGCCGTATCCTCGGAACACCAGTTCGGCTGCCCTCGCGATGGCCACGAGTACCCAGGACGGCAGCCGATTGGGAGGACAGAGTGATGCGGCCGCTACTGGTGGTGGGGGTGGGGGTGATCCTAGGATAGCAGAGAGGTCTAGGTCTGCACGATCAAGGTCGATGCCCATGCGGCCCATCCCCTCCTCGATGATGTGCATATCTTGTTCGGGCTGAGGCTCTTGGATGGGCTCATACTCATGTTCATCCTCATCCTCATCGGCTGATCCGTAGCCCGAGTCCTCTGTGGCATCGTGGTCATGGGCTCGGTGCTGTGGTACGACACCAATGGCGTCTGCCCAGTCTTCTATTGGCTCGCCGTCGTCATCGACTGGCTGGGCCTCCCAGAAACCGGGGCCATTCCAGTTGTGGTCGATCTGTGGAGGAAGAGGAGGAAGTTCTTCATCGTCGCCGACGACATGGTGGTTGCCGTCGGCATCTGCCACAACATCTTCGTCGTTGTAATTGACGAACTCGGGATCCTGCTGATATGCGTCGTCGTCCCCGAAAATCGCGGCCACGGAATCATTGTCGTCCTCTTCCGCGGCGGCCCGCACTGCCTCCAGGTGATGCCAAGAGTAGAGATTCTGGAACCTCTGATGAAGTGTGAGACCGCGCCGGGGGCTGTCGCGATGAGCCTGCTGGCGCAGCATGAAAATCTCCCATGCTTCGAAGGTCCGGCCGAGGCGGCGCGCGTTCGCGGCGTTAGCCACCCACCAAGGTCGTTCCTGGTAGCGACCGAGATCACCCTCGACGATGGCGATCCATCTGCGGAGACGCTGCATGCAGTTGTTCATCATATAAAAGCTCCGGGCTAGCCGGTTGGCGGCATCCTGATGGCTGGTCACCAGGTCGGTTCGTTCCTGGTGCAGCTCGGTGAGCCGCCCGCCGTTGAAGTCTAGGATGGTCGTCTGTGCCTCCCACACTGCCTGCAAGGCCCATTGCACCTCGTCAGACAGGTTACCCAAACTCTCCTCCGGATAGGCTTCGCTCTCGCGGCTCCATCGGGCCCGGGTGTCCCAAATTCTCAGCCTATCCCGCTCGATGTGATCGAGGCGGACATGCATCATATCGCAATCGCTCTGCTGCCACGCGAGGATAGTACGCATGTGGTGTTCCAATCTTTGGAGCAGGCCCTCGGCCAGGGCGATGAGGGCCCCGTCCTCGACCTCGTCGGCGAGCCAGCCGTCCGGATGTCGAAAGACGAGGTTCGCAGCCGCGACCGCCCCATTGCGGAAGTGGTGGGCGAAAAAGTCCTGGGATTGCTCGTACGTAACCTCTTCGCCATCCTCTTCGTCGCTCTCGTCGTCCTGTTCCGATTCAGGACCCGCGCAGTCGACCATGCAAGGGTTCTGGAGGGTTTCCTTGGGGATGGTGGCCCCCGCCACCAAGAGGTCGACGGACAGCAAGTGCCCGCAGCTGTGGTACAGCTTCTGGCGGCACATGGGGCACTTGTCGTGGCCCCCGTTCTCAGACTCGATCCAGTTTTGGAAGCACTCTGGGTGGGCGCTGTGGGCACCGTCACACGGCAAGGAGACGAATTCATCGTCTGGCACGTCTGTCTCCTCTCGGCAGATGGGGCAGGTCTCGAGTTCTTCGGGAATCATTGGAGACGGACATGGGGGCGGGGGGGCCGATGATGCCTCCTGCTTTAGAGAGGCTTTGTGTTGCTCTGTCTGGAGGTCCGGCTGCTCGGCATCGACAGGTGTGTAGACAATTTCATTAGTGGTTTCATCGAACGAGGCTGTCCACTCGACTTTGGGGATGTTATTGTTGGCAGCCATGGTGTTGATTGATTGGCTATGCGAACGTTGAAAGATGGTTGGGTTGGTGTTGCTGTCCTTTGAAGATAGGGCAGATGTGTGGTATGGAGTAGTTGGAATGAAGTCTCTGGCCGTATAAGTGGCTTTGGGCTTGGTGTTGATGGTTGTGAGAGAGTATAGTCCGTGTTATAGAGAGTGACCTCGGACTGAAGTTGGCTTGACTACTTCTATCCTGTGGCGGATATAGTGTCTTCCAAAAGGTTCTGTGAAGAAGTAGATGATCAAGTAAGTGATGCTTGAATGATCTGTGTGGAAGACGGGGTGAAGAGAGAGGAGCTCAATATAGATTGGTGTATCTGTGTTGAGTCTCGGCAATAGACAGTACAGGTATGAATAATAAGAACGGAAGCAGGAAAGGAGGAGAGCAGAGCTCAATTTACATATAGCAAATAAACGAAAAACCCCTTCTGAGATGGCCATCTAGATAGAGTTCAAGTGAGGCAGCAATCATTCCATGCTGCTTTTTCTTCATTTCTAGCTTTTCACTCGAGGCAGGGTATGAGCCAGAGACTGGCGATGTTTTCCTGGTTCGAGGCCCGGAGATATATATTTGCAGTATAGAGTTTGGGTACGGCCTGTATCAGAGGAGAGGGAAGAGGGGAGAACCAGCCTTCTTCCGGTGGCTCTGTTTCCATAATGTGAGGATAGAGTGTGTGGCAGGGCACTCACCCTCAGGATCAGTACTGATGCCCATTGCTATGGATTCTTTGGGCGAGATATGTGAGTCAAGATACGAGAAATGGGCTTTCGGAGATGCATTTTGACTGTGTATTAGAAATCGGAGGGAAAACTCTAACAATTGGCTTCTCTTTCGGGGAATTCGTTCAATGGAACATTGTGGGTTGGCCGAAGCAGATAGAGTGGCATATTTGTGTGTTGCTCCCATCTGTGTGTCGGGCTGGAAGCCGTAGTCGTGTTGAAACCCCCATTTTTTCTCCAGAGAATTACCAGCGAACCGAGTCCATCCCAACAATCTCAACTACGAAAGGCTTCAGCGGCAAGATTTTGCTTCGCATGTTCTACTTGTCGTTTGCTGAGCAACTTGAGGGCAATTGTTTGCTGGTTTTGAGAGCTCTCTCCTCTCACTTTAGACGGGCTTGCTGTTTATTCCATTTATACGACCCGAGAGGAAACCGAACCACAGAATAACGTTGCTGGACCCCCAGATGCCATGAACTCTGATACTTTGTTGCCTCACTCAACAGCACCAAAAGCTCCCAGCACTCATCGTTACTCGCACAACTGCTTCGGAGCTAGCAGATACGCTTCAATTGACTACCCACCTACTTTGACAGCCTCAATTGAGAAGATACTACTTGCTGCTTGCCTGGCAATGAACGCAGGTATGTTGCATTGGGATACGAACGAACCCGAGCTGGCGGATAAGGCGTATTATGCTTATCTTCTTCCGTTAGAGTTTCCTTCCACTCGGGTCACTGTTTAACTACACAGCCCATTATATCATTGAAGGCCATTACATGCTTCAAAAATGATGGACCAGGGGGGGAAGGAGTAACAGTAAGGCTTAATACGTGCCACATATGTACGTTTTACTGGAACAAATGCTCCTTTATGCGCGTTGGCAATCATCACTCTACGTCTGTCTCTACGTGGGGGGCGTCGTCAAAAAGGGGATGAACCGAATCGTGCTCAGACATTTATATCAATCACCAAGTGTCTGTCTGGTACGACCTACTATCACAAGCTTGAGCCAAGCTGCGAAGTAAGCTGCAAAGTTGAACTGGAAAAAGAAGCAAAAAAAATGCAAAAACTTAGCTCGTGCCCTGGATCGAACAGGGGTTGCCAGAATAATTACAGCTTATGGATCAGAATCTGGAGTGATAGCCACTACACTACACAAGCCTAGAACTCAACGTTTGCAAGGATAAAAATATGCCGTCTTATTACATGATAAGTACAGTATTACAGATAACAACAGCCTGTCAACGCTGCATCACCGTCACCGCCGCCGCCATGTTCCTGTATGTATTAAGGTTAAATGTGGGCTGCTCCGTTGTGGGTTCGAGTCGGTGCGCAAACAAAAATGGGCTATGGAAATCGACGGTCGGACTAGACCAAGACCGAAGCAAGCAACCTTCGAGGATCAATGAACCAAGCTGTATTATCTCAATGAGGAGGAGGAGGAGGTCATTGCGATAGTAATAGTAATCATAAATCGAATTGCACCGCTTTTTCATCCCGTAGCTCTTTAAATATTATGTACACTGACAACTGGGGTATCATTTCAGTGCCACCCTCCACCTCGTCCGCGACCCTGCCCTCCCCGTCCTCTTCCCCGTCCACGTCCTCCCCCAAAGCCGCCGCCACCACCGCGTCCTCCTCCTCCTCCTCTGCCTCCACCACCACGTCCACCATCCCGTCGAGGCATCGACGGCGCCGGTCCCTTGTGTCTGCGCTGCGTCCTCTCCTTGGGCGTTGCGTCCCAGTGGTTCGGCAGCTCCAGCAGGCTGCAAAACGCCGCCGTCTGCGGGCTCGTGTACTCCTCGGGCTGTTTATTAACGAAATTGAGGTCGGGCACCTCCTCGTCCTCGGGCAGGGGCGGCGCCGTGATCTCGAAGTTGTGCGGAACATCTAACCTGCCGGGCTTGACCACATGCTCCTCGACCCAGGCCCGCTCCGCGTCGATCTGGGGCGCGTACACGGACTCGCCCAGGTCGGGCGGCAGCCGGGCGGTCTCGCGGTCCTCGTGGCCGAAGGCGAGGGAGCTGTGCATCACGCGCGTGATGGCCAGCCATTCGGGATCGTACATAAGCTTGGGTTTGTTATCGGGAGTCAAGCCCAGAGCGGTGGCGGGTGGGTTCACGGGCGTGAGATACGAGAGTTGGAGGAACTTCTTGCCGGGCAGGGCTTTGTCGAGTGCCATGAAGCGGGTCTGGGTGTTGGTGATGGTAGGCGGGACTGGCTGTCCAGGTATCATCCTAGGCTTGGGGGTCGGCCGGGCAAAGGCGGCGGGTAGTTGCGCTCTCAGCTCATCTGGGACTATGCTTGTAGCAGTGGCGGTGGTGTCACTGGGTTTCGTCTCTTCAGATTTAGGTTTCCGTTCTTCTTCAGCTTTGGGCTTCGAGGGCTCTTGGCTGACGTCGTCATCGTCCATGTCCAGATCAATTTCATCGGGGTTCGCAGCAGGTTCCGCTGCCGCTGCCGCCGCCGAATCAACAGCTGCTGGCTGGGGCTCCATGTTCGTTGCCTGTTCGTCCTCGGCCTTGGGCGCATCGAACTTCTTTATGGCGGTGAACTTGCAGTGCAAATGCGCGGACAACCAGTACGCCGGTCGCAGCCGGTCCAGAACGTAAGTCGCCGCAGGGTTGCCGAGCGTGCCGTCCCGCGACTCGTCGGCAAAAAAGGGCTTCTCGCGGAACAGGGCCTTGTCGTCGCCGTGGCGCTCAATGGCGCGGGGCCAGTCATGGCTGACGCCGACGTCGACCTGTTCGCGCATGAGCAGGAGCTTGCGCACGTCGATCTCGCGCACGTGATAAAAACTCTTGATGTCATCACTGTTGAAGGGCAGCCGCTCGACGTGGGGCCGGTTGTAGTCGTGCCCCTTCCAGATGCCGCTCATGCCGGCGATGCGGAGCGGGCCGAAGCGCAGCACGTTGGCGGCGCCCATGTAGTAGATGTTGGGCGCGACCCAGCCGCCGTAGTAGAGCTCCCACAGGTGCGAAGCGGCCTCGTGGTTGCCGCCGACGAAGAGGGTCAGGAAGGGAGCCTTGGCGGTGCCGCGGTAGTACTGGGGAAGTCGCCCAGGTGGCGGTACTTGGTGGGCACCGACATGACGGTGATGTCGGCCACGTTGCGCACGGCCTGGAAGTCGCCCCCGATCATGAGGAGGTCGACCGTGTCCCAGCCCCGGACTTTCGCGGCGTTCTGGACGCCCGCGTAGATGGCATCGAGTGTGCCATGTCCCTGGATGAAAAGGTTAGGATCAAATTGGCGCTGATGTAATGCGGCAGGATATTTCAGTACTTACACATCCCTCAAATGCCACCCGCAAACCTCCGATCTCTTGCAGAATCTTTTTACTTGCCATGGTGGATTGCTGAAGTTGGCAGACAAAGTAAACAGAGATGCAGATGCGAGATGACCTTCCTCTATTTCAATGTTCAACATTCAAAGGTAGTGGGTCAATTAGTAGCTAGAATTGAGATATGGCCCGTGCGGACGCTCGCAACTGCTTTGAATGCTTTCGCGAACGCGCCTCATCGAAGCACCCTTAAAAGCTGCCTATATTTCAATTGATGATAGTTCACAGATCCTCAATAACAAAATAAATTAAAAGTACTCTAAATGTTATTTTTCTTTCTATTAATCATAAATAATTTATCTGATTTCTCTCAGGCCCAATTGGAGTGCTGGTGGCTGGCTTATTTTACTCCTACTGTCTCGATTTGCAGTGTCATTACATATTGTGTCCACCATCCTGACAGGGGCCTGGGTTGACTCACGAATGACTCCCACCCAGAAGTCATACATACCTAATGGTTCATGCACGACTTGAGCTTCATGTCAAGAAATATTCAGGCTAGTGAGTATGATATGATATGATGTTCTTTTGTTCTCGTGGAGCGTGTTTTTATGCAGGCATGCTCTGGCATCAGACAATCATTAGCGAGCAAAGTGCAACTCCTTTTCAGAGCTGCTCCAGCCATGCACGCAATTTGGCAGCCCCGACTTCCCACTGCACATCATTCTGCACATGATGTCCAGCACCAGGTACCCAAGCGAGTCTGACGCCCTGCCCGCTGTCATCTTGCCCCCCCTCCCCATCCAGCTTTCTGACTGGCGCACTGTCGGCTTCGAGCTTCTTCTCCTTAACCATGTCTGACACGGCGTTGCGATACATTTGGGCGGCCTGGACCTGGACATCTCTTGTCATCAGCTTATCCCCCGTGCCGGCCATGATCAGGATCCTGTCGCTGCTCCCATCCCAACCCAGGATGTTGCCTAGAAGCTTTCTGGCGTCGACAAAGGGGGCCATCATGCCGATCGGCCACCAGAAGCTCTCAAAGCGGTTTAGGTGCCGCTGGAACTCTAACAGATCCTCCTCGGGGTACTGCTCGCTGAAGAAGGCTCTCCTCGTCAAGGACGGGTGCGACAAGGGTGAGTTCGAGTGCCAGCCGTGAAAAACCAGGCGTATGGGAAACCAGGGATCAAAGCAAGCCCAGTTGTAGTAGACCTTGTATCTTTTGGCAGGGCAACAGGGTCAGCCAGCCCTTGCTTGCAGATGTTATATGACATGTGTGTGTACTTACGATCCGGTACCAGGGACTGCCCCGAGCAGACCCAACCCCTTGACCTTGACGCCTCCCTCATTGACCAGAAACTGGCTCAGCCCGCCGCCGCTGGAATGGCCCACAAGGACGACCTCCCCGCCGCCTACTCCTTCCCGCGCCTGCACTGCCTGGATGCCGGCCACGAGGTCGTCGCCGAGGTCCTGCTTGGTCGTCGCGTAGAGCATGCGCAGGAAGAACGGGTGCCAGCTCTCGCCGTGGCCCCGCGTGGACACGGCGTAGCTCGTGACGCCGTGCCGGGCCAGGTAGCGCATGTAGGGCGTCCAGACCCAGGCGCAGCCCATGCCGCCGTGCGCAAAGACGACAACGGGCTTGGGAGGAGATGTTTCTGATGACAAGGACGAGGATGGTTTGGCCCAGAGGAGCTCGACTTTGCCGTGGGGGGTCCGCACGAAGGAGCGCTCGATGCCGGCCGGCAGAGCTGAGGGCGGACCGGTTGGCCGCGTCCAGTATATCCAATCATACGAGAGATAGAAGTTCAAATTGAACATTGTGTGATATCTGATGTGATATCGAACTCGATTTATTGATGAAATCCGAATATGTTAGTGTATATATGGGAGTTAGCTGTCGCGTGGTCTGCCTCATAAGTACCTTAGCCAGGAAGAAGAACTGCTTATATAGGAGACTGTCCCCGTGCTAGTTCCAAAGTTCAGCTACCGGACTAACCCGATAATGGGATAATAGCCGTGTCAGCCAGAGAATGAAACATTTGCCAGATAACTCGTTGTCGCGATTAATAGGGGCTTGGCATTCCAGCCGCAAATGCGCCTTGATCGAACAAATATCGGAACCCTTGGCGATACTACATACACAATGGCTGACTGAGTCACTATTTACATAGACTTTCAGCTCTCCCATTGGCATTTCTTGCACTACAGAAGATCCTTAGCTTTCAGCCACGCCGGCGCTGAAGAGCATGCTATGCTAGGCTGTAGGTAGGCTGATACAAGCCGCCATTGAGACGTTGTATCACATTTTCGAGTTGCATTTGCACGGTCACGACAATGTCTGTCGAAAGGAGAGACATTGACAGGCGAGCAATGTAAGTCCAGGAAGTGCAGAGAAATTGAAGAGTACTGTTTCGTGGGAAGCCTGTCAACCTAGAAAAAAAAATATGGAGGTGGCCGCCCATCACACTTCAACGATTTACAGTGGGTCTTTAGCTCAGCACGCCCTGACCACCGCTAAACTGCAGTCCCAAACTCTGGCCGTGCCGTTTCTTTTTCTCGTATCAAGTCGTTTTCGCAACGTCAAGGACTATTCAACTGTCCGGCCATATTCTGTATCCTCGTCAATTCAATCGGAAGGCCGGTCATATTCACCATGGAGAAGGAGACACTTGAGCCGAGCCTGCGTTTTCTGACAGACGCGGCTCATTTGCTGGCCAAGACGGCGCCAGAAACCTCTGCACACATCATGGCCAAGAGGAATAGTCTCATGTTTGAGAACAATCTTGAGCTATCAGACCGACAGAGAGAGCATATATGCGGCTCGTGTGGTCACATAATGATTCCCGGTGCTGGCG
Organism: Apiospora phragmitis; assembly: GCF_038363925.1. Taxonomy (NCBI): domain Eukaryota; kingdom Fungi; phylum Ascomycota; class Sordariomycetes; order Amphisphaeriales; family Apiosporaceae; genus Apiospora; species Apiospora phragmitis. The sequence goes on along the minus strand of NW_027117400.1, from coordinate 5,070,734 downwards.
ATGCACTGAAGTTGGAAACAGACAAGGTTATTCGCAAGAGCCGCAGCAAGAAAGGGGCAGTCGCCGCCAAACCAGACGCGAGAAAGCCTGGTCGCGCATCTGGCATTCGTAAAGTTATGACGTGCAAGATGTGTGACCGCTACACGAAGCTCGACTTCCCACCACCTCCCTCCATTGTGCGAAGAGCGAAGGCAAAACCCACTATTTCAACAACAATACCAGGTCTCCCCATAGCTCCTGGCGCAAAGGCGAATGCGGCTCAAGCCAGCGAGCCAGCAAAGGCGCCGCCATCCGCCAACGCCAGCAGCAAAAAGAGAGCTAAGAACCGAAAACAGGGTCTCCAAGCTCTGCTTCAGTCGCAAGCCTCCTCATCTGCTCCCAAAGTGGGGCTTGGACTTAGCCTGGCTGACTTCATGAAGAAATGAGATTCCTCTATCCAGATATTTCAGATCCAACATGGCATTTTGGGGATCTTCATATCCAAATTCAATCAAGAATTACCCAGCTTGGATTGCATCCCCGAATGGCTGCTGAGCTGTCGCCGCTAACAACACTGTGGAACATTCTGGACCCAGCTGGTTAGGCTATGTCATCAGGCTCTTGGCGACCCCGCGGATGCACTAACTTGCCCCTCCAAAATTTTCGGTAACCTACTGCGAAAACATACCCCTCCAAAGATTTAAGAGTCACTTTGCGACAAGCCGCAACCCAACCTATTCTTATTAGGTATTCGCCCAGTTTTGCCATAAAAGTAACGAGATAAACATTATTCAATATGTCGGCAAAAGATCACCAGGACGCGACGACCAAGACGCTTTCTTCGTCCGAGTTCTTCGAGACCATCGGGCAAAAGGCGAGCCAAACGACAAATGGACAAGTCAACGGAGCCGGGCAGGAAAATGGAGAGGACGAGCCCAAGGTCGTCGAGGAGATCGAGTCGCTCTGCATGAACTGCCACGAGAATGTAAGCGGACTGCACTATTTCTTCGACCCGGATTGGTTTTGTTTTTTCTTTATACTAACCTTTGCTTTCTGCCAGGGCATGACGAGAATGATGTTAACCATGATCCCCTACTTCCGCGAGGTCATCATCATGTCTTTCTCCTGCGAGCACTGCCACTTCGCCAACACCGAAATCCAAGCCGCGGGCACCATCCAACCCAGGGGTAGTCGCTACGAACTGCGACTCAGCGAGATGGAGGACTACGCCAGAACCGTGGTCAAGTCCGACAATGCCGTCGTCAAATTCATTGAGCTCGATGTCGAAGTCCCCGCCGGTCGCGGACAACTTACAAATGTCGAGGGTCTTCTGTCGAGTATCATCGATGACCTCGAGCTGGGCCAAGAGGCGCGCAAGGAACAGGCCCCGGAGATTCACGGCAAGATTGCCGACATCATCACCAAGGGTCGTTCCATGCTTGCTGGCAACGACTTTCCTTTCCGCGTATCGCTAGACGACCCGTCCGGCAACTCCTGGATCTCGCCCGATATCAAGGACGGCGTTGGAAAGTGGTACAAGCGTGACTACGTGCGGACACCGGAGCAGAATGCTGCTCTGGGACTGGCGGCGCAAGACCCCAACGTCATTGACGCTACCACCACAAGCCCCGAGGACAACATCATCCCCGACACCGTCTACTCCTTCCCCGCCACATGCCCCGGTTGCATGCACCCCTGTACCACCAACATGAAGATGGTCGATATTCCACACTTCAAGGCTGTTGTGTTGATGTCAACAGCATGCGAGGACTGTGGTTACAAGTCAAATGATGTCAAGACGGGAGGAGAGATCCCAGAATTGGGCAAGAAGATTTCGCTGAAGGTGGATGAACCTGTCGACTTGGCAAGAGACATCCTGAAGAGCGAAAGCTGCGCGCTCGAGTGCCCGGAGCTCAGCCTGCACGTCAACCCTGGCACCCTGGGTGGGCGCTTCACCACGGTCGAGGGTCTCTTGACCCAAGTCCGAACGGACCTGCACAACCAGATCTTCCAATCGGGCGAGAGCGGCGACTCGTTGGCTAGCGGCGAGAAGTCGAAATGGGATGAATTCTTCAGCGGCCTGGATGCGGCCATCAAGGGCGAGAAGAAGTTCACGATTATTCTGACGGATCCCCTCGCCTCCAGCTACGTCCAGAAGCTGGTCGACCCGGACCAGGAGGACCCACAAATCACGAGCAAGGACTACACGCGGACGGACGAGGAAGAGGAGGACCTTGGCTTGAAGGACATGAAGACCGAAGGCTACGAGCAAGATGCGGCGGCGACGACGACGAATGGCGAGGATGCGGCCAAGACATCATGATAGCTAGCATCGGGTCTTGTCGAGGGCGGACTGGATAGTAAAATGAAAAAGTGGTAGTAGTATACGGTTTGACGATGATAGATACCAAAATAGATCTCCTTTGCACTTACATGCCTGCTTTTTGGACATTATTTGCCATTTACATGACTGTGAGGTATACTGACCTTCTTTAGTCCCACTGAGGATTCCCCATTCGTAGAGCTGGCAATACGACTCATAATCTACATAGGTACGATTGAAAAGTGAAACCCAGTGTTTTGAGGTCTTTCCCAGTGCTCTTTGAGGGTCTCGTATTGAGAAAGGGGCTGAATTGACACTGGGAACAGGAGGAACCAGATCAGTGCAGGTCTACAGACTCTCGAGTGCTTTGAGCGACGAGACTTGTGTCGCCGACAGAAAGCAAACAAACTTGAGACTCGCTTGACAGTACTCATCAATTTCATCCCACCCAAGATCAGCAATCTAACATACATGCTTCTTTCTGCCTGAAGCCTTATATCGCAATACATACCAAAGCCACATACTTAGACACTGCACTTATACAAACAGTTCCACCTTCCCACGACCACCCACCGCCCGAATCTTCCCCCCCAATCTCGAGCGGGCTCCCCTCAAACACCAAGAACTCCTTGTTTTCCTCCTCCTCCTCCTCCTCCTCCCTCCTCCTCCTCGGTATAACTCTTCTTCTTATCCTTGTCCTTGCCCTTGCTGTCCAACCCCAACATCTTATACACATTCCCCCCACCAACCCCAACGCCTCCCCTCGCCCAGCCGCCCCTCCCCCATTGCGCCACACAATCCCCGCCAACAGGCCCATATCGCGCACGAGCCAGTCCTCCTCGAGCCCGATGGCGACCACCACGCCCGCCCGCACGAGCGCGTCGACCGCCGTGCCGTTGGTCAGCGGCGCCCCCGTCAGCGCCCGCCGCTGGTCCCACGACGTGCGGTACGACTGCAGCGGCGACAGCACGACGCCGACCCGCGCCGCGGCCAGCTCGTCCGCCACCAGGTGCGACTCGGCGCCGCCCAGGATGACGACCGTCAGGTTGGATTGACCAACCTCCTCGACTTGCGCCTTCAGCTTGAGCGCGCTCGCGATGCCGTCGGCGCTGTGGACCGTGATGGCGAGGGGCACCTCGCCGCGGACCACCCTGCGCAGATACGCCTCCTCCGAGAAGGCATCGGCCGTCGTCTCATTGTTCGCATCTTTTACATCACCCACAGCCTTGAGCAGCTTCCGACGCAGCGCACCGACAGCCCCGGAAACAGTCCCATCCCCACCAGACTTGGCCGCCTCTTCCTGCAGCGTATAGTGCACCGCGACATCCTCGGCGAAGACAACACCATTCTCAAGGACGTGGCCCGCGTCCGTGCGGAAGCCGACGCTGGTGCCGAAGTGCGTGCCCGCCGAGGCGAATGCCGGGGCCGAGATGGCGCGCGTGACGCCGTAGCGGTGCGCGTACCGCAGCTTCTTCGTGCCCAGACGTAGCCCATCAACGCCGCGGCTGAACTGCGACGTCGAGTGGCCGTTGTCGGTGCTGTCCTCGGCGTCGATGGCGTTGAGGCCGAGCAGGGAGCCGAAGGCCGTGAACGGCTTCGTCAGATATCCGTCCTTCAGGTGGATGCGCCTGGTAGCCGCGCCGACGACTTTGGAGGGGCAAGAAGCGCCGACGCAGACGACCTTGCCGCAGGAGACGGCGACCGTCAGGTTGTTGCTGCCGGTAGATGATCCCCGGGCGGAACCTTCCAGGCCAGGGAGGTACGAGGTCGTAACGCCCGTGAACACGACATCGGCCACAACGTCCGTCGGTTCCTCCGTGGGCATGTCGAACGTAGTCTTCGGGTCAATCGGCCCCCTGAGGGGCTTCTCGAGCTCGACGGGGTCGTCGAACTGCGCCGTGCCGTCGATCCAGACCTGCACGGGCGCCGCGCCCACGCTCAGCGGGTCGCTGTCCCAGACCACGACGTCGGCGTCGAAGCCGGGCTTGACCTTCCCCAAGCGCTCGGCCAGCCCCAGCCGCTCGGCGGGCGCTGTCGTCACCGACGCCAGTGCGACGGCGTAGGGCAGGCCGTAGCCGAACGCCTTGGCCGCCTCGAAGACGACGTGTTGCGCGTTGAGTACGGGGTTGTCGCTGACGTAGATGGGCGTCAACCCCGCCTCCCAGAGCTTTTTGCCGGCGTACTCGGACCCGACGTAGGCCTCGGCCTTGTACCACATGTTGTCGGCGAAGAGGGCCGAGGCGGGCGGCGTCGGGCCCCAGGCGCGCTTGAGGATCTCGGGCACGAGGTACGTCTGGTGCGCGTGGTGGAAGGCGCGGATCGAGAAGTTGAACTCGTTGGTGTGGTCGACGAAGGCCTCGAGGTCCGGCACCGTGTAGCAGTGCGTGTTGATGTGCACCTGGCCCCGCAGCGCGGCGCCCAGGGACTCCCACTTCAGATCCTGCGGCAGATAGGCGTCCATCTTCTCGACGCCCACGGCCTCGGCTTGGGCGCACCAGTCGTCCTGCGCCCGGTTCAGCGTCGCGGCCGTCTCGAAGGCGCGCCGGAACTCCCAGGACTCCCCGAGCCGGCTGACGGGGCCATGCTCGCCCACTTTGCCGTAGACGCGCTTGGCGTTCTCGCCGCACGCCATCTTCATGTAGCGCCAGCTCCGGTCCGGATCGGCCAGCATGTCAGCGACCGCGATCTCGGCGCGGCCGTCGGGCTGGCCCACGGCGTGCTTGATGGGGTACGCCTCGCCGCCGATGTTGTTCCCGGATCCAGGCAACACCAAACTCGTCGTGACGCCGCCGGACTTGATGACCTGGATTTGGTGGTCCTGGGGCTGGAGCCCGTCGATGGACCGGACATAGGGCGTGATGTCGGCCGACATCTCGTTGGTGTCATCGTTACCCACGAGCTCGGGCAGCGAGTCCACGCCCGCATGACTGTGCATGTCGATGATTCCAGTTGTTAATTGACGGCCCTGGGCGTCCCACACGAGAGTATCGGACGCGAGGCTCCTGGGCGAGATATCCTTCTCGACCTTCTTGATCAGGCCGTACTCCATGTACACATCGGCATTAATCCAGGCGTAGCCCTTGCCGGCCCACGCACCCTCGGCACTAGTGCCCTTGGCTGGCTCCCCCACCCAGACCGTCGCGTTCTTGATGAGCGTCGGCTTGTGGCCGTCGACGTAGCGCGCGTTGCGTTCGCGGCCCAGGCCGATAGGGTCCTGCGGCTTCTTGTGCAGCTTGGCGCAGGTCTGCAGGTCAGCATGCAGCTTGTCCATCGACAGCCGTGACGGGTTTCGTCGCGCCGCCGACTCGGTTGGGGAACTGCCCGAGATTTGCCTCCATTGGGCGTAGACGATGAAGCCGAGACACGCGAGACCCAAGATCTTGAGGACCCGTGTAAGTCGCGCCGGTCGGCGCCTGCGCCAACGCGGTGGTGGTGGTGGTACAGGCCCGGCAGCACTGTATGGTGGCAGCATCAGATCTCCTTCCTTCTTGAAACCCATCTTTGGTGTCAATGAGTCCTGAAGATGAAATGAGATTGAGAGATGAAAAGAGATGAGTCAAGTCATGCTTGTTGATCTTAAGATCAGTGCACTGAATGGGACGGTATCATACAAGCTAGTCTTGACTTAGAAGGTGGTGGGGTTGTCGGCATGTCATGGAGTCAGTCCGCCGATAACGATAAGGAGGTGGATGAGCCGATCATGAAATGGCACTGAGTAACGGGCATGACGCGATTCTTCCTTTTTCAAACCTATCTTTGCACTGAGCGAGTCCTTCGATTAGTTGATGGGGGATAGATGAAATCGATCTCATGGATGCACTGAAGACGGTAGCGACAACACTTTGGATGTTTCATGACGCCGTACTTGTGCGTAAGTAGCGGAACTTACCACCCCCAATCCCCAAAAGCAGTTGGCTCAGGTGGTGCATACGCCACATGAGCCTCATGTAAGTGCCGATATAAGTGCCTATCCCCTTGACTGCTAACTACTGTAATATAAGTGGGGGAAACTCGATATTTCAATTCATATTGTTACCTGGGCGAGTTACAAGTCCTATACGGCATCAACTTTCACTATATCAAGATATCTGATATCTGATTGTTCCAGAAGCTCCCCACTTCTATCACCTAGCAAATAGGGGGCTATCATAGACACGTTAACGACACCGAGTTCCAGCGCTCTATTCGTCTATGTTCCGGCTGCTCTATGTTGAATGGCCACAGTTCCTCGACGAACTCTCATGATAACTGCCTGTGCTCTACAAACATCAGATCCCTGAAAATACAGGCCGCAAGGAAGCTGCCACATGAGCTGTACTCTGGCATAGCTGAAGGTTTTCTTCGCTGCATTGGGTTGCAATTCCATATATAGTCGAACTTATTGACTCTTTCAACTGTTTCTTCGAAGTAATTATCAGCCAGTACCGCTTGGTTTGCTACATTCTACCTTCATAGAACATCCCTGTTGCTTCACTTCTTACGGGTGAAAATCAAAAATTATTTTAGCCTAAGAACAGGGGTCTTGAAGTGTCGTGTCGGATACCTCTTTCTATCAGTCATTGTTTTTGCATCTAGACCTAGCGTGAAACCTACGCTGAGAACAAACCATATAAGTTTGGTGTTCATGTTTGCTCCCAAAGACGGACTAGCACAGCAACGACATTGCTCTGTAGATGTTCGATCTTATACAAGAAGTATATTAAAGTAAAAGCACTCTCCATCTTCTCCCCACTTTTGTTCAATAACAATCTCTCCACATAGGAAAAACGAAAGAAGCACGAAGACGAAGACGAAGAGGCAAATGCCCAAAAGGAATCTCGGAGCCACACCTCCGTCATACCATCCGGCTTCTTGGCATCTCCTTTCTTTGCATTCTTTGACTGAGTCTTGATCTGCTTGGGGCTTGTATCTCCCACGCTTGAGCCAACGCCAGCGAGGTCAGACTGTCGAGACTTCCTGAAGTGGGTCAGTGGATGTGTTGGACAAGTACAGGAAAAAGCTCGTAATCGTACTGCTGCGTGTTCTGAGAACGCCCCGATGTATGCTCGGCTTGGTCCATGTTCAGTTTCGAGCGGGTGATAATGATGAGGTATCTGGGGCTTCCGCAGTGGGCTTGCAGGAAATGGTTTTCGTCAGGGAAGAGGATCGTTGCTCTGGGAGCCTCGTCAAGATGGGTTTCGCTTAGTATTCTGGTTGTAGGGAGTCCGCCGATGATGAGAAGAAAAAGGGGAAGAGAAGAAGGACGATGCCATATCTTATATCTGTTGAGCTTGAAGAAGAGACCGGCCATGGCGTATACTGACGGACCTTGGGGTCGTGGCAACCTCCAAGGTCATCGTGACCTGATCAGTTCGCGACATCAAGCCTAGTGATGAGGTAGAATCGTTGGTTGCCTTGTCTATCGGCGATCAAATGTCGCAACCAGTCAGTCCCTTTGGTGCAGGTTCCCTTATTCTGCAAGTACTTCATGAGGCATATATCACAAGGTCTCAACGAAGCTTTCTATTGCTGGTCAGTTGTATCAAGTTTATAGAACCAGCATTGGGTATTACACAGTACCCGATCTATACCCCTTGCAAAACCCCAGTCAGCCGCAGTCCTCATAATGCATTGTAAGCATGGCTTGCTCAGACTGACCAGACACGAAACTGATAGGGGGTCTGCAAAGGCACTGGAAAATTATGGGCCATGGCGACCTTGGTAATAGTACTTAGTTAGTCTTGAAATTCCCGATGGCCGTGGTGATTCTACCTGAAGGTGCATGCATGCACGCTGACACGAGAAGAACGCGCCCCATCTCATGCGCCGATACGGGATTTTGTGACAGGCCGCAGCCCCGTTCGCACATTGTGTACCTTTGTTCGTCGCTGATTTTGGCTCAGTTCAAGTATCACTCACGCAGGTTGTTGGGCGTACGAGAAGACGGCGCACACTGCAGCCTTACATTTTTGTCATCCAGCGCATGAGACTTGATGGGTCGGAGCTCGCTTTCCTCTTCGGCACGCGGTTCTGGCTGGCCACCAAAGCCGTCTGATTCGTTGAACATCCCGGAGAGGATTACATGATGATTTCCAGTCCAGCTTTCGATGCCCCTAGGGGCCAAGATTCTGAAGTCCAAACCTGAAACATGCGTCGACCTGGCTTGGTGGGCGATGGACTGTGGCATCCTTTGCGTAATTTGATTGGCAGATCAAGAATGAGCAGCCGGGTCGAGTTTCCAACCTCTGGCTCCACCCCATCCTACCACCATCAGTTGTGGCCTAATAGCGTACAACATCTACTCAAGCTGTTCACGTGCGGCTCCTCGCCCCCTTTTCTTTGGAGACACGCCATGCTATCTTTGCTGACGCTCGTTCCAAACGCACCTGTGTCTTTGCTAGGTATGTGTGACAAATGGGAAGCTTTCACTTGAGGGTCTTAGAAAGAGGACAGCGGAGGAATGCCGGAAGGTGTAACCTAGCACATACCAGAGGCGTCGAAGATGGCAAATTTTGCCGTTCTCGATTTGAAGCCTCCCATGCTCTTTGAATTCTCGGCATACGAGAACATCTCCATCACGAAGACGCTGGGATGTTTGAAAGCCAGCGAGCCCGAGCCACACAGGATCACCTACAAACACTATGTGTTCGTTGCTGATCTAGGCACGGCATGAAACACCATTCCCTGGCATTCCTCAAAGCATGCTTAATGTCTTGACCACAACAGAGATTATCACTAGCGTATATGTCCCGTCCGTGATCCCGAATCAAGGCGAAGGCTTCTGAAGGCAGTGTTAGAGTTGATGGTCGTAATTGTGGATTGCAGCTCAGATGATTACCGTCTAGCAGCAGAGCACCGTCCCGTTCTTCACAAAACCGAAAAGCCTTTTGCAACGAGGATGTCGATGAAGCAGGTTTTGACCCCATCTCATCCAGCCTGTAGGTGGTATAGAGGTCTCATGACCTTATCAGGAACTGCGCAAGGATTAGCAAGACCAAACCCAACACTATCAAACGTGTGGTTCACCGGATTATACCGCCAAAGTTTCTCCAGTCCCAGTAGGTCCACTGAGAAGTATCATGAAGACTTTTCCTTCCAGATTGGTTATCGTGGGGGTCCAAGGCAAACATTGCACATTTACCTGCGATGGTGTCACCCCCGAGCGTCTAGGTTGTTTTGTGTGTTCCAACAAACGTTCGCACAAGGTCTTGGGTTGACTCGGGCAGTACAAGTTGATCGAAAGCGTCGTTGTTCAAATCAATTAGAACGGACACTGGCAAAATATGGTTCGCTAGCATGCTACGTCTGGTTTCTTATGAGAACCGCAAGTGCAAAATTGGTACCCCAAGCTTTTTCAGTGGTATGCTACTGTCATTGAAGGCATCAGCATCAGCCACAGCCTTGGGGATTTGCCTAAAGTGAATGCAGTTATGCCTGAATTGTTGTAACGGAACCCTTGGTCATAATACACTGGTATTGAAAGATAGTTTCGCTATAGAAACATACTTCAAATGTCATAAGATACATGTAAAGAGACGATATGAATCGCCCAACGCCCTACTCCCCCTCGTGCTGAGAAGCTCCAAGGTAATGCAGCAATGACCGACCACCAGAACGACCACACATCCCGTCGTACCTCCCAGAGCCTGGGGTTTTCTCCAAACGCCTGAGATGATCGACCCCTATGCCTTGCAGCTCTCATCCTTGCCCTTCATGCAGTCCGACATGTAGTTGACCGTAGTACGGCAGTTCAGCTCCGTCCCGTCCTTCCTCCACTGGCTCCAATGCTTCGACCCGCACTTGTCGGCGCCGTTCTTGCGGAGGTCCTGATAGTCGTTCCAGATCTGGTTGCCGGAGCGGCGGCACTCGTAGTCGCCCTCGACACTGACGTGGCAGCCGCTCGTGACGGTCGTGCCCTTCAGCCCCTGGCCCGAGCACGCGCCCGCGCACTTGTGGTACACGTCGGGCCGGTACCGGTACTCGTCGTCGCGGATCAGGAAGTTGTTGACGGCCTCGTCGCAGTATTTGACCTGCATCGTCGCGCTGCCGCACATGGCCGAGCCCTTGCGGTCGTACGTGTCGCGGCTTGTCAGGGGCAGGGGCAGGGTCGAGGCGTTGGCGCCCGAAGCGGCGAGGAGGGAGCCGAGGGTGAGGAGGGCGGTGGTGAACTGCATGGTGGCGGGTTTGGATTTGGTGATGACGAGAAGGGAAGGTTATGTTCTGGCAGAAATGATATGACGGGATGGTTGGTCTTGCTAAAAAGATGGAATGGGGTGTGTCGGTCTCTGTTGGTTGTTGCAGTTGCAAGCTGTGGTGATGATGGACGATGCGAAAGCTGGTGGTGTTTAATTTTCTAACATAAGATGCAGGGCTCATACCTCTACTATATACTCCATGAGAACTTTAGGCATCTGCATTTTCCTATGACTATGTATTCCGATCATCTTGAGACCACAATGAGATACAGTAAAGTGCGATAGAAGGTATGTGATGGAATTAGTATGGTACACAGTAAGCGGGCAGAGGCAGTGTCTCTATACGGTTTCTACCTGTACAGTAATTGGGGACTCAGCGCTGCCTAGGCGTTGTGGAGTCGGCCTCAATCATGGAGGATTAGACGAACTACGATCAAGTAAGACTGCAAGGTCTTCCCGCAACGCTAATAGCCGCGCTGTCTATTTCGAGAATGCGTTAGGTTTATGGACTTTTAGTTCTAATGGTAGATGTTTCAACTTAATTGACGGGGTGATGAGAATGGGTTGTCTGGCTCGAGGCCAACATGTACTCGAAAACAATGTTAAGTGCTTGGCCATGGCCTTGTGCAGAAAGAACGAACCAATATATTGATTACTGCTTTGCCAAGATATGTCCTCAAATCTGACACACAGCTGGCGTATTCTACTTCTTTGCCATAGGATAATCGTCTGACCGATTTTATACATCGGAAAGAATCTAGGTGGACACAGCGATGTCGAAGACCAAAATCATCTTTTGCGTTTGGTAGACCAGCCCGGCTCCGCCCATGCACTGGGGCAATGCAGCCCAGGCCGTTCAATTACCGCCATGGCTGCTAACCTAACCGCTGTCCCTCCGAAAATAGCAAGGCATGGTGGTATGTAAACTTGCCCAGTACGCAACGCCGCTCTGTTCGCGTCGACTTGCCATTGCGGCAGTCGCAATGCGTCGTTATCCTGCCAATGGAAGATTTAAATTCCCCTGAGAACCGCTGTCCAATTTCAATTACGCGCACTTCAACATGGACCTGCCCGATGCGTTCCGCATTTTTGGCCGTCCGCCCCGGGCAGCGCGATGACCCCTTTCGCTGCACCCTGCGACATGCGCGCCGGCATGGGGAGCCTGTGGTCAAATACACCAGCCTCTCTCATTCACTTGGGGCGACCCTAGTGTCACGAGGAATATCATCCTCCTGAATGGCGCCAAGCAAACCGTCACTAAGCACCTCGAGGTCGCGCTCCGCGGCCTCCAGGATGTCAGTGTCGAGTATACATACGTTTTCTGGATCGACGCCACATCTGCGTTAAGCAGTTACACATGCCCGAGAAAATGACCAGCTGTGGCACTTGCCCCTGGCCGGTCGTGGGTGGCCCTCGTCATCGCGCTGCTGGCGCGCTACAAGATGAAGATCACCCAGTTCCCCCAACCGGTTCCGCGTGTCGTGCACCATGAGCCGGGCGTGGAAAACATCCTCGCCATCATGGGGTCACATTGACTTCCTCCGGCTCCTGGACCACGGCCTCTTATCCAGTGTGCCCAAAACTCTTCTCTGTCGAGTCGCGCCATACCGGCCTTGCTCCGTCCCGCCCGTCCGGCAACACCACCGCCACTGCATGCGACGGACGAATCGGGCAGCAGCCGGTGGAAGTGACAAATCTACGTGCGCAGACCGCTGGACGCGGCGGATGAGGTACTACTGGATCAGGCCCGGAACCAAAACGCTAGGCCGTACGGCCTGCTGTTCGTTGTCCAAAGACCGGCATTTCGGCATCGGCCCCGGTCTAGTTTCGCAGCCGGCCGGGGACCGCAGGCGGGACGAGCATTTCATGTTCGTGTGCGTGGCGCACAGCCAATGCGTGAAAAGTCATGCTCATCCATCTCCAAGACCAAGTGCAAGTTTGGTGTGGCAAAAATGAAAAAATTGAGTCCCTCGAGCCGGATTTGAACCGGCGACCTGTGGATATACAAGTGTATTGTAGCAATTACAGTCCATCGCTCTGCCAACTGAGCTATCAAGGGCTGACTTTGTGTTCTTTATAGATGCCAAAATGTCCCAAATCTCTTAATATATACGTCAAATCCATGGCTAAGCATGCTTGTACTGGGCTATTCGCTGGTGGTTCACGAGACCGGTCATGGGCTTATGAAGTACCCACTTCGGCCCCGGATGGCTCGGGGACTACCAAAGCCGAATCCGGCATTGCGGTCAATGATATCATCCAGCGTAGGCTGTTTCAACTAGCTGAACTTGCAATGTACTTGAAGAGCAGGTGCTTCGAGTTCTCAGCCACATTGTCGATTGAGTTATCTTGGTGCCCCAATGCCGCGTCTGACTACCGGGGCTCGGGTAATAGTGGTGGCTAAGGCAGGAGCCGTCCATCCTCCGGCCCCGCCACATCACATCATCGTGACAGAACCACAATAAGTGAAGGTTCATATGGCGTAACGCGAGTAGCACTCGCTACGTCAAGCCGGCACGCAAATGATGTTCGGAATCGGTATATAAAGGAGTTAGAGATCCCTTTTACAGCAACGCGCCAGCCATTTGGTTCCCTCTCAACTTGCCCACATACTTCTCCTCTTCGAGAATTGCCGTGTTACGATATAACTACAAGAACCGATACGGCCCGAAGCCAACATAGTATTCAAGCCTCCACAATGTCGACAGGCGGGCCTCCTGCAGGTGTTCACACGGGCGGCAATGTACGTTCTTCCTGCTTATCAAACCCCTCCTGTCCCTCTGATTACTCCTCATCAGCCTTTCTTTTACCCAGTCCCCAACCAGAAAGGCTCTGCAAGAAGAGGTTGTAACCCCCGCTAACCTTTCCATCCAACAGAAAGGCGACGGCGGCCTAATGAACAAGCTCAAAGGCGCCATCAAGCCCAGCAGCAGCACGGCCAAGAGCGACGGCGCGGACCTGCCGGGTGCACCCGGCGGCGCCGCGCACGAGGACGACGATCGCGGGGGCAGCGGCATCCTCAACGCCCTCAAGCCGGGGACCGACAATGCCGAGGGCAACCCCACCCTCGACGCGGCGCGCGAAGCGACGCAGAGCTTGAAGGGCGACATGTCCAACAGCATGCCAGCGGGCGCCTCAGCGTTTAAGTCGGGTCTCCCGGGGGGGCCGGGCACGCAGGGGGCTTAGCCGTCGAACTCGGTGGTATGATGGAAGGAGAGGGGTTGTAATAATTAGGAGCTATGTCTGACGATTATACACGGACTGTTGTAATAATTCATGATATAAGCTGTGCTTCCCTTCGTTCCCCAAGGACGTGATAACGCTTTTTCTAGTTTTTGCCGGTCACCGCCGCTTTGTTGGGAGCAAGCTTCTCCATGATCTTGTCGGCGCCAACAATGGCAAAGCCAATGGCGGTGAGCGTAGGATCGCACGTCGACCCCGACGGAACGATGTTGCACCCGCCCACGACCACGTTGTCCGTGCCCCAGACGCGCCCGTACTTGTCGCAGATGCTGTCCGCCCGGCTGGTCCCCGCGCGTGTCGTGCCCCCGATGCCGTATTGGGAAAGCATATTACTTCCCGGGTCCGCGAAGCAGGGGTGGGCACCGGGACATATCCGCCCAGCTTCGACGCCACGCTGCACATGTCCTGCATCATCGCCTGGGGGCGACGAGCGCCGTCGTCATTCTCGGAGAACTGCACGTCGAATGTGGGCGCCGGTATCCCGAAGCGTTCTGTTATCGTGTCGGAGAAAGTGACCTTGTTGTTATTGCCGGAAGCGCAAGTGGACCATCGGAGATCCACGACCACGCGCGAGTCTACTTCTGTTGCTGTTGCGGCCTTTGCAGCAGCGTTGTTGCGGTAGATTTGGGCGTGCCATGGGTAGCGCTCCGACGCGGGCGAGTTGACCTGGGGGTCAAGGTCCGTGGAGGGGATGGGGATAGGGTCAATGGGATGCGCCTTCTTGTGCTTGTCGACAAGTTGTTTCCAGCAAAGGCCGTAAGGATCCTCAGTCACGGCGTTCACGAGGTCGCGTGACGATGCCACCTGGCGTCGACACCCCGCCGGCACAGATGACGTAGACTTTCGCCATGAGAAGGAAATCGTTGCGAAGAAAGTCGTTGCCCGACTTGAGATCTTTGCAAAACGCACCCTCCACCTGATCACCGTCTGAACGACCTGGGTGCTGCAGCTTTGTGCATAACGCTCCCGAATGCAACGTAAACGAGCCTGGCACAGGAGCGGAGCGACCGTCTGTCTTGGTAGTTCTGGCGTAGATATCACCAAGCACTACTGCGGACGAGGACCACTCCGGGGAGTGCTGGCCAGAACGCTTCTGGACGCGAAGTGGTGCCATAGAAACAAAGTCCCGGGCGCCGCGTTCGTAGCTGGCGCTCTGCAGCGTGCGCTTCACGAGTTGGTGCCGGATGGAGTCCTCGAAGACGGTGCTGTCGATCTTGGTGCGCGCCTCCGCCTCGGCGTAGAGGGCGTCCCATTCCTTGTCGTTGAAGAGGGCGCTGCGCTCCAGCGTAGGGTCCTGTCGGGCTGCGCAGAAGGTCCAGCGAGAATCTAACGTGTCACCTGCGTTTTGTCCGGAAGGCCAGGCATTGTCGAGAAGAGAAGAATATGGGCTACCCTGATCAATGCTACGGTTAGCGTTTATCAGGTCCATTCCTGAAGCTGCATTATCGCGGAGACTCACTTGAAAGAAGTGTTGACATCTCCCGGTGTGGGGGTTTCCCTGAAAGACTGCGAGGACTCCAAAATGGACACCGTTCATGGACCGTCGTTCCGAGTAACTTACTCTTCCTTGATCTGGACCATATGTGCCGCGATTCCGGCGTCGACAAGCTTGCGGGCGTACGTAAGACCGACGGGAGATGCTCCGACAACAACAGCATCCGTCCCAATGATGTTCGAACCATTATTTCCAGACATCGTGTGTCTTTTCAGCTTATGTGAAGGAGTGGTTAAAATGATGAATATAGAGTCGTAGAGAATTACCGCTCTACCAGATGAGTAGGAGGAATGGGATGAGAGAGAAAGAACTATATATAGCCTGCCGTGCCGCTGCGAATCCTGGTTCTTTGCACGAGCGTCAAACGCACCCCCGCATGCACGGAATACTCGGCTTGAAAAGTAGCAGTGGCAGACCTCAGAGCAGCATAAACGATGACGAGCATGTTGTTAACTACTGACATTTCCAAGCTTTTGTTACATGCAGGAAGCAAGAGCGCAAAGAAGATAGATAAGGAGAGTACATTGATCTTGCCTTCGGATTCAAGTTGGAGGATGTATTGTGATACGTTTACTGGCTTACCTCCTAGGACACTCCCACGCGGCGCGAGGTGGTGACCCGGTAGAGTGGTACGGAACGGGCGCCGAATCTCGGAAAATAGGGGCATATCGCCCTTTTCCACCACCCGTCACGGAAATATCTAACAGTCACTTGCCGCAGCGGAGGTACATTGCATATTTGATCCGATCCAGCGTCCTCAACCATGTCGCCTTTTGTTAGAAGCAGTAGCAAGTAGTCTGGCACGTATATCACTGTCCTTTTACGCGGTGTGATGATATTTTGAGGCGATATGTATTTATTGACCGGGTTAGTAAACCAGTTGCTTTTCGATTTTCTTAGGGTATACCAGCTTTGAAAAATTTTCACTTTTAATCGTAGTCGAGAATACGCTGTCGTATCTCCCGGGTTTAGCCCCTTTTCCCGATTCGGTATCGCGTGGTCGTGCACGTTTATTTTAATTTAAATATATATTAAATAAATAATAATAAAATACTTTTAAGTTTTATATTTTTTAATATTATTATTATTATTATTAATAGTACGCCGTAGGCCGAAAGCCTTCGGTACATCTACCTAGTTCCTCGTGTAATAAACCGTGCCGAAGCTGGACTAAAAATACACGCTACCATATCGTAAAATCTACCTCACGTGCTCGACGTTACCATGCTGGTTCTCACCTACCAGCCTAGTGACCCTTGCTTTAGGGCCTGAAGAGATTATTTAGGTTCGGGTGGTCCCCCAATCTCCATTGCCAGCTTATACAGCGGTAGTCGACCGGTCCGTAGAAGCCACTTTGCGATAACCTTCGCCGTATCTTTTCCTACAGTAAGCGCCGCTAGATCGCGACGAGTTCGCAGCGGACTAGGTGCTAGCTGTCTTGCTAGCTGCTCTTGCTTTCCCTCGAAGTCCTTGCAGTATAGGATCAGGTGTTCAGCTGTCTCCCGCCCTTCACCGCAGTTGCATAGCGGCGTCGGGACGTCTGGAACCCGGCAGGTGAACAGGAACGACTTGAGCCCTATTCTTCCAGTGCGTGCTTGCATTAGGACCGACGCTTCGTGCTTGAGCATATCGTCATAGCGACGGCACGCTCCCCAGTCTGGCGGCGACTCTGCAGCTAGTTCGCGGCGGCCTCGCGTAGGAGTGACGGCATGGAACCATCTTTGTTCCCATTTCTCTTTGAGCGCTTGTTCGACATTTTTTAATATTATTTAATTAATAAATATAGAAAAATGTTTATTTAAAAAAAATAAAGAGTATATATATTTTTTATTTATTATATTATAAAAAGTAAGTGTTTTAGTGAAAAAGGGGTGGTAATAGCTTGGGGTGGTAGCAGCCTGGGGGTTGATCTTATGCCATTAGAAAATGGGATCCCGCGCTTACCATTTTCGGCACCCAGAACAGCGCTTTCTCTCTTTAACGTGTGTTTCAGTCTACATATTAAGACTAGTATTATTATTACACTTGCCTGTCTTCATATGGCAACTGCTCAAACTCGTCCCGGAACAAGACCTGCGGCGTCGCCGGGTAGCAGTGGAAGTTCCTCCGGCGCAGGCACAGCCACGCCGGCCGCCCCCGGTCGTGGACGTCGTCGCGGGTCACCTCGCGCCAGGTGCCGTCGTGCGGGTCGGTCATCATCTTGCGATCGATAGGGGACGGGGTCCAGGGCGAAGGGGGAGTCTCGGGCTCCGGCGTCGGCGGTGCTGGCCGGGTCGCGAGGGCCTGCGCCATACTCTCCTCCTCGGCCCGTCGTAAGGCCGCGTCGAGGGTCAGCGACTCGACCGAGGACGTCTGCCGCACCTTGTCGAGCAGCTCCCGGGGTGTGCTGGTCTTGCTTCCTGTTGCATCGCGAACCTTCTTATGCAGCCGCTCGGGCGGGATCCAGCCCATCATCTCGTACCTCTCGGCAAGGCTTAGTGACTCGGGGTGGGCTAGTGTCTTGCCCTCAAGATCCCCACGGGCTAGTAAGCGGGCACGCTTGTGTCCAGATCAATACTACAATGCTCTGTCTCGTGTGTGGTCAATGAAAACCTATCTCATCGTCGCTAAGTTCCTCGTTTTGCGTCTCGGCCTTTGTATAGAGCGCTTGGGAAATGTTCATCGCTTCTCTTGGCCCACTTTGCCGTAAACTGTGCCAGCGTTACGGGCTGCAACCTTCAGGAAAGAATTCGCAGAAGGTTTACGAGGGTCTCGACTCCCATGACATCCTGGCTATGCCCGATTGCTGAAAAGCCACTGCAGTCGGGCAGAGGCGTGGTTAGGGGAGGTGTGCGGCAACATCAAGAAAGAAGGAAGAGGGGAGAGAGTTATTGGAAGGAAATAATTTATCCTCTTGACTTGACTACGGGATGCGTCCGCCGGTATTCCGCGCTCATGGGAAGGAGATATTTAGGCAGCGATCAAAATGGCATGACCTTAGTCAAAATAGATCCGAGCTTGGGTAAATTGGGAAATTGTCCACTTCCACAATCCATTTCTTTTTCTTTACGCCGCCACTACAAGCATCGCGGTCTGAAAGCCTTCTTTGTCGTCGGGCACCATGATGAGCATGCTCTCGACAAGCAGGGTATGGAGTGGGTTGCTGGGTTCGTGGAAGCTCACGGGTGTCGGCTACGTGTTGATGCTTTCCGGATGCCGGTATGCTTCGGTACCTGAGATCGTCCATGACGACGACGTCCCAGGTGTTGGCGAAGGCAACATGGCAGTTGTAACAGGACACGTAGCCGCTGCCGGACAGCGACTCGGCAAAGAGGATGGTGTGCGGAGATTCCGTCTCTCGAACGCTAGTCCGGGGGGCTGCCCTGTCTTCTCTGCACTGGTCCAGGCCGTACAGGACGATTAGGAAATATGACTTTTACCATGGCTTGGTTCGAGGCCCATGTTCGCAGTAGCCAACAAGAAAGAGGTCCCGTCAACACCATGCCGCACATCCGTGGAGGGTCCCGTTCGCCCACCACCGGAATCGAAGTCAAGCACCTTGATCCCAGTAACAGTCGATATTCATTATTATATCTGAGCTGGATATATGTAACTTGAGCTTCTCTAATCCGCAAGCACACATTAGAGTTCAGTAATTAGCATCCTTCACTCACATAATCAGTAAGCGTTCTCACGTTTCAATGACTGATACGGCGCTACTTGCATACGTTTAATTCCCCTGACCAGGTATTGGAAATGAAAAGATCAGAGAGCAGAGCACTCCTAGGTGCACGGTAAATAGGTCGAATTATCCGAGCGAAGTCTGATTTTCTACTGCATGTAAGAGTTAACCTTACACTGACTGGTTGGTATATTAGGTTTACAGCTGGCTCTCACATTTGCTGAATAATGAATTGCTATGTCCCTGCTCTATTTCGGTTTTATAGTTGGCCATCATGGGTGCTGCCGCGTGGCACGCGGGGAACGACACGGACATAAAACTAACTCCAAGCTGCGTGACAATGCATCTTCTTGTTTTGGGACCAATACTCTTCGATCAAACAAGGTTGGTCCCATCTTTTTGGACATAAAGGCCACGAGCTCAAGGGGACTACGACGCATTGAAACTTACCTACTCTCTGTCCCAGTCAGACACCATGGAATACCAAACGGACCAGCAGTTGATTGAGAGAGATGGAGTCCATGTCGGTGGGTGGTCTCTTCGCCATGTACTATGGCCCAAGAAAGCCAATGGCCTCCATGGTAGGGTTTGCACAAACACCCCCTTTCTTCCATCTGCCGCTGACATTTTGTCACAGTTAGCAGTGAAGACCGGGTTGCAGAGACCACAGTTGAGCCGGACTGGTCGAGTGAAGAGGAGCGCAGACTGGTTCGTAGATTGGACCTCGGGGTGTTGTTGCCATGCTGTTTGATCTACTTCTTTGCCTACCTAGGTTGGTTAACCCGCACCGAATACCGCACGTATGATCAAACGCTTATGCAATTCAGACCGTGCCAATATCGGTAACGTCAAGATCTTGCAGTCTGGCACCGACCACAACATCTCCAAGGCACTGCACTTGGTCGGGCGCGACTTCAACTGGGTAAAGCGCCATCTTTACTTGTGCGCGTTCCTGATCGAAGAAATACTTAATTGTGCGACAGGCCGTATCCATCGCCTACTTCCCGGTCTTGTTCTTCATCGTCCCCTCCAACCTCGTGGTCAAGAAGTTCAATGCCAAACGGTATCTGCCCATCATCATGATCCTCTTCGGGGGCATCAGCATGTGCATAGCGGCAAGCACGAACTCGGAGAGCCTCCTCGTTTCTCGGTTCTTTCTAGGGTTCCCCGAGTCCGGCGTCGTTCCTGCCTGCATGATTTACTTCTCTTTCTGGTACAAGCCGGTCGAGAGGGCGTGGAGGATCGGTGTCTTCTACAGTGCCAACGCTCTCGCTTCTGGATCCTCGGGGTTCCTCGCAGTGTGGATAGATAAGGCAGGTTGAACTGGTCGAACCGTTTCCGGGACGTACTCCGCTAACTTCAGACGCTTGAGCAAGCTGAACGGAGAGCAGAACTTGGACTCTTGGCGGTGGGTGTTCATCATCGAGGGTGTCATCACGATGTTTGTTTCCATCCCGGTGTACTTCCTCCTCCTTACCTTCCCCGAGTCATCGACAGCACTCAATGAGCGCCGTATGTATATTCTTCAAGCCTTAAAATGAACCGGAGTTATATACTGACATCCAGACAGAACGCCACATCGCCGTTAATCGACTTGCAATAGGCAGCGCACGTCAAACCGACAGGACATGGGACTGGACGGCTGCATTTTCAGTGCTCGCGCGGCCGTCGACCTGCATATTCTTCGTCTCGTACACCTGTCTGTGTCTAGTCGGAACGGCCCAGGGCACATTTGCCCCCACCGTCCTGCATCAGGTGCGCTCGTTTCCCAAGGCATATCTCCCTAATGGTCGGTCGGGTTAGCTCACACTCTAGTTGCCTGCTTCGCCCGCGGCTCAGTTCCTGAGATTTTCGCCCCAGAAGGCCAACACCTACATGTCCATCGTCTACTTCTACACCATCCCCCTCTACTGGCTCTGGCCCCTGCACTCGGACTGGACGCGCGAGCGTATGTGGCACTACGTCGTGCCCGTCCTCTGCACCATCCCTGCTACGCCACCTGGACCTGGGCCTCGGCCCGCCAGTCCTTCGGCGGGCTGTCCAACTTCTCCCTCTACGGCCTGGCGTTCCTCGGCCACCTGACTTCGGTCGCGCAGCCGGCCGCGCTCTCGTACCGTAGCAACACGCTGTACGGCGCGACGGAGCAGGCGGTCGGCAGCGGCATAATGATCGGGGCTCTCTACCTGGCTAGTATCATCTCACCACAGGTATGATGCTATCTATCACCTGCCCCTGTAACGCCAGCGGTTGAGACATGTACGCGTAATTACTTAGCTGATATGATATCTGACTTTCACTAGATGTACCCGGATTCAGCCGCCCCGTGGTATCTATCTGCGTTCATAGCCACCGTGTGCTTGCTCGCCGTGTGCGTCCTGTCGTACCTGGCTCTCCCCACCGTATTGCTCTGGGAGGCCAGAAAGCGCAAGGCCAGGACCGGACATGCGATGCCGCGGTGGGCGATGGAAGACGCAGAACGCAGTGAAGCCACCCCATTGCCATCACAAATAAACCACGGTACTATTACTAAGCCGACCCTGGTCCATATTGACTGATGTCAGGATTGTCGGGTGCAGGGATACCAAGAGGTATCAGATTTTTCAAGACTTACGTTGGGTTGCTTTGAGCAGGGCGATGTATAATAACTACGGTTTCTGCTGGGGCACAGATGTAATAGTAGCATGTGTCGATACAGTCGCTGAAGATCGTTTGTATACTTGGTTTGATTTCTTCCCCAGGAGAACTTGAGCTTTCTTGGTATTCTGATAACAGCAATTCTCGGGCTTGTGGAGCCAACATCTGTGGCAGTGCATTCAGCTGCATTCAATAGCTGCCTGGGCCCTGATGGCCTGATTGTGGCGCTAGCATGTGGAACCAATTGCCTGCACTATCTCTATTTTAGGCGCCTTGCAGCCAACCATCCCACTCTTTGTGCGCCTAGTTTGCTGCAGGGTCGAAGCAAAAATTATTTTCCCTCCGTCCCCCCCGCGACGCTCACTCACTCCTTTGAAAACAAAACCATCAGCAAATTCCTGTGACAGTTCAAGCATCAACCACCATCATCATCATGCCTATCAGTAAGAAAGCCAGAGTGAGTGAACCGCATCTCATCTACTGCGATCGTCCTTGCGCACTGTCGCAATTAAAAAACAGAACCCCCTGAGCTAACCGTCTCTCAGGTGCAACGCGAGCACAAGGCCGCCGAGAAGGCCGGCACGCGCGCCCCGGTCAAGGCCAACGGCCTGCCCGTCAAACCCCCCAAGCCCACATCCATCGTGAGCTTTACCACCTGAAGTGACCCCTATTCGACCTGTTGCAAAGCTGATCCTGCCCCAACCCCCCTTCATCCAGTGCCAAAACTGCCGCAAGGAGATTGTCAACACCAACAAGCTGCAGCTGGAGGTGCACGCGCAAACGCACGACGCCAAGAACTGGCCCAAGGAGAAGTGCTGGCCCAATGACTTCCAGTAAATTCCCGCCCATTGCGGATGGTGTGCCTTTGTCCAGGCCTGAGGAGGCACTGGGGCGCTAGCGAAGAGGGCGGTCAATCGGGACACCGCCTATCTGGAGACGTTCGCTGCTGTCTCGACCTTGATTGATTGCTGGCGAGAAGGAGACCCAACCCCGGGGAGGTGCGACAGCGCCTTCTTTCAATACAAGTACAGACTCAGTATTTAGTATAGGGGAAATGAGATATGACTAAACCAAAACATTAAATTACGAACTGATTCACAGCCCAATACGGGCCTCCCGTTCTCCTACCCCGACCGGTTATCGTAACCCGTGTCACTTCTTGCTCTCCGCGTACTTGGACGTCGGCCGCGTCCACGATTGCTCCAGTCAGCACCACCACGCTCGGGGCCTGCCGGATATCGAAGACAGGAAACGCCACTCCGCCTTTCCGCAGCAGTCAGTTGCGCAACCATCACCGCCACCAAGGAGTCCTGCACGGAGATTCGAAGGGGCACTTGAGTATACCCGCGTTGCTTGCCGTGATCATCAGTGCCCGTGCCAGACGAGTCGTCAGAGCTGTGAGGACATCGCCTCAAAGAAGCGGTCGTTTGGCCCACATCCGAACTGACGCTCCAGGGGATCAGGGAAGAGGGGGCGGGGCTTTGGTAGTTGTAGTGAACGTGCTCGCATCCTTTCTCTCCGCTCGGCATCCGAGGAAGAACACCTTGAGGCCTTGTTCAGTACGGGCATGATAAAATTTGATCCCAGGTTCAGGTGGACAACTCAAAGGGTTTCGGGGTCTGGGCTGACGACGGGAACTCGATATCCATTATCCCCGCGACTATATGTTCGGACTCGCCCACAGTTGTGGAGCATGCGGGGTTCGTAGGGAGGGAGGTCGGGCGGTCCGGAGGCGTCGTACACACCTAGGATGAATCCCGTCTCATACCTTGCCGTCAACTAATTGTGCCAAATTTGGTCTTCAATATCGCAAATAAAATATGTTAGAGATATTGTCGGAAATGGGGGGTCTCCCCCGCTTATGTACATGTAGCTAATTGGAGAGTCTATTCATGGGGGCCTTTGCCCTTCAGTAGGTAGCCTTAAGCTTTACTCTATCCCGCTAACTCAGGGGGTTTCTGTAACTTTTCCATTCCAAGAAGAGCTTCATTCTCACTGCCCGCACCGAATTGCCGAACTTAACGACGGCAAATGCATTGATGCACATGTCGAGGGTGGTGGGCAGTCGACGCGATCGGTTTTGCTGGATTGGGCAATGCACTGATCAAGGCAGTGTCGGCGAAGTCGGGCGGCCAGTGATGCAACCGAGTGGAGCAAACTGCACCTTCCCTCCTGTCTTTGACGCACCTTCCTCTGATCATCCTCCTAGAAGTCTGCCTTGCGAGGCAGTCAGATAGGCAACACAGCGCTTGCAGAGCCAGCCTGATGCTTCTTGGATCGCAGTCTCCGTGCCATCGGGGTTTAGTTAAATTGATGCCTGAAAGCCCCAACTGGGTACGACTTATTTTCTTCCTCCACAATCTACTGCATAGTTTGTCTCGGTCTTCTCAGTTCAATTGCCCGTCTCTATACGTCTCGAATCATGGCTGACCCCTTCAGCATCACCACTGGCGTCGCGGGCCTAATCGGACTGGGAATGCAGATAGCAAGTGGAGTAGCAAAGCTTAGGGATGCCTGCAAGCTATCTGAAGGGATTCCGGACGTGGTCAAATCATTGGCTGTCGATATTGATTTCATTCAGAGGTATATTGACAGGCTGGCCCTTCCGAAGTCCATTAATGTCCTCGACGTGACATACTGCAACAGCCGTCTGCAAGCTGTGGCAGAAGCATTCGACCGCCTTCCTCAGCCGAAGAACGACGATTCAAAGACTAGCAAGGTGAAGACGTCAGTGGCTAAGCTAGGAAGGATGAGGTATTGCAAAGACGACCTCGACTCCATCAAGGCTCTGGTCAATGATGCTAAGCTGAGTCTTGTCATGTTGTAAGTTTTCCGCACACCATCCTATAATTATGACGCGGAGACTCATTGATTCGAACTAGAGCTGTCTCTCCGGAAGTGCGATACGATGTTTCACTCGTACCTCCTGCCTCTTCTCAAGGTCTTCTGCCCGAGGGAGAGTCTAGTGATCACGACCACAACAGCCAACAAACTTGCGTATTGGGCACCAGAGTTATCCCATTGAAGAGCCGGAAGTTCAAAGAGACCTACTCGATCAGTTATTACCGACAACGGCGGCGTCCGGTAAACTGCGTTAAAAGGAGCTGCCCTTGTCGATGTCACACAAAAGGAACGCTGAAGAGCCGTTTCTGGAGCTTCGAGTACACGCCACTCTCCATGGTCCTCGAAGACTGTGACTTTCCAAATTGCAATGGTCGACATTACAGTGTGTCTCTCCGTGTGGCGCTCTCACAGCTTGGGCTCCCATGGGCCCTGGCACTGGGCTTCAACTTTGCAAAATGGGCTACCAGTTACTCGATGTATCCCGTTTTAACCCCGCAGGCAACTGTTCGCTTCACATCGCCCGGCTTCAGATTACTCTTTGAAATTAGCCACGGCGAGGTTGAATTAGCGGAAGGAATCAGGAAGTTCACCGAGATGTACGATCAGGATCGCAGCATGAAACATCACGTTAACCCTGCGGGACGGGGTTATATCGAGGCAAGTAACGAATCCAACCAGTTTGATAATAGCATCATAGGCTGATCAGAAACTCCAGGAACTTCTAAGGTATCCCTCTGAAGGACGTATTGAATTCGACAACGTTACGGCACTGCTCGACCTGTTCATTGATAAATTCGAGATAAAACAAGGTTGGAATGATATCGCGTATGTATTGAGTAACTACCTGGGCATTCACCGGTTGCACTGCGGATGATAGGACGTATGAAACTAACGAACAGAACTGGTGAAGTATCCTCTACAGTTCTGCGCATTGGATTGGAGAGGCCCCTCACATGGCAATCTTTGGGGAGCTTCTTAATCATGGATTCGATTCAAGCGAAATGGGTAGTCCCGAGCCAAAGAAGTGGCCGAAACCATGTGACCCGAACTGGATATCGGAGGAGTTAACACAGGACCCATTCTTCACCAAGTTGCTTTCTATGCTGCTTGTGTCGGATCCAGGTACATTCCTCCATCAAATTGCTGCTCTCAAGTCAACTGCAAGCCTAACACGAGCCAGAGTTTGGGGGTACCTCCCCCCTCGGGTATGATGTTCTCCATCAACCGGACAAGGCAAAGAAACGACTCAGTAACGGTCCTGTTGACTTTACTAATCAACGCAATTTCTTGGGACAGACACCACTCCACCTGGCAGCCGCCGAGCAGGAGGGTTTGGTGCTACCCTTGCTGGAAGCTGGCCACAGTGTCGACGCTAGAGACATATACGGCATAACCCCGCTGATGTACACTGCTGCACTTGGAAACACAGGGGCGGCAAAGATACTGATCTCTGACGGAGCCGATATGTTTGCTGTTGACGAGCTTCGAGAGAGGGACTTTCTGCGGTTTGCCCTAGCTCGCTGCCGCTACAGGTATGCTCTGGATATCGCCCATCACGTCCAGAAAGTGATATATCCAGAATCGACAAAGGCAGCTGGTTCGTATTTCGCAAAATCGATATTACTCATGGGATTGGTCCAGGACAACTCTCGTGAAGACTGCGACCCGAGTTATATCGAAGAGCTAATGAACCTGGTTGACGATGTCAACTTCAAGTTTCGCGACTCAGACCAGGATGAAGAAGATAATCACCTTCTGCACTATCTATGGACAGTGGATCAAGCTAAAGCCATTGAAATTCATGGCTTCACGGACATCAACTACAAGAATAGCAAAGGCGTGACAGCACTTATGAAAATAGCCTACAGCGGGAGGCATCACGTAGTCAGATATTATCTGACACTTGGAGCAGATATCAACGCCGAAGACTGTAACGGCTGGAGCGCCTTGTCCCATGCCCTACAGGGCTGGGTCTTCCGCAGAGAGATTCTTCGTGACCTGGACGAAATGGATTATATTGGGACCATCAGCTTGTTCATCAATGCAGGCGCAAATGTGGAATCTCAAAACAAATTCGACTGTTCTTGCACTCTGCAGGGTTGCTCGCCTATCTCGTTACTAGCATCCCATTTTGCAGAAGACCGTCGGGACTGGAGTTTTGAAAACCCTTTCCACACAATAGAATGGCTTGCCGTCCTGGAAGAAATCGGGAAAGACGACCAGGCCAGGATTACGCTATTACATTTGCTGCGACGCGCTCGATTCTACAAACTGCAGTTGACGCACACCTGCTGTCGTAAATTCCGGACAACGGGATCCCGTATTTCGCTTTTCCGAGTAACGTATCCTACAAGCGAATGTCCTACACAAGCGAATGTCCCACTTTCATAAATTTCCTTATAGCCTTAACCTTTCTTTATATTCTTTTACGTCCGAAAATGCCACAACTTTAGAAAGAGAGTGATATAATTCTAGCGCTTTAAGCGTTTTAAGAAGACTCAACTTTAAACGTACGAAAGGCTACATTAATTTATTACGTCTTATCGAAAACCTTACAGCGTAAACGAAATAGCTAACTTATACGACGCGAAATACCTACGAATTCTCGAAAGCTTTTAAATTCCGAAAAAAATGCGATTATTTAATATATTATTAATTTAAATACGCGATCGTTTTTTCCCCGGCTAAATAATATAAAAGATATAGCGAATCGATTATTTAGTTTACGTAACGCGGAACGCGTCGGCGTTAATTAAGCCTTTAATTTTATATAATAATAACTAGATTTCCGGACGCGTTTTAACCAAAGAATCGATTATTAAAAAGTCTTTTATAAAGATCCCGACGCGTATCGCGCGTAATTTACCCTCGTACGGAATATAATTTATAAATACGGGATCTAAGAGGAGGATATTTATAACTTTAACGAGACCGGCTTTCTTATAGGCTAAATCTCGTCCGAAATAATCGTAACCACCTCCGATCGATACGGAAGGCCTAAAGTAATATAGTAAAGGAACCGGGAATAGGTTATAATTATCTAGGGCGTCGGATTATACGGTTACGCCATCCCTCCGTATATTATTTTTGCTGGGAAAACACACCTTTTTTCTTAGTACGAAAATAGCCTATTATTAAAGGATTAAGTGATCGTAGTTACTAAAAATAGCTAGATTATAAATAAAAGAAGCGAGGACTAGATTTGATACTTTAATTAATATATTAAGTTTTATACGAAGGGTCGTTATCGCCTCTTAGTTTTAGACGGCCACGAAAGTTATTACTTAATAACTTTTAAGCTTTATTATAAAAAAAACTTAATTATTATACTTTATATACTTTCTTATTCGTTATATAAACTCTAACTTTTTAATATCGGTTATTTTTATATATTAAAAAAGGCGTACGGGAAAGAAATTAAATATTTTATACGGGCGTATATTATTTATATTTTAAAGGAAGACTTCCTATTAGCGTTTTTAAAAACGTTCTAAACGATTTTCATTATTTCGAATATACGAGAAGGCTTTCGAGGGATAGGACTTATCCTGTACAATCCGGAATATATTATTTTATAGTTAGATATAAAGCTACATACTTTAACACCTTTAAGGACGTTTTTCGGCCTACCTCTTCCTTAAGAATTAAAAACTTTAAATAACCCGATTAAGGCCTAATTTTAAACCGAATATATTCGAAACCATATTATACGGTATTAAAATAACTCTCCGACATCTATTTTAATTAGTTTTAACTAAATCGTAAAAGTTATAACGTATATTATATACCGAGTTACTTTTTTAAAAAGTAAGAACGTAATACTTCGAAAAGTAAATAAAATACTTAATTAACGCCGCCGTATAAAAAAAACGATTATAAAATAAAGGATCACTTCGTATATAAGCTAAAAAAAACCTATAGTTTTAAAGGGACGTTAATAAATAGTTATAAAACGAATCGCGTCGAAAGAGTGGTTATATAAAGACGTTTAGGATACGCTTATAACGCTATAAAATCTGCGGAGAGCCCGGGCATAATACGCGCACTTATTAAAATAATATAGAAATATCTAAAGATAAGGATTCCGATTAATTTTAATATTTTAAATACGTTGTAATAAAATTAACTTATATTTTATTAAAAAGGGTGTAAAAGAATGAGACATTCGCTTGTGTGGGACATTCGCTTGTAGGATACGTTAACCGAGATGAGCCGGGAAGAGCACGAGAGAATCAACCGCAAACAAGAAGAGAAACGCCTCCTACTTGAGTCCGACTGTTCAGATATCGTCCACTTGAGCTTGGGCGAGCTGAGGTGCCAATGGCAGCAGCCACTTTTCGAGCTCTGGAACCTGTACCTGGAACAGAATGGTCTCGCAAGCTGGACCTCCGCAATGAGAAATCGTTACGAAGCTAGACCGCCATGCAAACCTGTAAGCTAAAGCACCCCTCCACGGACCACCCCTTCGCGGATTAGAAAACTTACCAAACATACCTTTTTAATTCAAAGTCATTTTTATAGTTAAAATTAGTTAAGATGTACTATTTTCTAGTATTTTTAATAATAATATAATCCTTTATTTTCGTTTTATCGTTTTTTATTCCCTCTGTATTGTTCTGCGGCTTACTTAGTACCTTAACGTCGATAAATTCGTCCTTAAATATGATTTTATTTTTTAGCCTCCGCTTAGCCCGTCGTATATTAATTATATAAATAAATCGCTATCCCGGTACGATTTTTATTTTTTAACGTATTTTAATAATTTTTTTACGAAGTTTAGCTTAAAAATAATTAATTTATTTATTAAGGGCCTTATTAATTTTACGAATAAAGAGTTTTTTAAAAAAGAGGTTAAAATAAGGTTTATAGCGGTTAATTTTCAATTATTATTTCTTAATATTTAATTATTAAAAGGTGTTTTAATAGGCGTTAAGGTTAATTCGACGATAAAATCGAGCGTTAATTCTTTATTAATTATTAAGGGTAGCTTTAAACGTAGTTAAGCAACACTTTTATTTTTTAAGATAATATATTTCGATAATAAAGGTTTTAATCGATCCCGCGGATAAATCCTAGCTATTTTTTAAATATTTTAAATCGTCGAAAGAGTTAAAACGTTAATCTTAGCCTAGCGGTATACCTTTAATATATTTAATTTAATAGGTTTAAATTTAAAGACCGCGTTTAAGTATACTTTTAAAAGAATTCTTAGCTTTTTTTTAATAGCTTAAAGACCCTTATATTTAAAACTTATACGATATAATTATAATATAGCTCGTAAAAAACGAGCTATATTTTATTAATAAAATAAAGTTATAAAAAATCTTTATTTATATATAAATTATAGCCGTTATAAATTAAAACGACTTATTTATTATAATAACGAGATCGAATATAAGGAATAAAGATATCTTAAATCTAATCTAATGTTATAAGATTATTAGTCTACCCTTTAAGCGATACTTTAAACCGCTAGTTATCTTAAAGATGGCCATCTTAGTTTAGAAACTACTAGCTTTAGACGTCGGCCCCTT
This sequence comes from Apiospora phragmitis, assembly GCF_038363925.1. Classification (NCBI taxonomy): domain Eukaryota; kingdom Fungi; phylum Ascomycota; class Sordariomycetes; order Amphisphaeriales; family Apiosporaceae; genus Apiospora; species Apiospora phragmitis. The sequence continues at coordinate 5,040,847 of NW_027117400.1, read as the reverse complement.
TAAAAATAACTAGCGGCGGGAGGGCTACCCTATTACAGCCTATATATTTTAAGGTAGTAATCTATTCCCCTTTTTCGACGTCTTTTTTAAAGGCTAGATAGCTAGTAGCTTTAATAACTACTTAGTGGTTACCGTTAACGCTTTAGCCGATACTTATTTCGTTAATATTATAAAAGCGTTTAAAAACGATATTAATTAACTTCGAGGTATTAAATTTATTAAAAAAACGTTAATATTAGCGACAGTTACTTTATTAACGCGGCTATAATTAATTATTTTAAACCTAGTGGTTTTAACGAACTCGTTTTTAGTTAAAAATCGAGTATATTAACGTTACCTTAGCGTATAAGACGCCTCGAAAGCGTTAGCGCAAAGCCTAGTTTAGTCTAGCCGATAGCTTAATTTATTAATTAAGTCTTAAAAAATAATAATAATACCTACTAGTTTTTATTTAACTCTTATCGCGTCGGTATACTAGCTAGGCGCCGTATGATATAAGATCGGTCGGTATTTTATATACGGACGGCTTCGCGAACACTTAGTCCGAGCTTTACGTTATATATAATAGCTTACGCGCGTTTTTAAATATTAAATAACGATATAAAGAAATAATTAAAAAAACGAATAAAATAATAATAGTATATATAATTAAAAAGTAAAGGTAGTAAAAGAAATCTATATTATTATTTAAAGGTTTAACGCGTTTATAAAGCGAAACGCGGTAGTCTGTAAAGGGGTGGTCCGTGGAAGGGTGCTTTAGCTTATATATAATTTTGCCCCATCGTTATACCAGGCCTAATATAGCGTAGAAGAGAACTAACCCATTAGTATATTATAACTTTCGAGATGATACTATAGGAAGAAATTTTATATTCTTAGTAACTAATTATAAAGATAATGTATTGCATCCATTTTTAGACCTTATCGGATACGCATCTTCGTTAGAGAAACAATTCATAATGCGTTAAGACCGGGAAGAAATGGCAAGGTTACAGAAATGGTACGAGCGCCGGCTGATCTGGGTCCTCGAGGTCTCCGAGGTTATGGAGATTCTATTAGAGTGTATCGTTCGGGACATGCGCAGTCTTCTTGCTGAAGACTGGGACGTAGGTCAGAGGGCCGGAGAGCTTGTACAGCATTTTGTGAACTCGGGGATCTCGCTACGGGCCTCCGGGAAGACTAAATAAAAGGAACGGACTGAGCCTGGAGGAATTCTTTTCGGAGGAACTAAAGGAGGGGAAGTCATTCTTTTCGGTGGAACTGAAGGAGGGGGAAGTCAGCTCCGGCAGAGACCGGGGTCATCAGTCACAGCCTACTTCTTACCTGCAACAGAGTGATCAAGATGGCAAGCTGACGTGCTCGAAGTTTGCTCTTCTGCTACTTCTGGCCATTGGCGATGTAAGCAGAATCGTGAAGTACCCATACCTACTCCTATGTGATCCGAAGGAATTATGGCGCCTATTTCTCAGAGGCCGGTACTTCGGCAAATTTCGCAGTCTCATAGCCGCACAAGTTGCGAGACTATCATGATTAACGAGACCAACCTCACCGAAAGCTCTGGTGGAATCACCGTTCCCATCACCTACTCGGACTTGAAGAACGGTACTTATGTGGTTATTTATTATACAACTGCTTGATTGGTTGTTACATAATTACCGCTGACTCCGAGCCACAGCGCCTGACACTTGTCTCTTTTTCCGCGGTCTTTTTCTTCTGCTGGAAGACGGTGAGCACGAGCCGAGCGACCTGGTGGTAGCCCTCTCTCGGAGGTGGACGCCGGGATGGTTGTCCCCTCGCTTCGCGCGGTGTGCAACAGTCCTAGCCTGCGCTACGGAAACCGGTGGGTGTCGTCACAGTCTACCCATGACGTTGCATACGTGCACGGGGGTCTTCTTCTCTCTATTCCTATGTAGCTAACGTGCTATTATGTTGCCAGATGATGTGGCCTCGGGGGTCCACAGAAGACCCGCACCACGAAGAAGACTTTGCACAGCTACCTCAAGGAAGGGATCGGCATGCGCAAACTGCCGCAGACACTGGTGGATGCCGTCAGAGTCTGTCGGCGACTCGACATTCCCTACTTGTGGGTTGATGCTCTATGCATCGTTCAAGATGACTCAGAGGATCTCAAGCGAGAGCTTCTCATTATGCCGGAGATCTACCAGCAAGGTTACCTGACCATATTTGCGTCAAGGGCTGATAGTGTACACGATGGGTTTCTTGACGAGAAGGCTTATACTTATCATAAGTTCCCCCTACAAAGGTATGATACAGCTCTCCCAGCACCTTTTTCGATCTGTGCTGTAGCAATGGGGTTAAACCATACGCTCGCTCACCCATCAACTCGGAATTAGATAAAGTACCGGTCTAAGGACGGGCGGACAGGCCATGCGTTACTGCTGGAGAACGACCTCGTAGTAACGCGGCGTTTACTATCAACCCCAAACCATGAATGGGCCTGGATGTTTCAGGAAGCTTTGCTGTCTCCGCGAAAACTGTGTTACTCCAAGAATATTATGCACTGGTACTGCAGATCCGCTCAGAAGTTTGACGGCAATTGGAAGAAGGACAAGCTGTATGACCACGATAGGTCGGAGCCATCGTTGCTGGTAATGAAACTCTCGCCTCTGTCCTCTCTCTCTCTCTCTCTCTCTCTAATTACACCCATGTTTCTTCTTTTCCGCCCTATCAGGTCAACCAAACTGATGGACCGTTACTTACCTTACAGATGCAGATGCACCGATTCCGTGTGTCCCGGGACGGCCTATGCCGGCTTTGGAGCCAATTGTACAACACTACAGCAACCGTGCCGTGACGAACTCTTCGGACAAGCTGACGGCCCTGTCCGCCATTACCAAGACCATCGCGGACTGCACCGGGTACACCTATCTGGCCGGCCTCTTCAAGGAGAACTTGCCCCTGCAGCTCTGCTGGGTGGCCGACGAGGGGCGGCCAAAGCCGAGACCCAAACAATACCGGGCCCCTTCGTGGTGAGTACTTGCTTAGTGAGAGAGAGTGCCCTTATAGGGTGGTGTCTTTTTTTCCCTCCCTATCTTGGAGCAAAGCGACCACTGACAGCTCAAAAAATCGAAAACAAAATCAGGTCGCGGGCCGCCGTCGATGCCAGCATCCGTTTCATGGGCAACTGGTGGACCCGCATGGGAACCGAGACCCAAGACGGACGCTTCGGCACGGTCCAAGGCTGGGACGACGAGGCCGACGGCATCGTCGACGTGCTCTCCGCCCACGTGATGCCCACGTCGCCGGGCACGGAGTGCTTCAGCATCCAGTCGGGCCTGTTGGAGCTCCGCGGCGCCCTGCGCCGGATCGAGCACGAGGTGAATCTGGGCGACGGGACGGGGCAGACGGTCCTCGACGGCTGCGACGTGCGGTGCATGGCCGACGCGTGGGAAGACGACTGGCCCAGTCAGGAGAGCATCTTCTTCGACGACCCTCCCGCCGCCGAATCATCGACGACTGCTGATGCTGCTGCTGCTGCTCTCCTCGGCAAAAATGTCGCCGTAGGCCCCGACGACGAGGACGCCTACTACAAGCGAATCGGCTCCTGTCGTTGGTCTAATCTGGAGCGGCACATGTTCGACTGCAAGGCCGCGGATCTGCCCGGTTGGGACGTTCAGACGATTACGGTCATCTGATTATTCCCGAGCTGGTTATTAATAGCGGATGCGACTAGGGGTTAGTGAAGGGTTCCGCTACGCATCTCACGTCCACTGGCGATTTATGTATTAGATGGAAGACAGAAGCTGTATTGCCTGCCAATGGGTACCTTTCAGATTCCAACGACACATGAACGTGCTTGAATCTTGCACACGAAATGGTAGATCTTTCTTGGGTATTGTCACTCCACCTGTTCCGACCTAAAGACTCGAGTACTACAGATACCTGCCTTGGCGAATGCCAGTTCATCGATACCATACCGTGACAGGATGATCGCTCACGCTCAAACGTACGAGGTCCCCTCCGGTGCCCAACCCGCGATCCAAGCCACAGCGAATATCAGAATCCACCTGAATGGAAGATTAGCGCCAACGGGCATTACCAAAACAAGACAATAAAACCTCGGCGAGAAGGAAGTACTCACATTCCATACCAGCTTACCAGGAAGCCCACCCTGGATTTGTAGACGAAAACTGTGGCGATCATGATGATGTGGACAGCGGCAGAGCCGATCAAGAAGAAATCAAAATGCCACCGGCCCTGTAAGATTTCCATCTTGTCAGCTTATCCCATGCATATTATTCAACTGCAGTCCAAGTTTAACACATTGGCTGAAAAACAAACATGTCCCAAAACTCGACCCCTCATCAGGGGCCTTGGTGAGTCGGCCTAAAACGGAAAGAGAAGGCACAGACAAACAAGCACACTCACCACCAGCGCCCCCATCACCCGCCGCTCGCCCACCGCGTCCCCGATGCGAGCGAGGCACCACGCGATGAAGAAGAAACCGAGGACGGCAATAATAACATTAATAACGAAACTGCCGATCTGGAACCCGACGAACAGGAAGACGAGCGAGAAGACGGCCAGGGCCGTCCGCGTCGCGAGCGTGATCCACATGCAGACGCGGTGCAGCAGCGCGGCCCCGTCGCCGCCCGTGTCGAGCGTCCACGAGGCCCAGTCGAAGGGCCAGCAGAAGCGCGCGTTCGGGCAGTTGCGCTGCTGCCACGAGACGCCCTGGCCGGCGGGCCGCGGCGGGAGACTGCTGGTGCTGCGGCCGCCGCTGGTCGGGTAGTCGTGGATGTTGCGCACGTTCCCGGGCATGCCGCTTGAGGGATGCTGCCGTTGTGTTGGCGGATCCTCGACGTCGGCGGGGATGAGGTCTTTGTGGACGGGCTGCGACTTGAGGCCGAGGTACTTGGCCATGGTTGTTTGGAGGCTAGGACTCTTCCTGGCTTTCTCAAAGCAAACCCACTGGCAGGCTGATGGATGTTTGGGGAAAGAAGAAACTAGGTTAGTGGCGGCTAGCTGATCTTGCGTGGAAAAGCTGTCATATTTCCCTGTCGCCCGGTGCTAGAAAAGAATGAAACGATTGACGGCTGTCCTACATGAAAAGAGGCTGGGCGGGCGCGAACCATTTTGGAGGACTTTCGAAGGATTCGCGGCACAGTCTGACAGGCAACCAGGTGGGTGTTTTGCATGTCAGATTACTGTACCCCCCGTAAGTTAGGTTGGTCGATGTTTCAGCAGCCGGACCTGCATATTGTGCAGACTGGCAGGGTCCCTAGGCGTCTTGGGCGTTCGTCCTAGGCGTGCTGAGCCGCTATAAGCTCGCCCGGGAGCTGCTCCTAGCAGCTCAGCCTCCCGCGCAAGCAGAGTCATCTATTTTTAGCCAATATGGGGGCCGCTTGTTTAAACACCTAGATCCGCCCCCGCTACATGTCACGATATATGATCAAATCTATGGGGACAGTGTGGTTCATAATAAGCGTTCCCCCACATCGAACGAAAAACTCGGCTGGCGTCATCTCTCGGTCTTGACTTGTTGTTACGGCATGTAGAGCTAAGCGGCTATTCGGCTGCAACCTAAAGCCGCCAGCTTCAAATGTTCGCTGAGGCTGGAAGTCGGTGAGCTCGATACCTCACACCTTTCCTGTAAGCCACAGAACCAATTCCCGTATGGACGTGACTTTGAGCACGGCGCGTTCCTTGAACGAACCGGCGAGTGTCTGGCCGTAGAAATCCGTCAATTTCGAAGTGTCGTCATCAGAAGAGGCCCCGTCCGCATCGAGAAGTACGGGGTCCCAACCCGCATTCATGGCCCCGACAACGTCCTTGGCGTGCTCGTCGCCGACATATACCTTCTGCCAGGCCTTGGTATCCGCTTCGGCTGCCGCGGTGCTTTTCCCCTCGCGAGCGGCGACGACCTGGGCCAGCATGTGTTCGGCCGACTCGAAGATGCGCTTATCCGGCTTCTCGACGCCGACGTCGTACGACATGCAATGAAAGTCGATGTCGTAGTCTGCTGTCCGGAACATCTTTCCACCGTCGTCGACCTCGCTGATCTGGGTGCCGTAGCGCAGGGGACTGACGTTGAGGCCGAACGACGAGAGGATGCTGGGAACGCGGTCATCTGAATTGGTCACGACGCCGATGACGATCTGGCCGAACCGCATCTCGCTACTTTGCTGCTTCAGCGCCCTCAACGTAGATACCAGGCCTGGCTCGACATCGTAGCCTTCTTTGGATGCGAAGCGATGCAAGAGTTTGGGGGCTAGATCCGTAGGGAGAGCTTGGCCGTCCCGGATCAGAGGTGTGAAAGTATTACGGATTACCTGTAGGTCGGGTCAACAACAGGTAGGTAGGTGGCGGTGCCCATGGCCAATCAACCCTGGTTGTACACAGCTGAATGGCGATTGGACTTGTGCGGAGGAACCTACATTGGTCCACCATTTGGTTGCGCCGAGCCCAGTCGCTTTTCCGTAGTTGGGGTTCCGTTTGGACTCGTCCTTGATCGCTGTCTTGAGAGTTGATTGAAGTTCGTTGTCAGTGAAGTCCGTGAAGCCGCATTGCCGCGCACCTTCGGCGTACTGCAGAGCGACTGTGTGTTTGGGCTTGAACAAAGTCCCGAAGGCATCGAAGCATAAGAGAAGATTTGACTTTGCTTTCGCCATTTTCCACCCCGATTGGACTGATGCTGAGGCCGGTCAGGGGTTTGCGGTCAATTCGATCTTATCGGGTTGCGCCCCATGACACTGCGCTCGGAAGCGAAATAGCACGTGACGTCATTAACGGTGGGTCGGTTTGAGCGAAACAGCCCATTGAGTATATGTTGAAAGGTGACCTATCTCGTACATCCCGGGCTGACTTAACTTGCAAACTGGTCTTTGGACCAACTACGGTTACATGTAGGGATTCAAGAATTTCTTGCGAGAGACTCGGCATAATCATGCAGTGTAACCCGCCGTGCCATCCGTATTATTCATCCCATAATCCTCCTAGGCCCTATTTCGCTTCGTAGCGCGCGCCGTGTTGTCCCCAGCGTCTGACTTACGCTTCCTCTGCTGCTTTGGCCCCGTCTTACCGCCGTCCCGCCCTTGACCTTGTGCCAAGGAAAGATCTTGTCGGCCTTCTTCTGGTCAAAGAACGGCGCCAGGCCGAGCGCCTCGCGCCGGCGGAAGAACTCCCAGCAGAGCGCGTACGCCTGGCTCTGCTCGCCGGCCCCGGGGCCCGGCCTTCTCGAGGAAGCCGATGAGCTGGGCCCGCTCGAGCCCGCACGCGCGGCGGAACTTGTCCAGGTCCCACAGTCCAGGTTTGGTCACGAAGCGCTTGACGAGGGCCCGGACCTGGTCGCAGTCGTAGTTTATCTCGGTGTAGAAGGGCACGGGCAGGGCCTTCTTCTCCTGGGGCAGGGGGTCCTGGGACCGGGGATTAAATACTGAGTGCCGGATCGGATCGAGGTCGCCGTAGTTGCGACGGTGCCCGCTCGGGTGGGGCGTCATGTTGATGTCCGCGTCGATGTGGTCCAGCGCCTCCTCCTGCTTCTCCATGTTGGCGGCCTCGCCCATGTTCTTGATGGAAGAGTGCTCGTTGGCAATCTTCATGATTTTGGACAGCTTCTGCAGGTGCTGCTGCGCCTCCTGCTTCCGGCAGCGTTCCCGCCATTCGCGGCCGGTCCACATCTGGACCCCGCCCGTGTACCGCACCTCGCTCTTGCGGATGATGTCCGCGTAGACGGCGATCTCGCCGTCGTTCAGGTCGGAGAAGACTCGGCGCCGCGCTTCCGGCGCCTGGTCTTGGGGCATGCGCTCGTTGGTGAAGCTCATGAGGCGGTCCCGCAGATAGTGATTGGGTACGTCCTCCAGAGTGTGGTCTCGGCCAAGCCGGCCGCCGTGCACTTGCCAGTCGCCTTTACCGGCGCTCATGGTAGCGGACTTCTTGGGGTCGTCATTGGCATCCTCGTATATGACGTCGACCACGCACTTAGCCACCTTGGATTCGTCCACTCCAGGTGCGGCTGTGAGGTCCTCGACGAGCTGAGAATTGGACTTGCGCGAGTCTGGTGGCTGCGGGTATCGCTTGTCAGCGCGTGGCGAGTTCGAGCACCATAGGGAGCGTAGAGGAAGGTAGGGCTTGCCAATAACGAGGCCGAGAAGTGTGTGGATGGTCTCATGCTTGCGGGCGGTGGTAGGTCTGTAAGGCTTCGGCCGGTTTATCTTGCACGCCTTACTCCTTGGTGGCGCATTTACTTTCTGGCGCCGGATTGGCTTGGGCTGATTTACTCGGTAGACATCAATCATTAATGGCGCCATAGGGGGAAGTGTACAGATGTTTGTTTGGTATGGTTTTATCAAGGCATACTTGTTTATACTGCAATCATTGCGGATACTATCGTGATGCGCAAAAGAGGCAAATGAGGTGATGCACGCAATCCGTCAATGCTTAGGTTGACAGCTTCTCTTTTTGTTCACTCCGCAGTCCAGATGCATTTACGGCTCATAACCCGAAACTACATCACTGCAGTGATGTCAATATCTCCAGGATATCTACCCGGGCATGTAGATCATTATGCTTTGGAAGTAAACAATCGCGTTACAGAGCGCGTGCTAGGGTGGCCGAAGTTCGGATGGGCCTTACGTCACAAACGTCACAGGCGTCGCCGCGCTCAAGCCACCCCCAAAACTGCCCATAGTTTACACTCCAAGATACATCCATCTAAACGACGAATACCATTGACATTGTCTTCAGTAACTTTTGATCATCAGTGAAGCTCATCGAGTTGCAATAAAATGAACATGCGACCGTCTTCCAATACGTGACTCGGCCAAGAAACCCCTATGATCTCAGGCAGGAGCAACTAAGATCTCGATCACCGCGGATCTACAATCCAGCAAATGACCAAAGTGCAGATAATCTTGGCGCAGCAAACACGGAGTCGCATCGTCCAATAATGAAATGCCATGCTAACTCGGCCCTCTTCTTCCTGCTCAGCCAACCTGCGCAATGACACTGGGAGAATGCTCGAACCTCTCTATGCTCTTCTGAGCCTTCTCCTCCCGAGTACTCCCGCCGCCATGCGCCTTGAATAGATTAGGCGACACCTCTTCGGCGCCCATATTCTTCGCCGACGAGTCCTTCGAAGGCCGACCCTGCTGCTGCTGCTGCTGCTGCTGCTGCTGCTGCCGGGGCTGCCGCTTCAAAAACACCTCGTGGTAGTCCCCCGCCAGCGCGAAGTGGTGCGTCTCGATGTCCTCGAACCCGTAGCGCCGGTACCGCGCCGCCGCCATCGGGCTCGACTGCACGTAGGCCTCGGTCCCCTCGGCGTCGGCCCGCTCGAGCCCCCACTGTATGAGGGGCCGCGCGACTCCCCGCCCCCAAGCCCGCCGCCGCACGCCGATGAAGGCCAGGTGCCAGTGCGGGCGGTGGCCCATGTGCTCGCGCTGCTTGCGCTCCATGACTTCGAAGAACTGCTGCGCGAGCGCCTGGTCCGCTTTCGGGGACGTGGCGGGGGCTGGCTGGGGTGGGGAGTAGGGCTCGGGTCGGGGGGCGGCCCATTCGACGTACCCGAGGACCGCGTCCTTGTCGTTGTCCTTCTGGTCGGCGGTAATGTCGGTAGATGCGGGCTCAGGCTGCTCTGTCACGACGAACATGTGGACGTCGGGTTCCGCTATGCTGTACGTGAAGGTGTCGAAGATCTCGGCCTGCGCGAGGGCCGAGGAGCGAGGGAAGATGCGGCTCGAGATGGGGTCCTCCGAGAAGGCGTCGAAGAAGACATCGCACAGCGCCGGGATGTCGGCCGCGGTCGCCTCGCGCATGTGGAACGCCATTGAAACTTGATTTCGTCCGAATGAACGACGGCCCTGTTGTATGTCGAAAGTTGGGGAGTAGCGGTGACGAGTATGATGTTTCGAAACAGTAAAGCCGTGGGATGGTCTTCTTGGTGGTTGGGATGTTTCGATGTTAGTAACGAATTGTCCCCTTTTAAGTAAGCTTGGCTGTGGATAGAGTTGTTTGTACTTCACTAACAGTCTCGCCAGGTAGCGAAGCGGCGAGGGTTTATACATTTTTTTTGGTTTTCGGATAGCAGCTGACTCGGGGGGCTCAATGCTGATTATCATATGCCATTATCCAATTTCCTAAGTTCTGACGCGACATCAGCCGCGGCTTCGCGGGTTGCCGATAGATAGGCCTCGTTGGTATGAGACGATCAATCGGGATGTGGAGCGAGGTCCCGGAGGTAAGGGACTCTCGGGCTGCGGTCCTCGGGTAGACCAGCCCCGCGGTCTCCATGGCCGCAATGCCCCAATCCCCGACAGTAGACCTTCTGGTTGCAATTAAAGGAACTAAATTATTAGTCTTATCCTTCTGGTTGGATTCCAGGCAGCTGGGACCAAAGCAGGCGGAATCTAGTCACGGACGATCCCCATACCTGCTCACGCCTTACGGCGGTCTGCCGAGACGATGGGATGGAGGCGCCATGGAAGCCTTCTCGACGCTTTCCTTCCTAACCTGGTGAACTAGCCGCACGTCGAACTTTATTAAACTTCTTCTGACAGGTCGGACCCTGACCATCAACCTGACTCGTATATACATACATCGTCCAACTCCAGGCCTGTTTCGTGGTGGAGATCATTAGTGGATGCCGATTGGTAGCTCCCCTCAAATCTCAGGGTCCTCGGGCTCCGAGCCAGTGCCCTATTGGAGGCGATGGACCCATCCGGTTATACCTCATTGGCTCCCGAGGGGGTTGCATGGTGCATACCAATGTGTCACGCCGGTATTTCATTCATTGGGCTCCACTCCCCGTATGGCGATAGAGTGAGTGAGAGGGGATAATTCCCGACCCCCCCATGGCTTTGTTTGCCCTTTTGCTGATATCCTCCTGTGTAATCACAGGTCATTTCTACTACCGGTCCTTTTTTTGTGGCAACATGTTCTCCTATTCCTTGGCCAACAGGACGAAGCTGGTACCTCACGTCGAGGTCACTCGTAGTCATGATCCGTCGCTCGAGGGCCTCTACACGAGTCAAGAAGGCCTCGCCTTCCACACACCACCCGACACGGATTCTTTCCAATACGCCTTGTCCTCCGAGCCTATTCGTGAGGAGAAGGCGGAGGAGTTGACAAAGTCCAACACGGCCACCATGGTGGTCAGGAAAACCAGCAGCAATTCATCCGGAGATCTCACGACTGCTCCACCTCCACCACAGGCCAAGAAGAAGAAGAAGTACACCCGGGCCTTCAGCCATCGGTCCAGCACCGGCTGCATGACTTGGTAAGTGTGGCCCTTGCATCCAGCTGCAAGACGGATACTTGGCTAACATGTGGTACCGTACAGCAGGTAACAAGATCCCTCCTCCCAACTGACCACTCAACGTATGTTAATAAACAAATGTGCTTCTTCGCTAACAACGCACATCTCTCGGCACATGCAGAATCCGCCACAAAAAGTGTGACGAAGAGAGACCCACATGCCGTCGCTGCGCCGCGGCCAATGTGGTATGCGACGGCTATCCCTCGGCCCAACCGCCGTCGTCCAAGGAGGCTGGCGGCTCCGCCCCCACCTACACAGGCGGTGGCGAGATCTACTACCCCCATCTCCAGCAGCAGCCCAGGTAGCAGCAGTATCAGTAGTCGGAGCAGCCCGTCGCGGCGGAATAGCAGCACAACTACTCCACTCTTCAGCATCAACCCCATAGTCTTCGAGTCCGCCACCGAGGGCCGCTACTTCCACCACTTCCGCGTCTGCACCCGCCACGGGCTAGCCGACTCGGCCGGCCTACTGGACTTCTGGGACGCCTACGCGCTCCCCATCGCGCACCAGGAGGGCTACCTGCGGCAGACGATCGCGGCCGTCGGCGCCGCGCACCAGCTCTTCGTCATACGGTCGTACACGGCGTTCGGCAACTCGTCGAGCACTAGCTGTCGGGACACCGAGCAGGAGAATGCCGCGATGCAGCAGTACAACCGGGCCATCTCCAGCCTGGTGAAGGCCATGTCGTCGCCCAACTCGGTCGCGTCCTCCCACGGCGCGCTCCTCTGCTGTCTGATGTTTGTGACCTTCGAGAGCCTGCTGGGGCGGTACTCGGAGTCCATCAGGCACATCCTGTCGGGCTTCCAGCTCCTGGCCTCCCTGGACGCCGCCGGCAAGATCCGCGACCCCGGCTTCTGGCAGCAGACGTACGACATGTTCGCCCGTCTGGGGCTCGAGTTCTCGGCCTTCATGGACGCGCCGCTGACGCCGGCCCTGCCGAGCAACACCCCGGCCGCACTGCTAGCCGAAGCTGAGGCCGAGCAGCCGTTCGGCGACCTGAACGAGGCCATGTACTCGCTCCGGACGCTGGACATCGGCCACTTCCTCGCGCTCCACGAGGCTGAGCAGCAGCACCTGCTCCGCACCGCGCGGCCCCCGACGCCGGACGACAAGATGGTCCGCGCGGACCCGTACGCGCAGGGCCTGCCGCGCGGCACCTCGCGCTCGCCCGTCTCATCCCACTCCACCATTAGCGGCACCAACAACACCGTCACGACCACGACGACGACGCAGTTCGGCCACCTCTGGGAGGAGCACTGGAACGACCGGTTCTACGCGTGGAACCGGCGCTTCGAGCTGACGGCCCAGAAGCTACCTGAGGAAAAGGACCGGTCGGACCGCGACCGCGGCATGCTGGCCCGCCTGCGCCTGCAGCAGAGCTTCTGGGAGATGGCCGTCGAGCTGTCCCAGAACGGCGGCGACGCCAGCGGCGTGTCGCGCGACACGTGCGAGCGTTGCCTTCAGCGGGCGGAGCGGCTGGCGGCGCCGTTCCTCGCGGCGGGGCGCCCCACCTTCTCGCTCGACGGCGACCTCATCTCGGACCTGTCGTTCATCATCAGCGTGTGCCGGGACCCGTCCCAACAGGCGCGCGCCCTGAAATTGTTGCGCGCGCTCAACCGCCGCGAGGGCATCTGGGACAGCCGCGAGATCGCCGAGATGCACGAGTGCTCGATCGAGCTGGGGGTCACGCAGCTGTGGGAGAGCGAGGACGAGGGCGGGCTCGGATGCTCGGTGCCGGAGTTTATGCGCTCGCTGGCGCGCATGTCGCAGCGAGCGTATACGCCGCGCGCGGCGCTCGTGTCCATGGCGGAGTTTAGGGGGGGCAGTAGTGCTAGCAGCAGCGGCAGTGCGGGGGCGTCGTCTGCTCTTGACGACGGCGAAGAGATGTACACTATAACCACTTGAAGGAAACCAGACGCATTTTACCCCCTGAGCGAGGCGCCATGTTCTGCAATTGTCATGATGCGGCGCTTAATCCAACCACTTGATAGTCATGGATCAAGGCAAGAAGAATTCAAGTACAGACATCTACTTCACAACAACCTTGCTAAGTCAGAAGTCACATACCATCTTGCTTGAAACAGTGTTAAATATCTCGTCACCATCGCTAGTGTTGAAAATGCGAGCTACGACGAAGAAGAATCGCCCAGCAAAGAAGTATATACAAGAAACTCGTCCCACATTCCCATCTGCCCTCTCTCCCCAGCACTAAAAGCCCTCCACCTCACATGCCATCCTTGAGCATAGCGTTGACCAGGAGCACGTTGCGGTCCGCATTGGTCTCGCTCCACTCATTGTCGTAGTTGAGCCCGTACGGCCAAAAGTGCGAGCCGCCACAGTTGATTTTCGCCGCCTGCCCGTCCCAGCTCCTGAGCAGCGGCAGCGCGGTCGCCCAGTCGCCCGAGGCGCACTTGCGGTCGAACGCGGCCGTCTGGCCCACGCCCAGCGTGTGCGACACCTCGTGCAGCGCCGTGCGCTCGTTCATGTAGGCGCGGTCGCTGCCGAACCGCAGGTCGCCGTTGTAGTTGGCCTCGGCCGTCGGGACGCCCGGCGTGTAGTACACGCGGATCTGTTTCGAGGCGGACCCCAAGCGGGCGTGCCGCGCGGCGGCCGCCGTCATGGCTTTCTCGATTCGGCTGTAGGCGTCGGACTGGTCCCGAGGTCGGGTTGCCGGCCTTTTCGAGGGTCCAGTTGATGGCGCCTTCGGCGACGGCTAGGCAGGCGGCGGCGGTGGCGAGGAGGGAGAGCTTCATTTTTGTTGGTGGTGGTGGTGGCGACGACGGGGTATATGATTGGACTTTGGTGTAGGTAATAGTGGGAGGTTAACGGTGATGCTTGTCACTGGAAGACGCAGCGAGTAGTCAAGCAACGCGGTTGCGAGTTCAAGAGGGGGAGAGAGAATAGGACAGTAATGACCAAATAACTTCTTGTTAATCTACACGAAATAATTTCGATAAACTTCCACGAGAACACTAGGGGAGCGAGTACTCGCCAGTTTATGTACATGAACGCTGAACCCTGATCGACCTCCTTCCTATCATGGACCGCGAGATCTCCGGGTCTATGTGCCGACCAGGGTAATGGTGCACAGATCTCACGCATTTAAACACCTAATCTACACAGAATCACTACGACATGCGGCAGTTGAATGGCCATATTAGGGGAGGTCATATACAAGTACGGGTAAAATGACATTGTGATGGCCTCTGGCTGGTGGGAATTTGTCCGTTGACCGTCTTGGGGATGCTACCGTACGACACGCCGGACGCTGCTTGGCGCATGAATGGCTCCGCCCCGACTTGCCCGTTCGGGCAACCAGCATCCGCTGTTTATTTGAGCAAGGAGGTCGCAGCCAGCGTGCAAGGGGCACCGTATCGTCACATTTCAATTCGGAACAGCGCCTGCTTGCCCTGCCGTTGTCACCTTCTTCAAACATGGCAGGATCCCGAGATGAGAGCGATAGTGACATCAGTTCAGAAACGAAGGCATGATAACACTATCAGTACGATCCAGATAGTTGGCTTTGATGTTTTTGAGGAAGGACTGTAGGATAGACATGCAATTATTCGATTGCATACATGTTGGTAGTACAATCGATCATGTGCTGAAGTTCCAGTTTTTAGTCTTCAATACGATCTACCTTGGCACAACAATCTGTACCGGGATCGCCATGAGAACCGCATGTGTACTCCGTATGTATGCACAGATTTAAAGGTAAGCGAGGCTGGCTGACATGTCATCCAATCATGCGTCGAGCCAGGGGTTGCAACTGCCTGCCTTGTGTGTTTAGGTGGCAGCCCCGGGAGATATGTATGACGCGGAAAGCCGTGCCGAGCCCATTGGCGATAGTGGCCTGTCGGGTCAGAGCTCCCAAGCCCTGCGGCGCAGAAAGCGGCGGCGTCCCGGCCAGTAGCCACCTCTTTGAAATCGAGCGCAGAAACGGCTGACAAGCTGACAAGCCGTCCCTGACATCTATGCCTGAGAAACGACGTTAACGCATTCCTATCCGAATAGAATCTTGACTTGTTTGGTAGCAGGAGGACGTCGTTGTCTAGTTCCTGCTTCGCCAACATGTTGGTCATGGGCTGCTTACCAGGCAGCAATTGGTCATTTTCGAAGAGCGTCCCCAGAACTGCGTGATCGTGGGTATTTGCAAACTGCATCCAAATCAATACTCTCCGAATGACCAAGCAGGTGCGAGACAGCCAGCTTGCCTTGGGTTTTCACTGCGCGGTAAACTTGTTCCATCTTCGTTATCATCACCAACATCAAACTTGCATCCGTGAGGAAGAACAAAACGCCTTCGTCTTCATATTCAGCAGGGGGCCTGCACCTGTGTATGTTCCATGATCCGACCGCGTAGGGCCAAATTCCTATGCGTACATGCTCCTCTCAATACACATTACAACATATAATCGTAAAATCCACGTATCCAACAGATATCGTATACATCGTATAGCGGATTCCTCATTCCCTTCCCGAGCCAGAGCCAGAGCCGAGTGTTTCTAGCCACCCCTCTGGAACAGCTTGGGGATGTTGCCCTCGACGATGCGCATGCGGTTCATCTGCTCGAGGCGGTCCTCGGCCTCCTCCATCTGCTCGTGCTTCTTGAAGTGGGCGATGTCCTCGGGTGGGTGAGGTCCTCCATGGTGGTGTCGTCGCCGTGGTACTTCTCCCAGTGGTGGATCTCGTACTCGTACTCGTCGTCGCCGTGGTGGCCGGGGCCGTGCCCATGTCGGGCAGCGTCTTGCCCGCGCCGATGAAGTCGACGAACTCGGCCCGCGACACGAACCCGTCGCTGTCCGCGTCCATCAGGCTCGCCACCTCGTGCGCGATGTCGGCCTTGCGGTGCGCCGGCACCGCCGCGTTCGACTCGTCCATCAGGCCGTACGTCCGCTGGATCTCCTCGTGCTCCCAGTGCCCGTCGGCGTCGAAGTCGTGCAGCGCGAAGAAGGAGGAGGCGTCGAAGTCGGCGATGTGGTGTTCCTCTGAAGAAAAAAAAATAGTAAGCATGTTAGCAACGGCAGTGTTTGATGGCAATGGGACACAGCAGTTGTTTCGGGGTTTGTTGTAGCAAGCAATTCAGCCAGACAAGCTGCTTTGCATGTGAAAGCGAGTGGAACTGAGCAAACCAGGAAGAGAGAAATACGTACCGGCCATATGTTTGGTCATCCAATCGGCCTTTTCGTCGACCATGGGCTTTTGCGAACCGCCATGATCACCGTGTGCCAGAGCTCCGCCGAGCAAGCTCAGCGTCACTAATATTGTTGATCGCATTTTCGTGTGTGTCGGGGTGTTCAAGGAATTAAAAGAAAAAGGTCAATTGTCGCCCTAAGTGGTCGATGATGGACTCGAGGATATGTGATGTGAGGTAAATAATAGATAATGACAAAAGGCTTGTTTCGTTTCGGGTTGCGAAAAGTCGGGTTTGGTTTTGGAGATTCCCGTCAGCAGCTCCAGATCCCAGCCCAGATTGGCATTTCGACATGACAAGGGGGATCGACAACGCTGCAGGTTTAGCTTGCCGTTGCCGGGCAGGGGAGTGGATGACGCTAATCCTGTCGTGGTCTGGCTTCCATGCCTCGACATCTGTCAGGTATCATCGATTGAATTGATGATTTGGTCTTATCTTTTGAGAACCGAGGCGCAAAAGTTGCTTGCAAATTCAATTGACGCTTAAGAAATCGCAGTCTCAGAGAACAACCTACATATTCAATTATTTTTTGACTGTCCGACAGCTCGAGTTGTTTCACTTATAGGAATTGAATTCGGGAGGCTGATGCTCAGTGACCCACTGACGTCAGGTTTGTGCGGCGCCAATGCTGTAGCGGGAACTCTGCTGACAGCCGCCCGGAGCAACGTCCAAAACCCACCTTAAACCGACTTCAAGCGAACTCGACTCTCGACCGGACCGCGACGCTACACGGCAGCACTCGACATCGATCTTGAGCCACCACCACCACCATGTCCCGCACTCTGGAGACGACGCTCCTCTCGCTCGTGCCGACCTACCCCTCCGCCTCTTCTCTGCCCCGTCCGCTCGTCGACCTGGCCTCCAGCCTCCTGACCCAGTCGCGCCACAATGCCAGCACCCTCAAGGCCGAGGAGGAGGTCGCGCGCGAGCACGCATGCGCCCATCTTGCCTGCGAACGCTTGAAGACAAGTCTAGACCTGCCACCCATCCAGGCACGCCCGCCGGTACCACCGCGTATATACAAGAGATTGTACACCCATCTCGATCACATCCTGCCTGCGAACACTGTCGGCAAGAGCGGACGGGTCCGGACGCCGAGCAGCAAGCTCCGAGAAGCCCAGCAGGGGGGCGGCCTGTTTGGCAGCACGGGAGGCGGCTCCATTGAGCGAACGCACAACAGAGGCACGCCCTCCAAGGAAACCTCGCTGGCGCAGTTTCGGTCGAGGACAGACGGCACGCCGACCAAATCGTCGGCCAAAAAGGGCATCGTGACGCCGGCCAAGCGGAAAGCCGATGGCGACCGCGACGTACTGCCCCCCTGGATCCGCCCCACCATACAGTTCCTGTGCACCCAGATGAACCAGAGCCGTATCGGCCGGATCATCCTGGCCGGCATGGAGACGATCGTGCTGCCCCGCGGCCGACGCACCACGGACGAGTGGGTGAACTCGAACCTCACGCCGCTCCTGGCCGGCATCGCCTTCCTGACGGTGTGGCAGATCATCTCCCTGGAGACGGAGGAGACGGACCTGAAGGCGTATGCCAAGGCCCGCGATCAGGTGCTCAAGACCGTCCTGAAGGCGCGCGATGTCGTCGAGGTGAAGGGGGTCGAGGACGAAGACGCGGCGTGGGAGGGCTGGTCCGACATCAAGACCAAGGATATAGACAAGACGGTGGAGAAGGGGACCAAGAGCGGCTGGCAGGAGTCAGGCTGGTTCGGCAGCATACGGGACATGGTGGACGCCTGTGGCACCGGCAAGGGGAACAAGGGGGCGTCGAATTCTGAAGACGGCGGCGGTGAGGATGAAGTTGACGACGAGGTCATGGACCGGATGCAGATGCAGAGGGGAGACAGCATGTTCCAGGGCCGCTGGGTCATGACGGACCGCAAGCGGGAGGAGTACCGTCATTGGAAGGAAGATATCATGGTGAGGATCGAGGAGATCCAGAGGGAGCAAGAGTACGAAATGGATGTGGATGAAGCAGCGTAATGATACCCCCATAGACCCGAGCCATACGTTAGACCGAGCAATAATGCATTCGATATCTCTGGTTATGTCACTATTCGTTACTTTTTCTTCGCAGCCACATCAGATCCCATGTTCGGATGATCAAGGAAGTATCTACATGCCCAACATGATTGTTGCTGTCTCAAGCCCATGTGAAGGGATTGTGTAGTCACCCTGGCCCTCAGGCCCCTCCTCGTACTGGCTGCGTCCCCTACCTATGTACGTAGCTATCAAACACAATCCCCTAAACAATCCCCCTAAACAATCCCCCTAAACAATCCCCCTTAAACAATCCCCCTAAGCAACCAACCTACAGAGGGTACCTACATAATTCCTAATAGCGTGTCTTTCTTCCAAGTTACCACCAGGACAGCCATAGGGACCGGCCCTTTGGCCGAGTGGTTGTTATGCGAGTTGCAAATCGCACACATACAACGTAAACACGGCTAGATAAACCCCAGCAGGAGCGCAACAAACAGGCGGGCGAAACACGACAGATAGCGCCCGACGACTCCTCCTGTCCCGGATAGGGTTTTCGAACAACACCCGTGTGGTAACATGGGTGGCGTGCTTTTTTGTCAAGTCACTCTCACTCAGGACCGTATGTTTTGGTATCTTCTCTCTTTTTTTTTTCTTGAACTCATGGCCGCCTCCCAGCGCTTATGTGTTGTAATATGAATATGTCTTTGGCTACGTGCCACTTAGTAATTTCATCCCATTGCTGCTACTCCAGTACTAGTCCCTAGGTATCTGGTCCAACTCCATCTCCACTTCCAACTGCAGTCGCCACTGGCTGTCCTTGGGACGGCGGGTACTGAAATCGTAATACAGCAACAGATCTACCAGCCACCACGAGCTGGATTCCAGAGGAAGCTAAGCCTTGCTCCCTGGTCTCCTGGCCGAACGGTTATCGTTCTGTTCTGTAGGGCAGACGACATGATGTGAAAGCGGCTAGACAAAGCTCTGGGGTACTACCAACGGACGACAACTCTGGGGTTTTTCGTGTGTTCGGGTGCACACGAACAAAGCTTTTTTTTTTGCTGCAACTTGTTGCTTGTTATTTTATTTTTATTTTATTTTCATTTTACTTGGTCAGGCCCTGAGTGTTGGTTTTGTCGTGGTGCTCTGGTAGCTGTGGTGCTTAGGGAGGGTTCGAATCCCCCAGGGGGCGGGTTTTTGGGATACACTCCGCCTGACCTTGTCCACTGAAAATACCTGTACCAACAGGCCAAAACGGAAGAGAACATGTTCGAGTCTCCTTATGGGTGATTTTATTAAAACATTTTCAATTCCTTCTTCTGTGTCTTTTCCCTTTCCATCCTCCACTCCATCCCCACCACCTGGTCACCGCCCACTTGGCCCCCTTTTACTCACCTTTCCCAATGCTTGTCGTCAAGTTACCATGCCTCATTACTTAAAGACCTTACACCGTCCCTTTCGTGTGAAAATAAGTTGCTATCGATGTTTGACGAGCATGTGTAGGATCTCACCATTTTATATATGTACCTCGCTGTCACTCATCAGTCAGCCTGCACGACCACCCAAGCTGGGGTGTATTTCTTAGTTTTAGTCGTATGCTTTCAGGTTGGAAATAGTAATTAGCTTCCATGCGTTTCTTGGTTCGACCCCAGCTACGGATGTATGCAGTGATTCTATCTCTCCTCTCATTTGAGCTATCAGCGAATGAGCCAAGAATTCTCCCTGTTCTCAGATCCAAGCAAATGCCTCCCCATTTGATACGTCCGGCGTATTGAAGTCTTCTACTCTCTCTCTCTGCCTTGACCCTTTCGAAGCCGCCAAGGCCTGTCTTGTTGTTGACCTACTGCGAACAAGGGCTCCGAACCAAGCATGGTAGGAGTCACTTTTCATTATCGTCATCTACAGCCAGATGGCGTATATTCTGGGCCACATTGGCGAAACAATGCCTTGTGCATTGCAGCTTTCTTGTTCTTCTCATTCCTCTCATTTTGGCAACGAAGCAGATCGCCGTCAACTAAGTGTGGACAGGGGGGCAGGAACTGGCTTGGACGGCACCCTTTACGTCAATGAGAGCGTGGATGGTTTTAGAGGGATGTGATTGGGCAATGCTAAACATGTGCGACCGATCGATAATTGCAAACTTATCATGGAACGATGTTTGGGGGTACTTCGTCTAAGGGATAGGAACAAACGTGCGTGTCAAACCAAGTCATTGCAAAATCGACACCAACGCTGCATTATAATAAAGTAGGTACTTCAGATTGCATTTGAGACACTCTTCGCTGGTTAATTCTTCTTCTACTTGGGCATCACCAACTTTACCGTAGCCAAAACCGCAGCCTTGGACTTTGGGTTTTTCTTGGCCAGGATCGTAATCACCATCTCGCCATCATCGCGCCCATCAACCGGAGAAGGGGGCAGCCGCCAGAACTGTCGCACTTCCTCGAGGACATCTTTCGGACGGGCAGTCAAGCTTGGTCTTACATTCCGTGCGTTTCAATCCGCTATACGCCCCGTGATGCTTTTTCTTGACGAGCCTAAGAATAAGCTCGCGCAGCTATATGCCGTTGGGTTTGACCTGGCTGGCTACTGGACTGAATATAGAATTTAGGCACATGTGACGAAAGGTGCTGGATATGGTAGAGGTATCTCTGTAATGTCACTATTACTAGAGATCATATATTGGTTATGAAGTTTGATGTGAGGTCCACCACAAGCTTTGTGTATTTCAGGAACGTCTCGCGGTTAGGCTACACCCTACACAGTTTAGCGACACTCCTTCCCTATTTTGCTCTAATTAGTTTGAGGTCGCTCAATTGGTTGTGATTATATTTGGTATCCCCCTTTTACCTTGGTTTATATTTCGTTATTTGGAGATCAGGGGTTACTGGTTGCCCCCGAAACGACGCTTTCCGCCATCTGGAGTATGTGTGATAAGACGTCTCGTGTTCATTCGCTTCAAATCATGCAGGACTACCCCAAGCCTCCACCATCCCAAACTCGCTCAAGTTCTCGAACGCGAACGGCCCGCAAAGCCGGACCAGCAGGGTCATGGACAGCTGAATGCGCTCCGACATGGCCTCTCCCTGGCTGCCTTCGGGGATGGTCAGGAGATAGTCGGGCGGGAGGAAGACTTCTGCCGAATGGACCGAGGACCGGGGCGGCTGGAAATCGGCCACGCGACGTAGGAGCGCCGCCAGTTGGTTGTGCATGTGGCTGATGGTAGAGTCGGCGGGCCCGCAGCGCTCCAGGATCGCGAGGCAGGACTGCGCGTGCTGCAGGTTTAGGCTCCAGGCCTCGATGGAGTCGCCGTGGATCTGCTGCTGGAGGACGGAGTGCATGAGGACGGTGCAGGTCGTGTAGGCTTGGAGGCTGTGATGTGATGTGTGAGTCTGGCGAACGAGACTAGAGGCGCTCAGGAGGTTCCGATACTTACATGACCAGCCAGCATTTCCAGATGCCCACATCCTCCAGCACGAGAAACTCGAATATGCGCGCCGCTTGTTGTGCTGCCAGGATGCCTTCCCTGGCGTTATCAAAGACGTAGTTGCTGGAAATAGAATGCCCCAACGCCGCGTCCCTCGTGACAAAGCCAGCCGATCTGAGAAAACGACCGGCGGTGCGGCGATACAGTAACCCCGTGGCACTCAGAAACATCAAGTTGACGTAATAAATGGCAACACGCTTATCCTTGCACTGCTCCTCAATCAATGCCCCCAGGTACAGACCGTTCGGAAGCTGCCGGTACCATTCCTGCAAGTCTTGCATCATCGACCCTGGGCTAGCAGTGATCTGTCCCCTTATCGAGAAGTCCATCCGGTAGATATTCGCCTTGAGAATGCATAGCTTGGTAAGCTCTCTGGACACAGTGATATGCAGCATAGGGACAGTCTCGAGTTCCACGTCGGAGACCGGGAACTCCTCGAAGAAGAGACCGCCGCCAAACACATAGCCGAGGGTGGACGAGAGGAGCAGTGATTGGAAGAGCAGGGTCCTCCAGGTCTTCCGGTGGTTGAACCAGGTGTCTTCGGACAATCCCGGCTCACGGAAATTGTCGTCGTTGAGATTATGCTTCAGGCAGAGACTGAGCCCGATCTCGACGAAGGCCAGTGCCGTTATGCGCTTGCTCTTGATATTGTAGTTCGCGAGCAGGGTGCAGACTTTGATGGCATCCAGGGGTAGGATCTTGTATAGCAGGGCGAAATAGTTGGTGGACGTATGATAAAGAGTCTCGGAGTACCCAAGAGCGTGTTCGTCGGCGCTGGCGTAACGCATGCCCATGGCGGCGACAGCACACAGGCAGCATAGCTCGGCCTGCTTCACCGCCTGCGGCCGATCGAAGCTATCGACGTAGATATCTCGGTGATACCGCATGATGGTCTCTTTGGTGAACACCAGGAACCACTGCTCGCTGGACTCGAAAAAGGCGTCAATCGCGGTTCGTATTCGGGTGGTTTCCGAGACCGCCATACGGTTCCAGCAGTAAAATATGTCTTCCAGTTGGTTCGGCTCCTCCGGGGGTACCACTGGATGAGCGTACAAGTGGCTGGAGGAGGTCTGGTCCCGACCCGCGATGCTGTTGATGTCCAGCGGGGAGACACCATCCTCCGCCTCTTCGGTAGTAGGGTACTGGGATTCGCCAGCATGCACGGCGCCTCTCGCCTCTCGCAACACGTCATCCAGCGCCTCGCCGGATCGGAGACGTGTGACGAGACCCACAGCTTCTTCATCCGGGGCCTCCTGCAGTCGCTTGACAAAACCGTGGATGGCTTTCAGCCTATCCTTGTTGGCGCTGTCTTCCGTGGATCCGACGGGCTGCCGCAGCCGATGGATGATGGCTTCTGCATCTGCTTCAGACCCGTTGCGTAGCGTGCTAAGGAGACACTCGTAGCTGGTCAGCCGGGATGCACGTATGTGGGCGTCCGCGTCATCCGGGTAGGTGCATTCTATGCTCTTGCCCAGACACCGCTTGCAGCTTGGACGCTCTCCGTCACACTGGACCGTCTCAGGGTCAGTCAACCGAGGGAGTCGGCACGCCGCGGACAAGGAGCCTGGGGCGGCCTCATATCAACATGAGCAAGAAGCAACATACCTTGGTCTTCTTCAGGCGGCAATGAATGCAAGCAATAGTCGTGAGCTTGCGCTTGCTGATCCGGGCTAGTGCACCTTCTATCGGTTCGCTAGCGCTGCCCTCTACACCAACCTTGGGGAAGAGGGGCCGGAGGGTATCCATGTCGAGGTCCAAGCATCACAGCAGTGGAATTAATGGGTGGTTCGATTCATGGTAGCCATCCCCGGTCGGGTAGGTATGTAGTTATCCAGATCATCTGTCCGCGAAATAGCAATCAATGGCAAGGGCCTGGACGCTGATAGGTGTAGTGAGGGGTCGTTGGAGGCGTTGCGCGACCCAGACCGCGTCCGAGCCCACCGAGCTCTATCGCGTGCTGTGATTGGCTTTTCATTGCTTGCTTGCTTTTCCACCCAAAAGTCTTAAGGGCATAGGACCGCGCATAGAGGCAGAGAGAGCATATCAGCGGTCTCACTTTGCCAGAAGATGAATTGGGCAATGTCGACGAAAAGTAAAGAAGAGCTTCCGACGGGTCTGTCGGGTTTCTGACGTGGTATGCAGGTATAGTACCTGCATATAAAAGGTAGGTATAGCCGAGAGATCCGATCAGGGGCCGTTGACTACATAGAGTGGCCACTGATCAGCCTTCGGGGATTCTGCTTGACCCCACCTTGAGCACCACCGGCAACGCATGGAAATCTAGGTACACAAATGCTAATAGGCGCTTCTTCTTCCCAATTACCGATGAGGAAAATGGTCTGGCAAAATATGTAATTAATGACTCTCAGAGTACTCCACGTCACGATGTGTGACTATATGCATCGAAAACACAGTGCCACACGCCGGGGGCATACGTCTTGACAAGCTCAACATGCTCTACACCAACCGAGATGCCGGCCTCAGAAGGTCCTTCAGATGGCACCATGCTGGCCAACGTGTCCTTGATCTCCAGCTTCCGCTTCTCGATGTCTGCCACACCCACGTTCTCGTGCAGATGCAACCAGGCCCGCTGACTATCCTTGGTAATCGCCATCGCGTCTTTCCAGCAGGGCTCGCTGCTCGGGAGGAGTCCGCAGTTGACGTGAAGAACATCCAATTTGCCTTGCTGTCCCGCCAGTTTCCGCCTTGCTTCTTGTATTCGCGGCAGAGCCTTTGCGTTGTCCTCTTGGAACACCACCATCCTCACGTCCCCGGCTATTATCCCACTCAGATCCGTATCCGAGGAAGCCAGCTCGGCACCTCGTATCACCTGCACGCTCCAGCCATTGGCCATGGCACCCCGTCGCAAGCCTTCCACGCTCCAGGGGTTCAGCTCCCAGCACAGTACGCGCATGCCGAGTTTTGCATAGGAAAAGACGAAGTACCCGATCCCAGCGTACATATCTAGCGCCCACTTGTTGCACAGCGCGCTTGAGTTCATGGCCCTGTGCTGTAGCGCTGGATCAGCCGGGTCGTGGAAAGAGAGGAGCCTGGCTTTCTCCTTGATGTTTCCCCGGCTGAACATGGTCCACCTCGGTGCCCATGTTTGATGGATGCCGTTCTGCTTGGTAGAAACCCAGAATGCGGCCTCAAAATCTGCTTCTGTCACTTCCTCTGTGGCCGAGGGTAGGTCGCATGCTCCAAAATCGCCGTATAAGACCTGTAAGCCGCTTGGGCTTCGTAAAATGTTCTCCTTGTCATCCTCAGCGGCGCCCCCTTCGTCTTGTTCCCGAAGATGGAGCGGTATGCCCTCGTTCACAGCAAGATGAGTGAAAGAAGTCCCCGATTTCCGGGAGATTTCTGACAATATTCGCGACCATAGATCACCTAGCTGTGTAGTTGATAGTGTTGACCTGAGAGAAGTCCATGCCGGTGATGCGAAGGAGCCCGATGGCAACAGGACCATTGGCTCATAGGCTGTCCATCTTTTGGGTGCTTGTGCTGCAAGCTCTGCAGGGTCAACTTCCCCTAGTGCAGCCGACTCGGCCGGCAAGTTGGAAGCCCATGCTGCTATGGCAGCCTCAATTGGGAGTGTAGACTTCTGTTTTGGTTTTGCATGGCGCTTCGGGTTTTCATTCACGGCCATCATGATATTGAATAGGATTCATACGGCCTAAAATTGTGAGCTGTTAGCCGCCTGAGAGTAAGTGCCTACAAAAAGCGGAGACTGTCCATAATAAGCTGCAGCTTTTCAACGCTGAAAATTATGCGTAATCGACCCAACTACATCTATCCGTACGAAAACCTCTCGCAAAATGCAATGGCCAGGAGATGAGGCCTTCTCTTCGATAATCATAAGATTTGCTGCAGCAAACCATAACTGGAGGAGAGGGGGAGTCTTTCTTGCTGTACACCACTCTACCAGAAGTCAGGGCATGTAAACATACACAGAACCTCGAGATCGTAGAGACTGGAGCCCTTATCTTATGTATGTTAGACCAGTCGCTCACTGCTAGAAACAACCGACGGGCGGATGCAACCTGACGACTTTGAGTGTGTAGCAGACGAAAGTAACCTATCATGAAGTCTGCCTCCAAGATTAATCAATTGGACCCTTGACGCTTGGTGTAGGGCGTAAGGCTTGTCCCGCGAAAGCTGAAGACCCCCACTGCCTCACTAAAAGTCGGGACAGTTTAGCCCCTCCAAAAATTTCTATCGATAACAATTTTTCCCACGCCGCTGGAAATACCCCGCCATCGAACGCATTGAACAGCTTTGGCGACTTACGTACGACACCGACTTCGTTCCCCCTACCCGGAGTCACATCCAAAAGGGTCGCGCACGTCGCTTCAATCACTTCATACCCTCACCATGTACGAACCGATTGTGGGCGGCTCGTGCCTGACGAAGGCCGAGGAGGGCAAGCTCCTGGCCCGAATCAACGCCAATGTGTCCGCCGCCAAAGTCACCGGCATCTCCGGCCAATGGGTCTTCTACGTCCAATCAGAGAAGGAAAGGGGCGGCCTCGACGCCGTCAAGGTCTTGCTCAGCGTACCCGCCGAGCAGAGCACCGGCGTGGTCTCCAGCGACAAGCCGAACGTCCTCGACGTCTACATCACGCCCAGGAACATCTCGCCATGGAGCTCCAAGGCTACGAGCATTGCCCACGTCTGTGGCCTGAAAGACCAGGTGCGGAGAATCGAGAGGGGCCGTGTTATCCGGATCGAACTAGACGGCGAGAACAGTTTCAAGAGCGTCGACGATATTGCATCATTCCGAGACACCATCTACGATCGCATGACCGAGAATATTAGCCTCACACCCCCGAGCTCCGCTACCATCTTTACCGAGGGCGAACGAAGACAGCTCGTAATCGTCGATATCTTCGCAGAGGGCCAGGAATCACTCGAAGTTCTCCACGACTACAATAAGAAGAATGGACTCGGCCTCGACGAGTCCAACATGGAATATCTCGTCAGCAAGTACATGGAACTTGGACGTCCCCCGAGCGACGTGGAGCTGTTCATGTTTGCGCAGGTCAACAGCGAGCACTGTCGGCATCACGTTTTCAACTCAGCTTGGACGATCGACGGCGCCCAGAAACCCCAGAGTCTTTTCGGCATGATCAAGAACACCCACCAAAAGAACCCTAAGTACACCGTCTCGGCCTACAGCGACAATGCTGCTGTGATGGGAGGCCTAGACGGCAACCACTGGGCGCCTGAGTACACGACCGGCAGCTACAAGCTCACGAAAGAAACTGTAATGCCATTGATCAAAGTCGAAACGGTAAGCCCCTGAGCACTCCCCTACTACCAACATTCATTGACGTTTCAACAGCACAACCACCCAACAGCCATCAGCCCCTTCCCTGGTGCGGCAACTGGCAGCGGAGGAGAAATTCGAGACGAGGTATGCATATACCTGCCATTGTCAGGTGTAGGTATTGGCTGCTAACTTGTGCAAAGGGTGCCGTCGGTCGAGGTTCCACCCCCAAAGCTGGCCTCTGCGGCTTCTTTGTTTCCGACCTTCATATTCCCGGCCAAGCAGACGCATACCCGTGGGAAATCGATATTGGCAGGCCGTCACACTATGCGAGCGCTCTGGACATTATGCTTGAGGCTCCTATTGGATCTGCCCGCTTCAATAACGAAGTAGGTCATCTACTGCTAATCGCGTACAGACCATATGCTGACTTCTACTAGTTTGGTCGTCCTTCATTGACCGGTGTTTTCCGTACACTTCAGACCAATGCTCTTAACCCCAGTCTCAAGATCTCAGGGGCTTCCATAAGCCGATCATGGTCAGTACATCATTATTGCTCATCTGTGCTCAGCTAATCCTTGGTAGATCGCTGGTGGTGTTGGCTCCGTCCGGCCACAACATGCGTTGAAAGACGATGCAGAGGTACACGAAGGCGCACATGTCATTGTTCTCGGAGGCCCAGCAATGCTTATCGGCCTTGGTGGTGGTGCGGCGTCTTCGGCTACAGGCAACGAAGCTAGCGCAGAACTCGACTTCGCCAGTGTTCAGCGTGGTAACCCCGAAATGGAGCGACGTGCTCAGATGGTCATTAACACTTGTAACGCACTTGGCGATCAAAGTCCCATTGCCTTCATTCACGATGTTGGTGCTGGTGGCCTCAGCAATGCCCTACCTGAACTGGTAAAGGACAGCGGGTTCGGCGGTCAATTCGAGTTGCGTCAAGTCGAAAGCGCAGACCAAAGCATGAGCCCCATGGAGATTTTCTGCAACGAGGCCCAAGAGCGATACGTTCTCTTGGTGAACCCCGACGGCATGAACAGATTCGTCAGCATTTGCCGGAGGGAGCGTTGCGGTTTCTCAGATGTTGGGCGGGTTCTGCCCAAGGGACCCGACGGATCTGGCAAGCTTATTCTCTCCGACCGAGATTCCAGGGAACACGCATACCTATCGACCTTCCCATGGATCTGCTGTTCCCTGCTGGCCGAAAGCAGGAACGGAATGTGACTTCTTTGAAGCCTTCGTTACCTGCTTTTGACCCCATAGCAAGCATGAAGAAGGCCTTCGGCGAATCCACCACTGAGCCCGAGCTTTTCAGGAAATCCGCACAGCGTGTTCTTCACATGCCCGCTGTCGGCTCCAAGTCTTTCTTGATCACGATTGGCGATCGGACCGTTGGTGGTCTCACTACAAGAGATCAGATGGTCGGCCCATGGCAGACTCCCGTTGCAGACGTCGCTGTCACTGCAACCTCATTCAGTTTGGAGGAAATGAAGACTGGTGAAGCTATGGCGATGGGTGAGAAGCCTACTTTGGCCTTGATTTCCCCTGCTGCCTCTGCACGAATGGCCGTGGCCGAGAGTTTACTGAACCTCGGTGCCGCCCACATCCTGGGTGGTGCACAGAAGGGCGACCTCGAGCGCGTCAAGCTCTCGGCTAACTGGATGTCTGCTGTGAAGGAACCTGGCGAGGGAGCAGCTTTATTCGAGGCCGTGGAAGCTATTGGTGCCGAAATGTGTCCGCAACTTGGTGTGAGCATTCCCGTGGGCAAGGACTCGATGTCAATGAAGGCATCCTGGAAGGACGATGGGGGCAACAAGAGCGTCACTGCTCCCATGTCCGTTGTCATCTCCGCTTTCACAACCGTCGAAGACATCAAGACCACCTGGACCCCGCAACTTCGACGCGTCGAGGACGTCGGCGATACGCTATTGCTGTACGTCGACTTGGCCCAGGGCCGAAAGGCTTTGGGTGGTTCTGCTCTGGCTCAGTCGTTTGGTGAGATCGGAAATGAATCGCCCGATGTCCGTGACGTCGAGCTGCTCAGGGATTATTTCGACGCAATTGCGCAACTTCACGAGACTGGCGTTGTTCTTGCTTACCACGATGTCTCGGATGGTGGGCTCTTCACCACGATTGCGGAAATGATGTTTGCCGGTCGTTGCGGCGTAAGTATGTTCTTGGATGATGTTGCCAAGTCTGGCAGTCTCAAGGACATGACCGAGACTCTCTTCAATGAGGAGCTGGGCGCCGTCTTCCAGATTCGCGCGAAGGATGAGACCAACTTCAAGAGATGTTTTGCCACTTGCGGACCCCCGCCTGGTCTGATCAAGCGATGCGGTATCGTTCAATCATCCAAGAAGCAGAACTTGGTGATTAAGTATGGCACACAGCCTGTCTTTGCCTCTATTGAGCGATCCGAAATGCAGCAGTGGTGGTCCAAGACTTCCTACGAGATGCAGAAGATCAGAGACAACCCCGCCTGTGCCGAGTCGGAATACGCGACCGTCTTGGACTCGGAAGATCCTGGTATCTCCTACAGACTCACATACTCCCAATCAGAGAACATCATCCCCATGACTGCATCCTTTACCGGCCTTTTCAAGCGGCCTCGCGTGGCTATTCTCAGAGAGCAGGGTGTGAACTCGTTTGCTGAGATGGCTTTTGCTTTCCGTGCTGCCGGCTTTGACCCGGTCGATATCCACATGTCGGATATCCTGAACGGCCGCAAACTCACCGAGTTCTCTGGTCTGGCCGCCTGTGGTGGTTTCAGTTACGGTGACGTCCTGGGGGCCGGTCAAGGTTGGGCCAAGTCCATCTTGTTGCACGAGAACGCCCGAGTCGAATTCGAAGAGTTCTTCAAGCGGACCAACACCTTCACGCTCGGAGTCTGCAACGGTTGCCAGGCCCTCTCGAAGCTCAAGGAAATCATCCCCGGCGCCGGCGCCTGGCCCGACTTCGTCGCCAACAGCAGCGACCAGTTCGAGGCGCGCTTCAGCATGGTCAAGGTGGACGAGAGCGCGTCGCCCGTCTTCTTCCACGGCATGGGCGGCTCGTACCTACCGATCGCCGTCTCACACGGCGAGGGCCGCGCATCGTTCTCTGGGGCCAACGACCTCGAGACGCTGTCGCAGGGCAAACAGGTGCCCGTCCGCTACGTCGACAACCGCCTCAAGGTCACGGAGCAGTACCCCTACAACCCCAACGGCAGCCCGGGCGGCGTCGCGGCCGTCTCCAGCGCCGACGGGCGCGTGCTGGCTATCATGCCGCACCCGGAGCGCACGGTCATGGCGGATGTGGCGAGTTACTTGCCGGCTCGGCAGCGGGAGGAGTGGGGGCTGTATGGGCCTTGGTTGAGGCTGTTCCAGAGTGCTCGTAGATGGATCGGTTAAAAGTCTTCCGCAAGTTAGTTGAGTTGTGCTGGTCGCTTCTGATTGGTAAGGCCGTTTTCCCTCTTCTTTTACTTCGTTGAGAATGGCATTGATAAGGTAGGGTGGTAGGTAGGTAGGTAGGTGGGCATTTTGCGGCGTTGGCGGTTGGGATGCTATTAGTAGATTGTTGTTTTTGACTTGGGCTTGATGGTACGGTACGCATATACAATATACATACATATCTAGACTATGCTCGAGCTGGACTCGATGTGCTCTCCGGCGTATGAAAGCGATTCTCTATTCGTTTATCTGGGAATCAATTACAATTATTGCTAAGAACTGTACACTAAAGCGCGTCGCCTACCGCCAACAGCCCTTGGTGCTTAAACACAGCGATGGCCTGCGGATCCTGGCTCTGGCAAGGGTTTGTTACAAGAAAATCGTTCTGTGCACAGGGGGGTCCCTCTGACCAGAGCTCACTTGTTGCCACGATCCAGCTTATACCATGCCCCGTACTGCCCGGTGGGCGGGTAGTTGCACTGTATCTCGCTGTCGGTCCAGGTCTGGTCGTTGCATTGGTCGACGAGGCCGTCCAGCATACAGACGGTCGTCGGGATGTTGGCGACGTTGAACTCGAGGTCGCGGTAGTTGTACGGTACGCAGTGGCTCGCGTACATCGCCTGGAGCGCGAAGGTGGGACCCGGCACTGTGCTCGTTGTGGCTGGGCCGGGCGCGGGCTCGGTCACGGTCCCGGTCGTTATGGTGGTTGTGACGGGCGAGGCTGCTGTCGTGTAGGCTGTGGAGGTCGAGATTAGGCCGGGGCGCGTGGAGGTGGCAGTGCCGGTGCTGGTGCTCGGCGTCACGGTCGCGGAGTCCGTTGCGACGATGGGCGAGACGGTTACGGAGGGTGACGCGGGGACTGTCGTGGTGACGGTGGTGATCTCGGTCACGGTCGGGGCGGGGGCGAGGCAGTTGCACGCGGCGGAGATGACGTCGTTGGAAAACTGACCGAGGTCTGCATGTAATCGTAACAGAATGAATGAGCCGTTGTGTCCAGATACTGCAGCAGAGTTCTTCACTGACTACTTACCGTCTGTTGGGCTGCTCGTTGCTGTGCTACTCGGGGCCGTGCTGCTGGTCGAGCTCAGGCTGGACGACGCTGAGTTGCTCGGCTTCGGCTTCGCGCGGCAACTGTCACGTCTTTTTCGTCGGCCCATTCTGGAACCCATTATTATCACGCACATAGGACGTGTCCGTTCTGCAAGTGTCATGGTTAGAGACATAGTTTGGTACAGTGGGGGGAAGAAGAAGAGACTAGGGGATAAGTGTATATACATACACTACGCTGGTCGTGAACGCGGTGGCGGTCGCAGGCTCCGTGATGGTTGCGGTTTCGCTGTGAGCGGGCGTTTAGCAAAGTCTGGTGCCTAGCTTGATCGTTCTACAGAAAACTCACGTAATGGTCTCAGTCGAGATATCCGTCGGCCCGTCGACCTCAGTGGTATCGGTCGTCTGCGCCACGGTAGTAGCCGTAACCGTCGCCGTCTGGGCGTCCGTCTCGGTGACGGTGGCAACGACCGTCTCCGTGGACGTCTGCGTCAGCGTCGCCGTACTCTGGGCCGTCTGGGTCGAAGAGGCGGGATCGACGAAGGGGCTGCAGATGGCGGCCGAGTCGAGCGTCTGCAGCACAGGGAGGGCTGGGTTGTTGGCGCAGGCGTTCGGGCTTAGAATGGGAGAAGAGAGGATGAGAGGAGAGGGGGCGCCGGCTGCGACGGCGCCGAAGCCTACCACGATTACGGGGCGCAACTGCATGGTGAAGGTAAAAGCACGGAATCAGTGATGTTCTAAAGAGTGTATCTGGTCAGTTGCAAGGAAAGGATGAAGCAGTTTGATCAAGCTTTTTGCTTCGGACTGCTCTTTCTATATTCTTATATTCTACGCCCCTAGTAAATCAGTTTCTTTGGCGTCTGTTAGCGCTCAGCTGAATGCGCCTCAGCTGCACCCATGGACTCAGCTCGAACGGCGTTAACGTCACCGATGTCCCAATAGTCTCCGCTAGTCGACATATTCTGGCGCGCTCCAGGCACACAGTATAATCTAGGCCCTTGTCCTAGAGCAGGGATTAGAGAAGTCCGGCCGAGGCGGCTCATCTTCCGGGGTACGATGTTTAATTTCCTTTCATCTTTGAATGTGCGACTCAAACTTGCCCATCGACATGGTGCCTAAATGTACTTATGCAAGAATATATTTATAAAAACAACTTTCTTTTCACATGCATTTATATATTTCCCCGGATTCGTATCTGCCGACACCCTGCTCGAGCAACAGCTGATCCGCGGCGATCGGCCACCGACAGCTCCCGCCGAGAATCCTCCCCGCGCTGGCCCTCGGAATTATGCTGACAGCGGTGGTGGCAGGCCGGGCTGGCGCCCAAGGGGCTCTGCTACCCTGTACTAACGCCAGGGAATTCATTTGGTGCCCCCTCTTCACTTTTATAGATTCCATGCGAAATAGAACTGCACAAGCGACATAGACACCGCCGATAACTCCAAGCGTGGTCGCCCCAGCGCTGGCCGGGGTAGTTGACGCAGCCGGTGCTGTGCCCGGGGAATTCTGCGAAGATCCGGTAGGTGCCGAGGTGGCGCTGGCCGGTCCGTCACAGTGCCTGACAAGGGTAACGGATCCCGTGTTAGCAAACTTGGCTTCACAAATCTACAGACAGGGGAGGAAAGCCAAATTGGGACTCACCAGTGATTTCCATGAGGATGGCAGCCTACGGAGTTGGTCGGACTCGGGGCCAGGCTCTTGGTGGCGATGCTCACCGGGATTCCGGCGATAGTCCCGGGGCCCATGGGTCCTTCGCAATGCCTATGATTGGGCGACAAGTTAGGGGATCTCCTTTCTATACATGACCAGAAAGTAAAGATCGGTTTTGCGCAAACTCACCAGTGATCACCATGGGGCTCGCAACCTGCCGACTCGGTGGGGCTGGGCTTCAGACTGCCAGTACCGGACTCATGCTCAGATTCGTGATCATGGTCATGCTCGGATGCTGAGGTAGTGGCGGCTGCCGCTGCCGCTGAGCCGGAGGCAGAGACCGGCGCCGCGTTGGGAGCGGGCCCGTCGCAGTGCCAGTGGTCGCCGTGCGGCTCGCAGCCGATGGACTCTGTGGGCGAGGGACGAGCGACTTGGCCGCTCCGGCCGTGGCCAGGAGCGCGAGGCAGGCTGAGGAGATGAAGCGCATTGTCACGAGGAGTTGGCTTTCGACGTTGGTGAGAAGAGGAGTGGGATCAAAGAGTAGAGAGAGGTCTCTAAGATCTTTAGGAGTTATTCAGGCCTGTATTTATGAGACTGACACCGCTCTGGGCCGCACCTACCTAACCCCCTGTCTGTAGTCTGTAGTACTGTTGGGTCGGAGCTTTCTCGCCTGTCAGCAACTGCTGCTGCGCAACCTGCAGAGATACATACATCTTGCTAATTCGCGGGCTGTGATGAGATGTAGGTGTTGGTAGCCAAGGAACAAGATTTCTGTATAGTGCCTTGGCGGCTGGCAGAATGGCCATCAAGGTGTTCAGGATCGGAAAATGCCATTACTGGCCCACAGCTTGCCAGTCAAACGCACTTGGCGTTTCCATTGCAACAAGAGCTGTGCCTGGAAGACCACCAGCAATGACCTTCAGGTATACAGAAAGGATACAGTAATTGGGTACAAATGTATAACGACTGACTTCCAATACTGTAAATTATACTAGTACTTTAGATACATGTTTCATATATGCCTACGGACGAAGTCTATTTACAACTGTATAGCCCCCAGGTCTAGTGGGCCTCGAGAACCTTGATGGCCACGTCGTACATCGCCTACTTAAATCGTGTCTTGGCTGAACGCACATCGCAAGACTTTTCCCTGTCCAGAATCACACACCCTTGGGCGTCAGCGTCTTGGCAACCCGTTTCCTAAGTCGACCAACTGCCAACTGGTATTGCGTCCCAAACAAAAGGCCTCATCTCATCACACCCTCAAGCGCGGACAAGTGTGTTTCCATCCCCGCCACTCACTCCGTCACCTCGGGTCAAGGTCCGTCATCGGTTAGCCTCACGGATAAAGGCTCCCAGCTACCGGACCAAGTTTATGATACTTTGACCAGCAAGGTGACAGAAGGAAGCCGAAGAAAAAGCGAAATGGGTGAATATACGCAGCTAGTCACCTTGGCAAGGGAGATACCCGGGGCGGTTGATCAGAGCTGAATAGCTATATAAATATGTCCTAAGATGCTGTTATTGTTCAGTAATATTGTTCATCCGCGCAACCTACATCTCTTCCGGCCCTTCCCACCCTGCCAAGACACGCACCCAGACCTCACCATGAAAGGCACGATTCCCACCGTCTTGCTGGCTCTCCTAAGCGGCAGCAGCCCATCATCAGCCGGCCCCGTCCAGCGACGCCAGGAGACCGTTACGCAAACCGTCACGGCTAGTGGCGCGCCCTCGACGCCGACTCAGTGGACTTGGAACGCTGGCGGGTCGCAGGCGTGGCCCATCCATGAGTCCTGCAACGCCACCGAGCGGGCGCTGCTCAAGAAGGGCCTCGAAGACGCCGCCGCCCTGGCAGCGCACGCCCGGGACCACGTCCTCCGCTTCGGCAACGGCTCCGCCATGTACCAGAAGTACTTCGGCGCGGCGGCGTCGGCCGAGGTGGTCGGATGGTACGACAAAATCGCCAATGGTGACCGGAGCCGGTTCAAGATCCGATGCGATGACGTTGACGGCAACTGCGCGCTTCCAGGTAATTATATCTCACCATGTCCCGAAACTGTATTTATTTCATTGGTCGACTTGCATGGAATGTGTCGCTGATATTATCGGCCATAAAAAAATAGGCTGGGGAGGCCACTGGCGCGGCGAAAACGCCACCGACGAGACCGTCATCTGCCCCCTATCCTACACCACCCGCAAGCCGCTCGAGGGCCTGTGCGGGTACGGCTACACGGTGGCCCGGTCGCCGCTGAGCTTCTACTTCGGCGCGGACCTGGTCCACCGGCTGCTGCACATGCCGAGCGTGGGCGAGGGCGCGGCCGAGCACTTCGCCGACTCGTACGCCGAGTGCCTCGAGCTCGCGCGCGCGGCGCCGGCCGAGGCCGTCCGCAACTCGCACTCGCTGCAGTACTTCGCGCTCGACGTCTACGCTTTTGATGTGGCGGTGCCGGGGGAGGGGTGCACGGGCAAGGCGGGGAAGGGGGAGGAGGAGGGGAAGAAGGAAGATGGCCACGGCGGACACCCGGCACCGACCGCTACGACTTCGGGCGCGCCCTCGACCACGTCGTCTGCTGCTGCTGTGAGTAGAACAACGTTATGAATACTGGTTAACAGAAAGCCTTCTTACTGACTCTTTTCCATAGGAATGCCACACTCACGCCGACGGGGAGGTGCATTGTGCCTAGGTTATTAATCGATCAGGATGACATGTCGGATGTGAGCATGCGGCTCAGCCGTTCTCATCCACTTAAAACACGGGATGTGTGGACTTCCCTGTGACAACCTCAGGTCATAGCCAGTAGCGAGAACTGACCCGAACTGCATACCTAATACATAACGATCCCGTTTAACTCAGAACCTTGTCGGCCAATTCCATCTGGATGCATGGATGACAAATGCATCTGGCGCAAAATCAACGTGAAAAATCCTGTGGTGATTGGCCCCTCGGACCCGACAGACTGGTAACGAGCTGTCATCCTTGCAAACCCGTCCCAAATCAGATGATGATACGAACCTCCCAGCGTCCTCAATCTTGTAAGGACATCCTATTGGAGCACCTTCCCCCTGTAAGTATGCAATGCGACCAAACCGTCAACTTCCTCGGCCCGGCGGCCTTTCGATTTTGTTGATTAACCCCTCACCATCCCACGCGGTGTCTTCTAACGACTCCCAGCTTCATTTCTCCGTTGTTGTTGGTTCTCCGTCTTTTCTCTTTCTTACTTATCAAATCTTCAACATATCCAGATCCGATCCGATGTCAGCTCCACGCCAATTCGAGGGCGGCGCGACCGCTGGGCCAGGACGCGAGGGAGAGGGTTCCGGCTCTGCTCCTCCAGCGAATGACGATGAATTCGTATGGCTCGGTCCCGAAACAACGAGGCCGACGCCTGTCGATTACAGCTTCAACACCCAGCTACCGGCTTCCCAGCCATTTGCCGGCTTCGGCAACTTTGCAGGATCCAACGTGGAACCGCTGCTTCCCATGGAAGGGCACCAAGGCTTTCAGGCGCAGGCACCAATGTTCCAGGCGCCTGGCTATTTCCCAACACACGACGCCGGGGCCATGGAATTCTTTCCGATACCAGAGCCCCATATGATGCCGTATTCGGGGGGTACTGATGCCGGTGGCAATGACGGTTACGTGCTCAACAATACTGTGCCGCCCGCAGTCCCACGACAAGAACCGGCCAGCTCAATGCCCCGACAATTGCAACTGCCTTCGCAGCTCCTGGAAGCGAGGCAGGCCGAGACCCATTCCAAACTTTATTACGATTCTCTCATCTCTGTTTGGCACCCGCGCGAGTTCCTGCCGGAGGACTACCCAGATCTCGATCCTGCATACGCTGTGGTCGATCCTGCCAACCCCCCAAAGATCGTTTCCAAGATTCCTATGGAAGATTGGATTCCCAGTGATCTTTTCCGCGTGCCAACGGGGTCGTCCATTGTCGAACCGCACTCTGTGCAGGGTGAGAATGGGAGGTTATATAATGGGTACAGGGAAGGAAAATATCTTATCCCCAACGATGGGGTGAGTATCCGCAGATGACCGGAAAACACTTGTTAACACCAGCCATACTGACAGCTCCGTAGACAGAACAGGATCGATTAGATCTCCGATATCACGGGTTGAAGGTGTTACTCGGAGGCCGAAGCTTCCTTGCACCTATCAAAGACCCGAAATACGTGCTGGACCTTGCCACCGGCACAGGGATATGGCCCATCGAGTTTGGTGTGTATCGCCTTCTTCCACTCTTGGCTATCTCAACTGACAACGACTTCAGCCGAACTTTTCCCACACGCCCAGGTTATCGGGACGGATCTGAGCTTAATCCAGCCTGATCAAAAACCCCCGAACGTGACATTTGTTAGGGAGGATTCGGAGGAAGAATGGTGCTACGACGTTAAGTTCGACTACATACATGCGCGTGCAGTGCTCACGTGTTTCGACAACCCAAAGGGGTGATGGAGAAAGCCTTTGAGAACCTCAGCCCCGGCGGCTACATCGAATATCTGGACTGTTACGGGGTTTGCGGCTGCCTCGATGGCACCATGAAAGGGACGGCCATAGACAGAGGCGGAACCTACTGCGTACGAGGAGCCGCCACGGTTGGGAGAGATCTCATGGTTGCGACACATTACAAGGAATGGATGGAGGAGATTGGCTGTGAGTATGATATCGTGACGTGGTATACCGCGATCGGCGTTGCTAGACTGCTCTGCTAACTCCGTGTTCGCGGGCCGGATACAGTCGTGGACGTTGTCGAGAGGAAGCTCGCCTGGCCGTTCGGACCCTGGGCCAAGAACCCCCGCCTCAAATTGGCTGGGAAGTACTGTCAACGGGATTCCTACGACGGCATCGACGGGATCGCGCATGTGATGCTCAAGAGGGCCGGGATGTCGACGGAAGAAATCGAACAGCACATAGCGGAATTTCGGCGTAACCTGGTCGACCCGGCTATCCATGCATATGTCCCCGTGTAAGCCGGACAGTTCTTTCAAGAGTCGCATTCTCTTTGTCATCTGAGACTAACTGAAGTTTTGACAGCGTTGCGATATACGGCCGGAAGGCCGATGCACCCGAGAGCCTCCGAGCAAGTCATCCCGAACCAACGTCGTCGATGCCTCCTGCGCCAAGGAAGAGGTTCGGTTTCCAGCCCCATGAGCTGTTGCCAGAGGACTTTCCCGAGATCGACCCCCTGTACCTCCGACCTGACGCCGTGTCTCCATCTGCCATTCCCTCGAGCCGGAGTGGGATCCCGCCTGAAACCTGGATACCGGCCGAGGTCTATCGTAAGTCAAGTGGCTCATCCGTGGTCGAACCCAATTCCGTCATAGACGGGAACGGTCGAAGTTACCATGGCTATAAAGATGGGAAATATCTTTTGCCCAACGACGCAGTAAGTTGACATCCCCATAACCTAGAACAGAATCATGGGACTCACACCCGAACAGGCCGAACAAGAACGCCTCGATTTGCAGCACTATTCCTCGTCGCTACTTCTTCATCACCGATCATACCTTGCGCCGATCCAGTCCCCTCGGTATGTCCTGGATATTGCCACTGGAACAGGTCTTTGGGCTATAGAATTTGGTTTGATACCCCCCACCCCACGCACCCTGGGCACTCATCAGGCCCTCGGGAGAGAGAGATACATGAAATGACTAACTCCTGGGCCCACAGCTGAAGCGCACCCGGGAGCCCACGTCATTGGGACCGACCTGAGCAAGATACAACCGGATAACGCGCCCAGCAACGTCGAGTTCATTCGGGATGACGCCGAGGAGCCGTGGGAGTTCGCGCCGATCAAGTTCGATTACATCCACGCCCGGGCCGTCTTCTCTTGCTTCGACGACACCAAGTTCGTGATGCGCCAGGCTCTCGAGAACATGAATCCCGGCGGTTGGATCGAGTTTGCGGACGGCCAAGCTGACGTCACCTCGTTCGACGGCAGTACTCAAGGTAGGCTTTGGAGAGAGAGAGAGGCAACTGTCTGGCAAGAGCAATTCAGTCCGACACATCCATACTAACGGCAGACGACAATAGGCACGGCCCTGGAGCGCTTCGGCGATATGATGACCGCGGGGGCGGCCTTGAAAGGCAGGAATCTGGACGTGACCCGACACTATAAAGAATGGCTGGAGGAGGTCGGCTGTAAGTCCACCCACCCCTTTTTCACTCTTTGCAGGCTACGACGGAGGTTCCATCAAAGATCTTACTAGGAGTATGAAAAGATGAGGACCGAACCAATCGAAATGGAAAACAAGCTAATCAATTTCGGGGGGGGGGGCGGGAAATAGTCGTCGAAGTGCAAGAGCGGAAGTTTGCCGCCCCCGTGGGACCGTGGTGCAAAGACGAGCGCCTGAAGCACGTGGGCCGGCTGTTCGCGCGCAACTTTTACGACAACATCGGCGGCATCATGTTCCGCGTCATGGACTCGCTCGGCTACACCAGTCAGCAGAGGGAGGAGCTGACGAACAACTTCCGGGCCGACCTCGTCAGCCCGGCTATACATGCTTATCTCCCGGTGTAGGTTTCTTCCTTTCCTGTCCCTTCCCCCCCTCTCTTGCAAACATCAACATACTGCTGCTACAAGAGAACATGTCGCTAAAACAAACGGTCGGGTGTCTAGATGGGTTGTCTACGGGCGGAAACCGCATGAGTGGGAAGGTAAGGCGCAACCTGGTGGAGACTCTGGAGAGGGTGTCAAGGTTGAAGGGCAGTGATGACAACCGTAGCCATCAAGCCCTCCCGAGATGATTGAGTCTCACTCACATCTAGGTTATCGGTCACGTCGCAGTATGTGGATAGGATATCGCCATTTTCAATTTTGATTATAGTATATATTACCTGTTCCTACTAGCGATTGTGGTATCGTCTACTACTCACCACACATGCCACCTCCTATTCGCCTGGGTGGCTACAAGAGACAAATCCCGGCCAACTGTGATTCAACATTGTCTGACTCATTCCGTTGCTATACCACAACTGTTCGGACAACTTTGATCACATGGCCTTTTGCCGCTTTTGCTCAGGCTCGGCTTGAATGGGCTTGGTCTTGTTTACCCCTGCCTCCAATCCGGTGAGGCTCTAATCCGTTCTACAAGACAAGTTAGCCCCCTGTCTTTTGTCACTCTGCAGCGCTGCCAAGAAGCATGATGTAATCCAAGAGAATCGTCCCGACGCGTTAAGCGCTAGACCTGGTGTCCGATTACCGATAGCGGTCTGGGAATTGAGCAAATATTAGGATGTTAAGAGACTATGCCACCGCCCCTGAAGAGTGAGCTCTAATTAAGAGTAAACACCGGACATGATAATCATGAAGCTCCCCATCGCCGTGACGCCACTGATCGCTTTCGCCGCTTACGCGACAAGACAAGCCGCTCCGAACTACACATCTCCGCTCGGTGTCGACATCTACAATCCTGCCGAGCTCTTCAACGCCAGCGGCACTTGGAGTATGATGTCGCGGGCCGGAAACACCCTTTACATATCCGGTATTACCTGCGCCGTCTCCTTTCTCCAGCCCAAGTAGTATTACTAACTAAATCCATCTCCCAAATAGGCATGCGTGGCTTCTATCCATCCAACACGACGCTCGCGCCCGTCGGACGCGAGCGGGTGTACCAGGCCTTTACCAACATGAAGACGCTAGCCGAACTCGGCGGCTCGGATCTCGCAAGTCCCCCCTACCTACCTACATACCTTCTTTCTTGGATGTCTTTCGCTGACTGCGGGAATTGGGCTTGCGCAATCGAATAGACCTCGTGTGTGAGGCTGCAGGTGTTCGTGACGGACATGCATCGCTGGCGGCCGCTGGTGAACCAGGTCCAGGAGGAGCTGTGGAGGGAGGTGGCGCCCAACTATCCGCCCCGAACGATTTTGGAGGTGCAGAGGCTCAATGACGATGATATCGTCGAGGTGGAGGGGACCTTCTACTTGGGCGATTAAATTGGCGTACATCACCAGCGGCGTTTGGATTTCCTTGGACTATGCTTCCGCCCTTGATGGGCATTACGCTCGTATCAAAAGTTCCAACGCCCCTACAATCTTGAGTCGGGCTCGGCGATAGGGCACAACTCCTCTACTATCTTTTGACTTTTGCGGTCTCTGGGGCGGGTCAAGTCGAGACCCTTGGCCAGGATTTGGTGGGGTTTGGGCCTGCGGGCACTCCCGCTAGATTTTAGGTATCTAATGGATGCTACGGGCAACACCGCTGGCTCTTCGCAAGTAGGAAAGACGGGATACATGTACTCATTTCCAGTTGCTGTTGGTCTCTCTTTACGGAGCGGCTTATTCTGGTCGCCTGTTTTGTTGTTGATTTATTGGTTCATACGTGTGTACAGTTGCTTAGTCAGGGCCCAGTGGAATGGTCACTTTAAGCAGGGGTGTTGACGCGTCGGGGATCGCTTTTAATGAAAAATGAAAGTCCGGCGCGATGGCCCACTAATTAGGTACGCTAAACTGATACCGTGCCAGCACTGCTGAGATTTTTTTGTCGCCGTTAACATTGGAGTAGATTAATGGTGCTAGACATGCTAGACGCGACTTTCTGAGCTCAATTCCCAACATCTTGTAATCTGCAATTGCATATTAGCAATGGGAAAGCGTGGCAAAGCGAGCAAGGCAGCCAAAAGGGCGCTCGACGCAGCAGCCAAGGCACTAGCGCTAGAAAAGTCTGCCGAAAAGTCTGCCGTCAAGACTGCCGGGAAGGCGGCCAAGAAGGCCGCCGCTGCTGAGGCTGAGGAGGCGGCAAACACAACTGCACTGCCATCGCTAGCACCGTCAACACCACCACCGCCGCCAGCGAAATCACGGGCGAAACCACCCAAACCACCAAAGCCTGAGCCGGCTGTCGCTCCAGCTCCTTGGACGCCGCGGCCGGGCCAGACCGCTCGCATCTGCCCGAAACCACTCCACCGTTATCCATTCTTTACCCCAGCCTCACCCCTCATCTTAAATACGGCTACGCTACCATCGTCGACGCCATCAACACCACGACGGGCAAAATCACGGGCAAAAGAGCCAGCTACCACTCCAGCCCCTTGGAGACCGCGGCCGGGTCAGACCGTTCGTATCATCGCGAATTCCCTTTATGATGCATTCTTTACCCCAGCCTCACCCCCTCTCAAAGACGCTTGCGCTGCCATCGTCAAGACCATTCGCACAACACCGGAGACCACGACGGGCAAAGTCACCAGAGCCGTCACCGTCACCGTCAGTGCCAGCTACCCCTCCAGCCCCTTGGAAACGGCGACCGGGCCAGATTGTCGGCATCAGTCCGAACCCGCTCCAACCTTATGCATTCTTTGCCCCATCCTCGCCCCTCATATGTTCCTTAATTGATACCCGTCGCCGCGAATCCCGCTTCGGTCCCGGCATCGTACGGTGCGAGGTAAGCTGACCAAACTGGATAATTCCTCATTGTTATTTCTGGCTAACGGGATCTTCCCCTAGCAAATACTCGGCTACACTTTTACATCCAAAGTTATCCTGGCCGAGGCCCTTAACGTCGCTGTGAATTCCGAACCTCGCCATCAGTTCAGCGTCGACGGTGGTGGTAACTTTTACCTGCCGTCCAGCAAGCGCCTCGCCATCTACGGCGACTCCCTGATGCGGACTTATCTATGCCGCAAGTGGCTCGAGCTGGGACCCGTGCTGGGTACCGGAGTACTATGGTGATTACCAACTTTCCACTTCCTGCTCTTGCATCGGCCGCTGACCCTCTTCTAGGAGCACCAGAAGCTCAGTTGTCTTGAGCGATGAGCATCTCAGCGGCATCTTCCTCAAGCTAAACCTGGAACGATGCATAACGCGCGACATGGACTCAGTCAAATCGTACTTGATTTCTGACAAGAAAAACCCCAAGTACATGTCCACCACCGTCGAAGCCATTGCCGCCGCCGCCTTCTTGGACGGCGGCGACGAGGCGCTCAGCGCCATCATGTCAGCCTTTGGGTTTGACAAGTGGTGTGAGGATGGTCCCACCATGTACGACTTCATCCGCCATAGGCAGCCGGAAGCCAATGAGGGAGCCGACTCGGGAGTGCTCATCGCGCCATCAGCCAACTCGGGAGCGCCCGTCGCGCCATCAGCCAACCGGCTTGGAGCCAAGACGCCCGCCTAACACCACGCGTACACACGCACTTCTAGTGCCCCTCCATCACCCCTCTGTACAACCACTGTACCGCTATGTACCACTATACAATATATCATGTCATCTTCGCCGCTTGCGGAAAGCCAAGTGCTAACGCGGCCTAGACCGTATAAATTAGAATTAGAAGTGGCAAGGGTTCACAGATAGATAGCTGTATTACTTACGCTCATATGAGAACCCGCTCATCGAATTTTGAATTGGGCTTCGGGCTTGATGTCTAACAGGTTGTGTGTGTGTGTTGTGAGAGTGAGCAAAGCAGTCTAATTCACACGACCTGGCTCTTCTGCCACCCACTGCGCCGCCAGGAAATTCAAGACAACATGATGAGTGTACGGAAGCCTGCAGCCCCTAACCTACAGGCCGCCGCATTTCTCATCCAGGGAAGCTCTGAATGTATCTCGGAGACTGACAATGTTAACTGAACCACCCTGAGCAGCATATTTTGCGTGTCATTCTTTTACCGATGGGACCAGCATGTTCTTACAAGGCGGTAGAACTGACACACTGTTGTAGTTTTGGTTCGTCATCGAATGGAGGAGACAGGGTTCTGACTCCTCGGCCGTGTCCTGATCGCTATCAAGGGTCTGGTCCGAGATAGTAGGTGGTTCCACGCTCTTTTGCCGCCCGTCGTCACTCCCGTCCATCCCGGATTCAGTTGACCCGTCAGCAGGTTGCTGGCGGCAGTGCCCAGCATGCCCAACATGGACCACCAAGCAAACAAGTCACTGCAAGTCTCGGCGTTGCTAAGGCATGAGATGGTTGACTCCTCAATGGGCTTGAAGGGGTCAATCTCGTTGGGACTGTGCTCTTTGTCAGCTGAAGAATTCGCGAGATCAGGGGAGGGGCTACCGCTTCCTAGAGTACCAATCACTTCCCCTTGGACTAATCACCCCAGAATAGCCGCCACTAGCAGCAACTAGAAATTGCTGACATAGGCAAAGACCACCCCGGCGACACACATCAAAGCGGAACCCATGGTTGCCGTGAGGCGGACCCCGACCGCGTCGCCGACGTAGGCCAGAACGGAGCTGATGACCAAGTCGCCGAGGAGCGTCAGGGTCATGAACAGGCCGACGTCCGAGTCGCGGAACCCCAGTTCGTGGAGGTAGATGGCCCCTGATCAAGATGGTGCCGCCGTGGCCCAGCAGGCGCACCAGGCGCAGGACGATCAGCAGCTTGACGTCGCGGTGCGAGTGCCGGAGCGTTTCGGCACTGACGACGAAGAAACGCCGTGCGCCGCCGAGAAGGCAGTTAGTAGCGGTCGTCATCTTGCAATGGAGTCGGAGCCTAGGAAAACCGCGGGCCTGGTATTACCTACTGCACAGTGCTGTCGTGCTACTAGCAACGCGCACGTTTATACCTACTTAGTTATAGAAACGGGACACAGCGATTACGGTGAGCACGGTAGAAAATAGTCAACAATAGACTATTTCCGACCTTGTGTTCGAAGACGCGATTCGTAGTACGAAAATACCGAAGCAACCGTCTCCCGTCTCCGCGG
Source organism: Apiospora phragmitis (assembly GCF_038363925.1). Lineage (NCBI taxonomy): Eukaryota > Fungi > Ascomycota > Sordariomycetes > Amphisphaeriales > Apiosporaceae > Apiospora > Apiospora phragmitis. The sequence continues at coordinate 4,995,861 of NW_027117400.1, read as the reverse complement.
CTTCTCCAGTCGAGGTTGGACGGTGGCACAGTGTATCAACCATGACCTCGGAGACCAAGTTTCACGATATGAAACGCAGGTATTTTCTTCCTTCGATTCCTACCGATGGGCCCCCAAATACGCCATCGCCCACTGAGCCTCCCTCAACGGCATCTCCAAAGCCCCGGAGCGCGACCCGTCATCCTCGGCACTCCACGCAGTGAACTCGGCCAGGCGGGTCTCTGCATAGCCCGTATAGTCGAACGCGATAGCCCCGGTGGTCGATTGTGCCTAGCTTGTAGAGAAGGGGTAGGGGGCATTGGCGATGAGCAGACCAGCTGGTGACAGGTTTTGGCGTACATAGCCGTACCCCTCGCTAAACCTATAGTGGAATGTAGCCGCGAAGCGGCGCTGTGTGGCTAGTATACTCAAGACAAAGAGAGTGGTACTAAGCATCTCACCCTTGCTGGGGTGCTCTCGCGCCTGACCCTATTGCGACATCATCGCAAAGCTACGGTACACGATTGTGACAGTTTGGAGTTGTCGTGGTAATTACTCAGGATGACTGGAGACAACAAAGCGGATATGGCACACGCGTTTGCGACTCCGTGGGACTTGAAGATGCAGGCCCCAGCGCTTACGAGGAACTACGATATGCATCATAACCCCAAACTATAATTATATGCATGTAAGCATGTCTTTAAATAATTACGCCTAGTTCTAAAATAATACCATTCGCTTTCGAACTAGCACTCGCCCTTTTACCTGCGCAACGGCTGCCAGTGTGACGGAGAATGTCTCGCCGCTGCTTACTATTACCCCTAAACCCTTGAAATGCAATGGATTACGTATGCACTTGGCCCCTTGCCGAACAAAAAGAGGGAAGAAGTAAATTACAGACAGCCCACCATGGGCACTAGGTGGGTAGGGCTGCACTTCCAACGCCAGCTGAGCGTACGGCTTTTGTAGGGAAGAGGGTTGCCTCCTTCCCTGCGTAGGATACTCAGTAGGAGAACTACGCCTTTTGCAGCTGTTGGTTAGTCCTACCCATTCTCCGCCACAGTAGCATTAACAACCTCAAATCTCAACTGCATCGCGGTTTAGATTGTATTACTATCTGAATAAATCAGACAGGTCCGTTTTTATTGCGGGCTAAGATTAATAGATCGCTGTAGTTCGCTGGGTACCCTTCGATATGCTCCGTGGTGAAGGCGAGCTTCCTCTTCCTCCTGGCAAGTCGGCAACAAACTATCTTGAGCGCAGTCCTCCCATCAGAGAAAAGCCCCAGCACACCCCTTTTCTAGAAGTGATCCTAAAGGCAATTGCTCAGTTTTCGTCCGAAGCTCAACGGTACCTTCTCAACACTAATATTCATGATCTCATTTATATATACCTCCGCGAAGATTCGGATAGTCAAGAAGGTAAAGTTATATTAATCAAATTTGGTATGTCTATGAAAGCCAAAATTCCGTTCCTTCATCTCGGTGACTTGACTTGGTACAATCTCGACGTCAAGTACAAAGGCTTTTCATGTCACCACCAGCCCATTCCGAATGCAATCGAGAGCTCAATCTATATGATGTCCTCTTGGGTATACGCCGTAAAAAAAGCAAAAGTCGTGTTACTCATCAAGTTCCTCCCCGTCTTATGTATTCGCATCAGACAGGAGAGCTGCAGTGGAGCAGCCAATGCCCTTACTTCGTGACTGCGCACATGTTAGTATTCCCTTCCTGTTCGAGTATGTTAAATATCCGAGATACAATCTTACTGGCAAGGACCTCGTAAGCGAACAAGGTATCTTTGTAGGCTTGACTGCGCTTTCCTGACTTCCCTGCCTTCTTTTGCGCCTTTTCCTCGCGCGAGGTGGACGAGCTGCTGAGCTTCGCCTTGGCCTTCTTCATGGCGCCGGAGATTCGGGACGAAGAGGAGGACTTTGAGCTGTTGCTGGGAATAGGGCTGCCCTTCATGGCTGCTATCTCATCATAGGAATCTGCACAGTCGGGTTAGCGACGCTGTGTTGGACCAAGATGTCGCATTGGATGGGAGGAGACTCTACCAGATGAGATGCGGGAAGCCATGTTGGATGTGGATGACATTCTGGTAGGTAGGTTGTCAAATGTTTTGGTAGACGACGTGGTGGTTCGAAGTGTGGTGATGCTTGGAGGCACGGTGTCGTGTGTGGTTGAGCTTGAGCTTCGATGTGGAGATGCAATTGTCTGTAAGTGGCAGGCGTAGTTGGTCTGGGGTAGTTGCTACTGGGAAGTGCTGAGTGTATCGAATTGGGAAGGAACAACGGACAAAATCTCAGATATAGATCTCGAATAACACTTGTCCATCAACCCTTTTTGACTCATCAGAGGCATTCCTGGTATCAAATTAGCTTGCTGCAAGGACTTTTCAGCACTGCACCGAGCATGCGTCGGCGTTCCCTCCTTGGCAAAGCCGTCGTTTGGATGCTGCGCCAAGCTTAGCACACCGGGGCTGACGGGCTGACCTGGCTGGAGACTAGCGTCATCATCGTACCGGCTTTCGGCCAGGCACCGACCTACTAGACATCAGGCAGACAAGGCAGATCAGGCACCTTTGTGGGCATTCCCATGAGGCTTGGCCGGGATTAGAAAAAGGACGGCATAATCATATGTAATTAGCGGTGCCATCCACGCCCTCTGGAGGTGGCCGTCCCACGATTTGGACCGGGATCCTGGCTGACAGCGCAGCCCGCTACTGCTGCTCGCTTGGCCGAGTTAGTCATCCCACTGTGAAATGATTTGGAGTGACTCCGCTCTAAGCCGAAGCCGAGCCTTAGCCAATTTGGTGCCCTTTACCCATAGCAAGGTCAAGCCGAGCCTTGGCGACATCTCGCAAAACATGACTGCAATTAAGTCGGCTTCGGCTTCGCTTCCAATAACTACATCCAAATCAAGCTGATTCCCAGTGACAACAACCCCCTTTACTGCGAACCCCGAGTCAATGTCAGTTATTACAATTTCATCATACCACTTTTACTTGCACGCAGATAGAACGCGCAGCTTGTTTGCGCCATCAATACGGTGAGCCATGTCAGACGGCGCATCTGAACTCCGCCGCCGGAATGGTCGACTCCAGGCATGCGATACCTGTCGACAGAGGAAGGTAGAGCGTTTTCCCACTTGTTAGCGTCGTGCAACCCACCTATCAGCTACCAGCTGCGTCGTCATGCCCGTCTGACATGAAAGAGTCATAGGTCGCTTGCGACCACACTCGCCCGGTCTGCCTCCGATGCAGGAAAAGGGGGAAGCGATGCATCTATACTGTATCCAATTCCACGCCGGTCAGGCCCCATGGAACTAAGTCGTCGTCACAGACACGCCAAGGGGTTGACAAGTCTCGCCAGCCATCGTCGCCCTCTCCGTCTTCGGTCCAGCTGGATGAGATGCAGAGCCCGAGCCCGAGCCCGAGTTTGCGCAATAACATACTCAACCGCAGGGCTACGGGCGGTCATGGGTATCTCGGTGCCACGAGCTACTCGGCTGTCTTCCAAGAGACTCGTGACAACCTGAACCTGCTCGGTGCCACACCCCAGACTCAAGGCAACAGCCGTGAGGTGCTCGGCCAGGAGGAGCCCGAGGTCCTTACTCCGAGCATTCGGGAGCTGTGTTTCACAGTCCTTCGGCTCCTCCCCCAGCCAAACAAAGTTGTCTTTCAGAAAAAGGGTAATTCGTCCGTCTATCTATCTTATATGCACGGGATAGCCGAGCACATTCTGAAGTCGCTCTACGAAACGTGGGGCGAGCATCTCAACGCCGGCGGAGACGATGAAACCAAACTCGAAGACATGGCTAAGGCCGTGTGTGTCAACACCATGGAGCCGTTTTCTTATTCCATCCGAGACTCGGAGGAGTGGCTCAGCCAGTTCAGTGGACCGAACTTGCGGTGGGAATCCATTGGTACGTTCTCCCTTGCATGTCCAGGCGCAGCACCGTTTTTTACGACGACTTACACTTACTTATCCCTTCCCGGAAAAGGCGTCCTTTTCGACCTGCTCGACACCGAAGCCAAATCCGTGAAACGTCGGTTCGTCTCAGACACGCAACATGAGTATCTCGAGTATCTCAGGAGAATTGCAGCGACGGGTCTTCGGACCCTAGGTCTATGCATTCAACTGAGTCGAGAGTTTACTGAAGGCAATGTCCTCTTGATTTACCTATACAACCGTCGCGCCACGCTGGAATCAATAACCAGTGGGGATGCCAGTATGATATACTCTCCTCCCTGAATGCGAACTGGCCAAGAGTATCACCGAGTACTGCTGCTGACGTAAATATATTATAGGTCTTCCAGCATGGCAATGCCACGCCGCTCATATGTCTCTTCTCACCTTCCACGGCTTTCACGACGAGCCTAGTACCCACGGTTATCATTATAACCCGAGTTATCGACCGTCGTTGGCGATTGAATGTCGCAGGCGCACCGTAGCCATTTCCTTTTGTGCCGACAATTCCATGGTCACCTTCACAGGTAGACCCCCTCTTTTGGGAACGAGCTATATATCCACGCCACTGCCACTGGACATCTCGGACGACGTGCTTTTCTCGGACGAGCAGACACTGGTACGGGTAGCATCGGAAACGCTCGACGAGAGGGGATGGGGTACCTCGGGAAATTTCTACCCGGCTACCATGATACGGGCGCGTGTGATTCTTGCGCACATCAAGGCCGAGATCATCGAGCTGGCACTGGGAAAAGATCCGTTCCCATTCGAGCGCATAGGGTATGTCTGTTTGTTATGCAGGCTCGTGTCCCAAACTGCGGTCGTCACTAACCTATCGCGTAATTATCAGTCAACTCCGCGCAAAGCAGATCCAGGCCATATCCGAATTTCCCAAAACATTGGTCTTTCAGCTTCATGAGATTCGTGCGACTGATATGGACATTACCCGGTTCTACCAACGATTACTTGTGCGGCTTGAGATCTTGATGAACGAGTTCCTGCTAGACCGGTTGCAGTATCGCCATTTCCAAGCGGACAGCAGCGACCTGCTAGTCACCGCTTATGAGATGGTCGTGCTGGCGCTGACTGTGTGGACGCACATGGATCTCTTCACTGAAAAGCGTGACTTTGACTGGGTTGTAAGTCATATCTACCAACCATCTTTTCACTTCGCATGTGTTAGGTAGCGCAGCTCCCACAGCTGACCGTCGTCTTCTTCTTCCTCCTCTCACAGCTCATGGGCTACGGGGCCCCCGCGGGCGGCGTGCTGTGCATGGAGCTCCTGAACCCGACGCTGCAGGGCGCGCACCCGAAGAACGCCGAGATCAGCCGCTCGGCCATCATCCAGAAGCTCAGCCTGCTCGTCGGCTTCTTCGAGTGGGTCAGCCCGTCGGCGCCTAACGCGGCCCTGTGCGAGAACGCCATGGTGACCATCCAGCACGTGCTGGACGCGACCCTCAACATAGGCCCGGCCGCGGCCGGGCAGGGGGCGGCCATCGCCAACATGGACTGGAACTTCTCGACGCAGGTCGACTTCAACTTCGACCTGCTCGATACGTTTGATTGGTTGCGGGCGGACGCGTGAAGTGCTGGTAGTATACGGTAGGTAGACATAGGTTGTGGTAATGCTGATAGTAAGGGGTTAGGTGTAGGCGGCAACTAGGAGTGTGTCGTGTTCCATCGGTATCCGTCATCATGGGTCTTGATTACTGGGGTCGTTTAATCCTTCTTCAAGGTTATCGGGTTGCGGCGGAAATCGAGAACCATGGCTGCACCAAACCTTGACCTCAGTTGTAAAGTTACGCACAACTCGAAGAGTCAATAAATATCTGAACTGACCCTGTTTCCCTTGACCGGGCCGGTGTAGCCTAGCGGTAGTATTGTTATTTATATGCTTAAAGGCAAGAGGGTTTGACTCCCTCTGCGGTCACTATTTTTTCTCATGTCTTTTGCTATTTTTACTCAATACCTCCCATTTCAGTGCCTCTTGTATATCTAAGCCGCCTCCATAATTTGAGAGACCCGACAATGAAGTCAGGACAGAGCAAGGTCGAGCTACAGTTGCCAGCACCCATAATTCTATAATTGCAGTATGAATTCTTATGCTTTCTGCATTCTTTGTGTTTTCAGAGTAACAGTTCTAATATTAAAGGATTTGTCATCAAAACATAGATTCCCGAGACCACTCACAAAGTGGCCTACATACATGTCTTGGCTCAATACCAGCTCCCTGACCCTGCATAAGTTAGGCAGCCAAAAGTTAGACACACCAGACTGCCTGATGGGCTTAGCTCGTTCGTGTCCATAGTGGACAGAAACCACATCTTCTATCATCAAAGTGAGAAGTTGGCTACATATCGGCGAGGCAACGGTTTGCTCTTCAATTGAACCGACACAGTTCCAGATCAGTCAACCCAGCTTGCCCTGGACTCCTGTCCTTCTGCTATCTGCACACATGTAAGTGGGCAAAGATGGATGCCTACTTACCTACTTCTGTAGCCACAGGTGACTATCGAAGACCCACAAAAGTGAGTAGAACAATGAGGGATCCACTATGTGGCTTTCCCCAGCTTCATGCCTGGATCCATCCGGTCCGTATTTGGTACTTTAGGTACCTTAACCATCTGCTGGGTACCTACAACAACAACTTCACAACGAATCATCCACCGAGACGATTCTGTGAGAACCTTTCTCCACCACATTCATTGCGAACAGAAGCCTTGGTAACCCGTCAATCAGACATAAATTCATCACAAATTCCGCCAAATCTCACCAACCAGCTGGCGCCATACCACTCACGTGACCTGATTACCTAATCCAGTGAGGTCAGTCCAAGCTTCGGCCGCGGCAGCTCGACCATCCAAATCATTCATCCAGCGCTGCTGACCGACCGACCGACCGACAGGGAAGCGCAGCACAGAGCAGAAGTCAAGATGGCGACCGCTCCCACCGAGAACACCAACCCGGTGCCTGCCAGCAACAATGAGGCCCAGGCGGCCGAAGAGGAGGAGGAGGTCAACCCCGAGCCCCAGGAGGCTAAGATGCCGACGCGCCGGGACATCTCGCTGAAGGAGTTCCTGAACAAGATGGACGACTACGCGCCAATCGTGAGTCCCCCCTTCCTACCCACCTTCCCCCACATTGTATTTTAATATCATTTCCTGTCTTTTGCAAAGGCGCCTGCCGCTGTAGTTATCTGCGCACTACAAGCGCTGGGAACGAATGAAGAAGAGCGGGCTCTCAGTTCAGTTGGCTAACCTTTGCGCGCCTCATCGTTGCCCACCCACACAGATCCCCGACGCCGTGACCAACTACTACATGACGCGCGCGGGCCTGCCGCCGCCACCGCAGACGGACCAGCGCCTGGCGCGCCTGCTGGCGCTCGCGACGCAGAAGTTCATCGCTGACATCGCGGCCGACGCCTACCAGTACAGCCGGATCCGCGCCTCCAACACGAGCGCCAACAACCCGATGGGCAACCTGGGCGCGGCGGCGGGCATCCCCATCCCCGGGCAGGCGGCGGGCGGCGGCGGCGGCGGCGGTGCGGGCGGCGCGAAAGTCGACCAGTCGCGCGGCGGGCCCCTCGGCATCCAGCGGGCGGGCTACGGCGGCGGCGGCCAGGGCGGGTCGCAGAACCGGACCGTGCTCACCATGGAGGACCTCGGCATGGCGGTCGGCGAGTACGGCGTCAACGTCAAGCGGAGCGAGTTCTATCGATGATCAATACGATACGTTCACCCATCAAGCATCATCGCTGCTCACGCATTCGTTTCGCTACCATTACGACACGATAAGCTATGGGGTGGGGTGGTGGTGTTGATTTAGAGGTAGGAAGCCAGATGGGACAGAGGGCACACAGATTGCAAGTTATTTTTCCGGTCATGGTCACGGCGTTCACGGTTACGACACGAAACAAGACTTTTTGGAAGGCTATGGCAGGGGACAGCGAAGTACTCCGACAGGCCCAGACTGGGCAACACAGATACGTTGCCAGCAAAAGGGAGAGAAATGGTGGTTCTCAGCTTTGTATTGAAACGAGAAACCCACGTCATGGAGAGACTTTGGTCTTTTGGTCTTTTGTATAAATAATTGTAAAACACCTGCAACAATGATACCACCGCGTTTCGTGGGTTGCTCCCTCTGCCTATTGGTACACGCAAATGCGGGATTCTGTACAATCGGGGTGCTGGCATGAATGCATCTTGGTCTCCTCCAACGCCATGATATATGCTTTCCGTCTTTTGGCCTTCCTCTGCTAAGTCCATAACTTTTCAATCTACCGTTTCCAGATGAACGGTTTCCGCGTCCTGTTAATGGTGGAAGAAGGTATGTCAGCAAGAACTGCGTCTTCCCAAAGTGTCTTGTTTCTTTTTTCCTTTCCTCAACAGAGGGGAGAGGAACAACATACAGCGAGAACTCCCCGAGCTTGTGGCCGACCATGTCCTCGGTGATTTCCACGTCGTTGTACACCTTGCCGTTGTGCACCTGGAACTTGAGGCCGACGAAGCTGGGCAGGATGGTGGCGGACCGCGCCTGCGTCTTGATGGACTTGATTCTCTCGCCGGGCTTGGGGCGCACGATCGGTAACGGGACAATGTGAGGTCCTGTTTGCGCGCGCGGGCGCGGGCTGTTAACTTTCCGGCCGCTTCTTTCTCTTGTGGTGGAATGGATGATGGGGGGGCTACTTACCTTTCCACACGGATCGGCCTTTCATTAGGCACCTGGTGGGCTGCATTTTGTCTGTATGGGTGGTGCGTCGTGGGAGTTGGGCGCTCTGGTTCGCTACGAAACTGCGATCTTCGTGATGACTTCGCAGCAGCTGCTTGACTGACTTTGAGGCTAAACTAAAGCTGGATGCGGGTCCATTGGATATTTTCAGCCACACAGGATGCTTGAGTATGTAATGTAACTGTCCAGCGCTGGTCGCTACGCCACATCTGGGCTGTGCCACATCTGCATGTGCTATGCCACATCTAGCCTTCGGTTTTCCCTGCCTGCCTGCAATCTGATTCAGATTTCCGCTCCAATCCCGACCTAGGCTTGTTTCTCGGGTTTTGTTACTCTCTTGGTTTAAAAAACGAATCTCCAATATTTGGAACCTCCGATCAATCTATCTCCATTGCAACTGTATCGATCTGCCCGGCAGCTTCTTGATACACCAATGCCCTCATGTCCGTCCGGTGAGGCAGACCAATGAGGACGTACGGCTTGACGGCTTGCCTGCCTAGCTGGGCCGGGCTTGGCTTGCGATTCAGGTAAACTCCTGGGTCCTCATCTTGCACGACGATTGATCGACCATCTCCATCTGGGCCGTCCGATCGTGGAGCAATCGCGGCTAGTAATTTTCCGAAGCCCAATGCACTGTATCCCATGCTACTTTCTCGTCGCATCGTCGTATCGTCGCCAGGGCCTATTGGGGGGAGAGGGGTGGCTCGACTTTGTCTGAAACAACGGCCACTGAAACCACCTTCCATTTCTCCTGTGCGTGACTTGGGCGCATCCGATGCAACCTAGCAAATTCGAGGTTGCTCATGGCTGGACTTCTCGTTGTCGTCATCTCGCTTGAACTACTAATGCTACTACATTTCATAAAATCGGGCCACTACTGGTCACGATGCACTTCCGCGATGCATACCAAGAAGGACTCTGTCCAGAGTCATACTTGCATCAGGTTCTCCCGACCATGTGGTTAGGTAACCTGAGTACCTACTGGGTGGATGAGGGTGCTACAACGAGTAAATTCTCCGTAGTAGGGATCGTTTGTTTCATCCACACCGTTATTCCGCAAAAAAGAAAGTCCCTGGAGCGAGCTACTTACCTTGCACACGCACAGAGGCAGTGATGATTGGAAACCCGTTGCACAATAACATGGCCGTCGAGACCCGCACCAGAAGCACCGAAGACTAGCCATCCACGACTGTCTGCCTGTCTGCCAGACTGACAGGCGTTTTCAGTGCTTCAGTTAAAGTAACGAGAAACGACAGGTTTACTGGAACTGCGATCAATGTTGTCTAGAAATTGGCTCCACTGCCTCTATCTACTCACTATTGGTGCAGGCAACACGGCGATGGCGGGAACGACTGCCACGACGATGTCCCCAGGCCTGGCGATCTTAAGGATTGAGCAGTCCATCCTGCGTCACTGACATCCCTACCGATCAAATTCAACGAGCGTAGTAGTCTTGGTAATATGTATCGAGTGTCAAATTAAGTTGACAGCCATCTTGCCATCTGAGCACATACCTACTACTCTACATTCGGCAATCGGTTCGGCGTCATGGACACAACGTGGCTAGAAACCATGAAATAGCAAATAAGTCTATTCGCCGGGTTGTTTCCATAGCTTATTCTGGAACAAACAAGGGGCCCCCGCTAGGGCTACAGTGTATCGACGATGGGAGATCATATCATCGACGTCGATTCACGAATCAAACCCATCCATCATCATGGGTGGATGGACCTGATGTGTGCAGCAGGTTCCATGTCTGACAATGTTTCGAACCGGCCCCGACGTTTACTCGACGCAAATACCTCGTACAATTGCGTTGTTCATCTGATCTTCACGAGACTCGAGAAACTACCTACCTAAGGTGCCCTTCGTTGGCTCTCGTTTCTCTGCGCGCTGGTGGTTGAATCATCACGTGCCCACTTGGGGTATCATGTAAGGTAACCTGTCCTTGGCCTGCCACCCATTGAGTGAGGCCTGAAGGATTGCACTGCCCGCACTCTTCTGCTTCTGGCCGAGGAAATATCAGATGGACTTGAGACTGAAGCCTGATACGATATCCGCGTTCGCGCTGTTTTACCACCCCGGTCTTGAGAACGGATTGCAGTTAACCTGGCGAATCAACGTCGCTTGCGGCTCTACCCACCGACCTGCCAGGGCCCGTGCTCTCGGACGACCAACGTCCCTTGCCGCCAATCAACTCCTCATCCCACGACCTCGCCGCGGCGTCGAGTGTAAGTCCTGCTCGGATTCCCAGGGCATCGGAGCAGTACCGGTGGGCTTCCTCGGCCCCACGCGAGGTATTTCGCTCCAAGATGCCTCCAGTATGTTATGGCGTTAGGCTATAGGAAGATTCCCTCAATCCCCCGGGCAGTCCCAACAAGCTGTCATTGTCCGATGAACCCGCTCGCTCGTCTCCATTGTTTTGAGGCCTCTGCGTCAAAGTCTCGCTGTGGCCGCCAAGGTGCGGCAGGGTCGGTATCCGTGTCGAGTATCACCAGAGACTTGGGACCACCATTTGGGATGAAGACATGATAAGGAGATGCAGCTGCATGTTCGCCCGCCTGCCTACCATGTCCTGACTTCGCCTTTGTTTTTTGTTGTTTGTCGAGTACATACAGTTTCAAGATTCGTTTCTTGTTTCGTCCCTGATTGGTGGTTAAACTAAACAACCACTGCTCTGGGTTTCTGACCGAAGAGCATGGGCATCCCCAGCTAACGCCGGTTTCCTCTTTCTCTTTTCTACTCACATTCACAACCATGGCCCGAATCACCACTTTCCTCGCCGCTACCTTGGTGGCAGCCACGGCGTTGGCGAGCGGTAGCGGCGACTTCATCAGCGGAGGCGTATCCGTCGAGGAAAATGAGTCGGGCTTTGAAGGCCTCCGGCAATCTGTTACTCGGAACATGCTCAACGTCGAAGCCGTTGTTGGGAGGCGCCCGCATCAGCAGCAACCAGATGGGACGAGTCCAGAGAACATACCAGTGTCAATCACGCCGCCGCCGACCGCACTTCTAAACAACCGTCAGGTACCTGCCCCGTTGCCTAACCCAGGAGGCGGAGGAAGAAACCCGCCGCCGCCAAATCCAGATACAGGCGCCGCTTCATCAGCGCTGGCCTCGCTCTCCGCGCAGTCATCTTCCGACGTCGCTAAAGCTTCGTCGGATGGGTTCGCTTCTGGGAGTGCAGTGGCAGCCGCTTCGGCTACTAGCCAAATAGCGAGCATCAGTGCCAGTCTCGCCGCCAGTCTTTCGAGTGCGATTGCATCTATTACCGCAACAGCCACGCCAGGTCAGCAGCCGCCGATCACGGTGACAGTGACACAGACGCAGACGCAGACGCAAATACAGACGACTACTAATACTGAAACAGCCGCGCCTGGCCAGCAGCCACCAACAACAGTCACAGTCACACAAACAGTAAGCTCAACTTTGATCGCCACATCGATGTCGATCACCAAGTCGATGGACGTAGCCCAGGTATGTGATGAACAACATCCCTATCGCGAGACCAGACTAACTTATCAAGGCCACCAAGTCTGACTTGTTACCGGCGCCCACGGCCTCCAACGCGCTCATCATGAATCCAGCAAAGGATCCAAACCTGGTGGACCTGACGGTGGGCCAGCTGGCTGCGGTGATAATAGGGACAATTATCGGGACTGCCCTCGCAGCAGTGATGCTCACTCTCCTCTTGACTCGTTTCGCCCGACGCCGAAAGAACGGACAAGTCTATTCGAACTCCGAACCTGGCGACGCAGGCTCCCAAACAGCGTTACGAACGGCATATGCCGGAGAGGAGAAGGGGGGCGCTCCTCCCGATGAACAACACCCGGCGGTTCGGACGAAGTCACACAAGTCGAAACCGTCTGAAACATCACAGCGCATCAGCGTCTTCGACGAGCGGCCTCCCCCGGGCGGAGAAACAGCCGGGTTCGGCTTTGGGCCGTTCAACTGGTCCAAAGTCCGGAACTCCATCTCCAGGTTCACGTCACAGTCGAGTTCACGGCCAGAGTCACAACATGCGGAGGTCCAGATGGCCCACAAACGGAGTATCAGCAGCGGAAGCAAGCCCCGACTCATCCGACTGGGTAGCCGCGATGACGGGCTGACGCCAGTAACTAAAGGGTCTCAAGAGTCGCCGGCAGCCGCCCGAGTAATGGCAACAAAAATGGGGGGAGGTCGAGCTACGCCGGGCCACTTCGAATTCACGTCCAACCCATCGTCAAGGCAGGTGTCCGCCACGCCACTGAACCTGAACCCGCCCAACACCCCATTTCGGAACCCCTCGGGCGATGCCGTGTCCTGGGGGTCCTGGGGCGTCGTCGTTCCCGACCCAGAACCCGATGGTCACATGGCGATACTCCTGAAGCAGCCGCCACGGCACCAGCACAACCCGTCGTCGTCCAGCGGGTCCTCGAAGATTATGGACGCCGACCAGCTGCAGGCGGCCATGGCGGCAGACGGTACAGTAGAGCGCCCTCCGCCCACTCGTCAGCCCAGCAAGAACGAGAGACGCCCTTCCTCTGGGACGCTGGGAGTCATGGGCGGGGCCCACCCTTCTAGCCGGCTTGATGGTCCGCCCAACATGCCGCATCCTCTTCCATCGTTCGCGCAGTACGACCCGCGGCAACAGCAGCCGCATGCGGGGCCACAGCAACAGAGTTATTGGTCCCCCTCCAACACGACCAACAGCACCGACTTGATGTCGCCCGTCTCGTCCATCGGCGCCCTCGAAGCCTTTCCGCCGCCCGCGGACCGCCGCAGCACCCACCAGCGCGTGCAGTCCATGACCTCGTCGCGCAACTCGACCGCGACGGCGCCGGGCGACGGTCTGGGTCTGGGTCTGACGCGGACCCTTAGTAACCGGAGCATGGACAGCAGCCATTGCCGCTCGACGTCGGTCAACTCGTTCCTGCTGACGTCCGACACGATCCACACCAACGGCGCCACGTTCAGCCTGTTCCCGGCGCCGCACCAGCAGGAGCCGCCGCCGATGCCGACGGGTTCGTACTCCAACGCCTCGGCTTCCCCGGCAGCGGCGTCGCGGTCCCGCGCGGCCCCGCGCGCCATTTCGGCTGTCGCGCCGCCGATGCCGCGTCTTTCCATGGCCGATCTACCCTCGCCGCCGCCGCTGCCCGCGGGTGCTAGATATAGCCCGTCTCCTCGTGGCTCTGATATGGTGTAACTGCAGGCAGTGGGAGAGAGAAAGAGAAAAGGAAAGAAAGAAAGACCTGCAAAAGGGTCTCTGTATTACTACCTACATGAAGACAGTTCGCGCCACTTGTATATATATATATATATGCATGGCTTCATTGCGTCTGTCCATGAATCGGAGTTGGAGGCATAGGATTTATACCCATGGGCATCTTGGCCCACCGCCATCCCTGGGGTTGGTTGGTTGATTCGGCTCGGTTTGATCTTTCGGTGCGTATATAAATCGAGAATGGATGGAGAGGAGAAGTGCCTAGTTGCAAAAACTCTCGTACCTAGTTTCTTTTGTGGTCCTGCCCTCTTCCCCTTGCTCTCACACTTGTATAAAAGGTTCGATGGATGGAGACAGACGCTGGCTTCCTCGCTTGCATTGAACTGGATGAGATGCCACATCAGAAAGAGGCCGTCATCCCATCACCACCTACGTTACGATATATGTATCTATTTACCATCTATGTATGTACTACTACAGCATGACAGTTACTTTACGAATAATATGATTATCCAAGATACTGCTTCTTTTCGAGACAAAATAGTGCGCCTTCGCAGACGAAGATTTATAACGTGTCACCGAGAAACAGATTGGAAGATGTAGTAAGTTTTAGTTCTTTAAAGGTAATATAACAACAGACGTGTGTATCTACCTATCTCCGCCCGTTGCCGCCGCATTCTCATGTCACACGTCGCCATTCATTATTCCTAACGCCGACCAATGCAGTGGGGGAAAAGCCTACACATCCTAAAGTCTTTGATCTTCGTACAATCAGTTTGCCTATCATATAGGCATGATATTCATCATAGCCAGCCGCATGAAAAGCTGACCAGTGTTACAGCCTTCCAGGTGTTTCTCTCCCGGGGGGCAGGAAGGAGGAAGGAATCTTGTTTCTCTTCAAGCTCAGATATGAAACACGCCTGCCCGCCTGACACTCAACTGGGAAATCGCGTCCACGAACTCTGTGAATTAAGCTTTTGCCAAGCCCGCGGGCAGTTGTAGCTTCCTTTATATATTTTTCCCGGAGCTCCAAATAAGCCCGATCGAAGCCCGCCGTCCAACTCTTGAAATGAAAGCAGTGGCGCACACACACATCTCGCGGAGAGTGGTATGTAACCAAGTTGCTTCCCGGTACGCCTCCACACAGCAGCAGCCGCAGCGCGCCTTAGACGGGCAGCTTGAACTTGCGGCCCTTCATGACCTTGGTGTAGTAGATCCAGAAGAAGTCGCTGTAGAGGACGGTCTGAACGATGCCGGCGACGAGGGCGATCCAGTCGACGTGGTGCTTGGGCTCGGTGAAGTAGCGCCAGACCCAGTTGGGGATGTAGAGGGCGCGGTAGAGGCCGAGGGCGAAGAGGTAGTGGGTCGTGATGGTCTCGGCCTCGCCCGTGCGCTGCAGCATGAAGAGCTGCGGCAGGATGGCGACGGCCTCGAGCCAGATGCTGAAGGCCCAGAGCATCTCGGCCAGGGTCCACTTGTAGGGGATGAGCACGGCCAGCACGGCGGCGCCGCCGAGCAGGTACTGCACGCGGAACGTATCGAGGTTCGGGTCGTGCGTCGGCTTGTACTTGGTCGTCATCAGGTAGACGATGTAGCCCTGCGCGCCGATGAAGAGGATCTTGAAGACGACGTTGTAGAGCGAGTGTGTCGCGAACAGGTCCAGGTACCGCGTGATGTAGACGAGCAGGTACAGGGCCTGCGACTTGAACGAGATGCCGGTGCAGCCCTGTAGCACGGTAGGCGAAAGATTTGATTAGCTCACTGTCAAGTTCCTCCGGGTGGTTCCGTCGATCTTTGTAGCATGCACACACTCTCCTTCGAGGTAAACATATCGGAAACGGGGCGGATACGTACATTGAGTTCCGTCATCTTGTGTAGTAATATCAGGATCGAGGCCAGATGGGAGAAGTCTCCCGCGACTCGGAAGAGGTTCAACATGATGGCGGGTGTTGTGGGCGAAGCTCGGGAAGCTTCCAAGATTGGGGGATCGTCTTTATTTTTGTTGTGGTCGTTTCAATGCCGCCAAGCGCAGCAACGCGGCGGAGAAATCAACGTGGGCAGAGATGTCGAAAAGAAAAGGATTCGTGCTGTGTGCCGTGAGTGCTCAAAAGAATAACCGTACGTCCATTCAATTCGAAGAAGACATGGGGGATTGAAATGGAATGAAGAAACAAACAGCTCAAGTTTCAATGCCTAGCAAGCAACAAGCAACAGCCAACAGCTAAAAGGACACGACGCGACAGGGCTCTAATTGGTGTCTAATCCCTGCTAGTCCTGTGGCTTGACACCTTTGACACTTTGCATGCTACCGTGCGACAGTGGCTACAGTGGCTACAGTGGCAACCAGCTACAGCGCTAAAGCGAGCTGAAGAGATTTTAGCCACACTCGGCAGCATGCTGACTGAACCACGTCCCCTGTAGATCTGGAATGCTTGCGCAATGATCCGCTAGTGGGCGCTATTTTTGGGTCGGCCAGCGATGCCCGCTACCAGCAATTGTGCATGCGGTCCACTTGGCCAACGGGATTACCATCTGACGTATTACAAAGCTGCCTTGCGCCTTCGTGAATCTTCTTGCCTCCGATGACTTGCTACACCTTACGGCTGGCTATTCATTGATTTCTAAGGCTCGAGGGCTTTCACGGTAGGTTGCTTTTTCTTATAATAATTTGCGAAGAGTGCTGTGGTTTTCCCACTACCTAATCTGATCTCTGCTTTCCCAATTCAAAACAATCCACCTGCATCCTATTCTGCATTGCTTCACCAGCGTCAAATCGCCACGACCCACGTAGCTATCGTCCACAATCCCTAAGGCCACACAGAACAGTAGGAGCTGGAGGGACGCCGCCGCAATGGCCGACCAAGAATCCCGCGATGTACAGACGTCGCCCACAAATGAAGAAGACCTGATTGAAATCACTCTGACCCACGGCGGCTCGTCCCACACCATCACCCTACCTCGCGATGCCACCATCACCGACCTGTCGGCCGCCGTCGAGACCGAACTCTCCATACCGGTTGGCAACCAGAAATTCCTAGTCCCAAAGCTGGGCCTGCAGAAACCGCCCTTCAAAGACCCCCTACTGCCCGCGGCCCAGCTGGCGGGCAAGAAGATCACGCTCATGGGCACGACCGCCTCGGCCGTCGCCTCGCTCGCCTCGGCCTCAGCCACCGCCTCCCAAGCCGTCGCGAAACGCGACGCCGCCCTCGCGCACCAGCGCCGGCACCAGCCGAAAGCCTTCACGACGCGCACGACGACCACTACAGAAACGACGTACACCTTCATGGCGATCCGGCCGCTGCCGCACCTGCCGCACCCGGAGCGGTCGCAGGCCTTCCTGGAGCGGCTCAAGGCCGACCCGGGCATCGTGTCGGCGATGCGCAAGCACCAGTTCCGCGTCGGGCTGCTGACGGAGATGGACCCGCTCGCGTACACGGAGGCGACGCACGAGGGCACGACGCGCATCCTGGGCCTAAACCGCAACCGGGGCGAGGCCGTCGAGCTGCGGCTCCGCACCGACGCCTACGACGGCTACCGCGACTACAAGACGATCCGCAACACGCTCTGCCACGAGCTCGCGCACAACGTGCACTCGGACCACGACCGCAACTTCTGGGACCTGTGCCACGAGATCGAGCGCGAGGTCGCCCGCGCCGACTGGCGCAAGAACGGCCGCAGCGTCGGCGGCGAGGATCTTGCTGACGTCTACGAGCCCAGCGAGGAGGTCGCGTACGACCACGGCGGCTGGACCGGCGGCGAGTTCGTGCTGGGAGGCGGGGCTAACGGTACCGGGGGACCGGCGCTCAGTCGCCGCGAGATCATTGCGAAGGCGACCGAGGAGCGCATGAAGAGGATGAATAATGATGGGCTCGGCGGCGGCAAGCCTAGGGGCGCAGGCACAGGCGAGGGCTCATCGTCCTGAGATTTTGATTTTGCTTTGGCAAGCATAGCGCTTGACTGCAACTTTTAGGGTTTTGCTTTTCTGTACTCTACACGGGGAGTCGGGTTTCTTCCACATTGCGTCGGCGTTGTTTGGTTTCGCGAGAGGTTTCATTCGCTGAAGGTCATTTTCGGCCCCGGAGTTTTACATGGGGGGAGCCTCTCTCTGCGCTGAGAACCTACTTGTTAGGTAGTCGAGCAGCCTGGCAAAGGATACCAGAACTCCACCCTGCAATTTGCGGTTATCGAATCGATAGGGGAAAGCGGAAGCTGTATGTCGTTTCTCGCAACTTTGCGCAACAGCAAGCGAAGTAAATAGATGGGATGATTTCCTGAGATGCACCAACATAACCACTTGTATACTCGATATTTTGGAATGAACTGGTAATCGTATTGCTATATCCAGTAACCATACTGCTGCAGTCATTATGAACAGTTTTCTGGGCTATGCTATGCCACTCAAAAAGTATGGACGAACAACCCCCTGATTTTCAAGTATTCTGCAATCCCACAAATCTACCTCCTTATATTGCACCCCCCACGCCATACACCGTAGCTTATCACCAGTTCTGACAGAGAAACTCAAAGGATATTTAGAAGAAGACAAAGGCGAAGAGAAGAAAAGAGACTGAAGACCAGCAAAACAACCGCTGTCGAATGCGAGAGAATAATATGCACATGCCGTAAATCCGTGTATTCCTTTCCGCGAGAAGTAAAAGTTGAAGTTTGATTGACGAGTTAAGAAAAATGGTGTAGTAGGATGTAATGCCGTTTCGCATGCCTCTTGTTGATGACGGGGGACCGTCCGTCTCCCCGCTTTTCTCCATTGTTATGTAAGTCGCAACCCCTGACATCGTTTGTGGCCCAAGTATTGTTTTGTTATATTTCCAATTCGTTCTTTCTTTCTTCACTCCAAGACAGCATCCCCCTCTTGCTCGCCAACGACGATCTTGACCCACTCCTTGCGCGCCGGCTGCCAACGGTGCCCCTGCCAGACCGTCGCCCTCATGCTCTTGGCGCCGTACTCGCCGCGCAGGACGGGGTCGAAGCCGTAGGGCACGCTCGCAGCCACGCCCTCGAACTCACTGCGCCGCAGCGGCCACAGGTCCGTCGTCGCGTAGTGGTGGTAGTTCTTGCAGCTCCAGAGGCCCGGGGCGGGGCCGAGCGTGTCGGCGAACCGCTGCTCCATCAGGCCCGTGATGTCGACGAACATGCCGTTGGACGTGTCGATCCAGCGCGCGTCGATGACGTTGCGGCCGTCTTGGCGGCTCGCTTCGGCGTAGTAGGGGTTGATGTCGAGGAGGTACTGCTTGGCCTTTGGCTTTTGCGTAGTAGTAGTAGTAGTAGTAGTAGTAGTAGTGTTCTTGTTACTGTCGTTGTTATTATCTTTTGATTCGCCGTCGCGGTCCGTGTACGTGTGCAGCGTGTGGTTGAAGTGCTTGGCGAGGTAGTGCAGCGTCGTCGTCGTGACCTGGACGTCGAGGTCGTAGTCCCACGGCATGACCTGGCCGTTCCACCACCAGCCCAGCAGCGTGCCATGCGCGAGCCAGGTCTCGACGCGGAGCGCCCGCATCGTCGTCAGGTACGACCGGATCAGCTGCCGCAGCACGGCGCGGTGCTCCGCGTAGGCGACCTCGCCCTGGAAGAAGCGGGCGTCGTAGTGGCCCAGCTCGAGGCCGCCGCCGGGCTCGTGGAAGTACTTGGTCGTGTTGACGACCTTGTCTTCGTGGAGGGCGTGCTGGAGGGCATGTTGTTGTTGAAGGCCGCCGTCTTGGGTTTGGAGCTGGTTTTGGTTGCTGCTGGAGCTGTGGTGCCGGCTGGGGGCGGCGCCGGCAACCGAAACGGTACTGGCGGCGACCACGCCTAAGATGAGTTGCTTGAGGATATACATGGTGGAGGTATCGCGTAGGTATCCGTGATCTTCAAGTGCTAACCGACGTTCAAATGGTCCAGGAAACGAGTGAATAAGAAGAAGAAGAAGAAGGAGACGACGGTATAGTTAAGTTAGACCAGATTCTACTCTTTCCCCGTCACTGCTACCAGGTTGCTGGGATAGGCCGTTCTGGAATATCGTCTGATGCTACGATGAATAAGGATCGGCCCCCCTTCCGGTAATCTGTACTTCGATCGAGGGAAAAAGTAGCTTCAAAGTTTCGGGATACGGTTCGCAGGGTTGGTTACCCAGCAAGGAAACTGATCCGGTATGCTTCCGGATGACTCGGCGTGCTGCCTTGCCTGTGTCGTAGTATACCTTGCCGGTGTGTGTGTGTGTGTGTGTGAAAATCGATGAGAAGAGCCCAGGATGATCGGCAACGCTTCGATATATGACTCCAGGGCATAAGACTCCTTGCCCGCCGGGCCGCTCAAGCCCGCCCAAGTCCCCCTACATACCCCAAGGTTCGTAATCTCTTCGGCCGTGGCCATACTATGCTGCCGCAGCGAGATACGTAACCCCCCTCTAACGGAACCCAGGCTTACGAGGGCATCATTAAAAAAGGGATGGGCAATAGACCGGCAACCGGCACAGACACTCCCTCATGGCGCCGTACGCCTCGAACCCCTTAGCGCCAAGCGAAAGGACTTATACCTTCATTGCTTGTTTCCAAGTCGACCCGCGCTAAGGGCGTTCTGGGTTCCAGGCTAGCCAGGAACCCAAGATGTTTAGAGGCCAGCCCGGTCGATATATTCAGCAGTGGTTGCTAACCTGACATGACGGTGGACGGTTGTTGACGAATACGTCAGCAACCTTAAGATGGGTGTCGCAGGAGGAGCAGGAAGAAGAGTCTGTTCGACATGAACTCCACAAGCAGAACCGTTGAGTAGTCCCTGCATGACTTGATGGGAACGGGAAGGTGCTCGCGTGCGACATTGTCTTGATGTCAGACAGAAAGGCTCCTGTATGGTGTCCAGTAACCCATATGGTTCGGTTGTCGGTGTCAACAAACTGTCGCCATTGCATAAGCTTTTGGGGGGGTGGCCTCTGACGCACACAGGAAGCGGCATAAAGCTTATCTTGCAAGATCCGCCTGACCAAAGTAGTAGTACTTTCTATTCCTAGGCCTTGGCGACTGCTGGCAGTCGATAGAGTCGAGCCCCAATCTGGTCGACAGTCAGAAGCACTAAATGCCCATCACCATCAGTCTTGCAGGTGATCATGGCCTATACCTTAACCCTTCGCTAGTCGTCTCCTGCTGCAAGGTTTCCCACAGTCGGCTACCCGGCATGCTGGAAACCAATGATCACAGAGGATAGTGCGTGCTAGAGGACGCCCCATAGAAGAAAATGGAAAAGTAGCAGTTCTCCAGCATTGCTTGGTATTTCCCCAGGCTCTCTCCCGTCTTGGCAGCCTTGGCATGCGTTAAAGGTTATGGATCAAACAGATCCTATCAGAACTGAATCAATCCTGTCGCCACTTCCCGAGAAAACAGCCGCAAGGGAGAGATGGCTGGCGAGTGCAGTGCAGCGTTCAAGCTGCGAAACACGTTCCCAAGGTTTGCGACATCACCCGTTCGCCCACATAATTTCGCAGCAAGCTGAGACAGGACAACCCATTTTGTCCGCGCGGCCTTCGCAGACGAGAGCCCTGAGGATGGAGAAAAAATGGGCAGGGAATTAGATTAGGCCCTGGAAAAGAAAGCTGACGACGACGACGACACCCAGGTTTCCCGCTAGATTGGCGATGGCGTTGCGCTAGAAAGGCTTGAATCTGTTTTCAGGGGCTGTTAGTGTCCGACCCCTTCGGCGCAAAGAAAGACGCGAAGGGACGACATCAAGCAACTTCCCTCTCTCCCTCATATAACATGTCGACGCGGCCTTTTTCAATGCGTTCCCCTAAGCGTCCACGCGGTCGGGAGGCGCATTGAGGTTGTTTTGGGCTGCTCACTCCTCGGTTCCTAGTAACCGCCGAGGTGCTAAACAGTGACGACCCGGCCATGCTTTTTCCAACGCTAGGGTTCAGCAGGTGTCGGCTGTGGCTTCCCGATAAGCGTGCACCGCAAGACCTGCATACGTACTGCACACAATCTGGTGGTCGAATGCTCGGAAAGAATCAAAGAAAAAGCGAGCCGTTGATGGTGCTGATCAGACATGCCTGCACGATGGATCTGATCTTGCATGGTATGTCGTGCATTTATTCCAACGGCTGTGGTTCGCATGCCCACTTTCCTTGTTGAGATGCTAATCTTAGCGGCTGCTGTAGTTCGTCAACCGAAGTGCCAAGACGGGAGATCGTCACTCTAGGGCACACGACGACGCACATCCGAAGATGGGACGCCGTTCCATTACTGCAACTGGGTATCCGTGCTGGAAACATGAAATCTGATATTTAAATATAACTTTTCCTCATTCCGAAGTCAAGGCTCGGGTTCTCAACTTCATTTCATCCAAACTCCTTTCATCAACTTCTAGAAAGTTCTCATTACCCTATTTCAACTGTTGCTGATAGGCCGCATGGTAGTTCGCTAGTAATGAATAATTTCTCAACTCGACGATAACTACGAGCCAGTCTGCTGGATCGTGAATATGCGCTGCCAGCCATCCGGGTGCATTAAGAAGGTCGACTCAGAAGGGCCGCTTACCAATAGCGCAACACACGTAACGTATCCCTGCTGAGCAAAACTACTTTTGTTAAAATGCCTCAGAAACATGAGTCCAACTGATGAATGCGACCTTACAATCGACTTCCTAGAACGCCTCATTCGGACCGAGAGAACTACTACTTCAATAACTAGTGAAAGCTCCCGTCCAGACCAAAATGAGCCTTGCCTTGGTTTCTCCCTCGCTGCAACTCCTCACTTAAACCCACTTCTCCCTTGCCTCTGAGCCCTGACTGACGGGTCTCAGTTCGCTTCCCGTGTACCTACTTGGTCAACGAGAACAACGAGAATGGCGGTGTGGTTAGCCTCTCAGGATCATCGTGACGTCCGGCGTCCATAAGAAGCAGAAACAGCGCTGCGTCGACAGCGGGTGATCAGCTACGCAGTGTAGCTCGCATATCTCGAACACACCAGTCTGTTACGAACTACCGATATCCTCAACTCAATTCGGAGCCCGGCCTGTAGTGATCCATTGCAAGGTGATGCGCTCCACAATCTCTATCCATATATCATCACTCCCGGTCCCATCAGCCGCCGAAGCATCGATATGCTCCGCGCCAATATCCTGCGCAAATGCCACGCCCTGCGGGAGAGTATCTGCCACCACCAGCGCCTCCTCCTCCTCTCTGCCTTGCTCCCCCCGCCGCCAGGTCGACTTTGTTGCGCACCACCACCGTCGGCCGCTGGTGGACCGATGCCGCTTTCAGGAATTCCTAGTAATAGACATCCAGGAGATCTCTGCGGGTTAGCCGCGTCGTAGACGTGCACGCAGCTGTCCGTGGCGCCGACGTGCTTCTGGACCATCGCCTCGTACCGACGGCGGGGCTCCGGTCCGCCGTCCGCCGTCCCGCGAGGTAGAGGGCGCGCCCGAGGAAGGGGGCGAGCTTAGGTGCGTTGTCCATCTCGCAAAGAAGTTGGCGCCGTGCAGATGCTCTCGCTTTTGCCAAAGGTTCTGGTGGGCATCGGAGCAATAGGGGTCATCTTCCATCATGCCGAAGCAGCGCTATGTAGCAATTCATAGTTAGCGCAGACCCTCTTCTCGTGTAAGTGATGGTTCGAGATTATATGTATATACCTTACGGAGTAATGCCTGCTTTCCGGCACCCTCGGGACCGCATAGCGCTATCGTGACGACTTGGTCGATTCGACATGATTGGAGGTACTGCTGTACCTGGTCGTTCTGTTTTGCTGAGAGCAGCATCGCCGTTGGATGATCTTTTACACAGCAACAGTTGGCGAGAAGAAGAAAAAAGAAACAAAAGAGGGGGTGAAAGATTACTTGTATAGACTTCAGGCGTTTGCGAAAGAATGTGATACGTACAAGTTATATGACCAATTGAATATCTGAGTGGCCAGGCACTCCTTGCTTGGTAGCACCGTAGTCCAACCGCGGGTCATCCATGGACCTGCCAGCCCTTGGATCCTTGCCAACTCGTCGCGCGACTGGCGCCTTTTTGTTGATCGCCATGATCTGGAAGCCCGAAGAGGCGTAGTAAACCATCTCGGCCCGTTTGTGTGCATGCATTTTGTTATCTCCTTAGGATGACGAAGAACTACCGCTGGAACTTCTTTTGAGAATGGTACTAAAGCTCTAAGATTTGCTGGTTGGAGCGCCTGGGGACGCCGTATCACTGCTGCAGGCAAATGCGGCGAGGGCTGAAGCATCTGACCTTTCATAACTGTTGACGGTTGGGGTGAATCTTTGCTATCCAGAAGGCTCACTGGAGAGATGTGAACTCTTTTGCTACTTACATATTCTTCATCGTATCCTTATTCGTCCGATACCATGAACAAAGCTACATCCGGCTACGGCAGATAAAAACTTAGTGCCCGCAGACCGGGCCCTCCAGATCCACATTACGACATCAGTCCGTCCTGGCGCTTCGACACGTCATTACCAAACCCCCAAGTCTAGTGAGGTACTCACCAATAGCTCCAGTAACATCTAGTCGATCAATTTTAACTCGGAAGAATATCAGTATTAAAATGACAGGCGACCTATGAGATGGTTCTGTTCATTCAGTCACGTTTTTTACGTGGAGCCAAAGATCCCTGCGTCGATCCCGAAACGACCGGGCCTTGTGGATGTATGACGAGGGCGTGACGACATTGATTGAGATACCCAAACTTCAACACGCGAATGAAGTTGCTTCGTGCTGTAGCCCACAACATCACATGATTGTCAACTTCCATACTTAAGCCCAGTTCATACGCAGAGCATCAAACAAGTGTATCTATCCGATCATGTCACGACCAGCTACTTCACTCATATCACGACTCACACTCCGTCCTGCGTCAAACTTCGCAACCTCGTCAGCAGGAAACCGCATTCTAAACAGAACACTCAGCTTTCGCGCGTTTAGCACCACCAAGATGTCTTCATTCTCAACACCCTCCAGTGATCGCCCCAAGAATGAGATGCAATACTTCCCCGACATGCTCACAGCACTTCCGTCCAAGTCCGCAGAGTTTCGCAGAGTATTATGGACAGGTACGTCGATATTCAATATCTCCGAACGGGAATAGCCGAAACGCTTCTCGTGCTGAAAAGACGCTGCTACAGGATTGTACAGCCAGTTGGTTCTCATGACCGTGCCGGTGGGCGGTGACATCGGCGATGAGGTAAGATCTTACCTGCACTCTTTTGGCAGGCTTCGCGCGCCCCTAACTCACAGCAACCCCCACGAAAGTTGCAGCTAACGCATGTGACGTTTTCTCACAGGTCCATTCCGTGGACCAGATCCTCACCTTTACCTCGGGCACCGGCCTGGCGCAGATCGCCGGCAGGAGCAAGAAGTGAAGGGCGGCGACCTGGTCATCGTGCCGGCGGGCACGCAGCACCAGTTCATCAACACGGGGCCGACGCCGCTGATGCTGTACACGGTGTACAGCCCCGCGGAGCACAAGCCGACGACGGTGCACAAGACCAAGGAAGAGGGCGACAAGGAGGAGGAGGACGGCATCGATGTCGCGCCCGAGTGGTCCCGGCGGAGCAAGGCGCAGAACGAGAAGGAGGGATGGGTCAAGGTACCCGAGGAGTAGTGCTTAGTAGGGCTAGAAAGCACCATTCGTGCAAGGTCATTATTCGGGTCTCATGATCTGGTCAAGTGTTAATGTTAATCGACAGCCAATAAACCCCAACATCCACCGTCTGCTCCGTTCCCGTTTTGGGACTTAGTGGTACTTTTCTGCAGAAAACGTGTACATTCGAATGATGTAAACTGACTGCATGTGTACTCATGATACCTTCTCTTGCTACATGGGGAAATGGTGCTTTAAATAAGATGCCAACTTTGCCGATGCCCGTAACATCTGAATTGCATTGCAAGACCACAGAACTCATCATGCCTACCTATGATCTTCAAGGCAAAGTTGCCATCGTCACCGGGGCTGGCAGCGGCAAGTATTCCAGGTATCTAAGTTATATTTTCACTCACTAACTAGGATACAAGGAATCAATCATGCCTTCGCAGAAGCCCTACTGGGCCACGGTTGCTCCGTAGTATTTGCTGATATCGCACTACGTCCCGAAGCCAAGGCGACCATCAGCGCGTTCCCGCACCCGCCTCCAGCCTTTGGTGGGCATTCCGCTGTGTACTACAAGATGGACCAATCCGACTGGTCCGAGATACAAGGCACTTGGGACTTTACCCTGAGGACTTTCGGCGCCGTCGACGTGTTATGCCCTGACGCGGGGATCTGGTAAGACAGCGCAGGTCTTAGACAGCTAAAACAGCTTTCATTTTTTTAGTGAGAAAATGGCTGAGATGATACAAATAAATTGCAGGGAACCCCCGAGCTCATCCTTCTGGCACGCCCCCGGGATCCCCCCCCTATCCGTGGACGACGCACACGGCCGCCCCGGATCTTACCAGACCCTGGCGGTGAACCTGCTCGGCCCGATCCGCTTCGCGCAGATCGCGCTGGCCTACTGGCTGCGGCACCCAGAGGTCGCGGGCAATCTGTTGCTCGTCGCGTCCCTCAGCGCCTACCTGCCCTCGATCGGCACGCCGCTCTACAACGCTAGCAAGGGCGGCCTCGTGGCCTTCGCCCAGAGCCTGGCGCAGATGCAGCAGCAGCTGGGCATCTGCGTTGCCGTCGTCTGCCCCGCCACCACGTATACGCCCGCGGTGCTGCACGCGGACTACGCGGACAAGGTCCGCGAGGGCGATACGAATATGACAGACGCCGAGTGTGCGCGGGTCATGCTGGACGTGGCGACGTTGGCCCGGTACGGGAACGGCAACGTGGTCGAGGCCATGCAGTTTGGGAAGCCGGGGGAGGCGTCCGACGTGCGGGTCCGGGAGGTGCCGTATGCCCGTCTCGCGTCTGAGATCGACCCGAGTGGTGATTGCAGCGGTAAGAACATCGCTGTCGTGGAAGAAGGACTCTGGGAGCAACTAAAGGGATTGGCTTAATTGCAAACCCTCACCATAGTCATAATGAACTTAGTGAGTCTAATCGTATTTCCCATTGACTAATGGGACTACCTCAAAGAACATGCCAATTATGGTATTCCCCGAATGCCCGCAGTGAATCCTCGAATGGTTCCGTGACTTTCTCAGGCCATCCAGCGCTGAGCCATTCATGATTCTCTTCCACCCCGAGTTGGAGCTTACAGTACTCCCAGTATTCTGGATACCAACCCGCTTTCTCCCAATCAATAATTCCTGCGATTCTTTGCGAGTCGGTCTCGCCTGAGACAATGATGTTGCCCAGGGTTAGATCCCCATGGGTGAAACAGATGCAACCAGTGTCGGGCAACAAGTCCCGATATAGTTCGTGCCGATAGGGGCGGGTGGGGTCATTCGGTCCCGGTTTCGTACGGGTAGTAGCAGCAAGAAACCAGTCATTGAATGACTCGATAGTGGTAATCGGTCCCTCAAAATAGCCATCCCTGAAGAATCTATCTAGCAAAGGGCCACGAGATACAGACCCTGTCAGTGTGGTTAGCTTATCTATAAATCAAAAGCCCAGTATGAAACCGGAGCGGGATAATATATAAGCTAAAGCACCCCTTTACGGGCTACCTCGTTACGGGCCACCGCGTTTTACTTTATAAACGCGTCTTTTTACCGTGTATTTTAATTAAAAGACTTTTTAATTTACTTATTACTTTTTATTTTTTAAAGTAATTATTACCTTTGTTTTTTTCGTTTATTTTTACTCTTTATAATAATATCTTCGTTCGATATTTAAAAGCGTATATAGGCTACCGTGCGCGACGTAAAGCTCGGAGTAGCTATTCGCGAATCCGCTCGTAAATAATTAGCCCCTCGATCGTATATCTAACGCCGTTTCGCCGGTGTGCCTATTAGAAATAAGTTTAATAAAAATTAATAAGTTTTATCACTACTTTTAAAAAACGAATTAATATATTAAGCTATTAATTAAGCTAGGTTAAGTTTTATATTAATATTAATTAATTTTAAGTTTATAGCTTAATAA
This sequence comes from Apiospora phragmitis, assembly GCF_038363925.1. Taxonomy (NCBI): domain Eukaryota; kingdom Fungi; phylum Ascomycota; class Sordariomycetes; order Amphisphaeriales; family Apiosporaceae; genus Apiospora; species Apiospora phragmitis. The sequence continues at coordinate 4,967,999 of NW_027117400.1, read as the reverse complement.
ATATTAAACGCCTCTAAGGCTTTTTATACTTTAAAATAATAATAATATACTCGTTTTTTAATTAAAAATAAGTTCGTTAAAACCGTAAGGTCGAAAATAATTAATTATAGCCGGGTTAATAAAGCTATAATAATAAATATCAACGTTTTTTTCGATAGACTTAATACTTTAAAGCTATTTAATATCTCTTTTAAACGCTTTTCTAATATTAACGAAATAAGTATCGGTTAAAGCGTTAGCGGTAATTACTAGGTGGTTGCCGAAGCTATTAATTATTTAGCTTTTAAAAAAGACGTTGAGAAAAGAGAAGAGATTACTATTCTAGAGTGTGTAGGCTATAATAGGGTAGCCTTCCCGCCGCTAGTTATTTTTAAAGGGGCCGACGTTTAAAGCTAGTAGTTTTTAAACTAAAACGGTTATCTTTAAAATAACTAGCGGTTTAAAGCGTTACTTAAAGGGTGTATTAATAATATTATAGCTTTAAATTAAATTTAAAATATTTTTATTCTTTATATACGATTTCGTTATAATAATAAATAAGTCGTCTTAATTTATAATAATTATAAATCGTATATAAATAAAAAAAATTTATAAGTTTATCTCGTAAATAAAATTTAATTAATTTTTTATAAATTATATTATAATTATATAATATAAGTCTTAAATATAAGAGTTTTTAGCTTATATTTAAACAGTTAAATATTTATATTACTTTAAAAGAGGTGACACGTACCTACGCGCACGAACCCCTTTCTTATTTTATAAAGAGGGGTATACGATGCCCCTTATAGCTAGTAAAATATAGATATAAATAATAGAATATAATAATATAACCTCGATTAAACTCGAAACTAGTACGTACGTACGAAAGCTTATTTAATAGCTTATTAAAGAGAAGGTTAAAAATTATTTTAAAGGAGTACTCGAATACGGTTTTTAAATTAAAGCTTACGAAAATAAATATATTAAAAGTTTACTACTAAGCTAAGATTAACGTATTAACTTTTTTTATAATTAAAAACGTTTAAAAAACGGCTAAGATTTATCCGCGAGATTATTTAAAGTCGTTATTATTAAAATATATTATCTTAAAAAATATAAAGGTTACTTAAGTACGTTTAAAATTATTAAAAATAGTTAAGAAAAAATTAATACTTATTAAAACACTTTTTAATAATTAAGAATTACGAAATAATAATTAAAAGTTAATTATTATAAATGTTAGAACAGCAGGAACTAAGGTTTTCTATATCACTCTAAAAAGGGTGCCACGTACCTACGCGCACGAACCCCTTTCCTGTTTTATTAAGAGGGGCATATGATACCCCTCGTAGCTCGTACTTAAGATAGATATAAATAATAAAATAAAAACGATTAAACCTCGATTAAAACCGGAACTACCGTACGTACGAGAGCCTATTTAATAATAAACCTTATTTTTAAATTACCTTTTTAATAGCTTTTTATTAAAAAGGTTAATAAGGTTTTAATTTAAAGCGTTAATAAAATCGCGTATCTTAAAGCTTAAGTCGATTATTTTTAAACTAAACTCGATAATAAAACTATAAAAATACGTTAAAAGAAAAAAATTATACTAGGATAACGATTTATTTATATAATAAAGTACTAAGAGGGCCTCGTAACGCTATAAAAACTATAAAAGATAATAGCACAGAGGCGGAGGACTATATTATTATTAAAAACAACGAAAAATAATATATTTACATCAATTCTAGCCGTAGAAATGGCTTTAATTACAGGGGTAACGGTAGCTTAGTAAAGTGGCCCATGAGGGGGTGCTTTAGCTTACCAATAAAAGGATCAAGCAGACCGTGGGTAACCTGCCTTAAAGTGACTATGATCCGTCTGAGATCATCCTGGATTGACTTCTTATCGACCTCAGTGAGCACTGGCCACGCCTCCCGCAGCGTCTTCCCAGCAACAAGGCTCACGTATATGAAGTTCTTGCCTCCGAACTGCCTCCACCCAAAGACTTTGGGCACAGGCACCTCATTGTTTGGGAATGCGCCTCTTACCGCTCTCATTATTTGAGCCTCTTCAAGTCGCACACATGTGGGGGTCCCGAATTTGACCACAAGGTTCAGATCCTCATACTTGACGACCGCTTGGGAGCCGGCATCTGGACGCTGTTCAAGAATTGTGCTCGGTGCTGGTAGCTGGGGTGGGCAAGACGGTGGAGAGTGGAAAAAGGAAGTATCGGGGAAATCGATTTCTGCACTCGAAATATCAGGAAGAGCAGAAGTGTTGAAAAACGGTTGGTCTGCGCTTTGGGGGCTTTGAGGAGCCATTGCAGTTGGCCATTAACCGAGGGGAGTAGGTGAGGAGTTGCAGTGGGGGAACAATGGAGTTTCGGTGTGAGAAATAAGACCCATACTTATTAGCCGCCGGAGTAATTAATGCCAAGGCCAGCCTGAGGTAAGTCTGAACAAAAGCGGCGAGAGAGTATGTGATCGAAATTGTCCATATTGATGTGGAATAACACCTCGGAGAATTTGCGGCTGACACTTCAAATTTAGGATTAATTAGTGCAGTGACTACTTATATAATACGGTCAGATGATCCATCCCGCCTTTTATATTAGGTGTAATATGAGAAATAAAACATAGTGCAAAATGAGCGTGTATTTAACATCTGAAAAGTCCGACTAATGCCGCTAGAAAGAGAAGCCCCAACGCAACTTGTGAAAACTCACTTTACCCTAACTACCCAAACCGGATCCGTAGGTCTACTAAAGGAGTGGACTGAAACCTACGATCCCAACCCCTCGTCTGCTTCACACTCGACAATCACAGGAGTTTCCTACCCCTTATGTTTGAACAAAGGCGTAGTCTCCCCTGACTACGTTGCTCGTGACATACGCTGCGCATGACTCCATGACCTCTGTTCGCTCGCCATCACAGTTCTCCAACGTGCCCCTGGTGCATCGGTAGATGGGAGTCCAACTGACGTACCCAGACTGCCCGGCGGGAACGGCTACGGTAACCGATCGAGTGTCGGTGGTGGTGTCTTCCCAGGATTCGCCAGTCGAGATGCTTATGACCCCCCATGGGTCGCCGATGGTCGTGTCAAAGGTAGTAGACCGCGAAACGCTCTGGGTGTGATCGAACTGGAAGGACCGGTCCTGGGACTGTGCCGGGACGTTTGCCGATGCGACCTGGGTTTCGAACGTCTTGTAGTAGATCTCGCCATCAGCGACGTACGAGTCGTCTTTGTACCCCGTGCATCGGCGTGTCTTTCTTCGTAGGCCGGACGATGCGGCGAGAGACGCCCGGGGCGCTCCGACGACCAGGGGCTCGATGACGGTGCCATTTTCAAACTGAAGATAAGCCCCTCGAGGTCCACCGCTGCTACCCTGCAGAACGTCGATATCAAGTCTGCCGGCAGGGACCTGGGCCTTGTCACATTCTTCCGTGCCACAACAGAATTGAATCACTACAGTAGCCGATAGATATTAGAAGAGCTCCTACATATATGAAGAAAGTGTGATACAAATACTCCTTGTAAAGTATGAGTGAGGGGCTTGGAGCAGTTCAGCGGGTAGCCACTTACTGAATGTCGACTCGAGATCAATCTCCCCCGAGCATTGAGGTTTCTGAGTACTGTAGATGAGGTTTCCACAGCCCTCTGCTTCCAGAGAGGCAGGAGATCGGACCATGTAGTTGCCGGGCTTACCGTCGCAAGGGTCTTTGAAATTTCCAAACACCTTGAACTCGATCTTACCTTCGGTATCGTCATCGAAGCCCTGCCCGCCGAATACGGTTTTGCTGTCGTAGACGACGCACTCGGGGTACCCAGGGCCACTGGACGCGAGCCCAGACGGGCAGTCTTCGCACTTCTTGTCCCGGCACCAGGTCACGTCTTGGCAGGCTATGAGGCCTGCGTAGACGAGAAGAGTAGCCAGGGTAAAGTGACGCATAGTGAGGTTCTGTTCAGAGATGGGGCTTCAAATGCATGGGGAAATTTCTTTGCTGGCAATAGATGCGATGATAGTTCAATGATCAGGGAAGGATGGTTGGAAATTTTGTTTGTAATGTTAGCTCCAAGTCAAACGACGGCGCGCGGTGAGTCTTAAATAGCCTGTTGGATGGTGATACATCATATACAGCTCCTTATAACGCCCAATTGTTGAGAAACCCACGAGGAGACATATCTGGCAGTCTCGCCCCGCCTGTCTCCAGTCTACGACTCGGAACATCCTACTTTCTCCTATCTGACTCAGTCTTCAATGCCAATGCGACTAAGCAGGGCTAAGTATGCATCATAAACCAAATCCATCTATCGTGAACCAACAACCATCCATCAAGAACAGACATCCATCCTTCGCGAGCCAAGCCCATCCTTCATGAACCAACAACCGTCCATCGGGGACAGGCAACCATCTGCCAATAACGGAAACCCCATCCATCGGGAGCCAGCAACCATCCATCATGCGCATCATCGAGCGAGTAATCGGAAACCAGGTCTCTGGGCATCAACAACGCCCCCAGACAACATGTTCTAGACCCGGCGGGGGAGATGGAGAGTACTGTAGTGATGACAGGTTGATCATGGTCAGCCTAAGAACTTACGATCTGTCAGGAGGTTTCCAGACCTGTGCCTCATCGAAAGAAGTACACCGAAAGTGATACTTTGAAAATCTCGCACTACTTCGAGAGTCCAGGTAACTCGGCACATCTTAGCGAGTTGTAACACGAAAGCAGTCATCGATGTACTTTGCAACCTAGGCTACCTCAGTACGGGAAAAAAAACTATATAAACTAACGATATGTGATTTACTACAACGAAAGAAGTCCGTTACCATCAACTATTCTCCCTGCCCTGGCCCAATATACCTAAACCTTTACACTTCAAGTAACCTGTACAATCACAATGGCTTCTCTCCAGCTTCTAGCAACTGTCCTACTCTCCGTGACAGGAGTCTTTGGGGTTCCGACCAACCTCATTGCTACTCGACAGGCCAGTGAGATCCCCCCTGACACCCTCTATCTCATCGAATGGTACCCGAACGGGTGCGGCAACGGCAACGGGCGAAGCCTGACCGGCTACGAAGAGGATCTTGCCTCGTGCGTCAAGTTCGACGGGCTGTTTGACCCCTCACCCACGGATTCCGCTGCCGTGCGGTTCCTCTTCCCCGGCGACGGGCGCAAGTATCAGTGGAAGCTGTTTAGCGGAAACACCTGCGGCGACCAGATTGCCCAGGGAGAGGGTGACCAGTGCTTCAGCGTCCCGGTTAACCAGAACGTTGGAGCTGTCATTGTCTACACTTAAATGGTATGTGTTCTTCGGTGAACGGCTTCCAAGACTGTACTGATTGACCCGATAGAGTGAATGACCCAAGGATGGGGCAGAGCGGTGGTTGTGGAGGTGGAGTAAGAGATTTCTTTGGTTACGGTCCCATATCTTTCATTTGATGGTGCCTGAATAGAGCTTTAGTCCTATCAATCTATATTTATCAGTGGTTATGCACGATATTGGATCTCTGGGGCGGTTGAGTCGTTCCGCGGAGTAATACAACATTGATTTGCTGTCCTATACCTTTCCTTTTTAGGCAGGTGGGATATATGCTAATAGCTCAGCCCAACAGACTTAGTAATTAGACCCAGACTGCAATGACACTCTAATCACATCTTATTCAAGCATGCATCGCGGAGTGTTCCATCCAGAAATTTGTTTGATTTACTCATGGAAGATGTGTCTGCCTGTGTGTGTCGGCGCGCGCGTGTGGCAAATCGGGTAATTCCTGATTGCAGCCTTCTGCAAATGGTTGTAAACGAGGTACTGTTGTTATTTTGGGCTGGGCTGATCTCGCCTCGCACCACTGATCACCTTTTTGTCCTCAGCCTGGTTAGTTCTGGCGTCGAGATTGGCTGCCGGCTGCTCGGGACACCCGATTATGACGACATGATTACGGTTGTTGGCTGTGCCGCGGTGCCGAAAAGCATCCCGAATTCACTGCATTATGCAACGTCGGCATGCAAAGCGACACTCCGCGGGCGGACCCTAATAGCGAACGAGCGAGCGCCAATAACAGACCTGCAGGAGTTACTCCATTGGGCCGCCCAGGCCTTGGCTGTCGCGTTGCCAAATGGTACCGCTCACATTTTCTTTCGGTTCTTGCTGTCATTGGGACGGATGCATTATACCGGGACAATTAGCCCTGTACTATTGCAACATCGGTCGGTTATTGCTTGAGTTTCCAATTTTAAGAACCAACATCTCTGTTCAGGCTCTTGGCTCATGCCGGCATCGTACGATACACAATGCAGGTCCAAGTAATAACACGTATCCCTCAAAGCACAACGCTTCCCTTTCCTCCATCCTTCACCTTCTAACATACGCCTCTCCAAGTTCTCACTATCAAACACACTATCATGTATCCCCGTAGCATTACTTCCGTCGTTGCCGCCGCCGTCCTGGCGGTTTCAGCAGCCGAGTCGAGTGCTTCTCAAACTACTGATTCGACGGACCTTCCGAAAATAACGACTGGCCCTGACGAGATCAGCCCCGAATGCTATGCCGAGGTCTTCAAAAAGGTTTTCATTTACAGACAAGAACCGTCTGGCGCCCTCGGCGATGTGATCCAGAAGTCCAGTCTGTTCGCGGCGGCCAACATCCCGACCAGCGAGTGCGCCCTCCTGGGCAAGATTCCCGCCACGCTCCACGAGGAGTACTTTACGTTCGAGTCGTCGAGGTCGGAATGGTGGAAGTCCCGCCGGTACGTGTTTCTCGCGATCTTTAGTTGTGTCTCGGTGCTCTTTTACGCAGTGGCACCAGATTACCGCAAACACATAGCCAGCCAAGCTACCAAGTACTAATCCGATTGCCTTCCTTCGTTCTGAGCAGAACCGACTTCTCCAAATGGGCGTCGACCTGTACAGGGACCTTCCCGACCACCGCAGGCCCTGGCGACGGCCCCGTCGTGACCCCCTACCAAAGCCACTCGGCCTTCCTCGACACCTATGTCCCGGGCTCCGCCACCACGTGCGAGGGCGTCACCCGGGGCCCCACCGGCTTCGTCCCTTAGCCAGGCCACCTCGGCGACTCCCGGGGGAAGTGGGTCGGACACGGGCCCGCAAGAGACGTCCTCGTCCGAGGGCGCGGCGCCCCGCAGAACCATGGCCGCGGGTGCTGTCATGGCCGCTGCTGCCGGTGCATGTGCGGCGGCTGTGGCTGCTTAAGTTGGGGTGCGCACGTTACTCGAAACGTCCAGAGACTGACTGTCCAAGCAAACCCCGTTTTCACCTCGAGTGATATGGGTTAATGCAACATAGCTGTCATAGATTGTATAGTAAATACCAGAATGGATCAACGTTTGCTGGATGCTATTTGAAGCCCGACCTAACCATCTCATAAGAGATGCTCGCCTCAGTTGAATTCTATTTGCAACTTTGTTTTTTAGGACGTTAAGCTAAGGCACCCCTCCACGGACCACCCCTTTACGGACCACCGCGTTTCGCCCCATAAACGCGGTTTTTTATCAAGGACCTTTCGCGTAACAATCTCGTATTCTACTATAACGAAACGTTCTTAACACTATTAAATACCCTTATTATCTTCGTATTCTTTTAACCATTCTCTCAATGTCTTCATTTGAAACTCAAAAGCGCGCACAAGTAGCGATATACGACGTAAAGCTCGGGCTAGGCGTTCGCGAGGCGGTGCGTAAATGGGATGCTACTCGATCGTACGTAACACGACGCTTGGCCGGTGTGCCGACGAGAACAAGAGCTCAATAAGGACCGGCAGGTATTGTCACCTTTCCTGGAGGCTTAATTAACCCACTGGGCTATTGGCCAAGCCAGACTAGGCTTCGCACCGGCGCTGGTCAAGTTCAGATCTATGGCCCAGCGGATGTTGAATGCTTCCGGCACCTCTCATCAGCTAGGGCAGCGATGGCATACCCGTTTTTTGGCCAGAAACGAAGATATTAAGACAACAAGGTCCAGAATTATTAATTATAATAGGGTTAACGGTGCTACGGTCGCAAATATCAACGTCTTTTTCGATAGATTCGATGCCCCTGAGCTGGCTAATATTCCTCCTGAGCGCCACTACAACACCGACGAAATGGGCATCGGCCAAGGCGTTGGGGGCGACCATTGGGTGGTTGCCGAAGCCACCAGCCATATAGCCCTTAAGAAGGATGTCGAAAAAGGCGAATGGATCACTGCTCTAGAGTGTGTGGGTTGCGACGGGGTACCCCTCCCGCCGTTGGTCATTTTCAAGGGGGCCAACGTACAGAGCCAGTGGTTTCCGGACCAAAATCGGCATCTCTGGGAGGACTGGCGATTCAAAGCGTCACCTAAAGGGTGGACGAGCAATGCTACAGCTTTGGATTGGATTAAAGACGTCTTTATCCCTTATATACGGTCTCGCCACGGCAATAAATGGGTTATTTTAATCTGTAATGGCCACGAATCACATATAAACGACGACTTTCTATGGCTCTGCTTTACGAATAAGATATGGCTAGTCTTTTACGAACTACACTGCAGTTATATAGTCCAGGTTTTGGATGTGGGAGTCTTCGGTTTACTGAAGAGAAGGCTGAAGATACTCTTAAGGGGGTGTCCGAATACGGTCCTTGGATTAAAGCCTACTAAAATGGATATGTTAAAGGTATATCGCCAGGCTAGGATTGACGTATTGACTCCCTCTACGATCAAAAATGCCTGGAGAACAGCTGGGATTTATCCGCGGGATCGCTCGAAGCCGTTGTTATCGAAATATGTTATCTTAGAGGATGTAGGTGTCGCCCGAGCACGGCCAAAGCCATCGGGAGTGGTTGAAAGGGAATTGACACCAGATTTCGTCGCCGAATTGGCCCTAACACCTATTAAAACACCCTCTGGTGGCCAGGCATTACGGAACAGTAGTCGGAAGCTGGCTACTGTAGACCATTCTTTCAGTCTCCCTTCTCAACGGCTCTTTACTCGCAAGGCTAGCAAGGCCCTGGACCAACAAGCTAACAAAATCGCGAGTCTTGAAGCGCAGATAGACTATCTTTATGCCAAACTCGATAGGAAGACTGCGAAAGTACGTCAGAAGGTAAAAGTTGCACCGGGACAGCGATTTGTTCGTATGGCTAACATACGCCGGGCCAAGCGGAGGCTAAGGGGTAGGGTCGTATACGAGGACGAAGCCAGCGACGTTGACATGCCAGGCGGGCCTTGCAACGCTGCAGAAACTATAGAAGACGATGGAACGGAGGTAGAGGACTGTATTATTGTTGAGAGCACCAAAAGATAGGATTATTTTATCGATTTTGGTTGTAGAGATCATTTTAATTGAAAGGGCTGCAATTGCCCCTCAGCTGGTCCGTGAAGGGGTGGTCCGTGGAGGGGTGCCTTAGCTTAAAAGTGAGTTCAAGGAGGCACATGGCATACGGACTAACATCGGAATGTGGATCTGACGGGTCCGGTCCGCTAGGACTTGTCGCTAGCTCCTAGCTACCGTGCCGGGATATAGCCTGTTCATAATGTATTGGAAAAAGATCGGACGAACGTTAAAGCGCAAATTCGACTCTACTACTACAGCAAAAAAAGATACACAGAACGACCGCTCCTCGGCCCAGACACGACAAGTCCCACTCAAACCTCCTGTCCCTCCAACTCTTTCTGAGTTCACTCCCATACCTTTTCGCCCAGCTCCTCATCCAGCATGACGCCCGACGGCTCGGGCCGGTAGCCCACCGGCTCGTAGTGAGCCCCGCTAACGACGTCCCCGGCCGGCGCCGTCGCGGCCCAGAGCTGATTCTTGACGCCCTCGGACACGGGCCGGACCACTTTCGGCACGACGTGGGCCTGCAGCTTCGCCATCTGCTAGTCGCCGGGCTCCCTCCTTCCTGACTCATGTTTCTGTTGGCCAACGCCCGCGCGTACAGCATGTTGGCCGTCTTGCTCTGGATGTAGCGCCGTACGGGCGTCACGGCGCCGGCGCCGAACGGGTCTCGGAGCGTCTCGAACTGGATCTTCTCGGGCCCCGCGTGCTTCCACGCGGACGAGGCCATGCTAACGACGCGCGCGGGCGTACCCGCCGTGGTGGCCGTGGTCTGGCGGAGCAACGGGTTCAGGAGCTTCAGTAGGAGGGCGTGGCCGACGTGGTTGGTGCCCATCTGGATCTCGTAGCCTTCTGCTGTGGCGTTGGGTGGGCAGCCCATGACTGTGGCTAGGGAAGTTCTGTTATTAGAAGGTGTTCCTGATATTGATGGGTTATTCTCGGAGTCACTTACGTCCAGCATTCAGCATCAGAATGTCCAGTCTTGGCGATGAGTCCAACACCGACTTGGCAGCTTTCTTGATCGAGGCGAAGGAGCTGAGATCCATTTCTAAGAAAGAAACGTTTGCGTTCGGGACTTGGCTCTGGACCTCTGCGATTGCCTCTTTGCCCTTCTCGGGACTACGGGCGGCCATGTAGATCATGGCGGGGCTGTGTTTGGCCAGCTCTAGGGACGCCTGCTTGCCCAAGCCGCTGTTGGCGCCGGTGATGAGGATGACCTTTCCCTTAAGGGAGGGGATGTCGGTGTCTGGGCTGAACTCAATGCCCTTGGAAGTGGCCATGTTGGATTTATTCTGAGGTCGGACGTTGGAGAGGAGATGGTGGATGTGTCAAGATTTGGGATGATGAGAAGATCAGGACTATTGCCATAGTGGCAACTGACGTTACTTATAGATGATTACATCGGCGACTCGGGCATGGGGATAAGGGTTGAATCCGTTAGCTACATGCAGTGTCTCTTCCAACTTTGTATAGTAAGCCGGGAAGCCTTCGTGTGGAACCCCTAGCTAATCCTCATGTTGTGGGTCGCTTGGGCCAATCAGACGTAACCATTTCCGACACGGCCAATCAAGCGACATGCTTCCCGATACGACCAACCCCTATAAAATCGCTCAAGCTTAAGACTGCGGCTCCTGGTCACGGCTCAGCTTGTGACTCAAGCCCGTACTGTTGAGAGCCCACATTGTAGCCTTCCGCTTCACACCTTCAGTCATTCAACCACTGTCGTCATCAGAAGCCATCTCCTTCTCCATCATCTCCCAGAACGTCTGCACGCGGTCTCCGCCAATCCAGTAATTGCCCAACGCGTCCTTGCCCGGAATCATGAAGCCGTCCGGGAAGCTATAAGGGCTCTGCATAGCCTGCACGTACGACGGCCTCAGCGGCTTCTTCTTCGCCTCCTCCTCCTCCTCGTCCCGGGGCCGGACAGCGGCGGAAGAAAAATTGGTCTCGAACAAGCGCGCCTTCTGCCAATTGCTGAACATCAGCAGCTGCATGCCGGCGTTCCCGAACAGCGGGATGATCTTGTTCTTCGGGTCGTCGCGCACCACCGCCGCGTACGCCTCGAGCTGCGCGCGGCGGCCCTGCGTCTCGAGCGCGCGGCGGAGGGCTAGGGCGGTGTGGCCGAGCGGTTTCGCGTGGAGCTCCCGGGCGGGCAGGAGGGCGATGACGAAGCCGACGCAGTTGCTGAGGTAGGGACGGCCCGGGAGGAGGAGGTGGTCCTTCTCCAGGGTGGGACGTTGGCCGTAGGCGTTTTGGATGGCGACCTTTTGGGGAAGTTGACCGGCGTCAAACAATGTCTCCTGAGTAAGTGAAAGGAGTGTGAACAAATAGGAAAGATGGGGTATACTAACAGTGCGATCCGAGTCTTTGGGAATATTCTGCGCCGCGATGCGTGAGAACCAGGCCACGAGAACATCCCCTTCACTTACAAACGGATTCTCATAGCCTGCCGCTGCGAGATCGTCCATCGCTTGGGCACGAAGCTTGTCCAAGAACGCCTTGGGGACGCAGACCACCCGGTTTGCCTTGCGGCGCCAGGTGATGTCCAGGATGTTATTTGCCCCATACTTGACCAGTCCGGAGGTGTACAGGCGCCGGTCGGCCAGCACGTGTTTCTCGGTCGGATACATGCCGAATTCCGCAAGAGGATCTTCCCGGACTCCTTGTGGGGTGGGGATTTCTTCTTCCCGGCCTTGCAGCGCCAGCGTCCAGGCGTCCAAGACGGCACCCATGGCCACCGCATCAAATAATGAGTGCAGCCAGTGCAGGACGACAACAGTCTTGTCGCTGAAGGACACCACCCGCAAGCCCAGCGCTGGCCGGTCCGAATACAGATAGTCGTCCTGAGACTGTGGCACGTCCGGGCCCATGACCAGAGGGACTAGCTCCGAGGGGTCGCCCGCGATGGCCGGCCGCGACCCGGAGGGCGATTTGGGGATGCGGGAGGCCACGGGGTGGTCCGCCGCCTTTTGGCTGCTTTCTTCCACGTGCGTGAACCCAATGGCTGGGCGCTCGCTGGAGAAGGTCTCGGGAACATGGATTTCCAGGTACTGCCCACTTTCCTACACGTACAGCGCATTAGCATTGGTGCAGGTAGGGCTTATGTAAGTATGCACTAGGACGGGAACGGGTATGGGCGCAACGCACATCTCGCCTCAGCCGGCCTCCCAATTTGTTCCAGCCCTCGCGCGTGACGACCCGCTCCAGTGCCGACTTGAGCTGTTGCGCGTCGAGGACCTCGTCAAAGACGAAGAGCGTATACAGCACAAAGGTCCGGAACACGATGGTGTCATCGAAGTAGTGCATCCGGATGACCGTATCGGTCGGCACCCGTGGGGGCGATCGTTTGCTGTACCACATGTCTGCGTTCTCCGAGAAGGAGGGGGGGGGGGATGATTTGCTGTTCCAGCGCCTCGGGTGCATATTCATGCAAGAAATGAGGGGAGAGGGAAGGGAGAAGGCGAGGGAAAAGAAGCTCGCTAAAGAATCGTGTAAGCAGAACGGGGCAATGGTTCGTGATACGCTTTGACAAGAAAAGGAGTGGGGTATTCACATAGTGGGAATGAAGTGATTGGACTTGCTGCAATCCGGTAAGAGCTCTGTTTCTACGGCACGTAAGCTGACCATGCAGGCAGGCCTAGGCTTGTATGATGAGGGAGTGACGGTAAGCGGGTGAAAATCATTGATGAGTAATTAGGGACTATCATCTTAACGGTATTGCGAAGTGCCTATAAAGGTTTGGGAAGAGTTTGGGTAGAGAAGAACAGGGGAATTGCGGCGCAAGAAAAGGGTGCGGCACAGGAGATGCGGCACAGCACAGGGGCTTCGAGAAAACAACCTTTTGCTTCGTACCACCTTACACGTAACGTAGTACGACCTGTCAGGCTTTAGATAGAATAGCGTGAGTATATGAATTTGGCACCTAATAGAAAAACTACAGTATTAGAGACACGATGCTGGCTCGTGCTCCTAATTGCATCCGTCCAAGAGTCCCTCCGTGGAGTATTATCTGTCAAAATTTTCTCTCTCTCTCTCTCGCACCCCAACCAGGTGATGATCTGCCGACGTATGGGAAATTATAGGACAAGGGTCGGGCTACGGAACGTGGCTCGAATGGGAAAAAAAGAAACTTCAATGACGGGAGCATCTGTCATCTCTAACAACCCCCCTTGTGGCGCAGGCGGCACGCATCCACGCGGAAAACGGCGAATGGGGTGTCAAGGTAAACGGCGCACCAGGATACCGGGCGCGCAGGGATGATCAATCTACCGACCAATTTCCTGCATCGTGGTATCATACCACGCCAAAGGCCCACACCTGTTTGCGCTTAGGCAGGCGAGCGTTCCTGATCGTGCGCTGAGCTGCATACCATCCGACATGATGCCCCCGCCGTGAGCCCCGCTATATGCGGCGCGGGGGAACATGGGTTGAGAAAAGACAAGGATGTTGTCCCGGTTCCTGGTCCAACCCTAGGGGCCGGTGGGCTTCGTCTCATAAACGGTGAATGCGCTGAAGATTATGACTGTCCCGGATCCTTTTGAAATCCTCTGTGCACTTTGAACGCTGCAACACTCGAGCTTCGCTGTAGCATGACCGACACTGCGGACTGATATCTCTCCTATAGAACTCGGCGTGCGCGAGAGGCCCACCACGAAACGAGCGAAAACGCCATGCTAGACGGATATCCAAATGGCGAGAGTGTGAAGGCGGCGTCGCATGCCTTGCCCCTTTTGGAACCCCATGGGCTCACCATCACCATCCAGGCGGTGGTGTACATCGTCCTCATTCTCTCTACTGTCATAGTAGGACTTCGAGTCTACGTCCGAGTCTTTACCGGCAGCCAAAGTGTGAGTATAAGCTCCAAATCTGCATCGTCGCCTATCGCCAAGCCCCCTCTTAGATCCAAAGGTCCCTGCAACAGTGTGCTCTTCTCTCTATCTAAAACCATCTGCTATGAAGAGCCTGCTCACTGATACTTGTGGTCGCAACAGTGGGATAAAGACGATATTCTAGCCGTTGGCGGCTATGTAAGTCCCACCCAGTCCCCCAAAATTCGAAGCGGCTCTCTTCTGACACGGCATGGCCATCCACCACACAGCTCCCCTCCTCCCGGCAAGCGTGTTCTGCATCATCGCCACGTACCATGGCCTCGGCGCCCGAGACTCGCGGATCACCAAGCCCGAGGAGCTCGAGCTCCGGAAGATCGTGGTGAAGGAGTACATGGTATACTTCGAACTCGTCTACTTTGCGTGTTCGATTTCCACCAAGCTGGCCATGGCCGTCATGATCATGCGCCTCGGCACGAAGCGGAAATACCTGTGGACGCTGTGGGGGACCATTGTGGTCTTGCTGGCTTCGTCCATGGTGTGTCTCGGGGTGGTCTTTGCGAGCTGCACCCCGTTCCCGGCCACTTGGAATCCCTATCTGTGAGTTTTATAATAACCTCTAAGGCTATGTACTTACCACTCGACCTCATCCATCTTTCTTGCGAAGTGTGTGGGCTGACTAGTTACTGCGTCTTTGACAGTGGACAATGTCCGTTGGAATATGGCTGGATTGCCGTCAGCTACGGCGGATCAGTCATGCTGGCCGTGGTGGACTGGACAGCAGCTATCATGCCATTTTTCATGCTACGGGAGCTTCAGATGCCAAAGCGCAAGAAGCTGTCGGTTCAATTGATCCTAGGCTTGGGTGTTTTCGGCAGTGTTGCCGGCCTCGTACGGATGCCGTACTACCAGTTCTATGACATCAAGAAATACCCCCATGACACGCTTTGTAAGCATAGCCGTAGCACGAGCTGCTACCTCTCTCAACCTTCCACGTTTCAATCCCAGCCCTTGCACAGTTCATGACGCTCACGTTCCTAACTCTCTGGTCTCCCTAGACAACTACGGGCACATCATCCTCTGGTCAGTCTTGGAAGGCGGCCTCGGCGTCATCGCATGCTCTCTGCCCCCTCTCCGCGCCCTCTTCCGGAAATTCTACCAGGGCTCCGGCGGCCGATCTGGCTACGGCCTCAAGAGCAACAGCGAGGTAAGTCGTCCACAAAAGACCCACCCCACCCCCCAATGCACGATCGGAGAGAGGAATTCAGAGTAGATAAGTAGGAAACTAACAAACCATCCAAACAAGCAGCAGCAGCAGAGAGCTACAGGAGGTACCCAGCTCAGTGTCCTCGCGTCCCCCGGTCCGTCGCGCAAGCGTGGCTCCATCATGGACAACAAGAAGCAGTGGAACCGGCTCGACGACGAAGAGAGTTCGGGCTCGAGCGAGAGCGATGGCATTATGAAGAGGCTGGATGTTGTCGTGCCAACAGAGGAGGCGGGCCACACGGGGTCGGATGGAGAGAGAGTGAACCAAAGGCTGTATGGGGATAGGGGCGTGTGAAAGTCCTGACTTAATTGCTACTACACTTCTTTTTACTGCCTGGTATTGAATTATTATAGCGCCGCATGAAAACCCTAGTTAAGACTTGCCTCGTAATCTAACCTTGGGTCTATATTTTGAACGCCCTTGGTGATACCTAGGTCACCCCGTAGCTCCCATCACGGGCTCTGACTCAATAGCGTCCTCTCCATCTCTCCGCCGGCGCCGGTCCTAATTCCACCACTTGTACATGCCCCACGTAAGAAGTACTGTGACTTTCAAGACGAATATTGAGGAAAAATACCCCTTCTTGGTTTCCCGTGACCAATGATCCGCTTCATTGTACTCCTACTCCTCGCGAGGGCCATCAAACACAATCCTCCAACTTTTGACGGCAATCAACATGATTCTGCCAGCAGCGTAGCCTCCCATCATAAAAGCGAGCGTCTTTAGCAGCCAAGCAGGCCTCTTGAAACTCCGTCATCAGCAACGCCCAGACCACTGTTCCCATCATGTTAGCCAACTTGGTTCCGGAATTTGACGGCATGCCACATACCAGACTAAGTCATGGCAGGAAAACTGACTGAGTGCAAATCTGATTCTTTTACCGCATCGTTGCTTTCAATAGTAATTGTGAGCGCAAAAGCTGCACACACGAACAAGATTATGATCGGCACTGCAGGGTGATTAGCTATTAGAGCGTACACGATATCGGCTTGATTGAACTGGCCCGTTGAGCGCCTCGTGAAGCAACTTAGTGCGATGATGATGAGCTCTAGTGGCTTCAAGTGTATAGAGGATTCGTAATGATCGATTAGCTGACGAACGAGCTTTGCGTCACTCCAAATTGACCAGGAGGCAAATTGGCGTTTCGCCCACGACAGCGGCGAACGGGCCCGTCGACAGAATATATCATCACGCTTTTCTCCGAAGAAATGAGCAAGATCTCAGCCAGTGTCCACAACCTCGTACCCCACTCCTTGAGCCGCCGTAGCATGGTCTGGACTATAAACCTCATTGATTGCTGAGGAATATCGGCTTTGGAGAGAGGGTCCGACAAGGATCGCTAGAGAGTAGGCGGCGCGAACTATGTCGCAAATACGATAGACATCAAAACTCTGACTGGTGGCTTTAGTAAGCCCTTCGGCGTCTCATATATATTCGAAATCCAGCCAGAATGCATTCTTTTTAGCCGTAAGGGCTATCTTGATCCCGTGCTGTCTTAGAATGTGGCGGTCTCTTGGTGTAATACGGAAGAGAATTTCGCGAGTGGCGTAATCTACCTTCTAGTTTTTTAGGTCTTTAGTGGTAGCCATATAGAATTGTTTCCGAGTATATGAAAGAAAAACGAAGTTAGTATCGGAATTATTACCGTGCTCCCGAACCTAGTTAACCACTAGACGTGTTTTACATCCTTTGATAGTACCATTAGAATCATGCAATAGGAAGCAGATATAGCGCGGTCCAAAATGGCGCGGAAGTAGGTCGTTATAGCTGTCGTAGTCGTCGTCTATATCACCAAGGACATTTCCATTATTGGCAGCCGAGGGAGCAGAGGTGTGAGAGATCGGTATCATATCAATATGTTCTTCTGGAAGTAAGGGCTGCGAGAAGTCTTCTCTGGCTTCGCTCTCGCGCATCTCATCGGGTACATCCCGGTTGCGATTCTCCTTGTGATTACACGCGGCTCTCGGGTATTTGCGATCAAAGGCGCACACCTGGTCGTAGTTTCCACCGTTTCTCAAAATACCCTCAAGGCTTTGGGGCCAAAGAAGCTTCATCGTGGTATCAGGATCGGGAGTAGGGCACCAGGGATGTAATAGCTCACCATTGGGAGGAGAAGAAGATACGAAGATATCCATTTCAAGACAGTCATGGAGGAATAAGTCCAATGAACAAGCTGCAGTGTCAGAGAGACTCTCATGATTGCCGGCCCGGATCGCTGCCACCTACCGGTGGCTTCGGTACCACCGGGCTCGTGGGAGCCACGACTTGTTCCTTGGACAACGAGTAGTGTCAGGCGCCCATCGACAGGGACAAATACATTTCCTGCGCAAGGTCACTCACGCCAATCTCAACTACACGCCCGAAGGCGTCGCTGTGGCGTAAGCTGTCGAATGCCATGGTTGGCAGATTGAGCCTGGGTTTGCTGTGTATGAGCAACACAACAAGAAGAGAAGCAACCAAGAGCCTGTTAGCCCGGGTCAACCTAGGGATGTATCATATATATGGTAGAAATTTTCGGCGCGGGGCTTGTGTAACACACCAGAAAACGTCAGCATAAACCTCGCATTAAACAGGCAGTAATCAGACCAGTCATCGATGATTGGTTCATGAAGTTTCGTCGCCCATGCATAATAAACAAGTAAGATTGGGGGTCGTTGGGGTCCAATGGCAGCCTGAGTATCCCAGTTACGAGACTGAACTTGCCGGCTTGCACTTGGCAGGTTAATAGAGGGCAAGCTATCTTAATTCCTTTTTCTCAGCATCGAAAAGAGAGGCGACTTCGAAATCGCCGTGCATTGGAATGATAAAGTACGGTGACAGGGATGTTTGAAGAGAGCCTAGAATGCTGGTTTGGTACGAGTGTAGTAAGGAAAATGATGAGGAGAACAGAAGTGAGAGAGCTTGCCACTCTGT
Source organism: Apiospora phragmitis (assembly GCF_038363925.1). Classification (NCBI taxonomy): domain Eukaryota; kingdom Fungi; phylum Ascomycota; class Sordariomycetes; order Amphisphaeriales; family Apiosporaceae; genus Apiospora; species Apiospora phragmitis. Next base: position 4,949,693 of record NW_027117400.1, on the reverse strand, counting down.
TCAGCTGTCCTATTACGGCTTCAGTATCTGGTATTTCCGAAAAACGGAAGCGGCCATGAAAATTGAGGCAGGTACGACCAGACCGTCAATCAGGCTGATGTCAGCAAGCACTTGGTGAGGATGAGTCATGAATATTTTGGAGATATTCTCTAATGAATTATTCTAATCGTTCAGGAGATAGTTTGCCCAGTAAGAGGTTGTTCAAAATACTCTATGACGGCCAATCAGATTTTATTTGTTTTCGTTCAGTTCTCAAGCTAAAAGAGTGTAGATCGTGGTACGTACGTTACCACGAAGCGCGCATCAACCCCCTTTGAGTACTAGGCCTCAATCCTGATCATGTCGGCAAAGTCGAGCCGGCATCTGCGATCAAAAAGCATAGTAGCCCTGATGAGTGCCCCCTTCCCCCCCCCCTGAAATCTCTCCTTTTCCATCGAGACAGGCCACATGAAGCCTGAACCAGTTATGCTGCCTTCGTCTACTGGCACAGCTTGGCCTGGTCCTTTATACCGAGATCCCCCGTGCATGCGGTCAGCTCAAATCATTGCTTCTTTTTAAGTGATGTAGTAGGAGGATGAACAAATCTATAACTTACGCAGCACTTGTGCTGATTGGTGCCTGGGACCGCGCCGCAGTTGATCGGGCGCTGAAGGCCGCAGGCATCACCCTTGTCTTTTCGCTATATAGCAGGAGGTAGAACCTCGGATTAGTCATTGTTCAAGTTCCAAAGGAGAGTAATGATGATTGGAAAAGGGGGGTTATGAGAGTATGGTTTGAGAACGAAGGGAAATGGTATCTTACGATGCAGTCGGCGCTGGAGCCAGTGACGGCAAGGCCAACAACGACCATGAGGAGCTTGGAGAACTGCATGTTGAAGGTAGTGGATTGGAATGGGTATGTTGGTTTGTGTAGGTAGTTGGTGCTTGATCTTTGCTGTTTGATGGTGAACTTGAGGAAAAATTAGGAGTTAGCAGCGAGTCTCGCACGTCTACTTATAGTTTTGCATCCATTTTCTTTCCTTTTGATTCTTTGTCGTCCTTCTCGTCCTAGCACGCTGTCGGACATCATCCAGCCTCTTGGATCGACTTGTTAACCGCTATCTCACGTCGGTCTTCTTCAGATCGCCGATGTTTCCACGCGAATGCGTCGTCAGTCAGTTGAAGCTGAGATTCCCCTGACGACATGGCATCTGAGGAGACTGCCAGGAATAAGACTCCCGACGATCATAGATGGCCTAGTGCTTACCACAGTACGGTATAGCCTGATTGTATACGGTCTAATGAGACAACCAGGCATGATCAGCCACTCGTTGGCTTACAGGTTCTGTGAGAGCAGGACAGTACAGCTTTGCTGATTCGTTCCCTCCAAGGAGTATCCCTCAGGATAACGCCACGAATGCGGGAAACTGTTTCACCTCGGGACCGGGTAGGACTTGGTGCGGGGCAGTGCATAGTCTTCTTGCATAGTGTTTGACAGCCACAATATCCGAAGAAGTAATGCAGCTAGGGGCAGAACAGAAGGCGGGATCGTTTTAGCTGCTCCGATGTATGCAACTGTAAGACTCTTGACTCACCGGAATGCATTATACTGAAGGCGTGATAGGCATAACAAGGGAAAAGGACATTGCATATACCCCAAGCCACTTATGCACACTAATGTAGCAGAGGACAGGGGTGTCGGCGCCGAGACTTAGCGCCGCATCCACGTCAGCCCAGAAAAACGCCAGCATCTAGCATGGCCCAGGCTTGCCAGCTGCAGTGCAGCGACTCGATGTGTCATGTGTGGTTAGACGCCTGAGGTGACAAACCTCGAAGATGGGATCGAAATTTGGCACGGCCAGGGCCGCCGCCACCCCCCGCATTTCCCAAGACCGCCACTGGACCCGGGGACCAGGAATCCTACGGGTCGGGCTTCAACGCCAAGTTGCACAAGCATGCTCTGGCTTCTACTGGCCAATAACACCTGAACTGGATCCCCGCGGAGGGACATGCAGCCAGGTTGCAGCAGAGACAGGGCTGGAGTGCCTCAGTGGAGATGCAATGCTAAGCTTCTTACTTCTTTTTTTTAGACTAATTATAGCACCCTATCCCTATCATGTTACATAATTATGGATGGTGTTGGTCACCGCTCCCTATTCGAATTGGATACTGATCATATTTGATTCATGTTAGTACCCCCTACTTCCTTGTCGCACATGCCCAATGACTGAACCTGTCTGATTGCCCCTTGGACTGGGTTCTCATTGGGTATTATGATATGTACTACCCTGACGGTCGGTCAAGCGCCCTCACCGACGGATGAGTGGCAGATGTTGATTCCCGTTTCTGTGGATAGCTGAGTAGTGACCCATCTCCAAAAGTGATTTCATCTTTCATATCATGCTCCCTATTAGCCGCAAGGATAGATTCTTTGCAATCTCTCGATTTTCTCGAAGTCGCAGGGAAATCGTTCGCTGGGTGCGCATCTGCTTATGACCGCCGCGAATAGGTCCGTAATGCTGGTATGCTTCCACCACCCGCTTTCCCCTCCCCTCTTACTGTCTAGTCTTTCTTACTAATTATGCACGAGGGGAAGTCATGAACCACGAGAGACGCCATAAACCCTCTAGCGCAATTTCCGTGTAGGTCCACAGACAGCCAGTGACGTATTGCCGTCCAGGATCCAGCTGACAGATCCCATCTCACCCTACCACTGAGGCAGCAAGCATGACCAAGCCCCCAAAGCTGTCCATGCTCGAAAACCACTCCACTCATTCAGCCGTCTGCCTGTTTCGAGTAACACCATACGCCACGGTCCCGCTCTGAGGGGTTTCGCTTACTTTGACGAAATCGCCGTTCACCGCCATCCCGTAGTCTGTCTGCGCCCCCAGGTCCTTCTCTATCCGCGCCATCCACTGCCCGGCCGTGTCCGCCTCCCACAGCTGCTTCCTCGCCGGCAATGGGGACAATATTATACCGATGGATTCCAGATCACACATAGCGGCCGGCTCGAAAATGACGACCATATTCACAATCTGGTAGAGCACACATAATCTGTAGAGCAAATCAGTCTCATTGGGCTTCACTCCGAGCAAGTTGTTGGAAAAGAAAAGGTGATTGGCAAAGGACGTACCGCCGGCCTGATTCGACGAAGATCCAGTGTCTCCACGTTACATCGGGGGTCTTGTTGCTGAGAACAGATTCCTGGCCAAAGTCTGTCCTGCCCAGTTCCATGGACAAAGTCTTCTTAACGTGCGGTTAGCATTACACATTGGAGAAGCGTAGGTAGAATATAGTAGGATATCGGGACGAGAGCTGAAACACTTACGAACACTGTCGTGATCAATAGACCAGCAATATCGTTGCTCTCAGTCTCACCATCGTCAAGTCGCACGATGATGTATATCGAAATAGCTTGCAAAGCAGCGATGACTTCATGAGGGTTCAACTCGGCGGACTGAGGCATGGCACAGTCAGTGAATTGTGGCAAAAGCTCCTCCCACAGGAAAAGGGTCCTGCTGATACAGACGTACCATTTTGTAGAGGCGCTCGCACTCTTGGCGGACATTCCTCCAGAATAGCCTGCGGTTCCCCTGGAGTTCGGGTTTCAGCAGTTGCATGAGACTGATGCAGTTTTTCAACGACTCCATGTCTGGGGCTTCGGGCCCGGGATTCGCCATTATCGGGTGGATGAAGGGCGGCAGCGCATTGTCCCGCATCATCATGAGTGGGTACGATTTCAAGGTGTGGCATATGAGACTGGCAATCCTCTGCGCCCCGGTCTTCATTTTCGGCCGCCGAATGAGAGATCGAGTATTGTTGCTGGGGGGGTCTTGGTATTGTTAGCACATTAGGAAAAGTAGAAGCGTCGGGTAACGGAAATGGCTGTTCGATTTGGACTGCGGCCATCAGAAACGCGAATGGCATATTCTTGGGAGAGTGACTGCGTCACTTCGTTTCTGCCGGTCGATAGTGCAAATTGGTCGAGGAAATCAACACCCTGGGGATCGCCCCAGCCAAACGCTGCTTCACCGAGGCTTCCAGACACCGCATCCAGTGCAGCTACAAAGCCATCATAATCAACTGTGATGTTATCGTCCTGGCCCGCCTCTTGGGGCGCTGCGACCGCGGGGGGTCCCCTCGGTCCCAAAAGAAGATACGGCATCTGGCGATCTGCTCGATTCAGAACCTGTCGTCTGCTGTGATCTGGCTTGTCCATTTCCTTTCGGGCCGTCTGATGCATAACGGCAGATGATGCCCTTATTATTCAAACATCTTGAGCACTCAGGCCGCTTCCTATCGCAGCGTGTCTTTCCGCTTATACAAGCGAGACAGGACTTGACTCTAGGCACCCTATCGCCCGGCTTCCGAGTCCGACAGTAGTATCCATGCCTCTTCAAGCTCGATGCTGGGGACGAAGGGTTGTCAGTAAGATCAACCCCGACTTTAGTGCCGGGCACCACAGGAAGCTGAAAGCCCGCGCTAGACGACTCACCCTTGTCGAATGGTTTGTTGCATTGCGAGCAGCGCATAACGGACTGAATTGTGCCATCTTCCATGGTTTCCGAATTTATTTCAATTTGAACCGCTGGATTCGGTACGTTTTGGTCCCAAATGTGGAAGAACGTCTGTAAAGCTGACCACGAGATTATGGTACAGATTTGGTGAGGAGTACTCCGCAAGCACTGTGCCGTTAGCATTTGTCAGCTCCAAAACTCCAAAAAGGGGCACAGGGGTTGCGTCTAGCCACAGGCGCCACTCTGAATAATTACAAGCCACATCTCCACCTTTACCAGAGCATATTGTACCGGGACATTATCAATCCCCTACTTTTGACAAAGTCGTACGAAAAGCCACAACCAGCCTGCGGAGATAACTTGAAGCCGTCGACAACATGGATTCGGTAATAGCAGTGCATCCAGGTATATATAAGATGCATGATCACCATGATCTTGGGAACACATGAAGAGCTAAAAATAATCAAACTACACCTCCGTAACAGTCACAAGTTGTAACCCCAATCCTATATACCACTGTTTACAAGTGCATTTATTCCCCGTAACCGCCATCCTTTTACCACCATCACCATGCCCCAGACACGCATGCCCATCCCCACCAAGATCGTCCGCGACACGTGTTACCCCACCATCTCCCCCACGCGCCCCGAGAACTCGGCCCGGGGCAAGACCGTCGTCGTAACCGACGGCGGCACCGGCATCGGTGCCGAAAAGGCCCGCTTTTTCGCCGCCGCGGGCGCCTCGCGCATCCTCCTAATCGGACGTCGCCCGGAACCCCTTCTGGCCACCAAGGCGTCCATCGAGTCGGAGCACCCGGCCACGGCCGTGACGGCGACGCCGACCGACATGACGGACAAGGCGCAGGTGGACGCCGCCTTCGCCGACTTTTGCTCCTCTGGTGCCAAGGACGACGTCAAGAAGATCGATGTCTTGATCAGCGCCGCCGCCACCATGGGCCCCCTCGAGGGCGTCGACGACGTGGACCCGGCCGCCTTTTTCGCGGGCCTCGCGGCCAACGCGGGCAGCGCCCTGCTGGTGGCGCAAGCTTTCCTACGGCACGCCGCCGCCGAGGACGCTGTCGTCGTCAATGTCTCGTCCAACGCGGCTCACGTCAACTTCGCGCGCGCCTTCGCCTCGTACAGCGTGGGCAAGCTCGCGGCCTACCGGGTCTGGGACGCCGTTGCGTTCGGTACACTCGCACCCGGGCCGGGTGCGGGTGTACCATCTGCAGCCGGGTATTGTGGATACGGACATGAACCGGGCGGCGGGCGGGGTCGAGGCGCTGGGGTATGAGGATCATGGTAAGTTTTGAAAACTATCTCCTTGATAAGGGGTGCCACTGAAGGGGAGGCTTGGCCCATGTGATAAAGAGGCTAACATTTCTCGTAACAACGTCAGTATCTTTGCCCGCCGGCTTCATGCTCTGGCTTGCGAGTCCCGAGGCGACCTTTCTGAAGGGCAAGTTTCTTTGGGCCAAATGGGACGTCGATGAGCTCAAGACCCGAGCCGAGGAGATTGAGGCTAGTCAGGAGTTCAATATCCAGGTCGTCGGTTGGCCGTTCGGGGGAGACTCCAAGATCGAGATGTCCGCCGACGCCAGTGGCCACTGGAAGAAATGAGGGTGGCTGAGTGGTCAGAAAGGATACAGTTTGGTTGTTATCTGAGCCGTCAAGGATACATATCATGATTTATTATAGTTTATTCATCGCGATGCAGGACATCCAAACTACCTTTAGGCTCGCGTGCGCAGCGAGCGTCTATGGGGAGAAATCATACAAACAGTGCCGCCCCGGTCCACGTCCAAGAAACGCAGGGCTCGCTGGCAATGAGCAACCGAATCGAAACTCCAAGGATGCTGACAACGCACTCGTGTCCAATGAGCAAGCGCGCCCACCATGCGGCGTCATCCAGTCCAATAATAGAACACTCCGATGGTCAATGGCCATCCCCTCCGCCATCCTCAACCAAGCATCTTCGCCATGTAAGCCAGGACTCCCTCCTTGTCGCCCACGTAGCCAATGTACATGTCGGGCCGGACCACGACCGTGAAGGAATCAGACGGCTCCACCTCAGCCGACCCGTATGCTCGCTGCCCGCGCGCGCGCCGGATGGCGCACGTGGAATGCTTCGCTGAGCTGCGTCCCTTTGTGGCCGCATAGATGGCCCACGCCAAGCCTCGCCACATCAGGTTGACGACGTTCGCAGCCTGCCCGAATCGGTTTCGGAAGGCCTGCGCATAGTTCATCTTGTTGCCGAGGACCAGGACCAGGAATCGACCGTAACCGTAGCGACGCGCCACTTGGTAGAGACGGTGGTCGTCCACCGTTTTGGCATAGGGGAAGCAGGGATGCAGTCTCAGATCCGGGCAACGCGTGCCGGCCTTCCAGATACCTCGCTCTGACGCCACTACCAAAAGAGAATTCATCTCGTCATAGGCTACGCCCATGCCTAGAACCAAATTGGGTTTATCAGTGATCTGGTCAAATGGCATAACCCGAGCCTCACCTGATCGTCCATCGAGATCAGGCGAAGAGGAATGACTTACCTGTAATGTATCCAGCGTTCTTCTCAATGGTCGCAACATACTGCTTGGCGCTGTGTCTCGTGTTGCGAACCAGCTGAGCTGCCAGACTAACAGCGTTCTGGGCAACGGCACGCCGCTCCGTGTCGTAAGACTTCATAATCATTGCGATCCGATTCATGCTGTCGCCGTTAGAACCGGGACCAACCTTCATCTTTCCGCAGGCTAGGGCAATGCGCCAGATGAGACCGAAGGCGTCTGCGATGCCCGTATTGAGGCCCTGTGCTCCGTTGACAGAGTGGCAATGCGCGGCATCGCCGGCCAGGAAAATGCGACCTCTGCCGTCCTCGCCACTGACAAATGTCGACGCGACCCGCTCCTTGACTGTTCAAAGTGAGATGGAACCCACAGGTTAGCCGATGTTATCCATGAATCGAAATATCGAGGATTCTACTTAGGTAGGTAAGTAGTTAGTAGCTCACCTTCAAACGTACTAAACCACTCCGTCCGCACAAAGTCGACCCGATACGGCGCCATGTGCTCCCGGATCGTCGCCTCGGCCGCCTCCTGCGTAATCACGCGCCCCTCCAGCAGGCGGATGTAGAAGCGGGACATGCCGCGCTCGCGCGGGATCCACAGGACGCGGCACTGGCCGCCGAGCTGGAGCGAGATGATCTCCGGGCAGAGCGGGAAGTCGGTGGCGACAAAGGTGTCCAGCACGGCCCAGACCATCTCGGGCTGCGTGCCGTGGAAGCCGATGCCGAGGCCCTGGCGGACCATCGAGCGGGCGCCGTCGGCGCCGATGGCGAACTTGGCGCGCGTGGTCACGATGCTGCTGCTGCTGCTGCTATCATCGCGACCCGCTGCGTCGTCGCTCGTGACGGTCACGCCTTTGATGTCTTCGGAGACAGACTTAACCCGATGACCGAACCGGACAATCGCGGTAGTGTTGTCGGGGTGCTCCGACTGGAGTTGGTGAAGTAGTACCTTCTCGACCTCGGGCTGGCCGACTATCAGCATGTTCTTGTGGTGGCAGTGCTCGAGGCTGGTCCACCACGTGCTCTGCCGCGACTGTAATTCTCCATTAGCAAATGTAGAGCTAGCTGCGGTTGGTTGTCGCATGTTAGCTTAGCTGATGCGCTGTGAACAGTAAGTAGAATGAAGAAGAAAACTCACTATTGCAATCAATTCCCTTCGGTCGGAGCTCGTAGAGCGCACCAGCCACCTCGAGGTACTGCTGCGTTCTTGCATTGAGGCCGTCGGCTCGGCCAGCTTGGAGGGTTGACGGCTTCTCGTCTTGGGTTTGTCAGCTTCATTGAGGTGGTTGATGTCAGCGAGGACTTGGGATGTGGAGGGCTTACCAATGATATAAACAGAGAGTCCCGTTTGTTGAGCTAGAACCGCACAGAGCAGGCCAGTTGGACCTCCTAATTGATTTGCAGGTTAGCGGGTCATCTTAGCATGTGTGATGAGATGTGACATGTCTTCTTACCGCCAACGATGACGAGGTCAACCTCTTCACTGACTTGTGAAGACATTTCCATGTCGTCCAGTGGTGATTCTGTTTAGTGCTGCGTTGCTGATGTGATCAGGTGTATGTGCAAAATTCTTTACACGAAGAGGAGCGATGGCAATGAGAAAGTTGGGTGCAAAGGTTTTCAGAAGATGCCGAAATGTTTGGGATGCATAAGATTTTTGTCGCGGGTGGGACGTGAGTGGAAAAGGAATTGATGATTGGACTGCGTTGACCGGGCAAAAGGGCGACTGCATGGCCAGCTCCCTACAGCATAAGTAATTAGCAGCCCGCACCAAGGAATCCAGGGCGTACACACTTGTAGCTCAGTGGTCGATTTACCGTTCTGTCACACAGCTCGATGAGCCGCTACAATCGATTTGTTTTCGACTCGAAGCTGATAACAGTGTATGATAACTACCTTCAACTGTTATGTAGTCACACGAGGATGTAAATGGTCCTTACTTCCTGGGATAACCGCCGATAAGAGCCCCTTTGTCGTTCTGTACCCGCCTTCGATGGAAACCCACTGTGCTGTGTCAACCAAGGAAATTGAGTACCATGTCAGAAGATTCCCATATCAGAAAGATTACGGCAACAGCCTTGGCCATTTCACATGGACTAACCCCGAAAACCAATAGGGAATGGACGCATGGTGTACCTCTTTTTTATCCCGCTCTATCAGCCTTTCTGGGTTCGAGATTTCATGTATGGTAGTCAAACATATTCACATCGATCACCAGCCTGTGCTCGAGAGAAGACGTGGTAAGATAGCTCATATTGAGAATGATTTGTGACTTTCAAGGATTTGCCACATCTCGAATCCGGCTCATAATTATATCTTGATGATGTACTAGAGGATACAAAGCTTGGCTCACATCAGTTTCATGGGCTTCTCAATGCTCACAAGCAACTCAGATCCGTCGCTGAAGTCGCAACACAGTTCCTCGGTTCCTAAATCCCCCCAAGGGCCTCCCGGCCCCATGCGCCTGAAAACTCGCTTGAAATCATCCACGTCTTTGTGCGAGAATATGTACATGTTCTCTAGGAACCGTTTGAACCCCCTAGAGAGCGGCTCTTCTTATTATTTATTAATTTTTAAACTTTATTATTAAAAAAACTCGATTATTATATTTTATATATTTTTTTATTTGTTAGAACAGCAGGAACTAAGGTTTTCCATATTACTCTAAAAGGGGTGCCACGTGCCTACGCGCACGAACCCTTTTCCTATTTCATTAAGAGGGGCATACGATGCCCCTCGTAGCTTGTATTAAAGATAGACATGAATAATAGAATATAACGATTGAACCCTGATTGAACCTAGAACTTATACGTATATATAAAAGCTTATTTAATATTATTCGTTATATAAATTTTAACCTCTTAATATTAACTATTTTTATATTAAAAAAGTTATATGAGAAAGAAATCGAAAGTTTTATATAAGCGTATCTTATTTATATTTTAAAAGAAGACTTTTTATTAATATTCTTAAAAACGTTTTAAGCGATTTTCATCGTTTTAAATATTTAGGGAGGTTTTTAAAAGGTAAGATTTATACCGTATAATCTAGAATATATTATTTTATAAGTAAATATAAAACTATATACGCTAACACTTCTAGCGACCTCTTTCGGCTTATTTATACCTTAAGAATTAAAAGTTTTAAATAATTTAATTAAAGTTTAATTTTAAACCGAATATATAAGAAATTAAATCGCGTAATATTAAACTAACTCCTCGATATTAATTTTTATTAAACTTAATTAAATTATAAAAGGTATAACATAAGTTATATACCGGTTCGCTTTTTTAAAAAATAAAGTAACTATATTATAAAAAGTAAATAAAATACTTAGCCGGCGTTACCGTATAGAAAAACAGCTATAAAATAAAGGATTACTTCGTATATAAATAAAAAAAAATTTATAATCTTAAAAAAATATTAATAAATAGTTATAAAATAAATCGCGAAAAAGGAGTAGTTATATAAAAACGTTTAAAACGCGCTTATAACGCTATAAAATCTACGAAAAGCTCGAGTATAATACTCGTACTTATTAAAATAATATAAAAGCGTTTAACGAAAATAATTTTAAATAGTTTTAATTAATTTTAAACGTAATAGTTTAATAAATTTATATTTTATTATACGAGGTCTTAAAAAGTATTTAATTAAATTATAAACTACGTTATTTAATATCTTAATATATATATCTTACTTACTAGGCTATACTTATTTATTATTTAAAACTATTCTTCCGCTCGAATGCATATGAGAAAGAGAACGTCGCTAATATAAGAGATATTGAAATTTAGTTTAAGATGTTATAAATGTCAACTTGAAGTAAACGAGAGCGTTTTGCGGCACGTAACTTGATAAAACAGATGCAAAAATCAAGAGAGTAGAATATAGGAAAGATCAACCGAGTCCCAACATAAACAAAATCGTTACTTCGTCAGTAATTAACAGAACCCCTCGTCGCGCGCGATCTGGTCATCCGAGTGCGCTGGCCCTCGTTGAGGTTCCCGTAGGTGTAGTAACATCAGGATGCGCGACTTCAAAGCCTCGTCGAAGGTTCCCACACGGTTGGACGTCAAAATGAGAATGCCCTCGTAATACTCGAGTACGCGTAGGAAAACGGAGAGGGCGTTCCGCTCCATGTTGTCGAGGCTTCGTTGCTCGAGAAACACCTCGGCCTCGTCAATTAGCACAATACAGTTCCATATCTTGCCCAGGTAGAGCACCAAGTCCAGGTACTTCTCCACCTCCGCCGGCTTGGTTCCAATGTCGCCGCAGGTCACTCGGAACAGGGGCTTTTCCGCCATCTCGGCCACAGTTTCGGCCGTAAATGTCTTGCCCGTGCCAGGCCCACCATGCAGCAGAATAATAAGACCGTTACCTTTGCGGTTAACGATGTCAGTTCCCTGCTCAGAAGCGATTTGATGCTTCACAAGAGCTTGAATCAATTCTTTCGTGCTGGGCTCCACGACGAGGTGCTTGAAGGACTCCTTATTCCACCTCACGTCCTTAATACGATCAACATTTAAGCCCACCAATCAAATAAACATTATCAGCACAAATCCATAAATTAAGGGAGTATTAGTTGTGCGATTGAAACACGTACCCCATTTCTTGGTGTGGATATTGTAGCCAGGAATTGTGTCTGGAAACACGTATATGTCAGGCGAAGGGGGTGGAGTATCATTTTCCATGACCTCTGAGCTGAGTCTTTCGGAGTCCTCAGCACTTCTGTTTGTCTTTGAAAATCTAGCTGGGGTCATGACTAAGCTAGAGTGAAGCCGTTGGTAGGTCTTGTAGTCGACCATGAAGCGCTCTCCATTCTGTGCGATTATGTCAGGTCAAGAATATGCCTGTTTTAAGGACAAAGAAAGAGCTTACTGTGTGTTCGGCACCTTCTTCCTCATATGAGACAAGGTGCTGTCTCCGGCATTTCCAGAACGTTTTCCCTCGCCTTTCCAGGCAGGCCTTGATTCGTGGGGACGCAAACCTCAATGGATACCTGTTCAAGGTTTTGATGCTTGACTCTTTGTCCGCCTCATCGACATCAATATTGATACTAATCACAAACTTGTTGCGGTGGAATTCGCCATCGAATCCGAAGTGCCAGCTGTCCACAGCCCACGTGCTTGAAATCCTGTTCGACGACGTCTCCGTTTTGGACCAGTTGATTTCCTTTTCTTTATTATCCTGACGGAGAAGCGGAGCCGATGTCTGCTTGAGCCAATCTTTTGCAATGGTGGCATGGACTTGATGACTTTCCTCCCATACCAGGACGTCCCTGGTTTCACCAGGAAGGGCAATGTTTCGCAAGAAACAACTCCCCTCGTGAGATGCTCCTCGACCAAAGCATACTTCTGGGCGTAGTTTTCTTCAATCCAGGAAGTCAGAAACTTCATGAACTCTCCTGATTTCAGACTCAGTCGATCGAGAGCGTTGCTAGAGCGATAGTGGTACCAAAACAGATATGGGGCGGGAATCCGCCGTATGTCATGGTCCGGGAAATCATCTGAGAAGTTAGGTTGCATTGCGAGAAACTGTTCCATAGCAGCTATCATATCCCTATGGTGCAAGTTGATTAACTCAGATGTTGGAACCGGACGACGCGGTAGATCATTCGTGGCAAGTAGGGCTTTCGCCACCTCAGCTTCCTGAACAGTGGGTGTGTAATATCAGAACGCTGGCTTAGATACCCTTCTATGTGACTGACAGGAAGGTTGCACCGCAGCGCAGGGTTGCCTGAGGGGCCAGAGACCCAATTCGGTTCGTCAAGATAGCCTGTCATGGGTGCCCCGGGCCTGGTATCCTCGGGAAGGAAATAAAGTCTTTCGCATCGAAAAGCGCTAGCTTGAAGACCCTTCAAAGCTTGGTTCTCCTGCGCTAGCAAGGCAATACGGCCAAGCAGATTTTCGCTCTTTGTGCCAACATCCATGACGTGTCGTTCAGTGTTGGAGTCGTCCTGTACCGCGGCGACGTCCGCGGAAGACTCTGCCTCTGTGGAATCGATATCCATCAAGAGGCCAGTCTCCTCATCAGTGCCAATTGTGTACACCTCTAGGCTTAAAGTTTCCGACGAATCTGACCTAGGCTCTGTATATAGGTGAGGAATTGAACTTGAAGGGCAATCTTTTCTCAATGATTGTAATCTCAACTGCTGTCCAAGAAGAAGGTTTTTGTACGCAGGTTGTTGTTGATATGCAAGTATTCGTTGACGATGGGTAGTTACCTGCTGCAGATTCTGATGGGAGGTGAGAGGAACGTTTGGTATTGGCCCAAGGTTGAATTGTTCGTCTCCGTGATCCCCGGGCCCGATGTTGGTCCTGAATATAGTCACGAGTAATTCCCTGGTGAAATCGCTCGCTGATGTTTGATCTCGGGAAATAGTAAGATGGTTCCAGATGCGTCCTCGCTCAAGTTGTTCTTTTCTTGTATCTTCGTATTTCTCGACCTCACCAGACTGGTTCGAGCTGTCCCCTATACGCTCTTCAGAAGACTCCCTCTGCGTCCTATAATCTGCCGGTTTGGATACGCTCGTATCTGCGATTGTTGGGCTAGCGTAGTTCGCTAAGGGGCCATTGTTTTCCTTTGCTGGATCTTTGGGTTCCGTTTCGACGCTTCTGCGATTAAAAAAACGGCTTAAGCTGATCCACAACATACTCTTTCTCAGCGTCTATATTTCCGCTAAGGGCTTCCTCGACACTTTGTCGAAAGGACTTGGGATGTAACGCGTCCGGAAAATGAAGAATACACAGCTCGGCTCTTCTGGTCCAGAAATCCACAAAGCCTTCCACATAAAGATCAAAGATGGCGATAATTTCAGCTTCGGTAACCTCGTCGCTTCCTTCAAAGAACCGTGCTAGAATCTTCGATTCCTCCACAAATTCAAATAGAACGTTATACTGCTTGCTAATATAGTGTTAGCAGATCTGATAAATATCCTCGTCCTCCTCCGAAGTCTCTCAGAAACTTTTTCAAGAAAGGATTTGTCGCTGCCGCAGATCTCAATAAGATCAACTTCAAGATCATAATGGTCTAGCATTGCCAGAAGTGCTGCGTAGGTTCGAACATACCAACTGCTTAGAAGGGGGACTTGGATAGAACAGGTTGGTAACAATAAGAATAACAAAGAGTGAGCAAGTGAGAGAGAGTGTATAGGTTTAGTTTCTCTCGGCGCTATTAATGTCGCGATGTATCGCTTCTTAAAAGCTTCGCAATGTAGACACTCTGTACTTTATCGAAAAGTGCCTTGCCATCTGCCTAACGTAACATGTTCTAATACATAGCCCGGCCATCTATGTATAACAGGTGGTAATAAGTTTTCGCACCGATGCGTGATTGGGCGTCAACGTTTAAGATGCCTCAAGTTTCGGTAACACTGCATAAATTTCTCCACCTTCGCGCTGGCATTGGTAGAAAGAAAAGAAGTAGCTATGCAATCACTCGTATACAAGTCCACCCAAAGGCAGTATCAAAACCTCTGATCTTATAACAACGCATTTGTCCTCGAATTCAGCCTGTCGCAGTCGTGCTGCGGACCTGGCAGGGCACGAACGGCATGTTGATATTAAGTACGGGTAGATCCATATCGTCACCTCTAGCACGACAATGCCGGCTATCGACGAAAAGATGATGGAAGGGTGGTGTTCTTCGGGCTCCAAAACCCCTGCCGCGTGAGACTTCCTTTCCTTTCCCCGCCTCTCTCCCCCGATTCTTGGGGTTTGGTTTGGCTGTGAAGGCCCACCTCCATCTACTAACTTTTTTACGTGCGGCCCCTTATTAGATTGCTAGACGAAGCATTCCGTGACGCACAAAGCAGGTTCAAAAAGGAATTGAGCCGTGATCAACGCAAAGTTGATTTGGTCGAGTCGAAGAAATGCAACTGCCCTCGGCCCCTATTACTCAAGCAGGAAGACTGGTGAATAAGACTACAGACCGTCGCATGTAGGGGGGCGTCCTGCTGGACTGCCACTGTCCTTCTACACAGGTTAATATCGACTGGTTCGTTCTAGTTCGTCGAGTGTTGCTTCGTTTGCGTGAGCCAATTTGGCTCAGTAACAACTCTTGACTTCTAGCCCAATACATAGGTAGGTAGGTACACAGATACACGTCGATCAGAACGTTTTTGATGCTAATTGATCATCTTGTTCAACTCGGTAATAACAACATTGAATAGTGGCCTACAGACCCTGCCACTGACGTCCCCCCTCCCCAAATAGGGTACGATAAAGTTCTCTTCCATACTGCCGAATCTCTTCTCTCCGTCTATCCATCTCGAAATGTATGTGCTAATACCAAATCCCAGAACTCGGAATGGCAAAAAAAAGAAAAGAGTAAAATATGTACAAGAAGTGAAATCAACGAAACCCCAAAAGGTGTCCGTTGAGTGAATAGTTTCGTGGAAAGAAGTGAATGCATAACCTCTCAAACTTGTTCTTCCTCTCCCTTTTACCGCCGTTTAGCCAAATAGCGAATGTTCCTCTGAATCTTCCTTTGTCTTTCTTCCTTTTTTCCGTTCCATCTCGTATCGTCTTTCGTCCGCGTGGAAAAACAGAAATCATTCCCAAGCGAATGACATATCCATTTCCTTTTTGCCTTTCAGCCTCGATTTGCTTGTAATTGACAGATTACCAAGCCCAAGCCTGAGCCCTGCGCCGGACCGGATCGCGGCGCACAGCGTTGAGCCGGCGGTTGCCGTGCTCCTGCCGCCTCGTCTTGCGGTTCAGGTTGCTACTCTGGCCCGGCGTACACTTCGTCCCCGGCGCCATGGGCATGACGGCCGACCAGAGCCCCGAGGCGCAGCGCTGCCACGACGCGCCGTCGGTCAAGCAATTCCACTCGCCCTCGGGGCTGGCAGGGGCCGGATAAGGTACTGCCGCCGCCAGCCCCGCCGGTGGCCGACGGGGGCGCGGCGCTGCTGCTCGATGCCGTGACCGTGACCGTGACGGACTGGGACGGCAGGCCCACGACCTCAGAGGAGGTGGCAGAAGATGAAGACGTCGTCGGGCCGACGCTAGGTGTGGCGTTGGGAGAACTGGGCGTAGGAGTGTTAGTGGGCGGGGCTGCTTCCGAGCCTCCTGGAGAGGACGCAGAAGACGATGCAGTAGCAGATGCAGTGGAAGACACAGTAGACAACACAGTAGTAGACGATGCTGTTGCTATGGAAGATGTGGCAAAGGTGTCTCCAGGGCTGGAGGATGAGAATGACGATGACAATGAACTAGAAGTCAGGAGCGTGGATTGGGCAGAGCAGGAGGTGGTGCTCGGTAGCGGCGACGCGGTATGAGTTCGGCGGGAGGTAGTGATCGGGATCACGACGAGCGACGACGGCGGTGCAACAGCAGCCGAAGAGGAAGACGAAGGAGACGCCGACTTTGTCGACGTGACCAAGGTACTCTCTCTGTCCACCGGGGAAGAAGCAGTCGCAGAAGCAGAAGACGCAGAAGACGTCAAAGGAGACGAAGGCGATAATGAATGTGAGGACTGTAGCGACGATGAAGGTAAAGGCAACAACAACGACGAGAACATCGAAGGGGAAGGCAGTAATGACGACAACGACGACGAGAATGACGACGACGAGAGTACATACAAAGGGGCCGACGTAGTCGGGAGCTGGCCGGGGAGCACCGACTCAGTGGCTCCTGGTCCCGCAGGAGCACTGGCCGATCCCGACGCTCCAGAAGCTCCAGAAGCTCCCCCGCTACCGCTGCTACCACCACTACCACCGACGACCGGATTGGCGGTCAGAGGCTGGCCCGACACACAGTCATCGGGAAGCTCAGCCGAGGACGAGACGTTAACGAAGTCGGGGCCAGGCTCCGGGTAGAGCGCGTCGACGCCCTCCTTGACGCAGGCCGAGCCGGCCGTGTGGTAGATATTGGCGACCAGCATGGGCGGGCGGTCCTTGAAGGCCACGGCCGGCGCGGCCCGCTGCTTCTTCTTGGCGGCCCCGATGGTCAGGACGGCGCAGTTGTTGTAGAACTCGCGGTTGCCCGTGTGGTTGATCCAGGACCAGGAGAAGAGGACCTTGTCGGCGCTGGGCGTGTCGGCGGGCAGGGTGAAGGGGATGTTGGGGTCCGTCGGGCAGGCGCCGATCTTGCTGAAGACGACGGTGAAGGTCTGGCCCTTGTCGTAGGAGAGCGACAGCTGGCAGGAGCCGCCGTTGTGCGAGGCGCCGCCCACGATGTTCACCGTGTGCTGCTCGCCCGGGTACCAGGTGGCGACGGAGGCTCCGGCGACGGGATCGTCGAGGTCCGGGAGGGCGCCCTTGCAAGGAAAAGTCGCGGCCGTGTTGGGGCTCGTTATGTCCGAGTCCACCTTGCCTGCCTTGACGGCGTTGGGGTTGCCCTTGTACCGGAGGGGTGGCGGATCCGCCATGTTCATGTGGCCCAGGACGGTCTCGGCCGCGAGGGCCACAGCCAGCGTTAGGATATGCGAGACACGCATCGTTTCGGCGACCAACAGTCAGGATAAGAAAAAGATCGAAGTAGATTGATATGAATAATGGGGGTGTCGGATCAGTCTTGCTAATCCTTTGGAAAGTCGAAAAATGGGTATTGAGAGCTGCCTGCACTCGTCACAGCCGGATGTCCTGAAGAGAAATGAAGAATGGAGGGTATAATAATAGTAAGACTGGGATCTAATATGAGCGGCCACCGGGGTTCGCGAAGCAGAAGGAAAGGTCTCGCGAACAATGTTGATTATTGCCGACCTTGTGGTGGATACACAAAGGGGAGCACAATGGATGATAGGGAAAAGGGACGAATGAATGACTTGTCAATCTGTCCAACCACCGATGGAGTACCGACAGTATGACAATGGAACGATGCACACACAAAGCAAAAGAGAAATGCAGGTATGATCTGGGAAAGATCTGGGTCTTCTTGTATGCCGCCGAAGCAGCAAAACGGGATTGGGTGCCATGACCCTTGACTGGCCACCTTCGACTACCTACCGAGTGGATGACAGGCTCCGACTTACAAGCCTGCCCGCGCGGATACACAGGACAAACCACCACACGGCGCGCCACCACCAGAACGAATGGGCCTTGCGACCTGACATCTCGTCATCCATCAACTTGTCACTCGTAACATACGTCGTTTCCGTCTATGCGTCGAATCCTGCTCTTGCGCCCTCTTCCAAAGCGAGGCAAGCAAGCAGACTTCGGAGAATCGAAGCACAGTCGCTTGCGCGAACCATATGCGGTCATTAGGGTCGGTGAAGCGTTGAGCGAGCGGTCGTTGCACTGCCAAAGGTAGAAAAGAAGAAGAAGAAGAAAAAGAGCTACTAATGGAGATCGATCCACCATCCTTGACACATAGACACACATAGACATGGAGGACGGCCGAATGAATGGCCAGGACTAACGAGGTTTGTATTGCACGTCACAGAGTTAGTGGCACTTGGGGATCTGGAAAAGAGTCACCAGTGGGGAAAAGGGGAAAAGCCCAGGCCCGAGCAAGGGTGCATGGGCGCCAACTGGCAACGACAGCCAATCATGCAGTCGACCCGGAATCTGTGCCTGACAAGAGGCATGCCAAGCTTTTTGCCGGACCCCAATCCCATCCCATCCTTTTCTACTCCTGGCAATCCTTGGACGGTTGATTAAGTAAGACCCAAGTATGAGCACAGGATAGGGTGGATAGAGCAAGCCCAATGTCCGCATAGCCGGAGAGGCCCGACCACTGCCGGCCTTGACAAGCAAACAGAAGCGACCGATTTGAAACAATCCACACTTCGGTCGACCCCGCCATCTTCTGCGCCAACCCCCCTTCCCATTCTCGTGGGAACATGGGCATGCTTAAGAAGTAGCGCTGTTGAACAAATTGCAAATATACAGAGCTCATTGCATATATGTCGCGTCACTACATATATATGTATATACATGCAATTGCCATCGAGATGCACAGTATAGCAATCAACAAAAAACCTCGTGGATCTGCTAGTGCAGTAGGTGAAGCTCCTCAACTCATGGTTGGTCAAGACCAGAACGACCACGTAACAGGAGAAATGTTCACGGTAGATCAGGATACCTCAACTTTGGATACAACAGTCGCAAAGTCGAGTAAGCAGGGCGACGGTGAGTTCTTATCAGGTAAACTTCTTGCTTTGGATCTAGCTCCAAGGATACCCGCATATCTATGTCATGTCATGTTAACATCACCACCTCTTCCCTAGCTAACTCGGGTAACGCTATAGCCAATAGACTCGCCATGCTATACGCATTCAAACTCATCATATGACCCGAGTACAATATCTCAGTCGCTGTTGCGAGGCAGTCTGCAACGCTTGGGTTGCCAAGATGCCTTCGCACCCCATCACCATCCATATCTCTGCTTCTTTGCCTGCTGCATATCCCCTCCACTCATCTTGCATTGTGAGCCCTTCTCATCTCGATCAAAATGTAAGTATGGTAAAAATACCGCAATGGTATCCTACGTGACCGAGGGCAGCATGCCAAATATGCTGTGGTCTTGATGATATCTTCCGAGATCTAGCAACGTCGGCCCCGCACCAGCCCGTGTCGTGAGCCTCCAAGAAAATTCGCCCAGGTCTGTCCAAGCCGTACTGTCATCCAGTCGGCTCCCCTGAGACAATTCCTCGGCCGGCTGCAAGCCCTAACAGAACACGCAACGGCTTGGCAGGCGACGCGGCACTGGGCCATCCAAAGTACCGTGAGGTCGAGGCGGCACACTGACGGCCGAGATATGGGATGCTGAAGTATGAAGAAACCTCGGAATGTGCGCCTGGCGCGGCGCCGCTTACGATCTGCCACTTGTGCGTGAGACTTTTCACTTGGCCTCATCTGGCCCATCCGCTGCTCGCCCCTGGGGGCCGGTCGGAACCGCGTGGCTGCCCTGAGGACCCTGATGCTGGTTGGGTCCCTGATAATTCTTGTAGTTGTTGCCGTTGCGGTGCTGCTGAGGGGTATACTGATGCATCTGCGAGGGACTGGTTCCAAACTGCTGTGGGCTGGGGTTGCTGTATCCTCGCATATTGTTCACTTTGCCATGCGAGTTAGTACTGGCGCGGCGGTGCTGACGATTTTCGAGACGACTTACTCTGTCCCGGTTGTTGTGGGTAGACTGGCTGCTGGTACTGCATTCCAGGGCTCATGCCGTAGATGGGTTGTCCCTGTTGAGAGCCCTGGTGCACCATCATCGGGGCCGCTGCAGGACGCCCAGGGCTGGGGTACCCGTTAGCGCCGGGCATGGGCTGTGGCACGCTGACTCCAGGCGGCATGAACTGGCCCGAAGGATACATTTGCATCTGCGGTCCGGGCATTCCTTGGGGGGCCATAAATTGCGGCATCATGGGCCCGCCCATAGGCATCTGTTGCTGGGGCATATATTGCGTGTTGTTAGAGAAGCTCCTGTTGAAGTGGCTCATCTGAGGGGTGCCAGGGGCGAAACCAGGCTGGGGGTAGGGCATCTGCGGATTGTTCATGTTGGGAGGATATGCCATGGGAACTTGGGTCATACGTGGGGACGAGTACGACTGCGACGAGTTTGAATGTATCATCCTATGATCATCGGCCCCGTTGTAAGGCACATGAGGCACTGGTCCATGCTGGCCTAGGTGCATTTGCACCGGAGGTATGTGAGGAGAAGGTCGGGTTGGGACATTGTGGGCACCATGTTGAAGATGGAAGGGGAGCTGATGCTGGTGGGGCATTTGAGGCATGACATGGGTAGGGTTGGGTGTCGGCTGGGCCGCAAAGGGCTGGCGCTCAAAGTACTCAGTGTATGATAGACGCATCGTTGACTCGGGCTTCTCCTCTTCCTGAGCCTGTCGCCAAGTAGGAGCAGTATCAAACGAGGGCTTGATACCATCGTTGTCATCATAGTTCTTGCCCTGGGGAACAGGCTGCGCTTTCATGTGAGAAAGAATGACACACTTCTTAGGATCGACGGCCTTTCTCTTCTTGCTGATGACAACCACGGCGGCAGTGCTGCTAGCAGGGGTAGATTGACCCTCCGTGGTGTTGTTCAGCGCTGATCGAGGACTAGAACCAGCGCTCGGGTGGCCGTTGGGGCTGAAGGCTGGAGCGAAGGCATTGGGTCGGAACTCGTGGCTGTTAGGGTTCAGTTTACCCATCTGACCAGGCCCTGCCATGGGGCGGCGAGCATAAGGGGGTTCGTTCGGGTGCGAGGGACCTGTGGGAGGTTGGCGCATATCGGCAAGTTTGTGCTGCTCGACGTTCCTAATTCGCTGGGCAAGGTTACCAGCCTGGCGGCCACCCTGCTGCATGTGTGCGGGACCCTGTCGATCATTCCGGTAGCCCTGATATGGCTGCTGCGGGTTGTAGTTGCGATTCGGAGGGTGACGGCCACCCTGGCCACCGCCTTGCGGCCCATTGACAACGGTGCTCACTGGTCGGGTTCGCTCCGGCTGAGGCTGGGCCGCTCCCTGGGGAGCAGCAGCAGGCTGCCCTTCCTTTGAAGCGGTCGGCTTCTTATCCTTAGCAGCCAGTTCCTCAGCCTTGCGGCGCTGTGCAACCTCGGCAGCGTCACGAGACGCCTTTTCTTGGATTTCTCGCTGCTTGGCCGGGTCCTTGGCGATGATGGAGATGAGATCGACAGGCACGGGCGTGGGGAGCTTGAAGTTGGTGGCGAACTTCTTGAGCTCATGCAGCTTGACCTCCTTGTCAGCCTTGGCCTTGTTGCTTCGGAGCTTCTCGGCGGTCATTCTTTCCTTGTTGGCGAAATTCTTGAAAGAGGACAGCACATCCCGCTCAACAGTCGAGGTCGCGTTCGGTACAGCTACACCCTCTTTGCCTTGAGGCGAGATAGTACGGCTGGTAGCGGCAGATGCCTTCAGGGGTGTCGCACTTTGGTTGATAGACTTGACCTCGAGTGGCTTCTCAGTCGTCTTCGAGTGGGGCTCGGCCTTGGCAGCATCGGCCTTGGGTTCAGGACTCTTTGCCGAAGGTACCGCATTGGTGGGTGTGCCGGCAGCGGGAGACTCGGTACGGGTTTTCGATTCATCAACCTTGGTAGGAGACTGCTGAGGCTTCTGTGTGCCTATGCGTGCACTGATGATGGCGGGATCCACTGGGGCACCCTTGACAGTAGAGTTGTTGGTCGGCGCTCTCATGGCAGGAGGCGTATACTTCTTGTCACGATTGCCGCCGGGCAGGGGTGGGAAGTCCTGTCGTTTGACACCGCTGTATCTGTAGAAGCAATCAAGGTCAGTAGAGTCCAACTAGTGTACATAGGAACGCTGGCTTGGTCGAGTGAGCTTACTTGTCTTCTTCGTCTCCGCCACGGTCGTTCCCACCGACATAATCCATTATCCGCTCCTCCGCAACATGAGAAGTGGCAGCTGCACTGCGCTCAATCTCTCGTGCCTTTCTCTCGGCGGCAGCCATACGCTCCTTGTATTTGGGGTGGCTCTTGTCGATCTGAGTAGTATAGATGTTCTCGTCGTAATCGGTCTTCAATCCGAAGAGTTGCTCGTTGGCCTGGAACTGGTCCCACTTGTCACCGCTGCTGGAGGCCTTATTCTCCAGGGCACCGAGGGAACCAAAGGTATCCGAGTCGCTGCCGCCACCACCGCTGTTCCATGGCTGTAGAGTACGCTGGCCAACTTGATGGCCGGACGAAATGGAGCTATCGGTGCGAAAGCCTACGTTATTTAGTGTCAAGTCCGCGCAGATGGAGTTCGAATGGGCCAACATACCGTTTCTGGTTCTTGCCAGCCATGTTTCTGACCCCCTCCTTCTGGTACGACATTGTTGATGTATCTCTTTTGTTCTGACCGTTCGCAGCTTCTGGCTTCTTGCCCTGTACCATCCTCGATTGATGGTGCCGAGGTATTGGTCTTCGAAGGACGCTGCCGATTTCGTCCTCAGCAAGATCGTCTTGGATCCGTCCTACAGTCCCTGATTCCATTTGCAAGTCAGCTTTCATGCAAAAGTGGTAAACGTGGCAGTCAACAAAGTTTGGGCGCGGGAGGGTAGCCTACAAAAGGGGAAGGGCGTCTATTCGGCGATGTTGATGTTGGTACATGCACCTCACCGACAAGACCGTATGGCCTGATCGTTGAGGTGACACCGGAGGGCAAAGTGGACGGAAGCCACGTGAAACATGTCGGCAAAGGAAAAAGGGTGTACATACTTTACAAGACAGAGGATCAGGGGTTTCCCGTCCGGACATACAAGACTGCTCACGGAGACAGCACAGGGTCCTCGGTAGATGGTCGCGGAGGTTGGTCGACGTCCAGTTTGCCGTCTCCCCTCGAGGGTAACCAGATGGCTCGCTGGGTATCTGCGGAGTGGTGGAAGGAACTGGGCCGTCAGCACATGGGGACGGGAACGAATGCAAGAAGCGAAGAGAAGAAAAGGTGTATACGCAGCAGCAACAGTGCGCGCGCAAGGAGTGTGTGTGGAAATCCAGAGAAGTAGATGACGACGGGTCGGGGAATAGCAGTCAAGCTGCCCACAAACCACAAAGGGAGAATTGCGGTTGCGAATTAGTGCCAAAGGGGGGGGGAGATAGGGAAGGATTATTTTGGACGGGTGAGGTCAATGTTGGGAAGAGGGAAGGGGGAGAGGTCCACAAGCTAGCTGCTGCTGCTGCTATGTGTGTTGCTTATGGCTTTGTTGTTGACACGGCGCAACCCCCCAAAAGTGAGGAAGTAACCAGAAAAAAAAGTGGTCTCTTGCTTGGGAATCGTGTCGTCGCCAGGAAAATGACAGTAGGTGTCGAGTTGGGAGCCGCAGAAAAGCAGCGAGGGCGGACAAGACACACTGACCACTTTCCAATTGACAGACCGGAGGGTAATTGGCTTGGCTTGGGCCGGGCTGGGCTGCTGCTTGTGTGGGCGTTGTGTGCTGTGCGCTCGCTGTGCAGCACAAAAGCGACCAGCAGAACGTAAAGAAGAGAAGGAGGGAGGTTAGGTAGGTGATGCTAGGGTGGCTTAGGTGGGAAGGGGTCCAGCGGGCCAGGCGGGCTTTTGCTTGGTTTCGTGTCTCACCTTGGGGAAGGATGGGTTGTGCTCCAGCTTCTCTCTTCTCTCTCTGCTGTCACTCAGGTCACTCACTCGCTTTCTTCTATCTTCTCTCTCCAGCCGTCTAGCTCTCGCTTCTCTCGCCCAGTGTGTGAGTCGGCGTCGTGCTGTGCTGCGGTGCGTTCAGGTGCTCCCAATCTGCTTCTTCGCATGCATCAATGGGATGGTTGGATATGACTGGGTGAAAATGCCGGGCTCCTTGAGACAGCGCAGTATCCCAGTTAATTCCTCTAATCTATATGCTGGTCCAGAAGTGCCACAATGGAGAGGGGGTAGTAGAAAGGGAGGGCGCGGGCACTGTCTTCTTTCGAAAGAGTTACCTGACTCACGACATGGATTGGGATTGAGGGTTGAGGACAAAGTAGAGGTGATTAGGTTGTTTTTCAGTTCCGGGTTGTCGACCGTAATGTGTGGAGTAATTGGGGCTTAACGAACAACCAGCAGGGTCGAGGCCTCTTGGGTTTGAACGGGTAGGTCAGGTCAGGTCAATCTTCCAACAAGTTTGGGTGTGTGTGCACGCCAAGGAGAAAGGGAGCCTGTGTGCTGCTTGCTGAACGAGGGGGTTTGTGTGTGATGCGATGCAATGCGATGCCGGTGGTGGGCAGCCCCAGTGTTCAAATTGAGCTGGAGTGCAGCAGCAGTCACAGTGGTATTGGTAGTGGTAATTCGATTGCGCTTTCCCCTGGTTCTGGGCCGCAGCTCTTTCTGGACAGCTTTCCTTGCCTGCCTGCCCTTTGGGCTCAAGAAAACACCTTAAAAGAACGCCCGCTAGTTGAGACAGCTCAGGTACCGAATTATGGATTGATGACCGATTATAGTGGGCTGATTCTTCAAACAAAACACAAATGCCCAGTTGACCTCGCACAATAAGACATGGAATTACATAAGGCATCGATCGGCTTTGAGCAGTGGATTAGCCCTTATGGTAGCACTCAATCAATGGCTATGCACTTCCTGTCTATTCCAATATGCATGTGGTGGATGAAAAGCCAGCAGTATTCGGGTTGATCCATTGCTCATTGCGCAATACGCTCATTAGCGTACAGGGCATTCAATTCCCGATTGTGTGCGATATTCTTGGGGTAGATGACGAGGCAAGTATGGCTTCGAATTGCACACTGTGTTCCTGTACCATCTTGAAGAAGCAAGTACGGGAGCTCGAAGCTCAAATCTCCATGGCCTCGCGTCTCAGTACCCGACGAGTCGGAACTTGCAGTGCTGGAATGCAAAGGCTGCAATAGGAGTGCATCACCGATCTTGATGGTAGCATGTGCCTGTGCATGCAGTAGTCGTAACTTACATAGCGATAGGCCTGAGTGCCGATGCGGTTTTCAGCTGGGCAGCACTAAGAACGACCCGGATGGTGAGGCGTATCGAGGCCTCGAGCTAGCAGGTTTGCGCCTATACAAATCGGCATCTGAGGGTTTCCAGAAGTAGGAAAGTAGCGCCTATTGACTTTGTACCAGTCCGAACACGACAAAACTATTCAATTATCCCGAAGTTTGGGCTCATGGCGAACGGAAGATGGCCAGGTTCTCAGGCCAGGATTAGGGGAGGCTATTGCGACCTGATAATCGAGATGATGGCAGGGGATATGAATCTGCTTAGACGCGATAGGCCTCCAGAGGCGGTAGGTTATATGAAACAATTCTCTTTGGTTCATGGGTGTGCTTATGTCATGACGTCAAACGGCTACATCTAAGGTTCTTCTTGACTTGGACGGTAAAGTCTCACTATACACAGTCATTGTGTCGTAATATTGGCACCGACTCTATTGACATGAATATAGTGTATTCACCATTAAGTGCAACTACTATTATTATGCTTACCCGCCGTTTCCCATGAAGATAGCAGACCTTGCTATTGCGACCTTTCGAGGCTAATCAGAGAACAGACATCAGATGTCCGTCTGTCTCTTTCAAGTTTGAAAGCCATCCAACAAGTGTCAAAGCCACTGCCCGGACCAACCACTCCCACAAACCCGATACGGGTTTTCCGCAAGCATCCAAGAAAGTTGGCTCTCCCGCTCGGATACTCCCCTGTAAAGCAGAAGGCCCCCAAAAAGCGCTTATCACAAAGGGCCCAAATGCAACCCTAGGTTTGCTATTGATCGTACCAATCGACCTTCTCAACCGAATCCATGGAGTCTTTGGAATCTAGGCCCCGAGTGATAACTCAAGCTTCTGGTGGACGGTACCTGTACTTCCTCAGTATTGGGTTAGCTCGGGATATTACTCCTAGGGCGATCTTATGGCTGAGGTACGCGAGCTACCCTGTAACCTCACAGCAAGCCATGTCCACACGACGATTGTGCAAGGTAGCTCTACATGGATTTATCAAGGCATGTAAACAAAACGGATACTATATCACGAAATAGGTATCTTTCCAGTCAAGATGCATTGCTCCAAGTGTTAAGTCAAATACATAGGAGATGTTCGCAACCCGGCCGACAACACCGAGTACTAGGATGAGATTATGCCCATGTGTTAAAATTGCATCCAGTTATTTATAAACTGACATCATGGGTTCTGGTACGTTTATCCCTGGCACCCCTGGTCAGATCAACCGGGACTCCCGCAAAACCCGATCCACATTCCAGAGTGGTCCTGGCTGGGTTGGTGTTAGTTCTGGTGATGTTGGGCTGTAAAGGAGAAAACTCCTGATTAACAGCAGCTCGCGTGCTGTTTGGATAGGAGTAGGGGAGTCAATCAGACCAGGGAGGGCGACGGTTGGCTGCATCTTGCAAACGGCCAGCCCTCGGCAGCAACAAACACAATGAAGTGATCCTTTGTTCTCTTCCAAAGTCCAATCCAACAAGACTCAGAATCGGGGCCGGTTCCGGTATAGCAGCTGCAGGGCGTACCTGCACAGGAAACGCAATCCGATTTGCCGGTCCAAACTCCAATTAAACAGCACCACGCGCCCATCATGAGCAGGTGTGCGACACTCATCGTGCTGCAGCCACACGAGAGACTGAGAATTGACGAAGGATCCCCGAAGCCCCCAATCAGCTTCTGACAGTTAATTGTGGCGCAGCATGGGAGAAAGTGAGGCTCAATTCTTCAGCCGTTTCGGTGAGCTCACGATTCGGGATTGGCTGGATTCGCGACCTCCGGACCGATGGAAGGACGGGCTCGACAAGTACCGACATGGTCTTTAGGGGTACCTACATACATGTGCAGGTGATATTATGCAGAGCTCCTACCATTACTAGATTGTCTTTCACTCACTTTTACTCCCCCTAGACATCTTCAACATCAAACTACCAATGATCACCTAGACCTTTCATCTTTACTATCACCTGTTTGACATTTTCCACACTTGGCTTTGGGGTGGTTTTGGGGCAACGACCAAAGGGCGATGATCTGCAGCGGCTATCTGCGGGTCCCGGGTAGCGCCTCACCAAAGTGATTGGGGGCTCCCCGTTCCATCGATGAATTAAAGTAGCACGCACAGCCTGCTTTAGGGCGACTGAGCTGCTGCATCCCCGGCTTAGGAGGATCAGGTGTGAGTAAACATGCAGGTGTTTGCGAGTCATGCAAAATAGAATAGTAGATGTATGGATAGATGAAGCGCATGTGGCAGCACAGCCTTCGGGGATAAGCAGTGGCATCCTGTCACCATGCTGCTAGCCTACCACGACACTGCCTGTAGCTCGGGTCGGTTGATAGTGGATGGAGATAATGACGCACATTGGCTACATATATGTGCCAGCTGCCAACTAGTAGTAGCGGAAGATCAAGCCCCTAGTTGCCCCCATAAGACGCGCTATCTACAAGAGGTGCTCAACATGCCACAACGACGGATCAGCATAAGGAGAATTGCATCTTCAGGAGGGCCTGGAAAGAACTGATACCAGCATCACTCCCTTGATTACGCGCTATCCGGGCTTGGAACTGATATATACGCAAGTAAAACGAACCATATCTAATACCAAGTTCATCGGTGGCCTTTGTTCAAAGCAACGACGTGTGTTCGCCCGCCCCGTAGCAAATGACAAAATGGTATGTTGACGTGACCAAACTAGACCATGTGATGCTTGTACCTCGCATCAGCCCCGAACTTGACATTCATAAAGTACTTTCAACATTTGAGCAGTTCGAGTAAGTTTGTTTCTTCATATAGGGCTGGCTATATATTCTGACTGGTGATAGACGCTCGGGAATTTGGCCCGAATGGTGCGAGCTCCCCGGAACTTCAAATATCGCTAGCATCGTTATAATGGCCCCCTTTTCACACTCGACTAGCTTTCTGAGTTGGTCACCCTGATAAGTAAGCCCATGTAGGCGGAGTAAAGCCCATCGCTTGTAGGTTGGTGGCAGTGGACAAGCTGCCACTTCTTGACTTCCCTCGTAATACCTACGTGTTCTATTATAAAGAATAACCACTTATGAAGCGCCCATAAGCAGTCCCTGGACCCCAATCTTGAACTTAAGGCCCGGGCCGGAGCCGAGATGCATGCATGCAGTGTCATGGGGACATCTGGGGGCCATCTGGGGGCAGCCCCCTGCATCGCTGGGTGCAAGTAATATATTCGCCCCCTATACGTCAAGGGAGAGGAATGCATGTGAAGAATCTTGACAACCCCCACATCGACGTAGAGACTCAGTCAGTGACAAAATCCACGGATGCTTGTGCGTAGGTTTCCACCCGTGAAGTAATTCCAGCGAGGCCGCCATGTTTCCAGTCCTTGTCAACCCGGTAGATGCAGTCCTTGCCCGGATGATATGGAAACTTGAAGAAATTCCCAGTATCATATTGTATCCTCTTGCCTTAGCTTCTCCGGTCTTGGCTCATGCTTACACGTCTCAAGAACACCTTCATATTCCGAAAGGGGTTGGGTATCACAATTTGGTCCAACTTGTCCAAATACCACATACTGATCGTGCGAACACAGTGATTTTGAATCAATAGGCTCAGTAGCATCTCCGTGACTCTACTTAACTTGGTATTTCTTATTGATTGTTTCAGGTAATAGCCCACACTCATAAGTACTACTAAAACAACGATGCTATGGCTTGTAGTCAGAGAAACCTCGCCTCGAATCTTTCGCTGACAGATCTAGCTGGGGGAGATTGGAGCTAGAACTTAATCAGACGGGCTGCTACCTAATCGCTGTGTTGTTATATGATAGCAGGTCTTGGTGTCCTACCTTGGTAGCATTTACAAGCTCTCTTGTCAGCTCCCACGGATGCTTCTGGCAATTGCGTGCGCAATATTATTCCAAGCGCACAGGATGGTCTGTTGATAAACACATGCTGTGCTAATCAGTCCAGAATGGGAATGGCGACGAGGGAATGTAGCCAGTGAGAACGAGCTCGAGTTTGGGACTGGTACGGCCGTCGGTAGGTATCGACATAGTCACTGAAACATACATCTATGGCAGCCATTATAGTCTTGCTGGTGCCATAACAGCTGTTATGTTGTTGGTACGTCCTACATTCCGTTACCAGGCACTGTATGGTTATTGAGATTCAACTCATAGATGACGACTGTGCCAAGCCAAGTCGTAACAGTCATATCAAGGCTATATATATATAACCTTGACAACTGGTCAGGGCTATCAATCGCGACCAGACGAGATCGAAATACCCTCTCCATCTATTGAGAACCCGTCAGACTGAGATCGTCACTATAAGGCATCTTGAGACTCGTTCGCTGGCCCCCTGTGGACCTTGTGCGCAACCAGCTAGAAGAGGATATCCATTATCGCGAGGCCCTTGGTAGCAAACAGTCCGACTATAAAGGCATCAGCAGGTTGCTGGTGCAGCCGACGGCCATTCCGGACCTCAGCAACCCTGCCGTATCTCATCTATACAGAAAGGGGGAAAGCGCATTAAGTAAGTCAGGGTTACATGCATCCATCGAAGGCACGAGTGGCACCAAAATCACGCTGGCGACTCGCAGTAGCTCTATCGCGAAGATCAGGCATGGCGTTGCCGATCTTGGTGACTGACGTGCTGAAACGCATAACCCTTGAACTATCTGAGCAGTCCGATTGCTCTGGGTAGACGATCCTTGGGGTCAATTGAAGAACCTGGGTGGATAAATGTGCACGAAATATACATAAGTCGCCATGGAAAGCTCTAGCTTCTGAGGAGGGGGCATGGGAATCCGCAACTCTGCTTGGTTGCTTGGACTGCTTGCGTAACTTGAAGCAGCTAGGCAGGGGTACCTGCATGAACAGGACATTGATAGAGGTTGGGGGTATGAAGCCCGGCAGAGATACGTGCCAACTCACGATACGTGGTGGCTGACGTGATAATCCACAGGACTAGGACATGCATCTAATTACAGGAGAGACAGGAGTATGTAGTTGTCGAAACAGTGTTTATTAGTGGCATCTCATAATCTAACGACAATGACCGAGTGCGGCCAACGTGGTTTGATGTTGGAATTTGATGCCTCAAGCCGTTCTTCTCCAGGGATGTTTGCCTACTACGGACGGTTTGGGTAAGGCGGACCCGGGATGTGCAGTTTGTGTGCACGTGCTTTGAACTGCTGGCCGCATCTGGGGGGAGAGCCGTTTCAAGTCTCCAATTTCTGGCAACACTCAAGCCCAAAGCGAATTTGGCATGACCCTCTCTCTCTGTGCTATCGTTCGATTTCGTCAGTGCATTTTGGGAGTTTTGGTAGGCATGGGACCCACTAAAAGGGTTTCTGCTGCTGTTCGTGGTAGAGCCGGGTCACCAGGGAGGCCCGTGTAGGGCTTACAGGGTGCCGCCAGTTAGGCAGTTGGGCCTGCATTGGGTACATGTGCTCTCTGCGCGCACACAAAGTTGCAAGTTGCAAGGGACCCGACCAGCGATTTTCGACGTTGCGCGGGCCAAACACCTGCATTGCAGTGGACTTTTTGATTGATGAATGATCCTCCCGACTCCATCCCTCCAACCAGACTAACGGTCGAAACCTCGAAAACCTCCGTCCGTAACTGAGCCCGATAACTGCTTTCTCGTCATACAGAATTGTTTCTTACCTAACCATACTTACAGGTACCTGCTTAATTGAATCTATCTCCGTCCATCCATCCAACGTAATTGCTCCTGCTCTGCTACTGCTCGTCTGCGCGCCCTCTCGCCTCTCTCGCCCTCTCTCCACTTGGCTTCAATAGACAGCTTGTTCTTCTTCTCTAGACTATCTTGCTTTTTTAGCTGCTTCGTAACGCGCCAACCCCCCCGGCTGCTCTACATTTTCCGCGACCCGACCCCGACCCCATTCTATTTGAACCTGATCCCGGCGTATATACCAAACCATTTATCACGGACTAGACTTTGCGCCGAAACGTAGCTCAGGTGGCTGGTCTCAGAGGCTTCGAGACGGACGGCGTAGCGCACACTATCGAAACACCGGCCAGTGGTCATTTGCGAGATACTACCAGTCTACTACATACGAGACGAAACACTCTCTGGACAAAGCCCACGATATCATGCAGCCCTCAAATCACTCCCGCTCCATGCAGCGCCGTTCACCAGGGGCCGATCCAGGACCGCCGCCCCAATCCAACGTTCCTCAGCGCGCCATGTCCCCGGCCAACATGCAGCCGCGTTCATCTACGGCTTCCAACAAATCTGTGCCCGGGAACTCCAGGCGAGGAAATGTGAGTAAGCAGCAACTGACGGCTTGTTGAGGCACCCACCGTCCGAACTTTCTTCCCGGCGACTTGTGGCTTGCCTGCCTAACCTTTCGTCGTCTTCCCTTCCTGACTTGCCACATACCTTCTCCTGCTTTCTTCTGCGCACTCATTGCTGACACAGTCTTATCTCCCTACAGTCAAGCGGTAACGCCATGCCTTTGTCCCAGATCGAAAAGAGCGTCACTCACCTGCTCGTCGCCACGAAACAACTCCTGGAAACCCTGACACAATGGTCGCGAGGGACAGCTACCGACACGCAAGTGTCCGACGTCTATGTGAGGCTGGGCTATGAGTTCAACATGGCCTGCCGGGCCTTCACGGCTATCAACGTCGATACGTCCGACCTAGGAAATGTGCCCGAATCGCTGCGTCACATCCTGGAGGCCACTCTCAGCCAGGAGGCGAGTACAGAGAGTTTGGAGAAATACTTGCCGAGGATACGCGACATCATCATTAACTTGCTCCACGGCTTGAAAAGGAAACAGCAGAAACTCCGGCAGAAACAATCGCGTGACCGGGAGAGTGGCAGCGGATCGCCAGAAGGCACCTCCAGCATTGCTAACCGCACAATGAGCACTAGTACTGCCGGTAGCAGTAATAGCGGCCTCACGAATCTACTCAACGAAGGCATTGAGAATGGCTACTCGACGCGAGACAGCTCAGCTCCAGGGGCAGGCGGTCCGTCTGGTGCCAATGTGCAGACATCCCCACCCGAAGATTCCCACCGCGAGACCAGTCCCAAGCATCTATCAACTCCGAGCAGTCGTCCATGTCGAGTAATACCATGCAGAACATACCGGTTCTCCCGCCCTATCCCGGCGATGAATCCACGATGCCCAGCGGTCCACCCAAGAACAATATCGATATCGATTCCTTCCCGCCGCCTCCGCCTCCCCCGAAATCGCAACAGAGCGCCCTGGCTGCTCTCCAGAGGGGTGGCGACCTCGAGAGGCGAGCCTCACGACGATACTCTGCCTACCAGATCTCCAAACACTTGGGTGCGCCGACCGGCGGCGTGCCCATGCTGCCTTCTCAGAACACGCCGTTACCGAATCGAGGACGAGGAGAAGTGCGGGAGTCGATGCGCGCGATGCAGGTGCGCGAGGCTATGAAACATAACCGCAACAACTCTAGTAAATCTCAATTTGAGACTTCACCTGTGAGGGCCCCCAGCAAGGTCTCGGAGCACTCCGAACCACCAAGCGATGCATCTACGGAACGGCCGAAATCACCGCCAGCAGCATCTCCGGA
Organism: Apiospora phragmitis; assembly: GCF_038363925.1. NCBI lineage: Eukaryota > Fungi > Ascomycota > Sordariomycetes > Amphisphaeriales > Apiosporaceae > Apiospora > Apiospora phragmitis. The sequence goes on along the minus strand of NW_027117400.1, from coordinate 4,916,748 downwards.
CGAACGGTACAGACCCAGTGCTACAATATCAGGCCCCTTAGACGACGCATTCTCCGTTGGGGGCCGGCCAGCTTCGCCAGAAAAGAACAGGTCGCCGCCGCGGGCAGAGACATCTGCAACCGAGACAAAACCAGAACTGCCGCCCAAGACACCCCCGGAATCCAAGCAAAACGGATTCATCGAGCAATCGCCACCGCTGACGAAGGAACTGACGCTCTTCCTCCAGTACAAGTCTAAAGTCAAGAAATTTGTGTTACCAGAAGGTTATGCCGATCTGACCATCGGGCGGTTGCAGCTGGCCTTTATCGAGAAGTTTTCCTGGAACACTACTACGAATGGGGCTGATCTGCCAGAGATCTACATACAAGACCCAGTCTCCGGAGTGCGTCATGAGCTTGAGGATTTGTCGGATATTAAGGACCGCACCGTTTTGGCTTTGAATGTGGAGTTGCTGGATGAAGTGAAGCGTCACATCGATGATGGCATCGGTTCGCTTAAGAAAGCCGTGGAAGAAGTCAAGCAGAATGTCGACGACCAGGGCGCCGCTCTCCAACGAGTATCCGACCGGCAGTTAGAGGCAGCGAAGGAGATGACGCGCCTCGCCAGCGCACCTCCGGTGACAGTGGAGAGTTCGGGCACCAAGAACATATCTCCTGGAGGCAAGCTCAACCCAAGCCAACTTCGCGAGCTCCAGAGCCTGAAACGAGACTTGGCTGTCTTGCGCCAGACGTATTCCAGCTTCCAGACCGATATCCAGAGCTCCATGTCATCGCTCAGGAACAAGGCCGCCAACGTCAAGGTCGCCGCGGCGAAGGCATCCGTTCCTGCGGTGGAAGGCGACTCTGGCTATTCCTATGTCACCAAAGGGCGCAAGCAGCTCAACACTGACTCGGACCGCCTCGTTGGTCGGGTCGACGACCTGCAAGATCTCATCGAGGACCTGCGCAAGGATGTGGTACATCGTGGTGTGCGACCGCTGCCCCGCCAACTCGAGGATGTGTCCAAGGATATATCGACGCTTCACCAAGAGCTTAGTAAGGTTCGGGAGTACATGAAGCGTGAAAAGCCCATCTGGACCAAGATCTGGGAGAAGGAGCTCGAGGACGTGTGCCAGGGCCGGGATGAGCTCAAGGTCATGGAGGACCTCATGGTGGATCTGATGGACGACATGGACAAGGCTACCGAGACCTTCACCCTTGTCGAGCAAGCCACCAAGGAGCAGATGAAGGACAACATGACCCCCGCGCAACGTCAATTCTCCAAGGGCCTGGTGAACATCGGCAACGGTGCCGACCCATCGGCCGCCAAGGAGGGCGTTCTCGACGAGGTCCGCGCGCTGAACCCGAACCACGAAGACCGCCTCGAGGCCATCGAGCGGGCCGAGAAGCTGCGGCAGAAGGAGCTCGAGGGCCGGCGCGACAATCCCCTCAAGAAGGAGCTTGTCAACTTTGTGGAGGAGGGCAAGTTGAAGAAGAGCGGCGGCTTCGAGGAGGTGGAGCGGGCGCGGCTGGCCAAGGACGAGAAGATCCGGCGCGAGGTTTGGGAGCGCATGAACGGTATCGTGCAGGAAGACGAGCTCGGCGAGGAAGGCGAAGAGGAGGAGCAGTTGGAGGAAGGCGAGGAGGTCGAGGGCGAGGTCGACGAGGAGGAAGAAGCCGAGGAGGAAGCTGGCGAGGAGGCGGCGGCGGCACCGGCGGAAAACAAGCCGGCGGTATGAGTAATGTGAAAGAACAACCAGGGACGCGACGTTATGGATATGACAACGTGGAGTGTGGGAAAGGGAAGGTCTTGGCATCGACTGGTTTCATTCAGGCTACGTCCCACCACGAAAGCCACGCATTTGTGTTTTGAGTTTTCTGTCCTTTTGTTTCCCCCCGAGCGTGTTGGTGTGTGGGCTTACTTGTTTTCTTCTTCTCATCTCTCCTTCTCTTGGCCACGGCGGCGTTGGAGGGGGTTTAGGAAGGCGGCTAAGGGGTCCTGTTATCTTATTTTTTTTTTCCCTCGAGGGTTTATCTAGACGCTTGTATAAAGTCCCTCTCTTCCTCCGCCCGGGGGATTGCATATTGTCTTCCAAACCCCATTTCCCGGAGATAGATGGATGGGTGGGTGCGGATCGTATATGTTTTACTTAATGGCGTCGATGGTTATTGTACTTACCTACTGAGTTGGGAGCGAGTACAAGGGGTGGCCGAAGTGAGTGAGCGAGTGAGTGGAATCGAGATAGTTGTTATACTTGGATGGAGCCTTGCATCATATACTGCGCATTGTTTTGTTCTGATTGGTCTTTGGATTCCATACACTTGCGGAGTTACCAGAGAGCGAAAAGTGTACATGGACGGCGCTGATACATACACTCACTGGCAGTTCTGTCCACGTATCTAGATCGCGGTTCAACATCTTAATAGTGTATAATATACTGATATTACGGTCCTGCCTCTTCCTCAACTTCCTTCAAATGGCACATGCCCGCCCTCGCCAGACTTGGCAATGGAGGATGTATGACTACAAGGTGTGTAGTAGGCGGGCAATGTCAAGGATCAAGTGAGTTCGTTAGTTTTACGAACGTCTTAGTCAAACTTGGTCCAGCAGAAACTAAACTCCCCCGTCAAAAGAGAGCCTAACGGAGTAGGAGAGAAACCAGAGAGAACATAGAAGGCAGTAAGGACTGCCTCTTAATTTCTCAACTCGTATCTACCTAAGTAAACGCCGTGGACGCCATTCATCAACATGCTGCAGCGACACTTTCAGTAGATCACTCTTACTGAATTTCGTCATCTATCCCTGACTGATCATTATTTACGCAACGATAATGGGTTCCATATCTGATCACGCCACGACGACGGGTACCTCAGTCCCGACCGACCAGGCCCTGGCGGCCCAGAAGAAGGGGATCTCGCACTTTGCCGCCTTCGCCGGCGTGTACCTCGTCCTCGCCACCATCAACGGCTGTGTGGCATTAACATGGGCCAACTGCGACTGTCCGCGCCAACGTGAAAACCTGGGGGGCTTCCTGTTGGTCACAATCCTCTTGGAGTGCGTGTTTGCTTTCGCAGTCTTTATCCGCATAACGCCAGCGGCGGAAAAGGAAGAAAACCCCCCTTTTGTTGCGGGTCCTGCACCGACCAAGATGCCCGGATCCGCGAGCAACAGGGGGATCTCTGCGAGCGACCACAGGCTTGTAGTGCGCACGCCAGGCGCTGCCAGCAGCTACAATTACATAGGGGTTTTCTGCGAACGACCAGAGGACGACAAGAAGAAGAAGAAGACACCCGAGCCCGGAAGCAACAACAACTACTACGCTTTTGCGTTTGCGGGCGGCATGGTGGGCCTGGAGCTGGCCATCCTGGCCTTTCTCTTCCCGGTTGCTGAGCCGAACTGGGCGCTCGCTAGCTTCCTCGTCTTCTTCCTGTTCTGGCTGGGCGTGGGGGTGGAGATGGTGTTTGGGTATATCGAGTGAGCGGTGGAAAGGTACACGAAAGCTCGCTTACGGTGAAGAAGAAATACGTGTTGCCGCATCACATCGACTTCTTTCAGAGTTGGTGTTGCGTGAAGAACAAGAACAACGACAACAACTGAGAGCCTGGTTGAGGGCGAGCGTCCATGGGGATTGGTGACGATGCGCTGGCGCTCATCTCAATGCTAAATTGGAATTACTAATCCGAGGACCTATCTGCGCGCGTTGCATCGTGAAGTCTTGCTGTTTGCCTTGGCTGGTTTTTGGAGTCTTGCGGATCTGCCACCTGCCGTGGCGGTGCTCGAGAGCGATCGGTATTCTTCCTACTATTACCGGAATGAGAGCATGTCCCTTGACAACTTTGTCCAATCAGAATGAGATATGGCTTGAGGCTCAAGGCGGGCCGAGCCTGTAAGCAGTAATTATTGGCGCCGTGACGTTGATTGGTTACCCGTTCCGGCCTCACCGGCAGGGATGGACAAACATCCCACTCGGCTAAATCCAAATAGGGAATAACCAACCGGGCGGGAAGCCCCCTCTCCCGTGACTTTCTTTCCTTCTTTCGTAACGTCATCCACAACTGATCATTATTATAAAGTATAAGTATAACGGTCCGCCCCTATATCATGGTATACACTGCTCCGCAAACAGCGCCTCGCAGCGCGCGCTGTATACGACATCCGGCGTCATCCCCGGACGCCCTCGAACTGCGCCTCGTCCCCCTTCGTCCCCTTGCCGTCGCCGACCCGCACGGGGCTCTGGTACCCCAGGTCCGCCGGCGGTGAGTACGACGACAGCACCCCCGGCACGACCGTCACGCAGGCGAGGTCGCCGTTGTCGCACGCGTCCTTGAGCCCTATGTCGAACGCCTGATTGTCTCCCTGCGACATACGCGCCAGCACCTTCTCGGCGCTGCGCCGGCTGACGGCGTACGCCCACGAGCAGACGGCGCCGCCGTCCTGCACCAGACGGATGCCGGCGGGCGGGTGCTGCCAGCCCGTCCCCTTCCACCCGATCGTGTCGAAGCCCCAGTGCGGGCGCGCCCCCGTCCCGTTGAGGCGCAGCGGATCGAAGTACGGCAGCGACGCATGCGCCCACCCCAGCGCCGACGCGTTAGGCGGCACCGGCCGCATCTCGGCGCCGCAGTGTCCCAACCAGAGCACGTCCCAAGCGTCACCGTACGGCGAGCCCGTGGTCGCGCGGTCGTCGTCGGGCCCGACACCCGTGAAGTTGCGCACGTGGTCGACGACGAGCCGCATCTGGCGCGTGCGCAGGCCGACGTCCCAGTCCAGGTCGTCCTCGACGATGAGGGCGGTCTCGAGCCCCAGCTCACGACGTGCCGGAGCACGTCGAGGTGCGCGAGCCAGGCCTTGGCGCTGCCTACCCCTTTGGGCTGCGCCTGCTGCTGGAAGGCGTGCACGAGCTCGTCGGGGGACGGGGTCTGCGGCAGGATGGTGAAGTCCAGGCCCGTTAGGTGGGCGGCGGCTTCGAGGCCGCGGGTGCGCCAGCTGGGGCGGACGGAGAGGACTAGGAGCTTTTCGAACTGGGAGTTGTACATCCCGTCAGCACGTGTGCGTGTATAGATTCACATAGTCAGCGCCACAGTGAAGTACCGGAACGCATAGCAAGCAAACAATGGGGGCCAACATGGAGGAGGGGAAGAGGGGAGGGAACAGGATGGGGAAACAGAAAAGAAGAGAGATCTCTTACCCCGAGAGTCGCATTGGTCACGGCCTCGACCACACTAGGCGCAGACGCGGGCACCTGCACCGGTTTCAGACGATCGGCCCTCCACGTTTTGGGCGCCTCGACGTCGCTTGTCGAGTAGGCGCGGTACATGACCAAGATGGGGACCAAGAGAAAGACGGCGCTGAGGACGATCCATCGGCGCTTGGCCCAGTCAGCCGCTTTCCGCACCCATGTGGACGCCATGTGTGCATGTGTGCGCTGGGCCAGCATGTTTGCAAGCACCGCTTTGCACCTTAACTCGCGCTGGTGGATAGGGCTGTAGGGTCTTGGCGTGGTAGATCATGCGGAAACGAGAAACAGGCTGTCAAGGAAAGTAAGTAGCAATAGGCCCTAACAGGCTTCTCGGGGAGGGTGAATGCAGGCAGTTGTCAAGAAACAGCCTGAAGAAAGAGTTAGGATAGGAAACGAGTTCACCGGACACTGACTAGGCACCAGCATTTGTGGTGTGACGATACAGAGGGTGCAACAGCCCCTTAAGCATAACTCCCCGCTTAAACGTTCAAGTTTATTGACGATCCACCCGTGACGGGTCCTTGTTGGGGCCGATTCTTATTATAAGATCCTGATCTACCAGCATTTTGGCACGCCAAGCGCCAGGGCTGTCGAGCAGAAGCGCGTAAAGTGGTAGGATCTTCCCTATCGATTACGGGCGATCAAGGTGGCACGGGTCACGGTGACACGTACGCCATCGGGGTGACACGCCAGTAGGTGGCACGTACGCCCAGACAGTATGTGTAGCACATTGACGAGGGTACGACGGATCCTCCACGTTCGTCATATCGGGAGCGCATTCGCTTGCGGACACACTGCGCAACAAGACATGTGCTCTTTTGATGATGATCGTTTCGCAGTTAGCAACCACTCAGGCATCCCCTTGTTGCCGTGTGTGTACAACACTTCACGATAATTCTGCTGTCGCGCCGATTTCCGTATGTGGGCCGGCCAGACTGTTCCCCACATAGCATGTTACATATGACATATCGAAACTAAACAGGCTTGGAAGGGTACAGGGCCCACCCCAGTGATCGCCTTGCAGCATGATAGTATCACCAACACATGTAGATGCGTGTTTGGTTTGGTGGTAAATCAAACCGAAGGGTTGGTAACCTTCCAGTATGTTGGCTTTCCAAAATGTAGATCACTACAGGTCCGTGACCCATATTACCACAGGGATTCTCCCGGCCCATTTCCGTACAGGGTTCACCTGCAGCTTCCTGTTGGAAAAGAATGCAAACCGATGTTCCGTATCCGTATGCAATGACTACTGTATGTAGGGTGTTAGTTACCTCCACCTGGAGCCGCTCGGGCATCTTGCTGACATAACCCCCCTTGCGTACCACCAGTGGTGATCCCAAAGTCTGGGCACGCCCGGGGAAACTTGTCAAGGTCTTGCAAGATAGAGTGAAGAGATGCCCGTAGGGGGTAGGTGTGTGCATTCACTGAACTCTGGCCCCCCAACTGTCTGGGAGGACCACTAGACTTATATACCTAGCGGCGACCTCGGCGCTCTGCAGCCGGGTATCAGACCCTTGTCAGGTGCAACCCTGACAAAACTGTAGCCAACAGCAGCTGATAGATTCCAATGTCGCGATTGCTTCGGACCACCAACGTGTCGACGGGGCCATGCCCTATCGGGGAGGAATCAGACATCGAGCACCGCACCCATAGAACCATGGCTCGTGGTTGTTTGGTTGCTCGGCCTTACAACAAACGCCATCATCTGTTCGTACGTCTGCTTACCCTATAACATCACACTTCGACGATTGTCCAATAAAGATACAGACCTCGGTCTCGGGAAAACATGCGTCCGAATGTTTGATTTGCCAAGGGAACAAAAACGAGCCTACATCAAATATAGATAAAAATCTGGTGACCCATGACGCCGGAAGACGGCCCCGCCCCCTAACCCATACTTCGCTATAGTTCGTTACATGTCCTATGCATTAATCGGCTGGTTGCCCGAGCGTGGCCCTTTTGTGAGTGCGACTCATGGTCGGTACGCTCATGTTGAATCCCACTGTAAAGCCGAGAGCACGCTGGGTATGGGTTCATCTGAAATGGCATGTTGAGATCAAAAGAAGACAAAGCATTGGGAACCGAAGTCGCTGTGCTGTTCAACGGTATATATAAATCCGAGATCCCCGTTAAAGGTTATGCTTCTGCTACTCGTCTCACAGTACCTTCAACCGAAGCAATTTCACCTCTCGTACTGCATCGTCCAGTTCATCATCTGTCAGTACCGGGCTTCCTTTAACAGCATTCTCAAATCCACAATGAAGCTCTCTCCAGCTGCTGCCGCCAGCCTCATGGCTCTCTTCACTGCTTCCGCCAGTGCGGCCCCTTCCACTCGCTCTGAAGAGAATCAAGTCAATCTCTACCAGGCGTCCGGCATGGCGGAGATGAAGGACGGCTCGTACGCCCTTAGCTACGACAACAGTGGCACTCCCAAGATTATTTACACTCCGCCAAGCGAAGCTGCCGCTACACTCCGTAACTCCAACATGACATCTTCCCCTGGGCGTCTGTCCGAAAGAGCGGAGGGCTGCGACAACTTCCAACTCAACGAGGCTGACACGGACGCGGCCAACGCGGATCTCCAGAGCGCCTGTGGCGACGGATATTACGGTACGATCTGGTCCAAGTCTGGCGACACCGTGGCCTTCTATTGCCAGTACGCATCAGAGCCGAGGTGCAGGGCTGTGGAAAGCCGGAACGCCAACCACTGGATCACTGAGAAGTGTGGTTGGTACTGGGCTGGTAGCTACGAGTCAAACGGTAGAACATATGCCTACGGGTACACCGACCCTGCCCGACACAATTTCTGCGGCATCTGGCTTGAACAATGATCTGTCTCTTGGAAGATGGTCGGACGGGGGCAACTGTCGTTCGAAAAGTGAGGATGAGGGCACTGGGCATGGCCGACCAAAACGTGCTTTGGCGAGAGTAGTGGGATTGATAGAACACAAATTAGCTTAAACATGGACTCGTTTGGCTCTATCCCCTTGACCGCCAAGTACAGCAATAGAAGTGGGGCATCGCGACACTTCAGTACCTTTAAACATACGTAAAAAAAGACTACACAGTACCATAATAGCGGGAGGCTTTGAAAATGGGCACGTCGAGATATGGTTTACCTCTAGCGACAAGAAAGCGCTTAATTAATTCCATAAAGCGGCTATATCGGCGCTGCCGTCGACGTAGGGCTGGAAGGATGAGGACAAGCGCGGTGGGTCGACGACGAACCGCTTTATTGACGTTTAGCGTAACTAGTGCGAAAATGGAGGAATACATTATACGGGTGACTGAGGGGTGTGGTGGCGATACAGTTGGTGCGGGAGGCGTCGTTGGTCGATATCGCTATGCTTCTTTATTGGTTAGGATCATCCGTCCGTGCCTTTTTTCCAGATGGCGGGTCTTCATACCAAGCCCATGATCCTTTTATGTCCTCATCTGTTGGCAATAGGCACTTGTAGGCTGTGCGATATAGGTGAGTCGAGTTTACCCGCCCAGAGAAGATGAAGGATAGAAACCGAGAGTGGAGTGCCGCCGATCCATAACCGCACCCCAGTCGTGTGTTGGTCTGGCCTGAAGTGGCACCCACGATCTGCGCCCCAATCGTGCGATCGGCTAGCAGAAAGCGGCCAGGGCTGCATCAACCGCACCTCACCCTTGTCAAACTCCCACATCCATCCTTTCCCGAGTGACGTTGTGTTGGGTGGGGTGAAGGAGTGTATTGTCTGATCTCCTTCGGCTATCCATCTCCTGAAGCCCGGATGAAGGCTGGGTCTTTATAAACCTAGTCAGAAGTGGACAGCGTGTCTATAGTAGGATCTAGATACATCTGGAGTCTGGTAGACTTGCAGAGAAGTGCGGAGAGATATCTTCCAACACGTTGTGATCCCTCCCTTCGACCTAACAGTCTATTTATTGACAGTTGCGCCACTCTTTGCGCTGTAGGGATTTTATATACACCCTGTCTCTACTATTTCCATCACCCTCTCCCGCCGGTAGGCTTAGCCCAACCACGATCCCGCCTACTGCCGCGCCGTAAACGAGAAGACTTGGCTGGCTCCCATATACAACTGTAAGATCCCCTGTACTGGTAAACGCGGTCCCCCTTCCCCCTTACATACATAATAGTTGACAATAGAAGCTGTAGTTACCTAAGTACCTTAGTGGACAATGGCCAGGATCGATATAGGAATATGGTCCGAGGTTCCAGCTGTAGCCCGTTTCTGCAAGAACGCCGAGAACACAGCTAGCTGGGAATACATAGTTTGCTTAAACCTAGCCCCCGGGTGACTTTCTCTGTGCCGTCGGAATCGCCCTGTTTGTGTGGTTCTTGCCCGATATGATGGTATACGCCTTCAATGGTTTCGTTGTTGTATACCGTGTATACCATCGGTACACAAACGCTCGGAGGCGGCCATCGACCTGGGCACGCTCGAGAGCCTGGACGCCTTCTACCAGCACCTCGGGCTCGACGGCGGCGATGTCGCGAGCTGGCAGCCGATCGAAGAGCCCGAGACGCACGACTGGGACGCCCTCGCGGCCGAGGACGCCGCCCGGGCCGCTGCCGGCGCCGGCGCCGGCACGAGTCTGGCCGCCCGCGACGACGACCCGAACAACGGCAACATGTGCGCCCACCTCCCGGACTGGAGGTACGTGGTCTGCGCCACCGTGCCCTCCCGTGTCCCCTGGTGGACGGCCGGTGGTGCCCTGGCCATCTGGTACACGCCCGATCTCATGGACAAGTTCACCCGAAGTGTAGCCACAATCATCATCACAGCCTGTAGCCTGCGGACCGCCCGCGCGGCGGGCGAGCTGAACGTGCGCGGCGCCAACAGCAGCAGCAGCAGCAGCAGCAGCAGCAGCAACGAGCCCCCCCTCCCCCCGGCAATTCAGGCTCTCCGTGCCTGTCTTCGGCGCCAACGGCAACAGCAGCAGTGCCGCCCTCGACGCCCGCGACGAGAACCCCGACAACGCCGAGATGGCGGTGCACAACGACTACATCTTCGAGGAGGCCGCGGGGATCGTCCACTACATGGGCACACGGGCGACGCTGACGGCCGAGGAGCGCGCGCCGTCGGCGCAGCGCGGCACCGTCCGGGCCCGGCAGACGCGCAACTACACCATTTCGCTCCAGGCCACGGCCCTGTCGTTGGCCACCACCAGCGCCTCCGAGTCCTGCGTCGCCGAAGTGGTCAAGAATCACATCAACCGCGCCAGCGAGCACGATCGGTTCCGGTGCGCGCCCGTCGACAACCGTGGCAGCTGGCTGATCGCCCTGCATGTCAATATCGACTGGGGCCGGGGGAATGACCAGGAGCACAGCCAGTGCTGCGACGTATAAATTAGTGCAGATAAGAGATCGTAGGGTGCGTTACTGCTGGTTTGTCAGGCTGTGTTGGGTGCCATATTGCGTTGGGGGTATTGCCCGAAAGAGAAGCATGGGGTCCAATCGATCGTGGATGCAAGGAAGACCCTGGCTTAATATACACAAATTAGGTCGAGATTTATTACGAGTAGCCATCTAGTCAAACCTTGAAAAAGCCGCGCCGATGCACGGGTTTCTACAGTTAATATCATTGGCGATTTAAACGACCAAATGACGTATTTTCAAACCGCGTGGATAGGGACATAAAGTTATGCTAATAATGATATTGTGACAAGAAAATGGTATATAAATCAAATTCTACTGCATTCCATATCCAAGCATTAAATGATGACCCTTATGTGGTCTAAACACATTACCTGAGGATTGGGGAGTTGGAGCTCGCCAAATAGGGGTCAGTGGTCGAATCAGTCGTGACAGAGTATTCACCAAGTCAAGGCCGTACTGAAGCCAACATTGGATTAGAAAATTGTGAGCTGCCATGGTCGAAGCGGCGAACCTGGAAAATCTACCATTTCCAAACCGGTTAGAAACGAGACACACCTTGACCGAATAGTGGCTCGAGGCTCATGCCGTCAACTCGCGTCTCTTCTTAGGCCAGCCCCAGCATACTCCTAGAGACTCGACTTGACCAGTAGACTTGATCCATTCCGGTATCTTGGAATTTATCTATCTCCGCGTCGTGCATTTCACAAGTACGCCACCCAGGTCTGCGATTGTCTTGGCATCGGAAATCTGGCCAGGCCCCGAAGTTTGTCTGTGTTCCAGAAGGGAAGGCCGTGCAGCTGTCGTGGTATCTAATTCTTCTAGGAGCAATGGCCGGCTCGGAAATGCAGGGTTGACTTGATTAGTATCTGCTTGTTGCTCAAGTACCGCGCCGAGAATCCGGTCGTGCATTTCATCTAGTGACTCTGGAATGATCCTCAGCCTACCACGGATCACTACGGCATCTTCAGTCCTTCATGAGTTCGATTTGGCATCGGAAACTGACATTTGCGTCAGTTTCCATGTGATAATCAATCAGGGAAGGGCGGAGTGTATAAGAAAAACATCTCGACTCACATGCCCTTCGCACTCGTCACAATCACGTCAACCAAATCTACCTGCTGTCCTAAGATTTGGATTCCATGGAGCGAAATCGTCATCCTGGGCAAGGTGCCTCGAAATGTTACATCTAATAATCTGCATCAACTATGCAGTCTTGAATGCAGATGGCGTGTGAGTCCACGCCCTTTGTTCGATGCCGAGTACCTTCCTGCTTGGGCGCATCCTTGGGCAGTTGGGCGCAGTGATTCTGCTTGTGGTCGATGCTACTCGAGCAGAGGATGGTCTTACCAGCTCCAGGAATACCATGGATCTAGAGTAGCTGTTTCCAGCCCGTCGCCTTCCACTGATTGAACGTCTCGTTCCGGAAGATCCAGTCTCCGGTGCCCGACTCGCGGTATAATTTTGCGAGTCCATGGTTGCTTTGGCGGTCGCTCGTCTTCAGTCATTTGAGAAACTGGTCTCTGTCGGATGATCCTCTGTCGTTGTTGATGGATTTAGGGGTTGTGAGTTGTCGACCGCCAATGTTAACCACCAAAGTATGGGGGACCTGCAAGCAGGCAATTTAGGTATTTGTGTAAGTCAGTTGAGAATGGGCCGCCCTCGGTTTTCAGTGAGCATACTTAAGTACGGGAAGAGGTGATGTGCTGCCCAAGCTTACCAAACTTTCCAGGCTTCCTTCATTCCACTTGCAGTCTTTAGGCAACCGCGTAGGGGGTCCTGATTGCATGTAGGCGTATTTGGGTGTCTTGCCAACATGCAGGCACAGAGGCAGACACTGTTGTTCATAATGACCGGCCTCATGTCACACCCTTCGCCAAGTAGGCCAGCCTACTATATGCATGTATGCCTCTAGAGTACATTATAACAATCGAGTATTGCATGGAGAGAATATATAACCATTATTGAGTAGAAGAGAAGGTATCGATTTGGTTATGATTACCTATCGAAGTATACCAGAGTGAAGAGCACTGGTGAGTTGTGGTGTCGGTTTGTGGGATTGACGCAGTGCCGGTGCGGGGCATGAGCTCCCCTGAAAATGTTCCTTGCTCCCTGAAGTACCCCCCGTATACGAACCCCCATGAATGCCGTTCTAGGTGCTGCTTCGGTGATATCAACATCCATGCGGCCTGTCCAATAAAGTGCTGCTTACTTCCATGCTTGAAGAAAGTCCAGAGGCAGATGGCCCTCTCCTCCTCTCCTTATTCAGTGGAGCCACTGCTGGTCGTCATTGCCTGGTCCATGCTTATAACGCGGCACGAACTTCAGTGGTGAGATCTCCGTGCCCGCTCCATCGCCCTCATGATTGGCGTAAACGTCATCTCCAATCCGAAGGCCAGCCAGAAAAAGGCGAAGACGAAGAAACTTATGACGAGGGGTTCCGACTGGGCAGGAGAGGGATTGAAAAGCACCAGGACCCCGGTGGCCGCCTCCAAGCCCAGGAATCCAGCCACGAAACAATAAGTGCAGCTGTATGCGTCGTTGTCAGGAGATCCCAGAATCATCCACATCGGAAAGGCGATGAGAGTAAACAGTGCTTCGGCAGCGATAGTGAGTTCCAAAGCGGTCTTAGACGGAGGGGTATGTAAGGGGAACGCCAGCCAGGCGTTGATAGTGACGAGGACCATCCACGCCCGGCCCAGGCGGAAAGCAGCTCCATCTGGTCCCGGTTCATCTTCGATCTGCGTGTGCGTTGTGTAGATTTGGTATTGTGTGGATTGCTTCGATCAGGTGTATAATTGGTGCGAGAAGCGAAGCGAATGAGCAATCATTTGTTGAAAATGGTGTAAATAAAAGAAATTTTGCTTTTCTGTCGAATTTTGGAACTTCGATGAGGTGCTGACCCGGTAGGAACGAAACAGTGTCGAAGAGCAGATTACCAACAATGACGTCGAACGCCTCAAAAGAGTACCAACAAATATGGCTCCTGTGGATCAAGACCAAGAGCTAAAGAAGGCAACTGGTAAGAAGCGTCGCTGCTGCCCTGTTGGTGAATACGACGGACCTCGCCTTCCATTTGATAAGCCTGCTTTGACCTAACCAGATAGATTACCTGCTTCCTGCAAGAAAACGAAATGTTTTGGTAAGTCTGAGATAGCTAGCATTCCTATGAATACATAATACCCATAAAGCAATTATTGTCGCGTCGGCGCCCGATTCATTTCGAGCTGAAGCCAATATGAGACTTGAAGAATACGAAAGCTCCCTTGAGATGTCGTGGTGTGTGGTTGACTTGGCCTTGAAAACTTCCCTAATAATCCACACCCTTCGCCTTGCAATTACTTTGCCACTTTCATAAGGGTATATCCAGGCGAAGTATTGCTCGGCATTAGGGTCCTCGAGCTGCAGATCCTATTTCGTGAGGAATACCCCGAACAGCGTCTTGATAGCTGACGAGGCATAGAATCTCCCACCGCTTTGATGGTTCCGGCCAGAAGGTCGAAATGATACATAAGAAGAACAAAACGACTTACCAGGTCATCTCCCAGCGCCCCAGAAAGGCACGCCAGCCATGTCGGTGAACTGTGACTACTTCTCGCCTCGGGTACCTCGGATATCTGGAAATGGGTTATCGAGAACTCGGCCAAGTATCTGCTCAGGGTATCGGGCTCGACGAACAGGAAACCATGGATCATCAGGGCACGCGAGGTGCATTGTATCCATACTCATGCCGGCAAGAGGATTGCAGACCCATTGCCCGGTCTCTACCTTCGCGCCATCCTAGAAGTCGAAAGGCTTCAAGGCCATTCTCCGAGTGCTCACTAAGGGCTCCGTCAGTGTTTATTTACAGCGGACAGAGTTTTGGCGGTGGGGAGGGGGCTCACTGCATTCAACGGGGTTGAGCCGGGACGATTCCTTTATGAAGCTGTCCATCAGGGGGAAAAGCCTGCCACCAGACTTTTCAAAGGCTTCCCATCCGGTATTCTCGACCTCCTTACGTAACGGCGCGACGTATTCTTCATGGTTGCACAGGTCAAGGAGAGCGAAACAGGCAGTTTGCACGATGCCCGATTCGTTAGGTCCGTGCCTGCTGGCGGATAGTTTGTGTGGGTGATTGGGGCACTTACCAGCGAAGTTATGTGGACAGAACCAAACCAGAGCGCCATGAGCTCTCGAACTACCCGTTTAACCGTCCACGGCTTAGTTTGGGGGGGGTTATCCATGATCCATTGAACGCAGTCCCACTGTATTTAGTTAAGACTGAGCTGGTGTCAAGTAATATATAAGATGATTTTAGGGGATGGAAAGGCACTTACATGATCTAGCACCTCATGCCCCATTCTTGCACGCTCCCGCTCCTCGAACCTCTGAGCGGTAAGGGACTCTAGAGTGTCGTATATTATGTAGCTGGAATTTATTCGACCACCCCAAAATTTACCAGTCGGTCTCCAGCCGACGGGTTAGCGCTGGTGGGATTCCCCCATCACGTTGACGAAATTGACCGGAAAGTAGTTGAGATAGAAGGCCAACGACATGCTCAATCATGTATATCCCAGCCTTACTTAATGCACTCGGTTTTGTGTTCTTTCCCAGGTTAGTTGCCAGAAGCGCTCCCCGACCGCCAGAGATGTGAAGGCATGCTTTCTTACACAATTTCCTCCTAAAGAATATTAAGGCGTTGGACCGCGCAATGGCTTCCCTGACGATAGGAAGCATCTAGGTTACTTTCGCTCCTGGACATCCATCAGTGATACAACACTTTTCAATTCAGCCCGGGCTCTATAACATACCTTTTGAATAGTGAAACATATTCGAAGTGTAGGTCAGTGAGTGTCGTCCTTAAAACGTCGAATCTAGGGCAGTAAAATTGGAAGATGTCCAGTAAGATCATTGCGCAAGGTTTCAACCGGTGCTTTACGCCCTGTTCTCTGCTTTTTGTAAAGACGACAGATGCAACCAGTATGGCAGCACAGGTGTCGGGGGCTGTCAAGTGGCCAGTGCCACAGCATGATGGAGCATAAGACTTTTTGAGATCAATCAAGTTTGTAAAGCAAAAGCAAGAGATAAAAGAGAGAACTATGTGCGTTGGTAGAAGCAAATGTATCTAGGGATGGGTTGTCCGTGTATGCATTAGCTATCATGGACTCTGACTGAGAGACTCGGCTTCTCATGTAGAAGTAAGTCGGGTTATCTACGTGAACTCGGACTTGATTCAAAAAGGAGTTGTAGGACCGAGCCAGCCTACGTATCAGGCGTAAATATTATAAAGTACCCTTATTCTCAAGTATCCTAACATGTTCAGGCAGTCAGTGACCGCAAGATGTGAAAATGTGTGAATTGGTACTACACAAATACATACATGCTTACATGCTACTCAAATCGGGGAAAGATTGCTCTCGGCTGTGACGGGTCACACTGCAGCCAAGCCACCACCACCCTGCTGAGCCCCAAGCCCCATCCCCTCCCTTGCATGCGGTGCTTATCGTAAGTACATGTTGCCACGCCCATCAACGCCAACGTCAATTCACCACCCTTCCCACCCATTGCACCCATCTGCCCACCCCTACCTACCTACCTACCTACCTACCTACCTGCCTACTTACTCATAACACCATGCCGGAGCCAGTATACCTGCGCCACATGCCCGTGCTCGTCGCGGCGATCTCCATGACCTGCGACGGCCTGCATCCGTACCTCGTCGGCCCGCGGGCCGCCATGCTCCAGTTCGGCCTCCCCGAGCGCATCGCGAGCAGCCGTGGCCGCCGTAATGCACCTCCACAACGCCCGCAACACCGCCCTGGGCCTGGGACTGTTCACCCTGTACCTCCGGCGCCAGCACGCGGCCTGCGATATCGTCCTCGCCATCGCGGGCCTCTTCATCGGGCTCGTCGACGGCTACGTCCTGTGGAAGGAGGCCGGCAATGTCCGCAAGGCGGCCCACCGCCTGGCCAGCTCTTGTCTGTTTGCTGCCGCGGGCTTCGCGGGCTGGACGGCGGCCCGGCCCTCGCGTCGGCCTTGGATGGTCTTTTACACGTGACGCACAGGATAATTATGCGAACATCGGTGGCCAGGCCTTCGTCTAATAAAGGTTGGCAGAAAGCTCAGCCAGCCATCTTACGGATGCAGCTGTCTCGCTCAAGGTCGGACCGGGATTTGTGTCATCAAGTTATTACAGTCGTTGGTTGTTGGCTGTATGAGAAGGGGTTTCACGCGACCGATTTCGGGGAGGGAGGTGGGGGTGGCGCAAGCTCTGGGTGCTGTGGACAGGGGGTGGTCGACCGAGCTGATGGATGGCAGGGGCGCTGGCTTGCATGCCGTTTGTCCGTAATGGGAGAAACAGCAAGCGTTTTGTGAATGCCTTAAGCTGAGCACGGAAGACAAAGAGTTCAATGAATGCGTATCAATGTTGTGTCTTACAAGATGTTGTACGCAGCATTTTTCGCTGGTAGGGAGAGAATTAAGAATACGAAAATATTAGTGGATGACATTCACTTAGTCATTCTGGAAATAGAAAGCTGCCCAATGAGCAATACGTGGTTTAGGGAAGACGAGCAGTAGTATTAACTACAGCATCAGCAGCAGCCTCCCTGTAGCTAATGTACATCAGTGTACAGTCGTCAATAGCCAAAGTGCAGTAGCAACAGTAACCTACTCAGCCACTTCCACAGTAGTATTGTCCAGAGCATCATAACTATGTACCCAGACCAGAGTCAGTCGGGTATCCAGGCCAAGCGTCTCGCAAAAATCATATCCAACCACCACCGTATCGTATCCACCCACCCAAATCTTACACCATATCCTACACCAACAAGCCGGACGTCTGTTGTCCAAGCATTACAGCAAGAGCAAGTCAGAGCATTGTCTCCAAGTGTGTGACGCTGCCCAAAATCCAAGTGACTCGCTCCTGCTGACTGTCCCCAGGCCCTTCCTTCCTCCAGGGGCTGACTCCTCCTCATCGATGACCCATGTCGTATCGCCGCTCTTGACTGTCACAACATCCGATTGACATTGGGCGTCTCGCTGCCGCCCCGCTCTTTCTTCTGACCGTCGCTTGGTCACGTAGAGCGTTCGCTCCCTAACTGATCATGAACTTCATGAACCTCGCCTTTCCGGAGGAAATCTTCCCCTCTCTGGCCATTTCGTCGATTCGCGCCTTTGGCTTATCGGATATGTGCCGGTACTTCTTCCGGGGCTTGGTCTCATATACGGGCTCATATTCGGGCTCATATTCGGGCTCATATACTGGCTCATATACAGGCTCATATACGTCCCCCGAGGCCGAGATAGTCTTGGGCACCTTGGGCTTTTTCGGGGGATACATACCAATAAGCTGTTGCTTGTCCCCTTTCGACAAGACGATGTGCATCGGGATATCTTTGCGTAGGTTTTTCGTCCCACACATTTCCACTTCGTAATGCATGATTGAACGTCTGTCGTAGGGCACCGTTCTTCTCTTGTCGATGGCAAATGATAGCCAATTCTCGTCGATGTTAGTGTACCCTAGGTCACGCAGGGCTCGGCGATCGAAAATGATACCAGAGTCCGGGTGCTGGTGCTCATGTTGGAGACCGAGCGCGTGACCGAATTCGTGGAGGATGTCATACTGTGCCCTGCGCCCGTCCCCCTTCGTCGTTCTCCAAGTTCAACCACAAGGTGGTCTCGCCGCGGCAATAAAACTTATGGTTTGTGCCCAGGTGGGCCCTCGAGGGGCCCCGAGGTGACAAACTCCACGCGGATGTCCGACGGGCCCGGGTCGCGGGACAGTAGGAAGGCGAACCGGATCCGCATGGGGATGGCGTTGAAGTGCTCGGTCACGACTCTCTTGACCAGCTCCTTTTGATGCGTTCTGCCGTTGCGGAATCGGACGTACAGGACGCGTTGGCTGCTGGGCCAGCGCATGTCTGCCTTGTAGCGGGTGTTGTTCCGCGCTTGCTTGCTTGACGCCTTGGGGGGTAGGGTGCGTCGAATCTGCTGGTGGCGGCTCAGCGGCACCGCAAAAACCATTATCACTGTGGATGAATGGAGGTATGTTCAAGTGAGATGGGTACGAGTCGCCTGACTCGATCACATGATGGATCACATGGACTTCATCCCCACGGTGGATCACATGGACTCCATCCCCTGCGATCGACATATTCGACGCCTGCAAAGAGAGCGACGTGATGTCCAGCATCTTGACCTTTTTTATGACGGGAAAGTAGAAGGGAGAAGATGTTGTGTCAACCGGTCGCGATGCGCTGAGCTGAGCAGGCGTTGGGTTGAGATTGGAGAAGAACAGAGTGGTTGTTATTCTCAGCAAGTGGTGTTTTTTTATTTTCCAAGCGACAAGCAATATTGCTGCAGATGTTGATGAAGTAAGTGCAGAAAGAGCGAGGCGATGAAGGGAGATGGTTTTGTATCGTCCTGATCTTGGGTCGACCTGATGTGATGTGTGAGGTTGACCTGGGACGGAATCGATGTTGAAGAACGGATGGCTATCCTCCTCATCGACTAGCAGATGTTTTTTTTTGCCAAGAAAGAAGGACGGGGTGGCTGTTGTCCTCATCGACTGATGATTATTTCCAAGGCACAAGCAATGATGCTAAGTTGATGAAGAGTAGGTAGGGAGATTGATGTAACGAGAAAAAAGATGTTGCGTTGACTTGATGCAATCTGCTAGGTGGATTTGGCACAGATCGACGTTGGAGGAAAGGAGTGTCGTCTGCCGTCCTAATTAC
The DNA here is from genome assembly GCF_038363925.1 of Apiospora phragmitis. NCBI lineage: Eukaryota > Fungi > Ascomycota > Sordariomycetes > Amphisphaeriales > Apiosporaceae > Apiospora > Apiospora phragmitis. The sequence continues at coordinate 4,897,448 of NW_027117400.1, read as the reverse complement.
TGACGGGGGGTTTTAAAGGCAGCAGTTAAGCAGAGCAGTAATGGAAAAGTGAGGATCTCGTGTCTAGCAGAGGTAGTCGATCGAGTGGGAAATGTTTGCTCTTGACTTGACGATGCCTGCACCTGCAGCTAGAATAGGTGTAGGTGGCCAACCACAATACGGGGCTGAGCCGACGACGTATGAGCTTGTCTTCGCTAACAATCAAATTATGAACAATCCAGAAGGCTGTAGCAGTAGCAGACTATCCTACAGACAATCAACTGATGACGTTTACATCACCCCTACTTCCCCGTACGGTACTTCCTTGCTCTCCTAGACAAATCTCAAATCGTACTCCAACGACAGTGATGCATTCTACGAATACCGCGATGACAGCATATTGAACGTCCTAAGCCTAACTTCACTCTTCCTAATAACCGTAGCGAGCCGCATGCCAAGCGGTATATTAAAGAAGAAACCTCGTGGATTGCCATTGGGATGCGAAGAGTATTGTATAGGGAATATCACGTGACATAAGAAGAATACCCCAAAAGGGCTGCACAGGGGTGCCGCCATTCAAGCTGTCGACCCCAGCTTTCTGCAGGGGTCAAAATCTGAGCTGGAGCGCAATCAGGCTACGTAGGTAATTCTAGATTTCAGGCGACCCAAATGTAGAAAGTGCTCATTGGCTACTTCTAAGTAGAAAACATGACCGCGTAAAGGAGGGCGGCTAGCAGGAGCCTCACAGGTCCCATGCCTGCACCATCCCGACAGTGACACCTAGTTGCCTGAAGTAAGTGTCACGGGCGTCTGCAAGACCAATGAGGTGATGCGCGGCAACCACGTCACTGAACACAGCCGCAGCCACAACAGCACTTATTGGAGCGGTACAGCCGCCTCGACTAAAGGCAGCCTTATAAAACGGATATGATCCTACACAAGAGCAAAAAGAGGCACAGCCGCATCTAGAGCGGTATACACTGAGCTGGGCTGAGGGGTTGCGCTAAACAGTCACCAAAAGAAACAATATTGGCTCAGTCAGCCGAGGAAGCCTGACGTCCCGACAGAGAGGCGGGCGATAAAATATAATTGCTGCTGCTGCCAGGGCTTTCTCCAACAGTACGAAACTCACCAGGCGCACAGGCACATGTTTAGAAGGTGACACTTGAGGGTACCTGCATATTACATGTAACCAATGACTTCTAGTAAAAGGGCACCGTGTGCATGCAGTTGGAGACGCCGGCAAATTGTCTCCACTTTGGTCATTAGTATATGGAAAGGCGGTTACTCAGTCGTAGCCTGATACCAAGACCTGGGGCTCCGTGTGGAGAATAATGGCCGTGGCATTGCCTTTCAATTCAGCTGGGCGTCGCGATGGCTGACCTAAGAATACTAATTACACACTAGGGGAGGGCGCGTATTCAGCCTTACAGGATGTCTGTAACGGTGGAAATACCCAAGTACAGTGGCTCTCCACGACATGGCAGCAGTTAAGTTGCTGGAGGTGTATATTAGGAAGCTCTTCTGCCTCGAAGAAAATTTCTTCATCGTCCAACTTGGCTCCAACATAACCTCTTGGAAACCCAAAGCTAAGGCCAACATGCAGCTAATACAATTGCTGGTACCTCTGACACTAGCCGCGCTGGGTAGTGCGGCAGAAGCCACGACGACGACCTCAACCAACTCTGGGCGGCCTTCCCGAACTACAACGTGCTGGTGTGGCATAACCAAAAGAGCCAGTACCACCTCAAGGGCGCGCGGCACGATCACTTCGAGGTCACCAAGACCATCGCCGGCACCTACGGCTACGAGATCGTGGTCTTCGAGATGGGTTCCTTCACCCTCGAGGGCAGCCAGGACCCGAAGGAGTGGGGGTGGCGCGGCTGCAAGGATGACAAGAACCCCAACTTCCTCGGGCCCCATATCGAGTTCTGCAACCCCAACCCCAACAACGCGACCACGAGATATGGGCAAGGGTATGGAGAACAAGACGGCTGGATCACATACCCAAGCTCCGTGGGGGTACCAACGACGACAGCGCAGCCTGCTACTGCCGCAGCTGTCGTGGCGGCAGTGGTAGCCCTGTGTTTCATGATAACCCCACTTGGTGCTCCTTTCTTCTCTTCTCTTGTTACACGCAACAGTGTTACTCGACTGATGCGAAGATTGGTGGCCTATGTATACTTTATTGCGACATCTATTCTACATCTTTCCCTTACGGTTGGCAGGCTATATATTGTCCAGAGGGCATCGCGGGACTGCTTGTAATACACTCGTCTCCTCGAAGAACTTCTACAGCCAGGCTAGAAGCCCAATGCAACATGTAATGAGGGCGGAGTAGAAATCACTGAGCTACTAGGAGTTGTTTGATGACAACCTGAGAAGAATTACTTGGATATACTGATTAGCCCATGGGGAGATCTGATGCTTTCGTTTCTGAACTGCAGTGAGACCAGTACCGGTTGTGAAATGCATACCGATTTCAGGTGTTGTGGCCGATGGTGACGGGAACATCGAGTTCCTACCAGGAGCAGCAGTCTTTAGAGTTGCGCCTCTTTATTACATTTGGTTGGAGGTGTCTGAAAACGGTCTTCGAAGTTTCCTTGACCGTTGTTAATCCAACATCTCAAAGACGGCCCTACCCAGCGGCTTAGAAAATCCCCTTTAACTTCACCACGGTCTTGGACGTTTGCGGTGACAACTACCCACAGAGGGTCGTGGTGAGAACAGAAGGGTCGTTACTGCCCGGGCTTGGGTCTGAGTACCACTACTTCCAAGCATAAACGGAGGTGTCGCCCGTGGCGACGAAGAACCACAGGCTTGGAGTGTGTGTATGAATCGGTATGCTTGTGCCCTTGGCCTTCGCGATGCTCGTGACTTGGTAACATGTGGCCAATAAGAGCGCCATGAGAAGTTACCGGGCTCTATCACGAAAGCACATTCGCACTTAGCACTGAGGCTACAGCCACATGCCATTTTGATACAATCGTTGGACCTCAAGCAGACGCAAAGGCCCTGCAATCCATGATTGCCATGCAAAAAGCACACCAGCTCTCGCAGTGGCCTCCAAATTTACATTTGCGAGTGTTGGGCACGGAGTCAATACCCCGATGGATCCTAGCCTGCTATTCGAGGGATGAGTGCTTTGTACTGGGTAAACCCGTGGCAACTCCAGGTCTCAAAATCTGTAGTTCGGGTATCTAGGGCTGGTACCGTAAAGTGCGTGTCGGTGAGAAGGTGCACCGATGCGAGCATCAGCCCATGCCAAATGTGATGTGAAATCGACTTGTGTGGTCATGTGACTCTGCCGGTATGTGTTTGTTTTTGCTTGATGGGGATAATGACCATAATGAACCGTTGAACGGGTCAGCTTTCTTTGGACATGGAAGCAGAACGTGAGGTTGTTCATCCGCGGCACGCCGGGCACGCCGGGGACGGCGAAATTTCCTTTTTAGTTGACCTCGTATTAACGTTTCGTACTAACTGCCTCGGGTCTAAATAGCGTCGTTAGGATCAGATTAGACCGGGCACATGGTAGCGAAAAGAGAGTTTCCGTGGGGCGCAGCCCCCTGACAAGTGACGACGCTAGGATATACCCGGTTCACGAGGTCCCAATTTTCGCCCCTATATTGATTGACATGGCCGCACTGCCGGTCTTATCATCGTGGGATAAAGCATACACATGAACCGCTATATAAGAGGTTACCAGGTAACCGGAGACTATTAATCCTTCATCACAGCAAGAGCTCATTCCGCCGGCACTTACTATCGTCTCGCCACCTCGACATGGACATCAACATGGCACGCGTCGCTCGTTCCGCCCTCGTGGCCGCCGCAATGGCCCAGGCCGCCACCGCAGCCGGTGTAATAGAGATGCCCATCACCTTCCGCAACAGCTACGCCATGGTCAGCGTGGAAACCGGAACGCCGGGCGAGGAGCATTTCCTGCTCTACGACACTGGCAGCGCGTCCACGTGGATTGCGGACAAGCAGTGCGCCCAGGGCGGCTGCCAAAACATTAGCGGGTGAGTTGATGTCATTATCCCGAAGCGCGCGCCGTCGTCACATCTTTCCCTCTGCCGAGTGCTATTAGCATACTGACTACTTATTTTTAGCTTCCCTCGTGTGGGCTACAACCTCAGCGCCTCGAGCACGGGCGAGCAAATCAGCCCCACGGCCACCGTCGACTACCTGGGCGGCAACATCGCGGGCCCCGGCGTGCGCGACACGTTCCGCGTCGGCGACACCACGTGGAACCAGACGTTCCTAAACATCGCCAACAGCTCGATGGCGAATGTCCCCGGCGACGGCTTCCTGGGCCTGGCCTTCGACACCATCAGCGACGGCGACACGCACACGGTGCCCGAGACGCTGCTGGGTGCGGGCGTCCTGGCCGAGCCGCGCTTCGGCCTCTACGTCGGCACCGAGCTCAACGACACCCACGGCCGGCCGGGCGCGGGCACGCTGACGCTCGGCGGCTCGCACGAGGACAAGTACATCGACGGCGACGTGACGTGGCTGCAGGCCATCAAGGGCGGCGACCCGGCCGAGTTCCAGCTGTGGCGCGCGGCGCTGCTCAAGTTCTGGGCACCTACGCGGGCGGCGACGGCAAGCCGGTGACGGGAGGGCGCAACTGGGAGGGCCAATTCAAGGCGTCGGGCGTCTTCGACACGGGCGCGGGCAAGATCTCGGTGCCGAGCCTGGACGTGTACCTGATTTACCAGTCGATCGGCTGGGACTGGGGCGCGATCCTGAGCGGCGACCACATCCCGGCCTGCAGCGAGTTCAACGCCTCGTGGTCCGTCACCTTTTCCTTCGCGGGCGAGGCCGAGGGCGAGTACCGCGACGTCGTGTTGACGGGCGACCAGCTGGCGCGGCCCGGCTTCGCGAACCGCGAGGACGCGTGCTGGCCACCGTTCGAGCCGGGTAACGACGACGGCTTCTTCCTGTTCGGCACCACGCTGCTGGACCAGTTCTACACCGTCTGGGACTTTGGCGGCAGCAAGCCTGAGGAGTACAAGCCGCGTATCGGCTTCGGGCAGCTCAAGAAGGAGTACAAGCCTCGCTATTAGCTAGCAAGGTTAGTTTGCTCGGGAAGGAACAGTTCTATATAATATTGAGTTGTTTGGATCCATAGCCAGATCTTATATAATACAGAAGAATTGGAAACGAACCATGCTAACGGTCCTACACACCGAAGAGTCCACTGTCTCTAAGATGAAAATTAAATAACAAGACGAAGGCGAGAATATAAATGTCTCCAACGTGGTCTTTATCGTGCTGACTGGATTCCGAAAGTCTGGGAGAGCGCCCTCCAGCTTGGTGCTACTAGAGCTGCCGTGGTTGGGGAGACGACTTGTATCACAATCACGGAGGCAGATCTCCCAAAGGGGTTATCAATGGGCCGCTGAACCGACAGATTTTGTTACCTACTAGACATAGCAACTCGTCAGCTCTCTACGTTGTAACCGACCTCACTTGAGTCAGGTCCACCTTGCTTGGTCATGGATGCCCCTGAAGCATCACTTGGCTTGAGTGAAGGCGGAAATAGTACAGGGGACCTTCCGAATGCCATAGCGGAATGATTTGTTATTTGACGATACGTATATACCTATATACATGGAAGCATAAGAGAGACCCGAGAAAAGCTTATGGCCTCTCTCGTCGTGGTACTAGGCCCTGGAGGAGGCAGCTCATACCTATCCCTGCCCCTCACTACAAGAGCTCCCCTACATAGTCACCATCAACTTCTTACCCGATTGTCTGGATTTCGATTGTTCCTCTAGCTCGTTGGGGCCTACGCACAAAACGGGTGCGTACTGCCCATTGCCCACACTGGCAGCTACCTAGCTAGCTGCCCTTAATAATTCCTAATAGATGCTATTTCCTATTGACCATGGGATGTGGTGGTCCAGCTGTTAAGTAAAGAGTGCTGCGATCCATTGGGCGAACCAAGCTAGTACCTGGGGGAGCATATTGAAAACGGCAGCCTTCCGGTTCCATTCCGGGCGTGGCCACTTTTTTTATGTCTTTTCATTTTCACTCTCCTGCATACATATCTGTCTCCTGCAAACGATCTTTCAGCCCTTCTCATGCGAATCAGGTATATTCCACTAGGATCTATTATTTTCTACCGTGAGCAACCTACTGAGGCCTTACAAGTGTGACTGCTGATAATGGCATTTGGCTTCTGTCTACAACTAAACTTCTTGCTGCTGCTCTACTTGTCTACATACACATCCACCCCAGTCTTCTACACTCAACTCCCTCCCATCTCTATATCCCCCTCATTATCTTCATCCACATCGTCTTCCTCCCCACCTTCTTCATCGGCTCTTCCCCATCTTCGTCATCCTCTTCGTCATCCTCTTCGTCGTCGTTCTCACCATCATCACCACCACCACCACCCCAGGCGCCGCCGCCATCGCCATCGCCACCATCATCATTGTTGTTGTTTACAGGCTTGGGCACATCAGTCCTCGGGTCGATCTCGACCAGCGTGGGCATCGCCCACTCCATAAACCGCAGCTCCCGGGCCGCCCGCAGCAGCTGTGCGCCCCCGCCGCCGCCGGGTCTTGCTCGTTGGTGTAGACGTAGGGCGGGCCGAGAGCTCGACCTGCTTGGTCCACGAGACGTTGACGTCGCTCCGGTAGTCGCGCCCCATGTTGGCCCGGTGCCTCTCCAGCTCGCGTCGGGCGTTGGGGAGCATGTTGTCGAGAAGGTGGGCCAGGTTGGGCTGGTGGGTCTATGGGGGAGGGCGTGGGAAGGCGTTGGTTAGCAAAGTTGGTCTTCCCCGTAAATCATTATTCTATTGGAAACTCTTTCTGATCTGTTTTCAATACGGAGCAACAATTGATTATTGCGCACTCAAGCCATACTGTCTTTTGTTCTCCTGTCTTCTTTCTAGGGCCGTCATTTCAAACCCCCTACTCTCTGAGAAGAAGGTGGTAATCCGCCGCTTTCCCGACCACCAAAGTAGATAGGGATTGCTTAATCATGAAGGACGCATAGCTTTGAGTTTAAGTAACAGAACTTACCCAGTTGTTCACCTGAAACCAATTGGCGTCCGTCACGGTGGTCTCGATGCCGTTGTTCCGCATGTCCGGCCACTCAAACTGCCGCAGCCACGCCTCGAGCATGGCCGAGAAGTGCCGCTGCTGCCCCGCGGGCAGGTCGTGCCTGTTCGCTTCCCGCGCCGTGAACCGCTCCGGCGTAACTTGGTCATAGTTCTGTGTGTAGGCGTTCTCGTGGATGTTGGCCTGGAACATGCTCCGCAGGATGACGCTGTAGGCGTAGATGTCCTCCCAGTCGTTGAGCTGGCGGATGGCCGGGTGGGCAGCTATCGTCGCCTCGTCGAAGTCGAGCAGCACCGAGGGCTGCAGGTCGGCGACCGGGTCGCCGTCGCGCGCCGCGATGCCGAAGTCGCCGACCATGACCGTGGGGAACACGTTCTGGACCTTGCCGCGCCCGGCGAGGTGGCCGCCCCGGTAGGGGGCCTCGTAGTGGAGGAGACGTTGTTCACCAGCAGGTCGCGGTGGTAGATGTGCTGCCAGGCCCCTGGCCCGGGTTCGCGAGGTTGGCAATGGGGGTGGGAGTTGTAGTCGGCAAGATCCGGCCGTCGCGGCCCCGGCCCCGCTGGAGGAACGCGAGGGCCTCGCCGAGCTCGACGGCGACATGCCAGATGAAGTGTTCGGGCACCGCTTTGCGCTCGGCGTTGTACTTCTTGATGAGGTTCTCGATGGTGCCCCCGTTGGCGTATCTGTTTCCGAGCGGGGTTTGGTTAGTAAAAATAATTTGTGGATGGCATTTTTTGTATTGGGTAGCAGAGTCTAATGTCATCACTCGCTTGATAAGGAAGCAGCCTACGGGAAACATAACGAGTACGTCTTGTCATCTAGCCGCTGTCAAAAGCCGAGGTGGTTGAAATAACTTGCGTTGGAAAGAGTCGGCATCACGTTAGCCCTCTCCTTATGGATCTACATGCTCGTCCAGATTAGCTCGTGCAGTAAACTCACGTCGCTTAATCCCGCGGAAGAATTACCGCGAAAAGCTCCAACATTGCCCAGCTGCTCTTAGGAACACGACGTTTCACGTACCGTCGAAAACCTCAGCTCAGGGGGCAGCCGCGTAACGAAATTCTCCCGCATGCCCCTTTGGTTGATGCCCCTCTCCAGTATCTTGTTGACGTAGAGCTTTCCTGTCTCGACCGACTGGACGATGTTCAGGTTGCCCCCAGGTACGAGCTCTTTGACGAAGAGGAAACCCTTCTCCGCCACCCCGCCGGGCACGGTGTTTTCGTCAGTTTTGGGTTTGCCCGTGGTGCGGAAGTGGGGGAGAAACACGCCGGCCTGGCGGTACTTCCGTGACACTGCTGTCGACATACTGGTCAATTCGTACAACTACCGGTCAAATAAGAGAATAGTTATATGATTGATACATACACAATGCGACCAAAGGTCACTCTCATCATCCACAGATCAGGGTGCGAAATCAAGTGATATCGTCTGAGTTCCCGGACAAAGACCATATTGTAAGTCAACCGCATCCGGGATATGATTCTCGATTGGAAGTAGCACGGAGTCTGAACAAAGGGTCAGTGGCTTGGGAAAAGAAACATCAGCAATCGTACATTCCAACTGCATTGTGAACCAGCTTCTCAATTGCCAAATACGGTTTATAATGTAGATCAGATAGACCAGTAGCAAATCCAACTGGTTGAATACATGATTGACGGACTCGCTGAGCTCACCCTACGAGCCATATTTGGGAACAAAGAAGATAATGATCAGAGGACTGGCTGCGTTCGCGAATAGAAAACATCGCACCAGTAAAGATCGATCTCTGCAAGTGACACTGTTCAATGGATTAGTTGCATTTGAAAGCAGCTGGTTTGTGGTGGTCATACTTCTTTTTGACAGTCCTCCTGATCGATCATTTTTGGTAGTTTAATTACCTCGGGGTATTCTGATCATGAAGCATAAACCGTAATGTACATCCGTAAACACCAGCTCTTTCTCTATCCTCGCAGTCGCACTCGCCCAAAAAATGCTAGTGTGGACTGGTTTTGGCCAAACCTGCCTGTAGCGGCAGCTCCAAAATCATGCAAGTGTCAAGCTGCCTTCAATCCAACTCAATATCTCTTGCCCGGCTCATCCATATTGCCGTGACGTGACGACCTGTTCGCCTCCGGCTCAACCGGGAATTTAAACGGATAAGTCGACTCGTTGAAGCCGCCAAATCTGACCGGAAGCGAAGCTGGCTGGTAGAGAACCTGGCTAGCTCCCTCGTTCCCGTTCAGCTCCATCCTCTCCATCATCCTCGTGATGTCTGCTTGCTTCGCGTGGCTCCTCGTGTAAACCCTCCGCCGCGAGTTCCTACTCTTAGCCAGGTGCGCAGCGTTCTGGCGATGCTCCAGCTGCTCGTAGTCCCATTCGCACCCCAAGACCCAGAACTTGACCTTCTCGGGGTTGCTGTGTCGTGTCTCGGGCCTTTCCTTGCAGTAGGCCACGTACTCCGACCGCACCCAGTCCAGCTTTCCGAAGACCTTAGAGTTCAGCTGGCAGTCCTGGGGGTCGAGCTCGTAGTAGGTCCGGCCGCCGCTGAGGAACTTCTGGCCGCCCGCGATGCCGTGGCCGGAGCTACTAGGACCAGGCCAGCGCGGGGTGCCCTGGCTCAATCGCGATGAATCCTTGGAGACGGAACGGCGTATTGTGTGAAAGTCGACAAAGTAGAACCTCTCCAGGTTCTTGAATAAAGCGGCAAACTCGTACAGGTGGTGGTGAATGTGTGGCTTAACCGATCCATGCACGTGGCCACACAGTCGGCAGCGGCGCCTATTCTCATCCCACTCAGGATGGTATTTTATGGCCAAGCGACGGACTGCATCGAGTTGTGTCTGGTTTAGGTTGTGGGACCACACACCCAGAACGTGGCTCGAGTAAAGATCCGGGTAATCGATGCAGATGACATCGTCGGAGCCTCCCAAGGATATGAGGCGGGCGCTATCCAGCACAAGGTTTCCTGGCTTGTTGGTCGACATCTTCACCAGCGCGGCCGCTTCGCCACACGACAAGGAGAGCATAGCCATGGTCTTGTTTGCTGTGATATAGTACGAGAGATCGGCTGCCGGCAGAGGGTAGACGGGCTTGAGAGTGGCAGAGTAGAGCGGCTTGGCGTCCCTCTTGCGTTCCCGGGGTTGGCGACGTGATCTCAGGAAAGACGCAGCATCGCCGCCCTCCCAATCCGAATCATCGTCGGAGTCTGGGCGACGAGGCGGGGTCCTTGTGGCCTCGAACTTGAGAAAATGAATGCCGGGTACGTAAATGACCTCCTTCCAGATCTTGTAGCGGATGTCATAGGGCAGGTTGAAGAAGAGGGGAAATCTCTCGAGGCCTGGCGGCATGCTGAAATGGAGGCGACGAGTTCCCGGCGTGCTGGCCATTCTCCGGAGCCAGAGACGTCGGGAATACTCTGTTTGTAGCTCTGGTTGTAGCTTTTCTTGCCCAGGGACATTAATGTTCAGCACACCCTAAATGCAATCGCTAATGAAGTCCTGCATCGGTGGCTGGGGATTGGTACTTGGATTGAGCACCCGCGAGACCGCTTGGCGATGATCAGATGCGAAGGCTTGCTCTCCAACAGTGCCGGGGCTGCTGGGGTCAATCAGTCGTTGGAAAGGAAGAAGTTGGGCGTAGGAATCGAAAAAGAAAAGAAAATTAGATATGCCGAACGTAAGGTTGAGGGGAAGACGAGGGACAAACGATGCCTGACTTGATTCTCGTCAAATGGGAATCGATGTCGTTGATTTTAGGTTGCGGTACACACATTCCCCCTCCTCCAGCCATCAAGGCTGCAGAGCTGAAAGTCCAAGCCACAGAGCAACAAACATTTGACTTCAGGCCAAGTGTGGTACAGTAAGCACAGGCAGGCACAGGCAGACGCAGACTGTCGGCTAATTGGGAGTGCGTGATTTCATTTCCTCAATCTCTCGGACTTGCTTGGGTTGGATTGAAAATGAGAAAATTATCAATCAATTCTACGTGCAACTGACTGTCAGTTGCTCTCTAACATTTCCCTCGCTCCCTCCCACCTTTCCCAGTCGTCTCAGCCCAATCCACTGACGTATTACATGTACGGGTACATCATTTCGGATCAGAAACGCCCTGATCGTAAGGTACATGTATGGGCTGGATGCATGTGGCGCCCGGTAACGCAACATCATCCCAAGTCCCAGATACGCTAATAAGATTAGGTGCATCAGTTAGACATGGGATCAGGTAGAAATTGCACTCAATTGAACATTGCAATGAAAGAGACAGCTCATCCTCAATTGACTTGGGCAGGCATGAACACCTGTCTCTTCTCCACTTGCGACAAAAACTGACAAGTCAATCGTGTCGCACCACGACGCCGACTGCCATTTGGTGGCAGAGTCGAGTGCAAATTCCCTTCTGGATTGGATGGCGGTTCGAAACCACCTTGGTGGGCACACTGAAGCTAATCCGTTGGTGGGGTCGTCCGGACAGCATATGATCAATAACATGACCATCACAATTCAAATCAATACGAAGTCATATCCGTTAGCAAAGTTGAGATTTCGGTGCATTCAATTCGATAATTCCTAGTAGTTGCCAGCATGTGCCAGCAACATCATGGCGAGTCGACATACTCCGGCAGCATCTCCGGCGATTTGATGATATTATGACCCCGCTTCCGATAACGTTCGGATCCGGGGGCAGGGAACAGGGGTGAAGCAAATTTTCTGGTATCAGGGACAATCTCAAGTAAATATGCAAAGCTGTATCACGGGTTAGTATTTTCCTTTGCTTTTCAAGCCTGTGAGTGTTTGGAATGTTCAACCACAGAAGATCATCATGAGGTCAGCACAGCTCCTTCGCAGCGCCTGCCATTTCTTGCGGTGCCAATCGCCGCATGTGCCCGACAGCCGCCAGAAACCTCATCATCGACACTGACATCTTCAGCGACGTCGAGTAAGTGTCCATCTAAACCCATTTCAGATGCATAACCTCTGACTTTCTCTCTTCGCAGTGACACCGGCGCCCTGCTTCTAGCCGCCACGTCGCCGAAGGTGAACCTGCTCGCCGTCAACATCAACGTCGGCTCCACCTACTCGGCCCTCGCCGCCTCCGCCATCCTCGCCCACTACGGCAAGGGCGACGTGCCGATCGGCATCGTGCGCCCGCTGGCTAACAGCAGCTTCTTCGACGACTATGCGTACGAGCTGGGCGAGTACGCGAGCAAAGTCGCGTACCACTTCGGCTCTTCTTCTTCTTCTTCATCCAATGCTTCTTCTTCGCATCAACCCAGCCTACCCTGGCCGCCCATCAACGCCGAGAAAGCCGCAGATCCCGTATCCTGTACCGCTCAACGCTGGCATCGGCCCCCGACGGCAGCGTGACCATCGCGTCCATCGGCTTCTTCGAGAACCTATCGAGCCTGCTCAACTCGACCGCTGATCCGTCGTCGCCACTCAACGGGACCGAGCTCGTGCGCTGCAAGGTCGAGCGCCTCGTCGTCATGGGCGGCATGTACCCCCGCAGGCCGCGAGTTCAACTTCTTCGGCGACGACCCCGCGCTCGCGGCGCACGTCGTCAACAGCTGGCGCGGGCTGACGCCCGTCGTGTTCTCGGGCGGGGAGCTGGGCGGCAGCGTCATGTCGGGGACGCGGCTGATGATGCGGGAGGAGAGGGATGGGCTCGTGAAGGATCCGGTGGGCAGGCGTATCGGTGGTACACGTACGGAGCGCCGCGGCCGTCGTGGGATCCGCTGACGGTGCTGTTTACGATGGATGGCGGGGTGGGCGAGCTGTTCGAGTACGGCAACGAGTTCGGGTATAATCATGTGTTTCCGAATGGGTCGAATGCGTGGGTGTACGACGAGGCGGTCACAGATCAGCGGTTCCTGAAGTTGCGTGTCAGCAATGAGACGGCGGCGGCGGAGCTGGACCGACTGTACCTTGCTGGTGCAAACTCCGCAAACAAGGGCTTCTGAAGGTACAACTAAGTCATGGGCTTCTGAGAGTTTTGGGTTGCACATCGGTCTGCTAAATTCTAAGATGGGCAAGTTGCTACATGCTTCAAAATTAGCTCCTGCTCCGCCTGCAATTAAGTGTCATGCTGGAAGATGCTTGAATTCAGTCGGCCGAACATGCGAAACGCGCAACCAATCAGCAGATCAACATAGCTCCAGGAGGCGAGTTTCAACCATTACTTCCATCCTCAGCATAGCAATTGTCAATCAAAAGAAGCAGGAAATCTGTTGGTCACAAAAGACGTCATTTAATATCGTTTGGTGCTGTAGGAGAGTTGACTTGGAAGATTCTTGGCTATTGTTATTGTTGTTGTATTGATTAGCGTCGGGGCGATCCGCCGCCTCGCTGCTACTCGTTGCCTCCCAGGCGGCATCAGGACGTGTTGAGCTGTGACTACATGCTAACTAACCCCTTCACTTCTGCTCTAGTGACCATGTTAACATGCATTCCCATCCAACAGTGTCGCAATGTGATTTCCATGTTTCTGCTGGCAATCTCCCTCGTCCCGGTGAGGGTAGCGGATTCTTGGCTGTCAGCACCTTGCCATGTCAATTAGTAGCAAATCCTTACAAGGTCTCAGTCAGTACTTACCAATGCAAGATGCCAAACAGCTCTGGTGGACAGCTCGTAGCTCACGAGGGCACAACACATCTGGAACAGCACACATGTAAGAAACAAACACGAAGATTTCTTCCTCATGGCATTGCACGAAGCAACCACCACAAGGAAGAAAAAAAGTCTTTTCTGGGTTTTTCTGTGGAGTTTGCCCGCCATCCGTCCCGGTAGCACACGAAGTCTACCACTCCAATACTTGACAATCAGCCCGCAAGCCAAGCGCCTCCATTTTTGGCCAAGCTACTGTAAGTACAGTCAAGCTACCAGGCCGGTCGTACAGAATGCAGCCTCACAGCGGACTACAAACAGCACGGTGGTAAAAGTAAGCTCCTCGCAGTGCAGACGTGACGCAATAGGCTGTACACAGAGCATTTGATATGAACAATGTGCAGAGGCCCGCTCTTTCGACAGTCGGATCACTGGAGGGGGGGTTTCTTTTGGTGGTGGGGGTCTGTACCATTATGTGATTGTGAACCAGAGCTTTTGGCGTAAGACAATGGACAGGGATCATGTCGGCATAAATCAGACGGTTTCGAACGGTGGGAGGAAATCGTGAGGTACATCTGATTGCTTCTCTGAAACCGAACCGTCGAGGCTTTTTGTGCATGTGGTAGTGGGTCATCCAACAAACCAGCCCTAATCTTAGAAGACTGCTAATCCCGCAAGAATTGGGTGGTGGCGTGCCAGGCGCGCAGTGGGGAGTTGTCCAGGCTGGAGGAAACCTGGATATTGCTCCGCCACGACTTTTTTCTTTTCTGGTGGATCATCCGGACGCCAACGGGTGTGAAGACCACGGTATCCTAGCAGAGTGCAGTCTGTCACAACGAGGAGAGTCTGGAGCCGTTGGCCGGGCATGCTCACAAAGAGCGGAAACGCTGCTAGAAGACCTTGCAATGCACTACCCGGGTCATGCTGAGCGCCTGTTTCAAAGGACCCCGCCATCCAATGAGAGTTCCCGCCCAAAGGCACTTGACCCGAAGGCCCAGAGGTGTGTTTTTGTTTGGGTTGGAATGGGTTGAGATGTTGGAAGAGATGGGAAGGAAGGGTGAGATGGAAGATGATTAGCAAGTGGGTGGATGTTGGTACAATGATGGGACGTTAACGACGATGACTTGTTGAAGTTGAATAATTATCTTGACTACATGCAAGATGACAAACCAAAAGAATGTTGGTGATGTGGGTTGCTGATATTGTTGACATCAAGATGATTGATGCTGACTTGACTTGGTATCAGATGGATGAGGGTGGAAGGAAGTCAAGATGAAGAAGAAAAAGAAAAAGAGGGAAGATGGATGACTGTATGTGTTGGATGGAAAGTCGAATTGGATGTGAGAAGAGGAAGAAGGAAGTTGGGAACTGGGAGGGAGAGAAGGCATGAATTTATACCCTAGAATCTGGGCTTGGAGCTGGCCGGATCAGTAACTCCCCCCAGCAGGAAGCCAGATCAAGTGACAGTCCCACGGTGGGAGCCAAATCAGAAAATAATAATTATGAGATCCCTGGTTTTTGATTGGTCAATCCAACAATTCCCAGCTCAAATTTTGATTTTGTTAGGCAGTACTTCCTAGGCACGTATCCAAGTTCTGCTGAACTGGGCCACTTGCCCACAAATCACTTGTGCTTCACCTGAATACACGTAGTAAATTGCTAAGTACGTACTTGTGTACCTTTCTGATTCCTGAGTGGGATACTCCTCACACGAAAAACTGAGTGTTGCTGATCTAGCAGCTTAGGTAATTGGCCAGCTCATTCATCAGCCTACTCTCTGTCCTTTTAGTATGCTTGCCAGATCTCTCGGCCACTCGCCGAATACGAAAATGCCTGAGCTAACTGCTGGTCTACTTTGTTTTGATATAATTGCAGTTGTGTCACATCATGGGTGGGATAACCTGCTGCTTTGTTGCATCATGTTTGCAAGAGTGTAGGCATATGATCAACTTCTCCTTGGCATGATGTGGAATAGATATGTATCACAGCATTCCTGTCCATTCCCAATCGGCAAACCTTTGACTTGAATTGTAATGCTGCAGTAGATGATTGCCCGTCCTTCGGCCGTGTATTGTCTAGACACATTGCGAGTACCAGTCATTAGAGACCTTGCAAGCCCCTGAAGAACAACAAAATGGCCCAGAGAAACCTTTCCCACCACATTGCCCATATGAAGCCGCACAATCCCCTCCACCATTGCCAGGAGTATCCGTCGACGCGTTGGTCCCCGTCGTCTTTGCTGTGGTAGTGGTAGTAGAGGCTGGCAGTGGTTCATCAGCAGTCGCCCCTGGATAAGCACCGTCATACCACGGCTGAGTTTCGTAACTCCCGCCCAGCACCGACGAGATGGACACCGACGAGCTCAGCCTTTTGGACCAGCCAACCCGAGATCCCGAGGCCCCTGCTCCCGTATTGGCATACTCCCCGTAGTAGATATTGCCCAGGCCCTGGTCTCCGTCCCAGACGTGCCAGCCGGCGCCGTTGATGACATTGGTCATGGCCGTGTTCTGGAAAACAACGCGCGAGTACGTACGCCACGGCCTGCCCAGGTAGTAGCTGCCCGCGCCGACGGATTCGCCGGAGGCAGCGCGAATGTCGCACTTGTTGAAGACGTAGTACGAGGGATTGGATACCGAGTCTCGGCCATTGGCTATTTGTTTTCAATTCAAAGTCAGCCGGTCAGATTCTTCTCAGCGCCTGCATGACTACCATTTCAGACATCGATTGAGAGGGGCAAACTTCTTACCAGTAATGTAATATCCTCCATTCCGTACTCGGATGTCGCACTGCTCGAACCATGACGTGGCATCCTGGCCGAATATGAAGTCCGTGGCGCCGGTGATCATACAGTTTCTGTAGTATTGACTTCCCTTGTTGGAAAGGAGCGTATCCTGGAAGCCGTAGAACGAGCAGCCGTAATAGCCACTACTTGCTTGTGCGCTGAGTGCGATAGCTTGAGAACCCTTTCCAACTAGAATTTGGTCAGACTTGTGCGGTACTACGTCTATCATAGATGCTTGCTTGCTCCGCAAACACTGAAACGGAACTTACAAGAGTTGACCACGTTGAGATTGTAGACCTTGACGTTGGCAGCCGCCACCCGCAGCGTGCCGCTCTTGTCGTTGTTCCCGCAGCCTTGGCGTCCTTGTTGAACGTGACGGTCGCCTTGTTGCCAGCATACGAGCCCGTGTCGGTCGTGTAGCCGTAGATGGTGAGCCGGGCGTTGCGCTTGGCGACGAACACCTGCTCGGTGTAGGTGCCCTGGTCGACGAAGACGCACTGGTCCGCCGTGGACGAGGTTGAGAGCGCGTCGAGGGCGGCCTGCACGCTGGTGTACTGGCCGCCGGCTTTGGCGACGTGCAGGCATCCGGAAGGGGGCGAGGTGCGGCTGGCGGCGAGAACCACCGTGGCGGCCCCGGCTAGGAAGAACGTCGCAGTGAAGATCTTCATTGTGACTTTGCAATAAGCTCGCGATCCCTGCTAGTTCACGTAGATCCATCCCCCCGGACGCTGCACAGACTGGCGTAGGATGCGGGCCCATCTTATGGAGCCCGAGTGACGTGAAAATCCGGGGAGACTGAGGGGCAGAAATAAAACTGGCACAGGAAACCGGAACATGGCGGCCCTTGGCTAGATTCGGCGCCCCCACTCACGCCGGATAAAGGGAGGCATCTGGGAAGCGAGGAAGAAGTCAGAATTCAATCAGAAAAGGAAACCGTACTCTTGGCAACGAAGCCTAGATCTCCCTTCCCGAGCTTGGCAATTTCCGTGCTCTTGATCTATTGGTGGGAAAAGTGGCACCGCGGCCCATGGTCGAATTTTGCATGTAGTTATGTTGCATTGGACTGGAGACAAAACATCCAAGTCGACTGACTGTAGTTCGTGAGCCAGATATGTCATACGGGGTTGAGAGCCTGAGCACAGCTATTGGCTGTACATGTGTACATGTTGATCGAGGTCCTCCGGGGAATATCGTGCAACTCAGATTCGGAATCAAAGACCTTTGCAATCATGCCAAAGTAGCCGGAGAGCCTGCTCATATTATCACCAATATTGTAGCAAGTGAATACAATCAGAGGTTATGGTAGGAATCATGAGACGGCCTAACGTGATAACGTGAAACCGACCTCGTGTCTTTCGCCGACGTACTAGAAGCCCTCGTCCTGGTCCAACCTATTTGAACCACCCTCTGGTCATCCCTTTCAACTTCGCCTCAGCTCCTTCATACACTCGACCGCAGTCGAACTTTCGCCCTTCAGCTACTGTGTGTATTCTACATCGACTTGACGCAGATCAACCACAGTCAACCTGTCAAGGTCCACTCTAGCAGACCATTGTTCTGTGATAACAAACGGCCAAAATGCTGGTTGGTCTACAACCCAGATACGGTAGACTGCTTCTAACTGATATCATGTTCAAAGATTTTGTCCGTTGCCATTGCTCTGCTGGCTTTGCTGGCTCCTTTCGGCGCAGGTCGACCCGTCGGTCCTTCTGCCCTCGAATCTTCTGCCGAAAGTAATGCGACAGAGGATGCCGACCACGCTTCCGTTTATGAATACCTTCTTCACGGCAACTCTACTTGGTTTGGTCTCTCCTCTGCGACAGAGTCGTCACCCACAACAGTGGTTGAGAGAGTGCCCCCCGCGTCCGCTTCCGTGTCCCAATGGGCCGAGCCTCGGTGACCATACGACCCCGCGCCAGGGACCGGCTTGATTGAGGACCCGTTTCCCCTACCACTGCAACAAACTCGCCCAGAGACACAATCAGATACCACCTAACGGTGTTTGGGTCATGTCCACGGCTGCTCTTGAGGATGGCCAACGATATGAGACAGCGTGGGGCTACTCACAGGCCGAGGTTTACATGAGTTTCAGAACCGGCGCTTCCGTACTTTGGAGCGAGATCCAAGGTAGAATCGCGATTGGCGATTGGCGATCCGATTATAACGGAGAAGTGTTCCCGCGGGTGTACCAACCCTGGGAGGGGTAGCGGCACGAGTTCGCATAGGCGTTGGTCAATGGGACCCGCTAATTGCGTCGCAACGGCGCTATATGACCCAGATATACGAGTATCCGCTGGTTCACGGCGGTATCTGGCCCCTCGGTCTCCCCCTCCCGGACCGGACCGCGTTTTGTTTCAAATCATTGGTGGTGCCCCGATCTACCTTGGTGTCATCACCCTTCGCGGCGTGTACCCGAATCCTACGATAGAGCAGCAATCTCACTCGTAAGTCTGCCGGCCCGCCCCACGGTGGCGTGCCCTGTCTCGAAACCGGCCATCTTGCTAACCTTTCTCTTCGCAGATGGGGGTTTTCTCCCCACGTGAAAGGCCGCGCCGACCGAGCAGGGATAGACACAAACCGCTACCCAGGCCTGGACGGCAAAGGACGCACCTATCCCTCAGTCACTGCGATATCAATGTTCCGATCGAATACAAGAAGTAACAATGGGGGTAGTGCATTGGCCCAGTCATATCCAAGCGCAAATCCTGGAGGTGGTGGAGGCGGAGCAGACCCTGGCACAGGCGCTGGAGGCAGCTCAGGAAACCTGCCCCATATTGGGCTCGGCAGTTTTGGCTCCTCGGATGGCGGAATAGCCGGCGGTTCAGGTGCCTTTGGCGACGGATTCATAATGGCGCCGATGCCGGGCAACATCTTCGCGAAGAGCCAGCCCGCTTTCATTTCGGCTCCCAGCCACATGCAGCTTTGATCTGTGGTTTACCTGAGAGTTGTCGTTAGGTAGTTCACCTCAGTCAATAACACAGCCCTATGAGCATCAATAACGAGCCTAGTGATCGACTTTATCTGACTATGACCTGCGTGAGCTGCTTGAGAAGGAAGCAGAGTGATCTGCCATCTGCATCGGTGGATTGAAGTAAAACACGGTGGTAACCCAAGCACGAAGACTCCTCCGGGTGGTGTAATGAGATGCCTCGGAGAGATGCTCCAACTCTAATAGACAGATTCGACATCAGTAGCTGAAGTCAACCAAGATAGATGTTGCTTCAAATCAGGTTCGAGCAATCATACGTACTAATTAAGTATTGATTCAGGCAAGAAAATATCCCGGAAATATAGGAAACCAAACCACCAAGGGCTAAAAGATGTGTAAAAGAAATAGTGCCCAATATCTACTACTTGCTTCATGCCAAACAAGCCCTGCCAACCCCAAACCTCTCCCCAATGCTCACATAACTCGCCACCAGCACGCAACTAGCAAAATCCGCCGCACGCCCCCTCCTCCTCCTCCCCGAACGCGCCCCCCAACGCCCTCTCCACCGCCTCCCCATCGAGAAAGCCGAGCGCCTCGACCTTCTCCCGCGTCAGCAGCCGCGACAGCAGCCGATGCATCGGCCCGCCCCGCGCGTACCGCGACGGCGCCTGGAACCCGTGCTTGGGCCGCGTGTAGATCTCCTCGGTCACGAACGGCCGCGCCACCTCGCGCAGGATCCACTTCTCGCGGAACCGCGCCTGCGCCGCATCGGCCGCGTACGACTTCATCGCGCTGCGGCCGCTCTCGAGCCCGGACCCCTCTGGGAAGTAGGCCAGCTTGACGCTGGGCGGCAGGCCGCAGACGAGCTCGGCTAGCTTGTGGTCTAGGATCGGCGGGCGGCCTTCGAGGCTGTGGGACATCTCGGTGCGGTCTGCGTTGAGGGGGATGATGCTGTTGGCAAGGACGGTCTTGGCGCCAAGGTAGAGGCTCGTGTTGAGGGGGTGCCACTTGGTCTGGATCTTCTGCTGGGTGTCGGCGTCGAGGGTCGCGAGCATCGCTTCCACCCGGACGTTGATGTCGTACTTCGCTCGGAGCGCGGGCGCCAGGACGTTTCGGCCCGTCTCGAAGTCGAAGGCCAGCGAGGCCCGCACGTGGTTCATGCGCCGCTGGAGGCCGGGGCTGATCTGTGCCTCGACGGCGCCGAGGTTGGGATCGTATACGCCTGCCCACAGCTCGCAGAACTGCGTCCAGGCCTTGTCGCGTAGCTCGGCCAGCAGCTTTGGGTCCTGGTTCAGCGGTCCATCGGGTTGGGAGTAGTCCGGCTCCTGCAGGAGATCCGGTAGGTACCAAGGATATCTGCCCTTGATGTCAGCAACACTGCAATTTTCCAGAAAGGGAGAAATCTATGGGAGTTGAAATGAATGATGCATACCCAGCAAAGTTCTCATCAGCTCCTTCGCCAGTTAGAATGACCTTGACTCCGCTTTCTCGGGCACGTTTTGAGAGTTCGAGTTTCGCGACGAAGCTCAGTTGAGGAGCCGCTTGTCTAGTTTCACTCGTCAGCATAGAGAAGAAGGTACAATGACGCAATTGCACTTGAGTACTTACTCGCCAAACCAAATAACGGCTTCGAACTGCTCCGCCAACAGGTTCTCGTCCGCATTGACCGTCACTTCGCGTACGCCAAGCCACTTTGCTGTTCGACTGGCAATGGCTGTGGCCAACATGTTAGCGTGTTTCTTTCTGAGGTCCCCCTTGGCGATCAAGCAATTACTTACCTGCTTCGTTGTAGACGGAGTCCTTGTCTTTGCTATCGAACTCAATGGTCAAAGTCGTAATGCGCTCGTGCTTAGCCTGACTGCCCATGGTGGCGCCCTCCGTTTCAATGAGGTGTTTGATGATGCCGGCGACCATGGAGGAATCGAGACCTCCGGACAGGTAAATTCCGACGGGGACGTCAGCGCGGAGCCGCAGGCGTATGGCGTTGACGAGCTCCTCTCGTACAAGCCGGACCATCTCTTCGGGGGATCGATGATCGACGACCGTCTAGGTAGTCTTGGTCAGCTAAGCGAACAATATCTCATCATCCAGTCCTACCTACCTTGTCACAGTAGTCCAGGTCCCAGTACTTCTTGTGTGTAATGGATCCATCTCGCGCCACAGTCATGTAGTGTCCAGGCTCAATCTGTGATTAGTTAAGTAAGCAATTGCTCATAGTGATCATCGAAGCCTCTTGACTGACCCTTTGGACACCCTTGAAGATTGTAAATTTGCCCATAGTCGACCTCCTCAAAGCGATGGATTCCGTATCCCATTCCGGCTTCCAACCCAGAGGTAAGAAGGCCTTCATCTCCGAGGCAAAGAACATCTCGTCACCTTGGACGGTCCAGAACAGCGGCTTGATGCCGAAACGGTCGCGGACCGCAAACACTTCGCCATTGCGGTCGTCGTAGATGACCATGGAGAACTCGCCGCGGCAGTGCTCCAGGAAGGCCGGGGCCCCGTAGCGTTGGTACAGAGCTACGGCGGTCTCGGAGTCGCTGTTCCCCTTGAACTGGTAGCCAGCCTTGACGCACTCCTTACGGAGGCGCTCGTGGTCGTAGATCTCACCGTTAATCACGGCGTGGATATGTCCTCCGTCGTCGTGCAAGGGCTGGTCGCCGCTGGGCGAAAGGTCGATGATAGACAGGCGGCAGTGCCCGAGAGCTGACCAGGCAAGATATTAATGACAACCACCAAGGGAGTAAGACGAAACGAGAGCGTCCATGGTATCAACTCACCAACAGTGGAAGTGGGATCGACCCAGATACCTCGGGCGTCTGGGCCTCGGTGCGCAATGAGGTCTAGACTCTTTGCCAGTCTTTCTTCTTTCTTGTGATCCTGAGGATGATCACCGTTGGTGACGTTGGACGCCTGGCGACGTAGGGACAGGATAACAGAGATGCCACACATGTTGAAATTCTCAGATCAGAACGTGGCTGTTGGGATGTCTTTGTATCAGAGGGCAAATTTATTGATATGGTAGAATATCCCGACTCATCTGATGGAAACCACGGTCTTCTTATATGTGAGCAGAGTGCCTGTTGTCCAATAAACCAGCCTGGTTCTCGAACGGCGTTCGGGATGAAGACGAGAAGCGAGTACCTATCCACACCGGCGAGTCGTCCAATGAATCTGCCGAGAGTGGTGAGAGTCGGAGCTCGCGGTGACGATTCATCGGCGACCACAACTCTACATAAGTGTCCTGGGCCATATACGAAAGTTTGGGGTTTTTCCTTTCGGTCCCTTGAACTACAATCGCCGTCGGGGTTTTACGTAAAAGGTTCATGGTCGGCTGTGAGCGAAGCCGTGGATACCTGCATTGAGCTCAAGCACGTCTGGGCCTTATCCAGTCCAATGCATTTTATGCAAGCCTTACCCCAGTACAATTAAGCATCGTCCAATCTCGGGTGCTGCGGCCACCGATATATTTCACTTCGATCGGCTGTTTCCAGAACGTTGTCCAATATAAAAATGCAGCTATTATGTAATTGAAACCAGGCACCTCGGTGCTACTGAGTTAAGCTTTAGTTAACTGTAGGGTATCCCCGCCCGTAAAATAGGGGCTTAAGGGAGCCACTCTGATAGGCCCGCGACTTACCCACCACACCGGCTACCGCGACGGCTACCACACCGGCTTCCTTTTCAACTTGGAAAACTTCCGCCGTTACGATATTAAGATAGGAATAGAAAAAAGATGTGACGGTTATACAATATCCATTTCAGACTACGGAGAAGAACAACATAGGTAGCTATCCTCATGGGAAGGGGCAATAAGAACAAAGAGGCTCCCAGACAAGCCAAGAATCATGGCCAGTCCCACCAAATGCACTCATTCCTTGCAACTTATATCAATACACCACAACATTCCATCTAATCAGTCAAGTCTTCGACGCTTGACACGATGTTGCTCGTCCACTTGATCCGGCTCCGCCTCACCAACCTCACTTCGTGCAGATCCATCGCCTTGCGCCTGAGGCTGTCCCTCCTGTTGACCCATCTGCTGCAGCTCCTGCTGCAGTGCCGAAGGCGCGTCATGCCCTTCCTTGTAGCACTCCTCGTAGTGCCGCTGGGTCAGGTCTCCCAACTGTTGGAATACCTGCTCTGGGTGCTCCTTGCTCCAGGCGTGCCACTGCGTGAAAACCAACCAATCGTAAGCCTTCTGCCAGGGTTCTTGGGCAAGTCGGCGGCGCTCTACAGGCGTGACCTCCAAATGGCTTAGTGGCATCGGGCCAGCGGCGAAACTCAGAGCTGGGCAAGTCTCGCCCTGCTTCCGACCCGCGTCTTGGACCATAGTCATGATTTTGGGCCCTAGGTTAGGTTTCGTGGTGTTATGGTGTGAGGACATGTTGAGGTCTGTGCCAACTGACCCGCCTCTGTACTTGACGATGACAACTATCTGCTGCTGGTTGAATAGATGACTCATCGTTCTTACGTGGTGCAAGTAAGGATAATGCGCCAGTCTGTTCTTGGTCCGCCAGCTCTTTGGATTCATGAGGCTTGGAAGATGATCCTCCCGCCTCGGCCGGCTGCGAAAAGGGCTGGGGTACAGTTGAAGAAGTTGCCTCTGGTCCAGATTGCTCAAGCTCCTTCTCATGTCGGAGCCAGGCTGTGGGGAACAGTCCCGCAATCGACGTGGGTAATGGAGGCACGCACCCTTGTAGGTTGAGTATCTTCCTAGTACCATCGATATCGCACACAGGCAGTCCCTTCACTGTGAAGCTTATGTCCGGTACCCGTCTTGAAGGAATGTTAGAAAAGACCATGATATCATGGCCTTCTATTTCTGCTGCGAGGCTGGAGAGGTTCTCTATGAAGCTCTTCTTAGTGGGAGTAGTAGTAGGAGAACCTGGCCCCTTTTCGGCTTCAGGGTTCACTGATGTAGCTTTTGCAGACTGCAAGTACTTTCCGGAGGGTCCACGAGTGATAGATGTAGAAGGTGCGACTTCTTCGCACGGTTCATCTTTCTCATCACTGATCCGACTTGATTGCCCCTTGCCTAACTTTGAGTAGAATAACAACCACTCGTGGCCATCCTCGCCAATGCGAGCCTTGTCGTCAATGATCGACGTAGCGTCCTTCGGAGCCAGTAGGTAGGCTCCGCTGGCGTTATAGGTGCGAACGACATCCTCTTCGCCATGTCTTCCTAAGCGAACAGCGGCAACAATAGTGTATCTTTCTTTTACTATCTTCAGCTGGCACTCGTGGGGAGTCTCGTTCTTCGACTCAAAAGATTGGCATGTTATAGTGAAAGACCGAACATCTTTGAATTTGCGAGCCTGTCGTGGCTGGTAATGTACTCTTATGAAAGCTCGGAAACATGGCAGGCGAAACCACTGCCATTGTGTCATATGATCATCGAAAAAACCGAATTCGGCGCTGACACACTCATCAAGAGTGGTTGTTCCATCATACATGACAAGGCTTTCGCAGACCATGTCGTCGAGGTGGGTCTCGTCTGTCAATTGCCAGTCGCCGAGCTGGTCAAGGGGGCGCGCCCAGTCTCGTCGCTGCCAGAGGTGGAAAGCGTCGCGGGACCAGAGATGTTCGTTCAGCAGTGTGGACTTGAATATGTCGATGGTGCTTGTGTCGTGGTCGAACAAGAGGTCGTGAACTGCTCTCATCTTGAGATGGAGAGCCTTCCTGTAGTCGCCGACACAGGGCCGTTCTTGTCGAAGAGTATTCGCGCCGCTTGGAGTATTGCAGGCTGTGTTTCGTTATCGGGGATGTCGTCATTGTCGAGGAAGGTGTAGAGGTGGCAGATGACGACGAGGACAGCATGGACGCCGGTCAGATCTTGTCTGTCTGCATCTTCGAGCAAAGGCCACTCCAAACGGAGGCGGCGAGAAGTAGCCGTGGTGAGCTTTGATCCCGACATCTCGCTGTTCTGCGACGAATGAAAAGCTTTCGTGGTTTCGGGAAAGGGTTGTTCAGGTAAATGAGGAATTGTGTTGAATAGACAAGAGCAGTTTCGTAAGCCGTTCTTTCTTACTACTGCATCGCAATTAATTTACGCGTAGTTGTGGACGCGTGCAGGTGGTTACTAACGCACAGGAGTGTTCGGTCGATCACCCTTTTCTCACGGTTCATTGACTCGCCGACCCACCACAAAGGTACTGAATTAACCTTGTGGCACACAGTAAAGAGGGGGAAGAACTGAAGGAAGATCGGCACATAAAATAACACGGTAATAGAACTAAAGGATCCTCTAGACATTGAGATTGATGCACTGTATATACACACTCACAGCGCAAAGCTCACTAGGACGTGTCGATACCATGGGCCCCCATCTAAAGACTACAACTCACTGGATAACCAAATGAGCAGTCGCCTAATTTCCATCTCAGTGCCATATAACCATGTCGGTGTAATGATTACAGTCATATGTCCAAACAGCTTGCGAACCTAACTGCGCGATACTGTAGCTTGCTCATGTTCAACATCAAACCATGATGACTGTCTCGCACTGAACCACCAAAGCAAGCAGACTGTTTAAAGAAAACACCCTTTGTAGCATGTGAAAATATGTATCAGCGTACTAAGTCGCGCCATAATAAAGGAAAGAGGTGTTTTGGGCCCCTGGATCTGGTAAATGAGGATCCTACTTTTTGGCAGGAATTATAATAGTGAGGCAATGACATCAATGGCCCTTCTCTGTACATATTCCCATATAGTCTTGATAAAACACAATGTCAGTATCTCATGGACTGGTTGAAGACGCTCGTACGAGTGTTTTAACAAATATGGGCTCGTTCATCATCGCACCCTCTCCAGGGTTGGGACCAGTTCCTTCCGGGTATTCTTCCTGGCACAGCAGGGTCAGTTCTCCCAAGGTCTCCTCCAGGAGTCTCATGACATCGAAGCTTCGTCCCCGCTTCGGGGGTTCTTGGCACGTTGGGCCAGCAACTGGTATCTTGTCTCGAGGTAAGCCCTTACCGCTCTATATGATACCCAACAGTTCGTGAAGGACTCCCATATATAATATTGGGTGCCCATACTGAGAGCTTGTCAGATGTTTTATCAGATTACCTGACACTTGGGCCAGCTTGTGGTCACTATCGGGTTTATTCCCTACCTGACTTGGACATTCGATGCCTCTTGAAGTTATTGTGCTTGTTTTCACTGTTAAAGAATCGGGTTAAGAGAACGCGATTCAGCATCATCCAGCTTGCTCTCTTCTTTTCCCATTCACAACAAACTCCCTGCCTCTTTTTTCTGTCGTTTTTGTATAACAACCCGACCAATAAGATGAATCTATACACCCCTCACACCAACAACCTGTATCCTGAGTCAGAGGCATGACGACTTGCCGTGCGCGCCCTCCTGGAGGAGCTCGACCCGAAATTCATGGCGTTGAAGTCGCCGACATGCTCAAGATCAATGCCCCTGGACTGACGTATCGCGAGAAGAACACATCCGCTGCACACGAGAAGAACGTTCAAGCCACATGGGAAGCCTGGCTCATCCTCAATGGCCGCAACGGACGGCAGACAGCCCAGACGCTTTGCTTGCTGCTTTGATATAACGGCTGTAAACTCTAGCTCTACGTGACATGCTTAAAAACGATAAAGTCGTGATAAAGCTCTGGTAAACTACCCCATTCTTGTCAGAATACTCAAATCAGGAAGGAGGCTTGAACGAAAGATGGAATCGCGGTTTCACGGTTGGACCCTCAACACATGAGATGATGACGAAAATAAAAACAATCATAGTGTCTTTTACATGCATCTCTCAGATGCAGATCGTCCCAGCGGGCTTCTGAACCCTTTGCGCATGTCAAGGGAGTGGCTACCTGGCTGACACTAAGACCGATCATCAGAACTGAAATGCTCGTTGAGATAAACCCTGAGATGATGCGACCGCCCAACCGTGCTGATGCGCTCCATCTCCTCCTCCGAGAGCTGGAGGTCCAACGCCTGGAGGTAGTCCTCGAACCGCGACACCGTCCGCGCCGTGGTGATCGAGATAACATCCTGGTTGAGGGTCCAGCGGAACAGGACAGCGCTCTCGGGCACGCCGTGCCGCGCCGCGATCTCCGACAGCACGCCATCCAGGGGCCCGCCCTTGCCCCAGGTGATGGGGGCCAGGCCCATGAAGCTCTGTACCGCGATGCCCTGCTGCTGCACCCAGCGCACGTAGTCCTCGGTTCGCTGGTAGTAGGGGTGGAACTCGATCTGGTTGACCGCCGGTTTGATTTCGGCGACCTTGAGGATCTTCTCGAGATGCGGTCGCAGGAAGCTGGAGACACCGATGGCTTTGGTCTTGCAGGCGCGTTGGAGCGTCTCCATATCCTTCCACGCATCTTCGAGTGTGACGCCTTCGGCCATGGTCTTGTATGGGTCATGCAAAAGATACCTAGGTCCCGGGAGTACTTATCAGCATTGATACATAGCCAGGTCGGGAGAGGAAGGAATTGAACCGACAAGTCAACATGGTCCACCTGAAGCTTCTTCAGGCTGCTCTCGAGGGCCTGCGGGATGTTGCCAACACCCTGATAGACTTTGGTGGTGATGAAGAGCTCGTCGCGCGGGACCCCGCATTCTTTGATGGCCACGCCAAGCTCTTCCTCGGTGTAATACAGCTCCGCGCTGTCAAGGTGGCGGTACCCGGCAGCGATGGCGGCTTTGACCATTTCTACGGCGTCCTGTGAGAAACCTACAGTCGGGTCCGGCTTGTACCAGACCGTGCCGGTCCCGAACCCCATCTGGGTTCCGGTATCAAGCAGTGAGTAATGGTATTCTATGCTCTGTAGAGTACCCAAGAGTAAGGAAGGGGTCTTACGACGGGGATCTCCTGGCTATTGTTCAGTCTTGCGGTTGGGATCCTTCGTGCCATGGTTATAGGTCGTTGAAAGATTGTGAGATTGTCAAAGGCTACACGTCGTCAATGTGAAGAGACTTGCTGAAAGGGAGGTGCCAGCGTATGAACTTGAGAAAAGAGGGGGAGACCGACGCTGCACTCACCATCTGCTGGGGCTTGCATTTAAAAGCTTGCCGAGAGGGTGACCGTCAGCACTAAGTAGTTATCCCGGACATGTAAATATAGGTTCTTAGTTGCTCCGAGGAATGGGATGCAGTCATCACCTCCAAGAAATGAGGGGTGAAAACGAGTGCATCTTTTAAGCAAAGGCGAAAGGTGATGGGCTTGGGTGTTTTTGTCCTGTCAATGTAGTTCAGATCACGATGTTCTACTAGTTCACGTAACTGGCGACGGCATGATTATATAATCTCATTCTCATTACACACCAAGTCTGCTATTCATTACTGCCTTCATATCCGTAGGCGCGCCCAACCAGCATTATTGGCTCATCAGCTCGCAGCAGCAACTCTTTTGATGCTGTCAAATAACCTCGATCAACAAAGTTCCATATCGGTGTTGTGTTCCACTCGTCAAGAATCAGCGGTAAAGATCCGCATATCGCTGATGTCGCCAGGGACTTGATATTGTACACACTGCCTGAGGACTCTCATCTCGACCAAGCGCCGTGGTGCAAGTTCAGCTTGCTGTTAATGGCGTGGTTATAACGGATGGAGTCGGGTGCAGTAAGTCCGAACAAAGGAATTGCGAGAACCATATTGCTGTTCGCAATGTCTGGGCATTGAGGGAAGTCAGCCTAAGACATGGCGCTCGCCTTATCCTTCTGTACTTAGGCTTGGTTCTCCGTGACCCACTGGTCAATCTGGCCGACCATGTCGGAGACAACGAGCTCCTCCATAATTGCACTTCTTGCTTGCTTTTGTCTCAGTTCCTGTTCAACCTCTCCTTTGAGTAACTCGAGCAGGTTGACATGGTTTCCCTTCATGAGCTTGCCCATCCAAGAAATGAGTTTCCACCATGCATCAACCATGGCCACTCGGAATCGCGGATCGTCGAGGTCGATGGATGGGTTGGATGGTGTGAGAGAGAGCTCTTTTCCCAGCTCTTGGTCTTGGTCATACAGGCGCGTACGGAAGACGAGACGGACGAACCGACTGTCTAGATAGTTGCTAGTCTTGGTGTAGCCGAATACGGCAAGGTCCCCGAAGCTGATGCTGCTGGTGGTGGGAAAGGGCATGACCCAGCTCTCGCAGCCCTTGTACTTGGGCATCTTGAGTTGCAGGGAGTTCCATAACTCGTCACGGTAGTCGAGCTCAAGGGTGTAGAAGGACCCCATGGTCTCAGTCTTAGCAGTTGTACGGGGCTGAGAATGGTTGTGCGTATTCTTCTGCTGTTGGTTGTCCTTTCGGATAATGTTGTTTGCTTGATCAGGGCTGTTTACTTGATGGTTGTTGTTTATCTCAAGTTTGCTGATCATCTGGTCTCTCATTCTCCTCGATAGGAATAGGCGCCAACCTACTTTCCGTGGGGCCTGCTCCAGGCGAATATCACTACAATGAAAACGCGAGGTGCGGGGACGTCTGTGGCTATTGTGCTGGCCCTGGAAGGTAGGGCGACGATTGCTACGGGAAGCTCCCAGTGGTGGCTGAGGGGCTTGGTTGTAGCCGTTGGGACGATTGAGGGAATTGCCGTTGTGCATGCTCTGACTGAGCCCTCCTCTTCTGACGCCGCCATCGGGCAACATGCCGTTGTTGCTGGACATGTTCACGATTGAGTGACTGTTAATGAAACGTGATGGGTAGGTGTGGATGTCCTTCTCTGACTTTGTCTCAACGTCAGGTCACAGCCGAAATGAGATAGAACAAGAGAAACGAAGGAGAATGAATGGTGTTCGTTGTCTGAGTTGGAGTCACCAACTCTGGGGTGTGTGGATGTGCTCGTGTTCGGATGAGTGTATGTATTTGATTCAGACGAGGGCAGAGCACCGAGAAGGAGTGATGAAAGAAAAGACCTCGAGAAAATGCGGCTGCAGGTGGGATGTTTTTTCCTATAGGTCGGGTACATCTGTATAGAACTAGGTAGGTGGGGTCCCACTTTTGTCCCAAGCACTGAGCAGTGGAGAATCCAGCAGTTCATGCTATGAAGATGTGAAAAGAATTTCAAAGGATGCTTATGTTTCTACACATCTGATTAAGTACCAGTGACAACACAATAAACAAGAATACAGCTTGCAGTGACCACATCATTCAGTGTTGATTGTTACGTGCATCAACCTCAAATAACCTTGTGTTTGTTTGCCTGGTAACAAAGCAGTTGAGACCATGTTATTCCAGTAACTCACACACTTAGTAATGACACATTGGGGCTGCCTTTCTGTATGTGATTGATCTTCATTTTCCTATTCGTGTACATGATGTCTAATAGTCAAGTGCCCGTCTTTGCCAGTCCAATGCTTCACAGCAAGTTGCTGTTTCAAACCTGCCAATTACCCTTCAATAGCGAGGCTCAGAATGGCAGCAGCAATACTGATGAGCTAGGCATATCCAGTAGCCAGATGCCGGTGTTTTCCGAGAATGTCTAGTGTACAATGCGCCCTCCCTCCGAGAACCCCTGTTCTGACCGATGTGCCAGCTTCCAGGAACGTCTAAAGTGTACGCTCCTGCTTCTGCTTGAGATCAAGCTTGACTCACCCTCTAGGGATTCGAGAAGGTTGATTTCGTCGCCACGCATGAGCCTAGCCAGCCAGCGACCGAGCTTCCACCACGCATGCGTCAAGGCGGAACGGCATCGCAAATCCTCCAGGTTGATTGAAGGGTTCCTTACAAGGGCACAGCTCTCATAGCCCTGGTATTCGGGCATCTTCAGCTTCATGCTGTCCCAGAGCTCACTTCGGAACATCGACTCCAGGGCGTAGAAGCTTCCCATGATGTCGATCTTGTGGCTGTTCCTGGCTTGGGACTGGAACTGCCCTTGAAATTCCACCATCATGTCTTCGTCATTCAGGATGGGTGTAATCGCCAGCCTAATATCGGTGTCCTGCTTGCGATCATCGGTGCTGACATTATCTGGGCTGGCGTGGGAATTGCCATGCTAATTGGCCTTGGGGCGTCTTTGGTGCTTGTTGTGGACACGGAAACGTCGGTTTCTGTTCGAGTCTGCTAGGGATGAATGGGACAGGGTGTAGGTGCGGTTGCTTCCAGAGTTGTAATCGCGATTTCTGACAAGGTTTTCGATAGTGCTAATGACAGGACAGGTGACGGAGCCGTTGACTGGGCTGGTGGGAAGGTTGTTGCCAGAGTGTACGGCAGGACGGAGGTCAGGGTCATTGAGACGGTTATGGATGCTCTGATACAGCCCACCATGGTTGACACGGGCATCAGCCATGATTTCAACAGCTTAATTGGCCTTTTTGGTGTTGTAGAACATCTTGAGTTGGGGCTTGGGGCTTGGGGCTCAGGGCTCATACCATTCCTTCAGCAAAGCCCTGTCGCTGGGCAAAGCGGACTAGGCCGTTGCTTGCGTTACTAGCATTGTTGATGTGTTTCCACAGGCTGTTCTTTGGTAGCGTATTTTCGCGCTCCAGAAAACATACTGGCTCCATCCGTGGGTCGCGACCAGCTACGGCGCTGCCAGCACCGCTGTGGAAATACACCACCAGTTCCTTGAAACATTTGCCTAGCGTCATGATGGGGTAAACCTGTTCGACCAGGTGATGAAAATAGTTCAGGACTCTCATGTCCTGGAACGCGTACATCCGGTGGCACATCCGGCGGGACGAGAAAAAGAATATGAGGAGAGGTGGGTCTATCAGGAGTTGTTTTATATAGGAACTTCTCGAGGTTATTAGTATACATGAATAGGACTTTCCATTGCTGTTTCTATTTCTATGCAGCTATATAGCTGAAAACAGTGATACAACAGTCCGCACCGACCATGGATGTGGTATCGATTGTCAACAAACAACAGAGCTGATAAGTTGCGCTTCAGTCCAAAGACTACTAGCAAAGCGGATTCCTGCATAGCTATAGCCATTGCCTTCCAAACGGCATACAAAACGAATACTGTACATAGTCGCTAATACACCGCTGTCCAATCAATATCCATAAGGATTTATTGTACGCGGTCGTTGATGACTCATCACATGCTTAGTGATGCCTATGGTATAGCACCTATTGCTCTTTGTTATGCGACACTTGTTCTTGTTATAAGGACCACTTAAGCTTGTTACCACGTAAATTTACTAGCATCTCAAGAACAAGTGCCTTGTTTTATCACAAATCCTGTATCTCTTTTTATAATGCCTATACAGTGTGCGAAAGGGTCATCATAGGTGATAACCTTGTAGTTGCCTATGGTTAAAAGCTTGGTGGGTGTGTTATTGAAGTATTTGGCGCTTAGGCCAGCGTGTTTGAATTACCCAGCCCTCGTTCATTCTCTGCCTGGCTTACATTCAATGCTGTAACTGACCTGTATTCAATGCCGCAAGTGGTTTGCGCTTAATGCTGTCTACCTGGCCTACATTCACAGTTCACAGTTCCCTATAAATAGGCACCTCATTCCCAAGCATAACCACACCATCTTCCCTTCCTTTTTTTTTCTCGCCGCAACCTACTCCCCGTCTCCTTGTCAATTCGTCTCCAAGATTGACATCAAACCCACTCTCTGTCCGCCACGCATCCAATAGGATTGGATCACCACAGGTAACAAGGCCTTTGTTCTCTTTCTTCCTATCTGAGTACTAATAAATCACTTGTTAGCAGGCCTTTCACATTCACAACTCGGTACTTCTGTCAGTGCCCACAAGAAAAAATCGCCAAGATGAGCCTGTTCATATCCCCCACCGACGAGCTTTCCTCCGACGCGGAGGCGAGAAGAACTGCCGTGCGTTCGCTTCTGGAGACTCGCGATCCGAATTTACGACACTACATTTTCTACAAGCAACTGAAGGACAACGCCGTCGCGAAAGTACAAGAAGAACTCATGAAGTGGTCGCGATCGTGCCTGATCAACAAGGAACGGGCTAACGATGTCAACGCCGAGTGGTACCACTGGCGAGTTGATCGCGCCATGTTCCACCCTCGTCGTTAAAGACGGCGAGAAGTTCCCTTATGAGGACAAAGCTCCCACAGGTACCTGGCTGCGCCCCACTCCTGGAGTGGGCAACCCATTGGAGAGATCAAGTCGACCTTTACGCCAAGGCATTCGACGAGACCATTGTCAGCGATCATCGTGATGAGCCTATCCAAGTCCAGGCTAACGGACTCGCTCTCGACGATGGCTCCCCAAATAACGAAGATGCACAGGCCGCCTCTGCCCCTGAGAACGACATAACCCTCCCGGAAATGGCTCGCGCGGTCCAAGCTCCGCGTCAACTAACATGGGTCTGTGCCAACTGCGGCGAGCGTGGACATACCCTCGGCGATTGTGTCACCCCAATCTCGCCGGCTGCGATATCGACGGATGTCCTATGTGTAACACCAAAGCGCACTCATTCGACGAGTGTCACAATACCAAGTACCTGAGCCCAGAGTCCATCCTGAATATGCTCTACTTCAGGCGGGGAGGCAAATGCCAGATTCGCTCCAACCGAGATATTTTCGTGCTGCTAAAGCAGTATGTGGAGCATCATGAGACCCAGGGCCACGACATGTCGGCGATGCTCGATGCTGACGCCCCCTGGACCCGCGCCTTCACCCAGGAATTCCTCGAGGAGCCTGACAGCGCCGGAAAAGTCCAGGCCTACAGTGGATACGGTGGCAACACCCACCAGCCTGTCGAGGAGGATCCTAGTGTCACCCAAGAGGATATCATGGCTAGCAAGATCTCTTCCTCCTACTCCTCATACCACGAGAAGAAAAGAAGCGGCCGCGTACGCCGCCTATCTGGAGAAAGGTGGTGCTTGATTAAGATTGAAGGGAGGTGATTTGGAGTTGGGATGTCAGTAGTGGAAAAGCAATTATGGAATACCATTGTCTTGCATCCGTTCGTGCTTCTTTTCTGTAGGCTAAACTTCGTTAATAAATCACACGTCTTGATTAAACCAATTTCTACTAAGAAAATAATACTAATGCTTGATGTTGGTACTATCCCGATATGCTTATATGTAGCTGACCTCTCCCAGTCTGCGCTTGTCAAAGTCGTGTGGATAGTGCTTATCCGCGTCAACATCGTCATCAGGGCGTTTGCGCTTCTGGGGTATGACAGGTCTTGGTCCGCTGGATGCAACAGACAAGCCAGCACAACATACAACTGCTTGGAACAGATAGCTTCGTACGAGAGATTATGTTGGTGGCGGAACACTACGTCACAATATACTTGGGGAGCTGCAGAGAGAGTTGTTAGCCGGGTACGCTGCAACCACCGCCATGTACGACCCTGGCGTGGCGAAAGCGTATTTGACGGCCAAAGCTCTCGTCGGCGAAAGGCGAGCCGGCCTGGCTGTATGGGCTAGGATAATCAGATGCTGCTCAGTGGCGCTGCTGGCCTGGGGCAAGGGAGAACGGCGGCGGTCGGTAATGAGCACGCCACCTCATGCTCTTCAAGGATGGCGCATGGTGTCAATACGTCAGTACGAACCAGTACCCCTTACAATCAAACCATCATGTGGCTCCAAGACGTAGTAGATCAGAGACCAGACTCGAGCAGACATGGTTCTATCCGGCCAAGAACATTCTGGCACGGGATCAATGTGCACAGGCTGCTGTGAACCTAACACCTCTATGATCCAGCCCAAGTTGATGAGCCCTTAAGACATCCTGAGTGACAGTGCCACGCCTTTTGTTCTTGGTCTTCATATGAAACCTTTGTCCTTTTCAAAGCGTTTAAAAAATTTCTTTTGCCATAACTATATTCTCAAAGCCGTTCCCGTCATTTCTTAATAAAAAGAACACTTCTGAAGTACTGTCCATAGCTGATACCTATGACATCCGGCAGGGTTACAAAGAGGTCCTAGTCGTCAGCCCACTTAATTCTCGCTCCCTCCGTTAAGACGGTTCCCAAGGTGTTCATGATTCTTTGATAAGCCGGGGAATTCGAGGGCTGGCAGTTATGGGGCATCTCGGCACATCTCTCAAAGAATGCCTCCAAGTCTGTTCCTGGGCGAGGAGGAGCGGTTTTGGCCATTCTCAGCCAATATTTTGCCCTCTTGCGCTCTTTCTAGGTAGAAGTAAAACGTTCGTAGAGATCGTGCATGCATATTCAAGCTGTGGCAACTACTTATATTGCCACCTGCAATTCAGAGCTACTTGCTCAACATCGGTGTGAACTCTAATGTCGCCTTTGCACAGACTGCCGAGAACCTAATCTCTTAAGTTTAGTCTTATATTGACGTACAAGTATTAGCCTCCTACTATGCCCATGACCTCCTCTTGCTCTCGTAACTCACTAAAGAGACCACCATCAAAGCTCTACCGACTCCAGTTCAGCCTTAAAGTCGCCAAATTGTGTCTCCTCAGTCGAACCAACACTCTCCAGTTGCTCAGTCTTGAACTCATCTGCGTTCCATACACCCATCCAACTGCCCGTGCATCTCACCGACATCTTCCCCTTGAGCTTGTCCAAGGGCACAACGGGCTCGCCCAGCTCCAGCACGTTCTCCTCCTTCTCTCCGGGCTTGATGGTGACAAGGGAGTCGCTCTCAGGCGGCATCTTCCTCCGGACCTGGATGGTGTTGGTCTGGACAGGATCCGACGATCCGGAGGGGATGAGCTCGACCAGCCCCAGCTTGAGTGCGATCGGGTCCAGCGGCGAGTTCCAGGTGATCAGCGTCAGGGGCTTGTCGCCTGTATTGGTGACGCCGAGGACCAGCTTGTGCTCGCCCGCATGGCGGATCGACACTTCTAGGTTCGAAGCCATGCCTGATGCCAGTGTGAGTGCGGGAGAGCCGGTCAAGGGATGAGAGTCTGCTGCAGCGGAGTTCTTCCAGAAGAGGAAGAGCAGAGCGACTGCGACGAAGACAAGGGCAGTATTCTGAGATCGGCTCATGCGCTGTGTAATCTTTGTTATTGCTTGTTCTTGGTTATGTTTAGCAGGGGGACGAACATGCGATGGAAAAACAGAACAACGGAGAGATATCCTCAGTATGCGACTGGTCGTTTATGGCAGGTCGGAATACCTTTGGGCAAGAGTGGTGGAAGATAGGCAATACGGAGCGAGGTTAAGTAAGAGTTGTCAACACATGTCGTCGTATGCGGGCCCGTCTGAAGTTCCATGGAAGAAGATCAAAGTGGGCCGACGCAAAGCGACGCTGAAGCGAGTCTGCCCAGCAGCGCACAATTGCTTGGCCCAGAAGGCTTGTTTGCCTACCGAACCCTGACGATCGCTGATTAGCAATTCCAACTGCCTATTTGGGCATGGAATTCACTGGTGAAGAGGAACATTTACATGTGGGAAATATAGATTAGGAGGACGGGGTATTTTCCCAGTTACTGCCGTGCTGCGACGTTGGCAGCGCTTGTCCAGCGGGGATTATGCGCGCCAAGCCTTAAGAACGGGGTCGCTGCTGGGTCTACCGCCGGACGCCAACGGGGCACTCTGCCTGCAGCCACGGGACACAGGTAGTGATTAGGAAGGTCGTGGTGCCACGGCAAGCTTTTGTATATATTGGGACTAGGTGGCGCGCATAATAACGCTGATATCTGTTCTGATATCTCTAGCACGTGAGTAATACTATTCCCGAAGGCTGCAGTGCTACTTGCCGTCGCATCTATTACTCAACAGCCGGCAGATAACACTCACTGCAAAGTTGAACTCCTCTGTGATTGGCTGCGCGGCCAATCAAGCCTCAGATAGTAAACATGAGCCAAGTGAACGACCCAGCGAACAACCAGACGAAAACCATCTCGATAGAATATGGCCCTAGTTTCGGCAAGCGGCACATGGTGATTGGCAGTACTACCGCATCCTATAAGGCATGGAGCGACAGGGCTAGGCCGGGACAACCATTACAGGGCAAAAATTGGGCAACGACTGGACAATGGACAAAAGGATCCTGGCAAATGACCGGCAGTGATCAGGTACGAGTTTGGGGTAGTCGTTCGGGAGATCTGGGCCTACTCCGAGATTCCTGACTGATAAGCAAGTTGCATGGACTTCCTCTAACCTGACTGGTCGGCTACGCCGGGTAGTCGTACAAGACCCCACCCCCCTCGGTTTCAGACTAGCTGATGGGTGCCCTCCTCTTTCTCTGGGAGGCAACGGAAGTCAGGAACCTGCTGTGCAGTCCGAAAAGCAATAAATAACTACGGCAGCAGAGAGACACAGAGTGTGTGCGACCGCTTAATCTTGACAGACTACGTAGTCACTGAGGGCCCAAGAGCAACCAATGACACAGCATTTGTGTCCCTAGTATCATTCTACGAGCACTGTAACTGGTAGCAATGCTGAGGGAGGGGAACTTGGGCGAAAGGACCAGGCGACAGAGCCTGACGATGTACCGTTCACATAAGCAAGCACCAAATCTTGGCATTATTATGTCGAGCCAGTTATCGAGCTAACCGGATTATTCCACAGATTGTTCGTCTTCCTTATCATGCATGGCCAGCAACATATTAGGACGCCCACATATAGCCTCTGTCTGGATCTGAATAATAAATTAGGAAAATGCAGGACGAGCCACAACTTCATGCTCCTTCCCGTTGTTGGCGAGCGAGAGCCGGGCCCCGTCCGATTGTGGGTGTGGTGCCATTCCGAAAAACCACATGCCTTCTTTGACTTCTCTGGCCGAGCTGGTGATGGCGGCTGCGTGTCTTGGCAACGGTTGTTCGGCGAAGTCTGCGCTAGACAGCTTCCTTTCTCTGCTTAGGAGCATTCTGTCTCGCATCCCGAGACGTGCGGGCAGGTGGCGTACGGGCAGGCTATAGTAGGTCTTCACAATAGGGGCTAGGTATGGACTCTAGGAGTATAAGTATGGAGGTGATCTCGTTCACTATTCCCTCCTGTTCCTATGATACTCATCCCCCATCGACTCTCGCTCAGTCAAGACCCAAGGCAGCCTCATAAGATCTCTCCGTTCTTCAAGCCCCCTCACTCACTTGAATCTTCAACATGAAGTTCTTCGCCACCGTCACCCTGCTCGCCTCGGCGGCCAGCGCCGCCGTCCTCGACGTCGCCAAGCGCGACGTGCCCCTGGCCGTCACGCTGGAGAAGACCGGCAACACCCAGGTCAAGGCCACCGTCGTCAACAATGGCAAGGAGGCCATCAAGGTCTTCAAGACCGGCACCTTCCTGGACGACGCCGCTGTCGAGAAGGTCGATGTGTTCCAGGGCTGTAAGTTCTTACTTACCCTCTTGTCAACCAAAACACTACAATGAGATACTGACATAAACCCCCTATGAATCAGCCGAGAAGGTTGCCTTCGACGGTCTCCGCCTCCGCGTCGCCACCTCCGGCCTGCCCGAGGATGCCTTCAGCGTCATCGCCCCCGGCGCCTCGGTCGAGGCCACCTTCGACATCGCGCAGATGCACGACCTGAGCAAGGGCGGCGCCTACGACGTCGTCTCCACCAGCGGCTTCCTGACCGCGGCACTCGACTCCACCGACCTGGACGGCGTCGTCGCCTACACCTCCAACACCCTGAAGACCGAGGTCGACGGTGCCGAGGCCGCCGCGGCCCGCGCCTCGTTCGTCGGCCGCCGCACCTCGGTCCAGTCGGACTGCACGGGATCCAAAGGCACCGCCATTCGCTCCGCTCTCAGCAATTGCGCCTCGGCTGCCCGCACTGCCGCTAGCACTGCGCGCTCCAGCTCGTCCAAGATGACTGAGTACTTCAAGTCGTCGTCCTCGTCCACCGTCAGCACTGTTGCCAACGTCTTCACCAAGGTGGCCTCCGAGTGCGGCAGCACCAGCGGCGGAAACTCGTGAGTTTTACCTTGTTCACTTAGCCCTTTTTTTATTCTATAATCAGTCAGTCACTAACCTGCCGTTCAGCCGCCTTTACTGCTCCGATGTCTACGGCGCCTGCTCCTCCGGCGTCCTGGCCTACACCCTGCCCTCCAGCAGCTACATGGCCTACTGCAACCTCTTCTTCAGCGCCCTGTCCGGCGTCTCCCGCCGGTGCCACGACCAGGACCAGGCCAGCACCGTCCTGCACGAGGCCACCCACCTGAGACAGATCAAGGGCACCGAGGACTACAACGGCTATGGGTACAGCTACGTCCGCAGCCTGTCGGCCAGCCAAAACTTGAACCACGCGTAAGTCCACCTTCTCACTTCGCCTAGTAGTTCTCGCATTCGATATAATACTAACGCACTGTTCCACAACTTAGTGACACCTACGCTCTGTTCGCCCAGTCCATCTACGCCGGCTGCTAAGCGTCTTGATGTTTCGCTGTCCGCGTTGTCGCTAGGCTTGTATATGAGCTTGCGGTGGAGACGCAAGGGGGTTAAGGGGGGGGTGGGTATAGGGGCTTATGCGTTTTTCTATGTATCCACTTGGCTTGAGATTGTACATCACCAAAAACCAAGTCGGTCCCTTTCTTAAGATATATAAAACCCTATAGCCGAATACGTATAAGGTGCCACTCCCTCCCGCTAACTCCCTCCCTCACAAGGGGTGTGTAGAACATATTGCTAGCAGAGTCTTGTCTTCAGAACCCAGGTTAATCATGTCCTCCCGTGAGCGAGCGCATTAACTCGAACATGCGTAGTTATAGCGTGGCAGGTGTCGCCATTTGATGAGGATGTGGTAAGCTCGATTCTTCAACTTTGTTCCAAGATGACTACCCGAGTGCCTGCATCCTCGCTTAGTGTGATCCGCAATGCCATGCTCAATGCCTATAACCCCGTCTCGCTGTCCTGGAATCATTCTCCATCCTTTCGGAAGATCTCGACACGGTCTCAGGCGTATACCCTAAGGCATGGGATATTGACGTGCGCCCGGTCTAACTCATCGAAGAGTTCTTCGCGGCACTCGGGAGGTCTGAGCCGGTGGATCGACCTCGTACACCAGTGTCGCCGGACAATGAAGAGGTTGCGGCGCGGGTGGCGGAAACCTCACCCAAGAAACAAGCCATACGCTTGCGAACCATTCACTCCGATCATCTTTTGTTTCCTACGCCTGACTTAATGACAGAGGGCTGGCTTGTAGTTGGAAGGACTGGGCACTGCATCGTCCAATGCATTTTCCACCCTGGATGCAAAATTATATATCAGGGGCATTTTGAATTCGACCGATTTGTTAACGCAGAGACGGTCAAGATATCCGGGGCTATGTGGGAACCAAATGCTCTGGAATTAGGACTGGGGTTGATTGACTTCGAGGATTACTCTTGACCGACAGCCGATTTTGTCCTAGAATTCCTCTTGATCAACGCGAGCAAACTGGTCAATCATTCGGTCTTGTAATGGTACCGCTTGGGACATCATGAGGACTCAAACTCGTCTTAGCCGTAAGTTTTAAATGGTTCCTATCATTCCTCATGCACACAAATGTATTTGGCAGCTCTATCGATTTTAGTCAAATAAAAAACACTATGTGCGGTGTCTGTGTCAAAGCTGTTCAATGAAGTCCATGGCAACGGTACGCATAGGTAAGGAATCCTTAATACGTATAGGCTTATAGTCACCAATGCCCAATTGTCGGTCAGTCCGATTGACGCCACAACTGGGACAATAAGCAATGTAGTCTTTCGACCAGGCGCTTCTTATCCTTAATAGCTAGAGTGTCCAGATCCTCCAACATCCCCTTTGGTCCAAAACGATGCTTGTCATCATATGTCATGGCGAGGAATTCGCGAATGAGGATGTGGGGGACGCAAAGTCTGTGTGTTCCCAGATGGTCAACGTGATACAAGAACTGTTACCAGGCATTGGATCGAGATTGGCTGCATCAATATGCACACAAATCCGGATGTTTCTTATTCCGCTGCAACTTGAGACCAATAGGGTATTCAGATAAGCGAGTGGCGGCCGTGACCTGGCCGGACTGACTCCAAAGAGGGCTCAGCCGCTCGAGAGGGTCATATTTTTCTCCTCTTCTCCTCATCTACCCACTTACCTTGACAAGCAGCCTGAACAAACTATTATTGCCCCAAAGTATCAACCATACTCAGTTGTAATCCCGAACTGTGTCACAGTCTTCAGATTGAACCAAACTTCGCGGTCGTAGTGTTCACAATGCGACTTCTCGACACTTCCACACTTGCCCTCGTCACTAAACATGACAATGATCCTCCACCTTACGCCATCTTGTCCCATACCTGGGGAAAGGACGAAGACAAATTCAGCTTCGACGACATCAAGCAGCTGATGGCTTATCAAGCCCATTACTCTGGGTGGCTGGGTCGCTCAATACGTGCCAAGACCGGCTTCGCCAAAGTGCGAGGTGCTGCTGCCCTGGCCAAATCACAAGGCTATGACTACATCTGGATCGACACCTGCTGTATTGACAAGAGCTCCAGCGCCGAGCTATCAGATGCCATCAACTCCATTTATCGGTATTACCGCGATTCAGCTGTGTGCTATGCATATCTAATCGATGTGGATGTCACCAAGGCTGCAGAGGAGCCTGAGAAAACTGAAAAGCCTGGGTGGCATTTCGGTGACAAGGAGAATTACCAGCTCGAGGATATTGAGAAGCACGAGCACTTCCAATTGCCTGCGGAGTTCAAGAGACTCAAAGTTCTCAAGGAGAAGATTAGACGAAGTCGCTGGTTCACCCGAGGCTGGACTTTGCAGGAGTTTGTTGCACTTGCTGATGTCAAATGCTATACTAAAGACTGGCAACTTATCGGCAACAAGCAAGGCACCGACCCATCAAAGGAGCGACTGCACAAGGCTCTGAAGCTACCACCATTGCTTACGAGGATCACGGACATCCTCAAAAGGCTTTGGTCAGCGGCGACACTATGGAGTTGAGTGACTTCAGTGTTGCTCAGCGAATGTCATGGGCATCAAGACGCGAAACAACAAGGTCTGAGGATATCGCATACTGTCTGATGGGAATTTTCAACGTCAATATGCCTCTCCTATATGGGGAAGGGGATCGTGCATTCATCCGTCTTCAAGAGGAAATCCTAAAGGGTAGGGTTGCATTTCCATCCATGCCTTTCTTCATACCGCACTGCTTTGATCATCAGACAGCGCATTATCAAGAACTAACTCAGGATCGACAGCGTCAACAGATCTCACGATAGCTTCCTGGACCTGCTTCGGTATGAGGGTTGTGGTCTTCTAGCTTCTCACCCAGCGCTTTTTGCCGACTGCAGACAAAGAGTTGTCAGACGGGAGGGAAGGCCTTATATTGCTCCTAATGCTCCATGCGCGATGACAAACCAGGGTTTGCGCATCCAGTTTGATCTTCTATCACCCTTATATATCCAATATCGGATCCCCACCTTTCCGGTTGGGAATGATGACTATGATAAGAGTAGCATGACTTTCAAGAAAAATGCGTTCTTCGCCATTTTATATGAGGAAGATACTGAAAATACTGAAGACTACGCTTCTATATCATTCAATTGGGTTGGCATCCTACTCTGGTCACTGGGCGGCGGCCAGTACATCCGGCGTGACCCTCATCTGGTTTACCTAAGCCAGCTGACGGTGCTACGGTCACCCTATGCAACGGCGACCCTAAAAACTAATAACAATACTATATAATAATAATACGAATAATTTAATTAAAAATTAATATAAAATCTTAAAAATACCGTTTTAGTCTTAAAACGCTTTTATAACACTTTTAATCTTAGATTTAGAGTCGGATTTAATTATAACAGCTTTCGGCGCCGACGATAAAAGAGTGATAGCTTAAGGTTCCGGTGTAACGCTATTTATTTCCTTCTTAATTACTATAGTATCTCGTATATGCGTAAATTTCTAATTAAGGTTAAGTATTACTTTTTTCCTTTTTTTATTTCTTTTTTTTAAATTATTTTTTAAAACTAACTTCTCGTGCTCTAATTAGCCGATCTAGCCGTTTAAAGTATTTAGATTTTTTTAAAGCTTCCGGAATAAAACCCGGCGCGTTACGTTATTAAAAATAGTATTATTATTATTAAACGTATCCGTTAACTCTTTAATTTAGCGGCTAGTTATAAGTGTTAGTAATGTTATAAAAGAGAATTATTTATCGAAAACGTTGAGGGGAGGCTTAAATGGTCCTGCTTTTACCTAGTTTTTTATCCTCCGGTTCCGGTTATTAAGGGGCTTATTAATATCGCGAGGAAATATACTAGTTACGGCCTAGCCGCTAATTATTATATACGGCCGAAAAGTAAACTTTTTAATTAACTTATAATATTAAAAGAAATCCTTTTTATTTATATTTATATTATTAAGCTTTATATAGTATAAGGTTATTTTTTAATAGTAAATATCTTTTAATATATTAAAAGAATTAAGATTTAAGGGTTATAATAAATATAACGAGTGTATTAAAAAGAAGAAAAGCTATATTTTATATTTTAAGCACGTTATAATAAAGTCCTCGCTTACGTAGCTAGCGTGGCTATCTAAGATAATAAGCCGCTATTAGTTTTCGTTTTAAAGCTTTATATAAGGGATAAAGACCTTATTTAGCTATACTAAGACCAGCTCTTTATTAGTCCAGCCTTTAAGGGATGCCGCAAAGACCTAATCCTCTATAGCATCCGTTAACGAGTCTTTCTCCTCCGGAAACTATTATTGCTAGACTTATTAATCCTTAAATATAATGAGAAGAGGCAAGGCTCGGCTTAAAGCGTTATTATATTCGACTATAAAAACCTATTCTCGGTTAGGGGAGTTTATAACTAGTATTTTTTTTATTTTAATAGGTTTAATAACTATTATATTCGTTTTATAACCGAGCTAGTTACCGATCTCGTCGATATTAAACCGAAACTCCGGAAGGATCGATTTTAGAATAAGATTATTAAACCGCTCGAAAAACTCGATAATTTTTTTTACGGAAGTTACGTTAAACCTTAAAAATTAATCCTTTTAAAAAGAGTAGTACCGATATATAAATAGTAAGTAATAAATCTTTTAACCTAGTATTTATTAAGTATTATATTAATCTCGTTAATTTAAAAGATTCGTTAAGCGAATATTTAAAAGATAATATACGCTAGTGAGCAGTTTAAATTATATTATATAAAGTATTAAATTACGATTTAAGACTTTTCCGCTATTATTAAGGCTTAGAAGGATTTATTCGGTTGTTTTATAGTTTTATAGCCGTGAATCCGAGCCCTTAGAGTTATTCTAAAGATATTATACTTTTCGGCGGCTTGTTTTATTAACGAACTATTTATAACATTTTAAATCACGCGTTATAGTGTTAACTCGTTAAGTTTACTACTTATTAAAAAGAGGAAAAGAAAAGAAAGAAGATGGGATTATTTAATTAATTATAAATCAAAAGCTGACTGGTTTATATACTGATTTATATGTGGTACTGTCAGGG
Source organism: Apiospora phragmitis (assembly GCF_038363925.1). Taxonomy (NCBI): domain Eukaryota; kingdom Fungi; phylum Ascomycota; class Sordariomycetes; order Amphisphaeriales; family Apiosporaceae; genus Apiospora; species Apiospora phragmitis. The sequence continues at coordinate 4,852,860 of NW_027117400.1, read as the reverse complement.
GCTATCTAAATTTAGGGGTCACCGTTGTATGGGGTGACCGTAGCACCGTCAGCTGGCTTACTCAACAAAACACGCTGTTCGCAACAACGAAGTACGTTCATATATGTGAAGTAACAACCGAGGCGGCCAATCCCGACACTACACATATCCTTCAATCGGACATACTTCAAGATACTAGATTCGCATCCTAAGCTGGACAATTCTGAGTTGCCATTGGACGTATCTGGGCGAGACCCCTTAGCAATTGTACGCTTTGTCACTGAGGGTAACGTCACGATTGATGCGTTTTTCGGCTTTTGCCTGGAGCAACAGGGAGCTAGATGGAAGAACCTATCACCTGAACGGGGTCGTAAGCACGGAACCCATCTCTGCTGTCCCAGTTGGTGCGTACTCAAGGATAGCGATCTTGATGTCCCGCTGGAACAGGTTGCGAGGAACTTCTTTGAAACGACTCAGGGATGTGAAATTAAGCGTGTCTGGGAACTCATTTACAGCCGCATTCGAGGGGTTGAGCAACAGAAACATCGTCTTCCGGCTAGAATCCGCAGTCCTGTTTGGAGACGCCGAGAATTCGGGATTCAGCGAATCAGGGATATTATTCAAGACAACCAGGGTTTGATAAATTACGCGATAAAGCTCTTCCCGCGGATAGAATCGTCTCCCACTGTTGGCCCTGGCATCATCGATCAAGATGTAGCGGAACAAAGCATGTTCCAGCGACATTCTGCAAGGCAATTTAATGTAAGCATGCGTCAAAAACGACACGGCTACGATTTTACAGAGCCTGCACGGAGATGACCATGATCGACGTTTGTTCTCGGCAAGTACCACAGTTGCATATGACGGTGCTCGTGAACATGACCTCTCAGTCATGTTCGATGGGTTCAAACCACTTCATTGGGCCGTTGCGTACGGCAATATTGATGCCGTGCATATCCTTTTTGAGCAGGATGCATTGCGCTACACAGAAGGGACTACCTATCTTCTAACTCCACTGGACATCGCTCTTATGAGAGGGGACTTAGACATCATACGATAGTTGATATCTCTTGTATCAGACAAGATAGTGCCGGAAATAACGCCTCTACCTCTCCGGAAAAAGATGATTGAACCCCGGCTCCACTTGGCAGCAGCGCTCATACATACTAGGGAAATCAAGAACATGTTGCAACATCTTCCCGAGCCATCTTCTGTCGACCTTGAAGTCGCCCATTTCGAGGAAAGCGACAAGAGACGCGTTATGGCAGGGCGCTGGACTAACGAAAAGTACAGTTGGCTGCATGAGACACATTTGCATCGTGCTGCAGCAATGGGTAACTGGCACGCCGTCAAAGCTATACTTCAGCTCGACAAGATCCTTGACATCAACGCACTTGATGTGCAAGATCGGACGCCGCTTTGGCAAGCGGCCGCTGCCGGATCATGGAAGATTGTAGGGCTTCTGTTGAAACATGGAGCAAACACAAATGCTAGAGACAAGCGGTGGAAGACATCATTGGATGCCGCGTGTGTGGGCGGACATCTTGGAACAGTGCATTTCCTCCTGAGGGCAGGAGCCAAACCAACATATCCAGTCATACAGATAACCTGTCTGACCGGGTATGACTCAATTCTGCAGGCAATCCTACGTCAAGGGGCTAAAGCAGAACTCGACACCGACACTGCTCTCCATATAGCGGCAGCCAACGGACGGTTTGATTGCGTAAAGAGTCTTTGTGCTTTTGGCTGCGACACAGGGGTGAGGGACATGGAAATATATCGGAAAAAAGATTCGCCTGAAGAAGTCCATGTGGACAATTGTCCGACTGACCCTCTAGGTTTTGCGATACGATATGGTCACGGGGACATTGCCGAATACCTGTTGCGCAGAGACAACCGGAAAGCGTTCCTCAACAATGTTAAGTCCTGCCTCGGCCTTCTAGCATGGAGCTCTGTATTGTGGACCTCTGAAAAGCAACACGCCATTTCTGGTCATGTAATCAAGCAAGTTATGCGAGCACGTACCTTCCAGCCATGGCATGTTTGTGACAAAATGGTCACTTTCGATGGAGCGAAGTCCAATTGTAAGCAGTTTACACGTTTTGAAGATGGCTCTTACGGATACGGAAAGGGTTGCAACGACTCCAAGACCACAGCTCGGGAACCGGATCTCAACATAGTTTTACGGGACCAGAGCCGAAGTTATGGAAACCAGAAGACTTCAGAATACTATGGGAATTGGAGGACATCATATCACTATGGGAATCGGAGGACAACATATTACTACGGGAGCGTCGCCATAGTGAAGAACTCGCGACTCCAGACAACTCGGATCTGAAGGTTTTGACCAGCCCTGCTGATATGATTAATTAGGGGGGTCCGATTGATGCGAGGATCAAGCAGGGACGACGTACTGATTAGATGGAACCATATCAATGCCCTGAACAATGCAATCCACTGAGATTTACCAGATATCACAGAGGTACCAAGTGATTTCCCACTAGGATAAGCGATGCCAATTCAAGTGTCAGAAGCCGGTAAGCATTTCAAGGCCACCATATTCCCGATACTATCGAAGCTAACCCTGTCTAGAGGCTTGGGCGTTACGAATATACCGCCTGACAATTATAGGAACCTACCGATCCTAACAAGAAGCTCTCATCTTGACTACTCTATACTTCCCCTAGCCCTCAGCTCACTCGCACAGGGTGAATGACGGGTTTACGCGAATCTCCGGGTCGAAAGGGTCCCCCTCCTCTGGTGAAGCACCGGCGAAGAGCTCGAGGATTCATCTCGAAAATTGTGAAACCCGGTATGTGTAAACGAGCATCTATATAGGACAGACTAGAAAGACGTAAGGACCTGGTTTTGAACGGAGAGGATAGTATCAAACCACTGCCCGTTTCGCGCGTGTAGGGTAGATACCAAGGCTTCCCATGAACAGGGCCTCGCCAGCCCAGATCCAAGACGCAGAATATCCGTGTCTACCTTGCAACACACTACTGATGGGCAAGCCAAAGAGCAATGCTACCGAAAGCATTGTAAACACCATACCGAACCGCGCCCCCATTACCTTCATTTGCGTGTAGATGCCGAGGAAGACCAGAAAACAGCTCAGCATGAACAGCACGTATGGCTAGTCCGTCAGGGAGGGTGTGAACTGATGGGTACCTCCACCCCGCTTGAACTCAGCGACACAGGACTAACCCGAAGTGAGGGTCACATCAGACACAGCGCAGCCGACTTCATCCATATGCGTTAGGTCCTTGATCCGAATTGGAAACATGGGCTTCAAGCTTCTCGCCGGACTGGGGGCTTCGCCTCGATGCTGCTCGTCCATGTTACAACCCCAGAGCATTAACAGTCAGCGCATGTTCAACGAGAGACCAGGCTATCACCGATCACGATCAGAGACGAAAGCCTACAGAAACGTTCATTCAACCCAATTGCTTTATTAGTATATACCCATAAGGCATCTACATCCTTCTCCCCCTCCTCTCCCACTACTCTGCCTCTCACTCTGCAACCTTACGTCTGCTTGGCCAGAGCGTTGACCTTGTCGATGAGCGACTGGTCGACGCGGCCGGCGTTCTTGGTGACCTTCTCGGCGAGATGGTCGACCTGGTTGGCGGCGTCGGTGGGCGGGGTTGCCCTGGGCCGTCTTGATGCGGGCGATCTGCATGGCGAGGAAGAACTTGGGCGCCTTGATGGTGTTGAAGTTGCCGCTGCTGCTGCGCAGCCCGGCCTCGGTCGCCGTGTAGACGTCGAGCGCGTCCTCGAAGGCCTGCAGGTTGCTGTCAGCCATGCGGTCGGCCGTGACGAAGGTGTCGAGCGCGAACTGCAGGCCCGACGTGCCCGACTTGCTGAAGTCGATCTGGCTGTAGGTCTGGCCGCCCGAGGTCACGTCCGGCACGCCGCCGAGCGTCTTGACGGCCTGGTTGCACTTGACCTTGGGGGCCAGCTGCTGCACGACTGTCGCGACCTCGGCCGGCAGCTGCGCGTTGCCGGTGATGAAGCAGGCCTGGCTGTTCTGACGCGGCTCGAGGGGCTCGGCGACCGCGGGCAGATTGATGATGTTCTTGTCCGTCACGAAGGAGACGTGGTTGGCCGGGGCGGCGGCGGCGAGCGAGGCGAACAGGGCCGCGACGGTGAAAGTGGTGGAGTACTGCATGGTGGCGGTAGTGGTGTGTTTTTGGTTTTTTGGTAAAAGGAGTTGCGTTTATGTAAAAGAATGAAGATCAATTGCCTAGGGCCAAAGAAGGTATGTTGTAAAAAACGAATGGAAGCAACCCTTGCCGGAGGGGAAGATATATAGTTACAGGTAACGTTGGTTGAAATGAAGGTAAGATACACGAAGGTAGGTTGAGAAGAGGGCAAGAAGAAGCGGCGGGAGATCAAGCGGGATGGGCGATCTTTTTAAAGTCATCTTGTCTCCGGGTCGCATTTCGCGGGAAGGGCTCACGACGTTTCTAGAGAAGCCGATCTGCCGGGCGTTGGCCTGTACAGCCAAGACCTTTCGTCTCATCCTGGCCGGGGCTGTTTGATGTGCAACGGGGTCTCTTGTTGGCTCAGATGTCCGAGGTCGATCAGATTCGGCAGGTCACCCGAGAAAAGAGGATACCGGGGTCTCCGATGCTTGATGGAAGTGTGGTAGAAGCGCGGTGAGGCTCTGCGACGCATGCTAATATGCGCGATGCCATGGTACTCTTGAGACAGTTGACATCCTTGACACACCCACCATGCTTGAATCTTGGCATGCCCTGAAAGATCCGACGATGCGGTTTTTGGAGGGATTTCAACAAGCGCCCGATGAAATACGGGGCGACAAGGGTGCTTGGGTCCTCTAAGCTTAGATCAGCCCCGTAACCTCCTAACTCGACGCAGCTTTGCAGGACATGCATTCAGAGACAAAATGCAGAATATCAAGTAAATCCGGAATACATTAGACTATACAAATGTTGAATGTGGTTTCTCTTGAATCCTTTCCTAGCACACCTGCATTGCAATTTATAAGCAGATACTCATGGTCGATGCGAATGTTAAGAAATGGGCGGGAAATGCCCAGCCATGCAGGGGAGCTGTGGGCGGGTCGTCGAGCTCTCCACAGAGTTTCAAGGAGTCCTACCAATAACCTCGAATGCTACCTAGCTTTTTAAGACTAAGGTTAACATTACCCGAGCCAGTTTCAACATCTGCGCATCCCAGCCTGTCAGCCGAAGACGACGGTTTTTTACTGGATCCTGTGTGGGGATATGGTCATTCGTTCAAAATTGATGGTAAAGTCCGTTGTCCTGATTGTGCATGAAAGCTCCCAAATAGTCAGTGTCATATTCAACTTCCAAATGACGCTAGTATTTGCTCTGTACTTCTAAGGTCGGTCTAAACAGGCTCAGTTTCAGGCGAGTAGGTTACAAAAAGCTTTTGGTATTATATAATCATTCATTATTCATAAGCTAATTCGTGTTGCAGGTCATACAACCAAACCACCAGGCTCAATTAAGCCTTGATCTTCAGCACGGCCTTGCCAAAGTTCTCGCCCTTGAGCATGCCGACGAAGCCCTCGGCGGCGTTGTCGATGCCCTCGGTGACGTGCAGCTTGGCCTTGAGGCTGCCGTCGGTGAGCCACTTCTGCACGTTCTCCTGGTGCTCCTTGCTGTAGGCAGGGCCAAATTCGGGCTGGCCGACGATGAAGCCGCGCATCATGATGTGCTTGGCGAAGAGCTGGAACAGGTTCTTGACGCCGTACCGCTTCTCCGGCGGGCTGTTGTAACCCTCAATCTGATGAAAGAGAGGCATGGTTAGTTACGGGGGTTCCTAGGAAAGTAGTGAAAGACACGGGGAGGGAAGCTTACCATTCCACACACGACCACGCGTCCATCATCGTTCATGGCGTCCAGCGCAGCCTCGAGGTGCTCGCCGCCGACGTTCTCGAAGTAGAGGTCGATGCCGTTGGGCGCGAGGCGCTTGAGGGCGTCGGCGGGGCGCTCCTTCTTGTAGTTGAAGCCGCCGTCGAAGCCGAGCTCCTTAATGATGAAGGCGAGCTTCTCGTCGGAGCCGACGGAGCCGATGACCGTCAGGCCCTCGTGCTTGGCGACCTGGCCTACGACCTGGCCGACGGCGCCGGCGGCGCTGCTGACGAAAATGGTCTCGCCCTTCTGGGGCTTGCCGATCTCATGCAGGGAGGAGTAGGCCGTCAGGCCCGGCATGCCCAGCGCGCCGAGGAAGAAGCCCGGCTCGAGCCCGTGCGGGTTGTCGAGCTTCTGGGCCGGGTCGACCTTGTAGACGCTCTGGACGGGCGCGTTGAGGTCGATGGTGATGTACTGTTGGAAGGGGCCGAAGGTCTTGACGAGGTCGCCCGGCTTGTGGTTCGTGCTGTCCGACTTCAGGACGCGCGCGATGGTGTCGTTGACGACGGGCTTGCCGAGCTCGAAGGGCGCCGAGTAGCTCTTGGTGTTGGGCTCGCGCATGCGGCCGCGCAGGTACGGGTCGTAAGAGGCGTACAGGACCTCGGCGGTGATGCCGCCCTTGGGCGGGGCAGCGTCGGCGTCGAAGCCGACGTCCTCGATAGTCAGGTGCTCGCCGGGGACGGGCCAGGCCTCGGGCACCTTCTTGAAGATCAGGGCTTTGTTGACAACCATAATGATGGTAGGGCTTATGTATTAGTGGGTTTAGGTAGCGCTAGGGGGTTCTAGCGTCGCGTGGCACAGGGGCTTTTGAAGCTTTGGATTAGGATGGTGCTGACGGCAGTTGAAGGTCTAGAAGAACAGGACACGATTGATGAGATGATGAGATTGGCACTTCAAATTTCAGACTTATTCCAAGGCGGATCCTCTCGCTGTTATATACCTAGACTATTGATCGCATAGCTGGATCATTGTTGCCAAGCACCCGAGGCTACCGGTACAGTTTGCATGACGTTGTCAACTTGTCAAGTATGGAGATATGGAGCAGCAGCATTACTAAAGCTAACACCGATGTTCTCCTCCATGCGGCTTTTTCCGCAGCGTCATAACCTTAAGTGCTGAGTTCAATCCAAAATGATCCGCCAATTGCTGCAGAACCTGGTGTTGGGGGATGCTGTTGTCAGCGTCGCATCTAGGCAGTAAAGCCATGCCGATGCAGATGCAAGCTGGTTGGATTTTGTCAGCTCGGGAAGATGTTGGAGTCGTTAACGATTCGGGGTTTTGGATACCTAAGCAGGATCGGTCACAAAAGCCAGCCAAGTTTCGTTGAAGATTTAGAGGGAAGACCCCTGGCGCGGCCCGGCTCATCATTCCCCCCTCCCCTAACAGCCTACTAAGTCAGCCAGTTAGGTTAGGTAAGGTAGCGCCTCCAACACGCGATATCCCCAGCTCCCAGGGCTAAACTCCGAAGCATTAGAAAGATCGGCGAAGACTTTTTATCTGCAGCGCGCGGCAGCGCCAGCCGACCGGCCCAACCACGGACAATGCTCGGTGCTCACGACAGGTTTCACTCCTGCTGTGATTCGTGTCACCGTGGAGACGAGCGTCACACGGCAGAAGGCGCTAGAACGTCCACCGTTTTCGTGGGCGTGCGCCGGACAGACAGACAGACAGACAGACAGACAGACAGACAGACAGACAATGGCATGGCCAGAAAGCATGGCCTGATAACGCCCTCGCTAATGGATTGCATACGAAGCCGACATGTCTAGCCTATCTGCGTCCAGTCGGATTTCGTGTCCAGGTTGATCCCGAATTGCATATATTGGCTGACAGGATGTTGATTGAGCCCAGCTACTTCTTTTCCGCGCTTCCCCGCATTGATTTGCTGGTATTTTGTTTCCGCCCTACCGCGCCAATCCCGGTGCGTGCAGATGGTCCAATCTGGAAATTGGCCATTCCGAAAGGCCTGTACTGTTCCTTGCTAGATATAATGAATGTCCTTGCTAAATATGATGGTTCCGCCTTCCTGTCATCACCTTCTTCTCAAAGGTTAATTAGGAAGTCCCTTACTTGAAGAGCGGGATGATCTGTTGTGATGCGTACGGCGGGATTGCGTGCATGAAGTAAGCTCAATACGATCGATCATGACGTCGGTGCCAAGGCCCAACGTAAGGAGCGAATACATCGTTCGATGATAGACAGCAAGGGATAATTACTACTGCAAGGTCCTTTCATGAGATAATCTCTTTATAGTGCTTCCGTAACTATGCGTAGACCTAAGCAAGCATTCACCGAATCAGAAGAGGCCGTACATGCTCTGCTGTGAGAAGAGCCATTTCCGACTCACTGGACCCTCACTTACAAGACAGTTGACATTCTTCACCTTATCGAATGGCTTAGGTCAACTGACTTGTTGTTTTCAACAGCAACTCCACCGAGTTTTCTGTTAATAGCAACTCAGTGAGGAAAGCATCAACATCCCATCTTTTCGGGTACAAACTGACCCTACCAACAACCATCTCAAACTTGCGCACGCTTCATCTGATTTCATCCCAATTCATACCACATCGTCTGAAATCGACATACGGGCTGGTTTGAAGAAACATTCTGTCAGCATGTATCTGCTCATTTCTCGCAGTTCTGCTGGTCCAGGTCTTGGGCCTGGTAACCCCCGATGTCATCCCCAGCATCAACGGAGTCAACAATGTCGCCAAGAACGCTTCGCCGTTTTCTTCTCAGCAACTGTTCCAGTTTGGGAAGAATGGGACCTGGATCGAGAACGTAGCCGCTCGCTCCAACGGCGACCTGCTGTTCACCGTCCTCCAGCCTGCGCCTCAGCTCTACACCCTGGCCGGGGTTGGATCTACCGATCCCCAGGCTACCCTGCTCTACGAGTTCCCCAACATGACCGGCCTGCTCGGCATCACCGAGGCCTTTCCCGACACCTTCGTGGTCGCGGGCGGCAAGTTCACCGGCACCGCGAGCCCCGTTCTCGGCACCTTCTCGCTCTGGAAGGTCTCGTTCCCGCCAATTCCGTGTCCTGCAAGGTAGCCTGCCCTTATTCTGGTATACAGCAGCCATCTTTCGCCAAGCTGCTGGACTTGCCCGATCATGTCTATCCCAATGGACTCACCAGTGTCCCTGGCAAGCCAGGTGTGATCCTTGTCGCCGACTCCATTGGCTCTCTTCTCCGCGTCGACGTGACTTCGAACCAGACCGACACCGTGGCAGCCGTCCCGGAGATGGCCCCCGTTCCCGGCTGGCCATTCTTAATAGGTATCAACGGCATCAAAATCTACGACGGGTATGTCTACTGGACCAACAGCTTCGCGGCCACCATGTACCGCATGGCCATCGACGCGGACGGTTTCGCCGTCGTCACCCCTTCTACCAGCCCTTCTTCGTCTGATAGTACGCCCACTATGACTACGGATGCCATTGCCGGCCCTACATTCACGCCTAAGGTTGAGCAAGACAGCAGTACCGACTCTGCGAACGTGACGGTGGAGACGGTGGTGTACATGCCCATCACGTTCATGGACGACTTCGTCATCGCCGACGACGGGGTGCTGTGGATCACGACGAACCCGAACAACACGGTCGTGGCCTTCGACCCGGCCACGGGCAAGTCGGCCGTCGCGGCGGGCGACCAGAACCAGGCGGTCATGGCGGGCGCCAACGCGGCCGTGTTCGGACGGACGGACGCGGACAGCCAGACTCTCTACGTGGTTACGGCTGGGGGGTTGAACAGTCCCGTGAACGGCACGTTCATCGAGCCCGCGAAGATTGTGGCTATGGACGCCTCGAGTGCGCTGGCAGATGGCCTCTGATTCTGAGGGGGGGGGGGAAGCCTTGGAGATGGCTATAGGCTATTTATTCGGTTAATACAGCAGATGATGAGCTTGGAGTTGGGAAAACTTGAGTATGAAGAGATTGGATGGGCCATGCAGCAGAATAGTTTCGTCTGGACACCAATCCGTCACTAGTTCATTACCTAGTATCTACTTCAGGTCTCAATGCCTTATTGCGCATCGAGAAATGTCCTCGTTTCCCACCCTTTTCGCGTGTCTTCCTATCAGTACCTGTCGAAGTGATTGTTCCCTATTGTCCTGACCTCTGGTTGGTCCGTTATTATTTCCCTATTCCTGTTTTCGGGGCTAATCTGTTCTTACTGATTGGCTGATTTCCAATAACCTTGCTTGTATTCAATGCTTGATACCAGTACTTAAGCTGGTTTCCTTCTCGTTCCTCCTCCATCCTAGTGACAACCATCACAACCAACACAACACAGTCAGCCTCTCCAACGACCAAGCCCACTCCGAGCCTGAGCCTGGTTCTACCTACACACACATGAACACTGCTCTTCATTTTCTATCTATCCCCTGTATTCGACTTACGAAGTCTGCTGCTGCTATTTGCTCTTCTTCTTCCAGGAGACACTCTCCTTCGCTCTCATATTCGTTCTTTCACATTGCCTGTCGCATCTGACGATCACACGCAAACCCACGTTCCAAGACTCAATATTCAACAGCTACATTCTCACCAATCTCACGAAGTCTGCTGCTGATATTTGCTCTTCTTCTTCTTCCAGGAGAACTCATTCTCTCCTTCGCTTTCATCTTCATTCTTTCACATCGCATGTCGCATTTGACGACCGCACGCAAACTCACCTTCAATGACTCGATCTTGAATAACTACATCCTCACCAAATTCACACGTAACGACCTGACCATGGTCGTCATGGAGTGGTCTCCTTTGCCCGACTTCTCCCTCGCAGGTGCTCTCGCCGTCCTTCTCACCCTTGGGATGATCGACAAGACCAAGGAGACGGTCTTGGGCTATACGCTCCTGCTATTCATTTTCAACTTATATGCCCTGAAGATTGCTCTGACTGTTATCAACGAAGCCTACTACCCCGGGAATGCAAATGTAAGCATGTTTGACCAGCCCCTCCCCCCGCGCGCCTCAGCTTGGCAGTACTTGCTTGTGTTTGACATCTGAATACTGGGCCTATTGCTTCTTGCTTGTCGGCAGACGACGTAAATATGCTAACAGGGAACGTCTTTACAGGCCGAGTACTCATCAGCACCGGCTGATTTTCCAACCCATGTGGAAATCAATCAAGAATATGGTATGTTGAGCTTGGCTTTCTCTCTTTTCCTTTATGACCCACTTGTATATGATTACTCTTTTTTAACCAATCCCTTCTTTTCCTTACCACCACTTTTGGAATGTCTTAACTGATTATTACATGAGGAAATCAAGACCAAGGCTTCAACTGGGAGAGAGTCTGGACACAGCTCAGTGAACTGACCGTTCTCATGGCTCGAAGCCGGCAATTCGAGCTGAACGCGGAAGACCGCGGAGGACATATCTATGTGGAAGGAACAACTGAGCAGATCAAGGCACTGGCCAAGGTCATGAGGCTCATCGGCCGCGAACATGACTACACCGCTGCCTTTGTTGATTTCATCGACATAGAGCCAAGCAACGAGTGGATCAAGGTTGTTGAGGACTTTCTCAGTCCCCGTCCAACCAGTTACGCAGAGCTCATCCTGACATGTCATGAATGTCTAAACAAGTCTACAGTTGATTGCCTACAAGGTATGTATACCTCCAACCCCATCCCCATCAAGTACTTTTCCTCTTCGTACTCCTCCTCCTCCTCCTCCTCTACCTTCGGCTGCCTTCGCTTGTAACAGATGCTAAACTAGATGCCTTTAGGCGCTCAACTCACGGAAGTGTTTGGTTACAACCAGCGCGTCGAGCAAATCATGCGGATTATCCAGCAAGAGGAGTCAGAGTGGCGCGTCGAACTCTTGACGGCCATCCAGACCATGGTGAACCTCGCCACGACACCGAAGCTCAGAGAGGATTTGTATCTCACCGTGACGGCGCGACGCAACGGACTCCAGCCCATGGATAGGGCAATCCAGTTCGTGAAAGACCTGACCCCCGACGCCGTCAAGCTGTTGCGTCACAAGGCGGACATCAAGGTCGTGCCCGCGTTCCTCGTGCCTGTGCTGGATGTTGCCGAGGCAGTGGTAGACCCCAACTGCTTCGACTGTGTCATGGCGAACACCGGCAGGCTGCTACGCGAACTCCGCAACCTCACAATCCAGTGTTTTGTGAAGCTTCGCCAAAAGATGCACGAGGCCGATGCTGGGGTCAAGTTCGTTCAGGGCAATGTTACCCACAACTGGAGGCTGCTGGTCGGTTCGCCGGGATGGAACCGGAGCACGTTCATGCAACAGCTTGTGTCCCGAAGCGGGTTTGAGCCGACCTTGGCCTTAGACGTCGTCGAGGGTCTGCATCTGGCTTTCTTGGAGGCAATTCATATCGCCGAGCCGTCGCCCGACCATGTCCCCGACGTCGTGCAGGATCTTTCGTACGTCGACCTGGTTAAGCTGAACAATCTCATCCTCCGGCAGCCAAACGTCCAGGGGTTTGAAGGGGAGATAGCCTCGCTTTGGGCGGAAACAGCGGGGGCTCATGACGACGGTCAGGGTCGGGCGCCACCACCATTCAGCTCTAACCGTCAGGCACCACCACCTTTCACGGCCTAGATAATGGATTTTAATAAACAGGTATGTACTATTCAAACTCCTTTGGAGGACAAGAGATGCTGACACAATCTTCACCAGAACAAGTGTACGATTATATGAGCATCGCACAGGACAGCGATGGATTGGAGTTCAGGTTTTGGAACTCTACCAGGACTAAGGCAAATGGGTGAAGATGTTGTTACGGATAAAAGCCCTCTTCTCGGTGTCTTAGATGAGGGATGGGTATAGTAATCTTCTCGTATCGAGAACTGGATATGGCAGTTTGCTCAATGGTCCCAGCAGACAAGGTTTTGGAGTTTCTCTGGAAATGAATATGATTTATGCTGAGGTGCCTCATTTTGTTCTTGTTTCTTTATGCATTGGGTCGTCGAACAGCCGCCGTGTAAGCGCCAGGGGTAAATCCTGGCCAATCGAGTATATGCATCTGCCCCACCCGGGCCCGGCCTCCTTATGCTGCCAAAACCTGCGTCCCTAAGCACTTTTCTTGTGGTTTTACTCCACGGCCACGCTGGCAAAGGCCCCGACTTCCTTCGACGTCCCCCCAATGAGCTTCACGATACCTCTACCGACCTAAGCCTTCATGGGAAACATCCTCCACACCACCCAGCCTCAGACGTCCGATCATGTTTTCCATAATTTATGGTGGATAATTTTCACCCGCCCTCCATCACCGACATTTCGGTCAACCGGCGGGGACCTCACAGCCTTTATTCATCCGTTGCTTGTGCATAGCATGCTGCTGACTCATACATCTGAGGAGTCTCAGGCAGGATACTCTCCAAGATGGCTAATTACAAGGTCCTCGAGGAGGTCCTGCACAAGATGCACCCGGCTGTCGCCGAGCAGCGCCTGGCCAAGATCACGACCGACGCCAAGCTGCTCAAGGCGCTCCCCTTCAATGGGGATCACCTCGGCCAGCTGCGCCACCTATTGCAGTCGATCGTCCGGAACGGCAAGCTCGGGGTCCGTGAGGTCGCGGATCTCCACCTCCACGCGTGGCCCGACCGGATCGTCGAGGCCATGGTCGAGTGCCTCCAGGCCGGTCTTTTGCCCATCGTCTCGGACGAGGAGCTGCATCTGGTCTGCCTTCGCTTTCTGAGCGCCAAGACGCTCGGCGTCCTGCTGCACCCGGCGTTCGTGAGCGATAGCAATAACGGCTTTGATCGCTATCATGACACCCTGGATCTCCAGTTCCGCCTCCACAAAAAGGACACGAGCGACCGGCTCGTCCTGAAGATGATCAACCGGATCATCCACAAGCTCAACCCGGCGCAGCGGGAAACGCTATACTACGCGTTGCTATTTGCCGCCGGCGTTAAGCCGCCCTACCTCCCCGCGCAGATGCTCCAGCTGGCCATGGCGTGCGACGCCGACGTGGCCAAGCAAGCGCTCCCGCACCTGGATTTCGAGTGCCAGCCCCCTCGATCCAGCGGATCGTCGTGTTCCTGAAGCAGCGCTGCCGCTGGACCATGACCCCCGGCGGCGGCAAGCGCATGGACCCGCACGCCACGGCGGAGCTGTACGAGCACCTGCAGCGCCTGGACCGGCTGGACGCCGAGGTGGTCTTCACGGCCATACGGCGCGCCCACGCACGGCTGCTCTACATGCCGCGGTCCATCGCGCAGAACTACCTGGACGCGCTGTGGCGCGACCCGGACGACCTGCACGTGGCGTGGCGGCACCTGGAGGCGGACATTGTCGGCGACCACTTCGCGGACCGGCGGAAGGCGGTCGAGCCGCTGCTCAAGGGCTTGGTGCACGCGTGCTACTCGGGCTTTGACAAGCATCGGATGGTCCCGCCCAGCTTGTTCGATGTCGCGACTCGGGATCTTGTTATTGACCTGAACAATGCGGTGATTGAGTACCTCAAGGATAAGGGCTGGGACTACAAGGGCGAGTGGATCTTCAAGGATTGGGAATAGTGGTAATGAAGTCGGGTATAGCACTCGGGGAGGGGTTACATTCAGATTGGGACAGGTACAGGGCCGGCCATACATGGGGAATTGACACACACACACACACACATATACACAGGGCTATCGCTCTCGGGGGGTTACGACGGAACGAACTGCATAAGACGAAATCATGATGAAATAAGATCGCTCAGATACGAATGTTTACGATCACTACTTGATTCCCGATATTGTATAAGAAAAACCATAATTACAATATCGCGTTTGGGTGGCCGGCAATTCTTGGGTATAGATCTATGCTATTAGCATCTGGCTTTAGTAGTATGGACTTATTTTCGGTCGCGGGCGTTGAGCCTTACTTCATTTTCCCCTTACTCTTTTATCTTGGTATATACTCGGGGCTACATACTTCTACCATGGGAGCCTCCCATGCACAGGAGGGATGGCTACATCTATAGACATATTGATCTGGTGGTCACCGCCAACTCGCATGAGACCCTGAATCAAAGGCATATGTGGCCGGTGGAGCACCCTAAATAAACTGCCTGTAGGCAGGATGTCAAGAAATCGCGGAGCTTCAAGCGAGCTACTATAGAAGACCACTCATGACATTCAATGCCACCTTTTTTTACTGGGCTTCCTCCATTTCTCTTCTTGGCTAGAAATACCAGATCTCCCACCCAGCTTACCATTTATCCTCTTCTGTTAACAATTCTCAGGATCACCAGGGAAGTACCGATGTCAAAGACCATCCGGCACTGCCGCTCTGAGAAATTAGATCTTCCATGAACCGTCCCTCCCGCGGTCCCGCGTCCCTTGACGTACGAATCAACAGCAAGCTACACTACGAAGCCCAAGGCCGCGCCGCGGAGCTACGGTACCGCTTCTCGGATGCCATGTGTCAGTACTGGACCGGCACGCACTCTGACAGTATTTCTTCACCATAGATTTACATCGTCAATCTTTGACCCTTCACCTTCCATCCTTCATTCGTACAGCGACCAACCTTCTGCTCTTCTTTTGCCACTTGTCTACTGTGGCACTTCATGCTCGTACATCGCACTCTTTGCATGCAACTATTCCTCTTCACTGCTTCATTTGAAAACTTCATCTAACTGGCCTTCTCCTGCTGCATCTCTCCAGCAGCAAACTTGCACGAAAAGTTGCACCATCCCCAGGACGATTCTACCATCAGGCGCTTGAGGTAAGTCGTGAGGCTGGACAGTCTGTTTCCTCCTGAACATCAGAACTTCTTGACGCGGAAACTTCATCTACTCATGACACATGGATTGGCATTCTGACCTGTACCTTAGGTTCTTTTCCGACGAAGATACTTTACTCAATCAGTCATCATGAGTGAAGCGAAGCTTCACAGGACCCTGGAGAGGCTCCACCCTGCCGTCGCTAGGCGACGACTGGAGGAGCTGGAGATGAGCACAGAGTTCTTCCATGACATGCCATTGGACTGCAAGCATGTGGAGGCGCTCCGGGGCGTGCTTCGGTCCATCGCCATGAACGAAGTCCCAATCGACCCAAAAGCCATGGCGCGCCTGGAGAAGTTCTGGTATAGATACCCCGACTCTTTGATGACCATGACCGACTTTCTGCAAGCCGCCATACCCATCTCGGATGATGAGCTCCGACTTGCAGTCTATCGGCTCTTGAACAAGGACAACATGGAAATACTCGGGCACGAGGCGTTATGGCGCAGTGGTGGCCCAACCACATTATCCCATGAACTGAAGAAGCTCTATCAAAAGCAGGATGGACAGAGCAAGGAAGTTCGCGGCCTCCTTGATCGGATGATCAAGAAGATGAGGGCCAGCGAGAAGGAGGCCCTGTATCTCCATCTGACCGAAGGTACCGACGCGCCGCCTCTCCACTCCGAACTGACCCGCCTCGCCTTCAGTTGCAATGTCAATATTGCCAAACAGGTGGTACCCGAGCTAGATGGCGACCACGATGTACTCTCTCCGATGTGGAAACTCCTGGCCTGCCTGAGATGCTCCCCGGAACATGAGACCGAGGGCGGGATGAGTGCGGAGTACACGTCAAGACTCTACCAGCTCATCAGACTCCTCCGACGCCGAGAGCTGAAGGCGCTCTTCACAGCGGTCCACGGCGCCCGGGCGCGACTGTGCAGCATGCCGAGACAGGCTGCGCGAAACTACCTCATGGCGCGCCGCCAGGGCGCTTCGGATGGTAATCTCCAGTCCGCCATCTACAAGAAATGCACAAACGGCCGACAACCCGGCGTAGAGTCCATCGTGGAGGACCTAGCGTGGGCTTGCGCCGACAACCGCGTCCTTGCCGATCAACGCAAGGTTACGCGTAAGACCCTCGACGCCCCTGTGGATGACTTGATCGAGGTGCATAACTCACTGATCAATTACCTTGCATATAAGGGCTAGCCCCATGAGGGTTCATAGGGCTACAAGGGAAAGCTGTAGATTGCACACGAGCTTATCTTGATTGGCAGCGGAAGGAAAAGGAGAGAGAAAGGAAAACCGAAGCCCTTGCATTATGTCGCTCATCTGAGGAGAAACACTTTGGATATTCAGTTGAAGAAAGTGCGAAATTGGATTGGGGACTGGTACCAAGGCGCAAGGTGTATCACAAGAACAGGCAATCAAGCTTGGATAATATATGTACACTAGGATGGTCCTGGCAGCGCTGGCCCGCAGATGACTTGCTTGATCATAATAATACAGTGCTGATGCAACAAACTACTCTTCGTACTTACGAACGTGATTGTCCCTCGAAGCCTTTCATCCCCTATGCAAATACAATACATGGTAGAGTTTGAGGACATATTTGTCCATATCCGTGGAAAATTGTGAACAGTGAACATTTGCATCTGTATTGAACCTGGATCCCCCTGGCTTCAACAGGCAATAGATAGTAGTTGGATAACTACTTGTAATCACTAGCAAAACTGAGGTCCGAATATAGTAGTGCAACGGCATAGCCGCCAGACTGTCATATCCCTTGATAATAGCTGATCTGATGCTCGTCGACTTCGGCCATGGCGACACCACCCAGTCAAACAGAATTCATTCATACTACTTTCTCATTGGTCCAGCTTCTGTGGTTCACAAATATTGCGGCTCATTGCTGGATTCAGGACGTGGCTCACGGGCAAATGCATATCATAGGGTAGCTGGCATCAGACTTCATCGAGTGTCCCAATAATGTCGAAGGGCGCCATTTGTTGCAAAGGGTTGGCCGAGGCCGGATGTCTTACCGCGGGCAGCCACATGCGTACCCGTCTATCATGGCCCGTTTGCTGAGAAAGCAAACTGCTCAGCACACATGACATACATTCAAGGGAAACATCCGCTTCAGAGGCAAACGGGCTGGTTCAGGGAGTGACGCTGCCCCAAGTCCACAGAAGTAGCCTCCCTCCGCTCTTTGCAGCATAGAGCGATTTCCAGCAGCGTATAAGAAGACACCGCCATTCCCCCGTTCCAGTATGAAGATCGCAAAGTCCTTTTCCAATTATCAATACCTTGAATCAAGAACACCCGACATCTATCAAGCTTCATTCACCATACCTCCCAAGATGCGCTTCTCCACCAGCCGTACTCTTTACCTCCTCGCCTTCGTCGCTGGAAAGGTAAGACCTGATCATCCTAGCCGAAAGCAACCAGGGGGCTCTCATCCGAGCTCAGCCTATAACTCGTTCTTGTTTAGAAGTAGAAAAAGAGAGATACGGGACACCGCTTTTCACTACATTAGCCACGAAGAGCATAAATACCGTACAGGCATTGATCGAAGGTAAACCACTAGTGGGCATAGTGAACCCGTCTCTTAAGACCGACCCACTGCAGAGATCCGATTATGAAGAGTGGTGCACTACTTTTGGCCGGAAATTCTCCTTTTCTAACCAGAAGGGGGCGTTTCTTCACCTGATTGAAGTAGGGGATACAAAGCTTCTGAAAGTCCTCTGGAGGACTGGACAATTCGATGCCAAATCCATGGATAACAGGAATTTGGGGGCGCCACTGTGCTACGCCATCGAGACAAATCATATCGGCGTGACTAAACTTCTTATTGACCAAGGCGTCAACTTGAATCGCACTCTGACCACGTATGGCTCGCCCCTTATGCAGGCTGTAACTGGAGGCAATATCGATATTGCTAGACTTCTATTCGACTATGGCGCCGACATGAATATCGAAACGTTACCATACGAGTCGCTTCTTCTTGCTGCTTTATTAAGAGGTCATATCGACATAGCTAGACTTCCCATCGAACAAAGCGCCGACGTCAACCACGTTCATCATAACGGACCGCCTCTCGTGGGCGCTACAGCCCAAGATAATATCGATATAATCAGATATTTACTCGAGCATGACGCCGACACGAATACCGAAGGGCTTTTACCCGGGAGTTCTCTTCTTACGGCTTTTACAAAAGGTTATATCGATCTAGCTAGACTTCTCATCGAACAAGGCGCCAGCGTCTACCACGATGGGCCTGAAGGATCGCCTCTCTTTCAGGCTGCTGCCCGAGGTGATATCGACATGGCAAGACTCATCATCGAACGAGGCGCCAACATAAATTCTGCTTGGTCTGGAAATTTACTCTCGCTAAGGCTGCAGCCCGAGGTGATATCAATATGGCGAGACTCCTTCTCAATCGAGGCGCCACTATAACCGCCGTTGGTCGATATGGTGCAACGAGTCTTTCTCTGGCTTTAACCGCAAACCATATCGACATGGCCGAATTTCTAGTCGAACGAGACGCCAATATAAATATTGTTGGTCAAAATGGTCGGACATGTCTTATTCTGGCTTTAGCCGCAGGCAATATCGATATGGTTAAACTCTCAATCGAAGGAGGCGCCGATATAAACGCCACTGGTCGAGATGGTTGGACAAGTCTTGCGCTGGCCTTATTTGAGGGCCATATCGAAATAGTTAAATTTCTCGTTGAGCAAGGCGCCAATTTGAGAGGACGAGGCGGCGACGAGGATGGGGCATCTGGTATAGCGCCTATTTCTTTAGCTTCAGCCCGAGGACATGTCGACATAATTAGATTACTGGTTGAACGAGGCGCCGATGTAAATGGGTCTGGGCTTGAAGAGCCTCTTACTAATGCTGCAAGGGGAGGTCATATCGAAGCGGTTGGACTCCTACTTGATCTCGGCGCCAACATAAACGGGTCTTACGCACTTTCCCTCGTAGACTTGCTTTAGACTGGGGCCATGATAATGTAGTTGGGCTCCTGGACGAGCGAGGTGCCTGCCGTTAGTTCAGTATACTTACTACTTCCGATACGGCCGATCCCTTGAGGTGCAATATGCTATTAGATACCTTGTCTCAGAGATCTGAGAGAGAAGAACATAGCAGCAGGCCATCCAGCCTACAGGGGAAATTCCACTCGCAATACGGCCGGCTTCAGATGGCGCGCCTGTTCTGGCGACTGGGAGGCCCTGAAGGGCGTTGGTATCCCATCCCACAACCCAGTCAAAACCAGGTAAGACAGGGACCCATGAAGGAGCCGCTCACTTGTCTCCGGGTGGCGGCCCGGAACAATCACGCCGATCTGACGGCCTACTTCCTCGACGTCTGGGACGGCTGGGGCGATGGCGAGAAGAGGCGGACGCTGAGCGATGCTGCATCCGCATGGTGTGACGATTCCGTGGCCGTGTTGCTGTCCAAGGTCTCATACAAACCCAGTGCGATCCAAGAAGCTCTGGAGCGAGCGGTTAACAAAAGGATGATCCTTCCGGAATATGGAACGCAGCCAGGCCCTTTTGCCGACGACTTTGAAAGGCAGCGGAGCCTGGTCTGTCGACTCATAGAAGCCGGTGGCAACCCAAACTGAGGGGATGGCGAAACTCATTGGCCTCTATTCCACAAGGCCTCAGTATCGTTCCAATGCGACAGCGCCTTGAAAGGCCTTCTTGAAAAGGGGGCGAACCCCAATCTCCCAGGCCCCCAGGGTAAGAACGCGCTGCATTTCACGTGCTCCTCTTTCAGCCTACGTCGCCTCCAAACTGCGACCCTCTAAATACTTCTCCAGCATGGCGCGCTGCCCGAGCTGGCCGACGAGGCGGGCGAGGCGGGCGAGACAGCACTCCACGCCGTCGCGCAGCACGTAAGCTACGCGCAACTGCAGCTGTGTCTTTCGCACTGCGACGCCACCGCTTCAGAGAGCGTCCAGCTTCGGAACGCGCACGGGGAATCGCTCCTGCACTACGCCGCCGCCGGCGGGCAGGGGGACGACGTGCTCGAGTTCCTCCTGGGCGCTGGTCTCTACGTCAATGAGGCCAGCGACAACGGGTGGACGCCCCTGATGTGCGCCTTGGCGCCGACCAAGGCGAAGGCGACACGCCGCATGTGTCGCATGGCCGAGTCCCTGCTGAGGCATGGCGCTAATGCTCAAGTGGTGACGGACGAGGACTGGACCCCTCTGCATGCCTTGGGGTCGTGGCCTAAGATGTTACGGGGATATCCAGAAGGCATAGCAGAGGTCGGGCGACTGGCCCGGAAGCTCATCTCGAACGGCGCGCCCGTCCACGTTCGATCGAACATTATTCGTAGCCCTTCTAGCGGCGTGGGGACAGTGTGTGATCTCTGGGGCTTCCGAATGCGCGTGTTTCTGGAGACTAATGCAAAGACATTGAGGCAGGATCCGGAACAGGAAGATAATTATACCACGCCGCTCCAGTGGGCTAGGAGAGGAGAGACGACCGAGCTTGAGAGGGCTATTACGGAATACTTGGTCTCGGACATCATTAGAAGGACTGCTGATGCGAGGGCTGGGGACGAACAGATAGATATCATATGCAGTAGGTGCGTGATGGCTTGTTGGTGTCTCTATCGACACTTGTAAGAGAGTCACAGCCTCGTACGGCTTGACCAAGGAGCAACTGGTCCGATATGTAAGTTCGCCTGCCCCCTTTCTTACAACTACCCTGTTCAACATGATTGTTCGCCCATGTCCACTAATGCGATACTACTTTCCGCTCTCAAAATCACATCTTAGCTTCGTCTTCACATTCATCATAGGTCGCTCGTACTGTGTAAAGCAAAGTTGGAGAGTAGAGACTGAACTTAGGCCATCACCCACAACGAAAACATCTACCCCCGGCAATGGAACTGGGACGCCAACTCCAACTCTAGATGAAATGGCTCGCATCAGTGCATGAGTGGCGATCTGTGGAGAGCATTATCATTGGGGCATCATCCTGCAAGGCTCTCTGCAGGTATCGGTAAGAGATGAAAGAGACGCACAGCGCCGAAGATTGTGGTGATCCGAGTTGTGGTGCCTCATGCCGGAGGCGTCCATTAGTGATTGGGAAGCCATGCTAGCTGCATAGAAAGTAGCTATGCATGCAGGGCCTATTCAATTTGGACATCCAGCGACAGAAAAATAAATCGAGGATCCAGGTAATATCACTCGAGGCTGTCGACGTAGAGAGAATACATGCATGGAACACAGAGGAATCTGCCTTGAAGCTGGTTTCCATGAGGTTAGAGGTGACGTGGCGCCGCTAGAGGCCACACGGTACGTTGGCTGCACGAGATCGAAGGCGCAGTGGGTTAATACGCTCAAGTCTAGAGGGGTACGGCCAAACTCATCCCTGTATTTCCCATCTCCAGAGCCATGTAGCTTTCCCCTTGTCAGTTCTCAATTCCAACGTCACAGGACACGAGTATCGGTTTGACAATATATTTCACCCCCACTCATCAAAAAGCCCCTGAACAGACTCACCACTGGGCCCTGAAAGCACCACGTCGAGACATGCTGCTCCCAAAGCTATCAAATTGAATTTCCCATCCACAGTCAAATCTTGGCCATCTCGGTTTGATGTTTACCGGGTAGTCGATGAAGATTACCTGTAAACTAGGATAGCCGCTACATGAAAGTAGAAAACGTGCCGACATAAAAGGCAGATTCGGGCTTCGTCCGTGTTGTACACCGCCACGGTCTATTGTCGGATATCGCCAAATCGCATGCCGGGTAATCAAAATATTGGCCATTATTGGGTTCAGTACCTGCATGCATATGTAATTATCCTTGGATATTAGGAGAGCCCAGGCAGGGTAGCAGCCAGCCTGACTTGAAAATTTGCCCCGGCGGGGTAGCCGTCAGCCTGACAGATTTGCCTCGTTTTCGGGGTTATTGGGTGAGCCCTGCCAGAAAATTCCTGTCTTGTTCTGTTTCCTTCATTTCGAACTAATACTACGTACCTTAACTACTTACTCGTCCTAAGCTACACATCCCCAAAGTGCCTTGCTGAAGATTAGTTCCTTGTCGTCATCGGCTCCCCCCTATTTCCCCATATACACTTCCCCTCTACACCTCGATAGTTGTCCGTCGCTACTCAGTCAAATTCCAACTATGGCTGAAGTCCTTGGGATTGTTAGTGGTGCTGCAGGCCTGACCTCTCTAGTTCTTCAGGTAGCAGATGGCACCAGCCGGCTCCGGAAAGCGTACAAACTCACCAAAAGGGTCCCTGTCGAAGTCGACAGGGTCGCCAGACATCTCGACTTCATTTGCGAGGTTGCCAAGAGACTCAACTGCGCAGATGAGCAGACGAATCAGGCCGACCTTATCGTTACGTACTGCAGGTCCTCTGTCCAAGCTGTCGCAGAAGCGCTTGACGCCCTGTCGCAAAGGGCGTCTGACTTGGACTCCCAAAAAGGGCTGAAGACCTCCGCGCGGAGATTGAAGTGGATGCCTTCTTGTCAGGATGACCTTGAGTCGCTTAGGAAGCTCGCAAGCGATGCGAAGACAAACCTGATGATGTAAAGATCTTATGCCTATCATTATATATTTTTCTTCCCCTTTTACACCGATCTGGCGTTAATTGAAAATGAAAGCCTGGGTCAGCTGGGCATGGCTCAACCGCCCGTATCGCCTCCCCTTCAACCACCCACGTCACATTCACAAGATATGCTCAACAATGGCTCCAGCAACAACACCCGCAGCACGCTAACATCTCTCCAGTCGCGCAATAACCGGGGTCGTGCTCGCCAGACTTGCCTTCAGAGAAGTTGTGCCTGCTGTTGCCATACAAAGGGGACCGTTCGCCGCCGTTTGTGGGCTTTCAAATATACGCCCTTGTCGATGATTCTTGGCGACTGCAACAATGCCAGGTGCGATGGCAGACAGTACATATGTTCTATCAGGGTGGCCCTTACTCAACTTAACTTTCCATGGGCCGTGACAGCTGCCATAGGCATCCAGAGCGAAGCAACAGGGTATTCCATTGGTCTGACGTTGCGGCCCCAATACATCGTTCGATATACGTCACCAGGATTTGAGACACTTCATAAGTGCAAAAGAGGTCTCATTACCCTTGATGAAGCGATATCTAGTTTCACCGAGATGTATCGAAGGGATCCATCCTTTATACACCATGTCAACCCAGGTGGAGAAGGATATATACAGGTACTTCAAGGCATTATTTTCATTAGAAATTACGCTAACCCCTTGTGTAGAACCTAATGGGATTCTATCAGGCCGACTTGAATACCTGTCTATCCCTCTTACGACTATTTATTGTTAATTTTAAAATGATACAGGGCCTCGACGACATTAGGTAAGTAAATTTTCAATAGTCTCGAACACGTAATCTCGATCAACTTATTAAAATCATGGATGCGTTAGTATACTATATATAGCTGTATGCAATGGGCATTCGTTGGTCGAGATTGCCATCTTGTTCTGATTGACGAACTTGCCAATCTTGGATTCGAGCCAATGTACTTAGCAAATTCCCACTTGGAAATGGACGTCAACAATACTACCTACTTGTATAGTACTACAGCACCGGAAATCGACCTATTCTACTTCAAATTCATTCACAAACTAATACTACTGGACCCAGGTACGCATGTCTAGATCAGTCCTAAAGCCACTCCACGCTCTGAGAGATTGACTGTTCTTAGATTTTGGAAACACTTCGTCAATCCAACGTGACATCTTTCAGCGCTCCGAAACGGCACTAACAACGCTGCTTCGTAGCCCAAAGACCTTGGAAATCACGAGTAACTTTCTAAGACAAACTCCATTGCATTTGGCAGTATTACAAAACAACTCAGAACTGACTCGAGCGCTACTGGATGCGGGCCATCCGGTGAATGTCATGGATTGGCTTTGCAGAACCCCTTGGGACTACACAGCTATACTAGGGAACAGCAAGATAGCAAAGGTACTCCTCTCGGCAGTCCCTGACCTTGTAACCAGCCTTCCCTCTTCTATAGATCAACATGCCTACGTGCTCGAGGTCTTACAACACATTCGAACCTCATTTCCAGAAGATAAACAGCACGGCCTTTGCTCGCCTCTCGCGAAACAAATACTATCGTACATGGCTCTATATGGACCCGATCGTTGGGTACATCGGAATTCATATGACGACATCACCGCTTTGGTCACTATGGTAGATGACATCAACTTCGAGCTGGTCCAAGAATCACCCAAAAGAAAAAGTCAGCTTCTTCATTATATCTGGCCTCTGGAGCGTGCCAAGATATTTATTGGGCACGGCTATACCGCCATCAACCGCAAGGACGACAGAGGCGCGACACCTTTGATGGTTGCAGCTTACAAAGGGATTCCAACTCTGGTTCAGGATTATATTGAATTAAATGCCATTGTCAACGACCAAAATCAGGCTGGTTTCACTAGCCTGATGGAGGCTCTCAGGGGATGGGAAGATAGTGCACAGGCGGTTGGGCACCATGGGCGGGTTGACTATGCAGCTACGGTCAAGTTGCTTCTGCAAGCTGGTGCGGATATATCGGGCACAGATGATTGTCAGTGTCCTTGTGCAAGTGAGGGGTGTACGGCCACGCACGCCGTTTCCTGTCAACTCTATCCCAAGCCATGGTCTTACAATCGGGTACATGCACCTTTTGTTGCAATAGAATGGTTGTGCCTCCTCAACGAGCTAGGGAGAGAAGAGGATTCAAGAGTTCTCTTACTCACGCTTATACGACGCTCTCGCTTTGAGGAGCTCCAACTTGAACATACATGTTGTCGAGGTTATAGGAAATGGGCAAGACGAAAGGCCCAGTCAGTCAAAAAGCATGCCCAACTTGACGCGGAGATGGCATCTATCGAGGGCTTAGGGTTTGAAGAATTGAGGGCCAAATGGCTTCAACAAATCTCAGAGAGCTATGAGAGTCACCTATCTAATAATCGCCTGCGACGTGGGAAAGAGGTACTGGGACGTATATAAATGTGATTTGAAACACTCGGTAAGTTGCTACACCATAACCAATTGTATCTGTAATGTCAGAACAACAGCTAATACAAGAAGAAGAGTACCGAGCTTGGCGTTGGGAGTTACGCTATAGATTACCGTAACGACGAATTTGTGCCTACTAGTTTCCTTTGGTGGAAAGTAGAGCCGATCAGAAGACTGGTTGACTACATTGTGGATTTAGAGAGAGAGGTAGTGAACCAACATGGAGACATACGAAAGGACTTGGAAGAGCGGTACGAACGCCGATTGTCGTGGGTTTTGGATCTCATGGAGCTGATGGAGACCCCCGCACGTCTCTTACAAAAGGAGATACAAGTGTCGATTTATCGGCTGCATCCAAACAGACGTACTATCGCTGCCGCACACTTTGCTGACACAGCGGCTAAACTCATGTTGAAGAGGTCGGCTTGAGAAATGCTGGCAATGTACAGCTGTCATCTCGCAAAGCGTGGGCGCGAAGGCTATTGTTTTGAGAGATGATGCTTCTTATCTGGTTCTGTGCAAATTAAGACGGTCGGCTGCTTACCCAGATATGCAGAATTAGAATAATGATGAAGGTGGAAAGAATCCGCCGTTACCAGCTTCATACCACCGCAGAAGTAGGGCCTGGGCGATGAATGGGATGAGTCCGACGTTATTACCTCGATAACCTGATGTTCTGGAATGAGGGCGGCGTCGTTCTTCCAGACTCTCATCATTCACGGGGAGCAAACACCAACACAAACACCCTCTTCGCTAGTCATCACCATCACCAAAACCATCGATCAATAGCCACGCTTTATTTTCTAAATCAGGGGTATCATAACCGGCAAACCCTCTCTAGAACTCCAACTCCTCGACCTCCATACCACACGTCGTACACGTCTTAACCGTCATCCCAGCCTCATTCTCGATAGCGCGGCCCCATTCATGAACATGCTTACCACCCCCAATCACATCGTCGAACCGGGCCTTGCCCTTACCGCCCGCGCCCCCGGCACCACCCCCTGACGTTGACGAGGAGGTGCCGCCGCCGCCCCCTCCTAGCTTGCCGTGCTCGCGGCGGTAAGCGTCGGTGCGCGTGCGCTTCTTGAGGTCCAGCAGCTTCGACTTGAACTTGGCCTCCTTGCGCTTCTTCTTGTCGGCCTCGCGCCGCGGCGAACTCCTCGTCGAGCGCCTCGGCCGACCCCCACCGCTTGTCGCTGAATGCGTACTCCTCCACCTGGTACCGCAGGAACAGCATCATGTCGTGCCAGTGCGACTTGTGCGGGTTCGGCCGCGACAGATGCGGGAGGAGTTCCTCGTCCCCTCAGCTCGGCTGTTGTTATTGACAGACAGTTCGTTAGATTCACGTTCTTCGGTTTCATAGACGCATAATGCGAACGAACTTACGATCTGTTAATAAGTAATCATCCTTGCACTCAGTCTTGGTGAGCAGACTGTATTTCTCCGGCATGGCCTCTTTACACCGCCCGCAGACGGCGCAGCCAAACACCTCTTCCCACACGAAATCGATCTCGAGGCTCCCGCACTCGCGGCACTTCTTGCGCTCAGACGCATCCTTCAGCACGCTCAGCCCCGGCTCGAAGGGCCCCGCCTTCTGCCGCCGCAGCTTCTTGAGGATCTGCAACCGTTCCCACTCCGCGGTCGTCATGCCCTTGGGCCGCTCCTCGGGCTCCGGCTGCCCGGGTTTCTTGCTGCCGTTCGCCGTCGCCGAGCCGCTCATTGCCTTGTTCCACGGGTCGTCCTCGGTGCTCAGAAACCCACCCTTGGTGTCGGTGATCTTGTCGAAGTCGTAGTCCACAAACTTGGTGAACTTGCGCGCCGGCCGTATCGCCCCATCGTCTTCTTTGCTGTTGCTGCTTTTCGTTGCTGCGCCTGCGCCGGCAGCGGCGGCATCGGTCGCACCGTTAATGCGGCCATCGCGGCTCGTGGCGGGCAGGTTGCGGACGGGGGCGGAGGAAGAAGATATGGCGTCGTGGGTTCGCTTGCGGGTGTTGGGGACTTGGACGTCGTCGGCGGCGACGAAGCCCGAGCGCGTGCGACTAAGCGGCGGCGCGCCAGCTTTCTCGTTCGCTTCGCGGATGGCTTTGGCTCGCAAACGGTTCTCCTCCTAGTTGTTAGATTGGTTAGAGAGTTCCACTCGTAGCTAGGCAAGGTAAAGAACGCCATTGCGACTCACTATTCGACGGGTCACGGCAGGCGTTGGAGGCGAAACGGCTGCCTTGGAGGGGTCCGGGGCGCGGGGAGGTGTAGATGGTCGCGGCATTGCTGGGGTGTTTCGCTCGAAAGAGGTATGCGGACTGGCAGATAGCAAACAAGAAAAAGTATGAGTTGTTGGGGGCGTATTACAGATCGACCGATAGGGAAAGAATGCGCAGGCTGCAATGCAGGGTCTAAAGAATGGTGATTGATAAAGAAAAAGTCAGGATCATTGACTGCCTGCAGCTTAACCCCGGTGACGTCGGACCCTTAGACCCACCGAGTCCCGATCGCCACCAAGCCGCCCCAATTTTTGATAGCACTGATGCGAAGGTTTCAAATCAAGATGCTGTTGTTTCCTGGTCAGTCAGTATATCTGCTTTCTATTGTTTTGTCTTCGCCCAGGAGCAATCGTTCCAGTATCTGATTTCAGCATGTAGCAAAGGGCTCTGGTAGTTTAAATGGTCACTTCCTGTGACGTGAACTTTTGTATTGCATGCATTGCACATAAGCAGACGTATATAGCGAGAAGCTGGGGGTGGACGAATCGCGCCCGTTCTGTACTTCGTTGAGCATCTAACCAAGTAATCGATCGTATTAGGTAGAGTAAACAGCGCGAACCCATGCCACCACGTTTACCAGGTAGCCGTATATACTTTTCATTGCATTTCCCCGAGTATAGTGAGCTTATTCTTCCTTGGCACCACCACGGCCGGCGCGCTCGGCAGCCTCGACAGCCTTCTTGTCAGACTGAGGAGCACCCTGCTGCAGACCACCCATGAGGCCAGCAGCCGCCTTGAAAGGGCGCTTGAGATCGCCGCTGGCGGGGTGGCCAAGGACGTGGATCTTGACCAGGTTGGACTCGAGGGCGGTCTTGAGAGGGATAATGGACTGGATGATCAGGGGGTTGGTGTACTTCATGTACAGGTGCATGCCGGCCATCATGGCGACACCCATCATCTGTGACCGGAACGAAGTCTTGACCTGGGTCGAGTCGTACGCGTTGATCGTGGTGGTAACAAGCTTGGGCTCCTCGGCCGAGCCCATAGGGGCAGGCTCGACGTACTTCAGAGTGGTCATATCTGTGGATTGAAAGTCAGCAGCAATCATTGGAATTTCGATTTCCGCAATCAAGGTGCGCTGGGAGGGTGGTAGCGAGCGTACCCTTCTTTTTGTTGATCTGCATCTGGACGTAGAGGTACAGGCCAGCAATGATCAAGTTGCTGACAATGTAGAGAGCGCGGCACATGTTGAGGACATTGGGGTCGTCGAAGGGGATCTTCTTCGCAATCTGCATCGTCCCGAGGATGATGACGAGGTTCTCGCTACAAAATCGCAGAATATTAGC
Source organism: Apiospora phragmitis (assembly GCF_038363925.1). NCBI lineage: Eukaryota > Fungi > Ascomycota > Sordariomycetes > Amphisphaeriales > Apiosporaceae > Apiospora > Apiospora phragmitis. Next base: position 4,823,737 of record NW_027117400.1, on the reverse strand, counting down.
TTCATACACTTTACGCCACCTTTGCGACTGGCCCGAACGCGCGACACGCGACAATTAACGGGGATGTACATACATTTGGGGGCTCAGGCCGAACATCTTTGCGGTTTGATTGCAGAACAAAGCCGGATTGGCAAAGGATAGTAGAGTTGACGAGGAGAGGTTGTTGAATAGAGGGATACACCAAAGTGAAGGAAGATGCGCGAGTTGAAGAGTGGCCTTTTCAGATGCGATAGGGAAGGCAATGGAGAAAGATAGAAGAGGACCCTGTCCACAAAAATTCCAGAGTGCGTAGCGTTGGGCTTGGCCACCAAAAAGCTGGAGATAAAGACAGCGCCGGGGTGTACTGGCCAGGTGGTGAGCTGTCCAATTCCGCTGAGTGGATAAAGGCAGCTCTGGCGCCTGGAGAAGCAACCTAAGAGCCTTGCAATTCGGGTTGTCGGTTGTAAAACTTTCCCGACACCTGGCAAACCGGGGGATGCGGCTCAGTTCAAAGTTCCAGGCGCTATCCAGGAGCCAGCTTAGACTGACTTTAGGCCTCCCTCATAACTAGAGCATGGATCCTTGCAGCAGCTGTCTTTCTCGCTGCACAACGAGACAGTATCATCAATGTCTTTCTTGACGGGATGACTGTATACCCTTAGGCAGATCGAATCTCACACAAGCTTGAGCCACCTGGCCTGTACAGTCTATATTAACATGTGGTCGAACTTAGAAGAATTTAACCTTGGTTGCTCAGGCTCAGAACGAACCTGTAAGTGGTGTATCAGGCCTACAAAGTGCATTGCATCCATATACAGCCAGAGGCGATATTTCATCAAAGCAATGAGCATGGAGCCTGAGCTTCAATGGACATCTGTTGTTTGACAACATCAAAAGAGGTATATTGTGTGTCTTGTACTTGTTTGGCTCCTGGAAACAAGATCCCCTTTTGCATGGCCAGGCAACTCATAATGCGTCTCTTTTTTCTCTCCATTCACCGTCCAAGCATTGTAGCAATCAAGAGGATCTCCATAACCTGAGGAAGCCAGTAAAGTAAGTAGGCAAGTAGGCAACGATGAGTTTCAGATATCTAAGATCACCCAAGAACCTTTTGCCTCATTTTCTTGAGGCCTGAAAATGGCATTCCACATCTCAGACATGTGTTTTCTGTGGCCTTGTCCAAAATGCTTCAAAGCCGCCAGGAAGGGCTATAAGAAGAAGCTGAAGCAGCAGATTCGGGAGCAGGAGGAGGAAAAGAAGAAGAAGGCACACAACAAATCCCCAGCCTGGCCACCAAGACCACCAACACCGCCAATACAGATCAGCAGAATCAAAATGGACCCCTACCAGCACGGATGGAACTTCTTGAACCAACAGCACCCGCTCATGGACACGGCCCCGAATGAAGCTACCAAAGGTTGTGAGTGCACAACCTGTCGCAATGTCCGCAAGCAAGCAAGACCTTCCGGCAAGGCACCGCCAAAGCCACCGCCCAAGCCGACTAGCCTTCGCAACGACAGTCTCAACAATTTGGGATTCCCCCATATCCCCCCTGCACTGAACCATCACCACCTTCAGGGACCCGTCCCAATGCAGCCGAGATTCACGGCATCTCATGGAAACCCATCTCGCCACCACGCTGTGCGCAGCCCGCCTCCCGGCTATAACAGCCAGGGCGCGCAGAACGTCTACATCTGGCACTGCGGCGTCTCCCACATCAGCTTCCCCATCGTGGACTACACGCGCAGCTCCTTCGCGGCGACCGGCTTCCCCGGCCCCCACTTCTACATGGCCACGGTCCCCAACAGCGCCCAGATCTCGGACCTCGTCGCGCGCCTCGCCCCGGCCGGCTCGGGCAAGGCCCTGATGGCGCGCGCCCAGAAGGGCGGCGAGTGCTTCGAGGCGACCGAGGCCGCCGGCGTCATCGCGCTCCAGCGCCGGACGCTGCAGCTGGAGGTCTGGGCCAAGGACGATGTCGACGACAACAGCGACGACCACAAGTCGGAGGGACAACGTGTTGCCAGCAGCAGCACCAACCAGACGACGCGCAAGAAGAGCAAAGGCAAGAAGCCGACACTGTCCTCTTCGCCAGAGACGTTTGACGATGATGATGATGATGATGATTTTGCAGAACTCGTCGACATTTGAGTGCAAGATATCAGGATGAATGGTTCCAGCGAATGGGAACACAGCCTCCTCAGATGAGAGTGGTATTACCCCAGGTTATTATTGCAGATGGATGGCCAGACGATATCAATGGCTCATTTCCCCCCTTTTCACACATGGATAATCTCAATGGACGAAGATGAAATCAACAACTGGTTAGTTCCTTGAGCTGAGAGAAACCAAACGAACACACAATCTCTCTCTCTTCTTCGCCATGGAACCTTCATTGGTCTTGGTTCCCCTGGTTGCCAGTTAATAGATACATAGCCATGAATCAACTACGATCTGAACCCGATCTATATCAATCCCACTTCCGCTCACCGCTGTACAGATCCTGATACGTGAACTGCTTGTCCCCGTACATGAGCAGGTCCGCCCACTCATTGTGCGCGCTGTAACCACAGCACTTTCTTTCGCGCAAAGCCCTCCCCACCGGGGTGTCATCAAAGACATCGTCGCCCTTCTTCTTCTCGAACTTATCCTCTTTAGAGCCGGAAAGGGGCTTCTGCTCGGTCTGCACCGCTTCTTCTTCTCCCTCTTCTTTCGTACTGGTCTGCTCCTTTTCTCCATCGCCCTTCTTCCAAAACCAGCCTTTCAACTTCTTCTTCTCCTCTTTCTTCCCGCCGATGGCAGCCGGTCTGTTGGCAACAATATTCCCATAACACGACGCACCCGCACAATTGTCCCCCCTCCACTCCCATACCTCCGCCTCAATCGTATCCGTACCACCGTCACGCCCCCTCCTTTGACGCACAAGCTCGCGCCCCTGCTCCTCCACCAGCCACTTCGCGTCCGCCAACTCCTCCACAGCGCTCCCCCAGCTCTCGACCAGCTCCCGCCCCGACTGGCACCACCGCACAGCCCCGTAGTAAATATCTGGCCGATGCACCTCCTCGACCACGACCGGCCACCCCGAGTGCCCGCCCCCGTCGACCTCTCGGGCCGGAAGTCCTCGCCCGTCTCGACGGCGACCTGCGCCTCGAACCGCTCGGCGACCCACAGCAGGTGGTGGTGCGCGCTCTGCAGCCGCCGCTCCAGCCCCGCCATCTTTTCTAGTAGCGTCTCCAGCGCCTGCGTGGCGTGGCCCACCCCCTTCTTCTTCAGCCGCCCCTGGGCCGCGAGGGCGGGGCTGTGCGCGCTCTGCGCGAGCAGGTCGTCGAGGAACGCGAGCTCGGCCTGTTCGGCGCGCCGCAGGTCCGCGAGGGCGCTTAGTGTGTTGGGCTCGGCGTGCGCGAAGAGGGAGGCGGCTTGGCCTTTCAGGTCGGCGGGCAGGTCGGCAGGCTCCGGTCTGGTCGCGGCTTAGAGCGTCTGGTGCACCTCGAGGAGGCGGTTCACGAGATGGAGGCCCGAGTAGGTCAGGATGTAGTTGGTGCGGTTCAGCACCCGTACTTCGGGGAATTTGTTCTTCCACAACATTCCTTTCTTGCCGGACACTGCTGGCTCAAATCGGAACTTGGTGGCCACGTCGGCGTGGAATTCGGGCCCGATCAGTTTCGACACGGGAGCCGACTTGTCGCCGCTGCTCGGGGCAACGACGTGCGACTCGACCAGCTCCCCGAACCGCCGCGCCTCAGCCAAAGCCCGCCCGATCGCGACGGCGCGGCCCGCGAGGAAATTCTCGAAGTACGCCTCGGCGCGCTTGCGCATGGTGGAGCGCATGTCGATGGCGCTGCGCATCTTGAGGCGGCGCATGACCACCTTGGTGTTCTCGTCTTGGTTTTTATCGTCATCCATCTTCTCAGTGGTGGTCCCTTCTGTCTTTTTGTTCTCTTTCCCCTCACCCGCTCCCGTTCGGCCACCTCCTCCGGGGAACGTGACTGTGACCGTGATGGGCTGATACACGATGCCTTCGGTGTTGTTGTTGTTGTTCGTATTATTCTGCGCAACCCCCTTGGTCTCGGGAACCACAACCCCCGAAACCGGCGGCAGCCCCGTCCAAAGCGCCGAAATAACATCATCGACCGCACGCGCCTGGTCGAACCACGTCTCCATCTCGGTGTCGCGCAGCAACTCCTCGTAGACCCGCCAAGCGCCCACCTCGAACGCGACCCCGCCGCCGCGCCCAAACTGCTCCGTGATGTTGAACGCGACGTCCCGGTTCAGCGCGCCCTTGCGCTGGCCCCGGTTCCAGGCCTCGACGCCGCCTTGCAAAAATGCCCTGAACCCCCCGGACTCGGTCGCGATACTCGGGGCCTGTTGCAGCGCGAACAGCAGCGTGGCGCCGACGGCGAGCCACCACAAGAGGACCGGGCCGTACTGTTGGGCGGAGCGGGTCCAGAGCGTCACCGCTGTGTCGACGTGTGTAGTCACAACTTCGGCAGTCTGTGAGACCCGGCGCAGGGACTCGGATGCGATGCTGCTGACGCTGGAGTGACTCCCATTGGAACGCTGGCGGGCATGGGTAGGGGGGTCGCTGTCGACGGAGGTTGCAGGGATAGAGGAAGTGTTGATGTTGCTGTTATCGTCTCGATCGGAGAACCGGACGGATTTGGGTGAGGTGGAAGTAGAAAAGTGGCGTTTTTCGGCCAACGGGGGCGCGCGGTAGTTCAAGTCCGCGAAACCTTTATTCGAGACTTGGTTGGAGCGGCGCCGCAAATGTTCGTTACTCTGCTGAGGTGGTGCTAGATAGGCCGATGTGCTATTGTCTTCTGTATACGATGTGTAGTCGCCATCTTCTTCTTCGTCTGCTACGAAAGGTGAGCGACTGGGTCCCGCCCACGGCGGCCCCTGATGGCTATAGCTGTTGTATCTCGACATGATGACTTTGTCGTTTCCTACATCAGGGATAGGATCACAGCACTCAATTGAGCTTGGCTTGTTCATAAATATGTAATGGATGGGCTTCGTTTGTCTAGAAAGTGGGGGCTAGCAGGTTGTTTCTTTGTCTCTGACCAGAGAGGGTTAGTAGACATACCGGAACCAGCAATGTTGAAACCCCTGGCATGCGTGGCTCAACTAAGGGACCGCCAGCTGTTGAACTCAATGAAACCTAGCATACTTGAGACATAAACATGATCTGTCCTGTACTTACGTGCTATCTGTATCAACTGTTCCAATCAACCCCTTTGTTGTCCGCGGGGTTTCTCATGAAGTCATGTCTTCAACCTCGATGAGTACGGTAGATAGTGTAACACTCCCAAATTAGAAATCATATTTTGATTAGTGACAACCGTTATTACTAGAGTGTAATTCAATCTGTCGCATATGATTATAGTATTCTTTTGTCTATCCCCTATCTTATCGTTCCAAATTCAGGTTGATGAGTCGTCACCTCCTGTACCACCGCAGCACGATCTTCTCCGGTTCCGTAATATGCAGCAGCGGCCCCGTGGTGCCAAAACCGGACCTATCCAGTACCGCCTTCAGCTCGACCCGAGCCTCCTGGACCGCCGCCTCTGCCGAGCTCGTCCTGGCGAGCACTTCGGGTCTCGGCACGGGCTCTACGCTGGCTTGCGAGAAGGCCGTGAACATGGCCACTGTGAATTCAACCTAGGTAGCGAGTAAACAAATCAGTATACCGTCTTCAAACTTTCAATAAAGCAAGGTTGCCCGTGATGTGACTGTCTTACCTGTGAGAACTTCATCCCCAGACAGATGCGCGGCCCCATGGACCAGAAAGAACTCAGCGCAAGCGGCGGCGCCACCAGCTTCTCCGCCGTCTGTCCTGCCGGCTCGGGCCTGTACTCCGGCCACCCGGGCTTCTCGGTGCCAGCCGGGATAATGAAGCGCTCCGGCTTCCACTCCTCGCAGTCCGGGCCCCAGAGCTCGGGGTCCAGGTAGGTAGCGTGGAGGTTCGCATGAACCAACGTCCCCGCAGGGACCTGTATCGCCGTTTTCTGCTGTTGCCCATTGTCTCTAGAGAGTGCAACGTCGAGCCGGTTCGGCACGGCCGTCTGCCGCGTCACCAGCAGCGCTGGGTGGTACAGCCGCAGCGTCTCGAACAGGAGGGCCTGGCACCGCTTCAGCCTGGGGAAGATGGTCTTGTAGTCGCCGCGGTCGACCCCCGTCGCAAGGACCTGGTCGGTCTCCGCCTGGATCCACCGCTGGTAGTCGGGCCGCGTCGCCAGCATGGCGATCGTGAAGGCGAGCGACGAGGCCGTCGTGTCGTGGCCCGCGAAGCTCATGACGAACATGTTGCCCATCAGGTCCTGCTTGGAGAAGCCCTTCTTGCGACCTCCTCCCGCGCTGCTACCAGACGACGACTCTTCTGTCGTCGTGTTGGCGTCGTCGCGGGCGTTGGAGACGAGCGTCGAGAGGAAGGTGCTGGGTTTCTTCTTCTCCGATAAGGAGGCACCAGATGATGCCCTTGCCCCTGAGCCGTCGTCCATTTCCTGCTGCGCCCGGACCAGGTCGTTGATATACAAGCCCGCCTCGTCGAACGCGACCTTCTTCTCGCTGATGTACCTGGGCAGCAGCCGCAAGACGGCCGGCGGCAGCTGGCTGGCCACCGTGGTCACGACCAGCTCGTGCAGCACCGAGGTCAGGGAGTCCCGGAACGAGAACCGGCGCCCGTCGCTCTTCTGGCGCGCGCCCGTGGAGAAGTCCTGAGGAGCCCCCAGACCCACGCCCATGAAGGCGTGCAGCGCGATGGTCCGGCTGTCGTCGCACAGGGTCCGGTGCGTGTGGTCCGGGTCGGCGAAGACCTTCTTGTCCAGCATCTCCTGGACTTGGCGCATCGTCTCCTCCCAGACCAGCACGCTGGTGCGCTCGTTGAAGCAGGGGCCGATGATGCGTTTGTGACGCGTCCAGTCTTCGCCCTCCACCTAGAAAAGAGTTACAGCTGTTTTATTTCCCTTGATACAAAACAAGGGGTTGAATACTGACCGTGAGGACATTAGGTCCATACATTCCCAACGCAGCTGTTATGAGGTTAGTACTCTATTTCAGGGGTCGTATAAGGAGGGAGAGTACTTGCCGACATGCTCCGGTGGCTTCGGCCAGACTTTGTACTTCGATATGATTTCCTCATTCGCCACCGGGTCGGCGCACATGAGCTGGATGGTGCCCGGGCTGATGACCCAGAAGGCCGGGCCGAACTTGGCGTGCAGCGCGCAGCCGTCCTCCTTGGGCCAGTCCATCAGGATGACGCGGGTGAAGAGGGAGAAGGGCTCGGGCAGCAGCCGGCAGAGCGGCAGGAACCAGGCCCGGGGCGCGAGCCAGGACTGCGCGATGATCCAGAGCGGGTTGAAGGTGTAGAAGGGGCTGACGATGACGGGGAGGCCCGTCCGCCGCACCTTGCCGTAGTTGGCGTAGAGGCCGGCCGCGCCATAGAGCAGCGTCGCGGCGGCTAGCGCGCTGCCAAGGACGAGAATGTTGACCATGGTTGTTTATACGTGTGTGTGCGTGTGTGTATGAGTGTGTGACCGCCCCTGGTCGGTATGCGCGGAGTTGTTCGGTGATAGTGACAGAACGAAAGCAGTAATGTGGCACTCGTCGTGTCACTTGATCTTTTAATATGAAGTAATAAAACAGACTGTCCTTTCAGTCACTCTACCGGCAGATAAGCCCTATCCTTAGTTCCTGCCGGGGGCTTGTATACTGTCGGGCCAATCAGGTGGATTCCAGGTTGGAAAGGGGGTGGTATCGGCGTCACACCATGTATCGGCTAGTCTGTTTCCGGAGGTGGCAGTCTCGATACAAGGATGCGAAACCTGTCCAGACCACCACCTTTCAACAAAACAGTGGGTTATCCCTGTGGAGGGTAAGTAGTTATGTAGTGGTTGACAGCTCAGCAGTACACTTTGTAAGATCAATCGTCACTTTCTGCATCCTTTCGTCTGGACTTCAGTTCGGCACTCGGTGCGGCTGTGTCGCAAACCCCCTGAGCTTGGCGTTTCCGGCGTTCCCGGGCCAGTGACTCGGTGTCATGTCCATCTTAGTCTAGATCTATCTAGTCCAACATGTAAGCGCGTTAGTCAGCAGATATACGTGCGTGGGCTCATCCAGGAGCTTGTCAGATATAGAAATCAGGAGTCCAGTATGAAGAATCATTTCTCGTACGAAACTACCAACTATGTATGTCCATTCTCTAGGATGACTTTGAGAATGTTTCCATGGCCAGCCAATATGGGCTTTTCAATTCATGAAACAAAATCGAAACAGGATCGTCAAGATCTGGGCTTCCCCATTTATATGTGTGGGGGGATATATGAAGTGGGATGTCCGTACTTATTGAGTTGCTCGTTGGTCGTTACGTCTGCTCAGCACTCATATTGATTCCTGTCCTGATACGTCTATCTTTGTCATCCTATACACATGACTGAATATAGTACTTGTATAGATTAAAGTTCGCAACTCTACTATTACGGTTCAACCCACCGTTACCTAGCACACTTTGTACTAGTCATGCGCAGTGTCATATTGGCTGCTTCCGGCTTTGGGTAACGCACTGTGAATCAGACTCATGGGTTTGATAGAAATGCTGTGTTACTACTACCAGAGAAAGTGCACCGTCATCATCCTTACCATGTATCAATTTTACGATTGGCGGCACGTTGCCCTGTAATCCGGGAATAGCCAAGCCGAAGTCATCGGCTTTAAGCCCCAATCCTGCCCAGATCCGAATACACTTAACCTACATGTAGGTATGTTGTCATACTTGAAAGTTCATGCAAGGGAGTTCCTTCCCGATGGGAGCACTGACCCGAGGCCCTTATTCATATTGACCGATTTGACTCGAGTGATTTCTCCATCTGCAAGTCGGAGCTCCGACTGTAGCAAACTCACCAACCCAACTCTCCCACCTCCCGCATCTCACCCCCGCCTTCTCGCAACTCAACATCCGCAACAATGGCCTCTTCTAAGGTTACCCACGGCAAGTGTCTTTGCGGAACGATTGAGGTCAAGGCCGAGGGCGACTTCACAGCATCGGTGGCATGCAGCTGCAAGAACTGCCAGATCTGTGGTGGTTCTGCCTACTCCGTGAACTTGGTGTACCTGAAGGACGCTGTTACGGTCACCAAAGGACTTGACAACCTCAAGACATACGAAGGTGTGTGTTGCTGCTGCTCCCATTCATCATCGCACTCCGCCAGCTGGACTACTCCTCCCGTCTCTCTCTCCTTCTCCCTCTCTCTCTCTCTTCCTCGCTTCCTGCTTCCTCTCATACCGACCCGATACTGACACGTCGTAACGCAAACAGACAAAGATACAGATTCGGGCAAGTCTGTGTGGCGCCGGTTCTGTGGACGCTGTGGCAGTGCCATCTTCTCGCAGGACGAAGACGGCCATTGCTACGTCAAGGCACCCGTCATGGAGGGGGGTCTGGAGACACAGCTATCGGCCATATCTTCACCAGAAACTTGCCGGAATGGGCTCACGGCAAGACTGGAAAACATACGCGAGACCAGCCAGCAATTCAATAATGACATCACGCGTACGTAGATGGCACTGAAGCGCAGAAGAGTAAGCATCTTTATTCGCAACGGTTCTCATTTTGGTCCTCGATACATGTTATATTGATGCTCAACCACGCATCAATGAATATAGAATAGCAAGCGGCCGTTTTGGTGGGCTGGAAAGGGGACAAGTGATGTGCTTCAGCTCAATGCGGACTGGCCAGTACGGACGGCGGCAGTATGTATTCAAAGGAGTTAGGTAGCTTTTGGTGTCGGCGTACCTGGACTGGCGGGAAGACAAAGGAATGTCAATGGCGCAGTCAGGAATCAAAGCCAACTCCATACGACCGACGTATATCTGAGTATTTACTCATGCCTGGCCTGACTGAGATCTGAGATTTCCTACTTCGTTCCATGTCAAGTGATGATGCCGAACTGGCCAAGGCCGAGAACCTTCTTCTCCAAGACCGAACCAGCAGTCCAACTCAATTGCAAAGCACCCCACCTTCCCCCCACAGTAAGGCTTGTCTTAGTCAGGGTACGGACGGACCAGGCCAGGGCGGAGGGCAGAAAGAGCAGAGTGAAAAAAGACCATGCCGGCAAACTTTTCGTCCATTCTTGTGTCTTGAGGAAGTTTATTGCATTCATCATGACAAGACGAATCCTGGATTTTCTTTGACAAAGGAGCTTCCGTGACAGCTCTGAGCTGCTGGCACTTCGACAATAGCAAACCCATCATCTTCTCTTTCTCTGCTTTGCCAAGATACGAAGAAGCATTGCTACCTCCATCCGGAAGGAAAGCTGTCTTACTTTTTGGCTGCAGCAGGCTCCCTGTTCCGTCATCGCTTGTCACATCTTGTGCTGCCCCTCCAAACCGCACTAGTGTAGTAGTCCCCAAGAGCCAGAAAAAAAGAGGGAGAAACAGAAGTTGCCCGTACGTACGTATATCCATCTGGCTTGTGATTTAATTGATTGATTGCCTTATTGGCTCGAGCAAGTCATTGAGTTGAAGAGTATATACTTACTTGTTACTCCTTTTTCAGCTCGACTGCATCGCATTGAAGTCGCAACCGTCGTCAGTTCCTTCTTTTGTCCCGCAGTTCGTCCAACCATCGGCGCACGAGGGCTCTTTCCCACTGGTTCTTCCAACTGACCTGCTTACTATACAGAAACGAGACAAACCCCCACAGCAACATCTGATTGGGCGTGCGACGACATTAGAACCGTTGCACTGCGTTGGTACATTAAACCCGAAGGGTTACAGGAAAGAAAGAAAAAAAGCGAGGCGAAAAAAAGCAAGGAACGGTCCGACGAAGGCGAAGCTACTTTTTATTTGCCTGTAGCCGCCAATCTCTTTGGAATTTCTTCCTCTTTTGGTCACCATGGGCGACATGGCCAACGAAATCAAGTTGCTCACGGGCAACAGCCACCCGAGTCTGGCAAAGAGTGTTGCAGACAGGTACGAACCGATCCTCCAAGTCTTCATCCTTTTCTATCTTCTGTCGGGATGCCCCACGCAGTACAGTACCTGTTACGCAAATCATTGGAAAATGCAGCTTCGCGATGCCAAGAGCATCGAGCAATTATGGAGAAGACGATGAAGCCGAGAAGCACAGCGAGCACGAGAACGACCGAGCAGCGAAAGCAAGCAACAAAAAATGCTAACAAAACCGCCCGCATTCTAGGCTGGGCATCGAGATCGCAAAGACTATGTCCCTCAACTACTCCAACCAAGAAACCTCGGTAACGGTCGGAGAATCCGTGCGCGACGAAGATGTCTTCATTCTGCAGTCCACGGCCCCCAACAACATCAATGACGGCCTCATGGAGCTGCTCATCATGATTCACGCCTGCCGCACCGCCTCGGCCCGTCGCATCACCGCCGTCATCCCCAACTTCCCCTACGCCCGCCAGGACAAGAAGGACAAGAGCCGCGCCCCCATCAGCGCCAAGCTCATCGCCAACATGCTGCAGACCGCCGGCTGCAACCACGTCATCACCATGGACCTGCACGCCAGCCAGATCCAGGGCTTCTTCAACGTGCCCGTCGACAACCTCTACGCCGAACCCAGTGTGCTGCGGTGGATTCGGGAAAACTACCCCGACCAGGATATCGTCATTGTCAGTCCCGATGCCGGTGGTGCAAAGAGGTAAGATATATTCTCCTTTTCCCGACTTATATGCGCAGGTCGATGTAGCGGGATGGCGGTGAAGTGTTGAGAAGAAAAAAGGGGGGGAAGAAATACACCTGAGGTCACCAATACCTTTGAGCTCAACTTGCTAAACCTAACACAACAGAGCAACCTCGATAGCCGACCGCCTCGACCGTGGCTTTGCCCTGATCCACAAGGAACGCCCGCGACCCAACGTGGTGGGGCGCATGGTGCTGGTGGGTGATGTGAAGGACAAGGTGGCCATCCTGGTCGACGACATGGCCGATACATGCGGCACCCTGGCCAAGGCGGCGCAGACGGTCAAGGAGAACGGTGCGGCCGAGGTCGTGGCCATCGTGACGCACGGCATCCTCAGCGGCGACGCCGTCAACATCATCAACAACAGCTGCCTGTCCAAGGTAGTCGTCACCAACACGGTGCCCCTCGGCGACAAGCAGGAGCGCTGCAAGAAGCTCAACGTTATCGACGTCAGCCCTACCATCGCCGAAGCCATCCGCCGTACCCACAACGGTGAGAGTGTGAGCTTCTTGTTCCACCATGCCCCGGCTGTATAAAACAGAAGGGTTTCGTGATATGGGATAATGGGAAACGATTGTACATGCACATGAGGAAAGGAAGGGAGTACGTATCTGAAGGGACATGCCTTTTTGAGGAGTCTCCGAAGAGGAAGGCTGGATGTACTTGAAGATGGGAATGGGCTCATTCCAAGGCAATAGCCGGGTAAAACTCACAAATCCTACTAGGACTACGATTAATGCAACATCACTTGGGCATTGGGGCCGGATGGGACATAGAAGCATTATCTAGGTTGGCATATTTTGTGTTGAAAAGTTATAAAAAAGAGGGCTATTTATCATTTTTGCTGTATTCCTTCTCTCGTCTTTTGCGGTATCCCTTCTCTCGTCTTTTGCGGATAGATATCAGATACTCTCAAAGAGGTTTCTCCCAACACCAAGTTAGAAAAGCACCCCCTGCATGGACCTACCACCAAACCATCGAGTGTTTTGTTCTCAAGCGCTTCAATTCATGAGCGTCGCCCCTCTAGACGTACGCAGTCTTTATGTACCGGCTGCTTAAGCTGAAGGCCAGCCAAAATGTACATGAGTCCTACACTACCTTGCAAAATCCGTCACCTATGCAATTTTGAAATTGTGTCTGTGCATGATTGTGAAGAGGAACAGATATGGTAGGTAGACACGCAGCCCATGGGAATAAGTAGCCATGTACCACGGAAGGAGGTGCAGCTTAAAAGAGATGACGCAAAGGTATATAATGTAGGCTTTGTTGGTCTGCGGCTACGTAATAACATGGGCTTGCTGTGTCTTCTGGCAGCACGAGGAGCAGCAAGATGTAGTTGTGACCTTTCGTAGCTGGTGTCTCCTGTCCTGGAGGTTGTCAAGAGAGTGGGTGGGAGGTGGGCGTGGAGTGTGATCATTGGCTGGCATAAACAACACAGGGAGCATTGGAGGCAAGCTGCTACTATCAAGTAGAGCCTGGTTGCTGAAGACCAGCCAGGTCAGTATGGGATCAAGGAAGCGCAGAAACAATGAAATGGTTGCGGCCACTTCACAAGGCAGTGGACAAGACACATACACAAGAGGTTTGAGGAGCGAAACTTGTCATCAAGTAACAGTGAAATGCAGATATTATTCCGGGAATCATCATATCCATTTTTATGCCGAGAATACACCGTTCGTTGTCTATCTAGCTCTCTCATCGGGTCAGTGGTCATGTCGTGAACATCGTGAAAAGACGTCCGAAAACACTAGACCATGCCAGGCCGAATGATGAATCCCCACGATTTGCCCGAAAACGTCTCGATTCCCATCGAACGTGGCGAATGCAAGAACCGTACGCAGCCCAGGACGAGTGCTATGTAGACACCCGAAGAAAAACCCTAACGCCTATGGCACGAGGTTGCTGTTTTTATTTGCGCATGGAGCTGGCGCGGCGCTTGCGGGACTCGGCCTTCTGGGCCTTAGCCTCAGAGACACGCTTGGCCAGGATAGCGGCGTACTCGGACTGTGGAAAATGTCAGTACCATCTCCCAGTGTTGGTAAGTAGTCAGAGCAGGATAAAACATACAGCCTCATCCTTGACCTTCTCAGCCTGGCGGCGCTTCAGGGCAATTCGGTGGCGCTTGTGCTGCAGGCGCTGGGGAGTGACCAGGCGCTGGATCTTGGGGGCCTTGGTGTAAGGCTTCTTGCCCTCACCCTTGGGCTGGACCTCACGTCGAATGACGTACTTGCGGACCTATATGTTGCCCAATTAGTCTTGCTGTCTCTTATTTGCTGGACTTCCTACATCTCAGCTTCTAGCGCGGTGGTATACATTGCAGAGGCGTTCAGCCAACAGCAGAAACAACGACCGGCCAGGCGACGACGATGTGTCGTTGAAAACTTACATCGTCATCCTTGCTGAGGGAGAAAAAATCGGCGAATCTTGGTGGCGCGCTTGGGGCCGAGGCGCTTGGGGTGGACGACGTCGGTAACGCCAGGGATGTCGTTGTCGCCCTGCTTGACGATGGAGAGAGCGAGGACGGACAGGTCCATGCCGACGATGCAGCCACGGACGGACTTGCGCTTGCGCTCACCAGTGCGGCGGGGGCGGTAGCAGGAGTGGCCCTCGGACAGCAGAAGTCGGACACGGGTAGGGTGCATGACACCCTGCTTCATGGGGAAACCCTGCTTGTCGTTTCCACCGGTGATGCGGAAGATGTAGCCCTTGAACTCATCGCCGAGGTTGTCGCCGGGGACTTCAGCGCCCATCTGTCAAAAGCCAGCATTGTCAGCAACGTGTCGTGCGGAAAGCGCCAGCCTGTTATTGATGATGTCTGATGTTTCGGTTCGGTAGAAATAGCGAGAGAATTATTTCGTCCATCGCGATATCCATCACCCAGCACCAATAACGCGGCTTCGTAGGGAAAAGTTCGAGGTCGGACGTACGCGCTTCTCCATGAAGTCACGGAGCTTTCTCTCATCCTCAATCTCAATCAACTTCTGACTGCCATTGGCAGGGTAGGAGATGTTCAGCTTCATGTTGGCGGTCGATGTGGTCGAGTCGACTCGAAAGAAGCTGGGCTGGTCGGGGGGGTTAGTACGATCGATGAAAGATTTCGGAGGTCGAAAAGAAACAGATCGTGACTAGAGCAATACACACAGAAATTGACAAAGTGGGTGTGGGCAGGGTGCGGGTGCCACTTGCTTTGCAATTTTCCTTCCCTCTCAGCAATTGTGTGGGAAAATGGCCGATTAGATTGGGCCAGCTTTTTCCGGTCCGTGCTGGTGGATTGGCAGAAAGGTACGTATCTAGGGCTTGGTGCACGGACTCGCTACGACCCAGGAATTGATTGACGATATGAAGCATTATCGTTATGGGTCACGACCTAGCAAATCGATAAGGCACCTTAAGGGACCATGGGATTTAGGGAGCTCCAGTTTCTCACAGGCTAACTTGATTGGCTAAATGGGGCACGCAGGCACGCGTCCAAGGATCAAGCAAACAGAGCATGTGAATATACACGTGAAGCCTTCTCATATCCACATTGCAGTGCTCTCAGTTGCATGGCAAAGTGAGATGCCATGGCCTCCGTCCAGCTTCACCCACGGCGGCCAGTCAACAACACCGAGGCTGCCTTCGCCAATCCACTGCCACCATTGATCCAGACCCCGTCGGGCCTGGCACTGCTGGAGCTGCAGGGCACCATCAACCTGCCCTACCATGCGGGTGCCGAAGACGATAACAACAACGCCCCCGAGATCCCCATCGGGCGCATCTGGTTCCCGGACTACAACCCCAACGCCCTGGACCCCAAGAGCACGGCCTGGATGAAGCGGGTGCACATGTACGTGGGCCAGCACCAGCGGATGACGGGCGAGGTCAAGAAGCTGCCCCGGGCCATGGCCGTTATCAGGAAACGAGCCGCAGGCGCGAACACGGAAATGACAGATGCTGCAGCAACAACAACATCCAACGAGTCATCAGCAGATGATCTAGAGATCGTGGAGATCATCAAGTACAAACTGGTGTTCTCATCACGACCCGAGCCCGTTGGCACTCAATGAAAGCCATAAGCCCATGGTGAAGGTCTTTCGAGACCAGAACCCAGTATCGCATGGAAATCATGTGCTACGCGAATACAATCTTGCGCTTCGAAGACCTGTGGAGTCCCGGTCCGTTGCGGCTGGTGGGATCAAGGAAAGGAACGAAGGCGAACAGTGACACTTACTCATGAGTACACTGGAGGACGATGGACGTCTTCAAGCCCAGAATGTAGGCCAGTGTGGCCAACCACTATCAGTTCTCCTCAAGACGTATGCATTCCACCTGACTCTAGAAATCACATGTATACCATGACACTCTTCATAGAGCACGAGTGACCATGGCCCGTCGCAATATTACATAGAGAAATGCATCAGTGAATGAAAGCCATTACTTTTGAATGTTTTTTCTAACCTAGGAGCGCGTTTCCATCCAACCTCCTTTATGGATATCAACACAAAACCACTCCTTTTAATCCCCAAAAAGTTCTGATATAAGTCAAGCACACGCTTCTATTCTTCTGTCCACTCTTTCTATTGAAATGCTCAATGCGAATCAGACCCAAATGACCTCATAGACACCAAGTAGATATAAATACTACCCTAAGTAAACTTCATATTACCACCCAACCAAGGAGCAAGTATGTAGTCTCGCCGCCGGATCATCAAACATTTTGCCCACTCAAGAAGGCTAAAAGGTATGACATGTAAAGTGTCAATCAGGGCACATGCCACGGTTGATAACAGTCACAACAGTATTACCATACCCTGCTGTTGAAGGCGAAACAGGTTTGCAAGTCTTGTAAAGCCTGCCCTGGCGGAGCGATGAAGCCAACCACAGGCAATACAATACATCGTGATAGCTACAAGTGGCAATGGCCAATGTGCGACGAAACACTTACACATCACTAACAAGCGATGGAAAAGTAGGGAGAATGCATTCGCCTCTATTGCTAAACTATATTCATACCTATTTTGGGAGGGGGAAAACCTGATCTACACCATGCAAATTGCGAGAACGTGGGGTAAAAGCCGCTAAGCTGTAATGTCGACCCAACGTCTAGCGGCCTGCACTCCGCTGACGTGGACCATCAAATGCTCGCGTCTATGCCCCCTTGCGTGTGAAAATGGCGTGTGAAAATGCTCAGGAGGAAAGAAAGAAGCCAGTACCAAGGGTATGCTGCTCGTCGGCGCCTCCTGTTGCCCCGAATCTACTATGTCGTACAAAACAATACATCATTATCATGCGGTTCTGGTGTTGCCACGGCCTAGGTCATCGTAGACCATGCGGGAGAAGTCATCGCATCTACTTAGGCAAATCCAAAGTAGTCACTTCCAGCTGTAATGGCCTTGATGAGTTGTGCTCGAAGGGTATCGTAGCTCTCGTACTCGGGGAGGTCGAGCTCTGTTCGGCAACGGTTAGCTGGGGCTCAGAATGGAAAGGCGAATGGGTAAACTTACGGTTAAAGCAGGTATGCGAGCTGGGCAGTCTCTCCTTGTTGCCATAGTCACGGTGAATGTTGAATCGGTTGATGCCGTTCATACCCTCAAGTTCCTTGAAGCCGTTGAGAGGCACTTTGCTTGTGCCCGTGACGAACTGCAACAGCTTGGCCAGTTCTTCCTTATCGAATGATCTGACTGCGCGCCAGAACCATTGGATCTGTTGGCTAGATGGTGTATAATTGTGGTACTCGGTGTTGCTCTTCCAGTCGTCAACATCAATGTCGGGCAGACCAGAGATGAGGAGCTCGAGCTCTTGCTCGTTGAAGATAGCAATGAGTTCTGCTGGGATGATCTCGTGGAAACCTATTAGATAGTTAAAAGTTAGTATGCTATGTTCCATTGAGCCAATGAATGCGAGGAATTCTTACCCTTCAGGAAATGCTCCATCTGGTCCTTGACCGACTTGAGCAGCTTGTGCTCGACGACCAGACGAACATAGTCGTTCTTGTTCTCCTCCGTGACAGGGATATCGCGTCCATTGGGGATGAGATCTTCAACAGTTTTCACTCCGAACTCGTCGTCCTCGACCGCGAACGACTCCGTGATAATATCAGTGATGTCGTTTTCCAGCATCCAAACGAGCGATTTGTAATATTTGGGTCGAACGACTCCATGTCCTTGACCGAGACGGGCTTGCTGAGGATCCTCTTGTACACGGCACGACTGAAGTAACAGTCAAGCAAGCGGCCTTCGTACAAGGCTTTGCCGATGACGCGACCAATGAACTTGAAGAACATGAGATGCTCGTCGTTGATTCCACTGAGCTTATTCGGGTGGAATGTGGTGCGGTCGCTGGAGACGGGAACGAATAAGGCATAGTTGGGGTCGAACATCTGTCGCGACAGGACCTGGAACCATTCTCGGGTAACGCCACCGGCATCGACACCCTCTTCACCGTGGAAACGGATATTCAACTTACCGAACTTCATCTCGTCACCACTCTTGAAGTACAGTGACTTGAAAGAGTCGTGGAAGACGTGTTCTCGACGAACGGAAAGCTGCAAGGTACCAAAGCTGCGTCCATTGGGAATTTGGCTGCGGTTGTGGACACTGCGGTTGAAGTAGTGCCGTTTGTTGTCGAACTCCAAGACCTTGGGGTTCTTGACGAGGTGCGAGAAGGTGCCCTTCATCAGTGAAGGGTTATTGCGTACGAGTTCGTTTAGGATGCGGCGATGTTCTTCCGTGAACTTGAAGAAGAGACTTGCCATGTTGTGAGACTCTGGCGGCGGGCTAGACAACAGCATTTCCGAAGCATCCTGGCCCTGTGCCAGCGCCTCGGGCGTTGTGTCTTTGCAGACAACCATCAAGGCCTCAATAAGCGGCAGAAGGATGGTAGCCACATTGATGAGGCTCTCCCTTTGGCGGATGGCGCTCAAACAGGCGCTCAGCCTGTCCCATAGGGCGTTGAATGTGGTGTTGCGGTAGAGAGTGGCAAGCAAGTCCTGCTTCTTGGTCTCATTGCTGGACTCCGAATCATCGGAAGATTCGGGCTTCTTCTGAGCAAAGAGATGATCCAATGCTGTCAAGACCCGGAGAAGCTTATTTTGGTCAGCAGCACCAGGCGAGAACTTGGCCAGGGCGACGCCTTGGATTTCCGTGCCGGTAGATGCCTTCTCAATGTGAGGCAGTAACTCGTCTAGGTGAACCACGATCTTCTCACTCAATACTCGCGCTTGACGGGCAAGCTCTTGGCCGAACACGCCCATAGCGCCAGGAATGAGAGACAGATTCTTGATAGCTGAAAGAGTCTCCTTAAATGTCTTGGAGCTGCATTCCCGTGCTACAAATATGTTGATTATGAGAGTAAGGTTGTGGACTGGGATGACGGGCGGGACATATGTCTTGATCCGCTTCTGGATAAACTGCTTGCGTTCCTGGAGTTTTGCGATGGAGTCCTCCAGCGTCGTCTTGGCAGTAGCGTCTTCAGGTTTAGTAGCTTCGGGATCAGGAGCTGCGGTTGTTGTCGTTGATGCATCACCAGATTGGGCCGTTGAAGTCTCAGGTTTGGGATCACTGCTCGTGGTGGCAGCTTCAGCTTCCTCGGCCGTTGGAGCGCTGGTAGGCTCCTTTTCCTTCTCTGTGATCTTCTTATCCAGGTCCTTAATGGCTTCAGCGCCTTCCTTCAGTTTCTTGTCGAGACTCAGCAACGGGTAGGTTATTCTGCTGAGAACCAGAGACAGGGCATCCATGATCGAAGAACTTTCAACGACCAGGTCGCGATCAAGGAGCGCTAGAAGAGAATTGATAGCGAACTTGTGAACTTTGGATTCCTTGCCCTTTCCTTTCCGGCTGAGAGTACGTTTTAGCGTCAAGCCCACGGTTTCCTGTTCCGTGAGGAATACAGCAGGGACGTGAACATCTTCGGCGGCCAGATAGCAAAGAAGGTCCAAACACTGTTGCACGATAAGTACAGGCGAGGTTTCAGTTCCGGTGTGCGTAAGCTGATTGGTGTTCAGTCCTGTGAGGCTGCGCTTAAGGCTTTGAGGAGTTTTGCCTTCTTTGTCGGCCTTGGGTTGTCGGGCTTTAATGGAAAGCTGCGCAAAACTGCGTTCCACAGCATCCACATCAGTTGTGCCATCTTGGAGGATTTGCAGTAGAGTGCTGATGACCTCAAGACGAGTCTGCTTGTTCTCGCAGATGTCCTTGAAGACGTGTCTCAAGGAGCCCTCTAGAGATCCGCCTTTGACATTAATAAACATTAAGCGCAGCAAAGTAGCCACGCCCGACTTGTCCAACATCTGAGCCACAATCTTACGTTGAGGTTTGGTGATAACCTCAGCAGCCTCGCCAGGTTGTCGCGGGTTCTCACGGCCAGTTTCATAGGGATTGGCAATCTCGCTTTGGCCACCTCCACCGTGGTGGCGGACCAGGCGTCTGGCCTCCGCAGCCAGATCAGGTGGCAGAGAATCCATGATATCGGCGCCCTGTTCCATGAGAACCTGCTCCCGAAGATCCTGGGGGAAGGTCATCAAGATGCTTGCCGGGTCCATGTCCTGTGGAGCGGCTTCGTGGCCTGGGGCCGCGTTCTGTCTTCTAGCCTCTTCACGGTCACGACGACGCTGTTCCGCTCTTTCTTGCTGAACAATTTCTTGGCGGAGTTCATCAGGGAGAGCGTCTAGGAACTCTTGGAAAACTTCGCCCTGTTCCCCTTGGCGGCGAGGGGCATCTTCTCGGGCAGCAGAACGTCGCTGGCTAATGGTCTGGGCAATCACCTCTTCTCGGAACTCTTCGGGCAGTGCTTCTCAGGTAGTCTGCGTCGATACCTAATTCAGTGACATCAACCTGCTCTCCTCGGATGGTAGTGAGAACGCGAGGCTGATCACTCGCTGATTCCCCGTGGGCATCGGCTGGAGAATCGCCCGTGGACTCTACACCTTCCATAGCATCATCCGTGTGGGAAGCCTCGGTTTCTTCGGTGGCCTCCGTTGCTGCCTGTGCAGCAAGCTCTGCTGCAGCTGCTTCAGCTCGTTCACGTTCTTCGGCCTCGGCCTTCTCTTCTGCGGCCCTCTCTTCAGCTTCCTGAGCCTCTCTCGCTTCTCTAGCCTTACGCTCCTCTTCTTCACGCTTCTTGCGTTCTTCCTCAAGTTTGCGTTTCGCCTCAGCCTCCCTCTTCTTATTCTCCTTTTCAGCTTCAATGGCAGGAGGTATGAGGTATGAGAGCACCGCAAACTGTAGCCGGATGGCTTTGTCGTGGATTGAGGTGCCAAAAATCATCTTCGCCTCGTCCAGCCATCTATCGCTGGTGGTGTCGGTCGAGAACATTGCGGCATGGGATGGCTCATTATAGGTCTCTCGGCGGCCTTCAGTTCCACGGAGTTGATGGGGTAGAGGTAAGGACAATTCTTGGACTTCTCCCCAGGACCCTGGCTTGTAATGGAAAATTGCAAGGCATGGTTACCGTGGCGCCCAAGGGTTGAAGACAGGAGTTCGTTGATGAATGAGATGGGACTTTCTCCACGGCCAGCGCCGAGGAGACGAATCAACCGGCTTGGGTTCGGAGGCCGTGGGGATGCATCTCGACCGATGTCGTTCGCGCGGCGCAGAAGGGGGTTCAGTCCATCTTCATTGCCGCTAGGGCGGTTAGGGTTGCGCGTATCTAAATGGTATAATGCATCAGTAACACGAAATGGAAATAAGGTGAGAATCCATCGAGAAGGTGACATACCACCCAGAGATGCCATGTGATCTCGGCCCATCAGGAAGGGAAGAGGAGGGAAGTGATCCCGTAATCCATGACGGTGACGTGGGCCAGCGAAGAACCCGTCTCCGCCATGTTGCTCCAGGACTAGAGTATCCAGTCCCCCCATACCGGGGAAAACTCCATGGGGCGGAGGGTCGTCTTGAGATTTAAAGTCAGCACGTCCTTGGAGGCATGATGAAGAATGCAGATGATTGTTGTTACTTACTGGGAAATTCGTCAAAACCGTAGTCATCTTCGTCCATTTCATCCTCGTCCTCCTCATCTTCTGAGAAAAGTCAGTATTTGTTCTGGCAAATCGGCGACCGATCGCTCTCGCGAAACAAAATTAATGCATGAAGTTTCAAGGGACACATACCATCTTCATCCTCGTCTTCATCCCCGTAGTTGTTACCGATGTTGTGGATTTCATCATGACCATCGTACATATCGTCATGGCCTTCTCCCATGTGGTGCTGCAGCATGTGGCCCAGACGGCCGCCGACAATACCACCGACATCATCGAGACCATGAATTTGGGCTTCCTCGAGGTCCTGAGCTTCACCTTCGTAGTCAATATCGACGTCATCATCTTCCTCACCATCATTCGCTTCTTCGTCGGTTTCGCTTTCCCAACCTGAAGCACCGTCGTCCTCCACGGGATTTCCATCGTCGTCCACAATATGGATGCGGTCTTCAATGTCGCCCATATCTTCAGAATCCATGTCGTCGTCATCTTCGCTCATGTCATCGTCGGACTCGTCCATTTCATCATCTTCGTCTTCCTCATCATCCTCCTCCATGGTAACGTCGACGACGGCAAGATCTCCAGGCAATCCCTCGATAGGGCCCATGCCTTCAACATCTTCGTCTTCATCGCTGACATTGTCTTCGCCATCGAGAGACGGATTGTCGTCGTATTCCATTTCGTCGTCATACTCGTCGTCGTACATCTCTTCATCGTCTGTGGGCATAGTCAGCATAAGTTCACAAAAAGCAAATTGACAGAATCAAACGAACCATCATCTGAGCCATCGGAGTAATCTTCTTCTATGTCGCGGCCAGGTTCCATCATGCCTAGTGCAGAGTTTCTGTACAGATCTGGCGTCTCTTCGCGGTCATCTTCCATATCAGATAACGAGGTGGCAGACGCAATTTCATCCTCGACATCTTCCAGGCTAGATGCGGCTGGGAGTATGTTGGCATGGCCAAGCTGGATAGCCGTATGGGTGAGAGTCCGCAGGACACGAAGAACGGATTTAATGGTCTTCTTGACGGGAGGGAACGCTAGATCGATGTCTGCGAGCGACGAGTTGAGGGCTGCGAGATAGCCCTTCTCGTACATCAGACGCCTGAGCTGCGCTTGGGAGCGATCTGGCGATGGGTCAGGGTTGTTACGGGAGGCAACAGCCATGTCTTTCTCCTTGTCATCCACCATACTCTGCATGACTGTGGACAAATGCAACATCTTGCCGTATCTTGAATCAAAAGGCTCGTTAGATGTGTATGCATCCTTGTATGCCTTAAGAATTGTGTCAATGACGAATTTTCGCACAAACAAGAGGTCGGGCTCCTCCTCATCATAATCAAACTTCTCGCGGCTTCGACTGATGGGCTTCTCAATCGTCTTGCCCACTAGAGCTACGAGCAGCTTCTGTGCCTGAGCAGCTGTAGCCATCTTCTTCTTGTCTGCCAGACTATCCGTCAAGCCATCGACGTTACCAGCACAGAGAAGATCTGTCAGCAGGTAGTTCAAAACACTTGTACGGGGTTTGATAGGAGTATTGGTCTGCAGCGGAGCACTCCGCTTGAAGTTGATGAACTCGACTTTGGTGCGATTGTAGCTCTGGAGAAGTTCGGTGAGGCACCTTAGTAAAAAACATCGGTAGATGAAGATAGGATGTTCATCTGCCTTGAACGACGCTTTAGGCTTTTTCTCCTTGCTATCAGACGATTGCGTGTCGGATGATTCGCCTGGGGCTTTTGATGTGGACAAAGTAGA
Organism: Apiospora phragmitis; assembly: GCF_038363925.1. Classification (NCBI taxonomy): domain Eukaryota; kingdom Fungi; phylum Ascomycota; class Sordariomycetes; order Amphisphaeriales; family Apiosporaceae; genus Apiospora; species Apiospora phragmitis. The sequence goes on along the minus strand of NW_027117400.1, from coordinate 4,800,359 downwards.
AGCCTCGGAGTCCTTCTGATCCTTGGTATCACGGGGAGGCTCCTTATCGTCTACCTCACGATAGTTCAGAAGCTCGCAGAGAAGGAAATGAATTACACCGTCCGGGTTCTCGAGAATCGGGCGTTTTGTATCATGACCTGCAGGCTTAGTTGCATCCGATACCTGCTTGTCACTCCCCTCAGTTGATGGCTTTACATCTTGAATCGAAAGACCCTCGGTTGCTCGGACAGTTGGGGTGACATCATCTTTGGTCGCATCCACTTTCGGCTCCTTGAGTAAGACGTGTTGTCTTGGCGATACCCCGTTCTCACTAAAGGTCCAGCGTTGGAGCTTCACCATCTCGTCTGTCATAGTTATAAAGAGCTTCGGGTCGCGTAGAGCCACATGGGAGAGCTGCCGCAGATAACCGGGAACATCAAGAGGGCGTTGTCCAGTTCGGACCTTGTCGAACACAGCTCGGATCTCGCTCCTCATCAATTGCTTGATGGTATCTTCGTCCTCGATGATGTGACGCAAAATAGTGAGAACGTATGTGGAAATGCGATTCTCGCTCAGCCGAGCAGGACCGAAACCTGAAAGCTGTTTGGTCATGACAAACAACCGCTGAAGGTTCTTCTTGTCACCAACCGTCCTTGCAGTTGTCCTATTGCGTGTGAGAATAACGAAAATGCGCAACAAAGAGATGGCCATGGACTCATCCTTCCCAACTCGCGGTAGTATTTCAAGAATACTTCCTAGCAGTGTACCACGGTCATCCTCCTTGACGATCACATCACGAACCGGCCAGGTGAACGGCTCCACAGGATCATCCTCACTTGTAGGAGGCTTCCACTGGATATCAGGGGGCTGCTCGTCGTCGCTCAATAGAATCTCGAAAATAAGCAGGATATAGGGAATCCAAGGTGGGAGCTCCTCCGTAGACGGCGCAGGTACTTGCAAGAAACGCAAGAACTCAGCAATGTTCTCTCTCAGAGAGCCGATCGTAACAGTGAAAAAACCTCGGTCCTGCAGCAGCAAGGAAAGAAGATGAGCATAGGCTGCGATGCTGCGGCCATTTGACTTGAGGTCGTCATCGGCGGCAAAGGACATCAGTGCATTAACCAGAGTTTCGCCAACATCTTGCTTCGCGGAATCATCTGCCGACGGTTGTAAAACGACGGCCGTGATGAGTTCCGAAACCTCGTAAGACGAAGTTGGGTGCGCTCTTATGATGTCAAGGCATCTTTCTATCAACTTGTTACGAAGTTTGGCGCGCTCTGCGTCAAGTATGTCTTTGGGGATAGCGACCTGACTGCCCGGTGCTGGAGCCGCGGGGCCTGCTGAGGGACCTTGGGCTGGGCTTGTAGATGAAGAAGCATCGGCGGTAGAGGCCTGCGGGGCTGTTGGTACGCTAACTGCACCCCCTTGATCGGTACCCGTACTGAGCATTGATGCCTCCAAGAAGTCGCCAAGCGTCTCTCCTTCTAGCAAGCCGGGAGGAAGATCTGCTGGTAAATCGAGGACCATTTGTTCTTCGGAAGGAGCCGGCGCAGGCTCAGGGGGGATCAGCTGGGGCATATTGTCGTCGAGATCACTTGGCTTAGGGGCCTCGTCAGACGGTACAGGGTTAGACGACCCGGCTATTCCTGCCTTGTGAGCCTCACAGTACTCTTTGGCTGCCGCGAATTGAGTGTTCGCACGGAAAGCAGCCTCCTTCGCAAGACCCTCATCAAAACCAACGTCTTTGAGCTGCGACACGATAGATGCGCAAGCAGCCCAATTGAAAGGGACCGGAGTGAGTTTCAGGAGAGGAGGCGGCGGGTTCTTGTCAACGTTTTTGTACGCATTTGTCTCCGAATCGCCCCGTGATATCAACTTGAGGGTGTCAATAATTTTAGCAAGATAGGGCTCGAGACCTTCTCCGCAAGAGGCGACTCCCACAAGCCACGCACAACTGGCAGGATTGTCATCCGCAGCTCGACGAGCAGGTTCGCGCTGACTGGAGTATCAAGTCTCCTGTCGCCGGTGCGCGTGAAGAAACTGAAGTGGTTGAGCGATTCATTGACCACCTTATCGTTGACTATAACAGCGTATATCTCAAGGATCTTCTTCATGGCGATTACCGCAAGCCGGGATGGTGCAGTGTCAGTACCCTCGGGGTGTTCTCCGCAGATTTCGTCAGAGCAGATCTGCAGGAGTTTGTTGAGCTTTTCCAGGCCGTCTTGCTGCTTGAAGGCTACCAGGACGGGTGCAATAATCTGAACACCCTGACGATCAGTATGCCTTCCCTCCAGCTTTCGATCCAGGAGCATTTCATGGACGGTGTGTAAGATGATGACCCAATAGTTGAAATAGGGGACACTTTTCTCGGTCACGGAAAGATCTACTTGGCCCAGAACCGTCTGGGCCAAACCATGGGCAAGCCTGATATGGCGATATCGAGGATACGAATCGCGCTCAACACTGCGGTCACCACGTCTAGAGAGGAGCGCCTTTCCGAGTGTCTGTAGAAGAGGGTACGTGTTGGGCATCAATGACTGCAGCACAACCCGTAGAGTTTGGTAGTTTCGGAAACGCGGTGTCGACTGCTCACTTGGAGAAGGCGCATTCTCGGGACTTGCGTTACTACCAATGCGCAATGTAGCAGAAGCCAAAACTTCCGAGATAGCGGTCTCGTCTTCTTCGTTCACAAGTTGATCCGAGACATTGCCATGACGGCGTGCAGCCGGGCCTGAACCCTTACTCAAGACTCCGGAACGCTGCGTGCCACGGCCATTTCTTGCGAGATACCACTGCGCAAGAGCGGACCCAATGACTCCACTAAACGGTCCCAGTAATCGTAGACGTTGACGGGATGCAGAGTAATAGTCTGCGATCGACTGGAGAATGGGAAGCATTGATAGAGCACTCTCATCAGCGACTGTGCGTTCAGGAGCGCCTTGACTATCGAAGTGCCGCTCGCTATCTCACGACGAGCATCATTGGACAGGTCGGATGCAATGCTCAAATCATCCTTCAAGAATGGGGCAAAGTATGGCTCGAATCCAGATTTGTCCACCATAGGTTGCAGAATGTGAATTGTGTCCATGGTGCGTTTCAGTAAAGACGGCAGCCCGATAATCGGGGCGTTCTCAATCAGCGTATGGATCACGCTGTAAAGGGAACGAGCAGCCATAGATTCGCCAAAGTCATGCGGAAGACTAGGTGACGTGCACAAATCCAAAAGATGCTCGATAGCCCCGCTTTGTATCAAGGGGGATTTTAGCGACCCGTTACTCGTATAGTTCGCCAGGAAGTTGGCAGCCGCAAAGATATACGGGGTAATGGAGTTGTGAGGAGATGAGTTCTCGTTTCTGGACCGCGAGGTTCTTGTGAGGATGGATTCAGCATCGAGCATTTCGATGTCTGTATCGTCTGTGGCAGGCGCAACTTCGACCTTTTGCTTGCCCTTCGCTGCTTTCTCAGCAGCAACCGCAGGGTCAGAGAGCAAGCTCGCATCCGCAACCATCTCTTTGCCGTTGTTGTCGGTCACAATGAGTCTCGAGCCCCAGCCAGGGTCTACCGACTTGATTTTGCCGAGGTGTGACACGGACAATCATATCCAAGACGGCATTGGAGATTGCGGGTCGAAGATCTGGGTGGTGGCGTGCCAACTCGTCAAAACTCGTTCCAATGTTAGCTGCGATATCTAGATCCCCTGCCATAACGCGGACATGTTCAGGGCTCTCGAAAATTTCGAAAAAACTGTCAAAAGCGCGACAGGACACAACCATCTTGAGACCATTGTTATTCAGAGAAATAGCGTTTAATGTGCTGGGAATCACTGTGATGGCGTCTGAGGAAGGGCGTATACCGCGAGCTATTGGCGAAGTCCGAGGGCTTTCCAGCATCTCCTGCGTAGGAGGGTGAGGTCGATCGTCGGCCGTGGCCGAAGTCGAAGCTGGGGCCGAGACCGGCGCCGGTGCCGAAGAGTCGTCAGTGGCGGATTCTGGCTGGTCTGCATCGCTCTCTTCGGGGCGAGCTGGCCCATCAAAGGTGACAGTTCGCCCGGTCAAGGCCTCAAGGAAGCATTGTATGAGGTTAGCTTCTTGCAGGGCTGAGAAACTGGTCGGGTCGTTGTTTAGGAAGTCTGTCAAAATCGTAACTGAATGAGTCCAGACCAGAGAGCCAAACTTCTCCACGTTCACAATGATCTCTCGAATACAGCCTAAGAACGCGGTTTTATCCACAAGGTTGCGCAGGAGCCGGTCTGTGTTCCCTCCAAACGTAAACGAGTTCGTCATCATGTGATGGATGAACTTGAGCAACCACTTCAGGTTTTGCTGCTGATAGAATGGGATCTCATAATCGACTATCTGCGATCTGCATTCGACAGGGGTTGCTTTGCCTTCCGCAACTAGTTTCAAGGCCAACTCCACTTCATGGGTGATGAGGTCCGTAACTGCGTTGAGCCCGTTGGCGTGTATGAGATTTTGAAAGGCACTCTGAACATTGTAGATCAGACTGTCAAGAAAGCCCACCAAAGTAGCATGAGTCCTCTCGGCAACATTGGAACGGATGGTGAGAACCTCAACAAGAATTTCAAGTAGACCAGCTGAGATAATCTCCGGCGTGGTACGCGATGAATTGTTGGTCATGGCCATGGTGATGTGCAGTGTGAGCGAGAACAGATTGTCACGCCATTCATCCTCGTCAGTCCACTGCTCACCGGCGTCGTCCTCCCTCATCTCCGCGACGGCCTTCCTGATTACGTAGAGCAGAACGCCGTGGTTCACGGTAGCATTCAGCGCGGAAAAGATGTCGGGGATCTTGCTATGGAAGCCGGAAATGGCCTCCAAGAGAGACAGCGCAATTGCCTGCAGTCCCGTAGGTACCTGCGGTGTTCCCTCGGGGGATGGGTGGATGAGCTCAGCAAGTTGATACACCAACTGGAAACGGCGGGGCTCGTCATGGTCATGCTTGAGGACTTTCTCGGTGAAGGGCGCCTCAAAATGGATGTATGCCAAGTTCTGTATAGCTAACAGGCGAGCCTTGAGGGCACCTTGTCGCGCCTCAACAGACCCTGTCAAGGCCTTCGCTATTCGCAGGCGGTTGAGGAACTCATACTTTGTATCCTTGGAAAGATCAGGTGGAATCCGTTCGAGCAATTTGTAGATTGGCGTCGACACGACTGTTGACTGGGGGATATCCAACGACTTCTGGCCTGGAGTTGCGTACTCGTGGTTTCCAAGCGCGGGAGAGCGCGCACTGGGAGACGGACTATCATCTGCCGCAGGCTGCCTACCAGCGCGAGGAGTGGAATGAGGACCGCCTGACGTGTTGCTTCTACGCAACGGGGTAGGCGTCGACGGTTGAGAGGCGTTTGCTCGTTCCGAGGGTACAGAATGTTCAACCGGCTGCGAAGAGCTAGCAGTAGGATAGTATGACACTTTAACATCGCCCCATCCGTTCCAACGTGCATCTGAACCAGAGCCTGACGAGAACTCCGTGGGGCTGGGCTTCGCAATGGCGCAGAGATCATTCGCATACATGGAAGCAGTGTTCTTGAGCCGCTACCGCCCTTCTTGCTTGACGACGAGATCGGCGTGGCTAAGGGCTGTGGCTCTGAAGGCTTGATGATGGGGGTCTTGACGAACGGCTGCGCAAGCTGCTGGACACGGTCAAGGTCGATGTTGTAGTGATTCGTGAGAAGTGCCGAGTTCACCTGGCGACTAGTCGGGCTCATTCGTTTCACCGAGGCCTGATACCGCTGTGCAAGTTCAACACCAACACGAAGAGTGGCGCAAATGATGTTGAAATCGGTGCTGTTGAGCAGATCGTTCAAGTGTGAACTGCTGGCGTAAATGCTTCTGTTTCCGCAGTGATCAAGCAACATTTGGGTAAACTTGAGAATGGCAACGATCAAAGAGCTATCGCCGTCTCCTTTGAAGCCTAGCTCAGCCAGCTTCGGCATATCCCACGTAACAGCATCATCTTTACTTGTGGAGTTTGCGCTGAGCAGAATGTCGCAGCCGAAGTCTCGGGATTGGGGTCCATCCTTGAGCTTATAAACTGAGCAGAAAGACTCGAGTATGTCGTCGAACCGATTTAGCAGCGGTATCCAGTGGTAGAGATCACCTCTGGGAAAGGGCCATCTGGTCGGGAAGGACGATAGATACTGGGGTAGCTGCGGTAACGGCGTATCGGTTGCGGTTTGGACAAAGTCCTGGAGCCAAGGAGTCTGGCGCGCGGTCAATGTTAGTAAGACGGCAAGACAGCGTAGGCATCTCCTCAGTGGAAATGTAAAAAGAAATGTTCACTCACCAAGGTCTCCTTGTGCTTGGGCTGGATGGTCTTCGCGATCTTTCCCATAGTGAAGGCCGGGGCGGCGGTGCCGCATGAGAAGGTTTAACAATTCTCCCCCTCCACCTACGTAAGATCGAACACCGAATAACAATTGCTGAGGTCCCCGCGATGGAGCATCCAGAATCCAGTCGGAAGGTGGCTCCTCAAGTCGTGAATTTAAGGTGACGTCGGGACGATGCAAGAAGAGTCAAGTAATCGACTTGTCTCTAGGTTCTGTCCTGGGCTACTTGTTCAGCCTTGCGAAGGCCGGGCTGACTGTCGGGTGATGATTCGGCAGTGACGTCAAAGTGGCTCGGGGACAAAAGGCCGTTCGTCGTCGGGTGAATAGGATGAGGGAGTTTGGGGAGCACGAGTTATCGTGGTAACAACGCGTGCGGGATTGGTGGGGGAAAGGTGATCGAAGTGAGAGGGCGAAAACCAAGGCGGACAGGCTGAAGCTTCAGAAATGCTCAGGACCAGGCGGAGGTGCAGGTCGCCAGGCCTTCGTTTTTTCCGGGAGCTTACAGCAAAGATGCTACCAAGGTGGAGAAGATCATATGTGACGCGAAACTTCTAGCACCGAAAAGTCCGAAGCCGCAATAGAACGTGGTTTATGACCTTTCACAGTCGATGAGAGGGGATGGTGATTGGGATATGGAGGAGAAAATATGGTGAGAGAGAGGTTTGCTTTGGCAGGTACAAATCAAATGTCTAACTTTAGACTGGAGTGAGTCCGGCCAGTCGATTCGCTTCCACAGTGGACCTGGCGAAAAACACATGCGTCACGAATGCTGCTTAAGCTGTACTGTTAGGAAGGAACGGCAGAGGCGGGGAGGGAGCTTGGGCCCGGTCTAGGTACCTGCTTACTTACCTGATCCCAGGCAGGCGACGAGGTATCGAGGTATCGCCAGCAGCGCCAAGCTTATCAACACGCGCGGCTCTTGAAAAAAAAGGACCAGCTTAGGGTGGTTCAATGGCGGGTTGGCGGGTTGGGTAGCAGCAGAGGTCAACTGTCTCAAATGTGCACCGTGGAGGGGTCAATTGACCTCAACTTAAACCATGTCAGCGCAACATAGGATACTTTGCATTCACCGGTACCTTTTATTCATCAAATCAATCAATCACGTTTGGTACGAAAACAGAAATGCTTTCCAGGCAGTAAATTAGGTAGGAAATACTCAAGTACATTATGCTACTTGCCATATAGAGATAGATAGATACTCATTGATTGATCCATTCGCTCAATGGTTGTCAAACCTCAGCTTCAGCTACATGTACACACCCGGTAAGCATGCAAGCGATGGGTTTTGACCTTGGACTATCGGGAGAGCAACATCCCCCACTTCCCCGAGAACCTGGGGGCCAAACCGAAACCACGGATTGATAATATCTTAAAGGCACATCCCCAAGTAACTCATTCGGCACACGTCCATTAACACAAATGTCTTTTTGCAGACCTGCCCATACCTTTTTCGTCAGAAATGATCCAGTGACCAGGTCTTCCATCCATTCACCAACGGCATATTCAAAACTGTTGATCTTGGAGCATACCCCTGTCTCTACCCCTAAGCGCGCGTCTAAGACCCTGTAGCCCTTTCCAAGGCATCTATAACCAGTGGGTAATATGAACCAGCACTCGTCCGAATCATGTTCATAATTAGTGTGGGCCATACCTTAGTTGTCTCTGCATCATACGTACACATATTGTCTTTCTATATACTTGGGTAAACGAATAGCACTGTTGTAGGTATGGATGTTTTCTTTTCTAGATCTGGTTAGAAAATACAGCAGCAGCAGCAACGATACTGCTAGTAGCAAGCCTGGACTCGAGGAACTCTAAGCCATTCACAGTTCGCATACTGTGCATGCTAGGCAGTTCCGTCTGAATAGATGTAAACATGAGGCTTCCCGAGAGTTGAGAGCTCATAATGATAAAGACTGAAGATGACCAGTCATTATCCGCTCATCATCAAATCAAAATAGCCATATGACTAAGTGAAGTATGTTAGCTAACTATATGATTGTTAGCTAAAGCCTGATGGCTGTAACATTGTCTTCTGCAAAGGGGTAGTCCTACGTTTTCTTCTTCTCTCCCTCTCCTGCTGGGTTGACCTAGTACCTTATGAATTGCGAGGGGCGGGTCAGGGCACTTCAGGGATCAGGACATTGAGCGGATGCACCATTTCCAAGATCCATCCATCGCAGCTTTTCTCTGACTCGAAAGCAGTTGTTGACCCTATCCAGCAATATTGCCAATGATCTTATCAAGCCATTATCACGTTTTCTAACTAAAGAGAATACCAAGGGGACGCTTCTTTAACTCGAAGTTAATAACATAGTATTCTTAGCAGCCTATACAGCATGATAAACTACGCTATGATCATTTTGTGGTATCGTCAGAAGGTAACACCTTGGATATAGAGAAAAGCCTGGACATTATCCTCGCCGTGGCTGTTTGGATCCCAACTTTTGAAGACACGGAGGATCTCTGATCCCGGATACGGACTTCAATGGTTGAAGAGACAGCTCCTAACAAATGCTGTCCACATAGCCCTAAGATAAAAGCATGCGTAAATGTACGTGGTTTCATCATATGTGACTTGATTTACCCCAGGTTGCCTAGAATTTTACCTCTCTGAGACTTACCATGCCGAAAAGAGCCCCATCATCTATGAATATCACGGTGGAATGCACCTTCGGGCTTGTATGTGTCATTAGTCCTCTTTTCGGACCGGTATCGTACATTCGACCTGGACAACACTTGGGCGAGACTTGTCAACCCGGGCGTCGCAGAAATCTTGACAGCCTATCATAGCTTCTATTTGTCTAGATTCTGCTTTGAAAGATTGATCCGTACTGACTGAAACAAACAGTATGGTTATTACAAAACGATGGGTATATGGTAAGTTCGATATTGATTTAAGTGATATATGTAGAGTTACTCTACAGGGAAGCAAAAACGTCCACCCATTCTATTCCTTTGGCACCAAACCAGCAGGAATATATGAGAATTACGGAGTATTATATTGTCTTTGAATGTAAGATAGAGACTGAAGTATGGTTATTCTCTGATCAGTATAAGGTTTTGGGATGATCCAAAAGGTACCAACTTATGCGATTCAACACCTAATATTAGAATAAAATAGGCTACACCATACTGCGAGGAACAAGCTGTACAAAGTGCGCTCGTATTGGTTACATCGATCAACTCAATAGCCACAGACAAGACAATTAATACGTGGAGACATTGTCTTGGGGAGTAACGAGGATTGGATTTCGTCTCAGAGCTCTAGAAGGTGACGACTGTTGTGATGTAGTTACGAACAGGAAAGCCTCACAAGACTCACTAAATCCCACCTTGACCAAAGGTTCTCTGTTTTTACAGACTGATATTCCTGGTTTAAGACTGTGTTGAATTCACTCGCCCTACATACTGTGTTATTTCCATTTTACCGAATTGACTGAAGCAAGATGTGGTCTCAAACCCCGAAGACATAGATGGCGTTACTACTATTTACACCTAGAAGGGTTCATTAAACCCGCAAGATTGACTCCCAGATTTGGCTGGTCTGATTACGCTTGTTTGAGCCGTTGACAACGAATGGAAAGAGGTCGGTAGGAAGACAGAGGATGTACATGGTGGACTGTAGACAGCGTCCTGTAGTATTCAGACACTTATTGCTATGCCTCCTCTTGAGCAAGACATGGAACCTAAGAGCAGAGTAAAACACGACCAGACTATTCGGCTTTGGGCATTCTTTACTTGCATGATAATATTGCTGCTCTTCGGAACATGTCGTTGAATTGAGGCTGAACATATGGATGGCCGTGCTTTTTCGACCAAGTAGTGGCCAGCTGTGAACCAGCTGGCGGCTCTGACTTGCGCTTATCTTATCATTCCAAAAACAAGCCCTCTTTCCAAGTCGTGCAGGCTATTGATCCACTTCTGCGAATTTAGAAACCCACACAGAAAATTGGTTGGCAATTTGCACGAGGAAGGGCACTTCGACTACACCGCGAACTTTTCCTCGAACATCCCGCTCGTACGACTAACCCCAACAACCAACACCCAATTTTCTATCGATTGCCCTGGTGAATACCAACATCATCAGGTAAGTGTCAACCCCAAGACGAAGGAGACTCGGTTCTTGTTATTAGCCAGTTGTTGCTCGATCTTGTGTCGACACCTCCAATTCGTTGCGAAAACTCGAAGTGTCCTCGATTCCGCCTCAGTACTCCGCAACATCTGCAGCCCTCACCTGGATTTGGCAGCCTCAGCTAACTGATCTCTTGCTTCGCATTACAGATAGACCGCAATCATGGGTATTTCTCGCGATTCTCGTCACAAGCGATCCGCTACCGGTGCCAAGCGCGCCTACTACCGTACGTCTCCAACAACGTGAAGAATCCATACAATAAGGCATATGAACTACGATCGACGGGTTTCTTCTCTCTCTCCGCTTCCTTTGTGATAGGTGGTCGGGAAGGGAGGGTAACCTTGTCTTGATCGTTCGAAAGCCCGTATGCATTCTGCTTTTTGGCATGAATCATACGTTCTGACCTCCGTCAACAGGGAAGAAGCGCGCTTTCGAGGCCGGCCGTCAGGAGGCCAACACCCGTATCGGTGCCAAGCGCATTCACACCGTCCGCACCCGTGGCGGTAACCACAAGTACCGTGCCTTGCGCCTCGACTCCGGCAACTTCGCCTGGGCCTCCGAGGGCTGCACCCGCAAGACCCGTGTCATCGTTGTCGCCTACCACCCTTCCAACAACGAGCTGGTCCGTACCAACACCCTCACCAAGTCCGCCGTTGTCCAGATCGATGCCGCTCCCTTCCGTCAGTGGTACGAGGCCCACTACGGCCAGTCTCTCGGCCGTCGCCGACAGCAGAAGCAGGGCAAGGAGGAGGAGGTCGTGAAGAAGAGCAACGCCGTTGAGAAGAAGCAGGCCGCTCGCTTTGCCGCCCAGGGCAAGGTCGAGCCCGCTCTCGAGAAGCAGTTCGAGGCCGGTCGTGTCTTCGCCGTCATTGCCAGCCGCCCCGGTCAGAGCGGTCGCTGCGACGGCTATATCCTGGAGGGTGAGGAGCTCGCCTTCTACCAGCGTAAGCTCCACAAGTAAGCGTATCGCTTGCTTTTACGGACGGGGTTCTCGGCTGGGTTTGTCGTGAAGGAATTAAAGGAAGGGACCGGATTTAGCCTTCTTCAGCTTCATGAACTGTATGTCACGACGGAAAAATGGAGACGACGACGTCTAGTCTTTACATTTGCACTACGGAATCGGTGTTCATGGATTTTTGCTGATACTTCGTCTACGGCATGGAATGGGTTCATCGCGATGACGACTATCTGATCAATAAAAGATCAAACAACAGTGCATCCCCGTACCTCTAGAATTGCTTGCGTTCCCGTGTTTATTATGTATTTGCCTATAATTTGTCTTGTGTCTTTCTCTTTGTCAACCTAAGACAATTTTTACCAACTCTTCGTATCCTATGGCATTTTCATCCAGTGGTAAATACGATGCGAGGATGCAGATGCTCTATTTGCGCCCCCCCTTCATGCTCAACCTTACTATCGTCCTACTGATTCTAGGCGCCCAAGGACGTACTGCTAACTCCAACTCTCATCCAATAGGTTTGGCTGCATGTCGGCTGCCTGCTTTGCTGTGCGGCACAGCAAGAAGCCAGGATAATGTAACGTGAATATGCAAGCGTGGGGTCACATCACACCTACCCACACACCTGCATTCGTATCAGCACGCGCTGGCCAAAATGGAAGCCATCCGGTGCTTTCAACAGTGATTTAGCCTGTCTGTCGACTGACGAGTTCGTTCATAATCCTGATCCAATATCGGTTTCGCTGTCTGTAGATGAATACCTGTACATATATCACATTCTCCTGCGTCAATCGGCGGCCTAGACTCAGCCGCTTCTTTCCTCCCCTTCTTTGGTAATGGCTCCTGCGGATCCATCAGATGTTGTCAAGTTATGTGAGGACTGCTCTCATCTCTGCTTCGACGAGCAGAAGTTCGGCGGTAGAGTCGGCAGTAAAGGAGGAGGAGGAGAAGGAGCCCACTCTCCGTGTCTGGAGATACCGGTCGAGAACCCGGAAACGCCGGGCTACCGATCCGTCCGGGTCGACGGCTTCCGAAAGCAAGACGTATACCCCGGGCTGGAAGGCCTACGGGCTACCGCCGACCGCGGCTGCACCTTTTGCCGCTGCCTCCGCCAAGTCCTCCTGTCGGACGAGGTCGCGGAGCTCGTCGCTGACATGGAGACGTATCTGGGCATGTCAACGGGGGTGTTCACGCTGGACTGCGTGTGCTGGAAGTGGCCCGTGGACGACAGCAGAGTGCTTCGTCTCGAGTTTGGTGTCTTCACCGAGGGGATCTTCACTGTGGGCTGGGAAATGGGATATTGGAGTTTCTGGTTCACTACCGAGGTTGACAATGGTATGCTCTTTATTCCATGTGACTAAAGTTTTCTTCTGTCAATATTACATTAATCATCATCGTGTGCAACAATGTTAACTGGGGGACTCTATATGCGAAAAGTATTAGGGGTTGGCCCAGTCGATGATAATGCAGTCGACTCGTGGCTGGGTTTATCCTCACAGCCGCCACCGGCCACCTACCTCAATCCGGAGTCTCTCCAGTGGCTCGAGACACAACTCTCCGAGTGCGTTACGCATGTACCGCTGCCGCAGACGAAGAAGAAGAAGAAGAAGAAGAAGAAGAAGAAGAAGAGTAAGAGTGGGTGGGCGTACGAGCCTGATCTAACCCTACATGACCATGCATTTTGCGAATACGACGGCGCAACCCATATACCGACCCGGCTGATCGACGTCCGATTCGAGCCGTTGCGACTCGTGGATGGGCAGGAAGTAGTGGCAGAAGCAGCAGCTGCCGCCGCCGAGCCTCGCTACACGGCTCTGTCGTACTGCTGGGGCACCTGGAAGAAGGGCACCAAGTCCTTCACGACCACAGCCGCGTCCCTTCCCCGGATCCGCCAGCACGGGATCCCGCTCCTGGACCTGCCCCAGACGCTGCAAGACGCCGTCGCCCTGACGCACGCGCTTTCGGTTCCGTACCTCTGGATCGACGCCATCTGCATCGTCCAGGGGGACCGGGCCGACTGGGAGCGCGAGTCCAAAGCCATGGGCCAGATCTATGGGGGCGCCTACCTGACGATCTGCTCGCTCAGCCCCTCGAGCCACAGCGGCTTCCTGCGCCAGGACCGCCAGCCCGTGGCCAAGCTCCCGTTCGCCTCGACGCTGCGGCCCGCGGTGCGTGGCAACATCCACCTCCGCCTCGCCGGCACGGCCGTCGGCGCGCTCCCGTGCACCCCCACACCCGGTTCCCGGCCACCCGCTACTGGGGCCGCGGCTGGACGTTCCAGGAGCAGCTCCTGTCGAGCCGGACCGTGATCTTCGGCCGCTCCACCCTGGCGTTCTCGTGCTCCTCGCAGACGCGATTCTTCGAGGACCGGGATCGTCCCCAGCAAGCGTCCTTCTACTCGGCCCTGAAAAACCTCCACCAGATAGTGCGCAAAAGCCCTTCTGACGTGGCGATCAAAAGCCACTGGACCTCTGTGCTGAATAGCTTCTCCGAGCGCAACTTCACCGTGCGCCACGACGTGTTCCCGGCCTTGTCGGGGATAGCGAGCGCTTTTGCGCAAGCACTAGGCGACACGTACGTGGCGGGGATATGGAAAGCCCACACGGTCTGGGGCCTGATGTGGTCTTCGCAGAAGCAGTTCCGACGGCCCAGCATCAGTCTTCAGGAAGAACTGGCCCGTCTCGAGCACCAAGACCCCTACATCAGCCCCTCGTGGAGCCCAGTAGGGACGCTCGGTCAAGTTTCGTATAACGATTACCTAAAGATTAACATCAACAAGTCCTGGATAGTTGAGTGTGGTACGGACATCGAGGCGGAAGTGGATGGTCACAATCCATTTGGGCGGCTAAAAAGTGCCCTCTTTGAGGTTCTCAGGGGTTACCTTAAGGACAGACACACTGACAGGCTTGGAGAGGACCTTCCATTGTGATCAGTTTTATAGGACTAAACTGTACCAGATGGGTGTGTTTGATATCGATACGGATTGGTTGCAGCTGTGGGATGTCGAACACGAAACCAAGCAACTTCATGGCGACTTCAAGCTAGCACTTCTCTGCAGTTTCGTGGATCGTGAGCCAGATGACCACGAAAGATACAGCGATGGCAGATCGGAACAATTCCCCAGAGAAAAGCGCAGCGCGGCTGGCCTGATCCTGCACCCTACCTCAACAGGGGCAGGTATATTCGAGTGGGAAGATTCATATCACGGTTCAGTGAGGGTGGTGGGTTGACAATGTTCAACTGGGGTTGGGTAGAGTACTTGGAGGTGATCTGATATCATCCTCTGCGGGTGGCGGGAGGTACGCGGATGTGATTTCCCTGTTGCCTCATCTTCTATGGCACTGAAATTGCGACGGAGTTTCCAGAGACCCAGGGTCTCAAGCATATAAAACGTGATGATTACCTTCCATTCTCAATCCGCCCCATCCGCATTCAAGTAGGGGCACGATTTAGTATTCTCTTCTCGTTCCTATCCTAGTAGTCTACACCGGTGGTAGAGATATACAAAGTTGAACCCCTTGCCTAGCTGGCAATCATCTCGGGTCGGGGCAGTGTTCGGAGGTTGTCGACTCGAGGTTTCGATAACACTCCACTGCTTCGCTTGTTCATCGTGGTCATCATCTCCAGAGATTACTATTTACACAATATTCTTTCTCATGTGTCGTTAAGAAGCTGCTCTTTCCCTCAGGAGTTGAGCTGGTAGAGACACACTTCATGATGATTCGTTGTTCCCATCTGTTCTTCCCACAGCTCATGCCTAGAGTTGGTGAACAGGGAAATTGAAAAGTCGGATTCCAGTCTCAACTTTTGCGTTGCGTCGCAGGCACGAATGCTGGCTGACCTGGCGTGATACCGAGCTCCTCCATACTATATTTAAAGCCAGACCCAAGGGGTTTATGCTTCTGGCCATGGCCACGCCGGTGATTGGGAGCGATCATGCGAATTGCTTCTTCAGGTCGGCCCACTTCCGTTTCAGGGCCTCGTGTTCAGCCGTGAGCTATCAGATCTGTTAGTAATCACGAAAAATGTAAGTAGGAATAGGTCGTAACATACCTCAGCGAGTTGCATTTTGGTGGCAACCAGCTGTTCATCTGTGTTTTGTTGTTCGTTGATTATAGCACTCAGCTCCTTCACCTTTTGGTCGAGGCCCTCGTTCGCTTCTTCAAGCTTCTCCTCCCGGAGCTTGAATCGCACAAATTGGTTGGCCATCTCGACTTGGTCCCTTTCACTTTCCTCGACATGCTTTTCCAGCTTTCGAACCTGAATGGCATAGCTTGCGTTCTGGGACCTCAATCTGTCGAGTTCTTGCTGACGCTCCTTTTCGGCACGGGTTTTCTCTACCCACTCCGCCGTGTAGGCCTTCAGAAGCTCAGGGGTGACCTTCACTTCGCACGCGTCACGCACGAGCTGGTCAGCCCGGTAGACCTCCTTGTCTACACTGGCCGAACTGCTGCCAAAGAACCCGTTCTCAAGAATGCTGCCCGCACTAGGAGCTTGATCGACATAGACATCGAAGAGCTTATCCTTGAGATGGGTGGTCAGTTGGCCCATGTCAGACATGCCAAGTAGCGTTTCCTTGTTCTTCTGCATCAGAACAATGCCAAACTTCAGGATGGCCGCCAAACCCTCGGAAAGAATCAAATCATAGATCCGGAGGACGAGTTGAAGAGGGAACCGGTAGGCAAAGAGTGTCAGGAACCACTGTGTAGCATACAGATGGCCAGTGATGCCCCGGCGGTGGAGGTGGCAGTAGAGCGCGGGCTCGAGGTCCTCCAGCAACCGCTCGAATTGGTAGAGACGCATGTGAAGCCCCGGCATGTCCTGGATGAACAGATCCCGCAGTTTGTATTCGTGCATCAGCTTTACCAGGAGACAGAAGGCCTCTTCTTCGGGCATGTTGAAAAGGATAGGCATGATAAGGAAGTTCATGCCTTGGGCATAGCCCACACCCTCATCGTAAAGAGCATACGCCTTGCAGACTCCGAATAAGCCATCCTGAAGCCCGGCAGCCTGGGCGTGCTTGGAGTAGCTCGTCCTCGCACCCATATCCTTGCGGATGACCTTCTCCAGCTTTTGGACTTTGATAATGTCCTCTTTGTCCTTCTTCTTTCGTTCGGCGGCCGCCACAGCCTGGGCTCTTTGGATAGCCTCGACATCCTTTTCTGAGGGAACAGGAGACTTTGTGCCGTTAGACCCGGATTTCTCCGAGTGGACAGAGGACGCCGACGACGTAACTGTTTCCTTTTCGATGCTTAGGTTGCCGTTGCTGAGCGAGCTGATGGAGGTGCTGTTGCTGTTCCTATTCGGGGTCTTCTCAGTACCTCGAGCAAGTAGCTCCCGGTAAGCCAACTCCAAGTCATCGTTCTTGCTCTGAGCAAGTACCTGCCAAACAACACCGCGAATGACGTTAGGGATGCCCGTCGCAATGGCCTGGCTCAACTCCTCTGCGCTGGTTCTCGCCACCGCAGCAGGGCCCTCGTAGACAACGTTTTGCCAGAGATCCCAATCGACCTGAGAATCGGATATGGCAGAGGGCCCAGCCATAACACCCGACACTGTACCCGGTGCAAGGTCTGGGTTTGGGCTGGGGGGAATAGGAGAAAGGGGCCCAGCCTCTATGGTTTCAGCAGCAAGATTTGTGGTGTCTATTGCTGCTGGCTGGGTGCCCTGGACATCGCCCTCCTCTTCCGGCAACACTATGCCGGCTTCCTCCCGCATGCGAACCAATTTGAAGCGGTCCTTAAGACTATTCTCTCACTGACCTCGGCCGTGCTCCATTCTTGTCCCCTTCCTCGAGCTTGCTCAGCATCATCTCCGGGTTACTACTCAAAGTTGCCATCGAGCTTGCAGTATCACGCCTCGTATTTCGAACGACGGTCGCTGGAGGCGAACTATTGTCTTTGGAATTCCGTGAGGAGAGCCATGTGAAGGGGCTGGTGAGTTTCCGCTGGAGAGGTCCCGGGGTTTTATCGGCGACGAGAGAATCTCTTGGAGTACTAGTTGCTGGTGCGGGAGGAGGACTGGAGCTGTCCTTGGGGGGTGACTCGACAGCGTTGGGAGACCAAGGCATTGAGGGGAGTGAGCTTGCAAGATTGCTCAACGACAGCTTCTTACCCGGCCTCTTAGGCGGCACGGCAGGTGGCTGCTCTACTTCTTCTTGTACTTCTTCTGCAGAAGAAATGTCAGCAACTTCGTCGACAGGTAGACAGCATACAATCTGAAGAGTGTGACATACCTTTCGCCAGCATGGCAGTGTCGTCATCCAACTTCATATCATCCAGCTTTATCTCGTCCAAGGTACCGTTGGAGATGACGCTCGGTTCCCGTTTTGAGTCCGTGGGCAAATCATCCTCTGCTATAGGCTCCGCGTCTTTCTCTGGCAGTGCAAGTGCTTCGTCATCGTGGGCAGCCGAGTCTCCGTTGACTTGAGCTTTCTCAGTTTCGGGTTCTGGGACCACGTTCGACGTAGGCTTGTCTGGTACCGCTTCCGGCTCTTCTTCATCTTTCACAGGGGGCGACGGGGCAGGCTTGTGGGCCGAAGAGCTTCGTTTCGTGAGGGATCGGACAGAGCGTGCATCGACGGCATCCTCGAATGTGTCCTGCAGAAAGGCCATGGGATCAGCAACGGTGACAAACAAGACAGATCAGATGGTTGGGGGCATGATGCTGTGCAACCGCTGGACATGAGGCGGTGGCATACACAGAATGCGGGCAAAGGCCCCCAGTGTATTAATAAAGCAGTGGACGTACATTGTCTTCTCTGTCCGAGAGGGCCGATTCGTCGTCCCCCTTTGGGTGCTGCACCTCTACTGCAGGAGGAGCGGCAGTGTGCGGCGCCTCTCCTTGTTCGGCCATAGTGATTGTCGAGCCGAGTAGTCAAAAGGGCGGATATAAAGAATGTCAATGGGTCGGAACAAGAAAGCAGTCGGCAATGACAAAAGGTCCAAAGGCTAGGAGTAGCGGTATAATGCAATGTCAGAGAAAGAGGGTTTAGGAATGCATTCGGGCGGTATGTGGTTTTTGGACGGCGGTAGGGCGGTTGTCCTCCGAACGATTGGTTTGGTTTGGGGAGGTGTCGCGCGACTGTGTGTTTCAATGGATGTTCCTTCGAAGCTCCAGAGTCGATGGTGGATGGTGGAGCTTTTTGGTGGTTTCGTCGAGGTCGGGTTAGACTTGGGACTTTTCTTTTGGCCGACCCGATTCGATGGCTGTTGTCGGTGTGTACCTGTCACAACGGGATACACAGACGCAGAAATAGGAGAAGAAGCGCTGCTACGGCTACGGAGTACAGGGACGCGTAAAGGGTAGTAGGTACAAACAAATAGGCGTGTAAGGTGGTTCTCCGAGTTAACATTCATCCACTCACAATGACCTCGATGCATGTGCAGTGTTCCCGAGGTAGTGAAGATGGCAGATAACTTGGAAGCCAGTCCGTCAGTCAACTCAGTCAAATAGTGACAGCCAACTCCGCCTATAACTTGATCTAGGCAATGCCAGTATCGACGCTGCATGTGTGTATTCACGTGTACGAGCATAAAGGAAATGAAATTGAACATGCTGTTTTCTCTCCTTTACCCAGGTGAACCCCCTGCTCCCTTGCCATCCTCCCCGTTAATAGCCCACTATTCTGGTAGTGCCGGGCCCTCTTGCTGGCCCGTCCCACTGGGATGTCATGTTCAGCGGTGGCCTAGGGTGGCTTAAAACCGTGTTTGTCTTTCGAGCCCCGCCAAAGCGGCCAAGCGCTCCTGTGGAATGACCCCTGAACGACAGAAATCCCCCTAAAAGAAAGTCAGTATTGGCAGAGTCAGAAGCAGAGCCGCCAACATTTTCCTTACCCTTGCTCCCTCAGTCCCTGTCCCTGGAAATCTGGCCCGGCGACCAGGCTCAACAGAGGAAACATCCCAAAACTTATTGACCTTCGATGGATGTTCTAGCCGCCGCTTTTTGCTTCTGGATCATATTTGGCCAAGAGGCGCAGGAGGACGATTGGCCATCTGCCATCTGCCATCTGAAAAGCACAAAAAGCAACAGAGTGAGACACAACGTTTCCAACACAGGCTGGCCACCCCTACCCCTAATTCCCATTGTGCAACTTGATCATCGTTGACTTGGGCCATTTCATTTCTCTAATGCATGCATACATGTACATAGATGCCGGCTGGGTCGACATATCATGACTCCTCATGGTCGCCTCTGGCTCAGCTCACCGACCTATTCTTAGTAGTAGTAGTTGATTGATCTGCCACGGGATGTTGTTGATCGATTCTTATTAACCGTTCGAACATCTCCAGGGCCTCCAGGGTTAGACTTTGACCAAGCTCCTTCCCGTACTCCCTTTCTGGCAGTTGGGTGTTTTATTCACAGACATCTTGACGCAGTGACAGAAACAAGCGGCACATGTCTGTGTGTAAGTGTGATGTATGTCCGTACTCACTAATGCAGTATCCAGGAAGTGCGTTTCTCTAGTTCTCCGGAGTGGCTTGACTCGCGACATACGGAGTAGACAACCAATCAATCAACTGTGGTCCTTGCTCTATCTCCCCATGCACGCAGGAACACCACCACTGTTTACGTGTGGCCGCCGAGAGCTGCATAGGTACCTACTGTCCATCAGTCAGCCCTCTTTGGTCCTCGGCCTACTTTTTCGTACAATGAACCTATGGCCATCAACCAGCCTTTTACAGTAACCGATTGCGATCGATTGCGAGCTGGCTTAGCTGTCAAAATAAAAAGGCCAATAGCTGGCCTTGGCAATGTTTACTCTGTAGAGTGGGCCAAAAGTTCAATATCGTCCCCTACCAAGCGTAGAATTACCGAATGAGTAAAAAGTTATATGGAGAGGCTGGGAATCGAACCCAGAACCTTTTCCATGCTGTCTACGACACCCAGAAGGATAGTAGCGCATGCTAAGGAAACGTCATACCACTAGACCACATCCCCTGGTGATTGATGGAAGTCCGAGATGCTTATTACAAAATACTGACGTTATTTTTGTGTCACAAGCTCTTTCATATTCATAGTACGACATCTCTTTTCACAATCAATTACACTGCATGATCAGATGAGAGATATAGGTTTTCTTTGGTGAGATGTTCTGTCTCTTGGTTCATGTACAATTGTTGGGAAACCAGAAAACTCCCGTCCCATCTCATGGGTCCAAATAAACTTCACCCCTTGAAATTACCGCCAGAAGTGGCGCTGTCTTCCATGCCAATTGCATCCAAATCCAGGGCTGCGTGTTGTAGGCCAACCTCTCAGCAGGGCGATAATGACTCGTAAATCGTTAACGCATCGCATGTCATCGACATAATCGTAAGTCATCAATGCAATCGTAAATCGCTAATGTGTCCATCAAGAAACAGTGAGAATGTCATGCTCCTTCCTCATAGGATGAACCGCCTAGATGTCCTCCTCTAACAATGCAAGAATATGCTGTTCGAGCTCGGGGCTCTAGCCCAGGTGAACGGCGGACTGCAGTTTCTTTCCCTTGGCTTCCTCTTCATTGCGGTCGCACGGGATAGGGTATCGGTTGACCGGACCGGTGAGGTTGACGGCGTACTTGCGGTACGAGTAGGGTACCCTAACTGTAGGCGCAGCAAAGGCCGTCGGACTGTCCTCGCCCTGTCCAAAGAGATGCACGAATCGTGCGTCAACGTTATGATATCGGGGGATGGGCAGCATTCGATCTTCTCCTCTCACAGCGCGCTTGTCGCCAGCGCTGCTCAGCTCCTTAAGGCTGGGCCAGTCGGTCACTCGTCGGTCGCCCACGCAGTCGGGTGCCCAGATGTCTTTGCTGGTGCGGACTTTTGGTGGGAAGAACCAGGCGGGTGCGGTCGGGCTCTCTTGCGGAGGATCGATGGCAGTATCTTCGGCTGTGTCTCTGATCTCGGTGGCATCGTCCTTCTCGCTCGTGCTCTGGTTCTCGACGGCATTGTGACCCTTGCCAACATGTACCCGATCGGTATGCGTCGTCACATGAATCTCTGAGCTGGCTGGCAACATCGGGTTGCGGGCGTCCGAAAAGTGTCCGTGAACATTATAGTAGCTCGAGACATTTCCCTGAATACCATAGGGGACCGGAGCGTTTCCGTATGCATAGCAGATAACTGGAGGGTATGCGGTCGCAACATGTGCGTGATATGCGCGTTTCATCGCTTCCATTGTGCCATAACGAGGAGCCGACGCGCCCGATGGTCGACCAAGGAACGATTGAGGCACAAAGTCTCCGGCGGCTACGGGGTATCTCAGTCGATGGCCCGACGGCTTGGAACAGGATGATGAGGATCCGTCATCGCGCGAGCTTTTACTATCTGTTGCAACAGATTGAGTGGTTCGAGATCTCAGACCGCTGCGACGGCTGCGACTACTTCCATGATGACTCCAGATGTCGCGACGTCTCTGTGCGTATTGAGACATGGCTTGATCATCAGACGAAGACGAATTGGGTTGCGAGGAAGTCGTGAATATCGAAAACCAAGAGGCGCTTAACTCATGCGCGCTTCTGATTCTGTGGTTGAAAGAAACGGCTGCTGCTTCACCTGGCGCAGAGGTTCTGGGGGGTGGTAAAGTAGATTGAAAGAGCTCATCACAAATGGGTGTTGTTGATGGTTCAGAAGGCTCGTCACTTATATGCGATAGGATGTGACTGATTTTAGGTGCAGGAGAGAAAGAGGTGCTGGCTTCTTCTTTCTGATTGTTGGAAGATGGTGCTGATGCTGGGAACAAGTCAGTCAGTCAGTCCAGGTACTGATAGGAAAACAGATAGTTAGATAAATCGCGACTGGGCAGAGCTCTGATGCTGACAATGCGTGAGCGATGCGTGACGCGCGCGTCACTCGCGTAGGGTCGCGACTCTCTGGTCGGAGGTGAGCAACCACAAGGGAGCTCTTCGGATGGAAACCGCCCATCAAAGAGACGAACCGCACCAGCGCGACGGCGAAATCAGTAGTCACATATATATATCACCAAGCTCGAGGGCGACGACGACCTCGATCACAAGGAGCAAATAGCACCCCCTATCTCGGTATACAGCCAGCAGAACGCGATCAAAACAGGAGAGGAAATACACATAAACGAGCTTCATTCACATCCAAGCTCCAGAAACATATCGCGAACAAGCAGACAATGAATAAAAAAGCAACAGAAAAAAGATTCATATATATATACCTTCTCTTGTGGCCTGCCTCTTCCTCAGCACCAGGCGCAGGAGTGCCCGGGGGGCCTGCACCTGCACCTGGGGCTGAGGTTTGGCCTTGGCGACTTGGGCGTATCGAGGCTTGGAGGGCCTCTCCTCCATGATGATGATGATGTTGTTGTGGTTGCAGTGGTGGTGCTGGCGCTAGCGCTACCTACTTATTTGCTGTGCTGTGTTGGGAGTGAAAGGGGGGATGAAGTACCCATGTACCTTCTCCAGGAATAGGGGTAAGCCACTCTCTTCTGAGGGATGGCCAACAACAACAGTAAGACCTCTGGCAGGTCATAATCAATTACGATAGCGTCCAGGGTAAGCCTATATGTCTATTATAAATGTTCGAAGTGGTCTTCTGCGGGCGAGTAGTGCCGATTTGCAGGCCGTCCGTTGTATTCGTGGATGATAGGAACCAAGGCACACAGCAACGTTGGCTTCTTTTGCGAATCTTCAGTTACCAACCGTTAAAGTTATTTCATCATAAATTCCAGATAATATTCATTATCTAGGTTTGCGTTTTACATTGACCGTCTCCCAGTCACGAAGACAGAGACATTCCACATTTCATGGTTTGAGGTGGTCCTGTTCGGAGAAAACCTTGCTTCTTGAGAATAAAGAGGAAGCGAGTGCCATCCAGTAGAGTTGTAAACGAAAGATGGGGTTTGTTTGACTACAATCGGCCACAGTATGACTGATCATGGCCAAATGGATGTCCAGCGGACAGGTTGTTTCTAATTCCCCTTTCCAGGCTCTAGGAGTAGCAATCTTCTTGTCGAGCCCGCGAGGAAAGACACTTCTAATGAGCAATCAACTGGGAAGGTCAAGCAACTAATGTATGATCATACTCAGTGCCTGAAAGAAATAGAATGAAGCACTCGTTCGGACGCAGATCGCTTGCTAGGTGTAGTCCCATCCAAGTAGCTATTTATTTACTAATAAACGTATTTGGTAGCAAAGACACCACTCATCACGTACTTGGTTCAAAATTATCAATTCCCATAGACATCTCGAAAGGCCAGAATATAAATATGTAAAACGAATGCTAATGAATCCTCTCAACTTGAGTCACCACAGCGAGTGAGGATGAGGAAACCAAAATACGATAAAACATGTCATCACGCCCCTGATATGCAAGCTGGATTAAAACGAAAGGATGTAACAAAGAAAAACGTGAAGGTATCTCGCAAGTTCTCGGCCTTCCCATGCATAAAAATAAAACGAGTATAAAAGCGTACACAGTCTTCGTCGTATTGTAAGTGTGTGTGTGTGTGAAAGTTGAGGGTTGGTTCTCCAGCCCCCATCCTCACTCTCATATTAAGTAAGTAACAACCAAAGCAAACCACCACCACCACCACTACCACCACCATGACCGCTTCCACCGTATGACTGGAAAAAAAAACCCCCCCGACTAGGATTGATTCGCAAGGTGGTTGGCAGCCTGCGCTAAAGTATCAGCGGGTGTCTTAACCGAAGCCTCTTTGTGTACGGCGTTACGCGTTACTCACCCGTTCGAGATTGTAATCATATTTCTCCAGAGCATTCAACGCATCGTTCCTCGAGTAGCCCATGCCGGTCAGGTTCTTCAAAATTGGGTCATCGTGTGTACCATCCTCCGTAAGTGCTCTGCCAGTATTCTCAGGCCGAGGAGGAGCAAGGCCCGACTTAGGGGATACGGGACTCTGTGATTGCTCGTTGGCCTTGGGTGCTGCCGTTTCGCTGGTGCCATTGTTGGTAGGAGCATCATCCAAAGTAGCGAACAACGCATCCCACTCTTGGTTGTCCGGGGACTTGGGCCCTTGACCCGCAGCCGATGCGCCAGCATGGTTCGACGAAATCGTTGGGCCCCCAGCAGACGTAGTAGATACGTTCCCAAAGTCATAGCTGCTATCAATCCCGAAGGCGTTGGAGGCGTTGGACGATTCGTTTTTGGGCTGAGAAGGCGGAGGGCTGCTATCGAAAACGGGGTTGAAGTCATCAAGGTTTGATCGCGAAATGTTGGCAAACTCGTCGTCGGCAGAGCCCTCTTTAGCATCTTCAAGACCCTCGAACTCATCATCCAGATCGTCGAAGGCCCCTTTCGCAGCCGGCGGGGCAGTGTTGGTAACAGTGCTAGGGGCAGGTGCAAAGTCAGATGCTGGGGCAAAGGGATCATCGTCCTTAGGGGCTGTGGTGGCACTTTTACTGGTGGTTAGCACTGGTTGTGTGTTATTGTTCAAGGAGGTCGATAAAATGAAAAATCAATCATACTTCGTGGAGTGCGTAGACGAGGAGGCTCCAATGGATCCTTCGGCAGCCGGGACGTTTGCAGCAGACCGAGTGGCTTCTACAGGTGACGCAGAATGGGGTGCCTCCTTAGTATCAGCCTTCTTCGTGGTTGGCGAAGCAGGAGCGAAATCATCGTCGAACCCATTTCCCTCACTAGCGGTCTCGGAGTCGTCATCTCGGTCAAGCTCAGAAATCGGGGGGAACTCGCTGTCAAACTTCGTGAAGGTATTGTTAGTGTCCTTGGGCTTTTCTTGACCGCTGCTGGAGCCGAAGCTGGCAAATGCCGAGTCGAAGTCGTCCTTGGCGCTCACGGGCTCCTTCTTCATGCTTTCGAAGATCTCGCTATCCCGGTTGCCGCCAAATGGGTTCTCGCCGGCAGCCTTTGGGTCTTCTCGGGGAAAGCACCTGGGATAGGTACGCCATCTGTAGCCATAGCTGGTTTCTCTTCCGTGTCCGAGCTCTTGGCAGCATCTGCGCCTGAAGCCACACTCTGACCAGTTGCGGTAGGTTCGATGGGTTGAGCAGTAGCGGCAGGAGAAATGACACTAGGCTCACCCGCCCGGCTCATTGGGGGGAGATGCCTGGCGAGAAGAGGTTAGTGACTCGCTCATGTTACCCAGAGGCAGGAAGCTAGAAGTCATCTGCCGGGATAGAGGCGGAGCTGGGGGCTCAGCAGTCAGGGTATCTTGCCGACTGACAGTAGGACTAGAAGTTCCCGGGGTTGCAAAAGATCCAACACTTGCCGTTGACGTGCCCGTATTCTGCTGCTTGAACGAAGTTGCCGGTGGCGGCGGTGTGCTAGATGAGCTAGGGGCAAAACCACCGAAGATGTCGTCGAACGACTTATCGCCGTAAGGCTTCGCGACAGGGGGCGAGGCAAAGGCGCCCATCATGTCAGTGCTCCCAGTCCGCCTGAAGAAGGGGTTGTTAGCACTAGCAGAAGACGGCGCAGGACTTGCCACCTGCGCAGGTGCGGGAACCGGCGACGGAGTACTGCCTTGACGAGGCGATTCAGCAGTACTGTTGCTCAGCTCCTTCGCTTCAGCCTGCAGCTTATCACGTTGCCCCTCCACCGTGGACAGCTGCTTGCTGTTGATAGCCACCATGCCCTTTAACCGGCGAGATTCTGACCTCAGCTTCTCAACTTGTGGAGTCAATTGAGCAACCTCATTATTGGCCTCGCTGATCTGCTGTTTGAAGGTAGCATTTTGAGATTCGTATTGTTGGAACTCCGCCAAGATTTTGTTGTGTTCCTCCACGATTTTCTGGCGTTTCTCTTGAATATCAGCACTTTGCTGCATGAGGGATTGGACGTCCTTCATTTGCTGCTCCTTTTTCTGCTTGAGCGCATCGACGGCCGCCATCTCGGTCTCGTAGGCGGCTCGCAGCTCGGCCAGCCGGGTTTCGAAGTTCTTCTTCTGCTGGCTGGTCTGATTAATATCCCTTTCGGTACTAGTACGTGTGGCCTGAACTTGTTGCATCTGGTTAGACAGGGATCCAATTTGGTTCGACAAGTTGGCCAGCTCGGTTGTCTCGTTGGTCAGCTTCTTGCTGATCTCCGGATCGTTGTCGCCGAGCAGGTCATCCATATCCCCCACATGCGCAGGCGGCTTGTGGCCGCCAGCCGAGCTTGCCGAGCCGCCAGTTTCCTGTGCAGTCAGGCCCCTGCCAAACGAAGACGACGGAACAAAAGGTCTGAATTGGTTGCCGGTAGGGGAAGCTCGGACGGGAGAGGCCGGCGGCATGGGAGACGCCGACGCAAAGGGATCCCTCGCAGTCGAACCGCCAGTGGTCTGGGAAACCTGTACAGGGGCAGGAGGAGCGGGCGAGTCGAGGCCAAAGAGATCGTCGAGAGCGGACTTGGGCGCCGGCGGCGGTTGAGGAGGTGCAGGAGCAGGCGCATCGAAAGGAGAACCGCTGGCAGTAGGAGGACGCACTTGAGTGCGCAACGACGGCGGGATTAGGTTAGGAGGCAGCGTCGTGGGCACAGTATTAGAGCCGTCTCGCCGGGTCCGTTGTTGGCGAATAAGGAACATAGCGACGGCAAATGTGTCTCGGGTGAGCCGCCCCTCGGAATTGATATCAGCGAGATCCCAGATCTGAGCTAGCGCATCCTCCGAAAGGTTCGATTGACTCAAGAAAGGCACGGCCTCTTCACCGGTGATGAAACCCTTGTTTGTCTTATCCAGGTCGTTGTAGAACTGATCGAACCTCGCCTTATCGACCGGGGTCACGGCCCAGTCTGAGCCAGACATCTGCGGGGCGAGGCCTGTAGCCTGGGGGTTCAGAGGCGATCGTGGCATCTGACCAGCGGGACGTATGTGAGCCGAGCCGCTCAGTTGTCGAGGGATAGCCGAGAGCGGTTGGCCGGTTGGCTGGGGGCTTTGACGAGATACCGAACCCCGTCTCGTGGCAGCTTCATACAGAGCAGCCGGTAGGACGTTGGGCAAACCTCGCAGGGCGCCCGTCTTCATAGACGTAAGCAGGTGCATCGCAATGACAAATTCCGTCTGGACAAGAGAACCTCTCTGCTCAGTATCAGCGAGCTGCCAGATCCTGCCCAGCACTTCATTTGGTAGACCTGATTTCTCGAAAATAGTCCTGGCCATGTCGCCAGGCAGCAGGTTCCCCTGCAGGCCCTGTCGCTCAAACAAGCTGGCATACTGCGATACTTTCTCGGGCGTCAGAGGAGGTATACGGATGGGCGCGCCGCCGGTTCCTTGGGCCTGTAACGGCGACGGTTGCGGCGGAGGTACGGGGGGGCCGGCGGGCGTGAAGCCTTCGAAACGCGGAATGGGACCCTGTTGGAGGGCGATCTCTCGAGATGGTTGGCGGCCGGCTTGCGCGTGACCGATGAGGCGGAGGGTGAGGCCGAAACCAGCGGGTGTCAGGAAGCCGCGATTCTCCTGGTCTGCTATTTGCCAGATCTAATGACGGAAGATACTCATATCAGCACCTCGACGTTTGCACTTGCGCAGGGAGCGTAAACCTACCTCGCCAAGAATGGAGGAATCTAGTCTCGTCTTCTCGAAGAACTTGACAGCTACTTCGCCAGTCACGACGCCTACACTTTCGGTGTCGGCTTGGCGGAAGAGCTGGCCATAGATCCGCTTCTCCTCGGGGGTAAGGTTGAGGTTCGGCACAGCTGTATACAGATGGTAATGTTAGTTTGCTATGGCGATAACAAGAAGCAAACTACTATATTCTGAGAGAAACAGTATGCCAGTAAGCACTTACCTGCCTCAACAGCTTCGATCGACATGATTGCGTTGCCGAGCTCGGTTGGATTTGTTCGGGGGGATTTGTTAGAACGGGCTTTAACGATTGCGAGTCGTATTCTGGCGATGGACGAGGTATTATAGCTGATATGATCGTAGTTCGCAGAAGACGTCCACTCCAGGCAGCTCAACTTCCAACTCTAACAGCTTATTATCTTCGTCATGAATTGGTAGAGGAAGGAACGAGGTGGAAACAAGCGTATGAAGCCCAGCCTCGGCTGCTTGGTTGGCTGCGCAATAAAGTTGAGTGTATGGAGATGGTAGTAGTATGTCGGTCGGCGATTGCGGAACAGTGTTCGGTTACGATTATCTGGCCGTAAATCGGTAAAGACGCCAAGGGGCCTGGGCGACGTCGAAGTTCAAGCCTCGGGGGTGTATGATGATGGGAAAGTACAGTATAACCGTAGTAAGTAGCAGTAGGCACACGCAGTCAGCCAGTCTCCTTGCTTGGAAGGTTTAATTATCGAGATGTTCTGTGCGCTCGGTGGTGCACCATCTCCAATTGCAAGGTTACTGTCCAGATGATTCAACTTTTGGAGGAGGCTGGCTGGTGCTGGCGTCGTCAATCAATCAAAGGGGATCGCCTGGTGGCCCGTTGTTTTTTTCAGGGTGGAGTTTCTTCTCTAGCACAGGCAGGATGGCCAAGAACAGGACAGGGGCTGTTCGCCTGTCTGCCTGTGAGCTCATAAGCTCCAGAGGCTCCGTTCTGGGGTGGACTACTAATTCCAGTTCGGTGTATTCGCAGGTCATCAGACGTCAGTTTTAGTCTTTGCAGCCCAACCTGGCAAAAGGGTTCAATTCCGGCCCAAGCTCGAAGCTCGAAAGCGCGAAAGCTCGATGTTCAGCTATCCATGTCTGCATGTATGCGCACGCATGTCTGTCAGAGCACTGAAAGTCTACATGATCGAAGCATGAATTGACTTTCTCTGCCCGCAGAGACAACCGATACAGCTTCTCCAATTTCAATATCTACCTTATGTAAGTACGTTGTATCCATCAAGCCAATATATGTGGCCGGGCCTCCATGGAAACGCAATCTTACTGTCACGAGCCGAAACTAGCTGCCACCTGATTGGCAGAAGCGGTTATGAACGACATGCACCTTGTCTGCACGTCTCTGCCAACCGAATTTCACCGGATTTCTCTGGGTTCAGATTGCGGAGTGCAGCAGGCTTGCAACCTTCATGTTTATCTTCTGAGCACGAGTCCATTGGCTACTGGACATGTCCCCCTAGAAACAACTTACGCCCAACCGTCACACTTCATCGTGGGTCCCTCAATCTTGGGCATCCATTTGCTGTATAAGCCTCGGGGAACAATGATGAAATAAGCCGTTTGGACCATGAATATGTATGTATGCACAGTAGTCAATAATAGTACGCTTTTTCCTGTGGCTTTTTATGAATCTTGATCGCAATTCATGTCATGGTGATTGAACAAATGGGCACAAGGCAAGGTTGGGTCTGGACGGGATTGGCCAATCATTAAACAAGAATACAAGAAATATTGGCTCCTGTCATACCATTAAACTTCATAGAATGGGGGTACAAAGTGTATACGGCTACTACGCATCCTCAGGCTCAGTGTGAATCGAATGCTCAATGCCCCTCGTCCCCTGGTTATCTCATACATCCTCGCAAGAATGGGACAACCATCCTGCCCCTATACTCATGCAACAACAACCGGCCTTTCTGCATCTTTTCACAAAGACAATCAGGGTATCATGCATTAGCTCGGTTATTCAGAGCACCCGAGGCCTCAGCCGGTCCCCATCACGAGGCACTTTCCTGCCCCGCTGGCTGCTGACATGCCTTTCGTGTGTGCCTTAGTACTCGGCCTCAACATCACCCTCAACATCCAGAGAGTCCGTCGCCACCTCCTCGTAATCGCGCTCGAGAGCAGCCAGATCCTCACGGGCCTCGGAGAATTCACCTTCCTCCATACCCTCGCCGACGTACCAGTGGACGAAAGCACGCTTCGAGTACATGAGATCGAACTTGGAGGATAGGGCGGACCAGGCCTCAGCGATGGCAGTGGTGTTGGACAGCATGCAGCTATATCAATGTTAGAATAATGTTGCATAGGTGGTTGGGGTTCAACTTACACAGCACGGTCGACCTTGGCGAGGTCACCGTTAGGGACAAGCTGAGGAGGCTGGAAGCAGATACCCAGCTTGAAACCGGTCGGGCACCAGTCGACGAACTGGATGGTGCGCTTGGTCTTGAGGGTGGCAACAGCACCATGGGCGTCCTTGGGGACGACATCACCACGGTACAGCAGGCAGGTGGCCATGTACTTGCCGTTGCGGGGGTCGCACTTGACCATCTGGTTGTAGGGCTCGAAGCAAGACATGGTCATCTCCTGAACCGAGTTGGCCTCGTGGGCAGCCTTGGCAGCCGAGACAATGGGCGCGTAGGCGACCAGTGGGAAGTGGATACGAGGGTAGGGGACCAAGTTGGTCTGGAACTCGTTCAGATCGACGTTGAGGGAACCGTCGAATCGGAGAGAAGCGGTGATGGAAGAGACGACTATTATATAAGTTAGAATATGCTGGGTTAGGAGAATCAACGCCAAGACGATCGGCACTTACCCTGGGCAATCAGGCGGTTGAGGTTCTCGAAGTTGGGGCGCTCAAGGCCAAGGTTGCGGCGGCAGATGTCGTAGATGGCCTCGTTGTCAACCATGAAGGAGCAGTCCGAGTGCTCCAGAGTGGTGTGGGTGGTGAGAATCGAGTTGTAAGGCTCAACAACCGAAGTGCTGGTCTGAGGGGCAGGGTAGACGCAGAACTCCAGCTTGCTCTTCTTGCCGTAGTCGAGAGACAGGCGCTCCATGAGGAGAGCACCGAAACCGGAACCGGTACCACCACCAAACGAGTGGAAGACCAGGAAACCCTGGAGGCCAGCGCAGCTATCGGCGACGCGTCGAACACGGTCCAGGACCTGGTCGATCAGCTCCTTGCCGACAGTGTAATGGCCACGAGCGTAGTTGTTGGAGGCATCCTCCTTGCCAGTGATCATCTGCTCAGGGTGGAACAGAGATCGGTAGGTACCGGTGCGGACCTCGTCGACGACATTGGGCTCGAGATCGCAGTAGATGGTACGGGGGACGTACTTGCCCTGGCCTAGCGTGATATGTGATTAGCAACCCACCGCCTCGCGAAAAGAACAAGAAGCAATATCTACACACCAGTCTCGGAGAAGAAAGTGCTGAAGCCATGGTCAGGATCGGCAGCCTTGCGCTCCTCGGTCAGGTAACCATCGGGCTGTGGAAATCAGGAGTCAGCAACCTTGTCGTGCAAATATGAATTTGACATCAAGACATACCTGAATACCGTGCTCGAGGCAGTAGAGCTATAATGGTGTATTCATGTCAGTTTATTTGGCCTAATGTAATGCTTATTGTGGGTGTCGCGTCTGTGATAGGTTTGTCCTCGGCGTGGTAACTTTTCACGGGTGCCTCGGTAGCACCGCGACAAGCAGCGTCGACGGGATGTTGATAAAGGAGTGGCGACAGCTTACCTCCCAGCACGAGTTGGCGATCTGGCAACCAGCCTGGCCGACTACACAAACACAAAGTCAGTACGGGCTCTGAAGTCGGGGTTGAAACATTGAACATGGATTGGGCTTGGAGGGAAAGCGACAGCATGGCCGAAGGAGGCAGCGCGGGATGTTGCGGTGTGGGCGAAAAACACGCGCGAAGGGACAAAAACAAAGCGCAGAGCGAGGGATAGGAGGAGGGAGCAACATACCGTTAATGCTAATGATCTCACGCATCTTGTCAGTTGGATGGAATGCAAAAGCAGTGAGAAAAGACGATGAAGGTGAGAATGGTTCAAGAAGAAAGATCAAAAACAGACAGCCAGAGACAAGACACAGAAAGTGAAGAGAGAGGAGGGATTAGAGGTTTGAGGTGGATTGTTTAGACTGGAAGACGACAGCCCACTTTGGGGGGGAGGTTGAAATTATCAAAAGATACCTGACCCTGGGTAGCTTAGCTTCGCCGACCGGCCTATGGGGAGAGGGAAGGACCGGGAAGGACTGCGAGAGGAGGTCAACAACACAGAAACGGGATTGACAGGGACGGCAATCGGTGGGTTGACTAATAATCTCAAGGTGGGGTGGGGGGAGGTTGCTTGGGTGCTGGTGTGCTGGGCAGGACACTGGAAGCAGTTGATTAGCAGTTAATTGATTGATTTGCAGGTGAACAGGGGTGGTGGCAGGAGGGGTCTCGGATGCTTGGACTGGCAACTGGCTTGGTGCAGTGCACTGTGGTGAAGAGTGAGTGAATGCTCTCTGCCAAGCCAATCGCACGCTCGCTGGCTGGTAGCTGCCTGTGTCTCTGTTCTCTGGCCACCGTCTTCGTTTTTTTTTGTTGTTGATTTCCCATGCGCGGCTGCAGTCGAATGAGGGAAAGCGCACTGAGGCTTTACTTCAAGCAGCCTAGCTCCAAGACCGTGAAATTCAATTCAATGAATATGAATGGGCAGGTGGGCGAGGAAAAACCGGTAACAGGGGGCCACCATCTTCCACGTACGCTCGATTAGGTGCTTGCTACTACCTAGCTTGACCGTACATTGAAGCTCAGGGGTGATCAATTAGTAGATTCCATTCATCATACATACTTCGTTAGAAACCAGTAGTACAGTACATGTTGTCTGTCTATGTATCTGTCTACCGAACCTATATGTGATTGATCATTGTTATATCTGCCTGTATCGGAACCAAGCAGACTTCCAAGGTTTCCAAGCGTTGATACTGGCCTTTGATATTCCCAGAAACTAGACACGGGAAGCAAAAAGCACATATAGCATATCCCACTAAACGAACAGCCTTGCCTGCTTGCGTTGCAGTGATCAAAAAGTGATCAACTTGTTGGACCACTATCACTCAAATTGTGTGGCTTTACGGATAAGGAGTAGACGACATTCTACGACCTCTTCTTCCATTCCATTCTTGTTGCCTGCTTTGCTTGTCCGCATGCGTCCCGAGAGTGAGTCCCCGTTCTCCAGTCCCACCTAATAAACCTGACCGGCCTCCTAATCAATAATCCAGGAAGCTCGTGACAGCTCCAGCTACGTGCACCCTCTGCTACCGCAACCCTTTCCGGGGATCCGGAATGAAGCGAAACTAAGAACCGACTGAACTGCTGCTGGCCTCACATCAATCCACTCAGTCACAGCACCATCCATCCGGCTGCACACATCTGCCCAGTCTAGGTAGCTGCATAGCGAAGGTGGCTCTTCCATTATGAATACCATGTTTGCCCTGATCAGTGTCTTGTTAGCCACTCTGGTGGCGGCGAATACGGAGAAGGCCATCTTTCTGGCTCCCAATAACATCAACATTCCGTCAACTCATCCGAACCTGGACGATCTACAGGTCGACACTTTGACCCCTGACAATTGGGCCATCCGGACGTACCTAGAAGCCCAATTTCCCACTGATTCTACCAAGTACGGCAAGCCTACATGGCTCGTTTTGGATCAGCTCACCGAAGGCCAACGGTACGAAGTGAGGGTTTGCTGGGCAGCTACTGTGAGTTATAATATCCACCTATATAAATCTGACTGGGACCCCATCATTAACAGCTGATAGCAACCCACCGCGTTTGTCCTCAATACATATGAGCTGCAGACCGTCTTTGAGTCTGCTGAGCTTATCACCGAACTTTCTGACTACTCCCTGAGCCGTCATCAAATTCCTGACCGGGTCAATAAAGAAGGCCATGATGGTGGCTCGTTGTCCGCAGGCCGTCCTCGGGAAGAGAGACATCCGTTCTGTTCTTGCAGATTCTGTCAGCTGCAGACTACTACACAACTAACAAGACCCTGATGAACGAGGTGCCTCCTGTTTACGTGGACATTATTCTCGACCCATACGTCTTCAATTTATTGCCGCGCTCGCTTCTGCCCACTATCGGCTATATCATCGTGGTAGCCATCCTATCGTGGTTCATGGCGCGCCGCATCTCGAGCTGGATCCAGTCTATTGCAGCCGAGCCGGATCAGGACAAAAAGGAACAGTAAAACGGTGGTGGCTGAGGCTGTTGAAAATGCATTTTCGGATCATACCAAATTGCCCTCTACCCAAAACTCATCTGTATACCGGATTACTCTTCAATCTTGTGGCTCGTTAGAAATCATCGACGACAGCCAGTCGATAACGAGCAGCGGAATCACATTCGTATGGCGCTGCTGCGTCATCTTGTCTTGCCTTCATTGCTCCCATCTCAGAGAGAAATGCAGGCATTAATATACTGTGGCTGTTGCACCCGTATGAAGAAACGCAGATGGCAAGCAAGAGCTATGATATATGCGACATCAAAGACAAATCTACCATTCTTCGACTGCGTCAAAGACACCAATATCAGCATCCTTCCTTCACAGTCCGCTACCAGTTACCAGGGTAATCCCCTTGGCCTGACTGCTGTCCATGGTGGGGATGAGAACCGCTCGGTACTGGGGGTGCGTGCTGGTTTCCACCCGCATAGGTCGGGGGGCCAGGATAGGCTCCAGGTGCCGGAGGTACCGATCCGTATTGGGGATTGTATGTTGACTGAGGAGGAGGATATTGCTGGTGGCCGCCACCGTTGTACTGCTGGTGGGCGGAGGGAGAAGTGTTATACGGCGGTTGGTGTGCTGCGGACCTGGTCAGTATATAACAAACATTAGGACAGGTCATGTTGGGTCGTGCCTACAGTAGTGTTGTCCCTGTGATACCGGGCTGTGTCCGTAGCCTGGGGGTTGGGCTTGAGGGTGCGAGCCGTAAGATGGTACGTGAGACTGTGCATTAGGAGGTGGGCTGCTATACGACGCGCCGTGTTGGCCGGGCGGTGGAGGGAACGATGGAGTGTGTTGTGGTTGCTGATGCTGCGGTGCACCGTAAGAGGGTACACCACCGTGTTGGCTTGTATGTTGACCGGTCGAGGGCGAGGAATAGGCCGGAGTCGAGGCGCCCGAAGGCTGGTATGAAGCCGGAGGTGCTTGGCCGCTGTATCCTCCCTGGTTACCGGTGTTCGAGTACCCGAAGTTCTGAGACTTGGTGACAGTTAGCAGAGGTTCAGTTAGAAGACAAGACGGGAATTGCGCGTACAGAGTGGCCTTGGTTGTTACCACCAAACATGTTGGCAACGCCTCCCATGACCGAACCAGCGAAACCACCAGATTGCGCCGGCTGGTGCGACTGGCCGCCGTGGTAGTTCTGAGGTTGATCGGGCTTGCCACTGCCGCCGCTCGAGAACAAGCTTGAAGCCAACGCGCCTACCAGTTTGCCGGCTGGACCGCCTGCGCCGCCCTGCCCCCCAGAAGAGTTGCCGTGACCGCTATTATTGTTGCCATGCCCACCTCCTAGGAACTGACTGGCCAAACCTCCGAGGCCGTTCGAGCCGCTGCCGCCGCCGCTGCCGCCATGTGGTTTACCAGAGAGCTGGTTCATGAGTGCATTCGTTGCGAAAGTCTAGCAAGACAGGTGTTGTGTTAGTCTTCATGTATGTATGTATCGTTGTTCGTAGAAAGCGGAATCGCGGTCCGAAGTTATGTACTTACACCGAACCCTCTTTCGCCAGTTGGCCCACTCTCCAGCGCTCTGGCGCCCTCGGGCGGCAGGACGGGTTCCATACGACCGTCGGGGTGCTTCACCGTCTGGGTGCCGTCGGGATGTGTGATGAGCTCCGGGCGCGCGCCAGGAGCACCGTAGGGATGGTCGCCATGCGGCGCGGGTGTACCGCCGGGGGCGGCCTGGGAGGGGTCTCCCACTGCGAGACGCCGGTCGAGATCGAGACGAAATAGTACTTCTTACTCGAGCCGTCCCATTGTGCAATCCAGCCGGGAGGCAGGTTGGGCGGTTCGTACGTGGGGCCTTCGGTGCCCGGAGAGGCGGGGCCTGCCATGGCTGGCGATGGGCAGGAGGTGGAAGGAGAGGTTTGTCTGTTGCTTTTAGGTATATAGGAATAGCGACAGGCGATTGTTGAGAGTATTCGAGGAGGTGTAGGGTATGTGGCGGCGAGGAACAAAAAAAGACGAGAGGAAAGAAAAAGAAGCAGGAGGGATGCGACGTCGACAGCAATGGGGGTATGGTCTAAGAATGCTTGCTGCCAGAAGGTTGTCTAGTCTCTGACTCTCTCGCTACGTCGTTGGAAGCATGAAGAGGATGACTGAGCAGACAGAGCAGGTTTGTGGATTTTGCGGCCGAATATTCGCCAGCCCAACTTAGTAGAAGTATCACAAAGTTCCCTCAAAAAGAAGAGCAAGGGCGATATGAAAGAGGGCGCAAGGCAAATAAAAGAAAAGAGTCCTGGAGGAATGACGGACGGAGAGGCAAGAGAGGCACGCACGCGCAATAATACAACC
Source organism: Apiospora phragmitis (assembly GCF_038363925.1). Lineage (NCBI taxonomy): Eukaryota > Fungi > Ascomycota > Sordariomycetes > Amphisphaeriales > Apiosporaceae > Apiospora > Apiospora phragmitis. The sequence continues at coordinate 4,763,863 of NW_027117400.1, read as the reverse complement.
ACACCCACTCGCTCTTGCGCTTCCTTGCTGCCCGCCGCTTGTGCTGGAAATGTCGTAGTCCCGCCGGACTTGAACCCTTTGAGGCCTTCTGAAGGTTGTGCTTTTGCTTTGTGCTGTGTCGGGCTTTGGTGCACAGCCCCATTGGGCCAGCTGATAGTGCCCATCCTTGTGGCGTCGGGCTCTTTTGGCGAGATAAGGCCTCCCAAGCTAATTTCACAACATCAACAACCCCAAGAAGAACAAGGAACAACCTATGACATGCCAGTGATACTCTGGGCATTTGTAATTGCCTTTTCATATAATGGGCTGTATACCTCGGTAGTTGTTAGCCCCCTCAAGACGAGTACAACTCTGGCTCTCTGGAGATCTACATGTAAAAATGTTGGTTTCTTGGCTTGGTTTGCTCAGCCATTTTACATTGAGCTGACCAGGTGCCCCTGGTATACATGCGATCACCCTGCATCACGAGCATCTCCCTGCGAAAATCATCTGATTGCCACTTCATAGTTGCATCTTCCAGTAATCAGTGAATCGGATCACCTGGAAACTAAGTGGTCGCACGATAAAGGGTCAAATACTGTTTGGTCAAAGGTTTCCTATAACAGCCCATGTTTGCATACCCAGGCTGCACCACAGGTTATTTAGAGAAAGTGCGCCAGATATCTAGCTTAGCACCAGTATCCTTGGAACCCAATCTTTAATAAAATCGAGTGATTCCAGAAATATTTGATTGTTTTCGGAATTGTTCGTTGTTACGGGTCACATGAGACGGGTGGGTGAAAGGGGGGAGGGAGCAAAAGATTAAAGGAGAAAAAAGTGACCGCAGAGGGAATTGAACCCTCTTGCCTTTAAGCATATATATAAGAATACTACCGCTAGGCTACACCAGCCCGGTCAAGGGATCTATACATTAGAATTGTTTATTAACCGTTGCAGCTTATATGGTGTCTAATGTGCAGTCTCTGGGGTTCTGGTTGTGCCAGAACTCAAAATGGACTTGACCGCCGAAGAGCCTTAGGTATAGTAAACCTAGACACCCGTGAGATGCCACGAACACAGAATCAGTAGTAAAAGTGTTGTAGCTCCAGGCCACCAGCCCACCTGGGGCTGCCTGTTTCCCCATGAGCTTAGCTAGCAAGCCAGAACGGCTGTAGATAGAACAACAAGATCGATGCATCTCCAGCCTTTGGTCCCAACAGAAAGCGATGGACAAGATGGATCGAGCCGTTTCTGACACTTCAAAAGGTCAAATACTTACCGTTTCCAATGGAAAGAGTAGGGTTTAGAAGTGCTTCCGGTTCGCATGGCTGTACCTAACTGTATAGGTATACATACTTTCCATTTGAATAGATTCAAGACTCATCTCTACACGTAGATACTGTTTCTGATGTCCGTATTATTCGGTTTCACGGAACATCCATCACATACTGCTGACTGACCTCTCCATGAAAACGAGACCACTCAACCCCCTTCACTACTCGTAGCCACCCAAGGATAGAAAAATCGAATCGAATTCAGCAGATGTACTCCGTACCATGGAGTGTCATTGCTACATTACTGATTGTAGCTAAGAACCCGGTTGCACTTGCCGTGAGAACTGCTCACGCTTTGGATGCTAGCATGAGCTCAGGAGGATATTAGTATCGATAGATGACATATCCCTGAACAACATGAGCAAAGTAGACTATAGATGATCTACACCTATATACCAAGTACACCAATAGGAAGAAGAAGCCAAGCCTCATACTGTTGACAAGTGGGGCATGATGGATACAAGGATCGAGGATACCAGATGCCACCTCCGTTTGGACCAACCAAAAGGCCTGGCAGGTTGTTATAGACACTATCTGCTTATGTATAAGTTGCCTGAATCCTACAAGTCTGGCCAACCCGACAGGTTCGGGTCCCATTCCTGTGACCAAAGACCTCATTCTGCATACATTCGTCCCCCTCTTTCTTCGAACTCCAAAAGATGCCTATTCGGGCAGGTAGCGCATATCTCGTATCTCGTCACCTGACATCAACCACCTCGGCGACCCACTTCCATAGCCCTTTAAGTAGACCAGAATCGAACCATCCATCTCGTTAGGTTTTCCCTAGGACTGGAGATATCTGTGGGCTCTTCTCTGTCTAGTGCATTTTGTCAAAGGACGACTTCGCTATGGCCTCAGCTCTGTTTTTCCTCTTCTTCCTCTTCTTCACGTCGTTTCGATGCCAAGCCAACCCAACAGAGTCGAAGGGCTCACAAAGAAGAGCAGCAACCATGGCCTCAATCAAGCCTCTCGAGAATAACTCATCGATCCTGATTATTGGAGCGGGAACATGGGGCACCTCCATCGCGTATCGTCTGACCAAGCGCGGCTATACGAACATCAAAGTGCTGGACTCCAACACATTCCCGTCCTCCTTGTCCGCCGGCAACGACCTCAACAAGATCCTAGAAGAACGTGAGTTGCCAGGGCCAGTCGCATGAGCTCGCTCGCCAGGTTGCTATGCTAACTATCATGGGAACACAGCGACATCGCCCCCGCCGCGAACCAGAGTGACCTGGACTACGCCTAGAACACCATCGAGACCCTCGCGTCCGAAGTCTGGCGCACCGACCCGGTCTACCAGCCGCACTACCACCCCACGGGCTTCATCTACGCCGCCGTCGGCGACGCGGGCTGGGCCAAGGTCAAGGCCGCGGCCGAGGCGCAGCCCGACGTCTACGCCCCGCTCGAGGACGCCGAGGCCTTCCGGCAGACCATGCCCCACGGCGTCCTGACGGGCGACCTCACGGGCTGGCGGGGGTTCATCCGCCGCGCGGGCGCCGGCTGGGTCGAGGCGCGCGACGTCCTGCTCGACGTCTACGCCGCGGCCGCGGAGGGCGGCGCCACGTTCGTCTGCGACCCCGAGGCCGGCCGCATCGCGGAGCTGCTGTACGATGAGGGCGATGACGAGGTGGTAGGAGCCAAGACGGCCGATGGCGAAACGCACCGCGCGGACTTCACCATCCTCACCGCGGGCGCCGGCGCCTCGGCGCTCGTCGACTTCGAGAACCAGCTCCGCCCCACGGCGTGGACGCTGGCGCACGTGCCCCTGACCGCGGCCGAGGCGCCGGCGTACGCGGAGCTGCCCGTCCTCTTCGCCGTGGACGAGGGCTTCTTCCTGTCCCCTCCGAAATCGGCCATCGCGGCGGGCGACGCGGAGCTCAAGATCTGCGACGAGCACCCGGGCTATATTCACCTGGTCTCCGAAGAAGACGGAGACAAGAAAGAGAAGCAGCCGGTCCCGATCCCGCGCGCCGCCATTCCCGGCGTCTCGGCGGCCAACATGCATAAGCTGCTGCAGGCGACGGTGCCGCAGCTGGCGGACCGCGACGTGCTGTGGCCGCGGCTGTGCTGGGACGCTGACTCGCCCGACCGGCTATTCCTGATCGCCCGACCACCCTCGCGAGACTCTGCACAGCAGCAGCGCCTGCTCGTGGCGGCCGGCGGGTCCGGGAACGGGTTCATGAACTCGCCGGCCGTGGGGATCCTGGTGGCGGACCTGCTGGAGGACCGGCTCGAGGAGCGAATGGCCAAGAGCCTGCGCTGGCGGCCGGAGACGGCGGCGGACCGGGACTGGTTCGACACGCAGGGGCGGTTCGGGGGGTCGGGCAAGGTGGTGGATTTGAGCGAGATTCCGGATGGCGACTGGTTTGAAGGGCCTGCTAGGTAAAGATAGGGGGTAACTATTGTTTAACTCACGTAGTTTGCTTTTGGGCAACTACTCACATGTTGTTTTGTATCTCCAATCAGGTGCTAGATGTCCATGTAAATCTACTCAGAAGTGTTTGGGGTTGCCATCTGGTGTTTTAACAATATGAAAGAACATGGCAGGCATCCGGATGTTGCAGATCACGCAAAGTCTAGGTACAAGAGGAGCCAAGGGTGACATGGAGACCACTGTAGTCTAGGTCTACTTGTAGCTTGTAATAATGGGATTCAATTTAACAGTATCTTCCTCTCTCATAAAGAATGAAGCACAAACAGACGACATATTGATATTGTTGTAGTAAGAGTCCCTTTATAATGCTCATGTTAGATTATGTATTTATATAATCACCCTTGCACCCATACCAATATTTCCGTAAATAAATGAATCTTTTACTGCGAAGAGAATGACCCCAGAGTAAACGGTTATAGCTGTGAGCATATGATTCAGCTTCACTATTGTGTAATTTTAAAATCACTATAACAAAACAATGTTTGCGTGCCCTACATCCCAATTGCTTGTACTTCCACCCTTGTATTCAATTTCACACTAGCATTCACATTCACGATTATATTCACTTCACATGAAGCCTGTTAAAAGGGTCTCTGATTTCCAATCTACTCGGCGATCATACCATTCTTCCTCAACTCCATCCACCAGCATCAGTACAACGTACCTACCATTAAAGCAATGCATACCACAATGGCGAAGCCTTCTTTTCTTCGCTGCCGCTGGAGGTCAGAGGCTTGATATTCCAGCACGCGTACGATCACTGGAAAGGCGATGATCGAATGACTCTAAATGCCTTGATGCAGACCTGCAGGGCCTTCTCAGACGAGATCTTCCGCCTCGAGACCATATCGCATGGATTTGAAAACTTTCTTGTAATTCACGTGGTCCGTTGTGAATACAGATCCACCACCTGGCTCAGCCTGTGCCTGTTTGCCCACGGTGACGATGATGGTATCAAGTTCTTCATTCGAGATCTGAACGACCCAAAGCTCAGGATGTTGACTCATCTTGTCGACCACGTTACGACAGTCATGGTGGATATCCAAGTGCCACAGCTGGCAGCCCTGGGACGCAGCAGATCGGCAGAGCTAGCTGCACTCTGGTCCAAAGTATGCGACGTCGCCACCATCAAATCATCACTTCAATCAGTGCTTCGGGTCTATTGCTACTTTAGCTGCCGGCCCTGCACGAAATTGGACCTTCACCGATTCTTTAAATGCCCCGTTATTGTTAATCAAAGCTGCTTGAGCAGCCTCGATTCTCTAATTATTGGGAAACTGGCTGATCCATTCCTAAAGAACAGCCCGTCTACTGGCCAAAGGCTACTATTGAAATCTGAGTTCAGTTTCGACTGTATCGGTGAGCTGAGGCGAGGGTGGGGCGGATATCTGGATTCGTGCTTTGACGAGGATCATGAAGAAATCGGAGCCCCCCTCAAAGAATCCTGTCGTAAAGCCACTCGAATTGCTGCGACAGTGGATGGGGGAATCTGCACGCCTCAGAATCTTCCTAAACACGTCCTCAGAAAACTGCCACGCGAAAGAGACTACGCCACCCTGACCGAGGACGAGGTCCTACAACTTCGCTACGAAATGCGGACCCTGACCACCGCCGTCGACGCGGCCATCGACACCTGACCGGGACAAGTCGGCAATATGGTACGCCTGCACCGGTTTGCCACCTGGGATTGCCCGGAGACCGACGGGATGTCCATCGCGGCCCAGCACACCCTCTTGCGCGGCGCCGGTCCGCAGGACCGCACTATCAGCAACCGCGAGACGCTGATGAATATCATGAAGCCGGCAGACAACGGCTCTAGCTGGATCGTCGACACCTAGTACGACATATATCCGAAGGGGATCGAGCCGCTCGATATCATGGCTAAGCGGCACCGGGAGTGCTTTGAGGAGGACCCCAGTTTAAGGAGCAGCACATTGGCTACTCGAAAGACTGAACAAGGGCGGTGAACATTGGTCATTGGGAATTGTCCTCGCTCGTGCCTCCCCTAGAGAGAGAGAGGCATGTGTACACTGGGAGAAGTCATTTGCGAGATCCTGCCTCTGAGAGGCCAACAGAGGTGCAGCACGAATGCGATGATTAGACTGCATGCCCTTGCGATCTTGAATTGGAGAGAAGTGGCAGCCAGTCTGAGTTCCGAGGAAACAGGGATTGTTCATGACGCGAATCGAGCGGGTACATAATCATGAAAATATACATATAAGCACATTGTTGGTGTTTTGTGAAAGCGTCATCATACATACTTCGTGATAGTAGAACAAGTCTCTGCGCGTATTATCTGAGCTATCATTGCTTTCATATTAAGGTCACTTCTTGGGGCTAACTTTGGTTGACTCTACCCTCCACATGCGTCCACCCCACGAGCATCCCTTTGGCGATTGCTGCCGCGGAAACCACAGATACTGGAGTCTACATGATTTGGGGGGTCGGGTAAGGTTGTGGACCTGGCTGAAATCATGGATGAGGACTAGTTTGAAGGGCTTTCCAGGTAGAGAAGGGAGAGGACGGATCCATTAGTACATACTCGAGGGGCAACGTTACGACATTCACGAGAGTACGCGCCAAGACTGTCAGCTTTCCATAGGGTATTTATTACCAAGATCTCATGATGAAAGAAGCAAGGTCTCCAAGAAATCATGTAGTCTTATCTATCCGTTCTGGCGCCACTCGAGGTAGAGCTGCGTCTCAGGCGGTAGTGCTGTTATCTCGAGCACCTTTTCAAGACCGTACCAAAGTTCTGCAACCTCACGGCCACGCCAGCAAGCTCGCAATATCGTCGTATTTTCCTCGTCCATGTGCCACAACCCCGATTTCAGTTCCACTGAAGGTGAAGCCTCTCGATTACTCCTCCCCCTCCTCAAAACTGATCTCTTGAACGTGAAACTCCAGCTCTTCTTCTCCCAAGACTTTGCAATTCTTTTTCGCCAGGAGATCCAGCGGCTCGATTCCGTCCGGATACGCGTGGAACTATGTGTCAATAACGGAACTGGCCTTGTTACTTGGCTCGGGCTTCTTGATGTTCCGCAATTTCTCCCGGTTGCGAATTGTCTGATCTGCCGGACCGGCACCACGGAGCAGCTTGTGTTGGGCGGAGAGAGACATGATGTTGTTCTCTGTGCAGTCCCAGGTCGCAAATCGGCGAAGACGCAGCATGTCCCCTTCTGTGCCTCGGACGGTGTCGATGAACAAGTCCACTGCTGTGCTAAGGGTTCGCAGCTCGTGGCGGAGCTCCATGACTTCGTTTGTGGTTAAAGTAGGTAAATCGTTCGGATGCGTCAGGTTTTTGGCAGCCCGTTTATTCAGACTTCCAGGTGTGCATATTCCCTTTTCTACCGTTTGGAAAATGAGTTTAGCATAACGAAGAGAAGAAACGTCTACGAAATCGACTATGATTCCCCACCAGGAAAGGTGCTGTAGAGAGAGATGAGACTTCAGTGGTATCTTTGCGTTCGTGGAAGGGCAACCCTTAATGAAAGGACCAGCCAACGCCGCAGAGGTTAAGACGTTGAGATTGCTCAAGCACGTTCGATTGACCCGAGCGGGACAATAGTGGAATCTCTTGACGTCGGAGTAAGTGCACTCGGGATCGTTGTAGCTCAGGGAGATCTCTTTCACTGATGAAAGCGACGACAGGATTGAAGCCGTGTCGCGGACCTTTAGCCAAATAACCGCTAACTCGGCTGCGGAACGTGGAACCTCGAGAGTAATGTACATGGCTCTAACCCGTGGGGCGCACTGAAGTAATGTCTTCAGCTTCGGGTCGTCCAAGTCTTCAATGTCGAACTTGTAGTACAGGTATGTTGCCATGTCGGGGGTGCACCCCCAATGTTCCATTGCATGTTCGAGGCTACGTGCGAGACCATGATCAAGGCTGAGCCATGGGCCGGGTTTGCCTTGGTGGTGGGAAATGGCGATATGGATGTTTAATGGCTCTCCATACCCTAACATGAAGAGAGCGTAAACGTCGTCGGATATGGCCTTGCAAGTGGCCATCAAGCTGCGTGGAACTTGACCATGGAGCAACAAATCTCTGTCTAGACCTGAGGCGTCGCATTTTACGGCTTCGTCAAGGATCTGGGTTCTGATCTCTAGAGGTAGAGACATAAGAGTGGGTTTCGCCATTGCGAGAGATGACTTGCCGGTAACTGACATGATGTTGTCGAAGAGCACTCGAAGGGAGAAAGTTGTTGTGCAGGTGAAACAACGTGCTTAGAACCAAGTACGAAAAGTATGATTTCGTAAGTGGGAAAAGGAAACGGAAGGGAGAGTAGAAGACACTAGATAGTTATTTCTATAGCTGTGAATACAAAGCATGTGGAGATTAAATTGAATACATCTGTTAATTCAAACAACTCGAGGCACATTCTAGGCGCATTCAAGGGACGTACTTGAGGTAGGTAAGTAACTTGTGAGGTTGACTGTAATGTTTAAGTGATCTGTGAAGCAGCTGTTACTAAGTAAAGCCCAACGATCTTCGATTAGCTGAATTATGAGAATGGACCCAAGACTGACGCTATGGCTCCCAGTCCATTTAGATCATGAGCCTAGGAGTTGGCCGGCGGTATAGAAGTCCCCAAAAAGGCTAGTACATGAAGGTAACATCAGGCTACGAGCGGGCAGTATACTGGCTAAGATGCTATAGGTGGCATATAATTTGGAACACTGATATACAAACACGGAGTGTAAAAAACAGGAGCCACTGGGTCACCGTGGGCATCCTGAGAATATGGGATAAGCATGACATGGTTGATATATACCCAAGGAGCCTGTCACCGATAGAAATCTAAGACCTAGGATGGCCATCCAAGTCGCTGAGTCACCAAATAGCAAACCAAGTGACTCTGTTGGCCATATGTCTATAGGAAACTAAGTGATCCATGGGAAACAGAAAACGACGACATGTTGCTTGATCGTCCAAACTCAAATCCCATGAGCCAGTCAGTTCTACCCGCCATCATACCTTATAGCGATTCATACCTTTGTGAGGCGGGCCTAGTCGCAGTTTTCCTTGATGATGTTCATAGATAGACACCTTCAGACCTACAACCCAGATTCCGCCCGTGGCTGCTGCCATAAGACTGCACAAAACACCCGCTCATGCTAGACTCGCGCACACCTCTTCTCACCAGCTCTTCGATTGCTTGATCTTCTGCTGTCCGTTCCTCGTCCGGAAGAACACGCACCCGCCCTCCGACATGCTCTTCAGTGACCGCAGATACACCCCGACGGCATCGATGACGCGGTTCAGGGAGTCTGCATCCCCCGCTTCGAAATACCCTCGAACCGTTTCGATCTCGTCTTTGGAGGGGAGCCATTTCGAAGAGGTCCGGCTTGCGAGACTGTCGAGGACGGCTTCTGGATCGTCATTGTCTCCTTGGTGGCTCGAATCATCACCACTCGCTGAGGATGCCTTCCAGTAGGCGAAGTACAAGAGGCAGAAGTTCCGGAAAGATGATGCCCAGTGCTCTGCGTCAGGGGGCTGGTTGCTGCTCCCTGGCAGATTCGCGATGAGCGTACACCAGAATACCTCGATGAGGTCTGCAGAGTCTTGACCGAGGGACCATATAGATGACTTGGACAGCAGGCTCAACTATTTCAGCAAACCGTGACCGTTCTGCATGTCGGCATAGCTGCCCCCCAGCTCCTCCACCGCGTCGAATTCGTAGCCCTGCACAGGCAGTACGTCGCCGGTGCTGTCGACTCGATGACCACGCTCCGTCAGCCCCCCGCCGGCGCAGTACAGCCCACCCCCGCGCGAGCGCCAGATCGGCCGTCGGCTCGCCGACGGGCCCGGAAGCCAAGACGGCAGCCCCGGTATCTCCCTCGCCTCGTACCGTCCCACCCCCCAGCAGCTTGTCCACGGGGAAGTCGGTTTCAGCGGAGGAACGCCTTGAACACCGTCGCGGCGCTGACCCGGTAGCCCACAGGAAGGCGCCTAGTTTTGCCCGTGGGGTGCAGGCAGCCGTAGACGCGGTCGCGCGGGTCCAGGCACTGCCCCGGCCCTCGCTCCAGTCGGTGGTTTTCTGCCGCTTCCGCCATATCCGCCGCGTGTCCGCGCGGTCCGAGGACGGGGTGGGTCAGTCCCCATGCAGGCTCTTGGCCGCCGCCACGCTCGCCTCGGAGATGCCCTCCCGGCGCTGCCAGCGGAACTCGAAGAAGCAGCCCCCCTCGCCGCCCCGCACCACGGAGCCTGAGGAGGAGGAGGTTGCAGGCGACCCTTGCTTGACCTGGATCGTGGCAGGCTCCCGCCACCTGGCCGGGTCGCCCGGGTCATGCCGATCGTACAGGAATGGGCTGCCCCACGTGTAGGACAGACAATTGTAGGCTGGGCGATGCGGGCTGTGCAAGTCGACGGTGCTGATTTCTAGCTCCAGCGTCCCTTGGCTGTCCCAAGAATACACACCTGAGCAGACGAAAGTGGCTTGGGGTGGGAAGCGGATCGTAACGAAAATGAGTCGTAGTTCTTATTAGAGTATATTGTCCACGGATGAAGAACGTGGAGAATTCCGTAACATGGGGGAAACTGCCCCTATTCAGTCAGCTCTTTGAGGCATTGGTGGCTACACGAGAAGGTGTGCAGACTGCGGACAACACATTCGAAATGCAATGAACAACCTATTCGCTTACTCAACCCCTCATTTGAGGACGAGGACTCGCTCCACTACGCCGATTAGCTGCTGGATGATTGGGCATAAGAACATCATCCATGGGGCTCTTCATGGGGCCGGCCATACACCACCCCTGCCCTCCAATCATTTCGACCTATTTGTCTTGATTCGAACTGAACAAACCGTAAAGCTGTGAGTATGTATACTAATCAAGAATTCATAAGGAGCATATATAGTAGCTAGATCATTTTTGAGAGTTTAGAAAGCATGTGGCGTCATGGCCAACTCATACCTATTTAGGCGTAGCTTACCGGTTGTGAGTCTTTCCTTTCTGCTGGACTTGCTTGACACAGCAAAGTTGGAGTAATGAATGTCTGTCAGATGAGCACTGTAAATATGACATGGATTGGCGTGCTGGCGTGGGCTGCCTAGAACCAGCCACTGTAAACCAGGATTCTAGACTTGACTCAGTGGATTTGGTCACAAAGGAGACCCCTGGTCTCAGAGCAAAATAAGCTTCTTTGTCCTGGCTTGGATCCTCCCTTTGTCTCACTATCGACATATCACCATTTCTTAGGACCCCTTTGTCCTATTTAGGCTGCTTAAGTCTAGAAATCTAAGCAACCTCATTGTGTCAGATCCTCTTGTTATTTTCTTGGACACCAAACAGCGACCCCCCCCTCTCCAAGAATGCTCACCAGTTTTTCGTCGCCATGTTAGAATATGACGAGGCCTGCATCCCGGAACCAAAACTCCACCAATTTGATACGGGCGGTGAGCCGTTGGTGATTGATTTCATTGAACAGCTCGGCAAAGGAGTGCACGCGTTTGTCTGGAAAGTGCGCATTAATGGGAATATCTATGCGTTGAAGATAGTGAGTGATCCATCAGGCACTGGTGGTACGTGGCTACGAAGTCCGACTATTGGTGGAAGTGCTGCCTTTCTTCTCTCCCGCTTCTCCATCTCTCTGGTCAACGTTGTTATGTGATCTCCTTCATTTCCTCATTCGCCTTGGGCGGTTGCTAAGTGCTGTCTTCGTATAGTTCACACACGAACAGGACCCGGGAAACGATTACATCGAAAATACGTTTCTAGGAGATGCTGCCCAATGGCCTTAATTGCACGCATTCCCGAACGAGTACCAAGCCTTCGCTCGGCTGAAGGAGTTCGGCCAAGAGCACCTGGCGGTCACATGCTATGGCTGGATAGAGCTGGATGAAAGCCATTATGAGTTCATGGACAGCCAACTATGCAAATACAGCTGGTCAGACGAATATTATGGCGTCGGCAGAAAGCGATACGCCATTGTCAAGGAGCTGCTCGATTTCGAATACGCAAAATGCAAACATGAGGAAATGGCAAGAGTCTTTGGGAGTCCCAAGCTCGTGGTGAAGGGGTTGAAAGGGCTGAAAACCATACACAACCTCGGCATTTTTGTCGGCGACATCAAGCAGGACAACTTTTCTTGGGGCAAGTACGTCGACTTCAGTCGCCCCTGGACCGCGCCTCACCCTTTTGCCACAGGAGGTTTCTCAGATGAAGGCCCACCCTATCAGGATGCTTGTAGCCTTGAAGATATAGTGCACTGTAAGCGTGGCTGGAACGACACCTTTCCGAATAACAAAGTCTGGGACCGCTTACTTCCAAATGAGAAGTATTTGAAGAAGCTGAGGTCAAGTAAAGGCCTCTCGAGGGATCAAATTGAGTTGCAATGTCTTGAGTATTGGTCTGGACGTCCGGAGGCCTTCAGCTACGAGAAAGCAAGGAAGCTGTACCGTCGTACCACGGTCTCAGAACGCAAAACCAAACCTTTTCAGCCATGGAAATGTGGGCGCTGCCAAACTCGGTCGAGACACCAAGCTCGGCCGCGTCTCGAAGAATAGGACTTGTACCCCAAACCTTTCTTATAAAATACACTAACAGCCTTAATTACGGCTTGTTCTATCTTTCACCTGCCCCAGGTGCCTTCGCTTTGACCTTGCTGTTCGTTACACGGCCACTGGATGTCCTTCCCAAACTAACAGATCCATTGGATCTACGTCGCGCCTTTGCTACATGGCCTTTCGAAACTCGATGTCCGGAAGCGGGCTCTGAAGAGTTTCCTATGCGACGAATTAGTCTCAGACGAGGCTCTTCGCTGGCATCAGCGAGATCCACTATTTTCTCGGGAGGCGTATTGGCCGGAATAGTGTCCCGGATAATCTCGGAGATATGGTGGATATAGTAAGTGTGCTCACCTGTAATATATCTATACCATGTATCAAGAGAAATCATCTCCCCCAATGGAACAATTTCGCGGTGCTGCCGGTTCTGGGCCATCATCGTTTGCGCCCATATTGCCTTGGACAATGTGGGCTGCTCCTTTCCCAGATCATCTACTCTATACGGGAAAGAGTTGTACTTAATTCCGAGTGTTGTATCCTTGGGGTTTTGGCCTTTTTCGACTAGATGGAATCTGAGGACGATGACGTGCTCGGACGTTATCAGAAATAGGTATCTGCATCTGGAAAGACAGGCATACCGTAGGTGCCACACTGCCTGAGACACCATTCTGCTTTTACGACACCAGGTTCCGGTGTTGGGCGCTTTTTCTTGATTTTCTCTATCATCGCTGGGACTATATCCAGCGGTTTTTTTCGTCTCTCCTGCCAAGTCGATACCTTGCGGCGGTACATGCACATGGTCAGGATGAACTATAGCCCAATTCGGACTGAAGGGATACATATTCTTCACGGTGGCTCCATCAGCTCCCACATTCTGGTACGGAAGCGGAAGTTCGTGGAAAAGGCTGTATATCTTCCGAGGTGTACCTAGTCGATCCTGCAGACTTGCTACTGTCTTATTGATACAATATAGGGCGTTGCGCTTCAGCCATGGCCCAAGAGCCTCATTGAAGTGCAATTCGTATATGACTTCGTCCATTTGTTTCTGTCTGAGCACTTTTGAACTCGCTTTTTTTGACTGGCGATAGGAATGCCGTCTGGTTGAGCAAATCCTTGTACATTTCGTCCAGGTTCGTATTGGTAAAATCATCGAGCTTTTCAATATAATCGGACGAAATCTTGACGTAGTTTTTACTCTTCGTCGTTCTCGGCTTAGCTTTGCTTTATCACTATACCACACGTTGGGATTCAATGATGAGGTTCCCAACAAGTCTGAGATCTTACAGCTCAAACCCCTGCAGCTTTGATCATTGAGTGTAGCCTCATCAATTTGCGACAGGGATTTGGACACCATCTTTAACGCTCTCTACTTATATCGGCTGATTTCCCCCCAAAAGGTCCTTGATGCAGTTGATTAGGTGTTATTGTTGTTGTCGTTGTATTAGATGTATTTCGAATATTTGTCTTGGTCTTTTGTTTGGTTAGATGATTTTAACAAAATAGCAGGATACCATCTTACTATATATAGCCCCGTAACTACATAATAATTCGATATGGACCGACAATGCACTTTGTTACACAAGAGTCTTGTTTCGGTCTGTCGAGATCTAGACTTCCGGCTTGATATGACCTTACATATCGCTAAGTTTGTAGATTCACAATGAATCGCCCTCGAGCAACATCCCCTTTGTAATTACGAATAAAGGGTCATCTATCGAGTTGCTATATTAGCAGATGGCGTAATGGGCCATTGTGACCGAAGCCAGCAGTATTGTGCATATGATATTCCCATTATGGCGACTAACCTAATGAACTGCCAACATTTTGCCCCCCAAGCAGTATCAAACGAGATTGAGCGTCATCCTCTTCATACCCACCGCCCGGAAAGCCCCCCGAAACAGCTCGATCTCCGCCCGCCCCTTCCGCATGTGAAACACGACCAGCCCCGCCCGCGCCGCCGTCCGGGCCGCGCGGTCCACCCACCGCAGCGCCAGCAGGTCGACGTAGCCCGCGGGCCTGCGCCGCGCGTCGCCGAGGAGGACCATGCACAGGTCGAAGTGGGCCTCCTCCTCGTTCCTGGTGTCCTCCCGCTGCCCCTCCTCCGAAGAGGAAGAAGGAGTGGGCCGGTGGCGACAACAGCAGGGACAGTCGAACGCGTTGCTCCTGTCCAGGACCACGACGGGGTTGTTGACTCGGGGCAGCCCTTCGTCGAGCAGGGCGTCTCGCAGCTTTGGGAGCTCCAGGGCGCCGAGGCACGTGCCCTCGACCACTAGGTACGAACCCTCGCGCACGGCGCCGTAGGGCTGCGACGGGTCGTCCAGGACAATGTGGTGGTCGATGAGCTTCGGCTCGAACTCGGCCGTCCATCTATAACAGACGGTAGCCTCTTCGTCATAATAATTGCTGAGTGCTGGTGGCGGCGGTGGCGGCAGCGGGGGTGGTTGGCCCAGTTGTAGTATCTCGTGGGTCGAACCCAGCACTGCGTGGGATACCCCACCGTTGACGCCAGCCCAGCTCCAGCTCGGCGCTTGGTACGCGGGCGGCGAGGACAGCAGGCGCCAGGGCCGGCTCCAGGCGAGCCCGGCGGCGAGGTCCTTGCTCCAGATCCCGGCCATGTAGTCCCCCATCGCGCCGTCGTGGTTCAGGATAGTCGCCAGCCCCGCCAGCGCGGGCAGCTTATCCGACGCGACCGCCAGATCCCGCGGGGCGTACTCGTAGACGCACTGCAGCCAAGCGTAGAGGCGTCTCGCCAGCTCCCGCTCCCCACCCCTCTCTCCTCCTCCCCCTACGACGACGACGGTCGTCCTCCGTTCTACTACTAGCGCGTCCGGGACGCCCGGGTGCAGGCCGCGCAGCCCGGCCTCGAGCAGGGGCTGCAGCTTCGGCTTGCTGAAGAAGGCGTCGTGCGGGTCGCGGCCGAACCGGCCGTCGTCGATCCCGGACGCCTCGAAGCTTAACCCTGTGGCGCACTCCCAGATCATCTGCCGGCGCGTGTAGTGAACGATGCGCGGCGCGAGCATGCGCTCCTGGGCGGCCCAGCCGCGCGTCGCCAGGTGCGAGCGCTCGATGTCGTCCTTCCAGCGGAGGATCCGCTGCCGCAGCCCGAACTTGCGGTCCTTGCCCATGATGGGGGACATGGGGACGTGGCGTTCGGCCAGGATGCCGGAATCGGCGTCTGTCGCGATCGAGGCAGAGATCATCAGGGCGGCCTGCCCGTAGTACAGTGGTAGCTTGGCCTTCTCTTCGGCCCAGTCCTGGGCGTTGTCCTGGCTGATGCAGAGAGCGTCGACCCAGAGGTACTGGAAACCGAGGCGTCGGGTAATGTGGACTGCGTCTTGGACGTTTTGCGGCAGCTGGGCCAGGTCCAAGCCGCGTTGGTAGTCGGGAATGAGCGAGTCCTTCAGTTTGCTAGCGGCGTCGGCGCTGCCCCAGCAATGTGATAGCACGACGTACTGCTCCGACTCGCCGTTGGTGACCAGCAGTCTTGGCCTTTCTGAGGTACTGTCCGGTATCTCGATGACCCTTTTGGGCATCAGAGCTGGCGTCATACCTGCGCACTGTTCGTGCATGGAGCATGCGGCAATCCAAGACCGTAGCAAGTCAAAGCACTTGTCATCACGTGGGTCGACGGGTACAATGCATTTGCAATCAATGCGGGTGTCGTTGTTGCGCTGGTCCATCGACTCTATATCATCGGTATCCTCTGCGTCGTCTTCCATGCCATGAGCTGGTTGTTGGTAATTCTCGATGAACTCATCGGTGTATAGATCCAGGACCAGGTCATCGGCTACATACGATGAGCCGTCCGCGCGTTCCGGCGACCGGACGTCCAGGCGCGAAGAATCCAGGAAGACCAGCTTCCCCGAGAGCTCCACCTGCCGCTCTCGCCATGACTCGGAGTCCTGGAGGACGGCGCAGAAGAAGGCGCAACCGTCGCATCCGTCTTGGTCCGGCCCTTCGGGGTTGCCGCTGGCTCTGCTTAGAATCTCGTCGTAGCCTCCGAGACTCTGTCGCTGGTCGTCGCAACCGCCCTCGAGCTTTAGATCCAGATTCTCACAAATATCGCAGAGAGGCATAATTTCAGGGTAGATTGAACCCTGGGGTAACGAGTGTCTGTGTTGGATGGGGGAAATGGCGGAGGAGGCGCAGCAGCTTAGCAGCTCGTCCGGCCGACTAGCTGCAGCTTGTCAGAGGTGCGCTTACGTAACGGGATGTAGATCCTCAACCCCTTGCATTCTTAGCCTCTGAGGTCTTCTGATTTCGTTATTAATGGTCTCGTTTCAAAAAACTAGAACTATTCCTTTGCTAAAGAGGTATACCTTGTAAACTAGGCAATATCGGTAAAAGGTTGCTCCTAAGGAGGCAGGAATGCAACTCCAGTCAGAGGACCCTGTGCTTTAAACAAACATAGTAGAAGCTGGGAATCGACTTACACTATTCCCACAGTATTAGATCGATGATGCTGCGATGTTTGGACGATACTGGATGTTAAGAATAGCGAGGACGTTGCTGGACTAGCGAGAGCTTGATAGATTGGATACGGAGGCCAACAACTCAGGAAGGACTACCTGAAGAGTAGCTGAATAGCATGATATGTGAGAATATCGGACTCTGGTTATAATTCTCTGCCATACTCGGCGCAAATGGCAACACCATGGTTTCACGTGGCAGGAAGCGCTTTGATCAGATCGTCGAGGACACCCTAATCCGCCGCAAGTAGGAACGGCTTAAATACAAGATGATCCAATCAACCAGCACGGACACATGTAAGATAGTCTACTGTGTGAGAACAAGCAAGAGATACACGCGGTTGCTAAGAAACCATGTCCGAGACGGGAAAAGTACTACACACCGCCGCTGTAGAATAACAAGCTAACCCCAAGTTTGGAAGGGGATAGGGGCTTTGTTTTCGATATAAAAGACCGTTGATTATCAATGCATCTATGACCAGAATAGTCACATGAAGCGCTTTCAGGTTTTGCATCGCTATGGCAAATCATCTTGATCAAAGTTATTATGGTACACGTGCGTTTCTCCTACTGAAATAGTAAAATCAGAAACAGAGGGAGAAACCAAAGGAAACCTCGAGAGAAAACCATTCCAGAAACCAGTTTTTCAGAACTCAACTCGGAGCCGTTTAAAAGTGATGTGGACTCCAACCGATATTATCGTACACACACATGCTTCCAGCTGAATAGAATTGAATCCGTAACTTGCGACCCCAGGGCTTATTCAGGGCAGTTACTCGGGCTCTCAATCCCAAGTTTAATAGGGCGGTTCAGTTACCGAAGTCGAACTCATGAGGGTCGTCGTATGTATCCCGATTCTCCATAAGGATTTGCTCTTTCGTCTGCCTATACAGCCGATGGCTGGGGGGCAATACTAGAGGCGGCACGGCGACATTGGCTCCCTGGCCTCTTTGGGCAAGCAACGAATACTGTAATCCCCTGTCGGAGTTGGGCACTCCGTTCTCTTGTTTGTAGAGGGCTTGGAAGTGGCGCTGCCTGAAGCCGTGGACGGGAAGATTGACAACTTGTCCCGTGCTCCCCTGGAGCAGGTGCACTATCGGGTGAGAGTCGACCCCATCGCGTTGCTGCAGCAAGCGCTCGAATGTCTCAGGTAGTGGTTGACGATGGCGGCCGTTGTGTATCTGCGCAGTGTCATAGCCGTCGAAAAGAGGATATGCGGGCTGGAAGTGGACAGTCAGCCGTCTCCAACCGTTACTCTTCTTGAGCAAGAGCTCCACGGCACGGTAATCCGAACGGCTGTTGTCGGTCCCCGCAACGATGGTGAGTTCCTCCAGGCAAAGGCCCTCCAGGACTCTGAGGAACTCGTGGATCAAGACGGCCTTAGCCATCATCATGCCGGTAAGACGGTGGACCCGAACGTGGCCAACACTGCTGATTGGCGCGGGGATGGTCAGCAGCTTCTGCGGCATGAGCTCGGGAGACTCAAAGCATAGCAGCACACGTTTGAGCCAGGTGAGGCCGATCTCCGTGCGCACGCGACTGCAGCATGTGAGCAAAGCCAGGGAGTGACGCTTGCTTTTCTTCGGGGGCAAACCTGTACCAGATTCTCCAAACCAGAGTCGGGTGGAGTCAAAGACATAGCCGTAGACTTCGTTGCGGATCTCCTGGGGGATCTTGAAGAGGATACTGCCAAACTGTGGATTGGGGTGGACAGACACGAGCGACTCCTTCTGCAGTATATTCTTCGCATTGTCCTTACGAGCCTTCTTGAAGGCGCTCGTCACTGCTTGAATCGTCAAGTCTTTCGGCGATGTCTCCTTGATGTTCTTATACGCTTCCTTGACGATCTCATTAGAAGCCTTCATTGCCATGTACTTCAACTGTGTCTTGATGCGCATCTGGCTCAGTAGCTTCTTATTGTCCGCCATGTTGTTTGTCCAGCTGCCAAGCCTTATGGTCAGTGGATTGTTGTTCAGGCAAAAGATGAATCGTGATTATTAGACTTATTAGCAGGCCCAGAAGACTTATCCCTGGCTTAAGTGATTATGCTGCAGGTGATAGAAGAAAGTCGGAGTTCATTTTGATATTTATCGAGATGGAGTGTGCATGGGAAACCAGCTTAAGTGTGAAGCAAAGTGGTTGTGGGTGTGTGAACTTGAGGGAAGCGGAAATCTTAAAAAGCTCGGCGAGAGAAAAATGTTCTAGATATACGTATGGTGTGGGAACACATAGACCATTAAATACAGTTAGCTTATGTATATACCCTTAGGTATTTAACTAATATGGTGCTCACAGTCACTTTACAAGGGGTTCACTATAAGTGGTAAGCTGGACAATTAGGTGAGCACCAGCTCTATATATGAATAATAGAAAACTAGAAAAATCTTTGCCCGCTTCTCAACCTCTACAACAGGCCTTAAAGTGGTTAAAAAGAACTTCCTTGGGATAATAGTAACTAAGACATACAATGACTCTCACCTGACGTGGATTGAATATGAAATCAATTGTTGGGTACCTAATAAATGACTACGCTATGAACAACAAGCCCCGATCTTCCGGTGAACTCCCTCCCCATAAGGCATACAAGCAAGCCCCTCCTCCACCTGAACGATCAATCACGAGCCCAGCCTCACCAGGTCGTCATTCTGCAGAGGCTCCTTCTCGAACCCGTGCACCACCTGCCGCAGCATCGCCGCCGCCACCTGCGAGTTCTTGATGCTACCCGCCAGGCCCGTCACCTTCAGCCCCGTCGCCAGCAGCGTATCCTTCCAGCTCCCGCTCGTGATAAGACCGGGCTTGGCGACGCAGGCCTCGATCTCCCCCGGGTGCGCCTTGGCGAAGTCGAGGACCTTGACCTCTCCTTGTCCCTGATGCGTACGATACACACAGCGTTCGTCAGTTTATTGGAACTAGGAAAAGAGAGTGAGGAAAGGAGAGACAATCACACGTACCCGCATCTGGGTGTACTCGGGCATGAACCACCCGGGCTTCTGGTTCGGGTCCCGGGGCGCGGCCGTCCCGCTCATGTACATGAAGCGGAAGGGCTTCGTGGGCCCGGCCTCGTGAATGGCCTGCATGCCGGCCATAGTAAAGTCTTGGCAGATGCGCTTCACCTCGGCGAACTCCATCGACTTGGACTTGCTCGGCGTGATGGCAACAGTCCTGCAAACCACACATCAGGGACTTAGCAACTGCTATCCCGGAGTTTTAATGGCCTTGTTTTAAAAAGGGACAACCTTAACACGTTGTTTGTCGTGTGGTGGTCGCCGGTGACAATGACGACAGGCCCGAAGAAGTTGGGGTTTGGGGCTGGACGGCGCAGAGTGGAGACAACTCACCAGATGCAGGCACCGGCGCCGGCAAATTCCTTCTTGACGTCGTCCGGGTACTGGTCGTAGTCTTGGACGATGACGCTCTTGAGCTTGCTGGATGTTGCCTCGGGCCCCTCGAGCTGCACCGGTTTCCGCGCGACGGCGACGATGGACGTGATTTCGGGCATTTTCAGCGCCTGGCGCAGGACCTCGCTGCCCACGAAGCCCGTCGCGCCTGCTATGATGAGCCTCATTCTTTCTTCGTTCTCGTGGAGTTTGGTTGTTCTGCCAGGCGAGTGATTGATACTATGCTTTTCTTTATTCTTCAAGAGACCAAAACAGAAATAACTACTTTTGCGAAAATGAAGAGATCGGCATGGAACGTTGGATTAAGGTACAGGTAGGCAGGCAAGTACAGTGGTATATGAATAAACGGAGTTTGCGGGGTGTGTTTAGTGATTAACACCGGCGGACACGAGCCACCCTGGAAGTAGCTTGCTGGGTTGGGCCGCCACAGCCTATCTTAATCCTCCAGACAACCCGGAGGATGAGATCAATGCATGAAGGCACGCACACACCCCTTCTACTTTCATTTATTTACTAAACCACGTTGACGATGAACCATGTCCCATGTCCCATGTCTCTGGATACTCATCATAGTCACAACTTAATTCAGTACTTGGGGAGGAACCGTTGTTATGTTTGCATGCGTTCATTATTATTGCCATGTTTATTAGTGATGTGCTGGCTGGCTAGTTGGCCACAGGCGCCGCCGTTTCAGACAAGCATGAACCACACAGCATAGCTTTGCCCACATCACAACTGCCCGCTAATAGCAGTTGACCATATCATTCATTCATTAAACGTGATCTTCCTCCTGTTCAGCAACAGTCCGTCCCTCGCATACTTCATGTCATGGTGTTGCCGTTCATCTCGCTGTTGCGCTCTTCGCTGACGGGCACGTCCTTAAGGCCCTTCTCACCGGGGACGTTGGTCGCGTTGGTGCCGCTCTTGACGATGCCTGAGTCGGATGCGACGGGGGCCTCGCCAGGCGCCGGTGCCTCCTTGTGTGCGGGTGCGTTGTCGGCTCCGAGGCCCTTGGCTATACATTCATTAACAGAATATCCGGTTAGTATACATGTCTCCAAGATTGCAATATAAGATATCGGTTTCTCGGTATTATTTGTTTTGACATACCTTCGGCCTGCTGCTTCAGGAAAGTGTCGCTAGCGGCGTTGTTGGAGCCTGGTGTCTTGGAGGGAGCCATTGTGTCTGATTTTGGTTCTGTAGAGTGTAGACTTGGTCGTAATTAGGTGCTTGAAGCTTGTAATTTGATTATGAGAAGAGTGCAGAGTAGATTGGGATTGATGAGAGAATTGTCGAAGCTATCTACGCTGTATGACAACTGCTTCTTATTGTGTCGAAATCACTACGTGCTGGTGCTTTACGTCACTCAGGCAAGGAGAGCTTGTGTAGATCTTTGACATCACTGCTCGGTGGGGTGCCTGCAACATCAGTGGGGCACCCAACGCTGTTGCAGATACGACAAGCAAACATCTCGATTCATCCACCTCATTCAGATCAGAACAGATAAATAATTCGATAATGAACAGTAGTACTTAGGTAGATATCTCCACCATATTCATAAGTCAGAGCATTTGAGTATATCGAGTTTTGTATAACAAGTTAGCCAGACTAGGAAATACGTTGGCATCGCAAGAGCGATGTTTTAGTATGGAAGTGCCCAAAGAGTAAGGTTACACAATTGACACCAGCCGGAGGACCTGAGGCCAGTCTCTCAGGGGAATTGTCCTGCGTGTAGCAAGTTGAAGTCGAGCACAAGCGACCGACCAAAGTCAGCATTCCTTTAGATATGCATGGCTACTTCTCCAGGTCGCAGATGCCAGTCTTTATGTAAGGAACCCGATTCATGAGTCTACCTACATAAGTACATATGCGCCACCACCATATTGGCTGGCTGGATTACAGCAGGCTCCAGAATGCAAAACACAGATCCTATTGCAACCCGCGACGGCCCCCAATTGTCAGTTATGGTTGCCATATTTGCAGCATACCATTCCATCCATCAACCGTCCACGGTGGGTGGTATGCATTCTCTCCGATTGCTACAGCAGCCATAAGCACACGATGTCGATGAGCCCGACTATGGATGGGCATTGCTTTTTTTGCGGAACACACCAGTTTGCTTCAAACTTGCTTCTTTCTCTGGCCCATTACAGATATATTGTTTGCTGACCAGACGAATGTTTGGCAGCATGCATCTGTGCCGTATGTTCCGTGGAGTAGTACAAAAGATCGTTCTGTACCGAAGATCAAAAGCCACACCCAGCTATTCGCAACCTGCAGGTGCCGATCGGAAGCAGGCTGCCCAAGGCTGAGCTGTTTCAATACCATACATACCTACACGTAGTTGTCATGGACTGGGAGATAGGTTGCCTGTAAATGCTCGGACGACGCTCTTGCCTATTGTCTCCCAAATGCACTACCACTGCATGACTACTGAACCAGACGCATGTGAATTCCATGGGGAATAATGCCATGACTACACCCGCCGTTATGAGACCTATTGCAGCTACAAAGGAAAGGTGGACATGCTGAAGGAACATCGCCCTCCGCCATTTCTGACAGCATTAGCGCTTACCGGATGCTACAATCTTGGGGGGCGCCGCCCCACAGTATACACAAATAGTACCAGGTATGTCGCCTGCCTGCCATTAATCACCACTCCGAGTCTCGGCAATGTCAGCACCAACAGCATTGCTGATTTAAATAATCCTACTTGGAGGCTTTGTAGGTCAGCAAGGTCCGGAAATGGATAGACCCCCCAAAATGACGCATGGAGCTGTGCATCTGCAATCTAATTCCTCCGTGGTGGCACCCACCAGCAGCGTAATGCAAAGGGCGCCGTGCCGCAGAAGGATGATCAGGCAGACATTTAACAGTCCTTGAGCCCTTTCCGCGCAAGAGCCCGGGTCTGAATAGTCTGGCTGAAGACCCCCCGTTCCAGCAATGTCCTGTATCCGGTGACACGGAACAGAGATGCGCACAACGACCAAATGGTATTGATTGCTGGACTCCCTCGATTCAGACGCTTTTGTAGTCTTCGCATCCCCCGCAGACGCGCCTCTCTAGTTTATATCTTCTTCGCACTCGTCGTCTGTGCCTTGTTGCTCTCCCTGAGCTGGGACGTGACTCCCTTCCCCTCCGTCCCATGGGGCTTGTTGGAACCTTGCGCCGGGCGCGAACATGCGGACTGTTTCCACGCACTATACCCACGCCGTTTTCCAGCCATTTCTCACCGTATGAGTAGTGATGGGGATGATGCAGTCAAACCGGTCTTCTCTCCGAGCCTGAAGCAAGTCATAACACCCGACGGCGCGGCCCCGAATACGCTCGGAAGGCGTCTCTTCCATGCCTTGTGGAGACGCTTCTGGATCCAAGTGTCACGGTTCCTCGACCGGACCGGGCTGACCTGGCGATGGAGGTACTCCAGAGATGCACATGATCACACTCTCTCCCGGCACCAGTGTAGGAAGGCGTTTCCCGGGCTGTTCGACGAGCTGCTCCGCGCAAAACAGGAGTATGAGAGATACCACATCAACCTGGACGATCTTGAAGCCATAGATATCAAGGACGGTCGTGTAAGAGTCGCCATTTTCAATAGACAGGTAAGTCAACCATCTGCTCCTGGCTTCAGCTACCGGCCTAGCTTTGAGATAGAGGACTGCTCACATGTTCAACCAACCTGAAGCTACATATCAGACAATCAAATTTGTTAGCGGAGGAGTCTCAGGTAGCTGCGGTTGCCACACTTCAGTCCATACAGGAAGCCATCAGTGCCGCCCCCCGGAATTCTATTCCGAACATTGAGTTCGTACTCGACGTTCGTGGCCAAGTAGCAGATGTTACCAAACCGGCGTGGGTCTTGGATAGAAGGGAACATGACGATAAAGTCTGGCTGACACCGTTCATTGGATCATTGGAGACTTCCAACACGACCTCCTCGGCGCAAGAAACCAAGCGGGACGAAAGCCAGGCGAAAGTCACTTTCAAGCCGCTGGGGCAGATGGCTGTCGAGATCGATAGCCAGGAATCGCAGGGCTCATCAGGGAATAAAGGAAGGCAAGGCGAGACGAAGGATGCCAGCGCCACAGATGATTGGGGTTCATTTCTTTTGACCAATAATTCTCGACCCGACATGTTCGCTCCCGATGTCTGCCGCCACAAGATTCTTGTCCACCCTGGTTCGCAGTCCACATTCAACAGGCTCGACTCACTGCTCTGCGCATCCGTCAACGTGATGCAGAATCCCAAGTGGATCCACCTCTACCACGGTCTGATGTACTCGAAGCCCAGGAGCGGGTCTCGGACATCGCTGCCGGAATTCCAGAACGTCATGTTGATCAATAACGCCGGGCCGGACTTGAAGAAGGGCACGCCAAGCTTCCTTCGAAATACCGAAGTCGCCAACACGATGGCCTCAAATGCTGTCGAAACGTTCCGCCGCCGTTACCTTACCGAGGCCTCGACGGCTTGCTACTGGAGGGAGTTAGTCCACACATACAGTGAGGTCAGCTACTCGCCCAAGGTCTACGACGAGATGGATTCGCGGAGGGGAGTGCCCTTGAAAAAATTCTTGTAAGTTGTCATGGCTGGCGAAATGGCCTGCCCATCAAGCTTTTCAGTACTCGTCAACTAATAAGTCATGTCAGAACGTCCAACGGGAGTAGATAATATGCCTATGTTAGATATTGAAGCGAAATGAAATAATCCTCGTTACTACCTTATCAAGCAATTGTATTGAAGGGGACTGTGAGGGCCACAAAGCAAACAGGACCTGTTCGCCAAGCAGACCGAAATGCTCTCATTTCACTGCTTGTGGTCAGCAATCAAAGGTGTCGAGGTTGAAACCAAAGGCGAAGCTGTAGCCGTATCATCACAAATTTGCTTTTTCCAGGTCACAAAGACGCATACACGATTGAGACATGAAAGAATGGCCCCGGAGTTTTGGCATGTGAAATCAGTGTTCCGTACTCCGTGCGGTAGCTTCCGTCATTCCGTCAGAAAGCAATATGACGTCGAGCCGACCCTCGATGAATACCTACCCGCCATTTTATCTACCAAACTGGGACAATTCTACCTACCAGCGATACGCATGGGATAGCAGGAAGTGCATACATAATGAACTATCAGTAATGGGAAACCATGAACCTCTTATCTGAAACCTGCAAATTCAATCTTATCGGCTACTTGAAGCTTCACTTTCCCGCGCACCCCTCGCCAATCACGATTGATGCAACTACGGCAACGTGGTGGATTCCTCGACGCTGACTTATGCTAAGTGCAGGTTAGCTGCTACGTAGTGAGGTAATTGGTGGATCGTCCAGATGGTCGGGCTGTCTCGGAGTTAAGACGACGCCCGAGAAGAAACTGAGTGTGAGGCTTTGGCTGAGTTTGCTAGTTGGCATTACGGCTGGACTTGATGTTATTACGAGATACTATAAGGGGAAATGTCTGCTATATGGCTTGCATGACAGTTTTGTCATGATCTATTACTCTGCAGCGGCAGCAACTTACCTAAGAGTTGATCACAAGCAACAAGCGTGTCCTGAAGCGATGGAGTTGAACGAATTGACTTTCAGAATCTTGACACGGTTGGCCGGAATTGACGGCCGCTGGTTGGTGGATGGGCTCAGCAAGTGGAGCACCCCCAGCCGCCAACCGCTTGGACAGTTAACTTAGTAGGAGAGTTTTCCGTATTAGCCCGAGGGAAAAATTGTGTCGGAGGTACCTTTGCCTTGCTCCAGCCGACAGATAATTTATCTGAAAGGGCCACACACCTGTTGCCAGTCTGGTCTTCAATTTCTTCCATCATCATCTCTAAAAGCCTCACCTTGCTTGCCCATTTGCGCATTCTTTGAACGATCTTCTCTCGAAGTCGTCCAGTCTGTCTCTCCACTCCGTCCCCTTAATTTTTATTCTTTTTCCTCTCCGCACCAAAAAACAATGGCCTCGTCCGCTCCCCCCTCCACCGGCTCGACCAAGCTCGATGCCGTCGTCGAGAAGGCCAAGGCCAACGCTCCCGGCGAGTTGAGCGGTCTCCAGCTCTACTCCAGATTCGCCCTGGCCGGCGCTGTCTGCTGTTCCGTCACCCACGGTGGTCTTACTCCCGTTGATGTGTATGTTTCACCTCGTTTTCTGTAATTGGCGCAGACCATGGCCGAGTAGTTATCACGGTCGCGGCGCTGCAATTCGCCCACCATGGAAGCAATTGGCCGTAAATCCAATTGTGCGCAACATCAATCATGACAAAAGGCTGACATGGACTCCTCCTCGATAGCGTCAAGACCCGTATCCAGCTCGACCCCCAGACCTACAACCGCGGTATGATCGGTGGTTTCCGCCAGGTCATCGCCAAGGAGGGTGCCGGTGCTCTGCTTACCGGTGCCGGTCCCACCTTCGCCGGTTACTTCCTCCAGGGTGCCTTCAAGTTCGGAGGTTACGAGTTCTTCAAGCAGCAGTCCATCAACGCCATTGGCTACGAGGCTGCTTCCAACAACCGCACTCTCGTCTACCTCGCCTCCGCTGGTGCCGCCGAGTTCTTTGCTGATATCGCCCTCTGCCCTCTTGAGGCTACCCGTATCCGTCTCGTCTCCGAGCCCACCTACGCCAATGGCCTCATTGGTGGTTTCTCCAAGATGCTGAAGAACGAGGGTGCCGGTGCTTTCTACGCCGGTTTCGGCCCCATCCTATTCAAGCAGTGAGTATCTGCCAGTCTTGGGATTTCAAAGAAGAACGTACGGCTAATGTGATGCCCCCAGGATCCCTTACACCATGTCCAAGTTCGTTGTCTTCGAGAAGGTCTCTGAGTTCGTCTTCAGCATCTGGCCCAAGAACTCTCTGTCCGACAGCATGCAGACCGTTGCCAACCTGGGCTCCGGTCTGATGGCCGGTTTCGCCGCTGCCCTTATCTCTCAGCCCGCCGACACCATGCTTTCCAAGATCAACAAGACCAAGGGCCTGCCCGGTGAGAGCACCACCAGCCGTCTGATCAAGATTGCCAAGGAGCTCGGTCTTAAGGGCTCTTTCACCGGTATCGGTGCCCGTCTTGTCATGGTTGGTACTCTTACTGCTGGTCAGTTTGCCATCTACGGTGACCTGAAGAAGGCTCTGGGTGCCACTGGCGGTGTTGAGATCGCCAAATAAGCGACCAAATCCGACGACGGGTGCAGACGGCGATTCACGATCCTGGAGGAGGACTTAATGACAAGGAAAAAGGTGGGCTCCGGCAAAAGGGCCGGGAAGGGCGATCCAAGGGACTGCTCGGCAATTGCAGCATAGATTCACACAGCCAGCTGCTTTTTCTCGTTTGTGTTTTCGTCGCATTTAGACAGGGCGGCACCGGACTGCAATTTTTGCGGACTCCTGCAAGTCATATTTTGTCTGGAGGGGCTCTCGAAGATTCTTGGACAGCATTCCGAGGATTCCAGCCGACGTCCTGAGAGGAGTCTATAGATGCATGAGTGTCATCAGGCATAGAGTTTAGACTCAATAAGACCATCTATAGACAGATAAAGACCCCAATACTTCCCCCATGGAGGTTGTACAATACATCTGGTTTTTCCCGCACTTCACAGCAATGTCTTCTTTCCCAACGTGTTCAATTCAGTATCTAGCTATGGAACAGCTTGATTGAGCGACGATTGATATCCTTACATCATAATCGTATGTTTCTAGTTAAATATGACGAGCATTCGGCAGCTTGTCGGCGATATGGGAGGTCGTCCGATCCCCAGATTCACCCCGCGGGCTCATGGCTATGTATCCACCTGTTTATCGGGCTGAATGAAGTAAAACCCTATGTCAGCTTGTGCTGAATTCTATTGTACGATTCAAACTCGCATCCATGCCGGTTGCACAGTGAGGCACCATGCTAACTTATCATTCAGCACGAAAATAATGGTCGGTCAACTTCCCTGGGACCCGAAGAAATATCTTCACCAGCTAGATGCACATGTAGGTATATAGGCAGTGTTGTTGTGTCCCGACCATGAGGGGCTGGCCCCTGTACCTATCACATCCCAGATGCCTTCATCCATTGCCTTGGCTACCTCATCTCACGGACCTCAACCACTCTTCTCTTATGTAACCTGGAGATTCTTGAATATTATCTCAGTCTCCGTTCTTTCTCGTCCATCTGATTTCCCCCCTTCGTATTTCACCCGCCATTTGGTGAAAGCTGCCTTTCCTTTGGCTTACAAAGCTCTCAATATCGTAGCTGCATCGCACCTAACTACGTTTCATTCTGGCACACGCCTGCCCTCGCAGCCAGCATTCTTCGCCATGTACTGTTAGTGAACCGAGCAAAAGAAGTCCATTAATCACCTGCAGAAGCTACCGTACTGGTCGTCACCAAACAGCCCCTCCCCCCACCCCGGATGACCGGATTGCGGAGGTTAGAGGTCTTTACGGATGGGGAAAAGGAGAAAGCATCGTGGACCTCCTCCGACATGTATCGATCCAGGACCAGACCCGGACCCCGCCATACGGGGTCCTTGTTGGACCAGTGATTAGCCTTCCAATATTGAAAGCCTCCAATCTAATATTGAGCCATGAGCAGTGAGGCTGGGATTGAGGCTTCATCGTGCTAGAATACCCAGAAAGTGGCTCGTCTAAATAGCCACTTTACCCGGGTTCACGGGGAACGGCTGTCCTGCTTCTACATCTGTGATACGGCCGGCATTTGTCTTTCAAGTGCCGCGAGTGTACGTACCTTATTTGCGATTGCATACCTATAATAGACCAAGTCAACATGACTGACATGAATTCAAAGGCTTGTCGATCAACCGCGGACGACTAACACAAGCCAAGACTCTCCACTCACCGATTATACATAATAATGGTTTCAGTCAAGCTCCTCTCCCTGGCCACGCTGGTAGGCGCGGCGGTGGCCCAGAACACCACGGCCCCCCTACGGTACATGCCCTTCGGCGACTCCATCACGGAGATCACCTGCTGGCGCGCCAAGCTGTGGGAGAAGCTGCAGGGCACGGATTGGGCGACGACCAACTTCGTCGGGTCGGGTAAGAACGAGAACGCCTGCCGCGACACCAAGTACGACCGTGATAATGAAGGTACGTGTTGCATCACCATCCGAAGAAACATCGAGGGACCAGCACACAAGGGGCCGTTTGCGGCGTAGTGTTTGGGTCGACTGATAAGCCAACGACTAACGGGGGAGTGGTATGGTTGCAGGCCACTCGGGGTTCCTCGCCATCAACATTGCGAACAGCAAGCAGCTGGTGGGCTGGCTGCAGAGAAACCCGGCCGACGTCATCACGATGCACCTGGGCACCAACGACATCGTGCAGCAGAACAAGCCCGTGGACCAGATCATCGCGGCGTTCTCTACCTTGGTCCAGGTGATGCGGGACAGCAACCCGAAGATGAAGATCGTCGTACGTTTCCTCCTCCTCCTCCTCCTCTCCTTGACGTCTTTCCACTCACCACTCGAACACGCGCAATCCAAAAAAAAAAAAACAGTAGGACTGACAAAACGCGGTCCGCTACATTCAGGTCGCCCAGATCATCCCGATGGGCATGGGCAACTACAACGGCAAAGTGCAGGCCCTGAACGCGGCCATCACGCCGTGGGCGGCGGGCAAGAACACGACCGCGAGCCCCATCTGGGTCGTCGACCAGTACACGGGCTACAGCGGGTCGGCCGACAACCGCGACGGCATCCACCCCAACGCCGGCGGCGACGACAAGATGGTCAGCGTCTGGTACCCTGCGCTCGTGAGCGCGTTCACGTCGGCCCGGGCGGACCAGGTCGCGGCGGCGGCGGCGGCGGCGGCGGCGGAGAGGCGGGAGATGCCGTTTATTGCTTGAGCGCAGGTGGCGGCGCAGTTTGGAATGGGGGGTTGGTTGGTTGGCTAGAACGTATGATTAGGGGTTGGAGTAAGATGAGTGGTTCATCCGGGACAAAAAGCAAATATGGGAGTTGACGAAGTAGTTCGGCTTGACATTGATCGTCGATATCAAGGAGTAGTAGTAATACTACTGTGGTTTTCTCCATGCTTACGCCCAACTTTTCACGTTGTCACTAGCCACTTGGGTGATTGGGTGAAACAGACACAGAGATACGAACGCCATGATATTTGATATGGCAAGCAAAAGCTCCTAGGATTCTCATTTGCAGAAGGCTTCGATTTCATCAGGAACGAGCCATCGAATAGCTGCCTTGTCGGCAGCCGGTAGGAAAGTGAAGGGCCGTAGTAACAGACGGCCCAGTCTAGAAGAGAGCAATCTAGTGCGAAGCAGAGCCGTGTTAATCAAGCGGAGGAAACAGTAATAACGGCGCCCTACTCATCCACGCACGAACAGATGTCAGGCCTCTCCTTTCGCTCCACCTCTCCACCCTTGACTCAGTACGGCGACTCCTCGCCGTTCTCGGGACACAGGAAGCCAGCACGGTTGTAACAGAACAGCTCAGAAAGCCGATATCAGCACCAATGATCAGTCCTGCACGCCCCACCCGCAGAGTTCACCCATTAGTACTTGTATAATTCTTTCTTCCAAGTCCGACGAGAACGTTCGGGATGGAAAACGGGGATGTAACTTACGGAAGTCGGCGGTGTAAGTACCCCCCAGTTCGCCGGGTTGCGTACACTCCATGCCGGTCGCTTTATTGTTGTTCTTGTAGTGATCGTCGGCGTACGTGAGTCTGCAGTTGGGGGCGTGGAGGCCGTCCAGGCCTTTGCCCAGGCGCTGGGGGTGGTATTGCGTGTCGGGGCCCAAGACATAGCATCTTTCTGCTTTGTCAGTCTTCATAAGCACCGACCAAGTGAAAACGGTAACATAGAGCACAGTCGAAGACAAGAGAAGAGAAGAAAGAAAGGAAAAAAGGCAAGGATGGATTGGATGGGTTTGGACTGCGTCTCAACGTCTGGGAACAGCTGATAACTCACTGATTGAGGTTCAGGTACGAGCATTGAGTCATCGTGGTATTTTTATACACACCCAGGCAATCGGACTTGAGGAAACCCGTCTCCGCTTTCTTCTTGGAAGGCACCAGCTCGAACGTTTGGCAATAGTTCAAGTAGTTTGCAGACACCAAAGCGGAGAAGAAGAGGAAGAGCAACGGGAGGAAGTTGATGCGAGGCATTGCGGGCAACGTGTGATCTCGTGCTGAGAAGGGTTTGCTGGATGGTCACCGAGAGATGCAAAGAATGGAGATGAGCGATCCTGTTGCTTTGATGCAGGGGTGTAGAGGGAAAGGTTCGCAAAGAGGAAAGGTTGGTAGGAAGGAAGTCCAAGACCTCAGTGGTCTCATTATAGCTTCATCAAGTGCAGACTTTATTGAATACAAGCCGCCTGGCTCTCCATCTCACATTATGTGTCAAGGTGAATCGCAGTATTCACATTCAGACGACAATGTAGCAAATTTAATAACCGCCTTAGCTCAGCGGCACATATTAATTAGATTTCAGAGATCATAACCCGTTGTGGCACCTCGGACTCCCCCAATCCCTCCTTTTTGATTAGAAGTAGAGAGCACTCGTATCATGATATGCATACCTACTAGGAAATAACAAGGACACTCAAGTGTTTAGGGGATCAAAAAGCCCAAACAAGTTTTGAAATATCAGCCGATTGACCTATGTTATTGCTTGGCATGTCATAATAGATTATAGGGGTACCATTCAAGCCTTGATTGAAAGGGTAATAACTATTAATGGAGACCTAACTAGATTTACGACCAGGCATCGAATTTGGCCATGTGTAGTTACTCCAAGGGCCCGGACTATATCGCTTGTTCTTTTCCTCGTCCTCCCACCTCATACAGACCTCAGTCGTGAGGCAGTAGATCCTCCTGCCATCCTCTGTCTTTGCGTCGAATGTGAAATTGTAGATGGCCTGCCTGCACTGTCAGCCGCCAACCTCGAAACTTGATAGACAAGGTGCATGCTTACCGGCGACCAGAGGATCATAGGCATAGCCAAGCCCATTGGACTTATCATTGCGTACCCTTTCTCGGGCGGACATGCTGTGTTGTCCTTCCTCCCGCCGAGCGGCTGCTCGAGCGGATTGAGGCGGCAGAAGTCGGATCGCCAGGTCACGCCCGGTCCCTCGTCGGGGTTTGCGCCGTACGCGTCGCAGTACGAACCACAGTTCCCCGTCACATTCATGGTGGCGTTAGGTGTGAATGTATCCTGGAACTCCCCTTCGATGTGTAACACGAACACATCATCGCTGTTTGCGACTTGGCGCGTTAGCAGGAGGTACTTGCTTCCATCGGTACAAATGACCTCAGAGATGGAACACCTAACATGTATACAGGCTGGCGCTCAACCACAACCGATGAGATCTGAAAAAGGTCGGTAGAGCGCGACTCGGGGCACAAGGTGAAAGGAGTTCCGCCCGGGATATTGGTCGTCGGAGCAAGGGGCGTTCCGCTGTTCATTGGCTTCTGAATTTGAAGCAGTGCTAAAGCCGTCGAAGCGTCTCCTACACTTAGAATATGCATACTGACTAAATGGACTCAGAATTGTTGTTTCTGGGGTTTGATGAAGTAAAGTTGGTTGGGACAGAAGCAGGAAAATGACGAGGGATGCTGTGGAAGCTGACTGACAGTTTGTCGCAGGAAAAGCACCCTAGCAGGGGTCACGTGCTCACTGACCCATTCCTTTTGTCTATATATAGCAGGAGGACACTTCTCTCTTTTGTACGTATTCTTACCTTCCTTTAGATAGCACTTTATGTATCATCTGTTGCTCTCGATCGTGCAACACAGTTGGCTCCGGGAAATTCCCACCTGAAACACAGCCTTCTTTTTGTACCGCCACACCCCTTGCTGCCGTCTTTATATGATTGGGAGAACTAGCGAAATAGCGAAATAACATACTATGGGGTTTTCTGGGGGTCTATTAATACGACTAAGCGCCCGCAAAACTCCCTATATAGAATTTACAACTACCATCCGGCGGATGATCGGGATCGAGGACTGGCCCGGGTAGGGCGACAAGGGCAGGCACCAGTTTCGGCAGGATCGGAACTAGGAGGTTCGGAGTAGTTGATACGTATAATCATCTCTACTGGTGTCATCGAGGGACATCTACAACCCAGGTACTGTATGAAACTTGGAGCAACGGATAGGGAAGTTTCAGGGTGTGTGGGAAATTCTATTGTAGGATTTACTTCTTATTTTTTGTCATTATGTAGCGTATATTGTGCGTTTGGCAGGTTCTGGGTATGGGGAGGTCTTCTTTTCGATTATTAGTTTTATATAAGGCGGCTTGATCACAGACTTTGCATGTATGTATGGATTATAGAGATATCTTGCAATCGAGATACAAAGTTGTTATTGTTGTATAGTTTAAAGTCAGGGAGGCATACTGCAGGGCAGTACGCCCCAAGCCTCCCAGGGGTCATGTGGACGTGCCGAGATATGTAGATATAATTAGTACTTACTTATTCAATAAAATCATGTTACCACCTGGACGCATTGGAAGTTCATAGTAGTGTACGGTACTACTACGTAATATAGGTACCCTTTTTCCTGATGATGGAACAGTCGTGACGAGGCATTACGGCCGGCTGAGGGACCTCATCGGGATACGAAGGGATAAGAAGGAGGAGAGTATCTTGTTTGGCGCATCCCTTTACATGTTGCCACCAGTGAGATACAGATGTCGGTCAGACTCAGTCATAACAGATTAGCTTGACAACCACGCCTTGCATCTTTATACCCGAGTGATTAAAACAAACAGAAACTGGGGACAGGCGCAGTGAGAGACTCTTCGAGAGCGAAAATGCTCCCTGGCAGGGCTCTTCCCAAGATAAGCCATAGATATCTCCAGATCTAGGAAACTTTAGCAAAAGCAGGACTAGTCCCTTGAGGTGGAACAACTTCTTTATCTTCTAAGCTTATTCCCCGTGAATGTTTTAAACTCGATGTGTAACGTACCCCACAAGTAAATTAAACACTTTCTATTAGAATAGCTAAAACTAAAGCTATTTATATTACTTTAAAAGAGGTATTACGTACCTACGCGTACGAACCCTTTTTTTATTTTATAAAGAAGGGTATAAGATATTCTTTATAACTCGTATTAAAAATAAAAATAAATAATATAATATAATAATATAATATAATATTAATATAATATAATAATATAATATAAAAATATAATAATATAATATAATAATATAATATAATGATATAATATAATAATATAATATAATAATATAATATTATTTAAACCTTTACTTATACGTATATATAAAAGCTTATTTAATATTAATTAATAATTATATAAAGTAATTATAAATTAATAAAAGTAAAGAAACGGTTCTACGCCTTTATCGATATAAAGGCGACCGTGCTAAGGAGCCCCGAGAATTTCCGCCCGTTAAAAATTTAAAGGAAGAGCCGAACTAAATTAACCGTACGAGGAGGAACCCTTTTTTTAAATATATATTATGAGGAAACTAGGTTTCGAATTATACGCGAAATTAATTAAACTATATATAATTATATATTTAAATAACTTTATTATACGATTTATAAAACGATAACCTTTATTAAAATAAAATTAATTACGGTTAGCAAATCGAGATTAAGCCCGGACGTATCGAATTTAAATAAACCGATAACCCTAGACCTTAAATTATTTACGTACGAAAAAGTATTTTAAAATACCGAGATCTTATTAATAATTTAAAAAAGAAACGTTAACCTCGCTTTTTAAAAACTTAAACCTTTAAACGTACTTTTTAAAAAAATAATACCCGAATTATTTATAAAATACCTTATATAATATTTCTTAAAATATTATATATTAAAAAAAAAACTTTCTTTTTAAAGTATTTAATATAAAGTTTAAAAATTAAACCGAATATTATTTCGATTAAATTAACCGTACGTTTTAAAAAGAGGTTTATTATTTCTTCGAAGGAAACGAAGTTAATATATTAATAAACGAATCTTTTAAAAGTAATCTCGCAAGTTTAATACTACCGGCCGCTCTTACTTACTAACGAGACTAACCGATAGAACCGACTTCGGAAACCTAAAAAGAGGATATTCTACACTTTTTCCGAAAATAAATAGTCGAATAACCGCCGCCTAAAAGAGAAACACCTAGTCTTTATACGAAGTAATCGTCCGCGATACCACGGGAAACTCTAGGCCCGACGTTTAACCCTAGATTTCTAAGTATTTAAACGTTATAAGATATCGTCCCTTTTCTTTTTCTAACTCCGGTACCCCCGGACTAGACCGTACGATTATTTAGTTTAACGTACGTTATAAAATACGATATCTTTTTAAGCCGAGCTATTTATAACGGTAAAATCGATTAAAATAAGGCCGTTACTTTTTTAAAAGTATAAAAAAAGAATAAAAAAACTATACCGGTAAGCCGTACGATATCTTTTATAATAAAGTATAGATATTTATTAAAATATATCGACGGTTAAATATATTAAAGGATTAGTATTATACGATCTTCTCGGACATTTTTTTTAATTATATAAAAGCATTTTATTTTAATTATATCGAACTTAAAAAAAATAAAAACGAAATATACTACTTTATAAACTCGTACTTTAATACGATAATAAACTATATATAATATTTTACGGATTAAACGATAACCTTTTTCGTATAAGTAAAAAATAAAAACGCCGAGAAATAATTTATCGAGGTTTTAAAAATCCTACTAAATAAGCTTTAACTCGTATAACGAGCCCTCGAAAAAGGATTTAAAAAAGAAATCGCTCTCTATACCTTAATTATATAAGCTTACCGAGAAGTTCCGAAACTTATACCGGCCCTTATTAATTAAAAGCTAAGCCAGCTAACGGTAATACGGTCACCTTATATAACGGCGACCCCTAAATTTAGATAGCCCTTAATAATATTATATATAAATTAGTATATAAACTAGTTAGCTTTTAATTTATAATTAATTAAATAATACCATCTTTTTTTTTTCTTTTCCTCTTTTTAATAAGCTGTAAACTTAACGAGTTAATATTATAACGCGCGATTTAAGATATTATAAATAGCTCGTTAATAAAATAAGCCGCCGAGAAGTATAATATCCCTAGAATAACTCTAAGGGCTCGGATTTACGGCCGTAAAACTATAAAATAACGGAATAAGTCCTTCCAGGCCTTAATAATAGCGGAAAAGTCTTAGATCGTGACTTAGTATTTTACGTAATATAATTTAAACTGTTCACCGGCGTACATTATCTTTCGAATATTCGCTTAACGGATTTTTTAAACTAACGAGATTAATATAATACTTAATAAGTATTAAGTTAAAAGATTTATTACTCATTATTTATTTATCGGTATTATTTTTTTTAAAAGGATAGATTTCTTAAAGCTGTAACAGGACAGAGGAAGCATCCGTACGTCCCATACCTCCCGGGCCCCTCTCTTTCTAGTTTTTTTATAATATCCCATATTCCCGTAGAAAATATATACGGAACAAGCGTTAGCTTTATTTTATTACACTTATATACTATTAATACTTAAGGATCGATATACTTTTATAATTCTAACGCTTTTATAATATAACCTACTTATTAATAATATCGATTTCGAAGAAAAAAAGGGAAAACTCTTATAGCTTTTAATTCTCCGAACACGACCGTTAAGGATAATAAAGACGAAAAACCGACGAATCCCCCTTTTAAAAAAAAAAAAAGAAAAAGAAGTAAGAGTAGCTACGGATATTATTAGTAATCCTTTATTTATTATTAAGCCCGATACTCCCTTTAACGTATTTTTAAAAATACGTCTTTAAAAAGAGCTCGATTAATTAAGGTTTAAACGGTTATTATTTAAAAAACGTTTTAAAAAAGTTAAAAAATAAGCCTCTTAATAGAAGGATAAGGATATAGAAAACCCTTTTATCCTTTTCGAACCTATCAAGCGGCGAGGCCGATACCCCTTCGGAATTAAAGGGGCATAACTTAGACCTTATTAATAATTTATCCTTAAATAACGATATTAACGGAACCCTATTAATTAATAATCTCGATTTAAACTTTAATAAATCGATTAAGTTTTAATATAATTAATTTAATTTAACTTTTATTAAAACACGATAAGAAAACTAGGTTAAAAAGTTATAAATAATTTATAAAGCTACTTTAAAATATTACCGTAACGCCTACGCTAAGATTTTATACGTATATAGCTAAATAATTTAAGAAATAAAATAATAATTTTATTTAAAAAAGTAATACGCTTCCGAGTACGAATCGAAATAATTAAAATATTATTAAATAACTTTTTTAAAATAAACGCGGGCGGTTATTCGGAGCTTTATTAACGAGGCCGCTATAATTAATTCTTAATTAAAAGAGGCGTACTAACTCTTAAACTAGGATCCGCGGTAGTTTCACAAGTACTTAACCTTTTTAAAAAGCCAGGTCCGCCCGCGTTCCGACCGGGAACGTGTATATTATTTCTTCGGTAAGTTTTTTTAACCTTTACGTTACGATATTATAAATTATTACGATAATATTCCGGAATAATAGAATAATATAATTAACTTAATAAGAAAAAAGTAAAAAATTTTATTAAAATTAATAAAAAAAAAATACGAAAAGCCGAATAATAATAACGCCCGCTAAAGGCCCGCGAAGCTACGCTAGTTCGAATAATTCGGAGCCTAGGGATTTTAAGCGTAAAAAATAAGGCCCGCCGAATTATAAAGAGAAATAAAACGTATCCACCTTACCGTTTTATTTTAAGAACGCGTAAGCCGGACCGGCACGGAACGGTACCGCGGGCTACCCGAATTTAAACTATATTACTTATTATTAATATAATAAAAAAAAATATTACGTTAATAAATATTTTATTAAAAATTAAATATTAATATAATAAATTTTAAGAAATAAGAAAAGGTTTTAAATAAAAGTATACCTTTTTTAAATAAGGATCCTTTTATAAAAGTATTTAAAACCTTACGAGCCCTTATTATAATCGTTATTTTTTTATCGCATATAATATTAATCTTTATTTATTTTAATTTAAATATATACTTTAAAATAAATATAACTAATTATACTTTCGTTTTATAAATTAAATTATTTTAAACCTTTTTATAAATAATATTTATTAATTTTATTAATAATTTATATATCCCTACTTATAGCGTTTATTAAATAAAGTTTAATCTTATTAATTTCTAAAGGGTTATAAAATAGATTTAACGCTTTTATATTATTATTAACCGGGACTTTCATTATAAAGGTACCCTAGTCTTATTATTTTATAAAGCTATATAAAAGCTAAAACTAATTATTAACGCGGGAAAAAACCGTTAATAATTCTTTATTAATATAACTAAAGTTTAACTTATAAACCCTCGCTTTTTTTACCGCGCTTATAAAAGTAATACCTTTTATTATATTATTATATCTCCGCGAAAAGAGGTATAAAAAGAGGAGAGAAAACGCCCGGGGGAAGAGGCCCTACCCCTTATCCCTAGCTATGTCCAATACCTAACTACCTTTTTTAAGACCGAAAAATGTAATATCTTCCCGTTAGACCGAGCAGCTAACTATACTATTAATTTCGAACCCGGGACAGAGCCCCCTCACCGACCTATCTACCCTTTATTATATTCCGAACTTTAGGTATTACGAAAATAGTTAAATAAAATAAAAAAAGGGGGGAAGATTTAAGAATTATAAAGTCTAACGGGGGCCCCCATTTTTTTCGTTCTAAAAAAGGACGGAACTTTACGCCTTTACGTTAATTATAAGGGATTAAATAATATTATTATTAAGAACTAATATACTTTACCCCTTATTTTAAAGCTATTAAATAAAGTTTTTTAATTTATAATCTTTTTTAAAATCGATTTTAAGGATATATATTACCGTATCCGTATTAAACGTAGGGACGAGTAGAAAACGGCGTTTCGGACCCGATACGGTTATTTCGAGTTTTTAATAATAACGATAAGTTTTATTAATACCCCGGTTATTTTTTAATATTATATTTTATAATATTTAAAGAATTTAATAAATATGTATTATATAATATATATCGATAATATTTTAATTTATTTTTTAAATAAAAAAACCTATACGAAATACTTATAATAAGTGGTCGAAAAGCTTTTAAAAGCCGACTTATATATAAAACTATTTAAATATTAATTCTTTTAAAAGTTTTAAAATTCTTAAGTATTATATCTTTATAAAAAAAGTATTTATAAATCCTTTAAAAATCAATATAATTAAGGACTAATTAATACCAACGTTTATTTATAACCTTTAAATCTTTTTAAAGTTTTATAACTTTTACCGTCGTTTTATAAAAAAATATTCCGAAATCGTTACCTTAATAATAAGGTTATTTAAGGATAGCGAAACCGGATAAAAAGTAAAAGTATTTTACCTAGATAGCTTTATTAAAACAGCTTTTATATTCCTGAAGCAAGCCTTCCAAACAGCGCCGCTCTTGACCTATTTCGACCCCGAGAAGCTGGTACGGTTAAAAATAAACGCTTCTAAGTTCGTAATAATTAGAACCCTTTCTTAAAAAAGTGTTAAAGGCTATTATTACCCGGTCTCCTTTTATTTTAAAAAGTTTTCCGAAGCGGAGCTTAATTATAATATACTAAACTAAGAGATATTCGTAATAATATCGTGCTTTAAATATTAAAAGTATTATTTAAAAAAGGTAAAATATATTATCGAGATATTTTCGGATTACCGAAACTTATAAAGCTTTATAAAGATTAATAGGTTAAATAATCGCCAAGTACGTTAGTACATATATTTAGCCCCCTTCGATTTCGTAATCGTTTATTAGCCGGGTAAGAATAACCCCGTTAATAGCCTATCGAGACGGCTAGATTATATTACCGATACGGGTAATAATTTAATACTATTACCTACTCTAAAAAAAAAAACTAGCAGTAAATACTAGCTCTTTAGAGGGCAGGCTTCGCGTACTAGCCTAGGCAGTATACGGGGCGAGAGATTCGGTGCAACGGAAAGACCCGCTATCGTCGGAAGTTAGTCCCGACTTGGAAACCCTTATTAACTAAGCCTAAGGAAAGGACGAGGCTTATTAACGGAGGCGGAGAAGCTTAGGGGCCGAGGCGGACTCGAAATACTAATAGGCGACAGTAATAAATAAATTATTATATTTTAATAAAAAAATATATATCCCCGAGTAAGCGTCGCTCTGAGCATAATTATTATAGGTATATTATAATAACCTTTTTAACGATTATTTTAAGCGCGATCGTATAATAAAACTCTTCGAAAGAAAGTTTTATTAGTTTAATTTATAAAAAAACATGGTTACGTATATAAAAACCTACGTTATATATTTCGATTCTAAGGCGAAATATTATTGTTTATATAGTAAACTTACCTTGTTACCTTAGCCTAGCCGTTTAAGAAAAGAATATAATATAAATTTTATTATAGGCTTATTTAACTCCTTTTATAAACGATAGTTTATCGATATTATCCTCGTAATAATAAACCGATATAATAAGCTATTCTTTTTTTTCCCCGTATCGAAAATAATTAATACCGCTAAGCTAGTATAACTATTTTATAAAAAGATCGAGTACTGATTTAATAACTCGAAAGGGTTTTTTTCGAATAAGGGCTCAATTTTTACTAATAATTTCTAATTATAACTTTACTTCGAAAATAAAATAAAACTAAGGTATTCGACGGTATTTTACCTATAAATAAACGGCTAAACCGAAAAAATAAACTAAGTTCTCGAAATATGCTAAACTATAGCCGAATTTATTATATATAGCATTTTACGCTATTAATTTTTTAATAAACTTAATAATAAGGCTATCGCTATTCGAAGCTACGTACGGTTATTAGCCGGATTTTCGCATATTCGTTAAGGACGACTCTCCCGCGAAAGGGGTATTAGTAACTAAAAACAAGCTATTAAAACTATAAAACCTACGAATAAAAATAAGAGAACGCTAAAAAAAAGTAATAAAATCTTAAGCGAAATATTATAATTCTTATTATAAATTAATTATTTTTAAAATCGAATAAATAATAGGGCTCTTTATTAAGAACTTAAAAATCTAGAATAAGAAACTAGCCTTAAAATTCGTCGGTCCGTTCCGAGTTTTCGAGCGTATCGAGACGTTAGCGTACCGGCTAGCCTTACTAAAGAAGTATTCCCGCCTCTACGATATATTCCCTATCCAGCTATTAGAGCTATAAAAAGCAACATCTTCTGACACCTTACTAATACCGGAGCTAAAGGATGACGAAGAGTGGGAAGTAGAAGAGGTCAAGGAAAAGATACGTTAAAAAGGGCGATAATATTACTTAATAAAGTAGAAGGGTTAGTCCGCCGAATATAACTAATAAAAACCGGCCGAAAACCTAATAAACGCTTTTATAAAAGTAGCTTAATACGAGAAAAAGAATTAGGTTATATTATTAATTATAAAATAGAGAGGTAGGTTTTATAAATTATTATTATAAAGGTAAAACCGGCCCCGAAACTTTTATTATTTATTTATTTAATTAGTTCGAAAAGAGGCCGAAGCCGGATTTTAATAAGATTTAAACTTATTTATTTAAATAATAAAACTAGAGAATCTACGCTTTATTAATTAGTTACGAGGTTTATATTACGCCGGGGAATTTATTTTATTACGAAAAAAAAACTAGAACGAAAACCTAACGGTATAACTATTTAAAACGTTAAGTTTAAAAGGCTTAACTCGTTTTTAAAATAAGTAGCTTAGTTTTCGGTAATATCTTTATAAAAGGAAGCGAAAAGTACGAAAGCTCGCTTTTTAATAAAATTAAAGGCTATATTTTAAATAGTAAAGCCGCGGTTATAATAAAGGAGGCGTAATAAAACTATAATTTCGAAAGCGTTAGCTTTTTTTATAATTTAATAAAATATTAACGGAATAGGCTCGTAATTAATAAGTATAGGGTACTTATAATATTAATGCCGAGAAGGGCGAAACGTTTACGTAGGGCGTCTTTTCGCGAGGCGTACTCTTAGCGGTAAGTAATTAA
The DNA here is from genome assembly GCF_038363925.1 of Apiospora phragmitis. Classification (NCBI taxonomy): domain Eukaryota; kingdom Fungi; phylum Ascomycota; class Sordariomycetes; order Amphisphaeriales; family Apiosporaceae; genus Apiospora; species Apiospora phragmitis. Next base: position 4,721,729 of record NW_027117400.1, on the reverse strand, counting down.
GCTTATTTATTCGTAATATTACCGTTAATAAAATAAGGTCGGGATTTAAAAGCTTGCCGTAGGAATCCTATTACTTTAATAAACTTTTTCGAGCCGGAGATTCTGAACTCGGCTTTATAACCTTTTATTACGCGGTAGAAAGAGACGACGAGACGGTATAAAATATTGCCCGTACGGCGGCGGAGTTCGATAAGAAAGATAAAGGTATTATTATCGTTAACCTCTTAGAAGTACTTTATTAAGCCCGAGAATATAATAGCGACGATTTAGAAGTTTTTAATTAGCGCGTTAAGAACTTATCGAGAAAGTTTAATTAAAACGCTTTAAAAACGAATCGATATAATAAATTTATAGCTTTATAAGTTTTATTATTATTATAATAGCTTATTGTAAAGTTAGACTAGCCGTAGGTTAGGGATCGGGGGTTGGTAAAAAAGTAATTAAACTCGGGGCGCTCGTTAATAAAGGGTTTATAAGCGGAAGAGTACGATAAAACGTAAGGATAATAGGACGAATCGAGCGTAATAAGTAAGGTGCCGCCGTTATAATTATTAAATAGCTAGGTGCGTTAAAAAGCGGCGGCTATTATAATATAAGAAAAGAGATTCGCGATAGTTTCTATTTAAAGGCGTATAAATAAACGACGAGATCGTGGTGCGAAACGACGGATTATTATTAGTTAAAGCGGAAAGAGTTAATTAAATTTTAAAATAACTTTATTTTAAAGTTATAAAGGGCTTATTACAATTATTTATATATTTATTTAAAAATACTTATTAACGCGTTAATAATATAGTATACGATCTCTTTACTTTTACTTGCTTTATACCCTTATTACCTTTTATTAGAACACTTCGCGAGAATTACGAAACATATTCGTTTTTACTACTTAAAGATCTTACGCTAGAGATATAGCAGGGATTATTAAATAAAAGGGGGGATAATTATAATAGGATAGAAGAAGCATCCGTATATCATATACCTCCCGGGCCCCTCTCCTTTTAATTTCCTTATAATATCCCATATTCCCGTAGAGAATATATACGGGACAAGCGTTAGCTTTGTTCTATCACACTTGTATACTATTAATACCTAGGGATCGATATACTTTCATAAAGGCTTAACGTAACTTCCGTAAAGAAAATTATCGAGTTTTTTAAACGGCTTAATAATCCTATTCTAGAATCGATCCCTCCGGAGTTTCGGTTTAACGTCGACGAGATCGGTAACTAGCTCGGCTGTGGAACGAATATAATGATTATTAAACCTATTAAAATAAAGAGAATACTAATTATAAACTCTTTTAAACGAGAATAGGCTTTTACGGTCGAATATAATAACGTTTTAAGCCGAGCTTTACCTCCTCTTATTATATTTAAAGGTTAATAGGTCTAGCAGTAATAGTTTCCGGAAGAGGAGGACTCGTTAACGAATACTATAGAGGATTAAGTCTTTACGGTATCCCCTAAAAGCTGGACTAATAAGGAGCTAGCTTTAGTATAGTTAAATAAAGTTTTTATCCCTTATATAAAGCTTAAAAACGAGGACTAGTAGCGGCTTATTATTTTAAATAATTACGTTAGCCACGTAAACGAGGATTTTATTATAATATATTTAAAGTATAAAATATAGCTTCTCTTTTTTCCGGTATATTCGTTATACTTATTATAACCCCTAGATTTTAATCACTTTAATATATTAAAAAATATTTATTATTAAAAAATAACCTTATACTATATAAGGCTTAATAATATAAATATAAATAAAAAAGACTTCTTTTAATATTACGAGCTAATTAAAAAGTTTACTTTTCGGCCGTATATAATAATTAGCGGCTAGGCCGTAATTAATATATTCCCTCGCGATATTAATAAGCCCCTTAATAATTAAAACTAGAAAATAAAAGACTAAATAAAGGCAGGACTATTTAAGCCTCCCCCCGACGTTTTTAATAAATAATTCTCTTTTATAACATTATTAATACTTATAATTAGCCGCTAAATTAAAAAGTTAACGGATACGCTTAATAATAATAATATTATTTTTAATAGCGCGACGCGCCGAGTTTTATGCCGGAAGCTTTAAAAGAGTTTAAATACTTTAAACGGCTAGATAAGTTAATTAAAGCACGAGAAATCACTTTTAAAAAGTAATTTAAAAAAAGAAAAAGGTAAAAAGAAAAAAAGAGTAATACTTAACCTTAATTAGAGATTTACGCGTATACGAGATATAATAATAATTAAGAGGGAAATAAATAGCGTTACACCAGAACCCTAGGCTGTTACTCCTTTATCGTCGGCGCCGGAAGCCGTTATAATTAAATATAACTCTAAATCTAAGATTAAAGGTGTTATAAAAGCGTTTCGAGACTAAAACGGTGTTTTTAAAATTTTATATTAATTTTTAATTAAACTATTCGTATTATTATTATATAGTATTATTGTTAGTTTTTAAGGTCGCCGTTATATGGGGTGACCGTAGCACCGTCAGCTAGCTTAATATACGAAGCGCTATTTTTAAACCTTTACGTATCGCTAGATATAATAATAAATTAAAAGCTCTCGGAACGATATTTAACGGAAAAAATATATCGAAACCCGGCTACGAATACGTACTTAATTAATAAACGGTTTATAAATAACTATACGAAAAAAACCGACTAATTTATAATAATAAACTATTATATAATAACCGATTATTAAAATAAAATAAGAATTAATAATTTATAAACACGTTTCGACTTAAGCTATTATATAAAAACCGGTACTTTAAATAAAAAACCTACCGAATTTATTATAAATAAAACTATTAATTAATAAATTACTTAGTTAAAAAACGAACCTATATAATAACTTAATACTTTTAAACGTATAATAACGTTAAATAAAAACTCTTTACTTAAAACGAATAAGAAAATTTCGTTTAAAACTAAAAAAAGAAAAAAAAAGTTAAAAAACGATAAAAAAGAGTATAACTACTTTAATTTAAAAAACGTATAATAAAATATTATCTAATAAACGCCGTGTTTTATTACCGGTTTATTAATAAAGATATTTATTTTTTAAAAGTTACTATATAAACCGATTAATTTAATTTTAATAACCCGTATAATTAAACTTATTAAAAAAAGATTTAAAATATTAATACCGTTTTATTTTTATTAATCGAAAAGCCTTAAATAAAGGCTTACGTATAAAAAAACCTAGACGTATAAATTAATTAAACTTTAAAAAGCGCCGCAATTAAGTTTAAAAGTTTAAAACTTATTTCGTTAATTAAAATAATATACCCTATAAGCGAGCTACGTATATAAATAAGCTACGCACTTTTTATTACTAAGCTTTATAAGTTATAAATTAATTCGATTATAACGTTTAAAATTAATTAAATATATTAATAATTATTATTTTTAAAGGTTTTTATATTATTTTAATAAGTACGCATATTATATCCGGGGTTTTTATAAATTTTATAGCGTTATAAACGTGTCCTAAACGTTTTTATATAATTACTCCTCCGACGCGATTCGTTTTATAACTATTTATTAACATTTTTTTAAAACTATAGGTCTTTTTTAGCTTATATATAAAGTAATTCTTTATTTTATAGCCGTTTTTTTTGTACGGCGGCGCCGGCTAAATATTTTATTTATTTTTTAAAATATTACGTTTTTATTTTTTAAAAAAATAACTCGGTATATAATATACGTTATAACCTTTACGATTTAATTAAAATTAATTAAAATAAACGTTAAAAAGTTAATTTAATATTATATAATACGGTTTCAAACGTATTCGGTTTAAAATTAAACCTTAATTAAGTTATTTAAAGTTTTTAATTCTTAAAGAATAAATGAGTTAAAAAATATTCTTAAAAGTATTAAAATATATAAATTTATATTTAATTATAAAATAATATATTTCGGATTATACGGAACGAATCCTATTTTTCGAAAGTTTTTTTATATATTTAAAGCGATAAAAATCGCCTAGAACGCTTTTAAAAACGTTAATAAGAAATCTTTTTTAAAAATATAAATAATATACGCCCGTATAAAACCTTTAGTTTCTTTCCTATACGCTTTTTTTAATATATAAAAACAGCCGATATTAAAAACTTAAAGTTTATATAACGAATAAGAAAGTATATAAAATATAATAATCGAATTCTTTTTATAATAAAACTTAAAAGCTATCGAGCAATAACGACCCTTTATATAAAACTTAATATATTAATTAAAATATTAAATCTAGTCCTCGCCTTTTTTATGCGTAATTTAATTATTTTTAATAATTATAATCACTTAATCTTTTAATAATAAGCTATTTTTATATTAAAAAAAAGTACGTTTTCCCGGTAAAAATAATATACGAAAAAATAACGTAACCGTTTAATTTAACGCTTTAAATAATTATAACCTATTCTTAATTCTTTTATTATATTACCTTAAGCTTTCCGTATTAATCGAAAGTGGTTACGATTATTTTAAACGAGATTTAATTTATAAAAAACCCGGTCTTATTAAAATTATATATATCCTCCTTTAATATTTTATATGTATTAATTATATTCCGTATAAAAATAAACTATATATAATACGCGTTAAAATCTTTATAAAGGATTTTTTAATAATTAATTTTTCGGTTAAAACGCGTCCGGAGGTCTAATTATTATTATATAAAATTAAAGGCTTAGTTAATACCGACGCGTCTCGCGTTACGTAAACTAAATAATTAATTCGCTATATTTTTTATATTACTTAAATAAAAAAAACGATCGCGTATTTAAATTAATAATATATTAAAGAATTAATTCTTTTTTAAAATTAAAAAGCTTTTAAAAGTTTATAAAAATTTCGGATCGTGGTCGAATTCCGCGTCGTTAACTACGTAACGTCGATTTTAAGATATAATATATCGCTATAGCTTTTCGTACACTTAATTTCGGGTTATTTTAAAACGTTTAAAGCGTTAAATTAAACCTTTTTTCTTTATTTTTTAATTCTATATTTATTAAAGGAGAAAAATTAATATAAAATTAATTATAAGAGAATTAATTAAAAATTCGCAGCTCGTTTATATACGTAGCTCGCTTATAAGGTATATTAATTAATATATAAAACTAATTAAAAATAATTAAATATTATATTTTAAATATTATAACCTTTTTTATTTTTATTATATAACGCCGATTAGCTTAAAACGTATTATAATAATAGCTTTTATTTTATTATATAAAAGGACGGCGAAATACCCCTTATAATTAAGAAATATAGATACTTTTTTTTAATAAAGGCCGTATAAAAACGATATTATATTTTATCGAAAAATAGTTTCGATACCTCTAACGACGGTTTAAACACCCTCGCATAGAAAAGCTTCATACCTTTTTAAAAAACGCCGGCTATAATAACGTTAACTGTTAGAACAGCAGGAACTGAGGTTTTCCATATTACTCCAAAAGGGGTGCCACGTGCCTACGCGCACGAACCCCTTTCCTGTTTCATCAAGAGGGGCATACGATGCCCCTCGTAGCTCGTACTGAAGATAGACATGAACAACAGAATAAGAACGATTGAACCCCGATTAAAACCGGAACCACCGTACGTACGAGAGCCCATTCAACATTAACCCTATTATTCTCGACGAGAATTAAAAGTTTTACTCTTAATACTAATCGTACGATCTAGCGTTATAAGGATTTAAATTCTCGTTATAAAACGAATACGACTTTAATTACGAAATTATTATAAACGTTATTTATATTAATAAATAAAACGTACTTTATATAATTAATTTAAATACGTCTTTTTAAACGATTATATTCTTATATTCGCTTAATATATAAGATATTTAAAATACCCTTTATAAGTATTAAATATACGTATATTAAAAACGTTTTAATTATATTTTATATAATCCGGGTATATATTTTTAAAAAAAAATCGAAATTATATATAAATAATAAGAATTACTTATAAATAAATACTTATTAAAGCTTATTAAATAATAAGTAAAATCAAACGAGCGCACGTTTTATTACGTAGAGCCTTCGATATTTTATAAAAAGATCTCGGTTATTAAATAAATATCGCAATAATGTTTTAAATAATTATTAAAACTTTAAACGATACGGCTGGCCTTAATGGCCTAATATTTACCCTATTTATATTTAAAATATACCTTCGTATCGACGGGAACTCATTACCGTTACCGGAGATTTAAGTACGAGGAGAAACCGTATAGAAAGTAATAAAGATATTCCGGAAAATACGTATAAATATTAATATTTACCGAGCTTTAAACACTCGAAACGAACCGGCTATTTACGATATTTTAACACTCTCGCTTCGAAGTAAAATCTTAATTTAATAAAAAAGAGAAGGATAAACTAAACTATATAAAATAATAGTTATTAAAAATTATACGATTTAATTAAATACTTTAAACGGCTCGAAAGCTTTTCGAGTAACTTAAATTAAGCCGTATTATTAAAAAGAGGCCGGAGAACTGTACGACGAGCCGGATATATAACTAGATTCGGAATAGCCGGTAAATACTTTAAATACCGAACCGATAGCCGAGGAAATTACGGTAGCTCCCGTACGACGTAGCCGGGGACGACTTAGAAAATATCTACTCCGGAACGTTTTAACCGCCGTATTTTTTACTTAAAAAGAATAAAAGAATTACGACCTAATAATTAAGCTTTAATAAAACGGCGTTATTACCTCGTCCGGATATTTATTTTAAGAGTCCGACGCGGAGGAGATTAATAATCTCGTTGCACGAAGAGTTTTCGAATTTATTCGATTCGACCTGGGTAAGTATACCGGCCGGAAATTTTTTAAAACACGGCTTATATAAGAGATTAAGAGCAAAACTATAAAGCTATATAAGAAATCTAGGCTCGTAATATAGGGCTACGGAGATATAAAAAAGGAGGCTATTTTAATTTAATTATTAATAATTTAACGGATAAGCTAAATATTACAACCCGACCTAACCATGCGGCTAAAAGACCCCACTCACCGGCACGGGGATACGATAACCCGATCCGGCTACGATACCACAGCTAGCAATCGCACCGCCAGCTATATTAATATACACACAGCCATACTCTAACAGCGTGCGACAAGACAAGCGGCCCCAGCCCGCGTAGCGATGGGATGAATAAAGGCGGACATAATAACAAGGTACGATGAGTTACGTGACGAACCCCGGAGCGACAAAAGGCACGACGCCCGAGGTGAGCTAACCAAGGTTGGATCACCGTGATCCAAGGATGGATCACCGTGAGCTAGTAACGAGATCACAGTAAGCCTATAGGTAATCTAAAGGATTAATAAAAGAGGAATTAAATATATAACGGGAAACATCTCTTATATATTTTATATAAATATTCTTTATTTTAATAATTAATTTAAATATTAATTTTAACGAAATTATTATAAATATTTTTAAATTTATATACCTTAATTATTTTTATTTTTACGAGCTATTACTTATTATATCGATAAAAGCGGACTCTTATCGCATATTTAAATACTCTCTCGTATTATTAATATAAACCTTAATATATTTTACTAGGTTTTTTTTAAAACTCGAATAGCGTTCGTTATATTAAAGACTTTTTTTAACCTTTAAATTAATTTTAATTCGAAACTTTAATATATAAAGCGAGTTATATAATAAGTTAAACCGATTAATTTATATATATTTATTAATAAAGCTTAAAAGTAAGTATTTAAAAAAAATTATTACTTTAAATCGTATTATTATTAACGTATCTTACAAGCGAATATCTTATATAAGTGAATATCCTATTCTTTTATACCCTTTTTAATAAAATATAAGTTAATTTTATTATAACGTATTTAAAATATTAAAATTAATCGGAATCCTTATCTCTAGATACTTTTATATTATTCTAATAAGTACGCGTATTATACCCGGGCTCTCCGCAGATTCTATAGCGTTATAAACGTGTTCTAAACGTCCTTGTACGACCACTCCTCCGACGCGATTCGTTTTATAACTATTTATTAATATCCTTTTAAAACTATAGGTCTTTTTTAGTTTATATACGAAATAATCCTTTATTTTATAGCCGTTTCTTTTTTGTACGGCGGCGCCGGCTAAATATTTTATTTACTTTTTGAAGTGTCGCGTTCTTACTTTTTAAAAGAGTAACTCGATATATAATATACGTTATAAGCCAGCTGACGGTGCTACGGTCACCCTATACAACGGCGACCCTAAAAACTAATAATAATATTATATAATAATAATACGAATAATTTAATTAAAAATTAATATAAAATCTTAAAAATACCGTTTTAATCTCGAAACGCTTTTATAATACTTTTAATCTTAAATTTAAAGTTAGATTTAATTATAACGGCTTCCGGCGTTAACAATAAAAGAGTAATAGCTTAGGGTTCCGGTATAACGCTATTTATTTCCCTCTTAATTACTATAATATCTTATATACGCGTAAATTTCTAGTTAAGGTTAAATATTACTCTTTTCTTCTTTTTACCTTTTTCTTTTTTTAAATTATTTTTTAAAACTAACTTCTCGTATTCTAATTAGCCGATCTAGCCGTTTAAAATATTTAGACTTTTTTAAAACTTCCGGAATAAAACCCGGCGCGTCGCGTTATTAAAAATAGTATTATTATTATTAAGCGTATCCGCTAACTCTTTAATTTGGCGGTTAGTTCTAAGTGTTAATAATGTTATAAAGGAGAATTATTTATCAAAAACGTCGGGGGGAGGCTTAAATAGTCCTACCTTTACCTAGTTTTCTATCCTCCGGTTTTAACTATTAAGGAATTTATTAATATTATAAAGAAATATATTAATTACGGCTTAGCCGCTAATTATTATATATAACCAAAAAGTAAACCTTTTAATTAGTTCGTAATACTGGAGGAAATCCTTCTTATTTATATTTATATTATTAAGCCTTATATAGTATAGGGTTATTTTCCAGTAATAAGTATCTTTTAATATATTAAAAAGATTAAAATCTAAGGGTTATAATAGGTGCGACGAGTATACCGGAAAGAAGAAAAGCTATATCTTATACTTTAAATATATTATAATAAAGTTTTCGTTTACGTAACTAGCGTAGCTATCCAGGATAATAAGCCGCTACTAATCCTTATTTTTAAGCTTTATATAAAGGATAAAAACCTTATTTAGTTATATTAAGGCTAGCTCCTTATTAGTCTAGCTTTTAGGGGATACCGTAAAAACTTAATCCTTTATAATATCCGTTAACGAGTCCTCTTTTTCCGGAAATTATTACTATTAGACCTATTAACTTTTAAATATTATAAAAAGAGGTAAAGCTCGGCTTAAAACGTTGTTATATTTAACCGTAAAAGCTTATTATTAGTTAAAAAAGTTTATAATTAATATTCTTTTTATTTTAATAAGTTTAATAATTATTATATTTATTTTATAACCGAGCTAATTACCGATCTCGTCGACATTAAACCGAAACTCTAAAGGGATCGATTTTAGAATAAGATTTTTAAGCCGCTCGAAAAACTCGATAATTTTCTTTACGGAAGTTACGTTAAGCCTTAAAAAATTTATCCTTTTAAAAAAAGTAATACCAATAAATGGATAACGAGTAATAAATCTTTTAACCTAATGTTTACCGAGTATTATATTAATCCCATTAATTTAAAAAATTTATTGAACGAATATCCAAAAAATAACATACGCCGGTAAATAGTTTAAATCATATTACATAAGGTATTAAATCACGATCTAAAACTCTTCCGTTATTATTAAAGTTTAAAAAAACTTATTCCGTTATTTTATAATTTTACGGCCGTAAATCCGAACCTTTAAAATTATTTTAAGAATATTATACTTCTCGACGGCTTATTTTATTAACGAGCTATTTATAATATCTTAAATCGCGCGTTATAATATTAACTCGTTAAGTTTACGGCCTATCGGAAAGAAGAAAAAGAAAAGGAAGAAAATAATATTATTTAATTAATTATAAATTAAAAACTAATTAATTTATATATTAATTTATATATAGTATTATTAAAGGCTATCTAAATTTAGGGGTCGCCGTTATATAAGGTGACCGTAGTACCGTTAACTGGCTTAACCTTTATAATTTAGTTAAAGCTAATTAAAATAAACGTTAAAAAATTATTTTAATACTATATAATACGGTTTCGAGTATATTCGGTTTAGAATTAAGCTTTAATCGGGTTGTTTAAGGTTTTTAATTCTTAAAGAATAAATAGGCCGAAAAAATATCCCCGGAAGTATTAAAATACGTAGCTTTATATCTAATTATAAAATAATATATTCCGGATTATACGGAACGAGTCCTATTTTTTAAAAGCCTCTTCGTATATTCGAAACGGTAAAAATCGTTTAAAACGCTTTTAAAAACGTTAGTAAGAAGTCTTCCTTTAAAATATAAGTAATATACGCCCGTATAAAATATTTAATTTCTTTTTTATACGTTTTTTTTAATATATAAAAATAGCCGATATTAAAAGTTTAAAGCTTATATAATAAATAAAAAAGTATATAAAGTATAATAATCGAGTTCTTTTTATAATAGAGCTCGAAAGTTATTAAGTAATAACTTTCGTAGCCGTCTAGGATTAAAAGGCGATAATAATTTTTTATATAAAACTTAATATATTAATTAAAGTATTAAATTTAGTTCTCGCTTTTTTTATTTATAATTTAATTATTTTTAATAATTATAATTATTTAATCCTTCGGTAATAGGCTATTTTTATATTAGGAAAAGAGGTACGTTTTCCCGGTAAAAATAATATATGGAAGGATAGCGTAACCGTATAATCCGACGCTTTAAATAATTATAATTTATTCCCGGTTTTTTTATTATATTATTTTAAGTTTTTTATATTGATCGGAGGTAGTTATAATTATTTCGGACGAGATTTAGTTTATAAAAAAGCCGGTCTTATTAAAGTTATAAATATCCTTTTTTTAAATCCCGTATTTATAAATTATATTCTATACGAAAATAAATTATACGCGATACGCGTCGGGATCTTTATAAAGAATTCTTTAATAATTAATTTTTCGATTAAAACGCGTCTAGAGGTTTAGTTATTATTATACGAAATTAGAGGCCTAATTAATATCGACGCGTCTCGCGTTATATAAACTAAATAATCGATTCGATATATCTTTTATATTATTTAATTAAGAAATAAACGATCGCGTATTTAAATTAATAATATATCGAATAATCGTATCTTTTTTAAAATTTAAAAGCTTTTAAAAATTCGTAAATATTTCGTATCGTATAGGTTAACTATTTCGTTTACGCTGTAAAGTTTTCAATAAAATGTAATAAATTAATACAGCCTTTTATACGCTTAAAGTTAAGTTTTTTTAAAGCGTTTAAAGCGTTAAAATTATATTACTCTCTTTTTAAAGTTATAACATTTTCGGACGTAAAAGAATATAAAAAAAGGTTAAGGCTATAAAGAAATTTATAAAAGTGGGATATTCGCTTATATAGGATATTCGTTTATAGGATACGTTATATAGACTTATAAAGTTAAAACTCTATTAGTTTAAAACGTATTATAATTATTACTTATAAAATTTAAAAATAATAGTTTTAATATATAACGGTTATTTATTATTTATTATAAACGAACCGGATACTTTTAATATTATAATAATATAAACTAACGATACGTTTAACTTTATTATTAACGTATTTTATAAGCGAATATCTTATATAAACGAATATTTTATTCTTTTATACCTTTTTTAATAAAATATAAATTAATTTTATTATAACGTATTTAAAATATTAAAATTAATTAAAATCTTTATGTTTAAATATTTCTATATTATTTTAATAAGTACGCGTATTATGCTCGGGCTTTCCGCAGATTTTATAGCGTTATAAACGTGTCCTAAACGTTTTCGTACGATTATTCCTCCGACGCGATTCGTTTTATAACTATTTATTAATATTTTTTTAAAATTATAAGTTTTTTTTAGTTTATATATAAAATAATTTTTTATTTTATAGCCGTTTCTTTTTTATACGGCGGCGCCGGCTAAGTATCTTATTTATTTTTCGAAGTGTTGCGTTTTTATTTTTTAAAAAAGTAACTCGGTGTATAATATACGTTATAGCCTTTATAATCTGGTTAAAGCTAATTAAAATAGATATCGGAAAGCTATTTTAATACCGTACGATACGGTTTCGAACGTATTCGGTTTAGGATTAAGCTTTAATTAAGTTGTTTAAGGTTTTTAATTCTTAAAGAAGAGGTAGGTTAAAAGACGTCCCCGGAGGTATTAAAGTACGTAGTTTTATATCTAATTATAAAATAATATATTCCGGATTATATAAAACGAGTCCTATTTTTCGAAAGCTTTCTCGTATATTCGAAACGGTAAAAGTCGCTTAAAACGCTTTTAAAAACGTTAATAAGAAATCCTCCTTTAAAATATAAATAATATACGCCCGTATAAAATATTTAATTTCTTTTTTATACACCCTTTTTAATATATAAAAATAGCCGATATTAAAAGGTTAGAGCTTATACGACGAATAAGAAGGTATATAGAGTATAATAATTAAGTTCTTTTTATAATAGAGCTCGAAAGTTATCGAGTAGTAGCTTTCGTAGCCGTCTAGGATTAAGAGGCGATAACGATTCTTCGTACGAGACCTGGTATATTAATTAAAGTATCGAATTTAGTTCTCGCTTTTTTTATTCGTAATTTAGTTATTTTTAATAACTGTGATTATCCAGTCCTTCGGTAATAGGCTGTTTTCGTACTAAGAAGAGAGGTGCGTTTTCCCGGTAAAAATGATATATGGAGGGATGGCGTAACCGTGTAATTCGACGCCCTAAATAATTATAATTTATTCCCGGTTCTTTTATTATATTACTTTAAGCTTTCCGTATTAATCGGAGGTGGTTACGATTATTTCGAACGAGATTTAGCTTATAAAAAAGCCGGTTTCGTTAAAGTTATAGATATCCTCTTTTTAAATTCTATATTTATGAATTATATTCCGTACGAGGGTAAATTATGCGCGATACGCGTCGGGATCTTTATAAAAGACTTTTTAATAATTAATTTTTCGATTAAAACGCGTCTAGAGGTCTAGTTGTTATCGTATGAAATTAAAGGCCTAATTAATATTAACGCGTCCTGCGTTACGTAAATTAAATAATCGATTCGTTATATCTTTTATATTATTTAGCCGGGGAAGAAACGATCGCGTATTTAAATTAATAATATATTAAATAATCGCATTTTTTTAAAATTTAAAAGCTTTCGAAAATTTATAAATATTTCGCGTCGTATAAGTTAGCTATTTCGTTTACGTTATAAGGTTTTTAATAAAACGTAATAAATTAATACAGCTTTTCGTACGTTTAAAGTTAAATCTTTTTAAAACGCTTAAAACGCTAGAATTATATTACTCTTTTTTTAAAGTTATAGCATTTTCGGACGTAAAAGAATATAAAAAAAGGTTAAGGCTATGAGGAAATTTGTAAAAGTGAGACATTCGCTTATATAGGATATTCGCTTGTGGGATACGTTAGCTCTTTTTTTAAAAAAAAGAGAGAGAAAAGTTAATAAAGTAACGATTTTATATAAAGCTAAAAAACATCTTAATTAAAAATACGCCGATAGAATTTAATAGAGGTAAGATTCGATTAGAATTATATAATATTTTTTTTTAATAAAAAGAACAGGCTAATTAATTAAAACTTATCGACTCAAAAGCTGTAGATAAAAATTAATAATACGTTTTTAACGAGTAAAAAGAGTATACGTAATATTTATTTACTAATTAAAAGTAATATACGACTTATCTATCCCCGTTTAAATATAAACCTTAAAAAATAAGGATATTAAGAGCTTAAACGAGCGTATTAATTAATAAATTTAAAACTTAATATATAGTTTAAAATATATCTCGTTTAATTTTTATTATATAAAGATATATATTTTTATCGACGGCTCGTTTATAAATAATAAAGACTTAATTTTATTAAATTAAGAAATAAATTATATAAAGAATTAGTTTTAAATTTAAAATAATATTATTTATTAAAGCTTAACGAAATATAAAAGAATTATATAGAATATATTAATTAACGAATTATACGGCACGATTTCTAGTATAAATAACGGTATAGTATTAAGTATTACGTTTAAAAGAATTATATAAACCTTAAGATTTTAAAATATATTAATAACTTTTTATATAGATTCGAAGTTTTTTTATAATTATTTAATTAAGTTAAATATAATAAACGAAAAGAGGCTTATAATCGATATTATATCCCTTTAAGAGTTATACGAGAAAAAAGAGATCTTATAAATTTATTATATCGATAATAAAGATAACCTAGTAAACGACCTTACTAAAATATCTTTAAATAAGGCCCTCGAGTAAATAGTCTCGATAAATAGCCTTACCGTACGTATAAAAGCGTATATCTAAAAGCTGGACTCGTACGTCCCCGATAAGGTATAACGTATCGCGATATACGACGGCACCTTTATTATTATTATTACTTTTAAACCGGTTTTTAAATTTATAACGAGAAATAATATATATTAACGTATAATAACTTCCCTTATTATCGTTATTATTATTAAATAATTAAAATAATTAATTAAAAGGACCTTTTATTTAATAAAATTAATATTAAAAAGGTATAATATTACTTATACGGCTTAGGCAGGCACCGAATACTAGATTAGCGTAACCTATTTATACGAAACCCTTAAAAAGGGAAGGCCCGTATTTAAAAAAGAGAATAAGCTAATTTTATCGCTAAAATAAAAAACTGCTAATATTAGAACAGTTAAAATTAAAGTTATTTATATTACTTTAAAAGGGGTATTACGTACCTACGCGTACGAACCCTTTTTTTATTTTATTAAAAGGGGTATATAATACCCCTCGTAGCTCGTATTAAAAATAAATATAAATAATAAAATATAATAATCTAATATCACTTAAACCCTTATTTATACGTATATATAAAAGCTTATTTAATACTTTCGTTATATTTTATTTAAATAACCTTTATATTTAATTTCCTTTATAATATAATATAGTTAATACTTAAAAAGAGAAGTAGATACTTCTAGTTTTTAAGCGTTTTAAAATAACTTAAAATTAAGTCTCCGGCGTGTAGCTTTAATATATAAAGTCTTTTATATAACCCTTCGTAACCGACAGCTTAGTTTTTTTATAAAACGCGAAATCTCTACGAAATCTTAAAAGTAAACGAATTTAAAAAAAGAGGCGATTATAAAATATATAATTAATTTAAATTCGCGATTATTTCCCTCCTCGATTTACTAATATAAAGGATATAACGAATTAATTACTTCATTAATATAACGCGGGACGCGTCGGCGTTAAGTAAGTATTACGACTTAATTTAATAATACGGCCAGTACCCACCTTCGGGACGGAACTAAAATAACCCGAAGCACCTACGTGTTACGACCTGACCCGACGACGCAGCCAGTACCCACCCTCGAGACGGAACCAAGATAACCCGAAGCGCCTACGAACTAATAGACGGTTATTAACCCCGCCGGTCAGCGCTTATAACCCCACTTGCGATAGCAAGAGTTTACCACATTAACCACGATAACCGACACCACGATAATAAACATATACGGCTAACCTAGGATAGCACCCGGAGGATGGCATAGGATGGATAGGCAGGAATGAACGAGTAGAAATAGCTAGTATAGGTTAGATAAATAAAACGAAGTTACGTGCCGATAAGATAAGGAGCTATAGGATCACGACGCTCTTAGTGATCTCGGAGCTACAGGATCACGACGCTCTTAGCGATCCGGCGTAGATTAATAAAGGAGAGATTAAATATATAACGACGAATGATTTCTTATATATTTTAGATAAATATTTTTTATTTTAATAATTAATTTAAATATTAATCTTAACTTATTAAAAAAATAAACAACTTTAATAAAATTATTATAAATTCTTTTAAATTTACGTATTTTAATTACCTTTATTCTTACGGCTATTACACATTATATTAATAAAGGCGGACCTTTATCGCACGTTTAAATACTCTCTCGTATTATTAATATAAACCTTAGTATGTCTTACTAGGTTTCCTTTAAAACCTAGATATTGTTCGTTACATTATAAATTAACGGACGGTTATTAACTCCGCTAGTTAACGCTTATAACCTTACCTGCGATAATAAGAGTTTATTATATTAACCACGATAACCGATACTACGATAATAAACGTATACGGCTAACTTAGGGCAGTACTTAAAGGATAGTATAAGATAAATAAATAGGAATAAACGGGTAGAAATAACTAATATAAGTTAAATAAATAAAACAGAGTTATATACTAATAAGATAAAGAGCTATAAAATCACGACGCTTTTAATAATCTCGGAGTTATAAAATTATAACGCTCTTAATAAACTAGGACGACGTATTACGATATATAACGTAATCCGACCAGGATTAATAAAAGAAGGACGGAATATATAATAACGAATATTCTTTATATGTTTTATATAAATATTCCTTGTTTTAATAATTAAATTAAATATTAATCTTAATTTATTAATAGAATAAATAACTTTAATAAAACTATTATAAATCCTTTTAAATTTATATATTTTAATTACCTTTGTTTTTATAATTATTATATATTATATTAATAAAAGTAAACTTTTATTACACGTTTAAATACTTTTTTTTATTATTAATATAAACTTTAATATATTTTATTAAGTTTTTTTTAAAACTCGAATAATATTTATTATATTTTAATTACTTCTATTTTTATAAATTATTACTTAAACTTTTAAATTATAATACTTATAAAAACTATATTTATATTTAAACTTCATAATACCCCTCGCTATAAAAAAGTTTTTATTATTATTATAAATACTTTTTAATAAAACCTTATTATAAAAGTAAATAATAATAATAATAATAACGGCCTTATTTAATAAGTTTAAATAAAAAAACGCTAATTATTAATATTATTATATTAAACTTAAAAAAGAGCGTAACGAACTTTTAATTAAGGACGCCTTAAAATAAATATTAGATATTAACGAGCTACGCGAGGAAATACGCTTCCTCTATACCGCCGCTAATATTATTTAAACCTTTATTACTTTTTAAAAAGGAATAAAAATTAGTACCCTAGCGGCCTTCGATGGGATAAGCGGGAACCTCCGCGGGTTCCTTATTTAAGTTAAAGCTTATTAACGGTTTTATAAAAAAATATTTTAAAATATTACTTAACGAGTTATTCACGCCGCCTCGTTTTTTAAAAATAAAGTACTTACTTAGGTTAAATCTTTTAAAACGAGTTTATAAAGAGTAACTAATAAATTAAGCTATATAATATAAAAACGTAACGAATTTTTAAAAGTTAAAACGGCTTTAAATAAACTTTTAATTTATTTTTTTAAAACCTTAATAAAAAGTAATAAATAAAGAAAAAACTCGAAACCCTTAAATAAAAAGGATTAAGCGCTTTTTATACCGCCGAATTCTAACGTATTATAATTTAATTAAATTATACCGAAGCTATAAAAATTATAATATATTATTAAGAATTTAAATTTTTTTTTAAAAATAAACTTAGCCGGCTTAATACTTTTAGTAATTTTCTTTTATATGTAGAGTTTATTATTAAAATTAATACTTATATATATAAATAACGCCGCGAAAGGTAAGGCGAATAATAACGGTAAATTAATTAAATCTAAGTTAATATAAAACGACTACGTTATTATAATAATATATTATTTAAAAATATTACCGCGAATAATTATTATAATAAACTTATAAATTTCGACGTTATTAAATATAATAAAAAGTAGTATATTATTTATTATAATTATTAAAAATAAAGATATTACGTTTAAAAATATCGGGTATAAAAAAACATCCGAAAAGTTTTAAAAGAATAACATATTAACGTTATTAAAATAAAAAACACTTTTATAATAGTTATTAAAGATAATAACGTTACTATTAAATACGGCAGCTTATTTTAAATAGCTTACTACGATAATAAGTATACCTCTTACTTAGCGGATAAAGAAAGAACCGGATAGTTTCTTAAAGCCTTTAAAAATAAAAAAAGCTATAACCGAAGCGTCGCTATAATGCGAAAAAAGCGACCTATTTTATATAATAAGAATAACGACTCGACGGACGGTATTACTAATTAATTAAAATAATTAATAAATTATAAACATTTAATCGATATATTAATAAACGAATTAATAAACTAGATTACTAGATTTAAAAACTTAAAGACTAATAAATAATTAATTATCCCTAATATTCCTTACCTCGATTTAAAACATTTATATTAAGTACTTATTACGGCCGGGTTTAATGAAAAAATACACGGTAATTACGTAATAAGAGATAACCTTCGAATCTCTTTTATATACGAAAAACACTTTACGCTTTTATAAATTTTATACGTTTATAACGCTTATACGGATCACCTCGCGAAGAAACTTAAGTATAAATAGTTTCTTTAAAAGATCGGTAAACGACTTATTATATAACCACACATTAATTATGTTATTAAAAGAATCCGGACATCGGTCTTAAATAAACGACGTACATATTTATTAATATAAAAAGACCCACGATAGCTATAATAGTATCACCTAGAAGGATAGGATTAAAAAGAGTATTTCGAGGATCGATACTTAAAACACGCTTAAAAAGATTACGAGCCTATAAACGTTTAAAAAAAAGCGCTTAATACTTTTAAAACGTATAAATATATAACGTATCTCATAAGCGAATATCCCATTCTTTTACACCTTTTTTAATAAAATATAAATTAATTTTACAATAACGTATTTAATAGATTAAAATTAATCGGAATCCTTATCTCTAGATATTTCTATATTATTCTAATAAGTACGCGTATTATACCTAGGCTCTCCGTAGATTCTATAGCGTTATAAGCGTGTCCTAAACGTCCTCGTATAATTACTCCTCCGACGCGATTCGTTTTATAACTATTTATTAACGTCTTTTTAAAACTATAAATCTTTTTTAGCTTATATACGAAATGATCCTCTATCTTATAGCCGTTTCTTTTTCGTACGGCGGCGCCGGCTAAATATCTTATTTACTTTTCGAAGTATCGCGTTTTTACTTTTTAAAAAAGTAATTTAATATATAATATACGTTATAACCTTTATAATTTAATTAAAACTAATTAAAATAAATATTAAAAAGTTATTTTAATACCATATAATACGGTTTCGAACGTATTTAATTTAAAATTAAGCTTTAATCGAGTTATTTAAAATTTTTAATTCTTAAAAAATAAATAGGTTAAAAAACGTTCCTAAAAGTATTAAAATATATAGCTTTATATCTAATTATAAAATAATATATTCCGAATTATATAGGACGAGTCTTATTTATCAAAAGCCTCCTCGTATATTCGAAACGGTAAAAATCGCCTAAAACGTTTTTAAAAATATTAATAAGAAGTCTTTTTTTAAAATATAAGTAATATACGCCCGTATAAAATATTTAATTTCTTTTTCATACACCCTTTTTAATATATAAAAATAATTAATATTAAAAAATTAAAATTTATATAATAAATAAAAAGGTATATAAAGTATAATAATCGAGTTCTTTTTATAATAAAGCTCGAAAATTATCGAGTAATAACTTTCGTGGCCGTCTAAAACTAAGAAATAATAATAACCCTTCGTACGAGATTTAATATATTAATTAAAGTATCGAATTTAGTCCTCGCCTTTTTTATTTATAATTTAATTATTTTTAATAATTATAATTACTTAATTCTTTAATAATAAGTTATTTTCGTATTAAAAAAAAAGGTACGTTTTCCTAATAAAAATAATATATAAAAAAATAATATAACCGTATAATCCAACGCTTTAAATAATTATAACTTATTCTTAATTCTTTTATTATATTACCCTAAGCTTTCTATATCGATCGGAGGTGGTTATAATTATTTCGAACGAAATTTAACTTATAAAAAAGCCGGTCTCATCGAAGTTATAGATATCCTCTTTTTAAATCCCGTACTTATAAATTATATTCCGTACGAAAATAAATTACGCGCGATACGCGTCGGGATCTTTATAAAAAACTCTTTAATAATTAATTCTTCGGTTAAAACGCGTCCGGAGGTCTAATTATTATTATACGAAATTAAAGGCTTAATTAACGCCGACGCGTCCCGTATTACGTAAACTAAATAATCGATTCGCTATATCTTTTATATTACTTAGCCGAGGAAAAAACGATTACGTATTTAAATTAATAATATATCGAATTATCACATTTTCTTCAAAATTTAAAAGCTTTCGAGAATTCGTAAATATTTCGCGTCGTACAGGTTAATTATTTCGTCTACGCTATAAAGTTTTCAATAAAACGTAATAAATTAATACAGCCTTTTATACGCTTAAAATTAAATCTTCCTAGAACGCTTAAAGCGTTAAAATTATATTATTCTCTTTTTAAAGTTATAGCATTTTCGGACGTAAAAAAATATAAAAAAAAATTAAAGCTATAAAGAAATTTATAAAAATAAGACATTCGCTTGTATAGGATATTCGCTTATAGGATACGTTACTTAATAAAAGAATACCTTTAATATATTAAGAAATTTATAAAACGCTTATAAACTATAGCGAACTTAATAAACCTTCGAACTATTCGAAGAACTCGAATCTCAAGTATTAAAGATAGTACTTTATACGAGAAGGAGAATAAAAATACCTCTACTAATATACTAAGAAATACCTTATAAAGAACGAAAAGAATAATAGTAACTATATAATAATCGATTATAAGAGATTATTAATTACTTATAAAAATAACGCTTAAGAAATAAACGCCGTTTATTATAAAAGCATAATAATAAGCGGATTAAAATAAGTATTTATATTAAATAATAAATAATCTAGCTATTTATAAATATATTATATTAATAATAAGCGTAAAAATAGTCTAAGGTACTTTATAAGCGAGCTAAGTATATAAACGAGCTATATATTTTTTTTATTAAGCTTTATAAGTTATAAATTAATTCGATTATAACGTTTAAAATTAATTAAATATAATAATAAATATTATTTTTAAAGATTTTTATATTATTTTAATAAGTACGCGTATTATACCCGGGCTCTTTATAAATTCTATAGCGTTATAAGCGTATCTTAAACGTCCTCGTATAATTACTCCTCCGACGCGATTCGTTTTATAACTATTTATTGATATTTTTTTAAAACTATAAGTTTTTTTTAGCTTATATACGAAGTAATTTTTTATTTTATAGCCGTTTCTTTTTCGTACGGCGGCGCCGGCTAAGTATTTTATTTACTTTTCGAAATATCGCGTTCTTACTTTTTAAAAGAGTAACTCGGTATATAACTTATATTATAGCTATTACAATTTAATTAATGCTAATTAAAATAAGCGTCGAAAAGTTATTTTAATATTATACGATACGGTTTTAAACGTATTTAGTTTAAAACTAAGCTTTGATTAAATTATTTAAGGTTTTTAATTCTTAAGGGATAAATAAATTAAAAAATATCCCCGAAAATATTAAACTATATAACTTTATATTTAGTTATAAAATAATATATTTTAAACTATACGAGACGAGTCCTATTTTTTAAAAGCCTCTTTATATATTTAAAACGGTAAAAATCGCCTGGAACGCTTTTAAAAACGTTAATAAAAAGTCTTTAAAGATATAAGTAATATACGCCCGTATAAAACCTTTAATTTCTTTTTCGTACACCTTTTTTAATATATAAAAATAGCTAATATTAAAAGGTTAGAACTTATATAACGAATAAAAAAGTATATAAAATATAATAATCGAGTTCTTTTTATAATATAACTTTAAAATTATCGAGTAATAATTTTCGTAGTTATTTAAAATTAAAAAGAGATAATAACTTTTCGTATAAAACTTAATATATTAATTAAAATATCGAATTTATTCCTCGCCTTTTTTATTTATAATTTAATTATTTTTAATAATTATAATTACTTAATCTTTTAATAATAAGCTATTTTTATATTAAAAAAAGAGGTACGTTTTCCCGGTAAAAATAATATATAAAGGGATAATATAACCGTTTAATCTAACGCCTTAAATAATTATAACTTATTCCCGGTTCTTTTATTATATTACTTTAAGCTTTCCGCGTTAATCGAAAATGGTTATAATTATTTTAAACGAAAGTTAATTTATAAAAAACCCGGTTTCGTTAAAATTATATATATCCTCTTTTTATATTTTATATTTATTAATTATATTCCGTATAAAAATAAATTACGCGCGATACGCGTTAAGGTTTTTATAAAAAACTTTTTAATAATCGATTTTTTAATTAAAGCGCGTCCGGAAGTTTAATTAATATTATATAAAATTAAAGGCTTAATTAACGCCGACGCGTCTCGCGTTACGTAAATTAAATAATTAATTCGCTATATCTTTTATATTACTTAACCGAAGAAAAAACGATCACGTATTTAGATTAATAATATATCGAATAATTAATTCCTCTTTAAAATTAAAAAGTTTTCGAAAATTTATAGAAATTTCGGATCGTAATCGAATTCTATATCGTCGGCTACGTAATATTAACTTTAAGACATAATATATCGCTATAGCTTTTCGTATACTTAATTTCGGTTTATTTTAAAACGTTTAAAGCGTTAAATTAAACCTTTTTTTTATTTTATACTTATTAAAAGATAAAAATTAATATAAAATTAATTATAAAAAAATTAATTAAAAATACGTAGCTCGCTTATATACGCAGCTCGCTTATAAGGTACGTTATATTAAAGCGTTAATTAATAACGAAACGTAAAGAAATTATATTTCATTACGAATTATTAATTACCTTAAACTCGAATAATAAGAGAGAAACGCCTTATATTAATTTAAAACCGTCGATAAAGGATTTATAACTTATAGCGATAAAGAAGTAGGAAAGAAAGTCGAGAACTTTTTAATTAATATTAAAAAACGATATAAACGAATCACGTATAACATTACGAATGTCGTAAGATATAATGTAATTTTAAAAATACCCTAGTTATAGGTACATAATTTTAAAATTATTAAAAAATAAGCTAATTTTAATAAAATATATTAACAAGAGGTTTAATTAATAAATAGCGGGTTAAAAAATAACCCCTTAATTAGTTTAAAGTCTTTAAAATATATATTATTATTAAAAAGCTTAAGTTAAAACGTTATAACAATTATACTAGAAAGTACCGGTAATTCGATGCCTTTTTTAATAAAAAACTAGAAATAGGCTTACCGCCTTACATATAATAGAACTATGAGATACCCTTTAAAAATAAAAAGGAACCATTATTTACACCTATATATAAACTTAACTAAGAGTACGAATAAGCTTTAAAAAAGTATATTATAAAAAACCTCGAAAAAGGAGTTATATAACTATTTATATTACTAGCAGGCTTTTTTATCCTTTTCGTCTCGAAAAAAAGTAAAAACGAGAAACCTAAATAACGTATATATACTAATTATTAAAAACTTAATAAAATTATTATTAAAAACTGGTACCCTTACCCCTAATCGGCGACCTATAAAATAAGCTATTATACGTTAAAATTTTTATAATACTTAACCTTAATATATATAACCTAATCCGGATTAAAAAAGGAGAAGAGTAAAAGACTACGTATATTATTTAGCTTAATTAACGTATTAACTAGCTTTTAAATAATAATTAACTATTTTTTATATAAATACCTCGATAAATTCGTTATAATATATCTCGATAATATTTTTATTTACTTTAAAAATAACGAGTAATGTTAAGAGCACGTGAAATTAATACTTTAAAAGCTATAAGACGCTAATCTATTAATAATCCGTTACCTTTATAAAATATATAATATTTTTAAGCGAAATTTAAATAGAACTATTAAAAATTTTAATAATTAAAAAGTAGCTTACGCCTATAAACATTATAAAGGTTAAATCTTTTTTAAAATTAACTAATTATTACCGGATTTTTATCCCCCGGGTTTAATAAAATAGCGATACCTCTAACTAACTTAACGAAAAAGGATAAATTATTTTAATAGATAAATAAAAAAGCCGAAGCCTTTTACGATATTTAGGAACGAATTTTTAATAAATTAATATTTCGTATAATAAACCCCGCTAAACCTTTTAAAATTAAAACTAATATATTAAACTATATAATTAAAAGATAATTAAATTAACGAGATAATAATTAAAAGTTACACTTTATCGCATTCTTTTTAAAAAATCTTAATAAATTAAAACTTAATTATTAAATCTATAATAAAAAACTAATGACTATTATTAAAATTTATAAAAAATAAAGATATTATTTTAATAAAATAATAAAAGTAATAAAGGTTTATATTAATTATAAAAACCTTATAATATTTATTATTATTAAAAAATTAAATAAATAATAAATATAATAGTTTAAATTTTTTTTAAAATTTAACTTTATTATTATTTATTAAAAAAGTAAGGGGAACGGCCGCGCCGACGCGTTAAGTTAATAACTAAATTATTAAAAAGAAATCTTACTTAAAATGCGGACTATTTTAACTTACGACTAAAACGGTAACCTTATATTATCACGGTAATTAAACGTTATAAATTATATTTAATATAATAATAATTAAATTACTAAATTCTAATAACTTAGTTAAACTTTTAGCCCCATATTAAAAATTACTTTAAGAACCGAAATAACCTCACCTTTTATCGAAATAAGATCTATATTCTCGAGTAGTATCGTAAAGAATTTATTAAGGAATTTTACGAACATTTTATATATAAATATTAAAAAGTATTTAAAACTTAAAAACGAATTATTAAATAATTTAATTACGAAAACTTTAAATTAATCGTGATTAAATTAATCGGTAAATACGACCTCTATAATAAAGCTAAGGCCGTTAAAAACCGACTATACGAAGAATTAACACTAATCTTACCCTTAAATAAAATATAAAAAATAATCGCATTTAATTTTATAATTAAGCTACCCTTATTAAAAAAAAGCTTTAATTAAAATTAATTACGATAATATTTTAATAATTATAGATAAACTTACGAAATATACTTATTTCGTATTATATAAAAAATCTAGCGATATTAATAACCTAGCTTACACGTTCCTTCGAATAATCGTTAGCTAGTACGGGCTGCCCGAAACGATTATCTCCGATAAAAATAAACTATTTACCGCTAAATTCTAGAAATCACTTATAATATAACTCGGTATTAAATCTAAACTATTTACGGCCTATTACTTTTAAATAAATAAATAAATCGAACGAATATATTAAATCTTAAAATAATACCTACGTTATTATATTAATTATAAATAAAATAATTAAATATAATTATTATTTATAACTTAATTTATTTATAATAGCGCGAATAACGAAACTATACGTATATTATTATTTCGAATAAAATACGGGTATAACTTAAAGATTATTAAAAAACTTATAAAAAAAAGCTAATACTAATCGCGACTGTATAAATCGAGAGATTAAAAAAACTTTAAATTACGTTATAATAAAACTTTATTTTTTTTAATAACGAATAAAAAATACGCCGATTAATTTAGATTAAAAAAAATTAACTCTAAAAAAAATAAAAAAAATATACCTTTTATAACGAAATGTTAAAACTAAGCGACTAAGTAATAAATTAAACTTTAAAAAAATCGAACTATTTAAAATCGAGGAAATTATTTTAAAAACTAATTAGTAATTATTATTATTTAAAATAATACGGATACACCTAATATTTTATATCTTATTATTCGAACTAGCAGTTAAAAATACCTTAATCGATATATAGTTAAAAGTCGTAATAAATTAATACTAATACGAAATCGAAAGAATTATCGATAAAAAAAACTAAAAAAGCTTTTAATACCTTATTTAATAAAAAGGTTACTTATTAAAGAATAATATTTAAAAACTTAAAAAATACTTAACGAATATTACGAAAAAACTTCGGGAGTTCGAGCGACGATAGGAGGTATTAAGGGACTTAGGCCCTCGAAATTAACTAAGCTTAAAGAAGACTAGTTTATATTAATAAGAACGCCTAGGTTTTAAAGGTTACTTATTAACTAAATAACCCTCGTAATTATTTAACGTAGGCAAGATGTCGTCTTTTTTATTTAACTCTTTTATACTACGATTAAATAAGTCGGCGCCCCTTTCCTTTACCTTTCGACGGATCTTTCGAATCCGCGATAACCGACCTGCCGCCTCGGCGAGCTGAGACTAAAGCTTAGCTAGCTTAGAATAAAGCGATAAGAGCTTCTCGCTCGCGTCCTCTTTATCCGCGTCCAACTTTTACTATTACTTTAAAACCTTCTTTAAGGACGAAGTAATTAAAAAACCGTTATATAAACGACTACGATTTACGTACTCCTCGTAACGAGAAAAACGATCGGAAATATAATAATTTAATTTTTTATTTTTAAAATAATAGGAGTAAAATATATTAGCTGAACGATCGTTAAAAAAAATATAATTATAAAAAAAAACGTTTATAAACTTTAATAAAAAATTTATTAATACGATTTAAAACTATAATAAATATATATTATAATAAAAAAAGAAAAGAGGGAATTTATAAAATCTTAATATAATAGTATATAACGAATATTTATATTAATTAACCGCTTTAAAAATAAAATAACGTACCTTATAAGCGAGCTGCGTATATAAGCGAGCTACGTATTTTTAATTAATTTTTTTATAATTAATTTTATATTAATTTTTCTCTTTTAATAAGTATAGAATTAAAAAATAAAGAAAAAAGGTTTAATTTAACGCTTTAAACGTTTTAAAATAATTCGAAATTAAGTATACGAAAAGCTATAACGATATATTATATCTTAAAATTAACGTTACGTAGCCGACGACACGGAATTCGATTACGATCCGAAATTTCTATAAACTCTCGAAAGCTTTTTAATTTTAAAAAGAAATTAATTTTTTAATATATTATTAATCTAAATACGCGATCGTTTTTTTTTAATTAAGTAATATAAAAGATATAGCGAATTAATTATTTAATTTACGCGACGCGAGACGCGTCGGCGTTAATTAGGCCTTTAATTTCATATAACGATAACTAGACCTCCGGACGCGTTTTAACCGAAGAATCGATTATTAAAGAGTCCTTTATAAAGATCTTAACGCGTATCGCGTATAATTTATTCTCGTACGGAATATAATTTTAACGAGACCGGGTTTCTTATAAGCTAAATCTCGTCCGAAATAATTATAACCACCTCCGATCAACGCGGAAAGCCTAGGGTAATATAATAAAAGAACCGGGAATAAGTTATAATTATTTAAAGCGTCGGATTAAACGGTTACGCTATCCCTTCGTATATTATTTTTACTAGGAAAACGTACCTCTCTTTTTAATATAAAAATAGCTTATTATTAAAAAACTAAGTAATTATAATTATTAAAAATAATTAAATTATAAATAAAAAAAATAAAAACTAAATTCAATATTTTAATTAATATATATTAAGTTTTATATAAAAGGTTATTATTACTTTTTAATCTTAAACGGCTATAAAAATTATTATTTAATAACTTTTAAGCTTTATTATAAAAAGAACTCGATTATTATACTTTATATATTTTTTTATTCGTTATATAAATTTTAACCTTTTAATATCGGCTATTTTCGTATATTAAAAAAAGTGTACGAGAAAGAAATTAAAGGTTTTATACGGGCGTATATTACTTATATTTTTAAGGAAGACTTCTTACTAATGTTTTTAAAAGTGTTCCAAGCGACTTTTATTATTTTAAATATATAAAGAGGCTTTCGAAAAATAGGACTCGTCTCGTATAATCCGGAATATATTATTTTATAATTAAATAAAAAACTACGTATTTTAATACCTCCGGGAACGTCTTCCGGCTTATTTATCCTTTAAAAATTAAAAATTTTAAATAACTCGATTAAGGCTTAATTTTAAACCGAATACGTTTAAAACCGTATCATATAATATTAAAATAAATTTCCGATATTTATTTTAATTAGTTCTAATTAAATCGTAAAGGTTATAACGTAAATTATATACCGAGTTATTTTTTTAAAAAATAAAAACGCGATACTTTAAAAAGTAAATAAAATATTTAGCCGGTGCCACCGTACGAGAAAAAAAACGGCTATAAAACAAAAAATTACTTCGTATATAAACTAAAAAAGACTTATAGTTTTAAAAAAATATTAATAAATAGTTATAAAACGAAGCGCGTCGGAGAAGTAGTTATATAAAGACGTTTAAGACACGCTTATAACGCTATAGAATTTACGGAAAGCCCGGGTATAATACGCGTACTTATTAAAATAGTATAAAAACCTTTAAAAATAATAATTATTAATATATTTAATTAATTCTAAGCGTTATAATCGAGTTAATTTATAACTTATAAAGCTTAATAATAAAAAGTGCGTAGCTCGTTTATATACGTAGCTAGCTTATAAGGTACGTTAATAAAAAGAGGAAGGATAATATTATAACTTAATTTAATAATACGGCTAATACCTACTTTTAAAATAGAATTAAAATAACTCGAAATACTTACGAACTAATAAATAGTTATTAATTCCGTTAATTAACGCTTATAACCCTACTTATAATAATAAAAATCTATTATATTAACTATAATAACCGACACTACGATAATAAACGTATATAATTAACTTAGCGCAGCACTCGAAAAATAGTATAGGATAAATAAATAAAAATAAACAGGTAAAAATAACTAGTATAAATTATATAGATAAAACGGAGTCACGTGTCGATAAAATAAAAAGCTATAAGATTACGACGCTTTTAATAATCCCGGAGCTATAAAATTATAACGCTCTTAATAATCCGAGACGACGCATTACGGTATATAACGTAATCCGGCGTAGATTAATAAAGGAGAAACGAGATATATAATAATAAACATTTTTTATATATTTTATATAAACGCTCTTTACTTTAATAATTAATTTAAGTATTAATTTTAATTTATTAATAAAATAAACAATTTTAACGTAATTATTATAAATCCTTTTAAATTTACGCACCTTAATTACTTTCGTTCCTACGGCTATTAAATATTATATTAATAAAGGCGGACCTTTATCGCACGTGTAAATACTCTTTCGTATTATTAATATAAACCTTAATACATCTTATTAAGATTCTTTTAAAACCCGGATAACGTTTATTATATTAAGCTTTAAACTTCGTACGATAATAATTAAACCTCTAAACGCGTTTTAATCGAAAAATCGATTATTAAAAAGTTCTTTATAAAGATCTCGGCGCGTATCGCGTATAGTTTACCCTCGTACGAAATATAATTAATAAATATGAGATTTAAAAAGAGGATATTTATAACTTTAACGAGACCGGCTTTCTTATAAACTAAATCTCGTTCGAAATAATCGTTATAACCTCCGATCGATACGAAAAGCTTAAAATAATTTAATAAAAGAACCGGGAATAAGTTATAATTATTTAAAACGTTAAATTATACGATTACGCTATCCTTTTATATATTATATTTACCGGAAAAACGTACCTCTTTTTTTAATACGAAAATAGCCTATTATCGAAGAATTAAATAATCGTAATTATTAAAAACGGTTAAATTACGAATAAAAAAAGCGAGAACTAAATTCGATACTTTAATAAATATACGAAGTCTTATACGAAAAATATTTATCGCTTATTAATCCTTAACGGTTATAAGAGCTATTATTTAATAATTTTTAAACTTTATTATAAAAAGAACTCGATTATTATACTTTATATATTTTTTTATTTATTATATAAATTCTAACCTTTTAATATCGGCTATTTTTATACCTTAAAAAGGTCGTATAAAAAAGAAATCAAGGGTTTTATACGAGCGTATCTCACTTATATCTTAAAAGAGGACTTTTTATTAACGTTTTTAAAAACGTTTTAGTCGATTTTTATCGTTTTAAATATTTAAAAAAGCTTTTTAAAAATAAGACTTATATCGTATAACTCGAAATATATTATTTTATAATTAAATATAAAACTACGTATATCGACGCTTTTAGTAACCTCTTTCGGCTTATTTATAACTTAAGAATTAAAAACTTTAAATAATTTAATTAAAGCTTAATTTTAAACCGAATATATTAAAAATCGAATCGCGTAATATTAAAATAGTTCTTCGATATTAATTTTAATTAAACTTAATTAAATTACGAAATATATAACGTAAGTTATATACCGGCTCGCTTTATTAAAAGGTAAAGTAATCGCATTACGAGAGGTAAGTAAAATACTTAGCCGGCGCCGTTATACGAAAAAAACGGCTATAAAATAAAGGATTATTTCGTATATAAACTAGAAAAGACTTATAGTTTTAAAAAGATGTTAATAAATAATTATAAAACGAATCGCGTTAAAGGAGTAATCGTACGAGGACGTTTAAAACGCGCTTATAACGTTATAGAATCTACGGAGAGCCCGGGCATAATATTCGTACCTATTAAAATAATATAAAAGTATTTAAAGATAAAGATTCCGATTAATTCTAAGATATTAAATACGTTATAGTAGAATTAATTTATACTTAGTTATACTAGGTCTTAAGAAGTGTTTAATTCATTTATGTGTTTAATTCGCTTATAAGGGTACGTTATATCGTAATCTAGAACCGAAACCTCCCACGATAATACTACTCACTTATCGTAACGTCAACGACCCAGTTTAGTGGAGATAGTACATTGGCAAGATTAGCAACTTCCACCTCACGACAGGGGGGGTAAGTAAGCCGGAGCACGCTATCGGAGCACGCCATCGGAGTACGATATCGCACAACATCGGTTGGTTGCGGAGTGGGCGCCGATAGAGTATAAAAGAAAACAAGGTTTCGCCTACGGCACCGGACTCGCAAGCAAGGCTCGATATACTCTGTTTGCTTACCGGCCATACACGCAGTATCTCATCATGGAGGCTGTTGTTGCTCCGATACTGCTCGGGCTCCTGGGCCTGGCTTACGCCCAGAGCCAAGCGACTAGTGGACCTGCGAATGATCTGACGAAGTCAAAGGACAAGCCGAACTTCATCTTCATCATCACGGATGACCAGGATCTTCGCCTCGGCTCGCTCGAGTACCAGTCCGCGGTGCAGAAGCACTTCGTCGATCAAGGCACTACCTTCTCGAAGCACTATTGCACCATTTCGCTCTGCTGTCCTTCCAGGGTGTCACTACTTACCGGCAGAGCGGCGCACAACACCAATGTGACCGATGTTTCATTGCCGTACGGTAAGATGCGCCCCTCCAAAACACCATCGACACGTTCCCCTTGGCTGAAGCCCTGTGGCATAGGTGGCTACCCAAAGTTCGCCTCAGAGGGATGGAACGACAAATACCTGCCCGTCTGGCTCCAAGAGGCTGGGTATAATACCTACTACACGGGCAAGCTGATGAACGGCTTTTCGACCTCGACGTACAACAACCCCTTTCCCAAAGGCTGGACTGGGACTGACTGTAAGTTATACTGCAATGGATATTGAGTAAACAGGGACAAGGTGGTGGTTGCTAAAAGAATATATTAGTTTTCTTGGACCCCAACACCTACGTGTATTACAATGTTACCATGCAAAACAACAAGGAGACCCCACGGACGCTCACAGGTCAATACTCGACCGACCTGGTGGCAAACAAGACACTTGCATTCCTGGACGAAGCGCTGGCCGATGGTGATGCTCCACAGAAGCCCTTCTTCATCGGCGTCGCCCCCATCGGACCCCATTCCGAGACCTGGCAGGGGAGGTTTAGCACACCTGTGCCGGCGGATCGCCACAAGGAACTTTTTCCCGGGCTCAAAGTTCCACGGACTCCTAACTTTAACCCAGAAGTGGTGAGTTAATTTCGAACTGTATCGATATTCGTTATTTCCGGTCTCTGACTCTTACCACCTGTGATGAACTCGGGGCGAGCTCAGAGTCAAGGAAACTGCAAACAGCAAGCGCACGAAAAGCCCAGCGGCGGGGGCTGGATCAAAACGCTGGAGCGCCAGGACCAGACCGCGGTAGACTACCACGACGACTTCTACCGGCGGCGCATCCAGTCGCTGCAGGCCGTGGACGACCTGGTAGACGGCATCGTGCGCCGGCTGGATGCCGCGCCCCCGCCGTGCTGGCCAACACGTACCTCCTCTACACGTCGGACAACGGCTTCCACGTCGGGCAGCACCGGCTCGCGCCGGGCAAGGCGTGCGCCATCGAGGAGGACATCAACGTGCCGTTCGTGATCCGGGGCCCGGGCATCGCCGCGGGCCAAAGGTGGGAGCGGCCGACCTCCCACACCGACATCGTGCCGACTCTGTTCGAGCTCGCGGGCATCCCGCTGCAGGAGGGGTTCGACGGCGTGCCCATGCCCGTGACCGAGGCGGCCCAGCGGCAGAGCGAGGGGTCCGCGGTGACCCGCAAGAGCGAGCACGTGAACGTCGAGTTCTGGGGCGATGGTCTCCTGGAGGGCGACTATCCCGGAAGTGGGAGTGGGATCAGTGGTAGTGCGTCTGCTTGATTTCATCTTGGCCCTTCCTTCTCTTCATACACCCTTTTATCATGTTATTTGACACGACAACCGTCGATTGAAAGAGACTTGCTGACCAGGAGATTGACTACTATGTAGTTAGTGGTTTGAACGATACTTACAAGGCTCTGCGGCTCCTTGGCGACGGCTATGACCTGTCGTACACAGTGTGGTGTACCAACGAACACGAGCTCTACGACTTGAAGGTGCGTGCCTCTGAGTATCCTTAACTCTTTCTTTCCATCAGCCAAGCCCATATGAAGCCCACCTTGGATACTCGTAGGCCTAACTAACCCTTGAACACAACAGGCCGATCCCTGGCAGATGAACAACATCTACGCCGCCAACAGCAGCAGTAGCAGTAGCAGCAATCGGACTGATGCCCTCCTCTACGGCTGGGCAAAGGACAAGCTGATCGCGCGCGTCGACGCGCTGCTCCTGACGCTGAAGGCCTGCAAGGGCGCCGTGTGCCGCCAGCCGTGGGAGGCGCTGCACCCCGAAGGCAACGTGCACAGCCTGCGCGACGCCATGGGCCCGGAGTTCGACGACTTCTATACGCAGCAACAGCCCCGCGTCAGCTTCTCGGCGTGCAAGCTTGGGTACCTGGCCGAGTTCGAGGGCGCGATGCAGCCTTCCGTCTTCGGGGACGCGGCGGGTGGGATGGCGGCTCGGTGGGAGGACTGGACTTGAGAAAGAATTTCGAAAGAATCAGGAGAACATGCGAGGTGTCGCTGTACATATGGGAGATAAGCGTATGGAATTGGGTTTATAGCATACGTGTGCCATACATATACATGTAGTCCTATGAACCTAGCGGCTTATACCCGCAACCTTTTGTCATGTTGTGCAGAATGCGCGACCTCTAAAGCGAAATGAAGCAATACATACGCCCATCCAGATCGACATGAGTCATTCAATTGGATTGTGGATGGGTGCTCTTCGACATACGCATGTTTAGCGTATTCATCGTAGTTTTTGAGTCTTTTCATCTCGCGGGGTGGACGATGTCTGCAATAGCGCACTCTCAGCTCCAAGAAGAGAGGGAGAGCGCCGCGAGTACCCCCATCCGGGTGTAATACCTGCGCTTTTCCGAGGTGAGCGGCCAAGGGCAACTCGACTGAGTGATGAGGGGATATTTATGTACCACCTTCCTGTTCTTGCATACATGTTTCAGCACGTTGAGGTTGTGTGTGTGTTTGTGTATGCATGTGTGCGTTTTGCGTGTTCGTGTTCGCTGCCAAGATTTTAGCTGGCATCCACTGTATTGGGACAAGCCCTTTGACAGCGCTCGCTACCATCATTCAACAATAGCAACTTGAATTGGTAACTGAGTCGAGCAGTCCGATAGTCAATCTGATCTGTGGCTGTCATCTCATTGAACCCGGGTTTCGCAAAGCTTGGGTTCCAGATGCCAAACCCTTAAAGTCATGTCCATCTGCCGGGCCAATTGCCACAGTGCCACAAAAGCTCTTGGTCGTTCATCGTGCCAAGCGAACCAAGACAAGGCACAACAGTCCGTCGAGAAGAACAATACTTAGCTTGTTCTAGCGCGCCATTTCCCCATGCTGTGGCTAGGCTATGATGGGATCAAGTGCGTCCAAGTCCGGCATTCGGTGTAGTATTCATACGAGACCAGCATCACATCCGCTCCCTTCGGCAAGTACAAGCTGGCCAATAAGGCATGCATACCCCTAGGCTCTCTCAGCGAGTCGGGATCAGCGGTTCATGGCATATGACTCGCGTGATAGAGCTGAGCAGCGTCCTCCCGTTGCATCCAGAAGCATTCCTCGGCGGAATTGCGGTGCCATCGGGGTAGCCTCCTTACTCTAGCTTTTAGTGGCCGTAGAGTGCGGAGTGGTGGGCTCCTGAAGGCGTCCTCCCCCGCATTCTCCCCAACCCCATACCCGCACCTGGAGAGACGGGACCCGCTTACCTCTTTTCATCATAATCGCAAGGGGCCCCTGGTCCGTACAAGACGAGCCCCCGCATGACTTGGATATTATGTATGGTACCACAAGGATTCTGGGAGGAGGAGCATAGGTGCGTATTCGGGGGGTGGGGGATGAAGAAGAAGAAGAAGAAGAAGAAGAAGAAGAAGAAGAAGGAGGAGGAAGAAGCAGGTCTCATTTCGGAGATCGGAGAAATACTTGATAATAAGCGACTGCCCAACACGGTGGTACTTTGTTGATGTGTGTCTTAATTTCGTCTCAACTCACCACCGGACTCCCTCCTGTCATCCGAAGTGCGAATAAGGCCCTGAACCTAATCGAATCATCGTATGCGCTTGCTTCGGCAAAACACGTCACTTTTGCCAAGTAGTCCGTGGCTGGTTGTTGTCGTCGTCGTCGAGTCGAAGTGTCTGCACGAAGTCCCCGTCGCGAGAGCCACGAAAGGGACCATCCGCTCGAGCAGCCATCCACGAATCCAAATCTCACAATAACAAGCCAAAATGGGATGGAAGGAGTTCGTCAAGCGCCGCTCTCTTCGCGCCAGGGACCATGAGAGGACAAAAGCTGCCGAGCTGACCATCAGAGAGTCGCTGTATCCCATCATCCTGGTCACCATTCTCTTTTTCCTCTGGGGATTCAGTTACGGTCTCCTGGATACCTTGAACAAGTAAGTGCGCCCCATTGTCCAAGGACCCCCCTTCGCCATTCCCGTAGTGGCTGTCCAAACCCCGCCCCAACGGCATCGTCATATCACTAATACAGGCAAATCGCAGGCATTTCCAAAACACTCTTAACATCACCAAGTCTAGGTCGTCGGGGCTTCAGGCCGCATATTTCGGGTATGTCTCGAGGACGCAGAAGAACCTCGCATGAAGGACCCCTAAGAACTCTTCAATGCACCAACTGACACTTACCTTCCACCTTGCAGTGCTTACCCGATCGCATCCCTCGGCCATGCCGCCTGGATCCTTCGCCATTATGGCTATCGAGCCACTTTCATCTGGGGCTTATGTCTCTACGGTTCGCGACACCAAATCTGGTAGTATTCACTTCATCGACTTTGCGCTGACTCTCTTCCTCCTTCTATTCAGGCATTGGAGCTTTGATTGCTTTCCCCTGTATCAAGGCGAAGTCCTTTGGCGGTTTTTGCGCAGCCATCTTTATTATTGGTAACGGACTGGGTTCGCTCGAAACTGCTGCCAATCCTTATATCACTGGTAAGCCAGAGCGGGAACTTGCTATACTGTAGGGAAGCACGAGACTGACCCATGCTGCCTACGAACGCACATAGTCTGCGGCCCCCCTCGATATGCCGAGCTCCGCATCAACTTCTCGCAGGCCTTCAATGGCATCGGGACAGTGATTGCCCCCGTGCTTGGGAGCTATGTACTGTTTACATTTGACGACCAGACCGCTCTGGCCAACGTGCAATGGATCTACATCGCCATTGCCGTCTTCGTCTTCCTCCTCGCGATCGTCTTTTTCCTGTCCGTGATCCCTGAGATCACGGATGCCGACATGGCGTAAGTTGTCACATCCAATGCGGCCCTGAGTCGCTCAATGATGCTAAAACGTTTGCCCTTGTATAGCTTCCAGGCTAGCGAGACCCATGCGAACGCCGACCACCTGCCTCTCTGGAAGCAGTACCGCCTATTCCATGCCGCATTTGCCCAGTTCTGCTATACCGGTGCTCAAGTGGCTATTGCCAGGTGAGTGAGAACCTAAACCTACTCAATCTCTCCCGTATGAGAACTGACAGGCCGACGGGCTACCTACTTGCCCACCTTTCATGTTCTTCCTTACTGACTGACTGACTTGCCACCTTCACACAGTTACTTCATCAACTACGTCACCGAGACCGTCCCGGCCGCCATGGTGAACAAGGAACAGGGCTCGGCGCTGGCCGCCAAGTACCTCGCCGGCGCCCAGGCCGCCTTCGCCATCGGCCGATTCGCCGGCGTCGGCCTGATGAAGTGCGTCCGGCCGCGCTGGGTCTTCCTCACCTACCTGACCATGTGCATCATCTTCGTCGCGCCGTCCATCACGCAGCGCGGCAACATCGGCATGTCGATGCTGTACATCACCTTGTTCTTCGAGTCGATTTGCTTCCCCACCATTGTAAGTAGAGACTGATATCCTTATGTGCCGTCTCTATATAAGTGCGTGTAACTTCACGGACTGTTCGCTGACATCGAAAAACTCCCTCAATGCAGGTAGCACTAGGCATGCGCGGCCTCGGCCGCCACACCAAGCGCGGCTCCGGCTTCCTCGTGGGCGGCGTCATGGGCGGCGCCGTCGTCCCGCCCCTGCTGGGCGTCGCCGCCGACCGCCACGGCACGCCGCTGGCCATGGTCGTGCCCATGATGTTCTTCGTCGCCGCCGAGACGTACGCCGTCGCCGTCAACTTCGTGCCGGCCTACCGCGACCCCGCCGACGCCTTCAGCACCACCGAGGTCGGTCTGCAGCCGCACCACAGCGACGAGGAGAAGGTTCAGCAGGATACGCTCGAGAGCAGTGAGGGAGCGGGGGTCGGTCATGGGGTCGGTGGAAACAATACCACTATCCTCGGGGACGAGAAGGTTAAATGAGGGGTGCAGATACCGCTGGCATGGATTCTAGGGAGGCACGCATGTGTAAGGGGGCTAAAACCTACGTCGGTGGGCGCATAAACTCGTCTAGGGTTTCCTTTCAGTGAGCAACATGAGGGCGAATGCGATTGACGAGTTAAACAAATCTTATGCGATGTAGCTGTTAGCCGTTAGTCCTTGAAGGCACTAGAGCGTTCATTTGACGTCAACGTTTCCCGGTACCATTTCACATTGCACGCTGTGTGACCCTCGATGGTCAATGCTGGTTTCTCAACGACCCCTCGACCGTAGACGAGACACAATTGATGTCACTAGGACAAGTACACAAGGCACCTTGAGTGCAATACTGCGGGTATCGCATCCCCGCCCGTGTGTAACAACATGCGGTACGAGACCGGCACACTTTGGTGTAGGTACACCCACTCTTCCCCTCAAGACATATCCAACGTCTTGATCCAGATCATCTTCGCACTAAATGAAAACACGTCTTGCCTTTGAACTCCGTATTATGGTCTATATCAACATGCAAGAACGACCCATCAGCCCGTCAACGACCCTCAATCCAGCGGCCCGGTGAAATTCCTATCCTCGCCCTGCCAGCCCAACAGCGGCCAGTGGTCCGGCAACGTCGCGATGCCGGGCAGCGTGTACCGTCCCTCGCACGCGCCCTCGGTGCATCGCATGCCGCCGCCACATAGACCCCCAGAGATTGCAGTAGCATTCCTCCGTCGAGGGACAGTGTACGCTTTCCTTGCCGAAGATGACTAGGTGATGAAAACATCAGGGGTAAGTAATACTGTGTGCACTATTGATAAAAGGAAGAGAAAGAGGTTCTTACTATTCCAGGCGAACTCCATGACCCTCCCGCTCAGGTCGTCCGTCAACGGCGTGTCGAGCAACCAATCCCGGAAGCGCACATAGTCCTCACGAGGGCGCCGCCGGATCGTCTCCCGCGTCACGGCGAACTGGGAGCAGCAGCTCACGGCGACGACGTCGGGCACCGGCACGCCCGGCAGGAGCCCCTCGAACGCCCGTTTGTAGATGGCTTTGGTCGTCGTGGGCCCCGCACCTTCCGCCTCCGCCTCCTCGGCGGCGTCCAGGTGGGGGTGAATCTCTTCCGGGCACCCGATGAATCAGACGCAGCGCAAGTTGACGTACCCCGCCCGCTGGATGTGGTCGAATCGAGAGACGCCGCAGCGTCGGCACCGCGTCGTAGTCCGGGTCGTCGTTGTGCCAGGCGAAGCGCGCGGCGTGGAAGAAGATGGTCGTGGGCGCGAGGCTGTCGTAGTGGTCCACGATGTGCGTGAGGTAGACCATGGCCTCGCGGCCTTTGTTCTTGGGGACCGTTAGCGGGGCGGCGTCATCGTCAGCGTCGACGACGTATATGCGTTTGCTCCACTCCTGTTGCAGGTGTCGCTGGAACCAGGACGTGTCGTCGCTATTCAGGCTGGCGGCCACGATTTCGACGTCCGGCGGCGGTTCTTGGAGTGGCGGCGGCCGTTGCTGCTGCTGCTCCTGCTCCTTGGTTGTCGGTACTACTGCTGCTACCTGCGATCCGGTGCTATCCCCTGCTGGGTTTACCGCTACTACGTGACTGTCAAAGCCGGCGGTATGGTGGTGGTAAAGGAGGATTAAAAAGCAGAGACACAGCAGGGTGAAGGAGAGTAAGAGACTCCGAGTTGGGTTGGGCCGGTCCGTCAACATGATTTAGGATTCTAAAAGAAGTTCCAACATAAGACAGCAATTTCTTCGTACAATCGACGTCATTGCTAATGACAAAGTATATGCGTTCAAGAGGATGAATGAAGAAAAAAAAAGACCAGAGAAGAAAACAATCCATGCGTTTCTTGTTTTCCAAAGATCACCCATAAGATCGTTTATTTATTGCTCACTCCTCCTGCATCATTTTACGAAGTTTGGTTACATAGCCGCTGATGGGTCGGCTTTTTTGGGTGACGATCTACTGGCGTCAAGAGCCTATGATAGGGAGGTTGCCACTGCACCCCTGACGCTATGGAGCCCCCCTGGTTGTCGGTAACCAATAGGGGGCTGCGCAAACAACCAACTGCATCCAGCGCAGTCCGCGGCGGTTACAGCAGCCACCATAACTTACGATGCCACTTCCCATCTCATGGGCGAAGCGCCCGCAAGGTATAGTATGGTGCTCGCTTGCGGAGTCGCTGAAACAACTGCAGGCTTAACACCCAACAACACCAACACTCGTAACAACAGGCTCGGGCCGAGCTGGAAGCCGAATAGCTGTTCTACTTCCCGAAGATGATATATCCCTTAGAAGTAAATGATGAAAGCGCATATCAGTTAGCCCCCGAGATGCATCTTGATAGATACAACCACACATCTACATATTAACTGCTTTGAGGGAACAATGCAACAACAATGATCACCAATACTCTCCTTCTGTACATGTTGTTTCTCAACACATCATCGTCTATCATGAATCGCATTGTCGCTGCGGCAAACCAAACAACAAAGGCTGATGACGCAGGATCGCTCTCGTCTCCAGCTCAATCTCCCGCTCAGGGCGTCGTCCTCAATCTTCTTCAAGGAAGGGACCAGTGCTTTGATGTGTTCGGTGATGGCACCACCAATTCAGTATGCGCTCCAAGCACAACGTTATTTTGTAAGTAACTATCTGAAGCTTAGTGTGTGCGCGGTGATCTTTGGAGAAACCTGCCTTCGAGTGTCGTGTCTCTCTCCCTAGGCTACCTGGGCTAAAAGGTTCCTTTCGCCCTCACCAGGCATAAAACCTGGCCAGGACTACCCATCCTGTCAGCAAGCACTAGGGAAAGGCTGGTGCTGTGTCGGAAAGTGAGTTAGCTCTATTATTTCGAAAGGGGTAACGACGATTCAACACTAACACGGGAGGGTTATCCGATCGACAATGTCAGTAGCATGAATTACAACTGCTACGCCGACCAGTCCTCCGCCTGCAACGAAGCCAACTCGGTTCCCTGCACTAACCTCAGCCCCGGCACGAAGAAGGCGTGCTGCCCGCCGCTGACGAGCTGTGCGGACCGGCAGCAAGGGTCCAATGTACGCTGCGAGATCGCCCACCCCAATCCATGGCGCTCGCCGGCGGTGGTAGAACACGGCCGTCTTCGTCATCGACTAGCAGCACCTCCAAGTCCGCATCGACATCTTCTTCGTCTTCCTCTGCTTCTACCTCGGCCTCCGCTGCTGTGTCTCCAACAGCGACATCAGATACCACACCTATGGTCAATATAGGTAACGGGGAGAACGCCGCCGCCGCCGCCGCGCAAGAGCAGCCGAACACCGCGATGGAAGGAGGTTCCATCGCTGGTATAGCGGTCGAAGTCGTCCTTTTCTTCTACTGGCTGGCCTGGTGGCGCGGTACTTCTCGCGCCGCCAGAGGATGAAAAAGGACGCTGCGCCGCCGGCTTGGAATAGCCAACCTCCCCCTCCCTCCTTTTGCTGCCGCAGATAATCAGAAGGTACAAGGTATGGAGGCTGTCGGGACAGCCCCTGACTCTCACCACTGGAAATATCAGGGTTCCCAGCAACATGTTGCAGAGCTGTATGGAGACAACGGACATAGCTACTATGGCCCACATGAGATGGATAACACTTACCAGTCGCGGTAATAATTATATGAAAGATGAGCAAGGGAGCCCGTGATGTGTATATCATAAATTAGGTAGATAAATAGATGGCTTGGTATTACCTTGTGCTTTCGCTCAAGGAGGCTGGTCAATTAGGGCAGTATATGTACCCGTTGAAGCCCGGGAAGGTCCGAGAGCCGTTCATGTCTGTGAAGATGATGCTCAGTGCCCCCCAGACGGTGTAAAACAGCTTGAACCCTGCGTGGTCTTCCTCCCTGCCCCGGCACCAACAACATCAACAACCATGTGCGGGCGGTCCTCTGCTCCTGATTCAGCCCCTAAGCTCCTCGATGATGTCGAATGCCCTCAGGATAACCTGCCTCTGCTCGTCCTGGATCCACGTAAACGTCCTCTCGCCGACCCCACCCGCCACCAGATCAACGAGCGAAGCCCAGACGAAATCCTCATGCTCCTCAGGGTCAAGCCGGACCCTAAGCGGCGACCTCCGCCCCTCATCAGTCTCATCCTCCCCCCTTTTCTCTGCCGAAAGCTCATCATCTTCATCATCATCGGCCTCGGCCTCCACGATGAATGTCACCTTCCGCCATATTTCTCCGCGGTCCAGCCACTCGTGCCGCTGCCGGTCGACGACGGCGACGAACCGTCGAACCCGGAGGCCCGCCTCCTCGGCCAGCTCACGCGCCGCCGCGTCCAGGATGCTGGCGTCGTGCGGGTCGCACGAGCCGCCGGGGATCTCCCAGCAGAGACCGCCGTAGTCGTGGCGGCTGCGCTGGACGAGGAGGATCTTCTTGGGTAGTTCCTGCAGCTTCTCTCGAGATGAAGAATGGTGGTGGCGTCCACTAAATCGGGAAGGTTGTGATAGCTGTGTATGTAGCTGATGTTCCTTTTTGGCGAAGACAGCAGTGGGTACCACCGCCCTCGTCTCTTCGATCCTTGATTTGAGTGAGGATGGAGAGTGCTCAGAGGAAGAGGGCGGAGAAGAGGAGAGAGATGATGTTGGAGAAGGAGGAAAGGGCGAGAAGACACGGTCCTGTTGCAACGGGGGCAAGGAGGACGAGGGGTACAGAAAGAGGGGAGGCGAGAGGAGGAGGCGAAGTCTGATCGCTCTCTTCACGAACAGGGAAGTATGAAAATGATGATCTGCTACGGGCTTCAGCCAAGCTCCGGCCATCGTTGCCAAGGACCACGGTTCCGACGACGAGGTGGGTTACGCCCTCCGACTTGTGCTGCTCGAGGTAGGCGGCTGGTGTTATAAGATAAGGACGAAGATGTTCTGGTATAACCGGCAATGGGGCATTATCGACGTTGCTGGTAGGCATTCTCACGAATAATCGTGTCACGTGCTTCTAGTAGACGATGTATCGTGCTCGGTATTGACCTGGGATGAAGGGAAGATACGAGCAGATATAGATGAGTCGAGCGAGGTGGGCAATAGCGCAAGTGGAAAGTGATGCCGTTGGAGGAATACCAAGAGCTAAGAAGTGCCAAGGACCCGGGTCGATAATGGCACTCGGGCTGTGGATAAGTTCACGCCAGGGAGTGATAAGAATATAGAGAATGAGGGATCCATGAGGTGGCCATCTCCAGTGTGTATATATGTCTGAGTATGTTATGCCGGTAAAGTAGCATTGTTTGCAACAGGGGTATATCGGCTTACCGCGGCAGACGTTGCTAGTATAAGGCCATGATTCTTTCCCCAAAAACACGGGCGTACGTAGCTCTCCTCCGCAGGGTGTGCTAAGAGTGTAATTATCCATCGGCTCAAGCTCTTTTCGGAGTCGTTCTTAGTGAGCGGACGCAGTTCCAGCCAATGGAACAGGAGCCATATCAACCCCTAGAGGTGGTCCTCCCGGACTAGTCGAGATGCAGATGGATGGGTACTCTGTTCTTTCGTGTCAGACAACCAGTCTTATTGGCGTTTCGTCCATCCCCGTAAGTATCTGCCTAATTCTGAACATCATTGTTTCT
The DNA here is from genome assembly GCF_038363925.1 of Apiospora phragmitis. Taxonomy (NCBI): domain Eukaryota; kingdom Fungi; phylum Ascomycota; class Sordariomycetes; order Amphisphaeriales; family Apiosporaceae; genus Apiospora; species Apiospora phragmitis. The sequence goes on along the minus strand of NW_027117400.1, from coordinate 4,678,860 downwards.
GTCATTCTCACTCCCTTTCCGAAAACTGGTTGAAGTGTGTCGAGATCAGAGTCGTCGCCAGTTGGCTGTGGAGGGATGACAAGGCGGCAGCCTTTCGATGCAGGCAGAGATGATTGTCAGACCCAAGGACAACATCCGCTTGGTTGGCCAAGACAACAAACAGTATTACTGCCACCCATATGAGACAGTACTTCATGTATGCAATAAATAGCCTGCGCGCATCTCCCGCGGAAGACCGTTGCACCGAAAGCACGACAGACGGTGTCTCTTCATCGATGTGGTGATATCGACCCCCAATTGCGGTAGACGCCGCTCATCGATGCAAGTATATCTTCATGGCGTCTGCCTAGTTAGACAAGCGATGCTACTTCAGATCACCCATAGTCCGCATGCTACCTTGCGACGAGTCCAAAGCGTGATAACGATGGATGTAACTGGCGCAATTGGGATTTGGGGCCCGCGGGGTTGTGCCTCTAGCGGACTCGCCAAGCTGCCTCGGAACCAGGCATTTGCATCAATTGCAAGACGATGGCGCATGCCATGCAGCCAAGATTAGACATGCAACAACGACAGGTATGGATCAGGGAAATGGGGGCCTGGCACAAGAATAGATTGATCGGTACCTTGTAGGCAGATCCTCGGACGACTCAATCTGCAGAAGAGAGGAGTAGGATGTGATGGGAAATCTGAAGGTAGAGAGGTGGAAGGAGTGCCCGAAAAAGCAAACGAGGCTGCTGCCCAGATAACAGCGTCACACACGCCCTGGCGATAGTGCTGATGCAGAAAGCCAATTGACCACCCGACACGACATGACAGCCTGTCAGACTCGGATTGGTTGCAGGCCAGACGAGGCATGTCTTGTAGGGCCGAAACACGTCAATCGTTATATAAGGCAACCTTATACCATTCATGATGACGATTGATCATGATATCTTATAACCTCCCTTACTTTCCCCTTACTGCCCATTTCCCAAACCGTGTACTGCTATAATTACTTCGTTACATCAGACCAGACTCCTGGCGTGAGCAAGCAAGCAGCACAGCACGTAGATTACGTGCTGGGTGAGCCGACGCGGCACGACCACATGCGCCAAATACGACAGGAGGGGCATATCTTGCGAGATCGAGCTGCTCCAGATCGGCCTGGGACCATGCGGAATTTGGATAAATCGCAGCAATGAACATAGCACTGGACCATTGGTCTCAGCCTGTTTGCGTGACGGTCCCGCTAGCAGGGGAAGGTGGAAAACGAGGTATACGCAAGGTGAAAGACCTCGATATTTCTAGATTCACAGATCGTCAATGTATGAGAAGCTGTGGACACAGTACGTGAGCCAGTTGGCGGGTGTCACGTCACGTGTGTTGTTGCTGCTGCCGTCACTGGAGGTCGGATCATGAGCAGAAAGTGTCTTTGCCCATATCCACATACAAATAGCGGTCTACTCTGAATATGAGACATGATATGGCAAGAGAGTACGAGTTTCTGCAAACATGCACGTCCGATTGTTCCTTGAAACTATTTATGTGTTACTCATCATACAGATATTAATTAGTGATCGACGAGCTATCGCAAAGTACAGACTAGCAGTGGTATTCCCAGTAGGAAAAAGAAAACACGCACACCCCGGGAAAGAACGACTTGTGCCTAAACCCATTCTCCGTCCTGTAAGCCCTTAACCGACTGGTCAATATACCTATGTACGCCGTCCTTGAATGATCCGCAACGCCCGCTATGCTGTTGGGCCTTTTCCAGCTCTCCCAAAACCTCGTTTCGAAATGCACCCCTAGTAGGGCCCAATCCCAACTCGAACCAAACCCAGAGAACACTCTGCCCTTTTACACCCACCATACACGTAACGACGTAAACCCGAGAGGCAGGACCCAACACGGTCATCAAAGGGTATGGGGTAAAAACACGATCGAAGCATAATAATGATGAACTGGAGACCACCAAACATGACCGAAACTCCTGTTGCCACTCAGAAACTCAAGCCCTACTTGTGGGCCCTCCTGTGGAAGCCGGCCTCGCAGCCGTTTGACCAACTTGCTTGTCCTGTGGGCCATAATAGCCGTGCAGCTCAGCCGCTTCGTTGACCGCTTCAAGAGGAGCGAGTGTGCCGGCCGCGGCACTCTCGCTGCGACCACGGTAAGCACTGTCGCTGCTTTGCCGCCTACTGCCGCCCGTGGGCCGTTTCGCCCCACTAGAGCGCCTTCTGCTCGCCGTCTCAATCGCGTCGAGCTCAGATTGCCCATGAGCACCGTCGATGCTACCACTGACCTCGCTGGCATTACTCCAGCGTCCTGGGCGATAAGTCGTCTGCGAGTCGTAACTGACACGGTAGGTGCCGTGCTGTCCGTCACTTTCCCCGTTGGGTACGGGGTTATAATGACCGGGCCACGAAGGTGGAGTTGCTCGTCCGTCGCTGAGGGGCGGGCTTCTGGCTGGTGAGCTGTAACGTCCATCGACACTCGAGTCAGACCGACCCCTTAAATGCGATGGACGTAGACTCGGAGTCGCCTGGCTCAAGGGGTCAATGTCGACCTCGGTCACGGTAGTCGTGCTGTAGCCCTGCTTGTGCGACTTGTGCGACGACGACGTTGTTTGCTGTCCGTTTGACGAACCGCGCTTGGATTCCTCGACCGCTTTCTCTGTCCGTCTCAATCTACGAACAATGATAAAAGCAGCGATAACAACCGCTATCAGAACCACGGCGACACTAGCGATAATGGCTCCCAGTGCTGCCGTGCTTAGTCCTGTACTGTTGCTGCTACTCTGGACTGTTGCTATCGCAGGGACTTTGGATATCGTGGAAGCCACCAGTTTCGGGACGGCGCCTGGCTGTCCAAACGTGTAACTTGCAGGAGCTGGCGTGATAGTAGTGGTATATGACATTTGGGATGTCACAGCGTGGCCTTCTGAGTCGGTGACCACCGTGGCTGTACTAACAACCGCTGTCGATGGACTTGTCGTATAGCAACCACCCTTAATACAGCCCATTCCGTCCGGGCAGCATCCATATTGTACGGATGAAGGACATAGGTAGTGGTTGACAGGACATGACTGAGAGTAGCCTTGACCTGCGGGAGGGGTACAGTCATTTCCCCCAGCACATATCAACCCATCAGGGCAACATTGGCCTAAATCGATATCAGCAGTGCTCCTATGAGAGTATCGTGAATTGTAGTAACCCACCAGGCATATCAGTGCCGCAATTATGATAATTAACACTTCCACATGCTGTCGATGGTCCCGCGGTTGTTGCATAGCAAAACGTCGAGGCGCACGCGTAGTTATTAGGGCAACAGTCGCCTCCAAGGCTCTCTGGACAGGCCGTATTCCCAGCATTGCAAGTATCGTCTCGTTTTCGGAGTGCAGCGTATTCCTTCTCTATGCGATGGATCTTATATCGAGCATCGTGAAACGCAGCAGCCTCTCTCATCAACACCGCAACAACCAGCAAACCAATGCAGCTGGTGCAACCCCAGAACCGCCCCATGGCCAGCATTTCGCCTACACTCAGATGGCAGGCGCAAGTCCTATCCGTTACAGGCCAGAGGTCAGTTCCCTAGATCGCAGCATCGGCTTGTGAGCAGTCTCTGCAGAGTACTTATTCAGCCGTCAGCCGCTTCGTTGGTTGTCGGTAAATGAGGGATTGCGGTGAAAGTGCGTCGAGTAGCGGCGATTGGCCGGAGGGGAATGTCGGTGACCAAGTTAAACGGCGTAAAGAGTGTAGGGAAGAAGAAAAGACGAAAGAACAATTCGAGTTGGGGGCTGTGTGGAGGATAGAACACCCAGCTGATTTGTCTATGTCAGATTCTGTGTGACGAGAGGGCTAAGACAATATTCCTTCACGGAAGACGACACGATAGGACGGGTACGGAGTACTTCGGCGCTTGTAGGATATAATCTCTTCACCAACTGGAGGTCCCGAGAAACTGGATCGCCGTGAAAAGAGGCCTAAAGGGAAGACAATATGAAGGGATGCGACTCTACGTGCATACATAGATGATGGGGGTGGTGGGAGGGAGGGAAAGATCGGCAAGGCCGCCGTGCTGACAGCAGCAGAGAGAGAAGCACATGCGAGTGTGCTGACCGCGAATCTCGATTCTCGAGGAAGGCCAACAACGGACAACTGGCACCGGGCAACGAAGAATGCCATCAGGCCATTTGATCCATCACCCAGGCTTCTCACATACACCCGATCACCCAAGAGACGAGATGCAACCATCAGCACATACTGCTCCGGCACGAAGCTCCAATTGCAAGACCCGCCCTGACAGCCATCAGCATCGGAGAGACCATCCATTGGCCATAATGGGGCCGAGAGGCTGACGCATGCTGCAAGTCTGGTATGGTGAGTGTGGTTTTCATTATCGTAGACGACAGCCAGCTGCAGCCTTTTCTACTTGTGTCCAATGGCCGTGTGCCCCCCGCCAAATAATACGGCCCTCTTAGAAGTGCCAGGTGCTGTTAGGAGGGGAGGATCAGGCTACAGCCGACTGCAAGGCGTTGGGGGCCGGGTAGCAGTACAAAACCCTCGTCTCTTCCCTCCCTCTCCAGAATGAAAAGGCAGGTAACGTTAAAAAGATGCTTTTAATATCGATGTGGCGAAAACGAAAGGCCGTGTCACCTTCGTTGCAAGACTTATGTGAGGAGTCTGTGGTGAGGTGCCACAAACGAAGAAGGGCTCTCCAGCAGCTGAACTGAGATGGAGAAGGCCCGGCCAGGCTACCCAACCTGAATTGTTTCTACATCAACGACGCAATTCATCCACGATCAATCACTTACCATTCATACAAGCATAGACGGCTGGGGGATCACGGCTGACTGACCAGCCATTATGGGCTCAGCTGGTGAGGGAAAGAAGGAAACGTCTCTAAGGTCTGTGTGTTGTAATTCTGTAGTGTTGGAAGCCGTCCACCGTCCATGCTGCCTGGCACCCCAAAGGACAGAAGCTTCAAAGGTGGAGGTGGAGCCACCGTGGAGGTGTGTAACGTTAGCAGTCAGGTGCGGTAAGCGCTAATATTTTTGGGGCCATTCTTTGGACGCTTATTTTAGCACCGCAACACCGTTAGTGCCTCGATTGCTTTTAGCCTGAATGTAGCACAAGCTCGGATCGGCCCTATCAGAATGTCGAGTGGAGATGTACAACCGCCAGCAGCTGCTATGCTATGTCATGATACAGCACAACGACGAGTTACTCTATAGTTATCGACTTTCTGCAGAAGACAGAATATACGGGTACTGGGACATGATATTTATAGAAGTCTGCTTGCATGCCGAAGCCTCCGATTGTGAATGTTTCTATTCCTAGCAGAGTTTCAAAACTGCTGGCAAACTGGAAAAGAAGGAAGTGACGAAGCTAGGAAGGTGGCTCTGCAAGCGCTCTGCAAGTTGGTCGAGCAAGTAAGCCAATCTACAAACATTTGAAAGCAAGGAGCACGGGTACCCAGGGAACTGGTCTTCCAGAAACACACATGGAACCATTGCTTTCGTCAAAAGGCAAGGCATTAAGGGACAGATAGCCCCTTACTGTTGGGTGTACAAAAAACCAGAGCCCTAGATGATTCATTCATCAGGCCAGTGACACTAAATGGACCCTGTGCATCGGACATGGACAGAGTGTCGGGGATCGACCTTGCATGGTTCGTCCACTTCTCGCGAGGTCCAATGCAAGACGAAGAGACTGTCGCTTCTTTTTCAATAGACACAGTCAATCCGTGGTTTTGTGGCTAGGACTTCAGCCCTGAGCAACATCGATAGCCCAGAACAATGTCTATGGCAACATCGAGGGAAGAGTATAGTAAGCAGATTGGAAGAAGCAATCTATATTGAGCATCCTAAACACATACTAATTATAATCCCATTTGAATCTATTTTGTGAAATGTAATCGTACCTCGTCGCATATGACTAGAACTGTTGTGATGGCCTACCTCGCACCAGATCGATAAGTAACTCGAGCTTGGCTTGACAGGGGTTTTGCTTCGGCGGACCGTCTCTGTGAATAAGGCCGATCTAGCCATCTACTCCCCCATCAGCATCAATCAAGCACAAGCAGACAAGCGCAACTCCTCCAAGCATAAATCGTAAGTCGATCTGTCCGTCGCCTGGCCGGGTCAATGCTTCGGTGAAGTCATAGAGTGTGGTTGAGATGCACTGGGCGGCAGAACTGCAAGCATCAATCTGAGCCCAGGTCGATCAACCGGGGGAGAGAACAAGGTTCTTATTCGTTTTTGCCCGGGTCGCTCGCTGCACCTGAGCAAAAGCTCGTGTCCCGGCGTCCGATCAACGTCGTATGTAGATTAGGAGCATATCACGAGACAGGAAGCTGGTAAACTGCCTCCGCGCCAAACGGCAAGGTGCATGGCGAAGCGAGTCGGAGAAGCGGTGCGAGAGCTGAAAGGGGAAAGCTTGCAATTTGCAAACCCCACACGATGGCCTGCCATCTCCACCCGTTCCGCCAGACCTCCCCCAGGTTTCTGTCCAGGGCTTCCTGAGCGCCTGTCCTTCTCCAGGCCACTGAACCCGGGCTTCTGATAGGCCCCTAGCGGCACAAGTTGCATCCCCCAAGCTTTAACCGTTTCCCGGCCTAGGTCTAGGTCTCGATTTGGAGGTCGGGGTCCCCCTCATCGCGCCCCTCACACTTGAATTCTTCAAGAATTACCTAACGAGAGGTCACGATGCCGAGACGCTGCTCTAGCCTCTGGGGCGGCATGACTTCGTAGATTTTGGGAACCATTCAATCTCTGACTCTTCTCTTCACCTCCCATCCTCCCACACCCCTTAACCCAGACTTCGCATATCTTCCAGATCCGATCTATCTTGGGTTAATATAATTGTTGTTGCGACTGACCGAGGACTTGAACCTGTTGCCGCGTGTGCCTTTGTCTTTCGAATTGCGGCTCACGATTCGCGAAAACTCTAACTATTAGACTGTACTGCTTTCCTCCAGGCTTCGAGCAAGACAGCAAACCTATCATCGACTTCCTGAGCGCGACCACGCGCCCTCATGGCGGCTTCGGGGTAGAGACGATGTAACTCTCTACATCTAGGTCTTTTGCATACGTACAAGGGTGAAATGCTGCTGTTCACTAGAGTGGCGCCGCCAAAGGTGCCAAAGAGGCGCTCCCGTGCTGGTTAGTCTGAGCCCCTCCACACTTCCCTGGCGAACAATAATTGTTGATCTTTTATTCTGAATTGTAACAGGTTGTACGTTTTGGTAGGTTGCCCAGAATATCTCTCTAATTATCGGTTGATAAGAATATGCACATTCAAGTTCTGACACGCCATGAAGTAAAGAGAAGGTATGTTCACCTAGTACTGCATAGAGTATGTACTGGGGTATACGAACTAATCGTACTTCACCTGGTTTTAGAAGAAGAAATGCGACGAACGGCGCCCGCAATGCGCACGTTGCGCTGAACGAGATCTGAATTGCACATACGAGGCCGTGAAGCCACGCCAACGGAAAAGACGAGACTCTGCACACGCTCTTAACGGCACGTCCCCGACGTCGGAATTTCCAGGCGGTGATTACGACCAGTGGTCGCCCACCGATGACATCGAAGAAATCACCAAAACAGAGCACATCGATGACAACTCAGTAAAGGATGTGGCACTCTCGCCACTGGGTTCGACCGGTTCGGATATGCTCTTGAGTCCCACTAGCTCAGCTGGGTTCGATTTCCCTACTGAAATCGGAAGAGCGACGAGCTTTGGGACTTCGAGGCGGAACTCGAGCCTAGAGGTGACGACGAGAGCTCTCTGCTTGCCGCCCGATTTGGCTATGATAGCCCCGTGCCCGATAGCGTCACCGACCAGGGAGATCTGTATTCCAGCCTTCTCCGAGTTCTCAGATCGCCCAAACCGCCGTGGTCTGATGAACCACTTTTGCAATGTTCTGTCCCACTTGATCGTTTTCCGAGAAGAGTCCGGCAACCCTTTCCAGCAGCTTGTGCTTCCGCTCTCCCATGGCAGTGCGCCCGTAATGAACGCCATCTACGCTCTTGCAAGCGCACACCTCGAGACCCGCGGGGTAAATACAGGGAAAAGTCTATATACTTCCATAATGAGGCAATCCAGAGCTTGGCACAGCTCATTGAGAAGAACGGGAAGGTCAACCACAAAAATGAGCTACTGGCCTCGATAATGCTTCTGGTCTATTACGAAGTGGTAGGTGTCTCTCAAGCCCGAGTCTTGATATGATATACTTGCTAATCCTGGTTATAGCTGGTTCAGAAAGGTCGCTCGAATATTGTTGATGGGCATTTGAAAGGGGCCTTGACAATCATGAACTCGTGTCAAGGAGGATCAAGCCCCACAAGTACCTTCTTAGAACGAGTAAGAGGCCTTTCCAAACCTCAACTGGGACATTACAGCTAACCTACTTTCAGGCATTCCGATTTTACGATGTCATCACGGCGTTATCTTTAGGGACAGCCCCTCTGTCTACAGCGCCTGCTGCCGGTTGCTTGGTGCCATTCCCACCGCTGGATGCGCCTCTAAGTTCCCCTCTCAGCAATGTCGACACTTTGCTGGGCATGGCAACGACTCTTTGGCCAATCATGCATCGACTGTCGACTCTGCCATCGCTCAAGACCGAACTAGAGAATGCAGGTAAATCCCACCAAACGTCCAAGATGGCCGTGCTGCGGACCGAGTTCGAGACCACGTCACGGGCCATCGAGGGAGGGCTCCAGCAATGGCACCCCACGCTCCCCCTCTAACGTGGGCATCACGGGCGGCCTCCTCGAGAGCCTGGACGGCGAGCCGATCGCGGAGCAGGCCCTGCTGCAGTCGATCCTCGACAACGCGCTGGCGTACCGGCACAGCGCCTTCGTGTACCTGTACCGCACCATCTACGGGTACGCGCCGACGCACGCGCTGGTGCAGAAGCACGCGCACGCGTCGTTGGTGCATTGCGCGCGCAACGTGGCGTTCCGGGGCCCGATGGGCGCGCTGCTGTGGCCGCTCTTCGTGGCGGCGTGCGAGGCTGTCGCGCCCGAGGACCGCGCCCTCGCCGAGCGCGCCTTCGTCGAGGTCGACAATCACCAGGGCATGACCAACATCGAGAAGGCCTGGGGCGTCGTCCGCGAGGTCTGGAAGCAGCTCGACCTCCTGAGCGTGACGCCCTACGGGGCCAAGGACACGGACCTTTGGAGGCGCGTCAGCAAGGAGATGGGCGTCAGTATCGTGTTTGGTTGAGATGTGCTGTGACAAAGGCGCGGGATAGGGGCTATGAATCTTGGATAAGGGGCGCCTCATTCGCTAGAGCTTTAGGGTTATTCTTGCATCTTATACCTAACGTATTGTAGGTTACTGGGGTGGGCGTTTATTGTTCTACAAAAACCAGAAAGCTATTGCATTGAGGGTGGCTTTGAGTAGAGCGCCCTGCAATGGGAAGATCATAGTCCCGCATTGCTCTACTGCCAATTAAAGCATCCAAAAGCCATGTCTTGCTATGATCACTTCAATCACGCGAACGTCACAACACACCAAAACGTGGAAATATAACTAGAACCACAAATCGTTTGGCACCAATGCATCGTGAGCGTAATGAGTCTCAGCAGTTTGAGCATTTCAGGACCGTCACGTTTAGCCTATTTCTTATCATCAATCGCGCCATTCCATCCCAATCTCAGTCACACAGATTAGTGTACACTCACAAAGCCATTCCGGAAGGTGCCCGAATGCATACGACACCACATTCTGCTCAAAATCATGCACAGATTTCGCGAACAATACATGGTTGGCTCAGCCCAAGGGCTACTTGTCAATGGAGTGGTGTGTATGCGCGTGCGTGTGTTGGCCACGCCTATACCTTAGGAGGTTTTCCACCTATCAAACCCCGAGGCAGACGCAATGCCGTGGTTCGGGTCGACCCCGAGAGAGCGAGGAGAGCTGAGATAGTCGTCCTGCAGATCGGCAGTCGTGTAATATCATGATCCTTCTGGAGGCGAACTATGTGTGGCGATGCGCCTCGACCAATGAGTCCTCGGTTCGTCATATTTATATGTGCGTAGGGTTTTACTTGCCGTTAGGCCATTTTACTTGTTGCTACAATGTCGGAATCAAGCCGAGGAGAGATGGAGAGAGAGCGCCTGGGGAACAGTCAGGTATCACTACATGAGGAACTTTGCCCGCAGGTGAGTGGGAGCAAGGGAGAGAGAGGTAGAGTGCCGAAATGCACAAACATGTGGACATATCAGCACCAGCCAGTCACGTCTCGAGCTAATATAGCTGAGATGGTAGGTGAAGGGAGAATGCTGGCCAAGCAAGCAAGATAGATAGGGAGCCAGGGAGGGAAAGTCACGATAATTCACTACTAGGCGCGGGTGACGATGAGAGAGTTGCGGGCGGAAAACCGGGAACTTCGGACTCAATGGCACTAGGAGAGCGGATCTACCCTTGGAAAGTCTCACTCGAACCAATGGTCCCCGACCCCCAATCGGATGAGGGACAACGGGACGTGGTTTTTTGGGCTGGAATCCAGGACTAGAGGAGAAGCAAACGTGCCAGGTATATTGGAAGGAGAATAGAGCGTTGTGTCTAGGGTGCTGAAGGAGTTTCAGTCGATGATAATGATAAGAATGAAGCCTGCCCGTCGCGTCATTTGAGCAAGTATGTAGGCGACAGTGAAAGCTGTAGGTAATAAAATGGCATCATCAGCATCAAACCCCGGTCGCAATTGCCCATCTTCGGGGGAATGTCATGTTCCACTACAGAAAACGCTTGGGCAATTGAGGTCCGGGGCAGGAGGCCTGCGTGCATTAACCACGGCTCGCACCCGACCGTATCGTGAAGTCCAGCGGTCCAGCGCCCATGCCCAAACGAAGCTGGGCTGGTAGTGCCTCTCTCGCTTCAACTCCAATTCTGGTGGTCATGCTGGACCGCCTAGCCTGCCGAGGACGAACTCCTGTGTATACCCCTCCCCCCTCTCATCATCTTGCGTTACTCGTGGACTCTTTTTCCCATTTGCCCGTGTATTCCCTTTCATTTCAATGTGAATATCGTTAGAACCTTGCAGCCCAGCCCAGCCCAGCCCGCCGCCATCAGGCAATTGACTTATTCTCCCGACTTGCTTTTTTTCGCTTTTCCCCTTGACCACTAATAAGCGTGGTGATCAAGGACAGGCATCATTCTTACCTGCCTACAGCTTACAGTACTCCTGTAAGATCACCACAAGTATATCAACCAGACCAGGACTGTTTCCCTCCCACACACACATATCAAGGACCGGGGATTTTTTATCTCTCATATCGATTCAGCCGAATTTTGCTAACCTCTAAGCGGCAATGACTTCGTTCGCAATTGGCCACAAGACTATGCTGGAGAGAACCTCTCACATCGAGTCTTTAGCCATATAGAACCTCCCCCACTCCAAAAAGCAGTGTTTGGAACTGGAGGAATAATACCCAATTGCTAAAGTCGCCGTCAATCTTATTGACTGGGTTCCTGCCCCGTACTACTCGTTGATTACGACTTACCCCGATCATCAAATCATTCAGAACTGGAGGCCGCTGAAGTCTGAAGTAGTCTCTGTCCTGTCCACATAACTGATGTAGCACATACACTACCTACATCCTACCCTCTACAGCAGAAGCTGCTCCGAAAAGCAACCAGGCTTCTCTCCGTGCTACAGCAAATCGCAACCGACGCCACCGCGCCAAGCCTGGAGGATCGAAATTTGGCTGATCACTCCATGTCCAAATACTAACGAACTACCGCGGCCTGTTGTCACAAATCATATACACAGCACGCAAACCCGATTGAGGCGCTCTTACTACATTTGCCCCCCGTGGAATCGCTTCGCAGCAACAAGAAGAACCCCGCCTCATCCGCCGCAGTTGCGCTCCCCACTCGGAGTCCCCAAGTCATCATGTTTTGTTAGATATATTCGAAAGGCGATCGTTTTGTAACCATCTCGCGCAGTCCCCTCCTCCAGATCCCCGCTGCAGCAATGGCGACCACTGCGGCTGTCAACGGTGCGGGCGGTAGCGGAGCTGCTGCATCGGCCGTTCCCAAAGCTATCCGCTTCGTTAACAACCAGGGCCAGCCACCACAGAAGAGACGGAGGATCAACGCGGCGTAAGCTCCATTTCACTTGTTTGTCCTTTTCTTTTATAATCAAGATCCCGCGACTTCTGGGAGATCGAGCTGGTTTCTTGGAAGTTATGCGTGACAGTTTCTCTTGGTTCCTACTCGACTTCGAAGCGCACCCGAGTCGCCCGTGCCCCAGCGATGCACAGGAAAAGGCCCTGCATAATTTAGAGGAACCAGTACTTACCCCACTGACGACAATCCGGGGCGGGGGCAGAAACAACTGTCCGCGCCCGCCACCTACCCTAATAAACGACTTATACTTCTTCACTATACTAAGTCGTCCGAGCTTCTGGAACTCTACGCTGACGACAGCTCCGTCTTTTAAAGCTGCCTGACCTGTCGCAAACGCAAGACGCGATGCGACGGCGAGCACCCGACGTGCCACACTTGTTCCAAGAACGGACACGTCTGTCTGGGGTATACAGATGCGGCCGAGAAGAAGAAAGACCCCCTTAACGATCAGGGTCTGGACCTGAACTCCGATAACGACGACGACTTGGACGAGAAACGCGAGGATGAGCGGCAGCAATGGAGGTCAAAAAAGCCGACCGTTCGACAACATAGCTCCACCGCCAGCTTTGACTCTTCGCGCCGCTTCTCCGAGTCGAGTCGCAGTGCCGCTTTGGCATCTTCTACAGTGCGACCAAAGCAAGAGAGCATAGACTGGGAGGAACGCCGTAACTCGAGCCAGAATGGTTCCGCCTCCATGGCCGGGCGGCCACCGAACGTGCGCAATTCATCCTTCTCGACCGAGGGTGGGAGAAGCCCTAGCATACGGTCGCCGGTGTTGCAGCACCACTCTAGTGAAGGCTACCGCGTTCCATATTTCCGATACTTCGGGCCCACAGCCATCGTCCCCGGATTCAAGCAGATGGTGGTCAAGGTTTGTAACCGGAGACGTAGCTCGATGACGGCGACATCTCCGAGCTCAGGCGCTACGTACACGGGCTTCCTTAGCTCGGGTCAATCCGACCATAGTGCCGCCCATCCGGATGAAATGCCTGTCTACGATCCCAATGACGCCGATCCCGTAGACCCCCTGATTATCAACCTCGTGGATACTTTCTTCGATCACCAGGGTTGTAACTACCCCTTTCTCCGCCGAGGCGACTTCACTCGCTTGGTTAAGCTGAAGCAAGTCGAGCCTATCCTGGTTGACGCTGTCTGTGCCCTCGCGGCTCGGTTCTCCGACTCGCCCGTATTTGGCAATGGTCCCAAAGCTGAAAATGGCCAGATCTTTGCGCAGAGGGCCAAGGCAGCAACTGTCGACACTTTTCCGTGTCCTTCTGTTGCGGCTGTACAGGCATGCTTGCTGATGGCATACGAAGGCTTCGGGGCCGACCAAGACAGTGCCTTGTGGATGTACCTGGGTCTGGCTATTCGCATGGCCATTGATCTCGGGCTCCACAAGAAGGATGGCGTCAGATTTCAGGGAGAGAAAGATCCTTGGTACGCCCGGTCTTCGAACAGGAAGCCGGGTGATGAGGACAGCACCAAAATGAGCGACAGCGATGATACACTGAGCCCGCAGGAACAGAAGAAGCTAGAACAAGAACGAATCGACACTCTCTGGTCTGTCTTCATTCTTGATCGAGTCATTTCCTCGGGCACGGGCAGGCCCGTCACGCTCCGGGATGACGATTTCGAGCTCGATTTCCCCAAACCCACCAAGAACAAACATGACGACTGGCCTGACCCCTTCCCATCCCTCATTCAGATCATCCATCTCTATGGGCGGGTATCTGATGTCCTGAATAAGTTGAGGGGGACCAAGGACCTCACACCAGAGAGGATGGACAGCCTTCTGCAGATGGAGAAAGAACTCACAAAACTTCACCAAAAGCAGGATCCAAGGCTGCGCTTCGATGCCACTAACTTCCAGAACTACGTCGGCAATGGACAGGGCACACCATTCATACTGCTGCATTTCTGGTTCCACGCCTTGATTATCGTTCTCCACCAACCGACACTGCTGACACCCCTCGAGAGGCTGAACCAGGACCACCCGTTATTGCCCCATAGCCGCGAGTTGTCGATGTCTAGCGCCAAGACCATTGCAGACATACTGGCCTTTGCCAAGTTGATCGACGAGAAAAGCTTCATTGGGAACCCGTTCACGTCGCAGCCTATTTACATAGCTGCTTGCGCGTTCCTCAAGGAGTCTGTAGCGCACCCATCATCCCAGCCAGCGTCGAGAGACGCCTCGCCCCTGCGTGACCAGCAAGGAATGATGGGGGAGAGCTACCGGCGGAAAGAACGGGAACGGACCCGATCACAAGACATCAGATCGCCATTTCCTACTGGCGTCTGCGGCCAACCAGAACTATCAATCCTGTTATAAAGCACTGCAGCAGATGCAGATCTACTGGGGAGGCGTACGTTACATTCTGACAGCTCTTGATCAGAAATTCGCAGGCACTTGGGACTGCGAGACATATACGCGCGAGGAATACGAGAGTACAAAGCAGCCTCGCCGAAACGATCTACACAGATTCCTGGTCAAGGACGAGAATTACCCAGCTTCGCCGACGGTACCTCCGTTGGCATGGTCATTGACAGGAACAACTAATTCCCCCAACTCAAGTCTGACTCTGCTATTTCAGAATAACCTGCGGTACAGCATATGGACATGGCGGCCATGACTGCTACCCAGCCAGCACCACCGGCCTCAGCTCCGACGCCGCCTGGTAACATGATATACGATCCAATCCGGCAGAGTCTGCCCGAAACCACCGTGCAAATGTACCCTCCTGCTTATCCTCAACCGAACACATCTGCTCTGCGTCACTCCATCAATCCTCACCGGTCACGGCGGGTGTCCACCTCGTCCGGCCCGAACAAATCTCTGTTGCGATATGACAACCTCTCTCAAGATGGTGTTAAGACGCCGACCACGCCCGACGGGAAATTCTCCCTAGCACTGGCATCCCAAGGGTCGAGTGTGACACTTACCTCGGCCTCCTACATGCCTACATCTCAGCATTCGTCCGCCTTTGACCAAACTATCTATCCTCCGGGGGCATCCCCGAGTAGCACCCTGACGGAGTTGCATCCGTCATCAACCCATGGCGGTGGCCAGCAGTCGTACATACGCGGCGCCAGCGGCACGAATCCGGCCAGCACGCCCACCAGCGGCAGCGGCGTGTTCAATACGGCGGACAACAACAACGGTGGTGGAGCCAGCGCAAGCGGGGGCCCATCCAACTTTGCCCAGAGCGGCAGCGGCTTGGCCTCGAGCGGCTACTCGTACCTCGGCCCCAACGGCCAGGGCATGCACCTGGTCACGATCGACAACGAGTCGGACTTTACGCAGCACCTGACCAGCTTCGAGAGCTCGGACATGCTGAGCTGGTTCGGGAGTACTTGCCGTCTGATGTGGGACTCTTCACCGATATGACGGGGAACGGTCTGCCCTAACCTAGTCGGACCGTTCGAGATACATCATCCATCCGGTCGAAGCGCCTGGGCTACCTACTTGCTAACTTGTCACATGTTTTTCAAATATCCTACCAGTATCTAAACCACACCTATATCTCTCTCACTCATGTCTTGTGGAGTGCAAAAATGCATAACGGTGGACTTCTGATTTTGGAAGCTTCTTATGATGACGAAACCATTGGCTGCGTATTTCACGTTTAAATTGGCATTCTATTGGCGGACATTTGTTTCACGTCTGGAGATTATCTAGGTTTTCTCAGCTTCTTCAGTCAGGAATAACAGAGAAAAGGAAGCCTCACGGTCGGGCCATTCGTTCTCGTTTCTCGTTATTCCTGTGGTTTCACGAATACATATGGAGGGGTCTCTTGCCCTAATGATCCTGGTAGATTAGCTTTCATGATGACGAGACGAATGGAGGAGTCACTTGGGATTTCTTGGGGCTTTTCTGGCCTGATTCTCGGAGCAAGGACAGAACGGGGGTCAGGCGCTTTCGATGTTGCGGTCTGGTCTGGTCGCAGTGCATATGTCTGGCCATGTTCAATCAGGTTTGGGTTATGGCTATGACTATGGAAAGAGACTTAGTTGTCGTGGTTCCTTGGGGTGTCGTTGCTTTGCTAAAAAGCTCCCATGCCTCGTCGATTGGACAACGATTTGCGATCCGATAAGAGGGATGATAATACAGATCACTCATAGCTAGGGGTTTGGGAGTTTTCAAGGGACGATGAATTGATACCAGACAAACATCATTGGGCATCAGCTGCCATGTCGTCTACGACTATCGACCTTAGCCGATGTGCCTGTCTTCCAATGAGTAAACGCATGCGTATTGGATGTGGAGGAGCTTGCTTTCGTCGCTCCAAGAACAGCCCCCCTTCCCCGTTCCTTCCAGCCTCTGTCTGTCTGCCCTCTTCCTCCATTCGTGATCCGATACCTTTTTGATTCTATGTGGATGACTTACGTCGCTGGCGCTTATTCATGGCACCGGCCGGCCGGTATGGCGGCGTGACCCCCCTTCTGTGAGCTCAACCAATGAACAGGCCACCACACGCAATCGCGCATTTGCATGTGAACGGACGAATGTTTTTCTCTTGGATTGACGCGTCCGATGACGGGGGTGGCCTAGTGTGTCGTTTCGCGTGGGTTATCGTAGATGAGGTCAAGCAAGGCCTTATGATACCCCTCGAGCACATTCTGCAGTAGAATGTGCGCGGATAGATGGCTGGGTTCAGGGACAAGGGAGAAGTAAGTAGAGAATTTAGGATGTGTTAGTATGTTTTCATTGACACAGGAAGGGGAGCGATATATATCCCTGTTATGTATGTACATGATAGCAGTAGATTACAGCTTTTCCGTCATCCTCCATTACTGAAGCATACCCCGGCATCATCGCACTACCTTTTGCGATAGAGCCAATTCATATGATTGACGCGAACGCGATCAAGACATTGCTTTTCGAAGTGCCAAACTTTTCATAGCGCGAGCCACATGGAGGAAGCATTTTTAATTCAACTGCTGCTCAAACTCCCCAAAAAGGAGACAGACAGACAGACATGAGAAGAAGGAAGCACAGGCTACATACTACTTTAGGTTGCCTGCCCTGCCTAGAAGAGCTTGAGCAACCCCCGCCCCCCGGTCCGCGCGTACCAGATGCCCACGGCCACGAGCGGGGCCAGCACGGACGCCGCGACGGCGGCGGCCTTGGACGAGCTGAGCGCCTTATTGGAGATCTGGAAGAACTCCTCGGGCTGGTTGCGGCTGGGCCACTCGACGTCCGCGGGCGGCGCGGGCACGCCCAGGTACGGGCAGATCTCGGCCCAGCCGAAGCCGTCCTCGAGGCGGCACACTTTCAGCTGCGGCGGCGGGACGATGGCTTTGACTTTGGCGATGCTGCGTATTAAGAGAAGGGTGCACAGGTCAGTAAAAGGCGACAGAAAGACCATTGACACAGAGTGCAAGAGAGGGAGAGAGGGAGAGAGGGGGAATGTAAAGTAACGACTTACTATTCCTTATAGTGCGCCACGAGGTTACGGTGAGCAGCTTCGTCGTTCTGGTCCGACTTGAAGAAGAGCCGGCGGTTGAGGACAGCGAAGCGGCCCATGGCGCGAGACAGGGGGTTAAAGTACTTGGTGATGCTGATGGGGAACTGGCTGAACTGCAGCGTCAGGGGCCCGATGGTGTTGAGCCACGACTTGGCCCACTTGTCCGGGTCGCGCTCCATCAGGAGGAACTTGGCGTCCGGGTAGGCCTCGACGGTCTCGGTGAGCATGAAGAAGGGCATCTCCACGATGATCTAGAGAGAGGGTGCGGAGCGCGTCAGAGTCGGGGAGTCAGCAAAAACAAGCAATCAAGGCTTCCGAAGGAGGAGGAGCACCACCCCCAAGTCTGTTAAGAAACAAGAGAGTCTGTCTCGGGTCATCGATAGGGATAGGGGGTTGATGGGTGGCGTACATCGTAATCAGCGAACCACTTGTCGAACTCGGCGCGTCCGTCTAGATCCCGCCATCACCCGTGTCAGCCAAGCCCTCCAGTATACGGCGTATGAAGCAATGTTCGGCCTCTCACTCACACGGCGGGAATGTGCCCTCGGCGCTAGCCGCCAGCCCCTCCGTCATGTAGCGGGCATGGTCGGCGCCGTTGGCGAAGACCTCTACCATGTGGTAGGGCTTGAACCCCAAGACCTTGAGGGCCTGGTATAACCCATGAGTGCCGGTCCTATGCTTGAATGGTTAGCAACCACGGTCGCGCCTTTAGGTTAGGGGGTGGGAGCTTGGGGGCTTTGGGGCTTTGGGGCTTCTTCTCTCTCACCTAGGTGCACTCAGCACGATCAGCTTCGTCGGCTTCGGATCGACCGGCGCCGGCAGGCTATCAATGTGGCGAGACATGGTACGGGCAGATACTTCAATCAGGGCGTGTGAGAATAGATTTTCCTACGGCTTACGGAGTATACGGCTATGAAAGACTAGCGGTAGGCTACACCACGGGATATGAGGAAGATGGTGATATAGAGAGAAGAATGAACGCGCAGTCCAGGCCCAATATCCGCTGGCTTGCTCCACGTGATGGATGATGGATGCCATGACGATGCGAAATCTGTTTTACTAATGTGGCCGATAGGACCCCTGGACAGACCAGCATCGGCTCCAGTGTTATAACCCCCTAGTGCCGGCTAAGCACTGGGCCTGGTGACGATGTCACCTTGGAAGGTTGGTTCTAGAGCCCATCTCGGATCTTTTCACTGGCGCAGCATCAAGATGCGAACCCGCTACCTGAACGGGGCTCTTCGAAGAAGTGGGTTATGTCTCCACCAACACACCAGCAGGATCTGGGATGGTAGCCAGATCGCGCGCATCGGTACGAATTCCTGATACAGACCGCCCGAAGGCCGTGTCCATCGTCACATTTCATAGATCGCATATACCACCATACTTCACCGCCAGGAAAGATAAGGTCCCCATACCCAAGTTCGAAGTTCCGTTTGACTCCACCAATGAATGAAAGGGCAAAGACAAAGACTCGGACTTCGCGCAATTGCCATATGTCCGGCCTAGTGCGACACTACCCTCAGAAGCTCGGAGTCAGCTGGAGTCGGGGTGTTCTGCTGCATTCACCCTCAGTCTTTCTGACCCAAAGCCGTGTTGACCGGCGCCGATAGCCGTTCCCGGTGGCAAAGCGCGTGTCGGCCGGCTGGCAAAGTTGGATTCAACCCGCAAGCTCAGTTGTTCTGGCCCCTGTGCAACCACATCTTGGGACAGGAGTTCAAGTCCATAAGTCTCCGGATGATGATCGCAGAATTACTTTGCTGATTTATCACGGCACGGGGGTTTGGGCCAATTGCGGTATCTTCGAACTGCCCGCCTCCGGGCACATGAGCTACGAGACTCGCTTCCTACAAAAGGGAACTTTCGCAACCCTCCTCACTTTGATCTCCGCACTCGTTTCCTTTCCGCCCTTCTCGTCGCCAAGTGGTCGCGCATATGCCGGTTGCGCTGTAAGCTCTGACGGGCCTCTTCCTGCCTCAGCTGCTTTGCCGTCTTCTCGGACTCTCGCATTCTGGCCGCGGCGTGCGACTCGGCCGCCTGCCTCCGGTCCAGGTCCCTGGTCAGACGCATGGCGTCGCCCCTCCGGAGCTCCTCTTCGCGGGCCTCCCGCCTCTCTCGCAGCCGGTCGGCCTCTTCGCGCTCAAGCTGGAACCGCGCGCACGTGGCCGGGCTGTTCGGCACCCCGACCAAGGGAACCTCGATGGAGTGCGGCTCCTCGCCAGGCAGCTGGAGTTTCGCGGTGCTGTGAGTGTCGCAGTAGCGTTCCCGGTTCTTCCGTCCAAGGTCTTCGAACTTATACACCACCGCTACGCTACGTGCAAGCCATGGTCCTAAGCGCCAATAAGACTCGATATCTGTAGAGGACCCTTCGATGTCCACGCCGTCGAGCCGGACATCGACATGTACCAATCCCCAGACCCAGCGGGGTTGGTCCATCACAATCATGTAGCCGGCCACGCGCAAACACTTCAGAAGCGGGAGCTGGCGGGACAGTGTCGCGACGAAGTCTTTGGGCAGCTCAGTGGGCCAAAGGTCGAGCTGCCTCAGATCTGCACATTGAACGAGGTTCTTCCAGAACTGCCCGACAATGTCGAACGCGTCGTGATCCCCCCGTTGACCAAGAACGTAGTAGATGACGATGTGTCGAATGATTCTGCTCTTGGCGCTGCTGACGTCCGCGAACCACTGATTGAAACTATGTACGCCCCAGAAGGAGAAGAGGTTCTTCGCCCAGAGCACGTAGCTTCCTTCGTCATAGACCTGCCTGTTCACCGAGAGCATGGCCAAATGCCTCTTTTTCGCGCAGCGGCACGGTTCTGTGGCCGGGGTGGGTCCCACGAACGGGGTCTGCTCTTCGGTGGAAAAAGGGGGGTATCTCTCCGCTGGAGGGGGAAAGGCTTGCCCACCTGCAGGTCGCCAGGTGGCGCCGCTGGTATTTGGGCGGTTCGACCAGGACGAGCTCGTAGATGAGGTCCCTGATTTCGCGGGGCAGGTGAAGGAACGGGAACGTCTTGGGACGCACGCGTACCACGAGGACAGGCATGGCAGAGTTGAATCGTCTTTTTCTGTTTACTAAGTCAAGATGACAACACGAATCAGCATAGGTTGGGAAAAGCCCGACGGTCTTTGTGATGGATGATAAGCAAAGTTCAAGAGAGTGGTGGCAACAGCGGGGCAGGTTGATCTGCTCAGCCACGGGCTCGACCATTGACTCACTCGCCGAAAGATATGCATCTAAAGACCTAACCTGCAAGCTAAATTTAGTACACCTACTTAAGTAGATAGCAGCAGATCTTCAGGACTATGTCACAATCTCAAGTACCTCGCAAGACAGTTCTACAATGGCCAGATCATCAATGATTACCAGTATAGGAACCATAGTAAGCCAGTCCTTCTCTATATCATCACATTGATCCATGTCATGTAAAAGTACAAAAAGGTATGAGTTCTGACTTGGGTCCTCATATCGGAAAGTTAGGATGAACGTTCTCAACATGGCAACTATCAGTAAGTACCCGTTACCGTTATAAGATCCACCCTTTCGGCCTGCCTTAACTCGGAGCCGGGCCCGAATGAACCCTTGGAAGTCTTTCCCTCGGCGGAGCTACGGTCTATTAGACTGCGGATTATTACGCTCTGGTACAATCATGCGCGCATCCAGAACCACCAACGATCATTGTCGTATAACATTACCCACAGGTCGCCAGAGGTTAACTATCTAAAGATTCAGTAATAGTAGTTAGGCTGTTAATTATATAACAGCCGTTAAATACACTATTGCTGCTAGATAATTCCAAAGAGAAATGATAACTGCTTAAGCCAGACGATGTAGAAGCTCCTCTCTATTGAGCCAACGCTCCACGTTCTCGGCAGTCTCTGCGTACCAAGCATTCATAAGGCCCGAGTCCACATAACCCATATGCGGCGTCGTCAAGACGTTGGACCGCCCGTCCTGGCCCCAGTAGTCAGCCCTCCTCCAAGGACTGTTACGAGGCAAGGGTTCGACATCGAAGACGTCCATAGCCGCGCCCCGTATGCCACCCCCTTTCGAGCACGTCTACGAGCGCCACCTGATCAACCAAAGGCCCCCGAGACGTGTTTACGAGCAACGCCGAGGGCTTCATGCGCTTCAAATCCCACGCTGTAACGACACCGCGGGACCGCGAGCTCAGGACGTAGTGGATGCTCACGACATCCGCGCTTCGAAATAGCTCGGCTTTGTCCACGGCGCGAAACGTCTTGGATCCACCCGGGCCGGCGTCGGGAGACGAGCCGCACTCCACGGCCGCTTGGTCGGCTTTGGCCTGAGTGAGGTTTTCACTCCAACATATGACCCGCATGTCCCACGCGAGATGCGCAATCCGCGCCACGGCGGCACCCAGGCGGCCCAGGCCCACGACGCCTAGCTGTAAGCCTGTTAAGCTCGTAGCCAGGCCGCTCTGCCACGGGAGGAAATTGCTGCTGCTGCCGTGGATTAGTCCTCCCCTGCCATCGCCACTGGCCTTGAGAGCAGTATCGTCCACCGCGACATTGCGGGCCAGGGCGAGCAACAAGGCCCACGTATGCTGCGTGGTGGGGTGTGCGCCGCCCTCCTTGATGCTAGGCAGGCGTGGGCCGGCGCTGTCAGTGCGTCCCCGTAGCGAGGAGCAGCTGGAGGCTGGGTAGCTGCGCAAGCAGGGTGCGTGGAAAGGCGGTGCGCTCGCGGACGGTAGAGATCAGGTCGAAGGGCCGCAGACGCTCCACTAGACGGCTATGCTCGGCCTCATCCAAGGGTACGATTGCGTCGTGGAATGTGGTGATTTCTAGCTTGGAAGGGGGGATATGGGAAAAGTGTGCAGCGGATGTACCGAGATAGTCGTCGAGAATAGCCAGCTTGGGAGGAGGCCCTGACGAGGTGGCCAGGTTTCTCCTCGGTATTGCATTTCGGATTCGCAGTGCTGGTGGTATTGAATTCGGGAGTTTTACCCCTGTGCGCATAACCCGCGGACCAGACCTAGACATCATGGTGTTGGTAAAAAAACGAGTCCGCGATGAAATAGAAATGGCACTTTTCGCTGTTGGCAGGAGTTACCAGAACGCCCCAGCGCCCGTGGTCAAAGCATAACCTCTGCTTGTATCCCTTACGTGATCAGGTCTACATGAGAGGTCGACACGCAGTTGGCAATGACTGCCTGTGGATGTTTCAATTAATTATCAAGAAGGGAATAGTGGTGAAAGCAGTTTTCCACGCGCTCAACATCGTTGTACGGAGTAGAGCGTTGCCAACCCGGCCAAGTATACAGGTATATGCACGTAACCCTGCCCCAAGAACACAGCGTCGCATCACCTACCTGATACGTCCATGAACCTGTGCTCCATGCACACGAATTCCATTGAACCAACAGCTTGAACGTGCGACGCTCACGTGTCAATGATTAGCCTCTCAATGAATGCGAAAAATCGCCAACGGGTGTTCGCCAACACCTAATTCCCCATTCTTGATCTCACTTAACTCAGGTTTCTAGTTCCCTCAGCATTCTTCGGCAACCCTACTCATCGCGCTGACCAACTTTATCGGCCACGACCATACACTTTTGCTGCCAACAGAGATCACTATCCCGGAAGATGGCAGCATCGACCACCTTTGACCAGCTTCATACACTCCTGGGAACAGGTAGTTTTCAAAACGATGAGGTGGTTGAGAAATGTGGGAAGCCCATTCTCGATGCTACCGATGCCACTTCGAAGAGCTCATTAATAAGCCCCTTGTGACAGGTCTGCCCCCTGGGACCAAGATCGCAGAAGGATTGCCATGGGGAGCGTCAGCGTGGACAGCGACATACAAGGTGGCAGCGGAGCTAGCAGATGGAACACCGATGTTCTTCTTTGTGAAGACGGCCAAGGATCGAGGCGCCACCATGATGGAAGGAGAATACAACTCGCTGCAGAGCCTCGGCCGTGCCAGTCCTGGGTTTGTTCCCCGGGTATATGGCTGGGGCAAGATAGAGAAGTCTGATGATACCTACTTCCTAGTCATGGACTTCATTGACCTCACAATGTCCCTGCCAGACCCGGTGAAGCTCACTCAGACTCTTGCCGACATGCACAAGAATAGCGTGTCGCCTACAGGCAAATTCGGGTTCCTGACCCCCTCGTGCCATGGCAGACACGTCTAGCCCAACGATTGGGACGAGTCATGGAGCGCCTATTTCACACGACTCATCACCATCTTCTTCCAAATTGACCTCGACGTCAACGGGCCATGGCTACAATACGAGTAGGCCTTCAAAACCCTCAGCGCCAGTGTCATCCCTCAACTACTGCAGCCGCTCCAAGCTGAAGACAGGGTCCTGAAACCGTGTCTTGTCCACGGCGACCTTTGGAAGGAAAATACAGGAACTGGCGTCAAGACGGGGCGTTTTATCGTCTACGATCCATCCGCTATGTACGCCCACAACGAGTATGAGCTTGGCAGTAAGTATTCTCTGGCCAGTGAAAGTAGACGGTGTGTAAACAGCTGGTGCTAAGTAGTCATGGGGCAGTGTGGCGGCGAGACGAAATGAGGATTGGCAGCGCACATATCGAGGAGTACCTACGGCACTATCCACCGAGTGAGCCTGTAGAGCAGTTTGATGATCGCGACAGACTCTACTCTATCAAGTTCAAACTCGCACACTCCAGTGGGTGGCCCGGCCTCACCGAGACCCGAGAGCAGTAAATTCACGCCTCCCCCAAATAAGAACCAAGGGTTTGCACGCTGATCAAGTTCAGAATATTGGAGGATATGCTGTATTTGATAAACAAATACTCAGCCCAAGATCAGGCAGCCGGTCTCCGAGAGCTTTAGGTTAGTATTGCAGAACTCCCTGTTTACGAAGAGAAGGGGGCGTGAGACTTTCTGGGCGTACGTTGCCCTGCGAAGCCTTTCGAATATCCCATCAAGCTATCATCAAAGCATCCATTGTAAGGCTAGCCCACTGATACAGGTATTAGTTGCGATCTATTTTCGAGTTCGGCCAGGGTGGGCGTGCCTCCCCTAACGCCAGCCAGCGGTCCACCCCCCTGGCTGGAGGAGCTTTGGTGTATCCAGACCAACGGAGACGCCTCCCATTCCGGCTTGTTATGGCTATATGACACCGAGATGACCAGCAAAGGCAGAACCAGAGCCAAGAGTGCGATGGCCATCGGGTACGTCAGCCAGGGCCATTTGAACCTCGATGCGCATGGTATGGTAACTGACTTCTCCGACGGCCGGCGCCGTAGATCCGATGATGGGTGATATGGTGCTCCTGAGTAGGCTGATGGGTACCATCACCAAGGTAGGAGCACAGGTATGTTGGAGCGGATTCGATGCGGCCTTGTAACCGGTGTCTTGAGAGTACTCCATACGACGCACCGCAGAGTTAGAGTCTCGCACGGCATTTAGTACCGAGTCAATCATAGCAAGCAGAAAGTACTCCGCTCATATAAACGCTCAGTAATTGCTGCTTGCCTCATCGTCATGAGACCAATTTTCGAGTGAATTTCGGATTCCGGGGGTATACGTTCACCCTCCGCGCTGCCTTTGTTTCTGGGTTACAGGGCGTGTAACCTTAGGTTGATGCATGGCGGCCTACGAAGGGAATTGCTCCGCGGAGGGATATCGTACCCCGGCTCATTAGCCCGACGCACCAAGAGTGTGTGCGACATGAACTTGGGAGAGAGTGCTTCGTCTATTAACTGTTCGCTGCAGGCAGTCAATTCCCTACCATAAAGGACGCAACATGTCACATCTATGCATGACGTTCCAGCGCCAGGGAGGGCCCTTGCACGACCCAACCCACTAAACCCAGTGGGGAGCGGCCACTAAGAGGACGGGTAATAAAGAGTATGGGGTAGCACCCGTAGCACCTCGGCTCAGCGCGGTTGGTCAACCCCCCCACCTCCAAAACTCAGGTCCTCCTCAGCTGGCAGGTCCGAGACACTCACGGGTCATCATCCAGCGCCAGCCCCCCCGCGCAAGACGCATCATCACAAGCCGAGGAAGCTGTGGCTCCAACAAGTGTGATTTGACGATGTGATCCGATCCACGCGTTTGGATTCTTCCCTCAATAAACAAGACTTCCCCAACCCACAGCCATTATGTCCAACGCCGCCAAAGACCGAATCGAAGCGCTGGGCAAACAGCTGTCTCCCGCAACAACCAGCAGCAATGGCGCCTCTGCCCCGAAGCGCATAGCTGGGCCCTCCAACGGCCCCCGACTCGCCGGGAAAGTGGCCATTATCACCGGTAAGCCACAATGATCCGCCCTCCATTGCCCCTGATATGCGATGCCTACCAGACGAGCTCCTGGATGCACCTCCGTCTACCTGCAAAAACGATATAGAGACTCCAACTAACCAATTGTCGCTCTCCCGAATCAACAGGCACCAACTCGCCCCTCGGCATCGGCCGCGCCGCCGCCCACCAGTTCGCCGAGAGCGGCGCGCGCGCCCTCTACCTCTGCGACTTCGACGACAGCCACCTGGCCGCGCACCAGCGCGAGCTGCGCCAGCTCTACCCGGCTGTCGACGTGCACGTGCGGCGGTTCGACGCGGCCGACGAGGCGGCCGTCAAGGGGGTCGTGGACGAGGCCGTGAAGCAATACGGCCGGCTCGACGTCTTCTTCGCCAACGCCGGCGTCGTCGGCACGCCCGCCCACTTCAAGGACGTCGAGAAGAGCGAGTTCATGAAGGTCATGGAGACCAATGCGGCGAGGTACGTTGGTTGATGATTGATTGGTGGTGTCGCTCGCTCGCTCCCTTTTCGTTCTGCAAGAGAAGCAAATATATACATATCACGAATATGGCCTCCTCCCCTCTGGTCTTGTTGTTATTGCTTGCTGACAGACACATTCGCACAAAGTGTCTTCCTAGCCGCCAAACACGCCGCCCCCGCCATGACCCAACTCTCCCCCCCATCCACCAAACCCACTCCCAGCGGCAGCATCATCGCCACCGCCTCGGTCGCTGGCCTGCGCTCGAACGCGGGCCCGACGGCCTACTCGGCCGCCAAGGCCGCCGTCATCTCCATGGCGCAGACGTGCGCGTACCAGCTGGCCGGCACTGGAGTCAGGGTCAACGCCGTGTGCCCCGGCATCATCGAGACGGGCATGACGAGCCCCACGTTCGCGGCCGCGCGCGCCCGCGGCACCGAGCGCAAGATCGGGCAGCTGAACCCGTTGAAGCGCGGCGGCCAGGCCGACGAGGTCGCCCGCGTCGCCCTCTTCCTCGCCAGCGACGAGGCCAGCTACGTCAACGGGCAGGCCTGGGCTGTGGACGGGGGGCTCAGTGCGGGACACCCGTTCGTGCCTGGGAAGATCGCGTAGTAGTAGTAGTAGTACAATGCCTACGTAATCGCCAGAGTAAACACAAAAAGATTAGATAGCAGATTGACAAGTCAAATCACCATGTGATGTATGTTCGTTGCGGCAGATTTAGCGACAAAAAACCAAAAATAAAATGGGATTCAGAATCAGTGAGAGGCGGGGGTCAACTACAAACAGGCCATGAAAAATGTGTACAACATACTGTTATGTACATTAATCAGTGTCCCGTGATATATAGCGCTTGTGCGGTTGCCAGAAACAGACAACCTCTATGGAAAAACCCTGCACCACCAACCTCACCCTCTCTATCATCCAAGCCATCAATAACGAAACCAAGTCTATATGTCTATATCCGATCTATCTCCATAACTCGTATTCCCCTCCCCCTCCCCCTTAAAACTTTGCCCTCCTCGTCATCGCCAGTACTCCGACGCGTGATACCGCGCCGCGCGATCCATGTGCACGAGCTCCAGCCGACCGTCCCAATGCTCGGGCGTACCGAGGGTGCGGGCGCGGTACGCCTTGACGGCCCCCGCGACGTCGCGCATCTGGGCCAGGAACGCGCTCTTCTTGTGGTTGAAGGGTATCAGCGGCGTCTTGGGGAGCACGATGCGGTCCCAGGCGGCGTGGAAGATGTACGTCCTGCTCGAGGGTACGCCCGCCGCCACGTGGCTGGGGCTGGCGGGCCCCGGCAGGGCGTGCAGCCGCCGGTCGCGCAGATTGGCCATGTACTCGTTGACGGCGGTCGGGTACTTATGGGCGCCGGACGTGTCGGGCCCGGGACCGATCCAGACGGGGATTGTGAAAGCGTTGCCATTCCACGAGTCCTGCGCCTCGATGCGGTACTGGATATACTCGCCCTCGACTTCACTGTGGGAGAATGGCGACGGTATGCCATCCGAAGTGGGCGTCAGATCGAAGCTTTTCCGATCCTGGACGGGGCTCCGCGACGATATGTCCCAGGATTCGTCGCCGAGGAGACCAGGAAGATCTCCTGACACAAAAATCTCATGGGTAGGATCCAGCAACTCTTCAAAGTCGGTAGTGTTCCCTCCGGGCAGACTCGGCTCGTCGAGGGAGGGGTCGGGATCCAGCTCGAGACGAATGTGCCGCAGCCCGCTCAATAAGGACGGCCCGCGCCTCTTAAAGTAACGCTTTGAGTCCTCGATATTTCGCTGTTGCATCCGACACATATTTAAGAACTTCGTGATTTCCAGGACCAAAGGGCCGATGGATCGGGTGGGGATTCCGGCAAGGGTTAGGGAGCGAAGGCGCGGATTGGTGTCCGGGACGAACGACCGGGGGTACCCCATCCTGACTCGTTCATGGAAGGTCGTCTCGGCAAGCGCGTAAGCGGCTCGGGCCGTCAAACCATTTGCGCCCACTGTGGGGATGTTTGTGACTACTGAGTGGTGGACACGGAGAGAGCGCAGATTCGACGAATAGACGGGGCGGCACAGATGCTCGAGTCCAAACAGCCCGTGTATTTCTAGTGTGGTAGGGAGACTCGCAGGTATAGGACAGTCTTGTGGTAAAAAGCGACAGGACTCGCACTCGAGATGCTGCAAGCGACCAGAAGATGCTCTCATCACCTTGCTGATGCCCCAATTAGTGAATCTGTTCCCGCTCAAATAGAGATGTGTTAAGCCGCCCTGGGTCGTTCGAATGTTATGGTTGATGATACCAGCCGTCGTCGCAGTGTCTTCGAGCGCATCGCTGAGGAGGATTTTTTTCAGGCCATCTGCATCATCGCGTTTCTGGTGGTCGAGACCATTGGACCTCTGCATTTGCCATTCCTGCAAGCCCTCCCGGTCGGCACGCTTGCTGTATAAGGGGGCATCTGCGAAGTAGCGTTCAGGATGATGGTAGCCAAAGCTGTAATCGGACTCCTCAATGAAATCAAATGTGCCGAATGGTCTGCTGCCAGCGTCCTGGGGTCTCACGAGTTTGCCTTCCGTGCGGAAGTGGGAATCGGAGCGAAATGATACTGAAGAAAAACAATAGAAAAGCAAGTTGTCGAGAGAAGCGTCGGTGAGATTATTATGAGAAATGTCTAGGCTCCATAGACGGAGCCCAAAGGCTTGGAAGAGGGCGTTGGCTGTGCTATCGTCCATTTCCCGGTCTTGAACCTTGAGAACACGAAGTTCAGGGAGGAATTCGGGATTCAAAGAGTGCTGAACGGCGGTTTTGATCGAGCCAGGAATAAATGATATGTCTAGATAGACCAGATCGCGGAAGTAGTCAGATCGAAAAATCTTTGACGTCAACTCATGCCGGCAGCGGTTCATATCCAGGAGCTGTAGCGGGTTTTGCGGATGGTTTGTGGGTTGGTTGCTGCTCTGTGACGGGGGCACCAGACTGCCGGGGTCCAGCTCGGGATGACCGTCCAGCAGCAGGCAGATCAGGCGAGGGAAAAGCTGCGGGAGTTGTTTGAAGCTTTCTGATATGGCCCGTTCGCTTGCTTCCGTAGAGTACAACCCCGATGCTACGATGGCGAAGTCGCGGAAGTCGAGCGAGCGGACCAGAGCCCGAGTGCTCGGCCTGACGGAATGAACATGCCTGCCGACAAACCCTCGGTACCAAGCCAAGTCTGGGTATTCAGCGTTAGTAAGCCATTCCTGGAGTTTGGAGTGAGTTCGTGGATGTCGCCGCTCATGCCAGTGCGTTCTTCTTTGGGTGCGATCGATCGCCATTCATCAGGCGCGAGCCTGGTGTGCATCATCCCATCTGCATACAGCATGGCGGGGAGTGAAAATAAGACAATCCTCGCTGGCTTACCATCATTAGGGTGTAAACCAAGATCGCGCACCGTTATCGGCGGATCCAGCCATAGACGCGGCGCGAACTGGCGATAGAACTGCGAGTTGACCAGACAGCAGCGGCGCCAGTCGGCAGCCGTCAGGTACGGGGCCGCCAGCTGCAGCCAGTCGGGCGCCACAGTAGCCTCTTCGTAAGAGGGGAGGACATCCATGCTCGTCTTTTCTTGCTTTCTTGCCCCCTTTTTCGTGGGCTTCTGCTTAGCCCGGTCGGAATAGTTCAATCGTGAAGGACTTCAGCAGCGCGGTTCTCATCGTATTCGGCACGTAACTTTTCATTTACCACATGCGCATTCTTGGACGGTTTCGCCTTCAGAAGACTTGGATAACGTCTTGTTGCTGTTCTTGTGGCCTGCACAGCCGACCCTCTTGTGTGTCTAGTTTGAGTAGACACTGGAGCAAGGCGGGGAATCAATAAACAGCCCGACATGCAGCTGCACAACAGCTGGCAGCGTTGGGCGCTCTTTCCCTTCCCCCTTTTCGGAGCGACCGTCCCAATGTTGCCCAAGGAGGTGAGCTGGAGGTTATCCTGCTACAGGCAAACAGGCGGTATTGAGGTGCAACTCGGAGAGAGGTAGGTAGGTAGTACGAGTGCACTCTACGCCTCCTCGGTTAGTTGCCCCCGCGTGGTGGACGCGCTTTGTCAGAAGGTCGATCGTACGTGGGTTCTGCCTCCAGTATCCTCATCTGCTGCAGGCTGGATAAAGATCGCTTCTAGATGCATGGTAGTGAGCAAGTTAGGTTGGCCGATGTTTGGCAGCGACATGAAATTTGGAGCAACACGACCAGACTGGAGCCACAGTTTTCAGCGACTATGTCCAATTGATGTGCTTGGGCTCTGCTCGCCATCGCATAAACCGCTTAACCTGACAGCCTGAGGCATATTGTTTACCTGTATTCAATATAACGAAGGAACTACTTTCTAGGACTACAAATAAGACTTTATTTAGAAACTCCCGATTTCGAGTAGAATATTTTGGAGTATATTAAACAAAAGTACAAAGAGTCTATAAATGTTGAATTCTCACAAGTAAACTATCCCCAATTTGTTCGCACCACCTTTAGCCGGTAATGGTTGGGCTCACAGCTAAAGGTGGGGGTTTGTGGCACAGGGCAGTAGGTGCAGATTGGGCAGGACATGCCTCGTGGCCTACAGCGAAAAAGTGCTTTCGAGGGTAAGTACATGTAGTTCATTTCCCTTCAAAGAGCATCTACCTGAACTCACCGTTCTCCAGATTCAAATCTTTCGTGAACTATGCTGCACGTCCCATCTACTGTGGACCTGGATAGTCCCCGCCTCTTGGTCCCAACCGGCATGACCGTAGCTAGCCTGGCGCCCTACGGCTCGATATTGTGACTGATGCTGTCGTGCTCACTACCCGATGTTCCGGGCACAGCAAGGAAGGGCATTGGTATTTTCCCTCATCACCGCCGCCTTTCTTTCCCCTATGGGAGTTGGTCCTAGCTTATCTGGTATGAACGCGATCCAACTGTGCTGCGCCCGTTTCTGCGACGACCGTTGCATGTCGCTGACGTGGTACGATGACGTCTTAGGCGACGACACATCACTGAAGTTCTTTCAGCCGAGCGCTGCCCAGGCAGGTCGCAAAGTCGGGGGATATGCTGCAGCTCGTGGTCAGTTATTCGCCCAGGAAACTTCACGGCCGCGCGCCTCGTTGGAGCAGGGTAGGTAGGCAGACCAGCATACCCGGAATGATGGTGAAATTCGCCTCCTCCGCGTACTATATCCCTAGTTGATGAGATTCTGCGAGACGTCCTCATCTGTCTATTCGGCAACAACGGCTACAAGTCGCATGGCTGAAGCGATGCAGACACTAAACGATTGATCAGTTATCGGAAATGATAGGCGGTACTGAAGGGTTATGGACGCTGCTGCGTACAATCCGCCGAGCAAGAACATGGACATCACCAGCAGCCTTTAACCCCGCGGACTAATTGAGCTTATGTATGTAGGGTACGGGATGGCCGAGAATGGCGACATCGCTGAAGATATTTGATATCGAAATGAAAGAGGAACTTTTGACTGTCCACGTCGCACGACCACTCCAGGATGGCGATGAGGAAGCTTTATGCTCGCGCTGTTCCTGAAATTGCGCCAGTACAGCGCGGGGATGGAGAACATTACCAAGACAATGACGCCCGCGTAGGCCAATTCAATGGTGAAGAGGCCAATGGGGAAGTCTTCTACCGCATTAGTCCCAACCGTCTGGACGTGTCTTCCGAGGCCATGCGGCCACTCTGCTCATCCGATAGACATGCCAGTATGCTTGCGTTGCAACTTGGTACCTGGCATGGAAACACGGCCAGAGTGAAGAATATGGGAATGGTCAGAGAAGCGTAGAGGTATAGTTGACGGCTCTCAGCGAGATCGACGCCGGCCATCTCGGAGGCGCCATTCCCTCACGGCAAGCTATATGTACTAAACATTAAAGTATTCAAGAAGTAGAGGGTGGCAAGTTTTGGAAATGAGTGTTTGAATGAGGGAATCTTTCAATTGGAGAGAAGGATTGGCATTGCCATGACCAAAGTCTGATATATCTGCATGGCTGAAGCAGGTAGGAGGAAATGGGCTACTGTAAATTACATGTAGTTACAGCAAGCACACTGCATCTCTTGTCTTTGCAGAACACCAAAGGCTGGTGTGGACGGGTAGGGTCATCTCCATCGACGTGCATCGGTCCGCAGGCATCAACTGCTGCGCCGCAGCGTAATCAAACCCAGCATTCTCATTCGAGTCAATGAGCAAGCCCCAAAGAAAATCACGGCGTATCTATGCTGATTAGTCAATGCGCTTCTTCGCCGGAGCAACCGCTTTCTACCTATCGATTGGGTGACTTTCATCCGACACTCTCTGTGCCTTCATTCCTCCGAATCCTCAAGACCAACTCGGCTGAACTCAATATTCTTCCAAACTCTCTTTCTTATCGCAGGCATGGCATCCTCTCCAGTACTCGTTCTCTGCCCCGGCGCCTTCGGCGGCCCGGACGGATTTAACAAGCTGTTGCCGTTTCTGTCGGAGGCCGGCATCGCGACCCAACCCGGCGGCTATCCGAGCTGCAACCCTCCAGACCCGACGCAGGCGACTTGTGCGGCAGACATTGCCCACCTGCGCGACAATGTGCTGCTGCCCATCCTGGATCAGCAACAGCGGGATGTCGTCTTGCTCGCCCACTCCTATGGCGGCGTCGTCGGCGGTGCAGCGTCCAAGGGCCTGGACAAGCAGACGCGCGCCGCGCAAGGGCACCCGACCAGCATCATCGGCCTGATATACGTGGCCGGCAACATCACGCTGGAGGGCGAATCCCTCCTCGAGGCCGTGGGGGGAGCTTACCCTCCATTCATCAAACTGAACAAGGTGTGTGTGTGTGTGTGTTCGACCCCCCACGCACCCCCGCGCGCACCCCCTCAAAATCCCTCTCAAAGTGCAGGTACTAAAGCCGTCCCCAAGCCGTCCCCCAACGTCGCGCTCATCGAGCCGCACATGGACATCCTCTACAACGACTGCGACGCCTCGCAGGCCGCGGCGCTGGGCCAGGCCATGGCGCCCCACGCCAACCTGGCCTTCGAGACGAAGCCGTCGGCGCCAGGCTGGGCCGACGCCGGCTTCGACGCCGGCCGGCGCGTGTACGTGCGCACGCGGGACGACTGCTGCAACCCGGCGTCGCTCCAGGACGTCTGGCTGGCCAAGTCCCAGGTCCGGTGGGAGGTGGTCGACTTCCAGTCGGGCCATATGCCGTTCGTGAGCCGGCCCGAGGCCCTCGCGGCGCAGATCGTCACGTCTGTCAGGGGGTTCGTCGCGCTTTGATTTGGGGTTCTGATGAAAGAGCGGGTTTTGAATTGGTGGCGATTTGAGGAGTTAGATCCATTGGAGTTCAGTAGTTGTACGTTCAACTCCAGTTCCGAGGTCCAGCATTGCCTTTAAAGGGATTTATTAGGATCGATTCTGCACCCGGACGTTCCCGTCAATGCCAGACGTGGTGTTGCCATCATGGTCCTCTAAACTCGTACGGATTTCGAGGATTATATACTTGTTTGGGATCACGCGTGGTTCCTCCGACTGGCGCAGCGAGCTCAAAATCAGTGTATATGAACTAATGTTTCTTTACCAGTCCGGGATTATTTTTAGATAGGATTGGGGAAGAACGGTGGCATCCTTCCGCAGTGTTCCATTATATATTTCTATAGACGGACCTTCTCACAAATTTATCTACCTAGCGAATACCCACTAGTATCCTCCTATTAGTCCAGCCCTGGATAGAGAAATCAAATCCCATCAAGGAGGCTGCGTGCCCAGCGGTATCCCCCCTCTCATATCAGTACAAAACACCGACCGCCCTTCTATCCCGTAGGACAGGTTATCACGGAACCGTACGGGCCATCGGTAGTCATCGAGGGGCTCGCCTAAAGACGTCATGTTATCCAAAGAGCATGATGTAAATTATGACAGGCAATTTCGATTTCTCTAACAGACAGTTCTTAGGAGCGTTTCTTGAAAGGAACGCAATGAGTAGAGAAACTAGGACAGTAGGCCCTGTATAGCTTTTATCTCCAGGATAAAGGGCGTGAGACTAGCATCACCCTTAACTAAGCAGCTGCAGTATAGTTTAGACTAAGTGCTTATATAGTAGACTAATTTTGAAGAGAGCAGAACAAGGCTAAGCATACTTAGGCAAGCACAACCAAGTCCGGCCTGAGCCCGGCTGTGAAACGCCTGGACAAGAGCGGGCAAAAGTTCATGTGATACAAGGTGTCCGGATTGGTGTATTGCAACAGTGCAGCATTAATGATATCCATATGGTCTAAAAGTAGTGATTAAAGCTAAACCCATAAGGACAACACAGCCTGGACCCAGATCACACATGAACCTGCCCGGAGTATATGATGAACCTATCCGCGGTCCCATCAATGGGGGCCATGTCTGTCTATATTTACCCGCCAATACACGCGCAGAAAGACGACTTAAAACGCGGTGAGAGATCCATCTTCTAGCCCAAGTTCGCCCACCACATAAATACAGCAAGGCTTAGCCTAGCAGAATATCAAAAGTGAGGAGAAAACAAATAAACACCGCTAGCTACTATGGCTGACAACCAACCATATATGTGTAACCTAATCATGCTGCGGGACCACAGTCTGTTGTTGTTCTTTTTTTATTCTTGCCCACCAGTCATAAGAAAGGAGTGTCCAGGTCTTCTTCGCCCAACTGCCCAAACGCGCGTATAATTATGGGGTCTGTGCTACTCGGCCCCCCTCAAGGGAAAAAAAGTCTTGTGACTGGCAGTCTCATGCGGGTTGGCTGGAAGTATGTGGCTGGATCCCTCCTTTTTGAGGGGGGTGGCTTCTGGTTCCGGTGCGGCTTGGGTTGCACGACTGCAACTGCTGCAGCACGGGAAGATTCGGGTTCTCTTGGCCGTCTTTGACTTGATGTGGTAGAAAACTACCCAACACGCCGAAACCGAAAAGAGGAAATGAGAATCACCACGTCAGTCTGTCTGTTTCCCTCTGTTCTCTTATCAGAAGTTTGTAACGTTACAGATCGACATTTATCCACTATAGATAACTCTAAACGAAATGCAAGACCAGGAGAACAAGACTACACAGCATAAAATTAGCGTTTCTTAGGCGTGTGAGATTATAGATGCAGCGCGTTATTAAGGTAGTAGAAAGCGATGAAAAGACCAAAAAGACTGATTGTGACGTGTAGCGGTAGTCAGCATCTACGACGAAGGAATCAGCCTAAGCGCTCGGCTATTTGGCATGCCCAATTCTACTAGACGCGATGTTACGGCGGTGAAGCCCCTATCTTGGTATAGACAAGTAAGAGGGTTATTGAAGCGCGGGGAATGTAGAACATGTATCATCTAGCTTTGGTCGCTTAGAGAGAGAGATCTCCTGATGGGAGGGCATGGTGCCGCCCACCTGCCGCTCGGCCGGATGAATGAGGACGGTCCGGATGACCACGAGGGTAGTGTGTGTGTTTTTTGGTTCGCTTGATCGCTTGTACAGCATCTCCTGCCTTTACAGGTAATTAGGTAAGTGAGCATAGCCGAGCAACGACACATGGCCATGTAGAGTACATGATGTCAGGGTCGACTACACATTGGCGCCTTCCATGTTGGGGGCCTCGTGTGATACTACCCTAATTACTACCTACACACCGTGACCATTGCCGCCGAGTACACCTAGTCCGACCCCGCAATGGGGTTTGATTCCTGCTACCTAGTCGGCCGATAAAACGTCGAAGTCAGATGATGTGTGTGGGTTAAGGTGGTAATCAAATCTTGGATCGTCAAAAGGGGGGGAAGAGGGGGGGCCTTGTAGGGCTGGGTGTCAAGGTGTCAAGTGTTATGGCGTCCTTCGGCTCTTTCTTTCTTCCATTATGTTCATCGATTAATTACCTCCGATCCTTGCCATTCCATACTTCTATATCCACACTTTTCTAGTACTGACCCGAACCTACGCTATAGTTGGTAGAGAGACCAGGATTTGGAATTTGACTCATCAGTAGTAAGAGAGATGATGGGCATGAGGATTCCCCCCTCAACAAAAGCCCCAAGTCGGGCGGAGTTCGGTGTTGAATGAATGGTACTGTAAGGTTACTGTGATGTGGGCGTTGCAGTAGGCGTTGCAACTCTACCGTTTCTGTACCGACGGGATGGATCGTGCTAATGCAGTCAGCAAATAGTGATACACAACGGTACCCATGCAATAGTTGCGCTTCGACCTTGCCAGCCCCCCCTCTCATCTCCTCGAAAATATTCCTCTGGCGATGTCCATTTAGTGTGTTTATGGCAAGCTAGGCAAGTTTGCATTGTGCATGCATGATACACACACGTCATGTGCTGCTGTCGTTGGCTGCAAGGATGACGCGGGTGTGGTGACACCGCATATAATAGAGATAGTATGTGCTGCATAAGTATTCGACATAGGTGTGTGTTTGCAGCAATCCGGCGCGCAGAGAATACTGAGAAAGGAAGAAGAAAAGAAAGGGGAAACAGTCATCATCTGCATGCTGACCCAACTGAAAGCTTGGCAGAAAAGGCCGTTGTGTTGCGGTGAGCGTACAAGGTAGTAGTACCGGTAGTAATAGATCTTGGTCGGGGGAATCGGTTCGCTGGCGCCAACAACGGCCCGACGTTAGGGGGGCTTGGTCTCGGCAGTGCGAGCGCTTCGCTTTCCTCTTGTGGTGTGCGACGAGACGTTTGCGCATAATAACACCTTTGTGCTATATGGCTATGCGCTCCGGATAATCTTATGATGGGAAAACATCCGCGCGCTCGTCCTCGTCCGCATCCGCATCCGCATCCATCCCACAGCTGATCACATTTCCCTCTCATTTCCCTCTCATTTCCCTCTCTCTTGCTTGCTTGCTTTCGCTTACCCATACCACATTATCTCATATCAGCTTTCCTCTAACGGCGCCACCGAGTTTCCTTTTCGCGGGGGTGTGGTCGCACCAGGTCGGACGATTCCGTAATAGCCGTCTACACATATCCCCCATACAGCCATACTGCGAATGCGAAAACCATCTATCAGACGCCACTCGCGCTCACACAATCTCGAACACTTTCTTGATAGAGCTTGCATTGCATGTAGTGAGAAATGGGTCCTTGGTTAGGATGATGACAGACCGCGATTAGGGTCCATTCCCTCCGCGATAATGTTTTGTTTTGTGCCGCGAAGCGTCTTTCTCGACGCGCTAATTCGTGTCTTGTATGCATCTCATCTTTCGCGCCCGTCGCGTCCCCCGCGTCAGAGTCATGACGCAGCAGTGTCTCTCCCCCAGTGGCAGTTGAGTTGTGGGTGTTGAACCCCTACCCATCATGAACCTATTCGCATGTTCGTCCGAACGCCAAACGCCGTCTCTCCTTTCTTCCCAACCCATATGTGTGTTAGCGTAAAGTAATAGATCAGATTTCGTTTTTTAAGTTACACATTGCAGCTGTCAGTGCTTGTCATCTGATAGCTTCCCACCAGAGAGAGAAATGGCCGGCAAGGATCATGGATGTGGACTTACTGGCGCAACCCATTCCGATTCGTACCTAAGCTAGCGGCGTTTCTGCGTATGGATTCGATGATCATCGGCTCTTCATTCGCTCCTGATCGTGCGCGTGCCGCGAGTGATGAAGTTTTTGCCGCGTAATTGCGCCGCAGTTCCATACAGGCATACGCATACGTAGCAGAGGATCCCCCGGGCCCCCCTCGTCTCTTCTTTGCCCTTTCCAATTTTCGTCAACTCGCAAGATATCCAGGCTCTCTATCTGACGCGGAACTAAAGTGAAGATTTCGGTGTTTAGGAACTCGGAGTAGAACTAAGTAAGCTGAGTATGGAGGTGGCTTTCTTGGGCTTGGCTGTCTCAGTCATATAGATGATAAGCAGTAGTCGAGCAGAGCCACATCGACACTTGCATCTAAGACACAGGAACAGGGGCGATAATGCGGGGTGGGTAGTGGCATTTTTCGTCTCATTCCCAAACGAGGGACTTTTGTATATGGCGCCTTGCAATATCAATTTGACACCTGCAATGCAAAGCAGGCGAAGGGGGTAAGTGAGGCCTCTTTTCTCTCTCTCTCGGGCGTAGTATAGTGATGATGTTGATTTTGATTATTTGATTGCTCATGATTTCTGAATGCTGTGACAAACACCTTTGCTATATAAATTTCAACGGAAGCAAGCGTGTGTTTCTTCGACTTGGTGAAAATAAATCCAAAAAAGAAAAAGAAAGTCACACACATTACTTCCCCGTCCCCACAACGAAGCAGCAAAGCAAAAGCCCCTTTTAGCGTGACGCTTCGTGAGTCAATCACGTCGGCCACCCCTCCCCCAGATGTTACATGTATATTCCCAGAAAAGTCGAGTAGTATTCCAAAAAGCAAATCCGGCCTCCCCCGATGAGATGTGCGCATGCCGAACTCCGCGGAAAAGCACAGAATAAATCATCAGTAACTCCGTACAATGTGCCATGCTGAGGTTCGCGGTGACCTGTCCCGCTCCGGCCTAGAAGCCTCAAGAAATAGTCGATCAAATTCGTGACACCGTTTGTGAGATTGGAATAGAGTTGAAGTTTGATAGAGGTGAGAGGAGGAGGAGGATAGTTGGGTAAAACCCAAAAGGCGAAGTGTGATGGTGATCATGATGGCGCTGCTCCTGGCAGAGCGTTCCTCTCCAGCCCTCTCTCCTTCCTCTTCGTCTGTTTTTTCCTTCGTTTTCTAGATCTCATCCACCATCGTCTGTTGCTTCTTCATGGGGGGCCTCCGGCGCTTGGTGTTGTTCCTCTCTTCCTCAAACTTCCGGACCGCATCTTTGTGGTAGTCCGTCCGCGTCATGGGGCGGTTGGGTTCCGTGTGCAGCCTCAGGTGCTGCCGCCAGTTGTCCCTACGGTTGAACTTCTTGGGACAGAAATCGCATGTCACTTCCACCCCCAGGCCGTGTTTACTATAGTATATTGTTAGTCATCCATCAAGCGACTGACTGAGGGGGTGTGAGCTTGGTTGGAGAAAGTAAAAGACAAAGACATACGTGTTCTGATGGCGCCGAAGGTGCTCACGCCGCTTGAACGCCGTCTGCTTCTCACACCCGGGGAAGTCACACACGTGCATCGCCTTCGGGATCTTGGAGACGGAGATCTGCTCTTCGCTGATGTCCTTCTTGGCCTCGTTTCGGCCGTGGACCTTCTGGAGAGACGATCCCCTCCGCTGAGCGTTGTCCATATAGACTCTCCGCTTGACGTTGCTCCGCAAGACAGGCGAAGGCGCATTCGCCCTGGTGTCTAAGTGGATGTGCATGGCGGAGGGCTCGGGTATACTGTAGTAGTTGCAGTCCAGGGGATGGTTCTCCGGCATCTGTGGCGGCCATGGAGAGTACTCATCGTAGTCCTGGCTGAAGGTGTATGAGGGCGTTGGGCCCATGGGAGGTGATCCAGATGCCATGGATTCGTGGAGTGGGTAGTGTTGTAGTACATGTGGGTTGGTGGATTCGTACTGGGCGCCGGTCGGCAGCATGGGGTTCCCCAAGACATGATTGAAGTCGAAGTCGATCATCTGGTCTTGGAGATGAAGCTTGCGCAGTGGAGTTGAGAGCATGTTTTCAGAGGACATTGATGAAGGGGCATATTCAGACTTGACGTCGACGGGGATAGTAACCACTGATGTCCGAGGTTGGAGGGGTCATCTCATATCCCATGGAGGAGGAGCATATGACGGGCTCAAATTCTTCCATGGCGCTTCTGGGGGGCTGATGTTGATTGGGAGTTGACCTGCCAGACGTCGGTGTGTATGGGTCGCAGGAAGAAGAGGCGGTCGAGAAGCTTCTCGCGGAAGAGGCACTGGAGACAGGTTGGCTTCCGAAGTCGAGATCCTCGTCGTTAAAGCCAACACGGTAACCTATGGATATCGGGCCATATATACGGGGGTTGAAGGATCGATAAGCCCCCCAAAGTCGAAATCTAAGATTGATCCAGGCCACTCCCTGGAAGGAACTACTATGTTTCATGAATTTACCAAACTGGCATGGTTAAACACAATGCTCAATTTGGGGGGCAGAGATACTCGGACCGTGTAGGTACAAAGCAACGAGAGCCGCGGCCAGGAATGAGGAGGCGGAGGTGTGGGAGAGGAAGTGAGTGTATGTAGTGCTGGGTGTGTAATGGTGGCGCACCTAGCATTGCTTGACGAGTGAAATTCAAGCCTCCCCGGTATGGTATGTTGGAAGGGTATGGGGGTGGGATGCTGTGATGGGATGGGGTGGATGTACGGGCAGGTTCCTTGGCCTCCATCACTCATAATACCCTGCTAGGTTAAGCGAGAGAGAGATAAAGGGACAGGGCCCGCATTACCTAACTCAATAGGTCTGAAATCATGGCGGACTATTTGGCGTTGTTGTGTATATTTACAGTACCAACCAACGGCCGGCCCAGAGACCTGGTTCAGTCGAGTCTGGTCTAGCGCACTATCAAATTACAACTCGAACAACCAACAGCAAAACCAAAATCCACTTTACGAGCTGCCTACCTACATTTTGTGATGGGCAGGTGGCAGAGGAGTCTGGCGGAATAAACCGTGAGCTTTAATCCTTATTATTAGAAACTCGAGGCGCTAATGCAAGTTGCAGCAAGCAAATCTTCGTCAACTGTCCTTCTAGATGTCCAGAAAAGGAGAAGACGCAGAAGAGCAGTGGCAGTCAGCTACGACTCGAGACCCTACCGTTTTCCTGCCTTTTCGACTTATTCGAGACATGGCTCCTGACGAGTGTCTGCCCAATTTGATCCTGATAACCCTCCCAGTGGAAGAACCCGAGGAATGGGCTGAGTTGGGTGGTGGCGCCGCAAGTCTCAACGGCTTTTGCTGAGACAGAGCCAGATCTGTGGCGTCCTCACTGCAGGCAATAGATCTAGACCCCCGATCCAAACAGAAGGCTACTAATTGGGAAACATCGAGAGACTCTTGATTGTGTGCCTGTATGATGTCAGGAGCATCATGATCACGAAATGTGCTGCGTGCCTGTATGTGTGTCCAAATGCATCAGCCTGTCTGTCTGGACCTGCAGCCGGGTTTGTTTGCCAGAGGTCATCTTGTCACGTCTAAAGAAAGCTCATGAGGCTTGGGGGGCGACATCCTGGTCACCCACGAGCGCTGGGCTTGCTGCAGGGGCTGGAGCCAATGGCAACTGCAGACAGCCGACGCAAACGCTTCAGATCTCTGAATATAGTTGCATTGGGGGCCGAAAGCACTGTCGGAGGCTCGCAGATTCTCCTGGGGCTCGTAAGGGATGGCGATCCGTCATACAAGGACGTCCCCTAATGTGGCTCCGAATTAGCTGCAATGAGACCTTAATGGGAATCCTGGGGAAGATCAACGATTTAATCCTGGTTGGCGTATAGTAATCAGCACTACTGTCCTTCTTTGAGTGGAAAAAGGAGGGGGGGGTGGCGGTCGGTCGAAAGGTGGCCGGCTCGCCCTGCAATGCCGTGCATTACCGAACGAGGACCGCCCTTGTCGTGTCAGGTAGATTGAGCGGCTTGAGATTTCTTTCTTTGCGTCCGGGTGCTATGCAAAGAACGTACGTATGCCAAATAGGTTTTGCTTGCTTTTGGGGGAGGTCTAATGGATGGAAGTGGAAAGAAGCAGGTTTATTAGTCAGGATCAAAAAAGGAACCTTGGGTACGTGAAGATGGTGGTGTGGCTGGACTTGGCTCGATGGGGCAGAGGGGAGGGGCGCAACTGAACACTTCCTCCCTTTGTTCCCCCCTGTGTCAGTGCCCAAGTGCCCTCCTACTGCTTACCTTAGGTGAAGGCCCCCGGGTCCATCACTATGTACTCTGGCTCCGAGGGGACCCTCCTATTGTATTGGCTGGAGTGCTGGCCGCTATTCATGTCATGGATTGAACGAAGAGATGTACGTACTTCCACTGCAGAGAGCACAACAGAACGAGGTATCGACGTCCAAACGTCCAAACATGCTTACATGTAGGTATTAACAGCCCCAAGCCCCAGTGGCTACCTAGTGCACAGTCAGGTCTAATGGCAATGCGCCATCCGACCGTTCGAGGCCAACAAAAAAAACGACTTCCTTCTTACGTAGCACCCCATACCCGATCCCTGTTTAGTCCCCTTAGGTAATAAGTGGAAAGTGCTGTCAGCCTCTCGATCGATGTCTGTACTCATATCCTCAGTCAATGATCGCACCCTGAATTGTTCAGTTCGACTGCTTCCTGAGCGCACACCAGCAGCGCACCGCATTCCTGGCAACACACTATTCTGTCATTGCCTTGGCGGAAGTGGAAATATTTGGAGTAGCTTGAGTGACGTCTAGCGATCAAGACAGATAGGCAGTCTTTCAGGCAGGAATGGGTCCCGCGCAGAAGCGCCCAAGTAGATACTAGGTACAACTAGATTTGCGCGTATAGCGCTTCGGCTGCGAGTGTGATTCTGCGGGTGTGTATCTTTTCCGAAGAAGGCCGAAACGTGTCGTGCCCCTAAGCCAGTCGTCGGATCTATTTGCTTGCGACTAGCAAGTATTATGCAACATTGTTTGCGACTTGGGGCCTTGGTACGGACTGGTGTGTGAGTGTGTGTGTACAATGCAGGCCGTGATCATCAGCACCTTAATCTACAATGCAACGGCTTTTGCCCTTCGTTGCGCCGGATGGGCAGAGACAGCTTGAGTGGGGGAGTGGCTGGGCGATCTTTGATTGATCGACGCGAGACAGAACCCTGTGCCTGGAGGCGTGCCGAGAGTCAAGGAAGTGTCAGTAAAGTACTGACCAGCAGCGCCCCCTCACCCCCCCTGCCCCCTGTCCGTAAGCTAAATGACAGTTCTCGGCCGTAAGTGCTTTTTTGCCAACACAGGGGTCTAGGGTTCTTCTGAAGAACAACGTAAGATTGTTTTAATTAGCACTTGTCTGTCCGGATTCGTCACCCTCGTCAGATAATAATGGAAAACCTCTGGCAATGCTATCTATCATGAGACGAGAGGCCTTCGTGTTTGCCTCCTGATCAGGCAGAATATGTCGCTAAACCCTAGCCAGCTCGAGCAGGTCAGTTGCCAGAGGCGTTCCAGGCCCTGATGATGTCGGGGCCGGGCTGACCTTGCAAGGTATGTATGTAGGTGACAGGTTCTCGATCAATTCCGCGCTATTCTACTAAACCCGTGTTTGTGCTCTTCCGCCAAGTTGCAACTAAACCCTAGACAAGCAGGCAAACTGCTTGCTTGTGCCTCACCGGTCCGCGAACTTGGGCCCATGACCGGTCAATACAGCATCGTGGACTCGGTCTCTCTCTAGAACTCGTGTACTATTTCCGAGCCTTCTCTATCTTGAGCAAGGTTCTGTCTGGCCCTTTTTCTGTGAAACCTATCAACACACATGGCATGGCTCTTGCGTGCATGAGAGAGATGGGCAACGTAGACCAACTAAAGAGCCAGCCACCACGAAAACCCGCGCGCACCCATGTTCGTACGAAGTTGGGCGACATGGGGTTGTGTGTTGTTTGATTTCTGGGCAAAGGTAGCAAGCAGCATGGCAATCCGGCTGTCGGCACCATCTTTTTCTCTGGCCTACTATGTACACAGAGATGGAGAGTGAGTGCGCGAGAGCCGGAAACCCATCCTAAGCAGTAGCAGCAACCAGAAGGATTCTCTTTCCCTCTTTCTTCTTGGCACTCAAGCCTCGACTGGCCGAAGAAAAGCGTGCTTTGGCGTGGTGTGTGACTTCCTTATTGTTTGCCTGTCTGTCAGTTTGCTTCCCGCTGGGTGTCGGCCCGGGCAGCCACCAGCCACCTTCTGCCATTACCATGAAATCTCGTGGCAAAATGCCCATGCTGCAGCTACGGTAACCTTTAGTCTGATGAATTTCCTTCTTCTTCTCTTCTTCCCCCTCGTATTGGAGGGGTCGTATCTTTACCGAATTTTCTTTTTTGTTTGCGTCGTTCTCTCCCCCTTTTCTGCGTGCCTTCTAATCACGCCACACCGTTCAGGGGGCTTGCCTTTTCATCGTGTGGCAGCCACTCGGACACACTTTCCCATGCCATTAACAACCGGCTGCTAAGCGCTAGCTTGTATATCTATCTCTACTAGCTAGCTAGCTAGCTGTGGCTGTCGTCGTTGGATGGGCTAGCGAATGCCAAAGTTTAGCCTCGATCGAGTACATGTAGCAACGGTAAGACGGACACCCTTCTATCTCCCGTCTGCAGTTGGCTTGGCCTGGCTTGCATGAGGTGTCTGAAAGCCTCCTCGTCTTCTTCTCCCTGCTAGTTTGTGCATGATGAACATCAG
The DNA here is from genome assembly GCF_038363925.1 of Apiospora phragmitis. Taxonomy (NCBI): domain Eukaryota; kingdom Fungi; phylum Ascomycota; class Sordariomycetes; order Amphisphaeriales; family Apiosporaceae; genus Apiospora; species Apiospora phragmitis. The sequence goes on along the minus strand of NW_027117400.1, from coordinate 4,634,346 downwards.
CGCCTCGTGGGCACGCGCTGATGGGCATCCGGCCGTAAGTCAAAAGAGCTAGATGATCCTATGTATCCATGTACATGATAAATTGGTCCTTTGCAGCTAGTTCCGTGACCTATCATGTAGTAGTGGTATCAGTAGTCGTGACCTGGATACGTAGGTGATGGTTTTGGCAACTGTTAGGTAGGCACTGATAGCATCAAGCATAGAAGCTCGAATTCTCGATTCTCCATGCACGTTCTATGTGGATGGGGGACACGATCGATACTATGTATAGATCCCCCGTCGGCCATTCAAAGCGCAGAGACGCACTCTCATTGGTGACGACCCCCCAAACATGGGAAACTTCGCCACTTGCTGCTGTCTTCATCAGACATACACTACATGTATTCGTACATGGATGGTAAGTAGTGCCTATATGCATGTATATGTAGATCGACTATACTTGGCCTTTTATGTATATCAGCTTGGGCCTCTGAAAATGCCGTTGGGACCGCGTTGTTACGTGGATGGAAATGAGAAAACCCAGTGATGCCAAGGTTCTCGTTCGGAATTTCATGATTACTGAACATAAAGAGCCACATAGAGAGAGGTAGCTGTCTGTCCTATTTCAGCGAGATGAGAAGTCCCCACGGTGCCGAACCTTCGGTGTCGGTGAGCTCAGGCACGATATGAGATAAGGCCGAGATCGCACCTCAGTGTTCACATCGTACCATTATTGGCGGATGACTGTGATATTGGATCGGGCGGTTACCAGATTGCTGCCTGGGCTGAAGTTATAATTAACATCAAACACCATCGAAGATAGCCGAAATGGGGTCACATGCCGTTTTTCTATCCAAGATCCAATAGCCACGGCTTCTTCGGACTCAGAATACGATTGGCCCCGAAACGACACCAGCCAATCAAGCCTTTTTGCCATGTTATTTCTTGTTGTGTACGTCACCCACGAGGAGTACATGGCGTTAGCAAAAGGCGAACAAGTACGTATCTGTAGTTTCATATTCTGATTTCTCTCTCAGGTTCAAGCACATTTTTTGACCCTCGAGCATGACATGTGGTACGGCACAGGAAGGCTGGCTACGTGCCAGGGTTCCGTCTATTTTGATCCTTTCCTCGTAAGGGTAGTTATGATTAGGATAATCTCAGGTCAGTGCCTCGAAGACGGGTTTAGAATTGTTACCTAGCGAAGTTTGCTCAAAACTTCCTCTGCCCTGTCTGCTGGAGATACTGCCATCCGTTGAGATTAGACTAGACCGGGGGTTGCTAGCCTAGGGCAACCGAGACCCTGGCCACTACTTAGTCAATCGGCCATGTCCGTACTCCGTTCGGATCCGACTAGTTTCGTACATAAGGCTGCAAGGTACATAGCATACCGTTTCGATGCATACTTAGAAAGCAACGAACAACGCTTCTTATGCGTGTGTCGGGGGTGTACGTAAGGGTAAAAGGATGACGTGAGGCAAAACGGTCGAATCTTGGGTCCGGGCTGGGTACGTACGCAATCGCATTCGCACACTTTACTTTGGTGCCCGATGCGGCGAAGGGACTGGCAACCCCTCATTTTTTTTTCTGCAGGTCTTTGGATCGACAGCCGACTGGGATGGCCGGCCGCCACGGCAAACGATCCTTGGCGGGGGAGCGCAGGACGGGCTGTTCTTGATCTGGGAAGCCGGGATCGTCAGTCCTGCAGACCAGATATGAATTTGATGCGAAGGTTCCAGATAGGAAGGTGGTAGGTCGCTCACACGTGAGAGTGCCTTCGGCTCATCCCACAACCACGGAATCAACCATCCACACTCTGGGTTGGGGAACAGAGTCCTCTCAACTGAAGGATGAATGCCCTCATCGTGATGTGTTTATGATGTTTATTTGCAGGCAGGTCCACTCAATTTTAAATAACTAGAGTAGTGCTTCTAGTGGAGTTGAGGCTGTATTTTTTTAAGCTTCGAGCCCCGCTGAAATAATGTATAATAGAGTTCGACCCTGCATAGAATCGTTCCTTTTCTAAAAGAGCTAAAGTCAACGTCAAATCGACTGCTGCGAAATAGAAGCCTGGATGGACAAGAGAACGGAGTGCAATTGTGAGAATGGGTTTTCTGCAGAAATGGCATTGGGCCCAGGCTTCGCTGTGCCACCCCTGCAGAATCGGGTAATTGGAACAGTCTGCCAATGCGATTGGTAGGCAATTTTGACATGCGGTGTTACACCTTCATGCCGGCTGGCTTCCCCCCTCCTCCTCTCCGCTCCGCCATCGACATTGCACCATCGTCAACTGTTCCTCCGGCAAGTGGGTGGATAAGTCCACATGTCCACACCTATCCAATGTTTTTGACCAACCTGTGATTGTTAAACAATGCCTTGCCATTCACATAGCCGCAGCGATTCCTCATCCTTTTCCTGCATCTCGTCAACATCTGCGTCATAACTTCGGCTACGGCTAGATAATGCTGCAGGTTAGTTGGCAATAGCTGTACGATACCTTACCGAGCCGGAGGAACTGTTGGAACTGCCTGAATACCACACGGGCGTGGCGGACTGGACCCGTAAAGGCCGTGGAGGGGGGGCGGTGGCTCAGTTTCTAAGCGAAGGGATGCGTACAATGATTCGCTAGGTATGATGTGCTGGCATGGTGATCCTTCTTGGAACTGCCAACGTAGGTAACCTTCAGCGAGTTGCATTAGGGATGTGGATCCTCCAAGCTCCTGGCAAAATTCTAAGTGTGATGCTGGCGGCATACGGGGACTATATGAATATATTCGCGCAGGTTCGTAGTCGGACAGCAACATGGTATGAAAGTCATGTGCCATTTTGTTACGCGACCTCGATGCATTATGCCGGTGTTAGCGCGCCAAGATGTACAACTGTTACACGTATAAGGCTGAAAGAGGGGCATTGGATGCATTTTACAAGCTGAAATATGATAACAGAAATAGGGACCAAGATCCCAGATTACTCGAAATTATGAAATGAAAAGAGTGTGAGAAGCAGACTATCAATCCGACCAATGTTGATACCATATTTGTGCCCCTTTTATCTGCTTGCAACCAACAGTCTTCTCCGCAACATATGCGTGTCCTGCGGATACCCCGTCGACACCATGTCTGAAAGCTTCCTAAATAAATTCAGCGGATGAGACTGATAAACCCCAAGAAGTTCATCTGCTATACGCACCATTTCGCTTTTAGTGACGCAGAATGGTAAACGGAGACTTGCTAATCTCTGTCCTTCACTAACCCACACTCGGAGCAAACTTCCTCTGCGGCAAATTCCTGGTAAACGTAACCTCCATTGTCGGAATCTTCTTCATCGGGGTTGTCATTTCCACATTCCTCCCCAGCTTATCTGAGCTCGCATGGCTCAATATTGGTTTCCTTTGTATGTTTGGAAGGGCAGTTGTAGTAGGCAAGCTTTCTGTAACACATCCTGCTCCACGTTGGGTAGTAAGGGGAAGAAATCGACTGAGCTATGATGTATGCGGAAGTGGTAGTTGTAAGGGAAGCGGCAGGAGCATATGAGAAGATGAAAAGAGCTTACAGGAAACTTCCACGATCATGGCACTGTTGCGGCTTCTTATACTTGGCGGATTATCCCCAAGATAGTTTATCCATAGACGGTCACATCGATGCGGACAGACAGGCATGAGTTGCATGATACTGTAACGGATTCACATGATGTGGATGTGTCTTTATCTTAAGCCCCTATGAAGGCTAGACACCGAGTCCATGAAGGCGAAGACCTGTTATCGTCTGCTGTTGCACTCTTGCATTCACCATACCCTCAGCATAGATCATGATAATCGTTCCCGAACGGTGTAGAATGTCAAGCTGCAGGCTGCCGTGTCTTGGGGATGATGCGAGTAATAGAGTGCGAACCTACCGGGATCATAGCCCTTGATATCCCCAAGATGAGCCAATCAAACCATCTGATATCAACACAACACCTGCTGGCAACCGAAGAGCGCAGGATCGCGGTGCTACCACGATATGCAGACACGAGCCTATTACTGTACCATCCGTCTGTCAAAAAAGGCTATCTGCAGTATGGAAGAGCGCGGCACTTCAATACAGCGAGAATCATGCCAGAATCGTAGGCTTGCCTATCATATGAGAACAGAAACAGCCTGTTGTCGTTCTCGGGTGGCGGACAGGGGTGGCATTTCCCGAGCCTCAGGGGCTGTCTGCACCCGTCTCTGGATTAGGGCTGCTTTCCCTCGGGACGCGCTGCTGATACTATGGTCGCACACAACGGCTGCCGGTGGCCGGAGTGACACAGAAGCATAGGAAAGTGCGGAGGTGGTGTAACGCCAAAACCGACGTCCATGTTATCATCAGGAGAGGCGGCCTGCCCCCTTCCCTCACCACCCACCAACTTTGCTAGTTTACGCTCAATCCCTGTCCACCGCGCTTAAGCTTTCGGAAATCAGAGGTGAAGAGCACCATGTGGGAGACCTGATCCTGTGTTGCCGGGGTCCTGATTGGGTGTGGTCAGATCATGAGGGTGCACCTTCATGCGGGCAAGTGAGAAGAAAGCAACGGTGTGCGCGTGCCGGGCGTAGATGCATACCCACATACATGTCTCCGTAGGTGGTTGGCAGATGCAGGTTAAGTAATCCTTGGAGAAACACCACCCTCCAAGTGTGAAAAACATACCTGCCAAAAGCCGACCAGGGCAAGCTGGGGGGCAGTACAGTAGGCAGTACGGAGTACTGAGGGGGGCCATTGTCCAACCAGGGTCAGCCTGCCATCGAGGATACCGTAGTAACAGGGGGTTACTCCGTCTGGAAAGCCGAAGCCGCCTTGTTGATAGGGCGAATAAGCGACCACGCAGTTACGGTATGATTGGGCATCCATGGATTTCGCTAATGCAGTGACAAATGCACCATAGGCTTGTTGTAAACGCGAATGAGACAAGAGCATTTCACCAATGTGACCATCTCTAATCAAAATTGTCGCATTATTGACTTAGCCGTTCCAAGCCCTCGGATCCTCGAGCTCGTCGGGCATTGGAAATGCCCATCAGTTTGCACATCGACACTGACTTGGGACGCCCATAATGCCACTGTGGAATGGCTGGTTCTGCAGATCAGGTCAACACTTGGATGTCGAATCGTATGTGGAAGGCTATGTGGGCGAAATGGCATGCGAAGGTGCGTTGATTTCGTCGGCTTATTTTCTAGCTGTCTGATCATTGGCAGGTCGCTAAAGACTATGAAGGACTAGGCAATCGCAACCTCATCATCGCCTAGGAACTCTTCCATCTCCTGTTCCGTAGCTTCCAAGCCGTCGCTGCTCATCAACTTGTTTTCTTTCTCCTCGGCTGTGGTACGTTAGTCAGGGAGGTTCAAAAGAGGGGGCACGAACAAGCATGTACTTACTCTTTGGTTCAACCAGGAGGTTTTCTTGTACCTCGCAATCGGTCAATGTAGAGCCTTCACCAATATCACTGCGCTTGCCCAAGATGCACCGAGTAAGTTTGCAGCCCTTGCCCACCACGACTCCGTCCATCAGGAGACACTGGAACAGCTTGGCCCCTTCCCGAATCTGGCAGTTTGCGCCTATTACACATTCCTTGATCGACGTCTTCTCCTCCACCATGACATTGTCGGCTATAAGCGTATCTTGTCTGGTGATGGTTGTCCGCGGCTTCACGCCTTCGGGGTACGCTACCTTTTTGGCATGGGCGTAGACGGACGCCGCGTCAAGGCCGACCTCTTCTATAGAGAGTAGCTTCGCGAGTTGCAGCGAGACGGCTAATAGTAACTTTGCGTTATCGACCCGGCGGATGAGCGGCGCATCGGGCTGCGCAGATGGGTGAATGTAAGCTAACAGAGGAGGCACATCCTCTTTCACCTTGGAAGGTGCCAGCGACCTCCGGGCATAAGTTTGCCGGGACGGTGAGGCTTCTGGCGATTGCTCGTGTGTCGTGGGAGAAGGAGGTACACTGTCGCCATGGTCGTCCGAGTGGCCTTGATCCTCTGTTGACCGTCCTTCCGCGATCTTCTTGATCCCCAACTTCTCGGCAAGCGCAGGTTGCCAGCCGGCTTTCGCCCACCATCCAATGACATCCTCCCCTATACTTTCCAGGCGCGGGTTTGCTGAAATGAAGTCCATTGTCCACCGCGGGAGGATGTAGATGTGTGCATCCCGATGAGTTGTGAGCACTCTGAGTTTGGGATGTTTGCGCAGTAGTCCATGTCGTACCGGAAAGCTGCCCTTTTTCTTCTACAACATCTTTCATCGAATCTTTCGGCATAGAGAGTGCCAGTTTCGAGAGCTGTGGTAGTAATGAGTCTTTCGCTGAAGGCATAAGAGGTTGCGCGAGGGGCGCGGTTGCGATGAAGTCCGTCTCTTCGCCCTTGATCGATGTAGCTGTCTTAGTCTCGTACCACACACCCAGACCGCCGCTGCCCCAGGGGATTCATCCTCAGTCATCAAGCCGGTGGCAGCCTTGACCATCCATGCTTGGAGGAGTTTGTCGCCACCAAGTTCACACACCAGGTCACAGGGTAGCACTACAAAGTCGGAGGTAACTATCTCTCTGACCTCTGGTAAAACGCAGGATCTCGGCCGTACCCGTGTTCTGGTCGAGATCCTGAGGGGCTAGCAGGTCCGGCCGCGGGTGTGGCAGGCCTGTCAGGAAGGGATTTGTCTTCAGAGCTGTACCGATAGCATTTGAAGCAGACGGGGACAAATCAAGGTGATGTCTGCGATTATCGTCAGCTAGACGCAACAACAAGTCTAGAAGAGAAAGGGTCTGGTCTTACTTGTGATTCCGGTACGATAGCAGAAGTCTATCGGGTACCAGACCATAGGCCGGTTGGCAATGGGTAGCAAAGCCTTGGGGTTTTCATCGGGGTTTGACGTGAACGTCGGAAAGGAAGATCCTGGCCCACACAGGATGAGCGCCTGTATGCCCGGCGACGGCATGGACACCGCGTGGGGCATCTTTGTCGTGTGGTCTATCACGATTCCCTTCACACAAGCAACAAGTCGATTTTTGGTGGGGTTTGAGCGACGGCGGATGAGATCCGAGTATTGCGGGGGAGCAGGATTTGCTTGTCCAAGACGATGGGAAATCCGTGGATGGATTTCGGGAGGGCTAATCGATCAACCAAGGGGAGTAGTCTGATTTGGTACAAAAGCTTGAATTGTTTTGGCTCAACGTCGATATACGTATTGAGGCGCGAAATGCCTTTTTCCTCCACGAAAGAAGAGTCACATGTCGCAGTCATTCACATCTGCTCCGATGTGCGCGGCTCCACCAGGGCTTGAGCCAATTAGATCAGCCCGACCCAGTTTGGCTGGATAGACGGTAGCTCACGGCCTAAGCTCCTTTAGCCTAGGCCCAGGTGCTGGCGAGTTGAAGTGCCCAGCCCCAACCACCCCCCGGTCCTCCGTCATTGCTCCCCCAGCCTTGCCCAATCGCCATCCTTTTCAATTGGCATCAGGCGCGGTTGCACCATCTTTATGCATTTGACACTTTGTCTATGTCCAGTCGCGTGCTTTGACCTCGCACACAGCCTTTGAAGGCACTGATTAATTGCGATGAGACCTGCTATTTAAAAGAACCCATATGTCATCCTCGTACGATTCCTCGCGATCCCGCCGGAGGGGCGCCTGGGGCCATTGGGTTCCATTAGTCCTGACCGTAGCTGTCGCCACAGCCGGCGTCGCCGCCTGGGCATGGAGTCAACGATCAACTGAGGAGGAGGAAGAGGAGCAAGCCGCCCCTGACCTCGACTACGAAAATGCCGACTACGGCGACAACCCGGCCTACGGCGCCTCGGGCCCGACCAACTACGGCACCGCGGAAGATCCCTCCACGGCCAGAGCCGCTGGAGCACCACATACGGCGTCACCGAAGCACGCGAAGAGGCCAACCTGAACGCGGGGGGGGGAATGTCGGGGGCGTTGCGGCGGTCCCCTAGCCCGCAGCAGTTCCTCGCCAACGCGGGGAAGACGCTGGCGGCAGGCGCAGGGGCTGTGGGTGCTGCCATGGGGGTGCCCTGGCGGCCATACGCGAAGAAGACAAGACCGCATACGCAGACCACGAGACCTGGTCGCAAGAAGCGGAGGCACGAAGGGACACCCCTAGCCTACCTAGGGGGCCCCGTCCCCGGCCCCGCCTCGAGAGACGAGCAAACGCAGGAAAACAGTGGCTGTGGTCGTTTCGGCCGACACAAACATGGACGATTTTGACGAAGACGGATTCCACGAGCATGCTGTAGGATGCCATCTCCCACACTCCAATACGGAGCCGTTGACTAACATTCCGTGACAGTCCATTCTTTCCCACATACCTCGCAACACCGAATTCGCCAAGGTCAAGTTGTTTGTTCTGATCTATGCGCCCGGCCTCAAGGAGAACGCACTTGAAGCCACAGTCGCAAGTAACCCACGTCCGCCTTCTTTGAGTTCATCCTTCTCAAACATTGGTCATGAACAGGTTACTACTCCCGGAGAGGAAATTAAGAGCCCTTCGTATGTCCCCAAGCCCCCCAAACATAGTACCCCTATTAACAACATCCCTAGGTTCAAAACAAGCAGTGACCGAGGTTTCAACGCTGTCTACTCGCAAGCCTTGTCGCTAGTCGAGAAGGACTCGATGATTATGCCCTTTACTTCGCCCAATGGTCACGTACACATTCTACGACACTTGCAACCTGAGATTGTCTATCTTCAGGAGTCGTTGGCCGGCGACAACGGATCCCATATCACTCAGCTCCAGACATGGCTGAGACACGATGTGATCCTCATCGTGGGAGCCAATGGCGGCCACGGTGGATTGGCAGACAGCGAGTCCGGTGTAGAGGAGCCCGACGAGAAGGCGGATCACTGGTGGCAGCGAGAGGAACGTGTCGGCCGTGGCAGGGGTGTGGTGGTGGTGGATAGCGTCCGGGTCGGTGACGACTGGGAACGCCGAGTACAGGGAAAGGAGTAGGCTATTATGAAGAAAGGACGATTTTTGGAAGCTCACGACAGGTTTAGGGTAGGTCATTTGTGCGTATGAGTTTGGCGATGTGTTATATATAGCTCAATACCACTGCATTTTTGCTCAACGCTCTCAATGTTCTTGCTGTCCTCGTCATAGCGTACCGATTTATGCACAGGGTACTCAGATGGTCTACTAATCGTACCTAATCACTGATCTGTAGCTACTGTATTCAAGTGTTTTCGGTAGTGATTAAATAAGATCAGGAACCAGTTTGTGGAGCTGGGGAAAGACATAATAATAAAGCTGGAAACCCTCGCCATATAAATCAGCTCTGCATTTGATCCTTGCCTTCATCGTGGAGCGAGTGTTCGATTGCGGGGATCTCGTGGAGATTGAACATCAACTGGTAGATTGAGTCTAGAGGTGTCGATTCGGGCAGTAAATCAGCTCAGTGGATGGGTTAGGTGTTTGTTAGTCGGAGCGAACATGGTCCGTGCGCAGTTGAGAGACGGATAACCACCAGAGCCTCATTGGAGTCTTCGGACCAGATTAAATAACTACTCATACAAAGCCAAACTCCACACAAAGGACCGGCCAACAGATGCTCAAGAAGGGCAAAATCGACAACTCGACACTTCTCAGGGCTCCCTTCTTCTTCTTCGTCGCAAATTGATGGGCATGCGCTCCTTGTACATTACTTTATACTCCCAGAATCCGACGCGGCTCCTTTTAACACGCACAACTGGGCACATCCGACCGACGTCACTCGCTACGCGACTTGCGACCCACCATCAGTATATCGCCAACTTCGCCTTGTTCATCACGCGAAATCCCCTCCGCAACCTCGTTGCGCTCATAGTTACCGACAGGGGCTGCCAGCTTCCCTCGAGCGTTGATGGTTCAACTCGCTAGACGGTGACAAGCTCGTCTCCGAATACCGCCCACAGGGCGCGCTTCCCACCCACTCCTGTCAGCTCCCAGCGGCAGGCGGACATTTTGCGCAACCAACTACGCGCATCTCTCATCACGAGATTCGTAGAGTGAGCCGCAGCCATGGCTCCGGTCGTGGCTGCTACTCCCACGCCTGTACCCACACACAACCCGAATAAGATCAAGCGACCGCCGGGCATACAGACAAATGGCGCCATATCAGCACGATCTTCGCCCTCCCAATCCCCTTCCATGCCTGCCAAGAAACCACCTAATACTGCTGTGAACGGCAAACAGCAGCCAATCACGCACGCCAGCTCCGCCTCCCATTCCGTAGCTATCAACGGCGTCAATGGCAACATGGCAAATCGCCCAAACGTGAATCGCCCGAGGCGCGATACCAATACCCACAACCAGAAGAAGCCCAGCCTCAGATCAGCTAGCCAGGCTCTCGACAGCGCGGGGCTTCAGAATGTCGAGCCTCGCCCTGCAGTCATCACAGATAAATACATTCTTTCCAAGTTTGCTGGAAGCCCGCCTTCACTCATTGTACATTTACACCCCACGCATTTTCGCTTCGACCAGCAAGACGGCATCTTCCCGTACAAATCCCCCATGCGGTTATTCTTGGAACATATCCGTTCTCGGACATTGCCTCATGATCTCTTGAACTACTTTATTGAGTCCGGTGTCCCCTTCTACGATGGATGCTTAATAGTTCAAGTACACGACCACAAGTCGGCTGCGCAAGCCAAGGAGAATAGTATTCCGCAACCCACAGCGACAGCCAACAAAACTACACCTTTCTCCGTGCACAATTACAACACATTCATCACGCCTTCACCTTATGTTCCCTACCCGAAAGATGAAGCGAATGGCAACGATGGCGCCGCCGCGACGTCCGGGGACACGAAGGGCACTGCTGCGGATGCCAACGAGAAAGAAAATATGCCGGCACCCGCTATACCCGATGGACAGAAGAACGGCAAAGTGCCTCAGAAGGCGAGAATCATTACAGCCGTACTGCACCCGACGCCTCACAGCCTGCAGACGGATCTCATGATCAAAGCTTCGACGCCGGCTGATAGCAAAGCCGACGGTGGCATGGTTCCCCGCCTACTCCAATAACGGCTATGCCGCCAACACCTACCACGGCATCAGCTAAACCGCCACCCGCCAAGAAGCAGAAACGGGAAAAGATGGAGTTGGATGGTGGCAGTATCCAAGCGGCCGAGGGCCAAATTCTGCTTGCAACCGGCGGACCTTTGTATCTGGAACCTACCAAGAACGCAGAGGAGACGATTGCTCTCCTCGACCAATTGGCGGACGACAAGCATTCTGACCCACAGCCCCTGCCCAAGGGTAGAAAGCGCACAGTGGCCGAGAGAGCCGCCGACGAGGCTCTGGCTGCTGATCATGAGAAGTATATGCTGACCCTGGACGAACGTCTTTCGTCTACCGCTGGCGGAGCCCAAGGCGGTAGCGAAAGCGCAAATGGCAACGGACAAGCCGGCGGTGCTACCTTCGAGCCACGTTTCGAGCGATTCAAGGTTATTGAAGACATTAAGAGGGCCCATGCTGAAAAGAAGGAGCAAGAGAAGCTGCACCAGGCTGAGCAGGAACGCAAGCTGAACGAGCAACGCAAGCAACAACAGGAACAGCAACGCCAGCAAGAGGCCGAAAAGGCGAGACGGGATCAAGAGGCTGCTCGGGTACAGGCTCGCCAGCAACAGCAGCAGCAGGCTGAGGCCCGCCGGCAACAAGAGCAGGCGACTGCGCGAGCACAAGCCCAGCAACAAGCTCAACAGCAAGCGGCAGCGACAGCGGCAGCTCAGCAGCAAGCTCAAGCACAAGCTCAAGCACAAGCACAAGCACAAGCAGCGGCAGTGCAATCTCCCCCAGCCATGCAGCATCAGCTGTCACAGGCATCGCATGGGCATCCTCCCCCGAGCCCCATGCCGGGCGGTCTTCAGCAACATCGGTTCCAAAATGTGTCTCAGCCGCCAGTCTCCTCTCCGGTTGTGCGCCAAGGCACGCCCCAGAATATGTCATCTCCCATGGTTGGCAATGTACCCATGCAGCAAACCAACTCGGCGATGGGCGGCAGTCCACCAAGGCCATCGTCGGTGGTGCAGAACCATGGTCCTATGTCTGTTCCCATGTCAGCAGGCATGTCTGCCAGAGGTAGCCAGCAGAGCCATCCGGGCGGTACGCCCAGAATGCCGAACACCCCGATGAACCGTCCGATGGCCACTCCCCGGATGACTCAAGCCAGTCCACCTCCGGGCATGATGGCGACGAACTCCCAGCCAGGCCAGAACATGATGATGAGCGGCCAAAACATGCAGCATATGCAACAAAATATTATGGCAGCTCAGCTTGCAGCCCAACAACAGCGACAGCAGATCGCGGCTCGGCAGCAAATGGCGGCTATGCAGATGAACGGCGGGAATCCCCAACAGCAAATGCAGCAGCAGCAGATACAGCAGCAATTCCAGGCCCAGGTTAATCAGCAGCGTAATACGTTTCAGCAGCAACTGGTTAACCTGCAGCAAAACGGCATGTTGACTCCGCAGGCTCAAGCGCAATTGACGCAAAACTTCCAAGCGCGGGTGGCGCAATTGCAGCAGCAGCAGTTGCAGATGCAGAATTCCATGAACAACCAGCAACAGATGGGCAACATGAATAATTTTGCTAGTACGAACGGCATGAGCCCACCACAGATGGCAGCCATGCACCAGATGCAGCAGCATCAACAGCAACAGCTGATGCGAGCGCAACAACAGCAGCAGCAGCAACAACAACAAAGCCTCCCCCCGCAGCTGGTTGCTAAGCAGAACCAGATCTTCCAGCATAACATGCAGATTCTTGCCTCGCAGTATGGCAGCCCTCAGGCAATTCCTCAGGAGCTGATGCAGAAGGCACGTAGGGAGGCCGCGATTAAGGCTCGCGAGATGTTCGTGCAGGCTCAGGCTCAGATGCGTAGCCAGCAGCAACTACAGTTGATGCAACAGCAGCAGCAACAGCAACAGCAGCAGAATATGGGCGGGAACATGATGCAAGGAATGTAGATATCGGGAGGGGGAGAGGGAGAGGGAGAGAGGATGCATCATTTTCCTTTTTGGCATTACAACAACGGTGTCACACTGTACATTCTCGGAAAGAGGGGCGGCTTTCTTATCATTTTCTCATACGCATCTGGCGCCAATGGATGCGAACGACACGTTTCCCGTATACCCCAACTTATTTCAGGGAGGAGTCCCGGTTCTTTTTATTTATCCTCTTTCCAACTTGGTGTTATGCGCGTCAGGAGGCCGGGGGATTCTCGACTGGCTGGGTTTACAAAATGCATTTGCTTATGGCCCTCGGAGGCAAGAGACAGAGAGAGAGAGAGAGAGAGAGAAGATGAGTTGGGATGAATGATCTTAACCCTAGCGCAGAGTTGTAGAATACGTTATGAGGGGTGATTGTAGGTCAGGCGCAGATGAGAAGCAGATATCTAATGACTTGTGATATCTTCAATGGCGTTCCTCGGATACACGGTGATGAGCGCGGATATCGTACAGTTCACTTCAAACACGTCTGCCTTCAGCGAACGCGCTTACTTTCATTATTCCTGTTCTTGTCCCCCATTGATGCCGACGGCCCCCGCGTGATTCGCCGTCTTGAAGTCCTGAATGAGTTCCCCGAGGTCCGAGTATTCGACGTTGCCGAACTCGGTGCTTTTTGGTGCCGGACACTTTCTCGAACAGGTCACGGCGTGAGAATCGAATGGGTAGGGCTGAGTTCGGAAAAGGGGATTCATTGTTAGCTTGGGTATCATTCTCGTTCATTCTTCTCCTTTTCTCACATCCGGGCAGGCTGGGTTTGGGTATTGGAGAAATAGCATGCTTCGCCGCGGAAAGTCTGAGAAGTCTTGATCTTGAAGATTACTGGTGTGGATTGATGAGCTGTGATGGTTAGTGTCTTGTGTCTACTTGATCCCCCTTTTCCTATCCGCATGGGAACTTGGCGGAGGCAGCGACAAAGGGCAAATCGCATGTCGTTAACTGTCTCAAGGATGCGAGCCCCGACAAGGACGTCACCTGCAAACATCAAGATCACGCCAAAGTTCCACGATATGCAGGGCTCCGCGATACAGAGCATGGCGGTGAGCTAATACCAGCCCTTTTCTCCGTCCTGAAGTTGCGATGAGGTGCTAAGTGATGCAAATCTAAAACGTTCAACACAGACAGGCCTTCAAATGGGTCCCTAGAAGTATGTGGCGGGTTATCCCAAAGTCAACAGAGTAGAATTCTCGTTATCATGCCAGTGTGGCTATGCAGGGTGGCGGGATAGATCACTGTCGTCATTGAGGTTCAACATTCCCAATCAGGCGGGAATTACCAAACATGCAGTATCATGTTGGTCTTGTAGTTAAGTATGTAATGTATAGTGTCTGAGATTTCACTGTCATTTCGCATCTACGCAGCAGGGCCTTAGCGTCTAGGCGAATCAAAGGCCTGTGTTGGGTTACACAGCCGGGAGCTATGCTCTCAGGCCTGCAAGAGGCCGACCACATCTCCAACCCGGTATTTACACTTCTGCATCCTGGTGTTTGCCTAAAAATTTGGTATTGAGTGGTTGGCCTCTTGCATCTTTGTCAATTGTCTCCTGAGTATGAAACGGATAGCTCATTACTTATATAAGGGTGGTGGGATGCCTACCTCTGATCTCAACCTAGACAGGCAAAGCATCCATCTCATCTACAACAATAAAAGCAACACAACATCCGAGTATTGAAGTCATCTTTGACCAGAGCCTACTAAACCTAAGTTCAACAATACTCATTGGCATCATGACAGCTTCGCACACAGTAGATCGGCTGGCTAGCCCTGTACTGCTCCGGAAGATTGATGAACTCCGGGAGAAGAACATTAGCCAGCATGTCCCGCTGCCTCAGGTTAGTACCTACTTTCATGTTGGCGCCTTGGCTCGATTCTGACACTAGCAATTCAGCTGGTGGTCGTGGGAGACCAGAGCTCGGGGAAGTCGTCCCTGCTGGAGACTCTAACCGGTATTCCCTTTGAGCGGGACGTGGAGCTCTGCACGCGATACGCAACCCAGATCACTTCGCGTCGGGACCCAGAGAGCCGGGTCACTGTCACCATCATACCTGGGCCAGATGCATCGGACGAACACAAGAAGCGGCTGAGCAACTTCTCCGTCGAGTCTCTCGCGAACGAGGACTTCCGTGGTCAACTAGCGAAGATACTCACGCAGGTTAGTAACCCCTACCCAGATTACCATGGTAATGTTAACAGACAGCAAAGGTTAATATTGCAATGGGCATCCGCACAGAAACTACTGGTTCCGGTGGAAAGATCTTCAGCAAGGACGTACTGAAGATTGAAAAGTGCGGCCCGGATGAGGACTATCTCACGGTGATCGACGTCCCAGGCATCTTCAGGAACATCAACGAAGGGGTCACTACCACGGCGGACATCGAGCTCGTTAGAGCCATGGTCGAGAAGTACATCAAGGACAGCCGAGCCATCATCCTCGCCGTGCTCTCCAGCAATGTCCACGTCGACAACCAAGAGATCCTCACGCTGGCCTCTCGGTACGACCCCACGGGGGAGCGCACCCTGGGTGTGTTGACGAAGCCAGACTTGGTGAAGGAGTCCAGCGAGAAGAAGAGGGTTTGCGATCTGGTCCTGGGCAAGAAGAGGCCCCTCACGCTGGGCTACTACGTCGTGCGGAATCGTGGCGCGGACCAGGCCGCTGACGATCGGACGATCGACGAGTCCATCTTCGACGAGGAGCCCTGGACCGGGCTGCCGAAAGAGCGGGTTGGGGCGAAAGCATTGAGGGTGGCACTGTGCGAGCTCTTGGACCGGCTCGCGCGGCGTGAGTTCCCCCTGATACGGAAGCAGTTCAAGGCAGACCTCAACAAGACCCAAGAGCAGCTCGGCCACCTTGGTTAATCGCGCCACGATGAGAGGGAGCAGCGGCTCTATCTGAGCGGGATCGCTCGGAAGTTCCAAGACATAGTGAAGAATGCCCTCAATGGTTCTTATTCCGACGAGAAAGTCTTCAAGCTGAGTGGTATGCGCCTCGTCACCCACATTGTCAACCTGAGCGACCTCTTCCACGACGGTTTCGCGCAGTATTCGCACCTCCACAAATTCCAGGATGCAGGCAGCACAACTACCCCATCGACATCCACGGATTCCTGCGGTGATGCCGAGACGGAAAATATGAATGAGGTGTGCGAACGTGCCGTGCGCGGACTGCTCTATAGCATTAACCTTGACCTCTTTCCAGAACTGGACGGCCTTTTGAACATCGAAGGCGAAGCAACGGCGCCCGACGAGGATACGATGGGGTGGATCAACGAGATGTACATGGAATCGCGCAATATGGACCTTGGTACTTTCGGCGGTAACGTATTTTCTATGGCATTCAAGAAGCAATCCACCAGATGGGAGGAAATGACTAGATCATACCTGAGCAAAGTTATCTTGGTTGTGCACAATTTCATCGTGGGTACGCTTGGGATGGTTTGTCCGGATGTGCGGGTCGGGAAGATGATCTGGTCCAACATCAACGACACGCTCTTGGTTAGGTACAAGGCCGCCATGGAACAGGCCATGCTCCTTGTGAGGGTCGAGCGCGAGAAGCGGCCATACACACTGAACAAGGAGTTCAGCGAGAGACTGCAGTTGGCCCAGGAGGCCCGTACCGCCGCGCTCATCAAAGCAGCCGGATGCACCAAGAACGCCTCGCCCTACGACAAATCGATCACCGTGACGCCCAACGTGATCAAGGCCGCCTCGGCCAACCAGTCCAACGTCGAGCGCGTCAACCAGGAGATCCACGACAAGCTGCGGGCCTATTACGACCTTGCCCTGTGCCGGTTCGTCGACAGCGTCTTCCAGCAGGCCGTGGACTATTCTCTGTTGATGGGCCCTGATACGCCCCTGGCCGTCTTCGACCAAGACTGGGTCATCAATCTGGAGGCGGGGCCGCTCGAGGATATTGCCGGTGAGTCGAAGGTCAGTAAGAGCCGCCGTGCCATCCTAGCTCGCAAGATAAAGGATCTCACCGAGGCCATGGACATTCTCAAGTGAAGAAGGATGCTTGGATGATGAAGCAAGAGATAAGAAGGAGAAACGATTTGATATTAAGCGATGACTTATCCGGACAGCATCGGTAGTGTGTTCTTCCAACACGGCGTCTGGCTGTCCACTGCTTGCCCCTTTTAATCAATCGCTAGCACGTTAACACCATTCTCATAACTATTGTATCCTCAACGACATACTATCTCAACGAAATTGATTCTACATTTGGAACTCCGAATCTAACATATTGCGCTCGATTAATCTCGCTACTGACATGGTTTCTTTTGGCGACAGTTAACATAATGGCCTGCCTCCCTGCCACCACAGCTTCCTCCGAACAATGTCCCTGACCTCGTATGTTCAATCACCAATTAATGAGAGAGAAAATATATAGGCCCCTGCCTGGTGCTTCAACCTGGGAACTCCTCCTCGGACAAGACTACTGCTGGGTCGGGCTGGGAAGGTGCCGCACTGGCATCGCATGCGGCCCAGGCAACGAGATAGTGCTTATATGGGCAATGGGCGGCAGCTCGATGCCGTCGTGGGCCTCGTCAGGGTCGTGTGACATTCGCACACAGTCGATGAAAGACTGAGCGTCTGGAGTCAGGTGGCTTCCTGCTTCAAGTCCAGGCCGAGCACGTCGTGGCAGGGCCTGCTCCCGTTTTCTCCGAGACTCGACCCAAATGGCAGTACCAATAGTACAGCCGATTGAAAGGATACCAAACACAATGGCACAAATTACAGCAGGGGTGATTGCGTTCTGCCCGTTAGCCGTCGAAACGTTGAATACCACGAAGTTGTTAGTTTCTGGCTGCACATGGATGGGGCTTGTCGACCGAGTCTTCGCTCAGCGCTTCAAAACCCGGACGAACTGAGAGGGATAGATCTCATTGAGTTCAACCAGCTGGTAAGGAGCAGTAACTGGTGTGTTCAACATACCTTCGCGGTCCATTATTCTAGTTGCGGTACCAGATGCTCTCTGTCATCATGTTAGTCTTCGTCGTACTCAACGAAAGGAAAACATGTGTTCTGGCATCTTACCTTCACGTGTCTGAGAAAGGCTGTCCCCAAGATGAATGCCTTGGGTAATGGGCTCTAGCAGTATTGTCACTCTTCAGCAAGGGCCTGTCTTGATGTAGCTAATCACCTGGCTTGAGATAATAGCTGAGCACGCTGTGACCAGTCGTGAGGCCTTGATGCAGAACTCATTGCATTGCACGACATGGGACCCTGTGGGCGAACCTTCCCCGATCTTATGAAGCCCCGAAAGGTCTCTGCTTCTGGGCAAGAGCCCAAGCTCCGCATCACCATCCCTGGGTACCGCAGGACACTGGCTGGCTCTCTTAGGCATACCGAGAAACACTTCGGTAAAAGCAAGGAACGAGGAGTTGGGGAACGATGAGGATAGACAGAGAATCAGCATTTGTAGCTTCATAGAGACAGCCTTGTAATATAGAGTTCGCTCTTGGGGTTTCGGTCTTGAAAGAGTTGTGTCATTCATATAGATTATATAGATCACACTAATACCGCGATACCGCGGCCTTTCTCGACGGGTGGGTTTGATTGGGAGTTATGCAATATTCGGCCAATGAGATGCCTCGATGGGTAACTGCAGGAACCTGGGCTCGCTCGTGCAGTAACTTGCCCTCGGTGGGTGACTGCAGGCGCGCCCTCGTGGCTAGCTGCAGGAAGTTCCCTCTATGGGTGGCTCATCCAGGTGGCTGCATGAATTTCACAACTCCTGATTCGCTCGGCGGGACACCCATCGCAATAATTGGACTGTTCATTGCGACAATTGGACTGCAGAACCTCACGAAACCTACAACTTTACTTGTCCGTCATAGATAAACTTGCGGGTGGCCGTATAACGGGCTATAGCAGGCGTCAGACATCCACGTTCAGACTACAACTTACATGTTCCTAGGTTTTCTTTGATGGCGGGATTCCTCAAGCCGGGCGACATTGCAAACCTTGAGCGGCTCGAATTGAGTACAACCAATACTGAGAGAACTTGGCACTCAAATCGTCAGAGTCGGCATCTGACACCTTTCCCCAAACACTATCCATCATCGAGGCTGTGCGCAAAAGTGATTCGCTGCGTCTAGCCACCCGCACACTGATTCGCTGCCACGAAGCAACACGTCTTGTATCCTAGGACTAGCAGTAAATTTGGGGCTAGTGTAGGGTCACACGAATAGCCTCCTTGTTCCTCGGGTGGAATTTCCCAGTACGTCCCCAACTTCCTCTGGGCGATCAGCTCCTCCAGGGGTCGCCTTTTGATAACCCTCAACTTCCCAGATATCTTTGCCGGTACCCTCGGTCAGCTGCGAGGTGCCCAGGCCTCGCGGAAGTAGTGCGTCAGCACGAGGGTCTCGGACGGGTCCCCGGCGATGCGCGTCTCGTTCTCCCGGTCGATCCGGTCCAGGGCGTGGACGATAATCTGAGGCGGCACACCCCCATGCCGCTTTTCTAGAGCCACGCGGATCTCCTCGCCCGTGGCCCGCACCTTGGACTTCCCGAAGTCACGGCTTACAAATTTGATTACCTAGAACATATTCTCAGTGGTTGGGTTACACCATATATCGGCGGACTGTTGGACGGAAATGATACCACGCAGTGATGCTGGAGAGCTTCTCTAGCATTTGACTGCATCCGCGACTTCAAACCCAGCAAAAAGTGAAAGTCGGAAAGAAATTCCATTATTCCGCGGTGTGTTTCCTCATCTCTGCCAAGTTGGCAAGAACAGGATTGGCGGTTATTGCTAAGTTGTAACCCAGACAACTCTCCTGGGATATTACATCCTATGTGTAATCCCAGTATACGCAATGAATACAGTTGCTCGCGATGCATGATTCGAACAGATGGATGGGCTCTAGGCCTACCCAGCCGGCCGGACGAAGCTGCGCAACAGCCGCAGGCGTTCTCGCTTACTGCGTATACGCGCTACGGCGAGGACGTGCAAAGTACTATCAACACATTATACGGCCACGGGCGTCTTTCAGACACCAACGCTCACAGCCAGCTAGGTGCTTTCTCGTCTAGGAGCCGTCGTCGACTGGTGCCTCGATACCCAGGTCTCTCCATTGAGTGAGTTGCATGCAACAATGACCTTTGCTTATAGTACGGTCGCGGCGGGGACAGCAAGGCCGCGTCGTCGCCCGGAAGCATCCTGCTCAGGGACTGAGACTGACTGCATTCCGAGGACCCATTGTAAGGCGGCCTGATAGGGGGAAGCCCAAGAGCGAAGGTCGCGGCGGTGTCGCAACCACACAAAGGGGGCTGTTGGGATTGTGCCGTTCATGCTGTTTCTAATAATCCTCATTTCGAAGACGGCATCTGGAAGCGGTGACCTGAGAATGGGGGCGTTATTCCCTTAAGCAAGGCAGGCTGCGCGTGCGGCAGTCCTCCTTGCTCGAAAGGAGGAAATGGTGGATTCCCCTATTATAAAATATGCCATTTTCAGCAAATATCAGATGCCACTCTTCTGTATTGCGTGTCCTCGTCTCGCCAATCCCTTTTCTACCTACCATCACCTATTATTACCAGGGCTGCTTGAGCTCAGACCAATTTAAGTGGCAGGCCCTTACTTACATTCAACCAGGCGGTGCCGCCCAGCCCGCCAGCCAAGACGTGCGTGGAGATCACAAAACGTAAAACACGACTTTTTTTACGTAACTGAGCATCACAGGCTTCCTTCTCTCTCTGTTCAGGGGAACATATAATACACTTGATGAGCCCTTCCCCTTCCCCTGGCGTCTGCCAACCAAATAACAATTTCTCATCTTTTCGCGCGGGAAACCCCCCCCCCCCAACGACGCAAATGCACACGCAAACGCCGAATCCCATTTGTCGTCTTTCAATAAGAGGCTGTCTACTGCCAGAAATAAAATAACGATATACTGCACTGTATTGTACTGTCAAGACCTTTTCAGTCTAAGTAGCCTCTATCCTGTGGTTTCTTCCCAAAACCAAGTCAGACCGCGCTGTATCCGCCTCGGCTCGCACCGCTGCCTTGTACTGTGTTGAGCACGCGCCGCACCCAGTCCTTCATGAGGTAAGGGATATCGCGAATGGTGTCGCCATGGGGCAGGAGGTCCCAGCCGCGGGCACCGTAGCGGTTGTAGTTGAGCCACGAGCCGAAGATGAGGTAGGCCGCCGTACCGAGGAAAACACTGTTGTTGTGAGTTAACCGAGTTAGCTCTGTTCCGAGGAACTTCTCTCAGGTTGGTGGAAAAAGAAAGACGTACAGTATGACAATCCAGGTGAAGAAACCCCAAGACTTGCTCGGCGTTTTGCCGCCGTTGTCCGCGGCATCCTCGCACGCGTGCTTGGTCTTCCAGGTGAGGCGCAGCACATCGATGTTCTTGTCGCTGTCCAGAGCGCCGTAGCTCTCGAAGGTCAAAGCACGATCCTCGGGTCCGAGCTGCACCGGTCCCGTAGGCTTCGGCTCCTTGTCGTCGCCGTCGCCTCCCTCATCGGCGGCGTAGAGGAGAGGGTCGGTCGGCGAGCCCCTTCGGAGCACCGCAGCAGCATTCGTCATGTCGTCGTATTCGTCATCGGGCTTGACCTCTCCTTCGGTGCCTTCCTTGTCCTTGTCGCAGACGAATTCGATGATGGCTTGCTGCTTCTTCTGGGTCTTGTCCTCGAAGGTTCTTATGCCGCCTCGCAAGACCAGTCGCAGGCCCTCCTTCTTCGAGTCCGAGTTCGAATCGCTCGTGCTCAGCCGGACGGCCTCGTGGTCCAGGTTACCGCCACCGTTCGCTTTACCCTTAAGCTCGCCTGCGATGGGGAATACGGAGTGGAGGGAGTCGGATTTCTTATCATCGTTTGCGACGTAATGCTCTAAAGCGCAGACTACACAAGGAGGTGACGAGATGTGTTAGCCCAACGTAATATTCCCTTTCCTTCACGCGTCTCGGGATTACATAAGAGGACTCGTGATGGAGACTACGGTACATACCTCGCGTGCCCTGAGGACATTGTAGTTTCCTATCAACCTCCCCTTTGCGCTTCAAAGCCTGGCAAATATCGGTCGTGTAGGTCGTGTTGACGTAGTTGGTGCCGAGGTCGTCGAGCTGACTGACCACGACCGAGTGCGCGCCACCTAGCGGTTTCAGGTTGAATTTTTCCCATCGGCCACGATGGACTCGCACTGCAGCATGGCGTTGGCCGCCGGGGCGAGCAGGAGCAGGAGCAGTGACGCATCGGCTGCGCCGGGACTTATCGACGAAGAAAACCGCATGGTGTTGGCCAAAAAGTGAGACGACCCGGGAACAACGTTTCGTAGTGGTGGTGTTGTTGTTGATGAAGTAGAAGGGAAATCAGTGGGTGTTGGTCTGGCGGGAAACGAGAGTAAGTAGTAAATAATCAAATCGAGTAGGGAGAGGAAGAAATGAAGCTCAACATCAAATTTACGATGCAATAATGTCACATGGATGGAGAAGAGGCAAGTGGTGTGTATTTGGAGCTCATGTGCCGCCGTGCCTATACTACAGTAGCTCGACAGACTGACATATCCAAATGGAAGCTCGGGTTCCGTCATAGTCTGACCGTCAAGCAAGCACTCTGTGGCTGGTCACTTACTCAATGTGATACTTGGTCCGGGCTGTTGTGGCGCAGCTCACCACCAACCACCACACCCTACCTATGGTCAAAGAATTCCATCATCCTCTCTATAAGCTGAAGCCTATTGAACTCTTTTTCTGGACAGGCTTCATTGATTTAGAGTCCAATTGTTCCCAATATGAATATCGATCATCTCGATCCGGATCGTCTGTTTGATGAGGCATACTACATAAGCCGTGAGATCCTGACGCTTTGAGCCAGGTGTTCATCTCACCAATGACTAGTGACTGGAATAAAAGTCAAGTACATACTAGTCATCCAATTTCTAGGAATACCTGTAACACTCAGTCTGTCCTTTTCATTATCTGTGGCAGGCCACTATGGAGAAAGGCAGTTCGGATACTAAGAACATTGGAGCTATTGGTATGCAATATGTGTTTTGATTCGGAGCAAAAGAAAAAGGAGTAGGGTGGTCAGAGCCACGGCCTCGCACATCTTTAGCTACTTACCCAGGAAGAGGTTTTTTTTACCGAAAGGCATGGATCGATTAACAGTGAATATAGATGATCTTGGTTTGTTATATAACAAGGGGCGATTCTAGGGGGCCAAGTATATGAGTATAGAGACAAAAATGTAGCGCTCTAAGCAAATCCCTCCCAGTAATCAATCTGTTCGCTTTGAGATGCTAATTTATATATATATATGTAGTTGTATATGTTAAAAGAGCCGTGAAGTCGTAAATCCCATTACCATTGCCCACCGTATCTTTTTCCTATCCTATATTCCCAAACGCCCATCGCCCTCATTCTCTTCCCCTTCGAAACAAGCAAGTCAGAAGTACATAGGCAGCCTGGGCAGCCAAGGCAAGCACCACAGACGACGCATGGTACTGATGACCTAAGTGATCAATACCGGTACCGCTGCTCCTCGCTCCTCCGCCTCCTCTCGCGCTCCCGGTAAAAGTTCTCCCTCTCGAGCTCAGCCGCACGCGCCCCTCCGTCGCTGTACACCCAGTCCTCCACGCTGCGCCAACTCTTCGCCTCCGGGTCGATCTCCCGCTCGACGGCGCCGCGGCCATGGCCCTTGGTGGATCCCCTCTTCGACACCTGCGACTCCATGGCGGCGGCGTCATCCACCCAGTCCCAGCCGCTGCCGCTCCGGCGGTCAAAGTCGTCCTTGGACCGCGGCCGCGTCGTGACAATCTGCATGTCCCTTCCGGCCCGGCGGTCGTAGTCATCCCCGACCGTGGCCGCCCCACCATCTCCCTCTTCTCGATGACCTCGAAATTGCCGCCGCCGCCGCCGCTTCTCCTCTTCATGTCCATGTACGCCAAACTGGCACGGTCGTGGTCATCCCCACGGCTGCCGCGCCGGTAAGTCCGGTCCCTTGACCTCTCCTGCTCGACACGGTCGCGGTCCCGGCCGAGCTCGAGTCGCTTCTCGACCGCGTTGGCTCCAAAGGCGCCCACAGCAGCGCCGACCATGGTCGCCAGTGCTTGGTTGCGCCGCGCCGCCGCCTCTTCGTTGCTGTCCTGCGAGTGGTGGCGGCCGTGGTGCGACGTCGCCTCGGCCGCCTCGCGTGCCGCCAGTCCGCCCAGCAGGGCGCCGACCACCCCGACCCCCAACCCCGCGGTCGAGTCCGTGAAGGTGCCTTTGAGCAGGTTGCGTGCCTTCTCCAGGGGCGACGAGTTTTCTTCGTCGCGGTCGGGCTCGCCGCGGTCGTCGTCACGACGGGAACGAGAGCGGTCCCGTTGGCGACTACCGCCATCCCGTGGGACCCGCCTGTTCCGTCGATCATCTTTGTAGTAATAGTCTTCTTCATCGTCACCGTCACGGGACCATGATGACCGCCATCCGAGGGGTGGAGGCAGAGAGCGCGGTCGAGGTGATCGTGCCGAACGGGGCACCTGGAGGGAGGTGGGTGAAGTGGGAGGCTCGTAGTCTACACCGCGGGGAGGTGCGCCCCAAGCACCGGTGGCGGATGACGGCGGGTACGGCGGCGGTAGTTGACGCGGCGATGGTCTCCGGTTGTATACGTGTTCCGAAGGGGGCGGTATACTGGCACCGCCGGCGTAGGTGTAATCGGGCGAGTGGTCGCGGCGGTCGCGGTAGCCTCCTGCGTATCCCGCCATGTTTGGCCTACTTGTTGCTTGCTCTTGAGGGGCAGAAGATATTGCTGATGTGTTGTTTTCCTCGGATATTTCTTTCAGCGAGTCGTGTGTATGGTCTTGTTCGGCAGACAGTATATGTGGCCGCGTACGGAATACACCTTGTTCGTTTAGGTCTTGTACAGAGTTCGTTAGGTCAAAATGCCAACTGGCTTGTGAAGGAGAACGGCCACTTTGACCAAGCGTCCTGGCGTAAACTCCGAATCGAGCAGAGCCCTTGGGATCTCGTGAAAAATAGTAACAGTGGTGCCCTTGCCCTTGAAATAAAGACGTGGACTCTTATTATAGGCCTCTTTTTCCGTATATGCAGTGCTGTCGTAAAAGCAATGGGTGGTGTGATGACGATGCAAACAAGCACAGTGCCGAGCCCGACTTTACAGGCGGTGTATATGCAGCTCTGCGGGCTGCCTCTTTGGCCGAATGAAATGTCGAATGAAATATCGTCCGATTTTTTTTCCTTCTCCGTCCAAAACGAACAGGGCGATGAGATGAGAGACGTAGTTCTTTCAGCCCGGAAGGCAGAATTGCCTGCCCTCTTGAACGGGAGAGAAAATGCGTCTTTAGCCAACACGGGGTCCAATCAGTAGAATAAGGCGGCTGACCCGATATGCTCCCTCATCACAGAAAGTCAAGTCATGTATGCAGTGTGTCTCGCTCTTCCAGCCAGCCAGTCAGGTGCACTGCTGAGGCGCCAGGCCAGCCAGCACATGGCAGTCGGCGGGGTCATGATTTGACGTCATGGGGGCCACTGAGTCGAGTGGGAAGCAAATCCCGATTTGCTGCTCTGCTGCAGCATGGGTTGCTCGGATATTGGCATGCCGGTGCGAGCAAGTTGCGATCTTGCCTGGACGTCCCTATATACCCTTCGAAACATCGTGAGAAATTGATTGATGGTTTTATGCGTTAGGTTAGGCTGTCGGCATGGCGTAGGACTTTCACGCACGTAACTACTGCTTCGGGGGCGCGGCGCCTTGCAGCCATTTCTGGGTCAAAAGGCTAAGCTGCTAACCTTCTGCAGTCAAGCAGGGATCATGCTCGTTACACCTTGAGGTCATGACCGTCTATGGTGATAATCGAAGCAATTCAGTTCCCGTGTAGAGCCAACGATATTTCTCATTATGCTTCATGGGGTTTAAAGCAAATGGAGTCCAGTTGAATTGAATTCGTTCGAGGCAGATACTGTTATATTTCGAGTGGGTCGCGGCCTATTGGAGCCTCCAAGCCTGCTGACTGCGAGGATAGCTTCAGGGAGCAAGCCGTGAGTGCTCTGTGTTTTTCCGTCTGCATCTTTCACCATATATGACAAGTACGAATACGATGTAGCCACCCCTTACTGTATGGCTTTTCCAATCCGAACGGAGGATGCTCTGTACCCATACATACAGCACCAATATGACTCCTTCCGTGCCTTAGCGCAACTCATCCCATATCCCTAGTGTTAGCATTTGTCAGTGTCGGGAATATCTCGTTTGACGCAGTTCCCCAGCCAAGATTCCAGCCCTGGTTTTTACAGCCCAGGCGGCGAGAGGTCGTACATTTTCTATCCAGATATGCAAGATACGACCAGCAGAAGGAATCCAAGGTGAAAGAAATATACGTGTAGTTAGTTACTATAATACAACAGAAACGTTGAAAAGACATGCGTCATTCCACTATGGCTCTCATTTTGCAACGGCTTATAAGGCGGAGAACCGCTCGGGTTATACCAGAACCAATCGAGTGGCATTTCGGGAGCGGCAGCCTCATCAGCAACATCACTATGCAAGATCGGTGGAACTGGAGAACCCGAACGAGAATCCCAAGGGCGTCCCGCGATGCAGGGGGGCATCAAGCGATTAATTGCGTTGACCCCTATATCTTCTTCTTGGTCATCTCTGAGATATTTGTGTTGCCCGCCATCAATGGAAGTCAGCTCAGTGATGGTTTTCTGAGGATAAGGAGATATAGATTGGCTGCTCCTGAGCTACCCCTTAGGACATGTAGTCCGTCGGGGGGGAAATCATGTCGTAAAGGTTGACGCGTCCATCCTTATCTCCGTGACTTTGCGGATAGTCTCTGCACGAAGTATACGCATACTTAGATGGCACCCGAGCTTGCGTGCCGGCCACCTTCAATTTTCCTTCCATATGGACGGCTTTCGAACATCAAGGTATAAATTGAATGGGCCTCCATACCCTTCCTAGTCGCGTGATAGGACTACTTGCCGACCTAGTAGAGCACACGCCGCGAAATAGGCATACCCAATCGCGTGGGCCATATACAAGTCGCCTGCTGACCATAAAATCTGGAGATAGTTCTGGCATTGGTTATTAGAAGTACTCAAAGTTACCTGGTAGTGCCAGGCCCCTAATCTGCCAGCTTGAGCCTTGGGGTTGGGACTGGTGGAAGGCACTAAGGGTGCGAAAATAACATCGTGCCTACCTTAAAATCACGGCAAGACAGATGGACCGATGCGATAATGCCTAGATGATGTAGAGATGTGGGGTCGATCAGGTGCAACGAGTCCCCCAGGTTCCTCGGATTTGGGATTGGTAAAAGTTGCTGTTACCTAAGAGCCTCCCTCGGCTAGAAGCAGCACACGTTGATAAAAAACGTCCTTGCTCGTGGGAGAGCAGGCAATCTTCCCAATCTCTTCTCAAAGCCGAGATTCTCAGCCGTGAGTACCCCGCTTCGGCCCCACCTTTCTTGATTACCGTGTCTACCTCCCGGTCCCAGCAAAAAGTAAGGCAGGGCGCTGTAGACGCGGCCCAGGCCCCACGGGGATTTACAGGGGAGGTTGTGTCGCAGTCATCGAATTTCTTATCCCCCCCAAACGCGCCCCCAAGACGCCCAAGCTGCACACCCAAACCCCATCAGTGGCCACTGGCTATTGATGGCCTTGTATGGCCTTGAGCTCTTGAGCTACTGCTACATACATAGGCCGGTAGTCGGGGCGAATCATCCACCAGCTATGCAGAAGACTTGAGGCAACTCGGCAACAGCGCTGATGATTGCGCTCACCTGCACCGTCTCTTACTCGCCTGCGCTTGGCTCCCACGTGGTGGAGCAGATGCCACTCGAGTGGATAAGCACTCCCCAGCATGGAGTCTTGTCCCCCTTGTCCCCCAGCCAGTACCCCATCTTTCCGCTCACTTGGAATGATGCCTTCGGTTCAGAGAGAGCATGCTCCTTCCCGAAATCTATGCCGTGAGAAGGACCCGTAACAGTGTGTCCATCTCGCTTGGTCCTCCTGGCGTCTCGGATCTACCCATCGGCCTGGACACTTCCAGCAACTCGGATTCACCGGCGAGGCCACCACCACCACGTGTGCTTCAAGTATATAGGACTTAACATATCTCCTACACCTCTCGCTCTTTATTCTAAGCCATCTGTTCAAGCGGATCGGTAATAAAAAAACGAGACAGGAAAGCACGAGCAGACGTTCTGGATCGCTTGTCATGTTGCATTGAGATACCCAATATAGACGTAGTTCCCTTTCGGCCCCCCTTCCGATTCGCTTCCGTTATCAGGCTGTTTGGCAGCCTATTGACGCCGCCCTGCTTGCCCTTTTCATCGATACACCTTGCTTCTGCATCATCGGCCACCTGTTCGCCACCCCTTCACACCACATATCGTCGCTATGATCGAGACCCAACCCGCAAAAAGGCCCTCGTCGCCGAACTATGATATTGGTAAGTTACCGCCACCCCGTCCGTCCGTCCGGCCAGGTCACGAACAGCAGGGAGCTAACCCTCGGATCAGTCATCGTAGGAGCCGGCCCGGTGGGCTTGATGTTGGCTACCTGCCTGGCAAGATGGGGATACACCATCAAGCACATCGACAACAGATCCGAGCCGACCCCGACGGGGCGCGCGGACGGTATCCAGCCGAGGTCGCTGGACCTGCTCCGCAACATGGGCCTGAAGTCGGCCATCATGGCGCACAAGCCCGCCCGGGTCTACGAGGTTGCATTCTGGGATCCTCCCAAGAGCGGCAACGGCATCGTCCGGACCGGCACCTGGGCCAGCTGTCCGAGCTTTATCGACGCGCGGTACCCCTTCACGACGCTGCTGCACCAGGGCCTGATCGAGCGTGTCTTCATCGCTGATCTCGCCAAGTCCGGCAACAAGGTGCAGCGGCCGTGGACCATCACCGGCTTCAAGACGGACGAGCAGGCCAACCCGGAGTACCCCGTCGAGGTCCAGCTGAAACACACCGACGGCACCTTCGAGGAGACCGTACATGCCAAGTACCTCTTCAGTGGCGAGGGCGCCCGGTCCTTCGTGCGAGATGAGCTCAAAATCGGCATCAAGCACAAGGACCCTATCTCTAACGTCTGGGGCGTAATGGACGGTGTGGTGAAGACCGATTTCCCGATATTAAGGTTCGTAGAGAAGACGCATGGCTTATGTATTGACGGTTGGTTAACATGGTTATAGATGAAATGCACTATCCACTCGGAAAACGGGTCGATCATGGTTATCCCCCGTGAAAATAATATGGTCCGGCTGTATATCCAGATCGCCTCTTCGACAGATCCCAATTTCCATCCTCGGAAGACGGCAACGGAGGCAGAGGTTCAAGCAACAGCGAAGAAGATCCTGCAACCCTACTTCATCGAGTGGGAACGTGTAGAGTGGTATTCCGTCTATCCCATCGGGCAGGGTATTTCCGAAAGATACACCCTTGACCAGAGGGTCTTCCTAGGTGGCGATGCTTGCCATACTCATAGTGTAAGTTGATTGCCTTGCTCCAAATAAGATGTTGTCTGGTCACTAACCCCTTCTTCGAATAGCCCAAAGCCGGACAAGGTATGAATACGGCCTTCTTGGACGCGCTCAACCTCGCGTGGAAGATACATGCAGTAGAAGCCGGCTTCGCAGACCGCGAGCTGCTGAAGACGTACGAGCCCGAGCGGAAAGAGGTTGCCGAGAACCTGCTGAACTTCGACAACAAGTACGCCAAGCTCTTCTCGACGCGGCCTTCGGCGGACACGGTGCAAGCGGCGTCGGAGCAGAAGCCCGCGCTCCAAAGCGGCGGTGGCGCCGAAGACGACAACGACTTCATCCGGACATTCAAGGAGTCGTGCGAGTTCACCAGCGGCTACGGCGTGGCCTACAGCCCCAACTCGCTCAACTGGTCGCCGGACCACGCGGCGCGGTCCCCGCTCATCCACCCTCAGGGCACGAACCTGCGGACGGGCCGGCTTATGATCAACGCCGACGTGACGCGCGTCGTCGACGCCAACGTCGTGCACCTCGAGCAGGAGATCCCGCTCAACGGCGCCTTCCGGCTGTACGTGTTCGGGGGCCACCCGGTGCGGAACCGTAAGGCGCTGGCCGACCTCGCGGCGCACCTGGCGAGGCCCGACTCCTTCTTTGGGTCGCACCTCCGTGCCGATATGGACCAGGTCTCGCATCACGACTGCCTGAACCCGCACAGCCGCTTCTTCTCGGTGTGTACGATCCTCGCGGCCCGCCGCTCCGACATCGAGATCTCCCGCGACGTGCCCGGCCTGCTGGCGCGGTATCGCGACCTCGTCTATGCCGACGATATCTGGAGCCGCCGCGTGCCCGACGCTCGCGCCGCTGCCCACGCCAAGCTTGGCCTCGACGAGGATAAGGTGGAGTGGTCGTCGTGCGGCCCGACGGCTATGTCGGTGTTGTTGTCAGTCTCGTCGAGGGCGCCGGCACCGTCGAGGCCCTTAATGAGTACTTCGCTGCCTTTACTGCTAACAAGAAGCTGGGGGCTTCTGAGACTAGGCCTCAGCTGTGAAGAGGATATAGCAGAATAACATGAGAAGCGAGTGAGCTTTAGATGGATGGGGGTACCTAAGGTTGTGCGGGGGGCCCCTTTTGGGGATGGTTGGAGGGGGGAAGTAGTAGATAAGAAGCGCACTTACGTAGGTGGTGCTTGAATGGATGATACTTAGATATGTGTGTCGTTTAGAAATTGAGGTGAGGCGTGTGCTTCATTCATGGGGTAACCCGCGAGAGGTATGAGGTACCGTTTCATTGGTCGTCGGTGGAAATGCATAGCCTCGCGCTTTTTGATGTTTCTGGGTTCCTCGTGTTAGTGATGGTGAGTGTTGGCCTACTTGTGTTTACTTACAGCTATGCCTAGCATAGCGGTGTATATATGTCTTCGGGCCTTTTGCTATGATATCTCAAATGAATTAAGAAATTGTTGCAATCAATGGTCACAAATTGCGGTCCCGTGTGTGTAGTAAGTAGTGTACTTATCGTGTCGTCGATATGTATATCCTCACTCACTTGATGTATCAACTCGAGTAGACGATGCGTCATCGCCTGCTTCTCTACGTTCTCATCTTCATGTATGCACGTTTCCGTTGGTCGTACATCGGTGCTGCTGTACGTATGTCGCGAAATCCCGGTATCTTCAATGAGCATGCGTGCTTCTTCCCTTCGCATTCGCAGGTTTCCTGATAATTGGGCATAGGGCCATTTATCTATCATGTCAGCTTACTTAGCTCAGCATAAATTCCTTAATTATCCGATCATAATGCTTATTCCTTACATCAAGGTAAATGGTTTGGATTATTATTATTTACCGGTGTCCCGCTTACTGTATATCTCTTGTCGGGCAGGCATTGATGATGATGCTAATATTGAGTAGGTAGTATGTGAGAACCGTAAGTAATGAATACAGATATGCAAGTGGTCGTTGATTAGTTCGTATCATCAACAATTCGAGAGAGGCGTATGAGTGGGCACCGGACCTCGCTTTCAGGGGAACGGCTGCGATTCGCAATGGAGTCAACCAATTTCTACTTGCACATCCCTTATCGCACTCTGCGCCATCCGGCGTCGTCCGTAGCTACGCAATTGCACACCCTTTCGCTCTATTTTCCAACAAGAGTGGGCGCCACACGATATTATTTCTTTCTGTCTGATGATGTGATCCGAGCCCGAACCCGGACCGGACCTTTCCCATCACCATGACTGGGCAATGCCGCAAGGTGTCTGGGAAACATAAGCCCCTTTCACATCCATGATCCTTCGCGTATCGTGCGCCATGTAACCATAGACCAAACGAAACCATTTCGAGAGAAGTGGCTAGACGAAGTCGTGTGTGTAGGTTACCATCATCAATCATCATGATCGCTATCTGACCCAACAACTTACCTGGTAGGTGTTGCCGACCTTTATACTCTTCTGACACACATATTCCCTCTTTACTGGATTCAATAGGTATGCCTTGTGTATAATGAATCCAGTGTACATATACTTGTCTTCCTAGGGCGTTTAGGTATATACTACTATGAACTCACCGGCTCAATCGCCAAAGTCAAGCTAAGCTGTACAGTCTGTTTCCCCTTGGAGAAAAAAAAAAAAAAAAGAGAGAGACGCCCATCGTATAAATACCATCACAATTGCCCTCAACCTATAATCGTCTATGGCTACAATCAGATGCTTGGAGGAGGACTTTTGCTGTTTGATACCCATTACGTGACACAAGGCTGCTGTCTGTTCCCCATCATGGTACATCTGAATAACCCAAGACCATATGTACAACCTATCTTATCTCTTATACTGATAATGAATCCCAAAACGAATATGTACACAGTCCCCGTCTTCAAGAACTGACTTACATATTACTCAGCTCCCCCGATCGCCTTGCCGGCCTCCCCTCTCCCCCCTCCCCCACGTGACACAAGACGAGACGAGACGAGACACACCGTATCACCAAAAGAAGAGGGAGAAAGAGACAGACAGGTACCACAAGACAGAACACGGGAAGCCACATGGAAAAAGAGAAAGGGAAACTCACGGCTGCAAACACCCAGTTCCCGTGTGGCCATGCAAGTTCCCGGCGATGGGGGTTGGGTTTCCCCTGTCACCATCGCCTTGTACCCTTCCGGGTACGCAGAAGACCTATTCAGGAAGGAGTAACATCCAGCCAGCAAACAACATCGAAGTTACCTACTGGTTCAGTACACTCGCACCAATACACTTGTGTCAGTATTGCCCTGGTCTTCCCATTGGTTAAATAGCAAGGCCTTCCTTATCATGGCAAGCAGGTTACATTCCTCTACAGGTCACAATATCACAATGTGAGCAATGAGAGAAGTGAGGTTTGAAGTAATCTCAAAGGCTGAAAAGCCAAGTGATCGAGTTGCCAAGAGGGGGTAACACAAGACAGAGCAAGGTCTACCTCTTTTCCTCTATCCCATACCCAATATCCTACGCTCGCTGTTGTTGCTTCGACCAAAAAGAGTATAGGATATAAAGCGTGAAGTAGAAGAGGAGCAATGGTATTCCTACGCAGTGCTCCAATGCAAGTCTTGCAATTGATACAGGGAAATAGTAAACCAGAAAAACAAAAACGACATGTGCTTCAGCAGTAGTGAGCAAAAAGATATCATCCCGTTTATTTGCATCGTCGAAAAGATCGATGACATTGAACCAACTCCCTCTCCGTGATGTGAGCGCGAAAAAGCACCATCGCCAGTTGATTTCCCCGCGCGCCGCCCAGCAAAAACCCAATTGCTCTGTGGTTGGAGATTCTCTTCTCTTTGACCCGGATATTCCCAATTAGAGCAAAACCCGACCCCGAAACAAGAAACACCCCTTCCTGATGTGTGGACGCAAAAACCCCGGCCTGCCTGCTGTGCAATAGCGATGTGACAAAAAACGCGACCGAAACCCCCATCAAAACACTTGCTCTATATGTGGTATTTTCTTCTCGTCGTCAAGAAACCCATAATGACTTTATCGTAGTCGCTGCCGTATGATCCCAAATAAGACTCCGTGGTATGAACACCGATGCGATTAAGTTTTGTAAGAAAAGCAGAACCCCCGAGTTGGAACGCCCATTCGTGAGAAAACCAAAAACCGCCCCCATCTTGCGGAGGGGTCGGAACACCCAAAATTTTCCGTGGTATTCCCCCCCCCCCTCCGGAAAACCCGAACGCAAACAAAGAGGTATCGAATATCTTCAGAAAAAACATGCCGTATGCCCATCGTAAACGCTCTGAAAGAACAAATTTTGCGATGAACACAATGTAATATGTCGTTTAAGAATGTTTATACAAGTCGTGAGTGGTGAAGGTGGTATAAAGTGGAGAGCCGGCAGGTACGGACCCCCAAGCGCCCCGTTTAATGAAGATATATGATTGTCGTCGATGCCTGAATGTCCGTTCAGGTGCCCGCCGAGATTATGGCATTCTCGGGTTTAACACGAATGAGCAATTACAGATGAAAAACTCTAAAGAGTTCTATTCATACCAGTTGGAGACGGTACGGGAAAGCGGCCGGAGACCTGCTTTACCACCGTCGACCAAGAGGCTGCTGCATCCGGCCGGGCGAAACCGAGGGCGGCGGGCTGGACATGGTCAGGCCGTTGGCGGGGTTGATGATGGGGATGGCGTTGCGAGCCCGGGTGGCGGCGGGCTGGTGGAGCTTCAGAGTCGCCTGCTGGCTCTGGTAGGTAGGCGGGATGAAGGCTGGCGAGGAGGAGTTGAGAGAAAAGGCCGAGGCGACCTGCTGAGGATGTTGCGTCGGAGAGGAATTAGGAGAGTTGCTAGACAGAGATGAACGGTCCGACGATGCACTGCTTATCGAAACCATCTGAATGCGGAGTCCTCATTAGTTAATGCTCCTTGACAACTGGGTAGGGGTAACCCCCAATGGGTTCGTGACTAATTGGACATGGCGCCAATGGAGGTGGCTCCGGGTGTATGCGGCAGACTTACATCGCTCTCGGTCAGTAGCTTGGGGCAGAACTCCATGTCGTCCTCGAGGTCGAAGGATCGGCTGACTTCGAATTGGTTGCGGAAGCTCGAGACAACGGCGGACTCGGTGAGCTCTTTCATGCTTCGTACGCCGCGGAACTGCCTGTGGGAGTTTTGGGAGACGGAGAGCCTCGGCGCCCTTCGGTTGCGGCCATGGTGGTTGTGGGAGGGAGCAGGCGCCGGAGCCGTCGGCTGGTGGTGAGTGTATTGGTAGTATTGAGACATGGTTATGGTATACTCTGATCCAAAGTAGAAACGACTAATGATAATGGATTGTTTGTTGTTGATGCAGCGCCGGCGGGTTGGATGTTAGTTGGGGGTGGTTGAGTTATCTTTGAGTATGTATGTAGTAAGATCTTAAGATCGTTTGAGTTGCAGTGACAGTTGACAGAAGAAAGACCGTTTGGGGTGGCGGTGAATGTCCCTTTCCCAGTGTCGGGTGGTACGTGCACTTTGCTGAGCTGTGGGTGGTCGGCTAAAGGGGGTCGGGGCACACACACACAGCTGGTGCCTGTGGATTCGCCGGTGCGGTATTAAAATTGAGCTCTGGCTTTGAAACAATAACAACAACAATGAAGTCACTGCGTGTCGCAAAGAAGGCAGCAAAGTGAGCGAGAAGAAAGAGTGGGAGAGAGATGATAACAGTCGGGTCTGGATGAATAAAGCCGTATCTTCTATTTCTTTTCCTTCTAGATAAGATTTCTGCGTATGAGAGAGGGAGCAAATTGATTGGTATGGTTTGCGAGGAAGAAGGTTGCTTGATAGCTTAACAGATACTGATGGATGGTTGGGTTTGGGATTGGGCTGGGTTGGATGCGAGGGGAGGGAGGATGTGGGCGAGAGAGGTTCTGGAAAGGCAAAGGATTTTGTTGGAAGGATGGGGGGGGGCAGCCCAGCAGCGAAGCGGGATGAGAGTGAGAGTGCGAGCAGCAAAGCAGGTCTCTGGTCTCTGTCCAGCCAGTCTCTGGCGCGAGTCTGGGACGGTACCTCCCACCTCCTGTACCTCCTCAGGGTGCAGAGTGCAGGTGGAGCGAGGTAGGGGGGCAAGAATTGGCCATGCTTGTCCATGGTCTCCATGGAGGGTGGCAGCGAATGCCCAAAGGAAAGTTGCAGTGGATCCCGCTAGACTGTCCTTGCAGATGAAGAGTGGAAGCAGATTGGCCTCCTGAGCCCTGGTTTGGGCGGGCAGGGACAAGCATGCCACAGACCATGATCTGGTCTCTGAAATTATGGGGGAGGGCCGGATAGGCCAATCAATCATTCTTCGCCACACGCTAGGCCACGAAGCCCAAGCCAAGGGCTTGACGCCATCCCTAGCATGGTCTAGCATCCAATGCTTTTTTGGGGTGAACCGCCGTCGCTCTGTCCCGGGTTTCTTTCGACCATTGGCTACGATCGGCCGCTCACTTTTTTTTTTGTGCATGCACAGTGTGTTTGTGTGTGTGTGGGTAATATGCAGGCTGCTCTGATCCGGACGATTGCGGTGGCGAGACATTCCAATTGTACGTTGTGTGTTCATGTCGCTCTCTCCCGATTATGCAGCTCTGCCTCTGCACCATAGGTGCTGCTACGTACTGCACACATACAGCGTGGTACCTAGACTCACTTGATGTCAGCCAAAGGCCATACACATGGTTCAACCAAGGTGAATCACTTCAGTGAACTGTGTCAGTCTATCATGCCGAATGCATATGGTCATTACCTACTCCCGTGCTTTCTACTACGGTGATCCCAAGAGACCAGTCATTCGGGTCACGGCTGTGCTGAACTCTCCCCTTTCCCACGTACAGTCTAGTGTCAACCTACTCCGTATCCGTGCACCACTTGGAATAGGAAGTAAGGCTGGACGTTAATCCGTCATGTCGCCTCCGAACCCTGGCATTTACATACATGCAAAGCCTGGCGGCGGGTGCTGACCGCAGTTGACGCACCTCACTCACCCTCTTCAGCTCAGTGGTCCGTGTCTGAGATGATAATCCAATGCCAACCTAGCAGTAGCATCATAGGAAATCAGCAGACCCTCCACGAACGGTGGTTGTGGGTCGATAATTCCCAAGGACTGGATGGGACTTGTCAGAGGGCAAATCTATCGAATCTCGGGAACTTGGAACCTGGGCGATTACAGAATTGTAGTAGCCTAGTTGCGTATCGTTCCTCTTATTATCGGAAGATGAGTTCTATTTTGGTGGTGGGCACTAATAATACTACATTGCCTACTGCACATCAACGACGCTTTTCATTTCCAGTTCTCGAGATTCCCGTCCCGCCCGCTAGAGCGGCTGCTTTCTGAGGGTGCTGTAATTTGTTGGGGACACGATGAAAACGGAGCACTAGGGCTGCTGTAGGTACATACATGGGGGTGCACAGTGTAGGTGCAAATGAGAACGGTCACTCACACACTCTTGGAGGCACTCACACATCACCACCAACCACGCACTCTTCTGTGTGACACAGTTGCTGTAAGCCTCGTCGGCGTGTGCCACACAGCATGGGGGGGGAAAAGAACATTGATCAAGCCCCCTGCGTGTCCGTGCTTCGCTTGCCCATCGTGACTCCAGGAAATTCATTCAATCCTTCTTCACGGTGGCACTTCCGTACCGAATCCCACCGGCGACTAGGGGTGCTTGCTGTCATGAGTGGATTTGCAGGTAGCATGAACCCTAGGCAGGGCAAATTGGCTGGCGGAAATCGATCCTTCATGTCATTCTG
Organism: Apiospora phragmitis; assembly: GCF_038363925.1. Lineage (NCBI taxonomy): Eukaryota > Fungi > Ascomycota > Sordariomycetes > Amphisphaeriales > Apiosporaceae > Apiospora > Apiospora phragmitis. Next base: position 4,597,208 of record NW_027117400.1, on the reverse strand, counting down.
CCAAGTCTAGCCTATGTATCGCGTTGCTTGCTAATGATGAGCTCAAATGTATCCCGTCGCATTGGAGTCTCGATCTGGGCAAGCCATCGAATTTGGGATGACTGCCAAACAGCATTGCGTCGGTTCACGGCCATCGTCTGTTTGTTATTGTTTTGGACTTCCCGGTTCTGACAGGCAACCGGCTCCCAGGGCGGCGCGGCCTGCAGCGAGACCGTATTGAGCCTGAAGTACTGCAGCACATCGTAGAGATCTGCGAACATACTTGCAGTGACCGTAGGTTGCTTTTGATATCAAAAGAAAAACGTCGTAACGTTTGTAATCCAAGAGGAAACCAGACCGTCTTAGCTGTGGCCAGGTTCCATCTTAACTGACAATTGAGATTCAGTCTAGCACTGTGACGCAACCTCTGTGTTTGTGTATGTATGTACTGTACTGTACGATATTATTGTGTGTTTCTGGTCTTTGACGCGCCTGCCCCGGTGGCCGCGGTATTGAATCATTTGCTGTTTTGACTACATGCATTACTTTATCGCTTGCCGAGTGGGTGGGTGTGTAGGCCACGGCTCCTCTGAATAGGTGGCAGGGTAGTCGTCGTGGTGGATGGCCGCTCTGAGATGGCAATTGGCAATCCTGTATGTAAACATATCCATTGTGGTGTTGATCTGATCCCATCGTGGGTAGGCTCACAACACACACACACACACACAACCACAGCAATTTCCAGTTCGGTCGGCAGAAGGTTAGGTAGGATTCCTCTTTGTTGTACAAATGCACCTTTGACTGGGATCTAATGCAAGCCAACTGTATCGGGCGCCATAGGGATTGGCCAGGTCCCGTAAGCGACAGTCACGGAAGAACGAATGAATGGGCGAGCTGGAGATGCTATGCGGGCAGTTCGAATACAGCGTGGCAAGTGGGTGCATGTGGTGTCCAACGGCCAGTGGTCAGCGTAAATGAGGGTGGCTACTGAGTTCGAATCAGAGAAAGCGAGACCTCACTACCGCCCGACTCCTTTTCTTGGCTGCATACATCGAAGAGAAGCTATCCAGACTCTCTCCTTGTCATTCTGGATTAGCTGCAATAGGCGTCCTGCGAAAGCTCACTAACCTAGAGGCTGCTTTCAGATAGAACCTTGGACGAATAGAGTTGCTAGTGTATGTCCACTGTAGCTTGACGGTTTCAGAAGGCCGTTTAGGCTGATGGTTTCATTAGCGATTCATGCGTTTCTGTCTGCCACTGGCACCCACGGCCCCGAGCCCACAACAGTCGGCGCAGAAAGCAGAAGCAGCGAAAGCGGTTTCATCTGATGACGAGGTCCGGTTTCTATGTGCCGTCCGCAGTCGGTACTGTGCTGAGAAGGTCTATCCACCATGCGCATAGCCACGCGGTACTAAACAAATACCGGTGGAATTATGCAGAGACTATGCAGCAACAATAGATCCTGGCATATTTTTTACGGCGCCCAAACGGCTGCAGCAAACCGCACTTCAGCCGCCTGGCCCTGTCAAACCGTTGATTGACGTTGATTGACCAACCATCAAGATTACTTCTTACACACCAGGCAGCCAGCGTGCCAGCTAATGTTCCCAGCAACGCACCGTTCAACCGTTTGCGCGTTGACCAGTCACCAGGCCAGATGACGATCTTGGGTCATTGCTCGTCGCTTCCATCACCCATGCTATTCGTCGACTTCGAGACAGTTCTCGACCTTTGGAGAGAACACTCAGCGCCAGCAAGGTGTCGTGTCGATCTCCCCCACCCCCGTTCCCTACCTGTGACGAATGAGGCAAATTGAGGCCGGGCATCTTCGAGCCATTTACTACACAATTGGATATTCGGAGAGATGCTCAATTACTCCGATATCTCAAGCCCATCTGACTGTTGTACCAGATGACGAGAGAGCTTGGAAAAAGTGCTTACGTTGGACGAGTTATCAGGTTATTTGTGCCGTCGTTGTTTTTGCCCCCGATGCCAATCCCGGCGGGGAAAGCTTCTACGGGCATACACAACGTGAATCCTTCGGAATCCTGCTGACGGAGAATTATATTGATGACAGCTTTTTCCATGATGATGATCTTATGTGCCATGAAATGTTGCATGAATGCGTTACAGTATGATTTGACTATCTTGCTCGTATGTCGATCATTGAAGGTTATTGTTCATGATCTCCCCTCGGCAACTCGGGGCAGTGATGACTTGATGCTATTTTCGTCCTATTGTACTGTATGTGCGATACTAGTCGCGATCATAACTGCCGCTTTGGTTGATTTGGTAGGCTGGTAGGTCAGCGACAAGACCCGACATACATCTAGACGGGTAGTTTGTGATGGCCGCCAGCCGCAGTTGTCTCAGCTCCCCAAGGTACTGCCCAAGGCCGAGGTTGTCTGGACCAGAGGATCTGCAAGTATGTTTCCCCGGTAGGGAGGTCGCTCAATCCGAACAGCTCCGTGCAGCAACTACGTGTGAAGGCAGGCGATGTGTCAAGTACCACCTGTGTGACCAGAACGGTTGTGCCACCGTTATCTGACCCCTACCTCCTTCCAGCTTGTACCCCAGCCCCCTGTCTGGCGCGATGGCTGGTGGCAGCGCTTGTGGTGAGCTCGTCAATGAACAATTTACACAGTACTTGTACTCACCTTTTCATTTCATAATCCTTCGCGAACTCCGCACAGTCTAGAAGAGGTCGCTTCTGCACTGCCTCACCGCCGGTCGTGTGCGCTTCTGGAAATCTTCCTTTCCCACATCCAGCCCAAGTTGCTATGCATTAGCCGCTAGGTGAGGTTTTACAGTAAGGCGCTACAGCGGGTTCACCGTTCACGATGGTTTAATGTTTCAAATCGCTTACTGCGGCCAACCCAAATCAGATGTTCTTCTTGACCGATCTGGTCAGAGATGTGTAGATATGCAGTGCTGTGCTGTACGTACAAGCACAGTCAGTATATGCCCCGCAACAGTATCCGGGTGACTCGCCTTACCGTTCCAGCTGCCTGTCGGCCCACTAGGGGGGAAGGAGGAGGAGGAGTGGATGATGGACCCTTTCTACATTCGATCCAAGTTCCAAGCCGCCAAGGCTCTGTTCTGGGCTCTGCTTGCTCGTCTGGCATTAAGCGGTGCGACCCTGGATGACACTTGAACGTATCAGGCGCGCAGCAGGATTTTGGATGGCTTCATGGGGGGAAAATCTATCAACCACCTGACCGACGGGGACGGGACCGACTGGACCTGAGTAGGTAAGGTTACGCGCTGCCCTGCTGCTGGGGGGCCCGGCCGGTAATACAAGCGGCAAAGAAAGACCCTGCAGCCGGGCCAAAAACCACTTGACCCCAAATGACTCTGTTTCTCTCGTGTCCTGTAGGTAATTCTCCGGACCCAGCAAGCACCTATGCTTGTTCCAAAACCCCAATTCGTATGCGCGCAATGCATCGATTCAGGTTTTTCTTTTCTTCTTTTTACTCCTAAGCAGCCAAGACTGGAAATTCTAAAAAGGGGGACTCTCGAACGAGATGGCCCGGAATGCAACCCCCACACCCCCCCTTCTCCCACATTGAGGAATATCTCGGGGACTTGCCACGGATTGATTAGTAGCTCGTCGCTAACCCCGTTTCCCACCCATTCGGTAAAGTCGGCGGCAAAAGATTCGAACCTGGCTGGGCTGCCTGGGTCCCTTCAGGGACTTGTAGGGGGCTTTTGGGTAGGGGCTTCCCAAAAATTCGGCAGAGTACGTGCGGAACCCCGCCCGATACCGTCATGACTGACGTTGTTCCTTCCCTCCCTCTTGATCATCCTGGCTTCGGTGGTTGGCTATGATGAACTGTCCAAAAGATATGATGCTTATCTCTCTGGGCTTTGCGTCAGACCTTCCGTCGATTAATAGGCGAACAAACAGTGCCGGATGGAATGATCAACATTCGACATAGCGAGACTTTTTTACTAGGCACAGCTTAGCCATAGCGGGCGCACACCACTGCAACTACAGGGCTGAAAGGGCCCTGGCTTACGGGATGTCACCTGGTCAACCGGCTCATGTTCGAATGACGAACAAAAATGTGGTCGAGTCGAAGACCATGACCTCACACCCCTCAATATAGGAATTTTGTAAGATAAGATTTGCTCTCTTGCTCTCTCTCTTTATTGCGGCGATCCGATCCCAGGGAGCCTCGACGTTGTTTTCGGATCGGCAGTGTATACCGTCGGCTGAGTTTTGTGCTGCTTTGACTTATTCGGCATCGGGCCACATCAGGAGACATTGACGACACAAACAGCAACCACCACCTATCCCTACATCGATTCTCTATCTAGATGCTGCCACAGAAGCAAAAGTCTTCCTAGTAATCCCGCATGCAAGAAACACATTTTCCCGTGGGGTTACGTTTGGTATAGATACGAAAAAGAAACGCCAGTAGATCAAGTGGGTAGCCATGCACCATGCGGTCTTAATGTAGTACCTAGTCTCAGAATATATCCCGGTGGATTGGGGATAGGCAGTGGACATGCAGCGATCCGCCTCCTCGTGACTGACCTTTGGAATGACTGCCGGGCGTTGCTACTGCAGCTGGATGAATCAGTGTATTAGCCCCTCCTAAAGTCAAGACATGTACCCCTGAGTAGTCTGTCCGTGTTGGAGGCTTGTAGCTCCTCGGCATGTTGAGCTGCCCACCTGCATGTTCTCAGATTAGGCGGGCGTACTGAAAGTATCCTCGAGAATAGAGAAACCAGATGTGGTTTGCTTGCAAATGCCGCTTGTTTGCGCATTGATATTACTACATGCTACGTGATGATCAGAAAAAGAAAAAGAGGGTTGCGCTGAAACCACCCCTTGGATCCGGAGAGGAAGGGAAGAAGAACCCCCTATGTACGTTTTCGTACCCCTAAGGCCTCCTTCCGCAAAACCAACTCGATGCTATGTATCTCTGAGAATCGAAAAGAAACCAAGACGACCAGCTTCCAAGCCGTGAATCCATATTCCTTCCTAGAATGCAATGCACCCCTGAAACGCTAGCAGAATCCTAATGAAAACAAACTTATGCTTGCTTACTTGCTCCCCAAGAATCTGCTCAGAACCCACTGGATGAGAAAAGAGGGTTCAAGTTGATTTTCCCTGTGGAAGTCAACGGGGGATGTTGCGTAACAGGTCGAGCGAGTTCACGGTATTCCTGTGCTTGAGAGACGAGCAGCTTGAACAGATGTTTGCTACGGAAGCAGGAGGACCGGTGGAGAGAACGTAAAAGAGCAAAGAAGTTAACTCCTTTCTTTTGTTCGCCCTGCTCTGTGTGAAAAGCAGCTATCGGTAGAGCTGAAATGTGGTGAAAAGGGGAGAAACGAACGAAATCCGAATGTGTCGACGAAGCGAAAAGGCGGAAAAGGAGTATTAAGGCAGTAGCTGTGTACAATAAGGGTAGGAAAGAACGAAGAAAAAGAAACCGATGAACGTGTTTGCTCTCTCTCCTCATCATATCCGCGAGAGAGGAAGCCAGCCATCGTTGTTTTGAATCCTGAAGCAACTGCCAAGTGACACAGTCCCCTCTAAGTTATATCTAGGCCAGAACCGAGTTGAACATCCGATCGGTATTTCCAGGCGAGCAAAGTAGTAGTTTCCTCAGAAGAAAGAACTCTCACCACTTGAGGCACGATAGGTCTTGGATGGCAGCATAACCAGACTATCATCGCCCTCCTGCTGCTGCTCCTGGTCACCCAGCTTAGACGGACAAACGCGATGATGCAGCAGGCTCTGGTCGTCCTCGCTATGCTCAGCCATGGACGTATCCGCAGCCGAAGACGACTGAGTAGCAGAAGCGAAGCTGACCTTCTGCTGCTGTGGCTGCGAGGACTGTCGCTGGGTAGTAGTCGGCATAGTCTGCTGCTGGTACTGCAAAGGAACCTGCGACTTTCCCTCAAAGTTCTCCTCATCATCATCTCTTCCTCCCTGTCCCTGTCCCTGGCGCTGCTGTTGGAAAGAAACATCCCCACCCTGCGTAACACTCATCACGCTCTGATCATGCCCCATGGCGGCGGCGACCTCGTGGGGGAGGGCGCGGATGGACGCCTCGCGCGTGCGGCGGACGGCGCGCTCGCGCTCGACGACGACCTTGAAGAACTGGCTGACCTCGGCGAGGGCGCGATGCATGCCCTCGGCGGCACCCAACAAACCCAGCAGCGCCTGGGCGTCGAGGACGTGCTTGGCGATGACGCTGTCGGGCTGGCAGAGGGTGCGGACGCGCATGATGCGGGCGTTGCCCCTGACGGCGTAGAGGACGGCGTCGATGGTCGTGGTCGAGTCCTCGGCACCGCCCGACATAAGGGTTTCGTGGTGCTGTTGATGCTGGTTGTTGTGGTGGGAATGGTAGAACCGGAATTGGTACAGGTGCAGGCGCACGAGCTCGACCTGGGTCTCGAGGTCGTAGCGGAAGCCGATGACGCGGGGGCGGCCTTTGGCGGCCCAGACATCGGATATCTTCTTGAGCTTGGCCGGGTCGAGCCGTCCGCCGTTGAGCTGCGTCTTGATGTAGATGTCCAGCGCGTTGGACAGGGTGTACTCGAGCTCGCAATACAGCAGAGACTGCTCGCGCGGGTCCAGCGAGATGATCAGGCGCCTGGAGACCGAATGGCGGCGCGGTGAGGCAGCACCGGAGGTAACGACCTTGGAGCGAGGCCGGTTGCCAGTGTTCTTGAAATCTGCTTTCTCAGCCTAAAAAGAAACAAAGGTTCGTATTAGCATACATCTTGCAAACATAATGTGAGTTGAAGAGAGCATGGGTTGATAAACAACATCTGTCGTGGGCTGCGTTTTCACATCGGCCTCACTTACCAAATCACGAGCAACCTTCTTGAGGCCATCAAAAATTCCAGACTTTCTCTGCGGCTCAGGCTTCTCTTCGGCAGCCGAGGTATCTTTGAGCCAACCATGTTCGCCAAAGAGGTTCTTCTTGATGTGGATGCTACTAGCCAGCAGCCAGGGCGTCAACGGGGTGAACGGCTCGGGTGGGCCAACATCACGGTTGATGTCATTTGTGGTAGCTGACTTGGGGATACCGGGACGCATGTTGCCCTGCAGCGAGTACGAGTACCGAGAAGACGAAGAAGATTCAACGTTAGTACCTGGCATGGTGGAGGTGTCAGGGACCTCGGGCTCCGTCTGCTTCATATCGGAGACAGTGGCGCTCTTGGAGCGGAAGGGTGTTTTGAGAAATGAGGACTCGGAAACGGGGGTGTTGCTTTCCTTGTAGTCGTTGTAAGCCCGGAGAACGTTTAATTTGCGTCCAATATTGGCGGTGCGCTTTGTGATGTGCAGAGGACTGATGACCGGTGCGGAAGTCGTGGGAGGATCGCTAGTGTAAACAGACGGTGAATCATCAGTATTGTTGTTGACAATGGTGCTGTTATTGTTACCCTCAAAAGCCGGGGTAGTGGGGACGGGGTTGTGGACGACCTCAACGTTTTTGCGATGGTTCACAACTTCTCCGTACTTGCGGGCGTCAGCGAGGTTGAGGGGCGTAGGGCGTTTCTTGTCCTTTTGGGCAGGAGTGGGTATCTTGGTTTGGGAAGAAGACTTCGCAGGATACAATTTATCCTGCGACCGTGATCGTGAGACGGTCCGGATTATCGTACTCCAGTCTGTCTCTCCGGTAATAGGTCGTTCACCCTTCTCTCCCTCGCCCCCTGGAGCCTTGATACCCGTGCTGCGAGCATACTGCTGGTCGAAATCATACTTCTCATGCCCATGATCTTCACTGGGCATTCTGCGATGGCTGTGGACTCCCAAAGAAACACTCCCCTCCTTGTGATGCAGGGTCTTGGGTACATTCTTACGCGAACGTGATGCAGAGGCCTTGTAAGTAGAGCACCCTGCTCTCTTTCAGGGAAGGGGAGCCAGGCACCTCTTCGGGGTGGCTCTGCGAAGACGCGAATCTACCATGGCGTGAGTGGTTTGTACATCTCTATATAAAGGGGAATGAGGACAACTTACATGGACGCCATCTTTTCCAATTGAGAATCTGTCAGGCTGAGATGTATATGCACGTCGCGCTTCCTTCGTCTTAACTTGGGCTTGGGTGAAATGACGCGACTTGGCTTTCTAACAAGAGCCAAGTAGTCACTTTCTTTCAGGGGAGTTGGGGAGCCCGACGCGATGGCACTTGATGAATCGTAATCTGCTGGCTCAGAAAAGCGACTGTAATTCGACGATGACGCGACAGAGCCTTGCTGGGATGAGGGCGACTCTTTGGATTTGCCTTTGTCCAAGGTATCGCCTGCTAATCGAAGAGGTGAAGGCAATTGACTGAGATCGGGCCTTGGAGAAGACCACTCGACAAATGGGCTCGCGAGCTCTGGATCATCCAAATCTTGAGGACCGACAATTTGAAGCCACTGGTCGACTTTTTGCGAAGTGGAAGTGTCTAGTTGTGGGGGTCAGCAGCGACGTTCAAGATGGACACGTGTGGGATTATTGTGCAGCTCGGCGAGCTACAAAGCAAATCACCTACCATAAGCCAACTGATCAGGTTGGAAGCAGCGTTGCCCTGGAGAACAGCTGCACTTCTTGTTGTCTGGCAAAGAAAAAAGAACACAATGGTCAGTGGGGGGATATCCAGTCCTCAAGTGGAAGTTGGACCCTACCGTGACTCAACCGTGCAAGACCCTCACTGGATGCTGCCCTCGAGGATGCCAATGTCTCTGCCGATATCGATAATGCCCCCGATTCTTCTGCTGCTGCCAGATCCTCGGCGGCTGAAGATGTCTCCCTGTTATCAGCAGGGACTGCGGCGGCATTATCGATAGACAATCGAGCTCCCTCCTCCGGTTCCATACATTGTTCGGCAGATATGGCTGTGTCCAGACGCCCAGACTGGCCTTTCTCCTGAACATCCTCCGAGAGTTCGGCATCCTCATCTTCGACAGAGCTATTGCACTTGGATTCGTAATGGCTGACCAGCTCTTCTACTATCGGGCTCAGAGGACGGCCTTGGATATCAGTCGTTAACATGTCCATCCTCTCAAGCTTGGTGTTTATCAGGTGAGACTTACTTCTTCTCTTGAGCGCGTTGTCGACCATCGTGTAAACTCAAGATTGTTTGCCTTGCATGGACGGTCAGAAGTTTCGTCAAAGAGAGTTTACAAGGAGAGGACTGTACAGTTACCGCCAGTGACCACCTGCAGGAACTTATTCTACGTATGTAAGCAACGACATCGCCGCGCACCCCGTTCGCAACATAGCTTGCGCCCCTCGTTCGCACCATACCTAGCTAGCTCTGTTCCTACTGGTGAAATGTGATCTTATTAATAGTAGCTAAACCATAGCAAGCATATCAAGAAGATGTCCCGTTGAATCCGCACCTATGGACCATTCGCGCCTCACCAACTTAGTAGAAAGGTAATCGTTGGTCTGTCGAGTTATGACTCGCCGAGATACTTCAGCAGACCTGCACCAAAACCGTGTTTCGCCCCTGGAGTCTATCGTACACTGCATAGTACGACACCGATCACCAACTTTCAGTGCTCCGGAGCCTCCAAAGAAGGCCATACATATGACTCCAATAAATAGCGAGTTTCTCTCAGAGCCGATACTTGAGTCGACTTCTAGTATAGCCCATGTAACTGTAATCTACTAAGGAATCCCAAGATCTCGCAACCGTTCTGCAGTGACGCCCTGCGATACACCACACAGTCGCGGTCTTGGATGTAATAATTCACACACGATGGGTGGCCGTGACGGGAGAAGCTCACCCTCGGCCTCCCTTGCGCAATCGTAACAGCCAATGTTATCGTCGCTACGGTAGTCTGATTCACCACGTGTTGTTGAGCTGGAGAAAGAAAGATAAGATCGCTTGTGGACAGGACACATTCTGCGCGAACCATGGAGTTCCGATGTTGATGTATATTGTGAAGATAAAGTAGGAGACAGCTGTATGATAGTGGCTTTGCGGTTGGAAGAGGGACCATGTTTTTCTGACCTGTTCCCAGACATGACAAACGCAATGTTCTCAAATAACGGGGGCGTGTCGGAACTGAGCCTGACTATCAGTTGGATGCTCCCAATAACTGCAGGGAGTACTGACCTTGGTTTCGCTGACACCCGACTGGCGAGCCGCAAATGTTCGTTCAAAGGCCGCTCCGAGAGCCGTGGAGGTGGAACTCGAGGTGGCGTTGGAGGTTTCGCCCCGAAGTTCTCAAGCCGTGAGAATGTTGAAGCTGAGGGTAGCTCTTCTGATACGTGCTCGCTCGATGCTAGCCATTCAAGCACACCGTCAAGGCCAAAGTGAGACTTCTTTCGGTTCGCACCCATTGTCGGGCATGCGCCGTAAGGTGTCGTACTATCACTAGCAACTCGAGGCTTATGCCCCTTGCCCTGCTCCAACTCTTTGCATCTTGCGTCTCTGGTTGTTGGGCGCAGGGAGTCCAAAGAACGCCTGCAAAGCGTCCACTGATAGTCTAGCCCCCCATCGTACCCAAGCTGGGGAGTGAAGGGACCTCGAAACCTCCACGGCTGTTCGTGGCCGATAAGATCCGACTGGGAGGCCGCTTCGATTACCGCGTCTGTGGCTTTAGACTCGGCAACTGGCATTTGGCTGACGGCCGCAAATGATGAAAGATTTTCCTCTTCGTCAACGAGCAAGTTCTTCCTAGCGAAGATGGCGTGGGGTACACCACAGCCCTCTGGGAGCGGGATAGGAGTTGTGTTATGAGTTGCACGCCAATCTTTAAATGACAAACCACCCTCTCCCATCAAGGCACTTGGTAACCAGCTCCGTCGGCGTTCTTCCTGAACATGGTCCTTCCTCTTCCTAGAGAATCTTACCGCAAGTCTGTTCAGGAGACTAGATCGAGGGGCAGGTGTTCTCTTATCTCCTTGCACACTCGAGGTACTTCTCGCTTCCGAGGCTCTTCTCGATGCCATATCCCTAGACCACTTGTTGTCCTTGAGTGGCACCTCTCTTTCTTCCACCAGACGGCCAGTCGTGTCCTGAGCCTTCCATTGTAGTTCATGGAACTCTTTAGGATCGGGATTATTCAGTGGAAGAGTCCCGCCAGTTTTGGACGATACGTAGAATGTGTTGTCGATAAGCCACGCCTTGCGATTACGGATGCAGCTGCGGTCGCCGGAGAACCTCTCCGACGATGGAGGTCCAGAGTCCGAGAGGACAAAGGGGTACCGCTCTGGATGCTGAGATCGCCAGTGAGCCAGTCTCTCAGTTGGTATGATACAGGGTGTGATTGTGGTCATGTGAGGCACATGCGGGAGCTCAAGATCGGTCTGCACGCACACGTCAGTGGGAGATGTACAGCTGTAATGGCACAGCATGGTGATCGAGAAGGCGTACGTAGCGACTCATGTGGTCGTGTCTCCATCTTTGGAAAGCTGCACCGGGATCGTCGGTGTATTCGCAGTCGATCTCGATGAACTCGTAAAGAACACCGCCAGCTAGATCCAAGTTTTCGTCTCCGAGGTGCTCGCGTAGGATAAGGAACACCTGTTCAGGTCCTGGAATTAGAATAGAAATTGCTAGTCCTAGTGATAGCCCACTCACTTGTCGAACTCCATCTTTGTACTGGTAGTTTCGAGGGATGTGTGCGCAGTATCTGACAAGTACATTCCTGCATTCTTGACACATTCGATGTCAATCAGCGACTCTGCGGTTCTGAAGCACTCGGACTAGAGAGCTATAACCTACTTTCTTCGTCATACCCGTCACGCGAAAGGTAGCCAGATATCTTGGGCATATAGTCCAGGGGCTGGAAAAGGTCACCCTCAGCGGTACCCAGGCGATCTACCATCGTGTTTGGTCGACTTCGGTGGACTTGACAACATTTTGGAGGGCTTATTCGATCAGTTTGAAGATAAACGATCGTGGAGGGTTTTCAGGCAAAGAATGATTAGTCGTGCCTTCCATCAGGCCGTGGAAGTTTATGCACTTAAACATAGAAAAGTGACCTGGGCAGGAAGGCGGCACCTTCCCTAACCACCTCCTTGTGGCCAATGTCGTACGATGTTCGGGGTCCTGCTTCTAGGCACTCCGTCTCACTTTTGATGGATGGAAAGGGCGGCCAATATAATATAGCAATGGGTTTGTCATGATCACTAATACCCCTTCGACATCATCTATTCTGGAATTCGATGTAAATGCTACAATGTGCCATGAGCAATGCCCCGGAAGCGCCCTAACACCATGCAGAACCACTGCTGCCTGCTCATGCACCCTCTCTCTATCTAAGTATATACTAAAACGGCATATTGTCAAACACTTCTAGATCGTACCGACGATTCAACCCGCGATGCGCCCTGTCATGCACGCTATTCCACTGCGTCAATTCCTCCAGCAGCCCTGTCGCCAACTTCATGACATTCCACTGTGGGATCGGCGTCCCCTGTCCCGATTGCGTTTCCGCAGGACCGCCGGCCGGCCGCTTGGGACCCCGGATGGTCAGAGTTGATCCTGTATTTTCCCAGTCCTTGGCCATATCCCAGATCATGTGCCTGAGAAAAGCTGTTGATGTGTTCGTCCGAGCCCAGACTTGAGCTCAAGGGGGTAAACTGGACGCGGTCGAAGAGAAAGAATGGGTCGATCTGGACCACCACCGCCGCGGTATCGATATTATCCGCTGTTCCCCGGCCCTTCGCCTTCTTCAGGATATCAGCGAGATACTGGCCGGCAGCCTGCGTATATTCCGTGAACGCCTCGATGGCTGCACGCAGGTCGTTTGCCATCATCGACTGACTCTCGTTGAACAGGAACGCCGTTATCGAGGGGCTCAGCAAGTTGAGCAGCTTCGTCATCTGCGTCAACGTGTGCAGACGCTCGCGCCCCAACGCGACCTCCATCCTGTTCAAAAGTTGAATGTCTGCGTAGACAAAGCGCAGCAAGGCGACCAGCTCGCCCATGGCCTCTTCGCCAAACTCGCGGTGGATGCAGTCGGCACCAAACCACCGCTCTAGAGCCCGGACGTAGACATCGAGGAGGATCCACCCTTCGGCCTTCTTGACAGCGGTGCGGATGATGGCCGGTATCATACGAGACAGCATAAATGACATGATGTGGACATTTTTCATCCCTTCCTGAATGACTTCGCTCTGCCCTTCAAGTTTGGCGCTGGAAAGCGCTGCTTTGAAGTTCGAGTAAAGATAGAATGATAGAGACGACGCAGCTCCTGTGACGCTATCTTCAAGTTTGAGTCCCCATGAGAGTATGGTAGCCGTTTGGAGACTCGGGTCCTGGGATGGGGGCGCATACTCCCTGCTGAACTCGGAGAAGAACGGCTCCACCGGATAGATACCTTGGCTTTTGATGAGGTGGATGATGGCCTGAACGAAGGATATGTAGTGTGCATGTTCAGGGGTATCCACAAGAGTTGCAAGGTCTCGCTTTACTTGTTCCATTGTGTGTTTGACGGCTTTTGTGAACTCGCCACGTAATTTTGTCCTTTGCGCATCTTCGGTACTCCGCAAGCTCTTACGCAGTGATGCGATGATATCTATATGGAAGTTAGCCAGTCTGTACACTTATTTGGTCTGTGGGGGACAACATACGCTCAAATAAGTCCCGGTTGGAGTTGTAGTCGGGACTGTTTCCGAGTTCCACCGGGACATCCTGAATATACTTGCTAGCATGCTGTTTCACTGCGTATGCAAGCTGGTTTTCGTATGCCAAAGCTTCGGATGGCTTGGCAATGGCGTCTAAGAGGACTCCAACGGGGGTCGTGTCAATATCCTAGGACTATATTAGCGAGGTCCCAGCATAGGGGAAGCTGGAAATGCTAACCTGGAAGTCGGTTACACCACATTCTATTAGAGTTGTGAAGAAAAGGCACATGTATCGTCTTGATGGCAGGGACAGCTTGGAAGGCAGATCCTCGAACAGTCCGAACTTGCCAGGCGCGAAGAATCGAGATAAGCGCTGTGAAAGTCAGTATAAGGCCGCGCGCATACAGCCAGAGAGGACAATGACTCACCGTTACACCGTGACGGAGGAAGACTGCTGCTAACCGACCAGCAACCGAGATGACCTGCTCGACAAGTGCCAAGCCTCCAGAGCTATTGTGGTGCGGTGCTTGGTTATTCCTAGGGACGATACGATCGTCCGCGCCATCAAAAAGAATGTTGCTGACACATTACGATCGAGGTGCTGGAAGGGTTGTCAGCGCAAAGGAATCTTTGAAACCGGTATTGATTTTGACTTACCATAGCAGCATCTTCTCCCAATCTAGCCTGCGCAGTTGGTACGTTCTGTCTCCCAAGGAATAATTCGATGCTAGAGAGGTACGAGTCGACGGTGTCTAGGGCCACCTGCAACGTAGCCCATTCGAGTTCAGGAGGCGTCCGAGAGAAGCGTGTAAAGACTTCATGCAGTTGGTCTTTTGATGGTCAGCCAATAGTCTTCTGAATACACCCAGATCATGCAACTTACAAATATTAATCACCAGAGAAACAATGTCTAGAGACGGCGCGTGTCGCACAACATCTAAAGTGGCCTGCAGTGAACAACGCAATACGTCAGTAGCGGCTTGCTTATTCGCATTGGCCACGCTTTTCATCAGTTCCGGGCTGACGCCCTTGGACGCGTCTTTAGACAGCCGCAAGAACTGCTGCTGGATGTCGGACTCGACGGAGCCGTACTGGTCTAGGACCTGTTTGAATACATCATTTTGCCAGTCGGTGAACGGCTTATAGATAGTCCTGTCGACTCGGGAGGTGACGACATACCGTGCCAGCTGGCTCCACGCCCGTATGTTGATCAAGCAGGCTTCCTTGTGAGAACTGCCTGGAACCACGAGTTTTTGGATCGTCTGTACGGATGGGCGCAGAGCGGGCGGAGCGCTCCAGAAAAGCGTACATAGCAGATCGTGGTGGTTTCGGAGAGCAGCCAGGTCGCTCTCATGCACATCGCTCTCCCTGAGGTATTGCCGATCGTGGTTCGGCAAGACGCGCGCAACCAGGTTTCTCATATCCTTGAGTAGGCCAAGTTTCCTCAGACGCTGGATGGCCAGAGCCAGAAGCTTCAGAAATATGTGGAAGCAACGATCTTCGGGCTGGAGCTTCAGTGACGGGGTCCCCGCAAGATCTTCGAGGAACTGCGGTGACCGGTAGACTTCTTCATTCCTCAGATGTGCGAGCTTCTGGCCTGCAAAGAAGTCGAAGATGGCCCCAATCACTGCATGAGGTTTACGCCATCCCCACTGCTCTACCAAGTAGTGGCATCGACCGACGAATCCTCTGCAGTAATCGTTGAAACTGGGTGATTGCTGCTGGTTGCCTTTGTAGGCATCGAAAACGCGGCCTAATAGTTTATGAGGCATGATCCAGCCCTCAAGTGGCATCATGTCTCGAATACGCGAAACAGCAACACCGTGGCTGTCAAATTCGCCTAGCGGCAAGATGGTGAACAGATCATGCCACAGCTTCTCAAATACTCGCGCGTCCACAGATTTGTCAAAGTCCGGTATCAACATAATGGGAGCCACTACATCCCAGAATCCCACGCGAGGAATGCGTGCCTCTTGCAGCACACGTATGAGGACAACCCAAGCAATCACGCAGTGGTGCTCATTCCGAATGCCGTGCTCTCGGAAGCGAGGATCCTGAAGACTATCATACAAGTTCCTAACGTCTGTGAGATCTGACCTCAGAAGTATTCTTACGAGCTGTTGAGCAACTTTCCTCAGCACGTCCTCAACCTGTAGTGACTCAGTCAAGCTCAGTTTCCCGCAAATCGTCAGAATCTGTAATGATATAATCGACAGGCGTGTGAGAACTTCAATCAACTGCCTCATGCTGCTAGCCGATGCCTCCATCGACGAGTCAAGGTGGTCAACAAAACCAGCCATGACCTCCGTCATCCTCTTGGCAAACATCCTTTGGGCATCGTTGTCCGGGAAGCTGACGTATTGCTCAAGATACTTTAAAACGAAATCTGCAGCTTGCGCAGGCGTCCCCGAATGAGCCCCAGTAGACTCGTTATTTGACTGTATCTGTTCGAGTATCGAATCAAATACCAAGCCTACCTCGGAAGAGGTCTGGGCATCCCATGACCCCCATCGAAGAACGGTATCCCCCACCAAAGATATTGAACAATGACCCCTTGGTTGTGTGAGATCGCCAAGACGGCTCTCGTCAGACGCCATGATAACTCGCCCATCTCCAAAAATGGTGCTCTCGTGAAAGAAAACACCAGGGTCCAGAGGGAATATTTCGAAATGCTGCGTGTAGTGGGTGCCATAAGGACCAAGCCCCACCAACCTGCTTCCTTTCTGCGTCGCTATTGATGGCTCAGGGGTGGTTTCGAAAACCTCTGGCAAGGGATCATTTGCATGTACGTATCGAGCTGCCGCTGTATCCAAGGGCCTTGGCCTAGTAGGCTTGCGTGGCCTGATACGCGTTTTAGGCGTCGGGTCTTGTATGGTTGTAGCAACACGATTCTGGGGTTTAGCTGCGGGTGCAGAGACGGCAGGGGCTGCAGATGAGACCGAGAAAACACGCTCGAGACGAGCATTAGCGGCAGTAGGCAGAGCCCTGCGAGTTCTGCGATATAGAGCATCAAGAGCCTTTTTCCGAGCATCGAAGGCATAACGACTTAGAGGTTCGTCTTCTTCCATTTCGAGCTGTGCAGCCCGTGTAGCGACTTGAGAGTCCCGTCTATGGCTCGGGCCTTTCCGTTTTGGAGGCTTTTGGGTGGTCGGTGGCAGATTCTCGAGATTACTGGCTTGCTCGAGATGTGCATCGTAATCGACAGCCACAAACGTGTCGATGTTTGTCTGCCTTGCTAACGTCTTTGGTCTGGAGAAGCGCGATGTTGATGTTGCGACCTGCGGACGAGGCTTCGGCGGCCTTCCCCCTGGTTCTGCGACCTTGTTCACCGAAGCGGGTTGCAAAGGCTGTTCGCTCCTTAGCGGGTGATCTTGGGCAGCGTGAACAGGCTCGGGAAGCCGAGACTGTATCTTGCCCCTTTTCCAGCTACGCAGAACGTCGTGTACATCAACGTTATCTCTGCGCGTGCCAAGGCTGATATGTTTGTGTGTAGGGCTCGCCTTGCCTTTATCTGGCCTTCGCTTGGCTGTACGCGCAGCGATACGTACAAACTGTGGCGCGTCGGATTGCATAACATCGAGGATGCTGAGCCGTGGAGGGGGCGTGTATCTCGAGTTTCGTACATCCGTTGTGGTTTTGCGAGACGGGTGATGCTCGAGAGCCCTCTTACTGGCAGTAGTTACTGAGCCGCTCTCCGACCGGTTTAACAGCCCTGTAATGCGCTGCTGACGTTTTCGTCCAACTGGTTGACCGGAAAACGGATTCTGAACCTTCCTTCGCTTCCCAGCTCGCTGTTGATTTGAGCCCGAGTTATTCCGTTTTCTGCTTGGGAGCATGTGATCAATGTGATCATCCTCGATTACGGAACCAGCATCATCTTCAAAAATGGAAAAT
Source organism: Apiospora phragmitis (assembly GCF_038363925.1). Lineage (NCBI taxonomy): Eukaryota > Fungi > Ascomycota > Sordariomycetes > Amphisphaeriales > Apiosporaceae > Apiospora > Apiospora phragmitis. Next base: position 4,579,801 of record NW_027117400.1, on the reverse strand, counting down.
CCTTCACCATTCTGATGCGATATTGGTACATGGTCGTCATTATCTCGTAAAATCGTATTGTTCGTATTATTATCATTATCTGACTCATCGTCGTCGAAGAAAAAAGGGGTATCCAAGTTGTTGGGCTTGGGGGAAACGATTCGTCTTTGAGCAACTCCTTTTCGTTGTGGCCGTTCAGGGGAAGCCTCGGGGCTATGCCGCTGAGTAGGCTTGAAGGCGGGAGCTCGATTTAGTTGTTGGTCCAGCCGGATCCAGGACGCAGGGAGAACACCACGGATCTTTCGCCGGAAGTTCAGATCGGGTGCCCTTTCTGGGCTACTGCTGGGTACAGCATTATTAAGGTCCTCCGCGTCAGACCCAGCCATGTACTGGACGCCGTCTTGGCTGCCAGATGAATCAGAATCATCGTCGACGGTCAGATCGATCGGTTGGCGGCCCTGGTCTATAGGAACAGGCGTAAGGTCTCTGGATATGTCTGCGCTGCTGGGCTTGGGAGTTATCGAGGCTACTTCGTTTCTGCGACGAGAGGTGTTGATACCGTCATTGGGTGCCACAGAGAAAACAGCAGGGCTTGTCTGCGGCGGCGATGGAGGGATATCGAATATATCTGTTCCTCTAGCTGGTGGGGATGGTGGTCGAAAAGCCCGCGCCAGTTTTCGTTTAGATGATGTCTTCGGTGATCCGCGGCGTTTTGTATGTGTCTTTGGTCTGCTCAGTATCGAATTTCTCCGCCTGACAAGATCCTCAAGCGTTGGAAGCTCATCGTCATCGTTCTGCGAGTTTCTCTGGTTGTCGGGAAGAGGTAGTCGTCTAGTTGGCGTTGGGGATCGACTCGATGCGGAAGATAGGGCCAATTCGTCGCGATCATCCAAGCTGTTATGTTGTAAACTTAGTTGGCTCTCTTCGGCAGTATCATGTTGCCCGCCATCCGTCGATTGAGTGTCCTCCTCATAGTCTTCCTCTTGTGAATCTTTCTGTTTTCCCTCGTTTGCCGCAGCCTCCTCGAGCGCCACTCTAACGGGCCTGATTCCGCGAGACTTGAAAAGACTGCTATAGTGGGCACTTTCTAGCAGATAAGGATGTTCCTGGATAGGCTTTCGGGGCCGGAATGACCGGCGAACAGCCTCCTCTCGTGCAAGGATCTCGTCCTCCGCTATGCTAATGGCCGTCGCATTATTGATGTCGGTGTTGGTGCCGAGTTCGATGACAAATGAGGATCGTTCCGTAGATTCCTTGGCCTCGCTAAGCTCACCAGCTTCCACAGCCGCGACCGAGGGTTGAGTAGGTGTCGCGTGTCCCTCAATTTCGGGGGATGGCTCGGCAAAAGTAGCTTCAATATCCCTCGGAGGCGAAGCACTTTCGATCTGGTGCTTTTGTACTGGTAAAGAGCTCGAGGGGTCCAAGTCGTTAGGGAACAGATGGTCTAAGTCTTCCAGGCTTTGCGAGGAGGTCGGCACATCCCAAACATATTTATCGTGGTCGGCAGCATGGTCGTGTCCACTGGCGACGGCCGGTGTTGGGTCGTCAAGATGCTGGCTGTTCGGGGCATCGGCCGCGGCTGGGGGCTGAGGCAGCTGAGGCAGCTGAGAGTCTTCGCTGTCGAATAGACTTTCATCGTCCGAGTCGGGGACTTCTCCAAGCTCCTTCCATTTCGCCATCACTATCGTAATGCATTTCCTCCCGTGTACGAGGACTGGGTTATAAATGCAGCATTGCTAAATCTTTAAGTGGTTGCCCCAAGCCCAAAGCTCTACCTAGGATCAAGCAAACGCCCTGTGGAGACGCGTCTGGGTCGCTGAAGACGCGTTTTAGTAGAAGTCCGGGGTGGCGCTGTAAGTGGTTTTGTGCGCTAATGGTGCTACCCGCCTGCCGGGAAAAGTCGCCGCAGTCTACCTACTCTAACGCGTCACCACTTCGAAGTCTAGAAATACGTATCAGATGCCTCTAATCTGCTCTTACTGCACCACTTCGCGAAGCCTGTGCTAGTAGTCAATATGACATATCTGCGAAATTTCATTGGAGTAGCAGCTGCTGTCAGTTTAGGAGTCTGGAATGGCAAGGCACCCTTGTAACGCGGTGTCGCAAAATCTGTTTCTCTCATGCTGACATCCTCTCAGCTCAGTACGCTTTCAAGCCTGCCCTTGAAGAAGCCGCAAAGGAAAAAGACCAGTAAGTCGCGAGTAGAGAGAGTATATTTCTGGTTCGGAATTGGTGTAACTAACAATTCTTAAAGAAACGATCTGGCGCAAGCTGCAATACGCGGCCAGGCTTCAAGTGGAGGTGGAGGGACTACCGGATCCCAACAGGAGACAGCAAAGAAGAACTAACCTGTAGAGACTACTATTCAACTGCTAAGTTAGCCACATTATTTCATTTCAGTTGGCATTGAGAGTAGGCTCGCAATGCGACGCTCAACAAGAAGTACCGCGTCGCGTTTGTCGGCACAAGAATTAGCACCATTCCAAGGCAATGGTCAGAAGTCAACCCAGGGGAAGCCAATTGCCCAACCCCACAGCAGGGTCAGCAAGAGACGAGCCATCGCTAGCGAATCTAGTGATGAATTCGTCGAGGATGAAGAACAAGAGAAACCGGCGCCAAAGAAACGGAAGGCGGCCGGGACAGGTACCCGCTCTCGGGACAAAAGCTCCCAGCTTTCTCAGCGACTCTTCGGTCGTGATGGGGAGGCAGCACCAGGCGCGTTTACTATTGCCTTCCCCGGGCGACAACATCCTCTGTCATATCACCGTCCCCTACTCCTGAGACAGCGCGAAGGGCCGCGCTTCTCTGCTTGCATGGTTTGACAGCGTGAGCGCGTCGCGGGCTATGCCGTGGCGAAAACCCTGGATCGACCCGTCTTCAGTTCCCGATGCCGCGGTGCTTCGCGAGCGGCTCGAACGCCGTGCCTACGAAGTCTGGATCAGCGAGATCATGTTGCAGCAAACACGCGTCGCTACTGTGATTGACTACTGGAACAAGTGGATGGCGAAATGGCCTACTATCCACGACTTGGCTGCGGCTGAGCCAGACGAGGTGCTTGCTGCTTGGCGCGGGCTCGGCTATTATAGCCGTGCTACTAGAATCCACGAGGCTTCGAAGATAGTCTGCGCAGACGAGGACATGCAGGGGCTTCTGCCGGGCGAGGTGGAAAAGCTCCAAGCCCATATCCCAGGTGTGGGCAGGTATACAGCGGGCGCCATTTCAGCCATCTGCTTTGGGCGGCCAGCGCCCATGGTCGATGGCAACGTATTGCGTGTACTCAGTCGGCAACTTGGCCTCTTAGGGGATGTCAAGACCGACAAAGCCGTCATTGATCTGCTATGGGGTGCAGCCACTGCCTTGGTCGAGGCCGTTGCGCAAGATGCCGAGCAACTCAGCACCGGAGACGACGGGCATGCACTTAGCGACCGTCCCGGTCGATGGGGTCAGGGCCTAATGGAACTAGGGGCAACGATATGCACACCAAACCCCAATTGCTCGGGTTGCCCGATCTCCTCGAGCTGCTGTGCATACGGCGAAGGATTGAAGCTTGCCACTGACACGGATGGGCCGTCTAAATCCAAGACTTCAACACCTCGGGCCATTATCCCTGATATAGAGGATGCCTGCACCTTATGTCAAGCATTTGAAGAATTCGCTGTGTTAGACGACGCCGGCCAGAAGCCCAGCGAAACTGCGAAGGCACCGTTGCAAAAGCAGACGTCTCTACAATCATTCTTTTTTGCCTCTACTAAGGACAAGAAGACTACATCTTCCCCTCCCGACGACGCTGCTTGTATGTCAGTTATAACAAACCATGCGAAGAAGTTTCCCCTCAAGGTCGTTAAGAAGGCAGTCCGAGAAGAACAGACGCTGGTATGCGCTATTCGGCGCGGGGACGGGCACTATCTAATCCATAAGCGCCCCGGGAAAGGACTTTTGGCTGGACTATGGGAATTTCCCTCGAGTATTCTATCGGACCCCAGTGATGCTCAGCCTAAGTCACGAAAACAGATCGCCACACGCTATGTGCATAGTGTGCTGGGTCTTGCTGCCGGCGACAAGAGGCTGAAGCATGTCGGCGAGCTTGGGAGTGTGCCCTGGCTGTTCTCGCATCTTAAGCTGACCATGCACGTTCAACTCTTCAGCGTCAAGGATATTGATTCCGCGAGTGCTCCTACTGTAACTGGCACAAGTTCAGGTAGCCGATGGAGCAACGACGTTGAGGGAGAGTCCATGGGCACTGGCATGAGGAAATGCTGGTCACTTGTTAACGAGGCCATGGACATGGCAGAGTAGGCGATTTATAAATCTTGGGTGGTACTGTATTTGTTGGACAGGATACTTGTACGAGTCGTATTTGGAGCATGTAACTTAATCTTATATAACTAGATGTATGCCCTATGTGGCACTGCATAGAACACTGCATCTTGACTCCGCAGCGAAATCTCTTTGACCTGTTATTCGTAGATGGGTGAGAAGACCACTTCACTTGCCTACCTACTTACTTCTCATGGATCCTCAACTTAACCGATGCGCCAGGCAACTTGCTCTTCCGCAGGACATGAGTGTGCCTTCCAATCTCACAGAAAGAAAAAGAGATCTGTTTTTAGAATCTTGGCTTCTGATATTTTCACCATGCTCTCTAAGATAGGCGCTGAAGCATCGAATAGCTGTCTCGTTTGTATTAACGGCTGGAGTATCAAGTGGTTGATGAAACTCGGCGCTTAAACAGACCCGCCATGCCGGGCGCTCCCGCTGAAGCACCCGCAGCCAATCATCAGCGGTCACGACCAAAAGCTCAAACCCTCGAGTCCCTCAACTACTGCAACCTCAGGAAGCCAAGAGGTTGGGTGCTACTCTACTCGAAAAATCCTGAAAACAAATCCTCCAAAAGCATGTCACCGTCCTTCTGCCGTGTCTCCCATGTCGCAACGCTGATCCGGCATGACTCTACTCCATATCCGGCAGGTGTATTCGGCCGTCCAACGCCGACTTGATCAAGGTCAACGACCGACATCATTTTTAATTAAGACTCTGTATTAGAAAACAAGTTTTGGACAGTGGCAAAAAGGCCGGGACCCTTGGAAGAAGAGCGGAGCGGCCTGCCAAGCGACTAGTTCTTGACAGGTCAAGTCGAGATTGCTTGATTGGCTGCCAACTCACTATGTCTTGGCCCACCCATGGCTTGAACGACGGTGAACCAAGATCCGACCCCAGCTTTTCCCCTATCATCCATCTGAGCCCTCACATTCCTCGTGCCCTGCAATAAACTCAGCAACACTCATGAGTGGCTGCAGCAGTCATCTGGCCACCCGTTATCCCCGCCGGTGCTTCTTCGCTTTTTGCTAGTTTCTCTCTCAAAGACACCGCCGCGAGACCAATGTTGACTTTGCGGAAGAGAGAGACCGAGACCCTGGGTTGCTTCGTGGCACAGCCCACTTCCTCTTCAGGGCAGGTTCCCAGATCCGACCAATGTCGTCATTGCGTGCCTCGAGATACTATGGGCACAACACATAAATGCCAGTCCCAGAGCTCCCTCCGCGATGGCGAACTTCTGGAAAGATGGGCGCCATTCGAATACTAAAAAGGCCTATCACTCCAGGCCGGCGTCCCCTTGCACAGCTTGTTAACTCGTTCAGTATATGATATCAAGTCTAGCCCGTGTCCCTCGGCGAGATTTCGATATATATCCCAATACTACTGTGTAAGCATATGGCGGAGTGAACTATATCAATCAATCTATCAATCTTTAACCCACCTTACGACTACATCCGCTCTGAAGATTAAGCGCGGCTCAAGGATAATAATAAATCGAGCTGGGGACCCTACACTCGGCTTGAAGGCCTGAGCCAAGACCAAATCTGTACCGTTCGGCTGCCGGCTTGACCAAGAGAATCGACTGGCTGAGAGGCAGCGCTTAACTTACCCCCGGACCCGCGCAAGCATCCAGAGAGTACCTCGTAGCCGACAAAGAAAGGCGTCTGCGTGCGAGCCCAAGTCGAAACAAAGGAAGGCTGCGAGATCTGGACTCGTGAAACCCAGTCTGATTTGTCGGTCACAGTCAGCTGGTCCTTTGGCCGGTTAATGTGAGGTGCGTTGTGTTTGTCTTTAATGGTCTCCTCCGGCTCCTATTGTTCTCCCCCATTACTCAACATGTCTGCCCACGATTCCTCCACCTAACTTCAATACCTCAATACATTCACAAATTTCTCTTTTTGTCACTCTTATTCTTTTTCAATGGAGTCACGGGGAACAATAGGTTGATCTGTTATTGTGGCATTTTTCCTTGACGTTCATTGTTCTATAACACACAACATCAATTTCCTTAAAACCATTCAAAGGCTTGCCTTTCTACCTTTCAATACCTACTAGCCATTTTCCGTTTTGGGTACATACTCGTTATACACACGAATTTTGTTGCTTCTCAGCATTTACATTGCACTGCGTCCTGCATTATACTATCCAACAAAAGAAGCCATACCATCGACGACAGAAAACAAAACTAAATCTTGTTAGGATACGCAAAGACAGCCTCACCATGGGGGTGAACCAAGATCAATATGCCCTTCCGGCATCCTTGAAGGGCGAGAGCTTCGAAATGAAGCTTCAAGGCCCACAAGATCCTCCCACTTACTCGACAAGTACCGGCATCGTCAGGACCGATGGCCATGCACCCTACCTCGGACTCCAGGCCCGCTTATCCCAGATCTGGCTCAACCGATGGACCATCCTCCTCATCCTGGTGCTTGTACGGGTGCTGCTCATGTTAGGAGGACTGAACGACAACCTCGGCGAGGCCAAGATTAAGGCTCTATCGGCCTGTACCAAGGTGGAGGACGTGGGCAGTGCCATGGCCTCTATGCCTCACTATCTGTCCGTCGGAGTCAACCGCTTGACTGCGAAGGGGATTACTGAAACCGTGCACGGCATGATGGTAATTCTCGACATGATCCTGACTGGTGTCAAGGAGCTCATCCTGTTCGTCATCAACATGATGACGTCGACCTACACATGCCTGATCAGTGCCGCGGTCCATGGCGGCCTCAACGTCTCCGCTGCCGTGATCACGAAAACGACGGATGCTATGAACAAAGCTATTGGTCCCATCGCCGATGACATTGCCAAGGTAGGCGACAGCGTCCAAGACGAGATGAACGATATCATGGGCAAGATCAGCCAAGGCATCGGTTCCATCGGCAGCGTCTTTGGAAAAGATCCTCCCAAAGCACCCCAAATCAACATGGGGCCCGACCTGAGCAAGCTCAAGAACGTCAAGATCGACACCTCGGGATTCGTCTCCGACCTGAGCAAACTGAACAAGGATCTGCCCGATTTCGACGATGTACAGAACTTCACTCGCAGGGCCGTCTCGATCCCCTTCGACATGGTGAAGAAGGCTCTCAACGACAGTTACGGCGCATGGAAGTTCGATGACTCCGTCTTCCCCGTTGCCAAGAAGGAAGCGCTATCCTTCTGCTCCAACAACTCCGGCATCGTCGACTTCTTCGAGAACTTATTCAAGATCGCTCACACGGCCAAGATCGCATTCATCGTGGTTATCTGTATACTGGCAGTCCTCGTATGCATACCCATGGCCTACTGGGAGATCTACCGCTGGCGACGGACCGTCACCTACGCCCAGACCTTCAGCGAGAAGAAGCACGACGATGTCCATTTCATGATGATGGGGGCGCATCCCTACACCTCCAAGGTGGGAATCCAAGTCGCGGAGAAGGTCAGCAAGGACGGACAACGACGGAACCTGATCCAGTGGGCTGTCGCCTACGGAACCTCCATACCCGCCATTTTCGTCCTGTCACTGGCCATCGCCGGCTTCGTGTCCTGCCTGTGCCAGTACATGGTGCTTGCCGCGGTGGAGAAGGAGGTGCCCGCCCTCGCCGACCAGGTCGGCAACTTCGCCAACGAAGTCGTCACGAGCCTCGAGGGCGTGTCCGAGGGCTGGGCGCGCGACGCCAACGGCGTCGTGCTCTCGTTCCAGGACGAGATCAACAACGACGTGCTCGGCTACGTGACCAACGCGACGGGGGCCGTCAACGACACCCTCAACACCTTCACGGGCCTGATGGACAAGGGCCTGACGACGGTGTTCGGCAAGACGATCCTGGAGGACCCGATCAAGGAGGTGGTGCGCTGCCTCATCGGCCTCAAGGTGGAGGCGGTCCAGAAGGGCCTCACGTGGGTGCACGACCACTCCAAGGTCAGCTTCCCGCTCTTTGGGAATGATACCTTCTCGGCCGGCGCCCAGCGCTCCATCGACGGCGACTCCGACATGACCACCTTCCTGGCCTCGCCCTCGAGCGTCACGACCGATGAGGTCACGGGCGCCGTCACGCGCGTCACCAACCACCTCCGCAACGGCATCATCCAGGAGGCCCTGATCTCCACCGGCCTGCTGCTGGTCTATATTGTCGTCGTGCTCGTCGGCATCATCCGCACCATAATCGCGTTCCCGGCGGCCAGCAGCGGCTACGGGACGCACCAGAACCGCTCTTCGTTGACCGGCGACGGCCGCCCCCCGATGTCGCCGCGCACCGCCCAGTTCATCCGCCGTTCGCAGAGCGAGGGGCCGCCGATGTTCATGACCAGCGCCCGGAATACCAACAATTATAACAACGGCGACCCCTTCGGCGACGACGCGTACGCCACGGTCGGCCGGACGCCGCGGTCGAATCCGACGACGCAGCACGGCCATGTGCGGCAGAGCAGCTACGGCGAGACGGGCAACTACGGCAATGAGAAGTACTAGATCGACTATTCTCAACGCCGGAGTTCTTCTGCTCTTCCCGCGCAGCAGCAGCAGCAGCAGCGGCGAGCCTCCTACTCGGACCCAGCGTCGGAGAAACAGCAGGGTACTGCCTGGACCCCACTGTCTTGAGATATATTTTCCTTAATTATGATTCAAGGGTTGGCAGGTCACATACATGTACCCTGGGGCTGGTTCCTTGGGGGGTGGGCTCAAACAGCAGCTCCAACAAAGCGGTTTGATTTCGTGTTTTGCATTTGGTCGGTTGGTTTACGACGTCTCCCTGGCGAAAAGAAGGACTTTCTTCCTACATTTTCTCTCCATCTCTCTTGATACCACATCATCGTTCATAGACGAAAGGCGTTTTTTTAATTTGGCATTGGTATTTGGCTCTTTCCATCATCGCACTCACTTCCTTCGTGGCAACGTCTTTATACCCTACACACACGAAAAAGGGGGAAGAGAGGGAGGAGAGCCAACAGCGGACATCTTTGGTCATCAATTCAGTATATACATAATCTAACAGAGGCGGAAGTGTTTCACAACACACACATATAAGGAGGGCTATCACTGATAGGGTTAGTAGTCCCTCGCGTTTTGTCAGATATTTTCTTCTCCAGATAAACCGCCAGAATGGAAATACAACGCGTGGGCTACTACATGATTACTACCCACCACTGTGACTTATGACTGCTGGTGACTCTTAAATTTGGTAAGATTGTGTCTTATTATTCGTAATGGTATAACCAAGCCATTGCTGTCAGGTCTACTTGGGCCAAACACTGTTATCGTATCACATGAAAACCTTGCCTCCAGGTGGGTATACGTCTCTGGTGTACATGTGGCTCGGGCTCTTACCTATTCAGAATAGGAGGATATCTAAGCAACTTTTGGTATTTATTCCCTCCTCTTCCAGCGGCTATTCCTCATTATTCCGGTGTCTCAGGGTCGTTGAATGTACTGTTTAATCCAAGAGTTACGTTCATTCCCGGGAGAGTAGTATTGACCGCCGAGAGTCGATAGGCATCTGAAAGCATCTATACATTACACTTCATTCATACACATAATTACTTCTCTTTTCCTTCCCACTGTCCGCTTGCTACAGATATCTTGAGTAGTAGTCGCTCTCTTCACTCGTAGAAATATTATCATCATCCCTGAATCTTCGCTAAAGCATCTGCCCCCCTTGAAATAAAGAAATGTTGGGATTTGCCCTTCTAGAGTCACAACTTGGCCTTGATGGGTTTGAGGACAGGCTTGTGTTCGATGACCAGCACAGGCACCGTCCCGTGTTTGCATTCCCAACGCGCTGTGACGTCTTCTATGGGCGTCGAAGAAGACACAAAAGATTCCATGGCGCTGAGGTCCGGGTAGGGCACATAACGGCACCTACGCAGCCTGTCATTGGTCCTGTCGTCTACGAAGATGCCGTGCCGCGGGGCTACCCTCAGCGCATCCGCCAGGCTCGCACTCGCAGGAGGATCTTGCTGGTGGTGGGAGGAAGTGCCAGTGGCCATGGAGGAAAGCGAGGTATATGTGCGTGGTTGATAGGTCGTGACAGGGGTGTGCTGTAACGCCCAGCTTCTTGCAACTGTTGCCATTTCGCTACCCGCGCTTGGCTGAGGATTCCATATGTAAGGTAGCATACCGTCGATATCGTAGGTTCTCGTCTGCCGAGGCAGTTGCTGCTGGTTCGGGAAGACAGTCTGATCTGCCCCGGCCGCCTAGGCAGATGTAGCTACATCGGCAGCACCATCAACCTGTGCCAGCACCGCAACAGGGGCTTGCTATCTCGCTGCTGCGGCGGGAAACATTCTCGAGGAGAGGAACACGCCCTTAACGCTGCGGATGGCGTCCTTCGTCTTCTTGTACTCGTCGTCCTCCTGCTGGGCGGATCGGCCCATCCTGGGAAGACCATACATGGACGCAGACTCGGACCACGGAGGGTACCTGTGAACCTTGTCGACTTCGTCTCTCAGCTCGCATACCCCAGAATGCAGGTTCGAGGTGTCTTCAGCCCGCTTCGTGTACATGTCGGACAGCTCTTTGACGGCCGAGGACAGCAGCGCGAGACGCCGCGCCTGCGCATCGACCGTAGATTCCGTCGCGTCGGAAGCACCCGGAGAGGGCGTGACGGAAGCCGGCGGCGGCGAGGTCTGCGTGCCGATGTCGCGGTGGAACATCTCGGTCGGGTCGTCGTAGCTGCTGCTCTTGTCGTCCTCGGCGTCGGTGTAGGCCTCGGATGATTGCGGCCGCAGCGGTTTACCGTTCTTGTACGGTACCTCGCTCACGAGGCCCTCGAGCTTCTCCACCATGTGCGACAACTTCTCATTCACGTGCGTGTAGTAGTCGGAGCGCGCCTCGGTCTGGGTCTCGACCATCGGGCTGACGACGAAGCGCGCGGCGCCGTACAGCAGTGTCCATGCTGTGCCAGAGACGGCGACGATGTCGAGAAGGCGGGATGGGGTGATGAGAGGCGGGGGTCGAGGAGAGTGGGTGAGGAACTCGGGGTAAGTGATGATAGGTGGTGCGTCGCTCGGCGCAGATGCTGCTGGTGTCGGTGATGTTGTTGTCTGTGGTATTGTGGGCTCTCCAGCCGTAACCTTCTCTGGCTCGGCTTCTGGTTGCTGCTCTTGGGAACCGGATGGTGGGGTAGAAGTCGTATATATCTCATTCTCTTCTGAAAGAAGCTTCTCGATGTCTTCGTCGTGCAAGCCTTTGGTTTTGAGAAACTCGGCCTTTTTGGCGTGGCTCTGTCCCCGGACGTTCCCGTCGGCTAAGAACCTGCGCGCTTGGTCTATGGTGGTTGGTTCGGAGCCTGTAGGCTCTGATTCGCCTTGTGCCGGGGCATCGGGCTTCTGGTCTTCCTCAGCCATATTGGCAGCGTTGCGAAGGGGTGTGGACGACGCAAACGTGAGTTGAGCGGCAAAGGATGGAAAAAGAATGCATCAGTATGAATGACAGTGGATGAATGGCATGTCATATGCTTCGGCAGCTTCAGCTTAAGTTAGTAGGCTGGCTGGGGCCCCCCACACTGCAGGGGCCCCGTTATTGCCGTGTCCCGATCCGATGTCTAGTGCATGTATGTACTTGCCCAGCTTAAGTACGGAGGCAGGTACCTGCTGGGATTGAGTCTGATCGATACCTTTCCACCTTGGTAATTATGTTGAAGCTCGACATATCTACCTCCCTGTATGGACGTATGTACAGTTCGTAGGTTTGTTCCTACTAGAAATTATGAGGTGGTGCTTCGAACCAGACGTACGTACCAAGTAGCTGAGCCCTTGACCGAGCCTCACCGAGGATCCCAGCAATCGATCTCACGTGACTTGGCATGTACCGAAGCGCCAGCCAGTATGAACCGCGACTTGACGCATTCTCGTGCAGGAATTCAAATCAGAATTATCTATATTAACTGAACGAATGTTGTTTTAAACCCATTCTAACTATTCTTATCACCTGGACCTGCATATTATTAAACTCATAAAGAGTCCTCAATACCAGAGTCGCGTACACTAACAAGGTTAGTTGATCTTCCAATACCAGCTGGACGGTGGATCGGGGGTTGCCCGGATCTTGGTCCTTCAAACCTCCAAGACTCAATCAGCCTGTTCATCCAGCATCACTTACCGTTCGTAAGCGTCCTGCCCTGCCGCAACCCCGTTCAATCCCCCGAATCCAGAGGCAAAGGCAAGTAAGCGCATCTTTATACGACACAGTCCCTCCTTCAGCTCACTAGACTACATCGGTGTGACGCGAAAAAGGGGATCTGCGAGCCAATCGAGTGCAACTCCACGTCAGAAACCCATCTCACCCATTCCATCCAGCAATCAATCAATCAATCAATCAATCAATCAATCAATCAATCAATCAATCAATCAATCAATCCAGCACAGCCAGCGTCGCCCAAGACCAGGGGGGCGGCGAACCGAAACCGCAGGAACCCAATCGACAGGGTCACTGCAGCTTGGCCAGGTAAGCCACATTGAGACTGAAGTAAAAAACGACATCGAGCCATCTACATTGTCGTAAGTGTGAGCCCGCCGGCATATCTTCTTCCTGTCAGATTCTCCCTCCCTCCGCCATTTGTTTTTCGCCTCGCGACATATCCTTTCAATGCCTATTGGTTCAAGTGAATATAAGAGGGACTACGTCAAGTAGTATGTCGTAATAAGGGGGAAAGAAAAGAAACCATTTGATAGCAAGCAAACAACACGTATTTGTATTGTTCAAATGGGCATTGGATTGGATCGGATCGGTTTCAGGGTACAGATACTTGGGCTCTACTTCCCACGTGCGGCCTGCCGTTGGTTCCAACAAGGGAACCTTAGATGAAGGCATCTGGTTGGAAGCACAAAGACTTTGGCAATTGCCATCTAGCCTGGGGGACGCCTCGTCCGTACCCTGACCACAACCAGTCGAACGTGTCACGGCTATCTGTAAACGCCGCAAGCTTAATTCAACCTCTCAGCCCACCCCCAAGGCACACGTCGAACCTCCAAAAATATCCCCCTTGCATCCCTCACCTCCCATTGCACCTCTGCCGCTCATCAGTTCAGCGCGACAACCACCCCATATCCCCATCGTACCCCCCGCCTCATCTATCTACATCCCACAAACCATCATTCGACACATACCCCTGGATTGTTTCTCACCATGGCATCCCGCCCTCGCCGCGCTGCCGCCCAGAAGGCAAACACGGCAATTACTGACATGGTCGACAGCGACAACATAACAAGTAGTCGAACCGGCAGGATCATGTCTTCCAGGACTTCCTCGCGTCGATCTGAGGGTAAGAGCGCCGTAGCAACTGTCACACGCGGCCCTCCATCATCTCCCTCGGATTCTAACCCGCATATGCATATCACAGTCAAGTTGCCCGCCAGCAAGCTCCGCCAGGCCACTACCAGTCGCCCTACAAGCTCATCTTCTGCCAAGCCCTCCGTTATTGCCCGAGAAGGCTTTATCGGTGGCGAGATACTCTCGGGCAAAAGGACTCGGGTGCAGAAGAAGAGCTACACGCTCGATTCGAGTGATGAAGAAGATGACGACGCGGAAGGCGAGGAGGAGGACGCCGAGGGTGAGGACGACGACATGATCGAAGTCGGCGAGGAAGATGCCGAAGGCGAGATCGTGGTGGACGACACCATGGACATTGATGCCGACGGTGACGAGGATGATGCCCTCGGCGAGGAGGATGCCGAAGGTGAGGAAGACGATATGGACGTCGACATGACGCCGTCAGCGCCCACGATCAAAGTGTCGAGGCCCACCAAGGCCACCAGTAACTCAAAGACCAAGACGCCAACCAAGGCGGCAAGCAAGCCCGTCATCCAAGCTAAGGACAGTGACGACGAGGAGCTCAGTGAACTCGAGAGCGAAGACGAGATCCAGGACACCGTGAAGGTTGGCGGTGGCGATGACCCAGATGAGGATGCCGAAGGCGAAGAGGATGACGAGATCGAAGCAGCCGGAACGCTGCAAGAGGGTGACGATGATCTCGACAGCGACGAGGAAGGCGGCGAGACTCCCGACTTGACGAAGATGACTAAACGCCAAAGAGCACGATTCGAGGATGACGCCGACGGTAGTCTCCTGAAGCTTTCTGACGGTAAGCATTCCCTTTCCCTTTGACCTATGTGATGGACTCCGCTGACTCCCATCTGTAGAGGTCCAAGCCAAGAAGGTTTTCACCGCAGAAGAAATCTCCATGAGGCGCGCAGAAATGGCTCGTCGAAGACGCAATCTTAGCGAGAAGCGTAACGAGGAAGTCAAGGTAAGTATCCGCTAAAATGCGTCTTGGTGAGTATGTAATACTAAATGAGCCATATAGATGGAAACTATCAACAAGCTTCTGAAGAAGCAAGCCCCCAAGGCGAAGAGCAAGGCTCAAATTGCCAACGATGAGTCTGAAGCTGCGGATGCGAACAAGGCAGACCCGATCTTTGTGCGATGGATCAGCAACAAGGATGGCAATCGCATCGCTGTCCCTGAGGAGATGCTCAGTGGCCCCCTGGGCAAGGTATTCACCCTGGCGGCCTGCGAAGTGGCAAGATGGTGGAGGAAGTCTCCTAGGACGACGACACGTCTGCCCAAAGCCATCCCAGGTAACAAACAGGCTGCTACAATAACGATGGGTTCTCAGGGGACAATGTGCCTACACCAAGTTACGTATCCCTTTGTTGGGTAGCCTTCAGAGCGTTGTTGTTTCATAGGGCGTATCGGTTTCATTTTCTTGTATTTTTAACAAGCGCAACCGCCTTGGGTAATTCCCGAGCTACTTAGCTGTCCCAAGAGCGTTGAGCATAGGGTGGAGGGCTTATAGACTATCTGTATATCCAGTGTTCTCCAGGCATGTCCAGAATATATATTACCCCCAAAATTCCCGGTCGATGCGTCGCACATTCGTGTTACTTACCAGTCTAGGGTCTCCGAGCTTCTCTACAGTGGCCTACTAGAGGACTGGGTCTGTTCGCAGAGCTGAGTATACATCCAAATATAGATTAGGTATTGTTGTGCTTTTCTTTTTTTCCTGCAGCACCCTAGTCGGGTATCTGTCGGCGAGAGTGAATGTAACGAGGACCCTGACTTGACTATTTTCTGGTTTTGAAAACTGCTATTCTAGCGCTGCACATTCAAACCTATTAAGATGCCCATAAGCCCTCCACGATGGGACTAAAACTTCTTGTGTTTTTCTTATGAATAAATTCATACTTAATGGCTGCCGACACTGTCCGCGAGTGAGAATACAAAGAAGCCCCTGACATTGCCGATACATTCACTCTAGTTCTGTGCCTATAGAGATCACTAACATCCCCATCGCCGAATTTTCTATGAATAAATTCATACTTAATATCTGTCGGCACTGTCGGCAAGTGAATACAAAGAAGCCCCTGACAATACCGATGCATTCACTCTAGTTCTGTGCCCATAAAGATCACCAACATCCCCGTCGCCGAATTTTTCATGACAGAACCCAACACTCCTCACAACCACCACGTCCTCGCTCCTGAGAAGCAATGACTTGATCGTTACAGTCACATAGCCCTTGCTACCACGAAGCTCATTAGACTTTCCCTTTCCCCCCTGGCGACGCTCAACCCCATCATTCCTAAAGCGCCACGCCGACGTTTTCCTTTCAGACAACGACGACCTTGAAGCGGAGTTAAAGGCTGAGCCGGACTTCCCCGCCTTGCCCGCCGCCGCCTTCGCTCTACTGCCTCCCGGGCCGCTGAAGAAGAAGAAGAAGCGACGCAAGAAGACGCTCGCCGAGAAGCTCGGGGTGGACTCCGTGGACAAGGAGAAGCTGCAGGCCGAGTTCGAGGCCCTGGTGGCGGAGAGCCGGGAGCGCGTCTCTACGGGGGTCGGCATGGACGGCGGCACTGCTGCTCCTGGTTCTGCTTTACACCCTGATCATGGTTCCGGCTAGTGGTCTTGCTGCTACTGCGCCTTCTGGTGCTTTTTCTTCGGCTGCAGCTGCTTCTGCCTCTGCAAAGAGTTGATGATGAAGGGGAAGAAAATGATGAAGATGGCTGGTGGCACTGAGCCTGACGTGCGGAGGTTATCGATCCATGGTCGTAGCTCGGTTATTAACTACCTAGCTATGACGACGAAGTGTACGTACGAAAAGGGCCAGCAACGTTGAGGCAATATTGGGCGAGAATGGGTGGATGAGTTGACTTATCAACAACAGGGTTTGATTAAGTACCTAGGCCGATAGCTACGAATCCAGTAGTAAGTAGCCCACAACCTGCCTCCAATGACACATGGTACCCGTTGTAATAAGCTCACCTGGAATTTGACAGTCGGATTTGGAAGATGCCAGAGGTATTTGAGTAAGATATATCGCTTCTTCTCTTCGTTGGTATCAAGGTGTGTATTGAGACGAGGGGCCAGAGAGCTATATACTTCTGCCAAGTCATGCATATATGTAAATACTCCTGGAATTTCTTCTTTTCTTCAGAGGCCATCCCTTGAGTGCAACTCGAATGGGTGTGTATTCCGATCATGGAGAATTAAGCATCCATAGCTGGAAGGTTGTGGAGGACTGATTACCCGCTAACCTACCAAGCCTACTTAATAAGCGCCTTGCCCTTCAGGCAGCTCGTCTGATCAAATTTGGGTGTGTTCTTTTGGGTTGATACTTTCCGGGGGTCGGTGCTCCCCGCTAAGCACAGGCTCAGCAAAGCAGGAATCGAACACAAAGTCACACCACCACACAAAAAAAACATCCAGCAAATGTTGAAAGAGAACGAACGAACCGGAATTTGCCGTTTTCGTGAGAGGCTGCCCTGTAGCATCGTCACTGGCCCAATTTCCATTTCATTTCCAGGCTATCACGGGTACATGCAAGGCACTCATTGTATTGCCGTCAGTCTTTGTCAAGAGTACTTTTATCTCTAAAAGGTTCCGTCACAATCGTCCAACTTTGGCAGGGCTCAGGAGATCTCATGTTACATGCTTTCGCCTCCTGTTACCCGCCCGAGAGAGATATCCATTGAGAGAGGACTGTGAGTACTACTACAATACCACCCACATCCATCCCGATCATTTGACGCGAGTTAGGGGGGTGAATGTCTCGTCGTATTGGGCTTGTGTACCTCCTGCATTTGCACTGCACCTTTTATTCCCTTCATGTAGTCTTTATGCAGACGGTCTAGCTACTCGGCAGTGTCTGTCCCTGCAGACTGACTACCTGAAAGCTGCAATGCCACTACAATGTGTGTGTGTGGCTGACGGGAATAAGTGACCCTTCATAGTTCATCTAGAATCCGGATCCTCCGCAATCAGAGTTGAAGGCTGCAGATCCTGGTGTCACACGACACGACTCATCAGCGGAAACGGTTGAAACCAAAACAGTCAGTTCCCGCTTGCAACCACCCGTTTCAATCGGCTTTTGTCGTCTTCATCATTCTCTCATCGCGGGTACCGTTATCTCGCTCCTCTCTCTCTCTCTACCTAGGACCTAGGTAATCTCTACGCACCGACTTCGCGAACCAGTCCCGTTCTGGTTCTGCGGTGTTCTTTTTGGCCCTTGCCAATCCCGCCCGCCTGTGTGTGCTAGAGCGAGGCGAGCCCTAGGTCCCTAGGCAGAGCATAGCCTAGAATCTCCTATCAATCTGCATAGACCTAGACACTTACCAGTACAACTCAACAACTGCACCCTTCCCACTCGGCTTAGACGGACAATCCATTATGCAGGCTGAACTAGCACGCAAGCCGTCGATCCCTTCCCAAAGCCGCCACAGGTCAGAGGAGGGTAGCGCTGCCCATGTTACAGTAGCAGCAGCGGCAGCAGCAGCAGTAGCAGTACTTCCCACCCAAGCTCCGTCAGGCTCTGGTAAGTACCTCTCTCTCTTCGTTCGATTCTACGTTATCCAATTTGCCCGGCAACTCAAAGTCCTGCTTCCTTACTCGTATCATGCTATCATCCTGATGAATAAGGCATAAGCCACCTTGGAGCACAGTCAGCCCGTCGACCTTGGTCTGCAGGGACCTGATTCTGTTCCAAGGCTTGTCCTTGGCCTTATCTTCTTAGCCTTTGCTTTTGAACAACAGAGCTCCCCTGCATGCCTGCTGTCTGCCTCGGGCTGCTTGCCACTAGAAGAAGTACTTCGTACGTTTCCAGGCAGCTCAAGCGCCGTGCCTCTCAAGTGAGACCACTTCCTACCCCGTTTTTTTCACTCCTTGAGACTGAGGACAGTGAGGGGACCCCGACATGGCCTGAGTCCAGGCCCCAATGCCTCCCCCCAAGGTTGCCTCTAACCGTCAAAGCGTGACCGGATTTCGTTGGACTTGCTCAATGTCTATTGGGAAGTTTACACTGGGCCGTCCCGTTGACCACCCTCCCCTGCCAGTCTGCCCCCCTGTTGCTGACCGGCTCGCTCCCCCAGCCCAGAAGCATCCACTCATGCCACCGTCAAACGATGTCACTGCCCCGCACTCCGCACTACCATCTGGAGATGCAGCTGGCCAAGCACAAGCACAAGCACAAGCTCAAGCCCAGGCGCATATAAATCTCCAGCCGTCTGCTCTTGCCACCGTCAGATCCGGCCCTGCTGCTGAACCATTACTGCCAAAGTCCCTCGAAAGTGCGACGGGGACGTTGTCGGCTTGGGCCCAATCCAAGATGATCTTCTCTGATTTATATAAATCTGGCAAATTGCCATTGACCAAACTGCGCTCACCACCACCGCACCCTCTGCCTACCAATGGCCCGGAATACGACGCCGATCTTGTGAGCAGGGACAAGACGAAACAGAAAGAAGCCGTCAAGAAGTACTTGGCCGCCACAATACGGAATGACTGGGCCTTTGCATGGCCACCACCTGCGCAAAGTCCTGGGGTCGGCCATGTTCATGATGTTCATGCTGACACAAGGCACCCTGGCGACAACCCTGTCAAGGCACATGACAAGGTGGAGTCACGTGAACACCCTTCAAGTGGTGACGAAGATCTGGACGTAGACGAGATCGAATCAGCCGATGATACCGCCTCGCTTTACAGCACTGTCTCCGACGACCCAGCTCATTTCAAAGTCAGGGCCGAATGGACATCAGACCTGTCCGACGACGACGACGGCCCTATATCTCCTTCGGCTTACCGCTTCGACTCCCCCGACACTGTGGGATCAGTCATCAAATCGTCCGGTCTAGAGAAGCGTGCGAAAAGGCGCAAGGCGGTGCGGGAGGAGGAATCCTGGAATGGAGGCCTAGCTTGCTTTAATGCGCGGCGGGATGCTTGGACCTCCGCTAAAACCGCCCGCGTCAAACCCAAGCCGCCAGTGTCGCCGGTGTCCCCGGCATCACGCCGATTATCTTTCTGGCGCTTGTCCAGCTCTACACCGCCTGTATCACCTACTAGTAATGGGGCACCACACATATCACCGTTGTCGCCCACCACTACTCACCATTCTGGAGACTCGACCGCCGTTGCTTCGTCCTCAGATGCTGATTCGAATAAGGTGGTTACAATGAGATGTGATTCTTCTAGCTATCCCGTGGAAACAATCCTTCCCATTCCACCACCTCTCCTGCCGCCAGCCAATCCTATGCGTGCCTCTATCACCCCGGCAACCTACCCATCGATATACGATCGTATTGTGGTCCACTCGATGACCCCGGCATGTCCTGTCAATCTTGGTGACGTGCTACGCGCCTGCGTCGCGGGTTGGAAGCGGGATGGCGAGTGGCCACCTCGGGCAGCGGAGGCCCCTACATCCGTGGTCGCCATAAAGAAAAAGAAACGAGAATCCAATGCATCGCACGCCAGTGCAGGACGGCGAATGAGTTTAGGCTTCCTTGGCAGGAGGGAGAGCGCGACAGGGGCCCAATCAAACGCAACGCCGGGAATACAGCAAGACGCTAACGGAAATCACGAGGACGGCACCGGCGCAGGAAAGGGTATTCGGAGGTCGATACAGAAAGTTCTTGGACTAGGCCATGAAAAGAGAAGCAGTGCTGTTGGTGCCAACGGCGTACCTGCTTGAGTATTTCTTTGCCATGTCGTCCATGGCGACGTATGGAATGCGGAGTCCGTGGCGTTGTCAGAAAAGCGTATTGCCGAGGATTTGGCAACATGATTACGTGACTTCTTTGAATGAGTCCCCTGATTTGAAAATACTTGGATCGGATATGACGATGATGAGGTGATGGTTGGTGCACATTGGTTGTACTTGGTTGAACATTTGGGAATATACCCAGCATTTGCAAGGCGTTTAAATTCAACCCATCAGGACGAACACTGGTTGTTGGTTATGGTTTCGTCTCTTCCCACTTGTGTGAAGTTGGATGGAGTAAAGGAGAACGAGAAAGCGAGAAAGAGGAAGTGTATATCTACTTGGTTTTTTTTTCCGTCCTCAGTTCTATTTTCGAGGATTACGATGAATTTGGCTTGTTAATGGGTAGCCTGTGCTTGACTTTGTAACTTGACTTGCCATGTTGTGGTATATCGTGAAGCGCCTCGGTCAATATGCTATCAGGTACTGCCCGAGTCCCGGTTCGTGATTTACGATCTGGGCATGTATTGTTCGCAAGTCGTAGGTGGGATGATAGAACTGAAGTTTGTTTTCATTTCCAAGGGAAATCCTGACACCACGATCGGGAATACTTGTGCATTGTTTCGATTGCTTACCTCTTAGAGGACCTGCATCATCGGGTAGACCAAGAACCTGCACGTTACGTATATCCTTTACCACGTCATCAAGCAAAATTGGTTTGGGTGGACGTGAAGCAGGCTTTCACCATTGAGGAGGTATTATTATTTATGTGATTCTGTGCTTTCTTTCCCTTCATCTCGGTTCTATGCACCTATTTGTTCGTCGAGGTTTAGAAAGAAAATGAAGGCCAGCTAGGTAACTCTCTTCCTTTCCATTGTCGATGGCTTCATCATACATATTTCATTTCATACACATAGGGTGGGTTGCGCAAGAGCTTATTACAGTTCCACCACGCTCGCTCTCTGCTCTCATCGCCCACTCCCCTAGTATACACATACATAGCTTCTCAGGTTGTTCTGGTTTGCTGGCCTCCCCACTGTGCGTTGTCCATCTCAGTATCCCATGAGGGAAACAGCGGGAGCGACTCTCAGCAGGTTACCGCCTCAATAGCGAACAACCATAATACAACATGTAAATGAAGCGTAGCTCCCCCCGCATGTCCTTCCTCAAAACGCAGCACCACCGACGCCATCGCCCGAGACCTTGGCAAGGCTCTGCTCGCTCAGCGTCGACCGCAGCTCCATGACCTTGGCCTCGCGCTCCAGCTTGTCCCAGTGGGCCAGGCTCTTGCGCAGCTTCTCCTGCTTCGCGTACGAGTCGAGGCGGATCTTCTCCTCCTCTTCCTTGAGCTGGTTGAAGTGCGTCTGCAGCTCCGGCAGCACGCCCGTATGGAGCGGTAGCTGCGCCGGGTCGACCTTGCCGCCGGGTATGATGGGGGGCAGCGAAGCGACGAGCTGCTCGGCGAAGGAGAGGCGCTTAGTAGACAGGTCGGCGGAAGGCCCCTTCGGCGGGTTGAATGACTTGGGTTGCGACACCGGCGTACTGGGAACAGACAGAGATGTCTGTGAAGCTCGTGGACCAGTAGGAATGTTGCTGCTAGCAGCGGTGGCAGAAGTGGGATCGTTGGCCGGAGGTATGTTTCGACTTTGAATCGTCGTGCCCCAGTTACTACCACGTCCACCGCCTCGCCCAAAACCACCACCACGGGATGCTGCGAAGCCTCGGGGGCCCGAAGGTGGGTTACTTGGACTCGGCATGTCGTGTCGAGCTGAAGGTCCGGCAGGAACTAGCGCTGGCCTGGACTGCGAGGCCGAAACCGATTCACGCCGCTGTTCTCTTGCGTCTCGATTATCCCTCATATCACGGCCATTATCTCGGGGACCGGTAGGAGGTGCCCGATAGCCCGCTGGCCCACGCGGCGGTGATCTAGCTGGAGTTGTTGTGCAATCCCCAACCGGCGGTCCACGCACGGGGCTACGGTCTCTGCCTGGCGCATGATGCGATGATCGCGACAGCGGCCGAGACGGGAGCGGGGACTGTGGGCGTGACCGATCATCCGATCGAGCTGAGATGGGATGAGGCGATGTACGTCTCGAGATGTCTCTTGATTGTATAGCCGATAAAACAGCGGAGTCACGAGGAGGCGACTGCCGCCGGCTCGGGGGACCAAAGCGATCATCGCGCCGGTCCATGCTAGGAGAACGGCGCCTGAAGTTGTTTGCCCACGGTCCGGGCGGAGAAGGTCGTCGACCCGGGCTCCGGCGATCACGATCTCTCAAGTCGCGGAAATCTCGCCCGCGATCTCTGTCAAGTGGAGAACGGGACCGGCCTCTATACGCCATGTTAGACACCGTATTACGTCCGGCATTTGCAGGAACGAAATCATTGCCGAAGTTAGAAGACTGATGAGCATGACGCTTGTCAGGCGAGTTTTGAGGCCTGCCCAAGGAACCATACTGAGGATCCCTTCGGGGCCCCAAACGATTATTCGCAAGAGGGAGATTGTTGGGGTTTACCGACTCTCCTCCCAAGTCTTCCAAACCGGCAGACGGATGGGTGCGACGAGAGGGTAAAGGAATGGCATTGGGATTTTCACCAGCTGCAACCCCAACGGATGCCTCGCGTACCTGCGTAAACCGAGGTCCCGAGGCAGAAGGGGGAGAGTTGTGGTATGGAATACGGGGCTGAGGAGAATTGGGATGTGAACGAATGTTTGCAGGGAAAGAAGCAGGCGGACGTTGAAAGTAAGGATCAGGGTGTTGTGACCTTGCAGAATCATAGACCCGCCTAGGGGATCGTGGTCGATCCCTGTCATCCCTAATGTCCCGTCTGGGTGAGAAACGTCGTGGAAGTGGGCTGTTGCGTCGTAAGGGGCTGCGTCTCTGGGGAGGCGGTGATGGCCGCCTTGCAGGGCTTCTGGTCCTCTCCCTGGGTCGTCTCCAGCTATCTCCCCCGACAGCAGGCCGGTCGGCCTCCCGCTCGCGCGACCGGTCTCTTCTGAACCGCCCGGGGCTCCTGGAGCGTCGGCGTGGCGTTCGGTCACGGTCTCGATCCGGGATGTATCTGTCGTTGTCTAAGGCCGGAGGTGTCCTGGCTCGCTCTCGAGGCGGTGGGCTTCTCCCGGGCCTAGGAGGTGACCGTGGTCGACGATCAGGACGGTTGGGGCGCTCAGGGCGTTCTCGATCAGTGCGGTCGTTGAAGGGTCGGTATGACTCGCCGGCGCCATATCTAGTGACTTCGCCATCGTCGTATCTGAAATCATCACCAGGTCAGTATTTGGTAGGCAAGTATCGACAGCAGCCACATATCCACTGCTCGCGTCCTGAAGACGAGTAGCCAGTATCACCAAATCCGCTTGCCAGCGGCATCACTTGCCACCGTAGACGTATGCCATAGCCACAAGAGAAAAAGTCGCAGAAGATATGAATCAGGTGCAAAGGCATTCTCGCCAGCACCAGGATCTTGTGGCGGTTCTCTTGAATAGTATCGACGGATTCGCGTCGTCGAAGTGGGCAAGATTTCCATGAATATCCTCATGGTTGACCGCCTTCTCCGCGTTCCCTCCCTCTGGTTTGGTGTAGATCGTTTCTCGACTGATAGATTGGGATGCGTGCGCTTACCTCCTGCTGCGCGAGTCGCGTTCCATGGTAGCGGCCTGGCCCTTTTCGGGCTGATTGAATTTTCCTCAGCTCTGGCAAGCGAATCCGGAAGGGTTATTGTATATAGAAGAAGAATGTAATCCAAGAGTGCATGTGCGTTTGGGGTTTGATGGGTGTTGCGTTCGCAGGTAATGTCTGGGTATTGATTGAGGATGCTCTGCTTAGCCTGTAGCGGGTGGAATCAATCAATTGATCAATTGCCATCATCGCAAACAGACCGGTACCTAACATAATTTCTAGACCCACCTTATCGATAAGCTGCACCTGCAGCAGCAGCCCCTAGGTAGGTAGGTACTTAGGTACATATCGTATGTACCTGTAAAGGATCACCTTACCTGATGGTCACTTGCTATGCACATCATTCTATGCTTGCCTGCTCAGTACCTGGCAGTTGTTGCGTTTTCATATTGCATGGATAATTCCCCTTCTCTTATGACCGTCTACATCTACGTATACAATGTAGCATGCTTGAAACAATTCTCAGCGCAACTCTGAACAAAGAAAGACAAATCAGGGGTGGGCCAGCATTTCTTTTATAGTGCAGTGCTGGCTGGATATCTACCTAACCTATGTAAACCCACGGCTGAGACTATCTCGGCACCACGAAACAGCTTCATTGAAACCTCCTTTTCTGTAAAAGACGAAGCACTCATGCCGCCTGTCACATACTACTCCCCAGTCATCACCCGCGTCTACTGTAAACAAAAGCGCCCTTCTTCTTCCTTGTGATCAGAAAATCCGGTTATCCTCCTCGTCCTGCCAAATGCGGATCCGTATCCTCATCCGTCGAGTCGTCCCCGGCCTTGTCCGAAGTGACCCTCTCGGCAATCCATTCGTGTACTTCGCCAGCATGGGCGTGCATCATCTTGTTGAGCCCGGTTTGACTGCTTCTCTTAACGCCGCCAAATCGCTTCTTACTCACTTTCTTGGCCATGTCCGCATCGATCCAGCAGGCGTGGTCGTCGGCAACGTATACGAGAGAATTGCGTTTGTACCAGCCCGAAAGGTCCTCGTCAACACTGGACTTCACGGGACGCAGGTTGCCCGTGACGAAGTTGATGACTCCGGATATGCGGTCCTTGCAATCTGTGCCAATCGTTAGCATGCTGCGCTTCTTCACTTCATCTTACTTGCCGCCAAAGGTGACTTACGTCGTTCTGTAAGAAGGAGCTTAACTCCCAGATACGCATTGCCAACACCAAGGAGGAAGATGTCTTCCGCCTCCCACAGTTGAAGGTAATTATCCCAAATGTAATTCATAAGCTCCTTCATCTGGATCCCAAGAGTTCTCTCATCGGCCCCTTGAATATACGGATCGGTATCCTCTGGGTGTGTGATGTAATGAGGGATATTAGTATCGATGATGCCGAAATCGTTTTCGTGGGCCCATTCAACATAGGATGTAACACCGTCCATCTATGCATCTGTTAGCTCCTTGCACAATCGTGTCATTGGCCAAGACATTTTCTTACAACAAAAGCGTTGTGTGGATCAACTTTGTTGTCAATGAGATCTGGCATGGCCACCAGTTCCGGACTGTCCACGGTTAGCTTCAGGAGACGACACTCTTGCACCTCGATTCACGAAGAGGCTTACGGGTCGTGGATCAGCAGGATGATCTTTCTCTTTTCCGATATCCCTGGGGATACGAGTACCTGGTTTTCAAAAGACTTGAAGAGAGCCTCGCGATGGATATATAGCGGGACCAGCCCGCACTTTTCTGCAAGAGCCTGCCGTTGATAGCCTCTAATCACATCGTGCAGTCGCGACGAACCTGGGCCCACCGCAGGTACATCTATCACACCAGGCCGCATGCATTCCCAGTAGGGAGCTTGTGTCGCTTTCACTTTCTGAAGGACCTTATGGGCGTCCTTATCGATCCGAGGGAGAGACAACTTAGGCGGCGGCTCCCCATCAAAGTCCGAGCCACAGCGAGCGCTGACATGGAGATGGCCTTTAGGTTATAACCACCCTCCAGGCAGACAGCAACTTTGCCGCCCGCAAGAGACATAAGCATATGCGTCATGTGCGCATAGCATGGCGGAGATACGAAACACCCTCCAAGCTCATCACCGTCAGCGGCGTCAAAGCCCGCAGAGATGATGACCATGTCAGGGTCGAACTCTTGTGCAATGGGCATAACGATCTCCTGGAATGCGGCGAGATACCCGCCATCGCCCATACCTTGGTTGTTCCAGCCAATGTTCACATTCTTTCCTCGACCTGTGCCTTCGCCAACTTGTTCTATGCCTCCGTCTGGTATCTCGGGATTATCGGGCTTTCCAGGGTAGAAGTCCCCGTTGGCGTAGACGTGGAGCGATATGTAAAGGACATTGGGGTCGTCGTAGAACATGTTCTGGACGCCATTACCATGGTGAACATCCCAATCTAGGATGAGAATCTTGCGGCGAGTCTCAGGGAACTCGGTTTGGCAAATCCTAGCGGCGATGGGAACATTGTTGAATAGGCAAAATCCCATAGGAGCGTTGTATTCAGCGTGATGACCCGGTGGCCTGATGATCGCGAGACCGTTTTTGACCCTCCCCCGCGGCTACGTTTTTGCAAGTTTCAATGGCACCGCCTGCTGCCAGTAAAGCAGCTTCAAACGACATAGCACCGACATAGAGAGAGTCCCGGCCCTGATCTAGCTCGTGACTGATCTTCCGCAATTCTTGGGTGTCTTTCGTTGATAGATGCTCCACCCAGTCATAGTGTTGAGGTGTATGCATAGTGCAAATCTCTTGTCTGGTGGCCTCGCGGGCAGGTATCCTCCACATGTACTTGGTTGGGGTATCTCTCAGGATGTCGTGCAGGTCAGTATCAGGACCAGTATAGACAAGCCCTGCCTTCTTGAGCATCTTCATGATCTCTTCTATACGTCTTGGGTCCTCGGGGTGATGAGGCGATGGACCAAAATCGGCATTTGCATGGAGTTTCATGCGCGGATCGTAGCAACAGCCTGTTGGGAGAAGGGCCCTCCTGGGCATGTTATTCCTCAAAAAGGCATCTTCATCGATGCGCATGTCATATTCAGCATCAACCTCGAGATCTGACTCTCCATCAAAGGCTGCGCGGTTGCTCCCATTCTCGCCGCCCTGCAAGTAATTCTCATGATCACCCAGGCCGTTCGGGACGTCAAGCATGACATGGTCTGCACCCTCGGAGGCGCCATGTCCTTGGTCCATGATGCACGGGTATCAATACCATATGTGCACAAATACCAAGAAGAAGCCTAGGTCCACTCAGAAGTTGGTCTCCAGTTGAAAAGGGTCTTGCACTCCGTGAGCAAAGACGTTCCACCAGTAATCGTCCTGACAGCCTTGCACACTAGGTGGATGAAAGGTCCAAGTCCGAAGACCAATAGGCTGAATACCTCAACAAAAATGTTTGGAAGACTCTCCACAACAGATACTTGGCATGGATATGGTATCTCTGTATGTCAGAATCAGCCAAGAGTTCGCGCCATTGGCGTATGTTTTATGTGTAGAAAGGAAGTTATGTGGGCAAGACCGGAGTAGCCAAGTCTCCAGAACAGCGCTCATCATGAGGTGTTGCCAGGTCTGCGACCCTTGATATGCAGGTAGGCATGATCAACCATAATTCTGAGGCACAAACTCGAAGAGGCACGAGTTAGGGTTGGTAACCCCCTTGTCAAATGAGTTGGGGGTGGAATTTGCAAACATCGCCGGGCGATAAGTGCATATAACTTACCTAGGTAGGACGCTGGCCTAGAACGGGCTTCTGTGTTGTGTGAGGCGTGGACAGCAACTTTTGGAAGAAGAGGTAGAGGAAGTATCGATGAATTAAAAGTCCATGCTGCCACCCGTTGCGGCCGACGCGCGACTCAAGATGAGAGGGTGCCTGAGGGTCAAATCCCGTCAAGCCAGGTAGTACTGACTGCTTGGTATCCAGAGGCGACAATTATGGTCACGCCAGCGCTTGCGTTGCGTCGTAGGTAAGTATTATCTGAGAGATATTGGATGTGTTGAAGGAGTTACAGCAGGGTGCAATGGACAAGACGCGCAGGAGAAGGCCACTAGCTAGCCTTGTAATTTAGGTACTTGAGCCGCCCCCGCGGCCCCTCGGGATTGGCTCAATGAAAGACCCGATTAAATTACAATGAGACTGTACACCACCCTCGAACCTCACTAACTGCACCGAAACCAAATGGCAGGCTCTATTGCATATAAAGAGTCTGGTCAAGGGTACTGGTATTATATTCATAGCGTGATTGTAGCAAATAGTCTAGCTGGAACTCGATGATCTGATCGACTACATACACGCAAAGCCTGGGGACTTTTGAGACTTCTGGATCACACTAACACAGCATAAAGAATGGAAGTCTGGCCCCTTGCAAATATTCAGGAGCCCACGCTTACACACCCCAATAGGCCTAGCATTCGTGCGCATCGTCGCCATAGGGAACCGGGTGCGTAGGCTCAGGCGGATACATGGCGATCTCCTGCTTCGACAGCGGCGGGTTCCCAGTCGGCCAGCCATCCGTCCTGAACGCGTCGTCGTCCTCGCCCACGTAGCTCTCTTCGTCCAAGATGCCGCTGGAAGGGAGCTCATCGATACTGTAGCACTGTAGTAGCAACCGCTCCTGTAGGACAGCATCGATGGTCGCAGACAGCACCTCTTGGTCGGCGCTCAGGTGCTGCTGTAGGCATCGGGCCATCTGCATTATGCCCGACTTGTTGGTCCGTGGACGTTTCTCCAAAACCGCTTTGAGACTCCCAGGATTCATCTTCATCAGTGTGCGTACGATGTTATTGCTCCGGCCCTCGTAATATCCCAGGGCATGTTGTATTCCTGTAAAACATCATCAGCAAGTCTGGATCAGAGATCAACACCCTGCTCGGGTGGCAAAGCCACTTACCTCTGGTCCCATGTCCGTGCAAACATCCCGGCGGACAGTGCTCTCGATGATGGCCCAGAGGCCATCAAGTTCGCGAATCTCGATGGTGCTCAGGCGGCGGATATGATGCAGACGATCATCCGTCTGCCATAACTTGGGCATGTAGGGGATAACGGGCCCACTGGTTATGGAAACAGTCGGCAAATAGCCACCATGTCGAGATGGCTTTTCGCAGCCTTATCTCCTCACTGGTTTTAAGGCACCGGCTGTCCTCGGATTTTGGTGCCACCGTAGACGAGGATACTCTTCCACCCACCAGTCAATGGCCATTACCATGTTCCAGATCGCTGACAGATCCTGAAGCTCAAACTCGATCTTTCGGGGACAGATGAGTTTTCCCTCATGGAACGAAACAGGAAACCGGGTGAAATGAATGATTTTGCCATCCTCCCGGTTCGGATTGAAATAGATGTTCCGAGGATACAGCATGACATGTGTAAAGTCGATCTTGCCCAGTGTGTGGACGTAGAGAATCGACTCAAACTCCGGTTGGCCAAGGAGCACATTGGTCATGAGAGTGACCTGGTTCTCTTGAAAGATTCCGCAGTGACGTTTGTTCGTCATGGCAAAGTTGGTAAGATCTCGAACCCCCATGCGTTTCATGACGTTTAGTAATATCTCCGAGGGTAAACTCGTAAAGAGAAAGAACGCTTGTCCAGCCATAGTAGCAGTCTCTCCAATGTGGGCAATTCTGGCTGGATAATTATTAGATGCCTGGATGCTAATGAGGACTGTGGCAACAGAATCTACCTACGAAATATAATGATTGCAGTTCGTTGATATACTGAACTCTTGTCTCATGCACCGATGAGACTGACACCCTCAAAGAATGTTACAGACCACACTTGCTCAGCCAGTGGTGTCTGCTGAGCGTCACTCACTTCTCTCGGGCCCAAGTCAGAGCCTGAGCTAGGCACCCTGTACAAAGAGAAGACTGGAGTCTCAAGTGAGTTGTGAGAGATATCGTACTCCTCGGGTCGAATGGATTGCAGTTCGAAAGCAGAGTTGAGCACTGCTAAGTCGCGAAAGCCACAGTCGACCAAGGGGCTTCAGCACCGGAGGACTCAATCAATAATCACCCCTCCGTTGGGGCTATCTAAGTAAGTGTTGCCAATACACAAAGACATATCCGGCTCGGAAGTTATAAGTGCCATTGAAGCACTTGTTGGGTCTTGTGTTGCCATGGTTCTGTGGTTGAGGGGAGAAGAAGGAAGCCAGAGACAAGACGCGACCAGGTTGAGTCACGCGACTTGTACCTAGTGGTCGGGACCTCGGCGGGAGTGACGTTCACCTGCCGGAACAATTTAGCACCCATTCGCCGGTGCCTTACAACTTGGCTTCTTGGGTGACATGGCCTAAGCGCTCCAGCTATCAATCAGTCTGCTGGAAGGTAGTGTCAAAACAACATTCTCGGTGGTTTGCTCAATGATCAAGACCTATTTTAATGCCCGGACATCGTGGAGAAAGTAGACGTGGAGCGAGGTGGCTCGAGGTAAATAACAAGTAACATTCTGGGCACTAATTCAAGGCACTTGCATAGTCCTGAGGTATCCATCTGCAGACATCGAATATACATTTGTGACAGGCAACACACGAACCCCTGCCTAAACGCCAAACGCCATTTCCACTTGTGTAATCTTTTAGGCAAATAGTTCTCTGGAGTCCAGAGCATCTTTAGGCATCTTCTTGCCTCCATGCGTTCGTAGGCCCAGGTCACCCTTCTTAGCCAGCCTCTCCACAAACTGCTCAGACCTAGCATTGTGCTTGCCCGCTTGCTGCCTCCGTAGATCGGATCTGACCTGGTTAGGTGAGATGAATTCCTTGTTCTCGTAGATAATCGGGCCGCCAAAGGAACCTTCCTGCCTGCCAAGTTTGTTAGCTCATCAACTTGGGCTTGTAGAGCCAGACTCACATCATGATTATCGTGAAAACAGCGCGAGGCCCGATCTCAACAAGGTTAATATCTGTCTCCTTGGTTCGGTTCTTGGAATATGTCTTCTCTGTCTCGCCATCTTCTCCCGCCTTGGCCTTTTCGGTTTCGTTTATCTGGTAAACTCTGAGCCAGATCTTGCCATCCGCAATGGTAAACGCCATAACATGATCAATGAAAGGCTTGCTCTTTCTGGCACCCTCGGGAACTCCAAAAGTCTGCAGGAAAAGTTGCTTGATGACTTTGAGATGAGGTTCCTTGTCGAATGCAGCATCGAATGACAGAACAGGCCTGGATCCCTTCAAGCAGTTGCCGACAAAATGCAGCTCTTCCATGGTGTGCAGATTCTGGCAGTGCCTGCCAACCGTTAGTATTGCTCTTTTTGGAATAAACACAATGTCTTAGGAGGGGACCAAGGCAATTCTTCGAATGAACGGTGAGTCCACCACCCTAAGACACTGGAGTAACGAAGAATAACGACTGGAACAGGAAGGAATAGAGCCCGAAAGTCGCTTACATCTTCACAGTAGGCCCGTTGGGGACACGGGACAACCACATGTACTATGTTGTCAGTCAGAATGTGCTGGCCGCGAGGTTGTGGGTTGTTTGACTTACAAGATCCTGACCTTTGCGCGCCTCGAAATAGAGCAGGTTGTTGCAGTTTGACATCTCAGCCAACTCACAAAGTTCTGTTAAGCCAATTTCAGTTCCATATATCATGCAATGCAGCCCGGAGCTTGTGGGTGTGCCTTACGGTAGAGCTTCGACTTGCTATCAAACTTGACATCCTTGCGGCCATGTGGAAGCATTGACGAAACGTCATTAATGAAATGACGGTGCCTACAACAATTCCTCGCTGTCAGTACCCTAGCTATTGTAGCAATCCCCAGCTCATGCGTCCATGTGCGCTTACCGATAGGTTACTCCACGACTGGGCACGATGAGCACGCGGCTCTTCTGCTTGCGAGCTCCATTGGCAGAGGCCGAATCGGCCTTCTCGCTGCCGTTCAGTGACTTGTACGCTCCACCCATGATTTCCCCTTCGTTTTCGAGGCAATTCCGAAATTGACGATCCAGTAGTGATTTGCAAGAGAGTCTTTCGTTGCGACTCAATCTCAGTATTGTCGATGAGATCTTCTTGTTCGAAGAATAAATGTGATGGTGGTGCTGAAGTGAGAATAGCAGTCGCAAGTCCCATGCGCGCAACCAAAAATTGCAGTACTACCTGAGAGGTTCCAATGCGCGCCTGGAACTTTTTTTCTGGCGATAAGGATAAGGATAAGATTATCAGAAATGTGGCTCCCCTGCTGCACAAGTACCTAAGTGGGTGGTAGTGGCGGTGTGGTGTAGCAGTGCGGGGCTACGATGCCCAAATATCCACTGCTTGGGAACATCCTCCTATCTGCAGGTAAAGAAAAGGGACGCAGCAAAATTGAACTCGTGTTGGCTTTGACGGTCTGGTTTACATACAGGTCGGGTTTACCTTGTTTTTGGGGTAATATGAGTATCATATCTCCAGAAGATGCATTGTGGAATAGACATATTTGCAAAGATTAGGTAGGTAAACTTGGACTGCTGTAAGCTACTCATGTAGATTCAAAGTTACCAACTTCAACTACCTACCTGGTATTGTTGATCAACAAAACTATAAACTTGCAAGCCCTTGTTGGAGCTTTGAAGCGTAGAGCTGTTCTGTAGACACTAGGTACCGCTCGTTCACTGGGTAGAGACGATATGCAGGTGCATAATGAACGTCTCTTCATGTCAGCTCGTGAACTCAGCAAGCAGATTAATTACTTAAGAAAACGGGAAAGCTCCAGCCTTGCTTCTACAGGAGGAAAGTAACAAAATCAATTCCTGACCCCTTTGCTTCGTGCCTGCCATAAAGCATCCCGGACATATGCGACGCCATTATCATCATACCAATCCTATGACCATAGCATCCCAGGGACATTACGAGATACGGTCCACACAGAATCTTAACAGCACTTTCCTGCATTTGCGCTATCGCCGTCGGCAGGCTTGCTAATCTCGAGCTTCTGGCCTGCGTTGATGGTAGGACCGCCGGCAGAGTCGTTATCGAGTGCCTTACTCGAAACAATACGGTAGATCTCTGTAGAGGCATTGCATTAGCTAGGCCCGTGGGTGGACTGCATCTGTTTCGCTCTCGCGTTGTAGGAAACGTAGCAAAGCGTTTGAAGAACGTACCGGTCAGAATGTTCTGGAAGGCCAACTCGACATTGCTTGCATCCAAAGCAGAGGTCTCGATGAATGAGAGGTGGTTGTCGCCTGTTGGACTGAAGTCAGCATGGGAACGGGGGCCTCCCAAGTATTCTGGGAGCCTGATGATGAGTTGGGTACATACTAGCAAATTGCTTGGCTTCATCCGTGGGAACAGCGCGTAGGTGTCGCAAATCACTCTTGTTTCCGACCAGCATGATGACAATGTTAGCATCGGCGTGGTCCCTCAGCTCCTTCAGCCATCGTGTGACATTCTCGTAGGTCTGATGCTTGCTGATGTCGTATACAAGCAGCGCACCAACAGCACCCCGGTAGTAGGCCGAAGTAATGGCGCGGTATCGCTCTTGACCGGCGGTATCCCAGATTTGCGCCTTGATGGTCTTGGAATCGACCTGGATGGATCGCGTAGCAAATTCGACACCGATTGTCGACTTGGAGTCCAGGTTGAACTCGTTGCGGGTGAATCGACTAAGCAGGTTGGACTTTCCGACGCCCGAGTCTCCGATCAGGACCACTGTAAACAAGAATCAAAGAGATCAGTAAGCTGTTGCACTAGAGGAGGCGAGTCGCGGAGGCATGTCGAAGGGATGCACCTTTGAAGAGAAACTGTAATTGTCATTGTTAGCGACATGTGTCTGTATGGTGGTGGGGGAGTCGATAACGGCGAGCAGAGGCATATTGGGGATGAGGGGTAATGGGACAGGGGAGAAGACGGCTCACATCGTATTCGTCGTTGGCCATGATGGGCGATCAGCTGTCAATATTGCAGTTCTGGTACCGTTGTTGAGAATGAGGAAGTGGGAGTGGAAGTGGGAGTAGATTGCGGTGACGTTCTCTTAGGGGACCGGGGATATTGAATGAATATGCGGGTCGCGGTTTGGTTTGGGGGTGTGGTGTCCGGAGCGGTAGTCGTCGTTCAGTCTACCATTCAATCAACAAATGCGTCTAGGCCAAGGTTGGTTGTCGCTAAGCAGGTTGGGTCGAGCAGGTTGGGTCGAGCAGCAGTAGAGAGGGAGCAAAGCAGTGGTGGTAGTGTACGTACTCATTAAGTAATCGAGGTAGACAGCAGAGAAGCAGTGGTTGCCAAGCAAGGCAGCCGTTTGTTGGTTAGTGGTGGCAGGCAGGTGGTAATAAAGAAACAGATCAGAACAGTCAACCTTGGATGCAGTATTATGTAGCAACTAACTCAAAGGGGTTCGTTGGCAGGATCAATCAATCGGTCAACCGATCAATTTTGAATTGGCTGCAAGGTGCTGGCTATCCCAAGCAACCAAATCAGTGTTATGTACATCAAGTCAGTGTAGGTTAAGTTCCTGAATGCACATACGTCCATGTAGCC
Organism: Apiospora phragmitis; assembly: GCF_038363925.1. NCBI lineage: Eukaryota > Fungi > Ascomycota > Sordariomycetes > Amphisphaeriales > Apiosporaceae > Apiospora > Apiospora phragmitis. Next base: position 4,545,474 of record NW_027117400.1, on the reverse strand, counting down.
AGCCAGCGTGGGCACACAGAGCACCACCTGGAGTCATATCCCACCCATATCACTTTCCCCTCCCTACTATTTGAATCTATTGTCAAAGCGATTCATTACCTACATACATACCTGCCTACCTACCTCACTCGTAATCGTGATTCACTTGTCCATAATTACCTTGACTATTTGAACTTAACAGACAACAAGTCAGTGATGCATCATGAAAGATCACCATGCACTCTGGTACTTGTACATGATCATGGACGCTTGCATGTACCTACTCCCTGGAAAGCATCTAATTGCATTGCGCATTGGCTACAGGTGAGGGGCACTTACAATCTGCTTTGCTTACACGTCAACACTGAAGCAATATTTCTTTGGGGCAGGTGGTCCACTATCTAACGTGCATCATACGCTAAAAGTAGGTACCTGCTTCTGACGGGTGAAGTAAACAGAAGCAGAAGCCAGACTTCAGCCCCTATATCAAGGACGACAACACATATGCGGTGAAGCTTAATTCAAAGACCCGGAAAATTACGAGGCCATTGATCGCTGTCTCTTCCTACTTCGGGGGTGTTTCAAAGCAAGGCAGGTGGTGCGGCTGCAAGCAAATCATCGAGTGTGGATTCCATTGACCTCTCTCACTACCATCAGACATGGATAATTCATCGCAGTCGCTTCGAGAATAAAGGCCACTGACTAATTATGATCCATTAGCTAACAAAGAGAGGAGGCCGCGTTCACATATAAATATCTAGCATTGCCTTCCGTCTCCAAAGGCTGTGAATAGTAGCGACATATCTGATGTTGATTCAGTGGATGAGCAGCTGGATGTCTATGGAGAACTTGGCCGTGCTCTCTGGCTTTTCCCCCACGGGCCATCACTGCATACAGATCACGTGCAATTCCATGCTCCCTCCTTGTGAAGATGTAAGGAAACGGCCATTGTGATGGGCTTCTGTGCCAGCAGTAAGGGTAAGAAGGTTAGGTATAATATTCATGGCAAGCAGGTCTATTCGAAATATATACACTGTATATTATTATAATACTAGTAATTATTTTGAGAAGTTAATGGTATGCGGTTATTATAAAAGACGAGTTCATTCACCTTAGGTAATGAATTCAATGGGGGACCTACCAAGCCTACCTAGAATTTCTTACTAATAACATCTGCTCCTCTCACCATAGCATCACAGTGTATATTACCTGCAACTCACTCTCCCTTCTCTTTGCACTTCCTGGTCAATTCGCCATCTTTGTGGGGAGTTGGACGATTGTTTCATCGATTGATGCAAAGTCTCGCCTTTTACATCGAGAACCCGACACGTGTAGCTGTATGAACGCGTCACGGTGCTGACTGACCAAACCTCTTTCCCTTTCATCGATAGAAATCGTGGGCTTCTCTGGGGTAACCGGATGCATGTTGGTGCCATTGTCCAAAACAACGGTGCAGGACTGGACAAGCGACTTTTCAGGTACTGCCCAGGTGGGAAACAACACCCGGTGTACTGAGGTCTTACTATAAGGCCCAGTAGTAGCCTACACCACTGAACCATTTCGCATCAAAGTCAGTGAAGAGGGGACACCAACAACTTCGACATCCAGTCCCCATGGGAACGCCCTTCTTTCTCAACACCATTTATCATCCCCTTGCAACGTATTATTCACCATTATCGCACAACATTGACGTATAGACCCTACTGCAAGCAGGTGGGGTACTTCGGGGGCTTCTGTGTTACCGACACTGTCCTATGAACAGGTGGAGGCCTGGCCTGGTACGCTAGTTGTATGATCAGTCAAGGTAGAAATAACTGCTACCTACTACCTATACAAGTTGTTGGGGCCTTTATTCTGCCCAAGGCTTACAGCCTGCGCGTTACAAGCGTGGTGGCCGTTGAAGTCCTGCTGGTCCCACGCTTCCTTGAACAGCACATTGCTTGAAGAAACCTTTCAGGTTCCGACCTGGAAACGTTTTCTCCCCGTCGCTGTTCATGATAGACCACCTTCTAATGCTTAAAGGAAGATGGCGACCCTACAGCACGGTGGCCCGTCATCACTCTTCGACAAAGAAAACGACCAAAGAGATGATGACGACATTTCCCTCACCTCTACCGTCGCAGAGAACGACGATGATGGCGGATTATGGACTGTCGACTGCGTTCTCTACGAGCGCAAGATGGAGGGCTCAGGTCATGATGGCGAGATGGAATATTTGATCAAATGGGAAGGTAAGCCAGATACAAACATCAATGCCTTGGTTAGAATGACCCAAAGCTACTCATGTAGCTTGCGCACCTATACTGCAGGTACCCGCACAGTCAAAGCATCTATGGCACCCCAGAGCCCCTTTGGTTGGCGACTTTGGACGAAAATGCTAAGACTTCAAACGTGTAGGCTTTCCTTTAGATGCATGTACATGGGAGCCAGTCAAGAATCTATTAATATCAGAAGGGCTTCTCGAGCAATGGAAGGAGCAGAAGGATGAGATCTCTCGTGGCGAACGCCGTCAATTTGATATCAACGATTATGAAAACGCAATAACGGATGCTATTGAAGCCCATAATGCCAGACATCTGAGACGAAACGCAAAGCGGCGAAGACTCGGTCAACAACTCACTGCACCGTTTGCTGAGGATTCCGTAGATGGCTCATCTGCGTCTATTCTTAGTAGGGATAGCCCAGTATCGAGCGATGAGGCAATGAAGCTCAACGAAATGAGCCTGGAGATACTGACAAGGTTGGAGTATCTAAACCCATAAAACAGAAGGTCTTCAAGGGTATGCCGACTTCGACGGTCGCAACTGGCAATTTAAGTAAAGACTCGACGCGCCGTCAATCCACTGGATCGCTCCCCGACCCAGCCAGACAAGCCTCAGGCGGTTCATCACAGATGGCGGGCTATCGGGGCACAGCCAGGAAAACGAGCATTAGTGGCAAAGATCTTACTCCGTCAGGGGAAGCAAGGAAACCAAGCGTTGGAAACAAAGACTCTGCCCAGTCTAGAACAACCAAAAAACCAAGCATCAGTGATAAAACTCAGACCAAGCCTCGACCACCCATTGCCAAGACTACGATCGTGGCACCCTCCTCCTCATCAACATTAGCCAAGAAGTTCCAGGCAACCCGGACGGCACGACCCCCAGCTATACCACCTGCCGCCAAACTACCAAAGCTAAGAAAACGTCGGTCAAGCCTGAAAGAGTCTATGATGGACAGCAGCAAGGAGCCCAGACTGTTCACCAGTCATCGCAAAAGGAATGCAGCAAGAAAGAAGGGTCAAGAACTGAATGACAGTGCTCCGTTGAACGCCTCTGCCATTCCAGCAAACTTCTTTATAACGGACGACAAACCCAAGCAGCCGGCTGCTGCCGCGGTACCGGCAGACCAGCCGCCCAGCAAGACTACGGTGAATGATATGCTGCCCAGTCATACTACCAGAAGTCACTCACCAGAAGCGCCACCACATGTGACGAAAAAGCCTCGAAAGTCGGTACGCTTTACGGAAGATCCGATTTCCGAAGAGCCAGCAGAGATGGAAAGCCCGTTGACAGCACCCGAATCTGCCATCCCCGCCCGTGATACCACCAAAGCGCCGAAGAAGAAGCTATCTCTAGCAGCATATCAAGAGCGATCCGGCAAGCAGTCCGTGGCAAAGACAGCTTCCTTCGGGCCTGAAGGATCTCGTCGCATTCGGATTCTACTTAATGGCATCACAAGAGCCCACCTTCCATGGTTGAAGCCGTTCATGGATGACACAACACTGCAGTTTCTCACAGTCTGTGTAGCAGACGACTTCTTCGGTACACCTGGGAATGAAACATTCTATGATGCTCATAAAAAGCTAGCCAGTGGCATAGTGGATTGCCCAGAACCAGAGAACATGCCAGCACTGGAGGCGGTAGGCAAGAACCTTCGTCGCACTCAAGCAGCCTTCTATCTGGCCCGGAAAGAATACTCAATCCTCATCTATCCAAGCCATTGTGATGCTTGGGCAGGTCTGGCGGAACCAACAAGCCCATCACCAACGTCTTTGAATCACGTCGTATTCCAACCTTCAAAACCTATTGATTTGGGACTGTATCGCCCACTGGTCTCATCGGACGAACCCCATTCTGGCCCAGGAAGTGCGGATGCTGATGTGTGCCTGAAGGTGATGAATGAACTCATAGACGTCGACCCTGAAGCTTTACGGAAAAAACCAGACTACTACCTTATCCACCATGAGTCGGAGAGATTTGTCTTTCAGATGGTGGCACTCTGGCTACGAAGCTTAGTGCCGGGGTGCCGCATCTTCACCACTAGCTGGGAAGGGAGTTGGACCAAGTTTACTCAAGAAGGGAACAAAGATGGCACTGTGATACTTCACGACTCTGTTATGAAAAGTATAAGGAAAATTCCTAGGTTATGGGATTCGCTTAACTACAGCGGTCACAACCTTTGGCATCTGGCTTCATCCGGGCATGAATCTGCGTTAAGTTCTTGGGCAGTTCAGAGAGCACTTGAAAAGGATCCTGCTATGCCACTACCATGTCTAAAACTGACACCCCTCTTTCCTTATGGCTGCGCAATCTTGATCACCCCGAGCTTCGCCGTTTCTGAGCCTGCGGAGCTTTGTAAGCTCTTGGCGTGGTTCAAGGAAAACAGCAGAGCTGCACCATACATTCTTGTGGGCTGCGCTAATTTCCCCGATTACTTACGGGGGCTGATCGTGGATAAAGCTCGAGAAGCAGACCAGCTCAAGCGCACGCAGTCGAGCGACTTGTATCTTGACAACAAACTCGCCGCAAAAGGACTGTTACGAGACGATCTTAAGGATCGATTGCGCGCTTGGGAGTTGGCATGCGACATTGTGAATGTTAGCAATGTTACAGAGTTCGCTCTGGAAGAGGTTCCGGAGGACATTTGCAAGACAGTGTGGGCCAGCGAATACATCGACCCTAATGACGAACAGAGCCTTGTCAACTGGTTCGCCTGGTGGTCAACGACACGCCTTACCAGCTACAGGAAGTTCTACGTTGTCGGTTCGAGGGCTAGAGGCATTTCGAAAGCTCGCAGAACAGTCCAGATCCCCAACTATGCGCCCAACACAGTCGGTGATCCTGATGTAGCTTTTGCTCGCTTCCTTCGCGCACAGCAAAATTTGGCAAGTTCGTCTGACGAATCGATAGCACCATACGTCTTCCAAAGCACAATATTCGCCAGCGACCGAGCAGCTGAGATAAAATCTTGGATCTCGCTTGTAAACAGCGCTATTAAGAATTCCTGGATCAAGTTTTATTTCGACCCGGTCTCGTGGCTAGACGTGAAAATGGCAGATGCCTTTGAAGATCCGAGGTGCGAGTATGCCACCTTCACAAACTGGTTTTACTCGATACCCAGATTCTGGAAGGGCGTCAATACTCTGATGGGTCTATTCTATACGATAGATAGCGACTGGACCGGCTCAGAGAACGCTGCAGGTACTGGTCGACATCCGTGGATCGCAATATATCGTCCAGTCAACCCGCATTATTTCGACAAGCCATACAAGGAGATGGAGCTCTTCCTCTGGGATTGCGCTTTTACGGAGCGATCACGTGGGTCGTCATCAAGCGGACCTGCTCTCCTGCCCATGCAAAGGCGATTGATAGATTTCGTACGAGAGGAAGCACCCAAACGATTTCCGGAGCACTATCTCGGCAAAGTCTGGCTTGGCGATTTTCCGCTCCCACCCACGCCGGACCCACCTTACCCCATCGATGTCACTTGTCATGCAGCCGACTTTCTGATCAAGAATGCATATGGCTTTCTACCCCCCTTCCACGTTATGCTGGCCAGCAGTGGCTGGAAACGCACGCGGGAAGACGTGTACAACCCCTGGACGGGATCAGCAGACAGCAGAAGAGAGGAGACAGATGAATTTCCCAAGGCGGTGGGTGACATGGATCAGCCAGAGCGGATGATAATCCATGCACCGCAGGGAGATAAGCAGGGACAGTCAAACTGCCGCAATCTACTCTACGACGCAGCCCTACAAGCGCGCAGGGTTGACCCAAGGACTGAAAGCTTGGACTACCAATACCAGCCGACACTGGGGTGGTACCATGCTCTCAAGGAGGAGGGTCGCAGTTACAACTACATAAACGTTGACAGTTGGGACAAGGCACTCGAGGATATCATGGGAAGGTCCTGATGTTGTTGAGTTGACAGTCGGATCAGTCGTGGTTTCCTGAAGGGGGCGTTTCGGTTATGCAAGGATTTATGTGTGTACGAGTGTAGTATGATAAGGGGCTTCAGAGGAGACCAAGATCTGAAGCAGGAAAGTTCCATGGGGCTGCACACACGTGCGTACAATACCCAGATAGGAGCCGGCGGGGTAGCGAGCGCAGAAGATATTCTTGTTAAAGGGGAATTTTTGGGAAGGCCTTTTGTCCATTGCCCAGTGCTAGAAGCAGATGTACTGGCGCTTGAACGTGGGTTTAGTAGTTCTCTCTCTCTCTCTCTCTCTGTCTGAAGTGCAGCAAGCAGCCGCCGCACTGAAGGCATCGTTTAGTCGTGTTGTACTGGCAGGAGAGCTTGACCAGAAATAGAGAATATGCCTTGAAAACGAAGGAGACTATTGATATGCCTTGTCTTGCTGTCAGTGACACCCCCATGGTAAGTTCCGGGGGGGGGCCTCATCTCCGTAGATCTCCGTAGAGGGCGCGGCGATTGGTTTCCCTGCTGTGTCCGGCCCCACTAGCGGTGTAATCACACCATCGAGACTCACCTGGGCGATAAGCAAATACCAACTTGCTCAAGGACCCTACAGCGAGGTAAGCAAGGTTTTTTCTTTCTTTCCCCGTTTGAGTTAATTGACACGATCTGACTATCGTAGAGTACCTATAGAGTCGGCGTATTAGGTATACAATGGATGCCTAGAGCTGATCGTTTTATCAAGGCTTTCTTATCAGAGGATTTGGCCGATTGTCCTCTTCCAAAAAGGCTTGGCTTGGCTTAGTCCATCACCCAAGACTCTCGTCGTCTAGCGAGTCGCGAGTCCCCTGGTGTGTGCTAGAGGAAGAGAAGGTTTGTTGCGCAGCCACAAGCAAAAAGCCTAGATTCGCCATGGCTTCTTCGCCGCCGTCGGTCCCGCTTGGCAAACCCGTGTATGGAACCTTCAGCGCACCCACCATCGCGGACCTCAACGCCGAAGACGGCGGTGAGAGTGGCCTCCTCCCGCCCGCCGCTGGCGCTAGTACCGCCGACCATGACGGCGATCTGGTCACGGCGGCCGAGGGCCAGGACCTGCGCCGCGGCCTCGAGCAGCGCCACCTGTCCATGCTGGGCATCGCGGGCGCCATCGGCACGGGCCTGTTTTTGGGGTTGGGCGGCGCTGTGCAGGGCGCGGGCCCGCTGGGCGCCCTGCTGGCCTACGCGACCGTCGGGCTCGTCGTGTGCGCCGTGCAGTTCGCGCTCGGCGAGGTGGCGGCGCTGCTGCCCGTCACGGGCGCTTTCGTGCGCCACGCCGAGTTCCTCGTGGACCCGGCCCTGGGGTTCGCCATCGGCTGGAATTTGGTCTACGGCAACATCCTGAGCATCCCGGCCGAGATCACGGCTATCTGCGTGCTGTTCTCGTACTGGTTCGACCCCGTCGAGGAGGTCAGCCCGGCCGTCTGGATCGTCGTGTTCATCGTGTTGACCGCGGCCGTCGGGTTTGCGTTCATTCGCGTCTTTGGCGAGATCGAGTTCGTCTTCGCTCTCATCAAGATCGTGCTCGTGGTCTTTCTGATCATATTGGGGTTGGTAATAAACCTCGGCGGGATACCCGGAACCGAACGGATAGGGTTCCGGTACTGGAAGGTGAAATGATGTCTTCTTCTTCTTCATGTTATGCATATCAATATATGTGTGTAGAGGCCCTTGCACCCGTGCTGACTTATATACAGAACCCCGGCCCGTTCGTGGAGCTGCTCCCATCGCCTCGGGCGATTGGGGCAAGTTCCTGGCCTACTGGAGCGTCATGACGGGCGCCGTCTTCTCCTTCGCGGGCGTCGAGTCCATCGCCATGGCCGCGGCCGAGGCGCAGAACCCGCGCCGGGCCATCCCGCGCGCCTGCAAGCGCGTCTTCGCCCGCATCGTCATCTTTTATATCTTGGCCCGTGCTCATCGTGGGCATGCTCGTGGCCAGCAGCGACGAGCGGCTGGGCGACGCGTCCGGCACCGCCGCGCAGAGCCCCTTCGTCATCGCCGCGTCGGCCGCCGGCATTCGCGCCATCCCGTTCGTCGTCAACGCCGTCGTCATCACGTCGGCCTGGTCCGCGTCGAACCAGAGCCTGCTCTCGGGCACGCGCGTCCTCTACGGCTTGGCCCTGAAGAACCAGGCGCCCAAAGTGTTCTTGCGCACGACGAGCTGGGGTACGCCATACGTCTGTGTCGGGCTTTTCAGCTTCTTCATGCTCCTCAGCTTCATGTCGCTGTCCAACGGCGCGCTCGCCGTCTTCTGGTGGCTCGTCGATCTCACGGCGGCGGGCGTCCTCATTTCGTGGTGCACCATCTTGCTGAACCATATCCGGCTCAAGCTCAGCATGCGGAGGCAGAACATATCCGCATCGCGGCTGCCATGGAATAACTCGTGGACTTGTGAGTTCTTATATAATTCTTGACGTATTTTGCTTGGGGACCTTTTTGATTGAGGTCCTTTTTGCTTGACGTAACATTACTGATATTTTGGTCGCACAGTCTACAGTTCATGCGTGGCGCTCGTCATGTGTATCCTCATCCTCTTCACCAGCGGCTTTACTGTCTTTACCAAGGGTAACTGGGACGCAGCCAAATTCGTCTCATCCTATTTGTGAGTCTCTCGCTATCCCACTCCACATCCACAATCACTGCTAACTGATGCCTCCCACAATGAAGGGATATCCCGTTGGTTCTCGGCGCCTACCTCATCTGGAAGTTTCTCAAGAAGACCCAGGTCGTGTCGCTGGATAGCATCCCGCTGCTGGCCGCGCTGGAACAGGTGGACCTGTATCCGGACATGCCGGAGCCCAAACAGACGGGTTGGGTTCGGGCTGTGAGCTGGATATGGGATTGAACGTAGAAAGGTAGATCAGATCAGTTGATCAGATGGTTGAATTGATGTCTCAGATGCCGCAACCACACAAGTATACTCAAGACATTCGGATCCAGCGGATTGATAGCAGGAAAGCAGGCAGCTTCAATATAAGTCCGTCCGCTTCGGCGATCGTCCCTTCCCAACCGGGACGAACGAATAAGAAACCAGGGATTGAGCCAACAGCACCGGAGGACCGTCCGGTTCTGCCCAACCTCAGCCTATTAGAGTGACTACTTGAGCAACAGGCATATCACAGTAGTAGGGTGCTCATACACACACACCCACACACTTACACCGGGGCTAGCCCAGTTCCCGTATCTCGTATACCGTAAACAGCAAGCTTGGCGAGCTGGGTCTTTTTTTCTTCTGTGGTGCCGAGGGACACGAGACCGGCGAGACGAAGGATGTGTGTATGTGTATCCGTATAGACTCTCCCATTTGGCAAAAGAACCGAGCATGGTTTTCGTCACAAAAGAGGGTCGGTCTTCAGTTGGTTCTTCCACACCCTTGTATGGGCACCCACAACACCACTAAATCTGGTTAGAAATATGCCTGCTTGTCTGGTTGTATAACGCTGCGACGTTCCCCTCGCTGTGTCCCGAGCCACCGGAACACCGACTAGTTGTATCTGATTGGCCCTCTCTCGCATAAAAATACGGCTGCTCCGATTTAGAGTTATAAGCACCTACATACGTGCAACGTACAGTATCCAGGGTAGAGCGGGACCGTCCGTATCACACTGGCCTGTCCGAACTACATATGCCAGTAAGATTATATATATTTGCTTTTGTCGGTGGCTAGGGCCTCGGAGGTCTGGAGACAGCCTCAGACCCCACGGTTTCTCCTCAAAAGATAGGACTAACCTTACAGGGATAGATAAGAGGACAGGAGAGGGTGGCATGGCAGTATATCATTGCCGTGCCTGTACCCTTGCTTGTAGCGGCAGCTTATGGCGGTAGCCAGGTTTGCCTGCTGTGCCACATTCATGGTGGTGCGGGATCTGGTCTTCTGTCTATGTTTAGATGTACTTTTTATAAATACCTCGCTCATTCCATCTCGATGTTTACAAGTCAAGGAAGCTCGCCGCCCCTGTTCCATGTCTTTAGCGTAAAAATGGTCACTCTACTCAACATAATATTGTCCTTGCTCCAGCAACTACAGCAATATGTAGTAGCTCAGCTGGCAGTCTGGGCACGCTGGCTCGTGCTAAGCCAGCAGCAGGAGCTGAAGGTCGGCTACATTGAAATCGAGGAGCCTGAAGGCACCGTCATCACCCGGGGCACCAAGCCGCCGCCGCGGCATACGTACATGAGCGGAAACGAGACTGGGAACGGGCACGCAGTAGCAGGAGAAGCGAAGACAACGAAGAAGTCGTCGTCGTCTTCTTCTTCTTCTTCTTCTTCTTCTCTGAAGTCCCTCGAGAGTCTCGAGGGCAGACTCAAGGACCACTCCAACACGGCCTGGCTCCGGCTGCTGCTGTTCGGCAGCCTGGGCCTGGCCGAGGCGTACATGGCTGGCGAGGTCGACTCGCCAGACCTGACCACGTTCCTGGTCGTCATGCTGCTGGCCGAGAACCGCCCCGCCACGGCCTGGGCCAAGCAGACGGCGTACGACGTCTTCTTTCGGTGGTCCGTGGTGGGGCCCGCGCTGCTGCGGAAGGCCCACGACGTGGCCACGGCGCGCCTCAACGCCGTGCGGCACTACTCACTCTCCAACGCCCTCTTCGCCGCGTTCCTGGACGGCACCATGACGTACTCGTGTCCGCTGTGGCGTGGGGACCCGGCGGGAGGACCGTTGTCTACGATGGCAGAAGTTCAGGAAGAAAATTCAAAGGACTCATTGAATGATCATCACGACGCGGAGGATGACACTGACACGTTGGAGGAGGCGCAGAAACGTAAGCTGCGCTTCGTCGTTCGTGCCGCCCGCATCAAGCCCACCGACCACGTCCTCGAGATCGGCGGCGGCTGGGGCAGCTTCGCCATCCTCGCGGCGAGCGAGACGGGCTGCCGCGTGACAACGATCACGCCGAGCGAGGAGCAGGCATCGTTGATTCGGGAGCGGGTGACCGCCACGGCGTCCCTGTCGCCCGGCCAAGTCCAGGTGCTGGTGTGCGACTACCGCGAAGTACCGCCACCCTCATCATCATCATCGGAATCATCGACCGGAAGAGAAGGAGGAAGGTTCGACATGGTCGTCAGCATCGAGATGCTCGAGCAGGTAGGCCACGAGTGCCTCACGACCTACTTCCGGTGCGTAGACCGCTACCTGACGGCCGGGCCGGGCGGCATCGCCGTCTTCCAGTCCATCACGATGAGCGACGCGCACTACGAGCGCTACCTGAGCGGCCCGGACGACTTCGTCCGCCGCTACGTGTTCACCGGCGGCGAGCTGCCGAGCGTGGCGGCGCTGGTCGAGGGCGTCCGGCGCGGGGCCGGGGGCCGGCTCGTGGTCGAGGACGTGAGCAGTGCGGGGGCGCACTACGCGCGGGCGTTGCGGTGCTGGCGCCGGAGGTTTCTAGACCGGTTTGACGGGGAGATCGTGCCGTAGTTGCGGAGGCTCGGCGGGGAGAAGAAAGAGATGGGCGGTGGCCAGACGAAGAAGGGAGGGATGAGCAAGGCGGAAATCGAGGTCTTCCGCAGGAAGTGGGTGTATTACTTTGCCAGCTGCGAGGCAGCGTTCCGGACCAAGTCCATTGGCAACGTGTTCATCACGGTTGGCCGTGATGGGTGTCGAGTTCTTGCAAGACCCTCTGTAGCATGCATCTGTGAAACCGGCCGGTCCCCAGGTGTGTTCAAAGAGTGAGCGAAAGGATTGAGCAACGGATACCTGTGCCCCGTTTATAGTCGTCGCCCCGACGATGTGTATAGACCTCCCCACTTTCAACGTGGGTTGTGACTTTTACACATCGTCGGGACGATGACCTGTCTTGCATCATCGTGTACGTCTTAGTCGTCTCCCCATTGTATACATTTCATGCTTTGTTCTTATAAGTGTCAATTTGATTCGATTTGCAGGGAATCGCTGTAGAGTATCTTACTCAGGGGGCACTGAAAGCATACCTCCTTTATGTATAAGAAGGCAACTTGCATGTCACCTCACTACATTGATTGCTATTGCAAACACACTGCAGTACCGTTTGCTAATTTCAAGAAGACATTGAATATAGGTATTGTGCCTGATACCATCTTCGCACATTTCCAAACAGCATATATCATTAAACGGCAGATAAAACACAGAATGGGCCACTTCCTCTCAAAGTCAACAATGGAAAAGCCGAGGGGTAACTCTCACCAGGGTCATGCCTTTTCGGATCAGGAGCATGGGCGAGGCCTGCCAGACACATGGACTGTTCCTACCAGTGCCTCCTTCAACGGAGCCCAGGGATATCGATGGATGGAGCGATAGAAACTTGAAAACGTTGGCTATCCTGATGAGTTATGTGTATTCCAAAGCCCCTATGGAGATGGTGGGGTAGTTTTGGAGCCGGACCCCTCAATACGTCAGTCCGGGTGCGGGCAGATAAGCGCAGAAAAAGAGCTTATCACAAAACTGCAAGTCAAGCTGGTGATGCGCTATCGGGTCTCTCAACTTTGTGACATGCTTGCAATTGCTGGGAACTGTTCATGATTCTCTCTGGATTCTTATAGGCATCTATAATTCTTGTGTTGTCCATTGCTGTCCACTCAAGCAGACAGCCACAACCGAGCCAATCGGGGCAGTGCGACGCCCGCACCCTACAACTACACCATACAAAATGCCTCCTGCCGACACCGAGTCTCCAAGCACCGGCGCAACCTCCGCCGTGAAGCTGACTGCCCTTACACCATTCAAACCAGAACTATACGATCGGGCCTGGCAGTCGATACCGCATCCGACACTCCCCCTCATCGCGACTGCCCACGAAAAGTCCACAACTGTTTTTTCGCTCTCCACCCTTACGTCGCATAGCACTCTCAGCGGAGGACATACGCGCTCCGTGCGATCCGTGGCCTGGAAGCCCAACCTAAGCCCACATAAGCTATGTCTGGTGTCAGGTTCATTCGACTCGACAGCCGGGCTGTGGCGCTGGGAAGAGGAGAGGAAGGCGACAGGCGATGACCTCGAGGTGGAAATAGCAGGCGCTTCCGCCGGTAATGACGACGCGTCGGATAAGGACGACGCCGAAAAGGACTGGGAGTTCGCGCTGGTGCTCGAGGGCCACGACTCGGAGATCAAGTCGGTGGCCTTTTCGCCCTCGGGCCAGTACCTGGCGACGTGCTCGCGCGACAAGTCGGTGTGGATCTGGGAGGACGTGGGCGCCAACGAGGACGACGACGAGTGGAGACGGTCGCGGTGCTCAACGAGCACGACGGCGACGTGAAGGCGGTCGCCTGGTGCCCCGACAACACGGCCCGCAGCGGCCGCGGCCGCTACAGCAGCGACGTGCTCGCGAGCGCGAGCTACGACGACACGGTGCGCATCTGGCGCGAGGACGGCGACGGCGAGTGGGTCTGCGTCGCCGTGCTCGAGGGCCACGCGGGCACCGTCTGGGGCCTCCAGTGGGAGCCCGCGCCCGAGGGCACCCGGTTCCCGCGCCTGCTGACGTGGAGCGCCGACCAGACGCTGCGCCTGTGGACGCTGAAGGAGGACGACGATGAGGACGAGGGGGAAATGCGCCGGCGCAACATGCTTGGGGTGGCCTGGGTGGGATCCCGAACACGATGCGGCGGTCCCTCAAGGAGGAGTGGGAATGCACCGCCACCCTGCCCAAGGCGCACACGAGGGACGTCTACTCGGCGTCGTGGAGCGCGGACTCGGCGCGGATAGCGAGCACGGGCAGCGACGGCGTCATCGTCGTCTATGGCGAAGAGCCGGCCGCTACCAACATCGAAACATCACCCGACGAGGCTACGGTAGAACTCGACGGCGACGTACAGATGGGCAACAACGGGAACGCCGGCAGAGCGAAAGCACCTGCGTCTACGACTTGGAAGGTTTTGGGTACTACGGGCCACGGCCACGGCCCTTTTGAGATAAATCATGTCACCTGGTGCAAGCGCTACGATATGGAGTGCGCCCCGGAGCGGAGAGGCGTCGAGGAGATGCTCGTCACAACCGGTGATGACGGCGTGGTCCGTCCCTGGCAGGTCTCGTGAGAGAAAACACAGATCGGCAAGGGCATACATGCTGCTTAACAAAAACACTCTACCTTGGAGATGGTTATCTAAGAACATAACGCTTCAATGCAAATCTCGTAAAATGTCCTCCTCCTCTGCAACGACCTGTGAGGCGGAAGCTGTCGTGTGTGTAACAGCTACACTAATTGCATAATTCCCATGAACAAGAGGCCGCTTCGCGATAAACACATTTCCCGCTACACACATCTCGCATCGACTAATTTGCCGTTCTCATACTGTTCTTCTACATCTATATCTAGCTACATACCTAACTAACACACAAGGGCAGCAACTAGTGATGGAAACATCGAGTACAGCTTCGATCATGAAGAGTTCGTAGTAGGTATGCGTATCAATCCCCCCTTTTCAGCGGGTCACGGCACTTACATACGCAGCGACACACTCGTCAGAAACCAGAAACGTCTTTGGATGACTGACTGGCCCAACTGACTCGTTCCAGCGAACAAACACCCTCTTCACATAAAAAAGCAACCCCCCCCCCCACCCCCCAATGATCGATCCTCCCAAATCATTCCTCGATCGTCCCTTTCTTGCATCACGCCAACAGATCATGATGGGCAGACAATCCAGTGCCGCTGCCCATCGGATCAGCCAGAACCACCCCCCTATCCCGTTAGTTTCGTCCCTTCCTATCTCCCCCTGAGCGCCGCCAATCTCCGTATCGCCAAGGCCGCCAAACCAAAGCCCGGAGATCTCCCTTCGTCCTGTCTGCTTCTTACTTATCCGCCACCGCCACTTCCCCTGACTGACTGACTGGCCGCTGAAGGAGGGGGCGGCAGGCCGGCAGCAGCAGGGCGGCGCGGATTCTGGGCGCGGGTTGACTAGCTGCCATCGAGCACCTACCCAGGCAGGTTAAGTTTAACTCTGTTACTTTACTTAAGTTACCTGACAAAGGGAGTTAAACAACAAATGCAAGTAGCGTCATAAAAAGGGGCAGCGACGCTAATAGAACTTCTCGGATAAGCCGAAGAGAAAAGAAGAAGAAGAAGGAAGGCAAATTCTTTGCACTATTTTCGTTTCGTCCCATGTATATGTCTATCTAATATCTATCTATCCCCCCCGGGCCCGAGGACGACGAACGGACGCTGCAGGCAGGCTATGACGGCCACTTGCAGATCCACGGCGATCTCCTTTTGTCTTTCGTCCTCCGGATCTCTTCCCCGCGGAGATAGCCGCGGGACGACGGGACCGCAGCGGCGGTTCAGTCCGAACAGACAGATACTAAGATACATAAAACCAGGAGGAAACGAAATCATCCCAACAAAGGATGTTAGGAAAGACGCAGGCAGCGCGGCACTGCCACCCGCACCACCACTACGCTTAGTTTGACACTCCGAGCGGTGAGGGTAGGCGGTGATTCATATACCACGATGCGTAGGATTACTACTACTACTATTAGTAACCATACTAAAAACAAGCCCACACACTCTTATCTACTTAGACATGACTATGCAAGTTCGAAGCACGGGCACAGGCCAACAGACAAGATGTACGACAACGACATATCTTTGGTCAACATGGGCTTCGTGCTACTCATATGTCGCAACTTGCCAAGACTGACGATGATTCGAACGGTCAGTCACCGAACAAGTAAAATGGAGGAATGAGATGGATAGGGGGTTTTGCCAAGAAGGAGTGGCTACGGTCACTCGTGTATCATCTTGTTGGTTATCAGTTCATCCCTTGCCATACCATACCACACGTACGCTGTAGTTCATCCATCTCTCCATGCGCCGTTCCCCCGCATGTTTCCAAGACCGACCGACCTGACAAACGACGACCGTGGTGCACGGCCCGGGGAGGGGGGACTTGGGCCCCAGCGGAAACGGCACCCAAGAGGAGGCGAATATATCAGCTGAATCTTAAACAGACCGACAGATTATATCTGCCTCTTCTTTTTCCCGTCCAAGCTCTTCCTTTCTTTTCCACTACACGTCTCTATTGGTGCCAAGCTGGCTAGAGACGCAGGTAAGCTAGAAAATAACTCTAAAAGGGCTGTCTAACGGCAAAACCGTTGTAAAGCCTGCAAGCCTTCTCATGCATCCATTGGTGGCATCTATGTCGTAGTCGTCATCGCTGATGACAACTAGAATTGAAAACAGACGCTCATACGGATTTCCTTTTCCGTCCGTAGCTTGGAAAACTGCGTCGAGCTACACCAACTTGTCAATGGACACTGCCGTGCCTGTTTACAGAGAGGCTGGTGCCTAAGATGTTCAGCCATTTGAACCCTCTATCGTGTATGAATGGGCGAAGAGGGGCCAATTAATGGACCTCACGGTATGTTGTCATCATTCATGTCACGGATTTGGGTACAATTGCAGTCATGGTATGTATTTGTGATCGAGTGGTTTGTCATTTGAGGTTCTGTACATAAACCCTTCCCTCTGAACAAGGGTTTGTATGGTATGGCGTATAAACATTATAAATCAACCCGAAGTAGCAGCAGCTAGTCTTTCCATATAAACGCGCTCGCTCTCATGATACAGTCGTCACACAATGATGCCTCTTCGTGTAGGTCCGCTCGAAAACTCCTTCTCTCGTCTAGCAGGAGGATGCGAAGCCGCGTGTAAATGATCCAGGCTCCAAGCAATGCAGTGTTGCGTGATCGGCAGACCCCTTTCTTTCTCTTTCCAATAACTCGTCGCTTCATGAGACTCTCAAGTAACCAACGCTGCCCCATTGAATGTAGCGGGAGCGTGGGATATCCATCGCCAAAATCAAATGATTCGAATCATTCATGGATGCTGACCTTTCCATGTGTCGTTGAACGCCTCGCCATAAACATGACCCAAAAATGCTGCCAAAATGCCCCAGTCTATGTTATTCCCTAGTGGTTTTGAATCGAAATCGCCCAGGCCCGTCCATTTTCCAGAACAGGCCTGGGTCCAAACGCCGTTGAATAATGTGCGATATTTTCCTGTACTTTTGTTTGTCCTTGATGTAATGAAGTTTCATCTGTAGTCTTTCTCCATACGCCAGCTATTGCGTAGTCTTTAGCTCCCGGCACTGCCTCGGCGGCTATTGGGGAGGTTGAAAACACGATGCAGAAGGCTGCGCTTGGCCCCGTCTGCACGGCGGTATTCGAAGTGGTTGCATTTGCAAACCTGGACTGGGTTTGACATGCCACAGCCCAATTTGCGGTCTAGCTCGGCCTCCCAGCCATAGAGATCCTCCATGGAGCTCGTACGGCTGTACGCGTCGGAATCGACCACTGTGACAGATGCATCATCTTCCTCGAGCTGGGCATGGACGCTCAAATAATTTGATACGTCTGTGAGGAGACACGGCGGAGACTCCGTCACTTTCCCCTCATCCAAATCTGAAGGGTCGGAAGAAGTGCCCACATCTGTTTCAGTGTCGGTGTCAATCTCCACTGTCTTTGTTTGACCTGAGACCTGAACCCCGGTAACCGATAGTCGCGGTGTTATCGTGGGGAACTCGATCGAACGTGAGCAGATCAAGGGCGCGCTTTTGGATTCCGGCTCCTCTGGGACCTTTGCTGGTATCTTCAAGGGTTTGGGCATCGTATTGCGGTGTCGAAGCCGAGTGGCGCGGCGCACCATATGGGGGCCGCATGGAGACGGTGGGCCATCGCCTTTTGCGGCCACACCACCCACTAAACTACTAGGAGCAGTTTGAGCATGTTCAAGAGCACTGTCAGGCTTCGCGGGTATTGGGATTCGCTGACCCGGATGGGGATCCTCCCAAGACGCCCTTGGGATACCTGGATATCGTCCCTATCGATTGGCTCAAGGAACGTAGTCGTAGTGCTCGTAGAGATTTCGTGTGATGGTGTGACCTGTAACCCTCATAATGGGGATTCCGAACTGGTGGCCGGTAGTGGGGGTGGCATATCCGCGCTGGTGGTCGAAGGCATGTTCGTCGGTTGGGAGCGATGCATAGATCGACTCTTTCTGTTCAATCCCAGCTTGGCGCCCATTTTCTTCCAACTGTTGCCCGAGATGGCCCGTTGCAGTCCGTTAGGTGACGTGCTAAAAGTAAAGTCCGACGACGGCGGCGTGGTCGGCGGTGTCACTGGCTCGACGCCAGGTGTTGAGTTTGGACTACTGCTGTCGTCCGTGACCGAGTCCGCATCCGCAGTCTCGGATGCAATAATTGATGAGGATCGGTTATGCATGCTGTTGCGGGCAAGGTTAAGTAAAGGTAGAAATGTGTTTTTGGGGAATGCGAGCTCTCGTCCGGAGAAAATGATTCCTTGGGAACTCTCAGCCGCGACCGGCTGTGTCGTCCTCGCGACTCTCATCCGCAGCCTGTTGCTGTTGCTCGGCGAGCGCGACCGTTGCGGATTGGCAGAAGGGAACAAGAACCGAGTCGCTCATCAGTTCTTGGACGATCGTGACAGCTTCGTTGAGCTCGGACGGCGTTGGTGGTTTTGGTAGAGATTGGCTCAGGGCCAATAACCGATCGCGGACTGGTGCTGGTAAGTTGACTTCTCGCGAGCCGTAGGGTGTGATATAAGTCTGCATCATTCTATCCCATGCAGAACATAGCGTGTCTATTTGGTGCTGAGACATTTGCTGTTGTGAGTTCACCAAATGCAAGTATGTGGCGGTGTATCTCTCAGCCTCTATTACATCTCGAGTGTTTCGAGGCAGTGGTTTTGTGACAGGTACGCAGTGAAAGCACTTAACGTCCATGGCGGGGAAGCTGTATTGGAAAGGATTTCGGATAAGGAGGGCAGCTTGGCGGCCGGGGAGCCGGTACGAGGAATAGCCAAGCTGGTTGGGCGGGATGTAGACATGGCGGTTTCGATGTCCCAGTCCTCGCAGACTGAAGACGGTGGTGATATTGCCCTCGGAGACGGGGTCAGGTATGTCGGAGAGCTTCCACGCAATCTGGATTTTCCCATTATTTCAGTTGGGGGGTTCTTCGAAGTAGCGAGAGGACGAATCTCTTCGCTTCAGGTCGGATTACAAGACTGCAAACGGGATGCCTGCAGATCCACTTCAACTAATGTTATCGGCCCATGCGATTGCAACCCCGGAGTTGCTGTATGTTTGGGAAATCGGTGCCCTGTAAAAGAAGAGACAAGTTGTTTCAGAGCCACAGTGAACTCGTCGGACCCATTAGTTGCAGGATATCCCGAAGAGGTTGTTAGAGAGATGTGATATGTTGCTACAGCAAGCGACGGGTGGCTGCTGCAGAAGCTGCGCGGGTATCAACAGAACGATGTCTCCGAACGAAACGAAATCTGAGTTACACCAGCATATGTTTCGGCTGTCCGCAAAACAACCCACGTGGTGCAAGCAGGTATAGGGTGAGATGCTTGCTTAGGTGTTTTTTCTTCAGGAAAAAACACCACGGAGCAGGAGTGACGTTATTAAGACTTGAGCCGAATCTGAATTGGGCCTTCACGACAGTCTATAGCGTTCCGGAAATGTCCAAATTTCGAAATAACAGGGGCGGTAGTTCGAGGGATCTGAGGTAGTTCCGCTGGCAAGTCGAGCTTATTTGGTGGTAATAGCCCCAAGGTAGACAGGTACACTGCCGTGTGTTGGACGACAGGTGTTTTGGGGGGGGGGGTGGATTGGCCCGATAATAGAGTTTCGAAAGGAGCGGCGAGGTTAACCTGAATAGATGGACAGGCAGATATGCTTTGGTCTAGTGGTACTCTCGAGCACTCTCTCTGGCCGAAAGCTTATCGGGTAGCGGATCGAGGGACGATGAAAGAATGGGCTTCTAGCACTTTTCCATGCCGTGCACGCTGCAGAGCGGTAAGGCGAGTGAAAGGAGAGAGAGGACGGCCACTATTTTACGGCGCACAGCAGGACTAGAATCGTCGTAGAATGGGTAGTAGCCAAGGCTCAAGACTCAAGCAAGACCCGGGAAGCGGCAGCGATACACCACACACTCAATTGGGGCTGCGCCTACGTTGCACGGCCGGCCCTAAAGAATTTGCAACAAGTACAGCCCGCCAAACGAAGTTGAGGGGATCCGCTTTCAGACAAAATCTCCAATGACGGGTGTGGAGCGTCGTCAGACGAGGCAAGCGTTGGTGAGATCGGATGTGGGCGTTGGGCCGGTGTTCGAGACGATCTAGTGAAAGTGTCGGCGGGTTGCGCTACAGGGAAGGCTTGCTGTTATCTAAGGGCGGTAATAAGTCTGTAGTAACAGTTTCGACGGCGCGCTTTCTACTCGCTCGTTCGTTCGCTGGTTTCTTTTGTGGTTTGGTGCAAAAGGTACGTATGCAGTGCGTGTGTCGTGCGGTGAACGGATTAGTCGTACCAAGTCGGAGTGACTGTGTTGAGTAATGAATGACGAAAGTGCCTAGGCAGTGCAAGTAACCAAACAAGCAACTCCGTCTCGTGGTCTCTCTGGCAGTGGCAGAAGTAATAGTAGTAGTAATAGCAAGAGTTGAAGCCGCGGACAAGCCAGGCGACGATGGCAAAGTGGAAATAAAAGAGGACTTTCCAAACAAAGGTCAGAGAACTCGGTGAAGGCGATACAGTCGTTGTACACAAAACCCTCGATCTTGAACGACTGATACAAATAGATGAGCAGAGTTCAAGAATAGATCGTTGAACTAGCAGAACCACCATACAAACTTGATGGAGGGACTGGGAGTGAGGTTGCGCGGGAACGCCTGATAGATTAATGGGAACGGGAGATGACCACCTAAAGCTGAGCAGCCCCCCGGCGTAGTAGTGTACTTGGGTACAAAACGGCGATCGAAGTAAATACTGCCGTCCAGTCTCTCCTTTCAATGGATTCTGGTGTTCAATGGGATCGGCATGGATGGGTAGAGAGGGTGGAGAGAGGGGGCAGGACAAGGGGTGGTTCACTGCAGGGGGACACCCAGGATCGCTCCAATGACTCCATTGACCCAGAACTGGGTCCTGCCTTCTAGTGCTGTCTGTCCAATGTACAATCAATTAATACCTGCATACAGTGTACAATACACCTTTCTGTACGCCCCCTAGAAGCAGCCCATTGTTTTTGCAGCACAGTAGAGACCAGAGTCTCCTCCCTTCTCACATAGGAAGGTCATCCATCCCAGGACCCAATTGGAGGCGCCGGCAAGCATTATTCTGAAGCAAGATGGCCACTAGCAGGCTCGGCTTCATTTTCATTTCGAGCAGAGTTGGCTTGTTTTAGTGTCTGCACAAGCCTATCGTACTCGCAATGATCTTCAATACTCTTCGCTGTTACCATAGCTTGGTCTTGCGTCAAAAGACGTGCTGTTGCCTCTCCCCCTGCGATTAATACCTGGTTTCCAGTAAACACCTAATCCGTCATATTGTACACATGTACAGACATATTGCGTGCCACCAAGCGAACCACACTCTCCCCCGCCCCCTCCCCCCACCTGACTTCTTTTCGTTCTTTGGCTTGTCTCTCGCTCTCCTTCTCTCTTCGCCAAGACAGCAGAAGAGACGCAATCCTAGCAGGGGTCTTGCATAGAGCATGTAGGTAGAGGGCGCAGCGAATAGAAGGGCAGGAGGACGACGACTTCTGCACGGACAAAGAAGGACAGACTCTCAGAGAGCCGTGGACAAGAAAGAGAGAAAGGGTGGCAACCGGTGGCGTGACGCTAGAAGAGCGCTAGAAGGAGGCGTCGGCGAATCAGACTCGCTGGTCTCGATACATTCCGGGAAGATGTACGCGGCTGAATACCGTGAAGGGCCTAGTGTCTCGTGAGATCCCTGTTACCAAGAGATAAAGCAGCGACGAGGAATGGAACCTGTGGAAGAATGCTTGGAAGCAACTTTCATGCGGCCGGCCAATCAGCTGGCTCAAAAGTACGCGGAAACAAGACACGACAGGCGGGCGTTCTTCTTCGCACAGTTTGATACAGAGACAGGCCGGCTAGGACAGAACCACCTACCTGGGTTGCTGCTTGCAAGGACATAACTTGCGACATGTCAAAACCCATTGGCTGAACGAAAGTGTTAGAGGAACCATTCTGCGTAATTGAAGAAATAATTATTCCCGAATGTAGGAACTGTTGATAGTGCAGTGGTTGCCGATGGAAGTGGGTTGATGTCATTTGAGGTTCTCGAATGATGCTGCTTCGGCTCCTGTGCGCTTTCGTCCTAGTAGGGCGACAAGGAAAGAAAGAGGCTCGTTTCATCGTGAAATGTCATCATTAGCACCTATCCTGATGCCAGGCCGCTGCAACGCCAATATGGCAATTGGTTGCTCGCTAAGTTGGTGGCTGCATGCGGTATTCCTTCAAGGTTGCTCAGGAGTTCTTGGCCGGCCTGCGTATCAAGCAGCCGACCACCAAGGGACTGTTGGATCCGGTCGTTTCTGGCCGTCCTCATGTGCAAGAGGAGGAGAGGATGTATTGTCGTTTTGGTGCTTACTTCTCAGCAGGCTAGTAGAATGAGGGTTTGTACAACATTGGTCGTTGCTTTTTCGCATTCTGCTCCCACTGGTCACCGTCTCCCTGCGGTATCGGGACTCGTTATCGCGTGGGCAAAGATCTGATGCTCGGATTGGTCGCAGCAGCTCAGATTAACATATCAACTACTACACCACTACTGACTTACATACATACTTACATACTTACTTACGAAGATCCCGCCGGCACATAACTGGAGAGAGAGAGATATTGTAACCTTCCTATCTGTTCTGAGCCTCCGCGTTTGCGGCCCTTTCGATACCCACCTAGCCGGGATATACAACTTCACTCCGCCCGCTCTCCTGAGTGGTCGGTTATAAATTATCTTTAGATTGAAGTCGTCAATGCCCACTCCCCCCCCCAGCGCATAGCCGTTGAGCCAAGCACACAGCCAGCCAGTGAATGGCTCCTGGGCTGGCAGAGCGACAAACACTTCATTAAACCGCCCGTGCCAATCATGTGCGACTTACCCCCCAAATGGCTAGTACCGGTTCGGTGGTGGTGGTGCGATAACATTGCTGAAGAGAGTAACGGCCGCAAACCAAACAAGAAATAAGTGAGACATGTGGTTTTGTGTGCTGCATCGTGTTGACCTTGTCGACCAGGTAAGCCATTCGATTTGGGGAATTCCAGATCGATGATCAGACATTTGGCTGAAGATGGGCCGATTCTTCCATGTTTGTGGGTCGGAGGGGACGGCCACAGTATGTACATGTAGCAGTTGACAACTCTGCCTTTGCCCACCCCGGCAGTTGGCCCAGGATTGGGGTGTGTGGGAGACAAACGCCAGTAAGGAATATCGCGTGTGCACTTTATCAGGGGGCGCATCTCTGTCAGTCTGACACCCTATGAGAAGCGCTCGGGAATGCTTCGAGAAGCCACGCTAAATTGCATCATTGGACATGATGTGATGGTTGCTCTCGTGGGTGGTGTACGTATGTATTCGGGTAAAGCCAACGCCAATGTCGTTCGTGACAGCAGCAACTCAGAAAGCAGCGTGCAGCCCAACCAGACTACGTCCAAGTCCCAATACCTAGTATGTAACCTAGGCCATGCCCAAACTGTCGGCTTCAAGAAGTCATCTGAATGAACGGCCTAACGACTGACGACTACGGGGTTTTGGAGGAGAAGATCGTCAGCCCTGCATGCATGCCATACAGCTTACATGCTCCTTCTTCTGCTCGGCTTCGATGGCTCTTCTTTTCGAGACATGACCGAAGCTACCAAACTATGATCAGCGTCTCAGGGGCCCCAGCATCCAATGCTTCAACTACTGACGGTGCATCATTGGCGGTTCCTATGATCTATCCCCTAAAAGTGAATCAACTTGCAGTAGTGTGCTGTACCGAATCCATTTATTGCTGTTCTCGGGCGACGTAATCTTCTTAGGAAAGTAACTGCCAAGAACGGAGTATGCAGGAGCAAAGCAATTCGAGTCAACTGGACTATCAAGGGGTGCTTGTTTGAACGTATTGTTTATTTCCACTGCCATCGAATATCAAGCCTCCAGAACTGATACCAACATTACATACTCACCTACGCAATAGGGCAGAAGACGTTCGCTAGCTGAAGATCAATTGACTTTCCACACAGCTGAAGCCCTCGCCCCAGGCCACTAGGCTCCTAGAGTCCTAGACCCAAGTAGCAGCCGGCCGCGGGCCTGAGCGGGGAGCGGGACAGTGAGCAAGTGGTCACCTTCCGGTAAATTGTCTTCTAGCTGCTGCTTTGGGAGGTATGTAATTATTATTTTCTGGCTTCTCTTTCTCAAAAGAGAAGGCCTGACGTCAAATGTAGACCGACACGAAATCGCCATCGCACGATTCCTGCAAGTATGGACCCACGAACGTCGCTTCCGTATAGTGCAAGTGGGCTGACAAAGGAGAGCCTGCCCACGTGCTCCTCAAGACGAATTCAGGCGCCCCATTCAGGTAATGCAGGAATCCTGCCTGACAGCATCGTGTCCTTTTTTTTCTGTTCTAGTGGAGACGAGATCCAGTGCCGTACAGTCAGTCATAAGCAAGGCCGATCTTAGCCACCGATCAGAACGTCTTGAATCCGTTGTACACATCATGAACGGAGCACTGCATACGTACTGCACTGCACGGCTGTAAAGGGGGCCGGATAGCTGTGACAGGTAGGCATGTGTACCTTACAGCCATGGAGGTGGGAGGCTCACTAACTCCCGTCAACTCTGCTGGAAATTCCACCGCATCCACCGCATCCACCGCATCCACCGCATCCATCGCCCAGAGTCGGACCGCTGACCCGCGTGTCAAATGCCTGTCAAAAAAAAAGAAAAAAAAAAAACCGATCATGAAGCCAAGGCCGCGCTCAGTCGCCATTGTGGCAAGAATTACAGTCCGGGGTTAGAAGCCCAACACGAAGCTTACGAGATCTTTTGTTTGAAAGGTCTAGTGGCTGTTTCGTGATCCTTGTGCAGTTGGTTTGATGCAGCGTCAATTTTTGGTGCTTCATGGACAATCGAATCGAGATCCAGCAGGTAATCGAAAATTTAGCCGCCTAATTTTCTTAGTTTAGGCGCGCTGGCATGGATGCCATTTTGAAAGGAATCAATAACTCGTCGACGGATTTGGACGATTGGAGACCGGGCTGATACTGAAGAGAGGTAATTCCTCCCTTCTAACCTAGAGTCTGACCACCTCCTGCCACCCGTACCTCGGAAAGTCTGTGCTCGGATGCGGAAACGCCGTAGAAGATTTCTAGAACGATTCTGGAAAATTGTGCGGCTTCTAGAAGCTTGCAGGCCTTCCATTATTTGTGGGCCAGTCGATCATCAGCTTTTGGCGCGTGTCGCTGTCCGCCGGGCATGCCGGCCAGCAAGGGATCCCGGTAGTATTTTTATTTTATTCCCTATTCTTCCAACACGACACCGCCGTGTTGCTTTTTTTATTCACGATATCCTTGATGAGCCCTTTCCCCCTTGCCCTAATCCTCGTCGTCAGCTCGGAACTAACCCCTAGCTCTGCCCGCGCCAACCGAGCTGAAAGATGAGAAATCGTCGGGGAGTCGGGGTAGTGGTGATATCGATCCGATCCAGCATGTCACACGTGCACAGGTGAAGTGATACACTTTCTCCGCCCCCTCTCCCTCATGACGTGAAACAAAGGACGGGCGTGCGCTGGCCGAACTCTTTGAAACTTTCGATATGGGATTTGCGGTGGCTGCTTTGTTTCTACTTTTTGTTTGCACGCAGGTAGGGCCAGGTAGGGTTCAACCACTGCTGTCCGAATCAGGGTTCCCAAACAGAAGAAGCCTTATCTGAAATCCACAGTATGTACATAGAACATTGGGTCTCTATCGACTGGGTTGGCTGGGTTGGCTGATCCGTAGTGGAAATGTCTCTGCTACCAACATCTTCGCGGGTCCATCGCGAGCTATGTGGTCCCATGACTACTACTAGGCTGGCAAACGGCTGTTGAGTGAGACATGACAACCAGGTATCCCCGCGCATACCGGTGATAAACCTTTCAATGTTCATCGTCAATTCTCGATGACACAGGCCCTTCCTTCGTTCTCATCCCATTCTTATCTGCCTGCCCAACGCTGGACTCCAGTCAGCGGCGGGTTCGACCCAGGGCTGCGACATCGGATCAATCTCACTCGTTTGACTTTACGATAATACAGCAAGCGCTCTAACAGCAAGATTTGGCTGGCCTGGCTGAGTCGTTGTTTTCTCTCTCGCTCACCAAAGACCCAACTTTTATTAGTCACGCACTCCGGATGAGACAGCAGGGCCCAATGGCAAGGCCAGTCAGTAACAGGACCAGCACGGTCTGCCATTGGGACAGATGATCGTTCGTGATGGTATGATATAAGGCTCGTCCGAAGATTGCCCCAGACTACTGCCAGTACGTAGTAAGCACAGTGCCGCCTCGGCGTTTAGCCTTATTACTGTCAGGCCCAGAGCAGGCTTGATATGGCCAGCTGAGAGTTCTGCTGAGAGATTCTAATCTGTACTACACCAGGGTAGGCAGAGTCTGACAGACATCCAAACTCAATTGGTGATTGGCCAGCTTCGTTTGCCTGATTCATCACAGCGTAAGCGCTATACATGTTGAACGTCAACTCGGTTACAGCTCTACTGCATGGATATTCTCCGACACTGGTTGGTCTGTCGGTCGCTTGCCTTCTCTCTCCGACATGGTTCTTCTGCGGTGATCAATAATAAGTCAGATTCGCAAAACCAACAATCGATGGGAACCGGCTGTTATACAACGCACAGTACCTACTTCGGTTAGGTGGTGAGTGAGCGGGTATGGGCTTGATCCCCGTAGTGGACAACTGTGTAGTACAATAGTCTGTATCCACGAACATTTATTTTCTCTGGGCATGCAGGTGTATGGGTTGGGGAGCGAAAGAAAAATTCACGATCCATCTTTTCCACGTCAAATCTTCAGACTTCTGCCGCCCGCCGATCCACTCTGCATCCGTTATCTGCCTTGGCTGACATCGCTTGGCCGCCTCTCTCCTGCAGCTGCACGCCCAAAGAGTCGAGACCTCTCCATTCCGTGGCAGGCTTGCAGCCTCATGGCCTGACTGCCCTTGGACTGCCCTGCTGCTGCTGGCGCTAGCCGCCGCCCCAGCTACGGATCTCTGCCCATTTGGTGTTACCGTCGCTTTTCTCCACCAGCCGCCCTGTCGACTCTTAACGGGGTCTTGTTTTCCCCTCTCCTGCTCCCTCGTCGCCTGCTTTTCCACACGTACGGAGTACCACCTTACCCTCTAATAAACGCAAGAATAGAACCGTATCTTCCCATATTATAAAATAGTATTACATAAATAGCTCAGGTACAAGTAGTAAGCCATCAGTCATAGAAACTTGGGATCTCTAGCCTGTGGTCAGGTAGTGCACCACATATTGTAGCACGCCTACAGTAGCGCCGCAGCGGCTGTCCTTTCCGTGTTGCAGCTGTTCTCCATCTCGGCCACAGAAAGGATAGATTAAACATGTGTTTCAACTATTGGTCGTCCGACCTGCAGGGCGCAAGATGTGGACTGAGCAGCAGAAGAAGTAAGCAGCCTGAGAAAATAGGGTCGCTCGCGCGGGGAGGATCATCCCGATCGATCACTCCTCTCCATCTGTAGGGTTAACTAACTACCTTCTCGATGCGATGCAGCAGAAAGAACCCGGGGGCTACATTCTCTCAAAGAGCCAGCCCCATTATCGATCGATCCTTTCTTCTTGAGACCTCGTTCGTTCATTGTGCATGTCGACGAGAAGCATGCCTGATCCGATTCGCCAAGTAAGTATGCAGTAGAGCTTTCGCAGGAGCCTACGACAACACCCATATCGGTGTTATAGCAGTAGTAGTTTCCCAAACTCAGCAAGCAGGCAATCCACATTTCTGTCGCTCACGTGTTTCACGTGCTGGGTGGCAGCTGATGAAGATGATGATGATGGAGATTCGACAGGTGGAAGTGACGGGCTTGGCATGCGCGTGAGTTTCGTCATCGTCATACGGACACAACATGTTAAAGAAAGACGCTTCGATATGCAGACAGTCAGACACACACACACACACACACCATCAGTGTGTGCGGGTAATGGGCATGTCTGACCTGCGTACCTTAATATTCCATTGGCTACTTCCCTTTCTGTCCGTTCTCATCCAATGAAGCTTGTAGGGAAGTCACATACATGATATGCTAAGCCTATAGACCCGAACTATGCGTGTGCCACCAGTATAGACTGCTGTGCTGCCCAAAGGGAACTACCCGATATTACGTTGGGCTGCCCGAGTCGTCGCCATCGCATTTGTAAGCTGTCGTGGCCGTTGGGCGGCATACGGACGAATAGAACGGCTTGTCCAGCAGTCAGAACCAGTGGTAGTCTTCCCGGCCGACCCGGACAGAACTTAGGATGATGTGATGTCGTTCGGCCATTGCCAAACGCTGGGTATGTATAAGTGCCATCACAAGATAGTGGCCGCCGCCGCCGCCGATGCTACACGGCATTGACGGCAAAGCACAGGGTCCAGACCAGAAGCCGGTTCTTCAAATCATGCCATGTTTCCCCCATCACACAGCTCAGTGCCTTCTGTTATCTCCGGGATCGAGTGGTCGCTCATCAGTATGAATTAACCATAACGTGATCGAACCACCACCCACTCCCCAGGCCTCCACTTGCCGTCCGGTTAAAGCTATTATCCCCGGTCCGGAACTATACCGTGGGGAATGATACGATACTCTTTTCTTCGCTTCGCTGTACAGGTCCGTGAAAGCCAATCAAAACGCTCCAGCTCAATGTTGTGTATGGATACTTATGTCAAGATAAACAAGTGAGCGCATCCCGGGGATCCAGACGGCGTGTCTTGGCCAGCAAGCATGGGTGTACTCCGTTGTATGAGAGCGGGCATGCAGATATGACAGGTCATATCCGTCTTGTGTCCGGCCTGCTTGTCTTCCCAACGAAAAGCTTGGCGGTCTCTCTCAACGGTACTTTCTCTTGTTAGTGTGGTTTTCATGGTCACATACCGTGCAGATCCGGGTCGGGTCGTGGCATAAGGGGGTTATCGACTGGAGCGAAGGTGACGACAGCGGGAGAACACGCATGATCCTTCGGTCTCCCGACTATTGTCTCAAAGCTTCCCACCACGGCCACCGTGGTCGCGGTCTGGATTCAGGTCTGGGCCTTTTGAGGATGTCAACAACATAAACTTTGAATGTCTTGCTCGCAAACTCTACCTTACCCCTGACCGGCTATCGTGAATTGCGTGTTGGTATATTGGCGACGCGAGTGGCGAAGCATCATGCCAATAGTAACTCGCCCAGGCCATCGTCACCTGGTAATCGGGTCTCATTTCCGTCACCCACCCGTTGGCACGTAACGGTGAAACCAGTTTTGATGCGAGGCGCCAGAGCCCAGCGCCGCTGTATGCCCCGGGCCAGACCAAACCTTATCGGCACACCAGCTCCGACCGGTCTCACACTACGCCCTTTGACACATGAGTAATCATCTGGGGAGGTGACTTCCACGGACGGTATAGCCTTTGGTTCCACCTCTCTGGGAGAATAAGGCGATGCAGGTTGCTCACTATGCCATCATCGTAGGCGGGTTCCTTTGCCAAAAGAAGGAGGAAGGGCCAATGGGCAGCCAGCTACCCAAAAAAAAGTCAGGGTTCACCAACTACTTTTACACTTTCTGCTAGACCATCCCCGTACCCTCCTTGCGACCCCTTCACCGTTCACGCCGTTCCGAGACACCCGCACCCGCATGCCATTAAGGCGAAAAGCCTAATATCAGAACCAGTTGAAGAAGGACTGAGGCTAAGGCTAGGCTACGCAGCACCATTGGCATTGCCCTTTCGGGAACGGACTGCCGGTTGTGACAGCCCGGCTTTCAACTACACCGAGGACACCCTCACGGGCAGCCTTCAAAATGTGGGATCTGTCATGAACCCAGCAGCCCTTCCTTGGACGACTGGCGCCCTCCCTGAGCGCCCGTGTCCTCGCTCATTCGGGGTGGTTCAAACCCCGAACCGATAGGGCTGGCTGGTAGTTGTTGATCACCCGCCCCCCATACCGCCCTCCCAGAACACTCCACAGTAGAGGCTTTTGGCTACATGTCTTGGCCAGACCCCTGAATCCTGCAAGACCTGCCTGCCTGCCTGTCTAGCGAAAGTATCAGCTGGGGAGCGGCAACGTTGCTCGCACTAATGAGTAGGGGGGAAAGAGAGCCGTTATTCCCGAGCCCCTAGGTGGCGGCCTCAGAGCTGGGCTGAGTGATGTCAGAAAAGAGTGACTCGCCCACCCTTCCAATTCCCAGCCCAATGACACGGTACCGAATAGGGCATGCAATCTTTGGTAGGAGATTGGCGATGTCCGAGGGTAGACGGCAGAAAGTTGTGCGAGATACATACTATCTACTCATCACCCCCACCGAGCTCTTGGAGTGGCAGGCCAAACTCGGGTCGTGGTGTCTTCGGGCAATTCGCTGTGGAGTCAAATGGGGATGAGGGGCATCTTTTGAAATCGTATGATTGAGGCTCTGCGGTTCCCCAGGGTGATGGGCGTTATCTTGCAGCGCGCCCTCGTCGGACCCCATTCCCTTAGAACAGAACGAGCTTGTGATGACAGAGCCGGAGGCGCGACTCGTCCGCTGCCGCCCATCAGATATGCTCCCGCTGCAGCCGGCTGGCGTGGGGGGCTCTGAGAGTCCCCAGACACTCTTGGCACGGGCGCTGCATTTCCCCCAGCTCGGCAACATCGCTGCCGAAGGCGGAACCTTCTTCTCCGAGGCCCGCGGACGCGAGTTCCTCGACTCATGAAGACAGTCCTGGGAGGGGTTAGGGATTCATGTAAACGGCTTCAGAGCCCTATAGACGACTCACAAGTTTAGAAGGGTCGCACGTCTTCTTCTTTCCCCTCGGAGGCATCAGGCCGGGGACTTTTCACACGTATGTTCTCCAATGAGAAGGTCCCGCCAAGACCCTGGCACCTCGTTCTCAGGAGTCATGTCAACGGAGATATCAGTGTTTCCGCAGGCCATGGTGTCGCGGCGACGGGCAGCCGCCTAGCTAATCTCGCGACAACTATTCCCCGAGGCAAGTTAGCCCCGAGGGATTCGGCTCGTCGGCAGCAGCTCGATGACGACAGGACTCCTGTGGAGTCAAGTATAGCTAGCTACCGACTATGCCATAGACGATGTCGATAGTCTTAGACACCCGGGGCCCCAGAGGCGGGTTGGATGCTCTAGTACATTCGGAGCTGCTGGATCAGGAAGGACCGTTCCGCGACGGACCATACTTCTCCCTCGCGGAAGAATACACCCGCGATAAGCCTGTTCTTGTGTTCGATTTCCCTGGTTTCTAGGGTGGGAGGATTAAAGGCAGGTAGGCCAACCAGCTAACCCTAGGTGTCTTCTAGACGCCATGGCTAATCGCAAGCCCTTCTCCGCATCCGCTTCCGGAGGACAAGTCCTTATTCATTAACAATAGGTATCCCTTGGCATCATGATTATAGTACGGATAAGCCAATTACTAGTGTCTAGAGCGAGTATCAACAAGTGCCATATTATGTGAGTAGACGGGAGATGAGATGGGTTTGCTAGTGAGTCTTGGTACCAAGACAACAACATCCTCGATATCGTACCAATATTCAATAGTATATCTCATCTGGTCCGAGTATAACGGGCACGACGGAGATAAACATCCGGGCTCTCGATATACGTTGAGCAACTAGCAACTGAATACGATACCCTCGTTTGAAGATCGAGATCGTGGCCGCCCTGCATAGGGGCAAAGACGAATGAGCTAACCAACCGATGATAGTCCTCGACATTCCTCACAACAACATTAAATTAGTAGAGGGGCCATGACAACTATCTCTGTCTAATATACACTTCAATGTGTACGGCCTGGCATGCACGAGTCTCTATATACCCTGCTAGAGGTGAAAAATGGAAGGACCTTACCCAACAGGCAGCTCGGCCCTGCACCAGTCCGGTCCAGCCGCCGCGCCGTGCCGCTGGGACATCGCTCAGCTGCAGCCCAGCTGGTAACCAGCCCCAGAAGCGGACATGACTTCTGGGGTGCTTGAGTTGTGGTGAGCTCCGATTAGGTAGGTAGGTAGGAAATAAGGCCTTGCACCAAAATGACTCGACGACCAGCATCAACCATAGCAATACGGCTTGGAATTCATTCTCTCATTTCAATATCAATGGCAGGACTTACGCCAAGAGCCAGGGGTCGTTTCTCCAAAGCTCACCCAATCTTCTCCTAACTACAGGTACAGTCCTAGGCTGGTTGCTGTGATAAGTAGGTGCACCCAAGGGAATGGCAAACTCGTGAAGTCGACGGGTGAAGTTGGAAGCCTCGGCCGGCACATACATGTCCACGAAGAATCTCTTCAATCAACGTTCTTTACCGGGATGAGCTTTCTTGCCCGTGAAATCGGCTGTTGCCAAGAACACACCTGGGGCAAGGGACGCTTCCGGCTATATGCCAAGTTGTGAGAACAACCTGGATTAATCATATAACGAATCACTCGGTGCCAGGCATTAAAATCCACATTCTTAGGTGACATAACCCCTGAAGAGGTTGGGATCGCGAGGCAAGGTGGCCATGTCTTCATCTCCATGACCAAGGAAGCAGGATCTACAAAGAGTTAAGTTCACATGAGTTTATAACATGAGCAATGTCTGACTCTACAATTGATGCCTCAAGCTTAGGTTGGTCTGGTACAAATAAGGGCATGCATGCCAGAGATGTGCCAGTGAGGTGTTGAGATGGCTCGACTATGGCTCGACGTTGCTGACTGGCTTCCTTCTTGTAGCTGTCAGTGTCATGGGCGACCCCCGTGTCTATGATATATTGTAACGTTAGTTACTACACACTGCAAGTACCTGTATTGTGTAGGTCGGTTATAATCTCAGCCTGAGCCTGAGCCTTCGCGGTGTTACATCCAGTGACTAGTGAAACCGATATCAATTCTAGTAGTATTAAGACACAAGTTGCATCTGCTGGTCACTGCCAAGGTATATCTCGTCTTGGCTGAGTAAGCTATTCTAATGCGACCCTTCAATCTGTTATACGTCTGACTAGCTGGCTGCTGGAAACCAGAATATAACAAATATCAGCCTTGGCTTTTGCATGCACAAGTGTCGTGACGTTGGGGAACGTACTTTTGACAACCACCAAGTCGTCGTCACCTGCCTACGACATCTAGGCAACCAAGCTGCAGACTCGGGAGGGGGGTTGGCTCCGCTGGCATGGCGACATCCAATCTGGCAGGTTGCGCAGAATGCGGGAAGGGAAGATGGTGGGTTCCGTAATCACGGCTCGACGTTGAGCCAAGTCGGGCCAATAGCACGCAAGCCGGGTATCATTGAGCTTCCTTTTTCGCATGGTAAGATGCGATTGACATACGCAGGCCCGTCCCATGTTCACGAATGGAGATACATCGGTTTCAACCTCTGCTTCAGTGGTCTTTGAAGTACTCTTGGCGCCCGCCTTTCGATGTTTTCCAACGTCTTGCCGAGTTCAGACAGAGGCTTACGAATGCTTCGTCTCTATCTTGATGATGACTACATTAGCCTTGCAGCATCGTATCGGAATGCTTCTAGATCGGGCGGTACGCCGATATCTCTGTCAATGACACCCTGAGCTGATGTCTGTCTGGATGTATATTTCATCGGGATTGATCTGACTTTCGCCTCACATCTTGGCTACCACCAACATTGAAATCTCGAAGCCCCCATCAGCTCTTATTAATGAAACTTGAAACAAGCAACTGAAGACTCTGATTTGAATTGGCTATCTATAGAGTTGTATCGCCTCTTTGCGATCACACGGGCATTTGTTTCACGCATCGCTTGGCGATAGTTTCAGCCCCGGGGAGACCCTCCGCCAAGCCTTGTTTCAAGCAAGACAAAACGCCCACAACCATGCCTTATTCCGACAACCTCTACTCTGGCCGCGCTTTCGACGAATCCGAAAGCGACGACTACGGGGATGAGCACTCGCCCTCCGACGGCTACTTCACAGCGTCTGCCTCGTCCCATGGAGTCCCTAGCGTCCCCAATGTCATGGTCCCTGACCCCACGTTACTGCGGCAGCAGCCAGAGATGGCCGCTGAGTCGAAGGAGCGCGAGGTCGAGCAGGACCGGGTCGCAGCTTTAAATACAAGACGGCAAGGGCATCCCCTTGGCAATGCTTCTTCGCCTGGAGACCATTCTTATTCTCACATCGAGCACGCGACTGCTCCATCGACACGTACCCAGTCTACGTATCCCATCTTCACACCGCGCACACCCTTGTCCACGTCGGCGTACAATCCGTCGTCATCCTCAGCTTCAGCTTCAGTAGTAGTAGCAGCAGCAGCATCACGACGGCCATTACGAAGCCTACCCTCCTCTCGAGGACGTTCGGCATCTGTTGATTCGGACGCCCCTCCGGCTTATACTCCATCGCCGACATCCCCTCTTTCACCAACAAGCCCGACCAATCAGGCCAGAAACTACAGCACATTCTCATCCGCTAACATGGGCATCGAGGATGAGCGGTTACTCGGCCGGGACCCCGAGAGTATGGGGTTACCCAATGACGAGGAGAGTGTCAGACCAGCTTGGAAGCAACGAGTGAGAAGGCGGTTGCCCGCATGGGCCACTTGGCGTACGACGCTACTTGCGACCGTGTTACTCATTGCGAGCATGGGCTTTCTGGCAAGCTCATATAGAGTGGTCAAGGACGATAAGGGCGTAAGCTTCACCTAACCTCCACCAACATTCTTCAATACCGCTACGCCAGATATCTAACACAATGGTGCAGAACACAATTAGACCATCGCCCGCGGTGCCGATCAAGCAGCCCGCAGACCAAGCGCCGCTTGACCCGCCACCGCCAGGGGCCCCGCACCCAGATCTCCCGGCTTTACAGCCCCTGGAGTCAACTCACTGCAAGAATGCGACGTTCCGGTTTCCCGAACAGATGATGGCCGTCGATTTCAGCAAGGACAAATACTTCTCCTTCGTCGAGGAAATGGCGTTCCACAAGGGCCACGACGACGTCAGCATAGCAGGCCAGGTCAACGTACGGAAAGTGGACGGCACCGGCAACCCCCGCGTCATTCTGGAGATTGTCACCAATGATCCCGACCTGCGGGTGGATGTAAACGCAGACGAGGCGGACCAGATGATGAAGGTGACCGTGCCCAAACACACTACATCCTCCAACCCGGATTTGCGCCCATGCATGGAGATGCGTGCCACCATCTATGTCCCGGAGAACGCCGAGCTCAAGGAAATGGGCATCAAAACGGTGCACCTGGACATCCTTACCCTTGATGACCTGTCTCTAAAAGTGGCCGAGTACACCAGACTAGTCAGCGACCTCGGAGACATCGTATCCGCGACCGACAAGGCCCGCACCTACACGGCAGCCGAAAAGTCGCCGATGACCGCCGTCAGGGACTACATCTTCGTCCCGGCCAAGGAGACATACAAGTTCGACTCGCGCCTGATCGAGGTGCAGACCGTGGCCGGCAACATCGGCGGCACGTGGCCGCTGTACGACCTGCTGGGCCTGCACGCGACGGCGGGCAGCGTCCAGGCCAGCATCGCGCCCAAGGCCGTGCTCGAGGCGGACCCGAAGCCCGCCGTCCTGTCGCTGAGCACCGTGTCGGGCGCCCTCAGCGCCGCCGAGCCCATCCACGAGCTCGCCCAGATGCCCATCCGCGAGTACCTGGTCGACCTCAAGTCGACCTCGGGCCGCATCCACGGCGCCCTGGCGTTTAGCACCGGCATCGACCTCAAGAGCACCGCGAGCGACATCGCCGTCGACCTCCTGCCCGTCCTCGACTCGAGCCGTGTCAACGCCACCTCGCCCGCCCAGCTCGAGACGGGCACTACGAGCGGCACCACGGCCGTGCGCGTGCTGGACCCCGTCTGGTTCGCCGGCTGGTCAGCGTCGCCGTCGTCACCATCACCCAACAACAGCCCTCCTCCTGCTCCTCTGTCGCACGCCGCCACCACCGCCAACAAGAGGGACACCGGCAAACCCCGACCCGCCGCGCCCATCACGCTCACAGCGATGGCGACGCTGGAGCAGGTCCGCGACACGGCCGCGGCCGCGGGCCTGGCCAACCAGCCCCTCAACTGCCTGCAGGCCGTGCACAAGTCGACGAGCGGCGACATCGGCCTCAAGTACCCGGCCTCGTGGGTCGGCAGCCTCGCGGGCGACTCGACGGCCGGCAAGCTGGGCGTGTCGGGCAAGGACGTGCGCGTTGTCAAGTCCACCCAGGGACTCGGCCGCAGCGAGCTGGTCGCCTATGTGGGCCAGAACGGGGGCGCGTCGTCGATCCGGACGCACAGCATGATCGGGAATCTGGCTTGCCAGATTGGTCGGCAGTGAAGGGGAAGAAGAAGGATATGGGAATGTGTAAACGGGGAATAGGAATTTGAGGATTTATCAATCAACAGGGATACCCAAACGATCGCTACGGACTCTCGTAGGTCTGTCTAGTTAGTCTTTTAACTGTGCTTTATGGAAAACAGAAACCCAAACGGCGCTTGCGGCAACATGGATTGCCAGGGCGTATATAGGAATAGGACATACAAACTGGAATTTTCTAATATAGTAAAATTGCGCAACACATTGTGGCAGGAGACAAGTTTACGAAGTTGTGGTGGTATAACGACTGACACTAGCTGACACTGTAACGATGCACCAAACCAGAACTATGATGTGCACATCAGCGTACCAATCAGGCTTGCAATGCCGCTTTCGGGACATCCTACCATTCCTGAAGATATA
This sequence comes from Apiospora phragmitis, assembly GCF_038363925.1. Classification (NCBI taxonomy): domain Eukaryota; kingdom Fungi; phylum Ascomycota; class Sordariomycetes; order Amphisphaeriales; family Apiosporaceae; genus Apiospora; species Apiospora phragmitis. The sequence goes on along the minus strand of NW_027117400.1, from coordinate 4,508,598 downwards.
TAGGGTTAGATATCATCGAAATCCGACCTTCACCCAAAAGATATACGAACTACCCCTATTTGGCTCCGAGGTGGTGTCAAAAGTCAAATAGGGTAGCTCGTATATTTATCCCCGCCGCACTTTGGACGACTAGAGGTGGTGCGGCATATAGTCCTTAGCGCCCATCGTAATGATGAGTCACTTGGCCAAAAGGTCTTGCGTCTAAAGCATCTTCATCGATAAGGCTTGCTACGGTGAAATTGATAGGTTCAGTGACGCTGCAAGTTCATTCCTTATGTACTGCCCGTCATAAGCTTGGTGAGAGTGCGCATAGTATTGCATCGCAGACAGCAGTCGAAATCTATAGGGCAGCTTTGAGAAACGCTATGCAGGATAGTGCCCTGGACCCTGGGCTTCTGTCTGGGGCTGTGGCTAGCCTGGGACCGACGATCTTGATAGGTTGGGCGTATATGACTAAAGTGCAACGGCTATACGAGGCAGTGAGAAAGTATGCCCCTGACGGGCGGCTGCAATCCTTATATAGTAATAGTCCATGACAGGTGTCCGCTTTATAGACTATCTACACTACAATGATATAATCTATACCAATCAAACGCTGTGAGTCAAACACATCAAGCTGTGATGCGTCGCTTCTGTCTCTGCTGCGCCAGGCCGTGGGGACATTCATAGTCCCTTCACTTTTAGGCCATGTGGCATACAGTGATATGGCCGTTTTGAGTGAGCCAATCTTCGGTCACCAGATCCTCGGTCACTGGATTCTCTGGTACATTTTCCTCGGATGACTGCATCGCAGTGCCATAGCCATCAGTGGCCTGATTCCCATTATCTGGGCTTCCAGTATTCAGGTCCCCTGCGTCATGATCCTCCGCCTGCTGATCCTCGGTGTTCTGTTCCTCAGCGACACTATCCCGGCCTCCTGGACTTCCCCTAGGCTCAATTAGTTCGGCCGTAGTATCTTGCCTTCCATGGCCCTCCCCTCCCTCTTGTCCTCTCTTCTGAGTCGGAATCGGCGGGCTGCGGGGATGCGCGGCATAACTTATGAGCCACCTCAGACAACGGTAACAATCGGGTACCTCGCGTATGATCAGCCTGCCGCGGGAAATGAGGACTGGATGGACATCGTCTGCAAGCTGTGTCATCCACGGTACTGATCCGCAAAACAGTAGATCCTCCGCGCCACACTCCATGCAGAGCGTTATCTAAACGAACAATGTAGAACACTTGCGTATTGGGCTCTCCTAAATCCGTATAAAGGGTGTGGTCCGAAAAGCACGTGGAACCGGCCCCGGGAATATCCGTTCTAAAAAGTCGGGGTTGGCATTTTCATCGCCTTCCTCGGATTCATCGCTTTGCTCGGGCCGTGGGTTTGTGGGAGTTCGGGCTCTGCCACAGCGTGTAGCAACCCGGCTTCTGTCGCCATTTCCACCACCGCTGCCACCACGGCCCTCGTCGCTTCCTTCACTGGAGTTGGGGCTCGGCGAGCGCGATCGTAGAAACCTGTATGTCCGCCGAGTTGAAGATCCATCTCTAGGACGAGGGCCACCTGGCCATGGTGGCTCTGCTCTCTCTGCGGTGCAAGTCGCGAGATATTCTATCACACGACTGAGATATGGTTGCGGAGGGCCAGACACCATCATACTGGGCAAATACGAATCGTGGTGAAGCTGGAGGGATGGTGGGGATCTGTGTATGGTTTCGTCCTCTGCATCAGACGATGCCTCATGGGCTTCTTGACGGGTTACGTAATCATCTACTAGTGCATCTACTGCATCAGTACTCGGAGAGTCGGGAAGGTTCGAGAGGTCCAAAGGTTCGAAGTCGTCAGCCATCTTTTGTTGGTGGGTTCGATATGCTTCTCCACCTGGGACTCTTGAGTCGCGTGGACTCGGAAGCCGTTGACAGCTCTGGGGTTTGGTGAAGGTAGGAGGCTAGCTTTCCTTCGGCTGCCTACGATGCGAAACGATACGGTATGCCTGCGAACCCGCAATGGTTTGCTTGTGAATAGCGGAATGATAGGAAAGCAGATGCTGAGAATAAGCTACAACTCTAAGAGAACCAAGCAAGTGATGGTGATACCAAGAAAGATAGATCAAATGGCCGCTTGGCTGATCATGCAGCGTTGGTTGTGGATATTTGGACCAAGTTAAGGAAGCTGATAGACAGCTTTGTAGCCAGCCATCTTATTGCTGATTATCCCGTCTCTGGCTATCCCACGCCTAATTTGATATCGAAAGGAATCCGCGTAATCGTAGCTTTTGGGGCTTCAGATATGAGGGATAGGAAGAGCGACATGCAGTAGTGACAGGTGTGGACTTGCCAGCTGATCACCCAGCTTTTCAAGGTCCTGAGAATCATCTGTAAAGTGCCTACGACGGATCTCATCAGAATATGAAAGGAATACAAGACTCCTATGAAGCGTCATCCGGTTTTGCTTATAGAATTGTCAAGATCGAGAGGGACAGTCAACTGTATTCAATGGCCACAATGCCCTGTTATGACTGGGAACTGGCAAGCCATTATGTACTTGGGAAATAACCACAGATCTATTCTAAAAAGCACCTGCACGTACTTTTTACTTACTTCATAGGACCGCTCCTTTTCTTTTCACCCTCGGCCCACGACTGGGACACTCCATGAACCATGCCTGGATAACGAGTGAGAGAAATACCTACCTATGCATCAACACCAAGCCAAGACAGATCTGAGCAGCTTTGACGCCGGGAGTCTTCTAATGACATGCCTTGCAGCTCCCGGACGAATGCCACCGTCCTCCTCGTCCACCCACCTAGAAAGCCCGGCTGATGACATTCCCGTTGCCCTCGACCACATCAAGTACGAAAGCCAATTTTATTTTCTTTCACAAACCAAACCACCTTCTACCCCAAAGGAAAACTGCTATAGAGGGTTTCTGAAACCATTTCCAGGTATCAGCAAAATGTGTACGACAATCCAGACCAAACACCAAGGTTGTGGCCACACCCAGTACCAAAACACAAGCCACTGCCACGTTGTCCGGCGCCTGCAATCATCCGAGCACTTACCCCCCGAAGCCGATGAGAAGCCCAGCCGCAATGACTACGCGGTCCCGTACCCGTCTCCGCAAGACCAAGAAGAATTCCCCACACGCCGGCCACACGGCATCAATCCCCGTGTCGACCTGGGCCCGAATTCCACGCCCTACCCGCTAGTGAGCTCTAGAGACGACCATCGCCTCTTGATGCAGTCCACCAAATGGCTCCCGGATTCCCAACCTCGGGTGCCCCCGGGGATGTTCGCGTGCGCTCAGAACGTCGCGACACGGCCCGTGGACGGGCTGTGTAAACTGTGTCAGCAGCAACAGGCTCGCAACGTGACCCCAAGACCGCGGACGGTCACGCCCGCGGCAGCCGGAACACCACCCCAACAGCAGTCCTCACCACAAGTCCAGAGCCGAGAAGAAGGCAAAGCCAAGCTCCACAAGAAAGACAAGAAAAGCGAGCCAGGTTCTCTGTTGACTCCCTCCGCCGCTGCCGCCACCCCCGGATCCGGCAACCGGGACAGAAGCACCAGCACAGCCACTGCCGGCCTCGCATTAAACGAGCGGAGCCCGAGCCGATCTTTGACACCTGCTAGCATGTTTCGCCGTGGTAAGTCCTACTACTTATTGATTCCTACCCCTTTGGATTCTTTTTATCAACACTACTAACACACGCGTTCTAGCTATGCAGTGGGATAGATCCGCAAGCGGAACACCGTCTTCGCTGGATGTGGACTTAACACGTGACGTACGCGACAGCTTTCAGAGGCTGTCCATCATGTACGGAAGCGGTACCCCTGAGCCCGGAAGAAGCCGGTCCGCCTCGGCGGTTTCGAGCATACCAGAGGAGGGAACTTACAGCTGCGGAGCGAATACAGCAACGTATACTACGCCCCCACGATAAGCGTAAAGAGAACGAGGGCGATGACAAAGGCAAGGAAGACAGCGCGAAAGATGGCAAGGGCAAGGGAGAGTTGCGCTTGAGTCTTGAGCAGGAAATCTCGTCTCGGGATTCCTATCTCTCACATTTTGCCCAGGTTTTGCGTTTCATAGTCCCCGTCTCGACAAGGCCCTCTCAAAGTGGGAGGGGTTCTTGGGCTGGGATAGGTGTGTGAGAATATGAGGATTGGCTGAGCAGATGAAATCTCGCAGCTATCTACGTATAAATCGATGGTAGATGGACATCCAGACAGCTCGGTAAATTACACTGGTAATATGTCGCCCCAAAGAGTAAAAAATCTGGGCGAAGTTTACTTATGCTATCCCCCGTCTTTTCGTACACGTGTAGCCGTTACTACCGCCTTCTTCCTGAGCCGTACAGGTGCAACGAAAGACCCTTGCGAGAAGGTTCCTGCATTGTGCAGGGTGTCTCTGTCTGCTCTCTTGTACCTCACTTGATACCTTAGCCACTTCTCAAGGCCGGGTATCTTGACATCCAGCGTTGGCAGTGCCAAAAGTCTCATCTTGGAGAGGACGATCGGCGACGCCGGCCCGCCGGCCCGCCGCTCTGCTGCACGGTTTTCTGCGGTATCTTCAGGTGTGTTCTCTACGCCCTCGCCCTCCCGCTCCAGGTAGTTCGCAAGGGGCGCGACGTCGTCGATGTCCAGGTACTCGACGTAGATGGCGGGCAGCGTCCACCGGACCTTGCCGGGGGCCATCCTCTTCAGAATGGCGTTGAGCCGCTTGGCCTCGTCGCGACCGAGCGAATCTCGGAAGTCCTTGGCGTGCTCGGCGAGGAACGGCATGACGAGGACGCGGTACGGCAGGCGATGCGTCAGTCGGATCCAGTATCTCCCGTCATAGTAATGCCAGGACAGCCACAGCGACCAATTGCAAGGCTCGATTCCGGGCACGCCGTCTTTGTCCAGCTTCTTCTCATGGTCTTTTGCGGAGGACCAGTACGGAACCCACCACTGTGGAAGGGGCGCGGTGGAGGAATATGGCAGACGCGACACATACCAAGTTCGCTCGTTAGCAGGGACGGCTGTTGCTACGGATGACGGGGTTGCTTCGAGTGGCGTAAAGTGCACAGAAGCGATGGGAAATGGCTTGGGAGGAGCCCTTTGCTGATATCCAGAAGGGCTGGCAAGCGACGAGAACAGGCGCGATATGACGTTCTGAAGATTGGCCAATGGAGGAAGCAGGAGGTCCGGGCTGACAAGGGCCAAAATCCTCTGTACCAGCGAACCTGCAATGACGCGCTTCTGGGCAATACGGCTGAGATGCCGCCTTGACGTCTGATACCGCAGCTGCGCAGCGGGGGCTATATCGGGGAACTGGACGACGACGGATCCCACGTGGGGCTCAAACTCGTGTATAATAGTTCGCTTCAGCCACCTGTCAACCTCGGCATCCTGTGCTCGGGCCTTGGCTTCCCATTTCGCAGAAAGTCTAAGAACAGCTGGCTTCAGAAGAGCAAGTGGGAGCTTCTCCGTCCTCGCCAGGTGTCGCAGCGTATTCCTCGTGGTGAGTGTGGGATCTGCATTTGTGCGGTCCTCCCACCAGGGGACATCATGGGCAAGGCATGTTGCGATCAGTCTGTCTTTCCCGAAACCCAGCAGTGGACGGTAGATGTTAACACCGGCGTCCTCCATGGGTAAGGGCGGGAGCCCGAGATCCATCGGTAAGCTGACTTGTTTCACTTCCTCGGCCAAGTACCCATATTCATCGACATGTTCAACCTCGTCAGCAACCCACGAGTTAGCCAGAGACTCGTCTCCCTTAGCATCCTCGAGCAACTGCGTCTGGATGATATCACGAAGCTCATGCATGAGATGCTTCTGCGTGACCCTACTGGGCTTGTAGGTGATGTAGGGGGACTCGATGTTTTGGTCATCTACCCAACCACTGTTGTAAGCACCATGGATGCCGTCGCATTCCGGTATTGCGCTTGCTCTTCGCATGCCACGTAAGGCGCGGTTACGATGTCCATTGAGAAGTCGCATGAGGACCGTCTCGTATTGGTCGTCCTCGTGGTGTCCAAGTAGCAGCGTTGCTATCCGATCATGCGCACAGCACCTGCCTAGCCGCCGGTATCTCGCCCTGCGCGCGGCGCTCTCGAAGTTGGGCATGGCCTTTGGATCTGTACCCTCGCCGAATTCATTGCTCCAGTTGATAGAGAAGACTCTGGAGGCGAATCCCATTCTCCTAAGGGCCTGGCACACTTGTTCCGCCTCCTGGGTAGATTCCTGTCGCAGACCGTGGTCGACCACGAACCCTCGAAACGAGCCTACTGGGTTGTCGCATATCCTAAAGTCGGGATCGTATCCTCGCACTTTGGAGCATAGATAGGCTAGAGCCATGGAATCGACGCCGCCGCTTATGGCCATACCTATGATATAAGAAGTTAGCTACTATAACGATGATTTGAGCATCCCTCCACGGCGTGAAGCGACTTACCAACGAGCCTGTGGATATGGCCGTTTGCCTCTGGGAATCGAGGCACGCAGGTGGCCCGGAGAGCATCAAGGAACTCGGGCAGGCCGATTGGCCTTGCCAGCCCGTGCAAGACATGTGGAATTGCCCCCATTCCATTATATGACGACCTTCATACTGGATATAGTCCGGGGAATTGGTGGGAGTTTCAATTGACATTGCCATTTTATTTATTTATTTCAGAGCTGAGGTATCAAGGTACGTAGCAATTTCAGCTCTTCTCAGGCACAGGGGAGCTTGGGCCAGGGCTTAATTCCCCATGACTTCACTAAAACGAGGGACTCCTACTGCCAACTGCCCGCTAAAAACAAGCACTGTTTTTCTGCAAGCCCCAACGGCAGAACGGGCAGCGGGTTCGGCTTTAATCGGTGCTAGCTCCACTGAAGAAAATAGAGCTCGGCGCAAAAGCTCACGCGATCACCACTTGTTGGTGCTGCACCAACGTCATCCACCAGTTGGTTACCCCACGACCTCTTCTGACACATCCTCGATGATCGCAGAGACTCGATAAAGTCAGGAGGCACCGCCTCGAAGCTCCATAAACAGTTCAACCCCGTTACGAACGACCTCCCAAATCGAGAAACATACACAACTCAGGAAATCATGTCGACAACATCAGAGCCTCCGTTTACCACGGCCCTGCTGGCCGGCGGTCTCGCTGGGACCACTGTCGACCTGAGTCTCTTCCCTCTCGATACGCTCAAGACCCGCCTACAGTCAGCCACCGGCTTCTTCCCCTCCGGAGGCTTCCGCGGGATATATCGAGGCGTGGGGTCCGCGGTGGTCGGCTCTGCGCCGGGTGCGGCTTTCTTCTTCTGCTCCTACGAAGGGGTCAAGAGCGCGCTCGCGGCCCGGCGGCACGAGAAGCAGCTCCTCGCGGCGCTGCACGGGGGCCGGACACCCGAAAAAAACAGCCGCTGGGCCGCGCCGCTCGAGCACATGGCCGCGGCCAGCGTGGGCGAGGTCGCAGCGTGCGCCGTGCGGGTCCCGACCGAGGTGGTCAAGCAGCGGGCGCAGGCGGGCCAGCACGGCGGCTCCAGCTCCGCGGCCCTGGCCGCCATCCTGGGCCAGTACCGCACCATCGGCCTCGAGGGCGTGTGGCGCGAGCTGTACCGCGGGTGGGGCATCACGGTCATGCGCGAGGTGCCCTTCACGGTCATCCAGTTCCCGCTGTGGGAGGCGCTGAAGGCCTGGAGTCGGCGTCGGAAGGGCGGCGGCGGGGCAGAGAACACCGCGGTCGAGAGTGCGGTTTTCGGGAGCATATCTGGCGCCGTCGCGGCTGGTATCACCACGCCCCTGGATGTACTCAAGACACGGGTCATGCTGTCCAAGGAGAAGGAGCGCGTGATACCGGTGCTCAGGAGCATATTGAAAACGCACGGCATCCGCCCCTTTTTCGCCGGAATTGGACCCCGAGTCATGTGGATCAGTGCTGGAGGAGCCATCTTCCTCGGGAGTTATCAGTGGGCTGTCAACGCTCTACAGGACAATGTATTACGACACTAGACGGAGGCCGGTTATAGACTCTAGAAGGAGGCGGGCTATAGACTCTAGAAAGCCATATGAAGGCTGCCTGTACAGCTACTGTATACTATTTTGATAATACCACTATATGTATAATGACGGGGCAGCAATTTGGACTCCTGCGATTTCATCAGAAAAGCAAGTACACCCACCCTCTGTTGATTCTTGGATGGACTAGAGCGGAGTGGCTTGCATCCCGTGGCTCGGCTCAACCAATGAAGAAATCCTGCTCTATTTGGAGGCGTCGGTTGACTGGACAGTTACCCAAGGTGGGGTTGGTGCATACAGCAATCAGGTTGGGTCCTCAGCTAAGAGGACTTGAGACTGAGGATGGGTTCAGCCTTATCTTGGCGATAACTGTATCTTCAAGCTAAAGTGCACAGTAACGTTCAGTTACTCAAAACCCCAGTTCGAGATGGCCGACCCCTTGTCTATGGGAGCCAGCATTATTGCATTCATCGAAATCACGAATCGCATAGTTAGCACGTGCAAGTATTGCTTCGAGACCATGAAGGACGCGCCCAGAGACTTCCAGATGATCTTGGGTGAGACCACATCGCTGGAAGCCATCATCGAAACCCTGAAAGCTTCTGACGTGGAGCCGTTGGGCTTGACCATCACGCTCGAGGCATGCCGCAGATGTCTATTGGCACTCGAGGGCCTCTTGCCAAAACCTCAGGGGAATGACGCCTCGAGCAGTAAACGTCGCAAGATCACGTTTGCTGAACTGGCATGGCCACTGAAGGAGTCTAAGGCTCGAAAGTTACTAGCGGAGGTCTCCCAACATAAAGCGACGCTCCTGCTTGCTATTAGTGGCGATATGGCGTAAGTTCTATCTCCTGGGTAGTGCATTTCGCAAGTGATTTTGATACGTGGTGCATGCCTTTTATGTACCCGTTGAAGTCACTTACAGCCAAAAATAAAAATCTTAATTGGCGAACCACATCAAAGAAGACGAATCATGTATCGCTATTATATGGTCAAGTGTCACTGCTAATATTAAAGTCAATCTTATAGACATGATATCAAAGCCATTCGAGCCGGAATCAATAACGTGGAAGGGTCGATGGTGGGTATGTGTATGCTTCCATCGCCTTATTACAATAGACTGATCAAGTTCCAAAACAAAACGAAAAGATACCGAACGCTTACAGATTTTACGCTGGCTCGAGGCGACCAACCCTTCCACTCTCCATAACCAAGCGTGGCAGAAACACCATGAGGAAACCACCTCGTGGCTTCTTCGAAGTCCGGGATGGAATGACTGGATCTCATTACGCAATAGCCAAGATCGGTTTCTATGGTGTTTCGGAATACCGGGCTGTGGAAAGACAGTAATGGCCTCTTTTGCGATCGAGCAGCTGCAACAGTACTGCACCGGTCGAGACAGAACAGCACACGCATACTACTATTGCCATTACAGTCACGATCGAGATGAGTCAGTTTCATTTCTCAGATGGACGATCAGCCAGGCATGCCGCCTGGCAAAACGAGTGCCACAGCAACTCAAAAAAGTGCATGACGGTGGTTGCGAACCAAGCCTTACTGAACTGAACACCATCTTGGGAGAAATACTTTCAGGGTTCACAACGTTCTACATCGTAGTAGATGCCGTTGATGAAAGTTCGCCAAGAGGTGGTTTAGTAGCCCTACTTGCTACGATTGCGCTTGATCAACGGTTTGGTAATGTCAGATTACTGGTAACCAGCAGGCAATACTCGGATATCGAGAAGGCCTTTTCCGGGATCTCTGTACCATTATCGATGTCCAATGATTTGGTTTCTGAAGACATTAGACAATTCATCCAAAATCGCCTGGCTAAAAGCCGCCATATACAAAGATGGCCGAAGCTGATTGGGCTTATTGAGGATTCCCTAGTTTCTGGCGCCAAAGGGATGTAAGTTTAAAGAAAAACAATATTTTCGAGAGCTTGAGCTCAAAGAGAGTATTCGTGCTAAGTAAATACCTGCAGGTTTCGGTGGGCAGAGTGCCAAATACATACAATCGAACGACTTCGCACAGAGCCACAGATACTAGAGGCTCTGCAGAACCTCCCTCGAGATCTAGCTGAGACCTATATCCGCATATTCCAACAGATACCGGAGGTGGACCGACCATTCGTGCGGCGCGCCCTCATTTGGCTAGGTGGCCATGCCGGGGCTTCTTGGCATACAAATTACGGCATCAAGGGAGATGTCCTAGCCGCAGCCGCATCATATGATCTCCACATCAACGAATCAGCCTCTGATCCGAGTTTCTACGATATTGACTATCTTGGAGAGCTCATTGGCTGCTTGATCACAGTTTCAAATGATGTGAGCGAGGCGGATATCATGCTCCACTCGGACCTCCCTGGGACCATACAAACAACGGGCCAACAAGCAGCACCTGACACCCACAGCTTGTCACTAATAACTCTTGCCCATTACACTGTTATGGAGTTTCTTGAATCCCCTTTCATACGCGAAACGGATGTCTCTTACTTCGCGTTAACAAGGTCAACCATCATGACCGAGTTCACGAAGAGCGTTCTATGGCAAGCTGTGAGCGCTGATCCCCAAGGAGCTGGTATAAGCTGGCTGCACGACCGTGAAGCGTATTGCCTAACACTAGCTCCTACTTTGATTGTGAACGAAGACTGGGTAGATCTCGTCGACCTACTCCTACGATACTATGACCCGAGCAGCCCACACTACTCCCGGATTCCTAGAGTGCAGAGATTTCTATCCGAAATTGCAGGCGGATGGTCATTCTACTACATATATGATATGCCAGAGTATCATCTGCAGGGCCATTCCACTCCCGACACTGCTGGCGAGGCCAAAATACTGTTGAATCTGCTTCTGGCCGGCTACGTCGACCCTATGGCAAACAATATGTTTAATGCCTTCCTAACACAGAGTCATAATCTGGGCGAACTTCTTGTTACACACCTCACTGTAACTCATAGTGGTTCGGGTTACAAAACCTCTGACACTGGGACTGTCCTGGCAATTCTTTTACGCTATGATGATACAGACAATGCGGCGCTTCATACAATATTCTGGCTGGTGGATTGTTATAGTCACCACCTCGACCATACTGCAATTTTGGAGGAAATCGTTATCAGTCGGTCAAAGCACCGATTGGAAGATGGGAGTTCCATCATCGATGTGTTGATCAAGCACGGGGCTAATCCGGACGGGCTTGGTTCTTTTCCTCACGCCCCTCAAAGCGTCGGTGTACCATCGCTATTTGTCAGTTGCTCGACTGCTTTTAGAGGCCGGCGCAAACCCGAATTTTGCGGGGGAGTTTCCTCAGGAGCTTCAGGGGGACACTGTGCCCCAATGGATTGCGCATTTAAAAGAAACGCTACTGGAGCTTTTGCGGCGTTTGAGGGGGGATCATACGTCTCGGGACCGACCGTCAGAGACTGAACGTCTACTGCGGGAATACGGAGCCGTGGTATGAGAAGTAACTGGATGGAACACGCACGCGCAGACGGAGTCGTTCAAGGCTCTGAGGTCTAGTACTGGCGCCTCGGCTGACGGCTCACTGCCGCTGGATTATACCTGCCTCTTGCGGCTCGTCGCGATATTCGTGGCGTTGGGAAAGGGGCACGCCAAAGTCGCTTACCTGATGCTGATGGCGACTCTCGGAAGACTGCTTCCCATAGTGGTGTTCCTCTATCGTGGGCTTTGGAGATGGGTTTCGTTACCACTGTTGATCATCGTTATTGTATGGCTGGTGGTCTATTCGGAACTAGTCGTCTGGCTTCTGGCAGCAGAGGAGTACGAGGGACAGCTATCGCGCTATTACTCCTCAATCGCAATTTTGCTGTCGTGGACTTGTTTCAACAGTCCGCTATGAGATGACAAGTTTGCCGTCGAGGGCAAGGGCAACCCTTTGGACGTCATCGTAAAGGGTGGGGAACGTGACCAAAAGGTTGAGCGGGTAGAGGCAGCCGCGGTACGGTATATCAAAGCATGGCTGCGCATGGCACAGAAACGGTACCGGTTCGGGGTGGTCCCGGCCTATGGGGGAAGTAACCTGTACACGATCGGTGTCGAGGCTGGGAACTCCCAGAATACCTGCTTCATCTTGCCGGAGCAGAAACCCAGCTTGTCGGTGTGACTTTTCCTGTCGGGGGGAGGGGAAAGGGTAGTGCCAGCAGCATACATCATCACAGGTGACACACCGAATAGTCATCTCGAAAATTGGCCATAATGGGAGAGAAGGATAAATCAGCCGAAAGCTTGGCTACTCAGACCGTATCGTCGACGGAGCCTCCAATTAGTGTCAGAAATAGAAGATCAGATACAGACTTACTGTTTACTATTGACCGACCAAGCCAGGTCTCTAGGGTACCTACTCTCTATTCACCTCTCTCCCCACAGTATTCTATATTGCTCATAACATCAAAGCATACCTCATGCTTGAAAGTCGACGCGGATGAGTGTTTGTGTCATACGCAGTGATGATCATTTATATACATATATCAGTACATTGAGAGTCTGACAAGCTATGGGCAACATAGCGGTATAATGATTCAGGAAATTGCAATAAGTCGAGTGAATACATCGCGCGCGGCTACAGGCATATAAAGTGTCAAATACCCTCAAGGAGGTTATGGAAACCTGAGAAAATTCATGTTCCCACAACCAACCCTTCGAAACCTCCTACATCTCCGCTACCGGCCACGTCCACGTTACGGACAGATACCGGTCAACAAGCACGTCGTTCATTGTTAGAGCTCGCAATTCTCGCTCGAAAGTTGCAACCATGAAGCTCGCCATCTTCTCCACCATCTTCGCTGCTCCTCCCTTCGCCGCTGCCACCGACGTCCAGAGTGTTGACATCGGCCCCACGGGTCCTCCTGACGGCAAACCCGCCTGCAGCAGTTTGTAAGTAGTACCACAAATACGTCCGAGGATACCTTGGCTTCGGTACGTATAACTCGTGATGAATTCGAGACTGACTTCTATGCTACACAGCCAGGACCCGAAGTGCTGCATCACTTCTACAGTGTGCCAATGCTACGACGGTACGCTACGCAGCTGCCTGGAGACGCTTGGAGAGCCACTCATTATTCTGTTTCGAAAGTGGCAGCTTCCTACTGACATTTAACGTTTGTGATCTAGGTCAATTCTACAAGGTCAATAGCGACAACACGTGTAGTCCCACTGTGGGCGATGTGATGGCTCGTAAGTGGTTTTTGTAGAAGGTCATGCCCCTTTCCTCTATCCAAACCCTTATCACTGCTAACCCACTTGCGCGGCAACGAAGATGACGAGACTAAGTTGCCTGGCTACTGCTGCTAGAGAAAGGACACCTCGGAAGCGGGAGAGATTTGTGGCCTTCCGCCTATTGGTGGCGCCTGTTGAGAAAAAAGAAGAGATGATGCAATGGGTATGGGTAGTTGTCGGGCTCGGAGTTGATATCTGTTCGGACTCTACTTCCTTGTGTTAAGTAGACATATCGGCCGGGTCAAATAACAGATTACACAGCAGCCGGCTTACTGAACCACCTGAGTTTGCCCCTATCATTGACGTGCATTGTTGCTTATGTTTTATGTCAGGCAGTGTCTTTCGTCCTGCCAATCGGTCAACATTAGTGGAATGATGGCTCATGCCAACTGAAGTCCAGCACATGCAGAAAAATACAGTTGTTGCGTCCTTCAGAGGGATATTGGCCTCGAACGAAGCGGGAAGCATTTCAATTGGAAGCATGGAAAGTGCAACCGAGTCGATCTAGAAGCGTCCCCGAACATTCGATCTACCCCTGCAGAAGTTGGAGTACAGGCCAAAATGTTGGGGAGTGAAGGGGGCTCCTTCTTGAGAGCTTGGAGAGAGTCTGGGCTGGAGCGGAGAAAATGGCGCTATAGCCAGATGGCATTAGGCATGACGCCGTCTGGCTGGGATTACACGCGCTAGGGGTCCTTTTCGGTTACCTAAAGCCTCCAGGCCAGCCAATTATAGCGTGGCAGGCGAATCTGCGTCAGTAAGTAGGCGGAAGAGGCAGGAGCTGTATGCAAGGTGATGTTATTCCGCATTCAATGCCATTCCATCAGGAAGCTGCATGTATCGATGACTACCTAGGCACCTTCACGTATTGAATTGGTCAATTACATGTACAAGTTGCAACTACTACTCACAACAAGTCCCATCATATCTACATACTGGGTGGGCGCATTGCACTTGCGCTGGCTCGCTGTAGCCGAGACCGACAACCCCGACCGACGACCCGGCTCTATCCACCATCCAGTCCACTGGGACCTTGTTGACACCCGAGACACAACACACCCCAAGCATCCCCATCCAACCATCATCCTATCCTCTCTTTAGCTACCTACCCAGGAGCATACAGCTGCTAGTGACATATCTAGCCCCATGAGTTGCTTGTTTATTATACATTCTTTTCTTACTTCTTCCTTCGCTTCGGAGTGCTTGATCGTATGAGGTCTCCAAGTTGCATGATTGCTGCTATCCTCCCAAACCCACAATGGCGAAGAAGGCGCGCCAGAGGATTAGCTATGGTTCGTTCGTCCCATTCTTCACGGCACTCCGTCCCTGATGATCGCGCCCCTAAGCCCCGCATCACACCACTCTGCGTCGTCCGTGGCCTCGCTGTCGCATGGCCAGCTGCCAAAACACGATTGGCCTAGGATCCCTGCTATAGCTCCCATGGCATTATTTTACACAATTGGAATGTTTTAGGTCTATACTTCTGACACAAACTTTGCCACAATCCAGTTCTCGAGCTCGATCATTCTTCGTCTGGCGGACATCGCCTGGGTGTTAATGGCCTAGCCGTGGATACCGATCGCGCAGTTCTGTAAGCCTCCGAGACAATCCCGCAAGCCACAAGCTTGACACCCGACGCGCGTTGCTAATCTGCGAACAAGCTATTCTGGAGGGAGGGATGGCATAGTATGCGCATGGGACTTGGAAACGCCCGATCCGTCTACCTCAAAACCGAGAACCAAGTTCCTTTCATCAACACAAGCCCACACTCACTGGATCAACGACATTGTCCTCGCGCCCGACAAATCCGCCCTTGTTTCCGCGTCGTCCGACCTGACCGTCAAAGTATGGCGGCCGCTTGACAATGGAGAACCGGCGCATACCATCGGCCAACATAGCGACTATGTCAAATGTGTAGCCACAACCAATGGCGTCAATTGGGTGGCTTCGGGCGGACTCGACCGCAAAATCAAACTATGGGATCTCAATGGCGCCGGCGAGACTCTGGAAATCGACACGCAAGGGGAGGATATACAAGAGAAGGGTTCGGTATACGCCCTCAGCGTGGGCCGGAACATCATCGCGAATGGCGGGCCTGAATCCAGTGTCCGTTTATGGGATCCTCGTTCTGGAAAGCGGGTGACCAAGTTTGTGGGACATACAGACATGGTTCGCTCTATTCTGGTGAGCGAGCGCTGCGATACAATCATGACTGCCAGCTCGGATCAGACGATCAAAGTATGGAGTGTAACAGCTGGGCGGTGCATGCACACCTTGACCATGCATAACGACAGTGTCTGGTCACTGTCTTCTGATCACCCGGAGCTGGATGTCTTCTACAGTAGTGACCGTTCGGGCCTGGTGGTCAAGACTGACGTCAGAGGCACTTCCGAGATGGAAGGCTTATCCGTTGCTCTGGCGCAGGGAGCATGACGGTGTCAGCAAGATTGTCACTACCAATGACTATGTCTGGACTGCCAGTGCTAGCTCGTCCATCAACCGATGGGCCAACGTGGACACTAGCCCTGACGCACTCGTGCCGGACGAATACAAAGCTGCTCGAGCCAGCATGTTTTCCTCCATGCCGGAGCAAGTAAAACAACTATCCGCAAATGGGGAGAGGAGTAAGATACCGGCAAACTCGATACTACGAATCTCCCACACAGCAGCTTTCCCGCCGCAAATACTCAACTCATCAGAGCCTAATCTGGCAGCGCCATCACTTGATACTACGGGGAGAGGCTCCGAGCTCATTGACCCTATTGTGGCTAATGCGACCGAACCAATATATCACTTGCCTGAAGAAACCATAGAAGGGCAGAATGGCCTTGTGAAGCACAGGCTCCTGAATGATCGACGACGAGTTCTAACGCTAGACACGGCTGGCGATGTACTGTTGTGGGATTTGATCCAGGTAAGTCATCTTCATGGGCTTGGGACCTTTCACGTCTAACATTTGGCAGTGCAAAGTCATCAGTAGATTTGGCAAGAAACACATGGAAGATGTGGAACCCCAAGTCAACACGACTGAAGCCGTCGCGCCATGGTGTTCGATTGATACCAGTTCGGGTAACTTGGCTGTCGTGCTCGAACCTTTCAATTGCTTTGATGCTGAAATGTACGCCGATGAGCTTGTCACGGATGAGCCGATTGAATTCCGGGATGATCAACGAAGTGAGTTGTACATCGGAATCACTAAATGCGACCTATAGGGGGCTAACTGAGGGACAGTCAACCTTGGGAAATGGGTACTTCGCTACCTGTTTGCAAAACTCATTGACGAGGAAATTAAGAGAGATGAAGACCACCGGAACAAGCTGAACGAGAGCGTTGCCAAACGTCAAGCGGCTGCCCGAGCTAACCCGCCCACCTCGATACAAATACCAAACTCGCCTGGGTGGGACGAGAACGAATCCGCCGTGGTTACCCCTAAA
Source organism: Apiospora phragmitis (assembly GCF_038363925.1). Lineage (NCBI taxonomy): Eukaryota > Fungi > Ascomycota > Sordariomycetes > Amphisphaeriales > Apiosporaceae > Apiospora > Apiospora phragmitis. The sequence goes on along the minus strand of NW_027117400.1, from coordinate 4,491,967 downwards.
GGTAATGATAATTATCCTATGACTCCGAGCATGGCGATAGCGGTTGCTACTCCTGGCCCTGCATCACACCTACCTGGTGTGCCTGAGAATGCTGCCGCGCCCGCCAGTCCTCAGGAGAAGAAGTCATCTCAGATTGCGCGAGCTTCATCGGATGACTATTTTTCGAGTGGCATCACGTCCGCTGAAGCTCCAGCTAAAGCCCCGGTCACGCCAGCGGCAGCCGAGAAAGAACCAGAGACTCCCAAGTCTCCCACGGAGGCCAAAGAAAAAGAGAACGGCAAAGGTACCTTCGGCAAGAAATTCAGAATGGGCATGTCTTTTGGATCGAAGAAGCTTGGACGGTCTGCTTCGAGTAATATCGAGAAGCCGGTTATTGTAGAGGAGAAGAAGGACGATGAAAATAAGTCTGAATCATCTTCTAACCATGAGAAGGAGGTTGACGATAGTTTTCTCGGCGTCCTTCAAAGATTACGTAATGTGTATGACAAGCAGCTTCAGGACGCTCCAGACAAATTCGTCGAGACCAAGATCACACCAAGCCTGCCCTCCGATACCCCGGTGCTCAAACTTCCTGCAGGCACTAGAGTGATCATTCAGGAGGAGACATCAGGCGGGAGTGCCGACCTGTACAGGGGCACAGTGGAGACGGTGGGCAATGATGCAGATATGATTGAGCAAAAGGCACCCATGTGGCTTGGCGAAGTGCTTCTCACGGTATGACATGCGAATTCCCTATATCGTCACAGAGTCCGTTGTGCTAATGCCGCGTCAGAATACGATTCCGGCCAAGGAGCCAGTCAAAGTCTCGTTCATTCTCCACCTTGGCAAGATACGTTGCCAAGCATAGCAACGACTGACGGATACAACCGGTTGAACGCTAACCGCATGCTACGGGTGAAGAAGATACTCTCATACGTAGCTGAACGAATCGACCCGTCACTTAAGGGAGCAGACGAGAACGCACTCAAACCAGAGGAGTACCTGGAACTTTACTGCAATGAACAGGTGTGTATGAAGACGTGCGGGCGATCCATGACATTGCTGACAAGCGTGCTAGCTTTTGCCTATCGACATGAGCCTCGCAACTCTACGGGCACACATCTGGAAGGGCGGCAGCGATGTCGTCCTGTACTACAAAGCAAACGGCCGCAAAGAACTACCGAGAGAGCTACCGCAGCTGATGGAACAACCACAGCCACAAGAACATCTTTCCTCTTCCAGCACGGCTGTGGAGACCGAGCCGGTTCCAGCTGAGAGGAATTGGGGAACCGAGCCGGCTTCAGGTTAGAAGTCTTGGCCAGCAAAGGTGAAGACTTGGCCGACAAAAGCGAAGACCTGGCCGAAAAAGGTCAAGACTTGGTCGGACGAGGTGAAGCTCTGGCCAGCAAAGACGAAGCAAGCCTGGGCCGAATATCGCGAACATCGGAATGACCCTCCTCCCAATCTTCCCAATCGTGCCGCCCCTACCGATCCTGCCATTCTTGCCAGTTCTGCCCTATGGATGCCATTGACTGGGTTTCGCGATAGCGTTTGATATATATATGCATACACCATAGACCATGGTGGAAGCTATAGAAATAGAACATCAGCGTTTTCTCGAGTTGGCGGCGAGCGTCGTGCCGGCCGCTGTATACCTAGATTTAGTCGAATTCATCGTTTGGTCTTATAGTCATGATGAGCCAAGTCGTGATCATGAAGCCCCACGCCCCGCCGATTGAATTGTGGTGGAAGTCAAAGTAAGGTTTGCACGGCTGACTAGTAATTATATAGCCTAGCTGTCCTCCCGCACCACTTGACTCCCTCTAGTCAACTCATCCATTCCTGACTATATCGCGGGACGTTCTGCAGGGTAGTGTACGTAAGGAAACATCATTGTCGGAACGCGCAATGCTCTTCCACGGCACACGCGGACGAAACAAGGTTTTGGTCTACACATGCCTACATGTTTCCGTGCCGCGCGCGCTCGAATAGTATCACTACACTAGACTTCCATCATCTCGTGCGATTGCTATAACGGGCGCAAGCTCATCCCACCGTCATGATGGCTTCCCCTCGCTAACTGGGCGGGACGGGCCATGGCTACTTAGAGAGCCGGCCCCGGCCTCAAGTCTCTTCTTATTGCTTGCTCCTCTGTTATCAGAAATCAACAGCATCAGTCTTAAAACAGCGAAAAAACAATCAGTAAGCCAAGTCCTAGTAAATATTACTTACCTGTATGCTAACCTTACCCGAGTTATTATATAGCTAGAAGCAGAGAACAAAAAAAAGGAGGGATAGATAGAGAGAGATATCCATCCATCTATCATGCATCCTCTCAAGGATTCCGTCCTTCTCCGTCTCCTCTGCCTGTCCGTCGCGGTCTTGGCTCAGGACTCGAGTGCTCCGCCATCGTATGCAGCCTCGACAACGGTGGTGACGACGCAGCCGCCCGCGTCGTCTCCTCCGGCCGACTCCAGCCCTCCGGCCAGCAGTCCGCCTCCGGCTGACACGAGTTCCACTGGCTACTCCGTCAACCCCCCTCCTCCGCCCACTAGCAGCACCGTGTCGACTACCATCACCCAGACCTCGGCCAGCTCCTCGTCTGCTCCGCCCCCGCCTCCTCCCAGCAGCAGCAGCAGCAGCAGCAGCGAGGCCAGTGCCAGCACTAGCACGGCGTCGACAACTGTCACGCAAACCTCGTCGGCCCCATCACCTCCTCCTTCGTCTTCTTCCAGCGGTGGAGGTGGCGGCGGCGGCGGCGGCGGCATGTACACTCTGACTTCGCTCATCACGACGTCCGGCACACCGCCTCCACCGCCCTCTAACAGCACGTCACCGCCTGCTCCTCCCATAAACTCTACTACGGCCACCTCGACCGCTACCGTACCTCCCCCTGTTGGAGGCGGTGGTGGGCAGAACAGCACGGCACCTCCTGCTCCACCTGCCAACTCGACAGCCACGGCTACTTCTACCGCTACTGTACCCCCTGTTGGAGGCGGCGGTGCGGGCGGCGGCTCTAACGGCACAGCTCCTCCCGCTGGTGGCGGTGGTGGCGGCGGTGGCTCGAACAGTACAGTTCCTCCTCCTCCTGCTGGTGGCGGCGGTGCCGGTGGTGGAAACAGTGCCCCTCCCACTGGAGGCGCTGGTGGTAGTGGTGGTGGAAGCAGTCCCACTCCTACCGGAGGTGCCGGTGGTGGAAGCAGTGCTCCGCCCACTGGAGGTGCCGGTGCCGGCGGTTCGGCGACGGGCGGCCAGCCCCAACCCACGCAAGGGGGCGGTGGTGGAGGCAGTGGAGGTAGCGGCGCCCCCGCTCCCGTTCCCGTTCCAGTCCCTGCAGGTGGTGGTGGTGGTGGCTCAGGTGGCGGCTCAGGTGGCGGCTCAGGTGGCGGCTCAGGTAGTGGCTCAGGTGGCTCTGCTCCTCCCGCGACTGGTGGACAGTCTCAACCTACAGCTGGTGGTGGCTCCGCGACCGGCGGTGTTGGCGGACAACCTCAGCCCACTCAAGGTGGTGGTGGTGGTGGAGGTGCTGGAGGAAGCTCGCCTTCAGGCACTCCAGGTGGTGCTGGTGGTGGTGGCAGCTCACCTTCAGGCACTCCAGGTGGAGGTGGCGCCGGTGGAGGTGCTGGTGGTCCCTCGGCCACATCTTCGGGAAGTCAGCCCGGTGGTTCCGGTGGTTCTGCCCCCGTACCAGTCGCGGCACTGGCCGCCCGAGAACTGGCCATGCCTTGCGTCGGCCTGGGTGTTGCTGCTCTCATGCTTGCCCTGTGAGAGACCCCTCCCTTGTTTTTCCATGGTGGATAAGGCGCGCGAGAGAGAAATCCTCTTTTTCTTCGCGGTACTTGCGGGAAAGCAGGTAGACGAACGATGGAATCTGAGTTTCGATCTCAACCTTGGCAGCTTGGAGGTTGAGGGGTTTAGAGACGTCCGAGCGTGGAATGCAGAGGGTAATGTGTGTGTATAGAGGGCCGGTATACGAGCTGCCCTCGTGATGGTAGTCAGGTTATAAGTTTTCTTGGCGTCGAGATATAGGATAGTCCAGTGGGGGGAGGTGGCTAGGAAGGGCCGAGATCTTGTCCGAAGCATGTATGATGAGGAGGAGTTCATGCGTGTGTACGGTGAAGGATGGGGTGTACCGCAGGACGTACGTTCGCTAAAAGTCATTTCTTTCACACATATCTTACCTAGGTAATCTCCAAATGTAATGTATATCAATTCCTATACAAGGAAGTAGGAATTAAGGTTTCGCTGCGAGGCACGACAATGGGTACGACGGCGAGGATATAATAGAGAGATATTAGTAGGTAGAGAGAGAGAGAGAGAGAGAGAGAGAGAAAGAGAATGTTTGCCTACAGCCAAGGTGGAATCTTTGATCGCATCGCAGGTGTACACTCGCGATGGGCCAGTAGTATGTGGCAAGAGTCATGAACCGGGTCATGGCGGCAGTTCACGATCCCCTCTTCCTCGACCCCCATATGATTACGGGGGGCTCGCAGCTTGCTCCGGCGAGTGGTTGGCACCCCTGGTTAGAACCCTGAGCGAGAAGCCGCACGCCGGCAGCCACGATCAGAGAGCCGTGGGGCTATGCGAGGTCGTCGGAGTAAGGTTGATCATGTCCCTTTCCGGTTATATCTCCGTCCTCTGGAGTCTTTATACTCATCGTTTACCGTTCTCGGCTATTTCTCGTTGTTGACTTAGACCGAAGCTGAGCCAATGAGGAGGCTTGGATGCCAACATTGCCCGAAATAGACTATCTTTGGCAGAGAGGAGCCAGAGGACAGGCAGTCTCGTGTAGTTTTCCACTTTGCCTGCAATGGCGCGATAACCCGAATGGCAGCAGGTTCCTAGGGTCAAACGATAGTATTGGTTTATGGGCAGTTATTATTTGCCAGACTCCACGGATGCTAGCGAGGAAGATACCTAAAGGACGGCAGTAGGTGGCTCAGGCTAGCGCTAGAGCTCGAGCGAGGCGCTGGTCGTATGAACATTTGGGTGACATGTTGGCTTTCCAATGATGTTATCAACGTGCGCCACTGCCAGAATCAGCGTCGATCAGGTATACCGTAGCCGATGGTGTGTAGTTGATCTCGGCTACGAAGATGCCGATTTGGAGATCTCAAGAGGAAGAGCGACAGGAATGTTGCCTCATACTGACAAGCAGCGGCTCCCCCGATCCGACGTCCTGGTTAGATCCATGGATGGGGGATATCTACAACAGCAACAGCAAGCCGTCGCGAGACGACCCAGTTTCGTATGCGTGAATCCCCTCTAGTGAAGTAGTGTTAGCCGCAGCTATCGAACGTTTTTCGAAGAAGGCGAAGGGAAAACGTCGTCAAAACCTACCTATCTGCAGGAGAAATCACCGCTCTCTTCGGACGGTGCAAGCCCCAGCACAGCCAGATCAGTTCGAACTGGATAATGACATGGGTCAGTTAATGATATTTCGAAAACCTCCATGTCTCATATGGTGCGGATCCATGGCTAGGGTTAGGGATCGGCGTGAAATAGGATGTTGTACGTCGTAGCCGTCTGCAGAGTTACGCGATAATGCCCACACCAGGCTCCAGGGACGTCTCGGGCCGCAGAGGCCCGCGAAACCCCGAGCGACGACAAATGCAACCTTCTCTTCCCACATTGAGGTCATTTCGATCTGATAAGACGCAGAAGACGAGATGTCAAATTGGTTCGACCTGCCATTTCGAAGCTGTGTGTGGCGCCTGATGTTCATGTGCGTCGGTGGAAACGGTTACATAAATTGCAAATAGAAGCAGCCTTTGTCGAGGTTGCTTCAGACGGTCCAGGGTGTGGCTGGGTCGTCGTGACTCGTCACTCTGTGGACTATTGGGCGCATCTGGCGCGTATGCGTTGTTTTGACTCGAGGGCAGGATGAGACGAGGTTATCCATCCTATCTTCTCCAGTGCGCTGCAGTCTGCATCCTGCATTGTATGCGCCAAGGCGCCTATGTTGAGGGGGGAAGCCTGAGGGAAGGGAAGGACGAGACGAGGTTTTTATTGCCCGCGAGTCAACCATCTAGCCATGCACATATCTTCTCCATCTCGCTGCAGGATGCACGCCGGGAAATCTGATAGCCGTCTGCCACCCGCCGCAGTATTTTGGCAAGTAGCACTCTGATTTCCCTCGAAAAGCAGAGAGAGATTGGGGGTTCAGAGTTGCATCTCCTAACAAACGAACATGCAGTGCTACACTTGATGCGGAGTAGCGCGCGGTCGGATATGCAACCGTCGAGATATACTATGGACCGGGTAATCTACTAGTAATCTGCCGCTGCTGCATGTCGTCGTACAGTATGTTCGCATAGGCCTAGGCCAATCAGCTAGAGGCCCATAGGTGTTGTAGGCCAATCAGCCCAAGGCCTACTGAAAGAAGGCCCATAGGGTGCTGCAGAGGGTATGTAGAGGGGACTGCCTACAGTACCACTGATGACATACACTACGCCCACTACGACCACTACGACCCATCGCGGCCTGCAGCGCCCCTCCTTGCCTCTCATGAGCTTAATTACTACTACCGCAGATCGGCCCAACGACGATCACACCACCACACGCAGGGGTGGCGAGCACTGGCGTCGACCACGACGTTTTGCGATTGGACACGGCCTGATGTGCTTGCCATTTTTGGAAGCATTGCTGCAACTGGCCACCACCCCATTGGCTGGGCTTGCTGGGCTTGGCCCAAGGGTCTAGAAAGGGCCGACCCCGTGAGCCTCACGTAGTAGCGCAATGGGGGGGGGGATCGGCAGTTTCAGCCTCGGATGCCCAGACCGGATATTTCGCTGGTTGAAACGAAAGAAGCCTCGAGCTGTCCAGCAAGAACATTTGCAATTTGAGTTCGAGGCTGTCAACCGATTTTTTTCTGGGTAGCGTTGGCCTTACTGCGACGACTTGCCTGTCCGGGGCTACCTGGCGACATCCGCGTGTGGACAAGATCCGCATAATAGCTGATAGCTCATTAGTTGCTGCGTGTGTGTGCATCCTAGCCAGCTGCAACTTGTGAGTGACCACACACACACACACACACACACACACTGTCGACTATCCATCAGGACTATCCACCGGTGGGACTCAGAACTGGTAAACCAACATGGGGCTTGGGGGCAAGGGCAACGCTTGTCGACGCAAGACGCTGCTACAACTCAACTCCACCACGATACATATTGCAAATAGCACCCACGTCCTGCAATGCGAGACGGTGTATCCGTAAGAGCTGCTTGATGCACGCGACCTCCCACATTTCAGAGATGCCACTTCAGATACTACCACCAGGATGAGGGGTGATCACTCGTCGGAGATGGACCTGATCTGCTTGGTCCAAGTTGAGCAGAGCCGGCCAAGAGCATAGCCACCGAACCTACGACTCGGTAGAATATCTATAAAACATCCATTATCCATATTATGATTCCTATACTATGCCATCAATGCTCACTCTTCTTGGCAAGACAGCTTCTTTACACTTGGCTCTACTTGGCGTTTACTTGGTCGTCGATCTCTTGCTGGGCAACCGACACACCATCACATCCCTATGAACAGCGCTGAGCGTTTCTTCTCTACAGCAGGCTGAGGACCTCTTATTTGAAACAAGCCTCACCGGAGAAGCTCTGATCATACACCTAATTGCCCTTGCCGTTGACCGAGCCGCAGAGCCGTCTGATCCCTAGCTAGCACCATGGGTTTCTCACCAATCCAAGGGGTGAAGACCTTCTTGACCAACCTCAAGAATGCCCCTGACAACCAATACACAACCGAGGCCGCGGCGCCCACAAGCTGGGCTCCCGGCGGCGGCCTGAAGCACTGGGACACCGACACTTCGCTGCAGAAGCCCGAGATGTTTGTGCAGACGGAAAGCCTGCCCCGGAGGGATGCGCCCAAGAAGAAGACCAATATTCTGGACGCTGTCGTCAGGGCTGCCGGCTCACGCTGGGCCCTCGGTATCACTTTTCTCCTGCTGATCGCCTGGGGCGTTTGGGGAATCGTGGGTGGGCCTACTGACACCTGGCAAGTCATTCTCCAGGATGTCTCCTCCATCCAGGCCTACTTCTCGGCCACCCTCCTGCTTCGTCAGCAACAGGGCTCCTGCAAGGACATTCTAGGTCGCATCTGCGCTCTGACCTCCCGCACCAAGTCCAATGAGCGCATGCTCTCTGCCCTGTCGTCGGCCGAGCGCGAGCGACTCCGAACGAAGAAGCAGGTCCGCATGCGCACCAGATCTTCGACTCCTTGCAGACCAAGGAGGGTGTTTTTGACAGGGTGGCCAATGCCGTCGCCGCCGGCGTCGGGTCTCTATACTTCCTCGCCATCTACTGGGCCGGAATCATCACCTGGATTGTCTGGGGTGCCCCTCTGCAGTTCTCCAACACCTGGCAGCTGTACGTCAACACGGCCACGGCCCTGCAGATCACCGTCACGACCATGTTCCTCCAGAACATCCGCAAGCAGCACGACAAGCACCTGGAAAAGTGCATCGAGAATATCGACGCGCTCGATGCGGAGATCGAGATGGAACTGCGCCTCCTCACCAATGATAACACCCCCAACCCCGTGGTCGCCAGCACGCCCCCGACCCTGAACCGCCTGCAGAAGGGCATCGACATCTACGCCTACATCGTGGGTGGTTATATCGGTATCACCATCTCGGCTGCCGTCTTCATACTCTGGGCCGCCATCGGCCACCAGCTCGAGTTCGACGACAACTGGTGGCTCATCATCGGCACGTACACGGGCCTCATCGGCTTCATCGACAGCTTCATCATGAACAACGTCGACCACCGCGAGACGGAGCTGGCCAAGCAGCACTTCCAGCAGCTCCTCGAGCAGGACTACCAGCTCTTCAAGCTGCTCGACGCCGACATGCCGTCGGCTGAGGGCTCGGACGAGATCGCGAACCGCAAGGTCCCGCTGGGCCTCCGCCTGAGCAACAAGATCGCCGGCGTCTGCGCCAGCACGTACTCGAGCTACGTCGCGGTCGGGTCCGTCGTCAGCCTGCTCGTCGTCGCGTCGGCCATGCAGTGGACCGAGACGGGCCAGCTGCTCTGCAACACGCCGACCATGATCGTCGAGGGCTTCCTCCTCATCATGCTGCTGCAGGCCCATAACTTCGCCGACGGCCGCCGCCGCCTCATCCACGACGACATCCTGCGCCGCCGTATCGCCATGCAGGGGTGCCTCACCAGCTCGGGGGCCGAGACGCCGACGGTGGAGCTGCCGCTGCCGGTCTACGTCGTCGGTGGGGACGAGGAGAAGAGGGGGGAGTGCGCGGGCCGCATCCGGATACAATGTTTGAGAGGCTTCGAACATTTGAAAAAAAAATTGGGAAGGGAAGGAAGGATAATGAAGGAAAGGGAATGAGAGGGTGGCTTGACTGGATCACATCTTCGAAAACGATGTCTGCATCCTAGATGAAATCCTAGATGGAAGAAAGGCTACCGTTACTCATGATTATCATGATTATGATCATAACTACAAGCATGCTGGAAAAAGCGTTCAACACTTGCATAGCGAGGTAGTTCTTGGGAGTACGGGGTGGCATCATTATTACTTAGTTATTCGTATTGTCTATATTTGGTCGCTTGGTTGGTTCCTGGCTGGTGTTGGAGGAGGAGTCTCATGAAGTGCGAGTGCGGAAAAAATAAACGATAAAATGCTCTCCAATCCATATTCATCCGTTACTCGTTGACTATAATACTGCCATCACCCTGAACGTTGTGGCGCTGCTTTTACCGAAGTATTACTCAGTAATTACCGTATAGACTAGAATGAACCCACGCTTGGTAAGTCCTTTGGGTCGTTATATGCTCTCTTTGCAATGTCCAATTATGCAGGATATCCGACGCTGTAATTGCTGTACGACCAGCATTTACAACAGTACCATACGAAACATCTTAACTTGGAAGTTTCCAGTCCGGTCATAGAAGATGCTTGCTCAGAAGATGCCTAACCTTCGTAAAAATAAAATAAAAAAAGGCCCTTGGTGTTCCATCTGGAATCCGGCATCGTGAAACAATGTCTGCGAGTGCCGTACGATGTGGTCGCTGAAGGTTTCTTTTTAAAGATGACAGGGTTGTAATCCAGGGGTCGCCCCCCTTTTCCAACCCTAAAACAAGATCATCGTGCAGATTCTGTGTCAAAAGACTTATTAGCACCCCCGGCATATCAGACTAATGCGTCGATTCCTATGCACAGCCTTTTTTCTATTTGAGTATCACTGCTTCTCCATGAAACTGATTTCTGGTTTCGTTTTTTGATTATTTAGGGGGATGCAGTCCTCTCTTGTTGCAACTTCATCGTGTTGGTGAGATGGCCATGAAGTAAAAGGCCAAACACTAATTGACTGGTTTGTAATTAACCCGGGTCTACCAGGTGTATATTGGTAGTCATAACAGTGGACAGAACAATGATCGTAACAAAGCCTTGTCTCATTGTCGGCAGATGGGCCTCGTGTATATCTTGCTTTGAGGACGTACAGAAAGAACAGGACATGCCTACCGCATCCGGTGGAACTAGAGGGAAGGAAAAAATGGCTTTGTCACAAGTGACATGATTCTAACTAGCCAGTCCGCCAATGCGCTTTGCTAATTTACTTATTGGCGGGAGAATGTGATGAAGAAGAAGAAAACTTAGCTATGGAGGGTTTCTTTGCCCATAGACCCTCGAAACAACAGCTGGATCCGTTGCAGTCGTACTTCCGCAATACGCCGTACATCAGCCGCCGCTTCAGGTGGGTTGACGTCGTCGGCTCGGGCTCGTACGGCGTCTGCGTGCGGCTGAAGGAGTTCGCGCCCGGCGGGTAATTGAGCCGGGATATCGTGCTCAAGCAGGCCAACACGAGTGACCACGAGAGGGAGCAGTGGGCTGACCATGGACAAATAAATCATCATGCAGCGCATTGCGGGTGGCGTCCACATTGTGCAGCCCATAATAATCGAGAACAGCCCCTTTTTTCGACTTCGACATCGCGGAAGCACCGCGTTACCACGAGGATAGGAGGCAGGCGGCCAGGCAACAGTACGAGCAGAATGGTTACCTGCTGGGGCCCATGCTGGTCATCGAGCTGCTCGAGAACGGCTCGATGAAGGAGTTTCTCAACAAGGCGAAAGCTCACAGCGCGCCTCGCTTGCCTAACCGGCTGCTCTGGAGGTTCTTTCTTTGCCGTACGTTCTACGAGGGCCCCCCTTTTCTGTCTTTCCGTCTTTCCGTCTCGCCCTCGCTACCCCCCTATTTCACGCACGCCTACTTTCTCTCAGTCTTGTATAGTTTTGCCTATACAGCCCAAGATACCCTTGAGCTAACAATTGCATCTTGAGGTGGTTACAGTGGCCAGAGCATGCGTTGCCATGGCGTTTCCCCGGAGATTTGAAGGCGGGCAAAGTCTCGAGGACATCCCAGGCCGGCAATCAAGCACCCTCCGACTTTACACACACACCGACATGCATGTGAACAATGGTAAGTAGTCACTTGGGATGCACCGTTACGTGCTCGGATATCCGTGTTGCTACTACGATTAAGGAAATGCAACGAATCAGCGGTACTGACTTGCGATTTATTAGTGATGCTGGGAGGGCTCAACGCCCAGGAATTTGAGCACCAGATCAGCCCTATCTTGAAGCTGATTGACTTTGGAGTGTGGTCGCCGGCATTAGAGAATGACCTGTAGGCCGCTCCCCTTTTTTCTTTTTCTTGTTCTTTTTCAAGTCTGCTCCTGGATTGCCCGATTCAATTTCTCGTATTCATTAGCTAATCCCCCCGCTACTTCAGAGACTATAACAATCCAGATGAGAAAGGCGTTGCGCAGAACCTCTTTACAGTGGGACAGGTACGCCAAGTTGATTTCCCCCCTTTCCGTAGCTAGACGATAAGAAACACACCAGAAGGATCTGGCACGGTCATCCTTGCAACAACGATATTCCTAGCAGCCGACCGAATAGCTAACAACAACGCCCAGCTGATGATAGACATCCTAGCCGGCCAACCCTTCTTCTTCGACCTCTGGGCCCCCCAGACCCGATAAAAAGTCAACCTGAACGGCCAGACGAGACGGTTCCAGACGCACGCGACCCCGATCCTCCAGCAGCCGCCCGACCCCCGGTACGCGCACCTGGACCACGACAGGACTGGCCGGCGCTGCCGGACCTGCTCAACCAGCTGGGGCAGGGGTGGCGCGGCCGGCGTCGTACTATGCGGCCGCGCCGGGCGGCGCTGCGCAGGAGGCGGACGAGGCCGTGGGGCGGTTGCTGCAGATGGTGCTTCGTGATGCGCTGCCGGGATAGGTTCGATGATGGTTCCGCGAAGCAAAAGAAGACAGAGAGGGCCTTCGGGCCGACGACAAGAACAATGTTGATATAGATTGAGAGACTCATCACGGGCTGAGGGAGGTGTAGCCAGTTCTGCACCCTTTGGTCAAAATTTATCTGCGACCTTAGGAAAGAAGGAGTCTGCTCCCATGCTTGAAATACATTGTAGCTTACACCTTTTGATGTAATAATTCATGGCTTGTATATACTATTGCTTTAGATTGTTATTGATAATATATATCCAGGCATATAGGGCATATAAGACTGCCAACTAGGTACGGGGAAAGGGGGCTAGCCCCGAGAATTTTAGACCATGAACTGCGTCGAGCCAGTGTCCCCTGCCGGATACGAACATTGTGTAGTTTTGTTCTCGGTAACCATTAGTGTCAGCCTCGAGATAAATTCTGACCTTCCCCCTGAAAGCCCCGAACTTTCTGAAGAGAGAACGATGATTTATGAGTTATGCTTTGAGCTTAGGGCGCTACGGAAGTCGTACTAACCCCAGTGACTGACTTGTCGCCCAACTGCTAATGTATCAGAGGCACTACAGTGACCTCGCCATGTCCCATGGAACCCCCTTGTTACCTCACCGGTTTTACTAACCAGCCCCCCTCGCCTTGAAAGTGCTAAGTCACTTGCTGCTATGCGGCATGATTGCAGAGCGGTTTCTTCTCTTTGGGCTCTTCTGGCAACCGGTATTACTAACCATTTTAGCTATGCATCATCGTAGATAGTTATCAATAGAGCTGATGATTTTTAATGTTTTCAGTCCATCTGTGAGTATGTAAGTTCCGTAGATTCCCGTTTTACTGGACATTGATTTCACCCACATTCAAGAGAACTTCGCCTCAAGCAATCATTATGACTGTGAATATAATCTGTCATTTTCGTTATCTCCTGACCAGTGAGCTGCACAAGGTTACACATTCGCTTGTCCATGTGCCAAGCAAAACAAGCACCCAAACCGAACCAACTCTCCGGGATTCCACTCAATATCTCATAGGAAGCATTCCAGACCGGTAAGTCGGCAAAACAACGTCTAGAGTTGTTGCCCCAAGTCACCACGGAAGTTTGTCATGACTGATATGACAGATATCGAAGACTCCACTGGACGGGGCATGATAATAAGGCACTCCATCCTACATACTGGCAGTCTTCAAGTACGGTCAAGTACGTATTCTACGGGTCAGGCTTACCATAAAAACCATACACAGGTCAAGGAATCGTGGTTGATGGATAGCAAATCCCATAGGGAAACGGATCCTTGAGCAAGACTCCTTGATTTTCGCGAGTGTTCACATCTCTGGACCACAAACGAACTGAGTCAGTTACATGGATACTTTCTATTCGAACTGAGGTATAAAGTCGGCTTCTATGCCATCATAATGTTGTAGTTCCTTTCGTATCACACATCGCCATCTCTGGACCCTCCATAACAACATTACAGACAAACGCACAACAGAAACCGACACGCACACAGCTAGAGTTCACCAGCCAAATATGCCTCCAACAACCAAGAAAGAGGAAAAGACTGTGTCAAGATGGGTGTGCTGCCAATGCAAAGATGGGCCACAGCGCCTTGACACCGAGAAGCACTGTGGAAGATTTCATGTCACCGGCTGGGCGTCGCCTTTGCAGGATTTCCACTACAAGTGTGGTAACTGTAAGGTTGCGGAAATGACGCTTATGTCCTCGTGAAGGGGCTAAGAACAAGTGCAAAAACACGACGACTGAGACATGGCGTGTGGTCACGCAAGAGCCTGGGCTCAGTGCTTGATCTAGACCAAATGGATTAGCTATCAGCAGGTACACCGATACGTAGGAAAAAGAGGTTATCTACACCGAAAATCCCATGAAGCCCATATTCCAATTTGTCATAATCGTACTGGGGGTGACTGGCTCTCTGAACAGTTCTAATACCCCTGAAGACGGGTGACGAAGTGGTCTTGTCCATGGTGATGAAACTTCAGGTATACCACATTATAGATTTGGTTCAATTCTCGGAGTTTCCCTTTTGCACGACTTTGATATAACCCTTCCGTAACCTTGGACAGAACGAACGACACATGGGTAGGCATCGCAGCTTTTGCAAAGTTCAAAGGCATGCCCCTATTTGGCTTGGAGGGCAAACACTCAGGTATCACCCCCGTTGCAGGCGGCAAATTATTCTTTGCTCTACAATACGCTGGCAGACCAGACTAATACTTCGACTAATACTACAAAAGAAGGGCATATTTTGACAGAGGTGTCTCTCCATAGAACACAAAATGGCCGAACCTAAACTTGAGAAGAAAGGCGGCGTCAGGAGAGTTTGGCAGTATTTGTTGTAATTGTAGCTATCGTGACCTAGATTGGCATACCGCCGGTACGTACATGAATCGATTTCATGATGCTGGTAATAGGAAATTGCGTAAAATATACAAGGGATGACCAAAATATATGGTGGATGTTCGTTCCCTGTGAGGCAGGGCTTCGACAATTGCAATGGAACTGGGAGTGAGGCGCATAAGCGTTCTTGAACACTGCGAATGGCGCTATGTAGAGACTTAACCGAGAAGTTCTTATGGTATATTGGGGTACTCGAGCGATCTTGCTACCCATCTCACTCGACGTTGGTTCCCCCTCCTTAACCGGCCCCTTTCCCGGAGATATCGGCGTTAAGTCTGTTAGCGTATTTATGCCGACTTTGAAATAGCCACACACGCACGGAGCGTGGCTTGGCCTCAATTTTATTGTCGGGTCAAATGAATCGATCCAAGGTGAAGCCTGGCAGGCAAATGGGCTAGAATCACCGAGGAACTTTCTCCTGCATGTCGCCTGCAAGTCGTGCCTTCCAATCACTCAATTCAGCAGATCCCATATTTTGCTTCTCAGATCCCGCCTCACCTCACCAACCAAATAAACAGCCCCCTTTCGCCTCTCCGCCTCTCCGTCCCACTCCCGCACCCATCTACACAATTCATTCATTCTCCTCTCTTTGGTGGGTGGGCAGCAGCTCAACGGCAAACGGTGTGGTTTAGTGAGTGTAAGTGAAGTGGGCGCTTTTAGCCGCGGGTCATCTATGTGGCTTACGGTGGAGACTCACGGCAAATGTTAGAAAAGCACGGCAGGTGGGGTAAAAGTATTCACGATGACCACCGCAGAAATTCATAGTAAGAGAAACCCCGAGATCCCGGATGGTCTAATACCACGGTTCCATGTCGGCCTCCTAAAAAGATAGCGAGCCGGTAGACAGACCCCTCATCTGGTTACCGCAGTGGAGGGGGAAATATTGAGAAAATTGGTAGGTTGGTATTAGTATTGCTAGGTCTATGAGTCGTGTTCGTATAGAAGACTCTTCTATTGCAAGTACATATTCTCTCTCTTACTTGACTACTTTACCTATTCCTCCATCTCACACCTAGAATCCTACATAACCATTACGTATTATCATATTCGGGATTACCAGTAGTAGCCTGAATCAACACTATTGTTTGCCCGCCCACCCTTCCTCATATCACCCAACCAACCAGACAACCCACTCGTTACTATGACTCTACCCACCGGTGTCTACCGCGCCGACCAAGTCGGCTCCCTCCTCCGGCCCAAGGAAGTCCTGGCCCTGCGCCAGAAAGTCAAAGAGGGCGCCGCCTCCGCCGCCGAGCTGAGGAAGCTCGAGGACGAGCACATCGCCGCCGTCGTCAAGAAGCAGATCGACGCCGGCCTGCGCGCCGTGACCGACGGCGAGTTCCGCCGCGAGTGGTTCCACGTCGACTACCTGGTGCACCTCGGCGGCGTCGAGGCGCGCGGCGCGCTGCAGTCGACGAACCAATCCAAGGGCGGCGTGATGCCGCCGCGGCTCGTCGTGACGGACAAAGTGACGCACCCCCAGCCCATCCAGGTCGCCGACTTCGAGTACCTAGAGTCGCAGATCGCCGCCGCCGGCGCCGCCAAGGGCCAGGTCACCACGAAAGTCTGCATCCCGTCCCCCACGATGCTGCACTTCCGCGGCGGCCGCGACACCATCGACGAGGCCGCGTACCCGACCCTGGAGCCCTTTTTCGCCGACATCGCGCGCGTCTACCAGGAGGAGCTGGCGGACCTGTACGCGGCCGGCTGCCGCTTCGTCCAGCTCGACGACACGAACCTGGCGTACCTGTGCGACCAGGGGATGCGGGCCGAGGCCGAGAAGCGGCACGGCGACGCGAACCAGCTGGCGAAGCAGTACGCGGCGCTCATCAACGCGGCCATCGGCCAGCGCCCGAAAGACATGGCCGTCGGCATCCACCTGTGCCGCGGCAACCACCGGTCGCAGTGGTTCGCGCAGGGCGGCTACGAGCCTGTCGCCGAGGTGCTGTTCAAAGACCTCGACGTCGACGTCTACTTCCTCGAGTACGACGACGCGCGCTCGGGCGACTTCTCGCCGCTGCGCCACCTGCCCGCCTCCAAGGTTGTCGTGCTCGGCGTCATGACCTCCAAGGTCCCCCAGCTCGACGACAAGGAGGAGATTTTCAAGCGCCTCCACGAGGCCGCCGCCTTCTGCCCCAACGGCCTGCAGCAGCTCTGCCTCAGCCACCAGTGCGGCTTCTCCTCCACCATGGAGGGCAACGACCTCAGCGAGGACGAGCAGTGGGCTAAGATCCGCCTCAACGTCGAGATCGCCAAGCAGGTCTGGGGTGACGACCTCTCCGTCTAAGCTTGTTGCTGAGCATACTAGGAGAGAAGGAGTAATCAATTGTACATAGGGGTGGGGGAGAGGAGAGGAGCAGGGGAAGAAAAGGACCGTTCTTTCTTTGGTTTATGTTTATGATCTTAAAAGCTGCTTCAACAGTGGCGCATCTCTAGCATTGCGGCGGGGTTTTCTATGGCATCAGCACGGCATGAAATGGGATGATGGGTTTTTCACGAACATATGGTATTTAACTACTGGGAATGGGCCGGAAGATGGAGCTGTGAGTGACAGCCGATTGTCAAGCACACCTTTATATGCTGCCGGTATATTCTGCGCACAGGTGCACATCATTTAGAACATAGCGAAGTAGAGATCTCAAGATCTCAATGACTAGCAGTTTCCAACTGGCAATCTTGGGACATGGTCACAACTCAATCATGTTTCTACGAGTGTGTGCAATCACTTGTGTACGGGACGAAATGTCATCAGAAAACAACCAGATTGATTAGCTTTTTTGTTTAACCCCAGGCCTCCTGGTTCCTTTCCCAGGAACCAAGGCCTCATTATACAGTAGAGTAGGGCCAATTTGTTTGCAAAACCCATGCTCACGTCTCCTGAACACCATTCCCGAGGGAGTGGCCTTTTATTTTGACTGCCTCGCAGAAGAGGGACAGACTTGGCAAAATCCCCTTTTGCCAAAGTTATAAGGCAGCGATGACTATGCCGCATGATATTCAATGAAGTATCCGAGCCACGAGCTCAAGATGCCTCAGTCAACTGCAGAGAATGAGAAGAAATAAGAATCAGCGACCAACTCAAAATCGAGCTCAAATGACCACGACTCCTCCCTCTTCACCAATCGTATAAAGAGCGCGGCAGATGCGACAGCATCCTGCCAAAACACTAGCTCTTAGGGGTATCTGGAGAAGCGTAGATGTAGTGTACAGAGACACCCGTATAAACCAAACGCTCCCTGATATAGCGTCCATTCGTCCATAAATATCGTTGTTACAACCATGAGAAAAATTAGGGCTCAGATGAGCTGCGACGCTTAGGGCAGCATCATGCTAAGCAGAGACGACTTATTTCGCCATAGTCGTGATCGGATGAGTGACAAGTCGAAGCTTTACGGCTTTGGTGCATCACCTTGCCCGTTCTGTTGTTGCTGGGCAAGTGCTTGGTACCATAGGGCAAGATAAGCTTGGTAACCACCATCTTTTAAAAAATTAGTCATGTTCAAAGTACCAGATTAAGAGCAAGTAACTTACAGGCAGCATACGGGTCGGCACCATTGGCAGCAGCAGGAGGCTGGCCAGCAGGAGCACCAGATGGGCCGGAGCCACTGTTGGAGCCCGACTGGGAGTAGTTGGGATTATCATAATCACGACGAGGGCCACGGCCTCCACCACGACCACCGCCACCACTGTTCTTCTGTCGCTGTCATCAGAGGTTAGAAGGGAGATCGATGCTTATTGGATGGGGGCACATATTACTCACCACTGCTTCCACCTTGTCTTCGATAGCCAACTTGGCTTGGCCGATGGCTTCGCGGGATCCCACGAGACCAATCTCACGCTCAACCTCGCCAGGACCAGAGGATTGCGAGACGTTTATCTTGCAGCCCGTCTGGGACTGCATCTCACGAATAGTCTCACCACCCTTGCCGATGATCATACCCACAGCCTCGGAGGGGACGTAAATCGAGTCATTGATCTTATCACCACCACCGCCACCGCCACCACCGCCCATGCCGCCGCCGCTACCGCCGCCCATACCGCCGCCCATGGAGGGTAGACCACTATCTCGACCATGGTCATTACGAGGGGGTCGGTCCTGCTTGCCACCTCCGTTGACGTTCCGGCTGTCACTGTCGACAATTTCCATGATGTGCTCCTTGGCTTGAGCAGCAGCTTCACGAGAACCAATCAGGTTGACAGGTCGCAGGCCGTTGACACTTTTGTTCTCACCCACAATGTTAATGTGGCACCCACTTCGTTCTTGCAGGTCTCTAATAGTTTCGCCACCACGACCAATGATCAGACCAACAGTACGATCAGGCACCATGATTTGCATGCAGTCTTCACCCTCACGCAGCGTACCAGGAACGGGGGCGTGAGCAGCGGCAGCACCGCCGCCGCGGCCCTTGTCGAGTCCAGCTCGGGCAATGGCACCCATACCCGAGTCTTCAATAATTCTATCAATGGCCGCCTTGGCTTCGGCACGCCTGGCTTGAGGGCCACTGATTCTGCACTGACGATAAGGGCCTTGGTTATCAGGGCCAGTAATGAATTGTACGCGGCATCCGGTCTCCGACTCGACACGTCGCAAGTTCTCGCCTTGTCTGCCAATGATGAGGCCAACTAAACTAGACTCAATCTGAATAGTTTCGGTGTCATCATCACCACCCCGGTCACGGCTATTGTTGCCACGGGGGAGAAGTGGCCTCTGCTAGGACCGGGAGACATGGAGCGATCGCGACCATATTCACGAGAGGTGCCACGGTGTTCATCACGACGTTCATCTCTGTACGGGTTGAGGTTGTCACGATAGGCATCACGACGTGCAGGCGGCGAACGAGAGCGCGATCTATAATGTGCACGAGGGTCATGCGACTGATATGAGGCGGAAGGAGCCCGCGAGTGGTCATATGAGATGCCCTTCTCTGTCGCAAAAGCTTTGGCTTGGGCGATAGCATCCGCAATACTGACAGTCCCCGAATTGACGGGTTTGATAGCACTGAAGTCAAAGCTTCCACTAGCCGAGGGCTGGGGGAGAGGGTATGCTCCTCCGGCATATGGAGGAGCCTGAACACCAGGCGGCATCGAAGGCGGATAGGCATTGGGTGTCGGTGCCTGTTGATACGGGGCGTTCGGATGGGACATTTGGACCGGGTTCGGGTTCGGTGTTGTCGCAGGGCGTTGCTGGGCTGTACACGGCGGGGAAGATGGTCAGTCTTTGATTGCACTAATATTACCTGCAAGATAACTCGCGAGATAGAGGGCGACGAGATGTCAGTGGAAGGGGATCGCGAACCTAGAGCAGCCAGAATCGACTCGATATTCTTGGATGGATCGGCCATTATTGCAGTATTTTTCGAGCAAGGAAGCAGTTGCGTGGAGATGATCGAGGTAACAAAGTTGCCGAGATTGACAATGGGTGTCAAGTGCGTCAAGTACGTCAAGCAGCAGACAAAGAGACAGCAGGCCAAGTTCAAGCTCTTGTTCCCTTTCAGTAACAACAGTGGAGAGTATGCAAGTCGCAGCGCAGCAGCTCAAGACAGATGCGGGTGGTGCAGAACAAAGGATTTTGCAGTTTACACAGGAGCAGTCAAGGACAGCAGTCAGTGGTCAACTTATGCGAACGAATTGGCGGGTGGATGAGTAAATCGAGATGAGTGTGATGGGTTGCTTTGTGAGTGCAGGTATGGAATCAGAATTAGATTGACTGGCTTTTCTCTCTTCTGTTGTGGTTTGATTGTTTGATCAAAAGAATCAGATCAGCGATCAAAAAATCAGAGGCGTGTGTCTGTCAGTCCTGTCTGTCTGTCTGTCTTTCCCTCTTTCCCACGTATCTGTATAATCCCAGACAAGGAAGGCAGCGGCGATGTTTGGTTTGTACGAGATGCACAAACGCGTCAGAGATTATTGCAGAGTTTGAATGGGTGGGTGGGAAGGGAAGTGGCTGGGAGGATTGACAGAAGGTGAATGATTTGATGGATGCCAAAAAATGGGTTTTTTTCGTTTCGTTTTCAGGATGGTCGACCGGCCAAAATTCCCAGGTTCCTGTTATCTGTTCAAGGCAGGTGCGCAATCTCCACGGCTGCGATTACGTCCTTACTTCTTGCTGTGGTCTTTTAAAACCACTATAGGAACTCACAGAGCCGGTAGAAGATGCCACTTGGTGATGTGGTGTCGTGTCGTGTCGCTGGGTCATCAAAAAGAGAGGAATTGCTTGATTGCGACAGATGGCAGAAAGCCCATCAATTCTGGTCGAGTCCCTCGAGAATGCGATGCATCTGAGATCACTCCACTTTAAGCTGTTCCTAACCTAGGGCGGTCGCAACTGGGGACCTGCAGCAATTCTACTGCCAGCTGCGTGCAGCTGGTTTGAGCTATGATACTACCCCTGAGTGTCCAAGTTCGCGATATCTTACGATGCAGTGAATGCATAACGATACATTGCTTGAACAAGGCTACAGGCTGGTGTTTTAGACACGAGAAACACTTCGTCTTCGAGATTAAGATGGGAAAGCCCCGGATGCTTTGAAACGTCTTGGGGTCACTGGTTACCACCAACGACTGATAGCCATTCCATCAATGGCCCATTATCATATCGCCACCAGCCATCTTGGAACTGCTACGTCTGATCATGGGGATGGCCCCCAGACAATTTGGGCATACTCTTTTAGTGCTATAGATGGCTCAATGATCGATGTACCTAAATGTTAGCATGTTGCCAGGTTTGAGTCACTTTATAAGGTAGCCTGCCCTTTGAACCACTGGAGTGTCACTCTCCAATAATTAAATTACTTATCAAGAAAAGGGGACTCACCTGTGAAGAAAAGGTGAAGGGATTGTGTAAGTAAAGTCCATGTGCCTGATTCCTACTGCCACTCCCTAGTAGCTCAGGTAACAAAGACTCAAGCAAGGGTCTGCTTGGTACTTAGAATCCGATCACACGTAAAACAGATGTGAGGGTATCTGCATACGGTCCATAACTGCCCCCTAGAAAACTCACCACGTGTTCACGGTAATTACCTTGATCTAATTCATATGCAAGCATCCTGCTTACAAGTACGTGCATACTTGAGTTCCCGATACGCCCACATCACTACATCACTTGCCTAAAGTAGGCCTACGCAGTGAACCGTTGGATCCTCAGTCTCTTTCTACACCTAGGTCAAGGAAGGCTATTTCATCCGTCTGATCGTTCCACGAAATTGCCCAACCTGACTCCAAGCTGAATCACCGCAGCAGCCGAAGGACCTCGATGCTTTCTTAACGATGGCCCAGAATGCAGCTAGGGGGTGCACCCCGAAGCACCTAACTTCGACCCAAGGTGAGTCCCTCTTGACCTAGCGTCTTGACACTTGGTTGACATTTTTCCTAGCCTCTTGGCAGGGGGCACAGTCGCGTTCGCCCTCGGACGCAACTTTGCAGAATACATCGTTCATAAATCGGCCTTCATAAATATGTCACCCAAGTTTGCCGATATGATAAATAGCCCTTCAGCAACAGGTTATTTCAATCTTGTTAGCGTAGAGGAAGGTCCATTCGCTGCTCTCTGCGAATTTGCGTACACGGGCGATTATCACATTCCTCGCTGCGAGATTGACAGCACCCCCGAAGAAGAACATTGCCTCAGCCTATATCAACATGGGCCCCAAGCTTGGGAGGTATTTGGTCGTGATGTTTTCATACCCTGCTTCGAGGACCAGGCTCGTGATCAATCGCACACCTGTCGAGCTTGCATACACTGTGACCACTGCGGCATGAAATATTGTCAAACGCCTCAGCATTTTCAGCATGAAAACTTCACGCATATTCTCTGCGTAGACTCAAGTCGCGAGGCCTACTATGACTTGGAAGAAAAGCAGCGATATGCATATCATTTCAGGGCGCCCCGAGCAGGGGAATGTGGCGATTCGTCCGAGGTCTTGATGCACCACGCCAAGCTGTACATGCTGGCTGACCGTTACGAAGTTAACGATCTCAAGTTCATCGTCATCACAAGAATCCACATGGCTCTTCGCGTTTTCCCCATCACCTGGCGGCGAATTCCCGACCTCATTCCCTTGATCAGATTCATCTACTGCAACACAGCCCCGAATGACCTACTCAGATACATGCTATCCCTCTTCTCTGCAATTTTCTCACAGCAGTTTGTTCTT
Organism: Apiospora phragmitis; assembly: GCF_038363925.1. NCBI lineage: Eukaryota > Fungi > Ascomycota > Sordariomycetes > Amphisphaeriales > Apiosporaceae > Apiospora > Apiospora phragmitis. The sequence continues at coordinate 4,469,145 of NW_027117400.1, read as the reverse complement.
CACCCGGATTTCAAGGCGCTTCTACAAGCACAACCTGATTTCCGTTATGACGTCTTGCAGCATGTTGCAGAGTACGAGGGAGGAGCCTCGTCTTCACTGGTGGACTTGATATGTTGAAATTGAATGGGCATACCTTTGGTGACCTTGGTCATACCAAGGCATTGCATTCGAGTATTACAAGCTCGGAGAGTTTAGTTGGGGGTGTTCTGGCTTCGATGCTGAGCGTCGATTGGGTTGAGCTATGCGGTAGGGTTGAGACATGCAGATCATGTCACGATGGATACAGCTTTAATGATGAGCTCAGGGGACGATGGGGAGACGGGCGAGGACACAACGATGACCCATGATACAAGTTACTTATCGCATCAATAGGTAGCAAGCCGAGGAAGAAGATGGAAAATCATATCGCATCCTTTCACTGCTCGTATTATCAGTTTGATATCACTCACACCGCTACCCCAATCAAATGGGCACGATGCATCCGTGGAAGGTTGATCATATTAGTCGCTTGTGGATTCCACCGAGTACCAGATCACTCTAGATACAACAACCCGGATCACCACTCACTGCTACAGCAAATATCCGAATGCCGTTGTGTTTGATGTTCTAGGAGCAGTAGAACCCGTCATGAGACGAGGATGATGGGTTGACCCGTTAGGAATGCGTCTGGAAACCACAACGCATTCAGCCAACAACATGTGCCGACCAACAGTCGAGCCCCCCAAAACTTATGCGGCAACGCCAATATAATAATAGAAGCCAACGCAGACTGATAAACCTGATATTTCAAATCTTTACCTTCAGGCCTATTGCCACCGAGCTTTCTATACAGGTGTGGACAGATTAGACTTTCACCATGCCGCCGTCTTTAGATCACCCCCGTTGAGCATGCCACGTCCAGCCCAGGGCAAAATTGCAACATGGAAAAGTTAGTTAGGGCCGCGGAAAGAGCCCGGAAACTCCTGGAATTAGTCCTCTCAGGAAACGAGTCTGTGGCCAGCCAAGAGGCAATGGACGAAGGTATCCGCGAGCTGATCAATCAGTGGACACCAGACACCCTTGAAGCATGCCACGGTCCTTTCAGCGACGAAGATGCTGAGGAACTATCGGTCGATTTGGACCGACTCTGCGGTGTTGTTGCTAGCTGTAAGCCATGTTGCATCACACCCTTTGCTGGGCATGCTAATTAGATGAAGTCCTAGCGAAGCTTTGCTCCTTACCCCGGGAGGAAGTAGTTGAAGGGAGGCAGGCTATAATATCACAATATTGTGAAGATCATACCTCCGATGAAATCTTGGCCACCATACTGTGGCACATCAGGTCACTTGGAGCAAGAAGAATAATCCTGAAGCCCAGCAGGAGCCTAGCTTCTAAGAATGAAGTCGAGCTGCCACTTGATGGCGATAAATCCCTCTTGGTTTCTCGGGCCATCAAAACAGAAACCCAACTCATGGAGCATGCGAGCCGACTGGACGATACCGGAACTGATCCAGGGCAGTTGAGGGCAGACCACACTTGAGCGACAATGGCACACACCCATAGTATCGACGAGGATTCATCCAAGGGCCATCAGATGGGCGATATAGATGAGGTTTCGACAAGCTGATTCGCCCTTCATCAAGTTCAGCGGCATGAAGATGGTGTTGTCGGTGATTTTGACGAAGTAGTAGCAGAGGGCCATTGGCCGGGAGCACGTCTCAGGAGGTTCTTATCAAGATTCAGCAGCTGCGGGCCCTACTGGGAAAAGAGCCCTGGTAATCACCGCATAAAAAACCAACGTCGTCAGGGCCTTTGAGAAGCTAGGCTAATCATGCGAACACAATATCCCAGAGCAATGAAAGCAGTCAGGACTCGGACGTTATGTCATACGCGATAATCATGGGAAGCGGGTATGAGAGCCTCATCAGCCTAGGCAGCTGACGTATGTAGAGTTGATGTTGTTCGGTTATGAGATATTTGAGTTCATCCACACCGAGGACACCACCACAACCTCAGCAAGCAACACATTCACCTTCTCGGGATTTATATATGCTATTGATACCCTTTTCCCTTGCCCGGGCCGGTGTAGCCGGTTAATATTTCTTATTCTATTATACTTAAAGGCAAGAGGGTTCAACTCCCTCTGCGGGCAACTTTTTTTTCTTTCTAGTTTCGTGTCCCATAGTCCTTTATACATCACTAACATACCCACCAATCAAACTACCCAGACCAGACCATCTTTTGGTTTAAACCCTCTCAATCTTGCGTCTCATATAGTTAGTTGACTATTGGATATCTTTGGTAGGTCCGCGTCTAGAAGCCATTTGAACAATCTGAGTGTTCGCCAGAACTGGAAGGTCAGAATCCAGCAATGGTCAATGGTCCTTGCGAGATATCACCAAGGACATCTTCCAAGGCCAATTCTGACCTAACTGAAGCATGCCTCAAGTGGTAATCATACGGTAATCGGTACATGAATGAATTGCGTTTGTTTTATAGCTAAAGCAAAGTAACTTGGCTGACTGGCCAGATAATGCCTAATCGGTCATACTCGTGAGAACGTATATACATGTGCCAAAGTGGATATAAACTATGCGCCGTATAAATGCCCTAGATGAACAGTGATTTCACAACCGTTAACCGAACAATACTCATTTCATCCGGTCCAGCTCTTCTATTCCCCGTCTTCCTTTTTTATTTGGTAGCGTACTCCTCTAAACTCCTAGCGCTCCTGAAATGGGCTGTCAGCACCCCTTTTTGGATGCCCACTCGAGTAGTTATTTCAGCTAACCAGTTTTATGTCACCGTATAGATCTCCAGATATAGATAATATAGACTCTCCAAAAAGTGTTGCTCGGTCGACTTTCGACTTTGCCTACTCGGCACGTTGAGTACATTGTAGCTTTCGCCAACACCCCCAGTGTAATCCACGTCCAAGCCCGGGCATTGTAGTTGCAAGCCTGCTATATGCCACTGGGCCGACTTCTGCTAAGTGGCGTTTGGCCTGTCTCTGAAGCCGAAGCCTCTGGCCCGCAATCGCGGCCTATGTTGTTCCAGGCTTGGACGGCCGCCGAGGCCTTCCGTAACATCGGGTCGAATGACGCTGTGGTTAATCAACTCTATGCAGATCCTGCAGGCGATTCGGTGGATGAAGTCGCCGGCGAGCGGGGTACGGACGAAGGTCTGCTGCTCGGGTTGAGAGGGTGCCCTATCCCGAACGTCTCCTCGCCAATGAGCTCGCGGATCCGCTCAGAATCAGGTGTCCCTACAGCTTCGGATCCGGACGCATCTGTATCCCCTGGGAAATTCCAAGTCGGGGACGGCCTTTCGGCCTTGACTTTGAATTGGCCGTCAACGATCATCGTTTCACGCCCAAGATTGTCGCGGAATCTAAGATCCTTCGTCCTAGGATCTCGGTGCTCGTTGTACAAGTCGATATCTGGCGGCAGCCAGTTGTCATTGTTCAAGAGGACTCTCGCAATGTCGGTCTTGTCAGTCAACCCCATGACCTTGTAGGGCACTCGGAGGAGATGGGACCACGACTCGCCGACAAAGTCGCAAATCTCCTTCAGCTGTGGATCCGCGATGCCTTGCATCCACCAGACGTTGGTGTTTAGCTTGGCGAAACATAGGTAATGGGCCAAAATGACTAGGGTACGAGGTCGATGTTCTTGTGCCAATGGGATGAAGGGTCTCGGCATGAAAGTAAGGAAGGTGATTACACGCAGGTCAAGAACGGGACCGAACCCGTTCTCCAGCTCCATGTAAAGGGACCCAAGGTAGCGGAGCACTTCGTAGTATATCTGCTGGTGCTCGTAATCATCGTCTCCTGGCTTGATGGAGCTCACCATGAGGAGAAAATTATTCGGGATGTGCCTGAAACTCTTCTCGAGGTCCATCGGAGGCCGATAGAAGAGGATGGCGAGGCCGGACTCCTCGATGGATTTCGGACTGATGATTTCGACTATCAATCCAATACCGCGCCACAGCTGCATCCAATCCACGATATAAAGGAACTTGGAGTTGGCTTCGCGAAACATTTGTGTGCTCAAGGCGCACATCATGAGAGAACTTGCCAGCAGCGCAGGGAAGTCCTTTGGATCGGCGGCCTCTATCGCCGCGCGGTATCCCTCGAAAGCCCTTGCCCGGTACCCGACAGCCTTTGACGGATCGATGTCTTGCCCGAGCCCCTTCAGCTGTAACGCAGAGAGACCCATCAGGCATTGCATAAGGAATGGGGATGCGAAGGCATGCTCAACGACCTTGACACGCAAGCAATGATCAACGGCGGGTGAGCGGCCACCCTCGGTAGCAAACGACGAGTATGTCTCTAAAGTGTAGAACCAGAGCATTTTCATGTCGGTTTCGTCTGCCATGGCCGGGGGGCGGAACATGGGCTCCGATACAATGCTAGTGTTTGCTAGGTCCTTGCTCAAGGTCGTGGTGGGCGAAGATCCCCGCGAAGACCTGGCCGAAGAGGTTGTGCGTGACCTACTCCGCGGCACCACTGCCGTGGAGGGCGGTGGGTTACAGGTGGTGGGATAGACACACGTCTCCCGCCGCAAGGTACAAGAGCGGCATGATGGCCTCGCTTCATCGCACTGGGGGTCTGGTGTAAGCTCCTCGTACTCGTACCTGATCTCGATCGTGGGTTAGGGGTTTGATAGGCTTACCTTTACTTTTCGGGTTTTACATTGCTTGCAGCCGGCGCGGGATTTCTTATGGGGCCGCTTAGGGTGGTACGGCCGATCGAGAAGAGTTCCATTGCCGTCGGTCGGGATCTCAGAGATGGCTCGCTCAGGTTGACGATCAAGAGATAAGAGATCAACATCATCTGCAGGAATCGCCTCGAAATCTAAGCTAAAGTCCAGATCGAGATGCATCTCGACCGTCATTCTGGCAATGGCACGCCGTTCCACAAAAACAGATCGATAAAGTAATTAGATGAGTCAGCCCAGGACTGTAAGTCGATAACATGCCGCATTCGCATCCGCTTAAGGGGAAAGGAAGCAGAAGCCCGTTTCAGGTCGTCGAAGTGGTAGGGTTCTCGGTGAGGACTGGACCCTGAAGTCGCAAGTAGAAAGGGCAGGGCACATGAGGCAGATGTAGGTGGTGGGTGCCGTGGATATGAGGCGTAGTTAAAGGTAATAATAAGGTATTACACAGCCTTCACAGCCTTCGTAACGAACGCATGCAACAGAACATGCCACCCCCAGGGATCCAACAAATCGGCGACGTCAGCACTTGTTCTTTTGCAGGTCCTTCCACTTGCCCGGGTCAGCCATCGGACGGTCCAGGTCGGGGGGCGGACAGGCAGGCTCTCTTGGCGAATCTGACTGAAGGCTGAAGACGCTGAAGCAGCACCGAAATAGACCCGCTTTAGTTATTTTAGGGGACCAACGTCGGGTAGTGGCCCGTTGCCTGTGCTACCTGAGAAAGGGCAGTTCCTTGAACTTCTGTACCTTCCTAATAAGCTAGCGGATCCCAGCGGCACGGTTGCACGGCTAGGGGCTAAACTTTTGGCGCGATCAGTTGACTCAGCTCGGCTTAGTACATGTCAATTGGATAGGTATATTGATAATTATTGTTTGAAGGACGACAGAAGGATTGTCTGTCCATCTGCACTCTGTACTTCTTACATAACATACTCCCGAGAAAATCGATGAGTAAAATACACGAGCAGTAAGCAAGCGAGCTGAGCTTGGCTTTACGAGCACTTGTTTTATCACAACGGAGAAGGCCGATGTAGGTGGCCTCAGCAATAACCACCATTACATCTGCACAACAATGGGCTCTCTCTTCCAGCTCCCCGACGAGCTGCTGGCCACGCTCCTCTCGACCTACCCGTGCCGCGAGCCGCAGATCCGATCCCTCGCGACCCTCGTCTCCCCCCTCGCCGCGCCCTGCCGCAACCTCATCATCCACGGCACCGAGGCCACCGGCAAGAGCGCCATCACCGCGTCGCTCCTGGCCGCCCTGGGAAGCGGCGACGATGACGAGACCAACAAGCTCAGCTATGCCATCGTCAAGTCGCCCGAGTGCGTCACGGCCCGCCACCTGTTCGAGCGCACCACGGCCGCCGTCGCTAACGCGCTGCAATGGCCCAACCCGGCGGGCCGCTGCGAGACCCTCGCGGCGCTGACGGTCGAGCTGAGCAAGATGCTCAAGTACGTGGAGCGAGGCGATAGCTGGCGGTTTGTGCTTGTCTTCGACGCCATTGACCGCCAGAAGGAAGCACCGCCTACGCTGCTACCGGCACTGGCGCGTCTATCTGAAATTGTACGTCTCCCTCCCAAGATTATAGTAGTCTTCCTGCTCCTTCAAGGCACAGTCCTAATCAACATATACTCAACTACAGATACCAAACCTAACAACGATTTTTATCCTTACCGCGCCCTTCCCAGCCCTGCTGCGAACAGCGTCGACCCCGAACCTCTACTTCCCGCCCTACACGAAAGCGCAGTACACCACGATCCTGTCCTCCACCTCGACGCCCCCCTCGCTCCCCAACACCACAACCCAAGAAACCCACGACCTCTACGCCCGCTTCGTCGCCGCCGTCCACGACTCGCTCGCCAAGCCCGCCTCGCGCACCCTGCCGCGCCTCCAGCAAGCCTGCCAGGCCCTGTGGCCGCGCTTCACCGCGCCCATCGCCGCTGGCACGCACAAGGCGCGCGAGTTCTCCAAGCTCCTGATCGCCGCGCGCGCCTACCTGCAGGACGAATCCGTCCTCGCGCCCTCCGTCATTACCGTCACTGCTTCGGCCGACCAACAACCACCACTCAACGGCGGCCTCCAGTCCCAATCCGGCAGCGCGGCCACAACCCCGACGAAGCCCAAACCGTCGAACCCGCTGGCCAAGACAACAACAGACCTCTCCAACCTCCTCCCCCTCGACCGCGAAGCTCCTCCTGCTCGCCGCCTACCTCGCCTCCCACAACGCCCCCCGCCACGACCAAACCGTCTTCAGCACCTGGCACCACGGCCGCCGGCGCCGCGGCGGCGGCGTCACCTCGACTCTAAGTGGCGGCCGCCGCGGCCCGCGGCCCAAGCACCGCAAGATCGCGCGCAAGCTGCTGGGCCCCGGCGTGTTCGTGCTGGAGCGCATGGTGGCCATCTACGCCGCCGTGCGCCGCGAGTGGATCGCGGACCACCAGAAGGGCAGCGAGGGACTCGTGAATAATAACAACAGCGTCGTGGACGGCGACGTGGGCATGGCCGTCGCGACCCTAGCGAGTCTGCGGCTACTACTACGCGTCGGCGGCGCGGCGGCGTCGGGGAGCGACATGATGGATCGGGGCGGACGGTGGAGGGTCGGTGTTGGCTGGGAGGTGATTAGGGGCGTAGGACGGAGCTTGGGGATCGAGGTTGAGGATTGGCTTGTTGAGTAGGGGACGGCGAGCCCAGAGCCCCTGCTCCATCCTGTATTATCTCCAACTTAGTCAGTTCCCATATTTGCTCGATTAATGAATAACTATAGTTGAGATCGTTTCAATTTCATTCTGATCAGGTACTTCTGTGGTACAAATCCAGAAATTTGCTTGCGAAAACGGTCACCCCTTCATTCACACCATGCTGTCCTTCTTTCCAATACGCTAACGCTTCTTTCATTTTCCTATATAACCTTTACTAACTCTATCCCATGGTCTTCTCTTCGCCGCAACCCATTCGTTAAACCAATTTGACTACCCCTATCCTCTCCAGTGTGTTGCACCCTCCCGCCAATTTCGCACAGCCAATGTTTACATGGTTGATTCCAGAGCAAGGATCTGGCGAAGTGTTAGCTAATATTCATTGGAAAGGGACCACACATTTAGAGAAGAAACTTACGATGGCACATCGGTTGGGGATGTAGATGTGAGTCCAGTTCTTGCGGCCATTCCACTCCATGGGGGTAGTGAAGAAGCGCGTAGACTCCTCGAGGCGGTTATGGCCGCCAACCTCCTGCCGGTCCGTGTTCAGCACAATACGGTAGGTGCCGGCGGTGTCGACACCGATGCGGTAGTCCGAGTAGCTGTTGGTGGGGTGGAAGTTGAAGACGAAGACGACGCCCGCGCGCTCAAAGACGATGACCTTGTCGCTCTCGTTCTTGAGGCTGATGTAGGCCTGGGGCGCGTGCAGCCAGCCGTAGCGTTCTTCGGTCGTGTTCATCTGGCGGTCGAACTCGTTGAGGTCCTTGTAGCGCAACAGATCGTCGTCCGTCAGGTTGAGCTGCCGGCGCGCGTACCAGAACGAGTTCTGGTTGCCCTCGCGCGGGAAGTCGAGCCATTCGGGGTGGCCGAACTCGTTGCCCTCAAAGTTGAGGTAGCCCTCGCCGCCCAAGCCGTGCGTTATCAGTCGAATCATTTTGTGCAGAGAAATTCCTCGGTCAATAACCGGCGTCAGCTCCGACATCTTGGACATGTTGGTGTACATTTCGGCGTCACACAGGTGGAACAAGATGGTCTTGTCGCCGACAAGAGCCTGGTCGTGGCTCTCACAGTACGCAATGGTCTTTTCGGCGTGACGGCGGTTGGTGAGGGTCCAGCAGATAGCGGACATGTCCCATTCCTCGTCCTTCAACTCTTTCAGGATCTTAATCCACATGTCGGGCACTGCCATGGCCAAACGGTAGTCGAAACCAACACCACCGAGGGAGAGCGGCAGACATAACGCCGGCATGCCTGATACATCCTCGGCGATGGTAATACACTCTGGGTAGAGGGTGTGAAGCAATTCGTTGGCAATCATGAGGTATACCACAGCTTCCTCGTCAACTCCAGCACCAAAGTACTCATGATAACCACCCGAGAAACCGCTGCAATGTGTTAGTCGTGGTAGTTTAATTATAGTTAGTCGGACTTTAGTGCCCACTTACGTTCCAATACCGTGGTGTGTGTAGAGCATGCTGGTTACACCGTCGAAGCGGAACCCGTCAAACTTGTACTCGTCCATCCAGAATCTCAGGTTACTAAGCAGGAAGCGCAAGACCTCATGGCTGCCGTAGTTGAAGATACGGCTGTCCCACAGTTCATGTCTTCCCTTCGCTCCCTCGTGGAAGTAAAGGTGATCGGTGCCATCAAACTCGTTCAGACCGTCCAGTACGTTCTTGGAAGCGTGACTGTGGACGACATCTATAGGACAACAAGGCCCATGCTGTGGGCCGTGTCGATAAGCTCCTTCAGATCCTCAGGTGTGCCATATCGACTGCTCGCGGCAAAGAAGTTGTTCACCTGGTAGCCGAAGCTGGCGTAGTAGGCGTGTTCCATAATGGCCATCAGCTGGATCACATTGTAGCCCAGGCTCTTTATCCGTGGCAGCATGTTCTGGGTGAACTCCTTGAAACTCGTGACCTTCTGGTCGGGCGACGAAATTCCAACGTGAGCCTCGTATACTCGAGCACTGGCGGGTTTCTGCGGCCGTGGGTGTTTGAAGGTGTACGTCCATTCGGCAGGTGGGTTCCAGAAACGTGCATCGTAGGCTGGCGATACGGAGAGGTCTTGGGTGACATATTTGATCCAGGCCGGTAGCCGGTCGATTCGCTCGTGAGATGGGAAGGTCATGGAGATCTATAAGTATCATGTCAGCGGCAACACAAGCGGGTGTAATATATTCTGCAGCCGTCCGTACCTTAACTTTGGAGTTGTGCGGGATAGCGGGCTGCCCGTTGACGGCCGGGAGCGTGATCTCCCAGATACCGAAGTCATCCCTCTTCATGGGATGAGAGCCTCTGTTCCAGTCGTCTGCCAACCATTAGCGACAAGAATAATGCGTGTCTCGGGGGACGGCTTGAACGTACTGAATTCGCCGATCAAGAAGGCATCAAGAGCACCCGGTGCCCATTCTCGGTAGATGATGTTATTATCCTGGTCCACATTGAAGCCGAACTTCTCTGTGCCCTGAGCGTGATGAGATCTCTATGTTAGTAGTCTGCCCGGGCATGAGCATGGAGCAATCGACACGTACCCGAGAGAACTTCTCGATACCACCCTCGGTTTCGTCAATTTTCTTCATCCAATCTTGGGCTTTGGCGTATCTGCGCTTCAGGGCATCTGTGAAGGGCTCCAGCCAGGGATCGAGCTGAAGGACGCCTAAGGCCATGTCAGTTCACATGCGCAATGGGAGAATGTGAGGGATGGAGCTATACCAGTGCCATCATTGGGGACTCCGCCGGCTGATCCATTGGGAGCCAGCGAATTGGCCGATTTCTCTGCCACTGAATCTGACATTTCCTGGGATTGTTCTGATATTTCGTTTGTTGTTGTTTACTCTCGTCGCAGGTTCTCTTCTTTCAGGAACCTGAGCTGTTATGAGATGGTTATGACGGTAGGATGGAGCTCCCCCGCTAGACAAGCTATGGAGCTATGGGCAAAAGTTGGGGATCTCAAGAGAAGAACAGCAACAGCTAGAAACTAAAGACACTCAGATGTATATCACAAGAAACTTGAGCGGGACAGGATGGCCTAATAAGAGAATCAAGTCAATTGAGGGAGAACAAGAAAACTTCTCAAAGTTCAGTCTAGGCTGCATAGAGATAGATCTCCGTTTGTGAAGTACCTGTAGGGGCTGCTGTCAATCGCATGGAGGTAGTTCAGGAATATGAGCTGCATGTGAGGGGAGCAGACAGCTAGCTAGGCCATTGGGAGATGACGATCGAGGGGCAACAGTGCAGAAGCGACATTTGGCAAATTGGCATTGGGGCACCGACAAATCCAGCGAGCGAATGTAACCCCCTGTACCAGCCAGTAAAAAAAGCAAACAGCCACAGCCATAGCACGTCTCCCGATTTTGTGTCAATCTGCTCCAACAAGGTGGGGGACTTCTCTACATCAATGGCCTCGTCTGTTGGAGGTTTTTGTCATGTTGTTGTCATCCTACAGATTCCTTGCAGATGTCTCGACCAGCCCGCGGGCTAACTGATGCTGTCTCTGTTGCTTTGATATGGGCAGAGCAGATCGACTGATGGGACTCGGTTCCCCTCCCACAAAGTCCTTCTCTGGGGGTGGGATATGGAGACGGAGTGGATGGAGCATCGTCTCCAACTGGGGAAAATGGCAAGATGATCGCTAGGAAAAGTGGGAGAGCTGGAGCACTGGCACCACTGCGTTTCTGCACTGCACTTACCGCGCATTCAACACTCTGGTATCCCTGTCCATGCCCCTCCCAGCCCGTCATCAGCTGTGAGCTACGGAGTACTGGTAGGTGCTCCTGCTAGCGGAGTAGGATGTAGTTGGCGGCTAGCTTATTAGCGGCTTAAATCCCACCTCGGGACCCGAAGCTCTGCGGTCTGGCAGTGCTGTGTCCCCCGCAACGCCAGGGAGACTGTGAGCCACCACCCCCAGCATGCGACCGCCGCGGCTCTCACAGCTTGCTGACACACAATCATGATAAACCTCTCCGATCCAGGACCACCAACCATTGCCGGAGCTGCTGACTGTCACCGAGCTGGGAATCAAGCTGTTGATACAACTCATTCATTAGTTTCAGACATCTATCTATCAGGCTGATATTTCGTCTGTCATAAACCCAGCAGGCGAGCTGACTGTAGCCAAGTCAAACAATTCGTTTGATCATCTTCTCTTGACCCTGTCCTTGAACCTTGACCCACCTGCACGTTATCTCCATACCATCCGCTCCTCGAAGCCGAACGTCGCATCGAACCGGACCAGCATCATATGTTTCCCGTCGAGGATCGGTCGTAGTTCGTAGGCTTTGGGCTCCAGGCTGGCTGCTGCTGCAAAAGCTTAGGGAGCGAGCACGCCCAAAAGCTGCTGGCCATGATGATGATGTTGTCCGTCGTCAGGCGGCCTGGTGCCATTGTTTCGACCTCGGCGGTTTCCGTCCCCGCCATCGTCATCATGCCCGGCCCTTCTCGACCTCCTTTGCCCCCAAGACCGCGCCGCGCCGGACCCGAGACTTCTCCAACAGCTTCTCCAACACCTACGACCCGGACGAGGAAGGGCGGGGGCCTATGTTCACTAAGAGCACATTCGGCGTCCCCCAGTTCTACCCCGCGCGACCTCAAGAAGCGCGTGGACGAGTACGTAGTCGGCCAGGAACGGGCCAAGAAGACCATCTCCTCCGTCATCTTCAACCACTACCAGGGCGTGCGGCGGCGCAACCACCAGGAGGAAGTGGAGAGGAAGCGGCAGGAGAAGGATACTGAGGCGCAACGAGGCTCGGGACAGGCAGGCGCGCGAGAAGGACGCACCGCCGCCGACCCATCCCGTCGAAGGTTCGCTGTACAATGACTCTCCGCGGCATGACTTTGCCACTGATGACTTTCCCGAAGACGAGTATCCCGGGCACAATGATTCGGTACGACATACGCATCCAGAAACAGCATGGCAGCAGCAGCAGCACCGAGAGCAAGAGGCGGAATTCTATATACCCGAGGACACAAGTCGGCCGCAGCCTGTCAAGATAGATAAGAGCAACCTTCTGTTAGTAGGTCCAACAGGAGTTGGTAAGACGTATATACTTGAGTGAGTTTTGGCCCCGACACAGACAGACAACACTATCTGTAAGTGCTCAACTAACAAACCGCCTTGCAGGACTTTGAGCAAAAAGATAAACGTACCATTCACGATATGCGACTGTAATTCCTTTACACAAGCCGGCTACATTGGCCAGGACGTGGAAACCTGTATTGAGCGGCTACTAATTGAAGCCAACTACGATATCAAAGCTTGCGAACATGGCATCGTCGTGCTGGACGAGTTCGACAAGATCGCGAAGAGAGAAACGATGAACGGCCGGGACGTGGGCGGAGAAGGCGTGCAACAAGCCCTGCTCAAGCTTGTCGAGGGAACCAAAGTAACCGTGAACGTGAAGGACAATCGCTCCTCGACGTCCCGCAACGCGAGTCCCATAACCACCAACTACTCCGGGCCCGGCTCGACGTCGTCCACCTCGGGACCTCAATCACAACCTCCGCAACCAGGCAAAGTGGATCAGTACACCATCGACACGAGCAACATCCTCTTCGTCTTCTGCGGCGCCTTCGTCGGCCTCGACAAGGTCATCCTCAACCGCGTCGCGAAGCCCTCGATGGGCTTCGGCTCCGAGCTGCGCGGCCGGAGCGGCAGCTCGGGCAACGACAGCAACCAGCCCGACCTGCCCCCGGAACTGTTCAAGCACCTCCCGCACCGCCCGCCCAACGCGGCCGACGCCTCCATCCTGACGGCGCTGGACCTGACTACGCCCGAGGACCTGCAGGGCTTCGGCTTCATCCCCGAGCTCATCGGCCGCCTGCACAACATCGTCGCCCTGTCCCCGCTGTCGCGCGACGACCTGCTGCGCATCCTGACGGAGCCGCGCAACTCGCTCGTCGCCCAGTACACGGCCCTCTTCGAGACGTACCCGTCGCGCCTCACGTTCACGCGCAAGTCCCTCAAGGCCATCGCGGCGCGCGCCGAGCGCGCCCGCACCGGCGCCCGCGGGCTCAAGATGGAGATGGAGCGCGTCCTCGCCGAGGCCGTCTTCGACGCGCCTATGCCCCTACGTGCTCGTCACCGAAGCCGCCGTCCTGGGGCGCGATAAGGTTGGGTACTGGGCAAGGACGGCCGCTTCGAGGTCGAGCGGCGCGTCCGCGATGAGGATGGGCCCGATGATGTCTCTGGCGGCGGCGGCGACAATAGGCACGTCGTCAGTTCGCATAGTTTTGAGGAGTACCGCGAGGCCGGGCAGAGCGGTGCTTAAACAGGAAAAGAATCATGTCAACACGATGTGGGTAGCGGTTGTTTTTATCTACGGGGCTTTCCCCAATGTCTGGCGTACTTTGGGCAAACGAACAACATTTTGGTTCGGACATGAGTTTGTGGACAAGTACCTACCCTATTCCAGGGGCGGACCGAGGGAAGGAGGAAAGGAAGTATAATCTAGTTTTGTTTGATTTTACGGTCTACTTACTAGGCGTTATGAGTTCAGGGGCATTATGAGATCATCTATCATGACAGTCAGGATTAAAGGTTGCATATGATTGCATACTTATAGCGATAAGCAGAACAGTGTTCCCGTATCGGGTCATGAATCGAAGGAATATTCAATTTTATAATGCTTGTCTCCTTGATGGCGCTGGATTTCTGGCACCCACCGCCCATTATTTTGATGCTGGGGATTGATTCATTCCAGAGCTTCAGATTTGACCCGCACGTAGGGCAGGTCGGGGTATGGGGAAATGTGCAGGGTAAAGGCCCGATTGCTTCACTTTGATCGTTCGATGCTGCTGTCTGTGTGACATATGCAATGCTACCTGGTCGATCCTGGCAAGAACTATGAGTACGTTACAGTAGTTATAAGCCAGGTCTCTCCTATGACGCTGTCTCGTTACAGCCGTACCTATACGTAGGAGGCTCGGCCCGGCGTATAATTTTACTGATTCATTGGCAGGACTCTTAGTGCAGTAAGTTCATGCCAGCATAGTCCGTTATCGAGACGGGCAGCCAGACAGATACTCACTCCTTGGTCAGTAGGATAGAAGCAAGCACATGAATCTGATGGGAAACAAAAGCATGGGGAATCTTCCTTGTGTACATATTTACATCGTCTTCCGTACCACCTCTCCCTCTCTGCCTTGCTGTCTTTCTCTCGGGGCATCTCCTCCAAGAAGGGATACCTACCACCAAATTCACTAGAAAAATCAAAATTGCCTACCACGATCTGGAAAGCCAGCCAATGCAGCCCGCCCCCCAGTTTCCAGCAATTCATGCATCGCAGTTGTTTGTACATGGAGGTGCCGATCCACCCGCGCCTTGCTTTTCCGAGCTTTCTTCTTTTTCTAATGACAAAGGGAATGGAGTATGGGGGATCTCTTCTTTATTATTCTTTGGACGAGGTTTGTAGGTTTGTTGATTTGGTATGTCAGTAATAGCCAAGGGCTAGCTAGCAGTGGCAACCGCAGCAGCAGCAAAAGCCGCGACACACGCGAGGACACGAGTGACGGGCTTACTTCTGGCCTGGAGGCGACTGAACCATACCCTTGCCCTTGTAGCCGGCCGCAGAGACACCTGTAAGGGGCTCGGCATTTTGGCGCTGCAATGCTATGTGTCAGTAAGACGTTCCAATGATGCTGTAACGGTTATTTGCTATGACGCACCTTGAGGAACTCGTTGGAAGCCTCCTGGTACTCCTTTGTCATCGTGCTGGGGGCGGGCTTGGCGAACATGCGCATGGTAGCGAAGATGGCGAAAGAAGTGGCGACACCGATGACAACGTAGAGAACGGTCTTGCGGCCCTCATCGGCAGGGGGCTGGGCACGAGGGCCGTGGGCACCGAAAGCAATCCAGTACGCTGTAGAAGAGGTTTTATCGTGTCAGCCTGTCGCTCCTTTGAAAAATGTGGAGATGGAGTGTGTCATGTCTTCGAGTGTCAATTGCAGTATTTCAATCGGACAAGTGCCAATTGGGTCTCCCAGCACACGCCAATCGGTCATATGTTTCTGTCCCAAGGTTTTTCTGCACCCCCAATAACTCCCCAGACACTGGTGTGTTGTTATATAGGACGCAAGGAATCTCTCGACGTACCGGCCTTCTTCTCTTGGACGGTGAGTTCGGCCCAGTTGCCCTTCATGCGGTCGCGCAGGGCCATCCAGAGCTCGGCCTGCTCGGTCTGGGGCATACCCTCCCATCGCTTCTCGATGTTGGCCAGAGTCGGGTTGGAGATGGCGTGTGTGGAGGCGGCCGCCCGCTGGACTCGGAGGGAGAAGCTCGGGCGCCAGCGCGCAGGAGCGAGGAAGCGGATGTTCGCATCATCTTGTCGGAGAAGGTGGAAGAGAGGGAGTTGAAGAAGAGGGAGATTGGACCAATTGAGCCGGATTGTCGACGGGATCGGTCTTGGACGTGGACAAGACGTTGGGTATTCGGATGGATGGAACAATAAGACTGGAGAAGACCTCACGAAATTGAGCTTTTTTGATGTTGCGTCGGCTTCCGGTTGGCAAGCAGAAGTGGTGGTTCGATTTCAGATTCCTTCGACCGGGCACGAGCCAATGGCCAGCGCTACCAAAAGAGTAAATAGTGGGCCATGCTGTCAATTCGGGTAATCTGGTTGAGCTTCGAGCTTCAGCTCCAGCGCTGGGGGGGACCGGATCAACTAACTGCCCGGGCTGTCCCCCATTCACCGCACCAATTACGTCTTTCCAGGCAGCCTCTGATCCCAATGCAATGGTGCGATGTGATGCAAGGGGCGCAATTATTGCAGCGAAGCACTATATTTGTTTGCTACGAGCTGTTTGACATTTGCTAGGTACCTGACTTGACGGCCCAATGCATTTCTCCGAGGTTGCAAGCTGAATAAATTGACTTGGCTGTCTGGACATGCCAAACACGCAGTATTGCTTTCACCCCCAAAATGGTCAGCCAGCTTTGGGACAAATGTTGTTCCATACTTGACTATTGAATCAGTCTACACTCCCCTTTCCGACATGTTGCCAGCCCATGGAAGAGAAGATGTGAGTGACTGATCAGAAGTCAAGTCGATGAACCACGTCCGCAATACTCAAGCTCGCTCGCCCTCAAAAGGGTGTTCGTATCGCCATGAACCAGCATGGCGAAGAAATACGGCAGAACGAGTGGCGTTTAGAGGGCTGACAATGGTGTAAGATGACCTCGGCAGATGTTCCTTCGGCTTCAGATATGATATATTTCCGCTCAATATGTAATTCATGTAGTCGTTATCATCACATGCGCTCGAGTGGCTCATCATGAGGTCGAAGTTGCAATTGCAAGTCGTTCATGGCAGCCACCGGTTTCCCACCTCCTTTTCCCGCCTTTTTGTTCTCGGCTCCCCTCAAGACGGATCATAACCATGACTTCTCCATGTTCCTCCTCGTCCCTGCTGTCGTTCCCTAAATGAGTGCCTCTGCGCTGAGCCGCCGTGTCCGCGTGGAAGCGGCCATTCTTGGTTCAGCGGATGGTCCCCGTGCCTCTGCTGCTGCTGCTGTGGCGGCGTTGGTGGTGGCGGCGCCCACCGGCCTGTCCCTCCGCCACCACTACCACCACCACTGCTAGCATAGAGCGTGGACACTTCCGAGTAGGTTGAGTATGGCGAGTGCACCGTGGCGGCACTGCTCGGATGCGGACTGGGGAACGGACTTAGACCACCACCGCCGCCGCTGCCAGGCGTTCCATGCGCTCCGCTGCTACTATTTCGACGACGTACTCCTCCTGCTCCTCCCCTTGGTGGTTCGCCCTTGGTAGCCCCGCCAATGATACTGTCATGTCTGCCACTGCTTCCAATCTCGTTCCGCGGCATCGTCGTCTCATCCGCTGCCAGTTCGGACTTGAAAACACCAGTCTGCTGATCCCACGGCCCCCTCTGCTGCGCTTCCTCGGCCGACAGCTCGGCTTTGTACCCCACGTACGGCTGGCTGTCCTGAGAGTTCAGCGTAGGTCTGACGGTAGTAGTTGGAGGCGGCGGCGTTTTGTTGAGGTTGTAGTTGTAGTACATAACCTGGTCCTGCTGCTGCTGCTGCTGCTCGGGCGGTGCTACGTCGTATTGATGGGGGTGGGGATGGGGATGATGGGGCGCCGAGTTAGTCTCAAGGTTGTTTTGGCTGTTCCTCCTTTGCTTCCGCCGCCGCACCAGCAATCCCAAGAAGACCACCGCCACGATGAGCAGCACCGCCCCCGCCGCGCCGACGCCGATCCCCGCCTTGGCCCCCACCGTCAAGCCGCTTTCGTCCGATGATGATGCTGTGGTGCCAGGAGTTGAAGACGGAGCCGCTGTCGTGGTGGGTGGCGTGGTGATGGAGGATCCACGTGATGATGAGCCAGTAGTAGGCGTGGGCGAGCTGTTGGCCGTGGTGGTGGAGGTGGCATTGGCCGGCTTCACCCCGGCCGCGGTCGCCGTGGGGTCGAAGCCGCTGGTCCACTTGATAGAACCGCCCGCAGAGTTCGGCAGGCTGGCGAAGGCGGGCAGCACCGATGCACCCTTGAGGACGGTCGACGAGCAGTAGGGGTCGCAGCTGGCGTGCGGCAGCTTCTCCAGCGTCGTCTGGTTCGCGTCCACCTTGCACCCGCCCCAGATCGTGTCGTCGTCGCCCGCGCCGGCGTGGCACAGCTGGATGGCCACCCACTCCTGGCCGTGGAAGAGGGAGACTTCCAGGGGCACGCCCGCGCGTTGAAGCCGGCATCGGTGCAGCCGGCTAGGTATGTGTTACCGGCTATTTTGGCATAGCTGTGGTCAGTGGAATATGCTTGGCTTGAGGATGAAACTCTTCGTACTATACTGGTTGAACGGGGGGAAGAAGGAAAATCTGCATAAGAGAGAGACTGACTATCAGAATTCCAACATCCGTTCGCATTCCCCAGGCTGAGGCACATATCCCCCGCCTGGCAACACGGCCAATGACCAAAGGCGACGTTGCCGCATGCTATGAAGTTCCCTTTCGTCTCCTCATGCTCCGCGTAGTAGCATGTGCCGTTGGACACATTGATGTCCGGTGGAGAGCCCGGGTCGCCCATCTCGAAATTCCGGATCCCACGGTTCTCTTCGATGTCTATATGTATTATGCTGTTTAACCCCGAGCTGTGTGCGGAGTGATGTCTGTGTGGCGAGACGTAGTACTACGCTGCAGTGTGTTCCAGATTTCTCACGATGGTCCATCCAAACATCTAGAAGGAGAGACAAACGAGAGTGGTGTGTGTGCAAGTATAAGCTTGGGAGTGGGCACTCGAGCGAAGGAATCGACTCGACTGCCATATGTATGGGATGGCAGTCTGCAGGGTTCACCCAAGTGCCAGGAGACATGAAGACTTTGAGTGGTCCAAGCAGGATAGACAGAGTCGGAGGCAGCCCTAAGGGTGGGGAGGAATGGAGTGGTCGCCGTTCAGTCGTTCTGCGACGCCTGCCTACCTGACTTCCCGTACCTTGACCCTTACCACGCCGTATTATGGTTTCCAAGGGAAACCGTCCAATAGCTGGCATCTCTCACGAGTGCCGATTGGCGCAAGGTCTGGGCCCGGCTATCGTTGGAGCTTGCATGTAATGCATAGGCTACCGTGCTGCACTATACCCGCGGGGCTCAGGTGCGGCTGTGCGGGCGTGGTGTTGTGTTACTTCTGTGAGGGTGACCGACGGAGTTCTCCAGGTTTGACTGTTACGAGGCGCATGCAGCAACGCTGTGCTGCAGAACTCGGGGTGCTCGTATTGGATGACTTAAAAGTACGAGGAGGACCACCCTGCAGCCAAGGTCACACACAACAAGAAAGGGCGTGCGACCTTACGAAAAAAGGTATCATCTGTAGAGTCGGTCTATCTTTTGTCCCATTCTGCGACTTCGCATTTGCCTCAGCGAGCCCCTGCTGGTAACAGAAGGCTTCGAGAACACGTTGCTGCCCAACAACGCATCCCAAATATCCGAGACCCCTGAAGGCATGTCTAAGATCTTGTATCTCGACGTGGATGGTCATCAGATGGGGATACTGGCTGTATACCTCTGACAATCGATCAATTTTCAACCAACCTCCTCAGAAAGTGAAACTGCAAGATGTCAAACGCTGACGCTGACGGATGATGGTCTGATGGGCCGGTGAGATCACTATCGTTGGAGCGTGTCTTTGCTTAGCTAATGTAAGATGGCGCTGACGGGCTGAATGCCGCCAACCACCAATAGGACGGCTGAGATGCCCTAAGCGCCCGCCGTGCAGAGACATTAGCTCCGTTGCCTGCGTGGCATGATTAATCCGAACGAAACACATTCTATAGAAAGGGTAATCTTTCCCGCCTTTTCGATGACCTTGATAGTTTCATAGTGGTCGGCGAAAATACTGGCCGTTTTCCGGGTAAGCGGGAAACAACAACAGGATTGGCTGGCGGCGCCGGGGGTCGTTTTGAAAGGGACCTTTATGCAGGTCGCCATGCTGCCAATGAGCTATTCGAGGAGTTCCTAGGTTACAGAACTTCTCAACATGCCCAAGTAGTAAGTATGTGACCTAAGCTAAGTCTTTGGTTGCTGTCCTGTAGCGTGATTTTTAAGTACTGACGCAAGAAATACCTGGAAAACTTATTGTGTTGAAGAAGCAAGCCCATATTCTCGTATATTGGTCCCCATAGTAGTATATAAATCGAATCATCTATGGCGTATCATGAAAGTCATTCAGGTACCGTCCTGGGTATATCCAGGATCATGTGTATCCTAGCTTGCTCATCCATTCCCAAGGACTGACAGGGTGTGATATAAGAGTAGTCCGACTTTCGCTGTGGACTGCACAACACAGGTTTTGCACAAAATCCTGGTCCGGGGGACCAGCTCCGCAAAGTCTTCTTGTAGAGAGCTAGCAGGGCCTTTCAAATCCTGTATACTATCGATAAAGCCAATGACAATAGCCGCGGTGGCTGCGGCAATGGGGTCCGCAAACGAGGTCCCCTGAACCGGCTCCCTCTTAGCATTCAGCGTACATGAAGGGACTCACTCTCCAAGAGCACAGGTTCGGTCGCCGATCCCATGTCGGAGCCGACACGCGAGGGTCGGGCATGGCGCTGATTCGCAGAGTGTCGGTGTGCAGCGCGGCGGGTCAATAGGTTGCCTGGTTCCGGGTTCCCTCCCTCATTACCGGCCGCCGCGAATATCAGCACGCTATTGTCTCGCGCATTGCGAATCGCTCTTATGATAGGGGAGCAGCCTCGTGTTCAGCCACTGGATACGACGACGCCTGTGATATAACGAGCAGTGTAGCCTGAAGCTGCTACATGTAGATGGGTGAGTAAGGCATGACTGCCATTCTTACAGCCTTACCCAAAACCCACGACGATGAGGACAAATTCCATGTTCAGACTGTGAACCACAACAGCACCCATGACTCTAAAACTTGATCGATATGGGTTATGTGCGAAGAACGTACTTCCGCTCACCATCATGGGACCGAAGTCCCGATGAAGTCGAGCTTGGAAGCGCGATACCGGATGTCAAGGCAACAAGATGAATGTGAGCACAGAGGCATCTTTGTCAGTCCGCAGAGCATAGAAGTCCACCCTCCCATATTGCCGGATCCGTAGTGTTGGCATTCCAAGTACTGAAACTTCGCGTGGGCCGGAAAGGCGATGACGCGAGGGCGGAAGCTTTCATCAATGGCGCCATGCTTGGCTTGAAGAATGCTAAACATAACGCGATCGTGTCTGATAGAGACCCCACGGATGAGACAAAGATCGAAGAGGGTTATTATCGTTAAAGATTAGGGCTCAACGAGGAAACGGGAGAGGAGTGCTTCGTCTTGCATCAGGATAAGGTCTGAAAGTATCATCCAACGTTACTAGAAAACAAGCTATCCACGACTAGAAAGCCGTTTTCCCCAATCATAGTTCAAACTAGTTGAATAGGTAAACGATTCAGTGGCAACGTTACCTTAAACTATATTTGTATGCAATAGGAGGTATGTGAAGCTCTGGATATCAACTGTAGAGGGTAACTCATCAAGTTCCCCAACATTCAGCTCATTCCGATCATGGTCTTAAGGGGCTCCGTTTCCCCCCTGATTGATTGGCCTTTCTCTTTCCATTCTATGATTTAAAGCATCGATACCCCGCAAAGGCTGTTAGGAGTATTGAGGCGGTCTTGAATATCGCGAGTCCAGGAGCTGGGAACTCCGGCTCACAGCGAACGGCTCCTCCCTGGTCTTGTATACCGGTCAACTTCGGGGGAATACACCGGCGACGTCGGTGCGGACCAGACCGATAGATCCGTCCTTATGATCCGTATCGGACCAATCTAACACAATGCCGCTTCCTTGGTACGATCCTGTGGTGAGGGAGGTTTGGAACCAGAGCCCCATACATAATGACAGGCCATAATTACTTCCCCCGCATCTCAACTCAACAACTCCACTGTCCAAATCCGGGGCGCCCACGTCCCTCCGAAAGTGTACCTTGTTTGGGGTAGAACAAATGAAGGCTCGATCCGTGCACTATTTTTTAAGCTTATTTCTTCTTTCTTTTTCTTACCAACGGTGTACATTGTTTACACTAGAAAGGAGCCATGAGCTACGTCTTCCCCGACTTCGACGACCTGCCAGCGGTCCCGACACACCCAAGGGTGCCTCTGGGGATTTTACGATAAAGACGGTGTGAAGGATGAGGTTGGATGTAAGTAATATGCACACATATCTACCATCTATCAATATTGGAATTCCTCATTTAACTAAAGTACTTGTCCTTCCCTCCCTCAGCCGTAAACCTCCTGACGCCAGACGTGGTAAAAGAGGCGAGCCGCGAGATCCAGACCGGTCAGCACGTCCAGCTGGACTGGCCACTCGAGTCCATCAAGCACCCCGGGTTTGCGCGCGTGCCCCTGAAGCATCGCCTCCTGGACAACTACGTGTCGCTGAAGGAGTACGCCCTCGACGACGAGTTGGAGTTTAACACGCAAGGGGGTTCGCAGTGGGATAGCCTCAAGCACGTAAGTCAACCACCCACCCTAGCCCCCTTTTTACCTCTTCAGAATCCCAGGTACTAGAATAGTGTTCATGTTTAACATGGTGCTTTGCATAGTATGCCTACCAAAAGAAACAACTCTATTATAACGGGTTAACTTTCGAGGAGGCCAAGAAGTCAATAACGAACGGACTGCACAGTATGGACTGATATGTTCCAACTCTTTAGATTTGGTTCGACTGACAGGTACACTAGACTTCTGTGATCGCGGTGGCATCGTGGGCCGCGGAGTCTTAATCGACATGGTGGGTCAACCCCTAATGGTTGGATAATGTGAATTAGCAGAACCATCTAGCTGACCCGGAGGGCTTCTTCGTCCCGTTTTCAGGTTCGCTACTGGGACAAAATCGGCCAGGAGCTACCAAACCCCTGGTCCTCCTACCGCATCACAGTCCAAGAGCTAGAAGCCGCCCTCGCCGATCAAGGCACCACCATAAAGCAAGGCGACATCCTGCTCGTCCGCTCGGGCTACATCAAACGCCACAACGCGTCCCCGGAAGCCGAGTGTCAAGCCGGCACGCAGGGCGCCACCTCCATCGGGGTCGAGCCGTGCGAGGCGACGGTCCGGTGGCTCTACGGCCACCACTTGGCGGCCGTGGGCGGCGACACGATCGGGTTCGAGGCCCTGCCGCGCGACCCGGCGAACGTCTGGTCGCTGCACGAGTGGCTGCTCGTCTTCTGGGGCACGCCCATCGGCGAGCTCTGGGACCTCGAGCGGCTCGGCGGGATCTGCGAGGACTTGGGCCACTGGACGTTCTTTGTCACGAGTGCACCTCTGAATGTGCGAGGGGGCGTGGGGAGCCCGCCGGGGGCGATTGCCATCTTCTGATGGTACTGATGTGTCGCAGTCGTTTTTCATGCCACCAAGCCGCTTTATAGATGGCTAGAATAGATCGTATAACAGCAAGATTGGATACGCACTAGGCCAGGATGGCGGATTTGGCTCGGAGTTAGAAGAGGACCGTGTATGCCAGATGTCAAGTTTGTCCCAATAATATCTGCTGCTATTTATTTCGATGGAATTTGGTCTTGATGCATATCCCTTAAGATAACCCTGTTAAGCTCAGGTATGGT
This sequence comes from Apiospora phragmitis, assembly GCF_038363925.1. Lineage (NCBI taxonomy): Eukaryota > Fungi > Ascomycota > Sordariomycetes > Amphisphaeriales > Apiosporaceae > Apiospora > Apiospora phragmitis. The sequence continues at coordinate 4,445,685 of NW_027117400.1, read as the reverse complement.
CAGTTCGATGAACAACAAGGTGTCATGATGTCTCCTGAGATTTCGAAAGTAGATAAAATGATTATGTAGAACACGCAGTCCTATACCCCCCCCTGACAGCTACTTTGCATTGCACTAACAGTACTTCAATATTAGAAGTAAGCAATCATCATCTTAAAGTAGGAAGAATTAATAAAACGAATACGGCAGCAAATTATAGTCCCACATGTGGGGCAGGGTTAAATAGGGGAAGTCCCGCACCTAGCTCACGAGATACTTTTCTAGTAGTAACACTCGTCTTTGTTTGTACTCATAGAGTGATACAATTTCGAGCAGATGCCATACATACAGTGCATCTCGTAAAACAGTAATGTGGACAGAGCTCAAAGGTAAAGAGACTTTCATATCTTGATCCTGAACCGTTGGCTATGGGAGAATCCATGGGACAGCAGCAAAAGACCACCACGACAGACATAATATGTGGCCATGGCATGATACACCTTCCTGATATCGGTTATTTTTGCCTGCTACGACATGACAAGATTTAATCCCTATCAACCCCCGGTTGGTATCTGAATCTTAATGTATAGTTTCCATGATGTTGGAATGTGACTCGAAGCAAGATGGTTATCATAGTTATTTCCTCGTCACCCGACAAAGAGAGGGTTGGTAGAATTAAAACGTTACTCATCCGAAGCTATGCCATGTCAGGGAACTGCAGGAGGACCCCCATTTAAGCCGCACAGTATTATCAACGCGGGAATTATGGTGGATTCATGGTATACAGCTTACAAAAGGAACTCGATTGAGCTAGGTATCACGCCCAACCACACAACTCTCCTTGTCTAGATATACACAGGCCACCACCTTTTTCGCCTCCCTAGTAGCGACGCTCTATTAACAGCCTGCACCTCGCTCGACCTTTAAAGAACCGATTACGAAGACTTCTCCAGCTCAGCCAGGATCTTCTCACCCTTCTCGCGGGCAGAAGCGAAGTCGCCAACCATGTAGAAAGCACCTTCAGGCATGTCGTCGCCCTCACCGCTCAGGATAGCCTTGAAGGAGGTGATGGTGTCCTTGAGGTCGACGAGCTTACCCTCGATACCAGTGAAAACCTGGGCGACGGTGAAGGGCTGCGACAGGAAACGCTGGATCTTACGGGCGCGCTCGACGGTAAGCTTGTCAGCTTCCGACAACTCATCCATGCCCAGAATGGCAATGATATCCTGAAGGGACTTGTACTCCTGGAGGATCTGCTGGACACGGGTGGCGGTGTCGTAGTGATCCTGACCGACGATACGGGGGTCCAGCATACGGGACTTGGAGTCAAGAGGGTCGACAGCGGGGTAGATACCCAACTCGGAGATACCACGGGACAAGACAGTGGTGGCATCCAAATGGGCGAAGGTGGTAGCGGGGGCGGGATCAGTCAAATCGTCAGCAGGGACGTAGACGGCCTGGACGGAAGTAATGGAACCCTTGTTGGTGGTGGTAATACGCTCCTGCATTTGACCCATGTCAATGGCGAGAGTGGGTTGGTAACCGACGGCAGAGGGGATACGACCCAGCAGGGCAGACACCTCGGAACCGGCCTGAGTGAAACGGAAAATGTTGTCAATGAAGAGCAACACATCCTGACCTTCCTGGTCACGGAAGTACTCGGCGATGGTCAGACCAGTCAGGGCAACACGGGCACGGGCTCCTGAGGGCTCGTTCATCTGACCGAACACCAGGGCGACCTTGGACTCGCCATCCAGCTGAATGACGGAAGTCTCCTGCATTTCGTGGTACAGATCGTTACCCTCACGGGTACGCTCACCGACACCGGTGAAGACGGAGTAACCACCGTGGGCCTTGGCGATGTTGTTGATAAGCTCCTGAATGAAGACAGTCTTGCCGACACCGGCACCACCGAACAGACCAATCTTTCCACCACGAGCGTAGGGAGCGAGCAGATCGACAACCTTGATACCGGTAACGAGAATCTCAGCAGTGGTAGACTGCTCGATGAACTCCGGGGATCGGCGTGAATGGGCAAGAACTTGTCGGACTTGATAGGACCACGCTCGTCAATGGGGTCACCGGTGACGTTGATGATACGGCCTAGCGTGGCAGGGCCGACGGGAATTGTGATAGGAGCGCCAGTATCGGTGGCCTTGGCGCCTCGGACGAGACCCTCGGTACCTATATATGGAGTGAGCAACTCCGGCCGAGCAGATTTTGACATCGAGAGCCAACTTACCGTCCATGGCAATGCAACGAACGACATTCTCACCCAAATGTTGCTAGAGATTCCGTTAGAATATGGCCATTGAAAATTGCTGCAGCTGGGCAAAGCTTACAGAGACTTCCAGCACAAGCTTGTTGCCTTGGTTGTCGGTCTGGAGGGCGTTCAGAATCGGGGGCAGCTTCGCACCGTCGAACTTGACTGCAATTGAGGTTAGAAAGGTTCGGCTGGTGTTTCGATAGCTCTATTAAGCTTCGTTTCGAAGTTACTGACCATCTACGACGGCACCGATGACCTGCGAAGACAATGTGTGGTTAGCTCAGGCCAATTCTCCCCATCGGGCCCAAGGCTGATTTTTCAGCCCGGGCCATAGCTTCCCCAGAGCTCCAAAAACTCACCTGGTAAATCTTGCCATCGCCGACACCGCTGGCTGTGCTTGCGAACCGGCTGGTGATGGGGAATCTGAGGCTGGCAGGTCTGGCGACGCGGCGGGCACCGGCTGTGAAGGTCGGGCGAGCTGCCCGAGCGAAGGAAGAAATGCCGCTGATCCAAGGAAAGGCCAGGGTTAGCTCAATTGCGAAGTCAATTGGCGGCGGGGGCGGGCCAAAACCATTGGAGTCGAGTCAGACTTACCTCTTGAACATCTTGAGAGATGACAAGACGCGAATTGAAAGGATGGGAGTGGAGGTGGTGATGAAGCTTGGGAGGAGGGAAGGGAGAATCGGGAGAAAGTGAGATCTGGTTGCTATGAAAAACCTCAACAGCACCAGAGAAGTTGCCGAAGCAGAGGGAGCTCCACTTTCTCTTCACCCAGCTTGCCTCAAAAACACTCTAGTGCCTGCACGTGATCGGATTAAACAGGGTGGCCCGAACTTCCTCTTGTTTTGCTGCATACGTCGCTTAAACCGATCCAAAGGTCAATTGCTCAATGCTCTCAACCAGGCTCACCACCAGACCAGTGCGCCCCGGCCAAAATCGGAACGGAAGAAGCACAGCTTGGGGAAGGAACCTTTTTCTTTGTGCCGGCCCACTGTGGACTTGCCTTTTTCTTTTCTTTTTTCAACAAATTTGGTCCGAGGAAGGGTGAATGACATAATCAACTTGGGAACTTCACCCAAAGATTCATCATCAATGCTTCAAGAGCACCCATGGATGCTATTCTCCAGACACCACCGCAGATCAGCCCTACCATACGCATGTCCATAGATGCTTTGAACATCAGTTTGATTATCCAACTGTGCATTACCTTCACAACTCTCTATGATTTCAGTGGTTTCCAGCACGGAAGACAACTTGGCAGGTCACTTCTCAGTTTCTATTACGCAATGCACCAAAGTCATGTTACCCATTCATCCGAGAACACCTGCAAATATTATGATATAATTTTATACAGGACAAACGTGTAGGTGCCCGACTATGCAGTTTCTGGTTTCATTGAACTGGGATATTCATCAGATTTGGCCATAAGCGTTGCATTCTCGGAGAGAGCAACCGATGAACTGATGTAGTCTCACACTCATGTTACTAGCTCTTAGTAATCAACATGGACAGACCAATACTTGAGGTAGATCACGTCTTCCTTCCATCCTCTAGTCGAGAACTGCCTATAGTAATACACATAGTATGCATATGCAGTATTACCCAGAGTCACTGTGATATACTCAGCTACTGTATATAACTAACAGCCTCTAGTGTGTCTTTAATTATTCATTTCTACATGCTTACTTAATTAACTGTAAGTTTCAAACTTAGATGGCTTTGTAAACTGTAATTGGTACATACAGAATTTATAAGCAATGCAACACTTCCTCGAGTCTTCTAGTGAGTACCAGCGATCTCATCGAGGGGAAGGGAGCTCATTCCTAATGAGCTATACACCGAGCACTCCCAAAGATCGGTCCCATACTAGGTAGAGTTATCTCCCTGGCAGATACGAAAACATATAGCGAACAATGGATCAGTTGGGTGTTCAGACTACTAAGATCTCGCTCGCCTTCAGAATGTATCCCTGAGACCTCCCCAGGAAGCGTGAGAAGCACACTGAAAACAGGCAGGGAAACGATCATATACCATAGTTAGCAGGTCTCTGTGCTGATGATTTTTGCAGCTAGACAAAAGCACCCCCCTGTCAAAACGGGAAGAGGCCTTTAGTTGTGTCTTTTCACCTGACATAAGTCAACATTGGCTTACAGCAGTCTACCAGGGCTGATCCCTTGGTTTCTAACATAATATCTCATAAAACATGAATAACACAGATGGCATGTCTGGGCTGTGTTCTTTCGTTCTCAAGTGCATATTGCTACACGGGCTGAATATAGTGAGGTTTACAAATCAGCACTGTGGTAGGCAAGTGCATTGTGAGTGTCCTGATCTCTGCTGTTAATGGTATCTTTTAAATATCTGATGGGGGCCTCCAAGTGTCTCTCTGGTGTACTTAGATGTACAGTGGTTCCATACTCGGTAGGGTATTCTCAAAATAATTATACAACAACAGTTCAGATGGGTGATTTGCAGGTGAATGTACTCCTAGAACTGAGATGCAAAGGAACGTGAAAAAGCTCCTGGAGTAGGTGTACATGAGTATCAATATTAGGACAAAAGGGGTAAGGGGAAACAAGGATGGTTTAAACACAGTTAGTCATTATTCTCTAAATGAATTGTGTCGATCAAGTGAATTGGAAGTGATAATTGGCAACGCGTAGCTATCCATTGGCACTCGAGTAGAAAGCTTAAAAGCTTAGCCGTTCCATTCTACGCACATTTGGTCTCACGAAAGGAATCGCCGACTGCAGTAAGGCGGTGTGTTGCCTCTCCAGCCTACTTTAATGCCTACTTCTTTGGTAGCTGTTGTCCGCTTCTAACAGTTTGCTTCTTCACCATTCCTCTCTGTCCATCTACCTAGCCGATATTTGGCAAGTGTCTCCCAGCTGTTCTTTGTGGCGTCTTGTAGGAACCACAGTAGCAGCTCGCCACAACTTTGCTGCTCCGGGGATTCACACGTTGCCGGGACACCAAAGACTACCCACGCGCTGCCAAGTATTCCATCACCACGTTGCGTCGCTGTTTTTCTCTGCAGCAGCTATTCTGTTCACAGCCAGATGTCCGATCGCAACGATGGATGCAGAAATCTCTCCTCCTGAGGAGCTTCTCATCACGTATAAACAGTACAAGGCAGACACAGGGTTTATCGCAGGTTGGCTTGTCGCAAATGCGACCAACTGCGGTTACAAGCTCGCGAACGCCGCTGCGCCTCCAGGCCGACTCAAAGGTAAAGCCCGCAAGGAGGCTCGAAAACAAGGGCCAAAATACACAATCAAGGTCTCGGAGTTCGTCGGCGCCGCAAGAGCTATAGCCAACTTCACACCGAGACCAAGGATTCCCCAGGCGCTGGGTCGGCTGTTTGACCGCGCTATCGCCGCAAGACGTGCTTGCACAGAGTGGTATGAGCAACACCGCCACGGAGACTCGCTCAGTAATGAACGACACACCAATTTCACCAACACCCTCATCGATGCTTGGGAGACGCTTCGACCATTCCAAACACTAGACAAGAAGCGGACCGACCGGAGAGCCAAACCTAGTGCAAAGGACCTCAAAAATGATGGTGGCATGTCATTCCTGAACCGCTTCTCCAAACTTCACGTTCAAGATGCAACGAGCTCTGATCCGGATGCTGCAAATAACAAATCTGCCCAGGCGGAGACCATTGCCGATGTAAGACACGAGCCCGACGCTTTCAAACTTCCAGACGTCTCTCCAGCAACCATTGAGAAGGATGAAGAAGACATTGAAGATGATTTCTTTTTTGCCATCCAATCTTTCCTGGGTGACTTAGAAAGGCTTCGTGATAATGTTAAGGCAATCTGGTCAGCGTACGCATGTGGTAAGAGCGAGCTTACTCTAGCATCGTTGCTCACCAACACTACGATTCAGCTGGCTCGACGCGCCGAAGGGGCCCTTGATTTGACCATCGAACGGCCCAAAAAGTATCCTGCTTCAGAATTTCCAACATGGACACTTCCGGCGCTCCTTATGTATGTGCAGCACGAACGTGATGACTCCAGGTTGCAGAAGATGAGCGCTTTTGAATTCGTCTCACTTTCCACTAAAACATTCGGATTTTCCTGCGAGCATGCCAGTTTCTATCTGTGGTCCGTCTACGATGCTGTGAAGCAGATGGTTGCATATTCTGACCAAAGTCTCAAAGGTCAAAAGATACACCGAAACGAATATGCGGTTGCAGTCCCCCCTTACGATGGGCTATATACAAACGGTGAATCTGAGAACGAAACGTATCGACGTGTACGAGAGTTATTACCCGGGTTTCAGATTACTGCTATTGAGTTCGTAAACTCATTTGCCAATGATGAGATTACTCGCGGTGTCTTCGAGATGTTCAAATCATCCACCCTACCCATTTGGGCGGTTTTTGGGATACACCTCCTCCTTGATATGCAAGATATACTTGGAGTCACGTCATCGGCGCAGCCATTAGAGGAGCTCCAATCACATACACACAACATGCCGGAAGTCACGGACTTTGAAACATACCCTTTCGGTACAACTGCTGATAACCACAAATCTATTATGACTTGGACCAGCATCCGGCAGCGGGAATTCAAGAAGATCGTACTAGAGGACGATATTCGGCAGCGCGTTAGCCAAGTGCCAGTACCCGAAGCTGTCAAGAGTAAATTCATGAAAATGGATTGCATTCAAGAAGAAAACTGGTTCCTAAGGCGACACCCACTCCGCTGCGGTCTCCTTAAATACCACCTGTATTTTCTGTTTCACTGTGCAGGTATCAGATTTGGAGAAAGCTCGTGGGGGTTGAGTGCTTTGATTCATGTCTACGCAGCCTGTCGGCGTCTTTACCCGGATGACCCCGTCTGGCCCGACATGGAGCTATACCTGGTTAATCAGGATTTGGACTATCTATTCTTTGGAGGGATTCCAAGGACGATGGCTGAAGCCTTCACCAAAGCTTCGCTTGCATTTGGGATATCTCCGACGTACTTTGCGCGCAACCGCCGCGGGTCAGCCTTGCCTCCCTACAGCAGATCGAACATCCGCGTGGCATTGAATCCTAGCCACATGTTAAATGTTTGGACGGACTGGGCTCTGGCGGAGAGACGATGGGCAGCGTTGACGACTCGCTGCGGAGACTGATGGCGGTTGTCTACAATCCAAAACGCCACAGGGAGATGCTTCAGCGAAATGGGCTGCCTGCTAACGAGATCGAGTCCAACATGGCTTCGTGGTCTCAGGCTGCTGCGGATCCGATCAATCTCCTTGAAACTATGACATCCTATCTCATAACGGACGTTGATCTGTATCTTGATTGGCACCAGATGCATATTGGCTGTGAAAGAGTCTGGGTCGATGTCACGACTCACATTTACAACGAAACTGGGGAACGGCCCCGTATTGCTCCATTGGCAGTGGCCGAGATACTCAAAGAAGCTTCGAACGTCGAGCAACTTGCAAGGAGTCGGGGCGTTGACCCGGCTGGCTTACTGAGAACGGATGCACATATGCTGAACAGAGCCTGGAAAAGCATACAGAGCTTGTGCGCGGGAGGCTTGGGGGACGCTTGCATTACGGGTATAGTTGAGAGAACCCGCAAAGATGCATGCCATCCAAACATGTGGGTGGCCGACCAGCTAGACGAGCTCTACGAGAACTGGGTTGAAGAGCGTAAGAAGAGTCCTACCTTATCTGTATCTTGCGGCATTGCAGATAACGCTCGCAGAGATACGGGCCGAGGACCGTTAAGAGCGAAGACACCAGTGATGGAGATACCATCTGGAGGTGGTCAAAGTGTTTGCAAGAAGTAGTGTATCATATATGTAAAGACAAATGATAATGGAAGTTATGTTATTGACCTTGGATCATGAATACCTGTTTGGGTGCAAATGGTAGTGTTATATATTAGACTTGCCCTCACATTTCAAGGGATATAGAAGTACTAGGAAGGCTTTTACTGCAGATGCACATCAACAATTATATAGAGTAAGTCAATTTGTAACCTGTTTTAATACCAGGTTAGCATTAGTGCTAGGAATAAACATTACTTATCAACCAGCCTCATAACCTTAATTCCATGTCTTGGTCCTAGAACGCATACTGATTGTGTCTGTAGTCTGTCTATACACATACATAGCGAAATGTCTCCTAATCGCTGGGCAGGTGGGGTCCAAGTCATGGGCAAACCAGGCGCTGTCAGGCAAGTCAGGGGCATTATTTGAGTATTTGGCAGGGCCTGGTATGGGGGTAATGGCGCTAAAAAGTTGAGGCTGAAGCAAGGCAGGGCGATGCGAGATTTCAATTGCAACCATTCCTTCTGGGCGAATCAGGTTGCGAGCTTGGCCAAGTAGTGGGACAAGTGTAGTACTGTACATACGGCAGGAGGGCGTCCGCTAATCAAAGCTTGAAGTTTGGAGGGTTCGTGTGTTCCGGAACGAAGCGAACCACCATTCGATCGTCCAATTGGATGTGGGGAGCAATTAGTCGTCCTTTTTTGCCAGATACGCTCACCTACCTTAACTGCACCACCTTCGCCTTACACTATCTCCACCAACAATCCATCCATACCTACCCAAAGACAAACTCTCATCGGCCGCCGTCCCAGTATTTGCGACGAATTCGATCCTGGCAGTACATCTCCACTAGGTGGTACGTCGGCTTTAATATATCTGATATCTGGGGGAAATGGCGCAGTGAACGAAGAGCAAAGCGCCCCCCTTTGGATTTGGAAGGCTTGTCGCAATCGCCATCCAATCATCCATCCGTTGAATTTCCTTGTGAAGTTCTGTCGCTCGTTACCACCCACAATCATAGTCTCGCCAGACTACGACTACCGCCATGCCTCACTCTACCACGTCCGGCTCCTTTTCTCGGGACCAATCCGTGTCGCGCGCCAGTGCCAAGTCGGCCGGCCCCGAAGCCAACAACGATTCCGGACTCGAGAAGTTCCCCGACCACGTCGACTCGCCCATGTACAACGGCTCAGGCACGTCGGCCAGCCCCATTCCCGGCCTGAACATCTACTCGAACGGCATCAACGGCACCACAGTGCAGCCGCCCTCCGGCGATCGGTGGCTGCCCAAGCGGGAGCCTCGCAAATCGATAAAATGGGGGCAGCTGGGGCAACCAGCAGCTCCCAGCGCCGCATACGGTCAGGGCCAGACACGACAGACGCGGCAGAAGAGCATCAGCGAGGCCTTCCGCACTATCCGGGATAGGAACGGGAGCGTGAGCCAGAATGCTCAAGACCTTGCCGGGGCCCTGCGCGCGCCGCTCTCCTACAAACTCATCGTACGTCATCACGCCAGCTTCGTAGTCACAAGACACGCACACTAACGTCGAGTGTCGCAGATCCTATGCGTGATGTGGTACACATCCCTCGCCTTGACGAATACCTCCTCCAAGTCGATACTGAACGCTTTCGACAAGCCGGCGACCCTGACGCTCATTCAATTCTTCCTGGTGGCATTCTACTGTCTTACCTCGTCCTACCTGGCCTCGGTCTTCCCGTCGCTGCGCACCTCGATACCGGCCTTGAAGTATCCGATCCGCCAACCCTCGCGCGATGTGGTCATGACTACACTCCCCTTGGCTGCCTTCCAGATTGGTGGCCACCTGTTGAGTGCGGCGGCCACGTCCAAAATCCCCGTGTCTCTGGTACATACTGTCAAGGGCCTCTCGCCCTTGTTCACGGTTTTCGCATACCGATTCATCTTTGACATCCGATACCCCAGGGCAACATACTACTCACTTATCCCGTTAACAATGGGAGTCATGCTTGCCTGCTCCGGCAAGCATAAGTTCGGCGGTGAACTCCTTGGTCTCCTGTACGCATTTCTGGCCACCATCATTTTCGTGACACAGAACATCTTTTCCAAGAGGCTTTTCAACGAGGCCTCAAAGGCTGAAGCCGATGGACAGTCGGCAAAATCTCGAAAGCTGGATAAGCTTAACCTGCTTTGCTACTCATCGGGCATGGCCTTTGTGCTTACGATGCCTATCTGGTTCTGGAGTGAAGGCACCGGTTTGATTGGCGACTTCTTTGCTGATGGTGCCTTGGATTTGACGGACCGGCCTAACAGCATGGATCATGGCCGGTTGTTTCTGGAGTTTTTGTTCAACGGGACCTTCCATTTCGGACAAAACATTTTGGCATTCTTTCTACTGTCACTTGTGTCACCGGTGACTTACTCGGTAGCTTCGCTCCTCAAGCGCGTCTTCGTCATTGTTGTGGCCATCATCTGGTTCCGCAACTCGACCACCAACCTCCAGGCGGTTGGCATTGGCTTGACGTTCCTCGGCCTGTATTTGTACGACCGCTCCAGCGAGAGCAACAAGGCCGACCGCCGAGCCCGTCTGTTGAGCCAAAGCGGCGAGAAGGACCGGCCCCTCCTGCCTCTTAATACAAAGGTGGGAATGGCGTCATCGACCAACCAGGGGATGAACCCGGTGTATGAGAGTCCTGCGGCTATCGCCAATGGACACAGCCCGTATCCCTACACTAACGGGCATGCGGCGCTGAGCAACGGCGTTGGCGACGATACGAAGAAGAGCGACGGGCCGCCGCAGGGAAGCCGCCAGAGAGGAAGCAGTAATGCTGCTTGGCTGCCGCGCGGGACTCGGCAGGAAGATACGTGGAGGTTTGGCGACAGCATGCAACAGCAGCAGATGAAGGTAAATTAACGTTTGTACGCATATTGTGCGTCTGTGATGTTGTTTTGATACTTGATGGGTTTTTCTCTTCACCATTCCTTTCTATGAAATGACTTCATCAAACCAGGCGAGATAAAAAAAGAGGGCATACCTATACATACATAGAAAACCACCCTTGCTTTATACAAGCCTCCCAGTAACGGCAAGAAAGGGGGAAAGTCGATTGATTTGGTTGTTGTTGGTGTGCATCATTATGCGTCTGAAACAATAGGGAATATTTAGACATGGGATCATGAGATGAGCATTTCTCAGGGAGTTTCTTGACGACGTAGAAATTCGCTTTGAAAGAAGAAAACACTTTCGTCTACATTAGGTACACTAGACTTGGCGCGAATACCACTGGGAAGAATAAATGCAATTGTGTATTACTACAAGTATCACTATCAACCAATCACTGGCTGGTTGCGCTTTGTAGGTGCTGAGGTTAGTTACTAAATAGCAGGAATAGGAGTCGACCGGGTCTACAGCAGTTGGTTCCTCCAGATAGTCGAAATTATGTCATATCCTCTTGCTATTACTGTTTGTCCTAACTCACAATTGCATCCCTTTTCTGACCTTGAGATCCCCAGGGCGAGTTCAGTAGCGCCCCCTTTTCCTGACTAACATCCTTGCCGAGTTCACAGGGGTAGATGAAGTTTCTTTGCCTTTGTACTTCTCTTGCGACAATAGGATATTTTCTGTGTCTACAAGTGACTCCTTATTCGGAACCAATTGTTTCCCTTATATAAGAAGATACTACATTACAAGCTCTGGTGTTCCCTAAAACAAGCGATGGAATCGGAACGCGGCTCTCTAGTCTTTTATATAGCAAGAGAAATAAATAATCTTAGTCAAAAAGGCAAAACCGACCGACAATGGCATTCATGATGTTGTTAACCACTATGTGGTCCATTCAGTGCCGATCTTGTCGAATCCTGGCTGTCCCGTTCCGGCCAGATAACTGAACCTCAGGCCGGGGCTCGTAATGAACCCGGTGCCATGTGTGCTATTGTCCACCAAGGTAGTCGATCTGCCAGGACCAGCTACGAAGTTTGGGTTTCTGTGGAAGCTTGTATTGAGAGGTGCGGCTGTGCTCCAAGAAGGGATCTTACCAGTGCTGGACTTTTTGTCATTGTCATGGTGGTGGGTGACAGCTCCTTTGGTAGAGCGCTTTTGGTACAGATAATTCTCTTGTTCACTCATGTTTTCAATACTTGTGTTTCTTGATTAGGGACAGGAATGGGAGCTGGCGAGTTGCAAAGCGAGGGTTTTTTTATTCTTAAGAGGGCTGTTATATAAGATATTGAATAGTTGACTACAAGTGATGCATCACGTTTACAGCTCTCGTGGAAGATGCTTCATCATGATCATGAAGCCCAGACAGGGAAAGTAAGAACTAGGTCGGACAACTCAGGAGGCCTTCGATCCGTGCACTGCACTATTCGGAAACAATCACTGACAAACTACTTGTATAATTGAAAACTAAAATATTGAATGTATTCACAAAGACGGGAAAATGAACAAGTGCAATCAAGCAGTGCATGCGAGGGAGATTGAGTTGTAGTGAAGTTGGGGATCAGCACAGACCGATTAAGCGCCCCTGTCCGAGGCAAGTCCCACTGATTGCAGTCAATCGTGGCGTGAACTGCCGAGCTTTCAGCCTCACTGACCAGAAACTTTACTGTAACTTCACTTTTTTCCGAGCGCGTGCCACTGTGATCAGCCTCGTCAACGAACAACGCGCATCAAAGTCGCGATAATTGCGCTCGTCTTGTCCGCGCCCTTTTGATCGTCGCATCATCGCGTCCGCTACCGTACCTGCATCCTTGGTTGTGTTTCAGGTGGTGAGCACTGCAAACCGCAAAGATGGCGCCTCAGATGACCAAGAACCAAAAGCGACGAGCCAAGAAGAAGGCCGAGAAGGCTTCAAAGCCCGAGGTACGTCGTCCTTTTCATGCAAACATCATCTACCGCATTTTATGCATCTCTAACTTGAATCAGGAGACTGCGCAAGTCGAAAAGTCACCCGAAGCCCAGCAAGATGGCGCTGCTCCCGAATCCGAGAAGCCGGCAGAGAACGGCGAAACGACGAACGGCACGTCCGAGTTGGAAGTCAAGAAGGACGACGCGACTGCTGCGAAGTCCCAACAGCCTGATGGCCCGGTAGTGGAAGAGTTTGATTTCGACAACGAGGACCCGGCCTTCGCCATGTACAAGCACGTTTTCACTAAATTTGGCGTATCCGAAGACGACGACATCGCCAAGGAGGCTAATGCTGGCAACACGGGCGAGGTGTTCTTCGATAACGATGACGATATTCCCGAAGAAGAGGAAGAGGGTGCGAACTCGAACAAGATGTCCAAGAAGAAGCGCAAGATGCTGAACAAGCTCTCGATTGCCGAGCTGAAGGCGCTTGTGAAGAAGCCTGAAGTGGTGGAATGGCATGATACATCGTCAACAGATCCTCGACTGCTGGTCCAGATCAAGGCGCAACGCAATGTTGTTCCTGTTCCGCCACATTGGTCACTCAAGCGCGAGTACCTGTCTTCCAAGAGAGGTATCGAGAAGGCCGCCTTTAAGCTACCCAAGTTTATTGCTGATACGGGAATCACCGAGATGCGAGATGCCGTCCTGGAGAAGCAAGCAGAGCAAACCCTCAAGCAGAAACAGCGAGAGCGTGTGCAGCCCAAGATGGGCAAGCTCGATATCGACTACCAGAAGCTCTACGATGCCTTCTTCAGGTTTCAGGAGAAGCCCAACCTTACACGGTTTGGAGAAGTCTACTACGAGGGCAAGGAGTTTGAAACCAAAGGAAGTCACGCTCGGCCGGGTGAGTTGACGGATACCCTTAAGGAGGCCCTCAGCATACCCTCGGTGCCCCGCCGCCATGGTTGATCAATCAGCAACGTTTCGGCCCACCTCCGTCATATCCGTCGCTGCGCATTCCTGGTCTCAATGCCCCCATCCCAGCAGGCGCGCAATGGGGCTTCCAGCCTGGATGCTATGGCAAGCCGCCCGTGGATGAATACAATCGACCTCTATTTGGCGGCGACATCTTTGGAATTATGCAACCTACACAAGCGGCTCCCCCGTCTGGAGAGCCTGTGGAGCGCACTCTGTGGGCGAGCTTCAGCCTCCCGAGGAGGAGTCCGAAGAAGAGGAAGATGAGGACGAGGAAGATGAAGACGATGACGAGGATGCAGTTGGAGCGGGTCTTCAAACACCTTCTGGAATTGAGACATCGGCCGGCCTCGCCAGCAGTGTCCCCACAGAATACGGCACGCAAACCGAATCGGTGGCAGGCGAGATGGATCTCCGGAAGAACAGGCGAGGCTACGAAACCGAGGAGAGCACACATCCCCGCTCCGCCTACACGGTCATCCCCGAGCGCCAGGCTCGCGCGGAAGGCTTCTTCGGCAGCGACCGCGCCTACGACCTCAGCAAGAGCAACGCCCACGGCGACATGCGGGTGCTCGGCCAGGACGACGACCGGGGCCAGAAGCGGAAGAAGCCCGGCGACATCGACGTCGCGCTGGACCCCGAGGCCCTGGCGGAGGGCGGCCTCGGCAAAGACGAGCTCAGGCGACGCTACGAGGAGGGGCGGCGCGATGAGGGGCCCGGCGCGCAGTGGCGGCGGGAGGAGGGGCTCAACGAGATGATTGCCAACGAGAGCCGGAAGAGGTTGAAGCGGGACGAGGAGAAGCGGGACGAGCGGAAGAAGTACAAGTTTTAGTTAGAATGTGTCTCCGGGCCAAGGGGCGTTGCTGTACACTTGTATTGTCAGGCGAGCATTTCAGGTGGTGTATAAAATTTATCATAATCGCGACACAGCATCTGTTTCTTCCCTACATCTGATTATCTAAACGGCGAGCGCAACCGACCAGCACTCTATGCCTGTGAAGCGTCTCTCTAGCTAATCTAGATCTACAAAGAGAAGAAGCTTGCTTGCCCTTCTCGGCAGCACCGGGCTTGAAGTTGCAACTAACAGTCGCGAAGTCTTGTCACACGTACGAGAATACCCCGCATTCGTTCGTATAAACAGACACAATTACTAGGTTGCATGCATCAATTTCCCGCGCCAATTATCCTGCTAATTGGTGATCTGACTGTCTCGGTACTTCGATTTCGTTAGTGACCAGGGGAGAGGCGGGTGTTTCTCACCAATAACGCTGTGCATGAGTCGCTCCCATCATAAGACGGAGTGAAGCTGTTATTGCACCTCGGATTCTCTTTACATACATAAAGTCTAGCTCGAGTGTCCAGTTCCATTTGCGATATATATGCTATTCTGGATACATATATTATAGCTCACGTCTGTGAAATTCCACTTTGTGACTTTTGCTTCACACAAGCCATCGGGCTTCTCTTTTACTGTAAAGAGATCATTAACCTTCACAAAGATAAGGCAAGATTGCTTTGAGCATTTTCTGTATTCTGACCAACGGCAACTCGACTAACCAACAAGGGCTTGGTGACAGTCATTTGAGAGGCTGATCGTTGAGTCCACGTTGTTGTCGTTTGCCCCTTATACCAAGAATTCTATCTATCAAGTCACTACTAGTGAGGAGACGAAGAACAAGTATTTCGCTTTGCTTCTTATCTGTTTCTGGCGTTGCTCGCCATTGGTTGTCGCGAGCAAGTAAGCCAAGACATGGCAAGTAAGAATCAGCCCTCCGAGGACAACACGCAGGATGGAGGAGGCGACGCCGGCGGGGGACGCATCGCGGGATCGGGGGACAACACCGAGGAGATCAGTCACACTCCTCCCACACACTCGACGGCGGCGGATCAGGGCATAGTAGACGCGGAGAAGCATACCGAAAGACCCCCGAGTGGGACGAGACAAGAACAGTCGATTCAGATTGACCCGGCTGTGGCGAGCAAGATCGCGGCGAACGTGGATGATTTCATGGTAAGAGATCTCCCGTAGCCCTTACTAGCTTATTTACCCCTTACCCGTTCGTCAGAATGCCGGTATAGGGGTTGACCACTTGCGGCGATTTGTCTTTCTTCTTCTTTTTGCTGACCCAGGCCATTCATCCGTGGCGGCCGTATGGTAGACACTGGTTCAAGAAGCCGACGTGGCCAACGAACGAGAGCGCGATATGAAGCTCTCGACAGCCTTCAGGATCTATCCCAAGGCCATCGGCTGGAGCGCTATACTGTCGAGCTGCTTGATCATGGAGGGTTATGATACTTCGATCATTGGCTCGTGTGAGTGACTCATTTGGTCCAGTCATGTTATGTATTAGAGATATGTAATATGAGCTCGGTACATGAAGCTGACGTTACACAACTCTTGGAAGACTTTGCATACCCGGTTTTCAAGGACAAGTTCGGATATCCGGCTCCCAATGGCGGAATGGTTATCAGCGCGGCTTGGCAGAACGGTATATCGGGCGCAACAAACGTGAGTGAAATTATCGGGCTTCAGGTACGTATGTATATGGCTTGTGCTAATTCATGATCACAGAAGCCCCTCTGTTCCTTTTCACGTTCTTCTAGTTTTAAAGCTGATTGGTATGTTGCCCAATACATAGATCGCTGGGTGGGTTTCCGAGCGCTATGGGTACCGTTGGACCATCATATCTGCTCTCATCACCATCACCGGATTCATATTCTTTCCGTTCTTCGCGGAGAGCTTAGCCGTGTTCTTGGTCGGGGAGTTCTTCCAGGGGCTGTCGTAAGTGGTTTTATTCCCTATACCATATATTGAGCAGTCCATGGCGGGTGATAAAGCAATTTCAGCAATACATAAGGGAGGCTAATCTTGTACGCATAGTTGGGGAATATTCCAAACAATGACGACGGCTTATGCGGCTGAAGTGTGCCCGGTCCCGCTGCGGCACTACCTCACTGCCTACGTTAATCTCTGTTCGATAATGGGGGGCTTCATATCGTCCGGGGGCCCTAGTCGGGCTGGTTAATCGTCAAGATGAATGGGGGTGAGTAGTGGTCTGGTCACCATTGCGAAAGTGCTACTATTTCAAAAGGTGTGAATGCTAATATAGGGTGTTTATCATTCAGGTACAGGATCCCTTTTGCGCTACAGTGGATCTGGCTGATCCCCATTGGCATCGGTTGCTATCTAGCACCGGAGTCTCCTTGGTGGTGCGTCCGGCGTGGACATAAGGATAGGGCAGAGCGTAGTCTGAAGAGACTCGCGAGAAGAGAAGGCTTCTCCCAGAGAGACGCCGACGCGGCAATGGCTTGTAAGTGCCACCCACCATTACACAGCCTAAGGCCTCCCAATCTCCAGCCACTTGCCAGGACCTAGCCTTATGCCTTAAAAAACTTATTATTGCACACAGTGATGATCTACACAGACGAGATGGAGAAACAGGTCGCCACAGGCACGACGTACTGGGACTGCTTCCGCGGCCTGGACCGACGGCGCACTGAAATTGTCTGCATGACGTGGATGGCGCAGACCATGGCCGGCAGCGCCGTGTCGGGCCTGTCAGCCTTCTTCTTCCAGCAGGCGGGCATCTCAGACGCCGACTCGTTCAAGCTGGGCTGGGGACAGAACGCGCTGGGCGCCGTGGGCACCATGGCCTCGTGGCTGATCCTCAACAAGGTCAGCCGTAAGATGCTCATGCTCTGGGGCATGGTCAGCATGTTTTTGTTGTTGCTCGTCACGGGCTTCATGGGCATCCACAACACGCCCCCCCCGACGGCCGAGGCCTGGACCGCGGGCGCCATGGTCGTGCTCCTGACGGCCGTCGCCAACTTCAGCGTGGGGCCCGTCGTCTACACCATCGTGTCGGAGATCCCGTCGACCCGGCTGCGGGCTAAGAGCATCATCCTGGCGCGCAATGCGTATAACGCCATTAATATTGCCTTTGTCAATCTGCTTTCCTACCGCCAAGTCACGCCCGCCAAGTGGAACTGGGGACCCAAGGCGGCGTTCTTCTGGGCGGGCATAAACGCCATCTTTACGACGTATATCTTTCGTCAGGCTACGTATGCTCTCTCTCACCTTTATTTCCCTGGCCACACTTATGCTGAGCTGGACATCTTGTTTGGGAATAGATATCAGCACGTAAGTTTGCGTCCACCAAGATTGATACACTGGTTCAGGGCATAGAGGGTGCCCAAGAGGAGCAGGCAGATACACCACCTCGCAGCAGCGGATGAGCGTCCGGGCAGGATGTAAAGGGTTTCACAGGCGACTAACTGTAGTGGGGTAGCAGCCGTAGAATGACATGGAACAAGGTGTATTTCTTTAGGTGGATTAACACATAAGAGCACCGGCAGGTTCAGAAGAGACATGCAATTGTACCTAGCCTTCATTGTTGGAATGGTGAAAGGCGGACCGCTCCTTGCAGCAAGATGTGAAGGTTTTCCAGCATGTATATGTTAGTTCCACCTTTATACATGCAGTGTATAATGTGACAGCATCTGCTTAAGGTGAGTTCAATGACACTGCCAACAATCTGTATGGGGGTTCTTTCTTAGAGAGTCTCATAAAATAACTCCGTTATATTTGCAGTTTCCTACTACTACTTGTTGGAAAATTAGAAAAAGGTCCTGGGATTGTAATCAGGATCGGCCAAGTTTCGGTGTGATTCCGTAAGTCAGAAATAACGACTGGTCTGCACGGGCCACAATCGGGACGGCCGCCACTGCAGCTGTGCATTTTCTTGGGGCTTTCGGGAGCTCACTTCCAGTCTTCTTCCAGCAAAGCAATGCATTCGCCTGCTCGGTTTGAGCGTCAATCACCCTGCGAATGTATGCTCCGTGGATACGCGCATTACGGTCGGTGGCACGTTCCGCACCCATCAAGACGCGCATAGCCGCCGCCGCCCCCGCCCGGCAGCTTGCTCTTCTTCAACAGCAGCAGCGCCGATGTCTGCACGCGTCGACAACCTTGCGGGCTGCAGAGCCGCCGCCGGCAGGTAACCCTCCGAACGACGGCGACAAGCCCGATAACAATAATAATGGCAAAGAAGACAAGGCGAACCAGGACGAGAACAGTCTCTTCGGCGAGCATGGCCTCAATGGCAATGGCAACGGAAACGGCGAGACGCAGGGCCGGCAGAGGCGGCGCATCAACGGTTCTGTCACGAGGCCGCGCAGGCGTACGCCGGAGGATATCCCGGCCGTCCAGCTCCCCAGTCGTTCCAGAAGACCCACGTCTACCGCAGCGGAAATGCGCAAGAGTCTCCCTTCGTTATCCCCCAGCAGCAGGAAAACCCGCGAGAGCTTGCTCTGCTATTCGTCAGGGGGTTGATCCAATATACCTTTGTAAAGGACCCGGCCAAGAAGAGTACGACACAGGTCGTCGAAACGCCTGTATCCGATCTGGAGGAGTTTATGATAGCTCTTAAGAACGATATGGACGTGATGCCAGGGTCGGGGCAGGATACGCAGGCGTCGTCAGAACAAGAAACCCCGTCAGCGTCGCCAGATGGACAACAAGATGCTCAGACCAGCAACGAAGTTAACCTTGCGCATTACGAGTCCCTTGCGTCAGCGTACCGCATTTGCTTGTTTACGCTCGGAACCGTAAAGGAAGTCATCGGGCCTAAAACACCAATAGGCCCCGAGTCTACAGAGATTTCGAAAGGGGACACAGAGGGTGCGCCGTCCTTTGAGACCGAGTTCTCCGCCACTGATCACTCCGCGAAACTGTCCGAAGCGGAGATATATAAGGCTGGAGCGCTGATAGAGGTGCTATGCCACACCCCAGGGAGTGCCAAGTCGTCCCTTAAGAGCACGGCGATGCGCAACCTTCTGACCTCGAATATATACTATGGGCCGTACTTGAAGCTTGGCGGACTGCATCATCAGGGACTTCAGGAGATCGTTTCGTCCGTTCGCTCGGATCTTCTGGTGGAATGCCCCAAGTCTGTTAAATCGACCGAAGTCAGACGCCCCATCAGCATCTTGGATTTCCCCTATTACCGTGGCTCGTCATGGCCGCGGCACGTCATCAACGACATCGCCAACGAAGTCGATGCGGATGTGCTGCACCTCACGGCCCAAGACCTGGGACACATTCTGGGCCCATACTTGGGGCAGGACATTTCACGGGCAGCGGGTCCATGCTCGCTACTCGGCTACAACGCAGCATCATGTGGCGGAAGGCTACGGTCACCAAAACACGACAACGACGAGGGGGACCCCGAGAGCCTATCCTCCATGGGCTTCTTGATCTTCGACAACCTTAACCAATCCAAGCAAAACACCAAGGAATCCCAAACACTGCTAGAAGGACTTCTCGGTGGCCCGAACCGAGATAAGTCGGACGCCATGTGGGAAGACCTGAAGATCACCACCGCAGTGGAGCAGCTGATCAGCGCCGCTGAGTCTGATGCGGCCGAGCGGAAGCCTCTCATCGTCCATGTCCACGACTTTAACGCTCTGGGCCTTGCCTCCCGCCCCATGCCCCGTAAGCTTCGCAAGGCCGTCGATGCCCTCTGGGCTGAAGGCCGGAAAGTGGTCTTGGTTGGGAGCTGCTCTAGTTCGAATGTGCCAAAGCGCTACCTGAGATATGCTCCGGTACAGCAGTGCAGTGGACCATGTCATAACACTTCACGCATCAAATGCCGAGGAGCTGGGCGTCCTGCCATACGAGCAGAACGACTTCCTCGAAGAAAACACGAACAACATTAAGGCTACGCTACACTCGCTCTTGAAGCCGAGCTACAACGACGAGATGCCGGAGATTCGGTTCAACATGCAACTGATACAAAATGCAGATCTCCGCGCATCTTTTTGCGATGCGGTGCTACCATTTTCAGAGGTTTATCGGATATGCAAATCCATGATTGGTTCTCGAAAGCAGCACCTGACGGCCTTCGACCAAACTACTCTGGAAGAAGCTCTCCGCCTCGTTCAAAGTATAGATGAGGGGGAGGCGGGAGTTCTCAAGACCAAACGCCATTCAGACCGCGAAGGTCGCGAAGGTCGCTCTTCTTCACAAGACCCGTTTTTTGCGGCCTCGCGAATTCCCGGTGATCCACGCCAGGAAAACCATGAACAGCGGCTATTGTCAGGGCTTGTGGACGCCAAGGACATCAGGACAACATTCAAGGATATCCATGCGCCCAAGGAAACCATCGAGTCGGTCCGCATGCTTACCCAATTGTCTCTGCAAAGGCCTGAAGCCTTCTCCTACGGTGTGTTGGCGACCGATCGAATCCCCGGATGTCTACTCTATGGCCCTCCGGGCACAGGCAAGACACTTCTCGCCAAGGCTGTCGCCAAGGAAAGTGGTGCAAACATGATCGAAGTCAGTGGCGCCAGCATCCACAATATGTTTGTTGGTGAGGGCGAGAAGAACGTGCGTGCGCTCTTTTCGCTAGCCAAGAAGAAGGAGCCCATGATCATCTTCATTGATGAGGCCGATGCCCTTCTTGGAGCCCGAGGACCACGCAACGGCGGTCACCAAAGAGAGGTCATGAACCAGTTCCTCCGCGAATGGGACGGCATGGACACCATGAAGGCCTTCATCATGGTGGCCACCAACCGGCCGTTCGACCTGGACGATGCCGTGCTGAGACGCTTACCGCGGAAGCTGCTCGTGGACCTACCTCTGGAGAACGACCGGGCCGCGATCCTGCGGATCCACCTCAAAGACGAGATGCTCGCCGACAACGTGTCGATCGAGGAGCTGGCCAAGAAGACACCGCTGTACTCCGGGTCGGACCTGAAGAATGTGTGCGTCGCGGCGGCCATGGCGGCGGTCAAGGAGGAGCTCGAGGCGTCGGACCGGCACACGGGGGTCGAACCCTATGCGTGGGCGGAGAAGCGCGTGCTGGGCCGACGGCACTTCGACAAGGGGCTGGCCGAGATCAGCGCCAGCATCAGCGAGGACATGTCGACGATGAACGCGATCCGCAAGTTCGACGAGCGGTACGGCGACGGGAAGGCGCGGAAGAAGCGCAAGGGCATGGGGTTCGAGGTCGTGCCGGAGGCGACGGACTCGCATGAGGCGCGGATCCGGGGCGCTAACCGCTGAGGTGGTGGGTCTGTGTAAGCAGGTATACATCTGATATTAAGTAGCGCTTACAGATATTCATTGTACAGTATTATGGCTTGTACAACAGGCGGAAACGGTGTGTGTGTGCGTGCTGGTTTTCGGACAATCAAGCGGTCAGGCTCGGATGGTGCTGTGTGTTGAAAGTAGACAGGGGTTTGCATAGAAATAGGGCGTTGCTCCTGCAGCTTGAGCGCCAAGCCATACAAATAGGGCGTCAGCGAAAGCGCTCCGGATAGCCAATCAATGTACAATGCTTCCGCAAATCTCACACCTAGCTACGCTGCCGTTTTGATGCGGCTCAGACATAGGAAATATGAAATAGTTGATGCCCCCCTAGCTTTCTCCCATGACCTCCACGGCCTTCAACACTGCCAAACGATCCCCCAACCCTTCACTTCAACCAATCACATCACCCCCTGCTTTTTATCCACTTTCATCCCCTTAACAGCAACTACCTCTTCTGCTCCAACGGACCATGTCTTACGGCATGTACAACTACGACTTTGACGCCCTAGATGGCATCAACGCCCACCCTGTCACCCAGGTGACCCAGCCTGACGCGGACCAAGTCAATGCAACCGACGAACACCTTGTGGGTGATGGGAAACTTCCTGCCTGGTACTACGCTGGCGCCCAAGGGACTCACGCTGGCCCCAGCCAAGTCACCAGCACTCATATTGATGGCCTCGACTTGTACGGAGCTGGTGCCATTGCCAATATGGCGCCTTTCGGCCTGAGCCCCCATCCTGCTGCCCATGGGTTCCAGTCTGGCTTCGACCAATTTGCCGCTCCTGGCACCCAGTACGGGGGGTTCGGCTTCAACAACACTCAAGCCTTTGGTATCAATGGTGGCACTGCCCTGTTCAACAGCATCAATCCATTTGTCACTGGGACCGATCTTGGGATGCCCTCTCCTTCAACTACCAACCATCTTTGCCCGCCATTGGGCTTGCACCAGGTTTCGGAGCCTACAGCACTCCTGGCACCACCGCCCATTCCGTTGGCCAGCAGCAGACGTGTGACGAGTCTGCCTTGATGCAGGTCGATGCAGGCTACGACGCCACCGCCGATCAGTGAGATTTTTTTTTACATGTTGCTAAGAAAAAGGGTGTCAATGGGAACAACAGCGGCCCAATGGAAGCCAGCCAATCTTTCGGCGGCCGAATGCAGGGGCAGGAAGCAGTCAAAAACACCTTGCAGGCTGTGTCCCCTCGCCCAACAGCGCATCGGTGCAGCGAATGCAACTATTCTGCCGATAACAGTTGGCTCTTGACGTGGCATGCAAAGGAGGATAAACTTGCCGCTTATGTATGCAAGACACCAGGGTGTGTGGAGCCTCTTTCTTCTTCGAGTCACATTTGGAAGCCCACGAAGCCCGTACCCACGTCGCTGGCCATTCCCAGATTGAACCCAACGGAAAGCTCACTTGTGCCGAGTGTGGTCAAACCTTCGAATCCCGCAATCAGCAACAGTCTCATGCCAATGACAGCCAGCACAGTCCTTTTCTGTGTACATGTGGTACTACATTCTCCAGGGTGGACGTATTGCAACGCCATATAGATGGTTACGCGCAGGATGCCCTCAAGTTCCCTTGCAAATTCTGCAAGTTTCACAGTGGCAAGTACGGATTTCGACGCCGGGACCATCTGCTCCAGCATCTCCGAGGATGGCACAGTTTTGACGACGAGAAAGCCAGACAAGCCTGTCCAAGCACTAGAGACTATCAGAATCCTCCAACTTCCGACATGCCCATATCGCGGATGCGAGTTCTTCCGTGGCGCCTCCTTCCAAACTCTCTCATGGACAGAACAACTGACACAAAAGCCGTTCGCAAACCAGTCATCTTTCACCAAACACCTGAAGGATATTCACAAGCAGACCCCGTTCCCTTGCAACGTCGAGGACTGTGACAGAGTCGGGGACAAAGGCTATGTCAGAGAAAAAGACTTGATGAAGCATCGATCAGCAAAGCACCCCGATGCCCCTGAATACAACCCGGAGCCACGTCAATCCAGGCACCCCTGTGGGTATGACGGCTGTGATAGAATATATTCATCCACCTCTGCGCGCTTAGTACACCAGTATTTGAAACATTGAATTCGGCACGAAGACAACAGGAGTAATCTGACAGCCAGTTTCATTGGAGGTTTAGGTAAATTACATTCGTTTCTTCCTCAAATGCAATGTTTGGAAACGTTATAGCTTGGGTAGCTTTCCATTCTATTAACATACTTGCCCAATGCTCTTCACCACTTGGAACGGACAGAGGCACACAGTCTCAACCGTTGATTGCTTTCAGTGAATATTGTTTTCCATAGGAGGTGTTGAAGTCACTTAATATGCTTTCTCTCCTGCTTTGGGTCAGCGAAATCGTATCGCATTCTCCAGGGTCTATGTGAAAAAGCTACAGTAACGCACATCACATGCGAACAACTGGCTGCGGTTTGGGATTTTTGAGCTGGCCCTTACTATTAGGCCAGTATTTGCCACCCATATCACTCGCGCGGTGATTCTAAACAGTCTTTAGTTGCCTCACTAGTCTTAGACTACTAAACAGAATGGAACACCCCGAGAAGAACACGATAGCGAGTCCCGTAGTTCAAGACGAGGAGCATGGCAACAGGTGCTGGGCAGGTTTGAGCAGCTATCACGAAGGCAGTACATTAGTGGCTCTGCCCAAAAGCCCGACGTAAGGTTCAGCTTGCTTCAGTTCAACATCTCTTCCTAGACACTTTTCAAGCCTTTAGATTTCATTGTGGCTATGGTAGCTGCGCAATGTCCTTGGAGCTATTTCTGTACTGACTCGACTTGAGGTTCAAGCAACTGATAAGTCACCACTATGCAATCAAGCCAAGGGAGCTCAACATGAGAATGGGCCGCATCTTCCCAGCCTATTGTCAGATGATAGAGGGTGGGCGTTACAGCGTAGGGGGTTTCTCAATGCTTAGTTGTTTCATGTTGGATTTACAGTAAATACTGTCAATATATGTACATACATACACTGCCAGGTAGTTTCTATTTTCTCACATCTCATCACCTGACTATGATCTAACTCAACCATGGCTCCCTCATGTTGTCTTCAGTAAACTTCTATTGGGGGAATTGCCACCAGGCTGCCATAGGTGGGAAAGCTTGATGAGGAAAACGTATGTGCTGAGCCCAAGTTATCTAGATATAACTTTATCTAGCATACCTAAAACCGGCACTTGAGTCTCTTATGTACTGGCTTTCACTTTTGCTTTAATATCCACGTTGATGTTCCCACGGTGTCGGTGGTGTGGAACTAGCTGCAGGTACGTCAACAATCATCGTATTACTAAAAGTAGGCGAGTCTCGGCTTCCAATGTAATAAGTGCCAGAATACATAAAGTTGGCCTAAAGGTCAACCATGCTTATTCAAGTTATATAAGCAACCTCTGAGAATCGATAATTTTCAGTCTATTGTGTCCTAGCCCACATAAGCAGACTCATAACACTATAGTATTGAATCGACCTTTGGGAAAGCACAAATAGGCTGTACACGTAAATACATCCCGTGGCACTGAGTCATGTTGCAAGCATAGAGTTAGTTCTTGCCACGTGCTCATACCTTGATATGCACAACAGCTCAGCTGAACGGAGAAAGTATCAGACTCTCCAAGTGTTGTCTTCTCTGCCCGCTCGACAGCCGAAGATCTCTTCTTTGTACATCATCTCTGCCCAGGTGTGGTACGACCCGCCTCATATTGCCTTGGCCTGCACATTTACCTTGGATTCTTCCCTGCTCTAATGTATTATTAGAAACCGTCCAAGTAGGACAAACGAAGGGTAGACAAAATGCGAGCAGCGAGTTACGTAAATGAGAGTGTTACGCAGCAAGCCTGGAGGAGAGAAGCACCCGTTTCAATATTCAAAGTGTTAGTCCCATAGATCAATGCTCACCTGGGAGTAATTTGGTCGTTGCGTAAATTATATCTCTGCTGGGCACATGAATTCTGTATCGAAGCGAATCTCAAAGCAGCCAAACGCAGGTCCCGGATACTGTCGCATGATTGCTTTCTAAACCGACAGATAAAAGTTCTATGTGACTTACTGAATATGGGCGATCTTATGACACAGGTAAAGACTAATAGCGTATCCAAGGGTACTGTCCCAGGGCCACGGAGTTGTATGTTTTACGTTGAGTCAATCTGCAAAACAACATATCAGTCATAATATTGCGAGAGACAAGCAACAAACAAGGAGATATTACAAGCAGTTGCCTGTAGGAAAGAGTCTAAGGAAGGCATCGCCTCTGATATCCTTTCGACCTTGGCTCTCACGACTCACTCATTCAACTCCCACGGGAAATTCGCAGTTATCGTTAGATAGGTATCGATATCTCCGGGGTTCTGCCCATGGTGCTCTGATATCATCTGCCGGCCTCGGAGGATGGCGAAACGGCAGAGCCGCCACTCTTTCCCGATGCCGTTACTTCAATCCCGGCTTTCTGCCGGAGTCGTCCATCGCATGTTGCATGATTCCCGTATGGTAGATTTAACCCTTGCTGCAATCTGCTTTGACCAACTGGTTAGGCCGCCTGGTGATCATCATAGACATTGGTATGGAATGCAACACTTCCCACAACACCCTGCCCTTGCTATATGAAAAGAACCTGGCTACTTATTCTTCCTGCTCCCGCCCTGCCAAGGCGAATATACTTGCAACTAATTAGCAAGGCATGCCCCCATTCACCCGTGTTTCTGTCACTTTCACCCAATTTCTTACCTCTTTCCCTGCCACGCACACGCACACCCACGACGGGATCTTTCGCGTCAAGCACATCAACACCACCCCGGAACAGCACCTTGCGATGAACGATGTGCCCCATTCTCCGAGATGACTAATCCTCACATCATGGGGGTTCATTGCCGGAACCCGCCGCACCTGACAAAAAAAAGACTGGTTTCAAGATCGTGCTTCAATGTCTTTGGTATTTTTCTCTTTTTTTGTTACATATTTGCAGACCGCCTAATTAATCGAATCCTTCTGCTCTCGGTCCCTGGCAAAGAGAGAAAATCTTACACAGCACCACCTGTGATCACTTACACGCACTTAAAGTCACAACAGCCACCTCCAAGCTTCACCGTCTACCCCTGGTTGTACTTTTTCATGCTCGTAGTATTACATAATCACGGGCTTGAGCTTTTACTGCCGATCCTGGTCTCTCGCGATTTCTTTGTCGAGTAGGTTGCATTGACTGACAACCCCTACACACCAGCATTCTGACGGTCAAAATAGCGACGACCCCGCATTCAAACCAAAATTCAATGCATTTGATTTCACTGCCTATATTCCTAACAAAGGTATGCTTCGACGAAATATTTGCAGGTGCTTTTCATTCAAGCACACACACTATTATGAGATTTGTTAACTCTGTGTGCTTTCCTGAACACACGCAAATACACGCCCCCCATCTACGGAGGCGTGGTCATAGTTGTCATCGTAGCTGCGATACCAGCAGCAGTAGTGGCAGTAGCAGTAGCAGTAGCAGTAGCAGTAGCAGTAGCTGCAGCTGCAGCAGTCGCAGAACTATCTGTCGCTGCCGGTGCGGGAGCCTCTGTCGCCGCCACCTCCTTCGTCTCCTTCTCTTTATCATAACACTCATTGCAGCGCCAATGGAGGCCCCTTTCTACGGGGATCTTGGCATCGTCTCGGATGCAATCATGATGGTACATCGGTCGGTCGCAGTCCTGTAAACACGGCTTGTTAGTCTACTTCAGATCCATAGTGTTGTTTCTCATGCTGGTACCCACCAAATTACTGCAGATCAGTGTGCTCGGTCCTGAGATGGACAATCCGCAAACACTGCAACCCGACCGTGACTTGATCTTGGGTGAAGTCGCCGGTGACTTCGGCTCCGTCGATTCGTACCGAGTCGTCAACCTGGCTTCTCTTGCTATCGCGAGTGCCTTGACGACCGTCTCTTCCGGAGAGGGCATCCCTGGCCTTCAAGTAGGCCAGGTGTTTCATCGCCTCGTGCATGCGGTTTTGCGTCGATGCTATCCACATCGCCTTCTCGCGCAGAAAATCAAGATATACATCCTGTAAGTGCGGGGCCATTGTCGCTTTCTCCTTTGACGCAAACGCATCCCAGACTGCCGCGTATTCCTTCTCATCTGGGTGCACATCACTGTAATCCTTAATTATATCACGATGCTTCTGCAAAAGCCACGAATTGTCGATCTGCGGCTCATCTACCCATGAACCGGGCTCGAGTCTGCACTTGCTCAAGCGATCATAGAGGTCTTGGGTGGTCTGAGGGATAGACTGCTTGGTTTCCCGTGGTTTCGTCTGTTTAGGTAGTTGCTACATTTTCGTCAGCGCACACTTCGAAATCAAGATGTTGGCTCATGCCGTTCAAGGCCACTTACCGAAATCGACTTGGGCCGTGAACGGCTCCTAGCCTTCTGGGGCGATTCGTCTTCATCCGCGTCGCTGTCCGCTTCGTCTGAACTGATCGGCTCGAAGCGGTCGTACGACCTGATAGACTTGGGCGTCTGCTGACCATGGTTTGTAATAGCGATGCGCCAGCCAGTTCGAGCACTATGATCAAAAGCATATTTGAACTCGCGATGAACATGCATGTGCAACTTCAGCTGGTCAATCGACAGATGTGTAGCAAAACAGTGGATGCAACTCCAGCTATCCAGCGTACATCGCTGGCCGCTGGGTAAGTGCCACGTCACCAGAACAGCGTCCGCACTCAGCTCCATAAACTTCCGCTTCTTCCGCTCCTTGGGCTCCTTACCCCGGGCTTGGTCGCTCAGCTTCTTCAAGTTGTACGTCTGTGGCTTTCCGCGATTGCGCAAAGGCCTGCTTGGAGTAGTCGCCTCGCCCTCCAGTTCCTCATCGTCCACCAAGCCGTCGGCCTCGTCGCCCAATTGACCGTTCACCAGAAGCTCAGCCCTGCCATTCACATGACCATTGGTGAGAGGTTCCAAAGCACCATTCAAGCTCGCGGCCTTAATATCGGGCGGACTGGCGCTCTCCGCAGTCTGAAGCTGCCCCATGATACTGGAAGAGGTCCAACGGAGATCCATATCCATCCAGAACGGCTCCAGTATCCTAGCCGTGTCTCCAGAACCCCTCCTGAGCCGAACTTGCGACGCCACGCGGCCTTTGCTGTATGCATACTTAATTTGCGACTGAAGCGACCATTTCCGCGGAGAACTTGTAGACGCGTGCGTATTCTTTTGGCCAGTAAGCAAATATCTCGGGGGCCAATTGGGGTCCCCAAATGACTCCAGCTCTGCGAGGATGAAATAACAGTCGTCCAGATCAAACCCCTGATTGTCGTTGCGCTCGACATAGAGCTTTTCTGCGGCGATCTCGAAGGGCTGTGGCAGGTGAATCCGAACAGCCTCACAGACACCACTGACGCCACAAAACTCCTTGATGGTGCACGTTCTGACTGTCGCAGTAGAGGGGGCGCATTTCCACGCCGGCCAGCCACTTGAAGATGGTGATCTTGCAGCGCGCGCGGATGCTGGGGGTATCCTTCTTCACGGGGGACCCCCGTTGACCATGCCGTTGGTGGCCGGCTTGGGCCCGTCGTTGCGCCATATCCTGAGGACCTCGATACGAAGAACCCTCTGAGTTTCGGCTGGCGGGGGTTGCTGAAATAGAGCCGGGACGGACGCAAAACCATTCATCCCGAGGCTGTCGTCGGTAACGCGACGTCTCTTGGCTGGCCTGGGACTCTGGTCACCGGTCGCCGGCTTCTTCCCATTGGTGGAGGATGAGACAAAATCTATAGTTGATTTCCAAATACGATGGAGAAATGGCGAATCGCGTTTGTACGGTGTGGTTGTTGCCATCTCTGGGCGGAGACATCAGTGCAAGTAGCCCCCTCGAGTAGCGGCTGCCGTGGTCTATGCAAAGCACGATGTAAGTCAGCGGGAACGGCCAAGAATGAGCCTTTTCCACACACACAAGCAAAGATAGGCCTCTTAGTGGATAAACATCATCATGTATGTTACGCCGAAGTTTAAACAAGATGACGGATGGAGGCGAGTAACAATCGTTTGGGAAGGCGATTGTTGTCTTCTGTGCAGTGGGCAATCAAAAGAAAGAATGGAGGGGGGAAGGGAAAAGGCAGGATAAGACTGATCGAGTGAGTAACTTGATGGAGTGATGGATCAAGTTGGATGTGAGGGATTGGGATTGAGACGGGATGTGATGGATGAGATGAGTCGAGAATGCGACTAGGTTTAGCAGGACAGTGAGAAAAGACAGCCCCGGAGGCCGGCCACAGCAAATCTGAGTTTAGAGGCGTGGAAGTAGTAGAGGACCATTCATCGAATCGATCAACCGAGAACCAACTCAATGCCCAGTCTACTACTGCTACTACACATCAACAACAATTAAGCTTAACTTGAAGCACAGCACAGCACGGAGGGAGACTGTCACAACCCTGGAGTATGTAAACAATGCAATGCAGGAGTATAGAAAAAAAGAGAGAAGGAGAAAGGGGGCATACACAACGCACACACACACACACACGCACACAATGGTCGTGGCTGTGTCTCGTGTGCGTGAGCGTGTAGTGTCGGGATGGATGGGTATGGGTATTTGATGTAATGTATGCAATGGGATGCAGTTCACGGTTGCGAAAGGGAAAGAGAAGTGAAAGAGACGCGTACCGTGCCAAAATCAGACCCAGCTCGCCGCACACCCATGGACAGGGGGGTTTCGGGTCTGGCTGCTGTGTGTCCTTGTCGCCTGTTGTCCACAAAAAACTCCAGTCGCACTGGCCTTTTTTCTTCTTCCTCAGGAACGGAAGATCGCGTCACGTGCCGAACGCCGACTATGCCGGGAGAGAATAGAGACAGGTGCTCCGTGAGACTTGGGGAGATAAAAAAAAAGTGACTTTAGAAGGAGGAAGGGAAGCGCCGGGCGCGTCAAGTAAAGAGTCGGCCAAGGAACCGTGCCGATTGAAGGTGGATGCCAATCAAATGGAACTAGTGATGCCAAGCAAGCAATTCAATGTGACTCTAGTCATCTACTGGCTGCTGCTATTCGAGGCTCTAGCGACATTCGAATTAGTTAAGTCGTTGCTGTTGTATCGAGCCGGGAACTCTATTCGAGACGTAGCTATTCTCGAAAATATTCCAGGCCCAGGTGAGGATACCTGTTCGGTTGGGCGCGTGAGCAGGACAAGGGACGATAGAAGAATTTGGATTATGTGAGTGAGCAGCCAACACCGATTATTCTCTTCGCCTAAGGCAAAAACAGGATCTTTGCTCCCAAGCCATTCCTTACAAAAGCCGGACCCCACTACAGACTTGCATGTAATCTATATTTCTCAAGTCTCACTCCTAGAATCTTCTTTCTCGATTTTTCCCGCGCCGATGATGGACTCAGAGAACTTCCGACCATACTGTACCCCTTATTCCATGTCGGCTCTAGAGTTCTATCTACTTAGAGAAGGCTGAAATGTAAGTTGGACCCCTCTTATGGCCCTTCCGAGAGAGCCTGCTAACATGCGAAGAGTCCAGGCTACCAGCCTCCTCCCTTGAGCCTGGGGATTTTGAAAGCTATATTCTTGGCTCGCTAGCTTTCTGGGTTCTGTGCTTGCACCATTCTGTCTCGGTTCTACAAGCGAGAGAAAGTCCAGACCGGCTTCGTTGCAAACGAAGTTTTGGGCAACATGTGGTCGACCTCGTCGTCTTTGCCTGCCAAAGACAAACGCCAGTCACTGTAAGGCACTCTTTTCCAGGCCAACCGGCAAAGTTCTAGTTCTCAATACGCAGCGACTCTGCGAATTGGAAAGACGATGGCGAGCCCCTTGGCTACATGCCCTGAGAATTTTTGTGTTCAGAGAGCCATGTTGATGATGACTGGCATGGGATAGGCAACATATGGGGAGCCTGGTGTTGTGATACAAGAGCAGTGTTGGATCGACAAGGGTGACGGACCGCCCATGACTTATTCCACAACCAACGCAAGTCACCACACGTTCATCGACATTCATCAGAGCGCAACATGGCACATGCAACATGGGAGCGAGCAACGATGCAGGCCGGCCATGGTCCAGTCAGCTGTTTTGACGGTGATAGCCGGATTTTACTGGGCCAGAATGCCGCAGCAGATGGGGCGCCTTCAGCATCCTGACTTACAGCACAAGTTGACGGTATTCTTGGCAGAAGCTTCTGATCGGTACTTTGTTTACTTCAGGGGCCACTTGAAGACGGTGACGGCTCTGATTGGCCCCGACTCCTTTGACGGAGTGCACGGACTGTTCCACCACCGCTTTTCGTAGAGGGCGGAAGTGGGACTCTGTCGAACGAAAAGGCGATTTCGCGCTAACATTGGAGCGATGATCAATTGACTGACTGCACCTTCCGTCGTCATCGCATTCATTTGATTGTTTCCTACTTTGGCCATTTCGCGAAAAGGCCATCTTTTGCAATCGCCGACACCTCTCGCCCCTTATTGTATAGCATGGTCATGATGCCGTAGGCTATCCGCTCAAGAATACTCCAGTGTCCGAGTCTGCAACTCGAACCACAAAGAGAACCGCGTTCGACTTGGCCACTGCCCTGGGTACCTCTCTGGCCCAAACCGTGAATCTGCGCGGGTTCTGCTTCAAGCCTCTCCACCACGCTCACCTCACCTCACCACACCTCACACCTGTTGCGCTCCCTGCCACGCAACATCGCTGCGATCCAATATGGCGAGTAGCTCGGACGAGGATTTCGGCGCCGACTCCGACTACCGACGTCCACGAACTCCCACCCGCCGGTTACCCGCCCGCACCGCGAAACAGAAGATACCTGCACGCAAGACTCGTGCCAGCGCTTGCAACTACCATGAGTCTTCTGATGATGACTCAGATGGTGCCGCCTCTGACGCCGGTTCGGCTGCAGATCAGACGCTCAGTATCGAGGCCAGCAGTCGAAAGCGCAAAAGAGTCGCCGCCAGCAGCAGTCAAGATGTTCGCCGCTCAAAACGCACCCTTCGCAGTGCTGGCTCGCCCAGAACACCTCAACGATCACGCAAGCGAAGCAGTCCTGTCAAGAAGAAACACCCACAAATCATAGGTCAATCAGGACTGTGGCCATTCGATCACAGAATATGTGCAGCTTAGCTGGCAATTGGGCAGCACTCCCGTACCTGGTTTGGCGCAGCATCTTCGACGAAATCGCCTCGCCTCTGCGCGATCTATCAGCCCGCGAAGATATTAAATCCGAAGCTTCGCGCACGCTCCTAGCATCTGCCCGGTCGTCAAAGATCTTGGCCGAGCCTGCGCTGACCGCTCTGTATCAAACACCGCCTCTGACACCCCTCTCGACACACCAACTACTGCACACACTTATGACACCTCCAGACTCAACCATGTTCAACTACCGACCGAAGGTTGAGGCATTGCGTATTGAAGTCGAACAAACGCTAAGCAGGAAGACCATGGGCACATACCTCAATCTTAAGGAGCTACTTCAGTATCTGCCCCGTCTCAAGCACATCGACTTGTATACAGCCCTAGATGCCAAACCTTGGCGTCAACTAGACCAATCGGTTCGTTGGAAATATTCGCCGGAGCTGTTCAACGGTTTAGAGTCGATGCCCCCATGGGTAATCCCGATTTAAGGGATGAGGGCCTGACATACCTGCCTCTGGAGAGTTGGAGCTGGAGCTCTCGTCTTATACCTCCTGCATGGTCCATGGACGAGATCCGCTCAATACATTCTGCTCCAAGCTTTCAGTCCCTGCGCAAGATCACCTTCATCAATTTCCAAGTCCCGTCAGTCACCAGCAAGATTAAGGATCCGATTGCCATTGCTGCTATGGACAATCCTGTCATCCAGGAATTCGCCTCTACCATCTCACTATTGCCCAAACTGGAACAGTTAGTCTTGCAAGCTTCGACCGTGGCGAACGGAGCTCTACTGGAGCAATTGCCGAGAACCCTGAAGCATTTTGAGCTCATCAACTGTTGGGATGTTGAGGCCGAGCATATGGCCGATTTCTTGCGGGATCGCGGCCATTCCCTCAAGAGTATCGTCCTCAACCATTGCCAGTCTCTCAGTCTACAATTCCTGCCCATACTGGGCTCAGCTTGTCCGGATCTGGAAGAGATTCATGTGAACACAAAATACTTTCGCCACCATGAGTTCTACAACGATGATCAGCCTTTTTGGGATGTTTTCCTCGAGCCCGACCAGATCCCGACCTGGCCTACCAAGCTACGGTGCATCGATATGCAGCATCTTCAGTTCAACGAGGCTTATCGGGCCGCGCACAGTTTTTGCAAGAGCTTGGAGACCAGCGCTCAGCGTCTACCTCATCTTCGCAAATTGGCAATCGATATCAAGCTAAAATGCAATCTCAACGTGCGGACGAAACTGCGAAATTACTGGACCCCACGATTGCAAGCTATCTTCAAGCGGCCTCTGGTTGTACCCACTTCGGTGGCAGATGCTTCTCGCTTGGCCCACCAACTGGAACAGCAGGCGGTACTGGAGCCTGGACGCCGCAAAAGCCTCAAAGCTTGCTCGACGCCCATGCGACGGAGTGTTCGCATAGCTGAGATTATCTCCAGTCCCGATGTGACACAAGACGAGGCATCAAATACAAGCGGCCGAGAGGTTAGTCGAAGAGGGCAGGTCAGAAAAGAAGCCCGACGACTTGGCAACGAGAGCTATGATGCAGATGGCGAGAGCGATGACGAGCTTTCCGCAGAAGTCTACACTGATCCATCCAAGAATTCGCCTGTGCAACGTTTGTGCGATGTTGTCGAGATTCAACTCGACAATTCGAGAGGCGTCGAGGAGCAGTTTGCCATGACCGACTTCCGTGGCGGCCCAGAGTCGGAGGAGGAGGCGGAAGACCCTGACTGGAACGGCCAAGACGAGGATTTCGATAATTGATGAGTGCCCTCCCTTCCGAGAGTCTGTGCGGCGCATAGCAGTTGCTGTCGAACCCTCTCCGCTGTACGACTACTCATTTTTGCTTGGCGTTGCAAGGAGTCGGATTTGCTTTTCTGTAATTACTACGATTCTTAACCTCCACCAAGCCCACAACTCACAGAGGACTGTATGGATGGCATTGTAGGAGACCGGCAAAGAGCCTAGCTGGGATGAAATGATACCCCGGAATGAACATACGAAGGCACGGCGGCAATATATGTCCGTTTGCATCACGAAATATTCTTGTAATGAAATAGAACCCAAAGATACTGTATGTAATTGCGATGAATGCTCAAACGCAATGGATCACGATTTTTTTTCTTGGACCATGACTGCTGGGATAGAGATTTAACGGAATGTCGATAAAACGAGAGCCAACACGTCCAGTTCTGACGGCCTTCCACGAGCGGGGTCGGCCTTCGTGGAAATGGTATGATGTCTGCCATGCTTGGCATCACCGGGCGGCGTGGCGAGTCAATTATATCGGTGGACGCTTCGATTGATTCCGCTCTGAGATATTCTCCAGGAGTTCAAGTCCAAGATGACTTTGAGAAGCCCCTGGAGCGGATGTTGATGACGGTCCTTATGCCCGATCGATAACACGCAGTCCCGAAGACTCTTCCTGCGAACTTTTGTGGCTCAATGACGGGAGTTATGTAAATGCAATTTTGTTCAGTTACTTCTCCAATTAAAGTTGGTCTGACTGCGAATTGGTAAATGTATTCAAGTAGGCCGCCACAAATATACTGGCTGAAGCCCACGTGTCACGAAGCAAGTCTCTTCCTCTTCCTTTTTCATTCACTATGACGGTCAAACAATCGCAACTACGCTGCCGCTCATCTCAAATGTAACCTGCAACGTGGGAACAGCCTCGTCTATAAACCCTGTGGACTAAGATCTCACAAGGAGGACTATTCTGGAACTCAGAGAGACCTTCCATAGGGGACTAGAACAGGGGAACGTATTACTCTGTATCGAATCTTCATGCGGGAATATTGGTGGCACCACGCATGGCCTTTTTTCTCTCTTTCGTAATCACATAACTGTCTTCCTGTGACTGGCGCCTCTCCATCTATCTACTTACGAACTAACGCACAGGCCGTCCATCACCTCGGCTTGTAGAGGTTGCTCTTAGATCGTCATCTCTTGCTTCTCGGAGTGTGTGTAGCCCAAGTCATCAGGTCCTACCGTATTATTTTTGCGCATAGGCTTATTTATCAGCTCATTCCATATACCATCCTCGAAATTATATGGAAACTCTTCTGGCTTGGTTTGGGCATATAAAGATGGCCAAGGGGCAAGAATTTAGTCGTTTGTTTCCGGTCCCAGAAATATGTCTCTCAGACCAAGGTATCTGGAAGTTTACAACCGGTCATGAAATATATAGCTCTAGGTATCATGTGTGATTGTATGAGATATATCTTTTGTATAACCTTGTTCATGGATATTGCAATCTGCAAATTTTTGCCTCCCATATCGCTAGATCACATATAACCAGCAACCTTTATATATCATCTTGAGACTCTTGAGGCTCTGGCGAAGAAAAGAAAGATGACCACGCAAACCTGGGAAAGTCGAGCAACGTTTAAAACACTGTACTTCAGGAGAACAGCTGACCACGTACCAAACGGAATACAAGCAACTCTCCCGTAAGGAAGCCTTCGTACCATTGTGTACAACTCAAATACCTCCCGATTTGCCTTTTTATCTTGACACCCGAGAAACAAAATACCAGATTTTATTATCCCCGGTTTGTAAGGAATCTCGAAGATTCATATGGCGTACCAACACCCCTTCTTAAGCTTGGGAAACGATCGTGCGTGTAAAGCAAGTGCATTGCTCTTTGGCTTGTAACACGACTATTATTACTCTGCTCATTGCGTGTCTGTTCATTATGCTGGCTGGCTGACCTGCCATTTAATGGAAGATCCGATACCAAATGACCTGGTTGAGTTCACCAGCGGTTCGACACTCGAAATTCTTCAACTCGGTAAAAGTCAAAGATGACAACGAAGCAGATTGAGTGATTCGATACTATAAGACATCCACGTAGTAAAGAACCTTTTCGCACGGCAGATGTTTTGTTGAATCTGCATGGCAGCGGGCCGGCGGGCTGTCGGCGACATCCCTATCATCCCTTACCATTGGAATCGATGGTACGTAGCAAATAATGATGAGTCATCCTGTGGCCGGATGGGTGCCTGGCGAATGCCCCTCATTATGTGTAGGTAATCGGCATCATTCAACAACGGAATACAGGTCAGTGCGACCAGTAGCTTACCATCCATCACCTTCAATAGTGTGGAAAAGAGATCAGGTAACAACTAGTTAGGGCCACTCCTCCGATCATCTTCATCCTCACCATCATCGTCTTCATCATACTACAAGCATCCTGCTCTGTCCACAACATGCCGGAGCTCCCGCTTGAGGTTTGGAGTAACATTGCATCCGCTCTCCAACTGCAGCCTATGAGAGTAGGAGACTACGCCCCCGACTCAACTTTCTTGGCAAGACGGGCTTGTCTTCGCAACCTCTGTCGGACCAGCAGCAAGCTTGCCGCGGCAGCCCAGCCTTGGCTCTACGAAACTATCATTCTCTATGCCAATCCTAAGGATCGAACAAAAGGTCCTGAGAGTCTTGTGCAGTTGCTACGCTCTCTAGTTGCCTCGCCGTCGCTGCGGCGGCACATTCGGCACTTGGCTTGTGCTCTCAATCTGTGGCCGATCGAGCTCGAAGGGAACAAACAACATCGTGACGGCGTGCTTCAGGAGTGGCGGGCGATGCGCGATGTTGTTGAAGATTCGCCGCCCGCAGTAAAACGACCTTTTGTCCAAGCCGCGCTTCTCGAGCCTTCGGACCAGGTGCTGGCACCGCCGACCTGGCCCTATGCCAGGCATGTTGACGCTGGGGTAGTGGATGCTGTCCAGCTGTTCAACGATGACTCGCAAGCACCCCAGAAACTCTTGGCCATTCTACTATGTTTCACTCCCAAACTGCAGACCCTATTGCTACAAGGCAGCTCGCATGCGGACTCACCAATACGACCTTTCTCCGACCTGCTGCAATACTTCCTAAGTCAAGGTAGTGGTGACCAGAGCCCTGTCCTGCCACTCTTGTCAACGGTTCTTTTGCAGCCGGATCGTTCCACTTTGACAGAATCATGGACAGGCGTCCAGGTCTGTCAAGATTTCCTCGCCCACCTTCCTAGTCTGCGGCGGTTAGACCAGTGGAAGACAAGGTGGGCTAGAGGTACGGATAACTTACATAACTGCAAATGGGTCGATAGGCTCGAAGAGGTCCATGTGGCCATTATTGCTCCTTTGGGGGATATAGCCCATCTCGTGGAGCAGGCACGCGCTTTGAGGACCCTCGGGGTTGACTGCGTAACCGGGTCACCTCGCTACCGTGTCCCAACAGGCACGCAGAGGGATTTGAATCAAGCTTTACTTCAACGCGCGGCAACGCTAGTGCAACTGAGAATAACAGGGATACTGCATGACTTTCGATGGTTAGGTGTAAGCCTTTGGTGTCTCTCTCAACTCCACCGCCTTGAGGATCTCGGAATTGAGTACCAGCAGCTCGTCAGGCCAGGCGCGACCGCTGGAGAGGTACGGGTCCCGGACCTGCTTCCTCCCAATCTCCGAAGGCTCAAGCTCCTGTTCCTTCAGGGCTGCGACACCCATTTCGAGACCTTCATGCTCACGTTTCCTCTGGACTTGCAGTTTGCCCGAGCTCAGGGTCGCCTCAAGCGCCTGCAGAAGATCCATCTGGAAGTGTTCTCCGCCACCAACATCGATGACCCGAAACAGATAGCCAGTATCGAGGCCAGGGTGGTGGCTATTCTGGCGCTCGGCTGTATCTTCACGTATACCTTGAACCGTCACGAGAGGAACACCACCCAGGTGGAGCCCTGGGCGCTTCACGAATTCTTGTGAGATAGTGTACAGATAGACAAAGGTTCGTTTACAAGCCTATGATGGCCTCAGGAAGCGGCTTATGTGTTAACATGAAGCAGCTAGATTGCCGGGAGAAAACGATGGGTATGTTGTGAGGTTCCAATTTTCAGGCACCGAAATACAGCTACGGGCGAGGAGGTTGCGAGACAGGATCCCGCAACAAGGAGGGAGAATGCCAACTAGACTCTTGTGGATCTTTGGGTGAAGCATTAAACTTGGCTTGCTTGTTCTATCATAACGTTATTGCGGCGATAGGAGCTGCTGCCATGCTGGTGGCAAATATTGGCAGAGTACAGGTACAATGTTTTCCATCCAGGGCATACTGCCATGACTCAGGAAGAAAACGAACAAAGGCAAAAATATAGTCTGGGTAAAGATGCACAATGAACAAACCGCAACCGAGTATATGTTATTAATAAGGTTTAGTCTGTTTATAGTCTCGGCTATACTTGAACTCTAAACCCATTTTCGGTATCTACTTCGATATTAGCGTGAGCACATGAAGGGTATATACTTGACCTAGGGAGTTTCAGACTGATGGGAATCGAGAACTCATAAAGATGGAAATTCATCATGATGGGGTGTTTAGTTATCGTGAGGACATTGCCAGGTTGATTTCGGTATGAGTACTTGAGTAAGGTGGATAATAGCCGTCTTAACTATCAGCTGAAGTTTGGCTGATTCTTTTGTTGTAGGAATCCTTACTTTATGTCCCTTGTATCAGCTTGAAAGTACATTACTCGACACTCGCCATGAGATCCAGCTTCAATAGGTAGATTGATCCAAAAACATGTTTGTCTATATACCTAACTCTTCCCATCCACTTACGGTACCTCGTGCCGAAACACACCGGCAGCTGGGATAGTGGGGCCTGTGGTCATGTTCCACGCAACGTTGAGCTTCCCGCTGAACCAAGACTAAGGCGTGTCTGCCGAAACTCGCAGCCGAGGCTGCTTGTGTGTGTTTTGACCGGGACTATGGCGTGTCCAGTTACCTGCTTGATCAGGGAGGGTTCGGCTAGCTGGCATTGGACGGCTCGACTCGCGCATGGACTTTGGTAAACTCAAAAATACGGAGAAATACCACTGGTTGGAGCAAAGATGAGAGAGACAAGGTTTTGCTGTTTTTCAGTTATGTGAACAGGATCGAAGAGGTCAAAACCTTGATCCACCAACTAAGGAGAGCTGAGTGGTGCGCCTGTACAGGGAGATTGATTAGATACAGAGTAAGGCCGAGCAGTCAACCCATCGGATGTGGACCAGGGGACCCCTTTTACTTTCCCGAGCGGTCCAAGGCGGGCTCAGACTGCGGTCAGCGGTCAGTCTAGGAAAACGGGGAGGAGAACGTGTGTAAGCATGAGAACAAAGCGTACGTAGTATCCAACTCCAGTCAACAGAAGCCACTGGGTGGTCTTGCCAACTTACCATCGGTAATCTGGATCTGGAGATCCAAGATCGAGCAAAACCCGTTTCACATAAGGGGGCTGGCTGGCATATATACATCATATATAGGCCAATTTGATATGGGTTTTAATTGCCCAGCTGCTAGCATCTAAAAACTCCATAACTCCTTTCTGAATTCTCTATCCAAGGAACTCAATACTACATTCAGGGGCAGGTAATCCGGCAGTCACTCGGTCCATCACACGCGAACGAAAGGAGTATTTCTTGTCGCGCTGCTCAGCGAAAATCGCGGATCATGTTCCGGGGTGGGTCAGACGACAGACAGAGCCACTAGTATACAGGCAGGATCCCTGAACAGGAGCATACGCATTGGCTAAGCCTGGCCTGGTTGGCGGATTTATGTATCATTGCAACGTGGTAATGATTGGAAAAAACCTACGCCGACAGTTCTCTTCATCAGTCGCCGGGACGTTACCTCTGACGTCCTGCAATGACGGAAACTCGTATGGAAGGAACCTGACTCTCGTCTTTCAAGCTTTTCGAGTGATCCTCTTCGACGTTTTCGTGACGATGAGGCATTCTCCATCACGGCGCGTGAACTGCTGAAGATCATTTTTTGACGCATGTCAATCATATCCTTGAAGTTACCAGTCGGTAGCCGACCAATCAGAATCCCTGGCCCAGTTTCCGGCAAACTGCGGAACGGGCCTCGAACAGCGAGAACCAATAAGACGGGCAGTGCTGTAGAAGCCGGGACAAGTTCTCCTTTTAACCCTAGTGTTTCAAGTAGGTACACTTTCTGCCATTGTAGGAATGCGTTTCGCGACAAGACAGGCCGACGACGAGGGTCAGCCACACAGACACCGTGGACTAATAGGGGTCCCACCGCACAGGGCCCAGTAAATGCTGTAAGTCCGAGTTCGTGACCATTCATACACCAGCAGCACAAGCGCCGGAGAAGAGTTTTAGACGCAGTTTGACCTACGAACGCCGGGACACTCAGTAGTAACTTGGAAGAACTTTCTGTAACGGTCGAGTCAAGCCACCGTCGTTTCTCAACAACATGTTGGTGGTGTGTTTGAACTTGGCACTACCACTTCGCTGGGCCTCGAGCATACGAATAGGGTTTAGCGAAGCCAATTCACAGGTTGCAGTAAGATACCGCTCGGCGGATGGACGATAGAGTCCCTATGCCTACCTCCTACCTCCTACCTCCTACCTACCTCAGCCACACCAACGTTCTTCGTCTCGCCGTTCCAGTTCCTTAAAGCCGAATCGATTCCACAACTAATTATAGTCGACGAAGTGAAAGCTGTCTTGAGTTTAGTTCATTGCTTCTTCCGTTATCCTTACTTATGCCTGTCTCCTGCGAAAATGTGGTTGCCGGGGTTTGCTCCTCTATAAAGCCCCGAGGATAGCGGAGTCTGGCCGAGGAGATTGTCTTTGCATATGGATAGGGTCCATCTATGAGATCCGCAATGCAACGTCTAATCGCGATTCTACAGGGTCCATCCCTCGACCAACGCCCTCCATCAGCAAATCCCGAACGTCCCTCCCGGGGAAGGGTGAGTCCTGGTTCCAGATCGATGCAGCGTTCATTAGATTCCTGTATTCACCAACGATCTTGCCTGCATGTCCGTGAGCATCGTCGTCTCTCGTCCATCAAGACCAAAGCCGGCCGATATAATGGACAGCCGCCCTCCTCCCGGGGTCTCCTCTAACGGCTTTACACTGTTTACCTTCAGAAACATGCTAGCTCTCGTTGTAAGCCAGCGGACGATGTCGACTGCATAGAGCTTGGTGGTTGGGTGATCTCGTTCCCAGCAGTGCCGCGAACACTGCGATCAGGATCCTTCCCGTCAGGATGGCTTCGTGGAGACGACGCGATGGATCTGTCGAAGCTGCCAGACAAGGTTGACCAGGCAAATGCCTTGGTCACTTATCTCATCTGTCTTCATGGGTATATCGAGTAAGTCTTGCTTCTTTTCTGCCCTCTCACGTCATCCTGACGAATGAGATGCCTGACCGAAGGCCGGTCTCCTAGCCTTTCTCGTCATTCTTCGAGCCATCGTCCGAACCATAGCAATCAGGAAAATCGGACTCGACGATATCCTGATCTTCATTTCGACGGTACGTTTCATTACTAGCACAGGTGCCCGGGACACATCCGCTTACTCATGGAAATGCTAGCTCTTCACCATCGGCTACCTGATCTGCGTTGTCCTCACACGAGACGGCGGCCTGGGCCGCTCGATCCTTACCCTCACGATCGCGCAGATGGAGACGCTTCTCAAGCTCACATACGCCATCGAGGTCATGTACTACGTGATCATCGTGGCGACCAAGTGTTCTATCGTGGCCATGTACTACAACATCGGTAAGCAATACCAAGTCTCCAATGCGAAGCTCACTCCGTCGTCTGACCTCACGCCCAACAAACAGCCTTGATCCGGTCCTTCCGTGTGGCCTGCTACGCCACCCACGCGCTCCTGTGCCTCTTCTTCGTCGTGTGCCTCTCCGTGACCTTCGGCCAATGCCGGCCCCTGTCGCGGCAGTGGGACCTGACCCTGACGCCCGCGGAGCGGAGCCGTTCGTGCATCCACACGACGGCCTTCTTCTACTTCACGTCGTCCTTCAACATCGTCATGGACTTCTGGATCCTCGGCATGCCCCTGTGCACGCTGCGCTCGCTGCAGATCCGCCACCGCCACCGCCACCGCCACCGCCACCGCCATGTCCTGTATGGCGTCTTCGGCGCCGGCATCTTCGCCACGGCCATGTCCTGCGTCCGCCTCTACTCGATTTACACGTACACGCTGGCCGAGGACCCCTTTCAGGACGGGAGTCTCGTGAGTTTTTTTCTTTCTTTCCCATTTTCAATCTATATATCAATCAAGCTGTGTGTGGCTTCCTTTTTCGTTCCCTCTCCCACTAACAGAGGATCCTGCCCCTAGATCAACATCTGGTCCATGATCGAGATCAACACCGGCATCATCTGCGCGAGCGTGCCGGCGCTGAAACCGCTCTTCTCGCCCAAGCGGCTGCTGGCGCGCGCGAAGGGCAACGATTCCGACGTCGACCCCATCGGCATCCGCAGCGGCAACACCAGCAACGATAGCGAGGAACGGTATCGGAACAAGACGGGCGGTGGTATCCAGCACCATCCCGGCGGTGGCATCAGCGATGCTGACCTATCTTCTGCGACTGCTGGAGGAGGAGTGGATAAGAAGCAGCCGTGGACCTCTACGATCGCGATCCGGCTCAGCACGGCGACGTCGCGGAAGCATCTCGTGGCCGAGTCCATCGGTGGCGGCGAAGGCGAAGGAGATAGCAGCGGCACCGGTCATCGCCGCGATGAGCGTGACCACGACGGCCCGGCGAAAGGGGGGCTCGTGGTGCCGGGTGGCCACGTTGGGGGGGGGGGGAGGACGATAATAACTACTATGAGCTCCGTCGGCAATCGCCCCCTGGGACATGTATAGGTATGAACAAATATTAATGATAGAAACAAAAAGGGAGGTGGGAAACGAACTTCATGAGGACAGGTCACCAAAATAGGTTACGAGGGACGAGAAATAAGGGGTTTCGATGACATGTCATGCGGATATCTGATACGATGTAGTAATTATCATAGAATGAGGTAGACAGGCGTCACGAGATTACGTTCGGACTGATGGTTACGAGCAATGTCTAATCTTAGCGCAACGGTTGTCCGAACGATTTATTTTTGGTATAAACTTGGGAGGTATTAAGTGCACATATGAACCTCGGCAATAGGGGAAGTTTTGTTAACTTTCTCTTGGGAAATGTAATCGTAGTAATGGCTATACGAGCAACTTTAATATAAACACGAAATATATAATACATATATAAGCACAATACGCAACCCCTAGAGTACATCTCTATTTATCGTTGAGACCTCCTATCTTGTCAGCAAAGCAGCACATAGTCCTCTCTCTCTTTTATTTGTCAGTGTCGTTTGCTTGTTCCATCAGACATTCGTTGAGGCTCTATTGCGTTCCAATTTCTGCTTCTTCCTGGCCC
Source organism: Apiospora phragmitis (assembly GCF_038363925.1). Taxonomy (NCBI): domain Eukaryota; kingdom Fungi; phylum Ascomycota; class Sordariomycetes; order Amphisphaeriales; family Apiosporaceae; genus Apiospora; species Apiospora phragmitis. Next base: position 4,401,442 of record NW_027117400.1, on the reverse strand, counting down.
GCTCCGTTGGAACAAGATTGATTGCAGCCAACTTGAACACATCAGTGCAAGCTACGGTCCTTGTTTCCCTTCGTCACGCGTACTTCTATGGGAAGTTTCCACGAGGCAGGTTGTGAATGGAGATTCTACGGAGTGATAATGGGGGCAAGCATATCATACAATCTTGGTTACGAGAAATTATTACCACTTGCCATCAAGTATCTGGTCGATATGTTGGTTGGTATCTACTGAAATATATATACTAGGTACCGATGGCCCGTTACTAGTCTGGAAGGCCCGGGTGAGATGGTTTATATTGCAGATATTGCCGAATAAAGTAGACCCAGACAAGCTAGTGCCGCCATTATAACCTAATAAGATGCATGACTAAAGATATTACCCCCGCCCATGTCTCTATAACACGGTCTCCGAGTGTGTGTAACCTTTCTCTCTCCCTAAGCGTGGCCAAGGGACTGGCCGTAGTGCCCGAAGCAAGCAAGAATGCCATCCGAGTTGAAGAGCACCGTGTCTAAAGTTAGGGGCAAAGCGGGCACGTTAGCTGAATGACTAAGTAATAATGGATAAGAGGAAGAGCAAGCAAACAGCTAGACAGGTAGGCAGGAAGGCGTTATCAGTGCACTTGGGTTTCAAGAGGGGAGAGAGAGAAGAGAACAAAAGCCCAACTTACTTAGGTCCAACTCCGTGGTGACATTTACGCCCATAGCATCGGGGCAAACAGCCTCTATGGATCTCCCCCGGAGTCCCACGAGACGGCAACTGGCCATAAAGTTACCACTATGACGATGAGGAGAATAGGGTGTTAGCACAGTAAAGTTGATTCATATGGAGGGGGAGAAGGGGGTAACCGGCGAGGGTCGATAGAAGAAGAAGAGAGGAAAAACTCTCGCCAGTCACAGCACCACCACCAGCAATAAACGTACTTATCGCCCGGGAGGATGTCGGCATCTCTATGCACGATGCATAGGTTCAGGTTGATATTGGAGCGCTCGTGGTAGGCCGGGTCCCTGGTGCTGCAGATGGCCTCGAAGTCGCCGTGTGTGTTGAGCCTGAACTGTATGTTCCGAGCCAAGATATGCATGGCATCCAATTAGCCATTGCTCGGTTTTCCCTCAAGTATCTATGTATATGGGGGAACTGTAGCTTACGCTGTTCTGAATGCAGGAGCCGGCGAAACCGGCCTCGGCGGCGACGAAGCTGCCCTGCGAGAGAAGAAGACCCCCGACGAGAGGGACGAGCTGAGAGAACTGCATTGTGGCGGAAGTAGGGGACTGCTACTTAGCACGGAGATAGATGATGAAGTATTCAGGTGATGGAAAACGGGTAAGGTTTCGAAACGGAATGTTCTTCTTAGTGGACTCGCCGAGGCAGCAGCTCCGTCTTATCTTATACAGACCGACTTCGTACTAATTACGGCGCAGCGATGGTAGTGTTTTCCATCAGGAAGAGTCGGCAACAGAACTTGGTGTGCCTCACGCAAGCCCCCTACCAATAGGCAGCAGGAGGATGCATCAAGCCGAAGGGAAACTGTGGGAATATTGAACAAGAAACGCACGTTTGTTCACCCAGATTTCACGGTCCAATGAGCCGACCTTGGCTGTGCCATAAGGACGTGGAACTTCATCCAATCTCGACTGCGGCACAGCTTGGGTAAGTAGTTGGTTGAGCGTACGTGCCTCAAATGGCCAGCTTTAGATCCCAAGACATGGCCTGGTCCACTAGCAACTATCACAGGCGAGACCAGCCGCAGGGGATCGTCACGCCTTAGCCTTGATTCAATGTCGACGTTGGATCAACACTAGGTACTAAAAAGATAAATTTCGTGATCATTACCAACCTGGCCACAAGTTTGTTCTATCTACCACTTCCAGAAATGGCGACTGTAAAGCGGTAATTAAATTCTTGATCCACTATGCTCCTTTCTTTTTCCCATTAGCTCACTCATGTGCCGCAAACCATATATGCAGACACCACAATTGGTAATCCTACCCAGACTTTTACTCTTTCACCTCGCCCACCGCGCCGCAAGATACTCGTGTTGTGGAGATCCATGGGCCATCCCCTCCGGAGGTGGGGATGTAAGGGCTGCCCTTACAAGAACGTACCTTCAACTTGCCTGGTCACCTCGACGCTTGTTTCCAGATCTGCTGTCCCCAGGTTTCTCTGAATTCTAGCTTCCCTGAAGCTGCCCACCATTTGTCATCGAGAATGTTGAGATCACAGAGCTTTGCTCAATAACGGACAGGCTCAGCAATGCCGCACCGGGTCATCTCCTCACGAGATGGCTTCTGCGCATATATGATCTGGCTAAAGGCTACTCGTTAGCACAGGGTGCTAGCCACCCAACCTATGCCGGCAAGTGGAAGTCGCAAGATGACTTACAATGGTAGGTAGGCGTGGATGCTCGTGTTGCGAACATCGTTTTTAACCAGTGGCAAAAACTCATCGATTTGCGCTGGTAGGAGTCCAGCTGCAGTAAGCAGCCGCCGCGACATCCCGTCTAGGCCCATGCACAGGTCTTCCATCACGTACATCCCGACCAGGTTCCATTTACTCTCCCGGGGCCACCTATTAGCTGTTGTGGTAGCTAGAAACAGGGCGTTCTTGTTGGTGTTGTCCGTACAACAACAAGGGAGGCACTTGTCTTACATGGTAGCAACACTTGTACGCGATGGATGTCCACGAACCCCAGTTCCTGAGCCATTCTTCGACGTGCCAAACACTGAGGACATCTCTCCCCATAGCTTTGGCACCAGCCAACATCAGCTGTGCCCACCGTTCCAGGTGGGTGCCCTCGGCCGTACCATCATCAGAGCAGACCTCCCAAGTCAACTCCTGATACTCGATCGACGCACCAGAGGTCATATTCAGGAAAGCCTGTCTTTTGGGAGTTTCAGTAGCATACTAACTCGTGATGGGGATCGACCGTCTGTCTAGTTAGAGACTAACCTAAGCACCCCTTTAGGGTTATCGAAGCAGACGTTCATGCCGCGTAGGAAGACGAAATCGAACTTGCGTGGATAGTACATCCACTCCTCCTCGGCGTCGGCTCGGCTAAAGGCACAGTTAGGGAAGCGAGAGGGCTGGATCCTACTCAAATCAATGCCCATAACTTGGGCCTGTGGATGCTCTTCAGCGAAGTCATTGGCCCAGATGCCGGTGCCAGTGCCAACGTCCAGGACCTGCTTTATCGTCTCCATTTTGATAGGAGACAAGAACAGCCTGCTACCCAACGCAATTCTGAACATGCGATGCTGAAGATCTGGGAAACATTGTTAGCTTTAGTAAGATGAATTGGGTTTTACAGAAAGCAGGGTGAGATGATGCAGCATGAAGTGAACCTACCCATACGTTCCTGTTCGGCGTCATCGTCTGGTAGAGGGTAGCCTGTAGGCGATGAGAAAATTGGACTGAGAGATTCGTTCCAGTGTACCACCTACGACCTGGCCTGAAGTTTTGGTATGTCCTGCCACTGTATGGCTCAACCACCGACCCATAGTAGGGGTCGTTATCGTAAACGGAAAAGTGTCTGTATAATCAGGTTAACTCGTCAGTGTTTGCCAAACGAGCAGACAAAGTGCTCTTGAGGACCACCAACGTTGGGATGCGGCCATATGTATCCATATCATAGCCAGGGTTGGGAGGCATAGGAGGCATAGGAGGCATGGGAGGCACTGGAGGAGGCTGAGAGCTGCTGACGTAAGAGTTCTGGACTGTGCAAGAGCGGACGCGAAGACAGGGGGTCTTTGGCGCTTCACAAGGAGGTGGTACAGTGCAGTTTGTAAGAGCGCGCAGGCCTGTCCTTCTGTGGCTTTGGTATTACCAGAGTAGACCGAAACGGAGGAAATGTCGGGAGATTTGATAGTTTCATGAACTGGACAGCCAGGACTGCAGGACTGGGAGGTCGAAGTAGCACATAAAGTAGGTACTTAGGTAGGTAGTAAACAAGCACAAGGAGGCAGGGGAATGTCCAGAACTCCATCCGTGGGATGAGATCGATCAATGTGTGTACTGTAATTAGACCCGACAGTCTGGTTCGCTCCTTCTTCTTTTTTTCTGCACCCCTGACCCTCCAATCCCTGAACTTGCTTGCTCTTTCCCTACCCCCAGAAAACCGTTTGTATGGGCTGTAGATTATGTACGCGCAGGACATTTGATGATCATTTTATCTTCCGCAACTGCGCCGTCCAATCATTTCCCAGTCGGTGCGGGGTTACGTTTACTGACTCGAATTGATCAATACTTCTTTACTCAATCCTTCGCTCTATATTGCCTTTTTTCTCCTCAGCTCAAGTCAACAGCCGCCGGCCTTGTCTATGTGCTATTGACAGCCCAAGCACAACTCCTTGCATGCCTCATATTGGCTGGACATCCAATCACTCCTCGCCACCTGCGTCTGCTCAACTTAGGTAAGTGGCAAGTATGCTTTGCCGACCGGTGTGACACGAGGGATCCGAGAAACAGGGCCACCGTTGCATATGACATTGTCATTACCCAGCAGCTCGGGTATGGTGTGCTGTGATCCTGCACGCCCCTGCCGGCCGCCCTCGCCGCTGCCAGCGAATTGAGACGCATTCTGCCTTTCTCTCTATCACAATTCGTTTGTCGGTAAACCAATAACTCGAAAACATGGGCCAACCTACCAACCGACCACTCCCCATTTGGCACGGGAGGCAAGTTTAACTGCAGTTGTCCGAACGCGGTTTCAACGCAGGTTAAATTTCTATCTTGACATGGGATAGCCCCCTTAGTGACTAAAACGCGTCTCGGTCCTTCGAAAGGCTATGCCCTAAGCCAGTTTGTACAGTGCCGTCTCATATTTACATTCCACCCTCCTTCCGCTGCTCACTCCACATCAAACCAACCGCATTTAATAAGGTCGGGCAACGGCTCAACTCGGCCACCTCATGAGTCGAAGATAGCCCCAAAGGCCGCCACACCCCTCACCAACATACCCATCACCACCTTGTCCGTGACCTTGGGGTTCGAGATGATAAACACTGCCTCCGCATCCGACTCCTTCACTAGCTGGTAGGTCGCGGCCACGATATCCGGGTAACCCCGCTCCGTCGTGTTCCAGATGACCGCCTGCGGGTCTGCTCCACGCACCGTGGCGACCACGCCCTCGCCGTACGTCTTCAGCGGGTCCCGCGTGCTCCATAGCATGCGCATCGGCGTCTGGTTCGCGAACATGAGCGACAGGCAGGGTCCAATGCCGGAGCCTGTCGCCACGACCACGATGCGCCGGAACAGGCGGCTCGTGTAGAGTACGCCGTGGAGCGGGGCGCCGCGGATCCAGAGCTTACGCCCTGCCTCAGTCGCCGTGATCTGCTTGTTCGTCCAGTCGCCCGCGTTGCTGACCACGACACTGAAGCCCGTGATCTTGTTGTTGCCTTTCCCCGCTCCATCGTCAGTGGCGGTGGTGTCCGGGATGGTCGCGAAGGCATGCCACTCGGTCAGCGGCGCGTCGCTCAGCTTGACGCCATAGAAGGACTGCATGGGTCGGTAGCGGAAGTGAAGACGCGTGGCGTGGTCGCTGAGCCTCTCGGGGTAGACGGCGTGGCGTCGCAGACGCGACCACGAGAGCAGGCTGCACGATGTCGAGACACAAGCCCCAGAAGTTGGGCGACGTGACGAGGACAACCCCGACGGGCCGGCCTTGTTGTCGCGCCCGCACCTGAACTGCAAACGCCACCTGGACCCAGAAGCTCACGAGCGCCGTCCAGCCCGCAAACCGGTGGAACACCTCGAAGTAGTCATGATAATGCCGGCGTAGACTTGGGTGTGCTGCCGTCAGGATCAACAGGAACATCAGCACCACGATCCAGCTCGTCACCATGTTGGCCAAGACGTCGGCTTGCGGATCGTAGACGAAGTCCCTCATGGCTAGCGCTGTATACAGGAAGTACCATACGACTGCGGCGGTACCTGCGCCACTGTGACAACCGCCGTAATGGTAGACCTTGGCGAGGCGCTTGCGGAGGCCAAGGGGCCATGAGCGAGGGGCGCAGGTGAAAAGCTCGTACAGGAGGTTGATAAAATCCTCCTGGCGGAACAGGAGGCAGCACATCAGGTTCGCTGAAGCGACAGAGACGACGATCCACGAGGCCGGGTTTGCCTTGGTTACGACCAGAACTGCGACCAATACGGCAAGGTTGATGGCGAATATCCCACCGAATATCTTGCGGTACGTCGAGGCATATTTGTAGCACACCTTTTCGATCAGGTCCGGTAGATCTCTGGGGGGAAAGCCATTCGACTGGGCAATGGCTTCGGTATTTCGCAGGGTGCTCTTTTCCAAATCGCTGGTAGACGAGTTGACCGTGGTGGTCATACTATCTGGCTGTGATGGAAGTGAAGTATCGGGTTCATCGTGGTGCTCGTAGATTTGCTGAGTAGTCATACTTGGTTATATGAGAGTAAGTGTGTGATGAGGTTGAGGTCCTCAATGGGGTCTATGTCCTCCAGCCCATACCGGGTCTATGGATATTCACCTGCTCAAGCAGTAAGATAAAAGGAAAGAAATGCTAACTTTGAAAGACAACGACCCAAACGAATCTATTTATTGTCCCAGTAAATTTATACCGCAAATTTCTCCCTAACGTTGTTTGGCCCAGAAAACATACTTTAAGGATAAACTGAACACAACGAGAATGAAAACAGGAATAAATATGGAAGGCGTTTTTTGGTCCTCCTTTAACTCCGTTTGAACGAAATCGAACGACGAGAAACATGCTGCTGTTGCTCGTGTATTAGAGTAGAGAGCTACACAGAAGTTGGGATGGCTATGGAGGAAGCCTCATGGCACGATGGAGCTGACTCGTGGCATGATGGGCCGCATGAGAAGGAAACATTCCCTTAATTGCCACTCTTATATGCGAGAAGAGGGAAACGTTATTGGTTTGTTAGCTCCGAAGCCATGTTGTTGTCGTGCATACTTGGGCTGTATGCGCAAACACTTAGTGGGTAGAGAGAAGCTGTAAGCGCTTCTCCCGGATCGGCAGCCACTGAAACTCGGTTCCGAGTATGTATCACGCACACATAAAGGAGGGGGGAGGCGGCTCTGGAACCAATGGGCTGGGTGCACACGACATGCCGCCCTAACCGCCCTGCGTTACCCTCATTTCTCTCAGCTTGCCATGTTGTGGACAAACAAGTTTGATGTCCGAAGAGGCCAATTTCATACACTCGCACACATACACACAAACACACATCAGGAAGTGTTGGCTCAGGTCATGGGTGTATATGTATATACGAACCTCTTACTATCTGGAAATAGCGAGTAAGGCAAGGGATCTTCATACCCCACCCTCTCCGGTTGGTCGGTTGGTTGATCGACTCGTTCGATATGGTCGTCCCACTCGGCCGGGTCGGCGGCTGTGTCAACTGGAGGTTGTTCTCACTGTTTCGAACACCACGAAACCCTCGCAGACAAGGGCGGGAAAGCGTCGAGGCTTTTGGTTACGTGCTTAATAAAGATGGAACTGGAGAGACCGAAGGATCATGTTACGTTGTTTCGTTTCGGTCACCGCGAGAAGGTATGCTTGGAGCAACCGATCGGCACCGACACCATACCATGTCTTGCCATGTTTCCCGATCTGAGCAAATTGTAGCACTCGCCTCAATCAAGATGCAACTGTTCTTCAGAGAGCGTGCTACGAATATGGACAATGCCGAGACCTGTAACCGCTGCCACGTTCTTTGACTCCCCTGATCTCTTTTGACTGGCTTCGACCACATCAAGCTTTTTCGGAACTCTTCGTCAAAGAGCCAGGTTCCTCTCATATTAAGACGCTATGAGCGGTATTGAATCCTCCTCTTCCCTACCATGAATCCCACGCATATCAAAGAACAGCAGCAAGTGCCACGTTATTTTCAGGGCCGCTTGTTCGCCTCCACCGTCACCGTCGGGACCGTGCCCGAGCTCGAGTCCACGCCGACACCACCACCATCACCAGAAGCAATCCTCTCGGCCTCCGCATCAAGGAGCGCTTGGGGCCGCGCCCGCTGCGTCATCTCGTTGTTCCCGCAGACCAGGACGGACGGGTTCCGGATGAAGATCTGGTCCATGTCCTCGAGCGTGCGGTTTGAGGTCTCGGGGTAGAAGCAGAACACTACGGGCGCGAAGCATAGGCAGAAAGCGGCGAAGACTATTTTATTGGTTCGGACGGTCAGTCGGTCAGTTGGCCCAATTGGGAAGAGTGGTAAAAATGATAAGAGGGTAGACAGCCTGCATATGTAGCTGTGCTAGTTATGAGCCCGAGGACGGGTGTGTGTGTGTATGCGTGTGTCAAAAGGGGGAAAGATGACACCAAGGAGGGAGGGGTAAGGGGAGAGAGAGGGTTGACGTACTTAGATAGAAAGCCCAGCGTAGGTTATCCACACCGGCCTTGGTAAACTGGACAACGACAAACGCCATAAGCCAATTCGTCCCCGTAGCCGCCGCCGCGCCGCGCGAGCGCCAACCTGTCGTCCTTGGGCGTTAGTACGAAAGGTCGACACACAGCATATGCACTCAAGAAGGCAGTACTGCACGACCTCCCTCGTGTAACAGACCGAAAGAGGGGCCTGAGACTGTAGTAGGTTGAAGCGCTCCTGTGTGTGAGGTGTGTTGCTTACCGAGGAGTTGATCTCGAGCAGACCCAGGGGACACCGCCCCAGGTCGGTGAGAAGAAGACGTGGTACAAGACGAACATGGCCACTGTCACGTTGCCCGTCTGCACCCCCACACAGATCGAAAGTCAGCCACTATCCTTGATCTCTAGACTTTCTCCTTCGTGCTCCCAGGACTAAACTGAATACTCACAGTCTTTGTTTTCGAAGGGTCGTCTTCACCCGCTTTCAAGCAGATGGCCGCGATGAGATGACAGACCGCCATGCCCACGGCACCGTTCAACATCAACCTAAGTGACGCAAATTTGGGTCAAACTCTCTAGTATCCCGTGTAATCCTAACAGCTCGCCTTGGGGAGGTGGGGGGGGGGGGGGGGGGGTGAACATGAAATATTAGCATACTTCCGGCGTCCAACACGGTCGATGACGAACAGGCTGCAAAAGGCGGCAACCAGGTAGACGGTACCGCTGACAGCGGTGAGCAGTCGGCTCATCTGCTCGTCGAACCCGACATTCTCATGCAGCAGCGTCGGGAAATAGAAGCCTTAAGGGAGAGGAGAAGAGGTCGTCAGCGTAAGATTCGGGTGTAGACATCGTCTCTGTTGACCCTTCGTAGCGCGCACGCGCTTCTTCCCCCGGGATATAAGGAGGGGTCACCAAATCTCACCTAAAGCGTTGATTCCAGAGAACTGCTGCATAAACTGCGTTCCACAGGCCAACAAAAGGCGTCGGAAATTCTGCGTCTGGTCGCGATGGCACAGCACATCGATAAGGGGCACGCGGCTCTCGCGCTCCAACCTGATAGCGGTTTTGATGGAGCGGTACTCGGCGACTACCAATGGATCTTCCTCCTGCTGCTGCTGCTGCTGCTGCCGCTGCCGGCCTTCCTCATTCTCATCACTACTCTCGCTGCTCTCGCCAGAAGAGGAAGAACCGCGGGCACCGCCGCTGATCTGCGCAATGACCCGCAGCGCCTCCTCGTCCCGGTCCACCAGCAGCAGCCAACGAGGCGACTCCGGCACACGTGTAAGCAAAGGCAAGACCGCCGCGAACACAAGCTGAAACGCAAGGGGAAACCGCCACTGCATGGCCCCACCGGCCCCTCCGCCGTGGAAGTACATGCCGTAGCTGATCCAGTTGGCCAGACAAAAGCACGACACGTTGGAGCTGGCGCCGACGACCAATAGGCGGCCCCGGAGGTGGGAGCGGGCGCACTCGGCGAGGTAGACGGGGCTGATGGTCGAGGTCATGCCCATGCCAATCCCGTTGACGACGCGGCCCACGATGAGCTGCGGCAGGTGCCAGCTCGTGAACTGCAGGACCGCGCCGACGAGGTTGAGGGTGTGGCCTAGCGCGATGGTGCGCTTGCGGCCGAGCTTGTCGCCTAGGATGAAGGCGGCAATGGCGCCGAAGAAGGCGCCTAGCTGCGGAAGTTTAGTTGGGTTTCATGGGGAAATATGGAGGGGTTGACCGAGTTGAAAAACATGAGGCGGAGCAAGCGTACCAAGAAGCAGCTCGTAATGATACCAGATATACTCGCATCGTTCGTTTGAGGGAATATCCTCTGGAAGTCCTCGGAAACCAGCACACCGGCAAAGACGCCCTGTTCGATTCAATCACCATGGTCAGCTCGAATCGCCTAGCCCTCTGTCCCTTCTTTCACATTCGAAAGCACATCATTGATCGATCGATAACAACATAGCAAGGATGGTTATGTCCTATTTACCTGGCAGTATCCAAACCAGCACGAGGACACTGATATTTTACCTCATCAGCATTCTCTTTTTTCTCAATGGAGAGGCACCAGACCTCCCCAATATTGGATCAAGTAAGGAGCCGCTGCTTACCGGCATCAACGAGGGTAATGACAGCAATGAGCGATCCGCCGCTCAAGCGCTCCCTTTTCCGGGGCGGCGGTACAACAACCGCCATCACGCCGGCTGGTCACTTAACCTAGAGGATTGTAACGTAGAAGAATCTCCGTCAAAAGAACAACCAAAAGAAAAAAAGCACAAAACCGGTGCTCTCGTCTTTCTATAAAGAGATATAAGTGCAGATCTTCAGCATCTATATATTTATTTCAGAGAGGAAAAAAATCGGACACGACATGGTTTGTTGGGCAACTACCGATCAAGAGTGTGCAGCATCGGCGCCAGTCGAGCCCGCCGGGTCTAGGGGTCCAGTGGTCCACAACAGACAAAAAAGCCTGCCGCCGCGACGCCTTCGCGGATCTAAGCGAAGAATGCCGGTTGGGAGCACGCATCGGTGTGCAGCAGCAGGGTATTGTTTGCCCCCCATGAAAGCAGGTTGGTGTGTGGGTGGGTTCGAACTATCGAACCAACAACAGGTAACAGCGTGATAACTAAGAATCTGTGAGATGCGGTGTTCCTGGAAAGGGAAATCCGTTTGCTTACTGCTCGATGTAGAACCACCTACGGCGCGGCCGCCTTTCCCTTCATTCGTTATCACCGAAGCCGGCCCGCTGCTGTGGTGTGATGGATACCACATATTTACCCACACCATCCGGGGGTCGTGGGGTTAAACATACAACTTTTGCTGCGTATGGATGGCTCATTGCCAGAGGTGGAGTATAAATGCATGCCACTTTCTCTTAGTGTCCCAGATCCTCAATTCCAAAGGCCAAGAAAGGTGTCGGAGCAGCCATTTCAAGTATAGCTCTTCCTGCAAGCCGCACGTTGAGGCTCGTTGGTGCTGGATTGGTGCTTGGCAGCATTTTCTTGCCCTCTCCAACTTCGTACCCTTCATGTGATATTTCATTCTTCTATCTACCGGCCAACCCACGAATAATGTATGTCCCAGATTGCAGAGTGGACGTATGAATAATGGGTGCGACACCGCAATACATAAGGTGTGTGTATAGCACACAGAAATTGTCTATTAAGTGAACCTGATCGCAGCGTATAAGACTTCTGTATCATACTTTGCGACGTCGCGAATTTGGTCTATATCGTCTTTCATTCGCTTAATACAATGTAGTTCCCAAGGCGCTCTCTCCCCCAGGAGAATCAACCAAAGCGAATCCCGCTTTTGGGATCCCATGTAGTTTGACCGCCCTTGGGCGTCCCCTTGCGACCCCCCAGAAGGCGCCACCCCGCCACCAAACTTAATGCCGATCTCCGGATTCCACATGGCCTGCATCGGATTCGCCCTCGGCTGCTGGGGCTGCGGCGCGACAGTCTCTGTCGGAGGTGCCCATGACTGTATGCGGGCCTCAGCCGGACTGTGGACCGACTGTCGGGAGGGCTGCTGCTGCTGCGCTTGTTGTTGCTGTAATTGCTGCTGCTGTTGCTGCTGGTTGAAGAACGCTTGAGCCTGGCTCTGCTGCTGCGGAGATGCCTGCTGACTCTGAACCGGCGCGTAGTTCTGGGCAGCAGCCTGTTGCTGGTGATCGAGAGAAAGGCCGTGCAGGGGCGGCATATTGATATCGTCCTCGATCATGCGCGCCTCCCTCCGCCGCTCCGTGACGAAGGTCCGGGCGCCGTCCCGGAAGCCGCCCACGATCCGACTAAGATCATTGTAGAACTTGCGCCCGACCTCGACGTTGCTGACGAGCTCCTTGTACTTGTAGTATGCGTTCTCCAGCTTCTGCAGCGCCTGTTCGCGCTCGCGGTTGCCCTTGTCGCCCACGATCTTCTTCTGGCTCTCGAACTCGCGGTTGACGCGGATCAGGTCGTTGATGAGCTTCTCCTGCTCGGCTCCCTCCTTTTGCACCAGCTCCAAGTCAGGTTCGTAAAGCAGATCCAGGCGCTTCTCGAAGAAATCTTCGAAGTGCGCAGGCACAATCGCAGTTGCGACAGCCTGCGAACGCTCTAGCCTCGCTGCTTCAGCTAGTATGTCTGACTTGATGTCGTCGCTCTTGGCTTTCTCCTCGAAGTGCCTCGGCCTTGCGTCGCCTGCGGCTCTCCAGACGTGTCACGTCGTTATACGCACTCCGTAAACGGCCGATGGCAGGCTTGAGAGATTCGGGGATCTCGGTGCGCCGGGACGATGGCACAAAATCCATAATACCCCGATCGGACCCTGCAAGTACTGCAAGGATGGGCTCGATGGCGCGGAACTTGTCGCGCACCACCCCATCGCTGCTGGCACTGTTGCCGAACCAACCCTCCGCTTCTGCCACCTGGTTCCAGAGCTTTGCCCCCTGAGATGGCTCAACCCGGCTTTCGGGGCGACCCCAGCGATCAGTGCCATACCGGCGTATAAGACGGTTATCCTCTTCCTCCTCAGCCTGCAGCAACTCCTTTCCTTCCTCGAAAACAGCTATATCGGCAGCTCTCAGCTTGTCAATGTCGGCAAAGCTACGTTGTAATCTATTGATCGCATCGGCTTGCCTGATTTCCTCGGCATGTTGTACCAGAGTTCCAGGCAAACCAAGAGGTTTCTCGAAAGCCTGTATGGACCCAGGCAGGTTGAGCGAAGACAGTATTTCGTGTATCCTTTCATTGAGCACTTCCAGCTCAGCGATAATATTTTGGTTGACCATCCGGTCTCGTCGCTCCTCGTAGATAGAGACGGCGATATGAACTGAATAGGGGACAAGCTTAGTGAACAAAGCCGGACCAAATTCGCACTTGTCCCCTAGATGATCCAGGGGTGACGCCACTTCTGATGGCACGCGTGCGAGCGCCATGTTGGCGCGATCGAGAACCTTAAGTTCGGACTTTGGCGGTACGATATCTGAGTGAAGTTAGATCTGGTGTGTGTCCCTGAACCGTTGTCTCATGCGTGTCACACTTACTGAGGAATATCATGTCATTATCCTTTTCGGCTCGCTTCAGGTCTTCCTCCACGCGCTTCTTGAGCCCATTGAGATCATCTACCACAATTTTGCTCAAGTATCCGCCTCTTGTCTCCTTCAGGCCCTCGTTGACGCATGCGACGGCGTCTTGTAACCTCGCGACCTCTTCTCCGTATTTCCTTTTTTCCTAGGCAGTCGCAAGCTGCACGGTACTGCGCCGCCGCCGCGAAATGGTGATGTTTCGCGCTCATGTGGTGTATCCAGCTGCTGCTGATGGCCTCGGACCGCATCGCCGCTTCGCCCGCCGTGTTGTATAAGTCACTAACTCTTGCAGCCAGCTTGGCGATGGATGCGTCCTTGTAGCCATCCATAACGGCCTTTTGCCAGAAGCACTCCTGGCTCTGCGCCAGCTGCAGCTGCAGCAGCGACTCGAGGGTGTGCTCGTCCATGTCCTCGGGCGGCGTCGTGCGCAGCTCCGTGACGACCTCGTCCTTGAGGTGCTTGAGCACGCCCGCCGACAGGCTGAAGTAGCTCGCGGCCGTCTTGAGGCCCTCGGTCGCGGACCGGTTGCTCGCGATGGCGAGCTGCGAGTATAGCGCCGCGAGGTTGTAGAGGATGTTGGCCAGCTCGAACTTCAGGTTGTTGTGCACGATGGGCCGCTCGGTGTTGTAGCCCAGCGAGGGGTACCAGGTGAAGTCGGCGCCGATGTCGATGGGGAACTTGCCGCCCATCCAGACGAGCTGGGCGGCGTAGGCCTGCAGCTTCTTGACGCCGCTCTGGTGCGCCTCCCGGACGTTGACAGCGTCCCGCTGCAGCGCGTCGATGACCTCGAGGTCCTGTCGGAACATGTCGGGGTGCTGGTCATACTTGGTCGAGATGTACTGTCGCACCGCGGTCGACAGCGACAGCGCAGTCCCCTTGCGGAAGGGGACGGCGAGGATGTTGTTTTGCATCTGGTCGATTTGCTATGTGGCCCGATGGAAGGTCCTTGAGCAAGGTCACAAATAAAGAAGTAGGTAGAGTAAGTAGATGGTGAAATCACAAGAGCTTAGTCGCTAAAAGTATCTAAGAATTAAAAGGTCCAGCTGAATGCATGAGGCAGGTTTGGGCAGTAACAGAGTGTCCCTGTGATCGAGCACTGGCCGAAGTTCGCGACAACGGCAATGACTTCATCCCGCAATGTTGGAAACGGCCTTTTTAGTCATTCAATATGGCGGGGTCTTCCTGGCCGGGAGACAAAGCAGCGTGGGTGCCTCGGGTGGCTTTGGAGGGGAGAGAAGTGGCTTGCGCCTTACCTGGCTTAAGGTTATATCCATCACTTGCAATCTTTAAGCGAAGTCTCCGTAAGTTAGGCAGTTATCGGGGCTGCAAAAAGCCTAACAGCCATCCGTCCTGCTGGTGATGACTTCTATGTATAGACCTCCTCATACGATCATCCGTATGCTATTTTTGGCACAGATGCAAGCTCCATGTGCAAAGGATGGTGTTCCTGACCAAGAATAGCGATCTCTCGTACCAGGAAAGATGGGGGTCGGGCCGGTAACATGAGGGTAGTAGGTAAGTTTCAGGTTCTAGTCGTCCTGCTGTTACCTCACCCACTCACTTGTCTCATCATGAATCCGCTTGTAACAGTGATTTTTAAGACATTTCGTATTTTCTGCATTGCCTATGTACTGTGCTTCGCTCTGAGAACTTCAGCAGGACCCTGTTCCGAGCACTTCGATATCCAGGGATGGTGCTGAAATCCCATCAAGCTGAGCAGCTAGCTGCAAGACCGCCCGCCCTCGCTTTGTTCGCCTTTGAAAAGATCCCCAAAACTTTGCCGAATCGCCGGGCCAAGTCTGAATGTGCTTCGTAACAAACAAAAACATTTGTTCGCAATCCAAGCCCCTTCCCAAGAACATCTATACACCAAGGTACTCCACTTTCAAATGAGTCTATCGCGTACAAGATCGGGAATTTTTTGGAACAATAATAGAAAAGATGAAAAAAGATAGGATAACATGAAATTGGTTTGTTTGCACACGAAGAATGCCGTCCGTACTCCGTTACATATGCGCAAAATGGTTGCTCAAAGGTCGTCATAGTTGAACGCCGGGCTTGCCGTAGCTCGATTTAAAACGGTGTGCTAATGAATATAGTAGTTAAGAAGGACTGTGATGAAGGTGAAAGTCGACCGACCCATCAAAATAACAATGAGCAAATTTACCAAGAATTAGGAATTATCGTTGATATCGGATGGGTCCTGAGGGAGCGAGAGCGGTGCTGCTAGTAGTGGAGCGGGCAGTACTGTATCCTCGCCGGGCCTAGCGAGTAGAAGCGGTAGCGAATCGGCTCGGTCTTGAAGCAGAGCTTCAGTGGCCGCGGTTGCTTCTAGGGAGGACCCGGAGCGGCGACGGGAGGCCTGACGACCATGTAGTCAAAAGAGGAGATCGACCAAACTCCGTGGGTGTAAACCTGCATAAAGCCGTATCAAGAGGAACGGCTGGAGCGAATATGTCGAAGGAGCGAAGAGAGCTTTAGCCAATCGAGGCTGTTTCATGGAAAGGGTCATATCTCATATCTTCTATTATGCAGGCATTCAAGGCACCCACACAAGCTCGATGATGCCGTCATTTTGAGACATGGGAGTGTTCTCCGGGTCGACCCATCTCCAGTCATTGGCTTTGCGCACGTAGATCTGGGTGACGGTGTTGTCATCATTCAGGGTAGCCTCTTGGAGATCCCAGCTGATCTTCCTGCCCGTCTTGAGCAGACTGGGTCGTTGGGGGTCGAGAACGTAGTCCAAATTCCAGCCCTTGTCCTGGGGTGCGGCGGCAAACGTTCTTTCCATCTGGTTCATGTTGAAATCGACACCCTTGGGATACTCCACCACGCTGAAGCTTGTCGAGAGGACAAAGTCATCCTTGGTGCGGAATCGCTGGAAGGTGCAGTCCTCGCCACAGATGTGGGCGATCTTGGTGTATTGCCAAGGGAGGGCAGAGTGCCAACCGCCGCCCTTGAAGTGGTGCAGAGAGATGGGCTGGAGACCGGCCTCGTAGAATCCGGAGGGGTCGCCGTAGAGATCAAGCTGATACAAACCGTGCAAGACGCTCAGGCGCACATCGCTGTTCTCGTAGATACACTTCCGGAGAAGGATATCACCTTGGGGACCCCAGCCAGAGTTGGACTCCCGAATCTTCTCATCGGACTTGCAGCTGTCATAGTTGGCCTGGACTTGGGCAGCCAATGGCACGGACAGGAAAACACCAGCACCACCGAAAGCTTGGGACCCATGACGGTCGACGTTATTGACATCTTCAGATAGGGTACCAATGTAAAGCGGCTCGGTCGGGTCATATTCCTCAAACTTCTTCGTAAGCTTGTGGACGCTGGGGAAGAAGGTGTCGTCGTCGCAAGTGACGAGCCACTTCTTGTTCGGTCGCTCGGGGTGGTTGTACAAGGTCGGGACTAAGGTGAGGTAGCGAACGGCCATTTCCATGCGCGAGTCGGAGTGATACACATCAACATCCACACCACGCTCGGTCAAGATCGTCTTGGCCTCGAGGATCTGTTCTTCAGATGCATCCAGAAGCAGAAGCACAAGCTTGCCACCGTTTGACTTGCCCTTGCCATCAGTCAACCAGTACGTCCATTCGTTCACAGGGCTGGTCTTGCTCGAGCTGAATCTCTTGAAGGTGGTGGAAACACCGAACATGAAATCACTGAGGTTGCCAGTGGTAGGATAGGGCGATTCCGGCACGGAGACTTGCAGCGGCGGGTACATTTCTCCTCGCCGTAGCTGTCCGGGTAGTTAGAGTCGATAATCTTAAAAGCAGTAGGCAGGAAATCCTGCTGAAGCTTGGTGATGGACTTTCGGGCGATGGGTTCGCGGTTGATCTTGACGTAGCGCTTGAAATATTCGAATCCGTTTTCAAGCTGGTATTTGGCTTGTAATACAGCCATGTCGGTCGTGTTGATGCGGCAGTCCATGACGGCATTGGAGACTGGCACGACATCCACAGGGGATGCAGCAGCAGCAGGCTCCTTGCGGAGAGGTTGCTGCGAGGTCGACTCCTTGGCCTTGGGCGTAGTCGCCTTGATAATATGTGTGGTCACATCATCGATCCTGTCTGTCCTCCAAGTGAGGGCTAGCAGGAATAAGAGCGCGACTGCGAAGAGTACGCATCTTGAGAACGGGTTTCTCATGCTAAAAAACCGTTGGTGTGGTGCGGGCATCTTAGCTCCCATGGTAAGTAGTGGTTACAGATTTCCCGAGATCACTGTTCGGGTGCTCAGGGGAGATGTATAACGGGAGTGGTCTTTCTTCTTTCGCAATCAGCTCCCTGGGCCGTCCGTCATATAAGAACGTCACACGTTCTGGCGCGGTCCAAGCAATTTAGTCGTCGTGGCTTTGGTGTAGCAGATGACAGGAGCCGTTGACTTGACAGCTGCAACAAGGCGATTGGAGAGTGGTATGGTTTGGGGACGGGATGAGCTGGCGTGGAGAGCTCGGCTCGGTTGTCTTACACAACTGAGTTAAAGAACGACTTACACCTCAGTACCCTGATGGTAGAGATGAGACAAGCATATGAAAAAGAAAGAGGAAAACGACCTTCCGACAGGCGAATGTCCGATGGTGTAGCAAGCAGTCAAGTCCCTACTGTCTGTCTTGAGAAACAGAGGGAGAGGAAATAAAAGGCAAAAGAGAAGAAATAGCTATCCAAGAAGAAGGAGTCCCGAGCGAGTGTAGGAGGAGAGAGAACTTGGCCTCGAAAAGGGTGGGAGGGCAAGTGGATAATTACATTAGATGTACTCGAGGGAACCCCCTTCTTCTACAGTTCTAGTCCCCTACTGCCCCCAGCACCTAGCAGCTAGGGAGATTGACGGTATGAAGATAGGCGCATAAGGAAGTCGGCCGTAGGTACTGGGCTTAATGCAGGCCGCAACACAGTAAGTTGAGGGCGAGGGACAACGGAGCTGGCACGGGTGGACCTGGATTGGAAAGGTGTGGAGTCTGCTGTATCCTGCTTCGTTCGGATGTTCAGGGGGGCTGGTTAATGAGACTAAAGCAGAAAACTGGTGGTCGGCCACCCCCCTGTCTGTCTACCTGTGCCTGGCCTGTCGTGCATGCTCGCCTCCGTCGATGCGCAATCAGTTGTGTATGTATGTACCTGGCCGCTTGGAGAAGGAAAATGATAAATAGCAGATTAACGAAAAGGAGAGGGTTGCCAGGGTATTGCCTGAGTCCATATCACACCCGAGATTCATCTTTAATTGGTGACTGCTTCCTGTTTCCTGTGCCGCTCGACAGACAGACACATCTCCTCTCTCTTCATTTGCAATCCTTATCGTCCGTTTCGTGCTGTTCTACTTAACTACGGGCGCGCCGTTCCTGTCAGCTGAACTATATTCACAGCTAGTTGTTCACATACTACTAATTATCCGAACTTTTCAGGTCATTACTAACGCGCCCATTTGCCATCCATCTGCCATTATTTCTCGGCTATTGACGAAAATATTCGCTGGCTAAGCTCAGAAAGTACATCTGTCGCCAAGTTGCCAAGGAACGTGGTAAGCTGAGTCCACCGCGCGTGGCGCTTTGGGCCTTGCAAACGAGTGATTGGTCCCACAAGTCTAGATTGAGCAAGATTGAGCTACGCGTAATCACAGATGATGGCAACTCATTGGCCGGCTATGTATCCCTACACAGTATACCTAGGTACATATACCCAAGCACTGCTCGAGCGCGCGGTGGCGGTGCCTACAATATAATACCTCGACTTCGCCTTACGCTTTCGTTGTTCTGTGAACAACACAGCACACTTGACGCCTGTCCGGTCTGGTCTGTGATTGAGAACACCATCGTCGTTCGCATGAAGAGAGTGTGGAGCTAGTTGAGTTTATCGAGTAATTGTGTAGACGGGATGCGTGTGGCACGGGGAATACGAAATCCCATGTTGTTTACCCCCCTGGTCGGCGCAAAATGATGCTCGGCCACCTTGCTGCAGCAATCCTGATCTGGGCCTTGACAGTCACATAAGGTATGTATGCAAGGACTGAGTCTCAGTCCGATACGACACTTACCTACTTCTCCAGTCATGAGATTCTGGCATGAGCCCTCTCCTCTGCAGTGCAAACCAAGTCTTCAAAATGCATACATATACGATGAGCTAAGCAAACACGAGGGTGTTGGTGTTCGGAGCCATTGATCATTACATACTGGGAAGGTATTGCCGTTCGTATATGTGCAGAAGAAAAAACGTGGCGTACCAGCTGACTGTTAGCAAGACCCATGAATGAATCAGTTAAACTACCTGCCGATACAGTAAACTACTACATCTGTAACTCACCAAGACTGGTCGTTTCTTTTGGATGTTTGTGTGGTGTTAGTTGCAGAAGTCGGGGTTGGACGGATGGAAGCTTGATTGCACCGTGCCACAACACTGTCCCGACAATGCTCCCATCCAACGATCTACCAGACAAGCCCCAGATTGACTCGTGGAGGAATTTCCACAGCGGTATCAGACCAATTTTCCATATTACCGGTTGCTAGACGGTACAGTATAGCACAGTATATATGCAGCTTGCCTATCATCAAGTGCGGTGTGATGACAAAGTCACAGCGGTATCGCAACCGGAGAATTAATCATTAATCTCTCGCAACGTACGTCGCTAACCTTACATAGCATCTGACCCTAGCATCGAGATGAGATACCATTCACGACGAATAAGAGCCGCCAAGAAAGGCAAAATAGTAGAAACAGAAGATGAACAAATCGTCCGAACTACGGTCTTGTCATCCAGCCCTTTACATACAGGCTACAGCAGTGATGGCAGCGTTCCTGGACTGGACTCAGTTCTCTACTCGCCCCGAACCCGCTGGCTGGCGTTTTCTGTGGTGAAGACCCGAAGGTTACGCGTCCATGCCCCCCCTGACAAGGACCTACCTTCCCTTTCCGCTAGCCATCATGCGCAACCCGCCAGCCCGCCCTGTCAACTAAGATAAAAGTCCACAAAAGCTTCTGAGCGTGCTGGGTTCTGGGAGGCAAGCAGCAAGGGTTTTCGGGCCCTGTTCAGGGCCTGAAATAGAGTTTATTAGCAGCAATCAGACACCCTCCAGCCCTGATTAATGCGAGCTACCCGCATCGTATGCACTGAAAATGGCGACAATAACACGTAAGTGACCAACCTGTTGTCTTGTTGATTCGTCACTCATCACTTGAATATACACATGCCGGACTCAATAACGCTGTCCGTTCCAAATCGTCGTCAATAGTCAACAACGGGCGGGTAAGAGGCATGGGGCCTTACGCTGTTTAACCAGATACCGAAAGCGGTCGGCGGCATGCGACCCCTCTCTGTCGGTACATTTGCACAGTCGAAATGGGGTAAACGACGATCAGCCCGACTAAGCCTTTTCCTTTCTTTTCTCCATGTGTAAATGCGCAATGTATCCACGGCGTTTCAGAAGACCCAGCCGTGGATTGACCACCCAATCCTGCCAATGGCCTATGACGTCGCGAAGTTGATCTGGACTCGTTACCAGGAAGACAATTTGCTGCCCGGCTGCTTGCTGGGAGCTGGTTCCCAGCGGCTGGGTTCTCGTCATTACTGGCCCGTTCACCAGTCCCTAATTCCACCAACCAACGAAATAAGAATTACTTGCTCCTTGGACTCGGCCCATTTCGGTTCACGATGTCTAACTGGGATTGCGGGTTATTATCCAATGTAACCTGTTAGCGCTCGACGACATAGCTGGTCGAATGACGACAACATGATCACCTTGTCCGTATTTTGGTTGTTACCCGTAATGGATACAGCTCTTGCACTTTTCCAGGGTCACCACGTCTAGAGTACGTGGTACGGATACACGCCTTAGAGTTACAGTAGCTCAAACTGATAAGAAAAAAAGTTCTGTTGATCGGCCACTACGGCCCTCCCGCCCAAATTACACTATTGGCAGGGGCCCTGACTAGGAGCTAGCGATCAACTTTGCGTGCGAAGCAGACCAACCACTGGCCATCCCCAAATGCCGTCGAGCAGATGTACTTAGCCGATGAGAATAGCGCGGGCGAATTGCCGAATAGCATCTTGGCTGCCTCTACCACCAGATCATAGAGAACACCAAACCAGAGCCACCACCTCCCGTTAAAGGGAACCGTCAAAATAGCCCAACAGGGTTACTCCGCACTTCAGTGTCTCACGTACACTCACAAACGTACAGTTCCTGGTTGAACTACATGTACCCACCAAGCTACAACCCAACGGCTCGTCTGATGTAGAGTTTCGGGTTTCACGCCTCTCATGAATCCATGGCCCATCACCTGCCCTGAATAAACATCTAACACCCGTCACAAAAACGATGTCGGCCGCAGGTGACATGACACCTGTCCAAATACTGTCGTTTCTGCAGATTCACGACGACACACACTACAGTACAGCTACAGTTTACACACATGACAAACTTTTTGCGGCGCAAGAATCCCAAATCACTGTTCTTAGCTCCAAAGGAACATTTCTGGATTGGAGGGGGCCAGGGGGCGTTAGATCCTCAGTGTATCTCTTTTTAGCTGCCGACCATGCTTTAGACCAACTCATGTCTAGCGAATGATTTGCTGTCGGATTCATGAGACAGACAGTCGCAGATTTGATACCTTTCCCCCTTGCCGAACAGGCCATTCATGTGCTGAGGTGTTTGCGGTTCCTCCTGCTATCTCAACTCTGAGAGGGCTGTGTAAGTTTCACGACCCCTCTGCAGAGTTACTTGTATGTCCCGAAGCTATGGCCGCCTACCAACTACATGTACAAGCACAAGTACGTACAATCACAATTCCCACTTGACGACGCGTGGCCGGCCTAGCAAATCCCTATTCACCGGGTCCCATCAGAGATTTGCAAATGCGATATGCCCTAATCTTTACCCATTCCATCATAAATCAAGTCTACACGGTGTGCTACATGGAGTATCGATCGCCCAGATCGCCCGGCGCTGGGGGTCCGCACCCTCAAGACGGTCGCTCATGGCGTAACGAATCATAAAGTACTGCTGGCAGTACTGATGGGCAGTAATGCTGGGAGTATTCTGCACTGTACGTGGGATTCGCGGAGAGCAGCTGAACGGAGAGCGAGACAGACACTCACCTAGGAGGCTGAGAGAAACGGCTCTTCAACATGAAACATTCTGCAGACTACTTTTTGCAGTACTGTATTATACCAACCTTGCCACTAGCTAGCGGATCTTCCGACCCGTGAGCCAGTTGGAGTTCCCGCTGCCCGTCCCCGTTGGCTGGCATCGTCTGGTAAAACAGAAGGCCAAGGCGCTATGTGCACTGCCGCTCCCTTCGACCTCGTTTGGGATGTTTGCCTTCCAGAATGGGGAATCTGGTTCGACTCGACGGCCGATGGATCTTGCATACCAAGTTACCTCCTGCTTCACCAAGGATGGGAGGGAAGGGACATGCGTACCCTTCCTCTGCAATCCTCCTACTAACAAACGGCCAAACCAGAAGCCAAACCTCCTTTTACTCTGTCCCACTGCCACCTCCCTTTCACTGCCGACTTGGCATCGGTTACGCCGTGCATCCATTTGATCAAAACGACCTGTCCGTGGCTGGTGAGTTATATGCTATTACGTACACCGAGACAACGAGACTTGCAACCTGGAATCTGACGCGTGATACAATTTTACCTGGATTTCTATGGTATATTCGCTTAAATGCAGACGTCGTTCTAATGCCGCCATGTAAATGGCCACGGGATGGCATAGCTACGCTCAACCGGAGGATGTTTCCTTACCTGCCCGTGGCCCGCCCATTGGCCAAATGACTCGACTGTCGCTACATACATGGTGATATTGATTGATATGCGGACTTTCTGTGTACCCAACCGTCCTCATGGGCGAGCAAACGAACGAGATGTGCTACGGATTCTTCCAGGCTCTTGCAAGGCACAACATTCCTCACGTCAAGCAGTATGATTGCAATCGCAATGGATTCCCGCTACATGCCACCGCACAACTAACTCACATAATACACGATGGTACGTCGTCAACGTCTTATGACCGATGTGGTTCACCTCGACCTCGGCCTTGGGTGCCACAGATATCGAGTAACGAAGTATAGTTTCAGACACCACCTACACTCATGGAAACAGAGGGTACGGAGTAAAAAAGGTAAAATCTGAGAATGTCTCATGCTTTGCATGGTGGATAGTCGGATACTTACCGGGTGCATCTCACGACCAACTCCGGGCAGATATGTCACCTTCATGCTCGTGTCGCAAACCAAAAGAAGTTGGACTTTCACAGACGCCTTGTATGCCGAGTTGCTATTAAGTGCTTCAGGCTACACCGTCAGTCCCGAATGCGCAGGACCGACTTACTCGGTGGGCTTGCAGTATGACTGGCCCGACAGAGTGTATGGTAGGCAAGCACCAAAGGAGTAAAATGCAATGAGAAGAAGCGTTACCTAACCTGCGGGTTTCGAGAGCATGAGTGAGATCTCTCAACGCGTGCTTGGGAGGTATGCAAGTATGCATTTAAAGTGGTACCCCACCAAGTCGCGTTTTCCCTCTAGCAACTACGCGACTGCGTGGCCTCTAGACTCGAGAGTTCTGGCGCCAAACATGTGCCAGATCAAATGCCTTGATTCTGGCGGTAGCAGGGTGACTAATTGCTTTTTCGTCCTGCAAAGGTAACTCTTCCCATAATTTCTCCATGAGGAAACCATGACTGTCGCGTCACACAACCCATGCCGGCGCCTGCGTTCAGCGATTCCCCCGATCCGGTCCCCGAGATAACCTGCATTGTGGCCGAGCCCTTTGCGCCCAAGCCCCTCATTGCCGACATCCTGCGCACCAAGTACTGCATCCCGGGCTCCGTCTTGCTCGTCGAGGACGTCGAGATCTGCAACGCCTCTCGGTCCAAGAAATGGCGCGCCATCCGCTTGATGCTCGGCGACGGCGAGCTCTGCATCCAGGCACTCCTGGTGGCTGAAATGCACCGTTACGTGGACGGCGGCCAGATCTCAATAGGGTCATACATCAAACTCGAGGCGTTCCGGTTGGAGTGGCTGGATTCAACTGCGGGGCCGTCGGGCAAGGGAAAAGGAAAGGAAGATGCGATGGCCTCCGGAACAGGCACGATGCCTTACATTGTGGTCAGCCGTTTGAACATGGTGGGCTGGAACAATCGGTTTCTAGAGATGGCAGGCTCCGCAGGGTTACTATCCGAGATACAAGAGCACGACATTGCAGTGGCTGGCGAAGAAACGCCTGTTGCACTCGCTCAGACCTCAGGGAAGGACGAGGAACCCCTGGCAAAAGTCATTGTGGCCGAACCCACGGTTCCAGATGCGCATCTACTTGAGGAAGTAGCCGACGCAACCGATGACGACGACTTCGAGGCCATAGCGGTGCTGCCACAGCGAACGGTACAGAAACGCGTCGAGCTCGCCACCCAGCGACTGCAATCGCAATCTGCGTCGCAAGCGGCAGCCATGGCGACTGCCACCGCTGTAGACAACGGGTATGCCGAGCCCGAGCCCGAGCCCGTCCCGGAGGGAAGCGCGCCGCCTCTGCCCCCCTGGTTAGACGCCGACCCGACAAAGCCGTTGAAGCTGACGCCGCTGCGCGGCATCCCCACCCTGCCCTACAAGCAGAACTGGTCGACCAACGTGCTGGCCGTGGTCGCGACCGTGTCAGAGCTGCAGCCGTCGCACCTTCCGCCGTACCGCCAGCGCCAGGCCCGGCTCGCGCACCCGTCGACGCCCAAGCAGGTGCACCTCACCGTGTTCCTGGACCCGGCCGAGTTCGCGCCGCAGGTGGGGAGCGTGGTGCTGCTGCTGGGCGTCAAGAACCACCGCTTCGATGGTGGTAGTTTGAAGAAGTACGCGAGCGACCGGGACCGGCACGGCGGCGGGCGCTGGTGGTTCGAGAACCCGACGCAGTTCGCTTGGTGCGATGTCGAGGGGTTGCAGAGGTGGTGGGACTTGAGGCTCTCGTGAAAAGGGGAAGGAAAGGAGTCATTGTTGGTGATGGAGTGAGTGGGATTGGTTGAGTTCAATATACCATCGTACTGCGTTCACGAAGACCAATGTGCTGGAAGCTATGAGACGAATTTATTACCTGAAGAGCTGTCTGATTTCTATGTCCATTCCTTTCAAGTTATGCCTGATGTCTGTCTGAGAGTCCTTGGGTGTTCACCTTTAACCGCACCAGTGTCAAACCGAGCAATGCGACAACCCACACCGTGAATATCACCCCTGATCTGCTCTTTCATTGCGTATCGTAAGCAACCCAATTGGAACCAACCATTCAGCACTCTACTGACTTATATATTAGGTAGTCTCTGATTCCTGATTTTTGTCAGTCAGTCATCCGAGTGGTTAACCACGCGTGACCTGGCTTAATACAGCTTCACGCCCTTTTGGCTAGGCCCGTAATATTGGCTGGCATGATCTCGCTCGCCTATTTCTGGCTGGCGAAGCTGGGTTCTATATGTCGAAGCTCCTTCCCCCTTTGTATGCGATCGTCTCAAAGTCCCGATTGCTTACTTAGACATGCAGAACAGCCTGCCTTGAGCGGTATTGGTCACTGGCAAGTCGGTGGCCCTTGCTATCTCAGCTCACCCATAGCAAAATAATGTACGGGATGTTGTTCTAGAACCAGTCGTCTACTATTGTTTCGGGACCGATCGATCTTGAGGAAGTCCAACCACTTGACAGCTGCTAGGACACACTGGCGACTAGGAACATCGAGCGGCTGCGTGCTTAACGGCCCTATCTAGTCGATGTTTGTTCATTATTTAGGTAACCGGGGACTTAATAAGAGCATCGCCTGCCCTCCTTAGTGAAATAAATCACTAGTATTCTCGGCAACGCCCTGTCCCTGCCCCATCAAGCTGGTTGGCAACACATCTGCGCTGGAAGCGCGAAGGAGTCCGTCACGGCGCATCTTCCAGCAGGGTCTCAATGGTTCGGAATAAGTGCGCGCTCTTAGTACGGAAGGCATACTCAGTCCGGCTTCACGAAGGGCCTTTTGTGCCTCTCAGCTCGTTTTCCCCCGGACTTGACCCCCCCCCCTTTTGCATTAGAGTCTGCGACGCCTTTCCTGGAAGGGCTTCACTCTTTTTTCAAGTCCTAAATAGCGTGCCCGAGTCTCGGCCGATTAATTGTGACGGTTATCAGGAGCTTGTAGCCCAGAGCATCTTTCTAGGTCAAGACCGCAGACACGTACTTGAAAACCTCCGCTAAGGTCTCCACTTGGCATCTGGGGTTTTTATTCTTTTTTATTTGTCGAAATGCGATTCTGTCTGGATTGCCTAATCAATCCATCTTACCAGATCGTTGAAAAGGGGTCAAGATCGTGAAGGCTCCGACGGACGTTCAAGCTAGAGAGGAACTAGCCGGGGCTTGGTGAAGACGCTCTCGTGCAACGGAACGCCCCGCACAAGCAGGAACACCCTCTAACATACCCCGTACTTATGATACTATCAGTTAGGGTTAGTCTCCTCGTAAGCATGTGACGAGGTGGCCGTCATGTCACGGCCAAGCTGCACATTAATCACTACGTAGGATAAGACCAAGCACGGTTTTCCCGGATATATTTTAGCTTTGAGCAATTAGAAAGAGCATTTTATGGTCCAGTACATATTTCTGCGGCTGAAACCTAACGTCTGACATGACCTCGATGATTGTTCCGACAGTCAAGACGCGCTGCTCGCCATTAGTACCGAGCTGAAATGACAGGAGCCGTAGCTCGGGGGATAGAGTTGTGTGCCGGTATCATCTAATGAACCTGCAATATCAAGCCGATGCCGATCACATCGCTTTATCATGGCTGCTTCATCTGTCAAGTTCGAGCTACAACGCCCATCGGGCATATAATCTAACTTACAAGGCCGTTTCTCCCGCCACGGCACACATAAACCGCATCGTGGACGGCCAAGCCTCCCCTTACAAAGGGCCATAGTGTCAAAGCAACACAACAATGTCCCGGAAGAAACGCCATTGTACACGGAACGTTTCATAACAATTGGCTCATCTCGCTCCTTTCATCTGGATCGTCACAAAGGGGATGAGCTTCCCCCAGATAAAACCCCTCCTCGGGGTGGCTACGACTGAGAGCGAAAGACGTCGATCATCCATTCTTCATCTTCGTCTGCTGGCTCAGTCTCTTCAAGCACAAAAAAGTCATTCGTTCTTCAAGCTGATTTTTTTCCCGTTCCAGCACAAATCAGTCTCTTTCCCTCTTTTTCCATTTGCCCTGGGAAACTACCGCCAAGATGTCAGCCAGCAGCCAGATGCTGACGGTGCAGTGGAAGCCTCTCCACGTCCGCAACAAGACTATAAGTCGCCACGTCCGGAAGCAGAGCGTCGCCATCTCGAAGCAGCTGCTGCACGAACTCGCCCCTCCCACTCTCTCCGAGATCGCCTGGCTCACGGTGTTGTTCTTCTGGTCCGTGTTCTGCTGCCCCGTCACTCGACTGGCTTTCGAGGTCATCGGCTGGGTCCTGGAGGATCTGATCCCCGAAGCGTCCGACATTGCTCTGTCTACAATGCTGTAGACACGGTTCCTGCTTCCTGGCCGGCCCAGGCAGCTGTTGATCAGCATTGCGTCGTTCACATTTCCTAACAGGTAGGTTTCTCTTTACTTCTCTCCGATCTTGATTTGGGCAATATCATCCAACGTCACATATTCAATTTTTAATGTATAAACACCGAATCACTGTGTATCTTTCCTCTCTAGTCCCGCTATTTCGTGTGACGTTCATATGTGAAAGTACCTTCCTGACCAAGACCACCGACAGCAAGCCGCGGTTTCTGTCTGTCTCTCTCTTTTCGTCTCTAGCAGCTCGTGGACACGCCACTCGTTGTGTGAAGTACTGTCCATCAGGCCCGCTGGCGGCCTTGCCGGACTCGACGCCCGCTCGTATTGCCTGTGCAGTGGTCGCAGTCCTTGCCGCCGCCTCTGGAAAGAGTTGGCGGCGCGGCAGGTGCCGCCGCACTTGGTGTTGATTACCGCAGAGGACGCCGCCGTCGCGCGCGTGCGCACGTTGTTCATGAAGAAGCTCCGCGGCTTTGAAAGCGCCCCCACCCCCCCCACGCTGCTGTTGATTTACAACGTGCCACCCGTCTGCTTGAAGGCCATGGCGTCCTCGCACACACACGTCGGCCCACCACACGTTGCTCAGGGTGCTGTTTTGTTTCTTTGGTATCAGGGTTAGGAAGGAGTTGATGGTTATGAGTTATGACCTAAAGGAAAAGGGGAAAAAAGGAATCGGATTGCTGGAGGCGGTATGGAAAGGATGAAAGGGCAAGCTAGGCGGGCGGACGGCACTCACCAAGTTCACTGACGATGGATGCCTTCGGACTGCCAAGCACCGATGATTACGTTGGATAGGGTGGCCCCGTTCTTCAGGATGAACATGGCATCTGTCTCGCCAGTCTCGGTCTGCCCGTGACACACAGCCACTGTTTCGGTGTTAGCTCCCTCAAATGT
This sequence comes from Apiospora phragmitis, assembly GCF_038363925.1. Classification (NCBI taxonomy): domain Eukaryota; kingdom Fungi; phylum Ascomycota; class Sordariomycetes; order Amphisphaeriales; family Apiosporaceae; genus Apiospora; species Apiospora phragmitis. The sequence continues at coordinate 4,372,594 of NW_027117400.1, read as the reverse complement.
GTACGTGGTCTAGAGGATGCCCAAGGGATGGCATGATGAAGATATTGTTGTAGTTACTGGCTGTAATCGAAAAAGTGCAGTCGCACCTCCAGGGGTTAGCCCCCCTTCCCGATTGAGGATCGCGCGGCCGCGTATCCCTATTAGCTTACCTAACTGCCTTCTCTCCAAGTCCCTTCAATATGCTCCTAAGTCCCGTTGACCCGCTAGTGCACCCAGTCTTGCTTTCCATCCAGTGTGATGACCGCAGCTAAAACCAGGTCCCTGTTCGAAGATGGTGCCGTTTGAGTGGCCTGTTGACGCCTGACTTGGTGGCCGAGTGAGCAAAACGATGAGCGTGAGGGCCGTCACGGCACCGAGCAGCAAGTTTATGTAATTATAAGTACCAATGGCCAGGCGAGAAACTCCGTGAATTCGAAATCATAGAATGCCCCTCCGCATTGGGCAATAAGACCTGTATAGATTGGTACCTCTCAAAGGGTGGTACGGAGGCGGCCATGGTGTGGATCAAGACAGGCAATTAGACCCTTCCCTGATGGGTAAACCACTCCCGGCACCTTTGATACACCAGTGGTATCCTCCTCGAGCCTTCAATTCATCGCCACTCGTTTCGGCATTTCTTTCTACTTGACTACTTCTTAATGTGACAGGAGCCAGTTTCCGTTTCTTCTGGATCGTATGGGTGATGTACTAGTCTGCTGCACTACAGGTGAGAAAGGGGCGCAAAGCCTTGGTCAACCACTCTTCCTAAACTCCCACAGAGAAAACGCATGACCAAATTGGAGAATTTGGGAGGTTGCGTGCCTACGTAAAATGGATAATATTTCCCACATGCTTCGTCTGTGAACACGATCACTAAACATGACCGTGGGAAGGTTGTTTAACAACGGCAAGCCTGAGGAGCAAGCAGGGGCTGAAGGCCGATATATGCAATGCATCTTTCCTCACGCCAGTCTGCTTCACACTTCCTACCCTATCTGAACACTGCAGGTTCGGTGTTATAACATTGCATCTACCCATGATGAAGACATAGATATGGCAGCTTCCATACCGTAGCAAAGTCTGGAGGTTCTTAGTCTCTTGGAAGTCTCGGAATCATCTGCATTGTCCAATCTCAGCACCCAACGTCTCACCAGCTGAAGCACCACCCATCCGTCCCTGACATTTCGACCTCGCTCACTCGAGCTTGGCACCTTGATCTCAGCTCTTGCGGAGTCCATCCATGCTTGCTCACGGCCAGCATTGTCTCGAACATCGGACATCACTCATCATCGGTCAATCCCGACGACCCTAGGCACCTTTCCTGCTCTTTCATCTGCTGGAATCACCCAGGCTCAACGAATAACAGGTAGGTGGAAGATAACACAAGTGCAATGATGTCGAGCATCGTGTGAGCGGGGGTTTTGAATTGGAAGGGCTGGACAGATGAATTCTTTTTTAGGAAAATTTGATCCCTATTGATACCTTGGAGGTTGGTCTTTTGGCTGACCTCCTAAAGATGAAAGGAAAGACTTAGCAGGTTACGATTACCACAAAGATGTAGTCAACGAGCCCTCCAAATCGCACCGAAGCTTTTTCCGACTTCCGACCCACGCGAGTTCGAACTTTGGTATAGCAAAACTTTGGGGTATCTCTGTGCTGGTTGGTGAGGTCATCTTGGGATTTGGATTTGTTGGGGTTCAATATGGGACATGGCTCACATAAGACCTGTTCATCTGTTTTCTAGGGCATTCAATCACCTAATGTAACTTATGTACATATGAATACACCAATTGCTATCTTCCTTCTTGAGAAATCTACCTTCGGTTTGCACGAAATCTTGTATCCATGACAACGTGGATTACCGTCTACGAATAAACAGGCTCATGAATCACATGTCCATAACAATGTTCAGTGCTGTACACCACGTAGGTACTTAAGTCCAGTATTGAGCTTCATGCATCCAACGACAGCTCTTCCACCACAATGGCGCAGTTTTCTAAACCGATTGGGTACTAAGCAAAATGAAGAGATGTGCTACACATACTATGTGAAAATCCACCCTTGAACCTACTGTGCTGTCAGCTGCTGCCATACACGGTCCTCACGCCACACCTGTTTTTTGCCTTGTACCTGAAGTTTTTCAGTGCTTCCGCCTAGCCGGTACCAACAAGCGCATCGATTGCCCCCTTCCCCCTTGAATTGGTGCTGCACTGATTTTGGTGTTGAGGGGCAATCGATGCGAAGTGTATCGTGGTGATGTTTTTTTGGTGTTGCACCCCTTTTAGTGTTGCCCCTTTTTGGTGGTGGGGTGCAATTGATGCGCTTGTCGGCGCCGGTACTGTGAAACTTCAGATACATACTTAAAAATAGGTATTGCGTGAAGACCGTGTATGACAGCTGTTGACAGACCATAGAAGGTTTAAGCAAACATCTATATAGTAGGTGTGGCACATCTCGACAGGAAAGGGATTCCTTGAACTTGTGCGGCCATGTCTCTTGAATCAACACGGGCCTCAGTAAGTAAACATCAGCAACCACCATGCCTCGCTGTTAGGCCATGATAGAATGGAATGCCACGCTTACGGGGTTTGGGCCCCATAACAGCGCTTTCTCTTTTTATTGTGTATCTTGTTGGTCTGACCATATATCGGGGATTCATGTCTGAGTATTGAGTCGAAGCATGGCGAATAAAGGGGAAGAAAATTCGTAGTTCCAATCTGCCGGTAACTTTTATTTGCTAGTGGAGTGAGAAGTTGACCCGAACACGTTTCTTAGGAACAAATATCACTACACTTTCTCTGGAGGGTGATTGTTCTATGGATTTAGTACATTTCTAGGTTCATTCTATGCAAGCCTTGAGCTGCTAGCTACCATAATACCCAACATATACAGAAGAATTAAAGAATCTGGTTTGTCCGGGCCACATTGTCTCTTACCCAAACGCAGTGCTACATATTTATGGCTGAACTAACAACGTCGTCCAGACAGCTTCACACTGCACCACGTTTCACACTGCTATTTCGAAGAGATTGATACGTTTTGGTGGGCGAAAAGGGAGTTTCCTGGAGTATTATGGACCGAAACCTTGCTAATATGTCTAGCCAACCCGATGGGGCTTGAGTAAAGCCAAGGTTCTCGGGCCTCAGATGGTGGGACACAATAGTGGTAGAGTCCGTAGTAAAGAATGATATTCTATAGTATACATAGCACACAACTTTTTAATCTAACTATCCGGAAACTCTAAAGTTGTCCTGGTATACTCTACACGTACTATCCCGCTGAATATAAGCCATGAGCCTTATTAGGTATATCCAAGACCGCACTAGGACTACTTCGGTCATCATATCTGAAGTCAGAAGTAGAACTGCTCATAGTCCTGGATATGATGTCACCGCAACGGGTTGCGAAGTTGACCAAGTATGGGGAAATTTATAGAAGACAAGAGAGGCATTGGGTCCCGTGGTTGTCGCCATATCTCACGCAAGTCCAGTCTAGTTTCCTTCACCATACGACATCTATATCCCTATTTAACGTATTATCCAAGACATACCCTTCTCGGAAGCTGAATGCTTGACGCAAATATTCGCTCCGGAGTGGTGCAAAGTCGTGAACACTGGAAAGACCCTCTCTAGAGTACTTGGATCTGGACATATTCGATTATAGAGTGTACCTGCATGTTCAAATGCAGCACGTAATCTTCAATATCGAGAAATGTTTAGCCGTCCAACGTTGAGTCGCTTTACTGTCTGCAAGAGGGAGTGACCTGCATAGGTTCGTCATGTATCCGGCGCAGAAGCAAGGAGTATTTCCTGCAGAGCCAAATTGAGTTTTAAAAGTCTCACGAAAAGGATATGCGAGACATGCTCACGGCGGACAGCCGAGAAAGGCACGGGAGGACCCCCGTTTTGTGCTCTCACTGTATGGCTGCTTAAGTAACAAGGTTGAGACACGCCTTTGCTTAATCTCTGAGACAGCCCCTATGACAACTAACAACCCCAGCCCGTGCCGAATGCCAGCCAGCCAAATTCTACGATTTGATTCATATTCTCTCCAACTAGACAAGGGAAATCAGCCGATAAAGAAAAAGAAAAAGCGTAATCCAGCATCCCAGTTCATTCGCAGATAGACAGCAGGTTGGCCTGCCACACACGTAGTTACCCCTGAATATGTGGCTGGCTGCGTCTTAGATACATCGTTCGTTACCGACGAACCGCCGCACTAAATCTGCAGTAGCAAAGCAGGTTCCCGATTAAAGAAACTGTTTGGAAGTGGCCGTTATGCAGCTAGTCAGCAGAAAGTCGCAAGGGGTTGTTGATGTTTGGTGCCACCCGCGAATTCTGGGATTGGCTTCGCAAATTACGACGGACCGTCCTGGAAAGGATTCGACGGCCAGTCAAGAAGGGTGTCAAATAAGTTTCTAACAAAGCACTTAGAATTTCTACTAAGTGTTTCTAGATATACTGTCCCTAGAAGATTTAAGCTGCATGTGAAAAGCTAGAATACACCGTTGTCAAAACCTATCGTCTCATAAATCTCAGAGTCGAATCCAATCCAACACATTCTTCATTGGCTCTCCGCCCTCCACTCACCCTCCTCCTCATTCGTCTTCTTCTTCATGCTTTTGCCTACCTTTCATTTCTCGGCTCTCAAGCCAGCTCGCACTCGATCAAGCTCTCGACGCCCTTGCCGCCGGGCCAGATTTTGGCGATCCGGAGGCCCGCGGCGCCGACGAGGTTCTGCCAGTCGTCGAGGGTGCGCTCGCGCGACGAGAACTCGGTCAGCATGATCATGTCGAGCGCCGTCGTCTCCCAGTACGCGCCCGTGGGCGGGATCACGTTCTCGTTGATCAGCAGCCGGCTGTAGCCGGGCCGCATGGCCGCCGTCAGCGGCGCCAGGATCTTCTGGCACACGCTGTCGGGCCAGTCGTGCAGGACCGAGTGCATATAGTAGGCCCTGGCACCTGTTGTTTCACGTGGAAAAGTCAGCTCCGCTATACTCTAGTAGTTTCCTGATATTTGTCCTGTCGCTAGGTCGCATCCTCGCTTTGTGTGTGTATGTGTTATGCGAGGTACCGCAGGAATTGAAGGAGTGGGGGGTTAGGTTGCATAAGGATCGATTATAAGAGGGTTTTCTTCACACCTTTGACCGGTTGTTCGGTCAAGAAATCATGCTCCATGCGCACGATGCTGGAGTCGAGGTCGGTGATCTGGCCAATGACGACGGGCAGGTCCTGGAGGATCAGCTTGCCCGGCTGCACGGGGAAGTAGCGCTGGAACTCGGCCAGGTCATGCCCGACGCTCCCGCCGATGTCGACCAGGAACGGCGCGTCCGCCGCGGTGTCGGCGCCGTCGATTAGGTTCGCCTGGACCGGGTAGAAGGACGGGTGCATCCACGGCAGGCGGCCCTGGCGGTAGCCGCCCATGTGGTCGTTGAAGTGGGTGCCGTAGCCGACGGTCTGCAGGTACTCGAAGAAGTTCTTGCCGATCTGGTAGGCTTGGTGGAACGAGGTGCGGCCAGCGTCGGTTGGGTTCTGCCAGCCCGTCTTGCGCGCGAACTCGTGGAAGGAGATGACTCCGGCACTCGCGGCTAACCTGGGAAACGTCATTTCTGAGTCAGTTCCGACTTGTCACAAAACGACGGGAAGCAAAAGGGGTACAGGTATGACGAACATGGCGTAGTAACCACCCGAGATTACAGGTATACTCAGTGAGTTGGTGAAGTTTGTTGGTCTGTACTCATCTTCACCCGTTTCGATGATGTACCCCATGGCTCCCAGGTGGCGCATCAGGCGACCTATTATTGCAGTTCGTTAGAGAAGAGAGACACGTTGCATACTATTGACGTGGCATACATACTCAGAAGCAAAGTGTCCATCTTGAGGCTCGAGGCCAGCTCACTGACCTTCTGTGGCTTGTCGCCGTTTTTAGCCATCAGAGCCCACAGTCCAGTATCAACGCCTGTGGTCAAGCCAGCCATGGCGCCGGTCTGGTATTCCCCGTTTGCGTCAGCCTACCGGACTTTCATCTCTCCAGGCAAGGATATAAGCATCAAAGGTAGTACTGACCTGAGCCCAACAATGCTTGATCATGGTCTCTCGGGGCGTCTCGAGAGCCTGCATCAGGTTCCGGGCCTTGACGAGCAGAGCGTGGCGAGCCTCGTCACCGCCGGTACCAAGGGCATCGACCCCGGCATTGATCTGCTTCACCAGGCCGGGTACGGCGTCCATGTTGTTGGGCTTAGTGGCCACGGACTCGTGACGACGGCTCCATTGGCCCCATTGGTGCCATTGGTTCCGTTGGTGATGTCTAATCCCATGTTTCCTCTGCTTACTTGTGTCTTCTGCTTTTGCGGCTTTCTTTCTGCAGGTCTAGAAAATGTGCAAGCGAAGGTTTGATCTAAAAGGAGGGGGCGCACAGAAGGGAAAAACACGACACTGAGCAGACTGGTTTTGCCACCTGCGATTCCGGCACGCGCGTGGAGGGTGAGACAGGAACTCAGGCTTGCTTTTTCTCAAGAGACGCATAACGCAAGTACTGAAATATGAGGAGGCCCTAATTCCCATCGTCATCATACCAAAAGCGCCATATGGGACCCCCCAAATCCAGTTCGACGGGCTCATCAAGTGAGTGATTGTCTTGTGAGGGGATAGGTACTGCACGGCCCTGCTGGGTAATGCTTAGCCTCCCTTACCAAGTACATGCTTTGCCATACGAACGAGTCATACTAAGCCCTCCAGGGCAGTAGAGGGCAACAGGTCTAGATCTCCATCCAGCAAGATATACCAATAAGGTTCCATACGACAGATTCTGCGAGCGGATGTTTGACCAGATGCTGAAGATCGATCGCCGCCGGTTCGGGTCCACCAGTAGGCAGGCCCCCGATGGTGATACTGATGCCGAAGCTGCTGAGACTGAGACCAGGAAATCCAATGGGTTCAAGCTGACGCAGCACGGCTCGGCGACCGTTTCAACCGTCCGTCAGAAATCGCGAACGTGGTTTTGGCGGCTGGTTCTACATACGATACGGGCCAATAGTCGCGCGTAGCTATTGAACGCAATTCTCGATACGCGCACATGCATGTATACATACGTGATAAGCGGGATGCGATGTGATGTGTTGAAGAAAGTACGCAGGTACGGGCCAGATGTCTTGAGCGTGCGTCGTGCCTATCCTTTTCGGGGAGACGTGCTGCGGCCGCCGACGCTTGGGCGGGTTCGGCGGCGGGGATTTCTTGTCTAAGACCTGGAGAAGAAAAATGGGACGCAAGTGACATGACGGGCCGCGGCGATCCTGCTTGCTTGTTCCAGGGACATATTATTATATTCTCTCTGGTAGCAGTTGGCTTTTTCCATTCAGTCGAACCGGCATTGACTGCTCCGGCCTAGAGTCTTCTGGGGCGTTGCATTTAGATGAACGATAGGTGGTGTTGATGAAGAGGGAGAGAAGCTGGACTCCACGGCATGAGGGCCGCTTTGGGGCTCTGATGATGATTTATTGGGGTACCCACCAACCACTCACACCACACTGGCGGAAGCGGGCCGGTACGCTAAAGGAGTCAAGAAATCACCCGAGCAGGAGATAGTTCCGCCAACACTGATTGGCTGGAGGCGACGTGCAATTGATCACAACTACGACTCCATGCATGCGGCATAAGAAAACAAATCCGGATCGTTCAAACCGAATGGCCACTCGAATGCAGTTGTTCTAGACATTCACCGCCTACGAACTTTCGAGATCGCAGAAACACTCCTTTCCTTCCACTGATGCTGCTCATAGGTCGTGTGTAGGCCGAGTCGGAGTGCTTCTTGCATACGTGAACCTGCAAGTTCTTTCTTGCCTCTTCGCATTGCTTACTGCTCCTGTAAGCCCAATAGCTATGATTTAACGATTTTTGTTTCATTCTCGACCTCTCTTCAGCTTATAGAATAGGTATGGACGGCCGACGTGGTTGGTCAGTTGCCAGCCAAGGGTCTCAGATCCCCGTACAACGACCGAGTCTAGTTTCTCGACGACTTCGTTTTGGTGTAGAAGAAATGATATAGTTTGGAAACGGTCACGCCACGGAGGTGTATGTCAATTCTTGACTGTGGTGTAGTAATGAGGAGGACCCCTCGCCATCTGTTGCTGAGACAGGAGGTTTGATTAGCATTCATAGCTCCTTTGCTGCACCAAGAACAAATTTTCTAACATATTGCAGAGTGTTCGTAGTTCAGCTATAATCTGAACAGATACTGGAAAAACTATGATCGACACATAATGGTTAGCGTTGCGAATGTCGACATATTCGTCGTATCCTTAAAGGTGCCCTTTTCTCCCAACCTATCTCCCCTTTGATCACTGTGGATTGGCTTCTCCGTTTCAGCTCGCTCAGCGTCACGCCTTGGCCCCCTTCCCTTCTGCCCGACTGAGCATACTTAACAGCCAGGCGCTATGTCTTCACCACCAAAAGATACTCCGGAGTACGGTGCCTGGGCAGCCCAAGATAAGGGCCCGACTGTGTTGGTTGCCTGCTGGACCGTTACCGCCGTCAGCACCCTTTTCGTCGCCGGCAGGCTATACGTGCGCGGTGTCCTTCAGAGGAAGTTACGGAGTGATGACTACTTCATTATCCTATCACTGGTATGTTGATTTTTAAGATTTGCTTGTACTTCCTTCGCCAGGCACAAAGAAGGGAGGGGAAGCCTTTTGCACCCCGGGGACATACGAGCTGACCTCCTTCACCACCGCCCACAGCTCTGCGGCTACATATCCACCACCTTTTCCACCGTCGCCACGAGCTACGGCAACGGCAAGCACTTCGCCCTCCTCGACCTGGAGCAGAAGGAAGGCGCCATCCTCTGGACGACGGCGGCCTTCTGCCCGGGATTCTGTCCTTCGGCCTGCCGAAGCTGGCCGTCATCGCCCTGCTGACCCGCATCCTGAACCCGAGCCGGGCGCACTGGTGGGGCCTCTGGGCCATGGGCCTGCTCTGCTTCGCGTCGCTGCTGGCCACCGTCGGCGTGCTGCTCGGCCAGTGCACGCCCGCGCGCTCGCTCTGGACCTTCTCCATCACGGAGAAGACGTGCTTCGACAAGAATATCTTGGTCGGGTACTGCATCTATGCTGGTGGTGAGTTTCTTGTCCCCCACAGTCTATCCCCATACGCACGTCTCTCCAGCACAGCACTTGCTAACCCCAACAACTCTTTTCGCCCATTCTTTAGCGATATCAGCCTTCGTCGACCTTTACTTGGCCATCTACCCCTCGCTCGTGCTCTTCAAACTCCAGATGCCCATCAAGAAGAAGCTTGCACTCTGCGCCGCGCTTGGCATCGGTTCCGTGTAAGTGACTGCTGGACTTTGATGATCCAAAATGTTTCCCTCGGTACTGACGAGCGTGTATCTAGCTCCGGTATCGTGGTCATCTACAAGTCGACAAGAATCCCATCTCTTGGCAGCCCTGACTTCTCTTACGATACCTCTGACCTAGTCATCTGGACAGTGTAAGTTGTGATGGTAGTCTACTCACTTCACCACTTCTTTTTCTGACGAAGGCAAAGCCTTAGCATCGAAGGAAGCACCATAATCATCGCCTCGTCGATCCCCGTGATGCAGCCCCTGGCCGAGGTCGCTTTCGGCCGCAGCATCTTCGGCAGCAGCGGGTCCAAGGGGCGACGCTACTACGACGCCGAGGGCGGCGGCAAGAACGGCGGAAGCAGCGACGCAAGCTCTCAGCCGGGCCTCGTCACCATCGGCCAGAAGAGCTCGCGGCGGCCCAAGAAGTCGCTCAACGACGACCTCGAGATGACCGTCGGCGGCACCGGCTTCTCCTCGAGCGAGGAGGACATGCTCAACCCGCGCCACTTCGGCAGCACCGACGTGCCTACGGCGGTGGCGGTCGAGGACAGCGATGTACCGCGGCTGAGCGACGCCATCGTGAAGACGCAGATGGTTTCGGTCACATACGGGGCGAATGGTACGAGTCGGAACAACACGACGGCAAGCGAGCGATGAAGGCCTGTTTAGGGTAGGAGGGTGGAAGTAGCAGCAACTCGGACAACTGCTTGGTGTTTCAGGAATTTGGAAAATAAATGCAAGACACATTGTATCATTGGTGGTCAGGTTCTTTTCTGGGTACAATCCATCCCCATATCTTGTATATTCAAGGAGACGTAGAGGACGGGAATAGGATAGGAGTTTTATTGAAAACCAGTTTCGACCATTTACGCTTACGATCTTATATGCATATGAGTTTGGTCAACTTGGTGATCGAACCCGGCTTTGGAAGATCAAGGGGAAGGCCGTTTAGGTGCCCTCGGTCAGTTGCGCCTCAATCATGTCATCGCCTTTTGCGCCCACGCCAAAACCCAGGCATAATATTGATCCCTCAATATTCAAACATCGTTTCAGTAGGATTTCTCAATATTCTTTCAGGTTTATCTTGACGCATCTCCGTCATTTCTTCCCAGGGTTATATAATCGCACGATATGGACAAGGAAGTTGACACGGATGTGTATTATCGACTCTGTACGTCGCCGGAAGGATTACTGAGGTATTACATATATATGTAACTTTATACTGATTGAATCGTGTAATATGTGATCTTGTATTATTATTATACCCATTCGATCATGTTGCGACCTCGCTTTGCAGCCTATGGCGAGTACCAATGGTGGTTCACTCACCCCGCGTGTGTCGTCTAGGCCGCAGATACCTACTGAAGTGGAAGATAAGACACGAAGCAGGTCCAATCGGGCTCAATCAAGCCGGAGGAACTTGATGGTGAAGTAAGGGATGGTGGCTGGAGTGATGACGACATTGAAGTGTGGTTAGTCGGAGGAACTCTTCGAAACCCAGTAATTACTACACCCGAATCCGAACTAAACCTGGTTATTGCCAGCAGCTGAACACCAAGCGCTGCAATTAGTTCTCCGATGATATTATTTTGATAAGAGAAAGGACGAGGGGACTGGCATGGACTGAATTGTGGCGGAATAGCCTGTATGTGTACCAATGGCTTTGAATACGCCTACTACAGAAAATCGTCGATTCCTATCTTCCCCCTAAACCCGGCTACACTTTATATCTAACAGGATCCTCATGCACAATAGAGTGTAATCAATAACATAACAGACCGCTCCTCCTCCGCCCCCTGGCCAATAAAGATAGCGAGGCCCAAAGAACCATGGTGGAACTCAGCGACGTCAAGACGCTCAACGGGGCCCTGGTGGCCGAAAGCAGCCCCCGACCGCTCGTAGGCGTCTTCTTTGGCGGCACGTCGGGCATCGGCCACATGACGGCGCGGGCGCTAGCATCGGCGTCATCTTCGGCCCAGCAGCAGGAGGCGGGCCCGCATATCTACCTCGTGGGCCGCAGCGAGCAGCGCGGCGAGGAGATCGCCAAGGAGCTGCGGGGGCTGTGCCCGGCCGGCACGTACCGGTTCGTGCGGGCCGCTGACCTGTCGCTCATGGCGTGCGTCGACGCCGTGTGTGCCGAGATCACGCGGCTCGAGGAGCAGGAGTTGGAGCCGCGGATTGACTATCTTATGACGTCGCAGGGAGGCGCCATCTTCCAGCCGCGCAAAGGTCCGCGATCCTCATGTTTTCTTTCTGCTCTTCCTGTTTTCTCACCCGTACCCCCTTTTCTGTCCTCTCTTATCATGGTTGTTCTCGTATCAAAACTTAATGAACGCCGCTATTATTGAGATTATATAGCTAATTCGTTCACTGCTGCAACTTATGAAACAGACACCACGGAAGGCTTGGACGCGACCATGGCCATCATGTACTACTCCCGCATCCGCGCCATCCAGCAGCTGATGCCTCTCCTGCTTCGATCGGAGCTACCCGCGATCGTAGTGTCCGTCTTCGCGGCCGGGCTCGAGGACGAAAAGAAGCTGTTCCGAGAGGACCTGTCGTTGCGAGACCTCCAGCGCTACAGCTATATACAAGCGCGGTCGCACTTGTGCTACATGCACTCAATGTACATGTCCAAGCTGGCCGAGATGCACGCTGAAGGTGGCGATGATAACAAGCAAGCGCTACGACTGGTCCACATATTCCCCGGCCTCGTCCTGACCCCGGCCTTCCACAGCCCGGCGTACCCGGCCTGGTTCCGCTTCCTCTTCAATCGGATCCTTGCCCCGCTGATCCTGGCGCCCTTCGTCGCCGTCAACCCCGTCGAGAGCGGCGAGCGCATGCTGTGCCTCGCCTCGCAGGTTCTCTACCCGGCAGCCGCCGCCGCCGCCGCGCCTGCTGCTAGTGATGATGACGGCGGCAGTAGCGAGAGCCGGAAGGGTGGTGCCGTCAGGGGTATGGATGGGCAGCCGGGTAGCGGTGCATACTCGCTAGACTGGAAGGGCGACGACACCCACAATAGGAAGGCGTATGCCAAGTTCAACAATGCCGGTATTGAGGCGCTGAAGCAGCAAGTGTGGGAGCACACAAACAGGGCTTTCGAGACTATCGCAGCAGGAAAGCTTTTTACAGAGTGAAAGCAACCCCCGAATCGCCAAACCAATTAGCAGCACCTTGATGTACGAATCGCAACGAAGGGCTGGAGAGGAGAGAAGACCACACGGTGTGGGCGGAAGATAATAAAAACCTGGAGGCTTTACTGAGAGCAGATAATTCCCCCATAGATCAGCTATCTGATCTGTTGAAGCACGTGTCGCAGAGTAGTTTTGAGACCTGGGTGTTACAATATGCTGAGAGATATCTTCAAGACGATACCCCTCGACACGCTCATGGATGTGGAGTTCGCCATATCTATTGTAGATTTGCTCATTCCGACGATGGCTCTGTGGTCGGTAAAGATGTACACGTCGCTCCGTGTACTGTCTATCCATTGCTTCGTCTTTCTGATTTCCCAGGCGAAGCCGAGCGTCTCCATTTCTGTTAACCAGTACATCTTTTCCGGCTCTAAACCCAATCTCGAAATAAAAGTTATAGGTTATACGGCTGTTCTCGGTGAGAAGCCTGCTAGCTTGCCATCGTCGGTTTTCGGATATCGGGCGAAGGCTTCCTCCTCTATGTAGCATACTATAACTCCGATACCGTGCCCCGATACGTCGAAGTCTATGCATAGAGGCTTTGTGGCGATATAGATGAATAGGGTGGTGATCTTTGTCAGCTCTACACACACACACACACATACAGAGAGGTAGAGAGAGAGAGACAAAGAGAGAGAGAGACAAAGAGAGAGAGAGACAAAGAGAGAGAGAGACAAAGAGAGAGAGAGACAAAGAGAGAGAGAGACAAAGAGAGAGAGAGACAAAGAGAGAGAGAGACAAAGAGAGAGAGAGACAAAGAGAGAGAGAGACAAAGAGAGAGAGAGACAAAGAGAGAGAGAGACAAAGAGAGAGAGAGACAAAGAGAGAGAGAGACAAAGAGAGAGGGTGTGTGTGTGTGTGTGTGTGTGTATCTGTCTGTTTGTCTGTCTATTTATTTATAACGGTTAATATAAACTCTTATAATTAAAAGCGAAATAATACGAGCTTTAGAATAAAACTAGGATTAATAAATTATAAAGGACGAGTGTGCTGCCGGATAACTACCCGGAGTAGCAGCTGAGAATACCCAGAGCCAAGGGGTGGAGAGAGTGAGGAGCGTAGTCAGGACGACACCGAGAGAGTGTGCATCCCAGTAAGATAGGACGGTAGGAAGAGAGAAGTCCCGACGCCAGTAGGAAGCTAAAAACCAGACAAGTGCACTACAGAGGGTGTTGTGTTACAGACAAAGCCGGGTATATCTTAGTAGTCTTTGGATTTGGCCTTGGGGTTGCAGATGGGCAACAGAGAAGAGTCGTGATGACCGAAGGGGATGGCGAACCACAAGTTGCTCCAGGCTTGGACGAGGTTGCTTTGGGACCAGAAGGCTACTCGATGTCAGTGGGCAGTTAAGAAAGAATGATGTGAGTCAGCTGGTGCGTATCAAATTGGGGCCAAGTATATCGTAATATCATGGGGCTGAACGGGCTCAGCTGACTGATAAATCAGCCGAGCTGGAAGATCGATGAGACGTATGCGATAATGTAGTGGAGCAGACCCGGTCCGGCGCTCGTTCCGTGTGATATAGACCTGTTCGGAATTTCCGGAAGCTTGCATGCCTATGGAATGGTGCTGGGGTCGTGGTCTGATCTCGTATTTCTTGTCAAACTTCTTCTTGTATCCTTGATCCGCATATCACTTTTACGAGAAGAGTAAGACCCCATTGTATGCTTTCACGTCATGTTGGCTCTCTGTCTCCATTCGGATTTCCGATGGAATAACACGACTGGAATAACAGAGGACAACCTAGCCGACCTCGGCATAACCGACTATGGAATAACCAAACTACGAGGCAACTTGCCACTGGGCTATTAATATTGGGATAACTAGCGTCAGTGAAAAAAGACAATATAACTAGAGTAAACAGTAGCACTTATTCGTCATATCTTGAGAGGCGATCGACTAATGGAATAACCCCTATTAAGACCGCCGACCCGAGAATGGATCTCAGTTTGCCTACAAGGAATTTAATCACGTAGGAACAGATTTAGCGAATAAGGTTCTTATAGAAATCGAATCTTGATATCTGTCTAGGGTATTACGCTCCCCCTCTTCTGCGAGCTGAGCAACTGCAGCCTCGAACCGGGCCTTCTTCTGGTTGAACGCATCCTCCTTTTCCTCCGTAGTCCGCACCCTTTCCACATCCCAGTACGGCCGACCCCCTTACCCGCCACGTCGCTCCAGAACCAGCGCGCCTCTTGGTACGTAAACAAGGTCCAAGCATGACCACTCCGTTGGGCACGAGCGGTACGGCCGACTCTGTGGACGTAGGACGTGACGGAGTTGGGCATGTCGTAGTTGATGACGTGCTTGACGTCGGGCAAGTCGATACCGCGGGCGATCAGGTCGGAAGCGATGATGATGCGGAGTTTACCGGCTCTGAATTCCTTCAGTGCCCTGGTCTGCTTCTTGTCCGCGCTGTCGGAAGTAATGCATCCGATAAGAGGTTCCAGCTTGGGGGCCATAATAGCCAGGAGTCGCGCAAGGCGGATCGCGTTCTCTCTTGTCCGCGTGAAGATAAGCATCCTAGGGGGCAAAACTTCAGCGTCGGCAGCAGAGTCACTGTCCGAGCTATCATCTGCATCGCCCGACATGATACGATCGCTCTCCAGCAAGTCAAGAAGGAATAGGGGCTTGAGTTCCAGGTCGACTTTAATCGCAGATTCCTGGAGGGTTGCAGGGAGATTGAGCATGCTTTCTCGGCCACTTGCCTCGGCACCATCTTCGGACGCCATTTCCACCAGCTTGGGCCTTCGGAGTTTCAAGGGCCCAACCTTATCTAGGTCCGTTGTCATCGAGGCACTCAGGATGACCTTACGGACACCGGTGAGTCTCGACTGCATGTGACTCCGTTGGAACCTTTTGCTGTTGCTGTGCAGTCTTGGTATTACAATATCGAGGAACTGCTGGTAATTCTGGCCGAAAAACTTGTCGGCTTCATCAAGAACCAACCAGCGAACATCGTCCAAGTTGAAACCAGGTGTTAGGTTGATATGTTCCACAAGTCGGCCTGGTGTGCAGATAAGAATGTCGACTTTAGATACGTATTCGACGACATGGTTGGGCAAAGTCTTGATGCGGTCTTCCCGTCTGAAAATCTCATTTCTCTCCTCGTCCTCGCTTTCATCCTCATAACGACCGCGCCGATTTTGAGTCTTGACCCTTTCAAGGCGTTTTTGATAGCCCTCAGGGTCATATCGTTCTCTTCTCTCGACCAAAGCCGACTTTTCTTCTTCCAGAAGACGCCGTCCTGTGGCGATGCCGACCTTGACGCGTTTCGTACCTTCATAGAAGATATCTGCGCACTCCTCGCATACCTTCTGGGCCTGTTGTGCCAGATTCTTTGACGGGACCACCACTATGGCTCGAAGGAAGGTACAGGGGTTACCCGAGTGACTCAGGTCGCGTATGATAGGCAGAGAATACGCTAATGTCTTTCCGGATCCAGTTTCGGCTGAAACGAGGATATCGCTATGCATAGTGAGGCAGTGATGAGGGAGGAGTTGGGGTATAACAGCAGTCTGTACAGCATGTGCCTCCTTATATCCCTTTGCTTCCAGTCTTTTTGAATTTTCGGCAGTTATGCCGTATTCGGGTTTCAAGCCAAAGCTGGCAAAGGATGCGGTCGCATCTCTAGAAACTTTGACATGGTCGTAGAGCCAAGAAGGCAGCTCTGTTGGGGGTGCTTGCGGGGGCTCTGGGGCTCTGGGTTCTGGCTGAGGCAAAGGTTGTAGACCATGTACTTCTTCTGGTTCAGGGGCGTCCACCATTGGCACATCCTGATCTTCGTCTTGGGGATCCACCACTTTCTGGGTATCAGGAGCCTTCATGGACTTTGCTACCTTTTCGAATACACCTTTATGCCGGGTTTTCACTGGCTCGTCGATATCGGCGTTGTTCGTCTCTGTTTCGGCCTTAGGCTTCTTCTTCTTCTTCTCCCTCTTCTTTTTTTTCCTCCGTGGGAGGCTCTGCCATTACAGGACTCTTCTCTTTGGCGAGCGACTCTACCAAGTCAGGACTTTTCTCCTTGGCGGGAGGCTCTACCGCCCCGTGACCAGTCTCTTCGACGGCCGTGGGGAGATCGTCTAGTAGCGTGAGCACCTCGCTCTTCCTCTTTTTGCTCTTCTTCTTCTTCTTGTCTTTCTTGAAATCCACTGCTTCGTTTTCGGGTTCGGGCGCCTCTCGCGGCTTGCTGCTCTCCAACTCCGCGACAGCTACTTTGACCTTCTTCACAGGGGGCTCCTCGTCGTCAAAGACAATCTTTTTGTTGAGCTTCGCCGCTTCGTCCAGCCTCGGCGGAGGAATGTATCGACCATAAGCGCCGACAGCTGGGGCCATTGCCATCGTAGCGATTGTGCCTGGCGCACGGGGACTTTCCGTTGCCGCAACGGGTTTCTTCTCTGCAACCGGCGCGGGCGCCGGCGCCGGCTTAGTCGGTGGGATGTACCGCGCGTACATCGTACTGGTCGAGGGTGCAGCGTCTTACTATCGTGGGGTATACCGTGCAGACAGTAGATGTCAAAAGACTGGCTCTGGACTGCGAGTGGGATGGAAGAGTCACTCGGAATGAACAACACGAGGATAGCTGCGGGTGCGAAGTTGCCCTTGGGGTAACCAGTGTTTATGACAGCAGATTTGCCACTGAATGTTAAATAATCAAATGGGTTTTGAGCTTCTGTTGCGACACCATACTCGACAGTCAACTGACCAGTCTCACGATTTCTTTCTTTTTCGCAGCTATCTGAAGAACTGCAAACCAGCGTCGCGGGATAATTCCCATCGCAATTGCATCAAGGTACGATAAAGAATTTATTATGGGGATTGCATCTTATCTCTGGAAATCTAGGCGCTAGTGCACTGGCTATCGCTATCGGACCCCTGTGTGGATCCAATCTGTAGGTGGCATCAGGTACAGTTACCTTGTACTGAGAGGAGGGAGTGCTAGATGAGAGTTTCCACATGTCAACTTCACGCAACCAGACTGCCGGACTTACTGATTGTCGTCAGTCGCAAGCTATTTACCTGCCCACTTCTTGATCATTGATACTTCATGCCATGATAGAACTACCAGAATGTTATTGAGAATACAGTTCTCTAAGAATGGGCAAACCTGAGCCGAAACTCATGCTGCAATAACGTCCTGCTTTCTTGTCTGCTGCGTGATCCCGGCGAGCTATACTACACCCAGCTTGCGAAACCAACGCCACCAATGTACACAAATAAAGCTATAGTCGTTCGCAGTTCAGCTCAGCCTGGCGCATTTAGATTCGCTACCGTTTCCGTATTTCACGATGCCGCGCCTTACGTACAACATCGCTATGGTTAGCGACTTCTTCTTTCCGCAACCAGGAGGAGTCGAAAGCCACATCTACCAGCTTGCCACGAAACTGGTCGATCGCGGCCACAAGGTCGTCGTCATAACGCATGCGTACGCCGACCGGAAGGGGATACGATATCTTACGAACGGCATCAAAGTCTACCACGTGCCCTTCGCCATCATCTACCGCTCCGCCACCTTTCCGACCGTCTTCTCCTTCTTCCCCGTGTTCCGAAACATCATGATCCGAGAGCAGATCGACATAGTTCACGGCCACGCCAGTCTGAGCAGCTCTTTGCCACGAGGCCCTATTACACGGTAGAACAATGGGCCTGCGTACCGTGTTTACCGACCACTCGCTGTTTGGCTTCGCGGACGCTGCCAGTATCCTGACGAACAAGCTGCTGAAGTTCATCCTGAGCGACGTCGACCACGTCATTTGCGTCAGCCATACAAGTAAAGAAAATACAGTTCTACGAGCGGCGCTCGACCCGGTCATGGTCTCTGTGATTCCCAACGCTGTGGTGTCCGAGAACTTTCGTCCGCGGAAATACCCCCCGGAGCCACCAGCACCTAATAACGGGTTCGGGAATGCGACCCCCGCGGTCCATCACCTTGGTCCTAACGACCCGGTTGTGATCGTGGTCATCTCTCGACTATTCTATAACAAAGGCACGGATTTGCTTACCGCGTCGATTCCAAGAATCTTGGAAAATCATCCCAACACTCGATTCATCATTGCTGGGTCTGGCCCGAAAAGCATTGACTTGGAGCAAATGATTGAACAAAATGTGTTGCAAGATAAGGTCGAGATGCTGGGCTCTGTGCGCCATGAACAAGTTCGGGACGTTATGATTCGCGGCCACATCTATTTGCATCCAAGTTTGACCGAGGCTTTTGGCACTGTCCTGGTAGAAGCTGCGAGCTGTGGTCTCTATGTTGTATGTACTGCAGTCGGCGGCATTCCCGAGGTTCTACCCAGCCACATGACGGTCTTCGCAAAGCCAGAGGAGGACGACCTCGTAGTTGCTACCGGCAAGGCAATATCTGCCCTGCGCGCAAACAAGGTCCGCACGGAGAAGTTTCATGACCAGGTGAAAGCAATGTATTCTTGGGATAACATCGCCAAGCGTACAGAGCGCGTGTACAATGGCATCATGGGCGACATACCCGAGGCCGACTTCTACGGCTACGACGTGGGCAATACGGCGGCGTGGAATGGAGAAAGCCACTCCGGGGTCCGAAGCTTCGCCTTGATCGACCGCTTGAAGCGATACTACGGCTGCGGTGTTTGGGCCGGCAAGCTATTCTGCCTTTGCGCCGTCATCGACTATCTGCTGTTCGTCTTCTGCGAGTGGGTCTTTCCAAGGGACCGTATTGATATTGCAGCCGACTGGCCCCGAAAAATATACCATTCCGACGATGACGACTGAACTGCTTATAAGGGTCTGCAGCATGAGCCACAGATGGAAGAGTGTTTTTATCATGAGATACCCATTAAATCGAACTATCTGCTTCAAGCAGTTCACTCTGCAGAAGATGCAGGCGGATTGATGGACATCGATCCGGCCCACTGCAATAGCCGTGTGCCAATATACAAGACGCTGAGGTACTTGCACGTATCTACCCAATATCGTATTGGCATCCGATCTATTCTGCATGCTATCATCCTCAACACCATACACCTTGAGACCATGTCTCAATAGCCATGCTGTTCGCGATATCCCCCAACACGTGAAGAGCAATCCTCCCCAATCCTCCCTTACGGCGAGGAGGCCCACGACTTGTTTAGCTGAGGACTGGTTATAAGCAGGTACTAGACTTGCATCCATGGCCAAGGAAGCCCTAGAGTTGCAAAGGAAGTCTCGGGGTTCACACTCAGGGCTGGTTGGGGTGTTAAAAGGGGCGACTTCATTGGCAAGCCTACAAGCGGTACCAATCTTCTATGGTTACTTTTGAGAACAGGTACTAACTACAGCCGACACAAGTGATGAGACATGGGTGATAAGTGTTTCAACTTGGCAGTTTCCCCATGCAATACCGTTTCGAAGATGGCGAAGCCGGTATCCAAAGTTGGCAAGAACGTCGATGGCGGTGCCGGAGCCCCAAAGCTGCCCATCAGTCGTCCGCTACCGAAATATCCACATCAAGCTTGAGCCATGTGCAGCCTTCATATCGAGGCTTCGGCGACGAGCTCCGACCGCCGGTACGGAGATTCGCGAGATCATGAAGCTGTGGCTTGCGTTCCACATGACTCAGACGAGTGATAAGCTCAAACCCGGGAAGCACCTAATGATTAACCATGTCAACTACTGCTTCTCCTTGCTGTTCAGATTCGTTGACGTGCTAGCGGGACGGCTGATATAGGGTATGTGCTCTAAAGTATTTACCAAATAATAGAATTCAACCAGAAGATATCTGTTCCGTCGATTAATGATGTGACGATGCCTTATCCTGGTTTGAAACACATTCTTTCATAACGAGGAAAAGCCAGTTCATATCGCTCAACCATGAAGTCTACAATATGTACAAATTCAAACCCCTAGAAATAGAACTAATAGCTATGGAGCATCAATCGTGATAATATTATTTCAACCGCTACTGTTCCCGCTGGCTGATTGACTCCCCCTTCTTTCTATGGGCCCATGTCGCAGGATCTTACACTGCTTGCTCGTCCCGCATGCGACGGTAGGAGTCGTCGACATCCTCGGACCAGACGAACTTCATGCGCTGCTGCAAGGCCTCGGCCAGCACCGGTAGCGAGTCCTCGTAGCTGAGCCGGCTCATCTCCTCGGTCTGCAGCTCGTACAGGTTGCCCGAGACGCGGCTCGCGGCCTGGACCTTCTGGGCGCGCGGCAGCCGGACGTCCTGGTAGAGCTGCATCGTGGACTCGAGCGACTCGAATCTGGTATTTCCGACTTCTGTGTCCGATGATGAAGATGATGTCGCCAAATACTCCGCCAAAGCTCTCCCGAGAATCCACCCATCCTCCACCGACTGCCCCGCCCCCGCCCCCATGTGCGGCAGCATCGCGTGCGCCGCGTCGCCGACCAGGACGACCCGGCCGCCCGCGAAGTGCCACCGCGACAGCGGCTCGTGGTCGTTGATGCGCCAGCGGCCGGGCCGCGCGTCCATGAGGCCGATGATGCGCTGCACGGGCTTGTCGAACTCCGCGAAGTCGGCAGCGACCTCGTCGCGGTCGCAGAGGTCGGACCAGCTCTCGCGGATGTTCATGTACTTTTTCTGCTCGTTGTCGTGGTCGTTGATGACGCGGCCGCCGCCGAGGCGCTTGGTCACGAACGCGACGATGTTGAGCTGGGTGTTGCCCGTGATGGGGTAGCTGAGGAAGTGGCGGTGCTTGGCGACCCAGATGTTGGACCAGTGCTCGAAGGGCCAGTCCGGCTCGAGCGCGGACGTGGGCACGATGCCGCGGTAGGCGATCATGCCGCTCTCGACGGATTTGTTGTTGCTGTCCGTCACGAACTGGTCGCGTACCACCGAGTGCACGCCGTCGCAGCCAACGACCAGGTCGGCGATCGCGGAGGTGCCGTCTCGGAACTGCACCTTTACTCTTCCTCCTCCCCCTTCCCACCACTTTTACCTCCATCGCCATCACCATCACCATCGTCGTCGTCAAGCACAACGACCCCCACGCACGCCTTCTCTGTATGCAGCCCCGCCGCCCCCCGCTCGCGCACGGCGCCCAGAAACAGCTCCAGCAGATCGGAGCGCGCGCAGGGCGACTGCCGGACGTCCCCCGGCTCGGCCGCGGCGTCGGGGATGCTGACGACCTCGCCGCTGTCCCTGCAGCGCCGGAACGTGAACCAGGTGCCCTGGCGCTGGCCCGCGACCCGGACGAGCCCCGGGCCTAGGCCGAGCCGGTGCAGCAGGCGGGCGGCGTTGATGCCCATGCCGACGCCGGCGCCGATCTCGCGGTACTGGGGCGCCTGCTCGTAGACGTCGATCTGGATGTCTCTCTTGGGGTTTTTGTTACCGTCGTCATTGTCATCTTTGTTTGACAGGGTGGAGTGATGATGGTGGTGGTGGATGGCGAGGGCACAGAATAGCCCTCCTATCCCGCCGCCGATGATGGCGATGCGGAAAGGCTCACTTCTCTCTTCCTGTGAGTTAGACATTATATCTCTGGAGGAAACGATCTTACTACCCGGAGATGACTAGTCCAGTCTGATCTGGTCAATGATATGCAATAAAAATGCTCAGGTTCCTTAGGAAGATGGATTCATATACAAAGGATATCTCAATTTACACGATATTTCAGCGACAGCGGGGTACAGTCATTATTATCTCAAGGTAGCAAACTCAACAGGTAACATAATTCGGGAGGTTTCCCCAAACGAAGATTACCCAGGCCCCTCGGGCTTTGGAGAGATCGATCCCTCGAAGCGCCTACACATGTAGCTATCGGCAGTTTCGATTTCCCCTGTCAAGAAAGAAAACCACCCCCGAGTACGACTACCCCAAAGTAGGTAGGTGACCAAAACTAGGATGCGTGACCAGTACATGTGTAAGCGACCAGCGTATCAATCGGTAATAGCCTTTTTACGAAAGCTGCATATGGTCTGGTCCTAATCTGTATGGCGTATTTTCCCCTTCTCTCCCCTGATTCGCTTGTTAGCATTTAGCCCTGGACTTGTAGTATGGTCTGCCCTCGAATTGAGTTTCTAGCGGCAACCAAGCAGACAAACAAATCAGGGAGAAAACTCGATTGACTCCCACATGATGTAGATACATTGGAAGAAGTCAAGTAGATAGACAGACACTGATTTTAATATACAACAGACCTACGTATAAAACACTGATACTCATACCACACAATCTAGGTAACGTACCCCACGGTCCAACTAACCACCTTTAAAGACTTCATCTAATAAAGTATAAGTTAATTCCGCCACAACGCATTTAATATCTTAAAATCAATCGGAATCCTCATCTCCAGATACTTCTACATCATTCTGACAGGTACGAGCATTATGTCCGGGCTCTCCGCAGATTCTACAGCGCTGTGAGCGCGTCCCAAACGTCCTCGTACGACCACTCTTCTAACGCGATTCGTTTTGTAACTGTCCATTAACGTCCTTCTGAGACTGTAGGTCTTCTCCAGCTTGTATACGAAGTGATCCTCCATCCTGTAGCCGTTTCTATTTCGTACGGCGGCGCCGGCTAAGCATCTTATTCGCCTCTCGTAGTGCGGTTACCTCTAATTATATATTTTATTATAAAATACCGCCGTAATATTAAAAACATAACGTTATATAAAAGATATTATGAACTTATACTATAAATTAAAAACTTAATTTAAAACTATTTCGAAACGCTTAAAACACTAATTACATATCACTTTCTTTCTAATTACTAACTATAATAAAATGGTGAAAAAGAGATAAAATAGACTTAATTGTTAAGAATTACGGGAAAATGGTCAGTTGGACCGTGGGGTACGTTAGATAGATCGTACACATACACACACGCAGGTTTAGTAATTTGTTTTTAATTCTCGCCCTCCCCTCGAGGCGGCATATATAAAGGTTGTCCTATTCACATCACTTTTAACTCATAGACAGTTCCTTTTCCAACAAAAACAACAAAATGAGTGACTTCTATTATATCAATATTTGGCTAACCACCCCCTTAATCCGATAGCCCACCCCACTGTACACTATCCCCCTTTATCATAAAATATAAAACTGACAAACAAGAGTCGTAACGTCACACCCTCGTTTCGTCATCCTTCTTCCCCCCATCATCCCGTGAGTAGGGGACCACCAACGATCGTGAGCGATCGCTTAGAAGTCTCGGCGAAGCATGACGCGGAAGCCGTGGCTGTCGACTCTAGGTGTCCGCTTCGCAGTCTTGTTGGCAGCGCCACCAGCAGCAGGAGCGGCACCAGACGCGGCAGGAGGAGGAGGAGCGGCGTCAGAGGCAGCAGGGGGAGGAGGAGGAGGAGGAGCAGCGCCGGAGGCGGCAGGAGGAGGCGGGGGAGCACCAGATCCAGCCGGGGAAGGCGGCGGGGGAGCAGCAGCTCCAGCAGGAGGTGGTGGCGGGGGAGCGCCAGATCCCTTAAGGGGTGGCGGGGGAGCACCAGAAGCTCCAGCGGGAGGTGGTGGCGGGGGAGCAGCGGCAGCACCCTCAGATCCCTTAGGGGGAGGCGGCGGGGGAGCGCCGGATGCACCAGGAGGTGGGGGAGGAGCAGCAGCCGCAGCGTCAGACCCCTTGGGAGGGGGTGGCGGTGGGGCACCAGAGCCAGCCGGGGGAGGCGGCGGGGGAGCAGCAGCACCAGCAGGTGGCGGCGGGGGAGGTGGCGGCGGCGCGCCCGAGCCTGCCGGAGGAGGCGGCGGGGGAGCAGCGCCCGAGGCAGCCGGGGGAGGTGGCGGCGGTGCGCCAGAAGCCACGGGCGGGGGAGGTGCGGCGGCCGAGCCGGAAGCAGCAGCCTTGGCCTTGACGGGAGTAGCGGCCTTAGCAGCCGGGACCGAGGCGGCGCCAACGGCAGCGGCGTTCTTGCCAGCACCAGCAGCGGCGTTCTTGCCGGCGCCCTTTCCAGCCGGGGCAGCCGGGGTGGCTTGACGGCCCACGTTAACGAAAGGAACGGCGGCGGCAGGGCCGGACAGAGCGACGAGAGCACCGGCGGTGCGGCGGTTGGGGAAGGCGCCCAACTGGAAGCCAGTGACGGCGGTCGAGGTGACCAGGCCCGTGGCCAGGACCTGTACCAAAGCTGAGTAGTGCATCGTCGGAAAGAAAGTAAAACTCAGGACAAGCCGAGATGTTCAAAATGTGGTCTGGAGTATATGGTCTTTAAAAAGAAATAAAGATGAAAGAAGGTCAACTCCAGAGCAAAGAAATGAAGAAAGAAGGATATTCGACTAGCGAATGGTAGTATTGAACAGTGTGTTAAGGATGAGGAGAGAGAGTATTTCCAAACGGAGCGATGAGATCTGGAATATATAACAACATGAACTCCTGTTACCCATAACTCTCAAGATCCCAAGTCCACAATATCCTCGTCAGTCTATAACCTAGAACTCTGACTATGGGATTATGGGACGCACTCTATCCAGCATGGGTCGTGTTAGTCCAGAGCCCATTCAGAGCCCAGAGCCGAGAACCCACCATGGACACCATGGGAGACGAGGCTGTGCGTGCAGGTTTGTCGTAGATCATCGACGAGACAAGACTTTGGTAGTCTGAGCACCCTGGGTTTCATGGGTCCTCGTTTGTTTTCTGGCCGGGTGATTGGTGCCTCTCGTCATATCCCGTACCTTGCAGGCGATGCGATGGGATCATAAATCGATCTTTCGGCGGGACCGGGGCCTCAAGCAGGTGGAGCCAGGCACAGGCATGTTTGCGAGTTGCTCGCTCGAATCAGATGGACCAATGGCACCCAGGGCCGGGATGATGCGACGGTGACGATATGTCCATTCCTGATGGCAGGCCCTTCAGGCGCTTGGCGGTTGTCCTGGTAGTGGTGTGTGCCTTGGTCGTTTCAAAATCCACCCCGTTTCGTCTTGAGTGCTTCGAGAAGACGGGGCTTTGCTTGTTTGAGATGTTGCGATGCGTCCAAGTATGTAGTAGCCCGCGACCGCGATTGATTTCGGAGAATTATCGAACGCAATCGCCGGGTGTCACCTCGGCTGCCGACATTGATACACACAGTAACCTTAGCTCATATCATTGCTCCGTTCGGACCTCATCAGTCAGTCATCCAGTCAGTAAGCAAGAAGGTTGTGATGCGTTCAGCGTTAATGCGGATCAGCCGTTGCAGTGGGTTTTCCTGTTAGCGTTACCGACTTAACCGTTAGGTAGGGGACGGACACCAGGCACCAGGCGCGGGTAGGACCCGTTGTAGGACCCGACTTGGCAGGGGCAGCTGTCTCCCGATGACTAACCTAACCTGAGGGATCAATAGACGAGTGCCGAGAGCATTGTTCGTCGAGGCGCTTACCTTTGCACACATCCGTCTACACATAGTGCATAGTACTTACCTACCATCTATGGTAACTTGAGTCGAAATGCAAATTCCAAATCAGACTCATCTCAAGGAAACAAGTGGCGCCTACCGCTTTCCTGGAGATTTCGTCTCAGAAACCTAGGCGAAACCGTTCTGAACATAATGTTCGCAATGTTAATTCCCAGCCAGTGGTTTAGCTGTTTACCCATCAGAGTTGCGGGTACGGGATGGATGTTTTGTGCTACGAACGCCAGAGTAAACTTTTCAGTCCGACCATTTTGCGCAATATCAACCACCCTGGAAGCCCACTGACATTAACCTACAGCCTGTTCTGTTGCCTGTATTATTAGGTGGCATTCAAGAGGATACGCAATACGAATACAGTGTAGCGAAGGAATCCCCAGATGCATACATGTATCCATAACGCTCAAACTTTGGCCTGGGCCTTCAGTTGAGGCCACTGAATTAGGTATGCGTGCCGTGCAGCGGGTGACAGCAAGGAACCAGTGGCAGTAAAGTATCACTGTATCAGCCGTCAACTCAATTAGATGGACGCTGAAGGAGCCTTGCGAGCCCAGCCTGGGGTTCGCTGTTGTCAAAACCGCCGAAGAGCCGCATCGAGCAGACTCAGCCACTTTAGCAGGGCATACATAGAACAAGGTCTCTGATCTGATTCAACGATTCAAACACTGCTCGTCTGAACCTACTTCAGGTGGGATCCTTGGCATGTTGGGCTGTGGGCCAAGGCCAGTGTAGCATCTAGATCGGACCAAAATTCCGTGAATCCAGGTCGCGTCCAGGTGGTGTGCAAGGTCGTGCCCAGTCCGCCAGCGGTTTCGGGTTTGGAGGAGTTTGGAGTTTGGGACACTAAAACCCACTTTCTCAAAAGTATCCCCTGCCGCCGGTATCGATGCGTATTGCCTTGGGTGAAAGCGATATGTTTTCAGGTATGTAATGGCTGCGCTGCTTAATCGGGGTCTGGAGCGCTCTCGGTTGTGACGGCCGTTTCCTAACATGCTTAACGTGATGGGAGAGGCTGGGGAGCCCCGTAGAACATTCATCGAGCTCTCCTGGCCCCTCGCCCACTCGGTAGTCCATCTCCCGTCCATACCCTGGCTCAGCTTAATTTGTATGAAGTGCAGTATGGCTTCAACTTCCCGACGATCACTAGGAGATGGGCATCGACGCCATGGTTCCCCACGTCGATTAAGCTGATCCCCATAGCGCATAGATCGACTGAATAAGCTCTTGTTTGCATGACAATCGCCGCAGCACACCTTGCAAGCCCCCCCCCCCCCGGTTCATCCAACCGCCCCTCTCTTGGCACGTGTGAAGACGACTACAGTCACAGAAGAAACGCGTCCTCGGTGGTTGGTGGGCTCAACTCACGTTGCCCAATCATAATCTCGAGACTGGTATTGCCAACATCGTAGGTTAAACCGTCGCAAACTCGTTCGATTTCATGCGTCAACCGCTACTGGAAGAGCACACTGCCGTGTTGGTCTATTTCACAGCCCCGGATATCAGGCCTTGAACGATGCCCATTATCTTCCAGGAGGCTTCGGATCTTCCGTGTATGTCATCTGATATACTCAGGAGGAGCGTCCGATGCGACTGGCTTTGGGAGTCCGGGGTAGTACAGTAAAGAACGACCAGGAGGCAGTGTTCCCTTTTTTCGGATCAGGCGTGCACGATATCACGTCCCGGCAAGCAGGAAAAGGACTTACCCACAGGAAACCCGTAGAAAACCCTAGAAACCGGGTCTTGGGGTAAATTTAATGTAGTATATCGGCAGACTTACGCCATATACATTGGTTACGCTGTTAAGGGAATGGGGTTGACCTTGACTTGTTCTACCAAGATATGTCATGTCGCACCGATTGGTGACGTAGGCTTATTTCTCTCCCTAATCTACGTGAGAGCAGCAGAGTGGTAGGATAGTCTAATGATGCCCCTATTCCGTCTGGGAGGGTTGACATTCGAACTGCACTCTTGGTGTTCGATTCGAGGTCCGGTGTTTCTCCTGTTGGCATGTTCCTTGGGCCGGATGATGAAATATTTGTCAGCGTCAGGCGCCGAGTCAGGTGCATTGCTGGCTTGGTGGCTTGGTAGCGAATATATAGAGGTTTACTAATCAAGACCCAGTAAATCGACGATGACGACGATCCATCTTACTTGCCCCTTGAGGCGATGATGAGCATAGCATCCAACGACAAAAAAACATGGATGAGAAAGGTAAAAGGTAAAGGTCATTCATGTAAGACCGTGGATGTTCTGGACGGTGGAATAAGGCACGATGGATATGCTGCAGCGGCCCACCTCGCGTTGCACAGCAGCTGCAGCACCCCGCCAGGCTACAGTAACGATTAACCTTAATGCCCCTCCAACGCCAACGCTCCAGCCCCCAGGCCCAGGGGTATCTGCCGACCAACCTAGTTCACACCCAAGAATCCTACACTGATAGCAGCTGCGATCCTGTCTCCCTAGCCAGCCGCTCTCTGCGCGCCTTTGACCGATCCCACAATGCCTCTGTAAGTTGTTTCGGATCTCCATTTGCCGGCGCATCTTAGCTGATCCTGCTATGTCGTGTATCCTGCAATGACGACAAAAGAAAAACCATGCCAAGCTAACAGAAACGCGCCAACCACAGCCACCTCCTGGGCAAGAAGTCATGGAACGTCTACAACACGGCCAACATCGCCCGCGTGCGCGCCGACGAGGAAGCCGCGCGGGTGCGCGAGGAGGCTGAGGAGCAGAAGCAGCAAGAACAAGACGCCGAGCGCCGCCTCGCCATCCTCCGCGGCGAGGAACCCCCGCCATTGCCGCCGCCGTCCGAATCCGTACCTGATCCCTCCTCCGCCCCGGGCCGACGTAGAAGAGACGATGATGAACCATGGCATTTGGGCGGCGGTGAGAGGCGCAAGCGCAAGCGTGCCGGCGAAGACGATACGGACTTTGAGATGCGCCTTGTGCGGTCCCGGATCGAAGGGGGCACAGCAGCAGAGAGAAGCGAGGAGCAGCCCGCCTCGACTTCTCTCGTCGTCACGCACAAAAGCAGCGACGCGCCCCTCACCGACGCCGCCGGCCACATCGACCTCTTCGCCCCCGACCCACGGCAACTCAAAGAAGAGGAAAAGAAGAAGAAACAACAACAGCACAAGGAGAAGAACCCCGAAGCCGAGGCCGAGGCGGCGCGCAAGCAGCGCTCCTTCGAGGACCAGTACACGATGCGCTTCAGCAACGCGGCCGGGTTCCGGACGGAGCTGTCCAAGACGGCGTCGGGGCCCTGGTATGCTTCTGCTGGCGGCGCTGGTACAACAAATGATAAGCAAGAGCCGGTAGGGAAAGACGTATGGGGCAACGAGGACCAGCGGCGGCACGAGCGCGAGGCGGCGCGCATCGTGTCGAGCGACCCGCTGGCGGCGATGAAGCGCGGCGCGGCCCAGGTGCGCCAGGTGGAGCACGAGCGGCGGGCGGCGAACGCGGAGCGCGACAAAGAGTCGCGGCAGCTGCGACGCGAAGAGGAGGAGAGGCGGCGGCGGGAAAAGAAGAGGCGCCACCATCGCCGTCATCGCGAAGATGGTGGCGAGGACGAGGCTGACTTGCAGACGGCACGGACGGAGTCGCGCCAACATTCCGACCCTAGGCGTAGACATAGGCACAGAGACGCCGACTCGGAACGGAGTCGGGATCGGCATAGCAGACGGGATGATCGTGATACAGAGAGAAGCAGTAGCAGGCGATACCGTCACGAATCGGGCGAGGATGGCGAGAGGCGGCGCCACAAGGCGTCACATCATGATGAGAAGCGGCAACGGAGGTCAGATGACGAGCGCTCTGAGAAGAGGCAACATCGCGAGTTAAGGCGGTGATGAGATTATGATTAACTATGTATAGTTACAAGGCATACATCCTGCATATGCATTTCTAGCGAGATAGATACCCAAATTATAGATAGGCCTTATCAGGAATTAAGGCACCCCCTAGTAGTATTAAGCGTTCATACATCCATACGATGCAGACTTGGCACAGGTCCCGATGTACCATCTCCTTCGGCCCATGACTAGATTCTGCTTCAACGACTCCCGCCAAGTCTACCAGAGAACTGGGATGGCATTTTGGTTTTGGTCGGCTTCACTGCCTGCAGAAAACTATTGCGACAGAGAGCAAGCTGGCATAGCTACCGTCTGTGGGTAGGAGAAGAAGGCGTAAGCGCGAAACAAGAGGCGCGCGACAATTCGCGCCCAGTCCCGGGCGTGTATACGTCAGTAACATCCCCGGCTCGAGCTTTCATGCCCCTCATGTTTTCCCCTGCTTCCAGGGCAGCTGGATCTGAATCTCGCGCAGATCCTTCCCGACGTACTCAACCACCTTTGGCGCACTCTGCAGACTGTTCAGCGCGGCCTTGACGCCCGCGAGCGTCTCGGGGGAGATGCCCTCGGGCCGGTCGGAGTAGATGTCGATCCCTTCAGGCGTGAACAGGGTCGCGGCGAACCAAGTCACGACCCAGCGCTCCACCGTCGTCGCGGCGGCCGGCGGCTGCTGCTGCTGTTGTTGTTCTGACAACGGCCTCTCGCCCCACCCCAAGACCTCCCAGTGGCTGCTCGCGATCCGCAGCCAGCCCTTGCCGCGCCAGTTCCACGCCGCGGGCGCGGTCGGGTCGGGCTTGTCGACGCCCGCGACCGTCTTGTACGCGCCGCTCTTGTTGGCCTTTTCGTACTCGACCAGGTCGTCGATATGCATTTCCGAGGTTGTCGAGGAGGTCGGCAGCGGCTTGTAGGTGATGCGGACGTTGCGGGCGGAGCGCCACATGGGCAGGGTCGAGTGCGTCACGGACCAGGTGCGGTAGAGCCATTCGAGCGGCGGCGAGGCGAAGGCGGCGCCGTCGGACGTCGAGGGTTGCGACTTGTCCGTCAGGTAGGCCGAGGGGGCCCGGAGGCTGATGGTGGACGGGGATTTTGTGGAATCGAAAGCCATCGTATGGATTGCTGGCAGGTAATAGGGCGCGGGAAGCCGTATCGATGGTGTCGCGTATATCCAAAGTTCCAAAGCCCGATGTGGTACAAGCAAGACACGTGCGATTCCCTGGGAACTCAAGAAGAAGAGGAATATTGGATGTTGTGCATAACATAACCGATAGTTATTAAATCGAATAGGAGCTCTATCCAGTTACCTGCTATTAACTAATGGCGATGGTCGAAATGGACAGCTGAGAGCTCCAAGTGAAGCTAGTTGCTCATTTCGGCAGCGGTAGTATCCGGCACTTGCTCGTGATAGGGCTCCAGATGAAACAGCACTAACACCATGGCCTGGCCATGGTCCATATGACGGAGCATCAACAACGCAGCCTTTTTGGCTTACAACAACCTCATGGTGAATTCCAGTTTCGATTGATAGCGTCGCGGTCAACCTGCTGCTTCGCATAGAACCTTCATGCTGCAAATGCGTAGGTATGTAGGATGCCAGCCGTCGGGCAAATATTTGTCTTGTTATACGTCGGGCAGTCGCGGCTGATACGCAGGGTAAAAGTAGAAGAGCGTGAGACCACACTTTGCACTTGCTCATAGGCGCACGAGGAATGATATCAGCGCAGCACTAGCTGATGATAGGTGTTGTTCGGGAGGACAAGTGAGAAAGATGGTGGGATAGATTCCGCTAGGAAAAGATAGCTCGGGCCCGTAGGTTAGGGTGTACGCAGCTGTACTTGTTTAGAAGCTTCCCCAGGTGAGACGGCTGGACGGGCGGACAGGTCCTTCCCGTTGGGTGCCAACCACAGAGACACACACACACCCAGTGACACCACACCTTCAGCAATCTTCCACTTGGACGACTGCCCGCAACGAGGCGACTGACTGGACCGGCGTTCGCTTACTTGCAGGGGATATCGGTCTTGTGATCTGGAGGTTCTGCCTCTCCCGTTGGTCAATCTGTCTTGCAAAAGAGAGAGAGAGGCAAGGCGACTGAAACGTTGCTCCAAACCCTAAATTGTTCTCTTTCCCATGGATGCAACCATCAGTGAGGAACGATAGTAGCCTGGACGTGTTGAAGTGAAGGGATTCCATGACGAACGAAGGAGCAACAAATCCCCTAGGACCCAACTACCAAATTCTCGGGTAGATCAAGCCAAGCGAACGAATCCTTGCCGCCCACATGTCTGTCTGTCACTTCGGAGATCAATCTGGACGAACCTGACTTGACGTGTCCAGACCAGACCATTGGGCATTCAATCCCGTTTCCCTCCCAGAAGCCCCTCCGATATTTTTCCACCTCCGAACATCGATTCTTTTTTAGCCCCGTCTTTTCCTTCCTTCCGGGACGGCGCGCGCACGACCCCCCAACGGACCGCCCCAGCCCGACTTTGATTTTCGGCTTAGCAGCTAACCTAGACTGCTGTCCAACAATCGCATCCAACCACCACAACTTCTCTTCTTCCTCGTTTTTTGTCTCTTTCTTTTCCTACACGGCGCAACTGCCCCCCGACTATAACAAAAACATATCACAATCGACCGAACCGACCAGAGTCCATCCTCGTTATCTATCGCAATCATGGACCCCATGGACCCCGACGAGTGGGACGAGGACACCGCCGCCATGGCGCAGGCCATGGGCTTCGCGAGCTTCGGCGGCCAGAACCACCCCTCCAAGCGGCGCAAATGCAACGCGCGCGCCGACGACGCCTTTGTCGCCGGTGCCGGCGATGAGTCCACGCTACCCTTCCACGACGCCGGCTCGGGCTCGAACAACACGCCGCTGGGCTCGCGGCGGCAGCCGGCGAAGAAACAGAAGAAGGACCAGAAGACCAACGCGAACGAGATCGATCTCGACGATGACGATGATGACGAAGGCGAAGACAATGCTGATGGTGGGAACAATGCCGCTGAAGACCCAGCGCCGCAATATATCGATACAT
Organism: Apiospora phragmitis; assembly: GCF_038363925.1. NCBI lineage: Eukaryota > Fungi > Ascomycota > Sordariomycetes > Amphisphaeriales > Apiosporaceae > Apiospora > Apiospora phragmitis. The sequence continues at coordinate 4,339,899 of NW_027117400.1, read as the reverse complement.
CACAACCCCCCCATCTAGCCCAGTCAGATATCGACGCCATCGTCGGCGCTGGCGGCGCCGCCGGCCTCCCTGCGAAACCTGTGTGGGCTACTGCTCCCTGCTAGCAGTGGAGGCGGGCATCCTCCGACGGGAGCCCCTGGCCGACATCGCCATGGAGGAGACAGAGACTCGGGGGCGCCGTGGTGGAACGACTACTACGACCCGGCCTTCAACACGAACCCGTGGGAGAAGATCGAGAAGGCGCAGGGCATGGAGCCGCGGGGCACCTGGCTGTCCTATGACGAGTCCAAGATGAAGTGGGCGGCGATCAAGAACGAGTCGTCATCATCGGCTGCTGCTGCCGAGGCCGTCATCGCTCAAGCCGCATGAAATCGCGAGTTGCGATTCTTTGGCATGACCATTTGATATACTGGACATCGGGGTCGATGATATAGCTTCGGCTTATTGCGAGAGGGAGAGAACGAGAGAAGGGAGCCAGCCCTGAGCCAGAGCGAACGTGTCCATGGCCCTCATTGAACACCAGCTAACCCCAAGCGCTTTATTCATGCGAGACACGTCTTATCTTGGTACCACCAACTATCCCATTCATATTCATACATATTGGGCAGCGAGGCGTCACGTGACCTCCCTACGCAGTACCAACTACCAAGTCGATCGGCGCCCATTGGCGGCACAACTGCCGTCCTTAGGCTCGACGCCCCGGGGTCTACGGAACAACCACCTGTACACAGTATCAACATCACTGTCACGGACGTTTGCGAGGGATCATCCAGAGGAGAAGCATATGTATTAATACGCAAGGAAAGGTAGCTGTGGTCTATGACACCCGGCCCCCAAGAGAACAGCTGGGACGGTGGGAGGGGACAATGCCCAGCACGCCCAGCTCCATGCTCGAGGGCACGATGACCTACACTCTATCCTGGAATAGGCAATATCAACCTGCCTAAACCCCCGAAACGGCATGGTGCTTCTGTCAACAGTGCCTGTGATCTATCTGCTTTTCCTGTCTCCCACCCCCCAAGTGTGGCCCTAGGGACGCTACTGTCTCCATCGTACCCGATCTGCTGTGGACTTGTGTGTGGGCTTGGTACTGTGACTCTTCAGAACATCCCCTCCCGTCCGCATCTATTGACAGCGGGTACAAAGGGTTGTCTGCTGCAGGGTCTGCACAGAATCTGCAGCCCTACCAGTCCTTGTCAACACACCAGTGCCCGCTGCTACATTCCCCCGCTCCCCGGGATACCGAAAAGGATGGTACTTTTGGCCCCAGAGGCTTGCTCCCCCTCGTCCAATCATTAATCATAACGTCGTGAAACACCAGCGGTTTGCCCGCCGCTCCCGTCCCCGCCAACTCTGCGCGTCAACGCCTCCCCGGCCACTGCGTGGGGGAAGAGCTAATGCTTGCTTTGACGCAGGTACGCCCGTTGTCTGTGCCCACACCTCCCTCCCTGGGCCACGAGGGCGCCGATAAAAGCGGCGAGAAGATGGCGTTTAAAAGCAGGGGCAGGCATTTTGCCCCGCGCTTTTCCAACGCCCACACCACGGTACATGCAATGCACTAATTGTGCAGAAAACCCAAAATAGAAGGGGGGTGTGTGCATATGTGAAAGTGATAGATCTGAGATCCAGTACCAGGAACGCCAGAAACCGTAAATACCCCAAAACTCCGCTAGTAAAACGACAAGGGTTGATAAATCTGGATAAGGTGAGTTCCTAGAACCCCGGCCTTTTTGATGAGGCTGAAGATCTAGTACTCGGGAGAAGGGTATCGCTGGCGAGCCTTCTGGTACTCCTTGGCGTGCTTCTTTGACGCCTTGGTCTTCATAGATCTAGATTTCATGCGTTAGCAAAAGCAATCAATGCAAGCTGCAAGGCACCGTTCGGCGGCCCCTTCTGACATTGCGGCTCTGTGCTACTTACGAGACTTTCTTTGACGTCCACTCCAGATTGGCGCGGACTTCTTGTGCGTCCCTGAACTCCCTCTTGGAAGCGAGCTCTGGATTTCGCAAGACGGGCCTGTGCCTTGGCTTGCAGCTCCAAGAGCTCTCGGTGCTTGTTGTTGAGCTGGCCGGACCTGTGGGATGTCCGTTAGTATGGATTTCCGGGTTTCCGAGAAAGGGTCAGATCACTCACGTTTGCGCTTGTGTGGCCAAGCTGCGGTCGAGGGGAACGGGGTCAAATGACTCGGCAAAGCGGTCTTGGATGTACTCGTTGAAGTCGATGCCGCTTGCCGAGGCGGAGCTGTCCCAGTCACTGCCGGAGCTAGCATCGTAGCCGGAGCCATTGACTGAGAAGCTGTTGCCGTAGGAGGGGACGCCAGACGTCACTGATGCATCGTGCTCCTCAGGGGGTGAGACTGAGTAGCTGCTGTCAGCGTTGTAGTAGGCTGGGTACTGGTCCCCCTTGGTGGGGATGGCCATGGCGTTGGCGTAGTACTGGTCTGGGTAGGCCGACATGTTGATGAAGATGGGGCGGCGGTGGTGTGTAGTGCAAGGGTGCGTGTAAGTGGATAGGCATGCAGATATCGCAAGGCTAGAAGCCGGGTAGGTATGGGGCAGCTCTTGGAAGTTTGGGTAGGGTGGATGTGTTGGGATCGGTTCAAGTGGTCAGGGACACTTGTGATCAAGATAGTGATAGGATGGTTCAGATATTGTAGTAGGCCAGTGTTGAGTGCTTGGGAAAGTGAGGATGAGGAAGGAAGAATGAAACTACTCAACTCTGTCAACTTCACCCCTATTTATACCCGTTCAGGACAAACCTAGTCAAGGAGGAAAACGACATCTTCCTCTCCCGAGGATAAGTCCCCATGAGACGATTCGTCAAACGACGACTGACCCCGCTCGATGGCGATGTTGTGGGCAAGCAAGCAGACAAAGAATCCGAGATGTGCTAAGTGGATGACGATGCCAACCCCCATGCCGAACACTCGGTCTGCTACGTACTGGCTTAGCCGTTTCCCTCGCTGCGCGAGCGGGTGATATGTGAGCCGGCAAACGCCAGGGTGAGTCTAGCCCATGAGACTAGACCTTGGAAATACATTGTGTGTACGCATTGGGTGGCCCGGAGTGGTTCCCTTGTATGGGGGTTGGCCTTCTAGTTTGCTAAGATGAGGATATCAAAAGGTCTCTGGTGCATATGCCGAGTGGCGATGATCTTCCATCAACGGTACGACGGCCCCAGCGAAAGAGAAGATGGATTGGAGGGGCGTGTAGCAAGTAACCAAAGAGAGAGAAGCAGAGTCAGATCTCTGCATAGGTCAAATTCCATATGCTGAGCGTGTAGTAATTATGAGCCGAGCACGGAGAAGACCACGATTCTTTGGTGGAATTCCGATGTACAGGTTTGACTAGGCTACGCAGCCTTCCCGGTACTGGTAAAGCAACGAACCCATAGATCCAACTAACGGTATGGCCAAGGATGGATAATGGAGACAGGGCAGAGGAGTCAGTCCATGGTTTGCGGCGGGTCCATAAAGATGCAGATGGGACTTGTACAGTAGTGGTGTAGGCATGTACATCCACGTTTTCTGTTTAGACGCCGGCGTTGGCCTAGGGATGTGAGTCGACCCGGACGGCGTGCTGTGCGTGTACAACAAACGGGGCATATCTCTGAGGTCGGTTGTCGCAGCATGGGGGCCGGACCAATTTCATAGGTTTTCCTGCTGTCTACGTGTAAGTGACCCTCCTCTATGCATATCGACGAGAAGTCCAGCCGGTGGATGAAATGTCCAACAAGCGCGCTGACTGACGCTAAGGGGGGAGGAAAATAAGAGGAGAAAGGGCCTGGCAAAAGCAGCGAGGGATTTCCGTCCTGGCCACGCACAAGATGCTTGGTGCTGCTGCAAGGTGCAAAAGCATCTTCGTCCAAGCAGAGGCTGGCGGGCCAGCAAAGAAGTGGAAAAAGGGTGGGAGGCATATGTTGCATTCATCCATCGGCCGTTTGGTGAAGGGACAAGAGACAGTGTGCAATAACGCTCAAATCAACGTCAGCCAGGTCAGGCAGAAGTGCAGCAAGTCGGGCATTTTGTGAGATGATGTGTTGTCAGTCTCCCGGGATGCGCAGCGAATGGTTGAATTTCTTCAGAATTCAGAATGGTCCGTTTAGGAAAGTTCCCCCCAATCCCCCTCCTTCCCCAATGCATGGAAGCCAGCACTTGCTTTGTGTAATTACTTGCTTTGTGTAATTGATTGATTGACGGGACCCAAGTCTGTGGGCATGTACATACCTCGATGTCCTTTCTGCTTAAAAGGTTCTCTCGAGCTTCGGCACAAAAAGTCGACTCTGCACTGTTGAATAATATTGATAGGTACATGTATGTTCGAAGTAGAATAAGGTAAGAGGAGTCCATGCTCTTGCAGTTGACAGGTCCAATTAGGTAAGTTCATTGATCACCAAAAGGCACTTTCCTACTTGGATGGATTCATCACTTCCAAGCCTAGGAATCCAGCACTAAGGCGTGGACAGATACACCGACACAACTTGCATGTATTGATCATTTCCATGGCATTTATTTCTCTCTAATTCTATTGGCTACAAATGCAAAAATTCGCTTCCATGGCTCAATTCATTGGGGGATAGCAATGGGGAAATTCAATAAAGAATGGAGGACGGACAGGGGTGGGATACGCATTCTTTTTTACCCATGTGCCATGCCCGAGCGTCCCTACCAGCCTACCTAATCCATGCCCAGGAAGTGCCCCTCTATGGGAGGAGTGTGTGCCAACGTCAACCGTCTTTAGCCCCGCGGTGAGATGCGGCATTGGCCTTGGGGATTGGACAGTATAATCTGCCTATCAATCCAGGTTGAAATGGTGGCTTATGAGGCATATTATGAGTATCAGGGCCGAGAGAATGTTTGTACTTCTACATCTGTGAAGGTTGTTTGACCCAAGTCACTACAGTACATGTTTCGCCTGAGACGAGCCTGAAGAAGGTTTGAGTCCATGAAATGGGTCATCGGAGAGGCAGCGTCCTGCAGGTGATTTTAGATGCATCCCAAAGTACATACATGTACATGAGCAGGCTGCTGCTGCATGCGCTGGCTGCCTCTGAGTATCTAGATCAGTAAGGTAAGCTAATGAGTACTTCATAGGCAAAGTAATGGATCTTAAACAACCCAGGCATCGTCATGTCCTGTTCAAGTTAGGGTCACTTTGGCAACGTTTGGTAGCGAATTCCTACTTTGCTAGGTAGGCACGCAATCTGAATTTATCATCTGCCTGGGATTACCAGTGTATGTGAAGGTAAGGAGGGATGCAACAGAGATATTTCTGACTTCGATCAATCTGTGTATAACACCGTTGTCGTGCGGAGAAAATTGAATATTCTACTCTACAATGCAAAAGTATCTAGGCTGAAAAAAAAGTCCAGTCATGGTTCTATCTGCTGTTTTTGTGCAACGACAGGGAGTCACCGAAGCGCTGCGCTGCGAATCGCGGGAGGGTTGAAACGAGACGTCATTCCGCCATTCGGTGAAAGACATGGGATCTACTGGGGTGGACGGGCTGGCTCTGATAGGTATATTCCGTTCCTTTCCTTTACGTATCCAATAGCTCAAAGCCAGAGCCGATGTTCACCTACCATACTGATATACCCAAAGGCGGTATAGCACTTATCATGACTGGGATATATATCCAACCCCCAAAGCCTATCTATCCTATTCGGTTAGAGTCAGTGGGGTCCTTGACCAAAAACTCCCCATATACCAGAAACCAAACTACTGCATCACCCAGTGAGAAGCTTGAGATGGAGAGGAATAGTCAAGTGATTCAAAGACCCGGTCTCGAGGCAACAACTGCCAGGTGAGGGGGTGCTTAGCCTCGATCCCAGTAGGATATAGATGGGTCGAGGCGGTACAATGAAAATTCCCAACCCTCACGGAGACCAGATAATTAGGTTTGATAGGTCTCTACTATAGTCGACACGTGAGGTGGTATAGGACCAGGATGATGTTGTAGGCCGTACCTTGCGCAGGAGGAGGTGTTTGTAGTTCCGAGTACCAGCAAGGGGTTCGAGATGATAGAAGTTACCTGACGGGCTAAGTACCGCATTTGACAGAAGGTATCTGTAGCTATGGCAGCAGAGCAGGATGCGACTTCAGCCGGGGTGAGAGGACAACTCATCCTGTTCCACTCCGGACATCTGGCTGATAGGGGACGAAAAAGAATGTGTAGAAAAAAGGTCAGATACACCATGATCAAGGCCAATTCTTTTCAAACTGCCTGCACAAGGCAGAAGGAGTAAGTGGCGGTAGGATGTGGATACTGCTATTGGGTGATCATTCGTCGAAGATGCAGGACTTGGGAGTGTGGGAGATATACATATGCAGTACCATGGGGCACGATCTACAGGACGAAAATTCGCAACCAAGACGGAAGTCGCTGCGTTCTGAAAGGTCAATTGCGGAAACGATGAAGAACATGATGATATCCCCTCCTGATGCGCAAATCCTTGAAGGGTTTCTGAGGCCGAGGCCCTCTATCATCGATGTACGAAAGCCCGTTGTTGACGATCCTATTTTGATCATCCCGATCTTGATATACATAAGTTCGGCCATCAAGACGAATTGGACTCATGGTGCAAACACCCGACTGTAGGGACGCAACCAGCCAGGCGGTCGGTTTTCGAGGACCACGGAACGGTTTTAAGCTTGTACTCCGCAGGTAGTCAAGTCTTCGTTACTTTAGGGGCAGATCTCGGTACAGCTCGAGACTAGCTTGCATGAGGCGACAATTCTAGATGGCGAAAGCGATGAAGACCCAACGAAACCCCTGATAGGTGCCTTCGTCGTGTCGGCCGTCTGTGAGTGGTAGGCTGTTACAACCACCAGCTAGCATGCTAACTGAGTGGAACGAGTTTTGTCCCGATAATCAGTTTGAGGGCACGGATTCGTAAGTGGACATTGATTGAGTAGTTGCTCCCTAGATAGGTATCATGCATTTCGTGGTGCGCCGTTAATCGTCTCGTCTATCCTATCGAGAGGGGGGTAGTACCGCAGAAATGCTGATGACTCTAGCCCCGAACACATTCCAAAGACACCGCCCATATGCACCCAATCTAGAATATATGCCAGTGGCGACCCTCCCCTTTTCGGACTTAGTTGAAGACTTTGAGGAAACCCCACATGCCAATACCGCTCAACACCGGGATGGTGAGGTTGTCATCCCAACCAAACAGATCGATTACTTCACTGCCCGCCGCCACCAGACCGGACCATAAGCTCATGACGCCGAGAGCAATGTCACCGCTAACAGTGGCTTGCTGCTCATCCAGGCCGACCTGTTCCGCAATGTAAGAGGGAAGCCTCAGAATACCGCGGAACATGAACGGATTCTGCTCATCGCCAGGGAATGAGGGCGTCTTGGGCGCTAGCCAGCCCCAGAACCACGCCGCGGTGCCGACACCGATCAGGAAGGCGGCGAACGACCCGGCGAAGGATTTGCCGCGGCGAATCCGCGGAGTATACCTGCCGTACAGTCTGCCGAATGTGCTCGCGGCGGTATCACACCAACTGAGCAACATGACCGAAACAACAGCGACATCCTTGGGGAAAAAGTATAGCACGGTCCAGGCACCGAGGAGATAGTATACGACGCCGTTGACGCTCACGTATTCCGTCTCGCGCATGAAGGCCCCGAGGCATTTGACGTAGAAGCGGTTCAGGGACGGATAGGTGAGACGCAGGTAGTCCGTCGTCGCAATTGGGATCAAGGCTGCCATCAGCCAGGGCGTAACGGCCGACGTCTGGGTGCCTGATATGTATAACCAGTAAACGAAGAAGCCGATGGACACATGGAGCACCTTCCTTGGGACTTCGTGCTTATGTATGAAGTTTTTGAAATGTCGGTGTATCGGAATGAGACCAAGCGGACTCGGGCTGCGACTGAAGTCTCGCCAGCTCCAGCCTGGAGTGGCAGGGGATTTGGGGGTGCCAGATGTCCGTTTGCTTTGGCATCCGTGGCTTCATTTGAAGGCTCTTCCATTTCTTCTATGGGCACAGCCGCTGCCCCATTTGAAGATGCCTCTTTTTGTTCTGAAGGCAGCACCACCGGTGCCTTCTTTCTTGCCCTTGTGGATTTCGCTCTAGCAGCCAGAGTAGTCGCCGACGTGAGGCCCGGTACCTTCCTCGATTTCATCGGGCTTCGTGATCGTGTGCGGGCTCGTCGTAGCTCTGGATCCGAATCCTCGTCGATGGTCTCCTGAAAAGACATCGAAGGAGAAGCCGTCCCGCTAGCGGCTTGCCGCCTTCGGGCTGCCGAGCGAGTGACGGGGCCGTTGTAGTCATTGTCGTGAAGTTCCGAGGGCGTCAGGCTCGGCGATATCACGCGGGGTGTGGCCGGGATGGCCCGCTTGCCACGGATGGACATGTTGTAGGGGAAAGGCGGTAGGATCTGGAGCGAGACGGTGCCGGAGAACAGCCGGCGTAGGGCGTAAAAGCGTAGAGGCCAGAAGGTGCAGTGTAGACGATCGTCTTGTTGGTCCCTCCGAGATTCACGCGTGTTTAAATGTGCGGCGCTGCTGAAAATGGAGGTGACGAAACTTAACGGATCCACGGTGAAGAAGATTGCAGCGAAGTCGAGCTCCGCCGCATTGTTGCTGACAACGGGGTCTGAGATGACAGCGGATTTCCAACCTAGTCGGTATGGTGCAAGCACCACTTAAGCCACGCGCAGGTAGGATGTCCAATGTCGGTCACGCGAACCGACGAAGTTGGGTTAGGGCGCACAGGCGGGCTGGTGCTGGTATTGGTAAGTTATTACATGTAACCACAAATCATCTGCCAATCAGTGGGCGGGATGTGGGCGTGACCCTGGAGAGACACGTTCGATATTCCAGCGGCGGGTTGTGGTTGGAATTTTCACAAGCCAGACTGCCAGAGAGAGAACCACAAGACAAGCGAAAGCAGCGAACAGGGCACAGGCGTGGATGGCAAGATGGATGACATGGGCGGAACGCATTGGCAGGATCTGGCATGGATGATGACATAAAAATAACGCGAAGCACCAACTAAACAAGGGCCTGCCGCTTCCGCTGTTCCCGCTACAGCGAACGAACGCCGCTAATAATCTCCACTACGCAACAACCTGTCCACATGGGTGTGCTGGCTGCTACTGTGGCCTGTGCAACGTCAAATATTCATGCTTCATAGGAGGTAAAAAGTAGAAATACATACACAACATACGTACATGCAGATAAGGTTACGCTGCCTCAGTTCGGGGGTTCACATACGTTCCCGGGAGTCGGGCCCGTCGTTCAATCCGACATGCCGAGCCAATATTGCCCGTGACTCGAACAGGCTGGTTTGACGTCAGAAATTCACAGACTAATCTTCCGAGGACGGGGACAGATGTGCGCTGAGTCGCCGACACCGAATTCCAAGGCACAGCAAAGAGATCACTGAAGAACAACTCGGATCAAGAGCATATATCAAATAAAACATGGGTTTATGCGTAAATTTAAAGTTGCCGAGTAATGCACGTAGACTTTCTACTATCCCCTGCTCCCTCAAGTCTATATACCTACTGAGCTATAGCACTAAAATATATACTCGCTAAGGCGCCGTGAATCCATCAAATCAAATCATCCACACAAAACTCAAAGCCCTCCACAGGGCACACTCACCACCAGACTGCATCCACCCCTTTCTTAAGCGCTGCTGTCGGCGCCGTTGAATGCCAACAAGTTGTTGGGCGTCAGCGAGTTCTTAACGATCCCGGAAGTCGCGAGCTCCTGGATCCGCTCGCAGAGCGCAATGGGATCGCGGGCGCCCTCGAGGGCCAGGAGGTAGGCGCCGAGCCCCGTGACGTGGGGCGCCGCCATCGAGGTGCCCGAGATGGTGTTGGTCGCGCCGTCGTTCCAGGTCGAGAGGATGTCGACGCCGGGGGCGAAGACGTCAACCGCCGTGCCGAAGCTGGAGAACGAGGCGCGCCGGCCCGTCGCGTCCGTCGCGGCCATGGTGCAAACGCTGGGCTCCGAGGCCGGCGAGCTGAGCGAGGCGAGGCTGCCGTCGTTCCCGGCCGCGACCGACAAAAACAGGCCGGCTCGGACCGCGGCTGCGGCGGCGTTGTTGACGGATTGGGACACAAGCCGGGACGCGCCCAGCGACATGTTGGCAACCGCTTTGCCGATGCCTTCAGCCCGTGTCCTTGTTAGTCGCCAGATAATACTTTTCACTGATTGGATCGAAGGGGCTACTCACGTTCTTTGCTCGTCTCGTCATCCACGGTCCATTGCATACCGGCAATGACTTGTCTCAGTTGACCCGAACCCTAGAATCCAGTACCTTCACGGCAATCAGGTTCGTCTTCTTCGCAACGCTGGTGGAAATGGTGCGTCAGTATTACCATTCAGGGGCATGCTTCAGCAAGTCGTGAACGTAATATGTCTTGGATCCAGTCGTCCCAGCGACGTGAGTCCCATGGCCGTCTGTGTTGCTTTAGTAAGTCAAGGCTCAGAAGCGCGAGATCAGTTGTACGTACTTCCGTCGGTCTCGCTGGCATCTCCATCCACGAAGCTGGCCCCGAAAGTGGCGCGGCCCTCGAAATCCTCGTGCTCCAGGTAGATACCGGTGTCGATGATGTACGCATATGTGTCTGCGCCCGCTGAATCATCGTATGTATAGTCCGTCGTGTTGGGCACTTAACTGGAGATACGCGCCAGGCCCCAAGGTGCATCGGTTTGCATTTCAAGAGCATTGATGCTTATTGTGGCGTCAGGTTCAACGTATGCAACCTGCGAATTTGTCAGTCACCATGCCGGTTTTCCAAAAGGGGGCCAGCTTAATATCACCTCGCCCAAGTTGGCAATTGACTTGATCAAGTCGTCGGATGCGGAAACATGGTATCCCTTGAACGACTCAAGTGTATAAGATAATTTGGGCTTGGAGCCACCGAGAATGCCGCCGGCTGGCTCAACACTCGAGTGCAGTTGGTCTTGTGTCGAGTCCGGCTTGAGAACCACGATGAAATGCCGAGGATAGACAAAGACCCCTCCCTCGGTTCCAGGATGGGAGCCGCAACGGCCGCCAGTGGCAGAGTCAACAGAGCTGCAAAGGACTTCATGTTGTATCAGGCTTCTATGGTGTGTAGTTATGTGGGTTGGAAACTTGGCCTGCGATGATGGGTAGGAACATGTCCCAAAGCTGGGGGCCATGGAATCCATATTATATATAGGACATCCGACATCAAAAGCAAGCTTCTTGAAAGGTGCAGGTCAAGTATTGCCATGCCGGTGTCTGGGTCAAGCTAACGCCTGATAGCTTCACTGGATCCTCATGTCTGAGTACCAAGACTATAAATCAACAGCCAATGGGTCGGTTTGGGCAGGTGTAGTTGGCTGTGTGGGAGGTGCCAAGACTGCGGGTCACCCCGAAGGGTGTATAGGGGACGTCGATCTCTCTGAAATGCCCCCCATTTTGGTGTGTGGAGATGGGGAAGATTGATCAATACTTTACTACTCCAAATCCATATTCCCACGGAGGTGGCTCCGTGGAAGTTTTGCAGATTTCCGAGGCAGGATTCCTGTTTATCGTTTGGTTCTTTGCCTGTTGCTTGTGTCGCATTCCTGAGAAAGTCCACGGTCCGTCCCGCCATAACCACAGCTCCGTTGGAATATAGTGCCTACAGAAGGTGTCTTCCACCAGAAGATTCGCTTCCTCTTTGAGACCCAGTCTGCCTGTGATCATCAAGAGTCCTATATCTTAGTAAAGAGTGGGGTTTTCAGGTCTGCTGAAGTATTCAATAGTCGCATGCTGAGATGGCTACCAGGCGGCATCAGCTTTGTATACACGTCCGGTGAAGCGCCGCCATCAGTGAAATTGGTGGAAGCCATAACAAAGACCTGCCATTTTTCATACATACGTCACATTACGGGTGGCTTGAAACACATCTGATCTTCGATAGGACGAGGGCTCGAAGGATGTCGTGGGCTTGCTCTCCTACAGGAAGGATGACCGGCTGTGTCTCTGACCTGTTGGAGACCTTCCAGAGCTGAAGAAGCCTGCGGGAACAGGATAGACTCAAAGCAGAGCGTGCGAAAATCTCAACACAATGGTGTGAGCACTAGGCCAAGGGGCGTGGCTGAGGTCTCTGCAAGTCCATAACGGCTGAGGCGATCACACCTGCGGGACCTGGGCGATGACCGTCTTGCTCCATGTGCTAGGCGACATGTCACCCATCACTTGTCGTACATGTTCTCTCTTGTCACACAAGCCTAGACACGATGGCCACGGACTTTTTCTTCCTATGGTCTCAGATGCCGGGATGCCGGAACTTTGATTTGAGCACCTGAACTATGCGACTATATCGCACCCCTTTCAGCTCCAAGTACCTCGTACGCCCTACCATTTCGGCTGAGCATATGAGATTTATTATCATGGCTTCACGCCAAAACCAAACTATTAAGGTAGAATCACTTCTCCTAGATGATACAGATGACCAGAAATCACATTTCTACTTGCCACCCACAATCACCATCGAACCGCAGGCTTCCCAGGATTTGTTTTTCTCGTGTCTAAGACAAAGGAACTTAGATGTAAAGTCGGACGAGCACGTTGGAAGGTTATTCCTACGATATCCTCCGATGAATCCTGTGTGACAATGAATGGTACTTCGTTGGACTTCTTGACAAATTCATCGAATATCTATCAATACCTACGGGCCCATGTAGGGCATATATGTCTCCTCTCATAGAACGGAAAGTGTATATTTAGAAATCCTAGATGGTAATCAGTGCGTCATGCCTATCGTTCAGGTACGCCCTCCTTCCCGTTGCTGGATGAACGGACGATTCAACCCAAGGATTCCGGGTGATTGAGCAGGTTTCGAACGCTGCCACGCAGTGCAGGCAACTACGATAGATGTCCGTAGACGTATCTTCAATTCAATTTGAGTAGCGGTACATGGATGGCTGGATGCTGTAAGTACATAACATAGGCGACTTCGGCAGTCTGTAAATTTATGTACAGATAAATATAGGTGTAGGTAGCCACTCAATTTATGTCAGCGCCTTTAACTGTCACTTTGTGTCGATTCGTGACTCCTGAGGTTGTAAACGTCATGTATGTAGGTATTCCGTTGGTGCCTGGAACGACACTTCGGATCTCAGGGGAATTGCTCAGTTGTCTTCTGTATTCCGAAACGTCAGTTGTGACAAAGCTGCCGCATGCGCTTGTGCCTGTTAGTGGGGTAATTGTGGCTGATATAGAGAGTTTATGCAGCTTGTCCCCTATCTTGTGCATTGGTTATGCAAAAGCTAAGCACATGTGTGGCGTTCGAGTGGGGTTTGTTGATCCAAGTGTCAGGTTAGGCGGTTAGGCGGTCATTCAAGCCACAACGTCAGGGTGACCAACGTGTACTCTACATGTACTTAAGGATTAATCCAATCCCAACGTCACACGCCTTTGTTTCTCTCTTTCGCAAATCGTCATATTATGGATCTGCGCAATAATTTATTCGGAAAGAGCCCCCGCGGCAACGTTGGCTTGCCTGGACGGCAGGTAGGTGGTGCGGCGGCGGCCCTCCACCGCCACCTCCAGGTGGTCCAGGCTATGATAGACCTGACTCTTACGGCGCGCCAGCTCCCAGATCTCCCGGAATGATGCGACAGCAGCCACCACAACCTCAGAGCATGCCGCAGCAGGGATCTACGATGCCTCCGGCTCAGCCGGTCCAGCTACGGGTGGAGAAGCTGCCGCCGGGCAGCATGGCTGACCGTTACATTTTCGGCAACCTCGTGGCCGTCTCCCCAGACGACTTCCAGAGCCGTGATGGCGGCGACATTTACGTCATGCTGAAGGGCGGGAACATCCGTGGAGAGTACGTGGTGACCGCGCGGCCAACTCCGGGCTTTCCCTCGGGTGGAATCAGCTTGTCGGACCCGCAGAGAAGATGGTGCGGTATAGGTACTCAGGACACCTTCATGGGTGTGCAGTACGACCCATTCTCCCGCGGAAGTAAGGCGTATCTTGGCACCATCGACCTCGAGATCGCTTTTGCTTCGCCAAAGGCCGTTACCGACAAGCCGTACGACCAGGATGAACTGGCCAAAGTCGTGGAGAGTGTCTACCAGAACCAGATCTTGGCCCCCGGTCAGAAGTTCTTGATGGACTACCAGGGAGTCAAGTTCACCATGACCGTGAAGACCATCTCGCTTATCGACCTCAGCGAGAAGGGTCAAGGCTCCGAGGCACCCACTACCAGTGACCCAAATGCCAGAGGTATCTTGTTCAACGCCTCAACCATCAACTTCTTCAAGGATGCCGCCTCGACCGTCAACCTGAAGGCCTCGACGCGAAGGCCGGTGGCCAATGCGATTCTACGCCCAGATTTCAAATTCGCTGATATGGGTATTGGTGGTTTGGACGACGAGTTCTCGACCATTTTCCGACGAGCCTTCCAGTCGCGACTGATGCCTCCCTTCATCGTAGAGCAGATGGGCTTGCCACACGTGAAGGGTCTGTTACTTTTCGGCCCCCCCTGGTACGGGAAAGACGCTAATTGCGAGACAAATCGGCAAAATGCTGAATGCTCGCGAGCCTAAGATCATCAACGGTCCCGAGATCTTGAATAAGTTCGTGGGTCAGTCAGAAGAGAAACGTCCGCAAGATGTTTGCGGATGCGGAGAAGGAATACAAGGAAAAGGGTGATGAGAGTGGCCTTCACATCATTATTTTTGACGAGCTGGATGCTGTGTGCAAGCAGAGAGGAAGTGGTGGCGGTGGTGGCACAGGTGTCGGTGACAGTGTCGTGAACCAGCTTCTTACCAAGCTGGATGGTGTGGAACAGCTGAACAACATCCTCCTTATTGGCATGACAAACCGGAAGGATATGATCGATGAGGCTCTTCTTCGCCCAGGACGTCTGGAAGTTCACGTGGAGATCGCACTTCCTGACGAGGCCGGCCGACAGCAGATTCTGAACATCCACACAGGGAAGATGCGCGACAACAACCGCTTGGCCGACGATGTCAACATCGCAGAGCTTGCTGCACTAACAAAGAACTTCTCGGGTGCCGAGATCAATGGTCTGTGCAAGGCTTCGGTGTCGTACGCTTTCGGTCGACACGTCAAGATTGGAGAAGGCAGTGCGGGCATCAAATCGGAAGACGTCGACAAGATCAAGCTCCAACAAGAGGATTTCTTGAGAGCTCTCGACGATGTAAAGCCTGCCTTCGGTGTCGCTGAGGACGAGCTCGAGCGTGCTAGGGAGCAGGGCATTATACCATTCAGCCCTCACATCCGAAGAATCCAGGCTAACGGCAGTATCTTTGCCGAGCAGGTTGCTACTGGCAAGGGCAGCCTATTCAGCATCCTACTTTACGGACCAAATGGTTCTGGCAAGACGGCTCTGGCAGCCGATATCGCACTTAACTCTGGATTCCCGTTCGTGAAGTTGGTGACCGCCAGGAACATGATCGGCATGAGCGAAGCCAGCAAGATCGACTATATCAAGAAGGCATTCACAGATGCTTATAAGTCAACACAAAGCATCCTGATCCTCGACGAAATTGAGACCATGATCTCTTACAGCCCTGTGGGGCCTGGATTCCAGAGTGAAATTGCCACATCCATCAGCGTCTTGATGAGAGCTGAGCCGCCAAAGGTATGTTTTCTACGGCATGTACGCTATATTTGTATCAGTGTCTAACTTCTTACAGGGTCGACGACTGCTGGTGATCGGCACAACGTCGCAGCATCAAGTCCTCGAGCAACTGGATATGCGAGGCTTCAACCGGAAGCTGGCGGTACCCTGTGTGTCAGATCTCGGCGAGCTCCAGGCTCTGCTTGCTGCCACTGGCGTGTTCCAAGACGCAGACATCAACGAGGCTCTGCATGAGCTACAGAATAACGTTGGAACCCAGAGAGTCGACCTGGGAGTCAAGGAGGTGCTTTCGGTGGTGGAGTCGGCCCTGACCTCGGCCAAGAAGGACAGCAGTCGATCCCTCGGCATGATTTTCGCTGCTGATTTGTCTGACGTCATGTCGTCTTTGTAGTATAATTAGATTGCTAGACAGTAGAGCATTTGACAAGTGGGACATTGACAGAATAGAGCCATCTGATTTGAACTTCGTTTTTGATACTTTTGTATGAAAATCAGATTGATTCTGCATGTCGTCGAACGATCTGGTAGAGAATCGGCGTAGCCTCACTGCCGCCACTGCCGCTTGCTGAGTTAACGGGATAACCAGCGACGGGATGCTTGGCAATGGAACAGCTGATTAGTAGACGAAAAAGCAAACTGCGATGAGGTCATTATCGGCACCGGAACAACGCATCACTGGACTCCTATTGTGATACTGGCCAGTTATCCCACTATCAGTCACTTATTCCGTTTACCAGCCAGCGACCCCGTTGCAAGCTATTCCGTCGCTACACTATGTACCACTAGTGGTAGGTAGTGGCAGTTCATCCCATCTCCCGTGACGTGAACGAACATTGATCGAGGCACGAGGGGTTACTCTACTAGTATTCACAATACTGCCCCTCGAATTCCTTGCCAACATTCCAAGAGTTTATACCCAATGAAAGGCCGGTAACAAACCGAGTGCTGACTACTTTAGTGTTATGGACCGTGAACGAAACAGCAAACCGTTATACGGTCAGCTGGTCGGGATCTGGACCAATGAATTCCCTGCCGCTCGTCATCGATGACAGCGCTCACCCTGTCCCTGCCAGCCTGCCTGGGGCCCACACCTGCTTGGGTGGAGTGGAATCTGGGGAAAGTGGATAGCGGTCTGGTCTGGCAAGATCCAAGATAGAAGATCTGCGCAGGCAGCAGACAACCGCTCCGCTCGCTCGCGACCAACCCTTAACCCTAAGCCGAGCAAGTTTGACCAGGTCACATGTGGCTATGAGTCTGGTGCCAAGCAAACTCGCTGTTGAAAAAACGATATTACCGAGTCGTATGCGGTGATAGAAACCAAGATGGGCTGAGCACTTGTTCCGATCTCAGGTATTGCGAGCGAGCACTAATGATTGCTCATTCCTTTCTCCGAGGTATTACTTGCACGAGGCCTCTAAATCCATATGCCTTTCATGTAGTATCATGTCTGGGTCGAAAGTAGTAATTGTAAATATTGATATAATTTAAATAATATAATATAGCGCGTTATTATATTATAATGTATTAATATAAAGATATTAACTTAATTTAAATAATATACTTTAATTACTTAATATAATATATTATAAATTTAAAGAAATATAACGTGGTTCATTATTAAGTTAATTATATTATTAAGTTAATTACTTTTTTTATATTTTACTACTTTTATATAAATTAATTTAATATACTTTATAAGCGAGCTATATATATAATGTAACGAACGCTATCTAGGTTTTAAAAGAAACCTAATAAAACGTATTAGGGTTTATATTAATAATACGAGAGAGTATCTAAACGTGCGATAGAAGTCGCTTTTATTAATATAATAAATAATAGTTTATAAAAACGAAGGTAATTAAGGTGCGTAGGTTTAAAGGTATTTATAATAGTTTTATTAAAGTTATTTACTTTATTAATAAATTAAGATTAATATTTAAATTAATTATTAAAATAAAGAGTATTTATATAAAATATATAAGGGAAATATTTATTATTATATATTTAATTTTTCCTTTATTAATTTATTATTACTTAGTAATCCTTTTTAAACGTGCTTAATATTACTTAATAATCGCTTTTAAACGTGCTTAATATTATTTAGTAATCGCTTTTAATTACGTTTTATATTATTTAGTAATCGTTTTTAATTACGCTTTACGTTATTTAATAATCTCGCTTAAGCGTTTACCGTGTTATATAATTTATTATCGGTCGTTATTACTTTATAAGCGCGTTCGCTTTATTACTAAACGTGGAGGTAGTGTTACTCGTTATTAAAAAAAGTTTAGTTTCGTATTTATATAGCTGGCGGTGCGGTCCGTAATTATAATATTATAGCTTATTCGGGGTATAATAGTTCCGTATCGGTAAGTAGGGTCTTTTAGCTGTATAATTAGGTCGGGTTATAATATTATCCTTTTTTTTAATTATTTTATTTTTAAAGTATTAATTTTATAAATATTTTAGCCGTTTATTTATTATAGTTTATAATAAGTTTTTTTTTTCTTTATCGCTTTCGTTATAATATATATTTATTATAAATAGTCGCGTCGAAAAATCTCGAATTAAGCTTAATCGTTTTTTTACCGTTTGTTGTACGGATTTCGTCGAAGCCTTTTTTAAATTTAGTTTCGAAGTTATGCCTTATAATCGCTATTTTATAAAAAGGTAATCTTATATAATAATAAAAGGCGTTAATAAGTATAAAAAGTATATTCGTACTAATTATACGTATAATAATACCGGGGTTTTATTATTTTTTTTACGGCGTATATAAAACGAGCACGACCGCCTATTTCGGGAAGAGTCCGCCGTAAAGGCTTACTTTTTAGAGTTTTAATGCTAAATTAATAAGGCCGTTACTCGCTTTATTCGTTTTTATAAATAGAAAGAGATAGCTCGTACCTAAGGGGTAAAGTTAGTATAACGTGGTTTACGCTCTTTAAACGAATTAGAAGAGTAGGAGCGTCGAGAGTTTAAAGCCGTTATGGCCGTTTAGGTTTACGGGGGTTTTAATATTATTAATTAGAACGCGAGCGATTTTTTTTTAAGCCGATTTTTAAAGTTATTATTTAAACGCCCGTAGCTTTTTAATAATATTTATTAAGTGTTTTTTAGGTTTTTAAGTGTTATTTTTTAATAGGTAGCTTTTTTATTAAACGAGGTATTAGAAGCTTCGTCTTTTTTTCTTTTATCGATAATCCCGTCGATTTTGTACTCGTGCTGATCTATTTCGATTTTTAGTTATATATCGATTAGGTTTTCCTCGGCCGCTAGCTCGAGTAATGAAATATAAAATATAGGGTATATCTATATTGTTTTAAGTAGTAATAATCGGTAATTAGTTTTTAAAATAACTTTTACGATTTTAAATAGTTTTATTTTTTTAAAATCTAATTTATTATTTAGTCGTTTTATTTTAATATTTCGTTATAAGAGGTAAACTTTTTCTCTTTTTTTAAAGGTTAATCCTTTTAACCTTGTTTAGTCGGCGTATCCTTTTATTCGTTATTAAAGGAAGGTAAGGTTTTATTATAATACGATTTGGAGTTCTTTTAATTTTTCGATTTATATAGTCGCGATTAGTACTAGTTCTTTTTTTAAGGGTTTTTTAATAATTTCTAGGTCGTATTTATAATTTGTTCGGAATAGTAAGATACGCGTAGCTTTATTATTTATATTATTATAAGCGAATTAAGTTATAAATAATAATTATATTTAATTATTTTATTTATAATTAATATAATAGCGTAAGTATTATTTTAAGGTTTAATTTATCCGTTCGGTTTATTTATTTATTTAGGGGTGGTAAGTCGTAAATAGTTTATACTTGATTTTAAGTTATATTATAAGTAATTTTTAAAATTTAGCGGTAAATAATTTATTTTTATTAGAGATAATTATTTCGGGTAGCCCGTACTAATTAACGATTATTCGGAGGAACGTATATGTTAGGTCGTTAGTATCGCTAGATTCTTTATACGGTAGGAAGTAGGTATATTTCGTAAGTTTATTTATAATTATTAAGATGTTATCGTAATTAATTTTAATTAAGAGTTTCTTTAATAAGGGTAGCTTAATAACGAAATTAAATATAATAGTTTTCTATATTTTATCTAGTGGTAAGATCGGTTATAAAATCTCCGTATAGTCGATGTTTAGCGGCTTTAGCCTTATTATAGAGGTTATATTTACCGATTACTTTAGTTACGATTAGTTTAAGGTTTTTATAATCGAATTGTTTAGTAATTTTTTTCTAAGTTTTAAATATTTTTTAGTATTTATATGCGAGGTGCTCGTAGAATTTTTAAATAAAATCTTCGCGGTATTGCTCGGGGATATAGATCTTATTTTGGTAAAAGGTAAGACCGTTGCGGTTTTCGAAGTAATTTTTAAGGTAATTCGCGGGGTTAAGGTTTTAGCTAAGTTATCGGAATTTAGTAATTTATTTATTATTATATTAGACGTGGTTTATAATATTTAATTATTTTAAAAGTGCGAGGTTACCGTTTTAGTTATAGGTAAAGATTATTTACGTTTTAGGCGGGATTTTTTCTTAGTAGTTCGGTCGTTAGTTTAGTACGTTGGCGCGACCGTTCTCGTTACTTTTCCGGTAGATAATAGTAAGGTTAAATCTTAATAGGAATTTAAATTATTATACTTATTATTTATTTAGTTTTTTAGTAGTAATAAACGTTATAAGGTTTTTATAATCGGTATAGATTTTAATTAGTTTTATTATTTCGTTAAAGTAGTATTTCTATTTTTTATAAGTTTTAATAATGGTTATTAGTTTTTTATTATAAATTTAGTAATTTAGCTCTAGTTTATTAAGCTTTTTTAAAAAAAATATAACGGGGTGTAACTTTTCGTTATTATTTCGTTAATTTAATTACTAATTACCTTTTAATCGTATAGTTTAACGCGTTAGTTTTAATTTTAAAAAGTTTAAACGGGTTTATTATATAAAGTATTAATTTATTAAAGATTCGTTTTTTAATATTATAAAAGGCTTCGTTTTTTTTTTATTTATTAAAACAGTTCGTTTTTTTTTTTATTAAGTTTATTAGGGGTATTATTATTTTATTAAATTCGGGGACGAAAATCCGGTAATAATTAGCTAGTTCTAAAAAAGATTTAATTTTTATAGCGTTTATAGGCGTAGGTTATTCTTTAATTATTAAGATTTTCGAAGGTTTTATTTAGATTTCGCCCGGAGATATTATGTATTTTATAAAAATAATGGATTATTAGTAAAATTCGCTCTTTTTTAAGTTAATTAGTAAGTTAACGTTGTATAACTTTTAAAATATTAGCTTTATATATTTTTAGTATTACTCGTTGTTTTCGGAGTAGATAAGGATATCGTCGAGATATATTATAATAAACTTATCGAGGTATTTTTATAAGATATAGTTAATTATAGTTTAAAAGTTAGTTAATACGTTAATTAAATTAAACGGCATAGCTTAATATTCGAAATAGCCGTACTTAGTTCGAAACGCGGTCTTTTTTTTTTTTTTTTAATTCGGATTAGGTTATATATATTAAAAGAGGTCGAGTATTATAAAGATTTTAATATATAATAGTTTATTCCGTAAATCGCTAATTAAAAATAAGGGGTACCGGTTTTTAATAATAATTTTATTAAGCTTCTAATAATTGATATATATACGTTATTTAGGTTTCCCGTCCTTGCTCTTTTTTAGGACGAAGAGGATGGGGAAGCCTGCTGGTAATATGGATGGTTAGATAATTCTTTTCTCGAGATTTTCCGTGATATATTTTTTTAAGGCTTGTTCGTATTTTTAATTAAGTTTATATATAAGTATAAATAGGGGTTCCTTCTTATTTTTAAAAGGTATTTTATAATTTTATTATATATAAAACGGTAAGTTTATTTTTAATTTTTTATTAAAAAGTATTTCGAATTACCGGTACTTTTTTAATATAATTATTATAACGTTCGGCTTAAGCTTTTTAATAATAATATATATTTTAAAAATTTTAAGTTTATTAAAGGGTTATTTTTTAGACCGGTATTTATTAATTAAACCTCTTTCTAATATATTTTATTAAAGTTAGCTTATTTTTTAATTAATTTTAAAATTATTTACTTATAATTAAAATATTTTT
Source organism: Apiospora phragmitis (assembly GCF_038363925.1). Taxonomy (NCBI): domain Eukaryota; kingdom Fungi; phylum Ascomycota; class Sordariomycetes; order Amphisphaeriales; family Apiosporaceae; genus Apiospora; species Apiospora phragmitis. The sequence continues at coordinate 4,318,162 of NW_027117400.1, read as the reverse complement.
AAAATTATATCGTATTTTATAACGTTCGTAATATTATACGTAATTTATTTATAATATTTTTTAATATTAACCAGAAGGTTCGCAACTTTTTTCCGTACTTTTTTATTATTATTAGTTATAAATTTTTTATTAATAGTTTTAAGTTAATATAAAGCGTTTTTCTCTTATTATTCGAATTTAAAGTAATTAATAATTCGTAATAAAATATAGTTTTTTTATATTCCGCTATTAAATAGCGCTCTAATATAAACTCTTTTTACGCTTAGTATTAATATAATATACTTATAGATAACTCGATTATTTATTATTTAGTATAGGGACCTGTTTTGGTCCGCCTATTATCGTCTTTTTATAATAGGCGGCGTCTATTTCCCGAACGCTGCGTCTATAGGTTATTAATAATATCTTATAATCGATCCTCGTATCGTCGCTATTATTTTTTTTATTCTTTATAGGGCGCTTTTTAATATATTAATAGGGGTGTTTTTATACTTCTCCCTATATAAAATATTATTTTTAATACTTAAAGTTCGGGTTTTTTTAATAATTCGAAAGTTTATTAAGTTCGCGGTAATTTATAAATATTTTATAAGTTTTTTAATATAATAAAGGGTTTTTTTTATCGGGTATATACTTATATATTTTAAAAATATTAAGCGTTTTCTTTTAAACGTTTATAAGTTTACGATTTTTTTAAGCATATTTAAAGTATTAATCTTCGAAATACTCTTTTTAATTTCGCTTTTTTAAGTAATATTATTATAATTACCGTAGGTTTTCTTATATTAATAGGTATACGCGTTATCCGTTTAGGATCGACGTTCGGATTTTTTTAATAATATAATTCGGGTATAGTTACGTAATAAGTTATTTATTAATTTTTTAAAAGAATTATTCGTATTTAAACTTCTTCGCGAAATGTTTTATATAAACGTTATATATATACGAGATTTATAAAAATATAAAGTATTTTTTATAAATAGGGGAGATTTATAAATTATCCTTTATTACGTAGTTACTATGGATTTTTTAATTAAAACCGGCCGTAATAAGTATTTAGCGTAGATATTTCGAGTCGGGGTAAGGAATATTAAAAATAATTAACCACCCGTCGGTTTTAAAGTTTTTAAATTTAGCGATCTCGTTTATTAACTCGTTTATTAATATATTTATTAAATATTTATAATTTATTAATTATTTTAATTAATTTATAATATTATTTATCGAATTATTATTTTCGTTATACAAGAGGGGTTACTCTTTTTATATTATTATAACGCTTCGGCTATAGTTCTCCTTATTTTTTAGGGTTTTAAGGAATTATTCGGTATTTTTTTTATTTATTAAATAAGAGGTGTATTTATTATTATAATAAGTTATTTAAAATAAATTATTATATTTAATAATAACGTTATTACTTTTAATAATTATTATAAAGGTATCTTTTATTTTAATAACGTTAATATGTTATTTTTTTAAGATTCGTTAGAAATCTTTTTTTAATACTTAATATTCTCGAGTATAATATCCTAGCTTTTAATAATTATAGCAGGTGCCGCGTAACTTTTTATCCTATTTATTATATCTAATAATATCGAGGTTTATAAACTTATTATAATAATTATACGCCGTAATATTTTTAGGCGGTATATAATTATATTAACGTAATTACCCCGTGTTAGCTTAGGTTTAATTAGTTTACCGCTAAGGTTTATTTCGTTTTTCGCGGTATTATTTATATATACGGGTATCGATTTTAATAATAAATTCTATATATAAAAAGAAGTTATTAGGGGTATTAAGCCGGCTAAGTTCGTTTTTAATATTATCTTTTAATTTTTAATAATATATTATAATTTTTATAACTTCGGTATAATTTAATCGAGTTATAATACGCCGGAATTCGGTTATATAAGAAGCGGCTAATCCTTTTTACTTAAAGGTCTTAAGTTCCCTTTTCGCCTGTCGCTTTTTATCGGGGTTTTAAAAGAGTAATTTAAAGGTTTATTCGAAACTGTCGTAGCTTTCGAAAATACGTTATACCTTTATGCGGTATAGCTTAATTTATTAATCGTTTCTTACGAGTTTATTTAAATAGGGTTCGAACTAAGCGAGTACTTTATTTTTAAAGAACGAGGCAGCGTAAATAACTCGCTAGGTAAAGTTTTAGAACGTCTTTTTATAGAATCGTTAATAGGCTTTAACCTAAATAAAGAAGCTTCGAAGGTTTCCGCTTATTCCGTTAAAGGGGGTTAACGTACTGATCTTTATACCCTTTTTTTAACGCGATAAGGGTCTAGATAATATTAATAGCTATATAAAGGAGATATACCTCCTCGTATAGCTTATTAATATTATAAGGTGTTTATCCTAGGGTGTTTTTAGTTAAGAGCTCGTTACGCTCTTTTTTAAACTTAACGTAATAATATTAATAATTAGCGCTTTTTTATTCGAATTTTTTAATTTATTTAATTAGCGCTTATTATATAGGCTCGTTATTATTATTATTATTATTAATATTTATAACAAGGTCCCGTTAAAAGGTATTAAAAGTGGCGATAAGAGTCTTTCTTTATTAAACGGTGTTACTAAGGCCAGGTATAAATATAATTCTTATAGTATTATTATTTAAAGGTTTAAATAATAATTCGTAAGAATAAAAGTAATTAAAATATAACGAACGCTATTTAGGTTTTAAAAGAAACCTAGTAAGATATACTAGGGTTTATATTAATAATACGAGAAAGTATCTAAATATATAATAAATAATAATTTATAAAAACGAAGGTAATTAAGGTACGTAGGTTTAAAAATATTTATAATAATTTCGTTAAAGTTATTTATTTTATTAATAAATTAAAATTAATACTTAAATTAATTATTAAAATAAAAAATATTTATATAAAATATATAAAGGAAATATTTATTATTATATATTTAATTTTTTTTTATTAATTTATTATTATTTAGTAATCTTTTTTAAACGTATTCGGTATTACTTAATAATTATTTTTAAACGTGCTCGGTATTACTTAGTAATCGCTCTTAATTACGTTCTATATTATTTAATAATCGCTTTTAATTACGCTTTACGCTACTTAATAATCTCGCTTAAGCGTTTACCGTGCTACGTAACTTACTATCGGTCGCCGTTACTTTATAGGCGCGTTCGCCTTATCGCCGAACGTGGAGGTAACGTTACTCGTTATTAAAGAAAGTCTGGTTTCGTGTTTATATAGCTGGCGGTATAGTCCGTAGCTATGGTATTATAGCTTATTCGGGGTATAGTAGTTCCGTGCCGGTGAGTGGGGTCTTTTAGCCGTATGGTTAGGTCGGGTTATAATATATAAATAAGCTACGCACTTTTTATTATTAAACTTTATAAATTATAAATTAATTTAATTATAATATTTAAAACTAATTAAATATATTAATTATTATTATTTTTAAAAGTTTTTATATTATTTTAATAAGTACGCGTATTATACCCGGGCTCTCCGTAGATTTTATAACGTTATAAGCGTGTTTTAAGCGTTCTTATATAATTATTCCTCCGACGCGATTTATTTTATAATTATTTATTAACGTCCTTTTAAAACTATAAATCTTTTTTAGTTTATATATAAAGTAATCCTCTATTTTATAACCGTTTTTTTTATACGGCGGCGCCGGCTAAGCATTTTATTTACTTTTTAAAGTGTCGCGTTTTTACTTTTTAAAAGAGTAACTCGTTATATAACCTACGTTATAACTTTTACGATTTAATTAAAGCTAATTAAAATAAATATTAAAGAGTTATTTTAATATTATATAATACGGTTTCGAACGTATTTAGTTTAAGACTAGTCCTTAATCGAGTTATTTAAAATTTTTAATTTTTAAAAGATAAGTAGGCCGAAAGATGTCCCCGGAGGTATTAAAATACGTAGTTTTATATCTAATTATAAAATAATATATTCCGGATTATACGAAACGAGTCTTATTTTTCGAAAGCTTCTTTATATATTCGAAACGGTAAAAATCGTTTAAAACGTTTTTAAAAACGTTAATAAAAAGTCCTCCTTAAAGATATAAGTAATATATGCTCGTATAAAACCTTTAATTTTTTTTATACTTTTTTTAATATATAAAAATAGCCGATATTAAAAAGTTAAAGTTTATATAATAAATAAGAAAGTATATAAAATATAATAATCGAGTTCTTTTTATAATAAAGCTTAAAAATTATTAAGTAATAGTTTTCGTAGCCGTTTAAGATTAAAAAGTAATAATAACCTTTCGTATAAAACTTAATATATTAATTAAAGTATCGAATTTAGTTTTTATCTCTTTTATTCGTAATTTAGCTATTTTTAAGAATTACGATTACTTAATTCTTTAATAATAAGCTGTTTTTATATTAATAAAAGAGGTGCGTTTTTTTAATAAAAATAATATACTGAGGGAGAATATAACTATTTAATCCGACGCTTTAAATAATTATAATTTATTCTCGGTTCCTTTATTATATTACCCTAAGCTTTTTGTATTAATCGGAGGTGGTTACGATTATTTCGAACGAGATTTAATTTATAAAAAACCCGGTTTCGTTAAAATTATATATATTCTCTTTTTATATCTTATACTTATTAATTATATTCCGTAAGAAAATAAATTACGCGTAATACGCGTTAAGATTTTTATAAAAGATTTTTTAATAATTAATTTTTTAATTAAAACGGGTCCGGAGGTTTAATTATTATCGTATAAAATTAAAGGCTTAATTAATGCCGACGCGTCCCGCGTCGCGTAAATTAAATAATCGATTCGCTATATTTTTTATATTATTTAACCGGGGAAAAAACGATTACGTATTTAAATTAGTAATATATTAAATAATTAATTCTTATTTAAAATTAAAAAACTTTCGAGAATTTATAAAGATTTCGGCTCGTGATTAAATTCCGCGTTGTCGGCTATGTAACGTCGATTTTAAGATATAATATATTATTATAGTTTTTTATATACTTAATTTCGGGTTATTTTAAAGCGTTTAAAGCGTTAAATTAAACCTTTTTCCTTATTTTTTAATTCTATACTTATTAAAAAAGAAAAATTAATATAAAATTAATTATAAATAAATTAATTAAAAGTACACAGCTCGTTTATATACGCAGCTCGCTTATAGGTTACATTAACTTTAACGCTTGAAATTAATTAAAATTATTTTTATTTAATTCGTTATTTAATTTTATATTCTTTTTATATATTCGCGTATTATAATTTATTTCGCCGTAAATATTATAGCGCCTTTTATCGGTCGCCTTCCGCTTTAACCTTTAACGAACCCCTCGTTCCGTATTTATTAATCGCTAGACGCTTCTTATTTATTTTCTCGTCTTATAGCTCTTAAGATTTATATATAATAAGTGCTCTTTTAAATTAAACGCGCGATTTTTTAATTTTTTAACGTTTAAAACGTATTAAATTAGTTTTTTATAAAGTACGTATTTAATTCTTTATAAAAGTTATTATATATATTATTATATATATATTTTTTATTATTTAGTTTATAACATTTAAAATTAATATCGAAGAGTTTTTTTAATAAATAAAAACTTTATTTTTAATAGAAAATAAAATATTTAATCGTTTCTTAGAAATTAAACGACGTTTAAAAGTGATAAGTATTAGCCGTCCTTAGACGTAACGAGTTAAGTATAAGCGTTCGAAAACGTATATTTAACTTATTAATTATTTCGTCTAGATAATAAAATATTAAACTAAATGCGTTAAATTTAAATTTAAAATTATTTTTTATAAAAATAATGAAATACGCGGTTTTAAAAACGATAATAGAATTTAGCTTCGTAATATAATTTATTAACGCTGTAATAAATAGCTTAATTTCTTTTAAATAAATACGTTTTAAAAATAAATAAAATATTATATTTAAAGGTTAAAATAATTAAAAAAAAGTAAAGAGGTATATTAAGCGTAATAATGCTGTTATTTTTATAATACTTTTTAAATTCGGCCGAAATATAGCTTTTATAACCGTTTAAAATTAAGAGGCGATAAAAGCCCTTCGCTCGCGTTTTAATATATTTATTAAAATATCGAATTTAGTTTAAGCTCGTTTCGTTATTAATTTAATAGTTAAAAGTTAGTTTAATTATTTAATCGCTTAATAAGTCGTATTTATAAAATTAGTTTACGAGGGTAATATTAATTTTAAATAATTAAAAACGGCGGAATATATTAACTTTACGAATTAATATATTTAGTAATTATTAATTATTCTTAATTATTAAATTAAACCGATTTCGCTTTTTTATAACGATCGGCGCGTATTACGACGAGTATTAACTTAATTATTTTTATTATAAAGCTAGTTTTATTAAAATTTTATATATTTTCGTTTAAAATACCGTATTTAGTTTTATTATTTACGACTAGCGCGAACTAGTCGAAAGTAATACTTATATTTTTATAAAAAGCTATTTAATAATTATATCGACGGTTTATTCGGGTTTTAAAATCCGGGTTACGGTTAATAAAACGTTTAACCTAGTATTTATTAACGCGGTCGCCGCCGCATAATTTAAAAAGAATTAATTATATCTCTTATAATATTAATATTAAAAAGTATCTTTCGAATATTTAAATTAATTATATAATTACACAGCACCCTTTTTGTAATTAAATTAAATTTATATTATAAATATCAGATTTCGTGTCGAGGTTTAGTACCGCGGAGTTAATCGCTTAAAATAGTTCGGGAGATATCGTACACTTTTGCAGCAGCTCTTTAATTAATTCGATTTAAACCTTCTCGCGTCGCTTAAAGTATTAAAACGATACGATCTTTTTTTAATTAAATCGGTATTATAATTATAAAGATATTACGTATTAAAATTTAATTATATAAATTAAAAGAAAAATAACCGATTTAATAATATAGTCGACTTAATAATAAACCACGTTATTTACTTTTATATATTTATAATTATTATAATAAATTAATGTTTTCTATTAAATAAAAGCTTTATTAAATAATATTAATATTAAACTAAAATAATTAAGCTTAAATTATTTTTATAAGAATATTAAAAAAACGAGGCTTTTTATAAACTTTATATTTACTACCGTGCGTTTAAGCTAACCGCTGCGCTATAAAACAAAAGCTTTAAAAATAACTAGCCGGTCATTTCTATCTAATTCTACGCCTTAAGTGCTACCCCGCGAGGGACTAACCCGCCGATCGTAATAATATTAATAATTAATTAAATAAAGCTTATTAATTTTATAATTATTATATAGTGGTTTATTATATATTAAAATATTTTTTTTATTTTTTATTACTTTTATATAAATTAATTCAATTATAACGTTTTAAATTAATTTAAATTACTTATTATCGAAATCGCTACTTAATTCTACCTCTTTTTTATATATTCGCGTATTATAGCCTGTTTCGCCGTAGATACCACAGCGCTTTCTACCGGTTTATTACAGTGCATTTAGACTAATCACTGCGCTATAAAGTAAAAGCTTCGGAAATGACTAACATACCCTATAAGCGAGCTACGCATATAAGCGAGCTGCGCACTTTTAATTAATTTTCTTATAATTAATTTTATATTAACTTTTCTTTTTTAATAAGTATAAAATTAAACAATAAAGAAAAAAGATTTAATTTAATATTTTAAACGTTTTAAAATAATTCGAAATTAAATATATAAAAAGCTATAGCGATATATTATATTTTAAAGTTAATGTTACGTAGTTAACGACGCGGAATTTAATCACGATCCGAAATTTTTATAAATTTTTAAAAGCTTTTTAATTTTAAAACAGAATTAATTATTCGATATGTTATTAATTTAAATACGTAATCGTTTTTTTAATTAATTAATGTAAAAAATATAGCGAATCGATTATTTAATTTACGCGACGCGAGACGCGTCGGCGTTAATTAAGCCTTTAATTTTATATAATAATAACTAAACCTCTAGACGCATTTTAACCGAAAAATTAATTATTAAAAAATCCTTTATAAAAATCTTAACGCGTATTACGCGTAATTTATTTTCGTATAAGATATAATTAATAAGTATAAAATATAAGAGGAGGATATATATAATTTTAACAAGACCGGGTGTTTTATAAGTTAAATCTCGTTCGAAATAATCGTAACCACTTTTAATCGATACGGAAAGCCTAAAGTAATATAATAAAAGGGTTAAAAATAAGTTATAATTATTTAAAGCGTCGGATTAAACGGTTATGTTATCTTTCCGTATATTATTTTTATTAAAAAAACACACCTCTTTTTTTAATATAAAAATAGCTTATTATTAAAAGACTAAGTAATCGTAATTATTAAAAATAAAAAAATTATAAATAAAAAAGGCGAGGATTAGATTTAATATTTTAATTAATATATTAAGTTTCGTATAAAAGGTCGTTATTGCCTTTTAGTTTTAAACGGCTATAAAAGCTATTACTCGATAATTTTCGAGCTTTATTATAAAAAGAACTCGATTATTATACTTTATATATTTTCTTATTCGTTATATAAGCTTTAACCTCTTAATATTAGCTATTCTTATATATTAAAAAAGGCGTATAAAAAAAGAAATCAAAGGTTTTATACGAGCGTATATTATTTATATTTTTAAAGAAGACTTTTTATTAGCGTTTTTAAAAGCGTTCTAAGCGATTTTTATTGTTTTAAATATATAAAGAGACTTTTAAAAAACAAGACTTGTTTTATATAATTCGGAATATATTATTTTATAATTAAATATAAAGCTATATATTTTAATACTTTTAGGGACGTTTTTCGGCTTATTTATTCTTTAAAAATTAAAAACTTTAAATAGCTCGATTAAAGCTTAGTTTTAAACCGAATACGTTTAAAACCGTATCGTATAATATTAAAATAACTTTTTAACGTTTATTTTAATTAGTTTTAACTAAATCGTAAAGGTTATAACGTAAATTATATACCGAGTTACTCTTTTAAAAAGTGGGAACGCGATGTTTTAAAAGGTAAATAAAATGCTTAGCCGGCGCCGCCGTACGAAAAAAAAAACGGCTATAAAATAGAGGATCACTTCATATATAAGCTAGAAAAGACTTATAATTTTAAAAGGACGTTAATAAATAGTTATGAAACGAATCGTATCGAAGAAGTAATTATATAAGGACGTTTCAAGCGTTATAAAATTTATAAAAAGCCCGGGCATAATACGCGTACTTATTAAAATAATATAAAAACCTTTAAAAATAATAATTATTAATATATTTAATTAGTTCTAAACGTTATAATCGAGTTAATTTATAACTTATAAAGCTTAATAATAGAAAGTGCGCAGCTCGCTTATGTACGCAGCTCGCTTATGGGGTACGTTAAACGGTCATTTCGGTCTAATTCTACGCCTTAAGTGCTACCCCGCGGGGGACTAACCCGCCGATCGTAACACGGTTGCCCTCCGCTTCGACGAACCCCTTGTTTCGCCTTTATCAGTCGCTAGACGTTTCCTTTTTACCTTCTCGTCCTGTAGCTTTTAAAATTTCTATATAATAAAGGCTCCTCTAAGCTAGATACGTACCTTTTTAATTCTACGGCGTTTAAAAAATATTAAATTAACCTCTTTTAATATATATATCTAGTTATATATAAAGGTTGGTTTATACGTTATTTTATTTATATTTTTCGTTATTTAATTTATAATATTTAAAATAAATATTAAAAAGCTTTTTTAATAAATAAAAACTTTATTTTTAATAAAAAAGTGTTTAATTATTTATTAAAAATTAAATAACATTTAAAAGTTATAAATACTAGCCGTCTTTAAATATAAAGAGTTAAATATAAACGTTTATAAATATATATTTAATTTATTAATTATTTTATTTAAATAATAAAATACTAAATTAAAAACGTTAAATTTAAATTTAATGTTATTTTTTATACAAAGAATAAAATACGCGGCTTTAAAAATAATAAAAGTTTTTAATTTTATAATATAATTTATTAATGTTTTAATAAATAACTCGATTTTTTCGAATATATTCGCTTTAATAGCGAATAAAGTATTATATTTAAAGGTTAAAATAAAAAGTAAGGAAATATATTAAGCGTAATATCATGGTTATTTTTATAATATTTCTCGAATTCGGCCGAAATATAGCTTTCGTAACCGTTTAAAATTAAGAGGCGATAAAAGCTTTTTATTCGCGCCTTAATATACTTATCGAAATGTCGAATCTAGTTTAAGCTCATCTCGTTATCTATTTAGCTATTAAAAGTCGATTTAATTACCTAATCGCCCGGTAGTTCGTATTCGTAAGCTTAATTTATAAAATAATATATATTAAAAACAGTTAAAAATGGCGAAATTTATTAGCTTTACGAATTAATATATTTAATAACCGTTAATTATTATCAATTATTAAGCTAAACTAATTTCGCTTTTTTACGTTAATTAATACGTATTATAACGAATATTAACTCGATTATACTTATTATAAAGCCGGTTTCTTTAAAACTTTATATATTTTTATTTAAAACACCGTACTTAATTTTTATATTCGCGATTAATACGAACTAGCCGGAAATAATACCGGTATTTTTATAAAAAACTTTTTAATAATTATATTAATAATGTATTTAAGTTTTAAAGTCTAGGTTATAATTAATAAAGTATTTAATTTAATATTTATTAACGCGGTCGTTATTATATAATTTTTTATAATATTTAAATTAAAAAATACCCCTCGGGTATTTAAATTAGTTATATAATTACGAAACACCTCTTTTTTAATTAAATTTAATTTATATTATCGTTATTAGATTTCGTATTACGTAGCTCGGCCGGTAATTCGATAATATAAGGTTAAAAAAAAGACCTTAAACGTTTTCGTAATAGCTTCTTTATTTAAAAGATTTATCGGAGCTCGCTATTATAATACGTTTAAACTAACTACTACGCTATAAAGTAAAAGCTTTAGAAATAACTAGACGGTTATTTTTATCTAATTCTACGCCTTAAGTGCTACCCCGCGAGGGACTAACCCGCCGATCGTAATATTATACCCCTTTTCTAAAGGTATACCCTTATACTTAAGGCGATAAACTCTTAATAACCGTATAATTTATTTAAGCTCGATATAAAAAAAATTTAAAACTTTTATATTAAAATTTAATTTATATAAAGCTTTATTTATTTATAAATAATTTTATTTAAATAATTAAAAAAAGTTTTTATTTAATAAATATATTTAACTATTATATTATGAAATAAAAGCTTTAAAAATAATTTAACGGTTATTTTTATTTAATTCTATGCCTTAAGTATTACCTCCCGGGGACTAACCCGCCAATCGTAATACTCGTGTCGCTTAACGTATCCCACAAGCGAATGTCTTACATAAGCGAATGTCCCACTTTCATAAATTTCCTTATAGCCTTAACCTTTTTTTATATTCTTTTACGTCCGAAAATGCCACAACTTTAAAAAGAGAGTGATATAATTCTAGCGTTTTAAGCGCTCTAGGAAGACTTAACTTTAAACGTACGAAAGGCTGTATTAATTTATTACGTTTTATTAAAAACTTTATAGCGTAGACGAAATAGTTAACCTATACGACGCGAAATATTTACGAATTCTCAAAAGCTTTTAAATTTTTAAAAAAATACGATTATTTAATATATTATTAATTTAAATACGCGATCGTTTTTTCCCCGGTTAAATAATATAAAAAATATAGCGAATTAATTACTTAATTTACGCGACGCGGGACGCGTCGGCGTTAATTAGGCCTCTAATTTCGTACGATAATAACCAAACTTTTAAACGCGTTTTAACCGAAGAATTAATTATTAAAGAGTCCTTTATAAAGATCCCGACGCGTATCGCGCGTAGTTTACTTTTATACGGAATATAATTTATAAGTATGGGATCTAAAAGGAGGATATTTATAATTTCGACGAGACCGGCTTTTTTATAAATTAAATCTCGTTCGAAATAATTATAACTACTTTCGATCAACGCGGAAAGCTTAAGGTAGTATAGTAAAGGAACCGGGAATAGGTTATAATTATTTAGGGCGTCGGATTATACGGTTACGCTATCTTTCCGTATATTATTTTTACCGGGAAAACGTACCTCTCTTTTTAATACGAAAATAGCTTATTATTAAAGGACTAGGTAATCGTAGTTATTAAAAATAGTTAAATTATAAATAAAAAAGGCGAGGATTAGATTTAATACTTTAATTAATATACCAGGTTTTGTACGAAAGATCGTTATCGCCTCTTAGTCTTAAACGGCTACGAAAGCTACTACTTAATAACTTTCGAGCTTTATTATAAAGAGAACTCGATTATTATACTTTATATACCTTTTTATTTATTATATAAGCTCTAACCTCTTAATATTAGCTATTTTTATACGTTAAAAAAAACGTACGGGAAAGAAATTAAATATTTTATATAAGCGTATATTACTTATATCTTAAAAGAAGACTTCTTATTAACGTTTTTAAAAGCGTTTTAAGTAATTTTCACCGTTTCGAATATACGAGGAGGCTTTCGAAAAATAGGATTTATTTCGTATAATTTAGAATATATTATTTTATAGTTAGATATAAAGCTACGTACTTTAATACCTCCGGGAACGTTTTTTAGCCTACCTCTTCTTTAAGAATTAAAAACCTTAAATAACCCGATTAAGGCCTAATCCTAAACCGAATACGTTCAAAACCGTATCGTACAGTATTAAAATAGCTCTTCGACATTTATTTTAATTAGCTTTAACTAAATCGTAAAGGCTATAATATATATTATATACCGAGTTACTCTTTTAAAAGGTGAGAACGCGATACTTCGAAAAGTAAATAAGATGCTTAGCCGGCGCCGCCGTACGAAAAAAAAACGACTATAAAATGGAGGATCACTTCGTATATAAGCTGGAAAAGACCTGCAGTTTTAAAGGGACGTTGATAGATAGTTATAAAACGAATCGCGTCGGAGGAGTGGTCGTACGAGAACGTTTAGGACACGCTTATAACGCTATAGAATCTGCGGAGAGCCCGGGTATAATACGCGTACTTATTAAAATAATATAGAAGTATCTAGAGATAAGGATTCCGATTAATTTTAATATTTTAAATACGTTATGGTGAAATTAATTTATATTTTATTAAAAAGGGTGTAAAAAAATGGGACATTCGCTTGTATAGGATATTCGCTTATAGGATACGTTATATTATTAATAATATACGAGTTTTTTTAAAATTAAATAAGTATTATAATAATAAAAATATTACCCGTTAAAGTTTAAATAATTAAAAGAATTAAAAAGGTATTTAAATATATAATACGTTTCGATATATAATAATCTACGTTATTTAACTTTTAATAAATAATTAAATACTTTTTTTAAAAAAATAAAATTAAGTTTTTATTTATTAAGAAAAGGGTTTAATATTAATTTTAAATATTATAAATTAAATAATAAAGGGTATAAATAAAGTAGTTTATAAAATAATTTTTATATATAATCGAATATATATTTTAAAAAGGTTAATTTCGCTCTTTTAAAGCGTTAAAAAGTTTAAAAATCGCGAATTTAATTTAAAAAATATAAAACGAGAAGGTAAAAAATAGCGTTTAATAGTTTATAAAAACAAAAATAAAAGTTTATTAAAACAAAAATTAATTAATAAAAAACGTTATAATATTTATAATAAAATGAATTATAATTTATAAATATATAAAAAGAATATAAAATTAAATAGTGAGTTAAATAATAAATAGTTTTAATTAATTTAAAGCGTTATAATTAAATTATTTTAAATAAAAATATTAAAATATAATAAAAATAAACTATTACGATCGGCGGGTTAGTCTCTTACGAGGTAGCACTTAAAGCGTAGAATTAAATAAAAATAACCGTTTAATTATTTTTAAAACTTTTATTTTATAATATAATAATTAAATAAATTTATTAAATAAGAAATATAAGTTTAATTTTTATATTTATTAAATAAAAACTTATTTTAATTATTTAAATAAAACTATTAATAAATAAATAAAACTATTAACAAATAAATAAAACTATTAACAAATAAATAAAGCTTTATATAAATAAAATTTTTATATAAAAGTTTTACAAAAAATTTATACTTAATTTAAATAAATTATACGGTAATTAAAAATTTATCGCTTTAAATATAAAGGTATATTATTAAAAAAAGGGTATAATATTACGATCGGCGGGTTAGTCCCCCGCGGGGTAGTACTTAAAGCGTAGAATTAAATAAAAATAACCGTTTAGTTATTTCCGAAGCTTTTATTTTATAATATAATAATTAATTTAAACGCTTTATAATATAAATTATTTAATAATAAACTACGTAAATTTAGTTTTTTAAATCTTTTTTTTTAATTTAAAGAATTAACGAAATCAATAAACGCGATATTTTACGCTTTTTAATTTTTAAAAGCGATTAATTAATATATTTTAATCTTTAAAATGTTTATAATATTAAAAAATATATAAAAAAGCGTTTAAAATAATAAAATAGCGTGTAACGAACGCTATTCGAGTTTTAAAAGAAACCTAGTAAAACGTACTAGGGTTTATATTAATAATACGAAAAAGTATTTAAACGTGCGATAAAAGTCTACTTTTATCGATATAATAAGTAATAGCTTATAAGAATAAAGGTAATTAAGGGGCGTAGATTTAAAAGTATTTATAATAAGGTTATTAAGGTTATTTATTTTATTAATAAATTAAATTAATACTTAAATTAATTATTAAAATAGAAAGTATTTATATAAAATATATAAGAAATATTTCTCGTTATATATTTAATTCTTTTTTTATTAATCCTTTAAATTACTTATGAGTTTACGGTGATCTCGTTACTAGCTCACGGTAATCCGTCCCTTAGATTACGGTGATTTAACCTTGGTTGGCTCGTTTCGGGCGTCGTGCCTTTTATCGCTCCCGGGCTCGTTACGTAACTCGTTATGCTTTATTCTTATATCCGCTTATATTTATTTATCGCCGCGTGGGCT
The DNA here is from genome assembly GCF_038363925.1 of Apiospora phragmitis. Classification (NCBI taxonomy): domain Eukaryota; kingdom Fungi; phylum Ascomycota; class Sordariomycetes; order Amphisphaeriales; family Apiosporaceae; genus Apiospora; species Apiospora phragmitis. The sequence continues at coordinate 4,303,083 of NW_027117400.1, read as the reverse complement.
AAGGCCGCTTATTTTATTATATATTATTAAAATATAACTACGTTCACGTTAATTCGATCGCTAGCTATAATATCGTAGCCGGATCGAGTTATCGTATCCCCGTGCTAGTAAGTAGGGTTTTTAACCGTATAGTTAAGTTAAGTCATAATACTATCCTCTTTTTTTTAACTGCTTTATTTTTAAAGTATTAATTTTATAAGTACCCTCGGTTATTTATATATTAAGTTATAATAAGTTTTTTTTTTTATTTTTTTTTATTAAGATATATACTTATTATAAATAGTCGTGTCGAAAAATCTCGGTTAAAAAAAATTATTGCGCGTTTAGCTCTTATTGTTAATATAGAATCCACGGGTGACTTAATTAATATACCTTATATTTATTATTTTTATTAAAACTTAGCTTATTATATAAACGAGAAGTTATTTCGTTACTCGGAGTATATTCGAGTTAGTCGTTCTTATAATGGCACTTTTATTACGTCGGTTTTAACGAAGCTAGCTGCTTAATAAAAAAAGCTAGAGGCGGAGGAGTTAGATATAAAGGAGGCCTTGTTCCTATTATAAATATAGTTATTTATTATTTTAGGTCGTTTAGCCCGCCTTTATTATATAAAGAAGGTTATGGTGGAAAAACGTTCGGAGACGTTTCGTCGGGGGATATAAGAGCTGGATGAGGAGGATAGTATTTCTTTTTCGATTATTGATTAAGAGAATTTTATTTTAGGTAACCTGTGTTTTTTAGGCGTTTTCGGGGATATCGACTGGTCGTCCTTTAGTCTGGCCGATTTCTTAAAGCCTGGCCTGTTGGTTTCCGTAAGGGGAGCTCCTTTTTTAAACTTTTAAAGTTCCTTTACGGTATTCGCTAAGTATTTCTTAAGTTTTTAAGTGTTGTTTTTTAATAGGTAGCCCTTTTATTAGACGAGGTATTAAAAGCTTTGTTTTGTTTTTTTTGTTAATAATTTCGTTGATTTCGTACTCGTGCTGATTCATTTCGACTTTTAGTTATGTATCGATTAGGGTTTCCTTAGCCGCTGGTTCGAATAGAGAGATATAAAATATAGGATATATCCGTATTATTTTAAGTAGTAATAATTAATAGTTAGTTTTTAAAATAATTTCTACGATTTTAAATAGTTCGATTTTTTTAAAGTTTAGTTTATTACTTAATTATTTTATTTTAATATTTCGTTATAAAAGGTAAACCTTTTCTCTTTTTTATAAAAGTTAGTCTTTTTAATTTTATTTAGTCGGCGTATTTTTTTACTCGTTTTTAAAGGAAGGTGAGGTTTTATTATAGCGTAATTTAGAGTTTTTTTTAGTTTTTTAATTTATATAATCGCTATTAGTATTAGTTTTTTTTCTAGGGGTTTTTTAATAATTTTTAAGTTATATTTATAATTTATTCGAAATAGTAATATGCGTATAGTTTTATTATTTATATTATTATAAGCGAATTAAGTTATAAGTAATAATTATACTTAGTTATTTTATTTATAATTAATATAATAGCGTAGGTATTATTTTAAAGTTTAGTTTATTTACTTAGTTTATTTATTTATTTAAGGGTGGTAAGCTATAAATAGTTTATATTTAATACTAAGTTATATTATAAATAATTTCTAGAATTTAGCGATAAATAGCTTGTTTTTATCGGAGATAATTATTTTAAGTAGCCCGTATTAGCTAATAATCGTTCCGCTAGACTTTTTATATAGTAGGAAGTAAATATATTTTATAAGTTTATTCGTAATTATTAAGATACTGTCGTAACTAACTTTAGTTAGTAGTTTTTTTAATAGGGGTAATTTAATTATAAAATCGAGCGCGATTATTTTTTACGCCTTATCTAGCGATAGAATTAATTATAGCTCTTTGTATAGTTAGTATTAAGCGGCCTTAACTTTATTATAAAGGTCGTATTCGTTAATTATTTTAGTTACGATTAGTTTAAGGTTTTTATAGTCGAATTATTTAGTAATTCGTTTTTAAATCTTAAATACTCTTTAATATTTATATATAAGGTATTTATAGAATTTTTTAATAAAGTTTTTACGATACCGCTTAAAGATATAGATCTTATTTCGGTAGAAAGTAAGGCCGTTACGGTTTTTAAGACGATCCCCGGGGTAATTAACGGAATCGAGGGCTTAACTAAGTTGCCGAAACTTAGTAACTTATTCGTCGCTATATTAAACGTGGCTTATAACGTTTAATTATTTTAATAATATAAGGTTACCGTCTTGGTCGTATATAAAAATAGTTCGTGTCTCGGGCGAGACCTCCTCCTAATAGTTTAGTCGTCGGCTTAGCGTGTTAGCGCGACCGTTCTTATTATTTTTCTAATAAATAATAATAAGGTTAAATTTTAAAAGGAATTTAAATTATTATACGTATTATTTATTTAATTTTTTAATAATAATAAACGTTATAAAGTTTTTATAATTAATATAAATTTTAATTAGTTTTATTATTTTATTAAAATAATATTTTTATTTTTTATAGGTTTTAATAATAATTATTAATTTTTTATTATAAATTTAATAATTAAGTTTTAATTCGTTAAGTTTTTTTAAAAAGAATATAATAAGGTGCGACTTCTCGTTATTATTTTATTAATTTAGTTATCCTTTAATCGCATAATTTAATATATTAGTTTCGATTTTAAAGGGTTTAAATAAATTTATTATACGAAGTATTAGTTCGTTAAGAATCCTTTCCTTAATATTATAAAAGGCTTTATCTTTTTTTCCGTTTATTAAAATAATTCGTTTTTTTTATTAAGTTCGTTAAAAGTATTATTAACTTATTAAATCCGGGGATAAATATCCGGTAATAATTAACTAGTTTTAAGAAAGATTTGACTTCTGTAGCGCTTGTGAGCGTAGGCTACTCTTTAATTATTAAGATTTTAAAAGGTTTTATCCGGATTTCTTTAAAGAATATTACGTATCTTATAAATATAACGGATCGTTAATAAAATTCGCTCTTTTTTAAATTAATTAATAGATTAGTGTCCTATAGCTTTCGGAGTATTAACTTTATATATTTTCGATACTGTTCGTTATTTTTAAAGTAAATAAAGATATTATTAAGATATATTATAATAAACTTATCGAGGTATTCTCGTAAAATATAGTTAATTATAAATTAAAAGCTAGCTGGTATATTAGTTAAGCTAAATAGTATAGCTTAGTATTCGAGATATTCGTACTTAGTTTAAAACGCGGTTTTCTATTCTTTTTCTTTTTTAATTCGGATTAAGTTATATATATTAAGGAGGTCGAGTATTATAAAGATTTTAATATGTAATAATCTATTTCGTAGGTCGCCGATTAAAGGTAAAAGGTATCGGTTTTTAATAATAATTTCGTTAAGTTTTTAATAATCGATATATATATGCTACTTAGGTTTTTCGTCCTTGTTATTTTTCGGAATAAAGAGGATAGGGAAGCCTGTTAATAATATAGATGATTATATAACTCTTTTCTCGAAATTTTCCGTAATATACTCCTTTAAGGCTTGTTTATACTCTTGGTTAAGTTTATATATAGGTATAAATAGGGGTTTTTTTTAAAAGGTATTTTATAATTTCACCCTGTATAAAGCGGTAAACCTATTTCTAATTTCTTATTAAAAAAAGATTCGAATTATTAATACTTTTTTAATATAATCGTTATAATGTTCGGCTTAAGTTTTTTAATAATAATATATATTTTAAGAACTTTAAGTTTATTAAAAGGTTGCTGTTTAAACCGTTATTTATTAATTAAACCTTTTTTTAATATATTTTATTAAAATTAACTTATTTTTTAATTAATTTTAAAATTATTTACCCGTAATTAAAATATCCTTAAAATTATATCGTATTTTACGACGTCCGTAATATTATACGTGATTCGTTTATAGCGTTGTTTAATATCGATTAAAAAGTTCGCGACTTTTTTCTATACTTCTTTATTATTATAAGTTATAAATCCTTTATTGACGGTTTTAAATTAATATAAGGCGTTTTTTTCCCTATTATTCGAATTTAAGGTAATTAATAATTCGTAGTGAAATATAGTTTTTTTACGCTCCGCTATCGAGTAACGCTTTAATATAAACTCTTTTTATACTTATTACTAATATAATATATTTATAGATAGCTTGATTATCCGTTATTTAATATAGGGACCTATTTTAATCCGCTTATTATTATTCTTTTATAATAAGCGGCGTTTATTTTCTCGAACGCTACTTTTATAAATAATAAATAATTTCTTACGATTGATTTTTGTATTGTTATTATTATTTTTTTCCGTTTTTTATATAGCGTTTTTTAATATATTAGTAGAGGTATTTTTATATTTTTCTTTATACGAAGTATTATTTTTAATATTTAAGACTCGGGTTTTTTAAATAATTTAAAAGTTTATTAAATTCGCAATAATTTATAAATGTTTTATAAGTTTTTTAATATATTAAAGGGGTTCTTTTATCGGGTATATATTTATATATTTTAAAATATTAAATATTTTCTTTTAAACGTTTATAGGTTCGCGATTCTTCTTAAGCGTGTTTAAAGTATCGATTTTCGAAGTACTCTTTTTAATCTCGTCTTTTTAAGTAATATTATCGTGGTTATTATAAGTCTTTTTATACTAGTAAGTATATACGCCGTCCGTTAGGGATTAATATTCGGATTTTTTTAATAATATAATTAAGGTATAGTTACGTAATAGGTTGTTTATTAATTTTTTAAAGAAACTATTCGTGTTCGAGTTTCTTTACAAAGTGTTTTATATAAGTATCGTGTACGTATAAAATTTATAAAAGCGTAAAATATCTTTCGTATATAGGGGAGATTCGGGTGTTATTTTTTACCGTATAGTTACCGTAAATTCTTTAGTTAAACCTAGCCGTAATAAGTATTTAGCGTAGGTGTTTTAAGTCGGGGTAAAGAATATTAAGGATGGTTAATTATTTATCGGTTTTTAAGTTTTTAAATTTTACGATTTTATTTATTAACTCCTTTATTAGTATGCCGACTAGTCGTTTATAGTTTATTAGTTGCGCCGGTTAATTTATAGTATCGTTCGTAGAGTCGTTATTATTGTTATATGAGAGGGGTTGCTTTTTTCGTATTATCGCGATGCTTCGGTTGTGGTCCTTTCTACTTTTAACGGGTTTAGGGAACTATCTAGTCCCTTCTTTGTCGGCTAAGTGAGAGGTATACTTATTATTATAATAGGCTGTTTAAGATAGGCTGCCGTGTTTAATAGTGGCGCTGCTATTTTTAATAATTGCCGTAGGGGCGCCTTTTATTTTAGTAGTATTAATATATCGTTCGTTTAGGACTTTTCGGAAGTCTTTCTTTAGTGCTCGATATTTTCGAGCGTAATATCCTTATTTTTAATAGTTATAATAGGTAACGTGCTACTTTTTATCATACTTATAGTATTTAATAACGTCGAGATCTATAGGTTTATTATAATAGTTATACGTTATAATATTTTTATTCGATATATTATTATAATAACGTGGCCGTTTTATATTAGCCTAAATTCGATTAGTTTACCGTTATTATTCGCCTTACTTTTCGCGGCGTTATTTATATATACGCGTATTAATCTTAATAATAAGTTCTATATACGAAAAGAAATTATTAGGGGTATCTAGCCGGCTGAGTTCGTTTTTAATATTTTCTTTTAACTTTCGATAATATATTATAACTTTTATAGCTTCGGTATAATTTAATCGAGTTATAATACGTCGGAATTCGGCTATATAAGAGGCGGTTAATCTCTTTTATTTAAGAGTTTTAAGTTCCCTCTCCGCTTATCGTTTTTTCGTCGGGGTTTTAAAAAAAATGATTTGAGAGCTTGCTTAAAGCTATCGTAGTTTTTGAAAATTCGCTATGCCTTCGTGCGGTATAGTTTAATTTACTAATTATTTTTTACGAGTTCGTTTAAGTAAGGTTCGAATTAAGCGAGTACTTTATTTTTAAAAAACGAGGTAGCATAAATAACTCGTTAAATAACGTTTTAAAACATTTTTTTATAAAATCGTTAATAAGTTTTAACTTAAATAAAAAAGCTTTAAAAGTTCTCGCTCGTCTTGTTAAATAATATTAACGTATTAATTTTTATACCTTTTTTAAATATAACGGGGGTCTAAATAATATTAATAATTATACGGAGGAGACGTACCTCCTCGCGTAGCTTATTAATATTATAAGGTGTCTATTTTAAGGTATCCTTAGTCCGGAGCTCGTTATGCTCTTTTTCGAGCCGGGCGTAATAATACTAGTAATTAGTACTTTCTTACTCGAGCTCTTTAATTCGCTTAGCTAGCGTTTATTAAGTAGGCTCGTTATCGTTATCGTCGTTATCGATATTTATAATAAGATCTCGCTAAGGGGTATTAGAGGTGGCGATAAGGATCGTTTTTTATCGGACGGCGTTATTAAGGCCAGGTGTAAATATAATTCTTATAATATTATTACTTAAGGGTTTAAATAATAACTCGTAAAAATAAAAGTAATTAAAATATAATAAACATTATTTAAGTTTTAAAAAAAAACTTAATAAAACGTATTAAGGTTTATATTAATAATATAAAAGAATATTTAAACGTGTAATAAAAGTCCGCTTTTATTAATATAATAAGTAATAATTTATAAAAATAAAGGTAATTAAAAGGCGTAAATTTAAAAGTATTTATAATAAAGTTATTAATATTATTTATTTTCTTAATAAATTAAATTAATATTTAAATTAATTATTAAAATAAAAAATATTTATATAAAATATATAAAAAATACTTCTCGTTATATATTTAATTCCTTTTTTATTAATCCTTTAAATTACTTATAGGTTTATAATAATCTCGTTATTAGTTTACAGTGATCCGTCCCTTAGATTATAGTGATCTAACCTTAATTAGCTCGCCTCGGGCGTCGTGCCTTTTGTCGCTCCGAGGCTTATTACGTAACTCGTTATGCTTTATTATTATATCCGCCTGTATTTATTCTATCGCCGCGCGGGCTAAGGCCGCTTATTTTATCGCACGCTATTAAAATATAACTGCGTTTACGTTAGTACGATCGCTAGCTATAATATCGTAGCCGGATCGGGTTATTATATCCTCGTGCCGGTGAGTGGGGTCTTTAGCCGCATGGTTAGGTCGGGTTATAATATAGCGTTTAAAGTATATTAATTAACTTTTTTAAACTAATAAAACTTTTAATTATTAAATATTAATAATTAAATAAAATAACGTGCTTTATTATATACCGGAACGTATTATATATTAGAATATTTTTTAAATTTTTTAACTATTTAAGCTTTAATATATTATATCTTTATTATTATAATATTTACTTGATTTAAAAAAAACTCGTATATTATTTATAATATAAGCGACGCGAGCTCTGATAAATCTTTTAAATAAAAAAGCTATTACGAAAACGATTAACGTCTTTTTTTAATTTTATTTTATTAAACTATTAACCGAGTTATATAACGCGAAATCTAATAACGACGATATAAATTAAGTTTAATTAAAAAAATGCGTCGTAATTATATAATTAATTTAAATACTCGAGGAATACCTCTTAATTTAAGTATTATAAAAAATATAGCTAATTTTTTTTAAAGTCGCGCGAAGGCGACCGCGTCGGTAAATATTAAATTAAATATTTTATTAATCGTAACCTAGACTTAAAAACCTAAATAAATTATCGATATAATTATTAAAAAGCTTTTTATAGAAATATCGGTATTATTTTTAATTAGTTTATATTAATTATAAATATAAAAACTAAATATAATATTTTAAATAAAGATATATAAAATTTTAACGAAACCGGCTTTATAATAAGTATAATCGAGTTAATACTCTTTATAATACGTATTAATCGGCGTAAAAAAATAAAATCGGTTTAACTTAATAATTAAAAATGATTAATAGTTATTAAATATATTAATTCGTAAAACTAATATATTTCGCCGTTTTTAATTATTTTTAACGTATATTATTTTATAAACTAAGCTCGCGAATACGACTTACCGGGCAATTAAGTAATTAAACCGACTTTTAACGGTTAAACCGATAACGAGACGGGCTTAAACTAGATTCGGTATTTCGATAAGTATACCAGGGCGTAAATAAAGGGCTCTTATCGCCTTTTAATTTTAAACGGTTACGAAAGCTATATTTTAACCGAATTCGAGGAATATTATAAAAATAACGATATTATTACGTTTAATATACCTCTTTACTTTTTTTTTACTTATTTTAAGTTTTAAATATAATATTTTATTCGTTGTCAGAGCGAGTATATTTAAAAAAAAATCGAACTATTTATGAAAATTTTAATAAATTATATAATAAAACTAGAGTTTTTTATCGCTTTTAAAACCCCGTATTTTATTATTTTTATAAAAAATAATATTAAATTTAAATTTAACGCCTTTAATTTAATACCGTATTATTTAAATAAATTAATTAATAAGCTAAATATATATTTACGAATATTTATACCTAGCTCGTTATATTTAAAAACGGCTAATACTTATAACCCTTAAACGTCGTTTAACCTTTAATAAACGATTAAATACTTTATTTTTATTAAAAATAAGGTTTTTATTTATTAAAAAAACTTCTTAATATTTATTTTAAATATTATAAATTAAAAAATAAAAGTTATAAATAAAATAATTTATAAAATAACTTTTATATATAATTAAATATATGTATTAAAAGAGGTTACTTTAATACTTTTTTAACGCCGTAGAATTAAAAAAGTACGTATCTAGTTTAAAAGAGCCTCTATTATATAAGAATCTTAAAAGCTATAAGACGAAAAGGTAGAAGGGAAGCGTCTAGTAATTAATAAAGGCGAAATAAAAGGTTCGTCAAAGCGGAGGGTAACTAGTAAAAGGCGCTATAATATACGAATATATAAAAAAGAAATAAAATTAAATAACGATTTCGATAGCGAGTAATTTAAATTAATTTATATAAAAGTAATAAAAAATTAAAAAAAAAAATATTTTAATATATAATACGTTTTAGTATATAATAAACTATATTAATATATTTTATTTTTTATAATTCGTTATAAAAATTAATATAAATTTATAGTTATAAAACCACTTCGATCTATTATTAGTAAAACTAACCTAGTACTAATACTTTCATATAATCTCCCTCTGACAATTTTACATAACTGATTTACGATCCCTCGTCGGAAGGAGTTCCGGTGTGGGGGTGCATCGTGTTCTAGTCGACGGGACGGGCGCACGCCTAATTTCGGCTATCACGGTCAGTTAGGCATGCTGACATGATGAGAATCTCCAATTCTCAATTTTCACTTCACTAACAAAATGACATCACGCGAGAAAGGCTTCGTCCAGTAAAAGGGGTTCTTTTCAGCTCTGGTGATTTGTGATGGGAAATCGACCCGACTCGGAAAGATCTTCGCTTATCTTCTTCTCTTGCCACGATGCACATGCTGTGTAAACAAGGAGAAGCACTGCCAACAAACAACACACTCGTTTGGGCGTTCCGTATTACCGGGTTGCAGCTCGCATCCAAATGCTCGTCAAGGTCCATATTCCTCCCGGGATGCGGCAGCCTCGGTGCCCTAATCTCGCAAACCCGTACTTTGAATCCATTGAATCCTCCCTTTGTAAACCCCCCCTGGGCTAGGTGGTAAGTAGGGACAAGGCTAGGCGATAACACCCTATCATGTTTCCAGAAGCTCCTAATACTACTTGTGCTAAAATGTTACTTGCAGCCAGGGGTCATGTGGATGCAAGGGATATCTGACAGATGGATGGGACTGGAGTCGGAAAAGTCGCGCATAGCGCAGCGAGGGGGTCTCCCATGCTGCAATATTACAGGCTGACCGACTTGCTTTGCACATTCCGAACCATGGGAACGAAAGGCGAGTCCCCGAAAAGCGACATCACTGTCGATCTTAGGTAGCAAGGCTAGCTGAGTGCTAGGAGGGGAGCCGGGGGAAACATGAATTCACACGATGATGCCACACCCTAGATCGCAAGGGACTAGGCACTCATCAACGAGGGGCGCCGTTGAGCCAACCGTCACCGTCACTTGACAGCATGGCGAAAGGGCTCAACTGACCGCCAGGCTATCTCCGTCTCTCTTGTCAGTCGTCAGAGCTTAGCTGCTTGGGTCCCGGCAGTTGTTGTTGCCCGCAAGAACGTAACGTCATGGATCTGTGGCCGACGATGGGATTTCACACCCATCACTATACTATATAAGCACTGCGGTGCGACCGCAAGACTATATCGAAAGGCCATGCCTCAAAGTAGTCAGTCTCACACACCTCTCGCACACAGAACACTACTACCACAACTATGAAGAGCATATTACTAATCCTCCCCGGCGCCAGCCTTGCTGCTGTACTTCCCTCAACATACACTGCCCGGGGCAGCCCATCACCGCTAGGCGATAGGGCGCCGACCCTCAGTCTCACCAATGTGTCCAGGGCGACGGCCCGTGGTGACAGGACTTCGTTCCTGGGCAGACGCGCCGCCGCCGGCCCCTTCGTCGGCGACTTCCCGGACCCTTCCATCATCGGCGACGGGCAGGGCCTGTGGTTCGCTTATGGCACCAGTGCCGGCGGCCAGAATATACCCGTAGTCGTTTCCAACGACGTCCAGTCCTGGTCGTCGCCCCGGGAGTCGCTGCCCAACGTCGGCGCGTGGGTCGACCTGAGCGTCCCCGCGCCGAGGATATGGGCGCCGGACGTAGTGAGAACTGTGAGTATTTACTTACCACTACGCCTCGTGCTAAAACCCGGTCAAAACCAGTGAGTGGTTGCTGACACTTCGTCTTCCAGGATAATCTTGACTATGTCATGTACTACACAGCACCCCAAAAAGGAGGCCGGCACTGCATCGGCGTCGCCACCTCGGGCAGCCCCACGGGTCCCTTCTCCGCGCACGACAGCCCGCTCGCCTGCAACGATGCGGGCGGCGGCCTCATCGACGCGGCGGGCTACGACGACGGGACCAACCGCTGGGTGGTCTGGAAGGTGGACGGCAGCGCGCTGGGCGGCGCGACCCACTGCATCGGCGGCGGCACGTCGGACGTGTACATCTCGACGGCGATCCAGGTCCAGCGGATGGAGCGCGACGCCGTGACGCCCGCGGGCGGGCCCAAGACCATTTTTGATAACGACGGCGCCGGCGACGACGGCATCGTCGAGGCGCCGTCGCTGGCGCGGGCGGGGACGGGTTCGTGCTGTTTTACTCGTCGCAGTGCTATGCGAGTGACAACTGTGAGTTACTACACTATACTATACCCGCCAGTTACCGGTTTCTGTAGTAAAGTTCGTCTAGGATGCTTTTGGCTGATTGAAATTATCCTCCCAGACGATATCAAGTATGCCTGGTCCAGCACCGTCGACGGCGACTACCAGCGCAAGGGCACGCTGCTCACCACGGCCATGACCAACAACGGCATCTACGGGCCCGGCGGCCTGGACATCGACTGGAACGGCAGGACGGCTGTTTTCCACGGGCGGACGGCCCCGGAGGAGGGTGCGAGCGGCGAGAGGTCCCTCTTTACGGCGGAGCTCTCCGTCAACGGACACGACGTCGGGATCCAGTGATGATTGCTACTGAAACACACCGACGGTGGCTAGCTTTAGTGAACGAGTCTTACAAATCTTATAAACAAACGAACAAACATTTATCAATCAATCCTATGTTCCGCGTATCGTAAAACGTGGATACAATGAATTTGAACCTCGTGCTCGGTGTTTGTGGGGAAATCCCTACAAAGTTTGTAACAAACCGACTTTGTTGGTTTGCCGCCCCTTTCTCCAACGTCCAAACACATATACATACTTACGCAAAATGAACGCCTGAATCCATGTCATTCCTTTGAGAGATACAATTGCTCGGTTTGGGGAATCAAAACTCAGGGGTAAGGCGGTTGGGAGAACCAACGGTGCATACTTTGATCTTTGAAAGGCGAGGTCAAACATACTCAGTGAATGGCTTATTCTAAGATACCTCCGCTCTACGCTTTTCTCCTTTTCCTTTTCTTAACTTTACTCGTACGTTATGATAATGGTTCATTTTACCACCACAAACCTACTTACTGTAGACCGATAACATATAGTCCAAACGATGGCTTCTTTCAGCAAGCTCCCAAACGAGCTGGTATTCGAGATTACAGGTTTCCTGACCTCCTTTAGGGACATTACGGAATTGGCGGCGACGTGCCGGAACGCAGAGTACCTGGTGGGTAGCACGATCATGCCTAAGTTGCTGGCTCTGGATTTGGGCCACGCTTTTCTTTACTGGTCAATTCAAAACTCCCGCCCTCGGTGCCTCAAACGAGCTCTTCAATCTGGCATCGATCCAAATGTTCAGCTAGAACTTGACGGCAAGTAAACAATATCTCACCAAAAAGAAACCCTCTACATCCCAGAAGCGAGTTGTTCTGTTAGCAGCTGTTCTAGAGAATCATCAGTACATATAAACAACTCCTTAGCCCACACTGCACACTTGACACGACACTAATCAGATATAAAAGGCTTACAGTATGTAATCACGCATTGCAGCGGCAACTCGAGATTCAAGCGGCCTGCAGCCTTAGTGGATGAGCGTCGCAGTTGTCTTGGACTTCGAAACACTCCCGCATTGCATTTAGCTGCGCCGTTAGGCTGCCCTGAAATCATCCGCCTCCTCATCAATCACGGAGCCGAGCTTGATATGATGGCTGTTGTGGGCAACAGGATTGCCATCGAAGGCTATAGGACCTGGAAAGATGCTCGCAGTACAGCGCTTCGACTGGCCATCGATCATGGTAACCTCGAAGCCGCCCAGATCCTGAGCGAACGTGGGGCCTCGCACCGCATATTCGAGGTTCCAAAACCATTGCCACAAGGCCTGGTAGTTCCCGAAATTCGCTCCATTTCGCTTCGCTTGTTCAGAACTTTGAGCTTGTGAAATGGTTGATAGACAGTGGGTTCCAGGCTGATGTGAACGCCCTTGATGAATCCGGCTTGTCTCCCTTGGCATACTGGAGCAATCTTGGAACCGACGCCTCTATTATGGACTACTTGATTTGCAAAGGGGCCGACCCAAACCTCATGGTCTCCGAAAACTGCAATTTGCTGCTCGACGCATGCTGGCACGAACGGTTCGACGCCGCCATGAAGCTGCTTCAACATGGAGCCGACATCGACGACACGTCGCGCCTGTTCACTACCCCCCTACATGCGTGCTGTGTTGAATTCCACAATGCAAGACGTGATAGGGGCGATAAAGAGGCGAAGTCTCTTTCAAGCTGGCCAGTGATTAACCATCAGTTCCACCTTTTTAATTCCCTGGGCTCAAGCAGGCATAATATTCTCGAAAGGAAATACCGCAGGGCTGACGTGGTGCAAAAGTTGGTAAACAGGGGTGCGGATCTAGAAAGTCTGCACTCTGCTGCATCGGTTTTGGAAGGAAAAACCACTCCATTATTGTTGGCTTCACGCTCATTCCTTGTCCCCGTTATTTCTAAACTGCTCGTCGCGGGCGCCTCGGTCAGTTCGAGGGACTCTTTCGGTTATAACGCTCTTTTCGCCTCACTGGGGAGCAAATGCGATGACCCCAAGAAGAGGCCAGATACTGTGAGCTGTTTGTTGGACGCAGGCTATGATATACGACAGACTGCATATCACGGGGAGTCAGTACGCCATGTGATTGGTAACTCTATAGATTATCATTTCGGCAAGGATAAATCGGACGACGAACTGCTGCGAGTGCTGCTCGAAAAAGGGGCCGATGCCCAGGCGCGTGCGTATTTCGGAATGCCTGTTTTTCACTATTTCGCAGCCTCGGAAGCCTATGCAGCTTCCGAGATGCTGATAGAATATGGTGCGTGTCAAAACCTGGTTGAAGAGGAAATATGTGCCATCTTCAAATATCACTTCTATAACCCGTTTCCTGAGGCAACGGAAGAGGCAAGAGATTCTATGCTTGAGATGCTCTTGAAGGCGTATGCAGAGAGGTTCATCCCGGATAAATTATCTACTCTGCAAGAAAGGCGACTGCTCGATGATGACAATTTGTCTCCTATGCTCCTCGAGACAGCGTGCGCGGAATGCAACCCTACCCGTGCTTCAACACAATTCGATTGGGCGGTAACGGAATTGCGCAAGAGGAGACTCAGGCAGAAGCTGGAGATTGAAGCGCAGATCGCCCAACATGAACAGAACATGCGGGAGGAGATGGAGGAAGAAACCTGGTATGAGGAAAGGGGAGTCCACAAACTCATCGCCATTAGGGGATGACTTATTAGAACTCCTTAGAGGGCGGCACCAGCTTTAATAGAATTATACTGATGGTTTAAATAGAACCACTGCGGGCTAACATAGAAAAGAGGACTAGCAAACACTCCCTTACTTGATTTAACATTGCATTGATAACTGTTACTGCAAGTAAAGGAGAATGGAATCCGGTTGTATAGACGAGAAACTGACCTCCTACGTGTAGTTCCGAATGACACAGTAAATGCTAGTGGCTTATATCCTTGTTTGATAGCGCAATACCAAATTAGAGGCTGGCAACAGCTGCCTCTCTTTCGCAAGCTTCCATCAACGAAGTAATCTCACCAAATTTCAAAGGTAATGATACCTCTATTGAGACCTCCGGAGTCGGAAAGCCAGCAGTGCAGGGAGCTGGGTGAAGTTGGCGTGCGACTCGATCCGCTCCTCGACCCTGTCCGCCTCGGTAAAAGCTGGCTCCTCGATCGCGTCCATGACCAAACCCTCGCGGAAGAACGTGGTGAAAAGCTCGTGGATAGGACGATGGAAGGTCACCTTCTCCCCCGGTCATCCTTTGTCAGTATTGTATGCCTCTTACTGTCCATCCCATACACAACATAGCTTCGGAAAGGAGGAAGGCTTCCAACTCTCGAGTTCCAACAGCAGCGACAGAACAGGACCTACCTGGAGCGTCGGTTGGCCCCACTGCGCCACAGCATGACTAGGGGGTACGTCGAGGTACTCCCGGATGACCTTGGCACGAGTGATTTCGGGCTTGTCGAGGCTGTTCCGATCTTTGAGCTCGATGGAGCGAGTGAAGCCCGAGGTGAAGAAGACGGGATGAAGCATCGTGGCTACGAAGCTGTTGCAATGCGGAAGAGGGGGGAACCCCCATCTTCCCAAGTCATCATCACGCAACACACACGCATGATAAAGCTTACAGAAAAATGATTCGACTTACGCCCCGTCCGGCTTCAACAGCTTAGGCAACGCCTTGGCCAAGGGTTTTAGGTCGGCGATATCCATGATAGCCATATTGAGCAAGACGACATCAAACCCCTCGGGCTCGCCCGCCAGCAGCTCGTCGAACGCAGCCGCATTCGTCACATCGACCTGCCGGTACGCGGTCTTAGCAGCCGCGGCTTCATCGGACTGGCGCCGCCGTGCGTGCTTCAGCATCTCGGCGCTGCCGTCCGTCGCCAGCACCTACGCGAAGCCGCCCCCTCCGCGGCCGCGAGCCAGCGGGCGCCGAGGCCGTTGCCCGTCGCGAGCTCGAGGGCCTTACTGCTGCTGCTACTGGTGCCGCCGCGCGGGATGAGACGCGCCAGGGCCGGGCGCTGCAGCACTTTCCAGTACTTGTTGCCTTTCTGCCCGATGGCGGCGTTGGCTTCCCAGCTGGACTGCGATGCTTGGTGGAACTCCATACTCTATGGTCTGGGAGGGGTTGATGATGACACTCGATTTTCAACTTGGGAGGGTACAGTTTGCAGAAAGAAAGTCACAATTTTTTATACAGTCTTGGCGACGCTATATTATATCATGTCTTCAAGTAGAAAAGGGGCTATCTGTACTTTGATGACTCAGCGTTCTAGACCGCATGAGTCACGCCGGGGAGATCACCTACGATTGGTTGGTTTCACGGGCGGGTGCATAAAGCATTTTATGATCTCACCATTCGCTGCCCTGTTTTCCTCGTGCTTTCTGCAGGTGAGTTAAGCTGCCACGACGCTTCTTATCTTCCGTCATTCCAGCTTGAGTGGCTGCGATCACCAGTCGACGCTTTTGCTCTACTACTGGTTCATATAGAGAGCCCCCAAGCTAAGCACTAAGAAATCTGGATCGGCCGACTGGTTGGGGCAGCTGTCATGCTGCACGACGATGCCATACTTATCCATCGCCTGCCGCAAGGCCAGGTAGACCTAGCTGGGGTTGGCCTCGAGCGACGGGCGCACCTCCGGTGAGAGGCGCCCCCACATGACTCGAAAACGTGTCACGGAATGCCTCATCTCCTGCGGCAGCGGCTGCTGGTCTCCATCCGCCGCCGCCGGGCCACCGTCGGGCCTGACGACAGGTCGTACGTGAATGCACAAGTTGGTCATCTCGAGCAGCTCGGGCATGGTGACGGGCCTATCGGCCGCTAGCTGCGGCTCCGTGCCGTTTGCTACGTGCCGCCCGCAGTGTGTCACGACGAAGCCGAGCCCGTGGCGCGGGGGCTGATGCAGCAGCATGCACCGCCAGCTCGCTTGGGGGTAGGTATAGGCCTCGAGGCGTCGGGTGATCCAGGGAGCGCTGGGAAGACCCGATCCCGGTCGAGCCCCCGGAGGCCGGGCTCCGTGGTGCGGACGAAGGGGAGGCGCTGGTCGGCGGGCCAGGTCTGGTCGTGCTTGAACCACTCGGGGAAGTGCCGGGCCAGCAGCGGATTCGGCCTCGGGGCGGGGAGGGCGTCGGCGTCCGCTTCAGCGTTGCTGTTGCTGCTAGTACTTCTGGCGGGTTCCGGGAGGAGGAAGAGGTGTTGCTGGATCGAGATCGTCTCCGTGATGCACTGGCGCCACTGGCGGCATACGCGCTGAGCGTTTACGAGGAGGTCTCTCTGTTCGAGGTGGAGTAGGATTGTCTCTAGGAGCTCTGGGATCTCCAGAAGCACCGCATGTTGGGCTTGTTCAGTGGCCATTTTGTTTTCGTTTTCTCACTTGGTTCATCTAGAAGATGGTATGTCAATATGCAGTAAAGAAAGATGGGGTTCTCGCCATTTATGGGAGAGACAGCAGTTATATTTATGTGTACCTACGCTGGCTGTCCTCGTGGTGCAACATGATGCATTTAGTAGTATCATTGTCGGTCATAGCAACAAGACGCCAAATGATATGGAGTATATCAGTCATTGTAGTAGTAGCCCATTGACTTTGAGATGGACGATGGAAATAGTGTATGTAGTGCTTAAGAGGGCGGGCCCCTGCAAGTTACATGCTTGGCCCCTCATGACAACTACCGGCCTGTAAGTTATCTACCGGCATGACCTCATGCACGTAATCACAAGCCCTAAAGCCACTTCAAGCCTTTCTACTTGCAGATTCGATCTCGACCCTACCCACCGTGGGAAAGATGAGAAATGCGGAGTGAAGGAAGACGTTGTGGCTCAGGTTAAGGGGTTCTTAATATAAGGCCCCAAGGCCCCTAACCCACAGCGGAGAACGTCCCTGCCCACGACCGTTTTAGAGCAAAACCGTTAGATACTGACCAATCGGCGGTCAGGCCATGGCGTTCAGGGATCCGCAACAGGGCTGCCAGCCAAACAAGCATTTTCCTGTGCTGTCCGCTAGGATTCCAGCTGGGTGAACCCGCACTCATGTTTCAATCGTCAATGATTCACCCGATCATGAGCGCAAGTTACTGGACCTGAATACGCTACCTTCCTCTCAGTGTTATGACCTGATCCTTTTCTTGTATTCACCGACTTGGGCAAGCGCTTACTTGCCCGATAGCCAGCCGGAAAACCCTACCATCTCGATACCGCACCTGACAGGACGGTCTTATGTCATCAACAAGCCGCATCGCGCATCGCTTCTCGTCAAACATGTGCCATACCAGCTGAGGATCGTAGAAATGTCTGCACCTACCAAGCAGATTCGATGGGCCAGACCCCGCCTCGACTGGACCGACGAGGTCCGTGAGCGCATCACGGAGCTCTATCAGAGGCAGAACCGCCCCCTGAAAGAAGTCGTGAGGATCATGCAGGTTGAACATGGCTTCAGCGCTACGTAGGATATTGACCCCCAACTGAATCGGGGCGACCGACATATGGCTGGCTTTCGGCTAACGGTTCTGATAGAGAGACCATGTATAAGAAACGGTTTAAGCAGTGGGGCCTCTGGAAGAACCTGCGGCACAGCGATACCACTACCGCTTCCCGAGATGAAGGTGCAGCAGATAATACGGTTGGCGGGCGGCGCGATGTTGTCATCAGAGCACGTCAACCGCATGACATACGGGTTTGCGCTCATTCTACAGACCGCCGCAAGATCCAAGCTGGCAAGGTCGTTGAGTTGCCACATTTTGCGCAACCGCGGCATGGCTCTGTGTCATCCGTCGACATATGGCCTCATTCCAAAGTCGACCCGACCACGCTCAAAGCACCGGATGCTGTGCGACTGCCGGAGGAAAGTATGCATATCCTGCGCGATTATATCGCCAGAGGATTCCAAACCGGTGCTTGGAGGATTAAGGAGGAGTGGTTGCAGGACGAAGAGTGGCGATTTGATGGCGCAGGGTCTCGAACCAAGATTGGCAACTGGGCAGGTTTGGCCGAGGCAGGAATCCAGCTACTCAACCAACACCTAACCAAGGAAGCATTCCAAGTCTTCGACGTCTTGTTCAGCAAGTACCGGTTGTTGTTGCGCGATAAGCGCCTGTTTGCCAACCTCTTCCCGTTGACCCTAACGGTCATCGTGAACTTGACCCACCATCACCCCGAACTCGGCAGGTCACTAGCGAAGCACATTCACCAGCTGTGCGCCATCATCAAACCTATGCATTTCCCTCTGCACGGCCGCCTTATGAAGCAGCTCTGTCTTATGGATTCCGAAACTGCGTGCCTGGCAGCAAGACATCTCAGCGATTTTTACATGGACGAGCTGGAAAGTTACTCCGGTCCCAGCCAGCCCATGATCACCAATATGTGCAGCATGACCCCCAACCTCGCCGTTCACGACATGGGAAATCCGCAGATCTTCATCGAAAGGGCCGAGTATCTGCTTGCTCGACTCAAGTCACGCGGAGAAGAACACAGCTATGCCGCCAGGTACGTCAAGGGCATCTTCGCTTGGTTGCATTTCCACACGGGCGAAGTGGAGAGGGCCTGGAAGTTGACCGCCGAAGTCATGTCCCAGCCGTTCACGGTCGAAGAGACGGAGGCCGCCCGCGACGGGGATCGCATGCGGTTTGAGGCCGCATGTCACCACCTACGCCTCCATATTGCGACCAAGCGAGGCGAACAGGAGGAGTGTCTCCGGCTGATACCGCTGGCCGCCCGCCACTTCGTCAACAGCTTCGGCTGGACCAGTATCTTGACGGTACAATCCCATTCGGAGCTTTCGCGCCAACTCGAAGATATTGGCGGCGGAGAGCTTCTGGCTCAGCAGATGAGAAACGAGATGCAAGCGGGTATCGAGGCCTACTGCCGCGCAGAGATGCGCGAAGATGACGCCTGAGGCGGCCGAGCACAACTTTTACAACTCATTTGCAAGAATACATTCGTGTTTCGTAAGAATCATGCCTCTGTTAGAGAGAAAACAGACACATACGCTAAGCGGATGGCTCGATGGTCGAGCCAAGTAGGAAGAAATCACTTCGAGCCCATCCACAGCGATACGGTGAAACCGCAATCATGATCAGAGGGTATGAACAGATTATCCTCGGTTTCGATGAAAGCGGTGGGATTGATATCATTACCGATAGCGCTGACTGCGATGGCTCTGGCGTCAATGATGAAAGTGGTCACTACGCTGGGAGAAGACGTGCCCTAGGGTTCCACGGTTGGCTTACGTTTCAGGCCCCTCACTGTACGCCCGCAATGTGGAAAGCCTAAGATTCGGTACCCTGTATCTCTAGGAGGCGGCCAAACCTTGCAAAAGCCCAGCTGCTAAATCGCAGCCACCCCAAACGATGTTGCTTCCTGGAGGCGAGAGACTGGGCCATGTACGAGGAACCGCCTGGAACGGGTCAGACAAGCTCGGCTGATCCACTGAGAGCCGACCCCATATGCAATGAAATCTATAGCCATTTTAATAGGCTGGTGATCTTCGTAGCCCCCAGCCCCCAAAGAGGATGTGGCGGCTTGATTAAGTGACAGAAAGCCTTATATTTACGTTTATACAAAAAAAAAACATGTCGTCAGCTGATGGTGTAAACAAGAAACCAAAAGCTAACAAACATCGAATAAACATCCAACTCGAAGACCCGTCATGTCGAAGCGTGGCATGAATCTTGACCATCAAACTCCACCTAGTTTACCATGATGGAACCCTTCCTTCATTGAAGAACGCCCCGACGCCCAAACCGCGGCAGCCTCGAAGAATGGCACTCGGATTTGTCTCAAGGTCCATTCCAAAACCAACTGGTTCCTGGGGATTGGGAACGCTCTTCTTTCTTTGCTGTGCCTGCTGGGGATGATTTCTACTGGCACGCACTCAAAACCAGCCATTATCATCGTGGTCATTAGCAGTATCGCCCAATGCCGTCCTATCTATATTATCTACGGCTTGCAAAGCTTGTCTCATCCAACCAGTATCCGAGTGTCTCAGGCAGCTCAAGTGGCTGCACCTTCTTCAATCCCCGAAATCGGATAGGTACATACTTGAGCGTGTATAATCTGGTGGGAACTACTTACTGGGAACTGACAAGACGTTCAGGTTAACCGACATTCGAATGTTCGACGATGCTAGCAGAGGCCCTATGGGCTCCTCGAAAGTTTTCTATAAAAGACCTACCAACTCCATATCACCGTACTTGGGGTGTTTGGTGACTCTGGCTGCAATCGCACTAGACCCTTTCACACAGCAGATCCTCCGCTTCGATACGAGGCTAGCCGAGGCAGATTCGGTCCATTCCGAGCTCAGATCTTCCCAGGTCTGACTTTGGAGATACAGGCGCAGCTGATATGAGTGGGACTGCATTTCGTGAGTAATATCTGCGCGACTGCATATGCTGTAGCTCAAGCAAGCCCTCTGGAAGAGAGCCCCAGAGATATCCCAATGAAGAGCGCGATGAACCTAGCCCTCTATGTTGAGCCCAAGCTACCAGATCTTGTCTGCCCCGGATCTTTCTGCCGATATCCCCCATTCTTGTCTATAGGAATCACCACCAATTGCAAGGACGCTACTACACCCACTCAACAAACTGTACCCAGGACAAACAGAATGGCAGGGAGAGATGCATATTCACCACGCCGGGTGGGCTCCAACTCTATGGAGATACCTCTTCTTCCGCCCACTGGGGATTCACTCATACACGCGTCAATATCTCCTTGGACAACGCGACAGGGAATTCGAAGGGTGGCCTGTTTCGTTTGAGGGCCATTCGATTTACATCCAATTTTGCCAATTCTTCAACTTGGAAGGATGGCCTGAAGGTCCACGAGTGCAAATTTACACTGTCTGCATTAGAGTATACCGACTGGTCCATCACCAATGGCACGATCAGCCCGGGGCGAATGGACGCGTACCCCCTGAACCTCACCAAGCCGGGCTTCCTGGTAGGATACACTGTCTTGGGCCCAGCAGCATTTCCCTACAACAGCACGTTCAGCGTCAATTTCGTGGATTTGAACGATATGCGGCAGATCTTAGGAGACGCTTTGGCGCCCGCTCCTCCTAACTCCGTCCAACTGAACGTCCCCCTGTACAACAGTCCGGACATACCGGCGACGCTGGCCAACATCTCGAAAGCCATGCCGTACCGTATGCTCAGCGGACCCAACGCGACCGTGGCCCGCGTGCCCGTTCTGACCCAGCAGATCGTAATCACGGTGCGCTGGGCCTGGATCGCCCTGCCGGCCGTCTTGGTGTTCACCATGTCTGTTCCTGCTCGTCATCGTCTACCAGACGCACCGCGCCAGGCACCTGATCTGGAAGTCCTCCTTGACGCCGCTCTTACTGTCGCAGGAGTCTTACCCCATGTCCAGGGCGGGGCAGAAACCGCTTTGGACTCGGTCGTACTTGAAGATACGGACGGCGGTGATCACGAACCACCTCACTGAGTGAAGGGTTGTGCTCGTTGCTGTATGCGGATTAGAACTAGCCAGCGTAATCATGAATGCCGTCCAACTCCAACATACGCTGACAGGATGTTGCATTTAAGTTTTAATGTACTCAAGACCGGTTTATACTTGATGGGTTTATAACTATTAAAGACTACGAACTAGGCTCAGCTGGATTAGATATAGACTAATCCATCGCCATGAATTTACTTCATGTTTGGGTATAACGGGATGCCTCAAGAGAGTTCGAGGTTTTTCACTCGCCTGTGTCACTTTAAGATGAGGTCAGAGCGGGAGAATGTTCTTGAAGCACGAACTGAGCTCTGCAAATTATAAGCGGAAGCGTTCGTTGATACGCCTCTGTTCGCCTCGGGTCTTGATAATTGTATGCCACTATCCACCGAGATCCAGCTCGTTATCTCACGGATTCAAAGGCTTATGGCGGCCCACCCTCATAAAAAAAAAGCGGCGATGAACATTGTTCGTTATATATGTAGTTAATGGAAGGCCCCAAGCTTTCGATACACTGCTGCTCATGCTCATCGCGAACAGGTAAGTCGTCGTCGACCTACTGTAAGCCTGTGAAGGTCGCGGGGTCAGACTACGGCAAGTTCCAAGTACATAGTGGGGTGGGACCACCTGCCCGGCTGCCCCACCCAAACGACCGATAAAGTCTTATGGACAAAAAAAAAGTTCAGAATTCGAAGGCCGACCGAATTGGCAGTCGGAATCATTCATCGCAGATTGCAGCGCATACGCCGAATCCACGTCGAAATGGCACCCGAAGCAAAGACACCAGCAAAAAAGGATGTCAGAGCCTGGGATGCTCTGACACCGCCCCTGGCAGAATGGATCTTGGAATATGTATCGAGTAGTGGCTTTTCGCGAATGACACCAGTGCAGGCTGCTGTCCGTGAGTGCTGCCTTCTACTACCACCAACTTCGGGAGTTGCTGACCTTGTGTGCGCCAGTACCATTGTTCTTGACCAACAAGGATGTCGTCGTCGAAGCCGTGACGGGATCCGGAAAGACACTGGCGTTCTTGATCCCATTGATACAGAGACTGCTTCGTATCGAAGAACCCACCAAGCGTCATCATGTCGCCGCCATCGTCGTCACCCCCACCCGCGAGTTGGCGAGCCAGATCCACAAGGTCTTCCTCGACCTGATAGCCTTCTACACGACCTCCGCCGAGCTCCTGCCCTTCCTCTCGGACGATTTCGAGAAGAGACCCGCGACCATGACGCCGTTCATCCTGCCGCAGCTCGTTGTTGGAGGCACCACCACGCCTGCCCAGGATCTGTCCTTCTTCCTCCGCCATAGTCCGAACATACTGGTAGCCACCCCCGGTCGCCTGGTCGAACTCCTCTCGAGCCCCCATGTGCATTGCCCCCAGTCTTCCTTTGAGTGCCTCGTGCTCGATGAGGGCGACCGCCTGCTCGATTTGGGGTTCAAGCCCGACATCCAGAAGATTCTGGCTCGGCTGCCCAAGCAAAGAAGAACTGGATTGTTCAGCGCTAGTATTAGCGAAGCTGTCTCAGAGATCATCCGCGTGGGGTTGCGCAACCCCGTGCGCGTGTCCGTCACAGTCAAGAGTCTGAAAACTGGTGGCATCATCGAAGACCGGCGAACGCCAGCGTCGTTACAGATGACTTACCTGGTCACTCCCGCCAGTCGGAAACTACCAGCGCTTGTACAGATCATGGACAAGTTAGAACAACGACCGCAGAAGACCATCATCTTCCTCTCAACATGCGCTGCGGTTGATTACTTCCAGCATGTGCTGCCGCCGTTACTCCCCGAGGGCTACCAACTCGTGCCCCTACATGGCAAGCATCAGCCCCAGGTGCGCAAGCGGAATTTCGACAAGTTTCAAACTTCGTCTCAGCCCATCATTCTTCTTACTACGGATGTGGCAGCGCGAGGTATTGATATCCCTCAAGTCGACCTCAGTGTACAGTTAGATCCCCCGTCAGACGTCAAGGTGTTCATCCACCGAGCTGGGCGTGCGGGTCGTGCAGGGAGAAGGGGTCTGGCTGTGGTATTCCTTCACCCCGGAAAGGAGGAGGACTATGTACAGTTTCTGGACATCCGGAAGACGCCGATCACGCCATTGGTGCACCCGGAAATTGATGTCAGCGATGCGGAAGCTACAGCAGTCACGGAGAAGATAAGGAGTCTGGTCAAGGAAGACCGCGCCCTCCACGAAAAAGCCCAGCGCGCCTTCCCCTCTTTTATCCGCAGTTACGGCAAGCACCAAGCCAGCTCCATCTTCCGCATCGAAGATCTGGACTGGACGCAGCTAGGCCGCGGGTGGGGCCTGCTGAAGCTGCCTAAGATGCCCGAGCTCAAGTCGTTCCAGGGCGACAAGAAGCTGGGCGTCGCGATGGACTGGGATGCGTACGAGTACAAGGACAAGACGCGCGAGAAGGCGCGGCGGGCCGCGCTCGAGGCCGAGGACCCCGCGGCCGACGCCGAAAGGGCCGAGGCGTTCAAGTCCAAGCGCAAGCGCAACGCCGAGGCCTGGAGCGGCAAGCACGAGCAGGAGGGGGTTCGGACCGTCCGCCGCGAGAAGCGCCGCAAGAAGAAGGACGCCGAGTCCTGGAGCAACATGACGGAGGAGGAGCGGCTCAAGGCGCGCGAGCTCGACGAGCTGTTGGCCGAGGTCCGTCGCCAGAACCAGGCCAAGTTCGCGGCCGAGGCTGCGGCGGCGGCGGCTGCTGGTGGTGGTGGTGATGGTGATGGCAAGGGTGACGAGTTCACGGGGTTCGATTAGAAACATTGTATACATGTATCGAATTAATAGACCAAGTACCATACTTCACAATTATATATGTAGCGGAGCCGCTTTTCAAACACCGTACTTCAAATTGTGACTCGTATGGTCATATTCCTCGTATACCGAATCGAACTAGTCACAGAATGAACTCATGTAATAAGTAACAAGAAAAAGGCAATATCATTAGGGGCTATGTACGTAATCAAAATAGTAAACGATTGGGTATCCTCTGGTCCGTCCTCCGGTATGTCCGGTCCGCATGTCATCGTCAGTCAATCCCATCCATCACCAAGGGTATTTGCCAAAACCAGTCATTGCCTCCTTTCCTTTCCAGTGTCTCTCTCGTCTCTTAGATGTTCTCGACGACGCGGGCGCCCATTGCCTGCTGGAACCCCTTATCCCCCGAACTGCTGAAGGGGTTGTCGCCCGTGCTGGACTCGCCAAAGTCCTGGTGGCCCTCGTTGCTGGCGAGCGCCGCGTTCAGGGCGTTGGCCGGGATGTTCTGGGAGGCGCCGGGCAGGAAGATGACCTTGGAGTTGGCGCTCTTGGCCATGGCTTGCATGGCCTCGAGGTAGCGGATCTGCATGGCCGGAGCGCTGCTGAGGATATCGGCAGCCTGGCGCATCAGCTTGGCCGACTCGACCTCGGCCTTGGCGGCGATGATTTTGGATTCACCGATACGCTTGCTCTGAGCGGCCATGGACAGCGACTCCTGCAGCTCCTGGGAGAAGATGATGTCCTTGATCAGCATGCTCTCGACCTGCACACCCCAACCGCCGGCGACGTCCTCAATAATCTCGCTAATGCTTTGGGCAATCTCCTCACGGCGCTCGATGACGTCCTGCAGGATGCGGGCGCCGACGACATGGCGCAGCGTCGTCTGGGTACGCTCTATGAGGGCCTGCTTGACGTTGGCGATGCCGAAGGCGGCCTTGTGGGGGAGATAATGTGGTAGTAGATGACCGAGGTCAGGTGGACCGTCACGTTGTCCTTGGTCATGCACGTCTGGCGCGGGACCTCGACGATCTGGATCTTGACGTCGACCTGCAGCAGGCGCTCCGACAGCGGGTTGATCTTGGTGAGGCCCGGGTCGACGGCCTTGTAGAACTTGCCGAACTTGGTCACGAGGCCGACGTTGCCCTGGTGGACCTGCTTGTACGGGTTGGGGCAGCAGATGCAGCACGGGATGGCGCCGAGGGTGCCGACGCATGCGCCGAAGGCGTTGACCATGGAGCCGTACCAGCCCTCCGGGTTGGCGTCGTCGCCGACGATGGAGGCGTAACTGGCCTGCAGGTCGCGCGGGCGCGGGGGCACGACCGCGGTGGGAGACATGTTCTGGTGTGGGCGGAAACCATCGGATGCTGCCGCCGAGCTGCCGGTGCCAGCTCCATTGGTGGCATGGCCCTTAGCCGGGGTAGATGTGGGTTGGTGATCCATCGTGGAGGCTGTTGTGGTGGTATCACTCATGAAGATGGATTTGAGTAGAGAATTGGAACCACTTCCTGTAGAAATGATCGATTGATGAATTGATTAATTTATGTCCTGTAGGTAATATGACAGAATCGCAATGCTCGAGGCGGGCTTCGGGTGTTTTAAGTATCCCAAGTGAGTTGAGTCAGCTGAGGAGGGCGGAAGCTACAGTGGAGCTTGAGTGGGCCCACGAACGCAAGGTTATTGCGGGGAGATAGCCGGGGGGGAAGGAGGGTGGCTGTGTTTTGTATTTAGACCGACCACCCATTGCACTTTCCTACTTTGGGTACAAACATGTCGCAAAAGTACCTACACGATCAGTCACTGCTCGACTTCATCTCTGCGCCATGGGCCTTAGATGATTGGGTGACGGCGGATAGCTGGCAGCACGAACACTCCTGTGTACCACGAAAACTTCATTAGATGAATCCTTCCGGTCAATTCCAGAGCTTCTACGGAGTACTTTGCGCCCCTTCGAGGCGTTTTGATCTGGAATCTCCATGCAAGTCTGTTGCTGTGGAATCCTAGGCAATTGAATTGAGCCAAGTGGGACGTTCGATGTCAGCCTAATGAGGCGCTGTTTTTCGTGCCTCATTGCCGTCTGTATTTGGAACTTTTTTCCTGGTGGTCCTTTCAGATACGACGTACGCGAGATGACGAGAGGTGCTATTGGGAATGTCGTTGTCATGGATATTGGCTTGGGGACAGCTTGATGGATGTTGCAGGGTCAACGATGAGCGATCCCGACCAATAAGGTCCCCTGAAGCGGTTGCACCTGCAGGGTTGAGCTGACAATTCTGGGAAAGCTTGGCGTTCTTGCGTTGAACATTTTTGCTCAGATCTTCAACACGGCTCAATCGGCATGCTCCCAAGGGTCTAGTTAGGGTCGGCTGACTGCGACTCTTCTACTGTAGGCGAGGCAAATATTGCCAATTGGCACCTTATGTACCTATCACAGCTACATCTCCGCGCCCGACTAGTATGGTACGGGCTGATTTGCTTTCACGAATAATACCTCGGTGTTTTCAGCAATGACGCCACCCAAACGTGGGCCCTACTTCTACAAAGCTACGTCGCACAGCAAATTCCCGATAGACGATCGCGTCAGATGACTCCAATTAGCGAATGAGCGAATATTCGCAAACCCCAGACACTGGACAGACTGCCTAAAGGTGGCCGTGCACCAGTGATGACCTGCTGCCTGGAAGCTTTCCAGAAGCCTTCCGCTTTGGTGAGGTGAGCTAATAGACTCAGCCCACTAGGCGAGATAGTTTCCTCCAGCGGCGGCACAGATTCCAAATTTACCAATACCTCCGCCACCCTCGGAGATTCAGATTCTACATATCTTCTGGAAAATACTAAGCTCAAGTTAGGCTGACAGG
This sequence comes from Apiospora phragmitis, assembly GCF_038363925.1. Taxonomy (NCBI): domain Eukaryota; kingdom Fungi; phylum Ascomycota; class Sordariomycetes; order Amphisphaeriales; family Apiosporaceae; genus Apiospora; species Apiospora phragmitis. Next base: position 4,275,419 of record NW_027117400.1, on the reverse strand, counting down.
TAACAGGAGAGCTAATCTCAGTCAAATCGATATCCAAGGCGTGAGTGGGATTGAGGAATTGTGGCAGATGATAGATGCTAGTATGTATGATGGATCTGTCCGGCGTGCTCCGCCACCTTCGGCACAATCCTACTTACTACACATCGGCCTCTACTAGTGGTTAGTGTCTGCTAGATTCCTACCATATCGTCGGGTGAGGTCCACCTCCGCTCTTTGAGGAAGAGGCGAAGGGCGAAGAAGGACAGACTAGGCAGGGTCGCGCCAGCTAGATTCGCCGACTCGGGTGGTCTAACACGGCTTTGCCCCGCCATGCACCGCCGGCCCGTATTTTGCTGACTGGTCCCCATCTCCGCACTGCCCCGGCCGGGCGGATGACCTCGGAGGTTACAACTCGATGTTCTCATATGTGCTGTTGGCTGCCACTCCGTGAGTGAATGAGTGAATGACGGCAAGTCCACCAGCTTAGTATAGCGGATTATGCATAGCCTGCCGAGTTATGGGATCTGGCTTGGGCTGAGTTGCGTCGTTTCTAGAAGAGCTTCAGAACGGTTCGACCTTTCTTCGCCTCAGAAGTGTAGTCGAGTGTCAAGGTCGACGACGTGCCACTGCATGGACTTCAGTAGGCAGTGGAAGACCGGACTCGCAATGGGCCAACAGGATTTGTGCGCTTCTACAAGTGTGCATAAGGCCAACATGAACGTATGCATTCTTGTACAGGCAAGATTATGCTCAAAAATTACCGGGTACCAAGGAAAGGTCTGCATCTAAGGTGCCAGTTTTGCGTTCCTTGTGGATGGTTTACTGAGAAGTTTGGGTTCGTAATTTTTCTCTGACCTAACGCCCCTTTTTTATGCCAAGCGTCTTCCAGAAGATTCTCATCCTTGGACAGCCCACTCTGCCAGCCCGGCTCCGCAATTGGCTAAAAACACAGACCACTGTGCTTCGACTTTATCTCAAGGTTGGCGGCGCAGGAGAGGCTGATCCAGGGACCTTCGTTCCTGTCAAGGCGGTCACCAAGCGCGCCATGGGCACTGAAGATGTCGCGCAGAGACCCGGATACCTGCATTGTATAAATCCAAAATCCTCGTTTGCTGGTTTACAGCATTACCAGGAGTGATGGATGTGTCATCATGGCCATGAGAAGGAGAAACATCCCAGTATTTGTACCTTGGGCCATTTCAGGTGAAAACAAATTGTCTTTTGATGATGTACTAGATGGGAATAAAGGGTTACAGGGTATTCCTCGATGGTACGGTGCTGTCTTCCGAATTACCGCGATCAATTCATCTTCAAATCTGGTTCCCGCGAACTGTCTGTGTAGTCAGTCGTGTGACCAAAGGATGGAGCCTACGGCCAGAGTGGCAAGCTAGCAAGATAGGTACATCATAAACCTGAAACCGGTTCTTCCTATAGCTGGAGCAGTTTCTTGATTTGACTAAGTGAACTCTGTCAATACTGTATCAAGGAGTGGAGAAGAACGGTGCGTAGGTCATACTCATGCCTAGGATGCGAATAGATCGGTCCACGGATGGCCGTAATCGCAATATCGGATAAGGATATCAGTCAAAACAGGGGCCGGTCGTTGCGGAACTTTTTCCTCGGGGCGGCGGTGGTCGTTGCCGTCTTCTTCTTCCTCTCTTGTCCCGTCACCGGACCAGCAGGCGCCGAGCGCGTGGAGCGCACAGAGCAGGCTGAAGCAGAGGAGCAGACGCGGGAGGAGGGGCGGAAGGAAGGAGAAGGAAGCGCTGGATGAGACTCGAAGAGGGGTTGTTGTCTCCTGGTGGCGGGGAGGAGCCTAGGCGAAGAAACCTCCTGGTTGTTAGAAGAAGACAGCTGCCCGCGGCAGACGGCACAAACGGCCAGCGGGCCTTGGTCCCCGTTCTTGCCTTCGCGGCCGTTATCCTCGCTGACTCGGCCGTTGTCGCCACCGCCGCCGCCCTTGGCCCAGCTGCCGCCAAGCCATCTGACCGCCCTGAAGAAACGTTGGCCGTAATGCTTGAACAGGCGAGCACTGTGGTGGAGAACTCGTGCGGCTAGTGCGAGGAGGACTAGGTATCTGAACCAGCGGGCCCAGAAGCCTGACGTCGAGGTGAAGGTCCTGACAAGCTCCAGTCGAGATCCGACGCCCTGGCTTAGCAGCTCTCGTCCTTCTGCCCAAGCGAATGAGCTGGTGACGGAGCTGGGGCTGGTGCTCGGGCTGGGGCGGGTTGGTTCAGTTGGGTCGTTGGACTTTCTGCTCCGCGCGGCGACAATCTGGTTCGACATCTTCTCTGCACTCTTCTTCTGCATCTTCTCCTGCTCCAGCCGAGGAGCAGGCCCGCAGGGATGGGGGGTTGGGGGTTGGGAAAGAGGGAGAAGGAGCAGGCAGGACGAGGCAGGAGGAGAAAGAGGAAAGAAAGGAGAGCATCCCGCCAGGACGGTCGGTCGCTGCCCGCAATATCCCCACTGCTTTTTACACCGCCGATCATGTGGCCCACCTCGTACCAATAGTTCACCTGCGAGGGTACCATATGGGGCCCAATCAGAACGTATTGATATCGATGTCGACTTCATTTCCTTCTTTTTCATTATTCTCAATGTTCATATTCATCCTCATTATCATCGCCATTACCTTCTCCATCTCTTGCCCCTCCCTGGTAAGCACAGATGGGGAAGGAAGAGGAGGGGCAGGAGACGATGGAGTGAGGCATTCCGTCATCGCCGACGCCGCCGCCAATTTCCACATTCCCGACCCCCGGTAGGTAATGTGGTTCTGCATCATTATCAGCTAACGCGAAACCAAGGACAGATGCTAGAAATTCGGATTCCACCATCTGCCATGGAGCCAATAACTTACAAGTCGGACCACCAAAAGGCGAAGCAATGAATATATTTGGAGTGAAAATGGAGAGAGTTAGAGAAAGACTGACTGGAGGCTTTTACGTATGAGAGAAGACGAGGAACCATATTGGACGAGACGACTAGACGAACGAGTAGACAGTGCGGGACGACAGGATGATACGAGGCGACTGAAGAAGACTGGACTAGAAGGAAGAACAAGTAAGTAGTTAGCTGAAGAAGAGAGTGACCTTGGTCCTTGATCGACTCGATGGCCAATGATTGATCCTAGTTTGCGGTGCCTGGTCATGAAATCGGCACGGCTCTTTCTCCCTTGTGGTGTAAAGTAGACGACCTTTGAGTGCAACGTATCAATGCCCTCACCAGATGGCACTTGGATCCCCCGGATTGTGTGAAATAGATGGGTTTCCAGTGAGTAGTGGTCACTTGAGCTTTGCGCCGTCCCATATTTGATCGATGCCCTTCGCGTTCAAGTGTTGCATCTTTCCCCCGAGCGATGCTTGTAAGAAAAACCCCCGACATCTAAGTGCATCCCCATGTTCGAGCAATGCCTCCATGTTCAAGTGATGGCAAACGTCTCCCATCTTCGTGGGTGTGCCTCCATGCGTGAGAATGAGCAGTGCCTCTATGCCCAAGTGTTGCCTCCACTGTTTCCAGATGGGACACCTCACCTGTGTCTTAATATATAGCTGTGTGGAAGGTGATGTCTGTCATGTGTGAATTTGAAGTGTTGACTCCCCTGAATGGAGACGGAGCCCCTGAATAGGCTGGTGAGCTTCCGAGATTTGGGGTGAAGCGTGCACTAGAGGAGGTTTGAGTGAACCGAAGGATTGATTGTGTTGTCTGATAATTGTCCGAGGTGACTGAAGAACGATTGATTGTCTAAGGTGACTGACGAACGACTGATTGTTTTTATATTGTTTGATGATCGTCCGAGGTGACTGATGAACGAGTGATTATTGGTGTTGATGAACGCGCTTTGTTTGTTTGATATCGCCTTTACGCCTGCTTGTGATTGTAGCGAGGTGAGGGAGCTGCTTTGGCTTCGGCTTGGATGATGCCTACTAGACCTGAACGGGTACGCTGTTGATGGATGAAGCGTCTGACCCAGTCTCCATGGTTCAGGCCCCTCACCCCTAAGCATAACTTAAGGGATGAGGGGTGGCGATGCGCTACTGATACACTATCCTCATCGTCTTATCGTACACTCGGTTAATAATAGTCGGTTCTTCTTCTTAACCACGGGTGTTGAAGGCAGACACCCAAGGGTCCTGCTTCGCCGTCGTCTTCGTCGTCGTCTCCGTCTCCGTCTCCGTCTCCTTGCCCTTGCCGTTGCCCTTCTGGTCCGGCCGGGGACCGGGCTGGGAGCGGGAGCGGGAGCGGGAGCGGGTGGCGAGAGAGGAGGGAGGAGGATGGAGAGAGCGAGGGAGAGAGTGAGGGAGAGAGCGGGGGGGGGAGCGGCAGGGGGAGCGGCAGGGGGAGGGAGAGGGGGAGGCCGAAAAACTCCTAGTACTTCCGGGAAGTACAGCCGGGTCAGACGCCGTCCTCGCCCTTCTTGCCGTCCTCGCCATTCTTGCCGTTCTCGTCCTTCTTGCCGTTCTCGCCGGGCTTGCCGTCGTCGCCAGGCTGGCCCTTGTCGCCGGGCTGGCCCTTGGCGCCCTCGACCTTCTTGTCCGCCTTGAACAAGGCCAAAACCCAGCGAATTCCCCTTATAAATATGATAGACACTCACAACTGTGGCCATCATAATCTGTGTACACTTATACACCCAGTCTATATTGGCGTCCGACCCCGCCGGGGCTGAGCCGCCGAATGTCTCATTCGACATCCTTGTTCTTGTTCTTCTTCTTCTTCTTCGTCGTTGTCGTTGTCGCTGTCGCTGTCGCTGTCGCTGTCGTCGTCTCTCGTACGTATGCAGAGGAAAGCAGAAGCAGAACGCCCCGGGACTCGGGTGCTGCACTACCAGACTGCACCGTGTAGCACATCGCATTGCTCCTGCCGTGGTATGGTGCTTTGAACTTATCAGGTGCGAGAACGAGTTCCTCCCTCATTCGCGGCACGCCCAAGTTCCATGGGAAAGCAGGCCCGATACATAGTTGGGGTCTGTTTTGCTTACTCTACGCATCCATACGGCAGCGGACAGTCGTCGTGATGTTTATCCCACAACGGGAACTAGAGGCCAGAGGCCTAGACAGGCCTCTCTAAAGGGGCAGTGCGCTTCGCAGTGCGCTTCGCAGTGCGCTTCGCAGTACGCTCATGAGGAGACACGGCAGTTCCTGGCTTACTGAGTGTTTAAGGGGAATAGAGAACTGCCCAATGTCTATATATTTGGTATTATATGCAACTTAACAGGAGTGTTTGGCTCCATATGCTGGACTCGGAGCAGCTATAACATTAGAGTTACGTGCGCCAGACATGGCCGTACACGAGAAGTTTTGTCTTTATTGAGCCCCTTAAATACTTGTAGCTTCTTTACCTTAACAAAGGCTGACCCCAACTCTGCGACGGACGGAGCATTCAACTACAGCACATTCCCTTCATCACTTGTCCCTTATGTCCGAAGAAGCACGTTGGGAACGCATTGGCCTGTCCAGCTCTCGGTGCAAGTCGGGTAGGCATTGATCTATTAATTAGTCGGTCGCCGAAGCCTGTTGTCTTGGGCACAAATCTCCTCAACTATGAACTAAGACAGAATTGGTCATTTCATACATCTAGCTATTGCTGAGCATGGCAGGCAAGGACAGGCAAATCTGGTGAGTCTGTTTCCTCGCCCCTTTTCCCCCTTACCCCTTTTCCAGCCACTTTGATAAGCCACACAGCCACTCCCTACTCAACAAGAATTTGTGCTCACGGGGAAGAAAAGAGAAGCAGAACGTCCGCGACGTCGATATATGACATCCTGAGACGTAATCAATGCTTCTGGAAAAGGGTATAGGAAGATGCTTGGAATGGAAGAGGTTTGTTAGAAAGTAGTCCGGAAGAGTTAGGAAGGTTTGGACACTGTCGAATCCGGGGATTCCGTGGCAGCAACTTTGCGCAGATATCTGTTGGAAGTTTTTTGCTTATCAAGATGGCCCTTGGAGTTGAAGGCCATGTCATAGTAGGGTCGGTAGCGGAATCTGATGGAGGACTTCGTGTATTTGTCACTCGACCCGCGACGTGGGCCTGCTGGAGTGCCTTCTGCGACTGTTGTCGGGCCACGGGAGCAGCCGGGCCGGTAGTGGAGGATGCCTCTTTGCTCGAGGGAGAAGTTCGGGTCTGCGTCGATCGAACCGCGGCGTGAATACCGTTAGCGTAACTTTTTCATGGCCTCGATAGAAATAGTAGGCGCAGGGCCCTTGACTATCGGCCGCGACGACGTACGACGACCACTAAGCCCTTGCCTGCGAGGCAAACCGCGCAAGGGGTGGCGCGCTCGGTGCCGCTAACTTGGAGTAGAGCTACCCGGAGTCGTCGACAGTTCGTGTACTCTAGTCCGTGTCACAGGCTCCGCGGCCCTAGTAATTTATGGCTACTGACCTCGCATCCGAACACATTACAAAGCCGCTGCGGCGGATGCCTCCCTGTTTGTAGCATTTCTGTCCTGATAGAACTTCCGGATCACCAGAGTGTCTTCGGATGGAGGCTTGACGTTTCCTCCGGCGACGACTCTGAGCTTCTCGAGACGTCTCTTGGTCTTGAGATGCTTGGCCAGAGCCCGTCTTAGACTGCAGGGCGATGTTGCAGTCCTTGCATTTGTGCTTCCCGGAAGCAAGAGCGTGGGTCCGTGTGCCATGAGCATTCTGAGACATTGGCTTGAGAGTTTCTCATATAAGAAGTGGCAAGCCCCAATCAGAAGCTGATCGCCCATGTATGGTAAGTAGAAAAGACCAAGCTTCAATGTCGGTTCAGGCTCTGCGCGTCATCAGACTGCACCACACAACACGTCGCATAGCGTCTGCCGCGGTATGGTGACTGAAATCGCCAGGTGCGAGAAAGAGCACCCCCCTTCGAGGGCAGGTGGACATTCCAGAGAGAAGGGAACAGACCCTGTAAGATCCTGCCGTAGCAAGAGTCTAGTTTGGCTACTATATGCATCTGTATGGTAGGAGACAGTTGTCCCAACTATTGTTCCACGTTTTCATTATCCCACGCGAGTATTACTCCTACTCTCCGTCGAATTTATTCCATACCAATAATCAGAACCTTTAGCTAATTGCAAATGAGGGATTTGCCGTCATCGCCACGCTCGCCCTTGTCATCTCCGGGCTCACCAAACACTCTTCCACGAGTCAGATCGCTCACGAGGAAGATAATATCTGGTAGGTTTCTGGAATCATCTATCCAGTCTAGACGATATTCTGCAGTCGTCCGGTCACCTGGAGCGCCAAAAGACCAAAGTTCGTCAAGTACTCTGGGGAACTGCCACTTCCGTCCCTCACACTAACCCTTGTCACCGGGCTGGCCCTTGGCACCCTCGTCCTCCTCGTCCTCCTTCTTGAACCAGGCCCAAACCCAGCGAATCCCCTTTAGAATATAATAAATACTCACAATTGTGGCCACCATGATCTGCTTAAACTTATACCACCAGTCTATGTTGGCGTCCGAACGCTCTGGTGCTTTTACGCCATGATGGCAAGGCTGGGTGCTTGTTAGTTTTGGCACTCGTTCGACGCTTCGGAGAAGAGGCGCGTTCATAGGCGACAGGCTTATCAAGAACCAGGGTGCCCTCCGGGCGCCACGTCTTGACCCAGGATTGGCCGTTGCCTGAGTAGCGCTGGAGCGCGCTGCGTCACTTTTGGTTGTCGATATTGCCATTGCTATCAACCAGGCGAGCCACGGTACGATCGACGTTAGCAATGGTGAAGGGTAAGGTGGTCACCGAGCATCCAACATCCTGTGGATGTACTCTTTCACGTTCTTGGCTTGATCCTCGCTCTATTCCCTGGGGACAGGTACAATGAACGGGTCTAGATCAAGAACGTCAAATGGGCTAGGTGCCGGCTCCATCTTGTAGATCTGATGAAGGGCTGAGATTGCGTGTAGACGGCAGGAGGAACGAATGCCTAGATCTAGTGGACGCGAGTCAGTACAGGTAATGGAAAGCTGACGAGGTCGTAGCAAGAAAAAAAGTGAATTTAGAGAGGGAAGATAAATAAGCAGCTCGTGAATGTAATGAGAGAGAGAGCAAATCGACGAGGAAAGAACCTACTTGTACAAAACGAGCCACGACAAGCACTGGAAACTGAAAATGGCGGAAACTGCTAGGGAGAGCAAGACGGTGAATAGGAATGGCGCCGATATCGATGGAAATACCCTCGTGGTCAAGGTTGCAATATTTCGAAGAGGGCTGTGATTAGCAAAGGTTGGGTGCCATGGGTTATCTCAAAAATTCAGTCCAGCCAGCGCCAGGTCCACACTTGTGGCTTCGACGTACTTTTTTTTGTATGGGGCCACCACCCAAAACCAACATTTTACGTGCAAAGGACCAACCGGCGCTAGCTGGTCTGAACGCTCGATAGGATTGGTAGCGTATTTCGTGCTCAAGGGGATAGTACTAGTACAGGTTTACGAAAAAAAAAAAAAAAAAAACATTTACGTAACTTAATTTAGGCGGCCCGTACTGCCGTGCGTAGGCGTAAATAGCCGGTCGTAACCGTACATGTGGCTGGAGGGTGGCTAGAGGTGGCTTTCCCGGGCCGTACCGGAGGTAGGTATTAACGAGGGGCAGCTGGGAGCGGAGGAAAAGGGGCAGCTGGGAGCGGAGGGAAAGAGCTGGCGCCGACGAGGGAAAGGATCTGGCGCCGATAATAAGGAGCTGTTGACGGAAGGAAGGGGTAAGGGGTATCGGCGATTAGAGAAATAGCTGGTGATAGGTGTCGGCGTACGTGGCCGTACCCCTCGCTATAACCTAAGTGAATTGGAGCCGCGAAGCGGCGTAGTGTGGCTAGTAGAGAGTATGTATTTATTAGATATGGTCCTTCTCAATATATCAAAGCATCTCTTTATTTCAGGCAACGTAAGTACGCATTGTGACCCTAGCCATAGGAATCATTACGATGAAGATATTCAAACTTTAACTGGTGAGAATTCCCCTCCTTTGGTCATGTATGTGACTAAATGCAGATTGGGACGGTTCAGACCTTTGGCTGTCTGTAAAACCTGCCCGTACGTCTTATGAGTGGAGGGCTTGTCGTATCGGGAAAGTCGGTTTTCCCAGTCATACTGGTATTCCCCATGTGTAGTAGGGCCAATCTCCTGTCAGAATGTTTTCCCACTTTGGCAGGGATCTATGAGTCGCAGCACCCAAGTCCCTGTAGCAGGTGAAGCGCACATGGACTTCGCGACCCACCACTTCTACGTGATACCCCAGATCGCTGTAACACTTCTCACATATGTGCAGATCGTTCTGGCTGCTGCCATTTGAACTACTCCAACGTAACCCCCTGTCCAATGCCCATCGTCCTCAAGGAGGAAATGTGATATACATCGATACGGCAATGAGCCCGTCGTTGTCACGCACCCTGATTTGTCCCAAACGTACGGACTCGTGAGAGCAAAGGCGAACCGTGATGGAGGGCCAAAAGGCGTGCCGCGCATCCATGGTATACATCAGCTCTTGCTTTTGCAAGAAAGTGCCGTTGTCGAAATAAATCCTGCTCGACCAATTACAGGGCATATCCCGGTGCGTGGTAGACTTGATGACGGACGTGCCTTGGCACGATATTTCCGGAATGAAGGCGAGCTTGACCTTGGGGTCTAGCCTGCGGCGCGCATAATTTAGATGGTAGAAAGCGAGATGGTAAGGTACGGCGTCATGGATGGGCTGTAGGGTCATGATGGAACCAGTATCAAAAGGTAGGTCCGACGTGTATGGAGAACCCTTGTCGGCGTTGAAAACTGGCTTCATTTCGACCGTATCGTCTCCTGTGGACTTTAGTAGTGCGTAGCCGTCAGCTGTCGTGCTGCTCCAGCCGACACGACGCAGGATGGACTCGGTGGCAGACAAGTACCACGGTCTTTTCGGAAGGAGGCTTGGGTTATGACAAGGGGCTTTTGCAGTGGATTGTGCTGGTCACAGCCTTGGTGTTAGTAGCAGACGCAGGGCGGTTGACCCTGCCAACGTCCGTCATGCTTGTCATCACCATAGACCAGCGTAGTCGAGGATTCGCGGTCCATGGACTCATCGGATAAAGGCATCGTGTCTGCTACCAAAGGGTGGTTGTGGGGGTTGAGGGTTAATTGTAGGGAATGCTTGTCGAGCGCATATTGCGCTTTTATGTGTCACTGCATACTAGCCAAAGAAGTTATCTTCTGCTTGCTGTATTAGGTTCGCCTGTTCGAAGCCATCTCCGCAGAAGAGAAGTGTTCAGCGAACCTAAACTCGGCGTGTTCCAAGCCGAGGTCAAACTCTAGCCGTAGAATGTGGTTTGTCTGTGAATGCCCTTCTCAATTCACTCAATCTTGCTCCCTTCACTTTCGACATTCATACCTCGACGCTGGGTTCGTGACTGGTGTGAGACAGGGCTTTGGACGCTTTTGTCTGCCTGCCTGTAGAAGCCGTCTCGGGCAAACCGTCGTCAAGGCAAAGCACGATGGGTTGCTCGACCATCCTGGTATATTCTGAATTTTCGTGGTAAGGAAAAGGGGGTCGGGCTGGACAGGCCTGGGTCCTCAACCAAGGCCGGCCCGTTCCATTCAATACGACACGTTCTTCTGTGCTTATCAGATTAGAAACCAAGATCATGGATGATGTATACCAGTGTAGCATCACTTGACTCCTGGTTTGTAGGTGTCTGTCGGGGCAGTTGTCATACTCAAGTCTCTCTCCCCTCTTTGCACTAGGGCCGTTCCGTCCCGTTTCCCGCGAGATGCCCCCTAGTCAACATGCTTGGCAAACTGTCTTATTCCAGGCCAGAGGTAACGAGTGACCCCAGTAGCTCGAATAGTAGCAACTTACCGCGGGTGAGTTCGACGAACATTCCGCAACCCTCAAAAGTGGTCGGGTCTCTGTGAGTCACTTCGCGAAGAAAAGCCCTGAGATATTGATGTAATGTCTTTGTGAACGAACTCACGCAAAGAAAGGGAGTATCTATTTCTTGCGTAGAGGCTGTATTAAATGTTATAACGGACAGTGGCGAGCGCTCGCTCCTGAGCCCCGGATGCCCGAGCTGCTCCCCTTTTTCGACGAACGCGAGAGTGAGGCCATTTCCCAGAACGTGGGCAGAGAGCCGGAGGGGGGACACCGCCTGCCCTTGCCCGCCCTGCCCCCACCCCTGATGTTATACGAACTCGCCGTCGTCGTCGATTTCGAAGACGAGGGTTCGCCTCCGCCTGCCATGGTGTCCGACGACGAAGACCGCAGCCTGGCCCTGTCGAGCGCCAGCGCGACCTTGGGCGGTGGCGCCGATGCCGTCTCGAAGAGCATGGACTCGCCCATGTCGGCGGGTCGCTGGTCGCCGCGGCAGGACGTCAGCGCCTCCTTGTGCTCCTTGTGGCCCCGCTCGATGTTGGTGTCCAGCATCTGCGTCCACTCCTGCTCGATCTGCTGTCGCGTCCGGGACCGCATCTCGAGTTGTCTCTTCTCCCGAACCAGGTCCCCAGACTTCTCAGGATACTAAACTCTACCTTGAGCTTGATAGAATACACGAACCTGTGGAGGGGACCGTTTTTTAGCAATAGCCTCGGTAAATATAATCTAATAATATAGGCGACGCATGGTAGGAGCGCGGCCCAAACATCATCGGTTTATCATGGAAAAGAGGTCGAGGGGAGGAGGCTCTGCATCTTACGCTTTGTAGCTTGTTTGAATCAAGTAGTTTCCGGACCATTCGAAGTAGATGATACTGATGTCCAGGCACAGGACCAGCACGTGAACAAAGAACAGGTGGATGAGCATGTTGCGTATCTTGACGCGGGCCCGCAGCCTGTCCTCGTTCCAGAATTTGTAGCACTTCCATAGATAAATGGTGGACAGGCAGGACTCCTCGAGGAAGTAGAGGACGACCTGGATCTTCTCGTAGATGATGTAGGGCAGCAGAAACCGGTGGGCGATGGGCGAGGACGCGTTCGAGGCGATAACGAGGACCCACGCGGGCACGCTGGTGACGATGGCGACGGTGATGATCATGGCCAGGACGAGGCGTAGCTGGAAGACCGTCAGGGACAACAGGTGCAGTCGCGAATACAGGACGAAGGCTTGGCCAACGACCATGGGCATCCACCCCAACAAGATCAGGAAGGCCACGAGTATGCGGTCGTTGGTCAGCCCCAGGTTGTTGAGGATATTGGCGGTGGCCAGGATGGGGATGCTGCCCGTGGCGACGAGGAGGCTCCAGAAGTAGGACCCGTGCTTCCTCAGGGAAAAGAATATCATGAAGAGAAGCTCGATGCAGTTCCATATGGCGATGGCTTCGAGCACCACCACGGGGATCTGCTGGCGCGGTGTCAGCAGGTCGGGGTTGATGCTGTTGCCGATCCCCACGTCGACATGATTAATTCGAGGGGCGAGTCTGGTCAATGCAGTAAGTCTCGACGAGCTCCGTTCCATCTCGCTGGTACCCAGATGCTGCCCTAGCAGGCTGCTTCCTTCCCGTCTGTGATTTCAAGCCCTCTCATACACAGCTACAAGCCGTGAAGCCGCCTCAGCAAGGTGATCTGCATTGTTCGTACGATGTGCAGAGTGATCAGCATCATGCCCAGGCTCGAACCTGAGATTCGGACGCGGGTAGAGGTTGGTAATTAAAGTGCGACTCGGATAGAGCCCGTTTGCTGCGAGTCATGACGGCTGCGAGCACAGTTCTCTCTTTGGTCAACGTGTCAACCTACCACGTAGAAGGGGTAGGCCTGAGTCGAGATCGCCACAGTACACTGCAATAGACAACGGATGAACAACGAACTCGTTTCCCAGCGAGAAACGACCCGAGGTAGTATGCCGGCTAATACTAAGAATTGTCTATGACGAGATCATCAGTCACCCGGTCGTCCGGTGCTTCGTAGAAGCTTATCGCTGCTGCTGAATCAGGGCTCGCTAGTGAGCCCGAATAGGGATATATTACAGCAGAAATTTCCGGGTAGTCTTCTCCCATGACATACAACTGCTGTATCATAGTATGTGCTTTATTGGCTTCATTGGGCTCTGGTTCCTTCGTTCTACTTGAGTGGTTTCGGTTCGGCCGCCGTCCTTGTTGGGATTGCGACATTACTTGTTCGACTGCGACAACGATGAAGATTCGCATCAGTTCCTAGCCTCCTGAGCCTTGTTCAACACTGGTTACTACTCAGTCTGAAGCGCTCTATAGGCGATCCGATATTGGATGTTCGGATAAGATCCAGCCATCGAGAATACATTTTTCCGAGTAGTCCTTTTCCTCGTTGGGATGCTTTACGTATATGGCTATGCCATTAGATGACGTATGGCCGCTTCGCCTCATTTATCTCGAAATCACATTTCCGACTCGGGCAAGCACGACCTTGCCGCGGGCCAGTCAGCGGAATGACGCACTTGGTAGATACGACATCTACTCGTTTTTACTCGTTCATCGTCACTCTTGATCCGCTGCGGCTATGCCCAGATCCAGCATCTTCTCGTGGATCATCTCGGCAACTGCCGCCATGCCCTCTGCGTTCGGATGATACACGCCCCCGGCAAAGAGCAATCGCCAGCTCCACCCGGATACCCACGGCCGTTCCGCCCCCATACCGTGTCCCGCACTAGGTTCTGCAACGGGGACCCGCACGCACCACCCTCTGCCTCCCTCCTCCCCTGCACAGCCTTCACCGTCGCGACCCGCACCTGCTCGGCAACTTCCCGGTGGTGTGCGAGCCGCCGGCGTGGCGAATCGTTGTCAAAGGGCACGTGGACGCCAGGCTTGACGTGGTCCCCAACCACCGTCAGGTACTCGACGACCAAGACGCGGGCACCGGGCGCGCGGGCGTGGACCGCATCGAGGACCTCGCCGTAGCGCGTGGCCAAGGCCTCTGCATCGAGTGGCGGCTCCTTCTCTGGCTCCACCGGACGGAACCAGCGGTACACACGAGTCGCGACGCGGAGAAACCAGTACGCGTCGAAGCTGTCCATGAACAGGCCCCCGATGTAGCCGATGTCGTTGCCGCCGCCGAGGATCAAGACGACGTCGGTGTCGGGGGGCAGCCCTTCGATCTGCGGCGCGAAGGTGGTGTACTTATCCACGACCTGCGGCTCGTCGAGAATGTTGCGCAGCGTCGCGCCCGAGACGGCCAGGTCGCTAAGGCTGGCGCCGCCTAGACGCGCGGAGAGCAGGTGCGCGTAGTTGGCGCGGGACCGAGCTGCCTTGGCGTCGCTGACCGGAGGGATGCCCGGTCCGGCTGCGAAGGAGTTTCCAAGGCTGGCGAGGCGCAGGGGTGGCATTTGGTAGGCAACGGGGTATGTCTGTATGGGTATTGCCTACGAGATACCGCAGTTGATATCGGGGCACTGATCTGATTGAGACGAAGGTACAACTTATAGTGACTTGATCTCCTGCCTATTCCAAGGCTATGAAAAGGCAAATCAAACGAAAAGCATACGCGGACGATTACGTTTGCAGATTGGTATCACTATTATGCTAGATGTTGAGGATGATCAAGTCAGGTCTTGGGCTTTCGAGTTTCGAAGCGGGGAGTCCCGAAAATAGCCAAAATAAGGACCAGCTTACGCACGCACATGCTCCTTCCTCGAGCCCTCCTAAAGTAGGAAGTACTTACTTACGGTGCAGACCCCATGATCCTGACCTTGAGTGCTACTTAAGATCTTGCCGATTAACATCCCGCTGAAAAGTGAGATAAGTTATAAACCCCGAGTGTGACTCGTCCGCTGACAAGTCGCCGCTTACGCCAATATTCTGGGGCAATTCACGATGCGCGCATCCATCACATGTGGCATAACGCGAATGCAGAGACAGCGACACGAAAAGACACAATCATGGTTACAAAAAACCGTGCAAAACTTCGGGTGTTGTTTGTCACTTATCAATTAGGTGGTATATGACGATGCAAACAACCATATTACTCCTTGGGTATCTCCAAATAGTGACCCATCTTGGCTTTGGCGGGCCATGAGAGCCTCTGTAATCATGTTCCGTGCCAACTCAAACGTCCTGACAGCATATTTATTACTTTGATTTTCGGACTGCCTCTGCGATTTTACAGAGCTGCAGCCAGGCCCATGGCAACACCAGCCGCCAGGCCAGCGATCACCCTACCAGTCGCCGCGGGAGCACCGTTAGTGCTAGTGCCAGTGGTCGAGGCCTTGTCATCATTGGCCGTCTGCGAAGGGCTGTTACCGCCGCTACTCTTAGGTCAGCGGTCTGCGAGGGACCCGCAGAGCCGCCGGTACTGGAAGGGGCCGCCGCCGTGGCCGACGCGCCGCCGGCCGCCTTGCCGCCGAGGACCGAGGTCTCGATGGCCTGGTACGCGTGCACGTAGCTCTCGATGGCCTTGCGGTCGCCCTCGGGCACGCCCTGCCGGTACCAGCTGGCGGTGGTGAAGGGCATGTCGTAGCCGTCGCCGACGCTCAGGTCGGTGGCCGACGCCGAGTAGGCGGCCATGTAGACCTCGTTGGCGACGCTGCGGTACTTGGCGTCGGTGTAGATGTCCTTCTCGTACTGGTAGAGCGCGCTCGCGAGGCTCGTCGCCACGGCGCCCGTCACCTGCGGCGGGATGTCGTCGTTGTAGTAGCCCGACAGGACGCCCTCGGCCGGCACCGACGACGGCAGCGCGTACATGGACTCGGTGGGGTCCGGGGTGGGCGCGACGTCCTGCTGGGGCAGGGCCATGGCGGCCAGAGGGGCCAGGGACAACAGGAGCGAGAGGCTGTGCATGGTGGATGGATTGATGATATTATAAACGAATGTGGCGCTGGCAGTGGTCGACGAGCAACAGGACGGTCAATAAAGCGAGTGAATGGGTTAGGTAGGTGGTGATGAGGAAGAGAGAGCGACAGCAAAGAAGTTATTTACTACCTACTAAGACATCCTGCTATTTATAAATTTGCCGTGCCGCCCCCTTGCGTGGGCAGTTGCTATGGCCTGATACCAATTTCCCGGCTGCCTTACTACGATTGCATATACGGAGATTAGGGGGACCCGATCGGTTTAGTAAATGTGATCGCTCGCTGTGATTCGTTCCGGGGATCACAAAGAAAAGGCCTGAGCCAGAAAGCTTAGGCTGGAAGAGCCACATTTCTAGGCAACCTTGTCGGTTCGCGAGCCGCCGGCAGGACTTTTCTGCAATAGGAAAGAACATCGTCCAAGCTGAAAGACACGATGTTTGAGGCTACGCGGTAGCGAGACCTGACATATGGGATCGAAGCGGCACGCATACTTACAGTACAGACTGAAAATTCAAATGCCGAGCAACGTCTGATGGCAATTGCATGTATGTATGTATGGTGACGAAGGCCTCCCTCAGCGGCGTTAACCCCCGAACTAACAACCCTCCACCTCGTAATTGGAGCTTACTTCCATGTTGGCTTTACGCCGCTGCAGGCTCTGTGTGTTACCGTTTCCGGTGCTGCCAAGCGGTCAGACACGATTCCATTGGAGGACTGTGTCTCGGCGCAAGCCTGGGCGCAATTTGTCGTACAGATGACAAGCCACTCAGGGATGCAGATGCCGTCTTCCCCAAGCTTTCGGGATGATGTGAGTCAACCATCAAAGGAGGGCTGTAGCCTGATCACTGAATATCGGTGAGACTAACAGACAGGTAATTGTAAGTAAGGCTGCGTCCTGTAATCAGTAGATGCCAACGGAAGACATGGTGCGAAGCATACATAAAGCATGGGAGAGTGCGGCTCAACGAGTCTGTCAGGCCGGGGTGAGAAACCCGGCCAGTTTCTTTACATGAGCCTAACAGTCATATCAGTTCAAGAGATATAATTCGTATTCTGGTCATGAAGAAATCAACGCAATTGCGAGGTTCCAATGACAAGGTCACCGGTAGTCGAGGGGCTTCAACAACCTTCGGAGGCCATGCGAAGACCAACGGTGGCTCAGACCTCCACTCAGCTGCGAAAGGATCCTCACCAGCAGCATCTTCGTCGCAAATTGCCCAAGTCATATCACAGCAAGTGAATGAGGCAGTGCACTCGCGGAATACAATGCCGGGCAGGACGCAGTACAACCCTCATGTAACAGTTCCATGGGAACGGTTCGCACCCCCACGACGAGGCCAGAATGTCGCCGAGTGGTATCACAACCTGCCCGACCCTTGGCCTGTGAAGAAACCCAATGGGAATCACTAATCGTGACTGATCTACACGGAAATTGGCAAGACAACAATATGGCCAAACTCAACTCGATACTTCCATTTTCATCCCGCTATATTCATCCATACGCCGATCCGGTTCTAACCGAATTGGTATCAAAAACAATAATGCAAAACCTCATCTCCCAACTACATATATACAACAAAATCATATAGACAAGAAAATCAAAGGGCAGGCCAATCCTGTCTTAGTGGGCCATGGACTTTCCAATCTCGCTTTGGAAACCGTCGGCCCTCTCGAAGCCGTTGGAATGTGTCTGGTAGTCCATAATGGCCTGGTAGACCTCGTCCTTGGAGCTCAGGACGAAGGGCCCGTATTGGACGACCTGCTGGTCGAGGACCTGGCCCGCGATGAGGGCGAAACGGGCCGGGGCCGCAGCGTCCGCGGGCACCTCGACATTGACCATATCGCCGGCGCGATCGAACACGACGTTGTGGTACTGGCCTACCGCCTGCTGTGTGCGGCCGAGGCCGAACGTGGCGGAGCCCTCGAGCACGTACGCGAAGGCGTTCCAGCCCGCCGGGATGGGCTGGGCCAGCTTGCCGCCCGGCTGGATGTCGACGTCGAGGATCCAGACGGGGGTGTATGCGAGGTCCTTGACGCTGTCGACGCCGGCCGACTGGCCCGAGATGACCTTGACGCGGACGCGGCCCTCGTCGACGGTGGCCTGGGGGATCTCGGCGGCGCGCAGGTCGCGGTAGCGGGGCTCGCACATCTTGAGGTCCTTGGGCAGGTCGACCCAGAGCTGGAGGCCGACGTTGGCGCTGCCGTCGGGGTTCTGGCGCGGCATCTCGGCGTGGACGATGCCGCGGCCGGCCGTCATGAACTGCAGGTCGCCCGTCTCGATGGTGCCCTTGTTGCCCGCGAAGTCCTCGTGGTCGACGGCGCCGTGCAGCAGGTACGTGATGGTCTCCTGGCCGCGATGGGGGTGGTCGGGGAAGCCGGCGCCCGGCTTGATGCTGAAGTGGTCGAGCATCAGGAAGGGCGAGAAGTTGCGCAGCTGCGGGGTGCCGACGGAGCGGCGGACCTTGGCGCCAGCGCCCTCGGCCGTCTCGACGGCGAGGAAGACCTTCTGGATGGCTCGGGAGACAGACATGTTGGCGATGTTGTCGGAGGGATCGGCGGGTGACTGTGGTTGAGTTGGTGGTGTCGTCAAGTCGCTGTAGTAAGTGTTCAGTGCCTTGAGGCTGGTGGAAGCAAACTCGAATAAGTGTTCTCTGAAGATCACGATGGACAAAATGGCAACGGCGATGGAAATGGAAAGCGACACGAACTTCATTGAGATGGAGTCTTGGGTCTTTTCTATACTCAGTGGCAGTTAGATTGGAAAGCAGGCTCTCAGCTATTTGATGCCGGTTTATAAGTATGTGGAAATGCCAGGAATGTTCGCCTCTTCACCTCCATTCTCCCCATCGTGAAATCCTGGCTTTGGTAGGCTGGTAGGCTGGTAGGCTTGTCAGCGGTTGGTGAGCATGGAGAGTGCGCACAAACGGGCTTGTATGTAATCCCTGACAAAGATTTACCTCAGCGGGGTCCAGCCTTCTAACCCCACTTTGGTTCTAGCTCTTTGGCATCAGGACTGCCTGACTAAGCTGCACATAATGCAGACGAATGCGCTAAGACAACCTACAAGCTCTGGCTGTAAGTCGGTACCTGTAGCAGAAGCACCCAAGCCTGCAAGCTGAGACGATAGGGGGCTGACGCTCTACCGCCTCGAGACAGAATGCACACAATCCCTTTGGAGTATCAAGCCATGGATCTCGAGGAAGTTTACATGTTTATATGGTACTAATTTTCAAGATTCTGAATATATTCGAATACTCTGAAATCTGTTCCCGCTCTATTTTTCTATGCCTGATACATCTTTTTATCTGTTCCGAATATAATTTATAAATAAGATGTGGTGTAAGAGTGAAATAAAGGTTATAGCTCTGGTGATGGTGATGCCGGCTATGTAAGTCCACTAGCGGGGCAGTAAGAATCGCATTCACCTTACAGTCGAACAAAACCATTCTTCCACCTTGGTGTAATAAAGTTAATACACAAATCTCTACTTATCGCCGATTTCTCATGGCTCATCTGTTATCAATATTCTTTACACTCACCTTTTTCACACTCGCTGACACTCCTCACACTCGCCGCGTTGGTGAAAGCGTACAAGCTCTGGGAGGAACGAGGTAGTAGCCTTCGCGCTGAAGCGCAAGACGATTCGGGGGCTCCTTGACGGCGATGTATCCCACGAATTGCGAGAGGCCTTGCTGAAGGAGACGATATCGGCGCTCAAAAAGATTACCACCAACGCATTTTCCCCAGCCACGCCAGTGTTCAAGGATCTTCAGCAGCTACTGCTGGACTTCATGCACATGATCCTCTTCGTGCTAATTAACGAGGAAACCGCATACCCGCTTCTCCAAATGCGCCTGCCTCAGAACCCATTGCTTTGGTTTGAACTCTTGGAGCATCATATGATGCTCGGAACACTCGCCGCTATTGCTCCCTTGGCCAAGGTTACCAAGACAATCATCTGCGATTGCATGTGTGAGACGTTCTTTTTCTTTAGCATGAATAGAGTTGTTCTCGTCGTTGAAAACAGTTCTCTTCGCTGTTGGAAACTCCTACTACTACGACGCAGCAGCCTGGGCACAAGACGTCGCCATTTTCACCCCGTCCGGCCGGGCCATTGCTCAAGGAGAGCCTCCCAGAGCGCCTCGGATGGCCGTTCAGAAGGCCGAAGAATGCATCCAGGAAGCCCAGACGGTGTACGATTGGGCCAAGAAGAACCAGGAGAGCATGTCCGAGATCGCGCCGCCGAGGAGGAGCAGTCGACGGGGCAGCGCTTACAGACAGCCAAAGACGCACTGTGCGAGGTGGGTAAGAGGGAGTCAGCATGCCGCTTGTACGGGAGGCGGATGCGAATATTGAACCCAAGCAAGTCTCCCCCGGCTGGAACAAATATGCCCTGTGGCAGGCGAACACCACAGACGAGGAAGGCCAGCCCATCCGATGGCCCCAGATGCCAAGCAATTCAGATTAAGTGGGCCATCTTCGTCGTCCAGTCCGGTCTGAGTGGCTTGGGTCTGTGTGGAGACCAAGTCCGGCAACTTAAAAGTCCACTCCAAAGAGCTTGAGTCCGATGACAAGCTTCATTGATGGTGGTCGCCTGAATTTCGTCTCTCTTCATTTTCTCGACCTTAGCCTCAAGTTCTCGAATCTTGATTCCTGTCTTTTCGTGCTTACGAGAGAACGTTCTGCTGTCAGCCCCTCTTTCAAGGGAGTGTTCTCTGTCTCTGTTCTGCAATTCCAGAAGATCTCTTTCGTACTGTCTCGTGAACGTCGGACGTCTCTCCAGTTCCTTGATTCTGCTTGCATGTTTGTCCCACTCCTCCTTTGTCGGAATTCTTCCTCCTCTCAATTCCTCATTGAACAGTTCTCGGACTGCCTGTCCAGAGTCTGACAGCTTTTGGCCTTGGCGAGCGAGGAAAGCCAGGCTTATGCGCGCAAGCTGGTCCCCAAGTTCCTCAGAGTGAACAGTCCCCGATGCTGCACTTCGCCTTGCAGAATCCGGACCAGCTGCACCTCTACCAACGCAAACAAATCCATAGAGCTTTCCCTGCGACGACCGGAACTGTTGTACCAAAACACGTTCCTGCGATCGCCCTATAAGGGCCTGAAACTCCCCGTCCTCGTTTACGAACCTGGCGCCGGCGAGGCTTGGGACTCTACATAGGAGGACGCCACCGATTTCATGCTGGAGAGGCTTGAGCTTGGGCCAGAACCGTACCCATCCCCAACCGATGGAAAACGATCTGATACAGGAAAATACGAGCTGAAACTTTGTCAAATATGTTCTTAGCAAAACGAAAATTCAATCTTGGTTCTTCGAAACAGAGTAGTATTAAAACTATTCAAACTCGGCTCGTGACTTCAAACGGCTTTCCATTATATTGAATTACTAATTAAGCCAACCTTCCCTAAATAATAACTGCCGTGTCTTCCCTAACCACTTAGGGGCTCCGAAAGCCGGCAGATAACGTGAGTGAGTACTATATCTTTCGACTTAGAGGTGGCAGCGCTACTTATTTCAACAAATTCTCACACAGCTGCAGATAAAGCCAGAGGTATACTAGCTTAACTATTTAACCTAATAGAACATCCTCGAGGAACATGGCCATACACTAATCGAGATACTCAAAGGCTCGTGGTGGCAAGATGATTGACCGGGGGCGAGACCATGCGTTCCGGTATCGTGGGAAGTACGAGTACGGACAGGCTTGTAGACTAACCTTCGATTGCCTTTTTATAATAATACATTCCTGTATGATATACATACAGGAATAGGAAATCGAGCTAGCTATGACTTGTATCTGTTTTACCGACCATAATCAGAGCTTAGGATAGCTTCCCAGGGCAAGTGCAGTCATATGTACCAGCTCCCTAGTGCTTCTCCTAAACCAATCCGAACCGCCCGGGATCTCAGGCAGGTGTCGGGATATCAACCTTGACAGCAATCATATTCTCAGACCAAAACCCAGTCACGTACAACCACGCCTGGCGCTTGCCCCCTTTTTTATCCTCAAGCGAGGATGTGGAGGAGGGGCCGACGGTGACCAAAACCGCGGTACTCGCGGTGCGGATCCGGGAGCCGTCATCCTGGAACAGCAGCGTTTTCTCCCAAACGCGCCTCTGGGGCTCCGGGTCGAACCGCGGTTGCGCGAACCACACCCTCGCGTCGTTCCTGGGCAGCACGGCGCCGTCGGCCCCCTGCTTCATTGTTGTGTCTCCTGTGTCGTTGTGGTGCCGGGGATGCTGAAGATATCGCCCACACCGGCAAGCACGACTCCGCTGGACGCGGGGTCCGCTTCGTTGTAGAAAAAGCTCGGGTTGTCCACGAGGGAATCGAACTCGACCGAGTCCGTGATGTTGATGCGGGCCGGCGAGGCTCCGGCCCCTACCCGGAGACCTCGGGCTTTCCCACGTAAAGCGTGGCGCCCATGGCGCTGGTCAGCAGCAGCTCGTCCGTGGTTCTCGCCCAGCCCAAGCCGTTGTTGTTCCATATGCCCGACAGCGCCGTCGAGGCGTGAACACCCAAAGTAGCAGCATCCGCATCCTTGCCGGCTTCGAGAGACTCGAGCTTCACGTGCACCGTGTCTGTCCAGCGGGCCCCCGGGTAGACGTCCTCGACCTGCCGCCAACGACCGTGCTGGTAGCGATGGTCGTTAGTGACGAAGAACTGGAGGGGCTTCTGCTTCTCCGTGCCGCTGGTGATGATTTGGATATCGTTGGGCGTGCTGATCAAATCGTGCTTCACGCTGCGCAGGTGGCGCGCCGAAGACGAGCCCACGACGTGGTGGAAGATCTCGATCTGCGACGCGGCCCGGGGCAGGTCCCCCGTGCCGGGCTTCGCCGGCCCGTACGGATAGTCCCCGTAAACGGCCGGGTTGGGCAAGTGGTTGACAGCGAAGATGTAGACCCCTTTCCCAGGAGGGACCTCCAGGTCGGAAGCGACGTCGATCCCGTGCGTTACAAAGGGGCCGCTAAAGTTCTCAAGCCGAAGTTCCCTGGACTTTTGCGTCTGTGACTCGTGTGTTAGTCATTCAGTCATTCAGTTTCTCGACCCCCCCCCCCCCACTTCTTCTCACCTTGGGATCGACAACGAAGAGCGAACCCCGAGCACCTTTAAGTGCGGTGGGGTCAACATGATTTGCGAGAGGCGGCCACCATGAGAAGCGTGTGGTCTGCGAGCCTTCGCAGGCAGTGAAAAGCCGCTGGCTCGGCTCATGCCAATGCAGGTCCTCGCAATGCTTGGTCCCTTCGATGGCCACTATAGCATCTTCGGCCGAGGTATGGGTGCTGGAAGGCGTCCGGAACACGCCGAAAATGGCCAGTTGCCGGTATACTTGAGTGCCATAGAGGTACGCCAGAAACACCGAGAGTAAGCCCACAGCAATCGAAGGCGTGCGAAGTCCGGCCATTACTGCAAATTACTACAATCAAGTTGGCGAAGATATAAAGGTCATGACAAAAACTCACAAAGTCTCGAAACCCTCACAAGTATTTGCACTGGTATAGGTTGATAAATTATATAAGTAGAAGCTCCCGTCAGAAGGATCCCGAGGCACGCTTTTTATTAGTGAGGAGAAGCTTGCTAGTATAAGCTCGATGATATAATCCGACCAGGGTAGGTCTGCGCCAAGTGGCGTTCTCCACGACATCAAGGATGAATTCGGGGTAGTGAAGGCCACAGTATATCCCGTTAGCCGACGACTCATAGTACTCGATCGACATTGGCCCATAGTTACTGCAGTGCCTCGAGGCGTTTCAGCTTGTGAGAGGTCAAGACATGCAGATGTCCCCCCCCTCGATGAAATACCAGCAACACTCAAGATGCGTATCTACTCCTCTGGAATGTTCGGTATTCCTTAATGTTGAAGACACCCAAATACTTCCTTGGATACTATCACTGCAGCTAGATTCAAATGCGTACGTACGAATGCGGAGGACAAAGTCAGATTGAGAGAGATATGCAATTATTTTCAACAGAAACGTCGCAGCTCGCTTTGCATTAAGCTATAGACCATTTGCAGGCAATGCATACCAATAAACATAACCCACTAACAAGCAACAAGAAACCATGGTATGACCAACCATTCCAGAACGCCACCCTTATGTCGAGCAAAGAAAACCATACAAAAAAAATCGCGGAGGCATTCCATCGTATAGACCGAAAGACTAGGACTCTTTTTTCCATATGATACAGATCACGCAACAAGAACAAAAAAAGGACGAGGCAGTTACGCCTTCTCCTTCTTGGACTTCTTCTTGCTCTTCTTCGGAGTCTCCTCGTCGTCGTGCTTCCGCTTCTTCTTGCTGCTGGCATCCTCGTCAACAGAGTCGGTCTGCATGACCTCGGATTTACGTTGCTTCTTGAGCTCCTTCTTGCTCAGAACCATTGGTGTGCCATCGGCGTTCAACTTGACATCGCCTCGCTCAAACTTGCGCTTGAACTTGCTAACAGAGATACCAGCATCCTTGGCCAGGCGCTCGTAGTCAGCCTCGGACAGAGCTGAGGACTTCGGTGTATCAGGGGCGACCTCGGATACGCCAGACTTGCGCTTCTCCTTCTTGGCCTTCTTCGCTTCCTTGGCAGCCTTCTTAACCTTCTCGGCCTCGTCTTCCGACTCATCTTCGGAATCGTCGTCATCACCCATCGGGGTATCTTCAACCTCTTGGATCAGAGATACCTTGGCGGTCTTCTCTGTGATAGCATCGGCATCTGTGTTGTAGCTTCTGGAGGGGTTGACCTCGAACTTGTTAGGATTGATGGTTCCGTTGGGGCCAACCTGGACGCTCTTGGCCAATAAAGGCTTGCCTTCCATGCGTCGAAGAGCATTCTCGAGCTTGGCACGTGCCTTGATGCCAAGATCAGCCCTCTCTTCATCATCGATGGCGATATCTTCTCCGTCGATGCCCTCGGTGCTGAGATCCGAGAAAGCATCTTGGCGCAGACCAAGAGCAGCCTTGGCGGCAAGCATACGGGCCATTTTACCCTTGTTCTCTTTAAAGTAGGGGGCAGGTTAGCAATGAATACTTAGTAGTGGACATCGTAGAATTTGTACTCACTTCCGGTGGCCTGGCCAACTAAAGAGGCATGATAGATAAGACCATACTTGGGTGTGTCGTGCTTCGTCTTCAAAGCACGGAATAGAGCCTTCTCAGCACCAAGGATCTGGATGGTAGAACTGGGGCTCTTGGCAAGCTTCAGGAGAGAACCGGCATGGGCAATCAGGCGAGCACCAACGAGCTCGCCAACCAACTCAGTCAGGTTGGGCGCGATGGCCTTCATTCGCGAAGCCAGATACAGGGAAAGCTGCTGGCGCTGCTCCGAGAAAGACAAGGCCTGCTCTGCAAGTAGACGAATGTTCTCGAGATCGAATTCACCAATCTCAGTACCCTAAAATTCGCAGCGTTAGTACGGAAACCTTTGCAACAACACGCGCCTGTGTGGGGAACCAACCATGCTAATTTCGGCAGCGGCCTTAACACGCTCAACCAGATCCTCGGGGAGGATTTCAGTCAAGTCGGTGTTGGCAGCATTTGTACGCATACCCATAGCCATAATAATACGAGCGTAGGCCACATTGTCGTTGATAATGCGGTCCAGCTCGGGAAATGCCAACCGTACCACTCCTTCACACGCATGAAAAAGTTGTTCAGCTCCTTATCCAAGTTATCCATAAGAGAGATTGCGTTGACAATCATGACATCGACCTTATCAGGGGAGAACTTGAGCTTATGGCGGGAGATGGAGTGGGACAGGGCGAGAGCCATGTTTCCGAGGTAATCGCCTTGCAGGTCGGGGAAGAGCTCAGGCAGGTAGGTCTTGATGGCACGGAAGAGGTCGTTCGTAGACGCGTCGGAAACCGGCGTCAGGTTGAGCTCGGGGAGAACGTTGATCGCGGCTCCGAGCTTGGGATCACAAACGGCTAGTGACGACTTGCGCTCGTCCTTGATCTCGTCCAAGAGCTTTTGCAGCATCGGTGTGACCTTGCCCTCTGTAAGGGAAGTGTATTCGCCCAGAGCCTCGGCAGCATCCTCGAACTTGATCATCTTCTTGAGGGACAGCCTGAATAGAAAGTCAATAAGACACGTCCAAGGGGGGCACGACCAGTGTCACGGTTCGAGGATACTTACATGGAGTTAATCGCCTCGGCGCTGTCGAGCGCAGTCGCGACATCTTCCCGCGAAAGGAGCTTCTTGTCCTTGGCCTTGAAGAGACCATAGCTGTGAAGTTGTCAGTATATACTGCCTTCAAGTTGCAGGAAGAGCAACGGAGCTGGTCCAAGGTAGGTAGAACCAGAATACAAGAAGGAACTCACCCCGCGGGCGTCTCTGCAAGCACGAAGAGACCCATTTTTGCAGGCAATTGCACTCGTTGACTTTTGTTCGAAATGCACCTGCTCCCGTGTAGTCGACGGAGTGGCTTGGCGGGTAGTAAGGTGCTGGGTGTTTGGAGGGGAGAAAAGGTCGACTTCGTCTTTCTTCCTTCTACAAAAGTTCCAATTGAAAAGCTCTTTGCAGCTTCCTGTGGAAATTTTCTAAAATTTCTCGCTGAGCCAATGAATCCAGGGTGGATCCATAGTGGCAGAAGAGGTGGGTTTCAACAGTCAAGCCTATCGATAGGAGCGGTAGGCGGTGAAGGTTTTCGTCGCTTTCTGAGCCTCAATCTATCTTCCTGCATTCACTCAACTGATAGTGAGCCACTGTATCTCCGTACATTAGCATTTATGCCGCTTATGCAGCGTAGGGTCGTGCCTGGTTGCCTCTGGCTCTGGGTCAGGTCACAAGCCTCCGGAGCCACTTAAGTCTCGTCTTAGTCCCCTGGCCTAGGCCCAGCAAGCTTGCAGCGACGGAACTTGCTGGCTTTCAGACCTCCGACAACCAGTTCGATCCCAGCCGTCCAACTATTGATTGTATTGGTGCTGCTGTATGATAAACTACGTAACCTCGAGCAACTGTCTGTCTCTCTTTTCAATCCCACCACAACCTTCAGCTTTCGCCAAAATGGAGGGCCTCTTCTTCAACGTCAACAATGGGTAAGTGATTGCGACCAGCGCATCAAATGCAGATGGATGGTAGGCTGATATGGTGCATCTCTAGCTACACCGAGGGCATTGTTCGCGGATATCGCAATGGCTTATTGACGAGCG
Organism: Apiospora phragmitis; assembly: GCF_038363925.1. Classification (NCBI taxonomy): domain Eukaryota; kingdom Fungi; phylum Ascomycota; class Sordariomycetes; order Amphisphaeriales; family Apiosporaceae; genus Apiospora; species Apiospora phragmitis. Next base: position 4,248,611 of record NW_027117400.1, on the reverse strand, counting down.
CCAATTACTCCAACTTGACACAATGCGAAACCATCGATGGTAAGTACATGCATCCGTTCACTTGATGCTGTAGTCTGTATCGTAGCCTATCTCTGACATATTTCACCTCCAGATCTCAAGCTGCAACTTGGCCCTGCCTATGGCGACTTTCTGGGGTCCCTCGCACCCAACCCTTCCACATCAGCCCTCGCCGCCAAGACGACAGATAAGCTGGTCTCAGAGTTCCGTTATGTTCGTGCGAATGCGACTGGATCGTTGGGCAAGTTCATGGACTACGTCACCTACGGATACATGATCGACAACGTAGCCCTCCTTATCACGGGCACACTGCATGAGAGAGACACCCGAGAGCTGCTGGAGCGCTGCCATCCGCTGGGCTGGTTCGAGACGATGCCGGTGCTCTGCGTCGCGACCAACATCGAGGAGCTGTACAACAGTGTGTTGATCGAGACACCCCTTGCGCCATACTTCAAGGGGTCTCTGTCGCACCAGGATCTTGACGAACTCAACATCGAGATCGTGCGGAACACCCTGTACAAGAACTACCTGGAGGACTTCTACCAGTTCGTCAACTCGCATCCCGAGATGGCTGGTACGCCGACGGCCGAGGTCATGAGCGAGATCCTGGAGTTCGAGGCCGACCGACGAGCCATCAACATTACCCTCAACTCGCTAGGCACCGAGCTGAACAAGGGCGACCGTAAGAAGCTTTACCCCAGCTTCGGCAAGCTGTACCCCGAGGGTACCCTGATGCTGTCCCGGGCGGATGATTTTGAGGGTGTTCGTCTGGCCGTCGATGGAGTCTCGGACTACAAGAGCTTCTTTGATGCCGCAGGGTCTCGGCGGTGGCCCATCGGGCCCTGGCAACATGGCTGGTGGCTCGGGTGGCCACGACAGCCGGAGTTTGGAGGATATGTTTTACGAGAAGGAGATGCAAATCTCCAAGAACGCCTTCACACGGCAGTTCACATTCGCCATTGTGTATGCTTGGGTGAAGCTTAGAGAGCAGGTATGCTTGTCAAATCCCGCAAGTCACTAACTCCCCAGATGCAGAGGTGACTAACGATACCACAGGAAATTCGCAACATCACATGGATCGCTGAGTGTATAGCTCAGAACCAGAAGGAGCGCATTGGAAACTACATCAGTGTATTCTAAGAGGTTTGAGTTCCTTTGGTGCTTTTCCTGTTCTGAACTATCATACCCACCCTCTCTTTGCAGTCCCGCTTTGTAGCATTATTCGGCCGAAACACGAAAGAAGAATTCGAGCCGGAGAACATGGTTGATTTTTGAAATTGGGCGCTTGAATTTTTGATGATCCAGATAGAGCTCTAAGGCTACTGGCGGCCTCGAGGTGCAATCATGCTACCTCGCTGATGCAACTCCCCTGTATTTGTACATAGCAAATGGTATTACAGTTTGTCCGTCTCCTTGTTGATACAATGTATGACCAAAGCATTTTTACAGAGTGATTTCCCGTTGGTACGTTGCCGGACTTAACCCCAGAGTCTCGATCATGTGTGTCCACCGCTCGCTTCCTCTCTCCTTCCTTGCCATGTACTTCAGCAGCTTCGCCCTCTTGTGCACCATCAGGCGCAGATCCCTCTTACCGACCTTGTCCCTGTATCCTCGGCCCTTCTCCAGTTCGTTGGCCAGAGCCCGGATCTTGGCAGTCAGGATGGCGATCTGCACCTCGCTGCTGCCCGTATCCGCACCCGCGCGGACGGGCTTCTCGACATCCTCAATGCCGCGAGCCAGGGGCTTGGGCGTCAAGGTCTGGTCGGTGTTATGGCGGCCGAAGGTCTCGATACAGCGGCGGATGTTGGCGTGGCGCTTGTCCTTGGAGGAGCCCTTGTCCATGTGGACGATGCGCTGCAGGGCCTCGGCGGCCCGGGCGTGGTTGGCGGCGAACTTCTCGGCCTCCTGCTGCTGGCGGACGGGGTCCACGGCCTCGACATTGGCGGGCGCCACCGGCTGCGTCAGGAAGTGGGCGTGCTGCAGCGCCTCGTCCAGCTCCGGCTGCGATACCAGGTTGTTGAGCACGTGCGGCGACGTGGGCAGCGGGTGCGGCTGCTCGAGCGGGTTGCCGTCGTCGTCCAGCGGGGGCCGCGAGAAGGCGACCTGCCCGGCAGAGTCGAACGACTCGACGAAGGACGTCGTGAGGCCGCGCACCGGGTCGCCGAACTCGGACGACTTCTTGGCCTCGATCCGCTCCTTGATGACGTTGTGCGCGGCTTTGCGCTGCTGCATCTGTTGCCAGCGGTAGGGGTCTTGCTTGGCAAGGCGTTTCTTCTCCTTCGTCGTGAGCGAGGCTGTTGGCGTTAAGGAGAGAGGAGCAGCGAGGGCGACGCCGGTTTAGGTGCGGGCCGAAGGCATACTGGATGATACTGTTAGCGATGCGAACTTTGCCTGACCATCTCGTCGTCCAACGTGGTATGAAACATACAGTTGAAGGCGCCGAAGCGCGGTACATTCGGTATTCGTGGCGGCATGGCTGCTGTGGTTTGTCAATATTCACACAACGATATCTTGTTTGAGGCGCCTCCGATGCCCTCAGCTTTTTCCAGCAGCCAGCAACAGCAGCTATCAAATTGAATTGAGTGATCGGCCACGGGCAGCCCGGCCGCTTGCCCCACAGATGCGCAAGCCTCAATCGGCTAAAAGTCCGAGCCACATTCCAGCTGCTCGAGCCACACATCCTGGATAACAGATAAGGAAACGGTCTTAACCCAAATTGAATTAGTACGATTAGGGCAGCACCCACCAAACGAGCCTGGATTTTGAAGTTCGGTTTCTGCCAATTGGAACTTTTTCGCAAGAAGCGCCAGGCATTTTCTCGATCGCGGGCACCTTGTTCACTCAACCACCACTTTGATCTCATCCCCATCCTTCCAGCCCCAACGAACAGAAAGGTCCTCGTCACCACCACAACTGTTCAAGATGGCTCCCGCAAACCTCCCCGCCCTCTTCAATGCCACAAGCCAGGACATCGAGATGCTCCTAGCGGCCCAGTGCCACCTTGGTTCCAAGAACTTGCAGGTATGAAACACATGCCCGAGAGAAAATCCACGACTCGCTGCGCGCGACAGGAATGGAAGGAAAATCAAGCAAAAAGAACGGCGTACTGATTTATTTTTGCGCGCACAGGTGCACATGGAGCCTTACCTCTGGAAGACCCGTGCCGATGGTGTCAACGTCCTGAACATTGGCAAGACCTGGGAGAAGATCGTTCTGGCTGCCCGCATCATCGCCGCCGTCGACAACCCGGCCGACATCTGTGTCATCTCTGCCCGTCCCTACGGTCAGCGTGCCGTCCTGAAGTTCGCCTCGCACACCGGCTCCGTCGCCATTGCCGGTCGCTTCACCCCCGGTTCTTTCACCAACTACATCACCAGATCCTTCAAGGAGCCCCGCCTGATCATCGTCACCGATCCCCGAACTGACGCCCAGGCCATCAAGGAGGCTTCCTACGTCAACATCCCCGTCATTGCTCTCTGCGACACCGACTCTCCCACCGAGTACGTTGACTGCGCCATCCCCACCAACAACAAGGGTCGCCACGCCATTGGTACCGTCTGGTGGATGCTCGCCCGTGAGGTCCTCCGCCTCCGTGGTACCATCTACAACCGCGAGACTCCCTGGGACGTCATGGTCGATCTGTACTTCTGTATGTCTAAACTCCTGCACTTCGCACTTTGAATAGCTGCTGACCTAAATACCAGACCGTGACCCCGAGGCTGAGGCCGAGGAGAAGGGTGAGGAGGAGAAGCTTGCCGGTGTTGACGATGTCGGCCCCGCCGCCGTCGCTACTGGTCTCCTTACCTCCGGTGGTGACTGGGAGCCTGCTGCTCCCGGCTTCGCTGGTACTCAGGGTGGTGACTGGAGCGGCGGTGGTGGTGCTCCTGATGAGTGGGGCAACGCTACTGCTCCCGCTGGTGAGTGGGGTGCTACGGATGCCAAGGACAGCCAGTGGTAGAACCATGGTGCTGCTGAAGGCGACCAAGAGCAGCCTACCGCTGTCCAGCCGGAGACTCAGTGGTAAATGGGATTTGCTGCTTCCTCGTCTGTTATGAGCAGTTGCTGCACACCATACAACGAACAAAAGTTTACGTGGATACATTTGAGGGCAATGTTCTCGGAGTCTAGGGAAAAACTGGTCGGACTTATGAGGGAAAGATACCCGCCATCAGTCGTAACATGGTCTTTTCCTTTTTCTACTGCTCAGACCAGTGTTCTTCATCGTGGACTTGTGGCGGGGGAATGCCCTGTGTGGCCAGCGGAATGGACTTAATCGTTATTCCACCTAGCTCTGAAAAGAGGCTGTCATTTGCAGTAATCAATCTTTGTGACATGTGAAGGGAAAGTGTGTGTCGAAACATGAGCTGTACCGGTAGTCTTGGTTGGCATGTAAGTCGGTACACGTAGTGACCATGTAAATTCCGAATCCAGTCCTATCGGAATTCGTCTTGTCTACGTTGACATTGGAACTGGATCCTGACCACGGACACTATTACTCCTATTGCTCTCGAGTCCTTGGTTATACGAGCTGTTCTGGAGTGAGCAGGTGTCAGATGGGTGCTTGAGGTGGATATCTTTGTCGCTTTGTCGGGCCACCGCGCGCTGGCAGAATGCTCGAGCATCTGATGGGAAGTTTACCTTCTTGGCAACTTCTTGCATGAGGGCTTATGGTGCAACACGGAGGTGGAAAACCCCCGTCAGATCCAGCGCACCAAGTAGGTTTGGTCACTGCTGGTGCCACCTTTTGCAAGGTTGATTTGCTATGTATGCATCTCCATATTTGCCCCTTATCCAGCTGCTCCAAAAGACGCATGTTGTTCATGATGAAGGTCACTGCCCTCTCGTAATGAGTGGCCAGCCCCATGGATCGACCCGGCGTGTTCTCACTTAAGGGGGGTTCAGGACACACCTCCGTATAATGCACGAGGTATAACATGTATAACTAAGGAACAGAACGGCCATGAGAGCGTGGTTTTGAAACTTGGAATCTCCATGTCGCATTTCATTCCTCCGACTACTATTACCTCGCTCTTCCCTCAAATACTACTGCGTCCTCATGCACTGCAGTCATCATCCACTAAACACTACGTAGACAGCCTCCTCACCGCCCATAAGACTTTGAAATGATATGTTATCGAGGCTTATAGAACCCAATCGGATACATACACACATTCCAATTCCACGACCATGCTACTCCAACATTGATCGCATTTCACTCACTCCAAACTCATCTCTTCGACTCGACATAAACAAAAGCGCGTGTGGGGGGTATCTTGGTCATCCACACAATCCCACTTCTCTCTCTCCTCCATAAGTTCAACAACAAAGCTTCTTCTACAACAACCGCTTAACTCCAGACCCTCTCCTTCCGGTCTCGGTCTCGCCCACTCTCCTCTCTCTCGCCATTCTCTCGTCAAGTTAAGGCATCGAGACAAGCAAAGATACAAGGGGCATGCTATGCTGTAAGAGGGGTATCACCTCCCAATCGAGAAAAACTCCGACGCTTTGCTTGTTCTCGTTGACAACAACAGTAAGGGGCTCGTAAGCCACCGAAAGCAACAGTTGCTGATGTGTGTACATGAGAGAAAACGGCCAAGTCTATACTTCCCGGAAAGCAACCCAAAATAATAAACATGCTAAATACAAAAACAAGGGCAATGTTAGAACAATAAGAAAAAGACAGCGTTGTGAGGTCGTAGTCGTAATATGCAGTATGGCGTGCATTAAGACATGAGTAAAGCCACCCGGTGGCCTTACGTTCGATGACGAAGAAAAGTGGTATGCGTTGTATAAAGTCGGTATGTGTGAATAATGTATCTGCACGCGTACATGTGTGATTAAGATCCGGATGCTTATCGGTCGAGTTAAGCAGAGCCGCGTACGAGTACAAATGGCCATAAAAACGGATATGGTGCAGCGCGTGGACGACAAGTGTATATCTATCGGGGCGTCGATTCGTAAATTAGTTTGCCAGGCGATTCAAGGAAATAGTGCGAACGGTATTCGCTAGGCGGTGCGTAACTTTGGTCAAGTACATGGGCAAATAAGATGATGGTCTCGTTTGCCGTTAGTCGTGACGGGCTACCCAGTAGGTAGTATTTTTGATTAAGCGAGTGACGGTTCAATGCTCTGCGAATGTTTCCGGATTTCGTCATCGTTGAGCGCGCTCATCCAGAGACAGCGCTCCGTGATGCCTTCTATGGGCTGGAAATCATAGAGCGTGCTGGCCTCGAGGAGGCGAAGTAGGGTCTTGACCACGGATGCGGCGATACGACAGCGCTCAAAGTTGACAAGAGGCGCCGTGGTAGGTGAGCTCGCGATTTCCGAAGGTCGCTGCGAGTTGAAGAGGAGGTCGTGCGTATAAATACCCACGAATGGAATACAGCCCGTCTCAGCAGTCGTGGCTCCGCCTTCCATCTCGGCACGTAAATTGTAAAAGTTCTTGGTAGGGGAAATAAGACTTTCGAGGTCCTGCATGGTCTTGATGTCGGATGCCGGTACCAGAGCCCAGGTCTTTGACAGTCTCGCGACCTCGTTAGATGTCAGGGCCACGGCGATCTGGCTCATGGTTGCGAAATTCCGATACTTCCGGCAATGCGCAGCGATGTGGATATACTTGATGAGGCAACGCGCACGCTCCTCCAGGTCTTGTGTAAGAACGGTCTCGGAGACAACCCACTTGACCATAATGTTGAAGCGGGCGACGACTACCTCAACGCCACGGGCATCGCTGTTGCGCAGGAAATCAACCCATGAGCGGGAATCGGTATAGGTATTCTTCCAGCGCATATCGACAAGCTCCTTCCAGTCAACCTCGTTGAGTGCATCCTTCTCGATCAGCGTGAATTGCTGAGCGAGAATGTCGGAGCTAAATGCTAGGATGAATGGCAGGTGCGCCGCATACTTGCCCGGCGTTCGGTTCTCCAATGTGGAAAGATTGCGCATTGGAGATAGTTGCCGCCAACGATATCTTCGAGCGAGTCCAGGTGTGGCTGGTGCTGAGCAGTAGTCGGTGTGGTATCTGGCGTCGGTGGCATCTGCTTGGATGTGGATGGCCAGAGCTGATGTTCATGAAGCTCTGGCACGTTGGACGCTTCAGGTGACATCTGATGATGTAGATCATTGACATGGAGAGATCGATGGCCTCCCTCCGAAGTTGCCAATGATGGAGCAGCAGAATGAGCATTTGCTCTATCAACGTCCTCATACTGTGGGCTCTGCTGGGCGGGCTTCACTCCGAATTCATCGGTTTCGCTGTTCTCCAAGGACAACTCTGAAGACAGATCAGAGTCTTCATCGTCCCCGACATTCAGGAATGATTGTTCTAGTACAGTATCGTCCTGCTCTTTAATTTCCTCCATGCTCTTGGTTTTCTCCACCATTTCGTATGACAAGTTTTCAGGGAAGCCTCCCCGCGGCTTCTCCTCTCGAGGTGTGAGATCGTCTCCTGAATCTTGTAAGATTGAATGATTGGCCCATTCCTGGGTAGTAGTTTTGCTGTGTCCATCGTCTGTCAGGCCACGATGGAGCAAAGGAACCGAGTTATACGACTCCCTTGATCCGTCCGAGAGGAAGGACGACCGCGGTACTTCGAATGTCATGCGTGCTTCGTCCTGCGCTTCATCCATTGCCTCGGACAACATCGAAACCACGTCATCACCCGCGACATCCACATGCTGGCGCCGGTTCCTGCGCTTTTCAGGCGTAAAGTGATCAACTTGAGATTCGTCGCTGGCGGGTGACTCAGGGCTGACCTCGCCGACAGCGGAGGCAGTGAATTTGCGAGGCTTAATGATGAGCCTGGAAGGTCTCTTCTCATATTTCCCTTCGAGCTTAGCCAGTGCAGACTCCACGCCACAATCACCATCGTCGTCCGGTATCTCAGCCAGCCTTTTAGCCTCGGCTTCGAACGAAGGGCGCATAATAGGCTTAGACGAGTGGGTGCTGAACATAGACACCTGGCGCTTGTGTGGTTTCTCGGCCATAGCGCCTAATGAAAATACTTCTGCGCGGCGCTGGAAGAAATCGCTGCTCACAACATCGACGAAATCACCCGATTCGGTGGCAGGGCTGCGGAGATACGAGCTCCTCATGGACTCGGAATACGTCGTCAAAGAGCCGACCGAACGAGATCTATGAATGGGCGCATCCAAGTCGGCAACGTTCTGTACGCCTCGCAAATCTCCACCAGGTCGCCGACGAAGAATTCGTAGCGGAGGAGGTAACGAAGGCACCGATTCTGGCGGGCCAAACTCCTCTGTGTAGACTGTTGTGGCATCAAAGCTTTTCACCGTGGACTGTGAGAACACGTTGTGAAACGAAGCCCACCGTCGGTGTGCAATTGAGCCCCTGGATCGATAGCTGCGACTGGACTGCTGTCTTTTATGTCCTCGGAAGCTCGACAGTGGAGGAGATTGAGACGAAGTTGCAGATTGAGTCCTTGCATCCATGTCCACAGAGCCTCGCTCATGAGCCCGAGACTCCGTGTCTGTACCTATCGTGCTTCGCCGCCCAGCTCCCAGTGTTGCGAGATCCGGCACAAACGGGGGCAACGGGTCTTCAGAGAATGAAAATTGCAAGGCCTGAGGGTTTAGAATTGTCGAAGACCTCCTAGGATTACCTTCCGCGGCCTTATCCGGTGGCGTAGTCGGGGGTGTAGGATCTGCGCCTGAGTGCATATAGTGTTCTGAAAAGCCGTCAACAGATTCGTTATGCGGCAAGCCCAAAGCGCCCGTCATGGCATGGTAGTCTTCTGGTACTGTGCCATCAACAATAACGATTGATTTGCTCCCTTGAGTGATGGCAGTATCACTGAATATCCGTGACCTCGAGGCAGGCTGCAGATCAAAAGAAGTGTCTAGATGGGCTGCTGAGTACTCGATTCCGTCTGCTGAGGGCTTGGTAGGGAAGTCATTCGGGAGGAATTCGTTCGAATTACCAGCAGCACTGTCCTCGCGCACAGCTTTCTTGAAGTCTTCAGCAATCTCTGCTCCAAGCATGTCAACCCTGACAGCCGGGCGGAAGCCCCCGATGCGTGTCAAACGCGCCTGTGGTACTACGGCCGTTCCGGGAATTCGGTTTTCTGTCACTCCTCTGGGCCCAATGGTGGCAAGACTGACAAAACTACCCTGGGCTGGAGATGTTTCCGGAGTCTTGTGGCTCAACGCTTTTCTAACACTAGTCAGAAGTTTTCGCATGCCGGCGCCTGACATTGCTGAGGCTGCCCCCTTGTCCGCGACCGACTGCGGCGGTTGCGGCGGATCAAACACGGTGGTTTCTCGACTCGTTGCAGACTTGACCGGGTGAATATCGACAAATGCTTGTCCCGGAGGCATCAAATTGCCTCTTACAAGGCTGCCGGCATACGGAAGCGTAAGTAGAAACTCGGCATTCTTATAGAGCACCTTTTCCGTAGTTGTCGCGCCATGGTCCCGCAACGAGTCGGTCAAACTGTTGTTGCGTTTATGGCCGTGCTGAGGTCTCACACGCTTCCCAGTCAGGGCACGGGGTGTTGCTGCAATCGGATCCGGGGTGTTGTATATCGAACTGGGCTCTACGGGATGGGCCGCCAGAGAGTAACTTGAAGACGAATCCGGCATTTTGAACCCCTTGGTAGGAAACGAACAGGATACAACGTCAAGGCTAGCAATGCTCGTAGGGGAGGTAGCGTGCCTTTCCAAGGTCGTTGATGGCCGCTGATTAGGGGGAGTACACGGTCGTTCTCCGGGATGGATACCACCATGCAAGACGGAGTCAATGTGACCAGAGTGAATCGCATCAGGGTAGTAATCCATATCCGCCCCCGCTTCGGGGTGTGCAAAGTCCATGGCAGATATTTGAGGGGGCATGCTCATATCCATCATCCAGAAACTAGGATCCAAGTCCGGGTTTCGATGGCCCGCAATACCTCCAGGGGTAATGGGGCTGTCGGCGTCGAGGTTCGAGTCAAACTCCGGCCCGTCCCAGTATTGCGCGCAGACTCGCCGCCAGCATTTCTTCAACTCGGCAAGAATCTTAAGCTGAACCTTACGGCCGGGTGCTTCATGTGAGAGCTCGTCCACAAAATCATTCAGCAAGTTGCAAAAGACGATGCGCAGATGGTAGTCAACCACGAAGTCGTCAACAAAGTAGTTCAGAATCCAATGCCGAATGGCGACAAAGGTTCTCACCCTCACGACCATTCCTATCTCATCAGCCCGGACGAGCGCCCATTTCAGTCTGGCGATCAGCATACGCAAAAGATCGGCCGGTTCCATGAAGGAACGAAAGGTGAGAAAGAAGTCAGACAATAGCTCGTAGTCGAGAAAGCAAGGCGACGTAATCTCAGATACAAGCCTTGGAGGAGTTGCCGCCGTTACAGCACCAGTCGTTGATGAGTAGCGTACAATAGCTCGATCATCACAGTCTGGCTTAAACGTTAATCCATCGAACATCTCCGGCTCTATCACCAGATGTGTGGAGAGATACGTTGCGCGCGTAGGCTGCGGAAAGCGTGGCGAGGATGGAGACAGCAAAGTCGGCGAGGGGACTTTGATTTGCGACATCCTGATCGGGCCTGGGCTCGGTCTTCTACTTCCTAGCGGATCGGGATACAGAGAGTTGACATCGCCACGATGTGATTTGTTGGCATTGGAGACGCTGCTCGACCGACCTTCCTCCGTGGGTGCATATGAGGATCCCCTGATTAAGGGAGTACCCCGAAGGGTAAACCTAGGGGTGCCCAGTTTCCAGGAAGGAATAGAAATCTGCAGCATCGGCGAAGCTGCGGGATCGTCGAGATCCTCTGTGGTCCTAGCCCTGTGTTCATCATGGGGTTTCGTTATGACAACCTTGAAGCCCCCGGCTTCGTCCTCGCGACCTAGGCTCGCATCCGGTATCGTCGTATCCGACACAGCACGTCTATGGCGAGTTTGGTGGTCCAGGTTCCTCAGCCCCAGAGGATGCCGTGTCATCGGGGGAGATGGAGGTCCCGATAGAGGTGTTGGCTGATTACTAAAATTGCTCGACTGCCTATTGAGGTCTGGGGTAACATTGAGAGTATCCGGGCCTGCAGTGCTGGGAGGCGTCAAAGGGGGAATACAAAGGTCGGCTGCGGATAGCGCTGATTTGCTGGCCGAACAGTAGGCCTATATTCATACTTGTAAGCACATTCCAAGATAGATGGACGATCCCAAGTAAAACCACCATGGCATGCATCGATATGTGATAGTTGGCTGCCAAGCCCCGCGTATGGAGGCCTCCGAAGACGCGACCTCTAATCACAGACAATGCAAACCACCATGCAAACCACCATGCATGCGGCTTACTCGAATCGCGCTCGAGAACTCACCTCAAGAATATTTTCCCATTGTTTCCCACATTTGCGACTGTGAATTGTCTCCCCTCGCGACCAGCCGATCCGCCGTCTGGCGCAATATCCCATTTTCCCAGGTCGGCTTCCCTCTTGGTCATCGGTCTCGCTTCGTCGCCTCCTGACCTCTGCTCAGCAGCCGGCAGTATGGGTTTCGACTTGTTGACGGGCGACAGTCGCGCCACGGCTTTCGTTCCTTTCTCCACTACTCTGTCCATGGGTCGTGGCGGCGAGCGCCTGTCCCTGACATCTCGCAGTATTCCGGTCTTGGGGTTCCTCTCCGCCCTTCTCGACAAGTTCCGGCGCGGGGGTCGTTGCGATTTGACGCTCGTCTCTCGCGTCACTAGCGGCGATAGCGACAGCCGGGGTCCAACAACCTCCATGTCTTTGTATGTTCGTCACCTTTTCTCGTACACGCACGACGAACACAGTCTCTTTCTCTTATTGCGCGACAGAGCGCTGTCTGCTTGTTCAGAGGCCCACCGAATAGATGCATTGGAGAAAGTATTGGTGCTTAGAATGAATGAATGGCAATTCCCGTTCTCGGAGACAGGGTTGAGTTGGCATCTGGCGCAGGGCGGGCGCTGCTGCTTGTTTGTTTGTTTGCTTGTCGTGGACAGTGTGTGCGACTCAGTAAAGGCGCGCACAAAACGCCATAGGAGAATGAAGCAGGAGCGAAAGGTTATTTTCCCCCTGGTGTCTTCTTTTGTTCGTTCGAATCGTGATGCGGAAATTTGGGGTCTGTGTGTAGCGACCGACCCAGAGGCTGTACAGCGCGCGAGAGTGTGCGTGGTGGGTAACCTTGAGGTTGTGTGGTGTTGTCTCTCTTGTCAGTCTGTCGCGTGGCCGTTTCTCCATACAAGCCTTCGCGCCAGCCAAATCTAAAGCGGGCTTGCTTCACTGCGCGGCGAGACTGCAAATTGGGAGGAGACGGGATGGGATCGCAAGTAAGGCGAACTGAGATTCCAGTCCGGTCCAGAAGAAGTCAGGGAGGGACTGCCACCAGGATAAACCAGAGTGCGCACACGGACGGCAATTTGCTGGTAGTAAGTAGCAGGGCAGTTGAGCAGGGAGTGTACTGGACAGGGGGGTTCCTCCGAGCAAGCGAACATGCAAAAGCAAGCAGGGCTGGGGTTGCGCTGCAGCAGTTCACTTCGACGACCAGAATTAACAAGAGGGACAAACATACAGGTACTTTTAGTACTGTATGTCGGATTGATAGTCGTCAATCACCCTATTCTTTCACTCGATTATTTACTTGCAGGCGTCAGTACTGCAAAGGGGCATCAACTTGAGGTGAACGGACACTCCGTCACTTCAGGAGTTCGAATCTGCAAATCTGCATATACACAAGTACATTGTACGACTCGATCACATTCAGAAGAAACGAAAATGACTGGGAGGGAAAGCTTCCGGAAGTAGCTTCGTGGGGCTTGCTAATGGGCAAGTGCAAGTGATGACGGATCCTTGAAAGTTCCAGCCTCTCTCCTCTTGCCTGCCTCCTCGGCCAGAAGCTCGGGCTCGTCCTACTTCTTCCCATGGGGGGGGACCTGCATTGACTACTACTTGACGCACCTTAGCTATAAGAATAGGTAAGAGTCAGCATGGAGGTGTGGTTCCTTGAAGTTAAGTACCCAAAAGGAGAGTCGGGGTTTTGACTATATCATGTACCGGCTGCATAGTGATTGATGCGCAATTGTACTCCAAGGCCCAATCGAGGGGTGCTCGAACTGCTGGAGAGGAGGAGACTGCAGCACATCTGGTGTTCTGGCATGTCGTTCCAGTCTCGGGGCTGGCCTAGCGTAAGTACACAGGTAGCTTTGGCATCGCGTGTTGCAAGGGAAGTCCCTGAAGCCAGAATACCCACCTCAATACATCTGTAGTTCCCATGCTATGCATACCATCTCTGCGATCTCTCCTGCGCTCCTCAAGACCCTCAAGACACTCAAGCCGTAAGAAATTGGTCGAGGAATTCAGATATGAGGATAGTCGGATAGTCTTGAGCTTTCCGGAAATAATGTACAAGTCTCTTGTCGCGGATATCGAGAGCTGTCCTCTATTTTCTTGGAATATACATGTATCTGGAGCGTGATGAGTAGCTCCCGGTCTCTCAGGCTCATTAATCATTGATGCTGCTTGCCTGTCAACACACACGCACGGGTAGATGGGTAAAATGACCGTTATGGCTCAAGGGTCATCTCCTAACGCCAGAGCGAAACATCAAGACGCCCCGAGCTCACCCGCATCAGTCCATTTGAATCCAGGTTGCATCCCCAAATGAAAATCGTTATGTACAACTGGTATAGTTATTCATTCTCACCTCGCTACTGCTGCGCCCATCATGCTTCTTTCATTAACTCGTTGCGGCGCAGTGCCCAGTATATGTACAGTGACCGAGGATGATGTTCGTTTGTCTGCCTGTCTCATGTAAGCCCCAACGGGACGGGTAGAGCACTCGGGGCACTTTGTGACCTAGCTGTACTGTAAAAATACTGTATGTACATACATTAAACCAAGGACGGATGACACCCTGCCCTGCCTCCACAAGAGTCCACCCCACCAAGTGATTGATGATCATGGATTGCTTTTCCGCATCTTGGATGATTGGTGGTAAAGGTAATCATCTGTCTCGTCTCAGAGAGTTTCCCGCGCCGACGAGACACATAGATGGTCTCGTCTCAGTACAACGGTTTGACAAAGCTTAAAAACCTTTCCATCACGAATTTGCGTATTAGCTATCGATCATATGGTTCGATTGGAGAAGAGTTGTGGGTGTTTGTCTTTCCCTTGGTGCATTTGGGAGGAGGGGGCCGACAGATCGGGTCAGCCACCAACTTGGCGACCACACCAAATCCAATGTCCAGACTCCAGATCAAGCCACCGATTTCTATTTATGGCCAAGTGACATACACAGACCAAACCGGCGCGTCGGAATTCGAGATTGAGAAAAAAGCCTATCAATAGTTCCAATAGTGATGTGGGGAGAAAATTGGATGGTTGGCAGTCATACGGACATCAGACGTATTTACATCATCGTATCCTTCCAGACGGTAATGGGGTTGTTGGACGTTGGTGTTGGTGTTGGTTCCGACTCCCAACCGGTTATCTGCTACTGTTGGTTCCAAGTTTCCCAGGTTTCGTTTGTCTGCAATGTGCCCCTGGAGACGCTGTGCGACGCCATGTCGTCAATCCGCCGCGTCGCTGCGTCATTTGCCAGTTCTTCCGAATCCTCCCTCCTTGCGCTAGATGGGCAAATGAAATGATGTCTGTCAAATTTCGCAGCCTCTGCTCTCGGATAGCGTCAATAGCCCAGCAGTCAGGAACGGGCCAGCCAACCGCAGCGCCTTAACACCCACGTTTAGCTCGGGAGATCTCCAGGGGCATCTCACATGCACAACTCTCATTCATCAAATGGGAGGAGAATCCGGCTAAGCTAAGAATCTTGGGTTGTGAATCGGCCATGGCACTATTGTGACCTACCAGCAATGTGCACTTATTTGTTTTATCGACGGTCCTTCAACATGTGTCATGGCCATGGCTCATGGGAGGGAGAAATTATGAGACAGATTCTCTCCTATCAGCACGTTCTGACTCAAATTGCAAATTACATGAATATACTGATGAGGATGAGAACACGATCGATTTCGCATCGCCTATATACTTGTGGCTTGTCTTGGCGCGAACCACCTTGCTTGTAACGCAATGCAAGAATCGTACGAAGACGCTCTACTTTAGACAGAAGCAAAACAGGGAAGGGACACACTGTATGTTTGTAGACTTGATCTGTCAGCCCAAAATCCTTCTAGCTGCAGGTTGAACCCGTTCTAGTCCCAGGAGCTGCAGACAAGTGCTCCTTCGAATTATTTTCCCCGAGAGCAGGGCCCTAGGACGAGAGGAGAACATCATCCAATCACGGTTCAACCCCTGCTGCATCATAGTACTACTACTACTACTACCTACTAACCACCAACCAGAGCATGCCTACTAGTCGTCGTAGCATCGTAGCATCCAAGATCGTGACGAGGAGTGCGTGCTGTACTATAGAGTTAGAGGTTTATTAGTGTATTCTGCAATGCAAGCAGGTAACGCACACCGCTAACAGGTGTTATCCCAGCAATCGTGGATTCAACCGATGGGACCTCCTTGACTGCGACATCACATATAGCTGAAGCTTTGTAACGACATACATACATACTTGGTCAGAGTCAGTTGAAACAGAATGACAACACTGTATCCGTATCACAATTTATCACAACAATAATAATAACAATAATAACAACAAACACAATCAAAGTTTACTGAGATGATCCTGTCATCGATTGCTAGAATGGACAGCATTTGATAGCGCACGTGGCTAGTGCATCCCGGCCCGCCCGAGCGGACAATACATAGATAATATGAAGGTCTAGGAGACCTCGAAGTTCTTCCCTCCTCCAGCCCGACTGCCGAGTCTACCTATGTAGCTTTAGATGTGCAAGTAAGTAAACACCATCAAATGTGCATTCTTATCAGAGGAACTCATATAACTCCACCTGCCTCCTCCCTCAATCCTAGGGTAAATTGAAATACTCCCGAGATTCCACACCAGATGCCACTCCACTATGCCGTGTTTGGTGTTTACTGTGATCTGTTTCTAGGTTAAACCTTAACGGCTTTTGTGTGGCATGAGACCATGCATCTCCCGTCCATGGCATCCCTGCCTGTTTACACGGATACATAGCACGATATTCTTTCCGCCTTGGGCTCTGCCATGAGTCAATCACAGACATGGATAGAGCATCATGTGTAACGGGTTCCCCAATATCATAAAGACCTATATATAGGTGGGGTCTGGTGGTGGATACACACGTGAGCTGCCTGATGGTCGGCGGCATCAGAATAATTAAAAGGTTTAGCTGCTAATGAATTTCGCTAAAGCCAGAGAGTCGTTCTTCGCTTTGACAGGGAGAGCAACAGCGGCCCAACATAGACCGTGCATTGATATAAATACATCACTCACTTGGCGGGATAGGACCTCTTGCGCAACGGGATCGACAATTTGCACACTGCCGTCTCTGAAACCGGCAATCTTACTGATCCGCAGAGATCGGAGCAATGGTTCTCTCCACGCCCAAACATACCATGTGTTGCGGGAGCTTGCAGCTCACCCCATGAAACAAGTAACGCCGTATAGAGGCAGACAAATGTGTAGAACGTACGGATAGTTTGCCCAGATAGTCCACCGAGAAGGCCGCACACGCAGCAGATATCGGACCGAGCCAGACCGGTTCGAGAGAGGTCGCAGCCCGCACCACCTACATGCATACCAAGTAGAGAGATTGACTACAAGCTAGATAATAATAGTAATAGGAATTTTTCACAAAGTCTGCCAAAAACAGGCGGCGGCCGTCTTTCCAGTGCGCCGGGTCGGTGACCGTCTTGGTCTTGGTCGCGGCCACACGGCTTGCCGCATGGTCTACTCCCTACTCCTTGTGGGTGGTGGTGGTGGTGGTGGTGATCCAAGCAATCCTCACTTATGACGGCCTAGAGCGGCGGCTGCACCTGCATGACCATAGTCCCGCCTGTATGGTACTGCCATTGGTCCGGGAAACAATCAGATCCCCGACCTACCTATTTCGGCATTGTGCAATCCGACGATCCCGTCAGCAAAACGAAAGAAAGAGCCATCCATAATGAAAGTGCCATGGCTGGTTGCTGGCCAAGGAAGATGGGAAGAAGTGGTGACAGATGACAGAATGACAGATGTCATTTCGCTCGGCCTGCAACCCAACACATGATCTTCAGTACTGCCCAGGCATTAATATTCCCATCCATGCACATTATATACCTGCCCTGTATGAAACAATATGTAGACAGAGAATATACCACCACCACCTCTTACATAGGCCTCCCGGCATCCCTCCACCAAGTCAAGACCAGACGAAAGGCCCAGTAGGAGTGAGAGGAAGAGCAGGGGCAAAAAAAAGAAACGAGAGGGTGTGGACATCTTCTCCCCGAGAAAAAGTGTGCATGCAGCAAGATGAAGACGAAGCGAATGTGATAGCACACGCCCAATCTCAAGATCACTTCCTCATTTGGGCTGTGCCGTACGCGGCACGCATGCGGGGTACTCACTTACCCTGGAGGTTGGTATACCGACGGGCGAGGTTGGAGGTCAGCAATGCCCAGCAGTCCAGTCCAGTGATAATCTCGTCTGGCGGGACGTGCCGCGCGCGCACACACACACACACACACACACACACACACACACATATCGCCGAGGTGGAAGAAGAAGGGGAAACAAGAGAAGATTCTTTCGCCAGAGCTAAGAGCTTCTAGATCCCGTCTTACGGACATGCTTCTTTTTTTTTTTGCGTCCCACCCCGTAGGTAGGTCGGTCGGTCTTGTGCGCGGTTGGGACGGATGTAGTAAGTGTGTGGAATATGATACGAGTGAAGGGTCGCATTGAAGATAGATAGGCAGACGTGATTATGCCCTTTCCGGCAGGTGGGCAACAAGAAAAGCTTCCGCGGGGGATCAAACGGTTGGAGTGCAAGTCGTACGCGGGTCTCGTATGTGACTGGATGGTGGTGGCTGAAGGAAGATGTATGTATACAGTAGTAGATGAGACAGTGAGGTTCGTCAATTGTTTGAGGAAAAGGACGCCTCTGCAGCCTCTACAAGCTTTAATACCCGACCAATGATGCTATTACTACTGACAAACTCTATTGGCCAATCCGAGACGGATTCAGTAATCATAAGGGGTAACCGCCACAGCAACTCTGAACAACAGGGAGTCGGAGGAAGTGTGATACTACCTCACGATCATGTATGTATCTCAGAACCTGGTTTCACGGTAGTACAGGCGCAGCCCTGAAAGCATTGAACACAAGTACTACGTTTCGGGCATAAGTAGAGGACCCCTACCAGGTATGAGAATACCGTTTAGTAGCTGCAATACAGGTGGCAATATACCCGGGAAGAGGGATACCTCCTCACTCTGAATTGTGACTTGAGCGATAACTAACTTTGCTACCTGGCTAAGGGGGGCTTACATACCCCTAGGACGAAGTATATAATTATTCATTTCGAAGTTATATACACGTAGATAGTTCCGTTATCAAACGTAGAATACATGGAGAAAATGTAAAGATCAACCAGATCAAAGGTCAACCAACCTCCGAACAATGAATGGACCGTATCATCTCCCGGCATTCAGAGGAACCCCCGTGACGCGTTCCGCCCGTACTCGGCACTATAAGCGTCCAGCCTGACCGCCACGAGCACGCACTCAGCCGCGCTCTTCCCGTTCCGCGAGCTCTGGATCCGGAGCCGCCACTGCCCCTTCCGCACGACCCACTCCTCCGCCGCCGGGTGGCCGGTGCTGGGATCGATGCGCCGCCTCTTCCTCGACGGCGGGTAGAAACCGCTGCCTACCGCCGAGATGGGCGACTCTTGCTCGCCAACGCCGCCGCCGCCACCGCCACCGTTTGCCGCCGCCGCCGACGACGAGGTGGTCGAGAAGGCCGTTGTGGCCGAGATGGGCGCCGGGGTCTCTTCGTTCTCCGTGTGCGCCTGGTAGACTTTGCCATCCAGCATGATATGCGCGTCCGTGTCGATGACCACGCTGACCAGATCCTCGCTCAGGGGCGTGTTGCCTGGCGTCGGCGGTTGGCTACCCGCACCGCCCGTAGCCATCAAGAGACCCAATGGTTGCGTCTCGGGAAGTCCAAGCTTCCCGGCAATAACCTCTAGTAACTTGGCCAATCTCATCTTCATCTGACCAAAGAACTCGGCGCGCATGATGCTGATATTGACCCTGCTGTTCTCGCCGCCCACTTCCAAGATCATCTCGTAGGGGCGATCGTCTACAAAGGGCCGCGCGTAGTTGACCCAGCCCGAGATGTGCTGCTCCCCCCGTACGAAGGTACGGGGTCGGTGATGACCGAGATGCCAGACTTCAGACATCCTCCAGCCTGATGACGATCTCGCTGCGCCGCCGGGCCTGGTTATAGCTTATGCTATGAGGGATCAGCTTTTGCTCCAGGCCCTTGAAGTTGAAGTAGCGGCAGTCGCGCAGAAGGCTTTGCCGGTGCTCGTCGCTGCGGATCTCTATGGGATAGCCTCGAAGCAGGTGCAGAAGCTCCGCAAAGATGTCGGCCGAGCGATTCGGCACAGCAGGGGGAGGATGGATGGAGGCCTGATCAGCCCCTCGCGGTCCAAGCCAGGAAATATCTCTTCGGGTGTCCGGAAGAAGACGGCGAATCCTAGTGAGAAATAGTTCGGGGTGTTTCCTGGGCCCCCAAATAAGTCGCGTGGGATCTGGAACTCCCGGTGTCCGATGGATATGAAGATGGATTCTTCGTAGAGCTGAGACATCAACTTTGGTAGTGTGTAGAATTGCGCATCGGCAAATAGGCGCACGAAATGCTGTCCATCTCGGGGCTGTACATGGTAGCCTTGCAGATGAAGCGCGATGTCCTTGAAGGTGAGAGGGTCCTTGTCTATGTACAGTGTACGAATGGCAGTATTGAGACTTTCACCGCTCTCTTCGGCCTGCTTTATCTGGCAGATGAAGTACTGAGAGAAATAGGAGGGAGCTGGCAGTGTGAAATTAGCACCATGTAAGTCATGAAGCTGGTATAGTAGTCCTTGTGCACAACATACCGTCAGAAGAAATGGAAGCACCAGACAGCTTGAACAGCTCGGTGCCTATCTGAATGGGGAAGACGCGCTCATGAGGCAGTATCTTGGGGATCTTGGAAATGAGTTGCGGTGTCGATGGTGGCAAATGGAACGTCGTATGTTGGGCGCCCCCTTTAGGAGTATCGCCCGAGTTGGATTTGCTCATCTCTGTTGTTGTTACTTCTATGGCCGTTTACGATGTGAGTGGGACATGGTAGAAAAGGTTGGAGAGGAAGAGTAGATGAGGGAGACCATTCGGGATTGATTTTACATGGTGGACTGAGAGATTGTCATGGCAATCATTACGGGGGAATAGTAGGTAGGTAGAGATGATAGTTTGTTGTTACTCGCCTTCTGCGAATCTCCTCTGACCCCCGAATGAATGAATGAATAAAGGGCGTTGAAGACTGCGGCTGTGGTTTCGAAGCGAGAGAGGCTGGTCTCGGCAGGTACCGTCATTGTTGCGACTGTTCGTTGATTGGTCGCAGTCTCCAGACCCGCCACAGTGCTACGTTTGATTGGATTGGTATAGTGGGTATCCCCGGTGCATACTACAGCCTGCCACTCCATCATCGCTTCAATCGCAATCCCTGGTCAAGAGAAGATGGGTGAGGTATACGGAGTAGTAAGTATAGGGAGTGCGGCAAGGAGATAAGGTCATTGAATCTTATGTTTGGAATACAAATGGTATCTTTCTTCTCTCTACTACATACAAGCTCGCCCACTTCTAATACCCAAGCGAGGGAGAAGGAGAAGTGTGTGTGTGTGCAGCGCGTCATCCTCCATGATTAAAGATACAGCGAACTAATCCAACACTCAAAAACTCCGTCATAATCGTAACCCTCCAGCCGTGGGTATGTCCAGATCCTGAACACCGATGTAAATGCATCATTCCGCTCAGGCCCTCCGAACTCGCCGTGTCGGCCGAGAAAAACAAAAGACAAACCCCAAAAGAAAGACCATGTCCAGCCAGTCGTACATTTTTCCACCAAGGAAGCACCCTTGATACTCGTCGAGGCCAAGCGGGCGCCTGGGACCGACTACAGCCACTAACCAACCCCTTGGAATTCGGTCTCTCGTAGCAACATGTAGCTAGAGAAGGGGGGAAGAGTTCAGCTTCTGCCCTTAACAGCTCGGCCGGCCGGGGCGCTGACATCCCTACGTTCGCCCACGCCAGACACCATCTGCTTTCGCGGTGTTACCGCGCCCTGGGCTGCACTACGAGCCCTGCCGCGGCGCTCCCTGATTTGGGCCAGCGCCTCTTCGCGCGTCATGGTCGGTGTCAGTGCCGGGTTGTGAACGTCGAATGACGGTGCTCGCTCGTGTGAATTCATAGCTCTCTTCATATACTCGCGGGGGTTCTTGTTCCCTTCACGGATGGGAACTGATGTAGTGGTCGTCATGGTGTGGAAAGCGGTAGACGCTTGCTGCGTTCTTAGCCTCGACTCTGACTGGGCTTGTTCCACAGAACGCGCATGCTCTCTAGAACGCCTCTTATCTGAGAGGCGCGCATTCTCTGAAGAACGTTTCTGCTCCGAAGAACGATTATGCTCTGAAGAATACGTGTGCTCTGAAGAGAACGCATGGTATGAAGAATCTCCGGCGGATTGCCCATCTCCCGGCTGTTTGGGTTCATCGTATGCGCCCGGGTATAGCCAGGCGTCGTAGGAATGTTCATGGCTCTCGAATGCAGATCGCTCTGTCTAGGAGCGTTGAGCAGAGAGAGCAACGATGTACGCTCCTTACGCTCCTGGGCCAGCAAGGCGAACGCCGGGGGTTCGACAGACGGTGTGCGGGAATAATACACAGGGTCCGGGTTTGACTCCTCCGGGCCGGAAGCTCAACCGTGTTCTCTTTCACTGCTTCCATCTCCTCGATCTCGTGCTGTGAAAGCGTGCGGAATATTCCTTCCGATGGCACAAATATGGTGCTACGCCTTGGTTCTTTGGACGCTCGCGGCTTCGCAGGTCTCTCGGAATCCTCGCTTGCTTGAGATGCGCAAATAGTCGCAGCTTCGTCGTCATGCACCTCATGAATGACCGTGTCGTCTTCAGTCGGTGTCGGTAGACGCTCTTGGCCTTTGGGTTTCTGACCCAGGATCACCAAATCAGCTGCATCGACAATGGGAATCGGCTCCGGGCGTGGCTTACGGGCTGAACTGGTCAAGCTCCGACGGAAGCTTGAGCAGTGTAGCTCTTCGCGGCACAAGGACAGCACCGTAACTGACATTCAGCCTGCAGGAACTCCAGGTGATCTTGTGTCCGATCCGCTCTCTGTTTCTCCCATAGCCACAAGCGCGTCAGATCTTCGATCTCGGCCTCACTCGTAGCAGAGGAGACAATGTCCGTGGCGCTCAGAGAAGGCCGCACCTTCTTGGGCGAAGAAAATTCGTCGTCGGCCTCTTTGGATGATGGCGGTAGTGGCAGGCGACCCTCAGCCGCGATGCGCGCAACCTCCTCATTCTTGGCGAGCGTCTTGAACGCATCTCGTTCCTGCTCAACCACCTTGACACGCTGGAGAGCTTGCTCGAGCTGTTCTTGAACCCCCACAATCTGGTACCTTGCCTCGAAGGCTTCCTGCTCCCGGGCTTGGCTGCGCTCTCGTTCGCGTTGCAGAACCTCTTCGATCGACTTGGCGGCGGATTTGGCCGATTTGAGTTCTTCTTGTAATTTGACGATGTTCGATTGGGATTTGAACGTCTCCTTGCGTGCTTTCCGTATCTCCTTTTCCCACAAGGCCTGTGTATGCGCATACGTCTCCTTTGCGCGACCATAGTTTTCCTAATAATCATAAAAAAAAGTCTTGTCAGCTTTCCAACTACCGGCACAGTCAAGAAATGAGGATGAGTCGGCCTACCATGACGGTCTCTAGTCTCTCGCCCACTTTGCGCTCCCCGCTCGCGCCCCTCTTCGATGTGTCTGCGCAGCCCGCGCGCCTCGTCTCGATAGCGTCGCATCTCAGACTCGGCCTCCTCGCGGCCCAGCATGGCGCGCTTCAGAGCCGCATCGGCCGTCTTGCGCTCGAGCTGTTTGGAGAAGGCGGCGCTGGACATTTGCTGCGACATACTGTTGAACTGCTGGATCTTATCGTGGATGCTGCTGTCGCGATGATGACTGGATCGCGAGGGGGAGGTTTGTTGATTGACGCGATCCGGGGACATGAATTGCAGAGGCGCCGCGCCAGGCGAACCTGGCTGGCTTGACGACGGCTCCATTGGCTGAAATCAGGCAGGGAAATTGGTTGTGTTGTAAACCCGGTGGGTTCGGGTCTGTGTGATGCCTGTTGGTGCTGGGGGGAGGTTGTTGAAGTTGTGGTTCTAGATATGCCTCGTTTCCGTACTTTGTTGCTTGTTTCCTCAAGAGTGCATACTTCTGCTGGGAGAGCTCGGGATGGGATGGGGATTTAGTGGGCAGTTTACCGGCGGTGAAGTGGAATCCTCCAGTCAATTTTGGGCGACTTGTGTTTATTGTATTTGCGTTGCCACGTCGACCCGCGTCCCTCGATTTCCTCTGATTGGCCAATCACGAGCTGGCCGAGCTTTTCGTGGTGGGGTGAGATCAGACCATCGCTACCAAACCTTCCTCTGCGCACTATTGGTATTAGTAGGATTTCTACATGGACTCATCAGTACAGCTATTTAAGCAATTGCATACCGGTCGTTCATTAAGTACTTTACAGTTCTGATGCATGTATGTAGTTCGATCGTAGGGCTGGCTGTTACAGCATGACACGGTAGGGTCAGGATTTGAAATCATAGGTATCCTTGAGAAAGCACCTTTCCCGAAATACCGGGCCTCCCGAGGCATCTATCTTGATGCTGACCGTCGTCCCCTCCCTTAGAGATCCATGTTCATGCCCAGGAATTACTTCATACTGGTGCTGAGCTTTGTCAGAAACAAGATGCAGGACGACTTAGACCTTGCCTCGGCTACTAGCGATGTATTCATCATCATGAGAGACTCGATAGGAGATCAAGTCTTCTTATATAGAGCATCACTCAGTATCTACAATGCTCCGTGTTAAACAGCCCTTCAACACTGTCCTATCGTGATATGCCATCCCCGCGATAGGCTATCTGACGCGTCTTATCCGCTTCATGCTTACAATTGCCGGTAGTGGGGAGGCGATGTTCGAGATCAGGTCAATATAATAGAGGAGAGCGTTTATTTGGAGAAGCCTGCCCAGGGTATTTCAGTCAAGGGTCTGGGCAGTTCATGGTCATTTACAGCAGCAGACTTGTTAAAAGAGGTATATAACTATTCAACGCCATCCAATGGTAATTCAGGCCCTGCAAGCGCACGTCTTTAGTTCCCAGTCATCGGAAATGCGACGATAGGTAGTCATGGGTAATGTCACAACATCACCGTTGGTGGCAAGCTCAATAAATCAAACGCCTGAGGTACGACATGACCTTGCCCTACTACCGCAAATTTTCATCGCTCCTGCTCGCTCACTCAAGAGACGTCATAAGGGACCATTGAAGACAGAGACAAATATATTAGCTTCACTCAGAAATACACGTTCCATTCGGCTAGCGCATCAAGTCCCCAGCTAGTGTACCTCAGCAACCCGTCTCGACACGTCCAAGAGTCCTCTCTATGTCTATGAGCTCCAACGCATTGGAGACCCGCAGAATAGGAGGCATATCGCGTCAATTCATTCACCCCAGCGCCTGTAAGCTCCTGAAAGAAAGAAGACCATTCGAAAATATATGAACAAGAGAGAAAATTAGTGGGAGGCCGAGCGTATGACGATGGCAAGTGGCCTGCGGCTGAGTATCATCCAGTCGCTAGACTGATCCGTATCATCCGGTTTCAACTTGTGAAAGCTGCTGCCACCCGAGCAGAGAACGACCGTGGTATCACAATGCACTTAAATATGCTAATCATCGCCCGTCTTCGTCGATCGCGTGCTGCTTTTAGGCGGCAGCCTGGTTTGCTTGCTCGCCAGCCTCTTTCGCCTTCGCCTTGCCGGCTCGGAGGATGTCACCAATCCAGTCCAGCGTCTCGCTGGTGATGACCAAGCCAGTAGAGATAAGAGCCTTGCCGTAGTCACAACGCCTTCGCCTCCGACCTTCTTGCACTCCGAGCTGTAGATGCTGAAGACATGGTCGGTTGTCTCCTTGCCCTTGACGACGGGATAGAAAACGACCTGCTTGCCCCCGAGGTACAGTTCGTTGGTGGGCTTCTTGAGCGCGGGCAGGCGTTCGTCGATCTTGTTCAGAGCTCCGGCGCCGAGGTGATCGGCCTTCTTGACATAGGGCGAAACGTATTGGTAAGGCCTGGCGAAGATGGACAGCAGGGGTTTGGCAAAAGTCTGATAAGCCGAATCTCCAAGCTCTATCGATTTCTGGCCATAGGGTTTTTCTTGAAGGTGGCCAGGACATCATTAACCACGGGGTAACCAGCGATGTGCTAAGGGTAACTTCGTCAATTGGTGTCCTGCAAAAGCGGATGGGCCAGCTCAAACGTGAACAGGATGTAGTGCATTGTAAATCATGCAAAGGTGCGTGCTTACCTGCAGAGTAGCCGAGGATGGGTGCACCTCGCCATTAATTTGGGCAGCCATTGTTCGGGTGTGAGAGTAAGATAACTCGGGCCGGTATGTGAACTGGAACGCAGTAGCATGTCAGCACATTACATCAACAGAACACCCCATGATCATACATCTGGTGGACATGGACTCCCAAATAAGGATAGCAGGAGCTTACAGGTTGGAATGCTAAGACAGCTTCGAGAGAACTCTATCTAATACTCTTCCAGGACAAACCGGAGAAGAGAAGCAGATACTGAGCAAGAGTTGAGGGTGTGGTTGGAGAAGTGGGATGGTAGTTTGGTGACGAGAGAAAGTAATGTGTAGGAGAGGAGGGGGACGGGTGGATGGGCAAGGTGGGAGGATGGGAACCGCACCAGAATCAAAGTTAAGTTTGGAAGTTCATGAGCAGATGGAAGCTTCCTCTTGAAAGTCCAGACAGAAATACAACCACACCAATGGGGGGAAGGAGCTTTTTGTTGGATTGATATCTAAGGTAGGTAGGCAAGCAGGCAGAGAGCTCCAGTCCAGAGTGGGCAGGCATGCGACTAATCAAACCCATTGAAAGTCTCGATACATGTGAGCTTGCCGGTACATGTACCTGCAGTCAAGCATACCAGACCAATTGATCGGAAGCAGCATATGAAAATCCCAGACCTACCTAGGCTAACCAGATAGATGCTTTGGGCGATATCTGGAGATTCCCCAAGCCACGGGGTACAGGAGCGAGCCACGACACGAATCGAGCCTGTCTTCCACATGATAGTACGTGTAATAATTCCCAATGAAATGGGGTCTGCTCGAGGAGATTCCCTCCAGGTTGCGCCACTATGGTGTCTCTTGTACCTTCGCGCAGACATTCGTGGGTTCTGCCTTGCATCATGAAGGCGTGATTTGCATGTGCTTTCGTAATGGCAATGTACCAACTGTTTTGTCTGTGTGCTGGTTCAAGTTACAGGCTCTCAATGCAATGTCCAGGCCTTAATTTGGTGGGCCGCTCCTGCTTACGCAGAGGAATGGAGCTCCGATGATGAAGGAGACAGACAGACAACAGGGAGGGAGCAAATCCAACGTGGATGGAGCTCCAGCTAGTCCTGGTACTGTAGCCCGTTGGAATCGACCTGCCGCCTGCCCTGTTGTACGGTTCAATGTTGTATCCCCTTTCATTTGCTCCAACGGTATCAGTCAACTGGCGAGGAGGCACATGAAACCAGAACAGATAAGATACAGTCCAGTCTGGCCTATCTCTCGCCTCCGCGCGCGCCTCCAACTGCATTGGTCAATTCGCTACTGATTTTTGGTTACATTATTATGTACATGTGTCTGCTTCTACATACCTCCATAGACTGTACTGGTGAGGCACAGTCATTGATAAACAGTCGAGATAGATCAATGGTGGTGGGTCATCCCTGTCCGACAGCTTCTGCACACAAAACGTGGGGGGGGCTATGATGAGGTATGTATTACCAGGCTAGGAGTCTGGTACATGTACCAGGCAAGAATCCAGTGACTGCAGTGACTGCACTCACTGCACTCGCTGCACATGCCGATAACTGTTCATGTTGGGCGACTCCAGTTTGATTTGCTACCGGATGCTGGTTGGTCGGTGGGGAGGAAGCTGTCCGGTCTTTCCAGCTCCAAGTAGCACTAGCCCAGCCCAGCACTTTTGACATGTGAAAGCTGTCACCTCGATCGATCGGATCCACCCTTTCTCTCTTCCGTCTCCTATTCCCTGCTGTTTCGAACGACTATTCTATTATTGTAGTACATACTTGCTACATACTTACTTATCACATCGCAGGTATCGCCAAACCCCGTTGCAACATCCCAAGATGCGACAGACATAGAACCCATCGAAGAGGTACTCTCTCGCTTTCACCGCTGCCTCGGAAATTGATGCCAAGCGCATACCCCCTAGGCTTCAGCCTCCAGTCTCTGGTCTTGGTGGAGGCATCATCAGATGTTCGAGTCAATTTGTTACTATCATATACTCGCTCGATTTGCGACTGAACATGGATGAGAAGTTGCAAACGCCCTTCAGTCGGCTGTTTGGTAATCTCCATCTCATCATATGTTGTCCGAGCTTCATGATTTGGTACGGCGGTTTGTTAGGTCCAATGTTATCAACCGCCCAAACCATGTGCCAACCGGGGGGCTAGCTTTTAGAGTGCTATCTTCACCGAGTGTGTGCAAGCAGTCGTCCTACAATACTCAGGGATCATTTAGCTTAGTGCGGCACTATTCTGACGATATGTCAATCAGTACTCTGTGCACTGATTTTATACTGATCGGTACTGCCAATCATATTACCCGATTTTTGGGGCTGTACCGGCCCTGGTTTTTACAGTCAAAATTATCCATGTTTTATCCAGTTATACAGTTGACCTGTGGAGGCCACTAGCATAAATGATCCCTGAGTATTGTACATCACCCTGTCGTCATGCTTATCCAGCCGCCGCTTATTCAACAGGTTGGGACAAGCACGATGCCTGCCGCACCAGCTTCGACCTTATCAGTCAGGTTCCTGCAATGTCACCGTATGAACCAAACCAGTCTGCTCAAGGAACACTGCAACCTCCAACGCATAATATATTGTATGGGGTTCAGTCTCTACAGCAGCGAATAAACGAGACTCGGCGTCAATCACACTCAACCTATTGGAAACCAACTTCAAGCCTTGCATTTCCCTTGGTCCGTCCATTCAAGTTGTTGATGGGCAACATCTCAGCTATGCTTGTTGATGGGCAACATCTCAGTTATGCCAATTCAGCTTTGCCACTATCAATCTCCATGAACGCATAAAACCGTGAAGCCGACTATTCGCCCCGAAGAAAGAAAGAGTCATGTTTGACCCTGTCTCAATTTCCGCAAATGTGGCTGTCGGCGCCCCATGTCCTACCTAAGTACCTCGGCCTCTTCCGCAGAGGACGAAATTCAGGAGAATCGTTGCCACCTTTGGTGTCCTTGGCAAATACAGTATGCGAAGGATATGTCCCTCGGAGCTTTATTAACATGTTAATCGAAGCTGAAGACAACTAGACGATCCACTGAGCCACATAATCCGATCGGCAAGGATCGTTAGCTAATATTCTCCTTTTCATGTGCGACC
Source organism: Apiospora phragmitis (assembly GCF_038363925.1). Taxonomy (NCBI): domain Eukaryota; kingdom Fungi; phylum Ascomycota; class Sordariomycetes; order Amphisphaeriales; family Apiosporaceae; genus Apiospora; species Apiospora phragmitis. The sequence goes on along the minus strand of NW_027117400.1, from coordinate 4,219,938 downwards.
TTACTTACAGGTACGAACCCCACTATAGCCTCATGTACTGTGGGCTGGGCAACTTTCACATGTCAACGGCAGACGACGTTTACATATGCAACGACAGACACGAGCATCTGGTATTACGCAACAGTATCACATCAATTGATTCTCGTATGTTCAACATGCGCTCTACGGCAATTCTCGTGTCAATCGTCAAGCCCTGGAGGAGGCTTCATCCTGCCAACATTAAGGCGACTTCTTCAAACCCGAAATATTCCCACCTGTCGATTTACATGACATCACGAGTAAGTGATAGGTGGTCAATATGAACTAACAAGAAGTATTTGATGCGGCCGGACTGCTGGGATTCGCAGACAACGAAATTCCCGGGGAATACGGAATATTGTGGTGCACGTTAGTTGCCGCAGCGGGAGGGAAGTCATTGGTTGCAAATCAGAAGCTACCAGCAGTCAATTTGCAATTCCTCCCGACCACAACTCTCCAACCGGTGAGCGCAAGACCGAGACACCATGGGAAATGCGACCATTACCATGCTCCTCCATATGGCCTCCAACCATGCAGAGTCCTGCATGAATTGCAACATGCGAGTTTCGATCAAATTGGGCCATCCCCGCATTGGTATCCAGACACGGCGGCATGTTGTTTATATTGAACCTTCTAGGTGATGTTAGCCATACATAAGCGCTGCTGGAATGAGATGATACCCCTGGTGCCAAGGCGAGCAGCTTCTATGTAACTTGAGATATATTATCACCCGCATGACATTATCCTGGGGTTTCGCTGTTGCTTCCTTCTGGTGTATAACCAATAGATTGTGGCCAACGTCTGGTCCGTGTTGAATATAGACATGCTCGTCTACTTGGGTTTCATATGCCTTTGACCCAGCGTTAAACGCCAGAGCAGGTGAGAAGGACACATCCTTGCGTGTCTAACCTGACAACTGCCCGAGGCCGAGGCGGCTCGCGGGGCATTGCCGTACAGGGAGTATAGATTGTCTACACAATTCTTCACGGTCCTGGCCTGATTATCTCCGTAGTCGATGATGCAGCACATCTGGGCAAGGGATGGGAAGAAGGTAGGTTGGTCTTGCGGGCCGTTTTCAAAGGTGATATTTGCAATGCACGGCGACACTGGCTTTGAAAATGAGGACTGGCCTTCTGGAGCACATGGTACCATGCGTCAGATAAGAACCGCAGAGACGGTACGTCGCATGCATCGAGTAACCCGAGGTTCAATTTCTTACGCTGGTAGAAACTTAGGGAGGTAGATCCCACGGATGCTAATGGGCATATGATATTCATCATAGTCGATACTCGATCTGTTAACATGGATAATACCATCCGGAGGCGTTATGCATATATGTTCAGACGCCGTGTACAATGCCGCTACCCATAGCTCTGCGATCAAGTGATTCAATGCGCAAGCAGGCAAACGGAGGCGGTTGGTGATGTTGGTTGGTTTCACGGCATGGCGGCCTTGCCTGGCTGCCGCCTCGTCGTCCTTTGCATCTGGGTGTGTATTGATGGCCTAACGGTAGCACATCTCGCCCGATACAGCTGCAAACACAACGACACACTCTCCAGCAAACAATAAATTGTTCCAAAGCGTTCTCGGGGGGTATGATATGCAAATAACTGATCCTTCTTCAGGGCTTGCCTCGTCTCAGGCTAGAAATTCAGTCAATTTGATAGGCTCTTTCGACCGGATATGAGTCTCGAAGAGAGGTACTTCTGGCGCGGGCCTACGAGCCCGCGAGATGACGGTAGTAGCGGTTGTAAGTGGCAGAAACGGCCTTGCGTCACATGGATGACTAACGGCATCTTCTTCATCGAAACCGCTAACTTATACTCGGTTCCGTCAGACTTCACAGTCGCAATCTTGATATTGCTACCCTCTGTCTGTTGCCTGGTGGCTCTTGTACGAACTTCAAGAATCGGGCTGACTCTGTCCAGGGCTTGCGGTCGGTATGGACGTGGGGAACCGGTGAGGCCTTGAATGCTAGAGTATATTCAAGTCGGCGCAGACGTGGATGATTACACATTCATCCAGCCTGTCACATGTGCTTCAGGATGATCGCCATGAATGCGCGGGCTATCATAACTCCATCGGCATCCCCCATCCCTTACTTATGGCCTTGCGTATAGAAGCCCCCTATTGGCATATCCATCCGGCATCCGTGTTGGTCAGATACACCTGTGTAATTAGAGACATGCTCGACTATGTATTCACGTATTCCCGTGAACTGTTTTATCCGTATGGACTTGACCCACTTGATGAGAAATGAAGTATATGTACAGTTTGGATGTTGAATCAGCGACATCATGACCTCCAATTAAGCAAGTATGCTTTGATTTCTCGAATGCGCTCACTGGTAAGCCCCGGGCCGTTCTGTTTCCTTGATTAGGAAGAAGCACTCGGTTGTTGCAGTTCGCCATTCAATTTGCTGCCTCGACGGCGAATAGCTGCACTGCTCTAGTAGCCCCCTATAATGGCCCAAGAGCACGCTAATTGCTTCCTATATGAATTGGATATCAGTTCCCTCTTGAGACGATAGAAAGGGCACAGTGGCTAGCCAGTCAGCCAGCGCCCCTAAGAGCCCAGTCATAGCAACACGTATGGCAGGGTTTGTTTGGTCTGCGAGAGATAACCTGCTGAAAGGAGTACTCAGGAGATGGCCGTGGATTCTGAATAAATTATGCGAATAAGGAGATATCCCTGACACGGTCATCACAGGGGTACCAAATTCCATTCGCGTTTCCCTTCCAAGCCCATGTGTTTTTCGTCCAGAGGGCATTCTCTGGTTCCGTTACTTCAAGTCCTATCGATTCACCTAGGCTAGCTTGCAGTATGCGTCCTTGGTATGTATAAACTCCCATATAACTGTTGACTGGAACAACGCCATATGAAAGAAATAAAGATGATGGTACAATTGCTAGAGGACGACAGGAACAGTTTGATATAGACCGTGTGGTCATTTATTCGATATCACAATATCAGATTTGCGTTGATAGAAAGAGAATGAGTACGAAACAGTTTAATGTCATCATATTTGAGGCCCCTCTCGCATTAAAGGATACGAATGAGAAGTTTTCCACGTACATGACTACCTAAAGTTGTCTGGTATGGAAGGAAGACCTACAATAAAGAGGGAGCGGCCTGGTCCATTGATCACAGCAAACAACGAGCTTCGAGTCCATTTGCAAAGCAGCTTACCACTGGAGTACAGAGATAGGGTGGAGCAGAGATCCCACGACATGACTATATCAAATCCATGCCAGCCATGTATCTTCCGATGCTGTGTTCAACTTCACATCTGGTACGCTATCTAGGCTGCATAATATCCCGCGGTCTCCCTCACCGGGGAGCCACGACCAATATGAGTACATATTGTCCAACGGGGATAGGCACTGTCTCCTGCTCTCCACCGCGACTCCGAAGCGGGCAAATAGCTCACAGAAGGGGACGAAAATGACTCGATTGGGAGTTGAATGACACCCGTGCTTGAAAGACAGGGAACATCGTGTCCCTAGTCTTTTTTTCACCCTTTTTGGGGACTAACTCGTCCACTTCACGAGACGATACTTTCCCAGCCCTGCTGCAGCATGCATCATCCTCTCGCCGGAAAGTAAATTGGAATACCGGAATCGATGGTTGAGTTAATACCTCTTGCCTTGTTTCTTACTGGAAGGTTTTAGGGGCCGGGGGATACTGCAGGCGCTGGACACAGACAATTATGCTATATACAAGAAGCCAGATTCATTATCACTACTGAATTACTGCTGACATTAGATATCGCTGTCGTTCAACGAAAAGAGACTCCCTTTCAAGCACCACCATAAGGGAAAATTGGTATCCTTATGCCCCAAAGGAAGACAGTGTTTAGCAAAGGGTTGGTTGAACGGATGAATGGGATCGCAGGGTCTCTCTCACCAGTTGGGAAGCTGCACAGTACAGTACCCGTAGGCTCCAGAGGGCCCAGACTCTAATTTAGAGTACGACTAAGGTTGAATCTATCATTCGGTCTACGAAAGTTCAGTCGGTTAAGGTTTCAACGGTTCTGGACATCAGCCTGGCTAGCTAGGTTAGAAACAGAGAAAGGGGGCGAGCACATGAAGGGCAACGGAGAAATAACTTCCACGCTGAGCCCATAATCTGACAGGCGCCAGAGCCTAGATGTGTTGGAGGGCTGGAACTACGCTAAATACGGAAGGGGTTACGAACGAAGCTTACCAGTCTGAGCGCTTGCGTATTATTGCCCCGGTTGCTCTGTTTGTTTTAAGGCAGTTCTGGCGATTCTGTGCTCGTATTTGTTACAGTAACATCGGCAGCCGGAGCATTTCGTAGCTAAAAAAAAAAGGTGTACTCACAAGTCCGGAGATTGAAGGAGCGGGCCTTCGTTGGATGACTGTTAATTTAGGCCATATCTCATCCACGCAACCGATAACAACGGAGACACTTGCTTTTACACAAGGTCTTAATATGCCTGCTATGGAAAGAAAGCCTGAAGCTCGGCGCACTGTAATTCGGGCTGTTTGGTCTTTCTGCACACGTATGTAGATGTTGTGAAGGCGCTAAGGGTGGTACGGCACTCAACCGAATACACAGACCGGTCACCTCTGCCGAGATTTTCATTCAGTCCCGCCAGGCGGAGCGTGATAATGACCGAGAGGTGGAGCGAAGATCGGATCTGAGCGGCCGCGAAAATGTGGGTGCTAGGCTATAGGTGCTCAGATAACGGGGTATAAGACCTGGCACTTGCTGGTTGACCCATGTGTTGCTGCGGAGCCGCCTAGCTGCTCGCAAGCAATGCATGAAATTCTGGCGAGAATGATAATCATTTCTTCTTCCTGCTGAAGCTTGGAGAGCGTTCCGGAACCCACTAGTCCAGCGGCTCGACGGGGACCGTTCATTCAACAACAGCCGTCAAGCCCGTTGTCGGGCTATAGCTGCGGGCGATATATGCCACCAATAAGCAAAGGCCGACTGACGTCAAAGCAGTTGCTCGCGTCATCCGGCGACTCGACATGTTTCTGCTTCGAACACTTCTTGAAGCCGCCATTGTGTCAGAGAGCACAGAAAGCAAAGCACTAGCCTTGACGCCGTCGGTCGTTTATTCCCAAACCGTGTCATCTGAACGGCGCCAGCGCCCGATGCATGGATGCTTGCCCATCCCGACGATCCGATCCGACATAATGGATGCCTCCTGGTTCGCAGCATGCAGTTGGCTGTGATGATCCAGACATCTTTGCTCGTCGTTTCAACATGAGTGTTGTTGTTTTGTGTAGCACAGACAGCCGTTCGCTACACGAAGAGCGATTGGCCAGTCATTGGAGGACCAATCCCGCCACCCATGCCGAAGAAGCCCTGATCAAGGACGATCTTGGCAGTCTCCTCGAAACAGCTTAATGCCAGGGGCACTGTAATATTAGTTGGGATGATGCCTACCCCCCAGTCTAGCGCAAGTGGAATGCAGGCGAGAATGCAGAATGGCAGCTCCTGCACCGCCATCGTGCATGAGGACAACTGCTTCGCTTTCAGTCTCAGAACTGCAGATGGCAATTACATGGAACGAGCAGATAGCAACGTTTACTCAGCAATGGCTGGTGTTCAGCATGGTCAATCTCAAATGTAGGGAAAGAGAAGAGGGATTGGGGGTCAACAGACCATTCAACGAAATGAAAACCGGAAGACAGCAAACGCCAGGCAGCCAGGGGGGTCTTTGCGCTATTTGTGGTAGCGAAGAGTGCGATGAATGCAATGTTACCCGGGTGTATGGAGTATCACGAAGTTGCTATGCAAGTTCTGGACCAGCTAACATGACTCGTCGCCGTTATTGTGTGTGTGTGTGCGCACGCGCAAGAAAAGTGATAAGTGAGGAAACCAGGCCGGATGTCTATCAGATATCGACATCTCCTTGCCTGGCAGCAACCCCTTTATTTTGCTCATAGACATTGCTGTCTGGGTAGGTGGTAACGGCGTTTGGACCGAGATCGAATGGCGTTCGTCGATCGCCCGGTGTGACGATGCCACTGCTGCACGCCCATCACATCAGCACCCTGCCACCCAAATATCTGGAAGGGGTCCAAGAGCTGGCTACCCAGGTTCATTGAAGCGGTGGTTCGTGTTGTGCGTGTACGCGTGCATCCCTGGGAAATGCTCAAGATGTAAGAACATGGAAAAGCAAGGACATACTATAATTCTGTTACCTGCCTTACTTGTTACTATGTTACTTACCCCTCATGCCCAGATGCGTCCTTCTCCAAACGAGCGCAACACGAGCTTTTTGGCTGACCTGAGAGCGCGGCGCGGCGCACCGTATGCCCGGTCTGTTTTGGTTCTTGGGTCGATGTTAGTGCTGATTGACGCATATCGTGCAGTACTGTAAGATATAGATTGGTGGTACAGGCAACAGGCGGATCTGCCCATGTCCAGTCCTGGCTCGGCGGACGGCCGGCTGCTAGCAGAATGAAGCAGGCAGGCGGGGCTCTCCAACTGCAAACGAGTGGGATTCTCTTCCAGGCATGGCGCGGCAGCCAGAATCAGGGTTGAAGCACCGTGCAGTCTCCAGAGTACTTGATGCTTGCTCCGGCCGTGTTACACACTTTATTTAGACTGCAAGAACTGATAATATGTAGTGTCCAAGGGTGAGGCTATCTACCTAGGCAAACTGGACAAGGACTGGATTTGGATCGAGAATTCTGTCTCTGTGAGGCTCTGTGAGGAGCGACGCTTTCGTGTGGACGGACTGCTGGCCTCTTCAGATCTCCACAAGAAAGACTCGACTCTTTGCACGATAGAAAGAAAGGTTAGCTGAGAGAACGCCATCCGTTGCTTTTGACATGTTGCTATACCAATTCTAGTTGTCCAATAGACATGCACAGGCTTCGTAACCCCGCTGATGGCGCAGAGGCGAGAAGAGGCGTTGAGGGTCCAGGTTATGCTGACAGACATGGTCCGATGATGCCCACTTTCCCTGGCTCTTGCTGGGGACTTCAGCTGGTGCGACGCAAGGCGACTGTCATAGCGTGCAGACGGACATCTTTTCCGAGGGGGGGTTGGCAACGGCTGGATACCTACTTTACCTACGGTAGTGATAAATCACTCACTGCCACCAAGACTATAGTTAGTTTTGTTTATGTGAACATGGAAACATGCAGAATGTCTCGGAGTTGCAGAGCAGCACTCGACAGCAGTCGTGATGCGACGACAGTACGAAACAGGCAATCAGAGAGAGAAAGAAAAAATAGAGACAAAGTGATTGCATGCATTTGCTCAATCCCCTAACCTTATTAGTGACATTTGGAGCCAACCACAAATTGTCCGATGCCCGTCGAGCGTTACATCGAGCGAAAAGAGTTGCCATGTGCACCCTAGCCCCGATACATAAAGTAGGTTAGTGCTTGATCGCTAGAGACTGGCTAAAACCGTGGCCCCAACCGAAAAAGGTTCAAGGCAAGGGCCGTTGGTTGTTGGCTCAGAAGCTGGCTATCCGTAGTACACCTCGCGGCCTACAGTAAACTTTGCACACAGGCTTACCCTAACACTCGTTCGTAGAGGAGGTACGGATATCGCTTTACACTTATACAGTTTTCTACTAGTATGTGGCTATGTCAGCGGGTAAACGGAATGGGGCCAAACAAAGCTTTTTCTAAGACATGATGATTACGAAGAGAAGGGCTGAAGATGTCAGACACGTGAAGCAATTGCGTGAGATGGTAGCTCTTGTTTGATGAAGAACTCTCTCTCTCTCTCTCTCTCGAAGCAGACAAGCCTGGGCGAGGATCATCCCTCACTCCGTTATCCAATCCCATACCACTCAACGCTTCAGGTTGAGACACGAAAGGCGCGCGACAGGAAGAGGGGAAAGAAGCAAAAATCTTTCCTCCGGTAAGTGGTGAACAACGCACAACAACGTTGGTTGAGATTTGGTTGTCAACATCGTGTGTCTATCTGGCATACTCACTCAGCGTCTCGGTCTTGACTGCTGTGTCAACGTTTGCCCCCCTTAAGTACCGAAGCGTAAAGCTAGCACTGGTTCTTTCTTGATTAGCACGCGAACTTACTGGCCCCTAATAGTAGTATGTGCCGTGCGGTTCGTCGTCTGGTGATCAAAGACCGGTCCAAGCCGTTTGATCCCGCTGAGCCGTGCCCTAAATGCTTTTTCAAATCCTCCCGTGGACAGAAAGGAAAATAACCGTCGGCAGGGCTGTATGCTTTCCCAAACTCGGAACATGGATGGATTTCATCAAGCGCTGCGCTGCACTGCAGTGCAGTGGCCTCCGGGGACCTGGACTGACCACCTTCTGCAGAGTTCAAAGAGATGGCGACTACTGCCCTTCAAGCTTTAGTTCCTTTGGTGTTTACTTGCCTCTGTGCCGCCTCCATGGGTGGATATGCAAACACTGTACGACGTTGTGTGCTTATGTACAGGCTCTTGGCCGAAACTAAGTGAAAAAGTGTATGTAGGCCACTGGAGACGATACTGGGTCAAGAGGCGTCGTCTACCGGTAGTTGGCCCAGCTGTAAGCCTGTCAGCTCCGGAGCATCGTGGCGCCCACCACCAGCACGAGGTAATCTCTTCCAACAAATGCTGCTTGCTGTGTAAACTACATCATTGGTATGTATACGTTGTGTGTGGTAGTATTGCAGATAGCCGGCTTCAAATGAAACCTCTCTCTTTTGTCATCCAGCGATTCCTCTCGTTTCTTTCCTTTTTCCTTTCCTATCGCTCATCTCCAGGCCGTCCCACTCGAATGGCGAGCTTGGGTCAAGGCCGGACCCTCGGTCCCACACTAGCTTCAAGCCCCGGGCAGCGCCTCTGGGCAGGATTGGCTGTACCTGGAATGGGTGGAGTAGCCAGAAAATTGAATCTACAGGGGGACCCCGTCATGGATGCAGCAAGGGCACAACAAGGGGTTAGCCGTTCTGGGGGTTGTGCAAGTGGGGGAGGGGGGGGGGCGCTCTGCTTGTTACTGTACAGAGGAGTACTCGCCCTGCTCGGTTGGGATGCCCGTTCAGGTCGAAACCAATTTGCCAACACCCGATGTCCAGGAGCAAGCAAGCAACAGGCATCTGGAGGAAATGTACCCAGCGTGCCAGGCAGAGAGGGAGGAGGAAAGAGAGAAACCCATTCCCCTCTCTTGTTGATCTCCTTGCTGCAGTATCATGTCATGCTTCCCCTTGGCCATTTTGTATAGTGGGTACTGTAGCTACTGTTGGCTGTTTTGAGCTCCCTGTATGTATCGTATTGAAAATATGTATGCAGTGTAATGTTCCCCGGCATATGTAATCGACACAGGAGTGGGGAGGAGCTCATTCTTCCGCACCTGCGGGATGATTCAATATAATCGATGTCTGATCCTTCGAAAAGAAAGAAGAAAGTCAAATGCCAATTGCAGTCGCGAGAGCGTCTGCTTTTCTCCTGATCGTAGCTTTGCAGGGGTCGCATAAAGTAGTACTGGCTGAGGAGGCTACTATCTCTACCAACTCTGTGCTAGTCTTTGTGACGGTAGCCCACAACGAGTGCCACAACCAAATCCTTTAGGAGACAGGGTGAATGAGCCTGAGGTGCGTTGCGTAGGTGTGAAGGTGTGCGCGATGTGGTCACCAGACACATCCTCAGTCACTGTGGCGGCAGGTTAGGTACTTGCAGATATTTTGTTAAAATATCAACAAATGTTGACGAGCAATGCGACTGAGACCATTGCTATTATGAGTTTTGGTCTCGGACGGAGAGTACATGGTCCCAAGTATTCTTGCCCAGGTCTCCCCTTCTCGAAGGTCTCTCGGTCTTCAAATGGTACGCTAGGTCCTCTTCCTTGCCCACCTCCATCCCAACCCATGCCATGCCATGCCCGTCGCCTACTGTACCTAAACCTGCTAACTAACCTATTAGTATTCCTTACCTAAATTGCCTGCCAACTCTTTTCCTCTTCTCTCCCTCCCTCTTCTCCTTTTCTGGATGCACCATCTCTTCACTCTCTTCCGTTCTTTTCCTCCCCCACTCAAGGCGGGTTGCAGCAAGTCCGTGTCGCCTGGTCAATTAATCGCAAGATTGATTGAACAGTCCCGAACACTTTGGTTCTTCTCAAACCAGTGCCAGCTGCTTGCAGTGTGACCTATCCCGGTATCAGGAAGTTCGGATTGACAAAATCCCAGGACCTCCCTGCACTCGACTCTTTCTTCGTCGGGCCTTTGATCCTGACTGCCTTCTCCCGCCTGGACGCCGATTCATCACCAGCTTAGTTGCTGTTTCGCCGAGGTCTGAATCATTCGTTTCCAATTCGGACTGGCCAATATTTTCCTACCGGGCGTCGTAGGACTTATACCAAAACCACAATACCCATCACAACCACATTTTCGACATGGCGCCGTCACTCAACACCCAATCGTCCTTTATGCGTCCGCGTACCAGCGACCGCGATGCTCGACCGAGTACGCGGGATCAGAACGACACCAACCTGGTCATCCCCAGCCGAACCTCATCTCTGCACTCGCGCATCACGCAGCCGATCCCCTCCACTCTGAACGGCAAGCCCCAGCAGAGGACGCCGAAGACTTTGACCCATGCTTACATGGTATGCGGTGTTGGACGAGAGCCAGCGCAATGGGTCAAGGCACCTGCCCCCCCCCAGGGCAAGATCGGACACATGAAGGGCGCCGTTGGGCAATTCTGGCTCCCCGAGATTCTCGGTAGCAGTCCCAGGCTAGAACAAGACAACGAGATCGCTCGTTGCCCTACATGCCGCTATGAGGGCATGCTTCCCTCACGATGTCGAAATTTGCACCGGCCGCAGCCAACCGCACTGCGTCCACCACGCATTTGTGCTCCAGCAAGACTCCTCCCACACTCTGTACGGTATCTGCCTCCGTGTCTGGTCTCGAGCGGATGAAAAGAGAGCCGAGACTATTCGTGATCTGAGGAAGCGCACCGAACCCGATTTCTACGACAACGCAGACGAGACGTATTGGATTCCGTACTGCTTGTCCTTCCTCTCGCGTTATCCATTGTACAACCTTCTGGGCGACTACCTTCGCGGTATGTGGATTCACTGGAACAAGGCAACCAACCTCTTCCACGCCGAGGAGGTTTCGCGGATCCTAAGTTTTCCGGCCCCGCGTCTCAACGATCTCGTCCGTATCGATATGAAGGATTACGCCCTGTGCTATCAGTTCCCGTCTTCGCCTACAGGCTTCCAGAATTTCGCCATGTGGCCGCTTTGGACCTGTCTCTCAATTCCTAACATTGTTGGTGTTGTCGAGGCGGCAATCTCCCCGACTCGCCGCATCATTTTCGTCAGCCACTACCCAGCCATGCTGACAATGGCTGCGGAGACGATTAGATTCTGTGTTAGAGTTTACGAGTGGAGCGGTTTGTATGTTCCCGTGGTTCACGCTCGACACGCCAAGGAACTCGTCCAGGAACCTGGCCCGTACATTCTGGGTATTACTGCTGAGTGCCGTTCGCTCTTCACTGCGCCTACCGACGCTTTGGTGGTGGATCTCGACCGCAACTTCGTGCTTACATCGAGCCCACCCACAGCTCTCACACCTGGCCAACGTAACAAGTTTGTTAACCGCCTTACCCAGGCCCTGAAGACCGATGTCACACCATCTGGCGTGCCTGCGCACCTTCGCTCGGCTTATGGCGGAGGTAAGCTAGTGCCCGCCGGCCAGATCATCGTCATGCGCGGTGAAGTCGAGTCGATCGAGGATCCCGACTGGTGGAACCAAGATGCCGTCATGTCTGTTATGGATCACGTCTGTGAGAAGATGGGCCGAAACTCCGGAATGAAGGCGGTATTTGGAGGTACCCAAAAGAAGCCCTTGATGACCAAGGTTTCGATGAGACACCTGAACGAGATTGTCCGAGAGCGCAACCAATACTCACGTGATGCTATGGAGGCATGGCAAGACTTTATCAACCTTAAGGGACGTATGGATACCGAGCTCAACAAGGTTACGAAGCGCAACAACTACTTGGTCGAGGAATTGGAGAGCTTCAAGATCAGTTCCTCAAGTTCCAGGCTTTCGCCGAACAGCTTAACAAGGAGACCTCGGATCTCAAGGTTAAGATTGAGAACCACAAGCGTGAGAACCGACGACTTGGTGGTCTCATTGACCAGCAGAAGGACGACAACGCCAGACTCTCTGTCCGCCTTACTGGAACCGAGAAGCAACGAGATGATGCTCTCGAGGCTCTGGTTCTGCAGCAAGAGATTGCCGAAGAGCTTGAACGCGAACGCAAGAGGAACAAGAAAGAGTTGTCTGCTCTGCAGCACACCAACACCACTCTCTCGCGCCAGCGTGATGAGGCCCGTCGTGTTGTGCTGCACCTGCGCAGCTTGATTGGCGGCCAATCGCACCATATGGAGCACCTTGTCCACTCCCTCACTAAGCCTGAGGAGCTCGCAGATGAAGTCGCTGCTGGCTACGAGGAGGACAACGTCTCCGAGAACACCACCGAGGATGCGGAAGCTGCAGGTAAGTGCCCACCATTGATCGATAGTTTGAGAGAATTGTTCGTTTTGCTAATGCCGAGTCCAGAGAAAGATGAGCGGCTTGGAAAGACGCTTGCGCGCGCACAAAGCGCTAACAACCGCCTCGGCAACGCTAGCTTCAATGACGTTGCCGATCGCCATCTCAAGGACAAGACGGATGCTATCGCCCACATCATCCGCAACATCGCCGAGCAGTGCCAGGCCGCTGTCGAGAGTCTGCAGCTGGCTCATGACCACGAGTACGAGCCTCGCTCCCCTCGCACCCACTCGCGCAACTCCCGCCGGGCTAGCAACCTCTCTGCCGCCCAGAGCGACGATGGCCGCTCCGCTGCCTCTTCCGACGCTGGCGACGACAGCCTTCTCCACCCATCCGGGCGCACATCCAGCATCCCTCCTACTCCGGATCTGATCCCCAACAGGAGCAGCACATCGATGTCTTTCGCGTCGACCATGACCACTCCTGAGCGATCTAGCCAGCAGTACACGGCGCATAACGACATTCCTACCAAGATTGTCGAGGATGACGAGGAGAGCCTTGCTGGCCGCAGCGACACCGAGACCATTTCCCAGGAGCCTGGTATCGTTGGCAAGCACGCCGGCAGCCTGCTCCACCGCCCTTCGGGTGCTAGAATCAGCGCTCTCGGCGGCACTCGCTAGGGAGCCAGCGGCTCCGCCTTGACTGCAGAGATGTGCTATCTGACGATGCCGGATGATGACGTCCCTTGGATGTCTAATGAACGCCATGGTGAAGTCATGGATTTACACTAACTATACCTCTTCTACATGAGATTTCCTTTCTGTCTTGCTCTGTCTATAGGATATTTTTGTGTATCAATCGGCGTTTCTGGTACTACCACTGCTACTGGCCTTTGTTTGCCATGTTTTTCTATTTGATTCGCCGCCAGCGGATGTCCATGAGCCCGAGGCGTGGGGCACTAATTTCTTTTTCATTTACTTCTACTTTCTTGAAGATGACAGCGAAAGCGGAAGCCGGTAGCCATCGCACCGTTGGGGAGGGAGGGGAGCAAGCGATGCTTCGTGTTGGATGTAAAAAAGAGCCTGTATGGTGTATGGCGACGAAGCAAGCAAAAGGGGGTGGTGTCCCCTGCCTTTTTGTAGGCATTGGTTTCCGAGGAGGATTTGTGTCTTGACTCTTTGAGCAATCTTCAGTTTCGAAGTTTTCCCCTCGAATACAAGGTTGGAGCCAGCCGTGAGATGGGAGAGATGTCTGGATTCATAAAAAACGATCACTTAATCATATGTTGCTGGTGTTATGTGACTTGTCCAGCCGTGCTTCTTAATGGGTTCTTCTACAGAAACGATCTCCCGTCCACAACGCATAACGTTGATCCATATGGGAACATGTGACTTGATGGGTGTACTGCTGTCGTGAAGGCGGTGGGTGCTGTGAAAAGGTTTACAGTGTCTCAACCCACCAGCATGACAGGTTTCGGTCTCGTTTTTGCCCCCTGTGTGAGACAGGCCCATCAAATTCCTTGGCAATGCTGAAGGACTCACGCGCTTATTCTATTTGGTATTGAAATATCCTGTGCCGTCCAGCTTTGTTCCTATCTATCTATTCGATGTCATACCCCTGGCTATGGCACGCAGACGGTCCACGAACTCGTTTGTAAACCTAGGCAACCTAGGCAACCTAGGCAGTTGATCAAATCGAATTTATACGGATTCATATAGTTGACGTCTTAATGAAGTTGGTTGGGTTGCTTTGGTCGATTTGGTACCGATTCTTCAGGGGCTGATAACTATTGATAAACGCTCTCACGAGTAAGGTAGGCGAAAGTATGGTTGTTGTAATATTTCTAGACAAAATTTGCTTGCTTCTCTATTGTCGTAAGGGAGCTGTTTATAAGTACCAGCGCTTCAAGTTTGTTTACAGGTGTGGACTTCAGGGAAGTGATGTCAAAAAGCACGGACCCATTTTTTTACAATCTGCTAGGTTACTGCTTTCCCAAACAGCTGGAGCATCTCCATCTCTTGCCTACAACTCAGCAAACACATCTCGAGAAAAAATCCAACCGTCAGCAACATGTCGGATCGCGCGCGCAGCCGCTCGCCTCGCCGCGACAGAGGCAAGCCGAGCACGAGCGACCGCGACAGCTACGACCGGAGAGATATCGGACGACGAGATGATCGGGATCGGGATCGGAGGGACGACAGCCACACAGACGGCAGGCGAGACCACCGCGATAGGGAACGAGGAGAAGATGACCGCCCGCGTCCCCGGAAGAAGAAGACGGGCGGCTTCAACTTCAAGGACAAGCGCCGCGACGACGACCGCGACGACCAAGACGGCAGCGACCGTCGCGGCGGCGGTGGGGGTGGTTCGTCGTACCGAGGGTATCGGAACCGCTCGCCGTCCCCCAGGCGCAGCAGCAAGCCCAAGACCGACGCGGAAGACACTACCAAGCCACCGAAACGCGCACCGGCGGCGGCCGCAGCAGCAGCAGACACCACCAAACCGCCGAAGCGAGCACCGGCGGCCAGCGGCGGTCCGGGTCTCGAGATGATCATCGTGCACGTCAACGACCGGCTGGGCACCAAGGCCGCGATCCCCTGCCTGCCCTCGGACACGATCCGCCAGTTCAAGTTGATCGTGGCCGCGCGCATCGGGCGGGAGCCGCACGAGATCCTGCTCAAGCGGCAGGGCAGCGGCCGTTCAAGGACATGCTCACGCTGGCCGACTACGAGATCAGCAACGGGGTGCAGCTCGACCTCGAGGTGGACACGGGCGACTGAGGAGGAGGATGAGGGAAAGGGAAGCAGAACACTACCGGATAGGGTACAGGATAGATTGGGTGCGACTCTCGTCACTTTGCCATGGCCTAATTGCATCTTGGCGTGTACAGAGGATAGTCTCTATAGGGAGCGCTACTTCGCATCTGGGGGATAGCGAACGTATTTCATTCAATTTGCCGAGCGTGAGTATACACACAATACGGCTCTGTCGACCTTGCAGTGGTTAACCTCAAGTCACGGTAGAGACATGCCACACTGGATACATGTCTGTAAAGAAACGGACCATAAGCTTGGTAGTGCACCCTAGGCAGCCATTTACGTAATGATAAGAAGCACAAATCCAGACAGAGAGACGCAAACAAGCAAAGCCTCTCATATGCCTTACCGAACCCTATCATCATCTGGTGGTTGCTTGCTGATGTGCGAGGGAAGCCTGGGGGGTGTACTAAGTGAAGTCACGTGCTTTCGTGGCGCGAAACTCGGGATATGTCAAGGCACTAAGCTTGGGGTAGACGCGCCTTTCCAATGACATTCGCCGCCGATGACTCAAAACATCCTTGCGTCTTCGAGTATATCTACATCTGTCTTTCCGTCCCTTCACATTATAATCAAACTCTCTCCTACGTCCTTGACTTTCTCGTACGAGTTAACTCAACTTCATCGCATCCTTCAATTATCATGGCAATTAGCCAGAAGCGCAAGCGCAACAACGCCGCAGATGGCGACAGCACCGAAGCGGCCCTACCCATCAAGAAGGTACTTCGAGCTTCCCTAGACGCAACCCGCGACATCCTCGCCATGAGGCCGGCGGCCACCACCACCAAAACGGACCCCAAAGGAGTGGTGGAAGTGGAAGAAGACACGATGGTCCCCCCAGCTCGCCCGCATCGCGGCCTCGGGCCGCACCCCCTTTCGAGAAGCGCGTGCTGTCGGCGCTGTGCCAGATCCCCGCCGGCCGCGTGTCGACGTACGGCCTGCTGTCGGCGCACCTGCGGTCGAGCCCGCGCGCCGTCGGCGGCGCGCTGCGGCGCAACCCGTTCGCGCCCCGGGTGCCGTGCCACCGCGTCGTGGCGACGGGCGGGAAGCTTGGCGGGTTCAAGGGCCAGTGGGCGAAAGCTACGAAGGATGGTGGTGGGGTGGAGGGGATCACTATCGTGGAGAAGAAGAGGCTGTTGCGGGCGGAGGGGGTCAGGATTGATGAGGCTCGGGGGCGCGTGGTGGGGACGCCTTGGTCGGGGTTTGTTTGATGGGTAGCGTTAGGGAGGGGAATATGAGCGGATGGAATGATACGGCATGCGCAAGGATGTTATGCTGGGCGTAAGGCTTGCTGGTTGGCGCTGTTTACTATCGTGTTGGAAATGGGTTTCTTTGCTCCGTTTGGCTTGCTTGCATTAGGTTTGTATTTGGCATTTTTTCTCCTGGGAAAGGGGGGCTATAGGGGATCACAATGCTGTTGAATTTGGCGATGGTATCATTCCTTTGAACAGGGCCGTTTCACCTGGATATGCGTATTATTACGAAGTTGGTGTTCACCACTAAGGTACGACGACGTCTTGCATATCAAGATTTTTCCATGGCGGCCAATGGCTATGATGCAGAAAGAGATAGGTGTTGTCCAAAATAAAGAAGAAATATCAAGGCCGATCACAAGAGACGGTGATGCCAATTCAGGGCCCAAAGACCTGCTGCAATATAGTATACATGACCTGATAGTAACCAATGCCACGTATTGGATATATGTTCCATAGCCCAGACCTGGCTATCTGCCCTTCTCTATCCCCATGACAGCAGTATAACATCGGAAGCACCAACAAAAATATGGGGACCAGTCAATATTCCTGTGACAGAGTGGCCGGATACTTCCTTTACAAACATCGCACGGCCGCGCAGGAGAGGACGCATCTACCTGTATGCACTCTGTAACACCACCAACCCCCAATAAAGTAGGTAGGCAATGCAGAGAGCTGCGTTGTACTCGTGTTACCCAACAACCAGCGGACCAATTGATTGTTGACCACTTCACTTACCTTACCCCAATTCCTCTTCCCCAGTTGGGTGCGATGCAGATCATCTGCTTGCCGCGGCCAATGCGTTTGTTGTTGGCCCGGCACTTTTCATTATCTCTCTCTTTCTTAACGAACATGCCACCACCTACCAGCTCGTCCAGATGAAAGGGATGTAGGAAGCAAGAAGCGCTCCCTCCATTAATAGACGCGGGAGGATCGGGCGTCGGAGAGACATGCTGGCGCTTGCGTGCGCGGCACGGTACATACATAAGCATGACCCGCAAGCGATACGGGCAAGGATCCTCGTCGGCTGTGTGTGTGTCAGTCAGCATATGCATGTTTGATGTATGTATCTGTTCACAGAACGGCGCCGGCCCCCTCCTCGTTCCCAAAACAGCAGATGGACGTAATAAGTAGAGAGACAGACAAACACTTACTTACCTTCCGTAGGTATGTAGACGAACAGCCCCAGCCCCTCTTCACCATCCTACCCATCCTACCTAAGCGTAAGCAAAATTGCAGCAAGTGGCTTAGCAGAGTCATGTGTGCAGTATGTCGGCAGCCGTGGGTTTTTATAGGATAGGGCGGTCAGCTGTAGTCGTAAGTCAATTCGGGAATGCTGACGACGAAAGTGTATGATGATGATCAGTTTCTTTTCTCTTTTTTCTTCTGCTATTTCCCTCCCTCCATCCCTTCCGGAGTTTGTTAGCAAATCGCATATTTTGCTAACAACCGACGGGTAAAAGCGTCCGTGGCCCCCCTGCTTCGAGTGTCCTCTTTCCTTTCTGGTGAATCTTTGATTGTGAGAACCTCGCGAATATCGCCGTCGCCACCTAAATTAAACGCCTCTTCGCATTGCAGTCAGCCAGCACACAAGAAACAATCACTATGCGCTTCTCACCCCGCAACAGCCTGTTCGCGGCCCTGGCCCTCACCGTCGCTGGTGCCGCAGCCGCCGCCTCCGCCATCACCGACAGCATGGTCTTCAGCAACAGCACCGCCAGCACCTTATCCACCACCTCTCCCTCATCCAGCTCAGCCGTCACATCCATAACCAGCCCAAGCAGCATCTCATCGGCATCGCCCTCTACTGTCACTGTCACTGCTTCTTCGTCAGATGGAAGCGACACCACCAGCACCACCCCAACAACCACGACGGCAGAAGAAGACCAAAGCAGCAACACTCCCTCATCTCCCACAACAACGGTCCAGACGCTCCCGGGCTCGCCCGACGCGACCAGTACGGCGGTCGTGGTGGTGTCCCCCACCGGCGGCGACGGGACAACGCCCAGCCCGACGGGATCCGGATCCGCGCCGCTGCAGTCCAGCGGCGCGGCAGATGAGGCCAAGGCGAAGGTCGCCTTCGCCGGTATGGCGTATGTAGTGATGGCGGCGGCTTTTGCGATATGAGTGAAGGCAAACCCGGCTTAAAGGCAGGCAGGAGTGCGCAGATTGACAAGATGTACGTATGCATGGACGTACAGGCGGCCTGGGTGGGCTCGCTCAAGGAAAAGCTGCAGCCGCGACTTTTTCATCTAGACTGGGTTCCTTCGTGTAAATGTAGTTCTATAGGAGAGCAAAATGGATAGCGGGCTGATAACGATCGATCTGATGCTAATGAATATACACGATCATGACCCAGCCATTCGATTTCTCCTGGTCTTTTCCGAATGTGGGAATGGAATATCTCAGATTGTCTAGGCAGGCAATCCTTCTGACGTTAAGTGTGTTAAACGAAGGTCGACAGGCAGGGAATCAAACATGCACCAGTTGATGTGACACCAAATGAAATGCCACATGACGAAACGCCGTATCACATCGTATCAACATGTAGCATCACATTGCCAAAAAACCTCTCTGTATTCTTAACTACTTAAGCCAGTTACTGCTTGCTTCTACTGGCAACGCTCAAAGTTCCAAAGAACCTCCATGTATTCGTAACTAAAGCTACTCTGTTACTGCTTGCCTCTGCTCGCAACACTCAAGTGCCTGAAGAAAACAGCCGCATGAAAAAGAAATGGGTATCAGTGCCGCGATCCACCCCTGAAGAAAGTGAGAGAAACCAAACAGGCGAGCCATCCTATAGTAGTACATGGTATTCCGTACAGACTGTGCACGCTCATCAAGGTGGTGTGAACCCACCAACGCTGCACCGCAACTACTCCTCGTCAAGTAGACAAAGAACCTCATCGTTCTTCGCAAAGATGTGGTGATGTGGTGTTGGACCCATCCTTGCTACTAGAAGAACTGGACCTTGGTGAGGACACGGTACTCGACGTAATCCTCGCCATCGATGCTGATAATGGTGCCATTACTCGCCAGCTTGCCAGCAAAGGGCCCAGTCTGTTTTCGCTCGTACTTTGTGCCATTGTAGATCTTGGTCGAATCGTCGTTCGGGCCTTGCACGGGACCAGGCATGGGCTGCTGCATCATCTGCATAGGCGGAGCCACCTGCTGAGGA
The DNA here is from genome assembly GCF_038363925.1 of Apiospora phragmitis. NCBI lineage: Eukaryota > Fungi > Ascomycota > Sordariomycetes > Amphisphaeriales > Apiosporaceae > Apiospora > Apiospora phragmitis. Next base: position 4,200,220 of record NW_027117400.1, on the reverse strand, counting down.
GGCGGTTGCATGCGCTGGGCCTCTTGAGCTGCCACACCTTTTGCAGCCGGCCCACGTTGTCGCTAAAGATGGCTCGGTTGTCATGATGAGGATGGCCGTTGCTGGGGCCACCCATAGCACTGGGCGCATTCGGCATATGACGTCCGGGTCCTCCATGACCATTTTGCCTCATCTGCGCGTGTTCCATCTTAGTGATCTCGCGACGGGCAAGGTGGTTGGTCCGCTCCTGAGCATCCGCACTAGGGTTGCGGCCGTTGTGCCGCACTTCGGCCTCGGTAGGTCCACGAGGAGGGCCTGCAATTGTATTAGGATCATACAAGAGATCAATACGGAGTAGAATGGTGAAGCCATGGAGTGGAATGTAACTTGCCTCGCATATAATTCGGATTCGGCACCATCTCACGTCTGCTATAGCGGAGATCGTGATGGATTGGCTGCTCCGGCTTGGGACTAGGAGGCAATTCCTCCACGAGATTCGACCGACCAGGAGGCGTGGGAGTAACCTTGGGATTCATGGCTGCACGACGCTGTGCCTCATACACTGCCTTGGTTTCATTCGCCACCCGCTCGTCCTCCTTCTCGCCCAGGTCAATATGATACTGTCTGATACGGCAGTACTCTTTCATTTCAGAGCGGGTGAGGTCTTGTAGGTGAGGCAACATCGTAACATCCTCGTACGGAATCCACAGCGCTCCAGCCCCGGTTGGGAAGTTGCCATCAAAGAACCGCCCATCCATTGTTTCCCGCACGAGCTTCACACGGAACATGTCGTTAGCGCCGAGGATACCGTAGACAGCATGCTTCTCCGAGTCTTCAACAGCGGAAGATTTGGTCCAACAGCCCACCATGATACGAGTCGGTCTGGAACCCGGTAGGTTTTCGGGTATCTGCGGTTGCTGGTGTTGTTGGTGCACATGGGCCATATGAGGGTGGGCCATCGGCGAGGGCTGAGATATCGGGGCCGACTCAGGCTGAGGGCGAGAGATGGGCTGAGCCTGGGGCTGCATACGAGGATAGATGGGCTCACCGCCTGCAATTGTACCTACAGCACTGCCTGTACGGCGACGCTTGCTGTCCGGGCGGGCGTTGATATGGACATCCTCGGGGATCTCAAGCCCGTATGCTATGGCGGGGGGTTGTGCGGTCTCCGGAGGGGGGTTTCTCTCAACTCGGCGGATCGCCTCTTTCACGGCAGCAAGGTCATTCTTTCTCTTGGTCTCTTCATCCTCGATCTGCACTTCATCGACTGTCCGGATCTTGACGAATTCTTTCACCTGGTTGTGGTCCATACCGATGAGATGATCTTGGAAGACGACACGCTCGAACGTTACCCAACTACCACCTGGGCCAGGAGGCACGGGAAATAGGCGGGTATTGATGGAATCCCCATTCCGTGTGGTGTTCTGGATGCGTGTACGCAAGCGATCTCTGACATCCATAAAGCCCACGACTGCATGCTTGCCTGCCGCCTTAGGGACAGGCGAGTCTCTCCAATATCCTAGAAGAACGGACATGTTGCTACCAACGCCATGTCTTCGGACGGATGTAGCGCGGCTCGCTGGTCTCTCATCGCCATCGTCAGCACCACTAGGCAAACTTCCCTCGAGCTTGTCCTCGCTGAGATCGTTGTAGATGGACGAGCGCTTCCGCTTAGGATAATGGGCAGCAGGCCCATCGTCTTGGGCCATTTCAGTATCTTCAGGCTCCGAAGTGAAGCGGGAAGGCGACTTCTGTCCATTGGCCGCGGGTGCATGAGTGTTCGTGCCTACTATGATCTCATCGCCCAAGACATCACGGCTGGCACTAGAGGCGGTACTAGACGGTGGGGGGCTCAGCGCTGTCTCGTCGGCGCTATCGACTTCTTCGGGCTTATATGAGCCGTTGGTAGCAGCACGGCTGGCACGATTGCGAGTCAGCATAATGATGCTCAGATCGTTATAACGAGATGTTGTTGTCAAGGCTACATCGTCAGGGTCGAGAGCCTTGAGTGAGGGAAAGAAACACATGGTTGCGTAAGTTTCCAGAACCGGAAGGCAGTCCCCACCACTCAGTGTGGACAGGAAAGAGCAAGGATTCGGTGGGTTCAGTGTAGTAATCAGTAAAGGGTGTCTCCGGCGTGGCTTCACAACTCGGCTGTCAACAGACAAGCTGGCCGATCTGATTACCAAATAGACGCTACGCCAAGACACGGCTGAACATAGCTGAAGGGAAGGCAGGACAAGATTGTGAGAAGCGGAAAAGAAAAGAAAGTGGCTTCAGATGGCAGGTTTGAGTTCGCAATGCACCATGAGATGATGATTGATGACTTGGTGCAATGAGTACTGCGAGGGTTGCAATCCTTTGACTTGGCTGGGGACGAAATGTCGTGTGAAAGGTATGTGCATGTGACCGGGCAGGAGTGAAGAAAAGTGCACATGCAAAAAGGATCGATTGCTGTGAAGGGTTTGTGGTAAACCATTCAGCGTCTTTGTGAAAGAAGAGGGTTCGGGATTGGGTATGGCTCAGCTGTTGCTAAGCGGAAAGTGACACTTTGCGATAGTGGTAACGTATACTCGGAATAGTCGTAGCGGAAAGGGTATAGAGAGATGTGGGGACAGGTAAGGGATTGTAAGAAATAGTCGAGTATACTTCTCGGCTTTTAGTTGCAGGGCCGGCGTGGATTTGGAGTTGGCACTGCCCGGGAACCACGCAGAGAGCCAGTCACAAAACGGGCGCAAAGTAGGACAAGGAAACCTCACCTTCGGAAGCGGTATCTTCCCATGCTCAGTTAGGGGAACGGAGATGTGGCGTAGTTGAAGAAGAAAAGGGCAAATCTTGAGGCAGGCGAGGATGGAGAATGGAGGAGAGAAGCTTGTAGCATAGCAAAGGGACGAGGTTGACGGTGATTGGTGGCGTAGAGAGTATGGAGCTTGGAAAATGCGGATGCGCCATAATCATCGGTACCCAATCCGAAATTCTTCAGCGCGCCAAGTGTAGGATGCTGGATGAGGAATTGCAGGATGAAGGAATACAATTTAGTTTCGGAAATGTCAATCCTGGTCGAGTCCAGTGGACTATCGTTTCAACCCATTCTTGTTGAAGACCCCATTTAATCATCGTCATATAGGCCCCACCATTGGGATGGAAGAGCCTCAAAGAGCGGAGGAAGAGCTTGGGACTGGAGACGATGACACTTGACGTCCGGGGGAAATAGCGGCAGCGAGAAGGGGAGCCCAACTTGGGCTTGATGAAGGGGGCAAAGGAAACGAGACACAGATAGCAGGCTTCAACTCACAATGACGCAAAGGAAGCAACCAACTCAGGTCCGGGAGAGAAAAGAAAGGAACGACAGCACATACCTCTCGACGGCAGCAGATTCACTGGTACCGCGATCTTGGCCGTTGGGTGTGATGGACGGCTTGCGCTCTGATCCGTTATCCATCTTGAGATGATGGGGTGAGTGAACAGGCCGGATCGGTGTGTTGAGCAGAGCAGACCCAGATCAGCTTGTTGACGTTGTATATAGGCGGATCTCGGTGGTAGCCCAGGGTCGACCACCGACGACCAGGTATGAAGAAGGTGTGTGGTGTTTATGTCGCAGGAAATTGTCGACCAAACTGCCGGGAGAATGACTCGGAATGAAAATATGTGAAAAGGCGCAACTTGAACAGATCCAAATGTTAGTTTCTCTAGGTTGGGGGTTTTCCCAGAGCGGAACATGAATACAATAGAATAATAGACTTACCTGTGCCCGGGTTGACGCGTATCTTTTTAGTGAACTGAGCTGCAAAGTTGTCGCGCAAGCAGAGAAAATAGACTTGTTGGCCAGCTCCACAACTGAGTAAGTAGGTATAGGTTATTATGCAGCTCGGGCCCGTCTCCCTCGCTCTTGTACGTTGCAGTATCTCCCGGAGAGCGAGCAGAATAAATGGAGAAGCGCTCTTGTAAGCTGCAGGGCGGTTACCAAATCGCGCAAAATGCAAACGTCGAGTCTTGTGTCTTGTGAAGAAAATAGCTATACGGATGGCGTGTTGCGGCAAGTCGGGAAGAAAAAAGGTGGTTGTCGCCGGAAACCAAAGGAAGGAAAGAGTTGGATGCGATGAGTGAGGGACGGGTGATGATGGGTTGAGCTGGGGACAAGTTGAAACTTTAGGGGAAAACTGGGCCAAGTAATAATTAACAAGCAGCGCGAGAGAGCGCAGGAGTAATCAACCGTGGTGTGGCCCGAGTTCCAAGTTCCTAAGTGCAAGTCTTCTTGTGAGAGGTGGAGGGGACGGGGGCCCAAGAAGTAAGAATTCAAGTTGGCAACTCCAACGTGTTAGTCAGAGGTAGTCAGAAATTTGAGTTGCAACAAGGAGACAACTAGCAGAAAGCCTTTGCCGTCTATCTCGGTTAAACTCGAGTCTCGCTCATGAGCGAACGCAGCATGTTCCCATTCAAGCTATCTTGTTGATCCAGATAATCAGAAGGAAGACTTGGGCCCCATTGCCAATTGGCAGAGTGAGGGTCTGGCAAGAGAAGCAGCGATGCAACCAAATGCCAAGTAATGTACATAGTCGTTCAGATGCGTTTAAGCTGATTGGGTACATCCGCAACCCAATATATGTGGAAACACTAGGTAGGTATGTAAGCAGGCAGAGCTAGAGAGGGCAACGAGAGTCCCGACGAGTGGCATGTCTTAGGCAGAGCGAAGGGGGGGCGCAGGCACGCGTTGTACAAGACCTCCATTGACGCAACGTGCAGTCTCTTGGCCCCGAGGTAACTTGCGGCAGACTCTACTTTTAGTATTATTTATTGACAACTTTGAGACAAGGGAGGCCCCGAGCTGCTTTGCTCGTCTAACTGTGGCCACCTTTCACTGCCGAGGCCATGCTCTTCTTGTGGGGTGCGTGCATGTAAGTTAGATGTAAGGTAAGCAATCAAGCAGTTCGTACAACAACTAAAAGGTCAACCCCAAAGTGCTTTGCAATTTAAGTAGCTGATCGTTGTCAATCATCTGTAGTAGTTGCACTGAATGCCAGGTCCGGGGCCGACCGACATCCCGTATCCCTCCGTACAACAACGTTATATAAGATGACTGGCTGGCTGGATGATACAGACCTGCACACTCGCTGTGACTTCTTGCTGGACGCAAACATAACAGGGCGATAACCGGAGGGAAGCACCGTTTGGAAATTGGAAGAGGAACGAAAGAGATATTTATGGTGGTGTTGGCGTGTTAGTGTTGGCCGCCCCAGAGTGTAACTGCGGAAGCGCAAGCAAGCATGGCGGGGTGTATCGAACCAACCAACCAGACACGCACAATCCTACCGGCACCAATGAGCCAGGCTGCCAGGGTTGGGTGGTTTAGTTGCCATTGTCGCACCCTTGTCTCTTGACGGCTATTGCATGTTGCGCCTTTGCAGCAGACGATGACGAGACAGAATTAGACAGTATGATAGACAGATTCCGTCATCATCTCACACTGCTAACTCTTCGTTCTCTCCTCTTGTGACTCGACTGGCTGACTGCCAGGTTACTCTTGGCGCCTCCACCATCATCCGGGAGGATTCATTCGTGGTCCTTTTCTTCTTCCCCCGCTGAGGTATATTGAATATGTAATTATTGGTACAGCTGCTAGCGCCAGACCCCGGTAACTGTAGAGCAATATGTCGGCTTGTGTCCCTGCTCACTCCCTGCTCCCTGTCAATGGCTGAATTGCACCTGGCCAGTTGGTGTCCGTCCTCTGTCCATTCCCAGAACAGCAAAAGAACGCAAAGCCCACCCACGGCCGACCCTGGTCTATAGCATGGGTTAGAATCGATGATACGTTGACGTTGACACATTCGACATTCCTGCCACCACCAAACATACCTACACCCACGCACATACATATGCACATCATGTCAGTCAGTCAGTGGCTTAGCACCGAACAGGACAAGAATGATAATACCCAAGTCGGAGCAAACTAGAGGTGACACTAAAGAACTGCCAGAGGACATTAGAGGATGCGCAGATGATCGCTCGGTGTGTTCTGATCAGCCTATGGCCCCATGCAGGTTGGGGTGGCACTTGCCGCCGTATACTTCACGATTTGGTGCATACGAGGCTTACCTTACGATGTAATCTTGCTGTAAGTCATAAGTCTCTTTTTCTGACAAGAGGACCAGCCTCTGTAAGATGCTGACAACTGTGGCGAAATCTCACCCAAAGACGAGCTGACATCTGTTGGAGATCACTTAGCCTAACATCAGAGGCCAAAGTGAAGAAATAACGATTCTAATAAGATCTGTTGTGCTACTGTGACTTGCATCGTGTTATGTTGTATTAATAATAACTATAGAAACTGCCCAAGTGGATTTGTGGAACTCCAACGACCCCCAACCAGCGCCTTCCTACATTCCTGAGGTCTCGTCCATCACCATTGGCCTAATGCTGCACTGTAACGAGCCCAGGCAGAATCGTCATGTGATGCTGGGCAGGCTGGTCCTTTTTGCGCACTTACGTCCATTATTGCTAGAAGCTGCGTGTAGGGTTACACATTACAAAGGCATCCCCCATTTAAGTGAAGAAGTCTCACGGCTCTGGAACAATCTCGCCCGGCACTGCAGTATTATAATAAGCATATGTATGTCTCCGGATGGACTAAGCCCAACATTAGGATCATGGTACAAGTAAAGAGTGATGTACTGAAATCTGAGTTCTCGGCACCATCACTAAATGTCTCTGTAAGATGACCTGCAAATGGGTAGCTCATTTTCAAGCTTATTTGGTATTTATTTATTGATCAGGGTAGGGTATCTATCTCTGGCGCGAGGCTGGAACCATGTGTACAGCTTACATACAACGCAGCGTTTTGGCCAAAACTCACCGAGGGTGACGAGTGTGTAGTACAACAGGTTCGAGGCAGGAAGCACAAATGGCTAATACCATCCTCACCTTCGACCGCCCCGGCCGCCTCTACCACCACCACGTCCTCCCTTCTGGTTCCGGCCAGAGAACTTCTTCCCTCCCGGCTTCGGCTTGGCATCGAAGCGCTCAAAAAGCCTCTCTTCGCCAAACGCCGACTCCATGAACTCCAAGTAGCTGACCATCCCGTTGTCGTTGACCGCCACAATCACGTTCCGCCAGCCGTGCTTGAGCCGCTGGTACATGTGGCCGATGCCCGGCCCTCCCGCGCCGCTCCTGGCGTTGGGCGGGTCCCACGGCGTCGAGCCGAGGAGGGCCTCCATTTCGGCGAGGTCGGGGACGTCGGTCGTGCGCGCGTTGACGACGGCGATCCGGAAGTCGGGCAGCGGGAGGTTGGTCTTGGTGAACCCGGGACGGGACTTGAACACGTGATAGGCCACCGTGAAGGGACCTTCTGGTGCAGGCGTGTTCGGTCTTGGTGTTGGCTTGTGCCTAGGGATCAGGCTGAGCTGATGGTAAACCGACTCGTAGGAACGGTATAATCCTGGCCTAACCAAGGGGCCCATGGCCGGATGGAATTTAGGTGTGTCTGATTTGGGTGATGATATCAGAGAGAAGAGCCTCTGCCAGAGAGTCTGGGTATCAGAAGGAGGCGGCGGATCAAGGAGTGGACTAGCCCGTGAAACCAGATAACCAGCACGTCGTAGTTGCGAATACACTTGGAACTTTTCCAGCGTAATCTTGCCTCTATCTCCCTCGTTGCCGATGAAGAGTGAATATGCAGCCTGGAGACTGAGCGGCAAACCCAGTTCGTAATCACCATCCTCGCCGCGGGCTACCTCCCGTTTCAACCCGTCAACCTCCACGGGAGGAGGGAATATACCCTCAATAGATCCCCGTGGCCAGCGCAGTAGCAGGTCACCTCGCTCCACCAGGTAGAGCGCCTCCTCGGGCAGCAGCCAAGCCTTGTCCCAGCCGGGCACGTTTTTGGGCGCACCCCTCAACACGCGCCCCATGCTCTTCGTCATCTGACCCTTCTCGGCCTCGAGCGCAACGACGCGATCCCGCCGCCAGAGCTCCTCGGGCTTCTCGTCCTCGCGCGGTTCCTGCGCCCAGTGCCCCGGGAAGTACCAGCCCGTCATGTAGTTGTCGGGCGTGCGCATGCGCGTGTAGCTGAGGACGTCGTGCATGGCAGTGCGGCTCACCTCCAGCGTGTTCTCCTGCAGGCGCGTGCCGTGCGACTCGAAGTCCTTCTCACCGCGGCGGACCGTCTTGCCCGAGACGTGGGGCGCGGCCTTCTTGTTCAGCGCAGCACCACCACCACCACTACCACCGCCGGGGAGCGATGAGGCGAATTTGCGGAAGTCGGAGATGGCCTCGTCAGCCTCTGCGTCTTCAACGTCTTCGTTCTCGACTTTGGACGGATCATCTCGGGCAATGGCTGCTGGGGGAGCGGCCGTGGAATCTTCGTCGTCGTACGCCATGGATGCGACAGGCGCAATAGCCGGATTCGTTACGCGACACGAATGTATTCTGACAGGCAGGCAGAGACCAGGTTACGGCATGAGTAGTGACCTGAGAATTATGTTGAGCGAAACAACAAACTTGAAGCTACTTCTGGAGATACCTCTGGGTTTTGTGCCCCACCATACCATTATACAATCCATATGGAGTACCTTTGCATTGGGAAGACTACCACCACACAAGCTCTTGCGCTCTGACCTTTGATCTTATATATACTAACCTAAAATGAATTATGTTCATCAATAGGCAAGATGGCCGAGTGGTCTAAGGCGTTACGTTTAGGCGATGTTTCTCGAAACAGGACTTAAAACCGTAATCTTCACGGGCGTGGGTTCGAATCCCACTCTTGTCATATAACAATCTCTCTTCGGAGGGATTTCCTTTTTCTCTCTTCACTTTTCCCCTTCCTCAATGTGATCTTAACACCCTTACCTTTTTAACCTGTTCACTACCATCATGCCCTTGTCGCGCATAGATTAAGTAATAATTGATTGTCTCTGGATGGTGTTCGATTTCGTCTTGTGCCTGCTTTATGCGGGCAGTATTTCGCTATACTCGCCAGAGCGCACTACTTGCATATATTTACGCTCGAGTTATTTGTCCAACAAATCCAGCACTGATTGCGTGACTCGCACCCCACCCCGCATCTCACGTCTGCCGTATATGCCTCCTCCAGTCGTAAATACAATGCAGTCTATATAGACAGGCCGAAATGCCACCAGGGGTGGGCAGGCTGCCTCCCAAAAGGATGCAGTCAGGGGCGCGTCGTCATTAAGTGCCCAAAGCATCGTTGAAGAGAGTCCAGTCCAGGCCCCTTCGGCGCCTCCTTCCTGCTACTTGACTCGACTACCGTGGAGGCTGTCCATATTTTGGGAAAGATACTAAAGAAGAAGAAACAGTCCCTATAAAACGCCGCATAGCACCAAGCGGTTTGGGTATCCTCCCATTTCAGAAAGTGCTTGCCGTAATGTCAGATCTCGTGACGCCGTTTCCCCCTTTGGCCCCAGGCCCTCCTATTCGAGTTTCATTCCAGAAACGCCAGTCGTAATTCCGTATGCTCGTACCTTACCAAGGGATATCCCACTTGGTACCTCGCTGGGCCCGCCCTTTAGATGCCGACGGTATCTCTTCTACTGAATGCCAACGTTTCCTGGCCATACGTCCTAGTCCGGATGAAGAGCATGAAGTGCCGACCACCAATCCAAGCCCAATCCTGGACATCGTCTCGCTCATTAAATTCGAATTGATGGCTTTCAGCTCTTGCAGGTCAACGGACGATAATTAATCGCGTACATTCGGAAATGTCCTTATCTCGTTCCCATTGCTCGGGAGACCAAGCAGTGACAGGTGGCTCAGACTCCCAGTTAAAACGACAACAAGCCGCTACTGAACTGTGCCCAAAGTCAAAACCAGCAACTGCGTTTGGATTACCCCAACCAGCTGCGCCCCAACCAGCTGCGTAGGTTCAGGCTCAGAACGACGCAATGGCACTTCGACAAATCAACAATCGCAGTATTTAGGCGCAGAAGCGCTGCCGGCCTTCCATCAACTCCTGCTGCGAGCGCTTGCAACGTGTCGTTATGTTTTGGCACTAAATGATCCGCTCAGTCGATCAGCGGTTTCTTTTGGCCGCCAACCATGCAAAGCCCGAGTGTTCTGAGGGCATTGTGGTCATTTGCCAAGATGATTGTCGGCGCGGGCAGCATGGGGTTATTCTGATCGACAAAGGAGGCTTCTTTAGCCGATTGCTCAATGGCGTCCATTTCCTCCCTTGCAAGCCTGATGATCCATCGGGCAGATCACAATAGGCTGGCGCAATACGATGTCTCGAGCCGAAGTCAGGTGGGCCTGCGATGCGAGGTGAGCATTCTATAGGGTAACGGTGTCTCATCGATACTTACCTTGATTGTGAGGAAGAACTCGATTTTGTATAGAGTTGATGTGGTTGTAAATGATGATACTTCGTAATTAGGAAAGGCTGGCTGGCCTCGACGTATAATCCCCTGCGAGTCCCTAAGATCCTTATGCGGAAAGATGAGGCCCATGTTAGTGACGTATCCGGCCTCCGGAAGTTTTGTGCCGACGGCTTGCACGTGTTTCTGTAACCTGTTGACCTTCTTCTGCGGCTCGTCGCCCTCGGGATTGAACGTTATCTCCTCCTCGATGGCGAGTGTGAGCTTCTGTACCGTCACTTTCCGGGCTTTTGCCATCCAGTCGAGGTTGGGCGCAAGTTTGATGTAGACAGTAATAGGATCCATTGGACCATAACTCCACCTGGGTAGGGAAATGCCCAGAGTGACGACGTTGTCGACCGTCGCAATCTTTGTTTCAGGCCGGTTGTACATTCCAAAAGTTGACAGAGTATCATATCTCTGTAGCGGCACGGGGAATGCGTATTTGTTCTGTATGCTCTGCCCTTGCTGCACGGTGACCACCAACTCGTAGTACGTTTCCAGCACTCTATTGGGAAGCTGTAACGACGCTGGCGGTATTCTTCTATTCGTTTTCTTCGCCTCCCCGTCCGAAGGGTATGAATAACACAAAGGGCAGGTCCATGGCGATGACGTTCTCGGCCTCCTTCCCCGACGCGCAACGGAACAGCAGTAGTTCTTTCCCGACGACATCGGTCATATCTCGTCGCGGTGTCCCCAGATGGCGCTTTGCAACATTTTCGGCGGCGGGATGGATGGTTTCTCTGCGTTGAAGACATATTCGAACTCAGGGATATAGCGACAGGCGCCGAGTAGCCGGCAGCGGGCCGGATCTCAACCTTTCCTTCGATGCGCGGCTATTTGTGAAAGTCAACAATACAATCCCCAATAGTAACAGTACGGCAGCGACTCAATGCTAGGGATCTCGCAATGTTGTCGGCGGGTATTTGAGTTTCACGGGCTGCGAACCCCGCGTGGTGTGGGTGCGCCACAGAGCCCAAGGCAGCGAAGGAAGGGCTGAACAGAGCAACAAGCACCAAGTCACACGAGTCTCTGCAGGAAATCAAGTCGCACCTACCAGTGTCGCGGATATGCCAGGATAGCCCACGAGAAAACTGCTATTCGGGGGGCCGGAAACCCGTACGAAGGCGGGTATCCGGTCCGTCATTATTGCCGTCGCTCAAGGCTGACAGCGGGCAATGGGGGAGTTGCTGAGGCCGGGCGAAGAATACAGCAGCCGCGAACAGGTCGAGCACTGGATCGAAACCTACCTCGGAGAGGTGGCATGTATCTCCTCCTCGTCCGCCCTCGCAGGCGCTGTTGTGGGAAGGTGTTTTGGGGGGTTGGTTCGGGCGACGGAGCAGGTGTCGTAGGCGCGGGCCGTGACCAAGATGGGATTGTGTTTTGGGCGGTCTCCTCAGGTGCAATAGAGTATTGATGATGATGCTGGTCACCTATGCTTTGGAGGGGCTGCTCCCAGTCTAAAGGCCAGCCTAGGCTCCGTGCCGTCAATCGCAAGGATACACCCAGGCTCAGACGTCCTTCCAGGAACAATTCCCACTGGGTCATCTAAATCGGCCTTGTTTGTCTGTTTGTTTGTCGCCGGGTCCTCATTAGAGGCAGATGAATTCGATTCGGCCTGAAAGGATCTTCCTGAGCACGTTGTTGGTCTTTGTGTTATTTCTATGTTGCGGGCGCCGGGGGAGGTAAAGAGGACATAGGATGGGCCCCCAAGCATTCATGTATGGATGTTATTGACCGACCGACCTACTTTTAGGTACGTTAGGTCATGTACACAGCCCATCCCCATGCTGATGGGTTGAGTAATTGAACTAACCACAAGGGCCCACTACACTGTACGCACCACGCAGCAGCACAGCGAAAAAAAAAGCTGTCGTATCCGAACCTTCGGCTTCGTCACTCTTTGGTCCTTTCGTCACTCACTGGCTGGGTGTGTACATGGAGCTCGGAGGCAATTGTAGCAAATATGAGAGGATTGGTTGGATGCGACTTTCACCTTTGCTGTTGGCTTGCATTGCAACCTCTGGAGTACAGAAACCGGCATTGGTGTTACAACCACTTAACAATAAGTGGGAAATAGCGAACACTTCCTTACTAGAATAAAGCTAGCCTGGCGTCTCTTTCTTGCGAAGAACTTGCCTTGCTGGGTAACATGAATGCTAGGGCTCCCTCTCCACCATTCTCTTTCATTGTCTTTGTCGATGACAACAAAACAAACATTCAGCCGTTTCCCAGGTACGGTAGGCTAGTCGCTTTCAGAAGAGCGTGGTGCTTAACTAAGGAAAGTAAGCATGTAACCTTGGACGTCTGGATGCCTGTGAATGGATGGATGAGCGATCAGATGGTTTTTAGATCAGCTGTACTCCGTAGACGAAACAGTTCCAACTTCCAACACTGCGAAACCGCCCTATTGGGTGCCCGATACAGATCAGTCTACCCAATGTTCACCTTAGGAGTTGGTCTGATGTATATACTTGGGTGCTTTGTTCGGTGTTGTGGAGGGCTGCTTTGTCGGATCTTCTTGTGACAGCGACTAAGAACTTCACGCAGAAACCCTTTAACGGAACCTAGCTAAGATCAGCCGCGCTCCCCCAGCACCACCGATGCAAGGCAGTCCGTCCCTACCTCTACGGATGCAGCCCACGTCTCCATGGTGACCGCCAAGGGAAGCTCCTGCAAAGAGTTCATATTACATCGATTAGAAAAAAAGCAACTTATCATACCTCATACTGTGTGATGGTGGACAGATATAAAGCAATAATGAGAGGAGAAAGGGACTAGACATTGGTATAATCCCAAATGGTAAAATGCCCGATACCACTGTGACTAGAGGTCGATCTTGCCCCAGAACAGCAATGTGAGAGGGGAGTAGTCTGCGCACCGGAGCGGTGGTTTAGCATGTCGGAATTAAGCAACAGAGACACACACTCTCACAATGGATACACACACGTGGGGTATTCAAATCGGGGGTTGCTCTACAGTTATCCTTGCCGTAATCATATACCTACTTCCTAAGTAAACCCAGTCTCTCCCTCTCGCTCAGCTTCCTATGGTTATCGGACACCGAGCATGAGAAGCCCAGTGGAATGTTCCGGATGGGTGGGCAAAGCTGGCGAAAAGGACTTGTCCTTCTTCCCCGATCAAGCTGTGCGACCCAATGGGCCTTCGTAGCGATCCGTGCCCACACGTTCCTGTTGATCTGCCAAGCTTCCCTATATGCGTGTGAAGTACTACCGAAATCTAGGACTTTGGGCGGGCGGAAGGACTGGAAGGAAGCTGACGTTGTGGGGTGGCAAGGTGGTTCGTCCAAAGAAGGCATCGGATAACGTGAGTGATGGCTTTATTATTAGCTGCGTAACCACCAGCGCGGCCATGGGTTCATGTCCCCAATTCAGCTTGCGTGTGGGTGAGAGGCAGCCTGTCGTCAAGATACACATCATGTTCTGCCGACTTGATAGAGACAGTCTACTTGCTCGTTCTGTCGTGAAGCCAGATGCCCCACATCAGGTTGCAAGAGTATATACTCACACTTCTGGATATAACAAAAGGTTATTCTGCATTCATGAGAAACGCTTTCGGTTCTCGTAATCGTATGTGACATGTTCCAATGGTGGAATACAACATATGTTGATCTATCTCAGAGGCTCTCAAGAGGAGAAGAGAGGGAGAAATAAAGAAATGACCTTTCAAACTCTACTTCAGCTGTTGACTATACACTTGATACTCTCCAATTTCCAAGCAAGCCCAAGAAATACATTTCATGATGAAGCACTGCCTTGCCGTCTCCAAGTACATTGACGATTGAATATAGAGTGGAGTTGCTATTGATGTGCGGAATGGGGCCCGTAAGTCTGTACTTCAGTGTCTAGCTGTGTTTGGCAGGGGTCCATAGATTTAACTCGCCAAGGAATGGGCCTGCGAAATGGCATATGTTGATGGTTGGTGGCTGGAGTCCTTGGAAGCTCTGTCCAAATCTCACTCACATTAGCTCAGCACAAACGGTCACCAAGTCACCCAACTCCCGAGAACTCCCGGCGACTATCTGAGGTCAATACAGAGTTCCCACACCATCATGTCGGTCACATTGCATACGAACTTCGGTGATCTGAAAATAGAGGTATTCTGTGAAAGTGTTCCCAAAACTGCCGAGGTGCGTTTCCAGATGATGAAGTCTCCATTGAACCCCTTCTCTCTTGACAGCCATACTGACAGCAGCACAGAATTTCTTGGCGCTCTGCGCATCTGGATACTATGATCAGTCTCCTTTCCACCGTTTGATCCCCAATTTCATGATCCAGACGGGGGAACCCGGCAACCCGATCCCGGAGAACCCAAAGGCCGGCCAGAGCATCTGGGATGCTCCCTTTGAGGATGAGATCCGGCCGACCCTGAAGCACAACAGCCGCGGTATCGTTTCCATGGCGAACAAAGGCCCTGCCACCAACGGATCCCAGTTCTTCGTCTTGTTCGACAAGGCCGCTCATCTGGATGGGCTGAACACGGTGTTCGGCAAGCTCATTGGCGACGACAGTCTTGTGACCCTTTCCAAACTGGAAGCCCTCGAAATCGACAAGAAGAGCCGGCCGAAAGAGAAGGCTTTTATTGAGAAAGTCACCGTCCATGCCAATCCCCTGGCATAAGTTGCATCTACTGCGATCTCGAGTATTCTACGTTAAGGTGTTCCAGCTATCTCAGGGTTTGCGCTGCAATACTCGCTGATACGTGTTGCCGTCTCTTCGAAGCCCCGGCGAGCTGAAATCTGGAGGCTTAAACGACACATGAGAAACGCTACAAATGATACCTCCATAGGCTACGTTGACCAAGCTGTTCTTCCCACCACTACTTTAATATGCCCATGGATCCACCAGGAGGCCTGGAGTCGTTGTCACAAGAGTATTCTGCTCCTTTTTGGGAAAGTTTGAGGCAAAAGGGGCTCCGGACCAATATGACATAGCTCAATTCGACCAGTGCGATTGCCAGGAGATGTAAACGACTTGTACTGGTACCAGCATCAATCAATTCCTGGCTCCTTGGTAGCTAACCAAGCCTCAGCTCTATTCTACGGCTGGAGTCGATGTTGATGACCTCTCTTCGCAGCATAAACGCCTATGGCTTACCAAAGATAACCGTGGGAAGCAAGAGTCTGGGATTCAATGTGTATGTTTTCATATTCTTCACTGCCCTCTGTGCATGTAATTTTCTGTTGCAGGTCGCCGATATTCATATTCGGCTTGCAGCATGATTGTGACCTCCTACATGCTGACCTGAGTGATGTTCAGAGCCACAGATCACTAGAGCACAGTACTACCGCACGCAAAGATAGAGAGGCCTGTGGCTTGCGCGCCTTGGTTTTCCTAGTCATTGTGCTGCCTGTCTGCCTTGCTCCGAAGAATAACGTCGTCGAAGAAATGGTGATCGGGTCAAGGTATTAGTTACTAGCATTTCTATCTTTCCCACCCTCGAATCTTCCAGGAGTATACACGGTGATATACTTGAGCATATACCTTGCTGGGCAGTAGGTATCAATCAGACCCATGGATGTAGTGTTTCGTGAGCCTCGTAGATAAAGTACAGTGTAACATGGCAACTTGTATTGAGTGCATCGATCTGAATTCATGCCATCCTGTGTCTGGTAGTCCCAGATGGTCCGTGCGCAACACCTCCTCCTTAACCGCGCTGTGTGGTATCGAAGACAATTGATCTGATCCCAGTGCAGCATTTCATGGCTGCAAGTATCCATTCTCAAACCCTTTCTCATCAAGTCATTTCAGAGAAATAAATCATCAGTTCTTGGGTCAAGACAGGTATATCGTTCTTTCAGCTCACCTAAAGGGTCGCGAGTTGTCGCGACTACCAGGAGAGCTGGTCTTGGAGTGACAGCCAAACTACCGAGTACATGTTCACCGAAGCAGGCTCTTATTGAACGTGACTTCCAAAAAGGAGCTGCTAACCACTAAAAACCAGAAAGAAGCAGCTGGAGCTTGTCGACGAGAAATCTGTGCATTGTCCCACTGTCTTCGATACGATGTTTATTCAACACTGAGGCATTGAATGGTCATTGACTCGACACCCACTGTTGAGTAACCACTTTGGGCATTCATCTGCCTTGTTGTTGCCTCGGATTGCCCCATCACCCGAAGGTTCAGCCTCATCTTACATCGAACCAACTCGAGCCTATATTCTGCACATATTAATTTGTAGCTATTGGTTTGCACGGCCTGGGCCAAAAATCGCAAAGATGACCGTCAACGAAGACGTCCCCAGCATCCATGTCGCGGTTCAGATCAACGGCGTAGATGTCACCGAGTACGATGCTCCAGATGCTGGTGATGATGATGCATCTGAGCCGACCGTCACCAAGTACATCGAGTGTATCGATGATGCCAACTTCACCGTTCGCATGGGTGTCAATAGGTCATATGAGTGGGGTTACAACAACCACGCTCTATCCTTCCAAGTCTACGTCGATGGCCATTGGGTTATAGGCAAGCTCTTCAAGAACCCTATGGGACCGGACGCAGGTTTCTTCCCGCCGCCTGAGGAGTCGGTGATTCGTGGCCGAGAAGAGATCAATCCCGCTACTGGGGAGTGGGAATTACGGAACTTCAAGTTTGCTTCGGTTACCACAGGTATGATATACCGCTTGCTTTGAGGCAGCACGAACGAGTGCAACTGACAAGCAATCTCTAGTCGACGAAGCTCAGCAGGAGCGAGTGAAGGCTGATATGAAGATTGCGAACAAGCTTGGCGTTATTGAGGTCAGAGTCTTGCGTGGCATCATAGGAGGCGAAATCATGACTCGTCCGGGCAACATCAAGAACAACAAGTTTGAGCTGAGCGAGAAGTCGCTGAAAGGAAAGGCCGTTTCGCATGGAACCAGGTCAGTCAATAAGCGTCTGTGATATGCTTTTTATACCTTATAACTGACTGCGAGAAGTTTCGAAAAAGGGCACACGACTGGAGAGGGCTCCGAAGTACTCAGACTTCCAACCTCTCCAAGAAGACCATGGCCCCATTGCCGTCTTTCGGCTCATCTACAGATCAAGAGGTTCGATAGTCCCACACATCCGTTTTTGACAAACCTAACCAAGCTACGTAGAGGCACTCAAGCGAGAGACGATCATTCCGCGCACTCCGCCTCCTCGTTCTCCGAGACTCGCGGCCTTGACAGAGGCTGAGAGGGACTGGTTGGCTAGAGAGCGCCTAGAACAACTCAAGGTAAATTGCCTCTCCTGAGGTCGAAGTGTGATCCAGACTCATTCTTTTTCAGGCAACGAAGGTCAAGCGTGAAGGCGGTGCTCCAATCAAACGAGAGCATGGCGAGTATTACGACCTAACACAGGATTCAGCTCCTAAACGACGATCTAAGAGGGCAAAACTGAATTCCGGAGAAGAGGTCGAGCTCATCGATCTAACGGATGACTAAAGTGACCACGGAGGAGAACGTACCCTCGGTTTACGTTGCATTGACGGATGTTTATGATTCCCCGCGGTAGCGCTCCCACTTCGGAGTCTCGATGCCATCTCCTCAACTGAGCATGCTCTGAGGATTTTGCCGCCTAATACCGGAAGCGGGCGAAACATGATAGTTACTAATACTAGATCAGCCCGAGCGTGCAGAAAATAGCTAACGAGTAAATGCTTTGTCTTCAAACCCTTCTCCCTCTTTTCACATGACGAAAGTGGTAGTCTTTACAATAAATCAGTTTTTGCCCTGGCGATTTCATCACCATTGACCAGCAAAATGAAGCCATTAATCTTTCTATCAGCCTCCATCGTATTCCGTACAGTATGGGGTGCGTCGTGGGTCGTCCCTGGCGCCGTGTGGTATGATATAGCAGGAAAGAAAATTGACGCCCACGGAGGTGCTGTCGTCCAGCGCGGTTCGACATGGTTTTGGGTCGGTTATAGTGCCAGCGACAGTGAGTAGATTTTCTCGATAAAATAAGCGACTTGCGTAACTGACGCACGGAGTATCACAGACCAGACTCCTCTGATGTACCAATCAACTGACCTCATCAATTGGGAAAATCTTGGCAAACAAGCTCCCAGCGTCACAGGGATGTGGCGACCAAAGTTCGCGAGTCCCAATGGCTCATCATTTTGGGTTAGCAGTAGTATTCTCGGCGGAGGGAGAGAAATACAGCATTGCTGATGGTTTGTCTCGTTGGTGTCTATCTAGCTTTACGGACAACAGGACCGGGACATTTTGTCTTTGTCCTCTTCGCAGTTCGTCGGAGGCTATAGCCAAAAAGCGAAGGGATTGCTACCACCGAATAGATATTCGTACTCGGACACTGGGATGTTCTTTGACAAGGCTACTGGTGAGTTTATCACCACTGCCGGACTTATATTATCAATCATGAGAAAGAAAAGCCCTTCGATAACTGATGAGACTGACGGACTTATATCATGAGACGCTTGGTACCTCCTGACGAGCGCCGATCACAACACGGTACAAATCAACAAAATCAACAGCGACGGCTCTATCGGAAGCCTCGCAAGTTCACTAAGTAAGTATCTCTGAGTCGCTCCGATATAATCAGATCCGGTACTTTGCCGAATCCAACCAGTCGCACACGCTAACATTGAATCTCCTCCTCCACAGCCAAGGGCGCCTACGAGGCCCCCAGCATCCTCGAGTCCGACGGCATCTACTTCCTCCTCGTCTCGGGCAAGACGGGCTACCGCGCGAACGCCAACCAGGCCTTCTGGGCCCCGTCCCTCGCGGGCCCCAACTGGACGGGGCCGTCCGACATCGCGCCCCCGGGCCGAGAAGACGTACAACTCGCAGAACACGCACGCGTTCGTGGTGGCGGGCAGCCGGTCCACGACGTATATCTACATGGGCGATGCGTGGGACGGCCAGGGCACCGCGGCTTCCAACTACGTCTGGCTGCCCGTCGCGGTCGACGCCGGGGCTCGGAAGGTCACGCTGCAGTACCATGCCATGTGGAGGGTCGATCCGGTTACGGGGGTGGTGTCGTATCCGGCGGCGCGGAGGCGGTATGCGGCAGCGGAAGCGGAGGCGTCAGATGGAAGAGATGGCTTGTCAGTGCCAACGGCGGCGAAGCGGTGCTTTGGTGATGGTGGGAACGTTTGCGCTGCTGCTGCCGCCGCTGCCGCCGCCGCCGACGGCAACAATACCAAACAAAGAAGAACCATGCATGGTCCACCGCCTCCGCACGGGAGACGAAGTGACATTCCGGAACGTGACCGGCCTCGGCGGTGCTCCCCATGAGTGGGTATCGGTACGCTACACCGTGAACGACCCGGACGCGGGCGAGGCGTACATCAGAGTCAACGACCAGGCAGCACCGGTCAACCTGTCCGAGTACAATTCGTGCGCGGGATACCACGACACGGTGCCCGTGCGGCTGCGGCTCGAAGAGGGCGACGTGAATACCATCACGCTAGGGGCGATCGGCACGGCGGGGTTCGAGATGGAGGTCGAGGGGCTTGAGCTGCACGAAGACGATTGAGGATTGAGTTGTTATGATTGGGGAAGAACTGGGGTTGAACGGTAGTTTGGCTGGGTTTACTGCTGTGATTATCGTTGGGGTGTCGTCATCTCTCGTTCACGGGTGACAGTCACGTTGCTTCCTTGGCTAAGGGGATACTGTATTGCATGCTTTCCGGTGTGTGTTCGTAACTTTTGTCTATCCTTCATTGGAGTGAAATGAGATTAAACAGTATATGCATTTACTTCTTTGCTTATAGACCAAACAAATCCGTTGGTCATCCTCCTGGGTATCAATGATGTTCCAAAAGCTCAGAAACCGTACACGCCTTGCCAGCATCAACTGTTAGGATACACGAAAAACCTTCGACACATGGTGCCGCGATACCAAAACAGCAGAAAACTAATGCATGTCTCTATGATCTCATATATCAGTGCTACTGTCATCGCGCCCGGTGAATATCTTATAAAGCCGCCTACTCGCAGCCTGACCGAGAGTGCGGTCGGTGAGAGCGCCGTCCTTGTTCGCGCTCTTTTTTGCAATTCTCCAAGGCCAGAGGACCCTCCGCTTTGAACCCCCTCACCAGCTCCGATACGGACTTGTACTTGTTGAAGATGCCGTACGCCATTGGAGCCGTGATACGCGCATTCTCCTGCAGCATGCGGACGAAGATCTCGTCGGGACTGTCGCCCGTCCGGACCTGTCCCGACTCCATACAGAAACCAGCTGAAGCCGCCGTCAGGTCCTTAACCTTGCGGTACGGGATCGTGGAGATGTGCTGCGTGAAGACCGCGATCCACTGCGCAGTCTCAACGGCAATATGAGTGTGGTGGACGAGCACACCGGGGTGAAGCTGCAGGGCAACGAGCGCATCTTCGATGGTGTCCTCGTCAACGATCTCGTGAGCTGTCGCATTCCTACGCCGAGATTGACCTGACGGTGGCGGCGCATCATCGCCGCTGCCGCGAACCGCGTTGGTGAATTGGCGGTTCCGGGCGTTCCGGTTCTTTTTCTTCCAGAGCTCGACACCCTCGAGCAGATAGATGATGGTCTCGTTGGCAAAATTCGTTCGCATCTTCAATACATGCGCATCGAGATCGTGACCCTCGGCTCCGAGTGCGAGCTTAACGAACTCGGGTGCCTCGATGACCACCAAGACGTGATTCTCAGGGGTGATACGCAGCGGTACTGGCTCCCACTATATGAACGAGTAAGCAGATGCTCAACTGAAAACAGCAAACGATACTCACATATCCTAGGTCCTCGTTGTAACGCGACTGGACTTTCCTTCGCCATTTCACTATGTGGTCGACAGGGTGGCTGTGCCAACTGGATCGCTGCACTTCAAGATCTTCTAAAATCTTACCGACTTGCAAAGTAATGGTGGGTGCGAAGCTCTGAGGCAAATCAACAATCATTTCAGAGGTGGAGGCTTTCTTGTCGGTTTTCAACTTGTTGACTTCGTCCAGTGCCTTTTGGTTCGCTTTCTCCTGAGCTCGCTGTTCCTTGGCACGCTCTTTTTCGATACGCTTACGCTCCTTCTCTGTTTCTCGGGCCTGCTCCTTGCGTTTCTTCTCCCATTCTTTCTGGTCCGCAGTCAGTGCTACAGCCTTCTTGGGTGCTGGTGTTGGCACCTTTGTGGCCTTTCGCGGAGAGTCGCTCAAAGATTGAGCCGTACTCTTTAGCTTGGAAAAGTCGACGGTGCTAAGATCTGGGAGTTCCTCCGAGTCATCGTCATCGTCCATTACAAGAACTTCCGCTTTGCGCTTCAATGGTTGGCGAACTGGGATCTTCTCAGGACTGGACCCAAACTTCGTGTTGCTTTCTGGCATGGAACTGGATATAGGATCCCAGGCTGCTTTTTCCCTCTTTGATTTAACGGGCGAAACGAAAGACAGATCGCTAGCGATGTCCAAGTCTGGTAATTTTGCAGCTGGTTTTGGTTGAACCGGAGAATCATCAGCAAAAGGATCGCTCGAGGCAGGGTCATTTTCTGTCGAATTTCGTGTCGATTTAATGGCTGCCATTGTGCTGGGTAATTTCGCGGATGACTTTTCCTCGCGCGTGGGCTTTGGCCGCGGTAGATTGTCCCGGATGTCGTCTCTCGTCAGATCAATAGGGTCGCTACTGTTCTCGATAGGTTCGGCGATCGACCGACATCTACCAAAGCCTGCTGAGCGCATGGGATCCCTGGTTTCGGCATTGGCACCTGTTGTTGCAGCCCAAGTCGAGGCCCTGCCGTAACTGCTACGGCCTTTGGCATCGTTCGAACGCGGTTCTCTATTTCTAGCCGAGTCAAAACCATCCAGATCACCCGTTACATCAAACTCGTCATCCCCCAGGAATAGGAAATCATTGTCGCGTTTTTCTGTGGACTGCGCCGACATCGCAGCGGTTCGCTTCGCAAGGGTTTCAGCGGGAATGGCATCCTTCGACTCGAGTATGTCATTGACATGATATTTGTCCTGCGTAAAATCGTGTCGAGGTGGTGAGGACGCAAGTTCCAACGCGCTCCGGTTGCAAAGCCGGAGATTGGGGGCTGCTCGAGATGAGGTCGATGACTTCGGCGATCATTTTGAGTGTTTTGGAGTAAGAATTGGCTTCGGCGCCAGGATTATTCGATTGGTATCCCTCAAGAGGGTATCATATCATCGATACAAGCAGCCCTCTTATGGATCTCGTTTGCGTGCAGCCAGTTTTGATTAAATGAAGCCAGAATATTGGCCAAGTTGGCAATAGTGGTGACGCGTCGAAGCCCGCTTTGCTTCCGCGAGGATTGCCCCACGAGATGGACGCAAAACCACGTGAGACCACTTACACTTGGCTTACCTAATGTGGTTGTTATAAAGCTGACCAAGAAGCACCATCAATGCGACCAAGTTGATATATTCAAGCATTTATAATAGCTATGCAACTGACCCAATTTGGCTTTTCGCGGATTTATTTGGCCGTTTCACTGGGCAGGTAACCACACCGCATGGCAAGACAAGGACGACTGCCCAGCCCTTCACCTAAGGAAGATGAACCTTGATGCAGAACCCGAGTCCATCTTCGGCGAGCATCTTCATGCTGTGCTACTAGGGTTGCCATTCGACAATGAGAAGATGAGATCACAACTGTGGGTAGATGGCTATTTCGACGCGGACACTTCCAATTTCATGATTTGGAGTGATTTGCAAGCCCATGCCATGGCTGGGCGAGGGCCAGTAGCTGCCGGCCAAAGTTACCTTGGCCTTCGGAATAGTAGTAACAATCTCTATTTGAAATTTAGGATATCTCCCTGCGCATTTCCTGCTTTTCCGGTTATCCAGAAAGTTTACAGGATTTTGAAGCGCATGTGAAGCCCTACGAAGGGGAGTGTACGTCGTTGTTTCACCCACGGCGTCGGAGAGCGATCCTATTCGTCCCATCCCAACATGACAAATAAACTGCTACCGACGGACTCATCCGTTTCAGTAGGACCATAAGGACTGCGGCTATCCAACGTCTTCTGACCATCAAACTCTACTCGTTCGTCGTCTCGTTCATCCAAAATACATGCCCTATATGTGGAACCTCAGCAAACAAATTGCCATAGTCAAGAAGAAAACCAGAGTTCTAGCATGTATACGGGGAAGGGGACCCGAGACAAGATCTACTTTGGGCTGAAAGCACGGCTGGAATCATGGAAGTCACCTCAGTTGAGAGACTGGGCCAGCTTGGCTGATATGAGGCCGAGAATATCTACTATTGGTCTTAGGGGGTCGCGCAGGACTGCGAACGCACTCTATATCACGGGTTATGTCGTCGGCACTATGGTCTTGGTGGTAGGACTGCGTTACACAGACTATTCTAAGCCGTCTGAGGTATCTGCTGGCTACTAACTAAACATACCTGTTACACGAACATGTCCATCATGGTCCCTGTTGGCCTTTTTGACCTCGCCAAAATATGATGGGGTCAAAGGGCTGAATGTCTCATTCCGCTTGTTGGGGCCTCCACGGAAGTGGTGCTACCCCTGTATTATTATCCTGGCTGGATTACCCCAAGATGGAAGCTGCTTTCAGGTTTCTTCTTAATAGGAGCATCCGCCTTCGAATCGCCCAGGTGGGATGAACTCATCCTCCCCTTTGGAAGGAGCACTAGGCTCTTCTGGTTGCCCTGCTGCGATTGGTCTTCAAAATGATCATATGCATACCTATCACGACATGGACCTTGTCAACTGTAAGTAGACCTGAAGATCGGCATGGCGACCTTCTCCCTAACCTCGCACGTTTCTTCAGAGTCTTATTAGTAGGGACGAGCGCTGTGACCCATACGAGAATGAGGAGTCAACCTTGCTTATCAGATCTCCGACTCCGACTCCGGCAACTCGGAGCCCGTATGTAACGGAAAGTGGGCGCGCGGGTAGCTGTAGATGCCCTCACCTGATACCTGCAGCAACAAGCATCTTAGATGGCGCCTTCGCCCATGTCAAGGTAGCATCGTCTTGGCCTTGAGCGCCGACCTGCATTCCTAGATGAGTAGACTGGTGTGAGGGGTTAGGAGGTCAAGGTCAGGCAATGAAGGAGGACAGGGAAGGGTACTTGAAGGGGCAAGAACGGCCTTATCTCCACAAGATGGCCACGGCGGAATCAGAGGTCACCTCATTTCGACACAATTACCTATTAAGAACTTGAAAGAGCCGCTTCTGACGAGGGACCAACACTATATTTCGTGTAGAGCCACTAGACGGAATCCTTAGAAGCGCCTCAGAAGCCGTATAGCAAAATCTCAAACCGCATGTGGAAATGGGTATCATGGAAGAAGGTTTAAAGAGTCTTTCTGGTTTTGTTACATATATCTGGTACTCTCGAGGATCGAAGTGTGGCTAGGCATGGCGGAAGCGGACTTATTTTAGGTTGTAACGGCTTGGAAATGCTTGGAAGGCCTACACAAATACGAAGAGATGGCATGCCAGCCTAAATAACATTGCCTAAGACAAGCGTAAGACGATTAAAAGGACCAAGAGCGCCTCGTCGTAGAAGCACTTGGCATCTTGTCGAGGTTGGCAGCCGTATGTGAAAGAGACTAGTGTTACCCCCTGGTGGGATATCACATATATCCCAAGCCGTGAGAAGGGACTTTGAAGTGAGGTTACATGGTCGACTAGTAGTAGCCCAGGGCGACCCAAGAAACTTTGACCTCAACTTGACCTATCGTATTCCATATACTCCATGTCTTGACGCTTGCCAATGAGCCCACTTACATTGGTATAGTATCAGTAAGAGGATGGCAATACCCGGATGATGTGAACTTTAGCTTTCAAGAGCCACTGCTCGATCGTACGCCAGTCTCCTTGAAGAGAAGACCAATGCCATAGGGGTCAAATCATACAATACGAGATTTAAGAAGTTCCTGGCTTCATATAGGCTCTGCCGAAAGACACCCATTTCAGCGGCGGCTTATCGATGATGTGTAGGTTTGACGCGGACCTCTAGTGGCAAGGGTTGTCGATCACTGTAGGCGGGACATTTTACACTTCTATCTCTATGTACACGCATGTACAATATAGCCGTCCCGTCGTTACTCAATGCCGTGCAGCGGAAGGGCAGCGGGAGGGATGGACCTGGCAGTGGGTTGGATTTAAGCGGGAATGCGGGGTGCAGAAGGGCTGCTTTACTGTAGCATCGTGAAACGCACCGTCGATGCTGCATCATCTCAGTAAAGTAGTAACAAGTAGAGGGTCTTGCTGTGCTGAAAAGCGACTTTGCTTTGTAATTCCTCCGTTTGAAGATACCTAAAGAAGTAACTTTACGACGTCTTCCCCCTCGACACTGACCGGAGTTGCGCTTCAGGTTGCCGCTCCACTATCGGTGGCGCCACACGGGTACACTTCCGCGGGAGTATCTAGAAACTCCCGTCACTTCTCAGCAGCAGTGCATATGTATCAACATAAGGTAAACACCGGCCAACACCGATGTGAAATGAATTGCCGAGTCCGCGTCTCAGGGAAGTCATTGCGCGTTGCGACTTCATCACGGTGATCAACGCCCGATCCCAATTCCCAAGTAACCTATGAGCCTATATCAGCGCAGATATATCGACGGACGATCGTTCACAATTACCGGCATTGGTGGAATGACAAGCAACCAGGATTTGAATAAGTGACCCATCACTTTACAACCAGTCGCATCAGGTATACGGGCGGTCTAGACCTGAATTTCCTTCCGATAAGCCGATCCAGGACCAAGCACACACAGGAGTTGGGTCGGCCATTGTCCCGTCGCCGCCAGGTGGACATGATCGCATTGCAGGTGTACGAAAGGGATACTAAAGGGTGACGCAAGATCCTACGTATACGAGCGAGCGACACAAGGATTTTCAGAGTGACCGAAGTATGTCCCGGTTGTTCCTTTGATACCCCGGAAGTGATCCGGGCATCACGCAAAACTGTGGATGCATACCGTAAACGAAGTCTCGGGAACCGGGAGGCCTTTTTCGTAACACCGCATTCAATAATGACGACTTCCGACGGGGCCTGAATGACACGAAATGCTGCTGATGCGAGTGAGCAAAGTGGCTCACCTCCTGTACGTTAGATGATCCAGTCGGAGGTTATTATTCACCGTCCTTGCGTGTGATGAGCAATTGCCCATTCGCCTGCATCGATGTGGTTTACTGTACATAATAAAGTAAGGTAGGTCATGGCGCAAACAACCCCCCTTTTTCCCAGAAATCTGCATTTCAGCCAAATCGGAAATCGAGCTATCCTGATTCGGTAAGAAGAATTGGCACCATCATGCCATCTCGTGCTGCCTCCACGATACGGACGACTGCACGTCAAATGGATCGATAAGTGATGCAAGCAATGGATAACGCAATTACCATACATGAGTCAGTATTGGACAGATAGAAGAATCGCGAGCTTCCCCCAAAAGATTCCATCGATAGTTCTACAACTAGACTGAAGGTCTGCGGTGACTGTCACTTTTCTTTCTTCTCCATCCCATCTACTACTGCACCACTATTTGATCGCGCCGTTGCACGCTTATTGTTCCGCAAGGCTCAAGCTTCCCGCTTCTGCATGCGCTACGGCGCGACTAGGCGACGATAGGTACTAGCAGGATTGATAACACTCCCATGTTACTATTATTCATGTGCAATCTTCCAGACTGACATTAATGAGTCAGTTATCCATTAGTTATCGGAAGAACTTGGACCATTGTTCTCAGGCCTGCTACTATATGACGCCGGCAGTCATTCTGTCCTTTCCACCATGGCCTCCGAAAGAGGAGAAATGGTTCCGGAGATCGGTTGGAATCTGACGGCGGGCACACAATTCCGTACAGCAGACGAGCCAGGTGCAAAGGCCTTCTGCTATCGAGTAGCGTGAGCGTACTTACTGATTGTGACTGGCCGGGGGAGCTCGCCCAGTAAATCAGTTCGATCCCAATTGGTCTCCCCCCTTTCTTGATGCTTCTTTTTCTGCTTAGCCCTCTCCCGGTACCTGCTTTTTTTGCTGCACTCCTGGTCCCTGGCATGGCGAGCTGCAACTTGCTTGGTTCCTGCGCGAACTAGGTGGAAAGACCCCACCACATGTATGTACGCTCTGCACCAAAAGTGTCCATAGCGCTAGCCACCACACACATTGAATTGGTTCCGGTCGCCGGCTGATCGTATCCCTCGCTACCCGTCGATTTGGGGGAGGGAAGGGGGGTCTTCTCATTTACGCAGCACACTATCTGTCAGCCGGCACCTACGACCTTCCACTGAGCCGCCTGCTTATTGCGGCACTATTCCTAGGTTAACCTACTAGACAGTAGTGGAAGTGATTAGGGAAGGGGAAGGGGGGGATGTATGCGCCGCGTGCGTTGTCTTCTAAAACCTACCGTGATTCAAGTGTTCCACATCGAACCTCTTGTCTCTTATATGGCCGTCTGAAATATAGGCTTGCCAGGTCAGGTTATCTTGCAGCAGTGGCAGGATTTGTCTGAAGCAGTCTGGCACTGCCACTGGATTCTGCGATGGCGGTTTGGTGTAAGTGGGTGGTTGAACAGCATGGCAGATTGATGCGTTGCGCCCGGGTCTCAGATTCTCGTCATTGACAGGACTTGAGCGAGTCTTCTGTCTCTTGACATGGAACCTTCACAGACCGTTTCAGACGTTTCTTCGTCGCCGCCACCAATCAAAACAGCGGCTGTTAGTGACCTCTTTATATATATAGCCACAAGAATGTGGTATGGGCTACGCAGCAGACCCAACCCACCTGAACGCTGCCGTGATTTCGCCCCCTCGTGTCACGTTGGGCGTTGCTCGACGGTGTAGCTTGAAAGGCTAATCGAATATGGCATACGTATGTACCCGCCATCACACCGTATGCATTCCATGTTGATGGGCAGAGCAGAGCAGATGGAATACCAGTTACAGACCGTGCGTGACGGGTGGTGATGATCTGGGTCAAATCCCAATCAAAAGGCTGACAGTGCTTGGGACCCTCGTCTTTCCCAGCCGACGCGAGTTTAATTTGGCCTATGCCGGATTGAGCCAACGACGCTGCACCCTTGCATTGCTGGTCCGCTTGTTTGGGCATGGCGACAGGGACTGGCAAAAGGTGGACATGACCATTCGCGGCCCAGCATGGCCCTACCCCGAATATGTTTCATCAATTGACCCCCAAATTTATCATCTCGGCGCCTCTAGTCTCTGGCCATCTGCGAGTTGCTTGCCTACCAGAGTACCAGCCCAGCCGCCTGCACCAACCTGACTCTCTCACACTGGTCCCCCTGATTTAGATACCTACTGTACCTTAGATAATAATCATTATACCCCTTGTATCGTCTGTGACTACCACTTTCGCTGCCCGCGTCCATCTTCATACGGTACACAACAACACAAGCAGTCACTTGTTTGTGTGGTGTATGCAGAGGAAGTAGGCTCGGTTACAACCCCATCCATTCACTGATCCCGACCAACAGGCAGACCTGTCTGTAATGAGAAGTACTGTGCCTGGTGCCGCCGCTGCAATAAGCGCAAGTCTAGGCCTATCCCTGTTTGCTAATGATCTGGGGGTTTGGGAAATTTAACCAACATCCCCCCGTTGCACATCCTTCTGCAACCTCTTAACACTCTTTTCTTCTTCTACCGTTGCGACGAGACATACCCGCATGTCGACTTAAAGGAAATCGCGGCAATTAGTTCAGCGCGGCCGCAAAGAAAGTGCTCATGCAAAGGGGTTTAGACACCTTCGAGGCCAGCCCGACTCCTGCATTCCTTTCCCGGCGCCGGAACTCTGGGATCTGGGGTTCACTTCGCTCTGTAAGATTTCCTACGAGAACCACCCGCCGGCAATTCGCATGAATTGACCTGCCTTGCATTCCAACGCAAGCAACAAAAGAAGACTCGGCATAAGGCAAAACCAATTTGCCCGTTTCACTGCCTTACCAACCGATTCCCGCGGTTTCCGCGCGCTGTTATCGAGATTTTGTCGTATTTTCGATCCTTTTGCCCCGGGTGTCTCTTCGTAGGCAGAGACAGCCCTCGCCATCATGGCCTCTTCACCCCCGGGTTCACCCAGCATGATGTCGCGACCCGCAAGCGCCATGACAAGGCCCTCGCCACGCAGCAATAGTCGCATGAGCCTAAATGGCAAAAGCAGAGCATCTGACGAAGATGGCGGACGGACAGCGGTCAAAGTTGGTAAGTGAACACGTTGTCCATTGATCTTGACTCGCTGGAACCTTGGGCTCTCGGTTCCAGTCAAGGCCCCAGAAGGATAGCAGGATACACTGAAGACCACTGCACCGCGAAGATGGCTAACCTATACATGTGTAGTCATCCGAGTGCGACCGCCTCTACAGTCTACCGACCCTGGTTTCGATCTGATCCCCCAACGTTTTCAGCGCTCTATGGTCCAGGCAACTTCCCCAACGAGTCTCTCGATAGATGCGCCGCAGGGCAAGAAGCTCTTTGTATTCGATCGCGTCTTTTCGCCCGATACCGACCAAGAAGGTGTTTGGGACTACCTCAGTGAAAGCGTAAATGCCTTCTTACAAGGCTACAACGTCTCGTTGTTGGCGTACGGTCAGTCTGGTGCTGGAAAGTCCTTCACCATGGGTACTTCCGGCCCGGTCGAACAAATGGATCTTGACAGGATGGGAGTTATCCCCGCGCAGCGACTGAGCTATTCGAGAAGCTCGAAGGGCCTTCCAAGAAATCCAATCGCAATTCGATGTCCCAGCTTCGCGCACCCCAGCGATACACCGTAGGACAGACTTCGCCTGCAGGCAGTAGTACCCCACCGAAAAGAATTGGCAACTGAAAGCGACGTACGTCGAGATCTACAACGAGCAGCTTCGCGACTTGCTTGTTCCCGAGACAACACCACAGCATGAACGTGGCACGGTTACCATTCGTGAGGACACCAAGGGCAACATCATTCTCACCGGCCTCCGCCAGATGGACGTCCATTCGATTGAAGACTTGATGAACGCTCTGAACTTCGGCTCTACAATCCGTCAGACCGACGCCACAGCCATTAACGCGAAGTCGTCTCGTTCTCATGCCGTTTTCAGTCTCAACCTAGTCCAGAGAAAGCCCAAGTCGCAGGGCACTGAGGGAGCCAACAAGCGATTTTCGGTACCTGTGGAAGCCATGACTGGAGCCGAAACGTGGGTGACTACAGATAGCAAGCTGCATTTCGTCGACTTGGCGGGCAGCGAACGTCTGAAAAATACCGGCGCGCAAGGCGAGCGGGCGAAAGAAGGAATTTCGATTAACGCCGGCCTGGCTGCACTAGGCAAGGTCATCTCGCAACTTTCCTCGCGATCCCACGGCGCACACGTATCATACCGCGATTCCAGACTCACGCGCCTATTACAAGACTCTCTTGGTGGCAATGCCATTACGTACATGATTGCATGTGTTACGCCGGCCGAATTCCATCTCAGCGAAACTCTAAATACGGTCCAGTACGCCCAACGCGCCCGTGCCATCCAGAGCAAGCCTAGGATTCAATCTGTGGAGGAGGGCGATAAGCAGGCAATTATTGAGCGGCTCAAGGCCGAAGTGGCATTTTTACGTGAGCAAATTCGTAGTTCTGAGCGTGGCGGAAATGAGCGCCGCAATCTGGCGACCACTGAGAGGTCCGAGCGACTCAACAACGAGCGCGAGGCGGAACTCCAAAATCAGCTACTGGACGTTCAGGAGAACTACACTACTCTCAGCCAACGCCATGCTAAGTTGATTGCCGAGATGGCCAAGGCACGAGACAACGAGGAGGCCGAGAATCAGCAAATGGAGGAGAGCGCCGGAGACTCCGCCACCGATCGTCTCGCCCGGTCCAACTCCTTTGCTCAAGCCGTGGAGCAGGTGGTTCTCGAGTACGAGAAGACGATCCAGTCACTCGAGCAGTCCCTTTCCAGCACTCGCACTACTCTGTCCAACACCGAGACCAACCTTCTAGAGAAAGAAACCAAATGCGCCTATATTGAGACGATCAACACACAGCTTCAAGCCCGTTTGCAGAAGCTAATGGATCGCGAAGCCAATACGGAAAACTATCTCCATGATCTCGAAACCAAGCTCGACGGACATACCTCGGGCGAGGAAAAGAACGCCACGATAATACTCGAATTGCGAAAGGAAATTGCACGTGTTCGGGAGAATGAGGCTGCCGCCGAGGACTACATTTCGACACTGGAGGAAAGACTTGCTGAGGCCGATCAGGATACCGAGCTGATGCAACGTGAGATTGACCGCCTCGAGCAGGTTATTGAGCGGCAACGAAGTCTTGGCAAGCTTGACAACCTGCTTCACGAACTCGACAACATCCAACCGGACGGCAAGCAGCCCGATGGCCATTCTGACACGAATTCGAATGGATTTGGCCAACGCCGCAACCTCCCTGATCGATCGTCCAGGGGCCACACGAGCCGTCCACCTACTGTCCAAGGCCGACGTTCTACTCTTCCGGAGGTTGGTGAGGAGGAAACTGAAGAAGATTCACCTAGGGCCGCAGCCCAGGTTGAGGCGGTGTCGGATGATGATCACAACAGCGAGAAGACAGATGCCGAAGCTCATGAGCTCCCGCCTCCTAGTCCTGCGCAAAGCAAGTTCGTTGCCGATAAGCTGGAAACCGTTACTGAAGAACTTGTGCACCTTCGTGTGGAACATGAGAGCACCCTGCACGAGTTCGATGCTCTCCACAACAAATATGAAGAGGCCCTCAAGACACTGGCAGAGCTCCAGGACGCTGTGGACGAGGCTAAACACCCTAACCGACAACGCGACTCTGTCCTCTCGGTCGCATCGCCGGAAGATACCCGACCGCCATCTTTTTTATCAGACGCGCAGTCCAGCGACGTCAAGGATGGGACCCGCTTATCATCGCGATCGCTTTCCTCGGAGCTATCCTCAGCTATGGACTCCCCAGCTACTATCGATTCTACTGAAATTCCGGATGCGACAACACCCAAACCTTCTGAGTCAAAGGAGACTCTGATTGCTGAGACAGCAAACAATGATGATGCGTTGGCACTGGAACTTGAAAAGCTCAAGTCGCTTGCTCTTGAGAAGGAGTCCGCAGAAAAGAAGCTTGCTACAAAGTACGCCCAGCTCGAGGAACAGCACCAGGAAGCCTTAGATATGGTTGAAGAGCTGAAGACCGAAGTCATGAAGGCCAGACACGCCGAGCCCACATCCCCACGGAGTGCGACCCCGGTCATTCGCCGCAAGTCTAGTCAAAATGTTATGGTCATTGACCGGGCGCACCGGTCCTTCGCGTCACTGCGAAACATCGCCGCAGATAACTTTGAGGGGCAGCCCGATGTAATGCAGAACTTCGAGCTTAATCTCAACGCCGCCATGCACGAGTTACATGCTCGGTCTGAGCGCATTCAGGAGCTCGAGGCAGATGTTAGCAATACCAGGAAGGAGATGGAGACAAAGATGACAATCATCAACGGCCTGACGCGCGAGCGGTCAAGTTTGAAATCCAGTCCCATGGACATGTCCATGATTGCGACACTGAAGAACCAGCTGGAACAGAACGAGAGCCAGCTCCGGCAGATGAAAGAGGTACATGCTGCGCGCGAAACCGAACTCATGAAGGAGATCGAATCTCTGCGAGCTTCTATGCAAGACGCCTCTGCTGCTCGATCCGTCCCAACGGAGACCCCGGCTGCCAAGGAGGAGCTGGTCTCTACTCATGAGAAGAAGATTGCGGAGTTGCAATCAGAACTTGCGGGCTGGGAAGGCAAGCATCAGACTACCCTCGACAATATGCAGGCCACCGAGCGAACTATGCAACAGACTATCAAAGAGCTTGAGTCGCGAGTTGCCGAGGTTAACGCCAACTACAGCCAGGTCCGCGAGAACTCGCAGGGGCAGGAGCAAAGCAACGAGGCAGATACTAAGCATCAAGACCTGGTCACGGCCCTAACCAAGGAGATTGGCGATTACAAGACCATCATCGACAGCAACGCTGCCAAGGTCGCTGAGCTTGAGAGTGCTCACTCTGCCGCAAAGAGTCAGCTCGAGGAGGCCACACGTGCCCGAGACCTGGCCGCTGCCAAGTCAGATAAGCACAGAGATCTCCTTGGCAAGCTTGAGGCACAGATCGCTCAACACGAGGAGACAATCAAGATCCATCAAGAGAATTTCGAAGGGCTTGAAGCCGAGCATGCGAGGGACATTGACGAGATCCAGGCCGAGTCCAAGCAGGAGTATGAGTCTCAGCTTTCGATGCTTATGACGGAGCATGCCGAGAACATCCGTATTCTGGAGAGCGATCTTTGTGAAGCTCGTGACGAGCTGATGAAGGTAGCTACGGAAGTTGCGTACGCCATGGGCCTCGAGGTCAGCGTTGAGAAGATCTCTGAGCGTGTTGAGTTCCTTATTGCAGACCAGAAGGCACTTGGTACCGAGAAGCAGAAGAACACCGAACTTGAAAATCACGTTTCTGAACTTGCTTCTATCAACAACACCATCATGCGCGATCTGGAGACAGTGAAGTCGGCATTGAGCGAGTTGCTGCAGGTGGATGGTGAAAAGGTGAAGAGCCCGCACTCATCCGTCTCGGAACAGATCGCGGCTTTGAAGAAGCGGATGGCGGATCTCGAGGTCAAGAACAAGAAGCACTCTCGCTTGGTAGAAGAGCTCGAGGATCAGTTGCAGACAAACTTCGACCAAGCCCAGATTACGAACAACCGTTTGTCAACGCTGCAGACCGAACGTCAATCCCAACTTGAGGAGGCCACTACCGCCAGGATCAA
Organism: Apiospora phragmitis; assembly: GCF_038363925.1. Lineage (NCBI taxonomy): Eukaryota > Fungi > Ascomycota > Sordariomycetes > Amphisphaeriales > Apiosporaceae > Apiospora > Apiospora phragmitis. The sequence continues at coordinate 4,166,185 of NW_027117400.1, read as the reverse complement.
GGCCCAGAGCGAGCTGGAGGCAATCAAGGAGGAATATGCCGCCCTTCAGGTACACTCTCAAACCATTTCCGCTCTCTTGGGATCCAAATCGCTGACTTTACTACAGGCCAAATTTGATGAGCAAGGCTCGAACTCGAACTCACAGGTTCGCAAGACAGCCTCGCATACATCCTTGCCATCGCCCCCGCCGGCGATCCCTCTCCCTCCTCTACCTGGCATTGGTGGAGCCACGTCGCCTACCTCGGCAGGAGCACCTGGCAGCGGACGGCCTCAGAGCAACGATATGGCAAACCTGCAGATCCGGGAAGACCAAGAAGCCCGTATTCGCTCCATTGAGCGACACCTCAATGCTGAGAAGCAACTGACTTCGACCTTGGAAGAGGCCCTCACGGACCTTGAGAAGCAGTCCAACAAGGTCAAGACCGACTGTGAGGCTTGGCGCAAACGCGCCGTGGAACTCGAGAACGAAGTCAAGCAGCTCAAGGAAAAGCCGCAGCAGGACAGCCGCTGGCGGGACAGTCTTCACCAGGTCGAAGAAGAACGCAAGAAGCGCCAAGACGCCGAGAGAGCTCGCGCCCACCTGGAAGAGCGGATGAACGCTATCAACAACAAGAAAAAGAAGAAGGGAAGCCTCAACTGCTTCTAGGCGTTGCCGCTTTTGGCCGTTCTCTTGGTCTGCTTGGCGTTCTTGGCTATATATTTCCTGTACTCGGATGGATACCATATCACCGTGCAGTCTCGTTTTGAGCTCGCCCTGCCGTCTTGGACCCAAATGCTCCAGGTCTTCAGGGTGGCTTGACTGTATTTCCTCACCCTGCAACCACTGCTTGTATTCTCTTGTACTCTACCACCATACTGCATTCGAGACGAGCCGCTCCTCGTTTTGGGTCTTATCCTCGGGCATTTACGCTTCTTGCCCTCCCCTTTACGATCTTCACTTTAATTTCGACCATGACCCAAACTACACCACATCTTCTGTAGTCAACCTTACACAGTTGACCTACAATTCACGACGACTTTGGACGGGAAACGAACAAAATCCACGCGAGCATAGCGACGTGCCTACGGATGGAATGAAACCTAAATCCTTCACAACATCTAATGACAGCGTTTCTTGTCCGCCCCTCTATACTTAATCTCTCCTTGTTTCTGACAATCCGCCCACGCTCCGCTTTGCCAAGGGGAGATGGGAGGATGGAGAAACAGAAGAGGAAACCGACCTTCTACATATGAGAAAAGAATGCTGCTTGAGAGGCCCGAGCCGAATTGTCCATTCTGAGATACCACTTTTACACCAATTTCTGAATTTTGTCTTCTACTTGTTTTCTAATGTCGTGGCTTCATGTTATTTTATTTTGTCTTCACTTCACTACAGGTGGCAGCGTGTTCTCTGCTTCTGCGCGCGTTTTTGATAAACTGGTTTCACTACTGCAGCTACTACTACCCCAACTGATGCTTCTCTCTTCGTTTTTTGTTTCTGTTTTCTCGAGCGGGGTTGAAAGGGGGTGGTGTGATGGTTATGTAAACGAGAGGGCTGGATACGTGGAAAGAGAGAGAAAGAGAAGACGAAGAGTGAAAGAGATAGAGGGTGGGAGGGAGAAGTCGAGTATCATGCCCTCACCCCATCGATAAATGTAGCACACGAAGATGGCTATGTCACGGTAATGAAGGGGGCGTCGTTGATGACTGTGGACGGACATAATCGCACAAATGAGCCAGCCTGCTGTTGCTATATAGTTGTTGGAATGTAGAACGTCTCTTTCCCCCTGCTCCATATGATGCTTGCTGCATAACTGGCCACACGTGATATCGATGAGTCGTCGTATAGTCGACCGAGTTAGCAGCACACCTGTGGAGGAGTGTGTACGTTACAACCAACTCGGAGGGGTGGTGGGGGTCTACGCGATGGGAGACAGTAGTTTAGGGTCAAGTGCGATACATACTCCAAGCACAAGAGATCCATCGACGCCCATACTATCGGAAAGGTATGTATACGGTTTCATCAACATATGGTGGAGCGTACGTAGTTTTGACTTGCTTGTTTCAATTTATACTCCCAGGAGTGGGAATGATATGACAATGAGTAAATCTGCAACACAAGATGTTTGCTGTGTTTGCTACCACAAAGAAAGCGTCCTTCCTCCCCTTAGCAGACAATCTTATTCCACACTTGCCCTGGAATGAAACCCACTGCCGCCCCAGTCTGAAAAGCAGCAGAAAGAGGGGTTTAGCGTGTATGTATGTATGTATTGTATTGCCTTCCTCTTAAGCAGCATTCTGCTTCTTGCGCTCGTCGAAGACGGCGAGGACCTCCTCGGCGGCCTTGACGCCCGACAGGGCCATGGCGCCGAAGGTGGGGCCCATGCGGTTGGCGCCGTCGACCTCGCTGAGCTCCATACCGCCGCAGACGAGCCCCGGCACGATCTCGCGGGTGCCCTTGACGATGGCGTCCTCGGCCGTGTTCATGTCGAGGCCGCGCATGCCGCCGAGCTTGGCGAGGGCGCCCATGCCGACGAGGCGCTTGGCGCTGAAGGCGCCGAAGGGCCCGTCGTGACCCGTCGTGCTGACGATCAGGGGCGCGTTGATGGTGCTCGGGTCCATGCAGGACTGGTCGTCGTGGTGCATGGCGACGAGGGTCCAGTTGGTGACGACGCCGGCGATGCGGACGCCGCCGGGCGCGCTGTCGTCGCGGCGCGTGATCAGGTCCTCGACCGTCGTCGCGTTGAAGAGCTTGACGTTGGGGAAGGCTAGGACCTTGGACAGCAGCGTCGAGGTGAAGAGCGCGGCGTGCTTGACCACGACGTACGGGCCCTCGTCATCGAAGGGGATGCCGAGCTCCGAGAGGAACTTGTCGGCGGCTTTGCGCATCACCATGGCGCTGAATAGCTGGCCGCCGAGCCATGCGCCGCCGCCTATATATGGTGTTAGCTGCTTTGAAAAAGTAAAGACTGTAATAGTGCCTTAAGAGGGGCTAATATACTCACCAGGCGAGACGCTAGCCTCAATGATGGCAATCTTCAAGTCAGGCCGGGCCTTGGCCAGGGTGTAAGCGGTGCTCAGACCGCAGGACCCGGCGCCGACGATGACGACGTCGGACTCGGCGTAGGTGTCGAGGTCGTTGAAGTAGCGGCGGGCCATGGTGCGCGCGACTTGCGACTCGCGGATGGTCTCGAAGGTGAAGTCCTTCCACTTACCGTCGGCGACATTGACAGCGCCCTTGGTCTTGATGTTCCCGACAGGAACGCCTCCCTTGTGGGGGAGCGTGGCGGGCTCAACGCAGTCGAGAGTCACAGCAGGTGCCATTGTTGCGGTGGTTTAGATGTTGTTTTCTGGGAAGGAGTCAGTACTAATGCCCAGGGACTCTGAGGGGATTGGACAATGAAGAGCATGATCCTTTCGCTGGTATTATCCAGATCAAGTTTTACGCCGTATAATCTCAGAACGAGCTCTGTTGGAGAACACCTCCCTTCATCTCACCAGTTCCGCATCCCCCCATCTCCAACTGCACACGCAAGGTGAGAGTGGTTGGATGAGGGGGGATATGGTGGTCCGAATGGGAGGCACAGAGACACGAACACCGGCTCAGCTCGCCTCAAGCCATTACCTGATAGTGATGATTTATGAGGGTGGTTCATGATCATGACTTTGTGTCATATGTGGTCACCTATAGTGACTTCTGGATAACCCGTTCGAGGCCATGGCTTCCATCGCCACCATGATGACGACCCGTACCAAGCAAGTGTACAAGTCTGCCATTGTATGTTAGTGGGATGTTCTGGGGGAACAGGGGAAGTAGAGATCCGTGATGATGAGTCACGGTGCGTACTACTTGTGTGTGTGTTCGTTTGGAGGTCTGAATGTAGACTCGAGTGCGGTTTTGCTAATGGAATAGGTGACTATGAGGAATCGGAAGACAATAACAATAACTTGAGAAGGGGACGCTCAGTGATGAATATATAGCCATGGCCTCAGAGATGGGAGGAGGGGGACAGAAGAGGGGTAGGTTGGTTACTCACGCCATGTGCTACAACGACATTGTACATCGTGTCGTCATGGTTAGGATCGCTTCGCAGTTCATAGTAGTCGGAGGTGAATCGAATGGTCGAGTTTGATAACAGGGTGGGTTCTCATTGGAATCTGCTCATAATGTGTGTGTGCTGGTTGGATAGACGAGAAAATAGGCGAACTGTATTTCTCGCGACTAGTGCCGTTGAATATGCAATCCTACGAAACAAAGCCTGGACGACAACCGCCCGAGACTAAGCGTGTACTCTAACGGGCAAGTAATGGCTCTGTACCTACACTACTTACCTCATCCTCCGAACTACCCCGACAGTACCAGAGAGACAGTACTATTCGTTGTTGTCGAACCTGCCAAGTAGGACGACGATCTTCGCAAAGTCTGGGTCCACCACCATCTTTCCGCAACACAACAGGCCGAGACCAAATTGACCAACAACCTCCCAAACCTGAAGCGATTATCGCACATACCGCGCATGCCCACAAAAAGTGCTACGCCCTACGCCCTACGCCAGAGCTTGCGTACCTTGGAGCATTATCATCCTACAATTACGCATCAGCATCCGCCAACAATATGGCGCGTTCGGACGAGGCGGCCGCCTTCTTCCTAGCCGTATACAGCGCCGTTCGAGAGATCCCACCGGGCAAGGTCACGACCTATGGACACATCGCCAAGCTGGTGGGCACCCCCAGAGACCTCGCCAAGTAGGCCTCTGCTTGAAGCATCTCTCGCAAGACCCGGATTCGCGGCACAACCATGACAATGTGCCGTGGCAAAGAGTCATCAACTCCAAAGGGATCATATCTCCCAGGTAAGTAACACCAGGGAAAGCAGCAACAGCCTTACCGGGACAAGCAGGATCTAAAACTCATGGGTCACTACGTTAGATCACAGCCCTCCGGTGCTCGGAACCAGGCGGCGGCTCTCGAGGCCGAGGGAGTGGAGGTATCCACCGGTTCGCTAGGCGAGCTCTCGGTGGACTTCAGCCAATATGGATGGTTTCCACGCTCATTGCCGTCTGAAGCCGATGAGTTCGATGACGACGACGACGAGGATGAGGGAGAGGCCGAACGATAGGAAATCAATGTATGGATCGTTGCTACGATATGTCACGAGTTGAATTACCAAGCGTCACGTTGAATACGGAATAATATATGACTTGGAAAATTTAATGAATTTCATGTAGATAAGCTAGTGATATGAACGTGCAACTTCTCAAGGCAACAAAAAACCGTTGTCATTCATCTGTGTGTCCGAATAATATCACATCAGAGAATTCTGGATATAAAACCTAGTAAAACTGATTTCTCGTAAGCGCAAGCTTCAAAAGGGGTTGGCAGAGAAAAAATGGTTGAGGGTAGGAATGTCAGATAGCGGTTGGACGAAATTGTATCCACATTAAAATTCGGAACAGGTCTGTGAATTACGCTTTTTCATCATGAAAAGGGAAGAGGTGAGAAGAGAGCTGGAGAGTAAACATACCATTGTGATCACTAATTGCCACGTCGATTGGGTCGTCGGACCGAGAGGCTTTTGCTCGGTGTTGTGGTCGATCGGCCTGACTTACCTGGGCATGGAGCTGCAATCGCGACAAAGGCCCATTACAATGGTGTCATATTGTTGCACAGCGATCTGTACGCAATGGCCTGCTGTAAAGGAGGCACTCGTAGCAAGATCTAATTCGCCTGGTATCAAGACAGTTCTTGATGTTGAAGAAAGATGAAGACCTTGGGAGTTCGGTGGAAGATGAGAATTATATAGCGTCGAAATTGACAGTGGGAGGGTTTTTTGCATAGTGGGGCCTCTAACAACCGGCTCAATAATTGACCGTAACGTTTGTCTAGCCTAGACCCACAATTTCTGTATCGATACCCTCACTGGGACGGTACTTCATGTTCCTAAGATTTCCCCATATTCGATCCAAGTACGAGTCTCTTTTCATTTAGTGCGACCAATTGCCATCCAAAAATCTGTTGAGTGCATATGTATACTGAAATTCGGAGCGTAGCATGAGATTTCTCAAATTGAAGATCCAGAGTGTTGATCCAGGAGTTGCCCATATACGAATTCAACCACCAGAACTCCAAATGGCTTCTACTTGAGGACCTATGTAGCCTCTGCCTCGGAAGCAACCGAGGCCGTGTTTCCTTCTAGTCCTCATGGATGGAGAGCAATGGCTGTAACCATGTCTACAACTGGGTATTATATCAGGTCTTGCGTGCGACTCGAAGGCGCTGCCGATGCTGCGCGTCGCCCGACAAAATATACGAGCTACCCCTTATTTCTATTTGACCTTCTGATGCCCCAGGTCAAATAGGGGTAGCTCGATATTTTTGACCGACCTTCCTCGTCTCGTCCATAACAGCTTGAGAACCCTGGACACGAATGCAATCGTTGCCTAACACCCCAAAGCTGCGTGTCGCCCATTCGGACAAGATGATTCAATTCCTATCTGCTTCTGATTCAGCTTTGCGCTTCTTTGACGCCGAGGTGAAGAATGTATCCATAGTCCGCTGCCGAGAGTCGAACTGAGCGCTACCTATACCGCCTCGAGTTTTCTTTAGGCCACTGAGATGGTCTATATTGTTGGTAAACTGCACTAACACAGTGAATTTCGTCGAGGTGCTCGGCCGAGGCTCCTGAGAGCCAGGAGAATCCCGTGAGTCGTCAGGAGTGGAACCTGCCAACGCTTTGCTGGTATCTCCCTTGCATTTCACGGCTTGGACCTTGGCCTGCAGCACACCAGTATTGCTCCACGCAGCATGACTGTCGCTCGCGGCCTCGTTGGCGGCGGAGGGGAATCTGGCGGCCAAGGCCCTAAGAAGCGAATTCAGGATGATGCCATGGGCCACAATCAGTACCGAGGAGTTCTTGGTAGCGCCTGCCTCGAACACGGGAAGTAAATGAACATCGATGAAGCGGTTTGCTCGGATCATCATGGCATCGCGCGTTTCCGCGTCCGACTCGGCTGCGCGTAGGGCGGCATCGTTGGACTTGGAGCCGAACCTCTTGCCTTCGGATGAGCCAAAGTCTTTCTCGCGAAGCTCCGTAAGCTGCGTGACGTCTGCAATGACAGGTTCGGTGTCGCTGTTGCTACTGCCGCCACCTGAACGGATCTGGGCATTGGCAACGGCTTCCGCTGTTTTGTAGGCCCGTTGGAGATTTGACGTGAAAATGTGAGTGATGTGGCCAATTGCAGGAGCACGAGAGACCAGATGATCTCCTAGTCGTTTTGCTTGGAGAACCCCATGATTGGTCAAGGGAGCATCGCGAGACCCAGCGCTGTTAACCGTAAATATTAGACAAGATGAACCGTCATTCTGGTGCTGATTGCAGTGCAACTCACTAGAGGTTTGCTACATTATCTGTTGATTCGCCGTGGCGAACAAGCAGCAAATGCATTTTTTTGCGACAACATCCTCCCGGGACCCTTGTTGAAGGTCTCGTTGAATATCTGCGTTAATGAAGATGAATTGGGAAAGGAGGTAGGTTAGATGGTGGCTCCTCACGTGACACCCACCGTACGCTAATGAGAGAGCCCATAGTTGAACCCGGTTGACTCCAGCGGCGATGGCACAACGTAGGCATTGCATCGCATGTTGATTGTATGGTTGAGGGACCCAATCATAACGACATTAATGAGAAAGCAATCCTGAATCACGAATTTAGATGGTTTCCCTTCCTATGTCAGTCACTATCGCATGCCGCCGAACTGCAACGTCCTTTTATTCGGCGTATATTGGTCGCAGCCCAAGCAACAACCTGCTCATCTACTTCACAAACCATCGAATGCCTAGCTAGATATGCTATGGCACGTCCACGTGGACGTCCACGCCATTCCTCAGCGACTTGCCATGATGCGTCGGAGGATCGCCAAGAAAAATACATTGTTATCGAACTTATATAAGCTGAAGTCTATTTTGTGAAGTTCCGCTTTGGCTCTCGAGGAGATTTGTCGCATGCTCTCTCAACTTGCTGGTCCACACTTCCGGACATGAACCCGAAATGCCACGACGTTTTGAGCTTTAGGCGCCGAGAATCTAAGATTGCATATGAACCTTATGATTCAAAGTGTCAATCAGAAGTTGTGTGCCTCGAATGAAAAGTAGGGGGTCCTTGCTTCAAAACACAACGATACTACACTACACCTTTATCGTGTATTCAAGATGCGAAGAAGCAGGAGTATGGAAAAGTGACCCTCCACAACTCGCACTCTGCAGTCGCTGTCAGCACCTCTCATCAGGCAGGTCGGATATCGGCCAACACAAATGGTGCTTCTGTCGCTCAAGTGGCTTGCTTACGAAAGCCAGTACACTCACAACGAGGATGAGCGACTTGCACCCAAAACGAGTTGGACAATGCACCACCTTGCAGTGCGGGATCTCACCCCGGAAATTCAGTGGAGTGTGCCAGCTACGCTGTTCCACTGGCCGTCTGGGGAAGCGGGGTTAGCGCTACCCTTGAGATGCCTAATCTGGATCGGGCACCACGTGAGGTCTCTCTCGAAACAACGAAGTGGACAACACGACTTCGAAAATCGTATACTCGAACCAATATCTCGAAGTCTCTGGGAGACTAGGCTCGATTCTGTGATTTAATTTGGTATTCCGCAGAGCCTCAGCGAGCAGTCGCTCAGTGACAGCAGAACAGTTACAGTAGGTCAGTTGGAGTCCTGAGTCGTACGTAATACTAGATCTTAAGTGTGTGCTGCATTGATCCTTGTCGCTGCATCTCATACAGCAGCGCAACTCCAATCAGACCATTGTATATGCTTTGTCGCATTATGCTGTCCGGGTGCCTGAAGGCCTGCCAAAGCTTCCCTTGCTGGTACGCTGCGCCTACATGGTTAGTAATAGAGCGATCGAACGACCTCCCTCTCGATGGATGGTAGCTCATTTACTGCTCAGACAAACATAGGCTGAGCATCCTTGACCTCCCTTCCGGCACATGATTGGTATGTGAAGGAGGCATTGCGACGTTGTTGCCTTGCTCTCATTGGCCTCTTACCCCGCTCCTTGTGCCATCCCAAACAGAGTGAAGATGGGCATACTGGCTAGCAGGTAGGTAGGTAGGACGAATACGACACACACACGGAGAGAGAGAGTACAGTATTAATGTTAGCGGATGGCGGCAGCAGCAGCTAAGGCGGTTGGGTGGGAGAGAGAGAGAGAGAGAGAGAGAGAGTGTGTGTGTGTGTGTGTGTCTGTTCCCCCTTTATTAATAACTGGCTACCACCCCCAACATTCTCATTACACTGCGTCTTCTCCCGTCTCCTCTCTTACATATGTTTGTTAGACCAATACCAAACTACAGCTCTCACAGGCCATCAAGGTCGACCAACTAGTTTCTGCTAAGATCACTTGACAACAAATAAGTTCCCCAAGTCTAAAGCATAAGAAGGATTTATTTTCCCCTCCCAGCGACCCCCGAAGGAAAGACATCCAGTGGCGTTGGCTTTAACCCCCGCTCCCCCTTTTTGGTCGTTACTTCACCATCAAATATCCAAACCACCACCATCATCACCACACAACCAAACTAACAACCAACAACACCATGCCCGTCCGCATCCCCGCCGCCCGACCCTCCGAAGTCGCCGCCTTCGGCTTCGCCGGCGTCGTCGGCTTCGCACCCTTCTACATGATGCTCCCGGGCGCCGAGGAGCGCCTCGCGAGCCAGACGGTCAAGTGGGCGCCCCGCTGGGAGCGCAACATCTCCTACTTCGCGTCGCCCGCCGCCAAGGTGGCCCAGCGCGTCGAGCCCCGCGTGGGCCGGACGGTCCAGCGCCTCGACGACCGCCTCCCGCTCGAGCGCGTCGCCAAGGGCGTCGACCGGCAGATCAAGTTCGGCATCGTCAAGGCCAACAAGTACACGAGGACGACTACGGCCGCTCCTACTGCTGCTGCCGCTACTAATCCCGTTGCTCAACTATAGGGGAACAGACGAAGGAAGTCGACATGAGAGAGAGAGAAGCAGGAGAGGGCATACACATAAGCCAAACGGAAAGGGAAGGGCTTGGATTATAAGCATCCATCACATCACATCACATCGGAGATCCAAAGCATCTAGATGGGTAGAGAAGGAAGAGGCATCAGTATCAAGGTTCTAAACCTAGAGTTGCATTGCGTTCCTTTGATCAGGGTCGAAGAGCACGATGATGACGACTTGCTCTCGATGATCTTAGTAGCGTATTTCATAAGTAGCTTTCCAGCATACTCCAATCCAGTAAAATCGTTAAAATCCATCCAGGATGTCTTATGTTCCTCCATAAACTGCCTCTGTCCCATTCCAAGGACCCCAGATAACATTGTGTCGTTTCCTCTCAAGGCTATACACACCACAGATCGACAGATGCCCCCGTGCTCAGTGTGCTCAACATTCCCAATGTTCACACACTGCACCCCAAGCCTAGTCAAGTTGCAACTGCTCCTCCAATTCCATTTGGGGACATCTTCGCGAGGGAGAACACGCCACCGCTACTACTCGAGTTCGATACGGAGGGTGTGTGAGAAGTTGCATTTGGCCTGCAGGTCCCCGCACATTATAGACCCAGCATCAGGCCATCGATCGCAACACGCCACGATTAACATCAATGCCAAGTGTAGATGGATGGCGCCAGATCTGGAGATTTGCTATGCAACGACCCATTCCGTCGGCATATATTATTTTACTTTCAAGAAGACCCTGTATATTTTCGTGAATCGACGTCTCGTTTTGGCAATCCGTCATGCCATCACCCGTCCATCAACCCGTATATGCGGCAAGACCGCTAATGTTTATTGGACGCGCCCTCACCTGTCGTAGTGTTTGTTGGTATTGAACAGCATCTGCTGCTTTATTTCGGTAGTCGAGGTCGCTGCTCTTATGGGCACTAATGAGAGATTCCGGGTTTTCTCGGGTGGGCGTTTAAGCATGTCGCAAATGTTGCCCTGTCATTCATTTCCCCCGCGGTCTAGGCCTCTGTGCAGAGCATTCTCTTGTTCAACAATAGATCGATCATATCAATGCCAGCTTTGTAAGCTGACAGCGAGCCATGAACCTGATGTCATCAACCAACGCAGCACAGAACCTGTTTTGCACACTAGGTTATATCAGTAGCTGCACCAGACCCGTGTCTGTCAGGTATCACTTGGTTGGTATACAGGGCGTTGGATGCATGCATTACATATTTTGGGTATGTTTGATCGTGTCATATGCCTTCTAGAAGGGCGAAGATACGCGTGAGTATCGAAATATGGTTGAAAACAACGTTGCTGCAACATCTTAATGGCCAGCCTTTACCTTAAGCTCCGGCCTCGTTCGTATTCATGAAGCCCCCAAATGCGAATCGGTCCCATAAACGCAAGTCAAGGCCACGGGGATTAGATCAACCTAACCTCCCGAGAAGTAGTGAACCACATGTCGACTCACTCTCTATGGCGTTCATAGCAGCCGTCACAGTATGAAGCCCCTTAGGTTCCCATCGTTATGTTCTGGCCGCCATATAGCTGAACATTGACGGAAGCCATGACCAGGCCCACATTGCCGACCACCGCCAAGTCAGCAGACAGTCGTCTTGATGGAAGAAGCTCGCCCCATAACAGTATACCAAAACGGGGCCGTATAAAGGATATTCGACTCGGCCCGGCAGTAGCTGGATCGGCAGACGGGTCTGCCAGATGCGATAAAAGTCGTTGCCACTCTCCTTTGTCTGGGATATCGAGTCTCAGCTACCCCATTTCGAACACCACTACCCCAGAATCGACCCAACCCGGTATCGATGCGAGGCTGATAATGCTGTGGGTATCTCAAGTCTCAGCTCGCACCCGCTAAATCGGAGCCAGTGTGAAGTTGTGGTCAGACTGCGCCCTTCCAGCGTGTAGACCCGGTTAGATAAATCGCTGGGGCCTGAGCCAAGAGCCCCCAAGGAGAGCATGGATTGATTGAGGAAATTCTCCTCTTCGTGCCTACGTCGGAGGCGGTTGTCTCACATACAAGGCAGTCACGTGAGCAGAGGATCTGCTTGGGGTCAGTACACTGGTCTCGGCAAACAGACCTACTGTTCAAACTGGATACCCTCATCTCTTGGCGTACGCTACATTCGGACTAAGCAGCAGACTCACGACTTCTACACGAGTCCCACAAGTGTGCGGCTTACTCGCTCGCGATCAATGGAGTGAGGCCGCCAACAACAACGTGCGCTGGCTGGAAGTCGCCCAAATGAGAAATACTCGGGGCGGGGACGATAAGTAGCGAAGGGCAAATCGAACATATCATCGATCAGGAGAGGGTATCGAGAGCAAGCATGGTGAAATCAGACACCCTCGGTCCTTAAAACGTCGCACTCGCAAGAGGAGCCCCACCAGGGTTGTTAGTCAGAATCCTGGTCGGCGGGAGTTGAAGGCAGCGCCCCGAAAGTACAGCAGTAGTATGCTCCCTCCCTTGCTTTGCCTCCTGTCTACACCGATTGGACTTTCCGGACTGCATGTGGTTCGAGGCAAGATAGTGGATCGTGAGAGAATACTTATGCAGAAGAGCGTGACCACCGACCACTATTTCGAAAGCTTTGACCACGATGAAACAAGTCGCCTATCAAAACGTCGACCGACTTTGGGCCTTTGAAGGATGCCTTGATCCACGTCCCGGAACAAGACGCCTGATTCGTCTCAGGTGTCTGACCAGAATGCCCATTTGAGGTGTTGCCATGTAAATCCAATGTACGTGACCAAGGGATGGATTGAATGACAGGAATGGGCTGTACATAAGGTAGCATTGCAGCGGCTTGCGGCATTGTGGCATTGCGGCAGCAGCAGCAGCAGCAGGGAGAAATGGGGGAAATGGGAGAAGACCAGGGCCGGGCCGATATAAAATCCCATGCGACATATGCCGACAAAAGCCCTGGGAGGTGACGAAGCTTGCATTGAAGGTTGTGAGGATTGTCCACTGCGGTTTGAGGGTGGATGTGGATTTGGATTTGGGAAGAAGCGCCGCCCCTCTATTTGCCAAGTTGCCCTGCTTAGGGGGAGCGGAATGGGCTTGACAGGAAGTAAGGTACCTGTCGTTAAGGGAAGACTTGACCTAATAAGCCCCCTAAGCTCCTAACGACCACACCACACAACCCTTAGAGAGCGGGAGGGGAGTTTAGTAGTGGGATTGGCAGGAAAAGGAGCAGGGGTTTTGCACACTCACTCGCTGAATTGGCGGGGCTCAACCGATAGGCGCTCTGGGATCTATGTACCAATTCTGCAGCGTATCGTCCATTTGGGGGGCTGGCCGATCAGTCAAATTGTGATAACTTATTTTTTCTCTCTCTCCTTATCCCCTTCTGCCTCTCTTGGTCCTTTCTCTTGTCTCTACTTTCTATCGGACTGGGGGAGAGGTTGTATGAAGTGCACCCTCAATTGGCGGAACCACCAGGCAAGAAGAATACATACCATACAATTCCATATCGAACGATCCCAATGCGTCAATTCGTCTCGCCCAGCAGTAGCAGACGGTAGCGCGAGGGAACTTCCCCTCTCTCCGTGTCTACCTCCCAATTTTTATTTTTATTTCCCACCCCCCCCTCTGTCACCTGCCTCCCGCACACCCGTTTGTGTGAGTGCAAGTAACAGAGAGTGTGTGTGCCATGGGCATGGGCATGGCACAACCGCCACACTCGGGCAAGCGCATTCGCTCCAACACGTCCGAGTTCATCAGTGCGACCCCGCAGACCACAGCACCCGCTCTCCGACACTCGCCCAGCATCAACAACGCCAGCGTCTCCAATCTCGGCCTCTACAACCCTACCGTCTACAACAATGCCAGCTACGCCGCTCTGGCCGTAGCCTCCGGCCGTCAGACCCCGACCGCTGGTGTGCCCGACTATACCGCCTATTCGACTTTGGATGCCACCTCCAACGGCTACCCCCGGGGAGCCCTTCACGGGCGCCCCTCTCCCGTCTACCAGCAGTCCTACGACCCTCGCGCCCTCTCGGCCTACAATGTGGCCTACGGGCAGGCACACTCCCACAATGGTGGTCTCGGAAGTCCCTACGGTCAGCCGAGGAGCAACAGCATGCAGAACGGCTCGTACGCGCAGATGAAGGTTTCCCATTCGGGCTCCACCGTTCCTGGCGCCTACTCTCCCCCGCAAGAGCAGCATCCTTCGACGCCGATACTGCAGCACACCCTGCCTCATCACTTCGGCGGCGAGTCGTATAGCTCCCAACCAGCGGCACATGCCGCCATGTTTCAAGGCCATGCCGTGTCATACCCAGAGCCCACCGTGAACCCACAATACAGCCCACCTCCGAGCCAGACGCCCGAACATGGCACACGCCAACTTCCCCAGACCCCGCTTCAGGAGGATGTTGGTATCGAAGATGCTCAGGGCGAGCTGGAGCAGGAGATATCCGAGGTAAGTAGCCCTTGGCATGGGGCAGGCGTTATTTGTTTGAGTCTCTCTTTTAACCCATCAACCAGCACATGCAAATGGAATCTCACCTACCGGACGAAACCTCGAACCCGCCAGAATCCAAGTGCGCGTGTAAGAAAGGGCGGGGGAAGAAAAAGGCCTGCACATCGTGTGCCTGTAGTAAATATGGACGCAGGTGTGGTAAGCACTGCTCCTGCGGGACGGCTTGCGGAAACCCTTTCCAGGACTTGACGGCCTTCTTCGGACCCGCCGCCCGGTTTCCCAAACCCTGCGATGCGAACGCCTGTTTCGCGACATGGCTCTCGAACCAGCCGAATGTAGAAGAACTCGACGTCGACCTCATGGTAGACATGCTGCTGTATGATGACAAGTCGTGGGCGAACATCAAGGCCAATACAAAAGCCTTCAAGGACTGGGAAGATCGGTGGATCAAGGCGAAGAACTCAAAGGCAAAAAAGCTCAAGGAAGACCGGGAAAAATTGGAATACGAGCTTCTCCGCGGCGCGCTGGGGAACTGCAACGCCAACGATTTTCATGGCTACAACTACAGCTTCTGCCGCGGACAGTGGGTGCCCATGGACGCCTGGGAGCACTGCCGCGAGTGTCGCTTGTGTTCCCCCAGCAGCGAGTGGCACTGCGAGCAGCACGGTCGTTGCACCTCGAATCGCGCCTGTCCGGGATGCATGGGCGATGTCCTGCCGTATTCTGGCGTGGCCGACTATCCAGTGCAGGCTTGAAGAAATGACCTGAAATGAGAATCATGAATGAGGGGAGTTTTTTCTGGCGGTTGCTGATTTTTTTTTACTATATATATTTCCGTGGCTTTTTTTTATGAACCAAATCTCGGTGCTTCATATAGCATAGACATATATACCTAGCATTGGTCGGAGTCAGGGGCATATAAGCGAGTTATACTAATTCGAAGCATTTACTCATGACTCTGCAGGCTTTGTCCTTCACGGGCGAAGCCTCTTGCCGATCACAGCTGCTATGTTCTTGACTATGATGCTTGCTCTGAACCGCCCGTCATGTACTTTCTTCTGCCTGCCAAGCAGACCTGCATCAATGAAAGTGCGTTTCCCACCCCGCGGGAAGGTTTTGTAGCATCCTTGGAGCTCACTCAAGTGATTATTTCGTTGCTTCATCATCAATGTTCAGGCTGCTTAAGTACTAGGTAGTCGCAACGCCGCAACCTCTGGGGAGTCGGCGTCAATGTCCACGTTCCCCTATGCCTCTGACTTGTGGCCAACAGCCCCTTTCCACCAACTGCTACAACCCGGCCCTATAAGGTTGCCTGTGGCCGCTACTCCACATATTTATCCTATGGCCAATGAATAGGGGCTACGAATTTCGATAACTTGGAACAGGAAAAACAATAGTGATTGTGATATGTTTTCTTGCTGGAACAAGTCATCACTGTTCTCGAACTATGTATTTGACCCTGAAGGGCTTGAGGGTGGCCAACTGACTTGTTGTTGTATGTGAATCCAACAAGTGGCAAGAAAGGGTGGTCATTGCCAGAGTAGCGAAGGAGAGATATGCCGCATATCCCTATCGGTCGTTACCAACCTCTCCATTCCGTACCCTCTGACCGTCAGTCATCATAGTGACAACCGCAGCAGAGCCAGCAACGCAGGCAGATGACCATGCTCGAGCAACACACCTCGCAGCAGTCGTCGTAACCGTCCTCACCCCCGCGAAGTGCTCTGGTGGTTGTCATGTTCGTATTGGCGCCACTACTGGAGGCTTCCTCGGTACTGCTGTTGCTCAGGGGCTGGGGGTGTGGCAAGGGCTCCTGATCCACGATCTCCGTCACGGTCACGAGGGGAATCTCCATCCAGTCCTCCACCGGGCCATGGACTGAGCGCGTAGTAGCGTGTATTGTCCTCGTTGTGGTAGCGCGTTGCTGTTCTGTTGCGTTTGAATCCATGGTAGGTTAAGGGGTTCATCTTGCGGGATAAACAGCTGGTTTTTTTTTGGTTATGCTCAAGTTGTATGAGTATGTTTTGTATGTCTGATAGCAAAAAGGGGAACAAAATGCAGCTATGAGGTGTACGTGTGTTTATGTACAGTCCAAATGCAGTATTGAATACAGAAACATCCATGTTCAAGAACGAAGTAGCATATTATATTTGTTCACAATAGTCGAGAGCCGCATTCAAAGATAGCAATCATGAAGATGACAAATAGTGTGTAAACAAAGCATGTTGATAGACAGAGTTGGATAGGCCATTGCATTCACATTCTATGCACAACAGTCTTGATAGTAAGGAATGACAGAAAGAGAGGAGCAATAGGAAGCCATCTGGATTGCCAAACATGAGGCGTAAGGCAAACCAGCACACACAACTGACATTCAAACGTTAGCGCAAATGCTCACATTAATACCCTTGACGAGAAGAAGAGGGAAGTACTACATCACAGGAGGAAAGGAGGAAGATCAAAAGTTGTTGCTGTTATTACATTTCAATTTGGCTATCTACTTGCGTCTCAATGAGCAAACTAGAGGTGGTATCCTGAGCTCGCGATAGAAAAAGGAACAAAGTTTATCATCGTGTTTTCTCATTAAATCTTTGTCCCATACCTGCGTCCCTCAATAACCAAGTAGTCCATCATATCCCGTATACCGACAGACCCATCCATAGGTTGTCAATTTTCTTACTTTATTCGTCACGTATCTCAGAGGCTGTGGGGCTGTCCTCCTGCTCCGCCGACTCGTTCAACTCGGCCGGCTCATCTGACGCGGCTGGCTCGTCTGACGTGGCCGGCTCGGCGGACTGAGAGGGCTGGGCAGGCTCTTCTTCGCTGGTCTCCTTTACCGACTCAGCGATGGGTGTATCGAGCGGCTCGCCCTCCTGGGTGGCAGCTTCGCTTTGCTCGTCAGCTACAGCCTCGACAGTAGCGGCCTGGGTCTCCTCCGAATCCGTGTGTGTTGCCGTCGCCGTCGCCGTGACCTTGACAGTCTCTGTCTCCGTCACAGTCTCAACCACTCGAACCACCTTCTTTTCCTTTACGATTTCGAGACCGGGCTCCTTCTCATCCTCCTCTTTAACATTTTCGGTCTGGCCCTCTTTCTTGGCCTCAGTCACTTCTGGGGTAGCTTGCGGTTGCTCGACAGCATGCTCAAGTGTTGGTTGTGGCTCCTGAGCCGCCACGGGTGTCTCGCAAGGCCCAGAAGCCGCAGAATCACCGTAAGACGGCGTCGTCTCAGGAACCTCGGGGGTGTTCTGAGGCACCTCCTGAGAAGCGGCTACTTGCATTGAAGGCGTGTAAGTAGCGACCGGCTCCACTGCTTGGGTGCCTTGGGTCTGTCGGAAGGTCATTGGCTGAGGGAGTTCAGCATGTTGCACCTCGGGCACGTAGGCCCGAACCTGTACTGGATGAACAGGAACATCAGGGATATGTACCTAGGAACGCTCCTAGAATCAAACCAATCATCCTCGGAGCGTTGCATTTCAGGTGCATGGCGCCACGCAAGGAGCACAGCGATGACACCGAGTACGATAATAACTACGTTCTTGGAGTCTCGCAACAGCACACGAATAGACTGTAGCAGAAGTTCTGGCAGAGAGTCGGACTGGGCTGGTTGACGCCAGAGGTTCTTTGCGCTCGTACGATGCGTCTCTAGGTCGCGAGGGCGAAGTTGGCTTGGAGGCAAAGGAGTCGGGATATGGCTCGCGTGTTGAAGGGGCTTCAGAAGGAGTGTAATCAGGCTCAGGCGTCGAGCCGTAGACCTCGCGCATACGTGCCTCCTCACGGAGTCTGCGTTCTTCGCCCAACGACTTGCGAGAATGTACAGATCCGGGACGCTCCTCGGCCAGTGGGCTGCGAGAATAAACAGACTCGGGACGCTCCTCGGCGAACGGCCTGCGAGAGTAGGACGACTCGGGACGCGCTCGCCCAATGACCTTCCACGAGAATACACGGACTCGGGGCGCTCTCCGGTCATCGACCTGCGGGCATCTACCGACCCGTGACGAGAAGCAGTTGTGTCTATGTGGGCATGCAGTCCGGACGGTTGGTCTCGCTGCTCTTCCTCCATCTGGTGCACAATATTCGACACGACGTCGAACTCCCGCTGTTTCGCAGCCTCCCGTTCTTCGCGAGCCGCCGCAAGACGCACAAGCTCGTCCTGGACGGCCGGCGGGACGACCGGCTCGAGCTCGACGTCTACGCGCTCCATCTCTTTCCAGCAAGCGGCCCAGGCGCCAGCTTTCATGAGACCGTTGCTCGCGTAGACCTTGACCCGGAAGATCTTGCCGGGGCCAAGGGACTCGTAACGGATCTCATGTTTGCATGTGTTGCACCAGTGGTGTTTGACTTGCGAACGGACCGCATCATAGTCATCCTCGCTATCTTCTTCCTCTCCAATTGTCTTCTCGTTGGCAGGGCCGAGGTAATGCCCGCATTCCAATATCCTCGCCCGGCGGCGCATGGGGAGCTCCAGAGCCTCGAGCAGGCGCTCCTCCAGAACCTCATAGTCATTCTGAGGATGGCCCAGCAATATTCCCTCTCCACCACCGTATCGCCAACGCAATCTTGAAGCAAGCGCCACGAGTCACGTAGCAATTTGGCGTCCTCGCTCATTTCTGAGCTATCCAGGTCATCGATGATGTCAGCCCACATCCATCTCAACGGCAGGAGAGTGGCATGGAGAAGAATCAAGGGGGCTTCTTGCTTCACTTTGAATCGAGAAGGTGTCCTATTCTTGGGCGAATATTGTACCGAACCGGCCGGGCTGCCGAGGCGTGAAACTGCAGGAAATTTCCGGTTCGCCGAGCGAGGTGACGTAACTACCGTTCCAGATCCGTAGACAGCACGGAGCAGGCGAAGCCATTTGCATGGCTCGAATATCTGAGGGGGTTCTGAAAGGGGGTCGATTGTTGCCGCGAGTGGTCGGTACGAAGTCGTCTTTGTCGTAGTGGGAGGAGTACTGCGAAATATCCGATACCCGAGGCGTCCTTGTGGCGACAGTGATATTGTCAGGGCGGCGGTCCCCTTGACTGATTCAGAGCCGCCATCGTAGGACCCTAGAGAGCTTCGAGGGCTTCTCTCGCTAAGACATCTCCGTCCCCTGCACCTTGCTGGGAGCTGCTGTCGGCACCCTCGTCGGCGGCTCGAGCGGCCTCGGCTTCATCGTGATATGCGTCGGAGTCATCCCCGTGGTCATGGCCATGGTCGCCGTGCCCATCGTCTTCGATCTGGGCCATGATATCCCTGGCAGCAGCTTGGATCAGCTCTTCTGTTCGCATTGAGGGTCGTCGAGATGAATTTCGACTATACCGATTTGTGTCTTCGGCAGCAAGATCATGGTCATCCTCAATGCTCGGCAAAAATGGTGGACGCCTCGTCACCCTCCGTGTCGTGGCCAGGTTTTTCCTCCATCAGTTCATTCGTTTCTTCGGGTGGTACGGCGGTGTCAGCTGAGGTGGCCTCATCTGCCTTGTCTGATATTATGCTGGCGTCATCGGCGGTGGTATCTGTCGGGGCAGCTTCCGGGGCAGTCTGTCCAGCTTCAGCTTCAACAGGCTGGGGTGATTTGGTCTCGTCTTCCATTGAATCGCTCAGGCAAGAAGGGTCGACGTGGATATCAAAGTCGAGATTAGGTCTGCGTTTTGGCATTGGGGGGCGGCAGGCGGGCAGCGAGTCGTAGAGCGAAACTCTGTCTAGGTTTTGTGCTTAAATGTCTATCAACCTGGGGGATTGACTTTAAGCGGCAACTCGGGCAACGGGGTTCAACTGCAAGCCCGTGTCCCCAATGGTTCAAGTTGAAATTGTGCAAGGATGAGTTGGCGTGTTCTGATTGAGTGGAATGTCTCTGCCCACAACTTGGGTGGTGGTTGTGGTTGGTTGGCTTGGAGGGGACCTCTCAGATTTTGTTTACCCCGACCTCCTCTAGTGGTTGCCAGATCAACCCACCCAACCACACCGACTCGATTGGGCACACACCTGAACCGGAACCTGAGCCACTCGATTTATCTGCCTAACCTGCGTATGCTCTGTTTTCTGTAATCCGTACGGAGTATTCAGAATATTATATCGATATATCTTCATTGAATCAATTGACACCCGGATTTCGCATGTTCTCCTTTTTTCATTTTCCTGTTGCTACTGTCTCTTAGCTTCATGCCCACTTCAGGGCCATGGCTCCCTAGCATTAGGACTGTGACGTCATAACTGTGATAGCTCCCTTCTTTTGTGAGACCAAGAGATCGACTTCAGGGGTAATCATAATCATTCACTCACATTGGATGCCCAATTGTCTCGGTCAAATTGTTAGAGACTGTCATTCGATTCTGATCACCTGGGCATTGCCTACTTGCCTGCTCACTATGTTATTCCTAATGCGTGGCATGTTATAGTTCCCATGTTGCTTTATCTTACCACTCGATCGTTAGATATGATAAGGAATCAAATGTCGTCATTGCAACAACTCCCGAGTCCAATGCCCTTGCTTTTTTTGCTTTTGCCAATCCTGCTCAGATGGTCGCACTACTTTCAAAGATGTGGTAGCACAGGCGGCGTTCCTGACTTGGACGGTCTAGACTCGTTCAGGGTGCACGCAAGCTGCATAAGCGACGTACGACTACGGCTCAAGGGAGCTAGCTAGCTGGTTGGTAGAGAGTTTGGCTGGGTCTGTCCAAGTCTGCGGTAATTCTTACATCCTGTCCACCCAGGTGGTAAAGGCGTGGCTTTCTTCCGCCGCTCTCTACCGAAGCCTACAGCAAGTAGGAGGTAGGCAAGATTGCTCTGGCATGTGCAATTGGTAGGTTACCAAGTGCAGGAGTCTGGTGGTAGCTGACGTCCACGGATGGATGCAGCTTGTCTAAGCTGCATATGTACTGCTAGGTAAAACTTGGAATAAACTGGTTGTTGCTTGATAACCTAATCCGGGCGTGCATGTAGGTACGTAAAGTAAGTTGTTAGACTTGAGACGAGTAAGATATTAGATAGTTGCATGAAGTCACCGTCCTATCGTCTTGCTACCACTTCATCCCAGATGTAGTTCTTTTCCCCCCATTTTGATACTCTTTGCAGTTCTCATCATTAAACCCTTTTTGGCTCTGCAACACTATAGTCACCTTGGGATTCCTAATATATCTACTTATTATCACGGATATCGGCGTGCTGTAAAATCGCTCAACATGGCGGAGGAGCAGAAACCCACGCCCGAGAACATGACAATGCTTCAGGGCTTCGAGTGGTACGTGCCTGCCGATCAGAAGCATTGGGTTCGCCTTGATAAGCACATCCCGCAACTGAAACATTTCGGCGTGGACAACATCTGGATTCCTCTGCGTAAGAGTCCCTCAACTTCATTCCAGACAACGCTCGTGTCTCTGACAGGGAGCTACAGATGCAAAGGATCGTCCCCAACCGGTAATGGCTACGACATCTACGACCTGTACGATCTGGGCGAGTTCGACCAGAAAGGCAGCGTCGCCACCAAATGGGGCACCAAGGACCAGCTGATGAAGCTGTGTCAGACGGCCAAGGACAATAATGTCGGCCTCTACTTTGATGCAGTCCTGAATCACCGCTTCGCCGCAGACCACAAGGAGAAGTGCGAGGCTATAGAAGTCGACCTTGATGACCGCACCAAGGAGATCAGCGACAAGTACGAGATCGAGGCCTGGGTTGGCTTCGATTTCCCCGGCAGAGGAGAAAAGTACAGCAATCTGAAATACCACTGGTATCATTTCAGCGGCGTGGACTATAATGCCGCCAATAAGAAGACTGGCATTTATAAGATTGCGGGCGACAAATCCCATGGCTGGGCCAAGGCTGGTGACGTGGATGGTGAGAAGGGAAACTAGTACGGAAAGCACCAGTCTCACCTATACACAAGTTTGCGTGCTAACATCTTTGTTAGCGACTTCCTCATGGGCTCTGACCTGGACTACGCCCATCCCGAGGTCGAAAGTGACGTCCTCAACTGGGGTAGATGGTTGGCCCAGACGGTACCTCTCAAGGGCATTCGCTTCGACGCCATCAAGCACTACAGCCAAGACTTCCTTCGCAAGTTCATCACAATGATGGACGAGAAGTACGGTGAAGGCTGGTTCTTCGTCGGCGAGTTCTGGAAGGATTCCCTGGATGACATGACGAAATATCTGGAGAGTATGCATAAGAAGTTTTCTCTGTTCGACGCGCCACTCGTCTACAACTTCAGCGAGATCAGCAAGAGTAGCGGCGCCGACTTGCGAAAAGTCTTTGACGGCACGCTAGTATCTGTCATGCCAGTCAACGCTGTGACTCTTGTAATGAGTAAGCTGTCCTCTCATCTCTGATGGTTAGTTACTTGCACCAACTAACCATTTTCCAATGCTTGTAGATCACGACACCCAGCCTTACCAGGCGCTTGAAGCCCCTATCGAGGGCTGGTTCAAGCCGTTGGCTTATGCCCTCATTCTGCTCCGAGACCAG
The DNA here is from genome assembly GCF_038363925.1 of Apiospora phragmitis. Taxonomy (NCBI): domain Eukaryota; kingdom Fungi; phylum Ascomycota; class Sordariomycetes; order Amphisphaeriales; family Apiosporaceae; genus Apiospora; species Apiospora phragmitis. The sequence goes on along the minus strand of NW_027117400.1, from coordinate 4,143,344 downwards.
GGCTACCCCTGCCTATGGTATGGCGATCTCTATGGCATCGATCCCAAAGGAGAGCATCCTTTCCCGCCTTCGTGTGGCGGCGCTCTGCCCAAGCTCTCGTTGGCTCGCAAACTCTTTGCGTACGGCAAGCAGCAAGACTATTTCGACTATGCCACCTGTCTCGGCTGGGTGCGGTACGGCACGTGGGATCGGAAAGACGGCTGCGCTGTCGTCATGAGCAACGCTGGTCCCGGAGAGAAGAAGATGCATGTGGGCGAAGTGCACGCCGGCGAGGTGTGGACCGATGTCCTTGGCTGGTCTGATCGTGAGGTGAAGATTGGCGACGACGGCTTTGGTGACTTTGTGTGCGGCGGTACCAGCGTCAGCATCTTCGCGAACTGGGAAGCCGAGGGACGGGAGAAGTTCAAGGAGACCTTGTAAGTTGCTCGCTCTATGGGCCTTTATACTGTTCGCTATACTAACAATAATAACAGCAACGAGAAGATATACGACGAGTAAACGGAGATGAGCTGGGGAGTGGAAAAGTGGTTTGTCTGACTCCCAAAAGGCTGTAACGACACTCCTATTCGTACTTACAAATTGTAATAGACATCATATTATTAACAATTCAATCTCTGGCCCCTTTCAGTGAGCGTAACAATTCCATGTGCCGTGCCGCCTACTAAGACCCACACCGGAGGAACTCATGAGTTGCGCGAAGTAATATCCAAAAGCTTTACCATATATGCTATCTAATGAGCAGCAGGGGGTTGGAGTATTAGCGGCCACACCAGCTGAGTCTGCGATTGGGATCAAATAATTTCAAGACCTGACCTCAATGGACAACAATCTAAACAAAATCAGTTTCACCTGCCAAAACAGGCATATTCTCCTAATGCCGGCAGGGTTGTGCGTATCGCTCACCCAATCCCATCACTGTGGCTTATTGCTACACAATCAGCGACATGATAAACGGGGTCCGGATGATATTCGGAGCATACACTTGTGACTGGATGCGGCCGGAGTCCCAATGTGGTCAAGTGAGATATATATAGGCCACCCTCTGAACGGCATGTCCACCCAATTTGCCCTGAAAGTAGGCTCAGACTTCCACGTAGACTCCCCAACTCCTGCTTAGGATCGCCGTTTTCCATCGAGACTCGGTTTCTACGTTCTTGGGGCTTTTGCCAGCCAGGCTACAGCCCACGCCATCTTTCAGCAGCTATGGGTTGATGGGAAGGATCAGATAAGTCTCTCTTCCCCCTTCTCTCTCTCCTTTTCATAGCTTCGCCCCCTATTATCTATCCATCACCCACAGCAGCGTATATATTCAAGCTTTCTAAGCTTACTGTGTGTCTCGTCTCACGGGTCGACCTGCGTCCGCATGCCGAGCTCCAACAAACCCGTCACCAGCGTCGGCAGCGCCGACATGCAGTGCAACGCCGGCGGCGCCCGGGTCGACGGTGACGGTCGAGATGCACCAGCAGCCCGGGGACCGCAACTGCCGCAACGAGGCCATCGGCGGCGCGCACTACGGGCCCGTCAATATCTATCTCAGCAAGGTCGACGACGCGGGTCGGGCTGACGGGTCCGCGACCTGGTACAAGATCTTCGCCGACGCGTGGGCGCCCGCGGCCAGCTCCGGTGGTTACAGTGCGGGCGACAACGACCAGTGGGGCGTCAACGACCTCAACGCCTGCTGCGGCCGCTTGGACGTCACGATCCCGCCCGACACGCCGGCGAGCGACTACCTCTTGCGCGCCGAGGTCATTGCGCTGCATACCGCGGGCCAGGCCGGCGGCGCGCAGTTCTACATCTCGTGCTACCAGCTGACGGTCGCGGGCGGTGGCAGCAGTGGGGGGTTCGGTCCCGGCGGGCGTCAAATTCCCGGGAGCGATTAAGGCGAACGATCCGGGGGTCATGATCAATATCCACGCCAAGGTCGCCTCGTACGTCAACCCGGGGCCGGCCGTCGTGGCGGGCGGTGAGACTAGGACGCCCGGGAAGGGGTGTACGGGTTGGGAGAAGACGTGCAAGGTCTAGGTTACTTGGCTGTGGTAGTCGGCTTCATCTCCGTTGCTTTTCTCCCTTGGTGAGGATGACCACTGCTGATGATCGTTGGGGTCGGGACAGTTTCATTTTCTCCTCTTTTTGGTTTTTGCTTACGTAGGTATATATTTATCCATAGGGTGGTACAATGGCAACACATTTTACGCCTAATCACTCTCACCTCCTCTGGTATATGATAAAGTCGCCCCAGTTCTAGGTCTCGATCCATGTAGCTAGAATGGGAGCGTGCAAGGAAGGGGGACTGGCTTGGAGCACCCGAACCAGACTGCTGAGCCATCAACCCTCCTTTAAATCTTCACTTCTAGTTGACATTGCTGTTGCAGAACTCCCAACTACTTCATAGTACATCCAGTTCTCAGACCTTTTCGCACATACATCATTTTTGCCACGCTGTATGATTAGACCCGCCCGTCATTTCGAGGCATGTACTTCACTCAACCAAGACCGGCGGCGCATATCACATCATGAGGATGCTATGTGGTATTGTGCAACAGACCCTGAATATTGCGTTCCAGGGTTGATCTATTTCCAGTGGATGTGGTGATTGCGAAGGGTCGAGACCGGATGTCTAAGTGCTTCCCGTCCTGGTAACACCTGCCAGGGCAGTCGCTTCCTCAAGTCTGAATCATCTCTCACTTCGAATAATAGTGGCCCGTAACTGCGTTGAGCTATCGCTTGCTTCACCTGGGACCATCACTAGGCATACATACTGCACGTGCTCATGCCTCTACTGCACAAATGTAACTGCTACATTTTGCCACCTTCAACAAAACCTCGCTACCCTTCCATCCTTCCAGAGAACCCCTTGTTGAGCCGCCAAACCACTTTCCACTCTCCAATACGAGAGAGAGACTGCGAGGACCCTTTCATTTCCCTAAACTCTCTTGATGAAGAGAGTCATTAGCCTGCCCCCTTCTGGTCCTATCAAATCAAGCCCGCAAGCACTTGACTTGGGCTCGCCGCTGCCCTGAACCATAGGCCCTTTCGGCCGTTGCCTCACTGACCTAGTCACTCCCCAGAATCGTCCGATCCTGAGCGCCACTGGATTTGTTTCCCCTGATTCCATCTCCTTAGGACGAAACTTTGTCCTGATAGGCTGCATTAGCGTGATCGGTGTTTGGATGAGATGCGGCGTAGCAAAAGTCGTGGCGACGGTACCGTATGGCCCGTGAGGACTTCAACGTCTTTGGATACTTTTAGACTTTCTTAGCTAATGCTGGCATTTATATTGACCACAGTTCGCACGTATTGGTCGAATATCTAATCTTCCGAAAGAGATCATAGCGATATACCATCACAATGACGAGTCAGCTGGGCCTGCATCCGTCATGGTCGAGACCAGAACTGCCCTCGTATAGGGTCTGGATAGCGAGGATTGGCCACCTCCAAGCGGTCCAATGACTGGAGTGAGATCGAGAAGGAGGACGTTTTAGCCGTGAATTCACCGCCAATCGAGCTGATACCCATCGAATGCGCCGTGGCTTTGTGCTACCGCGACGGGATGACTTCGAGATTAAAACTCCAAATCGGATCCTTCGATACCAATCAAGGACCAGCTGCTTTCGAGACTAGGCAAGGTCAGTTAAGGCTACGTCCGCAATCATCAAGATGGCTTCAAGGTTTTATGGCGTTCTTCCATACCCGTCTGTGCGCTCAACAAGTGTGTGTCTACCTATCTAGGGTAGCTTATATCTCTGCTCGAGCAAAACGATGCAACCGGCTTTCTTGGGAAGGTCTCACTTAACAGCCCTCCCAACTCGTCTTTACTTCGTTTCCGCCTTTTTGGAATGCCTTCGTATCTGGAAACAACAAAATGCTGGTCGTTAAACGAATCCTGATCCTGTTGGGTCTTTTGTCCACGGTGTGTCGAGCGAGCCTATTGCAGGATGCGGAACAGTTATCTGCATGTGGTGTACGTTACCTATTCCAGTATGCTTTTATCAGTGCTATGGAAACACTTGCTGACTTTGCTTTATAGACTGCCTGTCTGATGCAGTCAATACCTGGGTCGGCTTGCCTAACGGCTCTCGATCCAGCATGCTTCTGTGCGGATCCCAAGTCACAAAAAGTATTGCAGACTTGCTTGTTAAACAGCTGTACAAGCGAAGAGTCCTTGGGTACGTTGTCCCCCACTCGACGAAACCCACTGCGTTCTGACTACGGATGTAGCCGTTGCCAGGATACAGGATGAAGCATGTGGCAAACCGCGACGCTCTAGGAGGGCCGACCTATCGGGGATCATACCAATCGAGATGTTCACCTTGTTATGCGCTTGCATACGGATGTACGCGAGATGGAAGACTTTGCACACATATGAAACAGACGACTATCTCATGATTATGATAATAGCAAGTCCTTCACCTATATCATCAACTCACAAATCCACCACTTACTTACAGTTTGGCAGATACTTTTCCTGGTTTTCACAGTTCTGGATCAATATGGTATGTTGGATGCTACTAACAGCAATTCCTAAACGCATGACTGATGCCAAGATAGCAAGGCTCACAGGATTTGGCGTCGATATATGGACTCTGAACAGTGATACTATTACAACAGCGCTCAAGGTACGAACCAGCCCAGACCTGAAGAAGAAGAGAAACAGCCTTACTGACAATCAGACTAGGTGCTTTACGTCGACGGTATATTTTACTTCATTGTCCTAGGGCTTTGCAGGATAGTGATGCTATGCTTCTTACTACGCGAGTTTCCATACGAATGGTTTAGAAGGACAGCCTTCGGGTTGATGATTTTCACCGGAATCTCGACCATTCTTTGTGTGTTCCTGCAGATCTTCCAATGCCTCCCCCGTATCATACGTATGGTTAGGATGGAAAGACACGTCCATGGGACACACCTGTCTCGATCTCAGTGGTCTCAGCTACGCAGCAACCTCATTTGCCATTATCCAGGACATCATGATTATCGCGCTACCACTACCCTTGATAAGGAGTCTGAATGCCGGTTTACGCAAGAAGTTCGCGATCACGGTGGTATTGCTCCTGGGTATCTTCATCTCCATCTCGGCCTGTTTAAGGCTGCATTACCTGATCTTGTCCACGAGGTCAACAAATCCCACATGGTGAGTAATTGTATTTCTCTGGAATGTTTGGCACCAAATCTAGGCATACAATGACGAAGTCAATCTTTGCTTCGGGAAGCTGACTCGAATATTCAGGGACTACACAGATTTCTTGATCTGGACAGCCCTCGAGGTGGACGTGTCCGTCATTGTGATCTCGTTGCCAGCAATCCGCGCATTCGCTACCCAAATCCTGCCCGACACATATGGCTCTTTCAGGCGGGCCTCGGAGACATCAGATGCAGACGAGCGCAGACTGACAACCATGACCAAAATCTCGAAGCAGTCGTCGTGCCACCGGCGCAAGCTAACGGGCTTCTTTACTCCCAAGGAGCCGCATGGCGATGCCACGGGCGAGGGCGAGCTGGAGCTGGGAGACCGACTCCACGGCACCACGCATACGGAGATTGGCACCACGGACAGGACGAGCAAGGTGTGCGCGGACGGCATCCGGGTCAAGAGGACGATGACGACGACGACGAGCAAGTCGGGGCGGGCGGGACGGACGCGTGCTTGGAACGAGAAGTCCTTTGTAAGCCTGAGGATTGCCGAGCATGTCCGACAAGAAGGCATCATCGAGGCGTTGAATTGTGATTTTGATTTCACGGCAGTCCCGAAACAGTTGGGCCAAAATGTATAAGCGTTAATTTTTTTCGGGCGTTTGCAAGGTCGGCCCATCTGTACTATACAAACCTATTAGTTGAGTACGACAAAAAAGCCTGGACATAATTGAAGCATGTTTCGTCAAATTTGGATTGCTTCTTTCCAGATCACGAGGTGAAATAGTGAACACAGCCTTCGTGTGAGCTTCACACTGATGAGGCTGTCCTGTTGGTTGCCCTGGCCAAAACTCTTTTACAAATTGTGCTCATAACCCATCTTAGCTGTAAAGTCATGATACGATGTGCATGTTAGTCGGGGTACCGCCGTTTCCTACCGCAACAGCAGTGGATCTCCGGGCCTCATCATAGAGTACCTGCTTTCAGTCTCCAGGCTGAGATTCGCAGAGTTGAGTTGAGCTATCAAGCAAGGGCCACCTCGTGAAGCTAAATATGGTATCTCTCGAGTGCTGCAAGTCTGGTATGGGACTTGAGACTATCCGTGGCCACGACGAATGTCGACCAGAGCACATATCCACTTCTTTACCTATATTCTGCGCTATCTAGACACTCTGATGGGCCGTCTGGATGGCATAATGGCCAGCAACGAGGCACTACAGCCCCGCCTTCGGGGATGGATCAGGCAGATCGAGGCAACTGCCTCAACTGCAGTATCGACCAGTCAAAGACTCCGGTCAAATGCTGGAATCCAAGCTGCCCGAAACCCAGCGCTGGTCTTACTGGCGCCCGCGCCTTGCAGAGCTCCAACGACCAGCACTCGTTCTCGAATACCCCAGCGACTACTCGGACCACTATCGTCGCAGTGGCCGTAGACGTCGACAGTGAGAAGGATTCGGTATTCTACGCGCGCTATTTGTGCCGTGTGTGGCTGGATTGTTGCGACTTTGACCTACGGTTTCTGGAGCAACCAACAGGGACGCGGGATATCCGCACCTGGCTGGAAAGCATATACCGCGAGAAGGGTGCTGACAACGAAGGTCTGCCACCAGCGGGGGCCTTTGTCGAGACGAAGATGGATCAACAGTGGTGCATAATGTAAGAAGCAATGATCAAATGGTGCTGAGTGTGTAGTAGTTGTAGTTGTTAGTCAGGGTAAATAAAATGATGGGCGCAGGTGACTCGAAAGGCCCTAACCCAAAGAAGGCGCTGGGCCCCAGTTCTCTCATCGGTGTTCCAGTGGGGATGAGCCTGCTGAACCCCCCGCGCTGTGATTGGCACTCGACTGATCCATCTTCCAACCCGTCAATTCATTTTGCTTGAAAGCTTGACCCTTTCTCCATAGAATCATACGATCTCCCAGGTGTTTTCCTTTGCTCGAGAATATCTAAAAGGGACTGGGAGAGGAAGAGGAACAACAAGACGCGTATCCGACGGCATTTTGAGAGTACGCACAGGATGGGAGGTCCTGCCAAAGGTGACGCGGCCATCAAGGCTCGCATCATGAGCCATAGTACGTCTTGATGATCTGATTCCACCCCCTTAATTTACCTACCTGCCATGTATAAGTCATACTGACCTCGAAAACAACAACAGTGAACTCCGACCACGCGGCGGAGCTGGAGCACTACCTCCGGGCCTTCAACGGCCTGTCCGCCTCGGCGGCCGCCAAGGCCCAGCTCGTGGACATGGCGACGGACAAGCTGGTGATCCAGACCCCGTCGTCGGGCGAGACGCACACCGTGGCCGTCGACCCGCCCATGACAAGCCTGAGCGAGTCGCGCGCGCGGCTCGTCGACATGGCGCGCGACGCGCTGCAGCGCCTGGGCCTGAGCGACGTCCGTGTCGACCGGTACGCGCCGCCGGCGGGCTTCGACTGCGTCGTCTTCTTCGGCGTGGCCTTCTACTTCTTCTGCGCCGCGACCGTGTCGCTCGTCGACCGCGGCGCCGGCACCCCGCTCTGGGACGCCCTCGACGCCGCCATCCCGCCGGCGCTCGGCGGCGCCGCGGGCTACGTCTGGCTCGTCCGGGCCATCTTCGTGCCCGTGCTCGCCATCCACGTCGCCGAGGCCTGGTGGATGGCCAATACGCGGCTCGAGAGGCACCGGGTGCCGGCCTTTAGCGGCGTGTGGTGCCTCTGGGTCGCCAGCGTCTTCTTCGAGGGGGTCCCGGCGTTCCGACGGATCGATCGGCTGGTCGCGGCGGAGAGGGCGAAGAAGGAGGCACAGAAGCACTAAGATTGAAGCTGTTTTCTGCCCAATCGAAAAACCATGGGCAAGTGAGTGGACACACTTCAAAAAACTCAAGGACCTTACGACCTGGATTGCAGGACCTTGTCTGCCTCGTTTATCAGCGTTTGAGAAGAAAACACGGCTATGGAAAGCTACATTGAATTGGGCCAGTAAAATCGACCGATCCAATGTCGAAGGCCAATCAAATGGATTTGTAGTTTGCTATCACTTACAGCAATGCAGCGGCCCATGCAATCTCACGGCAAGGCACATGGTCCAGACCACTTCAGGACATTCCGTCCTATGTATAGGTGCATGGAAAAAATAAACTTCATATATTAAGGATACAGCCGTATTGTAATGCCCAGTCATCCGATGATGATGATGATGGGCCTCCCGCATGGCTTAGTGGATTGTCTTCGCATCATCCATGCGAGCCCCTCCTCCGCTTGTTTGATGTAGCACATGAAGAGCCTTGACACTCTGGACTTGGTATTTAATGGGACAACCGAATCTCCACACACCAACTTCTCTTACAGTTCTCTTCCATTTCTGCACTTCACTTGACTGAACCTCTCTTTGAACTGTTCTCGGAGTTTACCTTTCTACTTTTGCTTAACCTCACTCAGCCAGAGAGATATCCTCAAAATGGTGACCTTCGTTGTTGTTTCAACCGTAAGTAAATGAACTATATATGTTACCACTTGGATTGAGTCTCATAGGCGTGTTTATCTAGGTTTTGTTGGCGCTAGCCGCTATTTTCCATGTGAGTTGCTTGCTCACAGCTCGTCATCTTCTGATACCGTCTTGTATCAAGAGTTGCTGCTCGATGTACCTTCGCTTAGTTAACTATGAAATCGCAGCTATGCACTAGTCGAGGCCAGCAGGCTATCTCTTCCCATCTCGCTGGGTCTGGGCATTCTCACCGTGTTGCTGCCCTTCACAGCGTGGGCCAGCGTCTTCGGCGGCCGGATATTCCGTCGACTCTCCCCCAAGAACGGCGGCGCCGGCATCGGGAACCTCCTGCAGCACCCGTTCGTGCCGTTCGTCCTGCAGGTGCTCCAGGGCATCGCGAGCGTCGTGCTGGCGACCCTGTGGTCCCAGGGCTTGCTGGACTCGGGACAGGCGGTGGACTGCAATATGCAGACCACGTGGCGGGGGCTCTGGATGGCCCACGACGGTAGGTCCATCGAAAACATCCAGAACGCGTTCGGCTGCTGCGGCTTCAACAGCGTCCGGGACATGGCGTGGCCGTCTCCCAGGGGCAACGTTGAGCTCTGCAGGGAGCTGACCCATCGGGAGACGTCGTGTGCTGCTCCCTGGCGGGGCACCCTGCGGCGTCTTTCGGGCTTCGAGTTTGGGGTCGCGTTGGGTTGTGCCGCGATTCAGGTAGGTCATTGTCACCCACCCAGAGGGCTCTCAACATTTACTTACCTATTATATGTAATTACGTAGTTCTTCTATCTCGCGCGAACTCTGCTTCGCATCTTCCGGGAGGCGGCCGAGAACATGTCTCGTCGGAGCAGCCGCCACAACGCTGCTGCCCTAGAGCAGGGTCCCGATGCTTCTCTGGTGCACAGGACGGCGGGAAGAGGGAGCAACAGCAGCAACAACAACTCGTACCGTACCATAGACCACACGTACGAGGCTCATGACATTGATCCAGAAGCCTTGGGTGATGACGCAGAAGAAGATGGAAATCGGGATACTACGAGGCTGATGCGCAACAACAACTCCGACTAACGGTCTCTGGCTGCATGATTCCTCAAGGTGGGATGACTTGCTGCTTGACGCTTAGATGGCTCTGTGACGGATCGGATGACAATTTGAAGATTCTTGCCTCTGGGGCCGAAGCATCATCACTGTGTGGTTGTCCTTTCATAATCTCTGCTTTTTGGGTATTTTCTGAAGTTATCTAAATATCATTGGAGGGAGGGACGAGGGGGTTTGCGTACTAGCCATGTTCGTGGATATGGGTTTCGATCTGCTGTATATGTCAGCTTTTGTCTTGTCTAGAAGGAAACAAGTTTCGGGACCTTCCTCGACCACCAATATAAACATTCGGGTCTTGTCTGGCTTCTTTTCGCTGCTTCTTCTATATCATTTGACATTTTGTGTTGTTCTTCGGACCATCGGTGGTGTAGAGAGTGATTCAACTCACGGTGTTAGCCATCACCACAAAATTACTATATATAACCTATCTTGTGGTCAAACTTCATAGAGGCTGCCTAACCAGAATATATAGCGTGAAGTAGATATGACCATTACCCGCCGATTAGAGATTGGCCGCCTAGTTGATCAGGGATCCGTGTACGCTGCTGAATCTGCAGCTCATTTATTCACCGGCAATACTTCTCGCCGTCGACGAAACACCCTAGGTAAGTGTGGGCACCTAGAGCAGTCCCCCATTTTCCCACTGAGCCCAGGACGTAGCCAAAAAGGGCGAATAAATCGCCAATGGCCTCGTAGAGTTGTCGCCTTGAACGGGTCAAGATGCTGATGGTGGGTGGACTTGTAGGTCAGTGTCTATGTTTTTTCGTCTGTAGGCAGCTCTACCAAGGCGAGGAGAGGCTTAAACGATGGGCGTGTGTTCTGGAAATATTCCACAGGCATGATATGCCTCTTTCCTTTCGGAGATGGCCCGAAGATTGGGAAGTGGGTTCCAGTGTTTGTTTTGATTTTTGTACGTTCTTGGCTGACCCGATAGCCCAAAAACCCAAATCTGCTAGAGAGGAAAGAAGAAGAAAAATTGGCTGTGCATAATTTTCGCTCGCAGTCAAGATTGCCCGCTGGCTGAAATGTGATACTGCGATGATTTCTGAACAGGAACAATTGGCAACTGAATAGCAAAGGAATCGAGCGAAAGCGTGGGGGTCATGTTGAGGAACAAGACAGGCCATGGCAATTTACCCCGGATTTTCATTTTCAGCCCTACAGCGATTAATGGTGAAACCAGATTTCCGGGTCAGGGGTTCGGTCCACTATCTCAACTCTAATTGTTGCACCCCTGCCACCCCTGACGACACCCCCATCGGGACATCAGTGATGGAGTGGTCACCACGTAGAATGCTGCTCTTCTTGGATATATTCTACATACATATCATATTGTTCACTCATTGAAGCCCAATTGATCCTCTGTTTGGCTGTTATAACCCCTGTCTTGCTGGCTCACACTGTATGCTGAACATGGAGCAAGGAAGGGGCAGATCAAGCCCCAAGCATCATACTATGAGTGAGGCAGGCACCCGTTCCACAGAGCCAGGAAGCTTCTTTATGAGATATTTAAGGCTAGACGAGTGGGTAGCTGCTCTTCTGGCATCGTCATCTATGGCAAGCGTACCAGATTTTGGCCCGAGTTATTACAGCAAGATCTTCCATATCGTTCCTAAGCTTCTACCCCAGATGGTTATCAGAATATATCAAAGTTCACGTTTAGGAAGCCTGTTCTGCTGTTTGCTGCCAAAAATATAAAAGCCCACCGTACCTTTTTCTAATTCTGAATCTGACAAACACTCATACATACCACATCTTCTCAGTCCATTCGACATTCCAACTTGACCTGTACTACAACTTTGTACTACAAGCCTGTAATACTTCCTTGTACAATCATTTCATTCGTTCATCTTCAGAGACTTCAATTTTCGAGACACTTCGTATTATTGAGATACTTACTATCGAGATACTATCGAGACTTGTCATCAGCTCTCTCTCTTCTCTCTCTCTCTCTCTCTCTCTCTCTCTTGAACAACACTCTTCAATTTTCATACATACACATACACACACACATCATGGCTTTCAACGGTCAAAACAGCTACAACTTCGAGAACATGAGCTCTGGCAACATGAACTCTGACAACATCAACTCCGAGAACAACTTCGAGAATATAGACTTCGGGAACATGGACTATACCAACCAGACCTTTGGCTTCAACCCCAACCCCATGTCCTCTGGCATCCAGAACACCAACACTGGCAATATGGACTTTTCTCTCCCTAACAACATGAGCTCTATGTTCAACAACACCGGCTTCAACCACGCCGGCTTCAACCATAACGGCTTCAACTACAACGGCTTCAACCACACTGGCAACATGCCCAACGGCTTTCAGCCCATATACCACATGGGCAGCCAATACCCACAACCAAGCCAGTTAATGGGAGCCCAATATCCAAACGTCTTGAACCCGCATATCATGGCAGTCCCAGCGGGCAATGGATACTCAGATCCATCGGTCATGAGCAATAATAGCTTTGATCCTACCCTCCCCTCCATGGACCAGGGACTCGGCAGTGCCGCCCCTATGCCAATTTTCAACGTTGATAACGCCACCAACTATATGTCGAACAGCCAAGACACAATGCAAGGGCCCAGCCAGCATAATGTCGACCAGAACCCAGTCATCTTCAAGGAACTGGATGTCACTCAGAACGGCAAATTTCCTGATGTGCCATCTCCTCCTCTTCCTGTGCCACGAAAGAAGGCCACTGCCAGATCGTCAAAGGCAAAGAACAGGACCAACACCCAAGTGATCACACCTCCTCCTTCTGCTGCTACTGCTTCAGCTTCAGCTCCTGCTCCTGCTCCTGCTACTCCTTCGCCTGTACCCGCACCGGCACCCGCCGGCCCAGCCAAAAGGGGCCGGAAGCGGAAGGCCAGCAAGGATCACGAGGCCGAGGCCACAGGCCAAGGGCGGGCTACAAAGAGGCTCAAGCAATTCTCTTGCACTGAATGCCGCAAGAGTAAAGTAAAGTGCGACGCCGGTCCTGGCAAGCCCTGCTCCAAATGCACCAAAGATGGCAAGAAGTGTGTCGTTGACAACCAAGACCACCGGACCAAGGCGACCAACTTCGAGGAGCTTGTCGAGAAGTTGGAGAGGAAACATCTCCTTGCCATGGAATGCCTGTGCCTAATTTGGCGAGCTACTGGAACCGAGGCACATTTTGAGCTCTTCAAAAACTTTTGGACGGGTGCTTCAACCGCCACCACCGGCCTTGCCTGTCTCGTGGCTATCAAGGCCCAAATTTTTGGAACAGATGATATGCTGCCTACTTGGTCCGAAAATTGCTCTTCTGTGAGTTTTGACAACATCGTGGCCGAGCTCAAGTCCATTCTGGAACAGAAGGTCAAGGTGAAGGATCTGCGACCCCTGAAGAACCACCTGAAGAAAGTCGCCCACTGGGTTCTCGCCGCCGCCTATCATAAACTCGATGAGCTTTCACAGCAAAACGCCAAGGATGTCGTTGACATGGACCATCAAACCAATCCTTTTGTACAATGGTTGTCGATCGATCTCAAGCAGGGACAGATCAGTGACGAAGCCGACGCCACCAACAAGGAATTCCTGAGACAGCGAGGCGAGCTGAAGCCCACGTATCTCAAGGGATTGTATCTCAAGGAACATCGTGAATGGCACAAGAAGGTGGAGTGCTGCAATTTGGCCAGGCAACTGCTCACGCCTCCTCCCAGCCCCAAATCGGCTGTTTCTGCCAACTTCGACTCGGCTGTCTCTACCAGCTCCGAGTCGGCTGTCTTCTCTGTCTCTCTTGTTCCGGCGGCTGAAGACAACTATGTACGGCCTCAGGAACCCCAGCCTACAGTGCCACCATTCAAGGAGCACCAACACATCTACATTGGCCAGAGCTACGCACCAACCACCGACAGTGTCGACCAGTCTCCCAACCAAGTTGGGGATGCTCAAAATGATGCGGAAGCCGCAGGGTTGGCGTTATTGCAAGCCTCTTCAGCTGAGGGTTATGGACAGCCGGCATCGCCCGCCATTGATCCGGCCCTACTATCAGCCGGGGTTGAGCAGTCTCTTCCTGACATCAACGATGACAGGATGGACATCGACGACGATGTAAACAACCAAGGCTCTGGGCCTCACAATCCTGCTCCAGAATCGTCTTTCAACAGCGGTTCTGGAGCGTCACCTGGCCCTGCCGTCTACACTGTCGACGACTTGATGGCCGATCTTACTACTGCTCTTCAGGATCCCGAGGAGCTAGCGGCGCCCGAGGCCGGTCAACCAACCGATGGGGAATTCCATGACATCTTGATGACGGACGACTTTCAAGAGCTATCGTCGTCCGAATTCGATCAACTGATCGAAAAGAAATTTGAAACGTCGGGCGCCTCTTCAGAGCCATCCAGCCCTGCCGAAGGGCCAACGGAGGCTGGTAATCCTTCCGACTCTCGTTTCGGTGATTTTGCTGAGAGCTGCGATGACGGTGAGCAATCGTCCGAAGACAATGAATCAGACAACGAATCAGTCAATGATGAGTTCCAAGCCGTCTGGGAGGCCGACAGAGGAGGAGAAGAGCACGGGACCAAGCCGTGAGGAGGACAAAGAGCCTGAGATGCCTGAGGAGGACGTGGAGGCTAAAATTGCTAAGCTGCGGCAAATTCAAGCTGAACTCCCAGCCAGCATAAAAGTATGCCGCGAGGAGAAGGAGAGCTCTGAGGAGGAGGAGAGCTGCGAGGAGGATGATGAGGCTGAGATCTCTGAGGCGAGTAGAAAGCGAGGATTGCTAAGCTGCGATAACTTCATGCTACGATCACAACAAGCACGGAAGCGAACTCGATCTTTTCTTGAGGGAAAAAACAAAAAAAACAAACAAATGGGTTGTGTGTTGATAGAATTGGAGTTGGGAAATACCCTTTGGCAAGCCTGAATGGCTTTTGAGCGTGTGATATTTGGATTGGACTTGGATATACCCTTTGGCAAGCCGGAATGGCTTTTACAGCGTGGAGTTTGGGAATTTGCAAGCGATTGTTTGGGAATTTGGATTTGGAGAACATCACACACAAACCATATAAAAGTAACACGAAGTGTTTAGTACCAATAACAAAATGGTCACCACAATATTGTTTTCATTGATGTGAAGTGCGTAAAACCCATGCGTTGTTGGAAGGTCTCGCTTGGCATAGGATGACATGATGGCACGACTCGAGGGCAACGTGAACAGTGGTGGATACATATATGTGAGTATACTTAATGTACCTGTCAATACCCCTCGGCCATCGTGACGAGGTTTGCCGAAAGTCCTCGAGTGCCCCGAAGCATAGGCCGGGTACCCCGCGTAGGTGGAGTAGCAACCCCATGTTTTCCCCAACCGCCCCTATTGGCTCCAACGTCATATTCCCCCATTCGGGACATGGGCACCGCTTCTATCCACTCTTGGCCGCTATTCCAGTGACTAAAGAAAACCTGGGCTTGCACAACGGGGAAGACGGAGCCGGTTGCGCAGTCAGGTAAGTAGGTATATAAGGTGAGACCGAGGAGACACCTCGAAGCCCACGAGCATGAGTTCCTTCACCGCTCTCAGAATCTAGATAGTGGGCATCTTGTCAGCGAACCGCCTTCTATCGATCTCGGTGCCTCCCTCCTGGATTCGAGCCTCTTTGCCCCTTTCAGTCTCCTCGGGAATAGGAACAGCTCACAATGGCGCCCCTTACTCTTTGGTCAGTCGTGCCGCTCTTTGCGGCCTTGGCTCAGTCGACCTGGGTCCTAGCGACGCCGATGTTTCCTCGAAATACTGAGCCACGATGGCAGAAGGAGCTGGCACCGCGGGCTTCCAATACAACCAATCAGTGGCCATATGGGCCTTTCAAAACTCAAGGTCGTGACATTGTGAACAACCGCGGCGACGTTTTGTCCTGGGCTGGCATCAATTGGCCCATGAGCGGTATGTTGGCATATCTACCTACTTGTAGCTATTTCTGACTTCTCGCCCCAGGAGAGACTATGATTCCGGAGGGCCTCGAATGGAAATCAGTCGACGAGATCCTCGACGATGTCCAGTCCGTAGGATGGAACGTCCTTCGCATGTAAGGCATTCTCGATGTAGCTTGCCCAGGTCAACCCAAATGCTAATTGTAAACTCAGGGGTTATGCCATCCAGATGATCGATGAGATCTACGAGCGGGATGGCAACGACGTCTCGCTGGAGGTGGCCATGATCATGGGGCTCGGCTACGAGAACGGAACCAAAGTGACGAACGAGATCGTCCGCAAAAACCCGAGCTGGACCGTGCAGACGACGCGCTTCGAGATCTGGTCCGACATCGCCGACAAGGCGCTCGAGCGGGGCATCTTCATCCACCCCGACGTGCACGTCCACCAGGCCAAGTGGTGCTGCAGCCACACGGACGGCAACGCCTGGTTCGGCGACGTCCACTTCGACACGTCGAACTGGCGGCGCGGGCTGGCGTACGTGGCCCGCTGGGCCAAGCGGCACCCCAACGTGGTGTCCATGTCGCTGCGCAACGAGCTGCGGTCGTCGTGGAACCGCACCGACCTGGGCTACAACTGGCCGACGCTCGTGGGCAACATGAGCGCCGGCTCGGACGCGATCCACGCGGCCAACCCGGATCTGCTGATCAGCTGGTCCGGCATGCATACGACGAGGACCTGTCGGCGCTGACGGCCCGCAAGAACCTCCTGACGGCCCCCTGTTATAAGTGCGACGCGATCCGGGACGCGCACCGGCGGGACCCGGTCTACTTCGACCTCGACAGCCACCCCTGGGCCGACAAGGTCTTCTGGGAGCTGCACATCTACCCGATGAGCGAGGACGTGGACACGGGCACGTGCGAGGCCGTGGAGGCGGCGCTGTACCAGGCCGGCTTCCACGCGCTGGGCATGGAGGCGCCCCCGGCTGCGGAAAGAACCTGACGGGCGGCGATTGCCCACCGCCCCAGCGCCTGACGCCCGTGCTGCTGACCGAGTTCGGCCACGCCCAGGACGCGACGCTGTACGACGACGTGCTGCAGAACTGCCTCGTCGCGTACACCCAGAAGCACCGCGTCGGCTGGATGGTATGGAGCCTCGCGGGCAGCTACCGCGTCCGCGAGGGCGTCCAGGGCCTGGGCGACAGCTGGGGCCTCACCAACTTCGAGTGGGACGGCTGGAACGACGCCGAGACGGTCGAGAACTACTGGAAGCCGTGGGTCAAGGCGATGAACGCTACGACCAAGTCATAAGAGTCATCTGCACTGTGATTGGATCTTGTACCACATCTGAAAGCACGTCTCAGGATCGATGACAGCTCCAGTCTCACTGTTCAAATGGGTCAATATATATACAGCTCTATTAATAATTATAAAGCATGGATACAAGCAGCAATCTCTAGAGTATATATATACCTCTAATGTGATCACACATAGCCCTGCCTAATAGAACTGGCAAGTAGTATGATTATATAGTGGGATTGTCTATTGATGAAGCGCTGTGTGGCCCTTCTCTCGCTAGTATCGACTAAGGATGCTTGATTCCATCTGCGGAAATCATCCTGCGGAATTCATGTGATATACATTTGGGTGGCCTTTCGTTATTTACACGGCGAGGCCGACATTAGGAGGCAACTCTGTTACGGTGGCTCTGTACTGCGTTATATCGATCTGGCGCTCCGTAATGTATCGACGAGATCAACGATATACTGTTGGTACGCTTGCAATTCGAAAGCTGTGTGTGAATGAATACGTCAAACGCCCATGCCATGCTGTACCATGCAACACATTCTCGTCTCGTAACTCATTGCACAAAATCTTGCGCCGACGGCCGGAAGCGTGATATGGCGCTGTGTATATATGCCCGTTTATTGGGCCCGTCCACCACAGAAAATGAGCTCGCACCGGACGTATGTAGGTATGTAAATGGTCGTTATCTTGTTACTGTTTTTGTTTTTTTTCGAAGCCCAGGTGGGGGTTTATAGGCGGATGGACAGATCCATGCACTCTATCCTCCACTCTCTCCTCCCCAGAAGACTCCGCAGCCACTCGATGCCCAGGCCCGTCCACTCGGTCCTCCTGCGATCTATCTCTCGCCGGCCGCGGCACCAGCCAGGGCACCCACCGTGGTGTTCAGCATTTCGAGGGCGGTCTCGTTGAAGTTGTCCGCGACAGCGGCGGGGGTCAGCCGCAGCAGCAGCAGCGGCTGTTGTTGCTATCGTTTCATTCTTCGGATAGTAGTACGTCGAGGGCCTGGGCGCGAACCAGTTGCTGTTGAAGTCGAAGAAGCAGCGGTCGGACCAGTGGCACGAGGTGACGAAGAGAATCAGGAGCAGCACGGAGCAGTAGACGCAGGGCCGGTTCAGGAAGTATGTGCACACGAAGAAGAGGAAGATGAAGGCCGGCGAGGCGTTCGTCGGGATGAAGAGCAGGGGAAGCCAGCTGTTAACAGATATGGCTAGTCAGTCAAAACGTTGTTGCTTGCGACGACGTGCATATGGGGATCCAGAGGTCGGCATTGCATAGCATAGCATAGCATGATGAATGATGATGGGCAAAACTCACCTCCGTAAACAGAACATGGCGCCGTTGGAATCTTCTTCAGGATACTGAGCAAGCGAGAACCGGGAGAATAGGTAGCCCAACTGTCAGGGATTTGGGGCGGCTACTTTTTTTGCGGCGATGCTGGATGCACGGGTTTGGGTGGCGTCGATCCGCAGAACTTTGGTGAAGGCCCCGACGGTACGGCGATGATGGGGGCGCGCAGGCAGAGGGTCACGCACGTTGGGGTCGAGCACACCGCAGCAGTAAAGAACGGCTTATGCGCAATCGATCGTCGGGTTCAGGGTTGCGGATTTCGACGATGATGCCACAGGGAAACAAGCAACAGATCGTCAACAGGAACCTCGAATTTGTATACTTAGCATGGAAGGGAGGAATGTTTCAGTCCAACCACACGGCAATCTGCAGCTCGATGAGGGAGGATTCCATGGGCTGGCGGAGGCGGCGACTGACATGACTGGATCTGAGCCAGCCCACTAGTAAATTGTATGCAGACCACTTATTAGGTGGGAGCAATGGGCTTTGATGGCTCCAAGAGCAGCTCTCGTGCCTTTATATTGCGGCGTCCATTGTTACAAAATCCATTGATGCGTTGGATTAGACGCATTATTTTTCTACCAAGTTAGACAGAGTTGGACTCATGCCTACCTACGTTATCTATATGTAGTCAGTAAGGGACGCGCGACAGGCCGGATCTTCATTTTACACCAAATTTATCTGGAGGGGGTGTTGCTATCTACGGGTGTGTGTACATACAAGGTAGCGATGCAGCGGTCATCACAGCATGAGGAAAATGGTTCAGGCGAGTATCCATCGTCGACCACAGACCAGGCCGTACCACCATCGACAGCGCACACTTGCATGGGATCGTACCCAATGAAGTAGGATGGGGAACTGACGGGAACGATCTTATTTGCTTATTCAGTCAACTCAACTCGCGTTTGTCATGGATAAGTTCGGGTGCGCTTGATTGCCCACTCATCCTATCTTTTGTTCCTTAGGATCCTGAAGGCTGAACGTCGGACGTGCCGTGTTCGTCGCAATCCATCGTACTGTACTCTGTAGATTCCATCCATCGCATAAATCATTAGATGTGGACAGACAGACGGAAATCGTCGAGTCGTTCGTTGTTGGTTGTTAGTCAAGGACCCAGTCGTCCAGTTACGTTTCTGGCCGTCGAAAATAAACTGGAGAGGGCCTCTCTGCTCTGCCCTGTGCAATACCCTGCAACCTGTGAAGCGTTGAAAAGTCCGTGCTGAAGATACTGCCGGGGTCGAGGTAGCAAGCAAACAGGGCCCCAACATTGAATACATACAGCTACGTTGTACCCTAAAGCGCCTGCATTTCTAGCGATCGGCTGGAGAGGGAGCTTGGGCGATTTGACTGAAACAACCATTGATCGATTGGGCAGCTTTGCTAATCCATAAACTTTTCAGCCATCCCGTCCCATCGCATCAAAAACGTCAACCACCATTTGGGACCTGATATCTCTGATTTCTCTCATCTTTGTTTTCCCATACCCCCATCCACCAACATACATTCCACCTTCTGACGGGCTTCAGACGGACCCAAAGCTCTGTCGCCTGTTCAGACCCCCTCGTGCGATCGCAATCAGCCAGCTGTTCATCCCATCGCGACCAACTGGACGGTAGCTCGCTGTCCGGACTTCGGATACAGAAGTCATGGCGAGCTACAATCAGTCGGGCGGCGGCGGCGCCGACGACCACCTCAATGCAATGCTAGCCCGTCTGAGAGCCAACCACCAGCAACAGCAGGGCCAAAACCAGGGCCAGGGCGAGAGAAGTTACAAGGACACCGAGGATCTGTCCCGTTTGGCGCTCTCTCTAAACCATGATTACCTCAATTCTCCTACCTCGGAGCATCAGGACGCTTCAGCTTCCGACGTCTTCCCTCCGCCCGCCCCTACTCCGCCAGCGAGCCACTTCTCCCATTCCCACGGTCCTCCGGGTATGTCATCCTTGGGTCCGATTGGTTCTCTACCTGGTTCGCACGCCAACAACAATTCTGGCAAACAACCGAACCAGTCGGTCAATCTGCTGGGTCTTCTTAAGTTCAACCCCGCTGGCAACAAGAGCACTTTGGCCAGCCAAACCCTTTCTCAGCCTTCACCATTGTCCCATCATCAGTCTGCGTCGTCTCTCGAACAGTCCATGAACTTCCCCCACGGTGGCCTTCAGCCCACGCTGCATGCCCCGGTTCCGATCCAGGGCGATCCGCAAGGCTATCTGGCCTCACTGATGAAGGGTGACTCGCAAATGGAATCCGCGCGAGCTGAAGAGCAGGCACACGCTTCTGCGCCTGCCCCGCAAGAATGGAACACTGGAAACCCCGCCGATGAGACGCAGGCCTACCTGCTTAGTCTCCTGCAAAAGAAGAAGCCATCGCAGACAGACGAGCCTTACCTTGCCGAAACTTCTTCGCATCCCGATCTGAGCGCACATTCGAATGCCTCAAAGGAGAAGAACGATGGAGATCTGAGTGAGCTGTTAAGGCGGGAACAACCTCAGATGGCATCTCAAGACCTGCATTATTCTTTGCAGGCTGAACTGCAACAGCAGCAGCCTTACAGCCCTTCCGCGTCCATAAAGAACGAGTATGCATCTCAATCCTCTCAGAATGGTGCAAACCGGAAGTCTACTATGTTTGACTATAACAACCCATTTGAGGACCTTGCTTCATATTCTCAGAATAAGGCTTCCAAGTCCTCAACCCCGGGCCAGACAGCACCTAGCATTCAAATTCTGAAGAAGGCACCCAGCACCACATCTTCTCCCGGTGCTAATGATAACAAACGCCATAGTTTTCAACGGAGCCACATCACAAGTCCAGAGCATAACCGCCAATCGCCTTCTACTCTCCGCGTTGAGCACCAGCCCGACGCTCCCGAGGAGAGCCACAAGGAGACAGTATCGGAGGCCATTGACGATCTTGCAGAGACTGCTGACAGAGAGGCAAAAGAAGCGATAGCGCAGATGGAGCACGAGGAAGCTCAGGCCCAAATTGTGCAGGATCTGGATGACATGATCCGGGCCAAGTCGAATTCTAAGTTCGACGAGAAATCGGGACTTGCAGCACGAGATATCCAGAGAGAGCTTGAGAGGAGGAGAACTCTGGCCTTCTTGAACGGTCAATGTCTCCGAGTACGGCTCAAGCTGTCCGCGACATTGTTGATGAAGCTGCCAACGGTCACGGTCCTGTAGCAGACAGCTGGGAAAGTGCTGATGCCGATGAAATCGTCGTGATAGAAGAAGAGCCAAGCCCTGTGAAGGTTTACAACTTCCCCATGAAGCCTTGGATCTCGATCTCATTGCAGGAGAATGAAGAATCTCGCCCCCAATTCCGGGAAGAGGTCATTCTTGATATTGCTAGAGTCAAGAAGGAGTTTGATCAGATTGACCGGAACCTGGTTTCCAGCACCAAATCCTTCATTGTTTACGGTATGTCCAAGGCTGGTGGCATTCGAGTCATCCGACAGGACGATGGACGTGATGCCAAACTATTCACCGAGACCAAGGATCGCATCTTCAACATTGCTGTTTCATCCACGCCTGCCGACATCCATACTGCGCAGAAGGAAGCCATCATTGGCACCGGTATTAGCGGCACTGTCTACCACATCCTACTGAGAAACGGAGATAAAGACTACATCGATGATGCGCATCCAGAGCAGTACGGGTTTGCTCTGCCACCCATCAGTACTCACGAAGGCGATGCCCCGGAGGAGTCCTCAAGACACGAGCTAGAACCTCGTGTGCTCACCCAGAATACTTCGCCGTAGGCCGTGGTAAGACGATTAGCATCATCTGGCCTTCCTACATCATGAAGCACAAGCTCTTCAAACCTGGCCACGACCGCGTCGTCGATACCGAGAAATTGTCGAAGCAATGCTCGTTGCGAATCAACACTGGTAAGGCCGGCAAGGATTTCACCTTCAGTCAAGACGACAGTACAATCGTGTCTCTAGACAAGTCTGGCCGTGTCAAGTTCTGGGACGTGCGAGACCTTACGGCTGTCGACGAAGGATCCAATCCACGATTCCCAATGCCAGCACAGACTTCGCTAGAGGTTAGGAGCCTTTGATGACTCTCACCACCACACCGGAGGGAGAGAAGGCTTGGCCAACCTCTGTCCTACTGCTGGATAAGCAACGGCCGTACCAGAAGCGTTGCGCCTTACGCTACATGATTGTAGGTATGAAGCAGAACCACACGCTTCAGCTATGGGATCTAGCCCTCGGCAAACCTGTCCAGGAGTTCAACCTCCCTCACTCTAAGGAATCCGATGCCGTCTGCAGTGTCATGTATCACCCGCCTACAGGAATGATCGTGGTGGGACATCCCACTCGCAACTCAGTCTACTTCCTGCATTTGTCGGCTCCCAAGTACACCATCAAGGGTCTATCCCAGGTTGACTACGTCCAGAAGCTGGTGGCGAAAGACGCGTCCATTCCCGAGCCCGATAGTACCGCGGTCATTAGTGGTGTGCGTGAGTATTCTTTCGCGAACAAGGGTGTGATTCGAAGCCTGGATATGCTAGGAACACCTGCGGCTGAGTTGGAGAAGGACGAGCAGACACTCTTCAAGCTTTACGTGATGCATTCGAAGGGTGTCTCCAACATCTGTATCAAGCAGAGTGAACTGGGGTGGACTCGGGACAATAAGGTCATTGCACCTGTGGATGCCATTGAGACTGGCATTGTGAAAATTACCAAACTCAAAGAGTTGCCCAGCACACAACCTACCGAGTCACAGCCCGTGGAAGACCCCACCACCTTACCTATCCGCATCGCAGCTCGACCGAATCTGAAGGAGAACGTATCACCTCAGCCTCAGCTTGGGTCTGGTCAAGAAGACACAAACCGAAAGTCTGCAGACGATCTCACTATTTCTCGACAACAGCCCGAGCGCAAAGCTGCTGAAGCACCTGTTACGCCTAACAATCAAACAGAGAAATCGGATCGCCGATCGAGAAAGAAGCGAGAAAAGGCTGCTGCTGCTGCTGCCGCTGCGGAGAGACAATCCAACTCCCAAGATCCCATTCAATCTACCAGCAGTGCGCATTCCCCGCGCGTTGGTCCGACCATGGCAAAGAACGAGGCCAAAACTTCAACACCTTCCCAATCGAACGCTCTGCCAGACTCGCTCCAGTCTGCCGTCAAGCAAATCGAGATGACACTCAGTGGTGTGGTAGAAGCTGCGCTTGTGGAGAATCGCCAGAAGATGGACGACGATCTACGCAATCGCGACAAGGCTTTCAACAGAAGCCAACTAGATCTTCTCGACAGCGTATCCGCAACATTGGATGACAATGTCTCACGTCTACTGACGAGAACCATCAGTGACAAGGTGGAGGAGCATGTTGTACCTGCTGTGAACGAGCTCATCACTCGAACCATCACCGAGCAATTGGCTCGCACCGTCACGGAGCAGATCGACTCTAAGGTCAGCGGTCGCATCTCGCATGCAGTGCAGAACCAAATGCAGAAGCTGCTTCCTGCTGCCGTCAGTCAAGCGATACAGAAACCGGAACTGGCCAAGGTCGTTACCGAGAAGATCGGACAGAGCTTGTCAGTCAATATTGAGAAGACTTTCATGGATGCTCTTCACAAGACCGTCACACCCAACTTCACTCGCATGGCAGCTACCGCAGCTGGCCAGGCTGTGGACAGTGTACGACGACAAGCAGTCGAACAGATTGGAGAGCTGGAGCTCAAGAGTCGCGCCGATAGCAACAAGATCGACCAGCTTACGGCATTGGTTACGCGACTCTCCGACACTGTGTCCTCCATGGCTGCGACTCAGGCTCAGTTCCATGAAGCATTCCTCAAGATGCAGCAACCGGCCTCACGAGAGCGCCCGTCTCGTGAGGTGTCTCATCTCGCAGTACTCCCAGGCATCCCAAGGGCCCTCGTACTCGAATATGCAAGCACAAAGCTACCCCAGCCCCTCAGCACACTCGGGTAATCAGGTGATGCTGCGTAACGCTGCTGGCTCCAACAGCAGCAAAGATCACGACCTTGACCGTAAGGTTGCTGATATCGCAAATCTGGTCGAGAGAGGCGAGCTTGAGGCTGCTCTGGTCAAATGGTTGCAGTCTGATCGTAAAGATGATATCTTCAAGACTTATTTGATCAAGTTGGATGCTACTACTCTTAACGAACTGTCCCCCCTCGTGTCTCTGGCCGCGATCGCTGAACTGGCACGCGAGCTTGACGGACAATGTCTTCGGGAGAAGGTTGCTTGGATGGAGATTATCATCCGTAGCATGCACGGCACCTTGCCTCACATTGTAAGTTCACGCATAGCTGACCACCTTCAAGCTCTTGAGACTAACCACATTTGAGCTACAGGAATCCCAAGTCCGCGAAGTGGTTCCGAACATTCTCGGTGGCTGTGTGTCCCAAATCGAGCAGCTTTTCATGCGTATCAATCACATCTCGCCCCAGGAGCCGATTCTCCGACACCTCTCGCAGATGATGACTATGGCAAACACCATCGTGGAGTTCGCAAGCAAGCCCAACATGAACCTCGGTGGCTACTGAGTACATACCATAATCACGGATATGTACATACACCGGTTACCTGATGTCACCTCAGTTCCCCACGTTGTTCATCCCACATAGCGGTTTTATCGAGGGAGTTAAGATGGCGGTTTTGGTTTGGTTTTCTGTTACGCACACTTGCTGTGCAGCATTATGGTTTACTACAATTCTCATTGGCGAGGCGGAAAATCGACGACGTTCATGATGTCGACGATGGATGGATGAACCTCGGTTCTTTTTTCTCTGTTTCTGCCTTCTTTATACCCCATACCGGCATAATGGCATCATCTGGTGTTCAGGGTCAATATGCTGTTGTTTGCACGCTCTTTTATGATTCTTCTCGCAATGATTTCATGACTCTTATTGTCTCATGGCCAGTAAGGAGGGAGGGGGTAACTTTTGGGGTCGGTGAGAGAAGGATCTCACAATGTGTTCCTCTTCAGGGATAACGAAGGAACTGAGATGAGGCATTCATGAGGCTGGGGATCATAATTCTTTGCATGTCAGACCACGTCTGGGAGGGAACCCCAGGCGTGAGTTGGGGCACATTCATCTTCTCTTATTAGTGCTCATTTTTATTGCGGATGAGCCATCTCTATTTCGAGTGGCAGCTGTTGTAAAGTTGTTGTAAAGTACATAAACCGAGCATTTGGCCCAACGCCTTTATGTTTTGGTTACTATTATTTGCTGTTGCATAATTGATGAGCTACGAACGAAAGGTTGCGAATAACAACTTTCGTGGTAGATTTTGATGAACTTTGTCCTATTGTTTGCGTTGTCTCTATTTGCTCATGTGGATGTTCTTCGTGGCGATCTCTTACTGCTCCTCGTCAATCGAATTGCCGCCACTCTACAACGAGGAAGCCAAGGCCAGCTCGTAAGCGAAGCCAACGGTCATCTTGGCGTGCTGCAGGACGTGGTCGAAGTTGACCGTCGCCATGGTATCACGGTCGGTGTGGATAAGCTGGCTTGTGTCCTCAAAAGCGGCCTCGATGACGAATGCCGAAGGGTATCCAGCACGCGAGGCCGAGGCGTGGTCTGAGCAGGCGTAGCCGCACTCAGTCTCGACGTAAGGGATATCGCAGTACTTAAGCAACAGATCCGGTTAGCTTGACAACACGCTAGTGGTTTCGAGGCAGGCGAGGGTATCTTTCGTAAGTAGAACGTTATGGGCGGGGGTGATGGAGCTTACGGCGGTGATGACCTTCTTGATGAAGTTGGTCAGCCCTGTGTCGACATAGTCGGTGATGACACCGACAGACTCCTTGCTGCCCGACTTAACGTAGCCCGTCATGTCCTGCTGGAGCATGGCCTTGACGTCGCGCTTGTCCTTCGAGTACTGGGTGAAGATGGCCTGGCTGCCGAGCAGGCCGCCCTCCTCGGCGCTGTACCAGTGGAACTCGAGCGTGTTGGCGGCCTGGCCCGCGGCGATGGTGGGGTCCTGGA
The DNA here is from genome assembly GCF_038363925.1 of Apiospora phragmitis. Lineage (NCBI taxonomy): Eukaryota > Fungi > Ascomycota > Sordariomycetes > Amphisphaeriales > Apiosporaceae > Apiospora > Apiospora phragmitis. The sequence goes on along the minus strand of NW_027117400.1, from coordinate 4,117,126 downwards.
GGAGGACCCGGAGGGCCTCGAGGGTAGTCATGGAGCCGGAGCCGTCGTCGTCGGCCCCCGGGGAGCGGCCGTCCATAGGGCTGCGCTGGTTGACCGAGTCCTGGTGGGCGCCGACGACGATGGTCTTGGCGCTCTTGCCCGGGACGGTGGCGATGACGCTGCTCTGGCCCCACGAGTGCGTGAAGGCCTTGGCGGTGACGCCGCTGACGCCGCTGGCCGAGATGACCGAGTTGACCTGGGCCAGGAGCCACTCGGACGACTGCTTGCCGTATTTGGACTTGTAGTACCGGTTGTGGAAGTCCGAGAAGGTCTGCAGCTTCGTGCGCATGACGGACTTGTCCAGCTTGCCCAGGAGAGCCTCGACCTTGGTAGTCTGCGTCATGGCCGAGGGGAAGGTGACCGCTGCGGTCTCGACGAGGGCCTTGGACTGGGCCGCCAGTCCTGCGAGTTCCGGGTAATCGGTGATGTCGAAGAACTTCTTGCCATCCTGTTGCATTGTTAGTTCACGATCACATCTTGGACAATCTGATGATGTTGGTTCCAATGACATACAGCCTTCAATTCCCACTTCTCGGCTTCTGTGACGACCCTAGTCTCGCCTGGCGCAAGTTCGATGGTGTACTGCTCCTGGGTGACCTCTCGTCGGCCTACAGAGAGAGCCGTAGTGGCTGAGGCGGCGAGGGCCGCGACTAGAAGACTGCGAACCATCTCGATGACAATGTGTACTTGAGGTATGGCAGGAAGGTGTCGCGCACAAGCTACCGAGCGAGAGAAGACCTACATGAAAAGCTCATCGATACGAGGCGATAGACAGGCTTTTATAAGCAGCCGGGCGCGGCGCATTCAAAAACATCTCTCTCGTGATGATTGAGGAAAAGTGGAGGCTCGGTCATGGTGGCGGCTACCCAAGGCACCTATACTGGGTATAGTACAGCGAATGGCTCACGATTACCGATTCGGGAAGTTGGGAGCTGTTGGAGGATGCAGACCAAGCTTTGGTGTGGACACATCGCGTGCTGGTCTGCCCTTGGCTGCCTATCGCAATTAAGGCCGTTCATGCACTGCAACCGGATCAATAGACCGACAGTTCCAGCGTCGTGTCCAGCCTGCCAGTCCAGCCTTAGCCTAGGCCCTATCATTTGGAGTCTTGTGGTCTAGACAGTCAGCGAATACCAGTGTCGAATCCATCTGTACTTGCACAGGTCAGGGGTCATGGTCATGATTTCGCAACATGTCTCTCCCCGCCGAACTGGCACGGCCAGCCGGGCGATCCCTTGGCTTTTTGAGCGGTGTGGCCAATCAGAAGTCCCACCGTGACAGGATCAATGCCCAAACAGTAGGTAGTCACACAAGCGCAATGGTCTTTATTTGCCGACATTTACCAGGAAGAATGCAGGGTGGCCACGGGCGGCACGTTATCTGGCTGCACATACAGAACGAATTCATACTGTAGACACAGTGATTGGCTGTTTGTTGGCATGGAAGTGTGCGGCGAGGTTGCAGGGCTGGCTCCTTCCTCGGACTCTAGCTCGGCTAGGTTATACCTAAACATCCTTCTATATGCAAACATCAGGGGCCGGCCCAAGTCGCATTTGCCAAGACGGAGAATATGATGCAAAACAATCGATAGTAGAAGGTCATACACATCTGGGAGGTAATTGTCTAGTGTCTGGTGCTTGCAATGTTGTCCTTTTGAGATGTTACAGAAAAGTCCGCTCGCTCTTGCTGAGATAGGAAGGTTGTTGTTTGGGCGGTTGCCAAGACGTCGAATTACACGTCGTAACTGCCGCTGCATTATTATATTATGCATTAGCAAGTGGGCTGGAGTAGGAAGATAAGGCCGAACACGGGCATTGGTTTCTCACATGCAGTTTCCATCACAATTACATGTCGACAGCAATTATTCAAATTAAGTAAGTACCTAAGTAAGGAGGTAACAATTCCAAGGCTTCATAGAACTGCATGCGTACTATTGCTCCATTGGTGCAAACGACCATCCCAGCTGCCGGTACTCTTTCCTCATCGGCCGTGGATGTGTAGATCGGCAGATCTCATATTCCTATCCCTGCGCGGTTTGATGGGCCAACCGCAAACGTGTGATGTTGCCTTCCGAAGAAGCTTAAAAATGTTTCACCTCCAAATTTGGCATCGTGACGGCTAACGCGGCGACACCCACGGGTTCTTGTCTTAGACACCCGCACCGACGATGACATCGTGGACTCAATGTTTCGGACGATTCTGGCAATGATCTACCACGAACTGCGATGCGGATTTGAGAATGCCATTCCAAGCTATCCAAGAGATTGTAGAATACAATGATTGGAACATTGCCAAGACCACAAACGGCCGTTCTCAGCATAACAGCAGTCATGCTCAAAGTATTAGAGGTCCTCGGTCCAACATGATGACAGGAAAGTTTCGAGGCTACCTGCACATACCAGGATCTCAGCTCTTAGTCAACTCCATGTCTCGAAACAATGGTATGGGGTGGCCTGGTAATTCGTTCGTTGCTTTGGTCTGCCTACGGCCTAGCGACTATAGCAAGCTCAGCACCAGACTTGCATCTCCCTTATGCCCGGGAAAGGGCTGAGCCCCAGCCTCGATCGATATGTTACACTTATGTCACGACGATGCTGGTCACGGTAATACCGGGTGCGATTTCTACAATAATAGGGGATGTCCCCGGCGCTGGCGGCACTGTATCGCGCTTGGACACTATACTCGGATTATCGACTACGGACGACAAGACTGCCAGTGACGAAAACCCTGGTCGTCCAGGAACCTCGCCACCTGGGTCTATATCAGCTGAGGAGTCGATACAGTCTTCTTCCGGCTTGTCGGGAGTTAATCCCAACACTGGTGGTTCTGGAAACCCCAGTGGCCAAATCACGGACCTGCCAGGCCGGGAATCTTCTTCTTTATATGCTTCTTCCGGTGTTCCGGGAACCAATCCCAACATTGGTGGTTCTGGAAGTTCCGGTGGTCAAGTCACGGAGCAGCCAGGTCGGGAATCTTCTCCCAGACTTTCACAGCCTGTCTCGTCTGTTTCGTCCACCAAATCCTCAGACCTAGGCGTCTCTGCGGCGGGGAGTGGCTCTGATACAATATCCGACCGGCCTGCTCCCTCTGACGCATCTCCGCCCCTGGCAGCGACCAGCAGAAGCATCGCGGGCTCTTCCCTGGCTCTTTCTTCAACGTCACAATCCAGTCTTCCTGGCTCGGCTACTGTTATACAGCAGTCTGGGTCAAACCCACCGCTCCAAGGTCCCACTGTAGCACAGATTCGACCTTGACAAGTTCAAGCTTGGATGGGGGCAGCATCCCTTCAACTACTTCGAGGTCAACCTCGGAGGACACAAATATTGATTCCAGCACCGCAGACACAGAACCAACGATAGAGACATCAACCAGCCCTCTAGAAGAGTCTAGTACTGTCATAATTGACTCGACAAGTCAACCGACCGAACCAGCCATAATCTCATCGGACATCGCGAGTGTTCCTGCTTCAGATTCCTCAGTAAACCTCTCGACAGAGGTCGAAGCATCTTCTACAATGGCCACAGACCCATCTGAAATAACCATAACACCTGAGTCAACTTCAGACATGGCCTCAACAACCGATCGCGATACCACAGATCTTACTGACTCTTCATCCAGTGCCACCTCCACAAGAGACTATCCAAGCACCGATGGTCTTGCTACGACAACAAGTAATGGAGATATCACAACGGACAGCAACACTGCGCCAAGTGATATTACGTCAAGCATCGATACTGGCAGTTCAGAGACGCCCGAAGTATCTGCTTCGCTATCCATATTAACAGACTCTTCAATGCCTAGTACGCCGTCCGGGACGGATTCGTCATTAATTATGACTATGACGTCGTCTCCGACAAGACGAATTTTCCGCGAGCGAATAGCCGACAAGTGAAGCTACAACAACTGAAGCTACGAAAGGTGAATCTACGGCAGGTGAGCCTACGGCAACTGAAGCTACAACAAGTGAGCCTACAACAAGTAGCTTCTCCAGCAGCTCAGAATTGCCCGAAGTTTCAGTAACGCCTACTACAGTCACAGGCTCACTTCTGGAAACCGAGACATCATCGACTACAAGTGAGCCAACAACGACCACTAATGATTCTTCGGCAGAAAGTACCATCAACAGCGTCATCACCACGGAGATACCCTCGTCTGAATCTTCTCTGACTTCTTTGCTGGACACCACAATCACAAACCAGGGTGATCTGTCGATTAGCGGCCTATCATCCTCGATTAGCGTTACTCCTGAGCTATTGACGTCTACAACTGGAGACAGTCTGAGCTTTAGTCCTAGTGGCACGGAGACCATAGCTGCTTCAAGTGCCATCTCGACCAGCAACCTTCAAAGCAGTGCCACTGCTCCCTCGTTAACTACATATATAGGAACCAGTACCAGCTCAGTAATCATCGCGACTTCAACTGGAATTGGCTCTAGTGGTACAAGCACAGCCACGAACACAGAAGGTACCAGGAGCTCTACTACTGTCATAACCACGACCTTCTCTCCAGCACCGGTCAGAGTGTATCTAGTAGCTCGATTGCGAGTGCTACAGTGTCTCTGGCGACGAATACAGCTAATCCACCAGCGGTAACGACATCGACTTCAGCAACAGCTGGCAGTTCCAGCTCCTCTGGGGCCGGTGGTATTACTAGCACAGCTTCTACTACATCATCGTCATCCTCGGTCGGTAGCGGCACAACTTCATCGGCGTCCGGCAGCCTGCCATCTTACACTGCATCCTCATCAACCTTGAGCCGCAGTAGCACAGCTTCTACAGCGTCCGCTATATCAGCTTCTTCCTTCACTACTCCTCCTACTACTTCCTCTTCTACTTTGCCTGCAACGCCTTCAGCCACGTCTTCTTCTGCTTCGAACATATCTTTGGGTAGAAGCTCAACAACATTTTCACAAGTTTATACTACTGTAACCACGTAAGCAATGTTCCAAGCATTTGCCCACATGGCTCGAATGAAACGCCAATTGGCCTGATTCAATGGTTGCTGACTCGAAGTTGGATAGAAAATTTAACGGCACTTCGCTAACTACTACGACAGTCCCCCCCCAGTGGCACAGCTGCTGGAACAGGTAAGCCGACCAAGTAGGAATACCTCAGGTTTAGAAATACTAACGTTGGATTTAATAAAGTGATTGTGCAAGAACCAACAGGATATGTCACCACGACAGCACAATATACAGGGACTGCAAAGATCAGCTCGGCCACCACCACGACGGTACCGCCCAGTGGAACAGCGCCCGGGACAGTGATTGTGCAAACCCCGCTTCCCACGCTGGATTGCGATCATTCAGGCAACCGCATACAAAGCATGAGCCTCTATCGAGTCAACATTACTAAGGGCACTTATGCTCTGGTCAAGAGCCCTGTTGGCGATGGAGCGCGCGGCATCAATGCCATGGGGTACAACGTGGGCGACAATTTCCTCTACGGCGCGCTAGGCACAGGGACAAACACTAACCTGATCCGCATCGCGGCCTCGGGCGACAGCAAGATCCTGGCGTCGCCCAACGTGACGTTCAGCCTGAATTCGGGCGACGTGGACGAGAACAGTCAGTACTGGGCGACAGTGAGCGGCAATCAGTGGATCCAGGTGGACCTGAAGCCCCGGTCGGCCACGTTTGGGGCGGACGGTAGCGACCGGGACGGCGAGCCTGACATACGCGCTGTTCGACTGGGCGTACGTCCCCGGCGGGGGCAACTACCTCTGGAGCCTCGGGCAGAGCGCCAATTCACTCAGTACGTACCTGCAACGGTTCGACCGGGTTGCGCACGTGGACCGGTTTTACGATTTTCGGCAACATTGCGGGCAACAACCAGTGGGGCGCCGTCTATGCCTCGGACGACGGCTTCCTCTTCGGTTCGGAGAACAAGGGCGGCGAAATCTGGAGGTTCCCGCTCCCCGTCAAGGGCACGGCGGCCGTCAAGATCTCCAACGGGGCCCCGGCTAGTAGTAATGACGGCGCGAGGTGTATCAAGGCGGCTAATGTGTGAGGCAAGTCAGGGACTTACTTGCTTAAGCAAGCATGGCTTGCATGTGCGCATGGGTCGAGATGCCTTCTTTCTTTCTTCAAGAATAAGACATGCATACGTAACATATATATCCTATATACGCTAATCATTATTAATCACCGGCAGTGAACATTTACACGTCACGTGGATGGACTTATGCATATATTTTACGGGTGAGGGAGACGCTGGATTGGGGCGTTTAGTAGCAGTTTAGGGAGCTGAAAACCCCCCTGACTGAACGCTAGGGCCCGCCATTGGTGGGGGTGTTGAAACATTCCAGGGGTCGTCACGCTCAGGCCATGCGTTTCACAAAGCTCCGAATCCCACCGGCGTAGATCGGCGAACGACAGCTTTTCTAAAAAGTATTGGGACAACTCGACGCATGTGGTCTCATCATCGTCCCTCTTTCCAGTCTACTTCATACTAGATTTCGCTGGCGACGTACGGGAACGGTCTTTACTTTCTACTTCTTCTTATTTCGTCGATTATCTAAAAACCCAATTGCCTGCTGGTCGGCAATCCATCGTTGCGTGTCTACGGATTTCTGCCCGATCTTCGTACTTAATCAAAGTCAAATATTCGCCTGTAATTGTCTATCTCTAGTCCAAGCCTCCGAGGTCCTAGGTAACCACCCGAAAACATGGACCATCACCCGAGACCACCGCAGATGCGCGACTCGTGGTTCGCCCCGATCTCCATCGACCTCCTCCTCAAAGTCCTCAATGTCACGATCTTCCACCCCTTCATCGCCTGGCTGGTCCCGCTGTGCTTCCGCGCCGAGCACATGGACTACGATGCCACGCCCATGCGCCTCACCATCGCCTGGGCCTTCGCCGTCACCATGGTGTGGATGGGCAACATGATGAGCCACAAGATCGCCTACGGCATGCCGCGCGAGGTCGACCTGAGCGAGGACGTCATCGTCGTCACGGGCGGTGCCAGCGGCCTGGGCCTGCTCATCGCCGAGGTCTACGGCATGCGCGGCGCCACCGTCGCCGTGCTCGACACGGCCGACCTCGAGGCCACCGACGCCCGCGGCATCACCTACTACAAGTGCGACGTCTCGGACAAGGCGCAGATCGCCAAGGCCGCGGCCGACATCGAGCGCGACCTGGGCCTGCCCACGATCCTCATCAACAACGCGGCCGAGGTCGTGGGCAAGAAGCTGCTGGACATGGAGGCCGAGGAGGTCGAGCGCAGCATCTCGACCAACCTGCTCAGCCATTTCTACACCATCAAGCAGTTCCTGCCCGGCATGCTGCGCAACGAGACGGGCGGCACCATCGTCACCGTCTCGAGCGTTATCGGCCACCTGGGCTCGGCGCAGCTGTCCGACTACGCCGCGGCCAAGGCGGGCGTGACGGCGCTGCACAAGTCGCTCGCGGCCGAGCTCTACGAGATGCCCGAGATCAAGACGATCCTGGTGACGCCCGGGCAGCTCAGCACCCCGCTGTTCCGCGGCGTCAAGTCGCCCCACCCCTTCATCGCGCCCGTCGTCGAGCCCGTCGACGTGGCCAAGGAGATCATCGCGGCCATCGACATGGGCCTGAGCGACCACATCGCCATGCCCCTCTACGCCCGCTGGGTCGACTGGTACAACGTACTGCCCGTCGGCGTGCAGCGAATTGCGAGGCGGTTCAGCGGCATCGACCAGGGCATGAAGACCTTTGTCGGACGGAAGGGAAATGTGGCGAGCGGGGAGAAGGCAACGCTAATCTAATATTACTTTATTAGAGTTCGGCTTTGGGGAGAGCATTATGTATGATAGACAGCCAGCCAGCAAGTCTCGAGGACCAATATCGAGTGGCATGATACACATCGTTGCATTGTATGTAGCTTATAGAGCAAGCATCAGATGATAATTGAATTCACGGCCGGATTTTCGAATCATAAGACTTGGCATGATCACATGACCGTACATATATGTGAGCCATTTTCAAGATCCCAGTCCACGGGGTTGAATCTCAATGTACGCGAGGTATGATACGCTGCGGTGGCATGGATGGGGGCCGACTCACAGCAAAGAGAGCATATTGCTTCTGGCATGTCTTCGCATAGCTTGTCGTGACAGTACATAGACTACATCAAATCAAAACTGACCGGAAGGTTGGGCTGACCCCGTCCAATCAGAGACTCGGTTGTCATATCTATTGATCCGCTTATTCATTCTATACATGGCACATGTGATATAGCCATGTATGTAGCTATATCAGATGCAGGCGAGCAGGGTACCAACATGGAGCGCAGTACGGAGTACACATGTCAGTTTCTTCAAAATGCCTCTCCTCGTGTGCTGCATGCACACATGCTGGGTTTTGTGCCAATTCCACGCTAATACAAGTGCGCCTCCAGGAAGCAACACGGCTGGCATTGGGATGACAGGATGTGTTGTCCGGTCCGGAAGCCATTGCAGCCGAGTACTGCCACCACCTTTTTCCGCATTGTGTTGCTGATAGATAGGGTGGCTGCATTAACCCTGGTCTCGGATGAGCAAGATGATTTCGGGCCAAGTAGCACCTTTGTTCGGAAGGGGGGCCGATGTATTCTTCAACTTTTGGAAAGTGGTTATCAGTAGGTAGAAGTAGGTACTCGAAATATGATATTTGCTGGTAACAGGGTACCAGTGAAGCACCTGCCGTTAACCTACCATTCTTTGACGGAGGCGTTTATTCTTCAATAAGTAACTTACCGATCGCCTATGGTCGAAACAGGGGTGGCCACATGGATCACCGAATTGAAAGGTCTTGGTATGTGGGGTTCCGACCCTCTATAATTACGGCTGTCTCGCCGGCAGTCAGTTTTTACTGGCTGCCATTGTCGAGTGACGTCCCAAGTTGAAGCCATCAGTCTGATCAGAGCTGCACCCTGTATACCCTGCACACTCCATGCTTGACAATTCCTTCTTTGTGTGAACTATCACAAAAATGATGAAAGTCGCTAAAACAGGAGGGGATTCTCTTGCGCTCAATGCTCCATCCCGCATATGTGGCGTACTAGGATGGATCTGGGAGTGGTGATCCAGACAAATAACCCCCCAGCTTTTGCCCAGAGATCCTTATCTATAACTTCCCACAGCCAATCATGTCCTCGGTGTAATCTTGACAGTTCAATAGACCCAATGCAAATTCATCCACTTCCTGCGCTTCCGACGGGAGCAGTTGCATTAGAACAGTAAGACGACAGCCCCCAAGATGCTTGGGCCAAGGACTAACACATGTTGTTTCCTTCCCAGGCTTGTCATGGCTGATATTGATATGCAGCCATCAGTTTGACCCACAAGGCTTTGCTTTTTTTCTGTCTCCTCGTGTCCGTTATATGCAAGAGATATCGGCAAGCAACTGCTGATTGCCGCACGCAGCTGCTGATGTGATATCAGTCCACATTCAAGTACAAGCCCATTGTATGTGGCAGCCTGCTCGAGATGTCTTCATAACTACATCTCTCCTGGTTCACTGTTTTCGGCCCAGGTCTGTTCTTTGTCGTTGGCATCCATACTTACACATCAACCTGTGGCAATATTAGCCTGCAGGCCATTCTTTCATAATCCATCTCTTGTTCTGCTTGGTGTTAGTGATGTGGTGGGACTCCACACGGATCGAAGCGACTGTCACTCGGCCGTTTGTCTGCGGCCAGCTCCTCCCCGAAGAATCCCATAAGGTGGACCGGGCCTTGGGGTTCGGCGACGGCCTGACCGATGGCACCTACCTGGAATGGATCCGCGAGAAAGCCCCGCGCATCTTCCTGATCCTGGTCGATCTCGGCATCCCGGATCAGATATTCAACATCGTGGACGATTCCTGGGACGATGACGACCTGCCCATAGCCCTGGACCAGGTTGAACGCCTGGAGTTGAGGGCCACTCGTAACGGCAAAGTGGACCGAAGGTTTTACTATCGCCAATTCCACTACTTGATTAGAACATTGGAGAAGGGAGACCACGGTGTGTATAGCGACGATGAAGTCATCCCACTTGATGTCGTGGACAGGCGACCCGTTGCTGGGTTGAGCCAAAACCATTCGGTTGACAAAGTCGAGCTGCCCAACTATCCGGGCGAAGTTTTCTCGAGACGCCGTATCCCCGTAGGAACAGCCCCAGGGATGCTGTCAGAAGATGACTTCCTGTGGGAAATCAACTGCACGAGGAACATACAAAACGACCATCTTGTCTTTTACTTTGCGTCTTATACCCATCAAGGTTCTGGATACGTGCTGTTTACACCGGCTAGCGACTATAACCTGAAAACGATACTGGGAGCCCTCCCGGCCCCTTTGAAGGCCTTGTCGAAGCAAGATAGGAGAGAACACGTCATGAACTGGATCCACTGCCTCGTCGACACATTATGTTACCTTCACAGTTGTGGTTTGGCACATGGTCAGATCAAGCCGTCGACGGTGTTATTCAACTCGAAGCACGATGTGTTCTTTACAGACCTCTCACGCCTCAGTGCCGAGACTTTAGCCAATTCGTCCGATAAGGCGGCATTCGACAAGGAGTCCTACATATATGCTGCTCCGGAGCAGTGGTTCCGCCCGCCTGCTGGTGCCATGAATATGCAGAGGAAAGCAGTGTTAAAATCGCCCCCTTCGAGCCCTCCGGGCGATTATACCTTTTCTATACCGAGACACGGCTCCGAGCCATCCAATAATCCCACGCCGGCTTTCCATACTGCCACCCCGAACCTGAACCCTCAAGCCGCCGATATCTTTTCTCTGGGCTGTGTTATTTTAGAATTGCTCAGTCTGCAGATGAAGCGGCAAACCCGTTCTTTTGCCTCGCACCGAGCCGCGAAGCATAAGATGCCCGGACGAGGTGGCGCCGTTCCGGACTCGTCCTTCCACAAGAACCTCGGCCAGGTCGAGTCCTGGATGGCGGGTCTCTCCAAAGACGCGAACAAGAAGAGCGACGCTGTATTCCGCGGCATCGCACCCATGTGCAAGGTGGTGGCGCGCATGCTCTCGGTCGCGCCCCAGGACCGCCCGACGGCCCAGGAGGTCGAGCAGGAGACGTACAAGGTCCTGGTCGAGAGCGGCATCAACGAGCCGCACTGCGTTCACCAATACGGCGGGTGGGACTATGGCATGAGTGGCCTCCGCATAAGCAAGGAGAACAACAGAATCACCACCAACTCCTCCTCCTCGGCAGTGGAGAGCGAATACGATGGATTTCAGTACATTCCGCCTGTCATCATCGGCAAGCGTCCAAACATGGTCGGAGGACTTGCTGAAGCCGCCGCCACCTCCAAACCCAATTATAATACTGCGCAGGAATACAAGCGTACCAGCAGCAGTAGCGGCGGCGCCAAGGGACATGATAGCCCGACCCTCAGCGGATTTGAGGCCATTCAGAGCATTCGGGTCAATAAGGTGAGGAATTGGTAGGCTCCAGCCTAAACAGGCATTTGAGCCCCTTTCTTCTTCCTCTTTTGTCGTTTGGCAAATGGCACCAGACAGAAGGGAGAACTGACTGTGTGGCGTACTTTTACAGAGACCTACTACTTCTAGCTGAGAGCTATGCGCAATCAATGCCACATAAGGTTCCATAGGCGATTACCAAGCGGTTATTTTTTGACGAGATGGTAACCAGTCTGGAAGATAGGTTCAAAGACTCTGGAAGAGCGATCAAGCAACCTACCAACACAAACAACCAGATACACGACTACGCATCTTGATATACACACATGATACATATCCATAGTTGAGGAACCGGGCATACCTTAATGAGAACGGTTGTTTCCGCATCTGGAACATTGGTTTTGACGCCGTTGGAAACTGCACGTGTAGACTGCTATCAGAAACAAGCTAGGTGTTTTTGTATTGCGTAACCTTGTGTTCTAGTTTGTTCACTTGGATGATTATCAGTCTCTCGGCTCTTTCGGAAATCCGCTGCATGTTCTAGTTCGCAAACGGTTGACGCCGGACAAACGTAGCTCAAATCGGCCTTGGCCAGCCATGGTATGGCGTCTCGACCAATGAAAAGGGGGGTTGCGTATCCGTACGTACACACCAGTACTACATGATATTCCCCGCGGTACAGTGTTTCATTGATAGCATTGTTATGGTAAGCTGGTGGCCGTCATTTGGTTTGCGGGAAGCTGTTCGCGTCAATCTGAAACCTGCCAGAAAACCAGGACTTGTGCACCGGGCGGGATGTTGCTGTGGCGTTACCTCCCGCCCTGCCTTGAGACAAGACCCGAGCTAAAGATCAAGATTTTGTGGGTGGGAGATAGCAGACGAACTATGGATTAGCCCCCGTGGGGTTCAAGGGCTATGTATCCGAAAGCTAGCCAGCTAGCTGCTAGCTAAGGTGGTAGGTAGGGCGCTGGCTACGGACACTATCCTTGTGAAGAAGAAGAAGCCGAAACAGAAATTTCCTTCGGCAACCTGCAATACTGGACTCGTTGTAAGGCTAAAATGAAAGATAATCACCTGCCTTGATACCTACATAAGAGGATCTGAAACAAATACCTACCCATGCACACAGGTCATCGGTTGAACAGAACATTGAAGACGAACAGCTATCCACTGTTTGCTAAATAAAGGATGCTGTACGGATACGTCGTATGACCTAGTAGGGCTGCTTAACTTGAAAGTTAAGGTCAACTGAATTAGTTAGGTTCCATCCCGCAGCTGCAATGACATCTGCCTTCCGTAATTCGAATTGTCTGATGAAGCTGTCATGGGCCGCAAAATGTAACCTGGGCGCAATGAGCTGCAACCGAAAGAAGTCATGTTTCGAGGTGGCGGGACAAGTGCCACACGTGCATAATTCGGCTATCAAGGCACGCTCTATCTGGCGGCGGCGAGGGCTTACACGAATGAGAAGGGGGGAAAAGCGTCGCTTAGCGAATAACACAGCGCGCCTTTGGGAAAATCCCATACCCCCCTGCTCATGGAGGATCGATGATCTCCATGCTATTCCAAGCTAACCTAGCAACCTAGCTAATGAAGCTAACCCAAAGGCTTGCGGGTGGTCCCATACACATGGGATGGGAAAAGAGGCCCGGAGCTACCAGTCCTTCGAGCCATTCGACCTATCACCGTCGATACCCAGCCATGCAGCTCGATGTTCTGAGTCGCAAAGCAGGGCAGCTTGCTTGTCAATACACGCCATAGCTAGTTGATAGCTAACCTAGAATGTCGACATTTATTAGCCAGGACAGGACTTCTACTAGCCTGTGCCTGTGCCTGTGCCTGTGTTTCTGGGAAGCAAAGAAAGCGACCTACAGTAGCCGGCTGTTCACCATGCATTGGGATCTTGGCAACACACGCGAACCTGACACCAAACGGAAAATAATGAGATGATGGTGCTACTACTCCGTACACCAGGCCATTTGAATCTACATATACAACCCTTCCCTTGCCCCTTGCTCCCCCGTCCCAATCTCTTTCTACTCTTGGGTCTTTGGTGCTATTCTCTTTCCTCTCTTTCCCTCTTTCCACTCGTCGGTACATCTTCAGCAAGTTGTCTGCTAGCTACCCTTCGTTTACTCCAGCACACCCCCATAGTCAAGTTGCTGCGTTGCTACCATCCGACCCTCTCAGCTACGGCCCACCTTGTCGTCCCGACCCACGATCGTTCTGTTGAGAAAAGTAAACATCGGAAGCTACAGCAACAAGGGGAAACCGCGACTGCAACTTCCTGTCCCCTATCCTGGGATAATTGGAGCCTGGGCGAGGTCTGGAACTTGAGCAAGTGTTGCGCCGGACGACCAATCCCCCCTCCAAAGCTGTATTCTTAGCAGAAGCTTGTACTTCTTGGCTTTGAGCACTTGGCGAGCATCTGGCATCGCTTTTTTAGCTTAGGCAACGGAAGGATTGACGCAATTGTATTCATTTGAGGCATTGGCAAAGCTTGGAAACAAGTGGAAATATTGGATATAAAACGCTCTCCCTCGATTTGCAGATCCCGCATCCGTCAATATGCGCGCTTCCGTTCTGGCAGCCGCAGCCGCTCTGAGTAGCGCAGCCGTCGGTGCAAACCTCCCCACCATCGAAGCGTATGGCAGCAAGTTCTTCGACAAGAACGGGAAGCAATTCTTCATGAAGGGTAAGCATTCCACACGATATCGAAACAAGGCGTGGCTAACCTGGTTCATAGGAATCGCATATCAGCTGACCCCAGGTTAGTCTTTCTTGCAAGCCTTCTTGGCAGATGCCCGAAAGAAACTCTAACCCTTATTCCCACTTATAGCCGACCCATTGATCGATACGGAGCAGTGCCAACAAGATGCTACCCTGATGAAGACGCTCGGCGCCAACACGATTCGCGTTTACCATGTCGACCCCGACGCTGACCACGATGGCTGCATGTCTGCTTTTGCTGACGCCGGTGTCTACGCCATGATTGACATGGATACCTTCAACTCCTATATCTTGCCTGTAGGTTGCTCTCTCTTCTTCATTGGCTCGGCATGCGTCTAACAATGATGATGTAGGAAAACACCTTTTGGAACAAGACTCAGCTGGATGCGTACACTCGTGTTATGGACGCGTTCCACCAGTACGACAACTTGCTGGGTCTCTACGTTGGGAATGAGATCATTGCAAAGGCCAATCAATCCCTCGCTGCTCCCTTCATCAAGGCTGCGGCTCGAGACACCAAGGCCTACCGAGATGCCAAGGGCTACCGCAACATTCCGATTGGCTATTCCGCAGCCGATATTGCCGAGCTGCGGCCTATGCTCCAGGAATACCTTACTTGCGGAGGCAACGCGGCGGATAATGTCGATTTCTTTGGCTTGAACTCGTACGAGTGGTGTGATCCGGCGAACTACCAGACCTCTGGGTATGCCGCTCTCCAGGTCAATGCAAGCGACTTCCCTGTCCCCATCTTCTTTTCCGAGACTGGGTGTAACGTCCCCGGCCCCCGCCTCTTTGACGATCAAGCTGCGATCTTCGGGCCAGATATGGTCAAGAGCTGGTCAGGTGCCATCATCTACGAATGGATCCATGAGGCCAACAACTATGGACTGATCTCGTACGGCCCCAAGGTCGACCCCACCGTTACCGGTGCCAACATCGAGGGCGGATTCACCGTGAAGGGAAAGCCGACTCCTGTGTCGCCTGACTTCGATAACCTGAAGTCGCAGTGGAAGGCCATCACCCCTACAGGTGTCGCCAGGTCTGAGTACGATGCCAAGAGTGTGTCGACTCGCGAATGCCCCAAGGCTACTTCCGGCGGCTGGCTCGTGGACGGCAACGTCGCGGTGCCCACCCTCGGTGCCACCTTGACGGGGAGTTCCTACTCCAAGGTCCCGTCCGCCACCGGTAGTCCGGACGCAGCGCAGCCCACGGACACCAAAAAGAACGCTGTCTCGGGTTCCAATGAAATCGCGGGAATGGCAGCAGGTCTTGCTGGTGTAATGGTGATTTTCACCTTCTGGCTCTGAGCCGCTTGAAAGACCTGGAACTACAAGTCGGGCCACACCGGGCTAGAAGCTTGTTGTGCTGCTGGGCTCACTTCTTCTCTTCTCCCTCTCTTACCTTGATACCCCACGCTCGAATTGCGTGGCTGGCGTTTTACTGAAAAGATGACGGCACCACCCTTCGCCCCCTACCCGTTGGCGCTGGAGACATGGTTACGAAAAAGAACATGTAGTTAGTATATGACTATATTTAATGTGCATTGTCCACGGCATTTGCAAGGTGATCATCTTATTCGGCGACGAAGCCTTGCTATAGTGAACCTTTGGCGCATCATAGAAAGTTCTATGCCTTGCGACTGCTTTGCTCCTCTTGATAACAATATCGATGATAGAGTACCATAATAGAGAACCTCGCCCTATGCAAACTGTCAGTCTCGTATGAGCAATTTTGGGAAGGCTCGCTTGTCAAATATGTGTAAGAAGGAGCCCTTAACGCGACTTCCCCAAACCACGGTTGCCTTGCAATCAGAACAAGCCGGGCAATTTCAATACCACCGCTGTCTATTGGATTTTCCTTGCTTGAAACTTCAATATATGATATATTCTACCCTATTCCTAAGTTTCCTACCACCTAGATATTCGTCAACCTTACTCCACGACCTGGTCTTGACGCCTACGACAGTCTCTGTACAAGCCAATTTATCCTCATAAACACATTCGCCGAATTTTACTACACAATCGTACATACACTGTGTTAGCCTGTTCACCGACTCGACATGCCAGAAAAGAAGCCCGATGATGTTCGATGCGCCTCCCACAATCGCAAGGTCTGGAATATCGACAGGTCCTAGTTGGACCGGCATCGCTTCTATTCTGTCTTCGAAGATCGACCCCAGCTGCGACGGCCGCTGCTCGGCTGCCTCGTGGTGGTTGTCGCTGGGGTCATGATCATGGGCATCGTGTCCACGACTCAGTACATGGTGAGGGGCTACGATATGGCCAGCACGGCAAAGGATAAGGAAAGGGCTAAGGAGACGCACGACCCGGCCGCCGTTGTTGCCTTGAACGACTCTATCAAGTACGATGTTGTTGATGATCAGAAGGTGAAGGCTTTCGCAACTTCTCAGAACCCTGCGGATATAACCATGTGCGACGACAAGCTGCGTGGGTGCCAGAGCTTCGATATACTAGTGAGTACAGATTCCGATCTTGTACCCTCCTGCGTCTCTTACTGGACAAACCTCTAATGATGGCTTGCCCAATAGGATATATGTTGCTCGAATCCCATGTTTTGTTATAGAACGGATTTCAGCTCTTCGGGTATATACTGCTGTGATAACTCGACGACAGCTTGCGATACGGGGCCAACCAAGCCGGTTGTATGCGCGTCGGGTCTGACCCAATGCAGCTTGGATCAAGGCGGGGGCTGTTGCCCCAATCAAACGGATTGTTCGCTCTATGGCTGTCTGATGTACGACGTCCCTTCGGGGACGCAGAGCGGGCTGTTGCCGGAAGACACGGCGGTAGCCACGGCCACTCCCAATGCTACTACTTACAAATTCGGAGAGGTCGCTTCGAATGGTAATAGTGCGAGCAGTGGCAGTAGCAGCAGAGCAACATTACATCCACTATTTTGTACCACGAAGCCTCAGATTGCCCACATCTTGACGTTCGTCGCAGTCTTCGTCTTGATCCGGCGGTTATTCCTTGGCTAATACGGGCCTGACACCACGGCACGAGGGGTCAGCCACGCGAGCCTGGTCTTGACTCGCATATGGCTCTCGTGAGAGTCGGAACATACAGCGAAGCGTGTGAGGGTAGTAAGATCTTGCTACGATGCAAAAATGAGGGGATGTCGTGCCAAGCCTGGTAGACGGTATCAGAAAACCGACACATCCATGCAGGCATCATGCTGATCCTTCCCTGCACCTCGAAACATACGAAAAAAAAACATGGTGTAACCTAGGTTATCTCCACGGAAAAGAAGAAACAGATCTCTTCCCCGGCATTATGCAGAAAGCTTTTGAGCACCTGAGCACGTCTCCCAAACACCTTGGAGCTCTAGACACGACGGCTTGGTATCCCGGCTGAAGGAAGGTTGCTGGCCGTTATGGCTTGTGATATATGTAATGGAATCTTATGATCTAAAGATGCGACTGACTGGCTGGAAACCAAACAGTACATAAACGCCCAGGTGTCCACGAGGAGGTGGCCGACCGCCTCGTCTCCAGCTGAGCCGTCTCAGATCTCAAGCGGGAAGTGGGTCACGGAGTCGGTATTCAATGCGACCTCCAACTCATGGAAGATCGCTGGGCATACCTATCAGATGGTGGATGGCGTGCAGAGCCAAACCAGAAAGCCAGAGTGTGAAGTGCTTACAGTACAGTAGCTTTGCTATGGGTTCGGCTGATGTCTGATTCGAATACATCGACAATCCCGGCTCTTGCGCGAGAACTTGCCGCTACACTACGTCGCATCACGTCGTCTTCGGCCCGCAGACCAAGGGAGTAGTGGAGTGGATGCACACTTACTATTGTCAATACTGTACAGACTTAATATTCACCTATGCCACTAGAAGATGGTCTCGACATGGCTGTGCTTGTAGTATTCGTATCGAGATCAGCTGTGTTTATTGATAAGGCTGCGCGTTCAAACAACGTCAAACTCGGGACAACGGAGCTTCCACTGGGCTTCTAGATGCTGACCAAGTACGGAGTAGCATGTTACAGAATTCCAGCTTGGCCCGGCTTGGTGCGTGCTAGGTTAATCCATGAGACACCAGTTGGCCTTGACTTGCTGTTGACACAATCCCCAACCAACTAGGGAAGCTCCGGTTGTGGCTCAGCTTGTATGATCGCCTGAGTATTTCAAGAGTCGATCTTTGCTCTGGCGCATCCCCATCACCCCCAGTATTCAAGGATTCCGTCGTAAACGGCGAGAAACCACCACTATTACAGATCATGCCGCGAATACATTGCTCCACGGCTGGAATGTGCGACACAATAATGCTTGTTCCCTGCGGCTCAACCTGCACTCAAGATCAGACGCATCGCACGCCAACCTAGAAAGTCTTGGGACATGTTCCAGCTACCAAACTTTCTTGATCTGGATGAGACAACAAAACTTCCTCTGATAATTGCCGGCTTGGTTCCACCATGCTGGGTCTGCACGTTCCGCAAGGCAAGAGCTCCTCTCATGTGCCTCGTGTGCGTCAGCCAGGCCAAGGACGGGGACCCCTTATCAGAACAGGGACTACGTCGTATGCATTTGTCGAAGCCGATGGACCCTAGTTGTGGCAGTCCATCGATTAGCACGATATTGCACCCGAGTATTGACCTTTCTTGTGGACATACAGTACTCGACTTATTTAGACGACACCGCGCCCGGTAGCCGACTGTATTATGTCTCCAACAGGTCTGGCCGAACAATGATAATAGAAGTACCATTTAACTAGACTGCAAATGACTGGCAGAGTACAGCCCACCACCACCTGATGCCTCTCCTCTTCTACCGACGCCCGGACTATCTGAGGCGTGACAAGGCGGCCTTGACGGACGCGGACTACGCCGACTGCTTGGAGAGGGCGGAAACGTGCAAGTCCCATATACCAGAAAGTCTGTCGTTTGAAGAAATTGTGAGGAAACGAACGCTTCCGGTAAGACAAGCCATCAATCCGTACAGCAAGTTGTATGTTGTATACGGATACTAAGCCCTGATTTAGCCATGTTCCCTCAACGACTTCATGGACTATTTGATGTACATCGAGTACGATGCCGAGTGTCTCCAGTTCTTTCTCTGGTATTGCGACTACGTTGAGCGATGGAGTCTTTTGCCACAGGAACAAAAGGATTCCTCGCCCGTGTGGGATCCGAACAACATCATTACCCGGCCGGGCTCGGCGCGTCCGAGGGCGAACAGCGCCAACGAGAACGCCGGCAGAATTACTCACATCCTCGATATCCTGGAGAAAAATCCCCGGCAGGATGGGAACAGTATCAAGTCTTCAAGCAGCGCTACATCAACTAAGAATTTCTCCTGGCCTAAATCGGCTTTTTCGGACGAACATCAGATTGCCAAAGCACAGCGCGAAGGCCGGCCTTGTCAGTTGACCGAGAGAAAACCCTCACCTCCTTGCACTGACTGACTGATCTCACATAGTCTCCGTCCAGCCTTTTCGCGAAGAAATGACACGGATTGTTGGCCATTATATCTCGACTAGTGGACCGAGGCAGTTGAACTTGACTCACACGGATCGGATTGCTTGCATCCAGGCGGTAGAGCAAACCACGCATCCGTCTGCCCTTCTACCTACCTTTACAGCGGCCGAGACTCTCCTCAAAGGACAATGCCACCCCAACTTCGTCAAGTGGAGCATCTCCAACAGCAGCCGGCCCCGCGTCGTGTTCGCCCGGTGGCTGGCGGCAGTGCTCATCCTTTTCGGCCTCGGCCTGAACGCCGCCCTGATCCTGTCGAGCCTCAGCCGATTTCTGCGGCTGATACCGTCACTCTTCTGGTTCATGGGCTTCCTCTTCTTCCTCGCGTCGCGGCACGGCATCTGCGTTATTCTGCACTGGAACTACAAGCGGAACCTGCGGCCGTGGGAGCAGTTCGCCGACGAGGACTTCACCTCGTCTCCCGACAAGGCGCTAGCGGACACGAAACATGGACATGATGAGAAGAGGCCCACTTCCTCACGTAGTTCATCGTCGTCAAGCACCACGGGGGTGGCCAGCATCGACCCGCTGCGCCAGCCCAGCCTGCAGAGCCTCGGCTCGGCCAACGACGCGTTCGACTCGGAGCCGTGGGTCGAGGCATACCAGCAGAAGTCGACGTGGCGCAAGATCTTCGAGGTCTCCATCACGACACAGAACAAGCACGTCCGGGCCATGCAGGACCGCGTCGTGCGCCGGGCCGTGCTCTGGAGCGGCTTCCTCTCGCTCGCGTTGACGGCGGGGGCTGTCAGTGCGCCGGTGGTTGGGCTTTTCTAAAAAGGTACATATTTCTTACTATTTTTATATTATATGATTATATAGAGGGGGAGGAGGAGACTGGAGGGAGATCTTGCTTGTTTCAATGTACATATAGTCTTTTTTGTTTTCAGCCGGTGGTGATTACCAATACCCTATAGTTTCTTGCGTGGATATATCAAACGCCACGGGCGCGTTCAATACACAATGCATGACTTACATATATACATACAGTTGGGAATCTTCATCGTTGTAAGTTGTTGTGTAGGCAATCCAGTTGTCCCATCACAGGCTTCGGACTGCTTGTAGTGGCTTGGGACCTTACAAGCGACACACCAGAAATGAAAGACGGGATTCCAAAAAGCTCTGACATGCCGAGAACCGGGTAGTATCTACACATGCCCCAGCTATATTCGTTGCGAAGGGGATGGATGAGTCTCGGATCAGATAACGGCTGAGTAACCAATCAGATGCACGGGCCATACCCCCGGGGTCATCCCACCTTTAGCTTTGCACCCTGCATAAACTTGACTTTAGTGCGTCACGGTTCCGGTCAGCCGCGAGTCCGACATACAATACTCGGCATCACGGGGGGATGATTGCTTTTCTATAACTGTCGCTGTCTTTCATTGTAGCGTGTTGTTTTTTCTGCCCTCAATTGCACATATGAAGGGTTAGGTTGCCACCAGTCGTTTCCCTCCTGAATCCAGAAGAGTATGGCAACCTCGGCCGAGGCGCCCCTGATAGCGCACCGAGGAGATGCTGATGGGCCCGACAACGACGGACCGCAGCACCAGGATGACAGCTACGCCGACAGATCCACGCAGGACGGAGAGCCTCGAGGCGATGGGGACCGGAAGATCGGGTTATTCATGTGGCTATTGGCTATTTCGGCGGGCATCAGCGGGCTGCTGTTTGGCTGTTAGTTTTCTCCCTTTCCCCCCATCTTCGCTCCTTTCCTCCCAGCACTTATAAGTGGCTCACGTTACTGACTCTCGATCTTGCTCGCGATACACAGACGACACCGGCGTCATCTCCGCGACCCTCGTATCCCTCGGCACGTCCCTGTCCGGCCGCGAACTGACCCTCGCCGACAAATCCATCGTGACGTCGTGCACGTCGCTCCTCGCCCTCGTCGCCTCCCCGCTCTCGTCCGTCCTCGCCGACCGCATCGGCCGGCGGCCCGTGATCCTGCTGGCGGATGTGCTCTTCGCGGCGGGCGCGCTGGGCCAGGCGTACGCGGGCACCGTCGGCCAGATGGTGTTCGGCCGGTCCGTCGTGGGCGCGGCCGTGGGCGCCGCCAGCTTCGTCACGCCGCTGTACATCGCCGAGCTGGCGCCCGCAGCCCACCGCGGCATGCTGGTCACGCTCAACGTGCTCGCCATCACGCTCGGGCAGGTCGTCGCTTATGTCGTGGGCTGGGCCTTCGCGGGTCACGAGCAGGGCTGGCGCTACTTGGTCGGGCTCGGCACGCTGCCGGCCGTGTTGCAGGCTGCGCTGCTGCTGGGCATGCCCGAGACGCCGCGCTGGCTCGTCCGGGCCGGCCGGGTTGCGGCGGCGCGGCGGGTCATCGGCAAGACGCTGGGAGGGTCGGGGATTGGGGCGGCTGGGGCGGCCGCCGAGCGGGTCTTGCAGGATATAAGGCGCGAGGTGCGGGAGGAGGAGGAAGAGGGCGGCGTTCTCAGGGGCGCCAAGGGAGTTCGCGCTTGGACGGAGGGCTGGCGGGAACTGGTCACGGTCCCGAAGAACCGGCGGGCTTTGACCATCGCTTGTCTTCTCCAGGGGCTGCAACAGCTGTGCGGATTTGTAAGTCAAACCTCCCGTCTAATCTTTGCACGACTCGACTTTTGCTTGCAGGAGCCGCTCTAACGAAAAGGAAACCCACATTCAGAATTCGTTGATGTACTTCTCGGCTACAATATTTACACTCCTGGGCTTTTCTATACCAACGCTCACCTCCTTGAGTGTGGCAGTCTCCAACTTTGTGTTCACAGTTGCGGCATTGCTGCTCATCGATCGTATTGGCCGCCGCCGAATCCTGCTGTACTCCATCCCGTTCATGGTGCTGGGCCTACTCCTGTCTGCCGGCGGCTTCTGGTTCATCAAGTTGCCGAACGACGGCCTCGGCGGCATCCCCGAGTCCGGCGAGAGCGCCGCCGCCGCCGCCGTCACCATCCTGACCAGCATGATCGTCTTCGTCGCCGCCTACGCGCTGGGGCTCGGCAACGTGCCCTGGATGCAGAGCGAACTGTTCCCGCTGGGCGTGCGGGCGCTCGGCAGCGGCCTGTCGACGGCGACCAACTGGTCGGCCAACTTCGTCGTCGGCCTCACGTTCCTGCCCCTCATGGACGCGCTCACGCCCACCTGGACGTTTGTGCTGTACGCGGCCGTGTGCGTCGGCGGCTGGGGCGCCGTCTGGCGCATCTACCCCGAGACGACGGGGCTGAGTCTGGAGGAGGCGACGGGGTTGCTGGAGAACGACTGGGGGGTTGGGCGTGGTGGGAGTAGTAGAGCCAGGGCGGGCGGCAGGTAGAGAAGAGGAAGGAGAAGAAGAAAGATGTCATTTACCGTTGGTCGAGATCAGACCTTATAGACGTATTTTGGATATCAGCGTGTCAAGAGCAAACGATGATAATAATGTTGCTTGTAAGGCTACGAGACTTGAATCACCATCTACAACTATACGTTCTGCATATCCAGCCTTGAACATATGTCCTGCACAGTCATGCTTCTGGTTTTCTCCAAAATAGGCACTATACCTAGTAATCAAGACAATAGATGTACTTTTCACTGCATAATACAAGTTTGTTATATATCTCTGGGAAGTTCCGCAGTAGATAGGGTTAAGCTTAAATCAGAAATCCGAGACTACGTACAGTAATATATCCATCCGATCGGGATGCGGCATAAGAATGTAAGGTTTCGTAAGTTGCATGTCTTCGAGTTGTGTATGCTTGCTACTGTCCAGGACGCTAGGCAGCTTCTAGCGCTGAAGCTGCCTATCTAGATTTCTGTCTCGATCTGTCAGGCGTTAGTGCCGCGCCACGGTCCTGTCTGGGTGAAAAAGAAAGGGGAAGTGGGAAGATCTGGTCCGGGTCAGTGAGCTGCGGAAGGACTTTTCCCTGCCCTTTCATCAACATGAATGTTGACTGCTTCGATATCCTCTTTCAACGTAATTATAACAAGTATGCATGTGCATGTAAAGATGACGAAATCCCTTGTCTTACTTCTTGTGGGGCGAAATATATGCCTGTCCTGCCGAAGGAACTTGACTGATCAACATTCGAATTATGTGACCATATTGACATATATCCGAGTGGCTCGGGTTGGGACCCGCGGACCCGTCCCTAGCCGATGATGGCCGCCTAGTTGAAGCTATTATTGATGTGTTACTTACTATTCGCAAGTTGACCGACACTCCTTCCCTTTACCGCTTTACCACGACAAGTACGAGAAGGAAGGAAGAGGGTCTGATACTCAGAGAGTGGATCCTGCTCATCAATAGCAGACGGAGATAAAAACTCGCTTCTTAGCCCGACCGGCGTACTGTTTTTTTTTTGTGTCGCAACACGCCCCGCCACTGGGCCGCGGAGCAATGCTTGCAAGCCTGGTATCGAATCAGATTACACGACTCGTAGCTGTTTCTGGAAGGTTACCGTCTGTTCGAAATTGGACGAACGGGTCTCAGGATGTCTGAGCGGACGAACTCTCAGAGACTTCAGCTCACGTCCTCACCACCCCTGCTTCCGAGATCTTTGGGCGGCACCGTCGAGCCCGCATGCGGCATCAGGTTGCGCTCCCTCCACTGAAAGGAGAATTAAGCCAGCCTGACGAGGCCAATCCCCGTGCATGCAAGTACACCCAATTTCAATATCAAATCAACACGAGCAGCCGAGATTCGTCATGCTTACTCTGTCTGCACTGCAGAAACATGCTACATATCGGGTGGCGCCTAATGCGCAACATACATTATCTGCATGCGTTTACACAGGTATGCTGTGTAGCTCTGTAAGCAATTGCCATGAATCATAGTCGCCGGAATTGAAACCTGGCAACGAATCGCGAAAACCCGTTTCATAGTGATGGAAGGACTTGCTGCAAAGCATCGTCTTTAGGTAGATCCTTGCAGACCGGATGAACAAGCCTTTCTGCTTAGTCGCGAACGCCGAACGGTGTCGGGGTCATGGACGCCACGCGCTTGGCCGTTGGCCGTGACGAGCATTGAGCGGAGGCAGGGGAGGGGGAAAAAAAGACCAATTGGGAAACCGATGGGAAATAAAAGGGACTTTTTGGCGGTGGCAACCAAGTCTCAGAACGCTCCTGCCTCGGGTAACCATCTGTTATCTCCAGCTTGCAGGCTGCCAGGCCAGAGAGAGCAAAGGTGGTTTTCCCAACGACCCGCAAGTATTAATTACTGTAGCATGCAGTAACCAAAGCCCAGGGACGACTACTGGACCACCACTGGACCACTATACCATCCCCAATCTGCCCAGATGGGCCCCCCCAATGGCCCCCCATACGCAATATGGAAAAGCTGAGCATCCACTACAGGTGGGCATCTCTGGCAAGACTTTCCACCGGGAAGCTGTGGGCCGGCTTACAAACTAGCAGGCGCAGGGGAATGGGGACCATACCATTTCATGTGAACGGCAAAATAAGAAGAATAGTAATAGTAGTCTGCCTACCTGCTGCTACACTTCTCAGCTTCGACTGGACCATTGCTCCTGCTACGACTCCATCCCCATCTTCGCGAACTTTCTCTGGGCTACGGGCACTTCACCGTTGCTCGCCATTCTTCTTGCCCTCGTTTCTGGTTCCTCGTGTATAATAATAATAGCTCCTCTCCTCTCATTGGTGATAGGGCAATAGGATCCTTACACCCGGCAAACGGTCTACTGGCGCCAGAGTGACGTAGCTTATATATCACAGCCGCATGAAATAAAGAGCGTCGGCCTACGGTAGCAACGACGCCCCCGACAGTGTTTCGGCAACCCGCCGCGGACTCAGGTCAGGATGAATATGGACGAGGTCGATCGAGAGCTGGTGCGCGCGCAGGAGGATGCGCGCCCGGGAGCCCACCCGACACAGCAGCAGCAGCAACCGCAACAGCAACCGCACAGAGCCAGCAATGAGATCGAGCGTGTCGTGACGGCGTCCTCCGCGTCGACGTCATCTAGTAGCGAGGATGGCAACATGGCGCGGCAGCGCACCGTCGGCATGAGCCGCGTCTCGACCCAGGGCGACCTGGAACGGCATCCCACCGAGTTGAGCCGCATCTATACGGCCCGGAGTCAGCATAGTGAGACGATCGGCCGTAGTCTGCGAAGCCGCCACTCGACAGCCACCAAGCCCCTGCCGGCCTTCGGCGCCGGCAAGCCCTTCCCGCCTCCCTTGCCGGAACAGGAGGAATACGTGGTGGAATTCGATGGCGAGAACGACCCCTACCACGCTCAGAACTGGCCGCTGAAGAAGAAGTGAGTATACCGCCCTTACTTGCTGCCAGCTTGTGCTTGATAATTGATATACTAACCCGTACTTCTCTAGATTGCTTACGGCCGCTATGCTTGGTTATACGACAATGACTGCTGCTTTCGCTTCTAGTATCTTTTCCGCCGCCACAAAACCCGTCGCCGCCGTTTTCGGTGTTAGCACCGAAGTTGGTATTCTTGGAGTTTCCCTGTACGTGCTTGGATTCGCGACGGGCCCGACGCTGTGGGCGCCCCTATCGGAATTGAAGGGCCGAAGACTCCCTATCGTGATTGCCATGTTCGGTTTCTCCATCTTTTCCATCGCGTGCGCATCGGCCAAGGATCTGCAGACTCTCCTCATCTGTCGTTTCTTCGCCGGTTTCTGCGGAGCCTGCCCGCTGGCTGTCGTCGCGGCCGTCTTCTCGGATATGTTCGACAATGCCACGCGTGGTGTGGCCATCACTATTTTCTCCATGGCCGTCTTCACCGGTCCCCTATTGGCGCCCTTTGTTGGTGGATTTATTGTCGAGTCCTATCTCGGCTGGCGATGGACCATGTATATTGTTTCCATCATGGGCTTCGCTGCTTTTGTCCTCGACCTTTTCTTCCTCGAGGAGACGTACCCGCCCGTCATCCTCGTCCAGAAGGCCGCCGAGTTACGGCGCCGAACTAAGAACTGGGGTATCCACGCCAAGCAGGAGGAGATCGAGGTCGACTTCAAGGAGCTTATCCAGAAGAACTTCACCCGTCCGATGCGACTGCTGTTTTTCGAGCCGATTGTGACTCTCATTTCCATCTACATGGCCTTCATATACGGTCTTCTGTATCTCTTCCTTACCGCCTACCCCTTCGTCTTCCAGGGTGTTCACGGCTTCAGCGCGGGCAAGTCTGGTCTTTGCTTTTTCGGTATGATTGTTGGCCAGCTTATTGCCGGTACCAACGTGTTGCTCCTGCAGCCTTCGTACCAGAGGAAGCTGGCTGCCAACAACGGTGTCCCCGTTCCCGAATGGCGTCTTCCCGTCGTCATTGCTGGTGGTGTTGCGTTCGCCGCGGGCATCTTTTGGTTTGGATGGTCTGGCTACCGCGAGGATATCCACTGGATCGTCCCGACTCTCTCTGGTCTCCTGACCGGCTATGGCCTGATGGCCATCTTCCTCCAGGCTCTGAACTACCTGGTAGACGCCTACTTGATGTTCGCCGCGTCGGCCATTGCCGGAAACACGTTCCTGCGATCGCTCTGCGGTGCTGGTTTCCCGTTGTTCTCCAGCTACATGTTCAACGGCATGGGCATTAACTACGCCGCTACTTTACTTGGATGCGTCGCCGCGGTCCTGGTCCCGATCCCCGTCATCTTCTACCTGTACGGCCACCGGATCCGCGCCAAGAGCAGCTTCGCACCGACTCCTGCCCCGAACAGCGGCGCAGCGGCCGACAGCAGCATGGAGACGGCCGTCGATGGTGCGGGCGATGTTGACGGCCCGGCGGAGAAGCGCAACGACGGCGCTGATCACGCCGCACTGTCGAACGTCCCGCGCACCACGGAGCAGGAGAGGCACCAAGTCTGAAAGCGCCTTCTTCTTTGCTGAATCATATATCCGAATATTGTACTGCTTTAACTGCTTTAATCATAATTTGAAATGCACGATGACGATTGGTCATGAGGGACAGAATGGAGGGCCTTGAAAATTTGTGTGTGGGGGGGGGGGCGGCGCGGTAGTGGCACAGAGTCATGTTTGATGTTGTTCAAGATACCACTTTGCTCACGGTTGGTTGCATTATAGAAAGCATACCCACGGGCGTTTCTGGGGAAAAGGGGCAGGTTTTTTGCCTGCTTTTGCAAACAAAAAGTTTGGGTTGCTGTTTTTCTTGAGAGATTGATCTTTTTTTTTCTGTCTACGACATCATAAGCGATGAGGCAGACGAGCTTCGCGGATACTCTGTTTTGACTAAGCGACTTGCTTACACGAACGACTGACTGACTAGAACACTTACTTAGTCTAGCGACCTTAATAACTAAAGTATATTATCATAAGAATGATACCTGCTACGCTTGATGCAAACACCATGGATACCTGTGATCTGGCACATTTATTGTACCGGCTCGGCTGCTTATCCCACCCTTTACCGCTCTTTCGCTGCTGTGCCACATGTTGGTGGGCTCGGTCTGCCCTAAGTGATACACGCTGACCTCTGATTACCAAACCCCGGGGTTTTAAATTTCAATCTTCCTGCCGCCTGTAGAGTGAGTTGACAACCTAAGGCTAAAGAGGCTATCAATCGTAAGGGCCTGGTGTTGATTACCAATGAGTGAGGGGTATCCAACCAACAGTATACATACCTGCCTCCTCCATACTCTCCACAATCACTTGGTTGGCTAGAAGCCAATCTTGTAGGAAACAGTACTAACAAAGTCGGCAATATTTGTTCCCGAGGAATATGTATATAATAACATAAGTATCAGTAACAATCTTGTATTGCGTCCAATCTGCCCCGGGTGCGATACTGGTACTATACTATACATAAGAGCAAGCAAGCAGCAACAACCATGTCCACCAGCGCCACCACCACGACGGAAGGGGAGACGACGAAGCCCAGCGGCACCTACGAATGCGGCTGCCACTGCGGCTACATCAAGTTCTCCGTCACCCTCTCGCCGCCGCTGCCCGAGTATGAGGTGGTGCAGTGTAACTGTTCCGCATGCACCCGCTTCGGGTATCTGCTGATCTGTAGGTTTCTTACTTCCTACTCCCTCTCTGGGACACAAGGGCACACACTAACAGGGGACACGCACTTTTTTTCTTCACATCACTAGACCCCGACGCCGCCAATGTCAAGTGGCACAACAACGGCCGCTTTCGCTGTGCGGCCTACCAGTTCAACACCAAGGGCAAAGACCAGCTCTTCTGCCCCAAGTGCGGCGCCAGCCTGGCCATCGACTTCCGTGACGTCAGAAAGCCGCACACGTACGGCATCAGTGTAAGTTCTCTCTCGTCTTCCTGCCTTTTCTTCCCTTGATATTCGACATGCGGAAGAACAAAAGTCGAGACCGGTGTGTACTGCTCCGAGCAAGAGTGCCGCCTGGAAGTCACGAACCAAGCCCGGCCCTCCCTTACTGACTTTACCCTCTTATAGGCTCGCACGATCTACGGTGTCAATCTGGACGAACTGAAATACAAGAAGTTCGACGGTATTAACAAGGTCCAACCGGTCGGTGATTTGTCGGGCCACTACTGGGACGAAGGGAAAGAGGAGATGAAGTAGATCGATCAGCAAGGTTGCTTTTGTGAATTCCGGAAACGCCATGCTATCATTTTTTACCTTGATCCACACGCAGAATGGATGCCACCATTCGTCTAGCAAACCGATGAACCCGTCCGTATTGGTGAAACGACTTAAGACTTCTGTCGCTTGGCATACAGCTTTTCCGCCGTTGTGATGCACTGTATGTTGGCCGCCAACTTGTTCATTGTCTCCATCCACTCATCATACTCGTCTGAGTCGAACACAATGCCTCCTCCTATTCTTATCGTTAGTAAGTAGAGCTATATCGGAATGTACCGAACAGGCCATGTGAAAGGGGCCAGTCACGTATGAGGAGATTACTTACCGGCCTGGAGATATGCAGTACCGGCCTTCACTAGCATAGTACGAAGGGCAATGCAAGTATCCATCTCACCCTCGCTCTCCTTGCCATTCAAGTCTACGCTATTGTAGCCAAAGTAGCCGACGGCACCAGCATAGACACCTCTCTTCTCTTTCTCCAATTCGGCGATGAGTTCCATGGCCTTGACCTTGGGTGCACCCGATACTGTCCCAGCCGGGAAGATCGAGCGGAAGGCGTCGAACCTTGACTGGCCCGGCCGGAGAACGCCAGAAACTTGGGACACCAAGTGCTGAACGTGGCTGAACTTCTCGACTACCATCAATCGGTCCACGCGCGTCGTCAGGGGGTCGCAGATGCGGTTCACGTCGTTGCGCGCCAAATCCACCAACATGACGTGCTCAGCTCGGTCCTTCAGCGAGTTCCTTAGCTCCGATCCGAGCCTCTCATCTTCCTCGGGCGTCTTTCCGCGCTTGACGGTACCTGCAATGGGGTGCGTGATCACGCGCCCAGCTTCGCTCTTCACAAGAAGCTCAGGCGATGCGCCTACGATTTGGAAATCCTTGCAGTTGATATAGAACAGGTACGGCGACGGGTTGACGGTACGGAGATGGCGGTAGATGTTGAACGGGTGCAACGTCGTCGGTCGGGCAAAGCGCTGGGAAGGCACCGCTTGAATGATGTCGCCTGCTACAATGTGCTTCTTCAAGGCCGTGACGTGGCCCTCATATCCCTTTTGACCAATGTTGGAAGTATACTCCTGATCGAGTTTGATCGGACCTTGCTCCGGCAGGGGAATCTCGGGCGCATTGAGAACCTCAATCAGCTCGGTGATGGTGGCTGTGGCCTTCTGGTATTCCGCCTCGAGGTTTCCGAGGTCTTCCGGGACGGGGATGTACGTAATGACCTTCGCGATGCCGTAGAAGCGGTCGAATGCGACAATGGTGTCGAATAGCATGAAGATGGACTCGGGGATCTTGAGCACGTCGTTCATGGGCCGAGCCGTCTTGGGCTCGAAGTAGCGCACGCAGTCGTAACCAACGTAGCCCACCGCGCCACCCGTCAGCGGCGGCAGGGAGACTTCGGGCACCTCGAGCACAACGAAGCGCTCGAGCTCGGCCTCGAGCCCGGGCAAGGGGTCGCAAGCTTCGCCATGTCCCTCTCCCGTAGTGATGACCTTGCGGGGATTCGCGGCGACAAAGCTGTAGCGGCCCAGGCGCTCGGTGGCGGCGCTTTCGAAGAGGAAGGAATACTCGGACTTGGAGTGAGCTGAGATCTTGAGGTATGCGGCGGATGGCGTTATGAGGTCGGCAGAGATCTGGCCATAGATGGGAACGAGGTTGGCCTTTTTAGGACCCGGCTGAGGCTTCGAGAGGAGGTCCTTAATGGTCTCGCAAGACGGTAGTATCACATCCTGTGAGTAAAAGCACCATCTCTTATTAGTTTTCCAACAGACACACACGCATGGTGGGGTACAGGAGGGATGTGTGCGCGAGCAATCTTACCGCTTGATCCATGTTGAGTAGGAGTCTGCTTGTTGATGTTCTTTGCACCCAGATGCAGAATGGCAGAGAGAGTTCACTTTGCGAGAGAACCCGAGTCTTGGTTGCACCAGAACAGGTGGGAATAGCAGCTGGGTGACTCAGTATTGTTGGTTGCAAGTGACTGTAGTAAGCTACGCCTTGCTTGTTATCCCCGAAATTTTGGCAGACTTCCTGTTATCGGACCGCGGGGCAGTTACACAAAGCTAAGCCCACTAACCATCCCATCAACTTGACGCCAATGCCAATGCCAATGCTACTTTGCGCCGAGTAGGTAGGTATGATGTCTGCAGAGCCTCAGTAGGTAGGTAGAAGTAGATCGATAGAAACCTAATATTTTATCGCATGTTCTATAAAGTTAGCGGTTTTATTCTTCTGTCAACGATAAGGGGAGTCATTTGTACGCCGAAGACGAAGACCAAGCATCTCCAACGGGAGATCAAGTAAGCTCTATTTCTCGTCACACAGACGTGCGAGCGATCCTTTTCTCATCTGGCCTACACAGTTCGAAATATACCCACTGAAGGAACTATGCTGATGCAAAAGACTGTCAAATAACTGCCTACCCAGAGTAATCCTCTAGGAGGCCACGATGTACTACCTACATCTAAAGGCGCCTACAGCTCTGTGGCAGATAGAATCGTGTGCGCCATCCCTATCAATTCCTATCAACTATCGCTTCCAAAAAACGCCAAAACTCTCTCGTAAGGAAGAAACACGATATCCCCTCAAATTGTACCCGTGCCTTGTGATATATTGTTCGAGGACAAACTAGCTCTCGACAGCCAGTGCCTTGACACCCACCAATTTCGCATCCTTTCCCTTGCCTTCGGTCGTGACGACCCAGTACTCGACCCGTGAGCTGTCCTTGGGCACCCTGTAGACCCGGACGTCGTTACCCTTGCCAGCCTTGCGCACAGCTTCCAGGAGCTTGTTATACTGGCCCTGAGGGTCCCAGTCCGCCGGGTCTTGAAGCTCGATGTTGGCCGAGGACGGGTTCGGGTGTGCTATCAGCTTCGCAAAATCCTCTGGTGACACCATGATCTAGTTAGCTTGCTGCAAGAATCCCCTCGGCTGTGTAGAAGTGGCACTTGTCCCATAGATAGGTTCACCACGTAGATGCGCAGAGTCGACGTACCTTCGTCCGGCAGACCCTTCCCGCCCTCATCCCACTTCAGCGCGACCGGGACAAACGGCTCGTCCGCATCGCTGACATAGAACGCGTCTTGCGTCGCCTCCTTCAATGCAGCGGGTACCTGGACTCCGTCGTCTGTGGTCTTGAATTCGAGCTTCGCGCCGCCGCTGCTGGCCGGCTTCGCATAGCCCTCGTTCGGGTCCTTGTTGGCCTTGTCGAGGAAAGCCATGTAGTCTTCGTCCGACGCCATGTTGAGTGACCGGGTAATCGTGAAGCCGCGGAAACTATCGCGAATGCTTGCCGACCGAGAAACGTGCCTCGAGAAAGTGTCTACGGGTGATAACTTGCGGAGTGGCGAGCTACCGTGTGCTGTATGGATCTTCGCACGCTCTATTCTTGGTCGGCCTAGATCTTTCGTTGAAGTCACGATCAGGTAGGGACTTGCTGACGATAATGCAGGCAAACGACAGATTGAATGTCTGAGTGACTGGGGAATTGGTGCAATTAGCATTTGCGATGACCTGCAGGTGTTGGAGGGTTGATCAAGGTGGGCGGTTGGTTTGACTGGTATGACGCAATGAGCTTTCAGCTTGCTGGGTTTCTGGCAAATTCTTGCATGGTTGGATGCACTAATACAGTGTATGTTTCAGCTAACCCACACCAACGCATACAGCCTCGCAACTCATAACAAGTATCGCAGCTAATATATACACAGCCTGGGAAGGTATTACAACAGTCACGAGATGTTCACAAAGTGCCTTGCAAGATATTACTGGGTAGTTTGGGCTTTTGTTCATTGCAACTTGTCATTAGCTGCGGTATCAGATTCCTAATTTCATACCACCATGCCCGTCACGAAAAGCCGTGAGAAAAGCAACCCAGAAACTCCGATACATGGACCAGAACCAGAACGAGGAAAGACATGACCAACTCTTTACGAGCTGGGGGCGAGGTCTTTCTTGAGGGTACCCTGGTACTGCTTCTTCTCCGCGGGCGTCTGGAAAGCACCGTGTCCGAACTCGGACGAGGTGTCGATCCACTTGAGCTCGACCTTCTCCAGAGCCTTGCGCGAGGTGTGCGTGAACATGGACTTGCGGAGAGTCATGACTCGCTTCTTGACACCAGGGACCGAACCCTTGACCATGACGAAGTCGTTCTTGACCTCACCATAACGGACGAAGCCACCCAGACTGGAATACTGTTAATAATAATACTTGACTCGGAATCAATAGGGGAAACGTACGGTGTGATGGACTTCTTAGTGACGTCCTGCTCAGTGGAAGCGTTGGACTCGTTGTCACCCTTGCCAATACGGTAAACCTTGTGGTTGACCGAGGTACGGTGATGGTAACCCATCTGACCGGCACGGGCAACAGTCCACTGGACGTGGGACGGATGCCAAGCACCGATACAAGCAACCTTACGGAGACCCTTGTGAGTCTTACGCGGGAGCTTCTTGGTGCCCCAACGGGCGGTGACACCGTTGTAACCGTGACCCTTGGTGACGGCAATGACATCGATCATCTCATCCTGCTCGAAGATGGTGTCGATCTCGAAGGGCTTCTCGAAGAGACCGTGGCCGAACTCGACCTTGTCGGCAACGGAGCCACCGTTGACCTGGATCTCCATAAGGTGGGCCTTCTTCTGCTTAAGAGGCGTCTTGCGGATCTGAGTGTGGGCGAGGACACGGACAACGGTGCAGTACTTCTTCATGCGCTCGAGCTCGCGGGTCATGCTGGAGCCCTTGGACTCGGAGTGCTTCTTGGCGTACTTGGTGAAGGCCTTCTTCTTGGACTTGTACCAGTTCTTGTAGAAGCGGCGCTTGACCTCGTCGCTCAGATGCTCGGCCCAGACGGTGGTGAGCGATCGGAGACCGCGGGGAGTCTCGATGTAGCCCACAAGACCAACAACGATCATCTAGAAAAAAGATGTTAGCCATAGGCACAAATGAGCCAAGCGGGCTGCGTTGTTCGTACAGGTGGAGTATCAATAATGGTAACGGCCTCGACGACCTCCTTCTTGTGCGACTTGGCACCAGGACGGTCGACGTCGCGGACGATAGTGGTCATACCGGCCTTGTAGCCCATAGTGGCCGTCAGGTGGACGGGCTTCTTGGGGTCATCCTTGGGGAAGCTGGAGGCAAAGAGTGGTGTTGATTAGCAAATATTCTTGAACAAGTACATTTGAAACCCGAAAGATCCAACGTTGGCACAATATTGCCCATCCGCCGCTAACTCGACATAAAGGGAGGAAGACCAATTGCAATCCAAACAGTTGTCGTCCTCGATTTCCCAAATGCGCAGAACCACCTTGCAAAAAAATGGATGGGAGGTACTCACGACTTGACCTTACCCCGATGGCGGGCAGCTCGCTTACGGGGCAAGTATGCCAGCGAACCGTGACGGGGAGCCTCGAACTTTCGGTGAGACATCTTGAAGACTGTTCCTGTCGTGAAGGAGTGCAGTCTCTGTCGTTTGGCGATAGGTGGTTGAGGGGGAGAAGAGAGAATAACTACACAAGTTTTCGACTCTTTTTCTGGATGGATGCGCAAAAAGAGTGCTACCCACAAATTTCCCGGGCTTGGGCTTTCTGCAGTTGGCTGCTGTATTGGTGCGCCCTTGCCCCAATAATTGTTGGTGTGGTAGGTGCTGCTGGGGAAAACCACGGAAAAACTGAAAATGCCGTTAGGGTTCAGAAAAAAAAAAGATAAGATAAGATAGGTGCGACGGTAAGTGGAGATCTCGGAACCAGCTCCCCACTACAAAAGCAGTCCGAAGTGATCCGTGCCACTTT
The DNA here is from genome assembly GCF_038363925.1 of Apiospora phragmitis. Lineage (NCBI taxonomy): Eukaryota > Fungi > Ascomycota > Sordariomycetes > Amphisphaeriales > Apiosporaceae > Apiospora > Apiospora phragmitis. Next base: position 4,082,191 of record NW_027117400.1, on the reverse strand, counting down.
TAGTCACTCGCAAGACACTTGACCGCCATGTGCCTTTTACAACTGACCATATTGCAAGCCGTACACGTACGTACGTAGGTATGCAATATACGATTTTATATAGGTAGTCATAGTCAATGATCCTCTCGGAACAAGATGCTGGTTTCATTATGCGTAATATGTGATTCATTTTCACTGCAAAAATGTGCTGGATAAAGTGAATGCTAGCGACTGTCTTTCGATCTCCAACAACCAACTCCAAGCTCACGTTCGACATCCTGACAAGGCCTCCCTGATGATGTACACGCAGTGAGAAGTACGAATTTAACAATAGAACGATGTAAGGAAAAGGGTATGATCATGACTGTGCTTCCAACAAAACAACCGCCACCGCCACCACCGTCACCTTGCGGTGTACTGATAGCATCAATCGAATATGTACCTCCAGACTTTATTATCATTTACTCTTACGAAGCACCCTCCGTCTTGGGGGTGGGCCCGGGTCCTATGCCGTTCATCGTCGCGCTGGTCGGTGTCGTGGTCTTCATGTCACCAGCAGCCGAGGGTGGGCCAGAGGTTGGACCACCGATGGGGATCTTCTTTTCTTCCTCACCACTGTCGTCATAATCTTCGTCAACATCCATTTTCCTGGCGGCACGCTCGGGCTCGTTAAGCTGAGGTGGAGCTGGTGTAGGGTTGTGTTCCACCCTGGCACGCTCGTCTTGGGGGTATTCCTTGGGAGCGGCGCTGGGCGGTGGGGGCTCATGGATGATACCCTGCATGGGCGAAGGACCCTGCTGCATTGGTGGAAGGTGATTTGGGGGCATTGAATGCGCTGGGGGGTGATGAGCTGCATCTGAGGGGTGGTACTGCTCGTTGCCGTGGCGTTGTGCTTCCTCGGCGCGGCGCTGCATATCCTCAGTGCGGCGCTGGTCATCTGCTGCACGGCGCTGGTCCTCCATTCTACGCTGCTCATCAGCAAATCGATGGGCCTCGGGCGAGTTACGGCGGTACGGCTCGGGGCCACCGCGCAGCGGAGTTGAAGGACGTCGGTGACGCATGTCGTGAAGAATGGCTCTGTTCTCTTCAGAAGCAGGCTTCTTCATCGAGGTGTCCTCTTCCCACTCTCGCATTCTCTTGGGGCCGACGGAAGATGGGCGATCATCACGATGCATGGGTCCTTCCGGGCCCATAGGGCCTTTTGGGGTATGGACGCCATTATCCATACTGCTTGGGCCGGCCTCGGGATGGTGAGCATACGGTGGTGGGTGTTGCGGGTACGCCGACTTGGGCGAAGGCATTCGGTTGTCATGCATAGGAGGACGCGACTCCGGGCGTGGAGATCCCTGTCGGTAATTCATGAGCGGATGAGGCGGAGGACCTCCGTTCGGAGGTTGCGCATTGGCGGGCGTCATACTGGCAGGGATTGTTGGCCCAGTATAGTTGGGGTTGGAAATTCTGCCCGGGGCATGCTGCGATCCCGGAGGCGGTTGAGGTTGGCCGGGGGGCTGGCCCATAAGGAGGACCAGGAGAAGGACCCCGTCTAATAGGACCCGAATTGGGTACCGGTCCTGTGCCTTGTGCTGGCCCAGGTCCGGATGCTGGTCCTTGAGCAGGCCCAGGTACTGGACCAGGACCAAGGGGACCAGGGCGGTTTGGTTCACCATAGGGCCTCATTTGCTGTTCTTGGCGGGGGCTCGGCTGGCGCGGCATGGGCGGAGCTGGGCCGCGGAATGGCTCTCGCTGGTCATAGGGATTGGGAGGCTGAGGAGTGTTGATCTCAGAGAGTCTGTAACCATTGGCGCCGGCTGGTCCTCCGAGGGGACGGCCGGGCTGTGGCTGTTGAGGCGCACTCGATGCTCCGGTCCATTGAGGGGCTTGTGGGCCCTGGGCCTGGTAAGACTGAGGGTGCACATCCGTCGGAGCAGGAGCAGGCCCGCCGGGTACAACGCCATTCGATTGCCCAGCGCGAAGGAGTTGCAGCCTGGCCTTAATGTGAGGATTCTGGGGATCCAGCTCGGCAGCTCGCTGATAGGCATCGAGCGCATCGGCGATTTGGTTGTTGCAGCTCTCGTACAGAGTACCGAGATCATACCATACTTCCGAGATGTAAGGATTCAGGCGAATGGCCCGAGAATACGCGTCCAGAGCATCGCGGTATTGGTTGATCTGATAGTACAGCACACCAATGGAGCACCAGAAAGTAGGGTTGCGCCCGTCGCGATAAACAGCTTGCTGATAGGCCTCATAAGCCTTAGGATACTTCTGCTGCGACATGTAGCATCGCCCCAGCAAATACCAGCTCTGCGCATCACTGTTATCTAAAATGTAATGTTAGCGCCATTCGTAAGTCGATCTTGGGACATCCACCTACCGGCAGCAACTGATTTCTCAAGAAATTCAATGGCGCGCTCCTGGTTCTGGTAACTGCTGCTCTGGTTGTGATGCAGCCAGCCGAGCTGCTGCAATACTTTAGCGTGATGCGGATCGCGATCCAGCACGCGGTTATAGGCAGACTTGGCGTTGTCATACTAGAGAAGACATTAGCTGTGCGTTCAACATTATAGGGTTCATGACTACTCACATCTTTCTGCTGCTCGTGGACGTGTCCAATCTGGAACCATATATCCTCCTCGGTCAACGGTGGCGGGGGAGAAGATACAATGTATTTAAAGCACTAGAAGAGGTGAGCAAGACTTGACCGTATGAAGAGATGGCGGATAGGTACGACAAACCTCTAGACTTTGACCAAACTTGGACTGTTGCTTGTATATTATACCAAGTCGGAAGTAGATCTCATTGGCCTTTTCGAAGTCCGGCTGCATCTGCATGACTTGCGAGAAAGCTTCCTCGGCATGCTCTAGAGAGCCATAGCGGTCATAGAGAATGCCTATCCCATACCACAACTTAGGTTCCTACAAAGTGGTCAGTGACAGCCTAATGTAGTCAAGGGGTCGCTTGGTGGACAAACCTTGGGGTTAGGCAAATTTACGAGAGCCGACTGATACGCGGCATACGCTTGCTGCAGATCGTCCATCATCAGATAGCAGTGGCCTATGCAAAGGTCAGTCAGTCATGAGCAACTTTAGGAGAGGTAAACAGGCGCGTACCAAGACTTCCCCACACTTCACCGTTTCTATCATCAATCTTTAGAATGGCCTGCAAGAACTCAACGGCCTTGTGAAACTCCTCTCGCGTCCTGAGGATCAGGCTGATGGCGTTCATCGCTGGGATGGACTGTGGGTTCGCGCGCAATGCGTGTTCATATGCGCTCATGGCGTCGTCGAGGCTGCCAAGCAGTTCGGAAAAACTGCCTATGTACGCGACGAGGTTAGCGATATCTTACGCGAAGAAGGCCGGACGGAGCAGGCTTACCTATTTGCATCCACAGATGCTCATTGACGGTGCTAATGTGGCGAGAAGGGACAGCAGCGGCCGCGCCATAGTGAACCGCGGCATTGGGCGGGGGCCCTTGCGGGCCACCATGATGCATTTGCATCGGCATCTGAGGCGACGGGTTGTGGTTTGCCATGATGCCCTACCAATCTCAACTTAGGAACGAGATGGTCGGATATCTAAGATGATAGATGGAGAAGAGCAGGGGAGGTTTAGTCGAGAGCCGACCGAGATCTGGCTAGGCCCAAGGCGGTTCGCGACGTACGCGAGACAGCTATGCGCCGACGATTCGATCTGGGGCTCGGCCGTGAAACCGAGGCAACAATGGCGACACGGGACAGAAACGTCGTCGTCGTCGCGGTGTCTGGTCGGGCGTGATAGGAGCCAAGTATATGGGCTGCCTATACTATCTTTCTCCGAACCGAATGGCTGCTGACAGAGTATTGTGGAAATGTGCTCGCTCCCCAACAAGTCTGGCCCAGGCGCGGCAGTAAGTAAGGAGAGTGATAAGGGTGTAAGCTAAAAGCTTAAAGGGAGCGACAGAGTCGTCGCTACAGACCAAGGCTGGATCTTGGGGCAAAGCTCCAGCCTGTGGATGGCAGGGTGTGGGAGTTGAGGGTGAAGGTTAAGAGATGGGTGATAGGTTTGGGTGGTGAACGAGTTCAGAAGGAGAAGGACGGGCGGAGCAAGCAGACAATAATTCTGCTCTCTTCAGTCCTCACTCCTCGCTGCAAACTACCCTTACCCACGGGACGCTCGTAAGAACAACTTTCGTAATGTGGAGCATGCAGATGGGAAGCGGTCCCCTGGAGCAGGCGACATGGAAAAGACCGGGACATTGTGTACTTGGTTGTGTCTCCAATGTACCCATGCTTACTTCGGCTGATTGTGGGGTCGGCGCTTGTCGTACTCTCTCGGGCCTCACCCACACATAAGATGGCACATCCACCCTTTCTTTTTTCTCTTCCCTGCTCTGCACCATATCAAGTATCCATCCCTATATTATTGCTTCTCATTATCGCCCACCCCGTCCCGTCACCAGTCGTGGCAGGTCACCAGTAACACTTCCCAGAACACCCCCCAAGGCTGGCGGAGGACGAGGTGACCAACAGCCATGACGACCGAGTATACCTAATACAGTATCTTATGGCCAACCGGGTGAGGCAGGATAGCCTCACGAAAGGAGCGATATGCTTGTTTCGCCCGGTACCTGATCTGTTCCTGCCATTACACATGGAAACTCTAACAAGAGTCTGTGTATGTGCATTGGAGGAAACTGTCTAACCGTCTCCCTCCCTCTAGGCCTAAGATGAGATGCATTACATGCCACCGGTCCATTGAACTGTAACAGTTCGTTGCTTGCCAGTGCGGCCATTTCCGCCGGCTTCCAAACCACGGTACCCTCTGCGCGAGTGAGTACGTACTTCAGCCCCAGGAACCCCGAACGAATGAGTTTGGAACAGGTCAAGGTTAATGTAACGAACGTGGAGACACTGTACTCGCCAGGTACCAAGGGGGACCTTAAGCCCGCACCAGCCAGAGGTTGCTCCAAATTTGGCCCATCGCCGTGGTGGCGGCAAGGAACATTTGGGAAAAGCGGTACCCTCCCATAGTTTGGTACGGCGGAAGGAGACTAAAAAAACAAGGTGTGCCATCCAACAACATCCATGGACCATGGGCACCTAGTATATGATGATGACACGCCCTGCCTCGACGTCCTAATCCTCCTTGTCCTCCAAAAGTGTCCTTGTCTCCGTTCAGCCGCCCACACACCACACACCATCCGTCAGGCCACTATCTACACCCCCAGGCCCACCCGCACCACACAGCACCCGGTTACACAAACACACACACTCACGGCCACACTCCCTCACCCACTAATCCACCCATCAAGGAGCCAAGAGGAGGCCATTTAAATTGAGGGACGCTTATCGCAGCTCGGAGTATTTATCCTCGCCAACTGGCCCCGTCAGCGCTCCGAATTAACAGAAAAACGCGCAGGGTGCATTACTCAAGATGGTTGATTTGTCCCCAGCCTTCTAGAAAATCCTTTCCTCTCACACGCTGGCCTACATACAGCTCCTCGAAGTACTTCACGCGCAGCACCCTGACCGTCAGGTACCTTACCTTACTTCCCACTCCTACTTAGTAATCGCACCCGTCATCGTTCGGCTATCCAGGTCGGTGCACGTACACGCCCTTACTGTTTAGCCCAATCCCAACCCGCGGTCTACCTACAGGCTACAGCACTACCGCGACAGATGCATCATCAGAGGAGCCGGATCATCGTGGATGATGGGCGATCTTGACACAACACCCATACACCGAAAAGCAAACACACAGTTGAGGTGATCATGCTAAAGAGGTTTTGCCCGCCCTCTCGGTAGTGGTAACCGCTAGCCTCCTCCTTGGACAGTGTGAAATGTGCAAGTATGTGGACTGTGGAACTATCGACGGATGAGAGAGATTTGATCTTTTGCTTCATCTCGGTCGTTAGCGAAATGTTTCTGGCGATGTGACCGTATGTGTCTGCCAAGAGCGCCGACTATTCCTCTGTTCGGTGCTTTCCTTTGTGGGCCAAATCGTGTCAGGTGAGCCGCTATTGCCGGGCTTTCTGGGCTTGGCCGCGGTGTCGAGCATGCAGATCGTCCCATCGGCTGCGGAGACGCTACCGAACAAGCGCTGGCCAGCCAATATTACCGTGAGCCTGAGATACTTGCCGTGACAGCGTGTCTTAATAATCGGTTCCATTGCGTACGTGCCCCCTGCGTGCCGGCTTGTCGATACGCTGTGTCACATTCATCTGGCCCGGCTTTTCGAATATGCACCGACAATATATGTATTACTGTATGTTTAGAAGATTTACATAGACAAAATCTATCTATGCGTCTGGGGTATATCGATCTGGGTCGGGATTCGCCTGCTCCATGCGATCTCTTTGTTAGCAAGGGCCAAGCAAGCAAGATTGGGCGAAACAGCCCCCAACTCGTTTCCAGCAACTTGTTTCGGTCATTTGAGATGGCACTGGCGCATGAACGTAAAAGAGGGAGAGGCTGAAAACGGCACCATTGTGAGCAGAGCCGCTGTCCCAGCGAGGGCCCCCTAGAGTTCGGGCATTGCTAGACCCAAGCTCCGGGGCGAGATAAGGTACGCTCTAACGAAAGTTTTCCCGAAATATATCCCACACGTCTAATGCTGTCGTGTGTCGCATGTGGGTGCGTGCATCATCATGTTTCTCTGTTGTGGTGAAAATGAGATTGGCTTTGAAACATCATACTTTCTTACCGAACAACTTGGGGGATCCTTCCTACTCTTTAGTGGAAAGAAACGCGATGCTATTCCGGAGGGGTTAATAGAGCAATGCTGCCAAACTGCGACGTGGTAGTACCCGTGTAAGAAGAGGTGAGACTCGGAAAAAGAATGGTTGTTGCTGCTGACGCTGCTTCTCCAACATTCACCCTCTAGCAGCCGCTAGACCTGTTTCTGATTCCACCCACGTGTTGAGTGGGAATCGTTTCTGCCCAACTTGAGATTGATTTCACTCTCACCGCGTACGCAGACTGACTGCTGGTGCGTGCGGGTTGGTGTCTTATATCTTGTCTTGGAGCTTTCAGTGAACCGGTCTGTCTTCCTTTCTAAGACGAACTATACAGGCGCTAAATCATACACTCCCGCACTGTAGTAAACACGGAAAATTGTGGAAGCTCAAAAGCTACTTTCTATGGCATCCGCAAAAGTGTAGCATAGTATAAGAATATTGAAAAATCAAATGCCGAGAAAAGGGCGCATTCCCATTGACTATCATCATGGGGTTTTTTTTTCATACATACCCCCAACTTCAAAGATATCCGCGAGCCAGTAGTCATGGTCATGCGATGCAGATGATAGATGCATGTATGTATGGCATTCTAGACGAGCCGGGCAAGCATTCACCTGTGCTTGGTACTTTGCCGGCCGTTGACGAGTTATTACCAACTTCGTATATAAGTGGCTGGTGTTGCTCGGCTTTTGTAACGAGCGGCATTCAATATCTGCGGGCGATATGCCAGGGTATCTATGTGACGAAGTGGTATGTGATTGCCCGGAGTGGCGAGGGGGGTGCATGTACGGTGCGTATAGCATGGAACGGGAGGGGAGATATCGTGGACATACCAGGAGACACAACGGAGTCTCTTCCGTTCGGCGAGGAGAGAGGACGATCCTCTTTAGGCTTAAAACGCCCGCGGCGTCAGAAGAAACAGCTGACAAACCTTAGCTTGGATGTTTACAGAGGCCAGAACGAAAACAATGAGGCAATGATGGACGCGATGCAAAATTTACGACGTAGTGGTAGTCGGTAGTCGTGGTAGAGTCAGTCGTTCGTTGTCCAGACTTTGGGCGGCGACATGGCTAGGGCGCGGGCTAGATGGGGAGAATTCCTGGGGCTTAAGGGCTTAACTCTCGGCCCCAAGCCCTAGCCTAATCAGAGCATCTAGATCGAGCCCCCCGCCACCCCTTGTAGTAGGCTATACTTGATTATGTATTATTATGGTACATACACACATGTGCTGTGCTGCTGCATACATATGCAGACCAGGCCTCCTCATTCGCCACGTACGGCGGTATGTATGTACGATTTGTTTCCCCCATGTCCTCCGCCGATGTTGTGTGTGAGAGAGTGAGTGTGAGAGGGTGTGTTGCTGTCGCTGTACGAGTGCCCCCTCGGTGGCAGCTCCACTCACACACTCTCTCACACCTGTGGGCAATACATATATCATGTATGTACTGTACGCATATAGTAATACGCGCATACATACTACCATCCATTCCCAGTCTATCCATGACAAGAACAAGACAGCGCGCGCGAGATGCAGTAACCAGATTGCCTTGCCCTTTCTTTCTTTGCCTGGCTGCATGACTTGGCGTCCAGGGTGGGTTGACCGGCTCCGTCACCCATGCGTTCGACCCCACCCCCCCTTGCAACCGCCTTTCATCATCATCGTCCGTCAGTTTGCCCGCACGAGACAGCCGAGAGAGATGGCAGAGGCTTGTGTTGGCTCGTGCTAGCGGGGGTGACCGCAGCGGCGCCCCTTCTTCTTCTCACACTCGGGGGAGCAAGCCACACAGGAGATAAGAGAGCCACTTGCTCCCCCCATCCCACCGCTGTTTGGGACCCGTCTGTCTTTCTCTCTGCTTGCCCGCCCCTGCTAAGACCAATTATGCATGTACAAGAAGACCACTTACGCTACGCTATGCACGCCCACGCCCGCGCCCACACACACCAGATGAGACTCGCTCTAGGGTAGAACTGTGCGTCAGATGTTGAGCTGGTTCTAGTTCCCTGCAGTCCCTTTATTAGTCCCACGAATCAGTCCCCTTACCGGTCGGCTTGGCGTTCATGTTCATAAAAGGTACGGACGGTACTGATGTATGTTTCTCGCGGCCTCTTTTTTAGCATTGATGGATACAAATCTGTCTACTGTATGGAGAGCTTGGACCCAGACCCCAGGCTGCCCTTTGTTTTCTGCTGCGCCATTTCTGATCCATCTTAAGGGGTACTGTTACAGGGATGGGGCGTAGATTAGTTACGTAGTCACTTGCCCCGGCCAGAAGCCGAGTTATCAATTCGGGAAACGGTAAGTAAATATGCAATGCGTGATGATATAGATATATATCCATTCCTACCTAACCCCCTTCAGAAGCCCCTCCTCCTCCTCCAGGGTGGCTGATTTGTGGTTTGCTGCAAGTCTGCTTTCGCTCGCTTATTTACAACGGGCGAGAAAGGTAGCTATGATAGATACGATACGGCCGGGGGGGTGGGGGGTGCAGTTGAAACACGGCCATCTTATTTTAGGCAGGCCTGCAGAACAATTCTGCGGGATCGGGACGCATGAAGCGACAAGGAAGACGCCGCTGGGAACGATGGGCGTATGTAGATCGGATCATCGAACCTCCATCAAGGAGCATCTAAAACACGCCCCATCCGTTTGTCCCCGAATTAATGAAGAAATAAGGCTTGATCATAGAATCACCGACGAGCCGAGCTTTCCCCCGTCCTCCATGGGCATGACGGTTGTCAAAAGCCAAGAAAGTTAGTCAGAGGGTCACCGTGTGCCTGTGTTTCTTGTGTATCGTCTTGTTTTCCGTAGCACTCGCTCGAAGAGATGTCTGTCTGCACGTACATACATATGCATCCGTTCGCCGCCGTACACAGCCGATCCATCTGTGGTGGAACAGGTAGATTATGATGCTGAGACAATCTGTGCCTGTCTGAAGTTTGTCAGAGCAGGTTTGTCAAGGTCGTAGCTGTCTTTCTCCACGCCAGCCACAACAGTCAGACTCATCTCGGATGCCCATGTATTATTAGCTAATGCCCGCCGTGCCCAGCCAGCGCTTGCGGCGCCACGACGTAGCACGTTGCCGAAGGCTCAAGTGTCCGACGAAACAGCATGCCTGCACCACATGAGTGTTTGAGAGACGATGCGAGATTGACATTATATAATACAGTCTTTGCGATGTATTGTCGCCTAACAGACCTTTGGAATAAACTATCTCGAAAGCGTCGAGGGTCAAGACGAGAGGGAGAGGGCCGCATCAAGAATACATTTGACTATCCACAACACCAGCCAATTCCAATTCTATGTCCTACTCCATGCGCATGCTTGACTAGAATACAATAGAATTCCCAGACTCCGGTAGGCCCCAATAAAATGCAGCAAACTCCTATGACACTTCCTTCTCGTGGTCATGATCAGGGTTGTAGTTTGTCTCTCCCAACATGGCCGTGGGTTGAGACGTCATGGCCGTCTGGGTACTAGACTGCGGTTGGATGCTTATGGTCGGGTCACTGGTTTGATTGGGTGGTTGAGATGAGCTTCGTGTAGACGTCGCTGCATGTAGTCTTTGATCCAAAGCCTTGAGCGCAAGAGCTCGTCTTCTTTCTGCCTCGGCTCTTACACCCCCAGGGGCACCTCGCGGCAGATAGCTGCCACCCTGGCCGGTCGACGCATCTCCTGGTGAGAATGGTGTGCAGACCCTCATTGCCACTAGGGCGTTGAAAATTTGGTCCGAGAATGCGGCGACAAATGGCTTTACGGGTCCCGGGAAGAACTCGGCAAAGGCAAAAGTTTCGCTGGCATCTCCCCGCATCGAAGTCGGTTGCGAGGAGTCGAGGTCAGGAAACACAGTCTTGTAGAAACGCAGGTAAGTCCAGCTTGTTAGGAAGGCGAACAAAGCCAGGAACAAGGAGGCGCTCGTGAGGAGCGGTGTCAGCGAAAGAATCGTCACGACACCAATATATATCAGAGGAAACTTGGGCACCCTCATCGACAAGATGCCACGGAAAAGGGTGACAGTATGCGCAGGAACGAGCTGGCTGAACGCGACGAGGAAGGATATCTGCAGAGGAATGGTTCCAGCAATCGTGGTCAGACTATCCAGCGAACATCATCAGTATTTGTTGATAGCCAGTGACAATTATGAATAGGATTAGGGGTTTGCCACTTACGTCCACCTTTCGTTGCGTGTAAGCGTAAACAGCATCACCAACACCAGGAAGCAGAGCAGGTTGGGTATGAGAGACACCACCAAGAGAAACTTGGCAAACTCTCTGGACGACCAGGCACGTTCGAGGTAACGCCCACCATGGAACAGCGTCAAACCAGCAATGGACAGCGTGAAGATGTTACTCTCCACCAAAGCGGCTGTGACGAATGTCCATGGGTAGAACAGCGACAACTGAGGTACCAGAGTGAGCCACTCGACGACGATTTCCGACTGCGCAGACCATTGTCGATATCGCACTGCGGCACTCAATACCGACTGGAGGAGTAGAGCAACCAGCAAGATCCGGGTGACTGGGGGAATGTTGAGTCGCGGAGGCATGGCTGTATGCTGACAATGGCGTCCTACGTCAAGCGAAGTCGGAGATATCCATACACAACAGTCCCAGCGGGTATGCGAACAGGTTCCTGCCGTCAATCGATGCTTCGGGAATCCCGCTTGCCGGCGTGGTCAAAGTGTGGATGAAGAAATGCTACGGGCGTCGAATATAGCATCTATGCACATCATACCCCAAGAAGACACGTTCGGGTAGTGTCGCATCACGGCCAGAGTCAGAACAGTCGCGCCGAAGGTGGCCCAAGCTTTTCGGCCTTTCCTCCTTGATTCCTTTTGGTTACCTAAAGCTTTTCCCAGCTCGCCGGTGACAGAAACGCTCACCTTGAAGAAATAGGCTTGGCATCGAAATGTGGGGACTTGGCGGGACTTGACGAGCGACCCGCAGCCAGGGGCGCAGATTCAGCATCGGTAGTGCAACCAACCGCTTCGAGTCATGGTTCTGGATTCTCTACCTCACAGCCGAAACATTCCGTTGAAATCAGGATCCCTTCCAAACAAACATGTACTGGCTTGCTGGCTCGGTCGAGGTATTTACTAGTTCGGACTTCATCTTTACTACACAATAGGCACAGAGATTGCGAGGGCGGGATGGATATGGGCCAAGCCAAGTGCTCATGGTGTCCCGTACGGATTCCCAGTACTGACTTGGGTACCTTGCCTTGTCCGGATCAATAGTCCTTTCCCCACCCCTCCATGTTGTTTGTAAGGTATCCATCTTCGGCCATCTCTAATAATACGGACAGAATCAATCACCAACCGTCACTCTCGAAGAAGACCTCACGTCAACGGCAGATCAACTAACCGCTGATGATGGATGACACTATGTACTGTTCAGACTGATATTGTGTACTCAGCCATCCGTCCGGCTCCCGACAACAATTGAATCTCTGCAGACTTATATCCCCCGCTACATGTCAACGCACCTGCAGTCTCGGCAACATTAGACTGCTACCCGGAAGACCCCAGTCTACTGATTGGCATCTTACCCGGCCCTCTGCCAACACAACACACCTGGCCAGAAACCTGGCTTCATGGCCGGAGAGCATTGCCGCGAAGGGCACACCATTGAACGCCGAGTATTGACCGTCTTGGCCATGGCTTTGACACCGTCCAACAGTTGCATACACGCTCAAGCAAATGCATGTTGGTGGTTTTTTTTTATAGATATTCTACCCGAACTTGGCGACTCCTTCATTGCGGGAAGCGAATTCGCTACCGACGACTAGTCAGTCCACTGCTGTTCAGTCGGCCACTCATCATTGTGGCATCTCAAATTGCATCATGCGCGTGAGCTGCTAGCTGTGCGTGAGAGAAGCATGGAAGGCTAACCGTGTTGGGATAGTAGTCGGGACACAACGATCATCTGTGACCAAGCGATTGTGTCTGCCGATCATCCACTTGGAATGTTTCTGTTTTTACTCCGTACTCTTACTCCTCTGCTTCATCGGGGCAACACCCACGGCCCATGGCATGGCAATGATGTCGAAAGCCCCAGCCGAGCTGCAGTAATACTTCAAATTCGGAGATGGCTGCTTTGTTACCAAGCCAGTCAGTACAGCTGCTTCAAGTGGATGGTTTCGTTCATTTCATCAATGGCCGGTAGAGCGATGAACCCAGTGCCAATCGAACACCCAGCCCAACATATTGAATGCTCCTTTGACTAGGCTTGTCTGGTCTTGGCGGCCCATCCTAGCCCCCCTGGCTCTTTTCGGGGCTGCCAAGGTTGTGTCGACAAGGAGATTGAATCAAGCATACATACTGTGACTGGGCTGACGGACCATTCGAGATTTGATGTTCCAGCATACCTACCTTGGTCCTTCCAGCCTGTAGGTACCCCTAAAAGCTTCAGGGTAAACCCCACGGTTCGGTCAGCATGCCCGCCCGTCTTACCAGAATACAAAGTTGCCAGGGCATAAGGAGCATCTCTGGCTTATCATTTGACGCTCCCATATGTATGTTGAGCGGCAAAATACATGCATCTACATGTAACCTGCATTCCGTTATCGCGTCCAGAGGGACGCGCACTGAGGAGGTGAGAACCATAAAATGCTGAAACAAACAAGGCCTCTCTGATGTGCTGGCCGCTTTCTCTCACCTCCATACCTACGTACATGAGCGAACGCCTGCATCTGCAAGAGCCAAGACCCTCGGCCTTTTCTATTCAATGTACTGGTCAAGCGACCGTAATCGCATGATTACGCACTGCAGGGCGAGATCCCGATACCTCATGTCCTGGAGAACACTGTCAAGACAGAGCATCGCTTCGTAGAACAAGATTACTTCCATGATGCTCTGATGTCGACGAGAGCCTACTCAAGTTTGAACGCATTGATCACGAGGTATCGATTGACGAAGAGGCCAAATGGAGGTACATACCTGACAGGCAGGGAAGGGTTACATTCATGATGAATGTACATGCGCATGGGATGATACATGCATAGAAGACCATTTGTGCACCCGACACTAGGTACATCGAAACCGTGCTCTACCATACCGGCCCAGCCGTTCACTACAGAACGCACTAGGCAGAGAGACCCTTGGAGATGTGTCGTGTCGGAATGGAGCAACGGTCCAGCTTTTTCCCGAGAGATCCAATGCTTTCATCTGTTCCCATGGATGATCAATATTGCATGCACAGCAGTTTATTGTACATACTCCTAGGTTACTTTCACTCCCGTACACTTCCTCGACTCCTTGATCGCAGAGGAAACGGAACCGCATACATCTATCTGCTTGCTTGCGTACTTGACCTGGACCGACAGACTCCTTTGCCTTCATCGCCCTCTGGTACTCAGCTTATTTCTTCGTACATACATATTGTATTACCACCACCCGACAGACTAGACGCCAGTCAGTTCTGCAGTCGGGCAAACCAGGACGGTTTGGGATGAAGCTTCTTTTGCTGGCAGCCCAGCCTCAGACAGTAGACAGCGAAAAGAAAAAGAAGTACCGGGCACACGCAGGCACACACGCATCAAATCGCCAGAGAGACAACAAGCCCCTAGTTTGACTCGACTTGACTCTACGTACCGTTTTAAAGGTCCTCCAAGCAACTAAACCCATTCTGGCCCACTTTAGCACCATCTAGGTTCGGCTTGGCTTCCATGGGAGAAGCCCGCTTTCCACCTTTGAGAAACTGCGCTTCTTGCCATTCTTCAATTTGATTTCCACAGCAAGAAAATCTCACGATACATACTGGCGACAAAGAAAAAGACCTCCTGGGCTGCGTCTCTCCTTCTCTTCGCTCTTACTGCCAGGTCATTGCCTGATCCAGCATCTCAGCACTTTGAGACAGACGAGAGTACCTCTGAACTCCAACGGCCCGGGTCAGGTTCCCCAGCAACCTGAGCTCATCTGTTTCCCTCCCGCTCTATTCTCGGGCTCACACAACACACGCACTCGCGCTCTCTCCCTCTCTCTCTCTTCGCAGTCCCTACGACATTACAAACAAGCAGGAGATCTCGAACTCGCCTCGCCTCAATACTCATCAGGCCGGCTAGACTCACTTCAAAGGACACCATTTCAAAGCAAAGCCAAGGGTAGACACCTAGTTTGCTCGCAACCATGAAGGAAATTTTAAATTCAGAAAGGCTGAATTATCTAATGCATGTCTCTCAACCTCCATCGCGGATGCTGTTTTCGTGAGATGATTGCTGACCTCAGAAACTATAGATGGCGATATCTTATAGAAGGAAGTATGTAATATTCATGTTGACGACATGCATCGTTGCGCGATACTAACAGTGGCGTGTCTAGATTACCGAGAAACGGCACTCAAGTTCCAAAAAGAGTGGCACGTTCCAGAACCGCATCGGCAGCTGGACTTCGCGCGCTACGTCAAAAGTCATGCACTGGTTAATGTAGTAAACAAAGGCCTTCTGTACAGCTCAGTTGAGCGAAAATGGACACAATCAAAGGTATGTTCGGTTTTTTCCAGAATGTGCCTTTTCGTTGCAATGCATTGGTGCGCCGATGTGGTGCGAGACGGCCGATTGGAGACGGGGTGGCATCTCAAAAAACCAAAACGTTGCGCGGATCCAGCCCAGGGGCAAGGCCACTGACATCTGTTGTGCAGGTGCCTCAAAACGCAGCGGCTGAGGCCGAGGCAGTCGAGCTAGGGGTGTTTGGCCCATTGGATCAAGACGGATCCCCTCATCAGTATGCAGACGAGGAGGACGCCGATGCAGACCATGAGGACGACATTCCGGAGCATCCAGAAGAACCTTCGCCATCTTCTGGCGACGTCGAAAATACTCGGAAACGCCCAGGTGACAGACCGCAGCAGCCGCAGCTCAATGGCGGTTCCCCGGCTAAGCGCCCTCGTCTGAGCAATGGCTACGAAAATGGTGTCAATGCAGCCACCGACCCCATGGAACTTGACAATGCCACTGACAACCACGCTTACCCGTCACCCCTGGAAGGCGAGCAAGCGCCGACGCCGACGCCCCGAACCGACGGTACGGATCAGGGCACGCAAGTGGAAAAAGTCCAAGAATTGACCACAGAAACCACCTTCATTCCCTTGGGCACTGGGGAGTCCGTTTTCTCGCCGCAGGCTACTTTCAAAGTCAACAGTGCAAACGCACCCGTCCTGCTGCATTGCCAGTGGAACCCACAAGATCCATCAATCTTGGCGGCTGCTGGAACCGATGCGCTAGCGCGAGTTTGGACCGTCTCGCGTGCGACAACCACTTTGGCTGAAGAGGACCCTGCAGCTGACGGTCACGTGACCAACGGGGATGTTACGCCCCCATTCCACAGCCTCATCGAGGACGACATGACGGCCACCTCCATGGTAACGGCCATGGCATGGAATGGGGATGGAACCGTCATCGCGATCGCCACGGACTCGGCAGAGAAGGGTCGCATCAGTCTGTGGAGCGCCGACGGCACGCACATTCAGCATTTCGAGGTTCCCGAGTCCCCAATAATCAAACTCAAGTGGAATCCGAACAACGCTGCTATTCTTGCTGTTGTTCCTGAGAAAGGCGGAACTCTGATAACTGTTTACGGTGCTACAACATCGAACACCATATCATACTCACTGCCGAACCACGACCTCAACGCCGATCCAGTGGACGTGGCATGGACAAGCGAGGTCGAATTCCTACTCTGCGGGGGCGGTCTCATGGCTTCTTTCAAGTGCACCGAAGATAAAATCACCGAGATAAAGAGGTTTGATACGCGCGAGGACGACAATCTGCTCCAGGTGCAGTTTGATTGGAGATCCTCTTTGGCCGCCACTTGTGGGGAAAAGGGATTTGTTGATGTGAGTACCAACACGACGAGTTGCGAGGCTCATGATTACTGACTGCTATCAGATATGGGATGCTTCGGGCAAGCGGCGTGAGATCAAAGCTCATGATGGTATGACATCGGCATTAGCCTGGCAGCCTTTGGCGGGTAGTCCACCGGATGACGAAAGGCTTCTTGCCTCGGGTGGGGTCGATGAGCAATCTTCGTCTGGAACGCTCTCTCTGGGGATGGAAAGCCTAAGTGTCAGATGACAATGGATTCGCCCATTGTCGCTCTGGCATTCACTCCAGATGGGGCTTTCATCGCTGGCGCCACGAATGAGAGGATTCTCATATGGAAAGTGGGAGACCACAGTATTCCACGGGCAAGCTGGAGCAGGTCGCCACACCCAGGCTGGCTTAGCCCCCGTATAAATGCCGACTCCGAGGACGAGGATGAACATTGTCTCTGTTGGGATGCAACGGGTCAAAAACTTGCTTACGGCGTAAATCATAGAGTGGGTTTTCCTAATGTTCTCTCGAGTCCGCTTGTTTGCTAACACAACCTCAGCTTGCCGTTATCAACTTTCGATAACTGGTCTAGGTCTCCTTCTCCTTTGTATTTGTCAGGACATCCAGCGTCAAGGCACGAATGCGGAGGCTTGCTCATCGAATTTGACTTGCTTCTCGGATAAGGAGTCAAAATACCCGGAGGTATATGAGATCAAACCGCCGGGTGGTGTTGAGTATATCACTGGTGGTCTACAAAGATATTCGTGATCTGGGATGGCGTTCGAATATAACTATCTAGCGAATGTGCTTTCCTGCCCTAGATATGGCATATATGGGGATCGGCTCGTGAGGGACAAACACAGAATCGTCTTGTCTGATCGGCCGTCAGAACCAAGAGTACTTTAGTCTCAGCCACTGTTGGCCAGGGCCCAGTGTGGGAACTCGTGACTTCTAGTTACGACCTGCGCTGGGCCCAATACATGTGCTCTATTATTTGGGCATTAGGGTGATGAGATGATCAATGACTGCTGGGGTTCTCCTCGGGTCGTTGGATACGTACCTCTGGAGCTGATTGGTTTTGTACTATCAAAAGCGTGTTAACACTGAAATACTTATTGGGCACACATTTAAATATTAAAATTAAATAGCGGATGTTGATATTTAACTGCATATTTACTATATTCCAAAGTACATCTACGTATTACTTAGGCGTATATCTCTAATATCTTATTAGACTATGTGTTAACCCCATGCATTCCTACGCCCTTGCCCATCTCAACATGGTGATGGAGTGTTTTGAGAATGTGTACTTGCCCCTTCCATCCCATTTCTCCTCTGTCAACTTAACTTTCTCCTCTCCAGCGATATTTGTGACCTTGACGTTGTCACCAGTGACCTTCAAGACCGTTACATCTTGACCAACCCCCTTGAGGTCAACCGAAAAGTCATCCGTTTCACTAATATTCACGACGACCAGGTTAACCATGCACCCCTCGTCAACCGAGGCACTGACATCGAGCCAGGGAGCGCCATGCTCCAAAGTACCCTGCAGCCATTCCGGGTTGGTCGGGCCCTCGTACGCGCCGGCCGTGACGTGGCAGGCCACGGTCCAGCCGCGCATGTACCGGCTGAAGAGCAGCAGCGGCCACCAGGTCGCCTGCTTCGTGATGCCGTCCGGGGAGGTCATGAGCGGGCTGATGACGTTGACCGTCTGGGCGATGTTGGCCATGCCGATGTAGCGCGACTGCCGCACGAAGACGTTGAGCCAGACGGCCACGGCCAGCGCGTCGGACAGAGTGTAGGCCTCCTCGGCGCCCTGCTCGCCGGGGGCGCGCACGGGGTCCCAGACGTTCCACTCGTCGAAGCAGATCTTGGTGGGCGGCTTCGAGGGCGGCACCTTGTTCCGGACCCGCGCCAGGTCGATGAGCGCCGCCGTCATCTCAATAGCCCGCTCGGCGCTGAGGGGCGCCGTCGCGTTCTTGACGTGGTCGCCGCCGTCGGCCGTGTAGATGTGGATCGAGTGCATGTCGACGACGCCGACGCACCGGTCCAGCACGTGGGGGTCCCACGACGACGCGCCCGTGCCGTCTTCGCCGCACAGGATCAGCACCAGGTCCGGGTCCAGCAGCCGCAGCGCCTTGGCCCACTGCGCCGCCTTCTTGGCGTAGTCCTCCTGCGTCATCTGCTCGACCTGCCAGGGGCCCCAGATCTCGTTGCCGAGCGCCCAGTACTTGACCCGGTAGGGCTCCGGATGGCCGTTCTCGCGCCGCTTGTTGGCCCAGTACGTGTCGCGCGTGCCGTTGCAGTACTCGACCCACGCGAGCGCCTCGTCGAGCGTGCCGGTGCCCATGTTGAGGCACAGGTACGGCTCGACGCGGGCGCCGTCGGCGCGGCCGGCCGAGAGCACGTCCAGCCAGGCCATGAACTCGTCCGTCCCGATTCGTTGCTCTCGACCCCGAGCCAGGCCAGCTCGGGCCGCTTGGGCCGCTGCGCCCGCGGGCCCACGCCCTCGGCCCAGTGGTACGTCGCCACGAAGTTGCCGCCCGGGTACCGCACCACGGGGATCTCGAGCTCCTGCAGCGCCGAGACGACGTCCTTGCGGAACCCCTGCTCGTCCGAGAGTGGGTTGCCCGGGTCGTAGATGCCGCCGTATATGCAGCGGCCCATGTGCCTAATTTCCCCCACCCTCATTGTTAGCTAACCCCTCTCCTTAAAAGTCAAGTTGAAGGCATGTGAAAGATGAGGAAAGGAAAAGGATTCGGGGGATTATCCTACTCTGTGAATCCGCCATAGGTCATAGGGTCAATCTTGGAGAGCTTCTTGCGAGCGTCGACCTCTATGAGCGGGGTCTCGCCGGCGCCAAGCTTCGTGAAGGTCGTCATCGTCTGTTGTCAGTCGTCTTCGACAGTGGATTTTAGGCTACGAGTCGTCAAGAACAGCACCAGTTGGAGACAATAGTATAATTGGAAAGAGAAGAAGAAGAAAAGCCAGGAGGCAGAATTTCTAAGTTATACTACTACTACTACCACAACATCACGTACAACCAGCAATCCACAGCTCCGATTTCAACCTCTCATTTGCTTCCCCCGTCGTAACTTTCCCCGGTACGGGTGGGGGCGCTCAACTTCGGGTCTTTCGTCGGGGAAGTGCCTGTTTGGGGAAGCTTTGCCCCTCCGCTGGCGGCCCTGATTGGTGCGCATAACTAGATGAAGGCGGAGAGCTCCTCTCTGCTTGGCACTCTGGCTACAGCAGAGAAAGTGGACTACTTCTGGGGACCGATCACTTGACATCTTGAATGTCAACGATCCCGTGTCTTGATCACCACCCGCTACCATCGTCCGTTCTACGTGAGTTTCTCTGCCAAGGCGAGGCACAGCAGCTGTTGGCCCAGTTCGTTACTGAAATATACGTCACACGCAAGCCGCAAGCTGGAGTAATTGTTGATGGAGTTATTCTTGTATATATTCATTCATACCCAGACGATTCGCATGTGAGAGTGGTACCACTTGCATGTGCTTATTAAAAACCCGAATTCCCACTTGGTGTATCCACGTCTGTCAGTAGATTCGAGCATATCCTCCAAGTCGTCTAGCTTCGCCATGCACTGTCGAAGCTTCTATCTCTTGGCGATATACCGGTGCGCCTTGTCCATGTAAGACGATATCTAGCTCTGGAACTTCTTGAACTTCTGGACAACTCTCTCGATACCGTCACAACCGAGCTTCAAGACTTCCATTCTGGGTCCGTAGGAGAATCGGACGACTGTGGCGATGGTAAGTAAGTACAAACAGTCAGGGTACGGCATGGGGAAAAGTGAATAAAGGAAGCAACTCACAGTGGTGGCAAGGGCTGTCAAACAGATCTCGTCGTCGTGCGGGGTTAAGATCGAAGAAGATGCCGGGGACGACGATAACCTTCTCCTCGAGACAGGCCTGGAAGAAGTTCAGACCGTCGGAGATGGGGCCGGGCAGACCCTCCAGGTTCAGCCACAGATAGAAAGTGCTGTCCGGGACGTACTTGATGACAAAGCCCATGTCACGCAGACGCTTGAGGACGTAGTCTCGCTTGTCCTATTTTCCACGAGGTTAGTACAGGGGTCTTGAACGACGGTTATCAGGGGTAAGCTTACTCGGAAGTGGCGCTGCAGCGCCACCATCTCGGTCTGTACCAGCGATGGCTCAAGCATGGGAACAGCTGCCTCCTGGAAGGGTGCGTTGGCACCGCCATCCAGGTAAGAACCGCAAGATCCGATACTTTGAACTGGTCAGTAATTTTGTCAGAATCGGTGGAATGGAATGTGGCCACTTACGCCTTGATGAACTCCTTGGCCCAGGATCCACGCGATTCGCCAGCCTGGGAGCCGGAAGCGCTTAGTGAGACCGTCGATAATCAAAACATCATCTTCATCCACATCCTCTACATTCTCGGCAGCAGAAATGGTAGTGCCATCGCAGTTGCTGGTGTAGTTGTAGCCCGAGTAGAACTCGTCGCTGATCAGGGTAGCCCTGCCTCGGCAGATGTCTTGGATCTCGGCCAGCTCAGGGTTGGCGACAACACGACCCGTGGGGTTTCGGGGGTTGGAGGTGAGAATGACCGAGGTACCACGGGCGATCTCCGTAGCGATCTTATCGGGGTGAATGTGGTAACCATCGCTCTCGTCAAGCGGTGTGGGAATAGCCGCGAAGTTCTTGAATAGCGACAGCATTTCATTGTAAGCTGTGTAGTCGGGGATGAAGAAGCCGACATAGGCGTTGTTCAGCACGGCCGCGATTCGGATCAGTCCAGCGCGACCACCGGGGACAATAGCCACGTTCTCCCAGGTGTACTTCGAGTCCTTGCCCTGGCGGTGGTGCTCATTGTACATGTGGGCGACAGCTTCACGGAGCGGCTTGATACCGGCCGTCGGGCCGTACTCTGGGCGGCGGAGGAGACATCGATGGTTTGAGGTCGCGGGAAGCAGCCCTCAATATCGTCCTCGACCTCGGGGGCTCCCTGCCCAGGTTGGCCCATTCATGGGGGGCCTCGAGGAAACCGTACTCGCTAGCTCGCTCGGTACACCAGACTACACCCGTCGAAGCACGGCTGGCATCGAGACCAGCGTGGGGCAAGTGTCCCTCGTGGGCGGCACGGAACTGACGATGGATTTTGGAGCTGGTCTCTGCGCGTTCATGTATTCGTCAGTCTCGATCTGCAGCGACGTGCATATGCCAAGGTGCGCAATGGCGCTCCCGGGTTGCGCCAAGACAGTGGTGTATAGGGGAACAAGACATACCGCTGTTGCTTGGCTCGCCAACACTGAACCGGCGAGACATACGGGGTACACCCGTGTTCCGGTTCATGGAGAATTTGCGGTTGTTGAACATTTTGACGGCTGTTGTTGTGACAAATGTCCCTTGTAGAGATTGTACAAGTAGTAGAAATGCTTCTATTCAAGGCGCTTGGCAACGGTGACTATACGATCAGTCCCTATACACTGTGGAGCTTGGGCGATATAGCTCAATCTGAGCGATATAGCAGAGCTTCGTATTCGATCCTGGCAACAACAACGGGTCGCGGGAAGTTGGGAAGAGTACTGAAGAAAAGAAAAAAAGGAAAAGAAAAAAAAAGGAACAGAAACCTTCAGCTTCACTTCGATTCTCCTGTTATCAAATCCTCCCCATAAAGAGAGTATTTGGGAGCGCCTTTTTTCCCCTGCAAGTGGGGTCGCTCGCTCGCTCTCTGTCCAGTAGTGGCGAGTACGTAAGGTGGTAATACGTACGGCCGGCCAGCCTGACCCCCCTTGAGCTACAATCTGGACTATCTGGGGTCACCTACTCATGCTTTGTGGGACTGAATTGGTGCACGTTTCGATCACCGACTTTTCGTGCTGCGCCAATGATGCCGCCGTTCCGGGGCCTGGTATCCAATGTGGTATCCAATGTGGTATCCAATGCATTAACCAGAGGAAGGAGAAGGAGACGGGAACCATCCCTGAAAAATGAGACATCAGGAAAGCAAGGAACTAGTTTGCTAGTGAAGCTTGACGTGTCACGAAGAATGCGACACAAGTCAAGCCAGCCGTATATGCCGCTCGAATCCAGCAATCTATACCAGACGGATGAGGTGGCCCAATAGAGCCGCCGTGCCCTTGTGGACTATGTGGTGGTAGCCAATACCGGACAGAGTGCCCGTATGCGACCAGCACACCTGAGGGCTGTGAGGTAATGTGAAGTACATACGAGCTGAGTAGGTAAGCTCTGCAAACAAGGCAAGATCTATTGATTGATTGACTGATCCATCTGCCACCCGCACCTGTCTTGCAGTTGTGGGTGTGGGTGAGGGTTGCTGGATCGCTTCTCGTGCCCCGCACAAGCAGGGGTTCAACGCTCTACCCGATCACTCGCGCACACTGGCTGACTGGCCTGCCGCCTACCAACCTAACTTCCGTCAGCTTATTAAGCCGCTTTAGCGCGTTGGTGACCCCCAAGATGCCAAGCTCTCTTAGAGACGCGTTTTCCAAAAACCCATTAACGCGTCCCGAACGAAAGCCTGCAGACCGGTATCGTGCACCGACTGACCATTCTGGAACCGGACAGCATCACGACCACAGCGCCACCTATCCAACTTGTACTTCTGGAGCAGCTGCCGACGACCACCAAAATGGCTCTGATTGTTGACAAGCACCGACCGCGATCACTTGATCAGCTCACTTACCACGACGAGCTATCGGAACGGCTGCGCTCGCTGGTATGGACCTACCATCATAGCCCTCGAAATTCTCGACTTGCCAACTGACCCATCCATTTCTACGTAATATAGGCTCAAAATGGTGACTTCCCCCATCTTCTAGTCTACGGCCCCTCGGGTGCTGGCAAGAAAACCCGAATCGTTGCGACCCTCAAGGAGCTATACGGTCCCGGTGTCGAGAAAATCAAGATCGACGCCCGCGTCTTCCAGACGAGCAGCAGCCGCAAGCTAGAATTCAACATTGTCACTTCTGTCTACCACCTCGAGATAACCCCGTCGGATGTGGGCAATTATGACCGAGTCGTCGTGCAAGACCTGCTCAAGGAGGTGGCCCAGACACAACAGGTCGATCAGTCGGCTAGGCAAAAGTTCAAGGTCGTCGTCATTAATGAGGCTGACCACCTGACGCGCGATGCCCAAGCAGCACTCCGAAGAACCATGGAGAAGTACAGCCCAAACTTGCGACTCATCCTGCTAGCCAACAGCACCGCCAATATTATCGCCCCTATTCGGAGTCGAACGCTGCTGGTTCAGTCGCCGCGCCTTCGATCCAAGATATCACTACGGCGTTGGCCGATTCGGCTAAAAGGAGGGCTGGCCTGCAGCTGCGGGACTTCATAAGCGAATTGCGTTGGAAAGCGGCAGGAATTTACGAAGGGCACTGTTGATGTACGAGGCAGTGCACGCACAAAAGTAAGTCTATGCTGAACTGGTAGCATCATGAATGATTGTGCTGACTTGTTGGCACAGTGAGAAAATTACAGATGATACCCCGATACCACCGCCTGATTGGGAAGCCCTGATCGGTCAGATCGCCAAAGAGATCATGGAGGAGCACTCGCCAAACCGTATCCTACAAGTCCGAGCCAAACTTTACGATCTCCTGACCCACTGCATACCCCTACCACCATCCTCAAGACCCTCACATTCAAACTCATTGCGTTGATCGATGACGACTTGAAATACGATGTCATTAAGTGGTCAGCCTTCTACGAACACCGCGTGAGGACAGGCACCAAGGTCATCTTCCATCTCGAGGCCTTTGTCGCCAAGTTCATGCGTATCTTCGAGATGTACCTGATGCAAATGGATATGTAAACGGGCTATGCTGTAAGATTCTGGCGTTATAGGTCAGGGAACTCGGGCGTTGGGAATGATCTGGGGTTACTGAGCCAAAATACATGGTTATTTGATGATGAAAGACGAGATTAGCTTTGAGAGCCCGCTGCCTTTTCAGGGGAACAGTGCAAGCAATGTGTTGCCAGTATACCCTCTAGAAACCAATGAGAAGAATTCGCACGGTACATTTGGGCATTCCAGAAATACTTTCAGAGGCAACGTCTTCTCACGTATCCCGTATTTTTGATAACCTCAACTGTGACCCCTGGTCAACACCACCGGCATCCTTAGAGTCGTTATCTCCAGAGACAAATGGCAAATAGACCTTCGCAATGTCCCTGCATGTAACTACGAGGAGGGGTGACCAATGCCCCTATATATAGATGAATAGTTTCCAGCCAGTGCCAGACAGCCAATTTCTCTGGTTCGGCTCGGTAGCAGATGCGAATAGGATCAAGTCGGTATCAGAGTAGCGGGCCGCCGTAAACCTCAGTGGGCACATTTACGAAGCAAACTGCGACTTTGGTGATTCATCTAGATACAGTCCGAGCCCGGAGAGAGGGGTACGAGCTTGCGCCGATGGCATAGAATCAGACGAGAAGACTCTTTTTTTAAAAGAGCATATAGTATACTCCGGTTTCCAGGCCACAGATCGACCCTTGCGCTCGCCATATGTGGCACGGCGCGTGCCGCCCGCTTCAATAACACCGTCACCGTCCTCGGCTAGTCTAGTAAGTTCAAGCAAGACCCAGATATTTTATTACTTCTTTCGTGTCATAGTTAGCAGTGGGGAGTCAGTAATATTGGTTGTGTAATCAGCCCAGAAGCCAAGCAGA
Source organism: Apiospora phragmitis (assembly GCF_038363925.1). Lineage (NCBI taxonomy): Eukaryota > Fungi > Ascomycota > Sordariomycetes > Amphisphaeriales > Apiosporaceae > Apiospora > Apiospora phragmitis. Next base: position 4,057,011 of record NW_027117400.1, on the reverse strand, counting down.
TCATCACCCCAGCCCTATAACGCTTCCAATAGAAAATGTCTTGGCGTAGAAAAGGGGAGCAGTAGTAAAAAGGCAATATTACGCCAGCAGCTTTCGAGACTACTCTTGGCACGTGGATACGTGTAATAAGTCGTTCTGGCCGTTGTTTTCGCTTGACTTCACAAAGCATGTGTATTTATGGTGCTACATCTCCGATGTGAGCCCCGTATCGCAGCAGCCACAAGCATGGCTATGCCCGGATGTTGGCTGGGTATCGGAGGCAGGAGGACACGCTGGCCGTACGCAAGAAGTCGCTACGCCGGACGGAGCAGCAGGAGCATTGGGCTGTATCGGGCGTCGTGCATCTTACTAGTAGATGGTGGTTGTGGAAGCACGTCCGCAAATATACCGGGATGCTAGATTCAACGGGGCCGTACGTATAACGGGGGTATACTAAACGTCAGCTCTCGTCACTCCCTAAACCCCCCAGCCGCCCACTACCAGCCCCGCCCCTCACCGCACATCGTACCACCGAAACCGATATCGCATACAGACGAACGCGGTGGTCATGGCGAGTCCGGTGGTACATCGGGAGTGAGTCGCCGAGAATTGGAGCGACGCCTTGAGAAACGAAGCGCGTACGGGGCTCGGAGGCCGACTCTGGGGTGGTCACGTGGATGCACTCAGGCCCAATGGTTGGCTTTCTATTATATTCAAAAGTCGGCCCCAGCTTTCGTAAGTGCAACGCTGTATGCTACAGGGCAATGATGGGTTTGAGAAGAGGATGCCGATGAACGGCCCATCCTCGGAGGGGCGTACGCGACGGACCTGGATACATCGGATGAAGCTGGGTAAGAGAATTCGGTATGTAGGTTGAGGCTCTCTCGGAGGTGGGAACAAAACAAGGGGGGGGGGAGTATTGGACCGATGAGCGGGACACATAAGTGTTAGAGTGGCCCTATCGGACTTGCGAAGGATATATTTCGGAAAAGAATGTTGAATGCCCTTTGTCCGTTTTCCGAATATCTCACGAATTGCGGTACTATCAAGACGGACTACAGTCGGTGTTCAGTTGAGGGTCACAATATATGCATATATGTTGCTGATATTGCTGCTGCCGAAGGGGTAGTCAGTATATAAGGAGCCACCCACCCTTCTCCCCGTCGGAGCGAGAGAGGCTACCACACCCAAACAACGTGCATACCCAGCAATCCGGGACCGGGCCACTCCTCCCACGTTTTCTTTTCATCCGTGCGTATGCCTGCACAACCGTATCTCGAAAGCGTGATTCGGTACAAACGCGTGCAATGGTAGTTGGACCTCGGGCTTGAAGGACGGTGGAGCACCGGGCCTGCGGCAGGCTTTACACAGCGCTGGCACTACTGCGAGTTTAAATTTGGGCAATTGTTCACGACGAGACCCTTTTGTTAGGTACGGCGCACCCTGCTGCAAGCGTGTGGAACACTCTGAGTATTACTCGTTGTATGTATGCCCTCTCCATTTGCTTGCATACTGTAGTAGTAGTAAACGGTCCTCAGTCTTTCTTGCTTCGTGTTGTTGTTCTTTTGGAGCGAGCCTCGGTTCCTTAGACTGACCTAATGCCTCGGTCAGAACTCGGTACTGAACGAACCAGTCCTGCTCTCTCCATCACATTAGACTTTACCAGCATCGAAGTGTCTACGTTTCGTACAACCATATCAAAAAAGGGCGACTGGGTCGGGATGCATCGCACCACTCTCGCTTGCATCCAGTCTACAATGTTGCTATGCACTCGTTGCATTCTAGAACCGGGTCATCAGATTTGCCTATTACATATCTTGGCTACAATGCCTTACCGATCGTAGAGTGACATTATTACTCATAAATCTGCCATCTATCGGCGTGTATGGTCTCGTGGTCACATAGGCGGGAAATCTTCCTCTACTGTAGGTGACCTGTACCTACAATGTGGTGGTACATGCGTGAGACGTATGCCCAAGAAGAGCATAGCTGGGACTCGAGGTGTTACCCCGCGGGGTCAGGAAAGCCAAGCAACCAGACCTGGCTAGCATATGCAGTAGGGTCACGACAGTTACCCAGCTAGCTTCTAGGCATGAAGTAATGGTACGCGAGGCTGTGTCTGTTATCTGTGCGGTATAAGTACGCCAAACGTACTCGTCTAGTCGTTCCTCAGACAGGCCAGGGGTACAGTATCTGGACTCTTAGGTAGACGAAAGACCTGGTGGTCGCCGCGGCGTCGTCACATCATACCTCATACGTACTACGGCAAGCTGAAGTTTCCGGTCAAGACTATCCAAATCTGACCAGCTGGGATAGGCTCCTGGGGCATTTGGAGGAATGACCAAAGCCCAGGCCTGTAAGCATGCGGGGTTGACCCGTTGAAGGGGGAAGACAGGGCTTGGCTTTCCGACTTGATATACGAAAGCGGCAACTGGCCGTACGCAATGACATCCAATGATCCAGTCGGCAGGGGCGGAGCCGGCGTCTTGTGCCACAGAGAGAAACTCGCTGCTTTCTCGTCAGGTCTTATTGCGATGCAACAACGTCGAGAGAGAGAAAAAGACGATGGCTCGGCGTGTACTTCATAACCACGAAGCCCGAGAAGCTCTTTGAGTGGAGAAGTCCCAATTACAAATTTGGCGACTTCCGTTTGAGAGATTATGGCGGAGAACTACCAGGGTATCAATGGGTACTGGACGCTGATAAAACCACGTAAACAACGGCAGGTGACCCTCTATAGAATTCATCCAGAAACAATCTCGCCGGAGCGGTCCGGTTATTGTTTACAACTAGACTATTCCGGCCAGTCTGAGCCGAAATTGATGATGGGCCGCGGGTAACAACTATTGGATTTGGTGATAGAATGGGAGAGCCCGACCTGCGGCGCTGCATTGGGTCCGACTCGATTTTTGTCCTGCTTGTTGGGGAGAGAAGACAGACAGAGAGACATCGAATTATTATTTACGTGGTAATGATATAGACCAATCCCTCGGAGCAACCAGAGCAGTGGCAGCAAATGTACTCGGGAAAACAGGCCGCCTTCCTAGTCCAATCCCTCGTTCTCTGCAATAAGCCAAGAAAGAGGCCAAGCGATGACGCTGTGGGAAGTGCTTCGGCGAAGGGGAAGAAGTACATACAGTAAGTAATGTCTGCCTGCATCAATTGCACTCCAAGGTGCCCGTTGGTCTCGGGCGGACTAAAATCGTTGGGGAGTAGTCCAATTATCGCCTGTCGTTTGCGTCCCACTTCGGTCATCCGTACACTCGGGCAGGCGGAAGGAGCAACGATCAAATGAGATCAATCAATCAATGGGCTGGGCTACCTTACCCCGCGGACTCGCCTTAGATAGCAGAGCTCGTAGTAGCGGTACCTAGGGCCAGGGTCCAGATACCGGCTGTTCCAGGTGATGGTATAGCCATCGACCAAGTACCCGACGGACAGGGGAGGAAGCGTGTGTGCGGCCGAGAAGGTGTGTGTGTGTGTGTTCTGGCGTGTTGCTGTGAGCGTTGCGGTTGTTGGCCCGCCTTAGCGCATCTGCAGGGTCGAATGGAACCTGACAATTGATGGGAACGGGGATCAATGGATGGATCAAGTGCCTTCGCTCAACTGTCGTCTATCAGCTCATTTTTGCCGTAATACAAATAAATGTGCTTCCACACCCCACGGCTAACGCTACCGCCGAGAGATTGATCCCTTTTTTATTTCATAACCATTACCTCCTTTCCGATTCTTCGACCTTAAGAGTGACTCTTCTCCTTGAAGTCTCACTTACCATTGTGTGTGTCTGTGTGTGTGTGTGTGTGTTTGCGTGTGCACGACCGTAATACCACCCGACCTCTGCAATCCCTCTCTTGGCTGTCCATTCTACCATTGCTTGCATTGGATCAAGCTCCCCTACCCCGCTGCAACGCATCGTCAGCTAAACAAGCACCCCCCGCCATACCCGTGTCGCCGACCATGGCTGAAGGCAAGTTTCCCGTGGTCGCGGAGGCCCATGAGGTCGATACCTTTCGTAAGAATCCCTGACGGCACTCAAAAGGATCTCATTATTTGAGTACCAAGTTGAGAAAACGGCAAGAAACCGAGCTGACACCATGTTGCAGATCCTCCGCAGAAGATGATGGAGAGTACGTGATTCGCCAATGGCCCCCTTCCCCGGTGGCACTCATAACGTGTCGCGTGCAATGAGAGTGAAAGCTGACCAATTTGGTAGAGCATCCCAGTAAACCGCATATCGGTAGTAAGTTGAACAAGCCCTCTCTTTGAGTAATGACGGCAAGCTAAAGCCATCGCAGGTATGGAGGAGTACCAACAGATGTACAAGGAATCCATCACCCAGCCCGACCAGTTCTGGGGCAGAATGGCCAGGGAGCTCCTTACATGGCAGACAGATTTCAAGACAGTGCACTCCGGCTCGTTAGAAGGGGGTGACAATGCCTGGTTTCTCGAGGGCCAGCTGAATGCTTCTTACAACTGCGTGGACCGACACGCCATTAAGGACCCCAACAAGGTCGCCATCATCTACGAAGCTGACGAGCCCAGTGATGGCCGCACACTCACCTACGGCGAACTCCTACGGGAGGTTTCCAAGACTGCCTGGGCCCTGAAGCAGATGGGTGTGGGCAAGGGTGACACCGTCGCTATCTACCTGCCCATGATTCCCGAGGCTGTCATTGCTTTCCTCGCTATCTCGCGTATTGGTGCAATCCACTCCGTGGTGTTTGCCGGCTTCTCTGCCGATTCCTTGCGGGACAGAGTCATCGACGCCAAGTCAAAAGTGGTCATCACCACAGACGAGGGCAAGCGTGGCGGCAAGTTGATTGGCACCAAGAAGATTGTCGACGACGCCTTGAAGCAGTGCCCGGATGTGTCTCATGTCCTCGTTTACAAGCGGACGGGTGCTGATGTACCCTGGACAGCCGGCCGAGACTACTGGTGGCACGAGGAGGTCGAGAAGTGGCCTGCTTATATCGCGCCCGAGCCCATGAACTCGGAAGACCCTCTTTTCCTTTTTGTACACTTCGGGCTCTACCGGTAAGTCCAAGGGTGTCATGCACACAACCGGAGGCTACCTGCTTGGTGCTGCTGCGACAGGCAAATACGTTTTTGATATCCACGACGGTGACCGATACTTCTGCGGTGGAGATGTGGGCTGGATCACCGGACACACCTATGTTGTCTACGCGCCTCTTCTCCTGGGTGTCTCCACCGTTGTCTTCGAGGGTACTCCTGCGTACCCCAACTTTGCCCGCTATTGGGAGATTTGCGAAAAGCATGAGGTTACTCAATTCTACGTGGCACCGACAGCGCTGAGGTTGCTGAAACGTGCGGGTGACGACTTTGTCAAGGCCAAGATGCCAAAGCTCAGAGTCCTCGGCTCCGTGGGAGAACCAATCGCTGCGGAGGTCTGGAAGTGGTATTTTGAGGTTGTTGGCCGGGAGGAGGCACACATTGTCGATGTAAGTGCTAGCAAACCTCGCTTGGGTTCTGGTTTTGCGCGTAACATCTGCTAATATCTGACAGACATACTGGCAAACTGAGACGGGATCCAACGTGATCACGCCGCTTGCAGGTGTAACCCCCACAAAGCCAGGCAGTGCTTCGCTGCCGTTCTTTGGTATCGAGCCTGCTATCATTGACCCCGTCTCGGGTGACGAGATCTACGGGAACGATGTCGAGGGCGTCTTGGCTTTCAAGCAAGCATGGCCTAGCATGGCCCGCACTGTCTATGGTGCTCACAAGAGATACATGGATACCTACCTGAATGTCTACAAGGGTTACTACGTAAGTTGTCTGCTGACTTGACGTTGGGGTTGTCATGATACTGATTATTATTACAGTTCACTGGCGATGGTGCCGGTCGTGACCACGAGGGCTTCTACTGGATTCGGGGCAGAGTTGATGATGTTGTGAACGTTAGTGGTCACCGTCTGTCAACAGCGGAGATCGAAGCAGCTCTGATTGAACATCACGCTGTGGGTGAGGCTGCCGTCGTTGGCGTGACAGATGAGCTCACCGGCCAGGCCGTCAACGCCTTTGTCGCCCTGAAGGACGCAAATGAGAATGTTGATGCTCTGCGCAAGGAACTTATCCTCCAAGTCCGAAAGAGCATTGGTCCATCTTGCTGCGCCCAAGGCTGTCTTCATAGTCCCTGACTTGCCCAAGACCAGAAGTGGCAAGATCATGCGCCGCATCTTGAGAAAGATCCTGGCCGGCGAGGAAGACCAACTTGGCGACACGAGTACAGTAAGTTTTTACCAACTCTATAAGACCAACCTGAACGACACTTACTACTGACAATATTGGTAGCTCTCGGATCCCAGCGTGGTCCAGAAGATCATTGGGACTGTCCAGGAATCGCGGAAGAAGTGATTGCTAGAAGCTTCGGAGTAGCGTGATACCATGGGAATTCTTGCGTTTTGCATTCAGGACTTACGACACCTTGTAGCTAGTATTCTTTTTAAGTATGAATTGTGCCATAGAGCCTCGAAGCTCGGCTATGCCAAATGAAAGAGTTATATTCATGAAGTCACTGCTCCATCTCGCCCAGACAGGTGAAAGTGCTACGCCTATTTACAAGACCGGGATATACGCCCTTTGCTCGCAGTGTCTCCGAACACTTCGTGGACCTTGGCCGGGCGAATCCTCCCGACTCAGTCCTGTTGACGCGTCCATTGTGGTCACACGAGGCTGTGATTTCAGCTGCAGAAGGATCAGTCAGGTAGCGTTGTCTAACATACGTTACTGTAGGTACCCTACGCATGGTGTTGGACCGCAGCGGCGGCTTGAACGATTGCTAAGCATACCCTAGCGGAGCGAAGTCATGAGTCGTGAGGTCAATCGGTCGGAGGCATCATCGGACATTGAATGAACAGCAGGTAAAAACGGCATCTTACGGATGCCGAAGGGGGCCTAAGAAGAGAGCCAAGGGACCTAGCTGCACAGCAGAACGCGTAATGGCCCAGATAAGGGTTGTATTGGCAGCCTTGGCATACTCGGACATATGAGGTGGCGGGTATCGAAGTGCCCCGAGGCTTCCACACCGAAGGATGCAAACAAGCGGCCATCGTATAGAACTTGAAGTCATCGATGACCTTTGACCAATCGGTATACTTAAGACAAGACTGTTGGCGTTTCCCGCCCTTTCTTTCTAGAAAAAGTCACCGTCCGAACTGCTGCTGAGAAACGCTGGTTCGGTAGCAATACAAGTGCACAGTCCCGATTGTCTCGTACAAGACGACTTGGCGGCGCTTCACAAGGTCGTCCAGACTCCGGATACCTACCCCCAAATTAACCAGGTCGCCTTTACGGGCTTGAAGAGAGAGAGAAAGAGAAGAAAAGAAAGCAAGCCTACATACAAAGTGAGAGAGTGCTCAGAAGAGTTCGCAACGGCGAAAGGATCTAGATCTCACAACGCCCCAAAATCTGCTATGCGAATGGAATAATAAGCCGATCGCTGTTTTACAACCAATCCAATCGGTTTGTGCGACTGGGGGAAATCGAGTTGGCGTTCTCTCGATAACTAGCTGGGCGAAACTCGACATTCGACCACTTTGAAACAGGCACCGTGTCTCAATCCCAACACCCTGGGCCGAGAACAAAAGAAAGTTCCTACATAACGCTACATTCATGTAAGCAGCGCCGAACAGGATACACAGCCTTAAGAAGATATATTGTATGCGTATACTTACTCTATGTGAGATAGCTAGAGAGTCATATCGTTTGGCCGTCGCTGTCTAGTCACCCCCAATCTATTTCTGTTACTGCCGCTGCCGCCTGTTGGAAGGGCCCCAGCAGAATCCGCAGTGCTAAGGGTCCGGCCAGCGTCCTCAAACAGGGCATCCTCCAGGATCATCCCCGCCAAGCCATGGTCTTTGCCGGAACATCCTGACCAATCCATCGCCCGACAAGCGCTGCAGGCTCCCCAAAAAGAGGCTTGGTACTTCGCCTGGTACGCCTACGTACTTTGTCAGCTAAGGTAAGCTGCACGCTGCTGTGTGTCGTCTGTTGGGTGCAGCAAGCAATACTACGTACGGTACACTAGAAGGCTAAGGTTGGGCAAGGGTAGGCCCGCATCCATCCGTCCTTGCGCAGCCACTTTGACAAACCATCTTCTTCCTTCGGGACGAACACCTTTCTTGCGAGCGCGACCGTCATCACGTTCACTCACTCACTCACTATTCTATTGCTTGGATTGGTATGATTATTCGCCTTTCTCTCTTTCCTCGCTTACATCCTTCTCTCTTCATTCGTTTTGTCGACAACATACTCTTCGCCACCATACACTTCCTCACTCTCTTCTCCTTGCTTTACTACTCTCTCTACTGGCTAAGCAGGGTCCACGGGTGGTTACGAATCTAAGCCCCCGAGAACACTGCCGAGCCTCTTCCAATCCACCACGGCGTGCAGCGTCGCTCGTCTCACTGGTCGCTTCGGTCCATCTCCCACAATCCGCCCAGGTCAGATTCAATCAATCGCCCGATCATCTCCATTGACCGATTCAATCCATCTCGGCGACACAAAACGAATCCAGCCACTGTTTGATCGTACTATTTGATATCGGGATATTGAACACACCGCTTTACATACTCCCAATAGGACCGACTTTGGATGGGAGTTTGAGCACTGAAACCCGTCCCCCAACAAAGGGACTCGCCTCTTTTCAGCATGCGCGGCATTCTCAGCATGGCCGTCGCCTTCCTTTTAGCTTTGGCACCCTCCTCCGAGGCGCACTCGACGAAACGAAATGCGTTGAATTATCTAAGTCGACTGGATGATCCCACGTTGCACACGCCGTCGCACCGCGTCTATGCACACTCGTCCTTTGAGCTCACCTTCCTATTACACGATAAGAGCGACAAGATTCGTTTGACATTAGAACCTAATCACGACGTAATATCCGACACCGCCTCGGTGCAGTATCTGGCTCCGGATGGCTCCATACAGCACGAAGAGTCCCTCTCGCGTTCCGACCACCGCGTCTTCAAGGGCCACGCTTACGTCCAGCACCCAGGCCACAAGGAATGGATCAATGAAGGCTGGGCCCGCATTACAGTACATCGTGACGGACCGAAACCTATATTCGAGGGCGCTTTCCGTGTGAGTGGCGATAACCATCATGTACACACCAGCACAAACTACCGGAAAACTCAGCACCACGAGGATCCTGTTGTCGACTTCGCCGAGGACGAGTACATGATTGTTTGGAGGGATTCCGATGTCAAGCTTGACCCTTTTGCGGAGGACTTGCCAGGCGAGCTGAAGCGCAGTCTTCGTGCTCCTTCTTGCTCATCGGATAGCCTGGAGTTCAACAACGAGAACACTCATCCTATCTTTACCGGTCTCGAGCGCCGCGATACTTCACTTGTCGACTCAGCTCGCCTCTTCGCTCGTGACGGCGGCATTGATGGATACAAGGGCGGCAATGGCGCTGGTGTCAACCTTGCCAGCACTATCGGCTCGACCGCGGGTTGCCCTAATACGCGGAAGGTCGCCCTCGTTGGAATCGCCACCGACTGCACATACACCGGCCAGTTCAATTCTACCTCGGCCGTAAAGGCCCACATCATCCAACAAGTCAGCGCCGCATCGCAGGTATATGAAAGCACCTTCAACATCTCCATTGGCATTCAGAACCTGACTGTCATGGATGCTAACTGCCCTGGTACGCCCCCTTCTACTGCACTCTGGAATAAGCCTTGCGGGCCTGATACGAGCATCACGGACCGTCTGAATCTGTTTTCGGCTTGGAGGGGCCAGTCCAAAGACCGCAATGCGTATTGGACACTGTTAAGTACGTGCAACACGGGTGCTGCGGTCGGCCTAGCTTGGCTCGGTCAGCTTTGTGCCGAGGGCGCCAGTCCTTCCGGTGAAGGAAATGAGACGACTGCTGGTGCCAATGTTGTTGTCCGCACCGATACCGAGTGGCAAGTATTTGCCCATGAGAGTGGTCATACTTTTGGGGCTGTCCATGACTGTATGAGCCAGACCTGTGCCGACGGGACCGTGACCCAGAATCAGTGTTGCCCACTTAGCTCAGGCACATGTGATGCGAACCAGCAATTCATCATGAATCCCTCGACTGGCAACGGCATCGATCGTTTCTCGGCCTGCAGTATAGGCAATATATGCTCAGCGATGAACCGCAACAGCGTCAAGTCGTCTTGTTTGAGCAACAATAAGGATGTTGTGACAATAACAGGTCAACAGTGCGGCAACGGCATCGTTGAGGCGGGCGAAGACTGCGACTGCGGCGGCGTGCAGGGCTGCGGTAGTAACAGCTGCTGTGATGCCAAGACGTGCAAGTTCAAGGGGAACTCGGTTTGCGACCCTTCGAACGAGGACTGCTGCACACAGCAGTGTCAGTTCGCATCTGGCGGGACAGTCTGCAGAGCGAGCACCGGATCTTGTGATCCTGCAGAAACCTGCAGCGGCACAGCACCGACATGTCCGAAAGATGTCAAGGCTGAGGACGGCCAGAAGTGTGGTTCCGACGGCGCAGGGCTTACCTGTGCTTCTGGCCAGTGTACGTCTCGTGACCTCCAGTGCAAAACCATCGTTAGCAACCTTAATGGGGATAACAGCACCAAGTCGTGCGGCTCAGGCGGCTGTACCTTGTCCTGCGCATCGGCGCAATTGGGCCCAAACGCTTGCTACACACTGAAGCAATATTTCCTGGATGGTACTCCTTGTGATGGCGGTGGTAAATGCAACAACGGACAGTGTCAGGGATCCAACTTCATCAATCAAGCTCAAGCCTGGATCAACGACAACAAGCAAATCTTCATCCCGGTAGTTGCGGTGGTTGGCGGGCTGATACTGATTGCACTCCTGAGCTGTCTCTGTAGCTGTTGCCGCCGACGACGGCCAAGGCGCGCGATGAAGCCAACACAACCGAACTCCAGCTGGCAAGGCGGCGGCGCATGGCAGGCTGCGAATGTAGCACGTCCACCGCCGGCTTACGGTCAACAACCAGGATGGTCGCCGTACCAACAGCAACAGCAATACGGTGGCGATATGAGGCGTGTAGCGAGCACGCGGTATGCATAGTCACTGTTCGTGTTTATTGTATGCATGTGCTGTTTTGTAGCGAGCCGCATCGCGTTGCATAAAATAAGATTCGAGAGGGTGAACACTGGGCTGGAATCTGGTAGCCCCTGGAGACATTACAGGCATTCGAGCGGGGTTTTTTGGGCAACGGCGCTATCGAGGAGATGAATTTTTTATCACTTGGTCGACATTTCTTTTGGTCGAAATCAAGGATTATCGGCTGGTTTAGTCTGGGGGACAGATCCCCCCTAGAAATGCGACGACATGAACACCCCTATCATCGTCATTATCGTTTATCGTATATCTCATTGGCAGGAGTTTTAGGAGTCTTTTATATATACCTACGAACCCCTCCTGGGGATCGACCCTGTTATTCTCCATCGAGCCCGCTCGCTCGTCTCTACATATTATTGTTTTACCTCCCCGATCCTCGCCTTCAAGACCGAGACAAGTACTGTAGAAAAGCAAAAGGTGGAAGAAGCAGGCAGGCCGGCCAACTGAATGATTATTGGGCGGCTACTTTCCACAGGATACAGCATAACGGCAGCAAACCGCACATACACTTATGGCGTCGGGACTCCCTTGTCAAGTTTCATAGCTCTCCTTGCATATATAAATAAGCTTAACGATACATGATCAGAGTTTATTCTGTATTGACCGTGTCTATATTTGAGTGAAAGCGTCATACCAGTAGCACACTGCTTCAGCAGAGCATGCGCGACTTGACAATCCGACCTGGAAGAAGAAAAGCAACGAGAAAGGGGGAAGGGGCGGGGGGGAGCTTTTGCCAAATTATAGGGTGCTAGATTGGTAGAAAAAAAGTAGACCTCCCGGCTTCTTCAAAAGGGGTTAAATCACCTCGCGGTTTAAAGACGGGAAACCCCATAGAAGACAATCTTTTCCACCATCGCCATTGACAGAAGCATAGAATATTTCCACCATCGCCATTGACAGAAGCATAGAATAGCCGACACCCCGGGGATTAGGATGAAACAACCAGTTCAAGAACGCCTGCGCAGCATACCAATATGCCCACATACCCAACATGGAAAGCTGTCATCATTATCACATCAAGATATACCTCGATCCCCCGCCAAAGGAAATGTCATACCCATTATTCCGTAACTTCGTTTCTTCCAACGACCATTTTTTTAAGCCCCGTTAATGCAACTGACCAGGATTTTCCGTTTCCGAAGATTGGAAAAAGCAAGGCCACCACGCTCCGGGCGGTAGCGTCGAATCAACCCTTGCTTAAGCTGCAGCGTTGCTCTTGCCCGTCGAACGCTTTGAAGGGGCGAACCTTGTTCGCTGCTCAGCCCCGGCTGGTTCTGTTGGCGCAGATGGGATCCGATCGAGTGCTGCTGCTCTGCGGATCACCTCCCTCTTTCACCCCAGACCCCAGCTCATTGCTGTCCTCTAGATGGGTAGCTTAATGGGTTCTAGAGGAGCGGTCACTGTGACTACTGCGCTTCTTAGGGGTACTGCTTGAGCTCTTCTGCCCGCTGCTACTGCTGTGGCGAGACGACTTGGACTTTTTCTTCTTATCCCCCGACTGCTTCGAGGACGTCGAAGGTGCAGCGTCCTCCACTACGCCACACAGCATGCGCGTGTAGCGCAGACGCGTAGCTGGTATACTCTGTCGATGGTTATTTGGTAAGCAGGGGTGAACAAGAATGATGTGCATAGAGCTTTAGGGCTGTGGTATAGAAAACAATCGCAAGAATTGTAACATCCTTCTTGGCAGGACCCCAAGGACAGGACAGCAGGTAGGTGGAAGGGGCCGAGGCGGATTGCTAGTTTTGGAATCTATCCTTGTAGGCTCCAAGGCAAGAAGTACTACTTCCCGGTTATGACTTGCACAGTGTAACATCACAGGATGAAATTTGGCCTTGCCATCTCGTGTGTAACTATTTCCCAGGCCAGACTGGATGAACGCTTTGCAGTCTGGCAGGCAGCAGGGGGAGTTTCTCGGACCATTGCCGCCACTGCTGGGGTTGTGGCTTGGGGGCGTGGGGGTCAAGACTCAGAGAACGGGGTCCAGAACTTACATCGCCCTCGCGCTGGGCATTGGTCATGAGCAACTCTGGGTTGTCCAGGATTTGAGCAGCATGCCGACGTTGCTCCGTATAGGCGTAGGAGTCGTCCCTGAAGGAAGAACACGTTGGAAGTCAGCCAATTTTGCTCCTTTACCCTTCTTATACGCACACATGCAAATTGCATCAAGTTGGCACATCGGTAAGTTGAGTAGGACGAAGAAAGTCATACATACCTGGAGCCTCGGTTCCGGCCACCCCAATCGCCGCTCGCTCCCTCGGAGTCATCCCCCGAATCATGGTAGGGGTCCTTGCCCCGCGCCTGTCGATCCCGCATCTCGGGAGTGAAGCCGTCGGCGGAGATGGATTGCTGGTAAGGGTACTGGGCAGCAGCAGCATGCCGATAGTCGGTGTTGCTCATGGTGGTGCTGTGAAGGTGGCTATGAGGATGGTATGTTTGGTGAAAAGGACCTCCCCCGTAATAGTGGCTTGTCGCCATTGGAGAGTGGACGATGGGCTTTTATAAGTCTTGGGGAGCAGAGCAGGTGTTCTACCTCTTGGGTTACTTGGGGTATTATTATGTAAGTAGGGTAGGTATGGTATGGTATTGGGGGGATTGAAGGATATCAGAAACGAGTTGGATGCTACTTAAAGCTAGAAGCTCGAAGCTAGAGGCTAGAGGCTAGAAGCAAACACAAGTATAAGTCGATTAATCATCCATGAACGACCGGTCAGATACGACCGGACTGTCTCTTGATGCAGATATCTCGAGTTGGAATGAAAAGAAGAGGCAATGAATTGTAAAGTAGGGAAGGAGGCAGGTAGCCTAGTAGCTACCTAATAAGTTGAAAAGTATGTATGTAGTTATGTACCTACTCAAGGCAGGCAGGCGCAGGCGCAGTGGCAGTCGGTCGTGGGTTCTTTCTTCCAATTGCCAGATCCAAATTGATCGTGGGCCGCTTGAGTGGTGTCCCAGACTCCCAGCCTTTGTCCGGGCTTTTTTTATTGCCAATGGCCAACCTGGAGCATCATATTGCATGTCGAAGAGTGGGGAGGGATCGGCAGCACCACCAATAGCCGCCTCTTCTCTCTGGCCGTTAAGCTTGTTCCACCGCGTTTGCACCCCCGGTCTTTTTCTTTTGGCATGGAGGCTGACTCGGCAAGTATCGAATCCTACACTCCATGCCCATCCATGCCCATCAATTCCTACTTACCTCTATACGGAGTACAGCTCACCGAGTCGTTGTGGTTGAGTGTAACTGAGCATTGCATGATTTGTCGTGGGCTTCTTTCTCTCCATCCTATACCTCTAGGTCACACCTAAGAACAACATTCAAGTGCCATTGGCCTCTCCCCTTGGCTGATGGAATGCTGATGTGGTTATGATCCTACCGGGCGACGGCTCGGCTACAAATCCCGAGCAGGTCTCCTCCTCTTATAATGCTAAATCCTCTGATCTATCACATTTTGTACCGACCCGGCTGCTGGGCCGTTACAGCTGGTTCGCCCAACGAAATCCCTCCGGATGTACCACCCGCCCACCAATGCCAGGGTATGGGTGCATGCGACGGTACCATCGAACGTTTCCGGAGATGATAGATTAACGGCCGCCCTTCCGCCCGTCATGCCCTGCATCCTGAGTGCTGAGCTCAACACCATCAGGAATTAACGGATAACGGTTTCGTGGGTCCCGTGCATACCACGCACTTGCACGGTAGCCCTAGCCTTTGATTGAACCACTATCGCCTATCCTGCAGCTACGCTAGCTCCGTGAAGGCTGCGGCGAGTGCCATTGGCAATCGGTATGGCTTGCTCGAATGGGGAATTCCGCTGTCATGCCTCCCGCTCAATGGCTGTCTTGACCCGTTCCCAGCTGTTGCAACGCTTATGGCGCATAATATAACCTAGGTATGTAGGTTATAGGCTCGGAACCGGGGCCCCGTTCTACTATTGCTCTATTGCGTCTACCGCAATATGCAAGGTCGGTACACCTGTAGCAACCATCACCATGTCCTCGCCGATCCTCCGTATTTGCAGGTCCCAGTATATCTATCTTCCTTTCGTTGCTTTTCTTTAATCCTCGGTCTTGGATCTGGGAAGCCCATGCCCAGGCGCCCTGGTTCGGGTTTCACGTCAATTGGGGGATAAGCTGCGGTCTTCCTATCCGTTTGTGGAGCGGCAGCTGTCAAAGATGCGCTTTGTTTTAGCTGATGCAACCCCCCGTCAGCCACCATGCTTCCAAGGCAGGAGATGGCAGCCCATCTGGGGCCTGGCATATGCATCCTCTACTTCTGGTGAGTCTGGAAGCATGTAACAGTTGCTGTTCTATGTATACCTGCCATGCCTGCGGTAGCTATCCGAACGATCGCATCAAGGTGGCATCCCGATATATTCGGAGGCGTTCCACCCTGGTGGGGTTGTGGCTGACTGCATACACAGTGCATTGGATACTGATGGGAATCTTCACCCTGTACGCTGATGATACGGCTTCCGCCCTTCAAAGTGAAAGATGGAGGCTGGCAGGTTGTACCATTGGTTGTGCAGATAATGGCAGACATACAGTCCTAGTCCTCCCAGTAGGTACTGGTATATCCATAACCTCGACCCCTGACCCCTGGAGTTTTCCGGTTACTCCTCACAGCAAGAGCCAAAAGTTCCACAGCCTGCTGTCAAAACACGCGCCATTCTTCCAGAATGGTCAACCCAGTCCGAGTCATACAGGTTACCACCTGGTGATCGCCTACGAAAGGCTTAGGTGTCCGACTATTCGCGTCTTCGCCAAGATATGCGGTCGTATGAGGTGGTCCGGACAGGCAGGCAAAACCGGGCCCAATTGGAACTGCTCCCCGCTGTGATTCGTGGCGGTCTTCCTTCCGCCGCAGGGTCGGCTGTGCCTTCTTTCCCTGCTGCAGGGCATGACAGGCTTGCCTAAGCTTGCCTATCCTACCCAGATTACTGTTTCCCTGGTTCCGGGGTTCGACGCACTTACTACTTACTAGCTCCCGCTGTTGACGGTGCTGGGGAGACCCACTGGCACTGAAACCCCTATGAGGTGAGGCCAAAACCTGCCTTCCATTCACCAAAATGAATATGTGATATAATACAGGCGAGTGAGACGACGCCGATCTGGCCCGGTTCCTTTGAATGAACCAGGGGCAACGGTTTGCCCTTGAAGCACCAATATGTTAAGACAGAGAGTACCTGCAGGTCTCCCGTCATCACAAGTCATCATCGAGCCCGCCTCGTTTTGTAACTCTCATCTGATGCAGTAGTGCAATATTGCGAGGCCTTGGCGGGTCGTAGACCGTTCTGTTTCGAGATGTCTTCACTGTTCTCTATGAAAGGTGCCATCGGCCAGTATAGATGAACAACACCCCTTTGAGATCTGCGTGAATGACATTAACATGTCTGAGGAAACATGGCTCTTGCTCAGGGCTCGGCTGGGCTTCTGTATTATTTTGAGATACCCAGCTTCAAGTAAGCCCGACCGAGACCCCTGGAAGCCTTAACTACTTAAAGTACGATGAACTGGAGCTGGCTGGGTCTTGCTCGTCACTCTAACATCACCATCGCCTGACCAGAAGACCAGCTGCAGACGGAAGGGTGGTCCAGGAAAGTGGCCGCAGCAACCGCTGAAGATATGTATAGTCAGGCCGGTGAGTGCATATGTCGGAGAATTCTCTCCTGATTACCGATCTACAGATGCAGAGCGAGTCTGGGCCCCCTTCTCTTTCGACCAGCCCCTGGCTGCTGAAGCTGCCAGCGCATTCTTCGGCGAACTCCTCTGCTTCATGCATCCAACCTCACCGAATCGCAACGAAGTGAATCTGCAAGGGAAGAACCAAGTATGTACTGGTAAATATCGGGTTCCACATACACGCATCATCACTGAGATTTTCCTTGCCCGAGCACCATTTCCACCACCGAGGTATTATATTCCTATACAAATGTCCCGTCAGGTGGGTCGGTATGACACATCACAAAGACGGGGGAAGAAGACTTTTTTTGAGGGAGCCGGGTAAAGTACGAGCTAGAGTTCAACCGAACTTATCAACCTCTCCTTCTGCCTCTTACTCCTTACACAAAGACATAACAGACGCCGGCATCAAGCTTATGAGAGCAGCCAGCAACCACGGTGTTGGTTACCTCGCATAACCATCCAGCTTTCAACCCAGAGCCTACTACCCCCCTACATTGTACTCTTCCACATCCTTTGGACATACCGTGAAAGGGGGCTACAGTCTCGGGTCCAAATCACGCTCTCAAAGAGGACCACGGTGTTCCCGAGCAACAATTCGTTTGTGTATCCCATGCTCTGTCTGGCGCTGTTGGGTAGCTATGGTACCCAACGTCCTTTTTCAATCCATTGCCCACCCACAAAAGAGCACTCAAACTAGCCCAGCCAGTGTATGCCAAAGACAAAAAGAGAACCTGCGATTCAGAAGAGCAGAGCTTGCCTGGAAATACGCGCGTATAGTTCTAGCAGCAGCAGGACCAGCCCCCTCATCCATATGTAAATGCTTACCCTGAAAACCGGCTTCACCCCCTCTCCTTCGCACAGGTTTGACCGTGCCCCTGAAGCCATCACCAAGTCTACATGTATCGTCACACAAGGGGCTGGCTGGCCCCTTCGACCAAGTTTTTTCTGCGTCCATGTGTTGCCCCAGCCGTGGGGTGAGGTACAATATCCTGGCTGTTTCTGACCCGCTCGACTTCCGACAACAAGGCAGTTGCCATGAATCAAAACCTTGGAACACCTGTACGTACGTATGTCGAATCTCAGACAACCCATCGGTGTCTTCGGAGAAGGATTAATAAACACTGTCCAGTCTCTAACAACGGCAACATCATAAATAGGCGCCCGTAACGGCGGCCAGCCTTCCTCGAATATCGTGTGTGATATCGACGCCGACCGACAATCAACATCCACATGACCCCCACATTCCGTCCGCAGATAAGGGATGAACAATGAACTCCA
Source organism: Apiospora phragmitis (assembly GCF_038363925.1). Taxonomy (NCBI): domain Eukaryota; kingdom Fungi; phylum Ascomycota; class Sordariomycetes; order Amphisphaeriales; family Apiosporaceae; genus Apiospora; species Apiospora phragmitis. The sequence goes on along the minus strand of NW_027117400.1, from coordinate 4,038,972 downwards.
CGAGGCTGACTCGACACGTGGATGCCTGCCAGCTCGGGGGTCCCCTCCGAACCCTGTCCTGTTCATCATGGCTTAGCAGTACTCAAGATTGCCCCAGCAGCAGTCAGGGAGGACAAGCCACCCATCCCACCCTCTATTGTATTCCCCCTTGTGGTACGCGTAACAAAAAAAAAGAAAAAAAGAAAAAAAGAAAAAAAAAAAAAAGAAAAAAAGAAAAAGCCCTGACCGACTGACATCCATACACGTTTTAGCCGGCTCAAAAGGGGCCAGGCTCGTATCACGGAAGAGGGGATAGGCCGGGGGCTGGCCTGGCTGATAAAACCACAGTCTTATGCACAGCTCATTCACACCGAAGATGATTAATCCAAAACCAACCCCCCGCTGACGTATATCATATGATATATGGTGGTGATGACGACCAAAAGGAGTCGTCAAGGTGCTTGCTTACCGTACATTACTCTAATGGGGGGCCGTTACGTCTAAGGAGAATATGTAGGAGGAATCATTGGTTAATTATGCCAATCCTTTGGGGACGATGCGCCTTTCGCTCATGACACAACAAAAACGGTTTGAAGTTGGCCAACGAGGAGATGTGTGTGTGTTTGCTTGATACAAGTATTCGAATGATAGTCAGGCCATGGCAGCCGCACGGAGGGTCGCCGTATACATGAAGTATATATGGGCATACGTAAATTGTCTTCAGATTTCGGCAAAGTCAACATATTATATTACGGACATATTCACAGTCTAGCACGGCGAGAACAAAGCAGACTCACGAGACAGACAAGTTTTCTGGGATGCTAGAATTGTGGTCTATCGCTCGATCTTCATTATTCGCTATAACCACTAAAAAAACCCTGTTCTGACCGGTTTACCAAATGAAGCCAGCGTGAAAAATGATACAACAACGCAATGCCAGTCCGTCTTTCTCCCCAAAACCGGTTTCCATTTCGTACGTGACAATTTGTGCGCAAGCAAAGACAGCATAGTGCCAATCGTGGCAAGCAACTGACAACCCATCCTAGGGCCACCACTTGGGCCAAGCAGTCTTCCCGTCCAATACGAATTTCGTAAAACTTCGTCCGAGTTGGTCGCTCATCACGAGACCGTTTACTGTTCAATAGATATTAGCATTTGGCGGTATTTGTCTTACTGTGTCACAACATACTGAGATCTCATCTTCCATAGCAGCGTCATCGTTTCCAGCAGCTGGGGCACTGCCGTTGGCGTTTTCGTTCGGGTTACCCGAGCCCCAATAGTCCGCCATCTCCGAGTCAAGCTCCTCAGCCGTCTTCTTTGCAGGGCGAGCACTCTTGACGCGGCGAGCACCACGGCCTCGGCCTCGTGCTCCGGCGGCACCAGATCCAGTATCCTTGGTTGCCGTGTCCTTCTTGGTAGAGGCGGCTGACTTGGGCTGGGCCTTGGGCTGTGACTTGGGTTGCGTAATGCGGTCCGTGAGCGTCTTGGGCGCAGGGAGCATGGCGGCGTTAGCAGCGCTGACGACGATTTCGATCTTGATGGGTCTGTTGTCCACCAGAAGGCCGTTCAGAGCCTTGAAAGCCCTTTGCGCACCATCAGCGGAACCGAAAGTGACGGTGGCGATGCCGCGGCTCATGCTGTTGGGGCCATATGAGAGCTCAACTCTCTTGACGTGACCAACAGACGAGATGAAGTACTCCTATCGAAGGGCATGCCATGTTAGTGATCAATAAATCCACGGGTGGTAAGCGTCTCGTATCATATCGCCCACGCATCGCTAATCGGCCAGCGAGAGTATGTGAGCCAAGCACCTTTGGTGGCACACCATACGGGTACCATGAACGAGCAAGCAGTGAGCGTTAGTACAGCATCGAGTGGGCCGTCCCAACTCCCAGCATATTCGAAAGTCGGAAAACATCTCAAGCCCCGCGCCCACTAGAATCCCTCTACCAGTAGCCACTTTCTTGGCGTTTCGCCAAAGATTGCGTCCGACACATGATGACCGACATAATTTCTTCCGCCCGATGTTAACTTCACCGAAGTGTAGTTGACCAGAAACCACTTAGGGCTCTGTTACTGCGCAGTAAGCCGAGTACGGCGTGAGAAAGTGTAGCCCCAGTTGCCCAAATCGACGGAAGTATTACATCCCATTATACTTCACTGAAGATGTACCGGTAGTCTCTTCAAGTATGTTGCTGTAGCTCACTGCTATGCTCGTTGCAGGCTGGAGGAAGCACTTGTATGTGCTTGGACTTCACTATGATTGTCCTCTGGAGAGAGCCATTCCGGCCTCGGAGTTGCATGTCATCAGTAGCACCATAGTCGACTTGTCTACACTGATGGAACTCGCAAGGAAGAGTTGCCAGGCCTTCTGCGGTTGACGCCAGAGCGTACAGTGTTTGTTTGACAAGGACCTGCCCAACTTCGGATCCAAGGTGTTGCAACACAAGGTGCGTGCACATTTTGATCATGAAGGAGACTGGGCAGCTGACAGCTCCACTCCGACCACATCCGTACACCCCTTGACCGAATGGATCAAGTCAGACAATGTAGATCGTAGGTTCGAGATAACACGCGCACGCGATAAAAATGGATAGTCGATGAAATTCCACCGGCAGGGTAAGCCTTAGTGGAAACATACCTTAATCTGTGCCTCGTTTACGTCCTTAGGCTACATGGTTTGTTAGTGATGAGAAGCGAAAAGTGACGGACTGCATGGACTTACCAGGTTGCTCACAACAACCTTGCTGTCGCCAGCCAAAGCGCCCTTGGCGGGTGTTTGCTTGGCCGCGGCAGCTCCCTTCTGCTTGGATGTCTTGGTCACACCGCCAACGGGGGCGACGGTGGCAACAGCTCTTCCGACCGAACGGCGTCCTCCGCGAGCTCCTCCACGGCGACCGCCAACAGAGCGGCGCTGAGTGGAGAGAATCTCGTCGAGAGACTGATCAAGCTTTCCAGACATGTTGATGGATTTGGTAGGGAAAAGCGTTCAAGTGTTTGGTACGGAGGGTGTAATGGGTAGAGACGCGTTCTTGTGTGAAGTTGCGACTCGGTGGTTGGCAAGTTGGCTCGGAGATGCGCGCAAGAGTTCGCGTGCCGATTAAAGGATTAGAATCGAGTGAAGTCGCAAGTGAAACAGAATAATGCTTCAGAGGCGATGTATTGGCAATACGAGTAGTTCCGCGCGTCGAGGATGACTTTGGGCAGAATATGTATGTTTGGCAGCGGAAGAAGTAATTGAGTAGAATGGAAGGAAAAAAGCTGTAAGACCACGCGCGGGAAAGGTACTGATAGCGTGTAGGCGAGGCGTTACAAGTTGGATGCAGCCGGATACAGGAAGTAGAAAATAGGTCAGGTCGAATCTTCCTGTTGTTGACACAATGAAGAGTTTCGAGATGAAGATGGAGAAGGTGCAGATATTGATGGATGGCTGAGGAAAGATTGGATGGGAGGGCGCAGATGGGTCGCGACTGAGAAGATTGGGTTTGGACACTGGGGGGGGGGGGCTTGGCCTGGCCGGCTGCCTGTTCGCACTGTTTGCTGCTGCCTTATTGGTCGAAAGCAGTCTAAGATAACTGGGTCTGATGGAAACTGGAATCAATGCTGCTGCTGCAGGGGGCGAGAGCTGAGGTAGGCTAAGCCTAATTCGATTCACCCAATCAGAGAGCTCCAGACCCAACATTGAAGTTGCGACTACATATCAATTGTATGCCTTAAATCGACGCTCCTTACGAATTATACGTGTTGCTCTATATAGGTAAGCATATTAGTTGGATATTGATCCTGGAAATACGAGGACCCAGAAAGCAATCATTATTTGGTCTTGGGCTCAGAGGCGACAGAATATGTAGGTAGGTATCGGGTGGAAGGCTCGTTGATTATCAGTTGATATCGAGATTAAATCTGCTTCCTGCCGCAGAGGTAGGTGTAGCCCAGTATGATTTCGCACTGCTCTGTAGCTCTGTAGCTCTGTAGGCCTGCATCGCCAGAGGGCTCACACTGGAAACCCTCCTTCCGCGTCGCCGCTCCGAGGGGTCATGCCTCAATTGACGCATAGACCCGGGCATTTGTGTACGCAGGCTTTCCTGTCCTTCGCATTCATGTTGGTTGCAGTCCACCGCTGCCCATCGCAGGCAAACGATTCCCTCCAATTCCGCTCGAAGAGACCAAAATTTGTTGTCGTTGCGCCACTTCTTTCCCGTCACTTGGTAGCACTCGCTGGCTTTCCGACTGCGGCAGGCTGTTGCGCAGGTCGAGCCTTGGCCGCCTTCTCGGCAAGTCCGTCATCCTCTACAGAATTGACCTCGAAGAAATGGTAAACGACAATGAGAACCATGGAAACAGAGCCGAGGAAGATGGCGAGGCGGTACAGGTCGTCGTCGGAGATCATGGTTGCGATTGTCTTATGGTCCGCTGTAGTCGATATCGATAAGGAAGCTGGATCTCTCAAGCTCAAGGGAAGACAATCTGGTGCGTCACGTCAGTCCAGTGCTCAGAGAAATAAATAGCACAGTTTGTAAGGTGACATACCAAATACGACTCGAGTCTTGCATGCCTTGACTGTGGTTGTCTCGGAGAGGTTTTTGGATTGGAGGTAGTAGAGGTAGAAGCTGTTGTTGTATCAATCTTCAAGCTACGTAGCCTTTCGCAAGTGGCTGAAGTGGCTGGAGTGACCGACCCACAATCTGCTAGATTATTCGACATACGACATAGCCCCACCGTTTATCCCACTTCGCCCACCAACTTGAATAGTCAAAGAGGTCCGAAGGTTGGAGCGATCACCAACTGCAGAGAAGTCAGTTGACTTTTGCCGACGAATCGTGTTGTCTAGCACAAGAAACGGCCGTTTAAACGAATTCCCAACTAATCTGGCCAGAGTTTTCCACCCATCAACTCGCCACAATGCCTCCGAAGAAGAAGGAAGACCCCAAGGCAAGAAGCCCGCGGCTTCGAAGGTTATTGCCGACAAGACTTTTGGCATGAAAAACAAGAAGGGTTCTGCGGCACAGAAACAGATCAAGCAAATTAATGCGACCGCCACCGGCACGGCCGAGGAAAAGCGCAAGGTCGCCGAGAAGGAAGCCAAGGCCCGTGAGAAGAAGGCCGCCGAGGATGCCCGCCGGGAGAACGCCGAGCTGCTGAACAGGCCTGCGCAAATCCAGAAGGTTCCTTTCGGCGTCGACCCAAAGACTGTTGTCTGCATCTTCTACAAAAAGGGAGACTGCGAGAAGGGCAAGAAGTGCAAGTTCTCCCACGACCTCTCGGTCGAGCGCAAGACGGAGAAGATCAATCTGTACACGGATGGTAGGGCGGAAGAGGAAGAGCAGAAGAAGAAAGAAACTTCCGATGACTGGGATGAGGAGAAGCTCCGGAGTGTTGTTCTGTCTAAGAAGGGCAATCAACAGACCACAACCGACAAGGTGTGCAAATTCTTCATCGAGGCCATCGAAGACGGTAAATACGGATGGTTCTGGGTATGTCCGAATGGAGGCAATAACTGCAAGTACAAGCATGCCCTGCCACCTGGGTGAGTATTCCATTCTTATGCTGGACTGCATGCTATCAGACACTAATGTTACCTAGGTTCATCCTCAAGACCAAGGAACAGCGAGCCGCCGAGAAAGCCCTGCTGGACAAATCTCCTCTCAAGACTTTGACTCTTGAGGAGTTTTTGGAATCTGAGAGGCACAAACTTACCGGGACTCTTACGCCCGTCACACCCGAGTCTTTCGCTAAGTGGAAGCAAGAACGCATCAGCAAGAAGGCAGCTGAAGAGCAGGCCAAACTTGCCAAGGAGGCCACTGGCCGTGCTCTGTTCGAGAGTGGTAACTGGCGTTTCAATGCGGACAACGAGTCCGAGGATGAAGACGATGATGGGGACGATTCCTTCAGCTTAGAAAAGATGCGCAAGAGACGGAAGCTCTACGCCAAAAGAAGGAAGACGCTCGACTGGCCGCTGCCAATGGAACCTCGGGGGCTGAAGCAGCAGCTGAGCCTCCCGACTCTGGTGATGGCGAAGGCGAGGCCTCGGGCTCTTGAGGATATCTCCTCACGTCATCTCCAAGCGATGAGGCTTTGGAGGAGGCGCATCACCATTAAGAGACAGGCCAAGGGGCTGGTTTATCGGAGAAACCTTGTAAAAAGAAAGGGTTTGTTGCGCCGAGAAGTACACATCACATCGTACACGCATCTGAAAATAGCTTCCCACTGCCCCTCCAATAAGGTGAGAGCTGGGCAGGATTGTGGGCAAGTTATCGCAGTCGTATCACAACAGAGATTGTCATCAGGTTAACAACTTCCTCACTACATGGAAGAGCTATCTACTTGCGATACACGCTTGATGAAGCTAGTAATGCTGACCCATTCCATTGTGTTTTTGCTTGATGCTTCGAAAAAGTCGTGTGTCAAGTACAGTACATGCACAGGAGTGCCTGAGGAAATAGCAGTAGCTTCGGACAGGGTTGTCCTTAGACCATGAATACTCAAGTATTTCAGGAACTCATGGAGGGATCATGTCTAAATATTAGATACAGAGCTTTACGGTAGTGGCGATTGTTGGATGTTTCTGTGCAGTAGTAGTAAGAGGTAGTAATACTCTCTCGCCCCCCCCCTGTGCCCTTTGCGGGCGAGAAGACAGACGGGCTAAACTGGGGCTCCGGTACCCGACTAAATCTAATATGCCCCTGCATAGGTTCTCTCATTCGGATTAGAGTACTAATCGCTTCCCCTTTTCGAACTAGTGTTCGAAAAGGCTTTATATTATAAATACTACTTTAATTACTTTATTATTATTAATTATTATTTTAATTTTAATTAATAAAATAAATAAAAAGTAATAAAAAGTGTAATTTATATTTAATATTTTAAATATTAAATTAATTATATTATTATATTAATTTTTTTTAATTTATATAATTATATTTATATAATTATAATATATTTTAAGTTATATTATATAATTAACTTTATAATATTAAACTTTAATAAGTATTTAATATTTATAATATAAATTTAATTTAATTAAAACATAAATACTTTATAATTAGAGAATACATAAGTTATATTACATGCTTTATACCTTTAATACTTATAGGAGCGCGGCGCGTCATGCGCTCACACCACACCATTTCTACTTACCCTCTATATATCTCATCTTAAGATGATCTAAAACAACCACTAAGTGCTTAATTAGTATTATTAACTTCTTTATTTACATATTTAACCCTTTTTAAACAGCTCCTAATCTCATGTCACTCACTCTCATTCAGCGAGTTGAGACTAAAACTATTCTCTTCTAATCATTGGCAAAGCTCAGCATCATGCCTCTCCAAGAGGATCTTCAACCGGATGAGGACTTAGTAGAAGGCGGATTAGGTGTAAATGGGCATAACAATGAGAATGGTTACCCTGGAGAAGACAATCGCCGAGAAAATTCAGTTGTGCCCGTCGTCTCGGACATCACTCCATCGTTGCTTCCAAACTCACAGCAAAGTGCAAATCACTTTTTCAACCCATCGCCCACAAGATCGCGCTTATCCGTGGTTATCAAATCATCGCCTACACCATCAGGCAAAATCAAAACCTCTTCTCGGGCCCAGCTGCTCGATATAAGGATGAGTTGTCGCTAGAGACAGTGTTGCCTACAAGGCTGCAACCGAGGAAAGCCGAAGGAAGTCCGGCTGCTGAAGCAGCCAATCTCAAGATGAACGGAGAGGTAGAAGTCGTACCGCAACAGCCGCGTAAAAGAGGTCGCCCGAAGGGATGGAAACCAGGCACTCCTTACAGCACTCATAACTCAGGAGGTCCAACCCCAGCCAATAGGCCAATAAGGAAACCGAAATCATCATCCAAAGCCCCAAGCCAGGAACCCAGGAGGAGAGGACGCCCGCCTAAGCCGCCAGACTTGACAATCAGAGAGTGGTATCTACGGTCAGACCCAAAGTACATGCCTTTCGGCTGCGAGTGGCACGAGGAAAACCTGAAGGGGCAGCTTACACAGTGTCCGGCCGAGCTTCAGAACATGGACACGTTGCGGAAACACGTGCTTTTCATACATTGTAACACGGGGCCGCTGGTATGCCGCTGGGGGAAGTGTGGCCACAAGCTGGCGGAGACAGTGTCGGGCGAAGAGGTTACTACGGACGAGGCCGGTCACCACCAGCCCGAAGAGTTTGTGAATGAGGACGCCCTCCGCGCCCATGTGGAGAAGGAGCACCTGGAGCCGTATGTGTGGCACATGGGGGACGGTCCGCAGAACAAGGGGATTGGACTATCAAGAAGGATCCAAACAAGCTGCCGCGGTATCTGTTTGATCAGGACGGAAACCAGGTCACACCCTCGATCAAAGACCAGCAGTTTGAAGATGCCCAAGGCACGCTAGAGCGCAAGCGTAGACTGCGGGCAATTCAGCGGCAAGCCATAGAAAATGCGCCCGACGAGTCGGAGTTCTTTCTTCAGCCACTGGACGCCGATATGTAATACCCTTTACTCTGGCTCGTCACGATGATTACGAAGGCGCGGATGATGCCTCGCGCCAATACGCAGGGAATAGAGTGGTAGATACACTATACGGGCCACGGGTCTGCCAGTGTGTCTGATTGGATCTATAGACAGCTTGCCCGTCAGAAGATAGTAGACAGGGCCTAATGCCAACGGAATATAATCCAGCCTTTCGTTGAATACCTCACAAGCAAAGCCCTTTTGTGGCGCTTTATATATGTGGACTTCGCAAGTTGGCAGATTACGCCAGATCATCGTATACATACATGGTCAGCCCCTCGGATGATGGACAGGTGATTACGGAGTTGGGATATCGGCTTGTGGCAACGTGGATTGGTGACCACACCTCTGCTAAGTACAACTGCCAAGTTGTAGCTACTCCTCATCATGTGTATATAACCGGGTGACTTGTCAAGTATCTATTTATCTGCGGTCCAGGAGTTCCTTTTCGTTCGAGCACGGAACTTGACGTTGATGGCAGTCTTTAAAGCCACTGTCCAGTGGCGGACCGTGAACGAGCCTTAGCTTGGACTGATGTCTGTCATCCATTGAAATCTGGAATAGACTCCCAACATATATACAGATGTGCGAGGTGGGGTAGAGGCTGCTTCCGCCAGTGACAATCATGTTTCCTGGGCTTTCTTGGTGCCAAAGGACGATCATCAGAAATCCCCCCATAAGACTGGAGAGAGTGGATGGTAGGGTTCAATAAAGCCCAGACAACACGTACAGAGAACTCGGAGACTATTTTCATATAATTTGGCCAATGCCAGCCACAGCACGGAGTGGGATATGCCAGCGACGTCAAGTTCGACGGACGTACCCAGTCTGGCAAGGAGAAATGAACGTCTAGAAGTATTAGCACAGGAATTTAGAACCAGGGTCGGTTTTCAGCAACAGATCACGAAACAGAGTAGATAAGTATCCACTTGTAACAGGATTTGCGAAGACGCGAACATCCCTCATATATTTGGTAGCTCTCTGTCTTAACGCATTGTGGCGACGGGCACTGTCAACGCATGGCTCATCGCAAAAAAAGTCCGGCCTCTAAAACATCTTATTTTACGACCTCCACTCCAGGCAGTTTTCAAGGCAATAAAGGTCAGCTATATGCTCGGGTCCGACTTGATAGGAGTCGTGAGAGGTGTACAGGTATATGCTTAGCATATGTACACGGTATTTGGGATATAGAATCAATTCGGTGCTCCCAGGATGATAATGGATGCGCCCGAGCATGCTATCTAGCCTCAGAGGACAGAGACAACAGCGACGGGAAATCCTCCCAGAACCGGGTTAACTACTATCCAATAATAGTCATGCCAAATACTGTAAGTCCTTGTCTTCCACCGACCCCCCTTCTCTGATTCTGGTGAGTAACAGCGGCGCTTTTGGGTTATGTTTACCCGGTACAATCCTCAACTCATCTCCAAGCAGATGCGTGGGCCACAAGGTGTAAGACAAAACGTCGAGATAACTAGGTACTCAGTAAATCGGCCGCCCTGTGAGCAAGCTTCCTCCAGGTTGGCCGCTGTGGTGTATTGGCTAAGAAGCAGGAGATGCACAAGACCATTTATTTTTGTTATCCTTCAGGAAGCAAAACCCACTACTTAAGGTAAGTAGCCATACGTACAAGAAGATCGATGAATGACGTCTGACCGCAGCAGACAGTTTTTCATTGGTTCACTTGCAACATGTCAAATCTCATCCGAACATGGTGTTTGGTATGACTCGCCACAAAGCGCATGACCATTGTAGTGGCAGTTCCAACTTCCAGGTCGAAATAAGGCTAATGAAATATGGAATTTGTACCAATATCTGGAGATTTGATTCATTGCTTCTTAGCTAGTATCTGAGCACCCATGCCTTATGGTCATTCCAATACACCAAAGGCTCGTGACTTGGAACTGTTCTCAACTGGCACAAATGTAGGTTTTCATGAATCTATCGCTACGAGGCTGCCTATAATAATTCGTGCCCATGTTCGTCTAGTAGATTGAACTCACTGGGGGTCATTTTGTCGACAACTTGTTCGAATTTGCTGCTATTAGGGTGGCATACATACATGTTGTACCATGTCATGCTTCGAGGCTTCCGTGCCTCATGCCACGAGCTGAATACTGGTTTTCAGCATACTCTATCTCAGTTGGGTTGAATACGGACGAGGAACCAACTCGCCAGCAGCCGAATTCAGTACTAGTGGTACGGAACATTGCTCGCGAGTATCCAGTCGCAGCTGTGTCTGACTTTCATCTGATTTGTGTAGTTTGTCCCCATGTTGCGAAGATTAGTTGCAGTTCGGTAGCAAATCCCCACATTCAACCACACACATGTAACGAATGGCAAGACGATCAAGGGGAGCTGCCGATTCAAAAGGGATTGTGTATGTATGATCGTGGGGCTTGATATTGGACCTTGACGATTCTGTCAGGGAGAGGCGCTGCACCAGTTCAGCCCTGACGCTGAACTGCCAGCATCAGGGCATTCTATTTTAACTATATCGGAAACGCAGAATCCCTGTATAACACGCCCGCGCCAATTGCTGTGGCGTTGCTTTCCCAACACGTCACTCCCGCCTCGTTTACCAAGACGATAAAACGCTACGGCCACTGCAATACCCAATGGTACATCGCTAGGCGTAAGCTCCGCGAGGGTACCAGGAGAGAAACTCCCAGCTCTTCCAGCTCAGGCAGCACGACGAATACACCAAAATCGCTGTCAGGAACCAAACCCAACCCCGAACATTGGGATGCCCAAGTGGTGTGTGTTGAGAAGCCGTCTCACAACAGACTTTCATGCTGCGTGGCGTCGCGGTCACTGAAGGAAGAGAAACTCTATATAGCTTCAGTCCGCGAAGATGTTCAACTCAAACCTACTGGGTAGTCGGACATTAGAGAGTTTCCCCAATAATGCCATCTACATACATTGCGACTAGGGCGAAATGCCGATGCTTCGAAGTTCGCACCCAGATGGACGACGCCGCCAGCCTCACATTTCCTTTCCATGGACGAACGTCGGAAATACATACACGATATCCACCATCGTGTCCTGGTCGCGAAGTCGCGAAGTCATGGTGCCATGCGCCGGGATAGAAAGTAGGGAAACCGAGTGGGCCCTCAGAAATCGACGGGCTTGGCTCCATTTGGCAGGCAATGTCGCTCGCTCTGACAGGCTATGTCGCTCTGACAGGCTTGCTCTGACAGAGACTTGTGTGTCACCTCAAAGCCCCCAAGACTTACGCGGCTGGCTCCCGATACTTCATGCTCAATTACTTGGCTAAACTATGTATCTATCGTTGGAGAAGGGCGTCTTTCATATTATATCCGGTGATATAGTGGGTGCACTTGATCGTGACTCTTGCAAACAGATTTGGCAGGTGGCCAACACGGGGTTTGGGGGAAGCGCGCGTATACGGGCCGACAAAGGATGCCATTCACGAAAGCAGCGAGAGGAGAGTTGTCAGGTATCCCCACGTACAGAATCAGTACCAGGGTGTCAACGGTTGAGCAATGGGGTATTCGCTCTGCTTGGCATGGCGTTCAAAGTACATTGACTGATTGGTAGACAAGCAGCAGAGGTAGGCAGGTCAGCAACGAATGAGAACCTCTTTGGATTCCCTCTGTTTGTGGTGGCGAGTGCAGGCCCTCCATCGCAGCAGTTCATCATGTTGTTCCATCTTCGGACACAACCACCGTACACAACAGTTGCCAGTTCATTTCCATGCGGCTCTCGAAACAACGGACCGGATGATGCGGGTGACAAGTCACCAGATAGTGGATGCCAATGCCCGAGGGAGCATTACCGAACCGATTCATGCTTGGGTATACGTAGAAACAAATAGCAAATATGCTTCAATGCTTTGGGGCTGCGTAGGTAGAGACTAATTTGAAGTGCATATGAACCTTGGCCACGACGCCAGGCCAATAGACCGGATGGGTATAAGGTGCCTGTATATACCATATGTGACTTGCGTAGATTTGACCTCATTGATATCTAGAATCAAACTCGCCAGATCTGGCACTTGCTATGGCTACTTGTATCAACCTATGGCGCCGTACAATATTAACGGAACATGCTTAATAATGCTTGGAACACAGTCCCGATGTCCCCAAAGCCTGCGTGTTCACACACACCTCAGCCCCTCCTACTATTATACATGTACTGAAATGTTGGGTATTGGACGTGTTCACAGAAGTATCTCAAAGGCACCTGCAAGCATTTAGGATCCCAAACTCTGTCCTTTGATCGACGCCTGTATGCGCGACACATATGTATGGTTGTGGCTTTCTTGCGAGTTGTGCCTAGCCCGGCCGTCTCGGCTTGGCTTTCGCCTGTCATTCTCGTCAAGTTTTGTAGTGCAGCTTTTAGATAGATCTAGGCGTTCAATTGTAACCCCCATCATTGAAGGCGTCCTGAGAGGTACATGCAGACTACGTACCTATAACTTAAGAATACATACTTCTAATCAACCACACTGAGGCTGGGTACTTTCAAAATAAGCCCTGCAGAGAGACAGCCCCTCCCTGCATCCCCGACTGAGCCGCCTCGATAAACAGCCTCCACCGAGCCCCCCTCTGTTCCATTCAATTGCTTCGAGAAAGTCAAATGGAAAGTCAATAAACAGGTTCCTTGACTGAAGAAGAAGAGCAGGTTGCAATCTGTCCCAGCTTTTTCCCATCGGAATCATCCATTGCTAGATTGGCAACCTGGAGTTCAATCCCGTCCTGATTTCCTCTCCCAGATCTGATGATTTGCCAACCCATACAACTTGATGTACTTTTAGTGGAAGTTTTGGGTATGGTTCAGTGCCCCATCAATCAAAAAGCGCCCTCTCCTGAGAACGGCCAGGGACGATCGACAAGGAACACCTTTATTGGATTACCAAGCACGACCGCAAGCACAGAATAGAAACAAGCAAGCGACGCAACAGGCTCAATGGACTGGATAGGAGAAGGCTCAGCACCATACACAGCCTGAAATGAAGTGAACTGAACTGAACCGACCTACCTGACCTGACTTGCACTGAACTGGGAGTGAACGAACACAGCCCAATCCGTCCCGACAAAGTGGATCGACCTTACCAGGCCTGGGCCTATCACCGACTAACCGACAGAACTAGAGTGTCTACTTCCTCCCCTCCACTCTTGGACTCTCTGCCACTCCAGTACTGGGCAGAGGCACTTGACTTGATCGACCATGGGGTCCACTGCTACATCGACAGCCGCCAACTCCAGTCCCTCTTCGCCTACACAATTACGGCCAGAGTCTGCACGTTTTCCCTCGGATCATCATCAACCACAATCTCGTCGGGGCAGCACTTTTCGTATCAGACAGAGACTGGCGTCATGGCATTCGTCGCATGATCTACACCGATTAACCCAGCCCCATCACTTCAACGACTCCAGCGTCAACGACTCCAGCGACCCCAACGACACTGATCCCAACTACAACAATAATAAAATGCCTTCATTGAAATCGCCGAATGGCAACTTCAATCAAAAGATCAAGAACTTCTTCCGTATCGACCACAAGTCCAACCACCACGGTTCCGAGAAGGAGAAGGGTCTAGATGGGTCACTGAAGAGTAATGAGAGCAAATCCAATGTGTTCCGCAATACAAAGTTCTTCTCCACGGTTGGCCGCCTCAGGTCCACCACAACCGCCAGCGAGGGCAACCCCCTCGACGAGGCCATGAGCCCGACTGCCCATGCGAATCCTTACTACGCCCTCCAAGGCCAGCCTGGCCTCCGACACCACAACGGTTCTGTGCCGCCGAGCCCGCCGGATACACCCACTTTGAAAATCAGCGGTCCTGCCGGTCCTGCGAAACCTCAAGCTACAAACGCTACCAAGGAAGAGCTGGCGCGGAAACTTCGCCGGGTAGCCAGTGCTCCGAACGCGCACGGCCTCTTCTCCTCCAAGGGAAGCAAAGGTAGCAACGAAAGACCTGCTACGGCCGAGTTGGGCAAAGAGCCCCTAATGCAGCATCCCGACTCGACCACCTTGGGCTTTGTGGACAAGCATGCCGCTGCCGATGCCGCAAGCCTTTCCGTGCCTGATGGCGACGCACTGGGCGCTCTGCCTCCCCCGGCCGGAGTCCCTTGGCTTTCCGCAGGACCTACAGCTCAAATTCCATCAAGGTCCGCACTGTCGAAGTCGGACCTGCCACTTCGACAAGATCAAGCTTATCGGAAAGGGAGATGTTGGTAAAGTATATCTTGTGAGGGAGAAGAAGAGCTCAAGGCTATATGCCATGAAAGGTAAGGAACACCATCGCATTTAATGCGCCATTGCCTGGATCATGTTCTGACTGCGAGACAGTTCTAAGCAAGAAGGAGATGATCAAGCGCAACAAGATTAAGAGGGCTCTCGCCGAGCAGGAAATCCTCGCGACAAGTAACCATCCTTTCATTGTTACTTTGTATCATTCGTTCCAGTCCGAAGATCATCTTTACCTCTGTATGGAATACTGCAGTGGAGGAGAGTTCTTCAGGGCGCTTCAAACACGCCCCGGTAAATGCATTCCGGAAGACGATGCGCGATTCTATGCCGCCGAAGTCACTGCTGCGCTTGAGTACTTGCATCTCATGGGCTTCATCTACCGAGACCTGAAGCCCGAGAACATTCTGCTTCACCAATCAGGACACATCATGCTGTCGGATTTCGACTTGTCGAAGCAGTCTGGCCCGGGCGGTAAACCGACTATGATCATGGGCAAGAACGGTGCGAGTACATCCTCATTGCCTACAATAGATACCAAGTCCTGCATAGCCGATTTCCGAACCAATTCATTCGTCGGCACTGAAGAATATATTGCGCCCGAGGTTATTAAAGGCAGTGGGCACACAAGTGCCGTTGATTGGTGGACCTTGGGTATCTTGATCTACGAGATGCTCTACGGGACAACGCCTTTCAAGGGAAAGAACCGCAATGCTACATTTGCAAATATTCTGCGAGAAGATATTCCATTCCCAGAACACTCTGGGGCGCCGCAAATTTCGAAGTAAGTCCCAGATGTCGTATATTGCTATGGAGGAACGAATACTGACTGGATTAGCTTGTGCAAATCTCTAATTCGCAAACTTCTCATCAAAGACGAAACCCGACGACTCGGAGCCCGTGCTGGTGCCTCGGATATTAAGGTCCATCCTTTCTTCCGAACCACTCAGTGGGCATTAATCCGTCACATGAAGCCTCCGATTGTACCTCACACGAGTAAAGACATAGATACCGTCAACTTTAGGAACGTGAAGGAAAGCGAAAGTGTCGACATCAGCGGTGCCAGAAACCTCAAAGGAGTGCCTCTTGATAGTGGATTGCAGACTCCCGGGCGGATATCGTGGATCCTTTTGAGGAATTTAACAGTGTTACGTTACATCACGAAGGCGACGACAACTACGATAACCAAGGCTCAACATCAACAAGACGTTAGTCTTGAGTCGCAGCCGGTTTGCTTTACATGCTGGCATTTTCCAGAAGTAGAAGCATTCCAGGCGTTTTTGTCCTTCTACAGCGTCGTCGCATTTTCTTGTTATTCCAAAAAGCGAAAGATTGCTCGTTGTTGTTATCAGAAGTCCATACCGATCGACTGTACCGGGCAAATGCCTATGATATAATCACAGCGGCTGTATCTTGTTATTATTACTAAGCCAGGGCTAGCCTTCGCAGCGAAGCTAATCTTCACACAACCATGTCATTCTATCACTCATTCTCAAGGCTAAGCCCAGGCCCGACGGGCGTCAAATCCAGACGTGGATATGGACAGTTACGGCAGAGCATCCCAGCATCAAGTAACATATTGTGGCGTTGTGGTGGTATATGGAGTTTTGGCGTCGCGTTACTGTTGATTAGGATCTCAATTTGGGCCAACTTACCGGCTCTATAGAAAGTCGCAGATATCGAGAATAAAAAGAAAATCCAATCCACATGAGCAATGTCATCCCCGACGGCTGTGGTAATGACACGTTCATGCGTGTCTCACCCAGCCGCTGGAGGTCTGTGTTTTCCTGCCGATCGACAATGGGAAGTCCCAGACAACTCGCATCGAATTCCCCCCAAATCGTATCTGGGTAGATCATCTCTAGATGTCCTCATAACTACTTAGGAAGCATATGCGAGACTGATGTGATATATACTTTCAAGAAGCACGCTAACAGTATTTTACTAAATTTGACTACACAGGCCTATACGGGCAATCTATTTCTGCCTTTGACCACTTCCCCCAACTTGCTATTGCTTTACAACATGACTAGTACACTCTCGTCAGACTCAAGGATACCAAGGATATCGTCCTGGTCGTGTTGCTTCCACTGTCCCTGCACACCTGTGTTTCCCTCCCTTATCGTGTCCCTGGGAGGCAGTCTGATGGCCGGCCCGCCGGTCGAGACGAAGAAGACCAGCGCGGCCAGCTTTAAGGCTACGAGCTTCTGGAGAGGCCGCACGTGGAGCTTGGCGGTGAAAAAGAGAAGCCCGCAGAAAAGCCTGCCAAAGCGCATCTTCTTCTTGCTGGGAGGGGCGCGAAGTTGGTGTGTCCCTGAAGTCGTAGTATCCAGCAACAACAACAGCAGGATGACAAGCAAAACAAGGTAGGGAGAACAGGGCAAGGGATAGAGGTTACACACCCCCTTTAAAGACCCTGGGGAACAACGGGTTTGTGTGTCGTCGTTTGGGTGTTCAGATGTACTGCTGTTGCGTCCTTTGTGCATGCTGCATTCTTCTTCGTCTTCTTTTTTATAGCTCTTTTTGTCTTCGTTGGGGGTCGGTGGCGGGTCATCATAGCCATTGGAGCGATTCGGATATCCGCCGCTCTTATAACGCTTTGTCACCAAAAAAAGAATAAGAAAAAAAAGGACAAACCGCGATTGATCGTGCTTTGGCTTCAAAGCATGTGGGCTCGGGCACTGCTACTCTACGCTGACAGTAGAGTAGTGGTGCTCATGGTAATTGACCTCGAAAACGTCGAGGCAGGCATATTAATATCGTAGCTACCTGGCTAGCTTACCAAGGGTCTTGGTTGTATGGGCGTGATAAAAATATACGAGCTACCCCTATTTGGTCTCCCAGGTAAGGTAGCAGTATAGGGGAAGCTCGTATATTTCGAATCGAAAATGGGTGTATTCTATGGATGCCAGCACAACAGTCGTACAGTTTTCGCTTCTATTGCGGCGCCTTGTTCTTCGTTTTTTTTTTCTTCCGACGTTGATGCGAAATCCTGGATCGCTCCTGTGAGCTCCATAGGGACCCAGCTCAAGGAGAGTTCACGGGCACTCCTGCTGAATAACGAAAAGACTTAGGAGTCATGGCATCGGTAGAGTCAAGAGCGCTCTCAGGAATAACATAAATTTTCCAGAGACAAAGAAAGAATCTCGGTTCAATGCAAGTAATTCACTTATTCGTGATGCATGCTGGGTGTAACCGGAGATATCAGTAACCTGAAGGTTGTTGTAATGTGTTATGCAGTACTATGGCCTTGTGGGCCGAGCAAGGGTTACCTACTTACTCACTGAGTCACGCCGGTTCAATATCATCTTCTCCATAAACGCCAGCGAAAGTCGGTCACTTGTTTCTTTACTGCCTCAATTAGGCAGACGAGCGACGAGACATGCCAGTCTGCCGTATAATGAAAATCCTTCCATCCAGCAACTGTAATAGTGGTAGGGGTTGAAATCTGAGGACGTGCGGGTCAATCTTCGTAGCTGTGCCGTCATCGGACGTTGCCCCACCCCCACCTTCAGTAGGCCAGCTTCAAGAATCTCAACTTACAAGCTACAAGACCCTGATCGACATTCACTTTACTCTTGCCATTGAGAAAAGATCGCATAGTAAAATTACCCAAGATGGCTTCCCAAAAGTCAGTTACAGCACCTGCATCCCACTGGAGAATAAAACACGAAGAAATACTAACCTGTGCTATCGTGTAGGGTGTTGATGCTCGGCGCCGGTTTCGTCACCCGACCGACCCTCGATATCCTCTCCGAGCAAGGCGTTGCGGTTACTGTTGGTAGGACGCCCCCTCCCCCCTTCTGGCCGAAGCCACGAAAGTATATATATATATTAGGGCCGCGTCGTTGACCACTGCACACACACAGCTTGCCGAACCCTGGAGTCCGCCAAGGCTCTCTCGGCCGGCGTCAAGACGGCCACTCCCATCTCGCTCGACGTCACCGACGACAAGGCCCTCGACGCCGAGGTTGGAAAGCATGACCTCGTCATCAGCTTGATCCCCTATACCTTCCACGCTACCGTCATCAAGTCGGCCATCCGCCAGAAGAAGCATGTCGTCACGACCAGCTACGTCTCCCCCGCCATGATGGAGCTCGACCAGCAGTGCAAGGATGCCGGCATCACTGTCATGAACGAGATCGGCCTGGGTATGTTTTTATTTCTCCCCATCATAAAATTGCTGTTTTTATTTCGAGTACTGACTGACTGCTTTATCAAACAGACCCTGGTATTGATCACTTGTGTAAGAGCCTTTATGGTCCCGAGTACAAGCATGCAGCGGTACTGACCCCTACAGATGCCGTCAAGACCATCGACGAGGTCCACAAGGAGGGCGGGAAAATTATGTCCTTCCTTTCTTATTGCGGCGGGCTTCCATCACCTGAAAGCTCTGGAAACCCTCTGGGATACAAGTTCTCCTGGTAAGACTGCCCCTGTATCCTACTAGGAGCGCGTGTCATTGCCTAGATCAGAATGATTTTACTGCCTTCCCACCTGTTCTTACTCGACTCGGAAGTCGCTCTCGGGTGGCCCTCGAGACTTTATATCCATTCTGTGCTAATGCAGATAATTTTAGGTCGCCGCGTGGTGTCCTGCTGGCTCTGAGAAACGCTGCTAGCTTCTACCAAGATGGAAAGGTTGCCAATGTGGCCGGCCCTGGTAAGATCATCTCTAATCGCGTAGCAGCCTATCTCTTGGAATAGCAATACTAACAGCGCAATACCAAAGACCTGATGGCTACTGCCAAGCCATACCATATCTACCCTGGTAAGCAGCACCCGTCCCATGATCTGAGCGAGGCTATGACTTTGTGCCCGCTTGTTGATATCAGTGACGACTAATATGGGTTGAAGGATTCGCTACCGTTGCATACCCCAACAGAGACTCTACCCCTTACAAGGAGCGCTACAACATCCCTGAGGCCCAGACTATTGTCAGGTATGTTGAC
This sequence comes from Apiospora phragmitis, assembly GCF_038363925.1. Lineage (NCBI taxonomy): Eukaryota > Fungi > Ascomycota > Sordariomycetes > Amphisphaeriales > Apiosporaceae > Apiospora > Apiospora phragmitis. The sequence continues at coordinate 4,019,327 of NW_027117400.1, read as the reverse complement.
TAGATTATACAGTTGTTTCTTTTATTCACACTTAACACCGTGATAGGGGTACTCTGAGATACGCGGGCTTCCCCGAGTTCGTCAAGGTCCTTGTCGACATCGGCTTCCTGAAGGATGAAGAGCAGAGCTGCTGCAAGGAGTCGGTCGCTTGGAAGGAGGCCACGAAGACTATTGTTGGTGCCTCGTCTTCGGACGAGAAGACCCTCATCCACACCATTGCCTCCAAGACAAACTTCAAGGACAACCAGCAACGCGACCACATTGTGGGTGGCCTTCAATGGCTTGGTCTCTTCTCTGACGAGAAGGTGAGTTATTTGCCCAACCTTTCGGTTTTCTCGGAGTATAAGATACTGCTGGGAGTAGATTGCTGGCATCTTTCACTGACACTACGACTTCCAAGACCATCCCAAGAGGAAACCCGCTGGATACCCTCTGTGCCACACTCGAGAAGAAGATGCAGTATGGTGAGGGAGAGCGCGACATTGTCATGTAAGTGAACAATTTCCAGCACACATGACGTATACTAATACTACATAGTCTGCAACACAAGTTCGAGGTTGAGTTGAAGGACGGGACCAAACAGACGAGAACCTCGACTCTTGTCGAATACGGTAGCACCGATCCCAGCGGCTACTCGGCAATGGCCAAGCTCGGTAAGTACCCGTATACATTTAAACATCAGATGGAAGCTGGCTAACTTTTCGCAGTCGGCGTTCCTTGCGCAGTTGCCGTTCAGCAAGTTCTGAACGGAACCCTTTTCGAGAAGGGTGTCCTCGCTCCCATGAACAGCAAGATCAATGATCCTTTGATTAAGGAGCTCAAGGAGGTAAGCAAATCCCCCCAGATGGCGCTATTACATAGACTGACTTTTGGTCGATATAGAAGTACGGAATTTTCTGCAAGGAGGAAATCGTTGCATAAATATGTAGAAGTTCATGGAAGAAAGGGGCGCCGTAGAGCAAAATGAAGTCAAAGCACCGAACATGAACCTGTGCGAGTAAGTTGCCAAGCAGCGATCTCGGATGAAAGTAATACATGGAGTTAAGATGACTTCCATACGGCAAAAAGCAAAGCCTCCATAGCAGCGAATTGCAACGCGATAAATTAGTAGGCATGTACAACTACGCAGTAGTAAAGGCCCCTCCCTGGCAGGGATGGAGAGGTCGCAGCGCTCTAAAATTCGGCCGAACCTGAACAGACGTACGGGATTCGGAATCCGCCCGAAGGCCGGTCTCAAGACGGCCAGGTAAAAAAGTAAACAACATTTACCGAGATGGTGTAACAAAAACAGCTGCATGTAAGATGTAAACGGTATTTGATTTGCATGTAAGTACTTAAAGTAGAATAGAATAAAGTGGAACCACAGGCAACCACTATTGCCTGCTTACTTTGGTACTCTTTCTACTCGAGAATTCACCATTTCATGTTACAAAACTCCAACCTGAACAGAGCCAATCTCGTCCATCTATCTTTCAACTTCTTCTCTCCTTCTTTTGGTCGTCGTTTTGCTGGTTCTCGAGGTCCTCATTACGACTGTGTTGGAAGTAATTAGTACTCTGTACAACCAATACAATCGCCATGAGTGACATATACTGTTCCCTTTGCGGTGTTCAGGTTGAAGTCCACGATGGTGACACCGCCGACAGCGAACTCCGCTGGAATGCTGCTGTCCGAGCGATTCGAGCACGGGCATACGTCCATGACCCTTATGTTACAGGTCTAGGTTATCTTAATGGTATGTAAGCGACTTCGGGGGTTTATTCCATCCTATTCCAGTACCCCTAGAAGCGTAATACTTACACCGAGAGTCGATAGGTGACCGACAGATCTGCGCAGATGCAGATGAGAGCACGTCCTACAAGAATCTTGGAGCACAGCTGGTCGCCAACGATCTGCATAATACAGGGTTCCAGCAGGTACTGGTGTTATGCCGTACATGACTTCTGCTGGAAACTTTTGAGGCATACCGTGGACCCGGAGAAGTCATTCCCCACAAAGACTATTGCCCGTCACCTGTTCGCTATTCTATACAACACCCCGGCCAATCCTTCAGGGGCCTTACTTCCAGGGCACGACTATGGCGGTGCATTGGAATTCCGCTTCCATGATACATGGGCACAGGACCGCATCTCGACAATTTTTGGTTCCGATCTATTCTACATATTGCAGGACCCGGACGATGAGTTCGACTTTGATGCGGAAAGCACGGTAGACTCACTATCCAGCACTCCGTATATGACCATACAGGGGGCGGAAAGTGAAGAGACAGATGTGTTCAGTCGACTTCCGAGCGAGATCATCATGTTTATTCTCTCGAACCTGCCTTCAAGGACTGTCTGCAACTTACGACTTGCTTCCAAACATGTCGCCGCATACACAGCACCATCCCTTCTATCACAGAGGTTTTGGGCATCACGATTCAACGACGGCGCAGAGATGGCCTTTGCTTTCGCCCTGAGAGACGACCATCTACCACCGAACCCCATAAACTGGCGTCAATTGTATCAGAAAGCCCAGAGCATGCTCAAAGGCTTCCGGACCTACCCCGGCTTCATGAATCGATGGCGCATATGGAAAGTCTTACGGCATATCACACCAGCTTTGACTTTGCGCCTCCAGAATATGGACAAAGTAGCTAAATCGCCGTATCTAGGAAGGTCTCCTCCTATTCCGGAGGAATTGTCTTCCCTGGGTAGCGTATCCTCAAATGTAACCCTTGAGTTCACGCAATCCACGACTCCCCCCATTGGCCGCAGGGTCTCGCCTGTTTGAGAAGCAGTACCTTGGTTTTCCAAACCCAGCAAAAAGCCAGACTTTCAGGCTGGGAATTTCTTTCATACCACTAGCGGACAAGAACTACGTCTGTGGCCTACGAGTTCTCACGATGAAAGAATCTGAAGAGCATTTCGAATATTCGAGAACTGGCTTCATCAACCCCCTGAACGAAGAAACATTGGAATTGAACTCTCTCGAAGACGTGGATGCTATTTCGTTTCACGTAACGATATCTGGGATTATCGGGCTTTGCTTCCAGACGCGGATCATGGAATCTCCTAGATCCCACATCGCAGGTCAATTTGATAACTGCAATGATGTTGATAACGGGATTTCTGACCTGAAGGTTGGCAAAAAGTCCCAAGACATCGGTTTTGTGGTTGGGCTTGATGCTTGCAAGGTCGTCTCCCTGGAGCTGTTTGGATTTCAACCGGCCACAGAATCACTCTCCTCGACAGAGACTCCCAATGTCGCTAAGGTATGGACCCCGGCCTCACCGAAATGTCGAGTTGAGTGGCAGGAGTGGCAGCACAAGAGTTTTGCCACTCCGCATACTTTCAACTCTATGTACCGCCATGGACTTTGGTGGCCAGGATGGTCAACTACTGGGACTGTTGACACAAGTGAACGTCTACATGGGCATGTTTCCCCACGTTTTTCTTGGCCTGTCCTTCGTTTACGCTGATGGAAGTGAGAGAGAGTTTGGTCGCAAATTCTATACGATGCGAAACGGTACGAAATACCATTGCATCGTGCAGTCATTCTCCATCTCTGGACAGAAAGGCGAGAGGATCTGTCAGGCGGACACTGCATACGCACCGGCCTTTGATACTATTCAACGACTTTCTCTCTCAACTACTGCGGGCAGGTCTATTACGTTTGGCCTACATGGTGAACATCTATCACTGGTTGAATTATTCCACAACACTAGGAGGGCTCCCGCCGACAAAGTCTTTACCTCCTTTTTCAGTCTACATAGCTCGCCTTCGGGTCATTTTCGCGATTTTTCCGTCCTTGATATTTCCGCGGGTCAGGTCAATAACGATCCGCCAATGGGCAACATACCAATTTGCGAGAACCCATGGGATGCGATTATAACCTCGATGCTTTATTCTGCTAAGGAGCTTCTGGCCCACACTGGAGGCTTCGCATTCACATCCGCAAGTCTTTCACGCCTGCGCAGAATTCGGGTTTCCGTCGGGGACGTTGGTTTTTCGCGGGAATCGCACCATGTATCGGGCCTCCGGCTGGAATACAAGGGCTCGGCTCCACCAATTGTGGTTGGCCAATGGATATCGGAGCACAAGTCGATGGAGATCAGCGAGGACGAGCGCGTGGTAGAAATCGTCACCTTTCACCATGCCAACAACCGCTTCAACCGGGTCAAGTTCGGCCCCTTGAGTGGGATTTGGATCACCCCTTCCAAGGGAGCGACCATGAAGGTGATGCATCGGCCCGCCGAAGGAGACGTCCGGCTTTGCTTCAGGGAAACTCCTTACGAGAGACTTGATGCCATAGCATGGGGCTGCAACTACCAGTGGGATCATGTCAGAGTGATGTCCCGTTACCATACGGACGTGGCCCATCGGGAACTCCTTTTCGGTCCCTTGAATCGACAAGTACCCGAGTGGGCTGTCCGAGAGCAAGTTTTCCTGCACGAGAACCTCGCCGATGGCAGTAGCGATCTCCTGGAGTCGATCCAGATGACCTTCAAGTGGATGACTAGCGAGCCCGCGGCGTTGTCCTTCATCTTTCGTTCCGGTCGAGTGTTGTCCCTCGGCGTTCCTGGGGAGAAGCCTATAACCGAGACGCTGAATGAGGGCGAGCAGCTATCGCGAATGGACATTGGTGTTCTACGGAACAACCGGGTCACGTCTATCCAGGCAAGTCAAGGAGACAATCAATACCAACTTCTTTTTCTGACCCATATCATACACACACCTTTAGTTCAAGACGGACCAAAAGAGAACTTTGACGTTCACCTACCCGAGTAGCCACCGCCTCAAGGTCCAGCGCTGGGAGGTACATATCCTCCAGCACAACGTCGATAGCGGGGGTAAAGACCATGAAGAGCTTGAGACCGTCCACAAGATGCCCGACGCGGCAACTCGCGCGGTCGGATTCTGGGCTATCCCGAGAAGACTGGATAGAACACTCCAGTTCCCCTCTTTCGGACCTATGTTTGAGCAGCGCGCTGATACCGCACAGGAGTCGTAGAAGATGGAAGTTTAACGATAAATAGAACCCACTAAGTAATCACAGCATACGAGATTGATGGCGTATGATATGGATGGGTCTGAAATATGTTCAAGCTCAACGGATAGGATCACGCTTCCGGGGTGACAGGCTGTCCTTGGAGGGCAGATGCGATGGGATTGAGATGATCATGATATGACACGAGACACCAGGGCGAACTGGGAGACAGTCTAGAAATATTGTTACCCCTTTGTGTTGACGTCAGCCCAGGAGAGACCGAAAAGCTTTTCGGTCTATCGAATTCATGGTAGGCTCCATGCGATGCAGAGTGGTATGTTCGCTGACCCCTAGACGTTAAACAGAACAACAAGTAATCACTAACTATATATTGTCGACTATGATGATGGCTGACAATGACGTGCATACCAACATTCATCGAGGATTGATGACGACACGTAGATGCAATGCATGTCATAAAGCTTTTCAAAAGTGGCTGGGAGTTTCATATCTTTACGACTATGTCTTTTCTTTACCCAAATATCCGACGTATGCTAACCTATCCCTCTGGGGATCGACGACTCTTGCGTACTCTAGAAGCAGCCGCCACACGTACAGGAGCATATCGTCTCTGCGCAAGACCTGGCTCGCCCACCTGCTGCTCTCCTCCGCTATCCGTTTGCCCTGGGCATCGTGGCCCTCGAGGAAGAACTCCATGATTGCGTAGATATCAATGAAGGTGTTGTCGAAGGGCACGAAATGCACCCACGGGATCAGGCGGTCGTCGTGCCACTCGGTGTAGACCGTCGCCTTCAGGGGGCAGCTCGTGCTCCGCAGAAAGCCGCGCCAGCGGCCGCTGAACGAGTTCCCGTCGATGTCGGGCAGGTATTTGTAGGCGTACTGCTCCTTCATCGACTTCTCCTCGACCACGCCCAGGAAGGGGCTCGAGTAGCTGCAGGTGTGCACACGCTTATTCTTGCTGTCCGTCTCTCCGGGACAACACATGAGGTCTACGACCCCGACGTCGGCATGTATCGCTAGCCAGCTTCCCATAAACCCATTTCTTCGTGCGCTAACGTTGTACACGCTGGGCGGGAGAAGTGTAAACGTGGGGGCCGCGGCTTCGTCGGCGGCTATAACTTTCTGCAAAGTTGTACCGTTCATCATCTGGACCCAGCGGTGGCGTTGAAAGTGCCACCAGTTGTCGACTTTGTTGCGGCCACCGCTGGCCACGCCACGCCACATGAACCCTTCCATCTTGTCTTCCCACAGTCCACCGATTCCCTTACCGCCCGAGTAACGTTCATCGTTGGCTAGGTACACGGCACCCGGGATCAATATCTCATTGTTCTGTGGCAACTTGGAACCCCCGAAATTGGTAGAAGCTCGTGGGTAGTCGACATACTGACACTCTCGACGAAGGTTCCATGCAGGCCGCGGAGATGAGGCTGCACGCATGCATCCTGGGAGGCCGTGAAGTTTCGAACGAAACCCTTATAGGTATATGCCTCGACAGGCCCTGTAGGGTAGATCTCCTTGACTGGGCTGTTGAATGAAGGCAGGCTCGAAACATTGCGGGATTCACTGTCAGGCGGGCATGTAACGCGTACATGATCCCAGTATTTGTGTGCTTCGCCGCCGATCCAGTGAGGGTCATATGGCTCTGGTTGAGAGTCAGCTTCAGCATATCGGGTATAATTCGAAACCGCTTCTGATGCAGGGAATATATCTCGCGTCCTTCGCTCCCTTCCCACATATCCGTCGATCTTCTCCCAAGGCACCAGCACTCGGGTTTCGTCCATGACGTTGATGGCCATATCGAGGTCTGGTAGGTGCCCTATCTCTTTCACCAGTTTAGCCCAAATCTGCAGCCATTGGTTGCCTCGTTCGGGGTCTTCTGAGACCAAGGTGACTTTGCCATTGCGGATGCGAATCAACTCGGGTTGCGTGTGGGCGCGGCGGCGGAGCTCCGGTTGATCAAGAGCCCAGAAGGGGTTGATGTCATGATATATGCGGTCGAAAAAGTCCTCGACGATAATACCATTTCTCTTCTGCGCGGCCTTGAACCAGTCCTCGAATCCGGGAGGCGGGTGTCGGCCTCGGCGCTCCCTGTAACGACCTGCAGCTTCTTCGATGGTGTTAGAACGTGCCGCATGGAGCCGCTCGAGCTTCTCGTGGCCTTCTCTGATCAAGTCCATGATCGGATGGGGGGAGTATGCATTCGGACCTTGCGCCTCCCCCTCCATTGTCGGACGAGATTGCCCATTCTTGGACCACGGGAATACCAATGTCGTTGGTATTGATACTCGGTTGGATCGTCTATACAGCACGATCTCGTATATAATAAGGTGGCGACGCCCAGAACGATTACACTTTTCAGGAGCTGGCCACCCGAGCGACGAAGAAGCATGGCTGGATACGCTCTTGGTGCACAATGGGGAGTGCGAGGAAAGTGGTTCGACTAAAAACTGCCTCGCTGCAGAATCGTCATATGAAACTAAGCAGCGTACTTGCACATACTTTTGGGAGAAAATTTGAGCGAGAAAAACTTCGAGTAACAAACAGAAAGGAAGGAACAAACGGCGTTGACACACATTGATACTTACACAAGTACAACATGGCGGAATGACAAACAGATCACAACAAGCTTGACCAACGTACGCGCTCCTTTCTCACAAAGGACACCGCAAAACCCACAGGACAAGCATACAATCCTTCATGCCCTCCTTGCGAGTGCTCGTTTCTGGTCCGGAGACGTTTGCGTAGCATTGCAGCGTAGGGTTTACCCGGCAACTTTGTCCTTGTGGTCCTTGCGGTCATTGCCCCCGAGCTGTCTGATTGAGGAGCTCCTACCTGGTATAGAGCATGATAGCAGACATCTGGTGTATCTTCGTTTCTTCTTCAAGACATATGTCCAAGGCCAAGGCCAGTCAAGGTCAGCCAAGGCCAAGGCCAAGCTGCACTCTGTAGTAAGTCGGTCCATCAGAGGTCGGAACACAATGAAGTGCGATTCCATGACAGCCGGAGAAGCGCCGCCGTCCGATTATTGCAGGCACCTACAGTCCGATCGTGGGTCTTAGATGGTAGGGACCGCACACGAAGGCTGAGGTGGTGATTGGGTATGGATCGGGTATCCGGCAACCCACCCTTTCCCCTTGCAAAGTCCTCGTTCCATTCCATCCTGCCAAGTAAATATTGTCCCCTAACTGTGCCGCCACAGTGGGTAACCTGTCAAAATGTCAAGTGTGGAACGAATTGCTTTTGTGTTGTTGTGATTTGATGGGATTAACATGTACTTTAGACATCCGACCTCTGCCAAACGTTAACGACATACCCGTCAGGGCTGTGAATAATGCAGAAGTCGATATATGACATGACATGCCTTGATGCTATTTAGACACCAGCGATCCAGGGCGCTAGCTCAAGAGCAGGGGGCGGGGGACGGACACTAGGGATCCAAATTCTAAATGAAGTCACCTAACCCAGCAGAATCTGGTGTGCATGATGTGTCAATCCATATTTTCACGTGCACACCTCTATTGTAACTTGTAAGTCGATTCCTTGTAAGACGATTCAATGGACAGCCTCCAGGTCGTATCGGTTCGATAACCGCAGCACCTAAAGGCCACGATCGATCGTCATTTCACGGGCATTAGCATCGCGCGCTAGATGGCGCTATGTGATCAAACTACCCATTCACGGCGGCTGAGAGCCCTGAAGCGGAAGATCATTGTTGATCGCTCACCCAGCCGCTTGGAATATGGCGGATCAAAACGTATTGGCCTGTCGCTTCGGTTCAGCTGAACTCTGATCTTGCTGGCGGTGGGAAAATTCTGACTTACTCGAGGTGGTTGCTCAGCCCAGACAGATTTCAGACGACATAGGTTACCCAGCCACTGCTACCGTGGAAAAACACGCATTAGGTGACAGCGTGGATTTCCCAGTTGTTGCAAACTGAACGTGTCACTCAAACATAGTGTTGAATACCGAAAAGACATACATACCGGACCCCGAAGGATATCACGACTAATGGCGGCACCGTCTTCTCGCTCCCAGAGCTCCGATGTACAGGTACAGGCTGTCGAGGTAGACACCGGCCTCGGCCACACCCGCGATGGAGGCCACGGCGAGTCTGGAAGCGCACTGAGCGAAAGGGCCAGCATTGAGAGCTGCAGCGCCTATTTAATGGACTTTGATGGTGGAAGAGGCTCTCCCACGCGCCAGATCCTGCGAGGGCCTAAGGACCTGGGAAGGGAGTTGCACAACAGAACCCTTATTGTTCGCCAATTCGGTGGCATAACCAAGTACATCATCGCTATTCACGGCTTGCCCGTCGACTATGTTGAGTTTTTGAGAGGTTCTTCATTGCTTGAAGCCAACGCGGTCGACTCCATGGCTAAAAGGCGACCAACACGACATCTCAAGAAAACCTGGAATCAATACCTTTGTTACGAGTATCCTGAACAGCTAGTGAATAAAGTGTATGGTGCTTCGGAACCATCACATGACCTGACCCTGTCAAAATGTTCACCCTCATTGGATTTATTGGATGATCCTCCGCGATACTCGATTCCCGAATCCGGCAGGGAAGTCGCGATTTGTCGCGCTACGCTACGAGTGAGCCCGGAAGGGCGTGCGGTAGCACATGGTAAGTGTCATGGCGAGGTGATGTGGAAGTCTTCTCATACTGACCCCCATAGTTCTGTTCTTGGACCGCTGCTTGTGGCGAAATTCATCAGCCCTTGGGAAGGCTATGGAGGATGGCTTCGTGACGAAGCCATGCGCCTGCAACGATAGTACTGGACACAGCTGGGATTTGGACCCAGCTACGCATTCCGAGGAAGAATCAAGCCTAGAACACAGGATTTGGGAATACCTGAGAGAAAGCGACATTGCACTGGATGACTATAACTCCCACCTGCAGACTTGTTTTGCACAATGCGTATACGCTTGCTGGGCCGATTTCCTCGACACCTTGACGCTGGAAGGCGACGCGCAGAGTTATATGAGCCTACTCCAACAACTCCAGCGGTCGCTAGAGCGAAACATGGATGCAGAGATAACCCTTAAGGGGGAGGACTTCTCGGGAGCAGACTGGCGAGAGCTTCTGGAAAGACTGGAACGCAAAGTACGGCTCGCTGCTCAGCTGAGCCCGGCGGCAGTCATCCAGATGCCAGCCGCCGCCCCAGTACAACCACAAAGCATGCCACAACCCGCAGCAGGAGAGGGTGGCAGCAAGCAAAAGGGGGGAGGCCTCGAGATCCGAAGCAGAAGAGAACAAGCAGAGCCTGGACCGTGTGACATACCTCGGAGGTGTCCTTCTGCCCATTACCATCGTATCGGGCATTCTCGCTATGGGTGACACGTTTGGCCCCACCGGCGACAGGTTCTACGTCTTCTGGGCCACGGCGGTTCCTCTGACCCTGTTGACGCTGGCCATCATCTACGCCGACTCCATCCGTCGAGTCGAGGTCTGGATCGAAGAAGCGCAGAGCACCTATGAGTCTCCGGCGGCCGCGGCATCTGGCGGACTACTAGGCAAGAAGTTGAAGAAGAAACCGCTACATCAAGGGGCGGCGACCCCCGATCTGGAGCAGGCGGTTCCTTATAGTGAGACGGTCACCATCGATTATGGCGTCCCCGAGGCGCCAACAACTACAATGAGCGAGCCCGTCACGTATATGGCGGAAGAACCGGTTATGGTTGGACAGCCGGGGGAGCAGAGTGGTGGTGATGGCCAGGGGCCGCGCTTGTGGAAGCAAGAGGAGCTGGGCTGGCTCGGTGCTTGCAAAACGATTCTGGGAATCTACAAACTGCAAGATATAAAGAAACGACCTCGGCATGCTTACACGAAGACGACAACGACAACGTTGGAGTAGAAGTCGTCAGGGCTAGACGGGCTTCAGTTGCATTTTATGGATATGGATAAGGCAGGTATGAATGAGATTAATACGAACAAAGTCAGATATCGAGAATATTTGTTCATGGCCCTCGGAAACAGTATCCTGTTTTATGCAGATACCATAATCCAAAAAGAACGAACACCGCAAGGCTTCAAGCCCAAAGCCTACCACTAAGACATTAGGTAGGCGAAAGATAGAGGTAGATTAGGTTCTTATATTTGATCGTCGAGTGGTCTCCATAAGGGTTCCACGACCTGGTGGTGTATATACATAAGCCGTATGTGAGACTCTATACCTGGGTCGCTTGCTTATTTCCAAGCTAATAATGCAATAGTGGTGGCACCTCGCCACCGGCCGTCATGAGAGGGAGATTTTTTTGCACACTGACGTGACCCAACGCCAACCGCCAAACAGGCCTTCGTATAATAGTACAGAGCTATTCGCACATGATGATGATATCCGTCGTTATCGTCGTATATTGCTTTTACTGGTTCTTGACCACGCCAACCTTGGCAGCTCGTAACACGCGGCCGTTGAGCTTGAAGCCCTTCTGCTGCACGTGGAAGACGGTGTTATCCTCCTTGTCGGGCATGGGCGTCATGAAGGTCGCCTCGTGCTCGTTGGGGTTGAACTTGTCGCCCTCGGGGTCGAACCGCTCCAGGCCATGCTTCGTCAGGGTCGACATCAAGATGCCGTCGGTCATCTTGACGCCCTCGTAGAAGCTCTTGAGATCCTCGTTCACAGCCTCGCCCTCCTTCAAGGCCTTGAGCTTCTCCTCACCCATGATCAGGGCGCGATCCAGGTTGTCCACGCTGTCGACGAGGTCTTTCGCGAACTTTTGAATGGCGAAGTCTCGTGCGGACTTCATGTCCCTTGTTGTCCGATCCTGCAGATTGCGGAAGTCGGCGACACAGCGCAGGCATTTGTCCTAGTACCGACGTTAGTCATTTTGGTCGATCAGCCTTTTGCGGAAGGAAATCTGGCGCTCTTACCTTCCACTCGGTAACCTCCTTGTTCTTAGCTTCTAACTGCTTCTTGAGCTCGGCTTCGGCGCTTGGTGGGGCTTCGGCTTCTTTGGCCTCGGAGGCCTGAGATGCCTCGTCCTCCTTTTTTGTGGCGGACTCTGCTTGGTCGCTATACCATCTTGACCTCGGCGCCAGAGTAGCGGCCCTTAACGGCGCCGGGGCGAACTGGGATCTGAATACAGGTGTTTGCGCGGAGATTCTCGAGCTGGAGCGCAGAGCTCTCGTGGATGTAGAAATTGCTTGCTTGAACATGGTTGTTGCTGTGGTGCGGAGGCAGGCTTTTCGAGTCTTGAAATGACGATGAGGCTCGAAACGACGTTGTCGTGGGGGTGAGAATTGAGGCCGGCCTGCTGTTGGTAGTGGATAGGTTGGTGTTACTGCAAGCTTGATGAGCTACGAAATCCAACTTCTGAAATTTTTGGGCAACACTGCTGGATCGGCGGCAGTCGGGACGGACCATTAGGTGGGTTAGAGCTTGTGTCATTGGAGGTATCCAGGTACCTCACCAAAGGGCCTGCATGTGCTCGGGCTTGCAGTCGTAGGGCGACAATCCACAATTTATTAGGTACTGCCAACCTCAAGCCACATCATCTTGTCAAAACATCTCCGCTCCACAGGACAACTTGCGACTGACTTCTCGAGAAGTCGGCCGTCGAACCACAGTAGGCTTCGCGGAGTTACCGATGTCATTCTTCCACGTCCATTCCATGACACCCTAGCTGAGCCTGGGAGGCCAGGATTCCGATTTCGGATTGAGGAACGGTGACCCCCCCTCGGCTTGGACTAGGTAATAGCCGCAGACCACAAGCAGCCGCAGCTTCCGCCCAAGCCACTTCTCTTATACTTACATAGATCAGAGTGCTATTCGCTTCCGATTTCGAACTGGCGTCAAAAATGGATTTATACTGTAAGTACGCCACCAGTTACTCAGCCACTTTTAGCCATAAAAGAGAGACTAACTAATGGTATTACTGACCAAAGGTATTACTTTAATCTAGTAGGTACAAAGGGTGTGAAAAGTGACTTCTTGGTGCACGGTCCCCAGACTATTTGGTAATCATAGGGTCGCGGACCATAGTATGTACGTACATTCTCCGAGAACCCTCACCCCTCTGATAGTTGGAGAGAACAAGCCACACCTTTCTGACAGGCTTGCAGCGGTGGACGCTAACTGCTAGCGGATCCACTGCCAGTGCTGGTAGACCGACCGTACAAGTGCATTCAGACTTTCTGGTCGTTCAGCCTTGGTGATTTTGGTTTCGCTGCATTCCATTCATATTCCTGCCTTTACTGTCGCCTTCGACCTCGACATCTTCTGATACCAAGGTTATTTACACCCGAGCAACCAACCTGCAGTTATCAACATAGACCAGCACCCGAAGAAAATCATTTCGTCCATTCCTCGTTTGCGCCTCCTACTGCCAAACCCGACCGTCACGCGCGTCGCGCAACCCGACCGCCACCATGGAGTACGACACGATGATGATGGACAATGAGTCCTCGGGCCCATCCGTCAAGATCTCAGAAGTATGTTATTGCGTGGCAGAGGCATCGCGCTTCAAACACTTGCAGTGAAGCTTACCAGCACCTCTCTTGTCTTTAGGCCGACGCTATCCATGTGAACTTCGAGCTGAACAACGTCGACCTCTCCTTCGCAAACTCGCTACGACGCATTATTCAAGCCGAGGTCGCCACCGTCGCTATCGATCTAGTCAACTTTGCTGCCAACTCCTCGGTGCTCGCTGACGAGTTCATCGCGCACCGTCTCGGTCTTATTCCCCTCGACTCACGCGGCGCTGATCAGATGCTGTATTCTCGTGACTGCGACTGCGACCAGTCCTGCGGCAAATGCAGCATAACCTTGACGCTCCATGCAAGCTGCACGTCCGACGAAGTTATGAAAGTTTACGCGCGCGACCTGCTGGTAGGCGCAGACCGACCGAACGTTCACGTTGGCAACCCCGTGATTACCGACCCAGATGGCCTGGGCCCTTTGATTTGCAAACTGCGCAAAGGACAAGAGTTGAATATCCAGTGCGTAGCAAAGAAGGGAATCGCCAAGGAGCACGCAAAATGGTCGCCTTGTTCTGCAGTGGGCTTCGAGTATGACCCGCACAACAAGTTACATCACTTGGATCTTTGGTACGAGAAAGATGTCGCGAAGGAATGGTACGTCTATTTCTCTTTCCATGATCTCTAAATGCTCCAGCCAGACTCAGCTGACAACCACAAAGGCCCAAGAGCAAGTATGCCGACGAGGAGGAGCCGGCACAAGAGGGCGAGCCGTTTGACTACGATGCTGTGCCGGGAAGATTCTACTACGAGGTCGAGGGCGTGGGCAGTATCGATCCTGACGCCATCGTGCAATCGGGTATCAAAGAGATCCAGACAAAACTCGCGTCCCTGATCCACGGCTTGACAGGCAATGACGGCATGAACGACATTTACGATGGTCCTCGGAGTCCTGATGCCGACATGGACGGGGGAGCAGGATGGCAAACGTCGTACGGCAACGCACCCGATCAAGGTTGGGGTGGAGGTACTACGTATGGTGGTCAGACTTCATACGGTGCCGATCAGAACGGTTGGTGATCAAGGTCTGTTGGCAGAGGAAAGCACGATATGCATTGGACAGGAGTAAGATTGGACAGGAGTAAGCCAACTTAGCAGCCGAAGGGTCTAACCAGTCCAACTGGATCCGCTGCTGTGTAGAACATGAAAAGGGGCACACAAGTCCCGGGAGGTAAGACAAAAAAAGCCTCTTCTTAGATCTGGAGCGGGGCGCATGCAACAAACCCAACAGACATAGCTGTCAAGCTGAAGCCTAATCTACCTGCTGCATGCGAACATGCTTTGGATTACTTGCTTAAGCGACATCCTACACATGGCGTTGTGGAGCGAACGGTAGGCGATCGATCCCGAGAATAAACTTGGTCTAGAGCAGCAAGCGGGATGTAATAAAATAAATATCGCGTTATGAACCGGCTCATTGTAGTTTCCGAAACTTGACGCCTATGATGCAAAATGACTAACGACCTGCCAACCAACGCCATCGTCCCGTGCGGATAGGAGTAAATCAACGGGCAAGCAGCCTCCAGGTATATCCTCCGCTCGTCTATAAACACCGTCTAACCGAAGTTACTTTAGTCTACAATGCATGCAGAAAAACAGGATGCACAACTACGCAGGGTCTGGGATCCCCATAAGCCGCCTGTAGGCTTTGCGGTGGGCTTCTAGAAACAGGAATGTACAGATAGTTTGCCTGTAAACCGAATTAGCGACATGAAGTAAAAAGTGTAGGGGTGGAGCGAAATAGAGAAAGAGCCAATAACTTACGGTCCCAACCGCAGGAAACTCGGGACCCAGCCCTTGAACATCCAGGTCACGCCCTCCTTGGCGTAGATCTCGGACAGCAGGCTGACCAGGCCCTGCTTGCCCGTGGCGCTCATGACCCGGCTCTTGACGACGTCGACGGGGGAACAGACGGTGGTGGCGACGAAGCCGGCCAGCAGGCTCGAGGCGAAGTGGGTCGTCGTGGTGTCGCCCATGGGGGTGTTCTGGATGAGCAGGCCCTTGAAGGTGTCGTAGCTGGCGAGCTGGCTCGCGTTCATGAGGGCGGCGCGCACGCTGTTGGGCCAGACGCCGCGGAACCAGGACCTGGGCCCCTCGTCGCGCAGCATGCGGAACATGCCGTCGAGGCCGTGCCGGTAGTGGCGGCGCTGCTCCGGGGCCAGGGCCCGGTCCTGCTGCATGCGCACGTTGGTCACGTCGGCGGCGTTGCCCGAGATGCCGCCCAGGAAGCCCGAGAAGGTCGAGAGGCCGATGAGCAGCGGCAGCGACGGCTTCCCGTCCTTGGGCGCGTAGCGCTGCTTCAGCTCCTCGTACACGCCGAAGCGCACCGTCGAGTAGGTGATCTGGCGCAGGAGCGAGGCGGAGAGGCCGCTGTAGAGCCCGAGCACGCTCTCATTACGTATTATATAGCCAATGGTGCCGGTCATGTTCTTGGGCGCATCGCCGGAGCGCAGTTGTAAGCGTACCTTGACTGTTTGGGGGGTTAGCCCAGGCGCTGCGTCCTTGGCCTATCGCAACTACGCCCCCCGGAGTGCTTTGGCTTGGGGTGGCAAGAAGAGAACTCACCGAGATCGAGGGGATGTGTGACGCAGGCCGCCATGGCGCTGGCACTGCCGCCGAACCAGAAGGGGTAGTACACGGGCGGGGGCAAGGGCTTCTTCTGCCTCTTGGGCTTGTCTACGGACAATGCCCGTGCTGAGGCCTCGGGGACGGCCACAGCATCGTGTGAGACCATTTTCTGTGTTGTGCAAACGCTGGGTTGCATTCACTCCTTTTTTAAACGCAAAATCCTGATGGGAGACGGTCTTGGATGTGATCGGTTACCGCTCGGTCGGTCGTTGGTGCTACCGGTAGCTCGATTGGCACATGTCTCTCAGTTGAGTTATAGTATTCGTACTCCGTTCTTAGAGACAGATTTCACAGGTCTCTGAGAAAGAGAACAGCCTGGAAGTTGCAGAGAAGGAGGAGCTGCCGCGAATGCTGGATACGAAGGAAACAAATCACAACAAGGCGCATGAGGAAGTAAGTAAGTAGACCCACGATGATGAATGATTCCGATAGACCGGGCGTAATTTTTTGAGCGGCCGCCCTAGGGTGCGGTAAGGCGGGACGCCAATTGACAGGGGGAGGCGATCAAAGTTTGATCCACCAAGGTACCTCTTGTACAGGCGGGAGAGCCTGGAAGTTCAAGCACAGGCAACATGAAGCAACCTGCCTCCAATGCCGCTGACCTCATCATGCAGAACATCTGGTGTGACTCGTACTAGCTTTGGAACGCTGCGGCTGATATCAAAACCCGAATCAACAAAATTGTCTTCATTGGTTCCTGGGTTTCATGTAGGCTATGGTCGATAACACCGACAGGTGCGGGATCGTTACATGCACCAATGGTGTACTCCGTATGTACCTGACAGAAGTAGCTGGCATATGCACTCCAGGGCTCAATTCACTTGCCGTTTAATCGAACGATCCACCCAAAAGCTTGGAAGGTTTTGAGCTTCAAAGCTCCGGGGTCGTGTCAATCTTTGCGACAACGTCGGGTGTGGTAAACTCCAACGCCAGCCCAGCCCAACATGTGGACAACCAGGTTCACCGCAGTCCATACCTGCATTGGGAGGAGGGCTTTTAGGAGCGTATGCGGTCTGAGGTCGCCTGTAGCTCTGCGAATAGGCCAACGGTGTTGGTATTCTTCTGGTGCGTTGGGCTCAATTGCTGCTTCCTCGAAATCAAAACCACCGATAGTTCTCTAGCTCTGACAGGCAGACACAAGCCCCGAGTCCAGCAACTCCTCAACCGTCGACGGCAGAAGCGGAGGTCGAGATCAATGGCAACAAGTACCAGACGGACTCTTGGTTTAACACAACGCCCAACATAATAGCAAATATTCCTCGGCGGCTCCATCTCCAAAAGGACCACCCTGTGTACATAACCCGCCAAATCATCGAATCCGTCTTCCCGGGTCCCACGTACAAATACCATAACACCTTCGATCCCGTCGTCTCAACACACCAGAACTTTGACTCGTTAGGTTTCCCTCAGGGCCACCCAGGTCGAGCAAAGACAGACACCTACTACATCAACGAGTCGACCCTGCTGCGTACCCACACGTCCGCCCACCAGGCTGATACGTTTCGTGCGAACCTCTCGCCGGGCTATCTGATCAGTGCCGACGTCTACCGCCGCGATGAGGTCGACAGGAGCCACTACCCCGTATTCCATCAGATGGAAGGCGCCCACAGCTGGGACCGGACCTGTGTTCCCAATGGAGACGTCGCGGCCGCCGTCTGGTCGGATGTAGAAAAACTACCGACCCACGACACCCAGGTCGAGGACCCCAATCCTCCTTTCCACGCGGAGCGCAACCCGCTTCAGTCAGATCACCACTCGGCGGCCGAGGCCGAGGCGATTGGTGCCCATCTGAAGTGCAGCTTGGAGCTCATGGTCGTCGAGATCTTCACGCGCGCCAAGGTCGCCGCTAAGAAGGCCGATCCGAACTTCGTGGATGAGCCGCTGAAGGTGCGCTGGGTCGAGGCCTACTTTCCTTTCACGAGCCCCTCGTGGGAGCTCGAGGTCTACTACGCCGGAGACTGGCTCGAGGTTCTGGGCTGTGGTGTTGTGCAGCAGAGCCTATATATCAATGCGGGCGTGCCCAATCAACTGGGCTGGGCCTTTGGGATCGGTTTGGAGCGCATTGCCATGTTGCTCTTCAACATACCCGATATCCGACTGTTCTGGTCGCGGGACAAGCGTTTCCTGGACCAGTTTGCCGGGGTCTCGGACAACCTGGACTTGCTCAAGCGCTTCGTCCCGTTTTCCAAGTACCCTGGGTGCCCCAAGGACGTGTCATTCTGGCTCAAGGCTACGTCGTCTGCCGCCGGCGGCAACGACAAGCAAGCGAATAAGCACGACTTCCACGAAAACGACGTCATGGAGATTGTTCGCGGTATTGCGGGCGATGATGTCGAAGACGTGAAGCTTGTGGACCAGTTTATCCATCCCAAGAGCGGACGTAAGAGCATGTGTTACCGCATCAACTACCGCAGCCTGGAACGCACACTCACGAATCCTGAGGCGAACGAAATGCACGACCGAGTTACCAAGGCTTTGGTGAAGGAGCTTGGCGTTGAGATTCGGTAAGAAATAGGTGGTGTGTAATATTTGCTAAATCAAGCCCAACCACGGTGGGCGGCTATAGAGGTGGGAAACGATAAACATAGCCCTTAGCCAGTTACGTTGGTTTGGATGCTCCCGAAAGAGGCTACCTGTAGTTCAAAAGTGTACATTGAATCTCATGTGGTTATGTCCTTGGATTTGTACATGATCGGAATACGGTATATTCCCGGTAAACGGGAAATATGTCCACAAACAATTGGCTCTGCTAATTCTCATCCCACCGGATAATATTACTCAAATACTAGATCTGAAAAGGAGAATATCGCAATGCGAGAAAATGATATCTATTGTACACTAATAACCTAGATGCTATCGTCGCGATTATAGGTAGAAAGGTAAGCCACGACTGTAGATGCTTCAGGCAGAACCACAGCAGACATCTATCTTGTGAGGGACTCAGCCGTCATTGCTCGCTCGTGGGAGTTCGAGTTAGCCTCACAATCACATCATCAGGACGCTGGTATTTGCCTCGTACACAATTAGGTGGTCATCTGCTGCAGCGCCTGCTAGGGTTGACGTGTAATGGGATGCGAAGTATTGGTCCAAAGGGCTGGCGGCGCACCTACTATCATCGGACTCGACTTACAATGTTAGTTTACATGGCCATTCCCTTATACAACTAGGCAGTGAAAAGGTGATTGTGTCTGAATCCCGATAGTCATCCGGGCTTCCTCTGAGTGTGTTAGGCCATCTGCTCCGCCCGAAAGGTGTTCTCGTTCCGGCATCCCGCCGAGCGGCTTATGGAAAGTCCCCTAGCCGGCAGACAATTGCGAGTAGCTTGCAGGGACGCCCCCTTTTTGGGTTGTAATTCTGACAGTGTTAGGATGCGACAACGTGTTATCATGGCGCAGCGTGTAGATTGATTACGTTGACTCGATCGTCACAGATAATCCTTCGCTATCATGACAGCAGATGATGATCATGATGGTGTCTTCTCCGTTTTCTCCAGTGGCTGTTCATCCAGAAAAGAGCTCAGTCCACATCAGATCAATCTTAAATGACATGTTCAACTATTTGCCGGGTGCGCGGGAACCAAAGTTAGCCCAGAGGCGGAGGGCGTTGGGCATGGCCTCCGGCGATACATACGGCGCCAAGTATTCTTTGCATCCTTTGCCGTGCGACTTCCGATGGCGATGTAAGAAACAAAGTGAGGATGAACGTGATCAGTTGAAAGATGGCTTGGTCATCTGGACTTGCTTACAGCATCAACACTAGCCATGCAATCTTAACTTTTTCCGAAGTAGTGAAGCTATTATGCGGAGAGGTCACGATGTGTGTTGTGTTTGAGTGAGTCTTGGAAAAGGTGGCTCATCAACTTCAACTAAGCCAAGCCCTCGACACGAAATGCCTCAATGGTTAGATGGGGTTTCAGTCGGTTCGATCCTGCCGCAGTGAGGGTCTCCGCCTATCGTGCCAAACAAATAACCTTGCAGCCGACCAAAGAGACTAAACAGGGCTATTGGGGGAAAGATGCAACCTCACTCACACGTTGAGGAGGAGAGAGGGACAGAGGGAGCCTATAGATTACCGGAATAGGAAGGCGAAAAAGGCTATTAGGGACCGGGGGCCTATCATCTACGACGACTAGGGTCCGGAAGGGGAGGACCCATTCCGACCCGGCGTCGACCAAACCACCAAGGCAGGCCGTGGCCTCTTGCCGAGCAGAACATATTGATGTGTCGATTCATGGAGCGCCTGATGCCAAGAGGGGAAGACATGAGCGAAACGAGGATGACATGATAACCGAGAGACGATGAAGTCGGACGGTGCAATGCATTACTCGTAAGATGGGGGTGCCTTACACTGTCAGAGAGGGAAGAGGCAATACTGCGGAGGCCAAGCAATAGTTGGAATAATGGCTTTACGCGTGTTTGCGGCTTTGCGGTGAACGACCCCATGCCTATCCCGTTTCCGAGTGGAATTCCATGTCTGGGCAGCTGGAGGCTGGAGCTGGAGCTGGAGGCTGGAGGAGGAGGAGAAGGAGACGGTATGTTGTAAGCCAAGCGTAGCACAACTGGAGCCCGTCTGTTTTGTTGTTTTTGTTGTTTTTGTTGTTGAGGGCTGTGTGAAGGAAGGAGGCCAATTCTAATCGTATTTGAAAGTTGTTCACAGCTATGTAACTGGCTAACGGACACTGCCTTGTTGGCTAGCTTTGATGAGATATCAGGTACAGTTGTCGTTCTAGATTGAGATTGCGCAAGCAGACAGACGCCAGGTGTCTCCGAGACACACCACGTTTTTTCCCCCCTCCTCTCCCGCGCGCTGCTGGTGGTGCTGAGAGGGTTGGTGGAGATCCGACTGTTCCCTGGCAATCGCGCCAAGAGATTGGTGAGCGATTGAGGCTGTGCAAGAAAAATAGAGGCCTCACCCGACTGCCAATCCGCCCAGATGCCCATCACCTTATGACGCGGGAGGTCCAAACATTTCCCGAACCCACCCTGGAATGTTTCAATGTTTCTCCAATCGTTTTTAGAAGTTAGTAAGGCCATCCGGCTTCGAAACGGATGAGTTTGGGATGAGTGTCGATGCTAAGCTTAATTGGACTCATGAAATTGGAGCAATATGCTGCGCCGACTTTGAACCAATCTTAATACTGCGCGTAACTGACTCTACTACTAGTCACTATTCACTCTCAATAAGTTGTATACACTTACTTGTTGGTTTGGAGCTAGGTGATTGAGTGGATAAGAGCTTGATATCAGACGCGCATACGGAGTACTCACCTTGTAAACCATGAAATACGGAAGGGGAGAAAGAACTGCGCCTCTCGGTGGCAAGATCCGTCTGGCAAACAGAACAAATACGAGAACACACTGTCAGACGTAACGGAAGTCAAGAGAGCCGTGACATGCTGACTGGAGTCATGGACTCCATGACTTGGACGGAGGATTTTGGGAGGAGGCTTTTTTGATTTTCAGACTGGCGGCAGTTGGGGCCGGACATCGTAGCCCCGGACATCTGGAGGCTGTCAAATGATTGGGTCAGTCCGACTATCTATCTTCAAGTCGAAGACGATCTTCGGGCCAACCTTGGCGGAGCAGCACATGGGAAAGGTATATTTTCATGCTGATCATGCAGGCATGCGGGTATAGACACGGGAGACGGCCAACCCAGCTGCTGACTATGCGGATTGCTTCATTCCCCCCTCCTCCCCCTTCCCCCACGGCATGATCGGAAGAGTCTCATTTATTGGCCCGGACAAAGCGGGCTGCCGTGCAAACAGGAAGCCCGAACGCCAGCATGCAAACCGATCGACCCTGGACAAAGTTGCAAGCCCAAGAGATTTTGACATTGACACTTATGATTTGAAACTCTGAGTGACCATGGCCGGTAATTAACGTACAACCTCATAACATACCCAATAACAGACGTAGTATTGGAAATATGTTGTTGATTGCAATTTGGCTCGATACGTGCGCACAGCAACAGGACTCAGCCTCCCTCTAGTCACCTAGGAAGATACCTAATATCTTCCCATCATTTTGCCTTCGAAGATGCATCCATGCCATCATTTAGGTGCTTTTGCAGTGCTTGGGTGAGATAACGGGCACTGTTGGAATGCGCTTCGTTCCTTTTAGCCGCGGAAGGCTTCTCCAGGGGGGGGCCCAAGCACATCTCCAAGCCCCAGCATCCAGTGGGTTTTGCTTTAGGCGTTAGGTGGTGTGCCCAGAAGCGTTAAGCACTGTCGAGGGTGATTTGCAGCGCCTACATCTGTGGGTCCCCATAGTCACTGGCCGGTGATCCCTACCCGCCTGCACAAGTACCGCTGGCCAGGTTCCAGAACTGACTGGGGGTTCCACCGGGCTGGTCAACCACTTTCCATGTCCGTTTCGTACGCAGCCACCATCACGAGTACATATTTGCGATTCTGTCCGCTTCCCTTTCACGTCTTCTTCCCAACTTCTACCACAGACAACAACACACAAACACACACACACACATACTACAATCATATCT
The DNA here is from genome assembly GCF_038363925.1 of Apiospora phragmitis. Classification (NCBI taxonomy): domain Eukaryota; kingdom Fungi; phylum Ascomycota; class Sordariomycetes; order Amphisphaeriales; family Apiosporaceae; genus Apiospora; species Apiospora phragmitis. The sequence goes on along the minus strand of NW_027117400.1, from coordinate 3,996,730 downwards.
TCTTGTTGGGTTAAACCTAGGATCGTTACTTGCAACCTTAAGGCGAGCACTTGGAACCTACATCCAACTTCGTCAAGTCAGAACAGAAACTGGCTTGAAGAACTTCCCTCTTTCGCCACCAAACGAAACAACCAACCCACAATCATGTCTGGATCACCAACTTCTCTGCCATCGCGGCGGCCTGCATCCTCTCGGATGAGGAGAGCGTCTTCCCTCAAGCTCGACCTGTCCAGTTTACCACCGCTGACGCAGCCCACACCGCCGACAAACACACTCCTACTCACCAACCTTGGCGATCTTGAGATCTTCCGCCCAGACAACCTACAGATCATCCGCGAACTCATCTCCGCCACGGCGCCGGTATACACCTGGGCGCCGCTGAAGTCCTTCCGCCGTATTGTGGTTTCCTTCTTCGACGAAGAGTCGGCCATCAAGGTGCGACAGGTGTGGGATGGCGAGGCCATTATGGGCCAGCGCTGCCGCGTCTACTTCGGCCAGCACACGCCGTTGAACCTAGACCAGGACAAGCACCTGGCGCTGCCCGATGCGGGCAAGCTTTTCTTCATCAGCCCTCCCCCGTCCCCGCCGCACGGCTGGGAGCAGACGCTCGAGGATGCCCCCAATAAGCTTGTCCACGCCGACGACCTGGCCGCTGCCCTGGCCAAGCTGCACCACCGCGCTCCTGATGCCGCCATGGCGTCTCCCATCTCGCCGACAGATGGCAACTCCGCCACGACACGCAGCCGTAGCAGCACGCTCATCTTCCAGCCCAAGGAGAGCACTGGCAACAGCCCTACCCTTCCCTCCATCGCCGTGGACGATATGACGGACGATTACTCCCCTATCGAACTCGGCAGTCCAAGTCCTATTTCGAACACAAAAACTAGCATGGCACATACTTCTCGGCCGCCTGTGGAGCTTATGGAGTAAAGCAGCGAGGGTTTATTTGGGTGGCTACGGATCGTTACTTCTTTTTCTCCCGTGAATGGGATATCAAAGGCGTTAGGGGAGGCTCAGGCAGCGCAGGTCAGGAGTTACACGGTTTGGTTAACAGGTGTTTGACATTTCGCATTGGCAACAGAATCTGTACATTATTGCTGCAACTGGCGCCGTGTCTCGGGCGGTACAGGGAAAGCAATTATGCCTCAGCAGTGGATAGGAAGCGAAGCGAAGCTCTAGTACGCAACATTCACATAGGAAAACAGACAGCACATAATAGACTAGAGAAAAGCATCTGGCCAAATTACAATCAGTTCAACAGTCCAATTCTTGCTCATTGCCAGTGAACCCGTTGCGACTGAAGGATATTATTCAAACCAATGGATTTGATTGGCTCCTGAGCTTGATCTGCTCTCAATAAAGATAATCAAGTAGAAACTATGTGTTCGTGTACATGTTCAAAACAAACACCTACGGCCAAACCGCTTACTCGCTACCCCTGCTTCGTCTTGCTTGAAGTTGGAAACATCAAGGCGAAGGCATGTTCAAACTGCGCAACCAAGAACAACCTACCCTGTACCTAACCCCTTATTCAAGTAGGCGAGTACCTAAGCATAAGAAATATGTCGGACGTGCCCCAAGCCTCTGGCGAGTATATCTGTCCCCACAGCAGCCCGGATCGCAAGCCATACGGCGGAGCCGAGCAAGGCGCCCACGAACAAGAGCGTGAGCAGCGCCGTGCGCTCGACCCCGGCGTGCCGCAGCGCGCCCGACGTCTTGGGCCGGCCGGGGATGGGCGCGCCCTGCGGCGTCTCGACGTTCACGAGGTCGGGGATCCACTTGAAGGCGAACTTGGACTTGTAGCCCAGGCCGCCCTTGGACTTGTTGCGCACGAGGAGCTCGTAGAGGCCACGGCGGGCAAGCTAATGTTGTTGGGAAAGTTTGAGCTGGTTAGCATGAAGACTCTCTGGAACTCTCTAGAAAACTTTGATAGGAGTCGCCTGATACCAAGATCGCCCAGATGCGTCATGTTTGTTGCGGAACTTGTCAGGAAAGGTGGGGAAAGGGATGGGAGAATTCGACCGCCACAGCCCGCTCTGGATGTTTCGAGCTACCCCAGGTCATCCAAATATAGAAAACCCCGGCATAATGGATGGGTAAATGCATATCACGACATCCTGTGGGAAGATGACACATTTGTTTCTGGGGAAGCGATCTGAAACAGCGAAAAAAAAAGCCATCAACTTACTTTGATATGCCGCGCATCGAGCGCGGGGATGCTCCGGCAGAGGTAGCCCGAGATCATGAAGAAGAGGCACTGCCCGCGACGAGCGCGGTGTGGTAGAGGCTCGGGCGGGGGATGTTCAGCTCGCCGGCGAGCTGGCGGCCGTTGAGCCAGTAGGTCTCGGCGTTCATGAAACCGCGCGAGGCGTAGGTGGGACCGAGCCCCTCGAAGCCGGTGATGATGTTGTTGGCGAGGACGCCCGACTTGGGCGAGGGCGCGATCTCGCTGACGAGCAGCGACTCCATCATGGCCTTGGCTGAGGCCGGGGCCGCGAGCCAGTCGTGCGGCGTGCCCATGAGGTACGAGACCCAGCGCCAGAGCGCGAGGTAGTCGGCGACCTCGCCCGGGCGGGGGCGGATCCCCTGCCGCGGCAGCCCGAGCCAGAGGACCGTGGCCGAGAAGATGTTCATGGTGCCGATGCAGTCGAGGTCGTTGACGGGCACGCCGTGCGCCGCGACGTCGTAGTAGGCCGGGTCCGCGCGCGCCAGCTGCACGATGCGCTTGCGCACCGACGCGTGCAGGAGCCGCACCCGCACCGAGGACTCCCAGCCGTGGCCCCCGGGCTGGATCGCCTCGAGGCCGTCGTGGACGCCGAGCGTGTGCTGGGTGGTCTCGAGGAGCCGGCGGTTCACCACGTTGGCGCCGAAGCCGCCGGTGCGGGTAAGGGTCTCGACCGGCCTTCTTGCGCCCATACCGCCAAGCAACGAGAGAAACATCAACTGGTAAATAACAATGTTAGTGTTTTCTCCTTTTCTCTTAGGAACCAGTGCAAGAAACAACCTACGGTTGTGACACAAGGCCCGCCGTACCGCCAGAACACATTCTGACCCCTTTCTATCTGGTCCCAGTCAACCCATTCGGGTACAGTGTTAACTTCTGACCATAGTTTCTGAAGTTTCTCATCCCTGTTTGCGTGCTCCTTGACTAGCTTAAAGAGATCTCGGTGTCTCTTATTCTCCTTGGGTTCGGTTTCCTTAGGCTCGTAGGTTTCCTCGATATCTTTCCGAGCGAAACTCAGGGACACGGGCGGCACAATCTCGTCTAGACTGTCCAGGGCATCTGCCCCAAGTTTGTCGTACGTATAGATTAGGAATGGAAGTCCTCGGCGGGAGTATGCTGGTCCGTCCACTGAAAGGTGTGGCCGTACACAGTTCTCACACTCGGATCCCTGGTGAATATACCCATCTTGACGGCGGGTTAACGTATTGCAGTACTTGGCAATGGATTACAAGGGGGTATCAACAGAACGAAGGATATATGTCGAGAAGAAGGAGAAAAGCAAGGTGCCAGCCACTTGCTGAAAAGAGAAATCATGTATGTTATACCACCTGATATTACAGATATCGAGGTTAGAGCGAGGTCCAACTGTTCACGGATACAGGTGAAAACGACAATCTACTGCTGGTCACAACCGCTGTCGTTGGTGGCGCAATGTGTCGTGGGTAGTAGTGATCATCTTGGAATGCTGAAATAGGAAAGCACTTCGCAAACCGAGATGCAGGACGAGATCCTGAGCATACCGAGGCACCATTGCCCCCCGACGTCAGAGAATGAGGAGCAGTGGGCGTGTGGGGTTCACACCATATTCCCAAACTACTCCATGAATCATGGGTGCGCTCAGGTACTGGTCGTTTGAAATTTCCCGGGAACCAGTGGACTATTTCCCATATGCGAGTCGAACAGAGTCCATGGCGACCATCTGTTCAACGGTCTAGATCTTGCAGCTGCGACGGGCGCGATGGATATGCTTCTGCCATAGCATCACCGTGCTGAAGGTTGGAGTCTCTTGCTAGTTGGAGCCGAGACGGGATGAGACTGGGGTGGCAATATCCGTTGGCGATATATAGTTGGAGGACGAAGCATTGTAGGTACTGCTCCGTACCACAGTAGAACATAGTGGCTCTCTGCACGGGCCATCCATACCGAGCCACAAATTGTTTTTTTTTTACTTTGCGACTGGCGCATAAGCCACTCGATGTTTCGTTTTGCATCTGATTTCCAAAACTTCGTTTTAGTATCTTGTTGAAGCTGATCAGTCTTCACTCTTCAATTACCGAAACAGCTTCTACGCCGCTTCGTGGTTGCATTGTTCCAAATCGAAATGCTTTGCTCCTGTCGCTCCGCATCATTGCGCATATTTGTCCAGAGCCTAACTCCGCTCCAACTACCTGCAGTCACATATCGTCTCAATAACTCTTCATTGGCCGCTTCCCGCCAGGATGGTCTCGCGAGGTCCTTCAGGACTGCCTCGGCAGCTTGCTATCCTAGAAAACCACCACACCACGTTCCTCGGCACCTTGGCCCCCCAACACCTACAGGATCAAGACTTACCCAGCTCTTCCAACGGCTACGGAGCCCGCTCCGTCTCGTATGCGGACCCCGAAGTTCCCGTTGTTGAACTTGGCAATGCCCAAAATGGCGGCGCTGTTTTCGAGCTTTCGCAGGACACAATAGATACTCTCTCCGCAGAGACTGAGCGCCTGTCTGTCGCCTCGGACCGTGGTTCCACGACTGGAAGAAATCGATCAGACTCGCCTAGGTCGAGATCGAGAGCACCCGTGGAGAGACCCTACAAAACAGACTCGCCTAGGTCGAGATCGAGAGCACCCTTGGAAAGACAATACCAAACAAAGCACATTGGCATCCGGCAAAAGGACCACGGGGCGGAACGTGAGCCCGACGACAGACCACCAAAGAAAAAGGAGGCTTGGCGGGTACAGAAAGAGGCACTCAAAGAGAAGTTCCCAGAAGGATGGGCTCCGCGAAAACGGCTGTCGCCCGATGCGCTTGAGGGTATCAAGGCGCTGCATAAACAGTTTCCCACAGAATACACCACTCCGGTACTGGCGGCCAAGTTCAGAGTGTCTCCCGAAGTCATCCGGCGTATACTGAGAGCCAAATGGACGCCGACGACCAAGCAAGAGGAGCGGCGTCAGGAGCGCTGGTTCAATCGCGGCAAGAATATCTGGTCTCAAATGGCCGAACTTGGCATGAAGCCGCCCAAGAGGTGGAGGGAGGAGGGCGTTACCCGTGATCCAAAATGGAACGTGAAGAGGGGCCCTCGGACTGAATATCCCTATGTTCCCAAGTGAGAGAGAGCCGAGGCCAAGGAGGAGAAAGAGAGTACGCAGCGGAAACTCGGCGGCAACTTGATATAATCTGTGGCCGTCTCAGTTGGAGATGAATGCATATGAAACTTGTAAGATGTACCATTATACTGTAAACTACACCACCAAACCTACCACGAATGTATAGCAAGGCATGCCATGTTTATGATACATCTATATTCAGACAACACTCTCCACGGGGGCTCCGGCGCTCGATGGTGCATCTATTTGACGCAACTTTTTCGCGCAGTTGTTGGATATATGAAAGCTGTTATGGTTCGATGGTGTCGAAGCCAGGTTCAGCCTCACTTTCCATCCGTAAAATAAGTTGCATATGTAGGTAGGCACTACACGTAGACCCGATGAGGCTGACGTTATAATCCTTCCAGCCACCGAGCCCGGTAAGGAAGAAGGAAGAGTTCGTGGCCCATGGTCTGCAAATCTTCGGGGGAGATCCGATGCAGGTACACACTCAGTCAGGGATGCTGCAACGAAGCCGAAGTGCGCTCCGGACAGGGCTTACAGCCTCGCTCGGGCGTGGCACGCATGGCCTGTTCCCGCAACGTACGGGTTTCACTATTGGCGCATTGATTGTGCAGCTCCTCGGGGTCTTTCGGATACCATGGTGGGATCTCGAACAGGCCCAAAGGCGTATGTGTGCATATCATAGCTTTTCCCATTGCTCGCACATTGATGGATACCCCAGAAAGTGCCTTGGAGGATCTACAAGAATTATTCCGTAGCACCAGATGCCATACCTCAACAGTTTGATATGCCGCTCACACTCGCATAATACTCCAATGACATAACCAAGCATGTAGCCACTCATATTAACGCATATGTATGTAATAACTCTATTTCATCTTATTGCTACCTATCCGTTGACGACTGGTTGGAGGTTGGCTGTTTTGGTGGTGAGATTGGCCAGTCCGGAGTCTTGAAGTCTACTACACCCGCCACCCGCCAACCTACCAGCCCGCATTAAGTTAGATGGACTATTGAGCGCTATTTCAAGGGACCCTTGTAGCTCATTATTTCCAAATTCCTCTTTTTCGCTCAGTGCCGCTCATGCAGACAGTGGCAGGTAGTGCCTGGTCTGTGTCAACCAAGTATACAGATACAATGCCCAATGCATTTCGGCGGCCGGCCGGCTACCGGATTGTGTATCAGGAGCTCAAGTTCCATCGCATGAATTACGTATCGTAACTACTACGGCATGCGTACTGTGCGCAGCTAGGGAGGATGCTGTTGAAAGGATGTCTGAGGACGGGGCGGATGTGCACGAAAGGGGTTTGACGGTTCCAACACTGGTCAAGGTTGACTGAAAATCTGACAGCCGGGGGGGGGGGGGTTAGGGGATTAGGAGTGTCTTTGTTGGCAAGACTCTAGACTAATAGCTAACCTAGATCTAAGCATCAAGAGCTAATGTACATACGTGGTACACCTGTCAAATGTTGCCAACGCTTGTATAATACTCGAATGGAACAATTCTAAGTACATAGAGCTCGAAGAAACGATACACGCGTAATAACTCGATTTTGTGGTCGTTATTGCATCTGTTGGCGACTATCAAATTGGATAAGGCTGGCCTGTTTTGGTTAGTCCGGTCCTTTGTCAATGTCCCTACTGGGGGATCTTCTGGGGGAATGATTGTGTCTTTGTGATGACGCCCCCAACCAGGAACATGCAGTCGGGCAAGGATTGTGATGGACGGTTTAGGAAGAGCCGTCACACTGCAAAAGGTAAAGATTTCCCAAACCACGGCCCTCAATCTGATCAGGGCGTCTGTCATACCCAATCAGCTTCCCAATCAGGTGATAACCCCCCTGGTGCCATTAAGCTTACAGCTGCTGGGATGGGCTTGACGGAAAGCAAAGCTAAGCTGTGTTGGTCGCTTGCTCTACCGTCACTGCTGCACATTATTATATTAACCTAATGGTGGCCCAGGAAGAATTCGTGGTGTGCACAGCATCCAGGGTAGCATTATGAATCTCGTGCGTGGGAGTGAGTGCGTGACAGTCAGGTCACTTCCCAACCCTCACTCTCTTTCGGGTCTCTCCCCTTAACCTAGATTCTATTTTCAGCCTCCTTCTCTCGCTTCGTGAGGCCGTGTTTGATCCAGGGAGCCGATGCCCGCTGTCAATTGCCTGCAGCAAACGGTAACTCCAGACCGCTTTAGTCCCACTGGAGGGGGGGGTCGAATATCCATATTCTATACATGCCCGACTAATACTACCTTAAGATAAAGACTTCTTTGACCTAAAGAATTTCTCCTTCGCGTCATTGTGAGTAAGAACAAAAGAACACCCGACGCAGCTGCCGATTAACAGGACGAAAGCGTTTTAACAGACTCTTGTACCTTTGCCTGCCTTCTGCCTTCTGCCTTCCTTGACTGCGATCAGACATTTCGATTGAGTCTGTTCATTCCGGGCATTCCAAACTCTCTGCCACCTCTCTCCCTCTCCCGCGGCTGCCTCGACCTGCCTGTCCGTATGCCGGTTGATTTAACAACAACGACGCCCAGCCACTCAATGCCTTGGGTAATCGTTGTGCCTCCTATAACTTACCCATTCTCAGCATCGATTGGGCCTACTGCAGTTTTCTCACGCCTTTCTTCATATTCTAAAGCATTGCTGGGTTCTTCTATGGCGAGAAGATGTCCTCCACTCCGACGAATCGACTCCGATTAACGCCCTCCAATTCGCCTTTTCTGCCGCGACCCCCAAGATCCCCCGTCGTGGTCGCCCTTCTCCACCAGAGACCCGCCTGTCTTTAAAGAGGGTGGTCGGCACCACTTGCACATATCCTACCGGCTTCGATACTGCGCAGTCGTCCTTTGCCTACATCGCTGGAGGGGCCGTAGTGGTGGCCGACATTGGGAGCCAAGACTACACCCAGCGCTTCTTCAGGGCTCGCCCAACTGCGGTTCCCGTATACAACACACCCGCCTTACCTTACTCGCCATCTAATCCTAATACAACTACCCCGAAAGCCAATGATAGCAGAAATAGACTTCCGATACCGCAGAGGGATTCTTCGTTTGGTGCTGCGGACTGGTCAGACTCGGCATCGTCAAAGACATGGACAAGCAGAGAGCGCATCAAGGCCGCGACATGTTTGGCCCTCAGTCGCGAAGGGAGGTTCCTGGCGGTTGGTGAGACGGGCTATGCTCCGCGAGTTCTTATCTTTAGCCTCGAGGATAGTTCTCCAGATACGCCTCTTGTCTCTATAAGTGAGCATATGTATGGCGTGAACGCCGTGGCTTGGTCCCCCCGACTCGAAATACTTGGCCTCTTTGGGTGCTGCGAACGATGGGTTCCTCTACTTGTGGCGCATTGACCCGAAGACCGGAGCTGCTAAGCTGTTTCAGCAAAACAGATGCACCTCCTACATCAGAGGCATGATTTGGATGGGAAACAACCTGATCACTTTGGGGGTCCGGCACGTGAAAGTCTGGCGGGTCGAAGATGGCGCATCGGTGTCATCTGCCTCTCCTGCGAAGCAGCGATTCCCAGGCGAGGTCAGTTCACCTTCATCTTCACAGTCTACCAAGTCGTTGCCCGGCAGAAACATCCTTCTGGGCGGACTGTTGGAAGCTACTTTCTCTTGCGCAGCGGCTATTGATGAGACGCGCGCCATTGTCTGCACCGAAACCGGAGAAATCTGCCTGTTCGACGATACCGCTAAGCAGATGAAACTAGCAAAAGTCTGAGAGATAGGGTTTGTTGCCACTTGTGTTACGGTTAGGGACCAAGTTGCCTATATTGGGGGGAAGGCGGGCAACTTTGTCACGCTCGACTTGGAGCTATTCTTGCAATCCAGCATGAACTGCATCCTGAAGACGTCCCACTCGCCTACAGGACTTTCGGCTATGGGCTTCATCAAGGACAACCTTGTGACGCTCGACTCAAAGCGTTCAATAGATATCTGGAATGTCTCATATATCCCAGGTCAGCCAGATACCACCATCACTCGCATGCAGATCCCAGGCCAAGGTGACGCTATTCTCGGAGTCGACGTGCTTTCCCAGCCCAATGAGGTAGAAGCAGCCTTCTACACATGGTCAGAGTCGGGAGATATAATTCTTTGGGACTTGGAAGGAAATAAGAAAGTATCAGTCCAAGTGATGCCTGAGGACGCACATTCTGAGAACGAGTGTGATCCGGGGAATCAGCTGATGACCGTCAAAGCAACGAAAGGCGCCAAGTTCTTGGTGACTGGAGACAAGCTTGGTGTGCTGAAGGTCATCGAGTTGGCCACAAAAAAGTGCGTATTCGAAACGAAGGCGCATACTTCGAATTGCCAATCTATTGCCACCTACGAGGACGAGGCCAACTTTCTGATTGCTTCGTGTGCGCGGGACCGCACAGCACAGCTCTTCCATAAAGCCACCAGTGGAGAGTTTGAGCTCTTCCAGACTCTTGAATTTGCTGCGAAGGTCGTTGAAGTACTTATACCTTCTCACGACAAGATCATAACTTGTGCATTAGACCGCTCGCTTCATATTTACGACCTGGTATCGAAGGAGGAAGATCCGGACGTGAGGGCAGCGATTACCTCGAGATCACTTTCCCTCAAAGCGTCTCCGGCTTCTATAGCGGTGGGTTCAGGAGGCAAATCGCTTTTCGTATCCCTCCTCGATCGAACGGTATGCATTTACGATATGGAATCTGGCAAGCTTTCCCACGTATTCAAATGCAGTGATGGTGCGGGTGGCGATTCGGTCGTTCTCGACTCACTCGTCCATCGCGGGGCAACGGAGCAGGAAGCGGCTTTCCTCCTGGGTCTCTCGAATACGGATAAATCGATCAGGATATACGACGGCCAGACAGGAACCTTTGTAGACCGCGAATGGGGTCATACCGAGTCGATCAACGGAGTAGCTTTGCTAGAGGATGTTGACGGCGGAAGGAAGGTCATCAGTGCCGGGTCAGATGGAACCATCATGATTTGGGGGTTGGATCTTCCAGAACAGGTGTTTGGGTCAGGCAGTCGTGATCCATCACCTATGAAGGATTCGTTTTCGGCAGCCCGACCACCACTGAGACGTGTTCTCTCCAAAGCCGAGCTTGCCGAGTTTCAGCGACCACCATCCGCTGCTGGTAGACGTTCGCCTCCGCGAACGGTGACCAAAAAACGGTCTCAATACAATATGGCGTCGTCTGCTTCGACCAGGACGCCACAAGCGCCACAGTCCAGTCCTCCGTCGGCCGCTGCTGAATATACTCCAAGTAGGAGACCTTCAGCTGACAGCCGGTCAGGGAGCCCGCCTGTTAGTCCCAAGGTGCGTTCGGTGGTTAGACGCCCATCCCTGCCTGCATTGAATGGGGCCGCCAAAAGTAAGAGCTCCTCTACAGGTGTCCAAGGGTTCGGTTCCCTCAACATGGCGACCGAGCAGGCCGTCCGGACGTTGCGGACATATCGGAAGAAGCTTGGTGGCTCGGACACGGTGGCCACAGACTTGCTTGCCGAGTTGGATCAGGAATTACGTCTTACCTCGCTTGCTCTGGGAGATAGAGCTAAGCAGAGTAAATCAATGAGCGATGCAATGCTAGAGGGCATCCTCGAGCAATACTCAGCACGGCTAATAGCCATGCTGGATGAGAAACTGGGATTGAGCAACCATCCATCGTTAGAGCGGAGGGATTCCTACTCGTCCAACAAACGACCGGCATCCTCGGGCACCGGTTCTACGTCAGCTAGTGACTCGACGTGATGCCGGAAACATTCATTTTCATATGTGCATTCTGGCAACCAAAATCTCATTGTTCTTGGGGGATCTTTTACGAGCGAGACCGGGATTGATAGACGGCCAGGGGGCTTTGCAGCAGCGCAAGCAGTAGTTTGGCGTACAGGATACCTCCTTTGGTCTCGAGGCAGGATAAAAGTCTCTGGAGAGCAGGCATGGGAAATGGCGTTGTAGGCCTTTTGTTTAGGATATTTTTCAGGGGATTCTTATCACGGTTCCAAAAACCGACCACATGATACCACGGGGGCTGAGGAGTTGGAGTTGTTATCCATCAAGGCGTGCCGTACATCATAGCATGGCACAGCTACGTTACCTAGACTAGGAGTCAGTTGCTTTGTTTTATCTGCAATCAATATGCCTTTTGCGGTGAAGCTTACTTATACACCATAAATGAATCTACACACTGACTGACTTGAGGCATCTGGTGTCTATGGGTGACTGTGACTGTTGGAAAGTCCACCGCCCTGAGAGAACTGTCAGATACGGATACAAGGCCCGAACTGGGGTAGCAGGCCACTAAGCGAGTCCAGTAAGAATAAATCGGGCCTAACTCCACAGTTGGTCTCGGGCGCTCAATGGCCATCCCTGCTCCCCAGCCCGGTCCCAGCCAAGCGACGCAACGCGCATCTGCCATTGATGGGTTGATTGAATCACTTCTAGCTTGAGCAACCGCAGGCTCTCTTTCCATCTCGGACCCGACTCTGACTGACTCTCCCGTCAATGCTTCAACAAGGGAATCTTCGGCACCTCCAGGTCCGATTAATATGAGGAAGTCACGTCCATGATCACCAGCGTCTACCTCCACGGGAGTCCCAATCCCCAGCCCATCCATCCCTACTACGCACTTACACCGAGCATAGTAGGACAGCTATTACATCATGTCGCCAGACAGCTCGAGCAATATCCGCGTCTTCATACACTGGAACGACCAGACCGTTTTCGCTGGCGAGGACATCAAGTGCAATATCACCTTCAAGAACGTCGCCAGGCCCATCCAAACTTCGCACAACACCCCACTCGATCGATCCCGACAGCCTTCTCCCCTGCTGGGCACCCCTCGAAAGCCCAGTTCCAACAGCATTGGCCTGGCCCCTCCCGCCGCCAATCGGGGCAGAGGGCATCGATCAACCCTTTCCCTGAATGTCCCAGCCAGCAGTGCCCGCTCCAGAAATGCCACCACACAGTGGATCCCTCCGCAACCACCGCCGACGACTCAACCGGGGCACGCCCATAAGCGCTCGCTGTCTATCGTGTCCATAGGGTCGAATGCGACTGCCGAAGAGCAATCACAGACCAATGGCGTCAAAGCCTCAGCGCAAAGGCCGGGGCGCGGACATGGCCGGTCCGCCAGTCTGCAAATATCACCACGAGGAGGGCCGCTCATGAACGGGTCGCAGTCAGCCATGTTGCCCCCTCGGCCATTTACTAGCTCACAACCTTCTCCGTTGTTTAATACCCAACCGTTTTCGCCCACGAGGCAAGCTATGGGGAGGTCTTCGACATCGCCGAATACACCGACGCTAGGACAACAGTCGCCTAGACGCGGACCAGGCCAGATGCCGGAGTTCAAGTTTCCAATGATCAGCTCACCACTATCTGGCCCAGGGAAACATCACCTGGTACACAAGAGGAGGAATACAATTTCACGCCTGTATCTACGGCAGGAACGTCCGTGACTCTTCCCGTTCGTTCGAGGGACTCGATCCCCATCATCACGGAGAACTCGGCAGCCCCAGCAGCACGCATACTATCCACGACGAGTATAGCAGGCGGCACACCTAGGAGTAGTGGCGAGTTCTACTCCCTGAGCAACAACTCCAGCGAGACACTGGCGTCTGAATACGTCACGCAACCTCTTCGAAACGGTGCGCGGCCGCCTCATTTCCGACGGAGTTCGAATATGTCCATGTTGGGCCCAGCGAAACTGCCCGAGGCGCTCATGATGGGATATGCGCAAGTTCAGGGCTCTTTCACGCTTGACGGCTCGCTGATCGAGCTTGCACCCTTCGAACAGGTGAAACGGAAGGCAGTATTGGGTGGCCAAGGCGGTGGCGTCATTGGCATCGACACTCCAAAGAGAGACAGCGGTTTACTCAAGAGTTTTGGTTGGGGCTCATGGGGTAGCTCGATTGGCGAGCTACTTGGCGCAGGTGAACTCAGCAGCATAAAGGATATGCGCGGAGCAGCCGGCTCCAAGTCCGTACCACTACTTTCAACACCGCAGACAATACTTTTTGTTGACTTGAACCTAGCCCCTGGTGAGAGCAGAACGTATGAGTACACCTTCAAGTTACCAAAGGGTTTGCCCCCCACGCACCGCGGCAAGGCCATCAAAATCTCGTACTCTGTGGTAATAGGCACTCAACGGCCAGGTGGCACCAGGGAGCAGCAAGTCAAATCCGTCGAGATACCTTTCCGTGTTCTCGGTAGCGTCAATAGCCACGGTGAAATACTCGGCCACGACTTGATGTCGCCCTATATCCTCCTCCGAGACGCGGGCAAATCGCGGTTGCTGGACAAGATGGCCAATGGCTTTGAATTCCCCAAAAGCGAAAAGGCGCCGCGACCAAACTCGACCATGCATGGTTTTCTTGGTTATGTGAATGAACTTCTGGACCAACCTCGGAACGGCATGGGCTTGCTTTCTCCGACAGCCGGTGGGCCATCCTCTAGACGTCCTTCTGTGTTTGAGGAGGCGTCAACCGCAAAAGAAGCCATTGACCTGGCCATTATGCGATCAAACCTCGCCTCTGAAAGTGGGCAAAGCAATAACCGCTTTGAAATTGCGCGCAATGGCCAACGGGTGGCTGTGGTCATGTTGGCGCGGCCTGCCTACAGACTAGGCGAGTCGGTCAACATGGCCATCGATTTCACAGGCGCCGAGACCCCGTGTTATGCTATCCATGCGGTTCTCGAGACATCAGAGCGTATCGATCCCAGTTTGGCGATCCGCAGTGAGGCCAGTGTTCATCGTGTGACCAGGAAGACCTTCGGTAGCGCAAGCGAGGCCACCCTGTTTGCCCGGCGCATCGTCTTCAGTCCCACGATACCCATAAACGCCACCCCGGAGTTCGTTACCAGTGGCCTAAGCTTGGAGTGGAAGATCCGAATCGAGTTTGTCGTGCCCTCATCGGTTGAGGATGCCGAGGGTGAACGACGGGCACAGGGACCCCATCCCCTATTGGAAGAAATCGCAAAAGATGATCGTGGTGGCCTAGTCCTCGTAGCGGCGGAGAATCTAGAGTGCGAGAGTTTCGAGGTTGCGGTACCCCTGAAAGTGTACGGCGCCGTTTGCGACGGACTCGAAAGATTAGAACGGGACGAGGCCGAGGAAGGCCTCGCTGTTTGATGATATGCGTGGGGTGAAGGGGCAAAAGGGAAAAAATAACTGCTGAATTAGCCAGGGATAGATGGACTAGCATACGATACTCTGTAGGTAGGTGTTATTGGAGACACGCACACACCATATATATTTGGTTAACCCGGAAAAGCGATGCTGTGACTGGACAGCTTCTGCCAGCGAGATTTGGATAACACGCCCGTCTATCGATCGGTGGATAGGTATACAGGTCCTTAGTGTTTGTTATATACAACCTGTACTCGATATCTCAAGGTTGTGTATTCGTGTATTTACACTACATATAATACATATTAACCGTCCATCTTGTTCTGCTACGCGAAACTTGTACAATTTTCCACATGACCCAATTGTCTGTTTATCCGTCGCTCTTCACAGCAGGACCAAAGAAACAGAGGTCAAGCAACTCCAGGTCAACCTTGATGTCTTAACCCAGCATGACCCAGCATAGAAACCGGCCACCAGAGAGCTCTTCTGTCCTATTCCCACAGAATTAATATTCCCTCTTGCTTCCCGCAAGAAGAAGGTGTACAAGACAATCGATGATTCAACCCAAACATGTGTCTAGTTCCCCTCTATCAAATTCCAAAGAGACATACGCCTGCTCCAATGTTGGTTGACTTGATCAAGCGAGACAGGGGGAATAGACCATAACTTCGAACGCATCCCTAGTGCTGCTGCAACCGCTCAATGTATGCCTCGGTCTTCTCCAGAATCTTCTCGGTGGCCTGATATTCGGCGTCATTATGATACTCTTCTTCCCATTCGGCATAGGCATCGTAGAGGCTGGGTGGTACTCGCCGCCTTTCCCGGAGAGGCTATACTCTGTTGGAGATACATCCGTATCATAGCCATTATTGTATATATTCAAACTATTGTTGTCGAAGATGGCATGATGATGGCTATAGCCGATGATGTCGGGGCGTTTGTCGTTTCCGTTTTTTGGTGTCATCATCTCGAGGTATTGTGACTTCAGGCGTGGCAGCGGGTCATCTTCAAGCTCACCGACCCAGTGATGAGAGGGGTGCTGGTGATGATGGTGTGAAGGAGAAAGAGCGCCGGCTTTGATGAGTGGTGAAGGTGAAGGTGAAGGATGCTGGCGCGGTGTCTGGGCGGATTTGTTGCGAGGCGTGACGGTGGTTATGATTGGCTGACGGTAGGCACGAGTCGTAGATATTAGCAGTGGTGACAGGGGAGGAAAGATATTGCCTTCGGTATTGTTTCTGTCACCACCACCAGCATGGCCTCCTCCTTCCTGGTCGTTCCCATGATGGTCCTTGCTGTTGTCGACGGTGTTTTGCTGGTGCCCGGTAGCCGGATATTCCTCAGCAGCGTCGTTGGCGCTATCGGGACTGCTCCCCGTCAGCTCATCGTACACCTCGGCCGGGCTGCCCAGGCCGGCCTTGTGGCAGAGCTCAGCGATGTCCCTCTCCAGCCTCGCGATGGCGGCGTCGTTGGCCTCCTTGCGCATGCGCTCGTGCCCCAGCGTGTCCGCGGCCCGGACGTACTGGAACTGTACGTCCTCGAGGTGCGCCGCGACATGCTGGCGGATGCGTTTCTCCCTCTGTTCCGCCTCCGGACTTCGCTGCTGCTGCTGCTGCCTCTGTGCTGCTTCTTCCTGATGCTGCCGACGACGACGACGTCGGCTCTGGACTATGCCCACGGCCGCCGAGAGGTGCTCCCGCTCCTCCTGCAGATTCCGGATCTGCGCGGTCTGGTGGCGTAGTAGCGGGGTGATGCACTCGGCTTGCGCCTCGTTGACCGCGATGACGGCGTAGGCCTGGCTGAGGTGGTGGTCCAAGTGGGATGGTGTAGTGGGGAGGCCCGAATATTGGGTGTGAGGAGGTCGCGCGCTCGGCGAGTTTAGGATTGCCTCTATCTCGGACTATGCATAACGGTTAGACGGGTTATCCAAATTCAACGATAACAAGTCTATTGATCCTTTTCCCTTTCGCAACCTGTTGGGGCTGGACGGGAAAAAGAAAAGAAAAAAGGGGTCGGGGGGGCGCGGCGCAACACTGGGTTTGGGGGTTGCTGCTACTATTACTCACCTGGCCATACTCATCGACTCCGGCATCGGCAATCGTAGGACTAGCATTGGGCGTACCACCACCACTCGGCGCGTTGGGGCGGTGGTAGAACATGAGCTTGCGCAGCGACTTGCCGGCCAGGGGGTCCATGCGCGAGTACCGCCCTCGAAGGCGGTCGGGTCCTGGCTGCGGACGGCGTCGACGCCCTCGGCCACGTACAGCAGGGATGGGCTCGTGGGCACGGCGTAGTAGGGCGACAGGTCGTAGCCCGTGGACGCGTCGACCTGCGGCTCGACGCCCCAGCCGTGGTAGCGGAAGGGCCGCGGCGGCATGGGGGGCGTGTCGACCACTTCGGGGGTCGGGGACGGCGCCGCGGTTGGTTCTGTGGGGAGAAGGGGAGCCAATCACCGGTCAGCCAGTCTGCGCGAGAAGGTGTGTTTGTCCTTGCCTCGAAAGCTCATACGGCAATGTCGTTGTTGCCCACGGAGAAGAACAAGATGAAAATAGCAGTCAGCTCATTCAATACATACCTGGTCGATAGGCACTTTGATCTCGTCTCCGCTCCAGCGCTGGCAACCTTTGGACCAAGCAAGGAAAGTGCAGGGGAGATGCGGCCGTGGGGGACCGAGGACTCCTCGTCGTCGCTGTCTTCGCTGTCGAACTCGAAGTCAGCGCAGCAGGCGGTCAGGAGATGGGTTGAGAAGTCGTGCCGCGGCGGCGCGCGGATGTGGTGGTCGGCCTGCTCGGGGCGGTTAATCTCGAAGACGGCCTCGCGGGGGGAGTCGCCGGCCGCGTTGCCCTCAGAGAGCGTCTCGTCGACTTTACGGAGCATGCTGTTTTGCGGCGTGTTCATGTCAGTAGGCGGGGAAGGGGGACTTGACAATGAGGTGGATGGTTTTGACTTACTGGAGGATATCTCGCTTGCTGCGAGACGGGGCCTGATTGCCGTCCCTGGAGCTGATGTCCTCGCAAAGGTGGATCCATTCGAAGAGGGGGTCTTCCTGGGAGTCCTTCGCTGCTGGGCCTCGCATCTTATTGTAGGCCTGGAGCATCGTGTTGGATATCAGGAGAGGACGGCCCCCGTCATGTTCGTGTTCGGCAGCGGAACAGCCGGGGATTGTTTTTCGAGACACATCTGGGCAATACGTCAGTCTCGTTCTCTTGGAAACTGATCCTATTTTGATGGGCAGGTAGATAAATGCTCTTCCAGCCAAGGGCCAAAATAAATAGAACCCTGGAGGACTTCCTGAAGATCGCGAACAGCTCCACACAGGACAAGACGAGGGACGTACCTTGGAGAATGTGGCGTGCAATAGGACTTGAAGCAGCGCCAATATGTGTTTGTGTCGCCATCTCTATTAGTTGGATTTCTTTTGTTCTATTCGAACAGCAAGCTTGGCCCCCCTTTAGCGATCGACAGTGATCGATGAGCCCGGCGAGGGCAGGTATGTAGCCGAACAAGAAAAATAATCAGAACAGCAGGAAGAGTTGCAGACTGTCCGCCTGTACGCGGTGGGCAAGAAGCAGATGCGGAATCCCGTTGACCTACACCCAACAAATGTTGCAAAAGCCAAAACAATAATCGAGAATGAGAGCAGATAGATTTCGTCTGCTGTCCGAGGACGATCTGCGAAGCTTTGGTTTTGGCGGACTTCTAAGCCTTGTTGAAGCCGAAAAGCAATCCTGTGTCGTCGATTTCTGATCAGGGAAAAAAAACAGAAGGAAGAAACTCCGGAGCGCCGATGTGGTTGACGATGGATGGTTGTACGGGGCGACTCTAGGGGAAAAGACACAGCAGCTTATTGAGCGCTGCCAACCACTGACCGCTACCTAGGTTTGTAAACGAATAGGTGAGTGCGGGCCCTTGAAGCCAAGTCCTGGGTAGGAACTTGGCACATGAAGTTCGCATTGAACCCATCTCTTGTAGCAAGTCGTCGTTGAGATGTGCCACGAACTCTACGTGTATTTCTCCCCCACACATCTTGCACCTTCAACACATCTCGACACCCAGCAACATTTGCCACCACTGCTGAATCAAAACATGCAACAGTACCCTGCCAAGACAGTACCTGTGCAGAACCCTACAAAGGACTCGTCGTGGGTAGTTAAAGGATCTGACTGAATCATGAAATTGCGTGCCGAGGACATGAGCTTCCGCTCTGTATTTGTGCTGAATTTAATACATATACACGCCCTTCTGCTCAAGGGTTGTCAAGTGGCTGCTGAGCAGCCTTGGCTGGGTCAGCTGGGGTCACAGGCATGATCGTTTCTGCTGCCACCTTTCTCCGTGGTCTCTTCAATTCCTCCAAAGTAACTCCGTCCAGCTTGGTGATGCCAACCACAGGCGGCTCGCCCTTCTTAACAAACTCCCATTGACCTTGGAGAACAAGTTAGCTTGATACATCTGCATCAATACGTGCACATTTCTTACCAGGGAGCTTGTTACCTGCCAATCTGAAAGCGTCTCTTGCAACCTGCTCGTGGAGCATTCCCTTCAGCTCCAAGACAATCTGGTTGACTGCCACTCTCGCAGCCCAATGGTCGAATGCACCCTTTCCTTTACCCATACGCATCTACCGCAGCAGTTAGCAAAACAGTCCGCACCCCCCTCTCCCCCTTCACGCCCTACTGGGGGAGACATACCTCGTTACCGCTTGTGAAAACACCAATGTTGCAGCACACTCTCTTATATAGACGGTACTTCTCCCACGCAAGCGCATTTTGATCGTATCCTCGGCAATCTTCAGATTCTTCGCGCTTATCCTCCGTTGGTGGTCGACCATGCGCAATCCATAATCGCCCCAAGCAACCGTGGTTCCCTTCGTAGATCCACCCGTGGCCACGCGGGCCCGCCCCTTCATCATCTTCTTCGTCCGCTTGATGCTTGGCTCGAGCCAAGTGCCGGCTCGGGAGGCCGTGACGGAGAACAGCCTGACATTGTTGGGGGTCTTGCGCTGGGTTTGGGACGCATTGTCAGGGCGACGGCCGGGCCCAGCGAGGGCCTGGCTGTGGAAGGAGCCGATATCGTAAGGCACTTCAATGCGCCTGCGAGGCTCAAGGGGTTGTTGGGCCTCATCTTGGCGGGATCTGCGTCGTGGGCTGACGGTAGAAGGTCCAGATTGGTTTGTTCGTGGTCGCAATTCCTAGAAATTTTGAGCTAGGTCGACGTTGAACCTCAATTGAACCTCCGATTGCCACAAAGTACCGATGTACCTATTCGGCTCATCCTGACCCACTTTGAACCTTGCATGGGGCCGAGGGCAGATACGCCGCTAGAGCCTGTGCTGCCTATGTACTTTAAGCCGCCTGGCAATAGCGCGTCATGCACGTGTGAAGCGCGTCTCTTAGAGATACTTTACTTCAGCGTCAAGAATTCTTGCTGAGACCACTTGGTCTGCACAACCTCGATTTGTTTCTTTTCTCTGTCATCGCAAGAACAGCACCACACCAAATCTCGGAAGACAGGCGAGAATGTCTGACATTCGCTCTTTCTTCGGCCCCAAGGGCGGCTGCTCCGAAGCCTGCCGCAAAACCTGCCCCAAAGAAGGCCGAGGAGGATACCTCGAAACGACGAGGCAGTGAGTTTGCAGAAGTCGCAATGAGGACTTATTTCTAACCTGTCTCACAGAGGCCCGCAAGGTGGTCGAGGAAGACAGTGACGATGAAGTGGTCCCAGAGTAAGCCTGCTCAACTGGCCCTACGCATTATGCCAAAGCTAATTTGTGTGCAACAGACCTAAGAAGCCCGTCACTCGATCTACGCCGAAGAATAAGGCAGCGTGAGTCCCCAAGCACCTATTTTCCCGCGAAAAAGCATATCTAATATGGTTATAGCGAGAAGGAAGTTAAGGGGACTGAGACAACAGCAAGCGAGTACTTTGCCTCCAGCAAGGCCAAACCCAAGCCTGCCGCCAAGGCCGAGACAAAATCCGCCCCCGAGAAGAAAATAGAGGTTCGGGCGAGCCCAAGGAACAAGAAGCCGGCTGTGAGCGCCAAGGAGGAGCCTGCACCAGCCAAAAAGACACGCGGTGCAACCCTCAAACGATACGACATGGATGACGATGAGGACGCCTTCATGGACGACGATGACGGTGAGGGTGGAGATGACATCTTCGCAGCTGATGTCAAGAGCCGTAACAAGAGGAAGAACGACGACTATGTGGAGGAAGAGAGCGAGGAAGAGTTCCTTCCTAAATCGAAACGACTTGCATCCCGTACCAAGCGCGAAGCAGACGACGAAGATGACAAGCCTCTCGTCACTAAGTCTACAAAGGCAGCCACCACTAGCAAGAAGAGAAAGACGCCCGAAGCAGAATCCGACGAGGAAGACGAAGAGCCTGTTTCAAAGAAGAAGCCAGCCCCGAAGAAACCGAGAGCGCCTAGAGCTAAGAAGGAAGTCGAGGCCGAAGACACTAACATACAAGCCATCCTGGATGATATCCCTACCGTCAGGCCACCGTCACCTCCAAAGGACCCGAATGTCAAATTTGATTGGAGAAAAGCTCAAGCAGGTGCCGGTAATTCTGGTCCTCCCCCTAATCCCACTGACGATGTGCCCGAGGGCGAAGAAGATTGCCTCACCGGGTTGACTTTCGTTTTCACTGGCCAATTGACTGGCATTGCTCGCGAGGAAGCTCAGGTTCTAGTGAAGCGCTACGGCGGCAAGGTGACAGGCCAACCAAGCAGCAAGACCAGCTACGTCGTGCTCGGTGCCGACGCAGGACCAAGCAAGCTTGCCAAGATCAAGGCTAACGGCATCAAGACGATTGATGAAAATGGCCTTTTCGAGTTGATCCGTCGCTTGCCAGCTGGTGGTGGCACGGGAAAGGGTGCAGAAAAGGTGCGAGAGAAGCGTCAGAAAGAGGAAGAAAAGATCAAGGCACAAGCGGCCGAGATGGAACGTGAGGAGAAGGCGCGTAAGCTCGAGGCAGAGAAGGCCCGCAAACTGGCCGCTGCTCGTGGTATGACGGGCCCAGCTCCTACAGGAGCTGCCCCAACCGCTCAGCTCTGGACTTCCAAGTATGCGCCGACACAGCCTAATCACATCTGCGGAAACAAAGCAGCCGTCGAAAAGATTCAGAAGTGGCTGAGGGATTGGGCCAAGTCACGCAAGTACGACTTCCAGAAGCGAGGCGCAGATGGCCTGGGAGGATATCGAGCTGTGATTCTGTCCTGGCCCCCCGGGCATCGGCAAAACCACTGCAGCCCACCTTGCAGCCAAGCTTGAAGGCTTCGATGTTCTGGAACAGAACGCAAGTGACACCAGAAGTAAGAAGCTCGTCGAGTCAGGAGTCAGCGAGGTCATGAACAACACTTCGCTATCAGGGTATTTCGCCGGCGATGGCAAGAAGGTCGACAAACAAAAGAAGAATATCGTGTTGGTCATGGATGAGGTCGATGGTATGTCGGCAGGTGACCGTGGTGGTGTCGGTGCTCTCGCCAAATTCTGCAAAAAGACCGAAGTTCCGATGATTCTGATCTGCAATGAGCGAAGACTGCCCAAGATGAAACCATTCGACTTCGTTGCCCTCGATATCCCGTTCCGTAGACCTACGATTGAACAGATTCGGTCGCGGATGATGACCGTCAGCCACCGAGAAGGCTTGAAGTTGACTCCGCAAGTCCTTGACGCACTCATTGAAGGCAGTAACAGGGATATTCGACAGATCATCAACATGATGTCTACTATCAAGCTGGATCAAACTTCCATGGACTTCGACCAGAGCAAAGACATGTCCAAGGCTTGGGAGAAATCTGTCATCCTAAAACCCTGGGACATCTGCCAGAAGATGCTTGGAGGGGGCTCTTCTCACCAGCAAGCAAATCTACCCTTAATGATAAGATCCAGCTTTACTTCAACGACCACGAGTTCAGCTATCTGATGATTCAGGAGAATTACCTCCGGACGAAGCCATCTGCGTTAGGCGGCGGCCACAAGCGAGAACAGGATCTGAAAGCCTTAGAGCTCATGGACAAGGCTGCCGAAAGCATCAGCGACGGCGACTTGGTCGACCGCATGATCCATGGGCCACAGCAGCATTGGAGTCTGATGCCCACCCATGCCGTTTTCAGTACAGTGCGCCCTGCGAGCTTCGTCGATGGGTCACTGATGGGCTCTACATTTACCTCGTGGCTTGGAAACAATAGCAGTACGGAAAGCTCGGCAGATATACTCGTGAGATTCATTCGCACATGCGTCTTAGATCTTTGGGAGATGCCAACGAGGTCCGACAACAATACCTCCCTGTCCTGTGGACACAGCTTGTCAAACGCCTTCAAGTCGAAGGAAAGGAGGCGGCTGATGAGGTGATTGACCTGATGGATAGTTACTTTCTCACTCGAGAAGATTTCGATTCCATCAAGGAGCTCGGAGTTGGTCCTCAGGATGAAAAGGATGTTAGCATTGACACACAGGCCAAGTCTGCGTTCACCCGATTGTAAGTCGTTTCTTGAAGGAATTATACGAATTTTGCACTAACTCCTATTGCAGGTACAATCAAAGATCGCATCCCGTCCCCTTCCATGAAAGCCAGTAGTATAGCCGAACCGAAGAAGGTGGCCAAGGACGTACCAGACCTGGAAGAGGCTATTGAGGAGGAAGATGAAGGAGACGCGGCCGAACCAGCTGAAGCTAATGATGATGAGGGTGACATCACGAAAGACAAATATATCAAACAACCCAAGGCGAAGCCCAAGCGCGCCCCCAAGAAAGCTGCCAAAGCAGCAAAGGACGACGACGATGAAGACGAGGATGTGAAGCCAGCAAAGGGAAAAGGGCAGAGCTAAGGCAGGTGCCTCCAAGAGCAAGGCGAAGAAATGAGGTGTTACGAGACTGTATGTAGCTTTGTACGATCAGGATGTCATATTGTATTCCTAATTCAAGCGCCAAGACCGGCGAGTTGGAGTGAGATGGTATGAGAAAAGGGCAAAGACCCCCAAGTCTGCCAGACTCAACAAATGAACTGCAGACTACATCATCTATTCGAGACATGAGACCAAAGTTGCACTGTTATCCACTTGATATCAACAGAAAGTGTGTTTCTACGTATCAACACCCAAATATGCCATCGCGGATTTAACAACGCCTCACAATAATCAATTAAATAATGACTATACCCGCTACACTCTCGAAATACCACGAGTATCCTATTACCTTTTTTTGCACATGTTAGATGTTGCTCAAGGGGTTCTGTCCCCAGATCTTGATGAATGTTTGCAAGGGAAAGTCGCAACGGAATGGGCCCACCCTCCGAATGAACTTGCTCTGCTGTCCAAGGGTAGAAACGTGCCTGCCCTTCCCGCTCAACAGTCGAGGGAAAGGAAGAAAAAAGTAACTTTAAGTTCAAACTGGCTTCCAACCTGACTTTGAAGCATATCGAAAGTCCCCCTACTGTCTCCTGGACTTGCACCCAGATGCCGACGCAGAGAAAGACTGCTGGTACCTGGCCCACCCCTATCTGCCATGGCTGACCCTTTGGATCTTGACGAATTCGTCCTCTCTGTTCCTTCCGACGGACTGTCGCTGTTTGTATCCTCTCACCTCTTCCTTGCTGACCAATTCCATCCTGAACTCGACCTTATGGGCGTTTATGAGAATGTAGAGTCAGGGCAGTTACGGATACTTCCGTCTACGGTACACCTGCAGATGGTTGTTGGTGTAGACGGTGTAACGTTGGCCGCCCCTGATGCAAGCGATGGATTCCTCGAGTTCCTTGCCGAGTCGATATGTCAATCGCCTGTTAGCTAAGCCCAACGCCCTTCTTTGTTTCTATACCATAGTCCCTTTTCACTGACCGCATGCAGCTGTGGCCGTCTCTTGGGCTGTCTGCAGTGTGTACAGAGATCACCTACGAGACCAACGACAGCGAACAACCAAACATCTATCTCGAAGTGGACCATCCTGACAAAGCGGCATCATTGATTTCACCCCTGAAGCAGTTACCACTTCCATAGAGGGGCTTTTTCTGCCGCCTAGATTACCGCTCTATCGTTCATGGCCGTCGGCTCGTCAACCCCAGTCACGATCTCAGCCAAGTGCGGGAAGAGTTAGACATCACAGAGCTGTCGCCCGACCAGAGTTCATGTATGCTCAACTACACGATTCTGATGATACCGGAGCGCAAGCTGAAGAGATGCCAGGTACGCCTGTCACTCAAGATGAAATCGATGAGGCGAGCCGCGACCGGCGCACATGTACTGCCCAGTTGACGGTTGCGGCACTTTACAGAATGATAGGGATCAGGCCCAGATTCGCTGGCGTACAAGGGATAACCCCAATACCACCAACTCTTCTTATGTAGCCCCAGCAATGTGGAACGCACACTATATGCAGGTCAGTCAACTGCTGTTCAGATCAGACAGTCACATACTCATCTGTGACATAGTTGACTCGGCATCATTCCCGGCAATTGCCTCTGATTGCCAGTATCATTGAAAACGCCGGTACATGGCGGCAAACCCTGCAAGACAAAATTGCAACCCTTTCCAACAAGAATGACGAGGGCCTCCTATTTATGATGAAATGGCTCCTGATCGACAACATAACTCATTGCAAAAACATCTGTGGACACTGTTGAGATCGAACTTGAGGAACAAGATCAATATCCAGTCTGCTGCGAAAAAGGCTCACAACAAACTAGAGGCTACCCCAGACGATGTAGAAGCCCGGCTCTGTCCAGACGATGCATCTCCAATGAGGCCAGGGGGCGAAGGACGTGAACTAATCGATTATGAACATGATAATTGGGAGCAAGATGAAAGTCAGCTATCCGCGTACTGGGCTGTGCAACTCGAAAACGACATGAGCGATCATGAGCCGCCCGAAGTAGAGGCCAGTTGTTGGTCAGCATTCACAGGTCAGGAAACACATGAAGATGAATATACCCAAGAGGACAATACTCCTCATGGAATGGGAAATAAAGCCAAGTCTCCAGATTCACAAGGTCCCTGCAACGGTTGGGCCTTTGACGAGATCAATCCGAGCACCCATACGAAGGGAACAGTTCCTGCAGTCGAGACATTTCAACCAAGGCCAAGAAGTATATATGGAGGGTTAAACTGGTTCATATTGAGAGTCTCATATATACGAGAAGTTTTGTGACGTATTGTAAGTACCAGAAGCAGCCCGCCAGCAAAGCCGCTTCGAAACGGCCAGGAAACCCGTTTGACAAGCCAAATCTCCAACTTCCGCGGCCCAGGCAATGAGCCTCATCATCCACCACATCGGCCAAGTATAGTGAAAAGCCCTGCTGTCTGAATTTGTTGGCCATGGTGTGTGATCGAGAGACATCGCCCACAGGGAGCTCGGACGGCTCGCATGGTTGGGAGAAGTCCGAATCGCACCGCGCTACGATCCCGTCTAGCGCTGAGAGAAGCAAAACCAGGTTGAGGAGCTTCTTATTTCTTGGCTGGGGGCGCCTTCTTTTTATCCGTCTTCTTCTTCATTTGTTCCGGCTTCAGCGTCGCGTGGTGGATGTACCAGAGAAGGTACACTCAAGGATGATAGCAACGAGAGCGACCAACAGGATTGTGAACAGGATGGGTTGATCGTTCAAGACAGCAACGGCTTCTGGCGTGGCGCCGATCTTGAGAAACCAGTCGAATTGTCCGGGAGCCATGATGAGGATATATTAAGTGCGGATGCGGGTGTGCGACGTTCCTGACGTTTGTCTAGCGAGGTGGAAAGAAATGGGTATCAAGGCGATGGAGGCTCGAATAGGTGAAGAGAAAAAGAGGGCAAGTCGAAAATGAACGAATATAGTGCACCAGTCACAAACAAAAGAAGATAGATAGATTTACGGGCGAAGAAACAATGTGAAAGGAAGGGAGGTGGAAGAAAGTATTGCACTTGCAAGCCATTCAATAGAAAGCCAGAAAGACAGCGGGAACATCAGATTGAAGCTCCCGCATCAGAAACGGCAAGCAGGGACAACTAAGCCTGATTCGGTATCAGGGCGACAAATCGTGGGCCACGATCCTGGCGGAACTCCTGTTTCAAGACTGCAGCAGAGTTGAGTGCAACAGCGCAGTGCTGCTGATTGGTCGGACCTCCCCAAGTAATGGTTCGACGAACCGGCGCATAGTGGGCTCGTTCACACGCACAGATGAGCCGTCATCCCGGGTGGAGGCAATTGAACGCCATGGGTAGCGCCTCAAAAGACTGTAAACAATTCAATGAATTGATGGGCGGCAATGTCTGTTGATCTTAGGATGCGAAAGTCCAGTTGCCTCCTACTTGACATGTACTTTACTGATTACCTTAGGTTAGGTAGGGATGAATGTCCTTATCGAAGAACCACCTCCGCTCAAGTTAGGCTTTAAGCGGCACCAAAATGTCCAGCCAATACGGTAACAGCAGTTGTCGTAGAACGGTCCAAGCTCAAGAGGCCATCAGGTACAGTAGGTTAGGTACCTCCTCCCCGATCCTGTCCCAATGGAAGACACACCTTTTTCGGCGGAACAGTATATCCGCTAGCTACTCCAAAAAAATTATCGAGGCCCGTTTAATGGAGCTGCCAACTCCCACGCGAGCGACGCAAGCTGCGATACCCTCCAATAAGCCATTGAAACGCATCCTGGGTGTCTTGTATTGCTTCACCCAGACGATGCGATGAGTGTGGCACGCCCAGCAAGATGTCTGCTTTCGAAGCGCTTTGCCGCTGCGCTCAAGCCGGCAACACCAACATGCAATGCCGCTTTCCACAGCTCGGCGCATCTAGAGGCCCGGAAAAAGCAGAGATTCAAAGAGCATACGGGCTGAGGAAATGGGATTGACATCGCCTGAGAAGATCCAGAAATTCACCGAGGAAAACTTCCAGCCATACACCCCGAGGAAATCGAGGTCCTGAAGAAGCACTATTCCCCGAACAAATGGAAGCTCTCCAGGCCGGTGAGGCTGCCATTGATCCCAAGGATCTGACGATACAAGGTCGTCTCCGAGTTGACGCCTATAAAATACCCTTCCCTCGACGATTTCAGCCGGATCGCCCCCGTAATCGACAAGCGCCCCCAAAAACACACCACGCCAGAATTCAACCCCAAGATACGATGGCTGACCGAGAGGGAGTTTGTGAACGACCTCGCCAGGTTCGGTAAAGAAGCCGAGGCCTCTCAGGCGAAGGCTTGGATGGAACAAAAGCTGAACGACCCGACCCTCAGTGAAGAGCAGAAGGAGTGGGTCAAGGGTCAATTGGCTAAAGTGACCGCCCAGGCGGAGAGGGCGAAAGTCTTTGACGGAACAGATGACCCAGCCGGAACAGATGACCTAACCGCATCACTCGACTTTCTATTCGAGCGCTCCATGTTGAACGACGACAATACACCTTCGGATACCGCCTTGGCACCTACCTTGGGCAAGGGACGTTCCCGGTATAGCGGGAATCTACCAGACCCCCATTGATCCTGAGGACCAAGGTCTTGACGATGAGGGTATCTATCAGGATTTGAAGAGGCGAACTGGTCTAACAGTCAGGGAGATGCTGACTGAGCTTACTTGCAAGGTTTTGGTAGTACGTCAGGTCCACAACCAGACCCGTCTGGGAAAGATCCGAAGCATTTGGGTACTGGCTATTGCCGGTAACAAGAACGGACGTCTAGGCATTGGTGAAGCCAAGTCGGTGGAGAGTGGCGCTGCGATGCAGAAGGCGAAACTGATGGCCATTCGGAACATGAAGCCGGTTCCCAGGTACGAAGAACGTACGATATATGGTTCCGTCACGGCCAAGTTCGGAGGCACCATCGTCAAGCTGGATGCCCGTCCTCCTGGTAAGAATCAACAACCCACCGTGTTCACGTGTGCCTACTAACATCTCTTGCCAGGCTTTGGTCTTCGCGCCTCGGCTCGTTTCTTCGAGATGTTCCGCGCCTGCGGCATTCACGATATCGCTGCCAAGATGCCCCGGGCGAGAAAACCCATGAACGCTGTCAAGGCTTGCTTCGAGGCTCTGACGAACCAGAAAGACCCGAATGAAATTGCCATCGGACGTGGCAAGAAGCTGGTCGATGTACGAAAGGTGTACTTTGGTGGCAATGTGTTATAAGCAATCCAGGCATAGCCGGCGTCGAGCTGTATAATTGTATCAATACTGTAGACAAAGACCAAACATACACAAACTGCCCACAGCTTCAAGACGGCTGGGCGGGCGGACTGAACCCCTTAGTTAACACTTGCATTGCTGGCTATATGTGCTCTCCTGCCCAAGACTGACATGCTTTGGTATTCTGTACAAGAGCATCATCCTATGGGTATCTTTACGCCTCCAGGCGCATCTCATTGTATTCATGATCTCATTCCATTTTTTTTTCGTGATGGCTTCTGCCTCCATGGGTCTCGTGCATCTTTCAAAACGCAGTGAGAGTACTCGAGAGCCCCCCTCGAACCCGACGGCAGGCGAGAATAAATCTTGTTGGCCTTTAGGTCGCGCAATCTGGGACAGGGCGCAAGAAGATCTGCATCCATAGAAAGAAGGTATAAATCCAGGCCTTCCCAACGGTCGTCATCTCTCTGCCACCCTTTGCCCCCCTCCTTTCCACCCAGGACTTCTTCGTGTGCGCGTTGGGCAGCATGGCGCGTTAACATCAGTGCTGACCGCCGTTGCCCTGCTGCTGGTCCCAGCCTATCTCCTGCTGCAGCACGATGCTGTAGACGCTCGCCTTGAGCAACGTAAAGACCAGGCTGGTCTTGCGCTCGAGCTCGCGGAGCCCGTCGAGGATCTCGGTCGTGGGCTGCGAGGCCATGGTGTCGAGGACGGTTGCGAGCTGTGGATGTGGAGTTGAGTTAGCTATTGATTGATCTAGCCTAGCACCTGTTTGGTGGTTGGGTGTAGTAACACACGTTCTTCATGTTCTCGGCCAGGCGCTCGTACTCCTCGAGCACCTCCTGCTCGAGCGGCGAGAGCTCCGGCGGCGCCAGGAGCGGGTTCGTGGTCGGCGCGTCCATTGTTGTGGTATGGCCTGGCTCGCGGATGACATAGGTAGTTGGACAGCGGCGGGTTGCTTTAATTGCTCTGAAATTC
Organism: Apiospora phragmitis; assembly: GCF_038363925.1. Classification (NCBI taxonomy): domain Eukaryota; kingdom Fungi; phylum Ascomycota; class Sordariomycetes; order Amphisphaeriales; family Apiosporaceae; genus Apiospora; species Apiospora phragmitis. The sequence goes on along the minus strand of NW_027117400.1, from coordinate 3,967,250 downwards.
GCGATCTACGGTGGTGGGGTCTTTTGAGTGGAATGCACCTCAATGCTGTAAGGTACTGGGCAGCTCTCTCATTGGCACATATGTCAACGGTATTCTTCTGTGGTATCAATCAAACTGGGTCGAACGAAATTACACCTTCCAAAGGGTTATATGTAGAACCAGCATAATTCATATAATGTAGAAGTTCTTACTGAGATAGTCGGGGTTAGACGCGGGGTTCTCAGGTATCCCAACACTGAGTTCCTTGATAGCCGCCATGGGGTAAAGCTTAACAGGGGTTTGTTTCCCTCGTGACTTTTGCTTCCCATTTAACAAAAGTCAATTCACTTCCTGTTCTGGGGTACTTGGGTGCCAAACAGTTTCTTATCATCAATTGCTTGCAGATTCTAATTGTGTTCTGATTCAGCACTTGCTGTTGCTGGACAAGCCTCAACACGGTCATGGCCTCGACAGCCCCGTGTCGCGAGATGGCTTTGCCTTCGCCAACGGCGACCTGTACGCCGAGGCATCAGGCCATAACCGCCATCGTCGCGCCACCTTGGCCGAGCTGAAGACGCACTTCCAGTCGGGCAGCGACAAGGACCACCCGGCGCACTGGTTCGAGGCCCAGCTCATCCACTACGGCCTGCCGCCCTCCAAGACCAGGGCCGTGGCGCGCATGCGGCTGTTTGACGCCGTCAACAAGGCCGGCGCCCTGAAAGTGCCCGCTCACGTGTCCAAGCTGAAAGGCGAGCTCAAGAAGGAGTGGACCAAGCTCGACCGCGAGGCCAAGAAGGCGCTCAAGGGGGGCAGTGGTGCTGCTGCTACTACTGCTGCTGCTGCTGGCACAGCCGGGAAAAGACGGGAACGAAGAGAAAGGCGGAGGAGAGTGTGGATGTTACGGTCAACGTCGGCGGTATCAACATCACCGTCTCCAAGGGCACCACTACCACCTCGACAGCTCAGAGTGGAGCCAAGAAGGCGAAGACCACCGCTACCATCCCGAAAGCTTCCACCCCCTCGAAGCCTGTCAAGGAGAAGACGGCACCATCCAAACCCAAGACTGTCACGCCAAAGCCGAAGCCGGCTCCGAAACCCAAGTCTACCCAGACACCCAAGCAAGACCCAGCACCACGGGGTCGCACGAAGTGACTGCCCGCAAGGCTGCTTATCAACCTGTTAGTGCTCTGGGTCACGGCTACCACAACGACCCTGTGGATAGATATGATGAGCCGCCTCCGTCTTACACCGAGCATGCCAGTTCCGGCTCCGGACGATCCGGCTCCGACAACAGCAGCCCAGTGCGTCTGGAACCTCTAGTTTCATAAATGGCCGCTATGCCATCTCTTCCCCCTATGTCTCCGGAGAGTGGCCGCACTATGGAGAAGACTTCGAGCTTGTGCTCACCCTTGCCGGCAGCAAACTTTGGGGGGACTTCGAGCTTGGCGTTTATCAGGGCGTGTTCCTCCTCGACCAACGCCCCTGGCAGTCTTCTCATGATGAGTTGTCGTTCATCTGGCGAGGCCGGGAGGATGAGGGCCCCATCCTCTATGGGAACTCCAACCGTGGCTGGATCAAGTTCTTGGGTGGAGGCCGTATCGAGGGATATCTCGACATCCAACGCATCGAGTTTTACGGCGAGCGCCTGCTGGGCCAGTCGACCACGAGCGAGATCAGCCCTCGAGAGATGGGGCGGAAGTTCGAGGGTTACAGCCAAGCTGAGTATGATAGGGAGAACAGGGCTCGATGGCATTGATGCGAATTTGGCTTGCCTGTTGTCCAGCGAGGTGCTATTGACTTGTACGGAGGAGAGTCAGTATGGAGCTGTTGCCATCTCCTTGAAGATGTCATGACAGAGCACTGATTTGAGAAATTCTTGGCTTGTACGCTGAAAACCACAGGGAGCATTACCGTGGCTTTTCTCGATATATAGTTCTCCGTACGTACCGGTAGTTGGTAATTGTGTATAGTAGTAGTGATCAACTGGGGTTCTACCCCCTTGAGGTCCTTTTGGGAGCTATATGAATCTGCCTTTTTCTACATGCTAGCAGTAGATGGCACAGCAGATGGCACAGTAAATGGCACAGTAGATGCAGCAGGCAGCAGGCATCGAGCATAAGCTGATATTTGCCATATTGCAATATCTTCTCTCCTGAATTGGGCTGTATTATGTTCAAGGCTCGCTTTGACTAGTAACTGTTACTTAGGAGCGTGTAGTACCCCTATAGGGGCGGCGGCAAGCTCCTTGGAAATCCAAGTTGACTGACATGCAGGTTCTGTTAGTTCCATCGTGCTCTATGGTTCTCAGTTGGTTGGGAGCTTTCAGCTAAATCCTGATACGACATATGAGCAATAGGATGCCGTGTCATGCTGACCTTTGCTTTAGACATTCAGCTGCCAGTGAACAAGATCTCAATAAGCATTCTCTGCAGGTGTCTTTGAGATCGGACGGAACGAGATTCACTCGAGATGTGGATGCAGTGCTCTATCACGTTCGGCTGTTGTGACCGCCTTTGCCCCTTCGTTCCTTCCCCATAATCAAGAATGGCTTTCTAGCTCTGGACTTTGCAAAGAAAGGACAAGCGACGAGGCTGGATTATCCAAGGTTTACTTGCAAAACTCGATTCGGGTTGGGTTAACCACCAGCACGTTCGTCTGCGACATCAAGTGCCTCCCAATCCGTGACGGTTTGTCTTATACGTAGCTCGGTTGTTCACCACTCTTCGACGCGAACAATCGGTAACATCGGATGGAACATATTTGATTGCCTGAGTTTCCTGCCCTTTCGATTATTCCCAAAGCCACGGCCAAGAAGAAAAAGAGCACCTTTGACCGACCGTTCACCACCGAGTGCACACTCGCCAGGCTTACTGTCAACCACAGTATCAAGCCTCTTCGCCTTGGTTACTCTTCTTCCTCTCTATTCACATCTTCACCATTGCGTAATTTTGTTAATCATTGCATATTCAACGGGCAGAAAAAGGCAACGTTTGCCTACTATTCACCGTCGCGTCGCAAACACCGGCTTGCTATCAACTCGAAACAAGCCTCATCTGCGCCACCTCCTCTTCCCTTTCTCTACTCAGAATTTCTTTCTGTATTCTGCAAGAAGGCTATTGGGATCTCCATGGTCGGGAAGCAAAATAACTCTTCCCAACTGTTCACTTCCAGGCTTCAGGATCATACAATACGCAGGCTTTGCTGGTAACGCTCGTGCTAGCCTTTCCTTCATCGCTTCCTTTTCCTGTCAACTCATTATTGCCAGTTGAAAAGACATTATTCGCTTTTCTCTTTCAGTACTGCCTCCTCCACTGGTCAGCTCTACCTCGCCGACACCTCTCACTTTGCGACGACGTCGTCTACTCTCCTGCATCGTCTGTATCTGTGCGACGATTTTCCCTTAGCAAGCAGTGCCTAGTCACCGACATCTACGGCGACTCCTTTACAGCGCTTGAACTATCGCGACGCTTGAGTTTGGAAAGGCCTACCTCAGTGCAACATTTTTCTTCTTGGACGAAACCGACCCATCTCTTCGTCAATATCTATCCCTTTGCCACACCAGCAATATCTCTCTTGCACCGCGCAACACGGACTCTTTTCGGCTCTTCGGCATCGGAATCAGTCAATAACACTAATACCAAGATCGCACTTGGCTAAAGTCAAGTTATCACGTCCTCTGCGTGGCTAGATCTGCTTTATTGTAGTGGGCTGCACACTGGCCAGCAACAAGTACCAGTTTGGGCACTTTTGACTAATACCGCACCAATACCGGTATCGAGCCTCTATACCTTTGTGGTTGTCAAATCTATGCGACGTTTCAACCTTTGCGCGCATTTACTTCTCCACTGACGTTTACTCTTACTATCTGTCATGGTCCCTAACGTCTACACCTTAACATCGCCGACAACGCCTAACCCCTGAGTTCGCCCAAGTCTCACCCTAGTCCAGACAACCCTAACCCTCGTGCCAACCTGCTACAACAATGGCTATTATCGACGGAGTCCCGGCCATTGAGGTCACAATCTGGATCGGCGGTAGACCTGCTTTCGAGTATGCTGATCCTGACCACAATCAGGAGCCTGACGAGAATGGCACCAAGATGTCCAGTAAGTATATCGAGAGCCGATGCGGTGAAGAATTCACCATCCATGTTCGAATCAACCCGACCTATGACCATCACCAGCCCATTCCACACACGTTGAACCTTGCTGCCTATACCGATGGCCAGTGGATTCGTGGCGAACTTTGCCGCCAGAACAATCTTCATGACGGCCCCTTCAGAGTCGACATCAAGGAGAGAGTCACTAAAGCTCGTGATGGAACTGTCTTTAAGCAGGCCTTCAAGTTTGCTGGAGTCGCAACCGGTAAGTACAATGTTTAATAAGACTCAACCACCACCATTCCGTCTCATATGAGCCTACGTCACATAAAGGACTACAACCTTATATTCCTTCCCGTTGCGGACTTTTCATATAGCAACTGCGAAAATATTCACTTTCATCTTCCTAACAAACACTTCCAGTCGATGATAGCAGCAGCTGGCGCTTGGAAAACGAGCGGGAGAAGGTTCGTGAGCTGGGCGTTATTGAGCTTCGAGTATTCAGAGTCCAGGAGCTTGGAACCTCGGACTTCAAGGGCAACAGCGAGACCTCAAGACTTGCTGAGGTCTCCGAGAAGTCCTTGAAAGGCCGAGCCGTTTCACATGGAACGCAATTTGGTGATGATGTGCAGTAAGTCTCTTTGCCGATCCCCTTACCAATATCTATTCACCCAAATTGTCGTGGGTATTTCCAAGTCCAAGTATACTGATGATCTAGAAGGTCGCCTCCTGGAGCCAACATCTTGCCGCGCTACCGTGATGTCAAGCGCCTGCCCACAGATACCGGCCCCCTTGCTACTTACCGCTTCACGTACCGTTCGAGAGGTTAGTATAACTTAATACTGGTATCATGCTGTGCAATCTACTAACATCTTACATTTCAGAGGGTCTTTGCCAAGAGGCCATCATCACGCGAGAGCAAAACGAGGCTCTCAGCCAAGCAGAGCCCCTCTCGCCGGGGCGAGGTCCTCAACCAGGCCTCACCCGCCGCTGCTCCTGCTGCGGCTCTCAGCCATGCTGAGAGAGTGCAGGAGGATATGCGGCAGCAGGCCATCGCGCGCCTGCGAGGTTTCGGGGTCGACGTCGAAAGTAATGAATACACTTTCAAATCCTTAGGCAAATAATTAACAACTTCTAGGACCAGTTCCGGGGCCACCGGGATCGCGCTCGCGCCCGCGTCCAGCGTGGCCAGCGTGGCCACGCTGGTCAGCAGCCTCATATCAAGGAGGAGCGCCGGAAGAAGGAGGAGGGAGTCACCTGACTCCAAGAAGCGCAAGGTGGTGGAGGTGGATTTGACCTCGGATTAAAGTCTTTTTTATAGTAGAAAGAAGAATTCCAACCGAATTCCAATCCCGGGGGGCTTTAGTGCAAGCCCTTAAATAGACAATGAAATTGCAAAGACGAGTTATAGAAGAAATCCAGTCGCGTTTTGTTTTTCATCTTTAAAGTGCTTTTGCCGGTCTAACGCCGGTCTGAGAAGAATGGAACTTAAAATTACATAAAAACTTCCGCGGCTCCGTTAAGAATCCTTCTCTGCTATAAGCCGTACGCCGTCAAGAAGATATATTTTCTAGTGAGCTCGCTTAATAAAGCATATAGAATAAGTGATTGGGAAGCAAGCTTATATAAACCGGAGTTGCAAAATTGAAGAATTTGACAAGTTCGTGATAACCCTTAATCAGAATATCCAAAACTCACGACCTCGGGTATTGACTAACGCAAAAGCGACAGATTTCGTCCCCAAAAGAAATATGCCCCCCCTTTACCACTCAAGATCTAGTCTCCCTGCCTCATGATTTATCCACGCCAGTAAAATAGCTGACATGCAAAGAACCGTCCCACAGACGCTGAATAGCTTCCCACCCCTTTGACAATACGTAAATGTGTATAAGCTCTACTACATCTTCCGCGCTGCTCTAGACGCGAGCAGTAGGATCGTGGTGCTCCACCTGCAGCTTCTCCCCTTCCATCGGAGCTCTGCCGCCGTTTATCCTCCGTGTACTGCAGGACGTCGCCCGACGAGGGCGGCTTGGGCGCCGCGAGGTCGCGGCGCAGGAGGTAGTGGCCCCAGAAGTAGAGGGCCTGGTCGACGCCGTAGCGGGCGATGCGGCGCAGGGGCACGTCGAAGACGGCGTCGAGCTCCTCGAGCGTCTTTTCTTTGGTCTCGGGCACGAAGAGGAGGACCAGGACCCAGCCGACCAGGTTCCAGGCCGCGTACCACGAGAAGGCGCCCTGCTCGGTCCAGGCCTGCACGATCGAGGGCCAGGTCAGGGAGAGCACGGCGTTGAAGAACCAGGTCGTCGCCGTCGCGAGGGACATGCCGATGGGGCGGATGTAGAGGGGGTACGCCTCGGCGGAGTAGGTAAAGGGGACGGGCTGATGTAATTGAGACTGTTAGTGTTCTGCTGTCGCAAGCAAAAAGGACAGTAAAAGATAAGGAGCAGTGAAAATGGAGTAGGGTCGCTAGCGATTAAGTGAAAGCATCCTAAGAAAAACTGTACTTACGCCTTCACCAGGAGAATAGACGGCGCCGAACAGGTAAATGCCGAGCGCGATGCAGCCAAGGTGCGCCGGACTATCCTTGGGGATCCAGAAACTGAACCCCGTGAAGAAGAGGAAGATAGACATGAGCGGGAACGTGATCAACAGTAGATTTCGGCGACCAAACGTATCGATAGTGTAGAAGGCCGGGATGGCGAAGAGCCAGTTGATGACGCCGAAGCCCAGAGAAGCACCCAAGGCGGTGACGTCGCTCCCTGTGACGTCCTTGAAGATCTCGGTGCTGGAAGAGGATAAAAATGGTCAGCCAACTTGCCTGGCATAGACCCCTGCCATCGAAAATCATATAAGGCGAAGTCTAATAAGTAGTCTTACGAATAATATGCGATGGCATTGACGCCGCAGAATTGTTGCACTGTAAAACGACATTAGCACGAAAATTTCTTTCCTAATAGTAGGGAACGACGTACTGAACATGACGACCTCCGAAGCGAGCATGGCGTTCCGGTTGCGGCGGACGGTGACCAGCTCCTTGATCTTGCTCCGGCCGATGTCCATGGCCTCGCGCTCGACCTGGAGCAGGGTGTCCATGTAGAAGAGGTCACGCGCGGCCTGGACCTTCTCGAAGCGCAGCTGGCAGATGGCGCGGAAGGCCTCGGCGTGGCGGTTCTTGGTCAGGTACCAGCGCGGGGACTCGGGCGTGAAGTAAGACGATGGCGCAGACGATGACGGCCGGGATCATGGCGGAGCCCATCATGAGGCGCCAATTCAGGCCGGGGATGCCGGACAGGTCCGGGACGAAGTAGAAGGCCAGGTCCGCGACGTAGCCCATCATGATGCCGAAGGCCGTCCACATCTGCCACTGCATCACCAGGGCGCCGCGCAGCTTCGGTGGAGAACATTCGGCAGCAAAAATGGCTGTCGGGGAAGAAGAAAATAAGACTTAGTATCTGGGGCCATCGTTTTGTAGGAGGGGGGCTGGATAGGGCACTAGGGCGTCTCAAGTTGTGTATATCAACTTACGGGTGGTAGCTGATTTCGGGCCAATACCCAAACCGAGCGCGAATCGAGCAATGAACATGTGCCACCTATTGTCGTTGAAGGGAGCAAATCATTAGCTGCATGCCCAGCCCACTGACCACTTGTCAAAGGGGGTTGCTGCTCCTACCAAGTGTTTGTAAATGCCTGCCAGAAACATGCAGCAGCAGAGATGCCACACGACACGAACACTGTCCCTCGCCGACCAAACAGTTTGTTCATGGGCTCCGTGAGCCAGCATCCCAGGAACGCGCAGCAGATGTAAGGGTGCAGCTATACACAAAACCCATCAGACCACGACTGTGAAAAAGGGGGAAGCCAATATGGCATATACTCAAGGTGGGTTTTACTAACAGTTGACAAGTCCAACAAGCCAAGAGTCTGAGACAAGAAATTACTTCGCGTTAGCTCCTAGTTCTGTATAGAAGCGGAGAAAATGGTATAAGTTGGGCGATGAGAAGGCATCAAAGAAAGTCAGGGAAAGGGGGTTAGGTGTATCTGGTTCTGAGTCTTCTTCTCCATTTCCATTTTTTATTCATATCTCACAACTAAAATAGTGTACGTATAATATATTAGCAATAAAAACATACCTCTCTGCGAGTCCGGGTCGCCGATGCCGAACTGTATCTTGTAGAAGCCCTGCGCGCCGTTGACGACGGTCTCGTCCATGCCCTGGACGGCGGCGCAGAGGGAGCAGATGACGATGACGGCGTACAGCATGGTGGGCTGGGACCACTTGTGCGTCACCTCGCGGCCGAGCACCTCGCGCTCGCGGTCCGTCAGCCGCAGGCCGTCCGGCATGACCACGGCGTCGTACTCGTACTGGTTCCGGTTGCCGGCGATGACGGCGCCCAGCCGGAACGCGCGCACGTCGTCCTCGGCCGTGAGCCCGTGCCGCGCGCAGAACTCGGCGCCGCGCCGGGCCAGCTCCGCCGCGCTCAGGCCGCGCAGCGGGTTCTCGAGCTTGGCCGACGCCTCGAGCCGCTTGCGCTGCTCCTCGTCCAGCTCGTGGTGGGGGGCGTGGCCGTCGTGGCTCGGGGCGTTCTCGATCTCCGAACGCGAGATGTCCGAGTCCTTCCGCTTCGAAGGCCTTTTCTCTCCATTATCGGGCCCGTGAGACGACGCCATGTTTTGCGAAAGGTTGGGGGATGGGGTGACGTTGGGTCTCTTGCTAATCTACGTGGGTGCCTTGCGTGTATGTTTACCTAACGTTCTGATGAGGGAGGGGGGAAGAGAGTGGGATGCTATTAAGTGGTGAGGGATGTGGAACTCGTAATGAGAGAGAGACCTGGGAGGAGCAAACTCTCACTCAGCATTATCTGGAAAGGAGGGACAGTGGTACAAATACCACAAGTTCTCATCTCGCCCATGCCTGGTAGGCCCTTCTGGATTCCCCAATGGCCCTACTGTGCTACCCCCGGGTTTCAAGGTTCCTGCTTAGGGAAGGTTATTCCGTCTCTTCTAACCTATAGCCCGCTGATTGCTGGACTAATGCAGGCTCCTGGGCTCGAGCAGCATTGTGGTGTGGGCCGACTCCTATACGATGGATTGGCAAGGCTGTCTCCAAGTTTCACACTGCCGGTACTGAATAGCAGTCGCAACATCTCTCGAAGGATTCACCTCTAACGTCATAAGCAGCATTCCGACTCTGGCGATCAAGGGGGCCCTCAGCCGCCGTCGTCATTAACTGGCGAATCAGAACCCGTCGAGAGAATGATCTGCTGCTTGATGGAGTGTTGCTCGTATGACGTAGTGCTGAGTACCAGTGCAAGGGCGACGACAACGGTTGGCTGCGAGATACGACGGTTGGTTGCAAGATGCCTTGAAGGGGCTTAGTCTACAGGCAACCATGGCATTTTGAGGAGGAATATGTGATATGCCTCAAGTGCAAGATCTACCCAATGGATATCACTGTAGTATTGTAGTAATTACAATAGGCAGATTCGAGATCTGACATTGCCCAACCGTCTGCCAATCTTTCCCAAGACGGCTGGGGCTTGGACAAGCTCAGTCAAGAAGTTGCATCTGTTTGCTTATCATGTTCACCGAAGCTCTACAAGCTTTACGGCCAAGCTTGCCAAACCCCGCGCTCCAAGGCGGAAAGGAAGCTGACTGGGCGTTGTCGCCAAGAATTCGGGGGATTAGACACAATGCACTATGACATCTAAGAACATATCATCCCCGGCGCCATGAAACCACCGCCTGAACCTTGCTTCCTACTATGGCAGGTCCGTATGCGGATTACCATGTGCTCGCCATAGGAATAGCACCACACCAACACAGCCTGTGAGCTTGACGTCCCGAATTCGCACACAAACTCCGTAGGCTGTGCATATAGGGGCATGTAGTTGCGAAGAGAAACTGCCTGCGATACATCGGAAGGATGTCATTGTATCGGGTATGCAAATGTGGCACAGAATTTGACTGTGGCAGGCAACAGTGGCATACCTGGACTATATACATCCTCGTGCTATACAAGCACTAGGCATGCATCGCGCATTCCGAAGGAGGGTATACATTAAGGCGAAGCTTGTTGGAGGTGGATATTCGGCTAGCAGTGCTTGCAGGATCGCCGATCAAAAGGCAGGCTGACCATATCATCGGGTGTAAAAGTTCTTCTCCTTACTGGGCTGTATGATTTGTTTGTCAGTTTCTGAGCGCCTATCTGATATCTTCACCCAAGAAGCCGCTGTGCCAAAATCCCCAACAGGCAGACAGATATACTGTTAGACTTACAAGGCTGTAGAGACAACGGGTCCTTACTCCGTGCCGCACGGTGTTGTAGCGCATGCCTCGTATCCAAGGAAAGATACGGCGCGCGAACCGCAAAACGCCAGCCGTCCTTAATTGTGATTTCACACCAAGTCGAGGTGTTCTTGTCCTAAGAATAGTAACCTTGGCCTGCTGTGCTGGGCTTGCCGCACGCAGTATGTTCGGAGTTTCTACGAGACCTGCCAAATGGCGATGCGATGCCATTCCAGGGTCCCAGATCTACGCCTGACAGTCGATGATGCATTCCAGCAAGCCATACAGTACTAGACTCCAATGAAGAAGGATGCCTTGACAACATACTCTTCCTGACATTCGTGGAGTGTATTTCACATAAGTTGATCGTGATGAGAAGTCGCGTTAGTTTGGTGTGCCGCTGGTCACCGCAGAGGCTCGCAATCGATGCTCCTCGGGAGGCTCAAACGCAGCAGCAGCAGCATCTCCTTTTCTGAGAGCTCGTTTGCGTTTCACGGCATTCCATTCAGCTTTCCAGAGGTTGATGCTCTCCATGAGCTCCGGGTCGGCATCTTTGGGTATATAACCCATGCATTGAACTTCGATAGCGCTCAGCTGGATTTGCAGGTTGAGTATGTCCATCTCACCTTCACTTTGTTCCTCCTCCCTGGCCCAAAATCAGCATGGCTAAACAAAGATAGACTTGGGAGGCACACTCACAATTCCTGCACGCGTTCTTCTAGATAAATGATCCTCTGAGCCGCCCGCTCGGCCCTGGTGATCAACAGGGCATGGATGTGCTAAGGGGGAAGGTTAGCTACGCCAAAAAGGACACGGGGACACGGAATTACATCTTGTTCTTCTTGCCGAGCTTTCAGGTTTGCAACGACTCCTAGTAATGCTTCGTGCAGCTGTTCTGCGTCGCGCAGCACTTTCCGTGCATGATTCGAAGGATCTCCGAAATGACTGCTCCGCCTTGGATTCGCCTCCTCCGACTCACTTTGGTGCGACTGCAGTGGCACGACTGCCTTCCGAGCATCTGACGAAGGTGCTCCGGGGATGGTGACTTTGGCTGAACTGACGACGGTAGGCCCGACAACATGGAAGCACCTCCGTGGGAGCTATCGACTGATGATGGATTACGTCCATGTCCCTTCTGAGCTTTGGGGCTAGAGCTTTGGCTCAAGATGTGCTCCATTTCGTCCACCCTTGCGTGCAGGTTGGCGATGCCGTTTCCCAGTAGCTCCCCATCGCCCGATAGCCTAGAGACCAAGTCGCTAAGTCTTTGCACGAGAACATCTCGGCTATCCTGGCTCAAGTCCTGTTGGCTGTCGTGATCAACTGCAGGATGATGTGGTTTTGCAGGACGATGCAAAACCGGGGAATGTCGCAACGGGGAGAGCGGAGACATGCCCAATGAATGAAGGCTCATGGAAGGAGAGGGCGGCGGTGATAGACTGATGGCTCCATCCTCAGTATAGTAATCCTGGCTTCTGACGCCATCAAGAGATGGTGTTCGCGGCTCAGAGAATGCTTCGTCTTCTGAATCCTCCGGCATCAGGCGCGAGTGGCGTGTACAGAATGGTGTACAATATAAGGATGCAAATAGATGGCGACTGGATGGATGCCAATGATGCATGCAAGTTGGATTGAGTAGTTTGGATGATCAAGGCGAGCGAATCAGATTGGGCTGTCGTTGCTGTTGCCTCGGTTCTTTTATTTACATGTCACGGCTGCATTTTCTTACGTTAGGCCAAGATGGCTTCAATTCAATCTGGAGTGATTGAGTTGCACCTGATGAAGTTTTGGCCTGGCGAGCCACAAGCAGCATAGCGAGTGGATTGGCCAATGCACACCGCCGGAACCTCCAATCCCAGTGAATCGGCATAGGCTCCCAGGTGTTTTTATTAGTGACGTCCTACCAGTATATTCGCAGCCTACACACTTGATTGATCGACTGTCGCGGCAAAGCTGGAAATAGGATGCACCTTTGATGCTCCAGAGTCATATACCTTAGATAAGCAGCAATGGGGGGTGGTGGCTTTACTTTACGTCATCCGTTGCTGTCTCTCATTTCGCGCAGGCGGAAGACAGGATGTGTGTTCGCGCCTGAGAACACTAGATCTGAGACTCACAGTTGCAGCTGCGCACATGTGGGGGTAAGCTTCATCAGCTTCAGGTTCTATACTTGCAAAATTTCTATAGAAGACCCAGAAACTAGCCCCCTTTTGGCGAGAAACCCCCATGCCGAGTAAGTAAGGTAGTAATAAGGACTGTTCACTCGTAGCGGTAAGTGTCGGTAGTCGACTTAGTGTGATACCCAGGTGCTTTACCTCTCTCTCATAATGCCGCATAGCATGAGCATATTACCCACCGAGTCACTAAGGCCAGCCTCTAGGCCTATGAAATGCCCTGTTATAGAACCTCGGTAGAGTGTACGTCCGTGTTCCGTCATAGTCAATCGCGGGGTCCAGCATGGGCCTGAAGGCTTTGAACAGGGGTGCTCTTAGCTCGACTGGACTCGGCATAGAGTTCCCATTATCCTTTTAAAGCTGCTATTCAACTTTCCTTGTTGCCGAAGCGAAGCCCGTACGTACACTTCAGTAAAGTACGTATCACACGACCTGGCCTGGCTCATACAACACTCCAACTTCTCTCTCCATGGAACACCAATGCCCCTTTTCGCGCTTTTCCTGAGCATCCTCCAGACTCGGCCGGTCTTCAGCAGCACTGGCGGCTCCTTCCCAGAGCCATAATCCCCCATCATGTCTTGGAAAGCTTCCACCCAGCTGATGGATACTATCCGTCACTATGCAAACTTCCCGGCCACTGGGGTGAGCTTGAGGCAGATGGTCCAGTTCGGCGAGAAGCCCTCGATCGGTGAGTTCCAAAGAAAGAAAATGCATCCTGTCACTCCTCAAGCATCATCAATTCGGGCACTGTTTGCGCCCTTTGCTGTTCCATCGCTTGCTTGGCATGCTAACCCACCAGCCTCTCCCACAGGAACTCTATTCCGAGCCTCGCAATTCCTCGCTGAAGAACTCCCAATCCGTCTTGCACATCGAGTAGAGGAGCTCAACACCCTCCCGGATGGCCTCAGCGACATGCCCTCGGTCAAACGGGTGGCGGACTGGTATGCACAATCTTTTGAGGTGAGTAACACCACACACACAGCACCCCTCCCATCGTTGCGGTCGCAACTTCTTTAGGCTGAGCTCACGGACCCTGACATGTGACAACAGGAAATCACCACGCTTCCACGGCCAGACCTCGACAAACAAGTAAGGGAGCGATTATTAAAGCCCGGTCGCTTCAACGGCAAGACCTCGGCCATGCTGTCCGAGGCCACGCCCAACCCCAGTTTGGAGGCAGGCCAGTACGCCTCCATGAACGAGACCAGCAGTGGGGGCAAGAAGCAGCACGCGGCCCGGAGATACTTCGCTATGGTCGACGACTCCGGCGACTGGCCGCCCGACCTGCAGGCCTACAACCAGAAGTTCTCGCAGACGCTGAACAAGATCAAGAGGCGGCACGACGGGGTGGTGACGACAATGGCGCAGGGCATCCTCGAGTACAAGCGCAAGCGCCAGCGAATGCAGATCGACAACAACATACAGTCCTTCCTCGACCGCTTCTACATGTCCCGGATAGGCATCCGCATGCTCATAGGCCAGCACATCGCCCTGACGGACCAGAGCCACCACCGAGACCCCACCTACGTCGGCATCATCTGCACCAAGACCAACGTGCGGGACCTCGCGCAGGAGGCCATCGAGAACGCCCGGTTCGTGTGCGAGGACCACTACGGCCTCTTCGAAGCGCCCAAGATCCAGCTCGTCTGCAACCCCAACTTGAACTTCATGTACGTGCCCGGCCATCTGTCGCACATGCTCTTCGAGACGTTGAAGAACTCTCTGCGCGCCGTGGTCGAGACCCACGGCCAGGACAAGCAGGAGTTCCCCCGTCACCAAAGTCATAGTAGCCGAAGGCAGAGAAGACATCACCATCAAGATATCGGACGAAGGGGAGGTATCCCCCGTAGCGCCATACCGCTGGTTTGGACTTATATGTATACCACCGTCGACCGCACCCGAATTTGGACCCCGACTTCGATAAGAGCGATTTCAAGGCACCAATGGCCGGGTTCGGCTACGGCTTACCTATCTCACGACTTTATGCTCGCTACTTAGGGGGCGATTTGAAGCTGATCAGCATGGAAGGGTGAGTTAATGCGAATACAAACTACGACTATGCACATGATGCTAACAATGATATCTGTCTCAGGTACGGTACCAATGTCTATCTACATCTCAACCGCCTTTCCAGCTCTTCGGAACCTTTGCAATAGCAATCAGCAGTCATGAGGGAGTGGTTATCCCGAGGATTGGCGTCGAGACAGAACATTAAGCGGCTCAAAACGTTTGCCACCGAAATTTCTGAGCGTAAGCAGGTCGGCGATACTGCTTCCATGGTGAACGAGCACTCTTCTCAACGTACGCAGGATAAGATCAGTACTGGCCACCATTAGGAGAGCCCATGCCATCTTGTCGTGCAAGTATAATCCCCCAAGAACAAGAACATGAGACGATAATGTCCAAAAGCGACTTGACCCGGTCGGAAGTTTTTTCATAAACCAAAGATGTTTCAGGGTCTCCAAGGAGAGGATAAGAGAAGAGGAAAGATGTGGAAGCTTTTATCATTGGGCTCTATATAGAGGGGGGGGGGGGGGGGGGAAGAACGGGTCTATTCGAACTAGCTGAGAGGAAAGATCGAAAACACACACAAATCGTTTGGTTTGCAATGGGGAGGTGGTCAAATTCCACCATCGACGGGTTGTAGGATCAACGGGGGCGGTGGGTGGTATGACTGAATACATAGCTTTGCTTGACAATATGGGACGATACTCATGTTCGGGCGAGGCACGCGCGGGTGGCTGGATTCGGGATTCAGAATAGGAGAAACTATCATGTTTGCACACACGCTCATATCACACACACAGCGTTCTCGGGGGCCGAAGGGTCCAGGAAAGGAGGGTTGGGGACCCCCCTTTATATCTTTGGTGCAAGTTTCAAACTGCATTTGCTACCACCATACCTAGGGCATCTCTAGAATTGGGCATGTATTCAGACCATGTTAAATGTATTATGTTTGTTTCTGTTGTATTGAATAATACATGCGTCTTAACGTTTTGCCACAAGCTTCCAACCACTACAACTAGCAATGAGTGATAGGAATATACGGGTCAAGGATAAGAGAGAGCGAGAGTTGTCTGCGCGTATAAACATATTTCCACCCATCACCTTCCAAAACTCAGTTCAAATGCGCCCCCTTTAACTCCAGCATACAAACAGATGCTTCCATCAGGGTAATAAAAGAAAAGATATTCAAGCTTTGTACAGAGATCCAAGAAGCCGGTCGCCAGATCGACGACAACGGTCTTGTTGGGCAAGCTGCCCGCCACGCCGTACAGCGCCGCACTGTCGCCCGTGGCCGCGCCCTTGGCCTTGCCCTCGACGGCGCGGACGCGCTCCTTCTCGCGCTCGGCCTCGATGACGGCCTCGAGGTCGGCGACGAGCTTCCCCCAGACCTTGACCATGGGCCGCGTGACGGCGATGTGCATGGCGGGCGGGTTCTGGAGGGCGTTGAGGTGCCAGCCCTTGGCGGACATGGCGTCGGCGATGTCGTAGATGTTGAGGTTGCGGGCGGTGAAGGCGACGACGGACACGAGGGGGCGGCCGATGATCTGGAGCTCGGCCGACAGGGGCGGCGACGTCGTCGTGATGTGCTCGGCGATCTTCTTGGCGCAGCCGACGATCTGCACGCAGGCGTCCACGTAGCCCGGCTCGCCCACGCGCATCATCGACGTCCAGCAGCCGGCGATGAGGGCACCGGGCCGCGACCCGGCAATGCCGGGGGACGCATACACACCACCGCTCCAGTCGGGCGACACGAAGTATTGGTATGTGCGCAGCTCTTGTGTACGGTACAGAACCGTCGAGTTGCCCTTGGGGGCGAAGCCGTACTTGTGCGTGTCGCAGCTGATGGACGTGACACCCTTGAGGCGGAAATCAAAGGGCTCGGTCTCGAAGCCGGCCTTTTCGAGGAAGGGAACCAGGAACGACCCCAAGCAGCAGTCTACATGCAGGGGATGCGGCGCTTGACGGCCAGCTTGGACAGTGCCGATATGTCATCGATGATGCCGTGGGGAAATTGGGGGCCGAGCCCACAAGGAGAACGGTATTGCTGTTGATGAGGCGGGATACACGGTGGACATCGACCTGGTGAGAGGGGGCGGGACATGCGACAAGGTGAATCTTGATCTTGAAGTACTCGCCAGCCTTGTGGAAGGCCGTGTGGGCTGTTTCGGGCAGGATCCTACTTCTTTATCAGTAATCCAAACGGTGACAATTGGGCTCTTTGCGAGTTCCCAACCTACATCTCAGGCTCTGCAACACCCCTCTCCACATATGCCTTCTGCCTTGCGCTCAGGCAAGCCATGAGGATACTCTCTGTGCCACCGCTCGTCGAAACACCAGCTGCATTAGGGGGCGCATTGAACAGGGACAGCACCATGGCCACAACCTCGGCCTCCATCTTCCGCACGCCGGGGAAAACGTCCGGGTGGATCGGGTTGGCGACGGTGAACTTGCCGTACGCCTCGGTCTGGAGCTTCAACAGGTCGTCCTCGCCGTGGTAGACGGCGCCCGACACGAACCCGTCCTCCCAGCGCGTGTGGTCCATGTTGGCGAGGGTCTCGAGCTCGGTGCGCAGGGCATCATCGGTCCACGGCTCTTTCGGCAAGCTCAGGTATCGGGTCTGGCCGGCCGGGATCATCTTGCCCTGCATCTGAGAGAGGGCCTCGTTGACCTGCTTCTTCACTTGGGTGCGAACACCCGGGGCGCGCAGGAAGTAGCCATAGAGGATTCGGCGAAGGTCCGTATATAGCTCGGCAATGGCGCCAAAGAGACCGCGGCCCTTCAGCTTCCAGAAAGTGCGTCGGATGATGCGCCAGACGAAGAAGAAGAAGACGACGTTGCGTACCCTATAGAAGGCGGGAAGGCCGGGTTAGCACGGCGGGCGTTTCCTCTTGGCTCCGACCGAGAGGAGGAAAACACAGGAGCAGACGGGATGCTTCGACTTACAGATCAAGGTTGATCAAAGCCAGCGAGTTCGCCGGCCGGTTCCGCTTCACCCTCTCGAAGCTTTCTCGCAGGCTGATGGGCATGCGCGTAGAGCCGGGCATGATTGCGACACTTATCCCCAGATGGGGTGCTTCTCTGGAGTATGGCCCTCACTGACGTGAGTTGGTATATCACGCACGGGCAGGATGATGATGGATTGGACGCGCGTTGTGGGGATGGCAGAGATGAAACCAAGTGTGAAGAGGTTCTTCGAAGTGTGTTGTTCAGTAGTGGTGGTTGATTCGATTTACTTGACTGACTGGAAAGAGAGCTGGGCAAGTTCGGGATGTGTCTGTACATTTATCTCGGGGGTTCTGCGAAGCCGCTTACCCGCACCCGCACCCCTTCCCGATTCGTCTCCTTGTACGCTACTGAAAAGCAAGTCACCCAGGCAATCAATCTTCACATGCAGACTAGAGAGAACAAAGGGAATCCCCATCACCAGAAGGCATGGGTGACAAGTTGTCAGCCAATGAGCCGGGAAACTGTCTTTAGGTCCAACGGACAGTGTGTCCCAGTCGGGCTGCAGTCCCACGTTGAACGGGGATGCGGGTTTGACTTGCCTGATCAACATAGTTTTCATAGCGCCAGCATGGATGGAAACTTGTAAGTCAATGGATCGGGGGCCACAGCTCCAGTAGGCTAAGCTCGGCTCTGCGAGTGCGAGTTATCTGATCTTATCTGATCCGAGGTCAGTCGGTCGCACCAGCACAGCTGACATTTCTCGGCAATCTAACTGGCTACTGTCGACGGCAAGCCTACCCTTGCGTCGCATTCATCGCATCCAGATCTACCAATACGCCATATATATCGTGGCTCGCAAGCAGACTGACGATTTTCCAGAGTTCTCGGGCGATTCATGGTAATTTAAAGTTTCCAATGTTTTCTACACGCCCTGGCCTCCCTGTTCTTCCTTCTACAGCAACAAGAAATCTCTGGAGGTGCCGAGGACGGCGGTATTCTCGTTCTCGAGTGGACAGTGTCGTACCACCTCGAGACTGGAGATCCGCAATCAAAACTACGAGGCTCGAGCATCACGTACTCTACATATCTCATGTTGCTCACTTGATTGGCATTTTCCCATCCCGCCATGTGGTTTTACCTCGCAAGCAAGCATGTTGTGCAAGGTTATACGCCCATGGGCCAAGCCGGCCAGTTACAACTAACATTGAAGTAAGAAGTCAATATTCAGTATACTTCCTACACTCTAGCCGCCGTGTAAATGCAAATGCTACAAGCCGCATGCCAAACACATTGCGGCCCCCCCCCGAAAAGCGCCATATCTAAGTGTATAGATCCCAACAGATGCCCCAAACGCATCAAACGCTAAGTTGCTGGTGGAGCCACCCCAGCTACGTACACCCTTCGCTTTGCGTGCCCTCGTCCATGGTCTTCGTAAGAGTCAATGTCCCGTCAGCCGCTTCATAATCGCGCCCAGTCCAGCCATCGCTTAAGAAAGTCCAAATGCCTTTTGCCATTGGGGCAGGAATCGCTTCGCCTCTTCCTCGCACTGCACTTCACTTAGAGATGATCCAGTAGTGCACCCGGGAAAGCGCACAACGATGTCTTCTTCCTTGTACTGGTCGCCTTGACCGCTCTTGCTATTGGCGTTGATCAATCGCTGCGGCACGATGGCAAGTTTAGACAGTATGGTGGGATGCCACTGCACGATATGTTCCTGTTTGCACGTAAGCGGCAAGACCTCGTAAGATTGAGACTAGGGGGCTTACCAAGGCATGAGTCTCGGCTTTCTGGAAGTTATAGCTTCGATATAATGGATCAAACCAAGTATCCAAGAAGAACTCGGCCCAGTCACCATTGCGTATTATGAAGCTACCAGATGATAGGCCTTCCTTGTCCTGTGTGAGCACAAATGAAACGTCATCTCCCTTCAAGTGAGAGAAGGTCTTGATGATGCTGTCCGGAGGTACGACCGGCAGATCCTTGATCATGTTGGCCTCCAACTTGCGGGCACTCATCACATAGTCTTCAACCTTAAGGGAAGGGTTCATGATCAACGAGTTCTGGTCCAAGTACCAAAAGAACCTTGCGTTGGGGTACTTGGCCATGGCGTGCCTCATCGCCGGCACCTTTGCCCAAGAGAGGGGCGAGCCATTCAGGTCATAGTCGCTCGCCGATACAAGGTGAGTCTTGTAGCCTGGAGTGCCATGTCAGTAATCTTTTGCGCCATGAATGTTGCGATTCTTTTTGCTCCGTACCATGCATTTTTGCATATTCCCTTCTGTTGGATTTGGCATTTCTTATGAACTCGGACCCGACTGTTTTCTCCTCAAATGCGGTGACGATTACCACTGGGGGGTTCCCTGTGATGATGCGCTGAGGACTGGCTTTTGTTTTACTGCCGGAAAAGAGCCAGAGCAAGAATATGATGCTCAAGCCTGCAACCGCAACGAGCTTTAATCTGTTCCTCCGCAACGCCGATATTCTAGAGGATCGTGGCAGGAACGGCGGCGGATTCGAGCTTTTCCTCGCAGGGTATGCGAAGTGCATTGCGATTCGTGGAAGAGACCGAAGGCCTCAGAGGAAACGAGTGGAGGAATCGAATAACGAAGAAGTCGGGTTTGGCTGGTCGGATAGGCGACCTGCCAGCTGTGCTATTTGATCGTGTGCGAGACTTTGCGCCAAGCTATCCTGTAATTTGCCGTATCGGACGGTAACCCGCAATTGAAAGCTGTCTGCAACTATACGCTGCTGCTGTACCGTACGTCGGGGAATGCGATTGACTCGGGTCGATTGTCTTGGTTGAAGATAGGATGTAGCGATAGTATCCCCTTTGACTCCGTCAACGACGAAGAACTGGGCGATGCTGCTTGCTTCCGGGTGGTGGTAGCGGCCAGACAGGCCGTGGGGGAGGCACTGCGAAGTCAAAATCGTAGGCGCAAATACGACAAAGGGGTTGAAGCGACCACCCAAAAACAAAGCTGAGCTGCTATCGCGTCCACAGATGTTAAAACAGACAAGTGGACAAGGCCAATCAGCGAAGCTCCATCACTTTATTTCCAGCAGTGATGACAGGGTGGTGATTATTACAGCGCAGCAGATAAGATCACAAATGTTTCCACCCAACTGCAGCGGATGATCAGCCGAAGGTGTGAATAATTTAATTAACAGCCTGTTAGTTTGGGATCTGGACCCTCCCAAGTTCCAACCTTCTGTCCCCAAGTCATTAACGATTCTGCCAATCATGACTGACAGCGGCAGGAGTGGCCGACCCGCTTTCGAGTTGGATCCTGATCGGACTCTAGCCTCTTTTGGTGACATGACCCCAGAAAGCTATTTGATGCATTGCATACGCATTGCCTTCAATCATACATATAATTTTGCTCGAGATGATGCCATTCAGTAACTTATGGAAATGCAATTTTATTCTTCGATTCATGGCTAGGTAATTTAGGACAGTCCCGGGCTTTTTCCTTTTTTTTAAGAGTCACTTGCTTTGTATATAAACCCTCTGTATCATAAGAAAGGCAATTTCAGGACATGTATGTATCGGTCTGGCCAGGCTTCTGCTTGTATCGTTCCCGTAAGGAGTAAGCTGAAGTCATGACAGCGAAACTCCAAAGAGCTGCTGACAGTGAGGCTACATCAACCGATGGCCAAGGACCGAGTCTGGAGAAGCATAGACAAGACGCCTAGCTAAAAGACAATCACAAGGCACTCAATATCTGCACACAGACTAGTTGACACGATATGGAAGAGCATCTTCGTGGCAACTTAAGAGTGTGCATGGATAGGTAAGAGACAGTCACGTCGGCCACCAGAGAACGCGGGCAACGGCAAAGACGATGCCAGTGCAATGACTGCGATATTATCGGACAGGAAATATACTCGGGAGCTATTGGTCTTTCCTCGACTCTGGAGCTTCAGCCTGGGGCTGTTCCTCGTCTTCCTCATCCTTCTGCACATTTAGAACTCTCTGGCTTGCCATGTCTAATGTGCGTTGGGTCCATTTTCGAGTTCCTGTCCAGACAGCCTAGAGATTGACAGTTAGTAATAAGTTCCAAAACAGAGAGGGGATGAGTAGTGCATGCTTACCCAGAAAAATGTGAACACGCCGATCAGGACGAGATACAGGTTGATGTTCTCCATTCGATCACGCCCAGTGCCTCCACGGCGTCTCGCACCACCGCCGATAACGCCTGAAGTCCGCAAATTCCACCATTGCCAAGGACCCATGGCGAAGAATGCCTTCACAAACCCAAGCAGGCCGAGGAAAACATCCCCTTGACGAAGTGGACCGACCATCCTTTTTCGTCCAGGTCTCCCAGTGGAAATTCATCCTCAACATCTGACTCGAAAAAGCCAATGCCTTCTCCGACGGTTGATACAGGATCCAGCCACAGACTGATGATAGGGTCCGCGACGAAGCCGAGCAAGAAGATACTGAACATGACTATTGAGACAGCAAGCACGAAGGCAAGGATAGGGCTTCGAAGCCTCTTCGCCCACGTCATCCTTTCCAGTTGATACTGGTATTGGCAAGTCGGGCACTGAAACTGGTTATCCGTGCCAGCCATGTTGTATCTCCATTGCTGCAGGCAGCCTTCATGGACATATCGCTGACCGCCTTTGCACATGCAGGGTGATATCAGATATCCTCCATCGTCTTCGCTGTAGTAGACCCTCTTCGCTGGGCGGTTTCCAAAGAGCTGACCGATGCCTCGCTCATACCTTGGCGATACATATTCAAGACAAAAGCGGCACTGGCGGGCATTAGGGTCGTGTTCTGGGTCGATATGATCTCCTTGCGTTTGTGTGTCATCTCCAGGGTTGGGGGTGCCAGGGCCGTTGGCCTCTGCTGCATGGTAGTCCATTGCTCACGATACCACCTTCAGGAGCTGCGCAAGCCACAATGTTCTATACTTTGCGGGATTGGCGGAGTAGAGTAATTCTGCGGCCTCAGTCCCTACTTATATGTGATAAAAAAGAAAGATAAAGGCAATGCTCTCGGATTCGTAGAGGTTGTTCGAAAATACACACAAAGGGAAACAGGGACAAAGCGGCTTTGAAAGAAAACCTATAGGGAATTCATCATCCTATTGCGATGACTCAGCTTTGAGAGAATGCAAGGAAACGCGAGCCTGATGGCAGATAATCGTTGGGCTAGGGGATCTCGCTGTCCAGATCTCGTGTATGGTGGGATGATGGAATAGGTGGCAGGAAGTCAAAAGAGCTGTCGGTCTCAGGTACCAACAAGCGGAGGTGGACGGGAATTGGTCATCAGCCTAGGATGCCAGCCTCTCATTGGCCCGTGACTCCGGCTTTTGTGGTTGTCAGCGTTGGATCCATCCGCGATTTCCTATTAACCATACTTTTGAAGCGAGTTTGTGAGCCTAGCTCAAGGGATCATTCTGGAATAACCTTCTGGATGAAACAATATCTCATGCTGCGGAAGAAATTTCGAGTGTTGCCAGGACTTAAAAGAACAAGCCCCCACCGTCAGGTTGGCACTTCACCAAGTCTCACTTCTGTCGGCACGGAACTTGCCAAACACCGGGGTGGGGGACGAAGGGACTGGAGGTTAACCGTTAGGTACTGTAGGTACTTGGGAGCTTGGACCCCGCCATCTCAGTGGTGCGGATTAGGTTGACCTAATCCGCACCCAGGCCCCCTGTAGCGAGCGTACTTTAGTTGGCCAGGCTGTAGGTCCAGGTGTAAGGAAGCTCTCGAACGCGCAAACTCCACGGTGCCTGGTTGGTGAAGCTCTCTCCCCAAACAACCCACCGCCCGCCAGCCTTGCCTTCTCAATCCCCCACAACCAACGACGTCGACATCTCTCTTCAATAATCCCCATTACGTTCGACGTCGCCAATACCAGCAGTCTGTCACAGCCATGGCGGATCGATACTCATTCTCTCTGACCACGTTTTCCCCCAGGTAAGCTGCCCGGATAGCTAGCTCCACTTGGGAACCATCACTGACTTTAGTTGATAGTGGAAAGCTGGTCCAGATCGGTACGTCACCACCATCATAAAGGCAGTTCGAGCTCGAGCCGTCCTCAGAGACGAGAGGATAGTTGCTGACCAACATGTTCATCAGAGTACGCTCTCAATGCCGTTAACCAAGGTGTCACGGCTCTTGGTATCAAAGGTACGATTGCGTCCACTGGTTTATAAGACCAGGACTAGTCGACCATGGGCATGTGCTTACAATATGGTAGCCACAAACGGTATCGTCCTAGCGACCGAGAAGAAATCGTCTTCGCCTCTCGCCGACCCGGCATCACTGTCCAAGATCAGTCTCATCACACCCAACATCGGTATGGTCTACTCTGGCATGGGTCCGGATTACAGAGTCCTGGTCGACAAAGCTCGGAAGGTCTCCCATTCGAACTACAAGCGTGTCTACAACGAATACCCCCCGACCCGGATATTAGTACAGGATGTCGCCCGAGTGATGCAAGAGGCTACCCAGTCTGGTGGTGTTCGCCCCTACGGTGTCAGTCTGCTCATTGCCGGCTGGGACGAGGGTATCCTGCCGGACGAGCAGAAGGAGGTTGAGGGTGAATCTGAAGATCTGGAGGGCGAGAAGAAGAAGTCCACAGGAAAGACTGGTGGAACCCTTAAGGGTGGTCCTATGCTTTACCAGGTCGATCCATCTGGAAGCTACTTCCCTTGGAAGGCAACAGCCATCGGCAAGAGCGCCACTTCAGCCAAGACATTCCTGGAGAAGCGATACACAGAGGGCCTGGAGCTCGAGGATGCTGTGCACATTGCCCTACTTACTCTGAAAGAGACCATTGAGGGGGAAATGAACGGCGAGACCATCGAGATTGGTAAGTTGAACCCAAACGCATTAATGTGGTTGCCTAAGCGTCTATATACTAACTGCTATCAGGTATTGTCGGCCCACCGGCAGACCATCTCCTCGGTGTCGAGGGTGTTGAGGGAGCGACTGGCCCTCGATTCCGGAAGTTGACACCCCAGGAGATCGAGGATTACTTGACGAATCTGTAATCTTAAGCCCTCTTTCCGCTTTCAGATAACGATGACACTCGCATGTATAATAGAATAACATAGAGGGTCAAGAGATGAATGTTACTATGTGTGACGAGAAGTTTTCTGCACGATCATGAACGAATTGCGTGGGCCGCAGGCTACAGATATAATGGTTCCGTCGGGGCCGGGCAAAAAGGGCACTCTTGACCATGTGCTATCTGTTTCTGTAGTGATACCCAGCTGGCCATTTCCATTCGCTCCAGCCGTGTAAACCTCGCCACTCGTTGTAAGGACTATAGCGTGAGCTTGTCCAAGCGCACAATCGGCGACATCATGATCTGCAATCACAACCGGTGACGGGCTAGCGGAGATGTCATCCAAAAAGCCAGGCAAACCAGGATGGCCACCCCAAGCGTATAGATCGTTGCCCTCGGTCAATGCCATCAACAGGTAGCCAGCAGCTGCCAGCTTCTTGACCTTCCCTGTGGGCAAGTCTTTGAGCTCTGCTACTATGCATGGTTCCTCCGCCAAACTAAGGACAGGTGAGTCGGTTAATTCCCGAGATCTTGTATTTCATGGCAGTGATGTGATTTTACGTCTTACCTGATATCTGACACGTCTCTACAGAGGCAAGCCTCATAACGCTCGTCGCCCCACGTCCACACTTGGCCTGTGGTAGACAATGCAGCAAAGCCAGTCTCGTATGCTACTATCTGGGAGACATCGCACATAGATGTGAATACTCGTTGGGCTGTCCCTTGTTGGAAATGTGATACTGATTGATATTGTCTTACGGCCTCGCCATCGTATACTGTTCGCATTTGGTGTCAACCTACATGTGGTTACCTAGAGATATACTGACTGACTGGGGTGTGCCCACCTGCAATTGCGCCGTTGCCAGCAATAGCGGCCAAAGACTCGAGTACTCGGCCCTGTAGATTTTGCGATTGCATCCAGTCGTCAAGGAAGCCAGCCGTCCGAATCCCATTGGACGTGTTCACTAATTTGTCAATCAATTAACATGTTCAGGTCGTGCTTTGCCGGTGCAGCGTGCAGGGAGGCCTACCTACCTAATGTACAAGCTAACGATGCATGAGGCCGTTCTATGACAGGGTCCCTCAAAATGAGCTGGAAACTTGTGAAATCAGTTGGTTCCTTCGACGTAGACTTGGCCCCTTCGAAAACCAACTGGCTCCAGGCATTGTTGCCTGATGCATATAGTTCCATGTTGTTCTTGGAGTCTATTGACTTGAGAGGGGAGATGGGATGATGTTGTGTGTAAGAAGAAGGCACGAGCAGACTGGCCAATGATCGTGGCTCGTTACCAACCTTGCCAAGTTGCTTCTGACAATAACCGAGTACGAACCTCCCACACATTGCTTTGACTGGCAACCCACTAATGCTGGAGCCCCATCAAGGCAACCAACTATAGACTCGGCTGATCATTTCATTCGTTCGCAACCCGATTGCCACAGCCTGATATATCATATATGGCTGCGAGGAGATAGGCTTGTTCTATAAACCTGGAAGCTTCCGTCAAGTGGCAGGCCTCTTGCATTCCCAGCAAGTGAGGAGTCAGGCTGGCCTATTAGAAGATCCGCCCTCGCTACATTTGGTCTACATGGTCTTGACAATGTCCCATATATCATTGCCTCTTGACCTACCGGCTCCAAACTGAACTCCGGCAGCATTTTGGGGTATTGTTATCCGCACTCGCCATCTGCTTTGCTTCCCACGATGGCCAACGATCCAGGTTATATCTCTGATTCGAGCTCGGGGGAGTATCTTGACATAGGGGAACTGGAAGACTTGCTTCCACCCCAGACCGAGATCGAGTCGGGTCCTCAAGTGATAGAAGAAATCGAAATATCACCCTCATCTCAGTCCGAGAAGACCAAAGCAAATAAGGCTACCAGCCTGCATGCTAGGGCTTATCAGATTGAAATGCTAGAGGAGAGTCTGAAGCAGAACATCATTGTTGCTGTGAGTACGCATGAAATGCCTGTGGTCATTCCGTCTTTACTCACTTGCCATATATAGATGGATACAGGAAGTGGGAAAACTCAAGTGTAAGAGCATACATCTCACAGCGGACAGGTAGCTACTTGCCGTATGAGCACACGCCTGATGATAACTCTCCAGGGCTGTGCTGCGAATTCAAGCAGAGCTAGAACGTACGCCACCTGGCAAGGTAATATTGGCATACACATTCCCATTGAATACATCGTGAGCAGCTAACTCTGTTGCAAATATAGGTCGTATGGTTCTTGGCCAAAACCATCACTCTCTGTGAACAGCAATTTGAAACCATTAGGTCTCGAATTTCCCAGCGCCCAAGTCAAATTGCTTACTGGAAATGACAATGTTGATGCTTGGTCGGATCCCTCGATCTGGAACGCCTTTTTACAGAACGTCAATGTGGTAGTCTCTACTTATCAAGTCCTGACCGATGCTGTTTATCACGCATTTGTCCAACTCAGCAACCTAACCCTTCTGGTATTCGACGAAGGTATGTACTATCAGTACCATGCATGCCTTCATGTGGCTAATGAGAATCTAGCACATAACTGCACAGGTAAAAGCGCTGGGTCGAGACTCATGGCTCGGTATCGAGACTACAAGGCCAGCGGCCGCCCCGTACCATTTGTTCTCGGGCTCACCGCCAGCCCCATCATTGGATCCAACCCGGACGCCCTCGAGGATCTTGAAAAAACCCTGGACGCTGTTTGCAAGACTCCATTGCGGCATAGAGCAGAGCTTCTCTCAATGGTCAACCGTCCGCTTCTCTCCATCCAGCCTTTCGACATCCAGCCACCTTCAGGTCGTATCACTCCCACACCTCTTATGTCTAGCCTTCACCGGGTATACCATGGGCTCGACATCCGGCGAGATCCCTTTGTTGTACGCAAAATGGCGGAGAATACCGAGCGTAGCCGCATTGAGTTGGGCAAAGCGCTGGATAAGAATGATACCTATGTCTTCAAACAGATTAGGTCATTATGCAGAACGAGCGAAGAAATTTGTCGTGAACTTGGGCATTATGCCGCCGACTACTTCATCAGAACATATCTTGCCCAGTTCGTCAACTCTGTCCAGACCAATAAGGTGCTCTATTCATCATGGGAGTTTAATGAGAAGCATTATCTCTCTACGGTTTTCGGGCAAGTCGATACGCAGTTGTCATCTACGGAAAACACAAACATATCTTTGAAACTGCAGGCACTCATCAACCTGCTAATGGAATGTGAGGCCGATACACTGGGCATTATCTTCGTCAAAGAGACCGGCACAGTCAAAGTTCTCATCCACATGATCTCAACACATCCAGTATTGGGCGGTCGGTTTCGGGCCGGAGTCATGGTTGGCACATCACGGTATCCTGCCAGGCGGAGAGATATCGGCGAACTGGACCACGAAGCCTCCTTGGCATTGGACAGATTCCGTTCTGGGGAGCTAGACTTGCTAATAGCTACCGATGTTTTGGAGGAGGGTATTGATGTGCCAGCGTGCAATCTTGTCATCTGCTTTGACCAGCCCGCCGTCCTAAAGTCTTTCATACAAAGACGCGGCAGGGCTAGAATGAGGGAGTCCAGACTAATCATTCTTGTCGAAGGTGGCTCGGGCCCACACCGGGAATGGCAGCAGCTCGAGGAGGATATGAAGAGGAAGTACGAAGACGATCAACGTCACTTGAGCGAGCTCGATGATCTAGAGCATGTTGAAGATGAAGAGGCCTATGTTGCCCCGTTCTGCATTCCAACCACGGGTGCGCAACTCGACTTCGATCAAGGCAAACCACACCTGGAGCACTTCTGTGCAGTACTGGGATCTCGGCAATATATCGACACACGGCCATACTACGTCCTCGAAGAGACGAAACTGCCAAAGGGGTCCCATATCAGAGCCACGGTTGTACTGCCACCTATAATTCCCCCTGGGCTGCGTCGGGTTCAGGGCGCCAATACTTGGATCTCGGAGAGCAATGCTTGTAAAGATGCTGCTTTCCAAGCTTTTGTCGCTCTCTACAAAGCTAAGCTCATCAATGACCACTTGATGCCGCTTAAGGATCACGAACTTCTTCGAGGAGTTGATCAGCGCGCTTCCATCATCGAAGTCAATGATCAATGGAGCCCTTGGCCGGACATTGCAGGTCTATGGTCAAACTCACAGGCATACTGTCATCCGCTAAGTATCACGGGCCCGGATGGTGAAGTATTGAATGAATTCGACGTCATACTTCCTGTGCGCATTCCCAACCTTCGGAATTTCGAGCTTTACTGGGATACAATACCGTGGACAGCAGCATTTGGCGTTTCCTACAGGATTGAAAAAGGCGGCATAAACTATGATCAAACGACAGCTCTGATCAAGCTGGCATACGGGCATCGCCTCAAGAACAGGGACTTCGGACAGCATGTCGTTCAGTTCAGGCCAAAGCAGGGAAGTGTATCTGTCGACGACCTCGGCCAGCATCAGTTCACTCAGGAGATGTCTCTTTCAGCCGACGGAAATATTCCTTTCCTCGTGAGAATCAACGTGAACAACTTGAACGATGCTCCTTACTTCTATGACCAGTTTTTGCCATCTAGACCATGCGAGGACCTGGTCAAAGAACGGAACAGATACCAACTGAAAGATTATACGGGCGAGGAACCTTGGTTGGCTCTGAAGAAATGGCCCAGGCGCCGCGACTTCCTCCATGTAATACCCACCTATCCCGGGTCTGGAGATGCTGCCTCCATCAAGCCTTACGGGTCAGCCTGGCCTCTATCATTCTGCAAAGTCGATGCAACTCCCATCTCAAACGTACAGCTCGGCTCGCTTATCCCATCGATCACGCACATATTGGAGATTCATCTGGTTGCCCAGAGGCTTTGCGAGACTCGTTTAAAGTCTCTCCAGATTTCGGAAAGGAACCTCTTCATGGTTGTCACAGCGATTAGCTCCCCAGAAGCTAGGGAGGCCACTCGCTATGAGCAATACGAGTTTATGGGCGACTCTCTCCTCAAACTCTTGACTGCCGTCAATGTGATGGCACACCGTAAGTCATTCCTTGTTATTTTTTTTCGCCTCGTCCTTCTTACCCCTGACTTTATATGCATCCTGCGGTCACTATCTTACATGAAATGATCTCTAATTATGAAATAGACCCGTATTATCCCGAGGGCTACTTATCAAAGAAGAAGGACTTGATCGTTTCCAACTCACGGTTATATCGGTCTGCCATTGAAAACGGGTTGGACGAGTACATCCTTACCAAGCCTTTCACGGGTAAGAAGTGGCAGCCTCAATGTGTCGAGGACTTTGCTTCCGACGAAGTAGTGAGTGGCAAACGCCGGATATCTACGAAGACACTGGCCGATGTTGTAGAAGCCCTCATATGGGTCTCCTTCCTGGATGGCGATCTGCCTAAGGCTCTCAACTGTATCCGCCTCTTCATACCAGAATCGGGCTGGTTAGATCTCGAAGCTAGTCGCCTCGAGCTCCGCAAGCAGATTCCTGTCAACCCGGCGCTCCCCCGTTCCTCAAGCCTTTGGAGAAGCTTGTTGGCCACAGTTTTGCCAATCGGAGCCTCTTGATCGCAGCCGTCACCCACGCTTCGTACTGCGTCGGAAACTCTACCGAGACGAGCATGGAGCGCCTCGAGTTCCTTGGGGATGCCATTCTGGACCACGTCATCGTCCAGGAGCTGCGGGATCACGACCTGTCGGAGCAGGACATGCATCTCCTCCGCACGGGCTCCGTCAACGCGGACCTGCTGGGCTTCGTCGCCATGGAGTGGACGGTGGATCGGAAGGAGAGCAGGCTCGTCAACGACGCCCCCGTCGAGGTGACCGTCCAGGAACCCTTCTGGAAGTTCATGCGGTTCGACTCGCGCGAGATCGTGCTGCTGCAGAACGCCGCCGAGGAGCGGCACCGCCAGCAGCGCGACGCCCTCCGCGACGCCCTCGATCGTGCCCCGACGTACCCCTGGACCCGCCTCGCCCGCTTCGGCGCGCCCAAGTTCTTCTCCGACATGTTCGAGAGCGTCATGGGCGCCGTCTGGCTCGACACGGGCGACATGGGGGCCTGCCGCCGCCTCGCCGAGCGCGCGGGCATTATGCCCCGCCTCCAGCACTTCCTCCGCGACAAGGTCGACGTGCTGCATCCCAAGAATCAGCTCGGCCAGATCGCCGGCGACAAGCGGGTCCTTTACAAGGTCCGCATGGACCCGGACGCGGCGGGCCCGCTCCCGTATTCGTGCAAGGTCTACGTCGGGGACAGGCTGCTGGTGGACGTGGCCGAAGGGTTCAAGAGGGAGGAGGTCCAGACTAGGGCTGCCGAGATGGCCTACCTGCTGCTGAAGGAGCACGGCTTGGAGTATCTAGAGCGATGTCCACTTCAAAGTGATTGCGAGGGCATTGATGCTACCATGGAGGATGTGTAGCATGGGATGTTATCAGGATATCTACAGTCCATGCTAATATAATGGATGGCAGTGGTTATGCTGTTTCAAAGCCTAGCACGCAAAGAGAGCACTTTTTTGTGGCGAAAATCCAAGCTTGATACTTTCCATGAATTTATATGCTTCATTTCTTGCTATGTCACTTCCTTGCTTGCCCTGCGGGTACATGGTGCCGATGGCATTTGTCTAGTGGTGTCCATCCGGCTCTTCTATCTTGATCTAAACGTCGTGTTCGATGGCTCTAACGTAAGTCATGTAGATACTACCGTATGAGTATGCCCTTTCGCATTCATTGGCTATTGTGTCTTAAATCTCTACGCAAGTGGCTATGAGACTACAATGGATTTAAACATTGTTGGTTAAAATTCAGAGATGCCCTTTCTTGCCTACTGCAACAACTGCTAAATTGATAATAGCAAGTCACGCATCGTAAAGAACTAAGGTCAGATGCATAGGGAAGCAGTCGAAATCTATTAGTGAACTAGTCTAAAGCAACGCGGTGCTGCCCAGGCGAACCCCTTTACAACGGGTTTATTATGCCTATTGACGGACGGAAGTATGCAAGTTGTACCGAATTGTCGGAACTCCGGCCATAACCTCAAATGAACCGTTCACCTGGGTAATGTAGAGTATAAGACTATCAACATTGAATGCCTTGGCTCAAAGCTCAGATGTCTCCGCTGTGTTGTCGCCATATTCATTATGGCAGATCGCCATTGATATTTCCACTCCAGTTGCGGAATTCGCGAGAATTGTAGTTGATACAGATCAATGTCCCTTTGCCGCTCATCTCGAGGGGGACGATGGATATCGCACGCCTCATACCTCATCCTCACTTCCGCTTTCATGCGTCTCGATATAGTCTGCTGCGGATGTGGCAAAGTGAGTTTGCTTATCAAAATTCCGTCTCTGGTCCTATTCATAGTTAGTGAAAATGTCCATAGCAATTATTCAGCCGTGTACTTACTGGGCGAGCCCAACCGTTACGATCCGGACGGCGTCGGGTGTTGTTTCCGGCATTACCACTTTGCGTTGTTGCACTGGTACTTATCGGCCTTCCCACAGGTCCCCTGGCAGCAGGGCCGTTCCGCGAGAACTCTGATGAATACATCGAGGCATTCGTGATACCTGCACGAGAATCGCTTGATACCACGGACGGAGTACCTGTGGCACTGCTATAGCCGCCATTGCCGGCACGAGCTGCTTGCAGATGGGGAGGAACAAAACCAGGGGTGCAGCCCGCAAACGCAGGTGTGCTTGCTTCCGAAGCTCGGCTGTTACCTCCCATTGACACTGTTTGCTTCGAGGAGCTATCGTTCCAAACGGACGTGACACTTGGCGACATCCGCCGTCCTGGTGTGTTTTCAGTAGGCGTGGCTGTCCTAGTCGCCTGACCACTTCTCTTTGCAGCTAAAGCAATGTTGGAACTCGCACCAAGGCTCATGTTGCCCAGACGCTGGCCGATGTCGGTTTGACTTGATTGACCATGGCTGACACTTCTGGCCGGCAAGATCTGGGTGTAGACTTGTGTCAGTAGTATACTCTCACAGAAACAGTACGGAGGTAGATAATATCCGACGAACCTCATCATCCTCGTCACCATCGTCACTATCAGACCACCCGTTGAACTGCTGTGCCGCACTCGGGTACTCATCATCTTCAAGGTCCGAGTCCATGTCATCAGCACCACCAAGATCGTCATCCTGGGTAGCTTCGTCCAGTGCGTAATCAAAGGGAAATCTGGCCAGCAAAGCCATGTCATTCTGTACCCTTGTAGGATTGCCCGCAGTCTCGGTTTGGGAGAGATCCTCATTAGGATGAGCAACGGGGACGTCGCCAATGTCAAACTGGCTACGCCATGTGCAGCAGTCCATACACCACTGAGTCAAGGTATTAGCTTCCAATGAGTATATCAAGAGTAATAAACTCACGCGAAGTTTGTTGCGACGCTGGTTCTTGCTGAATTTGTCTCTGTGTTTGTACAGGGAACAAGGACCGTGGCATTTTAATTCAGCAACTGGCTGTCCAGAATGCAGCTGACAGACCATATTCAACGCCTTGATGGCAGGGTTATTCAATGCCAGTCGAGATCGTCTTTGAGCATTCTGGAACTTAGCCTTTTGGTTGTTCGAGAATCTCTCTCGAACTTCCCAATGGCTCGTTAGGCAACACCATAGCCTGTGATATCAGTACATTCGACCGTAAAATGAGGCTGCCTCAAAAGCGAAACAACTTACTTCTTGGGCATCGCGTTGTCACTGATGGACACAGTTAGTCGATGCAATGTTGTATTTGGGGATATTTTACTTACCGAACTGTAGACATCTTGTCCGGAGTGTCCTCTCTGAGCTGCCCAGTCGAAAGGATAATGGATACGAGCTAGGGAAGGGAAATAATTGTCAGCCAGAGATGATCTTTGGTAAGTAGGTCGGGGCCAGCTCCCAGTGCTGTTGCGCAGGAACGCATTCATGTGTGAGTGAAGGTGAATTCAGTCTTGATCCAACAGGGTGATTTATTAGAGCAGGGGTGGTTGGAGACCATGCAAAGCAGGCAATAGCACGATTGACAGGTTGAAAAGTGAACCAGTAAACTTGTGCAGAACTGGGGGACAATGTATTGATGAAGGTGTTGCAGTGGTGATATGCTTTGCGATATCGCGAAGATCCCTTGAATGGAGACCACCATACTTACCTGCGGGGCTGTAACCAGTGGAGGGTGTGAATGGAAGCAGCTAGTCTCCTTCTATTTGTTTTTTCGAGGGAGAAAGGAGAGAGGGAGAGAGATGAATATGGTTCCTTTCTGGGGACTGGGGCCTGCTTGGGGTGGTCAGGTAGATGACAGGAAGGATATGTTCATATGTAGAAGAGTTAATGTGTTTGTAATTCTCCTACCTGCCATGGCCTGGCTGAAAATAGAGGGCTTACCGTGTAAGATGGGTAGAGTGGGAAAGCAGAACTGAACTGTAGCACCAGGGAGGAGAGACGTATGTGAGGAATACGAAAGGCCAAGGGCAAATGTGTAGTTCAAGGGCAGAACAACGGTTGAGAGCATGGAGGATGTTGACTTGTACTTACCAGATTTGCTTCTTGCTCAAGCCTGTTTCCTGTTGTAAAGCTGGTCGAGGGATAGCAAGATAGACAAGATGCTGAGGGCGAAAAGTCAGGATGAGGGATGGGAAGGGGGGAGAACGAGCTGGGATACTGAATCTTGTAGAATTTATGTCCCATGGGATAGCTTGCTTGAGAAGAAAAATATCAAAACTTGCCCATTGGCTTGTTGTCGTGATTGGTGACAGTTCCTACTGGGAAAACGAAGGGAACAAAGGAAAGTACGGAAACAAAAGAATGAATATTGGATGTGGGAGGGTTTGTCCTGTGTTGGCAACGAGTTTGTTGGATGTATGCGTGCCTGCCTTTCCAGCACTGAGTGTAATTTTGTTGTGGGGAGCGCCTGCAGTAATCGAAGTGCCTGGCCGTCTAATGTATATGTACTTGCAAACAAGCGCCGTTGATGCCAGCGTTGACGAGAGACGGGAGTAGTTCAATGTTGTCTTTTTGGTGACAAGTGTTAAAGAGAACCTCCACAACTTGGATTCAACACGTGCTTGGAGGGGCATCAAAGCAGGCAAGTTATTGAACCGAAGGGGTGATGATGATGGCGAATGTCTACCAGCAGTATGAACTTGGCTACGTTTTCATTCGTACTTGTGTATGATATTGTTTTACTTTGAACAACCGCCCTAGGATAGAAGTGGAAGTCGTGACTCATAGAAGGTGCCCTTCTCTTATTGGCAACTGCATATATTGATTAAAGAAGAACGCCAGACGACAGGAACGCAACTCATTGGTGTTCGCGCGACATGTAGAGAAAAGATTGAACGCACTTCGTAGGTACCTAGGTAACATGCCTCGAGTGTTATGTGGCCTTCTCCTATCTCCTTACCTAAGGTATCGAGTATAGTGGCTTCTTTATAAGGTTGGTAGCGGCACTTTCTTAAGCATCAAGATGCGGTCTTTGTCTATACCCAATGTATGCAGCCGAGAAACAGAATCTGCGATATGTATGTCCAACACAACCCGGCTTGGTCTCTTCAGTAAAAGGCTGGATCCATTCTCCGAGAACAACTTGCATTGCTGAAAGGTAGGTGGACCTGCCTCGCAAACACATCTCAGGGGCGCGAACACAGCTTTGAGCGACATGTAGAACCAGATACATGTACCAAGTGCTACCAAGGACCCTAGACTGGTAGATATGTCAAGAGAAGGAGACGTCGACCAAGACAGCCTGGCGCCTAGTGGTATTGAATGGCAATGGCCTGAACTTTTCCCAATCTTATCGGTACCAATGGCTGGCGCAATAGAGGAATCGGTAAGTGGCCGTTTGAGATGGCTTCGGCAATGATTACGACTGCCCACGAAGACGGCCATTTTGATTTGTTCATTTCAACTGCTCATGCCCCCCGGGTGCCTTGCATATATCAAGGTCTGCTTAGAGCTGACCAGTGAGCAGACGCACTCCCCACTCGAGCCCTCCGACAGATCATGCTGCCGGTGACTTCGTGTCTCAGCAACTGCAGCCTTTAGCCCAGCAACGGACGTCGGATCTCAACCATGCCATCCAGCGCTCAGGGTATCTCCATATCACTCCTGCCAAAAAACAATGTACGCACGCACTTTGCCGGCCTATTGTGCCTCACAGAGAACCCCAAAACGGACGAAATGCAACAGTATATGGCAAGATCTGTCCAGTCCAACTCCCTCCTCGTATTGAACTCGACAACCGCTCATTAGACCACCCCCGAAAGAAGCTGCTAGCAGCGAATCCGCAATTGAGGGGTATCGGATAGCTCAAAGGAGACACAGCACGGATTCGGACTTCATTCACGCTGGCTCATGCGACGGAGAAGTCCTCACCAGCGGCAGACTAGTCCCCGGGGATGTATCCATCCTTCTTTCGATCCGACCATCGCCAGTTCCGCAGACTGTGGTGGTGTCTTGCGATTGCTCGCCAACATGGCACATCTCGTGCCCCTCTATGTCGCCTGGGTCACATGGCAACCACCACCTGTTCGTCCCAACGAAAACATGAGTGTTTACCGGAGAGATCATCCAACGAAAACCAGCTTACTAGCAGGCATCGGACGAGATCAATGCGTTCGCCTCGAGTATGGCGGTCAAGGGATACCGCCTTGTCCAGAGAACTGGAGTAGTATGGGGTTAACAAGTATAACGTGTATACGCCTCCCCAACAGAAAACAGATATCGACACCACGTGACAGGATCAGAGGTTTGCCCTTATAGCAGGACACGCCCAGTTACATATACCCTGGCGACACCCGGGGAGCCGGCTACTCAAAAGCTAAATAGTTCGATGCTAATAAAGGCGCCGAGTAGGCTTTCCTTCGGAAGACTTGTTTCATCAGTGGGGTCATGCTTAAGGAGCTTTCTATGGTAATGGATAACGGCGGATGGGTGTTGGAGTTGACATTCCGTTTGGACGATACTATGTGGCTGGCAGCCGAAACACTAATTATGCCGGGGCAGATATGCACAATGGGTTCCCAGGATACTGTAGACCTGTCACGCTATTCGGCAAGGTTAGCAGGCCATCGTAGTAAAAGTTGAGCAAACTTTCAGGGTCCATCTGAAAAGCACTGAACTCTCTCAACGCGCATGTCGCTCGAGCCAGCTGACCATGGCATGGCGCTCTTTGGGAGTCTTATGATCTGCATTCAATATTGTGAGGGGCCAGAAGGAGTTCCTGGTCCGACACGGCTTCCGCGCATGGTTCTGCGCATGGCAAACCGATGGGTGCGTCTCGGTGTATTCAACACAGAAATTCCAAAGAGCGAGACGGCCCACCCAGTGCCCAGGCTGCCAGCTTCAATACTCATGCTATTGGATCCATTCATTCAATGGGTGGCGAACTAGGGAGGGGGCTATAAGATCGTGGATTATGGCCTTCTGGAAGGCGACGACCGTGCTGTTGCTCTGGCATCCTCTCAGGTTGCTACGCGATGCCAAAGGCGCTGCCCCGTCCGCGCCGAAAACACAAGTGGGCAGTAGTATCAACAATGCCGAGTTGTCTACGAATCGCCAATCAATACGTGCATATCCTACAGAGACAGAAAACGCATAAACACTCACAGTCTTAGTGGCTCAAGTGTGCCCCACACCGATGCCGCAAGACGCGCCAGCACCCAATACACGCCTTGCTGCCATCATGCCATCCGACTTCAACAAATCAATGCGGATAGCTCAGGAGCATGGATGAAATTATTTACAGTATACACCCAACACCGCTCAGCCTATGGCACCGAATCCAACCCTGGATCGATAAACACGGGACTCGAGCCCACCTGTGCCGATGTAGGTGAGATCCGGGCAACCGCCAAGTTGGTAAAATAGTACCATGAGCAACACCCACATTAGACTACATGTACACATTGGAATCTGTGTTTAGCGTCTGCAGCTTATCGAAGCTTATTACATACCCTTCTCATTTAGTCCGGGTGCGTCGAGAGGCGTTCAAGTTACAATGCATGGGAACTGAGTCAGATTCATCAAGTGATGAGACCCCGATCAAGTCTAGCAACGAATCCACGCACGCGTTTCGAGAAATTGGCTGGGACGCGACGTGCTTGGCTGGCTAAATTTGGAGAACCCAAATCAGATTGTTGATGGGATGCCGTTTAAGCTGAGAAATACGTACCGTTGCAGATTACCTAATCTTTCATTTTCTTGTGACGACGAGGTATCAACTGTCCACCTCACGTACCTAGTCACTAGGATGGATTATTGAGCCTTGTCACAAGGAGATCCCCTCACTCAATACTATTAGGCAGAAGCTTTTGTCGAGCCAACATGGGCTGAGATTCCAACCCCGTCTTTGCCATGGCTGAACACCAAAACCTTGTCAATGCCCAGGACCAAAGTCAATGGAAGTTGTCATTGAAGGTTAAGAACCTGGCTTTTCAGTAGCTCCCTTGAAGTGCAAGGACGTTGATGCTGTGGTCTAGATCGTCAGAGCTGCAGGAGCCACAGCCGGGGTGAAGACGAGTGACATATGATGGAATCAGAGAGGAGTTGCGCCTCCTCGGAGACATACGCCGAGATACAGACGCCAGACGCATTATCCAGCCAGCACTTAAACGGTCTTCTTTGGATCTCCCAGCTTTATTACGACACAGTAGCTACTACTGTTATACCCCCATCATCAAGCAAGCAAAATAGGTGTAGGGTCTGGGTCCTTGACCGAACTGAGGCACGCTGCGGCTCATCTGCACACCCTTATTGGAGACACCTCTAGTATCTCATGGCAAAAATCGGGTGTCCCTTGGACACTCCGGTTGCTCCCCTCCTTACTGCGAGAGCTATCCTGCCATAAGCTTCGCACCCAAGCCATCAGGTTTGGCATGTGCAACGATCGAGGTGCCGGATGCCACTCTTGCGCACTTGCTTGTTGGCTTTAGTCGAAATGTAACAGATTGGTGGAACAGGAAGAATGTTTCGACCAGGAAAACCCGTCGATAGCAGTATCGTATCCTGCACATAGCCAAGAAAAAGGCCCATCGTCGGGAGCCAGCCTGTCTCGGGCTTGACGTTTAATCATGGTCTCGGACAGCAATAGTTGTTGCCGGCGAATAGACCATGCCAGCCAGCATCAAATAGCCCACCTTGAGGAGTGTTTGAGGTTCTGAGTCAAGAATGATCATGTAAGCGCCAAACTCACCCCAGGGTAGTCAATACATGCCAGGTAGGCCATGTTAGCAGCTCGACCATCTTAGAGCGAACGGGCGGTAGGGCGGCGCGCTGTTCACCATGAACACCCTTCACCATATCGCACCGCCTTATGACTAGTTCGTTGGGCATCGGAAGGACATCGACCCTTCACTCCTACGATCAGTCAGTCACTTCGATGAGGGGTTCCAAGATCCTTTGTGCGGACGGCACGGCACTTGAAGCGTGTGTTGCCCACGTTCACAAGTAGTGCGACGACAACAAGGAAGTGATAGCTCGCCACTGGGTCGTAGACTATCAATAAACCATGTGAAGCTGTCAATTGTACCTGATCGACATAGAATTGGGCGGCTTAGATAGGCGTGCACACGCACGAAGCCACCATGGGAGATCTGGGTGGGATGAACTGCAGACGGTTGACTATAGTGCATGCAGATTTCCAGGTTTGGAGGACCCAAATTCAGGGTGCCAATCTCGACTTCTACCACCGCAGGTTGGGTAAAGTCACCAGTACAAGCGGCATGCTATTATGGAAGGGAGGTTGGGCATGGAGACACAAGTCTGAGATGTCGCTGGTACTCTTTCGGCGGCACGGTTGCCTATACGGGACGTTACCCCTGTGTCTAATCTTGACTAGCCCCGCTATTTCGGTTTGCTTGCTGGAGCTATGTCCGTTTTTGTATCTGGGAAACTTGCGAAAGGGGCAAGACTCTTCATCAGAATCCGTAATGTTGGGCCTTGCCTTGGGAGATACATGCTCGTTGTACATCCATCCATCCATCCAGTACAGTAGAAGGAACCTGTCCAGCATACTCCATACTGTCATTCACAACAAACAAACATCTATGTCACGACTCGTGAAGAAATTTGCCTCTCGCCATCCACCAACGTCAATCGTTCAGGATGGCGTCGACGGTTTGGCTTTCCGGTGGCCTTTGTTCGGCCACGGGCCTCCCCCTATTCTGACATCTTATCTGCCTGTATCAGTGTGTGGCAGAATTATGTGGTATGCATCAAGGGCCCATTGTTACCTACTTATGTAGCCCGTTGCGACGAGCTCTGTACTATTGAAACACCATGTAACCCGTGCGAGCTTTCTCATTAAGAGTCAATTTTCCTCCGGGGAAGCTTGCCGTGCAACGATGTATCAAGAAAAGAAGCGCTTACGAACTCTGTACTATCAGGAAGGCTAAAAGCATCATCTACACCCTAATAAGAGTCGTCCACCATCTACAACCTGCCACCGGGCGAGCAAGGCACCGGACTAGCCATGTCAATCAACGATCACGACTTGGTGAGAGAGGGACACATTTTTTGACCAGTGGCATCAAAACTGGATGGAGATGAAGTAGCCGAGGCGTCATGTCTCTGTGCGCTGAAGCCCCCGTCGGAGCTATCAAACGCCTATTCGTCCCAAACCCGACGTGATGGGCTCTTGGTGCTCTGTGTGCTGTTTGGACTGGCCTGCCGGGGGTGGGTGGGACTTTATCTATTTTACACAAGTGCAGGGAGATCTTATGCGCTGGCATTGATCAAGAAACAAGATGCATACGGATCCATCATGCCGAACAACGGTTCTACTGGGAAGTCCCTCGTTGGTTGCGGTGTGCTTTTCCTTTGCCGTGATGGATGCGACAAGCTTGCCTATGTATGTCAGATTTGATGGATTAAAGGGCTGGCGGTGGCTTATTTACGCATGTCCAGTACTTGCAGGTTTGGACGACCGCGCATGGGGGCGATGACGATGTTTTCCACAAGACCACACCACTCACCACATCATGTCTGCACGCACACTGACACACCTTTGTTGCCTACATACCGAGCATAAGAGCATTAGGGGAGGGGGCCCGTGTTTTATGTTTTATGCTTTTCTGCTGCTTGCGCTCAAATGCTCCCTCCAACCCCCCCCCCCCCTCCCCCCTGGCGTCTTGGCGGCTTTCTAGCTGGCTAGCGACCTAGCCCCGTCAGCCAATGTCAGGTACATTAGAGGCCGTGCCTTGATTGACCAGAAACGTGGGAGCGGTGCCTGAAGACAGTGCGAATGCATTGTTATTCTCTCTAGTTTTCTTTCACGACAGTTTCCGTATCGGTATACTCCACTGCCAATCAAATCAGAGTTCGATTGGAGGAACCAGACTTTGGTCCCCTTTCTCTGGTCATCGACAGTCCATTGTGCCGTCAGCGTGCCGAGCCTTTCGAAATGCTTTGGGTTTGTTCGACCAGGACGCTTGACGGGAGTTAATGAGTTAATAGAGCCAACAGCCAGGCATCAGGCCAGGAACACTTCCTTCCTACATGTACATGCCTCCCTACATACCTACATTAGGGCGGTAGCTAAGGTTATTGGACATGGTGTAGGCACTTTAAGCAGATGGCAGATTTCAACATCTGCGAGTCGTCCATCACCATCATCGTCAGCACCATCGTCTTCTTCATCATTACCACGCCTGTCATAATTACTCTATTTTAATCAGCTTAGCAGTACTGCACAGTACGACACAGTATTTAACGATACAGCAAGACGTACGTGCCTACCTTCTTTTCAGCCCACGGATGGAAAATTCCCATAGTTCCAGACATGCAGGGCACTCCACTACTGACAGTACCTACAGAAGAAGGAAAAAACAG
This sequence comes from Apiospora phragmitis, assembly GCF_038363925.1. NCBI lineage: Eukaryota > Fungi > Ascomycota > Sordariomycetes > Amphisphaeriales > Apiosporaceae > Apiospora > Apiospora phragmitis. The sequence continues at coordinate 3,925,959 of NW_027117400.1, read as the reverse complement.
GCACAGCAGCAGTAGCAGAACGGATTGATTGATGAGTACATCTTACCGGTACCTTGTATACAAGACGGTTAATTAAACTAATAAAGTACCTAATAATTGACAAGCAAAAAAAACCCATCCGCTCGAGTTGTAACCGCACCAAGTCAAGTCACAGTGGGAGTTCACTTTTGCCCATCCCTCCATTAGACACCAATCCCAACCCTGCCACCATCCCTTGATCCCCTGGTCGCGGGTTCCCAGACGTCCAAATTGGAATTGGGGCCTCTTTTAGACCAAGCAAGAGCAAGACCTTTCCGTTTTTTCTGCCCCGAAGCACTAGCGAGATTGTCCCTATCCCACCCCAGGAATACTTTCATGCTGAGGTACTCCGTCTCCCCCAAACATTTCTGAAATCAATCTAGCAACGCAGCCGGATCTGATGACTGCTTCTGCTGGATGCCCCCTTCGCTGGCAGGCATTGCTCATCTCATCACACTCTCTCCTCTCATTACACCTATTTTCTTTAGCTCCAACTCGAAACGAAAGAGGACAAGAAGTACTCTTGCGAGGGTATTGACTCTCGAGTAATTGGCAATATTGTCCTTCGTTGTGGTACTTCCTGATGCTTGTGCTTTTTCTTCGTTTTCGCTCTCCCTTTTATTCCCACTGCTACTCTCCCTTCAGCTGCAGCTGCACGAACACCACCATTGTCGCGTATCCATCCTCTCGCATTTGAAGCGCGATCTCCAGGTTGGATCGCAATCCACCGCCCGTACGGAGGAGCCATATTACCAGAAACATAAGAAAGAAAGAACAAACGGATTACTCACCTTATTCACTCATTTTCCCAATAACTACTGTCGAACATCTATGCTCCGATTTTCGTGTGGTCGAGTATCGTATCACCCAGGATCTTTCTCGCGGACCAGCATCTGGTGCGCTAAGCAGGGACCGCAATATTTCCAGAAGCTCTGCTGCCCAGCATAGCATCACAGACCAGGACCCGCACCCCGACAATCCGGTCCCATCCTCTCTCCTCCCCTGGTCCCCTAATTCACCGTCTTAATCAAAAGAGATCCTGCTCGTTTCCTCTCCTTACTGTCATTATCTTGGGTTTTCTTACTTTAGTCACCTTGTCCTGGCTGCCAACGTTCGAAGACATACACACCACCGTTACATCTATATCGGACGACGACTCCTGGCCCATTCTGGTTTGCTGTGAACCATAATACTGACGTCTCGATCTCGAAACTGAATGCACCGCTTCGTATCCAAAGCTCTATCATAGAGCTACTCGAGAAATCGAAAGCGCGGGGAAGGACAGACGGCTGCCCTTCTACCTCGCCTGCCGGTGTTCAGAATCGTGTTGTCGGTCCTCCTTTTCAACACCGCCCTCCGCGGTACACAGCTATAGCATTTATCGACGGTTACTACAATGACGGTGGCACACGATTTGACCCATCGAGGGTCTCATACATCCCAGAGCTCAGCAGGAATGGCCCTGGAGGATCGGTTCGAGGTACTGAAGGAGATTGGCGATGGTAGTTTCGGAAGCGTGGTCTTGGCCAGGGTGCGAACCGCTGGCGCCAGTGTGGCTCGACGGGGAACAGTGGTATGCTACCCTTGACACTACGTGTGTGCTGTTGCATTACAACTAACTTGGCAACCCAGATTGCTATCAAAACTATGAAGAAGACCTTCGAGTCTTTCAGCCCATGCCTCGAGCTCCGTGAAGTGGTGTTCCTGCGAACGCTACCGCCTCACGTTCACCTCGTTCCTGCACTGGACATTTTCCTGGACCCCTTCAGCAAGAAACTGCACATCGCCATGGAATATATGGAAGGGAACCTTTACCAGCTGATGAAGGCGCGGGATCATAAGGCCCTCGACAATTCGAGCGTGAAGAGCGTCCTGTTCCAAATCATGCAAGGTTTGGAGCACATTCATGCTCACCATTTCTTCCACCGTGATATCAAGCCCGAAAACATCCTGGTTTCCACATCATCTCACCAAGACTCGAGCAACTCTTTCCGACGTTACTCAGCCTTGGTGACACCGCCATCGACGCCTCCGACTTACACAGTAAAGATTGCAGATTTCGGCCTGGCTCGGGAGACACACTCGAAATTGCCTTACACAACATACGTTTCAACAAGATGGTACCGTGCTCCCGAGGTACTCCTTCGGGCGGGCGAGTACTCGGCACCTGTTGACATCTGGGCCGTGGGCGCCATGGCTGTGGAAGTGGCGACATTAAAACCTCTATTCCCCGGAGGAAACGAAGTCGATCAGGTATGGCGTGTATGTGAAATCATGGGAAGCCCCGGGAACTGGTACAACAAGGCTGGAAGTCGGGTGGGTGGCGGAGATTGGAGAGAAGGAACACGCCTCGCTGGCAAACTTGGTTTCTCCTTCCCGAAGATGGCCCCTCACTCGATGGACACAATACTTCAACAACCACAGTGGCCGGCGTCCCTCGCCCATTTCGTAACTTGGTGCCTGATGTGGGATCCAAAGAGCCGCCCAACTTCGACTCAGGCTCTCGCGCACGAGTATTTTGCTGATGCAGTAGATCCGTTGCGGCCAAAATCCTCCGCATCGAAGATACTCGGTCGGAAGCAATCAGACATCGGACGTGGAAAGGAATCTTCGACGCCTACGTCCTCTAAGCCCTCGTGGTTCAGGAAGTCCCCTCATCGGCCGTTCTGAAAGCACCGAACCCACACCAGTGCAGGCCAGTCCGAAAGAAGCGGCGCCCATAGCATCAAGGCCACCTCCGGTGCACTCTAACACGGTCAGTGAGATATCCGCCAACAAGACTAGACCACCAAATGGCAAGCGAACTACATGGACCAACGGCCCTTCGAATGTCGCCCCGATGCCAATTCTGCCGACTATCAAACCCATTTCGCCCTTGTCAGATACTGTGACAGCTCAGGCCTCTAACCGAAATCCATCATACAATGATGCACATGCACAGAGGCAAGCTCATTTGGAGGAGAAAGCTGCCAAGAAGATCGGTCGTCAACTGTCCGTCGCATCAAGCACAAATAACTATGCTGAGATTCATCGCCAACAGGCAGAACGGGCTCTGAATGGGAACTCGGGCCTCGCCTCGCCTCCCAGTGGTCACAAAGAAAGCTTCTTCTCGCACTTGAGGAAACGCGCGCGGCGGTTTTCCGGCAGACATCAAACGCCCGTGTCCCCAAACTACGATGACATCGAGGCCCAGGCTGGCTGCGGACCGTGGGCTAGCAATCGGTCATCGATGGTGATTGACCAACAGCCACCTGTCCCAGCCAAGATTGACAATTACGACTCCCTGGACAGAGCCTTGCGAGATGGTCAACACCCTGAGCAAGCTCAGGCTCCGATGCCACCTAGTCACATGGTGACTCCTAGTAGCACACTGAAGCGACATCACTCTCTTCCTCAGCACCAGCCTCGCTCCGTCGACAATCTGATCGGCGCGGCACGTGGCACTGGGCCCATTTCGAGTAGGACAAGGCGAACTCAAGCTGGCCATGGTGTCCCCCAATACGATGACCCGAATGAGGAAGACGAGCTTCTCGATGAAGTCCTGAACTCTACACATCGAGCGATGAAGCGGCTAGAGAAAGATGGTAAGCCTGGTCTGAGGCAGTCTGTGAGCAACGTAGGATTGTCGAATCCGTACCCCACTCCTTCGCCTTCGGCCAGTGGCAATCAGGTTCTCTTTGGCGATGGCCAGGAGGCTCTTGCCCCCAAGCCGCTCGACCTCAAGAAGACGCGGGACCCTCACAAGTGGCCTACACCACCTTACGATGAGAACGACTGGGCAGCTTCGGCGGCCGCCAGCATATGGGCCGCTGGAAACCGATTTTGAAAGAGGAGGGTTCTGTTAGATTTGTGATGTGGGTTCGACGTCCACTTGTTGCTGTTGTGTTGTATCATTCTACATGGCACGGCGTTTACGGGGCTTTGCTTTTGTTTTGGTGAGGGTCTACCGGGTTGGCATCATGGTTTCGCGACGCTCGCTTCTCATGCTTTTGCCGAGTCATTGTTCGATCTGTGCACGTCGATCTCGGGCTTTTCTTGTTTTAAACAGAACCTTTGGGTTCGGCACACAAATCTCAATACCCCTTATAGTTGAGCCAATTTCTTGCCATTTTCCGGTTCATTCGACAATACCCCAATTATAGACTTTCGAAGGTTACACAAGGGCGTGGGATCCCCAACCAAAATGTTGATTTCTTTTGTTTCAGAGTGGGATTGGGGGCACGCATCTGCCTGTACTTTCTTGCTTTCATCCCGTCATCTGGTGTAATGACTGCTGCGGATGAGGATATCCGGAGTTGGTGTACAAAGCTAGCATGTTGCACATGATTGGTTTAGTGAAGGGCCGACTTTCTCTTAGCCCAGTCAGGGAGGCCTTTCGATATCCTTTAGAAAAACTAGCGAAGTCGATGAGCGAAGAATAAAAGAAAAAAGAGGGAGAAGACAGAGAGAGAGAGAGAGAGAGAGAGAGAGAGATGTCTATTATACCTATATATATACACACAAAGCCGCCGTACCGAGTCAGGCCATTAGACTCCAATTACTTGTCCATCGAGTCACTGTGCACTTATTGTTATATCTCTCCATATTTCCAACAAGCCTTAACGCCTACATCATCAAGATCGGATGAACGTTTTAACGTCTATATATGCAGGAACCAGACGGGATGCTTTAGCTCGAGCTGGTAAGCCACGTTAGTATTTGAGGGATCCACAGAACTGGCTGATCAGATCAGCCTTAGGTTACATGTATTGCATGTTGATGGCTGGCTGGCAGCTGCAAGTTAGCTTAGCAGGCAACAGAATAACCAATGCAAGAGAAATATGGCAGCCTGCTTACTTCCTACTGCCCAATTGACATATCTCCAGATAAATAAGTCCTTGATACTTCTCGGAGGTCGGGGGGAGGGGAGGGGGCAGTGCTGATTCCTTTTCCTCTTTTCCTTTAGCATGTAATTACCTCAACTCTTATTCGAAGAAGAGGCTGACTCTGGTTGATTGTATTTGCTGCATAGCCTCTGCTGTGCCGTGCTTACTACCTGACCGACCGGCCTAACCTCCATTCATTCGAGCGCTGCCCCTCCTTCATCGAATTGCGACGGTTAGCCCCGCCAAAGTATTCCCTTACTACTGGCAAATCGGGCTGTGTAACCAACCACCAGTTCACGGCTCATCCATACATACGGTGTGGTGATTGCTGTATTCCACGAGAGCTGACATTGAAGGCTGTCTCGTACGTTGCGAACCCGGATTTGCTCCCTTCTCCTCTTCCTCCTCCAACCGCCCACTGCCTACCCCTATACAGTCACGCCCCTGGTCCGAGGATATGCAGAAAGTGTGAGAGTGTGCTTATGAGGGCGGGTAGCTGTATTCTCTCGTCGAAAACGTACACCGGCAATTCCTTCTGTTTTGCATCATGAGCTTCAACCTGCCTCTTCGCTCGACTCCGAGTAGGAGAAACCAAGAAAGCAGGGCCAATTCGCAAAACTATTTCAGTGGCTATACTCCGCCCTCGTCCACCGAAGCCATCAATGGTCCGGTGCGCGAACTCGCCCCAGTCAGTGATCGGCTTATAGTTGGTGTTGACTTTGGCACCACATTCTCAGGGTGAGTAAAATGCCCATAGCCCCTGTTCGGCTGTCAGCATTCAACCCGGCTAACTGGTCACAGCGTGGCGGCAGTATATGCTTCGACTCCAGATGACATAGAAATCATCAAAACATGGCCAGGTGGAAATGGTATCACATCGGACAAGGTCCCCACGGAGATTTCCTATGACATCCCTCCAATTGCTCCGGTAGGGACCTCGCCAAATATAAAATGGGGGTTCCAGTTCAAACCAGAGGAGGCGCGGTTGAGATGCATCAAGCTCTTCCTTGACCGGTCACAGAAGCTGCCCTTCTATGTCAGTCCACAGGAGACTGCGACGCAACTGAGGAAATTCAACAAGAACGTCGTCGACGCTGTCTCCGACTATCTGACAAAGGTCTATGAACATACAATGGACACTTTGACGAGGAGATACGGGGAGTCCTTCATGGCCTCCACCAAAGTCGACTGGGTTCTGACTTGCCCGGCCGTCTGGTCCGATGCTGCAAAAAACACAACTCTCCAAGCTGCTGAGAGAGCCGGCATGGGGTCACAAGCCGACATCCAAATGATCAGTGAGCCTGAGGCCGCTGCCGTTTATACACTCAAGGCAATACAGCCGAACCATCTGAACGTTGGGGACAACTTCATTGTGTGCGACGCCGGTGGCGGTACTGTAGAGTACGTGTTCATCCAAATCACCATGAGATGCTTTGACTTGCTAACAACCTTACTAGTCTGATCGCGTACAAAATCATCTCGCTGAAACCCCTGAGAGTTGAAGAATCCGCCGTAGGCACTGGCGGGCTCTGCGGGAGCGCGTTCTTGAATTACAGGTTTGAAGAACACGTCAAGAGCCGACTGGGCGTTAGCCGTTTCGACGAAATGAGGTTGAAGAAAAATAAAACGTGGCAAATGGGACTGCGTTATTTCGAAGAGTCCGTCAAGCGGAACTTCCATGTGGACGAAGACCAAGAAGTCAATGTCCCGTATGTTATTCGTGCAGCTATATCGAGGACATGGTACTAATCGTTTCTTAGCTTTCCCGGTCTACCTGATGACGAAGAAGCTGGCCTAGATTGTGGTTTCCTCGTCGTATCCGCTGCACAGATCAAAGAAATCTTCGAGCCGGTAGTCAAAGAAGTCTGCGATCTCGTTCAGGGCCAGGTCGATACAGTACGCAGCAAGGGGGGCATCGTTTCTGGCATTGTACTAGTAGGAGGCTTCGGGCAAAGTGACTACCTCTACCGCCGGCTCAAGTCCCATTTCACAAGCGCAGCGCCGCCGCCGTACACTGAACGGCCAACTCATTCCAGTGGGAATGCAATCACTGAAAACGGCTCTATCGAGGTGATGCAGCCCCTATATGCCTGGACAGCTGTGGTACGCGGGGCTGTTCTACGAGGGCTTGAAGGTAATATGGTTATTTCACGAAAGGCTCGTAACCACTACGGTACGTCCTACGCCACAGTGTATGACGAGGACAAACACAGTGTTAGTGAGCGTTACTGGTCTCCGCTGTGGGAGCGTTGGATGGTGTCGGATCGCATGCAGTGGCACATTGCTAAGGTGAGTACCCGTACACTCAAGATACACCCCTAACTGCCCGGATCCTACACATAACATGGGAGTCGCAGTCCTCTCCTCTAAAAGCTCCCCGCACTTTCTTTCCACACAGGCGATAAGCCAACTAACACCTGAACTCGTTATCGACAGGGCGAAGCCATATCACCGCTATCCCCAATATCTTTCCATTACACGCGTAACTTCCGCCCAGGTCAGTCACTGGTGGTAACGGACGATCTTATAGCCTGTGAGGCAGATGAACCGCCAGCTGCATATAACCGCGAGTTGGCTCATGTTTGTACCTTAACTACCGACCTCAGCGCAGTACCGAGAAGTCTGTTTACAAGGCTCACGACGACCAGAGGTGTTGAATTCGATAATCTCGACTTTACGCTCGAAATGATTGTCGACAGTGCTGGGCTAGGCTTCGAGCTGAAGGTTGACGGAGTACGATATGGGAGAGTAGAAGCAGACTTCCATTGACGAACAGACAAAGGAATAGTCATCAACTTAATAATAGAGACCTAATGGATCCATCAACAACTGCTCACGCTGGTTAGTACCACCCATACACATGTTGATCTCGAACCACATGCCAATCTTCTGTCTTTTCCTACTCGGCTTGATTATATTCCGTTTCCGTCCTGCATCTTGTGGGACGGAAACTCGACGATTCTGTTTCGCACATTGGTGAAGCCATAGCCCAAGCCGATGGTCATGGTGGTCCCCTATCCGTCGCTGCGTTTATGTTATCGTTACACAGCCGAGATGTCGTACTGCGGGCTCTGTTCCGAGGGTTTTAGTTGTTGCACAAGCTCCATGGAGAGACGCCGCCCGGCTTCTATGACATCTTCACCAAATAATGGCTGCCTTTATCTGCAGTACTACCCAAGCTATGCGGGAAGCAAATGGCAGATATCCGACGGCAACGACATTGGGAATCAAACGAGGACGCCCAACCTTTTCCACCTTCTCTCTACCAGCTCCTTGCTTCTCTTCAGTGGCCTTATCCAACAGGACTTCCTGGATCGAAACAGCGCCGCAGACGATGACCACAGATCGCAAAGAGCATCCTGTTGAGGACCCAGACCTCAAACTCGCCATCGCGGACTTGAGATGTCGTTCCTCAGATGAGACGCACCTTACGAGCAACGAGGCTTCTGAGGATATATCGCCTCTTTCAACCGCCGTCGTGAGTCGCACCGACCTATCCCATGTCTACAACTCGAAGACCGCGTCCCCTCCTGGTTGGAACCAGAATAAACCCAGCAGAGCGAATGCCACTCGGCCGGATATTCATATGATTCATGCCCCTTTCAACCCCACCACTACCACTACTGGGCTCATCGCAGAAGTCCGAAGGGCCATCCGGGAGGAGCTCTCTGAGGCATTTCGAAGAGGAAAAGGCGAGGCGGATGTCACCAATCTTCAACCTGAAGGATACCTGGTACCGAAACCCCATTTATCCGGGACCAGCAGCAGTGTCTCTGCCAAAGTGAAGCTCAATGAGACATCCCCTGGAGCGACTACTGAATGGGGTGACTTGTTCACTTCCGAGGGCCACGCCACATCCAGGTTCGGCCAAATCATGAGGGTTCTTTCAGGGTATATTGTAAGCTACCTAGGTCCTGAACAGCCACAATACTTCGACCCATAATGACCGAACCGGATCACTTTTTCTAATCATGTAAACCGATAACAGGTCAACAAGTTCAACCCTGATAATGATGGCTTGGTCATGACGCCAGATGGGCTGCATAGATTTTACGTGTCATATAGGCTTGACGACGAAGTGTATCCATTCATCGGTACGTACAGCTCCCGCTTCGTGCTACTGTGACTTTGCTCGTAGCTAATTCTGCTCCATTGCTAGACATATTCTCCTCGAAAGCTTCGGGTGCATATGGACGGATGGCAGACTTCCTGCTCGACATGGAGTATCAGCACCACCTGATTCAGCAAAATGAGCACGAGCGGCCACTCGTGCCCGCGTTGACCGTCATTGGGTTTGCCCAATATTACGTGTCATGCATCCTGGCAAATCCAGATACCGAGTTCGATCGCCTCGAAAAGATCGTGGCAGACATGCCATCCATCGTAGTGGCTGGCAGCTTGAATGATGCTAAGGAGGGGGTGTCGCCCCCGGAAATACTGCCCAAGGCCATCCGGCGCGACCAGCTGCCTTCTCGTGCGGACGCCAAGTCGAAACAACTTGTCGACGGCGCATTCGAGGACCTGATGTATGAGTTGGAGCTGCAGCCGCCACCTCCTAAAAAGGAGCCTCCTTCACGTCATCCCCAGACTGATACTACTACTACTGCTACTATTACTACTAAGATTCCGGCGCCGGTGTCGGTGCCTGAGCCTAAAACAGCTGCTGCTGAGAAACCGGTCTCTTTTTCTTTCGTTCTCGGGCCTTCTCGCTCGGCATCTCGCCCGAAGTATGCGCTGCCGAGTCCACTACCTCCCATAGGCGACGATGACCACGACGATGCCTCGAAGGCAGATGGCAAAATTGATAGCAGCCTGGACCATGGTGAGAGCGAATGGCGCCGCCGCGAGCGGGATCTGGAGAGAGCCTCCATGCCTGGGCCTCGTCAGGGGCACGCTAGGCTGCACTCATGGCACGCCGAGCCTACAGGCACTGACGGATCGACTGCTCATCATAATCATCAACCTACAAATCAACAGCAGCAGCAGCGCTACGGGGGACGCGCGAGCCAGCAGTCGTACACCAACGTGCCAGCAGCCCAGTCCGACAGTGCTGTAGTCCCGCTCTCCTCTGCCGCCGGCCCACGCGGCTCCGTCTCCTCGATTGCTCCTTCGTCGGGGTACTGGGGCCACGGAGGGCGCACACCGCCGCCTACCCGGCACAACAGTACCTCAGTCCCAGAACTGTCGAGCACCGGCCCCTTCAGCTTTTCCTCCTCCCTCCCCCACCGCTTCCTCGGCCATGGGGAGGGCGGCGCCAACGTCTGCTGCTTCCGTGAGCCCGCCCGGCGGCGGCGGCGGCCCCGCTTCTTCACCAGCCACTTCCGTGACGCACCAGTGGAACCCGCTACAGTACCGGCCCGCGACGTTAGCCGAGCCGTCCAGGCCCTCGAGTATCGCGGGCGGCGCGGAGCGGTTGGAGCAGCAGAAACCTCATCACGTGCGATGGGAAGGGGTGCAGCCACAGCAGAAGGGTGCCGCTGCTACTGGGCGGGAGCAGCCACTGCTTGCCACCCCCGCCGCCGTGACGTCCAGGGCGGCGACTATCGGTAGCCAGAGTAGCATAAAGACGGAACGAAGGCCTTCGCAGCGACACCACCACGGCCGCCACCACTACCACCACCACCACAGGCGTTTCCCTAGCAGCGGTGGCAGTTCTGCCGCCGTGGGCGATGATGATGATAATGATAACGACAATAGAAAGGGGGAGACTTGGGAGGAGTTCCTTCGGGCTCAGAAGAAGGGGGAGGGCTACCACTCAAGATGAGGGTGGGTGGATGGGTAGGTAGTTTCTCTGAGAGAGGGGGGGGGAGGTGTCAATTCTGCAGGTGGACAGTGAGAAATAATACTCTCCTTATGTAACTGCATTGAACATCTTATGTTCCAAGGCAAAGGGTAATAATATGGTAACAGACCCTCCTTGACGTATTTTCAACATATCAGATTCATTCCGGGTTGTCGCTGGGAAAGATAGGCCATACGCGTGTATACCTCTTTCAATGTTACAGCTTTGAGGTAATAGTGGACTCTCGTGATTCTACCAGAGTCTGGCACTCGTAGGTGGTTGGTGGGTACTTGGTTAAGGGGGCAGTCTTCCACCGCCAAACCGAAGACTTCCAAACAGAATACTTAGAAGAGCCATGAGCCAAGAGCCTTGGAAGTTATCCCCGCGAGTATGTTCGAATGTTTGATTTAAAGGTGGAAATATCATGGTGAGACAAATCTCCCATCTGTCAATGGTTTCTAGAATAATGGGAAGTTAGCAAGCTACTTTACAGAAGCGAGTGGTGGATGACCAGGAGGTGTGGTGTCAGTAAGAGAGCCTTCAGTGATGATCACACCGCCCAATATTAGGCTCAAACGGGAAAATGATCCACCAGTAGTAATACGACTGAAGGCATACGGAATCGCTTATTGTTGCTTGGATGCCGTCCTGTTTCCCCAGCTACCCCGGCGGGGGCGGGAGCGCGGCGTGACTCCATTCTAGGCAGAAGCCGCATAGAGGAGGGGAAAGATGACACCAGGTCAGAAAATGTGTGATTTGTCGACGGAGACACCTCCTATGGTTTCTTTATGATATATCATCATTATCAGAAGATGAAAAGAAAGATGCACACCTTACGTACACGTATAGATACGTTACAACTTCAGTTCGCAGTGCCGTGTGGTCCCCAAGGGGGCCCGGTCAGTCCACGTTGATATACCCGAGGCAAGCTCGGGCATGCCAATGCGTCCCGGCTTACATCTGACAGGCTACTATATATTGACGATCTTCCGTTGCAATAAACACGACACGGCAGGATGCATGTGGGGGCCATGTGCACCGTCACCTTCCCACGCGGGTTTAATATACACCCACGAGGCTGCCCGTCAACAGGGGCTGCCGCATGTTGGTCCGTCGGTAAAGCGAACCACGAGGGGTTTCGCAGACTGTATACCCCTAACTTGCCATATCATGCAGCCACTCTCCCCCTCTCAGGAACACACTTACATGCATGGAGTCCTCATTGGCTGTATCCGTGTGCTCCTACGCCCGACCACTATGGTAAACCCAACCTCCTCGCGTCTCATGAGGCGGGTCGCATGTAAACGAGGCAACCGACGGGATCTACAAGGCGCACTCCGTTGGGCTCAAGTCGGGGTAAGGCTGAACAAGACGAAGCTGCAGGACTAGATGAATGCATTGGTAGGAGGTATATACATAGGGCGATCAAATCAGGTGGCTGGCTGGCTGGCTGGCCGTGCCCTAGTATAAGAACTTTATATAAAGCCCACAAGTTGGTCGGTTTTCTATTTCCGCCTCGTTTCCGGCGAGACATCAACACCGTATTGGGACCACACGCTATTATTAATATTACCTATAATTTGCTGATTCATTGACCGCCCAAGGAGTCGCCGAGACAGGACTGCCACAGATGAAGAAAGAAAAAGCTCGGCATGGTGCTATGTTGCGAGTTTGATTGGCCGGGCGGACCTCTCTCCCTCGTACAGAAACAAATTGCCACTACATTGAGGCTGAGCAACGGGGTCGACGACAGCGAAAGAGGAATTTGCCGCTGGGAGGGTGCGAGACTAAATTGCCTACTCTTCAGCTCAAGGGAGAGAGCCGGATATAATAAGCCAGCGAAGGGACTATGGTCAGCTGGAGACAGGTTGCCTTCGTGCTATAGGTTCTTTCTTTCGGCCAATCCCCGTTTGCGATTATCATCAAGTTGGTTGATTTGGACTTCAAGTAGGCGCGCCTCGGGCAGAAAGCGGTCAGTGTCAATGAGTCGATCGGGAGTGGCGAAATCGATACGAGAACGAGAGAAAGAAAAGAAAGAATGGAAAGGAAAAGAACCAAGTCGAGAAAGTTCTCAGGACGGTTAAAATTCAATTCATTCATGTCAACCCCGAGCGAGATTGGAGAGGAGGACAAGTTCTGTTCTCCTGTTCTGCTGAGTTGTGTTGATCGAGACCAAATGACAGTTTCTCAACGTCGCCCGCCTCCGTTCCTTCCCAATAGCCAGACCACCTTCTTTCCAGCAGCCACTTCGCTTATTAGATCAATCTGCCCACGACCTGACCACATCATAAGAAACCTGATTACTACCTATTCTGAGACCTTTCCTTTCTTCCTCATGACCCGAAAACAAATCAGTCCCCATCCAGCTGTGCGGAATGAGTGCTGCCATTGCACTGTCTTCTCTACCCTCCCTTCCATCTGCATACCACATAAAGTATCGTCATAACCATGCAAAAAAAAAAAAAAAAATCAAACTCAAAACAAAACACTAAGATACCAACGGAGATAAAGCCAACCACAAGACCTTGGGTTTTGTAGCTCCGACCCTAGGCTGAAACATACCAAGAACATCGCGGAAAGGAGAGCAGCTTTGGGAAGAAAGGAGAAGATCTCGACCAGCGAAGAGCCATAAGTGCCCGCACACTTCATTCTGCTTGAGGGTACATTGGTCCCCTACATCTTTAGACGGCAACGCCTTGCCTAGCACCCATGTGGCCAGCGGCGTGTAGCCTTGTGCGTCGACGTCGATGCCTCTCTTCTTTATCATTGTCATGGTATACTCGCGACTCAAGTTCCCTGGCACGCCGTCTCTCCGGCGGCGTGTAGTTGTACTCAACAATGCCACTTGCGGTCGGCCCTTCAGTATACCTACACTCGCGTTGGTAATGAGGCGCTTCGAGTAGCCCGTTCCGGTACATGTGCTCGAGGAGGAAATAGTCCGGCCGCATCTGCTGGGCACCTAGCCCCTCATGGATAATGTGGTCACTGATGTGGTCCAGCCGAAGGTGGAAATTGTGATTCCTGTCCCCGTCATGGTCTTCAGAAGAGAACTCTTGGTCGCAAAACCAGCAAATGCAACGAGGTGGCAGATTATATTGGAGATGTTCAAGTCCGATATGGTACTCCCAGAAATCTGTCTCCTCAGGCCCAAAGGTTTCGCTACATAATCCAAGGCGTGCGTACTCGCATGGGAGTCTCAACTGTGGATTATTTGGAGGATTGATGGTGGCGTGCGCATTGATTACCGACGGAACTGTCGACGCCGTAGAGCGTGGCGGAGAAGACAAAGTGGTGTGGTACGACTTGCCTGATCTCCGCGACCATACACTATTCTGGGCGATGCTCGTCGTCGAAGCGCTTCTTGTGGATGCTGACCCCGTGCTACTTCGATATGTCGGTGCCACGACAGAAGGTACGAGTTTCATGTGGATGGAGGTCAAATCTAGACTTGAAGTCGAAGCATCATCGAACGGAGATGTTTGGCTCCAGCTGTGGAAGCGCTTGTCATCACCATCACGAGTGGCAACTCGGGCTAAGAGGGCGTATATGTCCTGAGTGTTGAGCCCCGTTGACGACATGTTGAAGTATTGTCCCGAGATCGCTACGATAAGCTTCGAGCAAATGCGTTCGCTGTGTGGTTGGTGGTACGTCGTCGCAACAAACCAGACGAGGAAGTTCGAATGCCCCAAAAGAAAGCAGGGCGTTGTATGTCTGTTGATGGGTGACAGTCGAACAAACGGCTGAGAGGAGACCAGGAAACCGCGATCTAATGCGATCAAGAGCAATCCTGATACCCTACCCTGGGAGTTTCTTCGCTTGCGGGGTACGGCCGGGGGTAGATATACTCAGCACCCCCCAAGCTGTCGTGGTCGTGGTGATGCACAGTAGGATGGGCAATCACTGGCGTCACTCGATTCGCAAATGGGAAGACAGAGTAAACCAGGGCAATGGAAGCAAACAATCTGGTACAGGTTGTCGGGAAGATGGGAGGGGATGGGATACTTCAGGTTGGTGACTTTCCAAATGGAAAGTGGTAAGTTATCAGTCTTGTGTTATCCACCTTCTCGCAATACCTATGCACTGATTTATCTTTGAGGGTGTGGTGTGCAGTGCAAAGCGCTGTTGGCGTTGACCAGGGGTCTGATGCAACGACTTTTATTCGTTGGCCGCTATTCCACCCTTCCCATCCTCCACCGGATGGGGGATCTACAACCATCACCCTACCCTTGAGTCAATCTCGACATCCAATGTACGCTCAAGTCGGAAAAGGCAATGCTTGTCTGAACTTGCGTATTTTGAAACCAAGCGGATAGTCTATAGGTGACTGTTGATGCCCGACGGTTTTGGCATCCCGCAGAAGGATGGATACGCCGTAACATCTTGGCCGATGATCGACAAAACGGGTTGACTCACTCATGCTAACACATAGTATGCGTTGCAGCTGCGAGGAGCCAGCTTCCGGCTTCATTCCTGCTCCTGATCACACAGCATATCATTATTACCCCCTCGCAGCCATTTGTGATGTATAGTGTTCTTACTGACATGGGGGGGGGGGGAATAGTGCTGCAAATACGTGCTGTCGAAGCAACCGGCGTTCAAACACGCACGCTTTTTCAGGTGGCCGATGCAGTCTGCAGAACATCAAGAGTATTGCAACAGCAGTCGCAGCTTGCAGCTCGTCGACCAGTTGAAGGCGTATGCAGTTCGCTATGTTTCATCGAGCATTGGACATCTAGTCTATCTCCCTTGACCCCCTCGATCAATTCAGTCCGGAGATGCTTAGATCAACTTCCCCATGTCTTAGATGGGGAGCATGGGTCTTGGACCAATCGGGGCGAGATCCTGGTGTGTTCATACGATGTGTGTGTTCACTGTTAGACGCTTGCCCTGGACGCCATTGTTTCTGCACCTGGAATGCTCCATGCAGGAGCTCGCTGTATACTGGCAGTTTAGGCTCTACCGGTTACCATACTACAGAGGCTCTAAGGGTTATCGGAATGGGCTCTCAAGACCAACGCAGCCAGAGCAAGTTGGAACCTATCCCGGATGCAAGCAGGTCGCGCCACGGTCCGCTCGCTTGTATTGATGGTGTACATGTCAGCAATGTTTACTCATTTACGGGTTTGTCTGGAGCTCTTGAACCGCAACTTCTGCCCGAATAAACCAGATACACGTTGCGTAAGCAGGTGGTGTACGCCTGAATCTCGGCTTTCTAGCTGTGGTTTGTGATAGTCAGTTGTATACACATACAACTGCCAGATCGGCTAACAATGCAATACGTATGTATCCGGCACACTACCTCCGTGTGAGACCGGGGGCGCCGAGTGGCTGCTGCTGCCAGGATTGCAGATCCCGCCTTTTTGATCGACGAAACACGACACTGTTGGCGCTCCCCAGGACATTTGGCTATGGAGAGTAGGTGTGTGACACATAATCCCAGGCGGTCAGCAACTTGGGGTGCGGCTTCGCTGGTCCATACATATGTACGCATGATTGGGTGGCCCTTGATAGGTACGATTGTCTTTGGGGTACATGGGAAATGTACATAACAACAGAAAGAGCCTCATTTTTCGGGGGGTTGTGTCTCCCCCAATCTGTCTGACTGTCCCGGACGCTTGTCCTCATACCAGCACGCACTCAGCCACTCACACAAACACGCATAGGGCGGGACATGCACCCCGCAGTGTACTTGTTGCAAGCTTAGGTAAAGTGTGTATTGCCGGGGGTTGGCTAAGACATATGTACCTATAGACATACGCCAAGTCAACCAATCCCGAACATATTGATGTGTATTTCAAGGAGTACAGAGCGCATGATTCTTGACTATGATTCAATATGGAAGTGGCTTAATCCCGCCGATCTATCCGGGGGTATCCAACAAGTATTGAACAATACATGATGCCAATCTCTCCAGGTCAGGATACCATGATATCCAGTCCTTCAAAATGATTACTGGTATACATTATCTCTGAATTGCGTTGCTGTTCAGCAGCTCTCAAAAAGAGACCCCGGTCACTCCGGACTACAGAGCACTCTCGCTTTAGCGATAACGTTCCGAAGCTGCGGATTTCCTCCGTGCTCGTCCCCGAACTTGACGATGCTCGGGCAGGTGACGCAGCAGATCTCGCGCGACGCCAGATCCTCCTCGTCCTCGCCCCCTATATCTTCCATCTCCGCCGCGTCGAACGGGATGGTTTGGTGCGGGAGGATATACGGCATGGTGACCTTGAAGACGGCCTTTTGCACCGCGAGCTGCCGGGACAAGACGACGGCGCTGGTGACAAGCGCGCGGAGCGACTGGTCACGTGCCTCACTCGCGCCTGCGTCTGCTGTTATCGAGTCGAGGAGCCGGTTGAGTCTCGAAATGATGTTATCCACGACTACGTCTGTTTGCGACTGCAAACTCGGGGACGACGAGTCCTTACGCATCATGTTGAGCGTCATGGCTCGCCATTGATTCACCGTCGCGTCAGAACCTGTACGTCCGTCTCAGTGTGAGCCTCATGTGACAATCATTCCTACAACCGATTGCCCTTCAGGGGAACCTACTCGTTGACGAGAGAAAGCGCTCCATCTCGTTGAATTTGGAAGACTGCTCCTCCGACAGACCCACAAAGTACTGGGAGAAGATGCCGTCTACCAGCACGCTCGAAACGATGGACTGCAGCAAATGGATCTTGATCTTGGATGCAAGCTCTGCGTACATCGGCACAAGTTGGGCAAGCTCATCGACCTCGGGTTGATTAGTTTTCGCCAGATCTACCGGTTATTGCCCGTTAGTAAAGAAGAACTTTTGAATACCAAAGATCGATTCCCCCTTACCAATCTTCGCCTTGCGAAAATGCACAATGATCCAGTTCTGCAGCCCGTTGCCCAGGCGCGCCATGTCGTCGCCGAACTGCTCGTCGCTCGTCTGCTCGTGGACGGCGCGCGTGCTGGTGCTGACTTGCTCCTTGAGCCCGCGGTTCAGCGCGCGCAGCCGGCGGAGCTCGTCGTCGCGGTCGCGGAGCTCGCGCCGGAGCAGCTCGCGGCCCTCATGGAGCGCCGCGCGCTCGGCCTCGCGGGCGTCGGCCTCGGCGCGCAGCAGCCGCAGCTCCGTGTCGGTGCGCAGGAACTGCTGGTTCAGGCCCGAGTGCTTGGCCTGCCAGAACGCGGCCGTCTCGCTCTCGTTTTGCGACAGCAGCTCGACCTGGCGCACGAACTCGGCCTCGAGCTGGACGAGCTCGCGCTGCAGCTCGGCGATCTTGTCATCTTTCTCCCGGAGCAGCTGGGCTTGTGCTTGTGCTTGTGCTTGTGATGTGGCCGCGGCCGCGTCCTTCTCCCGCGCGCTCGTTGTAGTTGTGTCCTTGCTCAGCGTGCTGGCGATGCTGATGCGGTCCGAGTCGACAGCGCCTCGCGAGCTGCTGCTGCCGCTGCCGCCGCCGTCATTGTCGGTGCCGGGGCGGGGCGAAGAAGAGCGAGAGCCGAGTCGCGCGGGCGGGGGCGGCGCTATAACGTTACTGCTGCTGCTCCGGGTCGAGGCGGCGGAGGAACGCAAGGTGTTGTTGGTGTGAGAGGTGCTGCCGCCCCTTCGCTTGTCCGAGCTGCTCATGTCTTGCGGGGAGGCTGGGCTCGGGGTTAAGCAAATGCGAGGTAGGAGCTACTAGTTAGCTGGCTGGCCTGTGTAAGGTTCAATTCGTACTACATGGTCCGCGGAGAGAGGGAGGTCGGTCGCCTGGCGGGATCGTCTCCGAAACGGCTAACCGATGGGCCACAAAGGCGGAATATGTGGTTGCCTGAAGACCATGCGATCCGACAGGAGATTGAACGAAGGAGGAGGTGTAGGTAACCCTACAAAGTCAACTGCATGTAAGAATCGGTTTGGCGAGGTTGCCTGGCATCGAAGGCCCATTTGGGTAAGGCTGGTATCAATTGATTGAAGCCCGGGTACATGTAGATCGAGGTACGTACCTTTGTAAGCACGAGCTACCCGTATATCTACCTTTTGAGTACCTCATCCCATTGCCCTCCCTATAGCATCTAAAAATAGAGCTGGGCTGAACAGGAGATCGGTCCGATCCGTCCAATGATTGTCTGTCGGTCGAGGCCTAAATGATAATGCTAAGCATACAGTACCGTACCTGGAAATGCACAAAGACAGGGTCGGCTCGTACTAAGATGTCCTGCTCATCATACTGTATAACAGTCGTATATTAGATACTGTTCATTGACCGTTGTCCATATCGATTTCTGCTTCGACCTCATATGCCGCGTCGCCGTCTTCTTGCTTCTTGGCACCCATCCTGCATATCGCGACCTTTTCCACCGGCACATCCTTCATCCAGACAAACTCGTCGTATCTATCCAGTATATCCCGGGCGTCGACAGTGACGCGATCCCGCCGTTTCCCGTGGCGACCTCCTCCTCCTCCTCCCTTTTCTCCTTTGACATATATGGTGTTCAAGATGGTTGCGTGTAGCAGCAAGGGCCGATCCGCCTCCGCCATGATACCAGTCTGTTGGAAAGTTTGCTTGATACTCTCGCAGAACTTCTGCAGGGTCCCGTCAGGGTCCACCGGCGCGCTGTAGAGCACTGCCGCCCTGGAGGGGGGCGATTGCATTGAGTGTAAGCCGCTTAGAGTCACTGACAGCTGTGGCTGTAGGGGGTCGGGTGGGTCCTGGTCCTTGTTCTTGTCCTTGTCCTCGCCTTCGTGTTTGTCCTTGCTCCCAAGGGCCTGTGCCTGTTCCTGTGGCCCTATAATACTCCCAAGGATCTGTCGGGGGGCCAACGTCTTGAGCAACTCGGTGGCCCTGTCGAGTCCCTCGTTCTTGGGAAAGCTCATCACGCCCAAGGTGAGATGCAAGGTCCCGACGGGGCGGACGGCCTCGGCCGGGACGCCGAAGCTTTGAGGGCTAGTCACATCAGAACTAAAAGAAGCCAGGGCCGAGACGAGCTGCGGGCGGGACAGGCTGGTCACGAGCGGGATGCAGAGGAAATGTGTTGGCGGAGACCTTGGCGGCATGATTTGTTCTGGCTGGTGATATCTCGAGTGACTGCTATGCTTGCATCGGGCACCTGCCACACACTACTTGTACCGAGTGTGGCAGGAGAATGTGGCTGGTGTGCAAGAACGTCCAGATAAACCGCTTCGGGAACGAGTCAATGCTGCATAGACGTTTAGTGTCCCTGGGTCCCCAAGTGCATGAGGCGTCGCTGGGCCTCACAGAACTGAAAGATTTCACGTCACAGCAAGGAGATCTCATTCGTTTGTGCCAACCACACGACGATTGGCTGGCATTGCAGAAGTCACGCCAACCGTCCCTTGCAATTCGATTCGTCGACGACGGACAGTAAAACGGTTTGCTGTTCAAGCAGGGTTCGAGGCTACGTCACTCATGGCTGCTTTCGGGATGACGTATGCCTGCGGGAGCCATGTCACTGAAAGAGCCATGTCGTCACAGGCCCGACCGCACAAGTCCCAAAAAGCAGCCTACGCGACACGACATGCACCTAGGCATCCGCGCGTCATAGCAGCATGAAATTGGCAGATGCGCATCCTAAAGGATATCCATATAATCGTAAAAAGGAGTGTATATATTCCAATAGTAGCAAGCTTTCCTAGCTTAAAAGTTCTGTATGCAGTGTTTCGTCGAATGCTCTATATATAAGGTGAAGCAACCCCATCGCTGGGGCTTAGGGACATGCAGAGTTGTGTGCACAGTATAGAGCCCCCGTCCATCATACTTGTCTTCACACAACCACGCGGGTACCATCTACTCGATAACAATGACAGAAGGCGAAAATTAGTTGGGTATCGTCGATTTCTTCCTCCCCAGAACAGTTGACTGAATGGAGCCCCATAGGATGCCCTTAGGACTATAGCCAGCTGCAGTTGTCGCCGAGGACTCCAACCAGTCTTCACTCCCGAGGTCGCACATGGAAGTAAGACCAGCCTGGGCAGACTTCGTGCAACGCAGAAAACCTCCATGGCACGTCTCTAGCTTTTGCAAATTGGTCCATTACGCTGCCGGAGTGTTAAAGAATTTTCGGAGCGTGGTCTCAGCTTCGCTATACTCGGTCCTGAGACTTTTCATCGTCTCGGTGACGCGCGACAGACAAAGCTCCTCATCCGTCTCGGGTGTACCGTCTTCGTTCTCCTTCTTGCCGTACCGCTGGATCTTCTCACAGCTGTCTTTAACCTTGGTCAACCCTAAAGTGGCCGAAGAACCTTTGAGGAAATGACCGAGTTTGGACAGCTCGTCCAGGTTCTTGCCTTCCCTGTCAAAGAAATATGAAGCAACAGCAGTCAGTCACGGCATGTTCCGATCGTGGGGATTCAGGATGGTGGCTTGTTGAAAGTCACCGTCGGAACTGGAGTGTGTCTCTCCTTGGCGCTCCTTGGGTAGTGGGCCAAACTCACAGGGCCTCGTCCATCTTCTCAAACGTCTCCTCGGCCTGCTCAAAGAAGCCAAAAACGATAGACTGGCTGAACTCGCGGTCGTCTTCACTATCGTCCATCTCCAAGATCTGACTGAAAGTGACAATGTCGATGGCGTCTCCCAGATCGGGCAGGTTGGAGTCGCCTCCGTCATGCTGCATCGGCCAGGCTTGGGGTCAGCGCCCATGCAACCATGAGGTATAATCGGTAAGCCTCCTCAGTCTTCAAAGGTTGACTTACGTTGTCGGAAGACATTGTTGCCTAGATGTTATGGCGAGGTTGGAGTGGTATGCAGGATCTTTGAAAACTGTCGCGGGGCAGAACCAAGTCCAGAAAATGGGCACTTGATCACAAGACCTAAGCCGACAATAGTGGTAAGGGGAGGCGGCTAACCCTACAGTAGTGAGGAGTCGACGACGGGAGAGGATGGTTTCGGTTTAGAGGGAAAAGCCAGTGTGTATTTCCAACGGGAGGGGGGGGGGGGGGAATAAGCGTCAAGTACTTTCTTTAGTCTTGAATGTGGAAAAGAGGACACCCCCGAGGCGGCCGGTTTGATAGGGTGACGAGACAAAAGGCTCGGTGGGGCCGACAGTGAATGAATGAAATAATAGTCCTGCGCTCTCCCAATTGCGTGTGCGTTGCGGGCGGGTGTATGTGTTGTAGCGTGTGTGTTGTGTGTGTGTTGTGTGCCTATGTTAAAAAACGACACAAATGCACAAGGATTGGCTCTGTTGTTGCAATCAGCCAGAACACAACACAGTACGAAAAGTCCCGACAGGCCAAGGCAGTCCAAGGTAGTCCAATATAGATAGGCTCGCCTTGCTTTGCCTTAATCTGCGATTTGAATTGATTTTGATTTTGATTAGAGCGGAACTAGGAGGAAATAGAATGAATCACGTCTACAAATAGTCGGGAGGGGAGGGGGACGAGGATGGATGGATGGATAGGTAAGCAGCCAGGGACAGGACAATAAATGGGGATCCTAGGTGTCCAAGGTAAGGTTGGTATGGTATCGAGGCACTGGGCTGGGTTGCTGCCGGCTCTGCAAGCAGGTGAGGGTGCAAATGGGTAGGTGGTGGAAGCAGGAGAGGAAAAGAGAAGGGAAAGTTATCAATAAACCAAAGACAGAATAGAATCATCTGGCTCAGGCAGGCTAGGGAGGTTGAGGGAGGAGGTCATCGATCCTGCCTACCTGTCTAGCCTACCGTACACTCACCTAATGTAATGACAGACAGCGGGAGGTATGCAACGGGAATAGGAGGCAAGGTAGAAAAAAAGTATGTACTACACTACCACTTACCTCTCTACAACAAGCTGCTGCTACGCCGGACCCCTTCCCCTAAGCGCAGAAGCCGGCCGGAACTGACAGGACCCTGGAATTGCTGTTCGTTGGGTGGATGGGCGAGGAGGACCCTGGGAAATTCTTGACGTCGGAGGATGATGTAGTAGTATGCAGATGGATGCGGTAAGGTATGCTATTATCTGGAGTCATGGGCAGAGGTACCGGGGGGCTACCTTAGGTTACATACATATAGGCAGGTCATGTCTCCAGTGGGAGGAAGGTTGGACGGGGGAGGGGGAAAAGAAAAAGAAAAGCGTCGTTGCCCCTCTTTCTGGCCGGTGATTAGCGAAAGAATCAATCCATCTTTTACCTACCCTTATGTAGTGCACAACACGAACGGTATCTAACTACATCCTACACTATACATATGTACATACATATATAGAGAACGTAGGCTATATCTACCTCCTACTCGAACAAAAAACTTCTTCTGTACATACCAGGCAGATGTGGGGTCGCAACTGACTACATACATAGCTATGTAGCCAAACTGACGAGGCCCTCTCCTAAAGAGGGACGACTTCATCTAGAGGAGTCCAACCAGAAAACTTCAGTAATCAAATACCAACCTTTACTAAGGGGGGACCCACGTTATGAACCCGGCATGTACTCAGTATAGAGACAAAGAAACAAACTGTCTTGGCTATCCGCCGGGGAGAGCAGACTAGCAAGGCGGTCTAAAGTGACGGAACGACGATGTTTGATGAGTCCCGACTCCCGAAAACTTCCACCTTCAAATATCATACATAATCAACACCCACCCTACCTGCCGTTGCAATCTGCTGCACTTCGGCACTGGCTGCAGCGACGGATATATCGCTCGCTCACTCATCTTCCCAATGCGATTCGAACCAAGAACGCCCTAACGTCTTGACCATTGGATTCGATCGACCTGAGACGGCGGCTTTACGGGACGCCATCCTGACTGCCTGAACCCTCAACACGAGCACCAACCATCATATAAAATCCTCCGAACGAGGTCAAGTGATCGACATTTCCACCCTTTTCTGTCTGGTCCCCTTTGGACTAACCTACTACACGGAGACATGCATTACATCCACCAGCCATGGGCAGATGGGTTCGGTCAGCTCTCCAGCACAGCACAGGCATATGTACCGATCCTTGACGTTTTACTAAGATCGCCATATCGCGTCCTCCAGTATGATCGCTTCTACAACCTCAATCGTATTCTTCCGTGAAAGCTCTCATCAGATCTAGCCTTAGGTGCGATTATAGTAAGTCGGCCTCAACGCGAAGCAAACATGGACTACCCTCCCCAAAGGAGCCCAACGGGGCTTGCACGGGCGCACCATATGACCTTGAGAGGCCGCGGAGAAACTCATGAGATTATGGCAGCGGTTAGTTGAAAGTTTCAACGCAGGGTCTTAGATCAACCAAGCGGAAAGGCACTCGAAAGCCTCGTGGTTCCGTGAGCGGTACATACTATGCTCCTCGACTTTTCCGGGTGGGCCGCCTCGAGTCTTATGCTCCTTGAGACGTGATGGATTAGAGACTGCCTCCTCCCCCTCACTTGACCGTGGACCCAGGCAATGGTTCTCCACGAGATCCTAGCGAACAAACGCCTCTCTTGTAGCCAGTCAACTTCCGCCAGACGGTTTCTCGAAACTTTGCCGTCGCCAGGCATCCGAAGCTTCACCAAATCTCAAAGTGGGGGTTCCAGGCTTTACGTGACGTCATACTGCTTGATAGAGTAATCGTCATAGGCGCTACCCACTAGCACGTCCCGCCAAGTGAGCCCGAGCAGCTCAGGGGTCCAGGACCATCTCTAAGTATACAGTGTGAGCTCTCACCCGGCTTGGAGGATCTACTCTATCTCAGCTACATATCTCGCTAGCGATCAGCCTTCTTTTTCTGCGTGAGAGCTGAGAGATGGGGTCTGGCCATGAACTACACCACGCTCGCTTGCGGGCGACTAATTACAGAGCGTAGCGTCGCGCTCGTTCTGGACAGGACAACGCGCCGGCAACGAGTCAGGAGCAGTTCCCCCGTTGGTAGGGGAGGCATGGATGGACAGGCGAGACCACCGTAATCCGTGTCTTCCATCTAGATGTTCCTTGTTTGGGGCACCCATTTTGACCGGCAAGCCGGCAACCAAGTGCGCTGTCGCTGGCTCCACTACTTCTACTGTCATGCTGTTTCCTTCTATGCATACAACAAATATATAGTCGGCTGCTAGCCTACTGGGCTAGAACCTGTAAGTAATACGTTGTTCCAGTCTAACCTACCATGCTCATATCTACACAGACCACACACCTTGCACCTAATACTGGCAGGCGGGGAACTCATGGTGTTCAATCACTGGCATTCCTCTTGCTACCTGACTTGCTGATTACCAATGCGCATGGGTTTACACATGTATACCGCGTTTCCATCAGCGTGCCGCCTCTAAGGAACAGGTCTCTATATCCAAATATGACAAAATGTTGGTGTTTGGTTTCGTGACTACCCATGTGCCCCTTCATCTATTGGCATACTTCTCATCATGCTCCCCTACTTATTCTGTCAGCACAGATGATGTCGCTCTACATATGAACATGACTGGTTGAGAGGCATCGTGTTGTGTTGGCGGAGGACAGCTGGACGGTCCCCGTAAACGGAAGGGCCGCAGATCACAGCCCAAACTGGAGACTATTGCAACTGACCGCATACCGTCAGTAGACAGTACACACCTGACACATGTGGGAGAGCCGCAACAAAGCTGGCTAGTTAATGCAGCACCAATCTGTGGATTCAATACAGCTCCCAAAAACCTGTTTTCGTCACTTCATGCCGGCAAGCAACGCTGCGGGCGACTCTGCTCCTCTGTGTGAGGCCTGATGGATGCCCCGCACACGAACTTTTTGACACCCATGCGTATTGTAATGTGAATGGTTCTATTTTTTCTTCTCAAGCATGTGTGGTTAGCAAGCAAGTAAAGAACTTCGTTCTCCGGACTTTCAGTTATCAACCTACAGTGCCTAGTTGCTTTCCATCCAAGTGGATCTTGGTTTGTTTTTTGCATGTAATGCTCGGTCGGTTACTAACAGACATGTAATGTAGCCTCGTCTCATGCCCTGGCTGGGCTGAATAGCCCCAGTAGGTAGCTTTATTACCCTCAGAATGTCACCTATCGGACCGCTGACCATTAGTAGGCTGAACATCACGTGGCTCATATGGGATACAGAGCGATACCGTTAGCTATAACGATTGCTTTAATTCGATCCTATGCATTAGGTAGTACGGATATAGGAGGTAAACATTATAACTGCCTGAACTGTACAGGCGGTCGGGATCCTGGCCAATCGCGTCCTGTTCTATTTAATGTGGTCATTCCTCCAAGCGTGACGAACTGACGTTCCCGCAGGAAACAAGGGGAAAACATTCGATAAACGACTCGCACAAATTTAGTTTTAGTATTAAGCAAGTCTTTGCGAGCAAATACCCTGGTTCGGCTGCTGCCATCCTGGAACTTCGGGTCTTGATCGCATCCAGCCAATGACTTCCGCGCCTTGTCTCACATTCTAGAGCAAGACCCTGGAAGCGACGCTCAACAGCCATGCAGCATCCTGCCAGCCAGTGACCCCTTCATTCGCCTTTGGCGGGGGTATTCGAGGTTTCGAGGCGGCAGAGAGATCCTCTAGATGCCCGGCGCTGGGGCTGCGACCTAATTGGCTTTCGTCTTCCTCAGCATCGGACATGTCGTCTTCGGCATCGTCTGATTCCTCGTCGATTTCCTCGACTGAGAACAGGGAGAACCCAATCAGATTGCCCATCCAGGACCCCATACCAGCACTCCCACGCTTGACTAACCTCCGTACAGTCGCCTCGTCCGCCCGAGTGGTATCCACTTCGATGGCTTCGAGCTTCTCGTCCAGACTTACAAAATCCGGGCCCCGCACATATTCCGCCGAGGCAAACTCATGATGAACAAAGTAGCCATCTTCGTGCTGTTGCCGCTCTAAGGGCGTCCGCAAAATGGTCCGGCTGCCCCTTCTACTATGTGAACGGCTGCCCAGGCGGCTATTGGGCGACGTCAACAACAACACGTCCTCGGGACCAGTGAAGCTTCCACGGCGGCTGCCCCGTCTACTGGCGAGCTCCTTCTCTCGAGATAGTTCACGTTTATAGGCTTCCTCTTCGGTGTCACGCAGCCCCGTAAGACTTGTAGAGCTGATGCGCGCCGTGAGCCAGGCTTGGCCCTTCGACTCCCGAGTCTCGGTGCTGATCAAAGCTCCCGCACGGAGCAGCCAGTCACTATCTTTCCGATCGTGGGTGCTGAGCCCGTGTTCGTCCTTACGACGCTTCGCGGTAGGCGAGAGAGCTCCAGACTGTCTCCCGGCTACTAGTTGCGTCGTCGACTTACTCTTGGGCAAGGCGTCTGTCTCAGTAGCGTGGAGCGAGGACCGGCGGCTGCGAGAGCCGGTCCTTGCGGGTGAGCGTGCGAGCAATCGTGGGGTCGTTGGGGCGGATTTGCCTTGTAGGTAGGATGGGTTGTAGTGTAGTGGTGAGGCAACGAACTCGGGCACGTCGTCAGGTAGCGCATCGTGGTCCAATATGGGCATCTTTGAGGTGAGAGGGGCCAATGTGAGATGATTCAGGTTCGTAGACGAACGATTCTTCCGGCGCGCCTGGTTGGCGTGCTGTTTATAGGCAACATCCATAGTGAATTGGATGGATTCGATCGAGTAGCAGGTACGTGTGTTTGCAGTACTGCACGGATCGAACCGAGCCAAGAAGGCGATACAAGTGTGACAGAGAATCTGGGGTTGCAGAATAAGGACGAATCCACATCGAACAATACTGTAGTAACCGATAGTGAAGATGGGGAATGAACAAGGGTCGAGAACAAGTCGGGTTACTTGTAGCCATTCGTAAGTCTGGGGAAAATGGCTGGGGCGGGCTTAGCCGGATTTCCATCTGCAAAAAGCTTCCCCCCGCCCCACCATGCCACACATCGAACTAGATCATACCGATATTGAATTTTTTTTGTCCTTCTGCTGTGTACAGCGCGCTTCTGTACATATGTAGCGCCCGACCAGTCCCAATTTCTGATACTGGCTCGAAAGAGATCACACGATGCGTAATCTCCGCAACATCTTATACACTTCCTGGACGCCTCCGGCCGACTACGAGGGCGAGTCCATCACCTCGTCGTGCTGGGACCCCGCAAAAGATGAAATACTATGCACCTTCGGCCCCTCGGAGAGGGATGGCAAGCTTCGGCTGCTCAGACTTGCCGAGCATGTGAATACTGAAGGCGACCCTGATTTGTGAGTTAAGCTGCACACCCTTTTTTGCCTTGGTCACCAAAATCTTCCTTCACTTGCATTTCTGCCAAGCCAGCAAGAAACGAACCGTGAGCTGATTTTCTGGCCACTTTCGCCCAGCAACTTCCAAGAGATTGCATCTTGGGAGGCGCTAAGCCCGAACCCTGACTTGCCTGTCGATAAGGTTGTCAGCTTGCATCACTTCAGTGATAACCTCACCACTATTTTGGTGCTCGAGGGTGGCGACATCGTCCTCGTCAGAGAATCTGACAGCCCTCAAGATGGCGTGCACATTGAGATTATGGGCTCCATCGATGAGGGCATCACCGCTGCGAAGTGGTCGCCCGACGAAGAACTATTGGCCATTGCTACCAAGGCGCGAACCGTCGTGTTCATGAGCCGCAATTTCGAGGGCATCACCGATGCCACCATGACGTTAGAAGACCTCAAGCTGTCGAAGCAAGTGTCCGTCGGCTGGGGCAAGAAGGAAACACAGTTTCAGGGGAAAGGAGCAAAAGCCCTCCGAGATCCCACCATCCCTGAAAAGGTCGATGAAGGTGCTTTGAGCCCCCAGGATAATGCAAAGACTACCATCAGCTGGAGAGGTGACGGTGCCTATGTTGCAATCAACTCGATCGAGCCAGATACCCGAAGAGTAATTCGGGTCTATTCTCGTGAGGGTGTGCTTGATAGTGTGAGTGAGGCTGTCGATGGCATGGAGGGCGCTCTAAGCTGGCGCCCGGCTGGTAACTTGCTCGCTAGCATCCAGCGGAAAGCTGAAGGCATTGATGTGATATTCTTCGAAAGAAACGGTCTGAGACACGGCGAGTTCTCTCTGCGAGCGCCTGAAGGTCGCGATATCTCCGGTGACCAAATCAGTCTCGAGTGGAATAGTGATTCAACTGTGCTTGCTGTCACACTCGATGACAGGATACAGCTCTGGACTACAGGAAATTACCACTGGTATCTGAAGCAAGAAATCAAGTCAGATAAGCTTCCTACATGTTTGACCTGGCATCCAGAAAAGACCCTCCGGCTTGCCCTGGTTATCCCATCGCAGCAATCTGGGCAGCTGTTACAAGCCGAGTTTATCTTCAATATTGCCCGAGGCTCGCTTGTACCCCCCAACGATCACGGCGCCGTCGCTGTTATCGATGGCCAAACTCTCAAACTCACACCTTTACGAACTGCAAATATGCCCCCTCCCATGGCGATGTACGAGTTGCAGCTGAAGTCTAGCATCGCCGATGTTGCCTTTTCTCCTGATAATTCTTATATGGCCGTCCTCCACCAAGGTGGCGTCGATCTGTATAAGTGGCAGGTTAAGGGGCAACGGTCACTTATACCATCATTGGTCAACACACTGTCGCTATCTGATACAACATCGACCGGCATACTCCTTCCGCGGCAAGTATCAGTCTGTGATAACGGTAACCTTCAGCTCTTGCTTCAAACCAATTCTCCAAAGAGGCACTCCGTGCGATTTGATGCAGCTTCGGGCCAACTACTTCGGTCCGATACTGCGAAAGCTGGTCAAGTGTATGGCTTCGCTAGTCAATCCCAATCACTCGATGCCCAGTGTATTGCACAAGCCATCTCAGGAAGAGTTACAATGATATCAGCCGAGAGTGGTACTGGCGAAGAACGGTCACTGCGTCTACCTGTACAGCAGCCTTGGTGTGTTGTTACCGGTTCTGCCCAGGACAACACCTTGTGCATATATGGCCTGACAAGGAATGGCCATCTCTATGCAAATGGCTCCGCTGGTAAATATCGTCTTCTGGTCAAGAATTGCACGTCCTTCTTGGTTACACCGGATCATTTGATTTTCACTACTACGAATCACCTGCTCAAGTTTGTCCATCTTGCTGAGATTGAGGATCTCGAGGTGCCCACCGATGATCCCGAGAAGGATGAAAGATGTCGTAGTATTGAGCGAGGCGCCAGACTAGTGACAGCTATGCCGACCAATATGAGCTTGATCCTCCAGATGCCAAGAGGGAATTTGGAGACAATATTTCCAAGAGCTATGGTCGTCGCAGGCATACGACAATTGATCGAAGACATGAACTACGCAAGGGCTTTCTCTTACTGCAGGACTCAACGGGTCGACATGAACATTTTGTACGATCATCGACCACAGCAGTTTTTGGATAATGTATCCGTCTTCCTGGATCAGTTGAAGGACGTCACATATGTTGATCTCTTCCTCTCATCACTACGGGACGAAGATGTTACACAGGCCATGTACGTCGACACCAAACCAGCCAAGAGCATGGTCGTGCCCGCGCCAATCGAACAAGGAGCAACCCCCGCAACAGCCACGATCATTGGGAAGACCAACATCGTCTGTGATGCTGTTCTAACAAGTCTACGGTCTCGAAAGACTGTGGGCAACGACACGCTTCAGAATATAATCACAGCCAACGTTTGCAAATCGCCGCCAGCTTTTGAGGACGGCCTACAGGTTGTTGCCCAGTTGATGCAGGAAGACGAACAGCTGGCTGAAAGGGCAGTTGAGCACATATGCTTTCTTGCAGATGTCAACACCCTATTCGACGAGGCGCTTGGTCTGTACAATCTCGATCTTGCACTCCTGGTGGCGCAACAATCTCAACGGGATCCTCGAGAATACCTGCCGTTCATACAAGATCTTCACAAGTTACCAGATCTGCGCCAAAATTTCTCCATTGACGATCATTTGGGTCGTTATGCTAAAGCTCTTACACACCTACAGACCTTGGGAGCCCACCAAGAGGCTCGAGAGTACACCGTCAAGCATATTCTATATGCAGATGCCCTTCGATTATACCGCTACGATGAAAACAACCTCAAGATACTCACGCGCCTATATGGAGAGTACTTGGAGTCAAAGTCGAAAAATCGCGAGGCTGGCCTCACTTATGAGTCTCTCCATGACTACGCATCAGCGACAAGGTGCTACCGAGCTGCAGGTGTCTCGTGCTGGAGGGAAGCGCTATTCACTGCTTCGTTACAAGAGCCACCATTAGCCAAGGATGCGCTCAGCGACTTGGCAACAGCCCTTGCAGACGCTCTTGAGGAAGCAAAGGACTATACTGGCGCCGCCATGATATATCTGGATCATCTCTCGTCTCTTGACACCGCTGTTCGATACTTGTGTAAGGGCTATCAGTTCGCAGATGCCTTACGCTTGGTGGCTCTGCATGGCCGGCCAGAACTTCTCGAGTCAGCGATAGACACCGGGCTTGCCGATGCTCTGGCGTCGTCGACCGAGTTCCTGGCCGACTGCAAGGCGCAGCTTCGCGCCCAAGTACCTCGAATTGCCGAGCTGCGCCGGCGTGCCGCCGAAGATCCGCTCGCCTTCTACGAGGGCGAGGTTAACATCAACCTGCCCGACGACGTCAGCGTCGCGGCGTCGTCGCGCGTCTCGGCCGGCGGCGCCTCGCTGTTCACACGCTACACGGGCAAGGCTGGCAGCGTGGGCACGGCGGGGACGGGCGTCAGCCGCACGACGTCCAAGAACCGGAAGCGCGAGGAGAAGAAGCGCGCGCGCGGCCGCAAGGGCACGGTCTACGAGGAGGAGTACCTCGTCAACTCGGTCCGGCGGCTCGTCGAGCGCGTCCAGGCAACCAAGTCCGAAGTCGAGCGCCTCGTGTTTGGGCTCGTGCGCCGCGGCATGTTCGAGCGCGCCCGCACCGTCGAGGCGCTCATGGGCGAGGTGCTCGAGGGCTGCCGGCTCGGCGTCGAGGAGGTGTGGGGGAAGCGCGAGGACAAGACACAGGCGACTGCCGGCGAAGATGGGCAAGCCGTCGATGGGGATGCTTATGCGCCCAGAGGTGGTGATGCGGTCCTGGCCGATTCGATAGAACAGGGTTGGAGGAAGCAGGAGCCGCCTGGTGTTTCGGGGATGGAGAGGCTGAGTCTCTTGGGTAGCTAGGTTCATGTCATAGTCACTATTTAGGGACCGAGATAAGAGAGAAACAAAATAAAGGATGCGTACTTCATCTCAAGGGTCGCACGTAATGGGCCAACGTGGAATCGCTGAATTCTGACTGCTGGTGTGCTGACTTATGTGACAGGGCATCCGTCAATATTACTGATAACCCACCAACTATAGGTGGTTTGTGATAAACAGTGTTTTATAAACGTACAACTTTTCTCGGTGGACGTTCAAACTTAGTGGCAACCTCTACGAAGGAAGCTGGAGGAGTTGCAGCTTTCACCACTGAGATGGAAAAGGGGGCATAAGATCCACGGGGTTTCATATGGCCCACTGAGGTTGTTTCTGTATACATGTAGTTTTTCAAGTACATCCAGGTTTGGGTAAGTATGTATTGTAAGTCAACTTAAGAAGTTGACTTATTTGTGGTCGGCAGCAAATGCTATCATCATCCTCGAGTAACCGTGTATAGGCCGGCAATAGGCAGCCCGCTTGGCGAAGATGCCTTGGGATGTCTGCTAAACTGACCATCATCGTTCAGAACCCCTTTGCTGGAAGCCGCTTAGGCTACCATTTATTGCATAGCTGGCTTCGCACTCACTTGCAACGTAGTTGGCAAAATCTAGACCAAAAAGAGCTGGAGAACAACAATGTCCAGGGGGCGTTTGAATTTTTGATACATGAGTTCTTTTACAATATATTGGTAGGTAGACATCCAGCCAATGTCTATATACAGGTATCATACACACGCCCTCCAAGGCCCACCATTTCCCAAGATTGCAGATATACGCATCTAGGCCGAAGGTGGAGGAGCCGTTGGCTCCGTACTTGACGGTAAGGGAGAGTTGACCTGCTGTGGCGGTGTAGCAACAGCCGCGTCCGACACACCCGCAGCATTCAGGGTCCTTTGTCGGCTTCTGGCGATGACCTTGCCGATCTCCTCGAGCATTTCCACCGTCAGGCGCGGCTTGCCCTTCTTCTTCTTGCGCTCGCGCTCGGCACGGTGCAGCTCCTGCAGCGGGCTGCGCATGCTGTTCATGAGCTGGACGCGGTCCTTCTTGGCCTGCTCCTCGGCCTCGAGGCGCTGGATGTACTCGGGCTCGTGCCGCGTGCGGAACTTGCTGTACTTGTTGCGCAGCTCGTCGATGATCGTCTCGGGCATGGGTGGGCGCAACAGCGTCGGAACGAACGTGCGCTCCTCGACGTCGATGCGCAGCGTGTCGACCTTGTGGTCCGTCAACTCCTCCTCCTCCTTCTTCTGGGCCAGGGGATCTTGATGTTCAGGCCCGGGACCATGCGTGTCCATTCGACCTTGCCAGTGAGCTTGTCCTCAATGACGCCGCGGTGCACCAGCTGGTTGATAATGATATCGCGAGTGACGCCCGTCTTGGGGTCGAAGATGGGGTGCACGAGACGGATGCGGGAGATGGGAATAGGGAGCTCGATGTTCATGACAGGAAGCGTACCCTCGCCCGCGAGCGTCGAGGGTATTGTGATGTTTGACTGGTTGCATCTCTAGTTTAGTTTTCCCGCTGCAATGGCGTGGTCAAGCGGTGGTTCATACCTTGTTAAGGCCTTCGACTACAACAGCGGCATCATTGTGCTTGACGCTCTGGATGCGGCCAATTTTGCCCTTGTCAGGGCCGTGCAGTAGCACTACACGGTCTCCTGGGACGATGTTCAGGTTCTTAGGTCCCCCCAGCCATGCGCAACGGGCCTCCTGCTGCTCCTTTCGCAGGGAGATAGCGTTTGTATATCGGAGCTCGGAAATGGCACCGTACTGAGCAGCCGCCTCGCCGACGTGGGAGTTGGGGGCCAAGGGGCCGAGATTCCAGTCGTCCTTGATGGCCTGCTTCGCGCGGTTAATGTCGCGGTTGACGCCGTAGCTCTGGTCCCTCAGCCCGGACGCTTCCTCCTTGCGTTCCTTGTTAAAGTGTAGGCGATCTCGGGCAGCTTTGCGCTTCGCTACCACGCGCTCGGCGGTAGCGACACGTTTGAGGATTTTCTGCATGGTGTTTTTTTGAGAGGCGCCCGGCAGCCAATCGAATTGATTATGCTAACAGCGAGAAAAGCAGGGTGCTTGGGGTCAATGGTGCATACTGCTATTGCTGTTGCCTCTTGTCGTGAGCCGGCTTCTTACACTGGCCGACCAAAATTTCCCGGAGCTCGTGGTCTTCAACGCCGGGCCTATGGAGGGGAGCTAGCTGCTACGTAAGTACCGAAGTACTTTTTAAGCCGTCCGGGGCATGTTTAATCCGCGTGCACTCCTAAACTTCCAATGTGAGAGGCCTTCTCCAGTAGGCTAGGTAAACTGCGGCATGTCGCCGGGCAGTTTAAATTGATCGAAACAGCATGGCATATCATATTTCTCAATGTTCTAGCCCGGGTGGAATTGATAAAGAACTCCGTTGTCGTATGTCTCGGGGCGTCGACCAATTTGCTCTATCAGGGTTGCTGTTAAACGAGATCTATGGGGTAGATTGGTCATCTTAAAACTCAAGGCCCTAAGAAAGCCATGGTCACACCGCATATACTTGCTTGTCTACCACGGACGGAGGTGTTGAGTGCCTGGCAGCATGTCTACCTACCTACTACAAGCTACGTAAGGCGCACATCACACAACCAGGCTTCCTATGATACGGTGCTTGCGATAACGGGCATGCGAAAAGGCTGCCAATGCCAACATGTTCTGAGAGAACGAGTCACGATCAGGCTCTGGCATGGTTTCTTCTGGAGAGCGCGTGCCTGTTTGCTATATCCAGCTCGTGTTTCAGAGACGTAAATTGCGTCAGTAGTCTCCGGGAGAAACAAGAGACATCCTTGGGTCTGGCTTGAGCTAGTCAAGATTGATCCGTTGGTTCGATGTAAGCCATGCCAGCTCTCCCTGGCCGTCAGTATAGATGTGCATACGCCGCGGTTTTATGTACGTGTGTCGATAAACAGTAAGCGCTGCAGAAACATATCTACCTGCTGGTTGGGATAGAGAGAGACAAGAAACATCAACCATCAACGTAAGGATGGGCTGCCATGCACGGCTCCGCCTCCACAAGCTATTCGTTCTGCATGTGGGACCGTCTGAAGTACATGAGATGCTTGCTTATTTACTATCACTCGATACCTGCACTACTACTGCATGCACGTACAGTCAGTCAGGCAGTCAGGCAGTCCCGTAAGAACTTAGATGTAGGAAGTAGGTGATCAACAAGATACTGCCAATGCAGGACCACCGCCTAATACTAATACTGATACCTTATTAGTCAACCTGAACAGTACCTGAAGTCCTTCTCTAAGAGACTGAGAGGCTGAGACAAAACATCTTGCAGCAGTTGCTTGTTTGTTCGCCAAACACCGGAAAGAGTTGAGACTTGATATCAAATGTCAAGCTAATGCGTCCTGCAACTTGGCACCTGTTAGAGCCTGTTAGAGCTGCTAGCTTATGTAGTATGCCGTAGGTATTGAGACTGTCATGATCCCTTCCACCAACATATACCTGCCGCCTGCTGCACCTTCGAAGCGAACATAGTGATGCGAACGATCAACAGCCAAGCCCTCCCTGCTGCTGCTGCATCGATTTCACAACATGTGAAGGAAATGAATGGCAGCTTATGTAATGCTTGCAGGCTGGGCAGGAGATTGGAGCAATCCAATTGCCACAGTAACCCTCCCTCCCTGCAATGTAGCACGGCAAAGGTCCGGCGGTGTATCTGGGGAGCTGGGCTGCCTCCAGAATGAGATAGCCGATACGAATGGACCAAAGCAGTATCACGCGTAGCTGATCCTCGGCGGCATGGGGGTTCTCAATCCAAGAAATGAAGAGAAGCACAAAGCCACAGAGGACGATACGTAAGTCGGCTGTGAGATATGTCCGGGTAGGACCTCTTTTGGGCGCGTTGCCCTGCCTGCCAGCCTCCAGTGTCCACCCAGTGTGGGCTTTCATGTACGCGTGCGGCAGCGTGCTGACTCTGACAAGTCAAGTGGTTCATCGATGAGCCAAACGGCCACCCAATCAAAGGAACATCAAGTCCATTACTGTATGATACATAGATATGACACCCAGAAGGACTTCCATGACAAGAGCCAGAGCCAGAGACCGCCAGTTTCATCGCAGTTGTCTCTACTGAGCCTCTAGTGGCAACCTCTGACACTGTGTGCTGTGGTCTCGGGATGCCGGTAGCTACGCGCAGGTATGTGTTGGGCGCAGTTGTGGTAGACCGAGACCCGAACCCGCCCAAAATACCATAATTAACGGAACCTCCTAAGGCTGTGCACTCTGCTAACACAGTACGAACGGTACCTACATACTTGGCTTCCAAGGTCAATCAGTTGATGGGGACACTCGTTTCCCTGGACTACCAGCCAGAAAAGTACATACATGCACCGCAGAAATGGAAGAGAAGAGCAGAGACGGCAGGACTTTGCTTCAGGGCCTCCAGTTGTTTTGCCTTTGCCCTGCCTTGGCCACTATTGACTACAGGGCCTAGAGGGCCTAGAGGGAGGGCGAGAGGGCCTAGTAGTAATATGTACTTACTACTGCTGCTAGGACCTGACGCTACTGGGTTGACGGCTGCTACCCTGTCTGGCTGGCAGGCTGGCAGGCTGTCTGTCTACCTGTCTCTTCCACTGTCTCTTCTGTTCCCTTGTTCTGGTGACTTAGCTTAGCTGTTCTGCCTGCCTAGCAGAGGGTACATTCGAGCGGAACTGGGACAAAACAGTCCTGAACCTGATCACACCTACCTACTTCCTATCTGTGCTTTCCACCACCCTCCTCTTTAAACTCCATCCTCCACCTCCCTCGCAATCAACCCATTCCCAACTACGTACTACATACCATCCAACTCTTCTTCTTCCATCAAAAAGGAGAAGAATTCAACTCTGCGATCCCCCACGACCCAGATCATCCGCATCTAGGCCATCTGTGACTCTTGTTCCTTTCCCACTTCTTGCATATCTCTAAATACCCCCCCAAACCCGTCGGAAGAATAAAAGCCTGTTTGAGCTTTCGTTTCTTCCCCTAATCGCGACTTTTGTCTTCTCTCTGAATACCCTCATCACCACTACCCACACAATCCCACATACACCATGGCTGAGATTCGCCGAAAGCTCGTCATCGTTGGCGACGGTGCCTGCGGTAAAACCTGTTTGTTGATGTGAGTTCCGCCCGTGGGCTTTTGCGCTTCGCTCCGTTGCATCACCTCGCTGACCAGTCTCGCCATCCAGTGTCTTCTCCAAGGGCACATTCCCGAGGTAAGAAAAGAGAAGCAAAAACTCCATTGCCCATCTCTCCGACGGATGCCTTCATCTACGCCGCCGACCCTGCTTCGCAAATCGACTATTTCGCTAGCATCTTTCGCCGTTTTCAGCCTGATTCCACCTCCTCCATCACAGCCATCACCAACGCACTGCTGCCACCACGCATCAATCGTGGCCATGGATACCAAGAGGAAGATGAATACACGCTGACAGCTTTGACTCTTCTAGGTCTACGTCCCCACTGTTTTCGAGAACTACGTCGCCGATGTTGAGGTTGATGGAAAGCACGTCGAGCTGGCCCTTTGGGATACGGCTGGCCAGGAAGACTACGATCGTCTCCGACCGCTCTCGTACCCCGATTCTCACGTTATCCTGATTTGCTTTGCTGTCGACTCGCCCGATTCTCTTGACAACGTCCAGGAGAAGGTACGTAGTCATCGCCAATCCCGGTATGCAAGATAAGCTGACTGACACGTGCTTACCCCTATCAACAGTGGATCTCGGAGGTTCTTCACTTCTGCCAGGGCCTGCCCATCATCCTCGTCGGCTGCAAGAAGGATCTGCGACACGATCCTAAGATTCAGG
Source organism: Apiospora phragmitis (assembly GCF_038363925.1). NCBI lineage: Eukaryota > Fungi > Ascomycota > Sordariomycetes > Amphisphaeriales > Apiosporaceae > Apiospora > Apiospora phragmitis. Next base: position 3,888,511 of record NW_027117400.1, on the reverse strand, counting down.
AAGAGCTCCGCAAGACGAGCCAGAAGCCCGTCTCCATTGAAGAGGTAAGCAACTTCCCGGATGACCACCGCTCATTTCTCGCGTCCCTGTCCTAACAACACGTCTACAGGGTGAGGAGATCCGCAAGAAGATTGGTGCGTACAAGTACCTTGAGTGTTCGGCAAAGACGAACGAGGGTGTGCGTGAGGTCTTCGAGCATGCTACGCGCGCTGCTCTGCTCTCCCGCAAAGGCCCTGGCGCCCGCCACAAGAAGGGATGCATGATCCTCTAAACGACCAACATTCCGAAACGGTTCGGGCCCACCCTGCGCAAGCTTCTTAGTATTACCAACAGGCTTGCACAATCTAGGCTGTGCCGCTTGTAACGCACCGCTGTTGTACTTGGTCCAGTTAGCCACGGATCACGCCTGGTCTGTGTGTTACTGTTCTTGGTATAGTTTCGGTGTGTCACAGCGGAGTGGCAGCATAATCCTGGGAAGAGGGTGCCAAATGGGCTTTTGATACATCCGCATATCTGTTGTGCATCATGGTTTTCCGGCTGGAGTTTGATTCGTCTCGCCATCTGTCACTCGTCGTTACTGGTTCTCTCGGCCCGGCGTGCTACTTTGGATGGCTTCGGCACTGTGTTTTTTCTCCTACTTCCCTTTCTGTTTAATCTTCAGGAGGGAAAGGCTAGCGGCGGGCAAGGGACTAGTCACGGCACTTGCTACCGTTACTCTTATGGCTGGCGAACTGGTGGAAAGGAAGATGGAGTAGAGCAAGGCACCGGAGAACTCATCTATGGTTTGTCTTGGTCTTCGGTGGTAGTTGTGGTGTGTGTAAACACGTTTACATTGTGTCTCTATGTCTATGTGTCCAGAATGGCGAGCCAAGGCAACCCTTGAGAATACGGCTATATCATAAATCTTTCTTTTCACGCAAGCTCTCTTCCCCTGTCTCGATACAAAGCCCCATACGTTAGACTGAATCCGGAAGTGGGCATAGTTAGTTTTTGATAAGGCACCGTTGTTTTCTTGTCGTCTTTCCTCTATCCGTATTTCTTGATAATCTTGTCCTATACTCCAGGCCTCTGGCGCCTGCTCAGTGTCACTGGTAAAATCGCCGTACTGTGCCAGTAGAACTTTGCTTTTTAGCGATTCAGTGGGTAAATACTGTACACACCGGGGAAGCAGCCGTCGTTATTGCCCGAGACTGGACGATAGGTAACATGGGCATGACATTGCTCAAAGCTTGGGGGCCAATGCGTACGTATACCATGAGCTCGGGTGTGTGTCCAATGTCACCACTAAATGGATTGCTGTAGTACGAAGCCATGTTATCAAGGAAGATCCAAGGGACATGGGAAGATAACCACCTAAAGGAGTTTCCTTCATTTAGCTACGTATGTTACCGCCTCATAAGGATTGCCATGGTCATATCGGATCCTGCTAGCAGACAAATTCATTCATGGCCCCGTCTCGTCAGGAAAAACAAGAACCTTAGAACACCCAACTTCAGCCATCGCTATCCGGCCGTCACACTCGTTTCTTCGCTTCTTCATGACGACTGTGGATGGGGGAACCAAACATATCGCGTACTGGGATCTACTGGGGGCACGTCTGGAAGAAGGGGTGAGTCTGTCAGCGATCCGATGTTTTTCTTGTACCCCTTCCCGATTTTACTTCTCTCTCTCTCTCTCTCGTGTATGAACACTTTGGGGGCAAGAGGCTGTACATACAGCACCGCATGAGCCGCAGATCTGGTCGAGCCGCTGAAGGCGGTTCCACACTTGGGACAGGTGTTATGCATCTTGTTGTTGTGGTTGACGTTGAACGCTGGTGTGCTTTGCAATGTCAGTAAGAATGGCCCTTCCCCGGGATAATGTAGTTCCCTATAAGACCAAGAAGCGGGATACATATTAAGTGGGGGGAACGAGTATGACTGCTGTTGAATATAATGAGGCCTTGAGGATATAAAGACGCAGTACAAATAAGGGAGGAGGCGGGCAGACAGACGAAGGACCAAGGTGTGCGTGTGTAGAATCCTCGAGAGCAAGAAGATACGAAGGTAACTTACAGCTTCGTAACGATGATGGAGTCGGCAGAAGCGTTGAAAGGACTTGACTTGTTTAATGTCTTTCGTAGGCAGGACTTTGAAATCTCACTATTGACTATGAGGGGGATAACCAGGAGACACTGTTGTTTATATAGTATAGATTACTTTTCTAACTAGTAGGTAGGGTAAGTAGGTAAGCACAGCATGTGGTCAGCTACGGCTTTCTTCCTCATACCAAGAAAGGCGGGGGTCATGGGGTCATCGCCAAAGTCCCCGCTTCGACTTCACATTTCAACATGTAACTAGGCTCTGCTCGCCCGCACACACACACACACACACACACACACGCCCGAGATGGATCCTGCTTGCTCCCCTCCCCCACCCATCTCCCTCTTCTCTCCCACATGTGTGTGTGCTTCGACTGTGTTCTTATTGCTTATTTCGTGTTGTTGTCCTGTCCAAGGCGACCACCTGGATCTTGCCTTGCTCGCGATTCGTCTAGCACCCACGATTACATAGTTGATTCCCGCCGGCTCCACCCAGCCTGCGCGAGGGGTGGTGAGTTGGAGTGTTGTGTATGTGCGTGTGCGAGTGTGTCTGAGTGGCTGGAGCTTCGCTGCTAGGCCCAGGTCAGCTGGTCTGTATAAACAAGACTAGAATATGTATGCACCACCCTACTTGCATATATACAGTCGGAGTATGGTGGGATGGGTGGTGTGGTATGATATGATCGGGAGAAGTGCATAGATATCGCGATAAGGGATTGATAGTCTATCTTTCGACCTGCCGTTCATTTAGCCTTAGTCAAAGTACTCGGTTGCCTCTATAGGCATGTAGGTACATAGTGTGTGTAGACGGATACTCTGTGTACGAATACGTCGAGTGATTCGGTGTGCAATTCGCCCTAGTTAGCCTCATATGACCCTCCATGGGCAAAGCCGAACTTCCAGATTCCCGTTGCCATCAGCCACGGTTAGATAAAGTTACCAGGTGACCTCTGCAACAAAGATGGGGCAGCAGCTTCCAGCTTGACATGCACGAAGGGTCTGGCTGATCACCGAACCTAACCTACCTTGGCGAATAAGACAGAGCCAGATAACGAATAGAATAGACCCCAGACCACACCCCCGAAGTGGAGGCGGGTCTAGTATTGGCTGGTAGTATTCTGGCCAAAAATGAGTCCTGGGTTTTGTTTTTCATTAATGTCAGACATGTCCAAGCCCGCTTCTACAAAGCCTTCCCGTCTATTCTAGCTCCTGAACACGTCTAATAAATGTATGATGATAATGGTACAACATATCCTATTCTCTCTTTGTATATCGGGAGTTACATGCATTGTGCATGGTCTCCGGCGCCTGTCATTAGAAAAAGGTCAGTCAGTCGCATGATCAAAGGGGAAACCGCCCAACAGTGCTCTCGAGCCAGGAAAAGAAAAGCGAAGAGGGGGGAAACCGAGTCTCGACTTACCGGTGACGATCTGGACCACGGCTTGTATTATGCTGATGACCATGACCACGCACCCAAATGCCACAATGGCCCAGGCCAGATACGTCTTCCAGCTCTTGGAGCTCAGCTTGATGTAGCAGAGCGGCGGCAGGATGTAGGCCAACGCGCAGGCGCTGGTGGCGCCCACCAGCTCGAAAACCACACCCAGGTCGCACGTCAGCAGGCTGAGCGCCGTGGCGCCCACGACGAGGCCCGTGCTGAAGAGCAGGTGCAGCTTCATGCTGAACGGCTCGCCCGGGTAGAAGTAATTCAGCATCACCTCGCGGCAGACAAAGGCCTCGAGCGGCAGCGTCGTCAGCATGTTCAGGCCGAAGCAGAGGCGCGCGACGTTGACCATGGTGTTGTCGCGCGCAAAGTTGTTGAGCACGTTGCCTTGAGTCTTGTCGGCGAAGACCAGGAAGCCAGAGAGCGCCATGGCCAGGCAGGCCACCATGGATATGCCCGTGGAGTAATGTGTTACTCGCGCAAATCGGTCTAGAGTCGGGGTTCGTAGAGACCCGTAGATAAGTAGTGAATTATGATGGCAAACAAAAGCTGAAAGTCATCATTAGCCCGATAACGCATTTGAGACCAAGGACCAGATAGAAACTGTACCGAATGATATAACCCCAATAGCTTGAAAGATGCCCGTATTTATTGTCAGCAATTGGGGAGTGAACTCTCCCCTGTCTTCGTTGGGTGCCAGCGCACCCTGGACTACCACCGTCACGCAAATAACGCCCATACTAATAAGGGCGAACGTGCTTGCTTTGGCCAGCTGTGTATATTCTTGATTAGCCTCGTAATATCACAATGATGACTGATGGCTTTGTTTGCTTGCTTGCTTACCTTGGCAATATCCCTATATAAAGTCAAGGGAAAGCTCACAGACATGATAAAGAAGGCGATGACAGCGCGGCGATCCGCCAGTAAGCCGAGGACGGGCATGTCCCGCAGACCCGGCCAGATGGCCTCGAGGACGTGCGGGATGCTGTCGCCCACGACGACGCCGAACGCGACCATGCCGCCAAAGGCGAAGGCCCACTGCGCGACGCTGATGGCGACGAGGCCGGCCTTGCCGAAGCAGTGCTCGACGGTGCCCTGAAAGCTGTTGGCGCCGCTCAGCTTGGAGTTGATGACGATCATGCGGATGGTCCAGTCGACGACGACGGTCAGGCCGACCAGCAGGGACACGCCCGCCAGCAGCCCGGCCTGCTTGAACGCGTACGGCTGCCCGATGATGCCGGCGCCGATGATGCTGTTGGCCATGTTCATGAAGGCCGACTTGAGCCCCGACTTGGGCCGCGCCCGCTCGGCCTCGGCCCACGAGTGCACGTCGTCGTCCTCGGCGCCCCAGGGGCTGCTGGCCAGCGTCACCGAGGGCGCCTCGATGTCGGTGAGCAGCCGGTGCCGGGACTCGTCGCCGCCGCGGGGACTGTCGGGTTCGGCGTATAGGAAGTCGCTCTCTTCGTAGTAGACGTCGTCGTCTTCGCCGCCGTCGCTGCTGTCCGAGGGCCGCCCGTGCGGGTGCCCTTCGGCGGGCGCGGGGATCGAGGTGGGGGTTAGGTCGAAGCGCACCCGGTTCGGCGTCCGGGGCGAGCGCATGGCGCCGGTGGTGCTGATGCTGGCGGGCGGCGCGGCCCTGCCGTTGGACGGTTGGGCCTTGAGGCCTTGGTCGGCCTCGGCTGTGGCGTCGAATAGGACGCCATCGTCCGCGTTGTCGTGGTGGGAGGAGTGAGCCAGCAGTCCATGCTGCTCTTCGCTGATGTGGCTCAGGGAGGTAGGGGCTCCCTCTCGAAGGGAGCTGGTGTCGTGGGAGGTGGCCTTGGCCATTGTATTATCGCGGTAGCATTTTGCGAAACCAACCAAATTGGGGAATTTGTAATGACCGGGCGGCGCCCCAAGCAAGGAGACAAGAAGTCGATGTTGCGTAATCTGGGAATTATGGGATTTGTTGTCGCGTTAGGTAGATCTTGCACTGTCTGTCTCTCTAAATCTCACGAGAGTATATGCAAGACCGTAGTAAGTAATAAGTTTTAGTTCGTAATGCGGCTGCTGCGGTTGGAACCCAGCTTGGCAGGTACTTTGAGTTCAAATCTTGGGCGTAAATTTAGAGTCGAGGTACATCGAAACCCCCGAAAGCCCCTTGCATGGATCAAATGGATAGCCCCCGATGCGCCTAAAACTGACGCGTACGTTTAGTAGTCAAACCTACAACGTGTACATTTGGATTCGGCTTACTACTAGACAGGGGCAACCAACAACCAACATAGGGGGAGACTCCTTGCCGAGTCATGTTTGCTCAATGCCTACCTAATCTACATAACATTCATTCATCACCAACACTCTATTTCGTTTACAGGGTCTTTGGAAGTAGGCCCAGGTGTGTGAATTCCGAAAAGGACCCATGCAAAGAGCTAGGAATGTTTCTTCCTGGCATTCTTCAATACATGGGCGGTAAACAACAATATTACTGGACTGACAGACTTGATGCGGCGGGCTGGAGTAAGTGCGTGTGTGAGCCCCTAGAATCGAATTCCTATGTTCTATTACATCGTGTACATAATTCTTAAATGGCACTGGCGGCTCAGGTGGTGGCGGCTGACCAAGCTTCTTCTGCTGGCCCCTTCGCCTCCCTCCAGCTCCCCTAATGTCCCGTGGGTATCTATACATAATACACTCCCTCTCTTGGTGAGTGCTGACGTGCAATTCGCACGTGACCCTGGCTGAAGCCCCTATGTCCCTCTGGATTTTGGCCCTGTGAAGAAACCGTGTTTGTTTGGCGGCGGTGTTGGTGGTAGTAGTGGCGGGGGATGCGTGTCTGTGGGAAGCATCGTGGCATGGGGCCACGGCTCTCTATAACAAATGGAAAGGACACAAGCGGTCCTTGAACGCAGCGACTAGGCCATGATCACCAGGATTGATGCAATGCAGAAAAACGACACGTAGAACCCTTGGATATGCAGTTGCTCACCGGGCGACCCGGGTTTTGACGAGTCCGTTTCAGGAGCCTTGGTGGGCCCTGGGTCCGATGATTGATGCCCGCTGAAGCCAACGGGGGACACCGTCGGTCCGGGCCTCGAAGAGGCCATGGTGGTAGTTACCACCGCACCGCCATCAAGCGTAGTGGTTTTCACCTCAGTTGTGGAGGCTGCTGACGAGGTCGTCGAGGCCGTGATGGCAGGTTTCGAAGCAAAACCGATCCGTGCCTGGTCCATATCAAAGACTGCGTAGACACTCTTCAGGAGTGTGCCACCAAGCAGCCAAGCACCACGGACCACCTCCATTCCGTAGATGTTGCCAGTGCAACGATTCTTGTCGTCCGGTGCCGAAAGGAAATCCTTGGGGATATTTTGAAGCTCTTTCCCGAGAAGGTGAAGCTGAGTTCTGCTTTGGTGTCGCAAGGCATTGTCCAAGTCACTCCATCGTCGGCTGAGGAGGCATCGGGAATGGCTCCGTACATGATCTTGGCATCAGCCGGCGGGGCAAAGGCGAAGGTTGTACCGGTATCGATGTAGGCGAGTTTGTCCTTGATACCGACAGGTTTGCCACTGACGGAGACGTCGTCGAAATTGATGGCCCAGCTGCCCTTGTTTTTGGCGTTAACAGGTGTGTAGGCAATATCCCCAGTGTATTTGTCCGGGTTGGGTGCCCCGAAAGCGATTTCGCCATCGTTGAGGCCGTCGGAGTTGCGAGAGAGCGACACGGCAAAGACGTTGGTATCGACCACCTTGGCCCCCTTTAGGGCCACCAGGAAGTTCTGCGGGCCGCCGTTGCCAATCGAAAGACCCAAGATTCCGTCGAACGGGAAGGAGGAGAACTGATCGGACGTCTTTTTGGCCAGTCCGAAGTCCATGGTGACCGTCATTCCAGCAATCTTGACGGTGTCGGTGACCAGGCTGCCGCTGACGGAGCCAGAGCCGTATTCGACCGAGAATGGTTTACCGGAATCCTTCAGCGAGCTGGAGCCATCCGACTTGAATGTGTTGTGCATCGAACAGGCATCCGACGTGCAGTCGGAACCCATGACCCAGCTGCTGCTGGCGCCCGTGTCGAGAAGCATATACATCAACGACCCGTCCGATCCGAATTGCGCCTCAACAAAGTACGAGTAATCGGTCCCATCTTGGTCTACGCCCGCGCTGTTGCTCTTCTCCGGGGGGTTCGCCTTGACGATGTGGTAGTTGTTTTCTCTGCCCTCGATGGCGTGGTCGGCGGCGTCGGTCCGACTGGGCAGAGAAGAACCGTACTTGCGGGGCTAGATTCTGTGCCACACGGCTTATCACGTTGACGTGAGACTCGTCTCGCTACATCCATGGTTAGACATGTTATGGTTACAATATCCCAGAGAGCATACCTGTTGGCTCGTCGGTGTCAACTTGAAGGTCACAAAACCCAATGGCGGGACCGCCCTGGCCTCGACATCTCGTTGCTTAAGGTTCTCGTGGGGGCCGGCAGCATGTTCCCACAGGAGGGGGTTAACGGCCTGAGTGTTCGAAATCCATAGTGTGACCTGAAGCAAAACAGCGACCCAATACATGATGGCTTTGATGCTGCTAGCAAGTAACCTTCATAGCAGTAGGATTTCCTGGGTAGGCACTCCTCTTGACTTTATTGCTGAAGGGCCTATATCGGTGGAGAGGATCGGGACCGGGCTCGAACACTAGGTAGGCGACGGGGAGAAGAGATCCAGTTATAGTATTAGTATTAAAGATTACGACAACAGCATTGAAGATGGCCGATCCGTGGAGCTGCCCCACCAGAGCAACTAAGAGAGTACAAGAAAAGTGAATTGATATAAAGAATGCAATGTTCCTCTGAAAGCAAGGCGATGGCAGGCGGACGCAGGCATCAACATGTATTTCAAGACAGGAGCAACGCCACTGGAAACACAATTGCAGACAGGTGAAACAAAAGCAGAGGAGAAAAAGGAATCAACGTGGAAGAGGCTCCTCCGGTACGGTAATTCCAACAATCAAAAAAGCAGAATTACTCGAGGACAGCAACTAAACGGCGTTGCTGAACTTGAACGAAAGGAGGTAAGATCAAGAACTACTGAAGATGGAGGAGAGCTGTATAAAGCCAGAGCGTGGGCAAGTGGGGCGAGGAAAAGGTAGGGACTGGGCCGATGCCAGAAAAGCGCCTCATTGATTCAGTCGACTTCCCGCCCAGGAGAGATTCGGAAGCACTGGCCAGGTAGATCATCTGTACTCAGCCCCTGTTATGTGTTCCTTTTTTGGTCGTATCGCCTATGCTTACGGGGGGGCAGAAACGCTGAATGCCATGCATGCAACACCACAGTTGTTGGCCTCTTTCTTTGCCCTTGGCCTGGTAGCCCGCGCCTGGCGCCATAGGTATCATCGGACAATATGTGCGAGGGGCCAAGTGCGGTTGGATGGAATTGCATTTCATCTGGGGTGGGAATTGGCTCGCTAACCTCTCCTCTCGAATACCACGTTAACGGTCGTGGCTCTGCCATGTTCTGCTCCGTGCCATCTTTGCTCTTTGGGTGGTACCGGACATGGAAGGTGGAGAGCTCAGGGGTTGATAATGAATAGACAGTAGCGCCATCTACCCACGCAAGCCACGCCAATCAGATGATGGATCCCCTGGAAAACACCCCGACTTGACCAACTCCAGATGATCACAGACCTCATAGAGGTGCTTGCGTCTATCTGGTGTTTCCCTTCTGACTTTGAGCCGGATACCGATCGTCCTACGTTATCTATTTTCCAATTCTCGCCTCAAGTCTTGATTGGTCGATGACCGACGCTGGTACTTCTCCGTTATTACCTACAAGATACCCAGGAGATGTGTCGTAGGATCATACCAGTCCATCTCCAGCGTGTTGCCGTCTCCCTTTCTTATGTATGCTACGTACGAACCTGGAAGCGAGTATTGTTGGCGTTTTGTCATGCGGAATATTCGGATTGGGGTGCAAAATCGACTGCTGCATGAGAGCTGCAAGGGTGTCCACATCATGTTGCCGCAAATTAAAACAGCAGGGGTTCCTAGTTGGCACTCGATTGGTCAATCCGGATTATGGCCTGCGCCAGCCTGGTGCGCAGGCAGCGCAGCAGGGGCTGCCCGCTAAATGCCCAGGAACTGACTTCCAACTGCCAAGCGGCTCTGTCAGCTTCGTGGTTAAAGTACGACGATCACTCTCCACAGATCGCTGGGTCTCCATTTCAATGTAATTGTGCGACCGATTCTTAAGTCCCATCATCGTGAACATCGTACGTAGGATGATGGAAACTAGCGAACCTCGGCGTGATAGTAGGCTTGCGTTCGGCACAAAAGGCACGATGAGTAGAAAGTATAGTCGGGTAATCTCCAGGCTGTGATATGAAGAAATCTCTCTCCCATGATAGACAAACTGCACTAGTTGTGCTAGTCACCGGCTTGTTGCAGTAGATCAAGAGTCAGCCAGCCAGCCCCTGGCCCCTCGCAGCCGCAAGACAGCACAATCAATAGTAGTAGTTGGACCAATTTGACTTGTTGTGACCAGAGCTGGAATCTGGGCCTGGATGAAGGTGATATGATTAAGGGGGCAGACGGACGGGACGAGTCATGAATGATCCATGCCGTTCTCGTCCGCGTGTGCCCGGACAGCAGACCGCGCAATGCGTGGTTGAAGGAAGCTGGACGCATACATACATCCAGTTGAATCTTGGTCGATAGCCGAATCTCGTGTTGACAGCTGAAACTCGTGCCAAGTTGAAATCCGTGGAGACCGTATCTAAAAAGATGGGTTTCGCTGCATTGAATCTACCAGGAGACGACTGCGCAGATATATCGTCATATGTGGAGTGGCCCATTCGTTAACTAGCTCTCCCGATTTTGAGCGGCCCACTGCCTTGCCCGAATCAATGTTCTAGATGCCGATGAGCCGCCGCCATCGCCGGTGTGTGAAGAGGATAGGGAGTCATTTACACGCAAAAACAACCCGAAAAGCTCGTGACGGATGAACTTTCTTGCGACCAGCATTTGCAGAAATTCCCAAACAGATACATTTGTCCAGTGGAAGGATTGTACGAGATTGAGCGTGTCCTGAAGAACCAGCGAGCACTCCTTTTGCCTCTCCTCAGCGTCGTCGATCCTTACGAGAATCCACTGGAGATATGCCCACCCCGAGATATCATCGTGGTGTTTGAAACACCAATTCTTCACGTCATCCAAGATTGTCTTGTAGAGCAAAGGGGGCAAGGAATCGTCCCTGTTGGAAACATCGAGCAGCCATCTAGCATGACTCCATGCATAATAGTTCCTCGGGTGCCGCTCGGCGGCTACCATGACTACGTTGGTGAGATCAAATCTTATGCGTTCGGACGACCGAAGAGACCCAAGGCTCTGAATCAACCAACGACGATGACTCCATAGTGTGGGAGACTTGGTATGACGGTGTAGTCGAGAGGTAAGCAAGCTATCGACGAGCTGCTGCTCTGCTTGTAAGACCTGCGCTGGTAACGCACCAGTCTGCAACCGGAAGATGATGGATTTCTTCCTGATATTTGCAGCTGTGAGATGTTCTGGGTCCATAAGGAGAATGACAGAAGTCGCTTCCACAATTTCCTCCTTTGGGGGAACTGTCGGCTTTAAGAGATGCTTTGACAGAATCTGGCGAGCGACAAAGAAGGCCTGTACAAGCCTTAATTTCGGTATGGCTATAGCGTTCTCATCTTGAAGAAAGTGCACGCCCGCTTCTAGAGGATGGCTGCTGCCAAGCAGCTCTATCTCTAGGAGGCCTTCGCCAGGAGGATGATTCAAAATGCCGGAAATGTCCCGGTACACTGCGGTTGGATCCTCGGATTTGAGATCCGACAATATGTCATTGTCTAAAGAGCGAGACATACTGCGGAACAACCATATTATTGTAAGATCAGCGCTTCATAAATAATTATCAGTCGGAGCAGTGCCCTCCCTAGGTTTGGACAGGTGAATGGTGTCGCGTCGCGGTAGGAAGCTCCAATGAGCAATGAGAAGCTATCCCGCCGTTATCGTACTCGAGCAATGTGATCAATCGCGGTGTGTGTTGCGTATTGGCGGGGTTGTCGGCGAAAAAGTCGTTTTTCCTCCGACCAGTAGCGGGCCATCAGGTACCTATCCCACCACAGCTCTTGGGCCATCCGTAGGTAGTTGAAGGCCACGATTTTGCTTCGAGGATAGAACCTTCGCATCATCGTCATCACCACAACCTCACCATCCCACGCGCAACAGCACGTACTGGCGGACCACAACATGCCGTCCCTTATACTTGTTGTGTTCCTCGTGGAGCTCGCTGCGCATCTGGTGAACACCATTGGCGCGGGCACAATCAACAATCTGGTACATACACAAGCTGCCCAAGCCCAACACGTCATACGTGGACTTTGCTGACCGGTGACACTATTCCAGCTATGGACCTTATACCTTATGCTGCCGACCCAGACATCGAGGGCGACATCTGAACGAAAGAGCCTGCAAAGCGAATACATGAAGATCCGCCGCGACTTGAATGCTACGAGCAGTCAGGACGAATTTGCGAGATGGGCCAAACTGCGCAGGCAGCATGACAAGCTGTTGGACCAGCTGGAGAAGATGAGTGCGTGGCCTCTTGAATAACTGCCCTCTGCACCTCAATAAGGAAGTCGTTTCTAATGCTGCCGTTCTAGAAAAATCGCATGAGGGAGTCAAGACGAAATTCGACCGCACCGTGGGCGTCGTCCGCTGGACCGCGACCCGAGGACTCAAGATGTTCCTGCCTTTCTGGTACTCGAAAGAGCCTATGTTCTGGCTTCCCCACGGCTGGTTCCCCTACTATGCGGAATGGGTTCTCTCCTTCCCTCGCGCGCCGTTGGGCAGCATCAACATTGTGTCGTGGCAGTTGGCCTGCAACGGGGTCATCATGTTGGTGAGCGACACCCTGACAGCCATCCTGGGTTTGGTCTTGGGGGCGAAGGTGCAAGCACGCGAGCAGCCGATGAAGGCGGCACAGGGAGCAGACAAGCCGAGATCAGCAACAGGATCGAAGAAGGATTCGTGACGGGCGCCAAGATTACCAACAAACAATACGTTAGGTATCATATAGGTGCGAACGTGTAAAAGTTGCTATTGTCATATTACTATGCGATAGGAATACTACGAAAGGCAATGGAAGAATGCATGGATGTCTCTCATCTTTATTTGACGCAGAGTAGACCATCGCCGTAGCTGGAAACTCTGTAACACGATTGAGATGACTCTTGGCAGAGTACTTGGGCTCGTTCTAGGCGTCTTTTTGACTCTAGCGACTATTGAGGAAGAAGTTCGCGAAAGCTTCGAAAGCGCCAAACTACATAGATAAAAATACGTCTCTCCTCACAATGACCTGACCTACCTGGAAACCACAGCTGCAGGAAATATACAGAAACGTAGCTCTCTCTGATCAGTCCTTTCTTGGATGAACCAAGACGGAAGCGCGAGAACAGTGTTTTGGTCCAGCAGCGGTAGAGGAGGGTTCATGTGGTTTGCAGAGGGAAAAGTTGATGTTGTTAGTGAAGTAAGAAAAATTCCTAGGCTTGAGCACATCACCGAGATTTTAAATGATGGGGATTTCCAGCGGATGGAGCCAGCTACGGACCGACCAGACTTCTTTCTTGGCCAATCGTCCCAAAGCGTCCTTCTCAGCCACATCTCGAGTGGCTGAACGGGGAAGAAAGCTGCGTTTCCAAATTTAGAAAGAATTGAGGGTCCTCACTTAAAGGAAGCGACCGGATGACGCCTGTCGATGGTCCCTGAATCCTAAATGCCAACTGTCAGCCTTGCATCGTTTGGCGCCCGTTCTCGGAAATAGGTTAAGGTTTCAAGAGGACAGAGTGAACAAAAATGCTCGGGTTTGGACACTGGACTTTTTGATCTTTTTTCTCATACTCCCAAATATTATTCACAAACAGGCTATGAAGACGGCAAGATGGGGATTCCAGTCTCTTGGGGAACGTAAGTTGGCGGCGCCTTCATTGATGCGCGCGCAACAGCTACCGTGTTAACATGTATATATAGTATCAAGTCCCTCCTGCTCTTCTTTGGCCCTATGCTCCTGCCCAAAGCCATAGGATACTATCGCACCTTCCGCGCAGGACCAGCCGCCCAGGGACTCCGGATCCGTCGAGTCTCCCCGCCAGTAGCGCGCACCCTCTATGCGCTCGCCATTACCGTTCTCATCTATCTGGTCATTTCCTTGCCCTTCTTCGCGCCCGAGAACCTCTTCGTGCGGACCCAGAGCCGCCTCCAGATCCCTACCGATGTCCTCTTCACGCGCCTCACATCTCTGCGGCCCGGCAACATCCTAACAGACGCCGAACAGGTCCTGCGCTCCAAGTTCGTCAACCTCGAAAGTCGCCTGCTCTACCTCCAGTTCGGCCCGGACGTCTTGGCCGACTGCCCCTTCTGCAACTCGGACGACCCCCGCTCCTACTTCTACTACGCCCTGCCGGCGCTGCTGGCGCCGCACCTCCTGAACCTCGTCGTGCTCTCCGCGGCGACCTCGGACTGGCTGTCGGGGCGCGAAGGCCCGCGGTGGCGGACGACCGTGGCCATGACGAGCTGCGCGGTCGCCGTACTTGACGTGTACCTGGTGCACAGCTACAACTACCAGGCCAACTCCCGCGCCACGCGCCTGCAGGACCTGGACATGCACTACTGGGACATGCGGACCTACCGCGCCGTCGCGCTCGCGCTCGTCAACGCGGCCCTCGCGGCCCTGCTCTACCTGAGCAGCACGAACCGCGCGTTCGCGGCGCCGCCCGACCCGGTCGAGCGCGTCGAGGCCACCACGCGCGCCCTGCTGCTGACCAAGAGCAAGATGAACGCCGTCGGCATCATCAAGAACACGTCGATCCGCGACGAGGAGCTGCGCCGCCGCGTCGAGGCCTACTGGACGCACGAGGGCCGGCTGATGCGCGAGGTCATGGAGGAGCGCGAGGTCATCGAAGGCGTGAACGACGCCCTCGAGAACCGCATCAACATCGACGCCATCTCGCGCGACGCTGAGTCGTATGCGACAAATATCATGCCGCGTGCGCAGGAGGATGTGCAAGTGGTGAACCAGCAGGTTGTTGGGTAGAACTATTAGTTTTATTAGCTTCTCTCCTGTAGCAGGAGACATAAATTATAATACAGATAAACTATTTGCTTCGTAATAAGCATCTCAAGCGTTATTGTATGTGTCTAATTCTTGCCTGAACGTGGTGATGTTATTTGGGCTGGACTTGGTGTGTCCATCGAACCCCTTTCAGCGAGTTCAACGTCAGGAGTCGTGATGATACAAAATGGACAAGGTGAGAGTTGGAGAACTTTAGAATCCTTCTATTCCTCGTACATTGGCCTTGTATAGATATATTGGGATGGGAGAAGGGGCATAGCGCCTGTGGGACTCTACTACTTAACCTTAACATGGTATTTTACGACATCGATGCTATGCAATAGCTGTTCCCTTCGCCCTTGATGCTACAAGCATGAGTACGTACATGCATTTCTCTCTAAAACGCCGCTGGGATGCCACGTCCCCTCTCTCTCTCCATGCTTTCCTTTATATCTTTCGCAGTACCTTAAACAAGTTCTCTTTGAGTGTGTCTTCCTTCTAGGTGCATCATAATACCAAGGAAACCAGGAAGCGAAAGAGAGAAAAGACGAAGACGGAGAATGCGAAGTCAAATATAATAGACAGATGCCCTATGAGCCCTGGTGATTCCCACCTTTCGTATCTGGCTTTGTCGTCGATCCCGTTGTCCCCGTTGCTATACTCGACATGCTATCCTTTCTTGACGTCCCGCCCGCTGAGCCCTCCTCGACCGACCGCTCCAGGAAACCGGCCCACAGGTCCGCCAGCGACTCCCCTTTCGCCGACGTCGGCGTGGTATCGGAGAAGAATTCGGTGTTCAGGGACGGCGTACTAGGCGTCCGGTGGAACGGCGAGGTCGGCAGCCTCAGACTGTTAGTTGAAGTTCCGGGCCGCGCCAGGCCGGCCTGCTCTCGCTGCTCTTCTGTCCACGTCAAGAGCCCCGCGATGATCTGGAGAATCTGGAATTTCTTGGGATCGGACCGATCCAGTGCCAAGAATTGGAGGAAATGGTTCGTCACAATTTGCCTGTCCAGAGTCAATAAACGCGGCTTGTTAAGGTAAGCATGTGAGGGACATACTTGTCGATACTATCCTCAGGCTTCGTCTTCTTGAGGTAACGAAGCGCTTTTGTCAGGTGGTCGTTCAGAACGATAGCCTCATGCCTCAGCTTGCCAATGAGTAGGTTCTTCTCCTTTACCTCTTTCTCAAAGGGTGCGGTTCGCTCTAGTTCCTTCTGCATCGTCTCCTTACCAGCTTCAGCCTCGAGCGCTCTGGTATCGGCCTCCTTCACCAGCTTCTTCATGGTCTGGAGCTGTTCTTCAGACGACTCAACCATTTCGCGCAACTCTCGCCTCCGAGCTTCCTGGATCTCCTGGAGGGCCCTCTGAAGACTGTCTACTGCTTGCGACTGTGTATCCCGTTCGGATGCGGCACGCTCGTAGTTATCTCGTAGGCTAGCGATCTGCTCCTCCAGGGCGGCCGTCTTATCGGCCAGATTCTCTCGGATGGATCGTTCTTCCATGGCAAGAACTTCCCAGTCGCCCATGGCATCTTTGGCGACCTCCGCTTCTTCCCTGAGATGCTGGATTTGTCGTGTCATGTCCTCCTTTTCCTTTAGCGAATTGTGCTGCGAGAGATTGTTGCGACTCCGTAGGCTTGACAGTTCTCTGTTGGCGTCTTGAAGCTCTGTCCGTAATCCCTCCATCTGTTCTTGGTAGGTCTCGTTGCCCCTTTGTAGCTCTTCATTCTCGGTCTCTAGTTGCTCAACGCGCTCCTTGGCCCCTTCCAGCTCTTCTCGATCTCGCGCCAGTTTGCTTCCCAGCGTCTCCTTGAGCTTGTCGACTCGTTCTCGGAGAGACTCGTATTCCTCTTCGGCGAGTTCCTTGGCGGCCACGCTCTCTTCCAGGTCCGACTTGAGCTTTGTCGTCTCTTGGGCATGTGTTTCCTGTATACCTTCCAATTGTTTTCGTACCTGCTCCACCTCGGCTCTCAGAGCCTCCCGTTCCTGCGACATGGCTTCTAACCTGGCGCTCGTGTCGGCGCTTGGCGCAGAGCTGACCATGGTGCTTTGTGGATCTTCACGAGAATGACCATTCGTTGTTGGTGTTGCTGTTGGCGTTGCTGCGTCGCCGTTCGGTGATTCTGTATGTGTCGGTTTCTGGAGCAATCTGGTCAGCCAATCCTGCTAGGGGCTGCTCTCCTGCCATGGCGGGATTGCAGGGTGGTCAGAAGCTTACCACAGGAGAATCGGGGCTGTCGGATTGGTCGTCGTCTTCTCCTTGGCGCTGCTCGCCGTTCGGCAGCGTGGCATCTACAGATTTCTCATCGGGGGTGTCCTCTTGCTGCTTCTGCTTGTTTACATTGTTCTTCTTCTTCTTGTTGTTCTTCTTTTTGTTGGCGGAAGCTGGACGGTTTCGAGTTAGCCTCAACAATGGTCTTGCTGCCGATGGGGACACTGCGGCGACACGGACCTGCGCCCGCCTGTTGCTGGGCTTCGGGTGGAGTCATTCTCGTGTGGGTGGTATGTGGTCTAGAACGTCAATGGTCGAAGCCTGCATGGGCAGCATGGGTGCAGTCGGAATTGGTAGAAATACCGTCACTAAAGAAGCCGTCAACTACTGGGAAGTGGTGTTTGCGATTCGGATCCCAAGGTCTGTCGTCGTTCAGAAAGTAAAGCGGGTCGGATCTCGAAACCCACACGTAAGCCTTTCAAGCTCAAACTTAGCAGCTGGACTTGGGCCTCTGTGTGTGTGTGCATTCGCTGGACTTACAGCACTTATTATGTACGAGATTAGTTGGTGTCGCCCCGCCTAGCCTCAATCCCTCTAGCTGTACCGTAGGCATCTGATCTGACCTGACTTACCTGAAAGTTACGTACCCGAGTGGCACCCCCAAGCCTGTAGTACCCTCGTTGGTCGGACTGACTGACAGCTTGACCAGCGGTTGTTGTCTTCAACATGCACACATCACGGTATAAGGCCACCTAAGCCCGTACACATCATATGGGAACAGAACTGACAAGCAGTTAAATAACATCAACTACTCTGGAATACTGATGTCGTATTCAACCCACTATCTCCGGCGTCTTTGGCGGTACCTATACAGCACAATAGTGTCTGTACCCCGGTTGAAAGTCCAATACGAGGTTGTGTTGCCTTTGAGACACAACAACTGCATCTTCTCGGTCATATAACGTCACGAATGAGGCATGTACGCTTGCTGTTGCGACCTCAAGCAATACAAGTGTGTCTAACATAGCAATACGATTCCAACTATAAAGATATGTTGGCCTAGTTGTATCATCGGATTCCTGCCTCGATGACTTATTGAAGCTTGGTGGGTGACAAGAACATTGAGCCAATCACATGACCTCGCTGGTTTTCGTAGTAAAGGCCCAGAGAATCGCGGCACTCACAATTTTCTCTCTTCTCTTCTTCACATATTTTCCCTTCGCCAGCTCAAATGCTTGAAACAGCCTTGCGCCTTCATTGCGTGTTGGTAGGCCGTGTCATCTAGTGCAGGTCGAAGTAGACCAATTAAATGCCTTTATAATCCTGCTGTTTGCTCGACTTCGTGTCCATGAGTGCAGTGGGTTCGCTATGCGCATACATTTCGCATCGTACGCGCCAAAACTATGTACATGATTCCAATCTTCTTGATCCGAGTTTCTTTTGGCCCTGTGATCCTCATGACTTGGTTACGCGCCTAGTAGTCCATACATATAATCATTCTGCCAGCCTCCACTCGCTACATGTAAGGCCTGAAAATGGCACCTTGACTACATGTTGGTATGTGATTTGACGCTGGATAGACCCATGCGTTACTTAGGCCTTGGCCTTCCTTGCCTTGCTGCCCTTCTTAGCCTTAGCCTTGCTTGCCTTGGGGGAAACCACCTCTTCAGCTGCCGGTTCCTCGGGCTCGGGCGCTGCTTCGATAGCCTGAGGCGCATCCTCCTCGTCTGTAGGAGCAGTCGGCGCCTTCAATTCTGGGGTATCAAACTCGTAGCCCAGCGCCTTCAGCTTCGCCGCCTGGTCGACGCGCTTCTTATTCGTCCTCGCAACCTTCTCTGCCCACTGCATCTCCGTCTTCGGTTTCTTCAGCTGGTTGGCAGCCAACTTCGTATGGGGGATAGCCTTAAAGCGCCTGTTGGACCCTATCCACATGCTTTCGTGGACCTGAGATTGAGGCACGCGCTTGACCTTTAATATGCGTCCAAACACTGTACGCGAGATGGTCAGTAAGATGTGGCGGTGAAAACTTGCAGATGGTTGTCGACATACTCAGATAGTTGTCCATGCTCTTGACAACATAGTCGGCTGTAGATTCCTCTGCGAACTCGATAAACGCGTAGTGCTTACTCCTGCCCGTCTTCTTATTGCGAGAGACTCGGAGGTTCTGTTGATGCGATTAGCCCTGATCCCGTACAATAAGAGCTGCCCATGGAGCCTCTTTACCAAGATATCACCGAATTGGGTAAAGTAGCTCCTCAATTGGTTTTCGAAGAAGCCATGGGGAATGTGGCCAATGTACACAACACCGGTTTCCCCCTTTTCACCGTCGTTCGACTTGGCGCCCTTCTTTGTTGGGGGTGGTGCGGGTATCTTGCCGACATCGTCGCCGTCCTTGAATTCCAACGCATCATCGGCCTCGTCATCCTCATCGTCGTCACCGTCTACTCCTGCGAGCTTGAGGATCTGTCTCTCCTCCTCATCCTCCTCCTCCTCCTCCTCAGAGAACGTCTGCTCATCATCCTCGGGGGTTTGTTCGGGCTCAGGCACCGGTTCTGGCTTCGACTTGGAAGCCTTGGTCGCCTTCTTCGGGACGGACGAAGACTCTACCGCCTTCTTCTTCTTGGGCGCTACCGGACTCGTATCCTCGGCAGCTATTACTATTGTCAGCTACAGGACGTCGAGTGTCGAGAGAAGGGCTGACGAACCTTTGCGCTTGGGCGCGGCAGCGGCCTTCGTTTTGGCAGCAGGCGCTTTCGCTGTACCTTTGCGATTTGTCAGAAATATGCCATGTGCGATGTAGAGCGGATTCAATAATTACCTGAGGCCTTGCGGGATCTGAGTTCTGGAGCCATTGTGATGATTTATCGCTGTACGTGAAAAGACTTCAATTCTCTAGAAACTTTTCTCATAACTTTTTATCTTGATAGCGATAGGCAAGTTAGCAGGTGCCAGGGTCCTCCAGTAGCTCCACTTCATCGCGCTCGGACCCGCTGGCAAGTAGTGGTCAACGAAGCTTTACCATTTCGCATCAAATGGGATTTCTTCAGCAGTCGTTTATGAATATTTTGTTCAACCATCTATCACAGGGAACTCGAATGCTCAGAAGCTGCCACGTCTAACTTTTGATTCTGCCCTTGTTACGTCGTGGATTGATTCTCGCCCTACATTGCTTCCATATTCCAAGGCAGCCATTGCAAAGCTATCACTCCTGGCCAATCAGAGTTAGCAAAGGTGTTGACTTGACTTACAAGAACAAAATCGTATCTCTAGGTAGGATACGGAACAGTCTCGCCTAGTCATCCCAACTACGAGAGCAGAATCTCACTGATTCCGCTCATCATCGGACACCTCCCGCTACCTCTTGAAAACGATCCAACCGTTATTGAGGCCTCTGCCAGAAGTTACTTATTTTCACCATCAACATTACAAGGCTGCAGCGGTGGCAGTCCCATCCAGCCATGTTCAAAATGGCATCAAATCAACAAAATCTCACACATGACGAGGTTTGGGACGATAGCGCTCTGGTAGACTCCTGGAACGACGCTCTTGACGAGTACAAGGTACTATGCGCTTTGTGGAAGTTGTCATGTAGGTTGCTGACTGTATTCAGAAATATCATAGCATTTATCGGCATGGTGGTAACGTCGACGACCTCCTGAAGGAAGATGAAAAGTGCGTGTCCCTTGACTCGGATGAAAGCGTCAACACTCTTTTGGTATCATGACTGACATAATGCTATTAAGGGCCACTGTGGCTTCAGATGCCAAGGCTGAGAGTAATGACTCCAAATTACAACAGCCTCCGTCTGTAGCAGAGCAGGCGCAGGTGACGGATGACGAGAGCACGCGGGTAAGTTGCGATACATTCGGTGGGATGGATGTTCCCGCGAAGATCAGAAAAGCTTGGCACGATAACGTTTCTGACACCCTGGAGAAGAATGGCGACGAGGCTGCTCAGACCGCTCAGCCCAGCGCAATATCAACAAGCCGTCCGGAAGGCATACCAGCACCACTGCTAGGCCCAGGTAAGTGGCCAAAAAATACTCCGCCTCGTCTACATATGCATGTTAGAGGACTGCACATATGGTAGGACCCCCAGATTCGCAGTCGGCTAACACGGCTCCAGTCCAAGATGAGGGTCTGAAGAAACTGATGATGTCCTGGTACTACGCCGGCTATTACACTGGGCTCTACGAAGGGCAGAAACAGCAGTCGCAGCAGCAATAGATTGGTGTGCCTGGGCAGAGATCGGATGGGCACTGGCTCTATTTGATCGACCAACAGAACCAAGATCCGAAACGTGGCAAGTTGCAGAACCGGATGATAGCGATAGCGTCTGAATTTCGTCCCTTTTCTATCGTCAACACGTCAACTCTTCTCGGCTTCACCAGGCTACCGAGCACAGAATCAAAGGCGATTTTCTAATACCGTGTTGGGCTGCTGCTGATAAGATGAAGCATCACTGTCTTACAGCCATTTGTAATGTGGCTGTTAAATGATTTCAGCTTGCCAAGTTATATATATTTCAGAAGCATAGGCCCGGAGAGTCCTAGCGGAGCCTATTCTACGAGCGGATAGTCCTGGACCGAGGCAAAGGCCCTAGAGCCAAACATGTTGAATTGGCATGAATACCATCCCCATTGCTTGGTGTTAAATGCAACGCTGGCTATACGGCCATCCGTTAAAGAGGCCTCCATGAGTTATAGTAGAAGGGAGTGGGAAAGGAGCCACTATTCTTGCAGCAGGTGGCAGGCGTAAACAGCATTAAACATGAGCTTGGGAGATGCAGAGCTGATATGAGAATGACGAATGCCATGCACGCTGGTGAGGCGAGTGCTAACAAGTCATGAATAGGACGACAAGGGTCCATCAAAAAGCGACATCAGACTGAGCTTGTCTGCAACAAAATTAAGACAGGCCCTAAGAAAACATGATGAACGGATCGAAACATGAGACAGCGACAGACAGGATGACGGGTCGACTGGACGGGTGAAAGGCCTGCGGCCAAGGAGGATTGGGGTAACGGAACGGACATGCTACCCCTGACGACGTTTCTACTCAGCTCTTGGGGTCGAAACGTAAAATCGACATACCCATAGGCAAGCCTTGGCGGAGGTCAGGCGGGAAAATCGGCACAGGAATACGCAGCAATCTCGAGCAAGGTAGCATTGTTAATTACGTTTCCAGGCCTACCTAGTGACGAAGAATAGCACGATATCACTGTACCCGAGTTGAAGAATGGGTCATGAGTTTCCACCATAAAAACGTGCCAGGAAACGGCCTAGAATTGCTATAACGGCATGGGTTCGTATAAGCTTAAAGTCCCCAGAGGCGTGAGAGACCAATCGCACTTGCCGCTCGCTACCGGGCGGATAGGACTAGAGCCGTTCGCTTGCCGTCCAATGCAACAGCCGTGGGAAGGACTTGACACCGAGGACGACCGCAGCAGAGTCAGCCGGCCGGATGACAAGATTGTCCGTCTGCAAATGTCATTCCGATGACTAGTCTGGCAGCCGGCACTTTTGTTCATCTGAAGTAATTGTCAGTGTTGCTGTCTGTCTAGAGACGGTACTTATATTGCCGTGCAGCAACGAGGAAGGAAGTGGTATATTCCGACTATACAGGTCGCTAGAGCCAATCAGGCATAGTCGGACAGGGGACCGTTGACGGTAAAGCAGGCAGCTAGCAAGGGTGCCAAAACACGACACGAGACGTTTCTGTCACATCCGACCTCCTGCGCCAACCGGAAGCGGTAATATCAGGCTGCGAAGGGCCGCAATGAACACCCCAGGGACGTCGCATCTCCTTCATCTTGGTTACTTGGCGTGGAGCAGCCCAATGACGGGGAGCACTGAGAACGGTCAGTTCTCCGCCCAAAAAGGTTCCCTTTGATCGGACGCCCCTCCACCCGAATAGAGGACCCATGCTGTTGCTTGGCATCGCGAAGGCGCTGGTCCTGTTTCGAGACCAGCTCCTGGCCCGGGATGGCAGACAGCAGGACTCTGGCTCGGCTGTGATGGAGCAGCGGCCCTCACATCGCACATCCCTCATGCTGCGATATAAGCAGGAGCCGCTGCTCGCCCTTTTCGGAATCTCGCTCCTGTCTTTGTGGGTTCATTCTCTCATACTACTATTTCCGTTCTACAATTGCGAGTTCGCTCTTTTTGCAACACTTTTCCGTTCATTTCATCCTCTTCTCCACGAGCAGCGCTCGCCCAATTACGGATCTTGCGCCAGTTCTGAGAATCCCGGCCTATTCGAGCAAACTATTTAAAAACAAGAAAAATCCAACGTCAATCCACCATCCCGACGGCGACTTCGACAGTCACCAGTAATACTAGTTCATCATGAAGTTCTCAGCAGCTCTGTCTCTGGCCCTCGCGCCCCTGGCTCTCGCAAAGGCCGTCAACAATGTCTACCCCGCGCGGAGGATGGAACACAAGGGTGCTGCTAAGGGTGCCGCAGGTGGCGCTCTCGCCGGTGGCGCCTTAGGCGCTGCGGCGGGTGCGGGCGGCGCGGCCGTCATCAACGCCGGTTCAGTAACACAGATCATCCTGGTCTGGGCCAACCCCGGTGGAGGCGCTGCCACGACCACCATGAACGAGCAAGTCACCGTTACCCAGACCGTGACCGCCGGTGCACCTCCCGGTGCCTCGGCGCCCCCTGCCGCCGCTGCCACTCACTCCGTAAGTACTTGTCTCGAGCCGCTCTTGCAGTCCCGTTTTAGATGCTAACATCCCGCAGGTTATTGTTGGTGGCGCCGCTGGTCTCGTATATACCCCCGCCGAGGTCAAGGCCAAGAAGGGTGATATGGTTATCTTCACCTTCATGTCCGCGAACCACACTGCTACCCAGTCCACCTTCGACAAGCCTTGTGACGCTATGCCCGGCGGTATGGACTCCGGCTTCCAGCCCAACGCCAACAACACCGTCAACCCTCCTCCCCAGGTCGCTATGCAGGTTATGGTCGAGACTCCTCTCTGTAAGTTGCCACCCCTCAAGTCTTGACTACCCAAGATACGAACTGCTGCTGACCGTTATCAAAAAGGGTTCTACTGCAGACAGTCCGGTCACTGTGGCAAAGGCATGACATTCTCGATCAACCCCACTGCCGAGAAGTCCCAGGCCATCTTCCAGTCCATGGCCATCGCTCAGAAGGGCATGGGTGCGCCCAGCGCCATTGTTGGTGGAGGTGCCGCCAACGGCACCGCTCCTCCCCCTCCCCCTGCCGGTGGTGCCGCTGCTCCCCCGCCGCCCGCCAAGGAGGGCGGTGCTGCGCCGCCCGCGACCGGTGGTGCTGCTGCGGGCGGAATGACCCAGGGTGTCGGCCAGCTCGCTCCCGGCTCTGGCCAGTGCATCTGCGCCGTGTCCTGTGCCCCGGGCTCGTTCCCTGCCGTTGCCGCGCAAGGCCTTGGCGCCTTCGGTGGTATGCCTGGTGGCATGCCCGCCGAGATGGCCGAGGCATAAATGTACTCTCTTCTCATGTGCGATACCTAATTCTGCAGCTATATTTGTATTTGCATCGGGGAGGGTTTTCTTTATGGGAATGAGTGGGGGGCGTGGCTATAACGAAATGATATCCTGCTATTTCTTCTTTCTTGAAACACTTACGCACATTATGGTGGTCCGATAACTAGACAAGAGGAAGTCCCTTCACACGGGGCGAAGGGCAACGTTGACGTTTTCTCATTTTATATATTACGCTCGATAGAAGCCGCGTTGGGGGCTTCTTGAGTTTCTCTCCACAGGTACTGGAGAGATGGGTAGCTCCCACCCCTATATGACTGGGTCGTATTTCCTGTTTTTATTTCTAAACAATTACAATTAATATGTCATTGACTGACGAGGCTCTTCTCGGTGTTGGTTGGGCCTCTATCGACGTGATTTGTTCGAGCAGTCACGGCCTTCTTTCTGCAATCTCTTCTCTTTGCTGACTCGTTCAAGGGTTCAACTACTACCTACCTGCTGGCCTGAAACGTGCCAGGACTGGAAGCGCGGCCGGCCCGGCCTCATCTTCCAAACTGTGACGGTTGACTGACTGGCCACATTTCTGGTCACATTTGGGGGGCATTGGTCTATGTTGTTATAAGCCATTCTGTTTCAATTCTGAGCCTGCGGAAGAAGACAAATGGATATATGACTGACCACGTAGCTTAAAATTTGAGTGTTCTGGAACTAGGCTCTACGAAAAGGGATTTCGGGTAGGTCGGCAACCATGCATACTTTCGTACCAGTCTGCAGCCTCACGAGGACGACGCTCTCTTAATGCTTTCCTCGGTCAATCTCCGCTGTATGGATAATGATAAAGGGGGCTTCGTGACTTGTCAAGGTCACCGAATATATTGACTAGGTCTTGTCTTGGATCATTATCATCCTGTCCCTGGGGATTCCCCGGGAGCTGCAAGCGCAGTAACAATGTGAACGATGTCAGCGATACGAAAATATCAACTTCTGAGTTATTTGCGTTGAGCAGAAAATATTTCATCAAGCTCGCAATTGGGACAGCCTTTGCGGAGAGAAACGACAAGATGATAGATTGTGTAACTTTATTAACAGCAAAGAGTAAGATGCTTCCCCGAATACCGGTGCCTCTCAGACTTCCCGCCCTCACAGTCTCGACTCTTGTCGCTGTAGGAATTATAGTCATGTTAAAATCGTAACGCCGTGTATCCGGGCAGGGCAGCACAAGTGGCACCGGGCACTTGGTTTGTGTCTATCGTATCGGTTCTGTATTACTTCGCGGTTTGCTTCTTCGCATCGGCTATACATAAGAACGCAGAATCAGTATTGAGGTTTGTCAACGAGAGACGGCGAGGAAGGAGGATCGCCGTTCCAGATTATGCGGGAGGAAGTATAGTATAGCGTGGGAACTTACCGGCAGCCTGCTTCTGACGCATCAGCTCTGCGACCTTGTCCTTGTCACGCTGCATTTCGGCGCCGGTCTTTGAGTTCTTTGACTTCTGTAGTCCCCCAATGGCGTGTCAGTGATGCTCCAGAGTCCAGGCAAGTCAACAAGTAATCACACATGGTTAGCACGGTTGGCATGTGTCTAGCAAAAGGACAGGGCTGCCTATGTCCTGTCCTGTCCTCGGGAGCCTGCAGCGAGCGTTGTCTCGCTGTCTCGGTTGTGTAAAACGGATGGCTGTTGTTCCCCGGATTGCAGACAGAAAGAACGGAAAAGAGAGAGACAGAGAGAGAAGAAAACAGAAGCCAAGACCACCAATTTGGGTGAGACCTACCTGTGCGGCTTGGGTTTTGAGGTTCTTCTCACGCGCCTTCTCACGCTGATTACCGCGAGCCATGTTTTCTGGTTTGTAGTGCTAGGACAGAATAGATACTTGCGTTGCTGCAATGCTAAGCGCTCTCCAAAGCAGACGAGAATAGTAATCGGAGCGGTGCGGCGGGGTAGAAATCACAGGGCCCTTTTCTTCTGGAGGTTTCTTTCTTTAGTTCGTTAAGGTTTCGTTGGTTAGGAACGAAAGATAAAATCGGTCAGACCGTCTGGTCGTCAGATCGGATCGGAAAGGGGGATGGTCTTTTGAGGCTGTGCTGGGAAAATCGATTGCTTCTATGGAAGTCTATGGGCTGCTGCCGCCGCAACCAATCAATTTTCTTCTTTTTCTTTTGCACTTTCTTCTGGGGCGAGGCGGGGGAGGCAGGCGGTTTTTAACCGCCTGAGCACCTTCCTTGGGCTATGGGATCTTAAGCGCGGTCGCGCACGTTTCTCCAGTGTAAGTGGTCTCGGTAGGCCTAGGCCCAAAGCGCCTAAGCACACTACAGGCCTCCGGGTTAGGAATGAATCAAGTCTTGCTGAGTGCTGTACTGCAGACTGCAATCTACAATGTGTAGGCAGGCAAATTTGCTACACGTATTGAGCAGACGAGACCAATGTTATGAACGTGAAGCGCTGCGTTTGCTACCCCGTCAGAACAAACATGATGTTGGTTGTTCATTCTTGAGTAGATTTGAAGGGGCGAGAGGCGTTACAGTCTTGCATTCTCAGAACTGTGGTGTGGCGAGCATTGATCCAAGTACTTGATTAATGAAGGAGCATCCACATCTGTAGGACGTTTCTACTTTACTCAATGCGACATATCAGAAAGACATATCTGATGTCCTTCCGCACCATACGGATGTTGGGTTCAATCGACTTGCCATAACTCCCGTTCGTGTAATACACTTGTAACAAATCCCGGTCTCGTCAAGCTCACCAGCAGGGTGTTCCTTCGTCAAATAATAGGTCTGTAGGTTACACGGCTTTCTCTGCTGCATCTCAGGTCTGGTCATCAACCAGTACAGTCGATTGCTTCTTTCTGGGTTCGAGGGAGCCCTGGTGGGACTGGCCATAATCTAAGAAATGCTGAAACAAAAGTCGTTGAGGTTGCTTGCCTCAATAGCCAATCGAAGGTCAACCGACTAGTCCTCGCGAAATGCCTTGGCATCAAGCCTGCAACGGGCCCGAGCACGATTGGACGAGGCGGCTCGCGCCAACTCAGAGCCTCCGCTATCATCTCATGCGTTCCTCCGCACAATCTGCTAACCATTCAGGGTCTACGGGGCAAAAGATGATTGTCATGGCGAATAGATTAACTTGTAAGAACCTAACGCAGCCGCCGCCACACACTATGGCCACCTTCTCGACACGGAGTAACGAGGGAATGGTACCCGAACGACGGTAAGGGAGCGCCTGCTTGAAGCCAGAAACATGCGCTCTGGCTCCTCTTGACCTGCGAGTTACCCTCGACGGTCTTCATTCGGCCTCGGGCGGCAAGATTCATTGGCTGGAAACAACTGGTCCCGTCGAAACATTGTCCTATTGAAACGGGTTCACCAAGCCGGACTGCCGGACTTCTTTTTTAGAAAGCTCCCCCTGGCTCGGGCTCGAGGGTGCCACAGGTGTGTTCGTCCAGGATTGGATTGTTCATCGTCTAGGCCGAATCTCCACCGAGTCTATTCGATGGAGCTTCTTTATTCTCTTTAAAACAGCGAGGGCCGCCGGTTCATCAAGATCCTCCTTGTTTCCTCGCTCTGAGCCGCGATAGCTTCATTGTTCCCAGGGAGACAATCATAATGACATTGCCTTGGCATGTCTTTCTTGTTCACTTCCCTATAAGTCTCACTGGTGAAATCGACTTCCTTGTATACACCATCTTTCCTTCATACCAAACTACCTACTACAGTTCCTCACGTTCTTTTTTACATCCTCCATCTATTTTATTTATACGCCAGTTCAGCAACGGATCTGCGAGCCAGATAGTCGACTTTCCCCGGAAGCCCAGCGTTTTCATCAGGCGTGCAAACTTTCCACACCCTCTTCAGCAACTGCAGGCAGTTATCCCCGTTGGTTTACCCAGAAACTCATATACATGGCTAGCACGAACCGGACCACTGATAAATTCGAGCCCAGAGACACAACTACTAAGCTCGATCAGCTTCTCACCATGTTCAACGTTGACCGCTCGTCGAGCGTCAAGGGCTCGGCCTACATCATCCTCAATGTCATTCGCTCCCTGAACATCTTGGTTCTCTTGCTCATTGCGGCCTCGTCCGTGATCCTCATGATCCCGGCCAAGATGCCCGATGGCTTTACCTTCTTTAACGACGTCGCCCTTTTCTTCATCCTGGTTATCTGCATCTTTCTCGCCGTTTCGGAGCTTCCTTCCTTCAAGACGATTGGCTTCATTCAAGCATGGTATACTCGGAACTGGCCAGCAGTCGGACCTCATCGAGGCCTGAAGTGGTTTGGCTTGGCCATGGTCATCTTGGGATGCCACACCCTCGGCAGGCTCAGCGACCCCCGCAACGGTCCCAGCCACATGGCTCTGCCTTTCTGGCGACTCTGCCTCGCCGGCGGCATCCTGGCCATCACATTCGGTATCGTCAACATCGTCACGTCGTGGCTCTTCAGCGGCGAGGGCGGCTTGACCGCTCGCGAGCTCCGAAGCAACGGTGCCGTCACCTCGACAGAAACATACAGCAGCAGAAAGGCCGACCCCTACGATACGTACTCGGAAGACTACGAGAGCCACCGCAGCGCGTCGGTGAGAAAGGAGAAGGGTAGGTCGTTCTGGAACAGGGGCAATAAGAAGCCCAAGATCAGCCGACCCATGCCTTTTCAGCCCGACCTCGAGAAAGGCGAGGAGGTGATTGACGATCCCGTGCCCAGCCGGTCCTCGCCCGTCATCCCCGGTCTGCAGCGTCCTCCTTCGGCGCTCCACCCAATCCACGGACGGCACCCCAGTAACCCTAATCACCTGCGACAACCCAGTGGCAATCGTTATTCCCTTGCCTCCAACGTCGATCAGTTCTCCCAGATCTAAGTGTGGAAACGATAAATTGGTCGAGAGCGCATGATATGCAATTAATCTACGAAAAAAAGGGCGGAAAGGTGGCGGCGTTGGTGGCTTTGCTTTGCACGTGGTATATATATACCCTGGAGTTTTTTGAGAGATTAGGTTTCTTTCTACATATGATCAGCGCATCTTAACGCGCCTTGAAATTAAAGCTTTGTTCACTTCAGCATGCTGGTCGATCCCTACATTGTATCCCCAGTGTCCGGTTGTGTGTGTGTGGATACCGGCTCTCTCAAGTCATATGGTCAAGACGTAACACATGTAGCATATCCATCTGCTCGACTGACCAACTTGCAAGTCTTGGGTATCTTGCCCGTGACGAGGAGAACTTGGATTTATCAACTCCTACAATATTCACGGTATGTATCGAGAAGACAAGCAAGAGTAAGCATTGCGTTGGGCCCTCTCTTTTTCCTCAATGGTATTCATCGACCTTAGTATCCTCGGCCTATTCCTGAACCAATTGACGCTCCTCGTAGAGCTGAAACCCGGGTCGGTGTCGTCGTAATCCCGGGTTTTCGCTGTGTATTCGGGGCCATATTGTGTGCAGTTGGCTTAGCAGTCTGTTTCGTTATTGCCGATTTTGGTTCAATCGAGTCTCGGTACTGGATGGCGCAAGTTTTTATACTGCGGCCAAGGAAGGGGTCATGTCATGTTAATTCAAAGCAAGGCAGTATATCTTTCTCACCAGACGTCGTCACTACATGATGAAATGAAGGTTTGGGCATTTCGCAAGTCTCATGATGCAGAGCACTTGGTTCATTAGTTAAGTAAGTATACGTAATCTCTTGTAATATACGAACGATATATAAAAGCCATAATACTAATTAGGCGGTTTGGCGAAATGGTTGCCTGGAGGAGTGTTTTCCCATCTGTACCAACTCATTGTAACTAATCATATCTTGATATGGCACACGTCAACAATCCAAGGCTCCTGCCCTCCAAAGGCTTGTATTCAATGCTCCTATAAAGAAGTCCAGTCATAGAACGTCTTCCCTTGTTGGTGAAAGGGATGATTGTGTCCATGCTAGGGATATGATATGTACATAATGAGTAAGCGGAACAAGGGCGGGCTGATCATACTGAATGGATACATGTGGTACGTGCGTGGGCCAAGGTTTAGCAGATTAGGATTAGGCTAGATCCCGACTTGGTTAGCAGCGCATCCATCCCCCAAAGCTGACAAGACTGTGTCTCGCAAAGGGCAAAGGCATCTCCGTCCTTCCAGCCGAGCAACAAAGCAAAGCTTTTAAGAACAAAACAAGAACACCCCAACCCCATCCAACCTCCGAGCCCCCCAAAACCCAAGCTCTGCGCTCTTTCGCTTCCAACCGCCTGCTTGACACTCTGTCCCTAAATGAATACAACATCGAGGTTTCGTTAACCACAACTTCGCGCCCCCTCCGACGACCACCCGCGACGCTTTCTCATTCGTTACCATCACACCACCAAGCCAAAGTCACGTCACGCGCGCCCTCGTCCACCCGCCCGCTGGCTCGTAGAAAACAACAAGCTTGAACTGATCAAGAGATCACCATCCATTCCAGGCAAGTACGCCTGCCGGCGTAGTGGTCATCTGTAGCTCAGGTTGGGACGATTTCGGTGGGAAGATACAAACCTGGAGAGGTGGTCTCTGTTTTTTTCGAGGCTACCTTTCTCGCAGAAAAGTCGAGTCTGGCAGAGGAGTGCAAATCTGTATCGTGGGAATGAACCAAGATCCAGAATTACACATCTCCGTATCCTTGATGAAGAGACCCTTCTAGAAGGGTGAAGCCGGGCCATTGTGATAATTGTCAATTGACGCACTTGTTCTCCTCATTGTGCAAACACTCTAAAGAAAAAGACGAAAAAAAAAACAAAATCTGGGCGACAAACTCTGCGCAGCTCGTCTACAGACTTTTTCTCTCGTCATCATCATTACCACTACCACTCCCTAACACAATTTCGGGGAAGCAGAGGGACTTGTCTGTCGTACGCAACACTTAGCCATCAACATGGCGTCGTATCAGGAATCCGAGCACTTCGCCGAGGATTTTCGCGAAGCCCTCGAGGATCTCCAGGTGAATAACCGATATGATATTCAGAATTTGACCATGATCGCAAGAGAAAACACAGAGCATGCCCTTGCTATCGCGCAGACGTTACAAAATCACATCAAGAGGGTAGGTCGAAATTGCTATTTTTTGCGATTTTCATTTGTCTACTGTTGCTACCACCAATATTTGCTAGCAGCCTAATAGCCTGGAGCCCTATGAACGTCGACAAACTGTTACTTTGAGAATTCCTCCATGTACAACTGCTTACCAGTCTAAACAGGTCGCATCGCACAAGAAGCTGCCTTCGCTATATGTACTCGACTCCATTATCAAGAACGTGGGAACACCCTATACCCTGTTCTTTGGCAAGAGGCTGTTCGAAACATACATGGACGCCTATGCCTCCGTGGATATGCCTACCCGGAGGAAGATGGACGAGATGCTCAAGACCTGGAAAGAGCCTATCCCGGGTTCCATCGATACCCGTCCGGTATTTCCGCCGGATGTGACGCGCCCTATCGAGAATGCCTTGATCAAAGCTAGAACCTCGGCCATGGCGGCTCAGCAACAGCATTATCGAAACGAGCAGCAGCTTTTAGGCCGCGGAAGGCCCATGCCTCAGCAGCCATCCGTGCCATACCGGAATACACCCACTCCGCCTAACGTTCGGCCATCGTCACAAGCCAGTGGTTATCCTGGGAACCACTCAAATGGGGCCGGTCCGTTTGGACCTCCGGCACAAGCGACTGGCCAATATCCCCAGCACCAGGTAAGTTATTGTCGCCCATATAAGCCGCGGCCCTACACTAACTCGCCCATCCAGAACATCTCCATGCCAACACGCTCGACACCTCAGCCAAGTGCAAGCACGTCTGCCTTCCATCCGCCGTATCCTGGAGGCTTTGGAATGCCACAGCCCGGAATCAGCGTAGATGCTTTGAATAATGACATTCAGCAGCTCATCGCAGCCTCTAAAGCTGAATTTGCACGCAACCCACATGATCCTAGCATACAAACAAGACTGAAGGCGCTCTTGGATTTGCAAAGTATTCTTCAAACCCAGAACTTGCCGCAGGATCAATTAGTGCTCATAAAGAATCGCATTGCTGAACTTGCTGTGACTATAAGGGCAACTCCTGCCCAAACCCCTACACCTGTACCTATAGCATCAGCCGTAGCAGTAGCTCCTCCTCCTTCAGCTCCTCCAGCAGCGCCGAAGGTTTCCATAGACTCTCTACTGGGTTCCGGTGCTCTGGCGGCTCTGTTGGCAAGAAGTTCTGCCACACCACAAGCATCTACACCTCAGCCTCCCCCTGCAACGATGGCTTTACGTTCACCCCCGCCTCAGAGGGTTGAGCTTCCGAAGCCCGCAGCTCCTGCGCCTTCCGATGCATTATCACTGATGGAAATGTTGCGGAAAGCCGGCATGATTCCTCCGCCCTCGACAGGCCCTGCAAGCGGCGGTACACCCACCCCTAACCATATACCATCTATGCCGTCGCTGCCTTTTCCTCTTCCCAGACCCGCGGTATCAGGGCCTCCAACCGTGGAAAATATGACAAGCGATATCGCCTTCACGGCCTCTTCGTTGAAACAGTATGTTGCCTACCTACCTACCTACCTACCTACCCCCTTTTCTACTACATGGCCAGCCAGCTATCACATATATCACAAATCACTGATGCCAAAGAAATATAGGTTCCGACCCCATCTCATCCCGTTCGTGTTCGAGTCGCTCGGGACACAGTGTACCCAGTGCGGCCGCCGGTTCAAGAACGACGCCGAGGGCAAGCAGAAGAAGACGGCCCACATGGACTGGCACTTCAAGGTGAACCAGCGCATCGCCGAGGCCGACAAGGCGGGCCAGAACCGCGGCTGGCTCGTCGACGAGCACGACTGGCTCAGCACGCGCGAGACGGTCGACGTCATCGGCGGCGTCCCGACGGCCCAGGCCAACGCGACCCAGGGCGGCTCCGTCGCCAAGGCGCCCAAGATGCGGTACATCCCCGTCCCCGACGACCCCGTGCTGCTCAACAGCGTCTGCCCCATCTGCCAGGAGAAGTTTAAGCAGGTCTACCTCGACGAGGAGTGGGTCTGGGAGGACGCCCTCGAGGTCGGCGACCGCATCTACCACGCCAGCTGCCACCACGAGGCCACGGGTGGCAGCAGCACCGCCGCCGCGGTCCGGTATGGCGGCGGCGGTCGGGGGACGCCAGAACCGGTTTTGGGCAAGAGGAAAGCAGAGGTAAGCTTTTTTTCTTTACTCGTTCCCGCCCCCCTTGTAAACGTACATATAATATCTTGACTTAAGTACTGACCCGTGTTTTCTTTGAAGCAGGATGATTTGACTAGCCTGAGAGCAGGCAAGTTGAAGATGGAGGCCTAGGAAGAAGACGATTGAAGGACCGACTGATCCTACTCTATCTCATTCATACTGTATTTTCCTTTCCTGCGAGCCTTTGCTCGTTATACGTTGATTGCATCAGGGGGCCAGCCACCAAGCTAGCATAGCCTCTTCGGCGTTTTGGGGGTCGCATTTCTGCTTTATTGCGTTTGGGATGCTTGGTTTGATGTACATAGGGCGTCACACTCAGGCTGGACGAATACAACTTTGAAAGCATTCTTCGCCTTATCAACGAAACACACATCCCTTAAGGCTTTATCTTCTCCAGAGGAAAGGAGGAGGTAGAGCCCAAATTAATCGATTCATTCCATCAAGCCAACTAGCCTAACTCCCGACTTCCCTCCCTAAACATAAGTGACCTGCCCAATGTTGAAACCCCCATGAAAAGACCGACAATTGATGATATAATTACACAAGAACCTCGGAGTCCATGACCAGCGTTAGCTCCCTTGCTGCTACACTTCTTGAATCAATCGCTTGAAGCACTGCAGTTGATCCTCCCACATTTGCCTTCCTTTGCCATCCGCCCAACGCTCGATCTGCTTGATGCCCTCGAGGTCCGCGCGCATGTGCTCCTCGCTCGTCGTGCCGTCGAGGACCGAAGTGCCCCGCAGGCCCAGCACGAGGGCGTAGAAGGCCGTCTCGCGGCTGACGCCCGGGACGCGCGCCACCAGGTCGCTGACGACGGCGGACTTCTTCACGAGCTGCATGTTGCCCGTGAGAGTCCAGAAGGTCTGGTACACGACCCCCTCCTCCCCGGCAGCGGCGCCGCAGCGCCACGTCGTGGCCCGTCTCCCGGTGGAAGCGGTTCTGCGCCACCGACGGCCGGACCCCCACGGCCCACTCTGGTGTGCCTTGGGCTTCTTCGGGCGGCAACAGGAGGTGCTCGACAATCCCCGGGCTGGCGTTAGCGATGCCCAGGTGCCGGATTCGGTCCGGCACGTACGCCTCGAGGGCCTGCCACACGGCCACGGTTTCTTCGAGCGTCGGAAGAGGCGAGTGCAGGACCACGCAGTCCAGATATGTCGACGACAACGCGGCGTTGTTGTAAGTGTGGTCGTCCCCCGTTTGTTGAGACAAAGAAGCAGCAGAAGGGATGCAAAGATTCCTCAGCGAACTCGCCACGCTTGCCTTGACTTGCTCCTGGAGCGGCGCGGCCGGGTCGTACGGCAGGTCGTCCGGGTCCTGGCCGTGGACCGAGGTGAACTTGGTCTGCAGGTACAGCTCCTCGCGGGTGACAATGCCCTCGGCCACGGCGCGCCGCACGCCGTCGCCGACGAGGCGCTCCTGGTAGTGGCGGGGCTGGGCCGCGGTGTCGATGCCGCGGAAGCCGCACTTGAGGGCCTGGTAGACCAGGTCGGCGGTGGCGTCCTTTTTCCAGGCGGTGCCGTAGATGAGCCGCGGGGTCGTGGTCACCCAAGGCGACGAAGAGCTGGGCAGAGTGAGGTCCTGGGTCAAGCCGCAGGACGGCTTGGGTGGCGGCGGTGGGGTCTCGGTCGCAGGGGAAGCGATATTAGAAGTTTGAGTATCCATGGTTTTTGATATGTTGTTGGCAGTGTGAGATAAGGAGGAAATCAAGGATGATATGTTATGTCTTAGCAAGCAAACCCGGGTTCGTGAACTTGGGGCGCCAAGTAGTCTCAATGACATGCTCTTGTCATAGGTTGGAAGGATGAATGGTAGTTACGCGGTCACTCGATGCTTCTGTTCGTTGGTAAGGAATAGAATCAGTGCAGGGTTGATACGACACTGTCAAGTGTAAGTCGGGAAGTAACCTAGCACACTATACTCGAAGGCAGGGGTTATGGGTTTGTCCACTTTGCATCGAGTTCAGCCCCCGCGTGGGGGAAGGTATTCTGTAGGTTAGTGGGTATAAAGATCGAAAATGGATGACGTCGGTAGCACAAGCTATCGTTACATTGCGGCTTCCTTTTTCTGTGATGCTGCGAGAGCAGTACGACCCAAACTGAGGAAGGAGACTCTCCCTAAGGAAATAATCATATCATGTAATCAATCGTCTCAACTTCCATGTTTTAAAGTTCCCAGGTTAGGGGCAAGCCGCAAGTGCGATGTCGTCGACTAAGGAAGGTGGTGACAGCCAGGCTATTACCCCACCTTCCAACGGGAACGCGGGCCAGCGACCGTTAGAATGAGGAGATGGAGTCTAATATTCCCTTCCTCTCTCCCTCTCCTTCCCAGTGTCTCGATCTCTCCTCGGCTCATTAAAAAAAGGTGTACTCTCTCACAACCATCTCGAGCTGCCGAGTTGTCTATACTCTACCCGGATCAAGGATTTTATTGTCTTACCTTTTCTCGCCTCCGTTAGCCACATACCTATCAAACTTCGACGCCGCGCAACGATGGCTTCCCAACCGCATACTATCAGGTGGGGTATCATGGCCACGGGCGGTATCGCCCAGAGTACGTCCCTCCTGTCCACTTGTAATGGACCAAAGTACCCCCCTTTCTGACCTGGAAGTGCATAGCGTTCGTGAAGGACCTCCTCACCAACCCAGCAGCTCGTGATGTTCACGATGTTGCTCACAAGCTGGTTGCCGTTGCTTCATCCTCATCCAAGGACAGCGCCGCCAGTTTTTTGACCAAGGTCAAGGCTCCTGAAGGTGTCAAGACCTACGGCTCCTATGCCGAGTTGGTGGCCGACCCAGACATTGACATCGTCTACGTGGCGACCCCGCACAGCCACCACTTCCAGAACACCAAGCTGGCGCTGGAAGCTGGCAAGAACGTTCTCTGCGAAAAGGCCTTCACCGTGACCGCCTCTCAAGCCAAGAAGCTGGTCGATACAGCCCGATCCAAGAATCTCTTCTTGATGGAGGCTGTATGGACTCGATACTTCCCCCTCAGCATCAAGATCCGGGAGCTTGTCCAGTCGGGCATCATCGGCCCAGTATATCGCGTCATTGCCGACAACTCGTTCGGAAATGACGGTCCTAATGGATCCCTCACCTTCCCGGATGAGAACCGCATGGTGAACGTTGACCTTGCAGGAGGTGCTCTGCTAGACCTGGGCATCTACTCTTTAACATGGTTGATGCAGATCCTGTACCACTGCCAGCCTGAGCAAGAAAAAGAGGCACCCAAGACGGTTGCTGCCATTAACAAGTACACCACTGGCGCTGACGAGATGACCAACATCATTCTGCAGTTCCCCAAGCACAAGAGCATGGGGATCGCCATGACTTGTCTTCGTATTCCCACCGACACCGACGGTCACAACAGTGGTGGTCCTGCCATCAAGATTCAGGGACCCTTGGGCGAGATCCAGGTCATGGGCCCAGCCTTCAAGCCGCTGCAATACCGAATCGTCAAGAAGGATAGTGCGGGTAAGGTCGAGATTGTCGACTGCCCGATCCCCCAAGACAAGGAACGAGAGTGGGGACATGGCATGTTCTGGGAGGCCGACGAGTGCGCCAGATGCCTACGCGACGGCAAGAAGGAGAGCTCGACGTTGCCCTGGAGGAGAGCATTGTCATCATGGAGATCATGGAAGAGGCGCTCAAACAGGGTGGTGTGGACTATCCGGAGCTGATTACGACGGACGTCTACGATGCCAAGAGCCCACTGAACACGGGAAAGCGATAAAAAGGCTGCTTGGTTGGATGTGTAACATGCTACTGCAGGGAGTGACTATTCTGTAGATATGGAGATGTGAAAGAGTGGATGAGGCAGTATAGTATCACTCTTTGCATGCTTTGCTTATTATATTGATGGATAGCCAAGGATGATGGTGATCAATTGACCCCATGCATGTACGTACAGTACATCTTGGTAACCCGGGATGTTAGATGCTAGCTTAGGTCAGATCTCGGTTGCTTCCGGGCCGGATCGAGTCAGAGGCGCTCAGGCGATGGTTGCAACGCGAGTCATTGCCCTACGGCCGCTCAAAAGAATTGTCCGATGCAAGAGGAAAGCGGTCGCATGCTGGGCTAACTGTTCTCGAATCTGAGCTATAGTACCAGCCAGCCACTGTACCAGGTGTAGCCTGCCTGATGGATGGGCCGAACTGGCCGAGACTTGGGTTTTGGAAGTTGGTTGTAACCCCACGCCCGCACGCCCAAGCCCTGCACGCCCACAGACAGCAGGCCATAACGATCTGCTGTAGGGGTGGTAGTAGTACCAGGGTACCACTAGAGCAGAAGAGGCGCCCAGTTGCCAGCGGCCTGTAGGTTAGAGGCTTTGTACGGTCAGGATGTGTAAGTGAGGAGGATCATCCGGTGTACTTGGCGGCATCTGCGAGTGTCGGTCAATACTAGAGGATGCCTAGTGCGCTACGTAATGGCGAGTCCAGGCCTCCATAGTCGAGGTCGGCTGCAGTCGTCTCGTTCATGCAAGGCAACCTAACATAACGCCATGTTGTCGAAACAAGGCAAGACACGAACCTCGAACTGGAACTGGAACTGGGCGGGTTGGGTTGGGTCCGTGGCTGGCTGTTGGAAAGGCAAGAGGAAAGGAAGGGGGGTTTTCCAAGGTACAAGCAACGCAAGTACCTCAAATTGATTTCATTTGGGCAATTTGTAATGGGAATTAATCAATTGATTGATTCTCGCAGGTTGTCGAGATCAAGTGATACAAGTTGAAGTACCTCTGTGGCCGGTAGTGGCAGATGGAGGGGGAAACAAACCTTAAGCAGACCACCAACGGTTTCCGGCATCGATGATCGATCCCATCCCGCCCGCGTGCATTAACGACAACATCAGACAACCAGAGGCATTGTAATATTATGCCATGAACTCCAAAGAAGACATCAAACGGTTAGATCCAGCAGCTTCCCGTTCCGTATGCCACCGTGACATACAATTACACATCCAGACAGCACATACCTACAGCTACAGCACACCACCTATAGGTACATGCTTCTTCAGGCGGTGTTAGTGCATGAAGACGCTAAATTCTTTTTTTCCCTCTTCTCTCTTCGCGGCTTTTTTTTACGGCAGCGCCCGTGTGGGTGGAAACGACCAAGGCCCAAGTGAAAATCGCCACTACCGGGGGTTGACTCAGGAATTAGGACGTCAGATCACCCCCCCGTCACGTACATTCTCCTCTTCACTACCGTGCCATACCCTGTCTTTTTCCGGCCCTGCCAGCTTTGTCAGCCGAAAGGGAGAGAAAAAAGGAACTTGTGGAATTGACGTGTTCGTGCCCGCTCTAGTAGGGACAGGGATTGGGGAACAATCCTGGAAGGCGGGAAAAAGACCTCCGGCGTGTGAGAAAAGTTCTAGGTTTGGGGCGGAGGAGGAGGAGGGGTCCACGAGACTTCGAGAGCAGACGAAGAAGAAAGAAAGAAAGAGGCGGTGACCGGTCCGGACTCTTGGGCGCCCAACCGAAACAGAGCAACTACGTACATACAACCTCGTCAGGTTAGTAAGTCGGAGGCATTTGTTGTTCCCCCAATTTGCCCATTGCGACACCGCCCTGTGCCCAAGGGGGACGAGAGGCAGCTTACTAGGGGCTTGGTTGGCTGGGGGTTTAGTGTGTGAGTGCGTGCGTGCGTGTGTCCAAGTTTGGTACACACGTCGTAGTCCGTCCACTCCGTCCCAAACATGCAACCGACGATACCGGCGGCCGCTGACGCTGCTGCTGCTGCTGTTGCTTCTGCTGCAAGTCAACAACCAAGCAGTGGTAGCAGCGCAGCGTCGCATGCAGCGGCTCCCACCTCTGCTTCCGGAAAGGGAATGCAACCTCCCATCACCGCTACTGCTGCCACCGCTGCTATAGTGCCCGTGCCGCCGTCAGGCCAAAATGACAGCACCACCGCCACTGCCACCTCAAAGGGGTCGTCGTCGTCATTGACAGCAAATGCTGCTGCTGCTGCTGCTGCTGCACCGCCATCCACAGCGGCCTCGCTGGCGCCCTCCTCGTCCTCGGCCGAGGCCGCCTCGTACGAGGCAACGCACGTGCACGCCGTCTACGAGTCCATCGCGCCGCACTTCAGCGCGACGCGCTACAAGCCCTGGCCCGTCATCGCGGACTTTCTGTCCTCGCTGGCCCCGGGATCCGTCGGCTTCGACGTCGGCTGCGGCAACGGCAAGTACCTGGGCGTGAACCCGGCCGTGCACATGCTGGGCTCCGACCGCAGCGCCGCCCTCGTGCGCTTCGCCCGCGACCACGGCGGCGTCGAGCGGTCCCAGGACGTCGCCGTCGCCGACGGCCTGACGCTGCCTTTTCCCGACGGGCGCGCCGACTTCGCCATCTGCGTCGCCGTCATCCACCACATGTCGACGCGGGAGCGGCGGCGGGAGGCTGTGCGGGCGCTGCTAGACTGCGTGAGGAGACCGTCTTCTGCCGAGGCTGGTGGTGAAGGTGGCGGCGGTGACGACGGAGGTAAGATTCTCGTCTACGTCTGGGCTCTGGAGCAGTCCAACAGCCGGCGCGGCTGGGATGAGGGCTCCGAGCAGGACCTCTTGGTCCCGTGGGTCATGAAGCAGAAGAAGGAAAAGAAGGAGAAGAAGACAAAGGGAAAGGCGGCAGCAGCAGAAGAGGGAGCAGAAGCAACCGCCGGTGCTGCCGAGGATGGCAACGAAGGGAGTAGCAGCAATGGCCCTCCTCCTGCTGCTGCTGCTGCTGCTAACACCACGTACCAGCGGTATTACCACCTCTTCCGGAAGGGAGAGCTGGAAGAGGACGTCGAGGCCGTGGGCGGCAAGGTCGTGAGGAACGGCTACGACAAAGACAACTGGTGGGTGGTAGCAAGCCGGTGCAGTTGATCTTGAATATCGCATCACAGAAGAATAAATAGAATTTTAAACAAAAGTTTGACATGTAGTTATCCATGTTGATGTTACTACTATAAATACAGCAGGCGCCGTGTGTGTGGTGATGATGATGGGCCACTACCACTACTACTAACACATAAACCATTTCCGATTTTCCAAACTCCATGAAACTAATAAGAGCATTAGAGTTCTCTCTCTCGCCATATCTAAATCTTTCCTGGTCT
The DNA here is from genome assembly GCF_038363925.1 of Apiospora phragmitis. Lineage (NCBI taxonomy): Eukaryota > Fungi > Ascomycota > Sordariomycetes > Amphisphaeriales > Apiosporaceae > Apiospora > Apiospora phragmitis. The sequence goes on along the minus strand of NW_027117400.1, from coordinate 3,847,935 downwards.
ATCATGTTGTTCGCGCGCACGCAACTTTCTTGTCTACCCGTCCCACATACACACTCTTCTTTTTCCCCATTGCCTTTTCAGTTTGTCAATGCCAACGATATTCTTGCTGTCACTTCCCACCCACAGGAACCCGATAATTCGCCTGTCCGCTCATGATGCGTAATAGAACCGAAAGACATTGGATAAGAAAGTGTCACCCAAGCAATAGGTGAAACGATCCCTCTTTCATGGCACCTTTGCAACATGCGTACTGTTCCTCCGGTAGAGATTTGTGGGGCGGATGGATGCTGACTGCATCGTCCTTATCGCTCCTAGCCATGCCCTCCTCCCCCTAACAAGCTATGCTTCAGAGGAGAAAAGAAGAAAAGTGCGACCTTTTTTTTTTTGGTCATCTCACCACCCCAGCAGGTGCCATGGATATTGTGCGTGGTTAGCGGGAAAATAGAAACATAAGTAAAAAGCAAGAACAAGATAAAACCAGGAGGGAAACAAGACAATGACCATGATTGCCACACACACACACACCCCCCCCCTCCCTTATCCCAGAACACTCCAGCCTTGGATGTCTCCATGCATTTCCCGTAAGCCATATGATCGCTCCGACCCGATGCAACATGCGTTCTCTCCCGTGTCGCTCCACGAGAAGAGGCAATAAAACCCCCAAAAATGTCACCAGGTGCAAATACCCCCATGCAGTTTAAATCAAACATTATTCCAGTCAACACCGCCAAAACTTCGACCCCCATTTCTGACTTGAGCACTTTTCGTGTCCCGTGTGATTATTCATTGTCATGGCATATGCCGCGGCATGACTCGTTCTAGCGGTTGCGGATCCAGATGTCTTCGCCGATTCGCCTCGGCCTGTAGAAGATCCGGACTTCTTCGGCGTTTCGATCCGGCCGGCTCGAGGGGCGGGTAGGCCATAGCGGGGATGAATGGACCCGGGCTCGCCGTGGCGCTCTGTGCGGGACTGACGCTAGGAATCCCAATCGAGTAGGCCGGTGTGCTGTAGGGGCTGACCCCGGTGGTCAACTCTGCTAGGCCAGGGAGCATGCCGGGCCGCTGCTGACTCTGCGCTTGTATCGGTGCCAAGGGGCCGCCAGGTGGTGGGTAATCGTAACCGCCGGGGCCATGTTCGAGATGGGCTGGCATGTGAGGCGGCATACTGTCTTTGCGTGTAACAATCGGCCGTGCCTGTGGTATAGAGGGTGTTCGACCGTAACTTCTCGTCGGGCCGACCATGTCGCGTGGAAGACTTCCCTGTGAGTGCGAGTGGCTATGACCCCGCGGGGGCCCTCTTGCTTGTGCACTGTCCAGATTGACCGCCGAGAGCGCAAAAGGCACAACGCCTGCTCGGCGTGCCATATCATGTTCACCAAGCTGCCAATGCATTGCCTCTGCCGCCCTCCAGGGAATGGCCATCTCTTCTGCAACCTTTGCCCACATTTCGGGTTTGAATCTGTGTCTAGGTTAGTGGCTTGCCATTTGCGCAAACACCCGAAGGATGACCGCAAGTAGCTCTCCCTCCAGAATCGCCATCTCGGCCAGAGCACACTGCTCGGGAACGTACCTTTCGTAAAGCCTTGCCAGTTTGTTTTTGCGCTCCTCGTCCCATTCACTTCGCCTCTCCAGGTAGTTTTGGTAGTGAAGCCGACAGCTGATCGCACTCCGGCCCGGGAGCCTCTTGGAGATGTCCTCCCACTTCATGCCATTTCCCCGAAGCTCGATGATGAGTGAATCTTCCTCGGCTGACCACTTGCTCTGCTTCTTGGCCGGTGACTCTGATGCGTGAGGTGCCATGATGCGTCTTGCAGGAACACCCAGACCCGGGCCCGGCTCCAGACGGGGTGCCGCATACACGGGGGGCCCCAATGGGCACGGCGGAAGCTGTGGCCGCCACGGTCGTAGGTACTGAAGCTGCTCGATGGTGTTGGGGAGGAGACACGGAAGACTCATATAAATCAGAACCCTTGAGGAGAGAGGCGATATCCACGGTGGCGGTCTGTCGCCTACTGAGCCTTGAGTAGGCTTTTTTTCCTCACAAAGGCGCTCTCCGCGCGAGTGCCTAACGGTGCATACAGAGTTTCGGTATAAGAGGAGACGACGTGCCCCACGGTATCGTTAAGTTCAGTGAGTGAATAACACACGGACCTGGAGTGTACGTTTGTCAAAGAAGCCGGCAAGAGTTAACTGAGAACTTTCGAAACAGTGGTCCAAAAAGAAGGTGAAGAAGAAGAAGTAGTGGTGGTAGCGGTAGCCGTGGCAGGAAGTGGTGGTTGGTTGTCCGGCTGAGATGGGTGTTGTATGCAAATAGAGTAGTAGGGCGGTTTGGTCTGAAAGTGCCAGTCTTGGCTCGAAGATGAGACGAGTGATTGACCGTTGTTGTGCTTCGTGGTTTGGGAAGGAATAAGAAGAAGAGGCTCCTCGGGTGCAAAGATCCTGAATCAGTCCAGTGTGAGTCGCGTTTGGGAAGATATCAACATGATTGGGTGCTCGCCAGGCAACTCTTAGGCCAATGAGGGTATCTATCAGTGAAGACTCAACGCAGACTCCAGTGGGAGGTACCAGGATGGAGGAATACGTCAGTTGGCCTTGGTGACTTTTCCAGAGTCTTGCGGGCCAGAGTGACTTTATCGTTGGTCATGTCTCTAGTGGAGTGTCGTTATAGACAGGAAGCAGGGTAGGGGGAGGGGATCCACGTCGGGAACTTGCGTATTGCAGATTGAGACAGAGGGAAAAGAAAAGCTGCTAAGGGAAATGTCTAAAGAAAGTGGTAGACTGGAAGCTCTACAGTACTTCACGAATTGATGGTAGCAGTGGGGGAACGAGTGCAAGGGTCAAGGAAACAAGTCCAGCAAGTAGACCGATCACTGATGGGTACCAGAAAAGGAATGTTGACATGGGAGAAGGGGGTGTGAGTGGGTGTGAGGTGAGGTGTGTCGAAACATACAAAGTGTGGATCCGGGAGCCAGTTGTCTATATGTACATCGGTCAGCTATAGTAGCTTCGCTCGGTGAGGCAGAGTCGGTGGCGTATGACACTGCCAGAACAGAAAACCAGCAAACCCCAGCCCAGGATCGTCTTGCTTCCGTGCCGTACGGCAATGCCAATTTCAAGCATGGACGGGCTATTTCGGCCGTGGTTCACAACGAGCAGAAACGTGGTCTTTGTCGATCAAGCAGAATCCCGAACCTACAGTCCAAGGGGGAGTCGGGACTGGTTCTTCGGTGAGATCGGACGTTGCTGAGAATAGGCAGATGGCCCTGGGAGTCTCAGATGTCTGATAAGTTGAACAGATGAGCTGTTGGCTCTGCGGGCTATTATGGACTAGGGGCTGATGGCATGGCCACGAAGCCGTGCATGACCTCGCGGTGAACAGTCCACCACTCTCCATCTCACTCGCCAGTGCGCTAGGCCAAGGACAAGACGAGACGACGACGAGCTGATGGTCTGGCCGGCACAGCGCGTAGCGTAGCATTCCTTTTTGGGCCTGAAGTTTAGTCAAGACGGCGACGGGTAGCATGAACGTCGCCCGAACATAAGAGTGCGCCCAGTTTTCCACCGTGGTTCAAAGATGGGATCTCCAGAGGCAGGGTTCTGCCGGTAAGGCTCAAGCAGAAAGAAGGTGTGTCATGATCTGGGCACCAACCGACACGAACCTTTTGCAGGCATGGGGTTCGCTTTGCAGGAAGTGGATGGAGTTTGGGATATTCAAGATGGATGTACATGCATACCAAGCATCATCCAGGGCTGTCCTGGCTGGCCCCAGGGCTCTCTGAGAACCCATGGGGTTTCCCATACTAACGAGGTAGCGTAGGGCAGACAGTACCTACCGGTGTACAAGGGCACGGAGACAAAAAGATAGCGCGGGAGAGGTATAGAAGCGCCAGAGAGGAGGTAGAAGAGAGCAGGTCGAGAGAGGATATTTCCTTCCAATGGGATGATCAGGCGGTGGATGATGAAAATGTGGCTGCCATGAAACTGCATACGACGGTGGAGACTTTGAAACCCGTTCAGCGAGCGATATGCGACCCCAATTGCAACCTGAGTTGAGGCACAGTACATGGCCAGAGGTACCTTCGACTTCTTTCCCTTTTAGGGCCTCGGCTGCCCAGTATTTGCCAAGTGGGACATTGGCACTGCCATTCCATATCAATCCCGATGCCGACCAAGAGAGTCAGTTCATGTCGTAGGTATATACTATCCGTTCTATTACTTTATTCATCCATCCAATGCACTCCCTGAACTTTGTCTACGGCTGATGTGAGAGAAGAAATTTGGAATGAAGATGGGACGGCTTCACCCTCTTTTTTTGCTCTTGCCTTCCCGTCTTGACTTTTTGATTCAGACGTTGAGGTTGAGTGAGACATTTACTAACCTTAAGGCCTAGGTATAGGTGGTGGTGCCTACCTACTACTAGTAGTAGGGCAGCTAGCTGCCGATGACCTAACGTGTGGTTCCAGACCAAGCATACGTGCTAGCATCGCGTGTGTCCGAGTACAGTAAGTCACTTGACTACGAAAGATGCTGCACAGTACGTGTAGTGTCAGGTACATCAATGGATGGGCGATGGGGGTAGGGTGAGAACGAGGATGCGTTTGCAGGTCTGCATACCGATTGGGTGTATTCGCTTTTTGTAGTGTTTGTGTGTGTGCTGTATATAGATGGAGAGCGATAGTCCTAGACTCGTAGTTGTGTGGTGGTCGTTGAAGGGAAGGAGATGAGGTGTCAGATCGGTAAACCTTAACCGTAAGCGAGCAAGCGACAGGCTCCAAGGAGAATGGCCATTGTATATATATTGCTCCATTGGGAAAAGCAACGTCGAGACTTGTCGTATTTGACTGGTCATAAATAAAGGCAAAAAAACAATTGCAGAAGAAACTCCCGCCAGGGCATAGGGGACAAAGGTCTTTGTTCCTTCGGGGAGTAGGTTAGCAGGCGGGAAAACGAGGCTCGGGGCTCTCTAGGCGCAGGTGCAGGCAACTTGCAGGACCGTCTCCAACGTCTGTGCGGTATTTCACCTGTACATGTTGCTTAGGGCCGCCTAATCTTCCAATTGAGTTCACGTCTGGATTTGAAGTGAGATGTCGCAGGTCGGCATGGAAGCATGCTGCTCCTGAACACATGTCACAACTAAGGTTCGGGTCTCATAAGACGGGTAGTAAGAAGTATACCTCGGATGGTCCAATGTTCCAAGCATTTGGGTGCATCAGGATTCCCGCTCGCTCTTGTCCTCAGCTCTCACAGCTCCCGGCTCAGCTGAGGTCGCCCGCTCACGTGGTCTGGTAGTTCATCACGAACTGTGCAGGTAGGTAGGTAAAGTACCTAACACACACTATACATATTCAAGATCTCGGCATTGGAGCACCAGATTGAGTACCACAACCAGTAAGATCTAGATTGAATTAAAGCAAATAAAAAACTGTTTGACGGCAGGCAGGCTTTGAACACTGGTCCAAATCGGGCATCCAGGTCGGGAGTCCAGAGGGCTACCTACTATACTAGCTACTGGGCTTGTAGTAGTAGTAGGAAACAAGTTGGCACCCATCGTCAATGCCTCACTGCCGGGACCAGCCCTCTTGGGGTTGATGAACTGGCGGTCAGCCATGCATAATGCTTTTGCCTTTAGCATGCCAGGTACTTAGCCACATGCGTACGTACGTTCATCAACAACCGATCATTATCACTACGCATGGCATCTATGTGTATGCAGCTACGTGTGTAGTCCAAGCAAAATCCGGAGGCGGTGCCGTACCGCTCTTTCATCGAAACCCCATCTGACGGATTTTCGAGAGAAGAAGAGGGTCGATGATGGCGTGCGTCACGACACACAACCGCCATGAACCGTGATCTGCCCCCGCCATCCATGGGAAATGTGACTCTCTCTTACTCATGCAGGCTGGATTATCCATCATCAGGCGAACCGGACCAATCCTAGATTTTCTATTTATGTAAGGTAAGAAGGTAAACATTATCGAGCCACGCCAGGCCATCGTGTGATATAGGAGAAGAGCAATGCTACCTTATCTTTACCTACCTAGCTACATACCTGCTATCAAACAGACGAACCTCTTCTACCTACGGCACATATGTACACCTCCATCTTTCTCTCTGGCACTCTGTGGCTGACGGTATGTTTCGTTTGTGCGTTCTTTTTATGGTCTTCCTGACTTGGCTTGTTTGTCTTGTCGCATCGCATACATACAGTAGGTGGCTGGTGATAGGATCAAAATCCCCGTCGGCTCCTCGCCTTCCTTTTCGACCTTTGCAACGCCAGGCTTCCTTGCTAGTCTTGCAGATTGGGGTGGATTGTTCGATCGACTTGATCACGTTTAGGTTCAGGGTCCATAACGAACATCCATGATGATGCAAAAATGGAAGTCTGGCGGTGGGCCCCGCCAAGGATAGGGAAAGAAAGAAGAAGAAACAGTTGAGCGAAGCGCGCGCTCTCTTGATTCCGATCTGATATTCTTGAACGATTGGCTGACACATAAACTAGTAGATGAGGCAAGCTGTTGCGTGGCTCAACTGCCAGGGAGGCAGACGGTGATAGTTGTGATACTTTTAGTTACTTAGCACTAGCTAAATCAAGTAATTACAAGTCAGAAGCCCCTCTCTTCGTCTTGTCAGTCCGTCAGTCAGTCATTCAAGAAGACAACGTCGAGCATAGCCGCGTGGGGTGCGTGTGTGGCGGTCACGGTGTAGCGCAATTAACTGTATCAATTGTATTCTCTCATCCCTCTGCTCCAGGTGATGAAGAGGCTTGTCTGGTTCTGTTGCTGCCCGAAGGAAAAGCGGAGCAATGAGTTTGAAGTCGTCGTTTTGAGTAGCTGTCATTAATCGAGGCCAATTAATTACTTGCAACCCCTACTGCCACGATCAGGATCTGTGCACAGCATTATGGTGATGGCATTATACTATAGGTCGTTCCTCCAAGAAAAGAAGACAGTTTTGGAGTCCAATTTCCTTCAAGCGCAAAGGGGACGAACCACCACTATAGTCCGGGTATGGTCGGGCGCTCCGGTGACATCGTCCACCCCGTGTTTCACGAGTCCCTGGGAATGCAACCTCCTCACCGCGGAAAACGAGGGAGCTGGAAACAATGTGTATGCGATACTTTATTGGCCCTGTTTCCTGGGTGAATTGCACTCCCATGACTGTTACAACATCACAATATGACGAGCGTCCGTCAGCCTTCCAAGCCAGTCACGGTCAAGCCCAAGGAGTTGGGCTCAATCAACTGCGCTTTCATGCATACAGCCCTCCTGGCTAACCAATGGGGCCGTTTGTGCCTCACAGCGCCCTGGAAGCCGTCTACCGTGCCGAACTCTCTGATCAAGCCCGCAGCTTTGTTGGCCTTGCAGCAATGCCTGGGCCTGGCCGTTTGGTCAAAATTCCTGGATTACCGCTGCCTACGCAGCTGCTTTCTCCCAGGTACTCATCGGATGAATCGTGGCCCAACTGTATTCAGTTTGGACTTGAGAACATAGCCGTGAAGACGTCATGAAGGAGATCTGCTGTTGTGAGACAACTGGGAAAATCGGCCCTCATGGCGACAAGCTTCAATAGTACCTGATTTGGAGATGATACCATATCAATACTGACAAACCTTCCCAGAGTCCTAACACACACCCTGTCCGGGGGATATGAATTCCAGATTTTCAAACAACCATCGGGTCGGCACAGCCAGTGCAGTGCAGCCCAGGCATTCTAACCTTGGCAATACACAGCGGTGTGGGAAGCAAAGGTTGGATGCTCTGCCTAGGTTTCTGGCAATATCCAGTATCTACGAACTGTGCCCACTGGGACCACCATGACGGGCATAGCGACCGACAGTTACCTGCCGATTGGGGTTGGAAGAAGAGGAAACAAAAAAGAATAGCGCCCGAACAAGTATGTACATCGACAATGATATTATCCATGCTCACCCGGAAGAAAGAGACATCGGGATGCGCGTGGCGTAATGTCTCACATTATGATAGATCATTGTCCTCATCTGCATCTGGACTCCGACCATGACAGGTAAGGGAGAACCACTCCGTGTGTTTGTAGTTTCGGGCTCACCATCAGCCGCGTCCCTGGCCCTTCCCTCTCCGGCGAGGCGGCTAAAAGATGACGACTGCATTGGTAATATCAGAAGGGTCATGTAAGTGGCTACCCGACGTACGTATCGTGTGCTGTTTGAAGATCGTGCTAGAAGATACAGGTTAAGAAAAGAAGAAGAAAAACGTAGCAAATCCGAAAGGCTACAGCTTCGTTACTGGAATAGACCCGGCGTGCAGATATTATGAAGCCCTACCATCGTGGTGTACTACTATATCCTACATGCTGTTTGGCCGCATGTTGTTCTGCCAGATGCCGTGATGCTGCTCGGTAATCCGCCAAGTAGTGACAAGTCCCACCAACTTAGATAGAGAATGTGTAGAGTTGCAAACGGCGCCCGCCAATAAGCAAGTTGGTCGCATGGAAAATGGGATGGGGTTTCATCGAGCAAGCATATGGCCGGGTGCATACCTTGTAATCGTCATTTTCAGATGGTTCAAGATGTCAGAAGCGAAGCGGCAACGATGAACCGCGTTGGAGACCGGGATGGAGGTGAGCACATCAAGCATGTGAAGCAGACGGGCGGTCCAATATGATCAATGAGGTTGCATAGGACGGGAATGATGAATGCCAGGGTAATAATGGCAGCCCCCAAGCCCCACGAGATCCGTCTCGAGTTCGCGGAAGGAGGCAACAAACGAACGACGAACATATTTATAAATAAAGTTGCAACTCGATTGTGGCGGACAAGTGGCTGGTATTCGATTGGAGGTACTGTACATACAGCGCGCCATGCATTTACATATGTACATGCGCAAGTTCAGCCACAAAGGAATTGGATGCATCAAATACCTACCTCCTGACGTTTCGATCTTCAATCCTCGAATCGTTCAACGGCCGTGCTTGCTCTGAAGATTCGGGTCGCCCGAGTTGAATATTGATCTGACACTTCAATTTCTCGGGTGGCCGTGCTGTTCTTGACAGGGACACGACGGATAAGGACCCATTCACCCAACGAACCAACAGCAACCCTGTCGTAGCTCTGTGCGCCACTTTTTACGGAAACCACCACCTCCGCAAGATCGCAACGTCCAGCTCAACGCGAAACCAGCAGGGGCCTTGACTTCTAACGTCCTTCTAGAAGAACCATCCGTTCCGTGTCGCAGTCAGGGGCTTTTGTTGCCTACAGCTTGGACCACACCCTATATCTTGCACATCCCTGCCTCGGTTCACCCCCTCTCGCCTCGGCTCATCGCTCGTTCATCTCAACAGCCTAGCCAAGATGGCCGATGTTCCGCTGCAGGTCGTCTCCGAGAACTCGGCGTCTGAACGACGTATCACGCCATCATGGACCGTATCTCAGCTCAAGGCAAAACTGGAACCCATGACAGGGGTGCCGCCTTCGGCTCAGCGGCTCGTCTTGAAGACGCCATCCAAGGAAACCGTGGCTATCGAGGCTGCGGATGAGGATAACACCTACCTGTCTAGCTTCCCTCTTACTCCATACGCAGAACTGCAGGTAAGTTAGAGCAACATTGTCTGTCTGTCGATGACAAATGGGCGGCTGGGGCGGGCCTATAGCCTTTGCGCAAAATGCGCAGGATTGCACGCAGACGTGGTAGCGTCCGGTTTCATCATTCCGGCATTGAAGGGCTGCTCGCGCAGATCAGCCTGGGTCTTGTGCATCGGTGGCTAACTATCACACAGGTTGTCGATACGAGACCAGCTGGACAGCGGCCAAACTATACCGACACTTCGGGTGTTGACAAATATGTTATGCCAGCTGATGAATATGAGAAGAAGACGGACTCGGTCCTGGCCTGGAAGAAGGCCGAGAAACTAGGTCGCTTCAATCCAGACGCCCCCAGCTTGGAGCAAGCGAAGATTGACGCCTTTCTCCAAGAGATCAAGAGCCGCAATATTGAGGTTGGCAAGCGATGCAGAGTAGGCGGTGAAGACACGAAGAGAGGGGAGGTCAAGTATGTTGGAGACGTCAAGGAAATACCTGGCGCGCTGGGCGCTTGGGTAGGCGTTCAGCTCGACGAGCCGGTGGGCAAGAACGACGGCAGTATCGGCGGCACGCGATACTGGGGCCAGGAGTCGAGCATGAAGCATGGTGTCTTCGTCCGGCCTGAGCGAGTCGAGGTCGGCGACTGGCCAATGCTGGACGACTTGGAAGACATGGAAGAGATCTAAACCTCTCCGAGTGTGCAATGTCACCAGCATGCCATGGTCGACTATGGATTGCAATAGAGATTCCATTCCTGGAACTGTATCACCTTCGTGTTCGCAGCCACGTTACAGGTCTTGCGGCTAATTAAGGCAAATAGTCCATACACAAAAAATGAAAGATATCCAGACGAAGTTCGCATTTCATGGGTACCCGGAACAGAGCAGCCTGGACGGTCTCTATTTGGGTACAATTTTCTGCGAACCCGCGTGGCCTTGCCTGGTTCTTCCGTTAGCCATTCACCCACAGACGGAACCCGTATCATTAGCTAGCACACGCAGTGGCCTTGTCTCCATTTTGTTGTTGCCCCGAATAGCCCCCTAAAGCAGAGTCTGCTGTAGCGATTCGGCGAGCGACAAACAGGTGTTCAGTGGACCAAGGACCGACCCCCTGGTGGCTACCGTGGAGTACAACACATAAACTACGATGTTCTTGCGAAAAGGGCCACCTGTTAAACCACATATATTTATACTACACTCCTGAGTGGCGTCACTTATATTGAATCCGCTTCCTTCGCCGAATCACGAAAGCTCATACTTGGCCGAGTGAACATAATCGAAAGGCTTGATGGTTTGGAACAGTATGAGACAGTTTCGCCAAGATCGCCAGGGTGCTTCGGAGGACGGGCGAATCTCAAGTGAATTAAGGATGCCCTAAAACAATGTTTTGTATACACAACTGTGAAGCTGCGCCATTTCTCCAGCCAAGCGCTGGGGTATTGGGGGATATGCAGGATATGAACGGGTAGATCATGCCTCTCGTTACGGGATGCGTGTTGAAAGAAGCCTGTCACGATCCCAGTGCCTGGTTTGTCGTGCTGTCAAGTTTCAAAAGGCTACGGAGATAGCTGCGCCTTCGATGGCACGAGATACGGAACGATGCTGGAGGCACAATGTATATGATATGGTCCATGTAGTGAGATATGACTTCTTATTGCTTTATAGATGGCATTTGTATGCGTCTAGCGATGGCCAGGGATTGAAATATGACCAGGCCGGTACTACCTACCCTATAGCTTCACTTCTCTGGATGCACGCTCATGTTTTTTGAAGCACACCAGGTGCATCAATTGCGCCAGCTATTCCTTTGATAGCTTCATGTAGTTATCCCCATCACCGCCAGTAATTACTGTTCCAGATCACAAGAAAGCTCATGTTCCTGGCCAACTCCTCTACCAGTACTATAGATGAAGCATGGAAAGCCGAAGTGTTCCCTGCCCAAGATCCATTTGGTGCCATAGGGCGATGGCTCCTGGGGCCCTCTTGCCTGTTTCCCATCACGGGTTCTTAGCAAGTGCTGGCCCCTGGGTGACAGGTCTTGGAGGCTGAGGTTACGGGCGTTGCACGTGAGACGAGACAGTCCCTGCCCCTCGACCCGTCAACTAGGTTAACTGCCAAACCTAAGCTAGCAGTGGTACTACGTGATAATATCCCGAAGTTAAAGTGCTTACGGGGCAACCTAAGTACTAAGTTAGGTACATAGTCTGTCTTTAAGTTGTTGTTTTTTAGCTACAGCGTATTGGCCTTTTTAAGACACATCCGCCTGTCAAGAGAGGGAGTTAGGCGCCGCTAGGGTAACTGTTCACAGACTTGTGTATCACGTTGACAACCGAAGATATGCCATGGCCATTAACGACGAGCTGCTGCTGCTGCTGCTGGTCACGGCATCACTAGTCTACTGCGTCACGATTGAACGGGGCCCGGAGATCGGCTGGCATCTGAAAAGGGAGGAAAAGAGTCGTCTCGTCGAGAAGTTCAAGCACACTGATAGATATCCCAAACTCACTTGCATTGAGTCGTCCTATCATGGGGACACTTCGAGGCAGTGCGCGTGGCGATGGACGCTGCTCATTGGCCGAAAAAGGCAGGAGAGCCAGGGAAAACAAGACGGTGCTTTAACTACAACCCGACGCTAAAACCAGCCTGGTGTCTCAGATTCTCAACGCAGCACCAAGATCCATTTCAGATGCGTCTCGGATTGTGCCCATCAACGGAAGGAAGCAAAGGTACTGTACAGTAGCTGGTCAACATTTAATTTGGCTGTGAAGCTCGGCTTTGGCAGTGAAGCACGGCATTCATTGGCTCCAAGTTTCCCCAAGTTCTTCCTGCATTCGCTGATCAAGCCGTCGCTGTAGTGTCCGCCGATCCCGCCAGCCTGCTAGGTTAATTGGAACCATCCACTTCATCATGCCTACGTAAAGTACAGGCATGGTATACACACCAACCACCAATCCGATCCTACACCTTATCCTCCTTCATCCTGCTGTCACAGTCCCGGGCAAAACAGTTTTTACGTACGACTTGCCTTGCGCCGACGAGGAAACAACCGGGAAACGCCAATCGCCAATCGTCAATCGCCAGGTGCCATTGCCATTCTTTTCTTTCCTTCGTTTCTTTCCAGTGTATTTTGTCTGGTTGATCCGGAACGAGGCAGAGCCGATCCCCCGCATTGTCCATGCTTGCTTGAAAGAGAAGGGTTAGAGCGTGACAGTGTATGTGCGCGCACGAGAGAAGTGACATCGCCAGAGAAAGAGAGAGAAATCAGAGCAAAAGCCAGAGTCGATGCGCACTGCAGGTGGGATGCGACAGTGTGCCTCCGGTCGGGGCTGTTTTGCGCAAACATCCGGACTTCCTAGTAGATTCCCGGATCTCTGCGGTTTTCGCCTCAATCATACCTAGCCTCACGCCCATTGCTAGGCCGTTCGCGTGCGCGGTTGCAGCATATCGACCATGGTGACGTCGACCGTTACCTCTGTCGCCAGGATGGCTTACACTCTGCTGGCCATCGCCTGCCTTGTCTTTGCCGTGGCTGCCGACGACCCTACGATACGAAATATTACCAACGTCCCGGATTATTATACCAAGTCTATTATGAAATGCTCATTGACGCCTTCCGACTCTGGCCCTCTTGCGCAGAATGTTCCTGTCTCGCCGTTGACTAGACAAGCCGGATTGAATGGCACGCTCGTCACATCCAAGGTACCCAATGACGAGGCCACAGTTCAATGAGTAATGTATCTAACTCGATGTGTAGTCATTCGCCATTCAGGGTAATCTGGTCAACGTCAATACGAAGAATTACCTAGAGCTCAACGACCCAAACATAATAGCGTACATGTCCTGCGACCCGAATAAAGACGACTCATTCATATCACCAGACGACATGTTCAACGCCATCACTTCGGGACCGAACAAGCCAAAAGCTATAGTCCTGTATAGCATCGCGGGCATGAGTTGCTCCTTGGGAAAAGAGCCCGCATACACCTCGATCTGGACCATGGTGAGTAACGACGAAGCTCGGAATGCAAGAGGCATGGTAGCGAACTCTGGCGGGACTATGCGCGCCGCCATTACCGGTAGCGATTCCCAGGGTGACGCACCCCCAACCCCTCAAAGCGGTGGCAACAACTCGGCAGTCGCAATGAGCATCCTGTACAGCATCACCGGACTGATAACATTATTATTCTTGATTATAATCGGCACAGGCGCTATCCGGGCACACCGACATCCAGAACGATACGGACCACGTCCCATGCAGAGTCGAGCTCGAGGCTTGGCGAGGGCCGTGTTGGAGACCCTACCCATCGTCAAGTTCGGCGACCCGGCTCCTGCTAAGGGAGATTTAGAGCAGGAACTCGAGAGCGTCTCTGGAGATCACCGTCCAGGTTCAGCAAAAGTCTCACACACCGTGCAGTCTAAGGAGACCGCGGCGACGCCCAATGTGCCGGCACAGACGACAACTGAGGGCAACAGTGGCTCAGAAGCCAAACCAGTCGTGGCAGGTACGCCCGCGGCAAAGCCAGATACCCACGTGAACGACGAGAATCTTGGCTGCTCCATCTGCACGGAAGACTTCACGGTCGGGGAAGACGTACGAGTGCTCCCATGTGATCACAAATTCCACCCCGGTTGCGTTGATCCTTGGTTGGTAAATGTTTCCGGAACATGTCCGCTATGGTAAGTTCTCTCTTTGTTTTCCATTGCACCTACCCATATGATCGCTGACGTGTTCGAAAGCCGGCTTGACCTCCGGCCACAGAGTACACAAGATGGAGACAACGACGCAGGAGACCAAGGCGATTTATCAGCACAGCGAAGCCATGGGGAGGGTGAAAGTAACGATGGTGAAGCAGGACACCGTCGAAGGAGATCTCGGTTGCTTGACTGGAACATGCTAAGACATGCATCAGTGGACGAGCGCATCCGAGCGCTGAGGCAGTTCCGCGAGCAGCATGGGCCCTCTGAAAACGTGGCGTCAGAGGACCGGGCCGGACATAACCTGGCCGATAGATTACGCGACAAGTTCCATATTCGAACGAGAACTCAGCCGCCAAGGGATGCGGAATGAGACTCGGTTCCCGATGGCAAGTTGAGACGCTTGGCTATCAAACGTTTTCCCTAAGCACGTCACAAGCTTGGGTGACACAGACCGAAAAAGAAGAAGAAAACAACAAAGTAGCATGACTCAAACGACAGAGTGTATTCAGGTAGTACATACTCGGGTGGCAGAATATGATAGCTCTTAACACAGGCGTTGGGTAGATACCTATTGTTGCCGGGGGTGTGGTCCTGTTGGGACGCGGATATGATTATGGTGCGAGACGGCATCCCGGAAATGCGCATTGGAATGGCGTTGGGGCGAATTGGGCTATCTGGGTTCCCAGCAGAGGCTTTTACCGATGGAAATAATGTTTTAGCTGCCAGGATTGATGCAGCGATGGCAGGCAAAACAAAACCTTGGGCGAAAGGAGGGCCAACCAAAGTACAAACACAGGTCCTGATCCGGGTCTGGGTCTGGGTCTGGGTCCCTAGTCTTACTAAATATAAATAAATATGCCTGCACCTTTATGACTACCTGTCCATAATCACCCGTGGCATCACTGATCGAGTTGGTTTTTATTTGCTCTGTGTGACGTAGTTTTGGCAGCTGTCAGTGCGAGAGTTTGCGCATCATGAAAGCACTGTCCTCACTGTAGCAGCTTGGCCTCTGACCATATGATACGATATGCCCGAGTGGACGCGAGTACACGAGGCCTATGAGTCCGGATACTTAACGTTGGTAAAAGCTTGTGGCCTTCATGGACCTGAAGAAGTGCGGATGGGATAGACAGGCAGCTGAATGCTTTTACTCGGACGTCGCATTGTTACCTATCCAGCTGTTCCGTCGACAGCTATCGATGTAACCCACCGCTACCAGTTGTCGGAGAACTACCACGAGTGTTTTAGATAGGTATGCTTGTAGTCGATCACTGGTTTTTCCTCTTCAAGAATTGCCTCCCTGCGGCTATTTAGTCTCTAGAAAGCATGAGTGAGCTTTGGTGTAAAACTCAGTCACCCCTTTCATGGCCTCATTATTACCGGCTGAGTTGAGGCTACACAAGCGCATGCAAGCGCATGGTCGCAGAGCACATGTGCCCCTTTCTTGGCTTCGGCCCATGATGACAACATGCGCTGCTGCAGCCTGTACATAGATATGGGAGGCAAGTGCAAAAGGGTTCGACGGGCTGAGACGAACCCTCGGCCTCATTGGAGCGGCTTGCCGATCAAGCGGGCGTGTCTCCAATCCCATGGTGTATCGTTGGCAAAGACTTGGATAGACCAGAGTCAGAGTTTGACCGCACAAGTCAGGAGACAAGATGGAAACAAGTAGGTATTCTAGGGTTCCTGCCATCTGTCAAGATATTTGCCTAACCTGTAGCTCCTCCCTCGCACCTTCCCGCCCTCGCCTCGCCGCCCCAAGGTTCGTCAACGAGTAATTCGGCACAGTATTTGTCATTTACTCTGGTTCCCGGGCTCAGGCTTCGTTGCATCAGACCAAAGGGGCCGGTGATCGCTGGTCTTCCTCCTCCTCCAGAACCAGGAAGTCGAGTGGTTTTCTATCTCGAGCCCCATTTGACTTATGGAAGTGGTCCGGGATTGCCCAGAGTTGCCACACAATGCCATTAGTTTTTGCCTCTCTCGGGGGGTCTTCCTTCGCCGCCGTCCCATGGTTTCCCAACCGTCAATGTCAACCGAAAGAGTATGTGCTACTGGCGATAGTATACTGCTATGTGTGCCTGACTAAAGCTAACATCGGCGATCCCAATTCTATTCAAGGCGAGGGGGTCAGAACTTCGGCATTGCATGCGTGCATATACACGGATTCCGACCCCATCCCAGGAAAAAGGGCAACCTTTCTCATCCATTCCTTCCCCCTCATCCGTCCTGAATCGCTTTCGCTCCCAATGCACACCCAGCGAGGAAATGGTGATGTGAAGGAATCTATAGTGTTCTATCCTCACGAGCAGCTGCCTCAGCCGCATGAATCCAGCTAGTCATGCCGCCGCACTCGCCTTCGCCTGTTTCTGGGCACCGCCATCGAGCCTCTATTCTGTGGCACGCCAAGCGAGATCAAGGCGAGCCCCTCGTCGGAGAGGTCATGGGCTTACCTCGTCTCGCTGCTTGCTCTCGTGACCCTGACAGCCTTCCTGAGTATGTGCGCCCCCAGCCCCAACCTTTCGACACCATGCATCTGCCCATGAATGGACAACTCCGCTGACTTGTCGTTTGTTTACAGCGCAGAGATATCTGGCGGTCAAGGTGTGGAAGAAGATACCCTTTGTCATCTGGAGTAAGTGTCTTATATCCTCCGCCTCGCAAGCACCAGACCAAGGCTGATGACTCCTGATGCTGCCCGACAGCTGTTTTTGCTGTCCTGGTAGATTCGTGGGCCTTTGCCTTGGCCACGCTCATCCTCCAGCATGGAATTAGCCTCGGTTCAGTGGGTGTGAAGAGCTGCTCAGCCGCTATCTTCCTCTGCTTGATCTTATATGTCACCACAAAGGTGCGTCAAGCGACTCAAATTATCCCCCCAGAAAGGTATGCCCATGTTGACACACAAGATCAGATAGTACGGGAGTTCCTGCCAAACAATAAAGTTTCTCGCTCGCAGCTAATGTCACAACAGTCCATCTGTCTCTTCTTGAGCGAGAGAGCGGTAGGCCAAAAATCCACACCCCTTGCCTGGCTCAATTTTGGGTTGACCTGACTGTTTGGCTGCTGCAGTTTATCGTGAGAAACGGCTCCAAGAGGCGGCTTAAGTCAAAGTTATACCTCTTCAACTCTGCCGGACTAGTGTGTAAGTGATTCTGTCCCCTCATTATCATGCATGAGCTCATGTATACTGACCTCAAAGCAGGCACTTACGTTATAGTGTTAACTCTAAACTTCGTGCAGTAAGTGTTCCCTGTTACCAGAGCATGTTGAGCAGTTGCTTACAGAGTCTCCCTAGCCGGATATTCCGCCTGGAAAATGGACGATGCATCATCGGAGCACGGAGGGCTGTGTTGGTACCTCTGGTTTCCTGTGATGTACTTGTCAATGTGAGTTACGCCCTGCCATGGCGTGACCGTAGCAAGTCCTGATACTCACGACCTTGTAGATATATCTCACGACACTGTTTCTGATACCACTTCGAGGTGAGTCGCGCACGCAGGTTCCAGCTTTGTAAACTATTTGGGGGTTTCATCTTCAAGGTACTAACACGGCGCAGACCTTAATGCCTCCACGGGTATGCTGCGAACATCAGCCAACGTCAGGCTTCGCTCCATCGCTATACGCACATTCATTGGCTCATGTTGCACAGCCACCTCTAGCATCATGTAGGTAGTTCCTCCAGTCCTGGGATGGAACGAAGGACACTGCGTTGATGGAAAATGCATGCTGATAATCGAGGATAGCAACCTCTCATTCCTCATGGCCCTCAACGGTGAAGCCACTTGGTTATGCTTCTTATGCTGTAACTGTGACAGTACTGCTCCCCTTTTATTCTGCCCCCGTTCCCTTTCACCGCACCCCCAGACCGAAGTCCAGATACTAATAATGCCCACTACCCGTCAAGTCTTGTTCTCAGCCCTGGTAATCCAATGGGTCACGAGACGCGACGACGTGAACGACACGTGCTCTAGCTCAGGTTCCTGTACGGACTACCACCGCGCCGAAGCCTTGGGCGGAGGCTGCTGCTGCGTGTCCGAGGCCGGCCCATCATCACCATCATATGATGCGACAGGAAGGAGGAGGTCCTCCGCCGCCACAACAACGCCCTGGTGCTGCCGCCGCCCCAGCGACGGGACGACGAGGGCGGCCAGCCTGATGATGAGGCGGGACTCCCTGGCCTCGGTGCACAACGGGAAACCCCTGCTGCTGGGGCACAACAACAATCCCGCCTCCAATGACTACCACGTGGCGGTCGCGTCCGCCGGCCCAATCCACTGGGAGAACATATTCTCGCTTTTCGCCCACGATGACCGGTACGATAGGCAGCAGAACCCCAGGGAGGTCACGCCAGGCACGTTAGATCCCATAACAACGACGACGACGACGACACCAGCCGCGGCGCCCGTCGAGGATGTTGGTGGCGGGGTTCCGGAAATGGCTGCTGCTACCGATACAGCAAGAAGCGTCGGTGCCGCCACCACCGATGCCGTCTCCCCCTTACAGAGGCCTAAGCCTTCTAGGACACTGTCGTCTATCCGCTCCATCCGCAGTATCGTGACGAGAGAGCCTAGCCAGATGGAGCTGGCTCAGAGTCCAGCAGGAGAAGAAGATTGTGCCGTGGAAAACGGACGACAGTAAATAACGCCACCCTGGTTTATCTCATTTTCATTTACATTTTCATTTTCACGTATTGTACTATTAGTCCGCTAGCATACGTGTCCGCATACTGTTTCGGGCACGCGGAGTTTTGGGAGGTTCTTCTCAGAGATGTACCCCTTTGTCGCTTATGCTTTGCTTATATGGCGTCAAGGACTAACAAAATTGGGGACGTATACTATGGGTTTGCACTATTGATATGTACTATATTGAACCCAAAGCAGAGCTTGTAAAGGGGTTACACACTTGAAAAGTTGCCTAACCGGACGAGTCGAAACCATCGTGCGAAATTGGAACATGGCAAGGGCGAACACACATCAAGTATAACACATTGATTTGGACTAGAAGACTTCTCGAAAACGTGGGTTTGTTTTTATCAATTCATATGGGTTCATAGCTCGTGATCGGTTCCTAATCCAGCGAGATTACTTCTAAATGACCAACTCAAGATTTCTGAAGGAAGGAAATCCAGGCAGGCTCTTCGCCAAATGCCAGGTAAACTATGTACAGGAGAAATGAAGTAAATTTTTTAAAGTTCCGTGTCATCGCAATGCAAAGTCTACCAACAAATGCAAGGGCCTCCCTAAGAGTGGGTTACAAGAAGGTGGTAAAGATCAATTGTCCCCTTACAGGGTGGCGTAAATGTTGCCGAAGGAGCTGAGGGCGCTGGCAGACTGCATCAGACTGCCTTGAGCGAGGTAGAAGTACGAGTACTTCTGGACGAAGTCGTAATCGGAATTGTTATCGAGCTCCTTCAGGGCTTCTGACATGAACTCATCAACGTCGCCGCTGGTGGCAGCGAACTCGGTTACCCAGACATTGTTCTTGCCGCAAGCCGTGTTGACGTCCCCCAAGTGCTTGAGGAACAGCTTAACACCGTCTTTGCCTCCAGGTCCATACCAGTGAGCGTTGCAGCCATCCATAGGACAGTCGGAACCGCAAGCCTTCATGAAAGACTTAAGCCAATCAATACCCTGACCAGGCGTTGCGCTGCTGGTGATGGAGGGCGCCAGTATCTTGGCCTTGCCAACGAAGGGCTGCATGAATGACTTGTGAGCGGCAGCGGCGGAAGAAGGATCCATGTTGCATTGGCCAGCGTTATCGCACTCGTTGAAGCTCATGAGGGTGTCAGCGCCAGCAGCGATAGCCTTCTGGGCGTTTTGAGACCAGCCCTGGCTGTGCACAGGCTGGGGTCCCCAGAGGGTGGGGATGTAGGTAACGGCAGCGTCGAGGCCGTCGGACTGGGAGCCCCAGTTGTAGGCCCAGGTGAACTTGCTGCTGGTGGAACAGATGTTGGAAACGAGCTTGGGGTCGTTGTAAGCAAGACCACGCTTTCCGCCCTTGCCAGAAGAAGCCGCGGGAACGATCTGTGAGGCGGCCGAGGAGACAGCGGAAGCAATTTGGCTGACAATGGGGGCGGGAGCAACGACAGCGGCCTGGGTAGGGAGGCTGACCTCGGGCTGCTCAGGAGACGGCGCAGGCTTGGTCGCGGTGACCATGGTGGTAGGCTGAGGGGCAGGTGCCTGCTCAACCGGCGGGGAAGAAGGAGCGACAACGGGTGCAACCGGAGTCGTAGTGCTAGCGGGCGACGGAACAGCCTCGGCAGCAGCACCCTCGCTCTTGTGAGGACGGGCAGCCGCGTAGACGGACTTGGCCGAAGAAGCCGCGCTGGGAGTGGGAGCAGGAGTGGGCAGGTCGCCTTCGGTGACGTAGACGGTCACGATGTCGGTGACGACCTCAACCTCGGTTGCGACGTAATCCCGCTGGTGAAGGTGGCGGTGGTGGTTCGCAGCCTCAACGACTCCCAGAAGGTTGGAGGCACAGAGTGCCGGGACGATGTACTTGGAGAACATTTTTGCGAAGTATGTTCGGATTTCAGATACAGTTGTGGTGGTGGTATATATGTCTCTTTTCAGGGCGTAGTTTCCAGTAGAAGGAGTGTGTCGGTGCCAGCGAGTCAAAGAATGAAAGACGTATCGTCGGTCAAGAGTAAGGACGGGGTACCCGAAGTGTCGTTGACAGGATATGGCGCAGTCTATCAAAGACGCAGAGAATGATGCGATCTAATGACGGATGATCTGGTCAATCCTTTTCGGGTGGGGTGTTGTGCTTTTATGCTCTTGAGGCTTTCGGGACGCGATGGGACAGCGGCGGAACTGTGTGTTTGTTGCGAGTGTATCGTGAGACGACAACTCAGCAGTGAATGTACGATACAATCACAAGTTGGTAAAACGCGATCGAAGCTGGCGACCTGCGGAAGCAGAAAAAGAATGACTGGACGGAGAAGAGAGTGTGTGTGACTCGGTGAAGACCAAAAGAAGCGGCGAGAGGACGGGATAAGAGAATGAAGGTGGGAGCCGGAGACAATTTAAGTGATTGTGTCTGAAGGGGAGCGGGACAGGGAAGAAGAAACATCTGAATTTCTATACTACATACTACCCTACCACGTCGTTTGCTAGGGCCTGCAAGAGAGAGGGGCCCGGGGGGCTCCAGGCAACTCCTGATTCGATAGGGCGATGGGATGGGTGGCACACTGGATCGGGTTCCGGGTGGGTTCAGGCGAGCAGCTAGACGACAGGCACAGTCTAAAATAGGCAAAGTACGCATACAGGGGCTGTATTTCAGGGGTCAGAGAGCCGCTCTCCGCGCTCCCATTGGCCAATCGTCTAAAGTTAGTGCAAGCCACAGGGGGCACGCCGGCGCAAGCCCCAGGCCTGCGAGTCGGAAAGCCGACCTAAATTGGGTAACTCGACAAAAAGACACTCAGGAACATGCAGGAACCAGGAACGCGCAGGGAGGGGTGGACCTTCAGCTCTCTCATCTGCCCTGCCGGAAGCAACGCATCCAGGCATCTTTCTTTTCTCGGTCGGTCTTTTTAGCACATAGTGTCTGCCAAGTTCTGGCTGGACTCCTCGCTGGACTCTCGTACCAAGTGGGCATGATCTTCACCCAGGAACGAAAAAGATGGAGCGACTACCGGTCGAGACTCACGAACCATTCCCACAAGTGCTATTACGCTATCTCGGTCGTAGCGCGTCATATTTTATTAATGTTACGAGTCCGGACGGCAGGGCTCTAATAACATGAGATGGTGCTGAGAATAGCATTCGTACCGCTCCTTCTCACAGACCTTGTTTTCGTTTAATATCGTCCTATTGCTGCCACTAGGTTGGCCCACCTTTTGGGTGGTGTTCGGACGAAACAAGAGGCTTCACGCTTGTGGAAGGGATGGTTATTTCCCCGCCGATATGAGCTATCTGACAGTTGCCCTAACAGTCGATATTGCGTGGCAACCCCTTCGGTGGGAAAAACGAATTGCAACACGACCAGACGACCTTGGCAACCGGGGCAAAAGGTAAACTGGGAAGCAACAACCGATCTCACTCATCTTTGGATGTAGTTACATAGTTGATGCCGATCACTGCGGATAGCTACCGTTATTAGGGTCGGGTGCCACCGGTGGTTTTATTGTGTACAATATGCGGCATCAACAAATGCTCACACACACACACACACACTTAATCTTCAGAAAGTGGGTGGAATAATCAACAACTTATCCTGTGTGTGTGTGTGTGTGTGTTTGCTGTGGTCTGGTATGCCCTCACCAGCTCACCCACTGCTCTCTCCTCTTCCTTTGCGGCGTTACCCACTCCTCATGCAGGAACAAGAACGTTTTTTCGACCAACCAAAACGTACACACATACGCATGCGGGTGTCAGACGCAAAAATACCGTCACTTTCTTGGCATCGAAAGTAGGGTCGCATTTGTTTCCCATAAGCGCTGGGGGTTGCCATTGCCAAAGGTCGGTGCGCCCTGGAACTGATGTCGTCGTCGGCCGTCATCTCCCCTGAACGAAACGACGCATTCGCTTTTGCTATTTCGGTCACCACGACTCCGTAGGTGACCGGGCTTGTATGTATGCGAGGGAACGTGGACCACTCGATGATGCAAACAGGAATAGAGACATAAGATCACTGTGCGTCCTTGCGTATCCTCAATTTCTCATTTGTCATTTGCTTTTGGAAATTCAACGGGTAATGCACCCCAGGTTGGCCAGCTGCCTCTGCCAACTCAACAAGCATCTATCCTGATGAATTGTGGTACACAACATGTCGGAGTTGAGAGGCCGTCGCCGAACTGTTCCCAAAGTCAGTTTGGCGAGCTGCAGCGGACGGACTGATTACTTCACGTAGAGTACTAACCTATCACCAGCACCCATCACATGGGAATGATAAGAAGAATTTGGTGCGCCACCCGGAACCCCTTCCACTCGCGCGCGGCTTCTCACTCTAGTAAAGAGCAAACAATATGTAGGTTGTTTCGGACTGAATGAATCAATTGAACGCTCGTCTCATCAACGTAAATACCCGCCCAGGCGCCGCCACCTACTGCTACGAACACGGACGGACCAAACCATTTCTCAACTGAAGGGAAAGGTTCCAATCGGACGGCGCTTGCTTGTCTATCGGCCCACACACCCATGGCTGTTTGTTGATGGTCTGCTCAGGCCTAAGACCGTCAGTTACGTGGACGATTGAAAAAAAGAACGTGGAAGGTGGAGCGGCCTGTGGAGGTCGCTGGTGGGGGGGTCACTTATTCTTCAGCCAAGCCATCGTGGCCCGATGGGAACTGCCAGGCTGGAAAAAGCTTGGCGTAGGTAGTCAAAACGCCGGGGCTAGTGGCCGGATGTTGCTGCGTGGACATGGAACACGACAGCTTCACTGAAACACGAAGCGAGATTACTCCCGCAGCCCCCCGATCAGGCTGACTTGTATCTGTTTGCTCATCTCGTCTTGGCAGCTCCTGTCCAATCCCTTAGGATCTTGATGATATAACCAATGTCAGACCGAGAAATGAGATGTTTGCTTCTTCAGACTTCCATTGCCACCAGTACCGGCATGCTGGCAGCTGGCCACTGCGTGAGGGGAGAAAGACGAAAGTCGGAAAACCCCTCAGAAAGGATGGGGACCGTTCCTCCACAGACAGACAGAGAGTGCAGGGGGAGACGATAGCATGTACGTAAGACGGAACGGTAGAAGAACAAAAGAAGAGTGTGGAAACTGCAAATGCATGTTTGTACTGAAAGTCATCGTCGTCAGCAGTGCATAAGACATGTCTGTTCTCACCCATGTCTGTTCTGTCTTCTCATTCTGCTGGGCGACGGGCGTAGGTGATCGGCGGGCCACGCTGCTGCTGTACCGCTTCCTGGCTTCCCTCACCAGCGGGAACGGCATCATCCGATCCACATCCACTCCAACCCCTGCTCTTTTTCATCGCCAAGAAGCCCTCCATACAAACCAGGTTGGCTCGTGGAGAGCCCAGTTCCAAGTTGAGGCGCGCACAGCAGCCAAGGCATGCTTTGTATAAAACTCCCCCATTTGTACAAAACGACTGCCGATCCTCCTCGTATTGTCCTACAAAACCGGGTTGCGATCAAAGCAGACGTTGCGTAGCCTGTGGCCTGAAGCCCATATATTGTTTATTATATTGTTGTGTGTGGGGTGGCCATTCGTCCACCCGAGACTCGGCGAATGCTCCCTTGTGAGGAATCGTCACAATGGTAGAACTTGGGCTGCATATGGGGAATACTATCGATATCCCACAAGCGACGATCACGGATGACGATGGAGAAAGTTGAACGTGACAACCAGGCTCTGACACACTATCGTCTCTTTGTTGGGTCCATGCTTCAGAAGGCTTGGAGGCTTATACGAGTAAATATGGATCAATGTCCATTTACTTCGTGTTGGCATTATTGGAAGAGAACGGGCATTCCGAGAAATCCATTCGGCATGAGACACGCCCTTCCAACTAGTAACAAGTACTCTCAAAGTCCGTGAAAGTAGGATACAACAAGAATCTCCCTTGGTAGCAGTGAGTGGGTGGAATCTGCAAGTTCGCGTCCCATGGACCGCCGGGCTCTGCTTTGGCATCCGGAACCGGGACTGCGATTAGGCCGGCTCCAGGTAAGTACTGTAGCTTCGGTAGTGTCAATGGGGATGGCTGTATACAGCACCCATGAGCCGGTTTACATGAACCGGCGTCAGTGATTAGCTCGTCGGGCGCCTTGCCAAGCAGCCACTTCTGTTCAGCTCCCACCCAGCTTTGGGCCTAGAGAACGAAATTTCTCCCCTTCAGCTGCAAACTTTGGTGACATCGTTCTGAGACATCGCAATGGCCTGACTCGCAATTGGGTAGCTCAAACTTGATGAAGAAGGAAGAGAGACGCCTCCGAAAGTGCTGAGGCGCTAGCTATCTCTGAAATATGTAATGGCAGTGATAAGACGCCGTCAGAGTTAAGTACATACTTACTTAGGTAGCCAGGGTGTATTGTATTGTAACTTGAGCAAGCTGCTTTTTTTAAGCTCCAGGTCAATCAACACGTACCAACATAGTAGTGCTGCCACGGTCATCCGCACGTGATCACTCAAGGGCGCGTTGGAAGAAGACGCTTTGGCACTGCAATACCTTATTCAGCTGAACGAGTGTCGACTTTGCCAAAAGAACCACGTTCTAGTCTCAGACGGATGGAATATAACCAGATAAGGTTCCGTTCCCGTGGCCAATCGACTCAATACACACGCACCCCTCCTTGGCGATGAGATGAGCCGAAGCTTCTCTTCGGACACGGGAACCGGAGAGAGGATGGAGCCGTCAGAGGTGTCAACTTTAGCTACGCTAGACTTCCTTGATGTAGCCAATCAGGCAGCAGCAGCAGCAGGCTCTGGTTGCGAGTCGTCCATAAACTACAGTAACGTCTTGATTGATGATGTCGTCGAAGATGTTGTTTCCAACTCCACGTCCACCAGCAATAACTCCTGGTCCGCAAGACAAGCTGCGAAGAAGCAGCGATTGGAACGTCAAGGGCACACCAAAAGTCGAAGAGGATGCTACAACTGCAAGAGGAGGCGGATCAAGGTAATGAACGAACAGCCTCAACTTTCTTATGACTGATCGAGAAGCAGTGCCCGGAGACGTATCCCTCATGTGGGCATTGCACCAAGGCCGGGCTCAACTGCGAGTACCCGGCAATGCCCCAGGTCACTCACCAGGTATGTAAAACACAAATATCGCTATGCGCCTCGCTCTCCGGTACAGGCTAACGTCAATACCAGCCGCAGCATCGGATACCTCTATTTAGCCTACAGGACATGCGCTTCGTTCAGCATTTCCTCCTGAACTGTGTCCCACATCATCCGCTCGGCAATGAAGCTATCTGGACTCACGAGATGGCGTGTTTGTCCCAAAATGTAAAGTATAGCCGTTTGTTTGTTTGTTACCTGGGTCTATTGATTGTTTTCTACCCAAGCTCACAGCACAATCTTCTTGCCAGCACGAGTACTTGATGCACGCGATGCTGGGCCTGGCAGCTTCCGACCTGCTGGGGAAGGACGCATCCCTGCTGCCGTTCGCCATAGCCCACCGCATCAAGGCCATCAAGGCCATCAAAAAGACCCTGAACGATGTGCCCAAGAACAACATGTTCGAAGAGGGCAACGCCCTGGTGGCCACCTGTTTCGCCCTGACCTTCCAGAGCGTCCTGCTCGACGACGGCATGACCGAATTCATGACCTTCTGCCGGGGCGTTGTCCTCGTGGCCACGCAGATGTACTGCAAGGGCGCCAAATTCCTCTTCACCAACTGGGTCGGCTAGGACCAGATGGCGCTCTTGCAGCCCCTCATGGAGACAGTGCCCCCCATCCGCAAAGACTGGGTCGACGCAGCCATCGCCAGCGTCCGGGCGCTGGGGCCTCTCTACGTCCACACGGTCGAGGCCGAGTACAACGGGTTGCTCGTAGATATGGTGGAGGCACTGTACACTTCGCCATTCCGCGGTGAGTATGGCACTGTTCGACCTGTCTGTTTAAAACGGAACGAAGGGGGAGAAATGGGTTCTGGTATGGATGATGATAACCAACTCTTTAGGGTACCAAATCATCTGCAAGCACTACGACTGGTGGCTGCAGATGCCGCACGAGCGCTTCCAGTACCTCGTCGACCCCGCGAACCACGTCTGCCACGTGTTGGCCACCCACTGGATCGCTATCAAGCAGATCATGACCCCGGTCACCGAGAGGAGCACCTCGTCAACTCGAGGGAGAAGACTGCCAGGGATAAGCACACGGATATGGGAACCATCCGTTGGCTGAAGTACCTGAACCGCCAGCTTCCGTTCGAGTACCGGCAATATAACTGGTGGCCGGTGTGGGTCGAGGAGCAGTTGGACAGACTTAACCTGCTTTGGGAAAACCCTGGGTTGAAAGTCATGAACAGTAAAAGGGGGGAAGAGGGAGCAGGGTGAGTATTCGTTACGGCAGGTATTCTTCACGCTCTTTTGACAGCAATCAATACCATTTGATATTTCAATTCATTAATGTGTATTCTGCCTTGGCTTTTTCCCTGATTCACTTCTGTTCACTGGGGTATACTATGTCAGCTTCACAGCACGATGTGCTGTCGAGTGTTCCAACTGGGCATACAACCAAATTGCCTACCAGGCTGCATGCTTTAATAAGTACGGTCGTTTTTCTTCTTGTGAACCCAAATTGGAGTTTATAGATTTTCCAAAGCGTACATTATTAACCGTATTGGCCTAGAGACGGCGGAGAAATGGGATGCGCTTGCTCTGGATCAGTGGTAGCTAGTTTTAGGGCCCGAAAAGGCGTTTTAGGTGATAGAAGCAAATAATGATCTCGTTGTTCCTACATTCTTCTGGGATGTGCGTAAAATCAATTCAGGCATTCAGAGCAACTCCAAGTTCGGCCTAAGGCAACATAGCCAGGAGGACAAAGGCTCAAGCTGTTTAGAAGCTGGTTAAAGGGGCAATTTGTCTACCTACTCCATTGGCTCTTGATCGCCAGTCCTACAGGCTAAGGATAGATGCCTTTATTCTGGCAGTCTGCCTTCTTTCTCCCTTTTGAGTAATGATAAGCCCGTCTTGGTCTACCAAGGGGTCTATCGGTTTTGGTTGCACTTGCTCCTGAGACATACAGCTACCCCTATTTGAGTACCATAAATAGGGGTAGCTGATATATCTCAGGGGCAAGCACTTAAGACTGACAAGCCCGCTTGGAACAACACCCATTCGACAATGCCGTATCGAACTCACAAGTTTCATCACGCACATGCTCGGGGTATCCCACGGATAGTTTTATGACGTGCTAGGGTGAAGTAGTCACTAGGCGATAATGAGACCAGCGATGGCTCCACGTCGTAAAACAAAGCAATACAAGGTTTCTTGTTTCATAGGAAGCACTGTCATAGCTATGAGATGTAAGCTACAGTACTCATATTGAGCAAGTCGTGCGTCGGATGATTGAGCAAGTTCTCTATAGATGCAGAGCCCCCTTCCCTGGGCATTGTCTCGTTGTACCACCCATGACACATCCAAAGAGCCATGCCCGGCACCGTAAAGCAGCTTTGACGCCAGTATATGCTGCGTCGCCGCTCAGGTGGTCTAAGCATCGTGACACAACTCCACCCATGACACCCAACTCCAAAAATGACCCCGGCCATCTATAACACATCTGCCGCCGTGATTGTGATTTCTCCGGTGTTTCGCCAGTAATAGGGGAAAAGAGAAGAGAGGTGATGCAAACCATCTGTTGTTACATTGACTGTTGCGCCGCTGCAGATTTTCAGGCATTTGGGTCAGTTGTCTTTGTCGGCTTGTAGTTGGGTATTTCATCGAAAGAGCCTTCGGCCTCGTTGTACTTGTAGGCGTGGAATTCGATTCCATACGGCTTCGGCTCAATGGCGTAAAGCATGCCGAGCGGTACGTCGAGATCTGCAATGTCGCCTCTCGTGAGGTCCATGAAATACGCCAGAATAACGCGGCATACAGATCGATGGCCAATAATGATGAGATGATCCTTGATTCTCTCAATTTCACGGACCATGTCGCGCAGCCGGCTGATGATCTGAAGATAGCCTTCTCCACCAACTCCGGGATATACGTAATGAAGCTTGTCCTTCTTTCGCTTGGTGTACTCATTCGTGTAATTCGACGCGATCTCCTCATAGGTTAGCCCTTCGAACTTGCCCGCATTCAGTTCATTCAGCATTTCCCATGCTTTGGTGTCGTAATCTTCGTCAGCCTCAAAATATTCCGCCGTTTGAATACTTCGTTTCAACATCGATGTCCAGACGCAGGTATTCTTCTCATCCAACTCGCGGTTGAGCTCTGGATACGGTGGTGATTTATCACCTGGTAATGGTGGGAATGATGATTGAGCAATTTTGTTCTTCTGCTCAACCAGCCACTCCTTGCGCTTCTGTGTGACGAATTTGTAGAGAGATAGGCCGTAGTAATGGCCCCTTTCGGTGAGATCGGAATCGCCACCGATCTTGCCCAGTCTATTGTCCTGAGACTGGCCATGTCGGGTGATCCAAATCTGCCTTGGAGCCAAATTGAACGAGGACAAATAGTGGGCAATGCCACCAGAAAGAAAGCCTTCAGTACCGAACTGTGTCAGCTTCTTACCGACATCCACCATCTATCCAATTGTCAGTGTACGTTCAGCGCCGTGTAATAAGGCATTGCGTTTTTTTGCATACCTTGATATACTGCATGCCATGCTCTTCCTCATAATCCCCTAGAGGCACATAGGCACTCTCGTACTGTCTCACACGCTCTTTGAAATCTGCCAGTGATTGGACTGGGTCTTTGTCTTTGTAGTCAGGACCGGAGAGCTTCAGACGCATATTCGCTTCCAGGATCTAGAAGGATCTTAGTACATAGCCGGGGAGATTCAGACGTACATCAACAACTTACATCGGGATTTTGGCAGAGACTTTCGATGAAGAGGATGCCAAGCTGGGGCTCGCGAGCCTTAATCTGGTCGAATAGTCGTTGCCGACGAGCAACAGTACTGTTTGTTGCATCAAAGATGCCCACAGATCCACCTCCATGCACGAGGTAGTCTAGCAACTCATCCATGGTGTCGTAAGCACACTGCTCACGGATTCTGCGAGCCTGAGCATTGTTGGGATCGAAGAAGCTCGCTGATTGGTCCATTGATGGATCCGACTTGTTGATGTCGAGGGCAGGTGGATCGTTCTTCTTGAAAGAAGACTCCGGTGCCTGATTACCGTTGAGTAGGATTGTAGCGACTTGTTGATGTGTGTCCATAGGGTTATCTTGGCGTTGCTTGACGGGTGAAGTCAGACCGGCCAATCTTCGCTTATTGCCCACATTGAAAATCCTCGTCTCATGCTGCTGCCATGAGAGGTACCGTTTGAGCTTCTTGGTAATGTAGGATTTGCCACGGGCTGGTAAGCCCACCATGATTATGACAAGCTTGGCAGCAACATCACGATCTGCGATCTTTCCGTCAGGCGAGATATTGGAGCGCGTCATGCCAGGAATGCTGAGAGTGGTTGCATGCGGGCGTACTCTCGGGGTTTGGCTGCCGGAGTTCTGTCGTACGGGGGGGATTCTTGGGGATCCTGGAGCTGTAGAGGAGATACTCTTGGCATAAGGAGAGTCGCTGTCAGGGGCCGGCAAATCGTGAAGAGTCATGTCGGATGCGCCATCGTGAATTGCTTTCAAGGCGTTGGCCAGAGAGGTCGGGTTCGCAGGTCTACCTTGCGCATTGGGAGTAAGGCTTTCGTGGTGGCCGGGCTCAGTCTCAGGAGCTGATCCACGAAACTTGACTGAATGGGCGTTGGGATTCGAGATGACGGATGCTTCTAGTGGAACCGGTGTTGTCGCATAGGACCGACCGGCATCTTCATCAGGCACCGAACGGGGTGGTGGTGATGTATTGGTGGATGCAGCAAGCTGGTTGGCCATCGCCGCCTTGGCAAGGACTGACTGCTGGGCTTGAGGTTGTGGGTTGGAGGTTGCGCGCGCGCGTTGAGGATCTTCAGAAGAAACAGAAAATAACCCGTTAGCGGACGGTCGCAGCGACTTGATAAAAGGATAGGATGTCTCGGAAGTTCAGCAAAGTGAGGTGATGCGACGGAGCCTTATCGGCGCATAGTTTCGTAAGATAAGTGGTGCAACGGGTGAGAAGTGTCACAGTTCAGGAAAATGAAGTCAAAATGTCATATCACCCCACTTGAGATGGGGAGGCGGTACGGGACCAAAACCTTGAAACTGCAAATGAGAAGGGAACGAACGGCTGGGGGGGGAGGGAACCATCGCCAAATCCCCCTCTCAGACTTGGGAAGGGGACGGGTTACCAACATTTTGGAGGAACCAACATGCTGTGGTTGGAGAGTACTACCAAGGAGAAAGAGAGAAACAAGAAGTTCGCTTACCTGGTGTTGACGTCGTCTGCTGCTGCTGCTGCTCCTCAGCCCCTGGCGTGTTGGCATGCTGGGCGAATGCATGCTCGAATGGCGATTGGCCCTCGCCGTCAGCTGTTGTTTGGGGGTGGTTGCGCTGTTGCTGCTGCTGCTGCTGTTGCTGCCGCTGCTGCTGTTGCTGCTGCTGTTGCTGTTGCTGCTGAGACCTTCCTTGTGCAGAGGCTGCTGCTGCTCTGGCCTCCCCTCCCCCTCCGTTTCCTCCTTCCGAGTTTGTGTACAGCTGCATATGTCTGGCTCGCCGCAAAGTTGTTAAAAGCTGAGGAGTCGACATTTTCCTCCAGGGTCCAAATTCTAATAAAGGCGGCTTGCCTTACTTAAGGTCGGCCGTGCTGTGGTGTGTATGATGTGACTTAAAGCTCCGCTTGCACCGGTAGCGGCCACCCACTTGTCGACAGGGATCGGGCTTTGGTGTACAGGGCGTACAGAGGTATGAGAGGTTGAATCGACTCGACAGCACCACTTTCTCGTTCTTCCTCCGAGCAGCGAGACCGCGACTAGGGCAAACCAGAAAAAGGAGCCGGCGAAAATTTGACAAGTCCGTCTTTCTGCTCGGTCCTGTTATCCCGAGTGGCGTGAGGTCAGGTAGTCAACTGTTGCACTTTGTCGCAGTCTTCCTGGCCACGACTCCAGGGACCCTCTTATTCAATGTCTAGACTCTGACTCCTCGCCTTCTTCGCACAAGCAACTCGAGACTCAAGACTAGGGTTGTGTTCTGTTGTGGGGTGGTGGTGTTTATTTGTGATGAGGAGGATCCACCACAGCCAGTTGCAGTCTTGGTTGGAGGGGCAGAGAGAGGAGATCACCAGCCAGAACTGGATCCCAGTCCTGTCGCTTTTTTTTATTAATGTTTTCTGTCCACCTGGCAGCCTGGCTGTCGTTCGTTTTGTTTCCTAATGAGGCTGTCTGACCAAGGCTTGTTGCTCTAGTCTGCAACAGCTCAGGATCTGCCCGCGGGCCTCAACAGTTTGGTTTGGTCCGTTGTAAGTCTTGGCGAAACTTGGGGAAACACAAATGGTAAGACCCGGTTGGTGGTAGCTACTATTAGTACTCGATACTATTGAGACGTGTGATAAAGATAGACTGTTGGAACCCCCGGCTCAGGTTGAACGCAGCTTGGTGATCGTCTTGGCTTTCCAATGAACCCTCGTCTGTTACCAGTCTTGTTTCTTCTCGCTATTTACCTCTGGCCAGCTGCCTGTTGTCCTACGCAAACGAGGCGGTTGACTTCCGAGGCGGTTGCAGCACGTAGCCAGGGCCGTGTAAGTCAAATGAAGAACTGTGGAACACTCCCGTGGGCGGCTGCTGCGCTCTGGGTGCCCGGGAGTTGCGAAGCAGTGGCAAGACAAATTGTCGCCAAGAATACTGATTAGACAGTGCTTGTGCGGAATCGTGAGCTTTGGTTGGGTACTGTGCAGAAGGGCCTTGGTGGTAACTCAAGACCGTAGGTAGGTAGTGTGCGGGAGCTTGCAATTATAGCTTCCACTGGTGCCTCTGAGTATAGCCTCGTTTCCAACAGCGCGGACTCGCACACATCTGTCTATCTTACTCAATCAATCTTATTACTCAGGTCCCGAGACGCAGCACACTCCCGATTCATCTTGGCGTGGGGTTCAATTTGAGGAGGCCGGGGGAATCTGGGAGGGTGCTTCGCGCTAACGACTGGGATGCACGGATTGCGTACCGGCACGAACGGGACAGTCATAAACATCCCTCCCTCTAATGGAACTCAAACAACTGCTTCGCCGCTTTCGTAACATTACTGGACGAACACCTGTATCATCTATAGATAGTAAAGATGCATAATGACCTGTATGACGGCCTTTGTGGATGATCAGAAATACTTATCTATTAATTCCGGGATTGGATTGAACTGCATGCGCTTCAAGTAGAAATCACCGGGAATACCTCCGATTAGCTACTAGACGGCCTGAAAGAAGCCTTACCTGACTTATTTCAATAGGTGCCTTGGTGCCAAGTGTAGCTTGGCTTTGGAATAGACGACGTTTTTCCAATGTGGTTTTATCATTGATCCAGGTGAGACAACCTTGGCCTGGGCGGTACTCACTTGAAGAGATCGACTGCCAAGCACCCAGTGACTACCTCGTACCCAGTCCTCGGAGATCCGGTCAGAAAGGGGGGTGAGGGAGGTCTTTTCCACCGACACTTGGTCAATGCAAGACATTCGCAGTGACGTACCCGATGGGTGCCTATGTACCTACTTACATAGTGCTAGCTACTCAATCTACTCGTGTAAGTGTTTTATTGGTATGGCGTATGCACATGTATCA
Organism: Apiospora phragmitis; assembly: GCF_038363925.1. Taxonomy (NCBI): domain Eukaryota; kingdom Fungi; phylum Ascomycota; class Sordariomycetes; order Amphisphaeriales; family Apiosporaceae; genus Apiospora; species Apiospora phragmitis. The sequence continues at coordinate 3,814,431 of NW_027117400.1, read as the reverse complement.
ATCTACGCCGGAGATCCCTCTGTCCCTTTACCGGCTCGACTCTGGAGCTCCCGTACACCACATCCTGAAGAGATCAGATGGGGAAAACATTCGTAGAACAAGATGCAGTCATGACATGCTTGGGGGCACAAAACCGCATCTTGAGCTTACGGAGTCGAGTGCGCAGAGACAGGCTAGACATAGAGTCACAGCTGCAACGAATCAGAGGCTGAGAATCAACAATGTGGTGCGTGCAGCAAGGATTCAGAGCTTCCTAGTTCGGTAATCTTCCAGGTCTGGTACGACCAGATCCTGTCAGATTGCTGCCGGATAAAGGTACCTACATTAGATGTGTATTCATCGACACATACTGCACTAGCAGGTGGTAAGCTTGCAGTCCTCGTGCTAACTCATATATACCATATATCCTTTTCACAACTCTTGAAATCGGTTTTGGTGATACCTACCCCGCGAATAGTCAACTATCACACAAGGTTGTGGGTGGCGTCTGAAAACGACAACAAAGGTACCCTCCAAACGACGATGACCACCCAGCCAATGACTTTAAGCCACCTGCGTGATTGTCTTATGAAGGAACAGGTCAGTGGGTGGTCATCTTGCAGGTCGCCGGAATCTGCGGGCGTCCAGGGAGGTGAGTTGGTTCAAGGAGGCAGTATTGATTTCACTGACAGCCCAGAAGGTGGACATATCTCTCACGTATGCATCAACGCGTTCTCAGCTTCCTTGGCCCCTAGAGAACGAAAGGGAGGTTTTGGTGAGCGGTCACGCATCTAACATCAGCGATTCGTCACTCTGGCTGAGATTGACAAGGTGTCCGTGTCCGTCCAACTCAGCGAGACGGGAAAACACCAAACCACTCTTTGCCAGGCTAATGATCATATTTAAGATTTACATAGTTGCTCTATTCGCCTGGTAGTATATATTGATAGTATATATTGAGATTATGTATGCGTGAAGAAAGCGTAGATGCCGAGGTTTACGCTGCAATAGAGCATTGACATTGGAGCCTTCATTGGTTAAGCCGAGCAAGGTTTTCAATTCAAACAACATGAGAGAACCAGGTACTGGAAGTGATGCATACCTTCTTCGAACCCAATTGTGAGAACGAGACATGGATGTTTTTGCGTAGCTTGTTTACTTTTTGACAAGGTAAATCCCACCCCACCTGAAGTGAGATACCCGACCCCGGTACTCCGTACAATTGTCGTGTTCGAATAGGTAAACGTTCATGCAGGGACCAGAGCAGAAGAAAGTGTTTATCGATAAGCCCCACCATTGGCTTATCCGATCATCAATCAACAATCGCATGCCTCTACAAGGCACCTCAGTTACATGACTGACCGACCATAACTTCCCATTTCTTAGGAACAGGCACCGAATCTGACGATGACTTTGTTCCCACCAGTCTGAAAAACAGCCACATTCTCGTCATTCTATATCTCTGCAACCGCCCAGGTCCAGAGAACAAACCCAGTGTGACTGGTGGCGCAGGGTTTTCATCTGGAAACAACCGACCTGGTTGAACGAGCTGCATTTGGCCATTCTTGCACCTTCTTATATGCCACAGGTGAGCCTGTCGTCGGCATATTCCTCGCATCTTCTCGGAAAGGAAGGTCCGAGTGAAACGAATGCCGGCATCTTGGTGATCGCCTCTCCGATCGCAAGCACTCGCCTCGTTGCTGAGAACTGTCATTGTCTTTGACGGTCTACAAAAAACACACATACGCCTCCTTCCTAGCAGACAGGAGTGTCTACGTTTTGTCAAGAAGGCTTCAGCGACCACCCCCAAGTTTACTCATCCTTCCTTCCTCACCAGCCCATCGCCCTCTCACAATTGCCCTTGATTACTTACTTGGTTTCCTCATGGCCGCAATGCAGAGAGCACGGATGTAGGAAGCTTAGGTACGTAGACTCTAATATCTCTGCCCCTCGCCGATTCACCTGGCCTAGCGAGTCCAACTCATCATCTTCTGTTACTATCGACTCGTTGCTCTGGAACTGCCCTTCATATTTTGGTCCAATTGATTCAACGCTTTGTTGTCTGAGTTGGTTCTGTTCTGCATTCTCATATATTCGAAACCGAAACATTGCCATTGGCCCGAGGTCTTTTTGTTGCTCACCAGTCTCGACTGCTACCTTACACGTCTACTCAGAGATCACTTCTAACAGGCCACGATAAGGTGATTGTCTCACAATCAACAACAAAAACCCAAGACCCCTTTCATCACCAAGACGCCTTGTCTCCTAACAGGTATCCGCTATGAGCGATTCCATGAAGGAAGTTGTCGAGACGCTCGACCCCGTTTCGCAGCGGCTCCTGCCACAAAATATTGATACTGGCACGCTGGTCCCGCTCAAGACGACCCTTGAGCTTCGAGACAATCTCCTGATTGGTCAAGCCTATGTCACGAGAGCACCGACGAAGCATACCAATGATGTTGTCAAGTAAGTGGCCGCATCGCCCTCCAGTAGCTGCGGGCCTTTTCCCATGTGCCTCCTATTCTGGGTTCGCTTAACGCCCTGCACGCTTGGCCGATGTTACCATACTGACGTTCCGTCTCATCAAAGCATTATCCGAGCCATGGTCGGTGATGATCAGGCTAAGAACCTTCCTCACCTGCGCCGATGCTCGAAACCGTCCGATTTACCGCCTCATCTGAAGAATCAGTTCATGAACGAGAGCCAGTCTGGACGAGGTGCCCACACTGGCAAGTCGCAATATCTCTATATTTTACTGGGTCCTCGGGATGAGTTGGACTATGGAGAACTCGTACGGGGCTTGTCAGCGATTCCGGGCATTAGGGATGACCTCTTCGTTGGACTGATCCCGGTTCCTCTGTTAGCTCCCACATCACAGGTCCAGGCCAATTTGTGGTCTCAGCAATTCTGGCAGACTGTCTACCGCAAGAACAACCCACTTGGTCCCCATCCCAGCAACATTTGCCGCACCACAAGTGTTGTATCTCGTGATGCTGATGTTTGGATGACCTTGGCGCACGATATCGCCAGGAAATCACAAAAGGCCGGCTTGGGAGAGCCCATAGGTGCTGTGATTGTGAAGCGTACAATTCCGGGGAAACCCGAACACAGCAAACCGGACCAAGCCAAGGCAGAAGATGGCAAGATGGGCGGCGAGGCACCGAACTCCGAAAACATGGGCAACAAAGATGGCACCGGCGGCCTCGAGCCGGCTTTCGGCGATGCTTCGGATTCAGGATCAGGCAATGACTTTGAGAAGGTAGATGCAGCAGGATCGGACAACACCAACATCAACCAGACTGAAGGGACTGCCGTTGAGCAAAAAGAAAAGGTGTCCATTGTAGCTCTTGCAGGGGACGCCCGCTGGTATCGACAAGAGCGAACTGGCCATACCGGCAACCCAATGGCGCATGCTGCACTCCGAGCAATCAGCATGGTAGCCCAAAAGCTTGTCAAGTCAGAGAAGCGGGAGCCCGCGGCGTCATCCCCAATCCTGGAGTTTGAAGCTTTCCAAGATAGGCCTCTCCTCGGCGATGAACAGGTTGTCTTCGACGCCGACCATCCTTCTCCCGATGGCTACCTCTGTCATGAGCTTGAGCTGTACATGACGCATGAGCCTTGTACCATGTGTGCCATGGCTATTCTCCATTCAAGGATGGGCAAGATTGTCTTCCGTCACCGTATGCCTCTTACTGGCGGCATGAGTTCGGAGGACCGCACCCAGGATCTTTGCGGTGGCCCAGACGCAGGCTGTGAGCATGGCCCATGTGGCGGCGGCCACGGTCTGGGGTTGCACTGGCGTAAAGAGCTCAACTGGAGCATGCTCGGCTGGGAGTGGGAAACGGACAAATCCGAGAGACTTCCAGTTGATGTCCACCTGCATGCTTAATGATTAAAGCTCTGGGCTTGCGCCGGTGTTTTATCATTTCAAACTCTGGAGGCAAGCAAGGGAGTTAGGTAGTCCCCTTGTCGGAATTGGTAACCTGAGAGGCATGATTCTGGTGATTGCATTGGACGATTATGGTAGTTTTTGGCAGGTTATGGCGGACGCAGCACTTAGCTACATTAGAGAGCTGTGCCCAAGCATCGGCATCTTTGATATTTGATGGTTTCCCTGCATGATACTAGGTAGAAAGAGATGGATGGACCTGGCCCAATGGCCAGGGTCCTACTCTAATGAGCCCTCCGGCAGTAAATAGAGCACGCATTGCATCTAACGAATCCTCCATCTGTGTGACTCCCTGTGTATTGTGATGGTGGCTGTGTCGTGAGTCTACACATCTCAAGCTACAGGTATGCAACAGGTAAGAATTGGATATCTGTTGAGTAAAGCACCTAAATATGTGACTTATATGCGTTTAAGCCGGTTATTATGATGCCACCGTACTCCGTAAGTGCCTAAGCTTTATCTAATCTTATCTGCTATCTGCATATCCGCATACAGCGCGATAGAAGTTATTGTTGCCCTGTCAGTCTGGCCTGTCATGCGAACTCCCCTCACTTTCGCAAGCCATAAGGACAAGCCTGCAATACGCTTCGCGCGAACACAGCACCTCTTCAGCATGCACTGACATAAGGACATGCAGGATTCTGACTATTCTTTGTTTCGGTAGAAGGTTCTGTTGACGATGCGACTTGGTTGACTCAGAAGCTGCTGCAATCTATTCCGGATCCACGCGTTGCCAACTGCGGATAAAACAACCCTCCCTCGATATCAGCTCCCTGCGCGTGCGGGCCCTCAGTCTCCATTTAGATTAGCAACGGGCAGCTTGTCATGGACTACTGAAGATCGCCCTGCCTTCCTCGACAGCAACCAGCGACTCGCGGAAATGGTTAACAAGAAACGCAAGGCGGACGCCCCCGCCGAGAAATTCTATGCCGTCCGTTGCGGCAAGTCGCCCGGTGTTTATGGCACCTGGGCTGAATGTCAAGCGCAGACAGCAGGCTTCCCTGGTGCCAAATGTACGTCTCGCGCCGACCTGTACCATCACCGCCCCTTTGGATGCATGCAAAGCTGACAGGCGCTTCCCAGATAAATCCTTTTTCAACTTCGAAGATGCCGAGTCTTTCGTTGCCGGCGAAAACACCGCCACTGCCACTGATGGGACTAAGCAGCAGAAGTTTTACGCTGTAGCGATTGGGCGAGATCCCGGCATCTACACGGATTGGGATGTCGCGGCCGAAGCCATCAAAGGCTGGAAGGGGCCCAAATACAAGAAGTTTGACACCCGCGTCGAGGCGGTCGAATACATCCGCACCCATGGCAACGAAGCCGGCCAGTCATCCATCAAGGACGAAGACATCGAACCACCCGCGAAGAAAAGCAAGCGCTCAGCGGGCAGTAGCTCTAAAGCCGGCACTATACATATCTACACAGATGGGAGCAGTCTGTCAAACGGTCGCGCCGGCGCTGTTGCTGGCGTTGGCGTCTTCTTTGGCGCCGGTGACCCTCGGTATATCCGTCCGAATCCATGGCATTATGTGTATCTTGGGGCTAACAACGAACTATAGCAACATATCTGAACGTCTTGAGGGTGAGCTACAAACGAACCAACGTGCTGAGTTGACGGCCATTCTACGCGCACTTGAGCAGGTCTCGGACGATCAGGACGTCCGCATTTTCTCCGACAGCAAATATGCAATCAACTGTGTGACTGAGTGGTATGTCAATTGGGAGAAGAATGGCTGGAAAACCAAGGGCAATGATGTGAAGAATAGAGACCTGGTTGAGCTTGTCAGGGAAAAGATTTGTGATAGGGACGCTCTCGGCACGAATACACTGTTCCAGTGGATCAAGGGTCATGCCGATGATGCTGGAAATGTGGCAGCCGACCAGCTCGCCGTGCTGGGGGCCCAGTCTTAATATGCTTACATGGATTGAGCAGTCCTGCAATTCGAGGTTCAAGGATTGCAGCTTACGAATGGACTTGATGCATAGCTACATGACGACTGTATGGATTTTTGCGCAATATACCCCATTCCACAGGATGCACGGTCGCCTATAAGTACTGTGTTTGAATACGAAGGCTTCATACCCCATTCTCTTGAGAATCCTACATTATGACGTGCGGCGAGATTGGAACTCATGTTAGTGGACATGATCTAACAGAGCATGATATCGGGAGTCCAGAACCGAAAGAGCAATGAGATGATACGAATACGGAGTCGAACCCAATGACTTACTACACTTTACGTGGTCTTGTTCAACCCTGTCCACGATTCACCCCGTCTCCGGGCTGTGGTGCCAACACCGCGAAATTCCAGTGTTTCTGGTTACACGGGTAGGTGCGGCAACCGGCTGTGTCCAACCGAGATCAGGGGAAAAACTACGAATTAGGGGAGCGCGCTTCTGACGGCTCTTGTTCGAAAGTGAGGATCTGTGGGCTGGTAGATTTGGCAGGGTGGGATATATACTCATCAGGGCCGCCAGCCATCACTCACTCTGTGCTCACGTTCTTCGTGCCCGGTTGCGGCACCGGAAGCGCTTTTTCGTATATAATCTTAACGATGGCGCACAGGGGGCTTCGGTTATCCGGCCAAACGACCTAAGGCTTGGTTGGTGTTGGCCAAGGTGGTCAGGAGTTGCAAGTCTCCTGTGCGCCAACGGTTGGTGCCTGGTACCCTAGTGAGTCGGGAAAAGGATTACCTGAAAGGTGTACTACCTAGGTATGTTTGGCTTAACAAGTGGAAGCTTCTGAGAGTTGACGTCGCACTCAGCAGAGCCTCGGTAATGCCTGAGAGACTCGCCCGGCGGGTGGTACGAGTGGTGCAGAGTTACCTCTTACGTGTACGTGCTACGTGAGGACCTCTCTTTCCAAGGTTCCTGTTGGGGAGGCGTACCTTCTTCGTAGGCGACTAATTAAATCTTCCTGGGTCAAGGTAGGGTCCGGTTGAAAAGAGGTGGGAGCGGTCGGCTTCTGGGTTGCCGTTGAAGAGGTTGACTCTTTGGTAGTGAGCGCCGGTCGGTGCTTCTGTTATTGCATACCGTACATATCTTCCGGCCAACGGATGCTTCAAACGCACATAAAGTCGTCACTTACACGGCTAGTATAAGACCTACAGATCTATATCCCTTTTCCCTGGGTGCAACAAGACATCTACATTTATTAAGGTGGTTCATAAGGCAGAAAGTCTCAAAATTCAAATCTGGCTAGACCGCAAATCTGGCTCGGCACCTCCCACCGTGCTGCACCCTATCCTGCACGCATATGCCCTGTAACTATAGCGCCCTTATTACTTTTGATTATACCCTTTTATCGCATTTCCTATCGCACCGGTTAGTGGTTAGTGGTTAGCGATTAAGTAATTAGGTAGGGTTAGCTGGCTAGAATAAAGGTTAATTATGTATTTGAATATTTCGTATATCGCGTTCGTCGAATTGCCAATTCGTGGAATCCGGAAAATGGTGAAATGGTGAAATCGGCGGAATCAATGTCCGGTAAGATAGCATATTCTAACCAGATTTGAATTTTGAGACTTTCTGTCTTATGAACCACCGTCATTCATCATATATGCAAGGAGCTCGTCGAGTAGGTGCCTTATCGGGAAGTAGACAAGCAGCATTTGAGGGCTTCCCACTTACCCCCAAATTCCCCCCGCCTTTTCAATGGGATGATGGAATGACTAGGTTGTTCGTGCCGAGCCTTCCTAACCTACTATGTGATTGCACGTGCATGCAGTTCACTAATAGGAACCACATCTTGGGGAAGTTGGACCACAAGGCACCTGCCCTAGGCTCTGTGTTGTACATGTACTTGTAGGTATGTAGATAGGTAGACTCCGCTCTCTTCGCTATGGTTGTTGACTCTCCAGACTCTTCCCAATCTTCGTATTACATCACGGTCACCAAACATCATCATTTTCTCTCTTTATCGTGCTATTCTGTTGGTAGTTTCCATATTGCATCCTTCGCCACATTGACTTACATCGCTGGTCTTGAGTACATTGGCTTGCTATGGCCGATCCAGATCCTCCGGCAACGCGTGACGAGGCCGCGCCTTTGCTCGGCCGGCGTTGTGAAGCACAGGACCAAGAGGCAGGCGCTTCTGGGGATTCTATCCAGACAGATCAACAAGTTAAGACCTGGAGACGTCGTCGCTGGGTTTCGCTCGTTGCCAGCATGATTCTACTCGTCGCTTTCGTTGCGATCCTGATACTTAGCGGAGGTTTGTTTCCCCCATATGTTTCCACACTATATACATGTATAACCCAGGTCGGCCGCGCTGACGAGAAGCATACGACAGTTCTATCCCGTCTCAAGGGCACGAAAAAAGATGGCTGCCTCACTGAGCATGACGCCTGATTGCTTGGAAGCCGCATCTCGCATCCTCCGTAAGGTCCCACGCCCACTGATGATCTATCTTCTATTACTGAAGCTTGCTAGCAAAACTATCGCCCAACTATACCACTATAGATGCCTGTACTCATTTTGATGAATTGGCGTGTGGTGGGTTTTACAGCTCCGAACACATTCCAAATGATCGTGCCGATTTGTCAACATATGGGACTATGGCTGTCATGGACGATACGATCATGCGACATATTCTTGAGTCGCCGTATCCTCGCAAATCCAAGGTAAGAGCTAAATAGATTGAATACGAGACTTATAGCTGCTAACAGTCCTTAGCGAACGGCATCTTCTCCTGCGCGACTGCCAGCAGAAGCCATGTTGACTGATGAGGAAAACTTTGATATGATGCAAGGGGTGTACAATACTTGCATGGATGAGACGGTCCTTCGAGAGCTCGGTGTGCAGCCACTTGTACACCTAGTCCAGACCGTTGCCGACTCTTTCCCAGTGGCAGAGTGCGACGATGACAAGTTTGGGAAGCAGGATTATGCTGCGCTAAGCGAAACCATTCTACTGCTGAAGAGAATGGGAGTACAGACATTTGTGTCTCTAGGAACGGGTCCCGACGACAAAAATCCCGTGAGTGATAGCTCGTGGCCAACTTGGGTCAAGAACTGACATTAGTAAGGACACGGTCATTGTTCAGGCCTCGCCCGGTGGTCTTCCTATCAGTCCTGTATTGGATCAGTCGGAAGCAGGTGTACCAGGGCCCGGCCTACAGATTATTATAGGTATGATTAGACCGGTACTCGTTGAGGCTGTGACGGAGCTCTTCAGTAATCTGCATACACGCGGATCTTCGAGGGATGCGGCGGAAAGACTTGCAAAATCCGTCGTTGATCTGGAATTGAGTCTCCTTGGGGCGGGCTTTTCTTCGCTGCAGCAGCAAGATAGAAGGGTAAACCATGCAGACCCAATCACCGGTTCCCATGCGCGGATGAAACCAATACTGGCCAGAAATCCTATCACGTCGAAAAAGTTGCCAATGCTGGAAAGCTGGCACCCCCTCTAGGCCTCGACCAACCTAGTACCGTCCAACTACTCTGTCGACTCGATGTTGGTCGCGTTCCCGGAGGTCCTATCGAAAGTTTCAGAGATTGTCACTAATACTCCGAAAAGTACACTTCAGAGCTACCTAATTCTAAAAGCAGTCCTGGGCTACTACGAAGACGTCCTGAGCCCTGATGTAGAGCCAATCACTCAAGCCTACAACAAGATCCTTGGACAAGATCCGAACACGAGGCTAGAGCGTTGGAAAATATGTCTTTCTCATACAAAAATAGTAGTCCCATGGATTTTGAGCCGCTTTTACCTCGAGGCCAAATTCTCTGAAGAGTCCAAGGTGTTCGCCGAACAGATCGTCAGCGACGTGAAGCAGCAGTTTGCATCAAACATCGGGGGTTGAACTGGATGGACGAGTCTGACAAGTACCTTGCCATCAACAAGACTCACAATGCCAACGTCAATATTGGCTATCCAACTGAATCTCCCGAGATCATGAGTCCAGCCGCCCTCAAGAGATGGTATAGCAATCTCAATGTCTCCAACTCCCTTCTCGACAATTCAGTCTCGGCGAAAGCGAATCGCGTCAACAGAACGTGGTCAGCACTCGGCAAGCCCGTGGATCGTAACCTGTGGTAAGTTGCTCTACTCAACACAAGTCGTCTTGACTCTGGCCAGGCATTGAGTATATATCTTGCAGGTCCATCAATTCATATGAGGACAGTGCGTACTATAACGATGTAAGTAGTCGTCGGCCTCTGAGTACGAGAGTTCGATATTTTCTACTCCTTTGAGGAACAGGCGTTTCCAGTTCATGGCTTATACGATTCTCAGGTTGGAAACCGTAACTTTTTCCCGGCAGGGATAATGCAACAGCCACTATTCCATGTTGGCTGGCCCTCATACATGACTTACGGCGCATTCGGAGCTGTCGTAGGCCACGAGTTAACACATGCCTTTGACAACAATGGCCATTATTTTGACCAGCATGGCAAGTACGCCAACTGGTGGACGAACCACACCAATGAGGAATTCTCAAGGCGTGCCGCCTGCTTCGTTAACCAGTATGGGAGCTTCAGGGTCAAGGGACCTTCCAATTCCCATTTTCCAGTGATTGGAGCAATGACTATGAACGAGAACATTGCCGATGCTGGCGGTGTCGCAACAGCATACGCGGCCTGGAAGCAGCGCCAACGAGAGAAAGTAGACCAGAGCCTACCTGGACTTGACTTTTTCATCCATGATCAGTTGTTTCATGTCGCTTTCGCGCAAGGTAATCCAACGCCATTCCTCTTCTCACTGCTATGGCCAAGATGATAGGGGGCTCGTTGGCTAACATATAACTCGACGCAGGCTGGTGCCAGAATATCCGAGAGAATTATGCGGTATTACGAACCTTTGCCGATATTCATTCCCCTCCATTCGCACGAATACTCGGGACTCTGGCAAATCAAAGATCGTTCCTGGAGGCTTTTGATTGCCCCACGAAGCAGCCAACTTGTCAGTTGTGGTGAATTATAGTGACAGACATTATGGATGGGGTTTGACCTGCACTGTTTGTGTGGACAAAAGACATCCAACTCAACTCATTATGTAGTCCCAAAACCTGTATGAACTTATTACGACCAGCCCCTCAGAATTAGCACTACGTAGACCTGAAGCACTTAATACTATTTTTTGTTCCCGCTTTACGACTTTGAGCCTGGAATGAACTGCCGCTAGTTTCGAAGAACGGAACGAGGTGCTCTCAAAGCAGTTTTATATGCTAATCGAACACTTGATCGCCTTAACTTGTTGCCTAAACTCCATAAAACACTCAAGATCAAATAATGCATGACCACTAAGTACTAACAAACAAAAGGCCCAAAGAAACGAATCAAAACCCATGCGCTTTCACTTGAACGATCGTCCAATGGCAAAATTGGTTGAAGGAATTGTGGTGTGCCCAACCTTCCGAGTGCTTGCAACTGATGAACCCCAGAAATAGACCGCCATGTTCCCTAAAGGCCCAGCTTCTGCTTCTTGACTCTGGGATAAATACCCACAATCATCAGAACCATGATGAGGATCATGGCCCAGAGCTTGAGCCCGAGCACGTTCTTGTTGTAGTCGGTCTCGGTAGCACTGATAATGGTGGCCATGAGGAAAGGCAGCAGAAGGTAGCCGGACATGCGATGGTACTTCCAGATCTTCTTGGCGTTGGCCTCGCCGCCGTAGAGGGCGGGGACGCCGAACATGGTGAAGCCGACGACGTACTGGACCACGATCCAGATGCTGGCGATGACGCCGAGGTAGGCGTGGACCGAGTGGAAGTGGGGGCCGCCGCTCTTGACCTTGTTGACCTCAATGATGACAATGCCGGCGATGAATGTGGCGAAGGCCAGGAGGTTGAGCCCGGCGTGGATCTTTTGGCCGACCTGCTTCTGCTGGACCGACTGGGTCGGCTGCAGCACCAGGATGGACTGCACCAACACCAGGAAGCCGAAGGACTGGGCTAGGGGGTGGCCCGAAAACAGGATGATGGGCTGGTGCAAGAACACGGCGGCCCAGACCGAAGCCACGAGCAGGATGGCCGCGCCCTCGGCGAGGATGCCGGTGCCTGAGGATTGTATGAGCTTTGCCATGGCTGATATAATTGATAGCAGATAAAGCTGGATAGGGGTGGATGAAAGCTGGACGGTTTAAAGCTTGAAAGAAAACCCAATTGGATGTGGATGTCAAGCTTGCGAGTTGCAGGAAAGTATAGGCAGAGAAGAAGGAAGACTATGGAGAGACCGGACGGCGAAGGTAATTGATGATGGCAATGGGGAAGAAGGGGGTTGTGGCAGCCTCACTGCATTACCGACCAAAACCTCCGCTACGTATCTGAGAGGATGGAGATGATGCGATGTTGAAACATAAGGGAACAGTGCAGTCTGTGTCTGAATCAAAGGGGAAGGGAAATGACAATGGCACAAGGACATACCAAGAATGAGATTTTTGGCAATGGAAGCATTGGGCCTTTGCGAGGCGTCTCCAGGACGTCCGAGGAGCGGTTCCATCTCGCCGTTGCCCGCGTCTGGGCCCGACGGACTCTCTTGGGGGATGCCCGTTGCTGAGGCCATGGCTGAGTGTTTATGTGGTGTTGGCCCCCTCTGCCGTCTTTTTAGGCAGCGTAAGTAAGACCTTGGGGATGCTGAAAGGAAGATGCGACCACAGGAAGCGGCCAGTAAGTAGCAATACTATAACAATTGCGGATGGGAAAGGCTCGATGGATTCGAAATAGACGACGCCCTTGTTTGATATACCAAGCGGTTAGTTATTGCCGTCCGGACTTTCTGGAGTGGATGTTCGAGCAAATAGTGAAGCTTGTCCAGACTTCGAAGACGCCATTGATGCCGTCATTGCGAAACTGTCCTGGGGTGGCTGTTCGGGGTTCGGGACTCTCTGGGGTCGGCGGAGAACTGGCCTATCACAGCTCGGCAAATCATCAGCGAACTTGATTGGCTGCTTTTCCATGGAGATGCTGAGCGACGTCCATCAATAGGATCAGTAGGGACCAGTTCAGTTGTCCAGGTTTCATTACTTACATACTTACATACTTACATAGCGAGAATAGCTTCTAGGTTTGTATGGAAGCGTGTAAAATAATACACAGTCGCGGTATCTACGTGATTTATCAAAATCTATGCAGTTGTTGCACTTAGTCATAGGAACTGTTCGGCTTGAATCATACTTACTGATAGGCTCAGGTCTGCTCTCGGCTATCGCCTGTCACCGATATGTCAAATCCATGGGCGGCAGTAGCCCCTCCTGCCCCGCCATGCGACATCGCATATTGCCCATTGCCCGTGGACTCTTGCTCTCAAAACACTCTGGCGTTGGGTTGGGTACAAACGAAACTGTTATTGAGGTTACATCTAATCTTTGTGAGAACATATACTTTGCTTCCTACCATCTACTTTGTCCTTAACAAGTACATCCTCCAACATGCTCGAGGACATTGAGTATAAGCTTGAATCCGTCCAGGCAACGTCGATTGCTTCGGACAAGATCGATGAGAGATTTCGGTCAACATGTATCGGTGCGTGAGGCTATATACAAATATACCCACCCTGCCGCGTATCCGGGTATTCGTAAACTAACCTTCTTTTCAGATCTGATCTCGGGGACTCTAGGCGGCAAGGTGCTCGGGTTTTCGGATGAGTGGTTCGCCGAGGCTAACAACCTTGTCACCCCGACCGCCCCAATCCGTCAACCGGGAAAGATGGTCTACACCGGAGCCTGGTACGACGGCTGGGAGACCCGAAGGCACAACCAAGAGCCCTTTGACTGGGTCGTGATACGTCTCGGTGTGGCCTCGGGCACTGTTGAAGGTGTCGAGGTGGACACGGCTTTCTTCTCGGGAAACCATGCTCCTGCCATTTCCGTAGAGGGCTGCTTCAGCCAAGACGACGACGAGGTGCTGTCGTGGAAGGGCAGCAAGGGGAAATGGGAGACCATCCTGGACGCGCGCGAATGCGGCCCGTCCCAGAGGTTCGGCTGGAGACTCGATGCGCCTACATCCAAGCAGTATACGCACGTTCGACTGAACATGTACCCCGATGGAGGTATCGCGAGATTCCGACTCTTCGGACACGCGGTACCCGTTTTTCCCGAGGACAAGGAAGCCGTCTTCGACCTCAGCGCGGCTCAGAACGGTGCCGTTGCCGTCTCCTGCAGCGACCAGCATTTTGGCACCAAGGACAACCTCGTGCTTCCAGGTCGAGGCAAAGACATGGGAGACGGCTGGGAGACGGCCCGCTCCAGAACCAAGGGCCATGTGGACTGGGCCATCATTCGCCTCGGCGCACCGGCGCTGATCCAGAGCTTCATTGTCGATACTGCCTACTTCAGGGGCAACTTTCCCCAGAAAGCGAAGCTGGACGCGATCGAGTGGAAGAACCAAAGCGACCCAGGGGCCGACGCGGAAGGATGGACGGAGGTCGTGGAACCAAGCAAATGCGGACCAGACCAGGAGCACGCGTTCGGCTGCTTGGTTCAGGATAGGCCATTCACCCATGTCAAACTTACCATCATCCCCGACGGAGGCGTCAAGAGGCTCCGTGTTTTGGCTAAGCGACATGTATAGCATAACGGCCACGAAAACTAGAAACGGATCTAACGGAGGCGCGCTACCCTACATTACTTTATATATTCTTGTATATTCGAAAGCTTCTTTCAGGATAGGAGCCGTAAGAGACTTTGCAGCCTCGGACTTGGTTAGAATCATGTTCGAAGTAATTGTTGTCGCTTGCATATACGATGAAGGCTGGCACTGGGGTACAGATTGAATGCAGCTCTGTGCACGGGCATTTCTAGTGCTGGAGAGTGCCCGCTTCAGCTTGACCTAGCAAGACCCTTGTAGGGGTGCGACTTGTACTACACGTGCTGCATCTGGGCGATCAATCCATCAATGTTCGTAATGCTCAACTGGGATACATAGGTTGACGGTGCATGGATGTACCAATGCCTTTATGATTATTATTGCCTTAGGTACCCGAACTAACCTGCCAACGTCCTATGACGACCCACCCGCCAGGTCATCCAGGAGTAACTTCTCAACCTCGAAAGTTGTCACCAACATATATCAAACACCCACGACCAACGAAGCCTGCGTCCTTCCGGAACATACCTACCGGCCCCGAAATACAAACATGATCCAACCGTACTAGGACGAAAACTCAATCTAATCATTCGAAGTCCCAACAATTCGCTGCCAGATCCCCTCCATCGCCCACAATGGATATCGGCGACGCTGATAGCGGGGGGTTTGAGGATGAGCCAAAGATGACCAGGGAGCTCCCGCCCGATCTTCCCAAGTCCCTGAACGACCGCATAATCCCCAAGGAGGCCGTCGCCGAAACTGAGTACTACGATGGATGGCAAGGTATGTAGCGATACCCCTGACCCAGGTGCCGCCAATACGGATGCCCCGAGTCCCCGAAGAGACTGACGTATAAGCATCCGACCACAGGCCAGTCGCAATTCCTCACGAGCCCGATCCTTGCGAAACCACTACAGTTCAGCGATTTGACGCTGGATGATACGGACTACGACCCAGACGTCACCAAGGCTATGCCCGATAGCGATATCCGTCTGATGGAGATGCTCGCAGCACAAGCACAGCACCACGGAGGCGAAGGCCTCGTCGACCCTGATGCCATCGCCAACGACGAGAAACGCCCGTTGGACGAGAAAGAAAACATATTGCAGAAGTCTCTAGCGATGGCCGCAAGCAATGGCGACCTCGTACAAGTGAAGAAAATCCTCGGCGGCGATGCGAAGAAGTTCGTGAACGTCAACGCTCAAGACGAGGAGGGAACGCCCCCCTTAGTTTATGCCAGCTGTTTCGTACGTAATCATGACCTCTCGGGCTGCCGCTGGCCAGTACGCTGACGATTTGAAAGGGTCACGAAACCGTTGTTCAGGCTCTTGTCGATGCCGGGGCAGATGTCGACAGGCAGGACCGGAACCAGTGGAGTGCTCTTATGTGGGCTATGACGAACCGTCACAAGGGTATCGCTAAGATACTGCTTGACAACGGCGCATCTGCAGAAGCCAAAACATCGTCGGGCAGAACCGCTTTCGACTTCGTGCCTCCCGACAGCGAGATGTCCTTTTACTTGCACGACAATGGCTACAGTATCGGCAATGCCGGTGTTACCGATGATTTCTACAACCCGGGGTTTTCGCAGGACCGTTTCGAGGAGGAACTCGCCGAGAACGAAATGCGGCGGCGGATGATGATGGAAAGCGCCAGGGATCTCGAGGTCGATCTAGGCAACGTAGGAATGGATGACCAGCCCGAGGTACATGCAGGTGATCGCAAGCTTAACCCTCATGACGTTCGCTAACTTCTTGGCAGGGCTCTGACGACTACGAGGAGGAAGCGCAAGAGTTCGACTGGAGCCGTTGTCTGCACGACCAGATGTTTGTCTTCCAAGAGAGCGACCTCGAAAGGATCCTGGATATCATCATCACGAACATGCAACCCCAAAGATCGCCGTCTCAGAAGCCTGTCCCGGCCAATATGATATTCCTGAGTGCAAGATATGCACACTATCATGCCAGCCTCGAGTTATTAGAGAAACTACTCGTCCGCGCCCAGGACAAGATCAACGAAGTTGTCGAGGAACATCAGTGGGACATGACCATATTAGCATTCTGGATGTCCAATGCGACGCTCCTCTTGCACTATCTGAAGAAAGACGCCGGTCTTGTCGAGGCTACTACGGAATTTCAAGCACAGTTAGCTGAATTGATAAACGAGATCTTCATCCTTGTTGTCAGAGATGCGGAACGGCGAATGGACAAGGTCCTGGAGCCCGCCATGCTTGACCACGAAACGATACCGGGTTTTGAGGACGTCACGTTCCAACATGAATGGAAGATCTTCAAACGAAAGAAGGAGGTCAAGGCAGAACCGATTGAGAAACGATATCGACCACCCTCCCCAAAGGCAAGGGCAAAGCCCGCTCCCCGGAATGTCACTTCACTCATGTCCTCTACACTGTTCGTCTTGGATCTTTACGACATCCACTCTGTCATCACATCACAAATTATTTCACAATTATTGTATTGGTTAGGCGCCGAGTTGTTCAACCACATCATGGACAACCGGAAATATCTGGCCAGGACGAAGGCCATGCAAATCAGGATGAACGTTTCGGTCATCGAGGACTGGGCACGAGCGAACAACAGGAAGCCCGAGCATTACGAGCATGGTGACACGACCGCCACCGGTGAAACCACCATGGACGCCGCGAGGCGGCACCTAGCTCCTGTTGTCCAACTGCTCCAGTGGCTGCAATGTTTCTCTTCGCTAGAGCCGGATAACTTGGAGGCTTTGGTCGGAACACTGCAACAGCTGAAGCGCCTGAGTCCCCAGCAGCTGCTGTTTTCAGCTAAGTACTACCGTCCCGAGGTCGGCGAGAAGGGGCTTCCGAAGAGCGCAGCCAAATATCTCGAGGCGATGCAGAAAGAGGCAGATGTGAAGAGGGACCGCGGAAGAACCATATCGCCTTCACCTGGCAGTGTTCCATCTACCCCAATTCGGAACACGTCGAACGGTATCGACATTGAAACACCGGGCAGCGCGCCGAATCCCGAAATTGAAGAGTACGAAATGCCCGAAGGAATCAATTTTGATCCTTCGTTGATGTTACCCTTCTCACTGCCGTCCGTGATGGACATGCGCGTATCTAACGGTGCTGGATTTGGGGGTCTCAATAGGGAGCGGGAGAGGAAGTATATCCCAACCGTACCGCCCGAGTTTCTTGAGAAGCTGGAGCTTAGCGGGCAGAAAGAGCGGCCCATGTTTGGCGAGAAGGATTGGGAAAACGAGGAAGTATGAGTATTTGTTGTACCAAACATCCCAAGGAAGGTGATGCAAGTTATCTGAAGTTTTTCTCAGCGATAAGCATCGAGCCGGCGCTTCTCAGTGTACCACGTCAACGTACTTCGACTAGCGCCTCTGGGAGCCGTTCAGGGTCCACGGGCGCAGGAGGTAATGGCTCTCTTTGACCGAGAGGGAACACCGCACGTACGATGCAGGCACCAGGGATAAGTCGCTGACGGCCGGTATGAGTTGCATTGCATTGACAGATGAGGCGCTCAGGCACAGGAGACAGCAAACCGTCCCAGCGGCCCAAGGTGACCGGCTGAAGAGGCCATGGTTGCGCAGATCATCGGAGGGAGGAAAAAGCAATCATAGCTGCAGGACGCATGAGACAGTTGTTCCCGTCTCGTGGCGTCGTATCGAAGGCCATTTTAACTACATGACTACCACTCCTAAAGGCAATAAATCTGTATATTTCACCAGCACGGTTGTGTATGTCTGTACTACCTACCGCATAGAGTGTTGTTTAGCAATGTCCGTGTGGGTGGGCGACTGGATTGGCTGCCCAAACGCCACCCAAGCCAGCTTCCAAGCGACGGTGACGGTGACGACTCATTCGACCCATATCCATTTGATGTCATCCTATGATGACAGACAGCTGGCAACGGTGAAGGTACAGGTAACACATCCCGTTTGACTCGGACCCCAGGTGCGTCGCATGTGCAGAAGTCGGATGGAGGGGGGAAACATGAGAGTCAGTTCACCCTAGAACTTGACACAAACTACTCGCTTCCTGCTTCCCGCTTACCTGCCTTTAAACAGCAAAATGGATGTGGAACAGAACGTCGGGTGGATCAGTAGGTAGAATGAAATACCGACGATGAATGGTGTGCATTGGAAGAACCGTTCTACAGACAAATGTAGCTATCCATGGTTGGACACGGATTGAGCTGGTTGAAAGACGCCACGTCAGATAACCGCAACATCTGGTTTAATCCTGACCAGTAGCCGCGTACTGCACATGCTGATTGGGGGACCGCTCAGCAATTCAGGCCCACACTACTTCAAGTGTAGGTTACTGAAGCCTTCACGGCCAACCGGGCCCTCGACCTTCAATAGTGTACCCAGATGTCTTGGGTGGCGGGCTCCATGGCGGCCTACTCGATCACCGTAACGCTCCGCTCCCTGTTTAGCTACTTTGGAGGCCGATCCTAGCTTCGAATGGGGCCAAATTGTGAGGGAGATGGCGTAAGCGTCTCTCCGGTTCTGTCGCAATGAGAGCCTTGTGAGCCACTGCATCATCGGGGCCACGTGAGGAGGGTATTTTGGGGGATGTCGGTATTTCCCCTCCAATGACATGACATGACATGCCCTCCATATATTGATCTGTCCACTCTAGACTAAGTATGTAGGGAGGAGCACATGGCGAGTGCCGGGATGGAAAAAAAGGAAGGAAAAGAACTGTCAACAGACGGAACGAGAGAAGACGGCGGGTGTGACTCCTGGAGTGGACTAGTGCGTAGATGGATTCCCAGCGATCAATGCATTGCCGGTGGAAGTGGATTAGGGGACCGGCATTCCGGTAGTGTGACTGCGGATCGCGGATTGCGGGGAGAGAGAGAGAGGAGCGGAGGAAACAAGAATGGATTTCGAATCTGGGGGAGTGATTCCTGCCGACGTCTTGCTCGCCGAACCTGAGGAATCGTGAAGATGGTGGAGTGCACATCTCCATTTGACAGGAGAAGCCGCACCGTATCCTAAGGTTGAAGGTTCTGGTCTCAGGGCAGCTCGTGTACATGTAGAGAGCATGTCAATCGCAATTCAGGGCTGACTCAACCTTATTCCGTGTGTCGGTACCCAACGAACAAGTATATCGTAATCTTGAGCAACTTTAATAGCGCCTATTGTGAAGCTTTTCTTCTTCTTCTCCTTACCCCCTTCTTCTGTAGGGGGTGGAGAAAGAAAGGCTCGCAATGCCGAGTTCTCTCTAACCCACTTGCGCCAAAAGCCTCGTGCAATGCAAGCAAGACAGCCTTTTTGCCAAGTGGGGAGGAGAATAATCGATAAAAAGCAACGACCTAGCCATCTTGGACGGCTCGGGAAAAGACGACACCAAGTTTTTACCCGGAACGGAAGACGGGCGTAGGGCAGCGCGGGCTCATCCAATGGGGTGCCTTATGGCTGTTGTAGGATGTATGCACCGATTCAGTGCACACATAGCAGAGTATGCGCAGTAATGTGTTAGTCTAGCAGTCGTAGTCACACCCCGGCTAGTCGACAGAGAACGGCGACGTGTTCGTGTCGTGGTGTTCTTGGTCGTGGGCGAGTAAAGCCAGCCAGAGAGAGCCATATGTCTCGGGACTAGGGTTGCATTAGGTATGCATCTCTCTCTAACTGGCTCTCTATCTAGATCTAGAATAAAACATTCCAACGGGTACCGCAGAGCAAACGAGTCGCCATGATAGCTTTGGACATAAGAAGATGGCCACATCCCATCCCATGCCGTCCCAACCCATCCCAGACAGAGAATATAGCAAATCAACCTTCTTTTGTTCTTCTCTTTCTTGTAAGACATCACAAACAATACTGTCTGCCTTGCATCCAAGTTGTTGTCGCAGCCTATTCCCGCCCACGCTAGCATCTGTCTGGGCTTATAATATTTCGCTGTGCCTCCTCGCAGTGCCTTTTCTTGCCTTGCATACAGACTTTATACCTCCCTGGCTTGCTTCCCCAGTAGATCCCCAGAATCGACGCATCCAGCAAGCAGCACACGCCTCGCAGGGTTGCCCTTTCCCGAATTATCGTGTAAGTCGGGAGGATCCGAGCTTCTGGTCTATACCTACGCCGTAAGTTTATTCGGTCTCCTTGAACCTTCCCATGTTTCCATCCCATCGCCCTCCTCCTCGGCTTTGTTTTCTATTCTGGGAATTCTTGATTTGTAGAGTCGAGTCGAGACAGGCTTTGCATACATCGATTCTCAGATAGCAGAATGCAATCCCTAGGAGTAGTTAGTGCTCTGCCCTTTCCCCTAGCTCTCTCTCTCGTTCTACCCTCTGTCTGTCCCTGTCTGTCTATCACTCTCCTTCTTGCTCGCCCTCCGTTCTTTGCGTCATATCCCACCCACGAGCCCTCTCTTGATCGTCTCTCTCACCAAACGAGACATCCGTCCCGAGCTGAGCTCAACAAGAGGGGTGCTCCCGTCGAGAACAAGTTTTTCAGTAAAATCATCTTCGGACAGACCAGACATAATTGGAAGTCTATTGGATCCCATCTGACCACCAGCACCCAGCTCCAGACCAGCTCCAGGAAGCCGCCCACCGCTTAAGTACCGGAGCTTAAGTACTGGTATTACATTATCACCGACCAGCTTCGCAAAAAACCAAGCCTGGCATTCCATCGATTGCTTGCTTGTTAGACAGCCATACCCAGCGTCCTCTCTCTCGCTCTCTCCCCCTCCGCAAACTCCAATCGTGCATGAGCAAGGGATCCGAAGGAGCAAGGCCTGGCACCAACTCTGTTGCTGCACCATTAATCAGTCGTATTGCGTATCAGGCATCGCACATCGCGCATCAGTCGACGACACAATACCGCAACACCGCACCCGAACAAAGGCCCAACGGTTCATCCCACCAACCTTGGCGACCAACCAACCGGACCAACCAAACCCTCTGGTTTGCTGTCGACCCCTGGTGCCTTGACTTGCCTGGGCACTTACCTCGAATTGGCACGCAACTCACTATTTTTTTTCAGCCATCCATGGCGCCCCAAAAATACTCCAGCGTGCGCTACAAGAGCCGGCCTGCTGCGCTCGTCCCTTTCAGAGATGATACTAGTCTGATCGCTTTACGATACGACCAGACTGTGCAGGCCAAACCTCCCATTCCCATCCCACCACCTCGTTCTCCTTTGCGTAACCGTTCTACTTATTGCTACCGCCGGCACCTCCGCCACGCGACCTTCTTCTACTGTTTCTTCTTCTTTGTCTTCCAACGTCGTTGCTGCCCCTCCCAACTGCACCCCTCCTCAACCCAACGAGACCCATCCCGCTCTGAGGGCCATCACGACGCCGCGCACCGTTTTCCAAGACCTGCAACGCCATTTAGATCGCGCCCCCTCGTCCCATTCTCCCACCGTTCACGAGGAGAGCGAGGAAGAGGATCCTTTTACTTACAAGAAGTTCGAGTCAATTGCGATCCGCCCTGCGCCGGACTCGTATACTAGCAGCGCCGACGACGACAGCACTACCTTCACTATCCCCAAGCTAAGGGTTAGGACGGGTGCACCCTCGCCTTCGCTGCACTCTGGTTACGAGATTAACCGGAACTTGAACGGCGCCAACGACCGTTGTAGCCAATGCAGCATCCCTCTCCCGTCGCCAGGATTATCTGAAGACAACAACACCGCATCGCCCACATCTCCAACTACACCCCCCTCGGCTGCCGAAAGCTTCCCAGAGAAGCCGGCCTCCATATTTTCCAAACCCTCTTTCATTTTTCGGTTCTCCCCTCCAATATTGCTGCCTTCTATGAAGTCCAAAAAGCTGCAGAAGAAAGCGCTCCCGGCGCAGCAGGTTCATCAAGTGGATGATCATGACATGGTGCTTGATGTGGAAACGTCCCTGGTGGGGAAGGACGCTACAGCCCCTGTCGTGCGCTCCGCGTCTAATATCGCTCCCATCCCACAATGGAAGTCACCGGCCCCTGTCCCAGCCCCTGTCGTTGACGTGCCCCCACCTCATTTAGCACATGGAGCCGCCAAGCAACCTGATACTGGGGTTTCGACAAACCTGAAGACCACGACCATACCCAGGGTCGAGGATGACGAGTTTTCCCAGTTCATCACCCAGATGTCATTTTCCAAGCGCGGAAGCATCATGCTCGCTGGGAAAAAACCTGAGGTCGTCAGCCCCCCTGATGCTGGCGCTTTGAACGACGCGCCCGCCAGTGAGCGCCCGTCCCCTTCCTCACCCGTCTCCTCTTGCACCGTCCCTTATGGCCAAGTCGCAAGTCGACGGGTCCGCTTTCACGGTGCCGAGAACACCTACCACGATGCCGACCATCATCGCTGAAGAGGAGCCAATGCCCAGTCAATCGCCACCGGACGCCAAGCAAGAGCCTGTCCCTCTTCGCCAGCAGCAACAGTGCTGGCGCCAGCCCCGGCTGACGAATCCTCGCCCGAAGCCAAACTACCGCCGACGCCCACGACGCCGCAAAGTCCACCCCAGAATTCGGGTGACACCAGTAGATATAGAAAGGGAATCTCAAAAGGTGAGATCACTCTATGAGCCGGAGGTTGGTCTCTATGTGGGAGGACGGTGGCAGGCGCTCAGCCCTAAGTGCGCGTCTGGAGCCAACAGAAGAAGTTCCGTCAGATGTGGATGAGAATGACGCGTACGGTTTCCTTGCATATCCAGTATAGGCCTCTGTATGACTTTGCTAACGCGCCTGGTTCTGACAGCCCGATCGGAAGCCCAAATCCCACTTCTGGCGATCCTCCTCCTGGAAATCCTACTCCGCAGGCACCTGGAACCCGAGAGTCCACGGCATCTACTGCGTGGCCACTCGCTGAGGATGCACCGAAACTACACGAACTCGCCGGCGGCATTGAAGATTGGGAAAATGTCAATGTGGAGGATGTCGATCGCTACGGTTTCATCATGAAAAGGCGGCCAGAGTCGCGGGCGAGCACGCCAGCCGATTACGAGCGGCTTGGCCAATACTCACCAAACAAGAAGCGCAATGCCCTACTTCGAATGGGAGACATGGCTACACACTCCGGCTACCTAGGATCGAAGCGCGGGCCAAGTAGGAAGATGTCGGCGCGGTCTCTCAATACGCAAGCATCGGGGCTTTCTACGACATCTCGGAATTCCACTCGTTCGGCTCTACATCGAGCCGCCAACCTGCTGCCTCATAACAGGGATCGGAGGTGGACGGACGAAGCTGGAGATATGCTCGCGCCGCAGTTGGGTCTGACGAGCATAGGGGACGAGAAGTCGGCCGCGACTATTGCCGATGACGCCAAATACAAGGAATGGCGACGCACCGAGAAGTGGCGGAAGATGGCCACGGTGGTGAAGCCAGGAGCCGAGGGAGAGGGTTCTTTCTTTGAATTCGACCTGAAGCAACCCAAGCTGGTCGATCGGACGTGGAAAGGAATTCCCGATTGCTGGCGATCGGCAGCATGGTGGTCCTTCCTGTCCACAAGTGCGAAAAACAGCAAGGAGCGTTTCGCATCGGACGATGAACTCTACATTATCTACAAAAACCTGCAAGAGGTCCCATCGCCCGACGATGTTCAAATCGATCTTGACGTTCCGAGAACCATCAACCAGCATATCATGTTTCGAAAGAGATATAAGGGCGGCCAGCGACTTCTGTTTAGAGTTCTGCATGCTCTATCTCTCTACTTCCCTGAGACGGGATATGTACAAGGCATGGCGGCCTTGGGGGCGACTCTTCTCAGCTACTACGACGAGGAAAGGTGTTTTGTGATGCTCGTTCGACTGTGGCAAGTACGGGGCCTGAATCGTCTGTACTCGTCAGGTTTCGTCGATCTGATGGACGCGTTGAGGAAATTCGAGACGAACTGGCTCGCTGGCAAGGACGTTGCAAGCAAGCTGCAGGAGTTGAGCATCGATCCCACTGCATATGCAACAAGGTGGTATTTGACGCTGTTCAACCTGTCGATACCGTTTCCCGCACAACTCCGAGTCTGGGATGTGTTCATGCTGCTCGGGGAATCATCCGACCCCGCGGCACCCGAGGTGCCTGGCTCGGCTGGCAAGGGCGCCACGAGGGCCGACTCCTCGAATAGTTTCGATATCCTGCATGCGACTAGCACAGCAATCGTCCAGGCTTTGCGCAACCACGTGATTGACGCGGAATTCGAGAACGCCATGAAAGCCTTGACTTCGTGGGTTCCCGTCAAGAACGAGGATCTGTTGATGAAGGTGATCCGGGCTGAATACAGGCAACACCACACCAAGAAGAAGAAGATTTAGGATATCCGCCTTCGGAGTTTGGCGCAGCGCAAAAGGGGGCCTTGAAGAAGCTTGGTACTGCCAATACTACTGTTGCCGTATGAGAGGACCGGACTGGCACGTGGGTGAGATCGATCCACTCCCATCCCTTTTGTGTCTTTTTCCTTTTTTTTTCTCTCTCCTTTTTTGTCTATTGTCATCGTTACAGGGCCGCGACAAGGGTCTCTGTCTCTGTCGCTGTCGCTTGTTTTCTTCGGGGTTTATTTGTTTGTTCCAGTGGGCGTGTCTGCATGGGAAGGCTTCAAAAGCGTCATGCCTGCTGCATTGCTGGCGTAACAGGAGGGGATGGTCTTCTTCACACACACACACTGGGGCGTGTGTATACACTTTGCAGGAGCCCGCATTATACCCCACGCATACCAAGACGACGCTTCATCATACCACGTCTTGGACTTATTTTCACCCTCCTAACTGCTATTTAATCTTTTTCTACGCAGACTATGTATATGGAACATCCGCTTTCGCGGGGGGCAAAGCAGAAGTGGCGAGTGGTCGGGGTTACTTTCCGGTGGCAGAGGGCTGCTTGTTTGTTGTGTAATTATGTATGGGGCTACTGGAGTTGGAAGGCCGGGAGTGCTGTTGTCGTCGTCGTCGTCGTCATTTGTTCCACTTCTTCTCTCCTTGGCCTCTCCGGGTACGAAGCCCATATGTTCTGCGGAGGACCCGAAACTCACGATGGACACACAAGTCTCGTTTTGTATGTATCATACTGGAATATTGTTATGGTAATGTACAGAAAGTCGGGATACGACTTGCTCGATTAAGTTCTATCAAGGAATAGCCGCCATCATGCCTGCTCCTGTGGTGACAAATTGCTCTTGCTATTTGGCCTTGTGTCTAGCCGGATTGCTGTGTAGATGCCTCGTCCCCGATGTTGATCAACCCGGACATTCCTTGACTTGGTTCTTGGTGCCGTCTTCATACATGTTGATTGCACGGAATGCCACTTCGACTTTCTTCCCTCTGCTGTGATAACAGGCCACTGAACTCACTACCGTTGAAGATGGCTCGTCAGCTGTCCTGATTTACGTCCGCGTGCTGGAGCCGAAGACACAACATCCGCCAGCCCATGCGTCGTTGTGCATCTGAGCCCTGTCGAATTGTTCATCGAGCCAGCTCTTGCAATCTGTCGCGAGGACAATAATTTCCGAAACGCAAATATAGACATAAATCGGCGATGGTTGTTCGTTTGTTGAAGCGTTGCTTCTCTTTGCTACCACGCCGCAGTGGTTGGTGAAGCGCGAAGAGTATCATCTACGCCTCGCCCTTAGTACGCTTCGGAAGAAGCGAGTATGGTAAGGAGGGAAGAGGGGCCCGCCTTGACGCCGGCCGACCATATTGGGCAGGTACTAGACGCAGTGATGAGTGAGCGGCACTTGCCGGCCATCATCGCGGGGATGAATGCCATGAGATATGTCGACTTCCAGTCCGGTTACACACCCTGGCGGTTCCCTTAAGTGAGGCTGCTAAATATAAACCGGGTGAAGAAATTTGCGTGTCGATGCATATCCAAATCCAGGCGTACAAGGTCGCCAGAAACTGAGGAGGGAGAAAAAGGCACGGCTTGTAGCGATATTGTTGTTGTTGTTGTTGTTGTCGTTGTCGTTGTTGTCGTTGTTGTTTGATAGGCGGATAGACTTCTCGCCATACAGCCAGACCTTTCCCTCTCTCTCCCTCTCGGGAGGGGGATCTGAGGTAGCAGCAACCCTACGACATACAGATGGATGTTACCACGAGGGGTCGCATCGCATCGTCCAGGGCGAGGGTGGTGACCGGGTTGACTTCCGCCAGCAGCAGTGCGTGGCCGGCCCCCAAAGAACGAAAACCTACCTCCATCACGGAACTGCATAACGCAAAATACCGTGCAGCAACAGCAGTGGCATAGATATATTTATATAACACATGCCAGCAAGTGCTGTATATGTACTATGTGCATATGTGTTGCTGTAATTGTTCAAATGGAGACCCGACCCGGCCGAAAGGGAGTCCAAGGGTATGGAGAAGTTCGGAGTCGCCATCGGAGGTGACCTGTCATGTCGTATCGTGGATGGAGTAGGAAGGTAGCCAAGTGGTGGTGGGTGGTACGATGTCCAATTTTCTGTGCGTACACATGTGTTTGTGTGTGTGTGTGTGTGTGTGCGCGCGTGTGAGGTGTGTAGTCGCAAATAGATATCGACACATACAGCATGGAGTATCGTCTTATGCCGCGTTATATAGCTTTTATAATCCTTTTCAGAGCAAGAATTTGTTGTTCGAATCAATGCTTTCTAAACTTGGCTACTGACTAGGTAAGTAGGTTAGGGACAACAAAAACAAGCAAGGTGAGGGAGGGACGAAGGAAAGGGCCACGTCCAATCATCATCCCAATGCATCCCCGATGCGTGCCATCATCCCATCATCCCAACACATCCCGTCGGCTTGGGCGCCTACGCGGACAAATGATAAGATGTCGGTTCTGGTTAGCCGCGGCCATCCCTTCCTTCGGTTGCTTACTCGTGCGTCTTCTGCAGTCCGTATGTAATTATGTAGTATGTAGAAGTAGATAATACGGAAGGAAGGAAGGGGTTGCAAGTTACTAGGTTACGTACGTACGTACGTCTGGTAGCTAGCAAAATGCCAATCGCATGCATTGCTGAAATAAGCTGCCGAGATGGTGATCATATTCCCCTTTCAGCTTCCGACTGGCAAGAAAGCAAGAAAACGAAACGGATCTACGGCCCAGATTGGCCGGCCTCAGCTGAGGGGTTCACGCAGGGGCAGGAGGGCCAGCTTTGCACAGCTGCTGCTCAGCTCTTGTTCACTCTTCCTACTTACACACACACACACTCTCTCTCTCCTCTCTCACTGGATTGCTACAATGATCGTTCCATATTGTTTCTGTCCATGTCTCGGTCCGTAGGCGAGGGTCGACCATTGGTGCGCCAGGTCTGGCTGAATCCAACCTATCAGAGCCGGCGTATGGTACGGTTATTTTCCTTTTTTGGAAATTCTTTTTTTCTTCTTTTTTCTTTTGATTAGTACCCCCCTATCTTCTCTTTTTACGACTTGCATAATCGGTGCAAGAATTACTAGTAATAAAGGGCATCGTATTGTCAGCAACTGCCACCCTGACGACCGACTGTGGGTTACGTCAAGTCTCACAGAGAGTCCAAGGGGCCAAAGGGTAAGGAAAAGAAGAAAGAAAACCAGACAATTTCCTGGGAAATGATTTGCTATTCGTTCGTGTTTCAGCATCCCGGAACAGTATCAACACGTCGGGTCATCTTTCTCCTACTTGATACAGGTACCCTTACTACATACAATCCCTGTCTGTCTGCCTGTGTCTGTCTGTCTTCCTGCCTGCCTGCCATGTCAAGCTCAAAGCTTCAGCCCATTCGTAGTCTCGTTACCGTGTCCGACTGGGAAGCTGGCTGCGCTTGCGTGGCAGTCAAACCACAGAGTGGTACAAATATGCGCACTGGCTGGTTTTATCCTGGCGATGCTGCATGCTTATATTGCCTGCATTTCAATCCGCGACCCGACGCGGCACAACAAGTCGAGGCCCTGTCAGAACTACCCCGTCGGCATCCGACTCGGTTCGTCAGCTCCAGCTTGTATTGTCTTTGCTCTGCTTTCACCGCCTCTACCTCCCGCCCGAGCTGAGCCGCCTACCAGACGATTCTTTTCACCACAGCACTGTACATCTCCCCCCCACCGCAATGGAAAATCAATGAATATCTGACTTTGCCCAGAACTCCTGGAGCCTGTTCGTCCCCAGGCCATGCTTTTGTCCTAACCGCCCCTATACTTATGCAGGTAATAATTGATACACGTAGTAGAGGGGGAAGAGAAATATATGGGGAAATAGTAGAAAAGATACACATGTCGAACCGAAAGCTAAGCCGTACGAGAGCACGTCTGCCAAACTGGAGCCAAGCGAAGCTCAGTTACAACATTCCGCCTGTCTGCCTCTGCTGTGTGAACCCAAGGCATTGGTGAGACTTCGAAGTCTGGCTGATCGTCTCGTTCAGCATAACCCCCAAAAGGATGGAAATCGCGTCTTTCATGTGGCGTTCATAGGACATTATCGTAAGGCTCGTTGCATGAATTCGATGGCTTCCCACCTGTAGCCGCACGGAAACAGAAGCTCCGTAGTCGTCCACATCGTCCTCTTCTCATCCTTAATCATGTTCTCGGTCGCCGTCGCGTAGAGGTGCCAATCCTGCGGCTCCACCTCGCGACCTTTCCTCCGATGAAACCGGAGACTGCCTTCGCTCCTCCCCTTGTGGGTGGTTTCTCATCTCCGACATGGCGTAACGGGGCGATGGCTGTTCCGACAGTAGACTCGAAACTGAATGTGTGCCGCGAGGCTGCATGGAGCCACCTTCTGGCGCCCCACCCTCCCGCGGTGTGCCCAGTCCGGGAGACATGGCCCTTGCTGGTCCAAAACTGTCCCCACGGCCGCGTGTCGACCTGTAAGCCGAGATGTCACTTTGCTGGCGCGAATGCCCTCGGCGCCGACCAGGAGGCGGGTGGCCCAGCGTGGAAGGGCCACCTGACTGGCTGAACGGCGGTGATCTATATCGGATTTGAGAGCTTGGCCCTTGGGCTGCCGGCCCGGCGGCCCCGTGGCCTTTCGTTTGCGCGGCGAATCCACTAGTACGAATAGCAACATTAGCTATACCGATACTCACAGGCTGGGCTGGGTTTTGGACGAACCGGAAGGGGCTGCAGGCTGGTTCGAACCAGCTTGCGAGGTCGGCGGTTGCCAGTGGTGGAAATAAATAAAGGAGACTGCGTTTCCTGCTGCGGAGCTGCTTGTTGTTGAGCGAGAGAAATGCGTAGCGTGCGATGGGACCACTGAAGGTCCGCCCATCGCCTCGCCTGTACTCAGACGGGGAAGAGATCCGCCCAAGGAACGCCCACTCGGGCCACCTGCCATGGACATTGTATGTGCCCTCGCTCTCGTGGGAGAACCTGGGCCTTGGTATGGCACAAAACCACCCTGTGGACCAGGGCCCGATCCTGGCGTGGACGGAACACCCACGGAGCCAGCATAGGGGGCATACTGGTGCGACAGAGAATCTCTTCGGTGCTCGGGCGAGATTTGCCCTTGGGCCGGTAGGAGTTGCGGAGGTTGCGAGTGTTGAGGAGCCAGGTATTGCTGCGCCCATTCCAACGCGGCTTGAGGGTAGTGCTCCCCCCACTCATCCCCGCAAACACTACGGGTACCATGGTGCGGCGGTATGCCCTCGTCCAAGGATGTCCGAAGCATATCGTGCTCCAACCTTCTTTGCTCCAGACGTAACGTTTCCTGTCGAGTCTTTTCTTCCTCTTGCCGCCTCCTCTCCTCTTCCGTCTTGGCCATAAGCCAACTCCTCATGGATTCGTCTGTGCCGGGGCCTTGGCCTTGCCATTGAGGCGGTGCAGGCAACGTGCCCAACATCTGGCTTTGAGCAGGAGGGGGCGGACCCTGGGAATGCAAGGATGGCCCCGGTGGCGGCGCCGTCTGGGCGATGGTCATGGCTGCCGGCAAAGGCAGTCCGCGGTGCGGGGCCGACATCCCTATGAAAGACGGACTGGCCTTACGAGGGAACGCAGACAATGGTTTTTGAGAAGATTCCTGGACAGTCAAGGGGGGCGATGGTCGGGATGTCGAGGGTGGTGTTGGAAGATCATGGACGGTATGGTAGCCGTGATATACTGGCTGCTTGAGTGTGAGCATCATCGTAACGAAGACTAGTCTGGCAGCAAAGCATGTATGCACATAGGAAAGGAAAACGAGCGGAACCGAACAAGCAATGTGGCGGGCAAGCAAGAAGGACAAGATGGGAGTTCAAATAAAAAAGAACGGGGGAAGCGAAGAGGACATAGATAGGAGCTAATAACCTTTAGAGATATGATAAGCTGGAGAGGACGGCCAGCTTAGAAGAGTAAGAAAAGGAAGCAAGCGGGGCTTATGACTGTTTTGGGTAGCAAAGCCCAGCCTCATCTGATCGTCGGTGTCGCATACATATGGCAGGTAATATTGGCAGATTATTAGTTTGGGGGCATAAGGTGAGGATGGTGCCTATGCGGGTGCGGCGTAGGTAGTATCTTGGACACACTAGAGGGACCGGCGTGGTGGTGACGGTCGAGAAGCTCGACTAATAGGATGTAACTGAACAGGGCCCGGGACAAGCAAGATACATCGATCTCGTTAGAGAGCGAGCCAGGAAAAAACAAAACGGGACGGCAATTTGTCTGATGAGATGATGTGTATGGCACGCTGCGACCAATTTAGGCAATGCCGAAGAGGAAAGTCGACAAAGGGCGCTCTGGCAATGTGGAGTAGCTGATGAGCCTGGCCTATTTTATTCTGGGCTGGGGTTAATGAACAATATATATCCAGGAATACTTGATACACAAGCCAGTCCCAGTCCGTGTGCAAATTGCAGCAGGTCGGGTAGCTAGTCGGAGAAAATGTAGCCGTGATGGTAGTAGCAGTAGCAGCAATCGACGGTCAGGGTTGGTAGAATAGGGTAAGGTAGATAGCAGTAGTAGTAGTAGCTACGACGTAGTAGTACGGTATGTAGATAATAGCGAGAGACAATGAGGAAAAACACTACACAAGGTCTGTAGGCTAGTCCAACGGCTTTTGATTAGTCGTGCCTTATGGGGGGGGGGCAAGGAGCAGATCCGAACAAGACGACTAGAGGAGGACGGGTAGCGTTCCCAAGAGAGAGAGAGAGCGTGGCTAAGACAGACTTAAGCGTGCTTGATATAACGGCGTGTGAATGGTCTGTCCATCGAGACGTAACGACTGTTTGGCGAGGCGCTAGGGCGAGCAGACAGGCGAATAGCGTGCAAGCTAGAGAAAGAGAAGGGAAGACGGGGGAAGAGAGAGTGGTAATGAGTGGTAGGAGAGAAAAAGTTGTGGCTCGAGAAGCGCAGTCTGCAGTCGGTGGACTCGGCTGGCAAGGAAAGACGACGACGACGGACAGACAGATTAGACAGCTGGACACAGACGGAGTTCCGCGATGGGGACCTTGGAGCCTAGCACCTAGGAGACAAGACAAGAGGGGCTAGGTTAGCAGCTTTTGCTTTTGCACGCCACTGCAATGACGGGCAAGGCTGTTGATAACTTGTTCTGTATGTATGTGTGCTGTGTGGGCATTGGGGACTTGGGGAGGGGTGTGTCTGTGTCAATCCAGTCCATCCATCCCTGAAAAAAAGGTGAGGTCGACTTACATATGTGCATGGCATGGCCTGCAGTTTTGGCCAGGGTTCCGGGATGTAAAACTGCTTTGCTCTTCTCCATTGATTGTGTCCCATTGTCACAGCTTGCTCGACCTTGGGACCGTCAAAGTGGGAAGGTCCCAGTTTCTCCTGCTCTTGCCAATGTACTTGTATTTTGCCTGCGTCTAGCGTAGGTATGGGTATGGAGCGCGTCTCTTCACCCCCCCCCTTTCGATTTGGTCAAAGTACATTATCGTGATATAAATAAATCCAGTCAAGCGAGACTGACCTGACAGACAGACTACTGTAACGGGAAGGGAGCGGTCAAATAGTCTGGTCTCAAATAAGTGAACGCACATATAAATGTGGGGGTGTTTTGGTATACCCAGGACAGAGGTCTTCTTCAGAGGTAGGTATAAAAGCCCAATACCAGACCAATAGACGGGACAGCACAAGCCCGACATTAGTCATCGGGCATATCTATATCTCTGCAGTAAACAAAACACCATATCTGATCGTGAAGAACCATACGACCAACAGTTCCTATGGAAATAGGTATCAACATCAATATACGCGTCTACATGTGTCGTGTGGACAAACATGGGCGGGGCTTGCGTTGGACAGGCAAGGGATTGATCTGATCTGGGTGGGAGGTGAGCTAGAGCATGGCTAGTCTCGTCTAGTCGTAGTTCTCTATTCCAAGAACCAGAAAACGTCTGATGCCTACATACATACATAGGTAAGCAGCAGTACTTGCAGTACCCAGACCTCAATATTGTATGTCTAGTACGTATCAATCAGTCTTCACTCTGCTCCGCGGTCCTCTCTTTTTGGTTGAATTCCGAATCGAAATACCTCAAATCCAGAAGCTAGGACAGATGGAAAGACCGTTCGTTCGTTGCACCGCCTCCTCCCTCCTATCTACTACTTGTATCCGACTGTTGATATGCAGTGAGAGTGGGCTTGGTGGAGGGTAAATGGTGGGTACATAAGCAAAGTCCGTGGGCATGTGTCCGTAACCGGTCGCTCGCTTGGCGGGGCTGGCAGCTCGCGAGTTGCATGTAAGCACCGTCTTTTTTTCTTTCTTTCTTTCGTCTTGTGTTGTTGTCCGTACAGACTGCATGTACACATATAAGTACCTCTGCAATCATTCTGAAGCGCAGACATGGCCCCAAGGAGGATCTGGCGGCGCGTCTTTCCCCAGGGCAACGTGTGTTGTGGTCGACCGCTACCAACTATACGAAGACGAGAAGCCACTTACCGGGGTGCTCCATGCGTGCCCGTTTACGTACATAACGAGACTTCATTGTTGATTCGTAGCTCGCAGCTGTATGGTGCACACTTCAGATGCCCAGCCCGTGCCGGGAGGCGTACGTCGTGGTTCAACTTATCTCGCAGGCCTCGACAGGGTTGCAACATACGAGGTTCAGGAAGCGTCCGAATAGACTTGTAGGCCCTGCGCGGTGCCAAACTCCAGATCCGGATTGGGAATCATGGGACGGAGCTTATTTACTGTGTTGACGCAAAAGTTTCGTATGGCCAGACAAGCTCGGGACCGATCAACTGATGCGCCTCCCAACCCCGTATAACCCTGCTGCTAGTACGTGTGTATCCCTTCTTGTCCAGTCTCGTCCAGCGCTGGGTGCAGCAGCAGCAGCAGCAACGACAAGGTGAGCTGTGCCAGATTGA
Source organism: Apiospora phragmitis (assembly GCF_038363925.1). Lineage (NCBI taxonomy): Eukaryota > Fungi > Ascomycota > Sordariomycetes > Amphisphaeriales > Apiosporaceae > Apiospora > Apiospora phragmitis. The sequence goes on along the minus strand of NW_027117400.1, from coordinate 3,780,813 downwards.
GAGCTTGGCTAAGCTCTATACAGGCCGACCAGGATTGGGGTAATAATGAAGGACCTGGGCAGTAGTAATAGCTCGGCACTTATAGGCCGTCAACCCCAGTGCAACTCAGAGGGCGGGTGTTTTACCAGGAACGACCCCTGCCAGCCTGCCTCTCTGTCTTTTTCACACTACAAGGGTGGCCGAGCTCGCGATTCCATGCCAGAAGCCACCAGACAGCAGTCGGAATTCCGCGGCAGGGGGGTGGTGGTACAGGCAGCGTGCAGTACAGTACAGCAAAGTACACACGTATGCAGGCAAGGAATATAGTATAAAAAACAGGGTTAGGATGATCAGCTGTGCAGGATGTAGTAGTAACAGAAAACCATTCCGGGAAATTTCTTCGTCGTTGAGAAGGAAGAATGACGCGCTACCTATCGCTCTTTTCTTTTCCTGCTGCTACGGATGAGGGGCAAGGAGGGGCTCTGGATGGATGCTGGCAACAGAGAGGCCGGCCAGACCTGTGCTGGGGGGGTACTTCGTAGCCGTACATAGTATTTTGCATTGATCAAATTGGATTATATGCGCGCAAGCCAGCAAGCAGCAAGCAGCAAGACCCTAATTGATACGAAAGGGGCAGCAAGTGGGCAAAAAGGAAGAAGTCCACTTGTCAGGTCCAATTTCCAGAGCCCAGAGCGAGCCGAGCCCAGAGCTAGCCCGGAGCTCTAGAACACATCCTACCGTCGCATTGAGGCTCAATCTGCGACACGTTGCTAACGTCCGTCCCGCTCTGGACCAACTAATCACGGCCACCAAAAAGGCAAAGACCTTCCCCATTCCAAGCTTCGCGCTAGACTGCACTGGCAACGAATTCGTGCCAGCTGCGATATTTTACCAGCAGGCAATAAAATGGTGTTGATTGGCCTTCCAGAAACTGACAATGCCCTCGCAGGTCGGATGAAACACAGAATCGTGCAACTGGCTCGCGTCCTCTTTGACTCATGTCTTTAAGGTTCACGTGCGTTTACGACATTGATACGAGCCGGTTGTGCTACGTACATGACCTTCAAGGATCCGGGCTGGAGAGGGCAAATGAATGGATGTATCCCGGTACCTAGCACATCGTGATTGCTTTCAACCAAAAGCCAAATTACCTGGCGGATGATGCTTGATTGCGCCATTGCAGACATGAAATTGTTCCTTGCATTGTATGCGTGCTTCGGGCCTCGCTGTCTACCTTGGGTTGCTATGTTATCTTAATGTCCGTGGCTTCGTGAAGGCCTCACCTCATGCCGACTCTACACGGCCATATTCCCACCACAAACAAACAGGCCCACTCCCAAGAACCTCGGGCCCGTAGGGATATCAATGAATAAGACTGGTTAACCAGTCCGGAGTCTTGTCAAAGGCACTTCTACTCGGACGTTATACAAGACCATCTCCTGGGCTCAATCTACACGCCGAACCCGTCTGATGTCAGACGCCGTGTAGGGAGAAGGCCTCGAGGTCTCATAAGACTCACGGTGCACAGAGTGAGGATAACGGCATGGCAGTGTTGCGTGGAGAGACGGATGTAGGTTACTTTTTGATTGCAGCCCTCCTCCGCCACGAGTTCGCGTGCCACGGTCAGCCACCACGCAGCGCGCTGCGGACGTTGAGAGCACTATCGCATGGCATGTTAATCACGAAGGGGTTCGGGGCTTGTCAAAAGAAAAGAGGTTGGCTAAAATAAAATAAAATAAAATAAAATCAAAAAACGCCATGCCTCTTGCCGGCTGGGTTTGGACGCGAACGAAGACAAGCATGCAACAGAAGACAGAGGTACATGTAGGTTCGTCTCTGGCCAGACTAACCTATGTAGGACTATCTCAAAAGGGAAGATCGGACGGTTTTGAGCCAATCACGGCGTCTCGAACACAAGCCCGATCATTGGTGATACTCGATTCGTCTGGTGCAACGTACTGCACTTGTACTAGCATGTCGGGTTGACAGCCCTTTGCACGAAGACGACAGCCCTCAGAGCAGGTAGACTTATTGCCACGTACACGCATGCATGTACGGTGTAGGCAGCGCCCTTAGCTGATACTGGCAAATATCCTCCAAGGCTAGGTACATATCTTGCTTTTTGTGCCGGACCACTCAGCCACTCCCTCTCTTGTGGCTTGGCTCTCTTGCTCAGCTGCGACTTGGGGAGTTGCCTAATGCAGAAATTGGCGGAACCTCAATGGGCCCTCTGAAACGTTCATCCCATCCCGATGGGGCTAGGGGGGTAAGCTGGCTCGGCTGGCGAGCTGCCTTCTGCTCAAGAGGAAGCGGGGGTCACCCCGAAAAACACAAGCCCACCATGTTCAGGATTTTCTGGCTGTCTTCCTGCGATTCCCCGGCTAAGACCACCCTGTCACCCACCTGGCTCAAATGGTTAGTGCAACATGGCACGGTGCGAACGAGTCCAGCTGTGTGGGGTTAACTTCTATGTAAACATCAGATGAACCGAGTTGATGGCTTTGACGGACATCAGCCACGCAAAAGGCCATGTGGCACTGGGCAACATGATGAATCGGATATGTAGCTGTGACGTTGGCGCACCTTCTACCACTGCCATCTTTCCCCAAAGATGCTGCTGGCTGTGAGGCAAACAAGTCTGACCTTATTAGAACGGACTTCCGACGAACTCTAATGCAAGGCCCGATTCCAGCCCGCCGAGAATTGCATATGGAAGCCCGTTCTAGCAGAATCGTCTGGTGTGGATGACGGCATGGATATGAAAGATGAAGGTAATTACTCCCATCGTCTTTACTATGCATACACTACAAGGTTCTACCCTCTGTCAATACCCACAGAACCTGTCAGCTATCGCACCAGACGAATCAACCTGGCTAAGGTTCTTCTGGCCAACTTCTTCAGCTTGGGCAAAGGCAGCACGATATTCAATACGACGGCCTCATGTAATGGCGGGATGCATTTCATGGCCGACGTTGCAACTCAAGCCACCACTCGCCACATGAGGTGCGGCCAATGGAGAGTCGTAGCCAGCTGTTTGATCTCCCTACTTTTAGCCTTGAAGCTGCATCCGCACGCGCATTGCGAACCGTCCAATAGCCTGCCATGCTTCAGTAGCGCTGTAGGGCAAATGCTGGATGGCTGGGACGGGAAACCGTGGCACTCGTCCGATAACAACCTCGCTGGTGTGTGGCACTAAGGCAAGCAGATCGATCATATTGCCCAGTCCCACACGCCATCAACTGTTCGCTTTTTCTCTTCCAACTGCTTCGTCTTCTTCTTCTTCTTCATTGCTTGCAGATCTGATGCGGCAGTAAGACTTTAGTAGGAACTTGGATGCTGAGATGGTCGTTTCAGATACTCCGCTAACTGCATCCGTGACAACCAATGAGACGTACAGCCAGCGTTATAGCCGGTAAACGAGCGGGTTTGGGAGTGAGGACCATGAAATGACTCCTCGGTTCGTTTCCGTCCCTGGGTAGGCTGTGGGGGGTGATGCACGCTTGCTGTACATGACTGGTGGACTATCCCTTTCAGATGAAGGCTGAGTGAGTACACGACATGATACTAACTCATCGCCTGTTATTCTCGTTAGGCTTCCCACTATACTAATCTACAGTAACTCCCTCGGATGCATTCCCCATGTGGCCCTAAGCCTAAGGGCTTGCTTCTTTCTGATAAGCACCGCCCACGCTGCCATGATAACCCCCTTCCTGGTCCACCTCGGAATGTCCTTTCGACTTATCCTGCCAGGGCATAAGCTAACCTGGGCCGTCTCGGCCGATTCTACGAACCCTCGCAGGGTACCGCTCTACTTTGTCCCGGAGATGCTTATGCGGCTCTTAGCCTTAAGTCGCATCACTGCTTATTTGTGGTGTGCAGCTGAGCGTAAAGGAGGAAGATAAACTAGAGAAGGAATAGCGAATATCCTTCAACCTATATTGTGATATTCGAGAAAGTGCGCAACCTCTTGATCTGACACAAGCAAGCCACGCCCGATCTGGGTGCGTGGCGCCGCCCCCCGTTTGTCCATGCCAAAATGCTACGTAGGCCTCAAGACTCAGCTCCGACTCTCCATTCCTTGTTCAGTGCCATGGGGATAGACGACCAGCCTCCTGGCTGCTTTTGGCACTTCAGCTCACCCTCGCCCAGGAACCCCGGTTGTTTATACTTCCTACCAAAGAGTCATCGGTGTGCCATGACGAAATGGACTGCTTGACTGCCGACAGCCACGCGCCGATTCGGACATTATCACTGGGCAATATGCCCATCTGCTTTTGTGAGTTGTTCGAAACATACATGGCATATGCATGTGCATACTCTGTTGCTGACCACAGCGGTTCCGTTCCATTACGGGACAGCGGATGACTTGCCTTGGCAACCTTCGAACGGGTGCGATATCGACGACGAGCTCTTGTGTAAGTGAACCGACCAGGTTCCTGGATTGGGGAGAAGCACCTCATTTCCCTCTTTTAACCCCCATCAGCCGCTACGCTAGCTGCATGATCGGCCGGAAGTGGAATACGGAACCCCCAAGTAGGTTGGCATGCGACCTCGTTTTACGCTTACCGTCCCGTGCCGTCTTTCCCCTCAATAGCGTGCCGCAGGCAAAGCTGTCTGTCCCCATCTGGAGATGAGCAGAGAAGAGACCATGTATTTCCACGCGCGCGCTCAACACAGGGGTGATCGCCAGTGGAATATAACCGCCCCCGAGTTGCATTGTCTGAATCGAAGACTGGAAGGCGCATGCGTCGGTCGAGACCTTGATGACTTGTCATATTGCAATCTTACGATACGTTTCAGCCCGTGCGTACCCCCGATATCGTTGCGTGACGGTCTCTTTCAAGGCTACATACGCGATACGTATATACAAACATACGCGTATCGAGATGTTGACGAACTTCTCTGTGGTTGCATATCGTCTGCCCAGCGCGGCCATGTAGGAACGGTGGCCCCCAATGGGGGGATAGAGAGGAAGAGAGAGAGAGAGAGAGAGATATATATATATATATACATATTTATGTATATTCATATGCCACTCGAGCGGCAAGAACACATACTATAACGAACTCTTGTCGAGAATGAGAATACAGGCTGTATGAATGATATAACGCTACCGTTGCTATTGTGTCTAAGAATAAACTGGCCTGTGGCCGACTCCGGAGGAGGGCTATCGGTTGCTATTGCACCAAGGAGTATATCAATGGTGCTATGCGCCTCGCTCCCAAGCCGACTGTCACCTGGGCAGAGTTTTTCGATCTGCTTTCGTTTCTTCTGGGCATGCCCACTGCATATATCTCGATCTGGATTCATCATCGGGGACGTACGAGTGTTTCATGCGAATTGGTGGCTTTGAGCAACTTCTAGGGAATCATCGCCTGTAAGAAATGTGGCAAGTGTAAAAAGAAAGGACAGGAAGGGATTATATATGTGCCTGTTTATATTAATATAGATACACAAGTGTGATGCGGTACGAGAAGTTTTGATAGGATGTCCGGCTGCCTGTAGAGTTCACTCGCTCGCTGTACTGTCATGGTCATATGCATTCATGCCCGTACGGTAGATATCTACATACTGCAGCTTCTCTACGCTTCCGCTCCCCCCTCGTAGTCGCAAAGCCTCGCTTCTTCTTCGCATACATCGTAGTCAGTCAGACTCTAGCAAGCCCCCTTCTTCCCGTTTCCCTCCTGTCTTCTCTCTTCTCCCATTCCCGCCTTCTTCGTCCGCCCAAGTCCAAATAAGCACAAAAATGTCACTATGCAGTAATTGAAAATGCAACACCGAGGAACACCCAATGAACACACACACAAGCACAAACACACACGAACGATATGCAATGCTAACCCCCCCCTTGGAACAACAGTCTATCCCCAAAGAATCAGAATCAGAACGTCCCCCACCCCCTCCCTCCGGCTGGTAATAGCGGTAGTAGTAGTAGTAGAGTTCTAGCCTCGTGTCAGAATTGCAAAGGCAACTACCCGTCTCAAACCTAGCATCGCTCGAAACGCGTGATAGATTTCGTAACATCGTGATATAACATAGCCCCCCCAAAATGCGGATCTACCTAGTTCCTACAAACCTTCTCCTCTGCGTCTATGCTGTTCAGCTCCCACCCTTCGAGAAGAAGCTTCGACTTCCAAGACTGCTCAAACTCGCCAAACTGGTACGACGCCCGTCACCTTGAGACGCCGGGCCCTCCTTTTCCTGAGTTGCCGCTTGCTCCAGCGAAGTGACGCTTGATCTTTGCGTCTTCTTCAATACAGCTTTTGGTTTCTCCTGTTTCTCCTGCTTATCCGGTTTTTCCGGCTTCTCCGGCTTGTCCAGCTTCTCCTTCTCTATGACTTCACTATTGTGGCGGCTCTTGGTCAGCTTCCGAGGCTGGCGCTTGGCGTCTTTTGGTGCTGTTGGCGCTGGTGTTGCCGAGCCAGGGGTTTCGATGATGGAGCTCGAGTCGGACACGGAGCCGGGGTTCATGCTCTCATTGGATGGCTGACTGGGAGGTTGCGCGGGCCGAAGAGCCAACTGATTTGTTTGCGCTGGCACCAGAGATACCGCGGAGCCATTCATGTCCGAGGTGGAGATGATGGGCGGGCTGGGCGCGGGCTGGTTATCCATATAGTAATTTGAACCTGACGCTTGTTCTATCAGGGGCGGTGTCGGAGGCATGGGTGAAATTCTGGATGGCGCCAATGGTGGGAGTACCTGACCGGTGATGTAAGTATCCAGCTTCCTCCTGAGCAGATCGGCCTTGACGGGTTTGGCCAGGTAATCATTCATCCCAGCCGCCAGACACTTTTCTCTATCGCCCTGGATTGCGGAAGCTGTCATGGCGATGACCAACACCTTCCTCACGATCTCTATGTCATCCCTTCGCAGAAGCTTGGTGGCTTCGTAACCGTCCAAAATAGGCATCTGTACATCCATGAGAACGACGTGGTAAGGGTTGCCTGACTTGGCTTGCTCTCGTAGGCCCTCCACCGCCTTGAGACCGTTCTCGTAACATCCACTTTGGTATAGCCCAGTTTGCGGACGTATTGGATGGCTATCCTCTGGTTGATGAGGTTGTCCTCGGCAATGCATACTCGTATCTCATCCTTGGGAATCCGGGTTAGGTCCATGAAGGGATTGGGGGGTGGATTCGTGCTGTTTTTGGCCGTTTTCTGAGGCTTGTCAATAATCTGTGGCATATGGATGGTTTGTGCATCGCCAGCAGAGACTTCTGGTTTCGCCTTGTCGAAAGTGACGCTGAACCAGACTGTCGTGCCAATATTTTCCTCGCTTTCCAACTCGATCCTTCCTTTCATCATGGTTTCGATAAGACTTGCAGATGCTGAGACCCAGACCGCTGCCGCCATACTTTCTAGCTGTACTGGCATCTGCTTGGCTGAATGGCTGAAACAACTTGATCAACTGCTCCCGCGGAATTCCAATGCCGGTGTCCCGGACCCAGAAGGTCAATGTCGCGTTCTCGGCCGTTTCGGAATCGATTCTTGCCCCGATTGTGACAGCCCCGTCTTCCGTGAATTTGAGACTGTTCGAGATCAGGTTGCCGAGCACCTGGTGCAGGCGGATGGGATCTCCATATATGAGCATTGGAGGAAGATTAATGTCCTGGATGATCTTCACGTTCTTCTTTGATGTCTTTTCTCGGTTACTGTACGAGGCAGCGCGGACAACTTCCTTAACCATCTCCTCAGGATGGAAACGCAACAATGTATAGTTTCATCTTGTCCGCTTCAATCTTGGAGAAGTCGAGGATGTCATTGATGACGGCGAGGGAGTAGGTCTGCCGAGACTCGAATAGAGTCGGCCATCTCGAGTTGTTCTCTGTTGAGGTTGCTGTCTCAAGCAGCTCCGAGTTGCCGATAACACCGTTCAGCGGTGTACGTAACTCGTGAGAAACGTTGGCCAGGAATATTGACTTGGCCTTGGCAGCCTCCTCGGCTATTTTGACGTTCCGTAGTGCTTTCGCTTCGGCATGCTTGGCCTTGGTTTCGGCTTCCAAAGCTTGTGCAAGAGCCTGCTTTTGGACCTCGACCATGCCAACGTTCTCGGCAGATACCTTCTCTATCGCTTTCATTGACAGCGCGTTCGAATAGCTGATACCGATCTGGTTGACTAGCAATTGCAACACTGTCACATTCCTGTCGGTGAATGCACCAGGCTCCCCCTCAAGGTATAGAACACCGAGCAGGGGTTTCGAACCGTGGCAGATGGGGATCGCGATGACAGCCTTGCTGAGTGGGTTTCTTTGTAGCCACATCTCACTCACGTTGCCAAATCTCTCATCCTTGATGAGATCTGGAATGAAAACCGCCTCTCGGAAGCGTGTACAGTAGAGTACAACGTTCTCGGCAACAAGAGAAGTGCCTGCTAATGGTCTTGGAGGCATATGTGCAGCAGCTCCCTTGTCAGGCTCGCCACTGGCGGCAACACACCAGGCCTCTTCCTCTGCCTCCTCGTCCTGCACAACAATGGCAGCTTGCGTAGCGGATCCACCGCAAGTCTGAAGGATGACATCGCACATAGTTCTCAGTAGTGTATCGACCTGCAATACGGATGAGATGACCTGCGAAGACATCAGGATTGCGTGCAGGTCGATCATGTCCAGTGTAGGAAGCCCGACACCCGATTCAGGCTGTACCGAGCCCCGCCAGGCAGCCATCCGGGTTTCTCTCGACTCTGCAATGGTAGCCTGCTGTGACCTCTGCACATCATCGTCTTCAGGGTAGGCCACGGATGCGGTGTCGCCCGCAAAATCGGTCTGCACACCGGCCTCGACAGTTCTCATGTTTTGCGTAGGTCCGTAAAGAAGCAGTGCGTGCTCCTCCTCGATACGGCGTGCAATGCCGATAGCACCTAACTGTTGCCATAGGCCAACCGATTCCCTCAACACAGCTCGGGCCGATCTCCTGGCGGACTGTCGAATAAAAAAGCCGGCCATCAGGAAATTCCCCAGAGCTTCTTCAAACGTGAAGTTGTGTTCAGACGCGTGGTCCAATCCAGTCTCATACAGGCGCATTGCTTCTCCGTGATCCCGGGAGAGCTCGGCGATCAAGGCATCCATGTATCTTGACCAGGATAGATAGTTTACATCTGAAACTATCTGCCAGTCCTTGATCTGTTTGTTGTACCCTTGCAGTAAGGCCATGGTATCCTGAACTTCATTTTGCAGGTCTTCAGCCTTGTTGCGTGGGTCGCCGAGCTTTTGGAACAAGAGGCCAGTCAGAGAAAGGCTGTAGAACAAGAGTACAACCCGAGTGTTCCGGCCAGACCATAAGAGTTGTATCTTCTCAATGCATCTTCGTCCGATCTCACAGGCCTGCTCGTAATGCCCGTATAGATACATGGGAATGATCTCGTTTGCTTCGTATAGTAGCAAGGACCTGCCGTCATCCCTCGCGGCACTGCTCAACCAGTCTTTGTAGCCTGTGGAAGAGTGCTGCGGATCGGACATTACCTCGAGGGGTTTTGAGGTCTGCGTTTTACCTGCCATAGCACGGCAAGTTTGCCTGACAGATATGAGCATGGGACCACCTCGAGTATCTAGATGCCACCCGGAAATCTCCTCGCAGCAGTATTGACAAATTGCTTCAAGGTCTGCATAATTCTCGCTGGCGTACAACCGGGTTTGCGCAGAATACCCGAAGCTGAGAATGACAGATAACCGGTCGCCGGCAGCGGCAGCAAACTCGATTGCTTGCTCCAACTGACTGACTGTAACGCCGATAGGGATACGAACGTGGGCTACTAGATTAGTGTATATCATATAACCACGCGCCGATGAGAATGGATCTCTCAGTCGGTCCAGCAGCTCCATGGCTTGGCTGCCCAGCTCGGCCGCAAACCCCACCATGTTGAAGCGCGTCAAGGCTATGGTAGCCACGTATAGGAAGGCGGTTGCGGACTGCGGGTATGAGCCCTGATTTAGATGTAGCCGCAGCATCGTCAAAGTGAGGTTATAGAAGCTAAGGCTGTCACTCCACCAGGCTGCGGTGCAGGCGTCTGCAAGTATGGCCCCAACTGACACAAGCTGGGGGTCACTGCTGGGCGAATTCAGGAGCGCCATGCGGTCCGTAGCTGCGACTTGAGCTGATAGTTTCATAAACTCTGCGTCGAGCGACTCAAACGTCACGCTTGGGCCATCGTCGAAGTCGACTTGTAGTTGCTCGAGACTGCTCTTCAGAATGCTAAGCGCGGTGTGCGAATCACCATTCTGAGCCGAGATTCGCGATTGTATAAGCCAAGCCGACGCCTTGTCCCCTGCAGTTCTAGCATAGTGAAAAATCGTATCCAGGAAGCGATGGGCAGTAGTGTTTTGTCCCATATAGACATAACATTCTGCTGCGCGCAGGTACAGTTGCAGTGTCTCCTCGTACTCGACATCGTCTTGGGTCTCGTCCCAGGGATCTGTCTCTTGCAAGAGCTCGATGGCGCTGGAGAAGTACTTAGCAGCGGTTGGCCGAGCGCCATTCTCAACTGCAACCGACGCGCGTTCAATCAAATATTTCCTGTATGGTTTTCGAGACTTCACTCGGGCCTTAATTTCGGACAGTGCTTCACATATGTGTGATGCGGTGCTGTCCCGCGACCTTATGCCGGAATATAACGACTCCTTCATCAAGGTCTGGGCAATATGGAAATGCATGTTGCTCTTATTGCACTCGCGCAGACAAGAAGCGGCCTGGATGTACCGGTCGTGAGTGAATCGAAACCGATCGTCCGTTTCGCCTTGAACAATGATATATGCTGCGATGGCTGCTTGTAGCCCAGCAACCGCTTCTTCTTTCGTGTATCTTGTGTGAAGCTCAGAACCCTCAGTGCACATGCAGTCAACCGTGTTCGAATCAAGGTCAAGAAGTGTGCAGATAAGCTGGAACGAGAATGAAGTTCCAACTAAAGAGGCCCAGGCTAGCAAGGACCGAGAGGCTGGAGGTAGCTCGCTCAGTCTACGGGTCACGAAGTCAGTGTCTAGAAGGTCGTAGTCATGCTCGCTCTTGAACTGGTCAAATAGCTTATTCAGATCATAAAGCCAACGATTTTCCTTGTACTCATACCATATGCACTTCGAGCGGTAAGCAGCACCAAGCATTTCGCGCATGTAGAAAGGGTTTCCCTGGGTTTTGGCCTGGATGACGATTGCTAATGGTTCGATCTCAGGGATAGGCCTGCACAGTGTCGATGCGACATAATGCTGAATTTCAGATTCGATCAACGGTTCCAAGACAATTCGAGTGATGCGGGGTCCGTTGGCTTTGGGATGTTCTTCGGAATCAGATGGCTGCAAAACCTTCATGACCTTCTCGGCAGCGATCTCCTCCGGCCTGTAGGTCACGATAACAACCATCTTTAGCCTTGCCCCGATCATCTGCGTAATGAGTTCTAGGCTCTCATCATCGCTATAGTGCAGGTCATCCAAGACAAAGCAGATGAAGTGGTATGTGGTAAAAATCCGGAGTATATCTAGGAACGTGTTCATTAGACGAATGGTCTTCGTGGATGCACCAGAACGAAGGAACTCTGAGAGGTCGCAGACGGGACCCGTGGACTTCTTGCTTGGGCGCCGGGGGAGCTTCCAGGAGATGAACCTCGCCTCCGAATAGTAGCTCGGATGTTGTCATTCTTGGAAGGGCTTTGTGCTGCAGAAGCCGACCTTTGCACCATGGTTTCGGCAGGACCAAACAGATGCTCTGGCAGGCCAAGCAGTTTGTGCAGCATTGGCCAAATGGGACGGACATACTCCTTCAGGGCCATGTGAAGTGGCGTCTCGGTATTCCTTTCAACGAACACTTGCCTAAAAAGGGACGAAACGAGCTTGAGTAGTGGCCCAAAAGCAGTTCTCCTGGCTGTGTCGAATTTGGAAGTAGCACAGTAACCCCTTCTTTTGGCATCTGCAAGTACTTGCTGTGCGAGCGTTGATTTACCGAGACCTCCAGCCCCTTCAATGACCACCACCTCACAATGGCCTCTCCTTCGGAATTTGGTTGAGCCAAGCTGCCGGGAGAGCGAGCAGTTGCTCTCGATACCACTGTGCCTTGTTTGCCTGTCGCCGAAGCTGTCTGTGAGACTCTTTGTCTCAAAAGATACGGACTGGTGCCGTTCCCAAGCTCGTGTTATTCTTGGGGCGCCGGATGAATGGCCCGACGACGCAGTTTCACCAGATATCGTGGGCGCGTCATTGCCATTCAGCAGACTACTGAAGCCCGTTCTCGGGGGTCTTGTGTCCGCCGAGAGCGTCTGGTTTGTGAACGAGCCACTTCTTCGGTTCGGACCGCCTTCAACAGAGCTTGCGCCCTCACTTGAGCCATCGGCAGCGTCTAGAAAGTCATTTGACAACGCCGAGCCATCAGAGAATCTATTGCCGGTAGCGACAGAGCTCTGGTGTGTTCTGGCCACCCGCTCGATCACTTTGATCATGGCCTGCCTTTCCATTGAGCGGCCGATCATGTTTGTGGGCAGCATGAAAAAGGAACTAACATCTCGCGATGCTATTTTCCAAGACCTTAGAGCCAGATTGTCCCCCCTGGCTAGATGCTCCTTGACCATTTGAAAATCGAACCGCAAGCCACTAACGGAATGATAGCGATCATGAATATTCTTGGCCGTGCATTTCTGTATAATCCGGCCAAGGACATCCGGCGCATCTAGCCGTGTAGTAGACACGAGGGGTATCCGCTTGCCCAATACGGACTGTATTATATCCAGTGGTGTGGGCGCATTAAAGACCGGTTGCTGCGTGAGGAGTTGCCAAAAAAGAATACCTATCGAGTATATATCGGTTCGAGTATCGGGCTCAGCTGGCATACGGCCCGTCTGCTCAGGACTGATGTATACCAATTTGTGCTTCGCCCCTAGCTCTTTGGATAGAGTAGACCAGCCGGTGCTGGTGAGACCATGCTCGAACGTCCGCAGCCCCGAGCCGAAGCCAGTTAACTTGACTCGGTTTTCCCCGATATTGTAATGAAAAGTGTCGCCCCGTATCTCGCCATGTATCATGCCATGCCTGTGGTGGAGGATTTCTAAGCACTGAGTGGCGCCAATGGCAAAATCGAGGAAATGTTGCAGGCTGATCGGCTCGTCCAGGTTGAAATGTTCACGCCGATCAGCTTCCCATCTATCTTCTACTCTTTTGGCATAGTAGTATGCAGGCCCTAGGTCCATCACCTCGGATAGATAGTTCGGACCGGGTGATTCGTATATAGCAACAACAATCGGCCCACGATCGCTTGGCTGCGGGGGTAGCCTGATCAAATCTATCGGTTTCACGATATGGTCTCCATTCGGGTCGGAGGTGGCGATGAGGTTCTTGCAGGTGTGGAAAACTCGTTCCTCCCGCAAGACATGGTAGGAAACACGCGCGACTACCGGCTGCTCTTCGAGATTGGAAAGGTCGGGACCCGAGGCGTTCGGGGTGGAGGCTGATGATTTATCGCTGGCAATTTCGTCCTGGGGAGCAGGGCTGGTGGAGGACCGTCCGGCGTAAGTAGGAGGGCTCGTGACATATTGAGAGGGGGTCGTCGCTGCCGAGAAGGGCGAGACAAATCGTGTGCCGGCGACATGCCAGTTGTCGTATGTCGAGTGGACTAAATCGGGCGACTCCCAAGAGTAGCCGGCGATCTGGCCTAGACGTTCCAAGATACGCGCTGGCGGATCGAGCTGGTCGTCTATCACGACCACAGAGCCGCCGTCCATGGCGACGTCTAAGGAATCATAGGCCAGGCAGACTAAACTAGCAACAGGTCGAGCTTTCAGGTTTGTCCGGCTTCAAAGATGGAGATGTGGTGTTGGGGAACGCGGGTGTAGCGCTCATGGGTTCGTCGGTTACTGGACATAGCAGGGTCTCTTTTACTTCTTCTTTTTTGTCCCCTTGCTCGGTTCTCGACGAATATGGCAACCGCAAAAAGCCAAAGGGTCCAAAAGTGAGCAGTGACCGCCCTTGTGGAGATGGAACTGGTGAGTAAAGTAAGTACAAGTGAGTTAACTCGTTAGGTAAGTAAAGTGCGCGAAGGGCGTCAATGTTGGTCGCGCTGGGGGGAAGGGGGGGGGGGGTGCGGGCAGCCCAGCAGGCCATAAGTGGGCTAGAGCTATGCTAGGTTAGGTGCTTGGTGTGCACAAACGCTGCGCTTGCTTTCTGTAGCGGTGGATTGCCGCAGAAGTCGGCTGAGATAGAATTCGGTAGCAGAAACAAGATAGGTTGCAAGACCCGAACTGCTCGGCCTCTCTTTTTGCTTCGTCAAGGAGCCCCCCGACTGCCAATACTCTGCCAGTGTTGGAGAAGGGACATACGACGAGAAGGGCAACAAATTAAATTCGGAGAATCCCTTGTCTGCGCTTCTCTTGAGTCTTCGGGCTGCCATAGTGGATAGCCAGTGGGTAAAGTCGGATGGGGTATCCCCTACCTAACCTCGCAAATTCGACTGTTTCTTCCTTGTTTCCTGCCGTCTATTCCAGTGCTATCTACATCTCTTACAGCAGGCAGAGGCCCCCTCAAGGCATTCCATCCTTTGCGCCCATGGCAAATACCGAAAGTGCGCAAATTTCCTCCTGTCCCCTCTGCCCCTCGGGGGAGAGCAAAGGTCACGACAGGGGGGGCAAGGCAAAGGGAGCAAGCTTATGTAGCAGTAGGCCTACAGCACTGACGTATGATGTAAGAGACGCCCCCATCCGTGGCACATGGCTTCCGAGGGCCCTGGTCAACACGTCGATTTTCTCCCTGGCTGTGTACTGATATGTATGGAGTATGGGCATGAGCCCAAAACCATCCACAACACTCGATATCTGTAGAATCATGAATGTGGTCAATTATGCCGTGCTCCCGCTCCCCAGATCAGATTAGGAGCACTCGAAGACTGCTTACATACGGTAAAGGGGAAAGGTTCGGACCTTAGCATGTTGACTTCCTTAGCACGTGTGCTACGATGTACTAGGTTACCTACCACCACTACCACTTTACACTTCGAGACATCAATCAGGTCAAGCCAATCTATTCCTGTTGCAGCATAATTGGTGTGCATTAGTCCAATGAAATAGTCGGTCAAGGACCCCCAAATATTCAGCGAATAATAACTGCCGAGTACCCAGGAATAGGTGATTACTCAAGGTAACCACAGGTTTGTTTGCTCTGCTACTACATGTTTCAAGTATAGCAATCCGTGCGGTCCCGTCATGCGTAAGATGCACACCACTCACATACATGTAGAAATCCTAAAATGCTCACTCAGCACGCAGTCATTTAGTGCCATAAAATCATCAAATTTCGCTCAAGTCTATAGCTCTATAGCGATACATCTTGCCCTTCCATTCCCTCGAGATTGCCTGTTGTTTTTTAACCAAGCACACCCGCGAGACCGCCGGCCTGGTCCCTATCAAATAGCATCTCGTCAAATCTCGTAGCAGGTATATTCTCCCGAAAACTCCGGCTGCCCTGCTTCGTCGTATCTAAGAAACGAAGCCCATATCAGATGCTTCCAACGCAAATGCAAATATACCATAGAATATTCCCGTCAACTCTACTTGATTTGCTCAAAGACTCTATTTGGGGTGCGACGGCAGACCGGCCTTCTTCGCGGCGATAGGGCCCTGGTTGAGACGGCGCTCGCCGTTCTGGCGGCCGTTGACGAAGTCAGGGTAGTTGAGGGTAAGCTCGACGGCGCCGTTCAGAATGTGGTCGGCGGCCTCCACACCAAGCATGAACGAGTGGTCCTGGTTACCGACTTCGTATCGCCAGCTGCCGAAGCGACCGCGAGAGTAGATGTCCATGTCCTGGAGCTTGGGGAGAAGCTCCTTGAGAACGCCCTCACGCTCCAGGGCAGGGGTAGGGTAACCGTGGTCGAACTTGCGGTGGTAGGTGGAGACAATCTCGTCCTCAGGCTTGATCATCTCGGTATTGATCAGACCCTGGATACAGTCGCGGAGAAGGTTGGCCTCATCCACAGGCTTCTTGGTCGACTGAGAGACCTCGAGCATGATGGACCAGTAAGGACCCTCCTTCGCCTCAGTGCTCTTAGGCTTGCTGCCGTCGGCCAGCTGCTGGGTGGCGAGCTTGGCGTCCTTCTGGGGCTGGTTGTAGGGAGAGATAGTTGGAGAAAATGGTGGCACGGTAGAAGGGGCAGTTGTCCTCGGGGAAGTAAAGCTATTGTGGCATGTGAGTATCCCGTTCATAAAGTAGTCATCAGATGTGATAACGTACCCAGCACTTGTCGCCAATGCGCTCAGGGCGCTCGCCTCGCAGACCGACACCAATGACGTGGGTAGACGAGTAGTACAAGCCCTTGCTGAGATCGACCAGCTCCTTGTTGTCCATAGCCTCAACCAAGTGGTCGACAGCCATGGTGGAAATCAGCTTCTCGTAGCCGATGGTAGTACCGTCGGTCATGGTAACCATCTTCTTGGCAGCGTTCACCTTGGAAACGGCACCTTGCTTGCCAAATCGCTTGTTCTCCTTGGGAGAGTGTCGGCAACCGCGATCCAGATACCACCAGTGCCATCGCGAGCAGGGAACTTGAAAGTGGCGTTGGGGCCCCAGTTTCCAGCAACCTTGTTCAGGATAACGTTCTTGGTGACAGTCTTGACATCAGGGGCGGCAACACGCTCACCGAGCCAGGCAGCTTGCATCTGTCATGTGTGAGGAGATACTCAACAAATTTCCGTGTCGGGGAAAACTTACATCGGTGGTGGGAACGGCCCAGACCTTGTAGTTGTATGGCCTCATGAAGATGTTGGCAATACCCTCACCAGTCATGCGGATAATCCACTCATCGAAGTTCTTGGGCTTGGTGTTGGCAACACGGCACTCGAGGGCGGAATCGATAAGGCCGTTCATGCAGACAACTTGGTCCTCCTTGGGCAGCATGGAGATGTTGTTCTGGAAGGGGTAGGGAACCCAGAGACCCTTGTAGCGGACGTAAGAGATACGCTGGTGAGTGTACCAGTCATCCTCTTTGGGCAAGGCCTCGTCGATGCAGTCGTCGAAGTACTTGTAGTGGGAGAAGATAACGTGGCCGCCAACGTCGTACAGCTGCAGAACGAATCATTATTAGCCCCAGTGCTCCCAAGCTGCCTGTGAAGAACAGTAGACTTACGAAACCTTCCGGGGTGACATCTGTGGAAGCAAGACCTCCAGCCTTCTCGCTCGAGTCGACGATCAACCAAGAGGCGCCCTGGACCTGGTGCAGACGCTTAGCAGCACCTACAGCGTGTTAGCTCTCTCGGCTGCTTTCGAGGTAAATCTGGAACTCACCAAGACCGGTAGGGCCCGCGCCAATAACGAGAACATCGACGTTGCTGTTCAATTGTTGTCAGTACGAGGGTCCAGGCGGGTTGGCTGGCTGGTGGAGGGGCGGTGCCATTCGCAACAATGGCAAGCGGCAATGGGTGAAGCAATTCCTCCAGGAGGTACTTACATGTCAGCCATTTTGCTTTCTTCTTTCAGATCTGGAGTGATGACTTGGTATGCGAGGGGGTTCTCAAGTTCTTGGACGGGAGAAGTCTTGAGGGAAAGTTGTGAATTCGGACGGTGAGGAGGAGCGGTATTAGAATAAAACAAACGACCCCACTCCTACCTAACCTACAAGGATTCCCAAGCAGTTTAGTATTCTTATAGATCATGTACCGGTTTGTTTTCTTCCTGGGTCAGGTATTGGACGTTGCGACTTAAGGGAGGTGGGAGGTAGCGCAACGAAACAGGTACCTGGGCCGGGGGGTCGATAGTCGCTCTACCCCTCATGCCCTCCCACTTCAGCTCGTGCGAGGGGAAGTACCATTCCCTGGCCAGTACTCAAGTCGCGGGGTCGATCAAGGTCGATCCGGCCAACAAATCACTTTTTTCTCCTCCTACACCGCACCAAAAGTCGAGCTATCTCGTTGTACCTCCTTAGTTAAGCGAGTCTCCCGTCGTCTGGACCTCGCTGTCGAGAAGATTGAACATGCATCACTTCAAATAGGGGGGGGGGTGCCATTCTGGGGGGGCTATACTGGAGACAAGACCGCCCATCATGTAAAAAAGAGGACCTGATTCGAAGCGCAGATCTCGGAGTGTTGCACCAGGAGCCGTCGCTCACTTCCCTAATTCGCAATTGTGTTTGTCCCCCCTTTTTTTCAATGCCTGCAAGATGCGCGCGTCGTGGAGGAGAGCTCCAGAGGGAGAGAGGCAGAGAGCACTGAGAGGCGGGCAAGTGTTACTTCTGAAAGCTTGGAGATAGCTTGGCGACAAGCTTAGATACACTGACAGCAGTGTAGTAGGTTGTGATGGCACGCTGCGAGACCGAGCTCTATCACCCACGCACCTATTCTACTCTTCGATAATTCAATTTCATCATCGTTCCCACAGCAAGCCGCGACTCTCTGCCTTACACCCTTGCATTTCAATCTTGTGTAAAATGAAGCAATATCCACCGCCCGCATCTGTCACGCATTTCTCACATGTCCAGGCTTGGCATTCCTGTTTCATGCTTCCATGGGAGGTTTAAATCCCAGATGCTGTGCACACCCAAGCTGCAATGCCCTGCCCACTACTACCGTATGGTGCCATTTTAGTTTCGCTCCGTCAGCACTCAGCGTTGTGCAACAATTGGCTTTTTTTACCCGTTGGCGTGGACGAAGCATCGACGGGCCTAAAACAGAACACTCCAAAAAGGAACCACTGCCCGCTGGCCAACAGTCCCGGCCGCCGGAGATCAACAGATAAGCGGACTGGCCGTGAGCCCTTCTCCCGCCCTGCGATTGGTCCGTCGACATTTCTGATCGTCCAGCTGTTCTCCTCAACGTGAAAAGCCTGCCATTGGGCTAGACTACTATAGTCAGGAACAAACGTGAACCCCCTTTTTCCCGGACGTTGCCACTAGTCGGATAATACTACATGTACTTACAGTACTCACTACTATCCGCTAACAGCACCCTTTTTGCTCGAACGGGCTTGGTGGTGCATTTACGGCGTCAATACTACCAGCCTATTTGCAGTAGCATTCAGCTTCCAGCTTCCATCAGTTCGCTGCTATCTGCTAACCAACGTTCTAGGTGCTCACATGCACAATGTGTGTGGGTGGGTAGGTGGGTGGTATCCCTTCGCCGGCTTTATTTCACAGATCTTGCTTTTTCTTGACTGACTAGCGGGCGACGTCGAATTGAGTACGGTTCATGGGTCTTGACAGATCATCTAATTTCGATAAGAGCAAGCAGCAACCTCAGCCAGTCGTCTGTGCATGCGTTTGCGGCGCCCATCAACATGAATCAAAGCTACTCTAGGCGCCGGTCGCCACAAACAACGAGGCTTTCGTGTATGTAAGGCTTGTATCTCCATGTAATCAGCCTCCGGGTAAGCCTTCGGCAAGCCTCCGTTGGCTGCTGAATAGGGGATCGTTGCAGCTCTAAATTTCGTCGTGAGGGAGTGGGGTAGATCTACGCAACCAGTTGGGGAGGGCTGCGAAACCGCCGTCTCATGTTGAGATTCTCGCAGCCCTGTTTGCTCAGTTGCCCGTTCGCTTCCTGGTGCTTGGGGCTGCTGGAGGGAAAGACCGGATCTTCTGCCGATCAGAACAGACTACGCTCAGGGCTTGGCCTGCTAAGCAAGCCTTTCCCGGGAAGAGTAGCTCACGATGGCTTAGCACGATTCAGTTTCGTGCTAATAATAAGTCATTGTCTGCAGCATACAGTTCTCGTCGACTTCTACGCCCATGACGAAAACTGTCTCACAAAATGAGCTACCGATGGATGCGACAAAGCTTCTTCCACCTCTTACGCGGCCGATTCCTCTGCGCGAAGGAGAAATTTCTCGGCTGCTGGGTTCCACAAGCAGTCGCAATGCATGATCGAGTGCGGTGTTCCACCAAACACCTACTTGCATACAGCACATCTGGCCTGAACTTAGGTAACCAATACGAGGCGGGCGACACCCTTCGAGATGCAGATGCCTGAGTCGACTATTATAGCATCAGCTAGAATTGTTCTCGTGTTCCGAAAAGGGCGCCCTGATACTGAATAGCATGTAAATCAATACGCGTAAAAGTTATCTTATTTCAATTCCGCGACGACTTCTTATTTTCCTGAGTCCGGTGCCTATAGTAGCCTAGCCGTACAATCTACGGGAACTACAGCTGTCAAACGGGATAATTAAAGCAGTGAGAACTTTTTGCATCGGCGCACGACATTAGCCCCAGCCGCACGTACGCAGCTGGACCTGTATATTAGCGATTTCTCGAGTCCAGTCCACTTGTCCAGTCCACTGTGTTTGCTTGAGACGGCTTGCTCCCAATCCCACTGATGTTGCACACTGTAGGTAGTGCAGTTCGTCGTTCCGGGGACGACGAACAGCCCAAGTTTTCGTCCAGTGGTGCCCCGCGGTGGTGATTCATTGCAACGCTGGCAGGCTGGCTCCTATAAACTATGGGTGCGATGACGATGTCATCAACAAGAGGCATTGAACAGGAAGAGGCTCTGGCGTTCGGAACAGACCAGAATGGCCAGGTGGACGATGGGGAAGCGGGTCGCTGATTCGTCACCTACTATGCCTGTACGCCGGAGAGTGGCCTCCAAAGATTACTATTATCGTCTACCTCCGAACATATGTCGATGATAATTTACCTTTTCGAATGTCGGTTCCCAGTTCAACCAAGCAGAGCAAGCGAGAGTACTGCATGTGCATATGCGTCTTTTGGGGGGGATAGGTATTAGGCGGTATTGAGGCAATGCTAGGATCATATCTATAACCCTGCCCGTATACTACTCTATATACATCTAGATATGTGCAGGGGCCTTCCATCCGCGGGAGCAGCCTCCACTCACCACTCACCACTACTGCACGCAGACAAATGCAATCTTGCCCTTACCGGGCTAAGCGCAAATACCAAATAAGATGTAATGACCGGGACGGCAAGGATAAAATAATGCAGCACGGCTTTCTTACTTTGTCAGCTGCAGACACGATGAATAGTGATGGCAAGTCGTTGTTTCAGGGTCCCAAGACGTGGCCACGACGGCCGACTTTGAGTTGTGTTGTGTTGATTGTAGTTTGGTGCGACAGGCGCCGAAGGATTCCCGCCAAGGGCCAGCCGAAGTCAGAAGCTGGTCTCCTGGAATGGTGCCGCCAAGATCTAGGTAGAAAGCGTCCTGGGGCAGCGACTATTCGAACAACAGCGGCGACTAGCCATCAATGTTTATTGCTAAAGATGGAAGCTTATGTATGGTTAATGTGTCAGATCAGCTGGAGTGCCCGGGCATTAAACAAGCCAGATTAGAATTTATCCAGGGGCACCAACAGCGCGCACCAGAGAGCAGGATTAGGCCCGATCACATATTGTAATAGCACTGCAAATCTGTGACGATCTTTTGCAGAGCTTGGGGCAGGCTGGCGCGTCCACCCCTAATGAAGTACCGGGCCCGGGTACTTGGCCCCACTACCAATTGACGTGAGTAAATACATGCTTCCATGTACCAGCCTCCCCTGCCTCCCGTCTGGTAGTTCCCTACCAGCCTGTGCCGCAGCGTCGGCGGCGATTCAGCAAGGTACCTCAGGCCTAAGACGGGAGTGTTGTTGCGTGTGCGGCGTGCTGCGTGCTGTATGGCCGCCCCCCCTATTGCCTATCTCCCTCCAGTCAGTCCCCTCTGGCCCCCTCCGTACCACCACCTGTCCTGTCTGTCCCTGAGTAAAATCATCCCAGATCAAACCTGCATGGTTGAGTGGAGCCCCTGCCATAACTCAAATAATGCAGCCCTTTTTTCCAACTTCCCAGTTTGCCCTCAATTGATTTAACTCTTCCTCCTCCCCTAAACAAAACATCAAACCCCGTTTTCTTTCCTCTCGCGAACCTTCTCTGTTCACTTCAATCTCCCTTTGAAGTCGGTCCAGACGAGGTTAACGCTCTGCGCGATCTTGGAATAAGTCTATTCTCGACTGCTATCAACAGGCATCCCGGTCCTTTCTAGGCCATCTGCACTCGTTACATCCTTTCATTCTTGACTCTGTACTGTACACTTGCTTCCCCCCTTTTACCAACTTTTTAATCTTTCCCACCCAAAATACCCACGATACAATGAGCGGCGAAGAGAAGACCAGAGTCTCGGGCGAGATCCCGCGGCCTGAGCCCAAGGGCCCCATCCTGCCCGCCCCTGCTACCGATAAGTCGGACGCTCTTGGCCTGAGTCTGAACATTCACCCGGCACTATATGTCACGTACGTCGACGATCCGGCTGCGGCGCGCTCCCCCGTCACCGAAGGAATGTAAATCGCTAATGAAGAGGCAAACACAGAGTCTGGATCGCTTGCTCGTCATCCGTCATCCTGTTCAACAAATGGATTCTCGACACCCTCAACTTCCGTAAGTCGCACCACCAGCACCGACTCGTGCGCTTGCTGCGGTGAAACACGATGCTGAGACTAGACAGGTTATCCCGTCATCCTCACGACGTACCACTTGACGTTCGCCACGATCATGACACAGATTCTCGCCCGCTACACGCACTCCTTGACGGCCGCAAGACCGTCAAGATGACTGGCCGCGTCTACTTGCGCGCCATTGTGCCCATCGGTGTTTTCTTCAGCTTGAGTTTGATCTGCGGCAACCTGACCTATCTGTACCTCAGTGTTGCCTTCATTCAGATGCTCAAGGCTACCACGCCTGTCGCTGTCCTCCTTTCCAGTTGGGTAATGGGAATTGCCCAGCCCAACATGAAGGTTTTGATGAACGTCTCGGCCATTGTGGTCGGTGTCATGATCGCCTCTTTTGGTGAGATCAAGTTTGTCTGGGTCGGCTTTTTCTTCCAGATTGGTGGTGTCGTCTTTGAGGCCGTCCGTCTCAACTTGGTCCAGGCTCTCCTCAGCTCTGCCGAGTACAAGATGGATCCCCTGGCTCTGTGTACTACTTCGCTCCCATTTGCGCTGTCATGAATGGTCTTGTTGCCCTCTTCTGGGAGGTGCCCAAGGTCTCGATGGACCAGGTTTACCACGTTGGACTGTTCACGTTCTTCCTGAACGGTCTTTGCGCCTTCATGCTGAACGTTTCGGTTGTGCTTCTGGTAAGTCCCGCAAATCTCGCCCTCTTCGAGAAGATCTCCCGAGGCCAAATGCTAACAGAAGGTACCTATAGATCGGCAAGACTTCCTCCCTTGTAATGACCCTCTGCGGTGTCCTTAAGGATGTGCTGCTCGTGGCAGCCTCCATGCTGATCTGGGGCACTCCTATCTCGGGTCTCCAAGCCTTCGGCTACACCATTGCTCTTGGTGGCATGGTCTACTACAAGCTTGGTTACGAGGCTATCAAGGGCTATGCTGCCGAGGGCGGCCGCCAGTGGGCCGAACTTGGCCAGACTCGCCCTGTTCTGCGCAAGGTCATCGCTATCTCGGTTGGCTTGTTCGTGATCTTCGTCCTCTTTGGAGGCTTGGCCCGACATATGCCCCTGAGTACGACCCTTCCAAGTATATGTCTGAGGCTGCTGCCAAGTACGGCTGGAACTCATGAGGGAATGAGATTCTATGAATGGGTACAGCACCTGTTCATTATATGACATTTGATATTACGAGGCGAGGTCCGGAGTTCATAATGGCAACACCACCACGAGATGATGATGACGTGGCGGTTCGATCACGGGGCAACCCCCCAGGCGAGCTATGAACTATGTGATCATAGCAGGATGGGGATCCTGATATTTCCAGTACATAATTTGCACACATTTTCTTAATTCCCATTTGCGCCCTTTATACAAGGAAACCACTTAATTGGATCCTTTCTCATTCACTCGGACCCTCTGCGGAGGAGGAAAGGGGTCTGGCAGTGTCTGATTGTACAGCTATAGAACACAGGACAGGCGTCGAGAATAAAGGACTTGGTGGGACGGAGATGTTTCACGACAAAAAGTGTCCGGATGTAACTTAGAACGACGCTGGGCGAATAGACAAATCTTGAATGAAAAACATGGAACACATTTGGTCTACATTGAAAGGATACTAATACTTTTAAGGCACTGTGAAATCATATCGCTTAACCTGGTTGGCCTGGCTAAGGTTGTAGGCCTTATCTAGTATGTTATGCTAGGAGGCTTTCAACCATTGCCGAGTTACAATAGCCGAGAGTAAATCATAGACAACACAAAGTGGGCAATATTCTTGATCTTTAGTTTGATACTCAGTTGTGTAAATTTATTGTGTTGACTGCACAATCATAGTGGTCTCCTGAATAACTTGTTAGATACCAATATGTGTACTGGTACCCCAGTGTATTCGGGATTCTATATAGGGACCTGTTCATGAACATGAAGCATTTTATAGCCATACTGATTTGTGGTGCGCAAAACGCCCGGAAATCTTAGATTTAGATACACCCACCATGCCACCCGTGTTGACGCCTGCCAAAGGAGGTAGGGCCGGTCGGTCGGTGAGGGGACGAACGGAGAAAAAAAGTGTGTTACTACTTACATACTACTTACGTCGATTGACTTTCTTTCTCCTTATCTGCCCGCTTCTCGTGCTTTATCTTCGTCGTCTTCACAGATATGCTTGACCGCCGATGGTCGCCGATCTGCTCCTCAGATTCGTGCTCTTTCAGCAGCTTGCTCGAACCCGCCGCGCGGGCGGCCTGGCTCTATTGGAAGTCAAAAACTATCGTAATGGGTCTTATCATCTAATGCTTCGCCCTCTCTCTCTCTATCTCTCTCGGTTAGAGAAAATCAAATTCTCTTGGCAACTAAGCACGTGGATCTATCTGGTCATTCCAAGACATGAATGGTGCGTAATATGGAGCTTATTTAGTGAATGTATCATTGCGGAGCGAGATACACGGAGAAACGGAGAAGACGACGGCGGCGACGAAGACGAAGGACCCAGCAGCTTGTTTCTTGTCTCGCAGTCCGTTGCGTGATGCAGCCGGACGTCCGTTCGTTTCGAAATAGTGACTCTTGAGTATAGATGTGCGCCACGCGCGGCTATTTATGAATTATTCTAAAACATCTTGCCTGCAGACTTAACTATACCCCCACGTTGACGTTGCCCATGGTGTCGAGTTGATGTAAGACGCGAGGTTATTGATGTCCCCATGGGTGTGTCTACTTACCAGCTATATAGGGATGCATGGACCCCCGTTGGGACAAACTTTGCAAAGAGAGGAGAAGAAGTGTGCCGCTACCTCGCTACCATTTCTGTACTATCTAGTTAGATCATATACGGACTTGTCGTTGGCACAGCAGAGATCAAGAGGCCGAGGCGATATTTGCAATAGTATATTACAAGGTATCTCAATCTACGTGGTGATACCAAGCGACGGGTCAAGACAAGCGCTTGGAGTCGGCTGCTTGAGACATCAATATCAAAAACAAAGGTTTTCGAGGCCGCAAGCCGGCAGCGTTATACGAGGCTGATCATCAGCACGTGGGCCATTCTTAGTCATTGATAGGTCAAGATCAGAAACATGTTGAAACGCTCAGAAGTCACCATCAATGAAACCATCCTGGTTGCACCGGGTTGCTTTCTACCATAGTTAGGTACAGAAAGCGAGGGATTTGGTAATTCCCCTAGTTCATCCCAGTCATGTTCGGCCATCTGTCGCATACGTAGCAGTCGTGAGTGTTGACCCAAGTCCAACACCGTTCGGAGATGAGCAAAATATACTAAGTTTGACTCTCCGTGACCTGAACTCCTTTGAAGCGCCAGTTCTGTTCCGTCATATCTGGGTCAAGCATCATTACTCGTCGAGAACACAGCACACACGGACACGGTCGTAGTTGGTTGTCTTTGTCAATGCTGTCAATTCATCAAGAGCAATTTCCTATTGCGCTCTAGACCGTAAAGGATGCGATATAACATCTCTCCCATTTCCCTTGAACCCCGAGAACCGAACGACATGAGAACGTGAACGAGGAAAATGCGTTTTATTTAGAATCCTGCGAATGGTTAGCCGGGTCGATCAAAGGTTCGGTTAGTGTGCAGTGGTAACATACTCAGAGGGGTGAAGAACCATCGGTTCTTGCCGCTGGTGTAGCGCTCCTCCAACACCTTCTTCACGTTCTTCTTGGCATCCTCACGCTGGCTGACCTCCTTGAAGGTGTCGGCAGTGACGGCACCCTTCAGACCCTCAAGCTCAAGAGTGTAACGGGTGGGCATCAGATGGTTGTAGTTGATGGCCTTGACGAAAGGCTTGATCTTTGAGCGCTTCTCCTGGCGGGTCTTGGACATGCGGCGGGTAATCTTGGCAGGGGATCGCTCGATGCCAGCAACCAGAGCGTGACCGTAAGGGTGCGTCTTGTTGCCGCTGTCGACGGGCTGGATGATGACGACCTTCACGAAGGCAAGTTAGCAACTGACTTGGCCGTCTTTGATCTCTTCGTGACCCAGATAATCATCATGTCTTCCAAGGTCGAACTGCTCGCGTTGCGTCTTTCGAAAAATTTCGTTCGGATCCTGCGTCTTCTCCCCTCCACGGACACACAAATAATTCTTTGGGGCGGGAATTCTGGCTGTCGAAACGTACCTTCTTACCGGCGTAGCGGCCGCGGGTGATGATGGCAACTCTGCCGACCTTAAGGAACTTCATTTTGTCGTCGGGTTGTCGAGGGCAAGTATGAAGTCGGAAAGAGGGACGTTGTGTGTGAGGATTGGTGATGTTCCTTTGGCGTACCTTGACCTACCTAGCTGGAAAAGTTCCCAGTGAAAAATCGTGGATTTGTGTGTAGGGCAAAAATCGATGGCCAATGAGAAAAGACGATTTATGGGTCCCAAGCCTGGCCCGAGCGCCTGATTAGATAGGAGTGCTTTTCCCACTTTGAAAGGTACTTGATTGCAAGTATCTTCCGATAGGCCGACGAGCAACGGAGCTTGGGACGGTTCTGGTCCCGAGGAATTGACCAGACTGACGCAGCTCACCACTCAACACACCACTCAACACACCACATGGACGTGGTGGATATTCAGCTTGATCGCAAATTGAATAGGCCCAGCAGATTTCGTTAATCAAGCAATTGCATACCAGCAAAGCCATCGTACGCCTTATATTGAGCGAGCGGTACACCATGGCACCACCCACCTATATCATCTCGAAGGTTGCCGACCCAATCTTCGCTCTCGTCATCGGTCTTGGCGCAGCTGCTACTCGGATCAACCGCGAAGAGAAGGAAAAGGGCAAGACTACGCAACAGACGATTGATTCTCTACAGAGGTAAACACTCTCTGCATGGTCCCCTAGCATGACCGCTAGCATTCTACGAGATGCTCTCTACTGACATGCGCTTGACAAGACGCCTTGGACTCTCTAAGAGATCTTCGCGATAGACACCTCAACCTCAAACTTCGAACGCGGGACCATACTCCTTCTTCATAGCCTCACGAACTATTTGGCCACACAACTTAGCTGTAGCGTTCGTGGCAACAGCTAGTCCCTTGGCGATTTCATTCCCATATCGCCCGCCCAAAGCGAAATCTCTAGATGCCGCTTCTTCAAAGTCCATCTTGGTCCAGCCGATTTCTTTGCGACCCTCGTGTATATTCAAATGGCTCCCGTCCGACAGCCCTTTCGCCGTCGCATGATACAACGCTGCTCTCTGGGTGTGAGAAAGCGCCAGCGTCTTGCGCGCTTGTGGGGAGATGATGAAAACAGGCTCTTGGGTGTTAACAGCTTGACTGCTTCGTCAAGATCTGAGAATGCCATTGCTGCTGCCTCCTTCTTTTCCGAGGGTTCCGCGCTCTGAGCAAGGACTGTTGGGTCCTCTACATGCAACAACATCCTGTCACCGTAAAGTCGTCTCAAAGCCTGGGCTCTGTTGTTGCGGGCACTTGCGTATTCGGGTACTCTGCTATCAGTTGGCCAAGATGAGCAACACAGGCCTTGTATTCCTCGGTAGGGTCTGGAACTGGAGTGGTAGTCTTCAGCCCTGCCAGCTGCATTTCAAGCTGCTGCATTGCCACTACTACGTCACGTTCTCGCCGGGAGACCCGTTCGTAATAGAGGGCTGATGGATATTCGGATCCTTGGGCAATGTCGAGTCTATCAGGACAGCCATAAGGGGGTTCGACTCAGGATCCTTCATTTTTTCCAGCACGTTCTCATCTCGCCGACTGAGTGAGGTGGACTCCATGATGGCTGGTGGTTCTCGGGGTTGGTGTGTTGGCTTGTTCGGTATACCAAATAACAATCTCGGGCTCGGTAATATCTTCAAATGCTGACAAACGGTGTTCCAATGACTCGAGTTCACTTTGCATTCGTGGTGAGAATAGACTGGACAGAAGCAGAATACAATTTAGAGGATTCAGGTCTTGTCGTGAGTCTGAGACGGGTGACATAGGGGGGTTCCTAAACAACAAAGCTCAGCGCCACAGATCTTTGCCGGGTACGATAGTTGCTTCTAAGAGTGACTACGAATCTTAGGCAGTCAGTCTAATTGATAAGGATTCCCTCATTCTCCGGCAGGTGCATGCCGCGTTGAGTCGAGGTGCATTGATATGGCAGGATGACGCTGTCTGAGTGGTCACTCGCAGCGGCCGCCCGTGGATGGCCGTGGGTAGCCGAGCGGGTTTGCGCCTGGCCCGAGTCTATCAGCAGGAGAGCGCGGCCGCCATTCCGCCATCCAGGATGCAAGAACAATGGGATATCCGCATCCAAGCTCTTACGTTCAAAGCAATACCACCAGCCCTTGCGGCATTGTCTCGGGCCACCTGAGCTAAGCAAAGGAACCTCCAGTGCGGAATTTCGAAACGGCATGTCTACACTCGGATGGCAAACGTTGGTCCGCTCTTGGCCGTTGCTTGTCTGCCCTGGCTTACAAGTCATGGTAATATCGTTCGGTATTTCACAATGGACTTCACACACTTATACTCATTGATGATTCTACCACAGCAAAGCTCTCTCTGACTTGAATCGACGTGATATTAAACGTCGAAGCTGGCAATTAATACTTCTACTACTGACCTACTGGCACTCATTTTCTTCAACAAAACACCAAACCAACTGCTTTTCAACACTACAGGCAACCAGATATGGCACCTTCCGCAGTATCCGAGCTGCCCAACGGCCACATTGCCGATATGGCTTCCTCTCAGATGGACAGCTTCACCCACAGAGACGACTTCGCAGTGCAAGCAGGAGTTGCCAACTTCCAAGCCTATGACCATGTCACTTGGTGGGTGGGCAACGCTAAGCAAGCGGCGTCCTATTACAACACCCTTTTCGGCTTCAAAACCATAGCATACAAGGGCCTGGAGACTGGTAGCAGGTATTTCACCTCGTACGTCGTGGCCAATGGTGACATCCGCTTCGTCTTCACATCTCCTATCCGGTCACATGCCCACCTCCCCGAAGAGGAGCCCATAAGTGAGGCCGACAGTGCCCTCCTCAAGGAAATGCACACGCACCTGGAGAAGCACGGCGATGCTGTCAAGGATGTCGCCTTCGAGGTGGATAACGTCGAGGGCGTCTACTTCAAGGCCATGTCCGGCGGTGCCGTCTCGGTCCAGGAGCCCACCCGGGTCCACGACAAGCAGCACGGCGCCGTCGAGACGGCCGTGATCCGCACGTACGGCGACACCACCCACACGCTCATCTCCCGGGGCTCGTATTCCGGCGTCTTCCTGCCCGGGTTCCGCGCCCAGTCCCCGCCCCCCTCGAGCGTCAGCCTGCCACCCGTCGACCTGGCCCGCATCGACCACTGCGTCGGCAACCAGGGCTGGGACGAGATGGTGGCCGCCTGCGCGTTCTACGAGCGGTGCCTCTCCTTCCACCGCTTCTGGAGCGTCGACGACTCGCAGATCTGCACCGAGTTCTCGGCCCTGAGCTCCATCGTCATGGCCTCAGCCAACAACCTCGTCAAGATGCCCATCAACGAGCCGGCCCCCGCAAGAAGAAGTCCCAGATCGAGGAGTACGTCGTCTACAACGCGGGTGCGGGCGTGCAGCACATCGCCCTGCTGACGCGCGACATCATCGCCACGGTGGGCGCCATGCGCGCCCGCGGCGTCGAGTTCATCTCGGTCCCGCCCGTCTACTACGAGACGATGCGCCGGCGCCTCGCCACCGAGAAGCGCAGCTGGGAGCTGCGCCAGGACTTCGAGACCCTCGAGCGCCTAAACATCCTCATCGACTACGACGAGGGCGGCTACCTGCTGCAGCTCTTCACCAAGCCCCTCGTCGACCGTCCCCACCGTCTTCGTCGAGATCATCCAGCGCGAGCACTTTGAGGGCTTCGGCGCCGGCAACTTCAAGAGCCTTTTCGAGGCGATCGAGCGGGAGCAGGCCGAGAGGGGCAACTTGTAGTGGATGCGATTGATATGATTATTTAGGCTGCCACATGACTTAACGACTACCAAGGGCGGACGAAAAGAAAGTAAAACTTGAGGTCCCCAGTTGATGGCCAAGCTGCCGCGACTGGTTGATGTCAAGACCTATACAACAAGACACCTGTGGAAATTGCAACG
Organism: Apiospora phragmitis; assembly: GCF_038363925.1. Classification (NCBI taxonomy): domain Eukaryota; kingdom Fungi; phylum Ascomycota; class Sordariomycetes; order Amphisphaeriales; family Apiosporaceae; genus Apiospora; species Apiospora phragmitis. The sequence continues at coordinate 3,750,457 of NW_027117400.1, read as the reverse complement.
TGTATATGATATTATATAAGACAATTAGGATGTCTGGTTACGAATCCATAAGGAAAGGAAGGCATAGTCATTATTAAGCAAGCGAGCACATTTATATCAGCAATAGGCTGTTCACCATCATTATCATAAATTACTATCACGAACTGAGGCAGCAGTGAATCAAGTTTGTCTGAAGTGCTGTGCTTGATAATTCAAGCTCAATAGGAGGCTGTAAGGCCCTGTTCCAGTATATATACGTGGAGATAAAAAAATTCTAGCCTCGTCTAGATGGCTTCCATCCAATAGAGGAAATAAGTATCCCTTAGGGGATCACAAACGTTCTCCGCCTTGGGAAAAAAACGCCGGTGTCCTTACTATGCTCAAACTTCGTTCTTGGTCGACTCGCATCATGAGCTGTCTCTAATAGCTAACAAGTTTCTTCTGTGAAGACTCATTCACGAGTCTATCTCCATTGCGCTCCCGTTGGCGCCGCCATTAACATAATTCGCCGCCGCTGTTGGATCACCGTCTACCCCATTCATCCCCAGATCCGGATTGGGATCGTCCCTTGCCCTTGTGTCACTCTGGCAGCCCGGGCAGTTGTGCAGAGATCTCGTGCGCAAACAGGTCACAGTCTATGCAAAAGTGATTATTGCAAACTTCACATGCGTACCGGCTTGACTCGCTTAGCCCCCTCGGCGGTTTGGCCGCTTTAGCCGGGGCACCTGCTGCCGCTGCCGCTGCTACGGCCTCGACTTTGTCCTTTCCCTTGCCTTTCGCCTTTGGCGGCTCGGGAAACGGGGCTAGGCAGGCATAGCACGCCTTCGAGCGAGTGGCCTTCGACCAGGGAACCTCCACCCAGTTTCGTAGAGGGAACAGGTGATGATACGAGCGGGCCAAATGGGTGGAGAGAATGAGGGTCAGGCCGCAGCCGGGGCATTCGGCTGGTAAACGGCAGACTCTGGAGCCGCAGCGCGTACAGTCGTAACCCTCTCTTGTGGGGCGGTTGTGGCATGCGCAATAGTTGATTGTATCCCCTTCTGCCAGGGTGCGGGAGGGGAAGCCCATCATAAGCAGACTGGCATTGCTTTGTTCTTCTGTACGTGTTGCCGGCGGTGTCGTGAGCTCAAGGAGTAAGTCGCGGAAGTGCTGCTCGTGTAGGGCTATTCGATAGCCGGAATCATCGCCCCCATTTGTTTTGCTGCATAACTCGGCGCAGATGGCTACCTGGGCAGCGATTCCCACCACTGATACTCGTACGCGATCCTTTATCAGCGAGCTGATGGTGTCATGGATGTCGCCAGGATCGCTGGACATGAGGGCCCCATAGATGACGAGGACTTCCCGTGTGCCATGTGAAGGGGTATTACTGTAGGCGATGTATGAGAAAGTTGGGCTCAAATGTATTGTACCGATCTCGACTAGGATTTGGAAGGAAGAAAACTCACAACAAAGCACCCCTACACATCTCCAGCGCGTTCTGTAAACTGGGACTACCCTGGGGCTCCTGCTTGACCCATTCCTCCAGCTTCTCCAGGTGATGGCTTGGACTTCCGCTCATGTCGCTTATGCGCACGGCAACACCGTCCCTCATACCAACAATGCTCAGCTGGGAGATGGGGTTTTGCTCGAAATATTCCCGTACAAAGTCCCTAGTGTAGGCCATGGTCAGTTCGTGGCGACTGGGCAGGAGATCCTTCTCGAGCATGGCGAAGGACATGTCCAGGACGAGCACCAGGTGCCGTATGATTCCTCTCTGGAGGGGCGTCGTGTCTTTCAGCAGGCGCGCGCGCTTCTGCGCCTCGGCCAGGCCCTCGATGGCCCCCAGCAGGGAGCCGTCGGCGCCCTCGGTCACTTCATCCCAGGAGCGCTGGAGGTTCTCCCAGGCCGCCGTTTTCTGCTCCTTGCGCCCGCCCTTTTTTGCCATCGGGTCGCGACCGTCCGCGTGTGTCGTGGGGATTGCTCGAGGCTACCTCGAATTCGTCGTCGGAGCCATTGTATTCGCCGTCGGAGTCGGCCATGGCGGCGGCGGTGCTTGCAATTGAAGGTTGTGGAACGACGGGCTACGGGGCGCAAGGGCGCAAGCAGTCACCAGAGCTGGGAACAGGTCACGGAAAGGGACGCCAGGGCTGCTTTCCAGGTGCCCTTGGAAAGAAGGCGCTACTGCATGGAAAATCCAAAGTCTTGACGAACAGAGATGGTATTTGGCAAGACCTAAGCTTAGATGCGGAAACCCAACCGCCAGGTTTCACATAATCTGCCCCGAAGAATGTGTCTTTGGTCTTCTGCGCATGGGGGCAGCAGCTTGCAAGGGAGAAAAAGAATGATAGTCGGCGAGGCTGTCGTCAATTGTGACGCGCTTTATTTCTGTTAGCCTTGTCTGGTCTTTGTTCTTTAGCAGCTCCTCCCTTCAACCTTGGCTGCTTGGCTTGGGTGTGGGGCAGTGGCAGCGAGCGGCTCTGCTACTGTACTGTACTGTAAGCTCAGCTCTCAGCTCCCCCCACTGCCGGTAATTTGATGAATATCACATCTCAACTTCCAAGGTGTACTTGGACGTAATCCACAAGTAGCCTTGCATGCATTAATGAGCTCCCTACGTAATGCACGAAATAAGTAGCACTTGCATGCAGTTGACCTACGTTGCTTATTCTACATACATTAGAGCCTCTGTACTGTGATACGTCTAACTAGCAACACTGTAATTACAGCTTCACTTGCTCAGGAGGATCAGGGTCACATTCAAGTTTGGTAGCCACCGAATACCTAGCTGCAATACTCGACTTATATTTTGTTCGAAGGCGAGTTGAGGATCCCCGGAGATGAACAAGTGCATGGGGCGGGGTGTCTCTTCTTGTCAGCCATCCTTGTATTACAGAGATCAACATCAACCTCTGAATATCAAAGTGGAACTCTCCGAGCGTACATAGCACCACGCTTATACAGTGGACCAAAGTCTACAGACTGGTCAGGCCATATGGTAGATCAACTCCAGCAATCATCTCAGAACAAAGACAAGACGGCGAAATCACGATTGCGCCTGGATGAAGTGGTGGTAACCAATACTTGAATCTATCGTACGACATCATATACATTAGCCGCGTAAATGGGGGGTATACTATCAACTATGCTACTAAACTCTCCAGTTTTCCACCCGACTAGGATATCTGCCACGGAATCATGCTGTATGTCTGGACCAAGATATGCTGCTTCTCTAGTCCAACTTCACTCGCCGCGTATATCGTATCGTTGAACAGCTCGACTCATTCCCTGCATATACCTCTGCCAAGGTACATGCGCTTCGATGGTCGTGTTCCGCATTATTAAAAGAGAAGGCTCAATGTGGCCCTGATAGAATGTTGCTTGTTGGAATACGAGGTTTCGCGGTTGCTAGGCAAAAAAAGTCCGCCGGTGAATCCAAAAATAAATAAAATGATAACGAAGTGGTATACCCATGAACCAAAAACTCCAACTCCGTGGTCGAATGAGAGACGTGAATATGACTAAGGATAACCGGTCGCCGGTCCCGTCGCAATGGGCCAGTCGTCTTCGGTTATGCTGGACCAGAAGATCCAGACCATGATGACGGAAAGCAGAGTGAACAGTGTTTCGAATAGAGCACCGTCAATCTTGCCCGCAGTGCCGTTGCAAATATAAGGGCTGATCGTGTAGTTGAAGATTTGACCGATGGCGAAAAGGAGAGCAGCTCCTGTCAAGTAGGCCATGGGTCGGACCTCGCCAAGTACACCGCAAGACCAAAATCGCCTCGAGGACAAAGAAGGCTACCAGGAATACCAGTGGCGCGAGCTGGTACAAGACGTAGAGCGCAATGTTTCGGTTGCCCGTGGCCGGGGTCAAGCTGTCCTCAAACGTCCCCGTCCAGTCGAATCCAGTGTCTAAGGCAATATAGCCAGTGCCGACCAGAAGAATGACACCTGATATCGCCATCAAGCCGATAGAGAGTGGTGTTCCGTCGTCGATAACCTGGTATCCGACAACACCGTTAAGCATCAAAATCCACGTCGTTGCGATGACCATGCCGATATGGATGCCGGTGAATGCCTGAGTATCAGTTAGCCCATGCGCTCAGGCCATATGGAGGTTTGGTGGTTCAAAGCCTACAATTCGGACTGTTGAGTTCAAGGGGAACTCTCCCACAGTGAAAATTTCGCATATCTCAAGAATAATGTATCCAACGAGGAACAGTTGCATTTCCCTTTCCAACTGTTAGTCACTCATGGAAAAACTTGAGGCATACGGTGGTTCAGCTTACCTCCGGCCAACAGCTGCTTTCTTCCTTTCAGATAGTAACAGTAGTAATGCTGAGACTGCAATGGCGATTCCGCAGAGTAATATAGAGCCTTCAGGTTCATTAGCACTGAGAAAAGTGATATTCCGTCACCAAGACTTACCCAAGTTGCCCAATTGACGGCCACCGCTCAGTGGAATGCCCTCCAGTTTGCAGCCGCCCCATGGTCCCGTCTGGTTGTGAGAGTCCGACAAAAGCTGTATCACCATGTCAGTATTGAGTTGTGATCTCAGGAACGCCGTAACAGCGAGGGTAGAAGGCACTTACATTACACACGGGCAAGGTTGCATCGCGGCAGAAGGCCTATTGTCCGTGACAGCTGATCAGCAAGAGTAATCACAAGAGAGCCGGATGCGACTGTCGCGATTGTCGCGCGCGCGAGGGGCAAGATTGGACTAAACCTACATTAAACTTGCCAAAATCCGTCGACCCCATTTGATCAAGATTGCGCGTGGCCAATTCGTTATTATTGTGGTTGATGGTATTAGGCACTTCGCACAGAGAGGCGTGCAGGTCTGTGCAATGTCTTCGACAGCTTCTCTCCTCCAGCTGGAGCTCAAGGCAAGTAGAATGTGTCGCAGGTGACGAGCGTTCGAAAGGGAGGAAGCGATTGCTCCAGACGGAATGGAAGATTCGCTTGGCCTGTTGATGTCAAGACGAGTATATTGTGGCTGTTTGAAGGCAGTAACGGCTCGCTTGCTTGCTTCAGCGTCGAGCGACCGAAACCGACGAAAGCGGCGTTGGATACAGTATGTGTGCGAAGATGGTGTGAGGTGTGGTGCGTGCCGCCTTGACTTGCGCGACAAAAGGGACTCGACCTCGATTTTTAATAACTTGAGTTCCTGGAACAAGTGGGTCGCCTGGTCTTGGGCACTACTTTACTTGTAGCGAGTATTGGTTTTCCTCTCTCCTGTCTGGTGGGTTTTGTTTTCTGGACACCGTAACTCCTCCTGTCTTCCCAGCCTCGTAATGGTTTTTTCCTTCGTCCTATTATTCTGGCGATGCTGGCGTCTCGGTAGCATAAACCGTTGATGGTGTGGTGTGTGAACAAGAAGGAAAACAACAGACGAAATCAAATGGACGTTTCCAACCTTCTCAGTCGACAAGGCAGTGGGTTGGTACGGCGACTCGGTGCCCCGTATAATTTAAAATCCAATGCTTTTCCCTGCTTGCTTCATCGCTTGCGCTGTCTGGTGCATCTGGAGGGGGAGCAGGCAGGGAGCAGGCATAATGGGAAGGTCGGGAGGTATGGGTACGGCGTAGAGTCGTAGACAAGCACGCCAGACCAACCAGACGTTCAGCGCGGGTGGCAGAAAGTACCCAAGCTATCGGCAAGCTAAGCCTCTAAGAGCTAATAAAACGTGCTTGGCCTGCCAAGCATGACGCTTGGAGGTTAGCCCTGAGGGTCCTTTAACCGTTGCGATGCTCACCTCCTCTATCACCGCTGCAAAACTTGCCCGTTCTACCCGCCGACCCTCTGTCCAAGGACATCGATACTACCGTCTTGGGCTTCTGCCGATGGCTGTACCAGAATATGTCTTCGACTCGACATTGCTCCCTGATGATCACGGGGCCTGTCGCAAACATTGACTATACAATTGCATGCTTTTTCCACGAGCGCTTCGTAGATAGATTTGTGCATAAACTCCAGCTGTTCCTGTCTTATGTGTGTCGCGTTTCCCGTGACAAGCTGCTTCTCAGCTTCTTCTCAGCTTCTTCCAATTGACAACAACGAAAGAAAACAGTATGTAGGCAAGCAGTGGCGAATCGGCATTGGATCGACGTTTGGGGATTGGTCCCCGGAGGGGACCCATTTGAACCCAGCCTCAAGTAAGCAATCTGCCAACGTTATGCATGATCTTGGTGCTGAGATGTATGACAGACGAAGAACTCGCACATTCTGGAACGTGTCATAATGTTCGATTTGGTTTTCCTCGTAACCTAAAACACTGCCTCCTGAGTGTGGATTACCGAATATCCTGTCTGTCTAGCTGTCTATTCTGTCTTCCTTTTTCAGTGCAGTTCATCTCGTCGTGGGTTCTAAGACAGTGGGTACAATCAGTCCAAGGCTAGGCAAATTGGCAGATGTATGCAAGTAAGGTGACGGGATGGAGGGCCGATCGTTGATTCGTCCTCAGCTGGACTGTTTCCGCCTATTTGTCGCTGGCCAGGCGAGCTGAGTGTGAGGGGGGGTGGCCTTTCAGGCCTGTCCTGTCTGCACAATTTCATTTACTGTAGCATTGCCCACCCAGCACAATTGGCATGCGGTGCCGAAGACGGCAATGTAAGTCGAAGATGCATTCCTACTCCAAAAAGATGGATGGCTGTGCCTAAATCGCCACTGCAACGTGGACAAAGATAGGCCTACCGTTTAGAAGTCTATGAACGGCAGTCCACATTCCCTCCTACCCAAGCTGCGCAAACAACATGCACAGGTGACAGGTACTGCTACCGAGATACCCGAAGCAAAAGAAAGCTGAAGTTTTTGCTGGGAGAGCAAGGGTATATACGGTTTCGTTTGCATGGATGATAGCGCCATCGCCAGGGATTTCCAAGGTTTCAGCCACAGCTTGGAAGGCGCTCGTCAACCTCACTGGTCGACGGCTATGGCGTTTGCTGTCGTTGCCACCACGTCTTGTCATCCAGTCGTGCCGATGATGGTTTGCAGTAGTCTGACTGTTGGTCTTAATAGTAGCCCCTGTCTAGGAGTCTAGTGACTGCCTCTTGCTTGTTCACGCTGAAACCTCAAGCCTCGGCGGCCGCGTCATAATAGCCAAGCCAGGAATAAAAACTTCAAGTGAGGCTCGCATCTCTCCTTATGTGACGTGTGACGTCAATATTAAGGTTACAAGCTGGTTTGGTGTCTAAGTGTGTATCCGTCTCTTATCGTGACTGCTCACCTATGTTTCAGCATGGGCCAGAGTCAGGCCTCTGAAAAGGGCCGTGGGTGGATTATAGATGAATATACTGTAGGCAATCCCGTCTTGGGTTCGTAGAAGTCATAGTACGCCTCTTATGGTGACTGCCCAGCCTCCACCGGTAGACTAAAGAAGAACCCACGATAACTGTCATCAAGCATGGACCCGACACTGTAAATGCGCAAGCTATAGTCTTCTTTATAATGCCACCCCCGTCAGCTTTGCATTAGGTACTAGCTGCGGCTGATTTCTAGGATAATGATTCGAGGCCACCTGGCGACTGTGACCAGCCAACTTTTCAAGCCTACTGGTGTCGCCAGCAGATCAAGGCCCAGTATGCGAGGCACGTCAGCTCGGCGAGAATCTTCGATGCTTCTATCGTTTTACATCGCCGTGAGAAACTGTTATGTTCTTTGTCGCTGCTAATAAAGCAGCTGGCGAGAGCCTTAACGTATGGCCCTCTTTGGGGTTGCGCTACCGTTATGATACCTTAGGTAGTGTGCCATTTGAAATATAGATTGAGGTCTATATATCTTCCGCTGTTACGGGGAATGATGCTCAAAGATAGATTCAATCCCTATCAGCGCGATTGGTAATCTATTTTGAACTCATTTGTGTCCAGCACTGGAGACACGTGTGTATTCCATCTCCTGTACATCTTGTGGACTTGTAATCGCTCCTGAATCACCTGGCTCGTACGATGGGAGTTGGATATTGTCATGGCGAAAACAGTAGCACAGTCTAGCCAACTGAGCCAGGTCATCCCCGACTGGGCAAAAGGTCTACATTCCAAGTCAGCGTCTTGGATATCTACTAAAGCTTATCGCCGACCCCTTACAGATATTCACTTAACTATATTTGAAATTAACGGGCATTGGCTGTTCAATACTGGTTCGGACGCATCCAGATAGACCAAACTCTTCAATGGAGTGGTTTTATTGAGTTCCTCTATCCTGGTGAAGCAATCGTCGAATCGAGATCATATGCCCTCGCTATGTTCAACTTGGGTTAGAAAAAAGGTTTGCAGCTCCTACTTCATGAGACACAGCTAGGACTTGACTCCCTGTATGCCATTGGGTATGCTTACTTCTCACGTGGGTGGTTCGTAATGATTCCTGATAGATTGGTACAGTAAAACATATCACCACTTGCTTCCCGAACCCCGTATGGGGGGCGAGGTGAAGGAATGTGATCTTTTGGACAGTAATGTTCATGTGATGCCAGTGATCGCCTATATGCGTGTCGTTCCGCAGAGGGTTATGTGTGCCCAGTAATCGGGGTATATTCCTTCATGATGTCTTTATGTTCAGCTGACATATTTGATGTGAATCCCCTTGGTGGCGCCTATACGTACGTACATATATAAATATCTGATATATATCCCAGCACGGGAACGATATCTCCATGCACAAGCAACAATACATCACTTGGTGCTGGCTTGCTTTCTTCTATCATTACAAGTAAAATTCGGCTATTCTAATTTTATACGTCAAGAAGGACTTGTATCTACGCAGCTACTTTCCCCGTCTTGGGACTACATTGCTCCTTCACAACCATCTGTAAGACTCAAGCCGGTCCAAAAGCACAGGTGTGAAAGCCATGCCTTTAATAAGCCTTGTCATTTCCCGCTGTCTGAATTCATCCCCGATACGCACCTGCATATCTACGGCAAGCAACCATACGCGAGCAATACAGACCGCATTATACCATGAGACGCGCGGATTAAGAAGACCTGGGGGAATTTCAATGACAGGGCAGTGATACCGTGCCGTGAAGATAACCATAGCAACAGCATACATCAGTATTGACCGGGCTTTGACTCACTATTGACTTTGCACATCATTGTCGTGGCTGATAGCGACCCGGCTACAATGCCAGAAACCCCCTTACGTGTCAGTATGGTCTCTACGGCGCCCTAAACTATTCCCTATATCAGTGAGATCTTACGCGTTACAGCAAGTCATAGGACCTTGAAACTAGATAGCCTACCAAAGTGCACATATATTGGACCGTATGCTCCCGAAAGCACACGACGAAAGCCATTCCAGTGCACAGCCTGAACGGATCTGATTAACCGGAAGCCCCTACAGAGCACCATTGACTTATGGTGCTGAACGGCCCTTCGCTCGCTCTGCATTCGGAACTTACATATCATAATAAGCTCCTAGACAACACATAACATACCGCTATATTAGAGACACGGTGGTCTTCTCCCAAGAGCGGTATAGTCTAATAACCAAGTGCAGAAGCTTGATAGTTATCTTATGAACCACTTTCACTTGCCGATATGCCACATTAACACTGCGAGATGGGATTCTAAAAGAGTATAGTGTATGACGAGGCAATCAAGTGAAGGAAGTTCGACAACTTCACGTCATTATAGTCATCGTGGGTTGGCCCTCATTTCGAAACGCCTTGGCCAGCCATATTCCACGTACAGAAACTTGTCCCGCTGCCGAGCTTATATTATATGGGAATGGTATTGCTAGTACTCCCAGATTTTATCAAGCATTTAGACTGAAAATCTCCTGAACCACGGCTGATGGCATATCATCGCTAGCAAGGCCTCGCTTCGCACATACGCTGAACATTGGCAAGGGGCGGGCGTCTGCTGGCTCTGTCTTCCGACACATATCCCCTTGGTTTTGTGCGTCTCACCTGTGTAGCGAAGTTCAACATGGAAAGTATAAATGTGTATACAAACAGGATTCGCAGGAGTCCTATTCTGATGCAATATGTGTGTATATATGCAAACTCTCTCTTGGTCCCTGGGTATGCACATGGACGCTGCCTTCTAGTAGATTCATGTTATCACTACGAACTATACGTAATTTGGGAGAACCGTCAAAACCATTACAAACATCCCCAAGAAGAAGAAAGACGGGTGTATATATTAAGGTAACCTCTGAATCCTAGAAGTATTACATATATTTCCTAGTAGCGTGTTACAAGCAGGCCTTCTATTGACCCCAAAACTTAGCGCGGCTTCCCCCCGAGCGCTGAAGAACATATCCTCTTCAAGTAAGGTCACCAGAATACACAACTCATCGGCCTGGAACGACCCATTAGTCCTTGAAAGACACCGAGTCTCGGCAATGGAGCGACGACACGAGGCAACGGAAGACCCGGTTACGCCAGCGGGAGGCCCAGGTATGGTAAGGGATGACCCGGTTACATCGATGGTTGATCCAGCTACGCCAACGGCCCCTTCACGAGTGCTCGGCTGTAGGTACCTACTTCGATTTGGGATTTGAAGGTGACTACTGCAGTGATACATACCTCACAGGCTTAGGTCGTCTCAGCGCCATTGGACACAGCCTTTAGAGCTGGCAATGTTGATATAGTAGGTATCTATAGTCGTTCGTAGACCGTGAGCCCGATCCGTATGTTGCTCTCGCGGGATTTTGCGTACAGACAGTTGACAGGGAATCGGTACGTTTAAAACGGCATTGACCGATAGTTTTTGGAATACACCCTGACTCAATACACACATATTCGAAGGACACCCAATCCGCAACCCTCTGTGGTTGTTCTTGGGCCAAGGATAACTTCGTTTTAGTTAAGTAAGTTTAGTGATTAGCAAGGCACTGTAGCTGATGCTAGCAAGGCTTGCCCGGCTGAGGGGAGCTGATGATCAGGAACGATGGTCAGCAGGACATCCAGGAGTTCCCTGTGGATGTCTCATCACAAGTCCCTTCCACGGGTCGCAGTTTATTCCTCGTGATAAAATGGAGGGGGGGGGGGGGTGAGCAGTGATCTCCATTTATCCAGTCAATTGGAACCATCTATCTTCCCATGGGGAAAACGGGTTGGAAGTTGGGGAAGCGGGGTGTCAGTTTGTCGGCGGCCTACTTAGGCTGGTGTGTGAGGTCCCTCTGCCCCTCTCACGATAAGTACTGCGACGTAGACCGCCTCCAGCAAAATGGGGACGATGATGACAAACGTGGGTCTCTGGTGGGACTCGAGACTTGTACGGAATGGTAGGTTCCAATAAGCTCGTGATCGGGGTCCTTGTCCTACAAAAAGCCATGCCACTGTACTCCTACTGTCTCATACAGCCATGCTTGTATGTAGTATGTGTACCAAAATGGCCAAGACAGCTTGCTGGGACAAGTGCATGATGCACACAAGGTGAAGCAAGAATCTGACGACGGCCTGCATGAGGTGGGTGGTGGGTCGAAGGAAGTAGATTATGAGAGCCCGAATGCGCTCTATCTCATCGCTCGTCGATGAGCACACAATCCAACATAGATCTGGTTGCATTGGGCACTTGCCGGCTCCAAGCCAATCGACTGTAATCAATTGGTAGCCGATAGGGAGCCGCATCTGTATTCATTGAGAATCAATCTTTTAATTGAGCTGACTCTGGCTGCCCTCCTGCCTGACTCGTAATCCGATGGGCCGGGAGCGCATAGTGATCGACATAGATTCTTGCCATGTACTATGTTTCTGAGTGCAAGATCCGCCCGCCGATGATAACGTACGGAAAAGCAAACTAACAGGCCTTCCATGACTTGCAAATTTGGTCGCTTGTCATGTTTGGGCGAAAACATGGTAAGGACACTGTGCAAGACGTAAAGGGCCCCTGACTCCCTCGGACGAAGCTATGTGAAGGTTGTCTCACTTCATGCCCTAGACACGTCGAAGCGAGTATAGCAAATGCATGGTCATAAGTATAACACCAGAATGGAGCTATAGCTATTCGTTACTCGTAGTGCTGAGATGCCTTAACCAGTGGGAAATTCCTTTCATTTACACGTGCGTATGAGGCCCCCCACGATCGCAGGCAAGCAAGCGATGCTGTCATGTACTGTAGAGGCGGGCTGCAGCGGGTCTAGTGAGTGCCCATGCTAGAAAAAGGGGGTCCAGGCCAGCCAGGAGGAGGGACCAATAGGAGGTACCTACGTTCGATCTCTTCCGCCCTGCCTGCCGTGCCTCAGTTCCTATCGACCTTCGCAACAATCTTCCTTCTCTTTCCTCACTTCCTGTAACAGTACTCGTCGCTCATTAGAAGAGAGAAAAACCAAAGCAAAAGGGACACACTACTCATGTCCATTCTGTAAAGCATTAGCGCCATCCACTTGCATCGCTCAGTGAAATAATACCTTTCCTTTCTCATCCGTCAATCAATTGATTCTCTGGACAGTTGCAGCCGAAGTCGCCCAAGCAAGCAAGCTCGGGTTGGGCTAGCCTACCTTACCTTGCGGAAGGTACCACTGCGCTTGCACTGCACTCAGTCTGCACGTCCTGTGATCCACCTGGAAACCGTCATCACCTTTACCGACCTGCCCAACTTACACCCCAAACCACGCCAGACCAGATGACCCGGATTGCCGCAAGCCCACCGTTCCGATCCTAACCACCCCCAACTCTATTCCCTATCTATCTTTGTTTTAGAGCGGAAGGGAGGCTGCTGCTCAACAGCCCCATATCCTTCAAAATTCCTTCTCAAAACCAAGCCCGTCTTCCGTCCAATATTCCCCTCCGAACCCTCTCCAGCCGACCCGACCACGAACGAGAACACGGCGCCCAATCGACGTCATTGTTGGCAGGCCGCGGTGAACGCCCTTCCTCCCCTACCAGGTCTTCCTCCAACTCCGACTCCGACTTCGACGACTGGACCGACACTGGTGACATCGCCGAGCAGTTGGCCGATGAGGAGGACCCTCTGAGGTTACGCCTGCAGGACACCTCGCTGAAGAACGACGACTTGCTTACCGGCCTAGTCAACACCAAAAAGCACCCCAACACCAAGCGTGTGCAGTTTCGACGCTCTGTCTCTGCCCACAGTGACGCATACTCTAAAGAACAACCTGGCGTCGTTAATAAGGACTCGATCGAGATCCCCAGCGTCCCTCCTCGCCGTCCCTCTAGAGCTGCGCGAATACTATCCCTCATCATGCCTAGCACGGGGGTCCACGGCCTCACGGGCAAGCCCCTCATGTAAGAACCTTCCAGGGACGATCTCACCATAAACAGCAGACTTGCTAACCTACAATCTAGTTACTTCACCAGTATCTTCGTCTCATTAGGTGTATTCTTATTTGGATATGATCAAGGTGTTATGTCCGGTATCATTACGTACGACTTTGGTTCCTCGTCCTCGTCAGCTCTATAGGGCAGTATACTAATATGAAACTACAGCGGTCCTTTCTTTCGAGACTACTTCAACCACCCGTCTCATGCCGAGATTGGAACCATGGTCGCCATCCTCGAGATTGGCGCCCTGATATCATCCCTTGCTGTCGGCAAAATCGGAGACGCCATTGGGCGGAGAAAGACAATTGGATACGGCTCGATGATATTCTTTGTTGGAGGCGCCTTGCAGACATTCGCGACCAACATGCCAATGATGATGCTCGGCAGAATCATTGCCGGTCTTGGTGTCGGTACTCTGTCGACTATTGTGCCCGTTTACCAGTCCGAAATCTCCCCACCTCACAACCGGGGCAAGTTGGCTTGCATCGAGTTTTCTGGTAACATCATCGGATATGCCACATCCGTCTGGGTAGACTACTTCTGCGGTTTCATCGAGAACAACTACTCATGGCGTGCCCCTCTTGGGATGCAATGCGTTATGGGTGCTTTGCTTGGATTGGGTAGCTTGGTCATCGTGGAGTCGCCACGGTAAGTTTCGTCCCCTCCCACACACGAGCACGCAGCTGATAAATGGCTAGATGGCTTCTGGACCACGACCACGATGAAGAGGGCATTGTTGTTATCGCGAATCTGTATGGAGCTGGCGATATTCATAACCCAAAGGCGCGTGACGAATTCAGAGAAATCAAGATGGACGTGCTTCTACAGCGCATGGAGGGCGAGAGAACCTACTCGGAAATGTTCCGAAAATATAAGACACGCGTCTTCATTGCCATGTCGGCGCAAGCGTTGGCCCAACTGAATGGCATCAACGTCATCTCGTACTATGCCCCCTACGTCTTCGAATCGGCTGGCTGGGTAGGGCATGATGCTGTTAAGATGACTGGCATCAACGGTATTACTTACCTACTCTCCACGATCCCGCCATGGTACATTGTTGATCGCTGGGGTCGGCGCTTCATCCTTCTTACCGGTGCTATTGCTATGGCAATTTCGTTATCCATGGTATCGTATTTCATATACCTAGACATAGAGCTCACGCCCACTTTGGTGGTTGTCTTTGTCATGCTCTATAATGCTGCCTTCGGGTACTCTTGGGGACCGGTACGTCGTATCTTGTTCGCCCCTAACTTGTTTCACTGAACCACGAGCTAATGATCCGCAGATTCCGTGGCTCTATCCTCCCGAGATCCTGCCGTTGAGCATCAGATCCAAGGGCGCTAGTTTATCGACAGCAGCGAACTGGACCTTCAACTTCATTGTTGGGGAACAGACTCCCATTCTCCAGGACTGGATCGGGTGGCGCCTTTACCTGGTTCATGCATTTTTCTGCGTTGTCAGTTTCGTAACAGGTGAGCTTGATCAGGAATCCCAATTACTCTATATGGAGTCTAACGAAGAATAGTCTACTTCATTTATCCCGAGACATGTGGCGTTCGTCTAGAGGAAATGGGCTCTCTATTTGGGGACAACACAACTGCGATGGCTTCTCCTAGTGTGAGGTCAGAAACTGGATCCATCTTCCGGGTATCGTCTCCGGATGGTTCGTTCAGGGGACGGCCGGGCCCTACTGATGATATCCCCCCGATGAGCATTGACCCGCCGGTACTCAATGTGATCGATGGTAAGCCTCATCTGCGATCAGAGAGTGGCTCGCGTGGTAGAGTCGGCGAATGGCTAGGCCGTATGGTCGGCCGTGATCGAGGCGGCAGCGGCAGCCCGGCTGGTAGAGCCAGATATGCCCCGTTGGAAGACAACGAGGACTGAGACGGTTCGATTGCGTTACACAACGATGATTGCCATGATAAGAAGACCGAGTCTCGTTACAAATCATATAGACGGTGGGCAGGATCTATGTGGGAAAGGATTAACCATTCTTTTGCTTCGAGTTGCATGACATCGGCCTGACTGATGAAGGACAGAGAACAGTATGAGACATGCACAAAGAGGAGTAGAGATGGGTTAGGGTGCATTTGCGAGTTTTTAATGCGTGGGAATTTCCTTGTATATCATCTCATCAGATCAGTCCGGTGGTTGGACAAAGACTGTTAGCGCTAGATGGGGACAAGTGTTCCTTTGCAGGGCCATGAAAATGCCAGTTAAGGCAAGTGCGACTTTTACAATGTACAAAAGTATTAGTCTATGGGAAACTACTTCTGTCCCCGAGGAGATAGTGACACATACCTAAAGTATGTAGTTCTAAGGCCTCGTCCTCAAGTTGCTCCGAGAGGACACACAGCCGTAAGTGATAAGAGCAAACATGCCGTTGTCGGATGATGGTGTACCCAATGTATCATTACTGCCGTTGACATTTTAATTGATCGAACTGCATACCTACTCGTCAAAACGTTTATCAGCTTCAACCTCGAGATTATTCGACGTTGAGAGTTTGAGCTATATACCGTCTACTTGGAATTCGTGAAGTACCTCTTATATTTAACTGGAATCCATTACCGGAGCAGCTTCCTGGCGGGGTACTTGGGTTCCCATCAGTGACATGCAACCCGTAATCTGTTAAGTACATCAATTGCCTATCACCTGGAATGTCTATACATATTTCCGATGCTTCTCGCTGGGACATCATCTTATATGCAAACAAGAGCACTATAATGCAAGTCTATATCAGGTCGCCTTTCTGCATATCATGCAATACTTAACTGTTAAAATCGATCCAATCGTCCCAACGTAGCGGTTAAGCGGGAAGGACTTATCACTGTGAACAGAGTGCACCTTGCCCCAGCTGGGAGGCACATCAGCGCTAGCCCAGCAGAGGGGACCGAGCTTTTGCAGGGCCGGACAGGGGGGGAAGCTCTTTAGCTTGCTAATGTTCCCCCTAATTCAATTGAGAGATCAGGCCAGTTTGTTCTCGAAATAGTATCGCGTTTTTCCCGCCCACTTTCCAGGTCCAGGTCCATGTACAGCCAGGTCCAGGGTTGGCTGCATGTAGCACTGCTCTCTCCTCCTCCCCCTATGGTGAATTCGTATTATTGGATTGCCATTATTTTCTGCCAGACATCGTCCAAGGGGCCACATTGTGATTCTCTTGTGTCTTGGTGACCCAGAGCCAATTAATTCATCCTCAATTCGTCCTCCTACTTTACTGGAAGGGGGTCTGACTTGACGTGGTACACCTTCGTCCCATTAGATCTTTTTACCCTCTTCTTCTATTTATTCCGATTCTCACATTCGCTTGAGGTCCTACTTTTTTCTTTCTTCTCTAGCAACCTCCTCTCCGGCCCATTTGCCGTGTTCTTGAATGCGAGCTTGGTTGTCCTCGGTGGAATAGTCAACGATATCCTACAGCCATGGCCGATCAAAAGGCCACGGTTGCCTCCGGCACCGATCCGAACGGCCAAGGTCTACGCCAGCGTAACGTCCCCGGTACCCCGGTAACTGTTCCAGTTCAACAGGTCGAAGTCGACGAGAAGAAGATACATGGGAAGAAGGTATGAAAGCTTTGAGCCCGCCCTTTACTGCTGGAGATCCGGCCAGCTAACGAGTACCGCCTCCACAGCAGCAATCCCCTGTCCTCGAGTTCCTCGATGAGTGGGAGTTCATCATTGCGCCAATCATCTTCACGGCTCTTGCCTTCTTTACTCGACTATACAAGATTGGCCTTAGCCCGATCGTCACCTGGGATGAGGCTCACTTCGGCAAGTTCGGTTCGCACTATATCAAGCGCGAGCTCTTCTTCGACGTGTACGTACCGATGAATGTGCCGAGTAATGGTGGAAGAAACACAAATATTAATGTTAGTATAGGCACCCTCCTCTGGGCAAGATCCTCGTCGGGTTGTCTGGTGTTCTGGCTGGATACAATGGCTCCTTCGAATTCAAGTCCGGTGAAACCTACCCCGAGGAGCTCAACTACACCTTCATGCGCGCCTTCAACGCCTTCTGGGGCATTCTGTGCATCCCGCTGGCCTACTTCACTGCTCGCGAGTTGAATCTGAAGCGCCCGGCCGTCTGGCTCGTTACCCTCATGGTCCTCTGCGAGAACTCGTACACCACCATCAGCCGCTTCATTCTCCTCGACTCCATGCTTCTGTTCGGCACCGTCGCAACTGTCTTCTGCTGGTCCAAGTTCCACAGACAACAACAGTACAGCTTCGACCCAGAATGGTTTTTCTGGCTGTTCATGACTGGTCTCAGCTTGGGTTTTGTCTGCAGCATCAAGCTCGTTGGGCTTTTTGTCACTGCCCTCGTCGGACTCTACACTATCGAGGATCTGTGGAACAAATTTGGCAATACCAAGATGCCCATTACAACACTGACTGCCCATGTGGGTGCTCGCGTCGTCGGACTAATCGTTGTCCCTTTCCTTGTGTACCTGTTTTCATTCGCTCTTCACTTTGCCATTCTCACGCGAAGCGGCCCCGGAGACGCCCAGATGAGTTCTCTGTTCCAAGCAAACCTCGAAGGCAGCGAGATTGGTCGAAACTCACCGCTCGAGGTCGCTATCGGGTCTAAAGTTACTCTCAAGAACATGGGATATGGTGGAGGTCTGTTGCACAGTCACGTCCAAACCTACCCTGAGGGTTCCAACCAGCAGCAAGTTACCTGCTACCATCACAAGGATGCCAACAATGAGTGGTGGTTCTACCCGAACCGACACGATGCCGACTTCAACCCGGAGGAGGAGCCTAGATTCATTGGAGACGGCAGTGTCGTCCGCCTGATTCACACCCAGACTGGCCGCAACCTCCACTCTCACGACATCGCTGCCCCCGTCACCAAGTCACACAAGGAAGTTTCCTCCTACGGTAACCTTACGGTAGGCGATGAGAAGGATCACTGGCAAATTGAGGTCGTCAGCGATGTCGCATCTCGTGATAGGAGCCGAGTTCGTACCCTGACAACTGGTTTCCGCCTGAAGCACCCGTCAATGGGCTGTTATCTCCGTGCCGGCAACGTCAATCTCCCCCAATGGGGTTTCAAGCAGATCGAGGTTACTTGCGACAAGACCAACAACCCTCGGGATACCTTCACTCACTGGAACATCGAGGCTCACACCAATGAAAAGCGTAAGTAACGAACCTTCAAATCTGCTTTGCCAAGGCTAACGTGAATACAGTCCCCCCTGGAGATCCTGGAAAGTATAAGTCGCCCTTCTTCCACGACTTTATCCACCTCAACGTTGCTATGATGACTTCGAACAACGCCCTTGTTCCAGACCCCGACAAGCAGGACGACCTTGCCTCGCAGTGGTGGCAATGGCCTATCCTCAATGTTGGTCTCCGCATGTGCGGTTGGGACGACAAGATCGTGAAATATTTCCTCCTTGGCAATCCCTTCATCTATTGGGCCTCGACCTTGTCTCTTGGCGTTGTCGGACTTGTAACAGTTTGGTATATCCTCCGATGGCAGCGAGGCTTCAGGGACTTGTCGCAAGAAGAAATCGACCAGATCCACTACTCGGGTCTTTACCCGATTCTTGGCTGGTTCCTTCACTACCTGCCTTTCGTCGTCATGGCGCGTGTTACTTACGTCCACCACTATTACCCTGCGCTCTACTTCGCTATCCTCACCCTTGGCTTCCTGGTCGACTTCATGGTTCGCACCCAAAAGAAGGCTATCCAATATGCCGTTTACGGTACTCTGTACACCATCATCATTGGTCTGTACATCTTCTTCATGCCGATCTGCTGGGGTATGACGGGCCCGAACAAGCAGTACAGCTACATGAAGTGGTTTGACACTTGGCGCATGACCGACTGAGAGGCGTCATCGCGCTGGCCTTTATAGACAATATGATCACCACCATTTTATTGTGGGGACATTTAGGTCTCTCCTCCACAAACACTGAGAGGGGTGCTGGCCATGGGTGATGGAACATCATCTGTGATCTCCCGCCTTCGGATTGTAACGATATCAGGTAGCATATCTCTGGAGTGATCACAGGGAACAGCTAGGGGGTGGTGGAGTTCCGGCAGGGAATATGTAAAAGGTGTTGGGTGCGGGCTTGCCAGGAGACCCCAATTCCACCAAGAAAAGGAGTCATCACGCCACTATCTAGATAATAATGTGGACTTTTCTTTCTTTCTATGTTGAACCAACTGTCCGTTGATATGCAGGCTTCATATATCTAGTCTGTATGTGTGTATATCGTACGCCAGATGAGAACGTAACATGTCGGCATGGCGCAAGTCTGTCAGGAATCCTCCTCAAACCTATTTTTTCTTCAAGAACGAAAGAGCATTATACGAATGACACGATCGGGTATCATGATGCTCGATTATAAATTTGTGATGCCCACGTCGGCTTGTTTGTTCTCATGGGCAGCAATGCTGATAATTGTAAACCAAAGTCGAACTGCTACGGTCCGAATAAATCGTGTGCCCCTTCTCCATGCTTGAATGCTTGCTTGCTACTTCTATGGCAGGACCTCAATAAGGGTATCATCCTTCCTTCGCATTTGCCATTCCCTACTCCTCGCGTTGACAGATAAAACTGCGTTTCTTGTCTTATGTACAGATTTTGCACTACCTGTTGCTGATGCTTTTTTGTTGCTGTTACTGTTGCTGTTATTGTTGTGACTCTCATCACCATCTCCCCTGGATCCAGATCATTAATACCATTCATCATCAGTACGCTCGCATGCTCTAACAGCATCCTCCCCCATTCCCCTTACTCGAGTCGTTCAGCCTGACTTGGCGTCCGGTCTGGCCCGGGCCGGGGCCCTTGACACCGCTCCGGCGGTCGTTGAGGTCGTACTTGCCGGCGTTGATGTTGTCGAAGATGCGCTCGGCGACCTGCATGAAGGCGAGCTCGACGCCCTCGCCGCTCTTGGCGCTCGTTTCGACGTACTGCAGGACGCCGTTCTGGCGGGCCCAGTCCTGCGCCTCGGCGACCGTGACCTCGCGCTTGTTGTCCTCCTCGCCCGCCAGGTCGGCCTTGTTGCCGACCAGGATGACCACGATGTCGGGCTCGGCGATCTGGCGCAGGTCGGACAGCCAGTCGGTAACGTGCGCGAACGTGGACTTGCGGCTGATGTCGAAGACGAGCAGGGCGCCCGAGGCGCCCCGGAAGTAGGACCGCGTCACCGACTTGTAGGTCTCCTGGCCCGCCGTGTCCCAGAGGGACAGCTTCATGTGTTTCTGCTGGTCGGAGCTCTTGGGCGGATCGGGGAGACCGCCGCCGCCGCCCCCGTTCGCGTCGGAGCTCCCTCCGCCGCTGCTGTTGGCTTTGTTTTTCGACGACAGGGCGGCCTGCTGCAGGGCTTTGGAATGGGGCGGGCCGACGGGGACTATGCGCGAGCCGAACTCGACGCCGATGGTCACGTCGTGCTGGGGGCTGAAGCGGCCCTCACAGAGTCGGATGGTCAGGGACGATTTACCGCATCCCGAATCGCCTATGCATACCAGCTTGGCGATGTAGTCCCCATGGTGGAGAGGACATGTTCGGCGCTGCTGGCTGTGAAGAGGGAGGAGGGATGTCGGGAGGGGGGGGGGGGTCGGAAGGTTTGAGGGGTATGGTTCGTATTCGGCAGTTTGGAGCTGGGAGAGGGGAGAACGAGGTTATCCCGTGATGTGGTATCAAATTTCAAGTCGAACCACCGTCGTCGCCCTCGTCGTCGTCAAAGGGTGCTGGTTCAATGCCAGGTTTTTGATATAGTATATCGAAAGATCCGGATGCTATCAGGCACGTGATGTTTGGAGGAGCGATGTGTGAGGTGTTTGGTACGACGTATACCAATGAGACACGACAAAACCGTTGCTGTGGTTGCGACTGGATGCACGTACAGTACGTTGTATGTATGATATGCACAAAAGTCTATTCAACAGGGCAATGCGGTGGGTGTTGTCAAAGAAGCTTCCGCTGATCACTGGGTACTGTCCACCAGCCCGAGCAGTCCCTAAGGTAGCATTGAACAAGTACCAAGGAGGCTAGACCTATCCGGTGAATAATGGTGTAGGTAGTTTCAGTAGCAGTAGCAACAAACCTGTGTCAACAGATAGATAGCTCACGTTAGTGACGGTGAAGCAAGAGTCGTTGCAGATGCGCCCGCCTACCTGGCCGATAGGTGATAGGTGCTGATAAGACCAGCGATTAGGCAGGTTAAGACAAGGGGGAAGGATGACCTCAGAGATGCACAAGCCTCAACCATCATCTGCCACTCCCGACGACACAGAAGGCTCGTGACTCAAATCATTCTTGCAGTGCTACTGTACGTGATTACCAACATACATAACTCACAACTCACCGCCTGTGTTTCCGTGGTTGTCACAAGTAAATAGAAGCTGATCGCAGTCATTGATATGGATTCCTTCAATGGACCAAAAGACCAAGAGAAGATGATGCTCATGTTAAGCCTCAAGGCCCCAAGCACCAAGGTTGGTTTTGCATGTGCGCTGGTTCGCAGTGGACACTGAATTGCTGCAGGGTCTAACCCATCTACGAATGAGTCTCTGAGTCTCGGAGGAGAAGAGCGTGTGTGCCCCGCAGTACCCGCTGCATTCGCCTGGGGCCTTGTATGTAAGACCTTAAGGCAGACCTTACCGAAGCCGGCATTAAGGAAAAACATCCGCGTGCAGTTCCATGGGCAGGCGGCTGCTGGGCAAGTCCACGGGTGCCTGTGATAGTGGAGGATCCCCCAATCAAATGGATCCCGATCCTGTTAGAGTGGGAAGTGAAGCAAGCCATCTGCTAAAGCACCTAATAATAATGTCGGCGTGACATGCAACAACAAACTCATTTGTTCTTACAAGTAGATTTCCAAAAACCTACTTACCTACCCTACCATCTATGCTTATGCAGCACTTCCTCTTCGTTGTGGAGGAGGAGTAATAAAGTAGCCGTTTGTCCAGAATCAATCATCATAGCTGCTTCATTCTTCCCACATCCGTCGTTTGTACCACCTGGATTTGGATTATTGCCTAATCTGCATATCGTCATCGTTCCCCAACCCCGATAACCGCGTCCCCAAACACTCACTCACTCTCTTACCACCTCCCGCTCATCCACCATCATTTGTTTGCCTTGTTCTATGTGACCCAGCTGCGACAAGTGCCTTATCCCTTTCAATCAGGAAACATCCACACATAAACTGTTGATAGAGGGAACTGTATCCTTTGACTGTTTCCGACTCACCCATATCTCTTATCTATAAGAGGCCGTCTCTTCTGGCGCTGCCGATATGTTCTCGGAATGTAAGTTGCCCCCATCTCTCAGATCGCCCTGGATATCGTTTGCGATCTTCCCAACATGATGCACTCCGTGCCAGATCTAGATGCTGACTGGCTGAGTGAAGATGCCTCCAAATTCCTAGCCCAGTCGCAGTCGCGTCTGTCCAACTTCGGCCAGACAGATGCGACTGGCGAACCATCCGGCCGACAGACCTCCGACCCATCCTCCCGCTTCTCCCGCCACCCCACGCGATCCGCCTACCATTCTCGCCTGGGCAACCCATACCAGCCCTCCGGCTCGAGGTTCGGCTTCGGTTCGCGCTATCAAGGCGGCCAGGACGCTGCGCCGCTGTTCCACAGCGCTCTCAACGAGTTCCAAGACGAGGACGAAGATGACTTGCGCGAAGCTGCCGATCTGCGGGCGCTACAACGGTCAAGGCGTGTCTTTGTGTCGAGCCGGATCACAGAGCTCCGCCTCCGAGAATGAACAAAGCCGAGGGTCTCTGGACAGGAGCGGTGAGCGGGATACGAGAGGGTACGAAGACCGGGGTCGCCCGATGGGCATCAAGAGCAGCTGGAACGGCGAGTCCAGTTTCAAGGACTTCAAAGACCGCACAGGCAAACAGAAACGTCAGGATGAGACCGAGACCTCCGGGAAGCGCAAGAGCGAGCGCGCCAACTCGGATAGCAGCGACGGCGGCAAGATGGTGGACATCGGCCTCGAATCCGAGATGCTGGACAACGAGGTGCCGGAGGATTTACTGCAGGAAACACCAGTCGACACGGATCCCCCCGCGTTTCAGCAGTTCAAATCCAAATCCGGAGGCTGGAAAGGGGCTACCCCGAGCAAAAGGGAATCCAACCTCGAGCATGATCCTAGGCTGATGCGGCAAACCATTCTAGAGGAGGAGGAGCCGCCAGAGGAACCCATCCCAGGACCGACACATGTCGAATATCAAAACGAATTGTTTAAGAACGATCAGTTCTGGGCGTGGCTCTACCTAATAGCCATTGCCTCTCTGTTCGCCACATTTGTGCTGGTCTGGCTCCATACGTCGACACCGAGCCGGAAGAATCCCATAGGCGACACCATCTACACCGCTTTAAACAGGTCATACTATCTCCTGGCAGTCGACACCGTCGTGGCAGTCATAGTCTCTTTAGTATGGATGGCGGCACTGCGATCATATGTACGACAGCTCGTGGGCATCATCATCATTGGCAGCCCCATAGTTCTTATCTCATTCTCGATATACACTATGGTCCTGAGCTTCCAGGGGCCTGATAACGGAACGCGACTTCAAGACCGAGTTATGAGGTACAGCTCTATTGTGCCCGGTATTGCAGCCTTTGTTTATGTTTTCCTGATCCTGAAAACACGAGATACGATATCCAGGGCTACCGAGATGCTTGCGTTTACCAGCCGTGTCCTCAGCGCAAACCCAGCACTTGTCATGCTCGGGTTCTGTGCGCTAGCTTTCACTGTTGGCTGGACGTGGATTTGGCTATCGATGTTTACGCGCGTCTTTCTCGGTGGCTACTTCTCTAGGTCACTGTCGTCATATGTCATCGGTGCCGCGAGCTGGTGGCTGGGTGTATTCTTTGCTCTGATGTACTTATGGACAATCTCCATATCCAGCAATGTGGTCAGGGCCACTGTGGCCGGTACGGTTTCGAACTGGTACTTCCACCGCAACAAACAGCCCCCGTCGCCGTCAAACGCTGTGGTGGGAGAAAGCACTGCAGCACGCGACCAATTCCACATTCGGGACGATCTGTGCCGCTACACT
Organism: Apiospora phragmitis; assembly: GCF_038363925.1. Classification (NCBI taxonomy): domain Eukaryota; kingdom Fungi; phylum Ascomycota; class Sordariomycetes; order Amphisphaeriales; family Apiosporaceae; genus Apiospora; species Apiospora phragmitis. Next base: position 3,726,241 of record NW_027117400.1, on the reverse strand, counting down.
TCTCGCTTTGGCCATTCGGTTGCCCCTTATAGCCTTGCCCCACAGAGTCTCCAAGACTGTGGGATTTCTCCTTAACCGGTACACCCCGGCATCCGTGTTTCTCTTGACGAATCCCTTGGTTATCACACATGCCGCGATCCATACACTACCTCTGATGTTGTCGGCAGCGCAGCTCAGCAGGATGCAGTTTTTGGATTCGGACAATCCAACGAATACACTGGGTCTAGGTCACCTCCGGCATGCGAATAGGTACAGCACCGGTCTTATGCCGTATCGACTTGCCAAGTTCCTTCTCCACGCCACGCGCACAGTTGTGGCTGCTGGGCTTGGGTTCGCAGGCTGGGTCATGACTGCGCGGCAGTTGGAGATTCAGCTGCCCCAAGGAGCTGGTATCAAGGGAAGCGCCTACGCCTATATTGTCGGCCTGGTTGCTGGAGCGATCGGTTACAGCATCTTGGGCGCTCTGGAAGGCATAATGATTGGCATACTTGACGCAGCTCTCATCTGCTATGGAAGTGAGCGTAGGATGGGAAGCGGACGGATGGGCTACTGCATGGAAGCGGCGAACCTCTTCGGTGGCCGAAACGAGAGCCGCGACATGGTTTAGACAAGATGTTAAATTGCAGCATTTATGGTGTTTTTTTTTCTGGAAACCCTGGCGCAATGGGCCTTGGGTTATTTCTGGTGGTGTTGGGGGTATTCGCAAGGTGTGAATCGATTCACGTAGGGAGTCTGGTCACTGAAGGTTGTCTTTGTTTGTCTACTTGGGTAGGTAGGGTCTGTACGGTATTGTTGCCAACTCGGACATCGGCTCACCAACCTAAGAGACGTTACGATGTATTTCCATATGCCCCTTTGTTGTCGCCTTGGGATTGCTCCGTTGCACCGGCTCGCAGTTCGCGTACTCGGCGTTGTGATCATCCTCAATATTTTCTTCTTTTTCTCTTCTTTGCCTCCGGAGAAGTCGGTCAGGGACAAAGGGTGGCTGTGTACCTGGTCCTCGGGAATCGACTGGGTAGGAGTGGCAGCTACATATGTAATTTGTATGCAATGAGAGTAGGTATACCCATTTGATGGGACGCCATCATTGGTGTTTCAGCAACCTCAGCTGCAAGTTCATTACCCATCTGCCACCCTACCCGACTATTTATGCAATGCAAGAACGTGCATTTTGTTAGTGCGGTTTATTTTTGGAAACTTCAGTACGACGTGCACACAAGATGTAGTCCAGATACCGACCAATTTTGTTGTTGCCATATGTTTCAAGTTGAGAAGCAGTCAGATGCGGGTGGGCATGCTTGACCAGCCGTGACTGATTGGAGTCAGCGGCAATCCCCCGTGATTGGCAGCCGACGGTGGCTTATACCAACTGTACCATCGTAGTCGTCACCTTCATTCGTTGTCCCACTGGTGCGGCCCTCGGGAGCATTGGGGATTCCCTCCAATGCGGATATAGCAGAACATTCCAATTTGCCGCGAGGTGCGTAATGCAGGTAGGTAGCAAGTCAGCGAGCGCGGCACAGCCACGATTGTGACATAGCTGTACTGCCTGCCTGGCTGCCTGGTCTTCATGGTGGCCTCCGTTGTGGAAAATTCCAATGCCACCTGTTACTTCATACACTACCACGTACATACAGCCTGACACCTTACAAAGAAGATTCCGGGACCCTGCGCGTGTTATGGCTAGCGCCGTGTTTTAGTGTTGAGGAATTGCGCGAGCAGGCGGGCTTTTGAGCGGGCTACCTCTCGCCAAGAGCGAAGCCAAGATGGCCGACATCCAATAACTGGTGGCAGTGCAGAGCATCTAGATCTTTCAACTCGCCATTGCGTCCGCGTACGTGGGAGACACCCACGTGAGTGTGTCCCACCCCATCTGCATCATCGAACATCGCCCCCCAGGCCGGCCAGGTGGGAACTGCTTTCGGGTGTACAGTATGCATCTATTCGGGCTATGTATGTTCTTGATGTTTCTACGAATGCACCTGTGTGAATCCAAATCCAAATTCCAAAAATTCAATACATAAAACCACTTCTTTCCTCCTCGCGAACTCCCTTAGGAACAAGTCCGTCTCTCACTGGTCCACCGGACAAACAACCTCCTTCCCGAAACACATACAAAGCACACATCCCCCCCCCCCCTCCACATCCACATCGTACCAGGGGCCCCCCACTTACTTAGACACTCGTATACAGCAAGACCCTTCGACAGCTTCGATTGAACCGACACGACACATATTCTCTTCAGCTCCATACTTGCCTACTTTTACTTTACTTTGTTTTACCTTTTCCTTTGCCAGATAACCCTAGAAATACAATCCGCATGGCAGACTTCGACGCACCTTCAGGCCCCCCGCCTCCCAGGGTCCCTGAGGGTTGGGTTGCGCGCTGGAACGAGCAGTACAAAGAATGGTAAGTAAAGCTCCTGCTAGGTCAGGCCCTACTGATAGCCAGGCCGAGAAAGAAGACGAGGTTCGTTAACACAATACCCGTCCAGGTTCTACGTCAACACCTATACCAAGAAGTCGCAATGGGACAAGCCGACAGCGCCCGCCGTCGATCCCAACTCCGAAGCCCCCATGGGCCCCCCGCCCGGCTACACCCCCGGATCGACGCCTGGCCCCAGCGACAGCAAGACCAACCCCTTCGTGAACAACGCTACGAAGCCCGGCGGCGCTGGCCCGTCGCACGGCGAGAGCGAGGACGAGCGACTGGCCCGCCAGCTGCAGGAAGAGGAAAATGCACGCGCCGGCGCGGGCTCTAGAGGCGCCGCCGGCTCCTACATGAGCGGCTCGCCTGGCCCCGCCAACCAGTCGCAGTACCCGGATCAGCTACCCCACGACCTGGCGATGCAGACCGCGGCGATAAGTCGCGCGGTTTGCTCGGCAAGATCTTCGGCGGAAGCAAGAACAAGCAGAACCAGTACCCGGCCCAGGGAGGCTACCCACAGCAGGGTGGTTATGGTAGCCCTGGCCCTCAACAGGGCTACTACCAAAGCCCTCCTCCCCAGCAGGTATGTACACATTTCCATCAAACAGGTTCCTGTGCCAGCAGCTCGTCACCAAACCTCCCCCACTATGATGCGTGTCGGCGGTGATGCCACAGATTCTGAGCAAATCACTAATATGAACTTTCCCATACAGCCCTATTACGGAGGTCCTCCCCCTGGCCAGTATGGTGGCTATGGTCAACCTGGTTATGGACCCCAACCTGGCTACGGGCCACCTCAGGGAGGTTACTACGGCGGCCAACCACAGTACGGCGGCGGATATCAGCAGGGGTAAGTAATAACAATAAGGGCAACCAAACCCTCGAGCCACGCCAATCTCGGCTACCAGTACTTTGGAGAAGACAATGCTAACCATGGTATTCACAGTAGGCCCCAGAAATCCGGCGGCGGCGGTATGGGAATGGCCGGAGGTGCCGCGCTCGGTCTCGGTGCCGGCGTGATTGGTGGCGCTTTGGTTGCTGATGCCTTTAATGACCACGAGCAAGATTCTTACGCCCAAGGCTATAATGATGGCAACGATGGCGATGACTATGGCGGTGGTGGCGATGACTTTGGCGGTGGTGATGATTTCTAAGCCCAAACATTACCTCAAGGTTATGGATGAATCTGGCTTAAAAGCACAGCAATTAGGCTGTGTCATAATCGGCGCTTTGCTTGAGTGATGAAAATGATTCCTCTTAGACGAATCACGATATGATAGGCGTTACGGCGGCAATGCTCAAATGGGTCTCCAAAACGTTGGGAGACAGACAGTATGAATGCATACAGAAACTCAAGGTGGCTGACAACTGGACAGCATCCCTATAATGAGCAGATGAGCAAGCATGGTTTTACGTATATACCTAAATTTCACGCCACGATTCAGAGGGAACGCCTCGAATATCTCCAATGTGTGAAACTCGTTAGTCCAGTAATACAACACGTCTGTATCATGCATTTATGTGTATTTGTTGCTGCTACACTGCCTTGAGATCCTGACTAGATGGTATCCAACGACTCATGAACAGCGATGGGCTGGCTTTTCTGGTGAATGATTTGAAGATGAATTTGGGCTGCTAGCCCACTGCTGTCAGGTTTCGCATGATCATGAGAACATCAGTTCTCACTGGCTAAGTCTAGCATCCCACAGCGAAAGGGACTCAATATTTGGACCATTTACCATCGTCGTCCATCAGGGCCAGCACTAATAAATAGGGGTCACGTGTACACAGCAGTGACGGGCCGCTTTCCCAGCACCCCCTTTATTTCCTTCGCTTGCCGGCGCCGTTGCCAGCGTCTGAAGCAGCGATAGCGGCAGGGCCACCCTCGTCTTTCTTGTTCGACGAGCCGGCCAGGAACGCGGCCATGTCGAAGTTGCCCATGGGGTTGGCGGCCTGCTGTCCGCCGCCGCCCATGAGGTTGGCCATGGGGTTGTTCTTCTGCTGCTCCTCGAACTCGGCGCGCATCTCCGGGTCCACTGGTAAAAAAGGGAGGAAGTTTTTAGTCAATTATTCGGGGCAAACTGGGGGCGGGTTAATGTGGGTGGCACTTACTGTTCTCGACCATCTTGGGCATGAGGAAGAAGATGCCCATGCTTACCATGGCCAGCAGGATCATGGGGTTCTTGAGGATGCTCGTGACCGAGACTGTAGTTTAGTTCGTTGGTTAGCAAAGCCCTTGATCGGATATTTCCTCGTGCCCCTTCGTTGTCATCATCCAGAATATGCCGTGTCCCGTTGTACACAGGCTCCTTTCTCCAGCATTCCAGATAAAGGAGCAAGGGGTAAGTCAAGACTCACAAGAACTCCGTTCGATGAAGTACTGCTTAGGAGCCAAGCACCGCACCGGCAGCGCCGCCGTCGCCGTCGCCGCCAACGACCCCGCCCCGCCCAGCGCGACCTCCTTGGCCTCCTCGCCCTTGTTGTCCCAGTCGTTGCCGCGGAATGTCTCCCACGCCTGCACGCTCAGCAGCAGGCCGCCCAACTTCTCTTCGGGCGCTGCGGCAGAGGAGCCGGCCGCGACAACAACGTCGACGCGCAGCGGGGCGAAGGCGTGGGTCGCGCAGTGCACGTCGGCGAGGTAGGAGCCCGGCGTGACGTTGCGGAAAACGAAGGTGTTGGCCGCGCTCAGGGGCGCCGAGTAGGTCGTGTACAGGGTCGCGAGCGTGGCGTGCGTTGAGGGCGGCAGGGCGTGCGGGTTCGGCAGGTTTGGCTGCGCTGGGATGGTCAGGGTTACGGCGGTCGTGGCCAGGGCGCTGGCGGTTAGGGGTTGCAGCAGCAGGCTCAGGAGAGCCGCGGCGGCGGAGAAATGCACTCGCATAGTTGCTGTGTCGAGAGGTCGTGGTTGTTGGATGTGGTGGTTTTGTTAGGTCCCTTGGAAAGGTTGCATGAGATAGCTCAAAGCGGCTTTCGTGGTGTTTGATGTCGTTGCGGAGTCGAGCCCGCTGATTGGTCAATCTGTCAGTCTTTACACCCGTGGGTTACTTCGAACTCCTGCAACTCTCAACTTATACGACAACAAAAGTGTACTTCTATTCTACAGATTGGCGTTTCTTTAGATACATAGACATTTCTAACATATAATGGCAACATTCGTTCCCAGCTTGGGTTCTTGGGGTAGTTTGAAATGTACTGTCACTGGCTGTCCCCGAATATATCCACTGCCTCTTATAACCCCTCTTGCGCCTCCCCTGGACATCGGGACATTCCTCTTTGGATAGAGTCCATCTTAATATCATCAAGCTCTGTAGTACTTATTGCAACCATCTCCGTGAGTTAGGATTGGGTAATTCGCACGCCTGCTTGCCTTCCTTGGATACCGTAGCCGTTTTCCATTATCATACCAACTGAGACAGAAGTCGCAGCTGCCATATCTGACGCTTCCGCGGTAATCTTTTCTATATTGCATGGGCTGTTCATCAAATTCTGAGATCGTCATGGGCATGTGATGGGTATTTCATTGCGAACGTGACTACATAATACATATAGCTGGACAATCTCATCCAGTCCCTCTCCTCTCTCTAGACAACAGTAGGCGCAACCTCGTCCTTCTTGGCCTCGGCTCGCCTCCCTCCGCAGAAGAGCCAGCACCGCTCTTCGTAGCCGCCGAGGCCGACCTGAAAGACTGCTCAAAGTCGGCGACGATGTCGTCGATGTGCTCGGTGCCGACCGAGATGCGGATCAGGTCCTCGGTCACGCCCGAGTTGATCTTCTCCTCGTCCGACAGCTGCTCGTGCGTCGTCGTCCAGGGGTGGATGGCCAGCGTCTTGGAGTCGCCCACGTTGGCGAGGTTCGAGATGAGCCGGAAGCCGTCCACGATCTGGCTGCCCGCCGCGCCGCCCCCCTTGACGCCGAAGCTCAGCACGCCGCCGAACCCGCGCGTCAGGTACCGCTTGGCCAGCGCGTGGCTGGGGTGGCCCGCCAGGCCCGGGTACGAGACCCAGCTGACGTAGGGGCTGGCTTGGAGATGCGTCGCGAGCCGGAGGGCGTTCTGGGCGTGGCGCTCGGCGCGCAGGCTGAGCGTCTCGATGCCCAACAACAACTGCTGGGCCGCGAAGGGGTTGAGGCAGGCGCCCATGTCGCGCAGGATCTCGACGCGGACGCGGATCGCGAAGGTGATGGCGCCGAACGTCTCCCAGAACTTGAGTCCGTGGTAGCCCTCCGAGGGCTCGATCATCTGGGGGAACCGCGCCGCGTTCTTCCCCCAGTCGAACTTGCCGCTGTCCACGATCACACCGCCGATGGTGGTGCCGTGACCCCCAATCCACTTGGTGGCGGAGTGGACGACGATATCGGCGCCGTGCTCGATGGGCCGCACGAAGTAGCCTCCAGCACCGAATGTATTATCGACCTGAAAGTGGATTAGCTGCTAGTTGCGCCGTCTCGCCGACCCATTGGACGTACAATAAGAGGCACGCCCTTCTCGTGGGCGACTTTAGCAATGGCCTCGAAGTCGGGCACATTGTATCTGGGGTTACCGATGCTCTCAATGTAGACTGCCTTGGTCTTGTCATCGATGAGCGCGGCAAAGTCTCTCGCCTTATCGCCCTGGACGAACTTGGTCGTGATGCCGAACCTGGGTAGCATCACTTTGAGCTGGTTGTACGTGCCGCCGTACAGATTGGCGGTCGAGATGATGTTATCGCCGCAATGTGCCAGCGCTGTGCTGGTCATGAACTGGGCCGCTTGTCCCGAGGCTGTGGCGACGGCGGCCACACCGCCCTCCAACGCGGCCATTCTCTTCTCGAAGACATCGACTGTGGGCTGTATACATATTAGCGAGACGGTACGGCCATGACGACGAGCCGAGAGGTTAGTCAAGTGCGCACATTCATCATACGGCTGTAGATGTTGCCGAACTCCTTGAGGCCAAATAGCCTCGCGCCCTGGGCCGAGTCATTGAAGGTGAAACTCTGATATGCACATATGTCAGCCAATGTGCCGGTGCCTCGCTCTCCCTGAAAGGAGCTGGTGTATTGGTATACGGACCGTTGTGGCGTATATGGGGACGGCTCTAGATCGGGTAGCCGAGTCCGGCACGTGGCTATTCTCCTTCATTAATGACTTCTCACCGACGGGAGAGGAAGGAGGGTAGGCCGGACGGGCTTCAACAACAACGTCACACGTACCCCGCATGGAGCTGAAGCGTCTCGAAGTTCTTGCTCAGCTCTTCGGCCATGGCTCGCCTGTTCACAGTTCAAGGAAGTGGTGGTCAACGGGGGCGATAGTAATGATCTCTTTGGGTGTGTATATAAAGGCGTGTGTCAAGACTTTAGGACATCTATGACACGAGGATGACTATTTATACTTGGGCCTACTTGAAGTAGTCCCTCGACATATGTGCAGCTAGGTGAGTAATGACTTCCCACTCCTCCGGTCAGGACCCCTACCCAGGTACTCTTACCCTCTCTCGATGAGACAATATGCAGTCCTACATCCAAAACGGCCGCTTGTGTCGCTCGGGATGCAGGATGGGAAGTGGGGTTGGGTTGGGCGATAGTCGGGATTGCGTGCTCGACATGGCTTGATGTCCTCACGTCGACACGGCACAGTATCCTCCATCGAAGGCCCGTACCTCACTTCGCGACTTACAAATAGCTCCGAGTCGGCCTGGGAATTGGGGCACCTCGTATCATTAACATCTACATGGCAAGGCATAGTCACAGGCGAGCCCCATTTTCGTGACTGCCTTAAGAGGAGCAGCTGCAGCCGTGTGCGGGTTTGTTTTGTTTGTTTGTCGGCGGTCGGACCGGTTGACCTCGTAGTATTAGCAATATTGAATGGGAGGACCTCGAATGCCGTAGGAATTATGTATGTAGGTACATGGTATATTCGCGGGGTAGTGGGGGCTCGCGTGGAAGGAAATGCGCAGAGAGTGTTCCTTCCCGAACCCAAATCCCACCTAGACTCGCATGGCAAACTTTTCAGGATTCTGAATTTGGCAAGCAAGCCATTGATCCTTCCACGGTCGGGGTGGAGTCTTGTTGTTTCCAAGGTCGCTTATTGTAGTGAATGTATCATTCATGGAAGCTGAATTTGCTCAAGACGAGCACGTCATATTGAACCATTCCAGACTCGTACCATTTCACGGCTGAGGATATCCTCAGCGGAGCCGTGACAAGTCCAGAAATAGCTCATAGAGGGCATCACTACTAGTAGTGCTACTGTATCCCACCATGCAGGCCAGTTCGGATTGCTGTCAAAGCATGTCACGTATGAAACAGTTATTTGGGTTTACGTGTAATAATAATAAACAACCGATCTCGAGTCGGAATTGACTATGTGTTGAGTATCACTTCCCGATCCTTTAACTCCCTCCATCTTCATATTGAGTTTCATTACCAAAAAAAAAAAAAAAGAACATCCCAGCCGACTAGTCATCTAGACCTAAGTCAGTGCTGTACGTGCATTATCACGTTTGTATCCAAGTCGCCTCGTAACCAACGCCTCTAAATATGATTTAGTAGTAACTAATGATTTTGTTTTGTTTTTTCACGGCCCGCAAGTTTGTCGTCCCTGGTATCCTCGACCAGGCAAGAGTCGGGGAGCACCAATACCATGGACGACTGGCCATTTCTGCCCCCCTTTACCCAATCACCGCCCGCAAATGCACATGTTTCTGATGTCACCCCCTTCCTCAAACATGAAGGAACCTAGGAGAGCGACGCGGTTCCCAGTTGCTCTCGAGCAGCCCCGGGCTCTTCCTGTCGCCGTCGAGGGACGGCCGGTAGACGTAGGGGCTGAGGGGGATCTCGGTGTAGGCCGAGTAGGTCATAGGCGAGTTGGTGCTGTTGCGGCGGACGGCGAAGCCGTTGGTGGTCAGGCGGGGCAGCTGGACGACGGGCACGCTTAGGCGAGCTGGGACTCCTTCATTTGCGGGCCGGACTGGGGGGCTGACGACGTCGCCGCCGAGCCGGACGCGCCCGAGCCCCCCAACTTGAGGCCTCCGCGGAACCCCGACTTGACCACGTCCTTGGCCAGGAAGGCGGCGCTACCGACCCACAGCGCGAACTCGAACGCCCCGAACACCACGTCGGCGCGGGCGGCCCCGCACACGGTGCCGCGGCAGAAGAGCAGCTTGGAGATGAAGACGGCCAGGGCGACGAAGCCGGCGAAGTAGAAGAGCATGTTGGTGAGCTCGAGGGCGATCGTGGCGTAAGGGTGAGCAGCTATCCCCGCGTGTCAGTAAAGAACCCCGTCGTTTCTTCCTCTTTCCTATTCCCGTTCTCTCGAGTCATAACAGTTTAGTTTTTGTCTGACGTACCTCTTGGCATGAATCTCGGGGCCAGTTCGAGGTAGGCGACTGAGAGTATGGTGTAGATGGAAACAAACAGCAGCCAGTTGATCTGGGATGGGGAGGTGGTCAAGGTGTCAACGTTGTACCAGTTGGCAACTAGAAACTTCATGTTAGTCGTCTTATCCGGACTATGCTGAGTCCAGGTACTACTAACCATAGGCTGAAAGACCCATGATGATGATGGCAAAGACGAGCTGGGCAGCTCGCAGGCCCAAGACGATCATTGAAGGCATGCTGGATGAGCGAGACAATGCGGATTGTCGGTTAGGGAAGCGGGAGTCGAGGTGGGAAGTCATGCAAAACAACTTTTTCGTATAGTGGTGGCAGTTCGATGGTTGAGGAGAGTAAAGAATGTAATGTAGTTGAAGCGTCTAGCTGAGCAAATAGAGAATTATGAACACACACACACACACAGTTTTAGAAGAGAATAACGGCACCAGGCATGATAGGAGAGAAGGATAGGAGGGGAGGCTTAGAGGGAGTAGAAGAAATGATCCCACTTTATGCGCCGCGGACGTCGCGACAGCTAAAGCATCACCGTATAGAAACAAGAGGCTGGGGTATCCTGTCCAACGCCAAGGCGATCAACTTGCTAACCTATGCGGTGATGCACACCTCTGAAATCCATCTGAAACGTGCCGTACATGGGATGCCACCATGCACGGATGTCGATGCTACGTGCTAGATCCAATCACGTCAATGCAAGGGCAGATTGCTGGCCATGCCGGTCTAGGAAGACCTTGGCCTCGGCAAATACTAGCACTGGTAAAAAAAAGATGTCTGGTTTCCTTTGATTAGCAGCATATTGAAATATTGCACCCAAACATATTTACCGATCCAACTGGTCGGAGTGCCGGGCGGTTAGATGAACGATAGGATAGCAGAGAGAAGGAGACCAAGAGACGAGTCACGTCAGATGACCAAGCCTATCTGGAGAGCTCAGCCTGCGCTGAAGAATCCCGACGAGGACAGAGACTCTCATAGAACGTGGACGGGACCCCCAAGCATCGTCGCATCCAAATCTATATGGACTGACACAAATTTCAGACGGGGCGTTCTATTCTGGTTTTTCTTCTTCTTTCTGTCTCTCCGCTTCGAGTGGTTGTAGGCTGTAGCCAGTCGTCTGTTTCAAACATCAATGTCATTTGTTTCTTCTAATTCTTGAAGAAGCCTAGGGGAGCCGGAGTCCGTAAGACCGCTGTCTTGGCAAGCCAGCATTTGCCCAGAATTAGACAGAATTAGACAAGAAAAGAGAGATTGGATGCAACAAGAAACCATCAATTGAAACAGCATCCCGTGCGTTCACTGCAGCGATGAAAAATAAGGACCTGGCACCGCTGACACTCCTCTGTCAAGGTCGCTCTGGGAAGAGGCCCCGGGGCCTAATGGGGTTGGAGAAGTCTTGGTAAAGTCTTGGGACGGTATCAGAAAGCCTTTTGAGATGGCTTGGCTGCCGGGGGCCCGAGTTCCCTCAGCCGAAACAAGAAGTGTGGGTTTTTGGGACGCCCCCTAGATCTGGAAGCGAACCCTGAAAATGCTAGCGTGTAGTATTCGGTAGCATCGCCATCGCAAAATGGACTGCGTGACTGCTGCTGCCAGGCCCGAGTTCTAGAACTGGGAAGACCGTTGAAGACACGAGAACAAGCAGACTTGGCAACGAGCACGAGGACAATAGTCACGACTTATTAGTAGTGGAAAAGTCCCGTCGTCCAAACGGCCAGAAACTCGGGCATGAAATAAGCTTCATCGAATATATTCCGGAGGCCGGAGCGTGGGGTATGCAAGATATTCTTCGGCTCCCTCTACCCTGTACACAGGTTGGTCGAGTTAGTTGAGTCAGTAGAGCCGACCTTCTCTAGTTAAGCGCGTCACTATCGCGGTAACGTTATGACTGATTGAGATCATGCCCCGACTTGGCGAAGGGCGTCAGTGAAATTAGAGAATGGAGGAGGACGCTGCTGCTTGGAAGGCCAAATGTTTCGATACAGATTATGCGCGTATGGACGTGCCCATTGAGGATTCTAATTGGCACGTGACGCCATCGCAAAGCCCAATTGCACAGCTTCCTCAGACGGCGCCCGCGTCTTCTGGGCATGCCGCATATACCTTCCCCGAGTTCTGCTGGGCTGGTCATAAACCCCGCTGACCTCGAACCATCCAATCGCATGGCGGAGATTAATGAGTCGAGCGAACATGCGGCTTTTGAAAGGGGGCGTGACCCGCTGACAGCAAATGGCTTGGTGGTCTTTCACGAGCGCCGAACGCCTCGGCAACGGTGGAGCTAGTCGGCTATGTCTGGTACGATGAGGTAGCTGGCTCCTATCCCCAAAGAACTTACTTCACACCCTCCAAACATAGTATCCCGCATAGCAAAAATATTAGTTATTCTTTCATCTCATCATACCTGTCAACAACAAGAACCCCTTGTGATTCTTCGGGTGACGATATACGTTCAGTAGGCCTTCCAACCATTCCATTGCAGTCGCGACATCGGCGCTGGCCTGCCGGAGCTGTTTCATCATTGCGCCTCCAACTCCTTATCGATTAACCCAGTCCAGGCGTCAAGACGTCAGCCTGCATTCCCGCGCGCGATATTGCCCGTAGCACAGCACATTAACGCGTCTCCCTATCAGTTCGGTGACCCCAACCAACTGCGAATTTTGCCTGAATCGTCGAAGCTGTTTGCAGGTTTGCTTGAACCCAGCCAACCACCAAAATGGCCCCCAATCACGAGGTGAAGGCGCGTATCGATCAATTGGCCGTCCCACCCCCAGCCGGCTCCCCTTATGGTGTCCCGGTTCCTGGTACCGAGACTGAAGGCCGCACTGCAATCTATCGTCATTGGCGCTTCAGAGACAGCCCCTTGCTCGAAACATTCGATCCCAATGTTCGCACGTTCCATGAACTCTTCCAGGACTCGGCACAGCGCTTCCCAGGTAACAGATGCCTGGGTACCCGCCCCTGGAACCCGGCCACCAAGATCTGGGAGAACAAGTACGTGTGGCAAACATATGAAGAAGTGGCAGAGCGATGCAAGAACTTCGGCTCCGGTATTCTCTCCCTGCACCGGAAAGCTGGCATAACTGCCGACAAGTTCGGAGTTGGGCTGTGGTGCCAAAACCGGGCTGAATGGCAGATTACTGGTGAGCGAGTCCTGTCCCAGTCTGATGGGGGTCCATCTTACGCACTGTAGGTTACTGACATACTCTAGACATTGCCTTGGCCGGCCAATCGCTGTATACTGTATCACTCTACGAAACTCTTGGCCCTGATGCGTCCGAGTATATCATCAAGCATGCCGAACTCGCCTGCATTGTTACTTCTTTGCCTCATATCCCGACCCTTCTCGCGGTTCTGCCCCGGCTTCCCGACTTGAAGCTTATCGTCTGCGTGGACCCTCTAGATGCCGGTGAACCAGAAGCCTACACCAAGTTGGCTCTGCTCAACAAAATCGCCGCCCAACATGGTGTCCAGATCTGGTCCATGGAGGGCGTTGAGGAAGCTGGCAAAAAGGCGGCACTCCCTACAGAGCTCCCAGTCCCGAAGATGTCCTCACGATCAACTACACATCCGGCACTACCGGTGACCCCAAAGGTGTTGTCCTGACACATAGAAACTGTTTGGCAGCCGTGAGCTCGTCACGTACCTCGGGCAACATGTCTCACAAGGATTCGTCTATGTCGTATCTACCATTGGCCCACATTTACGGGCGGATGGTCGACCAGTCGGCTTTTGCCGAAGGTGCCGCGTTGGGTTTCTTTCACGGAGATATGCTTGGCTTGGTGGACGACTTGAAGATCTTGAAGCCGTCGGGCTTCATTTCGGTGCCGCGCTTATACAATCGTATCGCTGCTGGCATTAAGGCGCAAACGGTGGAGGCAGATGGCTTCAAGGGCGCGCTCTCGCGCCGAGTCATTGATGCCAAGAAAGTCAGCATGAGGCTTCCACCCGGCCAGGCGTACAACACCCACCTTCTGTACGACCGGTTTTGGACACCCAAAGTCCGTGCGGCTGTCGGCCTGGACCGGGCCCACTCGATGGTTAGCGGCAGTGCCCCGTTGGACCCCGCCGTCCACGAGTTCTTGCGGGCTGCCTTCGGCAACTTCTTCACTCAGGGTTACGGTTTGACCGAGTCGTACGCGGTGGCATCCTTCCAACAGCGTGGCGACTTCAGCACAGGAAACATTGGCGCCCCCTGCTGCCTGTGTGGAAATCTGCTTGGAATCCATTCCCGACCTGGACTACCATGTCACTGACAGGCCTCTACCGAGGGGCGAGCTCTGCCTGAGAGGGCCTTGCATCTTCCGCGAGTATTACAAGAACGAAGAAGAAACCCAAAAAGCCAAAGACGCTGATGGGTGGTTCCATACTGGCGACGTTGCCGAGATTGACGACATGGGCCGCATCAAGATCATCGACCGCAAGAAGAACGTGCTCAAGCTTGCACATGGCGAATACGTCTCACCCGAACGCTTGGAGAACTCCTTGATGGCAAACTCAAATCTTATGACCATGGCATTCGTCCATGGCGACTCTACCCAGTCCACTCTGGTCGGTGTCTTCGGAGTTGACCCTGCCACCTTTGCACCGTTTGCCAGCAAGATTGTCAAGAATACAATCTCCCCCGATGATCTGGCGGCGGTGAAGGTTGCTTGCCAAGACCCAAGGGTGGTCAAGGCCTTTGTGAAGCATCTCGACGGTATTGCAAAGAAGGCCAAATTCAACGGGTATGAGCGGATAGTCAAGGCTGTGTTGGAGATTGAACCCTTCTCCATCGAGAACGGTCTCTTCACACACACGTAAGTCCCCTAAAACGATACCCCTCCATTTTTGACCTGAAAACAGTGCTAACGTCCTAGTAGTCTCAAACTTAAAAGACCCCAGACTTCCAAGAAGTACCGGGCCGAGATCGACCGCATGTATGCTGAGATCAATGCTGAGAACCCGATCAAAGCAAGACTGTAGGACTACCACTTGTATATATAAGAAGATTGTGGCAGGAAGGCTTTTTAGAATCTATTAAAATCTATTCCTTTTCGCTAAGTGTAATTGCTTAAATGAATTTAATTAAAGAAGTTTTTTACTAAATATTAAATATATTAAAAGTATAAATTATAATATAACTATAAATATAAATATATTATATTTAAATTATTTTAAATTATAATATAATTTAAAGTTTCTCTTTTAAAAATTTAATTTTTAAAAAGCTAGCGTGTTTTTTAAATAAACAACTTCGAATTTAAAATTACATCCCTTAGTTACCCTAGAGAGCCACCTACTACTACTGATTACGATGTGTAACCATGATGCGGACGACATCTGCAAACTTGGTCGACTTAACGGTAGACGACGACGACGATTTTAATAATGATGAGCAGCAGCGTATGCAGCGCGGATCATTAAATGGCAACTCCCCCGACGTGCGCCACATCTTTGGAAGCAACCACTTCCCGTCTCCCCGCGACGCGTCTCGACACGCGCCGCATCAGGAACAGCGTCCAGCGAAACGAAGGAGGACTGATGTTGACCCGAATTTGCAACTGAAGAGATGCCTAGAGACGCAAGTATTTCCACATATAGAACGGGCCCTTACCCAGCTACGCGCCTACGACTACAGCAACCAGGAGCGGAAGGAACTAGACGAGGCCATATTCGACAAGATCGTGAAGCAAGACAAGGCTTTCGAGCGTAATTATACTCAAAATCGCGGCCGCCTGTTCCCGGACTTCGAAGATCATGTACGAGTATCGGCAGAGCGTCTCGTACAAGAAGAACTTGAGGTTGGTCTGTGCCATTCGTTTGCATTGGGCCCGCGTACTGATCATATCACAGAGGAAAGCACCCGCGCTTTCGATCGTCCCCAAAGCCAATTGCGGCGTCGCGACAGCTTTCCTACCCTCGATCGAACAGGAAGAGCAACTAGCTGCAAACGGCCGGTCCTTCGGCGCCTCTGCTGAAGCCGGAGCCCACTCATATTACGATAACTACGCCAACGACAACCACGAACGGCTGGAAGCCTCGTCCGACATATATTACGAGCCCTCAGCACCGCTACAAAAGCCCAAGAAGGAACCAATCACCCCACAGAGAGTTCGAGCCCGGCTCAAGGCCAAGCAATGGCAGTCTGGCAAGGCGGTTGATCCTTTGAAGAAACCCAGTCCGGAGAAGCAGCATAATACGTGGTTTGGCTTGCGGGAGCGACCATACCTTCTGTTGGCCGAGAGAGAAGGTCTGCTTGGTTACCATGGGAAGCTGACAAGATTGCCCAGTCCCAGTCTTCCGGAGGAGCCACTCGTGGTTCATGTAGACTTTACCCAGCCCAGATCGAGTACGTCCAGAAAGTGGCCCGATCTCTTTTTGGCAGCCTTACGGCTTCATCACGGGATGCTCTGGAAGACCTACGCCACCTACTCAAGAAAGCCCGGAAGTATAAGCAGCTTAATCTGCTCTTTGAGGCCCACGGAGCTTCGTATATCTCCTTCGCGCCAGAGAGACCTCCGGACGTCCTGATGAACAGATCGACGGATGACCTAAGAAACTTCGTGACTGATCTTTACTTCCGCCGAGTAAATACATCGTCTTCGCAGGTCATGTCCATCCGTCGCGATGACACGGATACCCATGATGACTTCCGGCGCACTTCCGTAGTTCCATCTCTCCTGTACGCACGTGAGATCACAGGACGCCGACCTTTTGGTGCGGGTGCGATGCGAAGGTACGAGAACCTGCGGACTGCCTTCGCGGCGAATCGAGAGGACTCTTTCGAACCGCGCGTTGAGTGGACGAACTGCGCGGGAGACATCATGACTCTCAGCTGGATCTCTTCAAGAGACCGGTTCATCTGTGGCACTACCACTCATTCAGATTCCCATAACCAGCAATACAACAAACCCGGAAATCTCCTGCTAGGATCATCGAAAGGAACCTTGCGGGCGTTTCCGGATCACCGTATCCCGCGGCCGGTGGTGAGTACGGGTGATAACTCCTTGGAATCCATGATTGAGAGCCAAGACCCCTGGTTATACACATCCGTGGTGTCATCAGATTACGACATACACAATGATTTGGCTTTCACTTCGAGTTTCGACAAAACCGTCAAGGTCTGGAAGGTCCATGACGATTCCGTGGAAGCCGTGGATACATGGGGACATAGCGGCCGCGTCAATTTTGTTCTGGCCTCGAAACACAAAAAAAACGGTCAATATCCCTGATGTTGGCGATCGTGCGGTTAGGGTTAGCATGGTAGCTACAGGGGCTGATGTTGCAACAGACGCTGTACGCGTTTATAAATATGCGTGGACTCGAGGACAGGACGTGTTCATCATGCCTACGACTCATACTCTTGCACGAAAGTGCACGACGAAGATTATGTGCCTTCTAATAAGTGGGCTTATTTCCCGGCGGCCATCCGATGGGGTCTTGCGCCGGGAGTGCAACATCTACTCCTAATCGGATACTCGCCCAGAAGCCTGACGGATCATGAGGAGGATATACCCGAGGAGAAACAGAACAGCGGCGAGCTGTGCTTGTGGGATACGCTGGAGAAGCGACAGGTTAG
Source organism: Apiospora phragmitis (assembly GCF_038363925.1). Classification (NCBI taxonomy): domain Eukaryota; kingdom Fungi; phylum Ascomycota; class Sordariomycetes; order Amphisphaeriales; family Apiosporaceae; genus Apiospora; species Apiospora phragmitis. The sequence goes on along the minus strand of NW_027117400.1, from coordinate 3,708,899 downwards.
CGTGAACAGCGCTGCCACCCAGAATGTCTTCGAAGTGGCATGGCACCCTTCGAAGAACTGTTTCGCGGCGGCCACGTCGAAAGGAGTCGGAATCGAAAGAATCGAAGGCGATGTCAAGACGCAAATTCGCATTTTCGAGGAGAACAGCGACGGTCAGTACACCTCTATAAAGGTACTGGACTGCCGAGCTATGGATATCAATGAGCTGATTATCAGGTTTGTATTTTGACGCCCTCTGTTTTGTATTGTATCGCTAACGTCCCGCACAGGCAAAATAGTTTTGCATATATGTATGTGGCCGCCGGCTGCACAGATGGCAACGTCTACGTCTGGGATTCGGCTGGCACTGACAGACCGATATGCGTCCTAACTCACGGCGAGCCCGTGGAGGAGCTCTTTGGGGATAGGGAGAGGGAGGACGTGGGTGTCAAATTCGTGGAGTGGGCTTCTACGACAGACCGACTATACACTGGCTCCTCGGACGGAGTAGTGAAGGTCTGGGATATCCGCCACGGGGGAGCCATCCTGGTAAGAGATCTTATCGAGTGCGCCGGGCCTATCACATTCGGCGCTTTTCCCCCTGATCAGACACAGCTTGCGGTGGGTGATGGCAGTGGTCGGGTCTACCTATTAAGTCTCGACGAGGGAGAAAGAGTAGAGGTAGATCCTATCGCGCCGGCGACGACGGGTCTCTGGAGCGTGCAGCTTTCTGGACAGCAGAAGAATATCCGTCGACCGCGGCCGTTCATACCGCACGCAGAGGTCCCGCCGCCACCCTTAGCGGATCCTTCGCATACCGAGGCGAAGGTGAACAGAAACCAATACCTCGAGCAACAAGTGTTACGCTTGCACCCTGACCCTACTATCGGCGTGGTCCAGGGCCCGAACTACGCGGCATGTGGCTTCTACCGCGCCGAGGCCCACGTGGACGGCGACCCGAGTCAGCCGCTCCTGGAGGAGGTCGAGCGCAAGCAGCAAGAGAGCGACAGTAACTTGTTGTTGGCACAGCAGCTAGGAGCTGAAAGACATCTAAGCATTGCCCGGCTAGGGGGTATTAGGCAGGACTACTCTTCCTTCGCAGCTACCCGTGAAGCTCATTGGCAAAATGGCTTATTAGACCTAAATATCGAGAAGCTCGAGGCAGAGAACAAGTCCGAACTCGACATGACGGAGCCGGACTTTGACTTGATGTACGAGGACGACGATGAAGCCGTTGAAGATCCCGTCGAGGACCCTGTATGAAGTATGCGAGCGAGCGAGCATTTCCCCATGAGGGAGCAGTATTTGTATTTGAGCGCAGATAATGACAGAGCGCATGCACGCAAGAGAATAGCCATTCAATACCCATACAGCATGGCGTGTAGTACAGCTACAGCCACTACAACTTTGACACCTTTGCTTTTATTACTTGATTTCCCCATTCCTATATCGAAGGACGATGTCGTCTACCTAAGACAAGAGGACAGGCATATCATCATATTGGAAGACACTCGTGGATGGATTAGCCAGGCATCAGGGGTCTAGTTCACGAGGTCACTAGCGAGCGGGCCGGCTTTGACTCGCGTGTCGTTGGGTGGACGCGAACTATCGTAGCGAAGAGGGATGATCGTTGTCGGTCTCAAATGATATAATCTATCCCAATGGAGTGCAACTACTTAACTTACTAAGCCCGATCTCGTGTGTCCTGGCGGGCGCCCAGAACTAGAAACGATGGAAGATATTATCGTAGTGTCTGCCGGGAAAGTCTAGAACGGCCTGGCCATAGATGAAATTTGAGGCGATACAAGTACAGTAAGTAGGTAGGTGATAATTTACGAAGTCAAGAAGTGTCCATAATAGGGCTGGGTTACTATAGAGTTCTATTTCATGATGGATTCACGACCGCCAAGAGACGAGGTGAAGAAGAAACAAGATGTCGCCGTGCCAGCTAACCGCGGCAAGGCGAGGCAAATTGCCTGGTTGCTGTGTAACAGAGAAGTAGGTGAAGTTGACAATCGTGATGACAAACGCCCAGACAGAAATCCCCCGTGGGTGAGTCGGGCCTATTGGCAAAGTGCACATGTATGGGGTCTGCCATCGGAACGCTTCGGCCTGCTGGTGGACATTCCACTTTCCTTTCTCACCTTATTTATCTGACCGAAAGATGTTCCCCAGACCGACCGACATGTGACGCGACAAGAGCCGGAAAGCGACCCTGGAGTATGTAGTCAAATCATCTCGGCCATTACGTAGTTGGTAGCTGCTCTCTCTCTCTCTCGCCATGGAGAAATGGGGATAGTCGGTTACTCGCAACTTACATAATAGCCCGTGATATGCGAGAGATACTCTTTCACCTCCTTGGGCCAATAATTCATCAAGTAGCGGTGGATGGACGATTGCTACTATAAGCAGTAGTAGTGCGGAGTAGCCCTGATCGACCAATATGTGCCTGAAATTGCCAATCATGAAAGCCTGCAGGAATTCCTGCAACTAGCCGAGCAGACTACCAACTACAACCTTAGTCAACAGACCCAGAATCCCTCCTACCCTGCCTAAACCTTGTGCCTTGTCCTGGGCAGAACTGGCCCACCCCCATCCATATTCCTACAAACTGTGTGGAGACCTGGAGAGCACAGTATCGTCTACTGTACCTGTGCCGTGCTGTACGTGTCCCCAGTTTATGCTTCTTGATGGGGCTTCTGCGGGGAGCTACGCGATTTCACTGACCGAACATGAACTGGCTGATGCCATGGCAAGTATTGGCATCATTATTTTGGTGGTAGTAGTCATGACTATCTCTCTCCGGGACCTATATCCATGTGCCCGTCGACTGCTTCGTCATGTCCGCCTCGACGATCGAGGAAACCATTGGACTTGCCTAGGTGCCTCGCCAACTAATACAATACGTGCTGTGCTGCCTCGTAAAACAATCCAGAGCTTATCAGCAATGACTGCTCGGTACCTCGTGAACCATGCGCCACAACGCCACTCCATGCTATGCTGTGCCGGGAAATCAAACCGAAAATACGACAGCGCATACTACGTCGCCCTGCCTGGGTATACAATTAGAAACTTGCCATCCCGTCCGTGTCTACTGAGGAGCCGGGAATGTAAAGCCAGGTGGGAACACGGGCATGCCGTTGGGGCCCGTGGCAAGTCCATAGGGGAACTGAGGTACGTCGGGGTCCTGTTTCATACCAAGGCCCTTGTCCTCGGGCCGGTCATCTCGGCGGTCCTTGTTGCGCCTCCAGCGCGCCAGATTCGTGTCATCATCATCACCTCCGCGGCTGGATTTGGGGCCATGGCGTCCCCTTTGTCCGTCTGCATCCGCCGGCTGATGGCCTTGCTGGACACTCCAGCTCCAATCTCAATGTCCGGTTCCTCGACGACCATTCCAGACTCGATGGGCCGGCCGCCACTGCCACCGTACTCTGCCGACAACATCCATTTACGATCGGCCTCGGTGAGCTTGTTGATCGGAATTACGCTGACGCCCGTCGAGTAGTCACTGCAGTCACGAGGACCAAATCCTACACCCCAGCGCGTCTTGGACAAGTTAGCTGCAGATCACCCAGCGGCACATGGCAACAATAGCCCTCTCCTCACTTACCCGGTATTGACTGCTCTCCATTGCCTCCTTGGCAGCAACTGCATCTCGGCGAGTCATCATCTTGACAAAAGCATGTCTCTTGTCCTTGTTTACGATACAAGTCTGGACTTGACCCTGCTGGCTGAAGAGGCTGCGGAGTTCGGCTTCCGAGCATCTGTATCAAGGTTGTTAGTCGGGTGCAAGAACGCCCAGGGATAGGGTCTTCAACTTACGTGACTCCACCAACAAAGAGTGTCCTGCTAAGAACTGTAAAATGTCAGTAAACTGCTGACCAACTACGCCTAACAAACAGCATACCTTTGATGTGTCCTGCAGGAATGCTTTGATCGAAATCAACCCACTTGACTTGGGGGTCCCGGTCAAAAGGAGGTTGCGGGCTGTGGCCGCGACGTGGGGGGCTTCGCTGCCGGTAATCCGGGCCTCGGCCTCGGCGGTCCTCCTCCATATGTCCGCGAGCCGGCGAATCATGGCCATAGCTGCCAAAAGTACGGTCATTACGTCCACGAGGTGAGTCACGGGCATTCCATCGCCTTGGCGACCGAGAGCGTGATCGGTTGTGATACCTGTTGTTGGGGGATCTCGCGCCATAATCAAAGCGGTCACGTGATTCATCTGGTCTGGGACCAGCTTGCGGCCATGCGCCTACACCACCGTACGGAGCTTGAGCAGGAGCTGCCGCTGCCATACCACCAGCAGGGGGCATGGCTTGCAAGCCGCCCTGCATCGTAGCTAAGAGGGCCGGGATCTTATCATGAGAAATGCCCTGATCAATCAAGAGCTTTATCAGCTGTACCTGCTGCGCAACGGCAGGGTCCAGGCCAGGCACAGGTGGTGCCATAGGGTTTGCAGGTGCACCGGGGAACCCATTGGGTTGACTACTTGCAGTCACAGGTACAGTAGGTACTTGTCTAGGCAGGGTAGCCTGCGGAGGATACGCAAATGGCATCACAGAGGGGTTTACAGGCGGCTGCGCTGCGGAGTACGGGAAGGCAGGAGGCTGGCCCTGAGTTAGGGGAAGGGACAGCGGTGGAGCTTGAACGCTCTGGGGTGCTGGCGCACTATACGAATGATCCGGCATGGGGAACCCGTTGTTGCTGGGGGGTACAGAGGTGTTCTGGCGGGCGATGTTCGCAAGTGCCTCCATAATGGCGTTGGGAGCCTCCGTGGTCGCCGGCTTGGGGTTGTTAGCTCCATTGAAGCCCGGCAGGCCTGGAAGACCGGGGCCAGGAGGAGGTGTGCCTACAGGAGTTGTCGACTCTTCTGTTCGATTTATACATGGTTAGATACCCAACGTCGACAAAGGGTATGATGGACTCCGCGTCTCAAGACGGTAATGGAACTGGGCAACATACTAAGTGTAGGCGTGTTAAGCTTCTGCTTGAATGACTCAATCAGGGACGGTGGGAAAGTCTGTCCTTTCTCCCAGATATCAACGAGCTTCTTAATTTTCTCCTGCAAAAACAAGTCAGACACGTACAAGTCATCAACGATTCGGACCCAGTCGCTAGATAGAGGCAGTAGATGCGAATAGCTTTCCGAGGTGACAAAACTCCTTTGTAGAGCAGGAAAGCAGAGGTGTCTCTACAACCAAGTCTGCTGCCGAAACTACGCGCGAGTTGCGACGGATGTATATATGAATAGCGTACCTTTTGTTCTGCTGGGGCGGACGAAAGAATGTCATTCATCAAGACGGGAATCAGTTCGGTTACTCTATGCACGCCGGCGGCGTAGGTCCCGTCTGTTGCGGAGCTATTGATGGGCTGGCCTTGTTGCTTGGCATGTTCAACCCAACGACGAGTTACAGCGTCTACGACGTACAGCACGCCTAGCTTGTGAGTTCCGGGTGTTTTCTTGAAGTGAGTAAAAATCTTCTGAATCAAGACAGACTCGGACTAGAAGTGGCGCGGGGAGGTCAGTAAATACAGTCTAGATAGACAGAGCATAGTGTCGAGATGACTTCTAGCAGAGGCATGACCAACCTGGACGTTATCGACGCATAGCGCTGTGAGGTTCTTGATCTGAGATCCAGAGACTCCAGGAGGCTTCAGGCCCAGCATGACATTCAAGCCAGCCTCAAGCTCTGCTACTGGTGACGACATGTTTATTTCCGTTGGAGCAACCAGGATATATAGTGGTGACTTTTGGTGTATGCACAGATTTGGACACGACTACCCGCAGTTGCTGAGGAATAGGCAAGTGACCAAAGTGCGACCAGGTGGGACGCTTCTATCCTCAACAATCACCAAGTACGAGAAGGGATTGCCCCTTGTGGTGGCTGACTAGGTAGTGAACTGAGGGTCGCGTTTTAATGCTACGGCCAGGTTTTCCAGTCAACAATTCAGACCTTTTCAGCGGATTGCGTTTCTGATGGAGATTTTAAGGTCAGATGTACAATGTCTTGAGTGAGTAGGATGGAATTGCGCTCTGGTGCAATGCGACGCAACACGATGTGATTCGCAGGTGGGAAAATGAATGAGGGAAGCTGGTGCCTCCGACGGCTGTTGAGATTTACGACCACGAGAGGAACGTGAGTGAAGTGCGCCCCGCGATCAGCGGGAAGCCTAGGTTGCCTTTTTTAATTCAGATATCAGTAGCAGTTGGGCCTTGCGACACCAGAGTGGTCGGGTCCTGGGTTATTCGGAGAAGGCTACTTTGTATATGGTGATGCTGAGTTGAGTTGGTCGGTTTTTGGGTGATGATGTTGGTAAGTTGGAGGAGAAAGGGTTGTTTCAACGTAGTCGCAGAAGAGGGAGAAAAGTCGCCGGGCTGCTGGGCTTTAGTGTGAGGTGTGCCTGTGCAGGATTTTCTAGGTAGGGGGGTGTCGGGAGGGGCCTTTCATTTTCCCTCGGCACTACACCTTTGAGAACCTCGGGAAAGTAAGCCTGAAGGTTTCGCTATGCCGCAGTTTTTCTACGAGACGGAACTGCCTGGGTCCGACCTAATAAGCTAAAGCACATCAGGCTTGAGTAGCCTACCTAAAAAGGTGGGTTGCACTTGTCCATTACATAATGCCTTCTAACCTACATGTACCTAGGTATCTACGTAATCTTCTCATTGAATGAAGCTGTGCCTACATCAAGATTGTATACCATGCTTTGACACTTCCAATTCCTTCTCTATCCTGAAGTGATGACCATATCTGGCTGCAACATCAGGCAAGGCATCAGGCAAGGCATCAGGCAAGGCATCAGGCAAGGCATCAGGCAAGGCATCAGGCAAGGCATCAGGCAAGGCATCAGGCAAGGCATCAGGCAAGGCATCAGGCAAGGCATCAGGCAAGGCATCAGGCAAGGCATCAGGCAAGGCATCAGGCAAGGCATCAGGCAAGGCATCAGGCAAGGCATCAGGCAAGGCATCAGGCAAGGCATCAGGCAAGGCATCAGGCAAGGCATCAGGCAAGGCATCAGGCAAGGCATCAGGCAAGGCATCAGGCAAGGCATCAGGCAAGGCATCAGGCAAGGCATCAGGCAAGGCATCAGGCAAGGCATCAGGCAAGGCATCAGGCAAGGCATCAGGCAAGGCATCAGGCAAGGCATCAGGCAAGGCATCAGGCAAGGCATCAGGCAAGGCATCAGGCAAGGCATCAGGCAAGGCATCAGGCAAGGCATCAGGCAAGGCATCAGGCAAGGCATCAGGCAAGGCATCAGGCAAGGCATCTTCTCTTATTAAAAAAAAAAAGAGAGAGAAAAAAAAGGAGAAAGAACAGCTGAATGGATCCTTGTCCGACGCCGGACTTTCCCCTGGCGTCCGCCCACAACTGAAGAACTTCGGAAGACTGCCCGGGTTTGAGCTTTTTGGGGCACGCCGCACAACATTACTGCGCTTGCACCTTTTCAGCCCCAGCCCCAGCCCAAGCCCTCGGGGATATTTGATGGTTAACATCTTAGTAGGATTGCGCTACTTATTAGGGACGATCGATTGGGCTGAGAACACCTACATAGTAACCGAAAGTATCTGCATCGATGGTGTTTAATCGTGGTTGAAGATCTTCTCTATCTATTTCTCTTTTTGTCCACATGCAGACATGCAATGCATCCTGGCATTCAATGGTACAACGATAAGAGCGAGTGAACGCGAGGCCAGTGCTCTCAGACAAGACGATTCCCAATATCTTAAAATAAAACGGGAAAAAAGGAAAATGTAATACATACACATACATATCAAACTCCAGCACGCCGTAGGAAGCATTGACTTTGCACTCTTTCAAAACTCCAGTCTCGTTACACGCAAGACGGAGCTCAACCCCAAGTTGCTTGTTGTGCTGTCACCTACCGCAATTGACGTCAGTCCAAGCTGGCTTGCCCGGCAGCAGCGTCGGAAAAAAGGTGGTTTCTTCGGGTTTAGCAGCGTCCAGTGTGATTTGAGAATGCCTAATGGGGTTATTCAGTGGGGAATTGGGGAGAGCAATACATAGCCGTGGGCAAATGGCGTTCACTGGCTCCGGTGAGCCGTACAAGTCCCAACGAGGCGGACCCGACGCTGTGTGAGAAGGGAAAAAATAGAGCTAACTGCCAGGAAGGTGAAGCCAACTTTTTTTTCTTCCTTTCTCTTACACGACACGTAGGTACAAGTACCTCGCTCTCATTGCAAAACCCGACCAATTGCCAATCCATTCCCGATTGCGGATCCCTGACATCTTCGGACCCATTGCTGTTCTGAGGTATTTCCTGAAATTTCGTCAGCCAACTCTTCACTTCTTGTATTCAGTCGTCCATTCCTTTCTGATACCCCATCTTGAACCTCATCTCCTTCACTCGCAAACATCACATCACAACATGGCTGCTGCTCTGAGACTAGGCTCTGCCGCTCTGCGAGCTTCTACTAGAGCTCCCACTTTCACAGCTCGCCATGCTGCTTTCACCGCGGCGCGATGCTATTCTTCCAAGACCCAGGTATGAAAAGATTCCGCGGCCCGTCAAGCTCCCAACCTTTGCCATTGGATGTTCTAACAACCTGCTATAGACCTTGAAGGAGCGCTTCGCTGAGCTTCTGCCCGAGAAGATCGAGGAGATCAAGACCCTGCGCAAGTAGGTCGACCCCGTTTACGGATTACTCTTTTGTGTGGAGTTTTGAAAATAACATATAGCTATAGGGAGCATGGCTCAAAGGTCATTGACAAGGTCACTCTCGACCAGGTCTACGGTGGTGCTCGAGGCATCAAGGCCCTCGTTTGGGAGGGTTCGGTTCTCGACTCCGAAGAGGGTATCCGCTTCCGCGGCAAGACTATCCCCGAGTGCCAGGAGCTTCTCCCCAAGGCTCCCGGTGGCAAGGAGCCTCTGCCCGAAGGTAATTAACATCCACCGCTGCTTCTAGATGACATTGGCTAAATCCCGTCTCCAGGTCTTTTCTGGCTTCTCCTGACTGGCGAGGTCCCTACTGAGCAGCAGGTCCGCGACCTCTCTGCCGAGTGGGCCGCCCGATCCGACATCCCCAAGTTCGTCGAGGAGCTCATCGACCGCTGCCCTACCGACCTTCACCCCATGGCTCAGTTCTCCCTCGCTGTCACCGCTCTCGAGCACACCTCCTCGTTCGCCAAGGCTTACGCCAAGGGCATAAACAAGAAGGATTACTGGGGTTACACCTTCGAGGACTCGATGGACCTGATTGCCAAGCTGCCTACCATTGCCGCTCGCATCTACCAGAACGTCTTCAAGGGTGGAAAGGTCGCCCCTGTCCAGAAGGACAAGGATTACTCCTTCAACTTCGCCAACCAGCTCGGATTCGGCGAGAACACCGACTTCATTGAGCTGATGCGTCTTTATCTTACCATCCACACTGATCACGAAGGTGGTAACGTCAGCGCTCACACCACTCACCTGGTTGGCAGTGCGCTCAGCTCCCCCTTCCTGTCTCTGTCCGCTGGTCTGAACGGTCTGGCTGGTCCCCTCCACGGTCTCGCCAACCAGGAAGTCCTCAACTGGCTTACCGAGATGAAGAAGAGCGTTGGCGATGACCTGAGCGACAAGGCTATCACTGACTACCTCTGGTCTACTCTCAACTCTGGCCGCGTTGTTCCCGGCTACGGCCACGCTGTCCTGCGTAAGACGGATCCCCGTTACATGGCCCAGCGTGTCTTCGCTCAGGAGAAGATGCCCAACGACCCCATGTTCCAGCTTGTCAGCCAGGTCTACAAGATCGCCCCCAAGGTCCTTACTGAGCACGGCAAGACCAAGAACCCCTACCTAACGTCGATGCCCACTCCGGTGTCCTCCTACAGTACTACGGTCTGACCGAGGCCAACTACTACACTGTGCTCTTCGGTGTCTCGCGTGCCATTGGTGTCCTTCCCCAGCTCATCATTGACCGCGCTGTCGGTGCTCCTATCGAGCGCCCCAAGTCCTTCTCCACCGAGAAGTGGATCGAGCTTGCCAAGAAGGCGTAAATGACGAGCAGCGCTTGATTCTAGGAGTTTTTGTCTTGTCCGAGTAGCATAAACGGGTAGAGTGGGCTGTCACAAAAGGCAGATGCCGTATCATATGGAGGTGTTAGAGGGCTTCTGATGATACCACAAAAAGCTGCATTTGTACAATAATTTCCATGTTTACGTTTTATGTAGCCTCTATCAGATGTGATGATTTCTTGTGCAATAAGTGCGACTCACCTGTGGAATTAAACAGGCTTGACTAAGCTATGCAAAACTACGAAATTTAGTTCAACCCTATCATTTGAGACTGCTAACAAGTCCTGTGCTCACTCAACCCAGACCGACCCCGTTGCGACATACGCAGGTGGAGTGCGGCGCTTATTAGGGTGTATTCGTATTAGCTCATCTATCATCCGGGCAGATTCATACTCATGGGCTGGGACGGGAGATAGATCCATGAGCTTGGCCATGACCCAAGATCTGGCTGACAAAGGTTCCGTGCTTCCTGGCCTCCTGGCAGAAAGTTTCAAAAATAAGCCAGCAGCAGTCAGCAAGCGAGACACGACGGGTTAGGGGTCAGACAACAGTCAATGGGAACGATATCAACACAATCTACAACGTGGGGGCCAATGCTGCACAGTCAGACCGGAGTAGTCGGGGCATTTGTTTGGGGGTTTGATAAACCTCCGTGAATTGTAAGAACGGCGGAGTGTTCGGGGCATATAAAAGCTGCAAACAAATAATGAGGATGACCGGCGGATTGAAGTCAGGGTACGTGGACGGAGTCCGTATATTTCGGTGTTGGGTGGCGTTTTCCCCAAATACCCCCCCCCCTATGGACTTTGGGATCAGCAAAGGGACAGAACATGCAGAGCCACAAGAAAGAAAGGCTGAGTGGGTCGCTGGTTCTGTCGGTTTATTGCTTTTCTTGGCTTTGTTGAGAGTGAGAAGGAACGCCCCGAGTGACAGAAGATGGGCCAAAAGCTGGACCCGAGTGGGATAGCGCAGGAGATAGTGGGCAAGAACCGGCGGTGGCTGGCCTTGTCCCGGACGGGGTCGTTTACATAATCGTGGTGTTGATTGGGCAGAAGCCAGTTGAGCCAGCTGCACAGACGAAAGATTGAGAGGGTGCGTAAGATTGAGAGAGTGAAGTTGAGAGGAATAACCCCAGCGGAAGAGACCCCGGAGTGTGTGTAGGGTGTAGCATCAAAGTCAAAGCAATTGAGCAATCAACGTATCCTTTTTATGGCTTGCCCTCTAAACGTCTCCCGTGTTCCCCCGGCGTCTGCTCTGTCCCGTCTGTTTTCTGTCTCTTTAATACCATCTCTCTCTCTCTACTCCCACCCGAACTCAATCCGTTAGGATCACGAAACTTCTAAGCATCAGCTGCAGATTAAGGTAGGTTAGGTGCGAATCCGAACAATTGGCAATTGACGCTCGGCGCTTATTAACCTCGGGCTTGCTTGCGTTTTTTTGTCATGCCGACCTGGGACTTGGCTCTTACACGTGCTGCTGCCGGTGTACAGTAAGATGCTGGAGCACCCTCGGCCGATATTGCCCGAAACCCGCCGGCCTTGACAGTGGCAGTTCCCCTAGTGCGGAGTCCATCATCCCATGCTGACATCCATCTCTTCCGAGCAGGTAATTGAAACCATACACAAAACCCGCTCTCTGAGGCATCACTCGATTGTTTTGGTTCTATCCAACTCTCTCCCGACACCCGTCTTCATCCACCTTCCCGCGAAGAAGCACCCGACTGCCTTGGTCAGGCCCCCTTTTGAAGCCCAAAACCCGCCATGTCCGCCGCCGCAAGCGTCATGCCTTCCGCGACGGAGAAGAAGGTCGAGAAGAAGCCCGTCAAGTTCTCCAACTTACTCTTGGGTGCCGGTCTCAACATGTTCGAGGTCACCACTCTTGGTCAGCCTTTGGAGGTCGTCAAGACCACCATGGCCTCCCACCGTGGTGACACCTTCGGCCAGGCCCTCGGCCGTGTTTGGGGTCGTGGTGGTGTCTTTGGCTGTACGTAATAACAAGATCGACAATATCTCCGCCCCGTGCTTCCCTGCCACGTTGCGGGATTACGATCGTGTGAGCAAGCGCTAATATTATCTTTTCGTCGTTTAGTCTACCAAGGTCTGATTCCATGGGCCTGGATCGAGGCCTCGACCAAGGGCGCCGTGCTCTTGTTCGTTGCATCCGAGGCCGAGTACTACGCTCGCGCCGCTGGTGCCAACGACTTCGGCAGTGGTATCCTCGGTGGTATCACTGGCGGTGTGGCTTAGGCATACGCCACCATGGGTTTCTGCACTTGCATGAAGACCGTTGAGATCACTCAGCACAAGATGGCGGCCGCTGGTGTGAAGCCCACCAGCACCTTCACCACCTTCGCCAACATCTACCGAAAGGAGGGCATTCGCGGTATCAACAAGGGTGTGAACGCCGTGGCCATTCGCCAGATGACCAACTGGGGTTCCCGCTTCGGTCTGTCCCGTCTCGCTGAGCAGGGCATTCGCCGTGTCACCGGTAAGGAGCACGGCGAGAAGTTGAGCGCTGTCGAGAAGATCACGGCCTCTGCCCTCGGTGGTGGTCTGTCTGCCTGGAACCAGCCCATCGAGGTCATCCGTGTCGAGATGCAGAGCAAGAAGGAGGATCCCAACCGTCCCAAGAAGATGACGGTTGGCAACACGTTCCGGTACATCTACAAGAACGATGGTATCAAGGGTTTGTACCGCGGAGTGGCTCCGCGTATTGGTTTGGGCGTTTGGCAAACGGTTTGCATGGTCGCCATGGGTGATATGTAAGTCAAGTCCCCTGAGTTGCTCCTCTTTACGGTGGAGTCTTTTTTCGTTCCTCATACTGCCATCATCATCACCACGAGCTGCATGATACAAGTAACACATCGCTAACAATGACGCGAACAGGGCCAAGACCTACGTTGAGAAGTTGACCGGTGACAAGGTCACTGCTAAGCATTAGGCGGCGTTTTACGGATATCGGTTGTGATTTGTTTTCTGGGACTTGGCCCTTGAGGAGAAATGGATCACGACGCATTCCATGAGGGATATCATTGATTATAGACGCGTATGCTGTGCTGTTCCGACATGCCAGTTGTTTGTTTCCTGTTTTTTCCCTTCACTGTTGCTCCGACCTGCTTACTAAACTGGCTTTTTTTTGCCGAAAGGAGATTTAAGCCGCCAAAAGATTTAATAGAAATAACACAAGATTAAGCGTGGTGGAATACATCCACCATAGCGGTCACCGGCATTCTCCCTGCTCAGCTCTTCTCCAGTTGTTATGTTATAGGGGAGTCCACTTCACCCGCCATGTTTGTTCCACCGTACGAGGTCCGCATCAGCCGTGAGGCCCGACCCGTTAGGTTCTCCAGGTTTCATCTCTCTGGCATGGTCTGGGGAACCTGCAGGGTCGGCGCTGGGGCGAGAGGAACCCACATATGACCATTAGTGCCTGGGCTTCGTGTCAGGTATTTGCTCTCGGTTACGGCCTGTTGTTAAACAGGTGCTGTGGCGTGATGCCCGCCAGGCTCAAGCTCCCTATGAAGTATTGGACTTATCGTATCGTTATATTGCTCTAATCGTCCGAGAGACCGTTTCACCGTCAGTTCTCGCCGATGGCACCAGAGCTTCGTCGGTATTATGTGAGGTGACGTCGATATCGTCCAGCATGTCTTGTGTAGTAGTTTGTGATTCGTCGTCTATTCGCTCTCGACAGAGTGAAGCTTGAACCCGCCTTCAACGGGTAGGATGTGTCCATTTGTACGCAACCTTTATTTACACAAATGCGCGACGGAGGCTTCTCCGTTCTGGTTGGTATTGGCTGGCTAGTTCGCCGCCACGTCAGATGAGTCCATAAGTGCATCCATCTACCCACTTGCCTCGCTGCATGTTCGGAATCTGGGCCGGTCTCCACACTCCATATGGACAAAGATGCTAGTTAGTCATGTAGATGGGATCTCGGTATAAGCGCTGTGCATTGTGTTGATGGTTGGGTTGTTGGCTGCTCGACTGAGCAAAGGTATTTGGTCAGCCAGTGAATAAGTTCCTACTTGTTATGAAGTTCCATGTTCTGCCTGCTAAATGTCAAGGGAGCAGAAGTACATACCGAAGTATACTTAAAGGTCGCTTTGACAAAGACCTTGACAGCATGCATCGATTTTGTGTAGTCGATCGTAAACGGATTCTAAGCTCATATTGGATCAGGAGTCCGTCCAAGCGACTGGACTGGATCGTTTCTTCTCACATATATGTCAACGCACCGTGGCGATGAACACGAGTACAGCATAGTATGCTTCCGCAGCTCCATACCGAGCGAGGATAGCTGAGTATCACATCCAGCTAATAGCAGATACCACCAGAGGGAGTGTTTCTCTGGAGCCGAGGGTTTCCAGGGGAGACAATCGCCTGCTCCTGACCTCAGGGTACAGCTGTCTTCAAACCAACACACCGTCTACTATTCGTAGTGAGCATAAATCGATACTCAAGGGCTAGCCGCTCAGTTGATCCCTCGCCAGAGGAGATCGCGGATGTTGTTGCCGTCTCTCCAGACTTGTCGATGCAGATGGTGGTGCGTTTATTGGATCAGGTGAGATATGGTCTGGATTCTGCGGGTATTATATCAACATTCGGAATCCAACGAAATACAGTTGCCTAATAGTTCAAATACTGCATTTCGTGTCCCGGAGCATGTTGGCCCACCTACTACATGTTGTAAAAGATATTGGTCCCTCTTTTAGCAGAGGGCGAAGTAGAATTACAAGACGCATGCACGATGTGAGAAAACGTCACGGCCAGGGACGAGATTAGACAACAGGCATTTCTGTACCCCGGGCTCAAGCTACGCCTTCTGATGCCAATAAGACGTTATATTACCATGAGTGTGACAACACCCGTTTCGGCGACAGGTACGCTGGATGGATCATGGACATGACCAATCAACATAGTTAGACCTATATACTGGCCAGGATATTGGGTCTCATCGTGTATATCATCATATAATTCCAACGAGCACATGTTCCGTTAAAGCTGCCTGCTTGGCAAGTCCTCGTAGGCGACACCTACACGTCTGAAGTACAGTGGCACGTCTCTTGATATTGTTCATATAGGCACTTAGATTCGACTTCATGTGCACTAATGCTGGATACACCTCCTACTGGGAACACGTTCACAATTGATCTAGTAAGCGGCATCGTATAGGGTAGGGTTTTCACTATATTCCTTCGGAAGACTCGTAGCCCTTGCCTTGGCAGGAGTTACTTTCGTCTCATACCCAGGCAAATACAACATGACTGTAGACCTATCACAAGTTACATAGGACCACACAGTTTCGGATATGCCAATTGAACATTCGAATTCAAAATCTCTTATTTCGTCTGAGGCTAAACGAACCGAACACTCGAAACGCCGGAAAAAGAAAACCAAAAAACTAACAGTGCTGTCAATTACAAGTCCTCTAAGCCGAAATCGACTTATACCTATACTTGTCGTGCGTACTACAGTATATCGCCTTCAAGTGTTATCAAATCAACGGTTCGATTTCCGTACAGCTATTGTCTCCTTTTCATACTTCAACAACGGGCCGATATGATAGCCAAGGAACGGAACATACACCGCGAACGGGCAAAAGCTCAGATGCAATGAAACATACATGTTATGTAAGCATACGGTTCACCAAAGCGTGCTCGTAACTTCGAACAAACAGGGGAGATTGCCATTACAAGTTCACCTGATACAAAATTGCTTGGCGATGTTCTAACTATCATGCTTTTATTAAGGCCACCGCCGGTCCCTTACAACTACCTAATTATCATTTCCGACAGGACAGTCGCAGGCAACCCAAGCCAAGCCAACTAAGTAAGAAAGAGTTAAAGTAGAAATAACAAAAGAAAGGGAAAAGAGCGGTAAGTACTGAACAGAAGAGAAGAGCTTAGCGAAGAAACCTGGAGTCGTACTGCGCGATGCAGCCAAGAAGGGATTCGGGCGACTCCCGGATGTGAGCCTGTGTCGTAACGCACGATCACCGCCAAGCAGATGGGAGTAAGCACAGGATCGACGGTACCGAAAGATTGAGTGCATCACATAAGCCCTGCCGGCCGGCAGATATACTCCTTCCCTCTTCCCACTGCACAAGTCATCAAAACGGGCGAGGAGTGATTCGGTGTTACCCGGCCTGCCCTGACGCTATGTACATCTAGCTAGCAGATACAGAAGCAGATAGACCAACAACCAACTACACGTTATCTATAAATGTAGGGTTTGAAGGGCAGATAGACATAGGCAGGAAGCCGCCTGGGCATTAAGCCGGGTGTCTCTGATAAGAGGCCAGACGCCCGGAGCGTGACAATCATTGCTGCTTACAGCGTCGGACCAATTAAGGAAGTAGTCACACTTACGCAAACCGCCAACGTCGGACAAAGACGCAAGGCTACACATGTTGCGCATATATGTACGGAGTATGTACAAACTTAACTCTCCCCCACCACGCGACGAAGATGCCAAGAGAAGGATGTCTCGGACTGGTTGTTCTACCCTCCTTGTGCCGCCCAGGCTGGAAGAGCGCCAAGCATCGCAGCGCGGCACACCATCACAGCACAGCAGTGCATAGGCCTGGAGGAGAGGATGCCCTACAGAGGGCGCAGCATGATATTGAGTTTCTGCCAAGGCGCAATAGTCTGCCCCTCTACGGAGTACTGGCGGACAGGAATGTCGAGGGCGGCCAAGAGGTCACACGGCCAAGGCAAGGCGCCCAACGGGATAGACTCGGTGCGTGCGCCGCCTCTCACCAACCAACCACCCGGGCAGAGGCTTTGGGTAGGCGACGTAATATGCACGCGCCAGTCGGTCAGTACCTAACTGAGGACCTTCTTGGAGCATCGCGCGTTGGTTGGTGCTGTAGTCCAGGGGGACAGGGGAGAGCCGCCGGCGCCGCAATAAAATACGTCAAGTTGCGCGGAGGCGGAGCCTGCAAATGCCAAGATAGGGAGACTGTATGGGACAACTCGGGGGAAATACTTGGGGAAAGGCGACGATCGTTATCTGGCAAGCAGTCTTGGCCCCAATACTTGGCCTCAATAATCGCGCTTGCAGTGAAGCCCGAGCTTTTCGGACTTGGCAAGAGGGCATCGATCGCATCACATTATTGCGCAGCGCGGAAGCGAGAACGTAATCATCCAAGATTTTCGCAAAGCTTGTGAAGCTTGAACGGCACAGGTAATGCCTGGAAAGATGACGGGTCACATTGAAGTGAGCTAATACGATAGCGACGCACTCTGCTTGCTCTCACATGTCTCTCCACGCCGTCGGCAGCATCCGCGGCGACAGTCATAGCATGGACACGAAGATGAACATGAACATGGATTTCATTTCCGCCCCAGATTCTGTCCATCGGTCGGTTAATCGGGTCTTTCACAACTGTATCATGCGCAATACGCCCTCACGAGCCCATGCGCCCTCCATGCGTCTGCAACCAATTTCCTTTCTAGAGCCGCCACCGTCCTTCAGACGGCGCCAATAACGTCATTCGCTGTAGGGCTGAGGCTGTCTTCAATTCACCGGACTCGGGGATACCGATTGTACGCATCTGGGAGGACGTGACTGGCTGGGCCTGGACCGACTTCTTCGCTGCATGTGGCCAGAAGCAGCACATCTTTTCGAGAAAAACCTTAAGACTGGATAACTCTCTCGCCTCAATATGCATGGCCGAAGCTACTAGAGATCCCGCACTTACGGTTATCGGAATACTTTAGATCTACAAGAGATGAGATGCAGATACTAGATCAGAGAAGAACCTTGATGAACGAGTGCAAATATCGGAACAGAACAGACTTCAGGATAGCAGACATCTCTAAACCTTATCCTGCAGATTGAGCGTGAAAAGCGTGGGGGAGAGAGAGATGAAGGGTCGGCAATGAAAACTAGGGTTGAATTCATTTGAATCGGAAACACCAAGGCTAAATAAAGGAAGCAGTTGACAGATGACAGAATGGACAAACATTGATGACCGTTGTCGCAGGTGATGACTGATTGCTGCCCATAAACAAAACATGTTTACCTACTTACCAACGGGCAGCCACCGATGTTTCGACGTCGCTTAGTTGCCAAATAAGCTTCAGATGGGGTTTCAGAAACTGTAGGAAGGTCTACCCTGCCATTAGCAACGCTCTGGGATTAGACATCCCGGGCTGACGGCCGAGGTTGTTATTGTTCTCATTCAGGGGAAGGCCCGCGATCTTTTGGATGCCATGGGAACTTCTCACCGCATAGAAAAAGGAGATCGTCGACGAGTTGACTATAGCTACTTGAATGGGGCTTTATTGAAAGGGAGGGTTCGATCATTGTCAGATATGGAGGGCGGTGAGCAGAAAATCGCGCGGACGATCCGGCTGTAGACATCCCACATCACTCTTCAACGCATTTCAATTATCAGTGTAAGTAAGAAAGGGTGGATGCCAAGCTTTCTTATCGTGGGTGGGCGTAATATCCGAACCATATGCAAAGGCACTCCATACTAAGGTACAACGTAGTACGGAGAGCGTACGGGCTCTTCCATACGCGCCCCTCCAATGAATGCGCGTGAAGGAAAGCCCAACGTTCAGCAGGCGTGGAGACGCGCGCGCGGTGAGGCGGAAAAAGGGTGACAAGGGGCCTGCTGGCTAGGGCCGAGGCACGCTCGACCTGGACCCAGTGCCGAAAGTCCGATTGCCGTCCGCGCTGACAACACTTCGGTGACGAGGATGGCATCCGTGGGGATGCAAGCACGGTCATTGTACATACATAGAAGGCTGTGGAATGTTGCAAAATAGGCAGATAGGGCCAGATGTAGGGCGATCGGAACATGCGGCTGGAGCTTTTTGGGTGGACGGGCAATAGCGAGTAAATCCCGCGCAATGCCCGTGAAACCAGCGAGCAAGGCGAAATTTCCGGCTGATAGAGTGTCTAGCCGTGCTAGCGTCGAAAAAAACCAAAAAAAACCAAAAAAACCGAGAGAGATGCCACTCGGAGATCCCTGCCAGTTTAATAAAGGAAGTCCCTTCCCTTAATATTTCATTATTTAGGGCCGATATGATTGGGTTATGAAAGAATGGGGCCTTGTGGGGTGCGCAGTCTCTCTCCACGAAGACGGCAGAGATGATGGCGAGCTTGGTGTTCGCTTGAGCCTTGCCCGCATTGCGCTTCCTGAATGGGATGGATTCCATTGGAAATTGTACTGGGACTGCTGCAAAGACCCCTAGCTGCTGGGTGCTTAGCAGGTGTACATGCAGGCCTAGGATGTATGTATGTATGCTAGACAGGCCAGATCGAGTCGCTAGTGCTATCAACGACTCGGGGAACTGGAGTTGAGAAGCCCTTGATTCACTGATTAGCACGGAGCCACGACAAGCACCTTCGGCCCAAACGTCGGAGAATTGCTGTCGTTGGCCAGTGCTACCAATAGTGAGCTGTCAATCGGCTCCATGATTTGTTGGAACTGACCATCTTGCCCGCATTTGTCTCTCTGTTAGTAAGTCGCGAGACCGAAGAGCTCTTTCAGCCGTCTCCAGAAAAAGTTTGTTTGTGATTGCCGGAGGCGCTCACTGTTAGCCGGTATATCGCTCACACCAAGTAAGGCCAGTAGGGCAGGCAAGGTAGTTCTGTAGTAATAACAAGAAAAAAACTTCATCTTATGCGTTCAACACCAAACAAGCAGTTGCCGTGGTGGCGGCCAAAACCGGGCGGCCAGGCCGACCGTAGCACACCTCTTGCTAAAGCTGCCCTGGCATCCCGTTGGCCAGCACGAGGACGCCGCCACAACGAATATTCCCCTCGTGTGCCTCACCGTTTCGTGGGATCTGGCGTATGACAGTCTCCAAGACCAAGACCATGTGAGTCCACTAAACTCCAAGTTCGGGACGGAACGATTGGCACTCTGGAGGCGATATCCGGGGTTGCTGTTCTGGTAGCCCACTACATCTCACTATTTGGCTGGGCAACTGGGTTATATTCGTTACCGATGAATGATTGCTCGTGGGCGAAAGACTATCTTTCCTCACAGGCACAGGCCATTGTACAGTCAATGTGAATATAGAGTGATGCTGATCGCATATAATGACGTATCTCACCCGGCATATTGATTGATATGGTGATCTTTTCGGATACGGGCTTCGCCCAGCCCTTCCGATTCGCCTGTACGGCGGTTTGTATTTCTCACACAATAACGGGCCGGCCATGAGGGATTTGGTCAAATAATATGTACGTACAATGGGAACATGGGGGAGGAATGATAGATAACAATCTTGGCGTGTTCTGAATAAGGGACCATCTAAGGATTTATGGTGATACACAGGGCTCTTGGTATGAATCTCGTGGCTTGCAAATGCGAGTAAGTGATGGACGATCTCTCGAGCCACTGACTTATTGACACTTGATTGGACCGTACAGTACGACAAATGGGCGTGGCTCCAGGTCCAGATGGGCCTCGACAGTGTGCAGCCGATAGTTCACACATGGAGAAAGCGTGGAGTGTGAGCTATTTTAACAGGAACAAGCAGGATAGGAACCCATGTGGGTTAGAACTAATGTAGGTTGCAGTGCTGTACAGTAGATGAATGGGGAGGGGTCGAGTCGACATCTGGGCACCAGGTTGAAGCAGGGTCAATAGCTGTATATATGAGCAGGGATCATGCATGATATGGCATGGGGCACGCAGCGAAGGCCGTCTTTCGCAGCAACCGGAACTGGGAGCTAGCTCGGGAAGCTCAAAATATGGACTCGACTTCTGGAGGACTGATGGGGCCGAGGAGACAACGACTGGAGGAAAAGGAGAGCGAGCGAGAAAAGGGGACAAGGATAGGTGAGTGAGCGAGGAGGAAAACAACAATAGCAACGATCCCCTAAGTCGACAGTAGCCGTGCAGATTCTGGAAAACAGGATGGAAGCAGCCAGGTGCCGACCACTTACTGTACCGGCCAACTAACGCATGGAGATGAGGTTCACGATGGGCACATTCGGGACGGTCGGTAATAAGGCAAATCAAATCAAATCGGCAGGTAATTGATCGATCAAGGCTCAAGCACGCACCTGAAGCAGCCCAGGCACCAGGGTTCGTCCGGCTCGAATGCACTTGTACATACATACGACATCTGGATGATATGACTGACCTCCTCGTGTTACCCTCGCCGTTAGGACTGTACACTGTAGAGGGCACTGTCGCATTCTGGCGCCATGACTTTTCCCTCTCTCCTACGCTCCCTTGCCCAACCTCTTCCAATCCCATGTTCCTTCGTTCTTCCGCCGACGTCAGAGTCAGATGCACCCAGGTTTGCGCGATTTTGTTCCTTACCCTTTTCATAAGATTGGCACGCTCGCGCTGAGCAGGCATGAGGGCGAGGCCGATGATTGGCGAAAGCCGCTAGAGGGGGTGGGGCCCTTCGGTGGGAGCTCCAAGCTTTTTCTCTTTTCGACTAGGCTGGGTATGGATGGAACGGATGGATGAACGAGAGAGCCATCTCAGGTACGTACAGAAAACAAACAGTACCCGTGCTCAACCAGGCCAGACAGAGAAGCAGAATCGTTCATCTTTTGTCCTGCAAACTCAATAATTATAGTTATTCCGTCCAGTGGTGCAGAGGACAAGATACACAAAAAAAAAGTGCAAAGAAGTAAAATCCGAAAGCAATTGAACTGTATTCCATCTAGAATTGGGTGTTCCCCCTGGGGAAATGGGCAGTAATTCTTGCATCAGAAAGGTAACACCGGCCTCATTACGCCATTGGAGCTTTGTTTGGATTGAGAGATTACCCTGGCTCTCGCAGTGTTTATTTCCTAACTGGGGTAGCAATCTTACCGTGGGTATCTCCAGTAAGGTATCCCCCCCAGGTACAAAGAGCGAGCAAGCACCAGAGCGGGAAGAAAAACATTCGTTGGACAGACACACACACCACACTTCACCACACTAACCACACTGTGCACGGTAGCCGGTACCTCCGATCACAACGTTCGTTCCGTACCTGACAAGGTAGCCTCGACCGAGAAAAAAATCTCCACGCTAATCAGTTGCACTGGCCACTTCCTGCTCGACCAAAGCAGCTTGGGACTTTGGCAGCGCCGTGGGAAGGCATTCTGCGCTTCTGTGTTGCTTTCTCCGTTCACCAGTGCTCCACCTGCCCTCATCTTTTATAAGTGAGGTCTCTTCCCTTCCTAACACTTTTTCCTCCTTCCTTTTCCCCTTACGCGCCTCTGTCAGAACGGACGACTAGGTTGACGTGCCTCTCCTCTCTTCTCCTTTGGACCTTATAATCCTGGACAACAACCTAAAGAAGACCTCTTCAGCATCTCTTCAGCATTCCTTTTGGGATTTGCCGACTCTCGTACACACCTAGCATCCTGGGATTGCGACCTAATTTTACACAACAATTGCATCACCTCAAGGAAGCTCTTCAGCTTACCATAATAATACACACTCGCCAGCCATGGCTGAGTCACAACCTGCCGGCGCACCGGCGCTGAACACAAACATTGAGTCCGGCAAGTTCGACGAGAAGGAACGCCACGCCGACCCTGCCCCCACCAAGGTCAAGGCCGAGAACGATGAGGACGAAGACGAGGACATTGACGCCTTGATTGAGGACCTCGAGTCCCAAGATGGTGGCGATGACTTGGATGAGGAGGAAGGTGACGTCAGCCCCGCCGCCGGCCGTACTGTCCCCGAAGATATGCTTCAGACAGATACTCGGTAAGATATACCCCATATCCCCACATCAATGCCGCTGTATATGCTAACTACCTCGCAGCATGGGTCTTACAGAAAGCGAAGTTACAAGCCGCCGTAGAAAGTTTGGTCTCAACCAGATGAAGGAGGAGAAGGAGAACTTGATTCTCAAGTTCTTCTCGTACTTCGTCGGTCCTATCCAGTTCGTCATGGAGGCCGCAGCCGTCCTGGCTGCCGGTCTGGAGGACTGGATTGATTTCGGTGTCATCTGTGGTCTGCTTCTCCTCAACGCCGCCGTTGGTTTCGTCCAAGAATTCCAGGCCGGTTCCATTGTTGATGAGCTCAAGAAGACCCTCGCTCTTAAGGCTGTCGTCCTCCGTGACGGTACCCTGAAGGAGATTGAGGCCCCCGAAGTCGTTCCCGGTGATATCCTGCAAGTCGAGGAGGGTACCATTATCCCTGCCGATGGTCGCATCGTCACTGAGGATGCCTTCCTTCAAGTTGATCAGTCTGCCATCACTGGTGAATCTCTCGCTGTCGACAAGCACAAGGGCGACCAGTGCTTCGCTTCTTCCTCTGTCAAGCGTGGTGAGGCCTTCGTCGTTATCTCCGCCACCGGTGACAACACCTTCGTCGGTCGTGCCGCTGCTCTCGTCAACCAAGCCAACTCTGGAACTGGTCACTTCACTGAGGTCCTGAACGGTATCGGCACTGTGCTTTTGGTTCTCGTCGTCCTCACCAACTTGGTCGTCTGGGTTTCCTCGTTCTACCGATCCAACCCTATTGTCGATATCCTGCGCTTCACCCTGGCTATCACTATCATCGGTGTCCCCGTCGGTCTTCCCGCCGTCGTTACCACCACCATGGCTGTCGGTGCTGCTTACCTCGCCAAGAAGAAGGCTATCGTTCAGAAGCTGTCTGCTATCGAGTCTCTGGCTGGTGTTGAGATTCTCTGTTCTGACAAGACCGGTACCCTGACCAAGAACAAGCTGTCTCTTTCCGAGCCCTACACTGTTGCCGGCGTTGACCCAGAGGACCTCATGCTCACTGCTTGCTTGGCTGCTTCTCGCAAGAAGAAGGGTATTGATGCCATCGACAAGGCTTTCCTCAAGTCCCTCAAGTACTACCCCCGCGCCAAGGGTGTCCTGTCCAAGTACCACGTTGAGCAGTTCTTCCCCTTCGACCCTGTCTCCAAGAAGGTTACCGCCATCGTCCGCTCTCCCCAGGGTGAGGTCATTACTTGTGTCAAGGGTGCTCCCCTTTTCGTCCTGAAGACTGTCGAGGAGGACCACCCCATTCCCGAGGAGGTCGACCAGGCCTACAAGAACAAGGTTGCTGAGTTCGCCACCCGTGGTTTCCGTTCTCTTGGTGTTGCCCGCAAGCGAGGTGAGGGTGCTTGGGAGATTCTCGGAATCATGCCCTGCTCTGACCCTCCTCGTCACGATACCGCCCGCACTATCAACGAAGCCAAATCTCTCGGTCTGTCCATCAAGATGCTTACTGGTGATGCCGTCGGTATCGCTCGTGAGACTTCCCGCCAACTCGGTCTCGGTACCAACGTCTACAACGCTGAGCGCCTTGGTCTCGGTGGTGGTGGTGACATGCCTGGTTCCGAGGTCTACGATTTCGTCGAGGCTGCTGACGGCTTCGCTGAGGTCTTCCCCCAGCACAAGTACAACGTCGTCGAGATTCTCCAACAGCGTGGCTACCTCGTTGCCATGACTGGTGATGGTGTCAACGATGCTCCCTCCCTGAAGAAGGCTGATACCGGTATTGCTGTCGAGGGTGCCTCCGACGCTGCCCGCTCTGCTGCCGATATCGTCTTCCTTGCCCCGGTCTTGGTGCCATTATTGATGCCCTCAAGACTTCCCGTCAAATTTTCCACCGAATGTACGCCTACGTTGTCTACAGAATTGCTCTGTCCATCCATCTTGAGATCTACCTTGGTCTCTGGATTGCTATTCTGAACCGCAGCTTGAACATCATTCTCGTCGTCTTCATCGCCATTTTCGCTGATGTTGCTACCCTTGCCATTGCCTACGACAACGCCCCCTTCTCAAGTCTCCCGTTAAGTGGAACCTGCCCAAGCTCTGGGGCATGTCCGTCCTTCTCGGTGTCGTTCTGGCCGTCGGTACCTGGATCACTGTCACCACTATGTACGCTGGCGGTATTTCTGACCAGGGTATCCACGGCGGTATCATCCAGAACTTCGGTAACCTGGACGAGGTCGTCTTCCTTCAGGTCTCCCTCACTGAGAACTGGCTGATTTTCATCACTCGTGCCAACGGTCCTTTCTGGTCCTCCATGCCTTCTTGGCAGCTGTCTGGCGCTGTCCTTATTGTCGACATTGTCGCCACTTGCTTCTGTATCTGGGGTTGGTTCGAGCACGGAGACCCTACCTCCATCGTCGCTGTCGTTCGTGTGTGGATCTTCTCCTTCGGTGTCTTCTGCATCATGGGAGGTGTCTACTACATGCTCCAGGACAGTGTCGGCTTCGACAACCTGATGCACGGCAAGTCGCCCAAGGGCAACCAGAAGCAGCGATCTCTCGAGGATTTCGGTAAGTTTATAACCTCTATCTACACTCACATTACCTCTGGTCAATTGACTAACATGTGTCACAGTTGTTTCGCTCCAACGTGTCTCCACCCAACACGAGAAGTCTCAATAGACAGCCCCGCCATAAGACGGGCAGCGCAAATTGATCGCCAGCACCGTTGGGGGATTCCTACTTGTGACGGACTCTTAGCATCGCGGGGCAGTACTCTGATCTCGTGGCATGCCTTAAGACGCTCACATTCTTTTGTTTACCTGTATAAGTGAACACCTACTCGCCTAATATCGCGGGTACGTGTGTGTCGGGGGATACTATACCCATTACAGATTTCCCTAGTTATTCTAGAGCACCTAATGAAAAAAGTATAAAATAACCACCTGTTCAGCTTGTGATTGTGACATGTTCTATATAACTCCCAAGAGACCTCGTAGCATATACCGTGGCGCATTCAATGTGTCGGTGGTTTCTTTCTCTAAGTAGTCGTATGACTTTGGCTTCACGCATGTATAGTCGAATCCGTGATGTGGTTGCATTGTACGTAGAATCCACGGTGACAGCAAACCTATACTTAGAGATTTTCTGTTTTGAGCCCGTCCATATATGCTAGCCCTATCTGCTCATATTATATCTAGTAGATGGCTTACTGAGGCACAACGACATCCTTGCTGGTATCCAGCTCCTCGTGTCTTCTCAGGTCCATGTCCTTGGCCAACAGAGGAATGACATACGGGTCGAAAGTTTTCCAGTACGGGTTCTCCAAGTGATACTTCTGGCTCTATATTACAGCAGCGGGTGCCTAGTCAGCTCGGTGCATCTTTGGTTGGTGGTGTGGCTGCCGCCGTCGCGTTGGTAGAGGGGGTAGACTGTACAGATTCCTGCTCGAAACGCTCGACGACGGTGAAGGCGCGGGGGTCCTTGACGTCCTGCATGACGAACCAGTCGACGGTCTCCTTTGTCGTTGCGGTAGACGCGGGCGGCCTCGATGAGCTTGAGCTTGAGCTTCTCGATGCACTCGGCATCGTCCTTGGCGTACATGTGGACGGTTAGGGTGTAGACCATCTTGGCGGTTGTGCTGTGCTGTACTGTACTGGGATTTTGGAGATTAGATCGGGTGTCGATCAATGTGCCGCTGTGCACATGTAGATAGGGTAGCTAGGTGATGGGCTCGTTTCTTTCCGGTAGGGACTTACATGTTTGTTTATAGGTTGGGTGTAGGTAGGTTAGAGAGGTGTGTGTCCTGGGAGTTGGAGGAGGATGGAGGGGTCAAAAGCAAGTAAGTACTCAGGCAGCTCGAGCAGCTCCAATTTAGGTGAGGGGTAGCTAGAGAGCTAGAAAGCTGCATACGTAGCTAGCCGGGAGCTTATTAGCTGAGGTGCAGGTGCTCGCCTCACTGGTCGTACGAGTAATCACCTACCTTTATCCATTACAAAAACTATCGCGACAAGCATCACGTGACCCTTTCTTCCTGACCTCTCCCAAAGTCAAATCGGGGTCAGATACTATCTGATTCCCTGGCTGTGGCATCTTGGAGGGAGGCGATAATTACTGCGAGCATTGCATTGCAGAGTTTTCAGCTGGTTTTCCTCTCCCCCGCACCTCACATTTGCGATGCCCTGCAATAGCGCCAGTGACAATGAGGGAGATCCCAGGTTACTTCTACGGTCAGCTACAGCCCTCGTCCGGGAAATCCGTGGTGCCTGCTTTTACTAACAATTTCCGCAGATGAAGAGAAGAAACGCTATTTCAAAGTGGAAAGTAGCCGGACCGCTCCCACGACATCATACTGGTCCTCTGACAATGTCAAGAAGCGCCGGCTGGAAAGCCAAGAGGCAGCAGCAGCCCTCCAGCGCCTAGGCCTGGAGAAGGGGCGGCTAAAGCGTTCCCGGTTGATGAGTGATCCTCTGATAGGAGGAGTCTATACTCGCGAATACGGTCTTGTCCGCCGAGATGTCCAAGAAGCCGGCTATGCAAAGGGGATTGTTGAGAAGGGCATGATCCCTTGGCCGACGCCCGTTGGCGTTCGTGTACTAACGTCCGGCAACTGTGCGTTATTGGCGCCGATACCAAGACTGGACTGGGAGTGGCATATGCAAGTGAGTCGAACGTTGAGCCCGTGGTGCTATGCTTGCAATTACAACCTTACGGGCTCTTCTCTAACATTTGCCCAGCCTTGGATGAACTATTGCTATTCTCTACCTATATTCCTAGAGATTGCAACGGCAGGTAAGTGCTTCCTCTACAGCCTAGCATTCCCCCGTATCATCACCTGACATGTTACTTCAGGGTTCATCGGCAGTTGCTTGCCAACTACAACACACCCCGTGGCAACCCATACAGCGAGCTGGCAGTGTCACAAATATCAGATATCAAGTTTCATAAGCCCTCAGCGAGTGTTCTAGTTTCTAGCCGTAGCCCTGGGAGGGAAATGTCGCTTTGGAGGTTCAAGCCTGCTGAAGCGCCCGCAAGCTCGACAAACACAACCCCCCAGTGGCTTTTGGGATGGGGTAAGCTATATGGAACCTGTCCTGGTATTGATTCTCGCTAACGTCAGATAGGAGTCGGAGAATTGGAGAGCCCCTTTACCAACGTACGCATTCCTGGCCACAACCGCAGAATCACGGATTATCAGATCAATGTTATTGCCCCCGGCCCAGCTGCGTCATCTACGGTGTGTGCGATTGGGTCTAATCGTGGTATTCTGCAATGGGATGCCGGAAGGGACCCTAGGTGGCTAGCACCACCCCCCCACGCCACTACCTACGCAGAGATATACCGTGACATATTCGCCCTGGAATTTCTGAACGAACATCCTTCGATCCTGTTGGCTGGCGGGCGCCCCGGGCACCTTTCCATCAAGGACGTCCGGGATCGTAACGACGATACCCGGGACGTCTCGAAAAGGCTCGGTTCCCCCATCACCCACATCAAGTCCCTGAACGAGCACAACGTCCTTGTCAGCGGCCTCAAAGATGCCATGGCCGTCTACGACGTTCGCATGCTGCGGAAAACGAGTAGCAGCAACGACAACAACGCGCGAGCGAACCGCCACCACCCCACCTTCGCGCACGTTTTGCCCGTCGTCCGCTTCCCCAAGTACCAAA
Source organism: Apiospora phragmitis (assembly GCF_038363925.1). NCBI lineage: Eukaryota > Fungi > Ascomycota > Sordariomycetes > Amphisphaeriales > Apiosporaceae > Apiospora > Apiospora phragmitis. The sequence continues at coordinate 3,680,589 of NW_027117400.1, read as the reverse complement.
ACGGCCCGCACATTCAGATCGGGCTCGATGTTGACAGGGACAACAGCATCGTCGCCGCCGCCCACGACGACGGCAAGGTGGCCGTACATTCCACCAAGACGGGCCACCGTCTGAAGTCGCCCGATATCGACCAGATCCGGTCTCACCGCGGCGTTATCCAGTCGCTCCAATTCGAGACGATGCCGCGGGACAGCCATCCCACGCTTTTCGTCGGTAATGGCAGCAATCTCCACGCATATACTTTCGGCGTGAGAAACATAGATGACGAGGCATAAGGTAGTCCGTTCGTCTGTCCGTCACACTGACCAACTTCAGTTATAACAACACCCTTGTATGGACATCGTCAGTGTAGTGTATCTTTGTTGCCGCACATAATTTGTGCATTACCGATATAGGTTACCCGGTAATGAGGGAGAGATACAAGTACACCAACACAGGGAAGCTGGAATTTCATTGTATTATCAAGGATGCTAGAGCAGATAGATACCCGCGTCAACAGCGCATCCTAGTGGCATGGTTCAAAGCGCACGCACGCACGCACGCGATGACCAATAACAAACAACCCTCCCTCCCATATTTGCAATGCCAGGAATATCCTGCTTCCAAAGTGTCTGTACAGTCCAACCCAAGCGTCCTCCTCGTCATGCCCAATCTCATGACAACATGACTAGACAGTAGGTATGTACACATATTAACCCGTAAATACAAGACCACAATGTCCCAAACTTCACCCAACCTAGGTCCTTGGCCACTAGTCGAAACACACTGGGTAATATCCCAGTGCTACAGCATACAGTTCCAGTGGATGATGACACGATAGGCGCCACCGCCACTCCCAAGCTGCGTAGCCCACCTTGCCAGTCCTTTGGCCCATCCGCCAGTTCCACGAATAACACTGTACAACGAACGCCGAAAGCAGAAAAAGACAGACATCCAACATAAACTCCGGTGACCATGCAATGCATTCATAACTTGTTTTTGTACAGGTGTGACTGGTTACCACCATCCTTTTACCCACCATTATCTTGCCCATCCTTGATCCGGAAAAAAGAACATGTCGATCTGAGTCAATACCCGGTGTCATACTTCAGCCGCTGCCCGGTCTGACCTCCAAGCTGCCGTCGCGGTTGTTCCGAGCGATGCTTCCATCCCGCTTCTGGTTGTACGTTCCGTCGAGCTGAGGAAACGTCTGGTGGAACGCATCTCCCAGAGTCCAGTTCTCGAGCCGCCGCATGTGCCGCTCAAACACGGGGTTGATGAGCAACTCGTCGCCGTCGGGGCTCTGTAGCAAACAGTCCGTCTCCTCGTAAGGCCAGTTCAGGCTCAGCGTGGTGGTGAAGGGAATGAAGAAGTTCTCGAAGAAATAGTCCGCGGGGTTATAGTCTTTGGCCATGCGCTCTCGCATGTGGGGGAAGGGCAGGTGATCTATCCAGGCAGGGTGGCTGATGTAGACCTGGGAGGGTTGGGGGCGCGCCCAGGACGGCAGCAGATCATAGTTTTCCTTGGTCGGTGAAATCTGCCAGCGCATCACCAGGAACATCACATAAAGTACCGCAACGCGTTCGGGCAAGCCACAGATTCCCGGAAATGTGGCCAAAATGTCAGTGAAAACCTTAGAAAGGGGGTGCGAGTAGGCGCTGTTGGCGGGATTGAGAAGCGACGAAACAGAGGGGTAACGGGGACCGACGATTTCATGCGCCGATACCCCTTCCGCAGCACGCTGGCGTCGCTCGTGAAGGAAGTCGAGAAGAAGACTATCAAGCGGGCACGTCGGGCCACAGTTCTTTGGCGCTGACAAAGCCATCGACGAGGGATCCTGGTCGTGTCCCACATGACCTCCATTTTGATACGGATGATGAGCTTGGGGCTGCGCCAGGGGTTGCGCCAAAGAGCCTGACCGCGCGGTTGGAATGGGAACGCCATTCCAATCATGCTTCATAGGTAAGTGGCTGTACGCTGGTGAGTCTTGCGCTCCGTTGATGCCAGTCTGCATCCGGTTCAGCTTTTGTGCGGAGGATGAATCCAACAGGAAATCCAGCCTCAGCTGCTCACCGGCGCCCAGCTCGAGGGCTTGCGCTCGTTGCTGACCGATCAGCGTGACCTGAGCGAAGTTCGGGCTTGCCTGCACCGAGGACCCTGTGCTATGCACGCCCGACGGCTGCCATGATTGCTCAGCCGAGTTGGGCGAAGCTGTGCTCGGTGGCGTGGAGGTGGTAGGAGCGGACAAGTGAGTCTGGGCAGCTGGAGCTGCCTGCGCACTTGTGGTGAAAGGCTGCGTAGGAGGTGCGCTATATGCTCCGTCCGCTACTAAGATCACAGTTAGCCGCCTAGCTCAGAGACAAGGTGGACGAGGCACATCGGGGAGCCAGCTAACTGATACAACATGGCATGCAAGTTTTTTAGCATCGCTGAGACCGCCCCAGCCTGTGAATGAGAACCGTATCGCATTGTAAGAAGGGAGAGGTGCCGACCTTGTGGGGTTCTCAATACCGGCTGGATCAAGGACACGATAGAGGCCATGCGATTCTTGAGATCGGCATTTTCAGCCTCAACTTCTTCCTTGGCGCGTATCGCAGCCTGGAGCTCCTGGTAGGGCTGCTGCGATGTCAAGTCGCGAATCCTCTTCTCCAAGGCCTCGATCTGATTCTTGGTCCGCTCGCGGATGGCTCTCTGGGCCTCTCGGTCTACGTAACGGATGTCCGGATGGTTAGCAGCATGGATGGTGTATCATGGATAGGCGCGCGCAGAGTGCTACAATCGTTCGAACACATGAGCTGACGGTGTGGGGGAGTATATGTCGATCTGGGCAGCTGGAATGCAGACAAGTGGCCCCATCGCCCCATCTCCACTGACGGACAAGGACAAGGCGACGACAGTGGCCGGTATATAGCAAAAATGCAACCATTGATGACATACCATTGGCGCGTTTCTTGGCGAGCTGCTCGGGCGTGAGGTTCGCTACACCTCTAGAGCCCGGCCCCGGCTTCCGTTTCTTGGCCCTCTGGTCATCGGGCGCCGAGGTGTTGTCTCGGGGCGGATGGGGCGACGAGGCGTTGGACTCGGCGGGCGAGTGGCCGTCGAGGGATTGCGACAGGCCTCGCTTGTGGCCGGTCGTGTGGTAGGCCGAGGGCGAGCCAACGGAGGCGGCCGGAGTGTGGTTGTCGACGCAAGGAGCTGGTGCTGAGGTGATGGTGGTGGCGGTGGTGGTGGCGGAGGAGGGATGGTGCTGATGATGTGGTTGGCCTGAAGAAGCGGTTGAGGGCGACGGCATTCTCTTGCCCGACCAACGGACCACGCAGACGGCCCTGACCCCAAGCCCCCAATAAGACGGGAAAAGAAAACACAAGGGAAACTTCCTATTGGGTTATAGCATCTAGGGGAGATATAGGAAAATGAAAAGGGCAGGCTCATCAGGCCGCAATCGGGAATGCCGAATCGGAGAGTGGCAGCCGTAGCCGCATTGCTTTCGTCGTACTGCAGTGAGCGCAAGTGATAAGTAAGTAAGCAATTGGGCAGTCCCGGGGGGTCGCAGTGAGTGCCGGAGAAAATTCCTGGTTTATCGACTGGGGGGGGGGCGCCGATCGATCAAATCTGGGCCTGAGTCACACTAACTTTAAGTGGGTAGGTTACTAGGTGGTGGCCTAAGCAGCTAAGCTAAGGCCCCCAAGGCCCCGTACAAATAGCCGAGCACGACAAACTGCACGACACGACTCGACACAACACGATGCGATGCGATGGTGCTATTCATGATTAGGTAGGTGGGTAGTTGGGTAGGCTCAAGTGTCCGGAAATGCTGCGGCTTGCTACGGCCAAGAAATCTAATCTTTTCTTTCTACGCCTATAACATTATTCCCTGCCCTCATTGTCCTCCAACCTCGTCCTGCGCCAAATCTCGAGCCAATGCCTAGTCCGCCGAGGCTCTGGCCAGTGCTTGGTGGATGTGAGGCGGGAACCGATACTTGAGCTGACTCGTGTATGTCGTCAGGTCCATCGTCATCTGTTTGAGCCCAGTAAACATCATCCGCCGTGTCCCCTCGTTGCCGCTGTACTGTCCGCTCATGAGCCGTTCCTTCTGGTTCATGCAGCATGCCAAAGTCCACATCAACAAGTTGGGCACATTCATCGACACGCTTTGGGACAGCCCAGAGAACTTGGATGCGTAGTGTCGAATGATGGCCGGGTCGCCGTTGGCATCGAGAGGTAGAATCTCCAACACTCGTATTCTCTGTTGGCAAGTTAGTTAGCCGGCTTTGTTCGTTTCGTAGTCCACTTGAACACATCAATCCGCTGTGACTTACGTCTAGACTCTCTGGCCATTGCCCGGTTTCCACCATGCCCTTGATCTCGCTCATCTGCAGCAAGAGATGGCATGCGATCCGGTTATGTTCCTCAATCTTGGTGTAGAACATGGCGTCCTTCCCGTACATCCCCACCATGGTTCTTGCTAGGTCTACTGGGTCGTCGATGGAGGCCAGACTGAGACTGCTGCCAGGCTGGACCTCGACCTCTTTACCCTCTGCTCGAGGCTTGACTGGTTGAAGTCGCAACGGGTCTTCGCCAATGTCGAGTGAAATGGCCTCGCTCAGCGCCCGACTCACAATCGTCACCACACTGTCGTAGTCCTCTGCGAGATGGTACAAGAGTACTGCATCCGTCGTTCTCCCATTGTCGTCCGCATATCTAGCAGCCTGCAGCGTAACCGCTTTGACGAAGTCGTCCTCCTCGCGAAGCCCAATGAGCGGGCCACGTTCTTCAACCAAGCCAACAATGCGACGTCCGTCAGGTCGGATATCGCCAATCAGCTTGCTGAACTCCCGGGTCTCCAATATCAGCTCACGAAGAGCAAGGTGGCACAGCTCGGCCTGCTGTCTTCCGGCGTCGCCATCTAAATCTGCATTGAGGCACATCAATGCCAAATAGTCAACCGCTGATCCAACGTCAGCCGCTCTGAAGTCACGAGTGTAGTAGCCCAGCATCCTGCCAAAGCTGACCTGAGCTTGGTTTCGAGTGTTGAAGGTGACAAGGTCATTGGGGTTAGCGAAGGGATCGGCTGGCCGCAGGAGACCGTAAAACTCGAGACCAATCGCGAAATGGACAGCATCAACGTAAGAGAAGGGATACAAGTACTGGATCGCCTGCTCGAACTGACCCGACAAGACCTGAAGGAAGAAGTACATGCCAAAGGTGCCGTTAGAATCCTCAGCTGGCGTCTTTGGGAAGTGTTTGGCGCCAATATCACGAATGGTCTGTTGCAGATCTATCAACGTGAAGGATTCGCTCTGAAGATCGCCTGTTTTGTCGGATTCCCGAGCAAGATTGAATTGAAGCCATATCCAGTCGTTGATCTCTGTGTTCAACCCCTCGAGCTGGCGGTTGATGATCTCGCAACGGCCAATAATCTTGTAACAGGCCATCCGGAATGGATCGATGCTGTTTTCAGGGGCGTTGCGCGCTCGTTGCGTATACTCGTTGTTGCAGCGCTCTTGTAGTTGCCGTCTCAGCCGCCTGTCTTCGTTTGACGCATACTCAAGCAAGTACGACGAGAAGGTACGGTCAATTGTACGGAATATCGTCGAATGTGCCTTAACGTACTCGGCCGCCTCGGTGACGTGGCCGGATCGGAGGAGATAATAGATGAGGGCCCAAATATACTCGCCGCCGACTTGCTGAAGCTCGGTATTGTCCGGCACGAGATCTCTGCGTGCGTGGCGCAAGCGAACATATGCCTTGATTTTGCTAACAACATCGGGACGACCGCCAAGATTTGCCTCACGAGGGTATTTGGTAATGAGGGTCTCGACTTCTGTAAAGAACTTATTCTCCAGAAACTCGTTGGCACCCTTGAGAATCCTCTTGCGTATCTCCACAGCTTGTGGAGCGTTGCTTTGTGCTTCAAGGTATAGCTTGGCAAATTGACGCTCTCTAGGGGTGGCGTTATTTGTGAAAGTCTCTGCCTCTGCATTCTCACCGACCATGGAAATTACGGCCTGGTACGCCTCCACAACCTGCTGTGCGTGTCGGTCGCCTGATCTGCTCTCGACATCGCTCAATTCGTGGAGGAGGGGGTAAGGTCTTTGCTCCAGTCGGTGACGGTTGAGCTCTCGGATCTTGTCTGCAAGCTTTCCCTGCTTCTCTCGCAAGAATCGGTCATCCACAGAGGCCGCGCCATTCATCGATGAATTCTTTCCAGACTGGTTCTCCACATCGGTGAACTCGGGCTGGTGGGAGCCGATTTTGCTGGGTGTACCAATGACAGACTTCTGTAGACCTGATCTGCCAAAAGTGCTAGCTCGGTCGCCAGTTGGGGTTGAGCGTGCGGCCTTGGTCCGTCGAGAGCGGCCAAAACCTCCTACGGACTCCCTGGGCGCCCCAGCATTGTTATCGGGGCCGCTGTCTCTAGTCTGAATCCCGAAGTGTTCGTAGATTCGCTTCCTCTGCGCATCCCATTCCATCGTGATATTATCCTCGAGGAAATTGTCGAACTCCTTGGCCGATCTCTCCAGTCCCTCGGCAATCATGCTAAGTGTTGTCTTTGTCTGCAGGTTGGCAAGGTATGTATCGACGTCTAGCTCAGAGGGGCCAGCATTAGAGGCCGGGCGGTCGACGCGACCGGCTTGGATATCGAAGTAGTTCAGATCTTTCACAGCTGCGCCTGGATCAACACCCGAGGCAGCAAGCATATACTGGGCTCTGTTGCTTTGGAGGGGGTCTTGTGCGCGTGGGCCTAGGTTCCGGAGCTTCTGGCGCAAATCGCCCAAGCCAAGCTGAAGGCTGGGAAGATCCTCGAGGGCCGTCTCTCCAGCGGCTTGTTTCTTGCTCTTTGCCAATAAACTATCGAAATAACCAGTCGTGGGGCCCTGCGACTGCGCATTGGTAGCATTGCCTGCTGACTGTTGCTGTGAAGCAGCGAATAGCCCCGAGGTTCCTTGGTTGTTCGTCGAAAGCCCCAATGAACCGAACGGTGATGGGTTGGTCGGTTGGTTCTGGTTCGCCAGAGTTGAGCCGAAGGCACTGCCACCTGCTTGAGGTTGGGTTGTCGTCGTGTTCGCGAAGGGTGAGGGCGATTGCTGCTGGTTTGTAGTACTACCAAGACCGGCGAAGAGACCTCCTAGCTTGGGAGTCTGGTTGGCCGTATTTTGCGAAGGCTGCGCCGGCGTGGTCGACCCAAACAAATTGCTACCCGTATTGGCGGGAGTAGTAGACGCAGCGAACGGCGAGGGCTTGCCCCCGAATAAGCCCGACATGATGTTTCAGGGAGCTTTCTGGTGATCTCAAAACAAATACACGAGCGAACTGTCACAGCAAGGCCAAAGCGATGCTGGTGTTGTTATTCCAGGTAGAATCCCGTTAGCGAAAGCTGAGAAAACATTTGGGACGGAAATCAACAAGGCGGGAACGGTTTGTAGCTCGGGTGGATCTTTTTAGTGGGTCACATTTTGCGGGTGTAGACAAGTACACGCCTAACCCAGCTTGACAGCACCTTCCAGCTTAAACTTGGGTGCCTTAGGTACTTCACTTTTTATACTGACCTACAGGTGCCTAAGGTGTCTTGAGTACAGCTTTGGTTTAACCCCCAACCAAGCAACATCGGGGATCACAGAAACAAAGGCCTTTACTGTACATAAGTCCACTTAGGAATTCCAAATACCCTGCAGCGAAATGGGTTAGATCAATGCCTAACCGTCCAGGCAGTCAAACTCGGTTCGGTGGTGATTAAGTTGGGTATATTTCATTGAATCGTGTCAGTAAGTTAGTTACAACGCCACCTGCTCTTTGGGTATATCATCATCAAATCTCGCATCAGTCATGAGCATCATAGGCGTCCTCTACGAGAATCACCACTGTTAAGGTTGCCGCATATGTCTCTCGGATTGCACACGCCATGCTTTCGCCTAGTGTTAGCTGCTGCTTCTGCTTCTACAGAGCATGCCCCGGGGACAAAGGTCTAATAAGACTTACCATGTCTTGTTAATATCCGCCACCACAGCGCTGTGGCCCCAGTGCGAACACCAGGCTCTTGCTAAGACCTCGTTGTCTTTGGCCCCACAGGCTTCTACGACGAGAACTCTTTCTTCATCGTCATCTGGAATCATTGGCCGCAATGGCTTGCTGCCTCCGACCGGTGTCGAGTTCGCGCTCCGCTCGTCGAGCCCGGCCAAATGGCCCCAATCCTGAAGGTGGATGATCTCGTCCACCTTCATGGCCGTGTAAACATAATCAAAGAAGAGAGGATGTGGTCCCTCGGAACAAGGCCAAGCGTTGATGAAGCATACATCGTACGAGAGTTGTAAAGGCCAGGGGGTACCATCAATCGTAAACTGGATTGAGGCATCAAACCACCTGGGACCCCTATCTTGGTGGTGCTCCGGAAGTCTGTGGAGACTCAACGACTTGACTCGAACCGCATCGACGTCATCTCCAATATCTGGCGTTAGAAGTTCGTATTCTTTGACTGGAAAAACCTCCGCTGGAGGCCCTAGGGGATCGGATCGTTCACTCATAGAAGTTACATCATCCGCGGTAATACGGTGTCGTGGCCGTCTTGAGCGGATTCGGGCAATCTGCGAAGGGCCAAGATCGACACAAGGTTGGGCTGGACCAATCCAGCCTGCCACCTCGAGACAAGTCGGCGCAATGACCTTTCCTACAATCGAAGACGATGACCAATATGTATAGCTATCGCGGTACTGGAAGCCACAATGTGGGTGAATATGGGTGAGAAGTGCAAGCGAATCTGTGTCTTCATCCGGATCGATATCGACCAGAGAGTTCATAATCAGGAATGGAAATGTCGGCTAAACAAAGATTGGTCAGTATTTACTTGCGAAGGTTGACTATTTATCTCGGATAAGATGGTGTTAGTCGATAGACTTACTCCAGGCAAAACTAGACCGCTGAAGAAAGCCATTGTATCTGTATCGGGTTACATTAGCAGGCGTGAAATAAATCAAAGTCGAACTACATCGTGTGAATCTTATACTACCATAACCACGTGCGGAACTTGAAAGTAGCTGGTATCCCACAACAGCAGATGAAGGTTGATGGGTGGGACTAAGCGAAGGAGATGCTACTTACGAGAACTGATGTCCAGCGCACTTCCATCAACAGCCCCCTTTTTCAAGGCGTCTAGAGTTTCACCGAGATTCGGCCACTTCATCATTTGCGCAAACCGCTTGAGCATCCTTCCTGGCGCTTCCGGAGCTTGAAACGAAATCGCACTTCATCGGCCGTCTTGCCGTACTCCTCGATCCGGATATTGTCTTTCCAACGACGGGAAAGAGCGAGGTTCCACTGTATTTTAGGAGGGATCTTCTCCATAAGCTTCGACTTGGCCCAATCATCATGTAAACTCGAGTTTATCCGGATATCCAACTCGAGGCTCAACAGCAACTGGTGAAAGAACTTGAGGTATTGTGGGTGGTTCGCGGGACTAGTGTCGAAGATGAATTTGGTGACGACTTGATTCTTGGGGATGGTGAAATCCAGCCAATCTGGACGAGAGAGAACCATGATAAGATCTGTGATCTGGCGGTCCATCGATATGTGTGGGCTTACGGCCTTGTCTGGGCCATTCAAGAACCGCTTGTATAGATTCCTGTACATTAGTTGATCATGGTCGTCTTCGAGTCCCACTTCTAGCTCTTTCAGGCGCTCAAATATCTGAGCCAGGGTAACTTCCCGAGGGCTTATTCCGGGTCCCGTAATTCCATCATGGGCGGTATCATGCTGGATAGGAATACCCATTCGTTCAGCGTGATGGTTCCTGGCCTACTGCCGACGCCAAACGCCTGGCTAGGTTGCTCTAGGGTGTCCCAAGGGTAAACAGGCGCACTGGAGCCTTGGATGCGGATTGTCATCAGCTGCGTCATCGAATCATGTGCATTCGCTGCATCGGTTTCGTCGCCCTTGTTTCCTGCTGTCGTCGCGTAGAGGACGTAGTACTGCTCCGGCCTGTGAGGGATTGGCCGTTTGTGTCCCTTATGGGCCGGAACTCCTCTGGAGATCAACTCCATGGCAAGGCCCAGCGTCAGCTCTTCTTGGCTGGAAATGCCTGGTGGCGGCCATTCGGAGAGAGGAGACGACTCGTAGCTGTGACCGTTGGCCTCTTCACGGCCTTTCCCTTTGGCGTCCCTTGGGTTCGCGCGGCGCGGCCTGCGACGAGCGCTAGGTATGTCCGGGTCCTTGGGTATCCGTCTGCGTAGCACTGCATCCCCCCTCGCTCACCCGCCTTGGCGGCTCCTTTGCCTGCGTGCACGTTAGCCGCAAACTACAAGTAGGATGATGAAGATAATGTATGCGAACCAATTTCCCATGAGGCGCCCGAGCCTTGCTCATCGACCGGCGGAGCCCTGCCCAAAAGCCTTTCTTCTCGTCATTCATCTTTCAATCGAGTCTCTTCTCTCTTGAGATCGCTTTGGGTGTGGCGGGTGGAGGTGCACTATTTGCGCAGAGATCAATAAATTTGCCGTCTTTCAATACATTGAGTCGGATGAGGCTGAGTAAAAAAATACGCGTTCAATGATGTGGCGATATGAGCTTTTGGTGAAGGTCAATGAATCAGCAAATCAGAATCGCCCACGAGTGTGTCTGGCGCAGATGCCTTCATGTCACTTGTGAAACGTCCCGAAGCATGAAGAAAAGTCCGGACGGTGATATTGTTTGGTTGTTGAAGCGACCGGGGCCTAGTCCTGATCAAATCAAAACAAACTGGCTGATTGACTGCTGGCTATCTCAAGAACATGGATTTGTCCGTGCAGAAGGTTGACACGATCAAATCGAAACCGAAATTATGCATGAAATGAAGGCTATGATAACCCACCACCTGCACCAATTCATCAAACGTACTCCGTACACCAGTGGCTACTTGACTGGTGTATGTTGCTGAAACCAGTGCTGCAACTTTTGGAGGTTGTAAGGACTCAGGAGCTCTCCCGGAAACGAGACAAGGTGTTCTCTTCAGCGTAAAGGGCTTTCGGGGAAGTGAGCCCAACACGAACGATCTTTCCACGTCAACCATGAGCAATACTCGACTTGGAGCTGTAGTAACAGGCTGCTCCCATTCCAAACGGATGGGAGCACTCTTGCATAGATTCAACCTGAAGCTATTCATTCACTCACTTAAAAGGCAGATAATAAGTCCTTCAATGTTGTAAATATTGAGTTTTTATATAATTCAGGGCGCAACTAGGAATATTTTAGCGTCCAAGTGGCTTTCCTTGAATACTTAAGGTATCCATGGCAAATGGATATTAGATCGGCATAAGGGACAACCTAGACTTTCGTCTGCAACCCTATGTACAAAACCATACAGCGACTTTGGGCGTCCATATGCAGTTCGTATATTCAGCTATGCCAAGAAGAATCGCTGATTGGGTAAAACAGGTTGGCCATGCCCGGCCTGGTGGTATCTTTCCCGTTCTTGGTCCGGCGCAAAAAACGATTTCAAGACCACATGGTCTTCTTGCCAGACATTTGCGGTGAGAGAGGGAGGGATGCTTAACCGACAAGGCATCGGACATACATGCAACCATCCCAAGAGTCTCGACCTCTTCAACGGTGCAGTTGTGCGGATACAACGGGTTCCATGGAAGAGTCTAGCCACCCCACCCCAGCCCGGACGGCCCACAGAGATCAATCATACCCTTACTATACCCGACCGACTATCAAGCTTGGCAGCATAGAAAGAGCTGGACGATACGGTCATCTACACATGTACATGTAGGCGTGCCTGATGATGACGAGATTCCCGTGGCAACCTCACGACAGGCACTTGGCTGCTCGGTGCAAAGGGCCAGACATCTCAATACAATCGTTTGATGAAGAACCATAACTCAATAAATCATGATTTCGACACTGCTGGCTCTACCCACCTGGCCTCACCCAAGTCAGTGCAGTCGGTCTCTAGATGTTCGCGAGAGGCGGCAACAAATCATGCATAGATGTAGTACAACACACAATGTGATCAGGCAGCTTTTCCCACCTTGCAGCCAGCAAGCAAGACAGCACAAGAAGTCACGATAGTCGGTCAACCCGGAGTGCCGGATCACGGTCCTGTGTAAGAGGGAAACCCCCAGCGTTCCACCGGAAGACTCAATTCGTAGCTACCCCACCCCCATACGGTGAGATGGGGAGACAATCACTACCCATTAGAACCCTGGGGGAGGGGGGGGGGCCTGGGGTTTGCCCCGCTGCCCCCCACCTCCAACTACAGACTGTCGGTTCTGATCAGTGATCAACACCAGACTGCAGCAGGATGGCAGCCCGTCTAGGCAGATGTAGTCCAAATTGATAGGTAGGAATACCGACTGCCAGGGTACCGTGGGGTAGGTACGGATGCACCGGTGAGGTCATTCGACATGGGGCCATATACCTTCTAGCTCTGTCTGCCAACGTATGGTTCAAAAGGTAGACGTGTGAGTACTTTAAGTAACCTACAAAGCAAAATACAGATCAACCCCCCGTGCAACTACCTAGGCTTTCTTTTCTTGCTCCAAAGCTGCATATTTGTCTAACACTATTGTGTGATCGGATTGGATCGGATTGGTCTGGCCTACACACCTCGACACATACCCTGTTGTACCTACTTACGCAAGAGTAAAAGAAAAGCACACAAACTCCCCCCGTCATCAAGACAAGCCACCCACGCATGCCGCGTGCAACAACCTCAAGTCAGCTTCCGCCACGCCGCCATTCGTTCGCTTGCTCGCACCTCCCGGGCACCCTCAACCGTTGAGCTGGATCCCTGGTCCTGGATAGGACTACCGGCATCGGATCACACGATGGAGTACGTAGCCCTGGATGGATCAGCGTCTTGTCTCGTGTCTCAAAGCTAGTTTGTATTCACTGCAGGACAATGGCACTTGCTGACAGAATTCACTGCCTCATAGTACTCGCAATGCTATTCTCATTGAAAACAATGTACGTTTGCTTGACCACAACCCCTCCAAACAAAAACCTGGCCTGCCCACTCCTTACTCTAATCCAAGTCCCCCTTCCCAAATCCTTTACCACACACTTCGTGAAAATCAAGCAAAATGGAACCTGAAATGATTCACCTCGTTCAGGATTACTTCATCGGTATCGACGTAGGTACTGGCTCAGCCCGGGCCTGTCTCATCGATTCTACTGGAGACATCAAGGCTTTGGCTTCGGAAGCCATCAAGCTCTGGCAACCCCAGACTGGTTATTATGTAAGATGACAAGAACCTTCCTCCGCCAAAGGAAAGGCACCCATGGCCCCTAACACTTTTATCACACAGGAACAATCCACAACAGACATCTGGGCCTGCATCTGCTCATGCGTGCACAAAGTCCTCCACCAATCCAGCATTGATCCCAACACGATCAAGGGAATTGGGTTTGACGCTACATGCTCACTGGCTGTCTTCTCCCACGACACAGACGAGCCCGTCGCCGTTACTGGGCCAACCTTTGAGGACGATGGTAATGCCAGAAACGTCATTCTTTGGCTGGACCACCGACCTGTGGATGAGACGGAGAAGATCAACGCAACCGGCCATAACCTGTTGCGCTATGTTGGTGGTAAGATGAGCATCGAGATGGAGATCCCCAAGGTCCTGTGGCTCAAGAACAACATGCCGCCTGAGCTTTTCGACCGATGCAAGTTCTACGATCTGGCAGATGCCCTGACCCATCTGGCAACCGGTAGTGAGACACGAAGCTTCTGCAGCACTGTCTGTAAGCAGGGCTTCGTTCCTGTCGGTGTGGATGGCAGTGTCAAGGGCTGGCAGGAGGATTTCTACGAGACCATTGGCTTGGGCGATCTAGTGAAGGACAACTTCAAGCGCATGGGAGGAGTCAACGGGGTGGTGAGCCTATTTCCTTGAGAGTCAGTCTTTCACCCGTACGAGCAAAACGCTGACATTTGGTCCACGCAGAATGGAACGTATTTGAGCGCCGGCGAGCTGGTCGGAACGCTGTCTGAGAAGGCGAGCCGAGAGCTTGGGCTTCCTGTCAGTATTGCCGTGGGAAGTGGTGTGATCGATGCTTACGCCGGTTGGATTGGTACCGTTGGTGCCAAAGTCGATACTGAATATGGTCAGTCCGACGAGTCCTTGCCTGCAAATGACCTACCCCAGGCCTTCACCAGGCTTGCTGCCGTTGCTGGTACATCGACTTGCCATTTGGCCATGTCTGAAAAACCAGTGTTCGTCAATGGAGTCTGGGGTCCGTACCGAGATGTGTTGCTCCCGGACTACTGGATGGCCGAAGGCGGACAGTCGGCTACAGGCGAGCTTCTCAGACATGTCATCGAGACGCATCCCGCCCACTCCCAGGTTATTCCTCTTGCAGAAGCAATGCAACTCAACTTGTACGACTATCTGAACCTGCACCTACGAGAACTTGCCGAGAAGGCAAACGCGCCGTCCGTATCCTACTTGGGCCGACACTTCTTCTTCTACGGAGACCTCTGGGGTAACCGCTCGCCAGTGGCGGACCCCAACATGAAAGGTGCCGTGATCGGACTGAGTCCCGACTCGAGTGTGGATGGTCTCGCGCTCTACTACTATGCCACAATGGAATTCATCGCTCTCCAGACACGCCAGATTATCGAGTCGATGAATAAGTCCGGACACTCCATCGCCTCTATCTTCATGTCTGGCTCACAGTGCCAGAACGGCATGCTCATGGATTTGATGGCCACCGTGTGCGATATGCCCGTCCTCATCCCACGCTATGTGCATGCGGCTGTCGTTCACGGGGCAGCCATGTTGGGGGCCAAGGCAGCAAGCGCTGGTGCTGATGGCACCACGGAGAATCTCTGGACCATCATGGATCGCATGAGCAAGCCCGGACGTCTCGTTAAGCCCGGCACGTCCAAGGGCGAAAAGACTCTGCTAGACGCCAAGTACGAGGTCTTCTTGGAGCAATGCCACACGCAACAAGACTACCGCCGCAAGGTTGACAAGGCTACAGCTGCTTGGATTGAGGAATTTGGAGGTAACAACTAAAGGGGCTTTGCAAGCGATGTTTTCAGTAATGTGGCGATGGCAATCGCTGCCATGTCTGCATGTCAGCCAGAAGCCCTGTTGTATTCCATGCATCACTCAGCCGGCAGCCGCGTTCCGGTTGTCCAGATCCATCAGTGGTCTTGCTGTCAATCTATACGATTGGGGGCATTACTTTGTCTCGTAGCTAGCCCACGATCAGAGTAGAGGTTCCATGGGCCAAATCAATACGTCTCGTCTAATCTCCGCTGTCTTCGCTTTGATTCGTAAACCGCAGTGACATCTGGGGTTGGCCGTAACCGTGGAATCTTTGTTTGTATCCAGTAAATCACTCGGTAAATGGAGAGGACTAATATTTGCCAGGGCATCGTCTAACAGACCGGCATCAATGATGAAGACATTTACACAAATGTAAGGTTAGATAGCCGTAAACAAGGGGACCCGGGAATCCGGTCGATCACCAACTTCACCAAGATCTTACGCAGTTGCTAGTCCGAGATAATTGAAAGCACGCTTCCAACTGGTGGATTCCCATTTCACCAACTAATGCAACAATCTAACCTATACAAAGTTTGACATATCCAAGCCGCTGATGATCTCTGGCACCTTCATCAATCTCTGTGAAGACATTTGGTGCACCCAGTACGATGCAAGCAAATTACCACCCCTACTCGTTCATTCCCATCCACCCTAAGGCAGTGTCGATGGGATATCCCGTTTTCCCAAAAGACAACTCGATTTACTAGCCACCCATTCGCTGTGAAGTATCTGACCGCAAAGTTACAGAAACGAGCATCTCACAGCTCGCCAATAGCATATTGAGGGATAGTGGCATTCCCACTATGAGTGGGCCCGTCGTCCTCACCGCGAGCCCTAGCAAAGGCGGCGCGGTACGCGAAGACAAAGTTGAGAATCAAGGCGATCATGAGCGCCACACTGACGCAAAGAGGGCCAATGAGGTTATCAAAGTCCTTACCGGAACGCTCGACAATCATGTTGCGGCGTCGGTGGAGCATGAAGTAGCCCCATACGCCGGCCATGACGGCGATGGCGATGTAGGCGATGCCCATGCACTCGGCCAGGAAGTTCTCGCCGGCCGCCGTGTAGAGACCGACCGCGAGACTGCCGAGCAGTATGCAGATGTGCTGCCACTTGAGGAACGTGCGCTCGTTGGCCAGCCAGACCTTGGGCTCGATCTGCAAGGGGCCCGCGTTCTTGAGCCAGGTCTTGGGCTCGACGACACCCTCGGGCAGCTTGGCACGGTCACGGTCCCGCTTGAAACGGGCGTAGCTGGCTATGGAAAAGCCGGGGAATACGGAACTCGACGTCCTGTAGTTACGGTCTCCTTCCGTAGCAGTGTCATCTTCCTGGCTTTCGTCTCGGGCCCCATTCCCATTTGCAGGGCGTGCTGCATCAGCTTCGGCCGCAACACGTTCAGACATATATGACTTTCCAACGGGTGAGCTAGCAGCTGGCTTGTACGAGCCCGATCCGGCCTGCTTTCCAAGGAAGCTGCCTACTACCTGCTCATTCTCAGCTCGGCGGGCCTTCCTCTGCTCCTCTTCCTCGAAGGCCTTGTGGGGGTCCTTGCGGATATCCGTCTCCAGATCGCTAAGCCAGAAAGGCAGATTGTTGACATAATCCTCGAACAAGGACGCGACACCATGAGCAAACTTGGAGAACCTAGGGGCGGAATGGACAAGATGCGAAGCCATCAGATCCTCGACCCACGCCGGCCTCTTGCGGTTGGCGCCTTCCTTGATTTTGATTTCAAGGACGGAGTAGGGGAACTTTGAGACCTCGCTCTGGTTGATGTTTGCGAAAGGGTAGGTCATGTTGCTGTTGTCGATATCCGTCCTGTGCCATTGCCGAGGATCGCGACAGGGTCGATCCTTATCCAGGGTATCTTCGCGGATAAAGGCAATATTGGAGTCGATGGCAACCCTCACGCGGTCGTCGGCAGGCCTCTGGAACGCAGCTCTAGTGTAATTTGCCCGAACCACTGGCTCAAGCTTGTTTTGAGTGACGAACTTCTGGAGTTCTCCGACGATGGTTCGGAAGGATTCGACTTGTTCGGCCTCCTGGCCTTGACGCTCCATCTTCTCGATCGTCTTCTCCATAGTATACTCGCCATCAATGAAGGATTTGATGTATTTGTCCTTGATGCTGAATTTCTTTTCCTCACTGCTGCCATTCTCATGGATGATTTTCTGCTCTATGAGGATATCGGGCTTCGTGCTCAACTGGCCATACCAGCGGAGTCGCAAGGACGAAGTATCGGTCTGGCGCTCCACCTTTCGAGTGTAGAGGTCGAACTTGGAGTTATCGAAGTAAAGCGAAGTGATACTTGGATCTTCGCTGCCGTCGACTTCCTTCGAGGACGAGTCGCTGTAAACGAGAGCAGGAAGCCGGCGCCCGATCAGAGCCTTCACTTCGAGCAGGTTGTCGGGGTGAATCCAAACTAAAGACCCCAGGGTTAGCTGCCATGTATACTGGTATATGTTCCAAGATCAATATCTTACATTTTTGGGCCGTGTATTTCTCGCCATTGTGGACCTCCTCCTGGTGCTCCAGGTCGGGAAGCTGGAGCTGCTCTCCCTCGTCGAGATGGGAGTCGATAATATAGTACATGGTGGACAGCTTCTTGAGGAGCGGGGTGTAGGCCGACTCGGAATTGAGACCACGGTTGGACAGGGTCAGCCTCATCAGAGGTCGCACCTTGTAGCGATCACCCCGTTTCCGGTCATGCTTCTTGACAATCTTGAGGAAGCCGGTGTAGTTGGCGCTGCTGTACTTCTTGAGCTCCCTGACTTCGTTGGTGATGGCGTCGAGTTCGGCCTTGAGTTCCTTCAGCCTCGAGTTAGCAATGTCGGACTTGGGCTTGTCGTCGGTCGGGGCCATTTCCTTGAGCTTCTCGAAGGCGACCTCGACGCGGTCCTTGAGGGTGTCGAGCTCCTTCTCCTGGAACCTGGCGACCTTGTCGAGCTGGACGTTGAAGATCTCATCGCAGAACTGGTTTTCGTCCTCTTCGGTCCAGGCCTGGTCGTCGTCCTTGCGGTCCTCGCGGAGCAGATTCTTGAGCTTGGCGTAGTCCATATACTGGGCCTTCCATGGCGCGTATACGGACTGCTGCAGCGTCTTGCCGAAACGCATGGTGCCGAGGCTGAGTCTCAGTATATTATGTACAAGACAATTTGTAGAAAAAAGGCTATTGAAGCTAGCCGACCCTGCACTGCGGCGTCCAGAGATCTGCGCTGCGGTACAATAACACTAGTGGCGAGTGAGCAAGGGAATAGCTAGCAATATATGTATTCTGCTGCTAAAATGATTAAATTGTTGTGTTATGTTGCTTGTTTAATAAAACAAAAAAAAGAGACGGTAAGGCAAGTAACAATCCCATGTAAACATTGAGCACGACATGGTAGGGCGAAAAAGGACTCGATCGTCAAAGCAACGTGCGAATGGGCTAACCTAACGGCTCAATGCTAAAGTTTCGTCACTGTTCTCCATATCCGACCCATGTCTCCCCCCACTAACCGACATCTCGCTACTGCCACCTGCGCTGCCCATATTTGCCCGAGCTGCCTGTCTTCTCCAATTGACCAATCAGTGGGCTGGACATGTGACACGTGCCTAATGCTGCGGGAAAACTGCCCAATACACTAGCTTGGCCGAACTACCTACTCCATCGCCGTGCCTGATATATTGCGTACGGAATCTCACGACAAGAATTCCGCTAGAAAGTCATTCTGGCGATAGGTGATAGGATAGATCGGCTAGCAGTGCGCGTGAACCAGGACACAAACAGATCCGAAATAAGCATGATTTAAGTAGGTTACGAGATACACAGATCTGGAACCCCGGTCACTGGGGAAGCGATCTACAACGAAGAGTAAGACATCGGTGTATCAAAATACTCATGTACTATCATTTACTATCATGTACCATAAAGAACCGAAGAACTTAGTCATAACTATGTACAGGGTAATGGCTCGATCTGTATTGTGAAACAGACGAACGAGCGTAGGGGAAATGCAACCGGGGGAAAAACATCATGCTTGCCGTGGCCTACTGCCATTTTTACTTCCCCCTTTTGCTCATGGTATCATAATCAGTTCTGTTGGAGACGTTTTGGTCTCGCCTCGCCCGACCTTGCTCCGTACACCCAAAAATCTATTTGTCGACATAAGCGTACACCTGTCCTGCCTTCGGTGCTCATGCTTGAACCTGCGTATGGTTATCGCCATGAACAGCTTGGAAGGTTTCTTGAGCAGTACGCTTAACGATACCGCCAGTTACGGGCAGGCTGGTGCACTTCTCCAGGTAGAGATCGATCTCACGAGCTGCTTGTCGGCCCTCGTTGATGCCCCTGCAGTTGAATTGTTAGTATACTTGTGCCGCTTGAGTACCGGAAGAGTCAGGGGGAAAACTTACCAAACGATCAGTGATTGTCCACGGCGGCAATCACCTGCCGCGAATACACCCTCGACGTTGGTGGCGTACGAGCCGGCAGGGGTCTTGACGTTCTTGCGGCCATCCTTCTCAATATCATCGCCCAGGACACGAGCCTCCGGTCCGAGGAAACCCATAGAAAGGAGGACCAGGTCAGCGGGGAAGAACTGCTTGCTGTCCTCCAGTTTCTTCATGTCCCAGCCACCGGAAGCGGACTTGGTCCACTCCACGCGGATCGTGTTGATACCCTTGACGCGACCACTGCCGTCGTCAACGAATTCCTCAGACATAATGCAGAACTCACGGGGGTCCTTGCCCATGTGCTGCTCGACCTCGCTGTGGCCGTAGTCAACACGGTAGATACGGGGCCACTGGGGCCAGGGGTTGTCGCGGCCACGTTGCGGCGGAGGCTGAGGCAAAAGCTCAAAGTTGATAACCGACTTGGCACCGTGGCGGACTGAGGTACCAATGCAGTCGTTACCCGTATCACCACCGCCAATGACGACGACGTTCTTGTCCTTGGCAGACAGGTAAGATCCATCTTGGAGTTCAGAGTCGAGTAGGGACTTGGTGTTCTTGTGCAGGAACTCCATGGCGAAGTGGATACCCTCAAGGTTACGGCCCTTGATGGGCAAGTCCCGAGCGACAGTAGCACCGGTAGCAATGACCACAGCGTCATTTTGGGCCTTGAGGTCCAGCAGAGAAACATCCTCGCCAATGACAACTCCCGTCTTGAACACAATACCCTCAGCAGCCATGAAGTCAGTTCGTCGCTTGACGATGCGCTTGTCGAGCTTCATGTTGGGAATACCGTACATAAGCAAACCACCGGGTCGGTCGGCACGCTCATATACAGTAACGTTGTGCCCGGCCTTGTTCAATTGATCAGCGCAAGCGAGACCGGCAGGTCCCGAGCCAACTATGGCGACGTTCTTGCCAGTTCGTACCTCAGGCGGCTTAGGCACCATCCAACCCATCTCGAAGCCTCGGTCAATGATGGCGCACTCGATCGACTTGATACCAACGGGATCTTCGTTGATACCAAGAACGCAGGCACCTTCGCAAGGCGCAGGGCAGACACGGCCGGTGAACTCGGGGAAGTTGTTCGTCATGGTAAGACGGTTCAGAGCATCTTGCCATTGTCCACCTACATACTCTCGGTGTTAGCACTACTCTTTTTGGAATAAACGGGATGTCTCAGGAGGGAATAAAGGCAACTCCTCGAATGAACGATGCGTTTACCCCCCTGAGACACTGGGATAACGAGGAATAACGGTTGGAATAGGAAGGTATAATTACCAAAGACAAGCTCATTCCATTTAGGAATGATGTTGGAAATGGGACATCCAGAATCAGACTGGCAGAACGGTACACCACAGTCCATGCATCGTGCTGACTGGTATTTCAACTCATCCTCGTCAAGACGAGTAGACAGCTCCTGCCAGTCCTTGGTTCGGGTCTTGGTACTACGGTACTTCTCGGATCGCCGTTGGTATTTCATGAAACCCTTCGTCTTGTCAAGAACCAGAGACCGCTTCTTCTCGGCGGCATTGTCACCAACAGCTTCCTCCATGTCCTGAAGCTTGTTGGATTTGTCCTCCTTTTTCTTAGCCTGGACACCGGATACGATGGGTAGGTTGTACTCGGCACGCTTGGCCTCGGCGGCCTTGGCGGCTTCCTCCTCGAGCACGTGCTTGTAGTCCACGGGCAAGACCTTGACGAAGCGTGGCAGAGCGCGGTTGAAGTCAACCAGGATACGAGCTGCAAGTTCTGACCCGGTGTAGTGGTGATGGTCTTCAATGAGACCTCTCAAGAAAGCGATCTCACCAGGTTCTGACACTTCTGATGCCTCAACCATCTCCATGTTGAGCTTCGAATGGAAGTCGCCGTGAATGTCGAGCACGTAGGCGATACCACCAGACATACCGGCAGCGAAGTTGCGGCCAGTGTTGCCTAGAATTACGATGCGACCACCAGTCATGTACTCACAGCCATGATCGCCAACACCTTCAACAACAGCGGTGGCACCGGAGTTTCGAACCGCAAATCTCTCAGCAGCGATTCCACGGAAGAAGCAGGTTCCAAGAGTGGCACCGTACAAACAGACGTTTCCAATCAGAACATTCTCCTCAGCCTTGAATACAGCCGATCGAGGAGGATAGACAATAAGTCGACCGCCAGAGAGACCCTTGCCGACGTAGTCATTGGCATCTCCCTCCAACTCCAAGGTAACACCAGGGGCAAGGAAAGCACCGAAAGACTGGCCTGCGGATCCCTTGATGTTGACGTGGACAGTATCCAGAGGAAGACCAGCCTCACCATAGCGCTTGGAGATCTGGTACGAGAGCGACGTACCCATGGCGCGGTCCGTATTGACAATGTCACACTCGATTCTGGAGGGGAGACCCTTGTCCAATGTCAACTCGGCCTCCGAGATCAACTTGTTATCCAAGCGGACGTAGAGCCGGTGATCTTGCTTCCTCACATTGAAGGTAGCAACGCCGGGTCTCAACTTGTGAGCGGGCGTCAGGATAAGTGAAAGATCGATGTTGGCAGTCTTGTTAGTGCGCAACTCGTCACGGGTCTTGAGAACCTCAACGTGACCCACCATCTCGTTGATGGTGCGGAAACCAAGCTGGGCCATAATAGCCCGGAGCTCGTTGGCCACATAGTAGAAGAAGTTAATCACATGCTCAGGGGTACCAGTGAACTTCTTTCGTAGTTCCGGTTCTGGATTGCAATGCCTATAGGGCAGCTGATTGGTTAAGTTAGTATCGATATATATTATAAGAAAGATTAAGAGTGTATTAATAGGAGAAATAGATACGGGGTCGACAAAAAAGAAATTGATAAAGATAAGAATAGATTTAATAAAGGCACAAACTGGTTTGAGATAGTGAAGAATGACGATGAACAGAAAAGCAGGGGAACGAGTAGCTGGATAAAGGGGGAACTTACGTGTTCAAGTGACATTTGCGCATCATGATGCAGCCCATCGCAATCAAGGGAGTCGTAGCGAAACCCCACTCTTCGGCACCGAGCAAACAGGCGATGGCAACATCACGACCGGTGCGGAGTTGACCATCTGTCTGCACAACCACACGGCCACGGAGATCGTTCAGAACAAGGGTCTGATGGGTCTCGGCGAGACCCAGCTCCCACGGAAGACCCGCGTACTTGATACCCGTCCATCTAGATGCTCCGGTACCACCATCATGGCCAGAAATCAGAATGTGGTCAGCCTTGGCCTTCGCGACACCAGAGGCGACAATACCAACACCTGTCTCCGAGACAAGCTTCACAGAGACACGAGATCGGGGGCTGGAGCACTTGAGATCGTAGATAAGTTGCTTCAGATCCTCAATGGAATAGATGTCGTGGTGGGGTGGGGGCGAGATAAGACCGACACCAGGAGTCGAATGACGAGTACGAGCGATGGACTTCGAGACCTTGTGGCCAGGTAGTTCACCACCTTCACCAGGCTTGGCACCTTGAGCCATCTTGATTTGGAGCTCATCAGAGTCGGCCAGGTAGGCAGATGTGACACCAAATCTTCCAGAAGCGACTTGCTTGATGGCAGATCTCATGGTATCGCCATTGGGCATAACCTGGGACCGCTCGGGGTCCTCGCCACCTTCACCAGTGTTTGATTTACCTCCCAGCCTGTTCATGGCAACGGCAAGAGTGGAATGAGACTCCATCGAAATTGAACCATAAGACATGGCACCGGTGCAGAAACGTCTGACAATTTCAGTCCATGGCTCGACTTGGTCGATAGGAATTGGAGTGCATTCATCAAACTTGAAGTCAAGCATTCCACGAAGGGTGCATGCCTTAATCTGCTCGTACTCGGAACGAGAGTATGCCTCGTATGACTTGTCGTTCTTGGTGCGCACAGCATCCTGAATGTTGGCAATAGAAGTGGGATCGTTGATGTGAGCTTCGCCGCCATCACGCCAGTGATACTCTCCAGACTCTGGGAGACCAGTAGAACTGACGGTGTATCTGGATGAGAAACCTCTTTCGTGGAATCGGAAGGCATCCTCCGCGATCAGTTCAAATGTGATACCCTTGATGCGTGATGCGGTGCCTCTGAAGCACCGTTCAATAACTTCATCATCAATGCCAAGGGCTTCAAAGATCTGAGCACCCTTGTAACTGGCAAGAGTTGAAATGCCCATCTTGCTCATGACCTTGAGGATACCACCGTCACAAGAATGCTTGTAATTGGCAATCAGAGCATTGTCAGAGATCTTCTTGCGAATCAAACCCTCTCTGTTAAGCTTGAGGATGCACTCCATGGACAGATATGGGTTGATGGCATCAGCACCGTAGCCAAGAAGCACGCACATGTGGTGAACCTCACGAGCCTCGGCCGTCTCGAGGACAATTGCGGCCATGGAACGCCACTTGTTGCTGACCAAGTGATGGTGGACCATGCCGGAGGCGAGCAGACTGGAGACAGCGACGCGATCAGCAGAAGTCTTGCGGTCAGACAGTACAATGATTTTGTCCCTGCCCTCGATAGCGGCCGTTGCCTCGTCGCAGATGCGGTCAAGGTGCTTCAGGTATCCTGCAACGCCCTCAGACTTGGGGAAAGTAAGGTCGATAGTCTTCACAGTCCACTCTGGGTACAGCTTGGGCAAGTTCATGAGCGAGTTGAACTCGGGGATGGACATGATGGGGCTGGGAAGATGAAGCCTGCCGCACTGAGAAGAGTCCATTTCCAGCAGATTGCCTTGGGGACCGACGTAGCAGTCAAGTGACATGACGATAGATTCCCGAATAGGATCGATGGGAGGGTTGGTAACCTGAGCGAATAGCTGGCGGAAGTACTCGCTGAGAAGGCGGGGAGCGTTTGACAGGCAGGCAAGAGGAGCATCGTTGCCCATGGATCCTAGAGCTTCCTTCTCGTCTGAGGCCATGGGGGCAAGGAGAAGGCTGACTTGTTCGTAGGTGTATCCGAAAGCTAGCAGGAGAGGGTCTTCTTGGAGCTTGGACGAGTCAGGCTTTGGGGACAAGTCCATAGTCTCGGACACCTTGCTGAGAATTTTGGGCATGGAAATAAGCTCATTGTCAAGCCAGGTGCGGAAATCATGGCGGCTGGCGACCGCAGCCTTGAGCTCTGAATCGTCGATCAATCGACCAGCTTTCGTATCGACTAGGAGCATACGACCAGGCTGCAGACGGCCCTTTTGGATGACTGACTCTGGCTCAACGGGTATGGTACCAACTTCAGAAGCGCAGATGATGCGGTCATCATCCATGATATAGTATCGGCATGGACGTAGACCGTTTCGGTCGAGATTGGCACCACAGAAACGGCCATCGGCAAAAGTGAAAAGAGCCGGCCCATCCCATGGTTCCATCTGGCAAGCAGCCCATTCGTAGAATGCTGCCTTCTTAGGGTCCATAGCTGTGTTCCCTTGCCAAGCCTCGGGGACCATCAACATGACAGCCTCGGGCAGTGACAGAACACCGTTTATGGTCAAAAGTTCCAATACATTGTCAAAGGCAGCAGAATCGGAGCCACCGTCCTCAACAATGGGATACAGGTGCTCAAGCTCATCGCCGAAGACATCAGATTGCATGACACCCTCTCGGGCACGCATCCAATTCTTATTTCCACGTAAAGTGTTGATTTCACCTGGTTAATGCGTAAGCGACGAGATCCTCCTCTGGCCAGGACTAGGTTTTACTTGCCGTTGTGTGCTGCCCATCGCAGAGGCTGAGCACGATCCCACGACGGGAAAGTGTTTGTGGAAAAACGAGAATGAACTAGAGCAAAATGTGCCTGATAGTCGGCATTAACCAGATCATGGTAGTATTGATAGACCTGAACCGGCGCCAATTGTCCCTTGTAAACAATATTCTTGTTAGACAGGGAGCAAAGATAAAACCAGTTGTGAAGACCAATGGTATGGGTGGCGCGCTTTCGCAGGACATAGAGCTGTCTCTCGAACAGCCTTTCGTCAAACTTCTTCGCATCTGTTACTTCAGGGGCATTTTCAGCACCGTAAGCAGAGGTGAGCACCACAAAGGGTTGCAAGATGATGGGTTCACGAGAACGCGCAGCAGGACCAAGCAATGTAGAGTCTACAGGGGGTTCTCTCCAGCCAAGAACTTTCAAGCCTAGGGATTCAGCAATGTCTTCCAAATGCCTCTTCGACTCGTGCAGCGTCTCCTCGTCTGGCTTGAAGAACAGGTTTCCCACAGCATATTGACCCTGGGGAGGCAACCTAATGCCCTGCTCGTTTTGGAAATTCTTGATGAAGAACCTGTGGGGGATCGATGTCATGACACCGGCACCATCACCATCGCGAGCATCAGAGCCAACCGCTCCACGGTGGGTCATGTTGCACAGCAAGTTCCGAGCTGTGATCGCGAGACGTTAGTGAAAAGCCTCCAAGTTGCTTCAGATATTTATCAAATTCACTCACCATCGCTAACGATTTTGTGGCTTGCCTTGCCCTTGATGTGGCTATATAGAGTCAGGCAATGTCACGGCGAGTTTTCAAGAGGGGGTCGGGAATAGGGTAACTGCATACCAGGCAAAACCAACACCACAAGCATCCTTCTCCAAGCTAGGGTCATACAAACCCCTGTGAGGATACAGTTAGTATTGTCGTATGTTCTCACAACCAAGAAAGGGACAAAACATACTGCTTCACAGGGAGGGCACCAGCCCAAGAGCCATTGTTCTCCGTTTCATATTCATACGGATGATAAGCATCGGCCTCGGAGTCAATGTGTGTTTGTCTGTCGTCGAAGTCGGAAGGTAGGCCCATGCTAGGCAGCTAAGCAGGAGAAACCGGATTGGCCGAGAGGTTGGGTATGACAAAGGCCGATAGATAGCTGGAAGGCGACGAAAAGAGCAGCTAACGCCGCTCAACGTCAATCTGTGCAAGTGGGGAAAAGTAGGTCAGTAAAGTAAAGATGGACTAGAGCTGAGCAATTAAAATATGAAACAGAAAGATTATCCAGATGGCCCTGAGTATATATCCAGGAAGAGCTTCGCCCAGTTCACGGAGAGTTCCGTACGCCCTTGGGTCACCACAAAAGATGCGGGGTGTACCAGAGTCGAAATTGAGTGGCTCCAATTGAACGTGGGGATGCGAGTACAAGGCCACTGGCTCCACGAGAGAGTTCCGTTAGAAGTACGAATTAATCCTCTCTCAGTGGCAGTCTTGTGGTCCTCTTTGGCCGGAAATTCCATACATAGGTAAAGAGTTGCCGGATTATCCTAGGATTCTGAGCATTCGTCGCCGTCCGCCCGAGTGATTGCCATGACTCTTGCTTGAGAGTCAAGGAGGGCTGCCCCTCTTTTAAGGCGACCGAGGCTGCAACCACCAAAACTAACCAGCTGCCTATGCTCTGAAGACGATATCAGAGAATGATAAATATGATGCAAGCGCACAGCTCCGGCTTACCAGCGAACGTTGAGTACTGCTGGATGGCTAAGCATTTGCGTCCACATCTGACATATTATCTGATCGAATCACAGAGCAGCTGGTCGCAGGGGGGTTGCACCCAAAAGCGTGGGGAAGATATGACGGCAGCCAATTGGAAGCTTGCTGTCATAATATGACCATGCGGCTAACGATTGGGGTTGTGGTAGGACGAAAACCCAGCCCATCTAGGTAGTCGATCTTGGGGGACGTTCCAACTGTGCACCTTTGTTGTAATATATGCGCGGGAGCGAACAGGCATTCTCCAAATTCCCAAAGGGCCATCGCGTGCAGATGCAGGTGGTCCCGTCCATACAGCTCCATGACTTCGATTTAATCTTGCCGCGAAGTGACTGGAGTGGAAGCTGGAGAGCCTATGAAAGTTGTATGATCACATCTTGGCGAAGTGATTTCGGGTATCCGCACGGCTGTCGTTCCAGGAGATCGCAATTGGCAATAGGGCGTGCGCTGATTCCATGCCCAGTTGGGTTGTCGGTTCGTAGGGGCTTGGATGGTTGTCGCGCATCGTATATAAACTGATTTATACTCATGCGTTGTGGTTTGTCCTTTCCGTCCAGTTGTTCCAGGGTTGTTGGGTCGCTATCCAGAAGGCGCAAAGATATCAAACAGACACGTCAGAAATAACTTACTGGTAGAATAACACAGATGTCTATCGCTGTGTGGTACGTCTGGGGGGACTCTACGAGGTAAGTCTTGACACGGAGAAAGGATAAGGTGTTCAAGTAGGTAGAGTGGTCTGGCAAGAGAAGAGAAGAAGTGTAAAAGAGTGGGTGAGAAGGAAGGAGGTAGCAGCCTCGCTTTTATGGATGGAATGGGATGGTCGATCAGTTCAGTTCAGGCAGCGCGAGCGAGGGAGAGGGAGAGGGAGGAGAGGGGCCAAGCCGGGTAGAAGCAAGCACTACTCGATGTGGTCTCGTCCGACTGTAGGAGAGGAGCAGGTAGGCAGAAAAAAAATGTTCAATACATACTCGTAAAAACATCTAGGCCAGACAATTAATTGCATGTGGCAGAACCCAGCGCTTTCTCGCCGTCAAAGTGGGGGGAGGGGAAAGATTGAGACGCTGAGACAGGGGCCCTTGGCCCGACAGACGGAACCCAATCCTCTACCAAGCCAGGAAATGCCCACCTTAAGCAACGGGGGTCCACCACCCTAGCGAGCTCTAAGGCAAGCCTGGCAAGCAGTAAGGGCTTTTGGGACCGTGAGGAAACGGCCTAACACACTCGGTGACGTTGACGGAGCCCTGTTTTTCTTCTCTCGAATGAACACTTGGGGGAATTGGCAAATCCTTCAGTCTCATTGGTTACCGCCAGCTAGCCTGAACTTCCAGTTTAGTGGGCTCTGTATTTTCTGAACACACCAGCACCCAACGACTCCTACTTGCGGAAACAGTCCACCAGAACGTCCACCACCAAAAGCCGGAGTTGGTTGCATTACCTTGCAGTAGACTACATGATGTGAATTCGGTCAACAAAGCTGGCAACTGATATATTTTCTGGCACTTCGTCTCTGTGTCCAATGATGCTTAGTTCAACATATTAATCCGGTGAAGTACCAGTTAAGTTTGGTTCTACATGTAGGGCTCACTACTAGCCCCCTGGGCCCTTGCCCCCCTAAGCTTGAATATACGTCTCCATGTATGCAGTCTCCAACACAGCTCTCCATGACGCCGTTACTGTATACATGTAGTAATCCTGCTGGGTGTGGAAGATTTGTATTGTCTTCCTCGTTTAGACTAGGAAAATGTCACTTGGTTCATACTGGTTTATTTCCGAATTTATTCCACCTGATGGTGTGAATAGCCCACAGAAATCATACTGTAATACTCCCTCCAGCTTGCGCGGCACCACCTTTTCGGGGACTCGGAGGAAGCAGTCATGCTCGATGTGCATCTACGAAGATCATCTTCCTCACCGGCGGCATGTTCATGGCGATCATGTGGAATCTAACAGAGTTGGGCCTCTCGGCTTCGTCCAAGTGGGATATGTGAGCGAATCATCCACAGCATAGTACTTCTAACTCAGCCCAGCCAATGAGTGAGGCTGAAATACGACACGGTTCTCATTTGTGACAAGTCTACTGGAAGAGGCCCTATTTGCTTGCTTGTTGTAAATCACAAAGTCTTGGCTCTCAGATCTGGAGATTATATTAGATGATGGAGGGGGGACAACGGTAATAGTAAGCTGCAGTGTCCGAATGGCCCGGCTACGTATAGCATGAGTATGCGTGTGCAAGCCCCATGAACATGATCGATCGAAACTTGGTCTGGGTATTCTCAAGCTTCCCTTCAACCACAGAGAAGATAGAATAATGCTTGGGGTCTGTCTGGTGGATACGAATATCCAGCCTCGTGCAATTGTATCTACATACTCTTGCCTATAGTAGTAGTGATTTGTCTCGTTCACTGCCTGCAGTTTGAGTGAAGCACATTGTTATCCAAAAAAGGCCATACTAAGTACATACCCCACACTTGCTCCCGGGCGCATGTGACAGGGGTCCTGCAAGGACCATAGTTTTTCTCTTCCAACGGCATTTTTGTCGGAAAAGTAGCAAAAAAGAAAAGCTCAAAAGAGAAAGGCTGTTCCGTGTGGGCTGAGAAGCCTGACTCTTGGATGTCCAATGAGCGAGATGCAATTTCAAGAGGGCCTGTCGTTCCTGTTTCGCAGTCGCCGATATCGCCAGTCCGTGTACGCAACGTAAGTATTGGTTGCAGCAGTAGAGCAGGGGTGTCATCCTACATCGCAGCGCTCTTCTTTCAGGTGTAGGAGCATCTAGATGTGTACTGACCCCCACTATGCGATACTAAGCTAAGCCGAGGCCATGGGAGCGGCCATGCGAAGCCCCCGGACTTGCTGCAAACTACTCCAGGAATCGATGAGTTTTGAAAATTACGAGCAGCCAGTGAGGGGTGAGCAGTAAGCACCCCAGTTGGGGCAGTACCTAGTCGGGTGGTGCTGGCAGTCTTCCCAAATGGGGCGTAGCGAGCAGCGTGATGCCGGTCTCGTTGTTCCATTCACGGCGGCCGATGGCGTGGGAAGTGGGCGCGTGACTTTCAGTAATGACAATCATTAATAAGGAAATGCAGGCTGTTTCTATTCCCCATGGGCCTGTATGAACCATACCATACCAGTCTTGGCAACGTTGCTACGTAGCTGGTAGTAAACTGCAAGATGTCCGTAAAAGAATTATCACATAGACAGTCTGAAGCAGCCAATCAGGAGGAGGTCGATGGCCAGAAAGGGCTTATCTCACGCCAACCATGTTCGAACTATGCCTCTAAACAATAGCTTAGATCTTGATGCATTAGGGTCCGCCGCCCCGACATTGTCGTGCTGTAGTATGTTGCAACCACACGTCACTATGGGGGCAAATCAGGCGCTCTCCGCGTGGTTTGGAGAGGTTTCCGATGCTGGGACGTTTTACTAAGCTACTGCGCATGTACGTCTTTACAGAGGGTGGCAGGAGGTTATCGTGAGCTTAATGCTTTTCCTGGGGCGAACGGGGCAGCTCAATTGGCCAGCGAAAACGGGACGCTCTGCCACGGCGGGGATCTTGCAGACAGGGCCGGGCAGGGATAGTGTAGGCCAACCTGTGCACCGGGCGGCACACCATTTACTGATAATCGGCGTTGCATTCTACAATTCTGTATTTTTTCCCGACATGGTCTTCATGTACCTACGTTTACAGGCCCTTGCAGTCCGCACTAACGGAAATATTACTAACCTTAGGGGGGTTGGTGTTGAACGAAGTCGGGTGTTGTGTGCGGTACCGTCGGCACATTCAAGAGCCGCACCGAGATCGGATTCCGATCTGAGTAGACTCCCAGGCCGCGGACCAACTTTCTTCGCTTCTCTCCTTCTTTCGTACTTGGCAGCATCACTTGCTTTGGATGCAGCTGTGGACCAAAGAACCAGTGGATACCACCATGAAGGTCAGCTCATTTCAACACCAACAAGATACCCTGCCCTCCGGGCAAAGCGCCGAAGTCCCCTGGGTCTTCCGATATTTCCCGTTGTCGGAACTGCACCCTCTCGCTGACCGCAGCGCTTTCGCAGCTTATGGCTCTTCTACCAGGGTATTGGGAAGATGGTTAGTTCTCCGTATCCGTTATTAGTCAGAAGACATGCCGCATTAGTCCTCATCCTACCCTGCAAGCGAAGAAGCCTGGCAACAGTGGCATCCTGTCCCGGCGGCAGCATGATACAGGCCGGTATGGAAAGGCAAAGAATGAGAGAGATGCCAACGACGGGGCCAGAACCAACTACAGGACACATGTACAGACAACTCAGAAAGTGACTCACGGTATAGCCCGCATTTCAGCCTAATGTTTCTGTTGCATCTTGGCAATAAGCCTCAATATCGAGGCTTGCTGTGCCTGTCCTTCTAGCAGAACTAGCTTCGGTACGCTGCACTTTTTGCTACTTCTCACATACACCGCTGGTGTAGATATGCTGGAAATACACCACGAGTGTCTTGAACGAAACGTTCTGGAATCTGTTGGGTAGCGTCCCTTTTCATAAGGTAATGAATATGATATAGAAATTAGGTTCTCTGTGGCAGACCGGTGCACGGGACCAGAGGACGGAATATTTATGGCATTGACTGGGTGCAGGGCCCATCACTACTGATCCATCCACTAAGAACTACGGCGGCATACAGTTTTGCGTATTGTTGAACAAACAGAGTTTGCAGAAGAAGGAGCCCAGGCAAGTAGTATTGACATATATATATGTATACATCATATATCCGGAACGCACCAATCACTGTGCAGAAAGTAAGTGTATCATCGTATCGTAAGCGTATCCTAGGGCAGGATTAAGTGTCGTGTTGATGGCGCAGCCCTCAAGCTTCTACTGCCGAATTGACGTGCAGGCTAAGGCAATCAGGGTAGTGCTAGATGCGATTGCTATCCATTGCCATGTGTATGACTATTCTCGTGCGTATGGTAAGTTACCTACCTTGAACACCCGATATGAGTAATGAGGAGAATATCGTGGCAGTCAGGATATGCACGAGGTTGCATTCTTCAGACCCCGCAAGGGACACTGACCACTGACCCCACACTCTTCCACTTTCTATCCCAGTCAAGGATCCAAAATATTCCCTGTCAAAGCTTTGAAACTACGATCACCATGGGATCTAATCAGGCAGGCGGTCAACTTTCTTGGAGGGGCCGTTTGACATCCATCGCAGCAAGAAACATCAACAACAACAACGATACGGCAACCCAAGTACTGGCGCACTCCAAATACTAGGGGATATATTGGCTATGAAACTACATGCATAACTCTGAGCTCAGCTAGGCAAATTACCTTTGTCGCCAAATGCCCACCATGCTGTCTCTACTCCCCGACCTTGCACCGGGCGATGTAAGCCTTCCATAAATCTTATACCCGTTGAGCTTTACTCACAATGAACGCAGTCTCATTCTCTTTGGTACAATTCTTCGAGGAATCCCAATGCTGCAGCATATGATCCTTCCCACCAGGAGAACACGCAATTGAACCCTCACAACCAGAACCAGCGGCGCAACGTTCAAGTCATAGAACGATCTCCCTTAGCAAGATTACGAGCCGACGAACAATTACTAGACCGCCGCCTCCATAATATCTCCAACTTCGGCAGCACATGGCTGAAACCACCCGGCATTGCCAAGACCCTACACCAGATGCGCGAAGAGAGGCGCGAGCAAGAGGAACATCAGGAGGCTTTGCGACGTGAACAACTGGCGCAAGAGCTAGCGGAAGCGGAAGCTGCCGGGGCTGGCCCTATTGATGGCGTCCTAGAGGACCAGGCCCAAGACGGCATGGATGACGTGCAACTTGATGGCGCCCATGACCTGGACGAGGATATCCCAGAAGCAGAGGAAGCCGACTTTGGGCTGAGCGGGGATGATGAGGACGAGGAAGACCCTGACGACGAAAGTGATGACGATGATGAAGATGACCCCGACGATACTGCAGATGACCCTGAACAGCGGACCGCCCGGGCGCAGCAGGCGCTAATGGCCCAGAGAATGCAACAGGCCGCCGACCCTTTCCGCGGACATGCTGCTAATACCAGTCAGGGCAACAGTTTCTATGGCGGAGAAGATGAAGTTGATGACGAGGACCAGGCGCACATGATTGAGGAAGAAGACCTGGATTGTGAGGGTGGCGACATGGATATGGAGGCCAACTTGGATGACGACATCCCAGACGCCGAGAGTTCTATGGGCTATGAGCACACTGACACCGAGGCGTCCGTGACGACTAGTGACAACGATGAGCCCGCCGAGGTGAGTTTCGTCGCAGCGCGGGCTCCCCAGAGACTCAGGTTCAGGGGCAGCTTGGCTCGCTCAGACGCGACACGCAATAGCATTGCGATCAGCGACTTGTTATCAATGGACGGAAGCAGCATGCTGCTGGAAAGCTCGCCGCAGCTGGCACGGCAAATGGGCCCTTGAGGAATCTGGTCAAGACCCTCAGCGAGAGCACATTCGTTTTCATCAGCCCCCTTGACCGGATGAAGGAGGACACATTATGATACCCTTTGACACGTTCAGCACTTGTTGGCGGACTTGTCGCGTTTCGGCCATAGCTTAGATGAAAAGAGAAACCAGTATAATTAATAAAGCTATGCATACAACGATTGCAGACTCTCAGGAGGAAGCGTCGTTATGGCAGTGTGTCTAATGTTCCAATGCGTATATTTACCCTTTCCTCTCGTATTCGTCTCATCCCATCATATTCACAGCCAGGCTCGCTTTGTGCAGTGATAGGCCATGCCCTCCTAACGCCTGAACTTGCGATGTCGTAAGCCACCGTGAAAACAACCATCAAACGGAACACCTGGTTCCTTCTCTCGCCTGTATCAGATGCGTGTACATCTTTCCTTGATGCGAATAGTATGCAGTCAAACGAAAAAAAGACCCCTAGACTGGCTGGTCACTCAGAACAGCCAGACATAGAGGAAGATGAAGATGACGGCGGCGAAGAAGCCGAGCCAGACCCGCCAGCCGACGCCGGTGCGGTCGGCCATGATCATCATGCGGTTCATAGTGCCGCGCACGCGCAGCCGCGTGTTGTCGAACGTGTCGTTCATCTTCTCCATCATGGCCGTTGAGTCGCGGATCTCGTCGCCCATGGCCACCGACATGCTCTTGAGGATCTTGACCTTGTCCAGGATCCCGGGCACCTGCGAGTCGTTTTGCGATTCGAGTGATTCTATCGTCGCGTCGTCGTATTGGCCTCTGTAAGCGTCGGAGTTGGGATGTCAGTCGGGGAACATTATGTTCTGTATGCAGTCTGTTTGCAGATGAAAGACCTGGTAGAGAGAAAAGGGGCGCGGCCTGTGTATGTAGGTTTCTATTGGCGTATGATGAGCTTCGACGTACCTTGAATTTGGCGTCGCTGGCCTGAAGCCTCCCCGGCTGCTGTTGTCGACACCCAAGTGTCCCCCGTTCCCATTGCTGCCCGGGTATCCGCCGCTGTACCCGTAGCCGCCGCCTACACCGGGGCTGGGGCTCGGAGTCTGGAACTGGCGTCTCGTGGTCGTCGCGTCGCTGCTGCTGCGGCCGCCGCCATTGTAGCCCTCGAAGAGCGCGCTGCGCGAGTCGCGCTGGTGGAGCGTCGAGTTCGGAAATCTGCTGGTGGGTTTCTTCACGTCAGTATTACGATGGAATCAAACCATTCCGGTGACTCGGACGGATGCGGGACCAGAAAAAAAGAGGCAGCAGCTATCGGTGGGCCGTCCCATTCCGATCCGGCGCTTGCGTGATCTCGGGATGGGATCGATCGAGGGCCTGGAATTCGAGGTGCCAGGGGAATCTGGCCTGACGGCCTGTCTGCCCCCTTTTCCCATTTCCCCATAGCTGCGACCGGCGCGGTCGGGTCGAGATTACGGAGGTGGGTTGGGGGGGGGCGCGTTTGGGTTGGATTGTCCGAGTAGCGCATCAGATTCGAGACTCGATATAGGAAATCAAAACACTTCTGCTCACCTGGACGCCATGTGTACGGTCTATTGGTCTGTACACATACACAGATTGCTCGGGAAAAGATCCAAGGATTGCATCCAGGTTCGTTCGCTTGACGGAGTTGCGTAATAATTAATTGCCAGGTATCGTGATCCTGGTTGTGGCTCAGGCAGTTGTGGCTTGAAAGCGCAAATAGATAGCTGATCGTCACCCCCGATGCATTGATTACTACTAGATTGACAATGCAATTTCCTTGCTTTTGTTGTTCAAGCAATGTAGGTTAATAAATACAGAAATGGTTGAGGTACGTGGAAATTGTGGAAAAAAAGGCCATCAATTCACTTATACTTCGCTCATTGTAGTTGGATTCGTGGCCTTAATAGGTTGCAATAACACGTGTGTGCGTCATTATGGTTCGTACTTCTCCGAAGCTCTATTCATTCAGTCAAAATACACCAGACCAGGTCAAACACAAAGACCAAAGGACAAAACTCCAGTAAATGCTCTTTCCCTGCTACATTAGGTAGCACCTAATATCCATAGTGGTGTTGGACTCGCTTTTCTTCACTCGTAGAATACCAAGCAACGCACTTCAATGCTCTGCCGGCCCGGTGCGTCCTCCGGCGTCGCGGGGTCGACGAAAGCCGTGTGCGGCGTCCGTACCGCTAGCCCCTTCTTGCCCATGGGCTGTCCCTCGCCGAAGGAGTCGTAGCACTTGAGGAGCAGGACCTCGTCCGGCGTCATGTCCTTCTGGTAGTAGAACTTGTGCGCCGGGCTCGGCGACACCGACATGGTCTCGCCCTTGACCTCGTAGCCCTCGGTCGAGTACCACTGCGACTCGTCCGGCCGCACCTCCTTGCCGCTGACGTTGAAGTCGGCGTCCTTGGGGTACAGCAGGTCCACCGGCTCGAAGTCGCCCGGCTTCGTCGTCCGCCAGTCGATCACGGCGAGCGGGAAGTCGCTGGCCGGGTTCTCGATGGGGCGCCACACGTTGATGATCTGGTACCGGCCCTTCAGCAGCGCCTCGGCCTCGTCCGCGGGCACGTGGCGGCGCACGCGCACCTCGGCCGCGCCCGGGGTCTGGTCGACGTGCACCTGCTGCACGGGGGCGCGCGGCGCGTCGGGGGCCCGCCGGCGGATGGTGTGGTCGAAGATGACCACCTTCTTGATGCCCGGGATGTGTTTGCGCAGCAAGGCCTCCACTTCCCCGTAGTAACCGTTGCGCACCGCGGCATCGTCTGTGAACTTCTTCTCCTTGGCAGGTTCGTTGTAGACGGCCAAGCCAGAATTGTCCGTAGTGAACTCGCTTTCCCGACCCCGCAGGTTATGGACGGAGCGCTTGTGTTCCAGCAGCTTGAAGGACGACGCGTCGGCATCCACCTTGGTCCATGGCTTGACATTGGGCGGCATCGCTGCCATGTCTATATGCTTGAACACCCCAGTCGTCATGGTGGCTGTCTGTCGGTAGGACGATGAAATAAGTGCTTTGGTGCCTGTAAGTGCAGCTCTAGGGAATGTGGTTCGAGAAAACAGTGGACAACGAGAGCATAGAGTAATAAACTATGTAGTCGCTGGTATGGCTTGTTCTTGTCCGAGTGGTCTTCTAGTTCTTCTTCGTCGTCTTCTGTCCGAGTATCTGATTTATGTACAGAAATAGATAGCTGAAGCTCCTCCCTTTTTATATAAAGCGGCACTATTTTGCTCGATCGTGGGGTAGAAACACCCGACCGATAGATGGCGCCATCTATTACTGATTACCTCCGATAAAAATTACATCATCTCGGCATTACCAAGCACTCCACTCAGGGGTTGCAGTACAATACTCAGGGATCATCTATGCTAGTGGCCTCCACAGGTCAAGTGTATAACTGGATAAAACATGGGTAATTTTGGCTGTGAAAACCAGGGCCGGTACAGCTCCAAAAATCAGGTGACATGATTGGCAGTACCGATCAATATAAAATCAGTGCACAGAGTACTGATTAACATATCGTCAGAATAGTGCCGCGCTAAGCTAAATGATCCCTAAGAGTTGTACCGTAACCTTAGGACGTAGCGGGCAATTACTAATAACAGATCCCGAAATAATAGCGGACAGCTTATAAACAATGGCTTTTGTTTCTTTGATTCTAAGGCGGGTCGATATGTAAGAGTGGCCGAACTATCTTCCAGAATGTCACATTCAACAAGAACCGAGTCAGTTGCAGAAATCCCAGTGTCATTGTATTATCATCAAGTTCCATTCCGGAGTTGGTCGGCGATAACAGCAACATCATTTGATACCTTGCAGGCTCAATTTAGATGATTTCCCACGCGCGATACGACCTTGTAGAGCTCGAGCAGATGATAATGTCGCGCCCACGGCTGGAAGAGGGCGAGCTGGCATCGCCATTCGGGCACGAGGGACAGGCCCGACATCATGGCGGTAACTTGGGATTCGATCGGGGCACCTTTCCCCTGCTGTAATATCCAGTCCATTCCATGCTTCTCAAACTCTCGTGAGGCATCCTCGCGCATCGAATCAAGATGATCTTCTGCGGCACCAACCTTCGTATATACCATCTCGAGTATTATCTCCATGTCCATCTTTGCAAGGACGCGGTTCGGTGCTCGAACCGCAGCTGCCTCCACTGATCCTATACAGCCAGGCGTGGTGTTATCCTCGAGGGGTCTCGGGACGACCGGGATATGGCTGCCGGTCAGATCACGGAAAGCTTCGTCAATAAAAAGGTGCGTCACCATAATATCAATATCCTTGCGCCTGGGCATCTGATGCAGGGCGACAGGTGTGCCAAGTAGAAAGTCGGCCTGGTTAACCGCGATGGCTTCCAACGCAGTGGTCAACTTCGGAGTACGCTTTGCATCTTCCTTGGAGAAATTTCTCTGGTCGCGTTCGCGAGCGTCCATCGGATCAACGAGCCCACGGGCTTTCGGCAAAGTAGCGGGCTTGTCTTCTCTGGCGTCCTTGATGAACGAGTGTACATATGCCGCGATGATATAAGCTTTGCCACGGACGACACGCTTGGATCTCAGCTGCCTTCTTTGCACTGAGGTCCTTGTCGTGATCTTCCTTGATGCTAGTAAGGCCGCCGGTCCACTGCTCCTGAGCCTTCTCGAAGCCAGCAATTTTTGCCTCCAAGACTGCAATCTTCTTCTCTTGGCTCTTTCCCAAGCGAATTAGGTCTTGGATCTGCTGGGACGGTGACGGGGTTATCTTGGTCGGTTGGGTAGTTGGACATGGCGCCGGGCTTCTCGGTCGTGATGCCGAACAGGGCCGTGTGGACATCGTGCTGGCAAAGGTGGGCAATGTCGAGGTTGCTGAGGTGGGCAGGGGGCCAAAGGGTGTTAGCGTCGACTACGACACCGTTATTGTTCTTCTGTCCCTTTAGCATCGAGGGGCTGAAGTGACATGGATGTCCGTCTCCTCGGCGAGGGGTCCTCTGAACGCACAGGACTCTGCGCGCTCGCCAGACCAAGAAGTCTTGTCCCATTCTCTGAGATCGAATGTCGGAGAGATTTATTTTCTTCCATGAGTTTCTGGTTCAGGCGTTTGAGGGCTACGTTCTCCCTCGAGAGACAATTATCTTGGTCCGTACCAGACATTTGGACGTCGTGGAGGTGATCCGGCGCATGGCCCTCGCTCTTGATTCTAACAGACGCGTTGCTGTTCTGGTTACGTTGGTCGGGCATCTCATTTTGGACTTCGATGTCCTTGGTGCAATTGTGGCATCCTACGGGCGGCTGAGCGTTTTGGGCTTCAGGGTGACTATGTGGTCGACTCGGTTAAGGTTGTTGGCCTTTTTACGGAGGTTGAGAATCATGTCGAGGGTAATCATCATCTTCGACTTCTGTGTAGCGCTTCCAAAGCCTTGGGCGTTCGACGAGGCTCGCTCGCGTGCGTTCTTTAACAACAACAAAATGGCCTTGACGTCGGCGGCCGAGAGGGGGCCAAGACGGTTGATCTCGAGGGCAAGGTAGAGACGTAAAAGGCCGAGTTGCCGCGGAGGTGAGTGAACACAATGTGGCCTTGGGTGGCGCTCGTTCTCTTCTCGCAAGACGCGGCTCTCCTCTCCGCGCTGGCTCACGAGGTTGTTTGCGGCGCGAACTTCGTTTTCGCGTTGGTTCACCAACAGCTGGGCGGCGCCGGCCTCGTGGCGCGCCATATCGTTCTCGTTGCGCAAGGCGGGGTTCTCCTGCGCGAGGCGGTCGTTACTCTCCTTGTTGTCGGCAAGGCCGCGAGCCCACTCCTCCTGGGCCTTCTTGTGGCCAGCGATCTCCGCCACTATAGCTGCAATCTTCTCTTGATGCTGGCGGCGATCCCCGGCGAGAGCGTCCTCGATGGCTGCTCGCCACTGGTTTCCGAGCCAGGGAGGGAGGCCAGGGAGCCAGTCGTCCGGGCGCCGCCACCTTCGTCGTCGGACAGGTCCATGGCGCTTGAGGAGAGTGACTGGTCGCTAGCAGGGCGAAGCCGTTATCGACATGCTCGGTAACATGGTCATAATTCTAAACCGTCCCTGACGAAAAGGAGGCCGATGTGGTTGCGGTTACTGATCGTGAGGTCCTTCCTCCACGGCTAGAAGAAACCATCGGAAATCACAAAATACGGGGCTAGTACACGGAAGAGGAGAGAGAAGAGCATTAGATATATCAATGTGCATACATATACAAGACCGCCTTAGAAACCTATAGAGAGGAACGGTTTAGGCGATCATACGACCTGGTGGCAGCAGAATTGGCAAAAAAAAAAAACACCGCGCGAGAATATGATCAACACCCACCCTATCGATGAACCACTCTATAATACGAGCATCAATGTATCTAGAAGCACAATGGTACGTACTCCAGGTCCTATCTGGGCCATGGGCATTCCCCGATTCCAGATATGCCTACCACCATCGTCCAGGGAACTTGTTATGGCACTGGCGCGAAACCTAGAGGAGGATTGCGAGATGCTAATATCAGTTGCTACAGGATAGCTACTGGGTACCTTGACTCATATGTGAAAAGGCAAATGGGCCTTGCAACTAGATTGCTTCGCACAAATAACCGAAGGGGCGGGTTCCATGTGGAAAACACTCTGAGATCGTAAGCAAGAGCTAGTCTTATGTGTCATTGCTGAGTGTTGATATTGCAGTTTGATCGATGCGAGTGTAAGGGGGGCTAGGTACATCGCCGAGAACGCATAACCCAACCAAAATGAGCATCTGCAGCTACCAAGACATCCATTGCACCTCTTACACGCTGGAAAAGGCAAGCATACACTATTAGTCAAAATAAGCGGCTAACTCTCTTGTCAGTGCCAGGATATGTTGATAGGCAATTAGAGATTTGACAATATAATGCTGTGGCGCAGGCTCTATTTGGCCAAATCCGAATTACCAGATCAGTCTAGACACCGCCTCATCACATCCGCCACACCTCAAATCGGACCATGTTTATGCCCACTCCTCTCAGTGATAGAAATAGTCGCGTATCACTGTCTATTCTCTACCCATTTCGCTTTTAAAAGCGAGGGCTGATGCTATTAAAACACGGATTAATCTATATGTACGCAGTCGGCAAGTGTCACGTGTATTGGGCAAGTTCTTTACAGGCAGCATCTCGCAGTAAATCTGGGAACTCAACTTGTGAGGGCAACCATTTTTGTATGTTTGTTTATTGCCATTAAACCATGTCCATCTGGGGGAGATCCATGATCACGACGCCAGTTTTGGGGGGATTATCAACGCCCAAAATGCAAATCCTAGCATATGTACTTCTGTTTTAGGGTTCCAGATGCCCAACGAATTTTGCAAGGGCTCATCTCTATCCATAAAACCACCCGTCTTATCTATCCGAGATGAGTCTACACCAGACCACGAGAGTGGAAGAAGTGCGGTTCGAGGCGATCCAGAGACGACAAAAGAACCAAGGGATGCCGTGAAAGCATAACACATGGCTCATTTTCAGGCAACGATCATGACGAGAGGAGAGGACTTTGCTTAGTCCTCGTCCATCTTGTCGTCCTCCTTCTCGCCCTCGCCCTCGAAGTCGTCGTCATCATCCTCGTCCTCCTCGTTGGTGGGGACGTTCTCGGCAGCCTTGGCCCAGTCGATGACCTTGCCTCGGGTGCGGCGACCGCCCTCGACGATGTTGCTCGGGTCAATCTCGTCCATGTTGTCATCGTCTTCCTCGGCAGCATCTGTGACACGTTAAAGTGTTAGTGTTCTGGCTCTCGTGAATGGTATTGCGGTAGATCGCGTGTGCGTGTGCTTACCCTCGCCAGCCTGTTGCAGAGTAATAATAGTCAGTATAAGTGATGCGACGCAGACTAAATTGGGGGGGGAATCAACTAACCTCTTCGTCCTCGTCGCTGTCCTCATCCATGGACTGGTCAATGGGCTCCTCAGCATTGGCGGCCTTGCCCTTGCCCTTCTCAACCTGTGCCTGGGCGGCCTGGTTGGTCTGCTCAGGGACGGTTGCGCCGTTGGAGCTCGACATGGTGGATGGTGGAGGTGGGGTGTGAAAGACAAGTGAGATTGTGTGTTGTTGTTGTTTACAAGTAAGTTGGAGGGACTTTGGCACACAGAGAATCGCAAAAGTCGCAAAGGTGGGAAGAAGACGGTGAGAATTTTTGGGAAAAGAGGGAAGAATTGGTAGAGGAGAGTTGCAGTTGCAGTTGCAGCAGCAGATGCAGGTTCGAGGTGCAGGTTGCGAAAGCTGGCGACTCGACTGGCCCAAATCAAATGGAGCTGCCACTGCAGGTGTTTACTAGCGCCAATCGGTAAACACGCCTAGAGCTTCATTTTCCAGCGGATGGTTGCTGGCGGCCACAGGTGCTAGGTGACCGCTGGCACAGTGGGGGTGAAGGTGGGACTCAACGTGATGCACGTGGAGATAGGCCTCGAGTACATGCGATAATGAATTGTATGTAGGTACTTACCTCCTAGGTACATGTAGGTAGGAAGTAGGTAGGTGGTGGACAATGGAGAGGAATACCCTGATACATAAGTAACTGACCTTTACATTGTTTGCACCAAACTGCTTTTCTGTGTAGATCATAGCTGATTGTGTATGACTCTGGGCGCACAATTAGTGAACACGATGTGGAGGACTGCTCCAACAAGTAATGGAAGTTGGGTGGATAGATATCCCCCAACTGTTTGATGGCTTGCAACTTGGAAAGAGGGAGGATACAGCGAGACAAATCCTTCCATATTCCGTGCCTTCTCCGTCTGGCTTCACATGCAGTCTATCTCTTCTTGGTGACATCTCTCCCTGTTCCCTTAGATTGCTCACTTGCCTTCTCCACCGCCACCGGTCAACGTAAGCATGAGTACAATAGCAATGATCCACCAGTACCTGTAGAAGGAGCATGAATTAGCAATCATAATTCCAAAAAGCCGTAGTGGTACAGCGCATAGCGGGATCGGGGTAGAATAACGATAATAATAACGACAAAACGTACCTCTGCAACAATGTCTTCTCGGGCTCCTCCGCGACCTTCCGGCCCTCAGGCGACAGCACAATGGGCTTGTTAAGCTCGACCTGGCTGCCCGGCTCCGCGGTCCGCAGGACGACCTGGGGCCCGAAGTCGCGGGTCTGCCCGGCGTCGATGCGCACGCCCTTGAGCACGACGCCGACGACATCCCCGCTCCCCTGGCCGACGAGTCGACCGTCAAGACAAAGTGCGGCGCGAACCCCTTGTCGAAGTTGGCCGTCGACGCCAGGCTCGTTGACGAGGCCCACGACTTGGTCGCGGGGTCCCAGGCGCCGACCCGCACGTGCCGGGGCGCCGCTGCTCTTTGTCCTTGGCCTTGTCGTTGTTCGTCGTCGTCGTCGTCGTCGTCTTCGTCGGGCGATAGGAGGTCGGACGGGTACTCGAAGGATGTCACCTTGGCAGCCGAGGCAGGGTCGGCGCCGGCGAGTAGCGCAGCGTCGTAGACGACCTCGCCCAGCAGCACCGGGGCCGGCGGTGATACGGCAACGGGCTGGATGTAGATGGGGACTGTGCGCTCGGCGGCGGCGGCGAGACCGGCGAGGGCCGCGAGGCTGGAGACGACGAGGGTGGTAGACGTCCTCATCTTCGGTTCGGGCGTCTGTGGTTGGTATTATTACGTGAGGTCGTCTTCCGTTCTGGTAATTTGCGCCCGTGTACTCGCGGTTGCAGAACTAACAGTTACGCTCCGGCCGGGGCGTAATGAAAAAGAAAGAAAATAAGAAAGTAAGAACCCTTCGCGATGACCCAGGCAAACGAATATGCCTTTGCGTTGCGATTAGACGATGCGATGGTTGAATGAACGGTAGTTACCTGATGAGGTAGCAGGTATTCGCGGCGATTGAGCCATTGGGACGGACCGGGCACTTTAGCGGTCGATCGGCCGAGAACGAACACCAAGACGTTGGTAGATAGGGCTCGAGCTTCTGCAGGACCAAATTGGAACTGCATCTGTCTGTCGCTATGGATAGGGTTGGCCAGCATTTGCAACATA
Organism: Apiospora phragmitis; assembly: GCF_038363925.1. NCBI lineage: Eukaryota > Fungi > Ascomycota > Sordariomycetes > Amphisphaeriales > Apiosporaceae > Apiospora > Apiospora phragmitis. The sequence continues at coordinate 3,637,276 of NW_027117400.1, read as the reverse complement.
AAACAACCAACAACCCCCTTATTATTAGGTATACTGTAATTGATTTACAGTTTCTTAGCGACGCCTGTTTCTGTTATTCTTTAGGTTAGATATTACGTGCAACATATCATGCATCGAGTGCACAATTGCGGGTGAAGGGCAAAGTACCGCTAGAGCGATGGTTGAGGTGATGCATTTTCGTATTCTCATTGCCCCTACTCTCGATTCGTCGAATCTTGGGACAACACCCGAGAGTCCCTGTCCCCTCACTTCGTTTCAGTACCGTACAGCCAAGTTCGAAAATAGTATCTGAGTCCCAATCATGGCCATAGAGTAGCCCTTTCTCTCCACCATGAACGTGGCTGTCATGCGACATGAGTACATATCATGCCCTCTTCCTTCCTAAAATCCGTATTCGCTATGACAGCCTGTATTTCGCCGTATAACTCCAGAAACCCATTCCCGCTGCATTGCATTCCCCGTGGGCTTGATCGAGTCTCCCAATCAATTCATGGGCACCGATGGCACTGTACTATCCTCGACGCTGCCATCTTGATCGGAGATTTCGTCACTATCTTCATCAATATCGTCGGACTCGTCCCCGCCGTATTCGTCCGCCCCGGGAATTGCGTCTCCTTCCAAAGCATATCCCCCGCAGCGCTCAACTAAGCCCTTGTAATACGCAACCAGGACTTCTGGGTTGGGGACAATTTTCCAGTCCACTCGATAGAGAAATTCGAGCTCCAATAACTTTAACTCTGCCACTTTGACTCCTCCGACCTTGGCATAAAACGTATTGTTCCAGAACGAGTCTGACAAGCCCTTGCCTGCTACTGTGGCAGCGGTGATTAGGAACCGATGTACGGTCAGTGTATTTATAGTGAAATCTGGGTATAATGCACACAGACGGTCAATGTAGTAGACCATGGAAAGAAGCAGAGGGGGCGAGAGCGTGGCGTGTTTCGCAAGCCGATGTAGGTAATCTAAGACCGAGATCCCAGGAGCAGTCCTACAGAGGGACATTAGCAAAAGCCCCAGGGATGGGAGTGGAGTATATAGTCACTGACCTCGAATGGAACCTGGTGAGATGGCTATTTTTCATAGCTATCGAGTCGTTGGTCTCGATCAGCTCACTGAGCATATTTGAGATCAGGACAACCATGTCCTCCACATCGCATAGCTCGTATCTCAGAGGTAGCACTTTGGGAGGGCCTTCGGACGGTCTTGACCGCTTGGGTGAATTGCGACTCGATGTAACGACAGATGACGTGCTCGTGGAGCCAGTGGCAGTAGAAGCTTGAGTGAGGTCTTGCGAATTCCTCCTCTTGGCTGGCGAGAGAGGCTTCTTCGCTGCCGCACTCGCCTGTTTGACCTCCTCGGCCCTTCTGATGGGCTCGATATTCGGCTCGGGTGGCGCTTCGGGGATCGCAGACTGGGGATCCACCACTGCTGTTGTCGTTGTCGCTGATGGTATTCGTACCGCGCCCGGTCCGGACGTGGTCGCATTGTCGGAGGCGTGGGGCCTAACGCCCTGGAGCATCACCGTGGGGTCAAAGGGCTCCATGGGTGAGTATTGTGTGGCCGCGTCAACTCCAACATATTGTTTCGGGCGGGATTGGGGCGTCGACTTGTTTGGGCTGACTAAGGAGCCCGATGGAGAGTGCAATATGGTATGTTTCGACTGCCGCCGTGGCAGAGCGGCCGTGACCCTTGGCGACTGATGGGGTGAACGGGTAGGTGCATAGTGGAAAGTACGAGGGGATGCGCTCGTGGGTTGTGGTGCTATGGGAGACGAAGTCAACATGGTCCCCGAAGCATCCTGCTGCGATTCTCGGTGCGCTGCGATTGCGAATGTTGCTGCTTCTTCGCTCCCGCTTTTCGCTGCCCCTCCTCCGATGTAGTGGCGCTGCAAGAAACGGTGAGGGCCTAACCTAGGTGGCAGGGAAAAGCCGAGGCAATGTCGAAAACGACCGTGGCCGCACTCGTATACTACTCTTTCTTGCTCGGATTTGCGAACAATGGGAAAAGATGGGTTCTTTCAAAACTCTCGTGAGGCAGGCCCAGATAGACCCCTATTGCCCAGACAGTCCAATCACCGTCTGTCTCCGTTTAAAGGTCGTGGAAACGGAACCCTCCCTATTGCTCAGATGTTGCTGCGACTAAAGACCAGCCGATTAGGTGCCAACCAGACCAGGTTTTGTCGCGCCTCTAATCCAAAGGCGATTTGATGATTCCAGCCCAGCTTTTTCTTGGCGGGCGATACGACGGGATTTCGATCAAGAACCGTGAGAGGGTACGTACGTAGGTATGTGTAGATTGGAAATGGTACATGAAATAATTGAGTGATGAGCCCAGTCCAGTCTTTCTTCCGTCAAGATCGAGGTCCAGGTCCAGGTCCAGGTCGGTGGCACAAAATCACATACGAATTCAAGATTGCAAAGAGAAATATAGGCAAGCAGTGATGCAAGCGCAATATGGATGTGTGTTACTTAAGTAATAAGTAAGACAAAAACGAACGCCCTAGGTCTTGGCCGTTCAAGGTTGTCCCTCCCTCTCCATGCAAACGTCTGCTACACAGTAACCTTAGTCCGCTGTTCTGAGAGTTGTTGCAAGTCCTGCTGCTGGTGCAAGGTTGCCCCGCTGGCCGTCGAAGATTTTGTGGATTGAATGGTTGCTCAGTAGTGGCTACTAACCCCCAGGCCAGAACCAGGCGCCAGTCAGTTAGCGATGAGTCCAGCTAGAGGAACGACCATAGAAAAATATTTGCTCGGTGGCCTGACCCAGTCCCCGATGGATGAATGGATCAATCATGGGGTTTCGAATGCTCGTTTTGGGCCTACCGAGCGTTGCGATTGCACCGCAGGCTTGACTGCACAAGATGGAGGGCAAAGATCGGTGTGAATTGGTGGGCAGGAGGGTGACAAGTGCCTGGTCCGATACGGATTACATACAGGTCAGTGCTATTCGTTATTTGTTCAACTTCCGGTATCAGATCAGGCCGACTTGCCGGCTTGCTCACTCACTTACAGTAGGTTGTCTGTCTGCCTTCCTGCTGTGCTTCATTCCGTGGCATCTTCATCCATCAAATCGCCATGCAAGCTGATGAGTACCACGATGCGGCGCTTCGCTTCACTCCATGTTACCAGCCAACACTATAGCCTATACTCCGTATGTACATGTAGCCTGCTTACTACTCGACATGGCTTGTCGGTGCCATCTTGCCCATCAGTCGATCGTCAATAGTATACTGCTAGCCCCGGTTGTTTAGAGTTCCGGCTAGCTGCTTGTTGTAGGATGCCACATTCTTCGAGGCCGCATCCTCGTTCGCCATCCCCTCCATGGTGGTTTTGCTTGACCGAGCTCTCAAACAGGTTAAGCTGCGTCTTGGATGACAGGCAGATAGTACATAGTGTTGGCATTTCTATAGGCACGCACACAGCACTGTGGGACCTGGGATCGATGCTCCCAGGAACATGGTGATGCCCAAAGGCACAGGGGCCTGGCCAGCCACGAGTGACAATACAGAGCTTTTGTTGGCTGGAGTCGCCGCATTCATGTTGGCCACGACTCGCGCATTATGGGGGCTTCTTCCCACCACTCAACTGATAAGAGGTCTGAAGGATTATATTCCCACCTACACAGACCTTGATGGCCCTCCAACTTGCATCTTTCTCGTGAGCTCCAACGTCTTTCGTCAGTTCCGTACCCGCCCTTGGCACGTACATCCGGAATACGCTCTTTTTTTGTCACCAGCCCAACATTAGTGGACCACGGCGGTGATTGCCCGCCAATTCTTCGCGGGGTCCAAGATAAGCCGCCTGGGCTCTACCGGAACAAGGGCAGTCACTTGATGCTGGATCGGGTTGTCTGCAAGTCATCACAACTGTCATCATCTCGTCATCATTCTTGATCGCACACGACGAACTGCGCGGGGAACCCCTCCGAACCACGTGCTCGCCATCAACGATCACTCTCTTCAGGGGCGTCTGGCCTGGCCTTATAGAGTGCACGTGTGCCAGCTTGAGTCTTGGTTTTCGTATTTCTGCTGTATGATACATGTCCGAATCCTACGGCGGACGATCGAGACTTGAATCGCCAGAAAGCTAACCAGCATATTATGCCATTCCATCCGCCTTATTTACCGTAGAAGCACTCCTGTGTTCCTCTCACTATCACTTCCTTTACCGGCTATCCCATCGCTATGTAGTTATTCCACATCTAACCTGCCACTGAAAACCATCGCGCCAGTCGTACCCAAGTCTATCGTGCTGACGACAGGATGGCTAGCAGTATTGTTGTGTTGCTGGGATGGATGGCTTGTAGCAACAAGTCAACGGCACAGTGAAAACCCATTACAAAAATCGAATTTCATGGCTGAAAAACTCAAATTCGCTCTTAAAAAATGATATATAGCAGCTGAATCATGCTCTGTATGTTATGCAACTACTGTGGATGCTTCATTTGCCAGACTGCAGTTTTCGCCCGCTCCCGCACGTCGAGCTCCTCGTCGTTCTGCCCTAGGCTTTCCAGCTTGTTCAGGAAGCCCAGCTTCTTGAGCTCGAAAGCACGCTGGGAGCAAGCCGGCGCATCGCTATCATCGTCTCGCCACGTCAGGTTGTTGATCAGATGGCAGAGCGCGACCCTGACCTCCCGCTCCTGGCTGCTGGTCAGCCCTGCCAGAAGCTTCAACAACTCCTTCTGCGAGATAACGAGCTGGCGGTGACGCGGTATGCTGGCTGCCAGATGAACCAGAATGTAGACAACGGCTTCGATAATCTTGGCCTGGGGGTAAAGAACCCGAGCCTCGCCTCCCGTAGCTCCACGCCGTCCGAAGGGGTTCAGCGTTTTCGTCTTCAGTTTTGATTCCAATATCTCGAAGAAACGGTCCTGGCCAAGCGTGTTGAAGAGATGGTCAATCATTTCCGTCGTGTCATTGGCCGAATCTGCGCCATTGAGATGAGGTTCGCCAATCAGGTTTCGGATGAAGCCAAGTCCCTTCTCCTGGACCTCGAGATCGTCCTGCCTCGCCTTCCGCACGGGGTTGAGTTCCATCTCGCGGAGAGCATGTAGCCGTGCGTCCGCCAAGCGAAGTATCCGACTATCAAGCGCGACCTGTTCTTCCAGAGGCTTGTACGAAGATTCGCGATTCTGATCATCGATGTCCATATCATCATCTTCTTCTTCACTATTGTAGCCATCTCCCCTTGCTCTGGTCGAAGACAATGCCGCATCTTCCATATCGTCACAAATAATTCGAATGAGCCACCCTGGCTGCAGTTCCTCCAGGCAGTTCTTCTTCAACTCTATGCTGCTAGCATGCACAAGGTGGTTAAGAGCCCATATCGCGTTTAGTCGCAAAGCTGCGTTCTGGGATTTGGCGTGTTTGCAAAGTGTCTTGACACGGCCCGCAAGGATGAACGACTGTAGCAGCGCATACGTTAGTGAAATCCAATTTGTATATATTGTTCGGTCGAAGCTTACCTCTTTCATAGGACTGAAGTCCGTCACCATGTTGCAGACCACTGCTGTCGCTGCAACCTGGACCTCCAACTCGTGGTGCTCAAGAAGCCTCTCGATGGTCTTTTCCACAGCATTGTCCATCAGCGAAGTCCGTAATATACTCACCGAGCGGGCCAGCATCCGCGTCGCATAACACGCCGCAACAATTACTGAAGTCGGGTTTTCTCCAAGCTCCGACTTCGCGCGGTCATCTTGCCCTCTCCCCGTACCGTCGCCGTTAGGCTGCTCCTTCGACTGCCTCGGCCGGACTGGGGACCGGTAAAGCGATTCCTTGATATATGGGATCATATCTTGGTCCACAATGGCTTTGCGAAATTCTTCCCTGGAAGCCCCTAGTGCGCCAAGAGCCTTCAGCGTACTCTCCCTTAATCGGATTCGATGCACAAGCAGCGGGTGCTGTCCAAGCTGATCTAATTGACAAGTTGGGTCGTCATCACTCATCCGTACCGGTTCAGAATTTGCATTCAGTGACCAAAGTTCGGTCTGAACGGACGGGGGTTCGGCATCATATGTACTCTTTAGAAGTTTACATAACAGCTTGACGGCTCCCGAGTCAAAAGCAGCCTTTTGGAGGCTATCACTGTCTGTTACTAAGTGCGTCAGTATTTCGGGAACGCGTTCGATGACTGGCCAGGTGGACTGGGTCCTCGAGTCTGGTGGTGACGTGTCTGTATCGTTCGCGTTGCGATCAGCCACGTCTAGGATCTGCAACAGCTTAGGCACAACCGAAAGCCCAAAAGTAGTCTCCCTTGGCCTATAAGTGAAGCCACATTTGAAGAGAGAAGCCAGGACCGAAGCTGCAGCCAGCGCATCAAGACCATAACACGACCGTACCAGCCCTATAAGCCACGGGACCAAGGGGCTTTCTGGGGTTTCTGAGTCGTCTGTTCCTCGGGTCGCCTCAGTGATGGTCCATGACGGAGAATCCGTACCCGGTCTTGATGATAGCAGCGGAAAAGACGGTGCATGTGATGATAGACCACGTAGTTGGATTGGCGTATATGGCAATAACAAGTCCATGGGTTCGTAGTCTCTGTGTTTCATGGGCCGCAGCCCAGCCAACTTATCTGGGGTGTCTGTATGAACCTTCCAATATGTGTCCCAGTCGCTGTCAGTGTTGGGGAATACCGCCAGGATGGACGGTGAGTATAGCAGGCGGCAGGTCCTATAAGGCGAGTCTGTAATGATGGCAGCGATGGAACCCAATATATCGGACAGATCTACGCCTGGTCTGGCGGGTGTTGGAAAGCAATTTGAAAGTCCGTTCGACTGACTGATCTCCTCGGCACGTGGTATTACCTGACCTTCAGCAACTGCGAAGCTTGCCAGCCGTGTAGCAAGAGCATCAAGGACACCACAGTTGACGAGGGCAAACTGATGACGCTCTTCGCGGCAAAGGCTGATGATAAGCCTAGCCACGGCAGAAACTTGTGCGGATACATCATTCTTCAGGATAGAAGCAAAGGACTCTAAATGGTCGTTCGCAAATATGAGGTTTGCCAGAGACTTTGAATCGGGGGATGGTTGGGAGTTTCGGCTCGCTTCATCGGTCGGTGGAATGGGCGCAAAAGCAGCGGCTTCCGTGACGGCGCGCAATATCCTCAGTGCCGTTAGGACAATCTGCGATCGCGGACTTCGCAGGCAGGAGTGGGCCAGTACGGCTTCGACGGCGCCCGAGGCACAAAGAGGCAATAGGAATTGGTATCCGGCGTTGCAAAACTCGCAAGGAGCTGCAGGGCATAGAGTTGTACTAATTCGGTATCGTCAAGGGGCGCGCCCTCTGCGTGCTGCTGCGTGTCGTTCCCATGCAGTTCTTGAGGCGGTGCTGATTGCCTGACCAGCCTGACAAGCGGCGGGAGTATGCCCGACTGTATCCATTGCTGTTTCTTGTTGATATGGCCGATAATGTCATGCTTCAGAGTCCGTAGGGCAGCGAGTTGGTCGGCCGGAGTTCCGCTATGGAGCAGCGATATATCGACTGCCATGATGATAGGATGGGTCGGTCGGTCGATAGAACAAGTAGCCGGAATGGATGAATGGACAAATACTTGACAATAATTGACGGGAAAGGTCACCAAAGTCTCCTTGGGGTTCGAGTGCTGTTGTGCAGTAGTTGTTGTTACATGGAATGAGTTGACTTTCAGAAGGTGCTAAGCAGCTGGCGCCAGTCCAAATGACGTTCGATTTAGAAGGCGTGCCGAGTCGCATCACCAGCAACCAGACAAAAAAAGTCCGGGGCAACAATGGCTTAGCTAGCTCCGCTTGGCGGGGGGTCGCCAGGATAAGGCATTCCCACATTCCACTACTTGTACTGCAGGGGTAGTATATTCCCGAGGTCTGTCTACTGGTCTGTGTCTCAGTCTAGCATAGAAAGCATGTTGTTAGTATTCAATAAGTAGGTAGGATACATGCATGCCTTAAGTATGAACTTGGTGAACATAATAATAGTCTTCTAATAAACGAGACCATAGGTAGCTGTGTGCCTCCTTCTAGATATTGCATAAGACCCAACCTTGCAGTGTCTTGGATCAAACGCCCCTTCTTCTAGTGAAAGTGGCTGCATATGGTTACATGTAGATGTCCTGAACAGGCAATGGACGCAAATAACCACTCCCCATGGCTGCCAATCGCAGTGCAGCCCAAAGCATCAAGCAGGTGCAGCCCCGAACCCTCTCACAGTTCTTTGCCTGGCACCTTGGCTTTCGGCGTAGAGCGAGGCAAGCCCACACCGAGAACAAAGAAAATCTTGGCTAGTAGCGGCAGCAAAGTCGACACCACCGTAAAAGCGTTGGCGCCATCCCATCTCAGCGGGCTGCAGAACCACGCAAGACCCATGGACTGCACCAGGCTGGCGACATAGCCAAGGTCGCTGAGGATCGCCGCCCCGAGGATGTGCTTCCAGATGTGCACGTGCTGGTAGATGCGGAGAGTGACGACATCATGGAAGGCGAACATGAGCCATGCGCCGCACATCTGCGAGAAGAGCGGGTACATGGCCGTAGTGTACGGCACGGAAGGCAGGCTCAGCCGGAGCAGGTCTCGGGGCGCAACCACGGCTTGTACGGCGCCGAGGGTGGCCATGAGAGGCTCGGCATAGTTGAATATAATGCGATAGGTCAGAGGTATAGGCGACATAATGGTTGTAATCGGAATTGATCTCGGAGATGCAAGCAGGCTTGTTTTCAACTGTTGGATGAGTAGCTGAGGGCTTATAGAAAAGGTGGTATATCCGAAAGGACAGAGAGAGTTTGGACTATCTGACTCTCGGTAGCCCCTCACGTCTGTCTGTGCCTGAACCTTGCATTTTACCGGCACTTGCACAACACTAGTTGATATGCAGTTAGCTGCCTACTTACTTCTCAAGGCACACTGGCATGCGGCAGAGGAGGAGCTGAGACACGACGATAGCCGGAGCGCTGATAGAATCTGCGAATGTCACATCCCCAACCTTCAAATACGATTGACACAGTGGCCTTGGCCTCGGAAGTTATCAGCATTTGACGCGAAAGGCCAGACCTCGTGAGCGTCAGTAGACCCCAAAACGTAGCCCTGATTGGGCAACGACAGGTTTCTGGTCGATCCAACTGCCGGCATGTGAAGAAGACACTCAAAGAGGTAATCCATGAACAACAAAGCTGCAGATGCTTGGCTTGCCATAGGTTTACCTCATATGTACGCTAGTCAATTCCCAACATCTCCAACGCCGCCAGCATCAGGCGCCTGTCAAGCCTCCCGTCTTTACTCAGTTCCCAGCATCCAAATTAGCGAACGACTAATAGCCTCTTCAAACCACCAGTGGTATACCTCGAACCTGCTTGAACAACCAGCTTTTATATCGTACGACGGCGGTGATTTCGCGTCGCGAGTAATCGTCTGGTCTCCTCCCAACATGGCACGATTCACTTGATCGGCAAGGCCAAGCGGCAAGGCGTGCCCAATTGACCTGCCATTGATGTCACGGTTTACTAATGCATCGAGACTGCGACTATAATGAACTGGCTTGCATAGGTATGAGCTAATCAGCTAAGTAGCACTACCGAGCGTGCATTGCAGGGTTGCACCCGTTGGCTATTCGCTTCCCGGGTATCCCGCGCCGTGTCCAATCGACTGCCGTTCAGGTCTTGGGTTGGACGGGTTTCCATACTCAACAACCCTACGCCCGAGTCTGCCGGTGGTGGGTCAGAGAAGGCGCTAGATTAGGTAGGCCATCTAGATGGAAGCTTGCTGTCCGGTTGCTATCATGGGAGAGTGATCACGCGTTGACGTGATCACAAAAAAAGGTTCTGGCATGATGACCAATGCCGTTGAAGCCCGGGCTGGACGTCGTATGACCGACTGGATTTGCCGAGCAGACCCGGCCAAGCTCCGATCGCTGCCCGCGAAATTCGACTATGACCAGTACCTTCCAGCAGCATCTGCACGAATGCCACCCTGGTGTTCCAACTGGTCAGGTTACAACGGCCCATTCCGCATAGGGTTGCGATGAACACCAAAGCGCCAAGTCCGTCGCTGTTAGCTGTCGGACCACTCGGATTTAATATTCTCCCTCCAAGATGCCATTATTCACAAGATCGCCGCTCCTACCGGTGCGTTGGTGTGAGTTTAGGGACATCGGAAGGCTGCTCTTCCAGTCAATATCCTCTCTACTCCGTAGAGCCAGACCTATATAAGGTAGGGACCTCCTTTCCTCCCCCTCAACCCACATTCACACGCTTTATGATTCAGCCATACAGTGAAACTTGCTGCGACGCCAGCTTGATCAGTAATATTGGAAAGCTCCTATATTGAGTTGACTCAGTGCTCTTTGTAAAGTTCCCTCAAGACCACCTCTACTACCCCTATTTCACATTCTTCACCAATGTCGCCTGTTATGGGTCTCATCCTCCGCAGCAACCAGGCTCTGGACATCAACCCTCCAGCTGGAAACGAAGCTTTCAGCGTTCATGGGTCGGACTGGCTCTGGGCGGTCACGGCTGTCTATGTTATTACATTTCTAGCCTTCTACGCTGCCAGCTTCAAGCCCTTCTCGGGTGAGAAGATATTCCACTATATATTCTCTGTCGCGTTGCTCGTAGGATCGATAGCCTACTTCGCCTGGGCCTCCGACCTTGGGTACAGCGTCGTTACTGTCGTCAACAGCAAGCCCACGTCCTCCTGGACGCGCCAGGTATTCTGGGTGAAGTACGTCTATGTAAGTGTTTCCACCAGGCACTAGTTAGCCACAAGAACATGATCACTGACAAATTCGTGAAAGTGGGTTGTGGAATTCCCTGCCATCATTCTCTCCCTCGGACTTCTCAGTGGTGTCTCGTGGGCAACTATTGTTTATAACATCTTCCTTTCTTGGATCTGGTGAGTACTTGATCCTGTCTTCTGTCGTATGATACATCTACTGAATGCTTGGTCAAGGGTCGTCTCATATCTTGTCTCTGCCTACACTACCAGCAACTACAAATGGGGATTCTACGCCTTCGGTACCATTGCCTGGCTCATGTTGGCCATCAATACCCTGGGCCATGGCGGCACCTCTGCCAAGCGCGTTGGTCTTGGCCGAGACCACTACGTCCTATCTGGATGGGTGAACCTCCTCTGGCTTCTCTACCCCATTGCTTTTGGTCTCTCCGATGGGGGTAACATGATCGGTGTCACGCCTGCTGCCATCTTCTTTGGCGTCCTCGATGTACTATTGTTGCCAGTCACCTCCATAGTCATTCTTGCTCTCAGCCGCAAGTGGGATTACGGCAGACTGAATCTAGGTAAGGACCTTCAAACCGCAATACTCTGTACTCTGTATTGAGTAACAGAATACTTACTGACCTCGACGTAGCATTCACTCGATATGGCCGGGTCCATGACGCAGGATCGTTCCTGAAAAGAACGCCCCAGCAGCTGCACCGCCTCCTGGTGTTGCTACGCAGCCAGCTGTATAGACGATGGCTACCCACGTTCCGCTCATGGACTGATAGGAAATCATACTCAGTAAAGGCTTGCCGCCTTACTCCCATTGACATGATACCACGGAGTTCGGGACCACGGCGCTGTTGAAGCTCAACTGGGGATCGCTGACAAGGTCGGCGGCGTCCAAAAAAGGCAATCCCTGCGCTCACTCATTATTGACTTGATATGATACCCAACCACTCATTGACCCCTGACGATATACGATCTTTACAAAATTATACCCCCGTTTATGATGTTTAGTATAATAGTAATGATATCAACGCCATTCGTTTGCTGCTTCCTTGAATATCGGCCATTTGTATACCAAGTAGAGTCCGGGCCAGTCCAGCGAGGCGCAGAAGTATTCATTTCGATGCGAGCGCTTACAAAGGTGTATCCATGAGTTCTACACAAGTACCTAAGTGAGTGATGTGCTCTAGTTCATCACGCAATGTTTCAATGCAAATTCCGAGCACACTAGATTACACGGTTACACAAGGAGTCATGGTCCGCGAAAGGGGTAATAAAGGCAGTTAAGGCGATACGGTTATCCATGAGATTTGGCTAAGCAGTTGAGATACCGACCGCTAATATTTTCAAGTAGGTATATTCCAAGCTTGTACTATGGATTACCCTGGGCTTTTAACTCTCCTGGATCCAAATAGCACTGGAATCAGCGCCATTTCATGCCAGGCGTGTATGGATCTGATTATACTGTCTCCGACGCCTATCTATGGGCAAACCGCTTGCAAATCCACAAATATCTCGAACAGAGTTGTGTCACATATCGTCCAAATGACGAAAGTCCGGTATGGCCTCAGCATGAGGCTCAAAGGGAGATTATGTAAAGCGCCGCCACTGCTCGACGTGTGGTTTAACAGCACCCGGTATGTTAATGTCCAACGTCCCACATGGACTCCATAAAGCCGATTCCAACGGGAACCGATGGCTCATGGGCGATGATGATATTAGAGCCTGGATCCGTAATCGGTCCGTTGTTCAGCCCTTGGCCACGCGACGGCACAACTGGTAAACAGCCCCCCAAAAGAATATTGCGGATAATGGGAGATGAAATGCAAAATGCGGCGGCCCCGACAACTTAAAGATTTATGTTGGAACCCTTTGATATGTACTTGCCAATTCATGTTATGGTCACAAGCGCCTGTACCTCCTTCCATTCCAGGGCATCACCGAAACTGAATTCACACCATATGTCGAGACAAAATATACGTGTATGGCTACCCCTATCTTGACCACAGAAACATCGAATAGGGGTAGCTCGTATATCTCCTAGACCACACGCGGTGGCTTTTCACCGTGACGGTTTAGGACATAACGAAGTGACCGAAAAGGGGGGGTTGTCTGTGTGACCACGAGGTTCCAAAAACGGCTTTTGTCATCGTACAGTGTCGTCTGTCTGTGAGACCCTCTTTTACCATCTCGTTGAGCACGCGCTCCCGGCAACGGCTGCTTCTGCTTCTGTTTCTGCTGCGGCTGTTGTGTGAGGCAACACATGGAATCGCGAATGGGAAAGAAGGAAGCAATATCTATCTGTTTCCGTCATCTTGGTCGATACACACTCCTGAAAGGGAGGTGGCGGCGGCTCTTCAACTCCTCGACATAGGAGATTTGGTGAATCCGTATCAGCAGAGCCATGCAATACGATAAGATGCCCGCGTGGTTCAGGGAATCGAGTGGCTTCTTAATCTTCTCAACAGGAGGGAGCACGTCAAGGAGTCAGCCTTATTGATTACATATTCACGTCTCTTCCCTCGGCTCACTATGTAACATGGCACAACAAGCACCGACATCGCCAGCACCACCCACAGGGGTTTCCCTTTGCGCTTGTGCAGCGTCTCACGGCATCTTTCGTCACCGATCGGCCACCCGCAGGCGCCACATCTTATTTCGCTCGCACTCTTTCGGGGCGGAGCAGCAGCGGGCAGCAGGCGGGCAGCCGTCATTCGAGATTCTGGTTAGCTCGAACTCCCGGTCGGTCACCACATATCTCAGGGCTTCTTCGTTCGTGCAGGGCGACCCCACATGGTGGCACCCAACCAGAACGGGCTGCTGGCTGCGTGCGATCCTTTTTCTTCCCCTCTCTATCTCCCTTCTTTCTCTCTCCCTCTCCTCTCCTCTCCCTCTCTCTCTTGTTCTCCCGTTGAGCCCAGCCCGATGGGTTTGCTTCAGACATGCAGATATGCACGACACCGTCGGCTATGTTCTAGGGTAAGGTCCCTAGCGTGGGTACGCGCCGGGTCGTAATAACTTAGGGGTCATGTATAAACAGGCCGGAAGGCATGGCGACGAATGGGCTTACGTGTCTTGCTCGTGTCAACTGAAGGCTCTCGGCCCTGGGCTAGCCAAGTGGTTCACGGATGGGAGAAAGGGAGGGAGGTTGAGTATTCAGAAACCGGTGAGCAGGAATCATGCCAGCCCTGTCAATACGATATATAGCATGCCATGCCGCGTCTATATTGTTCACTATCCGTGGTGGACTCACCGGGGCAATTTCGCACTTGCAGGAGGTTCACAGCCGATAACCTGCCCATCATAGATAGGCAAGTCGCGCTTCACAACCACCGTGAGAATCACGTCAAAGTACGATACATCATCAACGGCCTCACCCAATGCTAGCACAATTTTTTTCACGCAGACATCGGGTCAGCTCATCATCACCATGTTTACCACCTCGAGGTCATGTATGTAGGCGAGTGCTAACCATCCGCATCGAACGATCAAATCGACGCAGGCCGGCAGCAGCGTGAACACTCAGTGAGGGCTTATTGGCTAGGCAAACAATACAGCTCAGCCCCTGCGTTACACTAGAAGTTCCAGGCAGCAAGCCGTCAGCAGCAGAAGCAAGGGGTGGTTGTTATTGCGTGCGTGCGTGCAGCCACTTCTTACAGCGTGAGTCACTTTTTTCGCTCACCCTTTTTACCTATCTATTACATACCGCTAGGTGCAGAACGAGGCAAGTCGAAGCGAGTATACAACGAGATACATGGAGTGGCTGGCTGGAACCTGCCATTAATACTATACACGTGGGCAAAAGGTACTGACTGGGACCAGAGGTGCATTTGCAACAAACATGAAGAAAGCCTGTTGGTTTTGTGTCCGGGTGAGTGGTTGAGGTTTGAACTCGACTATTTACACCTCTCCTCCGCATACAGTTCGGTACTCCCCAGAGTCTATAAGCTTCAGATGAACGAAGAATTGTCTCATGTGGCCCATTTTACCGGCGAGAGAGTTTTGACGTTGTCCCGGGGCTGTCCACTACCGGTTGGATGCGGATACTTAGAAAGCCTCTTTCGAGAGAAACAGTAGTACTACTAGAGAGTGCGATAGAGGACTTTCCTTTTCCTGGTACTTGTAGTATCTGCATTACCACATCAAGTCCCCTCCCGGACACATACCGGAAACCGATAGCTCGGGTTAGCTGCCTGCCGACCGATTGCCAGTCCTTGGGGGGGCTTTTACCAGTTCCGTGGGAAGCCTGAAAAGAGATATGTAGGACCACAGGATCGCATATCTTCAGATCACTGGGCCCCCTAGCTTGGTAACTATGTATCTATCCCAGACACCAGCACAAACCTTGGGAGAAGTGAAGCGGCTGAATCGCTTTTTCTTTAAACCCCCTCCCTCTCTTTCTCTCGATCCGAGGGGGCGGAGTGCCCAACACCTCTCCGGGTAGGTGGTTTCGCAAGCAGTTGGTCTGTGAAGAAGCACATTCACATGTACAGTACGTGGTACGCTCATTCAGCCTAATGAACCAGCCACTACGTACCGTACTTCTTTTGTGTGATCACGCGAGTAAGTGGCATCGTACGACCGACTAAGTGAGGCAGATGCGCTCAGACGCCGCCATGGGGGTCGTCGTAGGTAGCAGTAGCAGATAGATCATCGATGATCTGCTGCGACGGTGGCTTGAGTACGATCTCTCTACTCTGCTTACCATGGCCGTTATCGACTGTAGCAAGCTGGGCTCGTACGGGCGACGCAAACAAAAGAGGTCCTTCCTCCTCCACACCGTTCGGGCCAAACTAACCAGGCCAACTAATGCTATGAGGCTTGGAGCTGTAACGATCCTGGGAACCCAATTCCATATCAAATCGTCATCCGTGGCTGGCGAGGAGAAATCCAAAATCATGCGATCACAGTTGGATTAGGGTTGAGACAAACCGAGATGGGTTCTTGTCTTGTCCTGTTTCGAGCCTGGTGACGTCCCAGAGTGGTGGTTCATGTGCATGAACCGCAGCTTCGGTGCTGCGGGCAATTGAGTTGGTTGATCTTGGAGCACAAAGCTTCTTTCCTCCCTCTGGAACCAACCTGACTGACGGCTACTGTACTAGGTTGTTTGCTTACTTGGTAGAACCCCCCAGTGTCGGGTGACTTGATAACCCCTCCAAGGTCACGTCACTTCACTGTTGGTTCGGTAGTAGGAAACACCTACTTCGAGAAGGCCGGTCGTCCCTTTTCAGCAAACAAAGTGATACAGTAGAAGACATGCACAGTAGACTCAAGATCTCGGATCGCATCGCACATGGCGCATCGCATACATACTGGTAGAGCCATGATCATGCCTGTCGAGATGGCCGGCAGGCTGGGTCACCTTTGATTCGGTCATATCTCATATCGGATGATAGTGACATAAGTGCACTCAGGGTTCTGACTTTTTTGAATGGACGTCGGGCAATTATTCGCGCGCTAGCTAGCGACGATCGACTTGCCCAAACCGTCTTGGCCTCTTGGCCCTGGGGCTGCTGGGGTTTTGGCAGCAGAAACGAGGGACCGACAGGTAGGTTAGATGCTACAAGCGTGCCGGTAATAGCACGCAATTACTATTAGGTACAGTACACAGTGGAAAACTCGAGTTCCGCCCAGAATTGGTAGCACTTCCCGTGCATGAAACGGCAGTTGATACTGGATAGGGACCATGGTTCGATAAACTGAGATGAGTGTGGGGTATATGGACGGCCGGTCTATGTATATCGACGCACTTAACATGCTAGAACGGGAGAGTAAACCGCAGCTTCTAGTAGTATAGCCCGGGGTGGTTGATTGACTCAGGACTGATTGAGGCGAGGCCATTTGTGGTCATCGTCAAACTATAGGTCTGTGTGTTTCTCTCTGGGCCCCTCCCACCTCCTCCCCAAGACAGTGCGGGCGAGACACTACCAACTGTAGCACTCTAGTAGTACTAACACGCCCAAAGATGCATCCTCTGAAGCATACTCTGCTTTTCTGGCTCTCTGCTCTCTGCTCTCTGGAAGACACTGGACACTGTCGACGGCAAACGAGATTATGTATGTACATGCACAGAAACGGAGAGGGCGGAGGCATCGGAGGCTATTCCTACTGGTGCCTTCGGGTTTCGAGCTGTCTGCAGGACGGTGGATTGGACTTGTGTAAGTGGGTATCCGGCTCTCACAGACTCCGGGTGTACAATTTATACTCGCCAAGCCTGTTAGCGCGACAGCCATGGCGTAGGTGGTGTATAACTCGTATGAGCCACTGCTTGCTTCTGCGGATGCGCCTAATAGAGCAGCGAGACAACTTTAAAAGTCAGCCAGCCAGGTCCCTCTTCGCTGAGTGATCAGAGGCTGGAGAATATTGATCAGAGCTGGGAGGAGAGAGCTTGTGGTGAGGCCCGGGGAGACGGTAGCAACTGTTATCATATTCAAGCCTCAGTTTGGGGATGCATACTGCGACATCCTGCTCCACAGGGCCTCAGCCAAACTGCCCCCATATGAACAAATCACAGCGACTGTTAATACCTACCTGTAATAGTAATCTCGGCTCTTCACAGGCGCCATCCGCACCTCCATCTCCATCGTTTAGACTACTGCGCAATGCAAGGAGATTGGGCGAGAATGTTTCAAAGGCATTTGTATGATGTTCGTCGGAGACGAACGTCCAGCTTCTTCACGGTGTCGTGACCAAGCCGCCTCGAAAGCGAGGCCCGGCAATACCTTGTGCAAGCTCCAGGCTCGCAAGGTTGAGCGAGTGTTTATGTAGGCAGGTACCTGATTGCTTTTTGCCCTGTTGTCCTGGGCGTCTTTAGTGCCAGGCGTTGCAGAACTGCCAGAAGAAGTCGAAGCGAACTGTCAGTACTAGTAAAACGTGCTCTGGCTGAGGCCTTAAGGCCGCATATGTGTCACCACCACGTGTACAACATCCAGAGCCCGGGCAACGACAGGATTTCAGCGTCTTGCGAGCGTCAAACAACCAAACAAACTCCACAAGCGGCGCCGCCATCATGGCGCTGGGCGCCCCGCTAGCTTTTCTCATACGAGCAGAGTTCGCTACCGACGTAACTGGCACGTTCACCTTGTGAGAGGTGAGTTTTGTCTGCACGACAGAACTGAGCAGCGGGATGTGCAAATATAGGCAGAAAACTCTACAGCTGTACCTGCTGACCTTGATAGCACACCTAGGTAGGTAGGTAGGTACGGTCACCCCTGTCGGTCTACGCTTAAGCGAACCTCGACCTCAAATCACCAACACCCATCATGGTGGTTCGGGGCTTTGATTGGCACCGACATGGTATTGCCCTGCAATCTACTCCGTAGAGTCGAGGATGATGACTCTTGAGCCTGCACATTTCCCGGGGATAACTCAAGCTCTCTCTCACCAAGCTTCCTAACCTAACGACTTCTTGAGAAGCCCACTTTGCAGTCCGAACGTTTGAGGATGTGGCGGTACCGTAAGAAGTAAAAAAAAAACCAGGATCTCCCACCAGTGAATCGCAACCGTCAGGTACCGGTGCTCGCCTGGCTGGATAGAAGATAGGAAAAAACCACCAGCGAGCCGATTACAGGGAAATAAGCTCCACCGCGGCGGCGCTACTCCTGGCTGGTGAGCCCATTACCCACCCAACCAACAGGCTGGATGCCGGGATACTGCTCGTTGTACATGCTGCTGGGGATTTTTGCGAAATTGTACATCCATACGGAATAGGACGGGACACTCCCACAGATCTTGTGCGGGTCTTGTTCTTGTGAGCCCAAGTCTGTGCATACCTGGATGTCGTAGCCGAGCAATCGGCTAATACCAACTACCAGTGAAGCAGCAGCCCTTTGCGATAGAGGTGGATGGTAACATAAACAACGCGACCATGGCCTCGGAGCACCTGACCCGACCTTTGATAGGCCCAGGACTAGAAGCTAGAAGGACTAGGACAAGTTGCACAAATGGATAATGAGCGGGATGACGTGAGGGATCCTCACATCAACCTTCTGTAGGTAGTTTGCTGTACATAATATAATGTACACTGCGTGATAGTAGGTGCCAGGGGACCCAGGATTTCGGACCGAGTTGTTGGCGCCTTCAAGATGCTAGCGCTATATCAATGTACGTAAGGATGCCTTGGGTTATGCGACAATGGACTTGTGTCGAGCGACTCGTTTGCAGGTTTGGGTAATCTGGGCCGGCAGGATGGACGAGCAGATGAAAGACAAGGAGTCAGTTGCAGAAACCCGAACCAGACATCAGGGCCAGATGCCCACTCACGACTGGCCCGCTGGGTTCTGCCCCATGTCCCCCTGGACTTGTGATCCCTGTAAGATTAGGTGGAGTCTAAGCCTGCAGTCGTCTTGGGTCTGGGTCTTGGGTCTGGGGCCGGGGTTTTCAGCCACTCTCATTGGCTGGGTTGCTCAGGACGGGGCCGGGCTCTTTTCATTTGACGGGAATTAGAGACAGAAGCGGGGGCGTTTATCCCCCAAATGGTCAACCCTCTTCCCCCCCCCAGTACGAGTACAAATTTGTACAGTACGGTACATATGTCGATGGAGGGTGACCGGACCCAGCCACAGCACCGTCCATCGTCTCAACTCCTTACCTATTTTATTAATGGATCTGGATGGAGGTACATACGTGTGCGTACCGACGCTGCAGCGTGCACACACTGTATCGTTCAATACAGTTCTGAATACAGTAGCATCTGCCTGTCTAGCACGCCCCCCTCTTCTCCTTGGGATCGTTTCGCTCTTTTCCTCTTTCTTCGAACCACACCCGTATTAATTTACTGGGTTTCTGGCCTGCCCTCGCGGCTGAAAACTGTCGTTTTCGAGAGTTGACGAAAACCCCAGTCAGAGCTTGACGATAATCATAATCACAGCCTGGTTGGTGGGACACTCGGGACGAAGAAAGAAATAGAGTCAGCTCAGCGTGAGAAGGAAAAGAAGCAGTGAGATTGAGAGTGAGATTGATGCCGTTGGCCTTGGGGTTGCAGGTACCATAACCGCGCAAGCCCGGACAGCCGGGTCCAATCAAGCTGGTCGCTCGAGTCAGTTTGCGGCACCAGCACTCCGGGACTGGGACTCCAGCACAGTTTCTGCCCTCTGATCTGATTTGCCTCGCTGCTCTTGGCTTTTGGCCATTCGCCTTTTTTTTCCTGCGAACCCAGCAGCCCGGCCCCCCTCGCCCCAGGACAAGGACCCAGGACAGGATTAATACCTTAACCCTTACAGGCAGTCCCCATAAGCATAACCCACCCACACCCCCCGACCCGTCATTTGTTCATTCGTTCGTTCTCATACCTTACCTACCTTCCGACCGATAACCTTCGGCCCAAACCTACGGATCACTTTCTTCCCTCCCTTCACTCCTCGTTTCTCCATCGATACATGCTTTGTCTGTCCCAGAGCCTTGGGTCCTCAACTTGATTGTTGCGACAGAGCTTCAACAACCCGCAGTATTCGCATCGGGAACCGTCAAGTAAATCGACAACGAACCGCAATCCGCCTCGATTAATGATCTGATTCCATCCATTGGACGAACCCGCATCTGGAGACGGTCTCGAAGCAGCCAGGACACGGAGGCTCAGCTGCCAACTTGGTTAATGTTGACTATCTAGCTTGGACCTTTCTCACAACATAGCTGCTGTAAGTTGTCGGCGTCAGATCTTCGTGATGGTATTTATTTGCCAAGTTTCGCTTCCCACCCTTAGCGCGCGCGCGGGGTCTGAACCCGTGTAAAGCATCATGTGTTGCTTACTTGGCATTCCCTCTTCTCCAACAAACACAACTTGTGTTAATACTCATATACTGATGACGATATAGACAATGACTGGCCCTCCCATCATGAACACGCCCATTAGTGAAGGGCCGCTTCTGAAACATACTCGGAAGACGGTTGGTGGCAGGACCTTGCATTATATCCTTAATGTAATACAACAGCCCGATCGCGCCAGAGCTTGCGGTTCTGGACCAAAATGTAATAACCGTCACGCCATGATTTCCGTCCATCAAGAATGTTGAGACTGACTGCTACTAGCGTCCGCTGACCGCCGACCCGTGGATCCTCCCCCGATTGTGAAGCTGAATGTCTTCGAAGGCGACACCTATGAGCAGGCCAAGGACATTACTTTCGACTATGCCGCCGAGTTCTTCGTTTTCGTCTCGCTGGAAAACGCTCGGCCCATGGCCCATGGACGAGTGCAAACTCAGGCGACCTCGACTCCGCCGGTTTTGACAGGCTTGCCTGTGTCGGCCTGCTGCTACCTGGACCGACCTGAACCGGCTGGTTACTTCCTCTTTCCGGATCTTTCCGTTCGACATGAGGGCTTTTACAAGCTTATTTTCCGCTTGTACGAGAAGAACAAGGACCCCCAGGACCTGACGCTTGGATCCGAGAAGCAGGAGCCCGTCTCGGAAGAGGCAGCCGATGGCTTTGTTACCCACATGATGGAGGTGAAGTCGGTAACCTTCCAGGTCTACAGCGCCAAGAAGTTCCCCGGTCTGGGCGAGAGCACATCGCTGAGCAGAACGGTGGCCGAGCAAGGTTGCCGCGTTCGAATTCGACGAGATGTGCGGATGCGTAGACGTCCGGAGAAGGGTGGTGACAAGCCAGACCGCCGGTCACAGTCCCCTAACGCATTCCGAGACCGGTCTGGCAGCCATTCGAGTGCCGACCGGGGTGTCTTTTCGCGTAGGACTTCTGCATACGAACATCCGCCACCACCACCGCTTGCTGCCGCCCGTCCTACGCAAAATAGAGTACTCGACTTTGGTCCTCCCAGTAGCTCTTTCCCACCACCGCCAGCGCCGACATCTGAGCCCAACACACCCATCCGGGCTTACCCTCGTCACGGCTCGTTGAGCTCCTATCCTCCTCCGCCTCCTCCCCCAGCAGCGACTGGTCCTCGTGCCTCGCCCTATCCGCCGCCACCGAGCGGACCCGGACCATACTCTTACGATGATCGACGGCCGTCCCTGCCGCACATCATAAGCGGCGGACGACCTGGCCTAACCGCCTACGCATTACCGCCCATCCAACCGCAACTGCAACCGCGTCACAGTATCGCTTCCACGGACGGTAACACGTCCTCAACGAAGACAGAATCGTCACCTGCATGGAGTCCCAACAGCTCCATGTCCCCCTCGTCAGGAGGCAAGCCCTTGTACCCCACACAAAGCAGTTTGTCAACGAAGAGGGGCCTGTCGGAGGAGGAAGCGTCTTTCGAAGGCGACCACCTGTTGACAGGGTATTCGTCGACGAAGCTGCAGTATAAGAGATCATCGGGCGATGTGGTAGAAAAGCTCTCGCTAGGCGATGCTGCTGAGGGCAATGAGAAGCAGTATCATCCTGACCACGAGGTACCTATAGACCCATCATTGCTGAAAGCCAGTGTGCCTTGTGCGCCGGAAGAAATCAAATACGCAGAGATCCGAGACCAGGAAGCCTATGCCAGAAAGCGACTACACCTTGGACGCAACCATAGTATCGGTTATGGGCACATCATGGAACAGCGAGTCTGACAGGGCTTGGGGCGGGCAGGCAACGACACATGATGTAATTTCGGCTTCTTTTTTGATACCATGGGTTTAGGTTCCAGCAGTCTGTTTTCTTCTTTTTTTTGCTGTATATACGCACTACGTAGCGACATTCTGGGATTTCTTTTGTCAGATTTGGAGAACAGGGACTGCAACCCCTGGCTTGGCATATATTTTGCCTGGGGCGAAAGGGGGGTGGGCGTCAAGCGCGCCCAGCTACGGAGTTGGGGATGGCGGGACTCGTGATATTGTTAGCACGAGGCCGAGCAGGTCTACGTGACCGGGCTTGGGGAACCGAGTTGTTACTTATTCTGAAGGACGGCAGCACAAATTGGGGAAGATACGAGCCAGCACGCGCGTTCTTGCGGTGCTGGTTGGCTGAGTCGAGACCATACAGGTCTTTCACTGTGGTATATTCAACTAGTACAAGGATTTAAGAGCGTTGGAACAATAGCTGGCACGGATTGTAGATAGCAACAGCGCATAGGCCTTTGTATAGCGAATTCAAGTCGGCTCTACATCTTCTCAAGCAGAACAAAATCGAGATTTGGATGCATGACTCGGGTACGCTATGTACGCTATGAACAATCTTGAAGCTGGTTTTCGGCTGGCTCAGTTGGAGCTCCGAGCTCAGGCAGATCACGATTTTAGCCTGGTTGCTCTGTGATACCAGCAAGTGGGAAGAGACAGCTCGTTAACAGCCGCCCCGTCCATGTACGTCGGGTCCAAGCTTCACCCGCTTTTACTGGCACGAGGCACGTGGAGCTCCATGTGTGTGCGTGAGTGCGTGTGCGCGAACCGCTCCTGTTCATCGTGAGGTCCAATGGAAGTCAGTTGCATACGACGGAGAAGAGATGCATTGATTAATCGGCGTTGTCTCGTACGAAACAGCAGGAAAAAGCTCTATCATTCTATAATATCCTACAGAGAAAGAGAGAGAGAGAGGGTCAGGGGCACTCAACTACAAATCATGTCATTTCATCAGTACGAGTACGGTTAGTGGCCTGGAATCGACGGACTTGCCCCCCGCTTTAGGCAGGTTCCTCCCCCTGGCAAGTGCTGGCTCCCACTCCTGCGCCCCGGGCCCCAGAAGCACAGGGAGCTGCCATTGAAGAACCCATGTCAACAATGAGCTGTCTCTGCAGATGCAGAAAGTAAACAAAAGTTGCCCCGACCCATCCAACCAACCAACAAACTATACTATCATAAACAGCCGACTACTTGTGCTGGCCACACACCACCTGCACCTGCTAAAACCCTCACCACACCCATGGGACTCACACAATCTACCTTACTTTCCAGCTTTAGTCCCGTCTAGAGCGTCAGTCAGACCTTGACTGGCGGTCGCCCAGAATGGTCCTCGAACCAACTCCGCGACCGTCTGCAGATGGCTCGCGCCCCGTCTCGCGCTTCCAAGAAGGCTCCATGAACGACAGAGTCAGCGCCGCGCCACCTGTCCAGTTCCTCGGCGAGGACCAGCTGGCCCGGTTCGAGAGGCAGTTTTACCCCCCCGCCCCCGCCTCCAACAACAGCAGCAGCAGCAGCAGCAGTCAACGGCGCGACCGCCCTTTGTCCGCCCAGGCCCAGCTCCCCTCCCAGGTCCTGCAACGGCTGCGGACGACACCGCAGGAGCCCACGCAGCAGCTTCATGGCGACGACGACGTGCCGCACAGGCAGCTCAGGCATAAGAAGTCTATGGGCTTCCTGAACCGCGTGCGTGACGCCTTCGGACTGGGCCGCAAGGATCGAGAGGCCGGGGCGGTCAGCAAGGTACAGCAGGAGACGGAAAAGCGGATCAGTCTGCAGCACGCGCCGACGCACCAGAGGCCTGTCCACCATATGACGAAGGCGCATTCGCAGTCGAATATTCCTCAATTCCCTCCAGCGTTTACGGCACTCACAACACCCGTGCCTGGCGGCGCTGGCACCGACCGCCCGAGTCGAGACGAGATCATGGCGTCCTACAATGAATTGATGGCTACTGGCTTCTTCCAGTCACATGCTATACAGTCCACAAGGCAGCCCCCGCCGGGAAGTAGGCTACAGAGGGAAATGGCGGGCCATTCGATGCGATCGCAGCCTCTGCCCCGCATCGACTCGCCCGACGAGCAACTACTACAGTCGACTAGCCCGGACAGGCCCAAGTACTCTGCAATGCCGGATTCACCGAGCAGTACCAAGAGCCCGCCGAGGCAATCGTTCAATATGCAGCGCCTGGCTCCGCCTCCGCTGTCGCACCAGAAGCTCGAGGCCAAAGCCAAGGCCTCTCGCGAGTCCCTTCGCTATAACCTAAGGGGTCGCAAGCGCTCTCGTGCCGAGGCCGACATCAATGTGCTGGCCACGGATATCCCTCTTACCCCCTCAAACGCAGCAGAGCAACGCTGGCGGCCTCCCGCTCAGCGCCACCGGCGGTAGCTTTGGAAGTATCTGGCCCAGCGCCAACGGCAGTAGCAACAGTGGACAAGGAATCATTAGAAGAGTTTCCAAGAAACTGCGCAAAATGCCTAGTGGCGCTGCTAGTGCCGACAGCGCGAAGGCTACCTCGCCGTCTAAAGGCGACAACGGGAGAACCGCGTCTCAGAACACGGAAATGTCCATTCGAATGCGCAGCCCCAGCCCTGACTCTCCCGGCATGCGGTCGAACAAGGCGCCGCCTGGCACGAGAAACGAACGGATGCCCACGATACCCCCACGATCGGGCTCCGTTGCCGGGGCTGGCGGTGCGAATCGACTGCGCAAGAAGGCCCACCAGTACAGCCCTCAGGCCAGACGCCAGGCCCACAGCAACAACCCTAGCTACCCGCCCATCACACTGGACAAGTATAGGGGTCTGCCGATTCAGATGCGGTCATCCAATCGCCCTTCTGGCCCTTCCCCCAACTGGTCTTTGGAGGCGGTGGATGTGGATATGCCGCCAAACGGCGAGAGCAGCAGCAGCAGCAGCAGCCGCAGCTCGCTTGAGGGCAACAAGGGCCGCGCCATCACTCTGAAAGATGCGATAGGCGTGGCAGAGCCATTGTGTGTGGTGCCCGATGCGAACCGGGGTATTCCTATGGTCCCCCAAATCCCGGAAACGTTCCTCAAGAACGGACTGTATGGGGCGAAGGGGGTTCAAATGGAAGTGGCGGCGAGGAATGAAAATCATCGTATGGACGTTGATTGGCAGTTCGGACAGGCTCTGTGAAGTGGGATCCAGTGAAATGGGCTTTGCTCGTCGATCTCTTTCGACGAGTTTATGGCGTTTTTCCCTCAAGATCAGAATGCCTGTCGGATCTAGGTGTAGAAGCAGATACTTGCACCACGGTTGATCGCTGTGAGACCTCTCGCTTGCTACGGTCGGCGGTGGCCCACTGGCGTTCATGGATTTAATGGCTTGGATTGTCGACCTTGCGGGGTGCGCATTTTGCGTGCATATCATTGCTGGTATCGTGGTTTTTTGGAGGATTTCTCGTTTTCCGCTCCCGCTCCCTCTCTGTCTCCCACCCCTATTTCGACTTCACGCTACGAATTCATGAGTTCACGACGTTATCGCACACGACGACGAAGAAACCCGCAGGTATACCATGTACGATGATTCTCAACCCGTTGACATTTATCAACGGACGGATACCAGGGTACGAAAAGGTGTTATAGGCGCTTTTGTTTACTCGCCCCTTACTTTAAGGGTAAGGGTGTTGTTTGCTGTATGTTGACGGCTACTTGCTTGGCCGTCAACTTACTTGGCTTGTTTTCTCTCCCTCGTCGATGGGGTTTCCAAAATTCGCTTTCATGCCAGATTTTTTGTATATAGATATGTACTGTACTAGTCGAATGGAGATTAGTCGTATGAATCTCGGGAGCTCGTGTGAACTGACTAGGGGTGCCCCTTTCTCATAATGATGCCTTCCCCCCTATTGTGTTGTCGTCTTGGCCCGAGAAGGTCGATTGGCGTAGCATTTCGATGCAGGTATGATGGGGAGCGTATCTCGTATTCATTACCCTTACGGTTTGTGCTTGAGCAGAAGCGAGTTATATTCTTCCTGGCACCAAGTGCCGGGAGGTGGAACGCTGAAGCTGGGCAAAAAGCAAGGAACGGTATATCCCTCTCCTAATGCGGCATGTAGCCTTGAAGGATCGAGCGTGTACGTGCTGCATTTTGATCAGAAACGGCACGGGTTTTGGCCCATCAACAGGTACCAAAACCATCTTCTATTTCTTGCACAAAGATGAAGCCGTGAAGGGCATTTGTACATATAACGTATCAACAGGTCTGAATTGCTGCTCTGTCGCTGGTTCCATGACAGACGATAGATATGTGAAGCAGGCACATCGACCCTACACTCCCCTCCCCCTTCCCCCATCGGTCGACGTCTTCCGTCTGCTTCTCCAGTGTCTAAATACAGAAGATAAAAAGAAGTAGCAAAGCACCAGCTCGTCTCGCGGAGGGAGAACTCGATTCTTCTTCGCCTTTCACTTTCTACGTTCAAGCATGCACGTTTATACGCTGAAGCGCACACGCTTCTGACGTAAGTAAATATACCCCGTACCCGAAACCAGCCCGTTGCCATTCCATACGTCGACAACACCCAAAAAGCAGGTTCTCTTCTCTAGTGTCCCCCCATCCATCCAACCGCTCTCCAATACCGGTCCGCACCACCCCTAGCTTGAATACGCTGGGGGATAGAAAAACACCCAGAGGAATATCAAGGTGAACGGAAGCCCCCAATCTGCGCCAGTGTCCATAAGCGATAGTGATCAGCCCACCCTCTGTTTATGTCCGGGCCCATAGACGTAATAGGCCTCTATATCAAGTAGTGTTACTACTCTTCATACCACCGAAAATGTGAATGCTATACAACGAAAGACCAAGAAGAAAATTAATAGGTGTACGGAGTAAGTGGGAATCGAAATTTATGTCTTTTCATCTCAACAAAGGCCGACAGACGAAGAAGAAGCATCACCACGTCACACTGCTTCCACAGCCGCTCTGTTGTTCAGCTGCTCCAGTGTTTGTTGTGGTGTAGTCGTCATGTCTACAACCAGCTGACCAAATTTCGTCATCCCCTGAATCACGGCAGGTGCGCCGTTGAAGATCATCATACCAAGTATGAATATAAGAAGAGGAAGCTGTGACGGGGAATTAGTTACGGAATACGTATGATGCGTGGCGAGGAAAACACTTACCCAAACGAACCACAGCATCTTGTCACTGCTGCCGGTCTTGAGTCGCTCGGCATGCGCGCGCTGGAGGTCCTCTTGCTGCTCCTTGGTGATGGCGTTCTTGCGTCCGATCTGTAGGAGATGCGGAACTTGTCGTGTCTTCGAAGACTCCGCTGTCGATTCTTCGGTCTGGTCGTAGAGGGCCGCACATTTGGCATCTGCCTCATACTCTGCTGCAGCGGCGGCGGCAGATGCTTGCTTGGTGTCGACAGATTGCTGGTTGTGTGGGAAAAGCTCCTCATAGGCGGGTGGGGGCGAGTCCTTGGCTCCGAAGAGCGATGTGATCTCCCACCACTGCTTGTCGCCATCACGGGGGCCGTGGTCCCCTGCAGATCCCGGCCGAGAGCCTCCAATGTTGGGGACCAAAGATACAAATCGCTGCATGAAATGTGCGTTGTTGAGCATGTTGTGATAGTCATTGCGGCCTGGTAGCTGTGGCATTTGCGGCATCTGGAATTGCTGCCAGTTATGCATCACGGCTTGCCATTGTTGCAAGACACGCCCTTGTAGAGCTGTCATCGCGGCACCCGGCGATGCCATGCCTGCTGGGACTCCAGCAGGGGGCGAAGGAACGATCTCGGGAAGGCGGTGGTTGTTGGGCATGCTACGTCTTCTCATCTGCAGATACTCCTTGGGCTCCCCCTGACTGCGAGTCGAATTCTCCAGAGGAGTCTTCGTAGTCATCATCGCTGGAGTCGCCGGAGCCGGAGGCATCCGTCAAAGATTCGTCGTGATAAGCGGACATTTCGAGAGGTTCTCGAGATCCCCATAAAGAACTGAGAGAAGTAGCGCTGTTGACCCTGCTGTGGAGAGAGCCCCGGCTATGAGAACGTGCGTTGCGCTCGACGCTTCTAAGGGCTCTGAGCACTTCTCTGGACCCCTCTGCTCTCTGACAAAGATCCGCGGCCGTGAGGCCAGATAAGCTTCTCATGGTTGGATCAGCGCCAAAGATCATCAGCCGGCGGACGATTGTCGCATGGTTGTTCATAGCCGCAAAATGTAATGGTGTGAAGCCTCCCTTGTCGCGAGAGTGGATATTGGCACCTCGTGACAGCAAGCCGGCGACAAATCGGGACATGCCCAGGGAGCAGCCAAGATGCAGCATGGTCTGCCCTGTGGTCGACTTCCTGATGTTGATCCTGGCCTTGTTGACACTGTCGTCCAAATCAATGAGGTCGAGGATTTTCATAAGACCAGATTCAACGCATTCTCGTTGCGCCTCCCGGAAATTGTATCCGCCTGACACTTGGTTTCCGGCACTAGGGGGACAGTCCCCAGCCGCCAGGGCTTGACCTCGAGTTGATGATGCTCTTTGCAATATCTGTGGCATCTTGGATTGTGCCCCCCAGTTTATTACCAAGACAGACGAGAGCGGTTCGCATCAGCTGTTCCTCGCTATCGTCGATATAACGGAATATAGCTTGTTTGCCGCCATAAGCAGGTTGCTGGTCGGCCAATTGTGGGTGCCTGATGCGGACCAAGACGTTTCCTGCGACATGGGACGGGGGCAATAGACAGACCAAGGAGCTTTCACCCCAGAAAGTGGTGGTAAGTGCTCTCTTGTCGCCAAACATCACTTCCAGGCCACCGTTTGTGAAGCCACTTCCGAGGACCGTTACCTCTATGCCACCATCCTTGGGCCCCTCGCCCGGAATGATTTTGTGGATAGTAGGGCTTGGACTTCGAATCGAGTTCATACCGACAGGCGTGTTGTTGAAGATTGCTTGAGAGAGTGGTGTTTGTTGCTGAAGTACACTCATCTCGTTGCGGAGATGATTAGGACTCGGGGCCCTGCTTGGGTGAGCTGAGGCTGGGGCTGAGTACATTGGCTGGGCTAAAGACATGTTGTCTATGCTCATGTTCCTGCTGTTGCCTCCTGGGTAAAGTTCGTTGTTGTTACTGTTAGGGGTAAGAGGGCCGGTAGCGAAAGATTGTTGCATGCCGTTCATAGAAGGGGGTTGCGGCTGAAACATGGGGCCAGCCGTCATCGGGAAGTTGTTGACAGCCGGAGAGAACGGCGATGTGGCAGATGTTCCCATCGACGCGTCATTCTGTGTGTTATTCAGTGGCGCACCTGGCGGCTGGACTGTCTCTAGACGGGTCATGGCCAACCCTTGCGGCAGCTTGTTAGTCGAGCTAGGCTTCCTCCTTTTAGCGGCGGGCCCTGCGGGAGAGGTCGGCGACGCTTGCCGCGATAGATTACGAGGTGTCGCAGTGGCTGACGTAGTCCGAGAGTTATGTTGTTTGGGGACTGAAGTCTGCAAGGCAGGGCCGCGTTGGAGACTCTGAAGATCAGAAGATGATTGTGTTTGACGGAAGGGTAGGGGTGCATCTTGGGGCATAGCATCTGCCTGTGTTTCTGCAGTGCTGGAGGTTATCGTTGTGGCTGTGGGGGGCAGGTGTGTTTTGTGGTCATCCGTGATCATAATAGCATTGGACATCTCCTGTACAATGACGTTGTTCTGGTAGTCCTTCAGGGTAAAAATAACCTGGAAGCCCATCTTCTCCTGGTGGTGTCGGCAATAGCAAGCGATGCGCATAGGAGCATCTACCTGCATAGTCCCCGGAGGTGGTGTCGTGCCAATGCCAGTATCAGTAGCGACCTGCCATTCCTTGACCTCCTGCGTGTTGAAGACGATAGCCCGGTAATTCTGGTACTTGTCCCAAAGTTCATCCTCTTCCGGCTTCTTGTTCTTCTTGCGCCCCGCCCTTTTGCGTTCTCGAGTGATGCACCCATGGCAGATCCGGACTTCACCACCATTCTGCGGCTTGATTTCATCAGCCTCTGGACCAGGATTCGGGGAGGTGGGCCGGGAAGCTTTGGCAGCCTGCTCGAAGGCTTTGCATCTCTTCTTTTCATCCTGCATAGCGCTTGTGCATACAAGCATGGTGTAGAGTTCGAGCATATCCGGCGAAGATTTAAGAGGCCCTTTATGCAGCAACTTTGCTTTCGAGATACTGTGCCGCGGCAGGTGCAGGCGCTTGATGGTTGATGGGAGGTTGTGGAAAGTTAACTTGATAGGAATCTGCGTCTCTACCCGCGACTTGAGGGGAGTTGGCTGGATCCTAAGCGTGGCTTTCCCTTCGAACGCCAGACCGTTGTAAGCCACGCCCGGGGCCGATGCTGTTAAACCGCCCTGCTGCATGCCCCGGCCATGCCGCGCGGAAAATGGGACCTGAGCAGGCCAACCAGAGTTCGGCCCCGGCAACCTGAATTGAAACGAATCGACTGAAATGTTCATGTTGTTTTCAGAAACAGGAGAATCCTTGAACATGCCAGCTGGTGACGATTCATGGCTTGGAAACATGGGCGAGGCTTCCCTAGAGCCTACTGCTTTGACACCACTTATGCCATTAGTGAACGCATACTGTTGAGTATGTGTTAGCGTAGCGAGGCTAGTAAGGTGAAGAGTACTGACCGACTGAGCCTTGCCATGGCCTTTTCTTTGGAGGCTCGGGCTCTTAGCTGAGACGGCTGAGTGGTCTTCTGGAGACAGAGAAACATTGCCATTTATCGGCGGTTCGCTCGGACTGCTTGACGCACTTGCAAAGTCAAAGAAGTTGCTGTCATCAAAATGAGTGGAGGGATCGACAGACTGGTCTAACGCGTGCCCCGAGAGCAAATCAATATTGGTGTCATGGCCATTTGTGAGAGCATCGAATGGTTTCCACTCGGCGAACGTCGCATCCTCGGTCATCATGACGTCTCCCGAGGTATGGCTCGTCTTGGGCGAATTTGAATCGGCGCTCCGCCTCGACGATCCCGAAGATGAAGAGTCGCGGTGAGACGGAGGTGAGAAATCTAGATCTTGTTCCGGACGGCCAGGGGTGGCGAAGAGATTCTTGGATTCACCAAGAGTGTTCGAATCGAAAGTGTGCAAAGCGGCGGAATCACCAGCATCTAGACCGAATAACCCGGCGTTTTCGGCGTTCAAATCATCCGTATCGAATATGAACTCGCCGTTGTACGCCGTAGAAGGCATTCCTAGATCAGGGTCGAACGCGCCACCGAAGACGGTATGTCCATCGGTTGGCATGGCCTGCTAGATATGACTTTCAATATCTGATGGTCTTCAGTTGCACAGCTGTGCCTTTTCCAGGCAAGATTGCGAAGCACGCCGAAACGTTGCCAAAGTGGTATCTGTCTGCCGGCGTTCTAGTGTCGGCGCGGAAGCGGGTGACTTGGTGTCGATAAACGTAAAGCGCTGGATCCAGCAATGTCGTCCTGTACCGCACCCACTACTCCTAGTCGCTGATAATCGGAAGCCAGATGCAACGGCGGGTGGAAGAGGTCGTTGCAATATAGCTCGGCTGTGATCTTAGTCCTGCGGCAGCATCGCGCCCAGATGGAATGCGGATAACCGAAACAAGTATATCTCCAAAAGGAAGTATCTTCGAATTGCAACGAATACAGTGAGAACAAGTCCAATCGACGGTGGTGGTTGAGCCGGGGAAAATCTGGCGTAAGCGTGGTTTCCTTTCGAGGTCGAACTGTCGGGAGGCAATGATGACTGGATGTGGCCAAGAATTGGGACGCGTATACGGGCAGGCAGGCAGCCTTTCAGGGTCTCGTGGAAATTGAGATGGGTTGAAAATTGCGCTATACCGATTATCGTCGTTCCGTTATCGGGTGATTTGTTCACACAGCCCGGGCGGTAGCAGCTGTTGGTGATGGTGTGATAAGAGATGACTTCTTCAATCGCAACCAACTGTGTGTATTGTCGGGTCGGGGGGGTTCCTCCAAAAGCGCCTGGAGAGTAGGTAAGTAAGTAGAGCAGCGCACTTCACTTTACTCGCACGCACACACAAAACACACGCACAATAACGCGGCAAGGCGGCTGGGGTGTGTGGGTTAGGATAGTGTCGTCAGGAGGATGCGTGGGCTAGTGCAGCTATTCTCTGCGAACGAAAGAGCCTTGAAGGGGGACGAGGATGCTCCACCCGCTAGGTGTCCAGGGCCGAAAAGTGGAGATAGAGTTGGGACGTTTGGATTTCTAGGGATTGGCCATTGGATTCACTGGGCGCACTCATGGAATACCTACAGTGAAGAATGGTTTGGATTGGATGGGATGGGATCGGATGCGGGCTAGCGGGTGCAACAATACGGGCAAAAACTATCCAGAGAGAGAGAGAGAGATAGAGCGAGCGAGAGAGAGAGAGAGAGAGAGAGAGAGAGAGACCGTAATCGGTTCGTAGGGGACCAAATCATGCATCCACGAAGGCAAGAAGTGGTGGCATCCCCCCAGTTCGCTTCCAATCCCAGTCCTAGTCGGTGTGGTGTGCTTTATCAGTTGCCCTGTTGCGTACAGTACAGTGTATAGGGCTCTTCCACGAACCTGATCTCTGCAGGGTCAACTTACCAGCAAGAGTAGACCATCTACATCAAACCCACCAGGCATTCGAGATTATCTCTCTCATACGCTCACAGTGCGTGGCGACAATAGTTCGCTGCTAAAGTAGGTACTTACATAAGACTCCCCTACATAACCTACGATGAACTAAAGTCGAGAAAGAATTAGGCGAGCGGTGTATTTTGGCTACCTGGTGCTAGGCGATGAATGGCTTGCAAAACCCTGTTTGGGCGCCTGGGCCCGTCTA
The DNA here is from genome assembly GCF_038363925.1 of Apiospora phragmitis. Taxonomy (NCBI): domain Eukaryota; kingdom Fungi; phylum Ascomycota; class Sordariomycetes; order Amphisphaeriales; family Apiosporaceae; genus Apiospora; species Apiospora phragmitis. The sequence goes on along the minus strand of NW_027117400.1, from coordinate 3,604,268 downwards.
TTTGGGCCCGAAAGAGCTGATCTGCACAGCTATGAAATTATAATAAGGTGGTGTCAAGTGTCTCGAACTGCAAGATTGTGAGCGGCCACCCTGGTTCTACATACCTGTTGCTACTGCTGCTTCAGGCACATGTATGTTTATTTGCTATGGCTAAATGTACTTATATGTTGCTGCCGTCGCTCTGCTCTTCCTATCTGCAGAACAGTCAGTCTTGTGGCTTAACTCGCGTCCTCCGTCAGCGGCGGGAGCCAAATGATGCGCCCAGCCGGCTCTCGGAAAGCCAATCCTTCCTCATGGAGTTGGAGCCCACGCACAACCTCGAGGTTAGAGACACTTGGAGACACTTATTAGGTTGCCACGGGGAGGGCCAGTAGAAGAATAAACTCAATTGAGATCGCTCTGGCTGCATGGTGCCTTGCTCAGGCGGTCTCGGCCACTGCGCCTGATGTACAATACCATGATGATTGAGGGGCAACCCCCCGCGCAACCGTTGGCTTTGCACGGCAGATGGGTGATGAAGCAGATGGATATATTACACCGGAACTCTCGTAGCCGCGTCGAAGCTTGATTAGAAGCCGGTACTGTCTGTTACGGTGAAACAATATCATATGCGCGTACAACGGGCGGGTGTCGAAACACCCAGCTTTCCATCGTGAAAAGGTCGTGATGCGGGTCCAATCAGCGTGTCCCCTCGTCCGGCCTCCATCTCCTATTCTTTTCTTATTTCATTCCAAGGTATATACATACACATCACTGTAAATCAGGCAGAGAGTGGTTACGCCATAACCTACTTCAGTGGTGTAGGTCGAGAGGCGACTTGACTTCTACGTAGGACCGACTGCAAGTTGGTTGTGGATCTTGGAGTTCTTCCTCCCCAGCCAAATGCCATCGGAAGCTATATATTCTCCTCGATCCAGCCGCCGCCTCCCGCGTTCTGGCTTGTGAGCTGGAACTTAAAAGCCCCGGTCACTTTAATGTTCAAATCTCCGAGCAAGTAGGTTCGAACACTGTGCGCAATGCAGCATCCGTATCCTCCCTGACCCGATAGGGAGAGGTCTCCTCATCCTATCATGTAGTTGGCTGTATGCGGCAGGCCAGACAGTTTGAGTGCTTTAGATAACTGGGCTTATTACGTCGCCCACGAATGCATTCCAACTAACTGCAGCATCCATACATAACTATACATATACGAAATTATCTGAACATGAGGAAGAAGACGCAGATTGGGTTCCATTGGCTGTCCCTCCTACATGAGAGGTGGAGTACGTAAGACTTGTCGTCTAGAAACATCGCGGCAGGGGCTGCATATGGCGCAGTAGCAGCAGAAGCAGAAGCAGAAGCGTTATCTTTACACATGCCTCCTCAAACTGAAATCCATAAAGCCACTTGGCGCTAGGCTTGACATTCCGATTTCGCATCCTTAAACATGCTATCTGGCCGATATCCTGCAGGGCTTGGGTTACGACGCAGCTTCAAGGATGTCAGCTACTCCTACCTAGAGGGCGATATGAGAAGCATTATGCCCAGGATCCCGAAGCCAAGAGTATTGAGATTTCAATGGTGGGTTAATGACGACAATTCTTGCGTCTCTCTCTCTGTCTCTCTATTTCTCTCTCTCCTTTTTTTTCCCGCCCGGCTCATCCCAACCGTACAGCTTAGAACACTTGCAGCTGCAAGGCGAATCGGGGACTCTTAGATATTAATAACACACCATCTCCGTTTATAGGGTCCTAGCTGCATATCCAGCTAGTAGCATCTAGACCTTTGTCAGGGGCTGTCATTGGAGGCCGCAATTATCGGCTAGATGCACAGGCTCCTCTAATCATACTTTGTTCCAAAAGCTTGCCTGCTGAGTTACCGGGCACAGAGTTGGGTTCGCTCCCGCCAATCGCTATGATGTGATCCGGGTACGGAAGTCTGTGTATGACCCGATTAGGTAGACCTCAAAAGACTTGAATCGCCCAGGGGTCCCGAATCACGAACTAAAAGACTGCGCCACTTGGGGTCGAGAGCCGTTACACGAGCTTAGGTTAAGACAATAATACTGAACTGCCCGTATCATGGAACTATTGACCGAAGCGCGTTGCATCCATGCAGGAATGAATGGCTTGTTTGACTGTATGGGCAAATTCTATAAAGCTATAAACAGAAAAGACCCGACCCGGAGTTCGCGAACTGATCTTACGAGATAGTGCAACTTGGTTACTGAAGACAAAAACAATGTGATAAAGACCGTCTAACCCAATCACTCGGCCCCTGGTGAAAGGGACAAAGGAAGCGGGCCCTTGAAATGATTGTAAGAAACGAAGAACAGGATAACTATACGTTCGACAGACGCGCCTTGTCACTGTTGACGAATATACGAATATAGTAGGGTACATATACGCCAGAACATCAGGCGAACGTAAACCGGAAATGTAAGGGAACTCAAGGCGGGAATAAAGTCGACAATGGACACCAACACATCTGCTTAGAAGGCGTCATCGCCGTTGGCCCTTTGCACACCACACCCGAAAGAGAGCCTTGGTTGGATATACGAAACATCTAGCTTGGCGCCGGCTGTGACTGCTCGTGGACCTGAGAATCAAAAGCGGTCGTACTCGGCGATTGCTCGTTGTTTGTGACCGACTGAGTCCGCTCCGCCGGTCGGGCTTGGTTGTGACCTGGTTCCGACAAGTCTTCGTCGGGGAAACGAATGGTACGATTCGGCAAACCCGATGTTGCCACCTGCCTATCGGTATCCTCGGGGATAATACTACCACCAATTTGGAATAGTGGCCGTGCAGATGTTGTTGATCTTGAAATGGGAGGCGAGGCCACTTCGTTGGGGTTTCTAGCTGTGCCCTTGGCGCGGAAGGGTGGCAACAAGTTACTGACTCTCCCACGGATACGGAAAGGAGTTTCGCCTCCTCCTTCGTCGCTGGGCGACTTCAGGCTCCGAGAGATAGTCCGAGGAAGGTGCACCCCAAACTTTCCGAGGGGGATGGACAACCCATGGATAACCTGAAAGGCAAGTCAGCATACACGAAAGACCCAGCGATGATGGGAACTTACAACACTGCATATCGTGACAAACCATACAACGACCTCCACTGTCTCTCCTAAAGTAGCTACATCTGCTCTCTGCTGCCCATCGACCTTGAGGGTGTCGAGAAAAAGAAGCGTGATATACAAATAGAAGATCCCCGAGACTCCTACTGGGCCAAAGAAGCCCATGAAAATGGCCAAGCGGATGTTCTCAATCTGAGGAATGAATTTGTGTACAGCCAGAATGACCGGCGGGCGTCTGAACAGGAGGATTAGGATACCGAGAGGAATGAGTCGATAAATCGGGATGACATCATTATTGAGGAACTTGGACCAAGGGCAGACGGCGCCGTACCACATGAAAATGGCGACATTCAGGAGCATATCGATGGTGGGTTGAAGCGAGCTATTGAGTATTGGTCAGAAACGAAATGTCACACTCTGCGGAAAGGTAGATCACATACTGCGAATTGTCAGCCCACCCGTACAGTCCAAGATATACAGAATTTAACTTACCTCGTCAAGGGTTTCGAGCCGGAACCAGTCATCCCACGTGAATGTATTTCCCGCGATAAAGCATGCAAGAACATCGTCACTTCCGATCATGCCACACGTACCAGTGATGAACAGGGCCAGTGAAAGGGCGAATACTAGAAAGCTCTCACGGTCCACCCATCTCTTCTCCTCGGCGAAGTGTAGCAGGTGCAAGAAGATCTTGCCAACCACAGCACCGTAAATGACACTGAGCAAGATCGTGTAGCCCCAAGTCTCGCCAAACCATTCCCCCATCGCTTCCCTAGCTCCTCCATCAGCGGCATTGCTGCCATCGCCCACATACTTGATCAAGTAAAGGGCAAAGAACAGGAAAGGATAACCAAGTCCGTCGTTGGCACCTGATTCTGCAATGATGATCTTCTGGAGCTCTTTCGGCACGTTCTTATCGGCGAATTTGCCCTTTACGATCACATTGGATAGAACCGGGTCTGTCGGTGTGACACATGCGGCTACGGCGAGCGCATGGAGATAGGGTAGATGAGGAACTAGAGCCCATATCAGGAGGCTGGTGACGAGCCACATTAGGGTCATGACAAGGCCTAGCAAGATACTGAGAGGCTTCCATTCCTTTTTGAGGTAACGGCTTGGGAGCTGTATGCCAGCCAACACAAGCTGTACCCCAAGCACCAGCCGTGAGAAGTACAAAGTGATGTCATTGAGGTCATCTTGACTGCCATGTGCGTAATCCAAGGGCCGAATGAGGTTGGCCGCTGCCGGCGAAAAGGCGACACCCACCAGCAACGATATCACTAAAGTGAATGGTCAGCCTGGTCGAAGCATAGTCGTCGATTGGTCCAGCTACTTACATGCTTCAGATAGATAAAAGTTCTCTTTCACGAGGTATGATACCAGGCCGAACACGCTGATAAACCCCCCGAGCAAAGCTGTCTGGGAGTAATCAAGTCAGAAGCCAAGAAACAGCATGGTTGGAGCATGTAGCATACAAGGATATTGAAATCTGTCAGGTCCAGGGTAGGCATTATGTCGTGGAATGAGAGCAGAAGCTATCTAGTGGCGATGGTACTGTCAGGTCACTCCGGAGTCGTCCGTACAAGTGCGCAAGGCAAGCAGGCAATGGTAGGCCGTTGGACATTCAGCAAATGTTATTGAACCATTTGGACTTGGTCGAAAGGGAACAGTACGTGCTCTTGGAAGGGCCACTTTGATGATTTTGTTTCTTATCAGTAGGTAGACAGAGGCGACGTTCGCTTGCCCTTGTGCGAAAATTATGAAGTACTTCAGTCGACGACCAACACAATTGCCAGGAGCCTGTTGTATCACGATGAAAACGGTATCTGTTTGGCCAGGGCAAGATTGGTTGAGAAGGCGGTACTAAGAAACGAGTCGGTCGCTACTCGTGTGAAACGTGAACGACGATGGTTGTTTGATGTTTGCGGCGGGAAGGGAAAAATATATTTAATGTCGGGTCTGACGGACGCCCGGCGTTGTAGGTAGCTTTGGTTAGCGTCCACCTGGCGGATCCCGATCTGAAGCCTGTACGGTGTACAGCGAATCAGTCATCTCGACTGCTGATCAAAAAGTGCCATCCCATTGCACGACGAACTATTGGGGTTCTCGGGCATCAACCTGGCATAACTTTTGTTGGAAGAGCCCGAGTAGAGTAGAGTAAGTATGTAAATACGTATGTCCTTTCAATTAAGTATGGAGGAACGCAAACATGATAGATCAATCGTATATTGAACGCCAACATTGAAGTACGGCTTAAACAGTGGGCCGAAGCAGTACGTCAGTGTCTACCAAGCAATTATCCCGATAAATCAGCCAATATTTGATCTTCTGATTGATCCAAAAGCTGCCCCCGCTGTTTAAGCCATACTTGGCGGTCAAGGGGGAGAGGCTTATTCTTGTAAGTAGATTCACTCAGATTATGTCAGCCTGGACAACTGACTGCACATGTACAAGTCATACCCAAAACTGTTGCAACATGGAAGGAAAGGCATCCTGATACTTACAGCACCCATGTGAAACTCGACATCTTTACCAACACAGTACAGCGTGCGGCTGAGTCTATCCGGCATCTTCAGCCTCACGGTGAGTGAAAAAGACGAAGCTTGTCTTCATTCTGTTTCAATAGAACGATTGCTCGCTCCCTGGGCAATGCCACACAAGAAGTCGTGGACGCGAATAGGCCATCCGGTCCGATACCGGTAATAGGAGTTATCGCTCATGTTTCGTTTTGTCCCTTGGGCTTGGTACATGCTTCACACAATGCTTTGCTATGTGTAAGCTTACTTGACCCTGAAGCCGTGAGATGTTGAAGAAGAAAGTAAGTAAGAATACCCTTATTATAAGCTTATGTATCCAGTAAAATACCAACACAGTTTCTTAGATCAAGTGCACCCGCCAGCATCGTTGGTCAGACTGTGCAAAGGTCGCCACGCAATGCGTCATCTCGGGCTCCGGAGAGAAGCATCGAGGTGTGTTGGGTGCCCGGCCTGTCCTGACATGGGAGTGCTTGCATGGCGTACAGACCGGTGCCCGCGAGTTACGTGCAGGCTCTAGGACGACATGTTGCCTCCCTAGAGCTGTTCATCTGCTAAATGGCCAAAGCAGACAGTGATAAGAGGGAAAGTATGCTCTCGGAATATACCAAGAAGCAAGAAAGTAGGTGGATACAGCTTCGCCTGCCTCGCCGACTCTTGACCAGATTGACGTCGTCTTAGCCAAGGCACGAGCTGGCCAGTTGAGGAAGACTCGCTCCGGCAGTGCCTCTATAATATTTTAGCTCGGTTGGACTGTTCCATGCATATATAGGGACTACCAAGCCTCTCCCACATGCTCCGCATCCAATCTGCAACGAGGTAGTAGCTACTTCCTCGCCTAGTGAACCAATGGGCCTACCAATAGTGTTTACGCTGGGCTTTCGCTTTTCTCTTCGTGACGAGACGTGTCAAAGGTTGATGTCTACCTTCTTCAGGGAACAGTGTTCTTACCACATGTGTCTACCGAGACTTCTTCCTGCGTGACTATGGCACTGGAGAAGGCCGTCACTACTCTGTCGTCCGTGTCGGTAGCCAGGAGGAGAACGTGGCGTACGCATCCCTAGATAAACCAGATTTGACACTACCCTAAGGCACCGGTACTGCTGAGTTATCACATCACTGGCCAAGGAAATACTTTAAGGGCTGGATCCTAGACATTGCACTACAGATCATATGGAATGGGCTGTGGGTAATCTCCCGATTCATCTGCCACCACCTCAAGCTCTTACGACATTGTTGAGAATACCCTGCGAGCGCTCATCCTGCCTTTAGGAGGTGTATAACTTTGAGCACAAAGGATAAATACCGTCATATCTCTAGGTTGTTGCCTCTAAATTTCTGTCTCCCTTGGAAGCAGGATTTACTAGTATTCCATCAGAGCCATCGGAAGAGAAAATGATAGACAGATCCTTCGTCGTGTGTACTGGGCAGTTCTCAGCTCGGATAAACAGGATAGCATGTACTCCTGCCCCGTACCTAGATGAATCTGACGCGAGAAATGCCATACAATAAAATACCCTATCCTGATGACTGACAGGGGCTTCTGGAAACCTAAATCGCTAAGAATATCCCAACAACTGCGTACGAAGATGAGATTGCCCCCTCTATGAGCTCCATCTATCGGGTAGAGCTTTACAAGACCGTCCACAAGATGATCCCGGATTTATTCGAGAAATGTAGACATAATAACGTCAGTGCAGCACTCGCCGCAACAGCGCAGCGAATCCACGTGCAACTCAACAAGTGGCTCGCTACCCTCCCAAGCAAGCTATACTGGAATCAGTGGAGCAACAGGCAGTTTCAACCGGTTGTTCTCCATTTACAGTAGGTGGGCATTATGGTAGTATTGATCAGCAGAAAGGCTGACAATATTCTTCTTAGCATGGTCTTCTATGCGGTGATGATCATTCTCCATCGACCACCCAGGCATCTCTACGGTAGGCCAGGTATCGGTCAAAGTAAGGACGTTGAAATATGCTACGAGTCGCTACAAGCCATAGTACGATTTCTTCGCAGTTATTCGCGCCACCACAAGTACTCGACTCTGCCTTTAGATTCCGTCCATACACTGTCTGTTGCCGCTGGCACGGTCCTAATGCGAAAAGCTCTGGAAGACATACCTCCAGACGACTCCAACATCGTCAAACCGATGGGGGCTGTTCTAGATGCAATAGACGCGATCAAACACACTTGGCCCTGTACAGATGAGGTAAAGGCAAGCTTCGTTCAAGCCATGGAGCCTCCAGGGGCAGATGAACAAAGATCAGCATAGGACCCCCTTCTGGACTTTGATTTCCTTGCGGATTTGGAAATGCCACAGGCGTGGACGACCTTGACCTGCAGATTCATGATTCCGAATAGGGAATCCTTCTCATGGATGACAAGACGACTTCTTGATGGATCCTGTCTTTGGGCCGACCCTAGACGCCGGAGACCCTGCTTAGGCAATGACAAAATATCGTTTCGGTACATCGATTACAACGCCTAGAATGACGTCTCACTATCTTTAAAATTGTTGATCTATTATTTACGTATAATGTCAAAGCAACAATGAACCAAAAAAATACATCCAATATTCACCCCCCGCCACTCAGCTTATTTGGATGAGCACGGATACCATCTGAAAGGGACCATGTAGAAGTAGACCGCGCAATGATGTAAGGTACGATGGCCTTTCGTCAGACTTGGCTATTGCGGATTTATTGCAGGTTTGTTTGGATAATGCACTTTAATTAAGATAGTCGAGACATATTGACTATGTCTTGGTCCTTGCAGTCCAATAGTAGCATATGTCCAGGCGCATGTGCCATTACCGTCCCCTTTATGTCCGCTCTCATTACTGTCTCTTACGGTGCCACCCCACAAGCCCAAAAGACCCGGACTTCGTCCCCCGAGCCTGTAGTTCACCCAGGGGTTTCCCGTCGGCGGTGACGGGTGCTTCTCTCCACTCAGGGGCGTCAATGTTCAATATGTCCCGACTGTGTACCGCCTACCAAGCCCACGTGGTTGCCGTCGTCCCATTCACCCGTTATATCTAAGGCCTCGGCCCGGGCGAGCTTCAAGTTGCGGTACACCATGTAACGTGGTATGCTATGGGGCAGGTCGACGCAGATCCCGTCGGATAGAATGTCCGCACCGGCCAGGTACGACTTGATGGATTCATATCTCCCAGGGGCTGCGGATTCAGCGACCATGAACACTGCACCGGGCTCCGAGACGGAAGTCGGCCGCATAGCACACGATGAGATTCGCTTGCACGTAGCCCGGGGTAGACCTGAGGTGGGTGACGTCAAGGTCTTGGCCCGGGAGGGTTTGCGGACTTTAGGCCAGAAGCAAGGATCGGGACTATATGGATCAGCCGGACTCCTGTTCCTTGGGCAACATAGGCAACGATGGGTCTGACGATGAGTTCGCAACCATTGCTGCGGCGGCCATGGTGGTGGGAGTCTGTACCAAGAAAAGGACACTGTAGTGCAGTGGAATACACTCCAACTTGTTTCTCTTGCAAGGATAAAGCCGATAGCACTATCCGCCATTCAAGCAGCTTCAGAGAACGGCATCTTTAATGGCAACCGGAGCTGAAGTAGGGGCCAGATTGACAGCCGGACTTCCATCTCCGCAAGGCTCTATCCCCTCTTCAGATAAACACTTGTCCTTAACTACATCCACGAGCCGACCCCTTCTTACTGCGAACAGTCAGTGGTATTGCCTATGACGAACAGATCTATCGAATCTGAATATCGCAGCTTGCGTACACAATGGCGTTTTGTAAGTTTACTAGCCGTGCATGTTTGCGGAGAGCAGTTCCGATGGTCCTCCGGTTTCCTGGACGGGAAGGGGGGTTAGTCTACAAGCCACGGGACTGACAATGCATGTATACCACTACTCGAAATCTTATTGCTGTTTCGAATTTCTTGAAGGGCCCAATGCAGAATCTAGACCTTGAGACTATTTACTGCTTACCAACAGCCCGTTCTGGAGCGACTGGCGCAACTGGTAGAACTGGATCCCTCACGCGAGGATGGGGACAAGCCTCCGATTAGCGTGCCTACTAACCTACATAGCTGTGTCGTTGGCGCAAAGAAGAAGGCGGCGATGCCCAGCGTGCCAACTTCTCCCTCTGTGGAAAAGCAGGTGTAGGCTCGGGTTTTGAGGTTCTTCGGCGTTTGAAAAACAGTAGCGCTACTGGAATACAACACACAACGCAACAAAAATGATACGATATACCGGATTTCCGAACAGAACTTTTCCAAGTATGTATGCGTTCGATAAATGGGGTTGCACAAACCGGCCGAGCGAGTCAATAATGCCCTCGCTTCGGTACGGACGGAGCTGAAGTGAAACACACGCACTCGCTCCAAGTAGCAATAAGCACTTTATGTCCGACTGAATTGCGCCCGGGTATAGGTCCTGAATTCGGTCGCGAAACAGCCTCAATACTCTATAGTTGCATTATCATGAACTCTAAAATCACAAAGTGACAAATCCGTGGTATTCATGAACTGTGAAGTAGGAATGGATGGTCCTGAATGGCCCTGAAATCCATCGTGCGACAAGCCCAGCCGCCCGGGACCAATCGGTACTCGCGTGCGGTGTGGTCTATACCTTAGATCTTGGGACAAGTACTATTACACACCATCCAATATATGCCAAACACCATAGTCAAAGTCGTAGCTCAAGCAGGCGCCAATGCATTTACACCAGACGGGGGAAATATAATAGATGACATGCACGTCATGATGCCATAAGCGGTCGCGCGGGATTCGAATCGGTACAGTGACTGCAGGAAAAAGCAATTCTCTTGCAGCGCCATGATGAGCGGAAACATAGAACCGTGCCGCGCCGATGGCAAATTATCCATTCGCAGCAATTGCCAGAAAAACGGCGTGTTAAGCGACGAGTTCTTATTGGCATTTTACTGCTGGGATGGTGATTCTTTCCTTCGGGAACGCGCCGGCCCCCCTTTTTGTATCGTGGCTATTGACTGATTGGGCGACACCACTCGAGTGCTAAAATATCGAAGTCTCGTGGACATTCTAGTCAGGCTGCCCCGGGTGGATACGCTGTTGAGTCACGCCGCAGGGAGAGAGCAGCCTACTCGAGCGGTGCTATCCTTCTAGAAGATCTCTCAAGTGGGCGGGCTGTGGCAGCGTTGCCGTGGTATCCGCATAAGAAGATCCAACTTGATCACCATCGTCGTGTCGTCCCAATTGACTAGGGAGAACGGGGTCCTGCTTTCTTGAAGGGCCTTGGTCGCTGGCTCATGCTTGAAAAGGAAAAACTTGGAATATGGGGGAGAGAAACACGAGATGCGTCGACTGAAGAAAAAGGATGAACTGCCAGGAAGTTTGTCAGGGTCGATATCGTTCGGGTCCATCCCAGTTCACCGTTAGATGATGGGGCTCAGGGATCGGGGACCATGTTGAAGCAACATCGGTGCATGAGACGAAGATAAATAAAATAAACTCCAGGGTCTTTTCTTACGATGAGGAGCGTTGTCGCCGTTACATCAGGGGCCTTTGGGCAGTAACCGAAGAGCAGAGAGCCCTGTAAAGTGCCGCCTCATCGGACCTTTCAGACTGCAGGTGGTTGCAGTCAGCAGTGCAGAGCACGGAGCGAGCGTGGCAAGGGCGGCTGAGCTCAACTGTAAAATTTCGAACCCAGCACGGCCGCTGCCATTCGTGACTGCGACCGACCGTTTGCAGACAGCCTAGCGAGGACAGCAAGCCTCAGGACGACCAAGATTGCATCGTTCGTTAATTCACCAATGACATGTTGGTCCTCCATGGAGCATGAAGTACATACCTCAGTACGTGCGGTTGTTAGCGAGCCGCCGCATCCCGCCCTCAAAGATCTCCTAAGGTTAGGTCGTTAGGCTCATCAGGGGACAATGTGTCCTGTTAACGAAAGAGGCGATACTGAAAAACTTCCCGAGCCTTGGAGCCGAGGCCAGATTGGCTGGTGTCTATCGTGATCCGGTATTGTGCTAAAACCGAACGTTCGTTGGTGCCGTCCATATCCTGCCAGCATAACCTACAAACTGTCTGCGTCCAGACACGGACCTGTTGGAAATATCAATAGAATGGGGTGATAATGCCTGGCTGGCCCCGTGGTAGCAGGTAGCGCAGCAAATCCAAGGTATTTCCGGATCGCATGGCAGGCTAGTGGCTGACCCCTAGCGACCAGAATAGGTATGCAACATGGACGGTCAGCCATGCCCACAAGCAAGGCCGATGGAAGGACTTGAGGGGGAGTAGACTGTCGACTTCTTCGTCCTCGAAACGAAAGGAATGCGGTGAACAACAGCACCAGACCGACGACGACGAGAGAAGCCCATCTGCATGAGGCTAGGCTTTCTCCGAATGCAGGGTGAATAGGTAGGAGGCTCGATGACATCGACATGAACCCAGATCTGTAACCCCCCAATTTAGACGGGATGCATCGGAGTAGGTATGTAGATAGATACATGCCATCCTCCCCTGGGTACATGCAATTACACAGGTGTGGTTAGTGGATGGGGAAAGGATTAGCCCGTAGCGACGGGCCTGATCGCGAGTAACCCGAAACCAAAAGAGTAAGCGGGTAACGTAAGTAAGTACCTGGCAGAAGTCGGTAGTAGAGCATGAAGCTGTTCTTGTTTTCGCATCTTCTTGACAGGTAACCCTCGCCCCCGTCTCAATTACCATTTACTTGATGCGGATTTGGGATCTTGTTTTTCTTAGCTGCCCTGTAGCCAGTCCCCCTCTCGGCGTACAATGTAGGTACTTGATGCACGCATTGTCTTTCCATCCGCACACGACTCGGTTTCCGTCCTGACCAGAAAAAAAGTGGCCTCCCGTGTAACGTACAGCCTGTAGCACTGAATTCTTTTCCGGGGGCTGCCTGCCAAAGAAAGATCAGAAGCCTGGCTACGTCATTCGGAAACGAACCTGAACCACGAAACGACCACAACACACGCTGCACTGCAACTGCACACACACCCACCTACGCTCAACTACTACCGCACACTCTTCCATTCGCTTTTGACGTCGACGCAACCGACTATCTCACGCCGCCATCTTCCATACAACCAACCAACTAAGGTCTATTTTTCGAAGCCGCATACAATCTACTCAAAACCCTTCCTCGAATCTTGCCATTCGACATCACCGCCAAATACTGGCCATGATTACGGCGTAGACACCCGGCGGACTCCTTGAAAAACTCCTATCTTACTAATAGCGAATGCGGCATCCCTATCGCTGTCCTCGAAGTGCATGGGCGCGCTTCTACTTGAGGAATGCCAATGCCAACCTCTAACTTGACCGAACAGCCTAATAATGCGCTTGATGCCGGTCACGACAATACTGTAAATAGCGACGTCTCGCAAAAAAATGTGGAACTCGAGGCCGAGCCGTCGGCTACTCAGAGTTCGCATCTAGCAGCTGGGCATGATCTTCTCCAGGAACCCGTCATGTTAAGTCCGCGCAGGCAGTCATTCACGACGACAGACGGCTCCGAATGTACGGCGGATTCTGAAAGGGCGAGCGACGGCGCCGGTTTTCATTTGCGTGGCGGTGGGCCAAACGCAAGAGAAGGCCAGGAGACACCCGACTCGAGAGCCGACACAGATGATATGCTTGGCGGGAATAACTTGCTAGCAGACGGACTTCCGTCTCCGGATGAAGGGAAGAAGAAGAAAGGGAAGGAGGTCAGCATTGCGACTGGTTCTCCCGAAGTTATAGACTCCCGGTCTATCATTAACCAGTATCGAGAACGTCTTGCACGGGACTTGGAGCGGCGCGAGCTGCTGGCCCGGAGTCCCCATCTTGCCCACTTGGAGACGAAACGTCCCTCGCCAATACGTGAGATGTCAATTTCTCCGACCCCAGGATCTACTTCCAGCTCGGATCTGCCAACAGCATCCACCGAGTCGAATAAGACCGTTCGGGGCGGCACGACCCCTGCCTATACACCTGGGCTGGCAGCTCGAACGCCGTCTTATCCGTTTCCTAGGATGGCAACGCCTAACTATGTTCCGTCAGCACTGCATCGAGCCTTCAGTGGCCAGTCGAGCATACTCAATGCGGCAGGGGATCAGTTCGACAATTTTCCAATGCATGATCAAGTACGGTCTGACCCGTCAACGCCTGCTTCAGCTATGACCTTCCAACCATACGGTGCAACTCCGATCGTACAAGATAACTTCGACTTTCTGACGCCGAATCTGTATGATCTAGCTCTAATGCTTACAGCGGAGCCGGGCTTGGACGCTTGGTGGAGTGCTGTTGTCCAAATAATGAAAGAGCACTTCAAGGCCGAGAGGATGACGCTATCCATCCCAGCCGATTCAACAGACCTGGAGAATGTGCCTTGGGGTCAGAAGGCGACATACAACAATCTTGGAGAAGATGGGTATAGTATGGGATATATGGGCCGAGGCAGCAGCATGGTACCGAGCAGTAGGGATGACGTGTCTGAACTGGCCTCGATTGCCGACCTCCATTCACGAGCGGAGAGACAGGCGCGTCCGGGACTGTTGAGTCGCCATTCCTTCACCTCCTACGAAGATAAACGAGATACCCGTCAAGGCCAGCCTTCTGGAAGTGCAGGCCAGACGCCCCTCAGACCGACAGCATTGCCCCGCAGTAAAAGTTATTATCCTGCTCCTAAACGGGCTTCTCCGACTTCCCCTCGGCCACAACTTAACAAAGAGGCACTTGACGAGCATGATGCTGTTGAGGAGCAGCAACCATCTGGCATGCCGGTTTGGGAGGCACCTCTCGCGGTCCGCCCAGAGGTTAAGGGGCGCGTGTTGCCAGTACTGCAAGGGCTTGATCTGGAGGCTGATCCTCTGATTGATCATAACGGCATTCAAAGGGTAATTGAGAGAGGCAAAGTCATCGCTCTTACCCGCAGTTACCCGTACCTTGATCCTATCACGGAAGACTCAACACAAGAAAAGAGGGCACCTGTCGAAGAGAAGAAGAAGCCCAAAAAGCCAACAAGAGCTAGTTCTTCTAGCAAATTATCTTCTCTTCTTGGTAACGCCACTAACCCAAGGGTGGGAAGTCGAATTGGGAAACCGATGACACGAGAGAAGTCCAAGATTTCCAATGTCATGTCGGTCCTAGACATTGATGACGAGCCGCGACCACCAACACCGAAGTATGAAGAATACGAACAGACTCCTCCGTCTCCTTGGTCGCAGTCACCTGCTCCTTCGCCGGCCGTTCGTGCTGATCCCTCCGAAACCCCTTCTTCACAGATGCTACGGTGGATGAAGAATCTTTCAACCCTGGCCCGAGTCCCCATGACTACACAAACATCCAAGCCCCTGAAACAATAGGCGTTGATAACGCCTGGACCGTTCTTCATATCCCCCTCAAGCATATACTTCTCTCTAAGCCAGCCCAACAAACATTCAAACTAGATCCTGCCGCTCTAGAGCAAAAAGGGGGGCTTCGCAACCGCCACGATCCTAGTGCAGAAAGCAATACTTCTGCCGAACGACCTTCTTCGGCAGAGTCACGGAAGAAGGACCAACATAGTCCGATCGCGATCCTGTCAATCCTGACTCCAGTGATACCGTACCCGTCCAACCTTCGCTACTCCCTAGAACATCTTGCTCCTCACTTAGCCACGTCATTCTCCCTTAGTCGTCATTACTCGAATCTTGAAACCGAGCTTGCAGGTGTTCACCGCAAGCGACCTACCACTTCTGGATTTGGGGCTCTTGGACCAGATGGACGACCAATCGCAGATCCATTACTCTTTGCGCACATGCCGTGGCCACCTTTTGAGGATTCTTCCCAGCGATCGATTACGGGAAGTATGACAAGCCCTAGCGATTCAGGCCCATCTCGCAGTGCCGCTGGTTCTCCTGGTGGCACACCTAACTGGGACCCTACGTCTTTTGGTCTCGTTGTCGAGAGGCGCACCACTGGTACAAGCCCAGGGAACTACGTTGGAGACGGCTACTTTGCGTCTGCATCGAAATCAACTGCACCTGCAGAGAATGTATCTGCTCAGAGTGGTCGATCTAATAGAAGCCCCATGGAGCTTTCTCTAGCAGCACTGGGTCGTTCAAGTAGCTGGAGAAGTTTGAAACCAGATGCGCTTTCCACAGAGAGTGACGCCGGCGGCCAGAGTGTTAGTCGTGCCGAAGAAACGTTGCAGAGCGTGCGAAAGAAGAAAGCTGCGTCATCGAACGATACGGCAAGGCAGGATTCACGTGGAGTCCAGAAAGACACCGATGAGTTGGTCAAGCAGATCGCGGCGCAGAGTCTGTCGGATCAAACTGGACACAAACACACGAGGCTGCATTCATATGGGGCTGAGTTCTCCTCCACTTTCCAGTCCCTGCCCTCAGGGGCTATGGTTCAAACCCCTTCGGTGGCAACACCATCGCTACAACGCCAAAACACCATCACAACTGCACAAGTCAGCATGCTTCCCCCAACCGACAGACTGAAGGGGCTTATGCTGGACTCTCTGCCTGCACATGTATTCGTTGCCATGCCTGATAATGGAGAAATCATGTGGGTGAACAGCAAATATCTCACATATCGTGGGCAAACCATCGCGGACCTCGTTATGGACCCATGGGGTAGTCTTCATCCCGAAGATCGCGATATGTATTTGCAGCAGTGGACCACCGCTCTACGGACCGGGGATCCGTTTGCCCATACTGTCCGGATCCGTCGGTTCGACGGCGTTTACCGATGGCACCAAGCTCGTGCCGTTGCTTCAAAAGACAAGAGGGGCACGATTATCCAGTATATCGGCTCTTATATGGATATCCACGACCAGAAGATCGCGGAACTAAGAGCCGCTCGTCAGGAGGAAGTCGAAGCCTCAGAGGCTAAGCATCGGCTGTTAGCCAACCTGATACCTCAGATTATTTTCACCGCTACCGAGGAGGATGGTATCACGTTTGCCAATCAGCAGTGGCTGTCTTATACCGGCCAAGGTTTCGACGACGCCATGGGAGTCGGTTTTATGGACTATGTCCACCCGGACGACTTGGCCAAGTGTAGGATACCAACCGAGAAGTTCTCGTCTACACCTACCAAACAGGGTAGACCCGGAACTTTGTCTCGTAACACGAGCTCAAGCAGCAGTTCCACGCACGATTTACCTGCAGGTCGACTCGGGGAGCTCGCAAAGAAGCAGGGCATCGTGAAGGTGGCCACTGATAGTACTGATCGGCTTTCTTACACCGCCGAGTTGCGGTTAAGGTCCAAATCAGGGGAATACCGGTGGCATCTTATCAGGTGCGTGGAGATTGATACCATCGACTTCGGCACTGGTGAGAGTTCATATTTCGGATCGGCAACCGATATCAACGATCATAAGCTTCTTGAAGAGAAGCTGAAGGAGGCGATGGAGTCCAAGAGCCGATTCCTTAGCAACATGTCACATGAGATACGCACACCCCTGATCGGTATCTCTGGGATGGTCAGTTTCTTACAAGATACGGTGCTCAACGAAGAGCAAAGGGACTATACCAATACGATCCAGACGAGCGCAAACAGTCTGCTCATGATTATCAACGATATCCTCGATCTCTCCAAGGTGGACGCGGGTATGATGAAGCTTAACTTTGAGTGGTTCCACACGCGGTCACTGATTGAAGATGTTAATGAACTGGTCTCTACAATGGCAATCGCAAAGAGACTGGAACTGAATTATGTGGTCGAGGAGGACGTCCCATTCTGGGTCAAGGGCGACAAGGTCCGCATCCGCCAGGTGCTCCTCAACGTCATCGGCAATGCAATAAAATTCACCGCTCAAGGGGAGGTCTTCAGTCGCTGCAAGGTCCTTGTTGACCGCGAACCAGACTTGGGCGACGCGGAGATCGTGCTCGAGTTCTCCATCATCGACACGGGTCGTGGATTTACCAAGGAGGAAGCGGAGCTCATCTTCAAGCCCTTCAGCCAAATCGATGGCAGCAGCACTCGTCAACACGGTGGCAGCGGGCTTGGCCTTGTCATTTCCAGGCAGCTCGTTGAACTTCATGGGGGCAAGATGCATGGCACCGCCGAACCTGGTAAAGGTTCCACCTTCACGTTCTCGGCGCGGTTTGGTCTGCCTACCGACACAGATCATCCAGATGTCGTCGTTACACCGCCAACAGAGACGGCAGCGCCGCCATCCGAAGATAGTAGCACGCGGACGGTGCGGCCACTGGTGCTTGACAAAGTAGCAGCCGATTCTCAGGCAACTTCTAGTCCTGGTTCCGAGGTCGCTGTGAGGTCTCCCACACTTGGCTCATCGGCGAGTTCGGACCCTTCGGTCAAATCGGTGCCCTCTCAGGCAACTGCCAGGTCATCGGTATCATCGGTTAACGTGGGCTTAACTCACTTTAGTGAGGCTGCCAAAGCCAGCGGGCAAGACCTGTCGCAGATGAAATTGGAGATGCCTTCGGGGCGGTTGTCACCAAGCGGTTCACCAACGCCTGGCATTACCAACCTTGGTGGCCCTATAGACCAGTTCCGCCCCCGATGTATTCCATCCTCATTGTCTGTCCACAAACCTACAGCCGAGAAGCAACGGCTAAACACATTGAGATGACGCTTCCCAAGGACATCCCTCATCAAATTACAGCATTGGCTACTGTTCAAGAGGCGCAAAGATTGATCAGCGGCGAAGAGGCGGTCATCTTCACACATATTGTCCTCAACCTTGGCTCTCCAGAGGAAATCATCGCCTTCATCGGCAAGATAATGGCGACTGCGGCCGACACGACATCTATCTTGGTTTTAACCGATTCGATGCAGCGCCAGACGGTGCTGAAGCTCATTTCCGACTCTGGCCACCAGAAACTTGTGGCGGATCACAAGGTCTCGTTCGTATATAAACCCGTCAAGCCCTCTCGGTTCGCTGCAGTGTTCGATCCCGCGAAATCGCGAGATCTCAGCATTGACAGAAACCGGTCAAGCGCCCTCCAAATGGTCGAAACGCAGAAACAGAATCTCCTCGACGTTGAAAAGCGCATTGGCAACAAGGGGTACAAAGTCCTTCTTGTCGAGGATAACCCTGTGAACCAAAAGGTGCTCGTCCGGTATCTGAAGAAGGTTGGCATCGTGGCAGAGATAGCTGCCGACGGTGTCGAGTGTACGGAAGCCGTTTTCTCCCACCCTCCCGGCTTCTACTCACTTATTCTGGTAAGTAAACCAAATTGCATTGCCTGCCTGCCTTGGAGCCCGGCCTTTTACTAACGGTTCAACTACAGTGTGATCTACACATGCCGCGGAAAGATGGCTATCAAGCCTGCCGCGAGATCCGCGTGTGGGGAAAGGGAAGGGAAACACGCCAAACTCCCCATCATCGCTTTATCGGCAAACGTCATGTCGGACGTCCAGGAGAAATGTGTGGCGGCCGGCTTTAGCGACTACATCACAAAACCTGTCGACTTCGCCGACTTGAGCACTGCCATGTCGAAATATTTTTAAACCCCTGATACCCTCTTCTTCGATTCCTTTTTCTCCCTTCTTTCTTTTCGGTTTATTACTTTCACTCCTGCTTCCACTGCATCAAACCAAACAAAGCCGAGCATTGCTGCATCTTCATGGCGTTTTCTGTCAAAATATGCCTCCAAAAATGAGAGGCTTCTGCCTTTACACGCGAGGCATTGGTCTTATTATAGAGACTCGGCCGGATTTTGATGCGAATTGTCCACAAAGGAGTCGGGGGCGATTTCATGGTCATAGATGGCGTGCCTGTATGTATAATTCTACAACGGATTCTTCTTGGAAAGGGGGGTCTTTAGACACAGGACATTTGGGAGGTCCTTCCAGGGGCTAAAGGGCTAGGCTAGGACAGGTATATTGGTTGGTCTTCTGGAAGGGTAACCCGCCTGTGGATTTGTTATTTCACGATTGGGAAATCATAGGCATTGCGTCTACTTGGGGGCGACGGGTTACTCGGTCACACATGGATTTGCATATATTTGTGGCTGGCAGGGAGCCCGAGCATTGTTTTCGCTGATAATGGCTGTGCTGTGTCGTTGGTCTGCCACGTGAATTTCAGATGGGGGGATGGATGCATGGATGCATGGCGCACAGTCAGTTCAATGGAGAGCGACGGTTCTGTGTTGTCATCTGGCTCGTGTGATTCGTAATTGACATGAATACCATATATACCATGCCTTTTGCGAAGGGGGCCGGTTCTAATTATATCATTCTTCTTCTAAAACTTCATGATGTGCCCAGACTTGATGGTATTGTGTGAGGCCCTTCCCCAATCCTGCATCTCGATTCCATCGAAATTTGCATCAAATTGAATTCCTTGCTGTGAATGAGGCCACTATTCTTGATGGCTCATGTATCCGTACAGTTGTGTTAATCATGCTGGACTTTGCGAGACCTTCCCTGGGCCTGCATGTCGATTCCATCGACATAAATTCCTCCAGCACTGTCAATACGGCGCCTGTTCTCTAACGGGCGGCCGTCCAAAGATGAAAATGTTTATCCGTACAGTTGTGTCCCGCTTGGTGGACCAGATGGGTGAGACCTTCCCCTGGCCCTGATCTCGATCCAACCAACATGAATTCCTTGCTGCGAAGGATGCCTCTGTCCCTTGTCGGAGAGGCCTGTCCAAAAAATAATAACATGTATATCCATCCATACAACTGTTGTGTGTACAGCTTGAATGGCTTGCTGTAAATGAGGCATCCGGTCTCTGGGGGGCCTGTCCAAAGAAAGAAAGTGTAGAAAGAGCAATGTATACATACAACTATGTTGTGTACAGCCTGAACTCCTTGCCAAACAGCCAGAATAAAGAGAATATAAAAAAGTAGAGAAGTCGTGAATCATTTCATAGTACACAGCGCTCCTTGCGCTTCGAAATCAAGTGTATAGTCGTACATTGTAATCCAACAGATTAGAATTATTGAGTTGTGAGTGGGTGTGGGTGTGGTGTCCAAGAAGGCAAGGCGAGAATGATGAGCGTCGCGTGTGTAAGTGTCGTTACCGTACCGCACTGTCTATGTGACTTTGGTAATTCCTGCCGCTGGCGAACCGGGGGGTGTCAGTGAGGCGTAGTTCGGTTCTGGGGTATGAACCCAGGCAGATAACAACGACGCCAGCGGAGAGAACTAGATACCAGATGGTATAGATAGCCATGAGCCGTCGGAGGTGGAGCCCTTTCGTTGAAAGTCGAGACATGAGACGGCGGCGGTACTTCGTAGCATGACATAGTCGCTTATCCAACGCTCTTGCTTTGTTCTGGACAAGGTGGTGATGATGATGCTCGCTGGTGTTTCTCCCTTGTGCGAGCTCTGGGAGTCAAGCCCAAGAAGATGCGATCGTACCAGCAGGTCGAGGAAGATGAGAGGCTGCGCTGATTGCCAGGGATATGAACCCCGTTGAGAATCGAGGCCGCAGATAGAGAGAACAGCAGTTCTTCGTATCTTTCCGTAACTGCATATAACTCCGTAGCGTTGGGGGCGTGATAGCAGCATCTGACGACTGCCTACTGTGCGAGCGCTCGCGTACAATCGTGCAACAGAAACCGACCCTCACGCATATTCGAGACAGCGAGTCCCGACGGGATCATGCTCGTGTGGTAAATCGGTGACGTGAACACCGTTGCCAAATGGACGATCATCCTCTCTGGTGTCTATTCACAATACTATCCTGGTCCAGCTAAAAACAATAAACGCTTGTAAAACTGCTGGGCATGAACCAGCATAAGCGGACCAGGAATAGACTTGAGTAAATGGTATGGGAATCGAAACCACCAAGAAGAGACAATCCAGAGATGATGTGCGGCCAATAGCAATTAGTGATTTCACGTCGTTAATTCCTTACACGAGTTTGGTCTCGTGGGCACACAGGTGAATCGAATGCATGAGTGCTGGGATCCAACAGCCGTAGAAGAGGGCTGATCTGAGCCAGACTAATCGTGTCGATGTGAGAGTCGTGCTCACATAAAAACCGTCGCTTTCTAAGGGAACGTCTTGTTCCAGAGGTTGCTTGCCGTGCATGTCGGGTTCAGCTGTCATCGTTGGGATTTGCTCATCACACCATCTTATTCCAATTGGGATAAGAGCTGAGACGTAAATAGGAGTGTTGGGATCGAACCAACATAGGGTGAGCAAACTTGACTAGATCATTGTGACGAGGTGTGGGAATCGAACCCAGCACCAAGAAGAGGCGAAGCCGGATGGTACCGAGTCAGCGGCTGGGTCAAACTGAGATGACTGTGCGGTACGTGATCAAATATTGGTATGAGCCAATGAGGGAGAGGTAAGGTCAGGCAACGGCGATTGATATGGGAATGAGCCCATAGAGAAGAGGCAAAGTCGGTAGACTCAATAGCCGGTGTCTGTTCATCGAGCGAGCCTGTTCTAGCTGGGCGGTGTATGCGAGTGTTGGGGTCGAACCAACATTGAAGAGAAACAGGCCAAATCGCTCAACGGCCAGAGCAGCATGTTAGTTGGCACAGCGTGACCCTGACAGTCTCATATTCCGAGCGTATGATGGTGTAAGTAGCCCAGTCGTGATGGTGTGCGTGGTAAACGACTGGTGAAAGAGGGGAAATGAACCCCAAAGATCTTACGAGACTATAGATCGTAGAGATAGTTATCGTCGAGCTCCTGTTCCGAAAAGCGATTCATTGCCTGTGCTTTCGGAATCGGAGTCGTCATCGGACCAATCGGGAACGAAGGATCTGCCATTCGCCCCCTGAGGGATGCGACGGCTGAATGACTGGCCCAGGTTGGTAGCGGAGGAAGCCGCGACATTCTGGAGAGGGGCAGAGGAGAACGAGTTTGAGGCCTGACCGCGAGCAGAAGACGAAGGTAAAGAAGACGGCGAGTCTTCTTGGCTGACGGACGAGGAGAAAACTTCGGGAAGGTAGTATCGACCATTTTCACCCTGAGCAGGCTGATTGCCCCTGTGACGCTGTTGGCGGCCAGCAGATGTCGATTCTTCTGCGTCCATCAGGGCGTTCATACGATGCCTCAGTTGCTGCTGTCGCTCCTGTGAAAGCCAACGCGGAGAGGGCGAACGTCTACTGCGATGGCGAGATGGGATACCTTGCGGGCGCCGGTGGGGGTTCGTCTGACGTCTAGAAGCGGAAGAGGAAGGGGCAACGGCAGGGCGATCTGGCTGGTTCTGTTGCGCTGGTGCTTGTTGCTGATGTCCCTGCTGTAGCTGCTGTTGTTGTCGCTCTTGATGGAGCAGCTCCTCGTTGGCAATTCGGACAAGCCGGGCTCGAACGTATGTTCGAGCTCTGTTCCACGTGGTAGTAATGCCGGAATGAACGACACGGTACCCGGCTTGGAAGATGCGACGGAGAAAGCCAGGTCGACGCTGCAGCTGCTGCATCTGGTGAAGAGCCGAGGCCCTCGCCCGCCGGTGGGCAAGGTCGTCGATGGCGCAGCGGGGGCTGCCTGCGCGGCTGTTGGTGTTGCCGCTGGCGCGGGAGATGGGAGACGAGCCCTGGGACAGGCGCTGGGGATGACGTCGTTGCTCTCTGGCCAGGTTCTGGAGGAATTCGTCGCGGTTCGACTCGACAAGATCCGAGGCCGACAGAATGAGCTCCTGACTCGGACCAGGGCTCGAGTTGGGGGTGGTGGTGGTGGCAGCGTCACCAGCGGGTTCCGGCTGGGCAGGTCCGGCAGGTCCGGCAGGTCCGGCAGGTCCGGCAGGCCCGGCTGCGACGGGCTCGGCGGCGGCCTCCTCGGCGAGCTTCTTCGGATAACCCGCAAGGAGACGACCCAGCTTGGTCCGAGCCTGCGGGAGAGATTTGAAGAGGGTGCCCCCCCCGGTCGTTTCGGTAGGGGTAGTCCGAGAGCCGACCCTGTCGGAGTTTCACCTTGGGCTTCAGTTGGAAAAGCTGCAGCTTATGGGGTTGCTTGGCAGCAGCGGCGGCGGCGGCAATGGCGGCAATGGCGGCATTGGCGGCGTAGGTGGCGGCCGGGCTCGAGGTAGCAGGGACCGCTTGTTGTTGTTGAGGGCTTCCGTCCCCCTCGACGCAGACTCTCTTGCCGCGACGGGCGGCGGCCAGGGCGGCGGCGTGCTCGGGGTTCTCGTCCTTCTCGTCGTCTCCCTCGTCGTCAACGTCTCGACGCCGCTTCTCCCGGCCGCCCGTAGGAGTCGAGGGAGACTCGACATCGGCGGGATCGGCTCGTCCCAGCCCGGAGCCCAGAGGGCGGAATCCGGAGTGCTGGGAGCGACGGGAGTGCTAGGGGCGACAGGAGGGCTGGGGGCGACGGGAGAGCTGGGGGCGACGGGAGAGTTGGGGGTGGCGGGAGTGCTGGTGGTGGTAGTGGTGGTGGTGGCGGCGGCGGTGGTGATGGAGAAGTTGGCGTCGTTCTCCTCAGCTACGTGTTATTAGTTTGCATTCGCTAGAGAGGTGAGTTCAAATTCCTGCGGATGTCAAACTTACATTAAGTTGGCCGAGCTGGCGCTGGCCTCTACTGTAGCGGCCGCCCCTGGCGAGGCAGTGCTATAGACCTTTCCAGATCTAGTGGTCCGCATTGTTGCTGATCTTGTCGAGGAAGAATGAGAAGAAGAAGGTGGTGGTGATGAGGTTGGAGTTGGGATCTGCCGAGTAGCAGGAGATCGGTGAGATGGGATAAAGAAAATAGTCGAAATCGAACCGTTTTCAAGCGTAGTTGACACAGAAAATCGTAAGAGTTGACAAATTTCTTTAGCGAAATGCTTGTGAACGTGGTCGATCGAAGATTCAGACTTGCTCGAGGAAGTTGAGAATGGCTTTGTGTTCTTTGTTGTGAAAGGCAGCAAGTTGGTTGTTTTCAATTGAGCAACCTGCCAGAATTATTCGCTGATTAGGGAAAGGCAGCTTAGCAACAGTTCAGTCCAGGTGCGTGTACAAAGTACCTGTTAAAAAAGAGAATGCACTCACCTCTATTTACATGTCGATCACGTATCGGTTACCAGGCCAGGTAGATTATTTAGAACCAGTGTGCTGTTAAAATCAAACTCCCACGATGGCAGAACCACTGGTTGGTAGTACCTGCTTTACCCCCTATCTTGCACACTAAGCCGGCGTGTTTAGCCCTCCATCTTCTCTCCCAATACACTAACGTTGCTTCGACCTCGCTAGTAGTTGGTGTAGATAGTGACGTCTTCATGTATGACTGACCTACTGCAAATCTATAGAGCCTGGACCATTGCTGGTATCTTCTTTCTCCCATCAGCTAGAGAACATTAGTTTCAACACCCCTATCCCGTTTGCGTGAGGGTGGGCTGCAAAGATTTCAGTGAAGGGGGAGACAGAATCCTGTCTGGCAGCAGCAGCAGTAGTGACGCACGACCCTCTGAAGACAGTGATGGACCTCGGAGTCTCTTAGACATATCTCGGTCACGTAACATACAATGCAAAGGATATTGGCTGCCCGCTTCTGTACCGATCACTTCTGAATATCTAGGCAGCGAACACTTTGACAGACATAGCCGCTTATGCCTCAACACTGGCAGGCAGTTGCTGCAAGAGAAAGTGCACATCAAGCTGTATACAGAGGGCTATCCGGAAAGCGATGCCTGTCGAATGAAATGTCTGGTGCTATGAAGTCCCATGTCAGCTCTGAGTGTATTCCAATTGCCCATTCTCATAAAACAGGGGTACATGCTTAGAAAAACAAATAGGATGGCATGGTTACAATATATATCAACTGATGAAAATCGCCGGCGGGAATACAAAGATTGGGGCCCTATACTGGAGTAAATGGTGTCCCTCTATCCTCTGTTCTGGTCTAATAACCGGAGAGTGAGCCAGGATAGGGGAAAACAAAGTCAACAGATCTCAGCAGCTCTTCTAGTCCCAAACTTTATCCCAGCATTCAGACCAAACATAGCTTGGGGAAAATACCGATAAACCACACGTACATAAATAGACCATGAACATACTGTATTGGGTATATCCTACGTAAATAACAAGAGGCCTACCCTAGGTATCTACCTGTGCGCTGCGTGCACACACAGTTTCGTGGTGAATAGCAACATCATCAGCGCACTCATGTAGCCTCGTTTGTCTCATCTTCGTATCTCGTTCGTTGCCCGGCCGTTCCCAGAGTTCGAGGTTGTATACACCGTTATAGTACACTGCCTCGGAAACTCTTGTCTTCCCCTCTCCGCCTTTTCCAGGTCCTCATCCTTTTCTCGCTGATCGGCAGCGTCATCGTCCTTCTCTCGCTCGTCGCCGCCATCCTCACTGCCGTGGTCGGAAGAGGTTGCTGGCGTTGGCGCATCACCGAGCCTATTGGCGTGACGACCGGTACCGTTGGAAGTTTTCTCGGCCTTGCTTATGCCATTAGTGCCGTTGAGTGTTTCTTTACCCTCCTTGACCCGCGCAGCTCGGTCGGCTAGCCGCTTTCGAGCATCATCCTCGCTCATCTCGGCATCGCTGTTAGCGCCCGAGTGTGTGCCACCGAAGTCGCGACCAAGGTGAAGCAAGTTAATAGGTTTGTTGGAGATGGTCTTGTTGGTAGGAGACTTGAGGGCGTAGCGCAAGCGGTCCTCCACCGTGATGAAAGATGGTGTGCCATCGGGTGAGGATACTATGTCTTCACGAGCCCTGGTCACGTCGATAGAGGGTGCTATCAGCCCACGAGGATCGTCCGAGTCATCGTCCGAATTATTAGGACGTCTAATCGAGTTGGTTCGCCGACTCGCAATCGTGCTGCGAAGGCCGTTGATGCCATTCGAGCTGGCAGGCGTTGCACTGGTTTGGGCAGCGCTCTTTTCATCAACAAGGCGTAACTCTGCTAGATCTCGCCGGATCTTGAAATGTTGGCCATGGCTACAGCCTTCTGGGCAGCCACCCCATCGACGCTGAACGGCTGGGGACGAAGCTTGAACCTCTGCGGCCTTGATGACATCCTTGGCAGACATGGGGCCGTCCTCCCTGACAGACTCGCGCTCCGCGTCTTCCTTGGCTTTCAGTGCCGCCCTTTCCCTACGTAACTCGGACCAGGTCCGCAATTTGTTCTCTAGTATGTATTTGCCCGAGTCCTTTTGCTTCTTCATGACCAGGAACTCGCAGTGGTTCACGTTACGCAGGTCCTCAAAGTATTCGACGCTAAAGTGATACCACTTCATCAGGAAAACACGGCTCATCAGGCCGTGCGTGACGAGGACGCAGACACTCGGGAAGTCTTCGTCACCAAACTGGCGCCACAGCGACTCGTTAAAACCCGAAACACGGTCGTAGGCATCGGCGGCGCTCTCGCCGTTGGGGATGCGGTAGAAGAAGTGGCCATAGTCGGCGCGCTCTTGCCACATGCGCTCCATCTCGGCGCTGCACGGCTGGAAGTTGCCAAAATCCTGCTCGCGCAGCCTCGGTTCCTCGTAGACTTTGATAGAGTTGCGCTTGAATGGCGAGGGGTCCGGGTCGTCAGCGGTCAGCGTCGTTAGGATGCCTTCGGTCGTCTCGCGCGTACGTCGGTAGGGCGAGGTAAAGAACTGCACAGTATCGTCGGCGCGAAGTAGTGACCGTAGCCGGCGGCCGGCTTCGTGTGCTTGCGTCCATCCTTCGGTTGTAAGCTTCACGCGGTGGTCGGGGATGCTTTGGTGTATCTCTCTGTTTTCTATATACAAGTTCGGTTAGATCTATGCGGGCGCGATGGGCATATACTTCAAAGGTCTGGCAGTACTTACTATTGCCCTCGGACTGGGCGTGTCGAATCAGGATGATGAGGCGTGGTCGTCCCATATTGTGGCCTCACCTTGGTGTACGTGATGTCTCAGAGTTGTGTGGACGGGTGTCGGGCTGGTCGCGTGGGGGGGGGACCCTTGTATAGAAGAAGGGTGCACAGTAACACCTGATGACGAGACAAGAAAGAGCTTTCAATAACGGGCTCGACTGCTCGCTGTCACTCCGAGTTAAGTTTCTCAAGTTAGAATAGAAACAAAACGGAAGCTTCTGAATCACAGGTGATATTGGTTTTTGATATTGGGTCTTGGAGGCCGCAGGCCACGGTATGGATAGAAATAGCAACTAGTCGAATCTATGTTTGGCCTCGAAAGTCTTGGGAGCAAATGCAAAAGACTGGCAGCAGTGACAGCTGTCTTCAGAGTTTGCGTGTTTCTGTTTCTGCTGTTTCGGAAGAGGGAAACGGAAAGACAGACTTCCAGCTTCTTGGGCAAACGCTGAGGGTTTCATATGCCAGACTCTCGGTCCCCCTTCTCGCGCCGTCTCCCCCAAGTGCCCCCTCCCCTCAATTTGCCCCTTGTAACGCCCCCACCCTCAGCACCTTATCGACCTATTTTCTGGAGGGGTAGGCCGTTTGATCATTGGCTTATCTGCGGCGTTGACGGCTATCAGGGCGTTTAGCGGCCCATCTGTCCGGCAGAGCCCAGCACGTTAGGCGCTGAAGGGCACTAACCCCCCCCCCCTGCCGGCCGCATCTGATGAACCAGGTGTTCACGTTACAAATCCCGTCTGCCCGTCCTGCAGCAAGGGAACCAACCAGCATAGGGAGGGGACCAAAAAGTTAGGTGAGGCTGACGATCCAACAGCGTACAGCGTGGGGTTCCCCAATTGCGAGCCTAGAGCCCGTCAGCCTCTCAGCCTTATCGTACCATTTTCGCATGTTGACAAATTCGCATGAGTTCACATGAGATCATATCATTAGATTGATCCCTTACTCCATCACTTGGCGGTTACATTGAACATCTTACTTTGGGACCAAATCACACGTATCAGAGATAAGCGCGCGGCTTTTTTCCCGGCGTGGTCACTGCTGCTGCACCCAACAAGCATCAAACCAAATCCATCCCATCCATCCACCAACACCGTGGCCAGCCAACAACCCGGTTAAACACAAGCACAAAAACAACGGCCCGATAAACCACCGCCCGCCATGTCCGGCGAAGGCCCCGAATCCATCCCGACCTCGGCGGACCCGCGCTCGAAGCGCCCAACCAAAAAACGCGCCCTGACGCCCGTGTCGGAGCAGGCCGCGACCCTAGACGCGCTCTTCGCGCGGCCCGAGCAGGAGATCCGGCTCCCTTCGGATAGGCCGTCGCGCGGCGGCCTCGCGCCCCCGCCCGAGATCGTGACCAACGTGCAAGGATCCTCAGCCGGCGCGGGCTCCGGCGAGTTCCACGTCTACAAGGCGAGCCGACGGCGCGAGTACGAGCGCCTGCGCCTGATGGACGAGGAGGTCCGGCTCGAGAAGGCGACCGAGGAGTTCGAGAGGAACCGCGAGGAGCTCGAGCACCGCGATGAGGAGAAGACGCGCCGCAACCGCGAGAAGCGTGAGAAGATGAAGGCCCGCAAGGCCAAGGTCAAGGACAAGGTCCAGGGAGGAGGCGCAGCAAAGACCTCGGCGGGGACGACGACTAATGGCGGCGTGAACAAGGGACCGCACATCGTTGTCAATAAGGGAGACGATGAAGGCGATACCGATGTCAAAGATGCGCCGGCTAGCGCAACCCAGGAGCCGCAGGGCATTGTTATTGAGGAGGATTAAGCGACTGTACGGATTGCGGAAAGAAGAGATACCCCATGGGCAGACGAGAGAGCTCATTTTGTATGATAAAAGAACACTGGAAAGCATAGGAGCCATTACCGTCTATCGGCACAGGCCGGAAGATATCAAGGTAAAGTAGATTTTACGTGAAGTCTTGGAATGCATCAGGATTGGCTGCAGAGCCGTCATTTCATCTATCTCATCAGAGCTTTGTCAGAACCAGGTATTGGTACAAAGGTATATGTAGTGACTCGTTTTATGACCAGCCTTCAACGCCTCTAAGTTGTCTATTCATCTCCTCCACCCATGCCGGCGCCAGCTTGTTGCGCCTTCTTGGCACTGCAGATGTCGTCCACCCTCAACAAGAGACAGGCAGCCTGTGTGAATACGTTAGCTTGAATCAACATGAATAAGGAATTCTGTAGTGGGACGTATCCTCAATAGCGGTCTTGATGCTCTGCAGTTTAATAGCTTCGGGCTCCCAGATACCGTACTCCGTCATGTCGGCAAGGGTACCGGCCTCGCCATTGATACCCCAAGTGATGTTGCCCTCGGCATGCTTCGCCCGCAGCTCAGTGAGCACCCTGACGGGGCTGGCACCGGAGTTCTGGATCAGAGTACGGGGAATGACCTCGAGAGCGTCTGCTACAGCCTTATACGGCCACTGCTGCACACCCTCGATACCCTTCGCCAGCTGGTTCAACCGGACTGAGACGGCCATTTCGGTAGCACCACCACCCGGTGACAATCTCGGCTGGAACATGACGTTACGGGCTACTCCCATGGCGTCCTGCAGGTTTCGCTCGATTTCGTTGAGGATGTCTTTGGAGGGTCCACGCAGCAGAATTGTGCAGGCCTTGGGCGATTTGCACTTGGTCAGGAATGTGAAGTACTCGTCGCCAATCTTCTCGATCTCAAAGAGACCGCACTGGGTTCCGACATCAGACTCTTGGAGGTCCTCAGCACGGTTGACGATAGTTGCGCCGGTTGCACGGGCTATTCTGTTGTTGTCCGTCTTTCGCACTCTTCGGATCGCTGTGACGTTGGCCTTCATGAAGTAATGTTGTGCCAGATCAGACACGCCCTTCTCCGTAATGACGATATCCGGGTTCACGGCCAAAATGGATTCACACATGGCCTTGATCTGCTCCTCCTCGATCTGCAGAATCCGGTTCCAGTCCTCTTCCTTACTCACTTCGATCTGGGTTTGCGACTCGCCCTTCTTGTACTCCAGCGGACAATCGAGCAACACGATTCTGGGGTTCTCGATCTTGCGGCGCATATTAGGATGTGTGATATCTTTGTTGAGCATGACTCCATCCAGAACACAGCTGTCCTCGATCTCGCCACCCGGTACCTTCTCTACACGTGCGTACCGCTTGATGTCGACTTCGCGCTTGCCATTGGTCTCCCACGTAACCGTCCGCACAGCAGTCAAGGCTAGCTTGCACATGAGTTCAGTCCATCTTGACACAAACTTGGTACCAATGGAGGTCGAGATCAGGTTGTTCATGGCCTCGTCGTCATTGATATCAACAGGGAGGGAGATCTCGTCAATAATCTCCAGGGCGTCCTTCAGGGCCCGCTTGAATGCCGAGATGATCACAACGGGGTGGATGTTGCGCTCCAGCTGGGGGAGAGACTGAGCAAGGATCTCGCCAGCTATAGCATCATCAGCATGGGTTGTCAAGTTTTGAAGATATGGTTTCCCTACCCAGCACGATAACCGTTGTTGTACCGTCACCGACCTCCTCGTCTTGTGTTCGGCTGAGCTCGATCATGCTCTTTGCGGCGGGTGGGACACTTCGATCTCTCGTAGAATAGCATGGCCGTCGTTTGTCAGCACAATACCACCCATGGGATCTAACAACATCTTGAGCATGGCTTTCGGGCCCAGACACGATCGGATGATATCTGCGACTCTGCGGGGGTCTGTCAGTCGGGTCGAATCGAGTTTTGCGTGAGAACAGTAACGTACGTCTTGGCAGCAGCGATATTAGACATCTGAGCCTTGCGGCCAGTCTGCCTCTCACCACTCTGGGTGTCTAACGAGTTCGCCGTCAGTACTACCTTCTTATGCAAACCTCCAATCTCCAACACATATCAGATCAGGGTCCTAGCTTATGGAGGGGCTCACTCATGACAACAACCGGGGCCTGCATCTTGGGCGACGCTTTTTGACGGGTTCTGGGGGATTCTTTGGCGGTTCAGCAGTCCTGGATTTCCGATAGAAGCTCGAAAATACCAAATGAGGGGCTGGACGGTCGATGTTCGCTGAAATTACTATCCTCCTGGCGGCCTTCTGTTGACTTCCACAAAAACTTTTGGGAGAGCTATCACCAAGCTGGAAAATCAGTTTTACCGCCTGTTTTTCTGCCTGGTACTCCGTACCTTGCCTCGTTGTGTGCAGGTGGTCTGGATGCATGTACCTTTTCGGGTCTGTGCGTTGGCATCTCGTTGGTGGGGGCGGGGAAGCTCAGTTTTCTATGTAATGTATATAAATAAACCCGTTTTCTCTCTGGACATATGGAAATTTGGAAATTAATTGAGGGCAGACATGTAATTCCAAAGTGACGAATAATAGTAAAACATCAAGGTCATTTCGACTATGTCTTCGCAATAGACGCAAATACAATACGCTCATCCCATCAAGTCAAGTCGAAGCAGAAACCGATACCCCTCCATCGTTTTCGCAGCTCCCATTTAGGACACCACATGCCTACTCTACCTGTATTATGATATGGAAGTCAACTTGTCTAGGCATTTGGACTGGCAATTCATGTATCGGAGTTCTCTGCATCTCCAAAAGCCGTCTCGTAGATTTGTAAGAGGTGGTTGTCCGCCGATCGCCGCATCGGATCACACCCGACACCGGCCCGGCTAAGAGCGGCTGGATCCGGCTCCGATAACCAGCCGGTGGCGTCGGTATGCCTGCTTCAGCAGCCCCTCAATATATATCACTAAGAGATAAGGGTCGGGCGAGTCCATCAGAGGACCGTCGCTATTATATCTTTAATTTCACATCAATTTGAATACTTACCCAGCTCTTCCACTTTGAATCTTGGGAGCGCTACTTTGACTTGGTGATTTACAGTCAGTTTTTTTGTTCCAGGCAGCAACTATGGCCCCGTCAGCGATCTCGGAGCTCGCCCCAACCGTACTTCAGACCAAGAAGACAGACGATGGAAAGGGGCATGCGACAGCTACTATTGAGAAAGAGCAAACGCCTCTCGAAGCCATATCCCATGGCGCGGTAATGCCAGGTACACTCATTCTTTCACTCTTGCCCCCCGGCTTCAAGTCCTAGGACTGTTTGTAGGCAGTACCCAAGGGGTGAAAAGACTACTATGTTCTCAGATCACCAATCAGACTTAAAATAGACTAGTAATTGAGTTGATGATCTGTAACTAGGTATCCCGACCTTTCCCTCCTACACGAAGCACCGCAAGCACATCCTAGTCCACATGGCGGCGACCTTCCGCTACTTCGCGCGCCATGGCTTCAACGAGGGCATGAGCGGGCACATCTCGGTAAGCAACGTTTGGCCCAGTTCCATTCCTTTCCCAGTGTGTCTCGGGACGTTTGAGGATGCGCTTCATTTCAGAGTTGCAAACGTTCCTCCCTCATGGAACATGTCATCTAATTTCCCTGAATGAGCCAACACTAACACCGAGATTCGCGGAAAGGTGCGGGACCCAGAGCACCCTGGGTGCATGTGGATGAACCCCTTGGGCGTGCACTTCGGCCTGCTGACGGCCGGCCACATGATCTGCCTGGAGATCGAGACGGGGAAGATCGTGGGCGGCGGCAAGCCGGCCCAGGCGCTGACGGCCAACGCGGCGGGCTACCTGATCCACTCGGCGATACACAAGCGGCGCCCCGGGGACATCCACGCCATCTGCCACGCGCACACGGACGCGGGGCGGGCGTGGTCGGTGTTCGCGCGCCCGCTGGACATGCTGAGCCAGGACATCTGCAACTTCCACGACGCGCACGCCGTCTACGCCAGCTACGGCGGCATCGTCTTCGCGTCCGAGGAGGGGAGCGCATCGCCGACGCCCTCGGCGACCGCAGCAAGGGCGCCATCCTCATGAACCACGGCCTGCTGACCGTCGGCGCCACCGTCGACGAGGCCGGCTTCCTGTTCGGCCTCCTCGACCGGGGCTGCCGCCACCAGCTGCAGGTCGAGGCTGCCGCCGCCAACGGCCTGAAGAAGAACATCATCAGCGACGAGGAGGCCGCGTACAACTTCAAGATGGCCAGCGAGGCGAACGCGCTCTACCGGGAAGCTCAGCCGGACCTCGAGTACGAGTTCGCCATGGCGGGCGGGGAAGAGGTTCTCGCCAAAGGGTTCGACGCTTTGCAGTTCACGTCATAAGAGGGAATGGCGGTCGAAACCGGAATGTCCAGCTCCACCAGCCGCTCAGTTTGATGCAAGTGTTATACGTTTGCCAAACACGCATGGGACTGTTTGGCCCTGTTTGCAGCGTACTGTGCAGAGTTGCATAAGCACCTGTCTTGCTGGATGGGTATGGACAAACCAATACTACAGCTTTCACGTAGCGTACAAATTGTTTTCACCCATTTGCCCATTCCCCGAACGTATCCCGTATCTGCTACCGTAAAGCCCGGCGGTCAGGCCCCTTCGGGCTGGAGAGAACATTCGACCGCCATTCTTCTCGTGGACCCTTCACGAATACTATTACCTAGTTACTACGCGTCGCCCTCCTTCGAAAATAGGGCCAACTCGGGAACGGGCCGCCCTACGTTCCCTCCACAAGACGGTGTCTGTCTATCGAACATGCAAGCTCGTCGTCTCCTTACGGCCCTACGAGAACACCGGGGTGTGTAAATTTGAACTTGAGGCTCCATCGTGCTCCATTTCGGGGGAGTTTCTGTAGTACGTGTGTGGTCCTCCCAAGTACTGTAGCCAAGAATCCCTAAGCCGTGCATACTGTACATGCTACTGTATATCGTACGTGGTGAAACAGCCGCCCAATGGCGTTTACTAACGAGGATCAGACAAAGAGTGGTCATTCTCTTTAATTAAGTATTCGGTTTCGGTGAGCCAGATCTCACCCGATATAGCACCCATCACACACAGCACAGTATATCTGTATCTACCTTCTCTTTGTGGTGCGTCAGTGTCCGAAAAGTGCTTAAGCCCGAATCAAGTCTCATCATGTCTGGGTTCCTTGGCGGCGCCCCGGCTACAGAAAACGGAAAGAACGAACTACTGAGTACACGTACTGACACATTCTGAAAGCCACTGGTTGATTCTATTTTCATCCAAGGGAATCTATAATCTGCCCGAAACATAAGCACGTAGTACCACGTGGACCAAGCTCTGAACACAACGGTGAAAATTTTTCAGATCTCTTTCTTTGCAGTACGATACTTGTTCTCGTCAAAGACACCATAAGGAATTCCCGTGTGTAATAAGATCGATCCATCGCATCGATCCTCGTACCTGCGTTTCTGAACTTGCACACAGTGTGGACCTCGGATCCTGATCCGGACGGGCATTTCCATCAAGATTGTTGGCTCCTCCCAGCCCCAGCCAGGAGAGAGCCAGGAGCCAGGCATGGCAACAAGCAGTTCGCGGTGTGGGATCTAGGAATGCAGCCCTGTGTACTCCGTAGTAGGATATGACAGCAAAGAAAGAGAGAGAAACAATGGAGTTTTCCAGGGACGGATGGCTTCCCTATTCGCCTATTCGATATGAATTGAAATTTTCCCATCTTTGCTGAAACGGCCTGTTGAGTCACTACGGTGGGACCCTCCCTATACAGCACTAATATACTCAGGAGCCGGTCACCGGCGACGATGACTGAACATACTATAGGGATCGATCTGGTATGCGATGCACTATAGGACAGGAAATGACAGACCAAAAGAATTTTCTTCTCCAAAACTTCAACTTCGCTGTTGGATACTTTTAGTCACACCACAGCTGACACTGGGCATCTAGCCTGACCATGCACGAACGAAAGTTGGAAGAAACCATACTTTCTGGCCCGTTTCCGCAAGGGTAGGTGGTTGAGGACGCCTCAGCTTATTGACTTCTACACTCTACCCCCTGAAAGTTTGTTAAATTCATACCCTTGTGTAAGAGCCCTTGTACAGGTATTTCATGCGTCTGCAATACCTCTATCGTGCTGAAACGTATAACAACTGTCCAGTCCTTTACGGTGGTATTTCTCGCTGTTTTTTATGTTTTACATGGGCCGTCGATGTACTCTCTATTAAAATATGGCCTATCGATACTTCATCTGAAGTCCGAAACGGTATCCATCAATTAACAAACTTTCAGGGGGTAACGTGTATAGGTTGAGCTGTGGTGCGAGGTGGACACGCAAGGCATCAATGCGTTGTAACTGGCGAGCTTCTGGAATTCCAGTAGTCTGCTCGGGAACGATGAATCTGCTTTCAACTTTGGTACGGGCCAGCCTTCCGCCTGATTACCGGCTCCGCATCAGCCTCATACTCCAGTTGATAATCCAGTTGATACTCCAGTTATCTATCATGCGTTCCTATAGTCCATGGCGGTGGACATCTCTTCACCCTGGGTCACTAGGTAGCAGCTACTGTAGGTACCGTTAGGCTGCTTGTTCCTGCGCACCATGCCAATTTGTGCCTTGCGTCCTGTCCTGTCCTGGAAATAGCACCATGCAGTGACGCCTCACCTTTCGGTAGTCGGCGCCGGACTGAGACCAACAGTGACTTCCTTTGGACTCCGTAATTGGTAATGTTCTAGATCAAGTAATACCGTAAGATCTCGGTGGCACCTGCCTGTCCCCTACAATGGTGACGACTAGGCAGTTGCACGACATGGAATTAAGATTCGACAGATCGCTGGCACATACAGAGCATGTAGAGGGGCCAGGATATCTCATCATCATCGTCGTCCTTGGAAAGCCTCAGGTACGCTTCCGTGGCGCTGTTGTACTAGCGAGTTGTCTTGAATGGAGCCCCACTGAAGTCGCACGGGTAAGGGTAAGAAGCAAGAAAAGCTTTGCAGCTGGGCAGACGACGTCCACGAAGGTCTGGAACGGTGTGGAAAGGTGAGGCATGCGAGCAGAGAAAGGAACAAGCGAGGGAAAAGGCGCCAAGGCGTTGTCGGCCATCACCAATGTTTCGTATGGCGCTGAGACAGTGTAGAAAAAAGCCTGCAGCGTGGTGAGAGAATGCTCTCGTGGGAATGCATCACCAGCTCGCCCGGGTGGGTTCTGGACGTCCCTGTGTGGAATTCCGTGGCTGACACGTTGGAAGCGTCGTAAAGATGGACGCAAGCCACTCTTTAGGGCGTGTTTCTTTTTTGTTGCAGCTTTTTGCACAGTGCACAGTGTCCAGAGAAGAGGCTTGGGTGTTGCACAGAGTGTGTCGTGCCACTATGAGACCCGTGGCGCTCCAGCAGGCATTGGTGCGGTACATCCGCGGAAACCGGCGTGGAAACGGCACTCTGGAATGGCTTGACTGACAGTGACGATGAAGGGGTGGCGCCGGCGCCGACCGCAGTCAAAGCCAATTCTTGCGCCAACGGGAGAATTGGTTGCATTGCATTTGCTTGCCACCTCGTCCACGCCAGCACGGGCATGTCGTATCGGAAAACATGCGAGGCAGGGCAGTACATAACCTATTGCTTTTGCTTGCTCCTGTTGCTGTCGCTTGAAACTGTCGTAACGGGAAATCTTCACCCCTTTGCCTTCTCACTAATGGATTCAGCAAAATTTAATACCTTGATGGGAATAGAAGAAGAAAAACCGTACGATGTTTTGTTTGTATGGATCCGGTAGATGTCATTAGTAAGTACTGTAGCTTGGGAGGTGGAAGGTGTTTGCTGCTGGACGATCCTCCATCGAGATCCAACAGCGCTGTAACTGTACAAATCCAGCAAAGCCCAACAGCGGGAGCGGGACTGATCGCGAAACCGACAGGGCAGCCCCGGCAATCAGGGGTCTAGCAAAAATTATCCGACTTCTATTATTGACGAACCCGGTCAATAAAGAGCCTTATGCACCTTATGTAATGAACGCTTCAGCGTCTCATTGGGCCTTGGCCCTCAACCTCCAAGTGAAACCAACAATAAACTTGCTGGTTCAACCCGAGCCGTCCCTGCGATCGATTACGGGTACAGGCAACAAGTAATGGCGATGCAGTGCAGAGGGCCTTCGGCAATTTGCAAATCAAACCATGCTGCATAAGGATGGGTCGTCTCGAACCGTCGTCGACGTGTGCACTCAATCTATGGTTTCTGGGGGCTGGAGGTTGGCGAGAGACGGACGAATCGAACCTAGTCGTATCGCTTCCTCGTGAGGGCTCCTCTTGTTTGCCCGCTGTTGCATCAGATTCCATACTTACCTTCCTCCCCGGCACTCCCCGTCGTTTCCAATTGGTGATCCACTGGGATCGAGTCGGGATTCCTCTTAGACTCAAGCCCTCCTCACCCGGGCGGGGTCGGTCACAAACGACTACATGCCGTGTATTTGTGTGCCTGCAGACATCAGTCTACGGTGGGCCGGCGACGTGAGAGAGGGAGGCATACATAAAACAATCATCGATCGTTTGAGGACAACAAAGCCTGTGACGTTTTAGTGCTGACCTTGATGTCCCAACGTTCAAGGCTGGCAGGCGGGCGAAACAAGTCCGTAGTGCCGACGACGTCCGTCGCGCATATTTGCTGGAAAGCGCCGTCGTCATCCCTCTCTGCTCCGTCGGCATGCAGAAGAAACATATGGCGCAATAGGTGTCGTATTCGGCGGGAAGGATCGGCGCATAGCAGTGACGGGACGAGACTGCTGACTGCGACAGCTCTTTTCTTCTCTTTCTGAGCAAGTCTTTGGGTAGAGAACGCGGATCGGCGCCTGTCAATGCCTTTACTAGTAATTAATTGCACACAACATTGAGAGTATGTTGCAGTAGGCCAGCATGTAGCCATGGCCTTCCTTTCCATCTGTTCCTACAGCCTACAGCCTACCGGCCAGGTCGTCCGTTATGCGCAATCCATGTAAGCGCCTCGAGGCGGCAAAAAGAGGCAGCGAGAATCAATGCTTAAGCGAGGCCTTACTGGCCGCACACCACCCCTACCATTGTCAAGTCAACGAGGGCGGCAAATGAGGAAGATCGAAGACGAGGTGAAAATTTTCTACCGATCGTTGAAAACTTGAAATGGAGGAGGATTGCCTTGGCTCGGTCAAGGAAAACCAGGCGGTTTCTAACTTCCAAGTGAGTGCAGTGCGCGTCCCAAGACCGTCGTAATACCAGTCCTGTAGGCTGTATGCGCGCTCAGATGAGATGAGTCTCTGACCAGGTTCTGTAAAATTTCATGTCCAGAGCATTCCCGAACCGCGGACCCCGCCTGGGAAATAACACCGCCCAAACTTAGCGATTGGTTGGCATGACAAGATGGAGAGAACAGACGAGAAATCTCTTCAAACTTTGCATACAGTAGCAGAGATTACCAGTTGAGCTGCAGGGTGACATGACGACAATAACAATAATAAACATCAAAACGAATTCGGGGTCCGGAAGTTAGGAGAAGGTTCATGTCGCGCGGGTGGTCGTGGCAATAGCGTTGAGCTATGCTTACCCACGTGGTTTTAGCAGGAGGGGCATGGGGGGCCACGAGGGCTTGGGGGGTTGACGGAATGATCATGTTTGTTGATGTTGGTAGGACCTTTGACTTTGCACGTTGATTATTCCCATTAGCTAACAGGTGCATTACCTTACGACTAGCCAGCCTAGCCGTGGTCTGGATGGGCTGACTGCGCTCGATTTGGATATGGATTGGAATTTGAATTTGGGCTGAAGAAGTTCAGTTGACTGCTTTCTACCGCTACCCTTCCCGAAGCCTTCCTCGGACCTGGACTGCGGGATATTCCTGCCACAAGGTTTTGGCCTGGCAAAGTCAAGCCCCTCAGGCTTCAGGGACACACGATGCAGCAATGCTCTCCGATCGGATCAGTCCACGTCAACAACGCACGCAGCTTTCAGCCGGGAACCCATTGGCAAGCATAAGAAGAGGTAGTACAGCTTATTTGCATACATACAAGCACACTTTACGTAGGCATATGCAGGACGGCGTACTGCTAAGGGGTAGCAGGAAAAAAAGGATGCTTCGGGTATGCCGCTTACAACAACTACATCATGTACCTACATATGTCTCTGTCCGGTTCTGGAAGCTAGCCACAGAGACACATAACAGGCGCCCAAAACAAAGCAGAAGAATAAGAAACGAGTAAGGCGTTAGGTTGAGCTCCAATCAAGGCTCTGGCGGCATTGGCTCTTCAGCACGCCATTGATGATTTGGGTGATGATGACCTCTCTATTTGGCTTTCTGACTTCCGACTAGCCCTTAAGCTCCACCCAGCCGTTAGAGGGATGAGGAAGACGCGGTTGGTCTGCCCTGGGTTGGCCCGGCTGGGCGGGGTTGATCCAGATGCATGGATGAATGTAGAATAGAGACAGAGTTCGCCTAATGCTGAACCGCCGTAATACTGGGCAAGGGTCCTGCTTGTTGGGTGATGTTATGAGCTGGAATCAGATAGAGTGAGCGAGGGAAAACCTCTCAAATATAGCAACTCACGACTATTCGAGATGTACCTAAGAGATCACCCTAACAGCCGTTTCTACTGGACCGGTTGCCGGAGGCGCACATTGACATTGCATACTTGTCTGTTTGATGGTTGGTCGTACATATTAAGCCCCCCTGTGTATGCGTGCATGAGCG
This sequence comes from Apiospora phragmitis, assembly GCF_038363925.1. Lineage (NCBI taxonomy): Eukaryota > Fungi > Ascomycota > Sordariomycetes > Amphisphaeriales > Apiosporaceae > Apiospora > Apiospora phragmitis. The sequence goes on along the minus strand of NW_027117400.1, from coordinate 3,564,526 downwards.
CTTTTCTGTTACATAGCCGTCGATATGATTGTCACGCCTCACAGACTCAAAAAGAGCCCTACGCCGGAGCCAGCGGGTAGACCCTGTGTCTCACGCAAGAGATGCCATTCAACAGGCCAGATCCCTGGAGGCAGGAGGGTGAGTCGCTTCAGACTACGGAGTACGGCACTATGCAACAAGTGGGAAAAACTTAGTTAGATACACAGCAAACATTGGCAGCCCATTAATGATTCAATGGGTTCATTCCTGCCACCTGATTGGTCTGAAGATCGGTGCTGTTTCCAGACCCTTGAACGTTCCCATCGTGAAAAGACAACGAACTTGATATACAAGCCCAAGCACCAGGCCTTACCCATATCGGCAGTGCCCGATGGGGAGAGAAAACCAAATGAGATCGACACTGAGCAGACTCTGGGGAAAAATTAAGTTAGCATACCCATTGCTAGTTCATGGAGCCGTGGGCCTTTGGGCCAGCATTTGCCAGCGCACTATTTAGTATACCCCATAACTATGCGGAAATATCTCCGCAAACGTGAGACTCCCAACTGAAGTCGGACCATTTGGGTGCTGATCTGGGGAGAGCTCCTGAGTTCCCCATCGTCACACGCATAGCTCGCATGAGGAGTCTGCAAAAGTATTAGTCATGATCAGCCGGGTTCGAAGCTGGGCATCACTTTCCCATGCGTTCGTGACATGATTTCGAGAGGGGCTGGCATCTTAGTACGGAAACACTGGGCGGAAGAGAAAGAGTATCAAGTTGGAACGTAGCGGAAGTGGTAAAGGTTGAGATCAAAAGGTTCTCACATTGTTTGCTTGCCTGCCTACCGATGTCTCTTGACAAGGTAGGCTGGTGATATATCAAGTAAGCTAGTCTAAATCGCCAACGAGCAGCCGAGGTTCGGAGTGATTCTCGAACTTCACCGAAAAGGTGATTGTGCCCAATTGGCACGCTGCGTCGTAGCCCACCGTCTTCATGCCAGATTCCTCGCGTTTTCCCGCGTTCCGGAACCCTCGAATGTCCAAAGGGCGTCAAAGGGGGGCCCAGGTCACTTTGGACCAGGCCTCCTCGACAGCTCTCTATGCTGTTCCGCTAAAATCACAATGATACTCCAATATGTATCATAGTACACCATAGTCCCAAATCCAGGTGTCCCAGAGTGCGCCGCTCGTGTAGAACATCAGATGGCCGATTCCATGCCTTCCCTAAACTTTTTATGATGCTGAGCTCCGGTATATGCTTTTATACAAACAGCTGTTCCATACCATCCTCAGGTAATGGCCCAACGTTCAACTCCCATGTAACAAAGTGAAAGTAAAAATAGTAGTCGTAGTAATGAGTCGTGTCGTTGGTTGAGTCATCCGGAAAGCCGAGATGGGGTATAGTGTTGAGTGACGAGTTAAATCCAATTTAAAAGGCAAAGTAGTGCAAAAGAAGTTGAGTGTTGTTGTTGTTGTTGTTTAATAAGAGCGGCGACGTTGCACCTTAGCATGTTCGAACGAGCTGGCGTAGTCTCTCAGCTGCTTCTTCGCCTTCTCGGAGAGCCGTTTCGAGTCACTGCCAGTTGAAGAGTTGCTTTGTAAGGAGCACAAGCTGCTATGCGAGCTGGAGGGCGTGAGGGCCCGGCCAGAAGACGCCGATGTCAGTTCTGACCTTTGGGCCAAAGGTGACTGAGGTTGAGGAGTAGAGCCATAAGGCTGAGCATTGCTGAAGTCGTACGCTGGTGAGAGGTAGAATCTGGTGGACGATTTCGAGGTTGCCCAGGAGTGTGACGAGGCAGCGAGGCCGGGCGAGCTAGCTTCGGTGCTCATGGTCGAGGGAGCTGATGACTCAAAGTCCGAAAGTCTGCAGGACTCGGAGCAGTAGGTAGCACCATCTGTTTGTCTATCACAGGACAGGCAGAATTGGTGGTCCCAGGACTGATCGAAAGACATGGTGACTGAAGGAGGGGCTCGAGTGAGTGGTCGTAGGTAGTGTGGTTGGAATCGATCCCCAACTACGTAAGTTGATAACGCAACGTTGACTAGTAGGCCGACCTAAACTGTCCAATATCCGATCTGGTTGTTTACTGGTGGACCAAGAAATATTCGAGATCTTCGGTTCCCAAGGTAGGTCGTAGGTATCGAGCAGGGCAGGGCAGAGTCGACAGGATGATAGTGGAATAGGTTGGTTAGAAAGCAGTCTTGTATGATGTTGGCTCCTTGGAGTGTATGTTTTTTAGAAGTACGATAGAGTTAAGTTGAAGAGAATCAACGAAGGTGGTGAAGAGTAGAGCGGTATCCAAATAAATAGAAAGAAAGGCTTCAGGAAGCGGAGGAATAGAAGACTCATATGTATTGGGAGATGTTCAGTCACTGGACGGAGGCTTGTCACTTAGTCGACCTTGTACCTCGTGTATGTGAAGCAGCGTGAAAAGGTACTTGTGGACTCTGATATTCGGTTATCCTTCTGCAAGATTCCCAAAAGATGGTGTGCTTTCAGCGCCGAGGACCCAGAGTCCAAGTGACATGGAAACCGGCGAAAAAGAGTGGACCACTGCAGTGGTGGTGAATTCAAGAGAGCATGCGCTACGGGAGTAGGGTGTGCTTAACAGAGACCAGTCCAAAGTCAGAGGGGGGTACTTGGAAGCAGGCCTTTGCTGCTCACATTTGCAGGTACTGTGCTCAGTGAGTGCTTGCCTGGGAGGCCGACCCTGATGGGCACTCGCATGAAAAGGCTCATCAGTCCTCACGCAGTCCGCAACAGTTTTCACAGCAGACACCCCTCCCCCTCCCCCCCATCCCAAGCCAGTTAGCGCCTGCAGTAGCTTGCTGGTAGGGTGTGTGTGCTCAGCAAGGGGTATGCCAAATAATGGGAGGACACCGGCGTGCGCCGTCTAAAACAGAGTCGAGCCTCGAGACAGAAGAGTTTTCCCTTGTCCTCAATGGTCACCAGGGGTGGCACGGACTAGCGCCGGCTGAGAGCAGGGGCCCTCAGGCGGGGGGGGGGTGTCGATCTGCTGAAGCAAGCCCCATGGTGTGCTGCTATGGCTAATCTCCCAAGTGAACGAAAATCCTGCGAAGGGTGTGTCGACAGAAAAGCTGCTCTCTCTCTCTCTCTCTCTCTCTCTCTCTCTGCTCTCGGTCCTGCCCCCAAGCAGGCAGGGATACTTGCAGAGGGTTACGTCGGCAGCCAAGAAAAGGACGAAGCAGGCTCCAGAGTACGTACATTCCTTTGGCTCATTCACCCATTCACTCACTCAGTCCACAGCACAGTCCAAGCGAGCTGCTGTCTCTCCCAAGCGTACTGTGTTTTAGAAGTTTCGTTCTGAACTGTGAACTCTGTGGACGGATGTACGTGCCTACGTGTGCGCCTTGAGGAGAATACCGTGCCGTTTCTGGGTGAATCACTAGCCAAGTGACTGCTTCCGATATGTTGACTTTCCTTCTTTTTGCTTTCCTTTCCAAAGAGAGAAATGGCCGCATTACGCTGAAAAAAGAAGATACACAGCGACGGTGCCACAGAGGGACTTTGCCCAGTCTCCCCCTACTCTACCAGGTTGCAGCGTACTTCATTGTCTCTGCTGCGCTGCATGTAACTTCACACCACCACCACCCAGGGTTACAGGAGAACCGCCCGTCCCACTACTGTATGATCAGGACGGAAATGGGAAGTGGACTGACGGCTCACAACGTGGGGGTTTCTCCTCACCACCCCAGCGGCAAATTGAATGATGGTCTGATATTAACTATTGCATCTGGCCATGAAACTAGCAATTGCGAACCACCTGATGATTGATTGATCGCTGGAGGGCCTGATTATGACTTTGCAATCTGTTGAATAGTCGTAATGTAGGCAGTATGTAGCAGTGGTTGGAGTGGAGTTCAGTCTGTCGTTTCCTTCAGGGCGACTATCGTGCTATGATGCAGCAGTGCAACGCCTGGTGCAGCGGTTCGCTGATAGATGCATGTTTTCCATATTTCATTGATCAGCAAATCTTTGTCTCTGGAGGCTGTCATATCCAATGGTGATTTACCCGCCAATCGTGGACCGAAGGGTGTTGCTAGTCTTGGGGTTGGTGTCTAAGGGGCACGACACGACGCAACGAAGCCAACTATGAACTACATGTAATCACACCACACATGTGGATTGCTATTGCATGGCAATTCTAATATGACGAATCTGCCACTGGTATCACGACCGTAAATCAAGATCAGGACTGTTCTCGCAACGGAGCTCGGGATCTGTGCCTGATAATTCCATCCTCTCCCTCCAACTTGTTTTGTACAACCTCAACCTCCGGAGCCGGCGCCAGCCCTCTCTCTCTCTCTCACAAGCCACCCAGGTCGGACTCGGTGTGATGATTGTGCGCAACATGATCTATAGGTCCGTGTCTTGGAGGAGAGCTTGGAGATGATATCTCGGGAATCGTCTATCTGTCTAGCAACCTTAAAGCTTCTCCACCCAGATGCTAGCACATCGCGTGGGAGCAGCAACCCGTCACTTTTCCATGCTCCTTCATGATGCCATTGTGAGAGGCTGTAGCAGTGTTGCTCCTGCTCCGCCCAGGCTCCATCATGGCATGGGCGAAGGGAACGGGAGGGAGCCCTCTGCCTACTTCTGAACTCACGTACTGTGCGTGCCTGCTGTGCCGATTGAGCTGTACCTTACATTGGGGGCCTCTGGTTCCTAACATCGAGCGACCAATGGAGGTGCTCGGAAGAGCAGCAAGACGCATCGTGATTGGCAGGGTCTCCTCTCGGATTGCCCAAAAGAGAGAGCGAGAGAGATAGTGTACATATGCCGATATGGGTGGCCCTCTCTCCCTTTGTCCAATGGCAGGGGATGACGACACCCTGTGCTACCCGACGATAGCTGTTGCATGTATGTGGGATGTATGTGTGTGGACGGGAGAGCTGGACAGCAGAAAAGAAAGCACACTGGTGCCTGTCACCCCGGACTCTCAGGTTCGCTGCTCCACCTTTCCATCGGCAGCACTAGCATGTTAGATGGCTAGCCTGGACAACCACCATGCCCGATTCGATTCTTCCGGCATACACACGCCGAGATGCTCTCCTCTTTCTGCTTCGTGAGATGCAATCTTCAAGCCAGCCATCATCCGCTAACCTCACTTACGTACTAGGCCTATCTCTTCACACCAATGACCGCCTGCATGAAGCATCGCTCACTAGTCAGCTTCTTGCCTCTTGCCAAGCCGTTGATGAAGCATATCTACACGTACAAAGACTGCCAGCCTCTCTAGACGATCTGTATGGGTGGTGAGCCACACACACTCTCACACGCACTCTCACACACATATGCCCGAACCTCTGTGTCGATGGAATCATCCCACGATGATGCCGTTTGTGTGGGTTTACGTGTGAAGAAGGGTAGGTAGTGAAGCGTCATTTGAGCCGAGCGATCTAGGGTCCTGCATAGATATCCGTCGGCCTGCTCCCTGAAGTCACGCCTCGTAGGCAACGCAGGGTGCGTCTGCGCCCCTCTCACAACCCACCACATTGTCTACTAGCCTCCGCAATATGCACACTCCACAATGCATCGCTCCTTCCTGTCCGATGATCACGGGAGTGTGATTGGGACATGTGGTCAGGTGGCGAGGGGAGAGAGCCACCCCGGCAGCAGTAGCACTAGAAGACTAGCCTCCAGAGGGGGTGGTGGTCATTGTTTGATGTTTGGAAGTGCCAATAGGGCTCCGTCTAAGAGCCGATCCGTTATTCCCAATCTAGACGGTGGATGGATATTGGGTGGTACGGGTGATGTCAAAGAAGCGGACGACACGGGGTTGTCGCGGGTACTGAAAATCACTATGTGAGACAGACGAGGGCTGGCAGCTGGGCAGCAACCGGAAGGCGAGTGCGCCGACGTTGCGATGATACTCGCAAACTAGGACTATCAAGCCCCCCCCCCCAAAAAAAAAATTAATACGGCCTTGGCCAATGAGGGGCTCCGGCTTGGCCAGATCTCGGGGCAGCTGAGGATCAACCAGCTCCAAATTCGAGACGAGACGTTCGTTGATAAGCGAATATAGTAGCAGGCAGTAGTGTCCTATCCTCTATGCTGGTGGGACATACCTTGCATGATGTCTTCCTGCATCCCAACCCGTGCAGGCAGCTCGTCCTTTCTCCATCGTACCGATAATGATAGGCACTCCCCACTGAAACATCAACAATACTGCCGAATAACGCGACAGCCCATGAAGCATCGGTGGATATCTACCTACGTCTTGGGCGGGCCTTTCGTCTTTCGCAAGTGCAAGATGACGGCAATGGCGGAGACTCGCCCACGACGCGGTGACTGTACTCTGTTTGCGACGATGTTTACGGTTACGGCGGCAACAACCTACCCGGCCCCAAGCCCCGGGTATAGGTATACAATAGCATCGCCTACTATGGTGTGCAACTTCACGGCTCTAGCGACTTGCTAGGTATGGTGGACTACTGCCTAGGTTGCAGATGGTGATGTCGGCAACGAACCCTTTTTACATTAGGTAGGTTGTCTAGAATCGCTAGGATTGGGTATAAACCCAGCAGATAAGGAAGGAGTCTGACTCGCCGAAGCGCAAATAGATAGACGCCGAAATCCCATCACCATCCATCAATTCCATGTAGAGCGAGCAAGACAAGCCGTACGTGTCTCCAGTGTCTGCGACGTTATCGCAGGTCCACTGGCGCCCGCACCCGCAGAGTGCATGGGCATCCATCCCCACCTCCGAGTTCGTCCAGTAGGTATGTATTGCACATGTTTACTATCTCCTATCATTGGTGTGAACGTCATCGTTGTGCCGAGCCATATCTCATCGCGCCCAGCTTAGTTGACGATACGATCAATACAACCCCCCATTATGCGGGAAATTAAGACCACTCCTAGACTCCAAAGGCAACGACATGATATAGGCCGGCAGCACATTGCGATAGGACAGGCCCCAATGAAACGGCATTCGACGATGCTATCAACCTTGATTGACTGAGCGAGATGGCGCTTCGCACACAAAGTCGAGAAGTCGAACATCTCCCGAAGATCGGATTCGTACTGCCGAAATGCTGTCATGTAAGGGCGGCGACACCATTTCCCCCCAACCAACATTGGGTTTGAGGTCCGATGGGAAGAGATGAAACTGAACGGGCTCGCCCATGAGCGGCCCGTAGCCCAGTCCACTCAATCGGGTTCTCTCAGTGGGGTTTCGGTTCGCTTGTGGCTTTGTTTTCAGGGTTGATCCCTTGAGACATGCAGCGAGTCAGTGAGCTGAGTCGGCGACCTCGAAGACATCCGCGACGACATCTATTACCACTACTCACTCTTTATTGCACCAGCCATTTTCGTTTACGGCATACCCAACAATAGTCTGTCTAGATCAGACCTCAAAGACCAAATTCTCGGGAAAATGTGTCTCATGCTCGGACTAGGTCTCAAAGCCAAACCGAACCCCCGGGACAGATCACGATCTTAGGTATACTCTGGGGAGTGCTGGCATACGACAACTATTTCGGGGTGACCTACCCTTACGGATATACACTGTAAGGGTATCTAGATCACTCAACAATAACTCCGGCACTGTGCAGATTGTTAGCTGTGTCTGTGTATTGTATATACACATCCAACACCCGCATCAATCCGAACCAGTTCGGGTCGGACAGGGCAGAAGACAGGGGCCGTCGGCGCTCTGCGGGAGCCAGGTAGAAGAGGCCTTATCATCGGGTACAATCGCCCTACACACACGCGCGTTCCGTGATTCACCGCGCGACCCGACTCATTCACGTCGCAAACATCCTCACACCATGAGTCACTCGCTACCCAAGAAGCTAGCTGGCGGTGGGCTACCAGACTAACTAGCTGATTAATTGTAATACTTCTACTAAAAAAAGACGAGGACAAGATGTAAGATGTTGTTTGATTTCTCCCGGTCTTGCGTGCCCATGCTCCGCCCCGTGGTAGTATTATCTCTCTCTCCACCTGCTTGACAGGGAGCTAGATATCCTTGATTAAGTTGCTGTCAGTGCGTGCTCTAGTGGCCCTATTGCGAGCGTCAATGGCGCATCTGCCAAGAATACCACCAAGCGACCTCGTTAGGGTTGCAATATTGAATTGCATTTACACAATGCTGGGATTTGAGATTTAGAACCCATGGGTGCTATAAATGCGATTGGTATGCGAGATGTGGTCTGGGACGAGTATTTCGAGTCACCCATCATGAAGGGGAATGACATTCGCCACCAGCAGTTCATGCAGTTAGAAGTGCTTGCAGGAGCACTGCATATTATCACGATAGTATTGGGCTGAAAAGGGTTTGGTGTTGATGATATGGTTAGCCCTCGCCCTCCTTCGAATGCTGCAGGTTGGGAGGTTTGTCCAGGTTCTGTCTATCGATTCCTTCAAGCCCCCGGTCTAAGTATGCATGTACATGGAAAGAGGCGTGAATCTATTCAGTTGAGATTGCCAAGGGGAGTCGAGCCTCGCAGACTTGTAAGGGCCCCGGGTATCTCTGCTAGCTATTTTGGAGATGACAGACGATCATTACAATAACAGGACACAGCTGGGTCGCCAATACGGTGACTTGGGACTTGGGTTTTCGATGATCGCGGGCAAATAGAAACGCTGCGTTATGGTTGGAGACATTGTGCCTTGCTGGCAGTATAGCAATCAAGAAAAGAATCAACTTTAGATACTACGTTAATACATATACGAGATTCTCAAGAAGGAAATCAAGTCATCTTTCCCTCTCCCGAGCCTGGGGCTCATGTAACATCGCCGCCAACAAGGTTTCTCACGTCAGAGGGTTGCAGCTTGCGGCTGCACGACGGTCAAGAATCTTGCCAGGGACACAAGCGGCGGCGGAGGACTTCTCGATTTACCCAAGCCCCGAGGGCTATCAAAAGATCGGAGTAACTCCCCCTTCGTCGCCAAGCCGGCCGAGTGCCTTATTTCCGTTTGCACCCCTGGCCCGCAAGAGTCACAATTACTACCTTTCCTGTGCCTGTTGGGACTTGGCTCAGTTAAGTCTGTATTAGCTCATACAGACCTCGATCCCTCAATGCAAGGTAAGGTACTCCGTATGGTGTTTCGTTATGCTACACAAAATATCCCTCTATATCTGCCAAAGGTCCCTTGTGACGGAGTTGCCAAGCAATTAGTTGCAATTTCTTACTCCAAAGCTATCAATCGAGCATGCTCATCAGTGCCATAGCCACGATTACCATTTCTGTCCCTGAAACTCCGAAATACAATAGGTACACCTCAGAAATTAGTCGTTGTTTGATAGCACAGTCAGCCGCCAATAGTCGCTCCCTAGTAGCTGGGTCTGCCTATCCTACCTACATACCTTGCTACGCTTTGAAGTTGGTGAGATTTGGCACAAGGGTAGGCCAAAACCGTGTTCGCATATCTGATTGGTTCGCTTTCCGAGAACAATTCTTTTTCAGGCCACGGTCGATCCGTTCTGGCGGATCTCTGTGCTTACAGTACACAGCCAGCCAAGCACGCAAGACATTTCATGGGGAGAGTCTGAGCCGCGTTCGAACTTGGCCTCTTTCAGGCACTGTGCTATGAATGGTTCTATATCGTACAGAGGTTCAAGCAGGCTGTCTTGGTTCTTCACGTATTCAACCACCTCCCACGGTCCGCTTTCTAAGTCAAACTCCAGATAACTCGCCAAGACCAGAAGGATGGCACGCACCACTTCATCATGATGCAGCGCCAGCGTCCGTTGCAACGACTCATGACTCGGAGAGGAAGGAAATTGGTGGCTTATGCAGCTAGCGACAAGACCAAAGACGGCTGGACGAATCGTCGCCGTCATATCCAACCCCGCATTCTGGCCCCCCTTGACAGTGGGTAGTGTAAAGTCAGCAAAGTACGTGCATACATACGCCTCCTCTGCAAACACCCTGCTGGTTGAGCCCAGGGAGGCATCGTGGGGTTTCGCTTGCACGCTACCAATCTCTTGACCCAAGTAACAAGAAACGACGATACACACTCATGCTCGCTATTGGCGGTGGGTTCCCAGCTACGACGACTGAGACAGAAAAGCAGAAAATAGCACAGCGCAACTGAACCACCAGAGGGCTGCACCTGACCACGTTTTCTCCACACTAGCACCATCAAGGTTGGCCGATCTACACTACAGGCCACAGCCAAAATTGCACTACCCAGCTGCCCCAGAATACTGTCATTTCAGCCGCCCTGGCCAGCTGGCCGTGCGTGCTAGGCTCGGTCTAGTGCAACTACATATGAACATCATCATACCACTAGATGTCTTCATAGAACGACGCCTCTCCTTCGACAAGATAACATGGACGGACGGCTACTTACAGCATCCATCTATCTAGTAGTATTTGCCGCATTCAAAGTTTAGTGTTTTTGCTTGCTATCTGGTAGCTGGGGAGAAGCACGATCTTGCATTGGCCCGGAGCTGGAGGCCGAAACAAACCAGTCAGAGTAATAACATTCCCAATGCGATTTGATATCTGAGCAACTATCCGGAGTACAGCGGAGACATCCCATATAGGAAAGTCTTCGTTCACACAAACAAGCCTGGGTGGTTTGCCCAACATCATGAGCTTATCATAGTTCGTCACTATGTACTTACCAATCAGCGCATTACCGGATTCGTCAACATCCCCCAAGCGAACACTTTCGTAGGTAAGCACTATGTGGTATGCTCAACCATGGTTGGGCGTGTTGGAGGCCTTGCACGAGCGACTCGTCATGCTACACAAGCCTTGACTGTCCAGTCAAGCGCAAATCGCATACTCCTTCTGTCTCGGCCCGTTACACCACATACACAGCAGAGGCAAAAGCCCAGTCTTGCCCGAAATAAAAGTGCTTACAGCATTGTCCCTTGCTCATTGGGTGGTGGCACGGTTCTTAGTTGTGGCGAACAACCCTTGAAGGGCTCTAGGCTGGTCCTATCCAATGCAGCTGGCTTCTTCTGGAAACAGGAAAGCAGCTCACACGCCCACTCAGCTATGAGAATTATGCATCATGCCCAGGTCCAGAGATAACGGCCAACATACATACATACATGCTATATTGCACACCACCCCCTCTCTGTGCCCTTGCAAGCAGCGAGATAAGCAATATGCTATGGGTATTCCAGTGGTCACCACCCTGTCGCTGTTGCTTTTGGGTGTCGAGATTAAAGACGGCTGCAACAAATCTATTGGCTTGATATGGACGGTACCTTGCTCTAGTTCGCAACGCAGATATCGATCCAGCAGCATCCCGTTTTCCTGTTTTCGTGAGAACAGGAGGGGCAACAAAAGCACACACGCGAGAATCCTGATGGAAAAGGTATGCGACTTCGTCGCTACTTGCGTTTACCTTCACCGGTTGAGTTTGCTACAAATCTGCATCCCGCTCGCTTGGGAAGGCCTAAGCCAAAAGAAAGGCATCCATCTGCCGTGGGAAGAGGCCTCGCGGACACCGAAAAGTTAGGTCGGTGGCTTTCGGGAGCCCAACTGAGACGTCAAAAGCAGAATGCCGCTGATAGGACAGAGACAGGATGGTGCGGGGGGTTCAAACCCATCACGCACGCTTAGATTCGGCTTCATCGCTTTTCGGTGACCTCTCTTACATGCGGGTGACTGCAGCATCGCACTTTTGTGTTGCCAGCCGGAACTTTTTCAGCAGATGCGATTGGCTCAGCCAAGCCATTCATGAGGGCGGTTCTCTGCTGTCGGTTGGTAGGGTAGGGTAGTAGTAGTATCCGTAATCCCACAACCGGCTCTGTTTGTTTGTTTGCTGTCGACTGCACGCGTGCGGTGATCCTACGCCGTAGGAAGATTTACGAATACTGTATTTACTAACTCACTCCCAGCAGGCTGGTACGGACGGCACGATGTCTTTGCGCGCGCGCGGGTGAAACACCTGCATCACACACGCAAAACAAAAGTGCTTGCTAGGAGACAGGGACTTTTCTTCTACCCGCACGGCACGTCAACCATCGCCTCGGGGATCAGAATGGGGATTTCACTCCCTCTGTGCAATTAGCTATCCCAGCCCTTGCTTCTTTTTCTTCGGCTCATGTCTTGTCCCAAGAATTGGTTGGGTGGCTTGCTGGATATGAACTGAACCCCTAACCCCTGCAACCGAAAGCATAACCACATGGGCGGTAATGCGTGTCCCATCCTTCTGGGCTCTGCTAGGCTGGGCGTCTGGCTCAACGTGGTATAACGCCATCTCAGAACGCCCATGGGGCCTGGCTTTCCGTGGGCTCTTCTTCTTGATGTTACTTTTTATCAGCTTGCCGTAGCCCTTGGTTGGCTTATTGTTGTTGGCGTTGCTGGGATTAATGCTGCGCTGGCAAGGTATCATGTCCTGGCCTGGTCTCGCAAGGATTCGAACTCGATTCACAAGTCGGCTTCGCTAGTACTCAGTACTAGTCCATAGCCGAGCATTATCATGTCAGGGCTGACCAGCGCCGGGGTCAGGTTATCATGGGTTCTTATGAAACAAACAATCCTTATGCCGAAAACAATCCTTGTCGATAGTAGCCCGTCACCAATCGCTTGGGCGGCGCAAGCAGGGGGAGGCCAGGTCTGGGACAGTTATCTATCAGCCAGTGCTGGGAATGATACAAGATTTGCGGCAATGTCTGTGTGTAAGTAGGTATAACAATGGTAATTTGGGAACACATGAGTAATCACAATACACTGATGGACGAAAAGGTCTCAGATAAAGCCGCTTTTGCTGGACCGATGCCAAGCGAAATTTGCTTGTGTCCATTGGAGCGCGTGACGCCCCATTTCACCTGACCCGAGAACTCGAGGCTCTCGAAACGGATGAGCGAGTTATGAGTTCGTCCCCGAGTGCCCGCAAAGTATTGCCCTGCCCGCTTACTCTTACTCACACATTGGACGGACTCCGCCGTGAAGCATGATCTGACGGGCAACGGCCGGGGGGCAAAGCACCTGAGTCCAATTCTCACCGCCGAGAGAATTAGGGGAAGAGAGGCCTGGCTAGCGAGGTCTTACTGCTTACGAGAAAATACGACGTCTCACCACGTGCAATATGCTCCGATATTGTTATCGTGCGTGTGTTTATTAGCCTGGAAGGTATCAGGATCGAGGACATGGGTATTGGATGTTTACTACTCCAGAGAAGTCGGGTACTACTACTAGACGAGGCCTCGGCACACCGAAGATCAATATAACGCTTACATACACGCATCGTCATGATTTTCACGCCATCGCCCGCCATGGCGCAGATGCCTTTGATTTGACATTGAGGAGGGGGGAAGAGGGGGTGCAGTGCGGTAGGTGACAGGTCCTCTGCTTCTGGGCGCAGCAGCAGGCAGTAAAGTGAGTACTGCAGCAGCAAGCAGCTCCCTTTGTTTTCTTATCCGGGTTCCCCAACTGTACACCAGAGTGTTGCACCCTTGCTGCCCTTGGGTTTTCGGTATTGGTTAAAGAACCAACCAGGGGGGCAGTAGAGAGATGAGGGGTAAGGGGGCAATTCTTTCCTCTTTCTTAGTGCTATCAGGTCGTCAAGTCGCTCGGGTTACACAGCAGTAGCATAAGGAGGGGAGCGTAGAGGAGGTGGTGGGAGAGTCCAGAAGCGCCCAAAAGACCACTTCTCCTCTCTTATCTGTTGCCTCCTAGGCTCCTCCACGTTGCAGGCATGATGAGTGGATCGCCGTATTCTGACGAGCGAAGAAGACCCTCGTTGGCCGGCAGCGGTTGCAGCCAGCCAGCAAGTCGTTCGTTGCCACACAGCGCCCTGAACTGCTGTCGATCAGCTGATGAGGCCTGTTTCCGTGAAGCATGATCGCATCAACGATGATTGGACAATGCGGTCCCTTCCTTCGGAATTGCCAATTAGACTTCTCGCCCAAGCCATGCTGTAGAACACCAGCGGCTGCGGATTGCGTTGGAGCGGATGGAAATTTTCAGAATATGCATGCACATCGGCAGTAGTTAAACGGCCTCATATTCTGCATAGGGAGTAGACAGAAAGGAAGGGGGTGATAGCGCCGTCTAGTCTGTTTCATAGTATTCCATCAACGTAGGGGGCGAGCGTGCCACGACAGTCCTCCTGCTTCGTCATCACGCATGTCCGGCCTCGAACAAGGCGACAGGGACTCCCAGCGAGGGCCGCGCGACGATATCGGCCTTGTGAAGCTGTGCCTCCCAGTCTCCGCGATATTCTAGCCGTTCGTATCGCTGCAAGATGCGGACCACTGCATATCTCCCGTTAGCTAGCTGCATCTACCCCAACCTGCCGAGCCTGACACCAGAGTCGGAGGAGGGGGAGGCGAGGGGGCGGGCGATGGAATAGAGGGAACGTACTGAAATAAGCCATCTCCGTCATGGTAAAGTCTTGTCCCACACACTATGACACGGAGGCATTCCCGTTAGTACACATACCTAGAAGCGTGGCGAAAAGAAAAGGAGAAGGGATGGATGGATGCGATAGGCCAAGTGTATTACTGACGATTCTGGGGCCGCCGTTGAAGGGAAGGAACTCCCATGACTTGGGCTGCCAGCTGTACCACCGCTCCGGGCTGAAGATCAAGGGGTCCGCGAACTCGGCCGTCACCGGAGGGTAGAGGTCCCGCCGCCGCTGCATGACGTAGGGGCTGTAGGCGACAGTATCGCCCTTCAAGACCGCGTTGTCGGACCTGCCCGGTCCACCAGGTAAGGTGGTATCCTGTTCAGCGAATGAGCCGTCAGCATACACTGCAAAGCAGGGAGAGGGAGAGAGATTTCGGAAGTAACCCCTAGAAGCAGCACGTCGGGAGTCGTTTGGACAATTAGGTTCCGCATTGCTGCTCAAGGTGATAAACATCATGGGGGCGATGGGAGACTAAGGGGCACGAACTTGCAGTGCGGCCCGCATGTTGTAGGGCACGGCTGGATAGAGACGCAGCGTCTCGTTGAGCATGTAGCGCAGATAGCGCAAGTTCTTCAGGTCGTCGTATGTTGGGGCCTTGTGTGACCCGACCGTCGACAGGACTTCTTCACGGAGCCGCGCCCAGTTCTCGGGATAAGCCGCTAGTTCATCTATATTACCGAGTATATGTGAGCAGTTGAGGTGAAAGGATGATGGATTGTAGGAGTTTGTTGTTGGTGGTGTTGACGAAAGGGGGTTGTACACTGAGATATGCGTTACATAGGGTGTATAGGAGAATGGGAGGGAACGCACAAAATGCCCATGACGGCGTGCCGGCGGTGGTATCCCGTCCGGCGAGCAGAACGGCCATGATCTGATCCCGTATCACCTTCGGATCCCGCCTGAAGCTGGCCTATCGACCCTCGGCGTTAGTATTGTTCTTCAGGAGTTCCAACTATCTCGAAAGGGGATATAGGCAACTCTACAATGAGCCGTATAATCGACCCTCTCTGGGGACACTGGGATCCGAAGGGAACGAAACCAAAGGTTGCTTACTAGGCCATGCAAGAATGTGAAATCATTATCAGACTTGCCAATCTCTTCAATTTCCTCGGCGGTCAGGGTTAAGGTCTTCTCGACGAAAGGCATAATGAAAGCCTCCAGAGTCTTGATTCCACGATAGTACTCCTTGCGATCTATGAAGGCGTCGAATGGGCTAGGGGAATCTATCAGTTGGACATTGATACAACAAGGTGACGGGCCGGGATCATCCAGAGATATCGACTCACTACATCATGACTATACGCATCTGCGTCTTTTGGACCTCATCAAAGGCCTTGATGAAAGCCCTTCCGGGCTATTCTATTTTAGTTTATGGGCACGTAATGAAACCTCAGATCGGCGAACTCACTTCTCGAGGCTACCGGCGCTGCGGCCCAGTAGGAACCGTAGTCATGTCCAGTGTGGCTCGATAGAGCAACCCCATCAATTGCACTGTCTCGCCAGAGCGCGGCAACTGGGCCACGAAAGACTGTACACCGCGCTCGAACTTGGCGAGGTCGCTGAATTAATTCTTGATGAACATCGGCCGGATGAGGGAACGGCTTCCGTGCCATAATTCCCCATCAGTGCTGAAGATGCCATTTCCCCTGGAAAACAGGTTGTGCTTAGCTCCAAGTTATAGGGGTAAAGGCAACACGCAAGTGCCATAAGACCTACAAGAACGATTTCCAAAGGCTATGGAAAGTTGGTCCCTTTCCAAAGTCGGCGAACTTGGTGGTCAATATTGTCTTGATGTGATCCGGGTCTCTCGTGATGAGGAAGCGGTTGGATGGGGGAATTTCAAACTCGATGACGTTCTGACTGCCCGGCGGTGGCTTATTGTATAGCCTCATATAGAAGCCTAACAGCCTGTCTTCTCTTTGGGCCTGGGCGAGTTCGCTAAACATCCTCCATACTGATGTCGTGTTAGATAGGAGTCAAAGGACGCACGATATCTGGGAGGAGAGACTGACCGGAGACAGGATTGGGGGCCACATTGAAAGCCCGCATGCCGCCTAGTCGCTTTATCCGCAAGTTTCTCTGTACTTGCACGACTGTGGATATGAATTCGATGCCATCTATACGTCGGATTTGATAGGCCAAAAGCAGCCAGGATGGCCATCGAGAAGGAGCTGAGAAGCACAGGTCAACCAGGACGCGATCGATACCTTGAATATTTAACCTAGTGTAGCCACCATGCTTCTCCTGAGACGCTCCTATGCACCATACTTAGTAAAGGACCAAACAACATGGGCGCTCATCCTGTAGTGAGAGGGGAGAGCTGGGGAAATAAAGTGTGCAGTCGCAAAACACTTGCTCGAATGCACTGCCATATGCGGACCATAGTTGGGCTATGCGCCTCGATCATAACTACTATATCATACCCCAACCTCAGGTGTGAAAGTGCTTGGATCAATATGCATTTACCAGACCTACATTCAGTGTATTCGGCCTCGCACGTAGTATATACAAACAGTATCTCGGGCAGTTTAGGTGACTCACTTGAGCTGCTAATCGATCGATACTGTTCTGCCATCTTAGAAGCCGGCCAACTTCCTAGGTTACTCACTTACACAAGGTTTGGTTAACACGAAGCTGTGACGAATCTATGTGGTAGATATCCCCATGCCCCACGATAGTTGATAGTTGCCCGAGTGGGGGCGCTTAGCTGCGACGGGCTAGCAGATATGGAGACGGTTACCGGTGAAAGTTTCTTCCTGGAGAAGCCTGACCCCCGGGACGACCTCTACCAGCCGTTAGGAGGTACCTGCCTGGAGGAACGGAAGCTTCAGTCGGGTGCTTGCAGCGTAACCGTACATGTAGCTACTTGTGCAGGCCAATCGAATAGTCCTCGTGGCCGACCGGTTAATCCCGATATAGCAAATAGCTCAAACAAAACACGGGGCACCTGTAGGCTGTACCAGCACCAGCACCAGCACCAGCAATTTTCTAACTGGACTAGCAGATGATAGCATAGTGCAGCGTAGTGCAGTCAAATCCAATCACGAGCTACTATCAGATTCAACCTCCAGAAAAAATCACAACTACGGCGACGTTGTTGTTCCTCCCCTCTTCCTCACCGCCATCCCAATTCCTTTCCCTCCCACCCAGCAATATTTTTGATTGATCGCGAAGCACAGCTTCATACCGTCAAAAATGTTCAAGCTCGCCCGTAGCCGAGCTGCTGCCACAGCTCTTCGATCAGTCAAGGTATGTCTTATCTACCTATGCATCCCGCACGACAACCTCGTTAGGGGCTTGCTCAACATGATCACTTGCTAACCCACACTCTCCTTCTACAGCCCCAGGCTTCGACTGCTAGATTCCCCGGCATCGCCCAGCAACAACGAAGGAATCTGAGCATACACGAATGGCGCTCGGCCGACCTCCTGCGACAGGTACAGAGACAATGAACATGGCCCCAACTACCTTCAACGCATCCACTTAATTTTGTTTCTTCATTACAGTATGGCATTGGTGTTCCCAAGGGTTCCAACGCCACGTCCGCCGCCGAGGCCGAGCAAATCGCGAAGGACATCGGAAACGACGACATGGTCATCAAGGCCCAGGTCCTTGCTGGTGGCCGTGGAAAGGGTAGCTTCGACAACGGCCTGAAGGGAGGTGTCCGTATCATCTACTCTCCTACCGAGGCCAAGATGTTCGCCGACCAGATGATCGGCCACAAGCTTGTCACCAAGCAGACCGGAGCGGCTGGCCGCCTCTGCAACTCCGTTTACATCTGCGAGCGCAAGTTCGCCCGCCGCGAGTTTTACCTGGCCATCCTCATGGACCGTACCAACCAGAGCCCCGTCATCGTGTCCTCGTCCCAGGGCGGTATGGACATCGAGGGTGTTGCCAAGGAGAACCCCGACGCCATCAACACTACCTACGTTGATATCAACACCGGTGTCACCGATGAGATGGCCCGTGATATTGCTACCAAGCTTGGCTTCAGCGAGCAGTGCATTGAGGATGCCAAGGACACCATCCAAAAGCTGTACACGATCTTCCGGGAGAAGGATGCTACCCAGATTGAGATCAACCCCCTGTCCGAGACCTCGGACCACCAGGTCCTGTGCATGGACGCCAAGTTCGGCTTCGATGACAACGCTGACTTCCGCCAGAAGGAGATCTTCAACTGGAGAGACACTACCCAGGAGGATGCCGATGAGGTTCGCGCTGCTGAGTCCGGCCTCAACTTCATCAAACTCGATGGTGACATTGGCTGCCTCGTCAACGGTGCCGGTCTTGCCATGGCCACCATGGACATTATCAAGCTGAACGGCGGCCAGCCCGCTAACTTTTTGGATGTCGGTGGCGGTGCTACCCCTGCGGCCATCAAGGAGGCCTTCGAGCTCATCACCAGCGATGCCAAGGTCACAGCTGTCTTCGTCAACATCTTCGGTGGTATTGTGCGATGTGATGCCATTGCTCACGGTCTTATCAACACTGTGAAGACTCTGGACCTCAAGATTCCCATCATTGCTCGTCTGCAGGGAACCAACGTTGAGCAGGCACACAAGCTCATCGAGGAGTCCGGCATGAAGATCTTCTCGATCGATGACCTCCAGAGCGCCGCTGAGCGGGCTGTGCAGCTTTCCAAGGTTGTCAAGATGGGTATGTTCACCAATCCGCATACATCAATGAATATCGCTAATATGAGACGCAGCACGCGATATGGATGTTGGCGTTGAGTTCACTCTGGGTATCTAAACATAAGGATGGTATAGACTCGGACTCATACTGTACTAACTTTTTCAGACCCATATTCGGTTGTGCGATAGGATGGCAGTGGAAATAGAGTTGGGCGGCCAATGGTCGGTTGCATCGCGTCTGGGTCTTCCTAATTACAGTTGTGCGTGATGAATTGCATTGAATACCCTGATACTCGTCGATGTTCTCCATTGGTTCAGTGGTGGTTACTCCGCCGCCTGATCTTATCCGTGAAACATAAGCCCCTTTTTCTCACATGACAACCCAGTTCCTCCGACCTTTATAGGCGGACGTGTACCTTCTACACCACATCGCTGCAACGATTCTAATTTCCAAAGATCTTCGATTTTACCTTCTTTCCAGGCACTAGCACGGCTGAGCTACTGACCAACTCCGATAGTTCTGTACTAATACGTAGCGAAACTCGTTGGGCTCAACGTCGTCCATGAACAACAGCATGAGCCTTCTGAAGAAGTACTTCGCAGGGTCCAGGAGGGCAGAAACCAGGAGGAGAACGACAGCCAAGACGATGATGAGATGATAGAGCCAGTTGAGAAGTGCCGCGATGACGTCCAAAGCCTCAAAGATCAAAGTCCGAGTGGTAGAGAGGGATCCGATGGCCATGCTTTCGAGGCGGTGGGACGGCTGATGCTGCTGCTCCTCCTGAGCCTCCTGACCTGACTCCGACTCTGACTGCGAGTCCGACTCTGACTCTGACGCTGATGCTGAGACAACGGAGGGCAGTTGGGGGCCAGGTAGGTTGGTGAGATAGATTTGGTGGTCTACCCACGCCTGCTCGCGGGCCTCGTGTGCCAGTTCGGCGGCGGTTTTCTGACGCGGAGGCGGGATGGGCTTGCGGCAGTTGCGGAAGGGGGCAAAGGGCCGCTGCTGCAGGCTCGGGCAGAGCTCGTGTCCCCACTCGAGTTCTGGGTAGACGGGCCATTCGTTCTGATAGGCAGTCGCTGATAAGGGTTGGTGCTGCTGCTGCTGCTGGGCCATGGCGGATGACTTAGGTAGTCTAGTTGTAAAAAGGGCGTTATTGCTGCTGCTGGTAGATATGATGGGGATATTAGTTGGCTCTTGGTGTGTTATCCCCCCTTTCTTCTGCTTTTCTAAAGAAGGGGCTCGAAGAAGAAGAAAGGTTGATGTGATGTTTGGCACTGAACTGGGAAGGCGAGATTTGCAAGATCAAATGAAAGAAGCACCAGATGAGCGTGGGCAAGCAAGAGTACTTGTGTAGATGGAAGATGGACTGTCAGCGGAACTATGGTTGAAGCAGCTTGTTCCGAGCAAGAGCAACCCCAACAATCTCCCCAGCGGATTGATCTGGCGGTCCGGGAAGATCTGTATGGTTGAGGGGCTACAAGCAGATGTTATCCCAGTTGTTGGTACAATCAATCAGTCGATACTCAACCACGACGCAGGCATATTTGAAGATCTCCTGGGCTCTCTAGGCATGGATCGTGACTCCAACTGGGTGTTCGTTCTATTCGCCTGGGTTCCAGAGATCTCGTGAAATTACTCAGCTAGGCACCCTGGTTATTGTGGTCTATCAGACATATAATGCGAATCAACTCAAGCAGGTCCATGGCTTGGATCGAACACTGTTCACATGGTTCCTTGAGTATGGGATGGTATTCATCCCCTTCCTGAGATGGTTCTACCAGGTAGCTTTCAGGTTCGCAATACTCTTTATTGGCCTACTCAAACTCTCCATTTACTCTTCCTCATAGGGCACAATCCAAATAATATGCATACAGGTAGTTTGTCATTTCTACCAAAACACTCACCTGCACCTGTGGACGGGCGTAAGGTTTTTGCCGCCGCAGTGTGCACAATACCATTGTTACCAAATCGCCCTCGTCTGAACGCGGTGTCTAGCATCATCCACTCCCACCTCGACCAACAGTGTCGGGCCAGGGTTTACCTAATCCTTCGAAGGTATAGCACAGCGCATTGCATGGTGCATAACCCCGAGACGTCAGCCGTCCAGAGCTGCCAAGGGCTTAGACTATGTTCCTCCAGCGCCTACCTCTGCTCCCAATATGACACAGGAGTTGTAAGCCCTATAAGGCTGAGGAAACTTGCTGCAGACACTTCCACCAAGCCTGGTGCACGTAGTATTGTATATCCAAGCGGGTCGGGGCCCTGGTTACACGGAAATCCCCAATTGGATGCTTCTATATGATGCTGCTTGGGTTCGATCATACCCTCCCTGCTTGCCATGATACAAAGAAGATGACGGTCGCGCTGCAGATTGTCAGCCCCCAAGCAAAGCCCTTTCCATTCAAAGCAACCATATATATTACCTGGGCAAGGCAACCATCGAAAGTCATTTATAATGGCAATAGTGCTCTCTGGCCCCCACAGGCAACCCACAACCCGCAACCCTCCCCGGATTGTTGGGGTCAGACATCCAACATACAATGTAGTTGGCGATATTGAGACGACAAGCCAGCCGCACACCGAATGCTACCCACACGTATGGGCCACCAATCAGCCGGACGCGAGCTATAGAGCTGATCCCCCGTTAGCTGTACTATTTCGGGAGACGTCCCTGTACCTAAAAAAGTCAGGGTAGGGGGTAAGAGGGTAGGGCTTTGCTCTCCCGTTGGTTTGGCTACTGCCGCCCGTCCTTGGCATTATGATTGGCAAACCCTGACCTTGGCAAAGCTTGGGCAGGCAAACCGCTACAGTATCAAAGGTCAAGCTCTCGCCTATTCATACATATGCCTTGTCGTAGATAACATCAGTCACATATGAGGATAACAACGTGTTATTGGGGTCGCGAAATGGTTTGCTCGAGTCAGCAACTTTCGGTATGCACGTTGGGAGTCCATGTTGACATACACAGCTCCAGCCCCCAGTCGTTAACCCACACCCCCTTCTCGGCATTTCCAACTGGCATCCTTTTATGTCACCATGATGCCTGCAGGACTATACGCTGTGTCGGGCAGCCTGACCGACGATCATGGACTCTACGACGGTGTATATAAACACCGCCTTGGTACCTCCTTGGCTACTATGGGGACTGACAGACAGCCCATGCATGCATAAACCTCCCATCGTCCTAGTCCTACTTGTTGAGGCCTTTTTATACCGTTCCCTTGTCCATCTCTGGTATCGTTATTGTTTCGGTGCACTGTCGGTCATCTTGTGGCTTGCCACATAATAATCGTGCGACCGAGACTTGCTACGCGCCAGCCGAAGACCGACACATCTCCGTCGTCGCAAGAGTCGCGCGGATAGCCTTGGATAGACGTGAGTAACCAGATTATTCAACATATATATATATATAAGGTAAGTAACCCTCCGCATCGGAAACATCTCCAATTGTGGGTGTGTATGTGTTCTTAACCTGGCCGTTTATTAGCTGGTTCATCGAGACAAACTGCCCCAATATATACTTAATATACCTCCTACCATGGCGCCACCCATTTGCCCGTGTTCACTATGCTGGGAAGGCATCGGTCACCCTCCTGTAAGTGAACATCCATACTTTCACAACACCAATGGGAACAAGTTGTTAACACCAAACTAGCCAAAACCAAAGGTGTCTAAGCCAAAGGTGTCCTCGACGAAGAAACACTGGTACGAGAGGAACGATGCCCCCAAAGTCTGGCAAAGGCGGCGGCTCAGCATCGAGAGCACCGCATCGGATGCCGTGCCTCTACGCCTCGCCGAAAAATAATCGCCCACCACCGCTCTGGAGCTATTGTCTATTTCGAGCGAGTCGTTTTTGCATTTTGGATGGAATTACAACAGGGGCCGACAATTGGGATATCTTTGGCGCAAGGGCCGGCCGGTTTGGGTATAGGACAGGAGTCTGGAGCAGGTAATTTTATGAGCGAGCATGATGATTGCAACGAAGTCACCAAGTCATGCATAGAAAGGGGACCATGGGATTTGTTTTTGGCCAGTCTACTTCCTATTTTGCCAACAATTGAAAGCCAGCTAGCTGCCAGCCTTACCACGCAAGACTTCGTTCGGACTTGTGCGACCCCACAAAATGTGGCGATGGTCTGACCCGTGCCCCGGCGGAAGCGAGAGAGAAAGAGTTCTGGAGAGACGATCTTTCTTCCATCGAAAAAGCCGAAGACCAAAGCTGGCCAACGGCAAGTCCGAGATGCCGACCCGATCCGCTAATCGGCTAAAATACCGGAGACGGCTCCGACGAAACATTCACGCAGGTTTACGTCACTTCGTTTCATGTCCAGCTATCCTGACAGTCCCAATTGCCGGCAGGTTTTCGAGGCGGGTGCAACGCAGAGTTACATCAACAATTCCCACAATTTCTGATACCAGAATACATACGATTATCGTGCCGTTCAGCCATCGAACGAATCCCCTTATCAGCCTATTCCATCCAATTGCCCCTTCCGTCCCGCAGCATCTAGCTTCTATCTAGATCTTAGGTACTTGCCCGTCCTAGTTTCTTGAAATCCTCCGACCTTCAGTTTTCAGCCTCACTAGGAAAGAAGAAGAAAAAGGAAGAAGACCGAAAGACAAAGCTACCCTCTTTTTCGTGTTCTACCTTTAGTGTCGAACACATCGTCATAATCCATAGCAGTGCTAAAAAACGTAAGTATCTCTAGATTCACATGTGAGTGCCTTTTCTCTTTTCTCTTCTCCCAGCGTTCCTTCAGGCCTTCGATTCACCAGAAGATATTAACAACGAACCCGATTTTTTCTCATTCCGCAGGACGACATACTTGCAAGTTTGGGCACAGATATGGGTGCCGGCGTTGATCCCGCTATCCTTGAGGCTCTGGCTCTTGACCCAGCAGTCACCCAAATCGCGTCACATGGAGGCTCGGGCTTCTCCTCTACCTTCAAAATCACCTCTCGCGGCGTCGCCAACGGCGATGGAAAGGACGGCGTGAAGACCTACTTCGTCAAGACGGGCACCGGCGCCGAGGCCAAGCGCATGTTCGAAGGCGAGCACGCGTCGCTCGACGTCATCCACGACGCCGTCCCCAACTTCTGCCCCAAGTCCCACGCCCACGGCGCCATGAGGGACGCCCCCAACCGTTTCTTCATGGCGACCGACTTCCTCGAGCTCATGTCGGCCGCCCCCGGCGGATCGGGCAAGACGCTGGCGCAGAAGCTGGGCCAGCTGCACACGACGCCGGCGCCCATCCCGGCGGGCTACGACAAGCCTATGTTCGGGTTCCCCGTGACGACGTGCTGCGGCTCGACGCCGCAGGAAAACTCGTGGAAGGCGTCGTGGGCCGAGTTCTACGCCGACAACCGGCTCCGCCCCATCCTGAAGGCCGGGGTCGCGGCCAACGGCGCCGACAAGGAGATGACCGCCACGGTCGAGAAGACGGCCAGCGTGGTCGTGCTGCGCCTGCTGGGCGACGACCACCTGCAGGGCGTGAAGCCCGTCGTCGTCCACGGCGACCTGTGGAGCGACAACCACGGCCGCGGCCGGATCGCGGGCCGGGGCGGCGCCGAGGAGGTCGTGTTCGACGCCTCGGCCGTCTATGGCCACTCCGAGTACGAGATTGGCGACATGAAGATGTTCGGCGGGTTCGGGCCGTCGTTCTGGAACGAGTACCTGAAGATCGTGCCCAAGTCGGAGCCGAAAGAGGAGTGGGAGGACCGGGTGGCTCTCTATGAACTGTAAGTGAACATATGTTTTGGACTATGTTATGTCTGCACTGACGATGGAGAGGAAACGTCGCTGATCATATTGAAACCACGCAAACAGATACCACCATCTCAATCACTGGGCCATGTTCGGGGGTGGCTATCGAGGCGGCGCCATGTCGATCATGAAGAAGTTAATCGCAAAGTATGGTTAGGAGTAATGGTGACTTATAAGTCAGGTGTATCATGAGGTTCCGGGCTTGTCAAGGTAGTGAGCGCGTTCTGGTTTATTTTGTCGGTAGGAATGGTACTGCTTATGGTAGATAAAATTGTGTACGCCATGGGGCCAAAAAGGGATCAGGAAACGGTATATCTAGGTATAATTACAAATGGTTTCTAATAACGGACCTGTACGGCCTACCTATGCAGTGACAGTGTAAGATGTAAGACTTGGCGATATTATTACCCAGCTGGCAAACACAGGAGTTATATCCGGCGGAGGCCGGTCTTTTACTTTATTTTATTTTTGTTTATTTTTCTTGTCACGCTCGAGCGCCGTATGTATAAATGAGCCGTCACGTCAATTTCGATGATCTAGAAACGTCCCAAGTGTGGCTTATATCTGATCTCCCGAGAAAGTTCCTGTTCTTGCATGGAACGTGCCGGGCGGTCTTAAGTGGGTCGGCCTCGCTTGTTCGCTCACTAGAAATAACGCCTACCGGATCTGATAAGACCCTCGCTATCGTTCCGATTCATTACTGACCACGTCTTACATGTAATTATACTATTTCTCAGTCCGAGTGGGCTCGGAATACACATTTCACTCGTTTGACAAAGAGATTCATCTAGAGTTGCAAAACAGATAAATTTCTGCTGGCTCGACAGCCCCCCTCTTGTGGGACGACAAACATGGCGGAACGAAAAGCCGTCATCGTGGGCATCAGCGGGGCATCGTCCAGCGGCAAGACGACCCTGGCTCGCCTGCTCCGCGACATCTTCCCCAACACCTTCATCTTGCATGAGGATGACTTCTACAAAGCCGAGCCCGAGTACGTTTCTGCTTGATGTTGTTGCGTTCTTCTTTTTGTACAAGTAACTCTCAATTTCTACCATATAGCCTTTGGGTGAGGGGGGATGAGTCAAGGCGAGGGGTGGCGATTTTCTTTTTCCATTTGCTGAGTAGAGTACAACCTTATACAGAAATTAACTCCTCCCGAAACAGACTCCCCATGCGAGACGGCCTCTTGGATTGGGACTGCGCCGCCGCCATCGACATCCCCGGCCTGGCCAAGGCGCTGGCGTACATCCGGCAGAACGCCACCTTCCCGGTTAGTCCCACCAAGAACCAGCAGAAGCACACGTCCCGCACCGATCATGGCACAAAGGTCGTCGTCCCCTTACCCTCTTTCCTCTAATTTATAGCGCTGTTGGGGACGCTAATGCCTGTCTCGCCCTCGCCCTACCGAACCC
The DNA here is from genome assembly GCF_038363925.1 of Apiospora phragmitis. Lineage (NCBI taxonomy): Eukaryota > Fungi > Ascomycota > Sordariomycetes > Amphisphaeriales > Apiosporaceae > Apiospora > Apiospora phragmitis. The sequence goes on along the minus strand of NW_027117400.1, from coordinate 3,538,386 downwards.
CCAGGGGGTAGTCATTGCGAATAATGCACTACTAACCAACCTTGAGTGACCAGCCATTCGTCGATTCAAAGGAGGACAAGAACTCCGTAGGCCAGTGCCCCGTGTCCGGCGCCAAGCGGGAGGAGATGCGCAAGAAGGTGGAGGCCTGGATGCAACCGGGACAGCCGGGCCACGACGTGCTCATGCAGTCACAGCAGCAGCAGCAGCAAGAAGGCGGAGGCCTGAAGACCTGCCTGCTCGACGGGTTCCTGCTGTACTCGCGCGAGATGCAGGAAGTCATGGACCAACTCGACGTTAAGATGTTCCTGCTGGTGAGCAAGGCCAAGGCCACGCAGCGACGCGAGGCCCGCGACGGCTACGTGACGCTCGAGGGCTTCTGGAAGGACCCCCCGGACTACGTCGACAAGATCGTGTGGCCCAACTACGCCGAGTCGCACGCGTGGCTATTCGAGAAGGGGGACGTCGAAGGTGAGCTAGATGCGGCCGTGCTGAAGGAAAAGAAGATTTTGGCGCAGCAGGGTCGCGGCTTAGACGTGGATATGGAGACGACGTTTGAATGGACTGTGAACACCTTATTAGAGCAGCTAGGGCGCTTCGGAAAAGAAAGTTAAGATACTTTGGGCTTCCTGCCATGCTATCACAATAAATCAGAAACATATGCCGGTGTGCTCTGGCCATCTGTATATATTTGACTATGACCAGGGGTATTCGACAACGTTCGAGACTGGTACAGAGACTAAATGGGCTCGAGAACATTGTGTCTCATTGGTTTTCCGTGTCCGTCCACCAAAACCCTTCAATCATAGTTTTCTAGATACAACAATATCCAACTCTATAACTTTGTCAACTGACATAGACACAAGCCCTCTGAGAGACCGTCGGACCATGTAGTTGTCAAAAGAAGATCGGCCACCAGCTAGGCGTAAGGATGTATGATTCTGCAACTCTCATTTTGCGACCAAGATGCACCACACTCAGATGTAGGCCCGCTGATGGCTTACAGGCACCCCTACTGCCAAGAATCGGACTTCGTAGTCTGAGTCGCACATCCCTTGGGCACGGTGTAGGCCCGGTTGGGGTCGGCCTCCCAGGTCACCGATCCGTCGGTATTGACAACGATGTACTTGTATTGCAAGGCTTGGCCAGCTGCAAGAGTAATGGAAACAGACCAGACGGGGTTGTTGGAGGTGTATTGGGAGGTGCTCAAGGCAACAGCCTTGCTAGTATCCCAGCTTCCAAGCGCGGGGATGTTGCCGACAATCTTCACAGTCTGGCCAAATGAAGTCACTTTTCGCTCGTTGAAGCTGACAGCCACGGAAGTCGCCTGTGCACAGCTGGTAGTTGTTGGGGCCGCAGTGCCGGTCGTGCGTGTAGAAGTGGGAGCAGTTGAGGGGACGGGCTCTCCATTGCCGGGTGTTTGACTAGCTGGGAAGGGGCTCGTAGGCGCTGCAGTATAGGCACCATTGGCAGATGTGGCATAGCAGCTCCCAGGCACCGAAGTTGCGGCAACATTAGTCTCGGCCCAGCCCAATGGGACTACGCCAGCTCGGCGAGCTGCTGCGGTGAGAACAGAAGCGTAGCTCCAAGTCAGATCCCGGGCAGACAATGGGCTACCGCTGTTGCGGTCGTACTGTTCTGCAAGAGCACCGTTTGCCCCTACGTATTTTGCAACATTGTCGACAAAACCGTCAGCATACACCATGGCCGTATTGTAAAGCGTCATGTACGTTGGTGTATCCGAAGCGTAAGTTCCAGTCGATACAGAGCTTGACAGGTCCTGGAAGAAGGGCAATGAGGTGGAAGTGACAGTGATGGAGCCTTGACTCTTCCAAACATAAAGCGCGTTATAGAGCTGCTCAGCCGCGCCTAAGGTGTGCAAATACCATCTGATGCAGTGTAAGTGCATGACAGCCGCAAAGTAAGATGATGGGAACTCACGGGTTTCCGTTGTAGTAAGTATCTTCGGGATAGCGACCAACAGCAACGGCTTGACCCTTACCGAATCCAGAGTTGATGCTATAGATCGAGCGGAAAGAGTCAACAACAACCTTGTGACTGGCAAGAGCACGGTCGCTACAAGGTTGGAATGTGGTGGCATCACAGCCCAATGAAGGATCAAACCCCTGATTGGTTGACACAAATACGTTAGTGTCTTTGCCAGATCTGCCGTTGTTGACGTTGATATTAGCCAAGGCATAATTGCCGGATGAAGACCAGAAGCTTTGCTGGAAGCAAAGGACCTGGGGTGCAATGGCATCACAAGCGCTGCACGAGTTTCCAAGGGTTTTAGCCAAGTTACTTCCCTCGACCAAGGCCCTGTGTGAAGCTGCGATGGTAAAAAAAGAACTTCCTTGGACCTCTTCCCACAAATCGAATCCAGTTTGGTTCCAGTATTGAGCTGTGTAGGCAAGATCATTCTGGATGACGGGCCACACCAGATCTTTGGCCGTGGACTGATAGCCGTTGTTGATCAGCCACTTGGAATAAGTTATCATGGTGAGAGCACGGAGCGGAGGGCCGTCACGCTGCGGACGACCCCATGAGCCGGTGAACTGACTCCCGTCGGCGTTGAACTTAGGTTCGCCAAGTCCACTGCCATCGTAGAAAGATCCGGAAGGGTTCGAGACAGTTTGCAGGCGGGCTTGCGATGTGATGTCTTTTCCCCAAGTTAGTCATTTGTGTGACCACCGTGCTTGCATACCACAGTCACAGACACATTCCTAGTGAAATGGTTTGGGATGGAGGCAGCAGAGAGAACGAGGCAAGGACCGGATAATTCTTACAGTTCTGGATCAATGCCTGCAAGTCGGCATCATATTCATTCACGAATCTGTCGACGACCGCCTTGAAGACAAGGGCAGCGTCTCTGGTCCAGTGGTAGAAGTCTATAGGGTTGTCAGCACATTGCCACTGGGAAAGAAGCTCAAAAGGGGTATGGCGACTTACAGTCCGGGTCACTCTTGGAGGGAGATGCAATGACCAAGCCCGAGGCAACTCCTCCGGCATTGCATCCAGACGCAATGTTACACTTGACCTGACTGAGAGCATATGGCACTTCGGTAGCAAAGAATGAATCAACATCTCTCTTGATGATTTCACGCTCGCTCAACAACGAATTGGGACGGCCGAGGACTGCCTGCAAGGCAAGTGTGCCTAGCAGGAGAAGGGAGCTGAAGGGATGCATAATCGGCTCGAAGAAGGAGTTGTTGCTGCTTGCTGAGACAGCAAAAAAACTTCCTTGTGGCAGATCCATCGTGGTTTATATACTCGAACTCCCTCGATCAAGCAAGCGTCGTGAGAAGGCAAACCTGACGCTATGCCTTGCTTGGAGCTGTCCTCCAGTGTAGAGGAAAGGGCCGACTCTGCGTAAGCTAGCCCAGCGTCTCTCAGCCCTCGCAATAGCAGAGCTGAGGCCGCCCTTCTTACCGTATTAGGTAGCTGGACGAAGATTCTGGGCGTAGTGGGGGAGGTCGACTGTATCAAGCAAGCTGATGGTGTCGTGACAGATGATGATGCTATTCCCCCTGGCGGCCTTCTGCTAGTACACACTCAGGCTCTGAAGCTATAGCGGCGGAGTTGTAGTCGGAGTGTCGTACAAGCTGTGAGATATTGGGAGGTCACGCGCAATGCGAGTCGGGCCGGAAGTGAACGTGTTGTAGGTGTCCTGCATACGGCATGTCCCAATGAAGAAGTCGACCCCGGATTACCAGCGCTTGCCGTTGTGGAGAGTTGTTGCGGGGAAAACACGTAGGGGGCAGGGGGTGCCAAGGGGGCGGCAACCACTACCCTCAACAAACCCCACAGTCGGGCCACACCCGCGCCTCCCTACCTACTAAACTCACTAACCGGCGATGTGTTGTCCGGATTCACTCACCTTTGGTCGACACTGCAACATTGAAGGTTTGCAAATCACCTGCTAGCTCAACCAGGTTCCAGAGCAGCTCCCAAGCTCCCCATGCACTGGTAGGGAGAACAGACAAACGTGCAGACACAGCTCGCTTAGGCAAGAGGCAAACAAACCGAGAGGCATGGAATCAGGGGTAGAAGGAAATTAAGGAAGAAGCTTACCGCAATCCCGGAGTCCAGGCCTCATTCAACATAAGGTTTTCAACGTCTCAGTCAGTCTACGCGTCGGTCACCACACCTCACCTCATTTCTCACTTGCAGCGTACAGCAAGTCCGACACCCCATTGCACGGGGCCACCCGGCAAGGGCGGGACTTGCGGGAGTGCCAGTTTGAAACTTACGACTTGCCCGCTAGCTCTTGCCCATAGTGATACACCATTCTCATGCTTCTACGGAATATTCCCCAATGAAATCACATGCCGGCCCACCCATAGGATGACTAAAGTGAGCGTGGGATGGATAGGTATGTATGACCTTGATATTTGAACTTCATTTAAACATTTCTCTCCGAAACCATCTAGCTAGGCCAATGCCACATCCAAGAACGTGATGATCATTACCTAGATATTATATTCCATACACAAATACTGGAATAGGGTACACTGAACATTGCATTCCGAGCCCATTACAGAAGAGAAATGCTTGATGGCATGTCAGCCGACGGTTTTCCTGACCCTGTGCATCGGGGAGATTTGGGTGACCTCCTGCGCAAGCAGCATCACATCGTGTCTTCTAGACTTCCTGTGGAAGGCAAGGGGCCATGGAACACGCATTGAAAATATCAACAACCCAGCCTAGCCGCCGTGACTCGGGCCTATTCCGTACACACAGTTGAGATACTGGCCATTGAACACCACCTGCAACATAAGCACAGAGTATCATGAACGACGTTTGCTTCAATCACAACCTCACACAAAGTGGTGCTGAACAATGGGCAGAAGTCCAGTGGGCCGCTGATGGACTGATATATGCAGGGTAACATTGAGAAAACATCCCTGCCTTCATAATTTTCACAGCCTGATGTCGTCTCAACATGAGGCGTACGTACTGCCTCTGTACAAAAATTGCATGATACTGAACCTTCTATGGGAGTACTACTAGATGAAATGTGGGCAATGCCATGGTTTTCCTTCGGCCTCATGGATCAATGATCCTTCGGTAAAGGGGTGGAATATAGCGCCCTCGATGCACCTCTCTGCTCCGGCTCAAGCCCTTGCGGACGAACCATTGCGTGAGAGAGCCGACTCTTCTGGGATCTGTCGTAAGGAAATTGACATCATGGAAATGCTTGATGGCTCCATCAGTTATACGAGTTGCCTGAGAGTCGACCCTGAGTCGTGCGAACACGACCAGAGGACCGTCAGACACAGATCCGGAATTTTGTTTTGTGATGAGAGAGGAAAGAAAAATTCCTGTAGGCAAAAGTCGGGAGAAGAAGTATTTGAACCAGTGGAAACGACCAGAAGTGGGTCCGATGACTAAGAATTGAAGACTGTGCAGGGAGCCTAACCAGTCCCACTATAAACCGATTGGTACTCAAAGGCGTGCTGCAGTAACTTTTGGTGTCAAACCGCGGTTGGAGACGATACCGATTTGCGCAATAGTACTAACCATCACCACCACCATCATCAGGCAAGCCTTATCATCGCTTTCCTTCCTACCGATTTTTCGAGGATACTTCAATTCGGAGATGGATCCCGCAGAAATCGCCGAGTTCAACCGCCTTCGCGCGGAGCAGGGCTTACCACCCTTGCCAGTTCCGGGCGCGGCTGGTCCGCAGTTCAAAGAACAGGAAGAGGAGCCGGCAAGCACTCTGGAGACTCGAGAGGCGGCCGCTTACGACAACTTCAAGAAGATCCAGGATGCCGAAGCAGCTAAGAAACGACGCGAAGACAAGGCCGCTGCCGTCAAGAAGGCGCGCGATGCTGCAAAACGGACTGAGCAGCTCGAGGGCAAAGGGCTGGGCGAAGCCGACGAGGGCGAAGGCGTCGACGCAAAGTCCTGGCTGATGACACAGAAGAAGCGACAAAAGCGAATAGAAAAGGCGCGCAAGCTCGAAGAGGAGATGGCCGCCGCCGAAGCCGCCGCTGCCGCACAAGTCAAATACGAGTCCAAGGATCTAGCCGGTGTTCGTGTCGCGCACGAAATTTCAGCCTTCGAAGATGGCGACGAGCAAATCCTGACTCTGAAAGACTCCAATGTCATCGGAGATGATGAAGAAGGAGATGAATTAGAGAATATCGACCTCCGAGACCGCGAAAAGCTTTCTGAACGACTCGATCTGAAGAAGAAGAAGGCGGTTTATGATCCACTCGCTGCTGATGAGGCGGGCGAAACCAGCATCCTGGCACACTACGACGAGGAGATTAATGGCAAGAAGGCGAAGAGATTTACCCTCGACGCTCAGGGTACCAGTTATCAAGCGCAAGTGGCAGAGGGCCAGCCGCAGGATCGCAAGCTACAACAAATCAACCTAGACATCTTCAAAGACGAGCAACCTTCTTCGGATTACTTAGACATTTCCGAAGTCAAAGTGAAAAAGCCGAAGAAGAAGAAGAAGGCTGCGAGGCAACGTCCTCTCGACGAAGACGACATCTTTCCTACAGCTCCCGCAGCAGAGGATCAGTCGATGGACATCGATTCTAGCGCTGTTTCCTTTGGCAGAAAGCGGAAGGTTGAAGACACAACACTGGCAGATGACGAGGATCTCCAAGCTACTTTGACCAAGCAGAGGAGAGAGGCCCTGAAGAAACGGAAGCGTGTTCGCCCAGAAGATCTTGCGCGGCAATTAAAGGAAGAGTCCGAGACACCAGGGCCAGACAACGATGAACAGAGCGAGAATCAGGGTGGTCTTGTTATTGACGAGACCTCTGAATTTATTTCTGGCTTGAAGAAAGAAGACATCGAGGACCGGAAACAACGAAAATCGAAGGTATCCAACCCAGAGGCTCCCACGGCTATGGATGATGAGTCTGACGAAGACAAGCCTATGGAAGATAGAGACGAGGTCGAGGCCCGCCAGAGGGAAACGTCTGCTCCCGCAGAGGCCCACGTTGCTGGTGTTGATGAAGAGAAGACGATCGGCAGTGGCAGTGGCATCGGTGCTGCTTTACAGTTATTGAGGGAACGTAACCTCATAAAGGACAGCAATTCGTCCGAGTTGAACGACAACCTCCGGCACCAACAACAATTCCTGGCCGAAAAGAAGCGGCGGGAACAGAATATCGAACACGACGCACGAAGTCAGCGCGAGCGTGACCGTACGAGCGGCAGGCTTGATCGTATGTCGGCACGTGAGAAGGAAGACTGGGCTCGCCAACAAAACAACATGCGCGACCAGCAAACGGCTAGACAGATGGCCGAACTCTTCAACAAGGGATACAAGCCCAATGTGCAGCTGAAATACGTTGACGACCACGGCCGCTCCTTGGACCAGAAGGAAGCATTCAAACATCTGAGTCATCAATTCCACGGCAAGGGCAGCGGTAAGGGCAAGACGGACAAGTACTTGAAGAAGATTGAAGATGAGAAGCGCCGTGAATCCCAAAGCGTCCTCGATTCCAGTCAGAACGTGGGCATGAGCTCGGCAGCGGCTCAGCAGACGAAGAAGCGGAAGGAGGCGGGTGTACGCTTGCAATAGCTTCACCGGGGACTCTCTAAAGGTGCATCTCCCTGAACTGTATTCTCATTTTGACGGTTTTAATCAATGCTGACATCCATAATTGTGAAGATCCTGAAGCCTCCCACTTGTGTGACTCGTGTCATGACAACCGCTTTTTTTATTCTCTTTCTCTCACTCCTTCCCCTTCCCTTTTCCCTTTCCCCTTTTCTCCTCCCCCCTTTCCTTTTCTATGTTAAATGAAGCATGAAGTCATGCTTCCGATCGCTTTCCTGCCCAAGCCCAAAACTCATGCCAGTACTAGTCGCTTTTCCACAGCTCTGTCCATAAATGCCCAACGCTACCGTGAGAGTAATTGTATATGTAGTGCAATGCTGGGTAAGTCAATGCATAACATGACGCCTGATGATTCTGAAAGCTGGGAACCCTGCTAAGCATACCTCCATTGGAAATGATTCAACGCGAAGATTTGATAGCTCTAGCAGTAAACCGTTCAGGTCTTGGTGGGTTACGCATGTCTTTGCAGATTGGAGATGCATCTAGAATTAGACAGTGGGCTACGAGTAATTACAGGGCGCCAAGGTTGGGCTCCTCCTACTTTTACTTAGCTTGGTTTTTCAGGGACTAAACCTGCCTGACTGCATAAACCACCAACTACCGTCCACTTGCGCGCCATACTTCCTTGCTTTGTCTCTTCGAAGCACGTGCTTGTTTGTACACGTCTCAGTGTAACCAGTTGTTTCTCTTCCTATTCTTCAAATCACAAACTCCATCCCGAAAGTTCTTGCACTCTACACTCCGCTTGCCATGGGAAGACCAGAGGAAGCCGAGTCTGCGGGGGGCGAGGAAGCCCCTCCCCCCCTACACCGAAGGCAAGGACAGCAAGGCATTGCCGCGTCCTTCATCTGCCATTTCCGCGGCCGCTCCGCAACTGCAGCCTACCGCCACGACGCCCTACCGCCAGTTCCCGGCTGCCTTTAACCTGTACCACCAAAAGTCCCGGTCCGGGCGCTCCCTCGTCTACACCCTCGGCGAGCACGAGTCGGAGCCCCTCTACACGTTGACCATCCACTCGGGCATCTCTGGCAACCCGAGCCTCGTGCTCCACAACGGGCCCGACCCGGGGCGCCCGCCCTCGCCTCGGCGACAAGGAGCCCGGCCAGGAGACTTTCGCCAACAAGCTCACGGGCAAGGCCTCGCTCATCACCCTGCCCGCCCTGCCCAACTTCGGCCGCCCCACCGTCGAGGAGCCCCTCGAGACCCACGTGACCATGTCGGGCGCGGGCTACGCCTTCTCCCTCGAGGTCCAGCGAGGGAGCCCTGGGCGCCATCACCGCCGGCGGCGGCGACGACGGCACCGGTAACGACAACGAGGACGACAAAGCAGCCAACCAGTGGACCCGCGAGCGGTTCGAGTGGCGCCACTCGCGCGGCAACGAGGTCAAGCAGCTCGACCGCCTCAATAGCGGCTGGAAGCTCGTGCGCATCCACAGCGAGGCCGACGGCGTCGGCGGCACGCGGCGGGCCCGCGACGCGGGCGCGTCAAGCGACGGCAAGGAGCTCGTTGCCGTCTTCGCCGAGGTCTCGGGCTGGAGCACCAGCAAAGTGGTCAAGTTCAAGTTCCTCGGCAGCGGCGCCACGGGCGAGATGGGCCCCCGCTGGTCCCTCATGGCCGTCATGACGGCCCTGCGCATCTGGGACACGCAGAACGGCCTTAGCGAGTCGGCGGCGGCCACGGCGGCCGGCGCGGCGTCTGGGGGCCATTCTCGCTCGGCTTCCAAGGCGGCGGCGGCGGCGGCAGGCGGTGCATCACCGCCCACTACCGGCGCGCCGGGTGGTGCGGCGACAGGGGGGTCGGAAAAGTTTACTTAGCGGAGGGGATTGGATTGGTTTTGAGACGGGAGAGCGTAGCATAGTTGATCAATCGTTATACCCATTCGTTCTTTGATAAGACAGACAGACAGAGCCCAATCTGGTGACTCGTAATATGCCGCTGGCATTCTTCCAGATGTGACTCATGATTCGATCGTGCAGTTGACTGAGTGTCTCGAAATGCTATTGATACGACACGTCTATTTCCTACGAATTATCTACTGGTCCTAGTATGGTCGTCAACCACCCGCCTAGAAAACAGACTTGAGTAACAAGGGTGAAGGTAGCAAACAATGCGATTACAGTCATTAAGTTGTCTTACAAACACCGGGATTGTTCTTATGAACATCACCATCTGAATTATACAACAACAGACATGTTGCAACCATATTTTCAGATATAAAAGTGACAGAGGCTCCTAATCATCCATCAATAACACACCCATCCACAACCAACTCAACACCAATCAACTGCAACCTCCCCAAACAATCTTAACACAGTCATACACATCTTCGTAAGCCAATATGTCTTCCTCAAGGCCAAGGTTTCCGCAGCCCCAGCGCTCCTCCCCCAAGCCCAGTTGACGAGCGGCCCCCGACACCCGACCCCTCAAAGGGCGGCAAGGTGAGAGTATGTCATGGGCTCATCCGCAAGATGGAGAATGAGAAGAAGGACCAAGAAGAGAAGGCGGATGAGAAGAAGAAGAAGAAGAAGAAGCGCCTCGGAGAGGCAGTGGATGCCCTTCATGAGCGTGTTGATAAAGCTTCCAAGAGCGGACTCTTATGCATCATGTAAGCTAAGTATCTTCGCCGTAAGGAGAAGGTAGCTAGCTAGGTAGGCAGGTACTGCCGCTGCTGGAGAGCGTGAAGAAGCAGAGAGAAAATTGACGGAATGGTATGTAGCGTGAAAGAATCGTATTGTTATGAAAACCAAGAACCAAAAGTTTTCATTTCGGCGGACCCCTTTATGAAAATGGTATGTGACTATGCCCCAAACCCCTAAAACGCCGAAGATGCCATGTAAGCCGCGGTTTCCCCTGCAGCCACCCAATAAAGTGCATGCATACCTACTTACTAGGTCATGTAGGTAGGTAAGCTCCATCTATACCTTACTTCCCACCCACACAAGTTCTTAGCTGTAAGAAGTATGTTTGTCCCCTTACAACAACGAAAAAACCCGCTTCAATGTGGGCGCAGCACAAAGCTTTTGTCCACAGAACAGAACACTGACAATCCAGCTTGCTAGCCACGTAGCTAGCCAGTCCTTCTTCTTCTCTTCTTTATTCACTCCCATTCCACTGCTCGACGCCGCGACGGACCTTTAGGCGGCCGGATCTTGTTGCGCAGGGCGTCCCCGGCGACCCTGTCGTGCCTGAGTATTTCCTCGGCGAGGGGCTCTGCGGCGGACATGGTCGCCGCGCGCTGCCGCGTATTAAGGTAGTACGTGACGTAGATGATGAAGGCGAGCACGGCCATCCAGAGCAGGACCAGCCGGCCGGAGCGGCGCGGCCGCGGTGCGTAGGGAGAGTACGTAAGTTTTCTCAACATTTTCTCGTGGGTCGTTGTTACCCTCGTCCTTTGTTCTTTATTTCGGTTGGCGTTATTGTTGGTTCCGATCTGACGGCTTGGGGAGCGACTGCGCGCGAGCGGCTTCTATGGACGGCTTATGCGGAGAGGAAGGAACTCGAAGAGTGAATCCTTAATTAGGTATGCTTGTTGGTTGAGTAGGTATATGCACGTATAAATACTTGGGGACTGACAAGCTTCTCCGAATGCTTCAGTTTTGATGTAAGTTGAGAGACTCGGCTTTCATTGAGAGCCTGAGCTCTAATAAATCCAATTACTTTAAACAGCGGGCCCCAACTGGACCCCGAAATTCGCACTCACTCCGACGTCATTTGGTATCCGTCCAAGACTGTGATTAAATGATGGTGTTTTAACCATAGCATTTTTCTTGATATACAGAATTACACATCCGAAATGTCCAAAGTAACCATGTATAGAATAGAGGATGGAACTCTTGAAAACCCCGAGACGGCTAGATTCATTCATCTAGTAGCATCTGCTCCGTGTATCTTCAAACTCCGAGCCTTCTCCGTCTACCGAGCATTGCAACAAGGCTAGGATTATCAATGGCAAGACGGTCAGGAACAGCTCACATTTTGCATGGATGGGGAGCATTTCGAGTAGTCATTAAAAAAAACACTTGTCTTGGGTCTAGGACGTGGTCAAGCCAGGCAGATTGGGGCACAAGGCTAGACCGGGCTTCGGATATCGCCCGAGTCGTGGGCTGACTAGACGCCTCTACCTGCCGCAGTGCCATCAGAAAGCCGAGCCAATATGGAGTCTTCGTGCCAACCTACCGGCTTGGTGATCCGGCAGATTCGGGGTTGTCTGACGGCCACGTTGAGGTGAAGCAGGGCTATGATGCAACGCTTCCTACACTACCAGGCTGTTAACATCAACACCCCAACTTACCATCACGGAGAAACTGCATGTGTTGAGAGATAATTATAAAAGAGCCTGTCACTCGTCAGCTCACATAGGTGTTACCTACACAGTATACTAAGCGAAATAGAGCTGGGGAAGTCAGTCTTGATTAATTCGGCACAACGTCTTCGCAATACAAATATACTTTTCCACGCTCTGCGCTCCTGTTCAACTTTGGACCGCCAGTCGTCGACGAAACTGTGAGTCAGCCTTTTCTACCTCAAACAGCATCGTCTTCCACTACCTAGAGTCCGGGAGGAGGGGGTGGTGGTGGTGCCTCGGTAGGTGGCGGCGGAGGTGCCTCAGCAGGCGCACCCGGAGGTGCAGGTGATCCTTGCTGCTGAGCCTGGGCTGCCGCATAGTATTGTTGATAGTACTGCATGTAACTGTCTCATCCGTCAGCTTGTCATTCATCAAGACGTGCAGAGTGGTTGATTTGGGCTTACGCTGCGTAACCTCCATATGGGGCATACGGGTCCTGTCCACCGTAGTACTGCGCGTATTGCTGCGCATATGCATCTGTTGCGTTAGATGGGGTAGCTGCACTACCAGGGGCAGGGGAAGCAGAGTTGCCGCCGCCGCCGCCGCCACCGCCACCACCACCACCACGGCCAGGCGAGTCCCTGTAAATGTTATAGCCGCCGTAAGAATCATTACCGTTTCCAGATCTACCGTGGTTGTTATAGCCACCGTGTCCCCCATGGCCGCCGTGACCACCATGACCATGTCCACCATAGTGCTGTCGAGGCGGGCGAGTCTTGAAGTCTTCGTACTGTTCCTTGACGTTCTCCAGCAAGTCTTCGCATAGCTCCTTGGCTTTTTCGACCATCTTGGGATCAGGGCCACTAGGTTATCATTAGTACTTGGTTCAGACAACTGCCAGATCTGCCACAAGATGGCGAAAACTCACGTAACATGAAGGTACATATCCTCGTCACTTTCTCGGTTGGTGGCAGCCTCAAGGTAGCCTGAGCCATGCCCCTTGATCTGAACTCTACAACCCGTTTCCTGTTGGATATGCTTCACATACGAACCGCCAGATCCGACCACCTGTGCGCGCAAGTTAAAGCCCGGGATGGGTTCCAGATTTATGGGAATCTTGGCCTCGGGCCATTTGCGCCGGCCGAATTCATCGCGCTCAACCTGCTCCTGATCTCGGCGACGGAATCGTCGCTCATCCACAAGGTTAGGCAGCTCCTGCTTCATCATTTCTTCGATCTTGGCAATGGCCTCATCCAAGCCGGTCTTCGATGTACTCGTGACGTGAAGGTAGAGCGGAGGGTTCTAACAAAACATTAGCCTAAAAGGGTAGTAGTCATTCTAACATATCAGTACTTACAGCAGCTGTGGCCATGCTCTTGTCTGGATAGTAGTTTCCGCGGGTGGTGACATCTTTCACAAAGTCAATCTGAGTTCTGTACATAATCTAGGTAAGGAAGTTTGGGTAGTTCGTACCAGCACCGGTCTCGTCTTTAATCTATATCAAGCAGGTGAGGTCAGCAGGTGCCACAGAGGGGAGCCGCGGGCGAGCTAGCATGCTTCTATGTGAGCAATCTTGTCCGCACCCGGCCACGACAAACAGGGGAGGTATGCGACCAGCTATCCTTAGGGAGGATGCCACGCGGAGGAAGCTCCTGAAGTGATCAGTTGAAATGACTAAGAGTATTTACCATTTTCTGTGTTGAGCCTTTCGTCAAAAGGTAACGGTTGCGCAAGTCGTTGACCTCGATGTCCTTGATATAGTCGCCGTCGGCAACATATATTTCTCCGTTGATGTTGGCAGGTGTCGATTTCGGGCCAGGCGACTCGGACGAGGTCGACTTGATCGGTGGCACATCGACATGTTGAATGCCTTTCTTCGCTTGAATCGATGCGTTGATCTTGGCAGCGGCAGCAGCTGGCGACAAAGGTTAGTGAAAGCTCGAACATGGAACATGCGACGACCGGGCGGCAACAATGTAGGACCAACCTGCAGCTGCGGCAGCGTCTACAGCGGAGCTGCGCTTCGTATCGGCGCCATCACCTTCAGTACCCCGGCCGAGGGGACTGCGATCGCGACCGGGACCAGATTCGGCCTTTCTCGCGGGAGGAGAGCGCGAACGCCGATCAAAACGGGAGCGCCGAGGTTCAGGCTCAGTTTGGTCGAAACGCGAGCGCTTCACGCGCCGCTCGGAGTCGTCCATGATTGAATTCTCGTACGGGACTACGACGTTTGGTGTCTAGTGGTGAGATGTTGGGAAAGATGCACTCATAGGTGTGCTAAGCAAGCGTTGTTGATGTCTTGGTGGAAAGGGAAAATTTCCGACGTGCTAAACCGGGATATGCGATACCACTGAAGCTATCGACGAGAGGCTGCGCTGCTTTCTTTGTTAAAAGATTAACCTCACTGCGCTGTACTAAGCAGGCTGCTGGCAGGCTGGCAGGCTGGTAGGAAGCTACAAAGCCCCCCACTTTACTTTTACATGCCTGACCAATGGATGGGCTGATAATCCAAGAATGTGGGAAGGCAGCGCTTGACTGTCCATTCCCCGTAGCTTTTTTTCACGTACGTCGATTTGATGTCGGGATTGGTTATTCTGACCGGATCATGGAATAGTCGATGGAAAATGAGTTCAAAGTTAGCCACGATGAATCCCCCCCGCATAATCTCTCATAAGCATTAGTCTCTGCCATTCATAATGAAAACTACCTTCTGCCATTTCTGCTGCCATTGAATTCACGCCATGCATGTTCAATTGTTCAGTGGCCGGTGTAACGTGCGTGAGTCCGGATTTGTATTAGACTCGAGCTTGTTGGTTCCGGTATCGCAAGCGTTGGATAGGCCGTGGATAGCTCCCGCCGTACGGCCAAACAAATTTTTGGTCTTGAGTCAACACCTCAAGCAAGCCATTATTACACCCCCGAGGATAGCCAATTCTGGTCAGAAGGCTCGAGGTCTTCATTAACGATCAGAAAAAAATGGCATCCCGTACACTCTTCCAGGCCACTTCGAGGGCCGTAGCGAAGGCCACCGCAGCAACCACAACCATCTCCACACGACGATGGGGCAGCAGCTCAACCTCGGCCATTGCCTACAAGGCCATGCGTCGCCGCTCGGCTCCCCTCCCCAGCAATGATACCCCTTCGGCCTGGTCGGCGCAGGCCGCTGTCTCCAACATCCTCTACGAGACCCCCAACCCGTCCACAACGCCTCCCAAGCGCCATGTCCTGAACTGTTTGGTTCTCAACGAGCCCGGTGTGCTGTCGCGCGTTTCCGGTATTCTGGCCGCGCGTGGCTTCAACATCGACTCGCTGGTTGTCTGCAACACCGAGGTGCCAGACCTGTCTCGCATGACCATCGTTCTCACCGGTCAGGATGGCATTGTCGAGCAGGCGCGCCGCCAATTGGAGGATCTGGTGCCTGTCTGGGCCGTCCTGGACTACACCAATGCCGCCCTCGTGCAGCGCGAGCTTCTGTTGGCTAAGATCAACATCCTGGGGCCCGAGTACTTCGAGGAGCTTCTCGCACACCACCGAGAGATCACGCAGGACGAGACACCGGAGTCGCCTGGTCAGGATGCACAGCAGCGCCGGGGACATGAGCGTACCCTGGGCGATATTTCCAACGATTTCCACCCAAGTAAGCTGGCTGCTAGCCAAGCGCTGCGTCACAAGCACGAGCACCTGAAGTCCATCACATATTTCACCCATCAATTTAAGGGAAAGGTTCTCGATATCAGCACAAACAGTTGCATTGTGGAACTGTAAGTAACCATCGCCCGCCATTTTTCTGGCCCCTGGTCCTTGCCCCTGTCCTCTAATCTGACCATGCATCCAGGTCTGCCAAACCCGTTCGGATTGATTCGTTCCTGAAGCTTATCGCACCATTTGGCATCCTGGAGTCGACTCGAACTGGCCTGATGGCGCTGCCTCGATCCCCTCTCCACGGCCCGGATGAGGACGGTCTTGTGATGGAAGCCGACGAGGTTGTCGACGCTAGCCAGCTGCCCCCTGGTTAGGTGGAGTGGAATACACATTCGATTATGGCGTTACCAAAGAAAGGGGGAAATCACTTGTAGTTATGTATTAGATGATCATGGATTAATCGCATTATTTTTCCATCTGACACAAATGGAATATATTCTATTTTTTTCCACTTTTAAACGTATAATTCCTGGATGGTGAATAGTTGGTCGCTACTATTGGAGGTGGCGGTCGGCAGTAGTCAGTAATAGGATAGGTAGCTAACGGATGATAGGATAACTCGTCACGGGATAGCTGACCAACCACAGAATACCCCCAGATAGCTTGAGGCGATGGGCTAGCTGGCCACGGAATAGCTGGCTGACGTTAGGGTAGCTGTTGAGGGTAGCTGTTGAATAGTTCATCGCTTTGGCTAGCAATTCGCAACGACTGAACACAACTGACGATAACCACTTCACTGATAGACATGACCCAAAGACATTCAAATAGTAGCAGCAAGACAGCGAAATCACGCAGTGTTGCTCTTTATATTGTGCATTTTCACTGGGCGTAACTCCTTAGCCGCACCCTGCGAGAGCCAATTACTTATAATATCCGACCCTTGTTCACTACAAAGGCTTCGAGTGCCGCAACAGCCGCCCACAGTCGGTTTTCACCCTCCGGGAAGACTAGCGAGCAGGGTCCGTAGAAGACAGCATCATCAACCTCTTCCTTATGCCTAGGCAAGCAGTGCATGAATTTCCAGCCCTCTTTAGCTCCTCCCTGAGTGGCCAAGTCGTCCGTGATCTGGAATCCTGCGAACGCTTGAAGACGCTTCTTCGTTTCTTCTTCTTGACCCATGGAAACCCAGGTATCCGTCACGAGTATATCGGCATCCTTAATAGCTTCCGCTGGCTTGGTGTGAAGGTCTAGCTGACCTGGGCGGTCAACGCCCTCTGCTTGTGAGCGGATGAACTTTTCCATGTCTTTGGGAATGGTGTAGCCGGTTGGTGAGGCCACAGCAATCTGAACTCCCAGCTTCATGGAGGCAATGGCGAGATCGAAGAGAACATTGTTGGAATCTCCAACCCATGCAATCTTCAGACCAGATCGAACAAGGTCGGAGCTGCCTGGAGATGGTGGGAACGCCTCATGGATGGTGAGAAAGTCAGCGATCGTCTGTAGCGGATGGAAATCGTTTGACAAGGCATTTATGACGGGGACGGTTGAGCCCTCTGTCAGGCCAGTGACATCTGAGTGAGGTCCCACCCTGGCAACCATGCAAGAAGTCATCGAGGAAATGATCTTGGAAGTGTCGTAAAGAGACTCATTCACCTATCATAGTTTAGTATCTCGTGTAGCACTTGGGTATGGGCGTACTCACTCCGAGCTGAATGTCGTCCTTTCCCAGGAACATGGGGTGGCCGCCCATGATTGCCACGGCAGCTTCCGTAGAGACTCTCAGTCCTGGTGCTTCGCTTGCTGAACATCATAGCCACCGTCTTGCCCAGAAGACCATTGCTCAATACCTGTGGGGCATTGCCTGACTTGACGGCCTTCTTGTGGGAAGCCGCATTCCGAACCAGTTGTGTGAACTCTTCCTTGCTCAGATCACCGATAGTCATGAGATGACGGGTCCTTGGGCTGGGCGTGGTATGGAAGCCCCTGGCGCCCGTCCTGAGCAAGCTAATCACTCTAAGCCGTGACATCATCTTGTCAAGCAAGCCAAAGCAAGTCGAAGCTTCTTCAAAACGCGTTGCCCTTCAGATACTGTTCTGGCAAGCCGTGCTCTCAAAAGACACTTGCCTCGCTCACGCTGTGTAAGTGAGGTCAGAGGTAAGCTAGGAAGCTCAATGGGATGCGTAGGCAGGACCAAAGGCACTGACTCAGATCCGAGATGGAAGTCAAATACTATGGAGAAGAACACCACACAATTAGTTTAGTAAATGTGCTGTCTGTGGCTTATTTCCAATGCCAGGCCGACATGTGCATTTCGAGTCAATTTGAGTCACCTCGTATTATGTAGGGAATTTGAAGGTAAATTCAGTCTCCTGCAGCTGGCTACTCTCCGTGACCGGCGATCCCAGCTGGTTGCCGGAAAAAAGCATCCTGGACCCCCAGCAGGCTAGTCCGGTATGGGTTGCCTGGTCGTGAAGAAATGACCATCCGAACTTGTCACAGAGTCTCAGCCATTTCCCACGTCTTGGACTCTGTCAGCCCATGACAGGAAACACGAGTGGCGGTATTCCTTGTGACGATCAAATGCCCTCGTGAAGAAAATTTTGTCGTTTTACAGAGTCTTGCACGATTTGAAGGAAATTCGGCGTGATCGGCGCTGTGAATCGCATGCCCATCTTAGGCTGGTTCCCCAGATAACGCTATTCTCCTTCAGGGTATGGCCGGAGGCTTAGATCACCGCTGTTTGAATCGTACCTGCCGCCGCCAGCCTTTTCAAGGGTCTCTTTCTGTCTCAGCTGACAGGAACAGTGAACCTAGGCTGGCCCGAGTGATGACGAGTTGTCGCTACTTTTAGCCAGAGAACCGCATTGCCAGCCCAACTTTGTTTCCTTTCGTTTCCCATCAATCTTCACTCATTACATGCTATTCATCACTATCACTAAGTGATGGGATATCTTACTCCCGCGCAATACTTGGATTCAACAGTGCTGTAAATCATTGTCTCATTGTATTTGCACAACCACCCGCGCGTTGACCCCTGCGACGCTTCACGCTTTCAGTTCCAGCGCACCATGGCTAGTGGCGAAACATCACCGTTGCTATCGACAGCAACCGCTGCCAAGGGCAAGTCGCCAGGCAACACCTCTGGAGAGACAACTCCACTGCTCTCCAGCACATCCGATACCCCGCGATACGATGGAGATAACGACGAGCCCGATAATGAAGGGGCCTCCATACGGTCGCATTTGAGCGATGGCTCGTCAACACACTCCCAGAAGAAGAACTCGACACCAAGATGGCCTTCGTTCATCGCCATGGGCGTCCTAGGCCTGATGGTCATCGCCATCATCGCTGTAGCTTACATCGTACCGGATGCGGTGCAAGAATACGCCAAACAAGCCGCCGTTGTTGAGCCCACCAGCCTCTCGCTCGAATCCATTACAGCAGATGGCTTGAGAGCAAGAATACAGGCCACTTTCCGTTTAGATGGAGCAAGAGTCGCAAACGACCATGTGCGAAGGGTGGGAAAGGCAGCAACGTGGGTTGCTGGTCAGCTTGGGACTGAGGAAACTACCATTGTCGTGACGCTCCCAGACTACGAGAACCTATTGCTAGGAACAGCTACTCTCCCTCCGTTGGTCATTCGTCTTAAGGATGGCGACGTGACGGATTTCGATTTCGTCACCGACCTTGTTCCCGGCAACGTGGAGGGTATTCGATCCATCGCCAATGAGTGGCTGGAGGGGAAGCTTGGTAGTGTGCGTCTTCGGGAAAGGCAGACCTTGCTCTCAAGTCTGGCCTTCTACCTCTTGGGACGCACAGTGTTGCAGAATCTTTGGTTTTTGAAGGTCAATCTCTCTACCGTTCCTTCTCATCCTTCTACCTGGGGCAGAAAGTCTTCTTCTAGGATATCCAAGACAATGTATTTGCACGTATCTCGATGAGCATCCACTAATTGAATTACAGCCAAGAAAATACCCGCGATGCCTCAATACAATATCACGCGTCTCAATGTAAAAGATGTGCCAGGCCCTGGAGACAAGCAGTCTATGTTGGCCGAGGTAACCGTAGTTGCCCGTAACGAGTACCCGCTCAAACTCGATGTGCCCGAGCTCGCTTTCGAGATCCTGGTTCCCGGTTGCGACACGGATGATCTCATCGTTGTTGTGGATGCAGTGACCAGCGAGACCTTCGTAAAGCCTCGCTCCAATGTTCAAGCCGACGTTCACGGACTCATACGTGAACTGCCGGAGTCGTTGACACGCGACTGTCCCAACTCAAGATCATCACCCCTAGATATGATACTCAAGCAGTACATCCAAGGAGAACCTGCCACCCTTTACGTGCGCGGTAGCAGCAGGCCTGATGGCAGCACGCCTCGTTGGGTTGCTGAAATACTATCTAGTATTACCGTTCCTGTGGCGTTCCCAGGTAAAAGCCTCAATGGGTTGATCAGGAACTTTTCCATGTCGGACGTGCATTTCACAATGCCCGATCCTTTCGCCGACCCGGATGACCCTGCTTCAGATCCAACGGTTTCCGGCAATATCCTGGTCACTGCTGGTCTTCCATCAGAAATGAACTTCGGCATTAATGTCACCAAGGTCCGAGCGACTGCCGATGTGTACTACAAGTCTGAGAAGCTTGGCGAGCTCGACATGAAAAAATGGCAGGATGCGAATTCCACTCGGGTTGAAGCAGATAAGCACCACGAAGCTTCCTTGGAGATCGGCTCCCGCATTAAGGAGACGCCACTCAAAGTCACAAATGGTACGGTCTTTGGCGACGTGGTCCAGGAGCTCCTATTCGGCCAGAAGGCTATTCGGTTGGCTATCAAGGCTAAGGTAGACGTGAAAGTCGAAACTTCGTTGGGTCAAATGGTTCTGAAGGAGGTGCCAGCTGAGGGCATGATACCAGTAAAACGTCCGTCTTCATCGTTTTAAGCCTGTCAGTCGCTCTTTTTGGGTGGTATGTCTGTTATGACAAGCCAGATTTCCCTCGCACCGCCTCGCAAGGTTTCTTGAAGCTAACTGTCTCCCAGCACTATCGAATGGAGGGGATTGGATAGGCCATCTGGCCCCAAAGGTTCGGTCATTGAGAATTTTAGACACCACTTCTACTTCGATTACCCTTCAGGCACTGGTGAACGTGACCAATCCTACGCCATATACAGCAACTTTGCCTTACGCCAACATCCATGTCTTGCACAACGACACAGTTCTTGCAGACGCAACCGTTGAGAATGTGGAAATTGTGAAAGGAGATAATACTGATCTTTTAGTTACGGCGACATGGAACCCATCTAGAAGTGGAGAAAGCGGCCACCAGATTGGTCGAGATTTGATTTCTCAATACCTTTCTGGGTTCAATACGAGCATCACCGTCAAAGCACATCGCGATAGCATTCCCGGCCAACCCATCATTTGCGAAGGTCTCTCAAGATTCAACCTGACTTTGGCGGCTCCAAAACTTGAACTGCCTGGGCGGACTCCGGAGGAAAAGTCCCATTTCATTCGAGATGCAACTTTCCATTTCTTCTCTTCGACGGCAACTTTCACCTTGGCCTCGCCATTGGACTTCAACACCATTTACATTGATTTTGTCAATGCCACCGCCTTCTATAACCACACAGAAGAAATAGGTCGCATTGTACGTGAGCTACCATTCGAAGCACCGCCCGGCCAGTCGACCACGCCTAGGCTGCCAGTACAGTGGTCAGTCGGGTCAGTCGGCTACGATGCGGTCCGGAAGGCATTGGGCGGTAAACTGAAATTGGATGCACGCGCCAACGTCGACGTCCGTTTGGGAAACTGGAAGGAGTCTGTTTGGTATATCGGAAGGGGGATAGGCGCACGTGTACAACTCTAGTAGCAGATTGTCCACAGCATGGGTTTGGCGTTCACACATAAAAAGGATAGCGTTGTTTTCATTGGATTAAAGATAGGACACATACACACCGTGAATCAGATACAATGGGTAACAAAATATAAGTATTGGTTAAGTCAACTGCAGAGTCACAGAGTGAGGTATTGGCGTTTGGCCCAGGCCAAGTCATTGCCCCTTCACCTTGGGGAGCAGTGAAGCCCAATTACTGGTGTATTTGAGCTTGTATACTTGCGCTTTATATGAACAAGTTGGACACGAGATAAATGTTGAGAATTTGTCCAACTCTCTAAACACCAGAATGTAAAGGGGGGTGGCATGTGCCTTTGTCAACGAGGCACCGACGTGGAGACAATAACAACCCCACCATATCTCGACGCCGCGGGCGTTAGTTAGATCATAGGCCACTTATCGATAAAGCTCTTGTTGATTGCCTACCAACTTCCAAACACCCATCGTTCATCACGAGGCCCAGCTATTTGCAAACGTACTGAGATACTAAAGCAAATTACACATCTTACGGGGTCATTGGAAGTCATCCCGCGGAGTCTTGCCAGAATGAGCCACCAGCGCTATCCGTCGATGGACCCAGTCAAAGAACCGCATTCGGTCTCTCTCAAAGTACTACGGTATAGCTTCATTGAGAGTCTGTCGCGACAAGATGATTTCCCGGTTAACATAAGTCTCGTATAGGCTATCGAGGCCGTCCCTGGTGCCGCAACACACTCTAGCCGCACCCTCGGAACTACAGTCAACCACAAGCTCTGCAGCAGACGACC
Organism: Apiospora phragmitis; assembly: GCF_038363925.1. NCBI lineage: Eukaryota > Fungi > Ascomycota > Sordariomycetes > Amphisphaeriales > Apiosporaceae > Apiospora > Apiospora phragmitis. The sequence continues at coordinate 3,516,217 of NW_027117400.1, read as the reverse complement.
TGGTTCCCGCGTCGCTCGCCTACCGGTCACCGCCGGGACGAACCCGGATCCCTTCTTGCTCACGCCAATCCTCAACCTCCCACCATCGTTTGGATCGGCGTACGTAGGCGAAACTTTCAGCTGTACACTATGCGCGAATCAAGATATCCCACCCGAGCCGCCCGCGCCAGCGCAGCCACCTGCGAAGGTGCAGTCACAGAAGAAGTCGATCCGAGACGTCAAGATTGAGGCAGAGATGAAAACCCCCGGGTCAGCGTCAGTGCAGAAGCTCCTCCTGGGTCCACATGGCGAGGACGGCACACCGGCAGCAACACAAGAAACGGGGGTGGCAGATGCGGCGGGCGCCGGCGGCGTAGATCTCGAGCCGGGCCAGACGCTACAGAAGATCGTAAATTTCGGCCTCAAGGAGGAGGGGAACCACGTTCTCGCGGTCACCGTCAGTTACTACGAGGCGACGGAGACGAGCGGGCGCACGCGGACGTTCCGCAAACTGTACCAGTTCGTCTGCAAGGGGTCGCTGATCGTGCGAACGAAGGTGGGTCCGCCGCCCTACAATACGGCCACTACGAGGAAGGGCTTCAAACAGGCGGAAGACGAAAACAAGCCGAAGAAGAGGCGCTGGATCATGGAGGCCCAGCTCGAGAACTGCAGCGAGGACGCCATGCAGCTCGAGCGGGTGGTCTTGAACCTGGAGACGGGACTGCGCTACCGCGACGCGAACTGGATCGTGAGCGAGAGCACGCGGCCCGTACTGCACCCGGGGGAAGTCGAGCAGGTGTGCTTCGTCGTCGAGGAGGACGGCAAAGGCACCGTGCTGGAGGACAGCGAGGGGCGGGTCGTGTTTGGTGTGCTCGGGATCGGCTGGCGGACCGAAATGGGCAACAGGGGATTCCTGTCCACGGGCAAGCTGGGTGCTAGGAATACCAGATGAAGAGAGTAGCCCCGAAGGACATGTCACGCGAGAGAAGCCGACAGCCATTGAAGATACCCCCCTATTTACGAGTGACAACCAACACTGGACAGTTCCCCTTTTGACATGCAGTTTGTGCCTGGGAGTTTTCAATCATGTTTTCAACGGCAAATGGTTTCTACAGCCTGGCTATGCTTGGAAATGTCTAAATTCAACCATTATCATCTGTATTTGAACCATGGAAGGCTCGGAGTACGAAACAGAATGGCAACATATTCATACCTATAAGATCGATCGATGCCAAGAAGTAAGGCCTGATAGATGATAGATGATAGATTAGATGTGCGCCACTCCGCAAAGAGCGAATCTGGGCCTCATACAGCTTGGCATCTCGACCATAGACGGACCTTTCTTAAGGATGGACACCGTTGATTTGGTTACATATGCCGAATTCGCGATTGTCTTTGCCCTCCCGTCTATGACCATTCACTCTTCTTCCTTGCCTGTATCGATTGCACGTGCTATTCATCTCCATGTTTATCTCGGTGTTCATTTCAAATGGAGTCGCTGGGTCTTAAAACTCTACATGGTTGATTGATAGATTGATATATATCTCCGAGGCACGCCGCGTAAACTCAGTTCCGCCGGAACCGCCGCAACGGTATCTAGTGGTAGTTCATCGTCCAAAGTCGACTGACAAGGTTTTGAGGTTATAATCAGCTGGTCTCTCCAAGACGAATCGGTCCGAGCCATAACCATAAATGCTCATTTCAACCGCGTACTTGCCGCGCCTCAACTGAGCTTGGCGGCGGGAAAGAAAGAGAGTGAGAGCCAGAAGGGAAGAGCTAATACCCACGTCCCGTATCTGATGATCCAGGACGCCTCTAACCCCCCTGCCTGTTCGCCCATGGCCGTTCTTCGCACCACGCAGAGCTAAGTAAGTCCCACCCTTCTCGTCGGGACCGTGGCGACAGAACGCGTCGCTATCGTCCTTCCCTGGCTGAGCAAGGATACCATTATATGTATCGGAGGTTACCTGTAGATCCATACGGGGTGGCTTGGGCCGGGCCAAACCTTGAAAGAAGGATCTGGAAAAGTAGTCAGGGGGCAGCCCCGTTCAGCTTGGGCACGTTATTTACTGCTCATTGGTTACCGGACGGACGAGAGAGTCAGTAGCTCGAAGTGTGCTGTTGGTTGTGTGTTGCAGCCTGCGTACCTGCGTTGCACATCCACGACGCTGTAACCCTTAGCAGGCACGGGTTAAGGACAAAAACGTGGTTTACACGTCACGACAAGGAACACAGGACTGCGACTGACTCAGTATTCGGTTACATAGCCGGAAACTCCTAAACAACAACAACAACAACAACCGCGTCGGTCTTTAATGCTAGCAGCCGTTGCGATAGAACAGCGTAGCTTCGGCAGGATTCGTACATGATGGACGGACAGGGCCCCGTTTGCCATGACTCGGGAGTGACGACCAAAGAGGTGTTTCAGTTTTCCCTTGCTCTCAACCACCTGAGTTGTACGTACATATATGTAGGCCCATCTGGGAAGACGCCGTGAATACTCGATGAAAACGGCCTTTAGAGTATGCGACAATATCTTAAAAAGCACCATCGTCACACAACAATCTACCTACGTATATATGTACAATATGGAATTAGTCACTACCTACTCCGTACAGCTAGAACCTTTCCTTTTGACGACTCGTGCGACGCTATATATAGAGCAGGATACGGGGTCGTGGACGTCAGAACCCATTAGCAGGCACCCATGCGGCTTCATGTCGACTACTATTGCTATATGGAGGTATCACATGTCTCCTAGCAGGGTAAGGCATTGTAATAGTCGATGGATCATGTTGCTGTCCCACAAAGCAGGTTGACGTGACGCAACTGGGGACAGCCCTGTTCGTCCTTGGTTCCCCTACCCGTCTGTTGGTTACACACTGGATTCTATACAGCGATCTAGATTGATCTGTCGCGTGAAGGTGGCTTAGACAAACGCGACGTGGCGCGCCATACGCACGCTCTGCCCAGCGGCCGGCATGGACAGAACAAGATTGGCCTTCCTCCTTGAACGATTGTTGATCATGCACGCGGACCGTTATCGTCGCGACTGATTATTATGCCTCATGCCTATGCTTCCGACATCCATTGGCTATCTACCTACCTGCTTGCTGACCTATCCTTATTACTTTGGATACACACTTGCATATTTGTCCTAGTAATTGACTGAATGAAAGTGATAGGTCGCGTGCCCCATGCTTCCGTTGGATCCGTCTTTGCATTGCTTGGCTGGCAAACATGCTGACCAAATCCAGATCCAGTAATTCATATATGTACTCCTTAACCTGCAGGACGGGGCATAACCTCCTGTCCTTCAGGGGCAGATATTGGGATTGGGCATCGTACAGTATCTACATATCAACAAAAACCGCAGATCGCCCATTATCACTTGCAGCTGCGGATCTCCGCCCCCTCCTCGCCCTGGTTAGAAAAGCTCAGGCGCTCTTGCAAGCCGCCCACGGACCATTATGCCCCTGCCCATACATACTGTAGAAGTAGGGGTCGTTGGGGGGATCTGCGAGGCGCAAATACGTCACATTGGCCCGCGCAGATTGAAAGAAAACACCTAGCAACCGGTGCTTCTGCCCAGCGGTATCTATCTGGACGCAGCCAGTTATTTCACGATCGCCGCCCAAAATCTCTGTCCAGAAGCCAGGCACCAGGGGCAGAAAAGCTGCTTACCCCTGGCTAGACACAAGCTAACCTTACTGCCCATTGAGGTTTCCTCTCGTTGCCGATGCCCAGACCGTCATACTCCAGACCCGGTTCTGCCGTTTGTGGTGGTCACGCTACTTGCTGGGCCAGGGCTCCAAACTCACCGCTTTCTTGACCTTCTAACCAGCTCACTGCTCCAACATATGATGATCTGGATGATGCCTATTCGATCAGACACTAGGCAAGCTGCTGCTTGTTTGGATATCACACACATATCCAGACCAGATTGATCTGCCTGTCGCCAGATTGGGCTTGCAGTACGTGGATGAGTATGTAATGGGCCAAAGGAGGAGGCGGCATCTGAAACATACAACAGCGGTTGCTAGCCAGGGGTATCTGCAGTGGCGTGCTGTCTTGGATTAGCCTAGTCCTTCTTGCACCGCTGACGGGCTTGGGACCGTGTTGAAACATAATACTGATGACAGCCGGGAAAATTAATTGACTGCATACATCTGTCACATACATACCTACGCACATCAAATACAAGTTGGAAACAAAAAGAAACACCAATCCTCAGAGACATGGCCGGCCGACCTCGCAAGAAGAGCAGGCAGGTTCATTCATGCGCGATCGTGGCCTGAGCGCAATCCCTGAGATACTGATTTAGATTTCTTGACAGATGCATGCTGGCTCTTTGACGATAGCGAAGGATTGACGTCCACTTCAACTGTAGCCATCCCCACTCGGGGCCCTTCAGGCGGACCCCATTGCCCATGGCAGCACCGGCAGAGAAACGGAGAAACGCCAGGAACCCAGGGCGAAAAAGAGATGTCTCTCCGGGCGGCCCCAATACGAGAATTCTTCGTCCGTCCGGGATGAGAAGAGGGTGCAGTGCGTCGTTTGCGCTGTATGTAAGTCCATGTAAGTACTGTAAGCCGCAAGTAGGTATTTATTGCATGTAGGCGACCGATTGGGAAGCAAACCCACGTCGGCGTGCCCAGACAGGCATACATACACATGATCCTGACGACTGCCTACTACTTGCCTGCCTTGTAAGCACATGCACACGCACGCACAGGGGGCCAGCCAGGAAAGGGGTTGGACGGATGGATGGGTGGCGCATCGGGTATTTTGATTTGGTGTTCGTTTGGAGGCTCAATCATAACTGCCAGGCACAGAGAGTTGTAGCGATATATTAGTTGCTTTGGCTCGATTATTGCCCGATAAGGAAAAACGCCATTGCGCCAGCCAACCAACGTGCGCGGAGGCCAGCAGTATCATATGTTTCTTTCTTTCCATCCATCCATCCATTACACACCCATACACCCCTCGTTCGTGGAATACGGCCAGCAGGCAGCTCGATAGGCTCAGAAAATTTCATTGTCATCGTCGTCGTCGTCGTGTGCATGTGCCTACTGTGCCTGCCTACATTCATACTCATACCATCCTAGGCCAGATGTAGGGCGACTTTCGTTACGGCCTCCTCCTCGCTATTACGGTAGCCGTGCCGACGACCGAACGTAACCCAACGCAGACGCTACTGGCATTCTTGGGAAAGCGCTGAAGTAACGGCGCTGACCAGCCAGCAGCCGCGATCGACAACGGGGGAGTTTCCTTTAATTTTTCTAGTGACAAATTGGTAGCCTATGGTTTTAATCTAGGTAGGGCCACAGGCACGGTAGGTAGCATCGAACACGGGGTGTTCAGCAGACCCCGTTCTCCGTTGTTCAGGGGGCCAGCAGCCAGGGGGAGGGGGAGGGAAAAAAAAGGTACAGATAAATCTAGGAGTGGATGGTGGTGGTCTACTGACTGCTAGCGTGAAAGCCCCCCCCAACCGTTCCATGCAGTCGAGCAGTCTTGGGAAGCCTTCCAGGAGCTGGCTGGATGGATGGAAGGACTGACAGGTTGCAATTTTTTTCATCTTCTTTCCTGTTCATCCCTTGGATGACTTGTTGTCTTTTTGAGGTTGCACAACACCTGAGAGAGCCATACCTTTAGTAGAATGGGAAGAAGACGTGATGTTTTCCGATTTGTCTAACATCTCGATTCCCAGGCATGTCTAATAAGTTCGGACATGCCTACCGGTAGAATGTGCTTTGCCTGTCCACCGGCTTCTCCATCTATCCACACATCACACACAGGAAACGTACGTGTAGATTGTATGCATCAAATGGATCACACTCAAATTCAAGACAGTCCCGTCTTCTTCCCCTCACAGGTATCCTCACCTGTGTCTGTGCAGCAATCTGTGCATATTTATGTATGTATGTTCTTGACTATTTCCCTGTCAACTCGACGTACTTACATTCCTACTTACCTAACCACATGAAATAACAAAGGCATCACTGTTTCGTATGGTCTATCAGGGGCACTTACTGTACGTACATCAAATTGATGTATGAACCAATGTGAAATATCGATCGTACGTTCATGTCCGTGTAGCTAACCATGATGTACCTACACTAGAGTAGCTGGAAAACGCACCAGCTCAACCCAATTCACGTTCACGATGCAGCTAAAAAGTGAGTCTGGGTGCAAGGTTGCACTAGCAGAGCCCAACTAACAGCCAGGGTACAGGGGTCCCAGGGCCACCCAAGGCCCAAGGATGGGAATGGGATGAAAAGATGAAAGCCGCATCAACTCGACCGCTACCCGCTCCATTCGTTCAGGCTATCGACTCACAAATTATCCACCTGCCCACCACATCCCTCGGTAGCACTACTATGCGCATGGGCTGGCGGGCTTTGGGTTGGTTCGCCATCCATGCTCGTCCAAAGTGGTGGTATTTGATGTGGTAGTAAGGTAATGTGATACTGTAGTCGTTAGTTGTACTGTACCGTCCCCGTCCCCGTCCCCCCTACCGAAAGGAGGTGGTGGTGTGTGTGGACTGATTTCGCTTGACAACAACCTCCCCAAGTTCGATACTCCCATTCTCGACTCGACTTGCACTCCCTTCCACGGCAAACCCCCAGTTTGATGCTCCTACTTTCCTTCAATACATTGATGATTCCGGCCCCTCAAGCTCTGGTTCTGTCATTGCATCTGCATGCGCGACGCCAACGTCCACTTCTTGGATAACAGCGTTCCTGGTCACCGTTGCCCAATCGAAGAGTCCGGCTATTCGAGGCTCCAACGACGGCACCACCACAAGGGGGGGTTAAAAAACACAACAGCTCCTGAATGGATGCAGGCTAAAGCTGGGCGTGCATCACAGCCGCATGAGAACGTGGAAAAGTACTTGAGTACTTGATTTCCCAGACTTCATTCACAACAAGCTGCACCCCTTGTGCAAAACTGCAAACAAAACGAGACAGGGCAAGCAAAACACCGAGATAGAGGCTCTGTAGCTGTAACAAATCTTGTGGCTGCCGAAAAGTAACAAGCCTCCTCTTTGCGACCATCATACTCGACAAACCGCGAGTTCGTCCTCTTCCCGACTACGCTTGATCAACTTATCACCCACGACAAGACAACCCCGAGACGAGTCCTGGGTCCCCTCTATTGCACCGCATTTTGCCAGATGCCCACTTGGTTGCATCGGGCTTGACGATCCTATTTGATTGCTCCTCACCTGCCTCACCTGAGGGTTTTATAACAAGACGACACTCGCCCAACACTCCTGTTCTTGGGTAACAAAGAGTCCCGCCCAAGGAAAGGCCCTCGGGTTCTCTCGACTATCCACCCTGAAACATCCCCCCAGTTCCTGCTGCGAGTGACACCCAAGAAGATCAATTGCCAGGACACAATCGCTGGAGGGGGCGAAGAAAACCAAGAAACCACACGACACCTTCGAATGCTTCTATATTAACCACCTCGCACATTTTATAACTTGGCCAATCTTAACTGGCGGTGCCATTCTAGGGCAGAGAGGGAGCTGACTCTCCCCTCAACTTGACATGCTATGGAGGGCAACGCTCCGGCTCCGCTTGCCGATTACTTTTGGATCGCAGGCATAGAGACGATTTCGTACCAAGATTTCCTCCCACCACTATCCACGCCCACTCAGGTCGACTCGACAATTACCGAAGATGGCGAGCCAGAAGAAGACGAAAGCCCCAGTCGCGACAGTATCGGAAGTCCACCTCCAAAAGTCACTGCCCGCCACTCGAGGCAGAACTCCGGCAACCGACTTTCTAAACAGTCGGTACAATCTGCTTTAGAAGAGTTGGACGGGAATACGAGGAGTAATAGGAGCAGCGCCACGATCCGCCCGAACCCAACTCCTGGGGCCGCCAATAACGAAGGACTGGGGAACTTCCTGGGAGATTTTGATTTCGACAAAGCTCTCTTCAAGTTCGCAGCCGAGAGAGAGAATTTCCTCGAAGACCTCAGCTTCAGCGCCGGCGCCAAAACGCACTCGCGTCCACCCATGGTCAACCCAAGAACCGAGCGGATCAAGGCAGATTCCAATGGGAGGATGAGCCCCCTGAAGAACATTCGTGGGAGTATTAGAGGAAGCTTACGGCGCGGTATTAGTTTCAAGGATATGAACAGCATGCGCCAAAAGCCATTAGTCCCGAAAGCTGGTATGACCCCCCTTTCCTCCCCTGCTTTGGCCAATACTTACGATGTGATACTGCAGCTTCGATTCGCACGACTAAGCGACTAAGTAACTACAACTCTGTTATACCGCCGCCGGAGCCGCTTAACTTGGATCCGGACATGCACCCTCTAAAACGACGCTTCGAGCCTGAATTACTTGATCGGTATCCTCCTCGCGATGCGACAGAGGAGCTAACTAGGAGAGGCAAATTTCCAGATTATGTACCCATGTTTGCCTTCCCAAACGACATACAGATTGTCTCCTCCGACGATCGTCCGCGATCAACCTGGCATGGCTTCACAATGACGTCGGATGACAATTCTAAGATATATGGTATCACCGTCATTGTTTGGACAGCGGTGCCGGCGGACGTTGCTGAAGATATCGAGAGAAGGTGTGAGCAGTGGAGACAGAACCACATGACGGAGGAAGAGCGAGAACTCGCCGCGAGCTTAGGTGCACGACTGGCAGCCGAAAGAGCACACCTCTCCCAACTGCTCGCCAAGTTGCCAACTATCCCGTCTGGGTCCGCCGCCCGGGACACTCTGGATGATCAGATAAGCTCGGTTGAAGAGAAGATCAGTTTGATGACGGAGATGCTGAGACCCCTGAGACATGGTGCTGCTTCCAAAATTGACGGCTTGACCGCGGGCGAAAGCGGTCTGTGGACCCCGCGCGCGTTTGGTATCCTTGGAAGAGATCTCAGTAGACTCACTTTCTGGAAAGATTGGCTGAGAGCCGTGATCGTCCCCATGTCGGACGGTGCTCTTCTGCGTGTACCAGCCACTTCTCCGCGAGTTGGTAGATGGCAACCTCTCGAGCGCTATATTATCAACCTATGCGCCGAGGCTTTTAGCCCACTGGGATCCAAGACTCAGGTCGAAATAGGTGTGCGCGAGCTTCGATTGTATGCGCGAAAAGAGGCAGAGAACGAACTTCCTCAATCTCGAAGCACAGACATCTACGCCCTCTTCAGATCGCTGTCTCTGGAGAACATCGTTGCCCTGTTCGAGTATGCTATGTCCGAATCGCGCATCATCTTCCTCAGTTCGCATACAGCGATGCTGCATCTTGTTTGCCATGCTCTCGCCAACTTGTTGTATCCTATGCAGTGGGCGAGTATATTTATCCCCATTCTCCCGGCCCGACTGTTATCTGCGTTAGATGCACCGTGCCCGTACATCGTGGGCATTGAAAGGAGGTACGACAATATTGAGCTTCCCGAGGATGACTATGTCCTGGTAGATCTAGACAGAGACACGGTTGATGCAACTTCTCAACCTCATCGGCTGCCGAAACAGATCCGGCGCAAATTGATGTCTCTTCTGCAGGTAGCAGCTCCTCACAGTCTTCGCTACGGCGTCCCCAGCGGACCACCCCCTTATGCGATGGAATCGTTCCCATACGATGCGTTCTCTGCGGAAAACCCTGCCATCTTTGATGAAAGAGCTCCTCCAAGCACATTAGGGAAATGGGTTGCGCAAAACTCTTCGACATTTGGAGAGCCCAACTCGACAGAAACCCCCAAGGCGCCTTTGTTCAACGCCTTCAGTCATACAAAACCAGTGGCCCCTGAGCGCCCGCAGACCAGCAAGTCCAATAAGACAAGCCCTCCAAACTCGGTGTCACCAGTATCGGTTAATTTCCCGGCGATGCCCACTACGCCCATCTCCCGGAGCGATTCGGGGTTCGCACTCGCGGCAACGCTGAAAGAGAAGCGATCTGCTGGAAATTTCGAGGAAAAGGCACGAAGAAGTTCATCATTTGGTCAGCCTCCCACGCATCGACCTAACATGCCGTTCCTGAACGGCCACCAGGCAAATCTCTCCATTTCGGCTATCTCGGTGGACTCCAAGTCTTCATACGGCGGGTATGCCCCTTCTACTATGCGCAGTCTACCATAGCAGCCTCGACCATCATGCCGAACATGCTGGTACAGCCTGTACATGATACCGAGACCACAGTGTGGGTCGAGGGTCATTGCTTTGATTTCAATCTCCAGGATAGCACGTCGCAATGCTCGATTTGTGACGAACGTGCAGAAGGGGATGGAATTTATAAATGTCAAGGATGCACTGCGGTGTCCCACGGACGCTGTCTAGGCTGTGTCTCACTCGTCTGCCCGGCTGCCTTCCACGCTGACAAAGTCCGGGCTGCCTTCGTGCGCTGTCAAGCAAGCCTTCTCTACACGTATCGAAAATACCTGGGTCGGCCAAGCAAGGATCAGAGGAATGCCGGTCAGTTGTATGCGTTCGACATGAATGGTTTCATCAAGAGCATGCCATATGACCAGCAAGAGTATGGTAGAATGATGAAAGAAACACAGAGTAAGTATAGCGTACACCAACACGGCCATTGAGGATTTGATCACTGACACAACGTCAGCTTTTAACGAGTTTATCCATGAACGAGAACTTAACCCAGCTACCAATCCTGCTGTCCGGCTTTTCGACGAAATAATACTGGCAAAGAAGGCAAGGGGCAAGCAGGGACTCTCGTCGGGGCTGTCGAGGCTCGGCACCATCAGGGCATCCCACGGGCTTTCGCACTCGATCCCAGGGATGCAAGGATCGTCCAAACACAAGCCCCAAAGCTACCTGAGCGATACGAACGACCATATATGGAGGACTGCTTCTGTCCCACTGCCCAGCGCCAAGTTTGATGGCGATTACAGGGCCATCACGACACGGATACCCAGCAAATTAGACCGATCGTTGATGAAAGAGCCCCGGGCTATCGAGGGGGTTCCGCGACCTGAACAGCGCAAGAGGGGCTTGATAAGGAAACAAGTCCCCAGTATGATGATGGGTCCCGTATCGCCAGTATCGCCCAACGGCTCTTGAAAATACATGCAAAGCACTGCGTTTGATCGATTTCATAGATGAATCGCGGGCCCATCTCCAATGCACGCCATACTTCGCAAAGCAAATCGATTCTGGGTTTTTACCTGTTGTTGTTCTTTGATGATTTGGCACAACCGTATCTTGTACTACTACTACCGCGAAGTTGACGCACAATGGGCCCGGCCAGCCCTACGTAGAGAAAGGGAGGAGGCTTGTGTTTTTATGCCAGTTCATGCGAGAGACAGAGATGTACGATGATTCTATCCGGTTGTTCCGGCCATGGCGAAAATTTCAAGACGATCCGATGTAATGTTTACACTACCGCTCGCCTTCACAGGTCGTGTTTGCGTAGGAGAGAAAAAGACGTGGGTTCGAATGCGTATCATCTTTACAACCTGGGGAGTTGGGGTATGGGGGAGCGCGCATCAAAACTTTGATATTTTCTCTAACGCATCTTATTCTCTTCCCACCATGGAACTGATGAGAGGACTGCGACAGATCAAGTGGTAGATTCGTGGACCCCGAACAGGTTAGACAATGCGTCGTCCGTTGCCAGCTGGGGTGGAGGTACGAGAGCCCTGATAGGCGCCTCCAAAGTCGGGCGGAACATATAGAGAGAGAGCAGATGTGGTGGGTGAAGTTAGTTGAATAAAGCTGGGGTAGATCGATCACATATCATCTGGGTGATGGCAGAAGAAGAGCAGGGGACCCCGAAGCGCCGGCCTCTGGGAAAGCAAGGATTTAGACAGCGCAGCGTTTAGGAGTAATGTCTGGTTATACTTTTAATGGTATATCAAGCCTCATATTGGCTGTAGAACATCAAACTCTCGTTATAGTGGCCGTAAGTTCTGTCCCTTTGTGTATTTGAGTATTGTGGTGATGATTATTCATTGTATTTATTTCGTAACTGCAAGGGGTATAGTGAATGTGCTGGTGCATAGGGGTCTTGCTTCGGGTGACCAGCCCATACGCTCAGCATTGTAGACGCTCTCAACCAATTCTAGAGTACACTGGGTTCACTGGGCTCTCTCTCTCTCTCTCTCACTAAGTGCCGGGATAACCTGCTTTCTCACCGCTCTTGAACTCAGCTATAACAACTGCTCATCACCCTATACGTTGCTTCCAACGCATATCGACGCTGGCCCGTAAAAATGTGAATAGGGAACAAATATAGTTTGATGCCGTTTCCCCATTATGAATGTATAATTATTTTCTTTCCGTTTTATGAGCCACTGGGGCCGCCGCCGCCGCCGTCTTGCGGTTTGGATTTGGGCTTGGGCTGCTTTTCGTACGCATTCGGGCTCGGCTTCTTCGTCGGTTTCCTATTGCCGCGTCTCTGGTGGCGGCCGTCGCAGTTCTCGCCGTCGTGGTCATGACCGTCATGGTCGTCGTGTTTGTGTCCCCTGTTCTTCTTTCCCTTGTTGCTGCCCTTGCCGACCCGATCCGCGTCCCCTGCTCGGTGGGCCGCCCCCGAGTCCGAGTCTTCGGAATCGGACGACGACGACGACGAATCGTCCTCGCTGCTGCTCTCCCCCACTTCCCGCGGCTTGTGGTAGATGCAGCACACCTTGCTGCTCTTGCGGCCCAGGCCTTCGTTGTCGACGGTGCCCTCGGCCCACTGCACGCGCGGGCCGCGGTCGCTGGTGCTGCTGGGCCCGCCGCGCAGGCGCAAGATGGGTTCCGAGGTGGTCGGGTCTATGGTGACGGTCTGCGAGGCGGTTCCCGGGGTACGTTCGTTGACGTTACCACTGGCGCCGCCGCTACTGCCGCCGCCGGGGCGCTGTTGCTGTGGATTTGAACTCGACATATTGTTCTTCTGGCTGTGCTTGTCTGTTTCTTCGCCTAACATGGAATCAATCCTTAGATGGGCAGTCTGTATGTTCTCTGTAGGTGTGTGTATGTAGCTCCAAAGAAGTCAAGTACAGTAGGCGCAAGGCTTATTCAGCAGATTTCATTTGTGGAGTGGTAAGAGAGAATGAGTGCCTATGTAAGTGTTGCAGTGACAGATGGTTGTAAAGAATCCCAGGATATGCGATGCGCAGTGTTTATCTAATCGATATCGCGGGGTGAATGGTTCTTTTTGCCCCGCGTCATTGTTTTGTTTTCGGGAAGGCACAGGTGTAGGCTTGGCAAGGGTCTTGCGAGACTGGACGATCCAGATCAGCAGGAGCTAATCGCCATCTACCTAACTTAAAACCTTAGTGGGTGTCTGGTACAAATACAACTAAGAATAAAGTACATATTGTCATAGTCTGTTGTACATGAGTTGCGATATGGCATTTCAGCCTGTCTGCTCCCGTCTTATCTTCTTCTCCAGCTTCTTCTGGCCCTTCATGCTCTTTCGAGGTCTCTTCCTCTGCTGGGCTGCCGTGACCAGAGGTTTGTTCAACAGCCATCCGTTCATGGGCTTGCGACATCCAATAAACCTGCCCTCTGGACTATAGACATCCACGATGGGCCAGTTTGGCTCATCGCCTGGCTTGATCGGAACAGCTGCTACACGGGGTGGCACGTACGTCTTCTGCCTTCTACTCGGATCCTCCCCAATGGCCTCTAGCCTTTCTAGCGCAGACAGTGCTGTTGTAGTTTTCGGCTCTGCTTCTGCTGCTGCTTCTGCTTTTGCGCCTGTTTGAGCCCAAGGCGATGACGACTCTGACTCCATACGAGACAAGTCTTCTTCAGCTACCGCTGGCCTGGTGAAGAGATCCTTCTTTCGTACTTGCGCTACCACTTCAACCCAGCCAACACCTTCGATGAGAATGTCAGTCGCCAGAACGCGGTAGGGCAGATGGTTGACCTTCAAACCCACGGCGTCCCTCCTCGTGAGAGGACCAGACCGTTCCTTGGTCACATCCCACTTGAGCGGGTACGAGCCCGCTAACTTGATCGTTTCGCCAGTACCAGTCGCTGTGATAGTATCGATATTCAGCTCACTCACTTGCCGCTGGAGCTCGTCCGCTTTTTCGGTGGCAGTCAAGTGTGGCTGGATAGGCGTGAATGCGTATGACAGAACAATCGGCCCGGGAACGCGAGGTGTGATTCGAATAAGCCCGCCGAGCAGAATGGATTTGCCCTGTTTGACGACCATTTGTTCCGGTACAATGCGGGATCGCATGAGTAGTGATGAGCGGTGGTCCGGCTTAACATACTTTTCTAACCCTGTTCTCTCTACTCCAGGCAAATCAATGAGCTCTCCCCGTCCGTTTCCGAATGGAACACGGATAGGTGATGCTGTTGTTCCCGGGAGATCGGAGACCAAGGGCATCGCCGGGTATTGGCTCTCGGGTGCAGCCGGAGGCAAAAGAGCAAGCTCGTCGAGGTCCTGTTCGTCCATTTTGACGCCCAAATCATCCCCCGACTCCTCAGAGCCTCCTGCCCTTGCCGACGTAGAACCTGTGTTGGTGACTTCCTTCCCATACATGTCGATCGCAATCTGGTGGCGACTCGGGTTCCAATCCATCCGGCCTTTGGGGAAAACGGCTTCAAACAACTGGCTCTTGCCTACGTTAACCTTGCCAACCATCCAGCCAGCACCACCCCGCTTCCAAATATCTTCTTTAAGCTCCTTGGTCCACCAACTTCTTCTGGCACTAACACAGTGAACATTGCCCAGACGAAGCTCTCTTCCCGCCCTTCCCAGAGCATCTCGCAACACTTCCCTCAGGTACGGCATCAGCCTGTCGACTCTGAACTTGATGGGCCCGAGAAGGTCTGCTCTAGTGATGATGAAGCTCATCTCCGTCTTCTGGTTGTGGAAGAACTTGCCAGCCTTGGCACGGCGGTTCTTTGTTCGCAATGGCATGAGATCCAGGAGTTGATGAATCTGAGGCAAGAGAGACATGGGGAAGTCGGCGGCGTCCAGGACGTGATATACGTGATTGTACTTATATGGAGACTCGGCAAGCGTATCTCGGATCGAGTCCATGGTAGGATGAAAGATGGAGTTTCCGGTCTGGTGGTGCATAAGGTTATGGCACCGATCGCACAGCGGCACTTTTAGGGGCCTCTCTTGAGCTACAATGAAGCATGTCAATCACGAGTTCCGGAAGGCGAGTTCAAGGGAAGTACATACGTTCGGGTTCTGGCTGGGCTGCTAAAGTAGGAGCAATGTCCTCGACGTCCAAGCCGAGCTTCTCTATCTCGGCCTCGTCAAACTTTCGAAGGACATCTTGATACACTCCCTCCTCTTCGCGGTCTCTGATAGCTCTCTTGCTCCTAGACTTCTCCAAGCCCAAGTACCAACGCACAGCTTTTCTACCTAAATCATAGTACCCAGGCTGGTCCGATGCGAAAGTTTGCGACAATGCGCCGCATCCTGTACATTGGGTAGGAAGATCTCTAATGGGCACAGGGTCGGGCTCGGGCACCCCCGAGGGTTCAATCAAGGCACTATCGGTAGGCTCAGCTTGAGTCTGTACACATCGCCGCTGAGCCTTCCATGATGGAGGAGGGGTTCGCAAGGTCGTTCGGGGTCGAGACAGATTATGATTATGTCGGTTGCCAAAGGCGGGGCATAAGAATATAGGTAATTGAAGAGAACTGGATCGCTCAGCGGTCCTTAATGAAGACCCGAGCCATTTGGTTGATATGGCACGGTGCATCTTTGGTTTTACTGCCCATGGACTTAGGGTAGAAGACGATGATGCCGGTGCCTTTTGAGGAAGCCGATGCGAAGCTCCCAAAATTTCCGGGCTCAATGATTGTTATCGGCAGCGATAAGGCGGGCCTAGAGCTCACCTAGAGCTAACAGGTGTGATGCGCCAATCCCAGCGCTGGTTTCAGCGCTAAATCCCCTAAAAAGATACAAGCAACCACTGGCAGGATCAACCTTCGGGCCGTATTCCATCAGAGAGCTTGGAAATTTATCGATTTGCGACTGTACGTCTACCCCATGCGACGAACGGTGACATAGCGACGAAAGCTGCCCAACTGCCACCAATTCACTGTTTGAGAGGAGCATCGTTGCTCCAATTCAGTCAAGATGGTGAACCCGGGAAAGCGTATGAACATATTAAAGGCCGTAAGTCGCCGCTACGGCCTGATAATGTCCTGGGAATAGCTTGCTAACTCGTCCTTGCAGAAGGTAGCCCTCCTCCACATATAAAGTCGGTACACACGAACGAAGGCGTATTGACATCGATGTTAGCTCCTGAACTTACGGCATGGCCCTGGCGCAGCAATTCTCCCGCCGGAGATCTCCAGATTACATATGGACTTCGCTTTAAGGTGGAATGATGGACATTTGGGACCCAGGTACGATTGGTCGGCTGCAGTCGTGTAGGAGAAAGCAGAGCAGCATTCTGACCGGGACATTACACAGGAAATTCTGGAAAGATTGTCTACCTCGGCTCAAATTCTGGAATCCAGCGATTCCCATGATCGTCAACCGGTCCACGAATAACGCCGGTCCAGCCACCCTATCCATCTACTTCCGCCAGGCGGCGGCGGCGGCCGCTGCCGCCCCTACCACACCCGCCGGCAAAGGAACCCACATAACGCCGCTGGCGCAGCAGCCGCACTCGAGCACGACCAACGAGTGCACCGCGCCGCCGCCCGAGGAGGGGGAGCGCGTCGTGACCATCGAGATGAAGCACCAGCACTCAGACTACATCCTGGCCGAGTTCCTGACCAAGACGGGCGCCACGGTGCTGCGGCCCAGCCCCGACGAGCTGAACGAGATGCGCCAGACCGAGGACCTCCGCGAACGCGCCGCCATCGACCGCTCCATCATGAAGAAGTACATCGACGACAAGCGCCGCGAGGAGAACCTGGTGGCCCGCGCGCGCGAGGAGGCCGAGGCCATTCGCCTGGCCAACCAGTAAAATCAAACCCGACGAAAGGAAAACAGGAAAGTTTACTGAGCAGGTCGATGGCGAATTCTGGGGAGGGGCGTTGGCCAGGGGTCGCTCTTGGTCGTGTTGGTTCCGCCGAAGAGCGAACAACAACAGACCGAGGACAGGCACTTGCCTGTAATGTACGACAAGGTGTAGAATATTGCATATACATCGTGCGTGGACCGAGCAAGGGAAGCAGGACGTGCCCGCATGTTTTGTACAAAAATGACGAAAATGGCATTTCTAAGAGTACAGCTATATAACCAACCAAAAGATGAACAATATTCAAGCAACCAACAAGGGACAGGACATACTGCGGCCAAGTGTACACAACCTGCAACAACGCGATGGACCCCACGAGTGACTGGAAAGGGCATGCATAGCTTCTACTACGTAGACATTTCTAGAGGATTGTGTTGATGAATGTTCACATGATATTAACTGTGTGTATTTTACGTCCCTTGAAGTCGTCACGGTTTCAGAAGAACCTGGCATGCTGATGAGAAATATCACTTGGAGCTTTTCATGATGTAAAACTGCCGTTGGTTGAGTATAGCATATATAATTATTCGTATCTCATACTGCGTTTCTCATGTCTGTTTGAATAGACCCATCCTTATCCATATTACATTTACAAGGAATACTCGGCACCATGTTCTCCCTTTCTTTCCCTCTTCGACTTAACACAAGACAAAACAGATAATACTTTAAAGCTCTACAGAAGAGAGACGGACCAGAAAAGCATTCATCGTTTACAACCGGGTATCGTTTCTCCCCCTCCTACTGTTGCCGCGTTTGTTGTTGTTGAGTTGGGCTTTTTTTAGACCTCCGTCTCAACATCAGGCTCGCGCCCATCCAGGGCCCCGAGCTTGGTGACGCGGCGGACAGCGTACTTGGCCTCGTCCTTGGCGAATTGGATGTTGCGCATGGGGCGCCACTGCATGAGGCCCCGGTGCTGGCGGTGCAGGTCGCGGCTCTTGTTGCGGTAGTCCTTGTACGCCGTGATGGGGTTCTTGCTGCCGCTGCTCTTGCGGCTGTGGCCCGAGCTGCCCGTCTGGTTCGTGCGGTTGGTCGTCGCCCGCGTCATCTCCGACCCCGCGCCGTCAACGCTCTGGGACGACGAATTCCGACGGTGGCCCGCTAGGTCGTCGTGAGCCGGCCCCGCTGTATCGCCGTCGGCGATGCCCAGGTCCGTTTCCTCGTGGCGAAGGCGGGTTGGTGACATGGGATCTTCGTGGCTGGAGTCTTCGTCCTCGTACATATCCTCTACTTCATCGTCTTCCTCGGGGTCGCCGGGCTGGCCGCCCATGAACTGGACCGGGTCTTTCCCGAACACGCCGCTCCAATCCGTGCCGTCCTTGGCGAGCCACTTCCGCTTCTCCTCCTCGGTTGCATTGGCCAGGACGTCGCGGCCCTGGGTCAGCGAGTCATCATGCAGCTGCTGGATGACCGGAGGGAGTTCCTTAGAGACATCCTCTTCTCGGACGCCCTCGGCGTAGCAAGCTTCCCAGGTTTCGATAGTCTCACGCGAGTCATTGTCGCTGACAAATCGGAGATGATCCTGGTCGGTACCGGCCTTGAACTTGGCACGGAAACGGAGCCGGCCGAGCTCCTCCATCTTGATATCGGGGATGGACTTGAAATTCTCCTCGGTGATGAAGTTCTGCGATAGTCGGACACCGTTATTGCATCGGAAAATCGGGATATCAAACTCCTGGTCCTCGCCGTCGACAATCTGCGACAACCACAGAGCTGCGTAGACGTCAACATGTCGTCGGCCAGCAGAGTGGAACTCGAAGAAAATAGGCGACCGGTAGCGATGGCGAACAGGCAGTCTCGGTCTGTAGTTCTTGTCATCGCCGCTAATGTTCCAGCTCATGGTTTCTCCCTCAACATTACACTGCTCTCTCTTAATCATTCCAGAACTTCCACCAGTGCGGAGCCGGAGCTTAATCTTGCCCTTGTCAGTGTAAGTTGAAGTGATCTGATCCGATGTGAACTCGAAAGTGCCAACGTCCCATCCAAGCTGGGGCGGCGGCAACTTCAACTCCACGGAACGGAACAAAAGCGAGATGCGGATTCGGCCAAAGCCCACTCCGCCATCCAGGGGATACCATCGAGTTGACTAAGCGATATTAGTATAAGCTCGTAACTTTTGACGCTGCCCAGAAAAACACTTACCTGACTAGCCGTCTGCAATACATCGGTCAGCTTCAATGGCACAACACCCAGGATGGGGTCATGCTGTCGGTTACGAGAGTCGCGGACCGTGACGGTAACAATAGCGGACTTCCAATCACGGACAAAGCGCTCCGTACCAGCATTGAAGATGGGCTTGGACGAAACGACCTTGGTTCGCGTCTTATAGACCAGCTCATCGTTCAGCAAAATTGTGCAGTAAGGACTCGGCAGCTTTTTGCTCGACTCCTCCTTGATCTCGCCAGCATCCTGAGCAGGTTCGTACTCCTTGCCACCCTTCCGCTTGCCGCCCTCGGACCCCTTGACGTTAGCAAGCTCGAGGTTGACGATCTGGTGGACGACGATGGACAGAATGCCCGATGGCCAGAGAGGGTCCGGAGGCGTGTGGATGACAGCGTCCTCCTCCGCAGTGTCGATGGCGCCCTTCTCATCTTGCAGTTCCTTCTTGTCGCGAAGCTCGACCGGCAGGCTATGGTCCTTGCCATCCGTTCGCAGAGCCGCGCGGAACTGCGTCTTTCCAAAGTAGCCGACCTCCCAGTGCAGCTCACCGGGCATTTCGCTGTCGGCCTTGACACCACGCAGCTTAGAGACCTGCGCGTACATTTTCCCCGGGTGTTGAATCAACTTCTGCATTGACAACTCGACCTTGCCCACGACGTCATCGGCAGAGGACCGATCCGAATCCCAAAGCTCCATGGAGAGCTGCTCGTCGGCCTTGATGAGGTCGGTTGTGATCATGAGGGCACATGTCTCCTCGAAAACAGGGTTCAGGTCGTCTTGGATGACACGAGTGCAGTACATGGGCTTGCCAAACTTGGAGAAGCTGACAGTCACGTACGGATCGGACCCACCGCCCTCGGAACCACGAGCGTCTTGCTTGGATAGCCCTGTTGCCTTGTGGATGCGAATGAATACAATTCCCATGGCGTTTGTTTCCTTTTGGATATCGTCGCCCTGGAGCATCTTGCCCAGATCCAGGGTCATACTCTTGGGAGCGACGTACATACTGCAAGCTGCTTTGACAGCCCAGTTGACGAAGTTGGAAATCACGGGTAAGTTGAGAATGTTGACTCCACGCTCGATCATGGGAACACAGCCGGCTTGGACCTTGGGGACACCCATGAGGGTAAATGTAACAGCTTTGAGAAACGGGGGCTCAGGAGTCATTTGCAATCTCAGTCGCACAGTCCCTACCAAGCCAATAAGTTCGACCCCTAGTTGTTTGTTAGCAGTGGTACTCCATATTGGGCGACTCGGTTGGCTTACAGATGGGCAGAGGGACACCGAACAACCCTTTCATACCCAGGTAGAAGATTAGTTGCATGCCCATGTTCTGGGGGTTGGTAGCGTTGCCGCTGGACTTGGGCTTCGCATGGTATGCAAAGGAGCATTCCAAGTTGTAGTAGTCACCACCCTCCTCGTCAGCAGCAAGCTCCTGAGGGTCCTTGATCTTCTCGTTATTCTTGTGCATTTCGTCCTTGATGTCCTTCATATGGACATCAGGTAGGGCCCGAAGACTGAGGATTCTGATGGGGTTGTTTCCCTGCGAAATATCGGCGACTTTGACGTTCTCAATGATGCCGGGTACGGAAGCTTGCATGACGTCCTCGAGGGTATCCGCAACACCCGAGAACATCTCGGGGTTAATTAAGCCCCAGACGATGCCGAGAAGCGTGTTCATCCACTCGACCGACTCGGGGATTAGATTGGCAGTGGCGAACTCGCCACGCTTCTGCTCGCTCGACCACTCGATGTCCCGGCCCTGTCTGACCAGGTCCTTCATCCATAGGAAGACACCAGAGGCAACGACAAGACCCAAGGGGATCAAGCCCAAGAGTCTGCCTCCGAAGAACTTCCCGATCAAGACGATGCCAAAGAATATGCCAGCGCAGAGAATAGTCGCCCGCTTTTCAATGATAACGTACATTGGGTCGTAGCTGACGCTGGGCGTCGGGTGAAATAAGATATTTGTCTTCTCTCCATGGATAGGGACGTCTGAGGTGGAGCCCGTGGCCACAGGGTCTGGCGGGGCTGTGACATCCTGGGCTTCTCTATACTCCTCGCCAGATTGTGTAGCTTCTGTCTTGACTGTGGTCTCCTTGTCGAGATTCGCATTCGGGACAGAGAGCTAAAAACGGGATCGTGTAAGCGAATCATAGCTAAATCGCGGCGGGAGAACGTGGATGCGGTACAACTTACCATGGGATTGTCCGCTGCCGACATAAAATCCGTTTCGACATCTGTAATCTCGACTTCCTTCCCAGTCACGGGGTCCGTAACGATCCGGCCTTTTGGCTTTTTCACCTCAGGCTTGTGGTCAGTGACGCCTCCATCTCGACCCTTGCCGGCCTCGATTTGAGCATCTCGTTCCCGCTTGTCGCGATCGAGAGAGGCCACGAATTCATGGATGTTGGGTACGCGATTGCGACCAGAATAGTGACCACCCGGCTTGTGTTGCAGCTCGGTCTCCATGACGAGCGCTGGCTTTTCGGGGTCACCAGCGAGAAGATAATTAGCTGGACGTTATGTTGTTGAGGAGACCGTAGTGTATCTTCTCAGTCAAAGATGGTGGGGTCGTCTCCTGCAGCGAACGTTGAGAGACGGCGGCTGTGATTGTGTCTAGAAATCGCAATCATTATATTAGTTGAGCACGAGTCAGTTTAACAAACTATACATACCTATTGGTTTTACGCAATTGCAACGTCAATCGGGTTCTTTCCCGATCAAGTAGGCTCAGCACAGGCAGCAGCTCTCTCTTCACCTCTGTCAGCTCTGTGACACTCGTGTGGGAGTAGGAGTAAGAATGGACTCCGTTAAAGATGTATATTAGGAAAGATATAAGGTAGGGGGGAGGGATGGTAGCCGGTCCATCTATCTATCTATCTATCTATTTTCTTCGCTTCGAGCAATGAAAAAGCAAGCTAATACTACGGTGCCAAGTTGGCGGCTTGTTGCATCATCGTCAGTCAGTCAAACGCGTACTTGTCTTTGACCAATTTCGATGTATGACGTAGGTGTGGTGTTCTGGGCAACAGTTGAAAGCTGGAGTACAAGGGGGGACAGGGGGGAGAAGAAAACAAGCTTGCACAGGTGGATACCCGCCTAATCAAGTCAACAGCTGAAAAGGAATTTACCCACGTCGCCTATACATATAGAAGTGCTGGGGGTTTTGGGAGTTCTAGGCACTTAGCAGCTTTGCTTAGGGGGCTAGAGGGGCCTCTGTGGAAGGCCGATCTGCTGATTGCTGCCACATCTCCCTCGCAGTAGCCTCGAAGCAGGTTTTCGATGACACCACCGTATATCTCATACAAGCAAACAGCCGTCCAGCCAAGCAAATAAAAGCAAAGACAATGGGATTGAATGAGCAGCCAGCAAACCTTTGGGCTTCTGAATAGACTGTAGTACCACCTGGCACCAACAGACTAAATACTGTAGTAGTACATACGCACTTACATGTCTAACCTAAGCTATGTGGATCGGTCGGGTGCGACTGAACATCCCCTCTCCCTCTCCCTGGTCCCACGGGAGCCGATCTACGACAAGGATCTAGCCATTCAGATTTGCGTCATTGGCGCTGAGTGAAACCAAATAGCACCTGCCTGGCATCGCGCTTCCCTTAGATTGGCGTTACCCATCGCCAATCGCATCGAAACCGAGTTGTACGTGAGATGACTACCACGCTCCCCATCCTTTCATTAGTTCCGTCAAGTACCCTGTCCACCTGTCCAGGAACATGTACATATACGCATACCTTGAGGGTCTAGACCTGAGGAAATATTATCCACCTACTTGGCGTGGAGAGATAAGATGTATACTCTTGTCTCGTGGATGGTATTTGTTCGTATTTGTCATGTTCTCGTCTGGCTTCGTCATAGAATTCAATGTACATTTTACCACCCCGTGGTATCCAACACCGTCCGTACTCCTTCATTGCCTTGCGCCATGCATATAAAAGCAATCCATCTCCATCTCCAGGGTCAGATTATACCGGCTGTGAAATGCATGCTACTATATGAATGCCAATCTGATTCAATTTGTTACTAGGTCGGGAGGGATCGGCGTATCCCTCCTCGATCCTGTTTCGGGGTTGATTAGGTCCATGGGCCCGAGCCGGTTGTCTTTCGTGACGTTGGAGGACGCGGCGGCCGGAACCGTCGGAGTCTTCAGGTCCAAGTCTATGCTATGCGGCGTGGTGGCTCGGCTGACCGAGGAGATGCTGCTAACGTCTGACATCTCCACGTCTGGCCGCGCTGCGTCGTTCTCGGATTCTGAGGCTTTAACGCTGACCTTGACTGCAGTCAGCGGCTCAAAGAGGCGGTGCCTTTTGACAGGCAAGGCGATTTTGGGGGTCGTAGCCCCTGCGGCCCTCACCGCCGCCATAGCCTCTCCCTCCTCGCCTCCCTCCTCCTCTTGGCCAATGGTCCACACCCATCTACGCTTCTTCTCCTTTCTCTTGCGTTTCTTGATGCCGCTAGGCCCGGGCGAAGAGATAGGGGGTCCCTGTCCCGAGTCCGGCCATGCGCCTTCGCATTTCCTCAAACGGGCCAGGGGTTTGTCCTCCATCGCGTGTTTCGTCCCCCGAGTAAGCCATAGTGAGATCCAGAGCCATTTCCGCATCCTCTGCGATGGGAGATGCCGACCAAGGGGATGCCTCTTCCACGAGTAGGTCTATGTGGGATTTGGTGTACTTCTCCGTCGTGATCGTTTGCGTCAATGGGCTTTCATAGCCCACACGCCGTGCCGCCTTCTCCTGTAACCGGAGTGACTGCCGCCTCGGCGAGACTGGTGTTCTTGCACTCGATGGAGGCAGTGGCGAGTTGCGTAATATACTGTGAATTCCTCGTGGGTGTGTATAGGGTGCCTTCAAGCCAAACCCATGCAGGGCTGTAGGCATTCTCCGTCGGCTCTGATGTGGCGAGGACGGAGCCGCTTGGCCCCAAGTATCCTTTGGTGCAAAAGAAAACAGCTTAGGCCCGGAAGGGTCCACGGAACCTGCTGAGAGCGGCGGCGTTGCCGTCATGGAACTGGGAAAGGTCATCTCCATGGGAAGTGTAGGAGACATGGGATTGGCCGTCAGCGGCGTATCTGGATACGTTGCCGTGAACGGCGTTTGTATCCGCTGGTGAGAGCCTTTCGCATTCTCGGGGTCTGTCTGGAGTCTCAGGACTTCGCTGAGATTGATCGCCGTCACTGGTGTTGACTGGACCGGCGTAGATCTCTCTATCGCTGTCACATAAACGTTTGACAGGGTGTTAAACGACGTCGGTGATTTCGGATCCGATTTACCCAGACTGCTGCCTCTCACATTCCTGACCATCGTCCCTGATGCGGGTTTGGTCTGGAGAGACAGTCGCGGTCTCTTGGCTGTGCTGGTACTTGCCATGGTCGTGAAATATAAACGAACAATGTGTCCGGGTATGCGAATGGATTAGATGGGTTGCGAGATGGTTCTCGGCCCGTGGCAGACGAGAGCTCTTTCGGGTAACCTCCCAGTCGGCCGGGATGTACCAAAACGGAGCGAAGTAGAAGTAGTAGTGAAGGCACTTGAGCCGCAGGAGGACGGGCAACAGCAGCTATATAATATAGATGTGCTGTTTCCGAATCGAAGGGACGGAGAAGCCAGGTGACAGCCAGAATGAGGGGGTGGTAGGGTAGGAGACTCTGGTCCAGGTCAACGACAAGCGCCTGGTAAGCAAGGGGCTAATGCGTATGCAACGTGAAAGAATCGTAGACGCGCAAGGACAGGTGGGAAAAGAAGCGAAGGGAGGGTATGATATGTTGTATCACATCGAATATTGGGACCAAGACTCCAGAATGACCGGGGCCAGGCCAGTCGCTGACTTGCCCGGTATGCACGCTGGGAGGCCTTCCAACCGTTTGGTTGGCTATAAAAAGCGAGCAGGGATGTAGCAAAGGATGGTGGCCGAAGGCACAAGCGCCGAGGGGCCCATGCCTAGAACCAGGATCCTTGCCCAAGTAAGCAAATCAGCAGCATCGTAAAGTCGGCTAACCATAGACTGAACGCGCATACGACCTGTTGGGACCGACCGCCTCTTGTCTGCTCGATCCTTTCGGCGTCTATTCTGGCTCGCTGGTCTGATGTCTTGGCGACCCAACTAGGGCTTCCCTGTTCCCCGCACACGAGCACAAGCGGGAGTCCAAGTTGCACCAGGACGACGAGGATGGCGATATTTGTCTGGGCTTTGTGGCGTCCTTTGTCAATCAAATTGGATTAGTTCGGGGAGATCAAGCCGTTGAAGCAGAAAGCCGATCTGAGTAAGGAGGAAGGAAGGGGGACACGACAGCATCATCAAAATGTGAGCATCCTTTGAGGCGCTGAATCGTCAAGTGCAATGGGGCACCATCCCAGTAATACGGATGACAGGGAGCTTGAGCCACGGACTGACAAACAAACCCCGGAGCCGCAGCAGAAGAGGGAAGGAATGCGCAGGCGAGAGTTGGTCCGATATACGGGATCCAAGGTTAAGCATGTTTTCAGCGATGCCATGACCTCCCCCACTAGGGAACCACCTTGCCACCCTCAAGACCGAAGCATCACGAAGAGTGTCAAGTGTCTCAAGTGCCCGGGCCCCGATTTACTGAGTCGTCATGGATCAGGTAGGTTAATGTAAAACGTGTAGTAATCTATAACACGAATCAGTGCTCCATCTATTTCTGGATTATATTGTTTGGTGTCTTGGGCGGTCTAGTGTGCAAAAAGGCCGAACTACCGGTTTTGTCGGACTTTTGACAATATGTTACTATTTTGGTGAATGTCTCCAGACCGATTCTATGTATGTAGGTACTTACATGCATGAGAATATTGGTACTTTTCCCTACCCGACCCGAACTTCTTGACCCGACTCAGCCAACCACCGCATTCGCCAGTTTGTCAGTTTGTCAGTTTGCCAATTTGCCAGTTTACCAGTTCGCCAGCGATCAAAGTAGACATGGGATCGCCCGATCCATTGATCGTTTGAAGCCAAATATAAATATATGTAAGGTTACTGTATCGCCTCGGCAGAAGACTGGAACACCATATGGCCCTAGTGTCTGCCGCATTACTGTAGTGCTTGGGGGGACGACGTCATCGGACAAACAGAGTGAAGCAAAGGCCAGGTATCAACAAACTGCACACTGCAATTATGGACGCCTAACGCCTATCGATATTGTAACTTGATGATGTCGACCCAATAGTAGAAGCGACTGGCGGTGGTTATCACCACATCTAAGTAAGATACCTACCATCGACCGTTCTTACTATTCCCTGGCTGCCTGCACACTAAATCAAACGCACGGACTGCTTTTATTTTCGGACTTTATCAAGCATAATACCTCTTACACGAATGGAGTCATCTCGTGGCTTCTAGCCGCGATACTGCTGCGTATGCTCACTCACACTACAGCTCGGAGGGACTTGAGAGCTCTCGTCATCCAGATCTATGGCTGATTGAAGAACAGTCTTCGTTACGGCCGAGCATGGCGCAAGATGACGACTCCCCTTTTGATGAGACAAACCCCTCGAACGACCAAGATCCCAACGCCAAAGGATGACAGGATTATATTGCACTTCGTAAGCTAGCCCACACCTGCGGCGCACTTAGATCCATTGTATGATCATCTAATTCCTAATCCGGATATGCTTCCCGACTTCTCAGGACTACGATTGCTTCTACGCAAGTGTTTTTGAAAATGAGAACCCGGCGCTAAAGGCACTGCCTCTGGGTATCAAGCAGAAGAGCATTTTGGCCACGTCTAACTATGTTGCTCGCGCGAGGGGTGTCAAAAAGCTGATGCTGATCTCCGACGCAGAGAAGATCTGCCCGGAGCTGGTGCTGAGAAATGGCGAGGACCTCACGCGGTTCCGCGACGTGTCCAAGAAGCTCTGGTCCTTCCTGCGCTCGCACTCCTGGAACCGGAAAGTCGAGCGGCTGGGTCTGGACGAGGTGTTCCTGAACGTCACCGACATCATCGAGTATAATGTGCAGCTGCTAAATCCAAACGCGCTTGCGCACTCCTTTTTTCAGCTGTCGGCGCAGGACCCCGAGAAGGGGTTTGGCTTCGATGCAAGTGCGTCTTTCGGCTGCACAATACCCCCAAAATGCCCCGATGCCGATGGTGCTACGCTCGGGAATCCATCCTACGCTCGCTTACTAGTTGCTTCTCACCTTGCTGGCTATCTACGACATAAGCTGGAGGAGGATTTTGGGTATACCTCCACTTGCGGCGTATCTACCAACAAAGTGCTGGCGAAACTAGCAGGCACCAAAAATAAACCCAAGAACCAGACGACCCTGCTCAATCTCCACGAGGGGGACGCCCTGTCGTTTATGGGCGAGTCGCCGATCCGCGAGATACCGGGTATGGGATTCAAAACCTCGCAGCTGGTGGAGAGTCATATCCATCAACGGCCCACAGAAGCCGTCCCTCACGACCACGAGTATTCCGCGAAGATCACCACGCGTGAGGTGCTTGAGCACCCTGGCATGTCCCCCGGTCTTCTCGAAAAGATCCTCGGTGGGCCGGGCGTGGAGCGTGGCATCGGCGACAAAGTTTGGAATCTGCTCCACGGCGTCGACAACGCCGACGTCAAGGAGGCGAGCGACATCCCGACACAGATCAGCATCGAAGACACCTACGTAACCAAGACGCTTAACACGCAAGCCGAACTGATGCGGGAACTGCATGCGCTGTCTCGCTCTCTGATCCGGCGATTGCGCGTAGACCTCGTGGTGGCTAATGATGACAGCGGTCATGCACCGACGGGTGAAACTGCTGTATCTGGGACGGGGACGCCCCAGAAGTGGCTCGCGTACCCAAGACGCTACGTTTGTCGACACGTGTGAAGTCCAGGCCGAGCGTCATCGACGGTAGCCAGCAGGCTCCTCCGCGGGATAACTACAATCGCAGTTCCCGGAGCTCTCCGTTGCCCACCTTTGTGTTCGGTCTCAAGGATGGCATTGACTACATAGCCGAGCGGCTTGCCAGCGAGGCCATCCTGCCCCTCTTCCGACGCCTTCATAGCGAACGTCAAAACTGGAACCTGGCACTTATCAACATTTGTGTGACCAACATGGTGCCCACGGGCAACGAAGACGGAAGCATCGGAGGTGGTCGGGATATCGCTAAAATGTTCAAGACCCAGGATGCTAAGCTAAAGGAGTTCACGGTATACAGCAATGACCTGCCAGCTCCGGTTGCCACTTCCCAGCCGAGCTCATCGAGAGAGCTCAGCAACTCAAGCGAGAACAGTGCTGCTGCGGCTGCTCAGGGGCCGACAGGAACTGCGGAAAGCGTAGCCAATGACAACGATGATCACGACCGGCAGATGGAAGATATCGAGGCAGAAGGGACGATGACGGCATGGGATGATGATGACAACGGTGAATGCCGAAGGTGCCCTGAATGTGGTCAGCGCATCCCCGAGTTTGCTATGAGTGCACACCGGCGATTTCACGCTCTAGGCGACTAACAAGATAGAAGTATACAACAAATATAGCCTCGTAAACCAAAGTGATTGTTGGTTTGTATTTGCTTAGTTAGGCTATATATACATGTAGTCGTTGCTTTTGACCGATCAGGTTCCAGATCACCTGCTTTATTCCACGCCGCATTTCAGCCTCCCAATGTTCCAGGTAACATGCCATCGCGAGCTGCCTAGGCTCTTCTTCCTCTTCCACCTCTTCCACATCTTCCACATCTTTGGGGGGATATCTTAAAACATCAATGTCAAATGACAAAACAAAAGCCACCGAGACCCATCCAAAACCACACAGAACAGACACGAGGGCATTCATTGATTAGTGTAAGTGGTATGTATTGCTGCAATGCAGCACCACAAAACGACAACAGCATGCAAATGCAGTTCAGGGGACGGGGTGGGATACTCTCTCTTCTCCCTCGTGGCTGTGCCTCCTTCTTTCATTCTCATCCGCTACGTCAATTGTAAGTAGAAAAGAAAAAAAACAATTCGCCGGAGCAGAGTGTCTCATGCTCACATGCCCCTATCCGGGACACAAAGGTATCAAAAACAAAAGCAGGAAGGCGCCGCCATAATCTTCTCAAGGGGTAGGGAAATGGACACGGCCACCCCTATAAATTCGATATGCTCCGGGTGACGCCTAATTCCATGTCTCAAATCCAGCCTGGTAAACTCCTACACCTGGGTTTAGCACCCACTTAAGCTTTTCCTCTTTCCGTCCTCGTCATCGTAAGTAAATATAGGTGCATATCATCATGATGTGCCAATGCTAGGACTTGCTAGCTGGAATATAGCTCGTTCTCCTTCAGTATCTCATCGAGCCATTCCCCTGCTAGCTGCAGCATCGCGCTCTTACTATAGCCGCCGTTTTTCAGATTCGGAACAATTTCCTGAAGATCGTCAAAGCCCTCTTTTATCAGTGTACGTCGCTTCTGTTCGCTTCTGATATGATTACTTCGTTTTTGCTCTTCAGACAGATTTTCCCGCGGAGGTTTCGCGCCATTAGTGTTGGACTTCCGCCGCTTGCCTGGAGTGTCATCTGCCAAGGACGTGTCCTCGGCCTTACTAAGGTCGATCTTTGATTTCCTCTTCCTTGCGGCCGCCTTCGTAGGAGCAGTGGACGGGTCTTCTCCATCCTCTTCGGCGGTGGCGTCTTCATTTGCTTTGCTCTTTCGTCGTTTCCGGGGCAGCACGTCAGAATCCTTTCTTCCAACGCCGTTCATGTGACCATTGCGCATGCCATCAGCGCTTGATTCCCCATTCACCAGTGGGCTTGAAGGGCGTGTATTTGATGTGCTGTTGCTGAGTTGTAGGCACTCGATGTACTTGATGCGCTCGTGTTCAAGGGCCGGGGCAGTCTCTCGTTCCGATGCTGGTATAAAGGAGTGCCCCCGACCAAAACTGGTATCCGAGCCCCATTGCACGTCCTCGGGTACTTGAACAGCTCTTTGGTTGCTGTGGATATGCGGGTTATTAAACGTCATGCTAGCAAACATATGATCGCTACTACGTTGTTCTGGAATATGTCCCACTGTCGTTGGTATTGGGACCGAGTGCATGGAGCCAGATCTCTCATGGTTGAAGTGGCACCGATGTTGAGCGACTGGGTGGCTTGGTGGAGGTCCCATGGGTTGTGAAGGGAGTATGTGACCGTGACTGATGCTGCTCGGGCGCCCCGGGTGGCCGTTGTGGAGGGCAGTCAGGACAGCGGCAGCGTCAGCAGGCGTGCTGTGCTCAATCGACGAATGTAGCGGTGGGTGCGGTGCCTGTCGTTGCGGCGGCGGTGGAGGCGGCGGGCCCATAAGGCTGGAGGCTGCGAACTGAAAGACATCATGGAAGTCGTCGGCGTCGGAAAATTCTATTACAGAAGACATTGAAGGGTGAGCCGGCTGTTGTCCATACGACGTTGCAGTGCCCATAAACTGTGGCGGCAGATCTTGCCACGCGTCACTGAAAGCGAGGCCTTCACCGAACGCTATACCACTGTACTGATTGGATTCTATTTGGTTGAAGAAAGTGCTGATCAGGCGATCATCCTCAAAGGTAAGCAGTGGCGCTCCGGGCGCAGGCTCCGGGGGCTGAAGGAAGAGGCCATCATCGGTTGAAAATGAGTCTGGACGATGTTAGTATGGCGACTTCAACGTCTAACAAGACCAGATTCACGAATATATCACGTACATCCGAACGGCCCTGCGCCGTCAGGCGGCTGCGACGAACCCATCCTGGGACGCTGTATTGCTAGCATGGGTGCTTCTTCTCGGCGTCAAGGTCGAAAAGGACTCGTCGTGCAAGCGCAAGCGGCAGAGACTCGAGGGCAGTCAGCGGTCGCCTGGGTGGTAGATTCAGCAGCAAGTCAAGAATCTACCAGATGTCGAATCTGGCGAAGGGGCTCGTTATGGACGGCGGGCCGGTTAGAGCGGGAGGGCAGTGGACTGCAAGGATCCCCGATGGTGAACAGTGCTCCCAGATCCTGTCCAGCGGTTGTTTGGCAAGGTGCGATGTAGTCGAAGTTTGAGCGCGGAGTAGCGGGCGAGAATGGCATGTGCTCGTGCGTATGCTCGCCCCGTCGCGGTGGTTTAGGTGCTACCTTCTAAAAGTATATCTCGCGTGGGAGGATGCTTGACGGCGGGACGTGTAGCAAAAGGGCTCCTCCTGGGACCGACTCGGAGGGGTGGATAGAGATGTCGTCTTGGGTCGAAGTGGTATTACGGCTGTTTGCTCGGAATCGGGACAGTAACGGCAGAGCGTGTATAGGTAGGGATGCTGCACATTGCTGTACCAAACATCGTCATGGCCCGAGCATAATATCCGAAGGGTCGTGGGATGCTCCAAGGAAGATGATGATCAAACCAGAACAGAGCAAAAGTGCCCAGTACATTTGGGGTCTAAGAAATTGGGGATTCGGAGGAGGCAGGATGCTGCCGTGCCCTATTGGGCGGATGGAGTAGTTTGAAGATGGGCAGGAGAAGGAGTCCAAGCCGTAAGTAAGCAAAGCATGTAAGTAAGTAAGTATGTATGTATGCGGTACCGATGTAGAAAAGGTCAGCCGTAGGTATTATGACATGCAGCAGCAGCAACGAGCGGCAGTGATCCCACCCCCGGCGCAAGTCATGGTACGTGGGATGGTATTCCGTTGCAAAGGGCGTAAAGGGTGCGGTGCGGCGGACCGGGTCTCGAATCTATATCAGGACGGAGTACTTGAAGACGACCAGAAGGAACTGCATGAAAAGCATGGGAAGTTGGTCGCGCGAGGAAAAAACAAAGCGATGGGACCTCTCAAGTTCTTGCAGATCCAAAGGGAATGAAAGGCTCCTCTCCGGGCGCTCGAGGTCATTCACTGGAGCAATGGAGAAAGCCGAAACGACCCCTACTACTCCGCGCTGGCGCACTTGCCTTGCAGCTCAACAATCAAGCCACAGCCTATTGGGCAGTGGAACTCTTTTTCGTCCTGCCTCGCCGGGACTAGTCGTAGGTGGCTGCTAGTCTTGTCGATTAAATGCGTATGTTTTTATTCATTTTTGTACTACTTTGTAGGTAGAGTTATGTGCACGCATCAGCTTGGTGATCAGCTTGAGTTGCTGCTTTGGTATGGAGTCGGCCGGTTTGGGAGAGATTTCGATCAATGGGACACCAGAAAGGTAGGTCGTGGGTGGATATACAACTGCCCATCTTTCAACCCTGATCCTATTATAGAACTGAGGCGCGATAAGTATTGCCTGAGAGAAGTGTCCACTTGGATTCCATAATATGCAACACATCTATTGCAGTTGGCGATAGCTCTGCCCAGCCCAGGGAAGAGCCGTCATCTCATGTTTTGCTCATGTTGCCCTTTTTTTCGTGGGTGGTAATAACACGAGAGCATTAACGTCGAGACGCGGATCAGCAATGGCAAAGGTACCCGAACGGGCATAGATCCCGTGCCGTAGTACCCCCGCCGAACCGTCGGGGGACTCTGGGGTTAAAAACATCCACTACATATCTGACTGGACTTGTCCACGCTTTCAACACAGACAGATGTACGTAGAATTACAATACGCTACGTGGAGCATATATAATTTATGTAGTAGTAGCATTAGTAGTAGATGATTCCTGCAGTTCCCTACGTGCATGCTTGCATGTATGCGTCCTGAGAGTTAGTTTATTTAGTAGTGGCATCGTCTGTACATCCATGGAGCCTGTCGCATAACAGATGAGCTCGTAAAATCGGAGTTATTATGAGGTCTGATTCCATGACATGTATTTACTTCCTGACTCACCTACTCGAAGTAGTCAAGTGTCCGGTGCCTGCTAATACGTCCCCGTACCGCACACCCCTAATAAAACTGCTCTCTCGATGCTCGAAAGCGAAAGCGACTTGGCTACTCGACCCACCTGTTTTCACATGTCAATCCATCACGCCCTCCTGTTGGGTACCTAAAAGTGGCATGTAATTAATGTCTATGCACTGGCTGGATGCTTCTCTGAAAAGCACACACCTCAAGTTATTACTTATGTAGTCATTCCATCATCACACTAGAATGAGGCCAGCGGCGCCGAGTGGCTGTCCGGGTCCTTCTAACAAGAAAAGAAGCATCGTGGTTCTGCACGCACGTAGCTTCTCACCCAAACACGTCAACATTCCCCTTAGCTTCTTCATCTTGGGGCTGCTGCGCGTACCGCGTCCGTCTCTTCTCACCCATTCAGCCCCCGGTCTGGGACTGCGTCGGAACTTCGAGGCTCAACTCTTCTGAATGCATGAGTTCTGTGCGTTCATGTAAAGAAACCATCGGCGTACGAATCGACCCGCGATCAATGATTCTGTATAGTCGAACCCATAAGACATTAGACTCCGGACAATATACATGAGCACATCGTTTGGTCGGTATAGCCGTCTCCCCGGAGCATCCGATCGTACTCCGCCGTCGCTGTCCAGAGTGTCGGCAGGCTTTCCGGAGTGTGCTCAGGCATGCCATGCTTGCATTGATCCTCATGCAGCTTCAATATTGCGGCTCGGCCCCGATTACCGTATAGGAGTTTTCGTACGTATCGGAGCCAATCTATGCAAATGATAGCAGTCGCTTGGCGGCATATTCAGATCTCGACACCCCCTTCTTCTAGCGTATAGCTCGGTTGGCCAAGGCCGATCACAACACACACCACACACACATCCAGGTATTTCTCGACCCCTTTCCTTTTTGCAGGTGAGAGTGATGTTGAGTCTGTGGTTTTTTATGCAACATAGCTGCTCAGCCAGAAAGCTCTCTTGGCCAAACCAACAGTCCCCCGCTTGGCATTGATGCAAACTGCCGGCACTCTTCTTCTTCCTCGGCCGCTGCTTCGGCCTTGATTTCTGGGCCATCGACATTCGGTCGGTCTTAGCTTTCTTTTTAGCCCCTGCCCCGGGTTTTCGTGTCTGGAGAAAGACCAGGATCACTCTTTTATGAGACATTCTCGGATTTCTTTTATCTTGAAAAGATTTGGGCACGGCCGCTGCCTCCCGATGTTGTCCAATTGCTTGGGTCATGCAAAACGGTCACTCACACTCTACGTTCCCTCCTACTTTCACCGCCCGGTGCATTAGCTAGCACCCTCGTCATATTGCGGCAATGACATATTCACTGCAACCTCGGTCTGCCAGAGGAGGTTCGCAGAAATGGGGCAGGTCTATACCCCCTCCTCTGAAGCCACTGGTACGCGCCTATGCCCTGGGCTACGCGTCCGTGGTCGTACCGAGGCTCTTCAACTTGGTTCTACAGCAGGTTACCACCAGGAAGAGCAGGGGTGGTCCGGATAATGGCGCGCTGCAACCCCCGCGCGAATCTCCTGTGGTATCCTTGCAACGCATCCTTCGAGCCGGTCTTGATCCCCAGCGCTTCCCTGCCTTCTGTGCAACTCTTGTTGGCGGAAGTACGCTTTTGGAGGTAAGTGGAACTCATGGTTCAAGCTGCTTACTTAGAAAGCTTCGTTTACATCACTGTGGCTTATCGTATTCAGCCAGTAGCTTGGTCACTGACTTTATGTGCTAGATCCTACTCCGGAGGCTCTGCACTCGTATACCGGGCTCACTTTCTGTTGCTGCTCGCAAGAGGTATGTTATACTCGTCCTTAGCAACTCCTATTAGAGTGCAAATTCGTAGTATATTGCCATTTTGTTTCTGCTACCCGTACTGATCGCTCTGTAGATTATCGCAATGGCTAGCAACCTTCACTGCGGCATGGTTCAGCCTC
Organism: Apiospora phragmitis; assembly: GCF_038363925.1. Lineage (NCBI taxonomy): Eukaryota > Fungi > Ascomycota > Sordariomycetes > Amphisphaeriales > Apiosporaceae > Apiospora > Apiospora phragmitis. Next base: position 3,481,474 of record NW_027117400.1, on the reverse strand, counting down.
AAATTACTGCAGTCTAAGGCGAGTCAAGGATTTACAGAGACAGTTCCTGCAGAAAAGGACAACAACTCGAACAATACGCCTAAGACAGTCAACTATGCCGGCAAAACACTGGATCTATCATTATTCGCCTTTTGCAGAGCACTTGATGTGATGATCGGCGAACTATGGGCGCAAAGGCGGACGCGGCGAGTCGCCAACCAGCAATGGACCAACGTAAGCACCGGCAATAAATCTATATAGTCTATGTCTGGATACTGACAACTCCTCAGATTGAGACGGCTGTTTCGAGATTAGCTGATCCGTCAATGTTTGCTGTCTCGTGTGCCTTAATCATGTGGTCATGGTTCTATTATCCCTCGAGATTACCGCGGACCTACAACAAGTGGATAAGTTCGGCCGCTTCTGTGGACAAGCGACTCATCCAAGCCCTCCAACGCTGCCGCACAAAGGAGCTGCACTACGGAGAAGATACAGGCCAAGCGCCACTGCTCCAAGGCATGTGCCGGGACTACAAATGGCCACTGCAGTGGGGAGACCCAGCCGTAGCCATCCCGTTTCCCTGCGAGGTCGTGCACATGGGATGCGGCCCGTCTTGCGAGTACCACGCCCTGTCGCGTTTCTGCCGGTCCTTCCGGTGGTCCATGTTCACGTATCTGCCCCTGAACCTGCTTCTCGTGGCACGGAAGCCGAGTTTCCGCAAGCTCAAGTACGCCCTGCTATCCGCGGCGCGATCGTCGGCGTTCCTGGGCGCCTTCATCACCTTCTTCTACTACGGCGTCTGCCTGGCGCGGACCCGGATCGGCCCCCACCTCCTGGGCAAGGACACACAAGCCCGCGACCGGATCGACGGCGGCCTCTGCGTGGGCACGGGCTGCTTCGCCTGCGGCTGGAGCATCCTCCTCGAGAAGCCCGGCCGCCGCAAGGACATGGCCCTCTTCGTCGCGCCGCGCGCCATGGCCACGCTGCTGCCGCGGCGCTACCCGCTCGACAAGCAATGGCGCGAGACTTTGGTGTTTGCGGCCAGCACCGCCGTCGTGTTCACCTGCGTCCTGGAGAACCCGACGCGAGTCAGGGGCGTGCTGGGCAATGTTCTGAACACGGTGCTGAGACCCTGAGTTGGCTACGTATCTACGGACGAGGTGATGGTTTGGGATGTTCTGTTCTTGGTTTGTGTTACATATTGTAGATATATATATGAATTTTCTGGGTAAGAGGTAGGAAGGCTAGATGCCGGCTGGTTGGCAAAATGTTATTGTACGATAGAACTGCTCATGATCTAACAACGCAAACGTACGTTATTGTTTTGTCTAATATTAATCATCAAAAGGCAAACTGAAGTATACGTAGTCATGCCCCGATCACCATGTGATCCTCATTATGCAGACCAAATAAATGGTAGCAGAGTACAAGAGCCAGCGTTATGGCACGCGGCAAGCCGTGGGGTTGTGCACAGCACACCCATTCTTGTCTCATAGTACAGATCCACGCCAGCGTTCAGTCAGTCAGCTTGCCATCTGGCGAGTCCACTCTCGACCCAACCAATCATGACCTCAGCCAGCAGCACACTCCCAGCACAAATACGCAGACCAGAGCATCATTGCGCACCGTACTGAACATCTGGCCGTAGCGCAGCGCATGCCGGATGCCACTGCTCAGGGGCGACGGAAGGAAGCCCACGAGAGTCCAGGCGATGCCCGAAGGCGGGCTGCGGTGCTTGTCGAGGAAGTAGCGGGACGTGAGCAGGATCGCCTCGACAGACGAGAACAGGTAGAAAGAACACCGAGGCCGACTTGCGCAGGTCCTCGTCGTCGTGGAGGGCGAGCATGTCGCGCTCGCTCTTGAGGCCCGTGAAGGTCGTCGACAGCGCCACGTAGACCCCCAGCCCCAGTGCGAACACGGCGTGGATGATGCGCCAGATGTTGGCCGTCTTGTCGGCCACGGCCTGCGCCGCCTGCTGCATGTTGGGGTCGCCCGCACCGCCGAGACCGCCCAGCAGCGACTCCATGCCGGTCCCAGCGAACGGGTTGGCTCCACCGCCGGCCATCATCTTCTGCAGCATCTGCATCATCGGGTCGTTCTCCATGCCCTCCATTCCGGGGGGCATTGGTGGTGGCATGCCTGTCGGTGTGCCTGCCCTAGCGGGGTCCACGAACGGGTTGTGCGACGGCGGGGTGCCGATTCCTGGGGGCGCGGCCCGCTCGAAACCCAGCATCATCTGGCGGAGGTGCGCCTCGGACATCGTGGGCTCGTCGCCGGGCGGGGGCGCGCGGCTGGACGTGCGCGGCGCATAGTAGTGCTGTGATATGTCGACTTCTTCAGGATCGTCGTGGTTGGGGGCTGCCGTTGGTGTGTTTGTCGCTTGCGTTGCCGCAGGAGCTGTGGTGGTATTGGCGGGTTCGGTGGCAGCAGCAGTAGTAGTAGGTGGTGTTGTTGCTGCTCGGGGTTCGAGATCTTTTGGGGTTTTATTAGTTAGGGCCAAAAGTTGCGTCAGTCAAGTGTTTTTTTCCTTCGGTTTTTCTTACCTCGTGGCATACCACCTCCGAGTCCAGTAATCTTGTTCAATCGTGCCATGCCACCGGCTCTGATCTTGGCCTCGCGACGCTCTTTGCGCAGACGTGTCTGCTCGGCCGCGCGAGCTGCTGCGGCGTCTTCTGGGGCCTGTACCGTTTCTGTCATGATGCAATATTTGTATCTCCGCTGCTGTCGCGTATGCGCGTGTTGGGCCGTATTTAAACGCTCGCTTTTCTAGTCACCGACAGACTGGCAGTGGTGTGCGAGAAAAGGGTTTTGGTAGGTAAAAGCAGGTGGTGAATGGTGATATTGGTAGGCAAAGTCGTTTGCGGTTGGTGCTGGTTACCTAAGAATGACAACTGCCACATCATCTCCGATAGCAACGATAGTTGATTACAGCACCGAGGTGGGGGTCATGAGCAAACTAATAAGACCGCTCCGCACCGGACCAAGGCATTGGCTCTCCCTCTACTCTGCTCTAATTCCTCAGCTATTTATATCACAACTTAAAAATTCGGAATCAAGAGCAGTTTCATATGTTTGATGAACCCCGATATTTATCATCCGTTTGCCGAGTACCTTCCTAAGCGGAACATTCATTGCTATGGTGCCTCTCTGGACATCCGGAAGTCGAGCCTCATATGCACCTACAGATTGGGTTTCATCGTTTCCTTGATCCTGGATTTGCAGCTCTGGCTTTAGCTTTGGACTCTAAAAGAACTGGTTAGTCACAGTATTATTCAGTGCTCACCCAAAATCGATTCGGTGACGACCAGAGATATAGCTGTCTCATCAGTATTAAATGCGATTTCTCAGAAAACCAAGTGCTGACATGTATATTGATTCTGGTGCCCCATCCCTGTACGTGACACTTGAAGCTATGCTGGTGTCCCATAGTCTCTCCCTCGTCGAGAGACAGGTCAGACAGGATTAAGCGGTCAGCTTCTCAGAGGCAGCTCGCCTTGATTTGTAATGTATTGAATTGAGTTGTGATATCCGTCTGTGTACCGCGCGGGTACCAAGTAGGGGGGAGGCACCAGGGCCATGTTATATATAGGTATAGTGGCTACGTGCACCAAAGCTCCTTATACTTCTCCTCTATTAAACTATCATTCTTGCCTCGAAGCTCCCTACGATGCCAGACCATAGATACCGTGTTGATCATCGGCGCCGGTCCGGGAATCAGCGTCTCTGCTGCCAGAGCTTTCCAAAATGCTGGCTACAATGTTGCCATCGCATCTCGGACTCGGCACGAGAAGGCCGATTCGTCGAGGCGGCATTTCGTTTTCGACGCCGTTAAGCCTGGTACCGTGAGAGCATTGTTTGCGGAAGTGACGGCTGCCCTAGGGCCACCGAAAGTTATTATATACAATGGTAAGTGTTACCAGCAGCAGCCCATGTGTGCTCCATATACACACATCAGATATATTTGCCTGCACATACTCACTCTGATGCCGGGCATCTCTGTATACTTCATATGCGTATCAGACATTCTCCATTCAGAGCATAGACTAACATACAACAGCTGCACATCATATCGCTACTGAGCCAGAGGAGCCCTTTGGCCTGGATCTTGACCAGGCCCAGGAACTAATGACAGTCAACGCCATAAGCACGTACGCAGCTGCCCACGAGGCCGTAAAGGGGTTTGAGAAGACGGGACCGGGAAGCACGTTCATCATGACCGGCAACAAGCTCAAGACCGTCGCGCTGCCCGGCGTTCTCTGCTTCGGCATGGGCAAATCGGCAGCAGCACACATGATTCAGAACGCCAGTAACTCATACAAGAACAAGGGTTACAAGTGAGTTTACCTACTATCATGGAAGCACATCGCGGGTCTCTCCGTACATTTCCATATGAAGCATTGCTTCCTGATCCAAGGAAACTGACTGGTTGGTCTAGGTTCTACTATGCGGACCGACGCCAACCGGATGGTAGCCATACTGTACCTGTGGGCGGTGAGGCGCATACCAAGCTGTATCTTGAACTTGTAAAGGATACGGAGCAAAGACAGTGGGATTGCACGTTCGTAGACGGCCAAGATTATGTGAATTTCTCCACCTAGGGCTCAATGAGCAGTGATGGGGCGTTGCAGTTGAATATGCCACTGGGCCAAAAGCCGACGCGCCGACATTGACCCAAATGGTATATCGGTATGTGTCTTGTCAGAACCAACAGTTGCTGCAGGCTTGAGCTGCGTATTAGGAGCTGAGCTCGCATTGATATTTATACCAGAAGCACCCCAGCTCTGCGGGAAACATTTTAATATCAAAACTTGCTGCTTGAAGGATGTGTACACTCATTGTGTATATACAAGGACTTTGAAGTTAACTGGGGAACTGGCTATCGACCATATCACTACTTGATACTCTCAGTGTCTGTACCCCAAGATTTACAACAAAACCTCGCGGAATGTTGCATGTATACACGCAGCGACTGACGCGTAGTTCGTCTTATCGTTGATACTAAATTCGCGAATACAGCAACGGAAACCTGGGGGCTGGAATGGATCGGAGCATAGATAGCATGAGGGGTTCGTAGCACAAGGATAACAGCACATGGAACGTCACACTGCATTGAACGGGGACAAGCCACACGTCATAGGGTTATGAACCGCCGTCTGACGTGCATCCATAACAAACTCGCTAATACAAAAATCATTTTGGTCTATCTATTCGGCCCGAGTCTCCAACGCCCAGCTCCCGCTCGTCAGCGCGTGGAGCAGAACCGGCTATTGTAGTTGTAGTCGAGCGCCGTCATCACACCGGCAAGGTGGAACACCGTGGCCGCCACGACGATCAGGTGAAATATCTGATGTGAGGACCCGAAAATGTCGAACCGTCCCGGCCAGAATTTCTCGGGAATCGCATCTCCTACAAGTTAGAAAACCGGGCGTACAAGCGAGTTCGGCACCAGGGGGTGGGGGCTTTCTGTAACTCACTCCGTAGATGGCAGCACTCATCAAAAACAGTACGCCCTCAGTCATGTAATACGGCAAGCCAGACTGCAAGGCCATCTGGGGAAGCCAAACTTGATACCACCGTGGACGAAGGGAGCAATGCCGGCCAAGCCAGTGCACACGAACGTGAGCAACCGCAGTGTACGCCATTTAGGCCCTTGAAGCTTCGGGTGCACTAATACAATGACGGATACTGCACCTAGTGCTCCGACCTGCCCATTTCGAAGTGAGTCAGCTATTGCGTTCCGAAGTCATGATACAAAGAAATGCAGGAAGGGGGAGGTTGATAGGGCTCCGCACCGTTGCCCAGTATATCTGCCGTAAGTCTGGCTCGCACCAGAAAGTACAGTATATACTCGAGAAGAAGGCGCCCAGGATCAGGATGATGATGCCCAAGTAATCCAGCTTCAGGCACTGAGCCTCCACCCGGTGGGAGTGGTTCATAAGTGTGTGATACATGGCCGAGAGGCCGAAGCAGACTGTCGTCGAGAGCAAGAAGAAGGCGATAATCAGGTAATCCCCTAAACTAACATGGCCGTATCGGAATGGCAGTGGCGCAATCAGGTACAACTCGCCCAGAAAAAGAAGGACAGCCGGGATTAGATGCGAGTGAATGTTGACCAATTCGTTGTGCAAGTAGAACCAGCTCTGAACACATTTCTTTACGGATCCCGACTCCGGGCGGTACCCTCCCCGGACGAACTTGTTGTCTTGTGCCCATTCTGGGATCTCGTCGAAGAGCAACAGTTCAGGACGCTTCCCGTGGGTCGGGGATCCATAACTTGCAGCATCAGCGCTGAGTTCGGAGACAGTCCGCTTTTTTTCGGAATCCGTAAGATTACCATCTTCGACGATAGACATGTTTTGTTATGTTTTGATAATCAGGGGGGGGGGGGTAAATCAAGACAAAAAAGGCATGCAATAACAAATGGAAACAGAGCCAACTGTCATGCTGTTGTTGTTCCTCTGAAATATAACAATGGCAATGTGAAATTACGTGCAACGAGAAAAAGGAGAAGACGGGAAATCACGAAGTGCCGTAAACGAGACGGCAGGAGACGGTTGGACGATTTTATGTACTTGGGCCATTAGGGTGGGAAAAATCACCTGTTAACCGACCCTCCGACGTCTGGTCTGGGCTGCTTTCGATCGCCTTCAGCACCATGTATTAGGTATGGGCCTGTAACAAGGGGTCCACCATGACGGAGGCGAGGCCATCCATGGGGATTCATCTGTTGTTTCCATTGGGCCTACCCCATGGCCTCCCCCATCGCTGCTTATCCAAATGTTGTTTCTGGAAAAGGCAACTCCATATTCTCAGGTTGCCGTGGTGTGCCGTATTGCAACTCCCACTGCAGCAGCTACGTAATCGTGGACCAGTGGCGTGCAGTTGAATGGCATTAAATGGCTGGCCGCATAAAGCCAAGGGGTATTGTGAGTAGGTAGGTACTGTATGAAGTAGGACGCCAAGAAGCTTCCTGCCCTCAACTCCATTGCGCCCTGGGAGAGAGGTGTATGTATGCATAGAGACCTGCTTTAGGTGTATAACTACGTGCACATCATATAAATATCGGCAATATAGTTCTTCAGGCACTGCCCTGCGATGTGTAATGTAATAGTTCACATCATCTTCTGGACAAATAAAATAGCACGCTTGCTGCGCCATTCCCGGCCGGTTGTCAGTCGAGCCGCATGCAGGCTGTGAGACATGGAACGAAAGCGTAGGTTTCTTTTTATTATGTGGAGGACAGATGTGCAGTGGTAGTACGTCAGTGCATTGCAATGTAAGGGGAAGAGGGAAAAACTGCAGGGTGTCGGGGTGTGTAAGTGCGATACGGCGAGACGGATTCGAACTGGCAGTGGGAGAGCAGCAGGTGGCTTGGCTTGAAGCAGCTTAGCGCACACTCCAGTTGCATCTGTCTAATCTACCCATCACAAAGAGAGAGAGCTCATCAGTTTGAACCTCCAGCGTTTTTCCAATTGGTCCAAATTGGTTGCGGACAGGTGGTGACTACACTTTGGCATTTGCTTGGGCCAATCATTGAGACCAAGGCCAACCACCAACCAAGATTGATAAGTCGGTCGGCTACCGGGGTCTGCTGGACAATGCCCACATGTCTGCCATTTCGACTACTACCTGTACGTACATAACAACATACTGTACACACACTCAACAATAAAGCTACAGATCGTGTGATTTGGTCATTCTGTCCATTTCAAAAGCCCACTATCAAGCATCCCCTCTCTTGACCACCCAGACCTTGCTGCCGCGATGGCATAAGTCCTGCCGACCTGCACAACCAGATCTATAATAAATTGCTTCGCATTTCTTCTGTTGCTTGCACACCAACCAACTTAACATGAACGGCCATTTCGCCTCCGTGGGCGACGAGCCCTCCAAGGCTCACTACGAGCATGGTATCCAAGTTATCGACGGTGACAAGGAATACAAGTAAGTCGAACCCCCACTTGAAGTGCCTACTATCCTAATCTAACCCTTGTGCTCTTTGCAGCTCCTCTTTGAACAAATATCTCGAGGGGACCGATGTCGCCGAAGCGGGCTTCAACTACCACCTCATCTCCGTGTTCGGCTCCCAGTCGACCGGAAAGTCAACCCTGCTAAACCACCTGTTCGGAACCGATTTCAATGTCATGTCCGAGACAGAACGACGCCAGACGACCAAGGGAATATGGATGTCCAAAAACAAAAAGGGCTCCATGGCTGAGAACATTATGGTCATGGACGTCGAGGGAACCGATGGCCGCGAGCGAGGTGAAGATCAGGACTTCGAGAGGAAGAGCGCCCTGTTTGCGTTGGCCACCAGTGAAGTTCTCATCGTAAACATCTGGGAACACCAGGTTGGCTTGTACCAAGGTGCCAACATGGGCCTCCTGAAGACGGTCTTCGAGGTGAATCTACAGCTTTTCCTCAAGGATAAGCAATCGACGCCCAGGTCTCTCCTGTTTTTCGTCATCCGTGACCATATTGGCAACACTCCCCTATCGAACCTCCGAAACACCCTCATCCAGGATTTAAGCACGCTCTGGACCTCTATTTCAAAGCCCCAGGGCCTCGAGAAATCAAGAATAGAGGACTACTTTGACTTCGCCTTCTCTGCCCTGCCCCACAAGATCTTGCAGCCTGAGAAGTTCGTATCCGAGGTTGAAAAGCTGGGCCGAAGATTCGTTTCGGGAAGCCGAAGCGGAAAGAACCAGGGCGAGCATGGCGAACAAGAGCTCGAGGGCGGTGTTTTCTTGCCCGAGTACCACCGGCGCATTCCTGCTGATGGCTTTTCCGTCTATGCCGAGGGTATCTGGGATCAGATCGTCAATAATAAAGACCTGGATCTACCAACCCAGCAAGAGTTGCTAGCGCAGTTTCGCTGCGACGAAATCTCCAGAGAATGCCTTGTCGCATTCGACGAAGTCATTACGCCCATGGAGGAGAAGCAAGCCGAGTCAGCTCGCATCGGCAAGCCCTTTGTTCTGCCGAACCTGGGTGCAACAGGAAGCACTACACGTGGAAAGGCCCTGAAGACCTTCGAGGTGTCCGCGAGCCGATATCACAAGGGCGTTTACAAGCGCAAGCAGACCGAGTTGGAAACCAAGATCGACCAGCGGCTGAAGACACTCTACCATGGTCAGCTTTCAGCGGCTCACAAGTCGGGCGTGGCTTCATTCAGCGATGCTGTGTCTGGCGCAGTGAAAGCTGGTCAAAAGTCAGGCGGCGCCTACGAATTCGCAGAAATTGTTGATGCTGAGAAGACCAAGGTCCTCGAGGAGTACAGGAAAGAGGCGCAGAGCCTAGCTATCCAAGGCGTCCCCTGGACCAACTTCAAGTCCCAGTACTTGCTTTTTGAAAAGGAGCTGGACGATGTCAGTGCCAAGCTCAGAAAGGAGGAGATGCGCCGCTTGGCAACGCGGGTGGAGCGTTGGGTCAAGTCTAGGCTCGGCGACTCAGTTGGTTTGGAGTTTAACAAGCTTGGCTCTGGCCGAGCCGGCTCTGGTGCTCCCGAAGAAGGCGAGAAACCGCCAACCGAAAAGGACTTGTGGGATCGGATTTGGAAAGGATTCGAATTGATTGTCAAAGAAGCAGAGGTTCGCTTCAGCGACAGGGCCGAAAGCTTCGAGGCCAGCCAAGACGAAGTTGATGTTGGCTTGTGGCGCCTTCGCAGGAAGAGCTGGATCGCTCTGCGAGATAAGATCGAGGAAGAGGTAATGGAAGGCAATATTCTGCTCAAGCTCCGGGAGAACTTTGAGGACAAGTTCCGATACGACGAGGCAGGAGTTCCTCGCATTTGGCGTCCGGCAGACGACATCGAGGGCATCTATACGAAGGCGCGAGAGTCAACCTTGACTCTGATCCCGCTTCTTTCGAGGTTTAGGCTCTCCGCAACCCATGCGCCTCCGGGTCTGCCCGAGTTCATTGGCCATCAACCTCCAGGCGCTGAGCCCGAGGACGAGGACGACCTTACCCCTATTGGAGGCGTCGATGAGGAGGATGGCAAGAGCCTCGAGGAGGAGATGACTGTCTTGAGCGAGGGCAAGCGCCAGGATCTCGTCGTCCGTTTCAAGAAGACTGCCGATGGCGTCTATGTTGAGGCTAAGCGCAGTGCCATTGGCGGCGTTTCCCAGGTCCCATTATACTTCTACGGAATTCTACTGGCTCTTGGGTGGAATGAGTTGCTTACAGGTATGTTTTTTCCATTTGAGATTGCACCCAACAGGCCCAAAGACGCGGCTGCTAACGTTTTCTAGTCCTTCGAAACCCTGTTCTATTTGTGCTGCTCATCGTCATCGCGGGTGGCACATATGTGGCCTATATCTTTAACTTGCTTGGCCCCATGATGCAGGTGAGCAACGCTGCCTGGGGCCAGGGCATTGACATCGGCAAGCAGAAGCTCCGAGAGTTCATCGAGAGCAACGAGATGGCCCGACAGGCCATTTCTATGCCGGCGCGCGGTCGCGACAGCGACTCTGTCAGCCTCGACACCTTGGACAGCCGAGGCAGGAAGAAGAGCTCCAAGTCGATGGATGATGATGACGACGAAATTTGATGTCAGGCACATGGTAAAAAATGGCGAAACAGAAGGCGCAGGATATAATGCATATATGTTCATTAAAGGTCGTGACAGGGTCTAGGTATAATACAAAAGTCTCCATCCTCTCAAATTGGGGTTTCTTAGCATTCACATGGAGTGACTGAGCCCCCTCTGTAGCTGTAGGATATGGATCAGAATGCTTCGAGTCCGGCAGGTGTGCCGAACCAAGTTCCCAGCTCATCAGAATCCTTTTCCCGGTTGCCCTCGACGAAGAAGTCGGTCACACGACTTGTTCCTTCATCCTCTTCGAGCGGCCACTCTACCTTAACCCCACCTTTGCTCTCTAGCATATCCTTTGCCGTCCCCCAACTGAACCTGCACTCTGGGCCCCAACCGAACAAGGGGTGCATATTCTGTTTTAACCAGGTCACACATCGAGCATCAGAAGGATACCCGACCCCCACGACATGCCCTCTGGCTTTTGCTCCTCTTCCTCCTCCCCCTCACCGGCCTGCTGCTGCTCCCTGCGGGCGGGATCCCGCGCCTCGTACAGCACCTCGAGCGCGGCGTCGCGCGTGACCTTGGCGCACACGCTGGCGGCGCTGACGCAGGGGTACAGGCTGTCGGCCTTCTTGGCGACGGTGATCTTGACGGTGGGGAAGACGCGCTCGAGCTTCTTCTGGTAGGCGGCGGGCTGGCCGACGGTGTCGACGTAGACCTCCTGCACGTTAACGCCGCGGGCCAGCACGCCCTCGATCAGCGCGACGGTCGCGTCCATGGCCTGCGCGTTCAGGTTGTAGGCCGCCGTCGGCCGCAGCATGTGGGCGCCGATGTCGCGCGCGCTCAGGTTCGAGACGGCCCAGCCACACGACTGGTTCAGGACGGTGCCGGGCGTGCACAGCGTCTCCATCAGGGCGGAGCGCACCGACGGCGTCAGCACTTTCGAGTCGTCGAAGTGGTGCGTCGTCTTCAGCAGCGGGTCCGACAGCGGCAGCGGCAGGTAGAAGACGCCGTAGACCATGGGGCCCAGGACGGGCCCGCGCCCGGCCTCGTCGACGCCGAGGCAGCAGGGCTCGCCCAGCTCGACGCCGGCCGTCGGCTTCAGGGAGTCGGGCACCGGGAGAAGTGTGTGTAGGATCCGCCGGCGTGTAGGGTCTCGCGGTGGACGGAGGGCGGCAGGGAAGACGTCGGAGGTGGGGGTTTCGAGTTTGATATTGGCATCATCGGCCATCGGGGAGTCTTCCATGCTGGGCGAGGGGCTGATGCTAATATGGTATATTTACAACAATAGAATTAATGGGTTACCCTATTCTTTCAGTTTATGATGCCAGAAGGCTCAAATAGTCCAAGATTAGAGAAATCGGCCACAGATCGAATTAACGTCCCTGAAAAGAATAGTGATATATGATATAAAGCAACTGCAAAATCGCGTAGGTGATCGCGTAAAGTGGTTTGGTTTCACTAGCAACGGAAGACAGGGGGACCTTGCTGTGAAGAGGGACGCGTTCTTAGGGGAGCACAGGCGCGTCAAGCTCCCTAAGATACTAACTAAGGCCATTAAGAATGAAAGCTCCTACCTCGATTTTCAGGCCACTTAGCGCCCATGCCTGGCCCCATGCAATTAGCACCCAAACACCCCCATCCCTCCCTTGGTAGGTGGGGTGCTGTAAGTCCCGGGCAGTCTGCCACTCTGCCACTCTGCCTTATTATCAACCTATCCCAGATGCGGCGATGGAATAAACAATTGAGTCCAACGTCCCCACCAAACCTGCAACCAACTCTTAGGATTCACACCAGTCGCACTATTCTCGCGTCAAGCTGCGTGAAACAAAGTTAATACTTCCGATGAGTTAGGTTTCGTCGGACTGGATGCGATCAATTGGCGATTTTTCATTCAACACTTGCTGTCGACAACTACAAGGCAACCCCCAAATTTGTCACGATAACCGGACACCGCGATGGCGCCGCGACAGTCTTCGGTGCAACGGCGCAACCAATCCTCCCAGAATGAAGGCCAGATCTTTGAGCTCGGCGTTCGAGGAAGGTATGTCGAGCTTTGCCTTCTTTTATGACGTGAAAATCGGCCATTAACACTTTTGCGACAGGAAAACCGGTGTTACCCTGGTAGATACTGGCGAGCGCGACGAATATGGCATGGAACCTGTTGACAACCTTTTCTCTTCGCCCGACAAGGGGGACGGGCCTGCGAAGAGGTCAAATGGCGCTGCCAATGGACAGTATGAGGACCAGTCGGACGAGGAGCAGGATATGGAGATTGACGACGGTATGCACATGGCTGTCTAGCTGCCAAAGCACGACGCTCGGAGATTAACATGAATTCGCAGAGTCTCAACTGGGCCCAGCAACTGTAGCTCGCATGAGGAACCCGGCTAAGGGCCGCCTCTCCATTCCTAGAGCTCGATCACCGGTCAAGACACACCTGAACTCACCCGCCAGGCATAACACCCACGTAGCGCCTGGGTCATCGCCTATGCGGGGATCTGTCATGGACGATCGCGCAGAGAGTCCCACCAGCAAGTCGGTTAAGCGCCGCTTGAATTTCTCCGCCGATCCAACCCTGCAACCCCTCACCAATGGAAACTCCAAGTCTAAGAGCTCGGGGTCCCAGAGGGGCAAATCGGTGAACAGACTTCCTGTCTCAGACGACGAGGACGACTTGCCAAGGCATAGCCGTCCCAAGAAACACGAGGAATCTGTGCATGAAGAGGACGAAGAGGGAGAGGAGGAGGAGGAGGAGGAAGACGAAGAAGAGCCTATGGAGGTTCTCGATATGGGCGACGACGATGGTGACTTGGAACCTCCTGCACCCGAGGACCTCGAGATGGAGGACGAATCAGGGCAGCAGCAGGATGAAGAGGAGGAGCCGACGGAGGAAGTTTCCATTGAACAGGAGAAGCCACAGCCTAAGAAACGTGGCCGCAAAGCGAAGAGTAAAGATGCCGACTCACCTCAACTCGAGGCACCTACAGCTGAGCCTCGTGAAGCGCCTGCCAAGAAGCAGCGAGGTCGTCCAAAACGAGATTCCGTGGGCAAAACTCAGGAGCCGCCCGCCAAGAAATCTAAGCGACGCAGCGACGAGGATAAACCCGAAGTTGCCGACGCTCCCGAGCGTGGCAACAAGAACGCGCGAAAGGAGAAAGAAAAGGACGTCAAGGCCGAAGAGCCCAAGCCAAAGGTGAAGGCCAAGCCTGGTCGAAAGCGCAAATCATCCGGTGTAGGCCCTGCTTCTCCTGCTGTTTTTCCTCGCGCCCCGATGCCGAAATCAAGGGGGCTGCAAATTCTTAGACGCGAAGGCCTGAATGAAGGCAATATCAGAACTACGCGCTCGGGGAGAATCTCAACAAAGCCACTGGACTTCTGGAAGGGAGAGCGCTACGAGTACGAAACAGACAACGAAGATCTGTACCCAGATAAAGGGGGCCGGCATATCAAGTTGGCAACGATCAAGTCGGTTGTCAGGGTGGAGGCCGGGCCAGACGAGCCCAAAGCAAAGCGTCGTGGTAGGCCTGCTGCTGCTGATGGAGCGCGAGGTAGGCCGAAACGCCGGTCTCTGGCTGAGGAAGAGGAAGAGGACGTAGATCGCTCTGACTGGGAAGACGATCCTGGCCGCATGGTAGGCGAGTGCATTGTCTGGCGCCCAGAGTACGAGGCGGAGCTGCCCGAGGGCGATGAGCAAGTCGAGGTGATTGATGAAGAGATGGCCATATCGGAGGCGGCAGTCCAGATGAAGGACATCAAGGGCGCAACCTTCCAGTTTGCGAAGACGCTGACCCTACCGTTCTTCGGTTCGGGTATAGTAGACCTGCCTCCCCACTCGGAGAAGAAACCCAAGAACGCGCGTAAGATGCAAATGGTCTTCTTCGTACACTATGGCAGTGTGGTGGTCACAGTTGCAGGCACGCAGTTCCGTATCGGAAAGGGCGGCCAGTTTTTTGTTCCGAGAGGTGAGACATGCATATTCTGTTTGCTTGACGAACCCGTACTAACCTGGATCTTCCCCTATAGGTAATCACTACGCTATCGAGAACAACACGGAGAGGCCTGCCCACATCTTCTTCGCTCAAGGCTGTGAGATGATGGTAGCGCCGGAAGGGGAGGACAAGGCAGAATGAGCGTTTGGTCGTGCAGTCTTACGGGGGGCCATGGGCGGAATGGAGAGGCAGCGTGGCACCTATCAAACAAAAAAATTATGGCGTTTTAGGGATTTTTTTTTTTATGTATGCGTGATGATACCAAACAGCTTACTTGCGCTGCGTACGGCGTGAAGAGTTTTCCTTTAATGCTGCTTGATGATCAATTGCGCATTTCTATTGTGGCCTGACTTGGGCTGACTACCCACGACAGCCGTCGTAGTGATTTTCTGTTTCTATGCATCTCGTATTATTTCGAACCCAGCTTATCTGATTCAGGCTATATACAGTACGAAGAATTGCTTGTGTGTCTTGGTCGGTATCCTTTTCACTCTATTCTCTTGGGTCTCGTACACTGAAGCTTAGCAAGAAGCGTCTTAAGAGCCCATTCCTCGGGGCGAGTCTGGGCTTCGGCGTCCTATAAGCTGAATTCGTCAACTACCACTCACTCACTCCTTGGTTTGGAACAAAATATCCCTGAGAGTACTGTAGTGAGCACACATGCGGTATTGTGCGAACAGCCTATCTTCAAGGGCTAGGGTTAGATAACCGTGCCTCGAGAGTATTTGGAAAGTATCATCCGCGTACTGACAGAAGCTTTATCCTTTGCATACGAACAAATTACTTGGGCAACTCATCTCTATATTGCAGTCAAATGTATCTGATAAATTGAGAAGGGTATCTAAACTATGCGTATACCACCACCACCACCACCACCACCACCACCACCAGCCCCTTACCCCTTTTATCGTAACGCGTGCAAGATATAATATAGACCGATCTGAAAAAAAAGATTTGCTTCCGACACCAGAGCCGAACGGTTTGACCTTTTAGTACTGGTTGACCAGAACCTTCTTCAAGCCAGCCGACTGCTGATCATAGCTCTCAATCTTGGCCTGACTCGCCTGCAGCTTGGACAGGAGGTACTTGACTCGCCCGGCCGCCTCAGCAGGCTGTCTAGGCAGCCCGCCCAGCAGCGCCAGCTCGTTCTCGACCTTCTCGATGGTGCGGCCTTCGATCTTGGACAGCTCGGCCAAGACTACCAGGTCCATCTTGGCGGTCAGGACGTCGTCCTTGGTCAGCTGCGTGAAGGCGGCTTGGTGGACCGGCTTCCCGGCGGTGATCTTATGGGGGCGGCCGTTGAGGTTCTTGACCGTGATTAACTCGGCGTTGGAGAGGCTCTCGAGGGCTGCCTCGCCATCGGCAGCGAAGACATCCGAGAGCAACACCTCGTTGTACCGTAAGCTGTCTTCAGAAGCAAGGGCCTTGATCAAGTACCAAGCTTGTTGGACCGACCAGTGTCTTCCTTCGTCAGACTTGCTACCTCCAGGCAAAAGGAACATTTTCAGGACCTCGGAGGCGGTCTGGTCGCGAATCTCAGCAACTGCCTGCTTAGGGGTCTGACCAGCTCTCAGGCGCCGCGCCAGGAACTCGAGATCGGTCAGGCGGCCACCCAACGTTCCAATACAGGCGTCAAGCTCTCTCATGTTCACTTGCTGCTTTGGTTTCAACGCCTTCTCTGCTGGTTCATCGGCATCGTCTTCAATTACGGTGACGGGCTCGTCATCGCCTTCCAGGTGACTAACAATGAAGCGCTTGGCAACTTCTGGGGAGAGGTCACCAAGAGACACTTGACGGAAGACACGATCTGGGAGCGATTTCGACAAGGATTTGGAATAGGAGCTGTCGTTTGTCAAGAAAACGACATGTGCAACGTTAGACTGGACCAGAGCAGCAGCCCATTCGGCGATCTTATCATAAACAATAGCATTGCCTTCGCTCTTGTGCAAGAAGTTGTCGATGACAATGACAGCCCTCTTCTCAGGATGGCTCTCGAGGTAGGCATCCACCGGAAGCTGGGCATCGATATCGGTTTTCTTGCGCCCGGAAACGTCGAGCTCACTTAATGCTGATGCAGCCGTTGCTAGGATCTTTTGGAGCTGTGATTCGAGTGTCTCGGAGAAACCGGCCTTGACGCCTGTGGTGCTTTGTACGGCCAGGTCGATCATGCTGCTCATGTTGTTGGCCCAGGAGAAGATCGGACGGTAGCCAACTTGAGCTGCCATCTGTTTGATAGTTGCAGACTCTCCTCTTGCCTCCACAATAGGCTTGCAGTCAAGGACCAGGACATTGCCTCGACCCCTCAGAGCTTGCTCTGTGACAAGCTCCTTCTTTCCGGAGCCACGAGGTCCTTGAACGACGATGAAGGTCTCGGCCGTTTCCATGAGCCACTTTTGAATCTGTTCAATCAGATCCTTTCGGTGCCTCCATACAGCATTGAGCCCAGCTTGATCGGACTTCTCCCGCCTGAACGTAAAGATGTCCGAGGTCTGTCGTCGAATCCATCTATAGAGTTTGCTGTTGCTCAGACGGAACGTTCTCTGAACGTGGGCCTTGACAAAGAAATTGCGGATCGGGTCAAAAATGACAACAGTTACACCGGTCAGGATGGCGACGAGGATCGGGAACACGATGCGTGGATGATTTGACATCCACCCCCAGAACTGGTAACCCTTAGCCCGTTCCTCATACGACATGCGAAGCTTGGTCCCGGCTTTGCCTCCTCCGCTTTCAGGCGAGACGACGAAGCCGTGCAAGCAGTTGCGCGCCATGATGGCGTCCCGTACCAGGGCGAAGTCAACGTACGCGAACCTCGGAACGACCTTGGAGTCAAACGGCTGCGATGTAATTTCGGCGATCTTGCCATATCGACGGAAGATGCTGTACAGGTCCTCTTGTGAGAGCTCGACGGCTTCTTCGCCAGGCATTTTGGGGACAAACTCCACTCGCAGCCTGGAGTAGGGGAATCGGTGTAAATCCTCGAGCCAAGGAACTCCTTTCACGAGACCGGCGTGGACACCCCGGAAGGGACTGAAGAATGGCCGGATTGGGCGTTCTTGGAGGCCCTTGGAAATAGTTGCTGCGATCTCCTTGGGATCAACGTCAGCCGGGTGGGAGAACTTGACAAAAGCACCGCCGTCTTTCAGCCTGGGGAGGATCTCGTTGACTTCCATGTTCTCTGACCGCGGCAAAGCACGCTTGACGGTGTTGATGGGGTCCATGATGCCGAGGCTCGAGGTGTAAGAGCGTTTCAACAGCTCAGACAGGTCTCTGTCGGGGCTTTGCCATGGCGTCCGCAGAAGCCCGGTGAGCTTCAGGGGGAAGATGGTGTCGACCCATAGGATGGACTCGTTTGACTCTGCGGCAATGTGGCCGGTCTTCTCGTCATCCGTAGCCGTAGATGCAGTGCTTTCCCATGCTCTTTGGACGTAGACCCGTCTCAAGGGCAGCCTGGAAACTGGCCGGGTGAGAGTCCGATTAAAGGCCCTCATGACGGCGGAGTAGCTTCAGCCTGAAGAACAAGCATAAGGAGGTACTTTTGCAAACCACACAGTTAAAGGTGTGTAACAACAGGTGCGGGAAGCATATTCTTTTAGTTACGTGAACAGCTCAGCTCTTGCTAGCTCATAGGTCGAAGCTAACGAGGGTCAGCTCATCCCACCAGCTAGCTGCATGAGGTCATAACCTGTGTGTGTGTACCTAACGCTCCTGACCTAACCTAAGCCACCCGGTTTCGGGGCGCCACATAGCTCCGGGCTAAAGCCACACCAACCACACACGATAGCGACAGTTCTCCCGAGTAATAATTATGCGCGAGCGATTGCGATAGCCGATAGATAGACTGCGGGATAGTTCACGTATTCAGAGTCTCATACACGCGAAAACGTCATTAACGTTCCTTACGTGTCTACGTCCAGGCCTCGCTTCTCCCAGCTTGCCTTTATATTATTAGTGTATAATCAGTACTGCTGCTCGGTACAATTCTGGGCAGTCCCATACCGCAAAGGTTGGGAAAAAATATTTCCCATTGGCTCACACTTCACTCGCTTCCCTTTCCCGCGTATCACAATCACGAGACACGGAGGCTGTGCCATTGATATTCCCGCCGCCCACTGCACGCTGCGAGTCTGCGCTGGTTTGGTGGTGTGATGGCGACGAGACCTACCTTGATAGCCAATTACCCCACGAATCCTTTCCCCCGCTCGATTCCCCAGCTGTGGTTATATCGTCCACTCCGGCGCTGGATTCTTGCTATCTGAACTACAAGATTTCGGCAACCACCTATACCTTGAATGCATTCATTCTACAACTACATATACACAATGGGTTGGTTATGGGCAACGCCTGAGCCTTCGAAGGCATCGACGGACGATAAGACGAAGACATCGGCCGCTGTCACCCCTTCGCCCGCCAAGGAACCCGAGAACGATTATGGCGACCCGGAGATAGCCAAGTTCATGGCCCAAGTCCAGAGAGAGTTTGGCAACGGCAGCAGTAGCAGACCAGCAGAGCCATCGCGACCGACAGCCACCGAGGCGGCGCCCAAGACAGCCGACTCCGCGCAATCGTCGTCATCGTCACTCTGGAGCTCCATCTGGGGAGGCTCATCGACATCACAATCGTCCGCCACCCCATCCGACCACCTATCATCAGCACCATCTCCCTTCTCCCCTTCCAATGATACACCCACCAGCACCCGAAGAGACGCAGTAAGGTCTCCCGCTAACACCGCGCAAGCTGACCCGGAGCGCCCGCCGCCGCTCGACCCGCTCTCCGAGTCGCTCCTCCCGACGACCATGTCGTGCCGCCAGGCCTTCGACGCGGCCTTCTACTGCCAGGGCGTCGGCAGCCAGTTCCACAGCATCTACCGGGCCGGCACGGTGCGGTCGTGCAGCGAGCACTGGGACGACTTCTGGTTCTGCATGCGGAACCGCACGGCCTCGGGCCCCCGCAAAGAAGAAAATGTCCGCGACTACTATCGCCGCAAGGAGTGGAACAAGTACGGCCCCGGCCGGCTCAGTAGTGCCGACGTCTGGGAGAGCCGCGACGAGAAGGTCCCCTACGGCTCGGCGTTCCGGGAGTCGTATGAGAGCCCCACACTCAGCGATGAGGAGTGGCGTGTCAAGGAGATCGAGCATCGGCGCGCGTTGCAGGAGGCCCTGGCCGAGGACGAACAACAGAGTCGGTGATGGTAGTAGATCAAAAGCGGTCCATGTGGTCGAACGTTCTATGCTGTAATCAATGTAAAACAATCCACGAATATTGTCATAATAATGCATTATCTCTATTCATCATTAGTGAATCAAAACGTAGTATACCTTCTCAATTCACTCTACTAATGACTAGCACCGTTTGTGTAATGATTATGATGTGTCATAAATTCTTTACATGTAATATCACTACAATCTGCCCGGAAAGCAGCCACGGTAGTCACGAAATGGAATTTGTATCGACTAACCACCCTGCCGCTCGATCCAATGGCATAACCAGGATGGTCCACTCGGATTACTCTAGAAATATAGGCTGTCCATTAGCATCGGTTGTGTCCTTTCATTGTAAGGTTGATTATTCCACTGACTGTCGCTCAGGTTTAGACGAGTAGTCCACGTTGTAGTTTTGAAATTGTCTGGTGTTGTACGCAATATCCAGCAAAGACAATTCAATTTGACATCGAGAAAAAGCAAGTTGGCAGGGACCTTTTAACAGCGTATCATGACTTCCGAGTTTTACTGCAAACTGTTGGCTTTTGATAGCATGGCATCAGTATGGCGTGGAGAATTAGAGACCGGTGAACAAAATAATGGCGCATACTCTGGAATAGAGTTATGAAAATCATCAGTTGGTATGTCACAAGAAAAAAACAGGAAGTAATTATGAACTATTCGTCATTGAATCGTCGGATGATGCTACCTAGAATACATCCATGCAATCGTGAAACCTCAAACTTTTGCCCTGAACATCATTATGTGTAGGAAATCTAGTGCAATCCCCTGTCCCAGACTACCACTCAATTGTGTCAAGGACACCCGTGAACGCCAAAACGAAGAAAGAAGGGTATTATGTTGTAAGAAGGCGGGCAATTTAGTCGACCTCCTCAACGGTGGGACCGTCGTCACCACCGGCACCGGGGGCAGCACCACCAGGAGCACCGCCGGGCATGCCACCGGGCATACCAGGGCCACCAGCTCCACCGTAGAACTTCATCATAATGGGGTTGGCAATGCCCTCGAGCTCCTTCTGCTTCTCCTCGTACTCCTCGCGAGAAGCAGCTTGGCTCTCGTCGAGCCAGGCAACGGCCTTGTCGATCTCAGTCTTGAGAGTCTCCTTGTCGGCAGCGTCGAGCTTCTCATCGACCTTAGAGTCGGCGAGAGTGTTGCGGAGAGAGTAAGCGTAAGACTCGAGACCGTTCTTGGCAGCGATACGGCGGCCCTCAGCCTCATCCTCCTCCTTATACTTCTCAGCCTCAGCAAGCATGCGCTCGATCTCCTCCTTGGACAGGCGGCCCTTGTCGTTGGTGATGACAATCTTGTTGGACTTGCCAGTGCCCTTCTCGAGAGCGGAGACGTTCATGATACCGTTGGCATCAAGATCGAAGGTAACCTCAATCTGGGGAACACCACGGGGAGCGGGGGGGATACCGGTGAGCTCGAACTTGCCCATTAGGTTATTGTCCTTGGTGCGCTGGCGCTCACCCTCATAGACCTGGATCAGGACACCGGGCTGGTTGTCGGAGAAGGTGGAGAAGACCTCGGACTTCTTGGTGGGGATAGTGGTGTTGCGGGGAATGAGCTTGGTCATCATACCACCGGCAGTCTCGATACCGAGAGACAATGGCGCGACATCCAGAAGCAGGATCTCGTTGGTAGACTTAGAGCTGGTATCACCGCTAAGGATAGCAGCCTGGACAGCAGCACCGTAGGCAACAGCCTCATCGGGGTTGATGGACTTGTTGGGCTCCTTGCCGTTGAAGTAGTCGGTGATGAGCTTCTGAACACGGGGAATACGGGTGGAGCCACCGACGAGGACGATCTCGTGGACCTGGGACTTGTCGATCTTGGCGTCGGCAAGGACACGGTCAACGGGCTGAAGGGTGGATCGGAAGAGATCCTGGCACAGCTCCTCGAAACGGGCACGAGTAATGGAGGTGTAGAAGTCGATACCCTCGAACAGGGAGTCGATCTCGATGGAGGTCTGGGCGGAAGAAGAGAGAGTTCGCTTGGCACGCTCACAAGCAGTGCGGAGACGACGAAGACCACGGGCGTTGCCGGACAGATCCCTGAAAGAATGTTAGCATTTAGAATAACATCAAATAGGGGGGAAAGGGTATTCCGAACTTTTTCGTCTTTCTTTTGAACCTACAGAGAGCGTTATTAGCATGTGTCGTGATGATATATGATCTCAGGGGGTAGGGAGTACATACTCGTTAACGAAGTGGTTGACCAAACGATTGTCGAAGTCCTCACCACCCAAGTGAGTGTCACCGGCAGTGGACTTGACCTCGAAGATACCCTCCTCAATGGTCAGGAGAGAGACATCGAAAGTACCACCACCGAGATCGAAGATGAGGACGTTGCGCTCACCCTCGACCTTCTTGTCGAGACCGTAGGCAATGGCGGCGGCGGTGGGCTCGTTGATGATACGGAGGACGTTCAGGCCCGAGATGAGACCGGCGTCCTTGGTGGCCTGACGCTGGGAGTCGTTGAAGTAGGCGGGGACGGTGATGACAGCGTTGTTAACGGTGCCACCGAGGTAGGCCTCAGCCGTCTCGCGCATCTTGATGAGGATCATGGAAGAGATCTCCTCGGGTGTGAAGTTCTTGGTCTCGCCCTTGTACTCGACCTCGACAACGGGCTTGCCGGCCTTGTCGATGACCTTGAAGGGGAAGTGCTTCATATCAGCCTGGACCTCCTGGTCGGCGAACTTGCGGCCGATCAGGCGCTTGGCATCGAAGACTGTGTTGCTGGGGTTCATGGCGACCTGGTTCTTGGCGGCATCTCCGATGAGACGCTCCGTGTCCGTGAAGGCCACGAAGGAGGGCGTTGTGCGGTTACCTTGGTCATTGGCAATGATCTCAATGCGATCGTCTCTGAAGACACCCACGCAAGAGTAGGTGGTGCCCAGATCGATACCAACAGCAGCGACCATGTTGGCGGTTGTGTGAGAATATGGGTTGTGTGTAGGATACAAGTGGTGGAGGTGGGGGATTACTTCGTGGGAGTGTGGAAGTAATGTCCTATTTAGTGGGCAAGGACTAACTGGGTATGAGAAGAGAAAAGGAAGATTTTTCTCTGGGAAAAAGTGTGTGAAGAGGAAGATGTGAATGTAGAATGAAGATCGAGAGCAGTGGGAGGTGAATTCTTTACCTACCTACTTATGGGAGTGCGTGCCCCACCATGACTTCTCGAGAAGGTTCTATGGCTTTCCGTCCAGCAACCGCCTGGAGGTTCGCGCGACGACTCAGGCATTCATGCGAGCTCTGGCTGCATCTACCTAATTCGGTGGCCCCAAAAAGAGCTCTGTTGCTTTCAGGTACAGCCACTACTTGGGTTTTGCTCACTTTGGCAGTTTCTGCTTCCTTGATTCTCTTGATTTTTTTTTTTTTTTTTTGGTCACTGGTAGTCAGGCCCGTTCACCTATTCTACGGACAGCTGAGGTTCAAGATGCTTCCAGATTTATTTACTATGGGTCAGGCCATTTCCCTTTGTACCCCGCAGTCCACATTACATCATGGTGTTATGTCATTTTGATCTTTTTCCAACCTCGCTGTTCCATCTGGCAGCCTTACAGCCTCAAACCCAGAGTACTAGCAGGTAACCTAACACAAGATTGTGCCTTGGATTGCCACCGAAAATTTGCAGATATCGTTGCCCAGGCACCCGGGTCATCGAAATGGGGCTTCCCGGGTGCCGAATGGCGCTGTCATTCTTGTAAAATCCACAGGTCTCTTCTGCCGTCCAAATTAGCTGAGGCTGAGTGGCATAATGTGTCTAGATTCTGGCTGTCAACCCGGTGATGAAACAAACGGTGAGAATAACCAGATGCTGCCATTTTTGGTGGTCCAAGCTCCCAGTAGTCGATCCTCACTTTTTGCCCACGTCGCTAGGACGCCATGTTGGTCAGGTATTCTCACTCTCCATACCATGGATGTCACCAACCACCGTTTATTCTACGGGCCTTCAACAGTTACATACATGTTTATTCCATGTTTCAACACTGGAATAATCATCGCATTACATGGGCAATCTGGTGTGACCGTTGTGCATGAAACGAATAATAAAGTGAGGCTGGGCTGATGTCCCATTCAATGCTGCAACAAAACTTTGTACAACCTAATCGGCATAGCTGCATGTACCAAGGTACCTAGCAAAGTATGTACATGTATAACACCGGCATAGTCATGAATACCCTCGAGCTGTAAGTGTGCATACAGTTGATTCCATGTCTCATATAAATCAAGTTCGTCAAGTATTGTTCTTTTCACTTGTCTCATCAGAAGTCAATTCGTTATTCCGGATGCATCTATGCCTATGCCTATGCCTAAATGTGCCTTTGACATCCTTGTCCAGAGCATAGGTACCTAGGTATGGAATGTGCCCCATCGCCGCCCATCTCCTATCTCACAGCCGCATCCGTCCATTCCTGTAGGCAACAACGTTTAGCACACATGCTCCAGCTTCTCCGGCGTGTTGTCCTTGCTGCCCAGGTCCGTCTTGAGGGTGCGCCCGAACAGCTCGAGCAGGACCTCGAAGCAGACCTTGGTGATGGCCGGGTCGTAGCGCCCCTTGCTCAGCTCGTCGCGGATGAAGGCGTGCTGCGCCCAGGCGAACTCGTAGAAACTAAACGCCACGCCGTGCTCGCGCAGCTTCTGCCGGATCAGGTCGCGGCCCGCGTCCGGCACGTGCGTGTCCTTGATGCCAAAGATCATGGCCACCTCGGCCTTGGTCTTGTGCAGCAAGTCGATCGTGTGGTTGCTGTTGGCCGGCGCCTCGGCCGACGTGTTGGCGGCGTCGTACGGGCCCAGCGTGCGGCTGTGGACGTCCGTGGCGAAGTAGGTGACGGCGGCGTTCACTCGGGGATCAAGCTATGTTCCGAGAATCAGCTTCTCTCTTTACTGCTATATTCGTTGTCAAGGAGAGATGGTAACTTACAGCAGCACGCAGCGCCAGGTGGCCACCAAGACACATACCCGTAACGCCGATACGCCCGGTGCAAGTGGGGAGGCTCAAGAGGGTGTCGAAGGTCTTGCGGGAGTCCTCGTCGTACGATTGAAGAGTCTTCTTCACTTTCCATTCGTTGCCAGCATCTGTACCTGGCCCATCGTAGGCCAACGGCTCGGGGCCGGTAAAGTCATGATACGACGACGGCGCGGCAACGATGTAGCCCTGGCCAGCGATCTGGCGGGCAAACCTTTCCACCGGTCCAGTTACTGCAGAAGAATAAGCATCTGACTTGAAGCTGATGTGTACAATACATGATTGTACAAACCTTGATAAATCTCGCTGAACAGCGCAACGCCGGGAATCGGCTTGATGAGAGTTAGCAATGGATGATGGCCCATAACCCAAGCTTATTATTATCAGGGGGGCCCTTACGCATTGGGGTACTGCGGGACAGTTGGGTGGAAGATGAAGATTCCTATTCAGGGTCAGGCACTAATTCATCATGGGTAGGTAGACGTGGGGGGAGGGGCTGTTCTCACTCATGGAAGACTCCTTTCCATCCGCCTTCGTCTGCACGTCCACATGGCTCTCCTTGATCAACATGTTGAAGTCTTGGGGGAATTGGCTTATCAGAAGATACTAGGTTATTGCAATTTCGTGCTGGCCAGTTTGTTTAGGTAGTTTGAGAGAGTTCGTTCGCAGCGAAAGAGGTGCTCTTAAATGTGCATGTTCAACCTTCTTGACAGTCATAATCATTCGACTACAATGCGAGCCCCTCAGTCCGATCACACATTCTCCAAGTGGGGGCTGAGTAATTTGGTGGGGTTTCTACCAACGTGTATGGAATCGGGCATTCTTCTGACGGCTAAAGGATACAGCAAGTCACAGCGTCTGTATTTGGATAAATGCCATGTAAATAATATATAATACCAATAAAGCTATGGTATCGTCTGCGTTCTAGCCTGAGTAGTAACAAAGATGGTAAGGAGCTCTTCAGAATGGAACCAGATATCTCTCTAAACTATAAATGTGGCACCTTGCTACTCTGCAAGAGCAAGTTAGCGATGCTTAAGAATCCCTCTCCCAAGATGAAACCCTAAAATGTGGTGTTAGCTCAGATACCTTGCTTGAGGCAATATGTCAAAGTATGGGAACCTACCGAAGCCAGCACAATTAATGGCGTGTCTTGTTTCTTCAGTATAGATCGCCAGACCCAGCTCAAGACACCTCCGATGGTCCTTGCTAGTGTAAACGATGGGACGTTGTACATGCCTGATATATGATTGTCAGCATTTGAGCGCAGTTCATGTCCCGTAATGATAAAAATTTGGTGGGTTATTTAACTTACCCACAGCCACAGCAATGCCTCCCGGGATGTATACCTGCCACCACTTGCCCATCCCTTTTGCTCGCAGGATGGTAAAGAAGCCGAAAACAGCGGCGGCACCAATGGCCCATTCTCGAGCCATGGGGGGCAGTCCTTGTCCCGTCACCAGTCGTGCCGTGAAGATCCAGACATAGGCTGTAGGGACCTCGAACAGTTCGCCCGGCACCTGGTACACAGCCGTGTACAGTCGATAGATGAAGGCGCTCACCACGGCGCCTACAGTCGCCCCAATGACCTGACCCCAAAACTGCGCCTTCGGGGCAGCGCCGAGCAAGTGACCCGTTTTCAAGTCTTGCATGAGATCGCCGGCCTGGAGCGCTCCGGCCTCTGACACGGCACCAGCAACGAGGTTGATCAGGACGCTCGACTTGTTGGATTGAGGAATGATCAAGGCGAAGAAAAGCTGTGCCAACTTCGATATACCCGAGACGGGGTTGAGATCGGTCTCGCCCAGCGCCCGTACACCCATAATACTCAAGACCAGAGCCATCAGAATGGCCATGATGTTGGCGTAGAGTGGCACCAGATCCCCAAACGTGATGTGGATGCTGGCAACACACACAAGTATGGAAACCACTAGGCCGATACTGACGGTCTTGCTACCCACCTGCTGCTCAGGGGGAGCATCATCTTCATCCCAGATTCGTAGCTCCTCGCCGTTTTCCCGGAATGCGGGACTAGGGAGTAACTCTGACGTCGAGCTTCTCCTGCCTGTAGAGTCACGAGGATCTGCCTCATCCGAGTTCAAAGCCGAGTAGCGGGGTCCGCGGCGCTTAGGTCGGAACACGTTTTGAATTCCGCCCTGATCATATCTCTCTATACTCTCCCGAACGAAGGCTGGGCCGTTTTGAACAACAGGCCGGAAGGCAACATAGCCCAAGCTGATGACAGAGTCGGCAAGCATTATTGCCAGCGAAATCCACACAATCCAGCCTTTGCTGCCGGATTCCCAATCACTGATGGGTCCGGGCGCCCAGCCATGGTTGTGTGCCATGGGTGACAGGATACCCCAGCCCACGATGGCACCGATCAGCATGTGGATTGTAGTCGCGGGCCCCATGATGATGCCCTGACCGACATACGCCAAGCTGGGATTGAGGTCCCAGAGCCACGTGGTGGCTGCGTGAGCACCGAAGATGGGAAGGCTCCGCAGGATGGGGAAGAAATAGGTGAGCAGAGTGTAGACGCCAGACACCGCGAAGGAAATGAGAAGCAGGCGGATGTTGGCACCCCAGCTGTACTTTTCTTCCGGCTTCATCTGGGACTCTCCGTCGACGAGTGTTCTCACGTCAGCGTCGTCGTCGTTGGCGTCTTCATCCTCCATCAGGGGCCTGTTCTCCAAGGCCAAACTGCCGAACGTGGCTGCTTTCGAGGGGTCCAGAGCAGCGCCGTTCTGAGGCTGGCCCTTGCCATGTAGCACACCAATCAGCACAGCGGTACTAAAACCGCTGGGGAACTTGAGCTGCTCCCTTATGATGACTTGCCGCCGGCTGCGCAACTGTCAGTCATCACGTCCAGACCATACGCTGATATCATTGGCGATGCGCTACTTACAGAGGCACAGCAAAGACGACGCCAAAATAGCACAAGCCTAGAGACCATACGATCAACTTCCACATGGGCAAGAACACGGGTCCTTGCTCTTCTTCAGAGAGCAGGTAGTTCAGGGCCGGCATCTATAACTCAGTATTGCATTAACGTTCCATGTTCCGTTCATTCATTCATCCATCCATTTGGTAGGAAAACCGTGTTCCCCCCTCCCTCAGCCTATAGAAAAGAGGAAGGGACTACTCACCACTCCGACAAAACCACAGCCCAGGGGCATGATGGCCATGCCGCCCGCGACGGACTGCACGAGCACGTTCTCGACGGGCGAAAAGGGGAACTCGAGGTGGGGCGCGAGGACGCGGAACATGCCGAAGCCCATGAGGCTGGCGGGCATGGTCATCATGGAGACCCAGCCACTCTGCAGGCCGAAGTACATGTTGGAGAAGCAGATGACCAGGCCGACGGCCAGGCCGACGGCGACGCCGCGCGCAGTGAAGTGCCGGCCCTCGGGAGGACCTTGGCGCCTGCGGCGGCAGGAGCCATCATCGTGGCCTGATGGTGCGAGGGCTGGTGATGGCGGTCGTCTTCGACGTATTGCCCTGTTGCCGCCGATGGCGTGCGCGGAAGCTCCGCAGCGCCTTCTGCCGACATGGCGCCCTGAACCCTGCCTCGCAGGCTGCCCGAAAACTCTACTTGGATGGGTGCGGAAACCAAGAGCGATCTATATAAATTATTTTAATCGCTTTAGGGAAGAAACTCTAGACTTTCGTTTCGACGGCAAGAAAATAATGAAGGCAAAGAAGGGAGAAGGAGAGATATATAGATAGCGCGTGATGGCCGGGGATAGATAAAGAGTGCCAAGTGCGGCTCTTGGAGGAGAAGAGAGCGGGCCCGGGATTTGAAATGGAGTTAGTAGATCAAAGGATGGAGGCGGATGGTTGGAATTGTAATACAAATGCAGATCCAGATAAGGCAGGCCCTTTTTCGGCTAATACAAATAACGGCGTCGATTAATAAGTCATCATCCATTTCATCCATGAGTAAGGTCTGGTGAGGATCAATGCTATGCTAGCTAGCGCCAATGGCGACCCTCCCCGAAACATTGAAACCAGGAAACCCGCTTTCGTCCGCTGAAGCCGTAACCACCGAGATTGAGATTACCTGCGCAACCCGGAAGAGGCTCCCCGCCTGCCACCTGTCTATGGCACACTGTCGGAATGGGGCTGGCCGGTGCGACGACGGATGCGATGGCGGCTGGGGCGCTTTTTTCTAATCTTCCCGTGCAACAGTTGTACAACAGCGATATGCAATTGTCTCGATGGGGGGATACGGCATTGGAAGATCAAGTTACAGAAGGAAGAGTATATCGGGAGCCAGCAGGTAGACAACCATCTTAAGGACATAAGGTCGAAAAGTGTTTCAATGCGTTTCAAACAAGTGCTACGTTCTGTAGAAGTCGGAGCTATTAACCTAACGGCATCGCAATGTCTCCAACTCCAGTAGTTCCCATCCACGCCAGTAACCCACTTCCGGACGAAACAGGCGATAACAAATAGCTATGCAGCAGAGTAGGTACCTAGAGATACAATAAGACGCGCGTGGTATGCAATGCGTAGACGAAAAGACGGCAGCAATATTAGAACCCGAAGCTATCCAAGAGGCTGCTCGCGTCGGGCTCCTCGAACACCGTAGGCGTCTGCTGTACCTTGTTCGTCGGGTGGTATCCCGTCTTCATCTCAATGTCCACGGGGCTCAGCGGCATATCCGCCACTACGAGCGAGCTGCTCCTACGCAGCATCTTCCTCGGGTCAATCTCGCCGCCCAATCCTGGCTGCGCCTTCGGCGTGCGCAGGAACTCCCAGTTGCGCACGAGATCTAGGCCCAATAAATCGCATCCCATGCGGTCGTAGAGCCGCGCGTTGTGGATGACAAAGTCCCATTCTACTTTGGGTGTGACCTTCGAGGCTCCCCGGAGTGTTTGCAATGTTTTCTGTCTCAGCTGATTATACAGCACAATCAAGGCTGGGTCATCAGTCAAAAACGATTTGGCCTTGAGGTCGGGAGTCGACGGTGTCTCAAGCAACGTGAAGACAGGAGTCTATCGTCATGGTTAGCATGCATCGTTCCGTTTTAGGCTTCCAGCGCGCAGACTTACAATCAAGGCCCGAACAGCCATATCACGCCGCCTCAACATCCAAAACGCCCATGACGCGAGCCACCGGTTACCCTCCTGCGATGCCACTGCGAGCACTTCGTTCTCGAGAAGTCTCCTCATGACCGGTCCATCATCTCCTTCGTAGACTCTGGCAATGGCAATGGCCAACTGCAGATCTTTAATCTGATTCAAGCAAACGTTCACGGCATCTTGCAGATGATCGGCTAGAAGGAAGAATGCCGCGGCGTATTCTATCGAAGGGTTAGCGATCAATAGTCTATGCGTATGCCCGTGGTTGGTCTAAGTCACCGAATCGCCGCTTGCTAAGCAAAGCGTAGGCATTCTTCAACGCCGTGGTCTTCCACTTGGGATCCTCGAAGTTGTTTGCCAGTAGTTTCTGGGTAGCGGCCTGCTCCCTGTTTCCGTGAGCCATGCGCCAGAGACCCTGGAGGACTGTTTTCTTCTTCAGGGCAAGGTAGAATAGAGTGCAGTCGACAGGGCTCTTCGTCTCGCTCTTCGTATACTCATTGCGAGCCACAATCTCAAATTGAGCTTTCTGTTCAATAGTTAGCTCAGTCGATACAGATGATCCCTGGGTGACCACTACTGCTGCAGCATCTGTTAGCCACATGAAGATGCCGCTCTCTCTTGCACTCTCCCACAGCATGGAGCCGTGGTACTGGCGCGAGACAAAGTCGGTCAATATGTCTTGACTGGTCGAATGATACCCCCAGTTGATTTCCCGCCAGGACATGTGGTATTCGTTTGTACGACCTTTGCGAAGCGCGTGTTGTCGGAAGAAGAGCATGAATCGCGCTGCATTCTCGTCCATCGAGCGTCGCTGCTGCTCTACTAAGCCGAGGCATTCCACTATATCCAGCAACTGTATCTGCTCATGGCCTGAAAGCTGTGGTAGTGGAATCTTCTGCAGCTTTTCGCAGATGCTGAGAGCGATGTCTTCAGTAAACGAATCTTCACTGTCATCAAGAGACAGTTGCCCCATTAGGCGCGAAGACTCATTATTGTCATCGGTCTAAAGATGGAGTCAGTAAGCAGTTTTGTAGAAGACATTTCCCTAACTCACATTGCCGCCCAGGTAAAAATGGGACAAATCGAGGCCCAAGTAGTCATCGATAATATCACCTTCGGCATGATACTTCAGTGTATGATTCAGTGACAATAAGATGAGCTTCACCAAGACGTTCTTCCCAGTAAGCATGCATTGACTGAGAAACTGAGGGTGGAAGATGGAGAGCGGTCCATTGAGTCTCTGGACCACTTCGAAAAGGTCTCTGGTCGCACCCTTGCGCAGTGGTAGACGACTGTTGTTGACGACGGAGCTTGGTGGCTCAAACATGCGGTCGTATACAAACAGCTGGTTGCCAGCGCCGATCACCAAGTCGCCGCCGCTCAACCAGGTCGAGTCGCCGATGGGATGCGGGGTGAGTTCTCGAAGATTGATTTCTCGTATCTGTGCCCAAGCAGGACCCTTGTTCAAATAGTCGAATCGCATCTGAGAAAGCAGGATGACTCGGTATGTGAATCCTACTGCCAGGATTGACTGAGAATCTGGCGTTGATGTCCAGTCGAGGTCTTGTATGGTGTTATGACTCCCAAAATCCTGTGCATATTCAAGCCTCGCACCACGAATATCCCATATTGTAACCTCTGACCGCTTTGTGTCTACCAGGGCGCCTTTCTTCATAGTACTGCCACTGACCAATGCTGGTTCGTTGATGCCGGTTTCCATTGCCGCAGTAGACAGCCACTCCACTCGACTACGGTCTCTGTCGACCCGTGCGGTCCAAAACTCGACCCGTCCAGAGTGTGTGTAGGAGACTGCAACATCTTTGGCAAATACATCCAGAAATCCAGAGCTGACTGGCGAGGCTCCAGCAGGATCTACAGGTAGAACATAGGCAAGATCGCCGGCATCGTCCAGTTTGAAACTGCAGAACTCACGTATAGATGCCATTTCCATCTTGTGGCCATTGGTTCGTGCCTTTCCATGGTCCATTAGTGGTAGCTTCACTTCCCAGACAATACCTCTCTGGTCAGATGTGATAGTCGCAATGTGGGCGGTAGAAACTTGATCCACATCAGGTCGTGGGAGGACTAAGATGCAGAGCGGCTTGCCCGTGACCTCATATTTCTGCTCTGCAAGAAGCAATGGCGCAGACGGCCTACAGTCCCATAGGCAAATTGCATCGTGGTGTAGGAAAACGACGAAACTACCACCGCGGAAGAGACATATCCGATGAATATGTCGCTTTTCCGGGATGACAGCTTGACGCAAGAGCTTCGCGTCGCTCGACTTGACGGCATGCCTCCAAACCATACTCTCACCTTCCTCTGTCCTCGAAACGATGGCACGTCCGCTAAAGTTTCGCACGATTTTCTTAATGGAAGCTGAATGGCCGGACCACGTTGCTCGATGACTCAAGCGGCCTGGCTTCAGGGTAGGATCAAGCAAGTCCGCTATATTGCTCTCATATACCTCTACTTTTCCATCGAACTGGTGCAGCAACACATAGAGATGGCTTGAGGACCTGTTGCAGTAGCATGTGATCTCAACATGGGGGAAGTTCTTGTTTGTTCCCCATAAAGTCAAAGTCCCTAGATTTGACGAGCGCAACATTGTCGATATAGTTCGCGCTCTTCGACTTATGGCTGATGTTCTCGAGCGCATATGCCGCCATGTTGCCCCTTCCATCGAGGACTACGCATATCTCAGTGTCCCTATTTGCGATGGAAATGAGGTATTGCAGTTGGACATCTTCTTTTCTCCTGCACATTGGTCCTTTCCTGCACTGCACTCTCTGTCGCCGCAGCTAGATCGCGCTGGTTGATTATGAAAGCCCAGCGCATTTCGTTTCCAGGAGTATTTCGGAGGGCCTCGTCTTGTATAGCTGTTGCCAGATCAATCTTGCCCCAGAGGCGTTGTGGTTCGCGGTTAAGGCCTTCGGCGCCAGTCCACACGCGCAAGTTGTTGTCGGCACAAAAGGTGTAGAGAACATTCTCGATGGTTTGGTCTACATGGAATGGCTTGCGCCATTGTATGTTCGTCACCACGCGAGGGTGTGGCAAGTAGCTGAAATCGAAATGTACCTCTTCCGACCCAAAGTTCAGTCTGCGCCAGACCTTGACGAGGCGATCGTAATGTCCGACAGATGCAATGTACGCTGAGTCGTATGATAAGGTGGCAGCCTTCACGGGGCTGGCTAGGTCGGCTTTCCAGTGAAGCGCGGGATTCGACGTGGAGGTATCGTACAACCATAGGGAGTTTCGGCCAACGAGGAGCTCTTCCGAGCTGCCCCAGGACAGGGTCGCACTCGATGGGGCATTTTCAATGTCGAAAGAAGACTGCAGTGACCACTGTAATGCGTTTTGGTAGCTATACGCTACATGTTGCCTATTTTGGAGGGAACATATTCATATTCCCCAACTCCGGAATGAACGAACCTTGAGGGCATCGTCACTGTACTCGAGGGGTTTGTAGACCCTGACGGTAGCTCCTGTACAGGCAGCTATTTTCCCCGACGCCTCGTCGAAAGCGACGGCTTCCAACTTGCGTTCGTCATCGTCATATATGGTCTGGAGGATGGCGTCGGGACCGGATAGTATGGTCAGGGCGTTGCCAGTAATGTAAACGATGACGCGCTGGCCCTTCCAGTAGCCCGTCGAGAGCGCCTGAAGGTTCGCCTCAGGCTTTCCTGGAAGGACAGCCTTCATGCTCGGCTCTGAATATTCAAGATCACCGGGAGGACATGGCTAGCTTTGCGCAGGCTGGTTGAGTGGTAGCCCTCCTTGGGACGGATTCGCAGGGCAGGATTCGCAAGACACGAGTAGTAGTAGCAGTAGCGGCCTGGAATATGTTACAACTAAGAGCAGCAGGGTAGTTCGGCGACAAGTTCACTGCGATTTAGTTGGTCGCTGTAGTGAAGTTGGAAAGTCGAGTGAGAGAGGTGAGATGTGGGTGTTTCGGGAATTCCGTTGCTCGGATTACGACGTGTGTTGTGAGCTTGCTCATTTAGCTAACCGCATGCACAACACGACAGGGGCTTCGGGTACGTATACGTATAGCAGCTAACCTACCAATACCTACTGCGCCAGGTGTGCAGACAACGGAATTAATCAATTTGAGAGGGTAATATGCATCAAATATCAGTGCTAAAAGTCATGGGGTAATGCAACAACTCAAAAATTCAATTGTGGCTTCTGGTGACCTCTAATTACCTGTCGCTGCAAGGCATCAAATCCACATCCAACGATAGCTCCATTCGCGTTAACCTTAGCTGTCATCTGGACGAAGCTCTGCTGCAGCATGACGTCCACTTGGTCCCCCGGAAAACGCGACTTCCGGGGGGTTGAGGGGCCGTGGGCATGGCCTTAAACGCCAGCTGTACGGCAAGTGCCGCCCGCACTTAGGTTACTTACCTAGTGCTTAATCCTCCGTCCCCTGAGCAGGCGGATGAGTGTTGGTAAACGGGTGATCTCTTCAAGTATATTATATCTTATGACTGTTTCTTGCCTAATAAAACATTCAAATATGAGATTATATATTATAATCCCTATACTCACAACCAATCGAAGGTATCCAACAGATCAAAGTTGAAGTAATTGCTCACATCCGTGGCAAAGTCGACCGTGTTCCAATCCACCAGCGACGCCGCCGCCTCATCCGGGCCCCCGACCCCGCGGGGCAGCCCCTCCAGCGTCTGGTCGAGGATGTGCCGGATGATGCGGGCCACCGTCTGGCAGAGCTCGCTGTTGGGCGCCGAGGGCCGGATCCACTCGAGGAACCCGACGAGCAGGCTCAGCTGCTGGATGATCTGCGACCGCTTCGGCGGCGGCTTCCCGGGGGAGCCGAGATCGGCCTCCGCCGAAGAGGGGGGAGGGGGAGAGGATCGTGATGGTAAGGGCCTCCTCCTATCAGTAGTGTCGTCATGATAAGACGACACTGTAGCGTCCACAGCGGCAGAAGAGGCTACTGAAGGAGTAGGTAGTGGCGGCGGTGGCGACGGGCTCAGCAGCTCCATGCTTAAAATCCTCCCGCCGGTGCAGCATAGGACATCACCTGGGTCAGAGAGCAGTCCAAATTAGAAAATGTTGGAGGAAAACAGAGAGCTAAAGGCAAGCCCTGGGTTTTGGGACACACTTACTAGCCACTCGTAGTCTCCCAGGATACCCCTGAACCAATCGCGATGTGTCCAGAAATGTATAGTCAAGGAGACCATCTCATAAGAGACGGTCAGCAGTTCTGACCGATCGCTTTGTCCGTGCTTTGCATAAAGTCGCTGTATGAAGAAGAGGTTCTGGAGGTGCTCCAGCCGGACCAGAAGCTTGGAGTACCTGGTGGCAGAGTTGAGCGCAGCGTCTTCGAGCTCATCAAGCCGGAAGACAAGCACATCAGGGAAGCTGGCAAAGGTTTCGAGCTCGCGCTGGCGTAACTGGCTTGGATACCCATTAGTTAGTTCCTGCTAGACGCCTGGACTTATATGTTCAACTCACCTGAGGGAAGCTGCGACATCGCCGTGGACTTGGCCTAAAGAGATATCGAGGATGTCATTCCGGATAAAGGCCATCATCCCACGGGCTCGCATGGTTGTCACCGACTTCAGCTTAATGTCGTAGAAATGCCACTCGTCCGATATCTCTGGGCTCCGCGCAACCTCTAGCAAGCGCGTCCTGTCGCCCAGAAGTACTTCATCGTCAATGTCCAGTGGGAGCGGCGTCGACACATGCCGGGCGTTCAGCAAGGGTGGTCGCCCAGTGAAGGAAGATATCACTTTGTCGATATTATAGACGCAGGCAAACAGCCTCCTCTTTATCTCCGACGAAATGCTCGGCTCGTAAGGTGTGGTTCTCGGTATACAGTGTAAGCCGAGGAACGTTATCACTGCCACGAGCTCTGCGTGAGATTTCCACGTCTCCAGACCTGTTTGTTTTTTCAATCATCAATATCTCGTTGAAATAACTCAACATACACTCGAAAAAGCCGAGGAGAGCATGGTCCACTCACTTGCATCCCCTGAGACGTTGGACTCTGATAGCGTATACCGGAAGCACACATAGACAAACAGAGTATTCGGGGGTGAGCGGAGTCTGCGGCAGATGTCAATGCACTTTGAAACACAATTTGTGAACATAATCACCATCTGGCGTCCGGTGACGACGTTCTGCCCAAAGGGATTCATATCCACATCGTCACGTGTTAAGGAGGCGCTGAAGGCCCAGTACGTGAACATGATACCGAGCCTTTCCCCAGCGTATTTTCGTGTCGCAGAAGGCGCTCATATACTCTTCAGGGTCCTCTTGATCCTCGACGAATCGAGTCTTGGTGTTGGAGCAGAGTACGTTGGCCATCTCGCGGAGTTGTGGGTAGCGCCGCGGGCCCTCGAGATTGGTGTCGAACGCCTCATAAAGTGAGTTGGCAAGCCGGACGCGGGCACCGGGGAGCCAGCTATCATTCAGGTTTATGTTCCTTGCAAAAAAGACTTTGTTTGCGGATCGCGATGGAATGCATGAGAGGACTTCAAGGCACAGCTTCGAAGTCTCCTCGGATTCTCGAGGGCGACTAGTCGTTGGCGAAGCCGATATGTCTGACGGAACGGCCAGCGCAACGGCAGGCTCAGTCATCGAGGGCGTCAGAAGATGCATCTGCGCCTCCTCAAAGACAGGCATGAAACTCGTCGGGCCCAAATACCCCAGTGGGGAGTGGCCAGGCACTTCAGGCACCCCAGGCTCGGGCAAGGTGGTTGACGGGGTTGCCCCCGTGGTGATAGGTTCACTATAAGCCGTCGCAGACAGCCGCCGGCGTTTCGAAGCCGATGAGGTAGTGAACGGTCTCTCCACTGGGAGCGTGTACACACATTTCTCGGCTCTTCCAGTTATTCGACACCTTTGGCAGACTGGTAATACATGATCGCAAGCCACCTTCCTCTCATGACACGGCACACAAGCCTGTTTTCTGCCATTCCTACGCCTGGGTGCGATACCAGGTGATGATAGCTGCTGTTGCGAGACCATCCTGAGAGGGCAATATAAGACTAGAAATTCACTGTTATTATCAAGTTGCCTTCTGAGAATAGTGTGTAGATATTGGATATGCATATGTAGCGGCAATGTAGATTTCGGCTTTCGGCTTCTGCGCCGTAGCATTTACGAACTATATTATTATCATACCATCTTACCCCATCCGCGATACCAATCTATTTACCGAAGTACAACGGCAACAAGCTCGGTTCCTTTCAATGCCCTTTCTCAGTACTTCACTTACATCTCCTGGGGACAGAAAAGAGTCGAAGATATACCATCGCATTAGGAGCCTGAAAAAGGGATATGCTATATTGGATCTTCATCTCTATATGACTAACTAGTAACCGCCTATAACCAATGGGGTATCAAATATTCCGACGCCTACTCATGCAGATTTGTTCCTGTCCCATAATCTTACGCCTGTGTTCCAACCATCACAATGTCTTAAACCCAAATCCCTACAATGCAGAAACTTATTGTGCCCAAGACACCCGTAGGTTTCGTCTCGACCGGGCACCCGCGCGATTGGCTCTCATTTCAATGGCGGACCCTCCTAGGATCGAATCCCTTGCCTGCCACGCCGCCTGTCGATTAGGCACGGGGGCAAGTGGAGTAGTGGTTTGCTGTCTCCCAAAGGACCCAAGCAATAACTGTGGCCTGCCTGGGGTAGGAGCATACGGTGTGCCCGCCCCGAATTCCGGCTCCGATTCCGGACTCGGCTCCTCCTCGGCCACGTCCTCAGCCACCTCATCGTCCCGCAGATCTTGGAACCGAGGTGGTGGCGGTTCTCTAGTCGCTGTAGCTCGCCATGATGAGAAAAGGAGACTCCTTGACTGAAGACGCAAGGTCTGCTGCTGCGCATCCTCCACGATATCCGCGTTGCCCTCGGGAGCAAATCCGGCACAAGCTTGTCCACAGCACTCCCGTGCCACGATTCAAAACGTTGCCGAAGTAATCTGCGGCCACTCTTCTCCCGGATATTATCCACTGTATGTCTGCGGCTGCTGATCTGGAGTGAGTTGAGATTCCACCTCTGAGGG
This sequence comes from Apiospora phragmitis, assembly GCF_038363925.1. NCBI lineage: Eukaryota > Fungi > Ascomycota > Sordariomycetes > Amphisphaeriales > Apiosporaceae > Apiospora > Apiospora phragmitis. The sequence continues at coordinate 3,443,641 of NW_027117400.1, read as the reverse complement.
CCTTGCCCAGGCTCCGATTCTTCCGGTACTGCCCGGCCTCGAACTTCATATCCTGGGCAGTCGAATGCCGTTCTCTCCAAGTGTCGATGGTTCGTTGCTTAATAGCATCGCTGCTGATCAAGCTCAGTTGTGTCTTTTCCTGCGCTCGTCTTCTCCAAGCGTCGAATGTTTCCGCAGTCGTTACATACTCGCGACCAGCAACGGCATCTTCTAAAGCTACATTCATCTGCTCGTAGCGATCAAAGCTTGTGTGTAGCTTATCCCGCCATTGAGCAATGCAATACTCTCCCATTCCTCTTTTAACTCTCCGGCGAACCTCCAGATGGGCTTCTTTGAATCTTGCTTTCCGCCTCTTCTTGGCTAAAGATCTCCATAAAAGCACCGTTTCGCGAGCCCTGTAGTAGAAATTTGCACGCTCGCTGTACTCCTCAAGCTGCTGCTGTCTGTTGCTAGCTTCATCTGTAACAGATTGCCAAGCTGGAAGTATATCCGTCATCTTGTAGAAGAAGTCTGCCCGTTCAGCAAACGACTGCATCTGTTGCTGTTGTGGGAGGTCCCCAGCGCTGAGTTGTCGCCAAGTGCCGAAGACATCCTCCTTCATAGACGCGTGAATTGCGTGCTCTCGAGCTTGTGCTTTCCAAGTACGTAGGGTTGTTGTTACGGCACGATAGTAATCAGCTCTGGATGCCCAGTCTTGTCGCATATCTCCTCTCATTTTCGCCTCCTCGGCCGCGAGTCTCCATTTTGAGATGGTCTCGCGTTTCGTGCGATCTTCGTGATATAAACTAGCGGCCCTGTCAAACGCTACATCGCGCAAAGGTGTGTTATACCATTGCCAGAAGTCACCACCCTTCTTCTCTTCCAGTCTGCGTCCTGCACGAGCTTGGGCAAGCCATGGCTTTAGAACACCTTCGACCCGGGTTCGCTTTTCCATTTCCTCTGCCCTTGCATTCCAGCCGGCAGACTCCGAAGCAGTGGCAATCCACTTATGTAATGTAGCTTTGGCGTTGACCTGCTCATGTTGCTGAGCGTACATGCATACTTTGTCATCCATGTCACCAGACTTGCCACGCCACGAGTCGAAAGTTGCATGCATGACATGACCCTTGACCTTTTCGGTGTGCGTCTGTGTGTATTCTGCCCAGGCACGGAAGAAGCGCATCCGCAGGATATGTCTTCTGGCGAGCATCGTACGTTCGTCCTCCTCTGGCTCGTCTTGCACATCATCGGTGGCTTGAGGTAACGCATCGTCACTCTTTGCAAGCTGAGCGGCTGGTGGGAGAGGCGATCCTAGAGGAGATGCGGTCGATTCCACCGGGGCTGAAGCCGGCCTCTCCGGCATGTCAATGGGCGAAACTAAGCCGTCGTTTGACAGCATTCGTTGCTGCAAAGCTAGTGCTAAAACTTCCAACCTGGGCCGTACACCAAAAGCTTTAGACTTGAGCCCCATCTCGTGAGCCCGGAGGGCGACACGGGCTTTGTCCTCCTCCTCGGATGCTCTGTTGGACCACCGAGTGAACACGCGAGACTTCATGAGGGTCTCGTGAGCTCGTACCGCAAGCTTAGATAGGTACAAGTCTCCTGCCATTTCTTCCTCGTACTCTTCTTCTGGGGGTTCCTTAAGCGGTTCAGGTGGTTCCTTCGCGCATTGCCGCCGCCACCGAGCCAGAACCTTCTTGTTTGTCAGTATTTCATAAGTCCGACATGCTATCGTTTCAATGCGCTTTGAGTAGACGTTCGAAGGTATGTGACTGACAGGGGCCTCTTCAAGCTCGGCAGCGGCGTCTTTCCAGTACAGAAATCTGTCTTCAGCCGTCTCGATAAAATCCGCCTCCCTAGCATCGTGGAACATTTCCAGCTGCATCTGCAGGCCAGACGATCGAGCCTGCCATTGCTGAATATTGCTGACAGCGGCGAATTTAGCGCGATGGTTCTCGAAAGCAATCGCACTTCTTTCAAGGAAACTCTCAGGCCCTGCTGGCGAACCACGTTCAGCGTCATGTTTCTGCGCACGAGGACTCGCATCCTTAGGGGCCCCATCGCCCTCTTCTGCGTCAGTTTCATCATCCTCGTCTAGGCGATCACTAGTGTCGTCGTCGGAGTCGGTGGCTCCGTCTGCATCGTAGGCTAGGTCCGGATGGTCGGATCTCGAAGAGAAGTCGTCATCGTGTGTATCACTAGAATGAATCGTTGTCTGGATATTCATTGTCGTCGAATCGGATGGTGCAGTTCATGCGGCGTAGCCACTCCTCGAACGATCCTCGGAGCGTCTCTGCATACGTGCGGCTCCCGAGCTTGAAAAAGAGGGTGGCTTTTCGCTGGTCGACCTCGGTCTTCAGCCCTTGCTTATTACAGATCTCTGAGTTTGCTGCGTACAAGGCGGTCACAGCGGTGCCAGCGCTAGGGAGTAATTGCTCGGCTCGTTGGACGACTTCGAAGATAAGTTGGAGCTCGTTGTCGTGGAAGTCCTGGGGCGCAGGCCCAACCATTGCGGGCGCATGGGAGTTGTGGCCCGGGGTTTTGTTCGCGGAGAAGTGATGACTCTGTTCTTCGGAGCTTGTTATCTCGGGAATAGTAGAGAGCGAGCCAGGGTCAGAGCCACTGGCCATGTTGAAGAGGTAGCAATTAGTGCAGCGAGCATTATCCTCTCGATAGAACTGCTCGAACTGGATGGCGTGAAGCAGTTTTGAAACGTTATGATAGCAGGGCTCAAAAGAGGAAGAGAGCAGTCGCCAGCGACAACATCATGGTCGTAGCAAGCTGCAGTTGTTGGTCAGGAGCAGACTGGGTGGCCTAGAAATTGCATGCTGACTTTTGGAAATTCCATTGGCACAACGCGTCGGCAGTCAATTAGAGGCGCGTATACGGAGGACTGACTGGCCTAACAAGCGAGTGGACCGACCACCGACCACCACTAAATCCAGCAACCCCAGGCCAACCCCCACTACGCACTACGCATGTACTGTACGACAAGCGGAAAACAAGAATGACACCGTCACCATCCATCCCTATCACTGCCTATCTCTAGCCGTCAAGGTGCGCGAGACTTGCTGCCATACCTGGATACCTGGTTACCTATTTCTCGGAAATAAGGACAGCATAGATCGGAGGACTCTCATCCTAAAGCGAAGCTACGATGCCCACCCGCACACGACCTATCCAGAAGTTTGCCGCAGCTGTTTCCCAATGCTCTCCTGAGGTGTGTAGTCTTCAGTTGGCACTCACAATTACTCCGCCTAACCTTCGAATCTGGACAGGCAGCTGTATATGGAAAATGCATTGTCGCCGATTACAATTCGGTACATAAGGACAAGTGTGTTGCTGAGTTTATGAAGCTTAAGGACTGCTATTTGGTGAGCCTCCGACCACTCGGGTCTTATATATATGAGCTGCTGATTAACCGTAGTCCCAGAAGGCTTCGAAAAAGAAATAGAACTCAATCATCAATCTCAATATATTCAAGCCGGTGTTTGGCCCGTAATCTACTTGTTTTCCGTGTCCTCTGCTTTCATACATGGTTGTTCCTGTATTGCGAGCTCTATCTATGGATTGAGAAAGGCCGACGACCTTACATCTTCAACAACCTAAGCAAGAAGGTAGCCTTTTGTACCTCTTGTTCCTCCTCTGCGATGATACCCTCTTCTTTCTTCTCTGGAATCTCGCCATCTACATGTGTAGCCTCGTGCTTGTCGAGTGGTCTACGCAGAACCTTCTCCATTGATTTTGTCTGACTTGTAAAGACATCAGCAAGTCCGATGTTTTCTGGGTCGGATAGGATCTTGTATTCCATCTTAACATCATCGGTTGGCTGGAGACCAGCCTTCTTTCGAAGCCGCTGCACCCGGTTAATAATCTCTCGCGCCACACCTTCCTGGGCAAGCTCGGCGTAGAGCTCCGAGTCGAGAATGGTGAGGACATCTTGGTCCGTGTTGGTCTCGAGATTCTTGGACGACTCGTCTTGGGCCAGGCCTCTCTTGACCACCAAGTCACCCTCTTCTAACCGAATGCCATCCACCACAATGTACTTGTCAACGGTGTACTGACGGACTTGGTCGTTTGTAATATTCGGTAGCGCCTTCTTGACCTTGCCCATGTCCTTCTTGAGCTTCTTACCCAGCACCGGCCAGTCAGCCTGTACACTGTACTGAACATTGTACTTGGCCTCGTCCGTAGTCAATACCAAGTCGCGGACATTAAGCTCCTCGGTGATATAGGATTCAAGGGACTTGACATCATCGAGGTACTCTTGGCTGCGGTGGAGAACGACAAGGGTCTTCAAGGGGGTCTTCAGTCCCAGAGTCCTCCGTTCTCTCGACACTCTGGCCAGCTCAATGACCTTTTGCATCCGGCCGACTTGCCTTTCAATGACGGGGTTGAAGAGTTCTTGCCTGACATCGGGGGAACTCCAGGAAATGCACACTGCGAGGGTCCTTTGCTTGCAGATCCTTAGGAATGTGAGGCAGGAGCTTGGAGTAGATGGTCTCCGTGATGAAAGGCGTGAAGGGGGCCAGTCCTCGGCATAGGGTGAACAGAACCTCGAAGAGAGTGTTCAGCGCGTGTTTGGTGTCGTCTACTCCATACTCACCCTTGAGGCGCTTTCGGTTGAATCGGATGTACCAGTTTGTCGTATTATCAATGAGCTCCAATAGTCTAGGGACAACGGTGTAGAGGCGGTAAGCTAGAAAAAAACCATAGTGTCAGTCTGTCTGTCCAAAGTTATCAATACGCCCAACACTGTGACTTACCTGACATCTCTTCGTTGACAAACTGAAGCAGACTCTGGCAACTGGCAAGAATCCATTTATCCATAACGTTCTCGTTTGAGCTCTCCATCTTCGGGTCGAAGAGATAATCAATATCCTCGACCTTCTTTAGGAGTGCCACCTGTCCCTCAAAGAACTTGTAACTGTTCCAGAGGGGAAGCAGTACTTTTTGAACGACTTCCTTGACACCTGACTCCTTGAACCTTAGGGGTTCGGCACGGACAACCGGCGAGTTGATCATGTATAGTCGAAGCGCATCCGAGCCGTACTTCTCGAAAATGTGGCTAGGATCCGGGTAGTTCTTGAGTCTCTTGGACATTTTCTTTCCATCTTCGGCGAGGACCATGCCGTTGACGACACAGTTCTTGAAAGGGGACACTCCAAACAGGTGAGTGCCTAGCACAAGCAGCGTGTAGAACCAACCTCTCGTCTGGTCAAGACCTTCGGCGATGAAGTCGCCTGGGAAACCGTCCTTCAGCTTATCCTTGTTTTCGAAAGGATAATGCTGGCTGGCATAAGGCATGCTTCCAGACTCGAACCAGCAATCGAAGACACCCTCGACACGCTTCAGTTCTCCTCGGCCTTGTTTGCTGGGGATGGTGATGTGGTCGACCTTATCCCGATGAATGTCTGTTATCTCTCCCTCATAGCCACTAAGCTGCTTGAGCTCCTCAACACTGCCAATGCAGATCATTTCCTCCTTATCGTCGCTCATCCAGACCGGCAGCGGCGTTCCCCAGTATCGATTACGTGAGACATTCCAATCGCGGGCATTCTTGATCCAGTTGGCGAAGCGGTTCTCCTTCACAAAGTTAGGAACCCAATGAGTTCCCTCGATGTTCTTCAACATTTGAGGGATGATCTCGGGGACACGGATAAACCAAGATGGGACGGCACGATAGATCAGAGGTGTATCCGACCGGTAGCACAGGGGGTAAGAATGCCTTAGTTGGGCGTCGGCCACAACTCTTCCAATACCCTTCAGGTGCTTGATGATGTGCTTGTCGGCCTCCTTGCAGTGCATGCCAGCAAATTCCTTCGCCTTCTCGGTGAAGACACCCTTCTCATCAAGGAAATCTGGCGGCGGGCGGGTTTCGTTGATGATACCGGCAGCAATGGCCACGTTGTAATCGTCCTCACCAAAAGCAGGAGCCTGGTGAACGATACCAGTACCACTATCATCGGTGACATAGTCCGCATTGAGGACCTTGAATGCGATACCTTTGAAGTCGGCGTTGAGATAATCGAAGAGAGGCTCGTATTCCCAGCCCAACATGTCCTTACCCTTGATCTTCTCCACCACCTTGTATTTCGCCTTCTTGGGTTCCTTGTAGATTGTGGTCAATAGCTTCTCGAGGATGATGTAGTTGTTGCCAGACTTGTCGTCGGTGATTTTGAGGTATTCAAACTCCGGATGCACTGCAAGGCCCAGATGGGTGGGCAGGGTCCACGGGGTTGTCGTCCACGCCAAGAGGTGAGTCTTGGGATCGCTAAGAAGAGGGAATGAGACGACCACTGCGGGATCCGTCACATCTTGGTAGTTCTGATTGGACTCGAAATTCGACAGAGCCGTCGTAAGAGCACAGGAATAGGGCATGACTTTGTAGCCCTGGTATACCGAGCCCTTTTCGAAGAGCTGCTTGAAGACCCACCAATCCGTCTCCATGAAAGTCAAGTCCATTGTCTGAGTAAATGTTAGTTACCCTCCCGTGAGGTAAGTGTAGCGCCAAGAATCACCTTGTAGTCGTTGTCGAAGTCGATCCAGCGACCCAGACGCTCAATGGTATGACGCCATTCCTCTCTGTATCGCATCACGATAGCGCGGCACTCGGCATTGTACTTTTCCAAGCCCATCTCCATGACGGCCTGCTTGCCGGTGATGCCGAACTTCTTGTCGATCTCATGTTCGATGGGCAGACCGTGCGTGTCCCAACCGAAACGTCTCTCGACATGGAAGCCCTTCATTGACCAATATCTAGGGATGATGTCCTTGATGGTGGAGGCGAGAAGATGGCCATAGTGCGGAAGACCGGTCGCGAAGGGCGGGCCATCGTAGAAGGTGTAGCGAGGCTTTCCCTGTCAATTCGACCTGGTGATGAACATGTTGTTAGTCTCTGTGATTATCGTGTGCGTATTTACCAGATTTGGCGGGCAGCCATACCTGGCGTTGGAAGGCATCCCACTCCCTCCACTTCTGGATGACCTCGAGCTCTGACTTGGGGAAGTCGATAGACATATTGAAACGTCTGTCGGGAGGTAACAGACGAATGGGCCAATGTGATCGCAGCTACCAGAGAGCCTTCGGGTTGCAATTGTGATTCCTGTCGCAAAGCGGAATCGGAAGCCTCAGTGCTGCCTAGGAATGGTGAATCGAAGGGCACGATCTTATGTACATCCCACCTTCCGTGGAAAATCCTTGGTGGGGTAGTAGGATTTGTGAGTCAAACCGCTTATGACTGGAATAAGACGACTTTCGGACTTTTATGCACTGGCGGGGGGTAGGTACATGTAGTTGGGCTGCCCCTCGCTCAGGTACCTTTGCTACAGTCAATGAGGTACTGACAAAGTCCTGTCGTGTCGCCAAATGCTGTTGCAAATTATAACAACCAATAGTTCAACTCACGACCTGCCTATATCAACCGACTATTGATATCCCAATTCGAGGACACAGCAGAGTGCTTTTGAGGCTTCGACAGACAGATCGAGGACTGGCCATGACGCCTGAAGTACTTAACACTCTATGTAGATACTTACTTGCCCGAGTCCAAGTTGATATGCCCCACGGCGAGCGATACATAAGGTAAGCGATATCCCAGTTTAACCCCCAGAAGCCGTTGTACTAATACTTCCAGTATTACCCGTCATTGGCAGAGTCGGGGCCTTATTGCGCACTGCTACCCAGGAAGTGCATGTTTCAACTTGCCTACCATTGAATCGAAAGTAAATAACAACACCCCCCCCTCCCCAAGACAACTTGAAATAAACAGCAACGCAACGGGACATCTTGGCCGGGCTTGTTCTTAGTTTAGACCTGCGTCGCCTCTTCTTTTACTATTTCCCGCAGAGTTTCTCCTGCAGCTAATTCTTTTAATGCACCCCTTGCCCCAGGGTTTGACTCTACCTGCTGCGATCCTGTCGTCTTCCCTGTGGTGTTAGTCGCTCAAGTCGACTTTCTTGGACCGTCTCTCTACCTGCACCCTCCACCGCTCTGCAGCTCTCAAGGTTGGGCACCGCCTGGAACTCACCCACAAAGCGCCCCCCAGACCAATCTCCGCAATCATGTCCTTCCTCTTCGGCCGCGCGCGCACTCGAACCAACACACTCGACTTGTCCAAGCAAGCTCGCGAGCATGTACTCAAGCTCGAAGTCCCCGGCAAGGTGGGTGTTCACCTCGTACCCACTGTCTTTGTTTCAATGGTTACTACAGGGCTGACATGCAGGGGCTGTGCTATGTAGGCCGAGGAGTTGGCCAAGGTACTCAGTCAGATGAAACTTATACTCCAAGGGACACCAGGTCGGTCAATTAATTGTCTTTCGCGGACCAATTTGTAACGGAGTGCTGCTTACACTTCTTGTTGCCTCGCCAGAGTCCGACAGTACACCTGACCAGGTATATCAGTTGGTGCAAGGCCTGATAGAGGAGGACCTACTACTGCTGCTTGCCCAACACCTCTGGCGCTTGCCCTTCGAATCGCGGAAAGACACCCAAGTGATCTTCTCCTACGTGTTTCGCTTCCGACCGCCAACCGCATCCCCCAAGACCGATCCCGTCGCACTGAGCTACGTAGTCAACAACAAGCCGCAAGTCTTGCTGGAATTATGTCGTGGCTACGAGCACAAGGAAAGCGCCACGCCTGCCGGGTCGGTACTGCGCGAAGTGCTCAAGAGTGAAGCTGCGGCGGCCATTATACTGTATGATGATGGAGAGGAGCCCGGTTCGAGTCTAAAGGGGGTAACAGCTATTGAAAGGGAGCGGCCACAGAGCGGCAGTGGCGTGTTCTGGAGATTCTTCGACTGGATTGACAAGAGCTCATTCGAGGTCGCTGCTGATGCATTCACCACATTCAGGGTAAGGTCACCGGCCCATTGATTTGTTTCAACTGCTCACCTGCTCGCATAGGAACTTTTGACGAAGCACAAAGATCTTGTGCCGCGCTACCTGGCTGTCAATTTCGAGCTATTCTTTGACAGGTATAACCATGTTCTGGTTCAATCAAATAGCTATGTCACGAAGCGTCAGTCCATCAAGTTGCTCGGCGAGATATTGCTCGACCGCTCCAACTACAATGTCATGACGGCTTACGTAGACCGCGGCGAACATCTCAAAATCTGCATGAATCTACTGCGCGACGATAGGAAAATGGTCCAATATGAGGGTTTCCATGTTTTCAAGGTTTTCGTTGCGAATCCTCATAAGTCGGTCGCAGTACAGAAGATCCTGTTGATGAACAGGGACAAGCTGCTGAATTTTCTAAGCCACTTTCTGGAGGACCGTACAGACGACGAACAGTTCATTGATGAAAGAGAGTTCCTCATCAAGCAGATCCGGAATATGCCACCCAACCCCGTCCCGCCGGCGAGGCAGATGCCCCAGGGCCCCTAGCCGACCTACGAGTTTGGCGGTTACTAGGCGACCTCTTATAATACACGACCATCTGTAATATGGATCCGAGGAGAACTTATGGTCTTGTACCTTGCAGGGTGCACGTCGTCGCGGCAGAGGGCCATCAGCTACCAAAACATGGTGGCAGAATGTAAGGGGAGGCCGCAGGCGTGATGCGCGCGGTAGACTTGCAAAAGCAGCCCCGACGGCGAAATCATTACGATGCATGTAGCTAGGCGTTTAAGGCAGGTCTAATGAATAATGAAAAGTTGAGCTATGGATGGTATTTGTGGCCTTTCGTTCTCAAGATATACTATATATGAAACCGCTTCCATGTTATCGAGATCCCATGTTCCCAGGCTGGAACTATCCTATTAACCTTAGCAGCCACAAGTCGAACTGGTAATGAATGTATGTCATCATACCTACAAGTCCAAGCCCCTATGCATGTCGAGTGGGGCAACTCCCTCTAGGGCTGACGTTTACATGTGCAAGTATATATATCCAAGACGAGGTTTAATAGTCTCCAACTCTTACGGCGATTACTATAGCTTAAAGCCGAGCAAAAGGACAAGCTTCCAAAGGTCTTACCAAGAGAAAAAGAAGAGAGAAACCACAGAAAGCCCATACCTGTGTAAACAATAAGAGCACAATGGCATCATCATCGTCATCATCTGCAATCTTCAAAACCGGCAACACGGCCGTCATCACCGGCGGCGCGAGCGGCATCGGCCTGGCCCTGGCCAAGAAATGCGCCGGCTACGGGATGAAGGTCCTGGTGGCCGACTGGAACACTGAGCTGCTGGCCAAGGTCCCCGCAGACGTGGCCGCTACCTACCAGATGGATGTGAGCAAGGGCGGCGGACTGGGCGGGCTTCAAGGAGGAAGATGCAGAAGGACTTTGATGGTAGTTTTTCTCTGTTCCCTCTACATCTGGGTATATATATGTGTGGCACGACGTGAGGGGTAGTGTGCTTGAAAAAGGCAACGAAGAAACCAGCAACTTCATTGCTATGCATGCTAACACGACCAAAAGGCAAAATCAATCTCCTGGCCCTCAACGCCGGCACCGGCGCCAAGCACAGCTTCGACTCGCCCGAGGGTTTCGAGAAAATCCTCAACGTCAACATCTTCGGCGTAGTCCACGGCATCACCCACCTCCTCCCCTTGATCAAGTCGTCGTCCTCAAAGGCAGAGACAGAGACAGAGCCGTCGTCGGCCATCGTCATCACGGGCTCCAAGCAGGGCATCACCAACCCGCCGGGCAACCCGGCGTACAACGCGTCCAAGGCGGCCGTCAAGTCGCTGGCCGAGCAGCTCTCGTACGACCTGCGGGCCGACCACCCGTCCGTCTCGGTGCACCTCCTCGTACCCGGGTGGACGTGGACGGGGCTGGCGGGCGGCCAACCGGGCGGCGGCCGCGACACGGCTGCTGCCGCCGGGGCCGCCGACGGCAAGAAGAAGCCCGATGCGCCGTGGTGGCCCGAGGACGTGGTCGAGTACCTCGAGAAGAAGATGACCGAGAAGCAGTTCTGGGTCATATGCCCCGACAACGAGGTCACCGAAGGGATGGACAAGAAGCGCATGGCGTGGAGCGGCGGCGACGTTATCAACGGGAGGCCGCCGCTGAGTCGCTGGCGCGAGGAGTACAAGGAGCAGGCTGCCGAGTTCATGAAATAGGCAACAGAAAGGACTGAGAATGTCAACTGGTGGTATGCTATAGTCAGACCGGTATCAACAAGTTTGGCGGAACAAATTCTTATCCATTAGCCACCTCACAGCCTCCTTCAGCCAGACGGATCTTGTACGTGGCAAGAGTTCTCCTCATATGTAGTAGTACAGCAAATATAAATCATCATAAACGAATGCTCCTGCCCTCTTGGATATCGTGATTGACGCACATAATCGAGCATAGACTAAACACGCCGAGAACTCCCCATTTTCCACGATAAACGTCAAATCCGTGCCCCTTGCCCAACCAGATGCAAAGCTTTAGCGTGGAACGTGTGGTTGTTTTGCCAACAGCATTGTAACTGATTCTTTCGCGTTGACGGTGTTCCATACGCTGTCTTTGCCGCCCGTCCTCCACTCATCACCCGTCGCGGCATGTTCACCGCTGCCTCTGATGGATTCGCCCATGATGATGTCGAGATCCCGTTTTTGAGAGCTGAGCCAGTCTTTGACGAAGGTAGCTGGGTCTTCGCTTAATGAAGACAAGAACGCATGCTTAGACTTGGACACGTGGATAGCCTGCACAAGGGTAGCAAGTTGCTCGTCAAGCAAAGCAACCTCTTTGAGCATGCTGGCATATCCAGGATTGTTGAGGAAAGTCACCATCTTCTCCTTCAGGGGATCATCTACCGCCACCCGAATGTCGTAGACGGTTGGCTTGGGGTCCTTATGGAACTCCTCGTCCACCCGAATAGTGTAAGGGAGTTTGACGGCCGGGAGAGGTTTCAACTGGGGCGTAATGTAGTTGTAGAGGAGGGGGATAGAGCCCGTCTCGATGTTAAAAGCCTAGTTGTCCTTCAGTTAGTGGATTGAAGCCAAATAGTCCGTCAGCAGTAACACCGTACCTTTTTTAGAAGGTCATCGCATCTGAAATTGCGTTTCTCCTCGTCCTCCTGCAGACCCATGAATTTGATGTAGTCCCACACAGCCATGACGACTTCTTGCCGTGTGGCTTCTGTCTTGTCGACGATGTCGGCGAGAGCGGGCTCGACGGTGTAACGTTCTGGGTCTTCATGGCGTGTCAAGTTGATGACGATGTGCATGTTCTCGTCGCCGCTGCGCTTGAAGATCAACTCGTCAAAGTCCGCAGAAGCCGGGAGGTTGGTTGAGGGACCAGTTCGTTCTGGCTTTTTCCACTCCATGCTCTGATCAATGCCCTTGCGATTCGCAGGAAAGTCGACTGTCAAGGCCTTGAAGAAGTGGGAGAAGCGATACTTGGGTGCCTTGGTTGCTTTGGACTTGGCATCGGCACCGTCCTCGTCCATCTTGTCTTCTTCATCCTCGTCGCCGGCATCCTCTTTGTCCATATCGTCGTCATCATCGAGAAGGCGACCTTCGATTTTGATTCGATAGGTGGGTTCCAGATTCGAGCTGAAATCGAAAGCGGGTACGTTGAGGTCGTTGTTCTGCCATTGCTGGTCTTCAGCGGTATTGGAAATCCAGACACGCAGCGTTTTCCATCGCTTGGACCGGCCGCCCGTTAACGAAAGTTCCCAATTGAGCCAGGGGTAAAATATTGGCTTACCTTCACGCTCCTGTTGACGGAATCTACGATGTCCAATCTCTTTCGCGTCATGGTCGCGTCAAGCCGCCGCTCGAAGTCGCGCAGTTCTCTGTATTTGACGCCCATTTCACCAATGGTACACTCGTCAATATTATCGGGGAGGTTTTTATCAGTGGGTTTGCGGCTTCGTCGCTTCGCCATCTCGACTTGCATCGCGGCGGCCTGCTGTTGTTGTGCCACCTGGGCCTGGGTTAAGGGAACTTGGTGGTGAGGTCCCGAGGACATCATAGGGCCTGCCATGACCAAGTAGTTAGCGAAGGTAAGTTCGGGAAGGCAGTGGTAAACGGTTGGCCAGACACGGTTGCGATGGAGGTGACGGGCAGCAGCTGCATCTGCATGAAGACAAGACAGGGCAAGATGGATTCCAGAAGATCAAGACGGGTACCCTGGCACTAGTTGATGGCTAGCTATTGATTGAATGATCTGTGGAGCCATGGATTTCTGTGTGGGGTATGGTTTGAGGAATGGTCGTGACATGCTCATCATGTAAAGCCAGCAAATGGCGGATTATAGCGTGTTTGTGTCGAATCGGGACGACCGCACTGGCGGCGCAGACCCAAGGCCCGGCTTCTTCCACTTGTCCCCGTTGCGCCTTGTGTTGCAACCTTGGAGGCGGCGACGACCGAGATACCGAATGCATTCCATAACAAAAGCAAGGAAAAGACGAATCAATCCAGAGAAGAACACGTACCGATGCCCCCTCCACGTCGCGGGCCGGACGAGTGAGGAGTGCGAGGTGGCACCTGCTGTTGCGGGAACTGACGATAAGCGGGCTGCATTTTGACGGCCAAGCATCAACGAACGACCCAAGCAATTGACAGGATAATAAGAGGGGATCACGAATGTTCGATTCGTTTTGTTGCCTGGTGAGACAGGATGCCGTAGCGTATGTAGCGTTGGGTAGCGTTGTGCTGGCCGGTGCGACGATGGGCGATGGGCTTTTGGTCCGGAGGTTGTAAGTCAGGTTCGCGATCGAGAAATTTTGGAGAACTGGACGGTCTCGTCTCTCTCCCGGCCAAACGCGACTTGCTGTTGGCTTGGCGGTGATCAATGGTCTTGATTGGTGTTTGCACTACAGTTGGGACTAGAGCCTAAAATGAGGCTGGACGAAAACAGTGGAGCATGTGAGGCTCTTTTACTGGACTCTTCCCAACTGTAGTGGCCCGTGCTCTATAGAGGGCATCAATACCGGTATGCACTTGAGATATCTACAGTACTAGTACGGAGGTCCCCTTCAAAAGTCTTTACATACCCCCTGTAGCCAAGACTGCTCTTAGTGGCCGTCCTGTCAGCTGGCGTTCCGACGTGCACGCAAAACTGTACTAGAGCACCGTTTTAGACAGTTTATTCCCTGAACGTAGATCTTGATTGGTTAAATCATCCCTGCTCTATTCCGTCTGGGCTTGTGAGTTCTTTACGGTAGAGCGGCAGCTGGCATACAACTGTGCCAAGAAACTTGGCGACAGGGGGTATGTAAAGACTTTTGAAGGGGCCCTCCGTAGGTTTGCGAAAAAAAAAACTGACACCCGACTCAATTCGGGCGGCCCGTGCTGCCGTGCGCAGGCGCAAATAGCCGGTCGTAGCCGTACGCGTGGTGAGAGGGTGGTTAGAGGTGGCTTTTCCGGTTTGTCGGCGAGGGGTAGCTGGCGACGGAGGAAAAAGGGCTGGCGTCGACGAGGAAAAAGGGTTGGCGTCGAAGAAAAAAAGAGTTAGCGCCGGTGAGGGGAAGGGGCTGGCGTCGACGAGGGGGTAGGGGCAGTCGGTAGCAGAGGGAAGGGGGCTGGCGCTAACGAGGGAAAGAAGCGAGGGACGGGAGCTGTTACCGACGAGGGAAGGGACCTGGCGGGAAGGGACCTGGCGCCGACGAGGGAAGGGGTTGACGACGTTAATAGGGGGCTGCTAACGGAGGGAAGGGTTAAGGGGTATCGGCGATAAAAGAAAGAGCTGGTCACAGGTGTCGGCGTACGTGGCCGTATCCCTCGCTACAACCTAAGTAAGTTAGAGCCGCGAAGCGGCGCAGTGTGGCTAGTCTTCTTCTATACCTACCTACAGTAGAGTACTCTTATCGCTTCCAGCAATCTGGACATTGTAGATTACTATTATATGCAGATAGCTATATCTTCAATGTGTATTTGAATAGGGAGGCTAAGTGCCATAGGTAGATAGACCTACATCCCAAGTCCCGCATCTAGTCTGGAACCATCGAGTTGAGCCAACTCCTGATTGTCCTATCTGAATACTCCATACATATGCAATGCTGGCCCGGGGATGATGTATAGCATCATAGCCCCAGGACCTCTTCATACTTGCCCTCTACTCGGCCGCCCCTCCGAACGCAAGAAAAAGAAACAAGAAGATGCTGTTTTGCTACAGGTCCATCTTGTCCCATCCGTTCCCGCAAAGACGAAGTTCAATGCGACTGCCTTGCAAACCTCATCAAGGCAGGCACCAAGTTGATTAAAATGCAATTCAAGGGGTTGTGATCGATAGAAAAAACCCCGTTATCCCAGTTAACAAGTGATTTTCGGGAGACACCTTCCGTGTTAATACCGTGTTTGGGCAACATTTGGCATCTGCTAGACTACTGCTAGCCAGATTCCCTGTTCTCCCCGGTCATCATCAAAAGTGCTGCCAGAACCTGCTACGCCCGCGCTGAACATGAGAAAATAAAGTGAAGTGGACCCGTGACTCTCGATCTAGGCACCGCAAGTATTGTGCAGCAGAATCGGCCACCATCTCCGGGTAATCTTAGAATGCTGGACCAAGTCCTTGCTTGGACTGACGCTTGCTGAAGCGATTGCGCTTGGTTGTCGTAGTGTCCTCCAGACTCAGTTGGCTCTTGCTGAGATGATTCCTGTGCGACCTATCGCTGATACCAAAGCCCTCCGAGTTCAAAGCACCATTGCCACCGAACGTACTGGCCGGACTAGACATAGATGACGACATGTCACCAAAACCGTTGTCGTTGTTGTTCAGCGATACGGCCATGTCTCTAGCCTGCTCCAAGTTTTCGATCCAGTCGTCGGCAGTGGGCCTAGAAGAATCAAAAGAGTTCGCAGCTTTGGGTTCCTCAAAGGTATAGTGCATCCCGTACTTGTTAAGGTCAGCATGATCACACTGTAAGGTGGGACGCGTTTGTCAGATCAACTTACCGAATCGACACACCAGACTGTCTGTCCCTTGGCATCAATCTGGGTTCTCCAGGCGCAATCGGGCGCAAGAAGTGATATTTCTTGCTTGGATTTCTTCTCCTCGCCTCCTGCCGGGGCCAGCACGATCCGGCCGCTTGACGTAATCATCACAAGCCGCTGCCTCTTCTTGGTCGTGCTTCCTCCAAAGAAACGAGCAAATTTCCTGTGTCCCTCTCCATGCTCACCACCACCCTTAGCATGTGGACTGTTCGGGATGGGCGTCGACATAACCAACAGGTCGCCAAGTCTTAATATTCTCTCATTGGTGCGGTTTAAGACAGGAGACCATTCAATATCCAGTTGCGATGGCGGGGGGATATCCGTGACTATACGCCCAGGAGTGCGTACTGAGCCGTTCATACCATTGTTGTTGGTTGGGTGCAATCGTGGCTGAGATGCAGGTTGGGGCGAGTTTGAGCTGCCGCCGTTGAGGTTGATGATCTTGGGTTCTTGTGGAGGTGGTGCATACGGACGCAATCGTGGAGCCTTCATTCTCCATAATTGCTTACCAAAGGTCTGGCCATCAAAGAACTCGTGGTTTTTGATATGTTCGATGGTGAGTCGTCTTCCGGGATCCAAGACCAAAAGACGTTCTATCAAGTCCTGGGCAGCTGGAGGGAAGCCGGGAGGGAACCCATAGTCAAGTTCCACGATTTTCTGAAATGTCAGGTATTCGGAACCCCCCTTGAATGGTGGCCGCCCAGCCAGGAGTTGGTAGATGATGCAACCGAAAGCCCATAGATCACTCGCCTTACAAGCGTTCTTATTACGAAGCAGTTCGGGGCTCACGTATTCAGCGGTGCCAACAAATGACTCGGCTCTTGTATCATCCTGTGGCCTATCTCTGCCAGGGCGGTCGTCCGTCCTAGCAGCAGCAGCAGCGGGTCTGCGGTGCACGGGGGTCTGTGAGAAGCCGAGCGGTGCCAAAATCAGTGATCTTAACATGCATAGAATCGTCAAGGAGAACATTTTCGGGCTTGAGGTCACGGTGAATAACACCTCGAGAGTGCATGTACTCGATGGAGTCGAGAATCTGCGCCCCGAAGAACCTTGCGCATTCAACATCAAAAGTCCCCGTCTTCTTGAGAACACCTAGCAGCTCTCCGCTGTTGCACAAATCCAGCACGTAGTAGAGCGAATTCTCATCTTGGAAGGTATAGTAGAGACGGACAATGCCCGGATGCTCTGTGAGTCGGTTCAGGGTATCTTTCTCGATGTTGACGTATTTGATCTTTTTCTCCTTGATAATATGCCTCTTCTCCAGAACCTTGATGGCATATTCCTTGAGTGTTTGTCGGTCGGTAGCAAGGTAGACTGTACTGTATGATCCTTCGCCGAGGACACGACCAAATGAGAAGTCACGGACCCCCTTTTTCACGGTTTTTACGATCGTCTTTCCATTTGCGTCGATTTCTCTCCGAGTACTGACCGCCGCACCTCTGTCCTTCCAGTCCTCGCTGCTGTTGGACATGGGCAGGTCAGGCCGAATTGGGCCTCGAGGCTCAGGGACGGTGGGAATGCCAGGTATCGACGCGTATCCCCCACCCATCCCCCTTGAGCTTCTCCTAATAGGCAAGGGACCACCACCGCCTGGTCCCGGAGGAGCCTGTCTGTTCGGGTTGTAGGATCGATCTCGATGGCTGGATTCCCTCGAGGGGACAGCAGCAGGATTTGTGGTATAGTTGGGGTTTGACCGAGAATCTTGTCTTGTCGGCATATTGTACATGGACGACCTAGGATGCCTCAGACCGTAGCATTTTGTAGGAATCAGCCGCTTGGTCTCGCTCCGCAGCCGTGTATATACCGGAACCAGGCCGTGCAGACGGACCAGAATATGGCGGAGACGTGTGGTGTGGGTATGGGTTCGAGAGTTGCCCCTGGGGATCTGGATATGGGAGGCCGGGGTCGACGGGTTGGCTTCTGCTCTCTTGGGTTTCGGGTTGGCTCTGGGGCCGAATTGGACTCTGCGAGTCTTGGCCTTGTAGCTGAGCTACACTGTTAGAAGTCTGACGGGAGACGACAGGTTGAGCAGCCTCGTCACGTTCAGCCAAAGCTTCTTGAGGACTGGGTTCGGCGTCGTCAGGGTTCGCGATTCGTAAGCCGCCAAGGGCTCGAGAAAGACTTAGGTCGTTATTCATGGTGGCGAGTGGCCTTATTAGCTAGGATAGTGCTGATGAGAAAGTCTAATGTGTCGAGCTTGTGGGATGGGAGCTGGGGCGGATCCGCGGTGGCTGTCCGTAGGCGGCCTTTATCCCAAGCAAAACGGATCAAACAGCAGAACCCAAAGTCAACCCACACGCAGTCCTTCGGCGTCTGAGCAAAGCGTGGAAGAAGCCCCAACCAAATGAAAGTAGTCGTGATGGAGGCTGTTTGGGTTATAAGGATCCAGGCGTTGGCAGACACCCGTAGAATGGGTCGATGGTGGACTCGCGACGAGAGTTTTATCACAGAAAAGGTCGAAATTTATTTAGGGAAGAGAGTCGGCGCGATAGCTTCGGTGTGCTGGACTTCAGTGGTGAATCGTGAAATGGGGGGCTCGACTGGGCGAAACCGCGGATCGCAATGGGATGTGGTGGTGCCGTTGCGGTGTATTCCAGTGCCGAGCCGGTCGAAGTGAGAGCATTAGGAACAAGAAACGATGGACGACAACACAAAAGGATGGAACGAGTGAAGCTGGTGGGGGAAGAGACAGAATAATGCCAGTACCTGGCGATGTCAGTCAGGTACAACGAATGCACCTACGTGTGTAGTAAGGTAGTCGAGTTGAGTGGGATAGAGAAGGTAGGTTAGGTAGGTTGTCAGTCCAGTACAGTGCAGTAAATTCACGGGGTGCAGGGTGCAGCACGCATACGATAACGTGCGATATCAATCTTCCCTGCTGCCCACTGTGCTATTATCTGTCACTGGATGGCTCGGACTGGAGTCCAGTAGTGCCAGGAGTACCAGGAGCACCAGGCCCCAGGCAAGGACAGCTCGAGGTTGAGGTTCGCCGGGCAAATGCAAGATTGACCGTCTTTTTTCGGTTTAGACCGCATGTAAGGTGGTATAGCCCACACTGCAGCAGCTCAATAAGCCAAATACGAGGTCAACGGTTCCTTGCTAAAATTGGCGAATGTTGGCGGATGGTGAAGTCGATGCATTCGAACAAGACCTCAGCGCTGGTTCGGACAATTCGATTGACATAGACCTGACCAGCGATATGTGCCTCTCCTTTCTTTAGGTAATACAGTGCTCGCCTCTGTTGAACGCTGCAGCTACGGAGCCAGCTGGAACTGGAGAGGGACGGGTGGGGTCATTTGATTGGTGCCCGGTCCTCTGCTAGCTCCCGTCGGTCAAGGGCTCAAGCCTCAAGGCTACATACATACATTAATGCCTATCATCTTAGGTAACTTCTCGTGCTTGAACCTGTGCCCGCAGCTGACAGGTTGGCAGTAGACGATGCAACGGCAGTATCCATCTTATTATCTTTTATATGCCCCGGGCAGAAAACGGAGTATACAATGCGTACAGCAACTTGTCTCTTCTCAACCACCATGGCCTGTAAGTAGTAGTAGTCGTCCTTGAGGCCACGCAGGGCTTGAGTGCCGTAGATGCGATAGAGCGGAGAAGGTTTGGCTGAAGGCCTCGAAACCACCTGTATTGAGCCATACGACAGACAGTACTTTACCTATGCAATTAATCTACATGTTTTGGTATAAGATGCAGGAACGAACCCAACTTTGACAAGTGTCCTACTCGGCACGGGTCTTCGAAGCCGTGTACGTTGAGTTTCGTGAATGGGAGCCAAGGCGAGTACTTACGTGAAGTATGTAGTTGAATATGCCACTGGGCCAAAAGCCGACGAGCCGACATTGACCCAAATGGTATATCGGTATATGTCTTGTCAGAAGTGACGTGCAATTAAGCGTTAGCATGCAATAGATGCTATATCGCACCTATATTTGCGTCAATTATTGATTGATAGACATCAGAATTCATCTTGGCTCGTAAATATTCCCAAGCCAGTGTAAAATTCGTGTCGAAATAGAGCTTCAAAGCTTTCAGCGAAGAGCAGTATGAGCATAAGTATGTAGCGGCAAGTTACGCGTGCTTAGGGACGTATTGCTTAATTTGCAATTTGAGATATCGGCAAGTGCTCTCTGCACCGCCATTTTTGGGTCGCTCTATCTTGGCCAGTTCTAAGTCAATAGCGGTGATTCTCTGACTTGAGCCTAGAAGGAACAGCATGATGAAGCATCAGGCAGTCACCAGCCCGCACATCCGCGCCTTCTGATGACGGCAACCGCTCGCGCTTTGCAGTCCAGGATGCGTGCAATTGTAGCTGCAGAATATATCTAATCCAACTTGTACATGTAGCCAGGCATCGCGCGACGACGCCGGATGCTAATCCAATAGCCGGAATCTTGCTGAGAACCTCGTCCAGATGTGCGCTGCTACTAGGTAACAATGGCCATGTTGCGACTTCCACCAACTGCAATCTCAGTCACCATGACTGAGGTCAAGGATTTTGAGCACCGCCGTCGCTTCAAGAGATATCTTACCCGGCAAGATGCTCCAACTAGACGATCTCAAAGCCTGCATGAACATAGTGATTCAGAAATCAAGGAATCGCTTATGGCTACTCCCCAAACACAAAAACCCGCAGTCACGGACGAGCGAGGTAGCACGGAGACGCCAAAGCGATACTGCCAGCCTGACACCCCCAAGCTATTCAGTTTACCACCACGAAGGCCACCTAAGCTTACACCTTTCCCTTCGAAAGTGGAGGCGCCGACATCGCATGAGGCATCTAGAAGCTCGCAGAGCACGTCGCCGTATGCTTCGTCCCTTTGGCAAGGGCCTAATTCAAGTGCAATAAGACTGCCTCCGCCGTTTTCTGTAGGCGTGAGAAGAGTGTCTGATGAACTGTCACTCCCATTCGTATGCCTACTACTCTTCATCTTATAGCTGTCAGACTGACAACGATGGTTCAGCGAACGTTCAATCAAGCACCGCCAAATCATCCGGAGGAGCTCGCCCGAGATCCTCCCATGATGAGATTCAATCTCTCTTCAGTTGAAGGAGCTCAGACTGAAACGATCGCATCCGTTCCGGTAAGCTCGACTCCCAATATAAACAGAATACCTCGCTTGAGTGACTGATTGGTAAAGCAGGCAGAGGGTGGCTCAAATTCCTTCTTGTATTCTGCAAACCATTCTGTAGAGTCAGCTGAACACTCCCTTACTCGAACCTCGGTCAGTCATTCAGCATCGGAAACGCGCCGTGATGACGGTGGGCTGGGTATTTCTCAAGAGACGATGGGCACGGATCCTGGGGTCAGAGTCTACAACGACTCGCTCCCAGCTTCATTGCAACCTCAGACTCCACGAAATTTGCCTGAAGCTCGACATCAAAGTCGATTGCATGGGCCACACACAGCTCCTGTTCCTCGTGTTGCGTCAAGAAGCGCTCACCATCCCCGCAGACACTACGGCAGGGCCCGTAGCCCGTCCGGCATGGAAGCACCTGGGTTCCGTGGGCTATTCGGAGGAGCAGAGAACTCGGATGAATCTGCCCGGTTCAGCAACGAGGAGTAATACTTCCAACGAGACCAGACGGGGGAAGGGAAATGCATGCTCAGACGATCGAATAATTGGTCGACAGACCTGGATTTCGGGGCGTCGTGAAACAACAACTTATAGAATTACCACAGCAATAGGACAATTGAGTAAAGTTAGGTGCCTTTCATTGTGCTAAGAGCCGATCTACCCCGTGATCACGAACAACGGTGGAAGTTGCAGGAAATATAAAAGTATGAAGTCGTGCGAGCAGTTTGCCCAGCTAGCATTAGTCTTGGGTGTCCGCGAAGGACGCGACTGTCTTCGCGTCCGGTCTACCGCGATTTTCTACATGGAACAGAAAAAAAATGCGCTGGGTGGAAGCAATAACCATGTCGGCATCAAGGTGGGCCGCTTCAAGGTCCTGTAATCGGTGAAATGAATGCACCGAAATGATTACGGAGTATGGTTGCATTGACTGATTGACCGTAAAGTACGTAACGATGAGGCCGAATGAAAAGTTACGGGAAGCATGCAGTAACAAACCTTCAATGTGATATTAAGTGCAACATGAAGTACTCCGTGCTTGAGTCTGTCGGGGACGGCTACATGGACGGAACAAGCCATTGAGGAGAACAGCACCGGAGGAGGACGCGCTTGTCGCTCCTCCTGACACTTGAGTCAAGACAGGACTCCCACACAAGATCCGACTCTGATCCGGGCCAACAGCCACTAAAATCCTCCTGCAGGGTCATAATTGTGCGCCTGCACTAAGGCCCAAGAGGGAAAGGCGCAGTAGTTTGTCTGGGCAGCCAAACGCCATCCGGCCAAGCCAATCATTCATCGGCACCGCCGCAGTGACCAGCATCTCAATTCGAGCTGCAGGCAATCGCCTTTTCTCGTCGCCTCTTTACCAAAGACGGTCAAGTCGGAAGTTGAGGACCCCACCCCGGCGACGCAGCTTGTCACCCGGCCAATCACCACGGCCAGACGGAGCCAAAGTACTTTTTCTGTCCAGCATGGTGATGATGTACATGACGACTTTAATATGGGCCCTTCTCGGGATCTCAGCCCATCCCCAGACGAGACCAGTCTACAATGAGGCTGGTAAGATCAACGATGTATCCATTTGCAGTGTCAACGCGCGAGACGGTACCTCCGGCCGACCACTAGACCCTAGGTAGGAGGTACCTTCCCTACCTGGGACCCCTACCTCTCACCTCACCTCAAGCTCTCTCGCTCTCTGTACGTGATCAGCCGAACCGAACACACACTGCGCTGGATCGCACTTCTCTTGTCTCTCTCGCTCTTTCTCACACACCCAAACCATTCTGTATGCCCACACTCTCCAGTCCTCTTTCCCACTTCACTCTACGCCTTCCCATAGCAACCGCACTTGTTTTAAGACTTCCTCCTTCTTTCTTCGAATTCTTCCCATCTATCCATCTCTTCTCTCCCCATCCAGCTCATCACCTCCCTTCCCATCTTCACCTCTATTACGCCCCCATCACCAACGTCGTCTTAGACCCTCAGCCTATTACCTTCTTATATCACTCTCATACCCGTCTCAACATTTGTCGACCTATCTGAGGTTCCCATTGACACTACCCATCTTTGGTATAATACTACCTAGCACCATACTTGACTGACATCTACCCTGCCTGCCTACCTGCCTGCCTGCCTACCTAGACGTGTTCAAACACAGCTCTTGTCCTGACAGATCAAGGTCGCCACGGCCTCAGGAAATATCTAACCACACTTGTTGTCTTTTCCATCTGACATCTAGTTATCACAGGTCACCATGGGTTCCTTCTCACGCACCCAGTCTCCTGTCCTCACCATGCCCCCCAGCGGTGCCCACCAATCCCATTTTGGCATGCCCATGTTCCCTCACCAGCCCTCGCCCCTTGGCCACTCTGTGCCCTATAAAGCTGCCTCTTCTGTATGGGCCCAGCCTCCTGCTCGTCCATCACTTGCCCAGACTGCAGGCCGTAAGCGCTCAAGAGAAGAAGCATCTATCAATCTTGATGTTGAGGAAGCCAAACGCGAGACCATCGAGCCTGTAAAAGAACCCGAAGATACATGGGTTTATGGCGAAGGTATGGTCCTCATCAAGTCACCCTCCACCTACGTCGCAAATGCCGGTAGCCAGTCCGGTACGTGGCTTGAAGAGAAAGCGGCCAAGGATGCTGTGCGCCGGAACGAAGAAGCCCGCTCAATCAACCAACAAGCGCGTCCATCATTGAGAAGCAACAAGTCGCAACGACTGGACATGAACAACATTCCAGTTCCTGCCACTAATGCACCTTCAAATCGCTCGAATCCGACGCGCGAAACCGTCGTGGACAACCTCACTCTTCACCTTGGAATTGGATGGAGTCGTGTCAGCGACAGCGAACATATCCAAGCCGCGTCCCGTGGCTGGGCACGATACATTGAGAACCACTTCCCTGTCACCAATGTCAACATACAACTTGAGAGCAAGGGCCTGCAATCTTATCTCGTCGAGGCCTCGGAAGGCTACTTCCTCTTTGGCGAGGACCTGCGACAAGGCCAGCTTGTGAGCAGGGATCTCAACCAGGCATTTGTCAATCTCAAGGCTTCTCCTCCGGTCTTTGAAGGCGCTGCACCGATGGTGGCTGCTGGCACCCCACAACCCACGACAGACGCGGCTCCTGTGCTCGACGTCGACATGGATATGAGCTAAACAAGGTCGATCCAGTGTGTGTGGTGATTCAATATGCAATTTCTGATATGGTGTACTGGTGGGCTTTGCTTGGGTGTGGCTGGTAGGGCAGGAGTTCTCGACTTGCTACGAATTTCCGATTTTCAAGTCATCTTAGCGACGGGCGGCGTCGCTGCTTGCGTTCCCAAAATCCCGGGATGGGGTAGTATCTGATGTTTTCAAGGCTAAACGGTCTGTATTGCTAGTTGTATGAATATTTATGAGCAACATGTTGCTGTCCAGTTGCAACAATTTACAAAGGTCTTATTAAGAAATGATGTGGTTGCTCTTTATTTGACTGTTTCCTAATGTGGGCCTTTAGGCAATACCGATCACATCTATGGTCGGAATCAATGCCAACCTATCTATGGGTGCTATCATAATTCGGGAGTGACATGAAAAGGAGTCACCTGGATTAGGGAGGACACATCGTGGCTGTAAGATTGATGGGCCAAGTACAACTTCCACAAGTAATCTAATAGATGCTTTTAAATTGGTACATACCAGATCTTCAGTTGGATGGAAATAGTGAAAATCTGCGTTTTCTTCCTGGTCTACGCCGTAAAACTCTCCTCCCACTTCAGCATCGCCCATAGCTTTCTATCCTACGCCCTACAGAGTAGGTACTTCAGGCGACCAATACTTCTTTCATCACATGGCATTGTCTCGGTATTAGAGAGCGAAAGCCATTTTGTTTGGTTCATTGTGGTTGGGTCTGATAGGTGCAAAGGGACATTTCTAGAGAGGCATTCTATCCTGAAGTTGGTAGGGTGCAAAATGCCATACCATTAAAACGATGATTCCGTCAGATACCGAAGAATACTACTTGCAGCAGTCTCTTTCAAAGATGATCCATGCATGTTTGACTACCTCCTAGCCATTTCTATTATGTTGACAATGGTAGGAGATACCATAATGTGCTTCATTTTGTGTTGTCGCGAACGAAGCGGCAGGTGTTGTCCTTTGCGCTGCGATTCCTTGCATATGATAACAGGTCAATTCTAAAGAACATTACATAGGGTAGTAGGATTATTTGTTATAGAATAAGAGCCACATCATTATACATTATCTGACACAGTCACTCCCAATTCAGAAGCGGAATGCTGTAGGCTGCCTATATGGTATCGGTTTGGTATCATGTCAGTCCATTTCTTCTTCCAATGTGAGGAGGCCACTAGTCACGTGTGCGATTCTTGTGTCACCACCCTGTAAAGAATTTTTGGGGGGAAAAGGGACACAGTCAGGATGGGCAGACGGCCTCCCCTGAAGTCCCCATTACCAAGGATCCAGGGTTTCGAGCCGAGTTGAGGGCAAGAAACAACTGGCCGACGACGTTTGAACCTCCGCTTCGCTCAAAACCAAGGCAGCTGAACTGAGGGGACGATCGCTGTTATCGTGCTTATCGACAGGCCAGCCGAAGCCGGGGCTCGCAGGCTGCCTGCCAACCTGCCCACTTCAAGTGTGTCTGCCTTGGTCTCAAGTTCTTTTTGGGCTGCATCCGGCAAAAGTGCTTTGGCTGGGGGTTGGCTGGGAATCGTGCAACGAGAAATAGGCGGCTGAACTAACTGCAGCACGCACTCACTGCGCATGGTATTGTTGTCTGTTGCACTCTTAAGCTCGTGTGTAGCCTTCGTTCCATTGGAGCACCGGTAAACAAAGCTGGAACGCGGAGTTGCTGCGCGACTTGGACCTATTCGCAAAGTCGGAGGGGGAAGATAGCTAGACTAGGTGCATGCAGCCTGTCCGCATTCACTCACCTCGAGCCTGCATTTCGGACGAGTTGTTATATTTTCGATAAACATACCACTCCACGATCGTTTTCATCTGTTTCTCAAAGGTTCGTCGCTACTGAATGAATTGACGACATACCAAGCTTCGTTCGCCCTGGACTTCCTTCATACCCAATACCTTGCAACCATCCCTGTTTAAGCGAGCCGGCCTCCCATCCTTGTGGCGAACGGTCGCACAGCCTCAAGAAAGTCAATCAAGCCTGCTGTCTGCAATCGCGAATCACGAGCTTGGGCGTGTGCCGATACATATCCCGCCAGTCCAAGCTAGAAAGCGAACTTATTCGGAGTCCCGCCTAGGGCGGTCTGCTGCTTGTATCTTGCTATATCTTCTTTTGGACGCAACAGCAGTTCGTGCGAATCGTGCAGCTGTTCCATCTTCTCGGGGATTCTTCCGCACGTTAAATACCTACCTACGCGCCCTCTTCCGCGAAAACCCTGGGAAATTCTCCGGGACGGGAACCCTTTGCCATCATATCATCGTCAATGAGCTTCAGCCACCACGTGAAGTTTGACCCTCCTCATACGATCCTGCGAGATTCGATCGCCGGACATCTGCTACTGAACTTTATGCTTCGCGCATAAAGTCATCAGTTTTTGGAAATCGTTGGAGAAGGACCAGCACCAACCACCACCACCAATTGTTTGTATATAGCACAGAGCCCGAGAGCTACCGACCCCGGAAATAGTTGTATTCATGGTGTCACAACCTGACTCGAACCCGTCCCATTCCCTCATCCGCGGCGCCCAATCCGTCGTCTCAGCGCGCACCTCCTCGCGGCCTCACGTCTCATCCCGGAGCAAGCGATACAACCGATCCCACACCGGGGGGACCTCCTACATACCACAGAATGAGTTCCCGGTCTTCAGCCACTCGGGCGACGTCGAGATCGTCATTCGGGCGGGCGGCAGGGAGAACCGATATCTCCTGCACCGCCATACCTTGACGCGCTGCTCTGGCTTCTTCGAGGCGAGCACCAGCCAGGAATGGAGCAAGGCCAGCTTGCTGCCGGGTCTGCCCGAAGCGCCGCCGACCAGGGAGCTCTCAAGGATCGGGGAAGACAGCGGCGTCAGCGTCAGCTTTGGGAGCGGTACGGGTAGCGGCAGGAGTTCGGCCGAAGTCGCAAGACCGCGCGCAGGCTCGCCTGGTGGTTCGAGGAAGCGATGGAGGTACGAGCTAGATCCAGGGGCGGGCCCCGACGACATCCCTATGCTCGTGCAGAAAGAGGCGGACAGTAGCAGCAATCGCGCATTACCACCACCCCCCAGCAATTCAATATTTGGTGGTGGTAGTGGTGGCGGTGGAGCAAGTATAGGAGCGCGAGATGCCATTGCCAATACATCATCAAGCCGACACAGACATACACAGTCTGCATCGACGCATTCAACATCCTCTTTCTTCCGATCCGTGGCAAACCTCTCACTCGGCAGCAATCACCACCGGCACCCTCAAAATTGCCCTCCACCGGCTGACGAAGGGCCCCCACTATCGCAAGCAGACGCTGATCTTCTACGCGACTACGACAATCTTTTCAGGATTTTCTATAATTACCCCCCAGTAATGGACGGCGTCAACATTGCAGACGCCTACGTGCAGTGCAAATCGCTACTCACGCTTGCCGACCAATACGACGCCTTGGCCGTCTGCGGTTCGCGCGTCGACCATCACTTACTCCAGTTTCAGTCGCGGCTATGGAAACAGGTTGCGAAATACCCAGTCTCCTATCTGCGATTGGGCTATCTAAGTCGGAGCAAGATCATCTTCCAGGAGGCCCTGATCCACGTCGTGGGTCAATGGCCCGCAGGCGAGCGGAGCATCCGCAGCGCATTCCCCGAAGTCGTCCTCGATATCA
Organism: Apiospora phragmitis; assembly: GCF_038363925.1. NCBI lineage: Eukaryota > Fungi > Ascomycota > Sordariomycetes > Amphisphaeriales > Apiosporaceae > Apiospora > Apiospora phragmitis. Next base: position 3,415,887 of record NW_027117400.1, on the reverse strand, counting down.
TCGAGGACAAAGTCGATGAGCTCGAGGAGACCATCGCACGCATCGAGGGCAGGCTGTTCCGCCTCAATTTGACCAACTCCCGCGGCGAGCGTGTCACGCCCTCCACCTCGTACCTCGACTGGCTCGCCGTGAGCTTTTTCCGGCAGTGGCTTGCTGACAACACATCTCCTGCCCCGCCCCCGCCACCTACGTCGTCCTCTGACGGCCGCCGCGGCCACCACCACCACCACGGCGGCGGCGGCAGCAGTAACCATGGCTCCAGTCGCGCCGCGGCACCGGGCGCCATCGTCCCATCGCACGCCCCGCCCCCGCCGCCAACGCTCGCCTCGCTGGGCCGCACGTACCGCGCCCTGGGCTCGGCGAGCGGCTCCTCGTACCTGACCCACGACGACTGCAAGCGCTTCCTCAAGCTCACGCCGGACCTGTACAGCCGCGACAACCTGCGCCGGTTCGAGAAGCGCGTCGACGAGCTCAAGTCGGCGGCGCGCGAGCTCGTGCGCCCCCTCATGGGGACGGGGCTCGAGCTCGAGCTGAGCAACACGGGAAGCGGTGGGAAAGACGGCAACAGTCCAGGAGGGGCGGGAGCGGGCGGGATGGTGGCAACGTCCCCCGTGAGCTACTTGACTTGCATACGTGTTGTGGAGCGGGATCTGCCTTGGGCCGCTGAGGAATAAAATGGGTCGAGAAGAATGGGATCGCTCATGTGGAGTGGACGAAGGGAGGAAATGATCGCATTTTGATATAGTATGACGACTCTCATGATGTGCCGCGGAACGGGAGATGGAGGATTTTCGCGTTTGCTGTTGTGCTTGATTTTCTCCGTCATTCCATACGCCCGAATGCCCTGATGAGATGGGAAGAGAGGGAAAGTGATGTGGGATATAATGGTCGGCGTTTTGATAAGCTGTTTCTCCTTTCTTTCTTGTCGCAGGATACCCATCATATAAGTACAGAAATCTGCTACTACTACTCGAAATCAAATGACATTATGCAATTGCCCTTAACATACGTGTGCGACGAAAGTCATGGAAGTGACGAGCTCGTTTCTCTCGGTCTTCACTGGGTGACACTCACTCACTCCATTCGAAACTTGTCCCGCAGCGTACATCGTACAATGGAACATTATAAGATTCAAAATTAGGGGTATCATTTTGTATTCGTGACCACGTATGTCCCAAGACCAAATACCGCTAACGCCAGACCAAATATGCACATGCCAAATATTATACAGAACACCGTCATCCTCTCTATCCAGTCTTATTAGTCGTCTGGTTCGTTGGTCAGGTCAATCAAACTCAGTTCCTGGTCCGGTTCAGCTTCCTCTTCTGGCACCTCTTCCTCGCGGAAATAGCCCGGGATGCTCTTGCGCGGCTTGTACACCGTCTTGGTCGTACGCATGCCAAATAGAGCGTCGTTCAACTTGATTTGTTGTTTAGCTAGCCGATTTGCTTTTCTGACGTCGCTCTTGCGTGATGGCCTCGTTATAGTGACAGCAGCAGCAGCAGTTTTGGACGATAATGTAGGTACAGCGAGGTCTTTCGTACCTGTGGCGCGAGAGCGCTGCTGGGTCCTGGAGGTGCGAAGGGGTAATTGAGCTTGGCGCAATTGGATTGGGACGCGCGCTGCCGCAGAAGCTACTAATCGGCGGGATGTCATCATCATCCGACTCTATAGACTGCGCTGTCTGGTCCGCCAACACGTCACTTTGTATCCTCTCTAGCCCGCCTCGCCGGGCTCCGGAGCCCCGGGTACTGAGAGGGGCTACGGAAGGGCTAGCCGGCATCGACTCTGTCCTGGCCAGCTTTCGCCGGTCCTGGCGCGGCCTTGGATTTGAACTAAGGGGCCTCTCGAGGGATCCAGGCCTTGGCGGCGAGGGACTCAATGGAGAAACGGGCCGCCTCTTGTGCGGGCTTGTGGTGGGATTCACCGGGCCTTCCTTGGAGGCCCTGGCCTGCTGCCTCAGGGGACGGCGAACAGGCGATGAAGGCGGCGCAAGGGGGCTAGAGGAAATGCATATGACCTCGGCGGGTGCAGCGTCATAGTCTGTGGTCTTGTTGTTTCTGTTGGCCCTAGGACTGTGCTGTAAGCTGGCAATCATCCAGGGGTTTACGCAGGGATCCGGTAGAGGAGGCTGAGCCTGGGTCTTCTTCTTGGTCCTAGACTGCTGCTTAGTGGTGGCTTGTGGCCGCGGATTCAGGGGTTTGGCCGGTTTCTGAGTGGGAGGCGGTGGCGACGAATGTCTCCTCTGTGTACCAAGTGAAGAAAGGCTTTCGAGAGGACTGCGGCCCCTGGTAGTAGACCCTGGCTTCTCCTTTGGATTATCCACGGCTGTCCCCTGCGCAACTGCACTATTCTTGGTAACCCTGACATATTTATCTAGTGTATTATTTTGCATAACAGCCACTTTGGACTTGGACTTTGGCGCCGCTTTGGTCTTCTTTCGAGTCTCCTTGGCTCGCTGGGCCGCCTCCCAATCTTCAGCCATAACCGGGATACCGAGTTTGACGACCGTCGTTGGCGTCCAAAGAGCGTCCATCTCATTCGGGCTGTATGGTTTCCGGCCTCCAGGTTTTGCTACGCCATCTGGGCTGTCTTCCTCATCAGCCACTGCTTCGAAGTCGTCATCGCTGTTCAAAGCCAGTCCATCCCGAGCAAAGTTGATTTCCTCCTCGGGTTCTTCCTCGAAATTGTAGCCCACGATATCGGTCGGGATGAAGTTTAGCCTGAGCTCTGGGGTAGCATCTGTGCTGAGGTGAACCCGACTCTTTGTGATCGACTTGACTAGACTCGTTTCTGCGGCTTCTAGGCTTTCCACATCGAGTGACTGATCTTCGTGTTTCTGGCTCAGATCCATGATCTTCCGTGTGAGCAGCCCGGGTGCGAGAACGCGAATGAACTTGATAGCCCCGGCCCTGTAGGTCCAGTCGAACGTCTCATCCACGAACTGTCGTAACCCCACAACATCAAGCGGGCTCCCCCATTTCCGAGATTTTAGTTGGTCAAGCTTGGCTGATGGGGACACGACGGGATGCGTATAGTACCTGAGGACTTCCAGGTTAGGAAAATCCTCGGGGACCATGAGGGCCTTGTGTTTCCGTGCGGAAGAATTTGCTCTCGTTTGTGCGCAGCTGGTGGACGAGGTTATCCCTCCATTCAGTGAGTTTGGCTGTGTTGGATTTCTTCAAGAGACAGAGCGATTTCCCAAACCCAGCCCGGGCAGCCTCGCAAGCCAACTTGACCCCGGCTCCCGGTATACCCTCCGGTATGTAGTCACCGCCGCTCATCAGAGCCACCAGGACCATGCCCTCGCGGTCCAGGCCCGATTCGCCCTGTCGAAGCAGATGGGTATCATATACGGACACGTGGGTCGGGGTTTTGCTTCCTTTGGTGCCCTCGGCGCTCCAATTCCGCCAGGTCTTGGTGCAGCCGAACATGATGGTGTCGACATCCTCGCTCAGCACGGCGTCCACGATCCCACGTTGCTGCAATAACGCACATTCAGCCTCGGCCTCTCCGGGCGCATCGTGGATTTGGTAGCCGAAGAGGCGGATCAGGCGCTTGGCCATGGCGGTAGCGACGCCATCGCCTCGACCGGATCGCTTGTTGCGCTTGAAGGCGGGCTTGTTGGGCCCGTCGAAGACGAAAATGGGGTGGATGGAAAGACTGAGAAGACGCAGGAGGCGGTAGAATAATGTGCGGACGGCCGGGTTGGAACCGCCTCGAGCGGCTTGGACCTGGAATTGCCAGATGGAGATATCAATAGCTAGTCGCAGTGGTCGCCCTGTTTGTTCCAGCTGGTCGACGGCCAGCTTTGTGAGCGAAATGCGCTCGCCGGTGCCTATTTCCTTGTAGATGCTAAGCAAAATGGCGTGTTAGAGAAGGCCTGGCCAAGACTGTATTCGTTATGTCATCCAGGTGCAGCTGCAAGTGACTTACCCCTTGATACCCATCTTAACCAGCCAGCTGGTTCTCTGCTCGATGCATCGGCCTTCGAATCAAACAAGTCGGCTCAGGTATTATGTTGGATGCTGCTGTTTCATTTAGTTATGTAGGTTGTATCTGAGCAAACTCATCTGAACCTGGCCTAGCGTTAGGCTTCAGTTCAAACCGCTCGATTGAGGTCATCAATTGACCAGAGAGCCGAATGCGGAAACTTATTGTTACCGATTATTGACTTTTGCCTCGAGGTTGGTGGGGGAACTACGGACTAGAGCCGAAAAGTATCGGTACAAGCAACTCAAGCTCTCAGAACAAGCATCCTTGTCACTTTCAAGCACTCACTGACTGTACTGGCTTTCAATTAAACCCCAAGCTCCAATCCCATTCGCGCATCGCCCTGTCGCAGCGCGTTTGCAGACTTCATTCCCTAATGTATAACTAGTCGCATGTAGTCATGCCCGTTGCGTAACGCCAATACGACCAACTCCCTATCCGGTTGACACAATCCATTACGATCGTCGTCATGGCTTCCGATCCCGATGCAAGACCGACTCTTGCCCACCGGTCTGTGTCTAACATTCGCGCCGGTGGCCAGTCGTCTGCGAGAGACTCTACATCCGGCGCTCCCAACACCCCGCTGGCACGACCACTATCCTCCTCGGTACTCGGGTCGCCATCCAGTGCCCGCGCCGAAGAAGAGATCATCATCATCGAACTGGGCTGCCGGAAACTGCGTGTCGGGTTTGCCGGCGACTCTACGCCCAAACGGATCGTGGCCTTCGATTCGGAACACGACAAACGAGCCGGCGACTACCGGGCCTGGGAACCCGGCTACGAGCATGACTGGAGAAAGAGGACGGCTGGCAAGGCCTGGGGGAGCGATCACGAGCTTTGCCAGCTTGATGTGAGGGGGCAAGACTTGGGCCTCGTGGGCGACAAACTTGAGCGTGTTTTGCGGGACACATTCACCCGATACCTCCTGGTCGATTCGAAACCGCGCAGGATATCGCTGGTATTACCGCCTGCCGCCCCTCTCCCGCTTCTATCGTCCACCCTCAGCACGCTCTTCCGCAACTTCCAGATCCCCACCATATCACTTCTCTCGTCACCGGCCATGGCCACTTTTGCGGCAGGGGTGCGCTCTGGATTGGTGGTGGACATTGGCTGGAACGAAACGATAGTCACTGCAGTCTACGAGTTTCGCGAAGTGCAGACATGGCGCACCATCCGAGCCGGCAAGATGCTGCTAGAAGAGACCCGGAACTTCTTGGTGAATGCCATCCAGGGCCGAACCGCTGAATCACAAGTGGAGGGAGAATCCACACCAAAGGACATCATCAGCTTCGAAGAGTGCGAGCAGGTTGCTACTCGCATGCTCTGGTGCAAGAAATCGGAGAAAACCCCGAAACAGTCCAACACCGAAGGACTACCTACTCTCCATGAGGCCGATGAATCTGATACTGCGGATCCTGCAGAAGATTCCACGCCTACTCCAATCCATCTTTCTTCGTGCAAACCTAGCAAGACCATACAGGTTCCATTTTCACAATTGGCCGAGCCATGCGAAACGACCTTCTTCGAGACTCGCTATGCGCCAGCGTGCTTCGATGACCACGAACTCCCTCTCCATTTGCTGATTTACCGCGGTTTACTTCAGCTGCCCCTGGACGTAAGGGCCATGTGCATGTCACGCATCATTTTCACTGGCGGGTGCTCTAACGTCATTGGGCTTCGCGGCCGGATCTTTGACGAGGTTTCCCTCCTGGCGCAGGAGAAGAGCTGGGATCCGATCCAAGGCAAGGGCGCCGACGCCTACAGGAACAACCCCAAAATCAAGCGCAACGCAAGCAGGCAAGCAAACGATGGACCAATACCTATCATACAGCAAACAGACCCCTCCGGCACCTCGGGAGAGGAGGCCGTACCTCTGGACCCGGCGCATGCCCCACCCGAGGTGGATGAAGTCGAGGAACACATCCGGCAGGAAAAGAACTACAGAGCACCGGTGCAGGGTGTGTTGCGAGCGATTGATTCACTGGGGCCATGGTGCGGCGCAAGTATGGCCACGCAACTCAAAGTGCCAGCACTGGCGGTGATCGAACGAGACATATGGTTTCAGCAGGGTGTGAACGGGGCCAGTCGGCCGAACGAAGTCGACGTGCAGGCGCAGCAGAAGCAACAGCGGCAGAGCATGGGAGCTGGTGGCCTGATTAGGGGCCAGGGAAATCAAGCGACCAGTTGGACGCTGGGAGTCTGGGGTACTGTGTAGTCAGTCGTCAGCCAGTGAGTGTAATGGACAAATTCGTAGATCTGATGCAATGTGGGTGTGTTAGCCATCATCTATGCACAACGATACCCTCGGTTAACTCGATGCCACTACGTAATGAAAAGTGTAAATGGACAGAGAATGGCACGATGGTTGGTGACTGGGTGTGACTGGTGACCGACCCAACTGGACGCTTTCCACCCCGGCTTGCCGGCTAAGCAAACAGCTTACCCCGGTCAATTGCAAAATGCGGGGAGAGCTCTGGTTGACCTAGAATAAATGTAAAGTACATTCTTGAGAGCTTCCCGCGATCTCAAAATTTCGGGGATGTCGAAGTCGCAGCCCGGAACTTCCGTCCGGTCTATACTAACCTTGACTCCAAGTTCATAAAATAAGAAGCAGAGTCTGTCCCGACCTTCTTGCAGTCTCTCTCCTAGTTGAGATCATACCTTTGTTGAGGATGCGACCGCCTCAGACCTCTTTCGTGTGCATGCGATGTCGCTTTCGCCCTGCGCAAACCCGCTTCTTCCATGCGTCGGTCCAACGCCGTGGCAATCCCAACCGGACGACACCAGCAGAGCCCGTTTCCAGTCGGCCGACCACCGCTCCCCGGCCGAGTATCGACATCAAGCACATCCGCCAGAACCCGACCCTATACGAGCAGAACTGCATCGAGCGCAACTACAAATTCCTGAGCGCATATCCCGCCCAGATCAACAACCTTCACCAGCAATGGCAGGAGCAGCAGCGGGACGGCCGCCACCTGCGCGAGCGCAGCAACCTGCTGCGGAAGCAGATCGCCAACTCGGCCACGACGACGGGCGATGAGGACCCCGCCACCGAGCGCCTGCGCGGCCTGTCCAGGGAGGAGCTGCTGGCCGAGGCCAAGCAGCTGAAGGAGAAGCTCGTGGCCATCGAGCAGGCCGAGGACCGCCTCACGCGCGAGATCGAGGACATGGCCCTCGCCCTCCCCAACCTGACGAGCGACCAGACGCCCCGCGGCGACGAGGCCCTGGTCCTGTCCTACATCAACAACCACCCGGAGCCCGTGCCGTCCGAGTCGGACCGCGTCTGGCGCTCCCACGTCCACATCGGCTCCGAGCTGGGCCTGCTCGACTTCGCCGGCGCCGCCACGTCCACCGGCTGGGGCTGGTACTACCTCCTGGACCAGGGCGCGCGCCTCGAGCAGGCCCTGGTCCAGTTCGCGCTCGCCGTCGCGACCCGCCACGGCTGGCGCCAGGTGACGCCGCCGAGCATCGTGTACGGCCACATCGCGGCGGCCTGCGGCTTCCAGCCGCGCGACCAGCACGGCGAGACGCAGATTTACGGGTTGGCGCAGTCGGCGGCCGACCGCGACCGCGGCAAGCCCGAGCTCGTGCTCGCCGGCACCGCCGAGATCCCGCTCGCCGGCATGAAGGCCGACACCCTGCTCGAGGAGTCGGAGCTACCCCTGAAGCGCGTCGCCGTTTCGCGCTGCTACCGCGCCGAGGCGGGCGCGCGCGGCGTCGACACCAAGGGCCTGTACCGCGTGCACGAGTTCACCAAGGTCGAGCTGTTCGCCTGGGCCGAGCCGAACCCGTCGGCCGCGACGGAGCTCTTCGACGAGGTCGTCGACATCCAGACCGAGATCCTCGAGATGCTGGGCCTGCACTGCCGCGTCCTCGAGATGCCCTCGGCCGACCTCGGCGCCTCGGCCGCCCGCAAGTGCGACATCGAGGCCTTCTTCCCCTCGCGCCGCCAGAAGAACGAAGGGTGGGGCGAGGTCACGAGCGCCAGCATCTGCACCGACTACCAGACGCGCCGCCTCGCCACCCGCGTCAAGACCGACGGCAAGATGACCTTCCCCTGGACCGTCAACGGCACCGCCCTCGCCGTGCCCCGCGTCCTGGCCGCCATACTGGAGAACGGCTGGGACGAGGGCGAGTTGCTCGTCAAGCTGCCGGAATGCCTGTGGGATCTCATGGGGACTGATGTCATTGACATGAAGCACAGGATTAAATAAGTTACTTTAATGGGATACCCGTCGAAAAAGTCGTGTATACGGAGTCATGGGCAGGGTAAGGTCCTGATTAGGCAGTCGTCTAATTATGTTGTACAAAATAATATGCAACCCTGCTATCACAAGATGGACCCCTTTGTTCAGTGCAGTACCTATATTTACTAGCAGAAGTACTCTCATGGATCGGAATCTTGATGTTCAATACATGTTGAGAAAACAGGGCAAGTGCGCAGGGGGTTCACTATGCCACTGAGCCACTACTCTATATTGAGCAATGAATAATCAGGAAGCACTGACTACTTTACAAAAAGTTACTTGGTTATAAGATTTATCACGCAGCAGCTAGTGAAAGAAACAAGGTATACCTGTGACAAAATTATATTTCCATGTGTGAACCTGCAGTAAGAATTAACGACTCGATCATGATTCGTAATACCGTTGCTCCTAGCCCTGAACAATAAAAACAAGACTCGTAATGTGTGTATCTACAAAGAAACCCGAACCAAACCTGTTGCCCGTCCTCCTCGCTGTGAGGTGTGACAGACAGTATTAATGCCGCTCCCTTCCTTTCCCCTTCAGACATTAGCGACATTCCTTCTTCGTCCCTCATCCCATCATCAATCCGTCCCTACATCCTAAGCAGCGTACACAACCATCCCATTGCTATCGCTTCCTACTACCGACGAGTCCGCTATCGACTCCGTATCAGCGATACTCTCCGTCCCGAGCCCGCTCTCCGTGCCAACTGCACTGTTCGTCCACTCACTGCGGCTATCGTAATCGTCGTCAGCGTAGCCGTCGTCGGTATAGCCACCTTCAGTCTCGGTACTTGTGATGACAGTGGTGCCGAGGCTAGACCTCCTGAGAGTACCAGCGTTACTGGCGTTGTCCTCTGCGCCGCTGGCTTCACGGTCATCGTTCGGCTCAGCCGTAGCGTCGCTAGCGGCATCGTCGATCGTAGACTCCGGCTCCGGCTCCGGCGTAGCTTCGCGTTCGGGTTCGGCCTCGTTGTCAGAGGGCTCGTCAATCTCCCTAACCGAATCGATGACCTCGTTCTCCTTATCGCCTTCCAGGTCACCATACTTCTTGCCCAGGCCACCGCCCCAGCTGCTCTTACGTAGGGGTCCGTTGCCAGTGCGCACACTCTGGCTGCGCTTTATGCCGCCAGATGTCAAGTTGTTGTTGATTTGGCTGAGACTCAGAATGCGCCGCGCTGCCCCGGCAGGGTTGGGGGGAATGAGGCCCCGGTTGCCGTTGACGGCGATATTCACGGCCTTGCGATGGGCTGACGCGGGCTGCGCATTGAGAGCGGCAGCATCGACAGGTGCCAGGCCGGATCTAGCACCGGGAACACGCTTGCGAGACATGGCATCACGCCCTTTGGTCCCTGCCTTGGTCAGAAGGAGTGCACGCGAGTGATCAAGAACCCCCTCGAGAATCCGGCGCTCGAGACCCTCGGCTCTTGATTCCATAGCCTGAAGTTCCTCCCGGCGAATATGCATCGCTGTCTCTAGAGAGGACACATCGGCTGTCAGGCGTGTCTTTTGGCGTTGAAGGTATTCCTGTTCCGTCCTGAGTGACATGATGCTCTCGCGAAGCTGCTCTTCTTCCGACCGCAAAGAGGTAACATTGGCTTCGACGTGCTCCGTTTCGGCTTGTGCCACTGCAAGTCTGATGTTTGTCTCTTGCACCTTCTTTTCCGCCTCCTGGAGATGCTTCTCGTGGTCTTCATGGTCGGCTTCTATTCGCTTGGTCTGAGCTTCCAAGAAGCTGGAGATGTCGGATGCAGTCTGCACTACTTGCGCATGCACCCTGTCGAGAGTGTCCAGCTGGGAATAGGCTTTTCCGGCAGCGTGTGAGTGATCGATCAGCTTGTCAAGCTTGGAGTGCATCTCCGAGTCGTCATACTTCTCAGGAGGAGGCAGCAATGGTAGCTCTATTTCCTTCTCCTTAACATCCTCGATCTGCTTTTGCAGATCTGTCGAAGTCAACTTGGAATGTTCGTAGTGCTGGCCCACGATGAGAAGCACGTCCTTGATCGACTCGAGGATCTTGGGCTGGTATTCCACCACGTGGCCTTGCAGGCCTTCGACGGCAGTTACAGCAGCCTGGACCTGGTCGCGCGTCATGGAGTGCTCGTTCTTGTCATCTGAGTGGTTCTCTTCGGACTTGGAGAAGAGGTCATCCACTCGACCGAAAACTGTCTTGGAAGCCTCCTCCATCTTTTCCATGGATTCGGTCACGGTCGAGCCAAGGGTGTCGATCAGCAGCTTCAGCTCGTCGGCGATGGCCTTGGTTCCAACAACCGCAGCCTCCATCTCCACATCTCGAGCTTCGCCGGCCTTTGTGCGGTCCTCCATTACGAGTTCGAACTCTTCATATTTGGTGATCAACTCTCCAACCTTCTCGTCGATCTTGGCGGTTAGGGTATCGCTGGTGGCCTGGAGCTTCTCGTCCGAATCTAGCTTAGCCCCGACGACACCGTTCTTAGACTCTTCCAACTCTGCCTTCACCATTTCGTGCATCTCCTTGAGGTCAGCTGAGACGGTGCTTGACCCGATCGTTTCGCCGAGGTTCTCAAGGAGTTTCTGCAAAGCTTCCAGGCCATTGCCCTCGTCCTCGAGCTTTCCCTTCAGCAGACCCTGGAACTCTTCGAGGAATGTCTTCACCTCAGTCACACGCTCGCCAACACCAACGATCTCGGCTTGGCGTTCTTCGAAGGCCTTGGCATTGGCCTCCACCTGAGTGTCCAGGACGGTTTTGACTTCGTTGGTGACATCCTCAAGGGGCTTCAAGTCCTCCTTGGTTGGCAAAGCAGCAATGTCTGACTTTACCATCTGCTCTATTATGGTTTTAACGTCGTAGCAGACGGCTTCGATAGCGTTGACGTCCGTCTTGGTCACTTTCTCAGGGTCTTCGAGAGACTTTTCGGCGCGCTCCTTCATCTCGTCGAGACCAGTCGTGAGTTGGTTGACTAATAACTCTACAGCCGCAATGTCCTCCTTCTTGGACATCAGCTCCAATTGACCCGTTATAGAGCCAACTGATTCTTTAGTCTCGAGTACGAGCGCTTCGATGGTGTCGATATGGTCCTTTCTGACAGCCTGCTCTCCGTCTACCAGATCCTCGATTCGATCCTTGGTGTTGCGCAGTATAGTTTCGATCGCCAAGACATCTTCCTTGGATGCTGCATCTTCAGGGTTGAAATTTACAGGAATTCCAGGGTCCTCGGGGTCCCAGGGTCCTTCTTCCTCGTCGCCATGCCCTCGACTGATTCCTGAACACTGCGCAATAATTCCTCCATTTGTACCAAATCCTCCTTAGATAAGCTCTCGGGTGCCTGCTTCTCAGTTATGCCAACCACGGATTGCTGCACATTGCGGATCATATCCTCCATCTCGGCTATGTCTTGCTTGGAGAGACTCTCCGTCGGTGCCGCAGGTTCCAGAGCTTCGACCTTGATCCGTAGTTGGGTAAGCATGACTTCAAGATTCTTAATATCATCTTGCTTGAGGGCATCTATGGAGGCAGGAACCATGGCATTGCTGGGAGCATCGCCCACAGCGGCGAGTGCTTTATCATTCGGGTGCTGCTCTTCCCGAAGGAGGATAATGTCCTTCTTCACACCATCGAGTCCGCTCTTCAGAGCGTCGAGGATCTCGTCATTGGCTGTCAAGTCGACGGGCTTGTTACTCATCCGCTCAAAGCTGCCACGGAGATCACCGAAGCCCTCGTGCATCGCATCCAGTATTTCGGCGGTCCCGGCGTTAGGACGCAACAACTCTTGGCGAACTCGCTCGAGACCATCTCGCATCGCCTCTAAGATTTCTCTATTGTCGGCTGTGGGAGGCGTATGTGAAACGAGCACCGAGTTGACAGCGTCCCGAAGCGAGCCAATCTCTTCAGTGAGGACCGACTTGGATCCTTCTTCGGATCTGGCGATAAGCTCTGCTACTTCGCCACGGAATCCGTCAAGGCTGTGAAGAAGACTGTCCATATGGGCTGCCTGGCCGTTCCCAGAACTGACGCGGTCGATGTAGTCCTCCATGTGGATCCGAAGCTGCTCGATGCCGTCCTTCGTCGCATCGAGAACTTGTTCCGTATCTCTGCCGTTTGCGGCAACGTTCTGTTTTGCTTCCTCGGATACGGCCTTGAACTCCTCGCGCATGAACTGCATTATGTCGTGAAGTCTCTCGACCACCTCGTTGTTGTCGACTTCACCCCCATGAGGAATGATAGCATTTGCGTTATCGGGGAATTCGAAAGAGTTGAGGCCTTGTTTTACAGCGTCGAGCATATCATCTCTCGTCAGCTCGCTCATGGCTGATGGGGCTACGGGAAATTCAAATTCCTCCAGACACTCTCTAACAGCCTCGAGTATCTCCTCACGTGAGAGGCCTGCTGGGGTTTCGACCTTTGGCGGGGAATAATGCTTCAACCCTTCAACAACGGCTTCGAAGACATCCTCTCTGGTCGCGCCCTCGGGTGTTTCGTTCTGCGGCGCGTATTCTTGAAGGCCTTCCCTCAAGCAAACTAGGATCTCATCGCGATCGAGGCCGATCTGTTCAACAGAGATATCTGGCTTGTAGTTCTCCCATGCATCTTTTACCGCATGGATAACATCATCTCGGCACAGATCCGGCTGTGCCTTGCTGGCCTCTGCGTCATGGAGAGCGGCATTCAAGGCATTGTAGATCTCCTGGTAGTCGACAATAGATTTCATGGATGCCGACGAAACCCTGCGATGCTCCTTGAGAAGCACGTTCACATGAAGCTTCATCTGCTCGATGCCTTCATCGACGATCCTCTCCATCTGCATCTTAGTGGCGGGCTCCTCCTTGCCAGCGGTCTTCGTACTGACTTCGTCCAGACGCCGGCCTATGTCCCGACCCATACCAAGGACTTCGCCGCGAAGCTCTCGAACAAGGGCTTTGACTTCAGCAGTTAGGCCACCGCCTGCAGCAACACTGTCTTTAACGCCGCGGATGACTCTGATAACCTCCTCGTTGAGTACTTCATGACCACGAGCGGCGGCAGGCGAATGGTGTTCCCTGTCGTGCAGCAAGGCATTGCCCCGCTGAGTCATCGAGCCGTGTTGTTGACTCCAGTCCAGCTCGCGTAGGCTCCTGTCGTCATCTTCGTCGAAGCTGAAGTTGCGTGGCCGTCCAGCATTACCGCCGCCGCCACCACCATGGCCGGCGGCTGGCACAAGTGCGAGCACTTGAGAAGTAGATTTGAGTTGTTGGATGAGTTCTTCAACCTTCTGAGATGAAGCCATGCCTGGTAGCATCTCCACCAGCTCGGTTAGTCGGCCCACGATACCGTCCTGTCCGTCCTTGGTGCCCATCTCCCGGATGATTTTCTCTAGTAGAGCGAGTGTGGCTGGCGAATCTCCGACCAGGGATGGAGCACTCGAATTCATACTTAGCGTAGAGCCATCCATTGAAGCAGCAAAGCTAGTAGGTGATGGTATTCGGGCAAAGAGAAAGGTCTCCCGTTCTTGGATGGCGGGGGGGCTGCCATGCGACCTGTGCTCTACGTATAGGCTATCACCGTAGGTGGGATCTCGCGAGCTTCGTTGGTGTTCTTTCTTGGTAAAGACAATTTCACGGAGACTTTTTCGGATGTCTTCGTCTCGCGCATGTGTGGCTTCTTTCAGGCTCATGAGGTCCGTTGCATTGTCCCTGCTTCGCCTGCTTAGCGTTGCCATTTCCTTCTGCAAAGACGTAGCAATGCTTGTCAAAGTGACGATTTGGTGGGAAAGGTTATCCATCGACGGTGTCGTTTTGGTCATAGGTGTTGAATGATTTGTAATCGGAGCTAAGGGCTCTGGTGTTAGGAACTCCTTCTCTCTGGGTGGTTCCCTGTATGGTTCCCTGGGTGCTGTGTCTTTCGAGGAGACTGTAGGCATGTTTTGCAGGGCAAGCATTGTTGCTGACTGGGGCGGCGTGTTTTCGCCCAGAATGCTGTGCGGCGCCCTCCTCATTTGTTGCCGCATGACTGGTGTCAAGGTGATAGGCAGTGGTGTGGGAGTGCCGTCTCGCTCGCGGTCGACAGAGCCACCCCTTTCGCTTTCGCGTCCGCGGACTGGCGTCCCGGGCCTGCTGTTCTTCTCGGGCGAGTGCGTCCTCGGCGTGAAGGAGCTGACCGAATCACGTCTCTGAGAGCCCTCGATCATCAAACTAAGATCGCGGACCGTGGGAGCCTGGAGAGACTGCATTCGCTTGTGTGGGCTTCCTCCTGGGGACCAGTGCCTTCTCGACCAGCGCCTTCTCCGGAGACATGTCGCCGCTCATGGTCATCCGCTTCGTCATGGTGGGCACGAGGGCATTCTCGCGGGCCTTTTCATTCAAGGCGGCGTGCGCCGACTGTATCGCCGCAGACGTGCCTATCCTAGATGTGCCGACCGTGGGCGACTGCGGGTTCAGGGGCAGAGGGGGCGGCGCCCGTTCGGGTCTGAGCTATCCCACCTGCGATTTATGAGCCGGCGGAACAGAGGCATTGGTAGGTCATGGGCAGTATCAGCGAGTAAACATACATTGGGATGAGAGCTCGCATCTGGTGCGACGAGGCAGACGATTGATGTCTCAGATGCTGCGGCCGGTCAACCCGATCAGCGGGAGCATCACGCTCGACCGGAGGCATTTTGGCGGCTGTTGATGCAATGCTTCAATTGGCGTGGTTGTGGGGAGGAATGCGGTGTCTTTGTGAATATCGTGTACGTGGTGTGGCTTGGTACCATACAAATGAACCAAGGAATTTGGGTGCCCACACGCCGGATGCTGGACAGTACAAATATCAACAAGTAACCTAGGTAATAAGCAGCAGCTTGAACAAAACACAAAAGATCAAATAGGTATCAAAAGCATAAGGTGAGCGCAAGCCAGCCAGAACCAGGCTCGATGATGGTTGCTTGGAGGGTCAGTCGGAAGAGCAGAAAAAGAGGCCAAGGGAGCAAGGTTGCCGTCCAAGCTCCTAGTTAATATTTCCGAGGAGGGGTCTATAAGAAAGAGCGAGATCAACAGATGGAGAGGGCAACTGGAGTCCATCGATCACTTTTCCAGGGATTCACTGGTTGGGCCGCACATCCAGCAGCAAATGGGTGCATGCAGGTCAGGGAAAACATTGGATCAGCTTGTCCAATCCCAGCTGGCGCCTTCCCGCCTCCAGGTCACCCAGCAACCAGGCGAGCTATCTTCCCAGGAAGGGAAACGGTGAAACAGCCAGAGAGTGCCAAAAGGCAGTGTGCACTTGCCCCAATCCGTGCGACCCGACGTCATCCACTCGCATCTGATTTGTGACATCCTCTGCCAAAGTAAACAATCCGGCTCAACGTACGGTTTCTTCTGTCGGTGAACCATTGTTTATCAAGACCCCAGACATCAACCATCTGGCGGGCCATGATAGGCTGCACTGCAAGACATAAGATTTTGCTAGTGCAAGCCATCACCAAATCGACCTCGAGGGGCACTGTTCGAGACTGTTCGAAGACACAGGCATTGCTTGTCACTTCTGTTCAGGCCGGGGAACCATTAACCCACGAATGCACAACGCAGAGAAGTCACTACAGAGTAGTAGCGCCACCTTAAAGAACCGATTCGCTAATCATTTAAGACAGTAGTGAGAACACGGCGGATTGAATCGATTAAGAGTTCGTTCTAAGAGTTGGCATCTCTATGCCTTCTTTTTCTTCATTTATACAGCAGATCTGGTGCAGCGCTAGGCTTTATGACGGCTGTGCATCACCCCATCACCCGCCTACATAGAATGTATGGAACGACCGCAATCCCGACTTGCTGGAACGGCCCGTGCAAGGTGCTAGTAACAAGACCAATCGCGATATCTCGGCTTTTGGCCACTGTTTTCCTTGCAGGTAGGACTTTACATATTATCAAGTCGAACGCTAATACGTCTCTTTCTACATGCACTCACGGGACCACCAGTGACAATTTTGATCTATGGCGATGGTGGATATGCCACGCTTGACTGTATAGCGCCTTAGCTATGTACTCATTCCCTGGCCTAAGTTTAGCAGAAGAGAGCTGTGGCTTTAGACCATTGTCACACTTTAGAAGCCCGGCGTTGGTTCGAAGATGCAGAGATATCGGTTCTTTGTTGAGTGATTCCATTATAATCAAAGTTTGGCAGGTGTTCTCCTCTTGGCCCCTTTTCCTGGGAGGGAACCCGCGCGATGCCTCTACCACCACGCATACTTACCTATGTATCTTGAACCAAGACATTAACTTGTTGTTTCTGGGGGCATCTAAAATACTAGATGTAAAACAGAGGGGTAAAAGCCGAGTAAGTGAAACCAAGCACAAGAGCAATAAGTCGAGTATCAATGTTTGTTACTAGGCAATGGTTTGTTTTATCTGCTTGTGCTACCCACACCCTTGAGTAATGTGTACAATACAATATTAAGATGTTATTGCCAGACTCAGAAGCTGAAGCTGGTTGTGGTGCCCGTCTCCAACCTTGCCTTCTTCCTGGCCTCTCTGGTATTCAGGATATCCGCCTCCTGAGTCTTGGCACCAACCTCCCTGTCAATCTCGCCTATGAAATCCGAGGCCGTGCCCTCAGCTTCCAACGAGTCTTGCATCGCTAAGTGGCGAGTGAATACGTGCTCGGGCTTAATAAGATACTCCGGGATCAAGACCTCGACGACGTCGCCGCCCTCCTTGCTGTCGCTGGTCCAGGTCCATTCGGACCCCTTCTTCCCCGAGCTCGTCCATTCGTATTTCTTCTCGTCGGTGGCCTGGCGCACGTCGCGATGGAACCCCTTCAGCCTTCCGGCTTGTACGGAGGAGTGGCGGTCTTCTTCTTCCTCATGCGGTACTCGACGGAGGGATGGATCATCTCGTGGGTCGCGCCGAGCGCGACGTGGCTCTTGGGATGCTCTTTGCACTTTACGTAGCGGCCCGGCGTGCGGTACTCGGGCCCGCGAGCATCATGGTATCGCAGTAACTGTCGACAATGGGGCCCGTGGCCCAGCCGTTGACGACGTCGTTGGCGACGTGCTTCAGCTGCACCTTCTTGAGCCCGCTCCAGTCGAGAGCCTCCCAGGCTTTGCGGGTGAGCCAGTTGGTGCCCAGGTCTTTCTCCCCATGGGTAATACGGTTCAGAACGGGCTTGACGAGATTGAAGCGGTCTTCCACCGTCGCCCTAGCCAGATTGCCGAAGTCGGCGTCGATATCGTCGAGCTGGAGGTAAGGTGCAACTTGTTCGCACATCCAGGGCGAAGGAGATCATGGCAATCTCTGTATTGGAACAGTCAGTTCGTATACCTCGATCTCAAGTCATATTAACGCGATGGCTGGCAACTCACGTTCAAAGTCACTTTTTCATTCCTTCAGCAGATCGTCGCTGCCACCTCCCACGTTGATGTGAACACCAGGAAACCAGACCTGAAGAAGCTCGGATTTGGTCTTTTTGAGTTGGTCGTACATCTCGCAGTCGACCAAATCTGACCAAGCTTGGGTGACCTGCCCCGGTGTCGGGTCTTTAGCCGCCTGGACATCGTCCCATGCCTGTGCAATCTCCTCATGAGTCCTGTTTGGGTCTGGTTGGCTAGCAGCGAGACCGTCCTCGGCAGGAAAGTGCCAGAGAGTAGGCGAAAACGGACCTCTTCGCTCGTCTAGAGCAAGAGCGTGGAATGCGCGCCTGATGTCTAAGTACATAAGGTGGCAACACAAGAGTGGATGGTAAATTGATGTATGAGTAATGCTGCTGATAGAGCGCATACAGGTCCGGGAAGTCTTGCATGTCGCGCGGCGAGATGACGCCGATGTCGTTGACGAGGCCGGCGACGGCGCGCGCTGTACGCGCCCCGGGAGAAGCCGAAGCAAAAGATCTCGTCGCCCAGCTCGTAATTGAGCACGATGAAGTTGTAAGCCTCGATGACGTTGCCAACAAAGCCGATGCCGAAGCTGACCTCGAGCAGCTTCTCGTGAGTGCTCAGGACCCCCGTGCCGTTCCCGGCGTCGTCGTAGACGATTTGCTACATCACCTTCCCGTCACTGCCTTTGCCGCTGCGGGAGATGGCGCGGGAGAGTCGGGTGATATTGGATGGGATGTTTTTGAGTCCCGACACCGACGATTGCCAGGTGCCATCGCAGCAGATGATGATCCGCTTTGGTGCGACAGGGGTGCGCGTATCGATGAAACTCCCCTGAGAAAACTCCTGCTGGGAGAGGTCCGTTCTGTCATCATTGTGGCTAGTTGGAAGCTGAAGTGGAAGTAGAATTGGAAGTGGATGGGGATGCTGGCATGCAGTCTGTCTGCCGGCAGAAGGTCCAGCAGGCGTTGGTCTTTATAGACAGAACTCTCGTGTCATCGCTCATTATACCGCCTTCTCAAGCCATCGTGCTAAACACCAGCTGAGTATTCATATTATCGTTCTAGAAACCTTCATAGTCTCAGCCAGGATACAAGCGCCACTACTTGCCGTTATAATCGTGGAGCGGTTGGCACGAACCAGGCCGCCAGCTGAAAAACAAAGCAAACACAAGCCGATAGCCACGCGAATACTAGACTAAAGGGAAATCCCGGCAGGACAGAATAAGCAACAAGCCAAATGATTCTGGAGCGGCCGATGCTGTCGGATCTTATGAACAGCCTTATACAAGGGCATTTTGAGTTTGTCGATAGCGCCATAGCATTCCATCCCTGGCTTGAGGCGCACCCCGGACCGGTTCAGCGACGAGAATAGCTGAGACACGTCAACCCAAGTACATGCCAAAACTCATATGGGATAGAACTGCTTCAGCTGGGTGGCCATAGCACTCGACTCGAAGTCAATGCAATGTCTTGCCTCGAGCCGAGCTGAGAATTGGCATTCTTCGTCTAGACTCTAGACTTATAGCAACAAACTAAAAGCGCTACTATCTCGATTGCCGGAAATGGTGGTGTTAGGTTATATCATAACCCCTTGCTTCCAGTTGAGTCAAATGGATAGGAACCTGATACTTTTATATCGACATCTTGACCGGTACCAAACGCTCCAAGAACCAATGCCTGTTGTACCTGGAAAGCAAATTTCACTTGGTCATGCTGTTGATGCAGGTGCGAAGAAAAAACCAGGATTGGCTCAAAACCATTACTATAATTATCAAATAACGAATGGGTATCAAATCTATATACAGTAGAGCCTTTGATCCAAACTAAAGGCGATAGCTGAGCCGCTTCATTATATACACATTATTTCGCGACATCAGCTTACTTCATAAGAGCCAATTACTCTCTCTCATCAGCTTATTTCATAAGAGCCAACATTCGCTCGGCACCCTTCTCGCCAGCCACCATGGCGCCGAACTGGGGGTTGACGGTCAGGGCGCGATGATGGACGCGTCGATGACGTGGATGTTCTGGGTGCCGATGACCGTGGCGTCGGCGTCGACGCACTTGCCGATGCGGCACGAGCTGGACCAGTGGTTGACGGCGCCGACGGCGTAGTCCGAGGGCGTCGTGATGTACTTCTGGATCTCCGCGACGGTCCAGTTCTGGTTCATGTTCAGGGGCGTCAGGCCCTCCTTGGCGGGCTGGTCGGGCGTCGAGGCGGGCAGGGCCTGGAAGATGTTGTAGATGAACTTGGCGATGTCGTTGGCATCGCGGGGATCCTTGTAGTAGATGCCCTCGCTGGCTCCGGGAACGAACTTGCCGTCGTTGGAAAGGACGACACGACCGTCAGTGGCCATACCCGAAGTACCGTAGACGTTCAGGGTGATGGTATGGTTGTCGGTGAACTCCCCGTGTCCGGTGGATGCGATGGTACCCTGGCAGCCACCCTTCGTGCCATCCTCGTGATCGATGAAGCCCCAGAAGACCGAGCTCTGCGACGCAAAAGCGTAGGTGCCGCTGCGAGACTTGATGTAGTCCTCCCTTGTCCTCTTCGGAAGGAGAATCGTAGCTGTAGGTCTCAGCCTTAACGGACGGGCTGGACATCTGGATGAAGGTGTTGGGGTTGTCGAACAAGCCTTCTCCAACAGCAGGCTGAGGAACCCAGTTGGCAACGGTGTAAGGTGTGAAGTTGGCGGCGGCCATACGGACCAGAGTATCCATGGGGCCGATACCAGAGTGCATAAGGAGACCAGGCGATGCGAGAGCACCGGCAGAGAGGACAACACGGCCTCCAGTGGCAGCCGAGATCTCCACAGTCTTGCCGTCGACAATTGCCGTGACACCGCTGGCCTTACCGGCAACATGGTTGATATACTTGACGCGGGCGCCAGTCTGGAGACGGAAGTTGCTTCGCTTCAGAGCAGACTGCAGGTAAGTCCTGGTGGAACCGCCACGCTGACCGTCGATATAGTTGTACTCGGTACGTCCGAAAACATTGTCCTTGTTGTTGTACTCATCATTGATACCGACGTCCTTGAAACCGGCGCCATCGACGATCCACTCCTTGGCAGCATCGAAAGCGGTCTCAAGATAGTACTTCCATCGGTCGAGCATTGAGTGATCGCGGGTTGCCGGGCAAGCAGACGCTGCGTAGCATCCTTGACATCAGCACTCTTCCAGCCATCTGGGTGGAAGTCGTCCCAATCGGAATCCGGAGGTTGGAAGTACAAGCCAGCGTTGATGGCACTGTTACCACCGACGGTGCAAGCCCCGTAACCCCCAATGATGTCGGAGTCGCAGATCATGTCGGAGGGATTACTGAAAATGGTGCTGTCTATAACAAAAGTCAGCACAATGGACAGACTCAAACGGTGCCTGATTGCCAAACTTACACAAGCCGGGAACATCGACTCTGCTAAGGCCGGTCCCGTCCAACCAGGCTGGCTTCTCCTCACCACCGGTGATACTATATGAGGCACCTCCCAGCTCGAGAAGCAGTGTCTTCTTGCCTGCCTCGCTCAGCCTGTCGGCGACAATGATGCCGGCAGTACCGGCACCGACGATGATGGCATCGTACTTCTGCGTGGTCCAGTCGCCAGTAGCAGGCAAGGCGGCGCCAAGAACGGCGAGATTCAGGAACTGAAGGAGGGTGTTAGAAGAGGACCTCATGGTGGGCAACGAGTGTGATGTTGAAGAGCGTGTGGCAAAGTAAAAGGCGTCCTGATCAGGAGGATGGCCTTGCTACATATCTTCAACGCCAGCTGCTCCCCGCTCCTAGTCCTTGGTACGACGACAAAACTCGGGGTCTGTACACTCTGCCGGATTTGTGCCTAACAATTCTCCGAATACTACCAACTCGCACTCAGCTCGTACTTACAGAATCATGCCTGCAGGGTTGTCATGCCGAACCAGGTATGGATATATGACGGCTGGATCCATTCAGCTAAGACCGGCACATGCCCATGTGTTCGCCCTATTTACTAGTAGGCTCGTATAGGTGAGCCAGGGCAGAACGTGGGTTTTGCGTGCGATGGATACAGAACCAGCCCAATAACACCCATCAGCTATTGAATAAAGCCATGGCATGACAACCGTGGTAAGCGAAGAGCCAACCACCAAGGTCGCTCGTTCATCAGCTGTTGATGGGAGCTGCAGTGGTCAGCGTTGGCAAAGACGAGTCCTGATCTTGGTCCGGGTTGACTGATAGCCATAAGATAGACGGAATTGGATTCCGATGCTATGGGGAAGTAGCGCAGACCGACAGGGAGTCGGATCCCCTCTTGCCCTGGTCGTACATGGTCCTTGATGCAGAAGCAAATTGGCAGGTAGGGCTAGGAACGAAATTACCAAGAGATCCGACAGCGCAATTGTCACCAGAAATCTCTGCCGGGGAGAGCCGTGGGCACAGTAGGGAGCGTTAGTGGAGTCGAACCATCTGCGAACTGCCAGTGAACTGCTAGCGAACTACCGGCGTGTCCTAGCTTTCGACGGGGCCGAAGGGGCAGGCTGATATAAAATATTACCTACAATACGAGAAAAGAGGAAAGATTGAGTTAAAAAAAGAAGCACAAAGTGGGTAGTATGGATAGTCGCTCGCGGCAATGCGGCCCTCGCTTTCGTGTCTCTCGTGTCTGCGACTCCTGAAAGGGATCGCATCTCTTCACCGTAACGGCAAAGATCGTGCAAACGCGGATGCACGTTCACGGGGACAGAAGCACTGGGTGCTGTTTTGGGAGTTAAAAGGAGACAGGAGTTAATGGCTGGGTTGGCGGAGGGCAGTGCTCCTGCCAATGCGACCCGAACACTCGGTGCCGCACATTGCCGAGCTTGGCGGCGCTCACTAATATCAACATGACCTCACCTTCCCAAGGACTATCTTGTTTATCTCTCGGAATTCTGTGCAGAATATCAATGGCAGAATCCAAACCGCTGCCTAGTACACGAAATTGATTGCCCTTGACTACTTGCGGCTTCGTCGAAGTAGCTAGGGCTGTTGGTCTGTCAATGCAAATGCAGGGGCGCGGGGCGCGGCTAGAGGCGAACTAAACGCCATTACGGACTATGAAGTCATAAGAGCATAGAAGTCCGAGATGATCCAAGCATGGCCTCTGCTTATTAGCGCCATAGACGAGAGAGGCGATTGATATGCAAGCAATTGAATGGTATTGGCTATGTGCAGCCAATTCTTCCCAGATTCTACGCGAGGTTATGAGATAAGTCAAGACGATGCCGCAGTGTCCCGTCCTTGATGGGGCGTACTTCCATGGTTGCTTCTTTATATGCCTTCGTCAAGTGATTGGATGGCAGTGCCAACAAGCAGCAAGTGGCCTTAAGTACGGATAGAAGTAAAGTCTATAGCCATTGGCCACCTGCCTGCATGTGGTGCATTGTTTGTTTACCGTCGCATGCAAGCCAGGCAACTCGCACGTCTGCACAGAAAGCAGGTTTGGTGGGACGCCACAAACCCGTGATGTTGGATATACAGTAATAGGCACACTCCGAATAATGAGAAAGAGCCTACGTCCTACTTCCTGAGTACCAATTGGCTATTGCTCAAGGCATTTTTCTTCTGCTAGTGGACTTCGCGCTAGGAGACTGGCCAGAAGACTGCCTCCCCTACTTAGCCAAGGTTGTGTAACGGTCGTATGGATTAAGACACCCGCGTGAGAGATCTCGGCCAGCTGCAGCGATTGCCCTCCAGAACGAGGCGCGGGCAGGCGGGATAGGAAAGGAAAGGATGGCGTCTTGGTGATACCAATCATATAGTCCAGAGCCTGCAGGGGTTGGGCGCGGGGCACGCAGAAGGGTCCAAGCCACGTTGCCCGTCTCACCCAGTTCAGACTCAACACTCCCCGAAGTAAGGCTCGACTTCTTGAGCGTGTGTCTTAAGCCCGGGTCTTGTCTTGTTCCATTCCATCTTTGCAGAGTCACGGGGAGATTCTCGAATGATTGCCCTTGATTCCTGCAAAACTGTTCCCGTCCCTCTCGCCCCATCCCGCGGCTTCTCTATGCAGTCAGCAACGATATAAGCTTGTGGAGCTACTATGTCGATTCTCAGCCCATTCAGCTTACAGGGTCAGATGGATTGGCTTGTCGGCCACTGTAACGTCATCGCCCGTCCAGCCGCAGGCTATCCTCCAGAGCACGCTGCCTCCCAGGGCGAATGCGGCCAATCACATAATATATACCCAACCGGGCTTCCTCCACCCCAGGAGGGAATGGGGAAGGTGCGGTTTGACACGTTGATCCACCATGTCCGCGCCAGAACAGTCTACTAGTATCGCGGCGCCCAGGTGGGCGTCCAGCGATGACTGGGATGTTTATCGAGGAACCATCACGCATTTGTACGAGGTCGAAGACATGACACTGGAGAAGGTGATAAATAGCATGCTTAACAAGCATGGCTTCCCTCGCAACGTACGTCTTCTGGCTGATTTTTTTGGTCTTGAAGTTGGTCCAGGCTGACCTCAAAGGGAAGAAAAAAGATGTATAAGGCCAGGTTCAAGAGATGGGGTCTGCAGAAGAACTTGCGATATGAACAAGTCTCGCAGCTGCTTCAGCAGGACCAGACCGACGAGCCGGCGCCCGAATCTACGCCACAGGTCTTGATCGAGGGCCGGAAAGTCGACCCTCGCAGGGTCAAGACATATCTACGCCGGACAAAACGTCCAGGCTTGAAGGCGTCCTCCGGTACAGGCCGCGTGGCCAAGATGGCCAGTTCCGTGTCCCGATTAACGCCACCGCCCGAGCCAAGCATAATGTCCACGCCGGATGCCATTCGTCTTCCGGAGGAGTGCATGTGGGTCTTGAGAGACTGGGTCACAGCTTCGTTCCAGGGAGGGCTATGGGACACCAGCGGCACGGTCAAGAATTACGAGTACACATACCAACTCATTTTCTGGAACAACGCTTTAAGCCAGATTCGCACAGAGCTGCAGGGAGGCCAAACTGCCCAAGCGTTCCAGAAATTCGGTCAATGTCTTGACCAATACAAACAGTTTTTGAAAGACGAAGACCCTCGTCTATTTGTATATACATATCTCGTTATATGTCGCTTATTCGTCGATCATCCGGACCTGGCCAAATCCTTAGTTGGGTACATCCACGAACTATGTAAGATTATAAATGGCAACTTTCATCCCCTGAGCCGTGTAATGGAGAAGATCCGGCGCATGAAGCCAAACCAGGTACAGGAGTACGCCCAGCACTTCATCATGTCGTACCTCGACAGTATGGCTAGCCAGCGGCCAGACTGTACTCATTTTGCGATGGAGAACCTAACAGCTCCGGTCCAGGCTCCTGACCTCACTTGCGGACGAAGGTTTGATTGATCGACAGACGGCCATAGCAAAGTGCCACGCGGTACTCAGAGATATCGACAAGCGGCCAGGACTGAGTTGGACGTCAATATATGCCGGCTTGCAGCAGACCATGGCCTACTTCGTGAAGAAACGAGCGCAAGCAGCTGGGGCCTCTGATCAGGTACCTGCTGCTCTGCAGCGGTTCGCCCACCTGGAGCAGTGGTACCTCTATCTCGCCTTCAAGACGTCGACGGATGGAACCAACCGCGCCGGGATGATGGCGGCGGCCGACAAGCTAACCAGGATCCCGATGCAGGATTTGGACATGCGAGGCAGGCAGGCTTGGATGCTGGCTGACTTGGAGGCACAACTGCGGCGCTTGAACATCTCGAACGCAGCCAAAGACGTCAGCCGAAGTTATTCTCGGGTACTCGACGAGGTCCTGGAGAGCGAGAAAGCGAAAGCAGCAACATCGAATCTAGGGAAACCTGCTTTGAAGTAAGTAGCTCGGGCATGGTAATGATGACAATGAAAACAAAACATATCTATGAAGGAATTCCCGACCCTGAAAAGGGGCATCCCGACGATAACAAGACCGCATCCAACGGGCATAACCATCTTGACGCCGATCACGGCTTAGAGTCGGGTTGATGCTGAAGAGTCTGTTGAACAGCCGGGGATGATAACAAAGAGGGGTTTTTATGTGAGGCTGCATTTTGATCCATCATCAGCTTCTGCTGGGATACAACGCCTTGAACATTCCATCAACCACCTATTTTGTTTTTGCTTGCTGTGGTGAGTGCCGGCTGCATCACAGCTATGCCCAGGCGCATTGGGTCAGGGCAGCTCGGTAAAGCATGTACGATAAATTCTCTCCTACGGTGGCACACAGGGACATAAGTAGGAACCACTCACGCTCTACTCCTACGGACGATTAATGGCAAATAACAAGCATATGGCGGGTGGCGTACACGCAACGGGCAAGGGTGCGACATCTTCTGGAGACATCTGATCCGTGGGATTCGTGCTAATGCGGTAATATGGTTTATCAGCTGTATGTTGATTTATAATTTCGCCCAGTTCTGGCGATATGATATGCTCGATGGCGCGTGGCTGCCACGACGCTCCTGTTCGCCAGTGCGTGGCTCGGCAAATCCTGTCATTGTGAAGGAAGAACCTTATTCACGCAGTGACTAAGCAGTACTTGCCCGAGTTCCCTCCTACAAACCCGTACGTCGTGATGCCATTTAAATGTTTCTATGATATAATATCAAATAAATGTTGGATAATTTGTAGCTGGTGCGGCCGCAGATACAGTTTAATAAGTAAGGTACACGTAAATAGGGGCTCAAACCACGACCATTCTATACTCGGGTCCACTGTAGTAGCCTTGAACTATAAAAGTTATGACAGTTCCCTCGCGCTTGGCCTATTCTTATCACGACCATACTTTCACCGTGGCGAGCTCCTGGCTTCGTCATCGTGCCACTGCCCAAAGCGCGGCCGATGAGAATGCAAGATGAAGATAAAAAGGGAGATGAGCCCGCCAGACCTAAGAACCAAGCAGTAAGAACCGGATATATCACACGGCATCTCTTTCAAATCACAAGTCTCGACAGCACTCTAAGTTCCCAAAATAAATATCCCTTGAACCATTGCATTACATCACCGTACCAACTCCACCAAAATGCATTTCTCCCAGACCGCCCTTTTTGTCACTTCCCTCCTCCATACCACCGCCACCATGGCCCAAGACTGCAAACGCGACGCGCCCACCCCCGCCGCCGTAGTCGCCCGCCAGGCGACCGCCACCGACGACACCACCATCATCAGCGGCAGCGCGGAGCCGAGCGACTGCAGCTCGCTGCAGCAGTCGCTGCTCAGCGTGATGCCGACGCCGCCGGCGCTGCTGAGCTCGATCGTGGCGTCGGTCGTGATGCCCGCGACCACGGTAACCGACATCTGCGGCGCGTCGGTGGCGTCGACGGCGACGTCGGCCTGGACCGCCTACAACCTGGTCTACTACGACTTCTTCAGCGCGCGCCGGAGCGAGATCCTCTCGCTCGCGACCAAGTGCCCCGGCACGGAGCTGCCTGCCGTCGCCACCAGCAGCCTCGACTCGGTCCTCGCCGCCTACTCGACCTTCTCGGCCTCCGGCTGCGGCCGCAAGGAGGTCGTCGCGACGGGGACTGGCGGCTCGGCCAATGCGGCGGGGCCCAGGAGACGGGGGCTGTGAACTTGATGGTTGCTGCTGCCATGGGCGTTGCTGGGGCCGTCGTTGCGTTGTAGGTGGACGACTGCGGTTAGCAAAATCAAAGGGGGTAGGCAATGCATGTGGAAAACACGTACAGGGAGAAATGATTATTGATGATGAGGGGTAATATTTTCTTGTTGTTTTAGATTTCCTTCGGTAGTTAGTAACGACTCGTTCAGCTTCACGAGATAGGTAGATTTGTTTTTTTCCCCTGCCACTTGCTGGTACATAGGCAGTTAATGTACACCGTCTTCGAGAACATGGTTTCTCGAGCTTCGTTCACAATCCAAAGGAATTGGCGCCTTGCCGTTCCCATTAAGTCAAAAGTTGCATAGGATTTGCTTATAGAGGGTATAGAACTCGCCAATGGCAATACCTTTCAACTAGCCAGACTCTGTAGACGTTCTGGAAGCACTGCTGCCAACTTTTCAGCAGTTTGAAGCACAGTGCTGAATGCCCGTTGAAAGTGCCTCTTAACCGGAATATATATCATGTTCTTCATTCCTGGTTGCCATCTACTCCTCGCAAGCCACGCGAAGCTAACAGGCTAGTAGATTGCTGCTGAAGTGGACATTCTTTTTGAATGAGCTCAGCGGACTTATCCCAATAATGTATAGAGCAACGTTTGTCACTCTAACAGGTCTTGACCCCCTCAAGGCTCCCGGGCTCGCCTGGGTGGTACGAGCTTGGCTGTTAATAAGGTCGTGCTCATTCACGCTTCTTGCCTCATATTCTTGTGTATGAGAACATCAATTCGATAGGAATACCGTACTTGACCAACACCGAGCCACAAAACTCCGTTTACATAGGCCAATATACGAGGATGTTAGACCCGATAGACAACGCCCAACGCCAACCCAAGCAAAGTATCCAGTGCAGACAGGGCGGTTAACTCCTTAAAGCCTCGAGTCTGTTCCTCATCTGCATCATAGCCTCCTGATCCTCCTCTTCCTCCTCGGCCGCCACCGGCTCCTGCGCAATTGGGGCGCTGGGCAGAGTGCCCGTCTTCTCCATCTTCCCCTCGAGAATCTCACCGAGCACCTTGTCGACCTCGCCCTCGGCCTCGTCCTCTTCGTCCTCAAACAGGCCGTCCTCGGGGAGGGTGTCGCTCACCATATCCTCGATGACGCCGGCCTTGATGAGCTCGACGCTCAACTCCTGCATGGTGCCGGCCAGCTCGGGCAGGCGGATGAGGCGGTTGACGTCCTTCATGATGCCGACGCTGGCCTTGATGGAACCCTCGATCTTGCGCACGGCAAAGGCCTCGTTGACCTGCATCTGGACGCTGTTGAGTTGGGCCTTGGACGTGGTGAGGCGCGCCGACGTCTTGCGCACCCGTATCAGCTCGCGGGCGAAATCGCGGGCCTCCTTGGCGGCCTGCTTCTGCTGGCTCGGATTCCGTTGGCCGCGTCGGTCGGCAGCCACTATGTAGTTTTTGGTTTTGATCTCGGCGGCTTTCACTGAATTGATGTCGCGGTCGAGTCTGCGGATGTTGGAGCGAATGAGGGCGTTGCATTTGCGCATCTATTCAGACCGACGTTAGATGGTGATTCGCTTTGGAGTTCGTCTACTGCTTCACGTGTACAGCTGGCCCCCACGGGAAAGGAGAGGGAGATGGCGTACTTGGGCATTGGGGTCCGGCTTCACGAACAAAGCCTTGAGACTCTCCATGATGGAGAGTCGGCTGCGGTAATTGCGCAGCGCAGTCGGAGAATAGGAGAGTTACGAAGGGTGGTGCTGAGGCCGAGGCTCTCTGTCTCTTGTCTCGCTCTCAAATGCGGTGCCTGGCAGCGACAGTCGCGATACGGTTATCGATGTAGGCAGGCGCGGGCTGTGGTATCATGCGCAGTATGCGGGATGGCAATTGCGTATTCGGGACTGCGACATCTGACGTGTGACGTTTGGTTGGTTGAGTACAACAGGATCAAATGTTAGGTAACCTTTTAGCTGCCTATCTGGACTTGGTTAAGTGCCAAGGCTGGCCCATTCATATCCGACCATTGGCCCAGTGCGGTGCGGTCGGTGGTCGGCCAGCCAAAGATAACCTTAAGAGGTCCAGGCACGTCGCTCGTCGATGAGCGAATGATGGATAGGTACCTACTTACATAGTACCCCGCCATGGGGGTTTTGTTTCGCGTGTGTGTATCTAACGAGACAACCCAAGAAACAGACAGGCTGCACAAGTGAAATATAGGCGGAAGAGTACGTCTATCTGGTTCTAGGTTAGGTGTTGTCTGGTAACTGTTGGCGAAACGGCTGGCTTGTGAATGGGCAGTGCTCCAGTCAATCTGTTTCTCGCTGCCAAGTACCCATGTACATGGTTCACTGTTGGAGATACCCTGGCTGCCTGGGCGCCTGGAGGTCCCGCTCAGCCCTGTCACGCCGCGGCTTCTTGGGCCTTCTGAGAAGTTCTATGTGACGACGGATCGGCTTTTGGGGGAAAAGACAATTGGACCCCTCATCGGCCTGCAAACCGCAGTGCAAGC
Source organism: Apiospora phragmitis (assembly GCF_038363925.1). Classification (NCBI taxonomy): domain Eukaryota; kingdom Fungi; phylum Ascomycota; class Sordariomycetes; order Amphisphaeriales; family Apiosporaceae; genus Apiospora; species Apiospora phragmitis. The sequence continues at coordinate 3,386,306 of NW_027117400.1, read as the reverse complement.
TAACTGCAAAAAGAGAGAGCCTCACAAACTCTGGGCAGGACACACACACACACCAAACACAGCGCCGCAGAGACTGACCGCAATATTGATTTGATTGACTGAGCCAGAGTGATTCGATCGCCTTCTGCAGACCTGCACAAACCGCCCTCCCAACACCTTCTCCCTCTTTTTTGCCGTGTTGGTTAAACAAGAGACCGACTGCTTCGAAAACCAACTTCCACCTTTTTCCATCTTTGTTGATTAGATTGGGTATTTTTAGCCTAGGCCCTTCTTCCCCGTTCCCCGTCTCCAGTCCAGTGACAGTGACGAGCTTCTCAATTTGCGCCCTGATTCGCCCCGCGCTTGTTCTACAACGGCCTTGTTTCCGACCTTGACCTTCTGCGTCAAGCTTCATTCCCCAACCTACCCATCCTGAAGTCGCATCTTTCTTCCGCGCCAATCTGACTTCCTCCGCCTTTTCTCACTTCCACTTCACGATACCCCAGATCTATCTCCTCCTACACACATAGTCACAATGTCTCAAGATATGTTGACCCCCCAAGGTACGTTGTTCCATGGCCCTTCGATTCCCCCACCCTCTCCGCGATTCTGCTGCTGCTCCGTCGGCTTTCAGCGCAGCTACCCATGCCTTGCATAGCTTGACTCGTAGCTCTCTCAGCTGCCACATTGCCGTACCATGCTCGTCTGTTATTTGCTTGGCTGACTCAATTTTGGCTACAAACAGTCCTCTGGGCCCAGCGCTCATCCAACACGGATCCCGAGAAGAACTTCATCTACCTCACCATTGTTGTCCCCGATGTGAAGAAGGACAACCTCAAGCTGGACCTCAAGTCCGACAGCTTGAACTTCCAGGGTCTCTCCAACACCAAGAAGGCCACCTATCACCTCGAGCTCGCCTTCTTCGGCGAGATCGACATGTCGAGAACAGCAAGATTAACCACACCTCGCGCAACATCGAGATCAAGCTGCGCAAGAAGGAGCTCAAGGAGGAGTACTGGCCGCGCCTGCTCAAGGAGTCCAAGAAGCTGCAATTCCTCAAGACCGACTTCGACAAGTGGGTCGATGAGGACGAGCAGAACGAGGCTCCCGAGGAGGACTTCTCCAACTTCGGTGGTATGGGTAAGTAAAATCCCACTCGGCATGACCGCGCCTGAACTTCGCACTTCTTGGAACTGTTCGCTAATATTCTTTCTTTAGGAGGCATGCCCGGTATGGGTGGTACGTAAAATCCTGGGTTCCTGCGCACTCGAGCCTGACATTCTGTGGAACTGCACACCGTTTTATGAAATCGCATACTGACATACATTGTGTGAACAGGTGCCGGTGGTGGCGACTTTGGAGGCATCGACTTCTCCAAGCTCGGTGGTGGTGCCGCTCCTATGGGTGAGGAGGAAGAGGACGAGGACGAGGAGGAAGATGACGACGATATGCCCGCTCTGGAGGGAGAGGAGGACGCCTCTGCCGATAAGGGCAAGACGCCTGCCGCCGCTTAAAGGCTGCCACAAGCCATATTGACTATGTGTCCCCAATCATGCCAGGGAGATATGAAGACCATGTCTGGTACTCAATCACCACCTGGTAGCTCACTTCGGCGTACTAGAGCAGAATCGCAAAAAGGCAACCTGTCATATATACAATGGTTGTATTTGTTTTTGGCAGTGATTTCGGGTCGTTTGGCGAAGTTGGCAAGTAAGGGGTTTTGCTCTGGCATATGAATTGAGGAATTTCAAAACAAAGCGGCATCCGGCTTCGATACAGCCTTGATAAATGTGTGTGTACACGGTAATGGACTACTTTCTCTGTGGTCGAAAGCTGTTTATTTCAGCCACGCTAGGGGATTTGCAACACAGTTCCAGACATACCAGGTGGCTCAATTCTGACAGCTACCTCACGTAAAACAAGCCAGTGTCCTTTCGGTCAACGAGCAGTCATTATACGATGTGTATTGTAAGATCCAAGCTCGGGTCCTGTGTACTACCTAATATGAGGGCCTGTTCACGTCATCCTCTTGCCCGGATGTGTCACTGCTCTCCAATATCTCGGTACTTACCTTTTTATATGTCGTATCAATGTGAACCCAGTCTCTTTGGAAGTTGAGGCAAACGGGCATCAATTTCTTGAAGATGCTCGTGGGGGGGAGGAGGGGCCATTGCTAGCCGGCAAGTGATCCTCTCCTCTCTCCTATTGAGCTTGTTTCTCTCATAGCTTAACCGAAGAAATCCTTAGTGCAACTAGAGAGAAAGCGAGGCGCCGTCCAAATCAGATCTCTAACCAGGACTGGCGGCGAATATAGAGTCACTTGAATTTTAGGGGAGACTCGGCTCGCGCTGAATTTGTGTTAGGGGGAGGGGAATGAGAGGATTCTCAAGTCCTCTTGTAACGATCAAAGAGTATGTATATGCATGTGTGTGCGTGCTCCCTCCTTTTTCTCTCTCTTTTTCATCCTCTCTTGGCCTGAGATGACCTCGGGAAACCGAGAAGTATAAAATAAAAGTTTGACAAAAAGGGCAAGTAACTAACTGGTTGCACGGTTGCACGCACTTCAGTGGCAACCTATGTAGTCTATAATAACAGCTGGTTCTCCCCATGTAGGAGTGCAGATACTGTTGATGTACTCAGGAGAGAAGCCAATGTAGATACAGGTTCACGACTCAAGAAGGATCAAACAGGAGGCCAGCGGCGTAACACTCGTCGTTCTCCTGTCGAAGGCTAGGTGACCACTGATGAGAGACATCTGTTCTTGAGCTTACATGTTTCAACGCGATGGGAACTTTTCTTCGCAAGCCCATGGCTATCTGTGGAGGTTGAGCTGCGAGGCTGCTCAAGTCTCTCGTAAATGGTTGTTATGTAGGCCGCTGCTGTGTCTGTTCTGTCTCTCATCACTTATAAAGTGATACTCTTGATAAGAACGGGAATTCACGAGGTACAGGCCATGCCAGCGAGTCAAAATGGGATTGTCTACATGTAGATTCTCTATCGAGGCAAAGAAGGGTTTATTTCAGAAAGCAAACGAATGGTATCAGAATGAGAAAGGACCAATACTTCCACCATGGCTTTTCTGAGATCCCCTTGAGATAGGCATGCTGGCTACTAGCGACTTGCAGCATCCCAGAATAGAACGCACGATTGAACTCTACCCAGAGCCAGCCATTATGAAACCATATTTTCTTACTTTCTTTCACCAGTTGTAACACCGATGGCAAAACAGAATATACGCTGGTTGACGAAGAGGCGATGAAACAGAGGCTTATATATCAACACCCGTGGCCGTGGTAGCCTTCTCATCGCCCTCGTGATGTGTCGAGACGTTCTTGTTGTTCTGGGCCGCCCTCGACTCGGTATAGCCTCCAGTGAGCCTCGTTTGCGACAAGTCGGAGCCGTGACTCGGGCGGTCAAAGTGGTAGAGCGGCTCCAGGTTGGCATCCTTTTGGAAGAGGACCCAGCGCTTGAAGTACCAGGGAGCCCACTTGGTCGTGTTGTAGTGGATGAAGGTCTTGGTTGGCACGGCGAACACGTAGTCGAGCTCCTCGAGTGTGCGCTGCTTCGTCTCGGGTAGGAAGAGGAAGATCATGAAGAAAGCTACCACGTTGAAGCCCGCATACAGACCGAAGGCACCCTGAAACACAGAATGTATTAGCAACGTTTGCTCCCACAGAAGACTAGATAGGGGTGGCGCCTGATGAGGCTGGAATCATGCGCTTTAACTTACCACGACACCCAGCGTGGCCAAGATCTTTGGGAAAGTGATTGACAATACAGCTGCCCAGAAGAGACAGGTAGCAACAGCCCAAGCCATGCCGACTTCTCTGTGCGATAAAGGGAAGACTTCGGCACTGTACGTGAAAGGCACCGGGCCTTCGCCAGGAGAGTAGAAAGCCGCGAAGATGTAAATGAACAAGGCAACAAGCCCAAGATGCGCGCCCCCTGTTCCAGGAATGAGACTACAGAGCCCAGCGGCGAGCAGGGACCATGCCATGTTCGGGAAGGTGAATAGCAGTAGCGAACGACGACCAAAGGTGTCAATGGTCCAGATAGCGGGCCATGCAAAGACGAAGTTGACCAGACCGAAGCCGAACGAAGCGAGCAAGGCAGTGTATTCATCGGTCCCGGCATCTACGAACACCGTGGACGAATAAAATACAATAATGTTAATGCCGCACATCTGCTGGCCAATCATAACCACGAAGGAGGCTAGGGTCGCACGTCGTATACGGGGACCGTGAACAGTTCAATGAGGCGACCGACGTAGGTCGAACCATGGATGGCCTCACGCTCTACCAGAAGCTGTGCGTGGATAGAATTGAGATCACGAGCTGCCTGGATAGGATGGTTTCGCAGTCTGATAAGTGATTTGTAGGCATCCTTGTACCGGTTCTTCTTCATGAACCAACGCGGCGATTCGGGGCAGAAAGGGATTAAAAGACACAATGGGATTGCCGGGATGAATGCAGATCCGATTTGCACTGAGTAAGGATATTAGCAACTGCAAAAGCTACCGACATGAGGATACTTACGCCTCCATGCAATGTTGGGGACTCTGCCGACTATAAGATTGGCACAAACTCCCAGGAGAATACCAAAGGCAGTCCACATTTGCCAGCACATGACAAGGGCTCCTCGAATAGCTGCTGGGCTGTTCTCGGCGGCATAGATAGGTACAGTCGAAGCCTTGAAGCCCATGCCAATACCCAGGAGAAGTCTCGTGATCAAGAGCTGCTCCCAATTCTGAGTGAGTGCACCACCGATCGGCGTAATCAAGCAGATAACTGCAGACAGAAAGATGGTCCCTGATGAGTGTTAGTAACAGAACCAGCTGTAATTGAATAGACCGGCTAAGAACAACCCACATTTGCGACCCAAGTAGTTGTTCAAGGGATCCGAGATCCAGCAGCCAATGAAGGCAGAGCCAACATAGGGGCAGAGTTGATGAGCCCGAGCAAGAAAACAGAGCGGTCATCTTTCCCGCCTATGCCGAATTCCTGAGGGAAACTCAGATTCGCGCCATTGCTGCCTTCTTGATCCCATCCCTGGACGGCGGCGCCTATGGAACAAGTGATGATGGTGAGGTAGAGCAGCTTGGGCACACGCCACTTGTGGAGAATCTCTTGGTACAGCGCGTCCTTCTGCGTCTGGTCCAGGGCATACTCGCCGTCAATGGCTTCAAAGTTCAGGGAATCCTGAGCGACGAGGGCGCCCTGGCGAATGACGTGAAGGTGCTCGGTCAGGCCCTGCTCCTCTGCGAGCTTGGTGACGTTGGCCAGGAGTTCGCCTCGAGGAATGCCAGCGAGGGGATTCGAGATCCTGGCCCATTATGTTAGCCACAACGTGGGATACCCCCGCTTAAAATGTACGGAGATCCTACTTTGCGTTGATGTTTTGGTTGATGTCGGCCACTGCGACCAAGTTTCGGCGTCCCTTCTCTGCCTCCCCGCCAGCTTCGTAGGGTGGAGGAGCTGCCGGCGACAAGCTGACAGGTATGTGAGTACAAGCAGCTCTTGTGGGACAGTATTCCATTGACTTACGCCGGAGCTGGTTCGATGTCGGCCATCTTGTGCGCACTTGCGAATCTTCTACCGGAGAACAGGTATTTAGGTCTGAGGAAGAGTGAATCGAGAGTGAGGTTGTTCTGCTTCACCGAATCCAATGGAAGGAACCCGCAGAGCGTGGTGAAGTTGGTAAATAATGGAACTTTGCCAAATCCAGGGTAAACACACCCGACGGCTGGTTGATACGCAACTACGATGAAAAGAAAAATTCAAGTCCTGAAAGTCCTGAGCGCGCGCGTCTGAATGGTGCGGGAGAACTCCAGCTCTTGTATCCAGCACGAGGAGCTGTGAGTCAATACAATACGTCTGGTGTAGGTCGGGCAGGCATTCAACACCGTAGGATTTAGGACTAAAACTGATCAACAGAAGCCACTACTCGAGGCACCATAAGCAGAAACTACATGTAACTACCTTCAGCTTTTCAAGTCCAGCTCAGTGAGTGATATGCCTTACTGCAGCCGATCAGGGTCCTAACATAGAGGATGCTGGCATGGAAGTGCTTGGTGTCGCCATCCTATGCCACTCGCCAATACCCTATCTACCCAAATGGAGCTAGGGATGTACATAGCTCGTTAATAACCCTGTAATCCCATGGCATTCTTTGGCTTTTCACGAAATGATCACAATATCTTAGCTACATCTATACCAATTACGGAAGCTGCGAAGGGCCCCGATTTGATAGGGCGGGCTGTGTGGTAGACAGACACACCACATATTGTCTACACCTCGTTTGGGCGATGACCACCTGATCAACAACATAAGTGTAGTCAGCCTGACGAGGTTTGGGGAGAGCAACTTCGGGCCGAGCTCATTGTGCGTGGGAGGCTTCTCAGCCTGGCCGGCTTGGAGACGTTCCTGCCTCGCAAAGCGATCTTCATTTGGTTGTGAGACTACTGTGGTCAGCCACACGCGTACACACGGTTGAGCCCAAGCGGATACGGATTCGGGCGGCATTGTCTAAGATGGTGGCGGACGCTGTGTTCGACTTAGCAGGGAGGGGTGAAGTATAGCTACATTCATCCCTAAGTAGTCAATGATGGAGAGGCGAAGAGCCCATGTTTTTAGACGACAATGGCATCCGTATTGCAAAGACTAATAAATAAGGCTTACCTAGCAGTATGTAGCCTTTGCTGCGGGACAAGTAACCTCTGCTCCGGACCTATCACTTCTTGGATATGAAGCAACACCTGGTGCTGTGTTTTGTTTTTATTTGATCTATCTTATATAGCTTGGATGGGTACTTACTTATATGTACATCGCAATGTCCATTGCTGGACTTCGAGCATGGAGAGTAATTTGAACGAGTCTGTGGAATTCCGACTGTCAGAAAAGCAGAGAGCTAATCTCCGTCCCGAGTGCTGTAATCCGACTATATGCCATGTAGGCGAGGCCATCGGCTGACTTGAGGTTGGCGGGGTTATGAAGTGTGTGTTGGTATGGCACCACCTCGTCTTGTGAGCGTTGTCGTTGGTGTCGTTGTCGTTTCGGCTCCGGAGCAAGTAACGGCTCCCAATAGATTGGGTCGAGGCAAAGAAGAGACGAACCTTGGAGACGGTGCCGTCGTCCATCATTACCCCTTGGGCCGTAGTCAAGTCGGCCGGGAGTTCGAATAAGGATCAAATAAGCCTTACTAGCTTCTTGGTGCGGGTCTTGGAGGAAGCTTGTTGTTGCAGCCCACGAGCTTCTTACATATGGGCCCCTTTCCACGTCAACGACATGTAGTACTACAAGTAGTCCCATTCCCCACGAGGAGGGGGTGGGGGTATCGTCAGTAGCGGCATCCCCGCACTTTACTTCCAGCCCAGGCCTTTCAAATGGCTGTGGCATGATGTTGATTGGAAGGAGGCATGTATCCGTAGAGTTCCTAGGATTTGTGACGCTTGTGGCCTTGGTCAAACAACACGAAAGGACACTTGTATGTATCAATTATCCAGGATGCTGCTGAGATAGAGTCCAGTCCAGTTGTTCAATGGGTAAGCTTCCCCCGCCCTGCCCCGCACTCGGTAATCAATGATGATGGTTGCTTTCATGTTTTCTTCTCACCCCCATGCATACATCGCTACAGGGGTATTGCAGCTTGCAGACGGCATGGCCGATGATTGTCCTTGCAGAAATCCTGTCCTCGACACCCCGTTTGCTCGCATTGTTGGGCTGACTATGTATACAACTGACCTCGAGCTAGACCTGACCTCTTGGTCGAACTCTCGGTGTAATGCTCGTGCTATACCACGTATTGTCCCAAAGCTGAAAAGTTGACATTCAGTTCGGCCGGAGTCTAGATCCCAAGCAATGCAGGGCCCTGGATTTGTCGTATCATATCGGTAATAAATGGGAGTAAGTGGACTCCCGATCTTTCTCCGGCCCAGAAGCGCCATGTATCATTAACAGTACCCGATCTGTCAGATCTAATGCCCATACATAGAGCCAAAATGGTTCCAATATTCAATGCATGACTTTAATGGTATGCACATGTATATACCCACTGGTCACGCATGCGGGCATGTCACATCGTAAGCTGACGGGAAAGCTGTTACGCAAGCCATTGGTGCGACCCTTCAAAGGCAGCAGGTAGCCAAGTCGGCCTGTTCTGTTCATTTTCTTCTCTATCATATGGGCTTACAGAATTCAAAAGAAAAACAAGGCGTCAGAGAGCCCATCGAGTACAAGTATAGGGTATCATATAGCATATAATGCTCATGGTGAAAACAAAATCATGGCCACACCCGAAGGCCAACTTATCCACCCCCTTTCTAGGCCCTTTTTTGGGTTTGGGGCAGTCCTGCAATCAGGCTGCGCTTCCTTTTCTCACGGCTTCAAACACCTTAACACGCAAATCTGTAACCTGATCGATGTTCGCCCTTTGCTGATACAGCAGCTCCTGGTACTTCTGTTTCCAGAACTCCGCGGTATCCTCCTCTGCCTCGACAGTACTCGCCTGGCCAGAGTTCTTCTCTCCGTGTCGTCTTTCTTTCTGCCAGGTGTCATGGGGCAGAGTCTCGTTCAATGTATAATCACTAATCAGGGCTCCATATTGGATATACCATCGGCATAGATATTTGTTGTACTCGGGTCCTGTTTCGATCCGTTTGATGGACGGGCGATTTTTCGATCGAAGCAGGCAGCCACCCATAACGGCCGACACGTTGAGCAGGAATACCTCAGCGCTAGGCGCCTCCTTCGCCATGCCATTTATGATATGTTTTGCCAGGGCCAAGGCTTCGTCCACGCCACAGGAGGCGATCTTGTTGTCGTTTGCATCATACCAGTCGGAAATGAGAATATCCGACACGAACCAACTCTCCACTATGGCGATGTTTTCCCTATCTCCTCCAGGATGTTCAAATACGATCGGTGGTTTGTTAACCGCGTGCGAATCCGCACTAGGTACGGTGGCGACACCTTCTGGGCGTGCTGGGATACCCAGGGTGGGCCATATGGTCTCTGCCTCCAGTGACCGTATCGTACTATCCCCGTTGTTATGGTTGTGGTTGGCGTCAAATGCTGGAGGTGGAGGCGTGGCAAGGCGTACCGAGCCTCCAACTCGCTCCGGGACCTGAAGAGACAGCCGACCGGGACGAGTAGTGCGCGATGCTTGAGACGACATCGATTCACTCGGTACCGAGGTAGGGGCCGGAGCTGAGGTGGGGCCTTGTTGTGACGGAATACGATAGTTGGAGTTATGGCGGATTGCGCAGACTCGGGAATACCATTGTCAACCATCAACCCCTGAGACGATCGATCCACATCCGCACTTGCCGGAGGCGTGCCTTCACTGATACGATTGATGGGCGGCCGACCACGTGTCTTGCCCCCTGTACCTGCACCACCACTCCTCCAGGCAGAGGAAACGACCTTGGCGCCGTGCCGTCTACTGAGCAATTTCGCTCTCGAAGGCGTAAGCGCCGAGCGCGGTTCATCTGCCCAGAATCTGCCGTTGACTGGAGTCATGGCAGACTGCGGATAAGCACTGAGCGGCGTTTGTGACACATCATGGTTCCAGGTCGAATTGGGCCCAGGCAAAATGCTGGATCTCAGTTGGTCGGGCGGTGGGAACATGAAGGTGCGGCCGCCATCAGGATGGGCAGTCCATGGTTCAGTAGCCCTGGTCTCACCACTCAGGGGAGGGGAAAGCTTGGGTCTCTGGGATGGAGACTTGTTCAAGTCATCCTCGGGCTTTCTTCTACCACGCCTCGGGCGGATCTGAGGTAGTAAGGCGCGCAAAGCCATGTCATCCTCGGCAGCCACGCCATCTCGGCCTCCTTCGCAGATCGGATCTGGGTCTGCAGGAATCTGAGTCCAATAGACGTGTTCACTCCGTCCGATCAAGTAATCAAAGAATGCGTCTAGATGCATCGAGTGCATCCATCGCTGCCTTGGTCAGCTTGATGTTTCTGGCCGTCGCGAGCACAGTGGGTTGCTTACCTTGAATCTCACGGCATACTGCTGTATTTTCTGCGAGCTCTGGCCCTTGTCCTGATCAGGTGGCGTGACGCCTAGTCTCAAGGCCAGCTCAGCCCAGGTCTTGAGCTCCTTCGTCTCGAGCTGGCTGATGAGCTCATACAGAGTGAATGTGCTGAATGTTTTGCCATCACTCTTGGGCGGGGCCCGAAACGACTCCCTCAGAGCCCCCGTGTCCGTCTCCAAGGGAACTGCCGGGTTACAGTGGAGAATGAAGTTGACATAGGCGTCTTCTATGGTCGTTTCTGTTACTCTTTTGTCTGGCAAGGCAGGTCTAGTGCCTACGGCTCGGGGGGATACAATAGTGATAGTGGAAGGTGTTGCCGGATGACTTGTATTCATTGTGACAGCCATCGGAGAAGACACCTTTGACTTATAGGGAATCAAGGGCTCTTGGTAAGCGTTGTTTAGATGGTGGATGAGGGGAGGTGCTGGTCTGGTTGCTGATGCGAGATGTATGTATGATCCAGGAGCGTAGTCCTCGCTGAGCCGCAAACAGCAAATTGACAACTTGCATTCAGAACACCTCAAGAGAGGCACGACCAAGGTGAGCTCGAGCAATCATCGCATTTTTTGGTGGTAAATCAAGGTCATGCTGTCTCGCGGGCTGTTGTAAGTGACATGTCCAATATCCAATGCAGCTCGATGATCAAACGCGTAGTAAGCTAACACGGTGGGGGGGTGTGTTTTGGTTTAAGGAGGGGGAGGCAGGCAGTTAAGAGGATAATCAGAGAGCGACAACGGGTTGGACGAAGATGTCGAGAGAGAGACTGGCGACTGTATATTCTGCAAGCTGCTGCACGAGGTATGGAGCTGTTGTGGCTATGGCATGGCACGGCATGGAGCACCCGTTAATTGGGGTCGACGATGGTGAAGGAGCCGTTTTCTATTTTGGGGACATGGGAAACCCCAGCCACTCCCGTTTGGGCGACGTTGTAGTTTCTATTTTTACACACCCGACGCATGTGACTTGACTCTAGTGAGGAAAACCGCCAGGCACACAAAGCAAGGAGATGTTCCATTGCAAATGACATGATTCCGCAAATGCAACACGATAGATTGTTGTTTCAGATTATATATTTCGAGGTAGCCGTGGCGCCCTGTTTGTTGCTTTGTACGGAGTATAGTGCGCGTCGTTCGTTTGCTCAGAGTCGACACGCCGCTATTTGATGTCTTCCGATATATCCCTTACGTATGACCTAGCTCTATTAACCCCGTATACGAGATATGATAGTGTGAAAGGGGTAGAACATCAGAGATTGTGTCTGCTTGTTCTGAAGACTCGGAAAGCGATCTCGATTACCTACTTAGGTAGACAGTTGGATAGCTGAGATCGTGTGAAGAAATGATAGGTTAGTGACTACGTGGGACGCGTTGAGAAGCAGACAGGCAGACAGGTATGCCACGAACACGGGCCGCCCCGAAGTGTTGTATGATGACCGCATATGTAAGGACCGACCAGGTAGAACTCCTCAGAATTCATACCATGAGAAGGTCAATCCAGACTCTCTTGCTTTGGAGGGAATAATAGAGGTATGCTTATGTCAGTACGTACTGTAGGAAGGCTTATATAAATTGCAGCCGATGAGTAATTCCTTGCAGGTCATGTAGCTCGGCGGGCTCAGCATTCCCTACCCTAAGATCAAAGTAGATAACCGCTCGGTAGATTGAACAGCTGGAGATCTCTCGTAAAAAAGGACATGTGAAAGCAGCTCCACGCGGTATGAAACGCTTTCCCCCCAACCCCTAAGGGCCAGTCAGGCAGTTATGGCAGTGCCGCAATGCGGGTTGAGAGGGAAAATGCGGGGGGCCAGGGTCCAATTTCCCAGCGCTGTTCACTGTTCACTGCATTCCTGCCCCTAAAATAATAAGCGTCTGGTCCCTGGTGACCTCATGCCTACTTTATGCCCGCTGTGGCATATGCGCTTCCGCCCAACACCGGACCTCGGCTTCAATTAGGAAGTCGAGTCGCAAGAGCTACTCTCTCTCTTCTACCCGACCCGAGCGAGTAAGAACTTGAAACCCGTCAAATGGTATCGATGCTAGCATTTAGGTTAGCTGAAGGTTTGTAGAAGCTGCCATCTTTGAGGTAAGAATCTATATTGTTTACCTATACTCAAGACAGACTTCTGGAAGACAGCCATCCATCCACCTCGTGTCGTAAAGCACCTATCTCCAACGAAACGAAACATACCGTCGCAGCGCGCTGGAAAGCCTGCACCTACCTAATCCAACAATATGGCGCCCACAGCCTCCAAGCCCGTAATCCCGCAGAATGATAATGTCGCGCACGCTCTGGCTGGCGCTGGCGGCGGTGTCCTGGCCATGATCTTGACGTATGTACACCTAACCACGTACCAGTCTGATGGTCCCCTCCATCCCTGGATATGTTATATCCCTGCCCAAGCCAAACAGCAAACATATGACGGCCTAACTAATCGCGGTTTCCCTTTCCAGATACCCTCTCGTCACCCTCTCCACGCGAGCCCAAGTCGAGTCCTCCCGAGCCGAGACGTCGTTCCTCGCCGCCGTGCGGCACCTCGTGGCGCGCGAGGGCGTGTCGGGCCTGTACGCCGGCCTCGACAGCGCCGTCTTCGGCATCAGCGTGACCAACTTCGTGTACTACTACTGGTACGAGTGGACGCGGGCCTTCTTCGAGGCAGCCGCGGTCCAGGCCGGCCGGGCGTCCAAGAAGCTCACCACGGCCGAGTCGATGATGGCGGGCGCGCTGGCCGGCTCCGCGACCGTGATCCTGACGAACCCCATCTGGGTCGTCAACACGCGCATGACGACGCGCAAGCAGCACCTCGACGAGGCTAAGGGCGCCGGCGAGCCCGGCGCCGCCCGCAAGCGCGGGCCCACCACCATCGGCACGCTGCTAGCCCTCGTGCGCGAGGAGGGGCCCCAGGCGCTGTTCCGCGGCGTCGTGCCGGCCCTCGTCCTCGTCATCAACCCCATTCTCCAGTACACGCTGTTCGAGCAGATGAAGAACGCCTACGAGCGCCGGCGCAAGGCCAACATCACCGCGGGAGTCGCTTTCCTGCTGGGCGCTCTCGGCAAGCTCTTCGCCACCTCCATCACCTACCCCTACATCACCGTCAAGAGCCAGATGCACGTTGCGGCCCACGGTGAGAAGCGCGAGGGCATGACCGAGGCCATTCGTCGCGTCATTAAGGAGGAGGGTTACAAGGGTCTCTACAAGGGCATCGCGCCCAAGGTCACGCAGAGCGTCCTGACTGCCGCTTTCCTGTTTGCCTTCAAAGACGTTCTATACGAACAGAGCGTGCGTTTACGAGGCGTCATGGCCGCCAGGAAGGCACTCAAGGTATAAGAGCATGATGATGTTCTTGCAGCTTATCTATAACAAGAAGATCTTTTTCATCTAGTTCCTCTAGTGGTTTTTGTTGGCTGGTTTTGTCTTCGTTTTGTACTTTCTTCTCTCGTGTACTTGCAAACTTGGTTTGGTGCTTTCAAATTTCAAAGATAGAAGGAAGGCCCTGACGATTATATGTTCACAGAAACCGCAGGATCGCGCACCTGTATGGAAGGATGATATATCCAAGGCTGGAGACAAACACCGGATAACAATCACAAGAGCACATTCGAGCTTAGTAGAGTTGGTTGCTTCATAGACAACGGATGAATATATCTGATGCAATCTGTTCATCTTTGATTTATCCGCTGGGTAATACCGACACCCAAGAGGGTGTGCCCGCTTCCGAATTGTATTTACAAAGATGCTGATGTAGAAACTTCAAAGAGTAAGCTTTGCATCATCTGGTTGGCTCCAAAGTGACATATTTTGACTATGCCGTAATTCCCCGGCATATACACTACATGCCATGCCAAAGCCCCGAATTATCAGGATTCGCTCTTGGGCACCAGCTTAGGCACAATCCACCAATCGTGGTACCCCTTCCCAGACTGCGGAAGCTCTACTTTGAGCTTCAGGTCTGCTGCATTCTCGCCTTCCGTCTCGATCGCCTTCTGCAGGGCCGTGATAGCGATGCCCGCAAAGATGGCCGACTTCTGGCACCCCTTGATGTTCGTGAGCCAGCGATCATGACAGCCGACCGAGAAGGTCTGGAGGTCGTTCATGCGGCTCAGGGCTTCATACCCCTTTTTGGCGCCGCCGACGGCGTTCTCGGCGTACTTGAGCAGCTCGGTGATGGAGGTCTCGGGCTGGGCCGTGGCCTTGGTGAAGTCGTCGAAGGAGGGCAGCTGCGGTAGGCCGATGTTGACAAAGGGCTTCATGCGGATCTCGTAGCGGTGCTCGTCGTTGCTGTAGGGGCGCGAGGGTGTCTTGACGAGGTTCAGGCGCTGCAGCACCGTGTAGAGACAGCACAGGCCGTCGGCGAACTCCCACGTGCAGGCGGCGTCGAGCATGGTCACACGGATGTAGGCAATGGAGCGCGTATAGTTCCGCTCCTTGGTCTGGCTCCACGACGATGATTCCTGGGCCGCAGTGAAATCCCGCAGTACGAACGTCTTTATACGATCGCCGTGCTGTGCTCGCGTTTTGGCCAGGTAGTTCAAGTACCAATACATGCCTGCCAGTTCATCCGGTTGATAGATGTCCAGTTCGAAGCCTAGCTGAACGATCCACTCCATCTGGCGTAGTTTATAGAGGTATGCCCATGACGACAGGGGTAGAGAGTGTCCGATGTTACCCATCGCGGTCGTGAGAGACTTCTCATCCAAGCACACCTGCAAAAGGCTATCGATTTCCTCCACATCAGCCTGAAGATGATCCCACTGTTGGATGCTGTGGCAGAGTGTCCGCCTCACTCTGCATCGGTTCTGGCAGAATATCCTGAAGAGGTCCAGATAGCATTCGGCGGCACGCTGACGGAATGTCTCCATCTGCACAGCTAATTGGTGGCGAGGATCTGTTGGGACTTCTATTGTGTCATTTGCCGGGTCTAGTTGACGCACTCGTAACACCACGATCGCAAGGTCGTCGTCAAGGATTCGTCGTATGCTATGATGCCCAAGTACGATCATATCCTTGAACAGCAGACCTTGCGTCATGGTTCGAATGAAAACGAGCGGTTGGGGGTTTCTCGCTTGGAATATAGATACGAAATGCTGTTTACATATTAGCTTCTGAACGTGCCAGATCTCGTGGTAGGAGACTCACCAGGAGGCTTTGTGGGTCGACGTATTTCAGCACATCCATCGCATCCTTTCCATCCTGGAACATCTGCTCAAAATGGGTGTACGTGTCGTCGAAGCTGAGATGGACAATGGGCCTGGGAGGCATAGTGCTCGCTAGGCGGCGTTGCATTTTGGTGCTGAATGCTTCGGGCACTGGCTTGGCTAGTGCATGCTGTTTCTTGAAGTGCTTCATGAGTTCTTTCATCTGGATCCAGGGCATTTTCAGCGAGTCTGGGTTTGCTTTCCGCAGGGGAAAACAACTCCATTGCCCTC
Organism: Apiospora phragmitis; assembly: GCF_038363925.1. Taxonomy (NCBI): domain Eukaryota; kingdom Fungi; phylum Ascomycota; class Sordariomycetes; order Amphisphaeriales; family Apiosporaceae; genus Apiospora; species Apiospora phragmitis. The sequence continues at coordinate 3,370,872 of NW_027117400.1, read as the reverse complement.
AAGAAGGCTATACGCAACTCCAGGCGGAGGTCCAAGGCCAGAGCTAGATCCTTTGGTACATCATTACTAAGTTCACGAAGGTCAGCCCTCGTCGCCTGGAGTAAAGCGATGACTTCTGCTATCTCTATGTGCGATAAGAATTTACGGTCGTAGGTGTTGGTAACAAAGTCCTCCTCCTGTGTCATAGTCAGCTTGGGTCCGCGTAGATTAGTGACCCAGGTAGGTGACAAGACGGCGTACCTCATAGTATAGTTCGTCTTTCACAACCTCATTGACGCAATGGCAACCCCTCAACATACCAGCGCAATAAGCTCTCAAAACGAATAAAAACTTGGGCTGCTTGGCTTGAGATGCAGAGTCACGTAGAAACGTCATCGAGCTCAAAGGTGCGTTGGGATCCCTCAGAAGCGCTTCTACATAGACGCTGGTCAAAATTGTCTGCGACAAAGGGGTAGCCGAGATGCCAGGCCATCTTGATGCGATGTTAGCTGCGAAAAACCACATTACCAATAAGCGACGACTTCATACCTCGAGACATAGCAGTTGGTCAATAATGCCAAGAACCTCCTCGGGAAGCAGATCACGAGCCGTGTCGTACTCCTCATCGAGGGACTCCCCTTCCTCTAGACACCCCACTGTCCATCTTCGGGTCCATGATCTGAGGAGGTGGTAAGTATAAGCATGCCAGAGAGGGCAGTTGGCGCATTGCTCATACCTCGAGAGCGGAGACAGACTCAAATAAAGTGAAGTGGCCATCTTTGACAATTTGACCCGGCGGAAGGGCTGTGAGGATGGATTAGCATATGATCTTTCGGGGGTTGGTTATAACCAATGGAGAGGTGAATTACTCTTTACAGCCGAAGCAAACTTGTCAGTGATGTCGAGAGCGACGATGCCCGGGTGGGACATGCTCGGAGGCGGCGGGAAGCCGTCGTCCATCTTGACGACTCTGGCAGGCGACTTGCCCCGCCTACCTATTGCGACGTGCAGGTGAGAAGGGGTGTGGTTGCTCAGAAATCTGTTGGGTAGCTAGCTGTCTGTTCGAACGATGCCTTCACCATCCGCTGGCTGCAATATGAAAATAAAATCCTCCAAGTGTCAAGGAAACCAGCAAAGGGAGAACTGGACTCGTGTTGAATGTTTCCAGCGTACTGTACCGTCTCTAGTGGGGATGTGAGGAACCCCACGGACCGGTTTTGTGCAATTCGTGCAGGGAATTAGAGATGAACGACGCTTTTTGAATCATAAACCAGTATTGCTCTGGTGTTACGTGACGAATTGAGTGTTCAAACATACAGTCACCTCTAATGTGCCCAATTGATCACGGAAAGTAAGTATGACATGGAAGATATGGAACAATTGTTAAGCAGTCGGATGGGTGCATGTAAATTAAACAGCCGGGTTGCAGCTCAACAAAATGGGGCTTGGACTTGAGCCTCGATTGCTGGCTGCTCTCTAGCCTGGCTTTTACAGTAGAGTGGTACGTTAGCTACGTGTTGCAGCCTGGCGAACAAGTCATTGAGTACGATTTGAGAAAGACACAGATAAACGTTTGACGATGTCTATGAAATGCTTGGTTTTGTACATCTATACATTGACGGGCATGGCATGCCTTGGCAGCAGCGCAGCCCGTCCCTCTCTTAACGACCTTTCTTCGTGGTATCCATCATGCCACCACCCTACTGCTGGCAGTAAACATCGCCCGCTCCCGAGTGTTGTATCAATTGAATTTCGGTCACGAAGATGTCGTCCTTAAGAAGAGGCAGCACCAGCGTTCGAGGCCATGCCGGAGGAGTTGGCGTCAACCAGGTTCTTGACCTCGCCCTGCTTGCCGTTCTGATGTGAGGGATAATCTGTTAGTCACTTTCCCATCGCCGTGTGTCGCAATCTCCAGTCTTTGCTGCAACTTACCGACCACTTTGCGAAGCGCAAGTCGGTCTCGCCCCGTCGCTCGGCTGCGATTCTCTTGTCTTCCTTCAGGCTGCGGCGCACAACGCGAGATGCAATCGCGAGGTAGCGGTTGTAGCTGGTAGAAAAGCACTCGGTTAGCTTCCTCCTCTGGTAGCGGTGTCGGTCCTCACTAGAGTGTCGAAATAGACCAATTGGCTTACCTGAGGCCGGCGGACTTCCAAGCGAACACCATTTTGACGGTCGCGGATATTTGTATGAGGGTTGGGTAGGTGAGGTTGTTTCTTTGATTTGGCTGATCGACAGGGAGCTCCGGCTCGAAGCTGGTCTCGAAAAATCACCGGCTGCCGTAACGCCGACCCATTCACGTGACTAGCGCTTGCCCAAACGCCCGCACTCTACATACATACATCATTGCCCGATTTACTTCAGACTGGATAGAACCACGCTGGTTTTTATTGAATGATGCCTGAATTCAATTGATCATTTGTTCTATTAAGCAACAAATATTCTACTCCTGTAGAAGTATGTAGAAGTATACCATAAAAATGGGGTCTTTATACATTATTGTCCAGGTGTGAAGTAGGTATTGAATCAGCGAGATAAGTCATACTCCCAACAGTACCTTAGTGCGTCAGGGGGGGTTTGGAAGTCCGTCCTGTGACGGAAACCAAGCGCCAAAACCGTTTTGGCACGAATGCGATCCCTTGGTCGTGTACGTTACTAAAATCCACCAGCCACACAAGGCGGAAATGGTTTGAAATCCATTTTCAAACCATAAGCTCGACTTCCATCCAAGTCCATTTTCACCTCCGAAATGACTTTCCGATGCATTCCACCTTGGAATAACGAATCCGTCACATGACGGATTTGACGGCTGAAAATGGATTTCAAGACTCTGGATTTCCAAGGTTCTACCTGTTGTTCGAGCCTCTTTTGATGAGGCTCGAACACTAGGTCTTTCAGTCAGTACGATTCTACGGATACAGGTATTACGATTACAGAATTACACTCAAGTCTCACACTTTTACAACTACGCCATTAGGGATTACAGAATGCAGGCATGCGCGTATGTGTGAAAGTGCCGTTGTTCTGTTTTAAGTAGGTGCGTTGTGTGCTTTCCAATTGTTGGTTGTGGTGGGCCGGTTGGTGAGGCCGGCTGGTGGAAGTCAGATATCTGAGCCGAAAGTGGTGTTGTGAGCTGAAAGTAGTGCTGTGGTGGGTTCGGTGTGAAAATGGATTTGAGAGCTGAAAATGGATTTCAGATAGAGTCCAGCTACAACAGACTTGCCACGGATTTACGGTTTGAGTTCCCGGAGTTGGTTTGTTATGTAAATCATTTGCGGGATTGAGTGGAAAGCTTCTTGAACACATACATGGGACGGTGTTCAAATGAGAAAAACGTACTCCACTAACCAAAACCCTCACTAATCCGTTTTCATCGGCCAAGTCAGTCACAAGATGGACTTGAAACCCCCCACAACCCTCCCCCCCCCGAAGCGCTCTAAGGTAGGTAAGTTAGGTGTGCGGGTATATAGGCAGCCCAGGTACAAAACAGACACGAATGTGTAAAATTGTGAATTTCAATAACTTTGGACAGTCTAATCTGAGGCCACTTGCCCCTTTGCTTCACCAACATCGGATTGTGGAAAACTCTAGGGAATTTACTATATGCACAAATACTAAACTCGACTTTACAGCAGTGGGCTGAATTGTTGTTGGTACACGTCCAAGTCCATTGTCCCCGTCTATACTGTAAGGCCAAGCTCCTCCGCGTAGGGCAATACGTGTAAATCACCGACAGCGGCAACGGAGGCCTTGCCCTCAAGGAGAGCCTTGGCAGCCTGTAGGACTTTGTCAGTAATCATCTCAACTGAATGTAATAAAAGGGAGTGACATACCGTCTTCAGCTGCTCAGCCGTGACACCCTCAATGCTCTTCGCTGTCTCGGCAACCTGGAAGGGCTTGCCAGAGTGTACAATGCCGGAGCCAGCCGCGAGGATCGTTGAGATACCAGACTCGCTGGAGACCAGTGCGTCGAACTTCGCCCTCGCAACGGCCTTGGTAAGATCCTCCTTGCTGACACTGCCTCGGCAATGCTCTTGAGGGCCTTGACTGCCCCCTGAGAAGCTGTGCGGATACCAGAAGCGCTACCATTGACCTGGATGGTGAGAAGACCGGCATCGGAGTAAGTAAGGTTGGTGGCGGTGGCGGTGGCTCCAGGAGAAGACGCGGCGGCCTTGGCGAGAAGAGTGAAACCGGGAGCCCACTTGATGCTGGACTGGCCACCCAGAAGAGAAGCAAGGACGGCGATCTCAGGCTTGAAGTTACCGAAGCTGGAACCGGGGAAGGCCATGACCAAAGAGTTGCCACCGGTGTGGGAAGTTCGCTGCTCACCACCGTAGTAGGTGGTAGCCTTGGAGTTCAGGGTCATGGAGCCAGAGGGAGATGCGGGTACATTCTTGAAGAACTGCTCGGTCCACTTGGAGAGGGCGGACGAAGTAGCTCCGTCGCCAACCAATGCGATGTTAGACTTGGCGTAGACAGCCTCAGAGAAGGAAGCGATCGAGTTCTCATCAAGGTATCCCTTCAGAGGAGTCGAGGGCGAGGGATACAGAGGGGCACCGAGGCCATGGTGGAAAGCGACGGCGTGGGCAGAGTCGAGGGCGAGCGCAGCAGCGTCAGCCTGGACCTTGGCCTGCTTGATGTGGATAACTCGCTCGACATCTTCCTGGTACTCGTAGGCTAAAAGAGTGCACGCATGAGCATCAACCCGCATCTTCAGGGCGTATTGGTGTCGCGGACTCACTGGTGTACTTGGTCTGAGAGATGGACTCTGCCAGCAGCTCGGTAAAGTAGGGGATATCCTCGCGCAGGAAGCGTGCCTCGAGAACAAGGGCCTCTCGGGTGTGGTATGAGACCAATTGGCCTCCCAGAAGCTCAGCTTCTCTTTGTAAACGCAGGGCGGTTCGCTTTTGTGTGTTCTGGACGCGTGGTAACTAATTAGCTCATTGCCCGACGGAGTGGGATGGCAAGATGTCGAGACGTGCCTTGAAAGCGAACTCCTCCAGACCGACGGTCAAGCCAGGGGCGGGCTGGTAACGGGTACCGGCCTTGGCGACGACAGCCAGCTTGGTAGTCGGGCCATGCGAGTCTCGAGTGGCAGTCTTGACTCCGGCAACATCGGTCGTCTCGTAAGTGAAGGAGGAGGGAGCGGAGGACGCAGCAGCAGCATAGCCACGCTGGACAAGCTTGCTCGAAGCTTGCCTGCGAGCGGCCAGCTGGGCACCTCGTGAGAGAGCCGCTCTGGAGATCATGTTGACGGGAAAGGGATTGGTGTTCGTCGGCAATTGACGATTTGATAAGACGCAACGTTGGAAGGTCGAAATACGCTGGAAGCTTTTTTCGGCTAAGGATCGCAACATTCAGGCAGGCTCCGGGCTGAGAGCTCGGGCCAGAAAATGTGGCTTAGGCTGAGCTGATCGCCTGTCCTCCAACCTATCAACTGGCTTCAATTGTAAGTTACCACCTGCCAGGCATAAATCACTGTTTACTGCAGGTAAGGCGTTCACGGGGGAGTGTACCTAATAACAATTCGATGCATGGTGGTCTGGTCTGGTCTGGTATTTAAGAATCGCTTGAAGAAAGAATAGCGACATGAAAGAGATTGGATTCTCTTACATTGTACTAATTCCTAGAGCCCCTATACTTTGGAGTTATGTATGCAACTGTGACTAAACACTACCTCACGATGTGGCTTGACAGCTCCGACCACGAAAACAGCGCCAACAAGGCGGATCTTGGCTGCGTTCTGAGACGAACTGCAAGAGTGCAGCTTGTCCAATGATGTCACTCATCCATAATAATATATACCTACATGTATAAGTATATAGAGTTGGTCACAGCTCAATCTTATCAATACAACAATTGAATCAATATCAAGCCCACGCGCTGTAACGGTAAAGGGCATTGTTACCAGAGCTATGTACCGAGCTCACGGCATTGTAGTAGGTTAGTAGTAACCTTAAGGAGGTAACACCTGAAGAAGGCCACCCAAGGTAGGCTGCATAACCCCGCCGAGTGGGTACCGTGTATTATATCAATTTTTTTGCTGCTCACGCTGCTGTGACAATCGCGACGACCAGACTATTTTCCGCAACGCGAGTGCATATTCAACCATCCTACCTACCTTTTTCTCCCAAATGACACTACGGTAGCAATTGTGGCTCTAGAGTTCGTGAGAGGATCTCTAGAAGCCAGGCGTCCAGTATCTCAACAACCCTTCTTCGGCGACTTCCAGTCCTCCTTTCATCATATCCCACCTAATCGCAATCTACAACACCCTTTCGCCGACTGCGCGCTCGCAAGTCAGTCATGTCGTGGCAAGTGGTGAGTCAAAACTAACACCCCATCACGTCCAGAACCTGTCGCTCCTTGTGTTTGCCCTTGGGTTTTGAGACTCGGTATCTTTGGGGATTTATTATCGCTAACATGGCTTCTTCAACCCAGACAAAGAATTCGGCAGAACTCTGTGTTCTGCTCATCAGAGAGCTATATGGCCAGTTGCCTTCGGTATGACCTACTCCACCATGCTATGTGCCCACGACTTTACATAACTAACTAATTTGCTTTTGCTATTGCAGCGCATCTTTGAGATCTTGTTGTCAACAGGCCGCTCAACCGTACAACAGCTCGCACGTATTTCTTCAACAGGCCTACGGCATGTCCGCCATGGCCTTGCCGTACTGATACAGCAGAACTTGATCTACCACTACACCGACTCGGACACCTCGCGAACGATCTACGAGGCAAACCACTACTATGCATACAACATTGTGCGCAATGGCAAGATCCTTGATTGCGTGCACCGCAACTATGGAGAAGCTGCGAAGGGGATAGTGCATCTAGTCATGGCATCTGGCCATATGAGGGTCGGTAGCATCGTGGATGCGTACCTGAAGAGCCACGGCAAGGTGGCAAACAACGTCAATGGCTCATCAGAACCGACTAACGGCCATGCAAATGGTGACGACCCTTTTGATGATAGTGCGGAGGAAATCCAGGTATCAGGACACCAAGTCCTAGACGACATTGCGCATCTTATTGCCATTGGCATCCTTGAGCCGCTGAGCCCCAAAATGCTCCAGTCCCCCGAGGACATCAAAAGTGAGGTTGACAAAGATCTCATGAAGGCGTATCCTAGCGGTTTGCGCGGCAAGCAAAAGGGGAGCACGAATCAAGGGTTGTCCACACCGTCAGGGATATCCGCAATAGGAGTCAAAATCTCAAAATGCTGTTGGAGCCTACATATCTGTACGGGTCCGGGGCCAAGCGTCGCAAACTAGCCAATGGAGACAGGACTCGTGGGTTCTCTGCGGCTAACGATGATGATACAATCGAGGTAGGCTTTTCCCTGCAGCTGCTGTGGCTAGAGTTGCAACCCCCCCTGACTAATCCGTCTTTTCAGGATACAATTATTCTACGAGTCAACTATGAGAAATGCCTCGTAGAGCTCCGGAACCAAAGGCTCTGCCAGTTCGTCGACGATAATATTGGACACACTGCCGCTCAGGTATACGGAGCGTTGCTGGCGGCTTTGAGCAAAAAGCTCTCTTGCTGCCAGCCTGATCCACGGGACGATAGTATTGATCCTATGAATCCTCCGACGGTTACGACAATTGAGATCTTCGAGTATCTGAAACTATCTGTGGATGTTTTTGGAGGAATCGGCAAGCCTTCAGCAGACCAGATCAATGTCACTAGTGCGGAGAAGGTTGAGAGACATCCACCCTCCGGGGACGGAGATGGCGACGAGGCCGGATATGATGCTCAAGCCTCCATCGAGGAGCCGGATAATTATGGCGACGTGGACATGGAAATGGCGAATGGCTATCATCTCAATGGGGCCCATGGCGGGAATGATGGGGAAGTATCTGGCCCAAACGGCACCAAAGATACGAAGGTCACGTTCGCAGACAAGGGGCCAACCAAGGCTGAGCGCATGCAGCGCATGCGTCAACATTTGTTGGTTCTTGCAGAGTCTCGAATTCATTTCGTCCGGCACAGCGGTACACGTGATATGGGCGAGTGGACTGTTGATTTCGAGATTCTCATCCGCCAGTTACGATTCTTGGAACTCGACACTATAATCGAGGATACGTTCGGTAGGGAGGGACTTCGACTCATCAAGATCTTACGAGCAAAGGGGAAAATCGACGACAAGACCCTGCCCACCATGGCTCTGATGCAGAAAGGCGATGTGCACATGAAGATGGTGGAAATGGAGCTGGCCGGCTTTCTCGATGTGCAAGAAGTTCCGAGAGATAATAACCGCGTTGCGGCCCGGACGCTCTTCCTTTGGTTCTTTGACGAGCACCGAACTCTGACACGAACCCTTGACAACACATACAAAGCCATGGTGCGACATCTGCAACGTCTCGAAGTCGAAGGTCAAAAGAAAAAGAACATTCTGTCGCTCGTAGAGCGGACGGATGTTCAGGGGATGGAAGAGGAGAAACTCAACGGCGATGCCTTTAACGAGTATCAGCAGTTCCTCGACATCCAGAGCCGACTGCTGGGACAAGTTAGCAAGCTCGATGATCTTGTGAGCGTCCTACGGGACTACCAGGCCCAAGTACTTTCTGTACTTCGTCCACCTGTCTTCTGAGATTTCATCACAACGATCCTTTGCATTGATGGGGCGGCGTTACGATGGTCTACTCAGTCACTACGGACCTCCCCTTGGCGGTAATTTGCTTTTCCCAGTTGCATTGGGCGGCGTTGCATTTTGTCTTGACCTTATTACCCCTTAGTTTGCTATACAAGCAAACTTACCAATGCTATTGAAGACAGGGGCAAAAGTGTAGATTATCTAGGTGGTTCTCAAGGAAGGGGAACTAGTCAACAAAACGTGTCCTTTGATAACAGACTATTTGCTAGTCAGTCTTCTGCTAAACATCTCAGTCTTCCCTGATGGTTCCTTGCAGTTTCGCGGTTACGTCCTGGAAGTGAGACTGCACAGCTGGCACGTTGCTTGTGACAGATGTACTATGTGTGCGAAGTCTTGAAAGTGCCAGGACCAGTGGGCCTTCCCTACTGCCCAGCGAAGTGTAGTTATATAATTTCAACCATCCAGAATAGGGGCTGACTGCTGTGCCTGCCTTGCAACGAAAAATGCAATGTTTAGTTCCTATTGGTTTGATACCCTCACTTTCTTAGTGAACGTTGACTTCATTCTTATAATTACGTCTCCTGAACTCCATCATCGACGGCCCTCGCGTCGAACCTATACTGACGGACGTACAGCTCAAGCCAAACAACAAGGGAATTCGCACAACATTCAGCATTCAGGTTCGAACAATTGTATCGCTTTCAAAATTACTAATATACAATGTTTGTATTCTCAGTTTGATGCTGACCTGATGAAACAGCTAGGCCCTGTTGGGCATCCAATACAATACGCCGGTATGACAATTCATGCCAATTTCTACCTATAGTAAGAGAAATACCCTGATTCCTGTAGACCCATTTTATTGGCCGTGATAATCATCACGGCGTGATCGCTGCAACAGCTGAAAGGAAGAAAGTGGCAGTGTATATGGTGTGACCGGCCGGATTAGTAACACCTGACAAACAGACTCCCCTTTAAAATGCATTGATACCCCCTTTTATCAAGCCTCTGAGAGACATTGTGATTATCAATCTGTTGTTGACGCCTGTTCCTTAGTTTGTCACCCTTCTATCACTTCTAATCGTGGTGATAGATCGACCCTATCGTGGTTGGTAAGGATTGTTGTCCTGTGGCCTTGGTGCGCTGAATTGACTGCTTGGTTGAGGTGCACTTTGCAATGGATGTGGCCTGCTACCAGGGAAGGTTGTACTTTGGCCAGGTGGAGGGGGAGGATATGTGGTAGTGGATTGATAGGCATAAGGGCTGTTTCCGCCAGTCTCGGCCTCTTCGTCAAACCCGGGCTGCGTCACCTGTATGCCGGGAGCGTCACCACCGAAACCATGGCCGGGTAGCGTATCTCCTGCCTTACGGCGTCCACTACGCTGGCTTTCACGCTTAGTGAGGGTACGGCGCAGCTCGTCGATATCGTTAGAGCGGACTCTATCAAAAGATGGACTCCGTGGGCTCCGTATGCTCGCGAATCATCGCGTTGATAAGCCCAATCATTCTCTGCCGCCAAAGCAGTGTTCAGGTTGCTGAGGTTCTGGGCAGCATTCATTTCAGCAGAGCCAGTGATACCCTCGGACTTGCTGGCGTTGGAAAAGTGCGTTCAAGCTGAGGAGGGACCAATCGCGCCTCTTCTTTGGCTTTGGCAGATTTCTTCCGCGCCTCCGCTGCCTCGGCATCGGAAACGGCCACAGAGTACGTTGGGTTTTCAGGGGCACCCAGAGCGTCACCTCCACCTCCTGGACCATATATTGGTACCCGCTTCAAGGCCAAAGTGAGCGCGCAAATAAACTTGGACCGGCGCGTAGCTCGAACCGCCTCGTTATGCCAGTTTGACTTGTGTTTGATAGCAATCTTAAGGTTCAGTTTGTCACAGTCGCCAACGCCGCCAATGCCAATTGCGAAATCGGGCTGAAAGTCGCGTGAGTTATCCGGGTGTCGTACAAACTTCTCGATCTCAGCTCGAAGAAGCTCAATATCCTCGAAAGTGGTGTCAAAGGATACATTGATGTCAATGACCTCCTTCATGGCCTTGCTGCGAGTGACGTTCTCGATCCACAGATTGTTCAGGACGATGTTGGGACCTGTACAGTCTGCATCTTGTCGATTCTATAAAAGATGGTGTACAGGAGAGAAATTCTCTCGACCACAAGCTGTTCCTTCTCTGGACCAGTGATGTCAACGCGATCACCCACATCGTATGGGTGCTTGACGAACAAGAAGATGCAGGAGCCGAGGAATTCCTGTGTCGTAACCGCGAAAATGAAGGAAAGTGAAAGAAGCGCAGTTCCGGCAGTAGCCAAAGTGGTGATGAACGAGCTCTGGAAGAAGGCCACTATAAAAGTAGTTAGACGTTATGCTCAGACACATACAACAAAAGGAGACCACTTACGGAAAATGAAGACAACGATCAGAAGAACGACGAAAAGGAGGATGTTATCGAATACAGCCAGAGCCTGGCTAATGTCCTTCATGCTGTTCGTGATCGCTTTTCTCTCCTTGCCGATCTCAATCACCTTGCGGATCATCTCGTCAAGGCTGATATCCCCGTTTCCATCACCATCTATGGCAGAAAAGGCTTCCTCGGCTTCGTCTTGATAGTTGAGTCCTAGCACTTCAACAATGTCTTCAACAAAGAGAGCATCCTTGCCTTCGCAGACAAAAGACATCCAAATACGCTTGGCCAATGCCTCCGAGGTACGAGCCTTCTCAAGGGCCTCTACGACGATCGAGTGCGCCGAGTTGGGATTGAAGACCTGACGTCCAGTAATCTCGGATGCAAGGTTACCAAAGACGGATGTGACCTTGTCACCAATCCGGCCAACGTTGCCGATGAGCCTCATCGGTGTTGCTGCGCCATTCTTGCGCTTGCCCTTCTTGCCGCCCAACATCATCTCGATGCTATCGTTGATGATGTAGTCTTCTTCCGCGAACTCGGGGCAATACATTGGGAACAGCGTGCGAGAAGCATCGTACAAAAGCCCGAGCAAGAAGACCTCTCGCTTGGAATCCTTGATGCGATTGGCGAACGATCTCTGATGGTATGTGATACTAATCAGCTGCACAATCGTCTTTTCGCCGAGGAAGACAGCTGTGGATACGAACAGAGCACCCAAGATAGTCTTGAGGGTGGAAACCCAGCCGACGGGATCAAACTCCCCGGGGATGAGGTTCTTGAAGATCAGCCACGACGCCAATGCCCAAAAGAATAACGAGAGAGGGATTTCCAAGGCCCTAATGACGGTGGCGTATTTTCGAGTACCAGCGCTGACAACACCGCAGAAGAACATAAAGACCGGAGGCATGAGGTGAACAACGACCTTGGCTCCCCACAAGGTCAACCAAGCCAACTCGATCCAGAGGAACAGCTTCCACATAGGCGGCCCAAGAACAACGTCTTTGTTATCTTTGCCACGCGTAACTTTGCCGACAGGTGTGTCCACGTTATCGGTCACGGCGATGACGATGAGGGGAACAGCAAGTATGATGCCGACGGGAACAATGTAAACCAGATATCGAGTAAGGGCGGAGAAGCCAATGATCTTGTTGTAAATTCTACCCATAGCGTTCACCGAAATGTCGTTATTGCTGAGGGTGTCGCTTCGAGCAGGGCCGGCGGGCTTCGCTCGACGGCGCCCTCGGTGGAAGAAGCCTTGCTTCTCATTGCTTGTGGTGGGCGCGACCGACTCCATGGTCGGCAGTCCTTGACTTGGTTTGCGAGCTCCTGTAGAACTGGCAGTGCTCCGTACAGGAGCCAGAGGGATTCCGTTGTCGTCGCCCATCATGTTTTCTTGACTTGACTGTGATGTGCTCAGCTGGTCAAAACCTCTTCCCGGCGGTGACCTGGGGGCCCGAATTGACATCGGAAGGTGGGTGTTTCAGAAAGCCACTGGGAGGTGCGGCTGGACATATATCGGACGACGTAGGACAAGTACTGTATATGTAGTATGACTCGCCTAGACGTTCGCAGATCTAGGTGTCGCAGGATTAGAACATAGGGAGGGATGTATGGTGCTTTAGGAAATGAAACGAAAGTGAAGTAGTGCTTCACTTCGGGATGGCACCAGGCGATCGATTCAGCTAGCAGTCAAACGAGAGTTGAAAGAACTGAGAGGATGAAGAGGAAGAAAGAAAGGATCTTCTTCTTGAACTTCGGAGAAAACGAGTGGCAGCTACCAACGAGGGAAAAGAAACAGCAAACACGCCGAGCAAACTAATAACAACTCTTCCAACGAGCGTGAAGACGAAGCGGTTGACGGAAAGGGAAGCCCGGGTGGAGAGAAAGAGTGCTAAGGTTAAGAAGTTGAGGTGAATGATGTAGTTGTGTGGACTCTCCGACCAGTCTAGTTCTTCAAGCTGCGCCTTCGTCTTTGGCTGTCTCCTCCCCTTCCATTCAGTCCTTGCCTACCCCCGGGCCCTGGCCGGGTACTTACTCGTGCATGTATTCATTTTCAGCGCATATTGGGGCCCTCACTAGAAGACGTTGGAACAAACAGGCCCAATCGAGAAATGTTTGCTGCAGAAGGTGCTGCTAGTACAGCATTACCTGTGTTAGTGCTCGTATGTGGCTCTCGCCTCCTCGGTCAAATTGTCAATTCGCAAAGTATGCCGTTTACATATGCTGCCTGAACCGAGCAGGAAGACATCGTACGGTGTGTACGGTGCACGCAATCTGTATCCGCCAGAATCACTGGAATATTTTTAGACTTTCTCGCCCCGAATCCTCGGTTCAGGGTCATTTTTGCCCATTGTCCATTCAGCTGCCCATCTGCCCACCAAGAGCCCCGCCATCCCGGATCCCTGCATCGCATCAGTTTCATCCTTTCTGGGTTCGTCCCTCTGACTGGCTCGTCAGCAGCCACTGCCCCTGCATCTCCCGCCGGGCCAAGCTTTTTCCACCACCAGTCGCTCGCGGCTCGCCAGTGTCTTTCAGCCAAAGCAAAAAAGTCGTGTTCCATCTCCCCAGCATCCCTTGAATATGTAACGTCAATACTAGGTATGTACTCACGTTTGGTTCCGAGAACGTCCAATCCTTTGTCAGGTGTAAGGTCATACGCCCAGCACCCAGCAAACTGGGATTGTTGTATTAGGAACCTTAGAAAGAAAGGAAAATCCTGACGCATGCTCTTCTGGGGTTATTCCGTGATACCGAATGAGAACAAGGTATCGCGGCTTAGCTCGCAAGGAACTTTCCGGAGTTGCACTCAAGGTTAATTAGTGCTCGAGTTGGACCCCTGGATCGGTAAACACGAGCGCTACTAGAGCAATTTGCCCGCACTGACAGGTGCCATTGAGGACATGCTATTATGCGATAAAAAGCTGGGTCTGGTAGGGGGCCGCGTCATGTTTATCAACAACATTCACGTCTTCCAGGTTTCTGAAGTGTAGGCACTTTACTGTACTTGCCTTCGCTAATACTTGCAGGTTCCCTGGAAGATTCTGGTAGAACTAGGACGCAGATGGTGTTCAGTCACGAACATAATATGTGGGCAGTTGTTGATAGATAGCCCACCCCGACGCTAGGCATGGTTGAGGGCCACGTTCGTGCCTCTGGTAGCCGCCTATCATTTACTCTTCATAGTAATGGTCGGCGCCAGCCGGAGCCGAAAGCTGAACTGCGACCCAGAAAACTTGCAGCAATTACCAACAAGAAGACGAACCTTGTTCACCTCGTGTGCGGAGGATCAGTCTGAGATCGCCAGATACCGACCAAGGATTTTGACCCTTTGCTCAGGTAACCTAGGGGCAACCTCGGCACTATAGCGTTCCTACGCCCGCATACTCCCCCTCTCGATTGATCGGCAAATTCCCCGCCTTGGGATGGATACACACATGACTGGATACAATACATCGAGATAGTATCGTGTCGTGATTTGTTATGGGCTCGAGCTCCGATCAATCATTGGGGAATTTGGTAACGAACGTGCTCTGTTATGATATGACAGCCGAGCCCACTCCCGCAGATTCCGCGAGCCGGCACAGCACTATCGAATTTAGCAGACCCAAAATGGACCTTCCACAGACACCGCTGACCGCAAGGGCCGCGGGACCGTGATCTTCTCGACGGTCTGGCGCCTCTGACGTATTTACGCACGCCGATCGTCGCGACAGTCGAGTCGAATGCCAAAACAATATAGTCGGAGCCGTTTGGTTTAGGGAGTGGGTGGGATCCCTGGATCCCCCTTTTCTTCAATTCTTGGTTCGTGCTTACGTGTACTGGTACGATATGCACAAGAATAGTCGTGGAATAGGGAACTGCAATAGGAATAGACGAGATTACTGTGAAACGTCCCGTCGGCGTACTGTGGCTTGAAATCTGAAACTGGTCTTGGAGTAGCTGCCAGCTGAAAGTTGAATTAAACCTCTTTATTCGATATGGTTGGTCCTATCCAATAAATCGAGCAAAGCCAGCCCCCCTGAGAAGTTCAGGGTTTGGTCTGGCCTCCTGCCCCCGCGTTGGGCTAAAGTAGGTAGGCACAGGTACAGTAGCTCAGAAGTTGACATCCGATTGCCATCCCATCGCGGCCTGGCTACGCGGTTAACATAGCGTCATCTCAACGATTGGCGGTTGAAACGGCTTCAGTCAAACCTTAAAATTACATTCCAGTGATTCCGCGAGGTAAAGTGCAAGCTTGGCCGCTTGGGACGGCTGCCCGAATAACTAGCTTCGACCGCTGAAGTATAGGAGGTACGGATTGGTCAGTTAGGCGGTGTCTTGATCAGGTACCTAAGGTAGGTATATGCACGTATGTATGTTTCATTCCAAAAAGGCATCGCTTTTGTTGCTGTTGTTGAAGTAGGTACTAGGCAAGATGCATGTGTTCAGCCTCCCTAATTGACCAAATCAAACAGGCCCAGGTCGGGTGGTATGCAATGATGATAACTTTCGATGCTGGATGCTTGGGCCTGGGATCATCGTGGCTGAATATAGTGGCCGTCTGCTTGCCTCGCATCTACATGGAAGTCTAAAGACCTGCAGGCTTAGCATGGTATCCCGGAGAATGGGTTATCGCAGGCTGCCTACTGGAACATCTATTCTCGTAGCGCTACTTCCTGAGCGAACATCACATGCCAGACCAGCTCAAGAAAGACAGCACCTTTATCGTAGCCCAAGCCAACAACACACTTAACCAGTATATGGGTGTCTGCTAGCGCTGGATGTTATGCATCACAGTAGGCCAACTACCTAACCTAGTTCCAGAGCGGCCTTAGCGCATATCCCAGGATTGAGAGTGCTGCCTCTGCCCCGAGCCAGCCAGCTGCCAGGTCGTGCTGATGACCAGGCCTCGCGGCATGTCCGCCGGCGGCGCGAACGTGACCTCGCCCTCGAGCACGTCGCCCTTCTTGTACGCGGTGGGCTCGTCCTTCTTGGGCTTGCAGACCAGGAGGCCCTGCTTCCAGTGCGTCTCGATGCCGAACGGGCCCGTCGTGAAGGCCACGCGCTCCTTCTCGGACGCCGGGGCTTTGCCCACTCGTCGGCGACCGAGTCCGCGGTCACGGTCTCGTTGTCCTTGCGCGAGGGGGCGAAGAAGTTGTCGAACCAGATCAGGAAGCCGTCCAGGGTGTCGATGTCAGCGGTGATCTCGAGCTTGAACTTGGCCGTGAAGGTCAGGTCCTTCTCGGCCAGGGTGTAGAGGTCGAGCATCTTGAAGCCGGCGGGCTTGCCGCAGAGCCCCGACGAGGGCCAGTGCAGGACGCGGACGTCGTCCCAGATGCCCGCCTGCATGGCGCGCATGTCGAAGCCGTACACGTCGCGCCAGAAGTTGTAGTTGTCCATGATCCACTCGCTGTCCGCGACGGGCGCGATCCACATGTTGCACGACCCGGGTGCGAGCAGGCCGTCCGGCGCCAGGTAGCGGTCGCGCGCCCACAGAACCGAGTTCATCATGGCCTCGTACAGAAGGCAGTATCCCATCCACTCGCTCACAATGATATCAACGGACTGCACGGGTAGGGTAACTTCCTCAATGCGACCCTTGATAAGAGTGATAGTTGAGGAGAGACCGGCATGGATGACGTTCTCCCGCGCCTTATCAATAATGTCTGAGGCATCAACAGCCAAAACCCGAGTGGCTCCTGCCTTGGCAGCGAACATGGACAAGATGCCTGTACCGCAACCGATATCTAACACCGTCTTACCGGCGAAGATGTGCTTGTTGTGGTAGATAAAATCGCGGTAAGACTCAGTACGGACTGTGTCCTTGAGCATGGTCTCATGGATGTCTTGTTTGATTCTGTTAGTGATGTTCAGTCAAACGAGGGCAGGGGGAAAACACTGACCGTTTGTAGCATATGACTCCCAATAGTACTTGCTCGCATCCTCCGGCTTCTTCTTCCCAGCCGCCACGGTCAAGGCTTTGTCCTTAGACGCGGCCGCCTCCGCCTCTGCCGCATCGCCCCAGCGCTGGTCTAGCGTTTCCGAGACGGTGGCGCGATAGCTCTCGAACTGCGCCGTGATGCGGCTGATTTCTTCCTGCAGATCGGCGTTGCGCTTCAGCAGATCGTCCACGGCAGAAGACTCAGCACCCGAAGCCGGGGCTTGCTCCGGCTCGAGCTCCGGTAGGTCAAACAATCCGATGATAACAGCGTCATCCTCCAAGACAGGCTTCAGATACTGGTCATCCTCAATGAGGGCCTTGGTGATGTCTTGCTCCGACACAGGTAGACCTTCGTGAACTCTTTGGCGGACTGATGCATGTGATTAGTCATGGTTATAAGGAGCAACTTAGGTACTTGCAACGACCAAGTAGGAGGTATGTAGCAAGCGGGTCTCGAGACGAGGGGAGAAAAAGACGTACTATAGTTGACCAATTTGACACAGCCGTGGAAATCAAGTCGAAGTTTTTGTCGAAGTGCCAAGAAGTCAAACTTGTGCGCCTCCTTGCAGTGGGCAAGCATGGTTACGACGTCGGGGAAGACGCGGTCGTCCAGGAGGGAGATAACCTCTTGGGTCTCCTCGTCTTCCTCGACATCGTTCCAGCCCTCTTCATCCTCCCTTGAATCAGACGACTCCGAGTCGCTGACGGGATCTTCTGCTCTGCTAGGACGGCTCATGATGAAGATGTGTTTGTTGGGTTGAGTGCCAAATTCGTAGAATTGTGCAACAGTCAACAGTGTCGAGTGTATGTGTACAACAGAGCCTAATCTAGGCAAGCGGATTGGGCCATTTCGATAAAAATCCTTTGATCAAAAAAAGGCCCAAAATTTCCAAGGTTGTGGTTGCTAAAAGCAGTTGCAGCCCCAGCCAATAGCGAGTCAAGGTCGGTTACTAGTGCTGCTGGTCTTGTGGAATTGGCCGACACTACGTCCACTCAACAACTATTATACATATGTATTCGATATTTGCTTGGTGTAGGTTAAAGAAGTTGGAATACATCCATGTGCACACCAATTCAACTTTGGTCGACTCTCCGCCGTCGTGGCTCAGCAGTGGAATAGTTGTCCAGAACCTACATTTCCTGGGTCAACATGCGAGTTTGGAATCTTTGATGGGTAAACTGTAAATACTTAGCTATGTAAGTATCAACCAGTATGAGACGAGTAATGTAGCCGATGCAGTTGATCCCCTCAAACATATCAAACAGCTTCAGGCCACGTTTGTAAGTGAAAATGTGTAATAGAGTACCAACTTCTGTAAATTGAACTTGAGGGTATCGACGGCTTGGCTTGCAAAGACCACAGGAAGCATATGCTTGGTTTCTGGTGTAATTCCACTAATCCACCTCATTGTCATCATCTTCCTCTTCCTCGTCGTCATCTTCATCATCGCCTTCTCCATCGGACACGGTCTCTCCAAGCCCCTTGAGCTGTTTCTACGACCATCATATTAGCAAACACGGAGAGGACATCATAACAGTAGTAAACATACCTTGTATTTTTCAACCTTTTCTTCTACGTCGCCAAACACCATGAGGAGATCATCGAGCTCCGTCTGGACGGCGGCCTTCTCCTCATCCTTTGCCTTCAACTGTGATTGAGCCTGGAGAGGCAATGTTAGCATGCTGGGTAGAGCAGTAGAGTATATCCGAGAACTTGCCTTCTTGGTGTCATCCTCCGTTTGTGCAATTCGCTTCTCGAGATCTGTGACCTGTTTCTCGAGCTCACTAATTCTATCTTCCGCTGTCTTTGCCTTGGCCACGGCTGCAGTAGCGCGCGCAGTTTCAGCATCGAGTTTGGAAGTGTGTGATTCTTGCGCCGCCTTGAGAGTTGCAGTATGCTCGTCTTGGGCGGATCGAAGCTCGTCGGCCTTTGCCTTGTTTGCCTAGTACAATCAGTGAAATGGACCAATATCGGCTTGATAGTGGCCTTACCTTCATCAGGTCAGTCTTGAAATGGTTGATGGTAGCACGAAGATCTGCCATATCGGCCTCTGCGCGCCTCTGCGCACGAGTTGTCTGTGCCTCGGCTGCCTTCTTGGCGTCTGCGACCTCGGTCTCAGCCTTCTTCCTGGCCTCAGCTAGTTCCGCTTCCGCCTTCTTCTTCGCATCGGCCAATTCGGTTTCTGCTCGTCGTTGCGCGCGAGCGGTTGCTGCCTCTGCTGTCTTCTTGACATATTCGAGTTGGCGCTGAAGTTCTTCCTCCTTGACACGGTGTTCCTCGTGGGTTCTGGCGGCAGCATTCTGGGCTTCCCGGCGCGCCGCTTCTAGCTGCCGCTGGTGGACGTCTTCTTGGGACTTTAGCTGTGCTTTAATCCGTCTAGGTATTGTTAGAAGCCACTCATACTGTTGAAGAGAAACGAAGCTAATCACTTACTGAATTTCCTCTTCATGACCCCGCTGGAGCGATTCATTGATCTCCTTGATCCTTGCAAGCTCGGATGCGAATGATTCCTTCGAACGCCTGTGATCAGCCTGCTCCTGACCTAGGCGCTGGCCAAAAGATGTCATATCGACCAGAGCTGACTGCAGAGTCCGCTCCTTCTCCTCGAGTTGTGCGCGGAGAGAGTCCACCAATTCGCGTGAGATGCCCTTCTGCACTCCATTGGTGACTACGGATATCTCCATGCCGGGCTCCCGATCTATCCCACGAAGGATTCGACTATAGTTGTCTTTAAAGAAGTCGACAAAGGTGGCGTCAAAATAGACCTCCGGGAGGTTCCCGGAATTGTCGAGCTTCTGAGGAATTACTTCAAAGTCTCGGACGAAAGGGTGGCTTCGAAGCTTGGTCAAGACATCAATATACTTTTCCCGTGTCATCCGTTGTAGTAACACGTCGTGCAGAGTAGACCTGGGTATAGGTGAGTCCTTGGTCGAAAATTCATAGCAAACGCCCAAGAGCATTGCGCAAAGGCCCTGCACAAGGCTGCCATTAGGGGCCTGATGTACTGCCTGAGCAATGCTCTGAATATTGCTGCCTTCGCCGAGGAAGTCATTCACACCCTCGAGATCTTCAAAGAGCCAACCCAAGAGCAGCATGAGATATCCGACGGTTATACGTTCGTCCACTGTCCGCTCCGAGTTTGGACGAGCAAGCCCGCTGACTAAATGGGCCGTAATAGTCTGAATACTCGTGACGACCTCCTCGCCGTTGTCGGCATCGCCCTCTGTAACCGACATGGCCAGGGCCTTGGCCTCCGCGTTGTCGTAAACAAGATGCAGCAAGATAACCGAGGCAAACCAATGACGATATGGGTCACTTGAAGTGACTTGGCTCGAGGGCTGCAATAGGGTTGACAAGACGTTGGCCGTCTCATCTCTCCCGGATGTGTGGCCATCGATTGCTCGCCGTAAAAAGTGCAGTCTAATTTCAGGATGGTGGAAGAAGTAGGCCTTGATGCATTGGCATGCTGCCAGTCGTAGGTCGAAAGCTTCGAGAGCCGTGACACTGAGTGTGAGGTCTAAGAGGCCGTCTATCACATACACAACTATAGGCCCATTGGCATTGCCATTCTGGCCATTCATTGTCATAGCGTCCTCTAAGACAGACGGCACTTGAAGCTGTGCAAAACTCTCTTGCAACTTAGGGTTCGCCTTGATAATGTCGGCACAGGTGGAAAGGGCCTACAAGCATCTACGATTAATCAAATGGACGACCAGGGACTTGGGCAGAATATTCTCACCTCCGCTCTAATAAGGAGCTCTGCGGTCTGAGTAAAAGCTAGTTGCAGGGCATGATATAGTACACCGTGTTGCCAAAAGGCGGTTTGGTTTTGAAGTGTTCCCACAGCCCCTTGCACGAGGAAAAGGCGTATGACAGCGAGCAAAGCGTAGATATTCCTGTTCCCCTGTTGCTGAGCCCATGACGCCCTTTCCTCCGCTTCTTTTGGTGGCTGATAGCTGGTCTCCAGGAGTCTTGAGAGCTGCAGAACACAACCTGTCTCCCGGAAGGCAGACTGATTGGACGCGTTGAGGCGCAACAGATTTGCAAGAAGGATGAGGCAGTCTTCCACGACACGGTCACCTTCAACCAGCCCTCCTTCTGCCGCTATGATGGCGAATATACGCTCGAATGCATTTTCGAAAGCCACAAGCTTTTGTATGTCGGGATTCGCAGGAGTCAGATACGTGAGTAGCGAAATGGCTTCATTGCGAACCGCTTCACGTCGTTCGTCCAAAGCGGCCACCAGTCTCGATACGCCCAATGGTGCCGTGAAAACACACTCCTCAGTCCTCTCGGTACGAGCAGATAATATAGCGGACAGTAGCTGCAGCGAATATAGTCGAGAGTAGAAGTCGGACGTCTCGAGGAAGTCGAGCAAAAGGGTGACGTTCTCTTGGCGCTGGGTGAACTCGTCGGCCAGCCAAAGCGCGATCTCCTCGGAAGCTTCTGGGCTGTCCTGATTCGGGTTAAAGAGCATTAGAAGGGTCTCGAGGACCACCTTGACGGTATCGACATCTTCGCCATCTTTGGATAAGCTTCCTATTAGGCTTCGCAGGGCGCCAGATGCTACGGAAGCGGGATACTCTTTCGCGAAGCTTCGTAAGCCAAGGATAGCCGCACGACGGTCTTCGAGAAGAGTTGCTGAGCTGAGGCGACCGCTGAGGATAGTGATGGTTTCGCCCACCGACTGCTTAGCAGGCGCGGTCGCGATGGAGGAGAACATGGTTTAGAACAAACCACTTGAGATGTGCTCTTCTATATGTCAATGCCATGAGGCAAATGATCACCTACCGCTGGGCATGTCTCGGATTAGGTCAGGCGTGGGTGGGAATGGTGAAGCTGGGGAAAGCGATAGCCCTTCGGTGTCTTATAGCAATCTCTCGAGGATCATACTATCTCGGTATTAAAGGAGAAGAAGGTTGGCTGCGTACATACATGTATGTATTTTATGTATGATGGCAGTCGCATATGTTAGGTCAGAGACCAAGGCTAGTGTACATTCAATACTGGGCAATCAACAGCTGGCCAGAACACGATTGATGAATAAAGTTATGTACATGTAAGTAGGTATGTAGCTAAGACCGCCGATTGGCTCAATTGGAGATAGATCAATGCAGGGTGCCTAACGTGGAGACGTCAACTCAACTCAAGCTTCAGTAAATTATGTATCGATAAGAACTTATTATGAGGATTTCGCGCAACGCGACATTGACAGCCAGAGCCTTTCTTACCCATCCAAGAACATACTTCGAGGCCGACAATAGCGTTTTTGTTCCTTTCTGTATCGCCGAACTCCTTTGCAGTCTTTATTCGGCGACCTGTTGTCCCTTTTTTTGAACAATTGGTACCATCGAGTGCGCCGACTTTGTGGAAGCCCCATGCGCCGCCGGACGAACACTAGGCTCCCAGAAGCTGACACTTACGACAGTGTCTGCGATCACCACGTCGTAACCCCTACGGAATAGATCGCATTCGATTCTCGAGTCGCTTCTTGAATCACTACTAGGTTTACTCTAGAACATCCAACTTTCCCGTCTGGCTCGAAGCCCATCTAGCCGACCCCCAAACTTCCGCCATCATGGGTATTCCAGCAGCTTTCCGTTGGCTCTCCAACAAATACCCCAAGATCATCTCGCCAGTGATCGAGGACAAACCCATAGTTATGGAAGATGGCACAGTCATTCCCATTGACACCACGAGACCCAACCCCAATGGCGAGGAATTCGACAATCTCTACTTGGACATGAACGGTATTGTTCACCCTTGTTCGCATCCTGAGGACCGACCGGCACCTGAGGATGAGGAGGAGATGATGCTGGAAATCTTCAAGTACACTGAGCGCGTCGTAAACATGGTTCGCCCCAAGAAACTATTGATGATTGCCATTGGTATGTTCTAGTTCTGTCGCAACAAATCAATAATCCACGTACTGACCTATCGATAGACGGCGTTGCGCCTCGTGCCAAGATGAACCAACAGCGCTCTCGTCGTTTCCGTTCTGCGCAAGAAGCCCAGGAGAAGGCAGCTGATAAAGAGGAACACTACAAAATGCTGAAAAAGCAGAATGGTGGGGTGTTGCCCGCGGAGACGCTCGAAGCCATGACCAAGAAAGCTTTCGACTCCAACAGCATTACCCCGGGTACCCCATTTATGGATATCCTGGCAGGCAGTTTGAGATACTGGTGTGCCTACAAGCTGAACACCGATCCTGGATGGGCGAATATGAAGGTTATTATTTCCGATGCTTCCATCCCCGGTGAGGGTGAGCATAAGATCATGAACTTCGTCCGTTCCCAACGCGCGTCGCCGGAGCACGACCCCAATACGCGACACGTAATTTATGGGTTAGATGCCGATCTCATCATGTTGGCATTGGCCACGCACGAACCCCATTTCCGCGTTCTTCGTGAGGATGTCTTCGCCCAGGAGGGTAAGGTTAGGACCTCAAGATCTGCGGGCAGCCAGGTCACGAAGCTGCGCAGTGCCGTGGCGAAGCGAAGAAGAAAGATGACGAGAAGGACAAAGAGATGCCTTTAAAGCCTTTCATCTGGTTGCACGTCCCAGTTCTTCGTGAATACCTTGCTGTGGAGCTCAGCGTGCCGGGACTGCCTTTTCGTTGGGATCTTGAGCGCGCTATTGATGATTGGGTATTCATGTGCTTCTTCGTTGGTAACGATTTCTTGCCCCATCTCCCTGCCCTCGAAATCCGCGAGAACAGTATCGACACTCTGGCCGCCATCTGGAGAGATAATCTCCCTGTAATGGGAGGCTATATGACCAAGGATGGTGATGTCGACCTAGAGAAGGCGCAGTTCATCCTGAATGGGCTGGCTAAACAAGAGGATGCTATCTTTAAGCGCCGAAGAGAAGGGGAAGAAAGACGGGAGGCCAACGCCAAGAGGCGAAGGCTCAACGATGAAAGAAATGGCCGCTTTAACAACCAGAATCGCAACGGTAACGCAGGACTTCCTGCCTCGCTTTCTAACACGTTGACCCACGATATGGTCATCAACCGCAGTGCGGTCCAGGATGCGAATGCGGCAAACAAGAGCGCTGCTGCTGTTCTCAAGAGCCAAATTCAAGGGCTAATGCCCAAGGAAGTGGCACAGGATGGAGCGGATAACCAAGACTCGTCATCCGCTCTAGGTAAACGAAAGGCCGAGATAATGGAGAACGACTCAGCGAGTACTCCAGGCAGTGAGCCTCAAGCTGAGACACCACCCCTGCCAAGCCAGACCCGTCTGAGGATACCGTCAAGCTGTGGGAAGATGGATATGCCGACAGATACTACGAACAAAAGTTCCATGTTGATCCCAAAGATATCGAGTTCCGCCATAGCGTGGCTCGCGCATACGTCGAAGGACTCGCGTGGGTTTTGAAATACTATTTCCAAGGCTGTGCAAGCTGGGAATGGTACTATCCATACCACTACGCACCATTTGCTCAGGATTTCGTCGACATTGCCAAGACGAAGATTGACTTCAAGAAAGGCAGAACTTCGAAGCCCTTCGAGCAGTTGCTCAGTGTCCAACCTGCTGCATCAAAACATGTGCTTCCGGAAGTCTTCCATGATCTTATGACTGACCCAGAAAGCGACATTATTGACTTTTACCCCGAAGAATTTGAGATCGATCTGAATGGTAAGAAGATGGCATGGCAAGGCGTTGCGCTGCTACCATTCATCGATATGCCGCGTCTTCTTGCAGCCGCCGAAAAGAAGTATCCCTTGTTAAGCCCGGAAGACCGAGCAAGAAATGAGCCAGGAAAGGATGTGCTTTTACTTTCTGAGGCCAACCAGGAACTATATGACGATGTCATTAGCAATTTCTACTCCAAGAAACAAGGTGCTCCTACATACAAGCTTGACCCGCGAGCCAGCCAGGGGCTGTCAGGTGTCATTGAGAAGATGCCGGAGTATCTCCCGCATAGTGCTCTAGAGTACCCACTGGAACGCAAGGCCTTCCCCGACATCGATGATGACCGATCTCTAACGTTAGTATTATCCATTAACCCCATTGCATGACATCCAGCTAACATGGTTTTATAGCGTGCACTACGAAATGCCCAAGAGCAGTCATACACACAAGTCGATGCTATTACGCGGGGCCCAACTCCCGCCCCCTGCGCTGAACAACAGTGATATTGAGGAATTGAAGGGTAAGATGCGGAACTCGGGCCGCAGCCATGGTGGTGCTCCTCTAGGTCGGGGAGGCTACGGCGGCAACAGAGGGCGCATGAACTGTGGCCCTGATTCCCGTGGTGGACGGCAAGATAGGCCACGTTATAACAATAACAACAATGGCCATCAGCAATACGGGTCAAATCCGTTCCCGGCACCACCGCCGGGCTGGGTCCCACCGCCAGGTTTGATCCCGCCTCCGCCGGGACAAGCTGGCTTTGGCGCTGGATTACCGCCTCCGCCACCGGGTGCATACGGTGGCAACTACCAGCAGCCCTACCAGCAGCCTCCAGGTCAGTATGGTTATCAGGGTGGCTACCAGGAACCTCCACCGCCCCCGCAAGGCTATGGTGGATATAACCAGTATGGAAGAGGCGGCGGCGGCGGCCAACGGCCGTATGACCACGGCCGAGGCCGAGGCGGAGGTGGCGGCTATAGAGGTGGAAGGGGTTACAGGGATGAACTAGCGGAATGGTACCGGAATAGCTGGCAGCAAGACAGCTAGAATGTGTAGGATGTAAGCAAGTATCTAAACCCACGGGCCATCGACCGTTTGCTCCAAATAGGTTGATCCCTGCACAAATCCAGGTGTTCACCGCCTTCAATGCGATGATGTACTGGAAGCATGCTGTTCATGAGCTTAGACATACAGGAAGAGCCCTTTACTGCAGCTCAAAACCTATAGCTATCGCAATATATGCTCCGTTCTTCGGATATAATACACACCCAAGTTTACTGGTGGCTACCCGTTACACGTAGGTTAGATGCCGTATTGGAAGCCTGCCTCGGCCTTCATGTGGTAGGTTAGACCCCAGTGCCCCAAAACTAAGTAGCTATGAGGTAGCTAGGTAGGTAAGTAGGTTAGGTAGGTAACCTAGGCCCCAAAGTACTGTAGGCAGTTCGTGGCCATGTGGGTAACTTTATTAGATTCCAGTCAGTGCAATACCCACATGTTCTTGACTGCTGCGAGTCTAGCGGCTGTAAGAACCTTGACGAGCACGCAAGGAATGTTGCGTTGTTGCGCCATTGCGGTCTACAGTTGCAGCGTGTAACATCGTGGCTTTCTTTCCTTCTTCTGTCGGCAATGCATCTGGTAGAACCAAAGGGCTCCCCGGCAAAGGCTCCCCGTAACTCATGCGTTTCAGCCTATATTAATCGATCCTGAGAAGCAAAAAAGCAAAGCAAGGCCGGCGATCATTCAACATTTACACCCAACATGAAATTAAGTCGTCAGGCTCTGATGGATTTCGAGAGCCCCCATACGTACGAACTATCTGCCCATACCATACCATGCACCGCGGAATATCGCTGAGTCCTGCCTGCACTCTGGCCCCCAAGCTCCCTAACAAGCTACCTACATAACCTACCCAGCGCACCGAAACCGCTCGTGCAGGTAGTGCAGGGACTACCCCGCTGGCCGAAGCACAGAAGTCTTGCGATCGGTGTGACGCTAGCCTGACAACCCAAGCAGAACGGTTTTGCTTCATCTCGCATAAATACTACTCCAAGATAGATGTATGTAATATTGCCCTAACACTGTAACAAAGAAAGAATGAGAGGAGGAAAAGAAGAAAAGAAAGGCACCACCAGGGCTCAGAGGCCCCGGGGCACACCTTGCGTTCCTCGGCGACGACGAGCCTTTCCGCGCTCGTCAGGAGAGTCAAATCAAACAAAACAGCAGGCAAAATTACCAGTGGGCACATCACTTACATTTGGTGTCACTTTTCTTCAACGCACGCACGGCTCATTGGCGTAAATGCTCAGTCCCCCCCCCGCACGCCACGACCTTTTATCCTCCTTCAGACTAGGAACCGGGATTAGGGGCCCTCCTTGCTGGGAAATTCTCAAGCAAACTGATCAATTGATTCCTCAATAGTTGAGCAAATCGAGCTGTCGGGGCCGCTTTACGAGAGAGGCCAGGTCTCCATACATATCGTGTCTAGCTTTGCCTGCCGGACTCGTTCCTTGGGGTTAGGGTGTTTGGAAACGCTAGGTTACGGATCTTCCCTTTTCGTCACTTTCGATGCTCGAGAGCCCGACCCGGCACTGTCTATCAGATCACTTCCACAGGGTCTGCCGAGCTGCACAGTTGCGACACCATTCCAATCAATATATCCACCCAACCTCGATCCATGCACACCACTAGTAACAAACCACGGCTCGCAGTCGCAAACAAACAACTGCTCTATACCCCAGTGCCCGTTCTCGAGCTGCAAACTCCTAAATATCTGCTTTGAATTGACGTGTCACCCGGCGCATTCTTGTTCCTTATTTTGCGTACTCGCACCCAAACCACCAACTCCGGCACCTACCCGTCGATTCAGGTTCGCGCACGCACACGAGATCCCAACCACCACAGCAAGCACACCCGCGCGAGGTACCTTCCGAGCTCCTGCTGGTCGTAGAGCCCCGAGACATACCATCCTATCATTTGCGACGAGTCCTTTGACAACCTCTCCCTCCCAACACTTCCGCTTGTATATGGCACCGTCACCATGACGAGTGGCTTCTCGATCTCGAGCCTACGGTTTACAAGATGAATGGCGATGCGGGCCTCGTGGGCTGCTTGGTCGAAAGACTTACTACCAGGGTACACTATATCATAATTCCTTTTCTTTGACGGTGACGGCAAGCGCTGTGGGTTTTGGGTTCCAGCGGAGGGCCTGGCATAGTTCTTGTTCGCGTTGCTAATGTAGCTTCCTGCCAGCTCCCACATCGTACCGGCACGCACGCCCAGGACCTACGTCAGGATGAGATAGCCGTGATTACGCGCCAAACTTTGATCAAGATCAGCTCCGTGTCGGTAGCAGTCGTGCTAGATTCCCTTGTGACGCTTTTGGAAGAATTGGGTCGCCCCTATAAGAGCTTCGTGACACATCCGACCCATATAGTTCTGTCCGAGCTGTATGTGTTAACATTGGCCGCCGATTGCTGTCGTGCGAATTGGAAGGAGCAACAAGAAGGAGGGGATACCGGAAACGATGCGGCATACCAGAATGGGCGGCCGCCTTCCGCCGTTATCAACCTACAGCGGCTCGACAATACCCTTGTCACGAGAATACTGGACCATTTTAAGCATATGCTCGAGCCTCTGCCTGACGGCTATTCACTCCCTGCGCGATCGATATTAGACGAGGATACTGCGAAGGAGGTCCTGGACCCGAGATACGGAGAGCCTCTCTCCCGCAGTCTGTCGTCAAGCAGCTCGGATGAACTTGGCGACGGCAGCGGCGCCATCACCGTGCAACCACACGATGTCGAGCCACATATAAGGTCAATTTGTGAATTTTTGACCGCATCAAGCTGGCCCGCGACGTTCGAATACTTCAGGACCGTGATTTATACAGTTCGGGCAGCGGTGCCAGTTCAAGCTGGTGCGCCGCAGCCGCAGGCCTTAGCCGAAGATGAGCGGTTGTCTCTAGTGATTTTACGTTTGCTCTCATACGCTTGGGTCGATAGCCAGAAGCTGGGACAGGTCATCCAGGAACTGTGTTCTAGCTTTCTTCATTTCCGAAAGGCTTTCCAGAGTACTATTGCCATTGTCACCCCGCTCATGATTATACGATGGCTTGATCGGTACCCCCAGGAGTTTGTCAGGTTACATAATCAGCGTAGGAGGCTGGATGGCGGTGCTGATACGCTTTTCGACATGACGCAGACCATCACAGACAGCACCAGAAGGAAAACGATGTTGCAGCCCTTACAGATGATGCTGCTCTTCCTTGTACCAGAAGTCTTTGAGGTTGCCAGTAACTTGCGAGAGGCCAAGAGTGGCAGTATGGCGAAGAAGGTGCAATTCCTGGACACCCTGAGAAAACAGCTAAGAAACCAAAACGAAACCGCGGGGTACTGCCTGGTCTGTCTTTTACGTGCAGCCCGTCATTTCGATGTCGATAGCGATGCCGCGTTTGTCAGTTATGCCATGGATGTCCAAGATGAAGTACGAGATGCCGTGTTTCGCAGATACTCCCCAAGCTTAGATGGCAGCGGGTTCGATCAGGATCTGACAACATCGGCTCTGATCAGTCTCACTCATCTCAACTTTGAGGGCTCTATCGAGTCTCTAGTTCAGGCGTGTCTGCACCCGTCTGCACCGCAGATGTTCAAGATTTCCTTGATACAATCATGCTCTTATTTTGCGCGACAGCGGCAAGCTGAACAGTACCGGCCCCTTTTCCTCGAAGTCGCAGGCTTCATCCAAGAACAGATGATGGTAATTATCTTGGTCCCCATGAACACTTACAGTACCGCTCTAATTCGATTTAGACAATGCTTGCCGTATCGACAGATATGTATCTAGGCGATCATACCTCGCAGCGTAAGGCTTCGGAGACCAGCGCGTCCAACACCGCTATGATTTGCACTATTCTAAAGTTTCTGGATGCATCCCCGACGACTCTGTTCGACAATGCGCCTGCTGATAGTACGGACAAGTTCTACGAGGACAACTTCGAAGCATTCATATCCTGCTTAGTGTCGGCGAATGATCAGGTCAGAGCACTATCCAGTGCTATGGCACATCGCCTATTGGCTCCAGATGGTATCTTGGCCTCCCTACGCAAGACCAAGAGACTCGAGACTCAGGGGTTCAAAATAAAATTCTGGAAACTTACGTAAGCAACACGTGGTTGATGCTAGGTGTCGGTATATTGACAATCAGACAGCTCGCTCTCTCTCATGTCCATGTGCATGAAGTACATGCAACAAGGCGACAGTACGGTCTTGGAATCGATCCACGGCTACCTCAAATCCCGGTTGTTATTACTGACCAATATCAAAGTAAGTACTTGGCAATCAACATGGAGGCAGCGCTGTGCTCACTCAAGTCCTATAGGAGCTATCGGAAGTTACAGATGAGATTCCCGAGAGAACGACTGTGACTGCGAAATTAGAAACCCTCTTTCTCGTCTCGTTAAACTCTGCAGACATCGAGACATGCCAGCTTGTTACGTCGTGCATCGGCCTGTTCAACGACGAATGTCGCATCGTGGATTCGGCTTCAGAAACTACAAAAACAACAACGCCCCTATTGCGTAATAGTGAAGTGTTCTCCGAGATAGCGTCTCGCGCCTTTAGGTTTACCGGCGTGGTCGCTTTTCAGAAGCGAGTGCGAAATCTGCTTCGTCGTATGCAATGTCCGAGCATGGGTATCTTGGAGGCTTGGGAGACCGCCTTCGACAGATGGATGTATCTATCTAAAGACGTCTCAACAACTCCTGTCGATAGCGTGGATGACCGCTCTCTGACAGAATGGCGTAATTATTCGGGATTCCTAGCCTCTCTAGGCGGAATTTGCGTAGCTGACCAAGCTTACAACCTGGAGGAACCCGCTGTGGGAGGACTGCGTTGGATCGATCGGTTATCGTCAGAGAACTACGAGGAGACTTTGTTGAGTCGATATCTGCGCCTCGGGATTCAGCTCCTTGCTTGCAGCAACGTGCGGGTGAGGGAGTCGATGAGAGAGGTTCTATCCGTCGAGATCTCCCCCAACCTCTACCAGCCTTTGTTCAAGGCTTTGGAATCCGAACTCGAGGTTTTGTTCACTGGAGCTCTCGAAACGACCGGAAAAAGCCAGGACGGCGAGATTATCTTTGCGGAGCAGACCTCGTCTTTGTTGAAAGTACTTGTTGAACGACTAGAAACGCCCTCCGACCTAGGCGCAGCAGCATCAGTTCACCTAGGGTCTTTGACCTTGAACTTTGCTAAATTCTTAGACAGCGCCCCTGACAATATCGGCTGCCTAAGAGTCAAGATCAAGGTCTGCCAACTTTGCGAAGTGGTGACACGGAAGAAGGAGCATTTGAACCTACGCGACGATGTGCGAATCCGTAACCAGCTCCTGGAATTCATCTTTGGCTGGATCGCGCGCCCCCGCTCTCCCCGCGAGGGAACTTACGGAGGCCTTCGCCAAGACGAAATAACCCGTATCCAGAGGGACCTCGACAGAGCATGTCTTCGTTCCCTTGCAGAACTGACGTTCCGTCTTCCCTTACAGCCAGGGGACGGACAAAACGATGCCGGAACGAGCGAGTTGAAGTCGCAAATGTTCCACACCTATTTCAATAGGTTTCTATCTCTGCTCAACTACGAGCCTATGGAGATTCACAGAGGCGATGTGCTGATACCTTCTACCAACCGTGACGAGTCGACATCCTCGGGAGATCTGGCAATTACCATCCTGTCAAATCTACTCAGTGCGAACATTGACGTCGGCCTCAAACATTCGCTCAGCATTGGATACCATGAGAATGTCGAAATCCGCACTGCCTTTGTCAAGGTTCTCTACAACATCTTGGTTCAAGGGACCGAGTTCAGCAACCTGTCAGATGCCGCAGTCAGCGAGAGGTACGAGGAGTTGTTAGACATTCTGACTCACAACTTGCACCTTGCTGTCGCCATCAGCACCGTCTGCCCCAGCAGCGAAGTTGATGAGTTAACGATATCCTTACTCAACATCTTTGAGACGCGTGGTCTTACCTTCGAACTCATGGAGGCACTCATCAAACAAGAGATTGAAGACACGGAGAATGAGTCGGAGATCCTGCGTCGAAACTGTGTTGCAACCAAGCTACTTTCTGTCTACGCAAAATGGAAAGGTGCCGAATACTTACGCGCAACTCTCCAAAAGGTTGTTGAACGTCTCATGTTGACCTCGAAAGATCTCGATCTCGAGCTGGACCCTGCGCGAATACACTCTCAAGAAGAGGTACAGAAGAACGCACTGCAATTGCGTATCGTCGCAAAGGTCTTCATAGATGACATCAGGGCCTCTTCGGCTACCATTCCAGCATCCTTCAGGAAGATATGCAGTATCGTATGTTTTCTCGTCCCTTTCCTTTTCGCAAAGCTTAACTCTAATGATCTACCACAGATATCAGCTGCAGTCATGACTAGGTTCCCCGAGGCCAAGTACACAGCAGTGGGCGCTTTCATATTCCTGAGGTTCTTCTGCCCTGCTATCGTGGCCCCCGAAGCCGAAGGGCTGGTGAGCGTAGCGCCGTCCAAAGAGATGCGGCGTGGGCTGCTCTTGATCGCCAAAGTCATCCAGAATTTGGCAAACAACGTCCTGTTTGGCGCCAAAGAGCCATATATGTACCCCCTCAACGACTTTCTGGCGCAAAACATCTATCGCGTGACTCAATTCCTTCGAGAGATTTCGGTTTGTCACCAGCCCCAGCCTCTTCCAGCGTATCATAGTACTGACCTATCTTAGATCCCACCTGACGCTGATACCCTTGATACCCCTTCTCCGGAGACGGAGACTTTCGATTTCGGTTCATGCGTCGCGCTTCACAGATTTCTTTATGACCACTGGGACCAAGTCCGCCAGAAACTCATGACGCAGACAAGAAGAGACTACGTACGGTCTCCAAATGAGCTGGCCCGTGGGCGGTCTCCAGCTATAGAACCCCTACGTAATCTTGTTACGACCCTAGGGCCCCCTCCGCTCGCTGTCACTTGGAACCGACCCCAGATTTCATCCAACGCACCACTTGCCTACTCTAGGTTTCAACATTTCATGCTTCGGAATGCCTTCCGCAGCACTGAGTCGTTTATGACTTCGCGAGCTGTATACGATGGCGGCGAGAGCAAGGTATGTTCATGTACTGTGACAGACGGAGACCTTTAGCTGAACCGCATCTCTTTAGGATGAGTTGTCGATCATTTGTGTAATCCTCCGCCATATTGATTCCGACTCTATTGACTTCGATACCCTTATATACTGCTACTTGAAGGTATGGATATGCCCCTGAATGTGGCTGCATTGCCATCGCCCTACCGTAGTTAACCATTATGCAGATAGCAAGTCGCCTATGGCATCGGCCTTTTGGTCTGCTTATCGATGCAACCTGCTACAACGGACAAAACGAGCCCCAAGATGACCTTTTCAAGAAGCTTGAGCTCCTGAGCCCGGCCGAGATTTCCCGTTCGCTATCCAGAATCTACGTCTATAACATGAATAGCGCGTTTAGGTACGTTCAACCGAGCCACGTGGCCCCTGTTCTGCTTCTGACCGGCCTTAGGAAATGCCTCCGCCGTATACTTCGCTTAGCAACAAAGAACGAAGCAAGTATATTTAACCCAGGCAATGTCGATTACCACCTGATTGGTAGTCTTCAAGACCTCCAGTCACATTTCCACCTCAGCCAATTGCATCTTCCAAAAGAGACCATCAGCGTCGTAACGGATACTAGATACGTATTCCAATCCATAACTAGACTATCCAAAACTCGGGGCCAGATTGAAGTCATCATCAAAGTTGGCAGCCAATTCGTCCAAGTAACGACGACGAAGAAACAGGAGGTACACCCAGGCTTCCGTCTCCACGCCACCGTAAACGATATCTTCAGGTTGGGCGAGGTAGAGGAAGCTCCGACATCCATCCCAACCGATGACGACTCTGCATTTGGTCTGCGTGCAGACAACGGCAAGATAGTCATGTACTTCCAGAGCTCCAAGAAAGCGGACGTTCTGCAGGCCGTTCGTGGTGCGAAAGCCAAGTACGGCAAAGATACGAGGACATTAAAGTCGTACGAGAGACTATTCGGCCACAAGACGTTCCCGGAACTCTACTCAACCTTGCGCTCACAAACCTTGCTGCCGCGGACCCCATTCTACGGCTTTCTTCATACAACTTACTCGGCGCCTTGTGCAGAGCCTTCAAATTCAAGGCCGCTTCGAAGTTCATGTGTATCCGAGGTAACTAACTTTACCGTCCTATTTCATCGAGTTCTTCTGCTAACAACGATCTCAACCAGATATCGCCGTTCCTCTTGACCCAACCCAATTCATTGTCAACATCAGCAAGCATTTAGCCCAAGAAGAGCCTCAACTAACATCGGACTTCTTGAATGAGTTCTTTGTCGGCTGGGAAAGCTTCTCGGACGAACAGAAGCCATTGAGCCTGGCATATATGGCACCTTGGCTACCGAGTCTTCGAACATCACTGCTTGGAGACGAGGCTGACAGCGAGAAGGGCAAGGAGAGGATTGCTGTCATCTTCCGCAAACTCATTGATGTAACTATTACAGACCCCACTCTCAACCTGACCCTTGAGCACACTGTATGGCCTTCCATATACAAGGACGAAACACTGCTGGACATATTCCTCGAAGAGGTACTAAAGGCGGCGTTGGTGCTTGGAATGCATGATGAGCAGACCCAGTGCCTAACATCCATAATCACGGCGATGGGTACCATAACACTGCGGGGCAAGATCATCTCGCGTTTGCGAAAGGCCCTCAACCGGTCATCCCAGCGGCCCACCAAGTACATGCCGGACAATGCTGTCTGGCCAGAGATCTGTACCCTGCTCCAGTTCTGCCTGTCGCTGTCCTTTGACTGTGGCGTCCAGTCCCAGCTTTATCTGCCCGAGATTTTCCACGTCGTCACTATGCTCGCCAATACAG
Organism: Apiospora phragmitis; assembly: GCF_038363925.1. Classification (NCBI taxonomy): domain Eukaryota; kingdom Fungi; phylum Ascomycota; class Sordariomycetes; order Amphisphaeriales; family Apiosporaceae; genus Apiospora; species Apiospora phragmitis. Next base: position 3,336,380 of record NW_027117400.1, on the reverse strand, counting down.
GTCCCTCGGATGTTCGCATTCTAGTACACAGGCTCCTCATAAACTCTATACATGCCGCCTGCACCTCGTTCAATCTGGAAGAAGCAAAGCTGTCGAAACTCCGTGGCGCTCTCGACACCCTGTCGGAACCTAGAAACGATATCTTCTCACCCCCGGTGTTTACTCGCGATGGTGCCTCCATCTCGACGAACCAAGAGAATGGCCAGACCCTTGGCGGTACGGAGAGTCTGGCTGCCCTCCTCTTCGACATCTGCTCTACTGCTGCCCCGTCTGTAGACATGGCCAATGCTTGGCGGTCCAGATGGATGAGTCTGGTGGCCAGCACCGCGTTTCAGAACAACCCCGCGGTCCAGCCAAGGGCCTTCACGGTGATGGGATGTCTGGCCCGGGAGGAAGTTGACGACGATCTCCTTTACCAGGTCCTAGTCGCCCTCCGTAGCGCGGTGGGTCGATTTGGCGAAGACAATAACGAGATGCTCATTGCCATTGTAACTTCGCTGTCGAAAATGATGGGCAAGTTGCTGACTACCTCTCGATACGGCCTACAGCTGTTCTGGCTTGCAATTTCGCTACTTCGCCTGGTTCCCCCAAGTCTGTTCAATTGCGCAGCCAACTTTCTGGAGGCGGTACTTACCAATATTGCATCGTCAGGGGAGGTGCGCAACGGAAAGATGGCACACATCTTGATCCAAGGTCGCGCTCAGCTAGAAGATGCTGCGCTGCCGCTGGATGACTTATACGGCATCCATTTCTCGACTGAACACTTCCACTTCGCCATAGGCGCTTGCCTCATCCGTGGATTGACGGACACCATGACCAAAGGCACTGCTCTGCGCGTCCTCTCGACCCTTTTGGAGATGAGCAACCCTGTGGCAGGCCGGCCCGAACAGGTCCCGTCGGAGATGCTCGCATCTCCATACTTCGCCCTCGTGCAATCGCGAACAGTAGGGGCGGACGAACTCAAAGAAACGCTGTGGCAATCAGGCATCAACCCCACGGGTGTGATGACGATGCCGCAGGTACGGACGAATCCCCAAATATCCATAGTGAAGGACAAGGACATGTTGTTGAACACGGCCATTACACTTGTGGATTTCCAGTACCTACAAGATGCCGTCCAGCACCGAATACTCCTGTGGTTGAACGAGCTGGCCGTGATGCGGCCCGCTGTCGTCGCTCATCTGTAAGTCTTACCCGGTCGGGACGTTCTTTGCGGAAAGAAAGAAAGAAAGAAAGGTGAAACTAATGATGAATCTCAATTTTTAGGAGCTTCCCTATCGTCCAGATACTCGATGATATTTTGTTGCACTGCCAGAACTCGACCACGCTCGAAGCCGCCCACTCGTTGCTCCAGACCATGACTTCGGACCACAGCATCTCGGCGGCGATGGAGACGAGCGGTGTCCTCAACGAGATACTCGAGGACGTGGGCTTCGGGGGCCTCTGGAGATCGTGCTCATTCAGTCAGGGCCAGGAACCCGACAAACAGTGCTTTGCTCTGACCGAGAAGCTCATTGAGGTAAGCTTGGAACGATAAGAGTCCTTCCATTTTATGCAATGACCTAGACTAACAGATACAACTACACAGCTCATCATCATCTAAGATGCACGAAGGGAAGCGCTCACTAGAGGGGAATCAGTAACAGAAGAGGGGAGTAACTGAAGGAGAATGGTGGTATAGCATGGGTTGGAGGTGGTGTTGGGTGAGACGAGTCCATGCCAAAAGCTGTTTGTCTTTTTCAATCTACTTTGCTAGAATCGAACCATCTAGACGAGATATATGTCGAATTAGGTAGGCATAGCAAGCGCAAGTGTGAATGCATAACGTGATTCAATTGCTATGCGTCCGGGTTATTGACTGCTTCTCGTTGGTGTGCACGGTATCGTATTTCTCTAGTAAAACTCTACGTTTACTAAATTTTCTGCTGCATAGAGGCAACTGCCGTTCACTTCCGAATCTTTACAAATGTGAATACTGATATCCGGGGACGTAGACACCTTGATGGCTACCAAGCAATTGCCAAGCTGCAGAGGCAAGCACAACCAAGAGCCTAGCGAAAATTCCAACATGGCTTGGAAGTTTTTCTCGAAGCCTCTCATCTCAAATTGGGTTCGTCCGAATCCAACATGGCAGTCGTCACCATAGCAATGACAGCATGCTAGGCTGGTCGATGGTTACTGCGTGCATTTTTTCCATCCAGCCTTCTCTCCTGCTGCAGTCAGTGATCAAGCCGAAGTCTCATGAAACCTCCCTCAGAGCCGTATCGAGTGGACGCCGTGTGGTTTACTCACGAAGAATACGTCTTACGCAGTATTTCGCGCAAGAAGCTTCACTACCACCTCGCCAAGGAGCCACACGTCTATCAAGGTTCTCAAACTCGGGAAGACAGCCAATGTGAGTGTCTTCCGGTTCCACACGGATGGGATTCTACCATGGGGCGCCAAGAGACACCACCAGAGGCGAACATGGGGCCGGTGATCATCGGACTAACAATATATATTCAGAGATATAAGGCGTTGTTTTTTGGGGGTTTTCAAGCGAGGGAGACTGATAGACCGTTCCATCCAACGGCTGCTAGGAAAATATCCAGTGTAACGGCTCTTATATCGATATTCAACATGATCTCTAGTATGCACAACTCCAGCGCATGGAGGCGGGCCCTCGTGTCGCTCCTATTACTAGGAGAGGTGTCGGCAAGCCATATGGCACCACATGCCCGCCGGCAGCAGCAGACGACGACGGCGTCTCCCACATCGACAACCACGTCCCCAAAGGTTACGGCCATATCAGACTGCCACAACCACGGCGCCACCGTGTAAGCAACCCGCCCTACAGCCCCTGTCCTGCACGACCGATGGAAGTAGGGCATTCCAGAGACTGGCGCTGACAGACTCGTATAGATTTTGCATGTTTGGCACCGCCGAATACCAGATCCTCGGACAAGCAACAGCAACAACGCCCCCACCGCCTGCTTATACGGACTGCCACAGCCACGGATCAGACATGTGAGCAGACCTCGGATCTCTACCGGCTACCGAGTGGCGACTAACTTCGGGACAAAAGGTTCTGTGTTGGCCCCGATGGCGGCGATATCGAAGTTGCTCCCGAGGGTAGCGCACATAGGTCCGGCGAAGAGGTAGAAGGTGATCAGCACCACGACCACGATCACAGTCACGAGGAAGGCGATGCCGCTTCTCAAGGCGGGGTTGACTGTCATTTTCACGCCGGCGTCGAGTATGTTTCCGCCTCGGCTGGGTTTATTTCCCTTGATCTGTCAGTATCAAGTCACTAACGGGGATATATTTCAGGCATTGTGTCGGTGCCGGTCAATCGGAGGGGTCAGCGGTAGCAGGATCGTGCAAACGGCGCCATCGAGAATACAACATCCCGCTCCGGATAGGGTTCTTGTTCGTGGTCCTCGCCACCAGTTCCCTGGGCGCCGCCGTTCCCATCTTCCTCACTCGTATCCTTCCGGCAAATTTCAGCGTGATCTTTGTGGTCCTGAAACAGTTCGGCACAGGAGTCATTATATCTACTGCCTTTATCCATGTACGTCACGTCAACCTTTTTCTGTACATGGTTAATATTGCGCTAACAGTCCACCTTCCTCCAAACGACAGCTCTTCACTCACGCTTCGCTTATGTTCGGCAACGAATGTCTTAAAAACCAGATCAAATTCGAAGGTACAACGGCTGCCATCGTGATGGGCGGGCTCGTCATCTCTTTCTTTGTGGACTACGCCTGCCACCGCCTGGCCAAGAGTCTAGAAGGAACGGCGGCCAGTGTGAAAACCAGCGGTGATATCGTCAACGTCTTGATCCTCGAGGCTGGCATCATTTTCCATTCAATATGTAAGCTATACTGCTGGGTTCTTACGGAGTAATGTACTGACAAGAATATTGTAGTGATTGGTCTCACCCTTGTCGTAGCGGGCGACTCTTTTTTCATCACCCTCTTCATCGTGATCCTCTTCCATCAGATGTTCGAAGGCATCGCGCTGGGTTCCCGCATCGCTTTACTCCAGAAACACGAACCCTCCTCCGCAGTGAACGTGTCGCCGCTCCTGTCGGTCGAGCCCCCGCCGGTCGAGCCTAAGACGGCGGCCAGTAACTCCGACGGCGGCGGCAGCCACGGCTCCTCTTTACCCCTGACCAATTCTTCCTCGTTGAAGCCCATCAGTATATGGAAAAAGCTGCTTATGGCCGCCACCTTTGGCATCACGACGCCCATCGGCATGGCTATCGGTATCGGCGTCCTGCAGAACTTCAACGGCAATGACCCCGCCACCCTCATCGCCATCGGTACCCTCGACGCCGTATCGGCCGGCATCCTGCTCTGGGTCGGCATCGTCGAGATGTGGGCACATGACTGGATAGCCGCAGGCGGCGAGCTCGTTGATGCCGGCGCCGCACTGACGGCGTGCGCCTCGGTGGGACTCCTCGCGGGCATGGCGCTCATGAGCTTCTTGGGGAAGTGGGCTTGAATCGAATACAAGAAAACGACTAATATTGACCCTACCTATAGCGACTCCCGGTGTAAGTATTACACTTCTAGGAAATAAACTGTGTGTCTCAAGGGGGGGCACAGACAGCTGAGCAGATGCATGAGGCTGCCGAACATGCCGAGCTTAGGAGTATCCTCGCTGGCGCCGAAAGCATCGTCGGGATTAACATAGTCGGAGAAACCACCTTCAACTATACAATACCCCCCTCCACAGCGTGTTTAGAAGCAGCGATAGGCATTTTCAAAGACCACACGGCCTGGAAATATGTAGATATTAATCAATATTCTTTACTCCAACTGGAGGAGACTGAGGTCAACTTACACATACAGTGGGACTGACTGCTTTATCGAGAATGGTTCATTTGATTGGCCAAATTTGTAACGAACTAACCAACCCACTTGGTCTCAAGTTGACGTAGCGCAAATTTTCACCTCTTGCTGAATGCAATTTATGTAGGTTGGTAACGGAAATCTAAATATCAAGCAAGTCTTTGGTAGTATAGTGGTCAGTATGCGAGCTTGTCATTGCACTCCAATGTCAAAAACGCTCGAGACCGGGGTTCAATTCCCCGCCAGAGAGTAACTGACGCGCCTTCCGATTCTTTTTTGTGCTCTTTCTTCTCTTTTTCGTCGGTAACACGTCTTCCAAAAGACGCCGATAGCTTTTTGGGCTGTTTTGACAGCGTCTGTCAACTTTTTCGACCGACTGACTATTTTCCCTCCGTTTATAACCTGAGCTAAGGTGGTCGGTATTTACCCCACGGTCCCTACCTGGTTCCTGCAACCGCCGTCACATTTCGAGCCTCTCGACCGGCTGAGTTGACTTGGCCCCGACAGCTATTAATCACACCTACCCGCGAATGACCGTTGTTTATGTAGTTACGGACCTTCCGTGGAAGACTCGATGTGCACCCTTGACGACCGACTATATGCCTCTTGACCTTCAACCCAGCAGCAAACCCTCGTGGCTACTGTGATGTCTTATAGTCCTGCAACTCATTAACCCTTTAAGTGCTCTGTGAAACCCTCCTCGTCTATATGCCCTCGCGGCTGTTTGCACAAGTCCAGGCCTAACTGGTTTGCCAAGGCATTAATTAATACCCTCTGGTGGTTTACGTCTTAGAAATAAACAAAAGAAGGCCCTACGCTTCTTCACCTACGTTCCCTTTCGTCTCACACTGCTAGAGGTTTAACCATTGTATGGTTCGCTCCAGCTCGTATCTGGGCGACTCTGGCACACTGCAACATTTGGTTGGAGACCACTACTCTATTGGGAGACAGCTATTGGAAAGAATAGCAAAAAAAAACAGAACCACAATGAGGCAGGAAGAACTCTCTGGCGGGGAATTGAACCCCGGTCTCGAGCGTTTTCATGTCTTTCACATTGAATGACAAGCTCGCATACTGACCACTATACTACCAAAGACGAGTTGTCAGCTGATTTGTTGAAATAGCTGTCTCTTAAGCAAATGTATATTGGTAGGTGACAAATCTAGTGTATGTACCCCAGTTTAGCGCTGGACTTTTTTTTTACTTAACATCTCAGCATCAAAAAGATGGTTGCTGTCATCCATACTGCCCAACTAATAATGTCGGCTCGTCTCAATATCGCACAAGTGTGACAAGCAAGAATAGGCCTCGAAATTGCCACCGGCCTCGTACTACCGAACTCATCTTCGATACCTAAGCCTATGTGCTTTGGACAGCATCTACCTGAATGAATCTCTTTTACATCCTGCCTCCATCGGCTTTCGTGAAAGGCTGGGCGGTCAGGAGCTCTGCTTGGCGCAGATACTATTTCGAATCATTAGGCTCATCATCATTTCTGCTCCCACCGTGAGATTCGGAATCCATGTGGGGAGCTGATGACAAAGTTGCGAAGCAAGAGAAAAAGAGGAAGGATGCGGCAGAAGAGGAGAGGCTGATAGCTCCTAGGTACGTAGGTAAGATTTAATTAGCAGCAGAAGTAGTAGAAAACCCTGGGCCCGAGAGTCCAGTATCCCGAATAGGAGGTCTTCAAGAGCCTAATAGATCCCCCGAGGCTTCTTCGCTTCGAGATTGGAGCGGATTAATATTCCTACCTCGACTTAACGTAACGTGGGGGCGGCCTATCACCAGTGCATCCTGAAGGAACAGTACGAACTAGTTCAACACTGCATTATCTGATTGAAGAAGCCTTATGTCCTCAATGTTGAATCGATCGCCTATTTTGTCCTGGCAAGTTGTTTTTTCCCCACCCGGACAAGGTGTCGCAATGGAGCCAATCCTCAATGCTCTCTCTCATTTCAGCACCCTTTTTGTTTTGCACAACTCGAATTCGCCGTTCCGGTCTTTACCAATGATACCAGAAGAGTTGTGGTATCAGCTTCTGACTGCTCAGCTGATCTAGCAACAGACGCCATGACGGGGGAGGATGCATACCCTTAGAGAGCGGTGTCATACGCAACGTAGTTGTTCTTGCTGGCATTGCAAAGAATATAGTCCGGTCCCCTCCATCAATATCCCATCTTCAGATAAGGTAGCGAATCCAATCCCCCCCAATAGGTTGATCGTTGACCCAGTGACACCCGGCCTTCGATTGCGGTCGATCGTTGCGATCATCCCAAGTCTGATAACCTGCCTTCTTTCCGATATTTCGTTGCATCTAGCGGGCAGAACTAGCTGCTTCGCTTTTGTTGAAGGAATGACGCAATTCATGTCCGAAAACGAACGTCTGGCTAGGCCCCGGTTCTGATCGAAGCGATCTTTGAGAGTACCTCCTCCCATCCTTTCTGCCTCAAAGCAAGCGGTCATTCCGGCTTGAAATGCCGTACGGGCTATCCGTTGTTCGTTTGGCTCCCATGGCATTTCCTTAATATCATCAGCTTGCATGACAGCCAAAGCCTCGTTTGACGGGTCCTGACGTGATCTCTCCTCATTGTCCTCAACGCCGCCCTCAAAGCTGTCTCCATTGCGCCGGAGGACTTCTGAAGAAGGTCTATTCAGGCGGTCGCTATCGTTGAGCATGGTTCTTTGGAGTTCTAGTTGTAGTCCATGCCTGTCACGCGCTCTTAACTTTGACGGAGGGTTCGCATACGTTTGAGGTGCGAACTCAATACCAGTTCTGGCACCGAACTCTTTCAGCTCCTGTCCAACCAGCATGTCATCATTCCGGTTGGCAAGTAGAAGATGGACCTTGATTCGGTCATCGTCTGTTCGAGCCAGTAGATCAAGAATCCGGGATCTGTGCTCCCCAGCCGCGTTGTACGCATTTCGATATTTTTTTTCATCGTGGCTCCAATTGACCCGTTGGATTTGCTTCTTGGTATTTGGGAGATTTGGGTGATCCTGGGGGTACTTGTATCGCCTTCCCTCGTACCAGAATAGGCCTGTTACCGCGTCGTAGAATCCGTCGGCAGGCGCGGAGTACCAGAGTCCAGCCCGCATTTCCTCATCCGTATCCTCGAGGAAGTCACCCAAAGTGTATGGGTCATCTGAAATCTGGTTGTAATCAGACAGAATGTCACCCTCTTCTATGACCTCGCTTTCACCTGCATTGGGCGTATCTGGTATCCCGCCTTTCGTAGCAGATGTGCTCAATACATCTTCTCGCGGCTCGTGGGGATGTTGGAAATGAACTGCAGACCGTCTCATGGTTCTTGTGTCATTGGCAACCACCGCCCATACGGCAGCGTCATTTCCGTGATCGGAAAACTCGAAGCCCGACTCCCATTCCTCTCTGGGGTCCATCCAAAGCTCGGCCGAGGGGACGGAGTGGTGAGGGCGGAGAAGCAAATTAGTTGGGCAAGGTGCTGGCTGTTCATTCGCTGCTCCATCGACCCGGTAATGCACCCAGATCGTTTCCTGTTCGTACTCGATCGATTAAGCTTTGCTGACCTCGCCCTGTGTATGGCTTCTGTAGGATCCTCGGAATATGACCCCAAAAGACGTTCACCGCGCACAGCAAAACTATGTTGGCCTGGTTCTCGAAGGCCTCGACTACATACGAGATATTCTCGTACCTAAATGAGCGAATCGGGACAGTTTTCCTCAATCTCTGCCTCGTGTCTGAAAATGGTCATATGGCCTGGGCGTCTGTATGTCCATGAGGCCTCGCGCTTGACCTGCGGCCATAAGAAGCTGCGAGCCTGTAGTAGAGTCTTGTCGGACCATCGTTCTTTCCTCAATCTATCCACGATACCCTCGATATCGCTTTGCAAATCCTGAATCGAACGAAATTTGTCTCCTTTGGCTGCCACCCGTCCAGAAGATTCAGATATTTCTGCAGAATTATCGGGGCCAGCAGTGTGATTGGATGGGGAATAATGTTGATCGGCATCATCTCTGGGTCTTCCTTGAAGCCGAGCAGGGCGAGATGAAGCCATTGCGTAATTGTTGGGAGGGCCCGATCTGCTGGACTGGTTGTGGTTGACAGTATAAGCAAGTGCCTGCGACTGCGGATGAGAAGATCTCTTTGCCGTGTCGTTTTTGTAGTTTTTCATGGTGAAGATGGGGAAGTGCTGCAATCACTTGGTCTCAACTGCCTGTGGCCCCCAGAAGATATTCGTTAGGCCCCGATTTCTTTAAAACAGTGTGTTCAATTTGTAGTTGTTGCTGATGTAAGGTGTGAGTTTTGCTTACTTCGGTCAAGTGTTCCATGGGGGAGAAAGTAGAGGCTTCTGAGGTGTGAGGAATGTGAAGATAAGGTTGGTAGGTGGACTTGGAAGTGCAACTGTAAAGGAAGTAAGTGATATCCAGAAATCTTTACCCAACCTACTCTTGGAAGACGCCCTTGATATTCTCGTTAGGATGCCTCTCTTCTAGTATGCTGCCGAGGGCCAAGATTCTATGACTGCCCGATGTTTTCTAGGGTATTCTGTTAGGCGTAGGTAGGTCACTCTTCTACTTGACTACGTGATTGAGCTTGCTACTCTACCAAAGTGAAGGAATTAAAGTGCCTCTCTTGAGATAAGTATTAGAAGATTTAGAAGGTAGGTAATTAAACCTATTGTGCTGACGTCTATCTAGCCAGATGTATCAAGTGAGCATTCATAACCCCGTGCTGGCTTCCGGACCGTCGAGGTCTTGTGGGCCAAGAAATCAACCCTGGACACCCTCGTTTCCGCCTGAGGGATGTAGCCCTTCGCTGTACTGGAACACTCTCTGCTGAAGGGGGGCCAGGTTCTTGATATGACCGCACAATTCGATCCTCTCCGATTGCCTCCATGCTCTGGGCCAACCCCCATCGAAATGCCGTGCTTGACAACCGCGTGGAGATTACCTTCCTTGCTGGGCATGGCCACAGGGTCCGAGAGATTGTCACCGGCAAAAATGTCACCAATGAGCTCAGAGGCGCGTCTAAAGAGACGTCGGCGCTTCCTGGCAGGACTTTCGTCGTTTCCTAGTCGGGCTCCGACGAGGTTCTGAGGACTCCGCGAGTTGTCGAATGGCGTGCCTCTGGAGTCCCAGTACCCCTTGACTTCCGTGCGAAAAGGCTCGAGTTCACCGTATGACCAAGAGAATGCCTGATCAGCTTTCTAAGCTCCAATTTTCCGTCATGGGTTCGGTAGGCAAACTCTCGGCCGGCTGGTCTAATGCGGTTGCTACAAGTGGTTGAGGTCAATCGGATTTAAGAAGCCGGACGGAACGATGCAAACATCGGAATCGCCACACTAACCTAGCTTGTTCAGGTAATTCGTTATCACCGGGACGCTGCTTAATTCCTGGCCCTATGCCACTAACACGCAGTATTGGCATCACTCTGGAAGGCACAGATGGGAATAACTCCGCGCTTCATACAGGCGGGCCGGAAGAAGCGGAGTTTCGGGCCCAGAAAGCGTCCACGGAACATGGAGATACGAACCTACTACCAACAATATATAAATATGCCATGGTGACTTCCCACTTCAAGTCCCTACCAAGTGCCATACATAAAAACTTGGTAGGAACCCCAACGAGTCCTGTCAACTCATGACAATCAAGTAATTCCTTTATATAATTTCAACCGGAACCAGAAGAACATTGGACAACAACTGCTGATTAAAATGTCTGAGCCGAACTACATCAAGAAGGTCGCCATTGTTGGTGTAAGCTCACAAACCCCCTGTTCCCCCACTCGCCCCCTTTATTGCCAACACAGCATCATTCGCCAGTCAGTCAGCTAACCACCCCGGCCAGGCCACCGGCACCATCGGCAAATACATAGTCGAGGCCCTGCTGCAGAAAGGCAAGCACCAAGTGACGGCCATTACGCGTGAGGGGAGTACCAATGCCGTGCCCGCCGGGGTGACGGTGGCGGCGGTGGACTATGAGAACCCTTCGATCCTCGTGGACGCGTTACGCGGACAAGAGGCCCTGATCATCACGCTCCCGAGTACGGGGCTGGACCAGCAGGCGACGCAGCTGAAGTTGGTGGAAGCGGCGGCCGAGGCCGGCGTCCCTTATGTGCGTTGTTCATCGTCATCTAACCCACCTACCTACAAGAAGACCATCCTCCTCCTCCTCCCCCTTTTGATTGCCCAAACAAGAAAATCCCCTCTAACCCCAGTGTAAACTTCAGGTCCTCCCCAACGAGTGGACTGTCGACATGGCCGACGAGAAGCTCGCCGACGACGTCTTCTTCAGCGGCGAGCGCGAGATCCGACGGCGCGTCGAGGAGCTCGGCGTCAGCGCGTGGATGGCCGTCATCACGAGCTTCTGGTACGAGCTCAGCCTCGGGCTCAGTCCGCTGTGCTACGGGCTGGACTGGCCCGGGCGCACCTTCACTTTCTATGACGAGGGGGACGCGGAAGGTCAACACCATAGTGAGTAACCACACAGAGTCTATTCTTCCCTTCTTTCCCGCTTTCTTTGGGAAGTCGCTTCTGCATCTTGGGGTTTTTCTTCTTCTATCCTTTCCCCCATTCTTCTCTAGGAAGCCTCCTCCTTACCATACCTTCCATCCCAAGACTAATCCGCACCCCACTAGACCATGCCACAAAACGGCCGCGCCGTAGCCAACCTCCTATCCCTGCCCATCCAGTCCTCCGGCGACGAGCCGTCTCTGGAAAAGTACAAGAACAAGTTCGTCTACGTCTCGTCCTTCCTGATCAGCCAGAGGGACATGTTCGAGTCGGTGCTGCGGGTGACGGGGACCAAGGCAGAAGAGGACTGGACGCTGCGGCACGAGGACGTGGCCGAGCGGTACCAGGACGGCATCAAGGCGCTGCAAGCAGGCGAGCGCACGGGGCGCATCCAGTCCCTCTACTCCCGCATCTTCTTCCCGGACGGCTCGGGCAACTTCGAGGCCCGGCGGGGGCTCGACAACGACGCCCTGGGACTGCCCCGGGAGGATCTGGACGAGTGGACCCAGGTCGCCATCAAGAACGCCGAGGCAGGCATCAAGTACGGCCCGAGCAGCAGCGGCAGCTGAAAAAGAGTTTCCAAGAAAAGAAAGCATGGGAAACGCTACACTTTATCGAGCGAACTGTAAATTAGGAATGATGGATGTCGTTGAAGCTGTGTCTGGCTCATTATTCAATACTAAACTAACATTATTCGTGTATTCACACGTGTTATAACCACTTCTACACCTGGCTGGATCTTCCACCCGGTGTGCTCGACCTTGTAGTATAGCAGCCCATAAATGTCCCCGGGTCCAGTGCGAAGTACATAGCCCCTGCAACTGTACTGGGATCCATGGACATGGGAGGCCAATCCACCAAGAACGACCAGGTGATCACGACCAGCATCTGCGATAAGATGGCAGCAGCGAACCAGGTGCATACGAGGTGCGCCGTCGACGCTTGCAGGTCCTTGGAAGGGACATTGGCCAGCAAGATCGGCAGCACGTCGGATAGAATCGCCGTGAAAGCCACAAGACCCAGGTAGCCCTCGGGACGTCGCCATTTGCACACTTCCCATAGCCCAGAATACGCATTGGTGGGCGGGGTTAACACCGGCGCGATGTCGTAACACTTGCGATAGAGCCGGTAAGGGCTGAGGAACGCGACAGCTAGGGGACACAGTTAGTAAAGGGTATACATATATGTCAGTTAGGCGACATCATGTACGGGTGAACTTACCATTGAAGAAAGTGGCCCAGAAAAGGGAAACAACCACACCAACGCCACAAAACAAGAACCGAACTCCAAGCGAATCCCCATCCATGAAGTGATCAAACTTCGAATTTGCTCCCGTGCTGATATATACGAGTGAGGTGATGAGCAGAGCGACCAGCAGCAGAAGAGCAAGTAGTCTGCCCCAAATGCTTAGTACGTAGAAGGGCATGGCTTTGCTCCGCCTTCCCAAGTTCTTCTTGCTGAAGCCGACGCTCCTTTTCTTGCTCTTCAATAGACTTCCCGCGTCGTTCTCGACAACTATTCCATATTCCCAACCGTAGGTGTCGTACCATCCTTTGAGGCCGAATCTCCGTTGACCAAAGGCCTTAATGGCGTCCTTGTTCGTGATGACGCCGCTGTTCTTCGGCTTGAGTCTCTTTATCAGAGCGCAAAACTTCTCATTCGTGGCAAGCAGTCCCATCACCTCCATACTCCAGGGGTTCTTCCAGACTCCCGTCTTCCACTTCCGCAGCGTTATAGCTGAGACTATGGCTAGAAGCATCATGATGCTGAGCAGCGCGATGGCGATGCTCACCAGAGTCGGGGAAGCCTGTAGCACCACATTACAGTCTGACGAAGCCGCCGTCCGTGGCGAGCAGTCAGGTCCTTGGACCGATATACGAAAGGCTTCGGCGCTGAGGGGTATAAGCACTGCGTTGATCAGAAGTAGCAGGCCGGTCACAGAGAGCAGCACATGGTGTCTCATCAGTGACTGCACACCTGTCACGAACCCCAACAGACTACTTGACTGTAAGCAAAGCGAGTCGACGGTTTCGGCGCCATGTTTGATCGTCAGCGCGTGGAAAGGCTGGTATAGCTTGGCGGTTTGGTCAAGTATACGGACTGGGACCGAGACTGCGACAGCTAGGAACGGGGGCAAAACGAGGCCGACAAAGTAGTCTTTAGAGGACAGGTTCAAGCCCGCCATATTTGCCGAGGTGAGGCTATCGTGGGAAGAGTTGCTTGCCACCGTAGGTGTAACTATCATCAAACTCGTACTCGTCACCGGCTCCCACATGGTCTTGGTTTTGGTAGGGACACCATTGGGATCATACAGCGTTGTGATTGCTAAGGTTTCAGTGAGTATCTCGGTCGTTGTGGCAGTAGCACGGCCAAAGGCATCTACCATTATTGACGTAGTCGTCTTTGATGCGTATGTTTCGGTGGTGTAGCCTCCGCGCCCATTCGTCTTGGTCCGGACTCTCCACTGGTTCTGGTGCCACGCAGTTCCGGTACTGGTCGGCCTTCCCTCGGCATCGGTATAGGTTCTCAAGAACGGCGCCATATTCACGAGTCTACTCTGTGTCGCGGTGGGGCTACCCGCTGTGTCTGTCAGGGTTGTGTATATCCAGGTCATAAAATTGCCGGTTTCTGTCCAATCGGTGTAGACAATCGTGGCTTGGGAGACCACCTTCTGGACCAAGTCCAATGTTGTGATGCGTTCTTGCGTGAAGATCGCACCTACAGGGTCCTATCATCCAGTAAGTAATAGTGAAAAGAGTCAACATCGATTATAACTTACCGTCGTGGTCTCGGTCGAGGTACTCGTCATTGTGGAATGCTGATCTACTTTCGTAGCCACTACCACTGTGATAGTGTGCGGCGGGACAGGCGTATTTTCCGGCTTTTTTAGCTGTGGCGGCGGTGTATGTAGTGGTCGGAGAGGTCCATCTTCCGGCTCCTTCTGTTCTGGTGGTGGTGTATTCTCGGGATTATCCGGTTGTGGTGCTGGAAGTGTGATCTCGGGCTTTTGCTGCTGTGGGGGCGGTGGCGGAGAATCTGTGTCTGGAAGCGGTGTTGAAACTACTCCAAGAACAGGCGGTGGCACCTCATCGGGCTGCGAGGTTGCCAGAAGCAGTAGCGTTGCTGAAGATGTAATACTCGCCGCCGGAGGAGGCGTCGGCTGCTTCTGTAAAGCAAGTGTGTTGCCGGGTCGGGGTGTTTGGTCGACAGGAGGCGTGGCACTTGGCCTTGGAGGCGGCGGTGGCGGCGATTGGTCGATGGGAGGCATACTGCTAGCTGGTGGGGAGTTGGGCCTAGGGGTCGGAATTTGGGCTGGTGCGTCCGGATCAGGATTTGAAGGTCTAACCGGAGGTTCTGGATTAGGTGTTGGAATCCGAACTGGTGCGTCCGGATTAGGGGTTGGAGTTTTAACCGGAGGTTCTGGATTAGGGGTTGGAGTTTGAACTGGAGCGTTCGGTCCAGGTGATGGGATTTGGACTGGAGGGTCTGGATTGGGTGTTGGTCTTGGGGTTTGAATTGGAGGGTTTGGATTATCCTTAGGCGAGTCGCCGGGAGTAGGCTTTGGTGGAAGTTGATGGCCCGGCTTCGTCTCAGGGCCTGGATTTGGGACTGGGGTTGGAGCTGGGGGATTTGGTTGATCGTTAGGTCTGGAAGTAGGCTTTGGTGGAGGTTGTTGGCCTGGCTTCGTCTCAGGGTCTGGAGTTGGGGCTGAGGTTTGAACTGGGGGATTTGGTTGATCGTTAGGTGGATCGTTGGGAGTAGGCTTTGGTGGAAGTTGATGGCCCGGCTTCGTCTCAGGATCTGAATTTGGGTCTGGATTTGGGTCTGGATTTGGGCCTGGATTTGGGTCTGGGGTTGGAACTGGGGGATTTGGTTGATCCGTGGGTTTACCGTCCCCAGGAGCGGACTGCGGTGGACGTTCATGGCCTGGGTGATCTGCAGTTGGGGCCGGAGTTTGAAATGTAGAGCCTGGATTTTCAGGTTCCTTGGGCGTTTCACCGCCGGGAGTAGGCTGCGGATTACCTATAATAACCGTTTCGCGTGTCGTCACAGTAGTTTCCGTCGCTATAGTGGCCGTTATGGTGGAAGTGCAACCCGGAATTTGTCGCGGTAAGAAAGCCGTCACAGGGGCCGCACCCCTTTCCCCTCGCCCCCCAAGCCCACGGCCGAAAATGTCACCCAGACCATGAGGCTCACCTCCACGTCCGTCAGGACCTCCGCCACCTAGGTTAGAAAGATCACGAGCCTGTATTGTGAAGGCTGGGAACATCGTGAAGGTCTTGGTAATTGTCAGTACTGTGGTTTCAGTACACACCGTCCCGGGACTCTGGTCACCTGGTTGTGGATGTGGTAGCAGCGTCCCCGAATCACCTGGCGTTTCCGTAGGCGATGGCGTTTCCGTAGGTAATGGCGCTTCCGTAGGTGATGGTGCTTCCGTAGGCGGTGTCGCTCCCGTAGGCGATGGCGCTTCTTTAGGTGGTGTCGCTTCCGTAGTAGGTGGCTTGTCCGTTGTTGTTGGCTTGGGAGGGCTTTCCTTGGGCGGGTCGCTTGTGGTAGGTGAGGTCGGGGGTATCTGCACTCCTCCGCCATCTCCGTTTGTGGGCGTTGGCTGGTTATCCGGGGAGGTTTGAGGAGGCTGTGGCTGCTTCCCCGGTAGTGACCTTGATGGTTTTGCATCACCCGGCTCAGGCTTTGGGGGACTGGGGTCTTGCATCGGCGGCGTGGTGGGGTCTGCCACATCAGTAGTTGCGGGACCTCTCCCAGGGGTTGGAAGTGTCTGAGCAGATGTGCTGTCGACCGGAGGGGTAGCAACCGGGGCCGGCTTGCTGGATTCTTGCGGCTGTCCTTCGTCCGGTTGTGCTTGTCCAGGTTGCGTAACGTTGCCACTCTGATCAGCGCGGCCGACTTTCACGGAGATCAATGAGGCGAGGCCAAATGACCGGCCGGAAACCAGACCTCGCAACCTCAGGCCTGGCACAGTATCGTTATGGCTACTTGGAGAATTCGGAGAGCCTAACAGTTGGTCCTCGGCGGGAAGAACCTGTGTGGAATAGACTGTTAAGCCAAGTAGGACCCCCAGCAGCAGCAAGAGGACCAATGAGAAGGAGCTCTTCAAGACGAATGGCCTGTAATCAGCGAAGTTTCGCATAGGCCTGTTGGTGGTTGGAGAAACCCTCTTCTCATCGATGCCGACAATTGGTGTCTCATAAGCGCAATAGAAGAACTTGTCCTTGTCATCCACAAAGGTAGACTCTGTGGGCACATCGCTCTGCTTGCTGAGACTGGACGGCGCTCTCGGCCCGTAGTACTCGACATAGGTGCCCGCTAGCTCAGCAATGTTGATTTCCTGAAACTCTTCCGGCGGTGAGTTCCAACTTCCACGGACAAGACGGGATGAAGCAAGTGACGCCGCGTATTCGTGGTGGTTTGGAACGGATTCATATTGCTGGTCTTCGTGAGTAAGTGAGGATTGTCGAATTACTTGTTGGACCTGTTGCTGGAATCGTGCCTTCGCTGATAACCTATGCCCGCCTAACTGGCCTTCTTCACCTGCCTCGACCTCAGTCTCGTGTTCATGGCCATGTTCATGATCATGCTCGTCCTGGGCCAGTGGAGCAAAGCTGCCACTGCGGCCCTGGTGGTGCTGCGACGGCACGCGGCGCATGGCGCAAACCAAGTACTATTCGCTTATACCTGTCAGGCAACTATAGTATTTCATGGCGTGGCCCCAAAGATGTCCATCTCGTAGCAAAGCGACCGGGTAATTTTCGCTTTGTCACTCGTGTTGACGGATTCGAGAGGGGATAGCTTTCCGGAAGGCTCGACTCAGCGAGATCTGGACTGACTGCCCGGATGGGTGGGAATGGCAGGTAGGTATGCACCGCCGTTGAGTGCCCTTCCCACCCATGGCCGAACCAAATGCCATATGGTCTAGCCCATGGGTGACGGATATACGGTATGCGCAAATGCAGTAGCGCACCCATGGCTTTCTCTCTCTCTTCTGACAATGCCACACCCCCATGAGTAGAAACTGTAGGGACTGAGTGAGGGTGTGTGGCCCAGGCAATATGGGATGCCTGCACGATGACCAACGCACCAATGGGCTTCTCGGATATGTACAGGCTTTATACTGACAGCCCCCAAACTCGTCCCTATCCGGATGGTGGGTGAGAGCGGGGTTGCATTTCTCGTCCATAGGATCTTACCACATCAACCGCAGAATCGGACAGGCTTTCCTTATTCATTGCTTCCTATTCTGCACTGGTGGCGTGATGGCAAACCAGCCATCTGCGGATGTCTCGTCTCATTCGGGAGTTGGGCCCAGAGTGTCAAGCCCAAGTTCTCCCATAGAAGAATCGGTTTATCATGCAGCCCGAATCTCACTGCATAAGTGCCAACAGTCATGAGGAGGGGTTTAGATTTTGCAGAAATGGGCTCACAGATCGCGGATTAGGTAGACAGATCAGCGGGATTGACAGGGCCAAATTCGAGTGAGGCTCGGTAGTCGCCTGGGTGTGCTATAGTTGCAGTAGGTTGTGGTGTTTAGCATGCTGGTCCAAGGCTGTCTTGTCCAAGACCTGCTGACATGGGAGCGGTCCGGTTCAACGACTTCAAGGAATCCATTGTTTGCCGTGTTGATCACAGCTGTTATCTAAGCAACAGGAACATCCGATACAGCTGATGTGGGATTTCGCAACGAGCAGATGGTGGGCAATTGAACTGTTACATGATGAGAGCAGAAGTTGGCTGAGAACGCCAAGAGCTAAGGGCGGACGGACGGACGGACGGACGGGCCTCCAACGGCAACAGTGCCAGTTTTGTGACACCAACCAATTGACCAACACTAGTTTACACCATCTAAAGCTCAATATCACAGCAATGTACAACACAAGCAAGGCTTCGTGAACGGGCATTAGTGATTAAGAAACTAACTAGGTATTCAAAGAACGAGAGAGGTATGTATATAAAGCCCGGTTATTTTAAATACACAACAATCTTTGGGGCCGCAAAACTGGTCTTTACACCAATGAACCCAGCGATTAGATGAGGAAAGCAGCAACACCAGCGGCCGCCGCAGCAAAGCCGACGCCGTAAGCGGCCGCACCAGCAGTGGGCACGGAGCTGGGCGCGGCCATAGTGCTGTTGGAGGTGGTGTTCATGGGGACCATGACGGGCTCGTAGGCCGGGTCGCACGTGCCGTTGGCCATGGGCGAGATGGGGCAGGCGCCGTCGATGCAGATGCTCTGCAGCTGGGGGCCCTGCGCCTTGATGGCGGTCGCGGGCGGCGCGCAGCGGTAGCCGAAGAGCTGGTTGAGCGCCATGCCAACGGCCTTGACGTCGGCCTCGGCCACGCCGAACGATGCGGCGGCCATGCCCACCTGCTGGATGAAGTACCCGACCTCGTACGGGTTCAGGTCCATGAACTTGTGCACCTTGTACATGGACGACGCCGCCGTGTAGGCGTCGAAGCCGGGCATGCCCTGCTGCGAGCAGCCGAGGAGAGAGCCGAAGAACTGGTACAAGTGGGTGAGGAGGAAGCTGGAGAGGGATACTGGTCAGCCATGCCCCACAATAGTTGGAGGTTAAGAGAGGTTTGCATGTCTTACTATTGCTTCGAGTTCATGTCGTTGGCGGGCATGTTCTTCATCAGGGGCTCGGCGGCACCACCGTCGAGGAAGTTGATGGAGACACCCTTGCTGCCGCCACGGTTGCTGGAAGCCAGCTCGCCGTTGAAATAAGGCAGGAGGTTAACGTCGGTGCCTTCGTATTTGCCGGCGGCCAGGATACCGGGAACCTTGATGCCAACATTGGGCATGGTGTCTGTGGAGGATGGTATGTTAACGACCGCTGCTAGCTTGTGCCCGGGCGATTACCTGGAGGAAATCCTAGTCAAAGAGACTTACAGTTACCGATGACAACAGTGTTGACGACCAGAGTCAGAAGAGTCAACTGGTTCTTGGCCGTGTTCTCCTTCAACAGGGCAGTGGTGTAGTACTCGCAGATAGAAGTGTCCGTAGGGCGCTGAGCCTCGGCGACAGTGGCGGCCGCGGCCACTGCTGCAATCTTGGAGAAATGCATTTTATAAGTTGGAGGGGTTATAAGATGCGGATGAACTATAGTCTTCAGGGAATCAAGAGAAGATGCACACAGAGCTGGAATAGGAACTCTTGAAGACGGCGGGCGATGCCCAATGTTATAAACACTTTGCCGCTTGATACGTATTGCGATACTTCCCCTGCATTCTTCCAGCTAATCTCCTGTCGTGCTAAGCTGCAGGCCTAGTTCGGAAGACATGATAGCCGGCTAGGACACGGGCAGCGCGAACATCTACGATGATGTCGATCGCGGGGGGCGCTTGTGGTGCCTGCCAACCGGGTTGTCTCTCGTCAAAGTCGTCAAAGTCGTCAAAGACAAGCGCCCAATCCAGTAACAAGCAAGCAAGAATGTCAGAGTTCCTCTAGCTACATTCCGCACGACTATAGCGTCTTTTCTTCTCGACCGTACCTACATTTACTTACGCTAATCGGAAATGGCAAAATTCTTCAGGGGATCCTCTCTGTATCGTGCGTATGTATGTATCCTGTCTCGATAGTTGCTGTCTCGACGTTGCCGTCTCGACATTGCTGTCATCTAAGACATGAGACATGACAGCAAGCTTACCCGCCATCTCGGTACTGAGTATGTATCCCGCTAAGATCGCGGTT
This sequence comes from Apiospora phragmitis, assembly GCF_038363925.1. Lineage (NCBI taxonomy): Eukaryota > Fungi > Ascomycota > Sordariomycetes > Amphisphaeriales > Apiosporaceae > Apiospora > Apiospora phragmitis. The sequence goes on along the minus strand of NW_027117400.1, from coordinate 3,316,349 downwards.
GTAGCATAATTACAGAAATTCTCGCTCAGATTTGCTCACTGAGCTATGCAAAACAGGATATCGATCGCGCCGTTCTCCCGAAATCTTGGTAAATAGACACCGGATGGCATTCTGCAAGGGACAAAAGTCAAGACTAGACTGCCGCCCGGGACCAATGAAGAGGCTGCAAATTCCAATAGTCACCCCTAAAGAAGATGGTTCGTGGTGGACTAGCCAGCCGCTAGCTTACCCCGGATGTTGACCACTCCGGCGGCAAATCCCCTCCCGGCCCTGGAATGACTTATATACGTGGTAGATATGCAGCAAGCAGGAGAAGCTCATTTCCTTTCTAGGCCGACAACACGGCGCTTCGAGCCTAGATCGTTCAGACACGAACCGGAGACAGTAGGCTTTCTTTTCGATGGCCCGCCGTCTACTAATCACCAGCTTAGACTGCGGCCGCATTCATCCTTCGCTACACCCCAGTAGCAGTAGACTGGGGGCTAGTTAACCACCTTGTTGGATGATGTCATCGTTCATCAGAGACTTCTCTTCTATACACTCTAGATGCTTATCCATATTGTTTTGCTTATCTCATGATAGGTGTGTGCCTCCAAGTCAGGGGGCCAGACTAGTAATTAGAGACTCGGAATTTGCAGCTGGAATGACAGTTGGCACATTTTCCATCCCAATTACCTTTTTCCGGACTTGCGAAAATTCCTAAGCGGTAAATGATATAATGATATCCAATATCCCCCTTCAAGCGCGGGAAACCGGCAGCTCTGGCAACTCTCTTGTTCTCCTTTGTGCGGATTTCCACAGACGGTCTTCTCCCAACCATGGAAGCACAAGTTTCTTCAGAGGCTCCCTCAGAAGGAAGATATCTTCTGTCTTTTGAACACCACAAGAACATGGACTGTTTATATGCCCCATTGGCAGAGCGAGAGCAAGAGAGAAAGTAGTATACGCCACACAAGGTATCGTACTTACAATACCCGCCTTGCTTGGTAGATTCTGCCCTGTCCCACCACGGAATCTGCCTGGCCGGGTCATTTCGAGATGGCTAAGTAGGGAAAAGGAACCTAGTAGCATGATGCTCATTCATTGCATTTCGAACCACATGATGGGAACTGGATACTGTTCTTTTTCCCTTGAGTTAAGTCCAATCTCCTAATCCTATATTGCCAGAAGCAATTGCCATAAGGATAAGTGCATGGGTAGGTACTCGGAATTGGCTCACAGGTACGAAAAAGAGGGGGGAAAGATGAGATCGAAAATAGACTGCCCTCACTGGTGAAACTTCTGCTCCTCGGCCATTGCCACGTCTATTCTAGAAAATCCAGTTTCCAAAAGGAATACTATGGAAGATCAACAAGCATCCTGGATATCACAGATTTATAGCAGTCCCAGCCACAAAGCACCCAAGCCCTAGCCACAACACCCCACCTAGCAATTGGGAACTTGGCAGTAGCTCAGTGAGAGAAAGCCAGCCCACCTAACATTTACCCCCACCACCCCAGCCGCATCATCATCATCACCACCACCACCATTCGTCCTCCGAACACCCACATTTCCACTTGCTACTACTATTTACTACCTGACCTACCTACCTTACGTACACACTTTTAGGTTAGCAGGTATATGGCCAGCAACCACAGCACAAGACCGCCGCCGCCGCCCGAGACCCTCTACACCTCCTACCCCTTCCCGACCCTGAGCACGAACCCGCGCGACCTCGCCACCATGACCGAAGCCACCTTCGCCAAGCAGTTCCTCGCCGCGCTCGACAGCCGGCCCGTCAAGGTGTCGGCCGACCACGTCGAGGACCCGCGGAGCTACCCAGCTCGCAGCGCCGTAAGTTCCTCTCCTACTCTCCATTGCCTGTCCCTTCTTGCTTCCCTCTTATTCCATGCATACCTCCTTTTGACTAACCACCAACTATAATAGTACACCCTCCCCCGCCCCCCGAAACCCATGAGCAAGCCCCAAGGCCGCAGCGGCGCCGGCGCCGGCGGACCCCCGGGCTCCGAGCGCTCCTTCTCCGTTGTGATCAAGTCGCTGCGCAACCCGCCGCTGGACCTGAAGCTCACGTCGCAGACGCCCAACACGTCAATGCTGGACCTCAAGGCCGCCGTGGCCGCCGAGCTGGCCGGCAACGTGGCGCCCGAGAAGATCAAGATGCTCTACAAGAAGAAGCCCCTCGTCGACAGCAAGGTCCTGAAGGAACTGGCCGAGGAGAGCGGTCCGACCACCCTCGAGTTCAGTGTCATGGTGATTGGGGGCGCAACGGCTGCTGCTACCGCCGCTTCCTCCGCCTCCGCTCCAAAGATTGCCGAGGCTGCACAGGCTGGTGTCGCCCAGGGTACTAGTGGCTCTGAAACTCTAGAGTCGCCTGAGTTTTGGGACGATCTTAAGGGTTTCTTACTACAGCGGGTACGGGATGAGAAGGAGGCTACGAAAGTATTTGATACGTTCCAGACCGCTTGGAAAGCAAAGGGATGAGAAAGAGCAACATTTTGAGATCCAGTAATGAATTGACGAAAAAATGCCGGGGCAAGCGCAATATTATGCTCTACATTCCAGCCTTGGGTGAAGAGGGTTGTTTTTGTTTTCTCTAATGCAGGGACTGACCCTCCCCAACCAACATCAAATCTAGAAACTTGTGCCGCCTCGAGAGAACCCAACTTGACCACGGTTTCTACATTGCCTCCATCCTATAGTAGACCGACAAAGAGCCTAGCCGTCCAATCTTCAGTCCGTAACGGGCCGCCTGGGGGGTTGGTTTCGTAAACGTCGTAGACTTCCCGCAAAGCATATGCTCCAGCTGCAACTTTGTATCACGTAAAGAGATCTCAGTTCATCCAGTATGTTCTTGGTATCTCTTGGAGTGTTGCTATGTCAAGCTCCTTAACCGGCCAGACCCTTGCTGACGATCTTGAGCACGGTGTCGTACTCAATATCGTCCTGGTCGTTGGCCTGCAGTTCAGTGGCGATGCCGTTCAGGGATCGCTTCAGGGCCTCCTTGGACGAGGCGTACACCATCTTGGCCTGCAATGAAAAGGGTTAATTCACTGGCGGAGACAGGGGCGAGCGGGGGAGCCACAGAGCGGCTGATAGGCAACATACCATGACACCGGCATCATCAGGCGACCAGGCAATGAATGTGATCTTGTTGCGGGCACCCTCACCGGAAGCGAGGTTGTACTCGAAGTCGTAGACGGCGTAACGAGGACCCTTGCCAACGGAACCCTGGTTGCGTCATGGTTAGCGGTAAAAGGAGACATGTGGGACCCGAACCAAACATACGCTCTTGGACTTGGTGGTGGCGTTGACGAGCTTGCTGCGGAAGTTCTCCCAGTCCTTGTCGTCCGAAGCCTCCTCGACGACGATCTCACGGTTGTCGTCCGACAGCTTGTAGACAATGTACTTGTACTTCTTGTTAAGCTTCAGGTCGTTGAAGGCCGTTATGCATTCCTGCGAGACGGTAGCTCTGTTGTGCAGGAAGAGTCAGCGCAAACTCTATTATTTCTTCGCGAATGGGACAAGCTCTAGCTGTTGTTGATCGTGTGCCGCAGCAAAGTCGGTCGGTCTTGGTGGGGTAGCAGCGACAAAGCATCACGGGCACACGACAGCAACAAAACAGCCAGGTTCTGTGGCAGAGGGAGGAAGACGAACCCTGATTGAGACTGCGAAACACGAGAATTAGCATTGCATGACGGATTTGGGCACAGATTGGCCGGGCGCAGCTTACCATTTTTGCTGTGGATGTGTTGTTGCGCAAAAGAAACTCTTCTGATCGGTCTTGACTGGGCTGTGATGAAGCAGGAGGCGACGGTTAGCGGGGTAGTTCAGGAGAGACAGGCCAGCAAGAGTGGATGAAGAAGGGCGGTCGGGTAGGGAGGCGGAATGGTGTCAGGAAATTTGCGGAAGGACAAATTTTGCTGGAGGCAGTCGAGGGGTTCTTACAATGGCAAGGAGATGCTTCTGCCGCCGGTCGGGCTTGATGGGGAGGGAATTTGGAGTTGAGCGGTAAAAGGTAGGTTAGAGGTTAGACAAGGTGGAAGAGTGAAAGAGTTGTTTTTAGTCCCAAGTCCAGGTAAGGTGGTCGCAATCGCATATGGAGAGGCGGAAGAGTGGGCTCGCTCGTCTCTCTCTCACTTTCTTGCTTGCTGGGTCTCCTCCTCCTCTCTCTTTCTGCTGTCCGTCTCCCCTCCAAGGAGCCAAGGTACAAGTGCCAGGACTGGGCAGGCTTACGTCTGGTTGGAGGGGTACTGGAGAGCAACGCAATAACACTACGAGTACTTTTTAACCTACTACGGACCAAGGCAGCTCTTGTCGGTCGGTGACCTGGTGGGGTCGACTTTGCTTTCAAATGTGACGCTGTGGGCGGACGTGTGGAAGGGCAGGGGACAAGTGGTCGTTGCCTCAGCAATTCGGGCCACACTGGTCTGTGCTCCGTTCAGCCCCAGAGATCGTAAGTTTTCAAGCCATGTAACACAAGTTTCCGTGCTGCTCTAGCAATACTGTTGCCTACCTCAGGTACCTACAATAGATCAGGTAGACTCGAAACTCATATATCATTCGAACGCGCCTCTGCGTAGGCTGCTTGCGTCATTCCCACCCAGCATGAGCGTTGCCTTGTTGACATCTAGACGTGCCTACGGAGCGCGTCTACCTGACGAAGAATTGGAAGAAACAGGCTGCACAACGAGATCAATACACACCAGACGTTAGTCGCAACGGGATATCTTTCATTCAGACTTATGAGGAGGATACCAAACCGTAGATATGTATAGCTAGATATAGTATAGGCCTGGCCATGCAAGTACGTGAGGCAGTACCAGTCACATTATCAACTACAGTCACTGTTTGAAATACAAGGCAGACGGGTTTTGATCATCAATGCATGCTCTCGTGTTTAGCCAAGGTCCTCTCTAGACTAAAACTATACAGCTCTGCAACGCCGACGGGATATCAACATGTAATATATACAGATAGGGGTACACAGGCGAAGAGAGGAGATGATTACAAGCCCACGCTCGTCCGTTCCTTTAAACTCCAAAAGCCAGATGCCCTTTTTGGTACAATGGAAAAAACAAATCACGCTTGTATGTTCCTTACATCATGCCACCCATACCGCCCATGCCGCCCATGCCGCCCATGCCTCCCATAGGAGGGGCAGCGCCCTTCTCCTCGGGCGCCTCAACAATTGCAACCTCGGTGGTTCCGAGGAGCGAGGCAACACCGCTGGCATCAACCAGACCAGTTCGCACGACCTTGAGGGGGTCAAGTATACCAGCTTCAATCATGTCGACGTACTCGGCCTTAGCGGCATCGAAGCCCTTGTTGAAGTCGTCGCTGAACTCGGACATGATCTTGCCAACAACGACAGAGCCCTCCTCACCGGCGTTCTCCACGATGCGGCGAGCGGGGCGGGTGATGGCGCTCTTGATGATGTTGATACCAAGCTGCTGGTCGAAGTTGGCAGCCTCAACACCCTTCAGGGCGTTGCTGGCAGCCTTAAGCAGAGCAGTACCACCACCGGGCAGGATACCCTCCTCGACGGCCGCACGGGTGGCGTTCAGCGCATCAACGAAGCGGTCCTTCTTCTCGCCGACCTCAACCTCGGAGTTGCCACCAACCTTGATGACGGCAACACCACCGGAGAGCTTGGCAAGACGCTCCTGGAGCTTCTCCTTCTCGTACTCAGAGGTCGTGGGGTCACTCATGACACCTCGGATCTGCTCGCATCGCTGAGTGATGTTGTCCTTGCTGCCCTCACCGTTCAGGATAATGGTATCCTCCTTGGTGATGGTGATGGAGCCGGTGGAGCCGAGCATGTCAGGGGTGGCCTTCTCCAGCTTGATGTCGAGCTCATCAGAGAAGACGGTACCGTTGGTCAGAACAGCCAGATCGCCAAGGATGGACTTGCGGTTGTCACCGAAGCCAGGAGCCTTGACAGCAGCAACCTGGAGCTGACCACGGAGCTTGTTCAGGATGCAGACGGCCAGGGCCTCGCCATCAATGTCCTCAGCAATGATGACAAGAGGTCTTCGCTGCTGAGTTGAAACCTCAAGGGCGGGAATGATGTCCTGGACAGCCGAGATCTTCTTCTCGGAAAGCAGGATCAGGGGCTTCTCGAACTCAACCTTTTGGGTCTTGGCATCGGTGATGAAGTAAGGAGACACGAAACCACGGTCAAAGCGCATACCCTCAGTGACCTCGAGCTCGTCGTTCATGGTCTTGCCCTCCTTGACGGTAATGACACCCTCCTTTCCGACCTTCTCCATGGCGTTGGCAATGAGCTTGCCAATGTGGGTATCGCCGTTGGCACTGATAGTAGCAACCTGGGCAATCTCTGCGCTGGTGGTGATGTCCTTCTTGTTCTTCTGGAGGTACTCGACAACGGCGTTAACAGCCGCCTGGGTACCGCGGCGCAGGTCCATGGGGTTGCAGCCGGCAGCAACGTTCTTCACGGTTTCGCCAAAGATGGCACTGGCCAGGACGGTGGCACTGGTCGTACCGTCACCGGCGGACTCGTTCGTCTTCGAGGCAACATCTTGAACTAATCTGGCGCCGAGGTTCTCGAACTTGTCCTTGAGAGTAATAGCCTTCGCAACGGTAACACCATCTGATGATAACAGGTTAGACAGGCTCTTGGACAATTAAAACATGGAAACCAATCATGAGATAGTCGTGGGGACATACCCTTGGTGATCTTAGGCGAGCCGTAGCTGGATTCTATCAGGACATTGCGGCCCTTGGGACCAAGTGTGGTGGCAACGGCCTTCGATAGAGTGTCAACACCGGCCAGCAGAGCAGCACGGCCTTCCACGCCGAACTTCAGCTCCTATTGCTCTCCGTTAGTATGACTATGAGCCCCACCGAGGGTGAGGCTGGGAAACAACGAACCTTGTGCGCAAATCGGAGCTGTTGTGACGAGCTACCGAGTCTGTACTTGGCCGCCGTGGACAGAGCCGAGGCTCTGGCCCGAGAAGACAAAGCACGCTGCATGTCTGGTAATTAAGTAGGATATAGTAGCAATAACAAGAAAAAAGAGAGACGACGTGGAGTTTGCGGAGAGAGAATTGGGGTAGAGGGAGGAGAAGACGTTTGAGTTGGGACTGGAAGAGGATTTCGTCTCTATTTTGAGGTTCGTCACGAAGCCATAGAAAATTTGGTCCCAACGGAGGAATCGGCCTAGGACCGAGCACAGCTATTGAGACACTAGCCCGTTCTGGCTTAGTCGGCCTGAAGCTCCCCCACCATAGAAACATCAAATAGAAAATCGTGGAACATCAGCATCGGGATTGACAAGAGGAACCCCCATAACCCAGCTGCTCATTGTTGCATTCTTATTAGTAATAACTGTCGGACGGCATCTTCAATGCGATATACTACGGCATCTACCATGAGCGATATCCAGGAGAACTGGTAAGTCGTAGAAGGCCTCCTCGTCGAAGAATCCTTTGGCTACGGGCGGAAGGAAGGAGCTCCGTTCCAAAGCCTTCTTTGGCCGAGTTCGCTTCATGAGCACTTCCTGATCAACACCATATCTACCTACATGTACTATCTGGCTGCGGACAGGCAATGATAGACGCACTATGCAGTTATTAGTTCAAGGACAATTATTAGACGATTGACTCTGTGCGGCCATATCATTGCTACATCCAGTTTGGAAGAGAAGCTGCTTGGGCGGTAATACAACGGTTGGTGTTGGTTGGGGCTGGTGTTGGTCTTGGTCTTGCTTCGTATAATTGCTCGCTCCCCTCATGATCCGGGCTATATTACACATATATGTCGTAGGCCAACTCCTTTGCCGTAGTAACCTGCTGCGATCCCATGCGTCACCGTGATGGTAGTGTTCTTGTCCAACTGCGGAGGTCCACCTTTGACCGCATCACCGCCGACCTCCGCATTGGTTCGGGCTTGTTATTAACAGCCCGTCTGGTGAAATCGCTTACAAAGCGGATTCGGGGTCGCGTTCAGCTGAGCCGCTAGGCGGAAACAGGCGTGTATATGTCGGCAGGATTCATGGCATTCCTCGATCATTGGCAAGTTTTGGCACTGACGTATCATTGAAATACTCTGCACCACCAACTCGATATCAATAGATTCATTTCATCATGCTCGGTCGCGTGCTTCTCACGCTCGACTCGATCGGTCTGCTTTTCGGGGCCGTCATGGCAGATATGGGCCCCACGCATATGCAGAACCCTAATTGGCCACCCCATGCCAAGTAAGCATCTCGAGGAAGCACCCTCTAGGATCCATCCCTCCATCAACTTTGTAAGTCCGTCACTGATAACACGTCTCACATTATGTTTGGGGGGACATTCCATAATGCGCAAAACATCAGCCTGTCGGTCATCCTTGGGGTTGCCGCGCTCTTCTACACATGGCGCAAGCCCCTCACCCCACGGCTCCGGCGCGAATACATGGGCATCAGCGCTTTCACGGGCTCTGTTTACTGGGCGGCCGGGCTTGCGGCCGTCTTGTTTCCTGGGGCCATGGGGCTTGATCCCGAGTTCGGCGGGCCGGGCTTTCCGCAAGCTCCGGTGTTCATTGGGTTTGGGCTGTCTGGCCTCATTGGCAGTTGGCTCGAGGCTTGAAGCTTGAACGGTGGGAGAGGACTTGAACGGTAGGAGAGGACTTGCACACCTATGGCCTAGTGGTGTTTTGTTGACCGCCACAGGCACAAGAAAACACGGTTGGGTCAAGAGGCATAGCGTCATTGTAGGATGACAGCCAAGGGAGGAATTGGGTTTCAAGCCAGGTAGGATCAGGACTTGTGGCTCAAGCCGAGAGAAGGAAGAATGGTGCTAAGTGCCGATCTTGCGGGCCTGCCCGTTTGAAGATGCCATATGGGATTTAGTCGAGATGGGGGTCGGCTTAAAGCGACACAAGCTTTTTGTCAAAGGCATCCGGCCAGTTGGGATTCCAATGTCTTAGGGTTGTTCTCCAGCTTACGCTTACTGACGGGAAACAATCCTGAAGGGATCAAACCCAGATACTCCGAGTTCAGCATATTTCCCAACTTGAATTGAGACAATCTTCGTTCTCTGGCATCATATTGCGACATCACCTTGCCTGTTGTTACTTATGTCGACAGCACTTACGAGGCCATCTCGCTCCTCTTCAGATAATATACCCTCAGATGACTCTTCCGTCGTTCCGTTCAACATCGACGCTCAGATGATAGGTTTCGTTAGTTTAATTGTGCCGTCAGCTTCGTAAAATCTAGTGCGCAACGCCTCCTTTCAGGGGGGGGTCCTTTCAGTTAAATTTGGCGACCGGGGATTCTGCCTCTGCTACTACCTATTTATTTCTCCGTGTTCCGTCTCAATTTGATCCAGGGCCCTATTCGTGCTTGGGGTTTATCTTATTTTATTTACTTCTTGCCCTGCTTGTCTCCTGCTTTCCAGAGCCTGCTTACCATGTCCGGATCTCCCGACATACGTTCAAGCAGCCTACATCATCGGTGCAAGCTCTAAAGACTCGACAGCAGCCGCATCGAGGCGACAGACGACAACTTTTGCATCAGCCTTCCCACGTTCTGGGGCAGAGCTAAGGAGACCTTGGCAAGCCTCAATCCTCGCCACATCCTCATCCGTCTTGGCAGTGCCTCGAAGGCCGCCGCCCGTTTTGAAGGCCCAACAGCCGCAAGCATGCTTCCCAGCCACAAGTCTCTGATCGTTTCTTCAGAAGAATGGACCGTGGCCGTTATATCATTTTTGTCCATCATGGCGATTCGTGGAACCTATCGACGATGGCCGCAAATCCTCGGTAGTGTCGCTATTCTTTATGTTATGGTGTATGCTTTACCGAGCCGGCTATGGCTCTTTGATCTCGGCGCATCGTACCTGAAGGTCTTGAAGTGGACACCCGGAGGCGGCAATGCCGGTCTCGGAAAAGGCCCGAGGATTGTGGTGTTTGGCGGAGGGGATGTCGCCACTCTCAATCAAGCGCCGGGTGACCTCGACGGTCAGAGTACATCTTGGACCGAGACACTTTGTCGAGAAGTATGAAGCGTGTACAGACTGAAGATTATGGCGATGGGACTAACATGAACACAGCTAGGCTGCGCATCTTATCTGTCTTACATCCCTCCTATTGACAAAGAAGGAGGATCGGCCGTATCCAATCTTGTCTATGAAATGACGTTGAACCGCACACTTGCTTCGAGAAACGCCACGTCCGGTGCCGCCTACGACTATAGCTGGTTGAGCACTCAGTACCCCACTCCTCTTCACCTACCCGATCTCCAACAGCAAGTCGATACATTTCTTGCCTCTGAACCCGCCGCCCATCCGACACAAGACACCCTCTGGGTATTCGATTTCGGCTTCTGGGACGTGTGGCGCCTGGCCGCCTTCCCGCAGGACATCTCATTCCAGCTGATCGAAGTGCTCGCATCCGTCATCTTCCAAGAGATCGACCTACTCTACCAAGCCTCCCGGGAGGGCAAGGCGGACCCCTACGCCAAACAGCCCGCGAAGTGGCGAGCCAGACGACGCATGCCAACCGCCTCGGACGAAGACGCCAGTAGCAGGCCGTTCCGGGTGCTCATCCCGCGCCTCTTCGACGTGTCCGTCACCCCGGGCTTCGAGACGGCGCGCTTCCGACCCCCGCCACCCCATACCCGGGCCGACGAGTCGCGCAACGCGGCCTATCTGACCAAGCACTGGGACAGCTGGATGGACGGGATGACGGAGCGTTGGCTGGCGATGAACACGCCGACCGTCGAGGTGGCGTCTACTAGTGCGCACTTGGAAGAAGACGACGATGATGAAAGCGACCCCAACATGCTACATGGGATCGGCTCGAGGCGGGAAGTCATCAACCCCAACGTATCTAAGTACCTGTTGGAACTTATAGCCGACCTACAGCTGAAAGACTCGGGGTTCGAGGACAGCAGGGGTATGGGAACGATGCCCGCAGACGAGGCGTTCGGTTATGTGGAGGAAGCCTGTCTGCGGCCGAACACCACCACAACAGCAGCAGCCTCCGGCACTATGGACGTGGTACCCTGCACAGAGGTTGAGGAGTATCTGTTCTGGGATGATTTTACTGTAGGCCCCCGGGCGATCCGCACCATCGGGGAACACGTCAAAGACCTCGTCGAACGGCACGTCGAGGTCGGAGCGCCATGGCTGAAGAAAGCTCATGTGCATTACCGCGACTAAGCGAGGAAGCCGGCCTCTAAACACCAAGATTTTATTTCAACACTATCAGCGAATATACGTTTCAGATACAGCGAAGATATTAATTAGTAATTAAGAGAAGTTAAGCTACTCCATGGCCTGCGGGTTATTTATTACCACTACTCACTGTAGACCTGCTCTATCAATACCATACGGGATCCCAGAAAGCATTAGCTTGACCCAATTAACATTAATGCGTTACCACTCCCGTAGCATGCATCGTGAGAAATCTTGTTCGCTGGGCTGGCAGCATCTATTATTCGAGTTTACCCCCATTTCTCCCCCTTTTTCTCTATTGCACGCCCGAACCAAAGCCCGCAACTGCATGGAGCCTCGCCATCACTAGCGAAGGGTCAAGCATAAGACATGATTAGCAGTTGCATGAGCGGGATGATTACAACAGGATAGCTGGGTGGGTGGCAACTACATTTGAACCGCTAAGGAAGGGGGAACAAAAAGTTTGGTGGAGGAGCTTGTTGCTGAACATACTGTCTTTTTTCGAGGAGGTGAATCAAGATTACTAGGCTCCTACCCACTTCAGACACCCGAACCATGAAGGTGCCACGGATTTGCTATGGCGAGATCCCACTGTGTATACGATTCCTCAGTCACCACCTCATACGGGATTTACTGTGGGGATACGTCCCACTGTGAAAGATTGGCTCATAGTGTATACAGAATACTCGCCACCACCGTGTTCGAAACCGCAACGTGGTTTCACTACAGATTTTGACCGCGTGACCAACCCGAGGAAGTGTATGCAGCAGTTTAACCACTCGACCAACCATAACAACGCCCACTGGGAAATTAAGTCTCTATTTAGGTACGTAAGCAACCCTCCAGCCCTTCTGTACAATGGCCGTCCCCCACCATCTGCCCCCCTATTGCTCGCTCACATTGCCTTCACTTACTTCCCTTCCTTCCAACCAAGCCATTGACTGACCGACCTGTTTAGTGGTAAGATAGCTTCTGATGTTTATTGTATCACTTCATATCACCTGTTTGTCCATCTACCTGAGATTGAGTTGCTCCCATGCTCTAGTACAGTTAATTGATGTCCTTCCTGCCCATCGAACTTTTCCCAACCGACTGAACATGAGCCACCTCAGCTCAACGGGCCTCGACGCCTTTTATTATTGCCATGCCTAGCACTGGTTCTATCAGTGCAGTGCTCATCTATATGCAGTTTGTTTATTATCCTGTGATACCAGTAGAGTAGGTACACAATTGTCCTTCTACGTTATTTGGAACTTGAGTCCGGTGTAAGCAGTGGTGAGGTGTGCCAGTTTGTCAAATATCCCATTGCCAGCCGTTCGGTTGGCAGTACACAAACTACGTGTATGTATCTAATTATCCAGCAGTGTATCGAGACACGATCATGAGGCCTAGTTCAAGGGCACCAGTGGAATAGGGGGAAGAAGGAATTATGGGTCCACCCAGGAATAGAGAAACCGTCAGCTCCGTGATCCGATGAAATAGATGCAATGGAGATGTGGCGATATAAGATGCTAATTGAATCGCTTCTTGATAATCTAGGTTGCGATGGGAGAGAGAGAGAGAGAGCAATCGACAGATTCCAATGTGCTAAAGGGGTACCGGGTGCGAACATGCACATTATCGGAGTGGGTATGGGACACCCTAGTGATAGATGGGCTTAACAGAAGAAGCGTTTCATGATACTGGGAGGAGTGTTTACCTATGCGCATGTCTTGCACTTCTCAACATGAAATGCATACACCTCGAATCCTGTATACCTCACCCGATGCATGATCCACTCGTTCTCAAGTCATAAAAAGTGTTGTGCATTTCTTTTCGGTGAGCGAGAGGCATACATAGGTAAGCAAGTACACATGTTCCACAGAATCGACGCCATAAGATTGGACAAAGGGCCAGGAGTTTCCAATGATTATATCAGATCATCCGTCTCTGTACGTCGAATCGAGTCCAGAGATGACTGAGCAAACTCATATTGGGCATTTTGCTAAACTACTCGTACAGAGGTCATGATCGCCGCTTATCGTCGCGCTTGAACAAGTCCCGCCACATCTCCCTCAGACCGTAATGAGGTGCCTTGGACTCGTACACCTCGGCGGTGTGGCCTTCGCGACCAAAGCGGTCCAGTATGCTCTTGGACTGTTTGCCCAAAGTCCCCAATGTAGATGCCGACGGCAGAGCAGCGCGGTCCTTGATAGCCTCCGCAAGCTGCGGGGCAATGTCAGCGTAGCAGTTGTTGAGCTCCCGCTCAAGGTTGAAGTAGGGCTTCTTGGCGAGCTCAGGTGCCATCAGGTTGTAGGATCGTGTGATGGTATTGAGGTTGGAGACGGCTAGCTCCATGTACGACTTCTCTACCTCGAGCCAGTCGGGATCACGGAACGGCGGAGGAAGAGGGTCCAGTTGCTGTCGCGGTTCGTTTGACGATGGGATTTGAGGGGAGGAGCTGGGATTCTGGGAGGCCGTTGTCGTCATCGACTCTGACGGTGCTTGCGGCGCTTGAGCAGCCACCACCGGATGCTCCATTTGACTGTCGGCGGCCAGCTCCGCCTCGAGCTGTTGGTGGATCTTGACCATGACGGGGTCCTCAGTCGAGTTGGTGGGGACGGAGATCTGATCAACATTGCGCTTCCGCGGATTATGTACCTCTTCCGCCAGGGCATAACGCCGAGCCTTGCGCATCTGATCTTCTAGGGACCCACCTTTGCTGGCGATTATCCGGGCAGCATGGCGTTTCCAGTCATTCCGCAGCCGGGTGCGAAAGGTGTGCGCCGTCTTGAGGAGCTCCTGCTGCTTCTCAATCCACGGCGGTACCAGATCCTGTCGCTGAATCATCTTGTTCATGATGTATTCCGTCGTATCCACGAACGGGTTGTCTGCCCGGTTATCTCGTTCGACACCTTTGCCCCGTGGGATGTTCTTGAACTGTCCTCGCGCAATTGCACTTTCGATCCGCTCGTTCGCCAACGACGCCAGCCCCGTCAGGGTGTTGGGCACCGCCCGCGCTTCCGGCCGAAACCGTTCTCGGAACTCCCTCCGCCGGGCCTCCTTGTCCTTCTCATTCAAAGCATTCTCGGAGAGGCCGAGGCCGGTGTAGGCGCTGGCCTTCTCGCGGGCGCTTGCAGCGCGCTGACCGGGACTCGACTTAGCTTCCCGCCGTAAGCGAAAATCGACTGGTTTCAGATCGGGAAGCTTCGGTTTGCCCCCGCAGCTCACGACTGAGCGGTTTGTGGGCGTCGTTGAGCATGCGCAGCACCGCATCCTCGGTCGATTCCTCGCCAGTCCACGCTGGGCTGGCGGCTGCAAAGCGTGATCCCGAGCCAGCGGCGCTCGGCATTTCTGCCTCCGCAAAGGCGGACGCATATTCTGACCGAAACTCGGCGTCCTTCACCCTCGCAAATAAGCGCTCCTTGAGCTCCTCGGAGAAGCCGGCGTCTTCGACCGCGCGGCGGCCAGCTCGTCCCCCAGTGAGCAGGGCTTCTTCGGTGGCTTCTTCGAGTCGCCGAGACATGGGCCCGGGCTCGGGCTTAGTGGAATCGGCATCCTTTCCTGAGGGTTTTGCGTCTTCGTCGGGCTTGTGCGCATTGGCGGCGCTCGAGGAGTGGCGATTCCAACGATTACGGGGATTGCCACCAATGCTGCACCGCGCCTCTTGCCGGAGCAAGGCGACGGCGCATCTTGAGCACGTGTATGGTACAGTGGCTTTGCCAGGCATCTTGTTCGTTCAAGTAACTACCCCAATACTGTACAGCATCTTCTCCTGAATTCCTGTAGAAGACGCACCTTCAACTTAAGGAAGTTGATGTGGCAAAGTTCAGTCGCAGCTCGGAGTTAAGCGATAAGATATTTAGATAATGGTAGAGTGTCGATGACGCCGATCAATTGGAAGGCCGCGCCTGGAGCTTAGGTGGGGTTGAGCCCGCTCCATCATTTTGCGCCTCCTCGCCGACAACAACAACAACATCAACATCCATCTTGGTTCCGTCTATTGAAACAGGTGATATTTCTTCATGACTCAATTCATGGGATTCCAAGGTTTCGATGGGCATGGTTTATATGATCTGTTAACCTAATGTTGCAATTGGATCTTGGGACGTCGTACGCAGCGGGTGTTGGCTGATACAGCAATACCTGACTAGCCCCTGAGCAGTTACTTACTTAGATGAAGCGAAGTGGGTGACCCAACTTGCATCTGCTTCGGCTCTTATGGTTCTACAAGTAACCGCAATGCGGTGGCTCCAACCACTCTTTACCTGTCCAACAACTGTGCAATGGCCTAGTCATGGTCCTATCGAAGCCGTATAGTTTGGGTGAACCTGACGGTATCTGCACATAAAGATGACTGTGTAAGCCCATATAACTCATAGAGAGCACAGTGAGTATGCTCATGATATACCAAGATACGATTGAATACATACCACAGCCTAAGTACGATGTTTGCGAGATGATCTCGAGCTTGGGTTACCTGACTCGGTTGCCAGTCGTCATAGTAAAGTATCTTAAGGCTCATTGACCAAGGTAAAGTGGTGCGCCTAGATTAACTACGCATGTTGCTTGTTTCTGAAGACCCGTCACCACGCACATATTAAGGTTTACTTAAAGAAGCAGATACCCGAAGTTATGAAGTCGAGCATCTCCAGCATTCTAGTGTCCCCTTCCATTGGGGTCCAGTTTAACCAGAGCTGAAGTCACTATGTCGAAAGCTGTCATGAGTAGATGTGTCTTTTGGTGAACCCCATTGGCGCTGACAACATTAGTTCCAACCAGAGAGTACCGTAGAATAGATCCAAACTCCCTATTCTTGGTTTTTCGGCGTCCAAACCTACATTCGCTTTACTGAGTTTCAAAGAAAGAATACGCCAGCCGCCTACTTGCCGTGGTAGCAAAACCATGGCAGTCCAAGACGATTACAACGACCCCCGGAAAGAAGCTTCTACAGAAGTCTGGAACACACGAAGGATCCAGACGGCATAGAAGAAGAGCGTGGCGCTTGCGAAACCGCTACTGTCCTTAATTTGAGGTCATATTTCAATTCTTACTCCGGTGACGATCATCATAACAGCCATCATCGCGAGCCGCTCCTAACACAGACCGTCTCGCCATCGCCCCCTGTTTATTACCAGCAACCTGTTCCGACACGCGCCTCGAGGATCCTCTCCAAAGCTTATGGGTGCGTCAACCGAATTTGTCATCGACCGCGGCGTAGGTAAGTCTGGACAATTCTTGTTCTAGCGGTCTTATGTCGATACATTTCACACGAGCAGAGAACAGAGGACTAATTCCAAGCCCATCAACTAGACAGCTCCGGCCCCGCCAAGCATCGTTCGCTGATGACCTTAGGCACACGATATGATGGACAAAACCTATAAATTCCAAGGAGGGTTTAGTAGAGTAAAGTTCAGTGGGTTTCTGTCTTGTAATTGGTTTAGTTAAGGCTGGTATTCTAGTCTCATAACGGTCGTTTACGCAATACTCATGTAGAAGTTAATTTATTTTACTCTATTAGGGTCAGATATCCAATATGTCAATAGTAATAAGTTATATACAAGTCGTACCCAAAAGATCTATACCAGATCCAAGCGATATTACGCAAGCTCACCATGAGTGGCTTTTTGACAGATTGATTTACCATGCCTTAATCTTCTTCATGCTGCCTTCTTCCGAAAGGGCCTTGTGCATATCGAAGGAGTTCCAGAGCAGGTGAGGCTCGTGGCCCATACCTTTCTTGAGGCATTCGAACTCGGCCTTGTCAAAGTAGCCCTTCAGGATAGGCTTGTAATCATCGTGTGCGCACTTGTCAATGATGACACGGGCTCTCTCCTTAGGCGACAAGCCGCGTACATCAGCCAGACCGGTCTCGGTCACAATGACATCCAAGTCATGCTCCGTCTGGTCAACGTGGGTACACATGGGCACGATGCAGCTGACTCCATGCGGGTCGGTCTTGGTTGGCCGCGTCGAGGGCGTGTGCATGATACTGTACTTGGAGTTTCGCAAGAAATCGGCTGATCCACCAAGACCGTTCAGCATGCGGCTGCCCATGACACAAGTGCTATTGGCGTGTGCGTAGATGTCGACCTCAACAGGAGTGTTCATGCCAATACAACCAAGACGGCGAATGATCTCGGGCGAGTTAGACACCTGCTGAGATCGCAGCAGCAGTTTGTTGTGGTACTGCTCCCAGTTATCGTAGAAGCGCTTGAAGCCGTCGGGTGAGAAGCGAATGGACGTAGCCGTAGCAAAGTCAAGTCTTCCGGAATCGAACAGGTCAAGGAAAGTGTCCTGAATGACTTCAGTCCACACCTTCAAGTTCCAGAAGTTGACTTCACTCAGGCCTCCAATAACGGCGTTGGCAATGTTGCCAATACCGGACTGGATAGGGAGCAGCGACTTGGGCATTCGGCCATGCGTAACTTCATGCTCCAGGAACTCGATAAGATGGCCGGCAATCGCCTTAGATCCGTCATCAGCCGGGGTGTTTGGTGCTGTCACATCTTGGTAGTCGGACTCGATGACACCGACGACCTTCTCGGGGTCAATGGGGATGGAGGTGGAGCCGATTCGGTCTTCGACTTCCATAACGAGGTAGGGTTTCCGGCGCGGCGGCAGATCTGTCATGGTGATATCATGAAGACCCTCGAAGTTCGGGATCGCTGTGTTGACTTCAATGATGATCTGTTGGCCGTTCAGTTAGTTCTTCGCAATGCAGATCGCATAAGTCATTAGGTTGCCCATACCTTATCGGACATCTGCACCAATTCTGGTGTGGCACCAACGGAAGCACCGGGAACAATTGAACCGTCTTCCTTGATGGCGCTTGCCTCTACTACGGTAACGTCGAGGTTCTTGTTTGGCCTGTCCTTCGTGTAAAATCCCTGAGAGCCACATTAGCTTTCCACAACGACAGAAATGATGGCGCACTGCGACTCACGTAGACCAAATCCGACGGGAACATGGACAGATGCTTGTCGAAAAAGTTGATGCGCCCCTCGTTAATACCCTTGGAAATCGACTTTCCGACTTGATGAGGGGCTCGTCGGTCAATCATGTCGAGCCCAGCCCAACGGTTCTCGGTCTCAGCACCCGAAGAGGCGCCAACAAAGAGCGAGTAGCGTAGCTGGCCCTGCAGGCTGTTCTTCTCTACGTGGTCGGCCAGAAAAGTAGGCATCTTCTTAGGGTAACCAACACCGGTGAAACCAGACCAGCCGACGTACGCGCCATTGGGGAAGTGATGGAGGAGATCGTCAGGCCGGCACAGCTTCTTCAGCATGGACGGTCGTCGGATTCGCGACTTGAGCGCCGCCGAGGCTACGGGCGAAGCCATGGTGATGTATGTGAGAATAAAAACAAGAAGAAAAGAAAAGGAGTGGAGAGTGTATTGGCTGGTTTGTTCGCGGTCGCTAGGATTCCTCAAGAGAGCATGCCAAGGTGAGAATCCCCATGGGGTAGAAGATGAGGAAGACGATACAGGAAAGAGAAATGGGAAGAAGGAAAGCGACGTCGGTCAATTTCAAGGGCAAAGTAATCATACTATCACCTCCACATCTCCACCTGCATCAAGCGGAAAGAGCGACGAACATCCTGTCGTGCGTACTGTACTTGCTGCTTAGGCGTGCAGGCGTGTTGCGTGTGTCATGCCATTTTGGATGGTGGGGCTCTCGCTCCTCGCTCCCAGGCTGCCAGGAGGAGATAATGCATCCAAGACAGCACCGTCTTTCCGAGCTTCCACCGTAGCCGTTAGCTGCCTGACGATCAATTGTGAGCATCGTCTTGACTGTTAAAGGCCCTTTGAGGACCCTGGAGCTTTGGGCCTCTTGGATAGTATCCGTATAATGTTAGGCACCCCGTTTCCTGAGTCAATTGAGCTTTTTGTCCTCTGTTTTGAAGCTCATCCCTCGATGGCATTCGGTGTACGGTACCTGAATGACGTAAATGGCGGGAGGGCACAGTAGCTTCGTCGCCATGTCTACCTCATCCAGACGCGAACAGGGTCCAGCTATGAGGCTCCACCGAATTGGCTCTCTCGGCCCGAGCACCTCCTTTTCGTCCGGCGATCCCTTTGGAGGTCAGACACACCTAACCTAGGTACTCTAAACTTGTCATAAAACGGGAACGACATGGAATAGGCATGGAACTACTGCTGACTAGGTCGATCACTTGATACAAGGAGCGGGAAGGGTCCGTAGGAGAAAAGACTGGATCGAATAAACATGCGGAATAACTATCCATTAGCCGTAAACTGGAATAAACGTCCGCCAACGCCTTGAACGTACACTTGATATGGAATCAACGTCATTTCGATATCAGGCGTGTATTAGACGTCCACGAGAGATTATTCCGTACGTATACGCCAGTAGAATTGAACTGCAGGTCAATGGTTTATTTATACCAACCAGCTTAGCATCTACGGATGTGGGGGTTACCCTTTTCTTATTCGTGGCTCATTCGCCGTGCAACAGAGAGCGATCTATCCTAGGCCGTAGAGTTCTACATGGAGATGACCACATATCGACTGCCAACGCATACTCATGACAACTCATGACAACCCTGTGACCTTTGGGGTTTTGTCCTAACCCACTCCGACAAGCTCTCATTTACGCTTCTTTTCGAGAGAGCGGATTCCTCTCTTCAGTCGATTCTGCTTTCTTGCCATCTCGACCAGCATTCCCGTGAAAAAGCCTTGCTGTTTGGCGATCGCGGCTTGTTGTTTGGCGATCGCGGCTTGTTGTTTGGCGATCGTGGCTTGTTGTTTGGCAAGCGTGGATGCTTGTGCCTCAACTGTGCCCATATCGGCATCTAGCTCGCGATACATGGCCTTGAGGGAGTCGATATCCAAATCTTGGGTCTCGTCATCGCTCTCCGACTCATGGTCTTCCTCTTTGACGAATGAGGCGTTGGAAGGCGCAACCGGGGCAGGGGCAACCGGGGCAGGAGTTGTGGCAGATGGGACGGGATCCGGGCCGCGAATCCGGGCCGTATTCTGAGCTGTATCATATGTCAGTCCTGCCTTCCTATCGAGGTATCGGGTCTGGTTCTTACCAAAGACAAGACGGGGGCTTCGCATGATTTCGCCATCAACTCTTCCCTCAATGCTTCGCAACCGGTCCAATTCTGGGGTTGTAGGAGCCGGATTGGCAGCAGTCGCAAAGTGGTCTCTGTTGTAGTAGGCCCAGTCATCGATCAACATTCCCAGGCGAGTCTTCGCCGGAGGCAGCTGGTTAGAGAGAAAAACGTTGAATCCTCGAGCCCGCAGGACATCCGCGACCAGGCGCTTGATCAGGTGACACTCTTCCGAACTGGCCACCTCTTCTCCAGCCACAAGCGGCCAACGATAGCCCAGAACCACGCGATGTGCTTGAGAGGCTTGAAAGCACGAAGGAGGCCGAACAAGACGATCAAAAGGCGTTCAACAATCTGCTGAGGATCAGGACCAGGAGTGACAAAGCCCGAGTCGTGACGGTAGACCAGAACATCGTGTTTAGCGAGAACCTTCTGGCCAAGCTCGATATCTGAGCTTCTGTAAGCCATCCACCACGGGAGAGTTTCCTCGGCCATGGTGTGTGTATTGCTACCAGTACAGATTAGCTTGGATTATGGGAAACAACGAAACATGATGCAGAAAAATACTTACACCTGTCGACGGGTGGCCTGCGGTGGTGATGTTGGTCTAGAGATTGGGGGAGAATGAACGAAGAGACTTGCTTGATCAGAAAAATTGGGCAGGTAGTACTGCTGTGTATTTACCTAGGTAATCAGGCCTTGCGATCACAACCACACCCTTACCTCACTTTTAGTTCATATTCACTTTATTTTTATTAAATAAAGCAAGAGTTTCTTATTACTTGAAAATATTATAAGCTATGCTACTTGTACTTATTACACTTTTAACGACATATGGTGCATCTAGACAGTGGACTAATCGCCTAGATGGCCATAGTCTCCCAGGGGGTACAGGATGGTGCATCTTTACAGTGGAATAATCGCCTAGATGACCATTAATGGTTTCCCAGGGGGTACAGGTGATGTCTGCTACCGTCCTCTCCGGGAGTGCTAACCTAGAAATATTATCCATATGTCATGTCGATTGCCTTCCGTATTCAGTGCTAGCTTCCCCTGGGTAGAGACGATCCTACTGATGTGTGTATGTTTGAGTGTGTTCTTGAAATTTGTCACCTCCTACCGTGAGTCCCACCCCCCTTTTGCCGCTGCCATGCTCGCTCTCGTCGTGTTCCTCCTGTCCTTCCTCGATCAGCTTCTCTATTAGATAGTCCCAGTTTAAATGTATAGTCCAAGTACTCGTTTCACCCTCCTTGATCTTATTAGACCTGGGTGAATAATAATAGCACCCTCTCCCGCGAGCTTATAGGGAAAGGGATAGGAAGAAGAAGAAGAAAAACATATGCGCATTTATTAATAAAAAATAGAGAAGAAAACGGGGAGAAAGAAAAATAAAAGTAGGTGTGCCGTGGCATTAGTTGAATCCATGCTATCGCTAAGCCTTTTGGTGTTGGTAGGTTGGATCGAACTTGAAGCCTGCCGAGGGGGGAATCACCAAGCCCTTGTCGTGACCGGCAGGTTATCCAAGCCCGCATCGTCTACCGATGGAAGCGCTCGCACCAACTACACCAGTCAACCACCTTGTTTATTGAAAAATTAAGCATTAATTTAGATACTTAACCTGTCCTACTCCCCTCAAGGCTTTTGGATTGGTCGTGCCTCACCGCCTCCCCCTATTGCTCGGCTTTGCCCGCACTTCCATTATCCTTTCAATGCATCAATGTGCTAACTGGCCTAGCCCTAAGCAAAACACATTGGTATCAGCATTTATTACTGAGGTATGCTATCTATTTATAGGTGTGCATCTTGGCCTGGCCAATTATGGCGAGCGGACAACGGAAGCAATCATGTGAAGCTGCCCATCAGGAGTTGACCTTGACTGGGAACTGCGAATTCAAGTTCCCCGAAGCAAGTCTCTCTCACTTGTGTTGCCCCTGGCATCCAACTCAGTTAGACGACGGTTCAGCCTGGTAGTCCTCCTCCTCTCCATCATCCTCATCTTCCATGTCACCTTCCACAGCTTCTCCGACTTCATCTTGTGCATTAGCTGTCTTTCGGAGTCTGCACCATCCGACTTGCTCTTGTAACCGATGGCGTCTGTGGCTTGATCTACGAAGATCGCGCTCAATTGCTTTGATATGGAGCTTCAAAAAGAATACCAGGCGGAGTTTGGCCCTGTTGGCTCTCTTATCGCGAAAAGCCGGACTCGAAGATTGCCCGGAAGAGGGTCCAAGTAGAGTAGTAGTGGTGGGAGCAGCTTGGCTGTTGGCGGCAGCAGCCATGTTCTGGACTGGTCCAGCGTTGTCTTGGTTCTGGCCTACATATTATTCGTCAATTAGTTCGAGTTGCCTTCTGACCAAGGATTATGGTGCTACGAAGCTCTTACCTGTGTTCTCGAGAGTGAAGCCTGAGTTCACCATGGCCTGGGACTCCTGTGAAGTCTGAGGCTGCGCCATCTCATATCCTGCGACCCTGTCAGTCTCGGCAATGGGCAATGCAAAAGTACCAGAATGGTGGTTGAGAAATGTGACATACCAAACTGCTAGGTTCCGATGATTGTTAGCTGGCGGATCTTGCTTGCGATGGCGTTTGAGAGAACTTGCTCCATGTGGTTTTGCTTCCAATAAGTCAAACTAATGCATTCAAGCAGGATGTCCTTCAAAAGTGGTGAATGAATACATTGCGAGGGTAAGGTGAAGGTGACAATAACTATTGGTGTAAGGGCTGACATGTTGATGACTATCTTGACGCCCACTGGTATCCGCTCCGTGTACAGCTGAGGTTAACAGCGTAATGAGCTCACAGTTATAAGGGCCAGGGACGCGCATCTTGAGAACGGAGATCTATTCATGATACCCTTGTCATTCGCAGTACATTATTGTTGATACTGCTAATTTGAGACCCGACCTAGTAAGGCTGCTGGTGAAGGATGACGAGTACTTCAGGATGCACCAGGAATTACGGCTTCAAAATCCCCATGATTGCTCACGTTCCCCCTCGAGGATGTGAAGGTCTTCCTCGAGAACGCGGCGGCATTCGTCGAAATCGCGAATCTCTGCCTTTATTTGCTCCACCTTAGCAATGCACTCGAGTATGTTCAGACGTTGGTAGGATTCAGGAGACTGAGCAGGATCGTCTTCCTCACGTGGTACTTCGTTAAGCTCCGTGTTCATCAATGGCCCAGGGGTTGGAGAGTTCGGGGAAGTGGCAGGGTCACTTGTGTCCTCTTGTGCCGTGGAATTCTTCACGGGAGTTGTTTTCCCCGAATAGGGGGGGAAAAAAAACTTGTTGTTCGGATGGTGTGAAGTTAGAGTCCCAATGGGAACACTTCACACACGGGATCAGCGAAGGAAAGTCTCAAGCGTGCACCTGGGAGCTCTACGCAATCCGTCATCCATACCACTCGACCACCCTTGAAAGAAAAGCCAGTTAATTAGGATATGTACATACCCTCCCCCCCTATGGCACAATTTTGTTGTCCCCCGCCCCCCTATTGTTGCCACTCACCCACCCTCCCATCCTGCCTCTTACACAGTAACCCTTCCAGTTGAAAAACGAGCATAGCACGACTTTTCCACCAAGCAAGTGATACAGGATCAAATAAAATAGATTTCAATCTATAGGCATGCCTCCCATCGTACACACATGCCGGCTGTTTCCCGACAACACCGGCAAGACCTCAGCTAGAACAGATAGTACTATTAACCAACCGACATCTCATCCCATACCCCACAGCCAATCATACACTCTCACAACTTGCTCTTCCCCCATGTCTTGCCCGTCTCGTCCTTATAGGAAGCCAGCACATTCCTCTTGCTATCCCCACCGTGCTCGACCTGAACCGGGCCCTCGAAGATGGTCGCACCGGCCCTCTCCCGCCGGTCCTTGGCGTCGACGTAGTCGCGCTCGGCCTCGCCGACGTACAGCTGGCGGGGCCGCCAGATCTTGACGCCGCCCGGGCTCAGCATCATCTGGCGCCAGTGGGCGAGCCAGCCGACGCAGCGGGGCACGGCGAACAGGACCGGGTAGAAGTCCAAGGGGAAGCCCATGGCTTGGTAGATGAGCCCCGAGTAGAAGTCGACGTTGGGGTACAGGTTGCGCTTGCGCATGAACTCGGACTTGCGGGCGTAATCGGCCAGCGTCAGCGCCGTGTCCAGCAGCTTGTTGCGGCCCGTGACCTTGAACACCTCCTCGGCCAGCTCGCGGATCGCCGTCGAGCGCGGGTCCACATTCTTGTAGACGCGGTGGCCAAACCCGACGAGCACACGCTCGCGCTTCTCCACCTTTTCCATGAACGAGGGCACGTTCTCGGGGGACCCGATCTCGATGAGCATCCGGATCGCCGACTCGGACGCGCCACCGTGCGAGGGCCCATACAACGCGGCGCACGCGGCCGCCACCACGCTGTAGGGGTCGACGAGAGAGCTGCCGACCTGCAGGACGGTGGCGGTGGAGCAGTTGACCTCGTGGTCGGCGTGCAAGATGAAGAGCGCGTCCAGCGCCTTCTCCAGAACCGGGTGAGGTTGATACTGATGGCCCGACAGGTTGTCCAGCAGATACAGGAAGTTGCCGGTGTACGACAGGCCCTGCGCAGGGCGGTTGAAGGGGCGGCCTTGGCGCATCCGGTACGCAGCCGCGGCCAGGGTGGGCGCTTTCCCGATGATGCGCAGGATCTGCTTGTCCAGGACCTCGAGGGCGCGGGGGTCGCCGAACGCGGCGTTGGTGTAGAGCTTCTGGCCCGCGAGCGAGGGGTTGGCCTCGGGGGCGAAGGCGCCCAGGGTGGCGAAGGCCGAGGTCAGCATGGACATGGGGTGGGAGTCGTAGCGGAAGGACTTGAACATGTCCTCGATGTCCGTGTGGACGTAGGTGTGGTGCATGACCTCGTCCTGCCAGCGGCCGCACTGGGCGTTGGTCGGCAGGTCGCCGTACAGCAGCAGGTAGGCCGTCTCGAGGAAGTTGCTCTTCTTGACCAGCTGCTGGATGGGGTAGCCGCGGTAGCGCAGGATGCCCTCCTGGCCGTTGATGTAGGTGATCCTGCTGTGAACGACGGCCGTGTTCATGTAGGCCGGGTCGAAGACGCGCAGGCCCTGGTCTGTCTCATCTTCCTTGCGATCATTGGGGCCGGGCTGGGCGCTGATCTTCTTGAAGTCGGTGGCGAGCACCGAGTTGTCCTTGATGGGGACCTCGTAGGTCTTGCCTGTCCGGTTGTCGACGACCGTCAGGGACTGACGGGTCGCCTTAGTGACTGTAACCATTGGGCCGTGGGAACTATCCTATCTTACACACGAATAAAGTACAAAGAATCCAAGACCGCAGGTAGTTTCCACTTCCGTAATGGAGATGTAAGAAGGTCTCTTTTCTCTTAAATGTGAAAAGAAGACAGTCGTAAGCTGATGATATTGAGTTGGGAGGATTGCGTGAGGATGAGGATGAAGCTACGATGCCTCGGTATCAGGGATGCCAATCTTACCGTATTGGGCTAGCGCACATGCTTATCCGACCGGGCCCATGTGCTTCATGCCGGATAACAACGGGACTTGGTGACGGGTACCACGATGCGATGCGATGTGATCCTAGGTTTGTCTATCTTAGATACTACTTGCTGGACGTACATATATCCAGAAAATAGGCGAAGAGAAAGCAGCCAATCAATTCAGCCAAACCATCCATCTGCTTTGAGTTGGGTTGAATGAATGGGGTTGGTTACTTTGATCACAATGTGTTTCCTGAGACAGACATCCACCAGACCTCAAGCCGAGGTGTCTCGCCCATGTACCCCGTAAGCCCACATGCTCAAAATGGGACGAGCCCCTAAAAATACTCGACAGATTGTCATCAATGTTAGTAATGCGAATCAGCATTAAGAGGTGGCAGCCAACTAGACAGGGAACTTGGATGTCATTACTCATGGCCGTCGTCGCATATGGCAATGCCTTAGCTAGCCATATATCCCAATGTTTTCCCTCCTTCGATGCTGGCCCCTGTAAATTAAACCCTACTTGAAAATCTGTTTCTGTCATTGAATTAATACCTTCCTCTCCGAATGGCTCTAGGCAGTCATGCTCTTGCGCTCGACCACTGCAGTCGGCGCAACATCCTCGATAGTCTCGTCGCTGAACTTCAAGTCTTCCTCCAGCGCAGTCGTGTCCTTGATGCGCATCCAGATGACAGGTCCAGCAATTAGCAAAGATCCGGCCAGGATACCCCACTGGATTGGTCAGTTAGTACTTATTGCAGCGCAGAGAGCCGATACCGAGTTCACTCACAGTAACACCCAGAAGCGTCATCTCCTCAATGCCCAAATCGTGCAAGCGCCAAAAAATGGCGGCTCCAGCCGATTGGATTCCCTTGTAGAAACCGGCCATGTTGGCAGTCTTGCGGCCCGAGTTGGATAGGGCGCCCATGTACCTGCCCCGTGTTAGTTCATGAAAATGTTTGAAGGTGTGTGTACATGTAGCTTACCAGTAGATCGAGGTCTGCCAGCAAGCATCATAGAAACCGTAGAAGATGTAGAGGAACATGGGGCCAATGAAGAGCTCGCCGCCGCTGGTCCAGTCGGCCAAGAAGACTTTTTCGGGGTTTGCCCTCGGACCAGGCTCGAGAGGGCTGCTTCTTCTGCCATGCGTAACCTCCGCCCCAAATGATGAAGGTAAGCGCAAACAGGGTGATGAAAGAAGCCTTGGCGCGGATGGAGCGTCGCACTCCGGGGAAGTCGAGAGCATATCCGAAGATGACGGCGCCGAAAATCTGGGCCAGCCAATAAAGCAAGCTGTTGAGAGCGCGAGTGCGTGTGTTGAAGGCTGCGGCGTTGAGACCATTCTGCTGGTAGGTGTAGAAGATGTTGGAGGCGAAGAACATGGGAAACAGCAGGACGATCCAGGGTGCTTGGCGCAGCGTGTCCCACAGGCCGATGAGTTCCGATTGCCACGACGGGTTCTTCATGAGAATTACGTGGGAGCCATCCTCTCGCTGGACCTTGTCGGCGTCGCAAAGGAACAAGGCCAGGACAGCGCCAAGCACCATAAGAACGATGAAGGCGACGTAGGTGCCATCCGTCACGGGGCCGGAGGTGTTGTTGACGTTCTGAGCCAGCGGGATCAAGCTGCCAATAACAGCACCAAGGTTGAAAATGATCCAGAACCAGCTGATGTAACGACCCTTGCTCTTCTCCGGGGGATATGACATCATGATGGCACCCTGGCCAGCCCAGAGCAGACCGGCGCATACACCGAGGAAGGCGCCTGCGAAGATGACGAAGCCCATGTTCTTGTTGTGGCTGTAGCTGAGGAAACTGGCGGCGTAGATGCAATAGCCCAGACCGCCGAAACTCATGGTCAGGCGGAGGCCAAGGCGGTTCGCGAAAGTACCGGAGAAGAAACCAATGACGGCAAAGGTTGAGTACAGGGCCACGTTGGCGCGGTCATTTGCCGTGGTGTCGAGCTGGCCACCACCACCGAGACCTTGTAGCGCGTTGAACATGCCAGGGCATAGGAAACAGACCATGGAGACCATGAGAAGTTGCACCTTCGGAGAGGCATACCATAGCTCCATCTTTCCCAGCTTAAAACTCTTGTACTGCCAGCCCGAAGGGCGGGTGATGGGGCCGTCAGCTACCACTGGGGTGTCGTGCGCGGGACCCGAGGACTCGACGCCCATTTCTTTTGCGTCGGCCATGGTATTGGTATGATTATCTTCGTTTTCTTGTTTTCGGTAAAACAGTATCTCTTCAGAACGTGAAGATGGCCGAGTGTAGTAGTTTTGTCGCTGTGTTTACCTTTTCTGGCATGCGCGCAAGGCACAGATTTGCATGGATGTGAGGGCGACGAGGTATCTACCAGGTATGAATGAATTGGCTGTCGGAACCTTTGCCGAAAATAGGGAGGGGTAGCTCCAAATACTTTCTGCCCTAGGGGCTTGAATGACAAGTGCGGTGCTTGCTTGCAACAGCTGGCTTGAGTGAAAAAAAGAGAGCACCGGATGGTAAGACGGCGAGGCGGAGGGGAGGAAGAAGGGTATTATGGAAAACCAAGCCGGAGAGCAGGCCGGAAGACCAGGGTCCTGTCCTACGAACGAGCTGAGAGCCAAGTGGATGGACGGTTCGATTGCTACGATACGATCAATTGGAAGGATCGGCAATACTAGGGCCTTCCAGGGGTTCATTCAATCAATGTCACTCCAGATGGGTGGACGCGGAGCAGGTATCTGCCGATGTCAGGGAAGCAAGGTAGCAATCCAAGGGAGGTCGCGAGGCCCAGGAGCACGAGGGATGCCGCTACGTGACACGCACCGCCATCATCATCGTTTGTCACCTTTCATATTAGCCTTGGAGCAAGAAGGCTGGATCCCACACGAAGTCGGCTTCCCTTATGTACATAAGGTTAACACGTACGGGTAGAATTCTGAATAGGCGATACCTACAGCTAGAACATGCAGCACTAATGAGAAACCGCCCTCCACACCGGCACGGCACAGTATTAATGACACTACAGCATACATGTACTGACTTGTGGCCGCTAGCACAGATGGGATTTCAATTTGCACCAAAAGAACGATACGAGATACGATGACTCTGACACAAGGACGATGGAACCAGACTGTAGGGTTCGCCGCGCATAGCAGTGAGCACACCATATATGTCTGTGATCTCTTGACTATCCTTCTTTTCCCGTAATGGACATTACTGTACAAACTCCAGTTGATGCCGTCGTCGAAATCCGCATGGCCTAATGATGGCACACGTCTTCCATCAACACGGACAGTACGCGATCAATCCCACGGCACGACAAGGACGTGAGATAAGGGAGGCAGGGGGGTGGTTGAGCTAGCAGGCCACCACCCCAGACTCTCGCCCTTTGCCGGGCCGAATAGATCTGTCTTGACTGGTTGACTGGCACCCCAGTCACGAGACCCTCCAGTCCACCTTGATAAAGCAATTGGCTAGGCGAAGCTGGGGAAGGATTTCTTCGGGGGTCCGATTAGGAAGGAGACCGCCTAGCCTACCACTAATAAAGAAAAGAAGAAGCGGGGGCCGTTTTCGTCCCAGGTTTCTGCTGGACACGACATTTTTTTTTACTGTATCATTTGTATTTGTTCGTGTCAGTGTCTAGACCCAAAGCCTGTCTAGCAGTTACATTACATAGCCTAGAGGCCTACCCTCCCCCCCCCCCATGTAACGTAACGTGCGCCCGTTGGTTGCTGAGCATAGATAGCTCCAACGGGTGCCGAAGGCCATGGACGATGGCTGAAGGGAAAGGTTGGCTCGGCGACTCAATCGACTCCCTGAACTCACTGACACTTGTCTAATCTTTCTACTTAATCATAGGGCAAGTCTCCACTGCGGGCCTTACCCGATCTCTACTCACTCTAATCATCGCATGTTTATCGCATCACGGCTTGGGGCTGACATGAGGCGAGGTGCACCAAAGCAAACACGAGAGCAAATGCATATGTAAACAGAAACGCAACTGGGTACTTTCTTGCATGCTACCTAAGAATACAGGAGCTGAAGAGTTGCCGGTGAGGTTACATCCACCTTCAATTTAGCTGAACCCATGAGATTTACCAAGGTACTACCTAACCTAGCTATTCACGGATGGTACAATCAGTCCAAAGAAACAAGCCATCAAACATACAGTACACGCATGCCAGGTAGCGCCTCTGATCCTTTATCCCCTTCTCGTGCGTCGCCGCGTGCTGCATGGTGTAACTGTATGAGAGCCAACCGGGAACCTTGATAAGCCAGCCTGCTTCCCATTAGGCCGACGTGCTGGACGAAGAAGCGTTGCCAGCGGGCGACACTGATCTCTTTCCCTCTCTCATCGCGGCATTCTGCTCTGGAATATCCAACCATCTCCTCGGGCCCCGACTGACTTACCATTGACTACCCGAGCACCTGGGTCACGCAGGCTAGAAGCCATACCTTGCATTGCTACCGCTACCGAGGCTTCGGGATTCACTCTGCTCCAGTTGAGAGGGGTACATGACACTTATGCACGTGGGCGAGCCACTAGCGGCTCTCACGGAGTATTGGGAAGAGGTGAAAGATGGTAATGAATTTGTCTAGGCAATTCTCGTAACAAGGAGTTCGTGATCCAACCACCTAGTTCTCTTGATTGATTTTATACCATCCATCATTCCTATCTTCGGATCTGAACCATAATGCGTCTGTCTGTCTTAAGGAAGCCTCCTTATAGGTATGCCTTGGGAATATTGTGATATGCGCCGTCTTTGCCTGCGACGCTTCCAAGCTTTCCCCTAACATCTTTCGAGAGATTATACAGTAAGCGCAATCCTGACCTTGTTGCCGTCTGTTGAAAGATAATATATATCCAAAAGCCAACGGCTAGTCAAAATTGCTTGCCAGCTTTACTTGGGTGTTCCCAAGTGTTTTCCGAGCCACGTCCTGGGTATTCAAAAAAGGAAGAGGCGCCCCAAATGACAGGTCATAACCCAACTCCAAGACTGGACCCAACATAGTCCAATAAGCCAGTATCGTCGTCATTAAGAACCGGGCTCTCTTATACATGCGTAATCGTTGCACGCTGATAAAGCCAGACGCCAAACCCCTTTGAGAGGCTTCTTTTTCGAATCCCGATTTCCAAATAACCAGCTATCCGTAATGCAAAATCCGATGAGTTCCTGAACCCATTCCAAATAACCGTAAAAGCGATGGGGTATCAATAGACAAAAAATGAGTAAAAAGCAAGGAGGTTGGGAATGTGGTGTCGCGATGTGCTGTGAGTGATGGTCGATAATCGAAGTTAGATGGCTACAGTAGCGTGGTTCTGCTGCCCCCTATCTCTCGTCATCCAACTGAATAAATCTGCCTTTTGGCCATGGTTAGCCTGGGCAGAAGGAGCTTCCACGGGAGTCTTCAGAGTATTTTCTCTAGGCTCCAGCATCAAGCTCTTGCGGTAATAGGTGATTTGCGAAGTGCCTTGTTCGCTTTCTTTGACACGGACGATTTCGGATTGCAGCCATTCCTGCAGATCGGCGACCTCGGTCAGCCTGTACGGCATCTGGAATCGCTGTAGTTCCCCGATAATCTTGGCTGTGCGAGTGTGCTTGTCGAAATTGACTACTGTCAAGCCGTGCTCATCATGGCCAGCGCCCGGCAGTTGCTTCGTGGCAGGGTTTCCAATGTCCACAAAGGTCAGGTCCGTCAAGAACATGCCTAGGAAGGGTAAGCAAGGGGGAATATGCCCCTGCAGACGGGCTCGGAGCACTTTGTTATTGTTCGATGGCTCCACGATAGTTTGCAGCGCCTGAAGCATCTCGCGCCGCTTGGGGCTCACGAACTCCCACGTCTTCCTTAGGCGACTGATGATGGAGCTGTTTAAGCTACAGATAATAGCCATGAGCCCGTCATAGTTGTTTAGGTGCAAGCACTGATGTGCAATCTTTATCCACTGCTTGATAACAGCAGCCCGCTTCTTCACATCTGAGTGCTGCAGAATAGTATCGGCAACGACATTTGAGACATCTGTTGATAGGCCAGACATCGCCTTGACGTTGGGCGAGTCAATGCCGCCTTTCTTCATCCATTGGGATCCAAGAAGCTCCTCTGGCAGGATTGAACAGAATATGTTCATTTGCTTCAAAGTCAGCTGGCGCGCAATCTCCAATGGCTCAAAATCGAGTACGCATGGCGATGCGCCCCCGTTCTTCCAACTGCTCAGAAGGTTGTGCTGGCTCCTTGTAACGACTGGATTAGGCAGTGGTACATCTGCAGGGACGTATTGAGCAGTGGATGTACTTGTCTTGCCCATGGACGAGACCAAGCGTGGCACCAAGGAGCCATCTGTCGAAGAAACTCGATCTGCGAGCTCAACGAGCCTTTTGCCCGCAGATGGCAGCAGCGACCCAAGCTGAAATTCAGCGAAGTGTCGGATAGCCGGTAGAGCCTCGCGATCAGTGGAATCACGCCAATGCGATTCCAGCCACCCCTTTATTACATTATAGACTCGCAGGCGTACAGGGCTTGCCATGTGAATCGAGTCTCCGACATATTCGAATCGATCAATCAGAGCTGCAGCTAGTTTGGAAGGGGAGCAGAACAGACGGAATGTCAAATAGAATGCGGACACGAATACAGCATCAGGGGTGGACTCATGCGTCGTCAAGCGCTCCACCAGAGCAGGCAAGGAACCGCCTGTGACGTGGCCCTCCTTGTTGAACATCAATTCGTGAGCAAAAGTCTTTTCGAGTAGCTTGCTCTCCACATCATCAACCTCCTCACTAGTTCCGGCACTGCCATCCACACTGAGTTCAGACATGGAAGGTTGACTTTTGGGTGCAAGCGCGGAATCGGGGGTTGAGGCTCGTGTTGGGGCTTGAGACACAAGGCTCGATTCCGAGTCCCGGCTAAGATATGTGCTATTTGACCCGGCGCTTGATGAAGTTGTGTCGGAGCGAAATGAGCTATGATACTCGCTATCATGCGAGTTATCTGTCATGGGGCTATAAGATTCTTCAAGGGAAATCGAAGTTCTTAGCCTTGGAAGTGGTGGCAGAGAAGGTTTGGATGAAGAGACTGAAGATGCCACGCTGAAGACATCTTCACCAATGATCATCGACTGTGGCCTGGAGGCTGGTGGTGATATCTGCGCCGAGTTCCTGTTTTCAGGTTGGGGGGCGGCACCAGGAATCTGTGGCAGAGGCTTGTCCAGGGGTGCATGGCGACTGGACCGTTTGGAGGATCTCTTGACTTCTGGTGTGGCTTCTGGGGTCTTGGAGACTAGGGCGTCTGAGGTCTCCGGAGTCCGTGGTCGACTCTCAGAAACCTTTTCGAACACCTCCAAGCTGATCCCCAAGCCAGTCTGTTCGTTCTCGAAATCAAAGTCGCCAATCCTTTCAAGCACCCACTTCGCTTTCGCAACACACTCGCCAGCCGCCTTAACGCAACCTGTTGCAGCAACTAGTAGTCGGCTGTTGTCCTGGGGCATGATGATATCTTCTGCGTCCGGGTCAACGGCACTCAATATATCGCGTGCCGAGTAGACAAGGTCTCGGATGTGGTCAAACATCGCAGTACGAGCCTGGTCCAGTGATTCGGACTCCGAGCTATTATGCCGGCAGACGGTATCGATCACGGCAAAGAGTTCGCTGCCGGAAGTGGCAGACTGTTTGATGGCAAGCGCCAGTTCCGGGCGGGATTGAGACTGGAGGTGCAATCGGCCAATGAAGGAACCAAGGTACGACAGGAAAGTATCATGGCTGGAGTTCAGCCGTTCCGAGACACGATTCTGTGATTGAGACAATGGGGAGGGGCCGGCAAAAGAGACTCTATGCGATATACTGGCCGACAAGCGATTCCCGCGTATGGGACTGGGTTGCGACAGTCGATGTCCTGAAGTGTTGGCAGGTGAGTAACAGAAGACAAACGCTTGTTGGTTGATGCGTTTGTTTGTGCGCCCTCGGCTAGATGCGAGTTGTCGTCGGATCGGGAACCTGCCTCCTGTCCCTGACCATGCGCATCTTCGAAAGTAGCAGTCGACTCTACAGGTGGCGTCGGTGGAACATAGGTTTCCTCGGCAAGTGTGGCCATGACGTTTACAGCTGGTGGCGCTCTCAGCCGTCGCTCTTCCTCCAAAACATCGAGAAATCGGACACCCTTCACAACGATCTTGAAAGCTTTCAAGATCATCTCATCGATTATTTCATTGACATTGTCGTCGGCCCTCAGGTAGGACCGTAGCATCTCTTGGAGTAGCTTCGCCGTTTTGACGAGTGAAGAGAGCTCGGAGAGTAGGGATTTGCGCCCACGCCTCAAGATTTCATTGCGTTGTATTGTTGACGCCTCTCTTGTGAGGCAGTTTGTTCGCTCCTAACGGGAATATCAGTTGTTGTCACGCTTATGCTTGTATTGGAAAGCGCAAGTGCATAGTGCTTGCTACGTACCAAGAGAAATCGCACGCCGGCGATGATGCCCTTCATAAACTCCTGGTTTCCAAAGATATCTCCATCGCTGGTCACTGTACTTCGTAGCAAATCCCAAAAGTTGAGTAGTGCCTTCAACAGATTTCTCATTTCCTCGGGGTCGTACGCTTCGCAGTAGTTGGTGGGAAGCCAGCCTCTGGCTCCTGATACTAGCAGTGTACCATCTGCCCAGCCATTGGTGTGTATCGAGTGAACAAGCACTACATCTCCTTCATTAAGTGGCAGGGTGACGGTGGAATCGCTAATGGCGAAATTTGGGTGAAAGGGATAAAAGGCGCGCAAGAAATTGTGGAAAACGGGGCGAGCGGCGGTTTGCTGCGCATCGAGGTCTTCTTCGGAGCCATCAGGGGTTGATGGCGGAGTGATGTGATCGGTCGAATAGAGGTTCGTCGATGCTTGCGAAGCATCGTCTGCCGTCTGAGAGCTTTCGCTCTCAGAGCCGAGATCAGTCTTCTGGATGGCTAAAGGAGCCACGCGAAGGCTGGACCGGTAATCCTGGTCGTCGTGCATTATGAATGCCGTTGAGCCCGCCTGTGATAAAACATGGGTACTGGCAGCAGCTTCACCCTGGATGATTGCTGGTACCCAAGCCTGAGCGCGTCGATAATGGCGCCTCCAGATGCTCCTGTGGTAGTGTCAAGTTATACTCGCTGCTTATAGCCGGTAGTTCTCCAGACGGGAAATAGGAGGTGTATCTATCAAGTCGCGTGTCAGTATGCAGTTTGATCAAGAAAGATGCGCGTTTGTTGACAAGAAGAGGTACAAGTGGAAATGTTGGAATGAAGGGAGAGATGGTCTGCTGGCGATGTTGACGAAAGTGAGACGGTGGGCACATGACCAGGAATGCTCATCAAGGCCACTACCGGTTTTTCTGGTCGAACGAACAGACGAACGAAACGAGGTACAAATTGCAGCATGTCGCTCAAATACCAGGGAATGTCCTTGGTACAGAGTTTCGGAAACCAGTCAGAGGTCGTGGCCCAGCAGAGCACTAGATCATGGGCTATGTACCACCAGACTGCGGGAATGGATCGGAGGTTTCGTGCATCCATGTTCTTGATGCGGCAACCCACTTACCTGTCAATTGCGTGGTAGGATTTCCGTCTGAACCTTCTCACTCGGTGCGTGGCAATGGCAATGGCACAGGCCGCTTATTCTACACCGAGGCCCAATTGCCAGTACCAAGAGCCGGCCGTTGATGCTAGGCCGGAGTTGAACAAGAATCAGAGCCCTCAAAAAGGAGTCGAAACAAGCGAGTCGATGTACGGGAGGATCGAGTATAACAAAAAGGAGCCGGTTTCCAAATGT
The DNA here is from genome assembly GCF_038363925.1 of Apiospora phragmitis. Classification (NCBI taxonomy): domain Eukaryota; kingdom Fungi; phylum Ascomycota; class Sordariomycetes; order Amphisphaeriales; family Apiosporaceae; genus Apiospora; species Apiospora phragmitis. The sequence continues at coordinate 3,280,872 of NW_027117400.1, read as the reverse complement.
CGTCGTCCCATGCAAACTTGGAAAAAACTTGGCAGCTCGGTCTTCGGGTTGCCAGTTGCTTTCTTAATCTCCTCCCTCCCTTTCGCGCTACTGGCTGTAAGTCGCAAGTCAAGTCTGACACTCGTGTCGTCGGAAAGTCTTTGAGGGTCTCAACGACTACGCAGGAAAAGCAATGATAGTGGGGGAGAAAGTGAGATAGCCGGGAGAGAGTCAGATCTGGAGAAAGGGAAATTGTCGAGAGCACACAGACGGTAGACTAGATGCGACGGTTGGTTTCTCAAACTTCTTGGGACGGCCGGGTCCACGATGTGTATATGAGTCGTTTATTAGGAGTGGTATAGTAGGGAAAAAAAGGTCGTCGAGGGAAATTCAGGGACAGAGTGTATATTGAGTGTGGCTTTTGGGCTTTCATCAAAATGGGACGAAGCAATGGGATTGGAGAATAGTAACGCGGGTTGGGCCTGCAGCTAATCCATCCTAAAGGATTGACTGTCTATCGTCCCACTCGCTACCTGCCGCCGCTCCATGTACATGTACCACGCTACTGCTACCCCGGACAGCCAGGCCAGTGACCGACTGGACCCATCCGTTGCAGTTCAGGGTCTGTTAATGTAAGGAAGGTCAGGACCAGGGGTCGAACGGCCAGGGGGGGTAAAGAAAGTATCATGGTAGTGACCAGGTACCTTATCTTCTACTGTGCTATTTATTTCCCGCTGATGTACTGTACTCCTCCTTCCTCTTGGCTCATCCCATTCAATGCTATTCCGAGCACACTATTGTGTGATGTTAGTGGACCTCTCAGTTGGTGGATAACCAACGCCACTCACGAACGCTTGTGGCCAGAAAAGCTTTGCTGGATTAATGCGAAGCTTGAGGTGACTTCTGGGAAGGCAATGAATGTAACGACCAGCACTGCACAGAACAGTAGGCGCTCTTGAGGCCGATGTGTTTTTCCTCGGCGACTCCACTCCACGAGGACGTACACACGATCTACCCAACCAAGACGGGCACGGGTATGGTACAATAGAAAACAAGGAGGATCCAATCTTCAACCAACGCTGATCTTCTATACATAAGGTGTGGCCGCAGGATGGAAGACCCAAACTGGGTCAAGCAGGTCAAATAACCTATCCTTACCATTCTGCATATGTCCAGACAGCAAGATAGCCAGAATAGAACAGCGACGAACGCCCGCACGGCTGATCCTCAATTGTTGCACAGCATGAGCAACGAGCAACAGCAAGGCGGGTTTCACAGAGGCGTGATAGTCGGATTGGTGCTCCGAACGCCCACGGCAGCAAGGACATGGTCGCTTGCAAGGTACCAGAAGTATCTGACAGGCCAAGGTCTTGCGAAAAAAAAGAGTTGACGGTTTTTTTGCTTGCCCAGATCAGGGGTGCAGCCTGTAGCCGCAGGGGTGGGGAGACTCTTGGGAGCTTGGCTGCTTGAGGGGAGGTGGGAGAGCTCAAGGTTTGTCTTGATGGAAGCTATCAAATCAGTTGACAGCCACGCACCCTCGTACCCATCGTTATGTACGACGAGAACTACAGATGCAAGGAGGTATGCAAGTCTGTATGGAGGTGATGTAAAAGCCCTGATATTGAATTGCCTATTAAACCCACCTCGTATATCATGCACATACTCCGTACATAGATTGATCAATAGACACGTACACGAGAAGCCTGCGCTGCAATCGTATCCTCTACAGTAGGCAGCCTAGCATACAAAAATTCAATCAATTGGAGAAAAGAAAGCGTCCAGTCCACCATGGATGGTGCCGAGCAAGGAACCGGGATGCTGCTAGCCACCGGTTCGCGCAGAGTTGACAAGCTGCAATCTGATCAATGCGCACGCATGTGTCAGAGTTCGGCATCAAGCCAGGATTTGTTCCGAGCTGCTTATGACACAACAGAGACAAGGGGCGACAATTAAGAAAAAGGCAGAGAGTCTCACTTACAGAAAGCCAAGCCAATGACGAAGTGCTAGGTAGTTGACTCAACCAGCTATGGATGAAGCAAGCAGCGAGAATAGGATGGGACAAAAGCGAGATGAGACGAAATGACTTTTAGCGTACTCACTGACGTGATGGTCCAAGTTTTTTTTTCCTCCAACGATTCAACCCAAGATTAGATTCTTACTAGTAGCCCATGGATCAATGTGCGTGCGCGTGTGCTGTGTACATGTAGGTCAATCTATTTCCTCTGACGTCGCTGCTGTAGGCGAAACCTCCATTGCATGTTCAAGATGAACCCTTACATCTGCACCTACCTATATTCATGAAATCACATCATCTCATCAATGGTGATATCTCTCTCGGTGGCTCTTGCGCTGTTGACATAGGGTTCAATTGATACATGCCTACTCTGTACAGGGTCCTGAGAGACGTCTCGTCCCTCGGTTGAATTGAACCGCAACGTACTCTGTAGACCCGCGACAATGAGCACGGGCGTGGTCATTGCATCGCGGCGTTCCTTCTCTCACCGCACAAAAACAATTTGCATACGGCAGTCGGTAGTGAGCGGGTCGGCGCTATAAACAGACAGTCTACTGGACAGCCCTTGCTACCTTCTGGAGACGTGCCGACATTTCTGCGAAGAAAAGACCACTGTTAGTATACCTGAGGGGGTTTGCCCACATGGTCCGATGGTATTGAATGGCGCAATATCATCGGCATCATACCTGCCGCTTCGAGAAGGAAAGGATGGGTTAAGGGGAGTACATTAAAGATATAGCCATTCTATAGAGATAGACCCGCCGGTTTATTTCTACTCAGCGGTCTTAAGGTTTGAATCCCTGAGGTTCACTATCTAAGCACACAAAGCGGTATATGTCGATCCACGTTGATGGCGTAACGTTATTATAATTGATCTGTTAAGCCTGCTACTAAAGGCAAGCCTAGGGAAAGACCCTTCGCGATAGAGCTGACCGTTATCTACATGTTTCTTAACCGGGACTCAACTATATGTATGGTGCTAACAGCTATTGGGTTCACGAATCACTATGATCACCGTCTGCCATACCCAGTATTACTGGAATCAGTAATAGCGCAACAGAAGCATGTACAGACTCGGGCATTCTATCCGAGGGGAGAACGAAAATGGGAGCAACGCGTTAGGGAAACCGGCAAATGTCCGCATCGAAAATAGAGATATTCAAAGGCTACTACTAGTGAGACCTAGGAATAAACCTTATATTCACAAGCTAGTTAAACATTCAAGATATCCAAGCCCTACGACGATGGCTGTCTCTCATTCCACCCAGTACCGACGGCCTCCTCTCGAATTCCCGGCTTCTCCGCTGATCTCGTAGGAATTGCCGTCACGTACGATGCACACAATGCTTGCATAGTAGGGCGCGTACAGACTCTGTCAAGTTCTGGTAGATTATGTGCAGATTGGGAAAGCTCCAATTTGGGTGTGTGTGGTACCTCCCAGCCACGATACGACCCCGGCTCGCTTCCGGGGCAACGAAATCTCCCAATCACCCAGAGGTGCCACTCACATCTGGATGGGACTATGACCGACATCCCAATAGATCGAACCGTGCAAGTAACAATGGTGGTACATAGGTAGGTCGCTGACCTTGTACGATGAGGGTAGCAATTACATACTAAGGCCATGTAAGCAGAATATGTATTTGGTTTGCAGAAGCCTAGAGTATGCATCTCCATCCATCAGTTCCAATGGGCATTGAGATCACATCCGCCATCACAATATTGGTCTTCTTGCATTGCATTTGTGGCTCCTCGCTGAAAAACTGAGGCTGAGAAGCCTCTGCCTGTGCGGCTAAAGGTCGAAAGAAAGAAGGGCCAATAAAAACTTGAAAGTGCTGCTCTTGACTTTTGATTCGTTCATTGCTATACGACATATGTATTTGAGCTGCGATGTTTCTCCCAATTTGGGCCAAATATAAGTCCAACCAAAAATCAGAGCTTTGAGGTAGACTAACCGATCAGTTGGCGCCGCGTTCGTCTCATCCTGCCTTTAAGACCATACCTAATCACATGAGCATAAGTTGAGGCATGCTGTGTATTTCTAGAATCTTCACCGTTCCAAATGCCTATTAACTACAGAGCGGGTCGGCGGTTCTAGTGGTAGGAGAATGCGAAAAGGCAGCAAGGCCCAATAACCACTGGGTATTTCAACGGTCGGTTATCGCAGCAATATGCACGCACGCCCTCGTGCATGCACGCAACACAAGCCTGGAAAACGGGCAGACGGGTACCTGATAATTGAGTTGCACTGCGTGTTGCATGCACCGGTCAGCGTCCCAAGCAGCCACTCGCCACAAGACACGAAGACACAGCATACATGTATGTACATCGCAGCAGCAGAATCAACCACTGCGTTATACTTACCCAAGACCAATCATCAACACAGTGGGTAAGGCAAGTAAATACGCCGATTTATCCCACCCTACCATAATTCTTCCATATTATGAAATATCCAATGTTCCGCAATCCACCGAGAGAATCGCAAAGAGCCAGAAAGAGCCAGACATTGGATTCGGCATCTTGGCAGTACTGATTGATGAATCCCATCGGGTCGGGTGTGCCGCCCCAGATAATAGTGACTTTGGGTGCGTACCACACCGCTTCAGTCACTTTGCATCAAATGCACAATACTTCCAGGCACACCCCCACAGCCATCTTCCCTTCCAGCGCAAGCACAGCTCTGAAGCTCTGTTATTGCGCGGTCAGCACCATCCTGCCTCTGCGTTCGACAGCCAGTTTCTGGACAGTCGAGACTGCCGGAGAACTCATCCCCGCCATTTGTGGTACTGTAACGAGTGCTGCGATGACGTTTTCTTGTGATGCTCGAGACGCCAGGGAGCCAGAGGTGCTTTACTTATGAACGACTGAAATTATAAGCGGCCGATCTTCTACCTGATTAGGTTATATCAAGCAGTACATTTGAGATCTCTCCACGGCAGAACCTTAAGGATCCAATCGGAAGATCATTTCGTCGCGATATCAGCCAAAGAGGGAGAGAGAGAAAGAGCCCACTCGGTCCAGACTCCAGACCACGCAACGACCATGACAACCCACGCCCCGAGATGTGCCCCCCAACAGATCCCCCCAACCCAACCCGTCACGCCGTCACAATTCGTCTTGGCATTGCTTTCTTCTGCCCTTCAATTCAGGAACGCGCGCTGCAGGCTAAAAATCTACCTCCGATATTGCCGATCGCGAGCCCCCATTGTTATTTGGATTTCTGGATTGGGTTTGGTAATTTACCTACCTTTCCTCTGCACTGTATACAAGCGGCGGGAGCACTTCGTTTTTGATTATGATCCTCCTGTGACGCAAATACTTGCTTGTTTGGTCCAAGTGGTCAGTCAACCTCGATAGCGATCAGAGGTCGTCCCACGCTGGCCTGCTGCTGGTGATATGTATCACATTCATGCACAGGGCAGGCAGCACACTGACCATGTAACTATTACGCACCGCGGAGGCAAGGTATCAATGATGGCGACTTCTCTGTTTCACAAGGCTGCCATTGCGATGGACATGCTTAAGAGCATGCATGGCTTCGAGACAACCTCGGCCACTTAAATATGCGCAGAAGACATGCAGAAGTAAGTGATATCTCAAGACACGCATGTCCAACTCGCACAAGTCGTATTTCGATACCGAATGCCGGTGTCTCACAACACAGCCTCAGGCCAGCTGCATCTCTCAGGGTACCTGGCTCCTGCTTCTTGTTCCTATGTCGCAAATAGAAGCATTGGCATGAATTTGCCATCGCCGCCTCTTCCTACTGCCACCTCTCTTCTATCCAACAACCATCCTGCAATACCCAGCGGTTTGGTACACCCCATGGCCGCTAGACAGTCTTCAATCTCCGCAATGTCGCCGTAGTCCGCAAATCGCTGGCCCACCGTCAACCACCAACAGCAGCCCAGCCGGTTAAAAGAAAAGAAGATGAGGTGATGAAAAAGGAAAGAGAAAAGTCAATTCAACCGGACAGTCCCGCTAGATACACAATGTCACAGGATTTGTAGGCACACTTTAAATAAAGAGCAAATGATTTAAATACCCTGCACCACCCCTGTAAAGATTTATTTACCCTGTCTTTTTTCTGCCGGATTTTAACGCTTTAGCCACCACCCCTCTTGTTAAAAAAGTAGGTGACTTATTTAAGGGTAGTTTAGTTTAAGAGATTAGTAATATTTATTAATTATAATAACTTTATTATTATTATTTAAAATTTTCAACTTTAATATTATAACCTTTATTTTTAATAATTAAACGTTTAATTATAAATTTAATTATTATAATATAATATATATAATATAAGTTTATTTCTTTATTAAAAAAGATATTTATAATATTAAAAAGCGTTTTATAATATTAAAGAAAATCTTTAAAATTTAAAGATTAATAAAGTTAATTATAGTTATTTTTATAACTTTTAATAAAAGCATTTAATAGCTTTTTATAAAGAATAGGTTAATTAAATTATATTATAATAAATCTTTAACTTTTTTTTATATTTAATTTATTAAAGATATTAATTATAAAAAAGCTTAAGAATATTACTTTTATTTTTTCAATAAAAATATTAATAAGTATTACTTTAATTTTTAATTATTTTTTAATTATAAAAAGCTTTTTAAAATTATTATATTAATTATATAACGTGGTTTATTATTAAGTTAATTATATTATTAAATCGATCACTTTTTTTTTATATTTTACTATTTTTATATAAATTAATTAAAATTACTCTTTATTCGATTCGTTATTTAATTTTATATCTTTTTTATATATTCGCGTATTATAGCTTATTTCGCCGTAGATATTATAGCGCCTTCTACCGGTCGCCCTCCGCTTTAACGAACCCCTCGTTCCGTATTCATTAGTCGCTAAACGCTTCCCTTTTACCTTCTCGTCTTATAGCTTTTAAGATTCTTATATAATAAGGGCTCTTTTAAATTAAACGCGCGATTTTTTAATTCCCCGATATTTAAAAAGTATGAAATTAACTTTTTATAAAGTACGTATTTAATCTTTTATAAAAGTTATTTTATATATTATATATATATTTTTTATTTATTTAATTTATAATGTTTAAAATTAATATTAAAAAGCTTTTTTTAAAATATAAACCTTATTTTTAATAAAAAGAAAGTATTTAATCGTTTATTAAAAGCTAAACGACGTTTAAAGGTTATAAGTACTAGTTATTTTTAAACGCGACGAGTTAAATATAAACGTTTAAAAACGTATATTTAACTTATTAATTATTTTATCTAAGTTATAAAGTATTAAATTAAATACGTTAAATTTAAATTTAATATTATTTCTTATAAAAATACTAAAATACGCGGCTTAAAAAGTAATAAAGAACTTTAACTTAATAATATAATTTATTAACGTTTTAATAAATAAATTTTTTTTTAAATAAATACGTTTTAAAAGCGAATAGAATATTATTTTTAAAAATTAAAATAAGTAAAAAAAATTAAAGAGGTATATTAAGAGTAATAATGCCGTTACTTTTATAATACTTTTTAAATTCGGTTAAAATATAGCTTTTATAACCGTTTAAAATTAAGAGGCGATAAGGTGTTACAACCTAGCCTGACCATGCAACCTAGACCTACTTTTAGCACGTCTCTACGATGCCCCGGAATATATACGAGAGCTAGCATAAGCTAGCCCTACTTAGTTAGCGTTTACGACCTATTAATAATAACGGACCTACTCGCTAGGAACGCGATAACAGTTATTAAAGAAGGGGTACGGAATAGAACAACGACGACAGTATTAAATAGCTAGGATAAACTAGATAGCTAGGACGAGATGGCTAGAACGAGACAGCTAAGACGAGATGGCTAGAACGAGACAGCTAGGCCTAGATAGGCTAGGACTATACGAACTAGACGAATAATTAACCTAGGTCACGTAACGATAAAATAAAGGGATAATATACCTAGGAATATTAAGAGCGGACGAATTATAGTAATTTAAATAAGCTAGAAGAAGAGAGTATTAACCGACGATACGATCTTAAAAGGAATTAATAAAAAAGAGACGAGATATTTAACGGTAAACGATTCTTTATATATTTTATATAAATACTTTTTATTTTAATAATTAATTAAAATATTAATTTAATTTATTAATAAAGTAAATACCTTTAATAACTTTATTATATAAATACTTTCGTTAAATTACTTTTATTATTACTTTACGAACTAAGTATTATTATTTATTATATTAATAAGGCTTTTTTTATTACACGTTTAAATATTTTTTCGTATTATTAATATAAACTTAAATACGTTTTATTAAGTTTTTTTTAAAACTTAGATAACGTTTATTATATTTTCATTATTTTTATTCTTACGAATTATTATTTAAACCTTTAAATAATAACCTTATAAAAATTATATCTACGCTTAGACCTAGTTACTTTACCTAATAAAGAAAGATTCTTATTACCGCCCCCGGCGTCCCCTAATAAGACACCGCTATAAAGATCGATAATAACGATAATAACGACGGCCTTATTTAATAAGAATTAATTAAACGTATTAAGTACTTCGAGTAAAAGAATATTAATAATTAATATTATTACGTAAAATTTAAAAAGGAACGTAATAAGCTCTTAATTAAATAAATACTAAGATAAACATCTCACGATATCGATAAGTTACGCGAAGAAGTACACCTCTTTTATACTGCCGCTAATATTATTTAAACCCCTGTTATACCTCGAAAAGGAATAAAGATTAGCATATTAATACCTTTCGATAAAACGAGCAGGAACTTTTAAAAATTCCTCGTCTAGGTTAAGGCCTACTAATAATTTTACGAAGAGACGTTTTAAAACGCCACGTAGTGAGTCGTTTACGCCGCCTCCTTTTTTTTAAAAAAAAACGCTCGCTTAATTCGAACCTTATTTAAATAAACTTATAAAAAATAATTAATAAGTCGAGCTATACCGGGTAAAAGTATAACGGATTTTCGAAAATTACGACGGCTTCGAGAACGCTTTTAAATCGCTTTTTTAAAACCTCGATAAAAAACGATAAACTAAAAAAAAACTTAGAACTCTTAAATAAAAAAGACTAGCCGCTTTTTATACCGCCGAATTTTAACGTATTACAAATAAGCTAAACTATACGAAAATTACGAAAATTATGATATATTATTAAAAATTAAAGGAGAAAATTAAAAATAAATTTAACTAACTCGATACCCTTAATTATTTCTTTTCGTATATAGAACTTATTATTAAAATCGATACGCGCTTATATAAACGCCGCCGCGAGAAGTAGGGCGGCTTATAATAATAAAGTAACCGAGTTTAAATTAATATAAAACACCCGCGCTAATATAATAATACGTAACTTAAAAATACTATTATATATAACTATTATAGCGAGCTTATAAACCTTAGCGTTATAAAATATAATAAATACGATAAAAAAAGAACGTTACTTATTATAATTACTAAAAATAAAGGTATTTATAACGAACGCTATCTAGGTTCTAAGAGGAACCTAGTAAAACGTACTAGGGTTTATATTAATAATACGAGAGAGTATCTAAACGTGCGATAAAAGTAACGCTTTTATTAATATAATACGTAATAGCCGGGTCGTAACGTAGTAATAAAGGGTCGAGTAAAAGTATTTATATAATAAAGTTATTAAAGCTGTTTATTTTATTAATAAGTTAAAATTAATACTTAAATTAATTATTAAAATAAAAAGTATTTATATAAAATATATAAGGAATCGTTGGTTATTATATCCCTAGTCTCTTTTTTATTAATATCCTTTATTTCTTAGGGATTTCGAGGATCTCTCGAGATCCTATCGAGTCGGCTCTCTAGATCTCGTTAAGATCTCGAGAGCTACTAACTTTTAATTATTTTATTTTTACGTGACTCGCAATAGTTATCTCGTTTTAATTATTTAATTTATATTAATTATCTTTACTTATTTACTTTTATTTATCTTTAATTAATTAGTTTTAACGTATTATTATCGTAGTATTAATTATCGAGGTTTTATAGCGGTATAATAGGGTTTATTATCGTTAATAGGGCGTAAGCGCTAACCGGACTTTCGCGAATCCGTAGGCGTCTCGGGTTATCGTTAGCCCGCGCCGGGATATATAGGCCCTGGCCGTATAGCTAGGCCAGGTTGTAACAGTATTACGCTTAAAAATATTAGCCTAAAGAAAACTTTTAAAAAATACTCGAAAAATAATATATTAATATTACTTAAACTAAAGGCACCTTTATAATAGTTATTAAAAAAAGTAACGCTATAACTAATTACGATAAGTTATCTTAAATAGCCTGCTATAATATTAGGTACACCACGCATCTAGCGAATAAAGAAGGAATTAAATAATTCCCTAAAACCCTCGTAACTAAGGAAAGCTATAACTAAAGCGTCGTAATAATATATAAAAAGCTTACCTTAACGTATAATGATTTTAATAATATAGAAAAAGTAATTAATTAATAAAACTATTAATAAATAAGCGTATAAATAAAATCGTTAAACTTTAAAACTTAAAAATTAATAAATGATTAACTATATTAATAGGATTTAATTAAAAAAAATTAACGAAAATTACGCCGTAAGTAATAACTTTTATATCTCGCCTATAAATAACGTATGCTTTACCCTCTTATAAATATTATATATATATAACGCTTATACTAAACACTTTATTAAAAAAACTCGAGAATAAATAATTTCCTTAACGGATCGATAAATAACCTATTTTATACTTATACCTCGATTATATTATCGAGAAAATCTAAACGTTTATATCGAATAAATAACGAGCGTACTTGTTAATATAAAAAGATTTATAATAACTACGATACTATTATTTAAAAAAAGAAATTAAAAAGAATATTTTTAGTATTAATACTTTAAATATACTTAAAAAAAATTACGAACTTATAAACGTTTAAAAAAGAATATTTAATACTTTTAAAATATATAGGTATATATTTAACGAAAAACCCTTTTTATTATAATTAAAGACTCGTAAAATAGTTTCGAAACTTAATAAACTTAATAAACCTTTAAACTACTTAACGAACTCGAATTTTAAATATTAAAGCTAATATTTTATACAGGGAAGGGTATAAAAATATTTTTATTAATATATTAAATAATACCTTATTAAAAAAGAAAAGAAAAATAATAATAATATAACGCTCGATTATAAAAAATCGTTACTTATTTAAAAAAAATATTAACTAAGAAAAGAACGCCGTCGAATATAAAAAAACAAATAATTAAATATTTATAAATATATTATATTAATAATAAATATAAAAAAAGTTTATATTAAAGCGTTACTCGATAATAAAATATAAAGAAACTATATTTTATTACGAATTATTAATTCCGTCGAGCTCGAATAAAAAGAGACAAACGCCCTATACCGATTTAAAACCGTCGATAAAGGATTTATAATTTATAAATATAAAGAAATATAAAAAAAAGTCGCGAACTTTTTATTTAATATTAAGAAACGTTATAAATAAACTATATATAATATTATAGACGTCGTAAAATATAATATAACTTTAAAAATACTTTAATTACAAGTAAATAATTTTAAAATTTATTAAAAAAGGTTTAATTAATAAATAACGGTTTAAAAAACAACCTTTTAATAAACTTAAAATATTTAAAGTGTGTATTATTATTAAAGAATTTAAACCGAACGTTATAATAATTATATTAAAAAATTACCGGTAATTTAAATCCCTTTTTAACGGGAAATTAAAAATAGGCTTACCGCTTTATATACGATATGATTACGAGATACCTTTAAAAAAAGCCTCTTTTTATACTAATTTATAAACTTAATTAAGAGTACGAATAAGCTTTAAAAGAATATATTATAGAAAACCTTAAAAAAAGAGGTATATAATTATTTATATTATTAACGGGCTTTTTTATTCTCTTTATACCGAAAAAGAGCAAGGACGAGAAGCCTAAGTAGCGTATATATATTAATTATTAAAAGCTTAACGAAATTATTATTAAAAACCGGTACTTATTTTCTTTAATTAATAACTTATAAAATAACTTATTATATATTAAAATCTTTTTAATACTTAACTTTTTTAATATATATAACCTAATTTGTATAAAAAAAGAAAATTAAAAAACCGCGTTTCGTATTAAGTACGGCTATTTTAAATATTAAGCTATACTATTTAATTTAATTAACGCACTAATTAGTTTTTAAATTATAATTAATTATATTTTATACGAATAACTTAATACGTTTATTATAATATACCTCTATAATATCTTAATTTATTCCGAAAATAAAGAGCAGTATAAAAAGTATATAAAATTAATATTTTAAAAGTTATAAAACATTAACTTATTAATTAATTTAAAGAAAAGCGAATTTTATTAATAATTAGTTATATTTATAAAATACGTAATATCCTTTAAAAAAATCCGGATAAAACCTTTAAAAGTTTTAATAATAAAAGAGTAGCTTACACTTATAAGCGCTATAAAGATTAATTCCTTTTTATAATTAATTAACTATTACTAGATTTTCGTTCTTAGATTTAATAAGATAGTAACACTTTTAACGAACTTAATAAAAAAGGACGAATTATTTTAATAAACGAAAAGAAGAGCCGAAGCCTTTTATATTATAAAGGAGCGTATCTTTAATAAATTAATACTTTATATAATAGACCTTATAAACCTTTTTAAAGTTAAGACTAATATATCGATTTATATAATCGAAAGATAATTAAATTATCGAAATAATAATAAGAAATCGCACCTTATTATATTCTTTTTTAAAAAGCTAAATAAACTAGAGCTTAATTATTAAATCTATAATAAAGAACTAATAATTATTATTAAAGCTTACGAAAAATAGAGGCATTATTTTAATAAAATAATAATAATAATAAAGGTTTATATCGATTATAAAAACCTCATAACGTTTATTACTATTAAAGAGTTAAAAAATAATATATATAATAATTTAAATTCTTAACGAGATTAAACCTTATTATTATTTATTAAAAGAATAATAAGAACGGTCGCGTTAACGTATTAAGCCGATAATTAAACTATTAAAAGAAAGTCTTACTTAAAACGTAGACTATCTTAATATACGATTAAAACGTTAACTTTACGCTATTAGATTAAATAAACGCTATAAACCGCGTTTAATATAATAAGGACTAGGTTATTAAGTTTAAATAACTTGACTAGACCCTCGATTTTATTAATTATACTAGGGATCACTTCGAGGACCGCGAAGGCCTTATTTTTTATCGAGATAAGAATTATATCCCCGAGTAATACCGCAAGGATTCTATTAAAGAATTTTATAAACACCTCGTATACGGATATTAAAAAGTATTTAAAACCTAGAAATAAATTACTAAAAAATTCGATTATAAAAACCTTAAACTAATTATAATTAAAATAATCGGCGAATATAACCTTTATAGTAGAATAAAAGCCGCTAAATATTAATTATAACTAATCTTATTATTAAATAAAATATAAAAAATAATCGTATTTAATTTCGTAATTAAGCTACCCTTATTTAAAAAACCCTTAATTAAAATTAGTTATAATAATATCTTAATAATTATAAATAAATTTACGAAATAAATTTACTTCTTATCGTATAAAGAGTTTAATAATATTAATAACCTAGTTTATACGTTTCTCCGAACGATCGTTAATTAATACGAGCTATTAGAAATAATTATTTTTAATTAAAATAAACTATTTACCGCTAAATTTTAAAAATCGCTTATAACGTAACTTAGCGTTAAATATAAACTATTTACAGCGTATTACTTATAGATAAATAAATAAACCGAACGGATAAATTAAATATTAAAATGATATTTATATTATTATATTAATTATAAATGAAATAATTAAATATAATTATTACTTATAATATAGTTTATTTATAATAACGTAAATAACGAAACTATATATATTTTATTATTTTAAATAAATTATAAATATAATTTAAAAATTATTAGAAAACCTTTAAAAAAGAGCTAATACTTATCGTATTTATATAAATCGAGAAATTATTTTAAAAACTAATTATTAATTATTACTACTTAAGATAATACGGCTATACCTTATATCTTATACTTTATTATTTAAACTAACGGCCGAAAATACCCCGGTTAATATATAATTAAAAGTCGAAATAAATTAATACGAATATAAAATTAAAAGATTTATAAATAAAAAGAAAACTAGGCGAAATATTTAATACCTCGTTTAATAAAAAGATTACTTATTAAAAATAATATTTAAAAACTTTAAAAATACTTAAAAAACGCCGCTATAAAGCTTCGAGAGTTTAAATAAAAAGACCTCCGATTAACGGGCTAAAATCGTTAAAATTACTTAGGTTAAAAAAGGCTTAGTTTACGTTAGCTAAAACGCTTATATATTAGAGGTTATTTATTAAATGCCCTTTATAATCGTTTAAAGTAAAAAGGATTTTATCCTCGGCGTTTAGCTCTTATATTTTTTATTTAAATAAATTAACACCTTACTTTTTTACTTTACGCCGAATTTTTTAAATACGTAATAAATAACTAGCCGCCTTAATAAGTTAAGACTATAATTTCGCTAACTTTAAGTAAAGTAATAAAAGCTTCTTACTCGCTTCCTCCTCGTTATTACAACCCGACCTAACCATGCGGCTAAAAGACCCCACTCACCGGCACGGGATACGATAACCTAATCCGGCTACGATACCATAATTAGTAATCGCACCGCTAGCTATATTAATATATATATAGCTATATTTTAATAATATATAATAAAATAAACGGCCTTAGCCCGCGTAGCGATAAAACGAATAAAGGCGGATATAATAATAAGGTATAATAAGTCACGTAACGAACCCCGGAGTAATAAAAGGCATAACGCTCGAAATAAGCTAACTAAGGTTAGATTACCGTGATCTAAAGGATGGATCACCGTGAGCTAATAACGAGATCACTATGAGCCACGGGTGATCTAAAAGATTAATAAAGGAGGAATTAAATATATAACGGGAAATATTTCTTATATATTTTATATAAATATTTTTTATTTTAATAAATAATTTAAATATTAATTTAATTTATTAATAAAATAAATAATTTTAATAATTTTATTATAAATATTTTTAAATTTATATATTTTAATTATTTTTATTTTTATAAACTATTACTTATTATATTAATAAAAGCGGACTTTTATTATATATTTAAATACTTTTTTATATTATTAATATAAACTTTAATATATTTTATTAAGTTTTTTTTAAAACTTAAATAATATTCGTTATATTTTAATCACTTTTATTCTTACGAGTTATTACTTAAACCCTCGAGTAATAATATTATAAAAACTATATTTATACTTAACTTTAATAATACCGTCTAATAAGGGAAGATCCTTATCGCCACCCTTAGCACCTTTTAGCGAGACCTTATTATAGAGGTCGATAGTAACGATAACGACGACGAGCCTACTCGATAAGCGCTGGCTAAACGAATTAAAGAGCTTAAATAAAAAAGCGTTAATTATTAGTATTATTGCGCACGGTTCGAAAGAGAGCATAACGAGCTCCGGATTAAGGATATTTTAAAACAAATATTTTATAATATTAATAAACTATATAAAAAAGTACGTCTCTTTTATATAATTATTAATATTATTTAAACCCTTATTATATTTAAAAAGGGTATAAAGATTAATATTTTAATATTATTTAATAAAATAAGCGGGAATTTTCGAAGCTTTTTTATTTAAATTAAAACTTATTAATAATTTTATAAAAGAACGTTTTAAAACGTTATTTAGCGAGTTATTTACGCTACCTCGTTTTTTAAAAATAAAATATTTATTTAGTTCGAACCTTATTTAAATAAACTTATAAAAAACGACTAATAAGTTAAGCTATACCGCATAGAGGTATAACGGATTTTTAAAAATTACGATAACTTCGAGCAAGCTTTTAAGTCACTCTTTTAAGACCTCGACGAAAAACGACAGGCGGAGAGGGAACTCGAAACCCTTAAATAAAAGGGATTAGCCGCCTCTTACACAGCCGAATTTTAACGTATTATAGTTCGATTAAACTATACCGAAGTTACGAAAATTATAATATATTATCGAGGATTAAAAGAGAATATTAAAAATAAACTTAATTAATTAAATACCCTTAATAATTTCTTTTCGTATATAAAACTTATTATTAAAATTAATATTTATATATATAAATAATATTATAAAAAATAAGGCGGAGTATTATAATAAACTAATTAAATTTAAACTAATATCGAATAAATACGTTAATATAATAATATATTACTTAAAAATATTACGGTATATAGTTATTATAATAAACTTATAAATTTTAATATTACTTAATATAATAATTTAAATAAAAAGTAACGCGTTATTTATTATAATTATTAAAAATAAAGATATTACGCTTAAAAATATCGAGTGCCAAAAAAGAACTTCCGACGAGTACTAAATAAATAACACATTAACGTTACTAAAGCGGAAAATACCCTTATCGCAGCTATTAACGGTAGTAGCGCTACCACCGAACACGGTAGCCTATCCTAGACAGCCTGCTACAACGATAAGTACGCTTCACACTTAGCGAATAAAGAAGGTATTAAATAGTTTCTAAAAGTCCTTAAAAGTAAAAGAAACTATAACCGGAGCGTTGCGATAATACGGAGGGAATAACCCCCCCCTTATACGACGGCGATAGCGACTCTACGGATAACATTATAAGTTAACTAGCGTAACTATTAAACTATAAACGTTTAATTAATATATTAATAAAAGAGCTAATAAATAAGATCGTAAAGTTTAAAGACTTAAGGACCGATAAATGGTTAGCTATTTTTAATATTCTTTACCTCGATTTAAAATATTTATACTAAATACTTATTACGATTAAGTTTAACTAAAGAATCTATAGTAATTATATAATAAAAGACGACACTTAAATATCCTTTATATATAAAGGATACTTTATACTCTTATAAATTATATATATATATATAATACCTATATAAAATATTTCGCGGAGAAACTTAAATACGAATAGTTTTTTTAAAGGATCGGTAAACGATTTATTATATAACTATACTTTAACTTTATTATTAAGAAAATCTAAACGTTAGTTCTTAATAAACGGCGTATATATCTATTAATATAAAAAGATTTATAATAATTACGATAATATTATTTAAAAGAACGAAATTAAAGGGAGTGTTTTAAGGATTAATATCTTAAATACGCTTAAGAAAAATCGCGAGCTTATAAGCGTTTAAAGGAAAACGCTTAATACTTTTAAGATATATAAGTATATATTTAATAAAAAAACCCTTTTAATATATTAAAGAATTTATAAAGTATTTATAAATTACTGCGAACTTAATAAACCTTCGAATTACTCGAAAAACCTAAGCTTTGAGTATTAAGGATAGTACTTTATATAGGGAGGAGTATAAAAACACCCTTATCGGTATATTAAAAAACGCCTTATAAAGAATAAAAAGAACGATAGTAATAATACGAGGATTAATCGTAAGAGATTATTAATTACTTATAAGAGTAGTGTTTAAAAAATAAACGCCGCTTATTATAAAAGGATAATAATAAGTAGACTAAGATAGGTTTTTATATTAAATAACGGATAATCGAGCTATTTATAAGTATATCATATTAATAATAAGCGTAAAAAGAGTTTATATTAAAACGCTACTCGATAACGAAATATAAAGAAACTATATTTCATTACGAATTATTAATTACCTTAAATTCGAATAATAAGAAAAAAACGCCCTATATCGATTTAAAACCGTCGATAAAGGATTTATAACTTATAATAATAAAGAAGTACGGAAAGAAGTCGCGAACTTTCTAGTCGATATTAAAAAACATTATAAACGAATTACGTATAATATTATAGACGTTTAAAAATATTTTAATTATAAATAAATAATTTTAAAATTAATTAAAAAATAAGCTAATTTTAATAAAATATATTAAAAAGAGGTTTAATTAATAGATAGCGGTTTAAAAAACGACCTCTTAATAAATTTAAAGTTTTTAAAGTATATATTATTATTAAAAAACTTAAATTAAACGTTATAATAATTATATTAAAAAAGTATTAATAATTCGAAGCTCTTTTTAATAAGAAATTAAAAATAGGTTTACTATTTTATATACGATAAGATTATAAAATACCTTTTAAAAATAAAAAAGAACCCTTATTTATATTTATATATAAACTTAACTAGGAATAAGAACAAGCCTTAAAGGAGTATATTACGGAAAATTTCGAGAAAAGAGTTATACGACCATCTATATTATTAATAGGCTTCCCTATCCTCTTTATCTCGAAAAAAGCAAGGACGGGAAACTTAAATAGCGTATATATATCGATTATTAAAAGCTTAATAAAATTACTATTAAAAACCGGTACCCTTTTTTATTAATCGGCGATTTATAAAATAAATTATTATATATAAAAATCTTTATAATATTTAACCTTTTTAATATATATAATTTAATCCGGATTAAAAAAAGAAAAAAATAAAAAACCGCGTTTTAAATTAAGTATAAATATTTCGAATATTAAACTATATTATTTAACTTAATTAATATATTAACTAACTTTTAATCTATAATTAACTATATTTTATAAAAATACCTCGATAAGTTTATTATAATATATCTCGATAATATCTTTATTTATTTCGAAAACGACGAATAGTATCGAAAATACGTAAAATTAATACTCTAAAAGCTATAAACGCTAACCTATTAGTTAACTTAAAAAAAACAAATTTTATTAACGATCCGTTATATTTATAAAATATATAATATTTTTAAAAAAAAAATCCGGATAAAGCCTTTTAAAATCTTAATAATTAAAGAATAGTTTACGCTTATAAACGCTATAAAATTTAAATCTTTTTTAAAATTAACTAATTATTACCGGATATTTATCCCCGGATTTAATAAGTTAACGATACCTCTAACGAACTTAACGAAAAAAACGAGCTATTTTAATAAATAAAGAAAGAAAGAAAATAAAGCCTTTTATAATATTAAAGAGCGAATCTTTAACGAACTAGTATTCCGCGTAACGAACTCTTTAAAATTATTTAAAATCGAAACCGATATATCGGATTATACGATTAGAAGATAATTAAATTAACGGGGCGATAACGGAAAATCGCACCTTATCGTATTCTTTTCGAAAAAAAACTTAACGGCTTAAAACTTAATTATTAAATCTATAATAAAGAGTTAATAACTATTATTAAAACTTATAAAAAATAAAAATATTATTTTAATAAAATAATAAAATTAATTAAGGTTTATATTAATTATAAAAACTTTATAACGTTTATTATTATTAAAAAATTAAATAAATAATAAATATAATAGTTTAAATTCTTTTTAAAATTTAACCTTATTATTATTTACCGGAAAAGTAACGAGAACGGTCGCGCCGACGCGTTAAGCCAACGACTAGACCACTAGGAAAAGGTCCCGCCCGAGACACGAACTATCCTTACGTACGATTAGAACGGTAACCTTATACCGTTAAAATAACTAAACGCTACGAACCACGTTTAATATAGTAACGAATAAGTTACTAAGTTTTAATAACTTAGCTAGGCCCTTAATCCTATTAATTACCCCGGGGATTATTTCGAAGACCGTGACGGCCTTACCTTTTATCGAAATAAGATCTATATTTTCGAACGATATCGTAAAAACTTTATTAGAGAACTTTACGAGTAAAGTAACGTGCTAAAAAAACACGCACGTACTACTAATACTAGAAATTTTATTTTATTATCTTTTCCTTCTTTTTAACTTCCTTTTATTATAACTTTATTAATTTAATATAAATATTACCGAATTTAGCCGTATTTTAACCGTAGATCGTAAGCTAAATAGCGATTTCTCTTCTTACGTAATTACGGCTATTACCGCGCTCTCGATTACCGGTGTATTAAAGAGGGTTATCGTAGACGCGTTCGGCACGCGTCGGCTAATAATTATTAATAACTTTATAAAGCGTTTTATTTAACGAAAATTACCGAAAAAAACAGGGTTTTAGCCAACGTCGTAAATTATCGATACGGTAAAAGCGCTATCTGATTTAATTAATACGCCGGAAGCCCCGTATTATTTAAAAAGAGCTCTGTTTAGATATAAATATTATACTAGGATCGAGACCGCGCTCCTTCTCCGTTAATACCGTACGTCGCAACCTTCGCAAATAAAAGGTCGGTTGCTAGCGCGCTGCGAAGCGTATCCTCTTAACGAAAAAAAACGCTAAAGAACGGCTCGCGTTTTGCCGTTATTAGTCCTCGCCGGCGCGTATAAAACAGTTGCTACTTTACTTTTTTTTAAATAAATACACTATTTAGAACGTACCGTATATATTAAGCTAATAAGTTTTTCGGTATAATATAGAACGTTTCCGAAAAGACCTTATAAGCCCGCAGAATTATTCCAGGCCTCGAATCAGTATTATGGTGTGGGTAATAGTGTGGCAGAGGGAAAGAGAGGCCGGGACCAGCCCCCTTATCTTCTGCCGGGGAGACCCCGACTCTCCTGCCGGCGGCTTCACTTCTACCCGGTATATTAAGGTTCTCGAGGCTGCCCTCCTTCCTTTTTACGAGCCTGGTAACCTTTTTATATAGGATAACGCGCGTATTTATCGCGGTAACGCCGTAAAGGAGTTCTTCGAATAGAAGGGTATATAGATTATTTAGTAGCCGGCATATTTATTTAACTTAAACCCTATTAAATACGTATAGAAGGCCTTTAAATCGAAAATATACGAAATCGAGCCTCGCTTTTAATATTTAAAAGAGAATATAATTAACGAGAAATATGCGAAGGAAATAATTAAAATAGCGTGGGCTTCGATAAATTTTATTTTAATATTACGGCTATTACGTTTTATTCCGCGTCGCATTATTATTATATATTATATAAAAGGTTAATATAATTATTATTAATATTTAATTAATTATAGTTCGAATAAAGTAAATTATATAAAAGTAGCTATTAAAATGGCGGTATTATTAATATCTGGAAAGGGGTGGTAATAGCGAGGGAAATCGGCTAATAGTGGTGCGTGCGTATTTTATTAGATACTAATTTTACCTTATATATAGATATTAAAGAATATTTAAGACTTAAAAACGGATTATTAAATAATTTAATTACGAAAACCTTAAATTAATAATAATTAAAATTATTAACGAGTATAATTTATATAATAAGGTTAAGTTCGCTTAATATCGACTATATAAAGAATTATAGCCGATTTTATTATTAAATAAAGCGTAAAAAACTATTATACTTAATTTCGTTATTAAGCTACCTTTATTAAAAAAACCCTTAATTAAGGTTAATTATAATAATATCTTAATAATTACGGATAAGTTTACGAAATACACTTACTTTTTATTATATAAAGAGTTTAGTAATATTAATAACCTAGTATATATATTCTTTCGAATAATCGTTAACTAGTATAGGCTGCTCGAAACGATTATCTCTAATAGAGATAAGTTATTCACCGCTAAATTTTAAAAATTATTTATAATATAACTTAGTATTAAATATAAACTATCTACGCCTTATCACCTTTAAATAAATAAATAAACCAAGCGGATAAATTAAACTTTAAAATAATATCTACGCTATTATATTAATTACGAATAAAATAATTAAGTATAATTATTATTAATAACTTAATTCGCTTATAATAGCGTAGATAATAAAGCTACACGTATTTTATTATTCCGAACGAACTACGGGTATAACCCGAAGATCACTAGAAAACCCTTAAAAAGAGAGCTATGTAATAAACGCTATCTAGGTTTTAAAAGAAACCTAGTAAAAACGTACTAGGGTTTATATTAGCAATACGAGAAAGTATCTAAACGTGCGATAAAAGCAATACTTCTATTAATATAATATATAATAGCTAGGTCGTAATATAATAATAAAAGGTTAGGTAAAAATATTTATATAATAAGGTTATTAAGGCTGTTTATTTTATTAATAAATTAAAATTAATATTTAAATTAATTATTAAAGTAGAGAATATTTATATAAAATATATAAAAAACGTTTATTATTATATATTTAATCCTTCTTTTATTAATCCGAGTTAGGTCGCTAGGAGCGTCGTAATCCCGTCGCTCCTAGATTACTAGGAGTGTCGTAATCTCGTCGCTCTTGGATCATTAGGAGCGTCGTGATCTTATAGCTCCCTTATTTTATTTATACGTGACTTTAGCCATCCTTTATTATTTACCTTTATTTTATTTATTTATTCTTATTTATCTACTTTAGTTTATTTTTAATTAATTAGTTATAATATATTATTATTATATAATTACTTATCGATATTTTATAGCGGTATAATAAAGCTATTATCGTTAATGGGGCGTTATTAGAAACTAGCTTTTTATATAAGATTTCGTAAGCGCCTTAGGTTATCCTAGCTCCGTACCGGATGGTGGATCTTAGCCGCCTATTTAGGTCAGGTTATAACACTATTTCTCCTCTCCTTGTTACTTTGTTTTTAAAATAGTTAGTCGTTATAAGTATTCGTTATTTTCTCGTCGTATCGAGATTTTTCGTAAATTTTCCTCTTTTTTATTTTTATTATAATATATATTTATTATAGTATTAAGTCGTATTAAAAAGTTTTTTATTAAAGCTTATAAATAATTTTTTTTTATTATTTTATTACTTTTAACGGTTATTTAATTAATATACTTTATTCGTATTATTTTAAAAATAAGAAATTTAATTACCGTATTTCGGATCGTTTTTCGCACTACGAAAAATACGTGAATCGTGATCGTTTATATAATAGTTTTTTAATAGCTTCGTTTTTAAAAAAGGTTTTAACGTAATAACGTAAGCTAGACGAAAATAAAAAGGTTATAAGCGAAAAACTTTTATCGCTATATTCGGAAT
The DNA here is from genome assembly GCF_038363925.1 of Apiospora phragmitis. NCBI lineage: Eukaryota > Fungi > Ascomycota > Sordariomycetes > Amphisphaeriales > Apiosporaceae > Apiospora > Apiospora phragmitis. The sequence goes on along the minus strand of NW_027117400.1, from coordinate 3,257,805 downwards.
TAGTTAAGCTTTAGTCTTAGCTTATTAAAGCGGCGGGTCGGTTATCGCGGATCCGGAAGATTCGTTAAAAAGTAAAAGAAAGGGGTCCTAATTTATTTAGTTATAATATAGAGGAATTAGATAAAGAAAACAATATCCTCCTTGTTTTAAAAGGCTACGAAAGTTATTTAATAAGGGACCTCTAGTTTATGGGTATTCCTCTTAATATAGACTAGGTTTCCCTGGGTCTAGCTAATTTCGGGGGTCTAGGTCCTCTGATGCCTCCCGTTAATCCTACTATTCGAACTCCCGAAGCTCCTCCGCGGCGTTCGCTAAGTATTTCTTAAGTTCCTAGGTATTATCTTTAAATAGGTAACCCTTTTATTAAACGAAGTATTAATACCCTCGTTTAGCTTTTCTTTTATCGATAATTTTTTTAATTTCGTATTTATATTAATCTATTATAATTTCTAGTTATATATCGATTAAAGTACTTTTAGCCGCTAGCTCGAGTAATAACATATAAAATATAAGGTATATCCGTATTATTTTAAATAGTAATAATTAATAATTAGTTTTTAAAATAACTTTTATAATTTTAAATAGTCCGATCTTTTTAAAGTCTAGTTTATCGCTTAGTCGCTTAGTTTTAATATTTCGTTATAAGAGATATATTTTTTCTCCTTTTTTTAAAGTTAGTCCCTTTAACCTGGTTTAGTCGACGTGCTTCTTTATTCGTTATTAAAGGAAGGTGAGGTTTTATTATAACGTAATCTAGAGTTTTTTTAATTTCTCGATTTAAATAGTCGCGATTAGTATTAGCTCTCTTTCTAGTAATTTTTAATAATTTCTAAATCGTATCTATAATTTATTTAAAACGGTAATATACGTATAGTTTTATTATCCGCGTTATTATAAACGAATTAAATTATTAATAATAATTATACTTAATTATTCTATTTATAATTAATATAATAACGTAGGTATTATTTTAAGGTTTAATTTATTCGCTCGGTTTATTTATTTATTTAAAGGTAATAAGTTATAAATAGTTTATACTTAATACCGAGTTATACTATAAATAACTTCTAGAACTTAGCGGTAAATAGCTTATCTCTATCGGAGATAATTATTTCGGGCAGTCCGTACTAGCTAATAATCGTCTAAAAGAATATATATATTAGGTCGTTAATATCGCTAAATTTTTTATATAATAAGAAGTAGGTATATTTCGTAAGCTTATTCGTAATTATTAAGATATTATTATAATTAACCTTAATTAAGGGTTCTCCTAATAGGGGCAGCTTAATAACGAAGTTAAGTATAATGGTTTTCCACGCTTTATTTAATAGTAGAATCGGCTATAGTTCTCCGTATAGTCAATATCTAGCGGCCTTAGTTTTATTATAGAGGTCGTATTCGCCGATTACTTTAGTCACGATTAGTTTAAGGTTTTCGTAATTAAATTACTTAGTAATTCGTTTTTAGGTTTTAAATACTCTTTAGTATCCGTATATGAGGTGCTCGTAGAATTCCTTAATAAAGTCTTTACGATATTATTTAAAAATATAAATCTTGCCTTAATAAAAAGTAAGACCGTCATGGTTTTCGAGATGATCTTTAGGGTAATTCGTAGGGTCGGGGTTCTAATTAAGTTATTAGAATTTAATAACTTATTCGTTATTATATTAAACGTGGTTCGTAACGTTTAATTATTTTAATAGTGCGAGGTTGCCGTTTTGGTCGTAGGTAAGGATTATTCGCGTCTCGGGCGGAACCTCTTTTTAGTGGTCCGGTCGTTAATTTAGTGCGTCGGCGCGACCGTTTTCGCCCCTTTCCCAATAGATAATAATAAGGTTAAATCTCGAAAGGAATTTAAACTATCGTATTTATTATTTATTTAGCTCCTTAATAATAATAAACGTTATAAGGTTCTTATAATTAATATAAACCTTAATTAATTTTTTTATTTTATTAAAATAATATTTCTATTCTTTATAAGCTTTAATAATAGCTATTAATTTTTTATTATAAATTTAATAATTAAGTTCTAATTTATTAAGCTTCTTCGAAAAAAATGCGATAAGGTGCGACTTTCCGTTATCGTCTCGTTAACTTAGTTATCCTCCGATTACATAGTTTAATATATCGGTTTCAACCTTAAAAGGTTTAAATAGATCTATTATATAAAGTATTAATTCGTTTAAAATTCGTTCCTTAATATCGTAAAAGGCCTTATTTTCCTTCTCCGTCTATCGAAATAGTTCGTCCTTCTTTATTAAGTTCGTTAGAAGTGTTGCTATCCTGCTAAATCCGGGGACGAAAATCCGGTAATAATTAGCTAATCTTAAAAAGGATCTAACTTCTATAGCGCTTATAGGCGTAAGCTACTCTCTAACTGCTAAGATTTTTAAAGGTTCTATTCAAATTTCGCCTAAAAATATTATATATTTTACGAAAGTAACGGATCGTTAGTAGAATTCGCTCTTTTTTAAATTAATTAATAGGTTAGCGTTCTATAGCTTTTAGAGTACTAGTTTTATATACTTCTTATACTATTCCTCGCTTTTTAAATAAATAAGGATATTATTAAAGTATATTATAATAAACTTATCGAAATATTCTCGTAAAATATAATTAATTATTAATTAAAAGCTAGCTAATATATTAATTAAGCCGAATAGTATAACTTAATATTCGAAATATCCGTACTTAGTTCAGAACGCGGTTTTTTATTCCTTTTCTTTTTTAATACGGATTAAATTATAAATATTAAGAAGGTTAAGTATTATAAAAATAATAACGTATAATAATTTATTTCGTAAATTACTAATTAAAAATAAAAGGTATTAATTTTTAATAATTATTTCGTTAAGTTTTTAATAATTAATATATATTCGTTATTTAAGTTTCCTATCCTTACTTTTTTTCGAAACGAAGAGGATAAAGAAGCTTATTAGTAATATAAATGGTCGTATAACTCTTTTCTCGAGGTTTTCTGTAATATACTTTTTAAAACTTATTTATATTTTTAATTAAGTTTATATATAAATATAAATAAGGGTTCTTTTTTATTTTTAAAAGGTATTTTATAATTTTACCGTGTATAAAACGGTAAGCTTATTTTTAATTTCTTATTAAAAAAAGCTTCGAATTACTAATACTTTTTTAATATAATCGTTATAACGTTTAATTTAAGCTTTTTAATAATAATATATACCTTAAAAACTTTAAATTTATTAGGGGGTCGCTTTTTAAACCGTTATTTATTAATTAAACCTTTTTTTAATATATTTCATTAAAATTAACCTGTTTTTTAATTAATTTTAAAATTATTTACCCGTAATTAGGATATTTTTAAAATTATATCGTATCTTACAACATTCGTAATGTTATATATAATTCGTTTATAGCGTCCTCCGATATCGATTAGAAAGTTCGCGACTTCCTTTTATACTTCTTTATCGTTATAAGTTATAAATCTTTTATCGACGGTTCTAAATCGGTATAAAGCGTTTTTCTCCTATTATTTAAATTTAAAGTAATTAACGATTCGTAATAAAATATAGTTTCCTTACGCTTCGCTATTAAATAACGCTTTAATACGAACTCCTTTTATACCTAATATTAATATAATATACTTATAGATAGCTTAATTATCTGTTATTTAATATAGGGACCTGTTTTAGTCCGCCTGTTGTTATCCTTCTATAATAAGCGGCGTCTATTTTTTAAACATTACGTTTATAGGTTATTAACGATATCTTACGATTAATCCTTATATCGTTATTATTGTTCCTTTTATTCTTTATAAAGTATTTTTTAATATATTAATAAAAGTATTTTTATACTCTTTCTCGTATAAAATACTGTTTTTAACACTTAAAATTCGGGTTCTTTTAATAATTTAAAGGTTTATTAAGTTCGCGGTAATTCGTAAGCGTTTTATAAAGTCCTTAATATAATAAAGGGGTTCTTTTATTAAGTATATACCTACGCGTTTTAAAAGTATTAAGCGCTTTCCTTTAGATATTTATAGGCTCGCGATTTTTCCTAGGCGTATTTAAAATATTAATCCTCGAAATACTCTTTTTAATTTCGTTCTTTTAAATAATATTATTGTAATTACTATAAATCTTTTTATATTAATAAGTACGCGCGTCGTCTGTTTAGGATCGATGTTCGGATTTTTTTAATAATATGATCCGGGTGTGGTTACGTAATAGGTCGCTTATCGATCTTTCGGAAAAATTATTTATATTTAAGCTTTTTCGCGAAGTATTTCGTGTAAGCGTCGTATATATACGAAATTTATAAAAACGTAAAGTGTTTTTTATAAATAAAAGAAATTTATATATCGTCCTTTATCGTATAATTATTATAGATTTTTTAGTTAAAACCGGCCGTAATAAGTACTTAGCGTAGGTATTTCGAGTCGGGGTAAAGAATACTAGGGATAGCTAGCTATCCGTTGGTCTTAAGGTCTTTAAATTTAGCGATCTCGTTTATTAGCTCGTTTATTAGTATACTTATTAAATGTTCGTAGTTTATTAATTGTTTTAATTAATTAGTAATATTATCCGTTAAATTATTATTTTCGGTATAAAGAAAGAGTTGCTCCTTTTATATTATCGCGACGCTTCGGTTATAATTTTTTTTATTTTTTAGGGCTTTAAAGAATTATCCGGTGTTTTCTTTGTTTATTAAGTAAGAAGTGTATTTATTATTATAATAAGCTATTTAAGATAGGCTACCGTAATTAATAATAGCGTTATTATTTTTAATAATTATTATAATGGTATCCTCTATTTTAATAACGTTAATTTATTATTCGTTTAAAACTCGTCGGAAATCTTTTTTTAATACTCGATAATTTCGAGCGTAATATCCTTATTTCTAATAATTATAATAAATTACACGTTATTTCTTATCGTATTTATTATATTTAATAGCGTCGAAATCTATTAATTTATTATAATAACTATACGCTATAATATTCTTAATCGGTATATTATTACGGTAATATGGTTATTTTATATTAATTTAAATCCGGTTAATTTATCGTTATAATCCGCTTTATTTTTCGCGGCATCGTTTATATATATAAGTATCGATCTTAATAATAAGCTCTATATATAAAAAAAGTTATCGGGAATATTAAACCGGCTAAGTTCGTTCTTAATATTTTCCTTTAATTCTTAATAATATATTATAATCTTCGTAACTTCGGTATAATTTAGTCAAGTTATAATACGCCGGAATTCGGCTGTATAAAAAGCGGCTAATCCTTTTTATTTAAAGGTTTTAAGTTCCCTCTCCGCCTGTCCCTTTTCGTCGGGGTCTTAAAAAAATAATTTAAAGGCTTATTTAAAGCCGTCGTAGTTTTCGAAAATACGTTATACCTCTATGCGGCATAGCTTAACTTATTAATCGTTTTTTACGAGTTCGTTTAAATAAGGTTTGAACTAAGCGAGTACCTTATTTTTAAAAATTAAAGTAGCGTAAATAACTCGCTAAGTAAAGTTTTAAAACGTTCTTTTATAAAATCGTTAATAAGCTTTAATTTAAATAAAAAAGCTTTAAAAGTTCCCGCTTATCCCGTTAAATAATATTAATATATTAATCTTTATACCCTTTTTAAATATAATAAGGATTTAAATAATATTAATAGTTATATAAAAGAGGCGTACTTTTTCGCGTAACTTATTAATATTATAAAATATTTATCCTAAGATATTTTTAGTTTAAAGCTCGTTATACTCTTTTTTAAATCGGGCGTAATAATATTAATAATTAGTACTTTTTTGCTCGAATTCCTTAATTCGCTTAACTAGCGCTTATTAAGTAGGCTCGTTATCGTTATTATCGCTATTAATATTTATAGCAAGGTCTCGCTAAGAGGTATTAAAAGTGGCGATAAGAATCTTTCCTTATTAGACGGTATTACTAAAGTTAGGTATAAATATTATTCTTATAAAGCTATTATTTAAAGGTTTAAATAATAACTCGTAAGAATAAAAATAATTAAAATATAATAAATATTATTTAAGTTTTAAAAAAAAACTTAGTAAAAACGTATTAAAGTTTATATTAATAATATAAAAAAGTATTTAAACGTGTAATAAAAATAATACTTCTATTAATATAATATATAATAATTAGGTCGTAACGTAATAATAAAAGGTTAAGTGAAAATATTTATATAATAAGGTTATTAAAGCTATTTACTTTATTAATAAATTAAAATTAATATTTAAATTAATTATTAAAATAAAAAGTATTTATATAAAATATATAAGAAACGTCTATCGTTATATATTTAATCCCTCCTTTACTAATCCGAGTTAGGTCGCTAAGAGCGTTATAATCCCGTCGCTCCTAGATCACCGGGAGCGTCGTGATCTCGTCGCTCCTAAATCACTAGGAGCGTCGTGATCTTGTAGCTCCCTTATCTTATCTACACGTAACTTTAGCCATCCCTTATTATTTACCTTTATCCTATTTATTCATTCCTGTCTGTCCACCTTAGTCCATCCTTAATTAGCTAGTCGTAATATACTGTTATTATATTATTACTTATCGACGTTCTATAGCGGTGTAGTAAAGCTGTTATCGTTAATAGGGCGTTATTAGAGACTAGCTCTTTATATAGGATTTCGTAAGCGCCTCGGGTTATCCTAGCTCCGTGCCGGATGGTGGATCTTGGCCGCCTGTTTAGGTCAGGTCGTAATAAGCTAGCACTAAAGCGACCAAACGATAAACTAGACTTTAAAAGGATCGGACTATTTAAAATCGCAAAAGTTATTTTAAAAACTAACTACTAATTATTACTATTTAAAACAATACTAATACACCTTATATTTTATATTTTATTACTCGAGCTAGCGGCCGAGGAAATTTTAATCGATATATAACTAAAAGTCGAAACGAATTAATACGAGTATAAAGTCGACGGAATTATCGATAAAAAAAAGACGAAGCTATTAATACCTCATTTAATAAAAAGGCTACCTATTAAAAAATAATACCTAAAAACTTAAAAAACACTTAGCGAATACCGCGGAGGAACTTTAAAGGTTTAAAAAAGAGCTCCCTTTACGAAAACTAATAAGCTAAGCTTTAAAAAATCTATTAAATTAAAAAACGACTAATCGATATCCCCGGAAATATTTAAAAAATATAGGTTACCTAAAATAAAATTCTTTTAATTAATAATCGAAAAAGAAATACTATCCTTTTTATCCAGCTTTTATATCCCCCAACGGAACGCCTCCGAGCGTTTTTCCACCATAACCTTCTTCATACGACGGAAACGGGCTAGACAGCCCAGGGCGGTAAACAACTATATCTATAACAAGAACAGGGCCTCCTCCGCGTCCGATTCCTCCGCCTCTAGTTTTTTCTATTAAGCGGCCAGCTTCGTTAAAGCCGACGCAATAAAAGTGCCATCATAAGAACGACCAACCCGAATATACTCCGAGCAACGAAACGACTTCTCGTTTATATAATAAGCCAGGTTTTAATAAAAATAACGAATACAGGGCATATTAATTAAGTCACCCGTAGATTTTATATTAATAATAAGAGCTAAACGCGTAGCAGTTTTTTTTAACCGAGGTTTTTCGACACGATTATTTATAATAAATATATATTATAATAAAAAGTAATAAAGAAAAAAACCTACCATAATTTAATATTATAAATAATTAAGATATTTATAAAGTTAACGTTTTAAAAATAAAATAATTAAAAAAAGAAGGATAATATTATAACTCGACTTAATTATATAGCTAAAAGACCCTACTTATTAGCACGGGGATACGATAACCCGATCCGGCTACGATACTATAATTAGTAATCGTACCGCTAGCTATATTAATATATATATAGCTATATTTTAATAACGTGCGATAAGATAAGCGGCCCTAGCCCGCGTAGCGATAAAACGAATAAAAACGGATATAATAATAAAGTATAATAAGTCACGTAACGAACCCCGGAGCAATAAAAGGCACGACGCTTAAAATAAGCTAACTAAGGTTAGATTACCGTGATATAAGAGATAGATCACCGTGAGCTAATAACGAGATTATTATAAGCCACGAGTGATTTAAAAGATTAATAAAAGAGGAATTAAATATATAATAAGAAATATTTTTTATTTTAATAATTAATTTAAATATTAATTTAACTTATTAATAAAATAAATATTTTTAATAACTTTATTATAAATATTTTTAAATCTATATACCTTAATTACCTTCGTTTTTATAAACTATTACCTATTATATTAATAAAAGCGGACCTCTATCGCACGTTTAAATACTCTTTCGTATTATTAATATAAACCCTAGTACGTCTTATTAGGTTTCTTTTAAAACTCAAATAGCGTTCGTTACACTCATTTATATCTAATTTCCGCTATTACGATAATACCTTTTCTAAAAAAGAAGCTATTAGGAGCCTATTATAAGACCGATCACGATTAATATACTCCTCGCACCGAATAGAACGCTCCGCGATTTTATAATTCTTTTTATTTTTAAAATAATAAAAACAAGGCATGTCGGCGGAATAACTATTAAGAGCGATATATTCCTAAAAAGAAGACCGCTCGCGAGTCTTTTTAAATCTCGATTTTTCGATGCGATCTAGCATAATAAATATATATTATAATAAAAGTAAAAAAAAGAAGGAACTTACTAAATTCCGACGAAAAAAACGGGGAAATATAGTACTTATAATAATTAACCGTTTTAAAAATAAAATAAATAAAAAAGGGGAAATAATATTATAACCTAGATTAATTATACGACTTAAACTTATTTCCGGCACGGCTTTATAATACCTTAAAATATATACGAGATTTAATATAAGCTAGCCTTAATTAATTAACGTTTATAACTTATTAATAATAACGAACCTACTCGTTAAAAACGTAATAATAATTATTAAAAAACGAGTATAAAATAAAATAATAACGATAATATTAAATAGCTAAGATAAACTAGATAACTAAGACGAGATGGCTAAAACGAGATAGCTAAGCTTAAATAAGTTAAGATTATATAAACTAGACGAATAATTAACCTAGGTTATATAAAAATAAAATAAGGGGATAATATACCTAGGAACGTTAAGAGCGGACGGATTATAGTGATTTAAATAAGCTAGAAAAAAGGATTACTAATTAGTAATATAATTTTAAAAGAAATTAATATAAAAAACAGAAATATATAACGGTAAACGATTCTTTATATATTTTATATAAATATTCTTTACTTTAATAATTAATTTAAGTATTAATTTAATTTATTAATAAAATAAACAGCCTTAATAACTTTATTATACGAGTACTTTTATTAAACCACCTTTATTATTACCCTATAAACTAGGTATTATTACTTATTATATTAATAGGGCGTTTCTTTTATCGCATATTTAAATACTCTTTAATATTATTAATATAAACCTAAGTACGTTTTATTAAGTTTCTTTTAAAACCCGAATAGCGTTTATTATATAAGGGCTCTTCGTCCGCGTTTTAATATTTTTATCTAAGTATTAAATCTAGTCTAAGCTTATCTCGTTATTAGTCTAGACGTTAAAATTCGGTTTAATTACTTAATCGCCCGGTAGGTCGTATTCGCGAGATTAGTTTACGAGGTAATATTAACTTTAAACGATTAAAAACGGCGAAATATATTTATTTTACGAGTTAATATATTTAATTGCTATTAATTATTCTTTATTATTAAGTTAAATCGTCTTCGTTTTCTTATAACGATCGGCGCGTATTATAATAAAAATTAACTCGATTATACTTACTATAAAGCTAGTTTCGTTAAAATTTTATATATTTTTATTTAAAATACTATATTTAGTTTTAATATTCGCGATTAATACGAATTAATTAAAAATAATACTTTTATTTTATAAAAAGCCCTTTAATAATTATATCGACGGTTTATTTAAGTTTTTAAGTTAAGTTATAACTAATAAAACGTTAACTTAATATTTATCGACGCGGTCGCCGCCACTATTATAGTGCGTTTAAATTAACTACTACGCTATAAAATAAAAGCTTTAAAAATAACTAAACGGTCATTTCTATTTAATTTTACGCCTTAAGTACTACCTCGCGGGGGACTAACCTGCCGATTATAATATTATACTTTTTTAAGGGCATACATTTATATTTAAAATAATAAACTTTTAATAACTTTATAATTTATTTAAACTCGGTATAAAAAAACCTTAAAACTTTTATATAAAAAACTAATTCGTATAAAGCTTTATTTATTTATTAACGATTTTATTTAAATAATTAAAAATAACTTTTATTTAATAAATATAAAAATTAAACCTATATTTTTTATTTAATAAATATATTTAAATTAATTATTACGTTATTAAATAAAAGCTTTAAAATAATTAAACGGTTATTTCTATTTAATTCTACGCCTTAAGTACTACCTCGCGAGAGACTAACCCGCCGATTATAATAGCCGCGTAACTTAAAATAAATTAATTATATTTCTTATAATATTAATATTAAAAGGTATTCTTTTAATATTTAAATTAATTATATAATTATAAAGCACCTTTTTCAATTTAATTTAATTTATATTCTAAATATCGAATTTCGCGTCGAGGTTCGATACCGCGGAGTTAGTCGCTTAGAATAATTCGAGGAACGTCGTACATTTTTATAATAGCTCTTTAATTAATTCGATTTAAACCTTCTCGCGTCGTTTAAATTATTAAAACAATATAATCTTTTTTTAATTAAATCGGCATTATAATTATAAAGATATTACGTATTAAAGTTTAATTATATAAATTAAAAAGGTGGCTAATTTAATAATATAGCCGATTTAATAATAAACCACGTTATGTAAAGTTATTATAAGATTATAATTAATGTTTTTAGCGAATCTTTATTTTTTTTAAATAAAATAAGCTTTCACTATTATAAAACGCTTATGATTATAAACGAAACTTTTTTTTAAAAAACACTTTATATTAACACTATTATTTATTATAATAATTAATATTAATAAAAAGGGTTTAATTTTTATATAAGTAATAATTAAGTTTAAATATAAATCCCTATAACGTTAATTTTTATAATATTTAAAATAATAATGAAGTTTTAAAACTAATTATTTATATAATCTAATATTATTATTATATTTAAAATAATTATAACTAAGTTTAAAAAAGGCTTTATTATATTTTTTTTAAAATATTACTTATATAATTATATTAAACTAATATAAAATTAATTTAAAAATTTTAATAATAAAAATAAAAAGCTATTATTTATTTTTATATAATCGAGCTAGTTTTTTAAATTAAACCCTTTTATTATATAAAATATTACGAATATAGTACTAATAATATTATAATATTAAATTATTAAAATAAGCTAGTGTTTTATACGTATTAAATAAAAGTATATTTAATAATATAAACGCACGAGCCTTTAATTAAACTTACTTTTATCGCGTGCTTATTTAATTTTATAACGTAGCTCTTTAAGCTACGTCTTCGTTAATTTTATTACTCGTACCTCGACTAGACTATAATAATAAAACCGTATCGCCGCACTTATTTTATTATATAACTATTAAGATCGGCGGGTTAGTCCCCCGCAGGGTAACACTTAAGGCGTAGAATTAAATAGAAATAATCGTTTAGTTATTTTCGAAGCTTTTATTTTATAACGTAGTGATTAGTTTAAACGCACTGTAATAATAACGACCACTTGTAATAATTAATTTAATTAAGTTTTAAAATAATATTTTTAAGGTAAATTAAAAGCTTTTAATCTTAAAGCTTTTAAACTTATTTTAATAAAAAAAAATAACTCTTTAAATAATAAATATTAATAAATTAATTAGCTCTTTTAATAAAAAAACTCTTTAAAAAGTTAAATAACTAGTTTTAAATAATAAAGTAGAACTTTTTCTATTAATAAGTATTAAAGTAATTTAAATTAATAAAAACGCTTTTATTATAAGCTTTTTTATTAGAAAATATTTATATTAATATTTTTAATAACATAAAATCTTTTATAATTATATTATTTAATAATTTAAATAATTAAATAATTTTTAATATTATATATTTATTATATTTCTCTTTAATAATATAAATTATTATATATATTAATTTAATATTATTAATTAATATTAATATATTAAAACCTTTATTTAACGCTTTATATTTCTATATTAATTACGAGGGCCTTACGCGAGAGGCCTTTAAAAAAGAGACTTTAAAAAAAGCAACGTCGTTTTAAAGGAGTAGCTTTAATACGCCGCTATTCGACCTATAAAAAAATAGCTATAATAAGCGAAAGTGTAAGAGACCACATAAGTAGTTTTAAAGCTAAAGCTTATCGAACTTTAAGGCGTGCTTTAATAAGCGGTGTCGGTAAAAAAAAAGAAGGCGGTATAATTATTAAAAATTAATAAGGTAAATAAATCTTTATAAAAGTGGTGTAAGGTATTTAAATCCTTTACTCTTAAATAAACAAATCAGCTTAAAAACACGATTCGATCCACTCACTACATACTTCTCTTCGGGAGTATTACAGCAGCGCAAAGCAGATCGACTATCATATCATAAGCTACGATAAGCTCTCTCATCGTTATGAAGAACTCCCCCTCCCCCCCTCTTGATAGCTCAGTTGGCAGAGCGATGGACTGTAAATGTCACACTTGTAATCCACAGGTCGCCGGTTCAAATCCGGCTCAGGAGAACTTTTACTTTTTTGCCTTTCCATTTGCCTTTTCAGCAGGCAAGCACTTGTTGAGTATATTTTTATAGGCTAGGAATCTGAAACACACACTTCGACAACTTAGATCTCCATGCAGGACAGACATGATCAAGAGCCAGATTCTTCACCTTTTGGACAATGCCACCACCGCTTGTGAATTAAGCCTGTATGCTGACCAGCTAAGTTACATGCTGTTACAGAAGTGCTGACTTTTTCAATTTGTGGCGTGACGCAGCTCCATTATATTTGGGCAATCTTGCATGTGGTATGGTACTCTGAGATCTGGATCTGTATAGATTGATATTTGAACTAGCCTGAGATTCGTTTGCGTTCCACCCTAATCTGTCAGCAAAAAGAAAAAGAAAGATCCGCTTTGTTTGCCGTGGGCAAAGAATCTTGTGTAAAGTTTGGAGAAGGAGAGCGCGCATCAACCGACCATGCTGCAATAGGGGAATCAACGTTTTGCGGCCACAAAGCATGGGAAGAATAAGGTTCTTACTTTCGACGAGCCCAGCCCGCCTCCTGATCGTCCACAATCTTACCATCGCGCCGGATCTTTTGGTGTTTGTCGGTCGTATGTACAGTTGTGGAATATCACCTCGTCTAGACTAGCTGGCTTCCCGCCTCACTGCCGCCGGCGAGATGTTGGTGGCGATCAAAAAGCGATCGATTTAATATTGGTTCTTTTACCACACGTCATCGCGATGACCACCAGCTGAGCCCTGACATGGCAAGAAGATGGGAGATGGACAACTAATGGCATTGCGTATCCACCGGAAATGCAGGCTTTCATCCCGCGCCATCTCCTCTCCTGCTCACCCCGCTACCGGTGAGTTCGGAAGAAGGCGTGTATAGTGAAGTACTTACTACCTGGCTACTTTAGTCTACTCGCTAGCGATGCCTCGGCCTACGAAGAAGGCCAGCCTGCCAGCTAGAAACAAAGCAGAAGCTCTCTAATAGGAGGTGGCTTCCCACGATCTTACCACTAATTCTACACTATACATGATTGCGAAGGGATGTATCTGGTATGTACCTACTTATATTAAGTAGATATGTTACTACTGTAGGTAGCTTGCGATTCACAGCCCGCCACTACCAATGCCGAACTAACTCCAAAATCGAGCCGCTTTCCTACCTGCGTGTTGAAGCGCCTTAGGGGCGGGACCCCTATCCATTGCCCTGGTTCTTGCCTCGGGCACCCACGGCTACAGGCAGACGGTACAGGATGAGTCCCGTCGCCTTCCCCGTCACCTTCCCCGTCGCGCGTTGCATAAGGGACGGAAGCATAACCGGGATGGGCCGCTGCCAGACGACGGGGACGGAAAAGAGGTGTGTAACACGGGTATGTATGTAGTTCCGTGAGCGCCGTGTACGCTCGACCGGTTGTCACTCGGAGAAACAGTGATGCGAGTTTTAGGCGGCCTTTACTTTTTTTCCCGCTCAGGTCAAGCAATGCAGAGCAGCTTTGCTTGCATATGGCAGCAAAAGCGGATATGGGAAAGGCAAAACAAGCTGCATGGGCTTTGTCAGTCATTGTCCCATGAGAAGTACGCATGCATACTTACCTACACTGGATGCGGACAGATCCGCATGGTCAAACAGTGTGTTAGGGGCAATACATATATGCATACTGACACTCAGACACTGTCCAGGAACTAGGCATGATCGACGTAGGGAAGGTCCCTCAACAACCTATGAAACACTCGGACATACCTTATTGGAGTGTATGCATCACCGAATCCGCATCCGATTCGCCATTCGTCCGTCGGCCCGTCAGCCAGCATAGCATGCTGTATGTATCTCATCAGCCTTGCGTGAGCTAAGCGGTCGGACGGCGAACTGGCGCCTAGCAGTAGCAACAGCTAGATCTACGATGATGATGGTGATGAAGATCAGCAAACCGCTGTTAGTTGGTTTGTTGCTCTGGACAACAACGATTGGATTCCCCATCACTACGATCTCACCATCCACTCGGGTGGGAAGAAGAGAAGGGAAAAAAAGAAACCAAAACTTGCATCGAACACGAAGAACACAGTCCGTCCCGACCACGCCCGCCGCTAACAAGGACAGTTGCTGAGGTCTAATTAGCTAAACCTCTAGAATAATAAGCGCTCGCTGATAATTCTTTTACAAGTGCCCTGCATTGGCGTCGCGCGCCGGTCGGAGCTTTTTTTCAGCCCTGGGCAGAGTAGCCGCAGTCTTCCTTGCTTTTGCTTCTTATTTGCGTTGGAACCTTGTTAGACTAGACTCCAAGACTCCCGTCTCTTACTCCAGCTCAGCGCCCATCTTTACTAGTAATTACCAAATCAACCAACCGTAGGGGTGTGCTTCGGGGCTTTCTGTCTTGCTTTTTCGGGCTCTGGTCAATGGGAAAGAAGAAATCCTGCCTCTCAAACCACGGGTCCTTCCCGTTCCGTGGCCCGTCTGTTCGTTCGTCCGATCGTCATCGATCGATACAAATGGAGACACCTTAATGCACGATTTTAAGGTTGACGTCTGCGGTGAGGGTACCGCATTACCAGGTTAGTCCTCCTTAACCTGAATAAGTAAGCCGTGATGAGATCTGAACTCTATCTTTACCAGCATGTATGATGTACCACTACTCCCTTATCAATTGGCCCATCGCCAGAGTCTTACAGCACTTCTTGCCACGTGATCACTGGAGGGTGTGCAGATGGGATAGGGAGAGACAAAAGAGGAGATAGAGCAGACTGAGTTTATGATGCTCGCGGATTAAGTATATATGCCTGTATGAAGAGGTATCCAAGGTCATGCTGTCGTGTATTATTTGTACTAATTAATTAGGTGGGTTTGGGATTATATATCGTATCATATCACATGCATGTTCAAGATAAGACCGTCCTTCTTCTACTGAGGGGCATAGACGAACGCGAGCTGGTCCACCTCGTCGCCGTCCTGGCCCATGAACCCGACGATCTGCCACCCGGCCGGCGCCGTCGAGGTGAGGCAGTCGGACGTGGACGTGCCGGCCTCGGCGGTGCGCCCCGTGCTCGTGGTGGCCTTGAGGTAGAAGTTGCGCGTGTGCCCGTCCTTCTGGCCCTGGCAGAGGACCGCCTCGGTCCAGAACTCGTCCGCCGCGAGCGAGAGCGTCGCGGCGGTGCCGCCGGTGCCGCCGTGCGCGAAGGTCGTGCCGTCGGCCAGCTGCACGCTGACGCCGTCGAGGCGGTTAGCGCCTCGCACGGTGAGGGCCGCGGCCTTGGGCTTCGAGAGCGCGGCCAGCGCCGGCACGTCGCTGAACCAGTTGCCCAGGGGCCGCCCCAGAAGTCGGACTGGCGCAGGGTGGTGCCCGGGTTGTAGGTGAAGTTGGCGGTGATGGGGTTGTGGTCCGTGAGGATGTTGCCGTCGGGCTGGAGGAACTTGCTGCTCTCGTAGTTCCAGTAGGTGGCCTGCAGGTCGACGGTGGCGCCAGAGCGGTAGAGGATCTTGTCGACCGTCTCGCAGTAGTTGGTCGTGGACGGGTTGTCGCACAGGCTCTCGGCCGTGGGCTCGACGCCGCCACGGATCAGCTCGACCCACGTGTCCGTCAGGCCGTTCTGGGTGCGGAACACGCGGATGGCGTCGGCCGTGCGCGAGTATCGGCTGTTGGTGTCGCCGAAGACGAGGACAGCGTTGCCGACACTGTGGACGTCGATGTAGTCGGCGACCTGCTTCAGGTTGGCCGCGCGAGCCGTCAGATCGTCTGGCTCGGTACCAGCGTCCGCGTGGAGATTGTAAAAGTCTACATATATGCCCTCATCCACCTTGACTCGCACTGGCAGCAAAAAGTTTGTTAGTCTTTGTCCTGTACTGTGATAGATAGAGTTGGTTCGGTTGGGGAGGCGTGCAAGCCACTCACTGAAGGTGAAACCCTTGGGCGTTAGGCAATCATTACCGGAGGCGTTGGAGCAAACGTTCCACTTCACGCGGTTGTAGTTGAAGAAGTACTTGGTCTGATCCCGGCGTGGTGTCAGTGGTGATCTGCGCAATGCAATGCAACATGCTCGCTTAAACATCGTGGGGGGGGGGGGTTGTCATTTACGCTCAGGGAGTTGAGTCCACTACCGAAAGGGACACCGCCGGAAGTAGCGGTCCGGTATGGGTGGCTGTCAGTCTCGTATATGGCTGCGTGGTAGTTGAAGTCCTGGTTGTGTCGTTAGTCTCGTAGTCTGATGCGGCTGGGTATGGCAAACATTGAATGCCGCACGCCAGTGAGTGATAGGATGGAAGGGGGCTTTTCTTACTTCTTGGACGTGGATCATATCATAGTTGTACTCCGAGAACTTGGACCCCATGGTGTTGGAGTTGACAGTCTTGTCGCCTGGCACATCGTTGCCTTGGAGGATCTCCGGTAGCCCCGCCACGTTCATGGTCAGGACATTGAAGTCGCCGCTCGCCGCCAGCGCACTGCCGACGATGGCAGCAGAGGCCGCGAGGTTGCTGATGGTATACTTCATGGCGATCTCGATTGGAGGGTTGGGCCTGATTCAAAAACGGGCTTGGCTGGCTTGGGATCTCAACGGTGCTGCTGGTGCCGATGCGGATGACCTACAGAAACAGCAGAGGGCACAACCAGCAGCACCAGGGAAAGCGAGGATGCCATCCCCTTTTGTAGCCGACGTCGACGTCCGTCTACCCACTCACTGTACCTTCCTTTTGATGAGCTGTTGGCCGGCGACCCGCGGACGATGACGCCCAGTCAATTACATCAATTACATTGCGAAATGCAAGACTTTGGGCGACTTCACGACCACTATCGGCTGGGGTTCCCCAATGTTTGCAGGCCCACCACGCTGCAATTGGCATACACGCCGACTGCCGGGGCAATTTCAATAGATATATCGATAATCGGCCGATGTAACCTGCTCCATCAGGTCAGTTCGGTTCGATGACGGAAAAACGGCGAGGTCAGCAGAAACGAGGCAACGGAAAAACCGCGTGCCCAGCAGGCTCGTCGCAATTGGTCCTGAATGGAGCAACGGCCTCAGGGCCTTCGTCATGGATGGCATGGCATCTATCTGATATCTGACCGTCCACGACAACCTTAAAATTGCGGTTAAAGCGCGTGGTGCCAAGAAGTCTGGGGCTGCCCAATCATTCACCACACGTGAGGCAGAATATAGGCACTGCTGGTGCAAGAAGCATCCAGGCTTCGGTCAAGAGAGTGTTACTCTTGACGGACGATGGGTTCGTTATAGGAAGCTCCCACTCAATAGTCGGATGGGGTCGTCGGGCACGCCTATCATGCGTGCATAAGCCGCCCCTCTGGGCCCTCTTAGGCTCACACCGAAACTGACTCGCCGGTAAGATGTGAACGTATGCGGTCAATCCACAGTCGTAGATATCTCGGTTCGAACCGAGCGGATGCAGAAAGATGCGAATGCACAGGATCACCAATCTCAACAAGGTTTGCACCACTCGAGGGACCCAAGATTGTGTCTTCTTTAGGCCAACCAAGACTAATCGATGACGGCGGGAATCCAGAGCTAATCGTTGAGACCCTTTCCCGACAATTCCATCGTTACTATATTAGAGTTGCACTTCAGTTTTGCCAGAACGATTGAGTTCATACTAAGCATCCGACCGCATGGTAACTATTTTGGGCCAACGCAGACTCTAAATCCAGCTCATGACTGGACTGGCGAATCATCGTCGTCTCAGCAGTCTTCCAAGTCTCCAAGGGATTGATGAGATCGCTGACCTCACGTTGAATGATCCCATTCAGGTCCAGTCACGAAAAGCGATCGAGGGACATGTTCGGTAGGCAAACTGGCGAAAATAATCCAACGGTCACTTACTTGTATCTGCATGTAAGCTATGGCTTACACCTAGTCTTCTTGAAGCTACCCCGTGGCTTCATGTCCCTATCCAAACGCAAAAGAGACAGTTCCCCTTGACTTGAGGGGAGGCGCAGTGCTATTGTGGTGGCTTGTTCCTTTTCATCGACACTCGTTTCACCACTGCCTTCATCACCTTGATACCGAGGGGTATACTGCCTTTCTGGGTTACTCGTCATCGAACGCAGTGACCTACCGCTCTTGCTACTTGCGATGGAGAGAAGGTACAGTCACCTAACTCATACAAAGGATTGATGGTGCAGGCACAGCCCCGGGAGGGCATCGTCGCCAAAACCCCTTGCGAGCAACTGTGATATGCAACGGTAGCAGTGCATCATCACGCCAAGGTCTCTTGCCTCGCTGGGGGTCCTTCCTTTTCGGCCTGCAAGCTCGCCTTCCAGTTGGAACTGCATGCTACTTACTTATTGGAAGCGGCGGCCAAGTCACCTAACCTGGTCTTTTCCTTCCGGTGTTGGTTGTGATCAATGCAGTGCGGGGAGGACTCTGAGGCTACGAGAAAGGGCGGGGGAGTATCATCAGACGTTTGGTGTTTCAAGCCTTATTGAAGAACGTCCGTTCGCCATGTGCAGTTCTTTTTTGCCCTTGACCACGCCTTAACCTAGACCCCCGGCTGCCCGGGCGCATTATCTTCAAAACGTCAGTTGTTCGCTTGGACTGCGAACTTGCATTGCTTATCGGGCTGAAAAGTCGGGGTTCCCAGGCGTGTTGGTCCTTGTACGCACTCTCTACCGAGCTACACCTCGTCAACGCGACCAGCCAGCTTATAGTAATGCTATCGGAGATCACAAAAGTATCCTTGACAAGTACACCGTGGGCCGGCGAAGTATTTCAGTACCCACAACTCGGTTGCTCGGCAGAGCAGGCAAGTGGTCCTTTGCGCCCCGTGTCTTGGA
Organism: Apiospora phragmitis; assembly: GCF_038363925.1. Taxonomy (NCBI): domain Eukaryota; kingdom Fungi; phylum Ascomycota; class Sordariomycetes; order Amphisphaeriales; family Apiosporaceae; genus Apiospora; species Apiospora phragmitis. The sequence goes on along the minus strand of NW_027117400.1, from coordinate 3,238,291 downwards.
TCCAGACCCTGGAATCCTTCATCACTTTGCATATCTTCAAGATGGCGATCAAGAGTTCGCGAAACTTCCTCGAAGCGGAGCATCTATTCTGGGCCCTGCGATAGCTGGGTAGACGATGCATGAATGTGATGGGAACGGCTACGGTTCATCCCAGGCTGCTATTACACTTCATACTCGAGTCCGTCGAGATCGTGAGACCGGACTTGATGTATGGTGGTGGCCCTTTGTTGTTTGAATGATGAGACTGGTTTCCGGGTCGTGTCCCCTTCTCACGTTTGCGATTCTGGCCCACCTATATCGATTGGTTGATGGATCCCCCGGTTGGACGGGGCATATACGGGGTTCGCAGGCTCCGGATCCGGAGGCGCGCTGCTCGACTTGACCTGCGCAGTGTGTATGCATTCGCTACCATATAATACGCCATGCTATGCATGCAGTCAAGGCGTCGTCTTATATGGAAAGAGTTAAGTTTCGAAACTTGTTTGGTCATCCGGGTGACACGCCGCTCCCAGGGGGACGCCCGAGGACTGCTTCAAAACGCCCAACCTCGAACGATATCTGGCATGGCATAAGGGCGCTTCCAAGTGCCGGCATGGGATGGCTCTCACTGGCAAAAAGTGTGACAGGTACCTTTTTATGTGCAGAGTATCTGGCAAGAGATACAGCGGAATGCGAATCGTCCGCGACATGTAGACCTGATTGGCCACTACAGTCGCTCACGGCGTTTCGCCAGATCCGCATGAAGATGGTATCATGACCCAGCTGCCGGAGTGGAAGCGCAAGTTCCCTAAGCTCCCTATTATGGTGGTCTTGCGTACTGTGAACTGTGTGATTGCTCGACTCATCAAAGGGTTTTCGTGGGCAAATGGGCAACGCCGCAAAGGTAGCAAGAGGCATGACAGTAGGCAGCACCGGCGACTGTATCAGTAACACGAACTTAGTCTTGAAACGATTTACCATTTACATCATCATGAAGCCATTCAATTATTAGTCCTGGTTCATGTCAGCCAGCCTATGAAGCAGGTGAAGGTGGATGAGAGAAACGACAACCGCAGTAGTTTCCCATTTCCCATTTCCCATTTCCCATTTCCCATCTCCCATCATTGGCATGGCAACTTTCTATGTCGAGTCAATAGGCAGTGTTACCCACATCCTCCTTTTGCCTTCAACCTTATGTTTCTCTTCCTTGATCTCCTGCCTCTCGTTGCTTCATGTGGTTGTGTAGAGCCCCAAGGCTTGCAGTAGCAAGCGCAGTCGACGTCCATCTTATCCCGATCTTTATCCAGTCAGAGTTTCCCTCCAACATCGCCACCCTGTATCCCGCAGATAGTCGTCGTACGGCGGAGAGAACGGCAGCTTCAACGAGTGCGCTTGTGGTGACTGTCGCTGGACCTCACAGCGCCCCCTTCAGACTAATGCAGGCGACCAAGCCCGGCTTACAATGGAGACAGATTCACAGACACCGTGACTATGAGTAACGTGTCGGCCTGAGTTCGTCAAGCGATTGAGCGTAGGGATGTTCAAGCGTCGTGGTACTATAAGGGCGGATGGTTGGTGGCGACCGGCGCAGTCCGCAAGTGTCTTACTACTTCCTACTGTTGCAGGCAGACAAGGACTCGGGGCGACGCCGTGACAGCGGCATTGGAAATGCAAGCCGTAAGCACAAAGATGACAAGGTCGCTTAAGCTCTAGCCAAGGGAAATCATTTGGAACATGGGCAAAGGGGGTGAACTTGCCGTGGAAGTATACATAGATCCCGAGGGCTGGAGGAAGTACAATATAACCACGAAACCAAGCTCGAACTCAATATATATCCTTGTTGTCGTGGCTATATATACTTTTGCTGCAGGTGATACAGGGAGTGGTGCTTACACTCCCAGGGGACGCGCGTTGAGGACTTGAATTGGATGGCCGGACGATGGGGATTTGGTCCTCTCAAAGTACTTCAAGAGCCAATTGCATAATAAAACCAAATATCAAGTAGGATGGCACTGGCAAGTTATTGTTTAGGATTACCCAGTCTTGATATTATCTACCCTACCGCCTCCTTAAGCTGTCACCCCCCTTCAATTAACCATTACATTCTACCGCCAGGCACAACTAGCCAAGTGAATGCACGAACAACAACGAAGAAGAAGAAAAGCGATCAAACTGCCTAGCAAACGTCGTACGTCGGCACCGCCGACCCAGCGCGAAGAAACCCGGTCTCGTACTGCGGCGCGTCCTCGCCGACGATGGTGCCAGCCTGGCCCCCCTCGACGCAGAGCCCCTGGACGGACCCGAATTGGCTGGCGATGAAGTCGGTGTGGGTGGCGAGCTGGCCGCACAGGGAGCAGAAGTAGCCCGTGCAGGTGCTGAAGGTGAAGGCGAGGCAGGTGCCCTCGTTCAGGATGAAGTCCTGGTTCGACGCCTGCACCTGGTCGATGACGGTGTTGCAGTCCGACGGCTGCGGCGGCGGGCTCTGTTGGTAACAAATAGGGGATTAGCTAATAGGAGGAGGAAGAGACCACGAAACTTCGAAGGGAGGAAAGGAGGGTCCGTCTGTTTGTGTGTAATGTGCATGGCCTGTAGGAGAGGTCAACTTACAGAGGCCTGACATTCATAGAAGTCTTGCTTGGACAGCTGGCGTTTCGTGGCATCGGGCGCCACCGGAGAAGCATTCGATGAGGCGCGGCTTGCCAGGCCCTCAGGAAGGCTGGTGAGGCCGCTCACATCACGCTTGATGGTGGGTTCGACCGCAGACATGATGTATTTCAGAGGGGCAGGGGAGGGAATACGTGCTTTCTTCGGCGATGCTCCCTGGAAGGTTTGGGAGACGACGGCCACAAGGCCAATGGCCAGAGTCAGGAGTCCAAAAAATTGCATGATTTAGGATGGAGAGTAGCTTTGTCTATGTGAATTGCGGTTTCTATGCTTCGATTCCTGGCGTTTGTCGAGGAAGGAACAGAGCGACGAGCCTCTTTATAGTCGTGCTTCTCGAACGACTCCGAACGCCCATCTGGAAATGCCGTCAAGAGACTTACAAAGGAAACAACCTGCCATAACTACCTTCCCCTTGAGGAAGGTCCTCTCAGTCTTGGATGTTGCGATGAATATTCTTTATTGGACGATTGGAATACGTCCTCTCCCCCCGACTATACATCTGCCGCCTCTACACCTCCAACATCGTGCCGTGTCTGGGTGCCTGGACACGGGACGCGCAGCCAATAGGCGTGGCTACCCATGAGGATTCAACGCCTGAGGTGCAAATGCTGGACGTATATTCCCCGCATACCACCTATCGGCCCTCACGGAAAACGACATCCGCCTCGTGAAGGACTTGGCTTTGCACCCTGCACATCATGAACTGTCATCATGCAGGCAACGAGCTGGTTGCTAACGAGCTGGGTGCCAGCCCAACTGTTGCCTCGAACCCGGAGTTGATGGCTGCTTACCCTGCCGAGTCGCGATGAAGGGTTGACGAGACACAGGGATGGGTCGAAGCTGACACTTGCTCATGGAGGGCATCCTAACGCGGCCAAGCAAACCTTGTCACCCATTCGATCAACACGAAATCTCCCAGTCGGAATCTCGTTCAAAAAGTTCGCATTTTTCTCATAACTTCTCAGGAGTCGTTCCGTTGAAGGGCCTGACAGCACATTATATATACCGCCATCACCGTCATCATATATATTAAATGCGAAGTCGAGTTTAAGGTTTGCGGGTTCCTGTAGGCTATATCAAGCCGCCCTCGCGAACGCCCGCGGGCATCTAAACGAGAAGCTTGGCCCCTAAGATTAATTGCTGCTTTAATTGGGATCCCACTCTGGCCTACTCCAAAGGCTCGGGCGGGGATCCAGAACACAGGCTTCGACTTTAACCGCTATTTATCCAGTCGGCCCCAGCATCAGCTGAGTAGATGGGACGGGCATCATCAGTCACCTAAGAGGACGCAGATATTGATTGCCCGTTACAGAAGGGTGTCGTGCTTTAGGGCCCGCGGAAAGTCCCGTCGTGGTATGATGAAGGTGACGTTGATCTAAGAATAGGCCAGTCCCAAAGGTCTTCGAGGACCAGTCAGCCTGCATCGACTTCCCCGAGGTATGAAGGAAGCAAACTCGGCCCCAGTCGGATCTCCACATCGGCAGATGCTGCCTTGTCTGAGCCTGGAGCTGCAGAGATGCCTTCTGTCGCCACAACGGAACGTGTGGTACTCAGGCGTTGGCTGAGCTGTCACTGCCTCGTTCGTCCCGAAACTTCACTCAGCAACCCTGATCGCGACTGGTTCTCCATGGCAAACTACTGGGGTTATGGGCCGGGCGATCCAGCAGCATAGAAGGTGAGGCAGCAGCGAACGAAGGACATCCAATCGGGATTTTTTTGGTCGTGCTCCCAGGAACAAGCCGTGCATCGTATAAGGCCAGATTGAAGAGTTCATACAGCATTGGTATGACACCTGGTTAGACCGCTGGACTTTCCGCACGGGAATGACTGGACCTTTAGAGCTGGCCGATTATGTCGGAGGAATAAGGCATATGGGTATGATATTACTCATAAAATTGTAAGGTCTACCTACTTTTGATGCCAGACAGATTGAATGAAGAAACGAAACTGATCTCGGTGAGCAGCCAATCACTGGACTGAGAAGAGTCATAAGTCAAGACGACACAGGACGTGAAGCTCACAGCGGCCTTTATCGATAAAAAGTACGGCAATTTAACCCCACCACGCCTGATTGGGCGGGCGAGTCACCCCGCCAAAACTTCCAATTGCTGCCCACCAACATAAGCGAATGAGTCAACATTGGAGAGTCCTTTAAGAAGAGTTCTGGGAATCGCACAATAGTCCCCGGGTATTTACTTTGCCAGCCCACTGCGGAATCACTCGGCCATGGACGCGACAGCTAGATACGCCCTCATCAAGGAGAACCTCGCCGAGGTTCTCGATGCCCCCATCATCGAGAATATCCTGGCCGAGGGGCGCAACCCGAAAATCTACTGGGGTAAGTGACCGACCACGTCCGGGAAAAGCAAGCAGTCAGAATACGGATGCTGACCACTCCATTTGCCCTCCTTCCACAGGTACCGCGACCACGGGCCGCCCGCACTGCGGCTACTTCGTGCCCGCCGTCAAGATCGCCCAGTACCTGGCGGCGGGGTGCGAGGTGACGATCCTGCTGGCCGACATCCACGGCTTCCTCGACAACCTGAAGGCGCCGATCGAGCTGGTGGCGCACCGCGTGACCTTCTACCGCTTCTGCATCACCGAGATGCTGCGGGCCGTCGGCGTCTCGACCGAGAAGCTCAAGTTCGTCCTCGGGTCCTCCTACCAGACCAGCCACGCGTACACCATGGACCTCTTCAAGCTGTGCGCCGTCACCTCGAGCACGACGCCAAGAAGGCCGGCGCCGAGATCGTCAAGCAGACCGCCAACGCGCCCCTCAGCGGCCTGCTCTACCCCATCCTCCAGGTCCTCGACGAGCAGTACCTTGACGTCGACGCCCAGTTCGGCGGCCTCGACCAGCGGAAGCTCTTCACCGCCTCCAAGGAGTGGCTACCCAAGCTGGGCTACAAGCAGGTGAGCGTAACACTGTCGGATATAGGCTGGCCATAAACGTCCCTTCTGACAGGTCTAAAAACAGCGTGCGCATTTGATGAACCCCATGGTTCCTGGCCTTCAAGGTGGCAAGATGAGCTCCAGTGACGAGAGTGAGTACATGCCATTTCACCACTTACACTTCTTTGCCGGGGAAGCCAGACTAGCTGACACCCACCACCAGACAGCAAAATAGACCTGCTCGATTCCCCGGAACTTGTCACCAAGAAGATCCGCAAGGCCGAGGCAGTCCCGAAAGAGCCCGAGGGCAACGGCATTCTCGCCTTCGCCGAGTTCGTGCTCCTCCCCGTGGCAGCTCTGAAGGGCAAGCGCGAGTTCGTGGTGTCGCGGGAGCGGGACGGCCTGGAGCCGCTCGTCTACTCCGACGTCAAGCAGATGCACGAGGACTACAAGCAGGACATCCTCACGCCCCAGCTCCTCAAGGCTGCCACCACAAAAGCCCTGACCGAGCTCCTGGCTCCGATCCAGAAGGCTTACCAAGAATCGACTGAGTGGCAAGAAATCACCCTCAAGGCCTACCCACCGCCCCCGGCGCCGGAAAAGAAGGTCAAGAAGGTCAAGGATAGGGGTACCGGCTTTCCAGGACCTAAGAAGGGCGGTGCAAACCCGAAGGCCGATATCGTGGTACCCCAGGTCGACACGAAAGAACAAGAAAAAATTGTAAATGAGACGTCGGCGTGAGATGCATCTTCCCTAGACGAGGAAATACATAGTCGCACAAATCACAATAAGTCATAGATGCACAAGACTGACCGTCACCTTTAGGCTTGTGACATGAAAACCTGCTCACACACAGTAAGAAAGGACGGGGATATGTTAGGGTTTCACAGACGTCACAGGTGATGATGGATGCTTTGAACTCATTTCTTGATTCTTTATAGTTCACCTCCATCTCCGCGCTCAAAGTAATCGCTAGTCCATAACTGATCAAAGCGACGCAAAGGCTCGCATCCACCTTCCCCCACAGGCCTCCCCAACGCATTTCTCGAGAGAAACCCTGAAGGCTTCTCTCCAGCTCGCCAGCTTTGCAACAAGAGCCCGGCAAGTCGACAAGATTCTTCTATGCTCGTGACAGAAATTCCGTTACCGGCTGCGCAAATGGGGAGCGGAGACAGGAAGAAGCCGCTACGTGAAGGCGCTTTGCGCATATCTGCTGCCGCGGTTATTGCACACCCACCTTGTGCATTATCCATATCATGGGTTGGAAAATTATAATCATACAAAAATTTGTACCTGCTCGCATAATCGAAGCGACTGGGTCCCGACTGGTCGTGTCAGATTTACCCCATACGTTGTTGTGTGGTCATGTAAAGCATCACTTCAATGGCGAGACCCCAAGCTCATATCAACCAGCAGAAGCTTCGAAGTGATCTCACATCGGCTTTACTCCTCTTCCGAATCGCTCTCTTCTTCTTCGTCGCTCGAGTCGCCAGGACGGTTCTCCTCATCGCCTGGCATGGGCTCTTGACTGCCACTGCCTTGCCGCTGGAATTGCGCTTTGAGCTCCCGCAGTTTCTCAATGTTGCGCTCTTGCTCATGCTTATTCATAGGTTTGTTCTTCTTGGGTTTGGGGAGGGCGCTGTTCTTAGCCTTGGTCTCCTCCGCTTGTTTGGCTTCCTGTTTGTATTCAGGCTTCGAAGATACTGACTGGTAAATACCAGGATACGACTTAGTTATCAGGTCGAACAGTCTGCTCAGAGCCTCTTGGGAAGAGAGACTCGATATCCAGCTCCAATTGGCCATCATCGTCCTCCTATACAAGAATTGTTAGTGTCTTGGTCCGAGGTCGTCAAGTGAGTAGTCTGTCAACTTACCTTCTGGTGCGTGTCTTTCTTTATGATATCCACAGCTTTGTTGAGAAGGGGACCATCCAGCTCGTTGATACCTTCAGCAATTACGGCCTTCTCAAGACCACCCATATGGCGCTTCTTCGAGGCAGTCTTCTTACTTGTCCCAGACGCCTTCTTAACGACCGGAACGCTACCGCTCGACTTCTTCACACCATTCCCTGCTGCAGCGCCACCTGAGCTGGATTTCGGCTTGGACTTGCTAATGCTCTTCTTCTTGGACTTCGTTTTCTTAGACTCGCCGCTGAACTTGGTCTTCTCTTCAACTAATTTCCGTTGCAACATGGAAACGACGTTTTGTTGTATCTCAATCATGGTGAAGTCGGGCTTCTTGGCTCCGAGGAGGCCGTTGAGCTTGACCTGCTCCTCACTCAACCGAGATTGAAGGTTGCGGATGGAATCGTTGTCTTGTTCCTCAACTTCGGCCTCGCTCTCCTCGTCTGAGTCGTGTGCACTAAGTTCTGGTGTCCCTGCAGAACCAGCGCGAGACCGGATAGGGGCGTTCTTCGCCATCCACGCATCTTTCTTGGCGACCTCATCCTTGAAGATAGCCTCGAGGGCTTGCCCAGAGACGGTAACGACCGACTCTTGGCCGTTGAATTGTTCCGAGTTCGCCACCATCTGGCGCAAGTCCTTCTCAATCTCCTTGCCAGTTCGATATTCGCCACGTTCCAGTTTTTGGGACATTGTTCCTAAGTCCATCGGCTTCTTGATTATGCTGAAATAGGTAGGAATATTGAAAGCGACAGGTCTACGGGTTCCAGGAGAACTGATTGTGATTCCAGTGTTTGGCCTTCTTCACTTCCATCAGACACTCACCATAAAACTTCAATTCGGGGTCCAGTCTCTTCTTCAGACCAGGCTTCGACGAGTAGTCTGGGTCGCGGTTTTTGGGTGGGTTGATAGGGCGTTTTGGCCTATCCCCGTCACCCCTGGTAGAATCACGACGGATTTGGGGCATACCGTTGGGAGGAAGAGCAAAAGCTGGTCCAGAAGAAGATGCGGATGTCGGAGGAGCAGGAGAGGGACGGGGCACTACACTGGTTATCGATTCCGTCTTGGCCTTTGGACTTGTTGCAGGCGGCGCACGTGGTTGAGACTGCGACTGTCGGCGTACTTGAGTGGCAGCTCGGGGTTCGGTGTGGCGCGTAGCTGGTGCTTGCCCTTGTCAATCCTGAGAGGCTCCTCGTTCTTGGCAATCTCCACTAGACGGCCTAGCAAGTCATTGCGCACCTGGAGGGCAGCGAGCGTAACGATATTGCCAGGACCATTGAACTTGAGCGCATTGTCGTGGAGAAGTTGCAGGTCTGCTTTGAATTCACCGAAGGTTTCGTACTTCGTTTCTCGCAGCTTGACCTCAAACATGGACAGATCAACAGGGTGATCGATTTGTTGCTTGTAAGAGTCCCACACCTGAGGCCATAACTTCTCCACGGAAGAACGGAAGTTACTGCCACTCTTGGTTTTCTTGACCCTGCCAATCTGGGCGCGTATCTCTTTATTCTGGTAGAAAGTGATCTTCTTATCGTCGGGCACGCTATCTGCCAAGTCGTCCGACGGGCTCGTTGGGGCGGGCGACAGACCGGTAGCAACGCCGATACTGTCTTCTGTCACGGCTTCAGGCTGAAATTCGGTTTTAGCGCGTTTTGAGGAGCGTTCTTCAGTCGTGTCATCTTCCCGCTCCCGCGCAACTTTGCCAGGCGTAGCAGATCTCTCCTTTTTTAAGGCGACATCACTCTCCGGCTTGGTTTCAGCGGGAGCAGCCTCTTCCATCCTAACGTCTTCAGCTTTAGATGACTCCAGCGGCTGGCTCGCTTCTTGAGGAGAAGAGACAATAGCAGGCTCGCTGAGCGCTGTGGCCTGGGTACTTTCGCAATGTTCGCCACTAGATGAAAGATCCGGTTGCCCGCTAGACTCATCCACATCAATTGAATCTTCGCCAGATATTTCCATAGCAGGCTTGCTGTCTTCTTTCTCTGCCGACGGTGGTTGCGGTTCGGTTGAGACTTTGGAGGCTTCGGGAGTTTCGGTTTCCTTGGCTTCAGACTTTGCAGGAGCAATGTCTTCCGGGCGCCATCCGCATCCACCATTTCCTTATCCGCAGACTCTGGGGTGGGTTCGTCTTCCTTGGGCTTTGGCGACTCCTTGACACTGATGCTTGCATTGGCGGCAAAAGCCTCTTGGTTCTTTGCCACTGTGGCCTCTTCCACGGGTGGTCGCGGTGATCCTGCTTTCCCGTTGACAGTGCTAGACTCTTCTGGCTTAGATGCCTCATCTAAAGTCGCATGGCTGCAAGGAAATGTATTAGCAACGAATACAAGTTGTTTCAGCACAAAGAACACCTACCCATTAACAGTTGGCGCGGCAGTTTCATCGACAGTCTTTTGCTCATCCTCGGGCTCGGGTTGTGCGACCTTTCGGTCAACGATGTTTTGGGGCTCTTCTGTTGCCATGATTGCCATTCAGTCGATTGCCGATTGCCGCGATTGGTAGTTTGCCTGGAGGCTTGAGACGATTCGACGTCAAATGTCCATGCAATCTGGGGCTACAAACGTGAGTTAAGTCAGCAAACCTCCGGCGGGTAATATGATTGCAAGAAAAGATGAAAGCAAATTGTAAGTTGTGCCAACACTTGTTGCGCCGTCGATGCCAATTGCGCGGCCACGCCGAGCAAGGCCAATTCCCTCGAGTATGCGCTCGTTCCCAGCTCTACTTGCTGGTAGTTTGTAAGTCGTACCAAAGATCAAAGGCACGTTGCGAAATTCTAATGGAGTAATACTGATGAGGCTGTTGGTGATCATGTATAGTCGGCCAGGATAGCTTTGTTGCCAATGTGCGCGCCCGGCGGCGGAGCAAGTATAATCAGGACCAAAGATAATTCCCGGGTTCGATAACAACTGAATGAATCCTAGGAGCGGCAACCTGGGATATGCCGTTTGAGTGCATGCGCAAAAGCGTGTATATTCCTATAGGCGCGTTGTTGGTTGTTTGGTCGGCTGCTATTTCCAGCCTTGCGCGATGCGACTAGTTGAAGTGGCGTAAAGAGGTGGCGGGCCAATGGGGAAGGAGGCTGGGAAAGGTTTCGGGTCGCAAAAAGGCGTATCAGTGCAGATGGCGCATCCAGAGCTATTTATCGCAAAAGCCCACTTCCAATTTTTTCCTCCCAAGTCGCGTAGCTCTTAAAGAGAGGAGACTACGCGAAGGAGAAAAGAACTGGGGCGCGACCGAACTGAAAAGGGCTGGCGAATGGACCGTGCGCGCGATCGACGACAAGGTAGGGTGGATTTATTTGTTTGCGCCAGCGAATGAGCTTGTTGTCTCGAAGATTGCGGTCGTGGCGTTCGGCGTGGGTCTGGCGACGGATAGAGCGCCGATACTTATCCAAGGTCGGCCGAGCTTGGAAGCATTGAAACAGGGCGGCAGCTGGTTAAATGCTTCGCGATCCCGGGAACGATGCGCAGACCAAGATGGCGAATCAAGTCCCGTGGCGAATGGAAAATCCTGGGAAGGAAACCGGGAAAGAGGATACAAAATAAGGCGCCAGAGGCAAGCTTTCAAAAGAGAATACTGGACAAGAAACAAGAAAGATGGAAAATGAACACTCACTATATGCAAGGCAAGCAACACGAGCTGAGGACGGTTGCACAACAAAGTATGCGACTGGATGATGATGTTTATTTCCGTTGTGGTGTTGCGACAAAAGCGTGCATAAAGTGGTGATGGCAACAATCGATTATGTATATTGTCGAAAAGCGGAAACTGTTATACCGACAGTATAAGTTTGAAACCCGAGGTTATGCTGCGTAAAGACGAGCACAATAATAGTGCGTTTGGCGTTGCAGTGTTGGAGAGTGTTGTGGTTGGCCGGTTGGTGGAGCTTGGCAGCTTTGCAATTGTTTGATGCGTTGAACTGAATCAGACCAAACAATACGTGATGACTTATCGTGGTGGTCTGGAGGGGTGTCACGATGTGCAAGTTGGCGCGTATGCGGGTAAGGATGAGAGTTGAGAGTGGAAAGCGTGTAAATGGTGGATGAGAGTGTCCAATTTGCCAATTCGGGAGAAGAACTGATTGAATTAATAGCCTCGGATGCAGATGATTCGTCGGTCTAAGATAAACCAAGGTTTGGGTTGGGCCAAGGTCAAGGTGAAGACAGCTTCCAAGGGGGGGCGAGGTTAGTGATGGGCAAGGCAATCGTCAAATCAATGGAACCATCAAATTGAATGGCGCGACAATGGAAAGAGGGAAAGAGAGGGAGGGAATAAAAAAAAAGTGGTACTTGAAAGAAAGTACCTTTTTGAACACCAGGTAGCCCGAGGATTTGATTGATTGAATCGACTGGATTGATTGATTGGACGCGGGTGGTTGGCGTCGGTGGTGTCGGAGCTTGACACGGAGGAGGGGGGGAGGGGAGACAGTGAGAGGGAGGTAGGGGGTGTGTGATGAGGAACGAGGACTTGTGACTGGGAGGGAGACAAGTCGAGACACGAGAGAAAGTTCGAAGGGGGGAGGGAAAAAAAGTAAAGTCAGGAATCAAGGACTCTTCTTTCCGATGGCCGTCGCGAAAATTTTGGGCTCTTGGGGCCACTTCTTATTTGTAGAACGCGCCAGACAGGGAATCACGACAAAGGAAGCTGCGGACCCTGGGCCAATGGTTGTAGCAAAAAGAGCTTGGGCCAATCAGATAAAGCTATGGTTTACGTGTGGGTCGCATGATGAGACAAGAAGAACGAGAGAGCTGCTCTGTTGCTGCTGGGCTTTCTGGGCGACGCGGGGCCGGACAGCAACGCGAAAATGCCTTCTCAACCTCTGCTGGCCTGCTGCAGCTCCAATCTTAGCAGAGCAGGGTGCTCACATAGTAAACAACCCAGTAACAATTCGGTGAGAATTGATTGAGAGAGTGAGCACCTATCCGTTGATGAGAAAACAGAAGTAGAGTTGAAAAGAGAGAGAGAGAGAGATGGAACATGCGACAAGTGGACAGGCGTCAAGCTCCTATGGGTATGGGGCTTTCCACAACCCAATCTCGACTTGCCGTCCGTCGCATCAAGGCTCTAGGCTGCCAAACCTACCTTGGAAAGTTTGCAGCCAATTGCACACTTTGCCAGGGAACAGCGTGGCTTCATCGTCGTCACGCACACGGCAGAGGAAAAGTGTTTGTGCCTCCGAGGCCCAAATGTTCAAAGTGTAATCGTCAAGTGTTGCCGCTGCTGCCTCCAGACGAGATGGTTGCGATATGGCTGATGTTTGCAACTTCATGCATTTCCATCAGAGTGCCTTCATAGGGAAATGAAGTAGATACCAGATTTTGCTTGCGCACCCACTGAAAGAAATCACCCATGAACATACGATGTAATGTATCTGTCTGTATGTTCAAAGAAAAAAGTCATGTTCCACAAGTTGAGGTCAACGAAGTGCCCATTCGAGTCATGGGGGAAAAAAGGTTGCGAATACTCCAAAGGAAGAAAAAATGATGCAGCAAAGCTGGTGGTTTAGGTACACTCCGCCGCATCTGAGGGGATGAGAGCATTGTGCTAGCTTGGCAAAAGACCCAAGCTCCAACAGTTGTCAAGCTCTTTTGACAGACAGTGAGGTCCGGACAGGCACTGATTGAAGTGGGTAGGGAAGTAACCAAGTACCTCACGCTAGAATCTGGAAAAACTACACACCGTCCGCTTACTCATTCACTCTTATCGCAGTGGAGCAGACATTGGCTATCACCTTATCGAAAAAAAAGTTCCTGGCTTTGTCTGGAAAATTTAAGTGCCCGTTATTGGTACAGGCGCATCTTGGGACTTGGGAACGTCCGTCAGCCAGTGTCCAATTTGGTAATTCAACTTCTTTGCCTGTACTTACTACCTAACACCAGTCCGGTCAATGGAATAGGCTTTTGAGGCATCACTCCAGTCCTCGCCGATTCAATATCGCAGCATCTAGATTTCATCTCAAGCAATCTACGCACGACGACCACCAACCCCTCCGGATAATCCCTGATCTCCCCCTCAGCGGACATGTCGACCAAGCGAAAGGCTCCGGGGAGGATTACCCAGCCTGTGATTAAGCAGAGTGCAAAGAAGCAATTGAGGACGCATATCAACGAAGCCGATACAGCTGTCACTGGCGTTGACACCGATAAGCATGAATCCAATGCCAAGGGTGAAGGTGTCATAGAGATATCAAGCGATGAAGGTAGCAGCGAGTACGACTTCTCCGATGAAGAGGAGGGCAAGCCTGTGGGTGAGGCTCATGCGAAGCGCATCGGATCACAGAAGCTCAATAGCACCTCCAAAATGCGCCTACGGTACCCACTGAAAATGGCGACGTGGACACCGACATGCAGTCGCCCAAGCCAGCAACCGAGGGAGATTCGGACCAAGAAGCGGCCGAGCCTACGTTTGGTGAGCGTCTTCACGCAGAGGAAACCATTGATGTCCCTTCGGCCTTCCTTGCTTTACAGCCTTCCGCTACAGCCGCCCCAGGCAAAATTCTGGCACCTCCTAGTCTAGCGTCTCTTGGTACCGCCCTCTCCCCAAGCTCTCCGCACCGACGATGCGGACCTCCTCGAGTCATGTCTTCGTGCGACCGACGCGAACACAATTCGAAGCACAGTTCAGCGCCTGGATTCATCCTTAGCAGGCGTTCTGCTCACAAAATTAGCATCGAGGATGCACAGGCGGCCGGGCCGGGCCGGCACCTTATTGATATGGGTGCAGTGGACACTCGTAACACACGGAGGAGCCCTCGCAACCCAGCCTAATCTCACCAAGAAATTGGGCGAGCTGCACAGGGTCATGGAGGAGCGCACCCGTGGTCTCAGCTCGCTCCTGTCGCTCAAAGGCAAGCTGGATCTCCTGGTCCAGCAGATGAAATTGCGACAGATGATGCAGTACTCAAATGAGGACGAGGAGGACGAGAAAGAACAGGGCGTCGTTTATGTCGAAGGCGAAGAAAATGACGAAGACATGGATGATGGTATCATGGATGTCGACGACGAGGAAGAGATGGCCCTGGCTAACGGCATCGGCGAAAATGACTCGGAGGATGACGAGGATTCTAGCGATGACGAAGTTGCGGATGCACTGGAAGCAGTAGAAGACGACATGGACGAGAATGAGGTGGACTACAGCGATAATGATTCGGTGGACGACGAAGACAGTGAGGTCGATGCTGCACCACCAGCAAAGAAAGGCCGGAGATGAGGGCTGGTAGCAGCCGGCAACTGGAGGGGTTGACCGTAGCTGTATGTTGGAATATAAAGCCCACTAGAACGGGACAAGCGATACCCGTAGATGTTGTCGGCGGACAAAGCTCAAATGATACTATGTTCAGGTGTGTTATTATGGAAGGCTGCTACTGCCGAAAGGAAATATAAATGCCCGGGATTGAGGTTGATAGGAAAACAAGGCGCACATGATTATGTAGATCCGGGTACCTGGCAACAATATTTGAGGGGTGTCTCAAAAGGATCAATGATGTTCTACAGTCTACCTACCCTACATATATCCATTTGTGTTGATCAAAAAAAGATGTTAGTCAATAATCAGGCAATTGCGATATGGGATTGGAATTCTAATAGCAGGCCAATCAATCAGATGCATCAATGCTTGCACAAATACAAATAATGCAGGTCGGGACGGGCCAGGAATCGGCTCCAGGATACCCCCACGCCAAATAAATTGTCACACGTGAGCGAGCGCGTCATTGCTCTCTCCAAAAAATCAGAGCTCCCGAGTCTTAATTGAATTTGATATCGAGCTCTCGCGAACTTGGACTTGTTCTCTATTTCGATGACCCCATGTTTGCTGCGAGTATTGATTGGACCTATCCATGATTCCGCTATTGATATTGTTGATCGCCCGAAACGCGACGCATACACACTATCACTATTGATCATCTCGCTACATAGCAAAGTGCGTGCAACCATGGTAGAATGCCCAATCTGCGCCAACCAGGTGAGGCCCGCCAAGATCAACGATCACATAGACTCGCAATGCAAAGACTTCATCCTCGATAGCTCTGCGGAGGCTACTACATCGTCATCGGTGCCGCATCCCGGGGCGGCACCATCCACGCAACAAACACCGAATGGCTCGGCCTCGTCCCAAAAACGGCCGCCTTCGAGCTTCTTCCAGACCCCGTCCGCCAAGCGCCACGCAGCACCCTCCAAAGTCCTCACACCCGTCGCCAACGGGCCAAACGGGTCGCTCAAGCTTAACGGCGGCACGAAGCGCACCTTTGACGATGGGCCGGGCGCCTCCGACTACGATTTGCCGCCGGTGCCGGAAGCAGCAGCAGAGGGGGGACGTCAACAACAGCAGCAAGACACGAACACAAACGACGATGCAAGGCCGATGGCGAAGAGAACGAAGACGAACAGGGCAGCGCCTCTCGCCGAGCGCATGCGGCCGCAGAACCTCAGCGAGGTGTTCGGGCAGGAGCTGGTTGGGCCCGCCGGCGTGCTTCGGTCGCTAATCGAGCAGGACCGCGTGCCGTCCATGATACTATGGGGCGGCAGTGGAACGGGCAAGACGACTATCGCACGGTGCATAGCGCAGATGGTCGGCTCGCGGTTCATCGAGCTGAACGCTACCAGCTCAGGGGTGGCGGAGTGCAAGAAGTTCTTCGTCGAGGCCGAAAACGAGCTGAAACTCATCGGCCGAAAGACGATCATATTTTGCGACGAAATACATCGCTTCAGCAAGGCGCAGCAAGACATCTTTCTCAGTCCCGTGGAAGCTGGCACGATTACTCTCATAGGGGCAACGACGGAAAATCCCAGTTTCAAAGTCGTGAACGCTCTTCTCAGTCGCTGTCGAACCTTTACGTTGCAGAAGCTCAGTACCGAGAACGTATTGAACATCCTTCAGCGGGCCCTGCAGATGGAACAGACAGGGTCCTCTACACCGCCGTCACCCTTGCTCGACGACGAGCTCCTAACCTATCTCGCCAACTTCGCCGACGGGGATGCGCGAATAGCTCTCAATCTTCTCGAGGTTGCTTTCTCCATCTCCACGCGCACGGAAATCACCAAGGCCGACATCAAGGCGGCGCTGACCAAGACACTCGTCTATGACAGAGCTGGCGACCAGCACTATGACACCATCTCCGCTTTCCACAAGTCTGTCAGGGGTTCTGATGCGGACGCCGCGTTATACTATCTCGCGCGCATGCTGCAGTCGGGCGAAGATCCTCTCTTCGTTGCGCGCCGCATGGTAGTCATCGCCTCGGAAGACGTTGGTCTCGCCGATAATACGCTGCTACCTCTTGCCACAGCTACATATACAGCAACGCAGCAGATAGGGATGCCGGAAGCTAGAATCCCCCTTGCCCACTGCACCGTGGCTCTATGCCAGGCCCCAAAGAGCACGAAGGCCTACCGAGGACTCAATAATGCATATGCGGCGCTGAGGGAACCGGGCGTGGCTGGTCTGCCAGTGCCCATACATCTGCGCAATGCGCCGACCAGATTAATGAGGGAGCTCGGCTACGGAAAGGAGTACAAGTACAACCCCAACTATCGTGACGGAAAAGTTAAGCAGGACTACTTGCCTCACGATTTGCTGGGAAGACGATTCCTGGAGGACAGAGATTTGGGCACAGAGATTGACCCGGATGTGGCGATGGATGAGGCGCCAGATGTCTAGACGGCGTCGGGTTAGCGAGCGTTCGGGACGAAGTGCTTGATTTTTTGCTGATTTCTGCCTATGAATCGTTGGAAATGGCTTGTATATTGCATATTGCACAATTGGCATGTATCTACTTGCGAGACCCCCGCCCTGGAAATTGGGTGCCTGGGTTGCTTTGGCATAGCGAGATACCACATCAGTTGACGACAGCTTTTAAAGATGAAGTAGTGAATGGTTTAGAAAGCACCGACTATTACACAGCTCGAGGTGGGTGGAAGTCCTCAGCAGTGTTCCAAATAAACTCAAGCAGCTCATTTCATGCCGCGACATTTCGTGTCTCTCGTACTTCGTCTCCCTCCCCTCCTGAGTCCTCTTATATTATGGTAACCGCTGAGCTCCAACTCCAGAGCCTTTCGGCCACTGATGTGTATCCCCGACCTCTATGCTACTGGACTTAGGAGAGGTCATGTCGGTCATGCTGTTTTTTCTTTTGGTTTACTCGACACTTCTAACCTCGGCTTACTTCATCCTCGCAAGCCGTTACCGTTTTTCGGATCTGCGTACTGGTTGTAGGCATAGATCACCACGATTGCAGCGTCAACTCTGTCTCCTGGAACAGGCAAGGTTCGAATACCACTTTCTGGGCATTCATGCCGCCAAACAACTCATGCTCCTCCACCCCCGAAGCCACGTTGTCCTCGAGGATCGGGATGGCCCAGCCCCCCTCGAACCGTAGAAGCACAGCAGTCACTTGTTGGCTCTGCTCCCACATGGTGCTCATGCCGCTTGTCCTCGAAACTGTGTGGCTCTGCGCTGAATAGTTTCGGGATGGCGTCCGATGCTCCTGGCGGTGAATATGGGCGTAAGTTACAAGTATTGGACGCAATGGCTGGCACAAGAAGCTAGCAGTCCCATCCGATGATCGTCATGGTGGATTTTTTCGCGTGAACACCGCGGCACCCAGTGGGGGGGAATACGTCGGTCAGCGATACACGTATACAAATTTTGTCGTGGCCGCCCCCTTCCCCTCACCAAAACACGGAGAATGGGGGAGACTATGTAGTGTTACTGAGTTCCTACTAGTAGCCCGTTGAGTGATAACCATCGTAGGACGTATGAGCGAGGCAAAACGTGTAAACCTCCGCAACAAGTGCAGTGGGGTGTGATACTGGGGCTTTCTGGGTCTATATCGGGGCGCGATGCGGAGAAGTTCTTTGAACAGCAGGCAGAAAGGATATGGATTTGACTTGTTCAAGATCAGATAGTGGCCTTGTGTACATCAGATGCGTGCCGCCTCGACCGCCATACTTGCTACCTAATCTTTGAGATTTGTCCACCTACAGTCGATTCGGTTCAGTACACGTTCATCAGAGAGGCTTGGAAATCGCCATTTACTCGCTATCCCTCCCAATACATCTTCAACGAGTTCCTTCAAACTCGCAGTCCGCTCTTCGCTAACGTATGAGACGCACTAATGAATCTGGCGGACATTGCCTCGTCGTTGATCATTGTCGCCAACCTTGATGAAAATTTGTACTTGAGACAACTTATAACCTGATAACTGCCAGGGTTTTGGCCTGGAGCGGCATATTCGCGAACAGCAAACGCTCATCATGTCTGAGCGTCTTATACTGCCGAGACCGATTGGCTTTGATAGTTGAAGACATTCTGGATAATGTTCCATGTGGAGAGGACCTGCCTGATGGCTCATGGTATTCCCAATAGAAAAGTGTTAGTTAGATAGAAATTTAGTCCAGTCGTCACGACACGCCCTGTTCATGATTCGAGACGATGTTCTGTAGGGCTACCGCCTTGCTGGGTGGTAGTAATTGCAGAGCCGTGGACCGTTCGGATCAGATCAGCACCGAAGGAGCAATGCTAGTGAAGAGATATACTGCGTGCAAGCGTGAGGACGAGTCACCTTGGATGGAACTGTCGGTTCGACTTTCCACCATATGTGAAATGAGCAAGGACGGGCATCTCGCGGGTAATACCGAACTGGAGCGTGTCAGTTCACCAGCCCTCCGCATTCTTGGAGACAACGTTGAAAGTGGCGGTTTCAAGAGGTTTGTAGAGGCATAGCATCCTAGCCACTGTATCACCTCTCAAGGCGCTGTAACAGCCCAAAGGCACCACGGCGATCAAATCATGGCTTGAGTGCAGATGACTCTACATCTTCGGGTGGATAGATCCCATATCACGATTCATGATGTTACCTCACTTGGGCCAGACTCTAGAATACAAGAACCGTTTTACACATGGGGCTGAATGGGGTATTTCAAGCAACAACAGTGCAACCTTCAACCACCAGTTTGCCGACATCATCGACTGACACGCTCTCGTCATCGACCTCAGTGATCTAGCTCAGGCCTGTGATTATTCTCTTGTGTCCAAGGTTATAGGCTTATTCGGTTCCAGGATACCGCTTGTACACGAAGACATCCAGCAGGTTCAGAGGGTGTGAATCTCACGCTGCGAGATGGCTTCATCACCAAGACGCAGCCCTCGCAGCCCCTCCCAATGTACAAGGCTAGATTACCTGGCTAATTAAGATGCACGAATGAGCCCTGGGCATCATCGGGACGTTCTTCATCCAACGGTACGCCGACGGCACCGCTTCTACAATCATTACGAGTGTATCGATTGAACACATGTTATGCGTGGAACTGAAGAGTTTGGTATCCTAGAACAACATAAATGACTTTTGATTCGATGAGAAACAGGCAGGCTTCTGTCAGAGTGAGGTGCAAGGGGGGCGTGTTGCGTCCCGGGTAATACCTGGTAATGGAGGTTATGGTTTCGCGGGAACTAAAATTAAGCGTGACCCCTATTTTTGATAATGCGGAGAGCCGAGCCCGCTCGGATTACCTAAAATGGACTGCCAGTACGTACCTCTAAACACCAGGAGTCCATCGTAGTCGGTCGGGGGAGCAATGGGAAATTTTTCTTCAAACTTACGTTACACAAGCCGGTTGAGAAACTGGATGAAAAGCTTTTGGGAATGTTTGGCTGACAGGGAGCAGCTTGGCCGTGCCGTGGGCAAGACAGGATGGTACAAGTAGTTTATCAACCAACTTCATATAGAGCATGTATTTAAGTAGGGTGTCTTCATTATCTTGAGTTTGAAGAGTATCGTGGACATCACAGTTCCTTGCTAAACTCAGTCCCATTTGTCAGTCTTGTTAACACTATAATCACCATACACCAGTTGCTACAGAGTGCTTGAAGCTACCTAGATGATTTCATACAATAGGAGAGCTTCAGTGATGTTTGATACAATCATTTTGTACGTGCTATGGCGTAGGAGAACTCGGGTATGTAGATGAACCTAGCAATACTTGTACAGCTCTGCTGCCCTGGCGTCTGAATGCGTCAACATCTCTTGGGTTTGTCAACTACTGCTGGCTATTCCATTGACAGCCAGTGGTCCTATCTTGATCATGTAGGTCCATCACCACCAGAAATCGCAGAGCCAATACATGGGGTTTGTTTAGGATTACAGACTGTAAAGTAAGACGAAGAGTGGGTGTAGTCGTATGGCTTCTATAACACAACAGTGGCAGAGGTAATAGAACGGCTATGAGCTACTGCCCAGTGATATTGGTGTCCTTCATTATGCATACAGCAGGTAGCAATAAGAGCCATGAAGTACTTGAATTGGCCATACTTAATCTAGTGACATGTTCTGATGCAGAAGCCAGGCTTAGTTAGGGAACTCGTGGACTAAACAAACCAGTGAAGTGGTCAACGTGTGAGTGAGATGTGTGGTAGGCATACTGTAGTATCCCCTTCCATTGAATACAACAATAGGGACAATCAGCCAATCCCTATATGATCACAGAATAGCTGGAACAATCAAATAAATTCGGTGCACAGCTCCTAAACCATCAAGTCTGCATCCAACTGCATCTTACCCAAGAACGGAATCCAACACAACACTTTCTCACACTTGTTACTAAAGAGTCCAGAACACCTCACAACAACACCACAGCCAAACAACAAGGCCTCTCAATCTGTTTCCTCCTTCTCGCTGGCCTCCTTCAAGACCACCACAGTCAAACAACAAGGTCTTGATCTTCCACTGGCCATTCCCGTCCTTGCTACTAGCTGGGAGCAAGGTCCCTACGATTCCTACATCCAAACCCTTGACAGACACATTGCTTGGCTCAGCCCCAGCAAAGCACATAGCCAACGACGAAAACTCATCACTGCCCCAGAGCGGGTAAGAAGCACGCTGGTCCTTGTGGTCCTTCCAAGAACCCTTTTTGTACCAATCACCAGCAACTGTGTCCCACGCACAGCGTTCCCTGCTTGGTGGGAGAGCCTTGCCTAAAGTGCATTGCGGAGAACCAAGCCAAAGAGCGTGAAGCTAAAGCGGCTGCCCAACAAGCCAAGGACGAGAAGGCAAAGGCAACGTCCGACAAGGAGCAGGCTGGTAGTAGTAAGAAGAACAAGGGCAAGAAGTAAGTCCTATTTCCCCCCTGGTTATCGCTATCTGTTGCTGACAGTGACCAACAGAAACTAAAGTGGAAGTGAATTCATTTTGCGAGTAACATGATTCATTTTGATCAAGACATGAAGCCAACATCAGATTCCACTACATATATTCAGAAACTCGCAGGTGAGTTCGAATGATTATTTCAGTTGAGCACCTTCCTTTCTCCTCTTGAATTCCTAGAGCGGCCACCCGGCTTTTTTCTGGCTCGAGTGTTCCTTTTTTTTCTAAACCCTGATTAGACAACTGACAACTGTTGTTTAGCCACCATAATTTCCCTCAACTTTCCCTCAACTTCACCAGACTTTCCCTCAACGTCAGCAATCCCACCCATCCGACTTTTCTCAACTTCTACAAACACACTCTGCTACAAAGTAGCCAGCCAACTCAATATGGTCCAACCAATTTCCGACCTGCCTTTTGAGGCGACAAGAGCCCGAGGTAACACCTCTGATCATGAAACTGGCAAAACCTCATAAGTGGCGTACTAGCATTTGTTCCATTTATTCGCAAAATCCCATGATAGGCGACGGGTCTGAAGATTCGTTTGTTTCCGACGAAGCAAACATAGATGACATTATTGCCCTGTGCCAGCAGCTATGGTCTCTTGCACTGAAAGAAACTATCCAGGTCCAGTTTCTTGATTCAGGAACCTTCAATCAAGTCTTCGTTCTTTCCTGCGCAGACATCGCAGGCCAGCTGCCAGAAGTAGTACTGCAACTTCCATCTGATCAATCTTCGATTCCCTGTTCTGTGGCCATCCTCGAGTGGCTGAACAAACATACAGATCTCAAGGTTCCCAAAGTAATCACCTGGGATGCAACAAAAAGCAATCCACTCAAACACGGCTACATCATTATGTCCCGAATTCCAGGACAATCTTTGCAGAGTGTCTGGAAGCACCTCTCTCAAGAGCAGAATATCATTGTCACCAAGGAGATAGCGCAATTGTACCAGCAAATGGAGTCGGTCACGAGTCCGATTGCAGGACGAATCAATACGTCGCTTAACAGACCAAACCCGGACGACCATCTTTTGGTATTGTTTGAGCCTCTTCAAGAAATGGTCCAAGGCATGGCGGATTCGGAGCTCTTTGAGCCCGAGAATGACCATATTTGCCTACAGCATCCAGACTTCTTCCCACGCAACATCATGATCGACTTTAATCCGGATCCGGTAGTCACAGGAATCATAGATTGGGACGACGCTAACTTTGTACCGCGATTCGCTGCTCGTCTTCCGCCCCGATGGCTTTGGCAGACTGGCTGGTGGAAACACGAAGATAAAGACGACGAAACTGAAGAAAACAATGACGACGAATATGAGAACGATGAGTGTGCAGACGGTAAAGACGAGTTTTACTGGGTTGAAGAGCCTTTGGACGACGAGGGAAATGCACCGGAGACACCCGATGATGCAGAGATCAAGAGAGTTTTCGAGGAAGCTGTCGGAGAGCATTGGGTCTGGGAGGCTACCAGTCCGTGGTTCCCTCTTGCTAGACGGATCTTGCAATTCTCTCAGCGGACTCTCTTTTGGGGCCGCGACTTTCCGCTCATTACTGAGTGGAAGGACAGATGGGATGGACTTTTCCCGAAAGATCCAGATGGCTCTGAGCACTCCGAGGACTCAGATACTGCCGAGACGATGGAGCACCTGGAGAACGACGATGATGACGAGGAGGGCGAGTATCCTCTTGAGACTGAGGTCCAGGCGGACCTGGATATGGAGCACGTTGAGACCTGAGTCTGTGGATAATCCAGACTTTCTGCTATGCTTGCCAGACACGACGCATACTGCTGGTACGGTTTGATGAATCACGATTAGGTGGCTGGACGCCTGGTTTGGCGCCACCTAGACACGTACTACAGCTAATGATGAATGCTATGAATCAACAAAAGTTGCGTCTGTATATGTCCTCACAGGACTTAGTGAACCCTAACTGTGCGAAGTCTCAATGATGCAAAGCTGTATTTTCCTGTTGGTGTAACTACTCGTAGCATCTAAGGTAATGTCTTTATAAGACTTTCCTTTCTGCTAGTGGAGGAGTCAGTCACTGTTGAAACAAAATTAACGAAGAACAAAGGAGGAGAAGGAGGGCTAGCTGCGCTTGGAATACTCCAACCTCCAAGAAGAAAGGAAGTGCCCTGAGAAGAGATGTTATAGATTGCCCATAATCTTCATCAACTCGACAGCCACCAGTTGGATCTTGTCTCTAACATCCTCGGGGCACCTGACAAATCTGTCCGGATGCCATGTCCTTTTCTGTTCGCTGATAAATGAATCCCTGTCCTCCTGAGAAAGCTTGTGTACGGTCACGTATGCATGGAACATTTCCTTGATGCTATGTTGACAAAAGCTCACACGCAACCCTTCTTTCCTTCCCTTGCTGCTGTCGTTGTCGCTCCTGGCGGGCTTGCTCACTTCTGGTCCATTCCCGCACGTATTCTTCAGTGTCCCTCAATATCCATTCCTAAAGCCTGTGGATCAATAAATATTATTTGGCGCCAATGGGTTGAAGAACTTACAAAGTCTACTGAATCCAGCCTCGTGTCAAAGGTGCCATAGCAGCGACCTCTTCCATTGGGTCCAGGGAGGAATTCCTTCTTAGTAATCGCGCGGTACCGTTGGTAGACGTAAATACCTAGCCATGATATTACAACGACGCCGCAAACAACGCCGCAGGCGATGGCAGTCCATTTTGCTAGGCCCAGTACGAAAGACCCCAAGTCTGGTACCCGCCACAGCCATGCGATAAACCGGGATGGTGCGTGTACTAGCCACTCAGCGGCTGATTTGAGACCAGCAAGGATATAGCCGGGGACCCGTGACATGAAGTCTTGGATAGAGGTCCATATGTGCGAGATTGAGTCGCCTAGGGATCTGAGGAGACGCGCAATCCATATTTTGAGATCTCGGATAGGTGCCAGCTCCGAAACGGCCGAAATTCGATGGGCAGAATCTGCAATTTCTTTGGTCGCAGTTTGAAGCAAAACCTCCGATTGCATCCCGGCTTGCTGCGCGCTGTTTGCGTATCTGGCAGATGAGGGGGTATCAGACATTCCTGAGGACGAAAGACATGGCGCCGGCAATTCAAAACCAAGACAAAACGGACGTAGAGGGCCTCGCAGCAGTTATGGGATTGGGTTGAGATTGGGTTGAACATTTCGTGAGGCTATGCAAACGACAAGCCAACAAGCGCGGCCGTTCCAGCGGCCAGGCAGAGAAATGTGGAAAAACATGGACGCTCGCTTACAGCGCCCAACTGCAGGAGGCCCACCACTAAATATGCTGTGCAACGTGGAAGTCGGCAACAGAAAAGAACAAGCACGGGGAAAAAGAAGTACACCTCATAATATCTATCACTACATGACAATGGAGATGTTTTATGTTGGCAACAGTGTGCGGGCAGGGCTCAGATACGGCTATGGTCCTCTGGGAACGTTAGAAAGGGCTATACAGCATAAAACTGCAATACTAATCTGGCTCATGGCGTGTAGTACTTTCTCCAATTGTGTTCCTCCTTAAAGCCCAACACGTCCTTGATCTTCTTGTTAGACAGAGGGGCCTCCCATTCCCCCATCTTCCGGGTAATCTTCGTATTCGGAGCCACCTTGGCCAAGAACTCCTCGGTCGGCACCGTCGTGGTAATGGTATCGTTGGTCGCGTTGAAGATCTGAAACCCCAGCCCGTCCTTCTGAATGCACAAATAGCAGATCTGGCCGAGGTCCCGGGCGTCGATGTAGCTCCACGCATTGCGCCTCCGTGTCGCCGGCTCGCCCACGTGCCGGGGGAAGTCCCGCGCGTACTCGTGGGGCTCGACAACGTTGCCGATGCGCAGGGCGTAGATGTCGGCGCCGCCGAAGCGGCGCGAGAACCCGCGCGCGACCCGCTCGCCGCACAGCTTCGACAGCGCGTACGTGTCCATGGGGTTGACGTCGTCGTCCTCGCCGAGCGGGAAGTGGTCGTAGTCGACGTCGGCGCCCTCGGCGAAGCAGACGCCGTACGTGGTCTCGCTGGACGCGATGATGATTTTCGGCACCCCTAATTTGCTGGCCGCCTCGACGACGTTGTACGTCGATGTCACGTTGCCCCGCCACGTCTCGTTGTCCGGGACCAGCATGACGCGCGCGTACGCGGCGAAGTGGATGACGACGTCGGGCGGCTGCGGGACGCGCCCGTCGTCGAAGCCGCCGAAGTTGAAGTGCGTCGTCAGCGCGTTGAAGACCTGGCCGGAGTCGGTCAGGTCCGTCTTGAGCGTGAAGACGTCCGGGTTGAGCCCGTGGCCGTCCGGGCTCGGCAGGGGGTTCAGGTCCAGGTTCAGGACCTTGTGGCCGCGCTTGAGGAGCTCCGGGATCACATGACGCCCGGCTTTCCCACTGCCTCCAGTGAACACGATCCTCTTGCCTTCGATTGCCATGGCGAAAGTCTATTGTGAGTAGACTGGCGGTCAGTGTTGTTTGACTTCAGGTTGACACTGCCCAGGAGAAAACCAACTTGTGTCGGGATAGGTCCAGGGCAGGGGGAGCTTGTACTTGGTCTTGACGTCAAGACATTTTTGCGGGGCAGAATCCGGAGAGGGATGGAGCTTGGTGGACCAACTACAAGCCTATATGCAGGTCGATGTACTCCAGTATTTATCGGACCCGCACCGGCTATAGGAGATGGTGCAGTATTCCCGTCTAATGCCCGTGGAGTTCCTAGTTGGGCTATTAATAATCGGGAACTGCAGCCTATACTCTACTTCGTACTATATTGTCTGAATACTTGTTACTAATAACGTTAATATAGTGAAGGCTGATACACTGCAACGGGCCTTTGCTGACATTTTGAACATGAGGTAGCTCTATATTTAGATAAACTAGACTTCCTTTTGTTTCACAAAAGCAATGCCCGTTGGGATCAAGAGTATCTCCTGGTCTGACTAATCGCTATCTTTCTAGTACCGTTTGAATAACATGGCATATCCAGAACCCAATGCTTGGGATGGGTTCTCACCAATTTGAAGAAGACACAGTCATAGGAGAATATACTGCTTTATTAGAATTAGCTACCTATCCATCTTCACATGCACGTTCCCCGCATAGGGGCACCGGCTCGGCTAGCACTGGTGTTGCGAAGATCGGCCGGTATAAGCGATTTTC
Organism: Apiospora phragmitis; assembly: GCF_038363925.1. Lineage (NCBI taxonomy): Eukaryota > Fungi > Ascomycota > Sordariomycetes > Amphisphaeriales > Apiosporaceae > Apiospora > Apiospora phragmitis. Next base: position 3,211,586 of record NW_027117400.1, on the reverse strand, counting down.
GGCTTTCCACGACGCCATCCCGGCGTTACGCTAGGCGCCGAGCAGACAGTAGCGAGAGTCAAGAACGGTACGCAGGGGACCATAAAGTAAATGAAGCATTGTGGACACCTCTGTTTTTCCACCAGACCTCTTACCCATTCATCGCATTGCGTTTGTGACAACCTGCTTCCCCTGTACACATTGTATTGCCTTATCAAAAGGCAAGACAAGAACATGGAACCAGTGACTTCCGCTAATGCTGGAAATGGAATGCCTGTTTGCCATGTTGTGACCCCCGTCGGCATGCTGGGCTACGGCTTCGACGAGAAACTGACGGAAACGGCACTCGAATCGCTCGTTTCTACCGGTACCCCAACCGCCATCATCCTCGACTCAGGGTCCACGGACAGCGGCCCGGAGAAACTGGCCTTGGGTGTGACGACATGCCCTCGCTCATCTTACTACCGAGATTTGTCCAAATTACTGAAGCTGGTCTATGCGTTCCATGTACCCCTGATATTCAGCTCTGCAGGGGAGACGGGTCTGACGCCCATGTCAAAGAGGTTTCACAGCTCATCGAGGAGATTGTATCAGAGAAGGGAAACGAGTAAGATTATTCTTTGTCCCCAACTCCTGTTGAACAGAGGGTTTAACCCATAATCAGACACTACCGCTTCAAGGTGCTTGCGATTTTCGCCGGCATCGACAAAGCCATTGTTTTGGACCGACTGCGGAAAGGATCCATCACTGGCTGCGGCAAGTCCGTACCACCGCTTACTGAAAATGACGTTGAGAATTCAACCATGATCATGAGTCAGTTAGGCCCTGAGCCATTCTTGGATGCAATGGCGGCAAACCCAGACTTCGATGTCATTGTTGGGGGAAGAGCCTACGACCCGGCACCATATTTCGCATACGCTGCACACCTGATGAAGTCCCAACTGGCAATGCGAGCCCCAAGGAGAGACAAAGACTATTTGGGGCTCTCCAGCACATGGGCAAGATCATGGAGTGTGGAGGGCTTTGCAGTGAGCCCAAGTCCTACGGAGCCGTCGCTACGGTCTATGATAACGGCACATTCGATATCGTACCAACTCTGCCTACATCAAGGTGCACCCCCCTTTCCGTCGCGGCTCATACGTTGTACGAGAAGTCTCGGCCCGACCTTCTCTACGGACCGGGTGGGTGGCTCGACCTGACCAAGTCCACATACGAGCAAATGACAGACGGAAGAACAGTCCGGGTAGCGGGGAGCACATTTCACTTCTCCGAGGACAACGCACAGCCCTATCAGCTGAAGCTGGAGGCGGCGACGATCGTGGGCTACCGAAGCATGTACATGGGAACTATAAGAGATCGTAAGTGATGCTTCCGCAACAAAGTTCTACTGATCCCGTGAGTACTGCTGACCTGTATAATGCAGCAATACTTATCCACCAGATCGACCCCCTGCTCGACCAGGTCCGTTCGTACATCACCGCACAGCACACTGATGTCTCCGATTGGGATATTCATTGGCACATCCATGGGAAAGACGAATCAGGTAAAGTTGCCAATGACATCTTCCTGATCGGCGAGGTGATCGCGCCTACACAGGCGCAGGCCAGAGCTATTGCTTCGACCGCTCGGGTTGGGACAATGGTAAGATAGACGCTTCAGGGCTTTAGGAAAAACCGAGACTAACAGAACAATTCCAGCATGGAAGCTACCTGGGCCAAAAGGCTACTTCTGGCAATTTCGGGTTCGGCATTGGTGGTAAAGTCGAGATCGAGCTGGGGCCGTGTGCCAAGTTCTCGATTTACCACTTGATGGACCTCAAGGAAGGCGAGAAGCATCTCTTCTCCCCCCCAGGACCAAGTGGCATCCGCCAGCAAGGCCGAATCCCCCTCAGTACGCATTTTACACACAGTCTCAACGATCGGCCGTGGCGAAAAAACCGACACTTCCCAGGATGCTTCCAGCACGACAGCGAAAGAACTACCGATAAACCTCTCGTCGAAGCCAAAGAGCAACAAGGGAGAAAGTGCTGCCCAGACACCCGCTGATTCCACCCCCAACAGCAAGGCGGAACCCTCACCAGCGCCTACCGTGCTAGGCGACATAACTCGCGTCCTCCGGTCCAAGAACGCGGGCCCCTACGAAATCACGCTCGACGCCATGTTCGAGTCCGAGGCCACGTACCAGACCATCAAGCACAGCGGCCTTCTCAGCGAGGAGTCGGTGGCGGCCGCCTTGGGGGTGAGCCGAGACCACATCGTTTGGTGCGGTTTCTTCGACCCGGCCCGGGCTTTCAAGGTGACGATCCCGCGCATCCGCGGCGGCAAGCTGGTTCCTGCGGGCGGGTACATGGAGGACGACGTACATGGGACCCAGCAACATCTGGAGCTGTTCAACATGAAGCTGTCGGACGAGTTGCTGGCTCGCTTAGCTGTCTAAGATAAAGAGGGTGGGTGCTTTCAGATGGCCGTATTGATGATCGATGATGAGCGCGAGACCCGAAATGCTGCTTTTGCATCAACACGTGAATCTAAAGCTGCTAAGTTGTCATATTCTCATGTCTCCTAGTAGTACCGTTTTATAATGATTTCAATGAATGGATACAGTAATAGCAGCAATAGCCAGCAAGAGTCGTGTTCCCATCTAATTGCGACTCAAAGGTACGATACTCTGTAAACTATTATTGTTATAGAAAGGGATCATCGGGGTATTGATCAGAAGCCGCCGCCTCGAAGTCAAAGTTGAATACTTCCCACATTGGGTTGTTCCAGAAGTCCGACGGTAAGCCCATCTCATACCCCTGCCCTTCCGCTGTCATGTTCATGCCATCGGCATAGACCGTGGGCACGTCCACCTCGCTGGCATTTACCATCTCTCCCGCAGCTAACTCCTTTCCCTTTTCCGCCCTCGTCGGCGCGATGTGGCTCCCATTGGCGCTATTACCGCCAGCCGCTTCTGCTGCGCCACCACCATCACCACCACCCCCATCCGGCGCCGGCGTCGTCACCCGCTCGTCCGCAGCCACCTCAACGGCCCCCCCGCGCAGCTCGTGCGCGGTGCTGATGGCGTCGAACAGGATGGAGACGCCCATGCGGTCCGTGAGGGCGCAGCGTCTGCGTGTCGGCGCGGTGCGGCGCCTGGCGGCAGAGCGTCTCGAACAGCACCACGGCGCGCGCGTACTCGTCCGCGGGCTCGAGGGACCAGCGCCGGAACAGGCCGTGCGCCGCGAGCACGTGGTTAGCGGCGCGCTGCTGCTCGTCGGCGGGCGCGGCGCTGTTGAGGCTGAAGTAGCGCAGCAGGAACACGGTGGCGAAGACGACGGCGAGGAAGTGCTTCTTGCTGAGGGCGCGCTGGCAGTCCTCGCGCGTCATCTGGAAACGGGACAATAACAGGTTGTTGTGGGGGCCCTCGTCGCTGTTTTGGCCGTCTTCGGCTACGGCGGATGATGCCGTGGCGGCGGGCTTTGGCGTGATGGTTTGGGCCAGGTCGATGATCCGGAGAGCAGCGCCGAGGCCCATCTTTAGGATGATGCTGCGCGATGTCGAGTCGACGGGCGCGCGGGTGATTATGGCGGCGTACATGTGCAGCTTCGCCGTTAGTATGGTGAAGGCCGTGCTGTCGGTGCTGACGCCCGCCTGCTCATCGGAAATCTCGTCGAGCTTTTCGTCGATCGTCTGCACGAGCGACACGTCGACGAGGAGGTCGTTCGTGTTGGGCCACAGCATACTGGAGAAGCTGGCGATGAGCTGCTGCACCTTGACCTGGGTCAGGAACTCCCGAGGGCCATAATAGGCGCTGAAAACCGACTTAATTGTGCGCAACTCTGCTGGTTGGCTGATGAGGGGTGACAGTCCCAGGTGCATGGCGAGCCTGTGTTCGATATCAGTAGCCCTCTCTTCATCTGTTAGTTGGAGGGGTCTAGTTATGCTTACGAATTGCATACGTAGAAGCAACCCAGCCATGTATTAGTTCTTATTTCCATGTTCCCAGGGGCAACTCCAATACTCCTAAGCGAGGGAGGAGGCTTGGGACGGTTGAGCCCCTGCAAAGATTCAACAAAGCCAGGATGTTAGTTAAGTGGTCATTTTGGTCTATTCAGGGGTATTGTGATAACGGGATGAAACGAACCATGTAAAACGCGGCATTCATTGCGATACCGGCATACAGCCAGCTGGGGTCAAGCCTTTGATGCTTTGCTCCTAATGTCCAGTGGCATATGCACAAGATTGCTTGGAGTTTCGACAGGGGAAGCGGTGCCTGTAGCGCTTCTTTGCTTAAGAATTCGGTGTAAGGCTGCTTGAGGCGTCCGAATAGTTCTTGATACTGCGGCCCCGACATTCGCAACGAAACAATGGCTATAATGGCCCAGAAGAGCAAAGGACAACTCTGATACATGTTCGACATTGAAATGTGCCCAAGGATAGGGAGTTGAGGATGGTAGTAGGTCGCGAAGCTTTAGAGCGATTCTCCGATTAGAGGCCAGTAAACTGTAGGAAGCAGGGGGCACGGGCACCTCGCATCTAGAGGGCGACTTACATCTTGAAGATATCGATAGCCAGATCCCTGTGGACCACGGCATCACCGAGATGTACTTCTGCCATGTCGAACTCGAAGTCGTCCTCCAATGTGTCTGGGCATGAAGGATTTGGTGTGTGAGAGTTGTCGCCAGAGGTACTCGGCTCCGTAGATGAATGGACGGGCCTCATGGACTCTTGTGCGCCTCGCTTTTCTCGCAGTTCTTGCAGTTCCTTCGACATAGCCTCTAGCCGTCTGCAAGGAGATGATTAGTTATGGTGCGCTAGGCCTCTCCATGTTTATAGCGTTACAGCAGGCAACCTACTTCCTTGCTGGCGTTCGTCTGAACATGGGGTCTACCCGTACATCTCAGCTGCCGAGACTGACATCTTGAGCACGGGTTGGGATATTTTGCTTTGGAGTCGCATTTCAGCTGTTAAGGGGTGTTAGCCAGGACAGTATAGGCGTGTGTACAGGGGGCCAGTGTGGCGCAAACTTTGGCTTGCTTGCACTCGGTGCATGTCTTGACCAGCCGTATGCCCGACCAGCCGGGTGTCGCTGACGCCATCGCTTGGGAGTCCTTAATTGCAGCCGAGCCGCCGCGGGTATGCAATAGCACGCAAATATGCTGCTGTACTTTGACAACCTGACCGTTGGTTGTTTGGAGTTTTTCTTTGCTTTTCTCTCCATGGCGTGAAGAAACGAGAAAACGAGTTTTGCTTCGCGAAAAAAGCTGACGCCGTACAAATGTTCCAAGGGGGCTGTGCTCTGCCTCTCTCGTATGTAAGTAGGCGTTAATTAACGCGTGTCTACCCCTGTAAATAACACAGCCACAGTTCTATATTAGGCTTGCTTATAATTATAAGCCCCTATTTAAAAGATCCGTCACTATACAAAAAACTTACTGTAAGTATATTAAGAGTTAATATAAATTTGGTTCTCGTCTCAATAATAAACTCTTTCCTTATTAAGCGAATTCTCCGACCGCGACAACAGAACAGTCTAGACTGAGCAGCTAGGAGGCCCATCTACGACCGCCAGGCCTGCTGGCTGAGCTGCTCGTATTATAAGATCCTCAGGAGGGCCACGAGAATGGACTGTCCACCACCCTCTACAAGAGTGGTAAGTCAAAACTTGAAACCACTTCCTACTATATCTGGCTCTTAGGTATGGTGGTTTAACTATGAAAAACGAGCTCGGAATTTATCACAATATAATGTAGCTGAGGGCAAATGCTCAAGATATACCCCTCTTCATAGTGATAACCCTTCTCTAGAACACCGTCCATCACATAGGCGGGATTGGCATGCTCAAATCCGTCCGCGTCTCCGGACTCGGCCGTGCTGTAGCCCCCTCCCCTGGGGTAGAGGTGTCACCGGTTCCCGTGCTAGCTCCCGCTTGTGTGTCGGCCCGGGGTCGAAGCAAGGATGAGAGGAGGCGAAGAGAGAATGCCGCGCATTACCTCACGAGAAAGATACACTGGGAAATCCCAAACTCGCTGCTTTTGCCGTGGATCCGGGGTAAGTGGAGAACCACGATGGAACCCCGGCCCCTTCGGACCTCGTAAAACGGGTACACGCGACCCTCCCACCTTCGAAGCCCTTCGAAGCCTCATGCAAACCGACACAGGAAACACAGGGGCGCGCAATTTGGCTTCAAGCAAGCCGCCGTGCCCGTTGATGAACCTGCCGACTTTGTATTTGCCCAGGTCAGTTTCTCCCATGGGTCTGCGCGAGCGATCACTTTAGGAGACCCACCTCAGCCTTGGCACTGACGTTGAAGTTGCAGATCGAGAAAGATACCCGTGAAGAAGCATCGGGCAAGTTCGTTGCTTCCACGAGTCGCAAGAGTATATCGAATGGGAGCCCGCATGCAACAAGGCCCAAGGTCAAAGTCCTGAGAACCATACATCTGTTTCTGATATCAGATAAAGGCAGTGAGCCAAGTTGATCACCTCCTTACTAAAGCGGTAGGTACTCAGCCCTCTGATTCTTATGGTTACTGATGGTTGATCAAAATTGGGGAGCTCTAAGCAGAGCCTAATTTCTGCGAAATCGTATCCGTCTCGCCGTGATTCCGAAAACCAAACCATCGACATCTCCGTGGGGTCGATTAAGATTACGCCTGGCTCCACCCGTCCAGGGGCAACTTTATATCGACCCGTCTTCTCCTGCTGCGCCGGCTCAGCTCTGTACCAAGCGTCCTCCCCAACAGAGCTCTTCCCGAAGCACCGATGACCTCAATATCAGTGAGGACACGCCAAGGAATGACAATTCGCTCGTGTCCTGGCTGCAAGATCGATAGTGGTTTGCAGTAAGCTGATGACAATTTCGTGCTAGGAGCTAACGGCCAGACAGGGGTAGATCTCACACACACACATATAACCGCTGTAGGTACTTGCTCGTTCTCACCCGAGCCCTCTCAAGCCATCTTACTCAGCTCACTGATCGTCACTCCTTCTCACAGCTGTCTATGTCCCATGCTTCGATCTACTCAGTACCTACCTGGCTAGCTTTACGGTTGATCCTGTATCTGGCTTTTGCTCTCTCTTGAGCCTTCGCAACTCTGTGATAGCTCGATGAGGTCACGCGAATATGGAACACACTGTTCCCATCCCGCCTTGACAACGATCGGGTTTGGAGGGTAAGTTTCCGTTTATGGCTTGAGACGGGCTGTCCTTGGTCGACTGACAGTATGTTACGCTAGATTGCAAGCTGCCCTTGCCCTGTTCTCGGGCCAAGCTGTTGTGAGTGCTCCCTCGTTACCACCATGACATGGATATGGATTTCTAAACTGCCATCGCTGCCCCTGTTGCAGATTCATCTCCAAGCCATTGGCCTTAGTCCGTCAGAGACCACCCTCACCTTATTATCGGGCCCAATATGCGGTGCTGTTTTCCAGCCGGCTTTTGGGAGCTGGAGTGACCGATGCCTCTCTCGTTGGGGGAGGCGAAAGCCGTTCATCATCACCGGGGTCATCGCTTTGATCCTGTCAATTCTATCTCTGGCCTGGGTGAATATTGTTCCCCAAGCAATTCGTCGAGGGACAGCTTCGCATGAGACCCGGGGAGGGATTATGGTCGTACTGCCCGTCGCCCTGACCTTCATCGTCTTTGTGGCCATCCAGGCCGTCCACGTGGGACTGCGCGCCCTGATCACCGTTGACTGCACGCCTGTGCAACAGTCCGAGGCCAATACTTGGGCCGGTCGCCATAGCAGCTTTGGGGGAGCTTTTGCCTTCCTCACGGCTTACTTGGATCTTTGGCATGGAATCGACAGGCTTGACAAGACTGTTTTCTCCCGCGCAAGCATTCCCACAGCATTGTACCTCTCGATTACCATCGCCGTCACCTGCTTTCTCACGAAGGAGCGGCTGGCGGGGCCTTCATTACAGGAAGAGAAACGCGGATTAGGAAACTTGAGGATCATCCGAAGCATCTTTCTTGGCGCATCGAGCCAGATCAGGACCATTTATATGGTGCAGTTCCTTACTTGGCTGGGCATGTTTCCCTTTCTATATTACACGGTAACGTATGCTTAAACACCCTCTCCTCCCCTGCACTTAGCATTTATTGACATGACTCTCTTAGATACGTCAACGGTCTTGGTAAGTACTCTGCTACGACAGTATGGATGGCTCCTGAATCTAATCTCATGTGTAGAAGCAAAACCAGAAGATGGGAGCACCAGAAGCCCGCATCACGACATGGGTGCCTTGGCACCAGTTGTGTACTCCATTGTCTCCATGTTTGCAGCAATGGTGTTGCCTAGGTCATCACTTGTTCATACCACTGATTCTCGAAGCTGGTTTGCAAACTTCTGCACAGCACGCGGTCTATGGGTTGTATCGCAGCTGTGCTTCACCGCCGCCATGCTGGGCACGTTCTTCGTCTCCTCAGCCCTTGGAACCGCAATCCTCTTTGGCATTGTAGGAGTCAGCTTCGGTATCAACGCCATAGTGCCGTTCTCCTTGCTAGGCGAGGAACTCTCCCGCCCGCCGACGCATTGGACCGAAACCGACTGGTCGCGCAGCCATGGTCTGGTCTATGGGCTTAATAACCTGGCAATTTGCCTGCCGCAGATTCTCATCATTTGCTTGATGGGGATTACATGGCAGCATCAATCCCCTGAATCGGGACATGGAGAAGGAAATCCCGCTCGAGATGTGGTCTGGTTTCTCCGTTTCGGTGGCTTTGCGACCTTGGTTGCTGCATACTTTGTTACCAGGTTGGAGAAGAGGCCAAGGCAGGAAGATGTCGTAGAGTATGTGGAGATCCCTTTGGAAGCGTAGGCGTCGAGCCAATACTCTAAGTGTAACAGATTTATAGCCGTTGTAAACATATAACGTACGTCACCCCATAATTGACCCCCCCTGTAGTTGACCCCCCTGTCGACCTCCACCACGATTCACCGCCATTTCGATTCAAAAAGAAATTTCTCAACGAATTTTGATCCGAATTACTTCATTCTTTCAAATATATACCAATTCACCGATGATGCGTTCATATACCGAAAGCGACATCTCTGCCGCCATCCAAGATGTGTCAAGCGGTAAATCTATTCATAAGGCTGCCCTTCATTGGGGTATTCCACGGTCTACCCTTATTAGTCGACTTCACGGCCGACAATCACGTCGAGAATCAAAATCTGCCTATCAGAAGCTCTCTCCAGTTCAAGAGAAGCATCTGGCAGACTGGATTTTAGCCCAAGAAGCCCTTGGAGTCGCACCAACGCATACGCAAATCAAGGAACTGGCTCAGCGCGTTTTAGCCCTTCATGGCAACCCTATGCCATTGGGTAAAAACTGGATAGAGTCATTCCTTCGACGTCACCCAGCCTTACGGACGAAGAGGCAACGTCGTATCGACTCCCAGCGTATCAATGGGGCATCAACTGAGGTAATCAAGTCTTGGTTTTCAACCAAATTACGTATACCTCAAATCCAGGCTATTAAACCTGAAAACAGACATAATATGGACGAGCACGGTATCCTAGAAGGCCAAGGAGGCAATGGCCTTGTAGTAGGCAGTTCGGAACTACGTTCTATTCAACAAAAACAGCCTGGTTCAAGGTGTTGGACGACCATATTGGAATGTGCATCGGCAGTCGGCAGGGCCATCCCTCCTTTGGTGATTTACAAGGGTAAATCGGTCCAAGAGCAATGGTTCCCCCATGAACTCGATGAATTTCGAGGATGGAAGTTCGATACGAGCAATAAAGGCTGGACGAATGACGAGATCGCCGTCAAATGGCTCGAAGAGGTCTTTATACCGGAAACCGCCCCGAACGACCCAAAGGATGCCCGTTTACTTATTCTGGATGGACATGGCAGTCATACAACCGACGATTTCATGTCCCTTTGCTACCAGAATAACATTTACTTATTATTTTTACCCCCTCATTCATCACACGTTCTTCAACCCCTCGATATTGGGGTCTTCGCCGCTATGAAGACTTATTACCGGAAGGAGATCGGTTTCCTGTCCTTATTAACGGATTCAGCTCCTATCGGTAAACTGAACTTCCTTATATGCTATTCTAGAGCCCGTAAAAAGGCTTTATCGGCTCAGAATATCAAGGGTGGTTGGCGTGGTAGTGGTCTTTGGCCCGTATGTGTTGCCAAGCCACTCACCAGCCCTCTTTTACTCGAAAACAGCAACCAAAAGCGACCGGAAGAGACAACACAGGCCTCAGCTAGTCAATATAAGGCCCTCATACCTATCCAAACTCCTTTGGCTAATGGTGTATTATGGTCAACACCAAAAAGGTCCATTGATCTGGAGCGCCAGATTCGACACTTTCACCAATTAGGTCAAAGCGACCTTACTACACAACGCCAGCTATTCAGGAAGATCCAAAAAGGATACCAAGAGAAGGACTATCTATTAGTCAATGCGGAATTGCAAATCCAGTCCTTAAAAGAGAAATTAGAGCTTGCAAGGCCACGAAAGAAACGAAGGGTACAGATTAGCCCGAATTCGAAATTTACATCAATTGAGAGCATACAACGTACGAGGGAGGGGCCAGATCAGCTTGAAATTGAGGAATCGGATTCTGAGATATCTACTGTATCTACAGTCGAAAGCGATTGCATTATAGTCCAAAATTGAAGGAATGGTGACTATTTGGAGTTGGTGGTCAATTTATAGCTTTAATTTTATTGGGGGGTCAATTACAGGGGGGGTCAATTATGGGGTGACGTACGTTAAGTAATAGATGTCTACATACAAGATAATTTGTATCACGAGCCATCAACAGGGCAGCCCCTTCCATGTCTTCCCAATGTGAAGAGGTCGTCCGTGAGAAGACGCGAGATGGCAACCATTGGAACTGGGGCCTCTTGAGGAACAAGCTGTCACAAGTCCAGATCCACGAACCCAGCGACACGACTCTGGATCTACCTCAGGGGCTACGCAATCTGGCGGCTTCTCGAAGATGCGAGAGTCAATGACGTTGCGAACACTTCAACTTTTGCATGCGGCTGGCCAGTCAAGCCTTCTTGATGATATATCATTATTAAATTCAATATATAGTGTAGAGACTGGCCCGCCTGTACAGGGCACCAGACACATTTATATATGAGTTCTGAGAAACGGTACTAGCAATGGACGTCGTAGAAATAGTAGCTGCTTTGGTATGTTTTTGAAATATGCAAATAAAAAAGCATGCGGCCTACTCTCTCGTTAGTGTAACACGTTTCAAGCTGTCAACCCCTTTTCTCACTGATATCGTCCGGCGTTTGATACCGTCACGTGGGATAAAATGTGAAGATGGAGAAATATTTTCTGGGTGTATTTACAGGGGGTAAGAGTGCTATATAGAACAAGAAGGGTTGGGCGCATGTATGTATTGCACCCAGTCGTGTATGCGTCACCATCCGTCGCCATCCTCATAGCCAGCAGATTCCATCCGGCTGTGTGCGTCTGACCCGAACCTATTGGACAAGAAAACAATAGAGTAACCGAGCATGGCGATCAAGCTGTTTAGACGTTGGGGATGGCGGAGTCGGCGACCTTGACGGCGTCCTCGAACATCTGCTTGATGTCGAACTTGCAGGCGTCGCCGGCCGCGACGTGCTTCTTGACGTACTCCTCCCACTCGGTGGCGCCCTTGCCCTGCTTCTTCAGCATCTTGGCGACCTTGATGAGGGTCTGGATGCCCGTCTTGGCGCCGGCGGCGCCGTTGACGCCCGAGAGGATCTGCGCGGCGCTCTTGGCGGCCTCCTTCCAGACGGCGCAGGTGACCCGGCCCAGGGCAGGCAGCGAGGCGACGAAGGTCTCGCCGGCCCAGTTGACGAGCGGGAGGTTGCATTTGCACTCGCCCAGCGTGTAGCTCTTGCCCTTGGGGTCGCTGAAGTAGGGGGCGCCTTGGTGTTCATGAGGCAGCTGACGCTTTGGACCTTTCCGCTCTTGTTGGCCTTGGCCATCAGCGCCTTCTGGTCGCCGCATTTGGGCGCGCACAGCTTCTTGTAGTCCGAGTAGCCCGGGATGTCGCCCTTGTAGGAGCGGCACAGGCCGCGCTCCTTCAGCACGCCCGTCTCCCGATCGTAGTCCTTCTGGGACATGTTACTGCCGCGCTCCTCGAGGCTGCTGCTGCTGCGCTCTTCCATGTTGATGGCGGCGCCTGAGACAGAGGCGACCGCGGCGAGGAAAAGGGTGGCGATGGTGAACTTCATCTTGGCGGGTTGGGGAGTTTTGATGGTTGGTGGTATGTAATAGTAGAATTAGAAGTTGAAGAGCTGGGCTTTTGAGTGAGAACTGTTAAGAGGCAATGTTCTTTGATGCTACTCGTTGTTGGATGGTGAAAAAGGGAAGACATTTGAGCGACACTTTCACGAACTCTTATAATCACCCCATATTCCCACCAAACCTCGGCTTGTAAGCGCAGATTGAGCGCTGATATCATATCACTGAAGCCGGACAGTAAACATCACGATCCTATTACTTGCCATATGAGTCTAAAGATAGAAACTATGAGCGTAGGACCCAGTGTTGTAGATGGTGGAGACTCTATCCGTAGTAAGCATGCCATCGTTGAATGGAGATGTTGGACGGGCCGCACTGCCTTGATCTTTCATTCTTACTGTAATTTCCACAATATTGTTTACCGGAAGCCACGTGCATTGCCGATCTGTTTCTGAAAACGAAATTTCAGATGACAACTGGCGCTTTTGGGAGCATGAATAGTAAAAACCAAACACCTCGGGAACCCACCGGTTCGGCGACCTGACATTTCTGGGGGTGGAGACCTGAGCGGTGTATAGCCCGGTTGTGCCGAGGTGAATACTCCAAATGAAGCACAAGAAGGTTGCTGAGATGAAAGGCTACTTAGGGCAGGGTGCATAGTTTGCATGGCCGGCTCCTCTCGTAAGTAGGTGAAGTTCATTACACTGTAAAAGTCAAGTGGTGGTTGTGGTTCATCGTGGCCTTCGAGTCATTAATAGATATGATCCCAGGTGTTAATTATTCTTGGGGGTGACTCGCAGTTGGAAAAAGAATGCCTTGTTATCTCTGAATACATTCTAAGACTGAACAGTCATAGGTAATCATTATCAATACAACGGCAGAGGATGTTCGGGTAGTGAGTGTATGTATCCAGTCGGACACAAAGTGTTCAACTCTCGATTGCTAAACATCAGCGTAATACAGTATTACAATACTCGCATGCTAAACATGGAAATGCCTTCTAGCATTCGTACGCACTCTCAAATCAAATGCCCAAAACGCCGCCTTATGCAATGTGCTGTGGTATCCTCAATGCTTCGACGCACAATACCATTCCCATCTTACACCATGAACGACTCGCCACAACCACATTCTTCCTCTACGAGATGGTTAGCTGCACGAAGCCGTGATGTTGTTAGGACGGAGAAGGGCTTACTTATATTGGGGTTCCTGAAAACGAACCGCTCATTCAACTTATCCTCCACCCAGTCCATTTCACTTCCGATGATGCTGAACAGGGCTTTGCTGTCGATGAGCACCTTGACCCCATCCTGCTCAACCTCTTCGTCAAAGGCGGCTGGCTTATCGACGTACTCGAGATGGTATGCGAGTCCGCTGCACCCCCTATTGCGCACGCCGACTCGGATCAGCTTCGGCTCGGGTCCCTCGACGAGGTTTCGCAGGTGTTCCACAGCGGTGGGTGTAAGCTTCATTGCCGCCTTGCGCGGTCGGAGCTTCCGCTTGCGCTCTGGCGGGGCTACACGTTTGGTCTTCTGGGCTTCCTTCTCATTCACGGTAGGGTCGGGACTGGTTGTGGATGGAGAGGAAGCTGATGCGGACGACTGAGGGGTCCTCGTCTCAGGGGCCTGAGGTACAGGACCGGCTATCGAGGTATCGGGGATGTCATTACTGCGCGGTTGAGGCGGTGGTCGCGATAGCGGGTATGGCTGGTAGGCTCGAGGTGTTGTTGTCTCTAATTTCTCGGATGCGCTTCGCTGACTGGTTTGCGCAAATTGTCGCAACATGTGCTGACACGGTCGGAAAGATGACGGGGCAGTGACTGGGCGACCAAACAGCAGCGAGGCTGTCCTCCTCTCCAAGACTATGCGCGGCGCATTCATCGTGGTCGGCTTTCTCTGGATTTACTATTACTGGAGGCGAAGTTGAAGATTTTGCCACATTCGCCTTCGGACAGCGGCGTTCTTGCTTTCTCGAGGTGCGGTGCGATTGTCAAAGGAGGTAACAAGAAAAGGGTAATTAGGTAGCGTTAAAAGAAAGACACAAGAGGGAACCAACCGCACTCTGTTGGGTTGGGAATCCAGGTGTTGGGGCAGATGTGCTGCAATGGTTCGATTACAGCTTGTTTGTTGGTTGATATTCGTAGCCGTTGCCTCTTGTTGCTTGCTAACAAACCCAAGGGTTCCTAAAGTTGCCGATGCCGATGACATAGAGATCGAACGACGACCGATAAGTCCGATCCAATCCGGGCCAATGGGAAGCTCGTGAATGTCATCGGGAAAAGCCATGATGCGTATCGATAAGCTCCCAGCGGGTCATAGATAGTCCGGCGACAGCTGATGCAGACCCAGCTGGACCCAATCACAGCAGAGACCCATTAATGCTCAGCGGGATTAAACGTTCCCTGCTCCGTGGCAAGAACAGCTCGCTCACGACCCTGCGCCCTGCGCCTGTACTGGGGCAATGCGACGCAATTGGGACAGCTAAAAATAATAATTGCATGTCGATCCGGTGTCAGCTAAGTTGTCTGTGGCGCTGAGGACAGGTTGGCGCTCAGGGATCTGGAACAAAACAAAGCTGTAGAGACAAGCAGCCTTCGTTTCTTGTGCGCAGATTATAAGATTTCATTGACTAGGGGGAAAAGCTTGGTTTAATTTGCATCGCTCGTGTTCATTACTTCACTTCCTGCCCAAGTCCTGCCGCTCTCGAGTCCATCCATGTGTCGACCCGCCATTACGCGACAACGACATGGAGGCATCTCCCCTGACACAGCAGGCCCGACCTGATGTGTTCCAACCCAAGATTGTACAGCTATACGAAGCTCTTTTCAAGGTTAGGATGTTCTAGACGCCCCTATTCATGAATCCAAATCCAAAGATCTACGAAAGCTGACTTCTGAATTGACAAGGTACGTTTCCACGCCCATGGCGCATGCCGTGTTTTAAACGAGAAGCGTCCGAATCGCTGACGATCCGCCGAATCCCCAGGAAGATGACGAGATTGATGGCGACGGCGAAAAGACCGAGGGCTTCTGGCGCGAGTTCTTCCTCCTAAAACCAGACCGAGCCTCCTTGCAACGCATACTGGGAGAGTTGAGCCCCGACGACCTGATAAGCCTACAAGGACAGACGAGGCGACTGTTTTCCCGATCGGTCGCGTGCCTCAAGAAGGGCGGGTCCGCCACTGCACATGCGCTCGAGGTGCGTCTATGATGGCTTTGCGCTCGAGAAAAATGCGAACGAATGTACTGACTGTTTGCGCAAGACATTGACGACCTTCTTTTTGGCCGTCCTGCCCAAGAAGTATACGAATCCATCCTCGGATATTATCGCCATCTTGGCGGGCTTGGATCATGTTGATACCGCGTTCATGGAATTTGTTGGAGCGCTGGATAGTATCATACGCACCGGAAATGCGCGTAAGTTCGTCCGTGAGCAGGCTATCTCAGTCCTAAATGCTGATAAGAACGTACTGCATTTTAGTCGACGTGCGCCAAGGGGCCGTCGAGGTTGTATTGGCCATCACGTCAGGGGCATATCAGACAAGCCTTTTGACATACTTTATCCACAGGGACCTGTTCCCTGCCATGATGAAGTTTATTCAGGACTCGGACTCGCCCAGCCGTGTCCTGGAGCCTTTCATGCTATTGGGTCTCCTGGCCAACTACAACAAGTTTGAGTTCCAGAACCCTTACCAGCTGCGGCTCAACGACTTCGTCAATGAGGCAGCTATTCAGAAGGTTATCAGGTGCGTCGGCCAAACATCTAAGAAGTTGCGGGGGCAGTATGTCGAGATTCTCGAGGACCTCCCGGAAGGTTGGTCGATTATGACTGCTCTCACAATGTTTGGCTTGAGCTCTATCGCACCAGGTGCCAAAGCCGGCCCGAAGAAGCCTACTTACGATCCTGAGGTTGCCAAACAAATGTTCGCCAAGCTGTAAGTATCCTTTGCTCCCCACGGAGAGCCAAACCACGACTAATCCTTCTCTCTTCAAGTCCTGGTGAAGACGCAGCATTACTCCTGGGCACATATGACTTCAGTCATGCCAACAAGCTATTCTGCTTCAACCTAGTCACGTTGCCGGCTGAAAAGGGTGACGAACAGCCTTTCTCGAGCTTCCTATCGCTCACATCCTATCTTCTTCAGCACGCGTTCCTCTCGAACAGGGCCACAAACTATGCGCATCTAAGTCTCATGGTTTTGCGGTTGATTATCGAAGATCAGGTATTGTGCAAGCGACTCTGTAGTGAGGAAAGTAAGGTGGCAGTTCGTCTGTGTCGGCAAAGGCAACCGTATCTGCCAATGATCAAGGGAGACCGCATTCTTGCAACCAATGTATTAGATACCATGATTGATGGTATCAACCACAATCTGCGTCGCCGACTGGATGTCAGTCTGTATAACCTTTGCACAGGCATCATGCTTCGCATCATCTCTTACCTCTCGCGTTCACGGACGCGCTTACAGTATCATTGGTCGGAGCTCTTCCGCTCTCTATAGCACTTATACGTTTTCTGACGACTTACGCCCCGGATTTGAAGGACCTTCCTCATATCGAGACACTGCTGGATCTAGTCGTGAACCTACTGGCACTATCCTTGTCAGCAGGCGAGGCTTTCCTACCCACGCCAGCTGCTTACGACGATCTTTTCTACAAGACGGTAGAGAGTGGGGATCTCTTGACCAAGTTCCGCGATACGTACAACCTTGCGAATCGGGCTTCGAACTCCATCGATACTCTGATCAGTGTTACCACACACTATAAGTCATTGTTAGACGCAGGGGGTTCCAAGAAAAACCTCACCAGCATTCAAGTTACCGAAGTCATTAAGCAGGGCTACGAGACTTTGAGCATACAAGCCAAGGAAGGCTTGGACGGGGTGGGAAAGGTACAGAGAAGCAGATGAGAGGACGCTGCTGAAGAAGATGGCGAGAGCGACGGTGGGTGATGTCAAGATAATGATGGAGTCTTAAATACCAGAGAAATTCAAGCCGAAATTCTGCATTCCCCCTATCTTTAGGACCTCCGGCATTTACCAGTGTGGCCTAGTGACATGGCCGTACGTGTCTGGCCAGCTCGGATGTAACACGAGCAAACAAATCAATGCAACTTTGGTTTGCCATTCGGCATTTCCAGATCTGGCAACCTCACTTACCGACAATGGCAGCCGGTACATTTCCTCCGATTCCATGGGGGGGACTGAATGCTACCACGCAATGATGGAAGCCAGTGTCGACAGATCCCAAGCAAGTGCAAGCAAATCGACTCCTCCGACATGGATACTCTGGTCTTTCAATTGCTTCCGCGTTGGCTCTGCCATTCTTTATCATCGAATTCTGTCGGATGCAAGCCAAAGCTACTCGGACGTCAGGTCAGATATGCTCGAACAAGTTTTCCGTGATCAAACTTCGGATCCGTGATTTAAGACAATACCATGGCCGAATCTATCTATCGTTCACGGTTCTCCGTCTGGGCAGCCGTATTGGCAGTCTTGGCCCTCTCGGCGCCATGGACCTTCGGTTATATTGCGCCTTATACCACCACCGAGCCGATACTTCGGTCATGGTATCATCCCAAGGCATTAGTCGCGAGCCTGTTTGGCGGTTCTTCCCAACATTTTCAACCCGGTAGTGGTAACGACGTCGGCGGCGGACAAGGGGCGGCTCCTCCTCTTTCGTCTGCGATCCCCATCACGCCTACACCACAACCATCATCTCCCTCGACCCGCCCCTCCTCTACCTCACCACCTTCCTCTCCCCATCCGAAACCGCCGCCCTCCTGTCCTCCGGCGCGCGCGCCGCCTTCGCGCCCAGCCACGTCTACAAGCACGGCCGCCGCATGGGCACGCCCGACCGCACGTCGCACACGGCGGGCCTGCCGCGCGACGACCCCGCGGTGCGCTGCATCCTGGCGCGGGCCCAGGCTTTCCTGGGCCCGGCCCTGTTCGACCCCCGCCGCGACGACATCGGCCCGCCCCAGCTCGTGCGCTACGCCGAGGGCCAGCGCTTCAACGTCCACCACGACTGGTACGAGACGGCGCAGCCGCCCGCGCGGGGCGAGGCCGACGCGTGGCGCGGGCGCAGCTGGAACCGCGTCGCGAGCTTCTTCGCGGTCCTCGAGGACGGGTGCGAGGGCGGGGAGACGTGGTTTCCGCGCGTCGAACCTCCCACCACCGTCTTGGCACATGGTGGCGATAGCTACGGTGTGAACACGGACGACAGGTTAGCACCGATATGGAGGGCCCACGAAGACGGAGGCGTCGCGTTCCGGCCGGTGGCGGGGAATGCCCTGTTCTGGGTCAATCTGCACACGAACGGAACGGGGGACCGGCGCACGCTGCATGCGGGCCTCCCAGTCGATGACGGGCTGAAGACGGCCATGAACATATGGCCCCGTAAGTACTACAAATGAAGACGGTTACTGACTGGGCCGAGTCGAGCAAGTAGGTATGTAGAATTCGATTGCCGCAGATATACTCCCCCCCTATATATCAGAAGGACCACATAAGGAAGTTAGGGAACCAAGCGACCATCATTGATAGTAAGAATAATACATTCTGAACCGAGAAGCAATCATTTGATTGGTTCGCTCAAATTCAATATTAAACTAGGTTTGCGTAAAGCAGCATACGATGTGATGCTGCCATGTAACAGCCCTTGTGTTACATATATAGATAAAAGCCAATAGAAGTCAGTCCCATCGAACCCGACCCGACTCGAGGATGCCGGACAGAACCCAGAACGCCCATTCAGATCAATAGGGGGGTTAATTAGCCCCTTATCCGTTGTGCCTTACAAACACACAATCTGCTCAACTCAACCCACGCCTAGCAGCTGACAACGACGATATACCACCAAAGTAGAACACTAGTAACGCCGTGCAAAGACTTGCTTTTTTCCGAAAACACAAACGAGGTCCGCCATCACAGTCGACGGAACCTGATGATTTGCCTTCTCTACCACCGCCAGATGCCGTAAGCCAATAAGGAAAACAATAAAAGTCGCTAACTGTATATGATGTGACCGCCAGTCGCCGCCTCCTTCTTTATAGTCTGTAAGCCAGGGCCCCCCTTCCGCTCTTATCCGCAAGGTTCAGGTTATGCCACCTTCTATGAGGGATGATGCACCACCTCTAATTCTCAAGTCCGATCTATACGGCCCAACTTCCCCGACGGGCTCGCACTCCCCAGGCGAGGGAGGCACCGTTGTTCTCCAGATCCGGGTGTTGCCGCGCCCACTCCCGTATATACAGCCGGAGTGAGGTCCAGCGGGGCGGCATATCTGCGCACCTCTTCTCGTCCTCCTCGGGCGTGACCATCTCCTCGTCCCCGCTGGTGTCGGCGCTGGACTGGGAGCCGAAGCCGCTCTTGACGTTGAGCTGCATCTCGAGCATGAAGCCCTTCTCGATCTTCTTGCCGTCATTGCGCCGCAGCTCGCTGACCGCGACGCCGGTGATCTTGCACAGCTCCTCGTCGTACGCCCGCGCGGTCGCGGGATACCCCAGGCTGAGGTAGTTGTACACCTGCGTGATGAACGCGTCGTCGAACTCGGCCGCTATCCGGTCTTCCCGCTCCTTGCGGGCCATCTCCTTTTGGATACGCTCGTCGAGCCCCGCGACCATGTGCAAGCCACCGTGCTTCGACGTCCTCTTAGTGGGCGAGGCAGGTGCGTGCGAGCTGTTGCTACCGCCCAGTGACAGCGATTCAGTGAAGGCGGCCGCGAACGGATCATGTAACGTCGCCGGCTCGCTAGGGGTAGCGAGAAGATCTGGACCTTGTTGAAGGGCGCTGGTTACCTCGTTGGCTTGGGCCACGCAGTAGCCACGCCAAAGGCCGGTCTCCCCAGAGGTATCTCGGATCTTTTCCTCGGGACGGCATGCCCCTTGCGTCGGCCAAGGGTGGTCGGGCTCCATCCGCGTAGCCTTGGGACTTGGGCACATGCGGAATTTGAGATCAGACCCTAGCATAGGCGGTGCGGCAGCATTGCGCATTTCCCGGAAATGGCCGTCATCCTTCTCGTTATCGTCGTTGCCAAAAGTAGCGAAAGGGTTGCCGAAAGGCCCCTTGCGGAAGCCGGGTACCTCGGGCTGTTTAGTAGCAGGCCCTGTAGTAGGAGGTAGTGGTTTACCGACGACATGAGAGGTCGATGGGCTGTCTGACTCTGGGGGGTGCTGGTCGAGCGATTCTGGTGTTGGGCCACCGGTCGTCCACAGAGGGTCTTCAGGCGGAAGATCCATATCGTCCGAAAGTGTATCTACGCTCATGTCGCTCCCGAATCGGAAATGAGGATGCTTTTCGGCATACTGTCTCATCTCCTTGACGGCCCAGGGCAGGTCAGTCGATTTCCGTCGGATCAGCTTGGATGTGCCATGTCTCAATGGCTCCTCTTCCGAATCAGAATAGTGAAATTCCTCCGAATTGTCTCTCACGTAGAAGTGCTCTACACCTAGTGCTGGGACACCATTCGGGAAGGCGGATAAGGCGGATTCGAGTTCGCGCTGCCTGTGCGCTTCACTCGCAGCCACGGCAAGCAAGTAACCCGAGACGTCCTCATCCAGTGACTCCCTACGATTCTTCTCGTTGGTGCTCCTCTCCTCCCACTGATCAACCTTCACTTCCCGGGCGGGTGCGCCGAGGGTTAGATCATCAACGTCGCGAGTATCATCGTTGTTCCCTTCAGATGAGTCGTCCGACTCCGATGACGCAATGGTGTCCAACTCCATATGGAAAGAGGTCTTGGGAGTGCTCCGCCTCGTGTTAGGATGCGGCTTCATTGAGCCTTGCCTTCTAGGCGTCAGGTAACGGGAGGGGCCTCCCCCCTCCTCCTCGTCTTCTGTCAGAGTTGTGTCATCATTCCGGGCGCTGGGAGGGGGCCTGTTTTTCTTCGGTTTCGGGGCGTAGATGTGGTTTGTGCCGGGCGTTATGTCGGTCTTGTCGGTGTGTTTGGTGGCGGGACCTTGCTGGCCAGCACGCCTCGCCCTTCTCGATGTCTCAATCAATTGAGGGGCAAACCTCCTCTTGGGTTTGTTTTCTTCCGGGTTCGGCTCTATCGTTTCCACGAATTCCACGTGCGGCGCATAGGATGATGTGGGCGACGGGTCTGGGGTCAATTCTGCCGTAGGACCATGCGGATTCTTGTTCACGCGATAGGAATCAAACGTCGTCTCGATAGGCACGGGAGCGAAGCGCCGCCGGGCTTGTGTGGGCGGGGCGTCGGCCATGGGGATGTCGTCCACCTGAACGGAAGCATCTTTGGTGGTTCTGGTCGCTTCTTTCTCTGCTTCCGGCTCCTGGGACAAAGAGTGATTTTGATCTGGCGTCTTGTCCCTGTTCGGAGTCGACGACTTTACC
The DNA here is from genome assembly GCF_038363925.1 of Apiospora phragmitis. Taxonomy (NCBI): domain Eukaryota; kingdom Fungi; phylum Ascomycota; class Sordariomycetes; order Amphisphaeriales; family Apiosporaceae; genus Apiospora; species Apiospora phragmitis. The sequence continues at coordinate 3,190,064 of NW_027117400.1, read as the reverse complement.
GACTCCTCGACCAGTTGGGGTGCGAAGCGACGGCGGGGTTTGGGTGCAGGAGCATCGGGCATGGTTTCGTCATCGCCGGCAGCCATGGTGTAGTTCTGGTGCTACGGAGAAGCGAAAGCGGGAAGATAACGAGGACTGAAATCGGCGATAAGGGTGAAAACATGAAGCAACAACCAGCAATGGTTCACAACATGAGCAAGCAAAGCAAGCAACTTTTCCGGTCTAAACGCAGCGTCTATGGGAATATCGTGAAGACAAGAGAAGTATTAAGGAACCAGGAAAGTCCAGAGCTTCTGTCATGGCCCAGAATCAGCAACTCCCTCTCCCCCGTACTAGCCCCGTGACGCGAGTGCTTGGCTGGGAATCGAAACGTACGCACCGCTACTTACCTGCTGTAGCTGGCGGTCTTGCTTCGGGTAGTGGGGTTGTTCACGATGCTGGGACCCAGCCGCGGCTGCCATGGATCCAATGGGCTTTGTCTAAATCAAGCCAGGGGCGTCGTAGCATTGGGCTGGCTTGTTAATTACTGGGGCCCCTGCAAGATGCAAAAATGGAAGATGTTGCTTTACTTTTTATGTACTGCTGCCGGGGTGCGGGCTACGGCACCCAGCTTCCAACTATTTCTTTATTACAGTACAGAGCCTCCGGCGCTCTCATCTCATCGCAACGAAATTTGAAGCATGACGAGTTGAGTAGCTAGCTCTTATGCGAGAGCAAAGCAAACCACCCCTCGCAACGCCGTGAACTGTTTTTCTGCTTTTTCATCTGAAGCTTGTCTGGGAATGACAATTCGTTGGCTTGTCTCAACAGAAAACGATCCGACCTTTTGACTGGTGCACACATTAGAGCAAGTACCCAAGCAGCCAATAGCCCGTGGAAAGTATGCTGCATGCACACGCACTTCACACTCGCTGCGGCCAATAATAGGCTCCTAGTTTAGCTACAGAGGTAGTTCGTCGCTACATGCGTTAGTTGGCGCGAAAACCTCCACCGGGTGTATCTAACATATCTCGTTACCTAAGATACCGACCGTGTGTCAACCCGTAGTGGCTCTTTGGATTGGCCGTAACATTCTTCCTCAGTAATAGGCCCAGAAGATAAGCTTGATTGGTGGAGGCCGAGCCAGTTCAAGATGGATGTCCTGTTGTCTTGGACAGGCATGTCTTACCCCAGACGCCTGCCACATTTGTCTCCGACTCTCAAGAGTACCTACCTAGATGAAAGCGAGATCGCAGCATTGAATTGATCCAACTCACCTGCATCCAAGTTCTGACATCATCCGGTACATTTCATTTCCCTACCTCCCGGGACGCTGGCCCCAACTGAGTCACGAGTGAGTTCTGACACGAGACGCATTGAGCGAGTCGATGCGAGAAAGAAGCGTGAAACTATGGCAGAGGTCGACTGGGACTGTTATCGAAATCTCCAACTTAACACAAACTGTACCTACGGGTTGGTCCTGGAATCATCGATCTGAATAGACGCCCGGTATGCGCATACATAGTACATGAGGTGTGCGCCAACCTGGCTACTGTTTCTCGTGGTGCATCGTATTCACCCTGTTTCTTCCGAAGGGTTGTCTGCCTCTCAGCCTCCCGAGTCCCGCCTGTCCGTTATTGCTAATAGCGCGGCAATGGAACTCTGGACAACCCCACGAGCCACATCCCACGATCCCACATGATCGTTGCAGGTGCTTACTTGGCAGTGCTGCACGTTGGTGATTTTTGGGATTCTACGGAGTCTAGACGCTTTTTGTCAGACACACGACGGCGCCGACTTAGGAATGGACTGAGCAAACATCTATCCTGACCTGTGCTATGATGTGCCATCCTACGTAGACATGATGCTCTGCCGTCTGAAAGAGGCGGCAGTGAAGGAAGAAGAAAAGTAAAAGCACTCCCGTTCTTCGCTTGCGCCTGCGTCTGTGCATTGCCCGGGGGCTCCGGGGTACCTGAATTTTGCAGTGGCGCGAGTCAGGCTAGGTAATACGAACCAAAAGGGACTCCGAGAGAAAGAGACATCACACCGGCCGAACGTAAGTAATCTCCACTAGCCCGTTGATTGGGCAGAAACGGAGATGCGACTAGAAAATGCGAAAATATCTATCGATGGTAATAGAAAAATGGACGATCCGATTGAATTGATGGGCAACGGCGGCTCAAGAAACCCATCGGTTGTACCTTCTATCCTGGTTCTCTCCATCGATGCCCTCCCGCCGAGTGCTCGGCTTCAACGTCCAAGCCACATGGTAGTCAAGGATTGGGCTCGTTCCCCTACTCGAGTGGTCAGGCCAGGCGCCACGCACCACACGACCACGCCGACTTACCCCCCCCCTCCCACCTCCTCCACCATCTCCTCCGTCTAGGCCCGCAAAGGGGTTGAAGGAGTAGCCGGTCTCGACAACCGAATCCATTGCTCTTTCCACATTCTTCAGAAACCGAAGGCACAATCAAACCATATTCCCCCAGCCATTGACAGACACAGCGGACGCTTGAGTGGTTGTCGCTTGCAGTAGCATGGGACGAGCACGCAGCCCCGTCACATCGAATATTTACCCGGAACTGACCGCCTCGCTCACAACCCTCACACCGCTATGCTATCAATCATCCCCCATCATGTGTGGACGTTCAAAGAACAATTGCCAAGATATGATAACCAAAGCCAAGGCTCGCGTGACATTATCCCACAACTCGACCCAATCGGATCGGTTTCAGATTTAGTACACAATCCGCTCCAACATTCCCCGGATCTTCCCCGCGAGAAAAGACTATTCATAGCATGACAGGCAATTACACGTTGGTGCTAATCTGTATTAGCTCTGCCGGGTCTATTTGACTTGTTTTAATCAAAAGAGGCCTTTTGGTAACCACTCTCTCACGAGAGCTTCTCGCCACACTACGCATTTCTGCATATCTTGGTCAACTGCCAAGTGCATGAGGGGAAATGCATTATCCACGATACGGTCTCACTGCCTGTGGGCACAAGTGGCAACAATCACGGCCAGACTGATGGGACAATCGGCCCGCCCACCCAGACTCGGTCGAAATCATTATAAAGTGAGCCCATATCACCTGATGCACAAAGTATACAGAGAGAAAAAAGTTCATTATGTTCGAATGTTTTAGAGTCAGATCGATATTGATTTGCCAGTGTATAGGGCTTGCTCCAAAAATGACCAAACAACCACGAAGCAATAAGCTAAAGCACCCCCTCACGGGCCACTTTACTGAGCTACCCTTACCCTGTAATTAAGCCATTTCTACGGCTAGAATTGACGTAAATATACTATCTTTCGTTATTTTTAATAATAATACAATCCTTCGCCTCCGTGCTATTATCTTTTATAGCTTTTATAGCGTTGCGAGGCCTTCTTAATACTTCGACGTCGCTAGCTTCGTCCTCGTATACGACCTTACCCTTTAGCCTCCGCTTAGCCCGGCGTATGTTAGCTATATAAATAAATCGTTATCCCGGTGCGATTTTTACCTTTTAACGTACTTTCGTAGTCTTTTTATCGAGTTTAGTTTAAAAATAATCGACTTAAGCTTTAAGATGCGCGATTTTATTAGCGCTTTAATTTAAGGCCTTATTAGCCTTTTTAATAAAGAGTTATTAAAAAGGTATTTTAAAAATAAAGTCTATAATAATTAACTTTTAACTACTGTTCCGTAATTCCTAGTTATTAAAAGGTGTTTTAATAAGTATTAAAGTTAATTCGGTAAAGAAATCGAGTATTAATTCTTTCTTAACTACCTTCGATAGTTTTAAACGTGCCCGGGCAACCTTTATATTTTTTAAGATAACGTATTTTAATAATAACGGCTTCGAGCGATCTCGCGAATAAATTTTAGCCGTTTTTTAAACGTTTTTAATTATAAAAGAAATTAATATATTAATCTTAGCCTAGCGGTATATTTTTAGTACATTTATTTTCGTAAGTTTTAATTTAAAGACTATATTAAGGTACTTTTTTATAACGAACGTTATCTAGGTTTTAAAAGAAACCTAGTAAGACGTATTAAAGTTTATGTTTAATAATATAAAAGAGTATCTAAACGTGCGATAAAAGTCCACTTTTATCGATATAATATATAATAGCCGTAGAAATAAAAGTAACTAAAGTGCGTAGATTTAAAGGTATTTATAATAGAGTTATTAAGGCTGTTTACTTTATTAATAAGTTAAATTAATACTTAAATTAATTATTAAAGTAAAGAGTATTTATATAAAATATATAAGGAACGTTTATTATTATATATTTAATCTCTTTTTTTATTAATCCCTTAGATCACTTTATTAATTAATAATCCTTTTTAACTAGTTTACTTAAATCACTATAATTTATTAACTCCTGGTTTATTAAGAATATCGTGATCTTATTACGTGACCTGGTGTATTATCTATCTCTGTTTATCTAGTCCGTATTATTCCTAAGGTGCTGACCCGGGGTGGATATGTTAGGTGCTATTTATTATTATAATATTAATTATTATAGCTAGGGTTATAAGTAGTAACTAATAAGGTAGGTTTTTATTTAATAATTTATAAACGCTTCGAGTTATTTTAATTTCGTTTTAAGGTAGATATTAGCCGTATTATTAAGTTAAGTCGTAATATTATCTCTTTTTTTTTTATTACTTTATTTTTAAAATAATTAGTTATTATAAGTATTAAGCCTTACTTTTATTAAGTTTTTAATAAGTTTTCCTTTTTTTTTACTTTTATTATAATATATATTTATTATGTTAGATTAAATTAAAAAATTAAAGTTTAAAAAAACTCGCGAGCGGTCTTCTTTTTAAGGATATATTGCTTTTAACGGTTGTATCGCCGATATACCTTATTCTTATTATTTTAAAAATAAAAAGAATTATAAAATTACGGAACGCTTTTTTCGTTATAAAGAATATATTAATCGTGGCCGGTCTTATAACGGTTTTTTAGTAGCTTTTTTTCTAAAGAAGGTTTTAGCGTAGTAACGGAGACTCGACGAAGATAAGGAAGAGGTTAGCGAAAAGCTCTTATCGCTTTATTTAGAGCTGGTAAAGTTGCAGTCCTAGTTTACCGAGGCGGCTGGTCGTTTATTATGTATCCGGAAAATTCGACGCAAGGTAAAAGAACGAGGCGCTAATTTATTTAAGCGGGGAATATAAGAGTTAAATATTAAAGACAAGGTCTTACTTATTTTAAACGGCTATAAAGGGTGTTTTATTAACGACCTTTAATATATAAGGGTTCTTATTAACGTGGACTAGGCGGCTTTTAGTTTAAGCGATTTCGGGGATCTCGGCCCGCTAATTAAGGATTTCTTTATTTAAATTTTTAAAGCTTCGCGGCGGCACTCCTTAAGTATTTTTTAAGTTTTTAAGTATTATTTTTTAAATAGGTACCCTTTTTATTAAACGAGGTATTAAAACCTTCGTCTTATTTTTCTTTTATTAATAATTTTCTCGATTTTATACTCGTATTAATCTATTTCGATTTTTAGCTACGTGTCGATTAAAGTTTCCTCGACCGCTAGTTTAAGTAATAAGATATAAAATATAAGGTGTATCCTTATTATTTTAGGTAGTAATAATTAATAGTTAGTTTTTAAAATAATTTTTACGATTTTAAATAGTTTAATTTTTTTAAAGTCTAGTTTTACGCTTAGTCGCTTAGTTTTAATATTTCGTTATAAGAGGTAAACTTTTTCTCCCTCTTTAAAAGTTAGTCCTTTTAATCTATTTTAGTCGGTATACTTCTTTATTTATTATTAAAGGAAGGTGAGGTCTTATTATAGAGTAATTTAGAGTTTTTTTTTTAATTTTTTAATTTATATAGTCGCGATTAGTATTAACTCTTTTTTTAAAGGTTTTCTAGTGATGTCCGGGTTATACTCGTAGTTTATTTAAAATAGTGAAATACGTGTAGCTTTATTATCCGCGCTATTATATACGAACTGCGTTATAAGTAATAGCTATACTTAATTATTTTATTCGTAGTTAATGTAGTAGCGTAAGTATTACTTTAAGGTTTAATTTATTCGTTTAGTTTATTTATTCGTTTAAAAATAATACGCTATAGATAGTTTATATTTAATACCGAGTTATATTATAAGTAACTTTTAAAACTTAGCGGTGAATAATTTATTTTAATCGGAGATAATTATTTCGAGTAACTTATATTAGTTAACGATCGTTCGTAAGAACGTGTAAACTAAGTTATTAATATCGCTAAATTCCTTATATAATAAGAAGTATATATATTTTATAAGTTTATCTATAATTATTAAAATGCTATTATAACTAACCTTAGTTAATAGTTCCTCCGATAGGGGCAGCTTAATTACGAAGTTAAGTACGATTATCTTCCACGCTTTATTTAGCGATAGAATTAGTTGTAGCTCTCCGTATGGTCGATATCTAGCGGCCTTAGCTTTGTTATAGAGGTCGTATTTATTAATTACTTTAGCCACGATTAGCTTAAGGTTTTTATAATCGAATTGCTTGGTGATTTATTTCTAGGTCTTAAATACTCTTTAGTGTCCGTATGCGAGATGTTCGTAAAACTCCTTGATAAAGTTTTTACGGTATTACTTAAGGATATAAATCTTGTTTTAATAGAAGACGAGACCGTCGCGGTTTTCGATGTGATTTTTAGCGTAGTTAGCGGGGTTAAGGGTTTAATTAAATTATTTAAACTTAGTAACTTAATTATCGTTATATTAAACGAGGTTTATAACGTTTAGCTAGTGTAACGATATAAGGTTACCGTTTTAATTATATATTAAGATAGTCCGTGTCTTTGGCGAGATTTTTTCTTAATAGTCCGGTTATTAGCTTAATACGTTAACGTAACCGTTCTCGTTATTTTTATAGTAAATAATAATTAAGTTAAATTTTAAAAAGAATTTAAGCTATCGTATTTATTATTTATTTAATTCTTTAATAATAATAAATGTTATAAAGTTCTTATAATCGATATAAACCTTTATTAATTTTACCGTTTTATTAAAGTAATATCTTTATTTTTTGTAAGCTTTAATAATAGTTATTAACTTTTTAAAAAAAAATATAATAAAGTGCGACTTTCCGTTATCGTTTCATTAATTTAACTACCCTCTAATCGCATAATTCGATGCGTCGGTCTCGACTTTAAAAGGTTTTATAAGGTTTATTACGCGGAGTATTAATTCGTTAAGAATTCGCTCTTTAATATCGTAAAAGGCTTAGTTTTCTTTCTTTATTTATCGGAATAGCTCGTCCTTTTTCGTTAAGTTCGTTAGAGGTGTCGCTAACTTATTAAACCTGGGTGTAACGAACGCTATCAGGGGTCTAAAGGGAAACCTGGTAAGACGTACTGAAGGGTTTATGTTTGGCAATACGAGAGAGTATCTGAACGTGCGATAGAAGTCCGCTTCTATCGATACAATGTGCAATAGCCGTAGGAACAAAAGGTGACTAAGGTGCGTTGACTTGAAGGTATTCACAATAGAGTCGTTAAGGCTGTTTGCCTCACCAATGGGTTAGATTAATGCTTAGATTGATCACTGAAGTAGAGAGTGTTTATATGAAACACATAGGAAACGTTCGTGGTTATATATCTAATCCCTTCTTTACTGATTCCTTCGAATCTCGTGGATCTGCCCCGATCCTCCAGATCCGGCGCGGGATCTTAGGATCTGTCCCAGATCCCCAGATCCGTCACGTGACCTCCGCCCTTGGTTTTCTCTTACGGGGATGTTCATCCGTCCCATGGCCGTCCGGGGCGGCATCGTGTCGGGCGGCGGTCGGTCGCGGAGTGTAGGTGAGTTCATGTTGGCGTAACTGGCAGTCTTATCGGTGTTGGTGGTATCGTAGCCTGGTCGGGACATAGTAGCTCCGTGCCGGTGAATTGTGGTCCTGGGTCGTATAATTAGGCTAGGTCGTAACATTAGGGATAAATATCCGGTAATAGTTAGCTAGTCTTAAAAAGGATTCAATTTTTATAGCGCTTATAGGCGTAAGCTATTTTTTAATTATTAAAATTTTAGAAGGTTTTATCCGGATTTCTTTAAGGGATATTATATATTTATAAATATAATAGATCGTTAGTAGAATTCGCTCTTCTCTAGGTTAACTAGTAGGTTAGCGTCTTATAGTTTTTAAAGTATTAATTTTACGTGTTTTCGATATTACTTATCGTTCTCGAAATAAATTAAGATATTATCGAGGTATATTATAATAAACTTATCGAGGTATTTTTATAAAACGTGATTAATTATTATTTAAAAATTAATTAGCGCGTTAATTAAGTTAAACAGTATAGCTTAGTATTCGAAATGCTCGTATTTAGTTTAAAACGCGGTTTTTTATTCTTCTCCTTTTTTAATATAGATTAGGTTATATATATTAAAAAGGTTAAGTATTATAAAGATTTTAGTATATAATAGTTTATTTTATAAATCGCTAATTAAAAATAAAAGGTACCGGTTCTTAATAATGATTTTATTAAGCTTTTAATAGTCGATATATATACGCTACTTAGGTTTTCCGTCCTTACTTTTCTTTAGAACAAAAAGTATAAGAAAGCTTATTAGCGACGTGAATAGTTATATAACTCCTTTTTTAAGGTTTTTCGTAATGTATTCCTTTAAAGCTTTTTTATACTCTTAATTTAACTTATAAATCGGTATAAAGGGGGGCTCTTTTCCTTCTTTTAACGGTATCTCGTAATTTTACCGTGTGTAAAGCGGTAACCCGTCTTTTAATTTTTTATTAAAAAGGGCTTCGAATTATCGGTACTCTTTTAATATAATCGTTATAACTTTCGGTTTAAGCTCCTTAGTAATAACGTATACCTTAAAGACTTTAAGTTTATTAAAAGGTCGTTTCTTAAACCGCTACTTATTAATTAAACCTCTTTTTAACGTATTTTATTAAAGTTAGCCTATTTTTTAATTAATTTTAAAATTATTTACCCGTAATTAAGGTATTTTTAAAATTATATCGTATTTTATAACGTTCGTAATATTATACGTAATTTATTTATAATATTCTTCGATATTAATTAAAAAGTTCGCGATTTCCTTTTATATATCTTTATCGTTATATATTATAAATCCTTTATTAACGGTTTTAAATTAATATAAGTCGTCTTTTTCTTATTATTTTAAAACTAGGCTATTAACGATTCGTAATAAAATATAATTACTTTACGTTCCGTTATTTAATAGCGCTCGGATAGTAATTTTTTTTTTTTTTCGATTATTAATACGATTATTACGACCTAGCCTAATTATATAGCCTAGACCCACTAGTTAACGGCACGGAATTACGATGCCCTGACCAAGCTACGATATTATTAGCACCGATAAGACCGCCAGCTACACTAATATAAACTTACCTATATTCCGCGACCGATCGCCGCCTCGTATAGAGATACCATAATTAGCGATAGGACGAATGAGTACCCAGGAAAGCGAACGTAACTAACCATATAGGTCACGTAACGAATCATAAGATCACTAGTTTAAAAGGAATAAGCTACTAAGCTAGTAAGCCCGAGAAGCTTATAGGATTATTAATTAAATTAAGAATAAATTATTAAGCTAAGGAAATTAGTAAAGGAGGGATTAAATATATAATAATAGACGTTTTTTATATATTTTATATAAATATGTTTTATTTTAATAATTAATTTAAGTATTAATTTAACTTATTAATAAGGTAAATAGTTTTAATAATTCTATTATAAATACCTTTAAATCTATATATTTCGGTTACCTTTATTCCTACGGCTATTACATATTATATTAATAAAAGTGGACTTTTATTACACGTTTAAAAACTTTTTTATATTATTAAATATAAACCTTAATACGTCTTATTAAGTTTTTTTCAAAACTTAAATAACGTTTGTTATATTTTAATTACTCTTATTTTTATAAATTATTACCTAAACCTTTAAGTAATAGTACTTATAGGAACTATATTTATACCTAGGCTTAATAATACCCCTCGCTACGGGAAGGCCCCTATTATTATTATAAACACCTCTTATCGAGATCTTACTATAGAGGTAAATAGCGACGATAATAATTATAGCCCTACTCGATAAGCGTTAGCTAAGCGAATTAAAGAATTTAAGTAAAAAAGCGCTAATTATTAATACTATTACGTTAAGTTCGAAAAGGAACGTAACGAACTCTTAGCTAAAAATACCTCAGGATAGATACCGGATATTAACGAGCTACGTAAAAAAGTACGCCTCCTTCGTACCGCCGCTAATATTATCCAGACTTTTATTACTTCTAAGGGAGGTATAAAGATTAATACCTTAGTAACTTTCGATAAAATAAGTAAGAATTTCCGCGGATTCCTTATTTAGGTTAAAGCTTATTAACGGTTTTATAAAAGAATATTTTAAGATACTACTTAACGAGTTATTTACGTCGCCTCGTTTTTTAAAAATAAGGCACTCGTTTAGTTTAAACCTTACCTAAACGAATTAGTAAAGAATAATTAATAAATTAAGCTATACCGCGTAAAGGTATAATAAATTTTTAAAAATTACGATAACTTCGAACAAGCTTTTAAATCATTTTTTTAAGATCTCGACGAGAAGCGATAAGTAAAAAAAGAATTAAAAACTTTTAAATAAAAGGGATTAACCGCCTTTTATACCGCCGAGTTCTAATATATTATAGCTCGATTAAATTATACCGAAGCTATAAAAATTATAATATATTACCGGGGTTAAAGGAAAATATTAAGGACGAACTTAGCCGGCTTAATACCCTTAATAATTTCTTTTCGTATATAAAGCTTATTATTAAGATCGATAATCGTATATATAAACGACGCCGCGAAAAATAGGGCGGATAATAATAATAAATTAATTAAGTTTAAGTTAATATAAAATAACTACGTTATTATAATAATATATTATTAAAGAATAATACGGCATATAGCTATTATAATAAATTTATAAACCTCAACGTTACTAAATACGATAAGTACGATAAGAAATAAAGCGCTATTTACTATAACTATTAAAAATAGGGATATTTTGCCCGAAATTATCGATCTTTAAAAAAAGATTTACGAAAAGTTCCGAATAAGCGATAAATTAACGTTACTAATAATCGATTAACCTTTATAACTATTAAAAGAAGTAGCGTTAATAATATATTAAACGTGCCTTATAGTAGCTTGTCTTAGATAGCTTATTATAATAATAGTTATTACGATTATTTAATAAATAAAGAAAGGACGAGATAATTCTTTAAAACCTTTAGACGATAAAGTATTAGGCGTACCCTCGTGATAATATAACGATAACTTAATTATAATAAAGAAAGTAATAAAAATAATAATAGAAATAAAGATTTAAAAAACCGCCTAGTCCGCGACGAGCGATAATTAAACGACCTTAAACGGCTTATTAAATTATTTACGTTAAAACTCGCCACCGAAATAGCGAGACCCCGAGACCTAGATATCGACGGATAGCTAGCGATTTTAAAAATTATACTTCTCGAATTATAAAAGCTATAATAAGTACTTATTATATATAAACTTAAATAAAGAGTAAAAAGAAATTATATTATTAATAATAACCTTAAAATTTCGTTAATATATAATAACTATTTCTTACTCGCTTAAATCGGCTATATCTATAATAGTTACACCGAGCACTTAATAAAGAAGCTCGAGGAGGGATAGTTCCTTAAAAGGATTAATAAGCACCTAATCAGGTAACCACACTTCGACCACCTTATCAGGAAAGTTAAAACGACCATACTTAACCCCCGACGAGTTTACCTATTAATCGAAAAGACCTTATAATAGTCTTAAAAATACTACTTAAAAGAGTAGGACTAAAGGGACTACACTAATAATAAATACCTATAGCACGCTTAAAAGAAGTTACGAGCTTACCGAACGTTTAAGTGAAGCGTATAATGCTTCTAAGATACCTAAAACTCCTAAGTTAAGGGACTTATTATAATAATAAGATCTTAAATACCGCCACTATTATACGATCACGAAATACCGTACGTATAAATCCGTCGCTATTAACGAATAATTAATAAACGAAACCTATTATAACGGTTAAAAAACGACTTTTACCGGTTATAAAAGGATAATACTCGACGGGATATAATAAATCCCTATGTTTTATAACGAATAACTAGGATATCTATAATTATATTATATTAATAATTAAAATAAAAAGAATTACTATTTAAGCGTTATTAAATAGCGGAATATAAAGTAATTATATTTTATTACGAATCGTTAATAGCTTAGCTTTAAAATAATAAGAAAAGGACGCTTTATATCGATTTAAAACCGTCGATAAAGGATTTATAACGTATAATAATAAAAATATAGAAAAAGAAGTCGCGAATCTTTTAATTAATATTAAAAGATATTATAAATAAATTATGTGTAATATTACGGACGTTATAAGATATAATATAATTTTAAAGATACTTTAATTACGAGTAAATAATTTTAAAATTAATTAAAAAATAAGCTAACTTTAATAAAATATACTAAGAAGAGGTTTAATCGATAGGTAACGATTTAAAAAATAACCCCTTAATAAACTTAAAATCTTTAAAACATACGTTATGATTAAAAAACCTAAGCCGAAAATTACGATAACTATATTAGAAAAGTATCGGTAATTCGAAACCCTTTTTAATAAGAAATTAAAAAACGGGTTACTACTTTATATACGGTAGGATTACGAGATACCGCTAAAAGAAGGAAAAGAGCCTCCTTTTATAGCGATTTATAAATTAAATCAAGAATATAAAGAAACCTTAAAAGAATATATTACGGAGAACCTCGAAAAAAGAGTTATATAACTATTTATATCGCTAGCAGGTTTTCTTATAATTTTCGTTCTAAAAAAAAATAAGGATAAAAAACCTAAGTAGCGTATATATATCGATTATTAAAAGCTTAACGAAATCATTATTAAGAACCGGTACCCTTTACTTTTAATTAGCGATTTATAAAATAAACTACTATATATTAAAATCTTTATAATATTTAACCTCTTTAATATATATAACCTAATCCGTATTAAAAGAGGAGAGGAATAAAAAACCGCGTTTCGAACTAAATACGAGTATTTCGAATATTAAGTTATATCGTTTAACTTAATTAACGCGTTAGCTAGCTTTTAAGTAATAATTAACTACGTTTTATAAAAATATTTCGATAAGTTTATTATAATATACCTCGATAATATCTTAACTTACTCCGAGAATAATAAGTAATACCGAAAATACGTAAAATTAATACTCCGGAAACTATAAGACGTTAACTTATTAATTAACTTAAAAAAAACGAATTCTATTAACGATCCGTTATATTTATAAGATACGTAATATCCTTTAAAAAAGTCCGGATAAAACCTTTTAAGATTTTAATAATTAAAGAGTAGCTTACGCCTATAAACGCTATAGAAATTAGATCTTTTTTAAAACTAGTTAATTATTACTAAATATTTATCCCCGAGTTTAATAAGTTAGCGATACTTTTAACGAACTTAATAAATAAGGACGAGCTATTTTAATAAATAAAGAAAAAAGACTAAGCTTTTTATAATATTAAAGAGCGAATCCTTAATAAATTAATACTTTGTATAATAAACCCTTTAAAACTATTTAAAGTTAAAACCGACGTATTAAATTATGCGATTAAAAGGTAATTAAGTTAATAAAATAATAACGGAAAATCGCACCTCGTTATATTCTTCTTTAAAAAACTAAATAAACTAAAACTTAATTATTAAGTCTATAATAAAGAATTAATAACTATTATTAAAGTATATAAAAAATAAAAACATTATTTTAACGAAACGATAAAACTAATAAAAATCTATACCGACTATAAGAACCTTATAACGTTTATTACTATTAAAGAGCTAAATAAATAATAAGTACGGTGGTTTAAATTCTTATCGGGATTTAACCTTACTATTATCTACCGGAAAAGTAGCGAGAACAGTCGCGCCGACGTATTAAGCAGGCGACCCGACCATTAAAAAGAAGTCTTACCCGAGACTAGGACTATTTTTAAATAAGACTAAGACGGTAATTTTATATCGTTACGATAATTAAACGCTATTAATTAAGTTTAATACCACGATAAATAGCTTAAAGAATTTAAAAAGTATTCCTTTAAAACCTTAGACTTTGCTAGCTAAACGCAAGACCGACTTAGTTAAAAGGGTAGAACCACTTATTACGAGGACAAGGTCTATATCTCGGAGTAATACCGTGAGGAATTTATTAAGGAATTCCACGAACACTTTATATATAAACATTAAGGGATGTTTAAGACTTAGAAACGAATTACTAAGCGGTTTAATTATAAAAACTTAAAGCTAGCTATAGCTAAAGTTATTAGCGAATACGACTTATATAATAAGGCTAAGCTCGTAAAATACTAACCGTACGAAGAATTATATTTAATTCCACCGCTAAGTAAGGCGTAAAAAACTATTATACTCGACTTTATAATTAAGCTGCTATTATTAAAGGAACTATTAATTAAGGTTAGCTATAATAATATCCTGGTAATTACGAATAAATTCACGAAGTATAATTACTTCTTACCTTATAAAAAATCTAGCGATACTAGCGATCTAGCCTATACCTTCCTCCGAATTATTATTAATTAATATAGGCTATTAAAAACGATTATTTTCGATCGAAATAAGCTATTTATAACTAAGTTTTAAAAATCGCTTATAATATAACTCGGTATTAAGTATAAACTATTTATAACTTATTACCCTTAAATAAATAAGTAAACTAAAAAGATAAACTAAACTTTAAAATAATACCTACGCTATTACGTTAATTATAAATAAAATAATTAAATATTATTATTATTAATAATATAATTCGTATATAATAACGCTAATAACGAAATAATGCGTATTTCGCTATTCTAAGTAAATTATAAATATAATTTAACGGTTATTAAGGCACTTTTAAAAGGAGAGCTAGCACTTATCGCGATTATATAAATCGAAAAATTAAAAGAATTATAAACAGTATTATAATAAGACCTCGTTTTCTTTTAAAAGCGAATAAAGAAATACGCCGATAAAATAAAGTTAAAAGGATTAATCTTTAAAAAAGGAGAAAAAGTTTACCTTTTACGACGAAATATTAAAATAAAGCGATTTAGTATAAAACTCGACTTTAAAAAATTAAATTATTTAAAATTAAAGAAGTTATTTTAAAAATTAATTATTAATTATCGCTACTTAAGATAATACGGATATACTTTATATTTTATATTTTATTATTTAAGCTCATAACCGAGGGAATCTTAATTAATATATAATTAAAAGTTAAAACGAATTAATACGAATATAAAATCGAAGAGATTATTAATAAAAAAAAAGAGGACGAGGTTTTTAATACCTCGTTTAATAAAAAGGGTACTTACCGGAAAATAATATTTAAAAACTTAAAAAATACTTAAAGAACGCCGAGGAGGAGCTTTAAAAGTTTAAGGAAAAGACGAGAGCGAAAAATTAATATTTATCCCGAACTAATTAATTATACTAAACGCGTTAAAGTTATAAATATTAGTTACGGCCTTAGACTTAACACGCTTTTACGTTTTTAACTCGTTTAAAGAACGGAGGCCACGCTTTGCTATCTCCGCACCACGAGTTACTAAGGTCTCCCGTTAAACCCTAATTCGCTCTAGACGGAGGAAAGCCTTTTAGGTACCCTGATAAGCCCGTTCTAAAGCCTCGCTAGTTTAACGAAGCGAATCGCTAGCTTTTTATTCCGTAGTACGGAGGTAACGAGACTCGTTTACGATATAAGAGATAGCTGATACTAACGTCCTCGAATTATTATAAAATATTTCGAAATAAACGTATTTACGGTAACGACCTAAGCCCTCTATTAACTTACACGTTTATTTTCGAGATAAATATAAGAAATAAGGTATAATTTTAACGCTAAACTTATTAATAAGCGTAATAAAATTATAGCGTTATTCGGTTTTTTTAAATTTAAAACGACGAAAAGATTTCTTAATACGATTAAATATTATAATAAATAATATATTATAATAAAAATAAAAAAAGGGGAATTTATTAAAAACTTAATAATATAAAAAGATTAAGGTATTTATAAAGACTTAATACTTTAAAAATAAAATAATTTAAAAAAAATATTACAACTTAGCTTAATTATATAGCTTAAATTTATTAATTAACGACACGGAATTACGATACCTCGACTAGGTTATAATACTACTAGTATCGATAAAACCGCTAGCTATATTAATATAAACTTATTTATACTCCGTGACCGATCGCCGCCTCGTATAAAGATATTACGATTAGCGATAAGACGAATAAATACTTAAAAAAGCGAACGTAACTAACTATACGAGTCATATAACGAATTATAGGATCATTAGTTTAAAAGGAATAAGCTATTAAGCTAGTAAGTTTAAAAGGCTTAGAAAATTATTAATTAAATTAAGAATAAACTATTAAGCTAAGGAAATTAATAAAAAAAGGATTAAATATATAATAATAAACGTTCCTTATATATTTTATATAAATACTCTTTATTTTATATAAATACTCTTTATTTTATATAAATACTCTTTATTTTAATAATTAATTTAAGTATTAATTTAATTTATTAATAAGGTAAATAGCTTTAATAACTCTATTATAAATACTTTTAAGTCTACGCACCTCGGTTACCTTTATTCCTACGGCTATTATATATTATATCGATAAAAGTGGACTTTTATTACACGTTTAAATACTCTTTCGTATTGTTAAATATAAACCTTAGTACGTTTTACTAGGTTTCTTTTAAAACTTAAATAGCGTTCGTTATAACGATATAATCGTAGATATTTTAGTTATCTGTTATAAAACACAGGGATCTATTATATCTCGTCGGGTATCGTCTTTTTATAACTAGCGGAAGTCGTTTTTTAACCGCTATAGTAGGTTTCGTTCGTCGGTTATTCGTTAGTAGCGACGGGTTTATACGTACGGTGCCTCGTGGTCGTACGGTGGTGGCGGTATTTAAAATCTTATTATTATAGCAGGTCCCTTAACTTAGGAGTTTTAGGTATTTTAAAAGCGTTATACGCTTTCTTTAAGCGTTTGATAGGCTCGTAACTTCTTTTAAACGTATTATAAATACTTATCGTTAATATAGTCCTTCTAGTCTTACCTTTTTAAGTAATATTCTCGAGATTATTATAGGGTTTTTTTAATTAATAGGTAAACTTATCGAGGGTTAAGTATAATTGTTTTAACTTTTTTAATAAAGTAGTCGAAGTATAGTTACTTAATTAAGTGTTTATTAATCCTTTTAAAGAATTATTCTTTCTCGAGCTTTTTTATTAAGTATTCGGTATAATTATTATAGATATAGCCGATTTAAGCGAGTAAGAAGTGGTTATTATATATTAATAAAATTTTAAAGTTATTATCGATAGCGTAATTTCTTTTTACTTTTTATTCAAGTTTATATATAATAAGTATTTATTCTAGTTTTCGTAATTCGAGAAGTATAACTTTTAGGATCGCTAACTATTCGTTAATATTTAAGTTTTAAAGCTTCGCTAGTTCGGTAGCGAGTTCTAGCGTAGGTAATTTAATAAGCTGTTTAGGGTTATCTAATCGTCGCTCGTCGCGAATTAAGCGGTTTTTTAAGTTTTTATTTTCGCTATTATCCTCGCTATTTTTTTATAGTTAAGTTATTATTATATTATTATAAGGGTACGCATAATACCTTACCGTTTAAAGGTTTTAAAGAATTATTCCGTCCTTTTTTTATTTATTAAGTAATCGTGGTAATTATTATCGTAATAAGCTGTTTAAAATAGGCTGCCGTAGGGTACATTTAACGTATTATTAGCGCTACTTTTTTTAATAGCTATAAAGGTTAGTTAATTATTAGTAATATTAATTTATCGCTTATCCGGAACTTTTTAGAAATCCTTTTTTAAAGATTAATAATCTCGGGCAAAATGTCCCTATTTTTAATAATTATAATAAATAACGCTTTATTTCTTATTATATTTATTATATTTAATAATATCGAGGTTTATAAATCTATTATAATAGCTATACGCCGTATTATTTTTTAATAATATATTATTATAATAATATATTTATTTTATATTAATTTAGACTTAATTAATTTACCGTTATTATTCGCCCTATTTCTCGCGGCGTTATTCGTATATACGAGTATTAATCTTAATAGTAAGCTTTATATACGAAAAGAAATTATTAAAGGTATTAAGCCGGTTAAGTTTATTCTTAATATTTTTTTTAACCCTTAATAATATATTATAATTTTTATAATTTCGGTATAATTTAATCGAACTATAATATATTAGAACTTAGCGGTATAAAAGGCGGCGAATCCTTTTTATTTAAAATTTTTTTATTCTTTTTTTATTTATCGCTTCTCGTCGGGATTTTCAAAAAAATAACTTAAAAAGCTTATTTAAAACCGTCGTAACTTTTAAAATTTTATTATATTTTTACGCGGTATAGCTTAATTTATTAATTATTTTTTATTAATTCATTTAAGTAAGGTTTAAACTAAACGAGTACCTTATTTTTAAAAAACGAGGCGACGTAAATAACTCGCTAGGTAATATTTTAGAATATTTTTTCATAAAACCGTTAATAAGTTTTAACTTAAATAAGAAATTTATAAAGATTCTTATTTATCCCGTTAAAAATTATTAAAATATTAATCTTTATACCTTTTTTAAGAGTAATAAGGGTTTAAATAATATTAGCGGCGGTATAAAAGAGGCGTACTTCCTCGCGTAGCTCGTTAATATCTAATATTTATTATAAGGTATTCTTAGTTAAGAGTTTATTACGTTCTTTTTCGAATTTAATATAATAATATTAATAATTAGCGCTCTTTTATTTAAGTTTTTTAATTCGCTTAGCTAACGCTTATCGAGTAAAGCTATCGTTATTATCGTCGCTATTTACCTCTATAGTAAGATCTCGGTGAGAGGTATTTATAATAGTGGTAAAGACCTTCTTATAACGAGGAGTATTATTAAGTCTAGGTATAAATATAATTCTTATAGGTGTTATTATTTAAAGGTTTAAGTAATAACTCGTAAAAATAAAAATAATTAAAATATAACGAACGCTATTTAAGTTTTAAAAGAAACTTAATAAGACGTATTAAGGTTTATATTTAATAATACGAGAAAGTATTTAAATATGCGATAAAAGTCTACTTTTATCGATATAATATATAATAGCCGTAGGAATAAAAGTAATTAAAGTATATAAATTTAAAAGTATTTATAATAAAGTCGTTAAAGTTATTTATTTTATTAATAAGTTAAATTAATACTTAAATTAATTATTAAAATAAAGAGTATTTATATAAAATATATAAGGAACGTTTATTATTATATATTTAATCTCTTTCTTTACTGATCCTTTAGATTACCCTATTAGTTAGTAATCTTTTCTAACTGGCTCACTTGGATCACCGTGATCCATTAGCTCCTAGTTCACTAAGAATATCGTGATCTTATTACGTGACCTGGTGTATTATCTATTTCTGTTTATCTAGTCCGTATTATCCCTAAGGTACTAACCCGGGTGGATGTGTTAAGTGTTATTTATTATCGTGGTATTAATTATTGTGGCTGGGGTCGTAAATAGTAACTAGCGGGGTGGGTTCTTGTCTAGTAGTTCGTAAGCGCTTCGGGTTATTTTAGTTCCGTTTCGAGGTGGATACTAGCCGTATTGTCGGGTCAGGTCGTAATATCTTTTAAAATAATTCTTAACCTTTTTTTTAATAAACCGAAAACTCTTATATTTAAAAGCTATATTATATAATTATAATATAGCTTATAAAAAATTAATTATATTTTATTTAAAAAATAAAGCTATAAAAAATTATCGTTCGTATATAATTTATAGCTATTATAAACTAAGACGATTTATTTATTATTATAACGAGACCGTATATAAGGGATAATAATGTTTTAGATTTAATTTAAAGCTGTGATATTACTAGTTCACCTTTTAAGCGACGCTTTAAACCGCTAGTTATTTTAAAGATAACCGTCTTAGTTTAAAAACCACTAGCTTTAAACGTTGGCCCCTTTAAAAATAACTAGCGGCGAGAGGGGTACTTTATTACAGCTTATATATTTTAAGGTAGTAATTTATTCCCTTTTTAACGTTTTTTTAAAGGCTAGATAACTAATAGCTTTAATAATTACTTAGTGGTCACCGCTAACGCTTTAATTAATACTTATTTCGTTAATATTATAAAAGCGTTTAAAAAGAATATTAATTAATTTCGAGGTATTAAATTTATTTAAAAAACATTAATATTTATTATTATAGTTTTATTAACTTAGTTATAATTAATTATTTTCGACCTTACGGTTTTAATAAACTCGTTTTTAATTAAAAAACGAGTATATTATCGTTATTTTAAAGTATAAGAGGCTTTAAAAGCGTTTAATATTCGCTAAGCTATAAACTTAAACTTAATTAATATTAATATAAAGCTTAATTTAGCTTAACTAGCAGCTTAATATATTAATTTATTTTTTAAAAGTAGTAATAAAACCTACTAGTCTTTATTAAACTCACTTTTAAGAAGTATATTAGCGAGACGGCGTTAAATATATCATTAAGGGGCTAATTATTTACGGGCGGATTTATAACTAACTACTCTAAGCTTTACATTACGTATAATAGCTTATACACGCTTTTAAATATTAAACAAAGATATTATTATAAAGAGTAGAAATAAGCGAAAAGAATAAGGGTAATAATAACTTTAAAAAATAAAAAGTAATAATTAAATTAAAGAGTTTTCTAATTGAGATACATAGTGAAAAGACGCGTTCGTGAGGTAAAACGCGGTGGCCCGTGACGGGGTGCTTTAGCTTAGCGGATACGCCTAAGGATAAAGGAAAAACAATGTCTATTCTTTTTCATTTAACACTTAATAATGTAATAATGATTTGAAAGAGCGCATTGTCTTGTGGCCCTGTCTGTTTGATCACCAGCGCTACTTAGACTCTATAAAAGCTCCGACGTTGTCTTCCGGGGTCCTGGCAGTTAGGTCTGATACAAAGTTAAATACGATCCAGTCTATTGCCTGTTTCTAGAAATCAGCCATAGTAAAAGGAGAGACGTTTGTTCCGAGACCAGCCATCATGTCGAACCGCTATATCCGCCAACAAGTCGATACTACCGAGCTTTCGGTCAGGCCCATGCCCGTCCCTGCATCAAGCGGGCAGAGTCCTTGGACCGACCTGTTCAGCGGCCTGATTGTCGGCATCATTGTCGGTATCGCCATGATGAAGTTCACTGCTCTCGCGCTGGTGTTGCTCAGGATGACTGTGCGCCGGGCTTACCGACGTCAAATTTCTCTGGTCTAGGTAAGTTCGAAAGGGGTAAGGGATGTAGATTTATGTTAAGTATATCCAGTAGAGCAAAATGCCGTGAATATTAATATGAAACACGCCTAAGTAATCGAAAAGAGTTCTTGTACATGTGGGATGGTAACCCTTATACTAAGAGAAGTCGAGGTTAGGTGAATCCTGGGAGGGCGTTTGCTGGTCTACGTTGAGTCAGTATTAAGAGGTAAATTCAGTCCTCGATATATATATCGCCTACTAGTCTAGGTTACCAATGAAGACAATATCTCTACGAATTTAAACTTTAGATCTATATGGAGTTGTAGTTTGGTATTATCACAAGAAAAAGTGACCAAGGACATATTACCCCTTTTCACGGCGCCACGTCGGTCTATTTCCACACTCTTTGTCTTCAGTTTCTCGCGTAATATCAGCTTCGCTTTCTTCACATCTCACAAAAGTAGAACGGTTGATGACCAAGTATATGGGTTTTGGCTCATCTAATGATTTTCGTTGATGATCATCACATGCTTCGAGGCCAGCAGCTTATACCCCAGCACCCATGTACAAAACTAGATGGAAACGACATTCTTTTACTCGAAACCATTGAATATGATGCTAAACGGTTCGTCCAGCAATACGTCTGCACCATGGTCAGTGAAGAATCCCACATCATCGAGAAAATTAGGCTTGATAGCGCAACTTGCTGTGGCAAATATAGATAACACAAATCTTGCGGGCTGAAATTAATAGCAGACAGCCTTATACGTGCTACATTACATTAACTCACGTCAAAAAACATTGTTTACCTGGCGCATGCAGTCAAGTCACCAGATGCAGTCGGCGAGTATTCTCGAGGATCTTCAGTCGTTCCAGCCGCACATTAACGGCTCCTGTGTTACCAAGGGTAGCGATAGTTCAGTCAAGTGGATTTGATAACTGTCAAGGGTGTTCCCGTTCCCATACATGTCTTCTTTGCTCCTGTCTCCCGGGTCTTAGTGTTGGATCTGTGTTGTTCTGCGGTAGGGCACGGGTCACGTTGCTGCGGTAAAGGAAACGTATATACATCCTGATCACGCCCGGGTAATGGAACTGACTTCTTCAATCCCTGGCGGAAATAGGTGCAGAGTTTTAAGTATGAAAACTGTTCAAAGTTTCCACGAAGAGCCGGCCACAGTTCCATATACAATATTAATGCCAGTAGTCTTCATATATTTCTCATTATTTGTATTGGTGTTGGAGTACACGAAAATCCCTTAACACTGTCCGTGTTCACTCTGGTAGTCCTTTTGATGAATAAAAGCCCGTACTTGGTGTCTGTAATGCTATGTATCCTCTGCCTTATTAGTTATTGTTGTTCTGTTCAACGTTTGGGGTGCGGCGGCTCGCTTAAATGAGGCTCGACCAGAGAAAGTTCTTATCGTCATCTGTTGGTATCCCACAGACCCTATAGCTAGATAACAGATCAACTAAGGACAGTATTTTGGCAGACATACATGTGCTACCGTAGTGTGCAGCTTAGATTGGCATTTCTGTATCCTCCAGATTACTAAGTGCATACCGAAGGGACGGACATTCGTCGGCTGGACATGATTGATGCCTAATTTCTGACCACTACTGTAGTAACGTCTTTGATTTGTCCAGGTTGTATTCATCCCTAATTATACGACAGTAAGGCACCGTTCTGGGGACGCGTTTAGTTGTGGGTGGGTTGAACAGTGAATAACTCCCTAGTCGAAACACTGCAGCATTGTGTAAGATGGACAGCGTATGAGTCCAAAGGTACCTCAACGGTGGAAGGAAAGGGGGCGCACGGTAGGCCAGCCAGACGGTCTCACGGATCTTGCCGGCCTATGAGATATACACGTAATATATCCAAATATGTGAACTTTCAGGCAGCTGCGGTGCCGGAGGGAACAGCACTGCAGCTTCCGAAGAACCCAAGTAGATCACCCACTATTAAGGAAATCAACCCTATGCCAATAGCACAGAAGTCTGTATTTTTTCTAAATCTACAAACCTCACAACCGAGTGAACGGGCGACATTCAGGACTGACGAGAAGAGAATGGGACAAGCTGGAATCTGCCTGGTTCTCTCATAGAGCGTTTGAGAAGCTCGCTGTACATAAAGGAAAAATAGAAATAAACGTTCTCACTAAAGCATGGAACTTCCTGTGCTCATTAGAAGTATCGTCAACCAACGGCGGGATGGGGCTGAACAATAATGGGCTGGTTTCTCTCTCCCCCTCTCTTTCCAGCCAATAACTCATGTGTTCGCTTCTCGGTGGGTCTGACTAAGACTCAATAAGGGAGAAGCAGGAGCTTAGCACCAGCCTGCTGTATACTTTAGGGGAGTTACGATGACAGGAACTTGTATGAAGTGAGCTCTCGATGAATGTCCGCGAAGCAGTGGGTTCGTCCTTGCATAACATCCCTCCTCATTGACGGTGTGAGAATACTAGGATCATCGTAGTTGTTGAATACTTTTTCATTACTCGTTTTTTTTGCGGCACGACCCTTGGTTTTCCCTTCCGCCCCCAAAAAGCGGCTTAACCGAGTGCAATATGATGCCAACTACCCAACTGATCGCTATGTGTATTGTATTCCAGTGACCAGCTACGCCATCGATTAAAGCAGAAGATGGCAATAGCTTCGGGCTACAATATAGACCATTTTAGGTGACTCCAGAGACTTGGGCGAAGTGCAGGCCAATTTGCAAGAACATCATGATAAGACAGGATGACTCAGTGTGAGCAAAACTATTCACGTCAAGACTTGAAAGATATATATAGATGTTGAGATTATGTTTCTCCTTTACCAGGTGATAATGACAGCATATGTGGGAAGGCACGAGTCGAATGTTTCACATACAGTTTGGTTTCATCGGCGGAAAAGGGGTTGTAAGTAAGACACCTGTGTTTTCGGAAACCATCTCCTATTAAATTCTCATGGAACCTTCCTCTACCTTCGGAAAAGTTGTTCCGACCTGATGACTAACAGCTTAGATCCAAATTATATTCGTTTCGTGCTGCTTTTCCTGGGCAGCGTCGAGAACATCGTGATCATGCGGGAGGCAAGTCACTATCTTCTTAGTACCTTCGCAATGGAAACGGCCAGCAAAACAAGAGGGATCAGCGCCACTAGGTGCTAAGAGTATCTACATGATTGACATAAGGTGATGTCAGACGTTTCTGTGAAGCTTGGGTGATGGACTTAGATCCTAGACAGGTGTGAGGTGGTCGAGATCTTGGTTTGCCACATCGGCTTGCTAAAATGTTGAGAGTGGACAATGAATGGTGTATTAACATTGCGTTCAGTCGTCTTCTGCGCCCAATATATCCGTCAAGCCTGTTAAACAAAGCATCGCAATAGTTAAAAGCAGTGAATCCCAGCTTCTCCCGCGAATGAGACGTAGATATCGTAGGAGGAAGCCTCGTAAGCTGATCGCCCTCACTACCAGAAGCTTTCGAATCCCCAGCTCCGCCTGTCGCGATAGAGTTCATGGCATCGCTGGGGCGTGATGGAAGATTTGGACTATAGGCTTTAAGTCCGGAGACCCCATGGCACAGTTCCATCGTTATCTATCGTGGCTGGTGATTAGTTAGCAGCCGACGACCAGCGAAGCTGACTGAGACATATCGGTTAACCAACGGTAGGATTCCTACCGTAGGAAAGACCGTTGACGCGACGCGTTCGACGTGAACTTGTTGATTGCAGAGTTTCCTAACTCGGAACTTAAAAAAGAGAACCGTCCAAGTTAGGTAGATAAGACACCCGATGAACGTACGCCTGACGGACAACATCTAACCTAATCTAGCTGTAGTAACGCAACGTGCGTTATCTCCCGCCTCTTTGGCTTTTGCCCAGCACTATGATATGGTCAATTAGGATCGTAAGCCGTAATTTTGGATTTCATCAGGCTATTGCGATAACGTCCCGCCATCTGGCATTCCTATGATAGACCAAATCACCTCTTGAGGACGCATTTCTTCCCAGTCGGTAATCTAGCCGAGATGAGACGCCAGGATTTGTCGAGTATGCACCCTGGTCCTAGATGTCAATAAAGGTGGTTATATGCAGCACACGCCAGCCTGCATGCATGCAGACTAATCTTCATGCGATGTCATGAATTGATTAGAGATGTTGTTTTGCGCCTATGGGGGCGGTGGATATGGTTAAGCCCATTCAGAGTCTTTCTCTCTTTGCAAACGAAGGAGCTCACCAATTCCATCAAGCAGTGGCATTTCCTCCCGAGAGCCTGCTTACAATAGGCCGACATTGGTGCATGTAGGTTCATGACGTGTATCGCTCGTTTTGGTGTGTTGTGCTAGATGGGGGGATGGGATGGGTGACCAATGCAACCCCAACCTGTCTGTCAGGTGGATATTCTTCTTACCCGCCGTTACATTGAAATCGCATGTACATACACACCTGCTGGCTATGGGGGTGAAGAGGGGGGTAAGATGTTGCGCGCTGGTTCTGTTATCTAGGCTGCTGACATTGTGAGCATACTACTAGAAGTAGACACAATCTATCTCACCTCATCCATACCGGCCTTTAGAAAGTCCCGCGCGAACATGCATAAGTGACCACGTCGTTGCAAGGAGAGTGAAGGCTTGCCATTCGTTATCACTTGGCACATGATGTTGAAATGAAGCACATGCAGGCTGGAAGGACGAATCCGAAAGAGGCAACCTAGTCATGTCGGAGGGATCTGCCTTTGACGAATTTGACGAACGTCTAGGCTTACTGTACATATGTACGTGTACTGTGTTGAAGTAGCTGTCGGGGGGCAGACGGGCAGATTGGCAGGGGTGGCGGGCAGCATGTGGGTTGCTTCAGCCGCCACCACTGAAGATAGGCGTTTCTGCTCTGTGGCTGTTGCATATCATATCAAAATACAGCTTTGGCGTTCCGGCTCATGGGCAGCGCAAAAGTATTGGGAATCATTGACCCGTCTTAGATGAGACCAAAACGGACGGATACCAAATGCAGCATCACGATGGCGTGGGTATCAGGTCTCGAGGCTGGCAGTGAGAAAGACCGAAGCGCTGCTTACTCTATGGAGCATGCGATCCCCTCTAGACTATTGCCACAATACCGTCGCCTTGCATTGGTCTACTCTTGGTCTACCTAGAGAGAGTGGAAATTGAAATTGAACGATCGCTCGTAGCGCACAGATTGGAGTAGGTCGATGGGGGGCTCAATGACGTCGATCCATGGCCGGGCAGGACGGCAGGACCACACCTCTCTCTGTAGCCATCGTTCAGGCACAACGGAGGTCGTAGCATTAGGTAATATCGAGGCCTTGCAGCTGGAGTCGAAGGACCGACGATCTTCGTGATGAAACCCCTGAAGAAATGTTGGCGAGTCTATTGGCTATGCTGAGAGCCATAGGATGTGTTTGCGTCGAGGTAAGGCGGTCAAAGATTCCTGGTGAAGACTTTCAAAGGGGGCGCGTCTTCGAGCAGGCGAATAGGCGACCTGCCGCTGCACTGGCCCATTGGGTTGGGAACTTGGGATCCTATCCGAACAGGTCCAGAGTCCAAACTAGCATTTCCACGCTGCTAGTCAACTCTACTACATACTGTGCCATGTTGTTTCGTTTGTCACCCCTCCTAAGGATCAAGGATGGGAACGAACGGCAGACAGCCGGATTAGGACTACCCTAGCGACGGGACCTTTTGGAGCACTTCGTCGTGGAGCAGTCTGGTACTGACGGCCACATCGGCTTTCAATAGGCTAAGAGCGTAAGGCTCAACGGCGTCCTTCACCTCTGGCCGTCTGGATGCTAGTTCGGTCAATGAGGCTGCTGGTAACCCGTCGGCGAGGCGGTCCAGACGGCCTATGATCCCAGACAAAACGTGCCATCCGACCAAGAACAACCTACCCATTATTAAACCGACGATCTATGGGGGTTGGAGTGGTGTTGGCTTGATTCATACGCGTTGTTTATATGTGAGTAATAAGGGTAGATGCATCTCTAT
Source organism: Apiospora phragmitis (assembly GCF_038363925.1). NCBI lineage: Eukaryota > Fungi > Ascomycota > Sordariomycetes > Amphisphaeriales > Apiosporaceae > Apiospora > Apiospora phragmitis. The sequence goes on along the minus strand of NW_027117400.1, from coordinate 3,162,652 downwards.
CTACCTGCCCAATAGGTAGCGTGGTAGGTAATCTGTCGTTTCTTATTTTTTTGCACGGCACCGACCAACCGACCTGAGATGCCCTCGTCCCTGTAAAGCTACCCATCACCGAAATCAAAATCCACATGTTGTTTCGACTTACCCCCGTTGCCCCAGGCCAGGCTGCCCCCTGTCTTCACGAGGGAGAGGTTTCTTTTCTCTTTTTTCCCCTGGGAAAGCCCCCATAATTGAGGTACGTAACCGACTACTAGCCAGATGCGCAACCAGGATTTGGGATATATCCTGGTTAGATGATGAAATCTCTGTGGGAAGATTGGGAGGGAATAGAGTGACAGACGGAGACACGGCATGTTTGTGCGACATCCTGTGATACGGCGCATAATAAAGCAGCTGAGTTACCTGGAGTTGGAGAGGTACATGCCTCTAAATTTAGGTGACTTTCCATCCCATGATGCTGTACTCAACGGACTGGACTCCTTGACTGGTTTCTCGTCCCAACCTTGAGTCCTTGACACATTGGATCAATCGCATCTACCGTGCTACAGTACGGTCTCGAAAGTATTCGGCCACCCCCTTTGCTAGCGTTTGGCAGCACGGTGCATCTGATGTATAATTACATATCCGTATACTATCCCCTTATCGCGTATACTCTCTCGACGCCACAAGGCATTAATTTTTTTTGAGTATAACGATACTATTCTATGCCTCCCGGACTTATTCCGCTAATTCTTCGACAGTTGATGGCGATGTTAACGGAATATGTACGATGACACGCTCGTATATATTCACGCGTTGAAGTGTCGAATACCTCGGATGGACCGTGCTGCTGTACGCTAGCAAGGGGGGGGAGCCGAATACTTTCGAGACCGTACTGTAGCTCTACCTCCATTACCACTAGCTGCTGTGCTACCGGCCAGGTTCTGAGGTTCCCTGTTCAATATTTTCCAACATTTCTCGAGTGGGTAGCGGACGAACGAATCGTAGCAGTACAGTATCGACAGCCGGTAACATCAATCCATCATCCTTTTTCTGGGGACGACGGTGCGAAGGACGCTCCCGTTCCATGCATCAGAGTCTTTCCACCTTTTTTTTTTCTTACATCCCACCACCAGAGTGCCTGCAGTATTTGTATTTGATGAGAAGTAACGAGGTACTTGCATCTGTACATACCTTATGTAGATGCGTACATTCTGCCTCCAGTTCCATCCTACTTTCCTACGTCAATACCATTCAATCAGTACCTCACATCACGTACAGTGGGTGTTGTCTTCACTGTCCACTAGACAACATCCTTTCCCTCCCTCTGATCCCCCATCCACCTTTTTCTTTTATCTTTATATTTGACTTTCGCGAATAACAGAAGAAGCAAGTCCTGGGCGGTTGAATCAGAACAAGTCGGCTAGCGTCTACGCACGTGCACCTAAAAAAGCCTCCCACTACCTTGGAATACCTTATTATATGCCTCTTTGAATACCTACTTACTTATTCATCAACGACGACCCTGCCAGTCCATATAATCCAAGACCCTAGGTTGGCGGAAATCCGCAATCCTTGGATAAGGTTGGCCAGCAAAACCCAGCGTTGTCCCAATTCCGCCGACCCACCCTGTCGATGTATCGCCGGTCAAGGTTGTAAACTGGAGCGTGAAGGTACAAGCCTCCTGGCCTGGACGGGTTATCCCGACTGCAGCAAATCAATAAATAACAATAAATAGCCCAGCGCATCCGGGATAGCGAAGTTTTTAAGACATAAGGAAAAAGAGTAAGGAGATCTGGAATCCCGCTCTGACTCGAGAGAGACGAATAATACGACTGCCCTTTCCGTCAATTCCCTCGCGCGCAAAGGGCCACTATGGCGACTCTCCCACCACAGCGCGAGGCCATGCAGGACGACAACGATGCGCTAAACGATGGACCTTCACCAATGTCCAATTCGCCTGCACTCTCTTCGTCGCCGATGCCCTGCCTACAGCCGCCCGACTCGACTTTTACCCCAGTCTCCATGGATAGCGAAAATGTTGCGGCGGGCAATACCGACGGTGGTTACAGCGACAGCAAAGCTAGCTGCGACACGAACCCGGAAAATTTGGCTGTCGGAGGGTCCCCGAGTACAGCCACAACCCGTTCGGGCAGCATCAATGCCTTGATCCAATCAATAAAACCTACAGCACAAGCCACAAGCGTCAATAAACATGCCAATAATGAATACGATCTCCTTTCGCCAGGGGACCCTTCGTCGCTTTCCTCGAGTCCACAATCGGGTAGTGCAACAAGCCCAGCGTCCGTTGCAAGTGTTGAGGAAATAGACAAACAGGATTTACCTTCGCCGGATGCCAAAGTCACATCAACGAAAGGCAAATCTGCGTGCAGGGACAGCCACGCCAACGCCTCGACTCGAGCTTCCAAGGCCCCAACGACTGGCCCCGTCCTTGATCGAGACCCTTCTCTCCCAGTGCGGAGCTCTCTTTCCATCAAAGACTTTCCCTTGAGCGAAAGCAAAAACGAGCAGAGCCTGCATTACCACCATCACCATAATAACTATCAGCAGATACAGTCGACCCAACAGTTCCCCCCATCGTCAAGCCAAAGCCGTTAATACGCACCGCTTCGACCAAGAGTACCTCTCTGGTACACCCATCACCCAGCTCGAGGTCCCGTGCCAACTCCTACGCCAGCAACATTGCCCAGCTCGAAGCGAAGGCGGAGAAGCTGTCTATGACTTCGTCCATCGAGGACGCTATTCGAGATCTCCACGGTGAACTCAAACGAAGCGATAGTCGCCGATCGTCTATTTTGGCTGCCAGCGTAGCCTCATCTGCTGCAGCCCCTATCCCCGACACTAGCAATACCGCGCCGATCAGCAGGCAAGTGTCCCACGCGAGCTCAATTCTCGAGACGAACAACGCAGCCCGCCACGGTGGCTACTCTCCTGCGGGCTACGTGATGTCCCCGAATAACTCTTTGTTGTCCAACTCAACTACTCGATTACGTTCTGGATCTGTTTCGAGGATGGACGCGTCGGAAGCCGAGCTAGCCCCATTGGCTCTGGCTCGAAATGGCCCGGGAAAGACATCAATGCGGAGTGTCAGGTCAACGTCCAAACCTCCGGCCTTGACAGGTATCGCCGAGCTGGAACCTACCACGCTCACATCCGCTGCTATGGATGCAGCCGACAAGCTGGAGGAGTTCCCAGAGGAGGAAGCAAATCTGGGAGTTCCGCCACTTGCCGACGTGGATCGTACTCCCAATGCGAACGACTATGGATCGTCATCTGTCAATGATTATTGGGATCAGGCTTATTCCGAGGCACAGAAGCAGCCTCTTAGGAGCCCGCCGCAGCAGCAGCAGGCGAGGCCGGCTAGTCCATCCGGTTCAGCCGGTACTTTCGAGCAAGCTGAACTAGCCTTTGCTGATTTTGACGGCTCCCATTGTCCGCCCGATCAAGAGGAAGCGGATGATTTCTTGCCACCTCTGCATGGTATAGATATGAGTCTCGAGGTGCCCGAAGATACTCCTGGACGGCCAAGGATATCAAGGCCGACAGCCCCTACTGTTCGACCCAAATCGTACATGGACCCTGAGTCTGGACAGCAGATGATGTACTACCCAGCGCGTGTGCCTCTCATGCTAAATCTTCCGCAGAAGCTGTCCAAAAAGCCCAAGGCCAGCGAGCGGAACAAACGCAGGTCTCAAGTGCTGAGCGCTATGCCAGAAGCTACACGACAGTCTGCTAACTGGCTCCCGGAAGTTATTCCTGAGCCGCTTCTCGATCCACTGGGTTCCGGACCCAACTCAATTCTTGGTTCGCCATCCGTGCATCCTGATTCCGATCCATTATCACCACGCCTGGCCGAGAGCAATCTGGATTTGACGCTCGGGTTTCCCAGCGAGTCGGAGGCGCAACCGCGTCCTAATCCCCAAGGAGTCAACCAAGAGGCGCGAAAGTCGCGCCTGTCTATGATGGGTATGTCGGTTATGGACCCATCCGACAAACGCAACACGCAGATGTCGACTTTCGAAGCTCTGCCACCACAGTTGCGCGCCAGTGCATTCTTCGACCTGCCATCCCAGTCTCCCGCACTAGAACTCAAAGGCGGTTCTGCGTCAGCCACATTAGACGATATCTTGAACGCCTCAGCCAAAGCACCGGTATATGCATTTACAGATCATGCTTTCGCTGGTCCTTTGGGTCACAAAGTCTATGGAAATGAGAAGAAACGTAAATCTCACATGACGCGCACCAGCTCTGCCACTGTTTTGGGTGTCAAAGAGGTGAAGGATGTGAAGAAACGAAGCTCGTTTTTCCATCTTCGAACGCCTAGTAAGCTGAGTATCAGCCAAACACCTAGCAAGGAAGCCAAGAAGAATGCTGTAGCAGAAGATGATCTGGATCACGAGTCGGATAATGAACGAACTAAATTATCCGGCTCTATCGACGGTGAACGTGTGCCGGAAGCGGATGAGGATGATGACGAGGAAGACGAAGAAGAAATCGACGAAGAGCTTCTTTACAACGGGCCACCAACCACTCTTCTTGCTGAGCTCCAGATGCGGAAACACCAACAGAAGCTGCGAACGCGACCCATTGCACAAGCATACCCCAACGGAATGCATTCTACACTACTCGAGTTAGACACAGTCGCGGAGACGGAACGCCGGAACCGCAAGGGCAAGAAGATCAACCTTGCCTGGGAGACGCCCGATGACGGCGCAGATGATGACGAGGATGAGGATCTTCCACTTGGTCTTGTGATGGCAAAGAAGAATGGAATCCACGATGCTCAAACCGTAATCGCTGAAATGAATCGACCCCTGGGGCTGATGGAGCGTAGGGAGCAGGAAGAGAATGAGCCACTGAGCCGCCGCCAAGCCCGACTTCAAGGCCGCAACCCAGGTCCCATGACCCAGCGCAAGACTATGACGTCGCTTGGTGGTGCTCTTGGTATGGGCGGCGGATTTGGCTTTTCCCCTTCCAACTCGCGGCCGGATCTGTCAGCACCCGCTGATGATGAGATTGAGGGTGAGAGCCTAGGTGATCGTATGCGCCGACTGCGTGCCAAAGAAGAGGGTGATGACCTTCTCCCTCGTGCCAGACCTGTCAGCACGGCATTCTCCACCGAGCTTCTCAGTCAACTCGGAGACGCTTTCAAAGAGGAAGATAATGCCGGACCGCAAGACAAGGGCAAACAGAAAGCTACGACGCCAGTGGAGGAAGAGGGAGACTCTGGGGCAGCGCCGCCGAAGGCTGCAAGCTGAGCGTGAAGCCCGTGAGCGTGAAATGGGCGCTGGTACCACGCTGAACTCAAATATGCCCCCTCCTGGTATTATGCCCAGGCTGGATAAGCGGCATTCTCTCGCCGACGTTCTGGGCAACAACAATTCCTCTCGCAGAGTCCTGAGTGACCCGAGGATGGAAGCGGAACGCACCCGCCAGGAGGAGGCTGCTCGCTTCCGACGGGATCAGGAGTCAAAGCTGGCTGCCCTCCGCTCGCAAATGCCTCAAAACTTGAGCTCGGCTCAGCTGCCTCGCTCTGGTGCGTTTGGTGCCGGGCAGTTCAATGACGGCACCGGGGGCACGGGCTTGAATAGGCACAGTCGTGTACCCAGCTTTGTGGCCCCGCAACAAGCACCCGGCATGGGCATGGGAATGAGCGGTGGTGCGATGCAGGGAGGCATGATGGGCAACAACTACAACGTGGCCGGCTATGGTGCACCAACCGCCGCTTATGGCATGCCGCAGATGCCTTTGCAGATGAACATGATGCCAATGACCATGCAGCAGCCTGGACAACAGCACGACATGGTGGATCGCTGGCGACAAAGCATCGTACCTTGATCACCACATCGAACCCAGCTCTTTTGAACACGAAAACTTTTGGTTGAGCGACCCTGGGCGACAACTATGTCTTGTGCCCTTCTGAATATACAGCTTTGGTCTCTTTTCTATTAGCGTGGCATTGTCTTGGTGTTGTTTGATGGTCGATATACGTTGCGTATTCGTACAACATCGGACGCATATCGCTCTCCGTGTCTTTGGTACATAATTGCATAGCGACGTGGCGGGAAGAGGTTTTGTTTTTAATGTTCTGGTTCACACTGGATATACGCGGAACAAGTTAAATCACTATATACTACATACTGTAATACTCGGCGCATGTTTTTTTATTAGAAACCCTCCATAGAAGGACTCACGGATATGTATATACGCTAATACTTGAGATATCACGGCCAGGAAGAGGATAGAGGGAGCCGGTGGAGAGGCGGTGGGAAAACCTCGGAATACTACCAACCAACAATTATATTCTAATATCTGCAGTGTCTCCGAGTCATCTACGGATACTTCGTAGTCGTATGTCCCACCAAGCGAGCCCAGCGTCTCACTATTTGGATTGCTTGAGGCCCGAATTGGTTGAATTCCATTGCTACATATCTTGACCGTTGCGCACAGCGCACGAATGTTTCACTGCGCTGCATGCCAAGTTGGCTGTCAAGTCAAGGCAATACACCTGTCACTAACCTTAGTGACATGACGCACATGAAAGAAGCATGTGAACTGGCCTACAATGTCTCGCCCTCTCTTCCACTCTCTCCCTGAGGTCTCGTTCGGCTAATTGCGGAGAGAAAAGGCCCGGGTTACGGAGTAGAAGAAGAAGAAGAAGAAGAAGAGACGAATCAGAAGGTGCGGGAAAGAAGGCAAACAAACCCTGGCCAAGGCAGCAAAAGGGATGGCATCTCCAGATTGCATAACATATATGGTGGGGGGCAGTCATAAATCTTCCCGTCGTGTAATGCAGCTTTCGCATCGATGAGTCTATCTATCTACTAAATAGACACCAGGTTTCTTCATACGCACAAGTACAATCCGAGTGGGTTATCCAACCACTGCTCAATACGAGAAAGCGTTGGCTAGGGAATGAGAGACGGAGGAAGATACAGGCCAATCCGGTTGGTTGATGATGCCCGGCTAAAGTTTCGGGACATATGAGCGTCAGCCACTGTTCACTCTTTGCGAAGAGTCCAGTCAGACAGACAAGTTTGTTGAGATGGCAGCCCGCGGCATCATCACCTTTGATCTGGCCGTTCCCGTGTTGGTGCATGGTATATGCACTGAGGCGCGATCGACCAGCTCTCTTCGGCTTCCCACTCGATTTGATTACTGATGACATGTAAACAAGTAGAGTGGAAGGGCCCGGGTGAGTCGCACACGACAGATGAGCTTTCATTAATCTGACAACACCCCATCGTCAACGGCCTGTAGGTTACCTAGTGGTAGGAGAGGGGAGGCAAGCCCTGTGGGGTTGTAGGGGTTGTAAGCTGGCTTGGCTGGTAGGCGAGGGGGCCTGGATGAGTCTAGCGTACGGCACAGCGCTGTAGGTTAGTTCTGTTTCTTGATCCTGCGGCCTGCCACCTCACAGGATGATGCAAGCCATTGCCTATCAAACCGCGTATTTATATACATCGGCAGAGTTTTCGAGTTAATCTCCAAACGTTAATATGAAACTAGACAAACGGCCGATCCATCTGTATCATGTGCATGTTGTTTTCTTGCTTTCCCGAATTTGATTCCCTATTCTGGAAAACGGGACCATTCGGGTGTTGCCGTGGGATGCCTCCAAGCCCACTTCATTAATCAGTAAAGCAGTCACCCACGAGACTACGACGTTGTATAGTAAGTAGTAGTATCCTAGGGACTCTTTTCGGAAGTCGGAAGTCAGCAGATTGAGATCGCAAAACACCCATCGTCTTCCATTAGTCGGTCGGTCAGAAAGTCGGAGAGATAGGCAGACCAACGGAGAAGATCACGAGTACATCAATCCCCCACCAAAACTAGGCTGTCCTCTTGCAAGTTCAGTGGGAGTACTCCGTACACCGTACACACAACATTATGATCGAACCTGCATTAAATAAGGGCCCCCCCTACTGGCCTGCTCGCCTACGACTAAACCTCAGATCCCCCTCCAAGCTAGCGGAGGTGGTCCCGATGCATGTCTTAGGTGGGGTGGGCTCATCACCTATCAACAGAGTTCATCCATCTTGTCATCTATTTATTAATTCTGTGGCATGACAGCAAATTTGCATGCCTTTTTAATTTCTTCTCCTGCGAGGCGACAACCTGCAGCTCGACTTAACGAGGCAGAAGCAAGTCAAGTCGGTCCGAGGCTTGGCCCAAACGACCTTCAACTAGCCGTTGCCCGTCCTACTCGGCTTTAAGGGTCATTTCTCACCCATCTGTGGTTGTTGGTATCAATCACACACGCTCGACCCCCGACCCAGTCAAGCCGCGAGAAATAGAACTCGGCCCAAATCGACCTGTTCTCATTCTCTCTCTGGTCTATTTCTCCGCGGTGTAACAGAACGGAGAAGACGAGCCAACCTCCCAAGAAACAGGGCGGCCCCGAAAGGAAACCTTGGTATAACGGCAGGCTCCTCAGCAATGCAGCATCCCTGGGCCCAGTTTCTCTGTCAGAATAAGAAACCATTATTGTCCACTTCACCCGACGTCAGCTCAGCAACTTTTGCTTCGCAATTCACTCCTGCGCCCGTAGCGGCTTTCTCGTCGAGCGGGGTGGGAAATCCTGGGTGAACAGAGATTGCCTGCTTTTCCGCTCAAGGTTACGCAGACCAGATTCGAAATTATCCCGCCGTTGCGGCCGGGATTGCCAGGCCTCATTCACATTACCACAAATTCAGCATAATCTCTATTGCGCCAGGCCCTCTGCCACTGTCTCCGTACGGGAGAGACAGATACATATAGCGCAGCAAATCGCCCCAACTGGCTGGACCAGGAACAAGAGTAGCAATGTGTCGCATGGTGGTTTTCACCGGCTCTTGTATCAAATGCGGCCGCTATTTCACCTGGAACGACCTGACGCAGGAGCTGCCTTGTCTTGAGGCCAAGAACTCGGGCGTGTTTGGATACTGTCAGAGAGGGGCTTACACCGACGAGCACCAATTCGACCAGGAGTGCGACGCCTGCGCCGAGGACGAGGACGAGGGCGTCGGCGACGTGGATGCGCGCTCGTCCGACGGGCGCGCAGGCAAGGACGAGAGCCATCGAAAGAAGAAACGCCAAAGGACAAAATGAACGGGGGAAGGTGGTGAAACTCATTTGTCTTACTCGAGCCAAATTGAAGATACCCCCGAGAAGCGGTCGGCTGCTAATGATGATTTAATGCTATATATTGTACGATATTGTCTTGTTCGGTTTTGGCTCGCGCCATGCAGCAGCTTACGAAGAAGTAGCTTCCCAGGCTCTCATCGCGTGAGAGCCGTCTGTCGATACTTAGGATCGAATAGATGTGATTCTATTCAGTTACATCAGCCCCGATTCAGATTACATACAGTCATATCATACTGAGAAGCCTCAACGCACCCCGGCGTTGTCAACGAATACGCGACCATCGTAACTCCATTGTATGGAGAGAAGGAGAGAAATCGCCCGCCGCGGACAAGCAGTTCTTTCCCCCAGTGCGAAATTACCGGAGTAAGGGATGAAGGCCGAAGCATTTCTCGATATGCATTTCTCCGTGCATCGACATGTGTTTGGTCTAGTTGGGCATGCGGCATAGAGCATCTGCTCTACATCGTTTCAATGCAAATATACCTACTACTTCTCATTCACGCATTGCTTGGCACTGAACACATCAGTCAGCTACTCACATCTGAGCCTTGTTGTAACTGTAACAATGACACCCAAATACAACTTCAGATGTAACGATGCTTGGAGCCACCTCAGGTGGTTGGGCATGGATGCGGGAATCGATCTTTCTTTCCCCCATGGGGTGTTTCCGAGTGGATTTCCATCCCCGTCAATGCCGATTAACGTACAATTGATTACTTACCTACCCACAAAGCAAAGCATTCGCAGCAAACACAGCAGACTTGTCGTCACATTCGGATGGGGGATTGGCGTAGACTGAATCAGCCCTCGCTTGCAATCGTGTTTGCTTGCTCGCTCTTCAGTCCCATCACTGTTTGCTACTGCCGTTGGCGCCGCTGGATCTTCTGCCTGGTCCTTCCTTCCTTCCACGCTGGAAGAGGGAGGACCAGAAGCGACTCTACCTACTTCCGACTCTTCTCAAATTCTTCTCAAATTCTTTCACCGGGGCAATTCAGCAAAAGTCCAAGCGTCGTGCCAAATCTCGGTTCTTATATACCCCCTGCAAATAGGTACAGTTGATCCTACTCCATCCCTAGTAGCCACTGCGGGTTGCTCGTGACTGGTCCGACGATCTGGACGAGAAACAAACAATGGAGCATCGTGCCACCACGAGATCGGGTGGGACTTTTCCTCTTTCTCGGGCGAGAGAGCCTATATACGAGCCCTTTATTACGGAGTATCGCCCGTCTACCTTTTACACTCATGAATGCATAGCCATGATCATTGCCAATCTATAGGCCTTGGTCCACAGTTGAGGGCAGCGCTGCGGCCTCCCTCCTGTACCTCCTGGATCCCTCGACTTTGGGCTGCACTGACTTGTGTCTATCCCGGTCTTAGCCATGTGCTCCGCGCCCGGAGCCGCATTTCCATATGCACCCAGGCACGCACCGACCTATGTAGTAGCTTGGCAAATGTGGGCCGCAACCAAACTCGGGCGACTTGCCATTAAGTACTGGCTGCGATGCATCGCCCATTGCTTGAGATTCTATACAGAGCAAGGCCCGAAAGTTGTCTTCTGAATGAAAAAGAAAAAGAAAAAAAACTCGCAGTAAGCCCGCCTGGCTTTCCTGTAAGACCAATGTAGCGATTCTTTGCTCGCTCAATTGATGCAGTTAAGAGGAGCTATTGGCAGGGTTGCGACAGATAGTCCTGGAGGCGATGCCTGATAGGGAAAACCAACCCCGGTCAGAGCAGGCTTTGCGAGATTGCAACTGGCATGGTACCTGAACCGGGATAGGCAACCTAGGCGACTCGCGAAAGTAACACACCATCACATCGCCCGAAAGGTGACGACCTTCTCCTGGCTCCTCCGCACTCCTCGCAGTCTCTCTCTTTTTCTTCTTTTTCTTCGTCCCTCCTTTTTGCTGGCGCGCATTCCTTGGCGGCCGTCCGATCATTCAACAAATTTCACATAATCACGACCACGGCGAACGAGGTCAGGACTCAGAAAGGAGACCAATGGGACCCCGACAATGCTAGTTGTGGCATTTCTATGGAGAAGACGGACCGTCTAGGCGACCCGCCACTACCTGGGGGCGGCCGGCCGGCGGATATGATGAGCACGCCACAACCGCCAGCGCCATCGCAGCCGCCGCCCGTGGCCAAACAACAGCAATTGCCCCGTCAACAAACGAAAGAAGTTAGATCCCCGCCGCCAGCAGCAGCATCGGCGGCGGCAGCGGCGGCAAAAGGAGGAGCGGCGGCACAATCGCCGCCGGTCGAGTTTCGAGGCTTCGACTTCTTCGCGAAGCGCGAATTCAATGAATTAAAGACGGCCTCGGAGGCCTACTTTGCCCCAGCGGCCGCTGCCTCTTCCAGGGCATCGAAACGGCTGTCCCGCGCGTTGGGCCCCGCGTCATGGCTGCGCGACCCGACGCCGCCCGAAGTACCGCCCGAGGGCTTGCCTCCCGCAGAGGGGCGGTTCCCCATCCCCATGGGCGGCAAGAATGAACTGCCCTCCTTGACGACCGCATCCGACACGTGGAGTAGGAGGTCAACGACAAGGGTCTGCGGGCTGAGGAGGTCGAGACTCTACATGCTGATCGGCCTCTTGGTTGGGTTGATTCTTATTGCTGTTGCTATCGGCGTGGGAATAGGGGTTGGGAAGAACGCATCTGGGTCATCGGGTGCCGCCGGGGCCGTGTCAAGCGGGGCATCTTCTACCTCATCAGATCCCACGTCCACATCCATCGCGACGGCTACCACTAGCTTAACATCCACAACTACCGCGACGGCGACGGCCAGTCTGACCACATCGTCGACCAACCCGGCCGCCACGGCAGGCAAACTCGACTGCCCCGCCGCCAACGGGACGGAGTACCAAGTTCCTGGCTCCAACAAGCGCTTCCTCCGCGTCTGCGGTGTTGACTACAGCGGAGATAGCGGGGGCGTCGACCTGAAGCAGGTCACGACGCAGAGCATGCTCGACTGCATGACCAACTGCGCCGGCACGTACGGGTGCACCGGCTGCGGCTGGGGCTACATGGAGGGTGACTCGGGCTACGAGCACCGGTGTTGGCTGAAGAGCAAGCTTATGAAGTCCCACGAAACCGATATTAATTGGTCCTTTGCTGTATTACTTTAGAGGGTTTATTATTATATCCCTATTTTTATTTTTATTTCTAATCATTCGTCTTTGGAACTAGGGAGGTACGAAGTAAAAGGGGTGGAATAGTGCACTGTAATGCCAGCAAGCGATGGAGTTCAATGGTAGCAAACAGTGCCGATCCAACTCGCACGCGTTCCTGAGAAGTTCGTGATGATCGTGGCGATGATAGATTTCGCATAGAGCGAGAACTAATGACAACGCAATGCCCGTCGACTATCAAGAGATTATAGGACTCGACGTCGAGGATGCAGTCCTCCTGCTTACCGGCCTGGCTGTTTACTGGAGCTTGACGGTGATCCATCGGCAAGAGGTGAGGACAAGTGAAAAGAAAGGGCAGTCTCTGGATCAATAAGAGATGTGCCCCTTACGCTTCGTTGAGTTCCATTGCGATTAGTATCAGACAATCCCTTGCTGGGGGTCTGCGAACAAAACTTGAGGGGCTGCGAGGGCAGATGCACCTGGAGGGAGCCGCAGGTGAATGATAGCATGATACCTCTTCTTACGACGAGAAAGGAAGATTGTGATACCCGTATGGCCATTCCTAGATCTGGGGTCAGAGGGTGAGAGCCACGGCCCACACCATCCTGGTTCTAGACTTCATATTCGTCCCAATAAGATTGGGCTGATGGTGGTAACGACGATGCTGATCTCCCGCCATCCCATAGTTCTTGCCGCACGAGCAATGTTCGTCCGATCTCTGGCGATGGGACATAACTTGACACGTGAATTGTCTCTGCGCGCCTCCTCATCTCAAAACTCATATCTTGACCGCAGCCGCCTCCAATCTGATCTCTTCATTCAACTTCATCCAGTAGCCATCCATTGCGAGAAATACGGTTCCAACGCAATAGGGAAACAATGGCGCCTTTCAAATCAAAAGCAGTCACGAAGCCTACGACAGGAGGACGATACAACTTAAGGAGAAAGAAGCGCATAGCGGTAGCAGCAGCAGCGGCAGTAGCAGCAGCAGCAGCAGCAGCAGAGCTCACGCTGGAAGAGGAAGCCGAGCCCGAATCTCCCCACGTGAGGGAGCGACAGAGAAGTGAGGCCGAAGCCAACGGATCGCCGCCTGTCTCTCCCTCTTCGGCGGCCGAGAGCTCTGATGCGGGTAGTAGTAGTAGTAGTGGCAGTCCTCTCCCTGACATCAGCCATATCCGCCTAGACGGCGAGGAAGACGACGAGGTGCCCATCTACGACACCTGCGACGAGGTCCGCCGGAAGATCGACAAGCACCTCCGACGGACGCCGGGCCTTACCCAAGCCGGCTTTCGCCGCACCTTGTTCGCGCAACTGCACAAGCCCACAGGCAAGGGCATCCAGGCCAAGCAGCTGTCCGACTTCCGCCGCGCCCGCGGCTCCAGGGCCGGCATCCGGTCGAGCGTGTACTACGTCGCCTATGTGTATTTCGAGAAGCTGCGGCTGGCGCGAGGCGAGCCTGAGAGCGAACACCATGAGATGATGGAGGACATATACATCGACGGGATCGATCGTAATGTGCACAGTGGGACGCGGTAAGTAAATACCTATTTAATAGTGTTATTAGCCCTCTTTACTGCCTTTTCCTACCCTCCATCATAACCGTGAACGACCCTCTAGTCCTGGAAGATGCACTGCTCACGCTTCGAGTTACCATAGCTTCATTATCCCGGCCGAGAGCTTGATTTGCTTCGATGAGTTTGGCAGGACAACAACGTTCTACGACTAGGGTGGCTCAGTCTCACTGGGTGAACCTGCTGCAGGCCAGAATAGGTTCTCTATTGTTCTATGTATTACCTTGGAGCAGGTGATTTGGCTCACGGTAAGTAGATGCAGACAAATGGGAGAACCCTCTTTTTCTTCTTAATTCCTTTTCTGGAAGGAGTCACAAAAGGCCAGGCATCTGGCGTAGTGTAAGATAGTTTCACTATGATATGGAAACCGGATTGTAGGAGCTCCAGAATGGTCGGGTCAGTATTGTTGGCATCTAGGCTACTTGGGATCTTGGCTGAAAATTACGCATGATATTACTTCCAAGTCTGTATGTTTATTTCCGGGTGCATTTATTAAGTCATACGCACAACATCATGTATTAGTCCAGAACAGGGGGAGGGGGAGGGGGGTTCAGGAGTGTCCTACGGTGTCCACGGCCGAGTCTACCTTACCATCGTCTATCTTCCTCAGTTTGTGCAGTCATTGGGCAGCTACCACACTGTAACTCGTAAGAAGGCGGGTCTGAAAGGGGTTGGTGATAAGATATTTTGCAGCATCCCCTATACGTCTGAACTCTATATTGTCCCGAGTGTAGTACCCGACCATACATTTGACAACACAAATCATGCAAAGAAAACCTCTTGGTCCCTTATTATGGTTGTCTGTAATATTGTGACGGGCTTCACTACCCAAATAGCCACCCTTTTCGATCCACAGCTACCTCTCTATACTACTTCAAGTTATTTTCTTCTTATTTCTACGAATAGTATATAAACGTCAAAATGGAAGCCAATAGTATGACTCCAAAGTGTAAGAGGACTCAAATAGGCAAAACTCAAGGAGAACGTGGTTAAATGTTTTATACTTTAGCTGTTGGGTGGATGACCCCTATTCTTGGTAACACTATACGGTCCTGCTGCCTGACCCAAGTTTCCAACGGCTATTACAGTTTGGCTTCGGGGAAAGTTTTCCACACTACAAAATTCATATAAACGATTTCTCTCTGCTCCTTCTCGACTTCGAATTTCAAAGTATTCTACATACCCATCCAACCCGAGTCTGCTCTTCAAGCCATTGGCTGCACTGCTTCGACCATAAGCCTCGATCTGATACTACAGAGAACACCGAGCCTATTCTACTACTGATACCGAGAAACTCTCGTCACACTCCTTTCGGGCTATTATCAACTTCTGTTAGACCATACCCATCTATCAGCCTTCATTTTCGAGCCAAGATCCAACTACCCATCCACAACAGCAACAATGTCTTGTCAAATCGAAAACACCGCTTCGGAGTTCCCCTGCCCAGACTGGGTTTACGATCCCACCATGCTACTAGAAGATCTCAGCTTCTATATGGTGGACATTATTACCAACCTACGCACCATAGATCGGAAATACTCGCTCCGGAAGGCCTGGATCGGCAACGATCTGAGCACCCGCGAGCGAGCACAGGCAATCATGCAGCACATGGAGTACAAGCCCTGGGTGTCCGACTCCAAGGAAAATTTCATGGTTCGCCTTAACACCTGCATCAGGCCCGACTTCATCGAGGAGCGCAATGACCAGGTGCAACACCTCTACGGCCTCGCCCTCTCGGGGGTCTCCCATTTCAATAACGGCTATGGCAAGGCCGAAGGCCTGCAGATTCGTCTTGAATTCCGTGCTTTCTTCGAGACTGTCCTCTCTCTCATTCTCACACAACGCTCAACAACGGTCAGCAGTAGCACCAGCAGCATCGAAAACAGCCGGGGTCCTTACTGGGGGTCCTCCCCGTTGGATTCTCTCATGGACTCGCCGCTCATGCAAAAACACCGCAAGCAGCAGCAGAAGCTCCAAGGCAACATTGTTTACCACACAGAGCAGCCAAAGGGGATTACTCGGTTCCGACGTCGACAAGAACCATCACAAGAGCCAACACAACCGGATCATATAACGTTCGACCTCGGGCCACAGCCACAGCAGCAGCAACCCCGAGAAGTCAACGATAGTTGCTACGTAGAGCAGCCGACGGGGAATACTTGGCTCGAACGACACGGCATCACCGCCACCTACGAGCCCAAGCCCAAGAAGCGACGCGGTGCCTTTGGGCGTCTGTTCCGGAAATTCAACATGTGGCTCTGCTCTGAGAGCGTTACCGAGTACCGCATGCGTCGGGGCGGGTTATCGGCAATGGACGATGCCAGGCCCAGGGGTGACATGTCTCCCCGTCCCGGAACAGAAGAGCGATACCCGGAGAGAATTGTGGGATCTACCAGATGAGCTGTAAGGGAAGTGACTGAGTGGGGAGGAATCGGGCGGCGACCCCGTGTGTTTGGCACCTGTTCTCATCATATCGAGAAAATCTCGGCATAGCTGTGCTCATGGAGTTATTTGGATGAAAGGTTTTGGAGACAAGTGGTTCTGTTCAGGAATGATGAGAAGAAATCTGGCTTCTATCCAAGATGGAAGAGTCATAATAACACATGTGTAAAATAACAACAACATTAATCACACCCAAATCAATGGTGCTATATCTCTGTCTGTCAAGTGTGCTTGTGTTGGCCTCAACTTCCATGCCTGTTGCTGTAATAGAGGACAGACGATACGAGTTTGTAAACAAGTAATTGCCAACGGCTGGGTGGGAACTCGTCACTTCTCTGCTTTCGAAGACCAAGCTATCTTGCACCTCCATTCCCGTTACAAGTCCATGATGAAGTCGATTACGGCATTGTTATTGTTCTTGGCCTGTCTCTCGACCAGCGCCGCGGCCTCTTCGCAGGCCTCAAGCCTCCGTCCCAGAACGAACAGTCCTGTGCGCACTCACTCTGGCGACAGCTGAATAATTCGTGCTTACCTAAATAACAGGGGATCTGCACCGGCATCAACCTCACCGGCACGTGTGAAGGGTATGTGTTCAATACGCGCTACTGCTACACGCTGCCGGCCTTCTTCCTCGGACATCTCACATTATTCATTGGAAAGGCGGGCACGTCGTGTACGTTCTGGGAGTGAGTCGTGACCGGCCCCCTTCGCATCAAAACACATACTCTCCAAAGCCTTTCTCTCCTTCGATATCCGATGGCTAACTTGGTGTCTTCCAACCGCCCACAAGCTTCGTTCATCCCGGCTGTAAAGAGTATACCGCTCCCACGAACGGCTCTACACCGGTGCTGGACTTGACGGCGTACCACAAAGTTTGGTACGTGGCTTGTGTTGAATGCGACACCTGTCTCTAAGGGAACGAGTGCGTCTCGTTTGTTCCTGGTCAGTCTCCAGCAAGCAACAACCCGAGCTGGTGGCTGGTAGGATTCAGGTAGTCGGCGTAAAAGCGTACCCGGCCCATGATAAAATCTAAAATGATTTGAAATCCATATGCTTGGAACTGTATCGCTTATACCCCGTATATCTCGAGGCGTTCTGGTGTGCTGCGTATCACTTGTTGGTCATACTACTCCTTCAAAGGCATTTACACAACCAGGAAATAAGAGAAATCAGGTTGAACAAATACCCGGCATCTCGGCCATCGATAGGCACTTGAATAAGGTTAAAACAGTAGGCAAGATGATGTAGGTGGTTGGTTGATCGTCTCTGCCCCCGTCACACCGTGGACGCATACCCCACATGTTCTCTGGTTTTCGGTCCCGAACCAACGGCGCTACCTCCGGACCGGGCCTTGGGGAAACGCCAGGATGACCTCATGACAGGTGTCCCCCATCGGCATCTAGAATCAGGAGAACTGCCGTTCATTACTTTTCAGCTAGAGACGGCCCGCGGGCTAAATCTGTCCCGTCCTCCGCTACCTTCTCTCCAGTCGCTTCACCTAGTCACACAGCATCGCTCGGTCTGATCTGAGACCTGTCACCACACATCTCGGTTTTTACCAGAGAAACCACATACACCCCAAACCAGCAACAAGATGAGCAGCAGCCCGCGCACCTTCCTCATCGTCGGCGCGACCGGCCAACAAGGCGGCGCCGTCCTAGCCGCCCTATCCAAGCTCATATCGGCTAACGACAACAAGGCCACCCCTCCCAAGATCCTCGCCTTGACGCGCTCCGCCACGGACTCGCACAAGGCCCAGGCCCTGACGTCCAAGTACCCGGCCCTGGGCCTAACCGTGGTGCAGGGCGACACCAAGGACACGGCGCCCATCTTCGCGGCGCACCCGGACATCACCGCCGTCTTCCTTTACACGACACCGCCCAACGAAGAGGCACAAGCGCTGCCACTGCTCGAGCACGTTTTCTCTTCTTCCTCCTCTGCCAGAAAAATCCAGCACATCGTCTTCTCGTCCGTGGACCGGGGCGGCGACGCCGCCTCGTGGGAGAACCCGACCGAGATCGCGCACTTCAAGTCGAAGCACGAGATCGAGCTACGGCTGCGCGACCTGTGTTCCTCCTCCCCCTCACCCATCAAGTACACCATCCTCCGCCCCGTGGCCTTCATGGACAACCTGAACCCGGGCTCCCTGTTCGGCCCCGTCTTCGCGAGCATGTGGGCGACTATGCCGGCGGAGCGGCCGCTGCAGGTGGTCAGCGTGCGCGACATCGGGCTCTTCGGCGCCAAGGCGCTGCTGGCGGGGCCCGACGACGCCACGCTGGGTTCGAATCGTGCTATTGGGCTCGCCGGCCAGGAGCTGCGCTTCGAGGAGGCGCGCGACGTCTTCCGCCGGGTTGGCGGCGGCCAGAGGGAGCTGCCGCAGGCGCCGTGGATTGTGGGCAAGGGGGTGCGGTGGGCCATCGGGGAGGTCGGCACCATGTTCCGTTTCTTTGAGGAAAAAGGGGTGAGTTTCAACAGAGAACGCACGCCGTCCACCATGTTCTCCTTTCCGCCCATGCTTTTCAGATGAGGCGTGACTGCAAATTGAGGCCAATTTAGAAGCTAATCTACATTCCTTTAGTATGGAGTTGATATCGAGGCTCTGCGGAGGCAGGAGCCAGAACTGCAAGATCTTGAAACGTGGTTGAAGAAAAGCAGTAAATTCGAGTTTGACAACGCGGCGTGAGATTGCACTTGTCAATGTGACGCCCCAGAAGGTCAAGTAGAAGGCCATTATCCGTTCAAAGGGGATAGCGGGATTGGCACATTCTTGTACTTGAATGAGTAAATTAATGCAGCTTGTAGGCGGATCATAATAGCGCACAATGTCAACGGTTTATGGATTAATAGGTATCATTTGTTCAACTCACCTATCACTTATGTGCTATATGGGGGTAGCATGAGAAAATCGTAAAAGCAAATGATCCACCATCCACTAAGCTGCCCTGTATCTGTTCTGGCTTTACTTACCAAGTTCGATGGAGGAGCCAGCACCATACGCATTGGTGCCCTCGATTGGTCATGCCGGAACACCCGTGAATGAATCCTCCACGAGCAAACTCCTTGGAATGCTTGGCATCATTCAGCTGCTACGGCGTCCGTACGGCTCGAATGGGAAGATGACGCTGATGATGGCCAAGCCGGCGAACAGAGCCGCGCAGACGTAGATGGGTGCCGTGGTGCCCGTATTCGCGGTAGTCCCCACCACTGCAGAGATGATACCCATCACCCGATTGCACGCGACCGCGATGCCGTTGCCAGTCGCCCGGTGCGCAGATGGCAGTACCTCGGGCGTGTAGGCGTACAAGGTGCCGTAGTAGATGTTGAGGCAGAAGCCAATGGCGCAACTGAACCCGACGTTTTGCGCCGGCGTGCTCACGGCGGTATACGCGAAGAAGAACGTCATGGTGACCAGGGCCCCGATGGCCATGGTGTACTTGCGTCCCAGGAGCTTTTGGTTGCACATCCACCCCGCCAGCACAGGGCCGAAAATGCCTGACACATTAGTGAGGGCGTAGTTCCTCCACGTATCGTACGTGCTAACCCCCTTGGTGGCTCCGCGGCTCTCCAGGTATTGACTAGAGATATACAAGTCAGCATGCCACTTGTGCAGTATAGAATCGGATACCGTACTTGAGAAAGACGTAGAATAATGGATAGGCCAAACCTATCAGAGTCCAACTGAACCAGACTAAGCAGGTGGACAGGGCAATCTTCCTCGTCCCAAACAGGCCTCTTAGATGGACGGCCAGTTCGCCCAGAGAAGATCGGTTCTTGCTATGCGTCGATCGGATCGTGCCACATGCCTCCAGCTTTTCGAGGGTCAAGGAGCAGGGCCGATTATACTTGGTTGCAAGGGCCTGCAATCCTTCGATGAGCTCCGCATCTTCTCCAATGCCCAGGAGATATTTGGGCGTCTCCTTGAGTCTGATGACGGTGATTCGCAATACAGACATGACGAAGACTAAGGCTCCAGCCGTGAACATGGTGTAACGCCAGCCCCAGTTCGATGCCTTTGGGCAGTTATCGACCGAAGCACAGTTCCACTCAGCGGGAACTAGGTTCAAAGTTAAGCAGACGGCATGATCTTCAAGTTAGGAGCGTACGAACCAAGAAAGCCCCAGGCAATGAAACCGGTGATGGCTTGCCCCAGACCCCCCAGCAAGCCATGAAGGTCAATACCCATTGCTTGTTGGAGGGCAGGTACTCCAGGAAGATGGTGGTGTCAAGAATCAGATTACCACCTCCGCCGAACCCGACCAGGGCAATGAAGAAGCCAAGCGATGGCCAGTTTGGAGCAGCGCCAGCAACAATGGCAGCTGAAGAGCATATGAACAGAGATATGTTGAAAGCCCCTGATTTGTACCGTCAGCACCAGCTCTTGAGGCTTTCACCAAGTGCATGGTGGAACATTCAGACACCTTGGTTCTGTTTTGGGAGAATCACTTACATTTACGTCCGATTATATCGGCACTCATGCCCCAGAAGATGGCTCCAGTGAGCATACCAACTAGTATCCTCATCAGCTATTGTGGTACATGATATCATGTATCCTCTGTCCCTAGTGATTTGAAAAAGTGACAATGGGATGAGCGTGGCCTACCGTAAACGGAAATTGTCAAGCCAGCTGAATATCCCTTCTCCCCGAATTCCTTGAAAGCATAAGTGGAAATGACTGACTGCAGGAGCAAAATCAAGGAATCTACGCCGTAGCTGGAATGATGAGATCAGTGTTTGTACTCTCGCCATCGTGTAAGCGGCGCATACCCAAAACCATTGAGAACGAAAAGCTTCCAGTGGTAATTAGTCCAGCCAATTTCGTCAATTGCCTATAGGTAGATGATGGTCAACCCCCCATACCTATCATGCCGGCCACATTTGCGCAGGACGTACATTGTTGACGAGATGCATCTTCATGTTCAATGCTGGGTCGAGGTCTTGGAGGGCTAGGATATCCTCGCCATCGGCCATGGCCAATGTGTTGTCGCCATGCGGCGAGCCCAGCTTCTCGACGTCGGCATTGGCAGCAGCATCGCCGCGTGGAACACCGTCCGGCGACGACTTCTTGTCGATAGACGCCATGGCCTGGATGAGGCCAGAAGCGAGGGGACAAAGAGCAAATAGAAACTATTTCTTTCTTTAGGTTGCGGCGCGAGGTTACCACTCAGATGAGTGGAGGCTGTACCAAGAAGGAGATTTGATGCTAGGCTCAGGATGAGGGTAAGGGATGGGGTAGGTAACGGCAGGATATCGTAGGAAGATAGCGGATGAAGCGATTGAGTTCACCGATAGCGGTCGCTACCTACCTTCCAGAATCAGTTAAAGGCTGGTCCATACCGAAGGTTGTCTCATCTCTGAAGCACATAGCCAGCCATTGATCTATCTTCATGCAGGCAGACAAGGTAAGTTCGATGAGATGGGACCCGTCTCCTTCAACGACGACGAATGGGAGACCTCGGCTGTGTAGCTTCTGCTAAGGTTCATCTGGTATGATACATATGTACGATGGGCTGCGAAGTATGTACATGCACGTGTACCACGCGATCGCTGGTTAACAAATTAAGTAGGCAGAGTTGATTGGCAGATTCCATGCCAATACCTACACTTTTTCTATTGGGCACAGACCCAAACCCTTCGAATCAAGAGTGTCTAGTGCGGAGTGGCCAGCCATGGCCAGCCAATGACGGAGACTCCATCTATCTCGACTGCACAACCCACGCACGCGACTATTTGCAAAAGAGGTGCGGTTCGCGTGGGCAGAGTGATTGGACGATGAAGTTAGCAGACGATAGATGCTACAAGTAAGCATAAGAATGTGTAAGTTAGGTCGTGGCAGAAAGTTGAAACCCGGGGCTTAAGCTAACGCGGGATTAGTTGCTCTGGACTCGAAAGTGCCTCCTTCCCATCTCAACATCATCTGGACGAGGAACTTCTCAAGGAAACGGGCATATACTTTTCAGACCACGTGCTTCCTGTCTGGCAATTTGATCAAAGCCCTGAGCCCCAGCCATTAATCATCCTTGGCGTTGATGTCAAGATTGGGGAAGGAGCCGGTCGAATTACCTCGTGCTGAAATGCGCGCCGTTGATTGGTCTCCCGCCACTGCTCCACCGTGGAAGCCTTCGATCGGGGGGCAGCCAGGTCCATGAACACTACATACCACTACTACCTCCTTACCAACACACCGGTAACTTGCTGGGTTCTTTCATACATACGTACTACAGCGAGAACTCGTCGAGGAACAGCGTGCCCAATTCCTGCATCCCGTCAGCTACTATCATATCTGGCATTGTACGGGCCGGCAGACGAAGTGATGGAATTGATGTGACACCCTCCAGGGGTTGCATGCGTTGCTCTCCAGTTGGCCAAATCACATCATAGCCCAAAGCAAGCATGCCAACCTTTTCAAAAGTATCTGCATGCATCCAAACAGAGCCTGGATGCAGATCTACAGGGACACCTGCCCAATCTGCTTAGCTGCCATTGTCATCGTTCATCGATGACGAGGAAACCATGCCCACACAACGCGACAGGACTGGCCGGCCGGCCTATATAATGGGAGGCCGGCCAACACCCTTCTCAAGCAGCGGCCAGACTCATCGCCAGCCATCCGTCTCGAAAAAATGGTCCGTTCAGTAGATGTCGCGCTCCTGTGCGGGGCCGCTTTCACCGGCAACATGAACTACAACTCGCCGTCGCTGCACCATCCCGCGCTGGGGGTGTCCATCAGCAAGGTAGCCCGGCGGACGACTCCCAATTCGCCCTGGGACGCGGCCAAGCTCAACTTCACGCACGGGGTGGCGTCGGGCGACCCGTACGACGACTCGGTCATCCTCTGGTCCCGCGTCGCCCCCATCGGAAGCGACAACGACCGGAGCAACGTAACCGTCAGTGGATACGTCGCCCTCTATGACCACGACAATGAGGCCTATGTGGCGAAGAGCGATGCGCCCGTTTGCGTGGATTGGAAGATCGGCACGTCGGAGAAGCTCGAGGGAGAGGCGGTCGACTCGGGAAGGGTGTTAGCTAGTTCGGATGTCGACTGGACCGTCAAGGTCGAGGCGAAGCGACTTAAGTCTTTCACGACTTATTGTGAGTGAATTCTAATCTTCTTAGAGATAGTTCGTGGCAGCATAGCTTATAGAGGAGCAGACTACCAATTCAACGTGTGCGATTCGAATAACGCGTCTCCTATCGGCCGAACCAAGACCATTCCTTCGGTAAAGGACAAAGTCACCACTGCGATCAAGCTGGCAATCTACTCTTGCTCCAATTCCCGTGAGTCCCCTAAAGAAATGAGCTCCTTACCTGTGGTAGCAACTAATAACCCAAACAGCGTTTGGCTTCTTCAATGCTTATGGTAATACCGTAAGAAAGGACTCGGTCGATTATGTCGTTCATCTGGGTGACTACATCTACGAGTATGGCAATGGTGAGTATGGCTGGGGCGACTCCATGGGGCGTATTCCCTGCCCACAAGCAGATCTACTCGTGAGTTATTTCTCTACGCCTCTCCCATTGATATTCTATGTAGTGTTCTAATTCAGTGGATTTTAGGCTATACGACTATCGTAAGCGAATCGCCACCTACAGAACAGATCTTGATTTGGTGGCGAGCCACCAGAACTTCCCATGGATTCCCGTATGGGATGACCACGGTAAGACCATCTCCCCAGATCCTAACGCTTTCTTTTTCCCATCTTCAACCGAGCTAACGACTACAACAGAGGTATCGGATAATACCTACCGCGATGGTGCATCCGGGCTCAACAACACGGAGCAGTCCTTTGTCAGCGATGGTGGGGTATCTGTGGACCAGCGCAAGATGAACGCCGTACGCGCCTACTTCGAGTGGATGCCCATCCGCCAAGTGGACATGGACGACAACCTGCGCATCTGGCGCCAGTTCAGCTTCGGCGACCTGTTCGACCTGCTCATGCTCGACACACGCCAGTACGACCGCTCCATCACGGACTTGTCCTGGAACACCGAGTACGTGGCCCAGATCGCCCAGGACGCGGGGCGGTCCCTCATGGGGCCACGGCAGGAGGCCTGGTTCTACCGCCGGCTGCGGGACTCGTCATCGCGCGGCGCCGCCTGGCGGCTCGTGGGCAACCAGATCGTATTTAGCCGCGTCAACGAGTCCGCCGCGCTCGGGGCCGCGACCCCCTTCAACGGGGACGCCTGGGACGGGTACCAGGCGAACCGCAACCGCACGCTCGCGACGCTGTACGACGGCCGCATCAACGACACCGTCTTCCTGGCCGGCGACTCGCACGCCGCCTGGGTCAGCGACCTCGTCTGGCTCGGCGAGCACGCGTACGACGCCGCCACGGGCGCCGGCTCCGTCGGCGTCGAGTTCGCCGGCTCCGCCGTCAGCTCCCCCTGCCCCTTCGGCCAGAACATCTCGATGGATGCCGCGGCCGCGGCGTCGGCGTGGCTCACGGGCGCCAACCCGGAGCTGCAGTGGCAGGACTTATACTACCGAGGCTACTACGAGCTGAGCATCGGCTACGACGCCATCAACGCCTCCTTTTTCGGCGTGCCCACCAACCGCATCCGCCAGGGCTACGAGGTCTCGCTCGCCAACTTCACTTTGCTCAACGGCGAGAACGCGTTGCATCGATCTTCTTCTTCGGAACTTGGTGGTGTTGCCGCCGCTGCTGCTCTGGGTGGCGTGGTCGAGAGCGGGAGCCTCAAGGGGGGACAGGTCAAACAGACGAATTTGACGCATGACACTGCTACGGGCGAGTACCTTTTTTACAACGGAGCTTATTGAGATGGTTTTTCTATTGATGAAGGTCAAGCCTCGCAGCATCGATGTCCCATAGAAAAAGAAAAAAGACGGCGAATGTATGTCTTGCGTTATAATACTAATTCTGATGAGAATACTGTCAAACAAATTTTGGGACTCAGCAGTTGCCTCAATGTCCATTGCCCACAACGGGGGAGCCTCAACCACTGCATGGGAATAACGTTTTGGTATACCAGGCCCGAAGATCTGAATAGAGTTCATAACCAATAAACTGGTGAACCATATTATGGCTGTTGTCTCGTCGTCGAACATCATCGGGCCCAACATCAAGATATTTCCTTTTCTCATTGAACGTATCCTTGATCATTGACACTTCACGTAGACCATCACGGCTGAGATGACCGAGACGATGCTATCTTTACGTGACGTGAGGTGAAGGGGTATCTGTATGAAACAGCATCGGGCTGTTTTTCTGCAGGCCATGTAACATGTGCCCGTCGAGCTTTTCAATATTCTAGAGGTATCATCGTATCCAGTCACACGTAGAGTTTCTGCCAGACGAGGTTCAGATGGGGGCTGTTCTCATGGCCATCTGCTCATACCATGGTAACCTCTAGTACCTCGGGCCAGTTGGTCATCCCCCTACTCCATCTCTGGCACAGCCCGTACAGGATTCGCACATTTTGAGGCATCAACCCTCAGTACCACCGTAGGCAGACATACTGTATAAATCTCTTCATGTCAAGCTTTTCATCTGGACTCTGGGCCCGGAGTCGAACTTCCTCGTTCTAAGCACCTGAATCTTAATTCTGGGACGGTATAAAAGCTCTTCCCATTCCTCCCTGTTAATTCATTTTCTTCCAAACGAACCATCACTCCTTTCACTGCCACTTCTTACTGAGATCCTGTCTGAAGCCAATCACCACTTCCACGGTCATTCAAACTTCTACTTGAACACTTCTACTGTCATTACCTTTACTCAAGGCACACAGTATCATCTCCATTCTTCATTCTGATACTCATATCTCTTGAGACCAAACATACTCTCTTCACTACCCAAAACAGAGTCTTCAACTCGACCACTCTGCAGTGACCTTGCTTCACTCAAGGCACGACATGATCGTCACTCTGATACTCATCTCGAGATCAGACTTCTTCACACATTATTGCCTCTATCCGGCATCATCTTCTACAACAACTTCAACTTCAATTCAACAATTACTCTTGTTGTCAAGATGGCTTCCATTTTCCAAGGATCATCTGCCACCACTCTTGCAACTTCGCGTGCCCAGTCGTTTTCCCCTGCGGGGACCGGCTACCACTCACTCAATCTTCAATGGGCGTCCCATCTCTGAGAGACGCCTATTCCTCCGGGGCGGCCCTCTCGTCGACTTCTTGGACTTTCTCAACGCCCACTACGACGGCATCTGCCGCATCGTCCAGCCTGACGGCATGGTTAACCACCACTTCGATGAGCTCCGTGAGGACGTCATCAATCAGATCGACCAGCTCCTGGGCCCCCATGCCTTCGAGCTCTTCTCCCAGTCTCAAGGCGACGCCACCAAGGCCTGCTGGGCCGCCCTCACGGAGGGCGTCGATGAAAAGCTGGCCTCCAGCGAAGACCACTGTCGTTGGAGCAGGCTGAACCCCAACAAGACCTTCGCCCTCCTTCCGGACTCGGGCTTGAACTACTCCTTCGCCCAACCCGGACACGCAGAAGCCAACATTGGCTACGGCATCCCTGAGTTGATGGTCCGAGCCGTGCAAAGATCGCCAGAAATTCAGTATCGGTCGGGGAAGGCCAAGTCATCTATCAAATCAATTTCTATCGGCAACGTGGAAATCACAAAGCCCCAGCCCGTTGACAAGTTTCGGGACTGGGAAGAATATATGCGGTCGGTACGGGAAACTATCCGACCATCTCTTGTAGAGCTTCACGCTTCCGTGGGAAACACCCACGTGCCTGAGGGGAGTAGATACGGCGGGTTCTTCGCCGAACCTCGGGTCGTTTCAGCAAGCAGACTTGAGCACCGGAGGCGTCGGGAACAACTGTCAACCCAAAGTCTCGATCCGCAGACACCATCTCCTCGTCCAGTTCAAGATACTAGAGATCGACAACAGGGGCACCACGGCTCGGCAGGCCTTCTCTTCGGCCAGAGCATGCCCTCTAAGCTCATCACTCTGCCCAACCACTCTCAGCTTCTGAACCGCATCAACGATGATGACCTACAGCAAGAAAACAAAGAGTGGCCATCAGCAGAGGCAGATCGATACCAAGAGCGTTTCGCTTACGAGTCTAGCACTCTCAATGGCTCCAAATCTTACCTGACGCAAATGAACAGGCTGCCTTACGAGATCTTCCTCGGGGCAGAAGACGCCAGCTACGCCATGGCTTTCTGCTTTCTCCATCATCAGAACAGCGGTCCCATCTACCAGGAATCGATGGTGAACTACCTGCTCATCTTGGCCAACTTTTCCATAGCCGCAGAGCGCTTCAGCCGAGACAGCTGCGGCCCCGAAAGCATGCAGAGGGTCCTGGCGAAGACCCGAGAGTCCCTGTGGCAACGAGTTGGCATCAAAGAGTTCTCATCAGAACATACCGCCACTCGTACCAACCAGACAACTTGGGCAAAGGAATGTCGAACCATCCTCCGCGGTCTGTCCCAGGCACGCTGCAAGTTCGACAGTTATCCAATGCGCGAGCTGGGCCAGAAGCTTCCACCAAAGGTATACTCGCGGAAGGAAATGATGGAAATGATGGGCAAGCAGTCGACCAAGATGAGCAACCAACCCAAAAGACCAATGGTCTTTATCAGATAGCCGGGGAATAGCACTTGCTGCTATATGGGGGAGTTGAGGCGGTATCTGTGCTTGCTATCTTGGGTTTCTTGCTGGTTGACAATAGGGCCCTGCTGGCGTTTGGGATTGGGATCAGGATACGGGATTATGGAGGATATGGAGCTCGGGAGCAAAGTACTTTGCACTTATTTTCCAAGGACTCTGTTGGTTTTCACAGCTTCAGGCAGGACTTGCATCAATGAAACTTCAACATAAAATCTTCCCAGCTTGTGGTTCGTGATGTAGTGATCTGTGATGCGTCATTAGTTCTGTAGCTACATCTAGTACACCTGGTGAGTGAGCAGGTCACTGAACCCGACGAGTCATGCACGGTAGTAGTATAGTGCTCGGCCTTAATCAAGGACGAAACAGACACGAGTCCGTAAGCTGAAGGAAAGAGTATATGCCAGCTACAAGTAGACAGAAACAAAGTTGTGATGGTGGTTACGGACGACTATGGAAAACCAACCAGTAAGCGATCACCTGCATCAACGTGGCACAGGAACGGGACCCGACTTCAAATTGCTGAATATTTTCTGAAGGTCGGACCCCGACTAAGCACTATCACTATCGGCGACCTAAAGTATGAACGACCCCCCTGGAAAATATAAAGTGCAATTGATTTCAGTGAAGAATTACCCCACGATTGGACCCACGGCCCCACCACCATTCATTTGACCGCTCTACCCCCAAATCATCGTGAGTCGGGGTCCTGCTGCCATAAGCTTAGTGGTCCCCCTCCCTCCCCAAAACCCTTTTCCCGTCGCTTTGTTCTCGAGTCTTGAATTGCATTAGCTGTGATACCCCCCTTCGATTCCCATTCGACACAATTCAAAAAGATGGCTGATACCAAGGTCTACCGCGCCAGCACCACGGCACCCGTCAACATTGCCGTGGTCAAGTACTGGGGCAAGCGAGACGCCAAGCTGAACCTCCCCACCAACTCGTCCCTCTCCGTCACCCTGTCGCAGGCCGACCTGCGCACCCTGACCACGGCCTCGTGCTCGGCCGCCTTCCAGGATGACGTCCTGCTGCTGAACGGCGAGCCCTCCGACCTCACCGGCGCGCGCACCCAGGCCTGCCTGCGCGAGCTGCGCACCCGCCGCGCCGCCCTCGAGTCGAAGGACGCCTCGCTGCCCAAACTGTCCGCCATGCGCCTCCTCCTCGTCTCCGAGAACAACTTCCCGACCGCCGCGGGGCTGGCCTCATCCGCCGCCGGCTTCGCCGCCCTCGTCCGCGCCATAGCCGATCTCTATGAGCTCCCCTCGTCGCCGACCGAGCTGTCGCTCATCGCGCGCCAGGGCAGCGGCTCGGCGTGCCGCAGCCTGTTCGGCGGGTACGTGGCGTGGCAGATGGGCAGCCAGGCGGACGGCCTGGACTCGCAGGCCGTCGAGGTGGCGCCGGCCGCGCACTGGCCCGAGATGCGCGCGCTCATCCTGGTCGCGTCGGCCGCCAAGAAGGGCGTCAGCTCCACCAGCGGCATGCAGCAGACCGTCGCGACGTCGGGCCTGTTCCAGCAGCGCATTACCGACGTCGTGCCGGCCAACATGAAGCGCATGGAGGACGCCGTGGCCGCGCGCGACTTCGCCGCCTTCGCCGAGGTCACCATGCGCGACTCCAACTCGTTCCACGCCACCTGCGCCGACACCTACCCGCCCATCTTCTACATGAACGACGTCTCGCGGGCCGCCGTGCGCGCCGTCGAGGTCATCAACGCCGCCGCCGGCAAGACGGTCGCCGCGTACACCTTCGACGCCGGCCCGAACGCCGTCGTGTACTACCTGGAGGAGAACAAGGACCTGGTCCTCGGGGCGTTCTACCCCTTGTTGGAGAAGCTCGACGGGTGGAAGGACGGTGCCAAGGGACTCAAGTCCAGCGTGCAGTTCGACGAGACCGTTGCCAGCACGATAACGTCTGGTGTCAGCCGGGTCATCATGACCGGTGTCGGTGAAGGCCCTCAGAAGACCGATGTGTACCTGGTTTCGGAGAATGGCAAGCCTGTTTCTACAAGCGCATAAGAATGCCCCCTATCTAGAGTTGTCGATTTTAATGAAAGTCATAGACCCCAATGTGACAATATAACGAATTGTGGCGGGGAGACTCATCGACATGATTTGCACTTGAACCCAACTAATACGAGAAACCACACCGACACTGTGTTTTTGGCACTAAACGTATACATAGCATCTGAGGTTGGGTCCGTCTAACATGTACGCCACTCTCGGAATCCTTTTGGTTTGTAGTATTCAGCGAGATGTACTCCTTATGAACAACTGCAAAATCTCCCAAGGGGTTCCAAGCATACGTTATTACATGTAGTATGGGTCTTGCAGAATTATAACGGGCTACATATACCGACGTCAGTGCTTTGTATAGAATCCAAAGCAGCTCTTAATGCACGTCTGCATTAGATACAACTCCGCCTTGAGATCGATAGGAACTGTAAACTACCCTAACCCAGCGGGGCCACCCGTCCTCTGCTTTTTACTGGCTGTCCGGTTCCTTCGTTAGGCTCTAAAAAGTCCAGATAAAGAACCCCCCCCTGCTATCTGTCTCTGTCCACTGTAAAAAGTCCAAAGTTGTTTTTCAGCCGGCGCCCCGATGATTCTCCTAGCTCCGTCCCGGCTCTAGCTTGCGCCCAGTGTAGTGACGAAACTGACCGAAGACCAGACGATTACTTTTTTGCTCTAGAATATGCTGCAAGGTCTTTTAGATCAAGTCTTCCTACAGCGCAAAGCAGCTGATCGCAGCAATACCAACCCTTGTTCCTCTGGGCCGGAAAGAGAAACACCATCCACCACCAGCGCCATGTCCTCGTCGTCTTCCGCAGCAGCCCCGGAAACATGCCCGGTTGACCACAAAAGCCGCGAGGCCTGGTTATCGCAAGCCCGCGCCGCCGCCGCCGACTCACAATCGCAATCGCAGTCGCCGCAGTCGCAATTACCGCCGAAACACCCACCCACGACAGCTGCCGACGAGAGCTGCCCCGTCGACCACAAGGCGCGCGAAGCCTGGCTGGAGCACGCACGCAACGCAACAGCATCCGCGCCAGCACCCGCCTCCACACGCCCGCTGCCGTCGACCTCTGCACAACAAGTGCCTCAGCAAACCCCCACACAACCATCCTCCTCCTGGTCCAGTTCCCTAACATCCTGGCTCCCATCCTTCGGCTCCTCCTCCGGCAGTTCTACTACGCCCAAACAGCAACAATCGCAAACACCCCCCAGAACCGGCGGCATCCTCGACACCGGCCGCGAGATCTCGACCATCCCGCGCGCCTCCTCCATGCCTCCTTCTTCTCTTACGCCCGCCACCCCCAATACCAGTGCCAATGCGACAAGTCACGGCAGCAGGCCCGCGAACCAGGAGCAAGAGACGGGCGCCGACGCCGTGACGGGCAACTGGGTGTACCCCTCCGAAAAGATGTTCTTCGAGGCCATGAAGCGCAAAGGGCACGACCCGCAGTCGGCCGACATGCGCACCGTGGTGCCGATCCACAACGCCGTCAACGAGCGGGCCTGGGCCGAGATCAAGAAGTGGGAGGGGCCCTGGGTCGAGGGGACTAGGTACGTAAAATCCCAAGCCAAGATGCCGCAAAAAAATCGAATCGATCGGTATTTCCCAAGTCGCGGAGATGTGATGCGGGCAACCTACATTGGGAGAGAGAGGGAGAGTTCAATAAGTAGCTGCTAACAGGTTATGCGTATTATAGCTGCGGTGGGCCTCGGTTACACTCCTTTTCCGGCCTGAGTACCAAGATGTCGCCCAAGGCCCGCATCAACACGTTACTGGGCTACCAGTCGCCCTTCGACCGGCACGACTGGGTCGTCGACCGCTGCGGCAAGGAAATCGAGTACGTAATCGACTTCTACGCCGGACGCCCTGGCGGTGACAGCAAGTTGTCCTTCTACCTGGATGTCCGGCCTAAGCTGAATAGTTGGGATGGCATCAAAATGCGCGCCATGCGCGGATTGGGCATCATGTAGAGATTCACGTCAAATTGTAAGATGGGTTGTGTGTACGATCACATGTAAACAGCCTTTAGAAGTGTAGACAAACTCTGGCCACCGCCGAAAATTGCGCATTGCAGAAGAGAAAAGCAGTCAGAATTTTGCGTTATGGGTATCATGATGCAGCATCTCAAATCAACCTAGTTTACTCCAGTCCCCAATTCTTCCCATGTCGAGCATATGGTCTAGTCCATGGCCAGACGCATAGCTGGGCCAGTTTCTACAGCACCACCATCGACGGCCCATCCTGCGCTCGACAGTGCCTTCCAGAACTGATCTTCATCGAACCATAGCTTGTCGTCACCCTCGGCCAAAGCCTCCATGTATGCTCTCAACGCGTCTCGTGGTGTCGCGCCTTCCCGGAGGACGATGGTCTTCTCCGGTTGCGTTCCTTGGTTTGCGATGAAGTAATAATGGGTGTGGAGACAATCCAAATCAGTAGTCTTCAGCTGCAGTTCCTGAGGAAGTGTTCGGCAGAAACAGATGGGAGGGGCCTTCCAGAGCAGGATCAACTCGCGGCGGGCCACTTGGTCGGGGCGGAGGATGATACCGGTTTGGAGGTACTCGTCAACGACGATGCCGGCGCGCTGTCGGTTGAGGGTGCGCAGCTGGACAGAGCGGACGGCTTGGTAGTTGGTCCAGAGATGGACGCCAACCAAGATGAACATCCAGCACCAAACAGCCAGCTGTCCCTCCACAACACGGACAAACAGGCTTCCTGCCAGCATGCCCATGAGGGTAATGACGGTTTCCTGGCTACCATCCTTGGCATTCAACTCAGCGAGGTTGCCGGTCTTGGCGAAGTGAGCGCTCAAGCTGGCTTTGGCGGCGCCGGCAGCCACACCGCAGAGGGATCGCAAGATGCCGGTAGCACACAGGGCCATGATCTTGGGGTACGTGGGGAGGACAGGGGTCAGGACGTCGAGAAGAAGGGCCGTGTCGTTGAACAGATCTGCCGCGAACCGGTAGAACTTGCACTCAGGCTCGATGGCCTGGCCAAAGCGATGGGCAAAAAGGATGGTGGCCAGGCGGCCGGTGGAGTCCTGGAGGACGGAGAGGAGGACTGCGCCAGTAGCCGAGGAGCCAGCATCGCCGACCCCCATGCCCTGTAGCACGGCTCGGTTTGACAGCATTCCAGCAATCGAACTAGAGAAAGCCTGGAGCGAGTCCTGCGAAATCAAAGACGACATTAGTAATCGAAGAAAGCACAAGTGAATTAGCTGAATGGGTAGCAGTTATGCTCACTTACATAGATCTGGTATGGCTTGTAATCCAGGGTTACGCTGTGAGGGTAGCCGGCGGGCAAGAAGATGTCGAAGACATCCTTTGCATAGTTGCTCAATGTCTTCTTTCGAGGCTACAACAGGAAGAAATACCTTTTCGGTTAGTTGCCATCGACTTACACTGCGCTCGCACAAGGAGGGGTGGATGTTGAAAAGACTTACGACTGCTCGCCAAGTCTTGTCCTTGTTCTCGTCCTTTCTGTAGGCGCATACCACAGTACCCGACTCGTCGACTACACCGATGACCTTGGGAATAGATCGCTCCATGTCGGCGATCTTAGGGGAAATAACGTTGTTTGTAGGATTGTAGGATTAAGTCGCCGCTTGTGTTTTTTTTTTTTGCACGCGAAGCGGCTTAGGTGAGCTTGATGAAAAGTGAATGCTGCTTGCTTGACCTTTTGGCTCAGATGGGCAACTGAGGGGCACCAAATCAACAGCTTGATTGCATGTGGTGTCAGTCAATACAACTTCAAGAAGGTACGAATTAATGACCTCAATTTGATGTTTTCTTTCGCCATCTACACGTTCTCACAGGTGATTTACATGAAACGAACAATCGATACCTACTTGATTAAGTGAATGCAAATTTCTGATATGTGTACCTACTTGCGTGAAAACATCAGATGATTTCCAGCAAACAGATACTGGTAAGCAGGTTGACTTTTACACAACACCCCAACTTCAGCCTCTGACATTTTGAGAGGCTGAGTGAAATGATGCACAAACTCCTCATCTTGTCTATCAACGACATAGTGCCAAACCGCTGCTATTGTGTTGATAATATTAAAGGTATGCTGGAATTTGACTTGAACTCCAAACAACGAGCACAGCCCTGATCCTAACAAATACAGCCGAGGCAAGTGAAGCAATGAGATAGATCAATGGCTCTGCCTCTGGGAGGTTGAAGCTTTTAAAGCTTTGATCTGAAACCAGATAGCTCCTTAAAGTTTTCATCACTGGCTGTGCATGTGGAAAAGGTGTTCTTTATGTGCAAGGTAATGTTAACAGGAAACCAACATCAAACCACTATCAATCTTGCTCATTGCTAAGGTGGATGTATAATATATGACAAGAGGTGGTTTGTTAAGGTTAATGTCCCAGCGTGATAACTTATCGTCGAATCCTTCCTCGGCCATTTCTGTATTGGTGGACAGAGGCTCGGTGAATTACTATCAGCAACCCAAACTTCTCCATGCGATGCCCATGTGGACCTTTCGCTCCACCCGTTTATACCCCAACCTACGTAGCATGCAACAATTTCCCCTGGTAGGGCGCACCCCCCGCGCACATCCATCCGTCCAGGGCTTCAGCTCTTCGCATGGACATGCCCGAATCTGCATAGTACACCCGAGAGCCGCAATCGGAGTCTGGTCTAATGAATATCTAGCACCAAACCCCACACACTAATACCTCAGCGCTCTGGATGATCAGCTCCCAGCAGCTTGGCTTCAGTCATTGAGTGATTTCCCGGTTGGAGAAGTACGGCTTGGAAAAGAAGGGGAAGGCCGTTTCTAGCCAACTAAGCAGGCCGCGGTATAGTCTCTCGTAATTTCCGCGCTCGTACGCGTCGTCCGACACCCACCAGCTGGCATCCACATCGTAGGCCAGGAGGTCGGGCGTCGACAGCGGCGTGCGGGAGCCCATGGGGTAGAGGTAGAAGCAGCCAACGTAGGCACCACTACCGTCTTGCGCGACGTCGTGCACGACGTAGGCGAAGCTGTCGCGGTCGCGGAACTCGCGCTCGTGCCAGGCCATGTCCAGCCGGTTGAACTCCTCGGTCAGCTCCTCCTCGGGCCAAGAGCCGCCCCGCGTCTGGTGGATGATGTCGCGGCTGGCGTTGACGGCCGCCAAGTCTTCTCGGACGTGTTCCCTTCTCAGGGGTGTGGCCACCAGGGTCTCGTGCTGAAGCCGGGTGGGTGGCTGGAAGTCTGCAGGGACCACCAGGCGCTTGATGAAGTCACGGTAGTCCATGGTTATTAGTTGGGAGTCGTTGTCGGGCATGTTCCGATCCATACAACAGGGGGCCAGAATGGTCAGAAGCAGAAGGGTTAGGTAATTAATTATCCAACGTTGCTACTAATGCTAACACGTGTGTCCACCTCTACCAAGTATGCTCTTTCGAATTGGCACGTATGTATGTAAATAGTAGGGCGATCTTTATGCAGAAGCCAAGGCCGTAACAGATACATTCGTAATAGTAATTCATCGCTGCCTGCTTATCTCTAACATTTCATTAGTCACTGAAATATCCAGACGTTTTGCGGAGACCCTGGGGAAAAGCAGCCGTAAATTGGCCGATCTGAAAATGACGCTGGTGTTTCCACTATTGGAGGCGCTAAGAGCAGAACAAGCTCTCGCTACCGCTACCCTAGTGCATTAGCCCGGCTCCACCGGACAGGTCGGGGGAGGCGATTAAAGATAATGCCTAAGAGCTTTACGGAACAGCGCAAGCTACTGACTGGACGCTCGAAGCTGGACGGTTGACGGCTGTCTGGCACCCCCAAGTGAGAAAATTGATGGCGTCTTGAATAATAAACTAACCATGGGCTTTCAAAAGGTTGTCAAACCCACCGTCAGGGTGGCCGTCAGGTTCCTCACTTTTTTCCTCTCTCTGTAGTATTAGTACACCCTCGCTGTCTGTCGGCATACGCAGTATTATCTGACAATTGAGGCCTGATCATAGCCACCTCAGTCCATCCTACCATCTAATTATACATTTCCCGTTATTCTCATCCCTATAAACACACCTTATCTCGAAAGACTACTGTCCCGGGGAGTATATTCCCGGCACCAAGCCCACCATGGACGGCCCCCAAGCCTCTGCTGGCGTTCTTGGCGCCACCACCGACGATTCCACCATCTTGGAGCAAATGGGCCACAAGCAAGAGCTAAAACGAAACTTTTCCATGATCTCTATGCTTGGTCTCGCCTTCGCCATTCTCAACACCTGGACCGCTCTAGCCGCCTCCATCGCCCTCGCCCTACCGTCCGGAGGTCCCAGCGCCGTCATCTGGGGCCTGATGGTCGCCGGCTTGTGCAACCTCTGCCTCGCGGCCTCGCTGGCCGAATTCCTGTCCGCCTACCCGACAGCCGGCGGCCAATATCACTGGGTCGCCATCATCTCCTGGAAGAAATGGAGCCGCGGCATTAGCTACGTGACCGGC
Source organism: Apiospora phragmitis (assembly GCF_038363925.1). Lineage (NCBI taxonomy): Eukaryota > Fungi > Ascomycota > Sordariomycetes > Amphisphaeriales > Apiosporaceae > Apiospora > Apiospora phragmitis. The sequence goes on along the minus strand of NW_027117400.1, from coordinate 3,126,345 downwards.
TGGATCAACGTCTCCGGCTGGGTCGCCCTGACGGCCACCGGCGGCCTGCTGGGCAGCACCTTCATTCTCAACATCATCTCCTTGATGCACCCCGACTACGAGGAAAAGGCCTGGCACCAGTTCCTGATCTACATCGCCTTCACGCTCATCGCGCTCTTCATCAATGCGTTCGGCACGAGATTCCTGCCTCTGTTCACCAAGGCGGCCTTCTTATGGTCCTTATCCGGCTTCGTCATCATCAGCATCACGATCCTGGCATGTGCTGCGCCCAATTACCAGAGCGCCAAATTCGTCTATGGTAGCTTCATTAACGAAGTTGGCTGGCCCGACGGACTTGCTTGGCTCCTGGGTCTTTTGCAGGGAGCCTTCGCCTTGACCGGCTTCGACGGCGTTGCCCACATGATCGAGGAGATCCCTCAACCCCAAATTCAGGGGCCCCGGATCATGTTATACGCCATTGGAATCGGCATGTTTACGGGCTGGGTTTTCCTCTCCTGCTTGCTCTTCTGCGTCAACAACATCGACACCGTTATTGATTCCGCTGCCGGTCCGCTGCTCCAAATCTTCATGGATGCGACCAAGAGCCCGGCCGGTAGCATCTGTCTGCTGATGTTCCCTCTGGTCTGTATGGTCTTCACCAGTGTCTCGCTCATGGCTACTAGTGGTCGAATGAGCTACGCCTTTGCTCGAGACAGGGGTTTGCCCTTTAGTCACATCTTCTCTAAAGTCCACCCTAAGCTGGATGTGCCCCTGAACGCGCTGCTGTGGACGGCGGCTTGGGACATTATCTTCGGTTGCGTCTTCTTGGGTTCTTCCAGCACCTTCAACGCCATTACCGCTGCCTCGGTCGTGGCTCTCGGCGTCACGTACGCCATCCCACCCACTATCAACGTGCTTCGGGGTCGCAAGATGTTGCCCGCCACGCGGGCCTTCAAGTTGCCGGAACCTGTTGGTTGGGTACTGAACCTTGTGAGTTATCTTCCAACCCTTCTTGGTAAATGAATGCGGCTTTAGTACTAATCCTTCACAATCAGGTTGGCATTGCGTGGACTATTCTCACCACGGTGCTCTTCGTGTTCCCACCCGAGACCCCGGTCACTCCGGACAACATGAACTATGCCGTCGCTGCGTTCGGCGTCATGATTCTGATCGCCGTCACAACCTGGTTCTTCGATGGCAGGAAACACTACGTAGGACCCCAGGTCGATGTCGACGGCCTGTTGAATGGTAAAGTGGAGGGCATGGAGCCCGTACAGACTCGGGAGTCTTACCCCGATCCCACTGCGGAAAAGAAGATTTAGAACTCATGATCTACGGAAGATCATTTATATATGTGTGTTATAGTGTATATATCTTTAAGAGAATACAGACGACCCAAAAGTGGTTAAATTCCTTCTTCATTTTGAACGCCGCCAATAAAGCAGCGCGGACGTCGGAAATGTCATTTCTATAGTAAAGCACCATATCGGGCCAGCAGATTTCGAACGGGCTTACGAGCACATGGCTTTTATTGACGCATTAGGGTCGCGCATCTAGGGGGAGGCAGCTCCCACGCCTTTACAGAAGTGAAGATCAAAGGAAGAAGCCGCTTGTCCAGGACTATCAGAAAAAGGGCTGCGCAAAATCTCGGTGGATACAGATGTGACTTGCAGATTTGTATTAGGACTAAGTTATTATTATCACCCCTTCCTTTCTTGCGTGTACCCGTATCTCCGTTTCCCCAGTCGTCAATTCAAATTGAGGAAGAAAACCAACCGTCGGATTACCGTACGTTGCTATACAGGCAGAATAGTAGCCTTCAGGGCACTGGAGCCCCGGTGAGTAGAACCCCTATCCGGACACGTGCACTAACGGGATGTATACAGATACGGTGCTGGTCCCTGAAGTCCGTGGTGTGGAACAAGGAGGCCAGCAATCCACATTATCGACGGGTATCGTATAGTATGAAGTGAAGCAGGTGATTCCTGTCGTCGACCCCGACAATCCGGATGGCAATGTTGTGCATCTGTATGTGCTGGCGTAGTCACAACTCTGGCCCGAGACGGCGGTACATCTGCCGTAATATGAGCAATAAAAAGTGTCTAGATAACACGGACTCTGGCAATTCGTTGGTTATGGCCAGGCCGTGGTGAGCGGCCCAAAGTTGCCGTATCGTGATGATGTAGTCCTGTTGGGCCTTGAGCTCGACGGAGACACGCGACGGCAGCACGAGGAGACAGCTTGATTCAAGTTCTGGGATTTGGAAAGCCCGGCTGGGTATTTTTTCAGGAACATTCAGGCTCTGAAGTGCGAAAACAAACACTCTGCCAAGACTGTCGAAGTAAGTGTGCATGATGCCACCCATGGCTAGCTCGCGACACTGTTGTGTTATTGGCTTCTCGGGACGGCTTCTCGATCTCTTCTTTTCGCTAGTTAAAATGTCCAGGTTTCTGTCCAGCCTGGTTGGCAGATAGGTAAGCTACGATTTATAGAAGAGCCTGTGACTGCGGCTGGACGTCCGTCGAAAAGTGCACATTCGGACTTCTTAAATTTTCCGGTTGGATGAAACGTACCATATGATAAGTTCATTGCTGGCGATCCTCGTAGCCGGCTGAGACGCTGCCCTGCGACTAGCGACGCCCTCGTTTGACATATCGAGTCTATGTTATGTATAAGCCCGTATCGCTTGTTCCATGGCAGGAGATGTAAAATACGGCTTATAACATCGATACCAGTCTGTTGTATATCAAGTTGGATATTGATTTCACATGTTTTGCGCCAGGATAGATCCCTTTCGTATCAATTGATACCGTTTTAAGGCCGGGCGGCCTACGGTTGTGTTCATGTACGAATTGAGCCATATCACTCCCTTTTCAAGTCGCTATCATCAGTAGTGACTTCGTTTTGCCAGAAACTGTCGACTCCATTCATATTTGCCTACCGTGGTGAGGTGCCAGGGTACATTTGTGCTTGAAAGACAGGGACTTAGAAAAGTGGCAGCGCGGAAGGCGTGTGTTGGCATGAAGTCAAACCATGATATTCCACAGGAAGCTTGACATAGTGCTCCAGCTTTCCTCAGTCCGGATATGAGACGGTTTCTAACATCTCAGCGCGGCTATCCACACAACTTTGGGCAGTCCTCTCGCTCCACGTATTAGGAGCTGCAAAGACTGGGAATCACTAGACCGAGGCTGCAGTAGATGGGACGGCGACACCGGGGTGCTAGCAGACCGTGGAAGGAACACCGAGTGAAGTTGTAAAGGAATTGACTAGCACAGAATATGGACTCGAGAAAATTAGTATCGGACGGGTTTCATGAGAGACCTGATTGAGTTTCTAGGCAATGGGATGTTTTGTATAAAGATAGACTCCAACAGGGATTAGGACATCTTCTTTGCCATTGCAAGAGCGTGAATGGCCACGAGACCTAGCGTGGAACGCTCAACTAACTTTCGCCAACAGTAAGTAATTCGGGAAAAGCAACTGAAAATACCCTACCTTGGCCTGGGCACATCACGATATCACAGTCCAAGTTTCCAAGGCCAGATTCAAAGGGTCAGTTCTTATGATAGATGAAGAGGCCACTCTCGATATTAAGAGCCACACAAGTCTCCCAGCTCATAATGCCCGACATAAGAGGCACCGGGGGAGCGTAGCCTTAACGTTGGTCTCCAGAGCCTCGCAAGGACGGATGATCGGTGTCTGGCGGGTCAGCTGATCGATTGCATGTGGCGTTTGTGAACCACAGAGTCAAGGTGCCGAATCCTCTCGAGCGGTGAAGGACTTGGCGAATGCGTCCCTAAACTGAATGTGTATATATACCCTGCGATACGAGATGATCGGGAGGGGGCAACTAGCAGCGACTCCCGAAGACTTGGAGGTCTCTCGCATTCGGCATCCCAAGGTGAGTTCTGACGTGATTCGGTCATCTCAGCAAACAGCGATGAATACGCAGCGATCTCCCTTGACAAACATCGGGAATATGGAAGAACGGCAACGGGGTTTTGGTTGTCGGTGCTGACGTGTAGTGGTTTGCCAGCGTATGTATACACCGAGGACCTGACTACTGTCGAACCGGGAACAGCGAGGTGTCGTGACTGCTTCCACACGTGTTCGAGAAGGCCGTCGTAACAGTTCCACCGCTTCTTTGTGCACGGGAGAAGGGAAGTGCCTGTCTCGTACGACGGAAGGCAGTTGTGAGACAGATCAAACTTACTGTTAGAATGGGCAATTCTAACCATCCCTACCTACCAACCAATGACGTCTATAAAGGTTGTCTTGTTAATCCCAGATTCGGTTCAACGAAACTCTGTTTTCGACGGATGAATGGCTGGATGGAATTGGGTTCGGCTACTATTTTAGCGTAACAGGACCAGATCCGGTAATCCTGCTTGATGAGGCAGGGAAACATTCTACCAATAGGGCAACGAGGTTGAAAAGCTTCAGTTCAAGACCACATCTCATGCCATGCACGGTTGGTTAAGTTATTGGATACATACCATCCTGGAGACCACCCTTCTCCAGAAGTCCTCTCTTTCATGAAAGCACACTAAAAAGAATTGTGTTGGCAGTTAGAGTGATTATTTATATATAGTATTAGTTAGCAGTTCGGCTAAACCCCGGAAACGTACGCACTAATATTTTACCGTACTTTTAATATATATATTTATTAAGAATATATTAAAAGAACTTTTATATTAATATATTATAATATTATTATAATTTTACGTTTTAAATATTTTAATAATAATATTTATTAATTATATATTAAATTAATTAAAAGCTTATATTATTTATTAATTTTAAATTCTATATTTATTATATTTTATAAATATTAACGAAATTTCATTAATAAAGCGGCGGTTTAATATTTTTTTAAAAATTTCTTTACTTTATTAATTAAAAAAATATACTTCCTTTTTATATTAATAAAAATAGATTTATTACCGGCTTAAATATCTTTATTTATAATTATATTAGAAAAGAGCTATTAAATTAATTTAAAACTATTAATATAATATATTATTTATTAAATAATAAAATAAAACATTATGAAATAATAATAAATTAATTAATAAGAAATATTTATTAAATATTTAAAGGTTTAAAAACAAGGCCTCTATTTTATTCAACGTTAATTATAATTTAATATTAAATATATTAATAATATAAAAAAAATTTCAAATTTAAATAAAAGTTATTACTTTAAAATATAACCTTAAATAATTAAGTAAAACCGCTAATAAATAATTTTAATATAGTTTTATTAAAATTAATAATTACTTTTAAAAAAGTTAATTAATCCTTTATTTATTTATTTAATTAATGGCTGTTAAATATATTAAATTAAAAAGTTAATATATTTCGCCGGTTTTAATTACTTAAAGTTAATATTATTTTATAAATATAGTTTATTATATAATTAAGTAATTAAACCGACTTTTAATAATTAAATTAAATACTTTAATAAATATAGTAAGTTATAAATAAAAACTCGTTATTATTTTTTAATTTTTAACGGCTATAAAAGCTACATTTCGACGTAATTTAAAGTATATTATAAAAATATTATTATTATTACGCATAGTTTTAATTTATTTTATTTACTTAAATTACTAAATATAATATTATATTTATTATTAAAGCGTTAATAAATTATATTATAAACCTAAAATTCTTTATCGCTTTTAAAGTCGCGTATTTTATTACTTTTATAAAAACTAATATCAAGTTTTAACTTAATATATTTAATTTAATATTCTATTATTTAAATAAAGTAATAAAAGATTAAATATACGTTTTTAAACGCTTATATTTATTTTATTACATTTTAAAACGGCTAGTACTTATATTTTTTTAAAATATTATTAAACATTTAATAATTGATTAAATATTTGTTTTATATTAAAAATAAGGTTTTTATTTATTAAAAAAGCTGTTTAATATTAATTTTAAATACTATAAATTAAATAATAAAAAGTAGAAATAAAATAATTTATAAAACAGCATTTATATATAATTAAATATATATTTTAAAAGAGGTTATTTTAATTTTTTAAAGCGTTATAAAATTATAAAATTACGAGTTTAACTTAAAAAAGCCTTTATTATTAAATAATTTTAAAAGATATAAAACGAGAAAATAAAAGAGAAGCATTTAGCGATTAATAAAAGTAAAAATAAAGGTTTATTAAAGCGAAGAGCGACCGGTGAGAAGCGCTGCTATATTTATAATAAAATAAATTATAATACGTAAATATATAAAATCGAGTAGCGAATTAAGATAACGAGTAATTTTAATTAATTTTAAGCATTATAATTAAATTCTTTTATATAAAAGTATTAAAATAAAATAAAAGTAAATTATTTAATAATATAAATTATTAATAAAAAACTTATATAATATATTTATTTATTAAAAATATATTAAAGAAATTTTATATTTTAATATTATAATATTATTATAATTTTACGCTTTAAATACTTATAAATTAATTTATAAATATATAGCTTCATTATATAAGGTTATTTATATCTTATTTTAATACCTAATAAAACTGCTAGAAAAAGTGTGTCGGGCGACTTGCAAGAAAAACCGACTGACCCCACGAGTTAGGCCTACTGAGCCGAGCCGAAGTCGCTCCCCTCGGGTTTGCTGGCAGTTCTCTTTGCGCAAGAATATCCGAACCGAGCCCAAGTTTCGTTCTCCTGCCAGGGCAGGTCAACCTGTAGATCCGAGCGAGATTCAGGGAGGCCGCGACATCTTTCCTCCTCCCCCGCATTCGCTTATCAATCCCCATGTTTCATTCCTTTTCCACGAGGCTCGAGTAAGAGAAGTCGGGGTAAAGCTAGGACCTCAGGAGCTGCATGCTGTAGGGCTAGGTACAGTTGGTACAGTACAGTAAAATAACCACGCGCCCAGAAGGGCCCCCAAAAGCCTCTTTTGCGGTGCTCCCAGGCCAATGATATGGGTCGTCCCTCCTCCATCATGCACCTGTCGATTTTAGGCCGGTGGGTTTTAGGCACCTTAAGCCCGCGCCGGGGCCGCTACGGTAACCGCAGGAAGTTTTAGAGGAGCTATAGTGGCCTGGATCGCAAGCACAGCCCAAAGACGTGATTCGTTGCGTGACACCTGGCATGCTCTTGCGCTGTCTGCCTGCCTCTCGACCGAGATCCCCCACACTCCAGGTACGTGCGTGCTACGACTTACTACTGTAGTTCGTCAGAGGAGGTTGTACTACTAGTCAGGACATGCACATGCAGCAAGGACATGCATTTGTGCGACCCCAGAGCGTTTTGCCCCTCGGACCATCTCGGATGAGGTCCTGGAAATGTGTTGCTTGTGATTTCGTGTTCCGTTGCTAAAAAAAACGTATTGCAGAGTATTCCGCAGGGCATATCCATATAGTAGTCACTATCCGAATGGACTATGCTCTCTGTGAGCAAAATTGAGTTTCTATTGGTCAGAGGTTCAAGGTCGTGTAAGTAGTCAGCCGTGAGCGGGCGACAAATTCAGATAAAACCGTACCATAAGCGGGTATGGATCGTATGACGAGCTTTCGGGTTTCCCTCTTGCAGTGGTGGGTTGAGCAGGTTGAGACCACAAACCCAGGAAACCCCCATCCGCCACCCCTCCCACGCTTCCAAAAGCCCCCCTGTGGAAAGTCCGAAAACCGCAGCTCTTGCATAACATGTGCATGTTATGTTGATTTGTCTAAGGCTTGCAAATGGTGTGAATCAATAATGGCAAGGCCAAGCAGTATCTAAATCCATATATTTGCTCTTGAGTTGCGCACACCACCAACACACTTTTCTCTTCTCACCATTCCCGCGCATTTAGTCGCTCTCCGTCCTCTGCTATTCAAAGACAAAGAAACAAGTTGACATCCCCCACATCGCCCATTCCCAGCCGCTGTCGTCATTCGCACAAGCTGAGCCTTGACGTTGAATCCTTTACGCTGCTCCATTACGCAACCAACAGACTTATCTTACCCTACCTACAGTAGAGTAGGATACGCATCTTCTGCTTTAGCTTAAATACGCCTACTAAAAAAAGGTTGGGTCTGTCCCTGTCAACTAAACCTCGGACCTCTCAGCCCTCTCGCCATTACCAACCTTGCCAAAAGTCGTGCCGAACTGCCAGGCCAGACAAACCCGGACGGATATTAAGACCAGCAGGCCCCGCTGAAAAAACGTCGCTGCCTCCTCCAAACCCGACTTGAATTCGTTTCTGTCCGTCCTTGGTCACGAAAAGTGAATTGTCGCTTTTTCCTTCTGCAAATATTCCCGTCGCGCACAGCAAGCAAATCGTCCAGTCGCCCAGAACTTCTGCCAATCTCAAAATGAATGCCACTCGAGCTCTCCGTCAAGTGGCTCACGCTGCCGAGCGCACGCCCTTGATCAGATTCGTCGGCCGTCACTCTGCTCCTGGTACGTAGCGCCCACTGGTTATTACCTCATTGTGCAACGCGGGCACCTCTGCCCTGGCTGGTTTGTCCTCACGACGGCTTTCCTGCCAGAGAGAAAGAGAGCAACCGTCACTACTCCGCTTCACTCGTCTATTATAACTCGGTGCTAACATTGTTGTTTTCTCCTCAACAGCCAACATTGACCACAGCCCGCAGCCGCACCCGGCTTCTCCCACCGGCTCGCTCCCCGGCAACTCCAGCTCGGGCAACTCCCATAACAGCTTCAGCCAGTACCGTGACAGCGCCCAGCAGCACGGTCCCCTGCGCAAGACGGTCGGCGCCCAGTCCGGCATTGGCGGCGCTTCCGGCGCCACTCTCGGCCCCGTCGAGGCTCCCAAGGGCATTTACTTCGATCGCAGCCAGTTGCCCGCTCGCTTCCAACGCGCGCCCATTGACATGGCCGAGATCGAGGCCGTGGAGAGCGGCGGTGCTGCTCTCTTCGGTTGACGTGTCGGCATGCCATGACGGGTGTGCGAGATTAGTGTTGTTTCGGCACTAAGCAATGAAAATGGAAAAAATGTCGACATGAGGGATGTATGAATAAAGAACAAATGAATTGGGCAGACGAGACCAAGACCACTATGACGGCACGACTGAATAACTCGCCGCTCGACTCGGAACCAAGCTGTAGGAAAATCGACACTCCTACGCTGTTCCTGTGTGGTCTTGGGCAGGGCAGTGAAGTCCGACAGGACAGAAGCCGGCAGGAAAAGTTAACGGCACTTATTTTTACGGCGTCTGGATTTGAATTTGTTCTATCTATGCAAGGCCACAGCATTAGGTATTGCTTCAGAGCACAGCACAGCACGCCGTGGTACCCGCCGCGCCAATGAATGCGGCGATGCGGTGGTGGTGGTAGTAGTGGCACCTTCCTTCTCGACCTCTCTTCCCCTTTCTACGCCTCATTTGTACGATGTGCCATTCGGGCAAAGCTGGTAGATTGGTAGCCCCCATTCCATAGACAATACCCATGGCAACCCTCTAGTCCATTCATCTGACCGCTGCTATATGGCTCTGACGTGACGATCTTGGCTGATAAGGGTTGCAAGCACTGGAAACTCGAATCTGGCTCGTCGACAGCTTGGGCATCCGTTCACAGTCTTGGCACTTATCACTGGAGAACGATATGAGGGACTAGGGGCTACTATCAGCACTGCACACCGAGCTCCTCCGCCTAAGTCTCTTGCCCCTTTCACTGCTGTACGTAGCAATATATATTTGCCTATGCGTGCGTTCAAGTATATTTTCATGCAAGCTGCTCACAAACAACTCCGATTTGCAACGCATATGCCTGTGTACCGATATCAAACTGCCTGAATAAAGTCAGAGGCTTGAGTAAATTTTCTTGGTATACTCTTGTCGAGGATAATGTCATTCTACGCTCAGAAAGGAGGCTTGTCTTCCAAGAACCCGCCATACGGCAAGGTTGCCAGCCACAAAGAAACCTGTCTATCTGCAAATCGTCGCTATGAGTGAAATTATTGCGCTGAAGATATCTTCGTAGTCGTTGGTCATCAATCATGACATTACAGCAAAAGGGATTACAATGACCTTAGCAAGCCCCATCAGAATCTATCATCGCGCCAGGTAATGCATTTGCTGAGCTCGTAGGGTGCCAAATAAATCGCTTCCGGTGACAGCGAAACAGGCTCGCCTCTCGCTGCCTCTCTTAAGACTTACTTACGCTCAATCCTATCTTATGTCCAATACTGACCCCAAATGGCATACTCCTCTTTGGTACCACGAAATTTGAACTCAACTTCGAAAACCTCCTGGAAACCCTCCTTGGTCTTGGGTTCCTTGAACCGCGACGCGAAGCCGTTGAAGGCAATCTTTGGCAGAGCCTCGCGTGCCTCGGGGTTCATGGGCTTATTGAGGGCTCGTACCACGTCGTTGTGTTGGCAGAGTTCCAAGGGTGTCTTGAACCACACACAGCGAATGGGTACTTTGTGTTTCTTGGCGAACTCGATCCACTCGGCGCGTCCATCAGCATCCGCGTTGGTGTTATCTGCGATTTAAATGTTACAATGAAATGCGGCTGGGATGACTTCCAATCCAGAATAGGGGCCTCCTTACCAATAGCTACCGAGTCCCCTTCTCCCAGATGGTCTGCCGCGGCTTTGAAGCATTTAGCTCTGGTCTTCAGCGTATCCTGGTTCACACGTTCATAGCCCAGGGGTTTCAGGTGTTTCCAGAAAAACGTGCTCTTCCCAGCTCCAGGAGGGCCGCAGAACAGGACTACATCCTTTTCGTTCTTCTTCTCGAAGATGATGTCATCATCGTCGGCATAGGGGTGCTGGGCCACATCAAAATCTCTCTGGAACTCGCGCGAGTCTTCGCCGAGGAAGAACTCTTCTGGGGTTCTATATGCGACTCCGACATTGTGGGCAAAGTTGCGGTCTGAACAGCTGAAGTCCTTGGCGATGGCCGCAGCCTTGCGGCCTTTCTCTTTGAGCTGAGCCGTACGGCCACCAGCATCTCCCACAAATATGCTATTTTCTGTGTCGATTTCAGTCTCCTCAATGTCATAATCTTCGCACAGGGCCTTCCACATGCCTATTCGAGGCTTCCGGTAGATATCATGGCCTGTAGCAGCATAGACTGAAGTGGGTATGTCCAGCTGCTCCAACACAGCATTGCATTTTTGTTTGAAGTTCCCAACACGATCCTTGCCCAGGTTCTTCGGACCTTTCGCCTTGGGGTCACGATGCAAAGTAAGACCAGCCTGGTTGCTCAGAATTATTATGCGGTAGTTCTCCTCAGCGTACATGTGCTTGAGTTTAGTGGGAACAGTGGAATCCCACCACTTCCAGTCGTTCGGGTCATCTCCAAATTTCTTGCCGGACGCCGTCGTGATCAGGGTCGAGTCCTAAATACCAATTGACCGTAAGCGGATATTGGGGGGGGCTAGTTCTGTTAAGGGCGCGGAAGCTCACGAAATCAAAGGCGGCGATTTTCGTTCTCTTCTGTTGATCCGCCTGGTCGACGCCTTCGGGCTCATAGCGGCCAACGAGCAAGGTCGCGGGAGTATCGTCGTTGGGTGCGCGTTCGGACCAGGACGTCCGTTCCTTCGGCTTCTGCGAGGTGGGCTTGAAGAAGTTGTTTACAGCGATTTCTAGCAAATTTGATCCATCAGTCAAATTCGTAGTGGTCATCTCCTGGGCGGAGGAAGCAAGGCCTACTCGAGATGCTGCTCTGAGCCTTGCGCTTGATGACAGGTGGGGATATGGGATGGGTGGCTTTCCGCTTCGTATTGCTGGGCGACGCAGGGTTGGAATCCTTCTCTGGCGCCATGACGACGGCCGTTGATCGTGACTGCGATATGTACCTAACAAATCGCACAGAGAGGAGAGGGCCACAGCAGGCTATGCGGGAGAATGGCATGTGGCTATAATAAGAAATGGTTCAAAGAAGGCGCCAAGACAAAGATAATTTGGAGGCAATGATATCAATTTGGAGCAGGTACCGCGATGGAGGATGCCCTGGTGCCTGACGCGTCGTGGGGCTTTTGGGGCGTGGGGGTAGCCTTTAATTAGTGGGGAGCCCCTTGTAAGTTCAGGGGCGTCGATGTGCTAGCAGTAGCTGCAGTAACCGTAACCACATGTCAACCTTGTGCAGTTACTTGACGATGCAACCCAAAGGCTTCCCCAGTCCAACCCAATATGAGGGTCCAAGACTACTGCCAGACATACTATGTAGATGCTTGTTAAAAATGGGTAGCTCTACGGATTCCAACCATGATGGACACTTTTCGCACCACACCGCCTCGCCGGCTTCACAAGTCTACATGTACTTATAGCTTCGAGGCCATATGCCTTAGGTACTACCTACATAAGTAGCCATAACTGGATCATATCATTCGCGTCGATTTCTGAGATTGCCGAATCAGAACAGGAGCAAAATAAGCTCAACCTTCATGGCTACTGCCGGGAGCTCTGGCAGGACGAATATATACATACATAAGTAGCTGTCACATTCTTCAATGGGAAATCAGAACTCATCACCGATCAACTTCCTGTCGAGAAACCCCATACGCCAGTACACTTTTTCCTCATCCATCAGGAGCTCGTGTCTGCATGGATTCAAGCACCCAGGAGATTTCAGCTCGTTACCGGACTCACGACCAGAACAGCCAACGCACAAGTACTTACAATGCGCTCTCTGTTCTGCTTCCTAGCCGGCGCTGCCTTGGTAGTGGCAAAGGCCGACATGCCTGCTCCCCCTCCTGCCACCTTCGTGGACCGGTGGTGCTTCGTGGTGGGATTCGTAGCAAACCACACAGTGAGTCGGTTACGCTCGCTTCTTAAATAGTTCGCACTAATTTCAGTGTAGGATATCGATGATTTCTACGGCGAGCTTGCTAAGCACGATGTTGATGCAACACCGCGAACGAACTGCACAAACACCGGCTTTCAAGGCTGTTCCTTCTTCGTTGGTGATGGATCATACGTTGATCTCCTGGCGGCGGACATAATCCATCATAATGTGGAGCAGGCAGACTCAATCTGGTTGACCAGTGATGATGGCATCCACGACCCCGATCGTGATTGTCATAGATTCATTGGAGAGTAATCCAGGAAAAGAGAGGTACTGCATGATCTGGTCCTTGTCAAGCTTGGGGAAGGTCTGAGCACCACCGTTGTCCTAGGTAAGTAGGCAAGTCGTAAGCAGCTTGCCTCACTTTCCCATGATATATTGGCCTGCAGGGTGGTTCTTCGGTGTCTCTTTCAAAGGTATGCTCGGTGATGGTATTATCCTCCCGCAGGGCATTTCATGGGTTCATGACAAGGGGACTTTGGGGATGCTGCCTAGATGGAGGATTGGGAAGAGAATACAGAAAGGCTCTTAAAGCTTGGATACAAGTACATGTAGGTAGTAAGTAATACCACCACTCCCCTTTTACACATGGAGCTTCTGTCATATTAAAGGGGCTAGCGGTTTTTCAGTCTGTTCAAGCAGTCTTTACTTCTGTCATATCATTAAAGCTACAGTAGGGTCATGTCAAAGTGAAGGCCTTGTAAAGGTGAAGGTCAAGCGATGATGAGGTTCATGTCAAGGGATGTCCAGGTTTAGTCAATGCTACCTATTGAATGCAATGCCATTGAATACAGCAATTACACCCTGTATGTATTCACAGGAAGCTGCAGCAGTATTTTAGCACCTGCAGTTCCTGATGGGCTTTCCCTTCCTTCCTTTCCACCTACCATTGCATGCACTCCTTCATGTTTCATATGGAGTCGGCCTGAAAACACTTTGATTCCTATCTTCCATTTCTTTGCCATTTGCTTCTCCTTCGCTTTGCCTTGACTTAGCAAAACAACTCTGTGCCGACAAAAGCAAGCCTCTCCACGTGTGTTGCTTTGCTACTGCTCACTACCCAAGTCAACCACTACCGACCGAGATGGAGCTGTCCAATATGGCCATGCTCTTCTTCCTGGCTCTGGCCAAGTTGGCCTTTGCAAACCCTTGCGACGGCGTTGGCGCTACACCGGTCTTCTACCACGAGTACCTGGGCGATGTTTGCCCTCCCCCGTTCCCTCTCAATCCGGATGGTTCCTGTTCGCAATGGGCCAACTATGCCTATGATTGCATCTCTTACTGCCAGATCAGTGCGTATCCCCCCAAACACGACGTCTGAACAACATGACTGACCAGATTGAAGACACCACGTTCGATTGGGCTACCGAGTCGCCTTTCCCCGTTCTGAGTGTCATTATCCAACCAAGTGCGATCTCAGCGAGGGCAAGTCAACTAGCTGGTATGAAATCATTCGAAGCGTCACATCCTGACACTCTATCCATGTCCAACTAACATGATATGTTCCCAGGTCCTGGAGTTTTGGCTTCAGCCCCAAGGTTGGCAAGGCCATCAAGCTTGGTGTCAGTGGAGGCTACAGTCAGAGCTACGGAACCAGTCAAGGTCGTTCTTGGAGCTTTGATCCCAAGGAGGGCGAGTGTGGTTATTTCACCTTCGTCCCTGCCCGCAAGACTACCTGGTAAGCCCCAACCAATTCTCTGGTTCCCGGCAAGCGAGGTACGGGTTGCTGACATCCTCTTCACTTGCATAGTGGCACTTTGTCGCAGTCTTCCCCCATGTGGCAAGATGGCGTGTGGACGTGCGCTCCTAACGTCGTCAACACCGCAAACTATTGCGCCCCGGGTGTCTGGTATGATTCTGCCGGTGATCCCGATGGCGTCATCCTCTTTGTTCGCATCAACTGCTTGACACGCGAACCTCTTGGTCCCGAGTTCCAAGACCCCGTCTACAACAGTATGCTTTCCCTGTCTTATGTCACAGAAGCTATCCTCGTGATGCACTGTAACGTCCAGAGATAAGATCCCGCTAACGATAATGTTGCAGTGCCCGGAGTTCCCATGGACCGCGGTCTGCTGGCTACGGTCATGCAGGGCTGGGTCGACGATACCTGCAGCGCGAGCCTTGTCAGCAGCAACTCTGACGGCACTCAGACGGCAGCCTTCGATATTCACGGCAAGGGCTTCAGCGACAGCCAGCTCGGAGACAATGGAGCCAACCTCAACGCCGGCCTCACGTCATGCGGCACCCTGGCCTCGTGGGTCTTCAATTGGACTCCCGACAACGGCACCTACGACTGGGCCGCAACTGGAACAGTCACCGGAACGTCGGTCAAGGGATGCATTGGTGATGCCGTGGTTGCAGCTGGTGGTTCTACTAAGAGCAACTGCGACAGTGGACCTTTGAGCGCTTAAGGATTCCCTGGACCCTCATCAGAGTAGGCGCGGAGATGACCAGAGTGTGGAGTTGATCCACATGCTTGTTCTAGCTCAACTTGCAATGGCGCTCGTGAAGTCTGGTATTTTGGGAAAGAGAGAAACGCATATATATATGACGTAGGTTAGGTAGATGTTTCCCATCGTAACGTCACCTTGAACCACGCTGAGGGTTTGAGGATCTACTGGCATATGGGGACAAAAGCAAATCGCCACATCTCATTTCTGGTTGAAAGGTCTTGCCGTTTCCATTTCAGCCCCATGTTAATCATGACTATAGCCGCGCCCTATGATCTTTATCATGAACATGTCGATCTGCAAAGCCCTGTCAAATGTAATAGCGATGCCGCTCCCTTTCCCCCTTTGTGGCGCCTATATAACAGATTGTTTAATCATGTCAGATTCGGAGTAAGGCTGAAATAGCTGAGCGCTCGAAATAATCTTTTGGAAGAAAGACCAATGCGATGGTTTTCCCACTCACTAGAGAGGCTGCGTAAATCAAGTTGGTTTGATAAAAGCCATAATTATCATTACCTACTTAGTCACTAGACCCTCGTTTGCTTGTATCGGCAGCCATGGTTGAGCTTGAGGCTATGATGAACCTGGAGCGACTTAAAGAAGATGCAAAAGACTGTTGGTTGGAAAGGCCTGATTCTGAGTATCGTTATAAGGCCCTCATTCCCACAGCATTTCCCGAAGCAGCGGAAGGGTCAGAGTACATTGAGATTGAGTTGGTGGAGAATTTCCTCGCAGATTTCATCATTTCGGCGAGTCCTGTAGATAATAACGCGCAGCCTGTACCAAGTTTACAGCTGATCAGCATCGAATCAAACAAACGCTAGAATACACAGGCAAGTCTTTGAAGGCTTTCTAGGCGCTGCTTCTACCAGCGCCGGGTGGCTATGGCTGCTCGTGTAGGGTAGGAAAGGCCTCCCCTCCGTGTATAGATCAGAGATTAACGAGATCGAGGAGAGTATTGGCAAATTCGGCTACTCACACGGCCGGCCCGCGACGAGATCTATCCGTCTGGGCCTGAGTGAGCTCTCGCGCCACGTCTTTAGAATGAACCTGGAATATGATGGTACTCGTACAAGCCCAGGCTGGATGATCGTAACACATTAGCCAGTCATTAATCTACTACGTTCCAAGTCGATTCAACATTGGTCGACTGACTCAAATTGAACAAACGCTGTAGTAAACGCCGTATTCACATTATGCCAGCTACTAGATTGTCATTAGACTAGCTTCTTCTGCTAGATAGGAACGGACAGCTTCATATGCCTGATTGGTTGCCATCACATCATTCTGCCCGGAGGCGGTACCCTTGTGTCGAGATCCCTTCTGTCGACGGCCTCAAATGTGAACAGTCTATCGAAGAACGCCTTCTCCTCTAGGATCTGGGATGCGGCCTTCTTGACCTCCTCCGGGTTGTTCTCTTCCCACGCAAACGACTTGATTGTCACCAACCACTTCTCCGCGGGGTCCAATGGTACCAGATCCGCCCATGGTGGCAATCTCCCCAGTTGAGTACGTGGCTCCACGTCCCTTTCTGGCAGCGCAAAATGGCGCGTAAAGGCGATTTCGAAGTCTTCATCCTTGACGAAAGACCATGTTTCCTCGATGAGCTCCTTGTCGAACCTACCGTCGAACGCCGTGTTAGTACCACGGCAGCTTGCAATAGGATACACAGTGGTCAGCTGTCGGGAAGAAGGCCTTACTCGTATTTGTTGTCAGCCATGACCATCGGCAAGTTGCCCTGGCCAGGAATCTCCATCTTCCGTCGCTGTGTGAAGGGCTGGCCCTTGGGAGGATCCGGGAAGTCGAACCATTGCAGTGTGCCCGCTACCGTGTTCAGATCCACCTCGGCCTCGGTGTCGAAATCCTTCTCGGGCGACACATTGTATGCCAAGCGCAAGAAATAGGACGAGCGAGCGAGCTCCTTGCTCAGGGCACTCCAGGCCGGGTGCGGACGAGGACGCTGCTGATTGTTAGGAGGCGGTGGCATCTGCGTCACGTGTTCTAACTTGGGAAGGCCTTTGGGATGCGGTTGAGGCGGCCCGGCGTAATATACGACCCGCTTGACAGTGTGAAGACCTTGCGACCAACAGATTCCGCCCAAGATTGCTCGGGCATTGTCGATGTCGGCCTTGAAGATGGTCCCATTGAAGCTCAGTTCGTACATGATGGACGATTTGCCCACGAGTGGGACTTGGGTTGGGATGCTGAAGAGCCTCAACCAATCGATGAGGATAGGCAATTCGTCGATGCTTTCCCCAGACCAAGGTCTTGGAACAAGGTGTGGCGAAGGGATAGGATCTTGGGCGAGTTTGCGCCTGAAAGTTAACGAATTGATGCACCAGCTTCTGTAAGTCTCTACCTTCTTGGACGTTTCGTGTAAGGCTTGAAGGCCCATTACCATTAGTGGTCGTGCCAGCTGCACAGAAGAGAGAAGCAACGATTAGCGTGCCACAGCTGCCTCAGCCACTAAAGTTAGAGCGGTTTCCACTTAAGCAGGCGCGACAGGGCATTCAACAGCAGCTGCCATCTCATTAACCGTCTCAAAGTTGCCAATGGCTGCTGTCTTCATCCAATTCTCCCAGGCCAGTCACAAACACCGATGCAAACGAAGTATTGAGAGCACAATATACCACACTCGACTTGAGCTCATAAGTGCCCAAAGTACTTTACTGGGCGTACGATCAGAAAGGCATACCCGCCGCAGAACACGGCACTCACTAAGGCTACCTGTTCAGGACGCAATCAGGCAGTACAGGCTCTCCTGAATTCGCGTTTTAATTAAGCTCATGACGCAGCCAAATAACACTTGAATGGGTTGCACTGCATCTTTTGCTTTCGTATGATTCGTTTCGGCCTGCTCTTGTCACGTATCAGGTCGGATTTGCCTGCTTGCCTCGGGCTACCATGACAAGATTTTCATCCTCGGATAGGGGCGGATCGTGGACCTGATGACCGGCTTCGCTGGAGAGGAATATTCATGCGGAGCCAGAGCCGCGAAGGAATCCTTGTGAGCGTCGAAATCGAAAGTCATCGTTCCGGCCTCCAATACTGGAATCTGCGGAATGCTCAGCCATCCCCCTCCCCCACCCTTTGTTTTTCTCCGCCAGGATCGGTCACCCGGGCTTTTGTTATGCGCCGCGTACGGCCCAAATCATGGGAAAGTGTCACATTCCTCTTTTGGGAATTGGCGCATTCGAGCGCAATGCTTCGTATGTCCGCCAATAAAACTACAACCTGGGCCCGAGCCGCATGTGCCTCATTCCTCCAGAGACTGCCATGGCCTGTCGAGGACCATAGAGACGTCATCTATCGAGCCTGCCACCCTGCGTCTGGATCGGCCCTGGCCCCCAGAGGCTATCCGCTCTCCACAGTAGCCATTATTAGACTAAGCTGTCAGCACGGTTCATTGGAGCCCCCTAATGCACAACTACGGCCCGGGTGGGGTGTGTTGCTGTTGTACATTACCGCCGTTGAGATAGCCGGGTCCGGCAGGTTGCAAGACATCGTAGGATGGCCCATCGCCGGTTGGGTTATCCTCCATCATACGACCTGCGGATTAGGGATATGCGGTACGCTGTGAACCTACAAGCCTTCTTCTGAGCAGCCAATCCGTAAATTGAGGAACATAGGCTCCGTTCAGGATTGTTGCGAGTCAGCTGCTTAGCATTCTGATATACATCCTGTGCCGCTGAGCTACTGCCTACCTCCCAGTCAGAAGGACATTGCAGCACTACAGCAGATGGCTTCCTGAGCTGGCTCCTCAGTGCTCGGCATCATTTTCGCCCAATCCTGTTATATTGAAGGAATGCATGGCTGAAGTATGGGCAAGAGCAGACCTGTTAAGAAGTGATGCTTATTGATTAATCATACGTCTCCGCATGGCGTACTTTTGCTGGGCTGGGCTGAGCTACAACAGGCCGGATATGGGCGGCCTGCTCATGTCTTGATCGACAAAATCAACTTCAAACTCGAGAGCGGCTCTGAATCCCATGCGGCGCCGTGATATCTATCAAATAAGGTCCTCAGAGTAATCGGCTTAGGGCTGAGTGGTGATAGAAACTTGGCATACACACAGACACCTGGGATACGGTGGCATTCGGCGCTGCTATTCCAACACCCTACTTGGTACGTGCCGGCAAGAGAACTGAAATGAAGAAGGAATAATGAACAAACCCAGCCACGGGGATTCTTTTCCGCGCAACCGTGGGGCTTCTCTGTTCAGTTCTTCCATCATCAGCCCACGTTCACATGCACTCCTAGACTGCAGCCGAATCCCATGTGGGATGCCGCGCGATTGGTTCTCTTCGCGAGAACCGACGCCCACAATTAAAGGTATATGCCGCACCTACCTGAAGGGTAACATGTACTTTGGCGTGTTCGTTGCGGGACATGCATGCATTGGGAGCCTCCACCGAGATCAACGGTGCTGCTGTGCCGCAGGCCAAGAGAAACTTCTTCTGGGCTAGGTCGACCCTACCCTTGAGAGGGGAGGTGTAGGTAACAACAACCTTCATGGTGCCCGCCTCCTTCCTTCGGGGTGTCTACTGTATGTACGTAGGGCGGAAGAAAGACCCCGAGCAAATAACATACAGATCACCTAGAAGGAACGGATGCTGAACCGTGTCTTTTGTCTGAAGGATTGCATGCATGCTAATAGGCTGCAACCGTCGCAATTTCTAGCCTTACTCGAAAGGACTGGCCCCTGTGCCCTACCATTTTCTCCGGGCTACTGGGTGCGCCTCCCGCAAACCACCGATCCTGACCTGAGAAGAAGGAAACGATGTCAGATACGTTATGTGTTAGGCCGGACCCAAGCCAGCACCCAACTAACGGGGTCCCTCTTTAGTACATATCACCGTTGGAGGGTGGGAGCTGGTATATAGTAAGTACTAGTAGGGCGAGGGCAGGCGATACAATACCACTACCCCTGTGGCTGATACCTCGCCGTCTCGAGTAAATGATGACCCTGGTCATTATTTTTTCGACCTTGTACGCGACAAGATGATTAGTCGCAATTCGTCATTCATTACTAACTACTTCCTTTCGCCGCCTATTACTCTGTATGCTATGTTGTTATATTAATATGTGGTGGTGATGTGTAACGACTAATCCCCACTTTCCTACACGCTATCATATCATATCATTTTCCGAAGGATTCCTCGGCACCGAGGAGTACAAACTACTACTGGCTACTAACCTGGTGCAAGGGGCTAACTAGGCTACCATGTGGTTGGGTCATGCTCTCACCTCCTTAGCTCGCTCACTCTGCATGATAGTAGTGCATACATTACCTCCTCGGATGCCTAGCCTTAAGGCTGAGAGAACGGATGCATAGTGAGCTAATGGATGCTGATGGCGGTGGTGGTGTGGTGGTGGCTTCTTGTGGGTGGTGGACGAGGATGAATCCTACGGAATCCTTCTCAGCCTTAAAGGGCAAAAGCCTTTTGGAGTTTCCATTTCCCGAATTGGAGGCCGAGAGTTTCATGTCCTGCCAGACAGGGCAAGAGTTCGCGAAAAGGGAAGCCCAAAATAGCACCAAGCAACACAAGAAGCGGGCTTTGCACCTATGCTGTATACCTCCTTTCATACATAGTGGCAGTCCCAAACTTAGAATCTAAATTTTGACAGGCCTCTCTCTGAGATGTATCTACGGGGACAGTATACTCGGGTGTGGTTGATGAAAAGGCGGGGGAACTTCTAATAATAGACGTTGGGTCCGGAAAGTGCAATTGTTATGGCCCCCAAGTATTAATAAATCCCTCCTACACGAAACTCTCAGCAAACTCTGCCGTATCCTCGTGATCGAGGACGGAACAAGAGTTGTGGTTGCTGTTTCACGACATAGACCCCAATCGGACCTGGCTTGCTCTATCTGGCTTCCCACGGGCTCCCGATATTGTTATTTGATTATTGCCCAGCCGCCACACACTTTTTCTTCTTTGATACGAATGGCTCTTGGTCTCGGTGTGTTTCCTGTCGCCCCTATCCTATCGGCGGCGGCTTATGGTGCGTCCTGGCCGTGCTAGACACAACATATGCTTAACAGCTCAAATTGATGTGATTTGACGTGTATTGGTTGCTTGTTGCTTTCCTGGGAAGATATGGACAGGACTTTGTTGGTTGCGTGAAGTATTGCGGATCTGGAGTTGCAGTATATCACCTCAATATCCAGACTCTGCTGGAGTCACGGTAATAATATCACAGGAGAGGCCCGGCACATAAGGTGGGTTGGGCAAAAAGGGGCGAGCCTCGCCATCCAGGCCCTCGTACAAACTGCACATGCAATCCTGAGAACACGTACTTCGAAGCTATCTACAAATGTTCTGATGCAGCACCTTTTCTCGGATACTGCTGTGGTTGTTGCCATGGCATGTAGATCTAATTACCCGTCGTTTATAAGACTGACAATTGGCATGCTTCTTTCGGATATTAGGCGTACAATTATGGCACGCTATTCAGTAGCAAAGCCGTGGGCCATAGCTATCATCTAACGAAACAGGATAAAGAGTAGAAAATCCTCTTAGTCACTTTGAAAGTAATATCTTGACGACCCGGGTTGTCCTTGGGGATTTTTTTTTGGACTTCCCACATGAGCTCATGATTTATATAACCAATTTGGTTATTGCAATTCTCTATTTATCTTAGCTGAAATGACACTGACATCGGAAATCAGTTTAAAGAGACTCTGAGCCGGGCAGTTTGTATAAATTTACAAGCAGCTTACTGACGGAAAACGGTCTGTAAAATCACTCACGGTTTGTATAACCACTTTCCCTCTTAAAAAGAGACTGTCACATATGAGCAGTATCAGGAAGTGCCTCTTTCTGAGAATTGTTCCCGTACAGTAGCAATATACGCTCACTGCCTCACCGTCCTCACTGAGCTGGCTATTGATACACTGCCTCATGATTTCGAGTATAAGGGACTTGTATAGTCGTTGTGAGAGCTTACGTAAGTCGTCGTCTTAATCTTTGACCCCTAGCTCACTTGCCCACCAGCATAATCTACATATCGATTTCCGTATACCCCAATGGGACTATAATCATTCTCACTGCATTGTATTAAGCAGTAGTTGAATCTCCGCTCCGCGTGAGCAGGACCCGTCCGGAGTGAGGCTGTGCAAATTCGCGCCAATGCATGCTGACTGAGGCTAGTTGTTATCATATGGATGTGGCCTGCCCAGCTATACGATACGTGCCTACGTATATCCGACGACGAGACAAAATTCCACCGACATATTCCCCGAGAAACGAGAAAAGGGAAAAAACGTGCTGCTCGCCACCCACGCGCCTGCTATGACTTTCTTTGATGGGAAATAAGGGTAGTATCATAAACCATCAACCGGGCCGCGCCCGAGTCAGTTTGTCACCCACGTTTCAAACAAAGTAAAATCACTTTTAGTGACTATAGGCGTGCGGATGGATCCTGCTACCGTAACCTGCTCTTTCCGTGCCGCGAAGGATCATGCCGCGGGACGATAGGAAGAAGCCCATGCCGACCAGGGGAGGGTGTATGTACCGTGCCGTAGGGGCGTGAACTGGGAGGGGGTTCCTAGGTAGTTACTTGGTTTTCTCAATGCCTACGCGGCGGATTCATCTGAACCCCTCCCGTCCCCATGTACATACGTACGTCGTCGTATGTAAGGCTTCAAGTCAAGGTGAAAGAGCCCAAATACGGGGCACATATCTACGCAGAGCGGTGGTGCTGGTCCTTTTCTGGTCGTCATCAGCATCGCATATACGGGAGGAGCCAGGGGGGGCCAGGGCAACGGGCGTCATTTCTTTGTAACAAACCATGTCATATATCATCAAGTCCCCTGAAAGAGGAAAGGGAACTAAGCCCTGTCGCGCGTAGTCACCGATTACATATGCTTACCATAGATGGGTAGCATCCGGGGGATGGAGAGAAGGGACTTTTCGCATGATAAGGCCCTGGGTGCTCTCCCTCTGGGCGGCGGCGGTGCGCCTGGCAAGTTCCGTCAGGTGTAGCAAGCCACTAACAAATCCTTATAATACATATGCGTGTGTGGTCTGTTAGATGTTTCGTGACGTGACATGGACGGAAAGTGCCCGGATTTTTTGACTCGAGCATCGCGGGCGAAGACACCGCATCCGGCTTAGCCCACTGATCATCCAGCAAGCCAAGGCAAGTGTCTGATGTCCGGAGCCCCCACCAGACAGCCGTGCCCTGTCGGAGCGAGCAGCGACGACGGAAGATTGGCGGGTTTGGCTTCTATGGAGGTACTTTAACTCCTTCTTTGTCAAAGCGTTTTTCCGGTTGTCGCCAAATGCCTGCCCAAGAACCCGGCCTTTTAACAATAAAAAGGATCTATAAGTGTAGCAAGGTTGCAGCGTACCGTGGTACGGATACTGAGTCCCGTATTGAACCCCTGGGATCGCAGCTGGAGCCCGCTCCCCCACCCCATTTCTCGCTCTGGTTAGCATTTTTCCCTGAATAAGGCCCAGGAAAAGGTCCATCCCAGTTTCGAAAACTGCCATGGGTGCAGACCTTCGAAGTTCGGCATAATGGACGTTGGATATGGGTGTGGCCCGGCATTTGCGTGTCCCCTTGCTCGCCCAGCCACGCTCACCAAACCTTACTCAGTGTGCGTCGCCTGACACCATGGGGGTCTGTATCTGGACGACGCACCCACTTGACCGAGATGAAGAGCCACACACATAAATGCATCTTTTGAAGCAGCTCGTGGCATCGACCCCCTAAACGTTCTCCGCTAGGGGCTGGCAGGTGCACTCACTGGCCGGCCACTTAAGTTGGCTGGTTGTTGGCTGCTTGCTGGCTGGGTGAGATACCCGAGCCTAGCACTCGTGGCACTAATGAAAGTGATCGATATAGCCAAAACAAAAAAAGGGTAAGTACTTACGTAGGATGTGCGCTTGCATACTACTATTCGGACCGGAGGTATGGAGATTGGCCCCAATGCAACCATGCTTTTGGCTCGTTCCCTGTCGTTCGTCGTGGGGAGGACAGAGAGTGAGCGAGAGAGCGAGAATGCAACCAAAGTCGGTGTACCTGAAGATACATCGTTGGATACAGGAAAAAAAGGCTGTTTTTGGGGGGAGATCATCCATCCTACGTTTCAGGGAACATGTCAAACATGTGCAGCTAGCAGGCATCATCTCGGTGCAATCAGCGCATGAGTTTCTGTGCGGCGCAACTCCAAGAGGAGACCTCGGTTGTTGGTGGAGTTGGGATTGAACCACAGATGCTACGTAGCTGTCCCCCCAATTGAAGAGCGAAGCATCTATCCCAAATCGAGTACGTGATTTCGCCAAGAGCCATATCATCGTCAAGAAAAGATGCAGCGAAAAGAGGGCAACCCGTCCATATGTGAGGGTGCCCAATGCTCTCCGTTTGTTGTTGTGGTCACCAATTGTCCATGCATATTGGACGGCCATGCCGTTAGCACCTTGGCTTCGCACTCTGATAGAGTGTGTGTGCAGTGCGTGTCCGTCGGGAAAACCCGACCATTATCGCTTTTGACGGAGGGAAGTTGTGTGAGTGGGGGTTGGTTATAACGGTGATTGGATGCACCTCCAAAATGGAAATGTTCGAGAAAAGGGCTGAACGAGAACGACAAGGATGGCACCAGTACCTTTACCTGGGTGTAGTGATGCGACTTGGTAAGGCTGATTGAGAATGGAAGGCCGTCAAATCCTTCCATAACCGACCCCGTTTTCAGCACCGAACTACATATCAATATTGCCTTACCTTACTGTATTCGCTCGTGATACCTTGGGATACTAGCTGACCTCTCTCTTACATTGCTGATTACCTATTCGGGGTTCACAGCATACGAATAGTAGTGTGGTACAAGCAGAAGACGGCAGCTGCCAGCAGCAGCAGCAGCCCCATGATGTCGGAAGGGTATGCATATAACGGTGTGGATGGATCAAGAGCCACTTCGACGACGACCCTATTCTAAAGTATGTATGGCGACACGACACGTTGTTCCTCTAGCAGCGATAAACAATGATCTTCGTTCCCGTTCAGGGAACAGGGAGAGAGTCTGTTTCGCAGGCTGCAGTCGTGCGTAGATCGTGCGGCATTCAGTTTGCTCACACCAGCGAGGGTGTTTATTTCACCCAGCCCTTTCCCCACTAGGCCCGGCACCTGAGCACGGCACTCACCGGCTATCGTGGCCCCGGGGAAAAGGGCAACGATTGGCGGTCAAAGAGTCGCATGTGTAGTGTAGTAAGTTAGTTGGCGGTAGTGTGCACTGTGAGTGACTAGGTGAGTGTGCATGCGGACAACAAGGAAAAGGGGGCCGCCCCTAAAGCTATGTACTTAACTAAGGAAATCCATCAGCCAAATGTAACGACGCCAACAGAGCCCATCTCCGCGTAATATGGCTGGTCCGGGCGTCCTGAAGGAAAGCCAACAGCGAAATCCCGTAATTCCGTAAATGCACATACACTCGCTGTGCGCCGGCTGGCTCAAGGCGGCTTGACGGGAGGGACCTTCAATCTCCGGCAGTTCGTCTCACGTTGCTATCGGTTAAGGGTTGGCGCCGAGTCCACTATTTCCCATGCGCCAGTCCACCTCCTAGGTAGATTAGGGCCTAGCTGGGCTCCTCCAGCACAGTACCACGAAGCAGATAGAGGCGGTTACACATTTCGATTCGAGGAGCTGGAAAGACCTGAGGCGAATGATTGATCCAAGAAAGAGAGAGAGAGAGTTTGTAAGTCTGTAAGATGATACGACCTCATTCCACCTTGTGGTAAGCGGGCGGCCGCGCACGCCAAGGCCCCTTGAGATTCAATTCTCTGACAGCAAGTGACAAACCACCCCAGATGACAACGTGCCTGTTAGCAAGAACTGTAATCGGCGCCGTTGCCAGCTGAGCGCGAGGCAGCCCAGCCCAGCCCAGCCCTTTCTCCGCGGCGGTCTGTTTCCGCGGGCTGCCACGGCGCTAGCTCGATACCCGCTCCGTCCGTCAAAGTCGAACTCGTGTTTAGCTACTACTACTTGTAGCTTCTGTTACTAGGTGGCCTGCTAGGAGGGGCGGCCAGACCAGCGCGCGTCAGCCCGGGTGCGGGTGCCACGCGGTCTCGTGACTCGGACGTTTTGGTCTCTGGGTCTCTGGGTCTCGGCCGCTCCAAACCCCAGGGGGGGTATCTATCAGCAGAGATATCGGCTAAAGAGCTGCTACTCACTGTAGTGTGTTATTCCGGTGGTATTCAAACACCACCATTGATCGTCGCCTCAATCAATGCTACACAGCAAGTCTAATATCTAACCTAAGATTTGTCACCGGGAGAAGTTTTCCCGGCTGCTAAATGCGAACCTCATTTGAGAATCGGTCGGAGGATACCTCGTAGTATTGCTTGCAGGCATGTATATGCATCGCTCCCAGCTGGATATCTCACGGGAGTAGAAAAGTGAGATGGTGGGGCTGAAATGATGATGCTAGTAGGTGATGCGAGACTGGCGGTATCAAAAGCGGCTGATGAAGTGTTGGAAATACCATATCCTGCGTCAGACAGACGGCCTATGCCATGTGACTATTGATTATTGGCACTATTCCCGTATGCACGACTTTTGCCACTGCCTTGGAAGTCAAGACGGAATGTAACATTGTCGTGCGTCGTCGCAGCGAGCTGAGGTTATCTATCAGCATGGGAATAGGGGACCTATGCGATGCCATTGGAGTAGATCCTTGCTCCGGTAGTCATTTGCTGCGCCCGGCATCGGTCTGTTGCACTGAAAGACCAGCCGGTCTTGGGCAAAGATCTGAGTAAGGCGATAGTGTACGGAGTAATGCAAGCTCACTTCCGGAAACACCATTGGCGAACTGGATGCAAATACCAATGCAGATGTAAATTTGTGATGAATCAGGGTGAAGATCCCATGTATGTCGATGGATGGAAGGTGGTAGTAGAAACGCCCCAGCTCGTAACCGCCTCCTGTCTCCTCTCGCCTCTCCTCCTGGGCAAGTAGCACAGTCATTTGTTAGGTAATCTGGAACAAAGGCAGGAGCGAGTCAACTGCTCCAGACCCTCCGGAGCGCTCTGTCCTGCTCGCTTTGGATCAATCGGAGTATGAGCGGCCGTTTCGGCCGTCAAAAGGCCGGGAACACACACACAAAATCTTTGTGACATGTAACAGGCATGCACATTACATACATGTATGTACTCTTTCACACCGATCAACCAATCCCGTAGCACAATCAGCGAGACCTCGTGTGCGCTGCATGTTGCGGGACACAGCCGTCGCACTGCAGAAAGGACAAGAAGCACGTTTTGAAAGGGGAGCTGCCTTGGCGATCCGAGACCTCACTGTAGCTGAATCAAATCAGCCTTGTAGGGTCTCGCGGGTTTTATTACCCATACCTTACATATGCTTACATAGCCCTACCTGCCTGTTTTTCCAATACTGTCCCACAGCAACACATCACCTGACACCAGCCCCTGAAGTCTAGGGAGCAGCTGATAGATGCAACAACCGCACATAGATGTTCACTTACATTTATTACAGAACATACTCGGATGAACCTCATCCGTTGCCGTTGTGCAACCCTTTCTGCTACCTGCTACCTGCTACCTACACTGATTTCGCAGTCAGCAACACGTAATGATCCACCACGCTCTGTTCAAAAACAATTACAGGCCAATCGCACCTACATACACATGTATGTACGCAGTAAGTGTGAGCGATCGCCAATTCCAAGACACGCAGCGCTTAAGTCCGATGATGGGCGAGTCGCTTCGCTCAGTGATTTGTGCGTTTCCAAGGGGCTATGCCATGCAAGCCCGAAGTCGATGACGAGCGGTGGGTGCTCTCCCCGCATGAGATCCG
Organism: Apiospora phragmitis; assembly: GCF_038363925.1. Taxonomy (NCBI): domain Eukaryota; kingdom Fungi; phylum Ascomycota; class Sordariomycetes; order Amphisphaeriales; family Apiosporaceae; genus Apiospora; species Apiospora phragmitis. Next base: position 3,098,315 of record NW_027117400.1, on the reverse strand, counting down.
CGCACCCTCCTCCCCTCCTCCCCCTTCGGGGTGTCGCGCGCTCCGATAACTGCTCCGTAAAATCGCACCGAATGATATCTGCCACAAGCGACATCATCATCAACTCGAGTATGTACGTATGGGGGTTTTCTCTCTCCCCAGTGTGGTCAGATATCTGCGTTGAGTCGACAGCGACACTGCATGTAAATGTGCAAATCTGCTGGGGCAGTATTTTGCGCATATGGAGACGCTGTATGTAGGCAGTATCATTCAGAGGGTGCGTCGTACAAAGCACCCAATAGCCTTGAGGCATGTAATACGGTCACTTGTTAAACGCCCACGGGAAGAAAACTGCAAGTCCTGGCGTATGTCTGCCTACTTTCAGAAATATTCGAAACCTGCCCTATGTACAGCGGCTGCATGCCTCTTTTTGATTCCCATGGCTGGCTGCTGCGGTAGTACCAATGACCAGCCAGATCTGAACACATGATTTGACCGACATGGTACATGTTAGATTGCGCAACCCAATGTGGCGACGATCCATGTGCTTCTTTTTTCTGTTCTTCGTCCCTCGCATTGCCCACACTTTTGCGCCTCGCATTTCCCATACGCACTTGTCGTGATCTTCATCGAAATGGTTGGTGTAGGAGTGTAGCACTTGCTGCTTGCATCCATCCTACCCGCATACATAAGCCGAGGCGACAAGCGTGGGCCACCACCCAGCCACCCCCCGTAGCGCCGCATGCCACCTACGGCACGCCCGCGGGATCGACACACGTCTCAACGGCTAGCATCGATCCATGGATGATGGGATGAGTGTGGATTATATTATTATGTATACGTATATGTAATGTATGCACACGCATGCCCACCGTTGATACGTTGCTATAATTATTGTTTCTCAACTCCTGCCTGCTCCCGATATGGCACATGTGCTGTATTGTGATAATATGTCGTGGTGCATCGCGTAGACAAAATGCAGATGCGATTGGCGTGCATAAATAGGCATTCTGGGATTTGTCATTCGAGAATTGGATTTGGACCTGCCGTTGATGAAACCCAGAGGTCTGAGAACTACATACAGACTACTACCCGCGGTATCACTGCAGCCGGGAGCGCGGCCGCCTGCCTGTTGGAGGTTTGTCTTTGTCTCCATTAGATGGATGAAGGTATTAACTAGAACCCGTATAGTGAGCACACAGGTTAGGCCAGCCAGCCACAAGTGGAAGGAAAAGAAAAGGGGCCCGTGATGTAATGACACGACATCACACGCATACTCATTTTCTATCTCCCGTCTCTCCGTCTATTTCTGTGGGAGCGTGCAGATAGCATTTCTACCTCTGCGGAATGGGCGTGGGTGTAGTCGCACACAGACTATTGTAGGGCTGGATCGATCACACACACACACACGTCTCGCGGAATTAGACGGGGAAAGAAGGAATCCGGTCCAATCAGTGGGTGTTGGAGAGCGGCCCGTTGTCCGCATCAGCTGAATGAAGACTATGCGATAGTAGCTTCAGCAAAAGCTGAGACTGTGTAGGCTTAACTTATATTACCCAGTCTTCAGCCGCGGGCCCGAAACCAAGGCAATAGTCAGATGGTGCTCGTCTGCCTACCCTATCGAAACAGTGATGGGGGCCACAGACTGGCTCTAGGCCTCCAGCGTGCACATGGTGATTGCTCACTAAGAGAGGAGGAGCTTCGGGGGCCCGCGCCCTACGCAAGTCAGTAGGCGTGGTGCTTGGACGTTTCTCTTACTCGCTAAGGCAAGTGTCCAACCTGACACCAGGGCTAGATGATTATATAGTGAGGACATGCTAGATGATTATGAATCGGCTCTCATTTCAAGTTGGCGCATGGCGTGATAGGTTAACGGCCTGGAAACTGGAAATGTCGATGTGAGTACTTACTACGACGCGATATTAGGCTAAATCGACATGCTCGGGCCCTTGGGGGCTAGTAGGTTAGCACGCATGCAAATCTTTCAGGGGTTGGACCATATCAAGCGAGAGGCGACAGTTTTCGAAGGGCACTATTGTCGTACATACAACGTTTTGGCAAGGCTTTCTTTTGTTCATATGTCAGCAACTCCGCCGCCGAGTGCAGATCGGTCGGAGGTGATGAAAATACGTAACCCGTTCGACCGGGATGAAGAATGTTCTGTTGCACCAAAGAAGGAGGCCACAATCTCCGAAGCCCGTACCACACGAAGGAGGTCGATGATAACAACGTACAAATGGGTTCGCACAGGCTAAACTCGCTACCACGCTGTCGGTTATCATCCCCAGCGTTATGGGGACAGGCTACTTGCTTGAGATAACGCGAGCCAAGCCCGACCTAGGACGCACTTGCATCACTAAGGTCGCCGACCGACCATCGTCGTTGACGCGAGGGGGAATTTACACGAACTGGAATGGCGGAATCGTTCAATGTCTTTCCCCTAGGGCTAGCTTCTGTGCTAGCTCGCAGTGGCATGTACTCGTAGCCTACGAGAAGTCCCTTTCGATTTCTATCTTTGGCCTCTTTCTCTCTCTTCTCTCCAAAACCACATGTAGCTAGCCCCGGCTAGCCTCTTCCCCCTCGCGTGCGTGGTTTAGGTGGGCTCTAAGCGAGCTGCTGCGAGACGAGGCGATTCCGGCCCCCGCGCCGGGCGGCCTGGTCTTTGGCTCGATCTCGCCGGGCGAATTGCTTTTTCCTGCCAGACGCCGGTAGGGCTATCCACACTTTTTCATTTCCTGGGCTGGGAGGTGCGTCGGCAGAGAGACATATGACGACTGCACTGCAAGTACCGAACTCGCATTGCATCCACTCTCTTTGGCTCGGTTTCGCCTCGGATCCATACCCAGGGCCTAGGCGGCCTGGCTCTCTGGCTATTGCTGCTGCAGTGCTGCTGCTTGCGCGGTGCGCGGACGCTCCATTCGGAGATGAGGGTTTGCTCGCCACTCCACAATACATAGCATCCTCATCTCATCCCACACCGCACACTTCGTAGGGCTCGCATTTGGCTGCCTGTCCCTTGGATGGGTTCAATGCTGTGTAGCCGACGAGTCATTTCAGTCAGTACACAGTAAGATGGGCGACGGAGCTGAATGCCCAGATACCCCAGCCTACTTTGAGTGCGGAGATAACTGAGACGGCTCTAGCGGGGTGTTGTATCGCCTTGATAGTGAATACCCTTCTACCTTTTACATTGATACCACACGCAGAGGGCTTGGATCATGTTATGAATCCAAACGCCCCCGAGCAACTGGAGAAAAGAACGTAATTCAACATGGCCTTGGAAAGCCGCGGCAAAATCCATGATCACTGAGCGGATGCTGGACGTTATCCCTCCCTAGGCAGAGTATTGCTAGGTAGATTACAACTTCACGCCAAAGGGGTTATCACTTTGTGGCACTGGCACATAGCAGATGGGCGGTGGATTGGGCTTGCTGACAAAGATATAGTTAAGCATACTACCACGAAGTGTCTAGACCCGGGAGGGCCTAGTATGAAACTCTCCAGTGCCAAGGACGTCTTTTCTTTGCCGATCTGGGCATCTGTGCAGATCAATTGGGGATGTTCCCTAGAACACTTCCTTGCCCAGCGTAATTTGGACATAGCTGATTGGTGAATCCAAAGCGGCGCTGTAACAGGTAGCCGCTAGAGTATAATATCTTGGAATTATCAGGCTTTCCAGTTATGTATCGATTCGACGAAATGCGGGCATCATCCGCAGTTCGTCCAGCGCGTTTTAGGGCGGCGCGAAAGCCGCAGCGAGTGAGAGCGAGGTGAGGGGGGACAAAGGTAGGGATACTGAGTCAGCTCGGAATATCTTCCTGCACTTTCATGCCCATTCCGCAAAATTTGGATCTACCACTATCTCCCAGCCAGGGGCCGGGTGGAAGAGTACGATTTCGACCGAGTCATCAACGGAAGATTCCATCTCGAAAGCACCAAGACCCGCCCGCCGTCGTAGGCTTGATCAGCCGTGTATTCGTAACGCGCGAGGTTACTAAAAGGGGGTGGTGTGATAAGTACAGTATTTGAGTGTAGCTGTTTCTGATGGACACATACAGTAGGTAAGGACCCCCAGACCCCGGCAGCAGCATCACCACCACCAATAGGCGGTGGTTGCATTAGCCTGTGTCATGCTCGGCGGAAGTTATAGGGCTGAGTAGTAGCAGGTGAGGAGGTCGAATGAGGCTTATCCTCCGGTGAACCTTGCTAACATGAGTCGCCAACCTCATCCCATGCTTTCTATTAGGCCGAGCGAATATTTGCGCCTCATAAGGCGAATACACCCTCATTTCATGTCATGAGACGGCCTTTTACGCCCAGTAGCTGCAGCGGGTAGACCAGAGACTTCTGTATAGCTCGGCCTTGTGTAATCAAATATATGGTTCATTTGCGTCAATCTATGACGATGACGCAGGCGGATGACGGGCGTCCACTCAACGCAACCGGCAGCTGCACGTGTCGTATATTCATTCATCTAGGTAGCCAAACAAGAGCCGATGGTCCTGATGATCTCGGTATTGCGAGCCATGGGAGTTTGTTGCGCCTCAAATGACCGCGATGACCCCGTTCCACCGTGGTGTGATTATTGGTTGCTTCTGGCAAGCCATGCCTGTCCTCAGGCGGTGGATGGGACATCCGCGGGAGGCGGATTCGGATGAGACTGATTTGCGGCCAAGGTCTAACCGCCCGGTGAAACTGTTTCCTGAACTCAACTCAGCAATTCCATCCAGCGTAAGCATTGTGCACGTCGATGGCGAAGAAGGCCCGGTGGATTTGCCTCTCTAGTGCTCATCGCCGCTGTATTGGGTGGTGACTGGAGCGGGAGAGCCAAGACACCGACCGACCCAACTCGCTCGCGACTGGTGGGAAAGTGAGGCAATACTTTCCGAGCCGCCCTCGCTTGATCCGTATTGATTGAGTGTAATTATCCCTCGCGAGTTGTCTGCTATAGCCAACAGGTCGTGTCTGGTGAGGATACAGTCGTTAAGCCGCTGTGGCTGACAAGTGATGGGTAACGTCCAAATCTACAATTGCAACCCCCAAGTGCCAAAAACGGTATATCTTGCATGGCTTCCCGTAAAGGTGCCGTTCTACATGCAATTCCCATCTCACCCGCCACGGAGCAGCCCTTTCCTTTGATCGATCGTCTACGCCATGCTCACCCAGTGCTGATAGTACACCCGATTGGCCTTCGCATGGGCGGCTGCACTGCAACTCTGTAACTTGAAGGCGTGATGCCAAGGGCGGGGCATGGCTATATGGAAAAGCGCCTCCATGATGTAAGTGATATATGTTGTGATATGTCGTTCTGGTCTGTACTACACGAGTAGTTCGGAGTCGCTAAGATGGTACGAGGGAAAGCGCATCGTCCACCCGAAACCCAGAGTACGCTTAACTCACTGTAAGCTGAGATCATCAGGTTCTGACTAAGACCTCCGGTCTCGTGGGGATGATAGGGTAGACCACGAGAAGCACCTGACTATCGCTACCTGCATGCAGCATGTCGCTCCCTCTGCCGGCGCCGACAAGACGATAACAATACGATTCAGACCACGCAAACAAGTTTCATGTATTCCTCCTCATGGTGTGATGCCAGGGATCGCACGGTTAGAGATGCGGGCGCTTTCGGCAAGATCAAGATCAAATCGCAGAAGTTGAAGGGGGCCGTCATCACACATGATCACTATTGCTCAATCAAGGTGTGTAGGGCTGAACCGTGAACGAGATGCGACTGCCTTTAGAATGCCAAGCTTGAAACGAGCTCTACATACACTACAGGGATGGCCCCTCAAAATGACCTGATTGATCCTACGAGTACCTAGAGAATAGCATTGGACGTAACCGTGTCTCGTGGCTATCCCAAAAAGGCAGGCCTGCCTATCAGGAGGCAAACCAATGAATTGACTTCGCCGAGATTGCCTGATAGGTGCGTTGTGTTATAGCTTGTTGTTGCGTGGAAGAGTTGCATTGGTGAGTAAGGGCCAATATAATTTACCGTACATATGCAGAAAGAAGAAAGAGCACCAAGGCAGATCCCGAGAGCGAGAACGCTACCATATTGGACCGAGTGCAAGAACCGGACGCACTGTACACGCATTCCATAATTGGGCCATCTGGATTCTGGAAGTATGTAAGAAGTAAGTAAGTAATATTATACGGAGCTTGGTGGTATGCTCTTTTTGGCGGTCAAGCTCAGGCAGCCGCAGCTGATCCAGTCAAAATAGTAGGTTAGATTGATGTATTTTCGAAATTCCTTGATTCAGAGCTTGCGGGCTCGCGGGGCCGAAACTTGCGAGCCTAGAGCTGGTGATACTCCGTATTCCAACTCGGCTGAATTACGAACTGCTCCCATGGATGGATGCACGTTCAGAAGGACAATACGGTGATGAGGAGAAGCAAAACAACAACAACATGATGTTGTTGATCCTTATCCTCCAGGAAGCAGGACAGATCGATACTCATCCATATCCATATCGGATCTCGCTGCGCTAGCTGGAAAGTACACTCACCCTCTGGAGTCCCTTCGCCGTGCCGCAATCCCCCGCCCGTCGGCACGACAATGGAGGGACTGCTGAAATCATCAATACCTATGCCGAGAACGTCTCGATCCTTGTCTTGATGATTTGACACGGCATGCTCAGGAGGACTGACTGACCTCAGATCGGACTGTCGGGACTAAGCAGAGAAACGAAGCCTGCTGTAGACTATCCAACCCGTAAGGATCAGAAAGCCTCCCAACTTGTTGCTCATATGTGTCTATCTATTATCCCGGAGATGGCATTTAGAGACGGGGCTTGTGTTAGTAATCAAACTTACTGGCGCTCGCTTCCAACTGACTATCTATCCAGGTGAAGGAACGACATCTTGGACAAGAAAGGCTCATGGGCCGGTGCTACTGTTGCTACTACCGCCCGCTACTTGCCCTCTTTAGCAACACCCCCCTCCGCTCGTGGCCCTGCGCACTGCGCTTCGTCGAGACACCCCCCCCCCCGAGGAAGCGTACTTTACAGGCCCCACCATAGTCAGCCCTTTCTGGCCCTTTCCACTTGGAGAGAGCATTGAACCCCCTCCTGTGCAGCGTGTAACCCCCTCCCCTGTCGATGGCTACACTTGGACCCACCGATTCGTTAGGGATGGAATTGTTCTTGTACATAAACCCGACCGCATGTAGCGTGGTACTGCAAAGTACCCTGGAAGAAAGTTGACTGGAGGGCCCTTGACGATTTTAATGAATGGGAAAAAGGGTCCCTTGGATTCTTCCCCTGTAGGGCATACTCGCGCACTGGAGTCAATGTAACCCACTGGATACCCAGGTACTTCTCATGGGACAGGCATGGGCTCAATGATCCCTGCCGCCTCCAACCGTCGAAAGGGCTGAAGGTATAGACGTAGCCCCATGTACCTTGAATCGTGTACATACTCAAATCGGATTTATGTACTGCAGTACCAGCCGCCAGCCGCCAGGCGCTGGCGTCGGTCATGAGCGAGGTAAGCGGTACGTGAAGCCCAAGCGGCGTCTGCTCCATTGCTTTTGGACCTAAAACTGCACTGCTCGCTCGCCCCTCTGCGACAACTTTTTGCTGAACTTATTGCCGTGACGCCCTCTTTCATCGCCGTTGCAGCTTGCTTCCAGACGCTATCCTGTCCAACCGTCCGTTGTCCAAGACAAGACAACGACCAAGAGAGAAGGGAAAAAAAAGAGGCTAGAGCAGAAGACATCCCACGCCATATTTCTCACACTACTCGACTGTTGTCTAAGCCGTGGACTTGAAGAAATTTGGGGGGTCGCTCGGCTTCGAATACTTACACATACTTGGCTGAGTGTCTAGGCCCTTATGCATCGGAAAACGGTCTATTAGCCGGGAAACTTGTCACCACCGTGGGCCGATTATCACCATTTTTCATGACTACAGCGTTACGATTTGTTTTCTGACGGCTTGTACTTTATACCTGCATATGCATTCTGTCTCTTCACGACTTTTTTCTATTGTCTTGCATTGGAGGAATCTGTACAGCATTTACATCGCCCCCGTCATTTCGAAAACACCCTCGGTTTGCCAGTAGAGGCATACCAGAACCCCAGATATATACCCGGAACCGCCGATACGAACGATTGCCACAACCAACATTCTTGACGCAAACCCCTTTTTGTTGCCGTCCCACAGCGTACTGAGCCACAGAACGCATACCCAACCGGTACAAGGCCTCTTCGGCTGCTCATCGATCGTCTCCCGCCGGGCCAAATCGATACTTCCAATTCGACAGTTGGAGTGGTCCAAATCGCCTCAGCTTCTCGGCTGGCGCATCCGGCACAGCTGTCCAGGGACTGGTCTTCCGTCGTGGCAATTGGATCAGGTGTTATTGCGCAAGAGCATTCAGCTTGAAGGAGGCGAGCAAGGGGGAAGAAAGATTCAATATGGAGACACCACGATACGCCCCAGGGCGGCTCCTCCGCCCATATACATTGATGATCGGACGAGAGGAAATGCTGGGAGAGGTCATCCTTCATACCCTTCTGCATTCTCGCCGACGCTGGCATCCAATCCTATGTCGATACCGAACCGCCCCCGTACCGAAAACGAGACTGCACCTCCGCCGTTACCACCCCCCAGATATGTCCCGGTCGATGGTCCGCAACCCGACAGGAATCACCAGGCCCCTCGCGATCACTACGAAGGGTCCTTCAAATTAGGAAGTCGAGGTTTTGAAAGTCCTGGCCACAGTCTTGACGTAGATGGCCCGAATTATATGCGACGGGAAAGCGTCAAATCCGTCAAGGATGAAGGCTACCATAGTCTGGCTTCTACCATGAACCTGTAAGTCATTATGTCCGTGTGTGCTCGATCCTGCTCACTCACACACCTGCTGCAACCTCCAGACCGTCACCCCAGGATTCGTTGCCAAAGAAGCGTTTCATGTCCCATGATCAGTACAGGCCTCGAGACAACAACGACTACGACAATTCTTTGCTCAAAAAGTTCTCCGCCCAGCCTCCAAGGCGATCTTCTGCACTAAGCTCGTCCATCAATGACGCCCACCCACGGTTTGGCACCGAAACCCGCCAATCGCTACTTCCACATCTATCGTTGCCCATACGGACAAGTAACAACTTCGCAATGGAAGTCCCGGACAGTGCCATGCAGTCAGCCATTTCGCCAAGGGGTTTACCGTTCTCTGGAGCTGGCAGCAATGACTACCGTTCCCCAATTGAGCTAGCCGACTCGGATCGGTCACCTCTGTTCCGCAGTCGACGTACCAACAGTGGCTCTCTGCCAGATGATGCAACGGTTTCTACACAAGGTAGCTTCGACAATTTGGATGATACTGATTTCCCCATGGAAGAAACATCAGGAATCAAGAGACTTCACATTGATGATTCGGGACGCTCAGAGTACCAAAGAGTGGGTTTGAAAAGACGTGCTTCTTCACCGCCGGGGGATGACATGATGCAGGGCCTGCCGAGTTCAGGGGAACTACTGCGCCGTCGCGAGGGAGGCTCACGGCAGTCCCCGACTCCTCGGTTGACTGCGATTCCCCAAGGTTCTATCTCTTCTGTGTCTTCAGTTGGACGCAGCGGATCATATGCGTCGAATGTTTCCCTTACTGCGACTAGCATAACCAGTGGAAACTCATTCGGACGAGTATCGCCCAACGGGCTATCTCCTGTCGATGGTGTCTGCCATTCGCCATTCAGCACACCGATTTCTCTGACACACTCGCCCCAATCATCTATCTCGCGGATTCCACACCACCGGAATCTGAGCGACAACAGGCCACTTGCTTCTCCTCGCAAACTATCGGATGTGTCTAAGACCACCATGTCCAGAATTCAAGGTTTCTTCATGTGCGAATGCTGCCCCAAAAAGCCCAAGAAGTTTGAGACGGCTGAGGAGCTAAGGTAAGCTATAACCCGCCCCCTGCTAGGGAGCTTGTCCAATCAAACCCAATTCTCCCTTTACCTGTGTTGGCTGTGTAAGACTGACCCTCTTCCCAACATTAGTGCACATGCGGCAGAGAAGCAATATGAATGCTCCTTTTGTGGCAATCGCTTCAAGAACAAGAACGAGGCAGAGCGTCATCAAAACAGCTTACATGTTCGGCGTCACAGCTGGTCGTGCTCGGCGCTGCATGTTGCAGGCTACGACAAAGCCTTCCACGAAAGCAGCAACAGGCCCGGCGAAGCTGACGCCTGCGGTTATTGCGGGGATGAGTTCACGCGCAGCGGCGGCAGCGGCCGTAATCGCCATGCCACAGAACAGGATTGGGATGAGAGACTTCGTCATCTGCAAGAGGTGCACAAATTCCGGGAATGCAATTCGAGCAAGAAGTTCTTCCGAGCAGACCATTTCCGACAGCATCTCAAACACAGTCACGCAGGAACGAGTGGGAAATGGACCAACATGCTTGAGAGCGCTTGCATGATTGAGGAGGAGCCTCCTCAACCCCGATGATTCCAGGCACACTTGCTCCTGGGATGTAGATGAACACGAGAGTCGTGGAATTCGACATGCAATTCCATTGCTACACTCGACGCGCCGGAGTGGGGGCTTGCGAAACCCCAAGCGGCGGTTACATTGGGCACGCAAGGATGCTGAATCCTTGATCGCAGTCCTGCCGATCTCCCGCATAACCCAATCCAGATATCGTATGTGGTATGTGGAAGAGTGCCCAGGCCCAAAGCGGAAAAGGTCTCTCCTCGCCAACGGGTGGCGCAGCCCCCGTCGTCTTAGTGGTCAAGTTACGAGGACTGCCACCTCACCGATGTTGCGTGCTTGCTGCAATACAATACCTTGATTACAGGCAGGGAGGTCCGATCTCACAATATACGGCCCCAATATTTCCCTCATGTGGGACACACATAGGGATGCCGTGGTCATGAGCTGGCTGTCACCACTGCTTGTGAAAGGAGTGAGCTTACGCTATGCCAAGGCTGGTTGCAGATTGGGCATGAGTGACGAGAGGAAGGCTTCGTATACGCCTCTATTGTACAGTACGGGTTTTTACAGCATAGCGTTAACATCATCAACCGGAGTCGGGCATGACTTACACGAAAAGGCGTATCATGGATTTGGCCTACCTGCATATTGAGATGTAGATGAGCATGGGTTGATGTCGATTGGCCTTGCACAAAGAGGGAACTACGAAGGTCGACATATAAATACAACCATGGAGTATAAAAAAAATATAGGCACAGGAGAGAATCCTAAAATAAAATTCAAACATATGCTACTACCCGTCGTCGTTCGATGAATCAACATGTCATGTCATGTGTTCGAAGGTCTTGAGAGTAACACTTACCGATATCAAAACAGTATTCAGGCAGGGAAGAGTTGGACTTCCTTATTTGGAAATCTAATTATACCATGTTGTATATTACTTTGGTCCCAAAAATAAGTATCTTTAATATGGCGAGGGAGACAAACAAATCCAGGGTAAGGTAAGATAAGCTGTTTGCATTCATGGCATCCAACCTTAGCCGACACAGCCGAAAGACGCCGGCGGCCGATAGCACGCCCGACCGACATGTGGGAGATCTAGATTCGGCCCCCACCTTCGGCCTGAATAAGCCCTTGCTGCTCAACCGACCTGCCTAGCTGCTTGCCTGCTTGCTTGCCTGCTTGCTTGCCTGCTTGCTTGCTTGCGTTAGCTAACGCAAGCAAGGCAGAGAGAGGGGTGAGCAATCAATTGTATGATTCACGCCTTGCATCTCATTTCTCCGTCCTAAAGCAATACGAACAGGATGTATGGTATCAGCGCTCTGCATCACTGACAGCCGATGTACGGCGTTAACGAGACTACATCGTTACTCGTACTGTTTTCCTGTCGCCTCGCCTTATGCCGTTGCGATTGGACCAAAGTTTTTGGCTCATCACATGATTCAGCCCTACTTACTACTCGTCCAGCTGCCCCGCTACGATTGACGAGGGGTAAAAGGAAGGTCAAGGCTACCTACCAGACCTTACCTCATACTTCCAGGTACGTACCTGCTTCGGCAAGTAACCTAGCGAGAAGGACTGGAGGCAGAAAGAAACCAAAAACTTATCCAAGGCGTAAGTAAGGCTTGCTTACTCTCAATTACTCCTCGACAATTAACATAGAATATACCCTAAAGCAGGTAAGCAAACAACTTGTACCTTTGCCCAAGGGAAGCTGAGAGAGCCTGCCTGTATCAAAGCGGTCGTTGATTCGCCATCGAATTACCGCAGGCAGCCACGGCGAAACAACTGGATTGACGCCGTTGATTCTCAGTCACGCGCCCTTGTTCCTATGTAATTGATCTGTCATGTCTGCCCAGAAAGCAGATGCCATGTACTTGTTCTAGTCAGCATCAATCTAGGAGCTAGGCGCATATGTACTGACCTTTCTTCAAACCCCCAGTCACCAACCACCATGGCGCTCGACAGGATACCCGGCAAGGACAATCTCTATGTAGGAGGGTAAGCAATTCTGCATTGGCATTTCATCGAGCTATCATATCTATTCCATTGCCATGCACAATTTCCGGCCATGCGATTGTGACTGCAACATGCCTGCATCTGCATTACCTGCAGCAATGACGGACACTGACAACGAACAGGATCTTTGCCCTGAGGAAAGCTGATGCCTTCGAGGGGAAGAATATCAACCATGTACTTTCCGTCATCAATTACTCGTTTGAGGGCTGGGGCGAGGAGGCCAAAAAGTTTCAGCATTTGAGTATCGACGTGGACGACATGGAAGACCAAGACCTGCTCGTCCACTTCCCGTCCGCTGTGCGCTTTATTGACCGCGGTCTATATCCGCCCGGGTCGGCGTCAAGTGAGCAGGAAAATACGGAAAATTCCCCTGGTTCGGTCTTTGTGCATTGTGCCATGGGCAAGTCTCGGTCGGTAAGCTGTGCGATAGCTTATCTCCTCTACAAATACCCACATCGTTACGGTGGAAAGCAGTTCGATGCATCAGCCATGTCTACTGCTCAACGGCGGGAGACGGCAACAGACGCGGTTGCCCAAGCCCTGAAGGGTGTAAAGGAAGCAAGACCCATTGCTCAACCGAACTCGGGCTTCATGTGGCAGCTTGAGTTGTGGTGGGAGATGGGCTGCCCTGCAGACAGCGACGGGGCCGTCGAAAGTCATCCCATCTATCAGAAATGGCTCTATGACCGGAAGTTAAAAGAATCGAGAGCTGCGCATATGGCCCCTGAACCTGAGTGGATTCGCTTTGAAGACGAGACTCCAGCGGCGGCCGCGCCGACAGCATCAAAGGATGAGCAGAAAGAGCTGAGATGCAAGATGTGCCGCCGAGTACTGGCCAACTCCAAGTTCATCGTAGACCATAACGGTACAGGCAACGAGGCGAAGAAAACTGCACCCTGTGGGCACATCTTCGTGGAAACGCTGTCGTGGATGCGGCCAGCACTCGAACATGGGGCGCTTGAGGGGCGCCTCAACTGTCCCAACCCCAAATGCTCCGCCCAAGTTGGTCGATTTGCGTGGCAAGGGTTGAGGTGTAGCTGTCGCGAGTGGGTGTGTCCGACCTTCTCGCTGAAACGAAGCGCAGTTGACGAGTCTGATCGCTCTGCCGGATCGTCCATCCGCATGCCTCCCCGGAGCGGCAACCTATAAACGCTGCAATAAATAGAAAATAGTGATCTGCTTCCAAGCCAGTCAGCCCGCATGAATCCTCCCATCTTACATGCAGACGGCAGAGGCTGCAAAAAACTACACTACAGTTGACTGCTGACGTTGGACTGGTGATCCAAGCTCCTCTTTCCCCGCTGATGACAGTAATAACCTCGTTGCCTATGTCATTAACGTATTCCTTCGGCATCGCTATTTGCACGCCTTGTGCTCTCTGCCAACCTCACGCGGTGGATTGATCGATCATCGTCTTGATGACTGGTCAACTGTGATCAATTATCTGTCACACTCAACACCTCCGTACTCGGCTGACGGCACCACACCCGGATAGTTCCGCCGACATCTCTATGCTAGGGCTTATCTTTCCCCATGGTCCACGGAATCCTTTACTTGACCGTGCAGTACCCCCGCGATATCGAAAGTGGCTGGCATAGCCTCCCTGAGACGTAAAGTCCCATATGTGTTGTTCCATTGCGGCCAAATCACTGTGAGGCTGGGATTGGCAAGCGGCGCGAGTACGATTGAGACAATGTGCCTTGTCAGCATTTGTTTGACTCAACTGCTAACGATAAAGACTAAGGGCATATCTATGCCTTGTCCACACATTCAAGCTGGGCGTAAAATGACCGACCACTACATCATCGGATGTTTGCTGACTCAGAAGGTCTGCATTGGTTCCATAGAATGGAAATGTTCATACCTCGGGTTCGCATAGGCAACAAATCCGACATGACAGCAGCCACTACCAGGCCGTTCTACGTCTGGAATACATGGCGGTTTGCCCTAAGTAATGATTGGATAAAACGATCAAACTCCTTGAAGCCATTTGTGACGTTCCACCGCCATGAAGGGATCCACGAAGCCACTACCGCTTTGGGCTTATGTCAACCTAAACTAGGAGGAACTTTGTGGTAGAGTTTTTCCTAAGTTAGTTGACCGGGTGAGAATCCTTCGCCAAGAGAATGAATGCTTGTGTCGTCTATCGTATGAGGCCCAGTCATCACGGCTGGGGACAGGCGACCGGACCATCCGGTAGGAACACTACAGAACGCTGCATTCGAATCATATACTATCTTGCAGGGTAATGCAGAGTCCCGGGATTAAGATGCTGAATGCATGTTGGTCCTGTTTGCTGCAGCAGTCATCTCGTATTTGCCGTGAACAGATCGACATCCAGCAGGCGAAGGGAGTCCTTTGCCGGTTGCCGGAAGAATCAGGATTCAACTCGCAGGCCCCCGCGATTTGTGGCCGGCATGCCTCGAATAAGAGATTCGCCAGGCGTTCCTCTTGGGGCAATACCCCTGGACAGGCATACAGACAGACGCTCGTTATCGGTGCTCATCGAGATATGCCGCTTCTTGGCGCTATGTATGAACCGGAGCGAGCGAGCTCTTTCTACCCTGGCCCCTGGAAGCTTGGCAACTGGACCGACGCGGGCGTGACTTGGCAGGACGACTCGTCACGTTGCTCCTGTAACCGCTGCATTTGCAACCACGGCTTTTGGATGGTGCCTAAAGTTGGCGCGCGTCATGGGCATGAAACCAAATTACCGCAGGTCAGTCCGGCCGACGCATTGATGCCGCATCATCAGTCAGCCCTACCCAGCTACCTGTGGGATTTTGCCATTTTAGGTATATGTCAGGCCTTTGGAAGGATTTGCCCGTGGGGGACTCGGGCGGGAGATCCATCGTTTCCATTTACAAGGGGCAAGGCTATATATGGAAATTTATGTTACACGGAGTAAACCAAGATTGCTGTCATTGATCCCACGGGAAACAGGGCATGTCGGCAGCAGTCGATGATCCATCCTTCCGAAAGGGAAAGCGGCGGGTCCTCGGCGAGGCCGGCGGATGGTATGCTATGCAACTTATCCCTTTCGAAGCATCGTGGCAAGCAACAAACCCAGGGTCATGTTTGTTACATTGCAACTATAGAACAAGGACGCCCGTATCGGTGCGCCTTTTGCGCCAGAGGCACTTTCATCCTCTCTCCCTGAGTGGACATAGGGACAAATGGTTTGCAGTATACTTGGTTCTGACAAGAAACCGCCACTATGTGTCCTTTTCTTGGCAGCGCGAAACTTATTTTAAGGGCTTTACATTGGGTAATTTCTTGGGCATCGGCTGCCCGAGAGTCCACGATGGCCTTGCCCAAATTGCGTAGAGTATTACGCTTCCTCTATTTATCGGGCCGCTGCGGTGTTTGTGTCACCCTCCGCACCCTGCTCTCGCCCCGATACCCCGTTTAGGACATAGCTTCACCAGGAGAACATGGAGGGCAAGGATGATGGACTGAGTTTGCACTATTGTGTAATTGTCTATATGCGGCATGTGGCGGCGCCGCCGCCGCCCGTGTGCCAGACTTGTGTTACTTGTAACTGCCCTGTTTCCTTTTTCGGCTGCTATGCCTAATCTAGGTGCGGGCTGCCGGTGCGGCCTCTGGGGGCCTGGGCTCGGTAAGCCAAGGAAGAAAAGAAAGAAAGAAAGACCTACTGACAGACAAACAAGCATGGGAAGGAGACTGAAACAAAAATGAAATAAAAATAAGCGCAACAGGTGGAATCGAACGTAAGGTGTGTTTGCTTGCTTGTTCGGTCAAGGGAAGAAGCTAGGCAAGCCAGGGGCGGCGGCTTGCTTGTCCGTCAAGGGTGAATGTAAAAAGCCCCGGCAGGCCATAAATGAACACAATGATCAGGTCCCAATCGGAATATGTAGACTGCCAAGTATCGAGTATATGATAGAACTTTCCATTGATGGATACCGAACATAGTAATCTTGGAGCACTTTTTTCACTTTATAGAAGCAGGTACTGCTGCACTCCATACTGGGCAAGGATCCGAACCCCGAAGCAAGGAGCCGGGATCTGACCCCCGCCCTCACAGCGGTGCTTCCGAAGGCATCGGGATTTGTAGCACCATGGGGGGGCATTGATGCCTGCCGCTAAGCTAAAGGGGGCCAGGGGGGATCTCCCTGGGTCTCAAACCGATTATTCACCGAAAGACAGCAAGAGACAAGAGTCGTGTCGGCGGCCAGTGGCTGGGATAACTGGGAAGGCCAGTACATACCCCCGTGCCGGTACTACACCGGAGAACGCTTCCGAAGTCGGGCTCCCTGCGAGCGCTCGTGATGACGACGCACGCAGCCCCGATTGAAAGGAAGGCGCCCGCCTGAAACGCGTGACGATACATGGTGTAAGCCACATCGGCAGGTTTGGTGTGATGAAAAGCCCTCCTCTCCTGACAATTTCAGCCACACAGGTACCCTACCCTCCAGCATATGTGGTTGAGTAGGCCATGTCCGAAACGAGAGAGCCGCACGAATCAAGACTCTTACTCGTCCAGGTCAAACTAAGATCAGGCCGGATGCACATGGTGTTAGGTGCAGCCGAAGAGCCCGAGATGCATATCTTGTAAGCTGTTGCCTCCATGAGCGGCGACACGCCGTAGGTGCAGGCCGATACTGTGTCCATTACTCCTTGGAGGCGGCCAAGGAGATGTACACACAGCAGCACATCGAGTCCTCAAAGCCAGTTCGTTCCCAGCGCAAGATATTCCTAAAGCCCACCAGCTGGAATGATTCAATGATATAGAGGGGCCAGTCAAGTATAAGGGGAGGCGAACAAGTTTGCGGTTCTTCCATTCATGTTGCACAAAACCTTGTTGGCCTAGATTCTTGACCATGGCCGAACCCCAGATATGTCGGTAGATAGCAATGAAAGCCGTGTGGGATGACACCATGACGAGATGCCATTACCTCAAAACAGCATTGAAGGATCGAACCCCCACCCTTCGTCCCCGCTGTATGCTGGGTATGGGAATCGCTTCAGTTCGCAATGCCACACCCCAGGGGGTTGATCGAAGGAAGATGGCCATTATTGCTTGTTACTGATGTCAATTCCGATTATCATCAGCACTAGTCTCTTGTTGGACAGCTATATATTACCCACACTTGGTCGTTTTCTTGAAGTTGTCCTGGAAGACCTTGGCCGGCGTATTAGAGCCGAGGAAGTAAGGGTCGAAAGCAGTGATAAATCCCGGGAAACCGAGTATTTGGCCGTGATAGATCCAGACTACCAACTATCGTGTAAGAAAAGCCGTCACCTGAAATGCTGAGGTGGATGGGTGAATAGGTGAGGTGACTCGACGATGATGTGTGTTTTGTGCATGGCTTGGGGTCTGACGTGTCAGATATTGTACATGTAGGCAAACAACAAGGTAGCTTCATGTACTTCAAAAAGTGTCTGGGGAGAAGAGGTTGGGACTTATGCGAGTCCGTTGAGGCGTGCCCGTTTTCCCCACCGGGCCCAACATTCCTCTCTGACCTCAGGCTCCGTATCTCGTACGGGATACGCTCGACGTGCTTGATCGTCGTAAATCTGATAGGTAGATGGTCGGCATGCTTGATAGGCTGCAGGTAGACCCAAAAGTTCATTCTCTTTTCCACTTGGAGTTTATCTGTAGTTCTAGGAACGTGGTGCCGCCGTGGATACAGATAGCCCCCGCAGACATAGCTCACAGCGCCATATATCCCGAGCTTTCGTAGGGCATCGTGAGGAAGTGCACCATCCGGCTTCTGCGTGCAAAGCGTCATTCAGCCAATGGTGGATAGTGGGGTCCCAGATACTGCATCATCTGCCTGGCTCTAAGATGCCTTACCCAGAGCGTGCTTGAGGCATGGCTAATGGTGGGTGGGATAGCCAATGGCCGTGGCTAGGATAATTGTAACGTTCTGGGGCTGCGGGGATTGTTGACATTCGAGAAGCCGTGGGTTCCATGATATAGTGTTAGACACCCATCTAGTAATAAGCCGCTGACAGTGTCGTATCCCGCAAACAAGACACATAGTACGGGTCTTTGGCTGACGTGTTAGAGGAAGCGTGAGAGAAGGACCGCGGGAATATTGGCCAGGCAGTCAACTTGCAGCAAAGCGAAGGGAAATGGCCTGCTGTATCGTCCGCAGATGGCATGTCCTGCGGAACCCTGTGTCGTATTGCGGGACGAAGGTACCCGGTTGCCGCATACTTGCAGCACTTGTTGGTGGCCGACTCGGGAAACTGGCGTCGATAAATGTTGATCCATGATCTGCAGAAGCGACGATGCCTTGTCACCCGATACCTTTGCGGAGCGCGCATGCAACACCCAACCAAAAAGCCGTAGAACCATTGGCGGCGCAGCCTAATATACCCAACAGACCCCGTCTCATTGCTCAAGGTAACGTCGAATATGTGGTGGTCGCTTGTGCTTATGCGAAGGATAAGCACTAGTCTTTTTAGAGTGCGCAAAGTCCACGGGCTGAAGGGGCCAGAACAAGAGGTGTGGTCAGAATGCCATGGAGGTTGATGATTCCGGTGAGATTCTGGCCTTTTGAGCAGTATTGATAAATACTTGTGCATGGAAATAGGGTTGCAGAATAGCTGGCTACTGCTGGTCGAGGCCGTGGTCGAACTGCCACAAACAATCAGCCGACCCCAGAACGATATCAAAGGCTGCGATACGCCGTCGCCTAGAAACCATCGATGTTGTAAAAGATAAGCGCACCGTCACCCTTCTTTTCTACTTGGCAGCGGTAAGCTTGTGACCCTATCTAGACCAGTTGTAGTAGAGGCAGGCGAGGTTCATTGCGGTAAGACAGACTCGCATGATGTGAGCCGACATTCGGTTACAGACTCAAGATCGGGCCTTGATTGAAAGCTATAGATTTCGAAGAGAATGCGAGGTCGAAGGGTCATTGCTACGTGTCATGAGTGCTAGTGCTACATATGAAGCACCAGTAGTGATGTCGTCCTAAACAACGGGCAGTAGCAGTTCTATCTCGTATCTTATGGTCAAATGCTGTCAACCACAGTCACAGGCAGGTGTAGAATTCACTACCAAGCGGAAGCGCACCACCTGAGAATATTGAGGACAGCGCAAGTTGGGCTTGGTGATACAGTCTAGTCGCATGCATCATACTTCTTTCTGCTCGGGCATTGGACTTTTCCGAGTGGTGGAGGTGCCGATAGGGGGATGGGCTTTGATAGGATGGACTCGCAAGTGTCTCTAGACTTCAGCGCTGGCGTCAACATCAAATGTTATCCTTGGGCACAGCTGGGAAGAATGACGGAATGCTAAGTCTTTCACGATTCCGCTGCGACATCTCAGCTTGCCGTTTTCGCTCTTCGGCTTGCCGCTTCTTGTTCAGTCGCTGCTGGTAGAAAGTCCTGTACGGAGTCAGTCTAAGAACAAGAGATGGGAGTTTGCGAAACAGGACAACCTTTGCAACTCGAAAACGCGCGGCTCTTCGTCTTGAGAAGCCTTCTCGGAATCGGCCTTGTCCTACTCCCTGTCAACAGAATTCATATAAGGCTCCTACGTGAGGCAGCTGGCGAACCTGGTCTTTGGGCTTCGACTCGTCCTTTTTCTCTGCCTCGGCCGTAGAGTCCTTGGCCTTATCTTTATCCTTGGAGTCTTTGTCGTCACCCTTCTCAGCCTCCCTCTTCTTGCGCTGTTTCTCGTCATAATCCTTCTTGGCCTGAGCAATGATCTCATCGTCTTTCTCCTTCTGCTTCTTGGCATCGATAGCAGCTTGGTCGACGATGGGCTTGCAGAAGCGAACCTCCTTCAGATGAGCTGCGCAGACATAGAAGTGGTCTTGCTTATCTGGAGTAACAAGGACACTTGTAGTTGTCTTGTAGCATAAGTCACAGCCTTTGGCCGATGAGTCGGCGACCTTCCGGTGATGCCAGATATTAGGAAGCGACATGATTGCGGATAGAGGCAAATTGGAGAAATGATAGACTGGGAGAGAAATTAAGACGGGCTTGTAACCTTACGGCGAAATCAAAGCTCGTTCTATATGCTCTGTGTCTCCCCCAAATCTCCTGGGTTGGTTGTTGGAAACTGTCGTTAAGAGGGCGGGCTTGGCTTTGGACGTCAGGATGTCAGGCCGCCAGACGGACTTAGCCGTGGCTCCCCCGTGGCTCCCTGGGCTACTTATGTAGCCTAGGTGGGGCTGAGCTTGGGTGGGCTAGTGGGCTCAGTCAAGTCAGGGACCAACGTCCAATATTCTTCAACATTCTCCAATAGGACGGACGTCCAACGGGATATGGTTCAGGGAACCTTGGAAAAGTACTGGTAAAATAAAAGCAGTATTTCACTATCAGAGGAGGCTTTATTTAATATAGCAGGGAGCAACTACTCACCAGTTGTTTGCTTCTAGTGTGTGGTCCTGGTATCTTGTATCGTAGGTGTAAGTGACGACAGTAATTGAGGTTCAAGGTCAATTGAACTAAAGGATAGCTGACCTCCTAAGATAAAGAAGGCCCCCCTGATAAGGAGCCAAGACACCATCAAACAATTCCGTCATTGGCGCGCGGCAAGGACAACCACTTGTTACATTTCTGCAGCCTTGCCTGAATTATATTCCCGCCCAAGCCATTGATTTAAACGAGCCGAAGAAGCAGATCAATCTAGTCTGTCTTTCTTGCCAAATACACCACCACCTTGGGCCATCTATTCCCTCTTCGCACTCTGAATGACGAAATACATCCGGGGACACATACCTTGATTTCCTCCCGCCATCATGTCTGGCGGACTAGACACCCAGAAGCTTGGTGTCGTCTTCAAGTCTAGACCTGACATTCTGAAAGGGATCGAGAAGGCTGCCAATGACCCCTCGAGGGTCCAACTATTCAACAACATCGCCGACTTCGTTTACGAGCAGATTGGCGATCCTTCATCCTCAGAGCCTGCCCTCAAGCGACGTCGCGTCGACATAGAGCCTAGCACTAGCAAGAATGGCGCCCCTACCAATGGCACAGCTACCGCCTCGAGCGCCGATGTCGCCTCCGAGAGCATTTTGCTCGAAGTAAAAGAAGTCTCGGTCTCGGTGCCCCAGCGCAAAAAGTTTGACCTGTGCTTCACGGCCCAGCATCTGTACGCTCGATTCCCGAACACCACCGCGCCCGTCGCCGGCATGATCTACGCCTGGAAGGACATCGAATATGCCTTCTACATTCCCGTCCCCGAGAAGACGCAAGTGCAGCACAACTACGTCCTGTTTCCGCCCAACTCGTACCTATCTTCCCTCTCGAAAAACTCTACAACCTCGGAAACAGAACCCCTGGTCTTCACGGTTTCGGCGGGCGCGCCGAAGCCTGGCGCGATAGGTGGCCCGAACGCCAGTGCGGCTTCTGCCGTCTCGGACTCGTACAGTACACTGTTCCACTGGGCAATCAACAAGTGCCTGCAAGCAGGCTCCAAAGGCGTTCATGTCGTGTCTGCCGACCCCGCCAAATTTCACAGCCTCGTAAAACAGTCACACAGGCCGAAAGAGAAGGCAGTACACGTGAAGGCGTTCCGGGGCTCTAAGGATGGCTTTCTGTTCTTCCTCGAAAATGGCATCCTCTGGGGTTTCAAGAAGCCCTTGATGTTCATCCCGCTAGACCGCATCGCGGCTATCAGCTACACAAGTGTCTTGCAACGGACATTCAACATGGTGGTGGAAATTTTCACGGGTGAGGGAGGGGACACCGAGGCGACAGAAGAGGTAGAGTTCGCCATGATTGACCAAGAGGACTACGGCGGCATCAATGAAAAGTACGTCGCGAAGCACGGTTTGCAGGATAGGAGTATGGCGGACCAGCGGAAGGCAAAAATGCAGCTTGCGGAGAACGCAAAGGGCGGCAAGAAGGGCGCCGACAGGGAGGCCAACGGTGATGCAGAGGATGACGGCTTGACGGAGCTAGAAAGAGCTGCGAAGCTGGAACAGCAATTACAAGACGATGAGGATGAGGACGAGGAGGATTACGATCCTGGAAGCGACGCGGATAGTGACGGGTCCGGCGCAAGCTCAGAAGGCGATGATGACGACGATGACGACGACGCAGAAGGTGATGAAATGGATGAAGAAGGCGATGGAGATGAAGCTTAAGTGACCCGACACTATTGTTGACTTAGAGAGAAAGGAGACACAGACGGAGACTCGGAGGCTTCTTCATCTGGCGGCCGATGTTATTCAGCGTGTATACGATACGTTACCATTCTCGTCCGCATAAGAGTTTCAGCGCTTTGCATTGGCAACGGGAAAGACAATGGCTATGTCTGGAAATGTATTGGTTCCTACCACGGGGGGAGTCATGGGAACAGCGCACTCAGATACTACTATATGTATGATTAAGTACGACGATGATAGTACATCATGTGCAATATTATACATCTAATAGAGGTTATCCTGGGATTTAATATCTTCCAATTTATGCGCACACCCATACTTGGCCTATTTGCTTGTGATTACATTACCGATGGGATAGAACTTTGGAGCCGGAAGAGAGGGAAAGGGGGGGAGGAGGGATGGCGGGCATGGGTGAGCGCACGGTCCATGTCACCGGTGCGGGATGGCGCCCAAGAAGCCGAGACCCGAAAATTCAATTGAGGTCGACCCGTCCGTCGTTCGGCTGCGTTGCGCAGAAGTAGAAGTAGAATAGCTTCACCACCACACCCACCTCGACCTCTCTATCCGTCCCATTGCCCATTCTCAGCATCATCCCCAACCAAGCTGCGAAAAGCCAGGGCCTCATCATGTCGGGCGCCCAGAAACCCATCCGTCTGCCGCCCGTGCGGGTGCTGCGCGTCAAGAACCCCAACAAGCAGGCCGAGCGGCCTTGCATGCAGCTCATGTCCTCCGTCCTCGGTACGTAACAACCTTTTCACTTTCTCTTTACCGGCCGAGTTATCTAGCAGCTGGTGTCTTCAGGAGGGGAACCGCCTACTAACCTTGAGATTGGTAGCCTGCTGGGCTTCGTCGGGATACAACACCTCCGGCTGCGCGCAGATGGAACAGGCCCTGCGCAACTGCATGGATGCGCCCCGGCCGTCGCCGCCGCGGACCGACGAGATCAACTACCATTTGTCGCGATTCCACAAGAGGGTCGCCGGCGTCAAGAAGAAGTAGACGGGCGCAGGCAGGACTATGGACAAGAAGGAAGTTGCCTGTACGATGTCGACAAATGGTGGAAGTATCGAACAAACTGGCAATGCACATGCAGCGACAAAAGATCTCGAGTATTTCAAGCCCCCGTTGAAACGTGTACCCGCTACACTTCGTCCGCCGGAAGAAAGCAAATGGAACTGGCTACTTGCCACGGCCATAAACACTACACAGGGTTGAGACTTTCGGCTTTACCTGGGCTCTCTACACGACGGCTGGAAACTGCACAGAAACGATAAAACGAAGAAGAGTCGAGAAATGCGCATCTCCACTGTACACCAATGCAACGAGGCAGGGAGTTGGCAACGAAGCATGGACAGGGCGTTTACTCTGAATCTGGAATTCGGAGTACGGAAAACGACATACTTGAGAGTACCGTCGTCTCTAAACGTCGTCCGTGTATGATTATGTATAAAGAATCCAAGCACATGTACAAAACGTATACCGCAAACTGTCCCAAGCTTGTCGCTATCTACAAGTGATGATGTCCTCTCTCGTCCCAGCTCAGCACAAGCACGGCAGATGCAGCGATTGGTAGTTGCTGCACGTCTTGCCGCTCGGAGTCGCGCTTCCGGTCTGCAGGTAGACCTGCCAGAAGTTCCCGTCTAGGTTGCACACAAGGAAATTGAGTTCTACAGTATTTTCCTCCCTTAGCTATTTTCTCGCCTATAGAGCCGAGAGGATTTAGTCAAGAGACAGAAAAACTTACGGCGTCCCCAGCTACTGCTCTGCCCCGTGATGATGGTATCCCCCTCGAGCGCCCACACGTTCGTGCCGGAGCCGCCCGTCGCGTTGGCAAAGGTCAGCGTCTTGTAGCTCGTCGAGTCGTCGCCCACGCTCAGGTACTGGCTCGTGTTGGTGCTCTGGATGGTGCCGGCGATGTTAAAGTACTCGCTGCTGGACTCGGGGCCCATGACGGGGATGGAGGCTGTTTGCAGGGCGCCGCCGCCCCTGTGGGTCAGTTATATTGTCCAGCCTTTATCTTCACGTCTTTCCCTTCTTCTCCTTTCTTTTCCATATCCCCTGTTCCGTGTCCCTAAAGAAGGGGGGACAGGTCGAATCGCCATAAAAGCAAAAGAAAGGAAAATATGAGATCTAGAAAAACGACTCACGGTCTTCTGGATACGCCTGCAGGTAGTAATGGAAGATCGGGTCCTGGACGGCGCGGATCTGCTCAGGCTTGGCCGCGGCCTGCGAGGCCAGCAGAGACGCCGTCGCCGTCAGCGAGGGGAGGGAGGAAAGGAAGCGCATCCTGACTGAGAGAGAGAGAGAGAGAGAGATATAGACTGAAGTGGCTACCAGGACTATCGAGTTCCGTCACGAAGTAAACGACCTGCAAGTGTCGATTACAGTTTTATGTATTTATAGAGACAGGTCGCTGGGGCTGT
The DNA here is from genome assembly GCF_038363925.1 of Apiospora phragmitis. Lineage (NCBI taxonomy): Eukaryota > Fungi > Ascomycota > Sordariomycetes > Amphisphaeriales > Apiosporaceae > Apiospora > Apiospora phragmitis. The sequence goes on along the minus strand of NW_027117400.1, from coordinate 3,073,364 downwards.
CGTGTGTCTGTGACGGGGAAATGGTGATAACGATAAATAGCTAGATCCAGCCAATCCTCAAGTTAGTGCAGGGAAAGTTAAGAATCATGTCGTACTCTACTTTCGTGGACGCTTCCGTTCATCCCTTTTCCTCATTATAGAACGGAGCCTCGTATCGATCCGGACGTCGTGGCATAAGGCGTTCCCGAATCCGGTAACAGCGGAGGACGGATATCCGTCTGCATGAGTAGAAAGGTGGAGGAAATGGTGCTCCAGGGCGAGAGCAAATCCCGCCCAACCTGTGTCATTCTATATCCAATGGCAACCACAGTCGGGGCCCTTTCGCTTGCTTATCGAGAGAGGAATCGACCGGACAAAACAAACCGCAGTAAAAGTTTCCAAAACCTTCATGAAATTGCAGTGTAAATTCACTCCTATATAGTGTATTGAGCTGGCCCTTGACAACCATCCACCCCCCCTAATGGTCAGACTTTGGTTGACCCATTCCCACGATCCGCCTTCTCTGGGCTCGTTTGCCGTAAGCCCATCAAACCCAACGCAAAATCGCCCACGGAATCTGACCACTCCTCGCTTCCGCGCTCGCAAATCAGATGCTGGAAGGGACTCGAATGAAACACCAGCAGAAAGACGCCTTCGCTTTATAACTAGCGCCAGACCGTGCAACAACATACGAGAGCAGCATAGAAAATCAGGCATGGTAGTGCAGAAAGCATGGGAAAAGTTTGTTTGACCGCCCAAGGCCAAGGAGTCTTCGTTTTGGCTCCCTGCTGATTATACTCAGTTTGTTGTCTTGTTGGACCTTGCATTATGGTCTGTTGGCCTCCCAGACACTGGAGCATATACTGCATAGTTATACGTCCGTAATAAAGAGAAAAAGAGCGAGCGCAAATGGGTATTCCACCAACCAAAACGTGCTGGTATCTCGAAGAATAAATGAGCGTGTCAAATCCAGTCCACATCTTTTTGCCTCCACCCAAGAGCCCCAAAAAGAAGAAGACCTGGTTCGTAAAGTATGTCCAAGAATAGTAGTCGTAGAGAGTGAGTGTCATGATCAGTCGCAGGAGAAAAGAAGAAGCAAAAACAAAAGGACTCGGTTTTTCAATAAGTTGAAAAGGACAAAACAAAAAGTGGTATCAATGTGATGCGTCGTCTATGCGGAGAACTGTACGCCGTTTCAGTGTCATGCAGATGTGTAAAGGTGAATTTTGTCGGCCTGGTTGACCCTTAGAAGGTCTATTAACCACCCCCGTCAATGCTTCGATGTTGATGATGATAAGAAATAAGAATTATGCCGCCGTGAGTGGTGTCAAAGGGGGTCGATCGGTGGTGCCATTGATAGCGTCCATCGAACTCGAGGTCCGAGAAGTTCAGCTACTATCACCAACGCAGAAAAGTTCTATTTCTCCGACGCCGCTGGGGTTGTACTGGTTTTTCATGCCGTCTCGGAATTCCATGAAGGCGATCTGGATATCCTCGTCACTCTCGATGTTGACAAAGTCGCCATCTTCGTCGCGGTAACGCAGCTTCAAATTGCCCCTACCAATTGAGCTGTTCGTAAACCGCGAGAGCTTGGCGTCGATCCGGTCAATCATCGATTGGTAGGTGATGTTGAACGCAACCACCAGCGTTATGTAGGTGCCTGTATCGTACAGCACTTTCACCTTGAGCTGCGTGGGAACATCTCCGGGGCTGAATAGCGCGCTGCCTGGGGTGGCGGTACCGAGCGCTGGCGAGACGGCGGACCTGTTGTCGAGTTGAAGCGGGGCCGGCGCGTTTTCGCCACGTTGGCCAGGACCAGGACCCGGAGTGCTTCCACGTGGGTAAAGGGGCTGCGAGGGGAACTGGGACATTTTACCACCGTAGGAGCCATTGGATTGATGCATACGCTCACGTTGGACGCCAGGGCTTTGGGTATTGGATCGCATGGGAAGGTCCTGCTGCATAGGCGAGCCTGTTTGAGATCGAGGAATGTTATTTTCGTGAAGGTGCGCGGGTATGCCAGGTACAGCAGGGTACAGGAGTACTGCTATTGGTCCTCCTGCTCTGGTTCTGTGGGCCGTTTATATCTGGGGGTACTGTAGGACCTACTCCTTTGTTGCGCAGCAAGGCTCTGCGCCGTACTCATGGCAGGCAGCGAAGGGCCACGGGGGTTTCGGCCGCTCATTGGTGAAGGGCCATCTCGGGAAGGTGCTCGGGGCATAGCCGGCGCGGTATAACGATTGTTGTCCTCCCAGCCCATAGGTGTGCCGGATTTCGGGAAGGGATATGCTCTGGAAGAAAACTGCATACTACCAGTTGTGCTTGTCCGTGTCGAAGCAGGTGAGTCAGTGGTAGGCGAGAAATATGATTCCCCGGGACGTGGGCCAGGCGATCCTGCCGGGGGCGGCATGCGGGTATCGAGAGGTGGTGGAATCCTTGGCAGCGCGTATTGAGGTGGAGGGGCCCGAACCATTGTAGAGAGCGACATCGTACTTTCTCCTGTTGCTGAGCGCGACCTCAAGCTCGAATGTGATGCATTTCGGGTCATCACCCCGCCTGTCGAATGTTGTTGGCTGCCAAAGGAGAGATTCGGTGTGGACGAAGGTGTTTGCTGGGCCTGTTCCTCGTCGTCGTCACTTTCGTTCTGTTGAGCGTAAGGGTTCTCCAATTGTTCAGCATTACGCATCCAAGTGAAAGAAGGGGCTGACTGGTCTGGGCTAGCAGCGAACGGGGCATTGTCCTTCCTCTGCTGATCCAAGCCAACAGCCCACTTCTTCATGATTTCTTCATTACTGAACTTAATGACGAAGTTTTCCACACCGGGATCACCTTTCCACCATATTTGAACGGTGTACGAACCTGAACCCGAGCGCGATTAGCTTCATGCCAGAGGAGTGGACTTGGAAAGTAACGTACCTTTCCCTGCAAACGACAACACTTCGGTAACATTCGTCATGAAAATACGCCCTTTCAGTTGAAGTTTGTTGTTCTTGTTGCGAACCTTCGGTATTGCTGATTTCGTTTTGTCTTTCTTCTCCTTCGTTTTGTTGGGCACGACTTCTTTGCAGCAGAGAAGAATGCATTCGAAGAGATAGATTTCGTACTGTATCCTGTTAGTGTTTTCGCAAGCGGAAAGGTAAAAGCGTGGGCAGCCCATACAAATTTCTCCTGGTCGTTCCGGCCTGTGACAACTGAGTACATCCCATGCAAAAGAAGTCTGCCAAAGGAGTCCACTCTGTGGTTCTTCCAATCGTCGACCCTGACAATAAGATCCTCCAGTGCCTCATCGAGTAGATCACGGTCAACGGCCTCGTTGGCCTTGGAAAGAACCCTTTCGGCAGCTGCTATGCCTAGGGTGAGATCTTTCTTGGTCTCTGGGTCCTCGCTCTTCTTGAGAAGATCCTGGAAGGTGTTAGTTCGGAATGCAGTATACATGGGTACTTTCCCAGGCATAGTCTCAGGCGATCCCCAATACTCAAACCTACCTTCAAAAGAAGCGGGTATTTGACCAATCTTTGCATCGGCTTCAATAAGAAACCATCCAGGGTATTAAAATCGATCGCGACAGGGTTCTGCACCAGCTGGATCTTGTCAAAAACCTGACTCGCAACCTGAGCCGCCTTACGTTGGTTTGCGATGAAAGGTTGGTAGATACTAAAACCCTCTTCGTACATGACGAAGGGTGCTCCCCACTGTTGCACCTCCTGGGACATGGAGTTGGCTGTCTCGACTCGAATTAAGAAGCGGCGCTGGAAATCCAGGATAGCATTGATGTTCAGGAAGATCGAGTGAACAGTGTCACCGGGAATTACACCACGCTGTTCCAGGGCCTTCTTGAGTCCGTACAAGTTCTCCAGATCTTGAACGTATTTGCGCTCCGTGTCCACCATTTCCTTGATAATGTGGTCACGATATGTCATCGTTGATCCGCCAGCTGCGCCGGAAGCGTTGTCGTCAGGGATGGCTGCTCGGCTTGCCTCAGCAAGCCATTCTGTTCGGCATTGTCGAGGACTTTGTTTATCACTGAAGTGACCTAAAGTGAAGAAGCCGTCAGCAGTCGGAAGGCGAGACAAGGAAAAGGAAGCAGTACCTTGACAAATCCCGTCGTGTCGTTTCCCAAGAGATCGTTGATCACGAAACATTCGGAATTGGGAATTTCCAGTTTTTCTAGACAGACCTTCACAAATCTGAAGACGGCAAGCTTTGACCGCTTGGCCTCACTCCCTTCGGTATCTTTCACAACGAGGGGTTCTGCAGGCTGCAGCGAGTTGTAAATGGCAAGGAGAGGGTAGCCTGTCCGTAGTAGTTGCCACAAGGATTCCACCGGCCCTCCATTCTCGCCAGTAGTCGATAGCTCGTTTAGTTGGTTCAGATGTACCTCAAAACCAGGGACCTGCGTTAATCTCTGCTTGAGCTGTACGCATATTTGGTAGAGAGATCGAGAGGCGTCGGCTTTCTCATTGATGATGTTAGCAGTCGCCATGACGGGACCTCCTCCTACCAGGGTACTCGCAGAACCCATAGATGTCAGGGATGCGCTCGATCCTGTCGTGAAAGTCGAGCCAGACAGCTGGCTCTGACGTGGGGCGCTCATAGTGCCAGGAAAGACAGGAGCCGTCTGCGTCCGCAACAGGGCTGGGGCATGGGCCATAATGAAGCAGGACTCTGCACTACTCCATGCGCTCACCCAACCAGCGTCAGTGTTTGTCGAATTCGAAAGGCGACAAAGGACTGGTCAGGGTGAACCGAAACAAGTAGCGCAGCTTCGTTCCGAGGACTCGGGACGAGGTGCTGATTCGAGTGAATGTTATCCGCACTCAACAGTCGCAGGGGTCGAAAAGCAGCTTTCACGTATGCGCAAGGTAGGTGCAATGGTGGTGGAGGTGGCGGTGATGATGGGGCGAAAGTGCTGTTGTGGGAGGTAGACTGAAAGTGGATAATGTCGGTCGGTGTCACCTGTCTGCCAATTCGAGCGTGGTCAATGAAGGTGATCTGATCACACAAGTCGTCTCGATACGTCACGAGTATCGAGTGGTTATGAGCGATGAGCCAACTGATATCGCGCAAGTTGGCCGACGAGCGTCGTCTTCGTTGTCGGTTTCGAAAGGGACCGAAGCCTGTTCTCGTGTATTCCCGGATTGCTAGATAACCCCAACCAGCTGTGTTCGAATCGAGTCGAGTATCCCGAGGCGGCTTTCACCTGTCTGTAGCCCCGGTCGTCGTCGTCGTCGTCGCCTTCGGACGTCGTCTCTTTCGAATATCGTCGTCTGCACAGTTGACGTCTAACCTGCGTTGGTGCTCGAGCCCGTGGTCCCCTTGGAGGTCCGAACCGAGTCGGTATTTGTTTGATCTCCCAGCGTCTTTCTTTCGTGTTCCTTTTGTCTGGAGGCTTCCTGGCTTTGGCGGGGGGGGCTTCGCAAGTCGAGTTAAAGTTTCCTCGTGTTTCTGCCGATGATGGTGTCGTTGCGCAGGGCAGTCTTCATAGGCCAATAAGGGAACTTGAAACGTGGAAGGCAAGGTGACCGAGAGCGGCGGCTAGGAGGCGGCCAATGTCAGTGTGCAAGGTCGGGCTACTTCGGGCACACTTGAGAGCTCCCCACGTCTTTTCTGGATTTTTCAAATGGACGGGCGGCTGCGGGTGGTTCAGGCCGTTGGGTTGGATCGTTTTGCTCAGAAATCAGATAGATGGGAAGTGGATATTCGACCGAGTGCTGTTGTCGACCACGGTCCGTCATTACTAGGCTCATGCCAAAGTCCCTGAAATCTGGAATTGGGGGATGGATGTCTTGACCGATTGTATTGTGGTGTTAGGTAGTCTCGAAGCGTAGGTAGCGTGAGTAGGCAGGCAGGTAGCGTGTACAGCAGCGATGTGGATGTGGGTATTGGCTTTGTGTAGCCTCTGGGCCTTCTTCGCCTTCTACTTTTCCCTTTCTGCCCGTCTTGGGTGCTGGGTCTTTGGGTGCAGCCAAGGCCACCCTATACGCTACAGCAGGTGGGTTGCTTTCTGTGGCCTGCATGGGATGGACAGACCGGGGGGGGGGCAATGAGGCCAATGGAGCGTGCAATACTTGGACACTGTGCATTTGGTCTTTCTTCTCTTCCTACCTACACGTACTATCGTAATATGCTACAAACTAACATGCAACCTGACTATGGAAACCAGCCGCCTGGAGGCTTGAATGTCGTTTTGGTGCCTCGCAGTAGTACACCGGATGTGATCCATTAAACACTTCATAGGGGGGCGGGAGGGGGGGGGGGGGCATGCTTGAGATACACTTATTACATACTGGAACCTACTTGCATACATACCTCATAATGTACATACACCTCGTCGCCCAAAACACACCACTACCTGCATCGTTCGCTGTCTTCGACTACTTTATCTACACATACGAGTGTCTCTTGTCTCAGCATTTCACTTCCGAGGTTGGGGCTTTGGGACCCTGGGTGTTGGCTGTCGCAAAAGCTATCTTGATCGTACCACCGTTCTCCTCCCGAACCCTTCTACTGCATCGCGATTGATGCATTCCCAACTATCCCAGCCTACAACCATCAATCGAAAACAGCCCGAGCCGGTTTAGTACATAGCACGTGCTTCCAGCAAGCAAGCCAGGCTGCTTAATAACATCTGACAGCACGTTCACAGTATGCCCCTTCTCTATTCGCACCCTCGAATTGAGTGATATGTAAGTGTGCCTCTGGGTGGCAGGCTACTCGCATTTTGGGCATCGATTGTGATGGGGTCTTGGATGTTTCAAATTAGCGAATGTTCGCACTATTCCCAAGCTGGCCTAACTTCCGGCGGTACTCAACAATTAGGAGCGACAGCGTTGCACCCCGAATCGTCCATGATCGTCAGCTGCCACTACAAGACCGTTTCTGCCAGCTCATCGCGATTCGTTCATCATGAGCGTGCTTCGCATAGCAATACAATCCTGGGTTGGCGCCGTTCGTGAGATAACTATCTACATACTAGTAGCGGATTCTACGTCGGGTTCGAGTCGACTTGCTGTCTTGTTCATGACCCAGGCAGTCTAAGAGCAACGGACTGCTTGTCAGTTCTCCAAAAATAAAACAAAAAAAAGACTCGAGACGAAACCCCGCGGTCACCTATTGGCCAAACAACAGCATTCTGGTTGGAATGCAAGAGCATTCTCCAATTCCCCATCACCAGGCGCGCTTGGCACATGAATACCTAAAGAACCTAAAGAGCATGCATGGTATATTTGGAGTGGTTGATTTGGCATTGGTCAACAGATCTTCCTGCATACACCTGATTACTTACTAATAAGTGAAGATAACTCGGCCCGCCAGAGCTTCTCTCTCGCGGCAACTTATAAGGTGGGGTAATCCCTGTCCGACGACAACGGCCTGTAACATCCAGAGCATCAAGAAGGCAAAAACGGTTAATATGAAATGGCCGACGTCATCCCCAGAAGTTCTCTAGGACATATTAAATACTTCCTCAGCGAACGCTGTTTATGAACGGGAACCGTGCTGTTCAACATAGAGTGGATTTGTCAACATGTTTGCTTGGGGAATACATATACGGTTTGTTATTATTAGCTTCAGCCCCTCCTTTCCTCTCTACCTTTTGAATAGGGGGTTTCGATGTTCAAATTTCGAATGGAATGATACCCAAGCTTACCAACCTAGTCAAGTTCCACCACCGTTACAACTCCACCAAACCTACTAACTAAAGATGAACCTAACAGCCAAGCCAGAAGCAAGCTTTTGGAATTGGTGGGAGTGCAATACGACAATATCTTGACTCTTGAGTAGGTAGTGAAATCAGGGCCTTATCAAATTAGGCTAGAAGAAGAAGAGAGAGAAAAGGGGAGGATGCACAACACATCAACTCACCAAAAGCATATATGTACTGCCGGGTACTGCAAGTGAGGGCTGCTTGTCTTGCAGAAACATTGATGCCGTGTGGTTGTTGGCAGGCAGGGAGAGAGCGCTGGCAAGGCGTTATGTCGCATGTCCAGATAGACAGCACATACAGGGGAAAGGTTGAAGGTCTCTGACCTCTGCTGCAGGCTGCAGCTCTGTCTTCATTTCTTCTTCCCATGTTCTAATGCACACTACCATGGCCAACAGCACTACTGAATAGTCTAACACCTCCCACCTTTGACCTTTGTGGCTGACTACACACTGACACATATGCAATGGTCGTACCTGCGGGGATCCGAGCCGATATTGCACGCACTCACTTCCTTTGGTGCTTCCATGCATGTTTCCACTGCTTCTTTCGACGTCGAGCCTTGCCCAAAACAACATCCTTTGCTCCGTCCCATCCGATCGAATATGCACCTAGGATTGATCTAGAAAGGTTTGAAACAGCCCCTTCATGCAAGTGTAGAGTAGTACAGCATCCGACAGCAAACAACACTCCATATTCTTTCTTGGTGAACATGAGCCCCTACCCCCACCTTGCTTGCCTGCTGCCTTCCTTTCGGGGAAGATAAGATAGTGGTCTGACCCGGATGAATATATCCACAATCTTGCTACGTTCACTGGCTTGCCCGTGTGGTGGTGAATGGTTCAAGTCTGTGTGTTCTGTTTCTCCCTATGTACGACAAGGTATGTCTTATGCGGCAGGTAACCTTCTTACAAAGCCAACAACTGAGATATTCCGGTACTATTAGCCGGTGGGACATAGCACTAGACCGCATCGCCAAGGATAGAGCTGAGTCTGACAGCATGCTATGCTATTGGATAATTGGGCCCGGGTAGGTCTGAATACTTCTCGAGACCGTGCATGATCCTTATTACGGACAACCACCACTATCACAAGCATTGCCAGCAGGCTGCATGATCTAACCTAAGCTCTCGCATTGACGCACCCTCTCAGATGGCACATCATAGCAACAGCCATGTTTCTTGTTCCAGTTACTTGGCATTGGGTCGCACCGGCGAGTATTTGCTAGGTGACTATTTTCTGTCCCCGCCTCTGCCGTACGCACTCCCATCCCGTGCAGCGACGATCGTACATAGGTAGGTAGCATATGCCCAACTATGCTTCCTTTTTCGGCCATGGACAAGACTGCTGCCACTCACTCCAGGGTGGGCCTTGGATCGAGAATAGGATGCTTAGTAAGCCGTTCTCAAGTGGTCAACTACATCTACTACAAGTTAACAATGCATCAACGCAACTGTATCTCGTTATTGAAGGTCTGGAAATCCGGGGAAGACTTGTTTCGGCAGGATCGTCCGGCAGATCAAGCTCATCTCGTAACTTTCCGCATGCTATTTTCTGTTGAGTTTTGTCTAGTGCAGGCTGCAGCCGCCAGTGGGCAAGTTGCGGAAATAAAGATCTCGATACGGGATTTGTTGCTCCAACATCGGGTTCCTCTCTGGCATTCCCATTCGGTCGCTGATTACATGATTTATACTTCGCCACTACGTAACCTGTCCAGATAGTGAGCAACTTCGGGCAAACACTGTCCAAGATTTCATTTCGTTCACTGGGTGACACTGCCTTGGCCGTCACCAACGACCGCCACCTCGTTTGGGTAGTAGAATGATCGACGTGCCCAGTCAGAGAAGCTTGTCGGCCACAAGTCTACTCACTCTTTGCCCGGCGGTGCTGATGAACTTCCATTCGTCGGAAATCGCTCCGGGCCACGTAAAATTGAGAAATTGGTACTACAGCAAGGTGATATGTTCCCTTTTACAGCTCTACATTCGGCCTTCATGTGTGATTGACTTCCATATAAAACGCCATGATATCCCGTACTAGGTGCCAAATACATGAGTTCATAGCCACCAAAACATATTCGCTAGTCTCCATGTCAAGGGCAGACAACTCGCCCGTGACCTGAAAATCCGCAAGGGATCTCCCTGGGAAGGTTCGAGGCCCATGTGTGTGCTATTCGGAACAGCTGACGAAGTCTCAACATGAGCAATATCAAAACAACGGCTGCTCTCAACAGACCAACGCCGGCTATGATATGTTAGGCAAGTGTACAGTGTCTACGAATAGACGAGGCTTTTTGACTGTCGCAATCCACTCCAGGGCGGATGAGGTTGAAGTTTGTTATCCAAGAGTCCTTCTTTCTTCAGAGAAAGATCTTACCTGAGGCATGACTGGTATCTCTCTATGTATGAGAGTTCGATTAGTTGATCATAGTATTAGTTTCTCATGATGGTTCACAGCTCAGCCAGAAATGTAATGTTTCCTATGTTGCTGCAATGCACAGCTGGCAAAGACCGGGTTGGTGTAAGTCACTAAGCACCAAGCCTCTCACTCACATCGACGACTATCTACTAGTTTACTTCCATGAAAAGACAGATAGATACTTTATACTTGTGAAATGTCATATTTGCAATTGGTAAAGAATAGAGTCGTAATTGTGCGTGTTCGGTGCCCTCTGCTATCACTTGAATACGACCTCCATTCTGAGCCCTGGCATTCGTTATATACGATTGCTAGAACTCACAACGACAGGCAGCGTCTCCTAAGCTTAAATCACGTCATTTATCTACCGTGACGCACCGTGGAGAACAGAGAACACCCGGATGTTCTCCGATATCCGGGGTCGTGACTGGTACCCTCATACCTGACGCACGCGGTGAGGGTCTCTGGGTTGGAAGAGACCATACGAGATCATCAAGCCACGGGACGATCTTTCTGCTGACATAGCGACAAGGTCTTAATGACGGAGGCGGTTCAAGTTACACGTGCCTGTGAGAAATTATGGTCACCATTTCCAAAGGACCCCAGAGGACTATAGGCACCTGCCATGGTGGTGTCGATATCTCACCTTATTTACGTTTACATCTATCCTAATATTGCAGGAGTCGCTCTCGTGAGCAGGTATGCTACTAGGTATGTATCTAGAAGGCGTGGTTGTGAAAACTGTAGCCTTTGTACCAAATCTCGACCAGTTCACCTTGGTGTGGTACCGTATACAAGGCAAAACCGAAGCGCATGCGTCCACGTATTGTAATCATCACGTCTTCTGGTTACTTGAATTCCAAATAGGCAGATATGGGATATGAAGAGCCGCGTCGGTGGAAAACAATTCGGCGTCTTATTAAGACTCTACCACGATATGCATGTTGTAAGTCAGGTATATGTACCCTCTGAAAGGCAGATCAGCATACAAATGCTTGGGCACTTTGCACTCGCAGCTCTTTCATTGCATAAGAGATCGTGGGCTTGTCCATACTAGCCCGGCTATTGTAGTCTTAGCCACACATTCTCCCTTTAGCATAGGCTGAGAACATAGCTAATTACCTACTACATCCGTTCCCTTTAGTAATGGAAGGCTTCATCAGTCATTTCGTATACCTTCCTACAGTGATACAGTGTTTATATAGTCATGGGCTCATGATTTCGACACCTTCACCCCTACCGGAAAGCCTGCGAGTTCACCGGGAACCTCCAGCTTCAGGTTCTGAGTATTATCTTGAAATACTCAGACCGGGATATCCCAACTAATCTATGTCTCACAGTTGTCCTTATTCTAGCCTACATGTACTTGGCAAGAACATATGGTGCAGTTAGCCTCTATTGTAGTATGATCGGAAAGGCAATATGAAGAGTCAAGCTCTTTCAATCCTCTTCAGCGTGTGAGTCCATCCTAGATAGAAGAATGATATGATGACAGATCCAGTTTGAGTCCGGAAGAAGGAACACCGCTGATGTCCCGAAAGTTGACAAGTCCTGGGTCGTCAGGTAAGAACGACGGCTGCGATTGACCTTCGATTATTATCGTGATTCCATTGAATCGGCAAGATAATAAGTGGCAAAGAACAATGTTAAGAAATGCAGTTTCATCCAGGATGCTTCAGAACCACAGCCATTGCCTCCAATCTCACAATAGTCCTCACTTACCCACTCCTTGATTGCCAACGCGGCAAATGCTGAGCGTTCCTGCAGGCATCAAAAAGAGCCATTATATAAGTCTAGAATGTCTTTCGTAATATAAACCTGTCAAGCTTGATCTCCTCAAAAGATCGTAAGTCGGAAGCTTCCCCGAGGCTGCTGGACCCCACCATCGGCCACCTTTGGACGGCATGGCACCGGATGGTCTTCCCAGGTTGCGATGCAATCGTAACAATTACTACTGCCAGTTTTCCAGTATTTTGTGAAGCGAATAGATAGCAACAAACGTTCCTGGATCTTCTCCAAATCGAGAGTTGGCAGGGGCGAATAAATCCATGGATGTTGGCTTCGTGCATCGTAATAAGGGCGATCTTTCAAGTGGGTTCATGGCGTGGATAAAGTAACCTCACTCATGTTTTCTGGTAACATTGAGGGAGCCCATGACGGGAAAAGATGACTCCAGGTTGGGCCAAGTCACCCGGGATCGCCAAGAATGGGGATAGCCAACTTCGTTCTCCCCAGGAACTGGCTGCGAAGTCGCTCTCCTGTGTGCGTCCCCCACACATCCACCCCTCCAACTAACGGGTACATTCTTACTCGTCTGGGTTCCAAAACATGTAACAACCATGAGATTACGTGCTTCCACCAGAACAGCTTTCGTACCCAGGTGTCGGGTGTCTGGGGTCTGGACCGTGGGCAGCAAGGAGGCCCGTCATCCCTTCCCTGTTTTCTGCCTTGCCTCTTTCAGGACGTGATGCGGCTACAATACTTCTCTCCACATTGCATGAGTCTATTCTCACTACATGCGGAATAAAACCTGTTTCTGAAATGACAGTATAGTTTTTTTTTGGTCGTTGATAGTCGACCGGTATGATTTCTCCTCAGCTCATGTAGACTGATGAGTACGTGCTTACTGCCGGCTTTTTTGTAAGAACCTTCAATAGCCAGCCAGACCTACGTATTGATGGATGCATGCATCGGTACCTAATAAGCCTGCGGTACACGTACCTGCTCCGCCAGTGAACCTCCACGCGCCTCCACCTCCGTCTGCACCGTTATCATTCAACACCAGCTCTCCTATACAGTTGCATGACGGGAAACACATCAGAGTGGCTGGCTACCTCAGCCGTATAATACTCACTGGAAATCCCGATTGTTTTGGGTTGCACCAACCGATTTACTCCGGTTGTACAAACAATAAGCAATTGTCGTCCATTGTTGTCCTGTCGGACTATTCCGTCCGAGTTCAATTCAATCTGCCACCTTCTAGACTGTTTACTCTAAATTCGCTGCCGCCTGTCGGGCCTAGCACCATTCCCGTCTCTACCCTTTCCCATCCAGTGTCATTGCGCCATCACCAACCCCACAGTCCACCTACATACATCCTTTGTCAAGACAAGACATCCGAAAGCCAGCAGCCAGCCAACAACTGGAACCGACGGCTAATACCGTCTGCCAGCCTCAAACCTAAACCCGCCTGCCCGCGGACTCGCCGGCGCGCGCGGCTGATACGTGCCCTCGCATTTGATCTTACCTACCCTCCGCTCCACCCATACGCTTTCGATATCCCAACAACAACAACAGTAGGTATGGAACCCTTCCCTTCAGCCACGGAGCCCGACGAGGGTTATAGCGAACACCCACTTTCTGCCGACAACAACGCCTTCGCTCTACCACGCGGCCTACAATCACCGACCGAGCTTAGTTCGTGGCTGGCTCCTCGACTGTCGTCGCTTTCCGTAGCTCACAAAACCCAATTAGCCATGGCTATTCTCGGCGACTTACCGACCACGGTCATCGCAGACATCGTCCTGAAGCAGTTGAACCCCCGTCTCTACATAGACTTTGTCGAATACCTCCCTACGGAAATCTGCCTGAAGATCTTTGGTTACCTCGACCCCGTTTCCGTCATTCACGTCGCGCGCAGTTGTCGAGGCTGGTACGAGCTGGCCGCGGATCGCAAATTATGGGAGAAGCTTTTCTACTGGAAGGATGGCGCGCGCTGCCCGCAGAGATCGACGCGGCCGAGGAGCGAATGAATGCAGGCCTGTCGAACACCGGCATAATACACCCGCAGCGGCTGCGGTCTTCTGAGTATGGCCATGCGCATAAGAAACGGGCCATTTCGGACCCGACACCTCAGGACATCGCCCAGAGCGATGCTATGGATATCGACAACGATAGGATGGACGCCGACGACACGGAGATGGCCGGTACAAGCTTGTTTGGCGGCCCGGCTGTCAACGGCAGCACTTCATCTTCGAAGAGTACAGCCAGTGTCGCGCAACATCTAGGCCATTTAATGATGGAGTCGCCCAGCCCTATGCCCGAGTCGGCCGGTACAACGACCCCGGATAGTCGTGCTGATATCAAGGGCAAGGGTAAGGCAAGAGCTAACGATGATGGGACGCAACAGGCGCCAGCGCCAGTGACCTCGCTGTCTTTGCCATCGCTACCGACCTCGTCACTTTGGACGTACGATGCTAGAGACATGCGCTACAAAATCAACTGGCAATGGTTATATGCTATGAGGCGGCGGCTGGAGTACAACTGGGAGACAGGAAAGTTCACAAATTTCCAGTTCCCTCACCCAAACCACCCCGAAGAAGGTCACGGCGAGTGCGTATATAGTCTGCAGTTCAACTCGGAATATCTTGTAAGCGGGAGCCGGGATCAGACTATTCGCATATGGAACATGCAAACACGTCGTCTCGTGCGACAACCCCTCCGAGGTCACGTTGGCTCAGTGCTGTGCTTACAGTTTGAGTCTGATCCTGAGGATGATTTGATCGTGTCGGGCAGCAGTGATTCGAACGTTATTCTTTGGAAATTCTCTACGGGTCAACCGATCCAGTGGCTGAGGAAGGCGCATACTGAGTCTGTATTGAACGTCAAGTTCGATAAGCGGATTCTTGTTACCTGCTCCAAGGATAAGACCATCAAGATCTTCAACCGAACCCCGCTACGTGCAGGCGACGTGGGTTACGGCCACATTAACGGTGTTAGCCCTGTACCGATAAACATTCGCCATCCGGACCATGAGGATTTTGCCTTGAGCCTGCTACCTATCAAGCCACCTTACACACAAATCGGTTGCTTAGAAGGGCATGGTGCAGCTGTGAATGCTGTGCAAATATGCGGCAACGAAATTGTGTCGGCAAGCGGTGATAGGCATATCAAGGTTTGGGATTGGCCTCAGCAGACCTGTCGTCGGACGTTCCTTGGCCATAATAAAGGCATCGCATGTGTCCAATACGACGGCCGGCGCATCGTAAGCGGTAGCAGTGATAACGAAGTCAAGGTTTTCGACCGGGAGACGGGCTTAGAGGTAGCGAGCCTTCGCGCCCACACCAATCTCGTGCGTACTGTCCAGGCGGGCTTCGCAGATCTCCCGTACAGCGCTGAAGAAGACCGTCAAACTGCCCGGGAGATTGACCAGGAGTATTTCAGAGCGGTCGAGTCTGGCCGGTTAGGCGATACACACAACGCTCGGGGCAAGTCCCTGAATGCTGGCAGCCGTAGGCCAGAAGACATTACCGCTTATGGTGCGAAGTTGCCTCCTGGTGGCGGCGGCGGTCCCTACGGAAGGATTGTATCGGGGTCCTACGACCAAACCATCATCATCTGGCGTAGAGATAAGGAAGGCGTCTGGAGGAGTGCCCATACTCTCCGTCAAGAGGATGCAGCCGCTGCTGCATTGCGACAATCGGCAGCCACCCGCGCGCCATCGCTTTCATCGGGCGGACCTCAGCCTATGGTTATGAGAGCTACACCAGCAAGACCGCTACCTCCTGCCAGTGCACCTCCGACCATACAACAGACACCAAACGCTATACACGTCGAACATCCTATCCACGCCACTCTGACCGCTCAGACTAACACGTCCTATACTCGGATGATCGATCTGACTGTTCCTCAAGGCCCTGTCGCGCTTCAGAGTGCTCTTCTCAACTTCCCAACCATTTTGACATACCACAGTCACATGCAGACAGCTATAGATCGCGAACCCAATCCTGCAAACAGGTCGCAGCTTAGGCAGGTTGTCGCAACAGCGCTGGTACGGGCTCAAGTTGCTCAAAATCGTATACGGGAATCCGCAGCTGATCAATCGATGTCTATGACTGCGCAACAGTCCGCACAATCATCGTCATCGAGCTCTGCGCGATCCATAACACCCACAGCGCAACACACCCTCGGCGGTTCAGGTCCGCCCAGCTCGGCAGCACCTCCCAGTGCAGCTTCCTCGTCCACCGCAGTCCCGCCACCCACCACGCAGCAAAGTTCGTCCTCACGCCTGAGCGCCATGCTGCAAGGCCGCAGTCGTTCGAGAAACCAAGCATCGGGCAGTCGATCTGCTGTAGCTGCCCCAGGTTCGACAGTACCGAGTAGCTCATCAAGCATGGCTACCACTAGCTCAACTTCTGCCGGACCGCCCACTGTGGCCAGCGGGACACCTCAACATGCGACGGCTTTGCAGCAGGCGCAGGCACAGGCACAACAGCAGGCTACCGCAGGAACCTCGTCCACTCAGCCAGTAATGACCGTAGCTGCTGCGTTGTCCGCGGCTGCACCGGCACCTGCACCAGCACAACATCACCCGCATATTACCCCAGCAGACCAGAATCCGCGGGTCTTCAAGCTGCAATTCGATGCTCGCCGAATCATTTGCTGCAGCCAAACGTCAACCATCGTGGGCTGGGACTTCTACAACGGAGACCCTGAGCTTGAAGAGGCGTGCCGCTTCTTTGGTCCAGTAGAGTAACTTTGTCCAGTGGGATAGTTGTGGGCTATGTGTTTACACCATGACAGATTTGTATTAGTATACAGCGATGTGCCTGGCTAGGACTACGCCGGCATTGCTGTGCATGGGCAGCTGTATTATGGAGGTGAGAAGCATTATGGAGGTGGAACGAGCCTTGGTTTTCACAAGCGCATGAATTTGTATTGATAAAATAATTAGTATGCTAGACTCGCTACGACTGGAATGAACTCAATGACACTTCGATTTGGCTTTTACTCTTTTCACTGCAAACACCGCGATATCACCACGGTCCTCTCTAGGTGACGTACATGGAAGTAGAGCAGTAATAAATGGATTGCTTTGGTATGCGAACTTATCGCCAGCCCCCCTTTCCCCTGAAGTACTTCTGCATGCTTTTGAGCATGTTCCCGCTCCAAATGATTGCAAACCACACGTGAATGAAAGCGCTTTTGTTATTATCCGAAGCAGATGCGACTTCTGATGGGAACAAAAACGATCAGGGCCTCCCTCCCATCCTCCAAACGCCAAAACGCAGCATAATTCAAGAACCGCCATCGCCAAACTGGTCAAATGGCCTGACCCGCCGAGGAGCTTCATCATATCGCTGCTCCTCCCGCCATCTTCTTCTGGCCAGGTCACCGCGCAGCCTCCTGGACCTTGCCGGCGACCTCGGGCGGCTCGTCGATGAACTCGGGGACCTCGTCCTAGGAAGTCGGGGACGCCGCCGGCGTCGACGCCCAGGCCGCCCTCGGCCTCCATCTCGGCGCCGAGCATCTCGAGCTCGGCGTCGAGCTCGGCCTCGTCGACGTCGTCGGGGACGTCGTAGCCGCGGCTGAGGGACTCCTGAATCTCGTTGCCGACGTCCATGAGGTCGGCCATCTCGTCCTGGAGGCGCTCGATCTTGTCGAGGTCGACCTTGCCGTACTGCTTCTTGAGCTCCTTGTTGGTCGTCTTGAGCGCGTCGACGGTGGCCATGACGCCCTTCATGTTGTCCTGCATCATCTGCGTCTGCTCGAGGTTCCAGCTTTGGCTCGTCTGCTGGTCGCGCGCCTGCTCCAGCCCGCGCCGCTTCTTGAGCAGGTCCAGCGCGCGCCGCTTGATCGCCTGCTTGCCTGGGCCCTCGCGCAGCTTCGACAGCTTCTCGTTGTATTTGGCCAGCTCGTTGTTGATCTCGGCGATCCGCACGTCGATCTTGCCGGCCCGGTTGTCGTGGCTGTCAATGACGTTCTGGAGCGAGACCTTGGGCGCTTTGGCGCCGCTGCCGAAGAGGCGGTTCATGGTCGCTGTTGTTGGGTTTCGGGCCTTTGGGATGGTGGCAACTCGTCAGTGAAGTTCTCCTGGTTGTCGCAGTTGCATCGCAGGTTTGTTCCGCGATGTCGTGGCTTAAGGACACCCCAAATCGTTACTGTTGGCAGCCTGGGCGTTTTAGGTGGCAAGTTAAGATCGAGAGACAAGGTGGGATGTACTGATTGATTGATGCGGCTCCCGCAATGACGAAGCTTGGCGTTGGAGCGGTAGACGGTCTCTTATCTTATCAAGAGGTTGGGCTGCTTACCTAAGCGTTCTTTCAACTTCACGACCCCTTTTCTTATTAGTTGCAATGCATGTAACGTGCCAATTTAGACTACAAAACAGCATTCCGATTTTTTTATTCGCTGGTCTCTCTGGCCCAGCCCAAAACTATGCGTGTTCTCAAACTTGCGATGTCAGTGGCGTTACAAATTCCTAGTAGTGGTGAGGATCACCGAAACAGGTTGTTCTGAAGGGAAGGAGGATCATAGTCTCAGAGGTTCGATGCAAACATATGATCTATCTATATATATGTGCCATATTGCTATGGCACTCGGTATCAATCGAAGGCTAGCCGCCGTTCGGCCGATAGTGTAAGGTCCTTGACGTTGTCATCCTGTGCTTCCCCTTTCCCCTTCCCCCTACCCCCTGCTTCCGAAATACAGCCCTGCCGCAACGTCGGGCTTCCTCGGAGTGTTGAATGGCACCCCATCCCTTCATCCCAGACTTGGACGATTAGAAGCAATATGCTTCCCACAACACCCACGTCCTGGTGGGCTTCTCGTATCACACCCATCCGGGCATGTCTCAATTCTTGTAACTTGGTACGAACTATCGCATCGATATACGTCTTTTCCACTAAGTGCATAGGATCAATGTGTGTTAGTAGTTCGACCCTATACAGTAGCCAGTAGAAATGACTGGTTGCCATGCGCAAGGACTGACTTACACGCAGTACTTCAGGCCTATAGGCACAATCTGATAGCTGCATAGCCACGGGCTGTTGGTCTTTATCTGATGGCCCAGATGCTTGGCCCAGCAAGCATTTGACACAACAGTCTACTGAACCCAGGGCGCGTGTAGTGACCATCTCGGTCTGGATTCAGTTGCAAACTCATGGCTGCCCTATGTATATAATAACACAAACAGCAACCACAGAGTGATCCAGATAAAGCTGCAGCAGCTACCGTAAAAGGTTGAAGATCTATATGGAGCAATGAAAAGTACGATCTCAGCTTTACATTAACACCGCTTAGGTATGTAATTACTATTGACCCCTGTACAACGACGTAGCAAAATCTTCTGGCTTCGAGATTACTTGACACCAGTGTCTTGACATGAATGAAAGCGTTATCAATGTCTGCCTTTTTACAGGGAACACGACAAAACTCGGGTCGGACACCATGGAGATCGTACTGCCCGTCATACATGTACAAAACAGCTGCAAGCGCAAAGATGGTCCTTAGAAGGAGAGGCCTACTCTTTTACGAATTCTAGGCTGGAAAAGCATTATCCTATTAAGAAGTATCAAGCTTGATTTTGCTCCTGGCTATGGGCTCACGTTTTGTACACGGTGAGTTCACGTGTGTATTTCCCTAATTTCATAGTGAGAGAGGCAATGTTTTAGGATTCGTTTGCTCACGTTTATGAGTCTGGACGCCAAAAGGAAAGGCACAAAAAGAAAACGACCGTATTCGTTGCTGAATAAAAGAGAAGGGGAAAAAAGAAAAAGAAAAGTAATGTTACAGGGGAGTTTCGAACAGAGGCCCGAAAGGATCACCGGTTGCCAGTTTATTACCAGCACTCAACGCAGCTCCAGTAGCCTACTTTGAGCCCAGTACTCTGCCAAACATCCCACTGCACCACTAGGAAATCCTTGTGTCATTTGGGCTTATGGACCCTAGCCTGCCTCCTCAAATGACTATGGATGTATCCTCCTATTGGATAGCACCTCTGGCAGCACTTGTGCCTTTTCCAGTGATACCACCGAACTTACTACATGACACTGACCAGAAGCAGCCCTAGTGTTCATCCTCATCTGGAGTCCTATCTGCGCATCACCTCGTATATGCTAATCCTCACCTCCATATTCAACATGTTCTGCTGCCATCCTCTCTTTCCCCAACTTCCAATATCTTGAGACTGTGGCACATGGCGGCCAAGAATGCTTCACCTCGTTCGGTGATTCGCGGCGGTTGAATGCAATCTCTTGCTGCTCCCAGTGCTCGCGCACGAAGATTGAACTTGGTTGCAAACAAGGTCCTCCGAAAGGTTGTCAATTCGTCCGGTGAATTCCGGGTGAAGCTAAGGCGAGCCCTTTAGCAGCATGCCGCTATTACCCATGGCCTCTGGATATCTAATAGAGATGGATGAGGAAGAGATCTCGGTTGGGTAAGAGTTGAGGACGGAGTAGATTCAATTAGACAAAAATAAAGAATAACGGGAGTTCAGTTAGACCAGAGTTGTTAAGGAAAAAAACTCAATCTTCCGTCTTAGTCCAGTCGTAGAAAAGTGCATTTTACACACATTAGATGAAACATAAATTCCTTTATATCCTAGAAATAGATTAATTAGAGTACTTACCAGCTATTTCGCTAAGAAAGGAAATATACATAGGTACCTATATATAGATACGTGTAACATGTTCATGCTCCTACTATAATTACACACTAATGGATCACTTAATAAGATATGAACTTGGTCTCCAGAATCAGCGACTCCCAATTTGCGACGGAACGTCAAGTGTGTACCAGTAGAAACGGCTAGGCTGCTATTATAACCAGAAGTCTTATTGTTTACAGTCGATATTGACAGTCAAGATAGACAACCAACACTTGCCCACGACTTTCTGAACTCCTCTAAGCGTTGGTCTTGATCCTGTGCCATCTCATGCAGACTGCGAGAAAGAGAGCGACTGCCACCGCCCCTGTGGCCGTGTAGAAGATATTCTGCACAGCCTGAGCCATGATGGTATATACTTCCACCGTCACTGGCGCAGGCAAAGTCTCCAAGACCTCCGGTGGTAGGGACCCCTGTGCAATGTCCGTCATCTGGGCCTCGCTCAGTGAGCCTCGCAGATGCTGCAGTCCAGCACGTACGCGCATGTTCAGCAACGAGCCCCCGAGAACGAGTCCCAGTGTCCCGCCGAGCAGCTGCATCATCAGCGCGATGGAGACAGTCAGGGGTTGGAGATGTTCTGCCACCCAGCTTTGGGAGAAGACCACGGCCAGCGTCTGGGCTGTCCCGAACCCGAACCCCGAGATCATCGTCAGGAGAGACGCCTTCAAGCGTGACGTGTTCTGGTCCAGCGTGGTCAGCACTGCACTCCCAACCAGGGCCAGCGTGACTCCTGTCAGAATGATGGTGTTCGCATAAGTCACGAACTCGGTGCTGACGCCCGTCGCGAGGCTTGCAACCCCGGATGTGATGAAGAACGCCAACAGACAGACGCCCGTGTCGAATGAAGAGAGCCCATGGACAGACTTATGGCATCTCGGTTAGTATTCCGGCGAGTATGGGTGAAGTAGGAATGTGAGTCACGCACCTGGAAGTAAGTTGAGAGATAATAATACACGCCATACATGGCAAACATCGTGAAGAACCCGAATCCTAGGAGGAGAGACATATCTCTGCTGAATATCCCGCGAGGCAAGAGCCTATTGTCAGGATGGGGATGTGTACGCTGCTGGAGTATGAATATCGGCAACGCCACCGTAGCCACCGCGAACAGCACGATAACGGGGGTTGAGTTCCATCGTCCATTCTGCGTAGCCATCTGCAAAGCAAGCAAGACGCAGACACTGCAGACGAGGAAAAGACCGAATCCCAGAAAGTCGAAGCGGCAGAAGTGCTGCCAGGCGGACAAGTGGTCGCTTGGGCGAGCTGGTTGCTGAAAGGGGTATATGAAGACCATCGACATGACGGCGCCGAAAATGGTCAGAGCAAAGACCCAACGGTAGTCGATATTGGTCTCGAAGAATCCGCCTAGGAGCGACCCGAAGGCAAGGCTCATGGCATCCACGCCGACGCAGCCAGCCATGTACAACAGTCTCTCGTCCGGTGAGGTGATGGATATGAGGATCGTAGCGCAAAGTGGGAAACCCAGCGCGATGCCGAGGCCGGTGATGGCACGGCCTAGGATGAATACGGCAGCCGAGTTGGCTATAATGCACAGTATGGAGCCGACTAGATCGCGGAGAAGAATAACGAAGCTTCATCAGTTATTCGAAAGCCAAAAATGCCTGGTCCAGTGGAGTCTTACCGATGAGAAACATGCCGTCAATAACCACAAGCA
This sequence comes from Apiospora phragmitis, assembly GCF_038363925.1. NCBI lineage: Eukaryota > Fungi > Ascomycota > Sordariomycetes > Amphisphaeriales > Apiosporaceae > Apiospora > Apiospora phragmitis. The sequence continues at coordinate 3,051,206 of NW_027117400.1, read as the reverse complement.
TACGTATATTGGCTACTGCCGCGAGACGCCCAAATCCTATCGCCAGGCATGCCTGAGGGAAGAAGTAGGCGGCACTGAACCAGGCGATGAGATCGAGCGCATCGAATTGGCGACTGAGAGCGGGGACAATGGTTGCTATATCGAAGCCCCTGAGTCAGATGGTGCGTATCACTCACACGCTTTGTCGGGAGTTGATTTCATACTTATCACGGAGTCGTCAAATCCTTTCTAGAATGCGACCAGAAGTAAGCATGAAAGTCCAGAGTAAACTACGAAAACGGGTACTTACGAAGAACCAAGCTATTAGGATACCGACGAAGACCAATCTTCTTCTACTGTCCTTGTAAAGAGGTAGCTTCTCCTCCTCTCTTGGTCGCAACTTCTCCTCAATCGAAAGGGCTACCAGTGTGACTGCTCGTTGGCACAAGGGGTTTGGAAGGCCGCTGTTGTCCGTGGTCGAGGGGGGCACGGCGGTCCCAGCAACATAACTCTTCTCGGTGAGTTGGCAGCTTGTATGCTCACTGCCAACAGAGGAGACATTGGTAGGTTGGTTCATTGCCATCCTTGCTGGAGGATCATGGAGGTTCCGAGCAACACTCGATTGAAGTACCCCGAAGTCACAAGGGGCCAAGGGAGGTCATATACTTGGTCCTGTTCTCACATACTTACTAATACCCAGTTCCTTCTGGCAAAAGAAAAAGAGAATTAATTTCGACTTTCTACTGTCGGTCGCTCTAGTCCCGAATTGATATGAAAGAGTCTCTGCTAAACCTGTAGTCTGTCACGTAGGGTCGGCATCGGGATAGGAAGACTGCCGAGCAAACAGAGAAGTAACTCATTTCCATGTATACGAGGTTATTGCTGAGCAATCAACACATGTTCGAAGGCGCCGCCATGATACACAAAGAGCCGCTAAGGCTGGCTACAGCTTGCGCGAGTGAAAACACATGAACTCCCGAGAACTCGTGGTACATCGACAATAGGTTAACAGAAGCAAACCACTTTTGTACCTCCTCAGGGCAGCGGCTCAGAGCCCCTTCTGGAAAGACTTTGCGATTCTGAGTCACACAACTTTGGCCCAGATCATGTTATCATACTTATACGAGTGATTGGGTGCATATGTTCCATAATATATGAGTGTCAATGGAAGAATATTGCCAATCTTGTTTATGGTATTGAAATCGCCAATAGACAACTTGTCTCTGGTAACGGGCTCAAGCATGTCCTGGATCAGAAGCTGAGTTCAATCCTCTATGATGTCTTGTACGAATCCTCTGTTTCCTATGTCTTACTATACGAAGCTTATCATTTCGGCAGTCCTGTAGAAGAGTCCTGGACGCCAACTAAGATAGGATTGTCACATCAGAGTTGAAAAGAAGCTGCCGACGTCCCTAGGCGATAATTACGGTCACACAAGTACAATTCCGTAAGCCCGTCACGCGAAACCATCGTGTCCTGTGAGAGCTAGCCAGATATCTGGCGATGGCAAGCGAAGCTTGTCATTCATTGGTTCCACGGACGTTTACCGCTCGTGAGACTATGTCTATATGGGGGTATCAAGGTAACATGGAGATCTTGACGGTGTTGGCTAGCTCGAATACTTGGTACAAGTTGTCCACGACGCTCTGTATTCCAGGGTACATGGTACGCAGGATCGATCATCCGATCTTGCAGTTCTCTGAAGAGATATGATACGTTGCACAGCTACCACTTTGCCCGAAAGTGTGGTGTCACCATTTCTTTGTGCGCTCACCCAGTTTGGCGAGTTTCTGCATCTGGATGACCGCAGGAACGGTCTTTTGTGTGACATGTTACTCAATATACGTCTGGATGTTGGCAGTCAAGCAATAGACCGGATGCACTCTGGGTCAGAAGGAAGGACAATAGGTTGGAAAATGAGATATTAAAAATCCAATCCCATGTGGTGAAGTTTGCTATACATGCTTCTATCACGAAATATGTAAGTTGCCCAATGCTTGGGATGCCGATATTACTGGGTAAGAGTATAGAAAAGAGAGAATAACCACCAAACCGCAAATTCCCTATAGTATTATTTACCACGTTGCTACTAGTGAGCATCACAGCAAAAAAAGCACCATGCAGGTTCTTCGAGTATGGCTATGCACTATGTCTTAGCCAGCACTTTCAAGGGGCTCGATGATTTAATACAGCATCAAACAGTCAATGCTCCAAACACCTAGATAGGGCACTTGCCGACCGAAACAAAAGCTTACTCCCTTGTCCCGGAAGAATGTCGTTTTGATAATATGAGCGAGGGACCTGGAGAGACCGGAGCAACTAGATGGCCGGATATGGGACCGCTTAGTCCTTTGGATCAGATACTGTGGTTAATAGGGGCTGTAGGAATCTTGGAATCCTGGGATCTCGGAATCTACGCCACATGATCACTTGAAATAGCCCAGCACGCAATGATGGAGACTGAACCAATTGATCATGATGAAATCAAATATTGGTAAAGTAACAACTTTGACATGGCAGACAACGCAGCATTTCCTAACCTTGTTGCATCTTATGATAACTCGGCTGAGACCCCTCCCCTTTGGAATAGACAGTGGGTAATTCTAGGTGTTACAATCGCTCTTATTGTAAGCAAATATATCTCCAAATTTACATAGGTTGAAGCTGTATCTAACAAGTCCTCAAACATATCGAATTCTGGGTCTTTGTGGCCTTGCGTTTCTATACCAGATTATATATCCAGCATGTTGGGGGCTGCGATGACCTCTCAGTGATGCTTCTCGTGGTATACTTTACTGACTGTCGCAAGGGCGATAGAAGTCTCCTAAATGCATCCAGCACCGGCATTACGAGTTTAACTTGAGTCAAAAACATAGGTATTGACAAAACGATCTATCTCATGCTTGGTAGCGTATGGGTAATCTCGCTCTGCCGTCTGGCCAGCATAGTCCACCTCCGAGAGGACCCCTATCCGGCGCTTGACTCGACCCGGTATGCGCATGCGAGCATCCTTCTTGGTGAGGAAAAGGAAACGGTCAAATTTTCGTCATGATATCTATTAAAATGCAATCCTTGAGGAAGATCATATATCTTGCCGCTTGGTGAATAGTAAAGCACTGTGTAAATGACGATACCTACAGGGTCTATCCTACCACCAATAAGAAGAGAGTCTACCGCTAAGACAAACTTCAAAGCTTAATGACCTTCAGCGTCAGCATATATCTAAATCCGACAACTACTCATTAAGTAATCACGAATGTGAAACCTTTAGCTGTCCAGATACAATCGTATCTTGGTACGTTATCGAGTGATCATCTCCATCTATACCCAAAGCAGATGACCTCCGGCGGCAACCATCGAATGGTCGTATCGCTCCGACGGACCCACTGGCCGCCGGAGAACCCCATGCCAAATGACGCACAAGATTCCCTCAGGCCTCGCGCGACAACTCCTTCTCAGTATGTAACAACTCTCCTTGTGGCACTTTGCCAATTACACCAGAGGTAATCTGGTGACGGCCTCTCTTGGATCAGCAGCAATGGCCGTCTTCCTCTGGCCGCGCGCCCTCAAGCATGTCTCGCCCACGCGCTACCTGTGGCTCTTCCCGCTCGCGGCGGGGCTCTCGTGGTTCAGCACCATTAGCATCCTGCTGGCGCGCTGGCTCGCCCTGGGCCAGCCGCGCTACCCGGGCCAGGTGAACCCGGACGTGCCCTTCATCAGCGACATCGCGGCTTTCACCTTCAAGCCCGTCTTCGTCGCCGGCTGCACCGTGGCCGGGCTGAGCTTCGCGGGCACCATGTTCGCCGTGCACCACGTGCGCTACGCGCGCGCCTTCTACGGCCTCGTCGACGACGTCGCCTGGCGCCAGAACACGAGCGCCTGCGCGCTGGTCGCGGGCCTCGCTGCCGCGGTGTCGCTGTTCTTCCTGAGCGTCTTCGATACCGTCGATGCCCACGTGCGCCACCAGTACTTGCTCATGGGCACCTTTGGCGGGCTCGGGTTGAGCGCCGTGCTGACGGCCGCGGTCTGGTGGGACCAGACTTGGGGCCCTGCCAAGTTTGCCGGATTGCGGAGGTGGTTCGTACATGCCCCGGAACGACCCCGTCGAAACCACGCACAGTGAAGAGATCAGCCAGGCTAACATCGTACGACAGGTGTCTCGTCAATACGTGCTTGATGGCTTGTCAAGTCGCGGTCGGTTTGTCGTTTGTTGTTCTGATGTACTCGGGTCGGTATAAACCTGCTGGCTTTCTAGAATGGACCTTGACGTACCTGGGTTCTTTCTGGCTATTGTCATTTGTTGGATACACGAGGTAAGCACTGGCGCTCTGATAGATACTACCTGGTATGCGTGGCTGTCGAGACTCACATCGAGATACCCAGATTTCGGGAGGGCATTGACCCCCAGACTCCCAGTGACACGGAACGGCGACCACTGCTTGCTTAGAGTTGAAGTATCGCAGCATTCCGTAAATTCGGTAAGAATCATCGATTGTATGTGTATCGCTTCACGGGTTAATGAAGGTCAAATTGAATCTGGCGATTCGGATCCGCCAAAGCATCATAACTGAGAGAGTGGACGTTTGGATACGGCATATCTGCCGATAACTGCATTGCAAGGCTGATACTGTGAGTGTCAAAATTGATATTCCCAATTTCCCCCAGCGTAGCAGTCGCTGTTCATGCTCTAAAAAAAGCCCTAAGGCTTCTGAATCACGTAACTGAAATGTATTACTCAAGGTGATCGTTATGTGAAGAAGCCTAGGCTACATACCTCTGATTGTAGCTCTGTTCTTCACCTACCTACCTAGCAACAACCACAAATTCGTTGCACCAAGTGATTTTATTTGAAATGTACTGTGGCTTTCAGCTACTTCCAATTTACCACCACTTGTTCCGTTGCTCTTTATCCCATCATAACCAATCCTGGAGTCAATTCACTTTCCCAGACCACACAAAAGTTCCTTCTTCGGCGAATTTCACGACCATAAATGATCCCTCTTTAAGTTCATGATCATGGAGGCGTCTCCTGTCGGATTCCTCGATCTCCCTCGAGAGATCCGCAACGAGATCTATTCTCTCCTCTTATGCGGCCCCCGACATCTCCAGGCCACATTCACCTACCCCTATGCCTATGCCACGAGTCCTGGCGGTGGAAAAAGCCTACATCTGGCAATACTACGTGCAAATCGACAGATTGGCGATGAGGCTAGGGAGGTCTTCTACAAGACCAACCGGTTTGTTCGAGTCAGTATCCGTCTTGAAGGGCCGAGTTTGCGTGCTCTCATGGCCGGGTTCGCCTCAAATTACTTACCCTTACCCATGATCGTTCAACGCCGTTCTGCCATCGGCGCCTTCAAGGGATTCATCATGAGCTACAAGCTCTCACAAACCAACCCCCCTCAAAAGGTCATTCATCGACACGAACTCATCATCCTCCACCGCGATCTTCACGTGCTTTGCCTCTGCTTGGAAACTGCCACTATCTTGTCCGATAACTTCGGAGACTATACCATGCATTCAATTACCCTCCATAACCCTGTCAAGAGCATGGATAATTCTTATCCAACCATTGATCAACAGGAGGCGCTCCTAAGCCCATTCGCTAAGCTCCGCGGATTCCAGCATGTCTATATTAAGGGCCACGTGAAGTTTTGTCTGGCAACACAGATCATGACGCAGGTCCAGGTGAAGCCGGAGACCAACAAAGAAGTAATTCTGGAGGACCTACTCCACTATGAGCAACTTGGGCACGAGTACCTCCGACAGAAGCTCTTGGATAAGAGCTGCGAGGCTTGGGCCGGAGCATGCAAGAAGATTGATATCCTTGGACATCCAGATGCCACATATGGTCGCTGCTTGGCACAGGCTACCAGACCGTGGTTCAACCGAGTGGGAGAACTGTTTTTCGAACTCAACCGCAAGCTGTGGGCGAATGTCATTTGCATCATGGAGTCTAATTTGGACGACCCTAAACTTGTCAGAAATCTCGCAGACTCGGCCCTTGAAGGCCTTGGCCATGCGCTGAGGAGGGGGGCGTTCTGGAGGGGAGCCTTCCTAACCGCAGACTGGAGACCCAGCACTGAGCAGAAGGCGGACATGTTACGGCAAAAGGCCAGAGTTTGCCGATTGAGCCAACGCTTCCGGAAAGCGCTGAGAAAGATCAAACAGGCTGAAGAGCTTTGGCCTGGCGATCCCGACATTCGCGAGGAGAGGTTTGCGGTGGAATGGACGCTGTGTTGGGCGAACTTCACAGTCGGAGAGCCAGAGTCAGCCTCGGAACAAGTGTAGGCTTGAACCTGGTTCAACCGGCCAAGCAGAAAGAAAGTGATCATGGCCTAGTGTAATGCGGCCATTGACGCCCCCAGGAATATCGCGAGGAGGAAAGCCAAAGATGGGGCCAGTACTATGATAGAGATATGTCGGATTGAGTGATATTCAGTCATTCCTTTGAGCCATAATATGTTCCAACACAGGGTTCTAGAAGTGCCGCAGCTGTTACTAACATGTACCTACCTCCTAACTACCAGCCTGCCCATCGCTACTCAGTTGATCCACCAAAATCTATTACGTCGCCAGCTATCCCGTTGCCAGCTACCCACCCCATTGGCAACTGTGCAGTCGTTAGTTATTCCACCTCTTTATCTGCCACCGTGAACTAAGATTATGCGAGCACACAGGCCCACAAGTATTGTAGATGTGCCAAATGTACCATGTAATCCTCGCCACTATCTTTGTCATAATGGAAACAGGATCTCCTTCAGCTGCTTGAAGTGCCGATCCAGCGGAGCCACACTCCCCACGTCCACGTCGTGAATGACGAGGATGGGGTGATATGCGATTCGCGACGTCGAGTGGTTCTCGTCGCCTCCGCCAAGCGCCTCCTCCACCGCACGCCGCCGCTTCGCGTACGCGGGCTCTTGCAAGTGCCATACCACTCTGAACCCGGCCGTGTTGGGCGGCTCCCCACCCTCACCATCACGATCGTCGAGCTCGGAGCTGGTGACGTCCTGGCCATCGTAGCTCACCCGGAACTGTCGGAAGACGGACAGCAGCAGGTCCTGCATCCGCAGCGCCTGGCCGGCCGCCTCGAGCTGCAGCCAATGGAGCGGCATCCCACCCTGCATGGGCAGCAGGACGTCGGCGACGGCGACGGGCGGCTGGTGGACTAGCATGCGGCGCCAGCTGGCGGTGGGGTGCCCAAAGGCGTGCCGCTTGGTCCAGAGGCGCGGCCACTGCGGGAGCTGGTAGATGATGGGGTTCGTGCTGCGGGGCTGATCCAGGACCGGCGCCTGTGCGGTCACGACGTCCGACTTGGCCCAGACGACGCCGCGCTCGCCGGGGCGGCGGGCCGTCAGGAGGTCGTCGAAGAAGAAGGGGAAGGCCCTGGACAGGAACGGGTTGGGCCGGGCGTCGCGGACGGCGGCGGCGGACTCGTCGGGCTGCAGGAAGAGCGTTTTCTGGAGGCGCGGCGAGGTCGCGATGGCGTCGCGCCAGCGCCGGCTCACGCGCTGGGCGGACACGAGGAGGGTCTGCTCGTCGACGCACAAGAGGATGGACTGAAGGAGCTCGGGGGTCTTCAGCGGGCTGGGTGATGGACTAGTAGATGGCATTCTGAGTAGTTCAGTATTGATGTTGTCTTGTTTTCTTTTCATGCATTTAAGTTTAGATCTGATTCCCCTCAAGGGGGTCCAACTGCTTCGCAACTTCATGGGCATATCTACTTGTTGGGAGGACATTGAATATAGCATATACCAAGATCGTGTTTTGATGATTATGATTGAATATGTGATCTCTCCGACTCTGATCTGTCAATACTAAGCCAGACATTGGCTTTTTGCAGTTTGACAGGCACCTTGATGGGCAACTGTGAGCGAGCATGATTGAGCGAGTAGTCTTGGTGTTGAATTCTGCGGCTCTTCTCTGAGAAGCCAACTTTGGTGTCTTTACCTAACCCCCCGAGCGAGATAATGTAGTGACCCAAAGTACACCGTTTTGACTGTTTTGTTGACTGTCTACGCTGGGAGGAATGAGAAAAGGGGTTGTTCGGTTGCAAAACTCTCATCATCGTGACATTTGCATGCCTTATTTCGGATATGGCGCAAATTCCAATTCCAGGTCGGGTAATCAACCCAAGAGTTGCAAGTTAAGTCTCAAAGAGCTGAATCTTTCCTGTAAGGTGTTCCATATTGCAAGGGGCAGACCGTGAGGCTGATTCCCCAAGCCACGCCCCCAATTCAGGCTGTGCCCGGCTGCCGGTGAGTCCCACGCCAGTTCACCTGCAGCATATAGGGAGGCAACAAGGTGAGGCAACCATTGCAGGCAGCACTAAGCGGACCAATGCAGAACTCGAAGCTAGGTATCTACACATGCGACCATGGTGGCCATAATATCATAAAAGTGCGACTCGCCCCCCGCGGCGGCCGACAGATCCTAAGCCTCTTCTAAGGGCAGCTGAGCCGGCTTTTCTTGGTAACCAGGAGCAACATACACCCTATCTATCTACAGTCCCTACGGCGCCCCACAGGAAACATAGAGTGAGAAATGGCGTCACGTACGGATTCTGCGTCACAAACACCCGCGCAGGCGCAGGCGCCTCCCCCAGACAGCCTAACGACCGTAACAACCCCTTCGCAACCCTAGGCAAGAGGCCGACATGGAGAGACTCTTTCAGGGTCATCGGCAGAGGGAGACGCACTCCCTCGTTCCAATCACAGGCGGTGCAGGCCGAGCGCGAGGCCCAGCAACCGAAGCGATACCCTCAGATTGTGTCGGTATACAATAGTCTTACTTGGGAAACCCTCCGCGACGACTTCCTGCTGAAAAAGTGGCCGGACGAGGACTACTCTCAGGAGCCGAGCCGAAAGAAAGATCATTGGCAGTTCGAAACCCCTGAAGATTTAACCGACGTGAGTAATCAACCATTTCCTGTGGTGAGGGAAAATTGCACTTTTGCTAATGGAGGGGGCAACAGGATGACTGGCGAGCCATCAAAGAGCTTACCAAGACGAAAAACATCCCGCGGTCGCCTTCGCCAGATTAGGCCGGATTTTCTGATCATATGTTGCTAGGATGCAGGAAGCATGGGATGGGAGGCGTTTCGGGCTGAAAGGGTCAGCGACTGGTCAGCGATGTGCGCACTGTGCCACACTGCATACCATTGGGTCTGCAGGTCCCTCTAAATGGGCTGTTCAAGGCAGCTAGGCAGATTTCCTTGGATATCGATTGTACATTCGGCGTCGTGTCGCGTGGTGGCGGTTATCACAATGGGTACTGAATCATCGCGGTGTAACGAAATCCTCAATTTCTAAACACGTCTTATTACTTATGTAAACAAGTGGCTCAATGGTTTTCGAACACGAGACTTATGTGTAGCAAATGACGGAGGCGCATGAATTTGGGCTTCCAGCAAGGCATCATTGAGCAATACAGAAGTACTGTGGCCTATGTCAATCAGCGCTTGATTTATGCTACATATTCCCCTCCTCCCTCTCATCTTCGGTAGAGTATTGGACTGAAGCTACATCCAAGTTCCCAATTGACCGGTCGGCACTATCTCGAAAGCATGGCCCATATCAAGCTGCCAGAACGGTTGCAAGCTCCGCTGCGTGAAGCGCATACGTTCCCACGGAATGCCATTTCATCCACCATCGATAGCCTTCCATATGCTCTGAATGCGCTAGGGATAAGTTCGATGCGATAAAACCAACGCTATTCGAATCGGATAAGTCACAATGGGAAGTGGTGATCAGAGATTTCTTCCCGGCTGATGGTCGAGGTAAAACAAAAGCAAGCCCCCAAGACGTTATATTGGCCAATACTCACCATCCCAGCTGTCGATAAGTGCAATGCGCACCATCTGTCCGAACTGACAGAATTTCTCGGGATACAAAGGCATACAAGTAGCAGCCCGAGCAGGATACAGGCGAAAAAGAAAGATCCGAAATGCCGTTTCGTGTAAGGCTTACCTATAACCGGCATCGATCATGACACTGAAACCCCTGACTAGGAACCTCTTTGCTGTCAACTCGCGGGCTCCACTCCTCCTCACGTCCGAGATGTTCGGCGAACTCATGACTTATCATCAAGTAATGCCAAGTATCGTGGATTTCATCTCGTTGTTTGGAGAGCAGAGCCAGCCCAACGACCTGAACTTCAGCGGGTTCAGCGCACAGCCAATTGCGACCAAGCCGCTGGACGGCAGAGCAGTCCAAGAGCTCGGCCGAAGCGGCAAGCAGTACCAGCTCTGTTACAACCTCAAATGCGTGAAGCTGAAAACTTCGCATCCAACCGACTTCACTTTTGACGAATGGTCCATCCGTCAGGCTGTTATTCACCACCAGTTTGACGTGGTTGGGGGAAACAGTTTCTGGTTGGTCGTGAAGGGCGGGATGGATCTTGAGCTGCAAAGACGATTTAAAGATCTAATGGGTGATAAAGCTCCGTCTGAGTGCGGCTCATTTGGAACGCCAGAAGAATCTTTTCGCTCTACTCTATTTGCTCACCTCATGTATTGCCTCTGGGCCAGGGAGGATTGGAGGGGGTACATTGCCTGGCTCGAAAGATCTGTCGATCGAGAAGTAAGTCCATCCAGGATCCTTTCGCATCCACATACCGCTGATGCTTATTTGTTCCTCAGAGCCAGTCGGCAGTATGGGGCCGAGCTGCCTACGTCAACGTCTTGAAAAAGTACACGGCTCAAGACATCCAAGAACTCCAGATATGGGAGGAGGCAGCGGGCCAAGCTATTGCGGCACTCGAGGGCAATATCGATGTAATATCGGCCTTGCTGGAGTTCTATGAGGGTGTTGCCAAGGACAAGAACTTCACCGTTCAAGGAGACTGCGCCGGTGCAGTTGCATCGTTTGCAGCTCAAGTCAAAGCTATAAATATCCAATTCGCCATGGAGGTGAAGCGGACTCAAGCCTTAGTAAAAAGTGTTTCGGATCGAAGGGAATTGGTAAGTTATGTTAGAAAGCCGCCAAAGTAGGCAACCAACTGACGAGCCAAATTTCCTAGGTCATTCAGCATCTACAAAGTCAGTCAGCCATCCGCATGGAGAAGGTCAGCCACAGGATGGAGCGAGAGCAGACCATGATGCTTATCATAACAATTGTTACGCTCATCTATCTGCCTGCCACTTTCGTTTCGGTAAGTTGACATTCTAGCACAGTTAGGACGCCCGCTAACTGTGACAGACATTTTTCAGTACGGACATCATCAAGTACCAGGGCGCCGACAGCCCGGGTGGCTCGTTCTCTGAGACGGCAATGGTAAGATGGCTTCAAGTTACCATCCCATTGACCTTTCTCACTGGGCTTGGCGCTTGGGTTGGAAGGAAGGCGTTGCAGAGAGGGTGGGCGAGTGAGAATGAAACCCCGCATATGCGCTCTTACCCTCCCCACGAGATTCAAGGCTGGCATGGTAGGATCAAGCAGCTTCTCATGCCGCCTCGACCGTTGCTGCCTTACAACGAAAAATAGAGAATCACCACAATAATATGGCGTGGTCGTCTGATGGGAGTGTCAGACTTGGCGCGCACAAGGGAGAGCAACACGGTACATGTGTCTGTGGGAGTACTTCATGTAAAGTACCTAACAAGTGTGTTTCAGTACAAATGCGATTCTCAATGATCTCGAAAGAAAAGCCTGATGACTGCTAGTTTGTGTTGTGTCATGTTCATGGGATCTGATTAGACCCCGAAAAGCTGACTTAAGCCTCACGAGAGGGGAACAATGGTTACCTACAGTGTAGCACTGTGCGATGCTGGCCAACCAGAGTAGCAACCCGTTAGCGACCTGTCTCGAGTAAGACAATAATCTAGGGGCTGAAGCGGCAGGAGCCAATGGCACCCCATGAACAGCCGCGCTGGTAGCTGCCCTAGAAGCAGGCTGTAACATATATGTACATCAATTACAACACATATGCATCTGGAAGCGCAAGCAGCGAATGGAACGCGAACGCCGGCATTTATTTGTACATACTGCACTGCCTTCGCGAAAGGATTTTACACTGAATGAGGTAGCTCGCTGCTCGTCGGGATCCTTCGAAGTTGGGGATGGTTAAGGGGGGGCCTGTACGCAGTGGTGAAGTCGCGGCTTAAAATGGACAAACCATGCGGGGCTCACGATCATGAATGAGGCTTGGTGAAAGACCAGGTATAGTGACAGATCATCATGTACTTTGCCTTTTTTGTTGGACTCGAGGTCGGGAGTTGGAGGTACCTATACCGAGTATACCTAAGTAGGAGGTAGGTAGGTATGGTTGATGCTGCAGGCCCTGGGGACTGGGGAGGCTGCAAGACTTGGAGGACAACACAGCTGCTGTACTGAAGTGGCTGCCCCCCAGAACGTCCAAGCTGAATGTGAGTAATAGGGAGAGAATTTGAGTAATAGGTGCCGGGCACGCTGTAGAAGGCTTCCATCAGCTGATTTCTGCAAGTGTCCATCGTTGCTACTGATTACATACCTCTTCTGTCCTCTTGTGGAGTCCAACAAAGTCTGGAATCAACATTAGATTCCCAGCCTGCGATAACTGTTCACTGCGAATCTAATTGAGATTTTGTCAAGCTCATCTCACTCTTGTCGATTAAGTCCTTATCTAGGTACCTTGTCTCACTCCTCCATAACTGCGAACCGCTTGGCGCCCGCTGCATTCCTTATCCCAAGCAACAACCGCAATGGCGGGACAGACCTCAATCCTCGACACCTTCAAGGCAAAATTAAATAGCGAATGGAAATACCGTGCTTGCCACTGGCATAATGCGAAATCCCAAGGGGTTTGTCTTCGACCAGATAGCGAAAATGGAGAATGGGTTACACATTGCTGCACCAAATACTTCTACCACACAGCCGAGATAATCAAGTGGATGCTCCTGATAGATGGGCAAACAGGGCAAACCAACGCTGCTGCGCTGCTAAGCGCTGCGCAAGACAGTGTTTACCATATGCGCAATCAGCCTGGCCGCTTCGGGGCCAGCGATTTGGGCAAGGGCGACCGGCGTTGCTATATTGTCTTTGCCATCCTACTGAATCTCGATTGCGGTTCTTTGATACATACTTTCCAAAGATATGGCATCACTGACGGGAACCTGTCGAATGAGCGACTGTCTAATCTAGATACGCTTAAGGAGGAGCTCCCAGGTTCTGCTTCGGACGTCAACAAATTAGTCAGCAACTTCGACGACATGAGGTTCATGTTCCAGCATGTTGTGATGGACTTGCATACGCCCACAGTCTACTCGGACCGGCAAAAAGGCAGATGGATCAGCCCCTTTTGCAGGCGTCAATTGATCAACAACAAAGGCGGGACAGCCAAGGTGTGGCAGGTTTCGGTACAAGATAGATTCCTGTCGCTGGGACTCCAGGATAGACTGAAGCGTTCAGAGTATAACGACCCTCTGTATGGAAAGGTAATTGCTCCCTGACATCATGCTGCAAAGTGATCATCCCCCGGCTGATATGTGGGCAGTGCTACTCGATGGCCTTGAAGACTTTCACGAGTGAATACAAGCATGTTTTCAATCGAGAGAAGCTAAACTACTCAGCAGTCGAGGGTTTAGCGGGCATGGTCCAATACTTGGGCGAATACGAAGTTGATGAAGAGATTGATGGTCAAGGAGTTGACCGTACATGGAATCTACTCTTGGAATTCGGCGACCTTGATCTGGAAGAGCTGTTCTTCTCTCCAAAAGACCCTCCTGGCGTCTTTGAAACCATTGTTGAATTTTGGGAAGCCCTGTCCAAAGTAGCGGCAGCAGTGGAGAGGATTCACAACCTAGAGGCACACCGAGACCGTGGTGATTCGGTGAGGTATCATGGGTAAGCCTTGTTATTATATGGTAGATGGATGATGCAGCTGACAAGTACAGGTGGCATGCTGATATCAAACCGGACAATATACTACGTGTCCGTGATGAGTTCAAGCTCGCTGATCTTGGCTTTGCTAAATTCAGCTTGAAGGATGAGACTGGCTCAGAGCCTAAAGCAATATTGACAGGTCTCACGGAGACTTATGGTAAGGGGTTTAGTTCATTCCGACAAGTCCGAAGTTAAGCTAACAATTCGTTTCAAATAAAGGAGCTCCAGAGACGGACAGAAGACGCCGTACCCGCGCCGGCGGCACTCTGACTGATTACACTCAGAAAATTGATATTTGGTCGCTGGGGTGTGTGTTCTCTGTTGCTGCCACATGGGTTATACTTGGCCGCCAAGGTGTGTCCGTTTACGAAAAGCTTCGCCAGAATGCCATCAACAAACTGCGCTCCCCTCAATCAGAGAGGCAGCCAACTGCCGCCGACGCTTTCCACGATGGCCATGAGATTCTCAGGGCTGTGACGGATTGGCACAGTCACCTTCGAAGTTCTGTACGAAAATCAGACTCAATAACTCCTAAGATCCTGGATCTTATTGATGACGAGATGCTTCGAAGGGAACCTCAGCAACGAATACCGTCGTGCGAACTGATCTTCAGGTTTGCCGAGGGTATTGCTGCTGCCAGAAGTACTCATGCACTCCAAGCAGACCGGGGAAACTTGAGGCCGCTCAGTGATGACATCAAGAATGCAATACGCCAAGTCGAAGAAGAGGCAGAGCTCCTGACTAACATAGATGGTGAAGGTGACACGGTGAAAGCGCAAATATCTCTGAACCAGGGTGTCGGCGACCGAATATCAGGGGCAATGTTGACGCATAGTAGCCATCAATCTACCAGACGGAACAAGTCGGAGCTCCTGCGACAAGCAAAGAAGAGCATGAGACTTCCTCGCAGAGATCATATTGGTACATCTTCGCATTTGTCGACGAGGATGGGTAAGCCAAGTTTTGCCACGACGCAACCGACGTCTGGCGTTTTTACGAGAGAATTGCGACCAAGCCCTGCCCCGGAAAGGCCAGTCGCACATCCCTGAGAGAGCGGAGGAATGAAAACGCTCCCCAGGCTTCCCTTCCACCGGAAATTGTTATTGGCGAACACCAAGTCGAGTCGCCTGAGTTAATGCCCGACAACAGTCTGGAGGGCCAACCAAAAGAGTACCAACCCTTGGAAGAGGCAACGACACCTAAGATAGAAGCCACTACTCAGAGAGCACATGCAGGCGCCTTGTCAATGCAGGATTCCATAAAAACTCATGGTGATCCTAATGCCGGGTTTGCCCAGGATCAGACGACGCTGAGAAACAAGTCATACATACCCGGTACACCACCCAAGAACAGAACCCGGCCTCAGTCAACAGAGGGATTGGGCGGCCTGTACATTACTACTACGTCTCCGCCATCATCAAGTCAAGGTGAAAGGGTGCCTCGCACTAATACTCGAAACGGATTCGACGGTCTGCCAACGCAGTTTCAGCTTGATCCCAACTGGTCCATTTGCCGCCAACTTGAATCCATTCGGAAAAAGAGCCTTTTGAAACACTTGCTGGGTGGAAACGACAAGTATCTGAGCTCTTTTCTTGTGAATAGAGATATTGTAAGAAATAGCTCCTTGTCACGCATTCTGATTTTTTGATACTGACAACTCGCAAACTTCTAGAAGTTCGTCATTGATAACGGAGGGTCAATGAGACCATATTGGCCAGCCATGAGGATTGCTCTCGAAACCCTTGCAAGCATGATCGGAAGACTTGATAAAGACGGTCTTGATATCGAGTTCACCCTCGGAAAAGGTCATAACACTAGCAATGCTCCTGCGAGAAAATTGTTAGAGAAATTCGACAAGCACGGGACGAAGCACTGAGACCTCAGGATCCTCAGATGGTTCGTACGGATATGGCTATGATTCTCGGCCAAATCTTCCAAGAGTATCTTAAGGATACTTCTAAGCCCATGACGCTCATTGTTTTCACCGATGGCATATGGGAGGGCACCTACTCACTTCAGGATGTGGAAACATCCATCGTCGAATTCCTTCGCGACGACGCTATAAGCAAGAAGTTTTCCAATCTTCGATGGTTCAGCATTGAATTTGTCTCCTTCGGTCAAGCAGGGGTAGGGAGGCTTGAAGGGTTAGATGACGACCTTGAGAGTAAATATAAGATACTGTAAGAGGCCCAAGCTGCTGCTACTCCTTTATGTCGTGCTGACTTTGTATATCCAGGGACGTGATCGACCATGAGCCAGTGTCCGGTGACGTGTACAAAATGATCCTGGGGAGCCTCAATAAAACTTACGACGTGAAGCCAAGCAATGCATCACCCGTGGCCGACACTGCAAGTCTCTCGCCAGGGAGTCCGCATAGCGCTACTGAGTCACCCATGCTTCCACCTTTCTCGAGACAAAATTCAACCTTACGAGGCAATCGACTGAGTAGAATGCTTGGGAGGAACTGAGAATGAGCTTCAGAAGACTCGACCATGCTAGGACTCTCGGTGCCCCAGTATGATACTTATCAGGCGCGTAATTTACGAGGGGTTTGCCGGCTACGAAGGAATCGGAGGTATTCACAGACTTCTTCTACCCGAGGAGAGCACAGATTTTTTGAACCCTTTTCTCGAAGCTCTCTTTGGAGCTACATCACAGATGTACCGTCAGGTCTAGAAAATTTGGCCAATTGGTGGAATTTCGCGGAGAAATGCCTATCTTGGGGAATTATCGACTGTCATTTCTTCGACCCCCATCAGTTCGGTGGCGGGGAATCCCTGCACTCGAGAACGTGGGATTGCCAGACATAAACATGAAGTTTTCCGAGCACCTTTCAAGAGTACTACTAAGACGAAGTGGCCTAATAAACCATGAAGCTCTCGGTCCCCTTGCTAGCTTCCATCCTCGCGAGCACTACCTCGGCCTACTGGCTACCCGAGGCGCTGGAGTGCATCAAAACCTGCGTGGTACCCAAAAACGAAACAGGAACGGACGACACCCCCAATGTCGTGAAGACCGTGGCCGAATGTGGCGATAAGTCTCGTGTGGTATCCGAGAAGGGTATTACATACAATCTATGGACTCCGCTGCAGCTCAAGTCCTTGAGCAATGTCGAGTTCGTTTTCAATGGCAATGTTTCATTGCCCGACAATGTCAGCTACGTCGAATCGGTAGTCGCTGATACCAGTATCTACCCGGGTCGCTGGATCAATTTTCAAGGCAACAATGTCACGTTGGCTGGAAGCGATGATTTAAAAGAGGGGTGGTTCATTGGTAAGTGGCTCTACGAGTTTATCTCGAGCACTGCTTACCAAACAGCTAGGACACGGAGAGCTGTGGTGGCCGGGCGGTGCTGCGAACAGCGTGAACAAGGGGCGGCCGCACTTTTTCTCCTTGAAAGTCGAGTAAGAGGATTCACAAACCAGCCGGCATGGTGATATATCTGCGAAGAACTATGTGTTGTGCAGCTACCTCAGAGCAAGACATCTGAAGATCTGGAAGCCTGTCGCATGGGTCTTCTCGATGGGAGGCAGCCATGTGGGGATGACAGACACTCTAGTTAATGCGCGTTCGGATGATGGATTCCCTTTCAACGCCGGTAGGCGACTATCGCTTTCCCTGCTGCTGCTGATGCATATTATTGACATGCCTTAAGGTGGCATTGACATGTCGGCGAGCCACTCGCTCATCGAAGGCTTCACCATCTACAACGGCGACGACCTGATCAACGTCTCGCCCCCTACGACGAACGTCACCGTCCGGAACATGTACTCGTCGGGGCGGCCACGGCGTCGCCGTGTCCTGCGCCAGCGGGGCCGGGGGCGACTACCTGTTCGAGAATGCCGTAGTGGAGGATTCCCTCATCGGCGCCCGCTTCAAGGGGTCGCTCGGCACGACGTGCGACCTGCACAACGTCACCTGGCGCAACTTCACTGTCCGCAACACGTCGTACCCGATTCACTTCATCGAGAACTACGTCGACCAGGAAAAAGGGATCCCGCCGGGCCGTAACCTCAGTCTGGCCGCGTACGCAATGAATTTCACCTGGGAGAACTTCGTTGGTCGGACGCGTCAGTCTCAAGGATGGTAGCTGTGTCAGCGATCCCTGTTGGAGCGCAACGCTGGGTGAGTATTTCTTCTTCCCGGCCCTATCGTATGTGCCATTAAACTCATAAATATTGTAGGGAGGGCACGGACAAAGGCATTTATCTGCTCTGTGCTGATGAAAACCACTGCAAGGACTTCCGCTTCAGCAATATAGATCTGAAGGCTTACGTAGGTTCCAAGGTTGCCTGATTACTCAAAACAAATATGAAGAGAGCGCCGCATCGCTGACCTTGTAATCAACACAGGATGGAAAACCAGCCAAGATGGAATGCACTAGCTTAAATGGAATATCTGGTATGGGTATTGCATGCACCAACAGCACTATTGTCATGGCTTGAATGAGATGGAAACCAATGTGCTCTCATCCTTCTAGGACAATGGAGGTTTGATTACAGCAGCGTGCCGGCTAGTCTATCTATATCTATAATTTTACAGTCTATCAAAAGAATCTCCAAATCGAGTCCGGGCCCTTCGTCTTCTTGAACGCACTGTACCATCTGCACAGAGGGTACAGTATCGCCAGGGAAGTTGCCCACAGGCCCCAGTATATCCATAGGTTTTCCACCACTACAGCGGGCTGACCCGTGAACGGATCAGTCTTGCCGGTATCGCGGCCGAAAAACCGGGCGAGAACGGCGCCAGCAGAGAACAAGATGAGTTGGTGAACGAGGTAGAAGAACAGGGCGGAAGTGCCGTAGGTAAGGAGGATCGTCAAGCGTTTGGTGACACCAGACGGCAGGGCGCCAAATAGCGCGAGTAGGGAAAGGTTGACCGACATAGTGTAGGCAACGAAGGCGACATCAGGTGGGTACTTGACGACGTAGAAGAACGAAGGGACGGAAGCCAGGTAAGGGTTTCTATCAGGGTGGGCAAAATGTTCGGGCATGTGGAGGCAACCTTCGAACAAGTTGCCAAAACGGAAGATTCTTGTGAAGGCAAAGGCAAGGAAGAAAGCCAGAGCGACCAGAAAAGTCGACGAGTTGAGTCGGGCAGACGATAAGGGGTGGACCTGAACGAGGCGGCCGTACAGCAGCCCCATGATGGCGAAGGAGAGCCAGGCCATGGGGGGAAACACCGACATGATACGGCCCGACATGATGGGCCAGAACCAGATGTCCACTATCGGGTTCCCAGTAGCCGTCATATCCTGAGTGGTGTTGAAACTTTTCTCCGTTTGACAGTGCCCGTGGGTGGGAGACAGCCAGATGTTCCACCACGCAGTGACAGCCGAAAGGGCCAGGAGGATGCCGTTGCTGAAATGCCACGAGATGGCGATGGCGCGAGTTGATGCCTTGTCGCTATTTCGGATGCCTTCCAAGTTACCAACAAGCAACGGCGTCGTCTCGCCGCTCTCATGGCTTTTCTTGAAATAGGCCATAAGGCCATGGGTCGTGGCTGTCTCGATTTTGTCAAGCACAAGCCACAGGATACCGGCGAGAACGTAATCAATGGCCAGGGCGAACAGGACGGCATTAAGGAACCAGATCTTCCCTCCCGTGAATACGACTCCCATCAATACCGTAATGAGGGTTAGAACCGCCGCACGAATGACGAAGTGGCGAAGCATCTGGTACGTCGACCAACCCAGGCGCGTTCTTGACCGGCCGAAGTACACGACCCCCATGCCCAAAAGAAAGGTGAAACCGGGGGCGCAGAGATGCGTGAAGGTTCTGATGACGTAGCCGATGGGACGATTCCATTCAGAGACCGGCGTGCTGTCGCCCTCGGATTCATGCGCTTGGCCGTGGTCCCAGGACCGTATAGCCACGACGGCATGATCCATGGCCATCAGGACCATGAGCGTACCCCGTAACAAGTCGGGGGCAAGCACTCGAGTTATGCCTGCCGCCGGCGCGGAGGTTTTCAATGCGTTGCCATTGCTCGATGGTGCACCACCAGCAGCAGTTCCGTTGCGGTTTTCGCTGCCATTGCTGACGGCCGGCGCGTTTTCCACAGCTGCAGACGACTCAAAGTTCGTCTCCTGGAGGAGACGGTCTCGACGCGCTTCAGCGGTATCGTTATTCGTCCGCATACCGGGCGTATGAGAAATACTCACAACAACCTTTCAGACAATGGAGAGAGTCAAGACGAACACATATAACAAGGCAAAAATGTGATTCATTCTGAGACAGCGAACCAACGGCTTCTTCGGTGATTTCAAAGCAAGGCACGTTACGTAACGCTAGCGACCTAGAGTGGCCCGAACTCATCCCTGCACAGGGCGCCAGGGGCTCTCAAGCAAGAGCTAAGAAGCCATCAATGGTGCTATGGGCTTAATCAGCGCTGCACAAAAAAGGCATCACTGCGTTTGCTGGAGGCCTGGTGAGTGTCACATTGTCAGCGTGGCGTGGCAACTGGTGATTTCTCACCAGAGTCGCTGGTGAAATGCTTCTGACATTGGAGAGCTGATGACATAGTTTCGAAGGGATTCTCCGAAGTCAAATCCGCGATAAACATCGTAGGTTCCTGCGAAGCAATTAATACATGATAAGCCCCTGGATGATTGCAGTGCTGATGTCCATGTGTGAGCTTGCAATTGGTAGACTTGGAGGGTGCTGTTTCTTAATACTTCCCCAGATTCCAGATTCCCGGCTGATGCAGGCTGCAGCTGAGCGGCACCCAAGAACGATGACCGGCTATCTCCGGCTTTGGACCTCCAAAGCTTCCCAAGAGCTTGCCCCCCACCGTCGTGACCTCGGTCAACCTTCAATTGACAACGACCAACAGCTTAACGAGAGACTAGCGACGAACCTACACCGGCCGAAGAACCATTCCTCGGCCACGATGAACTCACAATGGCTTCCGTGCGACCCATGATCCAACTCGCCGCCCGCCAACGGGTGGCCTTGCGCGCCCCCTCTCTACGATGTTATGCGACAGCCTCGGACGTCAAGAATCCGCGACCGGCCTCCAACAACCACATTAGACTTGTCGAAGTCGGGCCACGGGATGGCCTCCAGAACGAGAAGAAATCCATCTCTCGAGAAACCAAGACCGAATTGATCAACAGGCTGACCAAAGCCGGCCTCACCACCATCGAGGCGGGCTCCTTTGTCTCCCCAAAATGGGTACCTCAGGTGAGGCCACCACAAACTCTACTCTCCGCCTGCCTGCTCCTTTCTAACCCAAATATGTGCAGATGAATGGCTCTAGTGAGATTATGAAGCAGCTCCTTGGCAGCGAATCTCGGCCCCTGCACCCGTGACCTATTCCTTTCTCGCACCGAATGCGAAAGGCCTCGAGAACGCGAAGGCGATCCTCGAAGAACATACCGGCTCGTACTTGACGCAAGCCGAAACGCTCGCAGGGACAGACAAGACCGGCAGGCCAGGTGTGGAGCTGGCCGTCTTTGCCGCCGCGACGGAGAGCTTTTCCCAGAAGAACCTCAACTGCAGCATCGCCACTTCCCTCGAGCGGTTTGCCCCGGTGATCCAAGGGGCCAAGAACATGGGCCTGCGCGCCCGCGCCTACATCTCGGTCGTTCTGGGCTGCCCCTTCGAAGGCCACGACGTCGACCCCCACAAGGTTGCGGAGATCGCCACCTCCTTGCTCGAGATGGGCGCCGACGAGATCTCGCTCGGCGACACCACGGGGATGGGCACGGCGCCCCGCACGCAGGAGCTGCTGCGCTGCATGGCGGCGGCGGGAATCCGCAACGAGGACGTCGCCATGCACTTCCACGACACGTACGGCCAGGCCCTGGTGAACACGGCCATCTCGCTCGAGCACGGCATTCGGACCTTCGACAGCTCCGTGGGCGGGCTCGGCGGTTGCCCCTACAGCCCCGGGGCCACAGGCAACGTGGCCACGGAGAACATGGTATACTTTTTGGAGAGTTTAGGCATGGACACCGGCGTCAATCTGGACGCGGTCGCGGACATTGGTGACTGGATCACCAAGGAGATTGGCAAGCCTAACGATTCTGCTGTCGGCAAGGCCGTCCTGGGCATGCGTAGAAATGCTGCCATGAAGGATGTCTGAGCATATATGCGTATTTAGACCACCCGAATCACCGAGAAATGTACATGCAATATATCTGCTCATATGTAGTAGTCTCATCTCCACAATTCTTAGGATCGTGAGTTTAGATAGAATATGAGGTAGTGTTACTGTCACCCCACCCACTTGTCTGTGAGCTTGTGAATTTGTCTGCGATCTATCTATAATCAAGAGCATAGGAAAACTGGCGTAACAACTTGTGCATAGGTATCAGGTAATTGTAAAGTTCTATACTCTCTAACTGTTGGATGTTGTCTTCTGGTCTTCCAGGTTTATATGACGCTACTGGTAGAGCTACAGAGCTACAACCACATGCAATACAGCAACACACAACAGTCTGCAACTAAGTTAATACATACACAACTTCCGAGTACAGCTGAAGATAGATACAGTATGAAATTGCTACCTGTAAATACAAAGTGCTGAAAGAACAGTGTAAGAGTCATGTGATGTGATACAGAGTGGGAGGCTAGAGATGCTTGGCTTGGCGGGGCCGGTTTTGAATCTTAGCTCCTTACCTGAATCAGCATTAGCGCAGTCTGGCGGCTAAGCCTCCAGGGAAACCCGACGTCAACGCTCTAGTGTGTCCCGTCGGTGGAAGCTCCAACTGAGTGACTACAGTGCATGCCTGTGTCTGAAGCTTGCTAGATCTGGATCTTCCAACACCTCGACAAGAGCAATTTATCTGATCCCCCCCGACCAACCTGCCCAGCCATCGTCGCTCCCAGACGACCTGCAGAGCTTCGAGCTCCCGTAATTCAATCGCATCCTTCTTCCTATTGATAGCATCTCCCTCTCCCACCCTCCGCAGCCATGTCCGACCCCCGCGAGTCGTCCTCCTACTCGGTGGTGCCGCGCCTGCGGTACAACACCGTCGGCGGTGTCAACGGCCCTCTGGTCATCCTCGACAACGTCAAGTTCCCTAGATACAACGAAATCGTCAGTCTGACTCTTCCCGATGGAACTGTCAGATCTGGACAAGTCCTGGAAGCTCGAGGTCAGTTATAGCGGGCGGGATGCGGCTTAATTTGCTGCGCGCGATATATATATATACACACATAGCAGACGTACTGACGAGCTTGCCTGGCATCTAGGAAACCGAGCTGTCGTGCAGGTGTTCGAGGGCACCACCGGTATCGATGTTAAGAAGACCAAGGTCGAGTTCACTGGTGAGAGCTTGAAGCTCGGTGTGTCCGAGGACATGCTGGGTCGTATCTTCGATGGATCGGGACGCGCTATCGACAAGGGACCCAAGGTGCTTGCCGAGGAGTACCTGGACATCAACGGAAGTCCCATCAACCCTTACTCCAGAGTATGCAATACCCAAACACCCGCCCAGGCGGCGTCTTCGTCGTACAAGTCTCGCATGCTTACACAATGCTAGGTTTACCCCGAGGAGATGATCTCCACCGGTATCTCGACCATCGACACCATGAACTCGATTGCCCGTGGCCAAAAGATTCCTATTTTCTCCGCTGCCGGTCTGCCTCACAACGAGATTGCTGCCCAGATTTGCCGACAGGCCGGTCTGGTCAAGCAAGCTAAGCAAAAGGGCGCCACCAACAAGGGCGTGCATGACGATCATGAAGACAACTTCGCCATTGTCTTCGCCGCCATGGGTGTTAACTTGGAGACGGCCCGATTCTTCACTCGGGATTTCGAGGAGAACGGCAGTCTGGAGCGTGTCACCCTGTTCCTCAACCTTGCTAACGATCCTACGTAAGTTGGCCGTGTTGCTGCTAATGAATGTTCTTGTTGGAACTTGTTCGCTGATGATGTCACCACAGAATCGAACGTATTATTACACCTCGTCTGGCGCTGACGACCGCCGAATACTACGCTTACCAGCTGGAGAAGCACGTTCTGGTCATTCTTACCGATTTGACCGCGTACTGTGACGCCCTGCGTGAGGTCTCGGCCGCCCGAGAAGAAGTGCCTGGTCGACGTGGTTACCCCGGTTACATGTACACTGATTTGTCCACCATCTACGAACGCGCTGGTCGTGTCGAGGGACGAAACGGATCCATCACCCAGATCCCCATTCTGACCATGCCTAACGACGATATCACACACCCTATTCCCGATTTGACGGGATACATTACCGAGGGCCAGATTTACGTCGATCGTCAACTCGACAACCGTGGTATCTACCCGCCCATCAACGTGTTGCCGTCTTTGTCCCGTCTCATGAAGTCTGCCATTGGTGAGGGTATGACGCGCAAGGACCACGGTGATGTGTCCAACCAGCTGTACGCCAAGTACGCCATTGGTCGTGATGCTGCGGCCATGAAGGCTGTCGTCGGTGAGGAGGCTCTGTCGTCGGAGGACAAGCTCTCTCTGGAATTCCTGGACAAGTTTGAGCGCAACTTCGTCGCACAGGGCGCTTACGAGTCCCGAAGCATTTACGAGTCCCTGGATATTGCGTGGAGCCTGCTGCGCATCTACCCCAAGGAGCTCCTGAACCGTATCCCGGCCAAGGTTATCCAGGAGTTCTACCAGCGCTCGACCGCCGAGCGCAAAGGCAAGAACAAGGCCCACCCGGAGGACGAGGCACAGCAGCAGCAGGAACAGCAACAGGAGGAGAACTTGATCGACGCATAGAAGATGAAGTAGGACGTAGCGTGTGTGTGTGTGTGTGTGTATGGTATAGGTCTCTGTAGAATGGATAATTGACGCACAATGGTTGATTTGGCAGTTGCTCCTGTTGTTCCCGTGTTGATGGTTGAAATCCTAGCAGAAAGTCGGTCTTTCATGACTGACCCTCCTATAGTATAGCATGACTATAGTATGGTTAGCTTGTCGAATCTGCCTGTTTGGTTCTTATATGCAATCTCCTTTTGGTTCGTCCAATACCTGCTGTGCCTGGAGTAGCATCTACCTACTAAGGGTAACCCTGGATTCTGTCTCGGAGCCCGCACTTCTATCTCGACTCCTATAGGTTGCCTGGCTGTATCCACATGCTTACACCTATGTACACATATCTACACATTCGTTTTGTATGTGGGTTCTGGGCCCCATTCTATAGATGGTTCACCATCGCCTTCGGCCCGAAATATGTATAGTCTTGGGTCTTCTGCAAGGCAGCAGCAACAGGAGCACAAATCAAGGCGAGCTGGCAAGGGCGAGCTGTGATGCCGGTGTTAAGCGTGCAGATGTCATCTGACTGACGGGCGCAATACGCAACATCAAGTCCCCCTTCCTGCTGAGTACATGTACTGTACACATCTAAGAGCGAAAATATACTATTACATCGGTACCTACGGTAACTACATGAGTTAGGCTACCAGCTACTACCTCCCTCCATCTCCGATCAATCTTGATAGGTCGCACAAGTCGACCTCGTGACCAGCTGAGTTGGATGCTAGGGAGGACGGGCTACATACACGAAAGTCACCAACCCAGCCACCCGTTTTCCCCGTGTGACGGAGCATCGAAGGTGAAGAAAGCGGGGAAACTGAGCCAACGCCAGCCATTCCTGTCGTGCCGTCCAGATTGTGTTGCCAAGATTTCCGTATTTCTGGGGTTTGGACTCTGGAGCCTTACCCCGCATTCGACAAGCTTGACCCCGACATGGACCCCCCGGTAGGTAGCATGCAAAGAAATTGTCTCTCGGGACGGTGAGCGTGGATGAAAATTAGACTCCCTTGTTCTGCTGTCCCTGTTGGACGGGTTAAAGGCGGCCGAGGAAGGATCGAGGACCATCTCGTCATTCCATCTTATTGGGACATTCTTCTGGGTAGTGGCATTCGATAGGTATCTTCCCTTCAGCGGGGTTTGGGGCGGAAGCAGCACCAGTTCTTTTTGACGCATGCTTGAAATCTGCTGCTTACTCGGTGGTATGCCTGCCTGTACCTTGGTGAAATATGAGGAGAAATAAATGAGTCGCAGCAGTCGCAGGCAGTGTGGTGGGATTGCATGAGAAGAGTCGTGCAACCTTGACACACCTTCCTGTAAGGCACATGAACTGCAGAGAGCTGAAGCCTGGAGCCTGACCGTTCCCATTCCGGGGAAACCAGACAGAACGAACCACGGCTGGGTGAGTCGATGACGATCGTCGGCCCTAGATCCTGCCATTACTCGGGAAATGACCCGCAATCTCCCCATTGTCTCTACGCCTTCCTTCTCCGTATGTTATGTACCATTAAAGATGCAACATTTTCCTAACGGAATTGTGTTATGCAGATACAGATGTATGGATAGACTATGAAGGTTAAAGAACTCCAACGGTTTCCCTTCCAGAAGACCCAGTCTGATTCGTCGAGGTCGGTTTTCAGACGAAGCTTGTACGGATACTCAGTTGTCACTCGAAATAGGCAGGTAATAATAGTGGTAGGTCCAATCGCACGTTTTCCCAAGCACGGTCACCCATCTAAGCAGAAAAAAAAAACAAGGTCAGGGACATAACGTGAGAACGAGGAACGGTAACACCGCGATCTTCCCCAATCTAAACGCTCCAGTCACATCTCATGACCACCCCTTGCCTAGTATATAAGCATGCTGACCATCGGTTACGTCGTTTGCCTTTACCCCAACTTTTCGGCGAGAGGGGAGAAGCGGAGTAGATGCATGCGTAGATTCCGGCCGGAGAGACCCAGTCAGTACATGGATCCGAGCAGTATACCGCATGTTAGCTCAAGTCCAGGTTACATTTCCATCCTGTACAATACTACTACAATACATACCATCCGTACACCTGCAGCCGGGTCGACTAGAGAGAGACAACAGGCCAATAACAATCAACTGGTCTGGTGGATCGACATGGCCCGGCATCCTTCGAAGCTTAATATTAAAAGTGACATCTCTCCCCCGTGTTTCCCGTGTCTGCCGTGTCTGCCGTGTCTCTGCTTGCCCTGCCTCTTCCCCAGACTCTGCGAAGCGGTTTCTGTCAAGTCAATCGTCCGCTCTGGGTCTTCCTCCCATTCAATTGCAAAGAGAACAAGAGGTCGCCCACTTGCCAATTGAGTAAAACACGCGTTCCCTAGTGTTACTCATCAACCCACTACCTACTAGCAGCACCAGCGCCAACTCCATTGATCCATATCCACCCGTGCTGCCCGTTACTTGTTGTACCTGGCACCTTCTTCCTTCTGCACGGTTCATCTCCCCCGGCAACGCGGTAATAATAAAAAGTCGCGATGCATCTGAACGCTCACCTCGCCGCCGTGGGGGCTGCTCTGCTCCCCATTGGCCTCCGCGCAGACCTACGGGTTCAAGGGCCCCGGCCCGGACAAGGACGGGTTCTACTGGATCAAGAGCGAGGGCCTGCAGGCCGCCTTCATCACCTACGGCGCGTCGCTGACGCACATGCTGGTGCACGACCAGTACGGCGTCCCGCGCGACGTCGTCGCCGGCTTCGACAACGCCACCTACTACGAGGTGGACAAGCAGCACAACCACTTCGGCGGCGTGCCGGGCCGGTACGCCAACCGCATCCGCAACAGCACGTTCGAGCTGGACGGGCAGAGCTACCACGTCAGCCCCAACGAGAACCCCACGGCCGACGCGCCCCTGGGCGCCGACACGCTGCACGGCGGCAAGGACGGCTGGGACTGGCGCAACTTCACCGTCGTGGCGCACACGGACGACAGCATCACCTTCTCCATCGTGGACCCGGACGGCAAGGAGGGCTTCCCCGGCGAGGTGGTCTCGTACATCACCTACACCGTGTCGGACTGGACCTGGGACTTCAAGATGGTCGCCCTGGCCACGACCAAGAAGACGCCCATCATGCTCAGCAGCCACGTCTACTGGAACCTCGACGGCTTCGCCAATAACGAGACCAGCACCGTCCTCAACCACACCTTCCACCTGCCCTACAGCGGCCAGCGCGTCGGCGTCGACAACATCCTCATCCCCACCGGCGACATCCTCGCCAACCACAAGGGTTCTGTCAACGACTTCTGGTCCGCGCCCAAGCAGATTGGCGCCAGCTTCGGGGACCCCGAGCTCAAGGACAATTGCGGTTTCAACTGCACTGGATACGGTACGTCGCCCAAAGAATCAATCAATTTTAATGTCTCATGACTACCTGATTGCTGACACGATTTGTTACTACAGACAATTGCTGGCTCGTGAACCGCGCGCAGAACGGGCCCTACGACTGGCGCAACGACGGCTACGTGGCGCGCCTGGCCTCGGCGTGGTCAGGCATCCAGCTGGACGTGTACTCGGACCAGGAGGCCTTCCAGCTGTACTCGTGCAACGGGCAGAACGGGTCGGTGACGCTCAAGACGACGCAAGGGCTGCACGACAACCCGGACTTCCCCGCACCATCCCGCAGTACGGCTGCGTCGTCATGGAGGTCGAGGACTGGATCGACGCCATCAACCAGCCCGCCTGGGGCCGCCAGGACAAGCAGATCTTCGCGCCCGGCGGCGACCCCTACGTGCTCCAGGCCAGCTACCGCTTCAGCATCAACGGCACTTCTTCTAAGTAAAGAAGGGGGCCGACTGGAAGAACGGACTGGAAGAGACTAAACTAGAAGAATAATATAGTTGTGCACCTCTTCGCAGAGTTGGCGATAGATAGACAGCCAGCCCTTAGTATGTAAAATTTAATCTATATGCGTCGCGCGTTACTACCACATCTTACTATAATGTGACCCCTACTCCGATCGTATAGTCGCGTGGCTAGTTGGAGTGGATCAAAAAGGTATAGGGGTAAATAATAAAAAATAAATAAAGAACCCCAAGATGAGGAGAAGAAAACGGCAAAAAGAAAGATCGAAGTATCCTATTGAATAGGATGCATCGGGAATTGAGCCCGATGCGGGGGTCGAACCCGCAGCCTTGAGATAACCCCTCGTCAACGCCGGGGGTGCCGGAACCGGACCCCGTGTAACTAAGTAGAGTCTCACGCTCTACCGATTGAGCTAACCAGGCGGTTCTTGTGTTTGTTGAGGGGCAGGCGGCTTATTCTGGATTTAGACCGGTGTGGCTGACGACATTTGATGGTGTTTTGACTCGACGACGATCAAATATGGGGCTGGTTGTGGAGGCCAAGCCATAAGTCAGTTCGTCCGTCCCTGGTGGGAGACGCAGGTGGGAGACGCAGGTGGATGGACCACCAACGCAGAGAGTGAGTACTGTGGAATGGGAAACCTTGAGCTTGGATGTGGTTCAGTACTTGTCAGGTTAGTTTCGTAGGGTGATTTCAAGATATCTAGATAATATCCGAGGTGGTAACTCCATAGTTGTCATTTTGAAAAGGGGTTGGGGGCTAAAGGTAGTGTATCACCAGCCTCAACCCTGCATGGCCTTGGCTGTTCGAAATCCAGATTGTTCGACTCAAAGAAAGGATACAATCAGGTCCTTTCGGATAAGAAAGCTTTCTTTCATTTCACCGTCTTTGATGCCATGGTATCTTATCTGAAAGCCGAATGAGGATGGACAAAGCCTTTGATTCTCGCGTTCTCTAAGACGGGAAACAATGGCTTTGCTCATACTACTTGTACAAGTAGTAGTTGGAGTTTGCCATGATGCTGGCCATGAATTAAAGGGACATTGCATAGAATCAGGACCTGGCTACCTTCTCAGGTACAAGTGTATCGCCCAGTACTGAATTATCGTCACGCTGGATCCCCCGATTAACATAATCTCAATCACGGCTCCCTCGTCCCACCTACCAAGTAGACAAACAAGAAACAAATACTCGCAATGGCGTATCGACCACCACGAAGACCATCATATCTTGGACTGGTCCCTTTCGCCGGGCAGCCAGATGCGGAGTCGGACTCGTCGTCCTCGAACTCTGACCTCGACCAAAGCATCAGAAATGCCGAGATCAGTCTCCCCTCTTCTTCTTCTGCTCCTCTTCTCCCCCATCTACTCCCGCTACCCCTTCTTCTCTCCCCCCTACTGAGACAGCAGGGACGGCTGTTGTCCCCGTGACCACTGTCCCCCAAGCCAAAGGCTGGTGGGAGGAAGCCGCCCACACCACCCGCGCCTGGGCCAAGCTCGTCGAGGCCCTAGGCCTGACCGACGAGCAAACTGCATCGCTCTTGGCCGCGCCGCCCGTCAAAGACGCCCTCTGGGCCTACGACGAGCGGTTCCTGCAGCCTCACCTCGGAGGCGTCGCCACCACCGACGGTGCTACCACCACCGCCCGCCGGCCCCGGTCCTCCCGCCCCCTCAGCAGTAGCAGCCACGAGCTAGTCCGCCACGTAATCCCCGTCGGCGCCAGCGCCTACACCAACGCCGACGTGCGCGCGCTGTGGGAGGACTTCTTCCGGGAATCCGCGAACAAGGTGCGGAACGACCCGCGCTACCCCGGGGACTGCCATCACGTGCACGCGTCGCTCGCGGCCTGGCGCATCCTGCTGTGGCTCCAGACCGAGGAGGCCGCGGCGCTGGGCCTCGGCGAGCTGTACATCGAGGAGCGCGCGCCGCACAACTGGGGTACGGCGGTGCAGGTCGTCGGGGTGCTGCTGGAGTATCTGTACGACTTTGAGGGCGAGACTAGGGTCTAAAGGGGCGTGTTGCCCAGAAGGAGAAGGAAAGAAGGTAAGTGAAGACGGAAGCACTCAGGGTCAGAGCCAAAGATACATGTATAAAGGTAAGTCCTTTAAATGAATTATCTGGTATATATTTAATACATACCGTACCCTATATGAAGTTGTTTTGAGTAAAGTAGCCGGATGCATGACAAGCCTAGCGGAACTCCTATTGACGTTGAATGAATTACGTGACTCGACTTACCTATTCTAAGGCAAGATGTTAATTTCCACTCCACTCGGAGTGCACGCCGTTAGAATGACTCTTCTCCAGGATCACTGCTGATAATAATGGAGCTAGCCATGAAGACAGAGCGAGTGCCAAGAAGGTCCATTTCTTGCTGGCCCGACATATTTCGTTCTCTCTATTTCCGGCTTGTTTCCCCCAAGCTTGTCCAAGACGCATCCCTCTCAAACCTCCTGCCGTACGTACACCACGGGCCCCTTGTAGTGATGCCTACCCACGGGTATATAGTACGCCAGCGAAGCCGCGACGACCCCGCTATAGACCAAGATAGCCCAGTTCATCGTATCGGGCGCGGGTCTCGCGAGGGGCGGGAAGAAGCTCATGATCAACGCCAGGAGCAAGAACCCCATGGCCACGAGGTTGATGACCAGGCCCGCGCGGCCGAGGGTGAAGTGCGCGGGCAGCAGGGGGCGGCCCCGGACGCGGCGCAGCGCCATGCACGACGTGCTGACGAGGTACGACGACAGCAGGGCGGCGATGCCCATGGACGTGAGCTGGTTGTACGCGATGGTGGAGCCAACGTTGATGACGGACAGCAGGCTCGATACGGCGCCAGTGAAGAGGACTGCGTTGGCGGGGATCTCGCGGACTCGGCCCGGGCCGGCACGTGGGCGAAGACGCGGCGGAAGGGGATCCCGTTGTCCCGCGCGAAGGCGAAGAGCTGCCGGGACGCGGTCGCCATGCTGGCTGCGGCATTGGCGATGGCCAGTATAATCATGACTGAAACCATGGCGCTGGTGCCTGTGACGGAGCCGGTTATGTTGTAGTACAGTTGTATGAATGGAAAGCCCGTAGGGGTGTCGAGGACACGAGATACATCGCCAATATTGTAGCAGAAAGTACTGCGTAGAAATTAAGCTTCATTAATCCCACATTAACCAGCGTGGTAGGTAATATGACTTACAGCATGGTGACGAAACCAAGGCCGCCATTGAGGACGATGGTAGCCATCATGACTCGGGGTAAGGACTTGGACGCATTTCGAAGCTCCTCGGAAAGATGTACGGCAGAGTTGGACCCGATCAAAGCAGTGACTGGCGTGATCATCCCAATCAGTACAGAGAGACCCGTACTGTGCCAGCCCCCTTGGTTCGTGAACTGAGTGAACACATCCGTTGAGGGACTGGGTTTAGGCCCCATAAACCACACAGGGATTATAAAGGCAAAGAATCCCGCCATGTGTAGAACAAAAGCACACGTCTCCAGCCATGGCAATAGTCTGACACCAATGGTATTCAAGACAACCAGCAGTATGACAATAAGTATAGCGATCAGCGTCCCGTGCCAGTTTTGGAAAACATAGTCGGGGTAGTTGAGCACGACGACGCCCTGAAACTCGGTGGCGGCAAGGAAGCAGCCCGCAGCCGTGCTGCTCTGCCAGGCTAGAACGGACAGCCATCCCATGGTGTAGGATAAGAACTTCTGTGCCGACTCTGGTGCAAACTCCGAGATCCAGTGGTATTGGCCGCCCGCGGTTGGTGCCATGGATACCATTTCGGCCATGCTAGCAATGACGAAGATGTAGCCAGCAAATGACAGCATGTACATATATATGAGGCCGGCGGTGCCTCCGTTACCCAGACCGAACGCTGCAGTCCTGATGAATGATAAGTTTTACATCTCACCAGTCTTGGTGATTAGCTGCTCACCCAAGAATAACCTCCCATGTGCTCAAGAGGACCACGGTAAAGGAGAAGATGGAGAAGAACCTGAAGTTGCGCTATACAACATGGTTAGATGAATTGGAAGCAAACACGAGTGTTGTTATCGGCCTGATACTCACCCGGAGCAGCTGCTTCTTGCCCATGCGATGCATGTCGTGAACATCTCTCGAGGTTCCATTCTTCTCGCTGACCAATGAGTCGTGGATTGCATCTGCCAGAAAGACCGTTCCCTTTTTGTCCATCTTGGCCAACGGGTTGAGGCAGCAGCCGTTCCAAGGTCAAGCGCTATGTTGGTTGATAGAAGAGCAACGCCGTATCCTCACCAGATTTGAGTGGAAAGAAGTGGTGGTCATCCAGAGTGCTGTCCACGGTGGCCTTTGCACTCCCCTATATCACTGGCCCATGTTGCTTTGCAGTTGCATTAAGCCCTCGGAGCGGGAAATAGATATGAATAATGAAGCTAACATTGCAAGAGGCATGTATAACGGTGCAGATCGAAATATATACACCTTATTCGTGTAATGGAAGATCAGACGCGCAGAATTTCGATGCAGACTGGAAAGTTACCCATGGTACGAGGCAGCCCTTTGACCGTGCAGAATCATGATGATACTGCCATGCTGGCGGGCTGGGACGGAAAAATAACGGAAACCACCCAAGTAGACGTACAGTAGAGTCGCACACCAGGGTCAAGTGTAACCCCAATCTGATCTAGGACATGCACTATCCGTATAGGTGATAGAGTCATCCATCTATTACTCGATTGGAGCATCTCGGCCGTCTCGTCTGATACTGAGAAGAGAGTCTCGAAGGGTCTGTACGGCGTACACAATCAATCCCAAGGGCCCGAGTTGTTCTGGTTGCTGGCAGCAGTTATTACCGGAGAGAGTATTCCTACTCGGATTTTTCTTGACAATGAAGCAGGATGCTCGCCTGACAGCAATTTTCCGCCAAAGCAGGCTCAACGCAGAAAATATATCAATTGAGGTCCTTCAAATATGCAAGCATATGGGAGAGAATGCTCACTGACTACTTATGCACTCAAGGCCCCAGGCCCAGGCCCCACCTGAATTAGGGGAGCTTATCGGGGATATGCAGCAAAGCACCCCGAAAGCCCCAACTTGATGCAACTATCTGTGGCGACGAGTCAAACAGAC
Source organism: Apiospora phragmitis (assembly GCF_038363925.1). NCBI lineage: Eukaryota > Fungi > Ascomycota > Sordariomycetes > Amphisphaeriales > Apiosporaceae > Apiospora > Apiospora phragmitis. Next base: position 3,017,703 of record NW_027117400.1, on the reverse strand, counting down.
GCATTCATCTGGGGCTATTGATGGCTCATTGCTCATTACACGCAGACTGGCCATACCAGGCGACATATTGGACCATCTGCGATTGCCGAAATTCGGGCGACTGATTCATCGTACCAGCAATCAGTCACTGACCTGACATATCAGACCGCGGGGTAAAATTTCCTCAGCGAAGTCACCCCACCAAAGCACCAAAGCCTGCCGGCCATGGAGGAAGACAGGCTGCAGACCGATCTTGGCCACGCCGCCGATCTAGAGGCAGCCGATGCGCCGCCCGAGCCTGTGCCCGAGCCTGTGCAGAGGCAGCCCAAGAAGAGATTTGTCGGCAGAAGGACCGCAGCAGCCGGTGCAGCGAAGAATGGCACCTCAGTTGAGGATAGCGGGGCAATTCAAGGTATTATCATCATACACTACACCATGCCAGACACCCCTGAGTCTCAAACAAAAAGAGTCCCTGATGGTGATCATTATAACACACTGATATGATTTACTAGTCTCACAACCAAGAAGGGCGCCCAGGCTCCTCAACGCAGTCCCGCCGGAGATCCTGAACGACCCCGCGCTGCAGGAGGCCATGGCCCTGCTGCCGGCCAACTACAACTTCGAGATCCCCAAGACGATCCACCGGATCCGGAGTGCGGGCGCGGCCAAGGTGGCCCTACAGATGCCCGAGGGCCTGCTGCTGTTCGCGACCACCATCTCGGACATCCTGACGCAGTTCTGCCCCGGCGTCGAGACGCTCATCATGGGCGACGTCACGTACGGCGCCTGCTGCATCGACGACTACACGGCGCGCGCGCTCGGCTGCGACCTGCTCGTGCACTACGCCCACTCGTGCCTGATCCCCGTCGACGTGACGCAGATCAAGACGCTCTACGTCTTCGTCGACATCGGCATCGACGCCGCGCACCTGCTCGCCACGCTCGAGCGCAACTTCGCCACGCCCAAGACGCTGGCCCTGGTCGGCACGATCCAGTTCAACGCGACCATCCACGGCACCAAGTCGGCGCTGGAGCGGGCCGGCTTCCGCGTCCTCATCCCGCAGATCGCGCCCCTGTCCAAGGGCGAGATCCTGGGCTGCACATCGCCCCGCCTGCCCGAGAGCGAGGCCGTCGACCTCGTCCTCTACCTCGGTGACGGCCGCTTCCACCTCGAGAGCATCATGATCCACAACCCGACGATCCCGGCGTACCGGTACGACCCGTACTCGCGCAAGCTGACGCGTGAGACGTACGGGCACGACGAAATGCAGACGCTGCGGCGGGACGCGATCCGGACGGCGCGGGGCGCCACCCGGAAGTGGGGGCTGATCCTGGGCTCATTGGGCCGCCAGGGCAACCCGGCCACGCTCCGGCTGATCGAGGCCAAGCTCCGGCAGCGCGGCGTCCCCTTCGTCAACCTGCTGCTCAGCGAGATCTTCCCGGGCAAGCTGGCCCTCATGGACGACGTCGAGTGTTGGGTCCAGGTCGCCTGCCCACGCCTCAGCATCGACTGGGGCTACGCCTTCCCGCGCCCGCTCCTGACCCCCTACGAGGCCCTCATCGCGCTCGAGGAGAGGCCCGACTGGGGAAGTGGGCCGTACCCCATGGACTACTATGCTCGCGAGGGCCTGGGGAGGACGCGACCCCCAGTAGTTACTGCTACATAGAGCAGAGAGGCGAAAAGCAATCTGAAGAATGAATACCCGGGTAGTTTCAATGACATGAAAAACCTGGTGAGATCGTACTACATGATCCCACACCCAAGCAAGTAGGGATCCAGTCAATAGCAATATGATCTGCCTTGTACCCCTGACTTGACCCCGTATACCTGGGGATGGATCCACTAGAACTAGGCTTATGACCGTTAAATCGAATGTTGTGTTATGATTTGCTGGGCCAAAATCCGGCGTAGGATTGGTTCATGACTTGACTAGCTATGCACGAAATCCGTGCGTCGTCACCCGTCGGCCAGTTTTCAACTCCTTGTCTCCGCCAAGCTGTGTTTTACCGACACATGCCGGGCCCCATAACCAGTCCGTAAAATCTATAGAATATGTAGTCATTAGTGTCGGCTTTACCCACGGACACTTCGTGCTGCTTCATTTCTCACATCTCAGGAAAGACTGCTTTCCTCTAAAGGATACACTCCACCTCACTCCGCTTCAAATCCTCCCCACACACGAGAGAATTGGCTGTTGTCATCAACCATCTCCCCACCCTCTTCCCTCGCGTAGGAGGCGGAGCACCTGGTCGAACTCCGCCATTAGATACTAGCGCCTGGCGTAGGGTTTTCATGCTTCGCTGTGCTTCCTTTTCCTCGCCACGTGCTGACGGCTGGGATGTCGGCCGAGAAACGCTCTTCGTCGGTGCCGTACGCTCTAGGTGTCAGCTTGATGAGAGTGTGCAGCGGCACGTTCATCCAGGGGCTATGAGACTGGTCCTTCTTCATGAAGTATGCGTAGATGCATCTCAGGATGGCCTGGTGCGTGACAATGATAATATCCTCGGATCGTTCCAGCTCCATGATGATCGGTTCCAAGCGAATCACAACATCACGGTACGATTCGCCGCCGCGGTACCTGTAGTTGTACTTGTCTCGTCTCGCTGAACGAAGTCTTCCGGGTATACGTCCTTGATTTCTTGGTACGTCATACCGTCGCAAACGCCAGCATCGAGCTCATCGAGCGCTTTCCACTGGAGCTGGTTATAGTTCTCAGGGAGAAAGCGAGCAGTCGATATTGTCCGCTTTAACGTCGAGGTCCACACCGTCAGGGGGCGATCTTCCTGTGGGGACAGTCAGTAGTGTCACTAGCAACATCACCGAATACGCGGCATCGCATGACTTACACCAACGGATTGGCGGACCAGCTCTGGCAACTTTTGAGCATATTGATGTCCTCGAGGAGACAAGTCTGCGTCGCCTCCTATCCTGCCGTCCAGGTTATATAATGATTCTCCGTGTCTTGACAGCCACACGGACCGGGGACGGATATGTAGGTTCATGAGATAGTATACAACCCGGCTTTGCAGGTAATCTCGTATGCGGTTGATAATCACTTGGCTGCCAACGTCCATGATCTTTAGGTATGTGTAGTCGTTCTCGTCGCCGTCTTCGTCAAGGGACTTGTAGACCTTTTCGTAGTTCTTGATCCGGTTACGGAAGTCTTGAGCTGCCTGCTCGGGGTCCTGGCCCGTATAGTCCGGGCTGGTGAGCTTGACATCGCGGATGTTGGCCATGATCATTGTCTCGTCGTCACACTTGGACTCGACAAATAACACCTCGATGCCTTCCTTTGTGCATGTGTCCAGCACCCACTTTCGGCGCTCCTTGGTGGAATTGGTGGCATCCAGTATCCCAATCACGCCGCCCTGCCGGAACCAGTCCAACATGTCGTGCATGGCTGCCTCGGCGGCGGCTCGTCTTCGTTTCTCGCCCTCGGCATTGCCCAGATCAAAGAAGTCTGCGGAGGGATGGGGAGCTTCGGTGCGGCGGTAATTGCCCACATTGAATGTCTGGGCATCGATTGAGAGCCATTGGAGGTAGCGTTGTGCTGGAGCAGGATTCAGGTTAGCTCTATGGCCCCCAGGCATTCCCATGATTTAGCGGGACAAGGGAGAAGCAACAAGGACTATAAGTACGCACCTTTCTGCGCAATGAAGCTCTTGCCACGAGCCGGCAAGCCAACCATAACCACACATATCTTGGTATCCTCCACCTGCACGCCTATGCCGTTAGTTCGAGGAGCCATGTTTGCCAACGTTGTATAATATCGCAGTCTGTAGCAACTCGAGGAACCATGTGAGGCAACAGGACAGAAACTGGGGTGGAGCGCGGGCACGAGACCACAATGGGCAGGCAATGTTCAGGCTAAAAAGCGCAAATTGACCAAGTATATGAGTTGGGGAAGGGGTTGATTTTCCAAGAAAAGTGAGTAGAATCAACAAGAGTGCTGTTGTATGGATGCAAAGCAAAGTACATATAAACTCTAACGTAGCAGTCCGTGATAGAATCAGATCAGACCATTACAGGCGTCGTTCGACGATGGCTGCTTCTCTCCTGGTAAGAAAGCTGCACCTGACAGGCAAGATGGCTTGGCTAGTGACAAGACAGGAAAGTCTATGCAGAAACGAATTCCGTCACCTCGGGTAGGCATCCAAAGGGGTGGGAAAGTGGCTTGGGGGAAGGATTGGAAACATGGAACACATGCAGCGGGAAAGCCACTGGACGATGGGAGCTGCGCGGCAACTGCACTGGCACTGGTAGGTACTGCAATTGCAACTGCAATTCGCTGTGTCTGCCCTGTGTGTGTGCTAACCACTAGTGACGGGGACCCGGGAATTCTCAGCAGCAAGCAGTAGCAACTGAACAGGCACAGCGGGGTGACGGTGACGGTGACCAAACTCTTTGGTAAGGCGAAAATCCAGCGGCCATGGCATTACCTATTGCCCTCGAAATGGGGGGCAGGCCGGCTATGGATTCCCCGCATAGACCCAATCGAAGCCGAATAAGCTTGCATCCCAAGGGCGATTCCGGGCCTGGGGTCTCCACTTCCACTAAAAGTGCAGTTGCTTCCCCCTGCTCCAAAAGCCTGGTGACAGGGCATACACACTATCACTATGGGCAGTATGGGGAGGCACGAGATCACCCGGTAACCAGAATTTGGTGGCCGATGGAAGCAGAAAAGAACATTGAACAGCCACATGGGATACTACCCAATTGGCGTCTCCTGATGCAGGGGAAGACTTCGTCTTCCTCGTCGCCTTCTACTTCTTAAGCCAAGTTGTAACTCCAACCGTTGCATGTACCCCCAGCTCATTGCGGATGTAGCAAAACTAGACGATCAAACAGACGAAGAGAGAAGAAAAAAAATTGTTCCGTGCGGGAACGACGTCATGCAATGGGGCCGTTAAGATGGAATTGTCTCTTTTTCTTCGTCGCCCCGAGATCCAGTTGCATATTTCCGAGTAATGACAATGATTATGTGACTAAACTGGTCTGAACCCCGGGTAAAAGGTGGCCAGGTAGCCGAGTATATGGATGGGATCGGTACCCCAAAGCGCTCGCTCGGAACACGAGGTGGAAACAATGCAGCAGGAGGAGGCTCGGTGTGACCGAAGATAATCTCCAAATTCCATCTTTCTCCCTTGGAAAAATTTGGTTGGGAGCCGATGCCAATGAAGATGTCACCAGCAATTGCACCATTCTCATGCTGTCCACTGTTTTCTTCCTTTCATTCGGTGCACTGGCCCCGAAAAACGCCATCGAAGTACACCACAGTGCGCCCTGTCGTGCCAGGAGGCTAGAGTATCCAACATGGACGTAGCCAGGAGCTCGATTGCAGCGGACAGGTGAGCTGTCGTTTCCTAGCGGGAAGCCCGACAGGTCTCGGATTCGAACCCAGGGGACTAATCCCGGTTCTGTGCATATGAGAAGCAGAGATAAAAGCACTGGGGGGGCTCTGTGTGGCTAAAAACGCTTGTAGGGCGCGGATCTGACGGCCGACTCGACCGTCGGGTTTATCTCGCCGAGAAGGACGAAAAGGAGGGACGCCACGGCATCGTGAAGCCCTGCCGCCCCACGAGCTTCGGGAGTAGCGGTGTGGGAGTGAGTAAACGCACAGCACAGCGCCGGCGCCAGCGCGTGGCCCCCCAGCCCAACGAACATTCCAGATGACCGACCCCCCTTGGCCTTGGCCCGGGCTTCATCGTCTTCCTTCACCGACTACTACATACGTGGGACTGACTGAGAGGAAAGGAAACCGTTCAAACTTGCCTTGCTGAAACTCCACGTATTGCCTCGTGCACGCGTGGTCGGCGCATGACCCCCTGCAGCTACACCTCTCATTCTGGCTACTTGGGCTTGCTTTGCTTGTTGGGTTGCTCTAACAGCTGAGGGACGATACGGGTTCGACGAGACCGAGACACCGTCTGAAATGACCACGATGATAGTGTGAGGGTTGGGGTAACAGCTGGGGCGACTCTAACTTAGCGCTGCGGTATTCTGTGGTGGGATGGAGAAGGGAGAATGCCCAACTTGTCGTGGGTTAAAAAGAAGGAAGCCAAATCTCAACGAGCCAAAGGAGCCAAAGCCGCACCAGTCATGATCCACCAATATTCAGACATCGCCTGCCCGGCATGGGAAGCTTATCAACACGTGGAGGGCGCCACGAAAGACAAATTGGCAGCCAAGACATCGAATTGAATCTGCAAAGAATCAATGCACTGATGTACTGTAGAGAACTCCGTTGGATCGATTGATTTTGCTTTTCCCCCGTGCAATTTGTCTCAACTATCCTCTTAGGGAATACAATGAAAGGGTTCAAACACGGTCATGACGACGAGTTGCCTGCACGAGTATATTCATACGGCGCAGTTCTTGGATCTACGGATCGCGCGGGCAACCATCATATCATCCCACGAGATCTGCTATCTCACTCCCTGTCGTGGGGGTTTCTTGTTCTGGAGTCTGGACAAGCCTCAACATCTGTGCACGGACCAAGCCAAGTAAAGCAGCTGGCAGCCACATTCCCAACATGTGATAACGAGACAATTCTTCCTCCCCCTTTTCAGAAATCCCTCAGTAATATTCTCGCGCAATCACTTCAATTAATCCGCCTCCGATATCGAAGCCAACGACAACGTTTGTCAAGAAAGTCAAACCCAGTACATAAGGTCCACTCGCCCCCGTCGTAATGCCAGTCTATTGCCATCCCTCTCATTAGTATCCATAATCGGAGCTTGCAGAAGAAAAATGCTACTATTACAACTCACCTGGCACATGCCTGTGGATGGATGAACTACATCGTGTTTGATCATGTCCTTCGGGTTGATTTCGAACGGCGAGTTCTGCAGCATCACCGCAAAACGTGGTGGCGTGGCATCACAAGGCACAAAATAGCTACCATAGTCCCACAGATAGGTTGCGGCAGGTCGGAAGTGGTTATTGACTATTTCGGCCACATCTGTGTTATGTGTCAGTAACCATCTCTGGTCGTGGATGCAATATGCTTACCTGGTGGTAGGTAAGCCAATGTCGTGGCACTGTCAAGTATCAAAGGAAGACTTTCTATGATATCAATGTTTCCAATCTTGAAACCGTCGAAAATCGTTGCATAATACGAGGGTTGGTACGCTGCAAAGTTCTTATTTGCCAGATTCGCCTGCTCTGTATTAGCTCACGTCTAAGCAGATGCAATCTTGATCTAAACCTACGATAAGTAAATCGCCCTGGCGGTGATTTTGGCTACGATTAACCGCCGGTGGCAGTGCACCCAAACAGAATAGTCCATCAGACGAGTTGCGGCTGATTGCTAGAGACCAGTACGGCTCGACGAGGCCGTCCGTCACCATTGTGGTAAAAAGGGGGCGAATACTCAAGCGCAGATTGATTACTTGTATCATTGGGGTCGTCGCCTTGATATGCCGACGTAAGAGAAGGATAGGCCATTCCGAGCATACCACTTGTAATGTTATCGCCATGCCATGTCCCTTGTGTGGCGATCGCCACTTCCTGGTTGTGGACAGCAACATTCGCTAGGGAGACATCCATGTAGCCAAGTTGACCACTGACTCCAGAGCCATCAGCGTTCCTGATGGTAAAATGCTGGTCTTGAATTGGGCCATTGGGAAACCCGGTTGCACCAAATTTTCCCCAGTCACATTGTGATCTCGATGCCGGTTCGGTCACGTTATTCAGGCACGTGAAGTTCCTGGATCTGACCCAAGTATCAGAACCGGCAGTGTCCAAGATGAGGTTGACAGGAGAGCCGTCCAAAACCACTTCTACCGAGTATTGGGTAGCGCTGTGATCGACGACGCTGACATTGCCTGTTGGGAAAATGCCAGGTACAACATCGAACTGCAGATGCTCAGCGAAGAATGCGGCGGCAGAAGGCAGTCGGTGCGAAGGGCTTTGGGGAAGGCGCTTGAGCTTAGCATGTTTGCCGCCCTTCCTGGCCAGGGACGCCTTGGGAGTGTCCGAGAAGGGTCTTGCCCGGCGGAACTCGACCCCTGGGATTGATAGCGAAGGGACGATGTCGCTTTGCGGGATGGGCTGGCGGCGAGGCTCGGAAGGGAGGGACAGGCAACAGCCAACAAGGATGAAGAGAAGGAACCACATTCTGGCGCCAGATAGAGAACAAATGTCCATTCTTATCGAACGAAGAATTGCAGTTACGCAGTTAGCATACGATGTTCCTTGATTGCATGTGGTGAACAAGCTTGATCAAAGATGTAGGCCAAGGGCAAGGGGGGAGAACGAAAGAGGAATTGTAGCTACGTGTTTCTCATAGTGGGGAGGTATTAATCAGCACTGATGATGGCAAGTGCTTTGCCATTTCAGTTGAGGTAACCGCAGTTTGAACGGTCAGATGCAGTTGCGAGGTATGCCAGATTCTGCTCCTGTCGGTTGCCATCTAACGGGATATTTTGAAGCAAACGTCAAAATCGGCCGCTGCTGGTGCGAGATTGTTTAAATATTAAAACAGAGACTTGGGAACTTGGTGCCTTCAATGGACTAATACTACTATGATCACAACGATGGCTGGAGGTTCTTCATATTTGCAGCTCACCATATGGTACATACATGTAGGATTGTAGCAGCTTCGGTTTCGTTGGCTTACACCACGAGGGCTCTAGTACATAATCACATCTGTCGCCGAGGAACTGGACAGGGTGCTATTGTATGATGCAGCACCAAGTTGAAATTCCGTCGTGGGCGGTTCCATTTACATGTAGGTTCCATTCATGCATGTCACATGCCGGAAGCTGCGAATCTTGCAGAAAGGCGGCAGCCGATCCTGCAATCGAGCAGTTTCAGGGGATGACGTGCATTTGGTGGACCTGGGTGCATTCGTTCAACACCCAGGTACCTACATCTAGCTGCCTCGATTCGTGGCAGTCACAGCAGGGTCAACATGAACCAGAGGAGATGGGGAAGAGCGCCCTTTTCTGGGTCTGTGCGACGTTGCAAGCGAAATGTGATGACCAGAACACCTTGATTGCCAGAGGATGGAAAATGCAATTACACCGTCGAGTGGATTTCGGAGGATCGATCGGTGTAGAACACCATTTCGTTGTGATAGGTGAGTAGTGTAATGCGTGCAACAGTGAGCTGATATCCAATCCCACTAAGCATGGCTTTTAGAACATTGAAGATCACGAAAAGACGGCATGGTTAGTGAAGCGAGCTACGGGATGAACTCCACCCCCTGCTATCAAGATGGATGGGAGCTGTCACGTCAAACTGGCGTGCAGGGTTCCAGGGTGCTCGGTCTTACCATAGGTTGCCTGCGATTGGGCGGTCTTGGCGGTTCGGGTTCGGCAAGCTGCCCAATTGGGCGTCACACAATGGCACAGTGGCACTGGGGGTCCCAATGTAACGGTTTAGTGGCATCCCTGTCATTTCAGACGAGCAAGACGAAATTCGGACATACAACAAGAAAATACAGGTCATCCGCCGGATAGACGTCGGTTGACAGTCGGCTCCCCATTGGATTGTTTTATTATTTGCTGAGCCCCGTTGGCAATTCCGCATCAAACCGACCGTGCGCTTCGAAGGGATGGAGTGTGCAGTGATGCGAGGGAGGAGAAGAGCCGAGGTCTGTCTGGAGGGTAAAAGCGCCATCCCACGAACTGGTTACTTAATTCGTAGGGGGAGCTCGTTAGTGTGCATGGCATCATCCCAACGAGCTGAAATGATAGACACATCTGCTTGGACCCTGCCATTCTCTCTTGGTTTACAAAAAGCTGCTTGGTGTCAAGATTGAATTCATTCGCGTTGAACAATTTCCATTTCGTTTCTGCATCCTTGGCTTTTGGGGGGGTTTTTTCCCCGTGGAACACTGCCAATAACCGTTCCTGGCAAGTCATCGTGATGGCCTCACCTCAGACCCCCTCCACTATGCCGGACCCCCTCGGCAGTATGACCAAACTGTCAAAATACGTTGCCTACTACGAGCCGGCGGCGGTATCCGATCTGCAGCAAACATTGTCAGCCACTTCCAGAGACAGTCAAGACCCGAAACTCATCTTGGTAGCGAGCTGGATGGGCGCACAAGATATGCACATCGCCAAATACGTGTCCAAATACCAATCACTCTATCCCACCTCGCGCATCCTGCTTGTCAGATTCGTCGTCAAGCTAGTCATATTCGAATCACTAGCCAACGCTGCCGTGCAACCTGCCGTGACCTATCTCCGCTCCCAGGTCGACTCAGACTACCTCGCTGCGTCACCGGCCCGGCCCCAGATCCTGATCCACGTTTTCTCCAATGGCGGCATGGCCAGCACCAAACATTTGCTTGCCTCTTATCGGGAAAAGACCGGTCAGGCTTTCCCCCTCCACTGCGCCGTCTACGACTCCTGTCCTGGATTGTGGACCCCCACCAGTGGCTACCATGCTGTCATGGCAGGTATCTCCAAAGGCATATGGCGGTGGATTGTTTCGCCCTTTCTTCACATCCTCAACTTCTACTTCATGATCGTCGTCAAGGTTCTGCGCCGTCCATACCCTCTGCTCAACAACGCCAACTTCCACAATAACAAGGAGGAAGTGCGCCAGTCGAACCGCGCATACATCTACGGCAAAAAAGACAAAATGGTCGAATGGACTCACGTAGAGCGTCATGCTCAGCAAGCGGGAGACAAAGGCTATCACGTTCGGACTGAAATGTTCGCAAATAGCCCCCATGTCGCCCACATGCGGACTAATGAAACTCGGTACGTAAGAATCGTGACGGATACTTGGGAAGAGGCTATCAGAAAGTAGCTAGGAGGTCAAGAGGCTTTCCATGGTTCCATAATGAGATAAATTAATGATGAATGATGAAGTACAAGCTGTCTTTGGATGGTGCCACGTCTGCTGGGTCCTGCGATTCGACATGTTGATGGTCACACATGGCTTCGTGCCATTTTTCGCAGCGTGACTGGTGACCGTTGCAGATTAGCTAGATGTACCACGAGATCTTGTTGTCACAAAATAGAGTCATCGCTGCTTCAAACATGCCCAAAATATCAAGTACCGTAAACCAACCCTGTTTTGCGGAGGTTTCACTTCAGGGACAAAGAGATAGTAGGATATGTTCCAGAACTGACTTGCTGTGCCGCTCTTTGACAAAGGCATTGTTTGCCGACCAACCCAAAGTTTTCGTCAGTCTTTTTTAAAATATTTGGCGGGACTTTCCATCTCTTTGATAACCCTTAAAATCTATCGCACGCTTTACTTACCGTCGCTCTAGACAGTTTCCTTCGATCAATATTTCCAGGGATCCCAGCAAACGACACATACATAGATAAAGACGCATACGCGCATACGATATCGGCTCAGAACATCCCTCAGGATTATGAAGGTGGTGGTGTGGCAGGTAAGGATGTCAAGGTGAGTTTCTCCGTCAAGACCGACTACCTGCTGGCCGCGCTCCGAGACGACGTCCCGGAGGACTGGGTCTACGGCCAGTTCCCGCCGCCCCTGGTGTATTCCACGGCGAGGGTGCCAGAAACTAACGTGGCCGCGTTCGCCCGCAGTTACATCGAGCACCTGATCCGCGAGGCGGACGCTGCCTACCACGGCCACAACGGTGCCGAGGCGTGGAGGAGGCCGTTCATGGGCGTGACGAACGATGCCCGGGCTTGGACCTGGCGCGTCGAAGTCGGCGCCCCGGGCACCACGGTGCCGCCGCCGCCCGCGTGGCTCCGGAGCTCCATCTCCGCCAAGAACAGGTGGCTCGCCGTGCGCATCACCTCGCCGGCCATGTGGGGTGGTAGAGACAGGGCGGGTTTCAGGTACGTGAAGCACATCCTGCACTCGCTCACCCAGGCCCTCAGCTTCGAGACGCCGGAGGACTGCGGCATGGCCGTCTCGGTGGGCATGGGCAAGCGGGCTTTCTCACTCACGGAGCTGCGGAGGCTCGCCGCCGGCTTCTTCGTCACGGGGCACCTCCTCTCGACTCTCCCGGACCAATCCCGGACGCTGCTCAACGGCCAGGGTGGCGGAGGAGGGGGAGGGTGCGTCAACAACACGCTCGGCTCCGTATTGGCCGCAACCCTCCGTCGCAGGCAGGATGCCCCTAACCGCGCGCACCCGGAACACCAGTTACCAGGTAAGCTATTCGATGAGCGCCGCGTCATCCAATGGGGCGCGCTGCCCAAGCCGAAACCTATGTTGACATACCTGAGTGTGGGGTCCACGCTGCACTTCAGCACCGAGACGCGCGAGAAAGTCGGGGAGTTGATGTCCTCGAGCCTGTCCGGGCGGCTGCCCGTCTACGACTTCCGCCACTACCGATCGGGCGTTTACCGTGCTCCCGAAGGTGGCGGCCACCGAAAAAAGACGACCGTTGCCTGTCGACAGCTTGGGGCCACGACCGACGCCGACAGTGTGGCCGTATGGTGTGACCTGCTGACGAGCCTGGTCGTCACTCTTCTGGAAACAGACTACCGGGAAAGATTGGCAAAACGCTAGTCTACTGTTGTGAATTCGCCGAGGGAAATCCCACCGGCTTCGATGCTTTCGCCCTGCTGCACGGATTCGCCAGGACTGACATCGCCGAAAGTATCCAACGACGCATTATCGAGAAGGGCGATATACTTCCCTGGCCCAACCCGCTACCCCAGGAGCCCCAGGAGCCCTTGAAGCCGATGCTGTAAGTAAGGATAGAGAGGGTTGATTAGGTAGTGGTAATGGAGTAGTAGGTAAGTAACAAAATATTACGTAGGTAGCAAGATCGTGCGTAGGTAGGTTACCATGTTCAGCCACTTTAGTCAACTGCCGGCTGGGACTTTCTACGGTCATATTGCCACATTACAAAAGAACATACCATATATCAGCCTGCTTCTTCACCCCTTCGCCAGTGGTCCTACAAATTCCAATGCTATCATAGATGCCGTAGCAGCCTTTCTCAAGACCTTGAACCATCGCATTTTTTTCTGAAAATCCAGTCGCGAACATTCCTAGTCTTCTGCGGTCTTTGTCTCGTCAATCTCTCGTTTCTTTTCTTCTATGACGCGAACAACAGCCACATAGTTCCTCCTTTTGGCCTCGGTGAGGGCATCCCTGTATTTCTTCCGCCAAGTTTCACTCAGCTTTGGGTTCGTACGCTTGTTTATGTAGCGACTCGCTTCCATGGAAGCACCCGCGTCCAGTAGCAGCTTGACGATCGCAGCGTCGCCGGCGATGGCAGCATGCTGCAGGCACGAGCGGGGGGATTTGTCCGTTTCGTTCGGGTGTGCCCCGTACTCCAGGAGAACGCGAGTAGCATCGGGGCTCCCGCGCCGGCTACTCCAAAGGAGAGCGGCATCGAGAATCTCGAGGAAGTCCTGCTGGGTCTGCTTGTAGTGCTCCAGAAGCGTCCGGAGCGTCTGAGGCTGGTTCCCCTGCGCTGCAACAAATATGGCTTTTGCTTCCTCTTCTTGCACTCCCGCGCTGAAGTAAGGTGGTTGTAGATAGAGTTGGACGATATCATCGTGGCCCATGTAGGCGGCGGCACCGATAGGAGTTTCCCCAAGTTCCAAGTCGGTGATGTGAGTGAATGTAGGCTCGTATGGCAAAGCACCCTGCTTCAAGAAGAATTGCAGGACGTCAAGGTGGCCCTGGGCAGCAGCAGCCCATGATGGTCTCCCGAAGAAAGAAGGTGGATCGGAACCCTTATTGAGCGACTCTACCAACGTTAAGTTGCCCATCCATGATGCTATGGCGAGGCAGTTTTCCCACGTGCCTCCAAACTGAGCCCTGTCATCCTTTCTTCCCCCCACACAAGACTGGGAAGACGGTCGAGCTTGTGTTTACCGCCAAGCATAAACATGCACTGAAATCGATCCTTTCGACCTGCTTAGGGTCAGGGTCTACCGAAGAGATGGAATGTTGTATGAGTAAGTCGCAAGTTTCGCGAATGGTGCTGATCCAGGGATGGGTATCAGGCCCATCCGTGCGAACTCGATGGTGCAGATATCGTGCAATCACGGTGTAGTGACGCTCGACCCTCTTAAGACTATCCGGGCTCTCGGCAATCTCCTCGATAGCTTTCGCCGAGATTACGGCGTCGAGAACCTCGTTTGCAAATGTACCTACTGGTCATTAGAGATGGGTCCCACGCCATGCCATGCCAAACAAGGAAACGTACGGCATACAACTCGAGTTGTCATGGACTTCCGCAGCCCTTGGTCTTGCACCATGAACAAGATGATGCTCTTGAAGATGTCCAAAGGGAGTTCTAGGAGCTGCATGTTGTTTTGGTGCGCTCTCTCTGGCTTTCGTTCTCGCTAGGGCTGTAGGAGTTGATGGTCAAGTCAAAAGCCAAAGGTAAAGTAGGGAGTGTACGTATGTGTAAGCAAGTGAATGAGAGAGAGAGAGAGACGAGACTGGAGATTGTGTTGGTGGGGGTGAGCAGTTGCTTATATCAATCAATTCGATACCCGTGGACATTGGATGTAGTAATTACAGGGGTATCTACAGGGCTGAACCGCCCCACCTGAACGTGCTAACCCCCCCTGGCGAAGATAAAAATAGCCATTGTATCCACCTAAGCCAAGATCTCATCTCAACCTTGGATTTCCCTAAACGTCGAGCGAGGGAGATGGTGATTGGCTAAGGTGACCAGGCCTACTACGTCGCACGGTCTAATCGCCGAAAGGTATAGGAAGTGCATTCTCGTCGGTTAGCCAACGTCTTGGGCCATCAAGCAGTGCTATCGAACAGGATAATCTGGAAGCAGGCCAATCGTCGGTTCCGGTCCCGCCTTCCTTTAGATTAGGCAGTTTCGGGCTGTGTGGTATGGGCGAACTTGGTCTGCTTTCCCGTAATTCTACACTCAATTCAATTAGGATTTATTCTTTAGATATGTTATCCGTCATAGCTTAATCAATACTCGCAGGCTTGGTTCTATTCTACAAAGTATTCCTTTTGCGAAGCCGAAATTTGTCTTTGTACCCTCCTAGCAATTCTAGGCCTTGTCGAACTCCATGCTCATCGCCTTTGAGTCCCCCCAAACCACTTTGATGCTAGTGAGCTTGTAGCCCTCGAAGAAGGCCGGGTTGCGGCCCACGGTGTTCAGGTACGAGTAGTTGTTATCCAGACCGGCCAAGATCTTGAACTGCGCGCCCTCCTCGCCCTGGGCCCCGTTCTTGAACACGTGCGACTGCCCCTTTTCGCCGACCGCGCTCAGGGCATCGGGGATGATGACCTTGGCCTCGTCGTTGATCACATTCTCCGAGACCAGGAACACCTTATCGGCCGGCTTCTTCAGCACGCCCGCCTCCTCGGCGCCCTTGTACACCAGCTGGGACACCGGCACGGCCTTGGTGTCGCGGTCCGGGTTGAGCACCGGCTTGCCGTTCTCCTCAACGTTGGCTCCGGTCTTGGTGAGCTTGTACCGGTTCCCGTCGTACTCTGCGTGCCGATCGTGTGCGACGATGCCCAGGTACTCCTTGCCGTCCTTCGTCACGCGGCCATAGCTGATCTTGGCCGCTGGATCAGCGTTTGACCCTTTAGACGAGATGTGGTACGTGGTCCAGCCATCCTCCTCGTGGAATCCCTGGTCCTTGAGCCCCAACGCTGGGATCGAATCGTCAGCACCCTCCGTTTCTTCCTTCTCAAACTTGTAGTTGTCGTAGCGCTTGCTGTAGTCGGTGCCCTCCTTGGGGCTGACCGCCAAATCGATGCCCTTGACGCCCTTCTTGCCCAGAGCCGCAGAGTCTGGCTTCTTGCTGTCGCCACCACCACAGCCTGCGCCGCGGCACCAGATGTCCGGGTTTTGGTTGGTGTTGCTGCCGCTGGGCTTGTCCCCGGCTCCGATGTGCACCGGCTTGTCACCGTTGCCTCCTCCAGTGGAACCCTTCCCATCGGGCGAACCGATGCGTGCGGGCGAGCCGTCGCCGTCGCCGCCATCGCCGCCAGGGGTGCTGCCTTTTCCGCCATTGCCACCCTTACCACCTCCGGCACCTTCGCCTTCACCACCTTTACCGCCGCTACCTTTGCCACCAGCACCGACGTGGACGGGCTCCACGACTACACGAGCATGAAGGTTGCCTTCATATTTATACGCTTGAAAGACCTCATCAGCTTGCTTGTACTTAACACGGGGGCTACCCGGGTGCGTGTGCTTGCTATGTACATTGTACACTGAGGAGCGCGGGACCACAAGGAAAGAGAGAGAGATCACTTACAAGATACGGCGTCAGTTGTAGTTCTTGGAACGGCTCTACCCAAGCCTTCTGGAATGCTGCCCAGGGTAGCGAGACCGAGCACGAGGTTTCTAGCGTTGAAGCGCATGGTTGGTGAAAAGGTCTGGAAATGAGTGACTGTACAGGAAGATGACTATTGCGGATAGCCAGTGAAGATGCAGAGGGGTATCGGACATCTCTATCGGAGTGCTTTCGTGCATTTATAGAGCAATATGCTGTAGGTCAATCTCTAGATGGCAATAGAGCTCCTAAATTACGGCCCCGGAAGGACTTGGAGGCGCAGTTGAGCTTGTGGTTCCTGAAATCCGCCCCTCTGGCCGATATAGAGAGCCCCACCCGCATCACATAAGCATTTAGATGGCATTGAGATTATACTGAGGGATCAGAGGATCCTATTGCCAAGTTTGGCTACCGTTCGTGGCTTTTGTCCCTCAGGTACGTGGTCTATAAAAATAATATAGTAATGAACGGCGTCATGCTTTTGCGCGAAGGATCGCGAGATGCTTACATCGTATCTGATTCCCCTGCAAGTCTCATGGCAATCGTTAATTTAGGGGTAATTAAAGACACTGGCGACGAAAAGTTCCTCTAGTTGGACCTAAGGCTGACATGATATGATATTTAATTGTAACATGTATAGTAAGCGCGCCAACCGCCCCCACAGCGGCTACCCCCCCTGAACGAACTAACTCCGCAACGGGGCTCCTATTGTCTAAACCGGACGACGGCGGGTTTCAGCACGGAATTGTCAGGTCTTTCTCGGGCCAGGTGCTAAAAATACAAGCCTTCATTCGGTGCTAAGTTACCTAACCCAGGGGAAAGAGGCGCACCGTTAGGAGTGTCACACTAGCCAGACGAACTTGGATTAAGACGAACAAGCCCTATGATCAGAAGTTCATCTGTAGTAATAGCAGTAGTAGCAGTAGCAGAGTAATACCAAAAACAAATGGCCGATATGATTTTCCAATGACATGTGGCTCCGCATTGCATGACATTCTGTACAATTCATGACTGTCGCTAACTACCAATTTCTCTCTCGACCAAAGGCAGACTCTATACGTTCGACGCGCTATCCTAAAGCATGTACAAAAAGGTAGAAACCAGCAGGGTGGCTAGATACATGGTAGAAGAGAGAGGTCCATTGGACGAGCCTAGGGACGGCTGGGGTTCATCGTCGGTCTGGTTCGCCACGCTGTCCACCAGTCTAAGGCAAGTGAGTTCCGCTTTCGCCTTGCCGTCCTTCTCCAAGACCGTCATGACAGGGGTTATTCCCATGAGCACTTGCGACAAGGCCTTAGTTGTGCGGTCCGCGAGGTAGTGGCGCTCGCTGTCGACGAGGAACAAGTCGTAGCCCTGGCCGGTGGTGGCCCTACAGTGGCTCTGGTCCATCATCTCTAGGCTCTTGTTGCCGCCGTTCAAGGCTGTTGTTGCGTATCAGTTAGCATTGGGTTTCCCTATCGAATAGGAACCGTGAAACTTACGCCGTGAGATAACCGAACCCCATGTGCCTCCTTTGACGGAGTTGCATGACGGCGGTGGCTTATTTATCAACGTGTCTCGTAACTGATTACAAGAGTCCGAGTCGCTGGCAAGTTTGGCGGCAGACTCGGCCTGGCGGATCAAGTCGGACACGCAATCCTCGCTCAGGGCGTCCGCACAAGTGAAGCTGTTCTTCTTCTCCTGAGGCACAGTAATGTTTGCGGAGATTCCCTCGAAGAAGAGCGCACAGCCAGCCGTGCTGTTGTCAAAATGCAGCGAGGGCGGCGTGCCCAGATAGTAGTTCTTGTCCAGTGCCATTGCCGCCTCTGGATGGCTGCCGTCTTTCGGGGCCTCCTGGAAGCCGACCGTCCAGGTCAGAGGCCGGGAGTCGAGAGTGGTGATGACGTTGGTGATGCCCAAGGCCTGCAGAGTGGCATTGCCGACCTTGCATTGCGCAACGTGGTACTCGTTGGTGGGACACCCAACGGCGTCGCAGCCCAGCAGCTCGCCAGCTGCATAGTGCTGGAACAAGCGAGGCAACAAGGCCACTGGGTATAGGGTACTGGCAGCTAGAGAACGCATCTTGGGCTTCTGATGCTCTATCGCAAAGACTAAGTCGGCGATGACTGTTGAAAGAGTTGTTCAAATGTGGGCAAGAGCGGAAAGAGGTATGCGTAACAAGCAAAGTTGAGAAGGATACATACAATACAGTTCAAGTTGAAATGAAGAGATTTCCGAGAGTTGTTGCAGTGACAGATACACTGCCTCAACCTGATACAGAGCCCAGGTACGAATACTGGCAGTAAGCGAGTGCGACCCATCTAGCGCGCAGTTCTGTTCTATTTTTGGGGCTGACTAGTATAGTAAGTTCAGCTATAAGGCTGGATCTATGAACAAGCCCCCGCCCCCTACCCCTGGACCCCACCGGCACCGGATACCTAGCCTAGAAGAGCCTCCACCTACTTACTATACGATCCAATTTCAACTGAGTTCTGCAGGAACAGGCCAATGTTCATGGATGGAATCCAGCGGGTAGTAAGCTGCCGTAATAGGAAATTGTTGTCAGTTGTTTGAGACGGCTGAGGGGGTTTCGTAGGAATATGGCCGATATTGAGGTTCAGTCCAAGAAGTCATACACTGAGTCGGGACTCTTTGCGATGTAATGTGGCCTCCTTCTCATGATAAATAGAGTACCCTGTCTCCTTCAGTCTTCACGACAGATTACCAAGGCAACTCGACAAGCCAGCTTCTCCTTACATCCAGGCCATCAGCACATTCCCTAATTCACACACTCATTTGCCCCTATTGGCAGCGTATATCTTCAACATCATCCTCACTCACACACTCTCTACCTAGAAACCTACACCATGGCCAGCGTAGCATTTAATGTAATCGGCCTCTTGTTCGGGGTCGTCTCCATGGCCCCGATGCTCAACTCGATGCTGCCCGACAAGTCCGACCGCGAGACCACCGTCCGCATCGGCGTCGGCACCAGCATCAAGGGTTCCGACACGACCGGCGGGAACACCCCGGGCATCCGCATCTTCGACGTCATGGGCCGCGACCTCGGCGAGGCCCGCGGCAGCAAGAAGGTCATCGCCGACGGCGGCTTCAAGGACATTGTGGTGACCGCCAGCGACGACAAGCAGGGGCGGCAGGCGCAGTACCTGTCCGTCTCCAAGGGCGGCAACGACGCGCTCTGCATCTCGTACATCTCCATGACCTGGCCCGACGGCCAGAAGAAGGCCTGGTACGGCGACGTCGGCTACCAGTGCGGCGGCTTCTGGTACAACTCGCAGACGCTCATCGGCGACGACAACTACCAGCCCAAGTGCACGTGGATCGACGGCGACAAGTCCAACGGCATCACGACGCAGGGGTTCGGCATGCACATCACCGACTTCACCGCGACCAAGGAGCGCGCCGAGGCCTACGCCGACGACCCGAACACCATGTGCAAGAGCAAGCCGCGCTTCCACCTGTACGACGACCTCAAGAGCGACTACTTCCTGCCCTACTTCAACCCGCCCCTGGAGTACGACGCCAACCTCGTCGACAAGGACCGCAAGAAGGTCCTGGTCGACGGCGCCTCGACCGGCAAGCTGCCGCCCAAGAACAAGGTGCGCAGCCCCCGCGAGAGGCGCGACATCATCTCCAAGCGCCACCTCTTCCCCGGCAAGCTGGTCACCAGCCCTAAGATGGCCCACAGCGCCCGCGAGCTCTGCGAGAGCAACAAATCCCTCGCCCGGACTTCGTCTCCTTCCACGAGAACCTGTTCTGCGACATGTCCGAGAAGGAGCTGTGGCCACTCTGCTCCAGCAAGGTTACCAATGGCTGCTTTGACACCAAGACGAACAAGATGGTGGCTAAGCACGTTTCTCGCCGCGACGAAGTCACGGGCGTATGATTCCCGAGAAGGAGTATCATGATGTTGCCGCTTGGTAAATTGGGGTCACGGGGAGTTCTATATGGTCTCCATATTGTGTTACTTTTCTCTATTGGTTTTCGGGTCTTATGGTTAGTTATCGGTGATGAGCTGGAGTCGTGCATCTGTAAAGTTCGGAGTTTGAGGCCAGCGTGTATACATATAGGTATAAATGTCACTTAACCTAACATACCAAAACATAAGCACGAATCATCGCTTGAATGACTGCGTGGGTTGACTATATTCCACGATCTGTCACACTAGCCTTCTTCATCTTGACAACCTTTGAAGCATCAGGCTGCCTAGGTCCCAAAAGGGGAAGAGCCATAGACGTACACCCTCATTGTACTGTACTAGACTCAGCCCTGGAGTGTGAGAGTTATATTCTCACATATGAATGGACGTGATTGAAGTCATTGTGGGCAATGCTTTCCTGGACCAAGAAACGGGTATATCTGGTTCTTAACACGAGGCATCACTTAAGACTTCACGTTGTTTCGGAGCGAGATGGCCTGGAGCTAACTTGGAGGCTTTGTTGGTAGGAACATGCCCATCACGAACATAGAGAATGATACTAGATAAGAAGAAATCATCCAGACTGCCTCAAAATCGCCATGCTAAGATGAGCAAGGAACGATCACAAGGTTGCTTTGTACTTCAAATACTAAGAGACACTGGCTTCCTTCAGCGAAAAGGCATAAATCCTGGATCTGCATGGCGACCAGACTGCCCATACCATCGCTGTCGGCCAATCCCCGAGGCGTAGACGTCGTCGATGGGTATTCATTCCCATGAAATATCAACCAGCTGGCATGTTCGAGCTGAGCCCAGTTGTTCATCCCGACTGCCCCCCGTCTGCGCGAGCTGGCGACATGCCCCCACAAGCGCGAGGTGCTGGATCTTGGGCGCCGCGAAGGAGAGTACTACAGGTCGTCATTGCCGGACAGCGCCCACATCGCTCGCCCCGTGCCGAGATCCCACGCTGAGCTGTGGCGGCAGGTATCATGAACGACGGCGCCGCCCGTTGAGCTGCATTTCGCCCAGGATGGGCGCGGCCTTCAAGACTGCTCAGGGATATCCTTTCTCCGGGGCCATGCTCGACGCGCTCCACGGTCAATATTCTCGTAGACGCAGTGTGTTGGGCCATCTGAAAAATGGAGGAAGCATCCCAAACCTGCAACAGTCGAGATAGCGTCATCGACACATCAACGTCACCGTCTCTGATGGGGATCGAGCCACAATAAACCTAGGCAGGATCTTTGAACCAAACAGGAAAGAACACACGAGACCCAGATGTCGGAGGGGGCCACCCGGGCCCTCAACGGACGAACAATATACGTACGAAGCATACACTCAACGGAAGTCAGACCGTCTCCGACATCATCAGCTATGTCGGTCTGACTCGACAGCATTATCACCGGACCAATAAGACGATCTATGTCATCCTCGCCTTCGGACTATAAGCAAGAACTCACTCAAGATTGATCTAGACCTTCGAGCTGCTTTCTCTCCATCCATCTACATATATGTGTATGCACCTACTATCCGTAGCGGGATCCAGTTTGACACAGATTTTTCCTGAGTGATCGACCATCGGCATGAACCCCCTCCCCTTAGCAGTAGCACTGGCCGGAGCGGGTTTGCGTGACACTAATACAAAAGCCACTACCGAGGGGCTCTTCAACGGTTTTTATTTATTTCAACACCAGAGGTGACTAGTCCGCGGTTGTTTCCAAGAATCGGACACACCCCGACAGGGCTGCAGGTGAGGAGTAGCAGAGGAACGGGTCCCCGAGCATGCCGGATGCGTACTCGAGAGAAACGATGTCCTTTTAGTCGCGCACTGGGGGGAAGGGCAAATGCCCTGCATAGCCGTTACATACCACCGATCGTGTGCCTATCATTGGCCGTAAAAGGGGGACCCCCGACGTACATACAGGTACGCTAGAGGAGACATAGGGACTAACCCTGCTTGCCCTGTTAACCAACCAAGCAATGTGGGCATACTCGCAAAGTATGTATTTGCATGATGCATCGCATTCTTCCGCAGAGGGGAGAGCGGGTTAACCCTAGGTTCTTAGGACACTCTGTCTACCGGTCTGCTGCTGCGCGGCAAAGTACAGACATGTAATGCAGTAATGTGGACGAACATCTTTGTCATACGGCTTATAGAAGTCTCCGCTTTAGGGCATTCTCCCTCGTCCCCATAGCTTTTACGTGCACCACCGTCTGGGACTGCTATACTCCGAGGCATACATGTGATGTGGCCCAGCCCTATCCGCTTTCCGTATTCACCATTGGGAAACCCAACCGATTACATGTACAGTCGAATTCGAAATCGGTTTCCGCTTTGTTGAAGTAAATTATCTGTTAAAGCTGGGCCCACCTCGGCCTTGGCGCTGACGGGCACTTCGCTAGACTAGCGCGGTACCTCGGGTTATTAGAGGTACGTACTGGATAAGCAAGCGCCATTATTTGAGCATCGTTTAATCGCCTAATTCCACGCTTCTGAATATCCGGGGAAGCTACAAAAGGAGGAAACATAGTCCACTAATTTCATCGCTTACTGCTTAGGCATTGCTCAGCCATTTGCATACATTTCATCAGTACGTTGCCATCTAATTAGATGGCCGCCTTAAAAGATCGAGCTTTTTCGTCTCTTTAATAGTATTATAACTAAAATAAACTCTATGCGCAGACCACTACATCCGGCCACGCCATAGAGTATAACCGTACTTAGTATACTTAATATAATAATAATAACTATCTTATAGTATAATAAATAAAGGAATTATAAAGATAAAAACATTCTTATAATTTATTTATAACGAGCTAAAGAATATAAATAAACGGCACGCCTTAAGACCTTTTATTTATAAAGATAATAAAAATATAAGAGACGTATTACGATCTCTTAACTAGTAGACGAAGCCCACACGTACTTAAGCCCCTTGGCAAGTTGCACGAAAAATACCCTTCCCGAAAGACAGCCGATACTTACCAAAGAACCAGACACAGCGGACGTGCTTGGCCGGAAATCGGGTGGCAGCCATAACAGGCGATTCCCACGCCAAGTAATCCAGCTGCGATCCTCGCTGATACTAGGGCCAAGGCGTATAGCCTCGCAGTGTGGAAGTAATGACCGGCTAGGCTGGCGACCAATACAGATAGCTCCAACATCGGTTAAAATGGACGAAGTATCCGGACTAAACGATAATGTGTAGGAAGCGGTGCCTATATTAGTAGTTTGACGCTCTTGGCCCGTCGCGGCGTCCCAGAGCTTGACCGTCCTGTCCCACGACGCCGACGCCACCACCTGGCCGTCGGGCGAGAACGCAACCGAGTTGACGCCACCGCCGTGGCCCTCGAGCGTCTGGCGGTAATTATTCCACTTATCGTCCACCGCTGGCTGGCGTATTATCCATTGAGGGATATCGTGTCGAAATATAGTACGAATTACACTTTATTTCGGGGCAAAAACGAGGCTAGATAAATAGACTTAAAGAGGGGTGAATTAAATAATAGAAATAGTTGCGAGAATAAAGCAGTTTATATTATTAAAGAAAGTATTAAGTTATTTAATAATATTTAACTTAATAAATTATTAATAACTTAGTGTAACGAATTAATTAATAATTTATAATAAAACTTTTTAATGTAGTTAAAATTTCTAAGCTTTTTAAAGCTTTATTTATTAAGCTTATTACTTTTAATTAATATAAAAAGTGGTAAGTTAAGAAATTATACACTTCGTTATTATTAGTAACCCGTAAATGCGATTACTTTAAGTAGTATACCTAATAGTGGTAAGCATACTACACCTTTAGCCGCAGGTACTCGTTAATTCGCCAAGGGTCGATCTCTAAGAGCGCTGTTCCTAGTACTTCGACTTTATATATATCCGTCCGCAGCGAGTCATCCATAACCTGTAGATACTTCATGGCCAACCGTCGATGGACTTCCTTCTCGTTAATATGGAACTGGTTATTCTCTCGCTTCTCCGGATCGAGAAGGAAGTCGCGGAATAATAGATGTAGTAGTCGGATCGGTTGTTCGGATGAAGAGGGGATACTGAGCACGGAATAAAGTAGGTCTAGATTGTCTAGTACGTCGTCTAATGTTATACGGAGCAGCCGGGCCAGAGCCGATATAGAGAGGGGGCTAGCAAGTACCACGATCGAACTAAGAACAGTATCGAATTGTTTTAATCGGGCTGCTCGCTGCCGCACCGAGAGACCGAGAAGCAGCTGTTCTAGAACGGGCATGTACGTAGTATTAAGTTTAGATTCTTGGCTCCGCGTTTATTGTTTTAAGACTTCGCCGAGATTTTTATTTAGATTACTAACTTTTCGGTTATTAATAAAGCGATAAACAATAGCGGTAAAGATAAATAATAGTACCGCTATCTTAGTTAAAATCTATAAATCACCCTCGCTTAGTTATTTAAAAAATAAGCGTCGGTTATTTAATATAAAAATATTATACTTATTCTTAACTTATATAAGCTTATAATTAAAGAAAGCGCGTATATCTCGCTTAATTACTACCTTAGCGACCTCGTAAAGAATAAAATCTTAATATACGCCCTTAATTAAAATAAAGTTAAAACGAATAAAAAGCTCGAGCTTATTAATAAAAAAGATTTTAAGTTATAATAATTATATTCTTTTCGAGCTTAAAAATAGATTAATTAAGAGTTTAATATCTTTATCGTCTTTATACTCGTTAAGGGTATCGATAATAATAAGTAGGGTACGGTTCTTATAAGCGTCTCTTGAAATCTTTAATAGCGGTTGAAATAGAACCTTCTCGATTTGTTCTCGCCTCGCTTTCCCGAAGATCAAAGGGTCGGAATCGATGGCAGCCTAGATATGAGGTGTAACTGCCGGTTCCCGTGAGCACAGCTGCGCCGCCAGGGTAGGGAAGAACTTGGACACGCCGCCGCGATCTCCCTCGCCACGTTTGAAGAAGAAGCTAGCACCAAGGATCCCGCCCATGGATGTAGTGTACGCTAAGGTACGCGAGATGGTGGATTTGCCCGTTCCTGCCATGCCGTTGAGCTAGAATATCGCTTCGGCGTTCGAATCCTAAATCCATTCGTTAATTTCGCGCAAGAGGTCGACTCGAGTGTCTGGAAGGCAGGTCGAATTATGTTCTTCGGCATGCGAATCGAAGGCGGCTGCGTATGTAATAGATAACTTCGTAAGCACCTTTACTAGGGATTCTTAAATTATAGATATCTCTTTATATAAACGCGATATTGCACTCTGCGCCCTTTCACTATAAATAGGTGGTAAGAAAACGCTAAATATTTTAAATAAAGAATATATCACGTCCTCTTTATGCATAGTCGTTTAGCCTTTCGCCTATAACATATATTTATTAATGCTAAACTATAAAAGGGGGTATCCTCAAAGAGTGGATTCAGGGATGCTCATGATATTAATGATTAATTGTTCGAGTGATCTTTTATTGCTTAGGTGCTAGCCTTCCCGTGAAAAGAACTCTACTAACGGTGGCGTAATTAGCTCTTAGATAAAGGTTATAACTATAGTTTAAGGGGGCACGAATCTAAGAGTATTAAGATATAAAAACAGCCCCCCTTAAACTAGTTATTATTTATATTAGTTTATAAAAGAGTATAATAAACGAATTTTATTAATTTTAAACGTAATATTTAAAATACTCGCTAGCGATATAAAACCTTTTCACTATAAGGCGGTTTTTAAACGCTAATTAAACGTTATATACTTTTATAACTATTATTACGGTAACTATTATATTAGTACTTTATTAATCTTATACGTTACTTTTTATAAAGTAGTGGTTTACTTTAAAACCTTAATATATAAACTATTGTTACAACTCGACCTAACCATGCGGTTAAAACCCTACTCGCTAGAACGGGATTACCATACCCCGACTAGGCTACGACGTTATAACTACCGACCGTACTACTAGTTATATTAATATAAACTCCCCTATATTACGAAAACGCGTAAATATAATTACGAAGATATCCTAGATAACGAAAGGATGGACCCGACCCGGGAAAGTAGCTAGGAAAGAATTACGTAATAAAGAGCGACCGGATTACTATACTACTAAGTGAGATATTAAAATAGATTATTATAATTTAAGGGATAAATTACCGTGAGCTAATAATAAGATTATTATAAATTAACGGGTAATTTAATAAATTAATAAGGAAAGAAATTAAATATATAATAATAAATATCTTTTATATATTTTATATAAATACTTTTTATTTTAATAATTAATTTAAATATTAATCTTAATTTATTAATAAAATAAATAACTTTAACGAAACTATTATAAATATTTTTAATATTTATATACTTTAATCGCTTTTATTTTTATAAGTTATTACTTATTATATTAATAAAAGCGACTTTTATTATACGTTTAAATACTTTTTTATATTATTAATATAAACCTTAATATATTTTATTAAGTTTTTTTTAAAACTTAAATAGCGTTCGTTATATTTTAATTACTCTTATTTTTACGAGTTATTATTTAAACCTTTAAATAATAATATTATAAGAATTATATTTATATTTAGCCTTAATAATACCGTCCGATAAAGAAAGACCCCTATCGCTACCCCTAGTACTATTTAACGGGACCCTGCTATAAACGTCGATAGCGACGATAATAATAACGAACCTACCCGATAAGCGCTAGTTAAGCGAATTAAGGAATTCGAATAAAAGAGCGTTAATTATTAATATTATTACGCTAAGTTTAAAAAGGAGCGTAACGAGTTTTTAATTAAAAACGTTTTAAAATAAATACTTTATAATATTAATAAACTATGCGAAAAAATATATCTTTTTTATATAGTTATTATTATTATTTAAACCTTTATTATATTAAAAAAGGGTATAAGAATTAATACGTTAATATTTTTTAACGAGATAAACGGAAACCTCCGAAGTTTTTTTTATTTAAATTAAAACTTATTAACGGTTTTATAAAAAAATGTTTTAAAATACTACTTAATAAGTTATTTACGCCGCCTCGTTTTTTAAAAATAAAATATTCGCTTAATTTAAACGTTATTTAAACGAACTTATAAAAAACGACTAGTAAGTTAAGCTATACTGTATAGAGGTATAACGTATTTTTAAAAGTTACGACGGCTTCGAATAAGCTTTTAAATTACTCTTTTAAAACCCCGACAAAAAGCGATAGGCGGAAAGGAAACTTAAAACCCTTAAATAAAAAGAATTAGCCGCTTTTTATACGGCCGAGTTCCGGTGTATTATAACTCGATTAAATTATATCGAAGTTACGAAAATTATAATATATTATCGAAAACTAAAGGACGATATTAAGAACGAACTCAGCCGGCTCGACGCCCCCAATAATTTTCTCTCGTATATAGAGCTTATTATTAAAATCGATACTCGTATATATGAGCGACGCCGCGAAAAATAGGGCGGACTTTAATAATAAATTAATCAAACCTAAGCTAATACGGGGCGATTACGATAATATAATTATATATCGCTTAGAAATATTATAACGTATAGTTATTATAATAAGCTTGTAAATTTCGACGCTATTAAATATAATAAATAAAATAAGAAATTACGCGGTACCTGTTATAATTATTAAAAACTAGGATATTACGCTCGAAAATATTAAATATTAAGGAAAGATTTCTAACGAGTCCTTAATAAATAATATATTAATATTATTAAAATAAAGAATACCTTTATAATAATTATTAAAAATAATAACGTTATTATTAAATATAATAGTTTATTTTAAATAATTTATTACGATAATAAGTGTATTTTTTATTTAATAAATAAAGAAAGTACCGAATAATTCCTTAAAGCTTTAAGAAGTAAGGAGAATTATAGCCGAAATATCGCGATAATATAAAAAGAACGATCCCTCTTTTATAACGGAAATAATAATTTAATAAATAATATTATAAACTAATTAAAATAATTTATAAATTATAAACGCTTAATAAGTATATTAATAAATAAATTAATATATAAAATTACTAAGTTTAAAAACTTAAAAATTAACGGATAAATAATTATCCTTAGTATTCCTTACCCCGATTTAAAATATTTACGCTAAGTACTTATTACGGCCGGGTTTAATTAAAGAATTTATAATAATTACGCCGTAAAGAATAACTTATAAATTTCTTTTATATATAAAGGATACTTTACGTTTTTATAGATTTTATATATATATAACGTTTATATAAAATATTTCGCGAAGAAATTAAAATATAAATAATATCTTTAAAGGATTAATAAACGACTTATTATACAACCGTACCCGAACTATATTATTAAAAGAATTTAAATATTAATCCTTAATAAACGACGCGCGTATTTATTAATATAAAAAAACTTACGGTAATTACGATAATATTACCTAAAAGGATGAGATTAAAAAGAATATTGCGAAGATTAATATTTTAAATACGCTTAAAAAAATTATAAATTTATAAACGTTTAAAAAATGGCGCTTAACGCTTTTAAAACGTATAAGTATATATTTAATAAGAGGACCCCTTTAATATATTAAGGAATTTATAAAGCGTTTATAAATTATCGCGAACTTAATAAACTTTTAAATTACCCGAAAAACCCGGATCTTAAATATTAGGGATAGTATTTCGTACGGGGAAAAGTATAGAAACACCCCTATTAATATATTAAAAAGCGCTTTAAAAAAAACGGAAAGAATAATAATAACGATACGAGATCGATCGTAAAAAATTATTAATTATTTATAAAAGTAGCGTTTAAAAAACGAACACCGCTTATTATAAAAAGACCATAATAAGCGGACTAAGATAGGTCCCTATATTAAATAATAGATAATTAAGTTATTTATAAGTATATCGTATTAATAATAAGCGTAAAAAGAGTTTATA
Organism: Apiospora phragmitis; assembly: GCF_038363925.1. NCBI lineage: Eukaryota > Fungi > Ascomycota > Sordariomycetes > Amphisphaeriales > Apiosporaceae > Apiospora > Apiospora phragmitis. The sequence goes on along the minus strand of NW_027117400.1, from coordinate 2,988,710 downwards.
TTAAAGTACTACTTAATAATAAAGCGTAAAGAAACTATATTTTATTACGAATCGTTAATTGCTTTAAATTCGAATAATAAGAGAAAAACGGTTTATATCGATTTAAAACCGTTAATAAAAGACTTGTAACCTATAACGATAGAGAAGTATGAAAGGAAGTTGCGAACCTTCCGGTTAATATTAAAAAACGCTATGAATGAATTATGTATAATATTATAAACGTTATAAAATACGATATAATTTTAAAAATATTTTAATTACGGGTAAATAATTCTAAAATTAATTAAAAAATAGGTTAATTTTAATAAAATATATTAAAAAAGGTTTAATTAATAAGTAACGGTTTAAAAAGTAACCTTTTAATAAACTTAAAATATTTAAAGTATATATTATTATTAAAAAACCTAAGCCGAATATTATAACGATTATATTAAAAAAGTATCGGTAATTCGAAGCTTTTTTTAATAAGAAATTAGAAATAAGCTTACCGCTTTATATATAATAAAATTATAAAATACTTTTTAAAAATAAAAGGGAACCTTTATTTATATTTATATATAAATTTAATTAAAAGTACGAACAGGTTTTAAAAAAATATATTACGGAAAATCTCGAAAAAAAAGTTATTCGACTATTTATATTACTAATAGGCTTCTTTATCCTCTTCGTTTTAAAAAAAAGTAAGGACGGGAAACCTAAATAACGTATATATATCAATTATTAAAAACTTAACGAAATTATTATTAAAAACTAGTACCTTTTATTTTTAATTAACGATTTACGAAATAAATTATTACATATTAAAATTTTTATAATACTCGACCTCTTTAATATATATAACTTAATCCGAATTAAAAAAGGAGAAGAATAAAAAACCGCGTTCCGAACTAAGTACGGCTATTTCGAATACTAAGCGATACTGTTTAGCTTAATTAATATACTAATTAATTTTTAATTTATAATTAATTATATTTTATAAAAATACTTTAATAAATTCGTTATAATATATTTTAATAATATCCTTATTTATTTTAAAAATAACGAACAATACCGAAAATATATAAAATTAATACTTTAAAAACTATAAAACACTAACTTACTAATTAACTTTAAAAAAACGAATTCTATTAACGATCCATTACTTTTATAAAATACGTAATATCCTTGGGCAAAATCCGAATAAAACCTTCGAAAATTTTAATAATTAAAAAATAACTTACGCCTATAAACGCTACGGAAATTAAATCTTTTTTAAAATTAACTAATTATTACCGGATTTTTGTCCCCGGATTTAATAGGATAACGATACTTTTAATAAACTTAATAAAAAAAAAACGAACTATTTTAATAAACAGAGAAAAAAAATAAGGCTTTTTATAATATTAAGGAACGAATTTTTAACGAACTAATACTTTGCGTAATAAACCTATTTAAACCCTTTAAAATTAAAACTAACGTATTAAACTATACGATCGGAGGATAATTTAATTAATAAAATAATAACGGAAAATCACACCCGGTTATATTTTTTTTAAAAAAAATTTAACAAATTAAAGTTTAATTATTAAATTTATAATAAAAAATTAATAATTATTATTAAAATTTACGAAAAATAAAGATATTATTTTAATAAAATAATAAAACTAATTAAAGTTTATACCGATTATAAAAACTTTATAACGTTTATTATTATTAAAAAATTAAATAAATAATAAATATAATAGTTTAAATTCTTATTAATATTTAACCTTATTATTATTTATTAAAAAAATAACGAAAACGGTCGCGTTAATATATTAAGCCGATAACCGAACCATTAGGAAAAAGTTCTACTCGAAACGCGAACTATCCTTATTTATAATTAAAATAATAACCTTATATCGTCGAGGTAATTAAATATTACGAGCTACGTCTAATCTAATAATAATTAAATTACTAAGTTTCGGTAATTTAATTAAACCCCCGACCCCGCGAGCTATTTTAAGGATTACCTTAAAAACTATAACGGTCTTACTTTTTACCGAAATAAAATCTATATCCTTAAGCGGTATCGCGAAAACTTTATTAAAGAATTCTATAAGTATCCGGTACACGGATACCAAGGGATATTTAAAACCTAGAAAAGGATTATTAAATAATTAGATTATAAAAACTTTAAACTAATTGTAATTAAAGTAATTAATAAATATAACCTTTATAACAAAATTAAAGCTACCCGACACCGGCTGTACAAAAAACTATAGCTAATCCTATTATTAAATAGAGCATAAAAAATTATTATACTTAACTTCGTTATTAAATTACCCCTATTAAAAGAACTCTTAACTAAAATTAATTACGATAATATCTTAATAATTACGGATAAACTTATAAAGTATACTTATTTCTTACCGTATAAAAAATTTAATAATATTAATAACTTAGCGTATATATTCTTTCGAATAATCGTTAACCAGCACGGGCTGCCCGAAATAATTATTTCCAATAAGAATAAACTATTTACCGCTAAATTTTAGAAATCGTTTATAACATAACTTATAGTTAAATATAAACTATCTACAACTTACTACCCTTAAATAAATAAATAAATTAAATAAATAAACTAAACCTTAAAATAATATTTACGCTATTATATTAATTACGAATAAGATAATTAAGTATAATTATTACTTATAACTTAATTCGCTTATAATAACGTAAATAACGAAGCTACGCGTATTTTATTATTCCGAGTAAACTACGGGTACAACTCGAAAATTATTAAAAAACCTTTAAAAGGAGAGCTAATACTAATTATAACTATATAAGTTAAAAAATTAAAAGAACTTTAAATTATATTATAATAAGACCTTATTTTCTTTAATAATAAATAAAAAGATACGCCGACTAAATAAAATTAAAAAAATTAACCTTTAAAAAAGGAAAAAAAGTTTACCTCTTACGACGAAATATTAAAATAAAATAACTAAGTAATAAATTAGATTTTAAAAAGATAAAACTATTTAAAATCGTAAAAACTATTTTAAAAACTAACTACCGATTATTACTATTTAAAATAATACGGATATACCCTATATTTCATATTTTATTACTCGAATTAACGGCCGAGAAAACCCTAATTAATATATAATTAAAAATCGAAATAAATTAATACGAATACGAAATCGATAAAATTATTAATAAAAAAAAGATAAAACTTCTAATACCTCGTTTAATAAAAGGGTTACTTATTAAAAAATAATACTTAAAAGCTTAAAAAATACCTAGCGAACGCCGCGGAGAAACTCTAGAAATTTAAAAAAGAGCCTCCTCTACAAAGATCAACGGCCTAAGCTTAAAAAAACCTATTAAACTAAAAAACGACTAGTTAACGTCCTTAAAAATATTTAAAGAACGTAGGTTACTAAGGACGAAGTTCTCTTAATTAACGATCGAGGAGGAAATACCGTCCTCTTTATTTAGCTCCTATATTCCCCAACGAAACGCCTCCGAATACTTTTTTATTATAACCTTTTTTATATAATAAAAACGGGCTAAATAACCTAAGGCGGTAAATAGCTACGTTTATAAAAAGAATAAAGCCTTTTCTACGTCTAACTCTTCCGCCTCCAGCTTTTTTTATTAAGCGGCTAGCTTCGTTAAAGCTGACGTAATAAAGGTGCCGTTATAGGAGCAACTAACCCGAATATATTCCGAATAGCGAAACGACTTCTCGTTTATATAATAAGTTAAGTTCTAGCGAAAATAATAAGTACAGGGTATATTAATTAGGTTACCCGTAAATTCTATATTAATAGTAAAAGCTAAACGCGTAATAATTTTTTTAAACCGAGATTTTTTAATACGACTAATTATAATAAGTAAATATTATAATAAAAAATAATAAAGAAAAGAAACCTACTATAACTTAATAATATAAGTAATTAAAGTATTTATAGAGTCGATACTTTAAAGATAAAATATTTAAAAAAAGGAGGATAGTGTTATAACCCGACTTAATTATATAACTAAAACCCTACTCGCTAGAACGGGATTACCATGCCCCGACTAAGCTACGACGTTATAATTACCGACCATATTATTAACTATATTAATATAAACTCCCCTATATTACGAAAACGCGTAAATATAACTACGAAGATATCTTAAATAACGAAAGGATAGACCCGACCCGGGAAAGCAACTAGGGAGAAATCACGTAACAAGGAGCGACCGAATTACCGCACTACCAAATAAGATATTGGAATAGATCACCGTAATTTAAAAGATAGATTACCGTGAGCCAATAACAGGATCACCGTGAACCAACGGGTAATCTAACGGATCAATAAAAAAAGAAATTAAATATATAACGACGAACGTCCCTTATATATTTTATATAAATACTCTTTACTTTAATAATTAATTTAAGTATTAATCTTAACCTATTAATAAAGTAAACAGTTTTAACGAAACTATTATAAATACCTTTAATATCTATACACTTTAATCGCCTTCGTTCTTATAAACTATTACCTATTATATTAATAAAAGCGACTTTTATCGCACGTTTAAATACTCTCTCGTATTATTAATATAAACCCTAATACGTCTTACTAAGTTTCTTTTAAAACCCGGATAACGTTCGTTATAACTATATAAATAAATAAATAAGAGAGATTTTATTAAAATAGTGGAGCCTCACTAGAGGTTAAGTTAAGCTAAACTAATCTCGTTAGTTTTTTCTCTATATTTATCTTTTATTTATCAATTTTTATATTATAGCTTACTTTATAATAATATATATTAGAACTACTATAATAACTATTAGTTATATTAGCTTTACCGGCCTTTTTATCCTTAGATATTATTATATTAATTAAGCTTATCTTTATTACGAATCCCCTTTTCTTATTATTTTAAATAACTATATTAAAATTATACGTAATAATAAATATATACGATCTCTTTTTTATTTAATATTTTTATAAACGAATATTATAAATGCGTATCCCCTTTCCTTAGACCGGATGTGATAAATATTAATATTATAATAAAAAGCCCCTTTTTCCCGGCCGGCGCGAAGTGGGCTATTACCGCCAGACCTTTATTAATACTGCGTAACCTTCTTAGCAGCCTACTTATACTAGATAATAGACGTGCTTATTAAACTAGTTTAATGCTAGCTGTTTCGTAGTTAGTCGTGGTGTTTATTTCCCTCTTTCCGTATTCCTTCCCTTTTTAGCCCTAGACCGATACTCTTCTTTACTCCTAGAGACTAAGACGAACCTCTTAAACTTGCTTACCTAAAAGACATCTAAATATGTACCAAAGGTTTCTTGCCGCAGCTGCGCAATCTTAACCACGCTGTTCAGCTAATTATAAGGCGTAGAGGCCGCCTTGAAGTAGACATGGGCGAAGGGGATATACCCCACGTCGCGGAAGATAAGTTTCGCGCCATCGTGCGTAGCTAAATAGTTAATAGATAGCAGGTTTAATAGAGAACGCGTTAGCATTTAGGGCCTGTGTGGCAATTTCAAGACGGTGGGGGCTGGCAGAAGGAGGAAGCCTGGATGAGGCCTGGAAGACCCGAGCTTTAGAAGGATGGAGAGCGCCGCAGGCGCCGGAGGAGGTCCATTAGAGCGCCGCAACCGTGTACTATAGTAGCTAGTATAGCACTAACGTCTGTATAAGGCTCACGCCTTCGGCTAGACGGTAAATTAATTATTATTATTATTATATTATTACGAGTAGCTACTTACGTGGGCGGTCGCTTATATAAGTAGTATACTTATATATAAATTAGGTAATAAAATTTCTCTCGCTTACTCTCTTATTATAATTCTTTTTTTTTCGTACGCATAGCCTCGTCGACTTTAATTCCGAGGTAAATAATTTTATTATTAAAATTACACACCTATGAACTAAAAAAGAGAAGAAAATAGAATATAAAAGTTAAATCCTCTATTTAGCTAGCTTATAAGTAAGTATACGAAGTGAGCTAATTAAGTTATTCTTTTAAACTATTTAAGTTCGGTGTTCTTCCGCGAGTTCTCGGTTAAATAGAGCGAATTAAATAACGATAATGCTATTTTAAGTTATATAGAAATATATATATTAAAACTAGTCGCGAGTGCTTATTTATTATAACCCGACCTAATCATGTGGCCAAGACCCCACCCGCCGGAACGGAACTACTATGCCCTAACCAGGCTACGACGTTATAATTATTAACCGTATTATTAATTATATTAATATAAACTCTGTTATATTATAAAAATATATAAATATAATTACGAAGATATTTTAAATAGTGAAAAAATAAACCCGACCCGGGAAAGCGGTTAAAAAAGAGCTACGGGACGAGGAGCGACTAGATTACCGCTTTAATAAGTAAGCTAGGAGCGACGGGATCATAACGCTTTTAAGTAAGTTATTAGAATGGATCACCGTGATCTAAAGGATGGATTACCGTGAACTAATAATAGGATTACTATAAGCTAATAAACGTTTTAATAGATTAATAAAAAAGGAGATTAAATATATAACGATAAATATTTTTTATATATTTTATATAAATATTTTTTATTTTAATAATTAATTTAAATATTAATTTTAATTTATTAATAAAATAAATAGTTTTAATAAAATTATTATAAATATTTTTAAATTTATATATTTTAATTATTTTCGTTTTTATAAATTATTACTTATTATATTAATAAAAGCGATTTTTATTATATATTTAAATATTTTCTCGTATTATTAATATAAACTTTAATACGTTTTATTAAGTTTCTTTTAAAACTTAAATAATGTTCGTTATATTTTAATTATTTTTATTTTTATAAATTATTATTTAAACTTTTAAATAATAATATTATAAGAATTATATTTACGTTTAATTTTAATAATACTATTTAATATAAAAAGACCCTTACCGCTATTTTTAGCACCTTTTAACGGGACCTTATTATAAACGTTAATAGCGATAATAATAATAACGAGCTTATATAATAAACGTTAGTTAAATAAATTAAGGAATTCGAATAAAAAAGCGTTAATTACTAATATTATTATATTAAGCTTGAAAAAGAGCGTAATGAGCTCTTAATTAAGGGTATTTTAAAATAAATACTTTATAATATTAATAAACTATACGAAAAAGTACGTCTTTTTTATATAACTATTAATATTATTTAAACCTTTATTATATTAAAAAAAGGTATAAAGATTAATACGTTAATACTTTTTAATAAAATAAGCGGAAATTTCCGAAGCTTTTTTATTTAAGTTAAAACTTATTAATAGTTTTATAAAAGGATGTTTTAAAACGCTATTTAACGAGTTATTTACGCCGCCTTATTTTTTAAAAATAAAATATTCGCTTAGTTCGAGCTTTACTTAAATAAACTTATAAAAAACAATTAATAAGTTAAGCTATGCCGTACAGAGGTATAACATATTTTCAAAAGTTACAACGGCTTCGAATAAACCTTTAAATTACTTTTTTAAAACCTCGATAAAAAGCGATAAGCGGAGAAGGAACTTAAAACTTTTAAGTAAAAAGGATCGGCCGCTTTTTATATAACCGAGTTTTAGTATATTATAATTTAATTAAATTATACCGAAGTTATAAAAATTATAATATATTATTAAGAATTAAAAAATAATATTAAGAATAAATTTAATTAATTTCATATTTTTAATAAATTTTTTTTTATATATAGAATTTATTATTAAAATTAATACTCGTATATATAAATAACGTTATAAGAAATAAGGCGGACTTTAGTAAGAAATTAATTAAATTTAAATTAATACGGGGCGATTATAATAATATAATTATATATTATTTAAAAATATTATAATATATAATTATTATAATAAACCTATAGATTTCAATATTATTAAATATAATAAATAAAATAAAAAATTACGTAACTTTTATTATAATTATTAAAAATTAGGATATTATGTTCGAAAATATTAAGTATTAAAGAAAAACTTTTAATAAGTTTTAAAAGAACGATATATTAATATTATTAAAATAAAAAATATTTTTATAATAATTATTAAAAATAATAACGTTATTATTAAATATAATAACTTATTTTAGATAACTTATTATAATAAAAAGTATATTTTTTATTTAATAAATAAAGAAAATACCGGATAGTTTTTTAAAAGTCCGGAAGGCGGGGAGAATTATAGTTAAAATATTACGATAATATAAAAAGAGTAACCTTTTTTTTATAATAAAAATAGTAATTTAATAAATAATATTATAAATTAATTAAAATAATTAATAAATTATAAATATTTAATAAATATGTTAATAAACGAATTAATAAACGAGATTATTAAATTTAAAAACTTTAAGACCGACGAGTAATTAATTATTTTTAATATTCTTTATTTTAACTCGAAATATTTATACTAAATATTTATTACGGCCGGTTTTAATTAAAAAATCTATAATAATTACGTAATAAGGAATAATTTATAAATTTGTTTTATTTATAAAAGATATTTTATGTTTTTATAAATTTCGTATATATATAACGTTTATACGGAATACCTCGCGGAGAAGCTTAAATACGAATAGTTTTCCTAAAAGATTAATAAGCAATCTATTATATAACTATACCCGGATTATATTATTAAAAAAATTTAAATATCGATTTTAAACGGATAACGCGCGTATTTATTAATATAAAAAGATTTATAATAATTATAATAATATTATTTAAAAGAACGAAATTAAAAAGAGTATTTCCAAAATTAATACTTTAAATACGCTTAGGAAAAATCGCGAACCTATAAACGTTTAAAAAAAACGCTTAATACTTTTAAAACGTATAGGTATATATTTAATAAGAGAACCTTTTTATTATATTAAAAAACTTATAAAATATTTATAAATTACCGCGAACTTAATAAACTTTCGAATTATCGGAAAAACCCGAATCTTAAATATTAGGGATAATACTTCGTATAGGGAAGAGTATAAAAACACTTTTATTAATATATTAAGAAACGCTTTATAAAAAACGGAGAGAATAATGGCGACAATACGAGGGTTAATCGTAAGATATTGTTAATAACTTATAGATATAGCGTTCGGGAAATAGACGCCGCTTATTATAAAAGGATGATAACGGGCGGACTAAGATAGGTTCTTATGCTAAATAATAAATAATCGAGTTATTTATAAATATATTATATTAATATTAAGCGTAAAAGGAGTTTATATTAAAGCGTTACTTAATAGCGGAACGTAAAGAAACTATATTTTATTACGAATTATTAATTGCTTTAAACTCGAATAATAAGAGAAAAACGCCTTATATCGATTTAAGACCGTTGATAGAAGATTTATAACTTACAACGATAAAGAAGTACGGAAAGAAGTCGCGAACTTTTTAATCGATATTAAAAAACGTTATAAACGAATCACGTGTGATATTACGGACGTCGTAAAATATAATATAATTTTAAAAATACTTTAATTACGGGTAAATAATTTTAAAATTAATTAAAAAATAAGTTAACTTTAATAAGATATATTAAAAAAAGGTTTAATTAATAAATAACGGTTTAAAAAGTAACCCTTTAATAAATTTAAAATCTTTAAAGTATATATTATTATTAAAAAGCTTAAACCGAACGTTATAACGATTATATTAAAAAAGTATCGATAATTCGAAGCATTTTTTAATAAGAAATTAGAAATAAGCTTACCGTTTTATATATAATAAAATTATAAAATACCTTTTAAAAATAGGAAAGAACCTTTATTTATATTTATATATAAACTTAACTAGGAATACGAATAAGCTTTAAAAAAATATATTACGGAAAATCTCGAGAAAAGAATTATTCGACCATTTATATTATTAATAGGCTTCTTTATCCTTTTTATTTTAAAAAAGAGTAAGGACGGGAAACCTAAATAGCGTATATATATCGATTATTAAAAGCTTAACGAAATTATTATTAAAAACCGGTACCCTTTATTTTTAATCGGCGATTTACGGGATAAATTGTTATATATTAAAATCTTTATAATATTCGACCTTTTTAATATATATAACTTAATCCGAATTAAAAAAGGAGAGGAGTAAAAAACCGCGTTTTAAACTAAGTATAGTTATTTTAAATATTAAGTTATACCGTTTAACTTAATTAATATATTAGTTAACTTTTAAATTATAATTAATCACGTTTTATAAAAATATTTTAATAAGTTTATTATAGTATATTTTAATAATATCTTTATTTATTTCGAGAACGATAAATAGTACTAAGAGTATATAAAGTTAGTATTTTAAAAGCTATAGGACGCTAACTTATTAATTAATTTAAAAAAAAGCGAATTCTACTAATAATCCGTTATTTTCGTAAGATACGTGATATTTTTAAGCGAAATTTAAATAGAACCTTTAAAAATCTTAATAATTAGAGAATAACTTACGCTTATAAACGTTATAAAAGTTAAATCTTTTTTAAAACTAACTAATTATTACTAGATTTTTATTCCCGGATTTAATAAAATAACGATACTTTTAACGAACTTAATAAAAAAGGACGAATTATTTCGATAGATAAAGAAGGAAGACGAGGCCTTTTATAATATTAAGGAACGAATTTTTAACGAATTAGTACTTCGCGTAATAAACCCGTTTAAATTTTTTAAAGTTAAAATCGATATATTAAATTATATAATCAGAGGGTAATTAAATTAATAAGACGATAACGGAAAGTCGTACCTCGTTATATTTTTTTTAAAAAAGTTTAACGGATTAGAATTAAATTATTAAATTTATAATAAAGAGTTAATAATTATTATTAAAACTTATAAAAAATAAAGATATTATTTTAATAAAATAATAAAACTAGTTAAGGTTTATATTAATTCTAAAAACTTTATAACGTTTATTATTATTAAAAAATTAAATAAATAATAAATATAATAGTTCGAATTTTTATTAAGATTTAATTTTATTATTATTTATTAAAGGGGTAACGAGAACGGTCGCGCCGACGTATTGAGCCGACGACCGGACTATTAGGAAAAAGTCCTGCCCGAAACGCGAATAATCCTTATTTACGACCAAGACGGTAACCTCGTACTTTTAAAATAATTAAACGTTATAAACTATGTTTAATATAATAATAAATAGGTTATTAAGTTTTAATAATTTAATTAAAACCTCGACCCTGCGAATTACTTTAAAGATTATTTCGAAAACTATAACGGTTTCGCTTTTACCGAGGTAAGATCTATATTTTTAAGTAGTACCGCGAAGATTTTATCCGAGAATTTTACGAGCACTTTATATATAGATATTAAGGAATATTTAAAACTTAGAGAAGGATTATTAAATAATTCGATTATAAAAACCTTAAGCTGATCGTGGCTAAAGTAATTAGTAAGTATGACCTTTATAATAAAGTTAAGGCCGCTAGATATCGATTATACGGAGAATTATAGCCGATTTTATTATTAAATAAAGTATAGAAAATTATTATATTTAATTTCGTTATTAAGTTATTTTTATTAAAGAAACTTTTAATTAAGATTAATTATAATAATATCTTAATAATTACGGATAAATTCACGAAATATATTTATTTTTTATTATATAAAAAATCGAGCGATATTAATAATTTAATATATACGTTTTTCCGAATAATTATTAATTAGTACGGGTTATTTGAAATAATTATTATTAATAACTTAATTCGCTTATAACAACGCGGATAACGAAGCTATATATATATTATTATTTCGAATAAATTATGGATATAATTTAGAAATTATTAGAAAATTAATAAAAAGAAAGTTAGTATTAATTGTAATTATTTAAATCGAGAAATTAAAAGAATTTTAAATTATATTATAATAAAACCTTACCTTCTTTTAATAACGAATAAAAGGATACGCCGATTAAATAAGGTTAAAGGGATTAATTTTTGGAAAGGGAGAAAAAGTTTACCTCTTACGACGAAATATTAAAATAAAACGATTAAGCGATAAATTAGACTTTAAAAAAATAGGATTATTTAAAATCGTAGAAGCTATTTTAAAAATTAATTACCGATTATTATTATTTAAAATAATACGGATATACTTTATATTTTATATTTTATTACTTGAGCCAGCGGTTGAGGAAATTTTAATCGATATATAATTAAAAGTCGAAATAGATTAGTATAAGTATAAAGTTAACGAAATTATCGATAAAAGAAAAGAAGGACGAAGCTTTTAATACCTCGTTTAGTGGAAAAGCTACTTATTAGAGGATAATACTTAGGAGCTTAAGAGGTATTTAGCGAACGCCGCGGAAAAACTCTAGAAGTTTGAGGAAGAGCGTTCCCCGCGAGGACCGACGGCCTAGGCTCGGGAAACTTATTAAATTAAAAAACGATTAATTAATGTTTTTAGAGATACTTAAAGAATGTAAGTTATTAAAAATAAAGTTCTTTTAATTAATAATCGAGGAGGAAATATTTTTTTTTTATTTAATTCTTATATTTCCCGACGAAATACTTTTAAACGCTTTTTTATTATAACCTTTTTTATATAATAAAAACGGGTTAAACGACTTAGGGCGGTAAATAATTACGTTTATAAAAAGAATAAAATCTTTTTTACGTTTAACTTTTCCGCCTTTAATTTTTTTTATTAAATAACTAGCTTTATTAGGGTTAATATAATAAAAGTATTATTATAAAAGCGATTAACCTGAATATATTTTAAATAACGAAACGATTTCTCGTTTATACGATAAGCTAAGTTTTAATAAAAATAATAAGTATAAGGTATATTAATTAAGTTACTTATAGATTCTATATTAATAATAAAAGCTAAACGCACGATAGTTTTTTTAAACCGAGATTTTTCGATACGACTAGTTATAATAAATAAATATTATAATAAAAAATAATAAAAAAAAAGAAACTTATTATAACTTAATAATACGAATAATTAAAATATTTATAAAATTAATATTTTAAAAATAAAGCGGTTAAAAAAAGGAGGATAATATTATAACCCGATTTAATTATATAATTAAAACTTTATTTATTAAAACGGAACTATTATACCCCGACTAGGTTATAACGTTATAATTATTAATTATATTATTAATTATATTAATATAAACTTTTTTATATTATAAAAATATATAAATATAATTACGAGAATATCCTAAATAGCGAAAGAATAGACCCGACCCGGGAAAGCGGCTAGGAAAGAACTACGGGACGAGGAGGGACTAGACCACCGCTTTAGTAAATAAACTAGGAGCGACGGGATCACGACGCCCCTAAGTAAGCTATTAAAATGGATCACCGTGATCCAAGGGATGGATCACCGTGAACTAATAACGGGATTACTATGAGCCAGCGGACGTTCTAACGGATTAATAAGGGAAGAGATTAAATATATAACGATAAACGTTTTTTATATATTTTATATAAATATTTTTTATGTTAATAATTAATTTAAATATTAATTTTAATTTATTAATAAAATAAATAATTTTAATAAAATTATTACGAATATTTTTAAACTTACGTATTTTAATTACTTTTATTTTTATAAATTATTATTTATTATATTAATAAAAACAATTTTTATTATACGTTCGGATACTTTCTTATATTATTAATATAAACCTTAATACGTCTTACTAGGTTTCTTTTAAAACTTAAATAACGTTCGTTATATTATTATAAGTATAAATAATATATTATAATAAAATCTCGAACTATATAATAGGGCATTATTTTAAGACCTCTATTTACCCCCGAAGTTTCGAACGAATTATTACTCGCTAGCCTATATTTTTAGAGCGGTTCTTAAAGAGTCTATCGCCGAGGGATTAATTACGCCCTTATTAATTAAAGATTAAATAAAGTTTTAAGCTTAGTTTTAATAGTTTTATCTTTAACTTATTTAATTAATTAATAGTAAAATTATTAATTAAGTAAGTAACGATAATTTTTATTTTAAATAAATCGAGTAGTTTAAGACTTATTCCGGGTTTTAAAATAAAAGGGGCGGTTTTATTAAAGGAACTTAATTACGTATCCTCGATGTGCTTAAAAGAGACTAGGGTGTATCGTTTCTTTATTACTTTAAGGTTATAGTAGTCTTTAATTTTTAAGGTATAACCTTAAAACGAAGAATTAATAATATAATAAACTCTTTTTATTAAGTTATTCTTAAGAGGTGAGATTAAAATAACCTAGTGGCTAAGAACTACTTTTCGTCTTATTTTATAGTAAATAATTAATAATACGTAATAAATTATTATAAGAAATAAATTAAAGTTATATTAAGTTAAAGTACCCCTTTACGAGCTACCTCGTTATAAGCTACCGCGTTTTATTTTATAAACGCGTCTTTTTATTATATATTTTAATTAAAAGACTCTTTAATTTAATTATTACTTTTTATTTTTTAAAATAATTATTACCTTTATTCTTCTCGTTTATTTTTACTTTTTATAACGATATCTTCGTTTAATATTTAAAAGTATATATAGGCTACCTGTTATAGTGCGTATAAACTAACCACTACGCTATAAAGTAAAAGCTTCGGAAATGACTCTTTAAGTCATTTCTATCTAATTCTACGCCTTAAGTGCTACCCGCGGGGGGATTAACCCGCCGATCGTAACACTATACCCTCTCTCTAAAGGCATGCCCTTATGCCCTAGGGTGACAAGTCCTAAACGCACATGATTTAGGCTAAGTATAGAGAAACTCTAAAGCTTTTGCACGGGTAACTAGTCCGTACAAGGCCTTGCCTACTTACTAGCGATCTTGCCTAAGTAATTAAAAAGAGCTCTTATTTAATAAATATAAAAATTAAACTTATGTCTCTTATTTAATAAAAATAAAAAGTTATTATATTATAATATATATAGATTAATTACTACGCTATAAAGTAAAAGCTTCGGAAATAACTCTTCGGGTTATTTCTGTCCAATTCTACGCCTTAAGTGCTACCCGCGGGGGACCAACCCGCCGATCGTAATACTACCGTGCGCGACGTAAAGCTTAAAGCAGCTACTCGCGAATCCGCCCGTAAATAATTAACCCCTCGATTATATATCTAACGCCGTCTCGTCGATATACTTATTAAAAGTGAGTTTAATAAAGATTAATAAGTTTTATTATTATTTTTAAAAAACGAATTAATATATTAAGCCGTTAATTAAACTAAATTAAGCTTTATATTAATATTAATTAAGTTTAAATTTATAACTTAATAAATATTAAACGCTTTTAAAGCCTTTTATATTTTAAAATAACGATAATATATTTATTTTTTAATTAAAAACGAGTTTATTAAAACTATAAAATCGAAAATAATTAATTATAGCCGAATTAATAAAGCTATAGTAATAAATATTAATATCTTTTTTAATAAACTTAATACTTTAAAGCTAGTTAATATCTCTTTTAAACGCTTTTATAATATTAACGAAATAAGTATCGGCTAAGGCGTTAGCGGTAATTATTAAGTAGTTAATAAAGCTATTAGCTATTTAGCCTTTAAAAAAGACGTTAAGAAAAGGGAATAGAATATTACCCTAGAGTGTGTAGGCTATAATGAGGTAGCCCTCCCGCCGCTAGTTATTTTTAAAGGGGCCGACTATTATAACCTGACCTAATTATACGGCTAGACTTATACTCGGCACGGCGATACTATATCTCGAGGCGCTTATAAAAGTTAATATAAAGACTTACCCTATCGATTAATATTAATAAACCTACTTATAACGATAAATACTATACCGCTATAATACTATAATAACTAATACTATAAGGATAGCACGATATGGTTATTTAGCCCTAGATAAATAGAGGTGGACGAAACTATAGGGATAGTTAAGAACGGGTTACGTAATAAATAAGGCCCGACGTAGCTCGGTGAAGTAATACCGAGTAGTTTAATAATATTTAATTAAATAATATTAAGTATAACTAATTAAGATTAAGTAATAAAAGGATTATTAAAAGAGGGATTAAATATATAACGACGAATATCCCTTATATATTTTATATAAACACTCTTTACTTTAGTAATTAATTTAAGTATTAATCTTAATTTATTAATAAAGTAAATAACTTTAATAACTCTATTATATAAATACTTTTACTTAACCTTTTATTATTACGTTACGACTTAATTATTATATATTATATTAATAAAAGCGTTATTTTTATCGCACGTTTAAATACTTTTTCGTATTATTAATATAAACTCTAGTACGTCTTACTAGGTTTCTTTTAAAACCTAGATAGCGTTTATTACACCAACGTTTAAAGCTAGTAGTTTCTAGACTAAGACGGCCATCTTTAAGATAACTAGCGGTTTAAAGCGTTATTTAAAGGGTGAACTAATAATGCTATAGCTTTAAATTAAATTTAAAACATCTTTATCCTTTATATATAGTCTCGTTATAATAATAAATAAATCGTTTTAATATAATAAACGTTATTTAAGTTTTAAAAAAAACTTAATAAAACGTACTAAGGTTTATATTTAATAATATAAGAAAGTATTTAAACGTGCGATAAAAGTCCGCCTTTATTAATATAATATATAATAATTATAAAAATAAAAGGTAATTAAAGTACGTAGATTTAAAGGTATTTATAATAAGGTTATTAAGGCTGTTTACTTTATTAATAGGTTAAATTAATATTTAAATTAATTATTAAAATAAAAAGTATTTATATAAAATATATAAGGAACGTTTATTATTTATATATTTAATCCTTTTTTTATTAATATAAGTATCGTTTCGAGGTTATTTAATTATAATTAATATTATTTAATATTATTTAATTAAATATTATTAAATAGATCGCTAAAGCTTTATTACGCGACGTTGTTATTTTATATTTTTACGTAATCGAATATTACTTTATTATAAAATTTTTTTAACTATTTATTTCGTATTATTCCTTAAGTATTAATTTAAAGTAGCTATATTATTTTCGGTTATTATAATATTAGTTATTATAGTTAATAAACTTTAATAATTTTAATAGTTTTTTATTAATAAATAGGCCTTATTAGCCGAGGGGTTCGTAGGGTAGTTTTTATAATTAGTGTAGCTAGTTAAGTTAATAAGCGCCTCGGGTTATTTTAGTACCGTTTTCGAGGTGAGGCTAGTTATATAAGTTAGGCCTATTTATAATATTATCCCTTTTCCTTTATTTACTTTATTTTTAAAGTAATTATTATAAGTATTTAATACGCGCCGTTATATTAAGTTTAGTAAGTTTTTTTTCTTTTTTTACTTTTTTATATAATATATTTATTATAATATCTAGTCGTGTTAAGAAACGTTATTTTTCGCCGAAAGTTTTTACGGCTCGTCGTTATTATTTTATTTTATTTTTTAACGAGTTTAGTTTTAAAGTTATACCGTATTCTCGTTACGTTTTTAAAGGGTAAAAATATATTATAATAAAAGGCGTCGGAAAGTATTAAGAGTGTACTCATTCGGCCTCGGTGTAAGAAGATAGAGGAAGCATCCGTACGTCCCATAACTCCCGGGCCCCTCTCCTTCTAGTTTCTTTATAATATCTTATATTCCTATAAAAAATATATACGGAATAAGCGTTAACTTTATTTTATTATATTTATATATTATTAATACTCAGGGATTAATATATTTTTATAATTTTAACGCTTTTATAATATAACTTACTTATTAATAATATCGATTTCGAAAAAAAAGAGAACTTTTATAGCCTTTAATTTTTTAAATATAACCGTTAAGGATGGTAAAAACGAAAGACCGATAAATCCCCTTTTTAAAAAGAGAAAAAAAAAAAGAAGTAAGAATAGCTACGGATATTATTAATAATCCTTTATTTATTATTAAGCCCAACGCTCCCCCTAACATACCTTTAAAAATACGACTTCGAAAAAAGCTTAATTAATTAAAACTTAAACGGTCGTTATTTAAAAAACGCTTTAAAAAAGTTAAGAAATAAGCTTTTTAATAAAAAAATAAGGACGTAAAAAACCTTTTATCCTTTTCGAACTTATTAGGCGGCGAGGCCGATACTTTTTTAAAATTAGAAAGGTATAACTTAAACCTTATTAATAATTTATTTTTAAATAATAATATTAATAGAACTTTATTAGTTAACGATTTCGATTTAAACTTTAATAAATTAATTAAGTTTTAATATAATTAATTTAATTTAACTTTTATTAAAATATAATAGAAAAACTAGGTTAAAAAGTTACGAATAATTTATAAAACTATTTTAAAACGTTACCGTAATATTTACGCTAGGATTATATACGTATATAGCTAAATAATTTAAAAAATAAAATAATAATTTCGCTTAAAGAAGTAATACGCCTCTAAGTACGAATCGAAATAATTAAAATATTATTAAATAACTTTTTTAAAATAAATATAAGTAATTATTTAGAGCCTTATTAACGAAGCCGCTATAATTAATTCTTAATTAAAAAAGGCGTACTAATTCTTAAATTAGGATCCGCGGTAGTTTTATAAATACCTAGCCTCCTTAGAGAGCTAAGTCCGCCCGCGCTCCGACCGGGAACGTGTATATTATTTCTTTAGCAAGCTCTTCTAGTTTTTACGTTACGATATTATGAATTATTACGATAATATTTCGGAACGACGGAATAATATAGTTAATCTAGTAAAAAAAAAGTAAGAGATCTTATTAAAATTAATAAAAAAAAGAATACGAAAAGCTGAATAATAATAACGCCCGCTAAGGGCCCGCGAAGCTACGTTAGTTTAAATAATTCGGAGCCTAAGGATTTTAAACGTAAGAAGTAAGGCCCGCCGAATTATAACGGGAAATAGGACGTATCTACCTTACCGTTTTACTTTAAAAACGCGTAGGCCGGACCGGCACGGAACGGTACCGCGGGCTACCTGAATTTAAACTATATTATTTATTATTAATATAGTAAGAAAAGATATTACGTTAATAAATATTTTATTAAAAATTAGATATTAATATAACGAATTTCGGGAAACGAGGGAAGGTTTTAAATAAAAGTATACCCTTTTCGAATAAAGATCCCTTCATAAAAGTATTTAAAACTTTACGAGTTCTTATTATAATCGTTACTTTTTTATTGCGTACGGCGTTAATCTCTATTTATTTTAATTTAAATACGTATTTTAAAATAAATATAATTAATTATATTTTCGTTTTATAAATTAAATTATTTTAAACCCTTTTATAAATAATATTTATTAATTTTATTAATAATTTATATATTTTTATTTATAATATTTATTAAATAAAGTTTAATCTTATTAAGTTTTAAAAGGTTACGAAATAAATTTAACGCTTTTATATTATTATTAACCGGGATTTTCGTTATAAAAATACCCCGGTTTTATTATTTTATAAAATTATATAAGAGTTAAAACTAATTATTAACGCGGGAAAAAACCGTTAATAATTTTTTATTAATATAATTAAAATCTAATTTATAAACCCTCGCCTTTTTTACTACGCCTATAGAGGTAATACCTTTTATTATATTATTATATTTCTGTAAAAAAAGGTATAAAAAGAGGAGAAATACCTAGGGAAAAGGCCCTACCCTTTATCCCTAGTTATATCTAACACCTAACTACTTTTTTCGAGACCGAAAAATATAATATCTTTTCGTTAGACCGAGCAGCTAGCCATATTATCGATCTCGAACCCGGAACGGAGCCCCTTTACCGACCTATCTACCCCTTATTATATTCCGAATTTTAAATATTACAAAAATAATTAAATAAAATAAAAAAAGAGGGGAAAATCTGAGAATTATAAAGTTTAACGGGGGCCCCTATCCTTTTCGTTTTAAAAAAAACGAAACTTTACGCCTTTATATTAATTATAAAAGATTAAATAACGTTATTATTAAAAACCGGTATATTTTACCCTTTATTTTAAAATTATTAAATAAAATCTCTTAATTTATAATCTTTTTTAAAATCGACTTTAAGGATATGTATTACCGTATCTGTATTAAACGTAAAAACGAATAGAAAACGGTATTTCGTACCCGATACGGCTATTTCGAGTTTTTAATAATAATAATAAACTTTATTAATACCCCGGCTATTTTTTAATATTATATTTTATAATATTTAAAAAATTTAATAAATATTTATTATATAATATATATTAATAATATTTTAATTTATTCCCTAAATAAAAAAACTTATACGAAATATTTATAATAAATAATTAAAAAGCTTTTAAAAACCGACCTATATATAAAACTATTTAAATACTAATTCTTTTAAAAATCTTTAAAATTCTTAAAATATTATATCTTTATAAAAAAAGTATTTATAAATCTTTTAAAAATTGATATAATTAAGGATTAATTAACGTTAATATTTATTTATAACTTTTAAATCTTTTTAAAATTTTATAATTTTTATCGTTGCTTTATAAAAAAGTATTCCGAAATCGTTACCCTATTAATAAAATTATATAAAAATAGCGAAACCGGATAAAAAATAAGAGCGTTCTACTTAAATAGCCTTATTAAAATAGTTTTTATACTTTTAAAGCAAGCTTTTTAAATAGCGCTGCTCTTAACCTATTTTAACCTTGAAAAGCTGATACGGCTAGAAATAAACGCTTCTAAATTCGTAATAATTAGATCCCTTTTTTAAAAAAGTATTAAAAATTATTAACACCCGGTCTCCTTTTACTTTAAAAAGTTTTCCGGGGCGGAGCTTAATTATAATATATTAAACTAAAAGATACTCGTAATAATATTGTGTTTTAAATATTAAAAGTATTATTTAAAAAAGGTAAAATATATTATCGAAATATTTTCTAATTATCGAAACTTATAAAGCTTTATAAAAATTAATAAATTAAATAATTGCTAAATATATTAATATATATATTTAGCCTTTTTTAATTTCGTAATTATTTATTAATTAAATAAAAATAACCCCGTTAATAACCCATTGAAATAATTAAATTATATTATTAATACGGGTAATAATTTAATATTATTACTTATTTTAAAAAAAAAGCTAATAATAAATATTAACTCTTTAAAAAACAAGCCTCGAATACTAACTTAAATAATATACGGAATAAAATTAACGCCCGAACGTATTATCCTAATTTAAATAATAATTTATTAAAAAGCGAGAAATTCGGTATAATAAGAAAACTCGTTATTGTTAAAAATTAATCCCGACTTAAAAACCTTTATTAATTAAACTTAAAAAAAGAACGAAACTTATTAACGGAGGCGGAAAAGCTTAAGGGTTGAGGCGGACTCGAAATACTAATAAGCGATAATAATAAATAAATTACTATATTTTAATAAAAAAATATATATCTTTAAATAAATATTACTCCGAGTATAATTACTATAGGTATATTATAATAACCTTTTTAATAGCTACTTCAAACGCGATCATATAATAAAACTTTTCGAAAAAAAGTTTTATTAACCCGATTTATAAAAGGATATAGTTATATATATAAAAACCTACGTTATATATTTCGGCTCTAAAGCGAAATATTACCGTCCGTATAATAAACTTACTTTATTACCCTGATTTAATTATTTAAAAAAAGAATATAATATAAACTTTATTATAAACCTACTTAATTCTTTTTTATAAATAATAATTTGTTAATATTATCCTTATAATAATAAACCGATATAATAAGTTATCCTTTTTCTTCCCCATATCGAAAATAATTAATACCGTTAAATTAATATAGCTATTTTATAAAAAAATCGAGTATTAATTTAATAACTTAAAGGGGCTCTTTTTAAATAAGGGCTCGATTTTTATTAATAATTTCTAATTATAACTTTACTTCGAAAATAAAATAAAACTAAGGTATTCGACGGTATTTTATTTATAAATAAATAGCTAAACCGAGAAAATAAATTAGGTTTTTAAAACATATTTAAAATATTACGTAATAAAATACCTTAAACTATAACCGAATTTATTATATATAATATTTTATATTATTAATTTTTTAATAAATTTAATAATAAAGCTATTATTATTCAAAGCTATATATAATTATTAACCGGATTTTTATATATTTATTAAAAACAACTCTCTTACGGAAAAGGTATTAATAATTAAAAATAAGCTATTAAAACTATAAAACTTACGAATAAGAATAAAAAAAACGTTAAAAAAAAGTAATAAAATCTTAAATATAATATTATAATTCTTATTATAAACTAATTATTTTTAAAATCGGATAAATAATAAAGCTCTTTATTAAAAACTTAAAAGTTTAAAATAAGAAATTGGCTTTAAAGTTCGTCGGTCCGTTTCGAGTTTTCGAGCGTATCGGGACGTTAGCGTACCGGCTGGCCTTACCGGAGAAATATTCCCGCCTTTATAATATATTCCTTATTTAATTATTAAAGTTATAAAAAATAATATCTTTTAATATCTTATTAATATCGGAACTAAAGGATAACGAGGAGTAAAAAATAAAAGAGGTTAAAAAAAAGATGCGTTAAAAAGGGCGATAATATTATTTAATAAAATAAAAGGGTTAACCCGCCGAATATAATTAATAAAAACCGGCCGAAAACTTAATAAACGTTTTTATAAAAATAGTTTAATATAAAAAAAAAACTAGGTTATATTATTAATTATAAAACGGAAAAATAAGTTTTATAAATTATTATTATAAAGGTAAAACCGGCCTTGAAACTTTTATTATTTATTTAATTAATTCGAAAAAAGGCCGAAGCTAGACTTCGATAAAATTCGAACTTATTTATTTAAATAATAAAATTAGAAAATCTATGCCTTATTAATTAGTTACGAGGTTTATATTACGCCGGGGAATTTATTTTATTATAAAAAAAAACCAGGACGAAAACTTCATAATATAATTATTTAAAATATTAAGCTTAAAAGGCTTAACTCGTTTTTAAAATAAATAGCCTAGTTTTTAGCAATATTTTTATGAAAAGAGGCGAGAAATACGAAAGCTCGTTTTTTAATAAAATTAAAGGCTATATTTTAAGTAATAAAACCGCGGTTATAACGGAAGAGGCGTAATAAGACTATAGTTTTAAAAGCGTCGGCCTTTTTTATAGTTTAACGAAATATTAGCGGAATAAACCCGTAATTAACGAGTATAAGGTGCTTATAATATTAATACCGAGGGGGGCGAAACGTTTATGTAAGGCGTCTTTTCGCGAGGCGTATTTTTAGCGGTAGGCGATTAAATTTATTTATTCGTAATATTACCGTTAATAAAACGGGATCGGGACCTAAGAATTTACCGTAAGAATCTTATTACTTTAATAGATTTCTTCGAGCCGGAAATTCCGAACTCGGCTTTATAGCCCTTTATTACGTAACAAAAAGAGACGACGAGACGGTATAGAATACTGCCCGTACAGCGGCGGAGCTCGATAAGAAAAATAAAGGTATTATCGTTATTAACTTTTTAAAAATATTTTATTAAGCCCGAGAATA
The DNA here is from genome assembly GCF_038363925.1 of Apiospora phragmitis. Classification (NCBI taxonomy): domain Eukaryota; kingdom Fungi; phylum Ascomycota; class Sordariomycetes; order Amphisphaeriales; family Apiosporaceae; genus Apiospora; species Apiospora phragmitis. The sequence goes on along the minus strand of NW_027117400.1, from coordinate 2,965,191 downwards.
TAATAATAACGATTTAAAAGTTTCCGACTAGCGCGTTAAGAACTTATTAAAAAAATTTAATTAAAATACCTCGAAAACGAATTAATATAATAAATTTATAGCTTTATAAGTTTTATTATTATTATAATAGCTTACTTTAAAATTAGATTAGTTATAAATTAAAGATTAAGGGTTAGTAAAAAAGTAATTAAACTCGAGGCGCTCGTTAATAAAAGGTTTATAAGCGGAAGTTTATAACGAAACGTAAAAATAATAAAACGAATCGGGCGCGATAAATAAAATACCGCCGTTATAATTATTAAATAATTAGGTGCGTTAGAAAACGGCGGTTATTATAATATAAAAAAAGAAATTCGCGATAGTTTTTATTTAAAAGCATATAAATAAATAACGAAATCGTGGTACGAAATAACGGATTATTATTAATCGAAGCGGAAAAAATTAATTAAATTTTAAAATAATTCTATTTTAAAATTATAAAAAACTTATTATAATTATTTATATATTTACTTAAAAATATTTATTAACGCGTTAATAATATAATACGCGATCCCCTTATTTTTATTTATTTTATACCTTTATTACCCCTTATTAGGGCACCTCGTGAGAATTACGGAACATATTCGTTTTTATTATTTAAAAATCTTACGCTAAAAATATAATAAGGACTATTAAATAAAAAGGGGGATAATTATAATAAGATAAAAGAAACATCCGTATATCCTATAGCTCCCGGGCCCCTCTCTTTTTAATTTCCTTATAATATTTCACATTCCCGTAGAGAATATATACGGGATAAGCGTTAGCTTTATTTTATCACACCTGCATACTGCCAATACCTAGGGATCGATGCACTTTCATACTCGGTTTACGACGGGCTAGGCGTTTTTCTTTATTTTTTTAAGCGGATTTAAAAAGAGCACCGTCGCCTTAGTTATAAAGAGGTTTTAATTAAAAAGCGGTATTAAAAAAAATAAAGTTATTACTCGTTTAGTTCGTTTATATAAATAAAAGAAAATAGTTCGTTTTTAAGGTATTAAGCTAGTATAGCGTAGCTTTTATTCTTTAACCGAGTTAAAAAAGTAGGAACGCCGGAATCGGAGGTTATTATGGCCGTATAATTACGTAAAGGTTTCGGCGTAGTTAATTAAAATATTATAAACTTTTTTTTTATTTAGATTTTCTCGATTTATTTACGGTTACGCTTTAAACGTTTAAAGAGTTTTAGCGGCATTTTTTAAATATTTTTTATTAAATAACTTTTTTATTTAATAAAGTATATATATATATTTTTTTTTTACTCGCTTTTTATTTAAAATTATTTCGACCTTATACTCGTATTAATTCGTTTCGATTTTTAATTATATTTTAATTTTTATATTTTTAATAATTAGTTTAAATAATAAAATATAAAATATATTTATATTATTTTAAATAATAATAATCGGTAATTAGTTTTTAAAATAATGTTTTTAATTTTAAATAATCCGATCTTTTTAAAGTTTAATTTTTCGCTTGGTCGTTTAGTTTTAATATTTCGCCGTAAGAGGTAAACTATTTTTCCCTTTTTTAGGGTTAATCTTTTTAACCTAGTTTAGTCGACGTATTTCTTTATCTATTATTAAAAGAAAATAAGGTTTTATTATAATACTATTTAAAGCTTTTTTAGTTTTTTAATTTATATAGTCGCGATAAGTATTAACTCGCTTTTTAAAAGTGTTTTAATAATTTTTAAATTATATTCGTAATTTACTCGAAATACTAATATATGTGTAATTTTATTATTTACGTTAATATAAACGAATTATATTATAAATAATAATTATACTTAGTTATTTTATTTATAGTTAATATAGTAATATAAATATTATTTTAAGGTCTAGTTTATTCGCTTAGTTTATTTATTTATTTAAGGATAATAAGTTATAAATAATTTATATCTCACGCCGAGTTATGCTACTAGCGATTTTTAGAACTTAGCGGTAAATAGTTTATCTCGGTCGAAAATAATCGTTTCGAGTAGCTCGTATTAATTAACGATTATTCGTAGGAATATATAGGCTAGGTTATTAGTATCGCTAAATTCTTTATATAATAAGAAATAGGTATATTTTATAAGTTTATTTATAATTATTAAGATATTATTATAACTAACTTTAATTAAAGGTTTTTTTAATAAAGATAGCTTAATTATAAAATCGAGTACGATTATTTTCCACGTTTTATTTAGCGGTGAGATTAGTTATAATTCTTTATATAGCTAGTATTTATTAGCTTTAACCTTATTATAGAGGTCGTATTCGTTAATAGCCTTAGTTATAACTAACTTAAGGTTTTTATAATCGAACTACTTAGTAATTCGTTTTTAAGTTTTAAATACTCCTTAGTATCTATACGTAAAGTGTTCGTAAAATTCCTTAATAAAATCTTTACGGTATTATTTAAAGATATAGATCTTATTTCGATAAAAGACGAGGTTATTTCGTTTCTTAAGGTGATCTTTAGTATAATTAGTTAAATCCGGGGTTTAATTTAATTATTAAAATTTAAAAACTTAATCGTTATTATATTATACGTGTTATAATACGTGTAAACTAACTACTACGCCATAAAGCAAAAGCTTTAGAAATAACTCTTCGGGTTATTTCTATCCAATTTTACGCCTTAAGTGCTACCCCGCGGGGACCAACCCGCCGATCGTAATACTATACCCTCTTTTTAAAGGCATGCCCTAATGCCTAGGGCGATAAACCCTTAGTACTGCATGATTTATTTAAGCTCGGTATAGAGAAATTCTAAAGCTTTTATACGGGTAACTAATCCGTACAAGGCCTTGCCTACTTATTAACGATCTTGCTTAGGTAGTTAAAAAGAGCTCCTATTTAATAAGTATAGGAATCGAACCTACGTTTCTTATTTAATAAGGGCGAAAAGTTATTATATTATAATACGTATAAATTAATTATTACGCTATAAAATAAAAGCTTCGGAAATAACTCTTCGGGTTATTTTTATCTAATTCTACGCCTTAAATATTACCCCGCGGGGGACTAACCCGCCGATCGTAATAATACGGTATTTATAACGTTTAATTATTACGACGGCGTAAGGTTGCCGTTTTAGTTATAAATTAAAATAGTCCGTGTTTTAAACGAGACTTCCTCCTAGTGGTCCGGTCGTTAGCTTAGTATATCGGCGCGACCGTTCTTATTATCCTTATAATAAATAATAATAAGGTTAAATTTTAATAAGAATTTAAACTATTATATTTATTATTTATTTAGTTCTTTAATAATAATAAATATTATAAGGTTTTTATAGTCGGTATAAAACTTTATTAATTTTATCGTTTCGTTAAAATATTGTTTTTATTTTTCGTATATTTTAATAATAATTATTAATTCTTTATTATAGATTTAATAATTAAGTTTTAATTTATTTACCTTTTTAAAAAAAAAATACGACGGGGTGTATCTTTTCGTTATTATTTCGTTAATTTAATTACCCTTTAATTATATAGTTTAATACGTCGGTTTTAATTTTAAATAGTTTAGAAAGGTTTATTAAACGAAATATTAATTCGTTAAACATTCGCTCTTAAATATTATAAAAAGCTTAATCGTTTTTCTCTATTTATTAAAATAGCTCGTCCTTTTTTATTAAGTTTATTAAAAGTATTATTAACTTATTAAATCCGGGAATAAATATCTAGTAATAATTAATTAATTTTAAAAAAGTTTTAACTTTTATAGCGTTTATAAGTATAAGCTACTTTTTAACTATTAAAGTTTTAAAAGGTTTTATCCGGATTTTTTAAAAAAAATATTATATATTTTATTAATATAACGAATCGTTAGTAAAACTCGTTCTTTTTTAAATTAATTAATAAATTAACTATAACGAACGCTATCTAGGTTTTAAAAGAAACCTAGTAAAACGTACTAGGGTTTATATTAATAATACGAAAGAGTATTTAAACGTGCGATAAAAGTCCGCTTCTATCGATATAATAGGCAATAGCTTATAAAAACGAAGGTAATTAAGGTGCGTAAATTTGAAAGTATTTATAATAGTTTCGTTAAAATTATTTACTTTATTAATAAGTTAAGATTAATATTTAAATTAATTATTAAAATAAAAAGTATTTATATAAAATATATAGAGAACGTTTATCGTTATATATCTAATCTCTTTTTTTATTAATCTATTAAATTACCGGTATACTCGTAATAATCCCGTTATTAGTTTACTATGATCTATTCTTTAAATCACGGTGATCTAACCTTAGTTAGCTTACTTCGAGCGTCGTGCCTTTTATTACTCCGGGGCTCGTTACGTGACTCCTCGTGCCTTATTATTATATTTATTTATATTCGTTTTATCGTTACGTAGGCTAGGGCCGTTTATTTTATCGCACGTTATTAAAATATAATTACGTATATATTATTATAGCTGGCGGTGCGATCGCTGGCTATAATATCGTAGCCGGATCGGGTCATCGTATCCCGTGCCGGTAAGTAGGGTTTTTAGCTATATGGTTAAGTCGGGTTATAATATTATCCTCCTTTTTTTTAATTACTTTATTTTTAAAGTATTAATTCTATAAGTACCTTAATTATTTATAACGTTAAGTTATAGTAGGTTTTCTTCTTTATTACTTTTTATTATAATATATATTTATTATAAATAGTTATATTAAAAAATCTCGGTTAAAGAAAACTATTACGCGTTTAGCTCTTATTATCGACGTGGAATTTATAAGTGACTTAATTAATATACTTTATACTCGTTATTTTCGCTAAAACCTAGCTTATCGTATAAACGAGAAGTCGTTTCGTTACTCGGAGTACATTCGGGTTAGTCGTTTTTAAAATAATATCTTTATTACGTCGACTTTAACGAAACTAGCCGTTTAATAGAAGAAATTAAAGGCGGAAGAGTTAGACGTAAAAGAGGCCTTATTTTTATTATAAATATAATTATTTATTACCCTAGGTCGTTTAGCCCGTTTTTATCGTATAAAAAAGGTTATGGTAAAAAAACGTTCGGAAGCGTTTCGTCCGGGGATATAGGAGCTAAACGAGGAGGATAATATTTCTTTTTCGATTACCGATTAAGAGAACTTCGTTTTAAGTAACCTACGTTTTTTTAAATATTTCCGGGGATGTTAACTGGTCGTCCTGTCCCTTTTTTTTGTCGATAATTCTGTTGATTTCGTACTCGTGCTAATCCGTTTCGACTTTTAGCTGTGTATCGATTAGGGTTTCTTCGGCCGCTAGCTCGAGTAATAAAATATGAAATATAGGGTGTATCCGTATTATCTTAAGTAGTAATAATCGATAATTAGTTTTTAAAATAACTTTTATAATTTTAAATAATTCGATTTTTTTAAAGTCTAGTATATTACTTAGTCGTTTTATTTTAATATTTCGTTATAAAAAGTAAACTTTTCCTCTTTTTTTAAAAGGTAATCCTTTTAACTTTATTTAATCGGCGTGTTGCTTTATTTATTATTAAAAGAAGGTAAGGTTTTATTATAGTGTAATCTAGAGTTCTTTTAGTTTTTCGACTTATATAGTCGCGATTAATATTAGCTTTCCTTTTAAGGGTTTTTTAATAATCTCTAGGTTATATTCGTAATTTACTCGGAATAGTAATATATATATAATCTTATTATTTACGTTATTATAAACGAATTAAGCTATAAGTAATAATTATACCTAGTTGTTTTATTTGTAGTTAACGTAGTAGCGTAGGTATTACTTTAATATTTAGTTTATTCTCTTTATTTATATAACGAACGCTATCTAAGTTCTAAAAAAAACCTAGTAAGACGTACTAAGGTTTATATTAATAATATAAAAAAATATTTAAACGTGCGATAAAAGTCGCTTTTATTAATATAATAAGTAATAGTTTATAAAAACGAAAGTAATTAAAATATATAGGCTTAAAAGTATTTATAATAGTTTTATTAAAATTGTTTATTTTATTAATAAATTAAGATTATTATTTAAATTAATTATTAATATAAAATATATAAAAAACGTTTATTATTATATATTTAATTTCTTTTTTTATTAATTTATTAATTTATTTAGTTTACTTTTATATTTTAATAATCCGGGTAATCCCTTTATTAATTAAATTATCGACTCATTTCGCCGTTCCCGGTAATCCCCGTAATTTATTACGTGACGTTATTTTTACTACTTTTTTAGGCCGTATCTAGCCTGTTATTATTTAGGATATTACCGTCGTAATCGCCGTATACTTTTATAATATTAATACGTTTATATTAATATAATTAGCGGCGCGGTCGGTAACTATAATATTATACCCTAAGCGGGGTATTATAAATCCGGCCCGGTAGTTTTATAGGTTTTAACCGTATAATTAAGTTAGGTTATAATATTACCTTTCCTTTTTTAATTACTTTATTTTCGAAACGCTAGGTTCTTTAAATATTTTTACCCGTTTATTATATCGGTTTTTAATAAGCTCCTTTTTATTATTATTATATCTTTATTATAATATTTATTTATTATATTAAATCGAGTTAAAAAATTTATTTTTTATATAAAGTTTAAAAAAACCGAATAACGTTATAATTTAATTACTTTGTTTAATAAGTTTAGTTTCGAAATTATACCGTACTCTCTTTATTTAGAGAAAGGGTAGAAATACGTTATATTAAATAGTATTTCTCGTTATAAAAAGTATGTTCGTTATGGTCGGTCCTACGATAGTTCCGGTTTATTAGTTTTTATAGTGTTTCAGGTCGTTAATAAGTCCCGTCGCCTACGCTTTAAAGAGTAGGCGGCTAGCGATTCTTTACGCGAAGCGAGCGCGGCTTTAGAGAAGGCTTATCGGGAGGTTTAAAAAGCCTTTTAATACTTAAAGCGAATTCGGTAATAGCGGAATTTTTTAATAACGCGTAGCGTAGAAATAGTTAGGCATAGTTTTTATTTTTTAAATAAATTAGAGGCGGCCGAGTACGTTAAGTCCGAGGCGGTTATTAAGACGTAATTTTTCGAAACGTTTAAAGTAATAAATTAAAATATATTAAATTTTAATCTCGTTTTATTTTAAATACCCGTAATTCTTTCGCGGCGTTTATTAAGTATTTTTTAAGTTTTTAAATATTATTTTTAACGGGTAGTTTTTTTATTAAACGAGGTATTAAAAGCCTTATTTTTTTTTATTAATAACTTTATTAATTTTATACTTATATTAATCCGTTTTAACTTTTAATTATATATCGATTAAGGTTTTTTTAACTATTAATTTAAATAATAAAATATAAAGTGTATCCGTATTATTTTAAATAATAATAATTAATGATTAGTTTTTAAAATAATTATTACGATTTTAAATAGTTTTATTTTTTTAAAATCTAATTTATTATTTAATCGTTTCGTTTTAATATTTCGTTATAAAAAGTAAACTTTTTCTCCTTTTTTAAAGATTAATCCTTTTAATTTTATTTAATCGGCGTATTTTTTTATTCGTTATTAAAAAAAGGTGAGGTTTTATTATAATATAATTTAGAGTTTTTTTAATTTTTCGATTTATATGGTCGCGATTAGTACTAGTTTTTTTTAAAGGTTTTTTAATAATTTTTAAGTCGTATTCGTAATTCGTTCGGAATAGTAAGATACGCGTAACTTCGTTATTTATATTATTATAAACGAATTAAGTTATAAGTAGTAATTATACTTAATTATTTTATTTATAATTAATATAGTAACGTAGGTATTACTTTAGGGTTTAGTTTATCCGTTCGGTTTATTTATTCGTTTAAAAGTGGTAAGCCGTAGATAATTTATACTTAACTCTAAGTTATATTATAAACGATTTTTAGAATTTAGCGGTAAATATTTTATTTTTATCGGAAATAATCGTTTCGGGTAGCCCGTACTAGTTAACGATTGTTCGAAAAAATGTGTACGCTAGGTCGTTAATATCGCTAAATTCTTTATATAGTAAAAAATAAGTATATTTCGTAAATTTATCCGTAATTATTAAGATGTTATCGTAATTAACCTTAGTTAGAGGTTTTTTTAATAGGGTAACTTAATAATAAAATTAAATATAATAGTTTTCTATACTTTATCCGGTAGTAGGATCGGTTATAATTCTCCGTATAATTAGTATCGGGTAGTTTTAATTTTATTATAGAGGTTATATTTATTAATTACTTTAATTATAATTAGTTTAAGATTTTTATAATTAAATTATTTAATAATCCGTTTTTAGGTTTTAAATATCCTTTAGTATTCGTATATAAAATATTTATAAAATTCTTAAATAAAGTCTTCGCGGTACCGCTTAAAGATATAGATTTTATTTTAATAAAAAGTAAGACCGTCGCGGTTCTCGAAGCGATCTTTAAAGTAGTTTATAAGGTTAGGGGTTTAATTAAATTATCGGAACTTAGTAACCTAATCGTTATTATATTAGACGTGGTTTGTAATATTTAATTATTTTAACGGTATAAGGTTATCGTTTTAGTCGTAGGTAAGGATAGTCCGCGTTTTAGACGGGACCTCTTCCTAATAGTCCGGTTGTCGGTTTAATATGTTAACGCGACCGTTCTTATTATTTTTTTAATAAATAATAATAAGGTTAAATCTTAATAAGAATTTAAACTATTATATTTATTATTTATTTATTTTTTAATAATAATAAACGTCATAAAGTTTTTATAGTCGGTATAGATTTTAATTAATTTTATTATTTTATTAAAATAATATATCTATTTTTTATAAGTTTTAATAATAGCTATTAATTTTTTATTATAAATTTAATAATTAAGCCTTAATTCGTTAAGTTTTTTTTAAAAAGAATATAACCGGGTATAATTTCTTGTTATTATTTTATTAATTAAGTTATCTTTCGATTATATAGTTTAACGCGTTAGTTTTAATTTTAAAAAATTTAAACGGGTTTATTATGCGAAGTATTAATTCGTTAAGGATTTATTCTTTAATATTGTAAAATGCTTTACTTTTTTTCTTTATTTATTAAAACGGTTCGTCCTTTTTTATTAAGTTTATTAAAAGTGTCGTTATCTTATTAAATTCGGGTACGAAAATCTGGTAATAATTAATTAATTTTAAAAAAGATTTAATTTTTATAACGTTTATAAGCGTAAGTTATTTTTTAATTATTAAGATTTTTAAAGGTTTTATTTAAATTTCGCCCGGGGATATTATATATTTTATGAAGGTAACGGATCGTTAATAGAATTCGCTTTTTTTTAGGTTAATTAATAGGTTAGCGTCCTATAGTTTTTGAAGTATTAATTTTATATATTTTCGGTACTGTTCGTTATTTTCGGAATAGATAAAAATATTATTAAGGTATATTACGACGAACTTATCGAAATATTTTTATAAAATATAATTAATTATAGATTAAAAGTTAATTAATATGTTAATTAAGTTAAAAGGTATAGCTTAGTATTCGAAATAGCCGTACTTAATTTAAAACGCGGTTTTCTACTTTTTTTTTTTTTAATTCGGATTAGGTTATATACGTTAAGGAGGTCGAGTATTATAAAAATCTTAATGTGTAATAGCTTATTTTATAAATCGTTAATTAAAAGAAAGAAGTATCGGTTTTTAATAATAATTTTATTAAGTTTTTAATAATTGATATATATACGTTATTTAGGTTTTCCGTTTTTACTTTTTTTTTAGAACGAAGAGGATAGGGAAGTTTATTAGTAATGTAGATAGTCGGATAACTTTTTTTTTAAGATTTTCCGTAATATATTTTTTTAAGGCTCGTTTATATTTTTAGTTAAATTTATATATAGGTATAAATAAAGGTTTTTTTTTATTTTTAAAAGGTATTTTATAATTTTATTACGTATAAAGCGGTAAGCTTATTTTTAATTTCTTATTAAAAAGTGTTTCGAACTGCCGATACCTTTTTAATATAATTATTATAACGTTTAGCTTAAGCTTTTTAATAATAATATATATTTTAAAAATTTTAAGTTTATTAAAAAGTTATTTTTTAAACCGTTATTTATTAATTAAACCTTTTTTTAATATATTTTATTAAAGTTAGCCTATTGTTTAATTAATTTTAGAATTATTTACCCGTAATTAAAATATTTTTAAAATTATATCGTATTTTATAACGTTCGTAATATTATACGTAATTTATTTATAATGTTTTTTAATATCGATTAAAAAGTTTGCGACTTTTTTTTATACCTTTTTATCGTTATACGTTATAAATCTTTTATTAACGGTTTTAAGTCGGTATAAAACGTTTTTTTATTATTATTTAAATTTAAGGTAATTAATAATTCGTAATAAAATATAGTTTCTTTACGCTTTATTATTAAGTAACGCTTTAATATAAACTCTTTTTATATTTATTATTAATATAATATATTTATAAATAGCTCGATTATTTATTATTTAATATAGGAACCTATTTTAATCCGCTTATTATTATCTTTTTATAATAAGCGGCGTTCATTTCCTAGATACTGCTCTTATAGGTAGGTAATAATCTCTTGCGATCGATCCTTATGTCGTCGCTATTACTCTTTATAAGGCGCTTCTTAATATATTAATAGGGGTGTTTTTATACTCCTCCTCGTGTAAAGTACTGTCCTTAATACTTAAGATTCGGGTTTCTCGGGTAATTTAAAGGTTTATTAAGTTCGCGGTAATTTATAAATATTTTATAAGTTTTTTAATATATTAAAAGGGTCCTTTTATTAAATATATATTTATATATTTTAAGAGCGTTAAACGCTTTCTTTTAAATATTTATAAGCTCGTAATTTTTTTTAAGCGTATGTAAAATATTAGTTTTTAAAATATTCCCTTTAATTTCGTTTTTTTAAGTAATATCATCGTAATTATTATAAGTTTTTTTATATTAATAAATACGCGCGTTATTCATTAAAGGTTAACGTTTAGATTTTTTTAATAATATAGTCCGGGTATAATTATATAATAAATCGTTTATTAATCTTTTAAAGAAACTATTTATACTCGAGTTTTTCCGCGAGGTATTTTATATATGCGTTATATATATATAAAATCTATAAAAACGTGAAGTATCTTTCGTATGTAAAAGAAATTTATAGGTTATTTTTTACGGCGTAATTATTATAGATTCTTTAATTAAACCCGGCCGTAATAAGTATTTAGCGTAAGTATTTTAAATTAAGGCAAGAAATACTAGGGATAGCTAACTATCTATCGGTCTTCAAGTTTCTAAACTTGGCGATCTCGTATATTAGCTCGTTCCTAGGCATACCTATTAGGCGTCCGTGGTTTATGGGTTGCTTTGGCTGGCTCGTAGTGTCGTCTGTTGAATCGCTGTTTTCGTCGTGAGGAGGGGGTCGTTCCTTTCGTATCATGGCAATACTTCGGCTATGGTCCTCCTTACCTCTCGGGGCTTTAAGGAACCATCCGGTATTTTCTTTATCCGCTAAATAAGAGGTATACTTATTATCGTAGTAAGTTATTTAGGATAAGCTGCCGTATTTAATAATAACGTTATTATTTTTAATAATTATTATAAGGGTATTCTTTATTTTAATAATATTAATGTGTCGTCTTTTTAAAACTCGTCGGAAATCCTTTTTTAATACTTAATATTTTCGAGCGTAATATCCTAGTTTTTAATAGTTATAAAAATACCGCGTAACTTCTTATTTTATTTATTATATTTAATAACGTCGAGGTTTATAGGCTTATTATAGTAACTATACGCCGTAATATTTTTAAGCGGTATATAGTTATGTTATTATGGTCACCCCGTATTAGTTTAAGTTTAACTGGTTTATTATTAAGGTCCGCCTTATTTTTCGCGGCGTCGCTCGTATATACGGGTATCGATTTTAATAGCGAGCTTTATATACGAGAAGAAGCTATTAAAGGCGTTAAGTCGGCTAAGTTCGTCCTTAATATTATCCTTTAGCCCTCGGTAGTATATTATAATCTTTATAATTTCGGTATAATTTAGTCAGGTTATAATACGCCGGAACTCGGCTGTATAAGAAGCGGCCAATCCTTTTTATTTAAAGGTCTTAAGCTCCCTTTTTACCTGTCGTTTTTCGTCGGGGTTTTAAAAGAGTAATTTAAAGGCTTATTCGAAGCCGTCGTAACTTTCGAAAATACGTTATACCTCCGTGCGATATAGCTTAATTTATTAGTCGTTCTTTACGAGTTTATTTAAATAGGGTTCGAATTAAGCGAATACCTTATTTTTAAAGAACGAGGCGGCGTAGATAACTTACTAGGTAACGTTTTAGAACGTTTTTTTATAAAACCGTTAATAGGTTTTAACCTAAATAAAAAAGCCTCGGAGGTTTTTACTTATTCCGTTAAAAAAGGTTAACGTATTAATCTTTATACTTTTTTTTAATATAATAAAGGTTTAAATAATATTAATAGCTATATAAAAGAAACGTATTTCTTCGCGTAACTTATTAATATTATAAAATATCTATTTTAAAATATTTTTAATTAAAAGCTCGTTACGCTCCTTTTCGAACTTAATATAATAATATTAATAATTAACGCTCTTTTATTTAAACTTTTTAATTCGCTTAATTAGCGCTTATTACGTAAGTTCGTTATCGTTATCGTTATTATCGATATTTATAACAACGTCCTATTAAGAGGTGCTAAAGGTGGTAATAAGAGTTTTTCCTTATCGGACAGTATTATTAAGGCTAGGTATAAATATAGTTTTTATAATGTTATTATTTAAAAGTTTAAATAATAACTCGTAAAAATAAAAGTAATTAAAATATAACGAACGCTATTTAAGTTTTAAAAAAAACCTAATAAAACGTATTAAGGTTTATATTAATAATATAAAAAAAATTTAAATATGCGATAAAAGTCGCTTTTATTAATATAATAAGTAATAACTTATAAAAAAAAAAACAATTAAAATATATAAGTTTAAAAATATTTATAATAGTTTTATTAAAATTATTTATTTTATTAATAAATTAAGATTAATATTTAAATTAATTATTAAAATAAAAAATATTTATATAAAATATATAAAGAATATCTATTATTATATATTTAATTTCCTCCTTTATTAATTTATTAAATTACTTAGTTTACCTTCGTATTTTAATAATCCGGGTAATCCCTTTATTAGTTAAATTATTGACTTATTTCGCCGTTCCTGGTAATCCCCGTAATCTATTACGTGACGTTATTTTTGCTACTTCTTTAGGCCGTATCCAGCCTATTATTATTTAGGATACTACCGTCGTAGTCGCCGTGCGCTTTCATAATATTAATACGCTTATATTAATATAGCTAGCGGCGCGGTCGGTAGCCGTGACATTGTACCCTGGGCGGGGTATCGTAAATCCGGCCCGGTGGTTTTATAGGTTTTAGCCGCATAATTAGGTTAGGTCGTAACAGTTTATTTATTCGTTTAAGGGTAATAAGCTATAGATAACTTCTATTTAATACCGAGTTATACTATAAGTGACTTTTAAAATTTTATTATAAACAGCTTATTTTAATTAGAGATGATCGTTTCTAGTAGTCCGTACTAGTTAATAATAACGCGGAGGAAGGTATAGGCTAGATCGTTAGTATTACTAGAGTTTTTATACGATAAGAAGTAGGTATACTTTATAAGTTTATTCGTAATTATTAAAATGCTATCGTAATTAACTTTAATTAATAGTTCTTTCGATAGGGGTAGTTTAATTATAAAGTTAAACGCGATTATTTTTTACGCCTTATCTAGCGATAGAATTAGCTATAGTTTTTCGTATAGTTAATGTTTTACGAATTTAGCCTTACTATATAAGTCGTACTTATTAATAACTTTAACTATAATTAATTTAAAGTTCTTGTAATTAAATTATTTAATAATTCGTTTTTAAGTCTTAAATACTCCTTAGTGTCTATGTGCGGGGTGTGAATTAAATTCCTGGATAAATTCTTACCGGTATCGCTCGGGAATAAAGACCTTGTTTTAGTAGTGTACTAGCCCGTTTCTCGATATTCCGTACGGTAGTTATAAAGTAGCTATATTTATTTATTCGTAATATTTTTTAAAAACGCGTAACCTACTTATTATTATACTAGACGTAATTAGTTACGTATAGATATTATAACGGTACGAGGTTACCGTTATTATTATATATAAGGATAGTTCGTATCTCGAGCGGAACCTCTTCTTAATAGTCTAGTCGTCAGCTTAGTACGTCGGCGCGGCTATTTTCGCTACTTTTTTAATAAATAATAGTGAGGTTAAATTTTAAAAAAAATTTAAACCATCGTATTTATCGTTTATTTAATTCTTTAATAATAATAAATATTATAAAGTTTTTATAATTAATATAAACCTTAATTAATTTTATTATTCCGTTAAAGTAATATTTTTATTTTTTATATGCTTTAATAATAGTTATTAACTCTTTATTATAAATTTAATAATTAAGTTCTAGTTTATTAAGTTTCTTTAAAAAAAAATGCGATAGGGTGCGACTTTTCGTTATTGTCTCGTTAGCTTAGTTGTTTTCTAATCGCATAATCCGATGTATCGGTTTCGACCTCGAAAGGTCTAGATAAGTCTGCTATACGAAATACTAGCTCGTTAAAGATCTTTTCCTTAATGTTATAAAAGGCTTTATCTTCTTTTTCCGTCTATTGGAATAGCTTGTCCTTTTTTGTTAAGTTTATTAAAAGTGTTGCTAACTTATTAAATTTAGGGATAAATATCTAGTAATAATTAACTAGTCTTAAGAAAGATTTAACTTTTATAGCGCTTATAAGCGTGGGCTACTCTTTAATTATTAAGATTTTAAAAGGTTTTATCCGGATTTTTCTAAGGGATATTACGTATTTTATAAATATGACAGATCGTTAGTAGAATTCGCTCTTTTTTAAATTAATTAATAGGTTAGCGTTTTATAGCTTTCGAAGTATTAGTTTTACGTGTTCTCGGTGTTACTTATTATTCTCGAAGTAAATAAGGATATTATCGAGATATACTACGATAAATTTATCGAGGTATTCTTATAAGATATAATTAATTATAGATTAAAAACTAGCTGGTGTGTTAGTTAAATTAAATAGCATAGCTTAGTATTCGAAATATCTATACTTAGTTCGAAACGCGGTTTTTTATTCCTTTCTTTCTTTAATCCGGATTAAGTTATATATATTAAAGAGGTCGAGTATTATAAAGATTTTAGCGTATAATAGTTTATTTTATAGGTCGCCGATTAAAAGTAAAGGGTACCGGTTTTTAATAATGATTTTATTAAGCTTTTAATAATCGATATATATACGCCATTTAAGTTTCTCGTCTTTGCTCTTTTTCAGAATAAAGAGGATAAGGAAGCTCGTTAGTAATATAAATGGTTATATAACTCCTTTCTCGAGATTTTTTATAATATACTCTTTTAAAGCTTGTTTATGCTCTTAATTAAGTTTATATATAGGTATAAATAGGGGTTCTTTCTTATTTTTAAAGGGTATTTTATAATCCTACTATATGTAAAGCGGTAAGCCTATTTTTAATTTCTTATTAAAAAAAGCTTCGAATTACCGGTACTCTTTTAATATAATCGTTATAACGTTCGGCTTAGGTTCTTTAGTAATAATATATACTTTAAAGATTTTAAGTTTATTAAGGGGTCGTTTTTTAAACCGCTACCTATTAATTAAACCTCTTCCTAGTATATTTTACTAAAGTTAGCCTGTTTTTTAATTAATTTTAAAATTATTTACTCGTAATTAGGGTATTTTTAAAATTATATTATATCCTGCGACGTCCGTGATATTACACATAATTTGTTTATAGCGTCTTTTAATATTAACCGGACAGTTCGCGATTTTCTTCTATACTTTTCTATCGTTATAAGTTATAAGTCCTTTATTAATGATTTTTAATCGATATAGGGCGTTTTTCTCTTATTATTCGAGTTTAAAGTAATTAACGATTCGTGGTAAAATATAGTTTCCTTACGCTCCGCTATTAAATAACGCTTTAATATAAACTTTTTTTATACTTATTACTAATATAATATACTTATAAATAACTCGATTATTCGTTATTTAATATAAGGACCTGTCTTAGTCCGCCTATTATTGTTTTTTTATAATAAGCGGCGTTCATTTCTTAAACGCTACTCTTATAAGTAATTAATAATTTCTTACGATTAATCCTCGTATCGTTATTATCGTTCCTTTCGTTCTTTATAGGGCGCTTTTTAATATACCGGTGGAGGTATCTCTATATTCCTCGTACGAAGTACTATCCCTAATACTTAAGATTCGAGTTTCTCGGATAATTCGAAGGTTTATTAAATTCGCAGTAATTTATATCTATAGGTTCGCGATTTTTCCTAGGCGTGTTTAAAGTATCGATCCTCGAAATACTCCTTTTAATCTCGTTTTTTTTAAATAGTATTATTATAGTTATTATAAGTCTTTTTATATTAGTAAGTATACGCGCCGTTTATTAAGAACTAACGTTTAGAGTTTTTTAATAATATAATCGAGGTGTAGTTACGTAATAGGTCATTTACTAATCTTTTAAAGAAATTATTCGTGTTCGAATTTCTTTACGAAATGTTTTATATAAGTATTATATACGTATAAGATTTAAGAGAGCGTAAAATACCCTTCGTATATAAAGGAGATTTAAGTGTTATTCTTTACTATATAATTATTATAAATTTCTTAATTAAACCTAGTCGTAATAAGTACTTAGCGTAAATATTTTAAGTTAAGGTAAAGAATACTAAGGATAGTTAACTATTTATTAGTCTTTAGGTTTTTTAATTTTATAATCTTATTTATTAACTCTTTTATTAATATATTAATTAGACGTTTATAGTTTAATAGTTACGCTGGTTAATTTATAGTGTCGTCCGTAGAGTCGTTATTATTATTATATAAGAAGGGTTGCTCCCTCCGTATTATCGCGACGCTCCGGTTATAGTTTCTCCTACTTTTAGGGGTTTTTAAAAACTATTTAATACCTTCTTTATCCGCTAATTATAAGGCGTACCCGTCGTTATAACAGGCTGTTTAGGGTAGGTTACCGTGTTTAATAGTGGCGTTGTTATTTTTAATAGCTGTTATAGGGGTGTCTTCTACCTTGGTAACGTTGATATATCGTTCGTTTAAGACTTTTCGGAAGTCCTTTTTCGGTGTTCGATATTTTTAAGCGTAATGTCCTTATTTTTAATAATTATAATAAGTAATATATTACTTTTTATCGTACTTATCGTGTTTAGTAACGTCGAGATCTATAGGTTTATTATAATAGCTATACGTTATAATATTTTTAAGCGGCATATTATTATATTAACGTGGTCGTCCGGTATTAGCCTAGATTCGATTAATTTATCGTTATAGTCCGCCTTACTTTTCGCGGCGTCGTTTATATATATAAGTATTAATTTTAATAGTGAGCTTTATATATAAAAGGAAATTATTAAGGGTATTTAGCCGGCTAAGTTCGTTTTTAACATTCTCCTTTAACCCTCGATAATATATTATAATTTTCGTAACCTCGGTACAGTTTAATCGAATTATGATACGTCGGAATTCGGCGGTATAAAAGGCGGCTAATCCTTTTTATTTAAAGGTTTCGAGTTCCTTCTCCGTGTTACAACCCGACCTAACCATGCGGCCAAGACCCTACTCGCCGGAACGGGTTTACCATGCCCCGACCAGGCTACGACGTCACAGCTACCGACCGTACTACTAGCCACACTAACATAAACTCCCTTATACTATAGAAGCGCGTAACTATAACTACGAAGATGTCCTAGATAATGAAAGGATAGACCCGACCCGGGAGAGCAACCGGGGAGGTGTTACGTAATAAGGAGCGACTGGATCACCGCGCTGCCAGTGAGCTAGGAGCCACGGGATCACGACGCTCCAAGTGAGCCACTGGAATGGATCACCGTGATCCAAGGGATAGATTACCGTGAGCCAATAACAGGATCACCGTGAGCCAACGGGCGATCTAACGGATCAGTGAGGAGGAGACTGGATATATAACGACAGACGTTCCTTATATATTTTATATAGATACTTTTTATTTTAATAATTAATTTAAATATTAATTTTAATTTATTAATAAAATAAATAGCTTTAATAAAATAAATAGCTTTAATAAAATTATTATAAATACTTTTAAAATCTACGCACTTTAGTTACCTTCGTTTTTACGAGCTATTACTTATTATATTAATAAAAGCGACTTTTATCGCACGTTTAAATACTTTTTCGTATTATTAATATAAACCTTAGTACGTTTTACTAGGTTTCTTTTAAAACTCGAATAGCGTTCGTTATACTCCGCTTATCGTTTTTCGTCGGGGTTTTAAAAAAATAACTTAAAAACTTACTTAAAGCTATCGTAGCTTTTAAAAATTCGCTATGCCTCTGTGCGGTATAGCTTAACTTACTAATCGTTTTTTTTAAGTTCGTCTAGGTAAGGTTTAAACTAAGCGAGTACTTTATTTTTAAGAAACGAGGTAACGTAAATAACTCGCTAAGTAACGTTTTAAAACGTTTTTTTATAAAATCGTTAATAGGTTTTAATTTAAATAAAAAAGTTTCGAAGGTTTCCGCTTATCTCGTTAAATAATATTAATGTATTAATCTTTATACCTTTTTTAAATATATTAAAGGTTTAAATAATATTAATAGTTATATAAAGGAGACGTACTTTTTCGCGTAGCTTATTAATATTATAAAGTGTTTATCTTAAGGTATCCTTAATCCGGAGCTCGTTATACTCTCTTTCGAGCCGTGCGTAATAGTGCTAGTAATTAACGCTTTCCTGCTCGAGCTCTTTAATCCGTTTAGCTAGCGTCTATTAAGTAAGCTCGTTATTATTATCGTTGCTGTCGACCTCTATAGTAAGGTCTCGCTAAGAGGCGCTAAGAGTAGCGATAGGGATTTTTCCTTATCGGATGGTATTACTAGGGCTAGGTATAAATATAGTTCTTATAGTATTATTATTTAAGGGTTTAAGTAATAACTCGTGAGAATAATAGTAATTAAAATATAATAAACGCTATCCGGGTTTTAAAAGAAACTTAATAAAATATATTAAGGTTTATATTAATAATATAAAAAAGTATTTAAATATATAATAAAAGTTCGTTTTTATTAATATAATAAGTAATAACTTATAAAAATAAACGTAATTAAAGTATATAAATTTAAAGGTATTTATAATAGTTTCGTTAAAACTATTTACTTAATTAATAAATTAAAATTAATATTTAAATTAATTATTAAAATAAAAAGTATTTATATAAAATATATAAAAAACGTTTATCGTTATATATTTCATCTCTTTTTTTATTAATTTATTAAATTATTAATATATTTATAATAATCTCGTTATTAGCTTATTATAATCTATTTTTTAAATCACGGTAATTTAACCTTAGTTAGCTTACTTCGAGCGTCGTACTTTTTATTACTCCGGGGCTCGTTACGTAACTCCTCGTGCCTTATTATTATATCCACCTGTATTCGTTCTATCGCTACGCGGACTAGGGCCGTTTATTTTATCGCACGTTATTAAAATATAACTACGTATATGTTATTATAACTAGCGGTGCGATCGCTAGCTATAATATCGTAGCCGGATCGGGTCATCGTATCCTCGTGCCGGTGAGTAGGGTCTTTAGCCGCATGGTTAGGTCGGGTTATAACACCTACCATAAAAAGGCGTTACTATAAAATAGAGCGATAGGGATATAAGAACTTAAATAGAGGGTAAAGAGCCCGGTCTCTCGATTAATCGTAAGCTACGTTAAGATTATACGAGGGAGGCGTCCCTAGCTAACCTTATTTCTTCGCCGTGGCTTTTATATCGAATCGTTACTAATTTTAACGCTCCGCTTTTTATAAAGCTAATCCTTATAAATATTCTTAATTATTTATATTATAAAATTAAAAAAAACCTTATATATTATTTATTAATTAATCGATAAGTTTATAAGCTATTTTATTACACGTTTTAAAGGTAAAAAAAAGGCTAATAATAAGGCCTTTTAATTATTTAAATAGCTTTATAATAATAACTGCCCTCTTTTATATAATTATACGCCTTATAAAATAGCTATATAATAAGGATAAAAGTTTTTATATTATTACCTTATTTCTTTATATAAAAATAATTAAATATTAAAAAGTATTAATTACTTATAAGAAAATATAAAATAAATAAAGGATTAATATAAATAAAAATTATTAAAATTAATTAACTAATTATAAAAAAACTAATTATTAATAAACTCTTTTTTTCTTTTTATTTATTTTTATTAAAATAATAAATAACGGTTAATAAATAAATATATATATTAAATACTTCGAATATATAAAGATATATAATAACGTTATAAGTTTAAACGTTAAACTCGTTATTAAAAATATTTCGAAAATCGTAACCTAAATATAAATTATATATAATTTATAATTTAATTTAATTTAATTACTATTATAACCGCTTCGCGGCGAATAAATAATTATTTAATAATAATATAATTATTATGAAGTTTTATTTATAAAACGTTATTAATATATAAAAACTTATAAATAATTTATTTTATTAAGTTTATATTTAAATAATAATATAATTAATTTATTAAATATTTTATCTTTTTTTATTAATCCTTTTTTTAATTTCGAAACCGTCTATATCCTAAGGACCACCGTTTACGGCGGCGCCGATCCGGCCGAGGTTTTTAAAGTAATAAAGGATATTAAACTTAATAACCCGGTATTTTAAAAATAAGCTTAAGCTATATAAGCGACGCGGGTTAAAGCGTTAATTAATGATACTACGTAATATAATAACCGCGACGCCGCGAGGCGAGCCTATTTTCGCGCCGCTAACTATATACACGTAAAAGGCTATATATACGTATTTTCGCCCGCGCCCGATAGCGGGCGTAGCGGAGGGGCTATAAGGTAAGACCCTCGCGCGTTACTAACGGCGTAGAAAATAAGCGAGTTATTTCGTAAAGCTATATTATTAATAGAAGGCCCCGTCTTAACTTTAGTTATCCTTTACGACGGGGGCTTCTATTTACCGGCCTATCTTTACCTACCGCCCGCCAGCTGCCGTATCTATAGCTAAAAGAAAATCCCTATCCTTATAAACTGTGGTGGTGCCGACTCGTGTTAAGAAGAGCTATTATTTTTAAACCCCGCCAAGGGCCCGGCGCTAGGGTACGCCGTCCTTCGACGGGCCCGGACAGGGCATGATGCTTCGTAAACATAATCTCGAGATGCGGCCCGATTAAGAGGCGGTGACGAGATGTGTAACAAGCCACTTTATCTAGTTTAGTAAATAGAACCCTTAACTTAATCTCGATATTACTTGTATCGCGGTTTCCGGGGCTTTTATAGGTGAATATTTTACTTTACGCGTTACCGTCGATTTTAGCGTTAAAACGTACGTTTCGATTATAAATAAATAGAACTTTTTTAAATAAAAAGAAATATTAATAATATATAATTTTTTTAAATATAAGATCCGTTTTATAATATATAAAACTTTAATACCGCTTACGTATTACCCCTTTTTATTTCGGCTTAAATATAAGGATAAATAAGTTAAGGTATTATAAATAAAGTGATTAATATAACGAAGCGGATGTTTTTTAATTAAAATAAGAGATTTTTATAATTAATAGATTTTTTAATTTATTTTAATTATTATAAGAAAAGAGGAAAGTACGAGCTTTTTTTTATATATAACGTATTTAGTTTTAATTTTTAAAACTAATACGTTTTTATATATAAACATAAATAGTTATACTTAATATTATTTCGAAGGCTTAGTTAACGTTCTTAACCGGGATAAAGAAATTTAAGTATTAAGTAGTAAAGGTTAAAGTAATTTATAAGTTAAAATAAAAGTATTAACTCTATATAATTAATAAACGTATTAGTTTTTAAATAAGGTTTTAAGTATTATTAAAAAGTTATTATAATAAATTTATTTAATAATATTTAAAAAATAATAAATATTATATTAAACCAGTTATTATATCTTTATTAAAAAAAGTACCTGCTTTTTTTATTATTTTAATTTTAATTTATATTTAAGCTAGCCGTAGTAAGAATTTCGAAAAGTTTTATTTTAAATAGTTTATATTAAATTAACGGTTATAATTACGATTTAAATATTTTATTAAATCGGTATTAATTCTCGATATTTTTTTTTAATATTTAAAAAGATTTATACGAATAATTTTACGCTCTTTTTATAGTTAACCGAGTTTTTAATATATTATTATTTTTAAAGTTTTATTTAATTCCGAGGTATATAATTTATTTTTAAATAGAGCTTAATTAATATTTTAAATTATAATATATAGATTTTTATATTTCTTTTTTAAAGTATTTTTAATGGCCTTTTTTCATATTTTATTTTTTTTAATATTAAAATAATAACTCTTTAGTAATAGTATACCTATTTAATATTAGCTTTTTTAATTTAATATTTTTATAACTCGGTAAAAGGCTTATAGTTTCGAGAAAACTTTACGTATTAGGTAAATTAGCGGCTGAGCTCGGTATTAATATTAGAGATACCGAGTTAAGTATATAATTAATAATATTATTTAAGTTATTTTCGCTGGGGCTACCGAGTTTTAGTAGCGGACTAGAATTTATATAATTAAGGGTAGCCTCGTTTTCGTTGCCGCCTTCCTTATTAATCGAGTTATTATAATTATAATTATATTTATTATAATTTACGTAATTAATATTATTATTAGTTTTATAGCCGGTTTCGTTACCGGTTTAATAACCGTTATTTATATTTTTGTTTTTATTTTTAAACGTAATAATATTATTAATCCTATTAATTATTATATATTAAATTTTTTAAAAAAGCTTATTTCAAGTTTAATTAATAATAAGATTTAAAATTAATTAATTTAAAAATCATAGAACTTTAATTATTAGTCGCCGTTTAACGCGGATATATCGAAATATATTATAAAGTTTATTAAATAAATAAGCGCTGTACGTTTTAATAATAATAATTAAAGTTAATATTATTTTTTAAGAGAACTTCTTAAAAAAAAGAGTAAATTGTTATTTATTTTCCTCGATATCGAAGTATTTAATAATATTAGGATTATAAGAATTAATATTATAAGTAATACAACGGTATACGGTATTAATTATAATTTAAATCGCTTCTAAGGGGATGTTTTTAAAAATTTAATAAGAAAAATCTCTTAGCTTATAAATATTAAGAGAGGTGGTCCGATACGATCGATAAAGCTCTCGTTAAATATCTTTAATATGCGTTGGGTTGTTTAACTCTTCGAGGGAGCGAGCCCTTTTAACGGCTTGTTCGCGGCTTTTAGTGCTCATTATACTATATAGATACGACTTTAATATAAAGTTTAAATAATAATATTTAGTTTAAAAAGATATTATTCGACCTTTTAAAATAACTTATTAAACGAGCTAAAATAAGTTAAGGTTTATTTTATAAGCTCGGTTTATATTATTAAAAAAAAATTTATTAATATAGTTTATTAATTAATATAACGCGCTGTTTTTATATATAAATAGATTATATAAAAATTAGTTATCCGTTACGAGATATCGCGATTTTAAGTAATAATTATTAATATTATATTAATAATGTTTATTTTCGTGTTATCTTTATTTTTTTATTTTAAGGTTATATTTTTATTATATACGTTATAAATTAATTAATTAGCTGAAATATTTCACGCTTTAATAATTAATTAATTTATAATATTAAAATATAAAGGGTAAGGTAATTAATATAATAGGGGCCGGTTACTTAATTAATTTTATAATTACCTTAAGTTTATTATAAGTAGGGCCGCCTTCTAGCTACCCCTCTTGATGGCTACCTTTATTAATTTTAATATCCTATATCCGGATATTATAAGGCTTTATTCTCGAGTTAATAAAATAAAACTAATATAAATATAAAATAATTAGTTTTATATATTAATATTTTAAAATATAAAACTATATAAATAAGAAAAGTTAAGTATTTAAATAATAATACGAGATATATATATAAGAAAATTATTAAAAGGTTAATTAATATATAATTAAATTAAGAATTAAATTAATTATTTACTTATAATTATAATACCGGGCCTTATTAATTTATTTATTACTAGTAATACGAACGTAATTATATAATCTTCTTATTTTTTATATAATTAAGCTTTTATTTATTACTTCTTTATATAATTATTTAAATAAAGAGTTATTCGTATAATAATTATTATAGAGTAAGATTTTATTTTTAATATACCCCTTTCGTCTAACCTACTCTTTAAGATCATTAGTCTTAGGCCGATTAATTATTTTTTTATTCGCGTATTATATATAGAATACTTATATATTTAATATTTATTATAAAATAAAGCCTTTATTCTTTTATTAATAATAATTAACGGTTTTTATTAAATTAATAACTTAATATTAAGCTTAAAAAACGATAAATAAAATAATTATAAAGCGATAAAAATTAAAACTTTTAAAGAACTAAGATTATTAATGTAATAATATACGAATAAAAGGTTTTTAAAAAAGGGATATATAGATTAGGATATTATAATATAGTAAGGTTATTTTTCGATATAAATTTAAGAATTTTTTTTAATTATCCGTATTATATTTTAATTATTTAAGAATAAGTATAATTAATTATATAATAAAAATAAGCTATATTATTTTATAAGTATAATAATTTATTATAATTATAAAGAGGTATTTATAATATATAAATTAAAGTTATTTATTAATTAAAGATTAAAATATTACGGGCGATAAGTAAATAATAAAATAGGTATATCGTTTTTAAGTTTTATTACTATAGTTTATAGGTTAAGGTAACGAATATAATAAGGATATAGTTTAAAAAGCTATGTTTTTAAATTAAATAGGAATTTTTTTAAAAGTAAGCTTAATCGAGGGCTTATACGTTTATATTAAGGGTTAAATCGGTTCGTATAAAACGCTAACTTATTTTAATATTTAGTTTAACGGTCTAAGTTCGGTTTAATAATTTAATGCCGTAATATAAAGAAGCTATCTTAGTATCTTAGTTTTAATTACTTTTATTAAATACTAGTAATAATAGACGATCGATATAAAAAAACCTTTTAAAGATTCTCGTAATAATATCGAATTTAAGTATAGTAGACGATATTTTAATATAATAAGATAAAGTTAGGCTATTTTTATTAATAGCTTAAAAATATTATCGTAAAACGATATAAAGTTTATAAAAACTTATATAATATCACGGTATAATATAAGCTTTAATAATTTTAAAATTAATTAACTTTAAATTCTCGTTTTTTACCTTTATAAAGCGGTATAGTTTAATTAATTAAAGTATTTAATAATATCGTAATATATAATTATAATTAATATATATTTTTTTATTTAAGCCGTACTTTTTAATTTATTATTATTATTAATTTTATAATATTTTAAACTAATATAATAATCTCGAGGTATAAAGATATATAGGTATCCGTAATATTATAAGGGTTTTTATTAGTTATAACGTTATAGAAATCCTTAATTATTAATAGGAATTTATAAAGTTAAATAGGGGTATTTATACCTCTTTTTTATTTATTAATAAAATTAAGCTCGGTTATTAATATTAAGGTAATATTTATATTAAGTATTTTATATTCGTATTTAATATTTCGTAATTTATTAAATTATATATTATTTAAAATAGTTTAGAAATTAGCGACGGCGTTTTTTAAGCTTTAGTAAACGGCTATAGGGCCTAGCGCCGAAAATAAGGGTCCCGCTATTATAATTAAGAACGGTTTTAATTAAATTACTAGAATTTATTAAACGCGTAATTAATTATATTAATTAAACTTATTTATTTATAATATAACGCGGTTATTTTAATATATATTTCCTTTAATAGATTTTAGTCGAACTATCGACCTTTAAAGTATTAATACTTTTTATTTAATAGAATCTAGTATTAAAAGTTTTAATAAGTCGTGATAAGTAAAGTTATAACGCGATATAAATTAATTAAACCGAAAAGATTTATATTAATAACTTTATTAACTTTATTATCGTTTTAAGATTATTATATTACTTTTATTTTATTCCCTCCCCTATTATTTCTTCCCCTCCCCCGCTATTTCTTATCTCGACTACCCCTTAATATTTTATTTCTATTACTTTTATTCTTTAACTTAAAGTATTAAAATAACTCGTTAAACCCGGTTTACACATACTCATGACCCTTGGAATGTTTAACCGCGGGTAAACCACCTACTATCTCGAAAAGAGAGCTTCCACATCGATCGCGATAGCTCGTCGGTCTCGATATCGGTGCCTTTCGAAACATCGGTAAGGTATACGTAGTATTTAGCCGATTGCTAATACTAGTAAAATATAGAATTAATAGCCTCTAAGAGTTTAAAGCTATTAGATTTATCGATATAATAGCTATTTACTTAAAAGTATAAAATATTATCGTAAGTAGCTTACTTTATATAAAAAAGGATCTTTTAATAGCCTTTTTTATAAAAACTTATATTATTTTTAATTTCTTCGAACGTAACCTCCTCCTCTCCTTAGGTATGCGAGAGTATTATATACTTAAAGATGTCCTTAAATACCTCGGTAAGGCTAAACTTATTATTTATTTATTATTATAAAAGTCGCATAGTAATCGAGGAGCTAGCTTTAAGAATTAAGATCGATGTTTTAAAAGGTCGCGATTATTTTAATTTATAGGGATGGCTTAAAGCGTAGAGGGATAAGCCTAGGTGAGATTTAAGAGTTAAGCTAGGTTAACTAAGCAGTTAGCCGTGTTATTAGCCCAGGTAGCACGAAGCGGGGTGTGCGGCGGCGATATTTAACTAATCCCTTAGAGCACGAAGCTTTACTTATAATATAGACTCCCTCGCGACGTAATGCGATCTATAGAGTAAGTTAAACGATAATTTTAATTAAAAGTAAATATAAATATATAAATTATTAAATATAATAAAGAATTAATTTTAATACTACGTATACTTAAGCTTTATATACTTAAGTTAATATATTTATTTATTAATATATTATTTAATAAATTAACTTTATAAGCTTAAGTTATCCCCGCCGTTATCCTTTATAAATTAGCGTAGATTAACGGTTTTATTTTCGATACTTATTTTATCTTATAAGATAGTTCTTACTAGCGCTATACTAAGTATACTAAGCGGGGTTATACTCTATAGCTTAAGCAGCGTCCCTTTAATTAAACCTCGTAAGCTTAAGATCACCTGCTATATTACTTTTCGCACTAACTTTAGCGTTTTATCTAATAAAATAATAAAGCGAAGAACTTTATCATGTCGTAACTCGCTCTATTCCTTAATTTATAGTTTAATAATTACAGCTAGTAAGATAATGGCCTAATTAATAACTTTAGAGACGTAACAACCCCCGGAGATGCCTAGCGGCTAACCGCCAGCCCCGCGAATATAGGGAACGCCTAGACTGTGTTATCGTTTCCCAGCCAGACGCCAACGCCGACGCCAACGCCAGCACTAAGAGACGGTCTTTCGTTTCTACACCTAGCTGAATAGCACGAGACGAAGATATACGACGAGCAACCACCTACCTATATACATTACTCGATCGAATAGAAATTGACTGTGAACGGCAAGGTAGTCTCGAAGGATACCGAACAGGACCTCGTCCTCACACCGAGCGATTATTAAGAGAGAACCTTACGAGCTAAGCTCGATAAACTAGTAAAGAGAAAACTATTATTTAAGAAGTCGTATAAAGTAGACGATATTAATATTATAGTTTTCGTCCGATATTATTTAAAAGGTGACTTAGTTAAACGATTTAATAACTTTAATATTAAGTGGTTAATTATAAAAAACTAGCTTTAAGTTTAAAGCCACTTTTTTCGCTTTAAAAAAAGCTAAAGATTAATATATCGTTTAATTATATAAAGATCGGCGCGAATACGACTATACTTATAAGACGAGGAACTAAGCGAGGATTTACGTCTACCACGTAGTAGATAATAGTGTAAAGAGAAATATATATCGCTATAAAAAAAGATTCGCTTAATTAGCCGTTAATTTATAATTAAGTGTATCGATTTATACGCTACGTTAAACTATCGTGCTATTTAAAACTATATTATAAAGTAAATAATAAAAAGCATTATAAATTAAAGACTTATTATTTTATAAATCTTATCGAATATATAAAATAAAGCGGTAAACTAGTAAACTATAACGATATATTAAATAATCTACGCCGTTAATTATATATCGAAGAGTAATAATATTTAAAATAGTAGTAAAAAAAGGTAATATTTATAACTAATTACCCGCTTATTTATATTACGAACGTTATGCTTAGCCTATCCCTAAGCGCCTTAGTTATAGCCTCTATAGCACCTACATCGTCTAGCTAACTCGTATGCGATGTCTCATGTAGTTTAGAGATTACCGGGCCAAGAGACGTCGCGGTAAAGAACTATTGCGAGTAGTAAAGCCCTTAGGTCGTACACTTTACTATTAAGCAGGAATTCGTAAAGGCCTACCGTATTATAATAAAACATTACCTAGACCTCGAGCAAGTATTTAAGGACTAGGATCTAGAGTTTTTTATCTAAAATAATATTAAGATAAGTGCTACGTGACGCTTCGTTCGTGACATTAATAAATAAACAAAGTAGCGTAACGAAAAGTGAGCCCTAAAGAGGCTACTAGAAATTATTTCTTGTCGCAAGCTATATATGTCGTTATTTTATAATTCTTTAATAGAAATTCCTATATTTCGAAAATAACCTTTCGCACTTAATTCTCGCGCGCTTATCGTCTCGACGTATTATATTAAGAAATTAGTAAAGTTTTATTAAAGTAAGTTATTTTATTAATATTATTTAATAAACCGCTTTAATTTTATAAAGAACTTTTTAATTAAATTAAAGTTTAAAGAGTAAAGCGGTAAATAAAGTAACTTCACGTCGATATTAACGCATAGTAATTAAATATAGTTAAAATAATAGAAAATAGTATTATTTATAACGAGTATAAATTTAAGCTCCGGCTATTAACCGTAATATAAGAGCAGCTCTTTAAAAAAGTCTTTAAATATCGTAGTATCGGTAATCCCTTAAAAAATGCGCGAATAGAGAACTCCATCTTATATGTCCGCGGGAAGAATTTAATATCTTTAATCTCGATGAAATTAAGCCACTTAAATAAACGTTATCTTTAAAGGAGACTATTTAGCCCGTTTAAAGTTAACACGTTTATCGCATTTAAACTCGTTTATATATATTAAGTAATATAAAGAGAATATCGAAAAGCTATATAAGTAAAAGTTTCGTAAGTTAGCACTTTATTCTTATGCTACGCGACGAGCGACTTTCTTTATTTAGCCGGCCAATACTAAAGCACGGCCAACACTCGAAGTCGTCACGAGCGTTTCGAACTCGTCTTAAAGGAATACGATCATCTAGTTATAATATATCTCCGGCTTTTTAATTAATCGATCGTATAATATACGAAGCATAAGAGGTATAATACTCTTAGATTAGTCGACGCTAATTAAAGGGGCTTTTATAAAATTAAAATATTAGAGATTTAATCGTATCTTACGAATTAAACGTTAATTATATTTAATAGTCTTATATATTTCGTTATTAATATATTTTCCGCTTGAAATTATATAATTTAACTACTCGTATATAATATTAATAAAGTTAAATACTATAATTAATATCGTTTAATTAATTCGTTTATAAAGTAAAAAATAAACGTAATAATAATTAATATATACATAACTTAAAAGTAAAAAAAGCTCGGCTTAATTTTAAAAGCTTATAATAAGTATATAATTTATATTATAACTATTTAACTACTATTTAATTATATTTATATTATTAAATAAATAAAATAAAAAATTAAGGGTTTTATAATCGATTTTATATAATAATTTCTTTTAAATATATATTATAAATACTTAAAAAAAACTTATTAAATAAAAGAGATATATATTTATATTTATTATATATAATAAATTAACTTAATTATTAAATAAATTTAATTATTAAATTATATAATAATATATTAAAAAAAAGGTTAAGCTATAAATAATAAGCGTTAAAATCGAGGTGCTTTATTTCGTTATTCTATAGCTCCCTCGGTTATTTTATAATAGAGAGTGCTATGTAGTTACGTAATACTTAAATAATAACGCTAATCGAAGCAGTACGTACCTCTAACGACACGAAGTATTATGCTTACCATGCAAAGTACCTGTCAGCGCCAAGCCTTATGTAGATCCGACTTTAACAGATAGTTCGGCTTTGAAAAGCGGAAACTGATTTCAAATTCGACTGTATACGCATTGTCTGCGTGTCATCTGAACGAACGCACACGTCTTGTGGTTCGGGTGGTGGAAAGTGAACGTTGTCAGTTCCTTATCAACCGGGTCGTGGAGTTGCTGGCACCAACCAGCGCGTTCCTTGACCGTTGCTGCACATTAAACCTATAGGAGGAAGGGCACCCACCCAGTCGAGCCCAAGACCTCTAAACCAGCTAACCAAGACCCAGCGAGCTGGTCAGGCGACGCCAACTAAGCACGCCGAGATATATCAGAAGACGCCAGCTCGACTCATATATCAAGAGACTAATAGCGAGCGGTGTCGCGCCATACGGCGACAGAGGGAGTAAACATGCTAAGACGAAGAGAAAAAAAGAATTGGGGTAAGACTTCGCTAAGTGGGAACCGACCGGGTGCTACTAACGGTTCCCACGAGTCAATCAACAACGATAGGACTGCTCGTTCGTCATCCAGTATTCAGATCAATACTCCCTTACTTCCAAGGCCATCTACGTGTGCTCTAGAGGGTGGCTAGAACCTTCTTAAACCATTGTCAACCTTCTAGCGGAAGGTCGGAGGAATGAACGGACGGCAGACGGTCTTGTCAGATGAGCCAAGTGGGACGACATCGGAGTGATTTGTCGAACGGCGCATCAGACCAACCTTCCACTTACCGGTCATGAACGGCGACAGGTGCTTGCTGCCTAGGTATCTACATACGTAGTTTGCAAAGCAATCATGCCAGCTTCGTCACACCGATCGGCGGGGGAGGGGAGGCGTGCAAGTTATGAGTGCAGGGAATATAGAGAGCTGAATGCACGTAACTGTGACCGGAGTTTTTCGGGGAGTGACCTCTCAATAATTGTCGCGCGCGCAGGTTATTGCCAATATCATTCTGCGTGCGCTGTTTTTGGCAGAATTACCCCGCGAGAATGCGACTCAACAGAATCGTGGAGTCGATATGATATGCACAAGCATGAGATCCTGGACACACTCATCCACGCAGTCCCGCCTATCCGTAGAAGCGGCCAGAAAGAGGGTGAGATTCGGAATCAGAATCAGAATCAGGATCAGAGCTGGTGAACCCCCGACGGGGAGATCTTGGCTCTTACCAATCAGAAAGCAATCGCAAAGACAAGGGGATCCAGTAGGGCTGTGCCACACCATCCCAGGAGCAAAACTCTGCTCAGTACCTTGCATTAGCGTCTCCCCCTTGCAATGGGTAGGTCAAAGGGATACAGAGAAATGCCCATCTCCAAGGTAAGAAAAAATTATCTTCTCGGTCCTCCAACAGAAGCGGGTTTGCTGGCTGCAGGATAGCAGGGTACGTTCCTGAATGAGCGCCGACGATAAGCTTATGAGAAAGTCATTGTGATGGTGTGAAGGACCACAACGGAGGGTGACGCTACACTGCTATTGGAGAGAATCTATCAATTCTCAACGCCCCCCGGCCATAATGGAGGGTCGGGAGAACGGGAGGAGCCAGCGTGGTTTGCGACGGTGGTGTAGTCCAGATGGTTTGTGACGTGTCGTGTGTGTGCCTCACACTTACCAGCCAAGCTATCGACCATTACGACCACCAACACACGTGGGAAAGGAAGGTTGGGTTAGAGTTGCTGAACAGAGTTCAGGTCAAACTCCGCAGAGCAGCTACACAGGGACTCGGCCCCCCGCGTGGCAAGATCCTGATCTGATATCGATAACCGATTGAGTTTTTACCTCCAGGCCGGCTGGACCATGGTCAGAAGGCAATTGCTCGCTTGCAATGCCGTCCTCATCTTGCGCTGGACTCTGTACCGAGGCATTGGTCGCACCGTCGAGTATCACGGCAGAATCAAAGGCGGGTTGCAGTAAGACCTTGCCCAATGAGAGGAGGCCCGGGGAAATGTAGACATATGACAAAACCGCAGTAGCATCCTGGCGGAAGGCATCCTCGGTTATCGGTAGTGGACGTGGTTATGCTTCTTGTCGGGTGCCAAGGGCGATAGATTTCCGGCAATGGAAAGAAATACCACAAACTATGGAATTGCTTGCCGTGAGCCCTGGATCCCGTCATTATTTCGTCCTTCATTTGACTCGACCAAATGCATTGCGGCGGGCCTTCCTCGAGCCAGGCAAGCAAGCTTTTGCTGATCGGCGTCGCAAGGCCGCTCTCTGCAGGTCTAGCCTTTGTCTGTCCCTCGCATCTTGTGTCACCGCTGGCTTTTGTCACCTTCGTATATCGGAGCCCGGTGAAAGGGACTTTCTCGCAGCCTACTGCCGCCTAGAGCTCTCATGGAGAAGAATGCAGTGGTAGCGAACGGTTCGTCAATAGAACAACTAGTAAGTTCACCACCTACCCAAGGTTAATTGGTCCAATTAAACTCGCGCCGGACGCTGTGATGCCTGTGCCATCACAAGTTCCTAAAGTGAACATGCCAACACAACCGTCCAACCAGGGGATTCCAATGGGCTTGCAGCCCTTCAGGCTTCCGGTTTACTAGTGGCGGTGTAGCGCGTATATATTCGAGTACAATATATATGTATATATATATGGCTGATTGGTGGACGAGATGTGCAGCTCATGAGGAGCCAGCAGACTCCAGTATGAGGTGAGAGCTAGACAGTCAAACAATGCATAGCTTCATACTGCCGTGATATGGCTGTGTTGCTGTTGGTAATTCGTATGAGCCTTACCACTGACCAGGTGTCATGAACGGCTTTCCAGCGAACAGCCGCTCGTGTTCCGTCTCCCCACCGTGGGTGGGAAGGCACGGCAGCAATGCCGCGCAGGCGGGAGAAGGTTGCTCAGCCGCCGAACTTCAGCTCCATCGCAAGTCTGCCTGGACGTCGTGACGCGCAAGCGTTTTTGGAGCTCTCGGTCCAATGTGTAATGGCTGAATGGGTTTGATGGGACCTCGGTGCTCTCGGTTCCTCAAATAGCATGGCCCCCGGAAGGGACGTCATGTCATCATGGCTTTCTTTTAATCTTGTGCTTCGGCGATTTGTGTCACTTGCCTACCAACGAGAGCAGCATGGACCGGAGGATGAACGATGACCGCATAACCCATTCCCACTTTGGTCTAGAAAGCGAAAATTTCTTCGTTATTCCCTGTCGCGTCCCTATCTAGTACCTCCATCGTATTGCGACAGTGGCATGGATGGAGTTGGAATTCTGGGCAAACTGATCCAGCCAACCAGGCGAACCGGGCTCCCAGCCGAGTGGAGCCGGATCGTCAGTCACTCACAATTGGGAGCAATGTGGAATGGAATGCTGCTATGGACCTAGGGGACCTAGGGGCTAGAAAAAAAGTTCATTCGGTCGGGTCGGAGCTTTTCTGGCAAGGGACATGGAAATGCCGACAATAAGACTGGACCGATCTAGTCTCTGTCGGGACTTAGGCAGACGCATCGACGATAGAAGATGCTTTTGAAATACTGTACGTAATGTTTGTCTGTACCTAGAAGTTGGCCGTATGTAAGGAGCTGTAGCTTTCTGTCCGGTTGCGTCAATCAGGAGGGATAGAAGGGGGGGAATTATTTGAAGCTTTCAGCTAATGCAGGTACCAAAGGCAGGTCCCCCCGGGCTGTTGAGAAAAAGGACGAATAATAAGCTTCCCAGCTCTCAAGTGATTGCCCGTATACTTTCATCCATTCCCTTACCAGTCACGCGGGCTGGACTCGAACCAGAAAAGCAAATCGGATGGGTGCACCGTTTTCTCGGGTACAGCCAAGTATTATCCCGCGCATTCGATAAACGCAACCATTTATGCGCATACAGGGTACATAGGCAACATCCTATCCCCCATACATATGATTGACCCTTAACCTACATAATAGTTAGGGGAAGGAGCGCAGGGCATGATGTGATGATGGTACGAGTGAGTGTGGTGATAGGAATATGCGACAACAACTCATAAGCCATTAGTCAGGCTAGCCATAGAGTGACTGGTCACATGAGTTATCTAGACCGACCTACCATCTCTCCCGGTATATAGATGATAGATGTACCGTACTTGCCTGCTATTCTGCACTGTACAGTAAGCTCCAACATGGCACTCGCGATTCTCACCATGCACCAGACCGTGACGCTATTCTCGGTCGCTTTCTTCGTGGTTGAGTACCTGGCAGAGGACGGAATGGATAGTCGAATCGACTTGCCAGTCCAACATGGTGCCCTAGGCGAACAGCAGCATGTCTTGGGTTCGTGCGACGAAGCACAGTCAATCGACGAGTAGTCCTCATTTACCCCATACTCCAGAGTCAAACTGAGCAGCAGCCACCCGGTGGGTGACGGATGGCGTGGCACCGTTGATTGGAAGACCACTGGTGTTTTCCGAGTGCCTCCTGTAGTCAGGAAATAGAGGGCGCGGCCACAAGCATCCACCATTTGCTTGAACCTTAGCGCTGGGTAGCCTGTGAGGTATTCAATAAGCCATGTCGACGACTAGTAATAGTTCTTCCCGTCGAGTCGGCCACCGTCATGCATGCGCGCATGTTAACCAGCCGATTCATGATGCCAAAATGCCATCTCTTGGGTACGTAAAGCGCTGCCAGGACATTCGACCAATAGGATCCATGAGATCCACAGGTGCCCGGCACGGATGAGGACATCGATAAAAGAAGCTTGTGAATGCACCACGGCCTCTGGCTTCCTCAGAGCCAGTCATCAGCCCGAGTGCATGAGATTTGCGAAACGGCGCAGCTTCAGATTAGTTGCCCGCGGGAGGGTATCGACAGTTTCTGCGGGACTGCCCGCCGTAGAACCAGAATGATAACTCAACGACCACAAGGAACAACAAATGACAGAACATGGGACAACCGCACTTGCACCCTCCTCGGTTCGGGTTCTCTTGGTTTGGAGTTTGCGGACCCTAATGTGAGGAAAAGCAAATCGTCTCGCTTGTTCTTGATTGAAAGTTTGAAATCAAGGGAGAAGTTAGATACTTAACGAATGAGATACAGTATGCCTGATAACCTCGGGTGTAGATGATAAGTGACCCTGGGGTTGGTTAAGCAGGGCAGGCTGTAGCAGCAAGCACGTGGCGTCCAGAGAATGCTGGTTGGTCGCAAACTCAATTAAAAAAAGCTGTAAAGGTCACATCATCACATACATCATCATCCCACCTCGCCCGTCTGATCGCGTCTCTGTTGTAACACCAGACGAGCATGCTCAAGGTTTTTAAGTTTCGCGCTCAGACAGAATACAATGGTCGCCAAAGCAGAAAAGTAAATAACAACAGGAAAATCTTGTTCTGCGTCAGACGTTGGGATCGTCTGCAGGGTTTCTCCAATTCTTGTTTGAAACAACGAGGAAGTCGAGATGCACCTCGTCAATTGACTGAACAACCTGAAAGCTGCTGCGAACGCCGATGTCATCATCAGTGGCGCTGACAATAGCCTTGGCACTTCTTCCGGTCCACAACGTGGCTATCCGCAATCTGTGGCTTGCATTGCAATAATAATAGCATCGTATTCATTTTCGGAGGGCATTTTCTGCACCCTTCTTGACTGTGTCCTGCTCATCAGAACCTTGATGGATTTCCCACCCACATACTAGCCCGCATCTTCGCTTATTGACATTGATTAAAAAGTGAGTATGGCTGCAAACCTCTGGCTAGGTAGTCCTCCGCCCGTAATGCGTCCCCTCGGAAACTGATAGACTGAGATCAGTATTATTGACGAAAGGCTTCCATGGACGGCCGGTGAGCAAAAACACAGGGATCCCATAGAGTCCAGAGTCCAGACCAACGAGTCCCAGAAAACCACTCCATTGGATACCGGCGCCTATCTCGAATAGGTAACCTAGGCCGGGAATTGGGATAGTGGCACTAGCCAACACACGCTCGTGTGTGCGTGGGTTCTATCGAGAAGACTCTGCTGCTGACAGGCTGAGGTACGCAAGGCTCTGGGCCCCCCCCCCCCGTCGGCCTTTATGCCATCGGAGAGAAGAGGGCATTTTTCGACGGCAATTGCGAATGGACTTCTCCGAATGTTGAGATGCACTACTATCTGCTCATGCGTGCTGTTAGTCGTGTAGGAGTAGGAGGAGTAAGCTGTAGCCTTCTTGCGTTTAACAGTGAGTGAGCAATTGTGTAAGGCACGTGATTGCTCACAACATCTGAGATCAGTGTCTCGCGTTATGGTTGTTTGTTGTTTCTGCGCTGCCAGCCACCTGGATTATATCCAACGTAGATATGTTTCAGCATGTTACAATCGTTAGAGTATCTTCCATCGTGGACCTCTACGCTTGCACTATAATGGTGTAACAAGCCCCTGAGCACTGAGTGGCCGTTCAGTGCCATCCCAGCGCCATCAGCTCGAATCTGATGACAGTGTAAAAAAGAAATGCTGGGTTATGCTGCCTGTGGTAATAAGGGGGGCCATTATCGTGGCCCTCCCCAGCTCGGGCTCATATGGTAAGCATGAAAAAAAAACGGCTGGCGGACTGACGGAGTTGCATCCCGACTGGCTCATTGCCCCATCTGCTTGAGAGACACGACAAATGATGGAGCTCGAATCCCTGCAGGTGATGGATGGCATGGAAGAGACAAAGAAAGGTGAAAGGATCTCAGCCAGAACTCAGCCCAGGCAAGTGAGGTGGCCGTATGCCAGCTAGGCCAGAAACAAGCAAAGCGCAGAGAGAGCCATGCCACCATATGGCTCGTGCCGTGGCACAGGTTGTGGAAGAGCTTCTAGATGGAGACCGTCTCTCTGACCGACCAGAAAAATAGGAGAGTGTAGGTGTAGTGTAGGTACTTCGGATATGTACCACTATTGCTCGAGGAGGTAGGAGCAGAGCAGGTCGGACAACAGCGGGTTGATGTAAGGCTATCTGGGAAGAAGCAAATAGAAGCTTGCGAAAAGCCTTGTTCACTGGGCGCCCACCCCCAGGTTATTCATGTATCGCTCTACCGCGAGCAAGACCCCATGCAGCCACGCTCGCATATTTGCATCATCTAACCCATACTTTGAGCACTTTGATGCACCAAAAGGCTTGCAACCTCATTTCTTCCCTTGTCGGCGGAAGCGTCCCGGCGGTCGGGTTGGAATACATATGGTTTAATTTTGAATTTCACGACCTCTGGAATAAGCCAAGAACACACTATGTAGGTTAGCGTGTAGTTCCCATGGTAGGGGATTGTAAAGATGCCGCAATTGAGTTTTCGGGTCATTTTACCAAGATGCTATTAGGCTGCATGCACATACTTGCTGCAGAAGAAGTGTAAGACATAGGTTTTAATAGAGCCATCAATAGACGCCATCGCTGACCGCACGGTAGATTAGTGGCAGAGGTATATAATGGGGAGGTATTGGACGACAGAGGTTGTTTCTCTCCTAGTTGATTTTAACTTATTCCTACCGACTTCTGTCCGTGAGCTCTTAGGGGGAAGAGTAGGGAGGAAAAAGAGTCATGAACATACCCTCCTGCAAGTCAGTCCGTGCTGCCAGCGCTGCTTCGTGCAGCAGCATTGAACTGCCATCCCACCTCTTGTCCACTCATTCTGACGGGGAACGACCCTGTGACCGCTCCGGTAGGCTTTAGTACCTGGCCAGCTACAGGGTACATGGGTTGTCCATTAGCACTCCTTTTACTGCTCCATCCATACCGACACGTTCTCAGGCAAGCGAACTACACTTACTAGCCAGACGCTTGGGTTCTTCTGGTCAGAATTGGTGTCTTTTCTACCTACTGACTATGGTAACGTGAGCCGGGTGGACGTATCCCCCCGGATCGCGCTTCTTGATTAAGATGCCTCGGTTAGTGCCTCCTAGGGACGGCACTGTACAGTAAGGTAGGTCCCAGTAGCGCGATTGGGCAGTAAGAATTGACGGAAAGTGAGTGGTTCGTTTCCTTTCGTTTCCTCTGGCCGCTGCTTTCAATACATGCATACCGTACATACAGTATGGATGGAGGGCAGATGGCTTGCCATTCTCAAAGTGGAAGCTTGGAAACGAGAGGACGTCCACACCCGTACATACCTATGCAGACAGACATACCCCAGTCCAGTCAACTCCTCTTAATCCCCCCCCTGCTCCCCTTCCAGTGTGTACATAGCCCAAGGTACTTACCTCTTTGGGTCCCGTCCATCCCAGTCAAGCGGCATCCATCGACCTGGGGGGGTTGAGTTGAGTAGTGCCCGTATTGTCTGTCTGTGTGTGTGTACTTGCAGAGAGCAGACAAAAGAAACCCAAGCATCCATGGCAGAAGCAGCCCACCATGCTCCCCACCCCATCCCATAGATAGACGAGGGAGCAAGCAACCCTTTTACCCCCTTCCCCTTCTCGTCTTCTCCTCGCATGTACTACCCAACGTTCATATTCGCTGTCAACCACTTTCTTTTTGCCCTTGATCGTTCAGCAACATCCTGCAGTATCCTGGAATACATATACCGCTGCAAGACCGCGTTTACATTCGCCATTGGCCTCGGTTTTGTTGCCATCTCATCCTCACATGCACGGTAGCAGTACAGTAGTACCCTGGACCACTGGCCGTTTACAACGTGACCTCAGCTGGAGCTTCTTCAACCACCTCCCGTCTGGATTGGACCACCTCGACCCGAATTGATTGGCTCAGAGCGACTTCTTGCGGAGGAAACAACACACCATTTTTCCTGACCTCTCTTTTCCTCTGGAAGCGCGCGCCCAACGAACTACCCCACAGATACCGGCTTTACCTCTTTGTAGTAGAGCTACCTAACTTCAGGCTTCGGTACACGTGGACTGGACGGGTGCAACCGACTGCGTGACGATAGGGCAGAAATATTGCTGTCCACGTATGTACTGGCGGTGACCGGTTACTTGATCAAACGGCTGTGCATTGTGCATTGGTCAGAGGGAAGCGGCAGGCGCTAAGCGACCGACTCAAAATCAGACCAGACACTCTCTGAAAGAAGAAGAAGCAAGCGGCTGTCATTCATTATAAGGATGCCGACGTGACCTCGTGCAGCCTGGGGAAGAACAATTACACTTGCAGCATTGCCATCGCTTACACTACCGAAACCAACACTACCAATCCTTACCCAAGCGAGGTTAGGAAAAAGAAACCGAGAGAGGCAGGGAAGATCACTCTCCCTAAAACTGACGTACATCGCCCAATCTTCCCACCCCACCAACCCCGGTCCGCGAAAATAAAAACAAAACGTCGACGCATTCCTTGTTACAAAGGCAATCGAACCACCACCCTGGCGTTCGTTCTTTGACTTTGTCTTGCACCCAGCAGTAGACACCAAGTGTCGACCGTTACACCTGGCTGTGCTGCATCACCACACCACACCATACCTACGAGAAATGGCGTCCAAGCTGCGACCACTGCAGCTTCCTCTCCTAGTTGAGCGCCAAAAGATGGAAGATGCGCAGTTCGATCTCGAGAGTGACTACATCTATGCGACGTCCATCGCAGATGTTTCTTCGCCCGAAATGCCAACGCCCATGACCCCGCCCTTCTCGCGTGGCCATGTTCGCGGCTCCAGCTCCAACTCCTCCTTCGACCTCTCCACCCCGGCCACCTCTGAAGGCCCCTCGTCTCCTACACAGCTTTCCCAAAAGCTGCTACTGGCAACTGGGTCCTTACAGACGTCCAGGAAGAGCCCTTTGAGCCCCATTTCTCGGATTGTGACTCTTTCTACAACTCCGACGATTGTGTATCGGATAACTTCGATCTGTACAACTGCCTCTGTAAGTCTTTGCTATTGGCCGCCAGCTTGTACTGTGGTTACTAACACATCATTGCGCAGGTGACGAGCCATGTATCCACCAAGATACAGACTTGGTCCAAAGTGCCACCGATATTTACGCCTCTTCTGGGAACTTCGAGTATGATGTTGGCTTTCTCAGCGACAGCGACTTCAATTCTACTCTTCGGGTTTCGAAGAAGCGTCAAAGTGGTACCGAGTCTCCATTCTCCGGCCTGAGCCAGCGCCTCGGTTCACGATTCCCGCCTCTGACACGTTGGAAGTCGAGGAGGAAGGCAAGTCCTACTTCATCGCCTGTATCCGACTTTGGCTTTGATCTGCGCCCCGCGTTCTCCAGAGCGACATCCAGAGCGGCGTCCAGAGCGGCATCCAGTCGGTCTTCGTCACTGTCAACCACGGCCCGGCATCCACGTGATCGTGCTCAAGAGCTTGCTCTGCCCCCGACCCCAGCTCTCTCTTTCTATGAGAGCAGCGAAAGCGTCACGCTTCCGTCTTTAATCGATGCCGAGAAGGCAAACAGCATTGGCCCCGAGATTGAGCGACAACGTGCTCTTGCAACAACGCCGCTGTTGCCACCTTATATGAATGATGCCTCGACTTCATCAACCGCTGCACCCTCGCCGCTCGAGTCGCCTACCATTATCTCTTCGCCCCTCATGGAACCACAGTCACCTCTTGTCCTGTCTCCTCCGCTCAGCGCCAAGCCTTCGTATTCGTCTTTTCACAGAATTGTGTTGTCCGCAGAGCTTCCAAATATCCCAGCACCCGATGCTTGGTCAGACCGCCTGGGGCATGCGAACTTCACAATCGAGCCTCAGCCATACAAGCCTGACACGCTCACTCTCGACTCTTTGCGCCAATTGAAGGAGGATTGGGATGCCGCTCGTGTCAACTACACCAAACACTTGGCGCGCACGGGTGAGCACTACGGCACTACCTCGAAGACTTATGCCATGACGGAAGAGAAGTGGGCCGAAATCGATGCGGCCTGGCGGCTGGAGCTTGATGAGCTCGCTGACGCAGTCCTCTCCACCGGCGCTGCATCTGCTTTGTCCAACTACGACAGGGCCGTCCTCACGACACTGCCACGCATGGATGCCGAGGGCAAGTTCCCGGACCGAGGCGACGAAGACATCGTCGGCCCCATGGCTCGCGACGAGGTCATGATTCCCAGCGCCGAATTTGCGGACAGACGGAGTCAGAGCTTCTGGCGAAACCTGGCCGGCCGGGTTCTCCGGAAGTGATGAGCCAGTTTGTACCGGTTACGACCACGAACTACGACGACTTTCGTCTTTCACGTTCATTACGATGATGATCTATTTTGATTTTAATCCTGATTTTTGATGCACAAGATACCCAACTGCGTCACTCTTTACGCTCTTTACGCCGGGGCCGCGCTCCTCACACTTCTGTGCCCACTCATTGGGGCCAGTCGATTATTGTTTATTTATTCAATGTTCAATGTTTAGAGTTTAATCCGTATGAGTGCTTTGAGAGCCTCTCTGCACATACGACCACGGATACCCGCTGCATTTCTTAGCGATTGCTCAGGTGTTGGATGGGTACATACAAATGAAGCCGCTGTCGGCGGTCATGTTGGGGCAGGAAGCGACTTAGACCTGGAAGCCCCTCATACACTTGTTTTTGGAAAGCGTTAGCGATCCACGCCTATCAAAAGTTTTTTATATATATATTTTTTTTAATTAATTTTGGGAAATAGGCATTCACGGCGCTGGATGGGATACCTACTGCGAGGCGTCTTGGACACTTCTTTCGAAGAAGGAAAAAAACATGTGCAATAGCTCTTTTGTTGTACAATAGCCCGCTTCGGGGCAAGAGATGGGATGTGGTGGATGGAATCGGGGACGAACGAAACGAACGGTGGAGGACACACGCTGTTGCGTCAAGATATTGACTACAGCCTCCGGCCTCCTGAGTGAATACCACCTCGGGAGGCGTCGAGGAAATTGCAAGATAGATACCAGATACCTTGCGACATGCTTCGACATTTGTCGTAGAGAATAATCCAAAGAAAGTTAAATTTATCTGTTGATAATACCCTTGTTTTGAAGTGAAATATGTGAAGCCTTTGCAAAGCGCGCGGTGGGTCTGTTGTATGCAGTTGGACTTCCCTTTACATAGCTGGCATGTGGATGGCCATTCGTTCCATAACCTAGTACCTCATCTCAAGATGACCTTCGGAATTTATGTTTCTTTTAACACCAGCAGTGGTAATTGCAGGGGAAAGGGCCGAGTGCCTACGTGCACATATTCTTGAGTTGTGTCGAAGAGACGGGTTCACTAACGACCAGACCGAAAAGGATGCATGGGTCTATTTCGTTACTTGCGAAGTGTAAGATATGAGAGCCAGAAATATAGATAAAAGTGAATTTAAGCAGCTGTGGCTAGCGAAAGATGTGTACTTAATTCGATATAGAGCAAAATGCCTAGGTAGCCAAGTCCCACAGGTTGTTCATGTAACTATGTACCTCATGTATGTCTTTGGTCGGGGATACTTCCGACAATAACCAGACTTGAAAAGCCGCCTACTGCTTCTGGGCATTGCTACTACTACTACCTGAACATCATCTTGAGGTTCGGCGTCCTCCCGAAGCCCGAGTTAATGGGCGGCGCATCCTGATCCGCCGTCCAGTTCCAAGCCGGGGCCGTGAAGACGTCGCGGGCGAACTGGTCCGCGCCCAGGGCGTGCTCGAACCGCAGGCGCGGGTCGCTCGCGACGGCGCGGGTCAAGCGGAACGTACCCGGCGGTGAACCGCTGTCGTCGTCACCACCACCACCACCACCACCGTCGCCAGATGATGATGATATTTCAAACTTCATCCGCCGCTCCTCCGCGGCGGCGGCCGACGTCGCCTGCGAGAACCAGGCGGCGGCCGGCCGGCCCTGCTTCCAGGCCGGGCGGGCGACGGGGACGGAGCCGGCCGAGAGCAGGGCCTGGATGAAGCCGAGGACGGGCAGGATGCGGGTGCGCAGGCCGCAGTTGCGGTGGTGGGCGTCGATCTGGTAGCTGGGGGCCTGCTTGAGGGCGGCGAGGAGGCCGTCGACGGGCGTCAGGGCCGTGTCGGCGATGCGGTCGAGCGAGCCGGGCGAGAAGTCGACCAGAAACAAGAGGTGCCGGTTGACGAAGAACTTGAACATCTCGCCCAGCTGGTACGAGTCGCAGGCCGCGCTCGAGTCGTAGCCGAGCTTGCACTGCCGCGTGCGCGACGAGTAGAGGGCCAGGAAGTGGCGCGGGATGGAGGCGAGGGTGTTCAGGATGCATTCGCGCCGATATTGTAGCTCCTCTGGTATCCCCCCTCCCATTGTTAATCAAATATCATCTACTATAACTACAATACATGTACATGGGCTTGGGTTGAGGGGTTTTGAGAAGACAGGGTGGGGGAAAGACTCACGCTCGAGTTCATCCTGCAAATACCACCAGGCCTCCTCGTCCGCGTCCGCGTTCGGGTCCGGGAAGGCCGACCACTTGCACGAGCCGTTCATGATGAGCTCGCGGGTCGCCGCCAGGAACCGGGGCGGCTGGTCGAGCAGGTACGAGACCAGGATCTTCTGGCGCAGGACGCTCTCCGTCTGCCGGCTCATCTTGGCCTCGTCGCCGTTCCCCGAGGGTGGCTGCTTGCGCTGCGTGAGCGGCCACTTGAACTTGAGCCCGCCGGCCGACTTCAGCGACTTGGCCACGGGCGCGACGCAGTCGAAGCGGTCGGCGAGGACCGCAAGGGCGGTCACGAAGTCCAATGTGACGAGGGGCGTCGTCGGCGCCGCCGGCGTTACCGTCGTGGCAGCTGTGGTTGTGGTAGCGGTAGTGGTAGTGGTAGTGGCAGCGGGAGTAGCAGTGGCGGCGGAAGCGGAAGCAGCAGTCTCCTTCCCGTGCAGGGTCCTCAGCAGGTCAGCGAAGACCTTGTCGCGGTACGCGTAGTGCGTGGCGTCGTCGTCGTCGATCACCTGGATCCAGGGAAGGTCGCGGACGTCGGCGTCGGCGGGCTTGACATTCCGGAGCGTCAGGGCCTCCAGCGCCGCCGTGATGGTCTTGGCCTCTTGGAAGCGCGTATCGCTGAGGAGTCGGTC
This sequence comes from Apiospora phragmitis, assembly GCF_038363925.1. Lineage (NCBI taxonomy): Eukaryota > Fungi > Ascomycota > Sordariomycetes > Amphisphaeriales > Apiosporaceae > Apiospora > Apiospora phragmitis. Next base: position 2,921,012 of record NW_027117400.1, on the reverse strand, counting down.
GAAGTACTGGGACTGCTTCCGCAGCACGGCGGCCTCGACCCGAAACCCCAGACGCAGGTTGGTCTTGGGAGGCGGGCCCTTCCCGGCGGACGACGACTGACCGCCAGTGGTGTTTGTTTTCAGAGAGGAGGCCTGCTGCTTTCGCGCGGCCTTGACGGTGGCTTTCGAGGTCTCGAAAGTCACGTCCAGGATGAGATCTCCTGCTTTCGCAATGTCCACCACCTTAGGCAGCTGCTGCTGGGTTGCTGTTGGCTGTGGTGATGGTTCGGAGGAGGGATCCCCATCTGCCGATGCGGCGGCAGACCCGTCCATCTTCTGGCCTATCTCCAGTGTGCGGAAGTCCCTTCAGAACAGCGAGGTTTCGGGGCGGCATCAGCGCAAGATGTCGTCTTGTGTTTGAAACTCCCAAGGAGGCAGCGGCGACTGGATGACGTCTTCCCACAATTCGCGTAAGATTTCGCAGTACTTCAGTTGGATTGGTAATCACCAGATTGCGCAACTTGATGGGATATATATAATAGAGCAGATCAGGTTTATCCTAGATGCTGGTTTCCCGGCCAGTGGTTACCTATGATTACGGCATAACCCCATCGTCCGATTGCTGGATGAAAGAAGATGGAAGCATTCGGAGCCCTCTAGGCTGCCGCTGTGGCTGTCGGCGTAAAGAAGGGAATCCACTAATTGGTCGGTGGATTTGGTGGAGTATCTACATGTATCCTTAGGTACATAATCGTAAGAAAGAAACTCCTGTCCATAATCGCCACATCTCTAACATCATAAATTCATGACATACTTCATTAAGAGCACGAAGTTCGAGTTTATTCTTATCTATTCAATTCATTTAAATCATGGCAACAGTCAAAGATCACCTGATAATCAACCCACGCTTTATGCTTTTCTCCTGAACTACGATACTCCTAACAAGCTACCAGTATATCCGCTCTGCAATATAGATAGATCCATAAATCGACCCCCTTTACGACACCTTGGGTTCAACGCTAGCCTGGTCGATGGAATCGGCGTGTGCATTCTTCGCCTTCATCAATGGCCAGTGCCCCTTTGGTCTCTTTGTATCTGAGCGCAACAAACATGGCCATGACGAAGATCCAGTATACGTTATACGATATGACGGAGCCGTAGGTCGCCGAATTGGTCCATCCAAGAATGGCGTTAAAGACACTCCAGCCGCCGCCACCGTTAAACTCGGGGCTGCAACAATCCACGTGCCAGACCGACTTGGAAATGTCGTAACTTCCGGGCCCAACGCCCAGTTCGGCAGCATCGCCTCCGATGATGTTGTTCCACTTCTGTTGTTCTAGGTACCAGACAGCTCGGGAGAAAAGTCCAGCAGCAACGAGGTATAAGAGGCACGTGGCAGCGACCAAGAAGTATTGCAACTTTGCCGTGACTCCTCCTCTGTACGCCAGACAAGATTAGTATGGCTTATCGATACAGGTCAACGGGACGAGTGTGAGGCAGAACTTACTTGTATAGCAAATACCCAACGAGGATACCAGCAGCTAAGCCAACAACGACTGGGAGGGGAACAGCTGTAGCAGGAGCAGAGAAAGTCACCTGAAATATATGGATCAGCCGTGAGGTTCGAAGAATATGGTGAGGTTCTAATGCCAGTCGCAATCGCGACAAAGGGGGCAAACTTACACCAGCAATGAAAACGATGGCCTCTACACCTTCTCGGATTACGGTGATGAAGGGCAGGAAGAACATGGTGTATTTCTCGGCGAAGCGCTTGAGCCAGCCCGCCTTAGAGCCGGTCGTGCTGATAGGAGCCTCGAGGGATTTCGCAAGCTTGACGCGCCATTTGTCCTGCATCTTTCCAATACGGAGGAGCCCGACGCCTAGTGGAGTGATGATAGTAACTGCCACAAGAGCGAATGCGCCCTCGTAGTTGTACTCGGACGACTGCCAGGCATCGTGGCCCACGGTATAGAAGGTTCCAATCAAACCGCCCGCGACCACGAGGCAGATGAGCAGGCCCAATCCTACTCCAAGCCAAACCTGCTTGATGAGTTTTTTGTAAACCTGATCATCTCGCCCGGGTCCAGCTAGGGTTTGCTTCAGGAAGGCCAACAGCACTGAGACGATAATGACTGTTTCGATTGACTCTCGGAATACCTGATGGCTAAAGTTTAGAGTGGGTTTTCCAAGCTCAACTTGGCACTGCAGCTTGTAAAAGCCAGGCTGAGTGGCCGACTAGAAGGTAAACTTACGATGACAAAGACGGGAACCGCAAAGACATCCGGCATCTTGACACAGAGTGCTCTCAGCAGAGAGAGTATGCAAGCATGCAAGGGTTCGAAGCAGGCGAAGATAGACGATACCAGGCAATAATAATGCTATGAAGGGGGCAAAGAGATCACATATATGATGAAGGAAGGGGGGATGGTGGGCAATGATTATCTGCCGATCTGATTAACCAGCTGGGATCAGATAACGCGAGGGAGTGGGGCGGGGAGCCAACCCAGGGCTTGCATCGAATGTCTGGAAACGAGCCCGTCGCGTAGGCTAATGTTACAGTCTCCGGTTGCGGCCGGGTCAAGGCCTTTTTCGAGGGAAGCGCCGTCGACTATATGAAGGCTGGGGGGGTTGATGGCTGAAATTTTCCTGATCCTGGCCAGTACCAGCTTTGAGTTTGGGGGCCCGAGGGAATGGTGATAGGAACAGGAAACGAAACCCTGCCTACTTAGGTATGCTTTAGGCGATGTAACACCTGGCAAGCTCCCCGCGTGGTAAATGTTTCAGAGATTTGAATATCTAGTGACTGGAATACTATAATATGTAACAAGCAACATTAGAAATAAGTCAAGATTAACTGAAGTCGTTGTGAATTGAATGGTCCCATAACCGAGGCCTCTCTATTCAATCCTGGATCCAAATTCACTGCGCAAGAGTCGAGACCGGTGTCAAGCTTTTCCCAAGCCTTTCACCCATGAGCTTAGTTTGCTAGTGCGCTGCAGATCCATCAGTCATTAGGTATTCAGGGCCCACAGCCAGTACGAGACGGGAAGCATCGCCGGGGGCTCATTTGCTTCTTCTGTGCAACAAGCTGCGGCATGCCTAAGTATGTGGAAGACATCTTGAACTGCCAGTGAAGTGATTCCAGTGATTAGGTACTCAGAAAAACACGGATGCTGCTGAAAATATCGATGGTGGATAGATATATCGGATGGGACGATCCACCATCAATGAAGCTGTTCAGATTCACAGGTTTGAATCGGAACAGCTTCAGCTACGAGTTAGTGACAAGCGCTTTCGCCAAATGCAGGCGCATGATCCGTTGGAATCAAGCCGCCAACAGACGGTTCCTACAATAGGCCAAGGGATGTGCCCAGTCATCGAACCAGAATCAACCCATCTGGGTCCTGGTGGTGGTTGGGCGGGAGGGCGAAAAGCCAGTCAGAGGGAGCCGATGCCTCCCAAGCCCCTCTTCGCGCGGATCAGATAAACAAGCGGTAAAATTCGGTAGCGTGGACCATGATGCACCATCCCTGTCAATCTGACTGATTGATAAGATAATTTTCCTGACCATCTCCTTTAGTGTGACCTGGGAGGGAGGAGGAGAGGAGGAGGGAAACGGAAGGACCAAGGAAAGCGAAACGAGGACTGCCATATTGGGCCAAGGCTGGTCTAGACTGAGCCGACCTCGGGTTTCTTCCTGGACTGGGGAGTGAATGAAATTGATAATAATATCTATCTGTATGTGCTACTCGAAAGAGATGTGGGTAACCCCGTCCGATCAACAGTGATATGCATGCAGTCAAGCATACTTCATTCAATGTTCTTAACTTATCATTGATCCTTCCTCCGCTTGCTGAGTGCGAGACTGTCTGCCCCTGCGGACCAGACCACCACCTTCACACCCAACATGGCCTTGAAGAAGAGCCTACTCATCGCCTCTGCGGCATGGCTGTCGGCGCTGTCGACCCTGGCCGAAGCTGCCACAGTGACGTACGATTTCGACGTTGCTTGGGTCACAGCCAACCCGGACGGCGCCTTTGACCGGCCGACTATAGGCATCAACGGGCAATGGCCAATCCCCCAGATCACCTGCAACGTCGGCGACCGGGTCGTCATCCACCTCACCAACTCGTTGGGCAACCAGTCCACCTCCCTGCATTTCCACGGCCTTTTCCAGAACGGCACCACCCACATGGACGGGCCCCCGCAGGTCTCCCAGTGCGACATCCCGCCCGGCCAGAAGCTCACCTACGACTTCACCGTCGACCAGCCCGGCACCTACTGGTACCACTCGCACACCCGCGGCCAGTACCCCGACGGCCTGAGGGGCCCGCTCATCGTGCACGACCCCAAGTCCCCCTTTGCCGGCCAGTACGACGAGGAGCTGGTCCTGTCCGTGTCGGACTGGTACCACGAGCAGATCCACAACCTGCTCCCGGCCTTCATCTCCAAGGGCAACCCGACGGGCGCCGAGCCCGTGCCCAACAACGCCCTGTTCAACGAGACGCAGAACCTCAAGGTGCCTGTCCGGCCCGGCAAGACGTACCTGGTCCGCATGGTCAACATCGGCGCGTTTGCCGGGCAGTACGTCTGGTTCGAAGGCCACAACATGACCATCGTCGAGGTCGACGGCGTCTACACCCAGCCCGCGGAGGCGGAGATGATCTACATCACGGCTGCGCAACGATATAGCTTCTTGTTGACGACCAAGAATGAGACTGGAGCCAACTTCCCCTTCGTCGGAAGCATGGACACCGTAAGATCGCACTGATTTTTGATATGCACGCGCATTGCAAGGTACTCTCAACTAAAGAAAACCTCCCAGAGCCTGTTTGACGCGATCCCTGACGATCTCAACTGGAACGTGACGGGATGGCTGGTGTATGATGATGCCAAGCCGCTCCCTGAACCGGCCGTGATAGAGGGCGACTTCGACGCATTCGATGACATGGATCTTGTTCCATTTGATAACCAGACATTGCTTGGAGAACCCGACCAGACAATCCAGTTCGACGTCATCATGGACAATCTCGGTGATGGTGCCAATTAGTAAGTAATAGTAGTAGTAGCATGCGCACTTATCACCACGAGAGCCCCCGTGTCTTATACGTATACGTATCTAACCCCCGTACAGTGCCTTCTTCAACAACATCACCTACACCGCGCCCAAGGTGCCGACCCTGTACACGGCCCTGACCGCGGGCGAGCTGGCCAACGACGCCGCCGTGTACGGCGAGTTCACCAACGCCCACGTCCTGCAGAAGGACCAGATCGTCCAGATCGTCGTCAACAACCTCGACTCCGGACGCCACCCGTTCCATCTCCACGGCCACCAGTTCCAGGCGATCCACCGCTCCGCCGCGGACGAGGGCACGTTCGACGGCTCCAACGCGACCATGACCAACTTCCCCCAGATTCCCATGCGCCGCGACACCCTGTCGCTGGAGCCCAACGGGAACCTCGTTCTCCGTTTCAAGGCCGACAACCCTGGTTAGTCTTTAAGCCGTCCACAGAGCCAATGAATTACTCCAATGAACGCTTCTTTCACCCGCTCCCCTTGCCAAGCCCATTTACTAACCAATCGACTTATGAACAGGAGTATGGATCTTCCATTGCCATCTCGAGTGGCATGTGGCCTCCGGCCTCATAGCGACCTTTGTCGAGGCCCCGAAGCAGCTGCAAGAAACCATCAAGCTGCCACAGGACCACCTATACATTTGTGCTGCAGGTCATGTCCCGATCTCCGGCAATGCCGCCGCTAACACGGTCGACCTGCTCGACCTAAGCGGTCAGAATAGGGCTCCGGACCCGCTGCCAGCTGGGTAAGTCCTGCCAACAAACCCACAACAACCGAACCACGAGGCCCGCCCCCCCCTTTTATCCCCACCTTCGATCCGAAACCCCACAATCGTTGAATCTTGTTGCTAATCTTGTCCGATCTGGACTCATAGTTTCACTGCTCGCGGCATCATCGCCCTCGTATTCAGCTGTGTCTGCGGCATCCTCGGCGTAGCCGTCGTCGCCTGGTACGGCCTCGCGCCGGACCCCGGGGCGGCGGGCTCGGCTCTCCAGGCCAATGGCAGCAGCACCGACGACGATGGACAGCAGGGAGTTCTGGCGGCCGGCGATAAGTCCGCGGGGGCGCCGGTCCAGACGGTACAGACTTTGGTGTCAGCGGCGGGAAGGTGACGATGGCGCACACCATGATGTCATTCAGCGCGGCTTGCAAGAAGATGTTGGATGTGTTTAGAAAGTGGTTAGATAGCATCTCTGTCCCATATGGGCTAAGATAAGCCTATATCAATTGTTGTCTCTAGAGTCACTTCCATGTCTCAAAACCACAAGTCATACGGGCCTCATATGGGTTTACGGATGTCACTCTATTTGCTGCCCGAGCATGATATGGTGTTCCCAGCTCTACCTTCAAAGCCCTGCTGGCTGGAAATGTTAAGCCGCAATTGTTTCGTTTCAAGAACTAGATCGTGGCTTTTGAGGGAAGGAAAAGGGGTCGACAAACGACTCCAAACGGATCAAGTTTATAAAATCGGTGATGGTGTCGAACCCACATGCTTCCACTTTGGAAGGCTCCAAGGGGAAAAGGAGGTAAAAACCACACCAAGCAAAAGCATTTGCAGGACACATCAGCAAGTATTATCCACAGTAAACGAGAACCAATACTGCGGATTCAGTGTAATTGTTTTGGATTCAAGGCCTGTCCGCTAAACGAATGCCGTAACGCATCACAAGGATCGCAGAATCAAATATCGACGCTTCCCGTTACGTATTTGCAGCAGGCTGTCACTGCCATGAGACGCATACCTAAACATACATATCTTTCCTCCAGAAACCACTGACCGAGAGTTTTGACTTGACAACTTTTTCGATTTTTGTCCCAGTAACAGGAAGTAGAAAATATAGCCTTTTACTCATACGAAGCAAAAGGCTTCTTCACAGTTTTAAGCTTTGTTCCGGGAGGGTGCTCGTGAGGGTGGAACTTGCAGAACGGATGCACACAGATGCCGTTAACAACGCTGGGACACTGAGAGAGATAAAAGTCAGTAAGGTTCAGGGCATTCTAAGAGCAGCCAGGAGCAACGCACATGATGACCGTAAATGCAGTTCTCCACTTCGCAATCCTGACCATTCGTGCACGGATTCAAGCGAGCCAGGTGTGATATGGCTTTCAGCTCCTCCCCGTTGGGCTTGTAGTCGTGCTCGAAACAGCACTGATCGCCCTTGGCGCACGGCCCGCGAAGATAGTGATTATTGCAAAGCTTGTCGTTGTCTTTTCGTTTCTTGATACGATCAAGAACAGTTTGATCAATATTGAGCGGGGGGTCAATGCCGCGCGGGCCGGGGTTCCAGGGTGGCTGGGCCGGCACAGACTTGACAGTGACCGAAGTCGGGCGACCAGCCTGGGTATTGGCAGCTTTCGGTGCTAGAGGCAGAGTAATGGTCGGAGGCGGGCTGGCTTTCTGGGTAACGGTCGCGTACGATATGCTCTGCAGGGGTGTAGAAGCAACCGAGCCAGGGGAGTACATGACAGGAGAGGTCCGGTCCACCAGTTTATCCGTACGGAAGAGGTCGTCGAAGTTAACGACGTTGGCACCCGTGGCGATAATCTCTCTGACCGTTGGAAACCCTTCCAGTATGGTGATGCGCTTTCTGGTGCTATCATCACGCAGGATCTCATCCAAGAAAGGGGCGTAACCGGCATCGTGGGACACGCCCAAAAGAATTTGTTTGCAGTTGAAGTTGCGCAGATTCCAGCGGGTGGTCTCCTTTATCTTGGAGTCGGCTCGCTCTTTTCCGTGGCCGACATCAATGAAATCAAAAGAAGCCTTGGCCTGCGTGAAGCCCAACATAAAGTCACGAAGGTCGCTCTCGTTATCAATGGTACCATCTCGTTTCATGGCCTTGGCGAGTCCTGACAGGTTAGCGACCACTTTGGTCATGATTTCGGTGTCATCCGCATTGTCGCAGCGTCTCGAGATCTCTTGTCGCAACGCATAGGCGGCTTTCTTCCCACCATCCAACCCTTGCTTGATGAGGTGTTCTTTGAACTACGAGTTCAGGTCAGCCATACCGCGGCCAAAGAAAGAGCACCCAACCGGTGTAGACGCCTCACAATTAATCCATCGCCATCAACCAGAACCAAGACATAAGGATTGCGCTGTTTCAACACGTTGTTATCCTGTGAAACATTTCCCAACTGGGACCGGAGCTCTTTCATCTGCTCCTGGAGCTCTCGCCTGGACTTGGTGGCATCTTCGTAGTCGAGTTGGGCATGGTGTAATCGAGTCTGGAGATCGTGGTTTTCTTTGCGCAGAGTACTTTCGACATGTTCGCAATGGATCATCAAGTCCTGCGATAAGAGGCTTATCAGTTTATGCTGGTCTGTGGCAGAATATTAAAGGACCCAAGATCCCCAATAGAGAGAATCACCTTTATCAAACACTCTGTCCTATCTTTTTGGGTCTGGTATTCCCGATATCGTGGTATAAAGTCCATAATGGACTCCATGGTAGCGTTCATCGTGTATTTGGTGGAAGCCGCCAGCTTGCCAGAAACCGGACTCGGAGGTCAGAAATCTAAGGAAGAGCCGGTAGACTCTGTGTCGCGATCGCTGGGATAACGAGGGGAGGGAAAGTAGCCGTGTGTACGTAGCTGTGCACCAAATTGATCAGTCGTCTGGGTTTGGTATTTGAATTGAAACAGGTCAGATTGGGGGGGTACAGTGTATGTAAGGGCGGAAGGGAAAGACGAGGGCACCGAAGTAATGGCACCCCGGCCGGTAATTAATTATTCAAGCGACGCCACCTCACTTACAGTGAAAGCTGGATGCTTTTCTACTATGACCGGTTGGTGTGTGTTACCGTGATGTGTACGATGGCTCGGCAACTGCTTGCGCAACGCAGGAAATGTGTATCAGAGGCAGTTTGGGAGGAGTTTTGCAATTATGCTTGCTTTTGCAGCTTCTTGGTCGCTCCTTCCGCGCCGTGAATGTTATCGGGGATGATGGACTTTCGACTTTCTGGAAGTAGTGTGGATGGTGTTTCTGCTTCCCCGACCCCACTGATTTTCGGAGCGTCTCTGCTAACAAGGATGGAGCTCTAATTGACGGGAAGAGGGACAGATGAACCGGTCGCAGACGAGACAGCCTTGGGTTCTTGTTTTCCTCTCTCTCTCTCCGTCTGGTTTCTCGTAGAGTTATGTCTTTTTGCGCCCTGCTATTTACTTGGCATCAATATAAAACAACGGAATGATTGCTGGAGTGTGTGCGCTCATGTTTTTATGACGTACGCAAGGTGACCGAACGAGCAAACCCAGGGCAGTGGAAAGCTTAGGAAATTCCCCAAGTTTTAACCTAGACAGCGCCAAAGAAAAGTGGAGAACTGAGCTGCAACTACTGAGCGTGTCCCATTATGTGTACCTAGACCCTACTATAACCGCCAGGGCGTAAATAGCCTACCTGGAGTTACATGCCGTTGTGAATTGCTATGTCCAATGATAAGTGATATAAAAGCAAGGTGTAGATGCAGTATATGTTGTATTATATAAATAAGGCTCTGTCTGGATATAGACGACTGACAGCCGTTGAACGATGCAAGGAGGTTATGTAGTTTCTAATCTTGGGGTTCGTCGCCTTTTGAGACATGTTGGACGCTGGACGTTGCCGTTTTTTTTTTTCTATTAAAAGCCTGAGCGCGTCCACAAAATTGGAGTATCCTAAGGGCCAACTGTATCCAAAGTCAATTCGCTATGGCGCTTGTTTTTAGATTTCAGTATATTCCAGTACAAGCCTTTGTGACACTATTCGCGCTTTATTTTATGAGATTTGACGAGGTCGAATAAACGAGAGTAGCACTTGAGTCTGTTGCTCCGTTTTGTTGCTCATCGTAGCAACCCACCAGTCGACTCTTCGCTTCGTGCTGATCGTGAGCTACGGCCCCGATGGGAAGATCACCTAGCCCAGAATCCCCCTGCCCAGTGTTGCCCGCCGAATCCACCTTTTGGGCGGCTCTCCACACACTCCACTGTCTCTGCTCGTTGCTCTTCATGTCCGGCTAGCCGGCTTGGGCCTCGTCCATTCGAGCTGAGCATTGAAACATCATCGTGCAAGCCCGCGAGACGCCCGCCCCCCTTATATCACTTCACTTCCTTCAGCACCGTCCGTCACCTCCATCCCCCTCGACTCAACAATAACGAGAATGTAATAAATTGCTGTGCTTCTTAAGACTAATCAACGGGGCGTAACTCAGTATGCAGGAAGGTATCAATGCATGCTCTCTCCGAAGCACCCAAGTCCCCTCCTCCCACAGATGGACTTTTACCGTCTCACACCAATGAGGGCCCCCTTCAATTCTTGATACTGATCCCGCTTACCACCAGCTACTGCCGTGCAACAGCCGCAAAAGCCAAGCCACCTTCACCCCCTCCAACCATAGCCGCCGCAGGGTATCCTTTTCACCTGTCTTGGTGCGCTGTGTCTAGAAGCCTTTCCCGCCAGAGTCGCTTTCTATTGACGCACCATCTACCCTATCTGTCGGCTGATAGCAGTGATGGGATGCGTTGCATCTGTGGAACATCTGTAGGTACTCTGGCAAGGCAGAATCGGGATCCGCTGCCGAATATTCTCTGCCTTGGCTCTTATCACACGCAACCTTACCTCGCTCCAAAAGAAGGGAGAGGGGAAGAGAAAGCTCGGAACTGCATACTTACTATGCCTTGTCATATCGGGCGCTTGCGCATAGATATGCACCTCTAAAAAGTACCACACCATTTCCATCTGTGTCTCCAACCATCTTCCGGTCGGTACTTCTTGTTGACCTAAGGATCTCGAACAGCTACGTGTCCCGACCATGTTGGCAGCCTTCCACAAACATCATCGGCGCGGGCTTATGCTTGGGCTGTTGGGTACGTACAATGCACTCTCAATGTGATGATATATTGGTATGGTGTTGCAGTCGCAACCGCGTGGCACAATCTCTTGGTGCCAGGTCTATTTCCATACCTATACGCATACGGTAACTGATAACTACCTACTTATATACTTACATATCGCTATGCCGGCCTGACCCCGCATGTGGTATACGGTTGCAGTAGAGAGATGTGCTGCGCCCCCCTTTGTTGCAGTTACACTACATTAAACCTACCCTGCCCCATCTACTACATCCTAAGTATTGGCTCAAAGAGGGGGGGAAGGGGGGGGGGGGGGAACCCTGATCCAAACATTCCGCAAAACAGCACATCATCTGTGACCAAGGTCCTACATGAATCTTTCTAAGATGGCGTATCATCGTATGCCACCCACTTGCACTTCGCCGGCTGCTGCGGACCCGGGCTACCTACTAAAGAGAAGGTCGGATAGGAAAGCGACTGTGATTTCGCATCAATGCCTAAAACCCCCAAAAAGGATGGCGCCGCAATTCAAGCGAGAACTGTATAGTTGTTTTGCTGACAGATATCCATAGGATGTGTGCAGAGTCGAAGTGCAATATACGAGCTACCCCTATTTTGCTGTCACCTCGAAGTCAAATAGGGGTAGCTTGTATATTTTCCCTACACCTACCTACAAACAAACCCGTCGGTAGGCTACCTAGAGATAATTTGATATGCCTGGCTCGACGTTCGAGATACCTCAACCCATAGGAACCTGCTTATAGACGAATGAAATCATCCTATTGGACAGGCTACGATGGCGTTGTATTGACCACACAAGGCTTTTGCGCCTCCCGCAATAGATGGAGTATTAACCTTGTAGATAGCAACAACGAGGGGTAACATGAGAATTGCAATATGTACTTTGTTATGTACTTCACATACAGGAGAATAAAAGTCGTGATCCATCAATCGCACGCCATAGCGAAAACACGAACTAAACACGATTAGGGTTGCAAATAAGTCTTCTCGAAACACCACAAACCGATCAGACCAATCTCTCAAAACCCATAAATACCGCTCATGACTCGTTTCAATTGATGTCGGACCATCATCGTGTACGTATGTAACTGCCTGGAATATGGAACGGTACGAGTCCAGCCTCTCGCAGTATATAAGTATGTAATAGGTCATTACCATAATAGCCAGTCAGCCAGACATATATAACCTTGTTAACATTTCTGCTCCTCCTCCTATCATCCCCCTTTTTGGATGATCACGAAGAAGCCATGGGATATTTTTCCCTCCCCTCCACACAAGCGTAGGCTGCCCAGAACTCCGTTCTCCTTGATTGCGTCGTTCTTGGTAAGTCGTTACGTAATGCAAAACGAGACTGCACCCGTTGCTCGGGTATATTTTCGCTCCTCCATCTCATCAAGGCCGGCCTCGTGACCGATCCCGTCATCCATAAGTTTCGTAGTCAAGATGTGGAACGCTCTTAACCTAGCCCGATGAGTCCTCGGCTCTGGGGACTTTTATCAGACAGGTACAGATCGTATGTCAATACGTGTCAACTATATTCCGCGACGACTGATATTTTCTCATCCCAAAAGAAAGGTTCTGCTGTCCGTCACTCCCCTTCAATATGGCGGGAACTGGTTCAACAAGTTCCAAATCGTGTCGTTTCCGAAATCGCCACCAAACTGCCACGGCACCTCGTCCGCACCAGCGCCCATCCCGGCCATGGCGGCTGCGGCTGCGGCTGCCTCGTCGCTCCCCGTCACTCCATCCATGGCAGTACCCGTAGTAGGAGTAGCACCCCACATGCCTTCTCCATGTCCCCCCTCCCGCTCCTACGCCGGCAGTGATGCCCGGCAGTGCCCCTGCACCGCTTACTCCGCTACCATCGTCGCGGAACCCTTGTAGGTCGTTGTACGCCACGTCGCCCATAGGGGTACATGGGCGGCAGCGAGCTGAAGTCGAAGTCGGTCGGGAACGGCCAGTCGGACGACGCAGCCGCAGCCGCCGCCACCGCCGAGCTGTCTTGATGAGAGAAAAGTGCAGGATCCGTGTTAGCCAGGCAACTTGTTGTTGCCGGCGCCGCCGCAAAATCCGACGAGGGCGGATAATGCCCTGACGTAGTGGAGACAGATCCCGCAGTCGAGGGCACTGAGGGGTGATTGCTCTGATAACTACTGCTGTTCGATACAGACGGCGCCGTCGTCGGCTCCGAAGATGCGGCGACCGAGCCGGAAGCGGGCGTGTTTGCCACCTCGGATGTTTTGGACCTGTTCATCCGGGCACAAATGGCCTGCAGCTCGGGGTCGTTCTGCGGGCAGGTGAAAGAGGCCGGGCAGGTTCCGTCGAGGAAGCCGTGGCCCATGGCCTTTTTCAGCCGGATGTAGATGGCGTTCAGAACGCTCAACGCTGCGTGAGCAAGTCGGTTGCGTGCCGCCACTGCGATGACGAGTTAGCCAGAGCTCCGATGCCTCGGTCCAAATTAGTGGTAGTCAGATCATGCCATTTTGCCACCCCGGGTCGGACCAGACCTGGGAGGCCGGGCCGAATCAGCAACTCCATAACTACAATACAACTTACTTGTCTCAAAGCGTAGAACACCCCACTGAAAATGCTGCAACGCACTGCTAAGCAACTCGGGGTGTTCCTTGGGGATAAAATGTAGATGCTTGCCACCATGACAATAGCATCGAATGTGCCGAAGAACAGGCTAAAAGTTTTATACTGATGCGGACTTAACGCGGCGAACTGGTATCGTTGCGCCTCCAACATGGATAAGCTGGCCTTCAGCGCTTCATACCGACTGCTCGCGCGCGTGAAGATGTATGGCCTGTGCAGCGCCATGAAGTTGAACGACAGTGTCTGTGGCAGCGTTGGGCGCATCATGGGCAGCCACCAGCACTCGGGGAGATCATCGTAACGGGTATCTGGGTTATCAAGGCGCAAAGCGGCGGGCATACGGGCCTGTAGGTCGAGCAGGTCCTGGTGTATCTTTTCGACTTTGGAGAAGTCCTTTGGGAACGGACCCTCCTTCTCCAGATCCAGAATCTCGCGCAACGGTTTCATTATCTCAAAGGTCCAAAGGGCCCTCGTCAACGGAGTCGGTGGATCATCTTCACCGCGCGGGTAGATGGGTGTTTTCCTTCTGTCTTTGGGTATCTGGGCATCTATGGGGAGGCTCCTCTTGAGTGGCCGAAAGTCCACGCTCGTCGGCCGGCCAAGCACCGCACCCGTGTGGAGATCCCATACTACCAAAATCATCCATAAACGTCGTCGGTGCTCAGCCTCCCACATGGCCTCCAACGTTTTCTCTGTGCTATCGTTCGGGTTCGGTATCGGGTCGAACTGGTCGCGGTGCAAGCCAATTTCCTGGGCATCGCGAACAGCAGTACCCACTTGATGCCACTGCAACCGTGTCAGAAAACTGTCACTGGAAATCGCGTCCTGGGTGGTCAACTTACGGCTTCAGTAACCTGACCGGTATATTTCAAGAACCCGGCTCTCATCCACCCAGCTAGGACGGTGGCCATTGTCATCTGTCTCTTCCCAAGCAACGATAGCAGAGCCATGCCGGTCTCGCTATACTCGATTGCTATATCCTCAAATGTCATGTTTCCCGCATACTTGAGCGACGAGAAAGTCTCGTCCGCCTCCGTCGGGATTGCCAACAGGGCCGTGGCCAGTACCTGGAACACCAAAGCCGGCAGCGACCGCAGCGAGGGCTCTATGGCCTGGGGCCCGGCCGTAGACAGGACGTTGTAGGGTAGATTGTACCACGCCGTCACCTGTTCGTTGAACACCACCTCGTCGAGGGCATAGTACATGGTGTTGAACTCCTTGAAGTATATGCTGATAAGCTGCTCGACGAACATGCGGGCGGGAAGATGCCGAATCAAACTCTTGTAACGCTCCCTCGATGCGAAGTGGTCGCCTTCCTGTGCCTCGGTTGCGATGCTGGTCAACGGCTGCCCGCTTGCGCCCTCGATTTTCTGCAGGAAGCCCAAGGTCGAGGCGCCGTTCTGCGCATAGCCAAAATCGGCGGCCTTCATGGGCATGTTCTCGGCCGGCGAGCCCTGCTCGGGAATGTTGTTGATATGGTGGCCATTTGAGGTCTTGTTGCGGTCCTGGTCCTTGGTCAAGGGTGTGCCCGTTTCGTATCGGCAGCTCCTAAGCGCTGGGGGTCAGCAAATCTGGGTGTTCTCCAAGGGTTACATAGATATAAGTCGACAGAGGGCCCGAGAAGAATCGAATAGAATGGGAACCCACGATTCCTTGCCGCGCGATGTGCAATTAGTGCAGGGTAGCTTGCGGTCGCATTTCTGCTTGCGCCGGTGGCATTCTGTGCAACTGATAACGATGCGCCGGCGTTTTCGGAGCGGTGGCTTAGATCCGGCCTCGTTGGCGGCACTGCCGTTGCTGCTATCGTGATGCTCGGTGTTGTTATTGGCACTGCTGCTTCTGCTGCCCTGCGGCTTCACGTCGCTGGTGTTGCCATCCTCGACAGCGGACTCGGCGTCCGGCATGGTGGCTGGTTGTGTCGGTCGGGCCTGTCGATCGATTGTCGGGTTACAGAACGGGCCTGTTCTGTATGTCTTGTCGGTTCTTCCGGTCTAGTGGTGGTAAAGCACGGCGGGGACGTTCGGTCGAGGATAAAAATCAATCAATAGCAGGTATGCCTATACGTATCTGAACAGGTCGGGTTCAAAGCATCGCAGACAGCGGCGATGACCATCGTATGAAGAGGAGGAGGTTGTACTGCAAGTAATGCTTCTTTCCATCGAACCAAGCAACCGATCCAATAGCGAGAGATCTCTATGCAAAGCATCGTCTGCATCACCTAATCAATTGATCCATGAAGAGATGAGCTTGAAGAGCATGGAAACCAACAACCCCACCTTACAATTCTCCAGCCTAGCCTAGAGCTAGAGGCTACATAGTAGAGCCCGGGCTTGATAGCGCCGCTTATCAGTGGCACATCTGGATACTATTTGTACAGCATCCTTCCCCTCTACTCCGTATACTTATTCAAAAAGTAACTACATATACACGGCACAGGACTATATAATGGTTTTCTTATTATTAGCAGATAGAATATATGTATGTACTGAAAAGCAACAGTCGCGTAGTGGATACGGGATTATAGAGGATGGATCACCGAGACAAATTGGACTTGCATATAGCTATTCCTACCTACCCGTTCGGTCTATGTATGCATGTGTAATTTGCCATGCTAGTTGTCATGGCATATGGTGAATGAATCGGTCAGGACTCGGTACTCAAAACTCCCATAAATTATTACCTCACCTTATTGCGCATGGAGAGGTGGTCACTACCCGCAGCTGCATATTACATGTCAAATACTGGCTCTGCCCCCCATCTCATCATACTAGACTCTATTATAGGCAGTGTGGCAAACAAGCCAGCGGTGTGCTGCAACCTTCCAAATGGAGGTCTAAAACGTCCCCCTTCACGGTTCTAGTCACGTCTCGATCGAGGTAGTTTACAGCACGCACGTCAAAGGGATGCATGATGGAAAGCCGTACCGTACAGTATGGGATATTGCTCATGACCAAGTCACCAGGGCTCCTAATCGATTTTGTACCATGCCCGACTGTCTAAATATGTGAAGCTGTTATCCATAAAAATCCAGAACTCCAAACTCGAAAAGCCAATTTGCGGTCTCGGTACTATCAGGTGTCCTGCATCCCTCCAAAGTAGACAGGGGTAAATCCCACATACTCCATTACTGGCTTATTCGTTTCTGGTAAGCGGCCCAGGCCCTGTTGCGGTACCGCGCAGCTTCTGCTTGGGGATCTCCTGCCTTGGTGATGCCGCGTCCAACAATGATGATGTCCGTGCCGCAAAGGCCAACCAGTTTGGCAGGTGTGTTATAATTCTGGCCCAGCCCATCTCCCTCGACAGCTCCGTTCTCTTCCCTCGCCGTCAGGGGGCAGCTGGCAACCTGGCGTCATGTGAAGGAAAGAGTCGGTTGGCGCCGAGTTCAAATTTTCTTGTGAAACGAAACCCATGACGAAGTCCTTGTGCTCTCTCGCGGCCTCTACGCACGCTTGCGTATACTCCTCGTTCATAAAGTTGCCCGTGCTCGACATTTGTGCCAGGATTAACAGACCTCGCTCGTAGGGAGGCTCCTCGATTCCGGCGAGAACGAGCTCATCGCCTTCGTCTATCCGGCTTCCGAATCGCGGCGAGTCGACGGGCTCGAAAGACTGCGTGACGGTGGTGATGGATACAATGCTTCCTTTCCTGCCGTCGTTATCCCGTTGGTAGGGACCTGGCGCAGGCATCTCTCTCGTACCGAGATGTCCGTTGTCCTCGGTGTCCTCGGCGTTTCCATTCTCCTCGTCGAAAATATCGGAAACTGGGGTGCCAACAGAGACGGAGGTCTTCACTTCGTAGTTGACGCGCGACCGCCACTTGGCAGCGGCCTCTGCGAGCGCCTGTACCGCAGCTTTGCCAGGAACCATATTTACATTGACAATGTGGGCCCAGTCGATGACACGGGCAGTGCCGCCAGTATACTGCATTTGCACCGTGTGTCCAATATCGCCATACTTGCGGTCTTCGAAAATGAGGAAGCCATGTTTTCTGGCTAAGGAGCCCAGCTTGGCGCCGGTGCCGGTTTGAGGATGGTAGTCCCATCCGGCCAAAATATCGTAGTGTGTTTTCAGGACAACGATGGAGGGGCCAACTTTATCAGCCAAGTGTAGCAACTCGCGGGCGGACGTGACATCGGCGCTAAGACACAGATTGGACTGCTTCAGTTCCATGAGGCGCAAAAGGTAGTTGGATAGAGGGTGCGAGGCGCCCTTCGCTCTTTCGGCGAAGGTCGCCTTCCACGTTGGGTGTTTCGGCCGGTCGGCGCACATGGTGATGAGATCGATCGTGTGTGGGGTTGGTTTGATGAGACGAAGGACAGCTGAAGATATTGGAGGTCGTGAAAGCAACAGTTATGCCTGTATGTAGCTTTAGAGGAGAGATAGTAGGTATGGTATGGAGTAAACAGAACAGGAAGGTCGGTTTTGTCAGCTATCGGTGGTGTCGTACTTGGCGCTCCTTTTTGTTCAATAGGCACGTGTTGTTATTGGGGGGGAGGGGGGGGCAATGAACATAAAGTCGTTAATTTTCTGGTGAGACGGGCGGGCCGAGAAGCAAAAGTGCAGGGAAGCTGGAGGTTGGAGCAGATTAGGGACTAAAAAAAAAGAATACATATGTAGGACACCGCCTGTGGTCCGTTGGGTTCTCGCTATGCTTAGCCGGGAGCTGTCGCATATGTACTGTGCCAGTGCTGCGCTGAAAGCGTGAAAGCCCGCCAAACCAGCAAAGACACCATCCAGTAGGCCCCAGAAGTGGTTCGATTATTGCTTAGCGGCGAGGCAGAAGGGCTGAAGAAGAACAAATGAGCGCAGGGGAGTCGAGTCGGTGGAGCTTCCGTGATGTCAATTTCGATCCCGCTTCAAGGGTCTGTCATGGACTAGGCCATTTCAATTTGCAGGTACATGAGAAAAATGGGAGTTTTAGGGGATATGGCAGAATACGTGTCCCAATCCACAATTAGCAACAACACGGTGATATAGAACTTTATGGGCAATCCCCAAATGCGGTCAGCGGATTGGGCGCCGAGGTGCTAGGAGGGGGGCAGTGCCGTCAATGCCGTCTTTCGGAATAGGAGGCGATGGGAGAGAAAAGGAAAAAACAGATGTGAGAGGTCGCTTGGAGGAAGGAGGGAATCAAGGCTCTTGAAAAGGACAAGCAAGGGAGAGAGGACTTGTCAGATTGATCAATCGCATCTCGTGCCCGTCCATCGATAGATACTTCCAAAACACACAACGCCAACGCCTTGCCTTGCATACATAGGGCTCTCTTCTTGTACGTGTATACTTGGCCATTCGTGATGCTTGCCTGCCCGCCTGCCCGCCTAGCCATATGCAGTGACTGAGTACTGTAGATCAGAAGTAGATCAGAAGTAGATCACAAAAGCCGTAGGGCATCTAGGCATGCAGACCGTTGCACCTGCACCTGCAAGTACAGGTGAGTAGGGCAGAGATAAGTGGGCTCGGTTTGCTATATGCACATGCATGGTCAAACGCCTCGTACAAACTGGCCAGGGTCTGTATCCATTGATTGACATTGTATCCTGTGAGCTGGGTCTGTATGTAGGTAGGTACAGTAGTAAATAGACACGGTTGCCGGCAGGATCCAACGGCGCCAGTCAGTCAGGACCAAGAGAAAAAGGGTGCTGCAGCTGGACAACCCCTCCCTGACAACACTTGAAAATCGACACGAGTAAGAGAGGAACGCTGCTGGTTGGTTTCGGCGTTGATTCGTCTTCTACTGTACCGCCACGC
Source organism: Apiospora phragmitis (assembly GCF_038363925.1). NCBI lineage: Eukaryota > Fungi > Ascomycota > Sordariomycetes > Amphisphaeriales > Apiosporaceae > Apiospora > Apiospora phragmitis. The sequence continues at coordinate 2,901,768 of NW_027117400.1, read as the reverse complement.
CCTGAGCAACCAACGCTTGAGATGCACCTCGACCTCCCTAAGGTCGGTATAGTTGCGATGTACTACTCGCTACACCGCGAAAACCCGATAGCAGCATATATAATGCCGACCCAAGAAGGCATGTGTGGGAGAGGTCGCCAACGCTACTGTGTGCCGAATTACTCGCAGCTTACTCATAGCCTGTTCCGGAGCTCCAAGTGTCAGGCAGAGTGCCGGAGCTGGATATCCCTGATGTTCCATACTGCATGCAAGCGGGCGGTTGAGTCCGGCTGCATTCCTCGATTCAGAATGGCACGAACCCTACTTACATCTTATGCACCCCGAACATAGCCTGGAAACTTGCCGCAATAGGCACTACACATCCGTTATCGTATGAGATACCTACCTCCAACCCCACTATGATACTCTTTTGAAGATCCGATTCTCAACTCGAACGTACCTTTTGTACCTACCTAGGCTTGTACCGTAATTCGGCCGTCTGGGCACTGGTTTGGGGCTGAAAGAGGAACCTTCCGTCCCTATATCAAGGAGTCGGACCTTTGGGCGTAACATGTGGCGCCTCGGCGAGCTGGCGAGGGGCGTATTAAGCTATGTACATACAGCTATGGGACGACGGAGGCTTCCGAGAACCCCATGGCAAGCTGGCAGCACCAATGGCAAGCCCATTTAAGCATCGATGTCTTTCAGCCCTGCGGTCTAGACTCGCTCGCTCAATTGCTAGGGCCCTGCTGGACCTCAGTCCATGTTGACGATCAGTATATACTTCTTATGTTATTATTCATAACCTGTCTGCTCAGGTGGAGTGCGTGTATGGCTGTGTGAGAGAGGACTTCTCGCTGTATTCGCATATCTGTGGTGGTGAGGCCCGTCAAGCTCCTTCCTGAGACCTCCCAGGCTCGAGGTAATGACAAACATATGAACGTACTCCGACACAGAAGATAATATATGGTGATCTGCAATGGGATCTTGATATATTTTATTTTGATATGTGTAAACCTGATCAGGGCTAATACGGGTTCATCTGTTTTATTCACTCGACGTCTTGGCGAGCCCCTGTGCATCTGCTGCAGCTGCGTGTCAAGCTTGGCGGTTTGGCCAAGTCGCGTGCCTCAAGACACCAGACAGGGACAGATTGCTTTGGCAATCAGCAACAGCAACAGCAACAGTCACAGTTACAGTCACAGTACGATGAGAACCGCCTGGGCTTTAGTTCAATTCCATTTGTTTAGTCTTATGAGATACCGGTATGTATATGATGAATTCCAAGCAAGATGAGATATCAATGTCAATACCGGTTTGGCTACCTGATAGATCTGATAAGGTAAGCTACATGTACCTCCATGCAGGCAAGCTCTTGGGAGGGACAGAGGAAAGGTACCTATCAAGTCGCCAAGAGCTTCAATCAAATGATTTCTTCAGTGCCTGACGCCCTTGAAGAAGGCAACAGCTACCATATGACTGTAGAATGTCTGATGGAGTTTGCTTTTCAGGGCGAATAGCTTCCCAGATATAGAACCCGATGATGCCGACGATGCAGGTTGAGGTATGGGTACATCCTCGCCTTATGCAGGTTCGAACATGTGCCTTATCTCCAACAAAAAAAGAACATCGGCGTAGGCTCCAAGCATTTCCGTCCCAGGGTTTGCTGTTTATCCATCATCATTATCAGCAGACAGCTTGTCATCTTTCATCCGCATCACCATTGTTTGAAGGGAATCAACAATCTCGTCGAAGAAGGCAAGAGGCTATCGAAATCATTCCGGGATCCCGGATCAAAGCCCCCTTTCTCAGATTTGACGAGCCAGGGAAAACCGGAGCTGCGGGTCACAAAATTTGGGCACTACGTAAGTTTCTGGAACAACGCGAGCCGATTTCGTCAGCAGCACACTTCCAGGTTCTAAAACCCGTCCCCCGTTCGTTGATTCGGCCACTTCGGCATGGCGTGAGTGGGTGTAAGTGGTGCAAGGCAGAAGAAATAATAGGTTAACAGCAGCAGTAGAACAGGTAGCTCCGAGCTGAACAAACCCAACACCATCATATCACCACATCTTTTATCTTCGAAAGTCCTTTAACCTACGACCCGACCCGACCTTCCTTTGCATCCTCGAATACACCAATAGTAGCCCGCAGCCCAGTTCCAGGTTCAGTCCTTGAACCAAATCGATGAGCCGGCCCTCGAACCCCACTTAACCCATCTTCAGCACAGCGGCACATCGCATCGCAATGTCCGTCCGACAAACCCGGCGACAGGCTGCTCTGGCTGCGGCGAACGAAAGCGACAACGAAGGCGTGAGCGTGGCCTCATCTGCCAACGATGAAGTGCAATCGCCCTTGAATGGCAGCGGCAAAGGCAATGGACAAGTTCGCAAGAATGCCGCCGACTACCCGCACGAGAACATCTTCCTGTTCTGGCCCAACATCATAGGTACGCAAAGCCTGGCGCCGCGCAGTTCACCCCAGCTCAGCTAAGCTCAGCTGAGCTCGATTACACATGTACACGGTCACAGATCAATGCTAACGCAACACAACCGCAGGCTATTCGCGTATCGTACTCGCGCTCGCATCTCTCTACTACATGCCGCTTCACCCGCGCACATGCTCCTTCCTCTATAGTATCTCGTGCCTGCTCGACGCCCTCGATGGCTACGCTGCACGAATTTTTGAACAGTCAACTCGATTCGGTGCCGTGCTGGACATGGTAACAGATCGATGCACTACCTCGTGCTTGCTAGTCTTCTTGGCTTCTGCCTTTCCGCGATGGTCGCTCATCTTCCAGGGTCTGATCTCGCTGGATCTGGCCAGTCACTATATGCACATGTATGCCACATTGGCTATGGGCGGTTCGGGAACCAGCCACAAGGCTGTTGAAAAGTCGCGAAGCTGGCTGTTGAACTTGTATTATACCAACAAGGTGCGCAAATCCACAACCTTGCTCTCTGCCTCGAAACCATGAGTACAACCCGGCTAACATGCAATAATAGACTGTCCTATTCGTTGCCTGCGCGCTCAACGAGCTTTTCTTCATCGCCCTCTATCTTCTCTCTTTCTCCTCGCCGCTACTTTCCCCGCAGCTCCTCGAACACGTCGGCGAGCACAAGGCATCGGCCATTCAGCACGGCGCCGAAGTTAACAGCTCGGTCCTCCGCCAGCTCTTCACCAACCCATACAGCGCTGGTGCTCTCGAGCTGGCCCGCGCCAATAAGATGGACTCATTCTGGCCCTGGGTCATCGCCGGTGTCAGCTTCCCCGTCATGGCCATCAAGCAGTTCCTCAACATCGTGCAGCTGGTCAAGGCCAGCAAGTGGTTGGCTGAGGGCGACGTCGAGGCGCGAAGAGCTGCTGGACTGCCGCGATCGAAGAAGGCCAAGAAGAATCTGTGAACGATGCCTAACTCATGATCTTACAGAGTTGGAAGATCAGGCAGACTATTTCTCCAACTAGTTTATTACGGGCTGGATCGATCCCAAACGGCGTTGAAACGAAGTGAAGCTGTACAGCACAGGAGGCAGACATGTCAGCTTACTCTAAGGCCTGGCATACCAGGGATTGGGAGTTTGGAGATCTCCGAGAAAAGGGAGATGTATACTTCAATGGAGAATTGTACGATGAAGTGTAGGAGCAGTGCCAAAGTGGTTGAGATGTTCATACAGTGGCTACTGAGACTAAGGTGCGAAAAGTCGCAGCCATGAGAGGGTCGCATTTGGAGCGGGCGTCACCATAGATGGATTTGACATTAATAGTGTTTCAATGGCCATCACAATCAAAGCAAAGGGTTGGGGTCGATTAAGTGTTCACCTCGGTTCATTCGCTATAGGGACTATTTTCAATAGTCGAACAAAATACATGACTAATCATTGTTCGCCCTTGGGGCTTTCCATTCCACCAAAGATCTTCATCGCCCAGTCTCTTGCGTAAATGGGATGGGCTTCCACAGTGCCGTGACGCCGAACCACCAGAGGTTGTCCTGCCACGTCGGCCAGTAGTGGCTGCCGTAGGGGGCGACGCGCGAGATGTACTGGAAGCCGAGGTCGTCAAAGGCGCCCTGCAGGCCGCGCGCGAGGTCGAAGACGCTGTCGTAGAGGCCGTACCCGACGAAGAGACCCTTCTCGGCGAGGCCCGGGTTGGCCTCGACGGCGGCGGCGTCGACAAAGGGCGGGCTCGCGGCGGGCGAGAAGAAGCCGTAGTAGGCGAACAGGTCCGTCGCGTTGACGTACATCTCGTAGCTCAGGCGTCCGCCCAGCGACAGGCCCGAGAAGGCCCGGCACGCGGGCTCGTCGCACACGTCGTAGTGCGCCTCGACCCAGGGAAGAGGTACTCGACGTAGTTCTCGCGCACGTGCGGCGCCGACGGCGGCGGCGCGCGGTTCGTCGCGTCGCCGTAGACGAACTTGGGCAGGCTGTCGTCGAGGTTGTAGAACGAGGGCATCACTACGACTGTCGGCTCGATGTGGCCGGCGCGAATCAGGTTGTCCAGGATCGCGCTCGCGCGGCCCAGGTTCTCCCAGTCGGCCCCGTTGCCGCCCGCGCCGTGGCTCATGTACAGCAGCGGGTACTTCTTGCCGGCCACGGTGCCGTACTCGGCCGGCAGGTAGATGCTGAAGTCGTGCACGTCGGGCGCCGGGTGGATCGAGCCGGGGCTCGTGTAGTTGACCGTCTGGACCGTGCCGCGCTCGCCCTCGGGGCGCCGACAGCGCGTAGTCGAAGTCGACGGGCGTCGCGGCCGTCGTCAGCTGGAACTCCGGGTCGAAGGGCACCTGGAACGTCGACGCCACCTGGTCCTCCTCGGTGTTGCGGAACGGCGGCAGCTCCGGGTCCACGAACAGCTTGCCTGTGTCGATGGAGCAGCGCGGCGCGTAGTCGCAGTCCACGAGGTAGGCGAACGAGTAGACGCCCGAGGGCAGCGGGGTCGTGAAGGTCCACGCGCCCGACTCGTCCGCGGCGGGGACCATCTCGTACGGCCACACGTAGTCCTCGGGCGTTCGGGCCGCGATGTAGAAGTCGCCCGCCTTGTAGTCTTTGGGGTCGTACAGCGCGCTCGACCCCATCGTCGTGTGGAACTGGTCCGTGAAGGGCTGTAGACCGCCGCCGATCAGGATCCGGTTCGCGCTCGCGTTGGTGTACTTGAAGTCCACCTCGTACCCCGTGGGTGCCGTGCCCGTCTTCCGGATGGTGACGGACCCGGCGGCCAGGGAGGCGCCGAGGGCGAGGGCGGTGAGGGCTGAGTAAGGTGCCATCATGGTGTATTTGGCGGCTGTTTTCTCGCCTTGCTAGTGGGCTTGGTAGTAGTGTATACTTCTCAAGACCGTTCCGTGGAGAGTAACCGTTTCAACTCAGGAGAAGCCGAGACTTCCGGCTGCTCTTTATACACGTGTCCGTAACCGCGCGGGTCGTCCGCTCAACAGAGGGATAGCCGAACGGGAGTTTCTTTTTCCCCCTTCTCCTCATCTGAAATCCCACGATGCCATACGACGCTACGGGGGATGGTGGTCACTGGCCACACCACATCACATCATGTTCAAACGACTGCCTCGGCACCGCTTTCACCGACGAGGAGCCGAACGGCACCCCACGATGCTGCATTATGACGACGTCGTTTTCCGTTAGGATCGCCTTTCCGTCATCTCCCATCGCGAGCTGGTGTCCGGTTCGAGTCGTTTCTCCAATATGCCAAGTCGGTCAAGACCAGGTTCGAGAGGCCGCTCTCCTATGTTATAACACGGTTGTGTGGAGAGGCATTTTCAGTGCCCAGGGAAAATGACTACAACCCCTGCTCGGGATGCAAGGCATACCGGCAAATGACTTGGATGCATGCTATTCTGCTAGTCATGGTCATATCTCCCCGCATTCTCTCCCCACATTCCACTCTATCGGGTCTGTCAGTTCCCTCCGGAACCTAGTATGGCCATGAAAATCTGGGGATTTATTGTACTTACCCACTTCTTCTCACCATAAAATTCAGACTCGGCGAAGGCTTGATTGATCGATCTCTGTAAACCTCCGAGCGATCGGGCATGTGATCTTGGTCTTCAAATGCCGGGCTATACTTCCTACTTGCCGAGCTAAATGAGAGAAAATCCATGGGTTGTTCCACCAATGAATGCGTATATAAGATTCGCGAGGCGATGGGATGCTTGTCGCAACGCACTCTCGGCATAGTAGAATAATAGCCTAGTAGATCCTCTGATATAGACTCTCACAACACAGGTTTCTATCACATACGACCATATCCTGCTGTATACTAGGGATCCCGTCCGCTCTCCCATATATAAGCAGCAGAGAGCCGAATTAGTACTAGGGTCGGTGACGACCTGGGAATCCTCGGTGTTGTATGTTTTTGCCTTTTTGAAGCTCATGGTCTTTTTCGCTACGGCCGGCCTGTCTCCCCAGCCAACTTCACAACTGTCTACAACCATATCATCATCATTTGTGTCAGGTGCGAGGTTTCTTTTGTGGACCATCATAATCGAGCGATATCATCCGAGTCTCCCACGCTAGAGTCCCCTCTATGTGTCTCGGCCTGGCGTCCTCGTTGTAGTAACCCAGACTCTACTCGTAGTCTTGTGTAATATCATGCAGGTAAGATCACATCCTGGTGAATACTTTGGATCTTATTCACTTTTTTATCTATCTTTAAACTGGATCAGCGAACCGTCTAGGGTCTTTACCCGAATACCAAAGACGGGCATCGCACTTGGTAGCGGCGGCGGCGCAAGTATCCACGAGTCCAAGAACACCTTCAAGCACGCTGCTGTCGTTGCCGGTACATAGTGGTGCCTTGCCTTCATCTCATGGCTATCCTCGTAATGCATCCATATTATGCATCATCTTCAGATGTGCCAATGCCTACACTCCTTGACCCTCGAAGTCACGGTGTTTCTCCAACACCGCCACTCTTGTGCTTGGTTATCAACCTCACCAGCCTGGCATACAGAGGCCATAGCAAGAAAACCAGAGTGAGTTGATACACTAACTAGACTATAAACCCCTGGGCATACAAACTCCAATTTCGCAGATATTCGTGGGATTGGGAGCATTCTGGAAACAAACTAGCAAACAACCCCTGGGCAACCAGAAGGGCACCCGTGGCCGCCGCCGCAGATCGTGTAGGGGCAATCTGACGTTTCGCGCTCGAGTACATCAAGAGTGTTGCTCGTCTCCTTGCTAGATCCAAAGGTCAAGGTGTGAAGCGACGCCCTAATCGTGGCAGCTTCATCGTTGGTAAGATGAACTTCATCTACGACTTGGCCCTCGGCGTCAACGCTCTGGACCATAACGTCTGGGTTGAGTCGGTTGAAGCCGTGACCTGACTGATCATGGCTAAGTTGATCCAGAACGGCCAACGTGTTTCTCATAGTCTATTTAAATATGTTAAATTAACCAGAGCTTCTCTTTCATCATACAAATATTACGTTAAGAGGAAGTCAAGTACCTTGAGTTGTGAGCGAGCATGGCGAGCATCAGTCGAGGCATCCCCCAATGTTATAGTAAGCGTAATAAGTGCTGCAAGGGCGCCCTTCATATTGAGCAACTGATCTCAAATGAAAGTGTAAGGAATTGACAAAGTATTTTCAACAAGTCGGTATCAAGAGTAAATCAATAGCTGGATCAGGGAGAACAAGCTTGCTTGGTCGATCATTTCAAAATTCTCGGACAAGGCTTACTTATATAGGCAATTCAGCATCTAGTACCATGCAGGGAAAGAAATGACGCTGCTCACTTGCGCGGTTTCTTTGGTAATGAGGGAATGTCAATATATTAGGCGTGACACGAACTCATTCTATATTACCAGTCATCTTTACGGCCGAGAACAACGATGATGAGGATGAGGCAGAACTTGGTGATCGTCCCACCGATGCGTAGTCGCTGTAATAAGGGTTTGGAAAATTATATCCATCTGCAATTCGTTCATTCAAGATGGCTGTGGCAAGAGAATAAATCGCTCAAGTCCTAATGTCTAAGTAAGAAAGTTGGATAACGTCAAGGGGTTCACTAGTACGACCCTAAGCTTACAGCCTTGCCCGACGACCCAGACAAAGTCACTCCGGTGATTATGATCGCCCGTGGACTTGTTTCCACGAGGTTTCTTCCCGCCGTAGACATACACCGAGTTGTTGGCGCGGATTTCCTTGGGCACGAAGAGTACGGCGATTGTTTACGAGAGGGTAAGTGGAACCTGAAAGTGAACCCCTCAGCAAGAAAAGACACCAGCTTGTGGACTAACAATCTCTACGCCAAATCACAGGTCCGCGAGAGCTGTGCAATGACCGCAGCTCAGGAGTACCTCTGCTATATGGTCCCAACTCCAAATGTCGCATGGCGTCCTGGTATGAACAGGTCAATACTGATAAAACGTATACTTCCATCAATATGATCCGTGATGCCGAAGAATATCGGCGAAGACGACGAAGCTGGGACCGAGCTTTCTCTATCAAATCAAGGGTAGGGTCCAGCATGTGTGCTGGAGGACCCTATTGTCTGACTTCATTGCTGACTTAGGGGTGACACGCTATAGTGCCCCAGGGATACTTACCGCGAATCACGCAAAAGGCCGACTTTGTTCATCTCGCAGCGGTAACCCAGGCACTTCTCGCACTCGATACGCACAGCAACCTGTTTGGGTGCACTTTGAACAACGTATAATACGCGACTCACCGCCGGGGTAGCAGTGGTGGGGCGGGAGTGCTTCTGGCGATGGGGGGGAGTGCTTTGGGGGTCGGGACAGACACGGGTGGAAGCATCAGGATCCCGGCAATGTGCAATAAGAGAAGAACCCGTACGTCTGTGCGTATGCGCCTTTGTACCCATGCCCGGGCACACGGCTTCAACACTCTCGAGGAACAACGTCATCTCCACCATCAGGGGAGGGATTACAAAGCTCAGCGCGATGCCGATGAAGAGGAGGAGGAATACTAGTAAAACGATCTGGCGGGTGGAATCATAATCCACCAGTCGTAGAAGAACCAAGAATGGCAGGCCTAGAGCAAAGCCGCCCACGGCTAGCCACCTCGGGCCATGCGCATCAGCCAGAGCTACTAGCAGATGTCAGTGGCTCGAGCCATACCTCGGTAGCATTGAGAGGAGGGGAGCTTGCCTATATACGGCTCTAGACCGGAGGGGATGATAACGGGAAGGAAGATCAAGCCCGCAAAGATGGAGTTCCACCCAAAGGTATCCTTAACATAGACGGGAAGAACCTAGCATTGAAGATGATTAACATGGCCCTGCCAGATTGGAGACAGTGATGATCTTACACCATCCAGGCTCGTCATCACTGCGGCTTGGACGAATATTCCCCAGAGCGCAGTGGAGAGTCGCCTAGAAGCAAGGAGCTTGCAGGTGCGACTCGTAAAGACTACCAAGTGGCTAGCCAACTTGTTCGCTGCATGATTATGGCCGTCAGTTCCACTCCGGTCTTGCTGGGAGGAAGGGCCAGTCATGAGGCCATCAGATGTTTCCACATGGCCTGGCAGCTCGATCTGGGTGTTGCTTCCATCGACGCGACACAAGTCCCGAACGGTTCGTCTTTCTTCCATGCACAACCTTAGAAGCAGGTCGAGAAACAGGAGGCCGAAGGCGATCCCGAAGACGGAGAGAAACCCACTCCTGTTGAACACGATGCCGCCGAGAAGTGGGGACAAGAACAGTCCTATACTGATACCTAGCGTGACCCAGCCGATAGCTGCCCCGATCTGGTCGTTTCCCACGCTATCTGTCAGCAGAGCTAAGCCAGAGGACCATACCACCGCCGCGGCCGCGCCTTGAAGCATGCGGCCGCCGAGTAGCCACCAGATGGTCCGTCCCAAACACAGCATTAAAGTCGAGCCAGTGAATATGACTAAGCCCGCAAGCATTGGTAGTCTCCGACCGCGATTGTTATCCGCGATATAACCGCATATTGCTGGAACACATTGTGAGTTGCAGGTGTAAAACGAACAAGGGTGGTAACATGATCGGGCTTCGTTACGTGAAAAGAGGATCCAGGCTGCACCGTACACAGCCAACAGTACAGATTGCCAGTACTGAACTTGATATCGCGTTAGGCAGGCACATTCCCAGCTGGGTTCCGAGAAGAATGCTCACGATCCTCTGGACTAATACCAGCACGATCGACAAGTGCAAATGGGAGCACGGGCACCAGCTTCATTCTGTTACCAATAGCAAATCCTCGCCTCCCCAAGAGTCAGAAAGATGGCACATACAAGGCCGTGCAGAAATGTGTCCTACATTGACATTATTAATGTTGGATAAAAGTTATTAGTACTTCATTAAGTGAAAGGACCAGATCGTACTATAAACAGAGCGACGCAAACGGTCAACACAAGAAACCAGTTCGCCGATCGCACCGAGATTGTCTTTTCGGTCCAACGTCTAATTATATTCATGACAATGACACAGAAGGTTGTTATGAAAGTTTGGTAAACGAGAATGAGGGCAACGACAGTATGCAAGTAAAGGAGAGACGGTTGCTGTGGCTTAACATAACAAGCGAAGTCTAACTTGATATGCTTGTTAGTTCGGGGTTTTGAAAGAGACAGACTTTCCCGAATATTTCCGAAGTTGTTGTAGAGAATGGAACGTGCGGCCCAAGAACTAATGCGTCGATATATAGAAGTATTTTTAAAAAAAGGGTTTTAATTAATTTCAATATACGTTATAATAGAATTAATTTATACTTTGTCGAAAGGGATATAAAGGAATAAGAAACTCGCTTATAGGGTACGTTACGCATAATAATGTAAAGGAATCTGGAATCACCAGCTTCGCAAAATGATCAACTCGTAGACTTGTCGAGACCCATGCGATACTGTAACCCTGCCGGTAAGATCGGTCGCTTCGCGCCCAAAGGTGTGGTCAGAGCAGAAGCCGGCCCGAGTAGTCCAGAGAACTTTAATGCAACTTTTACTCCTCAGCCTAGCCAAGAATGGAACGGAAGCACGACGACAACATAATTGGGTGGTAAACAGGCGACATCTTTACAGCCAACATCCTCCATATCTCATGTAATACCTGTACTGTTTCGTTTGCCTCTCAGGGCATAGGAAGAGACAACACCAAGGCCCTGATGCCTATGTGCGTCCATAAGATTGACCATCTTGAATACGTTCAAGTCCCTCCGGGTCCTCCGGGTCCTCCGGGTCTAGCAGCAGTTGGAGCCTCCTCCCCATCATGACTTGGCTTCTGGGCCACGATGTGTGCCCCAACGCGATAAGCCGCACGACGATGTATGCCGCTGGACGTATTAACGAGCGCCGACGGCGAAGGCCTGCTCAGCTGGCATAGCACGACCAACTCTTCGATGCAGTCCCATGCTTCGGATGACTTCTGCGTCGCCAGGACGAAGATAGTATGGCAGACAGCGATGGCGCTGCAAGTGAATAGGACAGTAAGGGCCAGGTAGGTTGTGGTGCTTTTGGCGTTATACGCCAGCCCGGATATATGCACGTCCCAATGCATGGGCATCAGCTTATCAGCTTCTACGCCTAGGGGTGGCAGCACAATAGTTTGGCCGTTGAGTATTCTGTCGAAGTAGGGCTCCGGATCGGTATTCCTCTGTGGCATTGTGCGTAGGAATTGATAGTGGTCGGGGAAAACGTGGTAGAGGTTCCCGTTGTTGGCGCCAAGTCCGATGCGCGACATGTCGTCTACCATGATGAGGGCGAGGGTGCTCTCGATGGTATGTTTTAGCGAGGTAAATCCGTCTTCGATGATCCCCGTCGAGTTGTCGAACCCCGCATACTGGAACATGGCCGCCGCCGTTGTTCATCCTTGTTCGCGGTCGCCTCCCAGCAGTGGCAGCAGCGTCTCGAGCCATACGCGGTCAAGCGTCGCGAAGCGCCAGTCAGGTCCCCGCACCGGCGCCAAGGAAGAGTTGACCTCGCTCCCTGGGGACACCCCAGGAGCTTCTTTGAGGGCACCGTAAACGACCATGTTATCGCTCTCGGGTAGACCCAGTCCTGTGTTAGTACCCCTGGCCCAGCGTGTATCGATGGAGCAGGGCGTGGCTTGGAGATCTCGCCTACCGCCATGCTCGTCGTGCGAAATTTCAACTAAAATCGCAGCGCTGAGTCAATATTGATTACCTATACATCGAGAAGGTGGTGCCCTTTTCGGTATATAAGTGCTTGCTTCGGAACCCCTTGCTTTGTTGCTGGACGCCCCTATTGGATATGATAGCGAAATGCCAGTTGGTCGCCGTTCTCAGTCAGAATATCACCAACAAGGTGTTAATCGATGCTGGAAGTAAACACATGACTTCTTGGTGTGCGATGAACGCGATTATCCGACGACACCAAGAGCATAATATGATGTATTAGATGTAAAGGGAAGCAGCAACTCGGGCAGCCTGGCGCGCCTTCTTCGACTATAAAGTTTTGAAAACGTCGGGTATGTGGGCATCAATCTCATATCCATCATCCTCAGACCATATGCACAAAGATCTCGACTCCCGTCTCATCTAGACACCATTCTTCAATACCAACTCCTCGCAGACAACAACAACCAACATCATCGTCATTATTGCCACCATCATGAAGGTACGAACTCTCCTCGAACTAGCTCTCACTTCGCTTTCGCTTTGGACTGCTTGCGGATATAGCTGATACACACGCGACCAGTTCAACCTTCTCATCGCAGCTCTCTCCGGCATCGCCGGCCTGGTCTCGGGCGGGCCCGTCAGCGACCGCAGGCGCGGTGCCATGGTGCCCCTGCAGATCTTCCCGAGTTCACAGGAGGCCTGTGTATACTATATGTACTGCAGCCGCTGCGACGCGTATGACGCCACCTGTGATGGGAATGGCGGCATCGTGCTGACCAACCCGGACTGTGCTGGGGATTGCTACTGCGAGCTGGTGTGCTTCTAATAAGGGGGTTGTTCAGGACCATGGCGAAGTTTCTTGATGTTCGTCTAAATGCCACGCGTATGGGCATGGGCGGTTCTTTCGTTGCGCGTCATGTTTGGACGCTCATTCGGCAGTTTGCTTTTGGGGAGGACTAGGTCGCTGGAGGATTCCTTCTTTAATGTGTGTATCTATTGCTGCCTACGTGCGGAAGAACGTCCTAATTGGGCATACGTCACTATTTCTTCTCTAATTTCACCTTCCTGGAGTCGCCGTTTTACGATTTTGAACAATGGGGGGGAGTTCCTGTTACACGTCCATGTCAAAAGTCTGAGCGAGGATGATGAGCAAGATTTTGGGCAGATCATCCTCAAGTAAAATCAAGATATTTATAAAGCTTGGCATGACCGCATCATCAAGTTGGTAAAGTAGGAGACTTGCTTACTCTTCAACAGTCCTATATATTGCGTGGTTCAGGATTTCTTAGACCCCGTATGAGACAAAAGACAGGGACTACGAACCTGCCAGTAGCTCAACGCTTGCATCCAAACTTCTAGACACCTACCTAGCCTCTCCCTCCTCCGGCTTGTGCATTGCGGCCCCGAACTCCATCGGTTCCTTTGCAGCGCCGGACAAGCTATACTGGGCGAAGGGAATACGGCGCCTAGCCCCTTGGGACGGCGCCCTCTTTGGGTACGGGCATGTCAGATTTCCCAACAGCAAACCGGTTAGGGCCCGAGTGCCCATATTTCATCCCGCGGCGGTTACGGCAGGTGCATTACTTTTACTGGACCACCTGGAGAATTTGGAAGAACTGTACCTCGTGACGAAGTCACACAAGAGTCTCCCTTTGGTGCCAGTCGATAATGACTGATGTGGGTTGATGGATGTCACGGGCTACATCTTACAAGGACTCCATGGAGGCATAGAGCTGAGCCTACCCGTGCTGTTATTTCGCAGGATCCACATTACATTTCAAAAGTCATTGGATATTCTATAGAGCAACTGCTCGATGTACTCGGTCTTCAACCTGCGCTTTCTTGGGCCTTGGAAGAGTGCGTACTCGCGAATTACCACATGGAATCCCGCATGAATGCAGGCGAAGCACGATAAAAGTATGACCTGGAGACGGACTTAAGCAGGTCGTCTTACCACTCGACCACACATATGCAACCCAAATTGCATTGGCCTTCCGGAGCGAAAGGGCCAAGAAAAGGACGGTTCGGTATTCAGTTCAGTACTGTATTTATGCATATATGTACGTACTCCGTATGTATGTATATACCGTTACCCCTGTTCTCGTCCTGTGCCAGTGCGGCTTCAGAGAGGCAAACGACGGCTGGCATATGAAAGCCAACTTACGGGAAAGGAATGTAATCCCCGCCTGCAAATCACAAACAAGCAAGGAAGCTGCAGGATCGTAAAAGAAAACACGATATCCGGATGGGAGGGGCCCAGCACTCCCGAGACCAAGCCTCGGCATGGCTCCTACCCCCTCAACCCGCCCACGCCGCCTGGATAGACGAGACCACAACCGAACAGATAGGAGTAAGAAGCATGCCGGATTACATAGCGGTAATCTGTAAACAAGCCCAGGGAGTAAGTGGTGTGCTGGATCCGAGTTCTCGGGCCGTCGTACCTAACCTACCTGGGACTGAGGGGCGAAGCAAGCAAACACAAGAAACCCGCCCCAACAGTCACCTACAAATCGTCACAGGCATATTCGAGGCCACGGGAAAGGATGGCAAATACATAAGTACGCAAGTGGCCTTTTCTCATGTGATCAATCAACAAAACCAACCCTACCTCTCTCTGTAGCTCTCGGCTCACTCGAAATTTTGGCTTGCAGGCAGGCAGAGAAGAGAAGAAGGATGGATGGATGCGACCTGGGCAACAAAATATTACATTAGTATCCAGGGGTTGATGGTGACTGGTGATGGTGGTGTGATTGATAAGTAGAGGCAAGAGAGAAGGAGAAGGAAGAGGAAAAAGACGAGAACAGCAGTCCGATACGGGGAACGGGAATGGGCGTAAAAATATGCGCCATGCCATCCATCCAACCATTACCCATGCTTTCGAAGGAATAGGAAAACAATGTACCTTTAATAACTCCAACTCGGACAAGGATAAAAAGGGGAGCGGGTGAGCTCCTCCATTCAATTCAATTACATCGCCTTACCACGTCCGCCTGAGTGGCCAAGTCAGCCTCTTCCTCTTCCTTCTCAGCTGGGAGCCAGATCGAACGGTGATTTGTCAATGGGCTGCATGGCCAATGGCGAATCGCAGTCTGTTGCGTTTTGCCTCCCCTGCAGTGGATTTTTCCAATGCAAGGTACTTAAGTAAAAACAAGTATGGCCGCCGCCACCATCACCACTCACCGAAATCCGAGGACAGCAATTGATATTGTTTTCACCTTCAAACAGTGGCTGCAGGGGTACAGATACGATCACGGGTCGTTTGATTACCGTGAGATATTTCATCCCATACGAGGGAGGTACTTGCAAACAGATACCCGAGCCACAATGTCGAAGCAATGAACAAATAGGACGGGATTTAGATGAGTGAGTAGATATTTGCTTGCTTTCTTGGATGCCCAGCAACGCCTCTTTCGTGGGACTCATACGACTGCTGCCGGCACATTAGAGTATGAGGCGGACAGGCGGAGGTACGGGCGGCGGCCAGACCAAAGCAAAGTACTTGCATATACCGCATTTATCCAAATCATCTCATCCATGCCGCCGCTCACTTCTCAACACCAAGCAAGTAAGCAAACAAGCCCCCTAGGTTCCAAAACTCTGTAAGAAATGTCATTTAATGACGACCCTCGACTGGTGCGGGTTGCATGATATGACATTTCACACGCATATATCCCCTCCTGTCCTGCGACTCATTATGCATGATACATCATTTTCACGCCACTTGACGAGCATGGTATGAAACTAAGAATAAATGAATAAATAGTAATAATTGCTGCGGGCGGTTTACCTATGATTCAACAGTCACAATGCAGCAGTATCGAATGAGAGAGAGCAATGCAATGTCCTTCTATTGGATATCTCTGGATGCCACACCAACACCACCAACTTGCTTGTTGCTTTGCATGCGCACTCTGGGAAGCCGGTTGGAATTCCCCCGTCTCCCCTGGAAACACACGCAACGCAAAAAGCAAAACCACCGTTTGAGCCGTGTGCATAAAACACCAAGATATAACAAAATAAAAACTTCTTTTTGCCCACACGCTGCCAAAACTCTGGACTGTGACGAGATGCGTCTGCATACCACCACGTCAAAGATGCGACGGTGGGTTGAAGCAAGGTCCAAACTTTCCTTGACTTTAGGTGCCCGAAGGATAGTAGTGCTGGCTGCTCCTGAGTACGCCCGAACGCCGCATTGCCACCATCAATCAGCAGCGTCAGATGAGAATAAGCTGACCTCCGCCTCGGTGCCAAACAAACGAAAACATAAGATAAAACAACAAAAAAGAGGCTCCGAATCTCACAAATCTAAAATGAGAAGCCAGTTGTCAGATGCTGCGGGTATTGGCCTCTGATGTGTGCTTAACCCCGTCGTAGAACCGTGTACTCCTAGAACCCCGATGTAATGCAAGTTTGTAAAATGAAATTGTGTGCTCTCTCTTTTGGGGTGCCAGAACTGTAGCCAATAATGCGTCATTAAAGTCGAGTAACTTGAGGGTATTGATGTGCGTGATACGAAATAATTCAAGCTCGTTGGATGCCTCCGTTGGGTATTAGTAGTAGTAGAAATGCTGTGCTGTGCCCGTCCCCTGTGATCGCCTGGATGTGTGGTAGAAGAAAAGGCCGAACTGTGAGTGGCTGTTGTTATGCCCTACTGCGGTAAGGAGTCGGCCATCTCCGTATCGACGTAATCGCCGTCGTAGACGAGGGATGACCATACTCGCCAGTGTAGGAGGCCGAGATGTGTCAATCTAGTCGCCATATCTTCGATTCCACCTTCTTCGCGGGCTTCCCGTGTCGAGCTCTCATTGGTGTCACGCTCCATCGAATGATCTCTCGATCCCTCCCAGGCCCGGCTGGAACCATTGATGCGCCCTCCAGTGGCCACCGAGAATAAGCCGACGCCTGTCAGAGGCTTCAGGTCCCGCACACGCTGCTGAAGCTCGGCGAGCAATTTGTCATGGAAATGACGTTCAACCTCTTGAAACACCTGAGACTCAGGCTCGCATAGGTGTCGTTCAAGTTCGTCTTCAAACTGCAATAGTACTTCGGACGGTGCGTCGGTGAAACGGAATATCTGGAGTGCCAGGGAGTCCTTCATGGCCTTCCACTTTTGGGCAGGCCTTGAGCTAGTAGGCGATGTCTGCAGCAAAGCCACCAAGGAGCTGTGCAAGTTTTTGGACTTTGTCCGGGCATCGGCCGCCGCGGAGATCGAATTGGTGGCTAAAACCATAGATGAGCGAGGGGAGGAGCTAGCTGATCCGGCCGAAGAGAAGACCAAGCTCGATGGTCTGGAGGTAGGGGGGTGTTGAAATTGAAACTAGAAGCATCGTCGTCGCTGCCCGAGGAGATGAAGCCTGATGGATCTGACATGGGCGTGGCAAGGAACGGTGTAGGGATGGTAGAGATGGCACCCTGGTTTCGGTACTTTTTCTCCAACTCCTCGTAAAGACGCATGCAGATCTCCAGGTTGATGTGGTCAAGCATATCGGCGCGGAGCTTAAACATTCGCTCCTCGTCGAATAGGAATGTGTTAGGGAGCTGTTCCATGGTGGAGGGCAGGATGAGTCTGGACAATGCTTCGAAGAAGACGGCCATCTCGCCGAAAGCAGCCTTGGATTCTTGTCCAGGTAGAAGCTCATGACAGGCGACAGCATACCAATGCTGTGCTATCTGAGGGTCCAGCTTGTTGGTCTGTATCTTCTTGTAGAAAAAGCGCTTCTCAAACTTGACCGTGTCCTCGATCAGAATTGGCCGAAGGCACCGGATCTGGTGGTTGGCAACATCCAGCTTCATTGCTTCCAGCACACTCAGGAGACTCCGCATTCCTTGCACAAGCTCCTCCATATCATTGGTCCGGTTGCCGTTGGTCAGCTGGTTGTACATCTCATCCACCCATTCGTCCCTCATAGGAGCGCAGTGAGACTTGAGCACACCAGAGAGCCACGAAGCCAGCTTTTCCAGATCGGCAATGCCCCTGTGGAACTGCTGCATGATCAAATCCACATTGAGTCCCTCATCCAAATACACCCGATCACGAGATGGGACTAGGGTTTGGATGATTTCCTTCACCGCCTTCAGCAACACCGGAGACACCAACCCTGACCCTGGCCATACCTTTGCTGGAACGACACAGGGTCGATAACGAACTGCTGTAATTGATCACGCAGACTCGTCCAGAACTGGTCTGCCTTGACTTGCTTCTCCTGCCCTTCTCGCCGTCCAGATTGGGTCGGAAGTGCAGCTCGGGGTCAAAGTTGATATCATGGCGGAGTTTGGGGTTGTGGATGATCTTGTTAACGTCGAGCTCGCTGAGAGTTGTTTTTGTAACAGGCGGCTCGAGTCTTTGTGATGCGGCCGGTGGCGCGGCTGTGCGGCTCTGGGTTTTCGCGCGAGGCTCGGTGCTTCTCGGGAGTCTGCTGCTCTGTAAATTCTCGGATGTGTTGGAGCCGGTAGACGGATTCCGTGATAAAACACCATTCGGTACTCCCATTCGGCGAGGGTGATCGTTCTGGGCGAATTGGGCCGGCTCTTCCGTCTCCGTGCTGGGCGTCTCCGGAGCTCCCTTCTGCTGCTGAATCTGATCCTCGCGTGTGTTTGGGCTGGGTTCCGAGAGCCGTCGATGATTCCTCTCCATACCACTGTCAATGCCCTGGTCTCCCATTGTGTTTTGTTTTTGATTTCCTTCCCACTTCCGTCAACTGATTAAATTCCACCCTTCCTTAATCGTGATCTGGTTCAATTGGGGTTTCTCAGGATTATGTGTGTTGTACAGTGCACCCGCTTGTGGCCGGAGTGGAAGTTGCCAAGACTGGCGTGTAAGTGAAAACGGTCGAGGATCAAAAAAGGAGTGGCTATTGAGCCAATGACGGCGGGTTAGCTACTGCTTCTATACGACAAAGGGCAAACGAGCAAAGTCAAGGCAGTAAAGTTCTACAGAAGGAGTCTCGTGAGCAAAAAAGGCTCGGGTATTTGCAGATGTTGTACAGGTCGGTGTCCCGATTGTGATCCGCAGTGATTTGTAGCAACAGCTGCCCGAAGTGAAAACGCAGTGGCAGTTTGTCTAATGCGGGAGCGAGCGGGAAGGCGCCTGGGTTTGTTGTAGTGTTGTGTTGTGTTGTGTTGGGGCGTTACGACTTACTTACACATGCAACTGATCCGGTCAAATACGTCGGTTGAGCAAAGGTTGCGAGCGAGGTGCAAACCAACTGACAGCTGATGCGGCTGGATGCTTGCAGGAAAGAATTCCTTGAGGAACAACTTAGACAAGACAAAGAATGTCTCTTTATCGCCAGAAAAGAGTGTGAGTAGCCAATGTATACAGCTGAGAACGGCCAACAACAAAGGGAAGATGGGCGGCTCTCTGCACAACAACGGCAAGGGAGGAGCAAGAATATACTCGGCGGCAGTGCAGCCAGCTTTTAAAAAGCCAGGTCGTTTTTCACCGCTGCTAAAAGTAGTAGCAGGTAAGCGTCGGGGTTGGGGGGGCGGATGGCAGGGAGGGAGGGGCGGCTCCCAATGTTATGGAACGGAGATAAAAGGAGATTGTATAATGATTGAAGTAGCAATGTATGTACAGCAACAACAACAGTCAACAACTTCTTCTTGATCGCAAAGAGGGAAAATAGAAGGGAAAAAAGAGCAACAGAAAGAAGTCGCAAGTGGCAGTCTCGGTTCCTAAAGAAGCAAATCAAACAGGGCCCCAAAAAGGCAAATTAGAACGTACATACGGTACCCACGGGCTTGTTTAAGGGGTGTGGGCATTGTATTGGGGTGGGAAATGAGGAAATATGAAGCATTGAGACTTCAATGTGCCTTTGCACCCACACCTCGCCCATTGCCATGCCGGTCATGGCTTGGGGCCTAGGGAGTCTGGGAGTCGGGGAGGCTAGGAGCCCAGGAGTCTACCTAGGAGTCTGGGATCTAGCCTACTGGAACTCAAGACCGGGACTGGGCCTGGGGGTGTTGGTGTGTGTGTGTGTGTGTGTGTGTGTGTGTGGTGTACAATTATAGTGCCAGCATACATGGTCGCATGGATGAGATACCATCTTCCCTCGTCCAGCCCCAAAAAGTCAGGTATCTTTGCTCCCGCCCATAGACGGTCCCAAAAACGCTTGGAACGTGGTACTGAGGTAGCAGTAGCAGTAGCATGTACACTTACTTGCTACGCGACAAGCAGATCCCAGGTTTTAGAGAAAACACACCCTCTCCCCCCTCCGTCTTTCTGCGTGGATGAATGATACCCAGTGTGCTGAGTGGGCTCCGTACCTAGTAGCCTAAGCTGAGATCTAGCGAGCAAGGCGGGCGCGCGGGCACCTTGCACCGCACCTTGACACACTTGAGCGCAGCGCCTACGGGTTACGGGGGGATGCTCGGGGTCCAGTTCCATCGCCACGTTAAAAAGAACTTGAGACGATAGTTGCGAAAGGCGGCGTGGGCGAAGATGAGTGGGCATCTGGTTCGGATGGCGAGTCGCGACTCATCAACCAAGCCAGTTCCATCTGCAGGCACCTGCTAGTCGTTCTTGTCGGTCAAAAATTGGCCCAGGGCGAGGACGGCTACTGCTAGGCGATCAGCGGTGACCAAGACCAGCAGCCAATATACAATACATAAGTGCAAGACTGCACCATTACTAGCTGACTTATTATGATGATGATTATTGGGTGTCCAGGTACATACACATATCTGGGTATGTGTGACTACATCATGTACCTACACACATATCTACCTGTGATTACCGTAAAACATTGTGCGGCAGGCATGGGATGGTGATGTTATTAGGTCGCATTCTCGCTCCCTTCAATCCACACATGCATGCCTCTGCTTCCAAGGAAGCGAGAAGCAAATATATTTCTCACTCCCCCTCCCCCCAAATACCCAAATTGCCTACTACTATGTACTGTATGCTCGTCGCTGTCATGAGGTGTATGTATCCGTCCACCCGGTTCAACATTGATTGATAGAGTGACCTTGGCTGTTTGGAGGGACTGGGACTAGCCACCCCCGACCCTGCCCTTTATTTTTTAATGTGCTGACCTGACTTCCCTTCCCAGCCAGCTCGCCAGGTACCCAGCCCGTCTTTAATTAGCACGAGTGGAGTGTGGCGTTGTCCCCTGCACAGGTTGGACCTTCGTTTTCAACGCCAGAAGCAGAGAAGGGCAAAGGAACAAAACTGTGGGCTTGTTTTGGGGAAGGGCATGGATCGGAGAATCAAACGAAGGTCTGAAGCGGTGGCCCCCCCCCCCTGGCGCGACCATTTTGACCTCTTGTCTTCTTGCATGGCGCATACGTACATACCGCAAGTTGTAACCATATCAATCCTTGAGTGGTGGTGCACACCCAAGAAGTCGCATTGCCGTGCAGAGGCAAAGAGGCGACCGGCTCAGGCAGGCAGGCGGCGGCATGGAAGGATGTAAGATAAAAAGATCCGCCAGGAATCATCCAAGGGGGTTCATCACCTACATAACTTACCCTACAACACACCGTCCATGATCTATACGTAACCGCTTGCTTGGACCGGATCCTGGGAGCAGGTGGGATTCGCTCCTTCGCGTTCCCAACTCTATGGGTCTGGATGCAAGGATGAGTTGGCTGGCAGCTGGTTGGGAAAAAGACGAAATTTCTCTATGGCTGCAACTGCTGGCATGGCATGCCACCCTCGTCGTACCCTCCGTGGGTTAGGGATGGGTCAGTGGTGCATTCAGTCAGTCAGTCAAAGTCAGCAGGGCCCCGAGCCAACCTTCGGGAGTCCGAGACTACTACCTATAAAAACGGACCCAAAACCACCATTGATTAATTGGAGCCAGAAAGACCCTGCATAAAACGGAGCTGAAAACGAAGTCCAATCTGCGACTCGCAGTCAGCTAATAATGACACTCTCTATGCAGCTCTGCGGCATCAGCATCACGAGAGACGAGCATCGCCGATCCACGGGCCTGTCCCGTAATGCGCTCCCTCCTGCTGCTTGTGTGCGGGCGCTGCAGTCGGTAGCGCTCATTATGAGCACCACCATGCAGCAATCCTAATGCCAAAGGATGCCGTGGCTCACTTTATGCGGATGGATGGATGTTTATGCGTTGGTATGCGATGCGCACTTGCGGTTTTCGATAGACATGAGCGAGCGAGGGAGCGAACTAGGTTATGTAAGTATAACACTCCCGAGCAGTGCCATCAGTCAGACGCTCCCGGACTCATCGGCGCGTCACAATATTCAAAATTGCTAGCCGCGCCAACACTTACACCGCAGGAGGTGTGGGTGCGCACTAGGTATATATGTCTGATAACTGTTATGCGTGTGTGTGATTTGGCTGCATGCCGATCAGACTTCATCAACAACAATTTGAAGCCAATAAAATATAAATCATAATATTTACCTGTGGACGGCGACGCATGCAGCCCATTCCATCATCCCTATGGGCAAGGGCGGCCAGGGCGACTCGCTCGCTCTCATCCGCATTCCCAAAGCCTGACTGATAGGGCACACGACTGATGCTTTTAAACGCAAGCGAGAGTTACCTTATTATCAAACACGGGGGACGAGGCCTCCAAATCCGTATCCGAAGTTCCAACATCCCAGGCCAGGTCGGTGGCCAGATACCCGTAACACCTGGGTGAGGTGCTAGCTACAGCTAGGGCATGGATGGATTGGACGCCTTGCCTCGGGACGAATAGACCTTTCCCGAACGCATACACCACCTTGTGACCTTCTGCTTCTTCCTACATGCCTACTTCTGTTCCTCTTCCTCTATCGATTTCGAACCCGACGATCTGATTACCTCTGACAAGAAAAAAAAATGCTGTGGGCAAACATGGGTGCTGTGCTCCAGTCAGCAGGGACCTTTCCATGAGTCAGGGCACGTTTGAG
Organism: Apiospora phragmitis; assembly: GCF_038363925.1. Lineage (NCBI taxonomy): Eukaryota > Fungi > Ascomycota > Sordariomycetes > Amphisphaeriales > Apiosporaceae > Apiospora > Apiospora phragmitis. The sequence goes on along the minus strand of NW_027117400.1, from coordinate 2,878,874 downwards.
AGGAAGACGCTCAACGCAACCATCAGAAACCATGGCTGTATGCGTGCCGATCCCGAATGGCCTTCCTCGCTGCGTCTGTCTTAGCTGGGTTTGGAAGTCTTCGCACCCCCTCCCCGGCCCAGTGGCATGGCAACATGGTATTGGTCTTACCACAACATACGGCTCGATCGGGCTTCGCGAATGTCAATTAAACGGTGACCAACCCTTGTGCCTGTTCCGCATGGGCAACATGAGGCGGGCGACCCGCAAACGCAAAAAAAGGTACCCGCGCCAACCACGCCCGCCGCCCCTTGGGAATCTCTGCTGAAAATGCGCAAGGCGGGATAGCGCCTACCAAAACCACACTCTTGCCGATATATTATATTACTATTCGTATTGCTTGTTACCGCCCTAGTCAGTGTCGCTTTCGATTCTTCTGCTTTAGCATACAGACAGACTCTTTCTCTCTCTACCATAAACCACGTCCAGCAACTCTGGACCCGTGGATAGAGAGTTAACACAGTGATTCAAGTAACACAACTATATGCATGTGTGCATATCAAAAAGAATCATAGCAACAACAACAACAACACTAACCGCGGTAGCGACGGCAGCACAGATAATGTGTCACCTGGTTTTTTTTCTTTCTTCCTCCTTTCTGGGCGGGTCGGAGATAGTCACCCTGTCTGGCCACGCTCGGTTCGAAGTTACGGGCAGCGCAACGCTGGAAGAGTAACGACATGGAACATCGTTGTAACTGTCGCAACGGACTCCTAGCGTAAACGGCCAAACGGGACTCATGTTACAATAATAACGACGTCTGGGCCATTCCCCTCCCCGGAATAGGCGATATACCACGGGTTACTAAGTAAGTAAGACACAAGCCAGGTATCTGGAAATCCAATAGGGTCTCCATAGTTTCTGGAACGTCGAACAGGCCGCTGGTAATACCCTCTTTCAGCTGTTCTCCGTCAAACAAACCTGCTGCGAGCCATCTCGTGGTAAGATGTAGCCTGCGTCGCTCCCTCCCTCTCTGGTGCGCTTCATCATCAGCGACACAATAGTGACACAGGCATCTCATCGGACCGGCTTGGTACAGGATAGGCGGTGGGCGCACAGCGATATGTATGTATGAGTTGCCATTGTCATCACCCTCCAGTCATCCAGAAACTGCCCGCACACGCCAAGAAACTAGATGAAGCGTGGATTCTCTCCATTCCTGAGTCGTGGATCCTATGTAGCCCAGTGGCTACACCGATATATCCTCCACTTACATATCACCTGCATCTTGCGGTGCGGCACATTTGAGCTTATCAGACCAGACAATGACAGACCGCCTTCTGCCCCACGCCCGATGCTCTTCGGCCTATGCTATTTTGATGGCATCATCGCGAATATCGTCAACCCCGTCTCGACCTTGCCATAAGACCGTCCACGGGGAGAGTGAGTGAATGAAAGGGCCAGAGGAGCGTTGCAACTTGCCTCGTCTAAAATCGTTGAAAATTTCCGATCTTGCTGCCGCCAGCCGCCCTGCTGCAACGGCATGCACATACGGGAAACCTGATGGAGCACACCGTCACAGCATTTGCAATACATACCGTATTTCTGATCAGTCAGTCTGGACAAGACACAATTCACGTTGCCCTTGGGCTCGTATGTATGCCAGGCACAACATACACAATAGTGCGTGTACGGAGTATGCCATACCACCCTGCGTTGTGATGCTACTGCAAGACCGGATATCCATTCTCGCTGGGCTCTTCTTACGTTTCAACCTGGACCTCTGACGCCCCAGAACTCGCTTCACGACATCCATTCCCAAAGTCGGGTAACAGTTTCGCCTCGTAGGGATGCTAGGCCCCCGAAACCTGGCAAACGTTTTTGGGGCCGGCCAATCGTACTACAAGCCTTGCAGCTTAGGCAGTGCCCGTATGTGGTAGCAAGCGCGAGGCTGCCGAGAAGCAGGAAATATTGGCATCATCAAACTTGTCCCAAGCACTCCCGCTTTATGGTACTATACCCATCCTTGGAGAAAGAGCATGCGCCAAACCCACTGATGTTTTGAAACCTTCCAGGGCTGTCATATATGTACATACCCTTCTCGGCGCCACTACCGCTGGTCTTAGTAATCAATATGAAGATGCGCCGGCCCAGTGAGGGTGCGGTAACTGCGCATGAACAAGGCGGGGGGGTCTCTGGCTGATCGGGGTCGCCTGTGCAAAGGAGCCGTTCTTCTGAACCGTGCGATTCGGACAATCTCCGTCCAGGTGTGGTGTAGGCAGGGGGGCAACGGCCGCTACGAAGCATTCCAAACGCACTAGGAGAAGGAGCCATGTCATACTAACCCGATCCATCGGTGGTGCTATACTCCAGTTAGCATATGTTTGCGGATCAGGTGCGACGCGACCCCAAGCTTCTGGCCTCCGACTTCCCCCAACAAGAATACATGGTAAACCGGAAATAGATCCTCTAGCCTTCGGATCTATCAGGTCAGTATCTGAACTAGCTTCATGTGATCCGAGAACGCACTTGTCGGCCGACAACTCCGTACTCCGTAAGGTTAAAGGGAAACGAAACCACTGCTTGCCTCAACTACGCCACTGGAGGGGAACAGGCCAACTTCGTGATGGACGGACGCTCTGGTCATGCTGCGGCGCCTGAGTTCGCACGACAGCTCGACGAATAAAACCACTTAAGAGGACCGACGGGCCCCAGATCGTATTTGGAGCAATTGGCAAACGCCTAATGATTGCACATGCACGCCGAGCTCGTCTCGAGACTCTTACGACATTGAGGACACCCTCGGCATCTCGACTAATCACTATCTATCAAGCATCTAATAGTGTCCGGCGCCGTTCGCTGCCCATTGGAGTAGGCAGCCACCACCATCATTATCATATTCGGGGCCGAATGGAAGTCAGCCCACACACCAAAAGGCGAAGAGATGGTGTACGAACACCCACCCAAGCCGGGCTTGCATCAGAAACAATCCTACAACTGTATCACACCACTCGGAGAATAGTAAGGAGAGTAAAGAAGAAATGCTTAATTTATCCGATGCTTAGTATGTAAGGACTATGGTGCGGGAGTCCGTTCTTGGTGTGTTGAGCTGTCCACGTAGGTTAGGTTGATATGTAGCTAAAACGTGACGCAGCCCTTCTATAGCTATCACATCATCATGATCATGCACATCTAGCACAGATAAACCGAGTACATCGAGTAATGTAGTTATCGTTTACGCAGCCGGGCCACAAATGTGTCAGCCTCGCCCGCAGCCCAAACCCGATTCAACTAAAAAGTTGGGCTGTACGTAAGGAGCTGTTATGAGTGCAGCTAAACTCGGTGGTGGCCCAGGGGGTAAGAAGGAGTTTCAATGTAGGCAGCCTCACGTAACAGCCTCGTACTTGGCTAACCTGACACCCAAGGGGTGCGTGCGTGGTCGAGTCGATATGCGACAAATCAATGATTGCCAGCCCCCAAATAGGATTGTATTGGTGAAATCCCCAACCTTCTTGCGTAAGGTGAGGTGGTCCCCTGGGAAGGACCTGTGCACTCCGACGAAAATGCCACCGGGCCAGTATTCTGTTGGCCATCATGACCACCTGGAATAAGGGGTCGGCATCCGCATTCGGCGGGAATGGAACATGTCGTTGGGACCAATATGTTCTATTTTGAATTCCTCCGGGAGATCGAGTCCTAACCGCAACTACGGCAAGTGGATGCGGGCGGGACCAGCAGGAGGAATAGCACGACGCCTCGTAACTTGACCGTCGCTCTGTTGCCTGCCGTGTCATTATTATTATCGCTTCGTGCGTGAAGCATCCGCATGGCCCTCCCTCTCCCAACCGTGAGCGTAAGATACGTGGACAAGCAAACCATGAACTCCGTTCCCTTAATGTAGGTAAACAACAACACGCTTTTTCGTTACTCTTAAAAACACTTTCAGACCGAATAAACCAAGATGCGCCGTCTTGAGTTGGGTTTTTTAGCTGCCAATCATCATGGAGACCTTTTTGTTTGTAGACTTGAGTCAGTATGCGAGAGAGTAAGACAGCGCGATATCAAGAAGTAATACGTACGGCCATGACGACGCAGCATATACTTATGTACGGGCTCAATCGCTCCCCTATTCTCGCGGCTTTCCAGAAGATCCCCATGAACCTGCAAGTGATGCGCAACAAAGTTGCATCCAGTAAGCAATCCATTCTGTTGTAATGTTCGGGGAAAACATATATCCCATTGCGACACGGGGGTTCGCCGCGACCAGCCTGTTTCTGTTCTCTGCTTACCCTTGCTTGTGGTTGTTCATGAAGGTCGGGAAGATGCCGTGCACGTAGGAGCTCGTGCAGATCAGGAGGAGGATGACGAGCAAGAGCGACTGAAAGTTGAATAAGGCCGACTGGAACAGTTTATGTTAGCATAGCCATCATGTGGATTCAGGGAGAGTCGTTCAGCAGTGGTGCTTCATGACAGCATGGGAGGGGAAAGTTGCGCCTACCATCTTGGGAGGGTTGAAGATCGTCGCGTTGCGACAAGTGTGCTTCAACGGGGTTCTGTTCGAGGAGCGACCGGCAGGTTGGTATGTGTGTGTGAGGTAGTCGTAGAGCCTCGTCGGATATAATGTGTATGATGCGATCGTGGACCTTCCTCAAGCTCTAAAGACCAGCTTGCGCTTGCTGGCGATGACGATGGAATTGACATGTGGTAATTACGAAGTTTATCCGGAACTCCTCCCAGCTGGGCTTTCAGCTTTCCAATGGTTGATCTGTCCCGCTATTTTATGCCTGTGCACCCCTCAAGTACCTACTGTACCTATAACTACAGGGAGCTTAGGCGCTACGACACGCGCTTTCTACGTGACCTGGAGTTGAACAGGGTCCATTACTTAATCTCATCATCTCATCATCTACGTACCCTCAACCTCAGCCTTGCGACTACGACGACGTTGACTTTGAAGTCCTGCGACAGCCTTACCACACCCTCCGTCTAGATTCTGCCATATTTGGTGATCTTCTTTTTGTCGCAGACGTCTGAATCAATCACTGCGACTCGGGAAACGATTTTGGACATCAGCAACACCATCTACCGCAACCGCCGTGGTAAACTTCGCCTGCCATCATGGAGCCTCGTGCGCGAGCTGGCAAGAACGTCGGGAAGGAGACGTTTGCGGCTAAGGACCGTAAGCTTGTTTTCCCCAGGTGCTCTACGGCGCACTTCGCACTCACCCTGCGGGTTGTTGTCTAACGCTTGAATACATTTTCTTAGTCTCTGCGCTCATGTACGCCTACGGCGACGTACCCCAACCACTGCCCGACACCGTCCGCGTCATGGACGAGATCATGACCGAGTTCCTCGAGGGTGTCTGCTTCGAGGCCAGCCAGCACGCGCAGTACGCCAGCCGCCAGAAGCTCAAGTTCGACGACTTCGAGTTCTCTCTCCCGCGGAACCCGCAGTACCTTGGCCGCGTGGCCGCCATGGTGGAGAAGAGGAAACATATCAAGGAGATGCGCAGGGCTTTCCAGCCGGACGATGATGCGGTGCTTAAGAGCCAGGGCAAGGACGAGGCGGGCGCGCTCATAGGTGGCCTTGGCAACCAGGCCACGAACGGCGCGGCAGCGTCCGGCTCGCAGGTCCATGGAGACGATGAGCTGTTGGGCCTCGACGACGATGATGAGGATATCATGGATAGTGTCAAGAAAAGCCAAGATGGCCCACGGAAAAAGAGGAAGATTGGGGGCAGTGCAGTCTAAGAAAAATATTATTACGAAAGGGCACGGGATGGGTTCCCGACACTGCAATCACAGCTTCGAAAGACCGGACTAGGTCCTGCAACATATCCTTGGCAGCAAAAATCTCGGGACCCGTCAAACATATTTGCTTGAACCAGTCAACATATTACTTGAGACGACCAGGCGACTTGCGAAACGCCATAGGACAATGCGACTGGCTAACCCGAGCCGCGGTCGGTTTTGAGAACATCATTATTGCGGTGGGATTGACCGGCGATTTGGAAGCTCTACGAAGAAGGTTGGAGAAAGCAGGAGAGGAAGGCGTTTCTCATGGCTTCAGAGGTTGGAGCCCGAGGGCATAATTAGTTTGCTACGGCAGCCTGAATATTTTTGGGGGGCGCAATGCACAGCGACGGCGTTCGGTTTGCGGATATACTACAGGTCACCATGCTAGCTTGCATGTGAATACACGACTTTTCGGCATCCTAAATGATGCATTTTACTTCGAACTCTCCTCTCTTCGAGACAGGCTCATTGGCACATTGCTGGTACTACTCCTGGGACTCGGTGTATCGACCATTGAGTAACACGATCTTCAAAGTTCAGCCTTCCAGCCCTTTGACCCGCGACATCATGTGAAGTTGTTGATGATATGAACATATCAGAACCAAAGCCAGCCTCCATAGCCGCCGTGTGCACCGGTCCAGCCGGGTAGGCCCCTCCCAGCCCATACCGCAGCGGGGCTTCGCCGATTCGCTCGCTAACGGACAAGCGGCAGCTCTAATCCGGCGATATAGGGGATGGATGCAACCAACCACAGGGGCCGGCAATCCTGAATAGGCCAGCCCCACCACTGAGCGTCCTATCAACGAAGAGGGCCTTGCACCCTGGCGGCTCTTATTTGGATCTTCCCATATGATTGCCCGGCTGGCTCGGACTGTGTACCTAAGATGGTAACCCTTTGGAGTCATGTTCATGATGCGTGCAGTTGCTGACATGGAGCTGCATTCCCCAACACTTCTTCCTTCCCCCGTCACGTCCTCCACGTACACTACCCTAACCATTGCTGGCGACGCCTTCGATTAATCTGGATAACCTGGATCCACCTCCTCGCCACTGTTTGCATGCCTGTCTCCAACAGTATCCAGGTTCGGTTACTGGTTAGGTCCCCAACACCAACATCCCGCACCATTCCCCATAGCTAGCCTAACCACAGTAGCACCCACTTCGGCGCCCTTGCAGGTACAAAAATGGCAGAAGAGTGCGATTCTCGCTGGGATAGTTCTCTCGCAGTGATGTCCAGGTCTAGTTGCTCCTGTTCTCTTGCTATTATGCCTTACTTAGATGTTGGAAAGCCGCTGTCTGTGAACTTGCTACAGTGTACTACAAAGTTGGCCCTTTTCGTTCAGGCTTGTTCTACTTATATCACAGGAATCTAGTTTGTCACGCAATACGTAAATATTACATTTGTGCCCTCTCTTTTCGTGGTCGGTACTGCGAATGTCTACAAGCTTCTCCTGAGGGAATTAGACACCGCAGTGTCCAGACAGTCCTCGGCAACGGCCACATTATAGACTCCTGCCCCTGTAAACGTTCGTGTCTTTGCCTACCCGGTCGCCTTCGAACATACCTAATCGTATATACCGCTCCGAGATGCACACCGATGGCCAAGGACGTCGGGGCCGCCCAATAACGACGAGTGGGGCCCCAAGTAACGACAAAGAGAAGGAGCTTTTTGGCCAAGGTGTTTCCACAACAGAAGCACTTTCCGCAGGCCATTTCCTACAAGATGGCCGACTCTCGCCGTTGCCGTTGTCTTCGCTACCGTGGATGAACAACAACGGTATACGATCTCTGTCGCTATCCCCGGCCCCTAGCTCGCAGAGATCCTTGGTCGGGCCCCCAGGATACGCCGCCGCCGCCGGGAAGAACACCGGCAGAGGATGCGGGCCAGCGGCACTCAGAGCCTATATGGCCTCAACGTGGCGGGGCAACCAGGGCCCCATACTCGTCTGCGTGTCACAGTTCTTCGGCGCCCTCATGAGCGCCGTCACGCGCCTGCTCGAGCTCGACGAGGAGACGGGGCCCATGCACCCCATGATGATTCTCTTCTGGCGCATGAGCGCCACGGCCCTCTTCAGCGGGCTCTGGACCTACTACTCAGGACGACGCAGGAGAAGACGCGCACTCCAACTCGGACGTGGAGGCAGCAGCAGCAAGATAGACAGCTGGCAGGATGAAATATTCGGCGTTCGGGCCGTGAGGGGCCTGCTCGTGTTCCGCAGCGTCGCCGGTTTCCTGGGCCTGTACGGTCTGTGGTGACTCCATGACCTACCTGCCGCTCGCCGAGGCCGTCGTCATCTCCTTCCTCGCTCCGACGCTGGCGGGGTACCTGTGCCACGTCTTCCTGCACGACAGGTTCACGCGCTGGGAGCAGTTGGCCTCTTTCCTGGCCCTGGCTGGAGTCGTGTTGATCGTACGTCCGATCTCGTTGTTTGCTGCGACGACCGCAGCGGCGGGGGACCCAAATGCCATCTCAGGGGCCGTCTTGGTGGATGGGTCAGTAGCAGAGGGCGTGCTATTCAGTGGCAACGGCAATGGCACTTCAGCCGCAGCAGGAGGAGGAGCTAGCCCTGTCGCCTCCGCCGCCACCACCACGGAACCCACGCCGGCGGAGCGGCTGATCGCCATCATGGCCGCGCTCATCGGCGTCCTCGGCGGCGCCCTCACCATCGTCACGCTGCGGGAGATCGGGACCCGCGCCCCCACCCTGATTTCGGTCAACTACTTCAGCGTCGGCTGTGTGGTCGTCACGACGGCGGCCCTGGCCTTCGGTCCCGTCCGTGGACCTCGACCAGCCCCACATGCGCTTCGCGCTGCCCGCGACGTGGCGCCAAGCCAGCATGCTGGTGCTCATCAGCGTCTGCGGCTTCGCGACGCAGTTCCTCATGACGAGCGGTATCGCGATGGCGTCGTCGTCCTCGTTCTCGTCTGATGTGGATGACGGCGAGGAAGGAGGAGGGGAAGAAGGAGGAGAAGGGAGGCAGAAGAAGAAGGTGAAAGGGAAAGCCACGGACGCGAACCGCGCTACGGCCATGATCTATACGAATATGCTCTTCTCGGCTGCATTCGATCGCTGGCTCTTCGGGGAAAGCATGGGCTGGGTCACGGTCTCGGGCTGTGCGCTCATCGTGGGCAGTGCTCTTTGGGTCGTCGTCACGAAGAGCAGCGGTGACAAGGAGCAGCATAGAGATGGCGACGGGGAGACAAGGGGGCCGCAGATGCGGGGGTATGACATCGATGCAGTGGAGGAAGGGGTCGTGCTGCTGGAATCGATGGATGGGACTGGATCAGTCGATTCGGACGGTGATGATGATGATCATACTGCTGGCGAGGATCGGGTTGGGAGGCTGTAAGGCTAAATTGGTATAGACATGGCATTTGATTCAATGTACGTGGATTAGAGCGCCAAATTGGTTATTTCTTGTGAGGAGAGGTGTCTAACGGATACATTTACTTAGTCCTTTGTCAACGCTGTGTTCGTCATCTAATCTATAGCTATAGTGGCAGTAGAGTAAGCCCAAACGTGCCCGGTCCCATGACTTCATTTCGGTGTTGGATTAGAGGTGGGATAATCTGGGACGAGATCGCTGGCATCATGATAGTTGGCAGTGAGATAGCTGCTTAGTCTTTACGTTGAATTTACTACAAACGAAGACTACAGCCAAGAGACAAGTCGGAACTTGGAAAAATATATCATGTATGGTGGTGAGCAAACCTTTTGTATTACCGGGTCATGGCCAAACCTGCTATCTTTCGCCTGATATTACCATCTCGCTTGATCGAAAATCATGGTGGACTTCAGGTAGCTAGTCGACTGGCCGACTCTCCCGCAAACCAGAGCCAACAACCGATTAGCACCCGCCGTGCTGAGCATGAGGTCACATATCATTTATTTAGCCGCGCTTTATACGCTAATCCGTGTAGCACTCAGGCCGTGGCCGCTTCTTCTTGTTATGGTCCATTGGGCGGTCCTTGGGATGCACAGCTTCGAACCGGTCCCAGTCAACTTTGTATCTGTTATTGGGGTCGTTCCAGGGCAGCTTTTTAGAGCTGCTGCTGCTGCTGCAGCCGCCGTCCGACTTGACGCCATCAGTCGTAGCAGTGGTGGCGTTGACACTGCTGCTTGCCCTGCTCCCCTCGTGCTGCCGCCCTTTCTGGGAGAACCTGAACTGACCATAGCGTTGCCGTGATGAATGTATGGGTTGTGGTATTGTAGCAAGCGATGGATTGTAGAATGCCACAAGCCTACCTAAAGCTCTGGAGGATAAGACTTAACCGTTATATATATTCTTTCATTGTGAATGAACAATGTTATTCTGGCATAAGTAAAACTAGCAACAAGGTGCTTTTGTTCTTTGTGGCTAGGTGCTCTTATAAAGAAAGCGCTTTCCTTGCAGGCGTTGTTCGTTTACGGAGAAAAGATACTAGCATAGGTATAATTCATTTCTCAGGCTTGCTTGAAGGAGACGGTGTAGACATTATACCTGAGATTAGCTCACACTATGGATATAAGTCTCATGATTACCAACTATAATACTATGTATATGCTTACAGCATACACATCTCGGTCGTTGCTGGAGACGCGAAGAATGGTACAGCAGTGTGAAACGAAGTCGACCAAACTCGCATTCTCTTTCATGTCCCCAGGAGGTATTGGAGTAACCCAATACGATTCATGGTATGAAGAATTCCGTGCAATGAATGCTACTTTATGTTGATAGCAAGATAGACCATACCAATTTGTTTCCCACTGGTTTGTTTGTGTTGTGACATAACTGAAATGCTTTGGGGATGGGTTTCTTCCACAAGGAACCATGGAACCGGCGTGGTGTAAGCGCCACAGGATACTTGATGGATACATGTGGCTTGGCCAACGAACGGCGACAGTGCAAGACTATACAAATATTCGATTAATATCAATGGCAGAAACCAAGGACATGCTGATGCCTGTACAATTAGATGTATGGTTCACTGATACTGCACCCAAGTTACCGATCAGAAAAGGTTAATAGAAATGTTCACTGGTCAGAAACAGTGGGTGCTCGTGTACAACCCGTTAGGTGTACTCCGTAATTCAGAGCCCATTCCTGTAAGTGTGGCGCAAAACCCACCTGAAAGAAAGAGGTACTGAGGTACTAGTGAAACCCGTTGATTGGCGTACGTTACTGAGCGCGACGCCAAAAAAGAAAGTTCACGAGCTTGGGAGCTGCAGCTTCCAGTACATATCCCCAGCCCGCTTAAACTTCACCTGCCGCAATCACCATCACAGCATTCTTCGATCTCCATCCACGGCCCCGAACATCCAGAAAAGCAACCGAAGCACCGCCATTGCAGTTTCGTAACTATCAGCAGAGCAAATACTTGCCAGGTCTTCCGTAGGCTTTGAGCCTCCAGTCCGTCAAGATGGTTCAAATCAGCGAGATCAAGGGCAACAATCGCGAAAACCGCACGGCGGCGCATACACACATCAGAGGTCTTGGGCTGAAGTCAGATGGAACCGCTGAGAAGCAAGCAAGTGGCTTCGTCGGCCAAGCCGGCGCAAGAGAGGTATGGCATTCCCCGATGCGAACGGGGCGGCAGCGGTGGTGCGATACTAACACGTCTTTCATTCACATAGGCTGCCGGTGTAGTTGTCGAGTTGATTCGGGTACAGAAAATGGCAGGACGAGGTGTGTTACTTGCCGGAGGCCCTGGAACCGGAAAGACGGCTGTTGCGCTCGCCCTCAGCCACGAGCTCGGCACCAAGGTACCCTTTTGCCCCATCGTCGGCAGCGAAGTCTATTCGAGCGAGATCAAGAAAACCGAGGTCTTGATGGAGAACTTCCGAAGAGCTATTGGCCTGAAAGTCCGCGAAACAAAGGAGGTCTACGAAGGCGAGGTTACAGAGCTTACACCCGAAGAGGCGGAGAACCCGCTCGGTGGCTACGGCAAGACCATTAGCACCCTGCTGATCGGACTGAAGAGCGCAAAGGGTCAGAAGAAATTGCGATTGGATCCGAGCATATACGAGGCCATCCAGAAGGAGAGAGTCACGGTCGGTGATGTCGTCTACATCGAAGCCAACACAGGTGCCTGCAAGCGTGTGGGACGATCAGACGCATACGCGACCGAGTTCGATCTGGAGGCGGAGGAGTACGTGCCCATTCCCAAGGGCGAGGTGCACAAAAAGAAGGAGATTGTGCAGGATGTGACCCTGCACGACCTCGATGTCGCCAACGCCCGCCCGCAAGGAGGCCAGGACATCATGAGCATGATGGGCCAGCTCATGAAGCCTAAGATGACGGAGATCACCGACAAGCTACGCGGTGAGATCAACAAGGTGGTCAGCAAGTACATTGACCAGGGCGTAGCTGAGCTGGTACCCGGTGTGCTATTCATTGACGAGGTATGTATCCCAAACCAACATGCAAATTCCTTGGGGACCCTTGGCGAGACCGCCGAGCCATTGGACAGGACTGACCGTTGGAAACACAAACAAACTACAGGCCCACATGCTTGACATTGAGTGCTTCACCTATCTCAACAGGGCTCTCGAGTCTTCCATCTCACCCATCGTGGTCCTTGCTTCCAATCGAGGCATGTGCACGATCCGCGGCACGGACGGAATAGTCGCTGCCCATGGCATTCCTCCGGACTTTTTGGCCCGTTTGCTAATTATCCCAACCACGCCGTACGATGCCGATGAGATCAAACGCATTGTGCGCATCCGGGCAACAACCGAGAGTGTGGCCATCTCCGACGCTGCCATTGACAAGCTTGCCGAGCACGGAGTTCGGATTAGTCTGCGATACTGCCTTCAGTTGCTTACCCCTGCAAGGTGGGTCTTTTTACTTGTTCTTTTGTCTATCCAGCTTATCCCTACAAGAGCAAGTATCGGTCTGTGTGAGTGGCAGAGAGAGCTGACATGAAGCAATTAGCATTCTTGCCCGAATCAACGGGCGCAAGGAGATTGATATCAAGGATGTGGCCGAATGCGAGGAGTTGTTCCTCGACGCCCGTCGCAGCGCCAGTCTATTGAGCGGTGAGACAGGACGCGGATTTATTTCATGAATCATGGACAGGTAAAGCGGGAACACCTGAGACAAAAACGGAAGAAGTATCCCGTCATCTGTTGGCCCGGCGAAAGAGAGAGGAAAACCTGCCACATGGATGTAGCGATTCTTGAGGGAGTAATTGGCTGTAGGAACAAAACTAATGGGCGTTGCTTGGAGTCTCAGAAAAATTTGCCCGGTTAATTGGTAGAAGCTGTTGGTGATGTTCGTCGTCGTTGGCGTTTGATAGAATGAACGACTGTGTAACCTGGGGATGGCCGTGGCGTAGCGTTGCTAATTCTATATTTTGGAGCCTCAAGACACTACGAAACTTGGAACCGACGACAACAAGGAATTGAGAAGGCGATGAGACCGTGGCGGCTTATTTGCACGTGATGAAATATTAGAAACAATAACACAGCATGGCATGGCCATTCGGCCGCACGTGGAATTTCTCTGCAGTGTGTCTGCAAAGGGCGTTGTTGCAATGCCAGCAACATTCCAGACGGTACAGGCCGGGCAATGCATTGACTCCGGCATGGTTGCCTGCTATTGAAGTAGTAGGCGCATGGCCACATTTGACTTCCTCCTTTTAAGTACACTGTCCGAATTGTTGGTTGGCTGGATTATCTCGTTTCTGTTATATATCTATCCCCTCTGATGAATGTCTCGCTTGGCTGGCTATGACTGAGATGCGCAACCGCCCATCCCGGAAACGGCATTACAAACGCATACCCCGGGACAAAGAAAATGGATGAGGGGAACATGAGGCGTCTATGTGGCTATTGCCCTATCTGCATCAGCTTGGACGCTCAGTATATTCCCGAGACATGTGCCTGCCCAATCCAGGGCTCTCTGGCGGTTTGGCTTACTCCATTCTGCCACACGCCCCCCTTCTCTTACTTGCTTCCAAGCTTCAGAACATATGACAGATGAGATATGAGAAGAGGAATCGGTATCGGGACTGCAGTCAAGAGAACCGAGTGACGACAGGCTTACAGGCCACATCCATACCCATCCTGCCCCCTTTCGATGTACAGCACATCAATCTCGCCATCCCGCCTCCCGTCAACTTTGACACAGAGGCAATGATGATACAAGGATATGCTCACCATTGTTTTGTGCTCATAGCTTCTCTGTCGCCTCGTCGTGGCCTTTCATCGTCGTCATTTGTTTCTCCGGCCAAGGACAGCAGAGTCGTGGTGGCACATCGTTGTCGGAAAAGAGGTGAAAGAAAGAAAAAAAGACGACACGAAGAGAAAGCCCACTTTCTTCAACTGCCAACACAAAGGAAACAATCCCAACAAGTCCTTAGTCCTCCTCTCTTTCTTCCTTTGGCGCAACTGAAGGAGAGCCCCATCTCCCTCCTCTCTCTCCAAGTCTTCCCGGCTTCATACCGTTCCCAACCCATTACCCACTGCATGCTCTCTTCCCGTGCCCAACCATGATCAATCCATTCTTCTCATACCTGTCTTTTGTTCTGCGGAGGCGTCTCTAATACTGTCGACGCCTTCCCACCCCATCGACCGTTGTGCTATTGCCTAGGTGGTGTCTTTCTTCGTTATCATGCTACTACTCCCTACCCTACCCCTAGGACAACAAGGGACCGCAAGAGAGAAGAAAGAAAGAATAAAATATCTCAAGGGAAGACAATACAATTACTTAAGACATATACACAATAGCACTCCCCTCGCCTTGCTTCTTACTATCTCTGTCTCTCAGTAACAACTACTCCCTTTATCATATGTCAAGTCCATCAATACTGTACCTGGACGGGGATACCTAACCAATCTTACCTTGATCCGAGACTCTTCTTATGACTGGCTGTTCGAGGTCTACCTGCAATCAGAATAACGACGACTACGGCGTGGGTGTGCGTATTGTAAGCAAAAAAAAAAAGGCAAAAATTGGCGGTTTGCAGGCAAAGCGAGACTTGAGAGCGTTAGATGTCTCTCATCCTACTATAATCGGTCCACATCTAGCTGCGGTCTCCCCGTTTGTCAAATCTCCCGCTCTCGCCCTCCCACTTACGAACACTGTCGAGAGGACCGAACGTAATCGGAACACGGGAAACAAGGAGGGAAGAAAACGAGACAGGGTCCTAGCTCAAAGAGAAGGAGCAACTAGCATATGGCAACACCCCCCATCCATCTCCCCTTGCCGATTTGAATCATGGCAGACATGGCCGGCAATAGCTCGACTCACTCTAGCATCGCCACCAACAATACCACCACCACTACGGCAGATCCGCAGCCTCATCACCAGCAGCATCTACTTCACCCATCACCTGGTCCCTATACCAATAACGCCAATAATGATGATGGCCTGGTCTCCTCCAGTGGTGATCCTTCCTCACTAACAAGGCCGATGAACCAACCTGCCATGGCCACATCTAGAATCGGCCTTGGCTTTCCTCCACATCCTCCTTTGCTTTTACCACCACCACAATCACAACAGCAGAGTCGCTACGAAGAGACCAACCCTCATCAACAACAGAAAAGACCATTGCCAACACCTCTTCACATACCATCAGCACCAGCTTCGGCACCCCCTCATCCTCCTTACCTTCCACACTACTCCTCAACGCCTGCAAACGACTTCAACGACAATAGTACCAGTATTGGTAGAAGGCCAGCCGCCGAGGAGAACAACAATAACAACGAGGACGGTTCAGCCTCCCCACTTTCGACAGCGACGGCGAAACCGGGCCTTCGCAAGAGGGCCGCGAGCATAGATATCCACGAAGCCAACAAGCACCCGCGGCTCCAGGACCTGGGCCTCTATACACCGGCGACGGGGCGATCTCTGGCGACGCCGCTGGACCTTGGCGGCGGACCGCGAGACTTGATCTGTTTGTGTACAAAGGCGCCGAAAGTTCCTCGCCCTCGAAACGGTAAGCCGGACTTTTCTCTCTATTTTTCCTTTCTCTTCTGGATTTTCGATTTTCTCTTTCTCTACAAACCGCCCCCTTTTTTGACTTGACTTCGTTTTTCTTCTTCTTTTCATTCGCTCCTTTCTGCGTGTTCCATCAGGGTCCAGACGTTTACATGGTCACGCGATTGGGAAGACAGTGAGTACTGAACGATTGTTCCTTGTCAATTGATCAACAAAAATGATACACTTTGTCCTACCAAAAGGAAGCTCCCGATGTCCTGAGATGGCCACCGCTCCTTGG
Source organism: Apiospora phragmitis (assembly GCF_038363925.1). Lineage (NCBI taxonomy): Eukaryota > Fungi > Ascomycota > Sordariomycetes > Amphisphaeriales > Apiosporaceae > Apiospora > Apiospora phragmitis. The sequence continues at coordinate 2,862,897 of NW_027117400.1, read as the reverse complement.
CTAGACTCTTTGTGGATTGCCACTTGTATGTAGCAAAGGAGAAGGATCACGAAGGATTCTTGAAAGGGACTAAGACTTCTTAGTCGGCTCAAAAGAATTCCATTCTTTCGGTCTTTCATCATATACCCCCAGCCCCTATTCACTTTTGTTGATAGTGTTCAGCTCATGTCTCAGACCTTGGGGGTCAAGTTCCCAGAGCTCTCTTGAACGACAAAATTGATGAAAATTGATGAAAAACTTGTTTTACTAACCTATTTGTTTTAAAAACAGCATTCATCCTCTACCGTCAACACTACCAAGCCATCGTAGCAGCCAGAAATCCCGGACTTGCAAACCCAGATATCTCCAAGCTGATCGGGGAGCAGTGGCGCGAGCAGCCGGAGGAAGTTAAGGACTCGTGGAAGCGGCTCGCCGAAGAGGAAAAGATCAGGCACCAGCGCCAGTATCCGGACTACCGGTACCAGCCGCGACGGGGCGGGAAGAACCAGAACAACGCGAACAGCGCCGCAAATAAGGTCACATCGACAGGGGAAGATCCCAGTCGCTGCAATAAGTGCGGAGGTCGGTGCATCGCGACGCCACGGACACCGTCCACGCCGTTTGCCGCGGCCGCACCACCACCACCGCTGCCGCTATCTGCGGCCCATACACCATCAATGGCAGGGGGCCCCCACGGTCACATGCCGGCGTACATGACGCCCAACCCGCGCGTCATCGAGACGGATCACTTGATGCGCCGGGGCAGCACCGCGAGCATGATTTCGGTCGACAGCCATGGGCACCGCTATACGCAGCCGCACTTGCGGGAGATTGAAGAGGATTACGCCATGATGTCCATGTCGCCCACGCACGCAGACGCCGTGGCGAAACGGAGACGCGTGAACGGAGGGGGCGCGTACATGCCGGGGTCGCCGCCGATGGGCTATGCACCGTATCCGGGAGCAGGCGATCCGAGGTACCCACAACAAACAGGACACGGGCAACTAAACCACCGGCCTCCTTTCAGTGGCGGTATCGGACCGCCGCCAGGGTCGTATCAGGGAATGGGGCCGGGGCGAACCGTTTGCCTCGACCTCCAACGAGTGGCATGGGAGGCGGCGTGCCACAGACGCCATACCGATCAACCAACGGTATGGTGGAGATGCAGCCGCCCCCTCGCCCTTCCATATCGTACCCAGGACCAGTACAAACTCCATCGCGGCCGGGTGGTGGATTGGACGAGTCGCTGAGGTTGCCGCCATTGCAGACACAGCTACCGAACTCGCCGAACATGAACTCAACTGGAGAGAACGCTGCCGGTAGTGCCCACCCAAATGCCGTGACCGGTTTAGGCATAATGCAGAATGGCATGCCTCAGCACCCCACGCAACAGCAACCACAGCATCAGCAAGTAGCGCGGCAAAGCCAGCAGACAATGCAGCAGCAGCAGCATCACCAACCCCATAGCTCAACTCCGCCGCCACCGCGCTGGATACATAGTTTTCTGCTGAAGCTGAATATGCTGCGTGCCATCAGCCCACCCCTCAGATCGCCTGTACCAGGCGCGCCGCCGTTTGAAACGCGAGGGCCCATCATTGCTATTGAGGGGGCCTCGGATGCTCCTGGAGTGCTGAAGGAAGTCTCTGCCGTGGTGGAGCAGGCGCTGAGCATCTCTGGCGTGTGCGTTGTGAGAACATGGGATGGCCCAGGCATAGATGAAAGCCATAGAGAATCGAAAAGCCTCGGATCTTCTTCCCCAGACCAGGAAAGGGATGGCAGTAATGTTGGAGAGACCCGCTCTGTGCAAGATAGCAGCAGCCACCCCCTGCCAACCCAATGGCGAATTACATCGGCCAGATGCTGAAATGGCATCGCACGTCTGAGGAGCTGATCAAGTTCATTACCACAAACCCAACAGCAAACTCTTCCTCCTCAGATAGCAGCGGCACCGCAGCTGCTGCCAATCCCGAGCCCTCATCCATCCCAGCCACCACCCCGAATACTGACAACAGAGTTCCCGTCGCGGTCCTCGGCGCGGGCTACTCCCTGACCCAGAGCGACCACTACGCCGCCACCCTGCCCATGAAGGACGCGTACCAGACGGAGGACCACTGGAAATGGGTGGCGACGCTGTGGCGCGGCATCGTCGGCCCGGACTTGACCATCTTCGTCAAGCTGTGCTCGGCCGACGAGGTCCGCGGCAACAACTGCGTCGAGTTCGTCAACCCGGCCGTCGTGGTGCTGCGCGTGCTCGGACCCCCCGCAGTCGCAGTCGCGGCGGCGGCGGCGCCGCCCTCATCATCATCGTCTGATGCCCCGGCTACGGCGCCGGCAGCATCGGGTATGCATGTGGACGAAAGACTGGAGCGTCGATTGGGATTCGAGATTATGGAGTGGGTGCGGAGTGGCAGTTTTAGAGCGGCTGGGACGGGGGGTGGTGCTAAGAGACCCGCGTCTGGGTGAGTTCTTGTGTAAACAGGGAGGTTGAGGATTGTAGTGATGATAAGGGAAGTATTTGGAAAATGTTGTTTTTTATTGGGTTGAGCTTGAAGCAGGTCTGCAGATAAATTGATGGGATGTAGGTAGTAAAATACAAGGCCAAAGCTGTTGCATAGTACGTAGCACGCATTGTAGTAGTGCAAACTCAGAATATACCTACATAGTACCTACATACCTTTAATGTGTGTACCGTAAAATCTTCGGGCCTGGAATGAGGTGCGGAGGTTAGACTATGAGAAATCTGGCTGGCGTCACTTAACGTTTTCTGAGGCTCAAATGAACGGGCAGGATGTCGGTGGTAGTCAACTGCGCCGGAGAATACCAGGTCTTAGATGGTTTGGCTGCCTATAGTTTGATATTTTCGTATATGACGAGAGGTGAACATATTTCAATTATGAACTCGTTGTTTAGGAGCAACTGTTCGGAATCTTAAGGGTTGTCGTCGTGGTTGAATCCCATGAACTGGGATTTGGGGTTATTATTGTCATACAGTGTTTAAGCACAGTATAAACTTTCTTAAGCCACATCAAACACTGTATGACCCTGGAGCTCCAGCCCGCGAACCCCTGGCTGGAGCTTCCCTCCAATTCAAACAAAGACGCGTATCAATTCCGGGGGAGTGCAACATCCACATCTTCCACATACCACAGCAACAAACCCGATCCCGCCAAGTCGCACTGGCGACCATGTGCATATAAGCTCCGACCAGTGCAAGTTCGTACGGCGGAGGAACCGATGATTGGATACCACCGCTACAACGACGACAACCATGTCCGGCATTAAAGTCGGCCAGATCATCGAGTTGACCGACGGTCGCAAGGCCACCGTTCGCTTCGTGGGCCAGACGCACTTCGCAACCGGTGACTGGGTCGGCGTCGAGCTCGAGGACGATGGCGGCAAGAACGATGGCTCCGTCCAGGGGAGCGCTATTTCGACTGCGAGATGGGCAGAGGCATGTTCGTGCGGCCGGTCACCATCTCGGTCATACAACAGCCCGCACCACCACCGGCGCAGCGCCCGAAACCAGCATCGCGCCCGAATAGTATGACGGCCGCGAAGGGAACAAGGAGGCCCAGCTCCGTCGCAGATCCGCAGATGACCAGGAGGATCAGTCTGAATGCTCCCAGTCCGAGCCCGGTCAATCGAACACGCCGCCCATCAAGCCTTGTCAGGGTTCGTAATCATCTTCTCGAGATTACTCATATTCCACGATCGAGAAAAGCAACTGACACTGTGTGTAATACCAATAGTCACCTACAAGGTCACCGACGAAACAGCTCGGGACAAACCCCATAGCGAGCGCCACGAATTCGCGAACCGGCACCCCTTCTAATTCACGAGTCTCCTCCGTTGGCACGCGACCAACTCGTGGGTCGACGGTTAGCTCCTCAAGAACATCCATGGCGCCCCCGGCTTTGCCCCCGCTTCGAGGCACCAGGCAAGCATCTACATCATCTGCTACAGCTAGAGGCGGGGGAGTCGCAAGAACAGCAAGCGGCCGTTCTTCTACTGCTACTCGAGGAGGTCGCGGAGGACTCTCGCGCCCCGCAGGAGGGCGCGTCCTATCCGGCGACTCGTTGTCTGGGAATGAGGGCGGTTTCGGGAAAGGATCAGATATGAGCTCGCCTCTTAAGAGCGACGGCGAGCAAGGGATCAGCCCCGTACAGTCTCGGACCCAGGCTCTGGAGAAGCTGACCGGCCCCGCCGGCTCAAAAACGACCACCCCTGGAAGCACTACGCCCGCTTCTCGGACGGCCAGTGGCGCTGTTCGTCCAGCTGCGAACAATGCACTGGCGAGAGAGAATGAGGACCTGAAAACGAAGCTCAAGGTGCTGGAGCGGAAACGACTGGAAGACAAGGAGAAGCTGAAAGAGCTGGAGAGGATCCAAGAGCAGCACGACAAGTTCGCCAACATCAACAAGAAAATCGAAGGGAAGTTCCAGACTACAGCGCAGGAAAACTCTAGCCTACGGAAACAACTCAAGGAGGCCGAGGACAGACTTGGGAGCATTGAAACACTACAGGCTGAATATGACTCGATTTTGGAGTTGGCGACCCTGGATCGGGAAATGGCTCAAGAGGAAGCTGAAGTATTCAAGGCTGAATTAGATGCCCTCAAGCTGAAGGCTGAGGAATTAGAGCTTGATAACGAGATCCTGCGAGATGAGAAGGCAGAATACGAGAAGGGCACAAGTGCCGAAGACCGACAAAGCACCAATTGGATCCAACTGGAGAGGCAGAATGAGCGTTTGAAGGAGGCCCTCATCCGATTCCGAGACCTCAAGGAGGAGGAAGATGAGAAGTCAAAAGAGCTGCTCAAGGCCCTACAGAGCGACTTGACTGATTTCGAGGCAATCAGAGAACAATACGTCATTGCTAAGGAGAAGTTGGTTGAAGCTGAGATGCGTGTCGAGGATCTGAAGGAACAGCTTGACAATGCCGATGCCGCCGAGGAAATGATCGAGAAACTCTCCTCAGACCTCTACACGCAAGGCGAGCACGTCAAGGAGCTAAATGCAACCATCGAAGAGCTGGAAGAGTTGAGGGAGATCAACGACGAGTTGGAGGCCAACCACGTTCAAAACGAGAAGGAGATGCAGAAGGAGATGGACTTCAAAGACACCGTCATTGCTGAGCAAGCTCGGAGAATGGGCCAGCAAGATGACAACATTGAGGATATGGAGTATACCCTTTCAAGATTCCGAGAACTGGTTATGAGCTTGCAGACGGACCTTGAAGACATGCGCGCGTCGCATGCCGTGAACGAGGTCGAATCCGAGCAGCTTAACAGCAAGTCGAGACAGATGATGGACCTCAACCTCAAGCTACAGATCTCGGCCGCTAAGACTCAGGTCAAGACTATCGATTTGGAGTTGCAGAAAATGGATGCCCAAGAAGCGCAGCAGCACTTGCAGATTGTCAAGCTGTTCTTGCCGGAGACCTACGATGCGGACAAGAACTCGGTACTTGCACTCTTGCGATTCCGACGACTTGCTTTCAAGGCCAACCTTCTCCACGGCTTCATTAAGGACCGTGTCGGCGGACAGGCGCATCTGGGTCACGAAGATGATGTCTTTGCTGGCTGTGATGCCCTGGACAAACTTGTCTGGGTATCGTCGATGTGCGACCGTTTCGTCAACGCCATCAGCCACTGCACGCTGGAAGAATTTGCCAAGTACGATGGTGCCTTGTTCGAGCTAGAGCCTGTCGAGAGAGCGCTGAACGGCTGGATTGATGGCTTGCGGCGCGACGAGCTTAAGGAGAAGCAATGCGCCAGCGAATTGTCTCGCACTATTGCCCTCATGACTCATCTTGGCGAGGTTCACATCTCCGATGGGCTGGAAGCTTCGCGGACAATGTTCAGATGAGGACTGTGATGATGCAGAGCCATCTGGATTCAGCCGCCGCCACGTTTGCGGTCGTCAAGGACTTCGTGCAGCGTGTTGTCCCCGCCAGTGGGGAGGACGACGAGCTTGCACAGCATTTCTCCCGCAAGGTAGAGGCCGTTGTAAGCCAGACCCGAAGTGCCAAGGTCATTGTCGGGAAGGCTGTGCGGTCATTGGAAGACCTCAAGGCGAGACATCTGTCGCTCACGACAGACACTGGCGAGGTCTTCGAGCAGTGTGAGGCTGCTACTCAAGAACTCGCGGACATGTCACGCAAGATCGGTTTGGACCTGCATACTCTCACCTCTGAGGAAGGCCGCACTGAGCCTCTCTCGTACTCTGATATCTCGAGCACCGTCCATCGCACTGTCATGACGGCGTACTCTTCCAGCGAGACGGACCTCTTCTCGACATACCTGTCCAAGCTGCGCACACTCACAAGCCAGATCGCCGATCTTGCTGCTGTCTGTGCGGATCTTTCTCAGACTCAGGAGTTCGACCGCAGCCAAGAACCTTGGATCGTCCGTGCTCAAGAGCTCAAGGCTCTCAAGACCATTCCTGTCGATGCCGAGGAGGAATTGCGTCAACTCAAGGAGTCATACAACGACCTCCGACGTGCTGTCGCTGTGCGTGATGAGATCCTTAGCACCTCTAACCTGCGCATCGAGACTCTTGAGGCGCGCATGCGTGACGCCAACGCCAAGGCGGCTCGTATGACGGAACTCGAGACGCAGATCTTGGATGCCCAGACCAGCATGTCGAAGCTTAAGGAGGACATCGAGAAGCAAGACCGCGAGCTCAAGACGCTCGAGACGGACCGCGACAAGTGGAAGAAGGTGGCCGGCGACTCGCAGGCCTTCACCGAAGCCGGCAGCGCGGCCGGAGGCGCGGGCCCCAACAGCAAGGCCGGCCAGGAGCGCGCCGTCGCCACGGCCCGCGAGATGGACGTGCTCCGCAACGAGATCGCCTCCCTCCAGGCCGCGGTGCGCTACCTGCGCGAGGACAACCGCCGCGCCCGCGCCGCGGACCAGCTGCACCAGCACAACTGGCTCGCCGAGCCGCTGCTCCCGAGCAAGCCCTCGCCCGCAGAGCAGCGCCGCCAGCTCGTTGCGGCCGAGTCGCGCGACGTCCTGGCCGAGCTGCTCAAGATGGCCGGCTCAACGGCCGCGGTCTACGACCTCAAGACGCTGCCCGAGTCGCGCCTGGCCGCCTGGCGGCCCGCCCGCGCGTCGCCGCAGTACCACGCCGCGCGCCGCGCCGAGGACTGGGCCGCGTGGAAAGGCTGGCGCGACGACGTGCTCGACAAGGCCCGCACGGTCGTGGCGGTCGAGAAGTCGACAGCCGCTGGCGCAGCCGCGCGCGAGGAGCGGGACATCAAGCGGCGGGTGGCTGCGCGGCTGCGGATCCGCATGCCGGGCGCCGATGGGAAGATGGTGCCGGGAGTTGGGGGCGAGGTCTGGATTGCGGGCTCAAGGGGAGTGGGAGGGTGTTTTGGGAAGGTCGAGGCATGAAAACTTTTATGTTCTTATGGGAAAGAGTTGTACGAGTTTTATAACGAAGGGAAGAGCGAAAACATGGGCACCAAGCAGAAAGCATGGGCTTATTGATTGATACCCAGACCGATTCCATATCATTTGTAGCTGTATCACTAATACACACATAACACAAACATTTTATTTACTTCACGCTGATCGTCTGTCATGCCCAAGAACCAGGGAGTAACAGAACATGTGTATTGATTGGGTTCAGCCTATGCATCTCAGCTTGACCTCGTTTCCGAAGGTTATGGTATCGTAATGCCATAGGTGGAGCTCTCTCTAACAAAGCGTCTAGCCATGTCTATGATGGGTGGGCCATCTTCGATCCGAAGGCAAGGCAGGAGTCGAAGCGAGGCAAGTATGCGTAACGCTCTAGGGGTGCAGCTTGGAGGGTTCTCTCAGGCCTTTCCCTTGCCCTTCTTAGCCTTCTTGCCGCCGCCAGCACCGCCAGCACCGCCAGCTGGCTCGCTCGGACCGGCACCTCCTCCCAAACCCTGCAGCATGCTCATCATGTCACCCATGCCACCCATACCGCCACCTGCGCCTCCGCCACCTGGCATACCGGGCATACCGGGCATTCCTGGCATACCACCGCCCATGCCGCCCATCTCCTTCATCATGTCGCGCAGAGCGTTCTCGCTGACACCGCCGCCCGTCATGGCCGCGCTGTAGGCGGGTACGAGCTCGTTGACCTTCCAGCCGCGCGGGACGGGGGGCTTGGGCCAGGGCTTGCCGTCCTCGGGCATGCCGGGCAGGCCGGGGATGCGGACGCGGCGGAGAGCCTCGCTGTCGCCCGTGGTGGGGCCGCGGTCCTTCATCCACTTGGCGATGAGGACGTAGAGGTGGTGCTTGTTCTTGATGCTCTTGTTGGTGTTCTTCTCGGCGTCGTTGAGGGGCGGGACGCGCACGCGGCCCGGGTTCGCCCAGTCCTGCGGGTGCAGCTTGTGCGCCTCGAAGACGGGCTGCAGGCGCAGCGCGGCGCAGGCGTTGGCGATCTCGCGCGCCAGCGGGTTCGCCATGGCCAGGCTCGCGGGGACGCGGCGGCCCTCGGCCCGCGTCCGCGAGGCGTCGAAGTAGATCGGGTAGATGCACTGGTAGTGGGCGATGTCCTGGGGCGTGATGGACTGCTGCTGCGTGCCGGGGAAGGAGACGGGCGAGGGGACAGGGTTGTAGAGCTGCGGCTGCTGCTGCTGCTGCTGGGGTGCGGTCTTGGGCACGATCTGACGCATGATGTCGGAGTCGGCAAAGTCCTCAATGTCTCCCTCGGAGGGGTCCGACGCAGCATCGTCGCTGTCGGAGACTTCTTCTATGCGCGCGTGAGACATGGCGGCGGTGCGTATATTGACAAGGGTTGGTGTGGTGGTGGGTGAGGTTGCGTTCACGATGGGTGGGTTAGTGGGAGATGCTTGCGGTCGAGCTGTCCAGTTCAATTGCCCCTCAAGCCTCAATCAATGCAAGGCTCTCCATCTCTCTCTCTCAGCTTCAGCTGCAGCTGCAGTGTCAGTGTGGGGTGGGTGGCATTGGACTTTGGTGGGGTACGTAACGGGTGGTAATCGATAAGCCAGCAGGTGGGTACTAATTCAGGGGGTGGTTTAGTGACAGGTACCTAAATAATACCGCTAAGTGCTGCCCCCCCTAACACGAAGCGCGACGAGCTGAATAAGTGAACTCAGATACCCGACAGTAGCTGCATCGTTAGGTTAACGGCATGTATCATCAATGCTTGCCCGTTCGACAACCGACGGCCTCTTCGAACGATGCCCGTACGGCCTCGTATCTTCGGCCTTCCAATATTCACCGCTTCATTCAAGTCAATGGTGTGACGCCGTGACAGAATGGCTACAATTTCGGTTAATGCACAGATGTTAGATGTCGAGCTCATTTCCCATCAAATAGAACCCATTTCTAGCCCACTTAGCGGATGGGCCTTGCCATGCCTGCTGCCTGCCCTTCTCCTAATCCAATCCCACTGCATATGGACATGGCTCATTTCCATCACGTTCACTCATCGTCACCAACTCGGTTTTCCCTTGGCTTGTCGAGCATATCGTGTCGACCTGTTCAGAGAGCATGGCTGCCGCTACTTTTGACCGGGCTTCTGACGTGCCTCTGACACCATACTCCCCGTACAGAGATGACTTCGATACGAGTGAACATGATAGGCGTGGCGACACAAAGGACATCTCTGGCGACCCCGAGGCGGGCGGAATCGGCAGGAGAACAAACAGCGCCAACCCCCTCGGACGATTCGTGAATGCTCTTCTCATCATCTTTTTCTGCTTCATCGGAGTCTATGGCCTTCTGAAAGCCATCCAGTGCTATAACACGGCCGATACCACGGTGACACAGGGGCCCGTCAAAGGTATCGACTGGGGGTTGGACTTCCCGCAGCACTATCCTCTACTAGCACAAAATGGGAGCCCGGAAGGGTGCCGGGCAGCATGGGACTCTCTGTCCTCCATAAACTGCCACGAAAAGATATTCACCCACGACTGGGACAATGCTACCCATGAGCTGGTGCAATACCTTCCAGACCTATGCCGACCTGGCTGCCGGAAAGAGCTGGTCGAAGCGACTGAGCTGATTACGAAAGAATGCTCCGCTGCAGTGTTCGACACCAAGGACTACAACGGAACATTCGACACTAATTCGTCTGGTCGAGGTCCGGCAGAGGCTCTTCAGATCCTCCTTCGTCGCAACTCCCACACTTGCAGACCAAGTGAGCATAGTCGGTATGACTATTGCATGGAAGAGATGATACAGAGATGGGAAATCTATGATGGTGAGAACCATACGAGTCTGGACGGTCTTTCTAGCTTCATGGCCGGTGGGGGAGGAGGGCGGAACCGGAACTGCGACTCCTGCACTTTGGACTGGCTGGAAAACACACTGAACGAATGGAAACCGTCTCAGGTGCTGAGCCCTGACACACACGTCCCCGTCTCGCTTCCCGAACACCTCCGTCGTGTAGAGCAGGCAGGTCAAACTTGCCAAAAGGATGCTTGGGAGAAGATCTGGGGTGATGCGATCCGGAGGTACACCGAGGAGGGAAGTTTGTCACCTGACTGGCGAAACTTGCCGTCGGGCGATTACGGCTGGACAGTCAGAAATGGTCTTGTCTCGCCCGCAGACGGACCACGCCCCGCCATCCACAAAGCCTTGGAATCCATAAGTACCAAGGGACAACCATCGCCCCAGAGCCCCATGGACGATGCATACAAATGCCTGTCAGCCCTCGAAAACCAGGTCGCGACTCTCCCCTGCGACATACACTTGAGCAAATCCCAGTTGGACTCTATCCTTGAGCCTCGAAACCCACTGTTCGATTCGTACTGCAGGCAAGAATGCACAGATGAGATTGTGCGCCGTCAGAACAACCTTGATTCCTGCCGCGTCAAGAATATGGAAAAGAATGCGGTCGTTGGTCCTCTTTTTACTGCTTATGAGGAGGCCGAGGAAAGGAGAAGGGATATATGCCGAAAGCCCGCAGTCGAAGACACTTCCTGTGCCCCCATCTTCGTCAAGCTTCATCACCCCGAATGGGCTTTTGATACCCGCCTCACAATCTCTTCCTTGGAGCCGCTGCTTGGTGAGCTTGAGCGCCAACCTATCCCGATAATTGCGCCGTCGGCAGCTGGGAAAAGTGCCCCTAAGCTATCGCCAGATAGTGATGCGCCACTGTGGGACCAAATCGCCGGCGCACATGATGCTATCAGAACGGGCATATGCTCTCGCTGTGTATGGGAGACGGTGGTTGGCAACGGCACCATCTCGAGCGCAAAGCACAGCCTCGAAGGCGTCGATGATGTCGATGCCTATCTTGGTTTTGCGGACCGTATGTACAAAGCCTGCACAGCTCGAGGTGCCGACTGGCTTGGCGGGCTTCCGTACGGCGGCGATGATGCCGTATGGCGGATCCAGGACGTGGACGGGTCGGTGTCACGACTGATTGTGGATGACTCCAGTAGTCCCTCCAACCGGGGGGTATGGATTCAGGCTTACGAAAACACCAGTCTTGTCAAGATCCGCAAACATACATACGGAAGCATTTGGCACCTTCGTGCCGCCGGACGCCAGGTCAAGGCTGAGAAGCAGGGCAACCTGACGCAGTTCCTGGCAGAGGAGTCGAAACACCGGGAAGAGGAGGACGCCAAAGTCTGGCGCCACGGCGATGCCAAGTTCCAATCCTGGGAATGGCTCAAGCCCGAGGACCGTCAGTAACTTACCTGCCCTCCTGCCAATTTGGGGCTGCGAATTGCTATTCTAAACGATGTTGAGTTATATGAGTCCGAGGTTACGCAGTTAGGAGGGAGACGGCCAATCGAAGTATAAGAAATTTAAAAAAGGGAAAAAAAGAAGTGACCGCAGAGGGAGTTGAACCCTCTTGCCTTTAAGTATAATATAATAATGATACTACCGCGAGGCTATACCGACCCGGTTAAGGGAGAAATGTGTTGACAGTATATAAACCCTCGCAAGTGGGATGGCAAGTGAAGTTTGGTGTGTGGCGAGACTGGGTGTTGACGAACTCAAACCTCGTACCGGTCCCAACCCCAGAGCGAAGCCAAACTGATTTAATATTGTCGTTCATATTATAATTGTAATTGTGGACTTCACGGACAGGTTATAGCAACACACGATTGGTTCCCTTTGCAACAACCCCAGGAGAGAGGACCACGTCACATCAAATCTGAGTCGAACTAATACTTGCACAGGTTCATCTTGGCCACGCTTGGATCATGATCCGAAACCATCTCGTCATACGCGATCCACGCGTTGACGTGAATGTGCTCGAACTGGGGCTTCGTCTTCGCCAACGCGGGGCTCACTTTGTAACATCGGGTAACGTTAGGAATGCGCTCCTTCTTCTCGGGGATGAGAAGGTCACGGCGGAAGTATTTAACTACTCACCGAACATGTGGTCGAGCTCCTAGGTATTCATATCGTACAGGTAGCTGTAGCGTTCGAGGACGTCGATGCCGGCTACAACATCGAGATCTTCCATACGGGAACGCGACTCGAACTCGGTGATGGGCTTGACAAACGGATACTCGTTGAAGTCGCCTGACGAGATGATGTGGGCCTCCGGGTCCTCAGCCAGAATGGCCGCAATGAAGTCCTGAAATAAGGGGCGTATTAGCTGGGTCGTCTCAAAAACTGCAGGGGTGTGGACGTTCGAGCACACGCCGTCGCTGGTCAGCGAGGTCGGGGGTGGCAGCGTAGGCTCCTGGGAGCTGAGCACCGTGATTTTGGTCATCGGCAGGATTCTGTAGAAGCCGAACGCTTGGTACACCACGCCCGTGATGTCTTCGAGCATGTCTCCCAGCTTGGTATCGGTGGGGTTGTTGGATCCATCCAGGGTGTGCCGATGACGATCCCCTCGGGGTTGCTATCTATGAGTTTAATCAGCTCTCTACTGCTAGGTATCCTTGTTGATGAGACGTACCCTTGGGCGTGACGGTCAACCCTCCACGGCCATTCTCGCCCGATGTCACCCAATCGCAACCCAAGTATCGCCGTAATTGTTCGGCCTGCCAATAGCTCGTGGGCTCTTGACTGTTACCAATTGGCCCGACAGGCTCTCCCAGAAGTCCAGGCCGTACTCCTCCGGCTCCAAGATGGGGTTCACCACCGAGACAAGACTCTTGTTGTTCGGGACCGCAAAGACGTCGCCTTCGTCAAGGCTTGTATACTGAACGGTTGGCGGGCTGTACGTATCTTTGCCTATGATTTTTGGCGCGACTTGCTTGCCATGTTCCAAGATGGCTTCGACCTTCGGTGAAGTGATCTCGGTCAGGTACAAGTAATCCTTGTTCGACCTATACTCGCTGACTGTACCACTCAGCACGATGACATCTCCCGTACTGATGGACGCGTTCTGGGCGAGTGCGGAACCGTATATGTAGACGGCGTCCGAGACGCGCCTCTCGCAGCCCTTTATGACGGATCGGAGCCAGAGACCGTCAGGGCCCTTTGCCGTAACCACGCCCGTCACATTGGAGACGTCTTGTCCATTGTAGGGCGACAAGAACCGGTCGCCGTTGATCTCCCCGATGGTGAGCGCCGAAGCACCGGCGACGAAGGTGGTGGTTAGCCACGATAACAGAGAACTTCCCTTCATGGTGGCTCGATGTTACGTGCCTCCGGCGAACTGGTCTTGTGGGCAACGCGAGTATCAAGCTGGGTTGACAAGACATTGATATTTGTACAACTCGCTGCAGGTTCTCATCGAACCCTAGCATGCATTGGCTTGCCATTTCCGTATCTTCGGCATGCGGAGATGAAAAGTGGACGGTCCGTTCGCCAAGACAATGACGACCAATGGGCTCCATAGGCCAGCGACCGATCTAGGCAATCTGGCATGCGAAGACGAATGAGGCAGCTGGGCTGGGTGAGGCATCTCGCATGTAACCAGTCAAATTGGCCAGCTCCTGGCACGTTTCTCAACATGCTCGGAAATCGAAGGTCCCCGGGACAGCTGAACCCTGGGGGGCACTTCCTGTTGGTTGCTTTTCGAGCCTGGGCTTATCTTGGCGACTAGCTTGGAAACAGTGCCATTGGGGTTGTTCCTGGGAATATACCCTTGGGCCGATCTTCCAGGGTTGCATTGGTTGCTAAAGTGCATGTGCAACAAGTGCGAAACCGGGATACCGCTGATTCATGATCATCATTGCGGCGACAGACCGTTATCATACACAAGTGTGTTGCCCAGAGAAGCTCAATGGGCCGATTTCAACTGGATTCGTAGAAGGATCTATAAGTATGGCTGCAAGATGTCTGAAATCGAATGGGGCAAAAGCATCGGCAGGATTGGGAGATAACTTCAATATGCCAGAGAATGTCCATTTGGGGCAGCCCGACGAGCTGGGCAATATAGCGTGCAATGTCGAAGGTGTAGGTGAAGACGACTGGTACGTTTATAGATCCTGGGATCGCGGCCGCTCTATGGGGTATGTCGACCGCGAACGTCAATGGAGGCATGTACGACTTGATCCGGGGCATCTGTGAATGGCTATCCATTCGACAGACTTGGCGTCAAGCGCCGCGAGCACTGAGAGTTTGCCCGGAGCAAGGCAGAAACACGAGCACGCCCTAGCCACTACAGTTGTCTCCTCGCCAAAGCGGTGTGTAGTCATCAATGTGGATGAGATACATACTCTTTCTTCCCAGCTCAGGCCCCGAATAAGAAAAAGACCTCTAGTATCTACCCTGAAACTGTATACGACGCAGGCTCGACGTTTTTATGCACTTTCTGCCACATATGCAGTATCCCCCGTATGCAGTTTCAGGGGTAGATATGCATCTCGAGTGAGTATGATCACATGGTGCTGGTCTGTAGCGACCAGGGCCTCGACGATGGCGAATCTCAGCTTAGTATTGCCTCCTGCAACTCCAATGACTGTCATGGTAGTGATGTGCACCCCGAGGATAATTGCGAATATGCTAATATGTTGTGTAGTATAAACGTGGAATAGAATGCCTGACCTTTGTTTCTATCCATCTGTTTGCAGGCGAGACTAAGACTACTTATATATATGTACGTAATTTCATCCAATTTGTACTCAAGTTTGTGTTCGTATCAGTCGAAATCAGAGATATCCGATGATAATCGGTTCCGGCGTTGTAAACGATGTTGCTCAGCAAGCCTTTTAACTATGGAGACATACCCAGCCAGTTAGCCACACGAACCAAAATACAAACCAGAATGAACGGAACCAAGATGCTTTTTTATGTATCTTCATATATATAAAAGCTGTTTTGAAAGTGTCTGAGACATGGCCCCAGGCAACATCATCATGATGAGGGCTTCTTTGGTTGTCAGGGGCTCCTGAGGCATGAAACAGGGGGATTTCGAAGCAACCTTACCAATAAGAATCCTGCCGCAAACAGCGGCCTGGCTATTCCTGATGCAAAACTCAAGTATTAAGGTTGATTTCTTTCCTCGGAAGATCCCAGGTATTGGAGTCCCTGCCTAAGCCATAAGGTGGTGTGGCTATCCGGCCAGCCGTTGTTGGGCTTTATGTAAGCATTTCGAGTTCCTAAGCCTATTACTAGGCACAAATGAGGTCTCAAAATGGTGTAGAAATGACTTGGGGCTTCTGAGATCTAAACTTTATTTACTTTACGTCGAGATATAGCTAATTATTTAGTAAACCCATTCCTCGTTCATGGGAAACTTCCCAGAAAGCAACTGCATATCCAGCTAAACATCTCAGCATCACTACAGAGTCTGGGTGATACAGCAACCTCTCTTATATTTCCATGCCGTTTATCATCACAGTCCAAGGCTCAACAATACAGGTTCGCCATCTCGCCACAGGGGCTCGTCGTTCAGGGTCAAGTCAACGCCAGCCGACAAACTCCCTGACTCAATCGCACAATCATATCAACATGGTCTACAAGATGAACTTCCACGTCAACGGTGGCTGCCGACACAACGGCCAAGGCCACGGCGCCATGGGCGCCGCCGCCGCCGTCTGGAACGGCCGCCGGGTCCACACCCACCGAACCCTCATGCTCCCTTCCCTCTCCTCCTACGACCTGGAGCCCATCAACCAGCGCGCCGAGCTCACCGCCGTCATCATGGCGCTTCTTTGGGCGCTGGAGCGCTACGAGCAGCTGGACGGGCGCCCCCGCGCGCGCGTCCGCATCTACTCGGACTCGCGGTACGCCGTCGACTGCATGACCACGTGGGTCTGGAAGTGGGCCAGCAACGGCTGGCTGAACGCCCGGGGCCGCGAGGTCGCCAACCGGGACCTGATCGAGCAGGCGTCGATGCTGGACGACCAGGTCCGGGAGCTCGGATCGCTTCGCTACGTCTGGATTCCCCGGACCAGAACCAGCTTGCTGACGGATATTGCAACGAGACGTTGGACGAGATGGAGGGATCCCCCTGAGATAATGCAATGATGGGAAGTATTTACGAACCACAACGAGCTTTAGAGAAGATATGGATGATCGACATGGACAGTGGTGCTTGGGTGGCTTACCCCTGAATCTGATGTATCTCGGTATCTCAATTTCATTTGCATGGAACTTGGAGAAAAGCTAGAGAGCGATGTTAATTAACATAGATTGCAGTATGTACCTGAGGTCTTTACTTGTTCGTGGTCAACGCATCCGTTCCAGAATTGGTGCTTCGCCGGTGGAGTCCAGACCCCTGACAAGTAAGCAACTCGACCGAACGATTAATTTGCGACTCCGACATGCGGATGCAATCCGTCGGCCGAAAGTCTTGCCGTGTATTCGTACATACTACGGAGCGATGTGTGCTCTGTTCCAGCGTCGCGGGCTTACGCATTCGTCCACGTGTACTTTTACCAGCAACATTACCAAGCAGTATTTTGAAAGATTTCGGTATTCCAGGAAGCTGAAATTGGTTCTTTCACGTTTATTATTCACTCAATTGTTTCGAAAGGGTTTTGGTGAAACAAGAAGGAAAATGACGAGCGACCAGGACGATCGAATTACCATCAATACGCCCAACGACGGACCCATAGAGGTTGTCTTTGGCGAATCATCCCCGGAGCAGCAAGTGGAATGCTTCAAACAGGCAGGCCGCACGTTCGTGCGTTCGGCCCCGGAAGATCTATGGGTCGCGGCTGAAGAACAGCTGGCCCAATTGCCGCTCCTGCGTGCGAAGGGGTGCCGGCACTGGTGTCTCTATAGAGCAGATACGCCCAATGAGATTATATCTTCTCTGCGGACGATCCGACGTGAAGTGCTCATCCGAGACAGCCAGGGGGTACGACAGGAGACTGGCTACGACATCTGTATGGTAGCTACCGACGCGAAGTACCATGGCCACGGCCTCGCCTCGTTTCTCACGCGCAAAGTCGGGGAATGGGCGGACGGACCCGGCGCCGCGCCTGTTACAACCCTGTACACCAGCGTCGGCCCCTTCTACGTGAAGCTCGGCTGGGATTTGCTGCCTGCGCCGCAGGTGAGCTTCGAGCTGCCGCTTGGCGTGAGCAGAGACGCTTTACAGCGCAAGCGCGAAAAAGGCCAATCGCTGCAGACTCGCCTGGTCGGACCGGACGAAATGCCCGATCTGTGCAACCGCGACATCTCGCAGCTGCGCTCCCAGGTCGAGGCTTACGATCTCACTCCGAATACGTCCCTCGTGAGGACTTTGCCAATCCCAGAGCAGCTAGAATGGTACCAGGAGATGGCCAAGCTTCAAAGCCTCAACTGGTGCGATGGGCGGGAGGTCAAGGCCGTAGGGGCTGTATGCGAGGAGGCCAACACATGGATACTGTGGTATCAGGACCTTAGCCGCAAGGAACTGAAGATTACGCGGGTTAAGCCTGGGTATGGAAATCCTGACTTGACTAAGCAGGCACTGGTGCAGCTCCTGGTCCGCGCGATGGAGGAGGCCCTCTCGTGGGAAGGGCTGTTAGCGAAGATTGTGATTTGGGACCCGAGTTCCGAGGTGCATGGAGCGCTGCAGGTGCTTGGGAAAGAGCTGGGGTTTACGACCAAGAGCGAAATGCGTGACGGTGTCAACCAGACATCGATTCGCTGGGCAAATGCCGAGAACAGGCAAACGATATTCTGGCCGAATGAGTACTACGCGTGCAACTGATTTGCTTCACCGTCTATGTAGGTACTTAGAAAGGAAGGATCGCAGTGGTAACTGCAAAGATGATTAATATGATGATCTATCCCCTTGAACGCTGAATTACTGTGCCACCCCCCCCCCCCCCGGTTTGACCGTACTGTACGGCCCAGGGATGATTTAGTACGATCGGCACGCCGTTTTTGAACGTCCGATGTGAAAATCGCGCTGTTTGATTGGATAGAATTGACCCTGTACCGGTTTGCACGGCCTTGCCGATCTGTGTACAGGTCTAATTGCACCGGGGGAGGAATTCAGCGTTCAAGGGGAGAGAAGAAAATGAGGTGTATGTATGCTCCGTAAGAAGTAGAGAGAGGTAGGGATGCTATTATGCTATTACCCCACGTTGTGGAGGAGTGGGGCATACCAATTGTGCAGCTACCTACAGTACTGCCGATCTTTTTTTGAACTTGCGAAATTTCTATCTCGACATACAGACCTCCGTTCTGATATTTCGGTCACCAGCGCAATAATGCATTCGCTGGTAGAACCCAACGCCTGGGTGGCCATCAAGCTGCCCTCGGAAAATCTGAGAGTGCTCCAGCTCACGCCAAACACGTAAGACTTCTCCAGACTGCCATTGCCGCCCACCCCACCACTGACCTTGCTTCTGCCCCAGGACCATTTCCCTCGGCAAGTATGGATCTTTCCCAAGCAACCTGATCATCCACCGGCCATACCATATCACGTACGAATTGGAAGACAAGAAGGACGACGAAACCTTCAATCGCCTGCGCATCGTGCCCGCCTCGGAGCTGTACAGCGACATCCTGTCCTCGAGCTCCTTCCTGTCCCCCGACTCGGCCAGCCCCGGCCACGAGGGCGACGACGCCGACGATGTGATCCCCACGGGCGTCGAGTACGCGCTCGTCGACGCCGACTCGGGCGCCGTCGTCGCCAAGACGGATCGTGCCGAGCTGGACGCCGAGGCGCGCCAGAGCCTGACCATGGAGCAGATCGAGGAGCTCAAGAAGGACGTGACCGACGCCGGCCGCGACATCATCACCAAGCTCATGCTGTCCCACACCGCCATCAGCCAGAAAACCGAGTACTCGCTCGCCAAGTACAAGCTGCTCAAGACGAAAAAGTACATCCGCCGGTTCTGCGTGCTGCCCCCTCGACGTGTCGATGCTGGACTACTGGTTGCTGGAGGAGAAGGACCCGGCCAAGATCATGGATCTGCGCGAGGAGATGATTGGCCTCCTGGGATGCTGGGCAAATGTGCACTTTGGCGGCGAGTCGCGATGTCTTAGCGAGGAAGAGCAGGAAATGGCCGCGAACGGCGTGGATTCCGTTACTAAACCCGAGGACTCCACGGGCCGTTGGTTGGTTGTGGATGATACAGGAGGCTTACTTGTGGCGGCCATGGCCGAGCGCATGGGTGTTTTGTATCCTCCCGAAAAGGATGAAGATGGCATCAACCCTCCACAAAAGCGACGGAGAGACTCAGAAAGCCAGGCAGAGCCCGCCGGAGGCGAAGGAGACAGTGAAGCACAGGCTCCATCAGCAGAGCAGACGCAACCACCGTCAGCGGGCGGCGAAAACCCAGGCCAAGAACACGTCGTCACGAAACGCGTCAAGTACCCGACAGGAGACCCAAGACATAAGGACGACATGGCCGTTCCCTATGCGAATTGCAACACAATGACGCTTCTACACCACAACTCACAGCCTAACCTCAGCTTCCTCCGCTACTACGACTTCGACAACACGAACCCAACGCAGAGTCTAACACACCCGCTCGCACGACATCTGATGACATTGTCCTGGCTACAATTGCTGGATCCCTCGGCTGATTCGACATACGCAAACGAACCACCGACTGTCAATCCCGACGAACTGAAGTCCTGGAAGGCTAACCGCCGGGGCAACTATCACCGGAAGCGACGCAGATGGGCCCGTATCCGCCACGTAGTCGACCGCACCCGGAGCGGCGGGTTCTCGGGCCTCGTGGTGGCCAGCACCATGGATCCCACGTCCATCATGCGTCACGCCGTCCCCCTCTTGGCCGGAGGTGCGCCGATCGCCATCTACTCGCAGACGCCGGAACCGCTCACCGCCCTAATGGATTGCTATAGTGTAGCACGACGGGCGGCCTGGATATCTGACCCACCTGAGAAAGCCATCGGCAAGACCACCGAAGAGCTGGAGCAGTGGGCCGGCACCGATGAGTTCCCTTTGAACCCATCCTTGGTCCTCGGAGCCGCGATGCAGACGAGTAGGGTACGCAAGTGGCAGGTATTGCCTGGACGGACACACCCCCTGATGACGAGTAAAGGCGGCGCCGAGGGTTACATCTTCACGGCTTGGCGGGTGAAGCCTGCAGAGGGCCGGGTGGAGGCGAGAGGAAAAGGCAGGACAAAGAAGGGAAAGTCCGGGCGATAGGATTAGTTGAAAGAAATGAACAGAACATGATGAGGCATGATGAAGATGGGTGAATGGGATCAGGCCGAGCCGTCCAAACCTTGGCTTTGGATCTGTACATAGATCATAAATCATGATACCCCTCAACAGAGCCTTGCCAGCATTGTACGAAATACAGATTGTTGACCTTCATCTGGGAGGTGTTAATTGTGATTTGATGTATGCCTTGACAATCTAACATTGGTACGCTGCTGCTGCTGCTGCTCTACAAGCTCTTTCCCATGAACTTCCTCTTGGTAAAGCTCAACCACCACTTGCTTGGCTTTCCGTCCCCGCCTTCTTCGTATACTCTTGCTAATAACCGGGTAGCCAGCTCTTGTCGCACCTGTGAGAGATATTGCCGCAGCTGTTCGGCATCCTGACGGTCCCGCGGGGCTTCGTACATCTGGTTGGTTGTTAGTTTCCCAACGTTATAGCCTTATATTTCTTTCCTTCCATATCCCCCCCTTTCTTTTCTAGCCCCATCGGCCTCGACTGCAGTCACAGTGATACACACTCCCACGCATATACACCCAGAGAGGAATATCAGCCATAACTCACCTGGTTCAGTGGGAAGCCCGGGTCGCCAGGGATGGAGAAGTTGAGGTCGAGGGCCGTGTTGAAGACCTCCTTGGTGGCGTCGCGGACGCCGTGCTGGGGGCGGATCTTGCCGAGGCACTCGCTGACGTAGAGGATGCCGTAGATGAGCAGGCGGTCGGCGGGGCCCTGGATCTCGAAGTTGCGGAAGAAGGTGTTGGCGCGGAACAGCGAGAGCACCTCGTCGAGGATGTCGTACGAGTCGGCGTCCGGGTCGGGCGACTCGTGGGGCGCGAGCGGCGGGTTGGGGAACGGCAGCGTGTAGGCCGGCCCGCGCGTCTTGGTCCGCAGCGGCAGCAGCGGCACGTTGCCGATCAGGCGCGGCGGGTTTGGATCCTCGTTGAACATGGAGTTGTAGGCCTGGTGACGATGCCGCCCGTCAGGGGGAGGAGTTAGCCATAGCTGGTTGCTGGTGGTGGTTGCATCGGTATCGGGAGGGGGAAGAGCGTAATTGAGGCCGTGCAGGGGGAACTGTTGTAGTGTGCATGCAAACTTACCGGCATCTTGGACGAGATGTCACCGAAATCGTCGGCGATGCTCAAGCTTGTACAATTGCTAATGTTGAGGTTATCGTAGTGTACCGTGATGGAGCTCCGGTGCTGCCTCGTCTTGCTGGGGGCTGCTACTCGTTCAGTGGAGGGGCTCCTTGCTTGCTTGACCAAGGCTGACGTCTGGTCCACACAGGCACTGCACAGGCCGCCTAACAGGAGCAGCGATTCGGGGGTGGGAGATTGTTAGTGAGAGACGTCACTTCCCTGTTCGGCTATTTCCCGGCTCAGTCTGACTCACCGCCACGTTAGGTACTTGCAGGATGTACCTCGCTGACTAAGACTTGAGCAGAATTCATTAGGCAGCCACACATGGATGGATGGGGCTTGTCGCTGCCAGTCAGATTCGGACACACCAACTTCTGGTCATGGGTCGCTAACAGGAAAGCCGGTTTTATGCGGCCAGGCGGGCTCCGTGGATGTGGCACCAAGTGTGTGTGAGGTATTGATTTGTGTTCCGGCTGTCTCTCGCTCCTTGCATCCGTCACCGTCTCTCGTCTCGTCCCCCCCTTCCCCCCCCCATCCCGGACTGGAGCCTAACACGTACCAACTTCCAAGTACTTTGTACCTTTTCAAATTGCAAAAGCTGTAACGTGATCTGGCGATTTAGCGCGAATCGACCACAAGCAGCGACACGCCCTCTTTTGTGTGTATATTTGGCCACCCCTCGTCGCGCCCACATCCACCTTCTCCATTTGGTTTCTTTTTACCGCTCTGGTTGATCTGCGTCTCGAACTCGTCGCATTCAACACCAACACACACCCAATTCACCATCAAGTCTTTACTGCCAGTCTCCAAGATATCTTATCTTAACGCGCATCATTCTTTTATTATCTCGACCGACTACGAAAAAGATACTTGTCACGGCCTGCGCGAGTCAACTCCAGGCCCTTGCAGTCCAAGCGCGTCATAGCATTCTGATTGTCGCAGCTACAAGGGGTGTGCTTGTCCACAAACACCAATCAGGCGGTCAATTTGGTTTCTTTTTTTGCGCAATAGTCACAAAGAAGGACTAGTAAGTACATCATTTGCATTCTTTCTTCTTGTCAGATGTTCTCCAAGCCTGTCCTCCAATATTATTCAAGGTCCTGACTATTATAGATACCCGTCGCGTTCTACCCATTCAACCTAGGACAAAGTTTCTATACAGATGGCAACAGTAACCATGAACACCATAATAGATACGAAACGGTCGCGCAAGGTGCGCAGAAAACACACAACTCCCGAAGTCGGCTCGCTTTGGGACGTTCTTCACGATTACCAGGGCACTTCCCTCTTCGTGCTTCCAATCTGCTGGACCGATCTCCACCCGAAGCTGTTGAACTGTCGCTTCCAGCAGTTATCGCCACAGAAGACCCCAACGCCTACGTCGTCGCATTCACCACGAAGATCACCGCACACTTCTCCCACGATTGTCGCTCTCGGCAGGGACCTGGACACATTAACATGCACCGAGACACCGCGCAACATGTTGACCAAGAACCGCGCCCTTCGAAATGTCATGTCCACCTTATTCCCAACCCATCTTTCGAAACCTAAGACGTGCGCAGAGTTGGACTTGCGATTTGGTGACCGTTTCTACCCCAAGGCTGTACGTTGTCAAGCTCTCTGGAGGCACCCGGATGCTGCCATGTCGTTCGATTCAGCTACAACATGGGCATCAACCCGATCGGCCAGTCAGTTGATCTCATCTATGCACGTCAACATCGCGAGCGACGCGCCAGTGCTGGCATATGTCAGCCGAAGCAACCTCGATCACATTCGCAAAAACTGCTTTCGCATAGCCCCAGGGCCTAATCGATCATACAATGGCCCGGTACATCGGCTACAGATGTTGCGCTCCAAGAACCTGATACCGAGTAATCTGGACGAGGACCAATATTTTGTTGCCGTCATCATCGCCATGGCTCAACAAGCAGCATACGCAGATGGTCCTCGGGGTGCGAATATCTCGCCCAGAGACGTCAGGGTCCGCCTAATGACAACTTCTGAGGAAGATGATGCTTTCATCGTCTACACGGCAACAGTCCCAGCGGCTTCTCTGATGATGTTCCACGAACCGCACAAGGCACCGGTGGGCGATGCGCAGATCAAGATTGACTACGCCCGCGTTCCGATATGGCCTGTCATGGGTCTTAAGGAGCGACTTGGGCAGGTCCTCGGTCGGGACGTTGTGGGTCATTTCGACGAGCATAATATGGAGATGTTTGAAGAAGAGACTCCTGCACCTATTCCCGAGTCTGTGTCGCCAAAGCGTAGACGCGATGTCTTGACAGAGGTTCTCAACGCGAGCTTCTCCGAGGACCGCGACTCGAGTCGCGACGGAAATATTGGCAAGAGGAGGTGTCTTGAGGAAGGTAGGGTTGGCGTTGTCCGATAACCCATGCGCGTTTGGATTGCTTTGCAGAGTTGCGTGCTTTGAGGGAATTGGTTGCTGAATCTTGGGTTAACAGGTGGTGGTGGTGAGCTTAAGGATACTCCAGCAGTGGTGTTGGCTCGCAGCGCGGCTTGGCGCGAGTTTGCGAGGAATGCTGGGAACGAAGAGAACGACAAATTATGAGGGATGGGGTCATCTGTTGATTTTTCTCAACTAGATAAACGGAGGGCATCGATCAGGCAAAGAGTCTCACGGCCTCTGGATTTTGCGGTTTAATGGGTTTTGACGCGGGCGACACGAAAGAAAACATTGGGCGTTGATCTGCAGGGCATTGTACCGGAGTCAATGCCGAATAGGTGTATATGCGTGGATGCGCAACACGACTGGCATACTTTGATAGTCGCTTTAGCACTCACATCGGTATTGAGAGCATGGATTATGACGACAGGGAAATAGGGACAACATCATTTCGAGATTGGCATGGAAGAAGCCAGCGATATTTTTGGTTCGACAAGAGAAGACTTTCAACGTACATAAGTTTGGTGTTTTCGAGGGGCTTGCCACTCAGCACGAGCTTGCAGGTGTAGCTTTAATCCCTCAGATAGACTCGTGTACCATGAGGGAATGATTAATGAAAAAGAGCTTATAAAACATGTTCACCTTACCGCGTTTTTTATTCTATGCCGATGCCAGTTCTCATAGTCACTGTTTAAGCGTAATCAGGGATATTGAGTTATTGTGTCGCATTATAAAGCATGTATTGATTCATGATGACTAAAGACTACATTTAAAAGAAGAAGCAGAGATTGGTATAGGGGTATAGACAGAGTAGCCAACCAACGCCTTGATCCCATGAAACCCTCAAATGAGGCCGGAACACGAACACCTAGAATACGTAAATGCGTAAATGGCCACGAGGGGCAGAGAGGAGTCAAGAAGACGAAAGTCGTCTGTTCGAGGGTTGTTGTTGTTTGTTGAAGACAAAGAAGAAGGATTTAAAAGTCAGAAACGATTGTGTTTTTCGTCGTCGTCGTCCACCGGTTCGTTCCTCCAAGCCAACCCATCCATCACTTCTTCGTCTCTCCCGCCGTAGATAGAGGGAATCCCGGCAACGAGCGCACGCTGATCTCCCGCGAGTGACAGATCTAGTGCTTCTCCCCATTGGGGGCCGTGGACGTTCTTGCCGCCGCCGTTGCTCATCTCGCCGGCCATGCGGCCGAACTGCCACTCGGGCAGCGTGATGCCCGTCTGCTCGTTTATGGTCGTCATGAGTGGCGGCAGCATCTGGTAGACGTTGCGCATGGTCGTGGCGCTGTCCCTCTGCGCGGGGTCGCCACCGGCGCCGGCGTCGGCGCCCGTGTTCCAGACGCTGATCTTGGGCTGGAGGCCGCGGATGGCCTCGGCGTTGGCCTTGGCCAGCTCCACGTACGTGCCCTTCTCGATCATCATGTACGACAGCAGGCCCTGGGGCCCGCCGAAGGCGTGTGACATCTTGGCGTAGGCCTCGGCCTTGGCAACCATACCCTCGGCTTCCTTGAGCTCCTTTTGGAGTTTTGCATCGGCGTTGGTGATGGCGGCGTGCGACCAGGCCTCGGCGTCAGTCCTGGTCTTGTAGGCGCCCGCGTCCATGGTGCGCATCGACTTGTCGTACGAGGCCTTGGCGTCGGCCGTCACCTGGTACGCTTTGGCGTCGGCGGCTTGCTGGGCCGACTCGCGCTGGATGGATGCCTTCACGACGTCGGTGGCGCGGAGGCGCTCGAGCTCGGCGGCGGCGCGCTTGACCTCGACCTCGCGCTTGAGGTCTTCGTCGCGGGATTGCGTGGCGCGGGTGGCCTCGATCCTGGAGATCTCGACGTCGCGGTCCAACAGCGTCTTCTTCGTCTCGAGGTTGGCGAGGGCATTAGCTCGCTCGACGTCCCGGTCTGTCTTGGCCACCGCCGTCTCGGCATTGATCTTGGCGATGTCGCGCTCTTGCTGACCGTGGCGCTGGGCCTCTCCAACGTTACCGCGGAGCTGGGCGTCGGCCACGTCAATGCGGGCCTGGTTGGTCGCGCCTTCGTGCGCCTTCTGGGAGAGCGACTGGAAGTAGTTGGAGTGCTCGGCGTCCTTGAGCTCCTTGACGTTGGCGTTGTAGATTTTCAGGCCGAACTGGTCCAGCTCCACCTGAATATTACGGAAGATGCGGCGCTTGAACTCCTCACGCTCCGTGAAGATCTCCTCCATGGTCATGCTCGAGACGAGGACCCGTGTCTCGCCCTCGATGATGCCCTTCACGATCTGGTTCAGCCCATTGGTGCTCTGGGTCTTCTTATCGGGGGCTTCCGCGTCCGAAAGAAGCATGGCGTACTTCATCAAGGCATCGCCCTTGTCCTCATCGTGGACGGGGTTATGTCCATCATTGTTGTCCGCTGGGGGAGCAACTTTCTTGTGGTGCCCTTTGGCGTTGGCGCCGCGGCTGTTGACGTCTGGGCCAACAGTGAAGACGACAGGGGAGGAGGAACTGGAGTTTCTCCTTCGTCATGGGGCTGGACGCTGAAGCGTCGGCACCGCTGGAAGGGCCAAACCCAGGCTGCCTTGGAGATGAGGACGTTGGAGACGCCCATGCCAGTAATGGCAAGGTACTCATCGGGGGCGGCGATTCTGTAAGACATCTTGGCGGATAATGAATATTTGGATAGGGTATATTGATTTGACAGATACTGCTTCGATAATTACCAGCACACCACTGAGATATGTACAGACTGTGATGGTGTTAGAAGATATTCGTCCTGGTGGGAGCGGGGATGTTGCAGGTTAAATAGGCGCCTAGTAAGCAAATGGAGATTGCAAGTAATCAACTTACGATTATTTGCCTTCGGGAAAGAACAATAAGTTTGGCAATTGTGAGAAGGTTTGCGGTCTACCAGTTTCGTAAAGTGGCTTGGCTGTCGTACAAACAAAGAGCGGCACCCGGTGCTGGAACAAAGTGCCGGGAAAGAGCAGGTTGTATGTGATGTAAGTACGTATGATGTAGCCACTGACTACATGTGTACTGTTAATGTTGTGTTGGTTACTCGCCGTCGTGATTCTCTCGTCACGAGTCTGGTTTCCATTGATATTACGATATGCTCTGGTGGGAATGCAGAAAGGGAACTGGATTGCAGCCGACTTATATATCCGACACAACGCCAACATCGACATGTCCAGCCAACCATTGCGCCCCCCCTCGTTGATACGCCTAGTTCCTGAAAGACAGGCCATATGGATAAACATCTGGCCTATTGGACGAAGTATCGAAAATCATATTTCAGCCTCACCCGGACTTGGGGCTATGCTGTGGTCACAAGGCTCTCTCAGAATGCCTGCCTGATTGTGTTGACTTTTGATATTGAATTTGCTGTTCCGGATTGCCCCGTTCTTTCCGTCTGGAGACCTTCTAGCGATGAGATCTTCCCCACTATTCCCCACCGGACCCTGCAGCTGCAGCTGGGACCCACTTCGATACTAACAACTTTGGTATTGGTATTTCCCTCGTTCCATGGGTAACACGGCAGCCGCCAACTGCACCGAAGCTTTCAACAGGCCTTTCTCCAGCTGCATTCTACTCAGGCAGCTGAGATGTTCAATATTGAGAATACCTAACACTGATCAATGTGTTTCTTTATCTGGTCTATACATCATGTAGATGAAAGTCAATTCCTTCGTTTAAAGAGGCACTGCAATCTTGCCACATACGTTCGTTGTTGTAGGGCATCTAGTCAGCATCGTATCAGGTCATGTTATTCATTTCTGCCCAACCATCAATATCAGGAATCGCTTCCTGCCTTGCATCAATGCCATGGCAAGTGGCATCGCTTCGGTCGTCGCTTCCCGGCGAAGTTGATCTTGGGTCAGCTCGGCCCCACATCAAGTACGGCGTAGCTATCTCCAACTCGTACGGTCTGTGGCATGGTCGGAGGAACTCTCCCCACTGGGCGAAGCAAGCGAGCTCGGCGATCCGGACCTGCCAACTCTGCATAGGCGACTTAGCAGATCGATACGATTGATTGTGGTGAATTTCGCATAAGATGGGAATGCTACATACTCCGGGCATACTCTCCGCCAGTTCCTGCCTCCACTGCTGTGCCTGCAGGCTTACTATGCACTACTTTATCTGACATTCTCCGATGCGAGATAAGCCACACCTCAAGGTTGACTTGAATCCGGACGCTCCTGCTGGGGAACAAAGCCTCGGTACCGTGTGGGGTGCCCGGTCGACGGCCAAGACTCGCCAGTAGGCACAGCCACCAACCGAGAGTCCTAATGCGGCCGATGATAAGAATCGAGAGTCCTAATGCGGCCGATGATAAGAATCGAGAGTCCAGCTTCCCTCTGATTGGTTTATTACCCGGCTATGCGGCTTGTCTGATTGCTTTTAGTTTGCACGTGGTTTACAAGAAGGCAAACTGGTAGGCAGATACACAAACTTCCTGCGATATTGCTCACCTCTACTACAAGTACTTGCGCGTTGTGCGTCAAAGCAACAGTTTCAACGACCTGAACTATCCCCAGAAGCCGGCTTTCCCAGAGGAACGACGTCACCAGCTCCAGGCCTACTTATTGCGTTTCGGTCATTCCGTGGCTGTACTTGAACCTCCGATCCGGCACCAACACCGATAAGGTAGCTGCAAACAGCGCATCTGCGTGTGTTTCTGGAAGGTCACATGAGTTGTTCGTTATCGTACCTTTATGGAGGAACTACTAAATTCCAGATCAGAAATATTCTCGAAGGCACAATAATCTTCTGAGCTCTCTCGAGGTGGCGTTATCCCCGTTGCTCCGGTGCGACGAGAAAATTCTCTAATACGTTGATCTGCCGCCTCATCGTTGCGATCATCGAAGGACTTTTTTAACTTAGCTAATTAAAATTTGTCCACGGAAATTGCCCAGCTTCTTGTTTCTGGCCGTTGGAGTCGTGTTTACACCCTTTGGAGCAGCATGGCGAAGCAACTTACCACGGGGAAGAGGAACTACCACCTCCCTACTCTGCTACTCCTGGCGAAAGCCTCACACCATCTAGACAGGCTGATCCCACTTCCTGGGCGTCGGAACTGCATGCACATCTCATCGCAGTCCCAGACCGCATTCGACAAAACCGTCAACTACGAGATCTGCAGCAAGTTGAGACTGATGCATGGCTGGCGGATCATATAAACCAAAAGACCCTAGAATGCCTCGATAAGTTGGGAGAACAGAGCTTCACACCCTTCGTAGCAGTCCTGGCCATTGTACCCGCGCCCGCAGTGCCTGAAACGGCCACCTGGGGCGAGACGGACGAATTGAAGCGCCGCGGCGAGATAGGCCGTCTGGTGCCAGTAGAAACTCAACCAAGATGAAAATGAAAAAGGCGGAGATCGCAAGAATCCAGATATGTTCAAGTCTACAGAATCAGCAGATCAGTCTTGGGCTGAAGGTGGCGAGTTTGATGACTGGGGACGGTTTGAGGCATTCTCGTCGCCTGACAACACCAGCTTTCGGTTTCAGGACGAGGGCATGGCACGCCGCCTTGCGTCTTATATCGAGCTGCCAGAAGGTCTCAGAGTCACACAAGCGGAGCCCACGAGCTCCGTACAGCAAGCTGTAGAACACCAGATCCCGGCCCAGAAGAAAGCAGAGGCTGGGGCTGGGGCTCCGGAAGACGCAAGAATAACGCGAGCACAGAGATGATCACATCTACACATTCTGCGGCATCGCCGGTGGAAGGAGGACCAAGAGGCACTGTAGCTGGGGGCGACGTAGCGGGCGCGACAGGACCTGTCTTCTACAGGCCGCGCCGTGAAGCCGCTAAAATGGATGTCACAGCAGAGAAGGTGGCTTTCAGGTGCAAGAGCCCGATGGGTCTTCTTGAAAGTCTGAGTGGGTGGGCAATCATTGTTAAAGTGAAGGTAGCCTAGGGAATTGATGTCATAGCCAAGCTTCACAGGTGACCGACGTATCAGTACTGTGGACAGCCGGTACTACCCAATCCGCACAGATTGCATAGGGGATCTTCGCAATCCTGTTGCTCGCTATTGAAGCACATCTCCCATTCCAGACAGGTTGATGTGCAAGAGCCATTAGTACATCCACATTCAGACGCGACCCCGAATTCTCCACCGTTGAGGTCGTTGAGCTCCAACATACAATACATAGGCAAATCTGGGTTGAGACGGATTAGCTGCGTCGGTATTAAAGCCATAACCTTTTACAAGCCATGAAATGAGTCTTACTATTGGAGAAGAGTGCTCGAGATGAACCACCGCTGGGGACGAGGCCAATGGAGAAGCTGTTTGCCAAGCACGCTTCCTGGGAGTTCAAGTTGGAGATGTAAGGGGAAGGGAATTTCGACTCGTTCAAGTCTGTGCCGTTGCAAACACATTGGCCGTGGTCCCAGACTTCGTAGTTGACGGTGACATATAGCCCTGCTTAATCGTCGTCGCGCAAGGTATAATACATCCATGCCCTCATACAATCCTCGACAGGGGCGGAAGTGCAGGCAAAGATGGCCAAAATAGAGATCGCGGACTGCGTTCGTTAGGGGCGATGATGACGTTAATGGCCATGGCCAAGCTGGACTGGGGGTTTAGAAAGATATGTACGTAGGGCACCTGGCTCATGGACCTGCTACTTGTAAATGAGGACTGATATTCCCCTTGAGCGTCATTCAGTCCACAGGCGCTCCCCTACACCCCGTAGACCGGTCTCATCATTAATGAATCAATGTTCCACGATGTTGGCATATTAGGCATCCAAATGACACGCAAACTTGGACACCTGTTGTGATGTTTGCGAAAAGCAAACGACGGGTGTTGCCGCATTCGAATAGAACACGACGGCTCGCCTGTTATCGAGAGATTATGTGTACGACCAAGATGCCAGCACATTTCTCTGAAATGTAATATGAAGTAACAGGAAAGGAGGTTTGTGCGACATGATAGATGTCATGGCGCCGCGACTCAGGTTCTGGTCCAGCCACCATCTGCACCTGTTGTGTCTTCCCGCTACTGAGCACGGCGCTGCCGGCCGCCTCTACGCATGATTTGCTCCTGATGAGTTGGACACCGATGTACCCCAAAACCGGCGGAAGGCGCGCCACTACACGCAAGGATAGGTCACGTCAACACGCTCCCGCTCGGCGTACAGACCTTGGGGGCATCGTCGCTGAGCTCGGCACCGCCTTCTCCAGCGACCGATTCACCCAGTATCGCGTCGCCTTGGGCATAAGCCTTTCGGGCACTGCACGAAGTGAGCGCGATACTGCTGCTCAATCCCCAATATCCCTACCATGACAGTTCGTAGGCCACTTCGCCCGCCTACTGCGTCCCGACCCCCTATCTCAATGGTAAAGTAATCGAAGCGTCACGATACCTCACAGCGTTACCCACTTTCGACTTGCCGCGTGAAACTCAGGTTGGGAATCGATAGAGCGATACTTTGTCATGCGCGTCAGGTTCGTGGCTGGACCATGACATTCTGGTTGAGCCCATTCAGGTAGGAC
Organism: Apiospora phragmitis; assembly: GCF_038363925.1. Lineage (NCBI taxonomy): Eukaryota > Fungi > Ascomycota > Sordariomycetes > Amphisphaeriales > Apiosporaceae > Apiospora > Apiospora phragmitis. Next base: position 2,831,457 of record NW_027117400.1, on the reverse strand, counting down.
TCTGGAAGGGAGGGTCCTACAGTCTGGGTGGCACTGATGGTAACTAGATCCTTCAATGCATTGCTGTCTTGACTAAAGACCAGTTGATATCATCCCTACGGCCGAGCCCTTGAGATCCTTCACATCGGCGACTTGGTTCATGAGTCTAGGCCCTCTGCCAAAATGTATGGCCATTCCCTCAGTGACCCCCCGGAGAAGGTAGATGCATTCATATTGACTAACTCTCGATGTGAAGGATGCGCTACCCGATAGCATTGTTCAGCCAGCTTATTCGTGAAGGGGGTCGGCGTCAGCATCTGGGAGGTTCTAAAGTGAGTAACAGTGCAGGATCGCAGGATTCCGACCCCGAAGCTGCAACAAGAGCACTTGATCAACGACGGGCCCCGATCGTCTGTGGTCGTACGAGCGTGTGTTCTGGGGTGTGCTATCCCGTGCCAACGCAGTTCATCACTCGGAAAGGGTGGTTCGGCAGATGGCCCATTTAGTCAATCGTGTCGGGATTCAAGCTGAAGTCTTCGCTCATTGGGGCACGCTGCCAAGCCACTCATCATGGAAGCTTACAGTACGAGAAGATGTCTTAACCATTTTTAGTTCAATCTGAATCCGAAACCGAATGGTCAATGGAGCGCTGACATGGTACTTTTCTTTCCCCCATTCCCCCCATCGCGACCTCCGAATCCGAGGGTTATCACGAAGAGGGTCCGCGGCGGAACCACATGAACGGTGGAATAACTTTTCATCGTCGCTTTCGGCGTGAAGGGGAATACGGCACGGAGGCCGGCCGCCGGGGGTGGGGTGGAGGGACCTGACTACCAGTTATATATATCCGGATTACATGCACGTGGCTTATAAGATTACAGGGCTGAGGGTGTGCAGGCGCCCGATTACCAAAAGCGTGTATACTTATATATCTCGATTGCATGTGAAGGATTGATGACGGGCGTGGAGCTGACCGGAGGTTTGGGGGGCCTGATTGGCACCAAGTGCATAGATCTATTTACTTGGCGCTTATTGTACTTCACGAGGATTGCCCAAGTTGGAAGGCTTTGGACATTACAGTAAGTATGTTGGCGGAGGAGCGGCAGCCATGTGATACAGATTATGTCGTTGTTATCGTAGGAGTAGTTGCAGTAGTTGTGGGAGGAGGAAGCAATTGTTGCTCTCCCGTCAGCATCGTTGCTCAAGTTCAAGTTCGCTGAATCACTTAAATATGCGTGACATTTCCCCTGATCGTCGCTTTCATGCACATCACATCCACTCACTCACTTCCTACCATCGTCAACAGATCCATTACCCAAAGCCGACATGGATGACTTCATTACCTCCCTCACGGGCAAGCTTTCCATAGGCGCCAGGATCCTGCTGGGCCCGGAGGCTCCCGACTTCCAGGCTTCGATGAAGCGCTGGTCCAACCTGGACGTAAGCGTACCCTATACCATCGTTCAGCCGGCGGAGGAGCGAGACATCGTGGCTACTGTCCAGGGCGCTATCCAGGCCGGCATCCCTTTCGTCTCTGCTTCCGGCGGCCATAGCTCATGGTCGACCATCGGCCAGGAAGGCATCGTCATCGACTTGAGCAGCGTCAGGGGAGGCAAGTTGATGAAGGAGCTGCAGACCCCATTGCACCCGCATAAGTGGTTTACAGGTACGTAACCAAATCCATATACAATCTTGAGGCCCTTCTCCCGCCATCTTTATACTAACCCCTTTTTTTTCTTCAGCAGTGGGAAACGGCAACACGGTTGGGGCACACACCATGCAAGGCACAGAGGCAGACGATGATATCTTTCGGGAACAAGAATGTGGACTACTGACTGTGAGTCAACCATTCTCCTCTCATTCCCCCACCTGTTTGGCATCGCACTGACTTTGGGGGCAATACAGAAATGTTCTCAGCCGGTACACTGACGCGGCGAACCATGATTTGGTTACCGCGATGGACAGGAAAGCCCAGGATACTACGCGAGCGGGAACGCACGAGGAAGCCTTCGTTTCCTGCACCAACACCTTGCAGGAGGGACTGAACAAGCACGGATGGACTGGGTGTTTTAATGCATAGATATACTTCTGTAATTGAGATTTTAATGACGATGGAATCGTTTGATATCGAACCCTGACTGAGTACTTGTGTGCATCTAGCTGCCGCTGCCGCTGCCGCTGCCGCTGCCGCCGTTGGACGAGGTGCTCCCGATGTAGATGACCTCGACTGCGGCGAAGGCGGCGGTGGCGGAGAAGATTTCGACCTTCTTGGCGTCGGTGAAGACGGCCAGGGCGACGGCAAAGAGCGTGTTGAAGAGGATGACAGCCCCAGGCGCTTCACCATGTCCTCCACGTAGTACAGCACCAGGATGGCCAACGTCGGCAGTGTCGACGACAGCGCGGCTACGGCGGCGGACCCGACGCGCGATACAGTGCGGGGGCTGTAGGCGCGGGCGTGGTTGTCTATGGTCTAGTTGCTCGTGCTGAGTTAGAACGAGGGATTATGACTAAGGGCGTTGGGAGAAGGGATTTGAGGGGGAGGGGGGTTTGATCAGTCAGGATTATATATATTAAGGGGCTGCTGGAAAGGGGGCTAGTGATGAGGGAACCATTCATAGCGAAAGTACAACGTATAAGTCTGGAATAACAGGCAGTCTCTAGCAGACATATGGCATATAATATTTGCTAAATCCCTGTGACTTCCCCCATTGGCAACTTTATTGGATGTAACTTGAGTGGCCAGGGTGGATGAGAAAAATATCAGAGCGTAATAACTCTGAATTTCGTAGGATAGATGAGGGGAACTAACCTCGCGTCGTGCTCCGAACACCATGTCGTATATGTCCAGGAATTTCCCGCTCAGCATCGAAGTCATCTTGTCAGGGGGCTGTCTGATAGCGATGAAGTCGTCTGGGTTCTGAACTCTTGTACTCCACGTGTCGCTTTCGTCCCCCCGAAGAAATTTCTTGCTGCGAAGCCATTGTTCTAGGAACTTGTGGTCGGCGCGCTATGGACGCTTGGCATTCTCTATTGTCAAGACCTGCTGGAGCGCTCTGTCTGTAGACCATCTTAGCTCCCCACCAGGCTGGTCTTCTTAGGTTGAGGATGGTTACTATACTCATCTAGCTTTGAACCAATGTCCTCTAGCAAGACCAGCTGTATAGAGTCCTTGCCCTCTTCCTTGCATTTGCGCATATGCCAAAAGTCTAACCCATAGAGGCGGCGGTTCCTCCGCGTCACGATTGTTGTTCTCGCTTCCGGTCGAAGCCGTACGGTCCAAGTTCCACATATCTTCGAGCTGCTGCTCCAGATCCACCAGTTCCGCCTGCAAGCGAAGCAAGTTTATCGCATTGAGCAAGCCAAACTTTCTATATATGGCATTCTCGGGCGATCTCGAGACGAAATCAGCGAGTAGGGAGTAGCCTATCCGCTCTCCAGCAGCTGGAGTAGAATGGAAGTATGGGCCCGATGGGAAAGGTTGCATAGCTTCACTTGGCCCATCGGGCGCCACTCCTGTCTGCTCGTGCTGCCGATCAGCCGTTGCCGGGTCACTCAGCTCTGCGTCGGTTGCCGCGGCTTGAGGGGGGATCGCTGCGCGATGTTGGTCTGGATGCGCACAAGTTGCCATATTCTTTTACGCAGTCAGAATAATGGTCTGGTTTTTCAGTCAAATCAACAAGACTAGCCACAAGAAAGCCGTAGATTGGCATATTTACCACATCAGGCTGAACTGCGTTGAACAGGGGCGTTGCATAATCACCTTGTTCTTACCCAATCCATAACGAGAGCGCAAGCCTCCCCCACCACCTATCAGTTCAGCGGCGGCCAGTAAGGCGGCCTGGGCTGCAACTCTTTCTTCACATTTCTCCCGGGTTTCCAGTCAACCACGCCCAAAGATACACCATGCAATGGCGGTGAATCGGCTTCAAGAGCTGACCATATTTCTTGACCATGGCACTATAACTTCGAAAGCGTCTACAACTCAACGGGCAAAACTCTACCAATGTAGAGTACTTCTACGGGAGTTGGGCTGAGAGCCGGCACCGCAAGCGCCATCCTCTGGAATCGATATTTATCTCTTTCACGAAATTCAGACCATCAGTGTACGCATCATGGATCTCACAGCACGTCTCTCGAGAAGAAACTTGATGAGAAGGCTGATTAGTCGCAAGCCATTGGACGAAGTTGAGGCCATCATCACAGAGTACGAGACCTACATTCGTCTCTGCTGGGATGTGACGCAAATGTCATTATATCTCCTATTGGCGTCCGAACTTTTGGTAGGTAGGTATGACCAAAAATAAGAACAAAAATTCGAATACTCGAGATCCAAACGCATGAAATCCATACTGCATCTCAACAAATCTCTACCAGCTTGGCTGAAATTCACAGATCAGTGACCACCCTTCAAGCTCAAGCAGAAAAGCTCAGCCCCTCCGGGTTGACTGATCCCGGCGCAGTTCCAGCCGATCCTCAGAAGAACAAGCCATATCAGCTACCTGAAACTGAAGTATCTGCCTCCGGATTCTCACGAAACGCATTCGGGGCCTTTTCTTTGGGAGAAAATAAGAAATCCCCCATTCTCCTCGCTGAGCCTGCCCAATTCCCTATCAGTATTGACACTGCCAAGATCTCTCTGAAACCACAGTCGAAGCAACTTTTGATCTGAACTCTCACGACGACTGGATTCGTCGAGGCATGACCAAAGAGTTGAGACCCAAAGTCGAGCCAATGGAGGCCGAGGAAACCAATATTGGACCAAGGGGGGAGTACTTGGTCCCACAAGGACGGGTCGATCTCACATGGTCATCGAATAGCCCCGACTCGAAGAGTACAAGTACTTTCCTGGTGCACACCGATCTTCCTTCCAGGATCATCTTTGGCAGCACCCTCCTTTCAGAAATGTTAGCTTCTTCTTCGCCAGTCGCCTTTGCTTTCTGGAGAAGCAAACTGACCACAGGTAAACCAAAGCACGTTTCTAGAGTATTCAGGTCCGTCCAGAGCTTTCATCATAAAAAGGTCGATTGAGAGAGACGAAGGACATCAGGGGGTAGAGCTAACCGAGCACACAGCACAGACAGAAGAGTTGTGCAAGCAGCATCGTCAGAGGAATGCGAGCTTGGCCCAGGAACAGCAGACAGAGAACCGCAGAAAGCGTGAAGAGAAGTCCAGAGCTCAGCAGAGAATTGTTTTACCTGGCACGTCACCGGGCAGTGCCGCTTTGGCCAGTCTCGGAGATTCAGGGGCTATCACTATGCAAGTGACTGAGCCTCCCGTTTTCCCAACACTGGAAAGTGTTATAAGTGAAAGCTCTAGCCGGGGTGAGAGCGCTCGAGACACCACTGCGGGGGCGGACAAAGTCAATTTTGTCTTCGAATACTGCTGATACGACGAAGAGGGGGGGACTTCGTCAACTTCGTCATTAGTGCTCGATGATGCATAATTATCATTGTTTGGCTATTGGCTATAGGAAAGGATGCGAGGCTTACTACCTGGGGGTGGGCTTGATTTTGACCTCTACCATGGGCCAAGTGGGTTTAGATAAGTGCTTATATATGTGGTATGGGATGTGTTTCTACGTTGACCTGTTCCCAAGAGCCTGGTAAAGTTTGGATATACACTCGAACATACTTAAGTATATATACACTGGAACAAGTAGGAAGAATGTCAGTTTCATTAGGATACCAGCTCGAGTGGAAACGATCTCAGGGATTACAGGCAAGGTGAATAGGTAGATGAAGTGAATCTCATTGTATAATTCTAACAAGCGTCCAAAGAGCACTTGAACGAAGATACAATTTTGTCTAGGCCCTAGCAAGCCTGCGTTGTAATGCCATCCCCCGTTTCCTAACCATGTCTGAAGCTGGTGAATCCCCCTCATTTTTCGTCTTTTCCTGCTGAAAGAGAGTGTCTGGTTCTGCGTAGATACAAATTCGGTTTCTTTTTTTCCGGTATATTTGCATTTTTCTCATGATGCAACTCAAGAAGCTAATGTACAAGCCGAGAAGTAAAAAATGTTGCCTGTGGAGAAGAAGGGAAAAGAAGTGACAAAAGCCGATTGCACTTTTGTGTCTATATATGGGGGTGTTTTGGAAGTTGTTGAAGAAGAAGAAAAAGAAAAAAGAGCGTCGTCTTCAAGCTCATCCCCCCTTGTAGTGGGTGTGAAGCATGAAGTTACACCATCGCGAAAAAGTCCCAAGTCGTAAATCCACCCGAGAAGCACATGTCCATGATTTTGCTTGAGTGAACCGCTTTGGTGGTGATGGTGGTGAATAACGATACTGGCTCATGTCATTTGAGGTCGTGATAGTGATCGTGAAGCCCCTTTTGGAGGGTATAGTAAGGATGTGTGAAGTGAAGAAGTTTGTATGCGTGTGTCCTCCAGGACAAGAAGAGAAAAAACAGGTCTCCCAGAGAGGATCGAAGAAGAGGTAAAACGGGCCTCTAGGGCGGGCAAGAATCGAAAAAAGACGACCGTATATCTATAGCCTGCTTCCGGTCCCGGCGGCCCGTGTGGTCAAGTCGGAGACTCTACTTGCGGCTGCTGAGCGACGGGAAGCTGGCCAGGACGGTGGGCCACTGATCCATCCGGGGTTGTTCCTGAGACTCGGATCTCTGATGCTTGCTGTGATGGCGATTGGTCAGCTTATTGTTGTGGAATTCTTTCCAAGAGGTTGCAAAGGTAAAACTTACAAGGGGAAAGGCGTAGCGCGGCGGACGATGGGATCCCGCACAGAGAGCTCAGTCGGCAGCTGGAAGGACACCTGGCTGCCAACGCTGCTGACGCTGGCGGCACTGTCGTTGCGAGAGCGAGGCATCTTGAGGGAGGAATATGGGCGAGTCTTTGTTTTGAAAGGTTGCAAAGGTGACACAGAAGACGTCTGTTTGCGTGAAAGTCTTTCCGTACAGGTGAAGTAGGAGGAGACTTGTCGCGGTTGCTGGTTGCGAGCAGAACGGCGAAAGGAAGATAGGAAAATGACAAAAAAGGAGATTGGAAGCTTCAGAAAAGGAGAGGTAGAGAGAGTATGAGTTGGGAGCTGGTGCTGAGGAGCAAAAGAAGACTCTATCTAAAGCTCGGCGGGGAGTGTTGGTATTTATGTTTTGGACTGTGTAGGGCAATCTCGTTTTTCCTTTCTACCTTCGATGAAACAAGCCATAGCAACAACGCTCGCAGGCCACTAGCATTGATGCCATATGGCGTTGCCGGAGGCCAAGGGGCTTGATTGCCGTCGTGGTATGCAGGGTAGCCAGTCAACCGGCATGAACCTAGCGTAGCACCGCTAAAAGCCCTAGGGACCTAGGGCGTAGTTCGAACTTTATTGAGTAGGCGACGGACTGGATGAAACATGGACCAGGACCTGCTGACGGGGATGGTCCCTTCTTCCAATCTGCTCGTCGGGGGCTGTAAAGAGCATAGCCAGCGCCGAAAAAAGAACTCACAGCCCCTGAAGACCCATATGCAGCTCAATGCCGCCCCGAAGTCTATCTGATATCTCGCATTGCTGGCCTCTCCAACGTGCTATGGTTTGTTAGGCAATACCGAGGGGATGAATGCCATGCCTTGCCTTGATTTTCTGCCGCTTTGTTTCCTCATTTGTTTTCCGTATGCCTGTCTTGTTGAGTAAGGCAGATGGGCTAGGTTGGGCTTCCTGATCTCCATGATTCGGCCGCCAGGAACAACAAAGTCCGTCGTCGGGTCCGGCAGCGCGCTAAGCAAGCCCAGTTGCAAAGCCCGTCACCCGACTAGTCTGGTTCAGACGTGGGACGGCTAACATCGCAAATACTACGTTGCATGTGGGTGAGAAGTAGAGTGTGGGGGAAGAGAAAAATAACCTGCCCGCCTGACACAGTGACACAGTGACACTCCAGACGGCTGAGACTCAGAAACGTCGGCCCTCGACACCGACGCAGATAAGATGGCATGGCAGGTTTTCTGATGTTCTCACAAACTTCATGTGAGGCGCAGCCGTCGTCCGGTCTCAAGTACGTCGTAATTTTGCGGGACGTTGATGTCAGCTTGGCGCTATTGTGTCGTCATAGCCTTTCTCCGTGATCCGTCCCGTGTTTGCGTGACAAGTGGTCAGCTGCGCATCCCATCTTCTCCTGCCTTGTGTTTACCCGTGGATTGAGATCGATGATACTGGTAGCTTCAATAAACCAGACACAAAACACAAGGGCCAAACTGTGGAGGTATCGATCAATCCACGACGGGATTTGCTAGTGCGCGCCTGTCTCTGTAACGACAGCAACGTGGAGATGGGACGGAGCAGCATTTAGTCGATTTAGTCCAAACACCCGACTTGGCTCGAGTTAACTGTTAGATCACCGAAGCCAAGCCGAGCAAATCAGAGGAGGGGTGATCAGCCTTCCAAAGACTATCTGCTCTTATCTGCCCTTGTCTGCCCTTATCTGCCCTTGTCTGCCCCAGACTCCCAGGATAAGCCTTATTACCCCCTCCACCCGGTTCTGCGCCCGGCGTCTATGTAATTGCTAGCCCAACGGTTCGGTTTTCCTAGCACCCGACCGTGCCTATCATGAGACGTTGACAGATTCCTTTAATCTACCGCCTACCGGTTTCATGAGTCGCTTCATCTACCCCAGTTCTTCTAGACCCTTTGCTTAGAGCGTCACGATTCAGGTAGTGGAGATGGCGGCTATCTTTAGTAGTTCGCTATATGCCGATGGTAATATAACGCGTGATAATATACATAACAACGGCGAGTATCTCACCTTGATAAGGATGCCCACATAAGTGATCATAATTAAACAAGATCAGTCCATCAAGGGGCGATCGGATTCGCATGTAGGTGGATCGTTCTTGAGACCAGCATGATGATGTCAAGAGCATGGTTTGCAGTGTTTTGACAGAGTCTCAGAAGAAGTGGAGATCCGGATGATCAGCGTCAGGAGTGACTGCTTTTTTTGCTTACAAATATGACGGTGTTGTTGCTGACTACGTGATAGATAATATAAAAAACGTGTGAGGTAGTTAGTTGCGCCGTTCTTGGCAAACGCAGACTGTTCGGATCGAAATCCCAAACGCAAGAACCCGACGCATTCGTGAAAGGGCAGCAGTTACTGGCGTCTATACCGAATAAGTAGGAATAGGGGTTAGGGGTGCGATCACCATAGGCGTCAACCGTCTCCTAATTCTCTGGATACACGAATAATCGAATGATACAACATCTAGAAATGGGACATGCCCATCGAGATGGTCTTTTCTATGTACGAGACTGGATCAAAAGTCACCTTCAGGTTCACTGATATGATTTTTGCCAAGAATCAACCTCCTTGCCATCTATCAGATGTTTATCTTGGCGGCCATGAATTCACTCCTATGTACGATGGAAAAGGCACTTGGCGTTCGTCTGACATTCTGCCAAACAGGATAATGTTCTTGATTATGGTCATCCAAAACCTCAGCATCGGCAAGAGCCGCGAGGCACCACCTGGACTTCAATTTTGATGTATTTGTTGGTTTATCACGACCATTCAAAGAGCAGGCCCATATGAAACCCACTGCGGTACCTTTTAAACCCTTGAGATCCTAATATTATTACCCTCTTGAGTTATCTTGCTTTTTTCCCCCGCAACTGCTTTAATGCTCTTTTTCACTCTTCGCCGTATGTGTGGCATATGAGCAATGAGTAACCCCAGAACCGAGTAGGCTGCACCTAAGTTGTATATTTGTTTGATAATTGCGGGCCTATGCCTCTAGTTCGGAGTCGAGGGAATTAGAGAAGGGGGTAATAGTGTGAGCGAATTCGTGGGAACGCCTGTGATATCATGTGTCTGAACCTCTTGAACTTATTTCTCACTTAGCCATGCCTTTTTCCTAGAACGTAATTGGAACAAAGGTAGGAAGCATCCTTGGATTAGTTGTGTCCAATCTGTATCTTAAAAACCCCTTGATGGCTGCGATACCAGCGTTACCCCCCTTTCCCCCTTACCCTGGATGTCAATCTGCCTATACTGCCATATCATGATGTCGTCCCCGAATCTGACTGGCGCGCCTGATGGCTGCTAAACCCCCTTTGCACAAAATAACGTCCTGTCTCATACAAATTCACTCATGCTTCAGATGGTAGTCGCCTAGCAGCCTGGACGTACATGTCTTTGATAGACCATAGCCCCATAAGACTGGCAGCCTTCCACGGCTTGACTGGGTTCACGAGACCCCATTCGAAATGCCGAATCAGCTAATTTCCATTTGTATCCAAGGTCGGTTACGATATGTGCCTGCCAGGAGAGGGGAAAGAAGAAGAAAAGATACCAAGCTTCAGACCAATAGGATAGGGGCGGCTCAAGTTGCAAACGTACCTCAAATACGGTCTTGTGGACCTCGATCAGAGCCACCGGCTTGCCCAGGCAGGTGTACTTGCCGTGGCCGAACATCAGGTCGTTGGTCCGCCGCATGGCCGCAGGCGATCCGCATCGGGCTGCTCGCTCTCGAGCCAGCGCCCGTGCCGGAACAGGTCCGCGTCCTCGCCGTAGAGCGCTCGGTCCCGGTGCATGGCGGTCCAGCTCGGGATCACGCTGACGCCAGCCGGGAGGAAGACCTCCTGGCGGCCGTCGATCATGACCGTGTCCCCGCCCGGCGGCACGTCACGGGCGAGCGGGTCCGTCAGCGGCGGGAAGATGCGGATGCCCTCGCGCACGACGGCCTGCAGGTACGGCAGCGACTTGGTCTGGGCGTAGGGGATGACCTCGTCGCCGGGCGCCTTGCCGTCGCGCACGGCGGCGTCAATCTCGGTCTGCAGGGCGCGGCACACGCGCGGGTGCGTCATGATGTAGAGCATGGTCCCGCGCAGCGATCCCGCCGTCGTGTCTGAGCCGGCGACGATCTGTAGCAGCGACTCGGTCTTGAGCTCGTCGCCGAGCAGTCCGTTGCGCATGAAGGACGCCAACATGTCGGCTCGCTCCGCCGTCTTGTTGCCGCTGGACTCCAGGTTCTTACGGAACGCCTTCTCCCGCGCCGCGACAATGTCCGAGCTCGTCGTCAGCATCTTTTCGAACCCCGTCGCCTTCTCCGCGTCGGGTTGCGCCGATGGCCCAAGGAACGGGACTCAATTAATCCAGCTCACGCCCAGGGCCATCAACTTATTGACGCGGTGGAGGCCCTCCTCCGTGGAGCGAACTACCAACATATAAGGACAGCATTTGTCTCTTATTGACAGAAAAGAGCAATAAAAAGCATAAATTCTGCCTCGATCAACCCCTTACCAAAGTCATGGGGATCGGCGTCCATGTCGAGCAACCCAAAGGACTTTCCGAAGCCCACGAGACCGATGACGTCCAGAGTCAGAAACTGGAGCTTGTTGGCGAGGTCGAAGGCGCCGTTTTTGCGGTTGTCGGCATAGGAGCCGATGAGATGGATGAGTTTAACGACACATGTGTCAACATCGCGCTCGTGCTCGAGGTTTTCTCTACCAGATAACTAAAGACAGAAAGTTTAGCTGCACGACCGTCGATATCCGATAAGAGGGAAAATAAAGGGGGAAGAGTTTTGCTTACTCCAGGTGCCATCTTCTTTTCTCCTCGCGTCATGTTGCTCAACGTCGATCATGGTGAAACAGTTATCGTGGCGCCAGTCGAACCGAGCCGCATTGTAGAACCACTTGGACCGCTTGTAGCTAGGCTTCATGTTGACCTATCGACTCTCAGCATAAGTATTACTCTCTTTGGAATAAACGTAATAACGCCTGGAATAAGAAGGGATAATCCCCGAGAGTCGCTTACCGACTCCCAGAACTCAGCCGAAGACGTCAAGACCGTATTGGGCCCAACCCGAGCGATAGGTCCTGGAATTTCATATTAGTCAATACTATAGACAGCTTGGTAGCATGGAGTCGTGCGATGAAACGACCCGATGCAACTTACCGTGTGTCTCGCTCACCGACGCATACCACTCACAACATCTTTCGCTCAAAAAGGCTCGAACGTGAGGGAGGTCTGATAGTCCTGTCCACCGCGGGCCCGGGATGTGCCTCAGCCTCAGATAGGTTCTCAGTCTGGAAACAAGATAGGCTAGCGATGTCACGGCTACCAAGATGAGCCATGTCTCCCGGCTCTTGGAGAGTAGGTCGATGAACATTGCGAGAATTGTGCTGGCGCAGGATCTCTCAGTGATTTTCAAAGCTTAACAAAACAGAGAATAATAAATTAGCGAAAGCTTAGCTGCTATAGGTATTTATAAGAGTCGATTCTTTCAGCAATACGGCAATATGGCAGCGTTGCAACATAATAGAGCCTCCTGGCGAATCGCTTCAAGACTCCCACTAACCCCTACTTTTCCGGATCCGACCCTCTTACACTCTGCGCTGCTTATCTACAGATTCCCAAGAGAATTTGGGGAAACAGGCGCCGAATAATGCACCTCGATATTACAAGGCCGGGAGATCTCAACCGTAATGCGATGTCTCGGCCATCATGAGTTCTCCCGTCGAAACGTCGACATGTGACATTGCATCGTCATAATGGTGTGGCACAGCATGAGGCTACATGCACACATACACATACACACCAAAAAAAAGGAAAGGGGGCTCTTGGGCGACTTTTACTAGATCAGTTTTGGTGTTGGTAGATATAATAGAAACTTCATGAAATCCGTGGGTATAGCTAAAGTGGTTGTGTCCTGGCGTATCTCCTCCCATCCTCACTCTTCCGTCAGAGCCCGAGGGCACCCCGAGGAGGGAAATAATTAGCTGGCCAAGGGATGACAGAAAAGGTGACAAGGATTGTGTCTTTGTTCCAGCTTACTAATTGGTGATCATCGTCGTTCCCCTCATCGTTCCGTCTTGGCAGTCCCCTCCTTTCTGCCCTCCTCGCCTCCTCGCAGTGTATCACCCAGAAAAAAGCAAATCCCCCTGACGGGAACCCCAGGGAGAGACTCGTATCCACTTCAGCCCTGCAGCCCCCACAGATATGGAAGGGAAGATCGACACGGCGTATTATCGTCAACAAGATAGCAAGCTCCAGCTAATGGACGCATTCTATTTGTAGGCAGGTGTGAAGGCCTGGCATAGGGAGCAGTGTGCCGTTTGGCCTCATCGAACATTGTACTGGGGCTTGATGTGATGTGATTGGGTAGACGGTTACAATATACGAACACCACTTCTATGCAACACTGTTGGACCACGGATAGAATCTCTAGATGTGATATAAACCACGAAATCACGTCTTTTATTTGCTTGGAGGCCCCATCTAGTGAGCGAATATTGGTCTCCGCTTTACGGCATCGTACGTTTGGTAGTTATCTTCGGCAAAGAATGAAGGCCGTTTTGAGACCCCAAGTTGCGGCTTGCATCGTTTGATATACAAAAAAGCAAAAATTGCGGACCATATAGCATATTCTGATAACCAAGCAAAGTCCAGCCTGGTGGACCTTAGTAGTATCACGATTTGACAATCCTGGTCTCGAGGAATAGTTCCTTTTTCAACGTCGTGCTCAGCGCCAAGGCAGCCGCTGGGAGGGAACAATAATCGCGAGTGACTATATGCAACCATCGTGTACGATGTAAGCATGTAATGATCACAGTTGAAGTGTAATTGACTGATCTTGTTCCCTGTTAAGGGGGGTAATTTGCACCATCTTGTGTTGAAGCCATGATGTATAATTACGAGGCAAATATATGCTATTATACGTCAGCCGTATTCAAATGTCGGGAGGTCGCCTTGTAGGATTCTGAGATCATCCCCTATCTAGCAACAACTTTCATTGTCGCGCGTCTTACTTTGGCTGACTCCTGGTATTGAACCGGCACAAAGCGCTGTGTCACCTGTGCTACAAGTCGCGCCGCCGCTTGAGCAGGAGCCGTCTACTGTACTATAAATTGTGCAACTCGAACAGGAGCTACTTTGAGCTAACCCATCTCTACCTGTTCAGAAATCACCATTGTTCACCGTACTTCCCATTCCTAGAAATTATCCCACGGCCAAAACAACAACATGGCGAGCCAACCTTACCTCGACCCCATGAATCAGGGCTTCGCCGACTTAGCGGCGACGCTGCCCCTGGATGAACTCTCTCCCGAAGAGTTGCGCGAGTCGCTGGGGAAGTTGAACGAGCACGAGAAGCTCCCCGGGGTTGATCGGAATATGATTCAGACACCTGCGGCGAACGGAACGGAGACGTGGATTTACACCCCCAAGGGGCCAAAGGCCCACTCCCGTACATCTTCTACGTCCACGGAGGCGGTTTCATGGTAGGGAAGTGAGTTAGGTCACATGTTCCCCTTCCCGGATTCTGTTTGAATCGACCATAGTAACATGTTTTCGTTGTATGTTCAGTATCTCTTTCTACGACAGCATTGCGACTGATCTTGTTCTGCGCACCGGGTATGCTGTTGTCTTCCCCGAGTATAAGCTGGCGCCAGAGGCGGCGAAGTGGCCCGAGCAACAGGAACAATGCTTTGAGGTCTTGGAGTGGGTGATCCAGAACGGTACGTGCCACAATCTCGTTCCCGACAAGTTCGCCCTCATGGCGGACAGCGCCGGAGGTAAGTCATAAGCACTTGCGTTATTATTTGGACTCCTATTCAGTCTATCCTCTCTACCTCGCCTTCTCTATCAGCTTCTCACCATTGGGTCCCCCTTCATGACAGGCCTCCTCATCTTCAACATGAACGTCATGGCGCAGCAAAAGGGCCTGCCCGTCCCCTACAACGTCCTCCTCGGCCCCGTGGCCAGCCTGTACTACCGGCGCCAGCCCCCGCCCAGCCGGTACGAGTGCTGGGACGGCCCGTTCCTGAAGGTGGCGCTGATGCAGTGGTTCGTCGACGTGTACGCCCCCACGGGCACGGTGGACCGCGCCTCGGAGCTGGCCAGCCCGTCGGCCAACATGTCCGACGCCGTGGCCGCGCAGTTCGCGCCGACCCTCATCGTCACCAGCTCGGCCGACGTCCTGCGCGACGAGGGCAAGGCCCTGGGCGAGCGGCTCCAGCGCGCCGGCCGCGATGTCGCCGTCCTGCGGGCCCACGGCCAGGTGCACGTCGCCGCGGTCATCAATATGGTCAGGGGTGGACCGACGCCGAAGATGGTCATGACGCTGATCGTGGCCGCGCTGAAGCAGAGGCTGGGGTAAGAGGAAGGAGGGGAGGGAATGCAGCAGGTGTAGTGCGTATAGACTAAGAAGTTGTGCAAACAGTGATAGCTAGTGAAACAAGTACATCCCCAGCTCTTACACCCTTAATACACAATATCGGATACTGAGATGACGACGAGAGTGCTCGACTCCAGTGACCGAACCCTTCTTGCAGACCTTGGAGCCTCGAGCGTAAAATTTTGTTACGCCATCGCTAGGGGTTTGGGTGTTACAGGACAGTTCTTGGTTCGTTGAATGGTCGATCACGGTGCAAACCAAATCGGCTCCCCAAGCATGACATCTCCAGTACCACTAGAACGAAAAACCAGCGAAATCCATCACCTATACCGTCAAGAGTGAACTCTGTAGGATGAGACCAGTTTTTTCGCATGGCCGTGTAAACCTTTTCATCCATATCAGACCAAGGGCATCATATCGTGTCCGCTTCAATTTCATATGTGGATGTCATATCCAACAAGCTGTCTCCCGAATAACGATATGCCATTCTCTCAACTGAAGGTCGGTGGCACGCAAGCACTTACACAAGGCGACCCTGGCGATGCCTTCGGAGTCTTTCACCATGGCCACATCAATCTCGTCCGTCTGTGGACTCCCGATGCGGGGTGCATATGCGGCTGCCGGAAGTGCACAGGACGCAGCCTTTGTACGGGTCCGCTGGAAGCAAGCCAGGTTTGCGCCGCGTGCGGAGGCTTCGGTGAGTCCGGATAGGAAGGTTCGAGCGCAAAAAGGCCCTGCTGCTGTCGGACGAGGTCCAATTCCCGTCCCGCCTGCGTACCGACGTAGTCCTTACACAATACTACGGCAGCGACGATGACGACGGGGACCGGATGACTTCCGGTGGTGCCCAGTGGTTGCGGCGCTCAACAGAACGAGCTCTTCCGGCGTATGCCTATCTCAACTGTAGAGGGACGCTGGCCAGAGTGCACAAGGACCGTGGGCATTACGAGTTCACGCGGGCGGGGCATCTCCATCTCGTACGGTGGCGCGCGGGTAATGCAGCGGCCGAGTCACGCTGATGGTGCGTGCCTTCGCGGGCGCACAGTGTTGGGAGTCGGGCCCGCAGATGGGCCGAGATTCCGGGAGGGTGCCCAAGCATGTGGCCGCCTCCCCGTTGCGTTAAAAGAGGTGGCCGTCAAAGGCCAGAATGAGCCTCGTTCCGACGTGAGGAGACAGCTTTGATCTGTATGCCTGTAAGCTATGGAAAACCAATATATCGAGTTTCTTCCGGACTATCAAAGCTACACCGCTTATTTTTTGCGTTTATCGTTACACTCGGTTGCCACCTAGCCAGAAGAGGAATCACATATGAAGCTGCGGCGCTTAGAAAGATTGGGCGGTCCTTGTACAGCTTCTGTCGGCAGTTCTTTCGCCAGCAGCTTGGAGTGAGGACTCCAGCTCGCCGAGCCTCGAAGCTCAAGAAGCTGTGGCTGACCCGCGAATACCATGGTTCGGATACGGGGAAGAGAGCGAGGGAGAAATCCACTACACAGTCTGAGTCGACAGAGGATGATTGGCAATTGCTAGGGATGATGGATCAAATACAGTTTTCGTAGATGTACGTGCACACCCAGTTTGACAACTTATTTTTAACGTTTTCGATTTTGACATGTCCAAGAGTCAGGTATTGGGTGCCATTGGACGTTCGTTCTCGAGGTAACCATCACATGACTGCTGTCGGCGCAGATCGCGCCATAGCACACAGTACTACGTAAGCTAGTAGTACTGTTTTAGTTTGTTTGCTAGCCGCGCTGCTCAAGAGATCGGGCCAGAGAACAGTGCACATTGCGGTCAACGTGGCTGGCTACGATTGATGATTGCACCATCATGTTCCATCGTCAATACGAGTTGTCCAACTTTTCCAACCCATTCAGAACCCGTTTGCCCCAATAGCCCAAACCTGCCACCTGCCAGCTTGGCAACCGATCAGAACACCGCCAGCCTGGCGGCGTCATTCGAACTACGAAATCGGAAACAGGCTTGCGTGGCAGCCAGGGGTAGGTTTGAGGCTGGCGCCTCTCAGGACCCTTTGCCAAGGCCGGACTAAAGGCGATAGCCGCCTTCAGAGCCTCTTGTTCGCTGAGCCCGATTGGGTTTTGGGGGGCCCGACCCCCATCAGACCCACTGACTCCGGCATTTCATAGCCGGCGAGACCGCATTCTATGGCGAGCTGAGCCACATTGCCAACGGAGGCTGACGCCTGCAGGTCGTGACTTCGCGTAAGCTTGGGGGACGTGGCCTCATATTAAAAGGACGTGAGCTTTCATCCTTTCATTGTCTAAAGTCTACTCATCCAGACTTGCCAAAGTTTCCACATTCCCTGACCTTCATACAAACAACCCCTCATTGATCACCATCCCACCATGAGCTATTACGGCGACAACAACCAAGGCGGCTATGGCCAGCAGGGCAGCTACGGCCAGCAGGGCTACGGCCAGCAGGGTGGTTACCAGCAGGGCGGCGGTTACCCCAGCGGAGGCGGAGAAGCTTCCTCCTTCTACAACAACCCCGCATCTCAACATCAGCAAGGCGGCTACGGCGGCCCGCCCGGATCTGGCGGACCCGGCGGTGATGGCGGCGAGGGCGAGCGAGGACTCATGGGTGCCATGGCCGGCGGTGCTGCCGGCGGCTTCGGCGCCAACAAGATGGGCGGCGGCAAGGTCGCCACCGTCGCCGGCGCGCTGATCGGCGCCTTCGCCGGCCACAAGGGCCAGGACGCCATCGGCGACTGGAAGGAGGAGCACCACGAGAAGAAGGAGGAGGAGAAGCGCCGCGAGGAGGAAGAGCGCCGGTACGAGGAGGAGCGCAGACGCCGCGAGGAGCGCCGGAGCCGTTCCCGCTCACGGTCCCGATCCCGGTCGGGCAGCCGCCACCGCCACCACCATCACCACAGCCGCTCGCGTTCGCGATCTTCCAGCCGCCGCTCGCACCGCGGCCACTCCTCGTCCCGCGGCGAGTCCACGGTGACGGTGCAGTCGGGCGACACCCTCCGCATGCTCGGGGAGCGCTACGGCTGCTCCTGGGAGGAGCTGGCCCGGCACAACAACATCTCCAACCCGGATATGATCTACCCTGGCCAGAACCTTCGTATCCCTGGCCGTTAAGTTCGACAACTAAGCAGCTCGAGGGGGGTCGAAGCTACTCAGAGGCGGAATATGGGAGATTGTCAGCACTCTAGTACTGTTTCTGGGAAAAACTAGCAAATCAAATGAAATACAGAAGTAGCGAATCGTCAAAGCGATTTCAGCGTTGATTTTAAAGGTTGTTCAAATTTTATACATAACATGTGACCCGCCTTCTATGACTGCGCAGCCTGTTAGGCGATGTTGGGTCGGTGACATGTATTGACGGTCTACTTTCAGTATCAACTTTGGTGGTGCTAGGTTGTGTATTCGAGCCAGCAAGGCAATAACTCATTGTAGGCTTGGCTCTGGGGCATTGCTGAGCATGGCAATGAAGGCTTAGGATATCCGAGGCAGCCAGCAACAAACAACCTTGACCCGGCTGGGTCGCATCTCTAATGTTCTGCTTTGATTTTACAAAGGCCGGAAGGCAAGACATTGTCACCGGCATGACGTATTTATTTGAACTTGACGTGTCGGTAGAGATGAATTGAGTTCAGGCAGACTTGCCTGTGATTGGTGAAGCTGTTAGCTCTAGTCTTGCAACAGGGGTGGTTGGACCCTGTTTGGGCAGAGACTCAGGGTCCAGTGAACCCTGTATTTTTAGGATCGGATTTTGTTGCGATCTTAATCTGGATCGACTTTGCCATGTAATCACCCTCAATATGTCCTTCTCCCGGTTATATCTCCCATGTACTAAATTATCTCTGATCGCTGCACTTATTCAAAGAAGGCAGCGTGTTGATATTTTGATCAGGCCACTTATTATGACATCATTCCTTCTAATAGCTCTCAATTAGTGCAAACTAGGTCAGCACTGCCACCACATCTTTGGGTCTCGGCCCAGGCCAGAGGTTCTAGACTCGGCTCGTCTTCCTGTCCTGACCACTTGATAGTAGGAAAATAGTACGGATTAGGCTGCCTAATTCTATGATTTCTCTCCCCCAAAACTTATCTACGTCATTTCCTAACGCTGCTTTTATGTTGCTATGCCTCTTGAGCCTCAGAATCGACGTCAGAAGCTTCGGTGAGGAAGAATAAGTCACAGTGAACAGTCTGCCTAAACACCAAGGCCTGTGACGGTTGGCTCATGCCATCGCGAGCTTGCCACCTCTCCACAGATCCCTCGAGAGCTTTCAATATCTGGCAGATCTATCACTCTAACAGGAAACGCTTGGGTGAAAGCGTGACCTTTGGAGGGTAAAAGTATGGCCGGCATGCAGTCGGCTGATCAGTGAGTGTCATAAATCAGGCATTTTCACGAAAAGCCGCCAGGTAATGCAAGCACTTTCATGAAAATGCCGGCGCTGGAATACGAGAGTGCGAGATTGTATAGGTCCAAGACGTGTCCCGGTGTCGGCAAGAACGTGGGGGATCGGCGCTCAGAAATGTGTTGGAAGCAGCCAAGGAGGTAGGCAGACTTCATGATCTGTACCTTCCTACTTCCGTAGAACGCTCTAGACCAGACCTTTCACAGGGAAAAAGTAAGCAACTGTGAGAAACATCAATGAAACCAAGGAATTGTCAGAACGCCGGTGACCTCATTACCGTCGAAGCTGCATCGATTGGCGAGCTGAGATGAGGCGTGATGAATAGGGACCTAGGGGGAAGGAGTACGTGACTTGCACTATGAGGGCTTCAGGAGGAGGGCAGTTAGCATACAAACCCGAACGACACCAGCTTGTCTCGTGGGTCCGCTCCATGCGAATAATAACTTTTCGCATCAAAACTTGGATCGGCTATCTCTTTTGTTGCCTACCTAATCAAAGACTACGTCAACTATACTATACATATTGCCCATTCGAGCCGTACTGCATACACACTTATCTCCACACTGCAACCAGTACCTGCCTCTTAGCCTCACATCACCCCAAACGAATGCTTGCGGCGCACCAACCAGCGTTCACCCCGCCGTGTCGGAGCACTAATAAAGCCCGCCTAAGCAGCTCGGATGGCGGCCCAGGACGCTAAAAACGACCAGCTTGGGCCTACCCAGACCACTGCTGCTGCTGCTGCCACTACCACATTCACCTGCACCTGCACCTGCACCTGCACCTGCACCTGCACCTGCACCTGCACCTGCACCTGCACCTGCACCTGTGCCGCGGTCTGCTATCTTGATAAGTATGACTTTGATCAATCTCCATGTTCGGACATGCAGAAATCGGCCAAATCCCATCCTCACCACATGGGAATCTTGGTGCTCGATATCCAATTGGCCCGTACTTACTCATCAATCAATTACATTGACTGTAATTCCCAGTGCAAAAAGCCCTTGAGAGAAGAAGGGTAGGAGAATTTGAAGAACTTAACAATTAATTCGTCCTTCGTCTCGGCTTTAGCCGTAGTGAGCTGGACCAGCCAAGTGCCCCTCAAGAGCGGCCCGAAGTCAAAGTTGCCCACGACCGCACCTACAGCCTCCGGCGTTACTTAGACCCGCGCAGCAGCAGCCCCCACGATCATCACCTGCGCCCCCTCGCTGGCGTTCCACGCGCAGATGACTGAGCTGCAGTCCCGCGAGCGCATGGCAACAGTCATAGCCGCATTGGTTGAGAAGCTCCCAAACTCCAAGGCCTGACCGTCAACGAATCCAGTAGAGATGATGGAAGTATACTTCGGCGAGGGGGCCTCGTCATGTATCAATGTCAGTCTCTTTTCTCTTCTCACACCCACGCCCGACTTCTACAGTTGCCTCCAGGGAAGGGGCAACCAGCTGATGATGACTTCACAACACAGAGCCAGCACCACCTCTCAGTCAATATCATTTATGCCAGAGCATATGTGGCTACAGTTCCCTAGATCTTATTGCATTTACAACACAAGTCTCTAAATGATAAGAAGTTACAGAGTTACATCTATGGCTGCGAGGATTTCGACACACCGGATTGCATCAAGTGGGCAGGCAATACGGATAGCACCTATATTGTGCCGACGGGACAGGCGTCAATTACTGTCGTTGGAGAAGACAACGACAATATGGAGTATTATCATGCTGCCATATAAAGGTCCCTTTTGTTCATGACAAGCTGGTTGGGACAGGCCGGCAACTGTAAGGCTTTGTTATGGGCTGCTTGCGGAAACTCGGTCTTCATTGTGCGATATATTATAAGGTATATAAAGTCTGTGTATGTTTGAATGTCTTACTCATACGCTCCTTGTTTTCTGTCATATACCTCTTGTACCTATGCTCATGCTTGGATTACCATTCCTTGAGTGTCGCTATGGCTAACCCAAATAATATAGACCCCCCTTTCCTACCAGTTGGAAATGAGCAGCTGTTTATACCACCCCACCTAACGCAACAAACCTACCCTTTGCCGGTCTGGGATGGAGTCCCCCTTGGCCCCGCGCTCGTCCCCTATTGGGTAAGTCGGGCCCCCTTGGAGTGCTGCGTATTTGCTACGCCTCCTTACTTATATTCATCGTGTTGCAGGATGCCCCGCTGCCATTCGCCGAGCTGGAAGTCCGCCAAGGAAATACCAGGAAAGTCAATCTCAACCACGCCCAGTGCAGAAGGATGGAGAGCTTCCTTGAGACCCTTAGTTTGCTACCTGCGTCCATCTTTGGTCCGCCTGCGAACTTTTACTTCAAGGAAAGCACCATTTCAGAAGCCCTCAATGCCTACAACCTCCACGCTCGAAGCCGCGAGTGTCAGCCTGTGAGTGATCTCCGCGTTCCATCCCTGTAACACATGACATCCCTGGGTATTCTGTTCAGTCTCCGTAGCAGGCTCGCCAGCTCAGAGGTCTTTGCTTACCTTGTATTTTTGTAACAGTGGGCCTTCTTTCACTACAGAGGCTTGAACTCGACTATTTTGGTTCCTCACAACCCGCCGGCCAATTTCGATTGGACGGATCTTAGGCGTCGAACCGTACTGAGATACGGTGCAACAGGTGGCCAGCTTGGAGGGGATCTCTCAGAACCCTGGCCTTCAGTGACGCGCCCGGTCAATCGATGGCGTTTTCTACCAAACTATAAACATTATCGTCTGATGTGCTGGATTCATAGACATGAACATATAAGACCGGAAGACGGTGAAGACGATGAAGACGATGAAGACTTCACACCCGAAGATGTGGTATACACCATGTCAGTCTGGGATCGCGAGGTGAGTTCCACTCTAACTCGGCCGAGCCCACAATAAGAACGAATAGAGCTAAGCATATATATGCTCATATGTCTCACAATTTGCTTGCCCCCCCTCGCGGTTAGCCGGCCGGCGTAATCGTGTTCTTACCTCTCATACAGAATGACCTCATCTATTTTCACGACCCTTGGCGTGACCAGAACAGCGCAGCACGTTTCGCGGACATCCAGACCTTCTGGGCTAACATCCGCCCCTATACCTACGAGGGGGCTGGGCTCCCGGCGGTGCCGCCGGCCAACATCCGGCACGTCCGGTACAACTCGCTGGGGCAGATGGCGGCGACGACCCACAACCCCATGCGGCCCAAGTTCTCGCAGATCAGCTGCGTCGCCATTGCCGTCTGGCTCATGAACCACATCGACTACACGACGGACCTGATCCCGCCCGACCGCCCCGACATCCTCGACGGCAGCCACCCCTTGCTGTTCCCGGCCCTGTTCCTCTGCACCTTCCGCACGCTGCGCGAGGCCTTGGCGGCCTCGAACCGGCTGACCTCCGGTAACAGCCAAGAGACCCAGGACTATGTTATGGGCAAGTTCCTGATCACGCCCTTGAATCTTGACATGGTTCATCACATGCGGCGCATCTTGCGCCAGGCCTACGGCAGGAATCTTGCGGATCCAGAGTCGTGGATTGTCTCTTCAATAGCGTGGCGGCTGTATTAGATAGGTTCAAGTCAGGATATCTCGAGAGAGAAAGGGGAAAAGGGGGAAAAGGGGGGAGAGGTGGAAAGGGGGGGTAATTTGGTATGCCAATACTAGCCTATCTGAAAAAGGAGTAAGGGGCAGTACAGGGGTAGTAGGGCTGTACTATATATTACAAGTTCAATTTCATCGCCTCTTGGCTATAGATACACGGAGATATATATAGTTAACCTAGCTTATACTTGAATATTGGCTTTCTTACGTACCTAGGCAATGCTAATTTCTTTTCTCCAATATAAAGACCGAGAAGTCCCATTTACAGTATATAAGCGTCTCACATATGAACATCGATTATGAACTAGGGGATTATTCAAGCTCATTCTAATATCTCCCTCATTTCCCCACGAAGAATAGCGTAGGACAGTAGGGAGTGGTCATGCCAGGGTACGACGCCAGCCACTGTGGTTCGACCGCGAAATGTCAGCAAATGGACTTTACCCGACAGCCAACCAGATCATTGTGTAATGGTCCAGATGGATAATGCTTTCTCGCACATCGGCTAAATTGTTTTTGTTCGCATGCCGATGGATAAGCGAGGACGATGATGTCGTGGGCATATGAATATGGCTGCAAGGTTCTTAGGAGACAACCAGTGCCGCTGGGTTCTCGTCGAGAACATCCAAAATAGATGAAACAACGAAGCTAGAAAAGGTTAGGTAATCAAAAATTAACACACCTACGACGATATGAAGGTTTTTAGTGAGAGGACAAGTGGACAGGCAGGTAGTACAAGATGGTTTGGTTTTAGTGGAGGATGGCTGACCTTCTGGATCACTGTAAGTGGAAGTCTGCCCCAAGTTGCTTGCATGATCGTGACTGACCCCTCATCGGATCCTAGATCGCCTGCGCAACTGATAGTAAGATGCATACTTAAGCAGGCATCGCACATGCACACCGAGTCTGACTTAAATACAGTGTGTCTCTTCGGTTACGACCAGGGTGTCTTCTCCGGAGTAGCCATTACGGAGGACTACTTGACGGTGCACGGCTTGTATGGACGCGGGAAGACGGAACTCTTGTCGATCATCACTCCGATCTACGCTGTAGGCTGTTTTGTTGGAGGTACATTATGAGCCTTCTAACCCTGTTCTCCCTCTCTCTCTCCTTTTCCTAGTGAAATGACGCAGACTCAAAACTATGATTCCGCAGCCGTCGTGGCATTATCCGTTGGTGAGCAACTAGGAAGGAAGAAGTCGGTGATCTTAGGTTCTGTTGTCATGTCCGTCGGCGCGATACTGCAGATAACATCGTTCAGTGCCCCTCATATGCTTGTCGGTCGCGTGGTTTCGGGGTAAGTCGTGTTGCATTGCAGATTCCAATCTGAGGAGAGTCGCGCTTATCAGAACTGCCCTTGCCCGTACTTAGTGTTGGTAACGGCATCAACACCGCCACCGCCCCTGTCTGGCAGACCGAGACCTCCCAGGCGAAATGGCGCGGGAAGCTTGTGGTGCTGGAGATGATGATGAATATCTTTGGCTTTATGCTGGTGAACTGGATCAACTACGGCATGTCCTCCGTGGCCGGGCCCGTCGCCTGGCGCCTGCCCCTGGCTCTGCAGTCGGTATTTCTCCTGGTTTTGTTCGCCACGGTCCCGTGGCTGCCCGAGTCGCCTCGATGGTTGATCGCTCACGGTCGCGCAGACGAAGCCACGACAATCCTAGCGGATCTGGAGAATAAGAGCGTCGACGACCCTTACGTTATCGCCGCCCGCGACGAGATTGTCTATAGCGTCCAGTACGAGCGCGAGAACGCCGTGCGCTGGCGTGACCTCCTTCGAGGCCGTGGTGATGGCGGTACCAAGACTGTCCGACGTTTACTGCTTGGAATAGGTTCTCAGGCAATGCAACAATTCGGCGGGATTAATATCATGTCGTAGGTTCACCATATTTCCCCAATGACAAGAAATAAGATCCTCATTTATATCTCTAACACGCAACGCACAGTTATTATCTGCCCACTCTGCTCATCGAATCGGTCGGCCTAACGGACAGCATGGCACGGCTAATCGCCGCGTTAAGCTCCGTCTCGTACCTGGCAGCCTCTGGCATCGCCGCCCCTCTAGTCGAACGGTACGGTCGCCGCCCCATGATTATCGTGTCGACGGCGATCCAGTTCTTCTGCTTCCTCATGATAACCATCCTGCTCTACCACTCCTCGGGCAAGCCCGGCTACGCCGGCCAGCAAGAGGCCGCCAAGGCCTCCGTGGTCTTCTTCTTCCTCTATTGCATGGGCTTTGGCTTGGGATGTTGGGCATCCCCTGGCTGTACCCCGCCGAGATCAACTCCCTACCCATGCGCACCAAGGGCGCGGCGGCGGCGACCATGTCCAACTGGATCACCAACTTCTGCGTCGTCGAGGTGACGCCGATCGGTCTTCAGACGCTGGGATGGCGCTTCTACATTGTCTGGACCGTGCTCAATGCCGCCTTCATCCCCGTCCTCTGGCTATTCTTCCCCGAGACCGGTAAGTGTCTAGGCCCCTTGACCACCTGCAGCACTAACATGTTCTCCTCGCTCTAGCGGACCGTACCCTTGAGGACCTGGACATTTATTATCGTGAAAACCCATCACTCATAGTAATCCGAGACGCGAATGCGATCAGCCGCCGGAGACCCCTGAAGTACGTTGAGATGCAGGAAAGGGACATCCAAAATGCAGCCTTGCACGAAAGCAAGGGTACTGGAGTATTGGAACACCAGGACTGAGATCCTGGATTGACTGCTGGCTGACTGGAGTCCACAATATCCCTTGAATACCAAACCAACCCGTAGCCATAGGAGACTCCGCATGAAGCACAGCTTCTAAATATCCTTGCGCACATATTCCACGGGTCCCTTATAAACGTACCGTCCTCTGAAGAAGTAGTATATCATGGCAAAGACCACAACAATACTGTAGACAACACACGACCAGTTCATGTCGGCCGGAGAAGGGCTGGGCCCCGACGGAAAGAACAGAAACGGGAACATGACGGATAAGAAGGCGAGAGCCCCCAGGTTGATCGGCAAGCCCGCCCGGCCCAGGTCGAAGCGAGACCGCGGCAGCGGGCCCCGCCGTCTCGAGAACCTCCTGGTGATGATGGCGCCGAGCGTGATGATGTAGGACGTGTACAGGCCGACCTGCCCGATGGCGGTGATCACGTTGAAGGCGATGCTGGAGCCGATGATGATCAGGGACAAGAGTGCCGTGATGATCAGAGTCGTCATGATGGCGTTCACGGGGATGTCCCATCCAGTAGGGACCTAATAAATCGTTGGATAGTTTTCTTATTAGCGAGTGTCCCAACCCGTATTCCAATACTGGGTGAGTGCTCATGTGTCTCTGTCTGCCATTGTAGTAGTGTGGGTAAGTACTTACCGTGGCAAGCCATCTGGAGCACGGCAGCCCGTTATCCCTCGCGAAGGCGAAGAGCTGCCGCGACGACGTCGTGACGCCATTGACGGCGCAGAACAGAAGCAAGACTGCCATGAGTGCGGTCAAAACCGACGTGCCCGCCCGACTCTGGGTGACGTCCAAGAGGATCTGGACGTAGACCTGGCCCGTCCGGGAGTCGAGAAACTCACTGGCGTGGTCGCCCACTGTCATCATGACAGTCACAGTCATGACGAAGCCCACGGTGTAGTTGATGGCCGCCGTCACCACCATGGACCGCGGCAGCACCCAGGAGGCGTCCCGGACCTCCTCGGACAGGTGGCAGGCCGAGTCGGCTCCTATCAGCGTCACCGAGGGGCCCAGGATGCCCACGAGGGTCGCCAGCCCTACGTCGCCCCAGCCGGCGTTGTCCTGAAACTCGGTCCAGGCCTTCTTCTTCCTGTCGTCCTTCCCACTTTCCTCCTTCACAGCACCGGGCGCCATGCTCCACAGCACCGCCAGGAAGGCCACGAAGCCCAGCACGTTCAGCACGCCGACCAACATCTCGAATAGCGGCAGCTTGCGCGCTAGTGCCGTGTTGAAGACGATGGCGAATGCAGTGATGGCGATGGACAGCAGAGTGCCGTGCCAGCCCTGGATGCGATACGAGGGCACGTTCAAGGCGATGAGGGCCCCGAACTGCTGCGCTGCAGTATACGAGGTCACGACCAAGCCAGCTTGCCAACCGAGGGCGCTGAGCCAGCCTGTATAGCAATAACGTAAAAGTCCGTTAGTCAGTCGTAGCACATAGCACATACGTATTACCAACGAGCCCGATGAACATACCGGCCATGTAGCTCAGGAATTTCTGATACCGCTGCGGCGCGAATTCGGATACCCAGTGGTACTGCCCTCCTGAAGTAGGAGCCCTATGAGACAAAAGTGGTTGCGAGTGGTCAATAAACTTGTGTGTTACACTTAGCCCCTGGAATCACACTCACATGGATGCCATCTCGGCCATTGACAACGTACTCAGCATCATGCCGACGCATGTGACGAAAAACATCCAAATGGCACCAGCGGGCCCGCCATTCAGTGTTGAGATACCCGCTACTCTAGGGGTTGAGTTAGTATTGAGTGCCCCTTTACCCATTCTCCTTGCTCTAAACCTTATACCAAGCAGGAATACTTTATATGAAGAATTAACTTGCATGAGTGAGAATTCCCAACAACTCCCCACGATGACGGCATATCCGACGATGGAGACGAAGCGGAAGTTACGCTATAAGCCAAGCCCGGAGTCGGTCGATGGCCGTCAGTTAGCGATCGGGTATCTGAATGAATCCCTCCAAGTTCTGAAAGAACAAAACAGGAACGGTAACGAGTCTTCTCTCACCCGAAGCTGCTGTGCTTTATTGAGACGGTGCATGTCCGTCTGATCATGCTGTGTGCCGACTTTCCTCGTCTTGCTTTCTGTCGTTTCCGCCCAACTCCTGGCGACCAAGATGCCCCCCTGTGGCCGGAGGGGCAATGGTTTTTCCATCCATTCTCTCTCTAGACGTACTCTAGGTCTTAGAACAGTCTACAGGAAATTAAACAGGCAGAAGAAGATAGTTGAATAAGGGAACAGATGTGAGTGAATACTCTAGATATATCATATTACTCACGCGGGGTCGCACGACTGGACAGTACCGGCTTCCATGCTGTGCTACACTGCATGGCTATAATAGACGAGGCTTGCAGCTATGTTGGCCAATCTCTGCGTCGGATTCCGTGGACCTAGCGTATCTCACAAGGAATTGGGCAAGTGATAACGCCGCATTAGTGTTGCAGGTGGCACGCCTAACCGTACGGCACAAAGCTTGGTAATGATGTACAGCAAGTGGTTTTCGTAGTGATTAGGATCAGTTAATGTGTCTTGTACGTTGAGAATGATAGCTATATTGCATTCAAGACGATAGGATAGGTAGTCTGCCAGTCAAGAGCATCGTCCACACGTAACATGCCCCGCCTTTTGTATATACAACCCCGCCAACGCCAGGAAGTCTTGTTACGCTCAGGGGTATCCTCGGAAATATGAACCATGAGAAAGAAAACTGAAAGTCCAGGTATCTACAAGAAGAAGAAGAAGAAGAAAAGGAAGAAAAAAAATGCAAAACAGGAAAAACCTCCAAAGCTACTCTAAAGATGCGACATCATGCCAAGCGAGTTTCTGCCCACGGGAGCACCCGAAGCAATCCCAAATAAGACGTCAAACAAAAGTCAAAGGGAGCTCATAGGCCATGTCGAACTCCCCATTCTTGTTCAAGAGATGGCGACTGCTCGGAGCGGCTCCTCGGCCGGGTTTTAATAAACCGGCCTGTCAGCATGACCCGAGTAGCCTCCAGTCTCGCGTACAAGTCTGGGTTATCTTCTGTAAATTGCACTTGTCGATCAAGATCTTCGAGGATGCTGATGTGTTCGCGGTTCCGGACGTGGATATTGGCGCCGTGCTCAAGCAAGACTTTTACGATGAACTTTCGACCGAGTCTTGCCGCAACCTGCAAAGCGGTCTCGCCATTCCGGTTACGCGCCTCAAATCTCGCGCCAGCCTGAATGAGTCTTGTTATAATTGACTTCAGGTCTTCGTGCTCATTGTCGTCGTGGGTATGCTTGACGAATGCCATGAGGACGGTATCACCATTCATGTTGTAATGGTTCACATCCGTGTTAGCGGCCAACAAAGTTTCGAGATATTCGCCGCGTTTGCTTAGAGGATATACCTCTTTCTCAGGCTCGCCATTTGTGTCGATCTTGCGCTTGATAGATCGGTTGGGTGATATATGCCCTTGGGCTGCCCCTGCTCCCAGCTTCACTTCAGCCAAGCAATGGAGTCCGTTACGGCCTTGGGAGTCCTCGACTGTATGCTTGTTGTTGTTCGAATTGCTATTTGAGAGGATCTGGTTGATCAGCCTGAGAAATTGAGCTTCGTGCCCAAGTTTAGCCTGACTGGCATCCGTTGGTGGTATAGTCAAACGAGGGTTTGTCTCGTGGGTCGAAGGCACTGTGGAAGCACGCCACTGCATTGGACGGACTCCAAAGGCGTCACGTCGGTTGAGAGTATGCAAGTCGAATTGCTGGGTTATGTTTCGTATCCGATCATGGCCCAGATTGTGCTGCCGAAGAATGTGGAAAAACGAACGACCATAGACATCAGTCACGTAGAAATCGAACTGTACATGTCTCAGGGCATTGACAAGCGCATTCGATACGATTTCATTGTCGAACCAATGGTCGTGAAGGACGTGAAGTAGTGTCTGACCGGCGGTGTTGGTTGCGGCTAAGGCGTCGCGATAACGTGGATCGTGTGAAGCTTGTTCAACAAGTTCAATAAGTTTCAGTTCCAACCCTTGAGCCGCGGCTAACTGATGGAATGCTGTGTTTCCAAATGAATCGGACCATGAGGCAATGTCAGAAACCCCCCCTTGCAAAAAAGGCATTACGTCCAAGAAATCGCCAGGGAGAGTGTATGGATGATCCCATCTGCCTTCCCGGGCTTGTTGCTGTTGATTGATGGGCGAATTTGACTGAGACTTGTCGGCGTTGGGATCGACGGAGAGAGTGTAGCTTTTGATGATACGGAATATGTCCTTGACATCTGAACGGCCCAATTTCGGAACGGTTTCGAGTTTCTCTCGCACTTGATAGTACGCATCCCGACAGCTGCTGATGCTAAAGTTGGTAGAGGTAGTGAGCGAGGTCTCTTGGCGGCTGGGACTCTTGAAACAGAATCGGCCCGAGGCGCTGCGGGATGTATTGTTGTTGAAAGTGAGAGCTTGCATGCTATCCAACCCAGTCCAGTTGTACAAGCCGAGCTGCTCGCTCTTCTCTTCGACCTTGTCGTTTGAATGTGCTGACGACGTCGAAAGTGTGGCACCATCAATCGACTCGGTCTTCACCTGCGGGCAGTAGTCATCATGGAGCGTATTCCCAGGTTGCACTTGTTTTTGTGCCTCTGAGGAGCAACGGTAGCTCCGATGCCATTTTCGCTCGGTCGCTTTTCTTGAGGCCCCCAATACGCTCCCGTTGCTCATCGAGGTCTTTGGGACGCATCCATCGAGGATCTTTGCCCAGTAGTTTGTTCAGATGTTTACTGGCTGCTTCCTTGCTAAAGAGAGGGTAAGTCACGCTGCACACCAGAGTGGGTATGACTATAAAAGGGACAGCACGAACCCTGGAGTGAAGACCTCGTCTGTCAGAAGCTCGAGGATTTGCTCGACCTTAAGACTCGTGAATAGGTAAAGTCGTGCGAGCTTGCGAGCCCTGGGGATCCGTCCACTCCTTCGGTCGGCCGCCTCGGTTGGTACGGTTTGTCGCTGAACTTGTCGCGGGCGATACTGCTGATGAGGGATCCATGGAAGCTAGGTTGGAACCTATAAGTAGTAGGTATATACCAAGACGGGGTGTCCCAAACAGGCAAATCTAGACAGTTCTGTGTCTTAAAAACAAGCGATTGATTGCTCGGGATTCGCAAACCAATTCTTCTCTAGTGTGGGAGATGTGAAGGGAAAATCGACATCCATCTTGCAGGCGAGGCTGGCGCTTATGTCCAAAAGATCTGTGTACGGGCATCTGTGAGGGAGGGCCAGGATGAGCAGATCGGCCGTACCCTGTGTGGGTTGGATGGGTGGCCGCTGGCTGCAAAGAAGAGAGGGGTAACTGCTTATGGGTGTACTTCTGGGAGCCGCATGTGCTGTGAACTGGTACTCGAATGTGCCTACTAAGAGGGCCAGGGACAGAGGCCGCAACCAGCCAGCCGTCTCACTCATGCACAAAGTTGTGACCCATGCCGGCCACCTTAAGATCCATCCCAAAGGCTCCCTCTTGTATATACCACCACCCTAGCTGGTGGTCAATTCAGTTCGTTCTACCTGGAGGTCAGTAACGCATACTGCGCTGTGTTTGACTTCAGAAAAAACGGGTATTCTTCACTCCTATTCCTATGTCGTGTAGGAAGTATTCAGAGCTTGATCAATCCAACGATGTCATTGTATGCAGTGTTGTTGTTTCTTTTGGCAGTAGCAGTACGGAGTAGGTGGTGGTGGTGGTGGTGGTGGGGCTGAGTATGCAAAGCATTGGGGCTGTGGAAGCAATGGTCCAATTCCCTCCCAATCGTGAACGGTTAATCAAGTCTCACAATGGCTATGTCCATATATGCCTTGCCTTGTGTGTCTGGAACCATGGGCCATGTGTAAAAACCGAATTGACGCAATTGCTTCTTATCCAATCCAAGAGCACCCTAGATCGAAAAGAAGCATTCCAGACGTGCCGATCCGGCTCATCCACCCGGACGTGATAGGGCGGCAGTGGAATAGGCAACCTCAGGCAAACAGCACTTCTCATATCGACTGCTACCTAGAGTCATGTAGTGTTCGATACCGCTCGTCACACCGAACTTTTGTTGCTTTGAAGGTGATCAAAATCGCTCATGTCGTCGAGGTTCATGCCAAGGATTGCCAGCTCATCAGTTCGAGATCAAATGGTTCTGACAACTGCTGGTTAAGTTCATCACAACTTGGCTGATTGTGCTGCTGCATGGTAAACCGGGGTGCAGACAGTCAAGTTGAACTGACGCAGGACACAGTCCCTTTGCAGCTTTCTTGCTTGCCCACTCTCTGCGCGTCTGTCAATACCGATTCTTGATTGGGGCCCTCATCGTTGATGCTTGATTCATTTTTTTTGCGAGTGATGTTGGTATTATTACCTGCCTGTGTGCTCACATTCTCTACGGTGTGGGCCACCGTAGGCAGCGGTGCAAAGCGGGCCATTCATGTCATCGCCACTCCGGGGGGCTGTATTAGTTGAGTTTGGGACCGGGAGTCGTCCCCGGCTCTCAAAGCAGTCGTTTGCTTCCCCTCCATCCCGGTCTTTCTTTCCAACCGAGAAATTACGCAGTGGTGTAGAAGATAGGGTGAAAGAAAAAGGAAAAGAAAGAAAGAAAAGATACATCTCAATCTTAATCAAATGATTTCCGGAGTTGGCGGCATAGTCCGTGGTTTTTCCATATCAAGTTTGCCACCGTGGAGGTCTGGAGCGACGGGATTTCATCACCCTACTGTAGACCAGGAACGATATGCAAGGTACGGCATCTGGTTGGCTCCACCGGGAAATTTAGTATATCAAGATCCATCCCAGCATTATCATCCTGTGACACGAGAATTCATCGCATGGGATATCTTTAACGACATAGTTCCCATTTAGGGTGGTGAGCGAGGATTCAACGACTGACGTGGCACCAGTCTCGAGGTGTTCTCAACAGGCCTTGATCAAGACTAGAAGGAAACTTATGATGTTCATTGAGAGGGAAAGATAAGGTGTAATGGCCGCGTATTCCATTCTTACACTTCCGCGCACATAATCGGTGCCGTGCTGGCAGGGAAGATCGACGAAACAGAGCTTTTCGATTTCTCTCCCTAATCCATCTCAATCAAGCCATCAAGTTTCATGTCACAGCAGATGACACTCAGCTTTTTCCATTTCACGAAGTACTTCCTGTCTTGTCGTGTTTGGGGGATGGTGCTCCAGGATGGCATGGTATATAAGAAGCCCATTGAGAGGTGTTCAGGATGGAGCGATTCGTAGGAAGCTCATCTTAATAGACAAGCAATTGTGATGGTCTTGTCTTGCCTCCTCTCACGATAATTGGTTTAAGTCAACATCCATCTTTCTCAATATCGATATACAGATATAGCCAATCAACTCAGTACCACATACTGTTATCTCCTGGACCTGATATAAGCACACAGCCACAGTGCAGCAGGTATCATGACGCGATCAAGCTCCAGCAGCACGCATGCCAGGTACGACTGCAACCCTGCTCCTGGGTCTATCGAAACCCGCTAACTATGGGTAACTCCAGCTCCAAAAGCAGCTCGGCCTTTCGTGATGCTCTAGATCGGGCGCCACGTCACGACAAGCTATCAGAATATATCAGCCACCACGATCCCATGGAGAAGTTCTGGGTAACTGGCGAGTCGACCAGGTCCTCGAAACCCTCCAAGAAACGAGACTCGGGGGCTCGGGAGTCGAAGCGAGCAAGCACTAGCCGGTAGAGGAGACGGATCTTGGGTGATGAAGCCTTCTCACTGCCAGTTCGCGCAGTATACACATCCCTTCGCGGATCGAAGCCAAATTGCATAGCATAAAGGAGTTAAAAGGAATGTTTGTCATGAGATAGGTTTCGCTTGAATTGTTCAATACACCTATTCATACGCTTGTAAGCTCATCTGTCCAGCGCTGTTCCTACCATTTCCCTTCCATACTCCTCAGTAAAGCAAGTCATGCTATTGTACATGTCAACCGATGATAAGAGAACCTTCCGAAACCCTGTTCATCGTTTCGCTCTTTCGTTGCGTCTCGTCAACCTACTTTTTCAAACTCCATTGTCCATGGAAGCTCTAGTCCACCAATCCATAAGGATCGATCTCGACATCAATCTCTTTTCTCAGCAGCTCGGTGAGTGATGATCCGTCGCGGAGATATACCCAGGCACCGACGGCTGTGTCTTGCTTGGAGCTCTGGTCTTCACTAACAACCACCCAGTCGTACCGCTTCGGGCCCGTCAAGGGCGAGGACAGCCAGATCTGCTTGTTTGGAGGCTGCTTGTTGAGGACGTAGGTGCCGTGCTTGGTCTTGATGTTCATGACGCCGGACTAGGTTGACAAACAGGTGGTCAGCCGTGATCTTCAAGTTCGCGGGAAACAGGAGGAGGAAGAGCGCATAGTAGAACTTACGCTGTATTCGACATCAATGTCGTCGGATGAGTCCTGTCTCTCTTCCAGGTGTACGAGGAGGCTTTCCAGATACTGGTCGGAGAGCTCGTGGTACTGCTGGTCGGTGAGTTCGTCGGGCTTGGCGGTCTTCAGCTGCTCTGGCGTGAGAGGCTTCGCGATTCGTGGCGTCGTGGAAAACAGGGCTCGCGAGACAGGCGCTGCGGGTGTGAATGCGGTACGAGCCTTCTGAGGCAGCAAGAACCATGTGCTAGCGCTTGCACCAGGCATGCGGCCCTGGAGTGTGCGGCCCGCGAGGCGGCTGAGTCTGCCGAAACTTGATCGGGTCATTGCGACAAAGTTGTGGTGTTTTGTACAAGAAAGGAAGTGAGGTTGTATGACAATAATAGTTTTGTTCGGGTGTCTCGTCAGTCTTGGAAAATGAAGTAGTGTGTCAGTTCATGACTAATGCAGATGTGGTGAACCCCGAGGATGTTTGCTTTTGATAATTGCGTCAAGTAACCAATTGCGTCAGGTCGAAGCTTTCCACGAAGCTCCATTCAGCTTTGTTGACTTGGCGCCCCAAAGCTGCCAGGCACTCGCGGTTTCCCCGCTATGTTGGGCCCAAGCTCCCACACCTAAGCGCCTAACGGTTACTGCATTCAAGGTACCCCAGATAAATGGAGTTGGGGAGACTTGGAAGACTCCGGACAGCCGGACTACATACCTCCTTACCCATTATCACCACCAAAACACTCAGCCTTCAAGCAATATCGAATTGTAGCTCTTGGTGCTAGATCTCTTTATTTCGAAGTCTTCTTAAAGGCCTTTCTGCTCCAGCTACCTATTCTCGTTCTCCTTAATCCTTCAATCCCCAGGATGCTGGATGCCTGCTCAATCGATTGATCAGTGTAGCTGCTCTCACACGGTTGACTTGCACGTGGATGCTTGCAGCATGTACAATTAATTCTGCTAATTGATTATGCTAGAATATCAATGTTATAAGCGTACACCCAAGCCAAGCATTGGTTACTTCGGTATATCCTTCACTCGCCATGCACCTGTTTGGAGCCAATGTATAGCGTCGCCGTATTGCTCGTGAATCCTCGAGGCGATTGCACACTCTCTTACTCCACGGCACAACAAGATCCAACTATTCATGTGTTCTCCAAGACCCTTGCCAATGATGCTTCACTAGAGCACCCTTAGGAAGCCACCAAGATGTCGAGCTGCCAGAATGCGCCTGGCCTGATCCGAAGCTGTTGATGGGAAACAGAAGCACGTCGCCATACAATTTCGGCACTTGCAGGAAAGATAGATTGCGCATATCTGTCAATCCTGGCTCCTGTACTTGCATATGACGCCAAACGGCACTCGTCCACGCCGTGGGACCTGTCGTATCGACGAGTTCTTGGTTGCTCAAGTCTAATTTGTCGATCGTCGTATTGTATTTGGCCGTGAGTAGTTGGATACTGCGGAGCACGGAATTCACCAAGTCCTCCATGATTGGGTGACGGGGCGTGGCAGCAATTGTCCATTGCGCGAACTGTATCGGGTAGACGAACCATTTCTGGTCTTCCTCGTCCCTTATGTCCCACTCCATGCCAATCAATATCTTTGCCCTGTCTCGATATTGCTGTGGTACCCATTTGTTGATCGGTTTCACGGCAGTTGTATCCGTATCGGTGTAAATCCCACCATCGGCAAGGAGAACCAAGTAACGTAGGAAGTCGGATTTCATTCCCGGATTCTGCATGTCCCTGAACGTCTCTAATATGTCTGATCGGCCAGGAAAATGCTCGTCAATGAAGGCCAGGGCACCTTCAGTACCGATTCTGGTATAAGTGTAGTCGGGATTCATATGCAGCCACGAGTGATCGTGAGCCTCCCAAATACCCGTTGCATGGACGCTATCGGGCATTGGTAACAGTACCTGCCATATCTGGCGAGGGATGAGAGATGGTTCAGTCGCGGCTGAAGGAGACATCCAATGAAGCCTTGCGGGTTGTACCATTTTCGGCACAAGGCGGAGGTAGGGCAAGGCGGTCAGGTAGGTCAGGGATGATGAGCATATCAACAGACAGGCCATAAGGAGGGCAACTGCCCGTCTGCGAAGACGTGATGCAGTTGCTGACAAGACCGCCCATAGTTGGAAATAATGCCTCTGTGGAAGCTTCGTCATCTTTCCTTCCCGTCCTTGGTACCAGCCGGATTGCAGTACAAATGATCGGAATATCAGGCCTCCTTGGGAGCCTGATATGCAGCTAAGGGGTAGGTAAGAAATAGAAGCAAAGAATCAGACAGATAAATGTAGCCCAGCTGGTAGAACTCGAGGGCAGACAATTTTTCGCTGTCCATTTGAAGGATTCAGTCGGATACCAGACTGAAAGATTTTATGGAAGGAAGGCGCCGTAAACAAAACGTACCTGCTGTATCCACCTCTAAACTGAACGGGGACAGTCACGACGTCAACTCTTCTATCCTGGACTCAACATAAGAAGTAGAATCAACAGTTCCAAGGTGTATCTAGGTGCAGTTACATCAAACTGATTTTTTTATATTCAATGTTGTTGTACCACGTCAATCTGGGTACTTTTGGTTACGTCGGGTATCGAACCACGACACCTGCCACCACCCCCACCCCCTTTTCCTCTTCTCCCCTTCTTCAGCACGCTACGAACACCCATACAGCCGTCGAAACTTCTGTTTTCAGTCAATTGATACCTATCTACTTGTTAAGGTCATTTTTGTCTCATCGTGGCAAAGTGGAGAAGGCGTTTCCAAGATGACCGCAACTCATCAGGCTCCGTTGGTGACAAATAGAGCAAACCACCATCAACTGTTCTACTACGTATGGCTTCACAGGTAATCCACCAAGAAACATAAATGACTTGTGGAGTGTCTGGAAGTGATAAATGAGCGCACCTGATCATGCGATAGGAGCATAGTAGCGCCTCCTATTATCCGGATCCCATTGACCCTTCAAGCTCTTCAGCTTCTCAAGCCTCCACTCCTCCCAACCGTACATCTCTTGCAGGCTCTCGGTACCATGGGCATAATTAACATACGCCCTTAGGTGCTGGGGATCCTCGCTACCTTCAAGAAGGTATCCTCGCAGCCTGCTACCGTATGCCTGTGCCACCTGGTCGATGGCCGGCTTAGGTTTGTACATCACGTACGACGTGACGGGGGTCTCGTCGCAGCGGTGCGGAAACGCCGTGCTCGCTTCGTCCACGGCCTGAACGCCCTGTGTCGAGTAACCTTCAAGCAGGAAGAACGACCCGGCCAATTCCGGTACCTGGCGGAAAGTCTCGTCGATGTCATCGTACACCTTCCTCAGAGCGGCCGTGTTGTACGTCTTCAGGCCGATAGGGTCGCGGAGCGACATGAGACCGTACACACAGCCGGCCGAGTCCTCGCTCTGATAGGTTAATTCGGCTATTTCAGGTACCGTCCCTGTCCCAGCGTTGACCATAAGTGGCTCAATGTCATGGATTGGCTTTGCGTATTCGCGGGCCGTATCGATTGATCCATCATAGATAATGGCGTACCAGATTATGGGCTACGAAGTAGATGTCAGCGTCACTCTCAAGCCTCAACAAAGACATTGGTAAATCCACCTTGATTATATAACCCTAGTGGCTTACCTCGGGTGGTTGACCTTTCATCATCTCATTGGTGAGCTCGTATAGAGCCTCGAGCTTGTCGCCAGAGAAAATGAAGATCTCATAAGACCACTTCGGATTTTTGACATCGTAGATACGATACTCCCATTCGACTACGAGTCCGAAGTTATGCCCAGCACCCCGGATAGCCCAGAAGAGATCTGAATTCGAATCTTTAGATACGGCCACGACGTCGCCGTTGGGGAGCGCCAAACGCGCAGAGATGATCTGGTCGGCAGCTAATCCGTACTGGCCTTGAAGCCAGCCGTGGCCCCCGCCTAGGATGGGCGCGGAGACACCGACGCACTCGCAAATGCCCGTCACTTTGCCTGCCTAAGGACATCAATGCCAACGATTATGTTCGTTTCCCATATTGATCAAGACCTTCATTTGTCCTCGCTACGAGCATCTTATATTTGAACATGCCCTAAATTTTAGAGGTTCTGTCAGAAATCCAGTGGACGAGAGCCTCCCAGTTAGGCACCGACCCGTTTTCAGCCCTCAGGCCCCGAGAAGCTCCCTTTTCGGAATCGCGAAGAACATACAACTTCCTCTTAGATCGACAGGATGGGGATGTGCAGTGTTGCACCTGGCAGGCTCTTGCTGCAGCCTGTGTGGGAAGTGCAGAGCACGGAGAGCGCCCCAACAGCAAAGCCTACCGCTGCCGCCAGAAGTACGACCAGCCAGAATTTGAACGAA
This sequence comes from Apiospora phragmitis, assembly GCF_038363925.1. Classification (NCBI taxonomy): domain Eukaryota; kingdom Fungi; phylum Ascomycota; class Sordariomycetes; order Amphisphaeriales; family Apiosporaceae; genus Apiospora; species Apiospora phragmitis. The sequence goes on along the minus strand of NW_027117400.1, from coordinate 2,792,943 downwards.
TTTCCTAGTGAGTCTAACTCCGGGAGAATGGCATATGTTCACGAGCCACTCGGAACGGACACGGTATTGTCTTGTTATTAGACCAAAACGATTACCAGAGCGTTTCACGGTAGCTACACCAAGAGTATGTTACCCTTTCATGCCTACACATTGTCTCGGTGACGGGCATCATTATTATTAGCATCGTAGTATTAGCATGGAATATACAACGACAGTGTTCTGACAGCCCTTACTATACCGCGAATGTAACTTATGAAAATAGCCTGCAGAGAGTGGAGATGTCACTTTAACCAGTACTTGACACAGCAATAGGGTGGCTGCAAGGGCTATCACCCGCATCCCTAGGGGATTTTAGCATTATATACGCCCTTTTATTCCCCTGGAAAAAAGAAACCCGGGCCTGCGAGCCATTATTGTAAACATTGTCAACAAGCAGTTGATGTTTAACAAGGCCCAATAGGGTTCGGTGTCAGCAACACAGGACTATTCCTGTACGATTTTGCAGGAAATATTGCATAATGTGCTACCTGCCAAGCCATCAGTCATGACTACTATAAGGGGTATAACAGACTGGGGTGCGGTACTAGTAGCAGTTGAGGTCTAGACAAAGAACAGATTCAGAGATGCCTGACAATCTAGTACGTTAGCCAGGTACAAAGGGGTCACAAAACGTCTAGTTTAGAAGACACTGGTACAGTTCAAACTACTAAGCAGCCGCTACAGCGCATGTGTTCTGGGAAAACCTGGATCTGATACTGGGAAAGGCCCAGGGTAGAGATTCAGCATCTCCGCAATAACTGGAAAAATTCCAACTTCATCTTTACGTGGATAATGTACCCAAATCCGGACTGAGGCCACTGGATGGTAACGGCATCTGTATCACGGCATTAACTTGGTAATTTTCCACAAATACTCGGTGCCCTTGGTCGGTACCGAATAGGAAACACATTAAAATAAAATGACTTGCCGTCCCCTCCTGTAATTATTATATTAAAGACGTAACGTGCTGTGGCATACTTGTTGAAAGTTGTACAAGGGATCCTGTTTCTAGGGGAAAGAAAGGAGAAACACCGCACGGCGTCGCCTAGCTAGCTAGCTGACTGGGTCACCGTGTTCGGCTAGAATCCAGGATGGCTATGCGAAGCGGCCCATCTGGCTGAAAAGTGCCATTCTGGAAGATATTCATTAAGTGTTCGCAGTATAGTATCATCCTCGTTTGAAGTTGCCATTGGTCCGTCGAGGGCCTCACATCAACGTACGTTGCCACCTCATATATAGAAATAAAGAGTATAGTGTGAGATGAATAGTTCGCATTCGTTCGTTGACTTCGGCTTCGTGTCGCTGGAGTGAGTTGCGCTGGTGTTCCCAAAAACGTTCATGTCTCAACCGTACCCGGCGAAAGAAAAAGGGTAGGGGTTCACTTTGTGACAGTAATGTCTCCTCATTTGTAGTCGCGACTCACCTTGTCGATCAGCCCGGTAACTCGATATAATTGGTCGTAAAGGGGATTGTATGTTAAAACAAAGTGCCTGCTGGCTTGCATAGGCATACTTGCCTAGAGAGGCATACGTAGCATATCTGGAAACTGTATAGGGGTAAGTAAGGAGCGAATGTTCGTTCGATGATACTGGAAGGACGACATTGTTTCTGGCGAATTGGGCTTATACAAAGAAAGCCCACCGTCTCCAGGCTGAGGAAAAGGGGGTTGTGTAAGTATGTATGAAAGGACATTGAGCAAATGGACTATGCAGCCTGACTGTTCCAAGGATATTAGGCACTTTCTCACCATCAATATGATCTGCCCATCTCCAGAAGTTGGATATAAACCGACGGGCGATCCTTTCTTTTGGCTTATGCAGTTGGCTGCAGTTGCTCCCTAACCCGGCAATTCCGAGGCGACACAGCTTCAATGATTCAGTGAGTCAACAGGGGTTGTCGACTGCCCCCAGGTGGTCAACTATGATTCATTCTGATACCAAATGTTCTCATACCAACCGAGACATAAAAGCGCAAGTGCTGGCAGAATTATTTCGAAGTGTTCAAATCATGTCACTCAAACAGAGCCAGACGCAGAGTAACTAATAAGAAGTGCTTGGACAACTATTCTCGTAAGTGAACCTAAATCCTAGCGAGCTCCAACCTTTCTTTATATCGTCCTTCCATGAATGAAAAGAATCACGTTCCCTAGTCCGACTTGAACCGTCACTTTTGACGGTCAGATGAGTGACAAACCTGAGAGCCGACATCGTCTGATGAAGACCAGTCACCGTAACTTGGCGTGTGCAGCCCATCTTCTTTGACCATCTACTAATGAAATCATTTCTCCGATCCAGCCTTCATGCGAAGCATCGACCTAAGCGCGGACGCCTCGGCCTCTTGACGTGCGAGGCGGATCTTTAAATCATCGCGCTCATCCCGAACCCCCTTGAGTTCCATCTCCAGCTCAGTGATACGATCGATCTTCTTCTGTCGATACTTCTTGGCGGCAACGTTGTTGCGCTGCCGCTTCAAAGCAGTGCTAGAATCCACTGGTGGAGAGGCGCGTTTGCGCGAGTTTGTTTGTGTCCCGGAGGAGTCAGGAGAGAGAGATTCAGGGCTAGGAGAGTGTGAGGCGGCAAGAGCAGGGGAATATGAGGGAGCAACAGAAGATAGAGGGAATGCTGAAGAGCTGGTTGTTGCAGGTTGCTGCGTGTTGTTTGCAAGAAGTAGTTGGTCTATATTGTGGTCAGTGACAACATCGCCAAGACGGGGACAACTTGTAGATGTATGTTTACCATAGATGTCATTCTGAAACACTTGTGTAAAGTCAAATGCGTTTTCTTGAGGGGGCTGAAGGCTGGCGGACCATTGCACATCGGGGACGTCGAGTCCGAAGTGATCAATGCCGGTTAGCCAATCAGTGGATGTAGAGCCAGTATTACCAACTTGGTCCCCAACCCCATAGAGGGAGAAGTCTGCAGGCTCAAAGACAGAGATCTCCCAAGGTTGGAGACTAGGTTGGCTCGCAGGCCATAATCCACTGTTGCGGCTGGAAGAAGCCGACGGCAGATTGCGACGGTGCGAACTGGACGGTGGCGGTTGATTGTTGCATTCTGATATGGTGTTGCGGCCTTCACTCAAGGCCGGGAGGTAAAACGGGTTGAATTCCTGGTTGATTGTACTGGCGCCGTCAACTGTAGGACGGCGGGTTGAATTCTCCCGGGCAGATGGTCTCGGGAGATGTGGATGAAGGAAGAAGGGAAATTCCCATTCAGCTTCGGGGGGGAGGTCACATTCCACTTAAAGGGAACACCAGTAGGCGTCCGTGCGCCCTTGTTCTCACCTATCGGGTCCCACTGAGATCAACTAGGTTACTGCTTACCTCAGATCGGATAGGACCCATTTTGCATTTGCTGCACTGGATTTTAGGCGTTACACTGCCTTCGGTCGAGCCGCCAAGCCGCCCACGATGCCCCGCTACTTGAAGCCACTCAACCCCTCCAGAATGAATCAGGGGACTGTGGGAAGGAGGAGTCAATCTACTCCCGGAATAGTATTAACAAGTATTTGCTACATACCAGCACTCCGTACGTCCCCCGTCGGAACTCCCCTATTGTATGTTGCATATCTCGCTGCAAGTACTGATTGGTGGGCCGTCCCGAAAGTAATAAGCTTTGATGTGGTTTGTGCATCTTCCGTCATCCAGATTTCGGTTCTCCGCGCATAATCCAACCTCTTTCTCCCCTTCTCGTTCCCCGGTGTTGCTAGCGGCCCAGTATCTACGCCTCCAGCTATGATCAACGCTGTGTTGGTCTTCAATGGCCAGGGCCAACCTCGGCTCACCAAGTTCTACACTCAGCTGGTGGGTGACTGCATGAAAACCCTACAGATACGCCGTATCGCAGTTTACTAACTTCCAGCGCAGGAGACTAGCATACAGCAACGCTTGATCTCTGAGATATTTACCCTCGTCTCCAATAGGCCCGACGGCGCATGCAACTTCCTGCCACTGCCTCCCATCCTCGCTGCTTCTGGCACCTCCCAGTCCGCCTCCGAACCGCACAATGACGTCCCGTCGCTTGTCACCTACCGCCACTATGCTACTCTGTACTTCATAATAATATCTACGTCTACCGAGTCGCCGCTGGCGCTGCTCGACTTGATCCAGGTCTACGTCGAGTCGCTCGACAAGCTGTTCGAGAACGTGTGCGAACTGGACCTGATCTTCAACTTCGAAACCCTGCACTCGGCGCTCAGCGAAATGATTGTCGGAGGCGTGGTGATCGAGACAAACATGGACCGCATCGTATCCGGCGTTAAGGCCCAAGGCACGGTTGCGAAGAGACCTGTCAACGAAGCAAGGCCTTCGGGACTCGGTGCTGGACTGGGCGGAAGTTTTGTCTGGCCAGGGCGATGAAGATTCTGCATACACAAATACTGAGCATGGATGGGAGTTCGGGAGTTATCACCTTAGAAGCGGTGTGTTGGGAATCGGCACATACAGCCAGGAAGCAGCCTGAGACTACTTTTATGGCTCTTCGAAGTTTTGATACAATCGCATAGAAAACCAGTGGAAATTGTGCCCCCAAGCCTGAAAACGCCCAGAAATACAGTACAGACATCTTATACATAATATAGCGTTCGGTCCGTTATTCGAGCGCTCGTCGTTCGTTTCTTTTATTGGGAGAGAAGGCATCGAGAGCACCCCAGAATCTGCTCCGGATCTATACACACAAGTTAGACTTATCAAAGGTACGAGCGCATTAAAGTACAAGAGAGGGTGGCTTACCCCTTGGAAGGGTTGTTCTTCGGTGTTCCCTTCCATGAACAGAAGGCTGTACACCAGCACACCTGCCATGCACTCGTGTTAGCTCTTACCCGCCGCCGCCGATTCGTTTCCAGCCTACCCGTAACACTGAACAGCTGCGCCAGCTTCACGTATTTGTCCCATCGCGGCCGCATTGTCGCGAGCTTGACCCGTCGCTTGTACTTCCTCTCGAACCGGAACTGCTCCTTCTCGGAGAGCTTCGAGAAGTCGGGCGGCCAGACCTTCTTCGGCTTGAAGCGACCGTAGATGCCGGGTGCCGACGCTCTGGCCGCATTCCGGATTCTGAGGGGGATCGGACTCTCTACCGCCCTCCGCGCGAGTGTTGTGAACATCGTTAGGCGTGCTGGCGAAGGTCAATTGCACCAGTCAACGAAACAATATGCTGTCGCCGTTGATGCACGATTCGCACTTGAGCTGCACCCAAAGATTATGTGGCTGAAGACAACACAGCCACTGCCCAAATTGGACCCTTCCACTCTAGGCCCCTCCCTTGGGTCCCTCCCTTCCCAGGATCTGTTGGGCTAAACCGTGAATAAGCGGTGTTAGATTAGGTTACTTCAACTTCAAACCGATGTCCAACTCCACTGAGTTATTTCTGAACCAGAAGTTGTTTACCTACTATCTCCTTACCCAAAGAAAGGGGGGAATAGGATTGCGAGATCAAGAAGCCGGGGCTCTCGTCTCTGAAGCCTTCGCTGAACTCTCACTTGGCTGGGACTCTCGTCTCTCGGGCGAATCTTCAAGGCGGATTTGCCATTATCCGCCTCGACACCAAGGACGCAATGGTATCATATTTGGTGGGTATTCCCATGCGGCTTGTAGCAGTTCACAAGCGTCTTCTGTTGCCATGCTAGTCTCCTTTTCCAGTCATCAGGTTCATATTTCTTTTGGCCCTCAGCCTACTTATTTTATGCTGCGTATTCCGCACCAGAGCTGTACGACAGCCTAGGCAACATGATTTTGAATCCTACTAGCTGGTTGCCTGGCTGCCTTACATATGATGAATGTTTAGCTTCTACATGTTCAGTGTATAAGGCGTCTCCAGAGTTATCCCATCACTTCTAGCCAGCCGTTTCTGCAGGTAATGCCTCTGAGACACCATCATGGTCTGTCGTCTCTGCCTTGGCTATTCCTATCTTGGCTATCTCTCCCGTCTTATCCTTCAAGTATTTCACTAATGTCGGCAGCCGCATAAGTCGTACAGCCGCAAATAGCTGCCCAACGCTCTTCTCCCCGCCCTGTTTCTTCCAGTCAAATGGTTACTTCGAGATCATTGACAGCGGGGTCGTGTCGTCCTCTTACTTGCTCACTTGTTATTGCCTCTGTGCCAAATCACCATGACGCCCGGCGTGGTATCACAAATCGCTCGTTAGGTATCGCTTATCTGAGATGGTAGAGCTGATTCTATATGCCAATATGCCCTGACTACATCTCGTCATTGGTAGCCCATTGTGTGCTGCCAGTCTCCTAGGCAGCGGCGCTGGGTCACGGGATCTAAGCGCTTCACTTCGATACGCTGCAATAAGGGTGATGCATATGTTGTCATTTTACCATTAGTGACAACGGTGGAACCGCAACAGGTGATGCGTATGGGACATCTCCCATACACTCAAACCCAACCTTGTGAACAACGAAAACAAGTCAACACGATTGCTTTGGTTTCACGATGGCGTCTGGTACTGAGTTGGGATGCGCGGGGAGTCCAGAGTCTCACTCAGTGGCTGTTATCACTGAGAAGCCACTGTGGCGTTCCGGGGCCAAAACACCAATTTCCGCGTGCAGCTGCAGATTTTGCACCGACGATGACGAGACTGTGTAGATTTGCAAGGAGGCAACACGAAGTGGTGCAAGGAATCACATGAGATACATTGGTCCATTTTCCATTGGAGATGAAGACCTGCAAGTATGCTTGTGATACCAAGCCCAAGCGTACTACTACGCGTGACGTGTTTTGGTTTCCATGCGGCACCGAGCCGAAAGCCTCATGTGTAGCAATTGGATTACATGCTTTGAGGCAGTTGCAGCCCGACCATGTCTACTCGTACTTCTTGCCATTGGACGCTCCGGCGATGGACGAATCGCCAACGCCGGACGCTGGAGGCGTCCATGACGCCTCTCTTGGGAGACTTTGCTCACCGACACCAATGTCAAGCACATTTTGGAGCTGCAAGTCCCTATTTACAGCCTACCTCCGCCCTCCCTCGACTGTCTCCCAATAACAAGTGTACCACCAAGACGGAAATTTGTATGGGTCTGGAGCTGTGTCAGCAGACTGTAGAGTCCTATGCTCTTTCCACTTGCTAACACTGTTGAAGTGCTCCTGTGGACAGAATCGAATTGGTATTTCAACACAAGACTGCACCTACTGCGGCGTTCCTCGCTGCGCATATTGCGAGGTGCAGAAGATTTCAACCAGATAAACCTCGAATAATACTCATCACTCGCCATAAGTAAGAAGATCCTTGTTACTCTATACACGTACGGCGGAATACATGAACCTCAAAGCGCTCCAACTCTTTCATCAGGCGGGATTGGCATTCGGGTGGTTACAACAGATGTTCATCTATTCGTCCTTTCCCATTATTGTAAAACTGGTAGACATCACCTGCCTACAGCCCGGTTTTCAGTTTCAGTAAATAGACATCCGTTCTGGTTCTTCTGGTTCTCGATCTATACAATTCACGGCTTGCTATACAAGGGGTCATTTGCTACATTGATATCACTGGTTATCACAGACACCATAAAGTGCGTTTCCCTTTTTCCGTCTCAGTTCATCGAACTCTGATCATGATGTAGCACGATGAGAGCAAACCAACGCTCCAAGGCGTTGATGGATCCAGGAGGTGGGATGATTGAGACTCTCCAACCCATGCTGTACAGATGGAAAGATGAATTTCTCTGTAGGCGATCAATCCCCCTGCACGTAGAGAACCGCTCGTTATTTGAGGCTGAGGCCGAAAGAAACCCAACCGAGGACGAAGATATCATGAGTGTTCTATCTAGGGCGTACGAGGTGGCCTCTGATAGATGGGCGTACGGAATGAAGCCACTGCAAAAGCTATGTGCAGGTCTCAAGTTGGAAACGCTTAAGTCGAATTTTCTCGATAAGGAAGAGCCGGTCGCATTGGTTTTCGATGGAGATGGTTCTGGGCGAAGAAGCAATGGCCCACTTACATCTGGCGGATTGTACAAGGTACTCAGCGCACCGGTGAGTTGGTTCAATGATCTCTTGTGAGGTAGTGATTACGCCTTTGGATATATGCTAACTAACTTGATCGAAGAGATTCGGTGTTGTCACAGCCCCATTAGCTATCGAGGAGGGTGAAAGTGATACATCAAATGCTCTACCAGTCCCGCGTAGGGTTTGGGCTGACCAGCGCATCATGTAGGTGTCATATTGGATAGTCTAATCATCTTTACTGACTTTCGATGTAGTTATCTGACAGACCCGGATGCGCACAGTCTCTCCGTGCTTGCCGCAAAGGCTTCTGAACCTCAGGCCATGCCTCTTCTCGAATTCATGGCAGACCGCTTGTCAAACGAACCACGGTTTCTCATCCGTGTTCCTGTGAGTCTTGCGTTCTTGAGGAGAGGCGAGCGACGCTAATCGCTATCATTCTATTAGCCAGAGGGCATTGCTGTTTTCAACATGCTATTTCAATTGCCCTTTCTTGTTTTTCGCACCGTCTCATCGGTCGATGATGCAAAGGGACCCTCGGAAACCCGTTCCAAATACACGGACTTGTCGTTCTTGACCTTCGACTCGGCTTCCAATGACCGAAGTGGAAGTAGTACTGAAGCCCATGTCCTCTGCGAAGCCACGTCCTCCTGCTTTATCCATGGGTGGGATTTTGCCAGGTGGACAGCATACGGCTTATTCGACACGTACTTTGACGAGCCGGACTGCAGAGAGTCTGCCACACGGTTTTTCGAGGAGTCAAAAGTATCGGAATCTGAAATCGCAGGCGACCCTCTCACGTTCGCCCGAGAGGATTCAAACAAGCCGGTTGCTTGTCCGAGGCATTACTTCCTTCGTGTCCTTCACGCCAGAATGGTCCGGGTCAGAGATAAATGGGGGAAGGCAATCAATGAGGTACTGGAAATGATGCAAGTTGGGGTAAGTTGTTTCAAGCACATGCTAGAGAATAGTAAAATGCAGAGACCTGTTGATAGGCGATGAATATCCCTATTGGTCTGTGCTATTGAACGGATTCATTTTGAAGAGGCATTACTTGTTGTTCTCGGCCGGCCATCCGTGCCTTGCTTACTTAAAACCGCAACGCTGACCGTCTCACCGCCAGCAGGCCCGATGTCAGGTTGCATTCCAGCCGTTCCGACCAGATACTACCAACACCGACATGTTGTTGAAAGCGATGGATGAACGGCAGGATAAGCTTACCCAAGTCCATCAGTGGAACATCAAAACTAGAAGTCTACTCATCAGACTGAAGCGACTTCTGGAGAAGACAGTAAAATCATGGCAGTCGTTCGTCTTGAAAGATACCAAACACCTGTACCAGCAAAGTTCCCTCGCCAATGTTGGGCCTGAGGCTATTCGAACACTGCACAGCATTGAAGAGTTGGTCAGTGGGCTGGAATGCTTACACGATGAACTGCATCACCAGGTGGAAGTTTTCGAAAAGGGTTGTATGCAGGAGTATGAGCAACACAATCGCGACGTGAGTTCATTCTTTTCCCCGAGCTTCAGCTCTACTTAATTACGCGAGGGCTAACTTGCGACCCAGTTTCATACTTTCCTGGCTGGACAGGCTGAAAGAACAGCACAGGCACAACAGAGAACAGCGCAAGCTCAGCAGCCTATGTCCGAAGATGTCCGGGTGCTGACTTGGGTTAACTTTGTATTCATCACCCATCACCCAGTTCTTGTACTAAACGACTGACTGTATCTGTAGATGTTCCTGTCGGTTCTTGTCGCGGCTTCTCTATGCAGCACACAGACGACTCCTCTTGTCGTATTTCTCGTTCTTCTCGTTACGGTGGTCCTCGCCATCCTAGCATTGGGCGCTTTGAAGAATTGGAGATGGTGCTCCCGTGTCCTGGAGTGGATCAGAGATAAACTGGCAAGTATTCAACGTAATGCTGCCACGATAGCAAAAGACGATCAACCCATTTTGCCTCTCAGCCGTTTTCCAATCACATTGACAACAACAGCGATTGATCAGGATAGCATGGCTGATCCAGCGCCGCCCCTGAAAGGCATCGATAGCCTGGCAATAGATGGTACCTGTACCACGATTGAGATGGCGTCAGAGATGAGCAAACGACAGCATAGTCACAGAGACGCCCATTGAGCTTTTATTAACCGGCGTGGTGGCCCTTGGCTTAAATTCCTCGAGAAGGGCTCCAATGGAGTCTTGAGCGCAAATTTCAACTCCTTAAACAGGGGTTTCGGCAATATTCAATTTCAACGTTTATTTGAAGATGCGGCTTTGCGACTTAGCTCTTGAATGCGAGCAGCTATGGTGCTCTTATGCGCTGAAGAGACTGTTATTGGGAGAATGAACTTGGTGAATGTGCTGCCCGATATACCCCAACAACAGATTTAGGCTAATGTCAAAATACTGCCGCAATGCTACCTATATAAGTTTGCCTTGTGGCGCGCCGTAACACGAACTGACAATTTCCGTAAAAGGAAAGAAGAAGAGAGTTTGAGACGAAATTCCAGATCCTTCTGGAGATTCGTATACCATGCTTGCTATCAATGTTAACACGGTCCTGCTCGTTGGTCACTTACACGCCATCGCCGCCCTTGATGTGCCCGCCAGGCTCACAGCCCAGGTAAAGGTGAACCTGAACCAGCGGCACCAGACCATCGACGGCTTCGGCTTCTCGCAAGCCTTCCAACGCGCCGCCTGGCTGCACGGCAAGCGCGGCCTGGCGCCGGCGCAGCAGCGGGCGGTCCTGGACCTGCTGTTCGACCGCGCGGCCGGCGCGGGCGCCACAATCCTGCGCAACGGCATCGGCTCGTCCGCCTCGTACGACCGGGACTTCATGAAGTCCATCGCGCCGACGTCGCCGGGGTCTCCCAGCGCCGCGCCGGACTATGCGTGGGACGGGGACGACGCGGGCCAGGTCTGGCTGACCAAGGCGGCGCGCGCGTACGGCGGGCTCGCGCACGTCTACGCCGACGCTTGGTCGGCGCCGGGCTACATGAAGGCGAGCGGGAACGACTCCAACGGGGGCTACGCCTGCGGCTCGTTATCGTCGTTATCGAGCAGTCCGAGCTGTGACAGTGGCGACTGGATGGAAGCGTATGCGCGCTACCTGGTCCAGTACCTCCGCTTCTACCGCGAGCGGGAGGGTATTAACATCACGCACCTGGGCTGGCTTAACGAGCCGGACCTGAACCAGACGTACGCGTCCATGCTGTCTGACGGGTTCCAGGCCGCAGAGTTCGCCCGGATCCTGCGTCGGACCATGCGGGACGAGGGCTTTGGCCACGTGAGGCTCGTCTGCTGCGAGGCGACGGGCTGGACCCAGGGGGCGGCCATCCTCGCCGAGCTCCAGACTAGTACTGCCCCAGAGCCCGAGCAGGACGCTGATGCCGCCCTCTTCGACGTCTACTCGGCGCATGCTTACTCGGCCGACGCCAACAGGCCGCTCCGGACCACCCAAAAAGTCTGGCAGACCGAGTGGGCGGACCTGGACGGCCGCTGGAACCCGGCCTGGGACGACCTCGGTAAGGCGGGCGAGGGCATCGGCTGGGCCAACAAGATCCAGGAGTCCCTGGTCCTCGGGAACGTCTCGGCCTGGCTGTATTGGATCGGCGCCGAGCCGACGCCGACGAACTCGGCGCTCATCCAGCTGCCGATGCAGCAGAGTGGCAACAGCAGCGACGTAACGTACAGCGTTTCGGGCCGCTTCTGGGCCTTCTCGCAGTTCTCCCGCTTTGTGCGGCCGGGCGCGGTCCGGGTCGATGCGGGGACGGATCGGGGGTTCTTGGGAACCAGCGCCTTCTCCCTGGACGAGGGCGTCGATGGTGACAGCCGGGCCGTCGGCGTGCAGATGATCAACAATGGACATGTCGACCTCGACGTGCGGGTCGTCATCGAGGGGGGGCGGTAGTAATAGCAGCAGTCCGGAGATCTGGTTGACGAACAACGAAAACAATCTGACCAGGGCTTCTTCCACTGCAACGCAAACCACAGAAAAGAGCAGATCCCCGTCTGCGGAGTACTCGTTGCTTGTTCCCAAGAGATTCATGGTTACGTTGGTAATATGAGCCCGAATTTTTACTGTATATATATGCAGAATAAACTCGCGATTCTGGGAACAGTACCTTCAATGGTTAATTTACAGTAACCATCAATGAGTAGTAGTGAGATGCCTTTATAGTGATCATGCATGGTGGTATATTCGTATTCTACTTCACTCTACTCATTATAGATTCCGCCCCCTCACAACATCCATCTGCGCCGCCCGCGCCTTGACCGAGTTCAGCATGCTCCGCTCAAAGTCGTCGCGGGACCGCAGCACGGCCTCGACCCAGCTGAGCTGGAGGTCCCAGTAGGCCGTCTTGAAACGCTCGAAGACGTCGGCGATGGCCTCCTTGTCCGCCATGATGAGGTCCGTGAAGAGCTCGAGCACGCGCCACGTCTGCTTGACCGAGCTGCCGACGTCCGGGTTGGCCAGGCTGCCGAAGAACTCGAACGCCGTCGAGATGTCGTTGAAGATCTTGTCCTGGAAGGGGTCGGTGCGCCGGAACTTGGCCCCCTTGTTGCGCACGCTCGTCAGGTAGCGCACCAGCAGTTCCTCGGCGAAGACCTCGGTGAAGATGTCGAAGAGCGAGAAGTGCAGCACCGGCTTGTAGTCGGCCAGGTAGTCCTCGAACGTGTTGACTATCTGCTTCATCGTCGCGCTCGTGTACCAGCCCGGCGTGAAGAAGACGGGCAGCGCGTCCTTGAAGTCCACGGCCATGACCAGCGCGACGAACTTGGTGATGCACCACGTACTGAAGTCGACGTAGCCGTCCCGGAGCAGCTCGATCTCGGCGTCCGCGCGCTCCATATATTGGGGCGTCACGATGGGCTCGAACTTCTGCTTGAAGCTCGTGAGATAGGCAAAGCGGCCATCCTCCTCTTGGTCGTCGATACACGCGATCTGGTCGTTGGCGGTAGCAACAAGCCAGTCTTGCAGCGGCGTCAGACCCTCCAGCTCCGGGACCTTGCCCTGTTCGTACTTGAGAGATTCTTCCTCGAGCATCTTCTGGAAGGACTGCTGGCGGCCGCGCAGGCGGATGAACATGGCGTCTATCACTCCTTCCGCTACGTCCGCTCGGTTCGAATTTCCTGCTGCGTCTACTTGTTCCCGTAGCATGCGCCACATGTCCACCAGATTTCTGGTGCGGAAAGTATCCGTATTCATCACTATCCAAATTCGAGCCCTCTGTGTTGCGATTCGCGAAATCTTTCGTCTCCTGGGCAAAGATTCTATCAATCCATTCATCGAGGAATTTGATGATGAGATCGCGGAAGCCTCGCACGAGCTCCTGTTCACGGTTGTCTATGACATGGGGTTTCAGGTCGGTCTCGGCAAACCCCAGCTTTTTCATCTTCTTGTAATACTGCTCGGGCCAATTGATGATGGCTAGAGTGTTCGCCGAACTAGCCTCCGGGTCATCGATGACGCCCACGAGAAAATCGTGCATGAGCTCGTGATAAATATTTCCATACGTCTGGAGAATCCTCCATTTCTTTGGCATCAAGGAGACCATGCCCTGCTTAACAGCATTGAGGTCGTTGAAGTACCACTTCATTAATTTTGGCAGCCCCTCGGGGTCGCCCAGGAAATCCTCTCTAATCTCGTCAAACTGATCCTGACAGCTGATTTTGATAGCTTGGATAAATTTGCCCTTGTAACCTCGTACCGTTTTGGCGCCATCTGTGATGCTCTGGAACCGGGTGGCCATTTCTTTGTGGTCTTTCAGAGCTTCCTGCAAGGCTTCCACTCTCTGGTCGCTCTTCTCCTCGGCTTCCACAATCAGGGCCAACCGTACCACCAGACTGTTGTTGTCCTCGATGAGCAGGTTGATAAGACTGACCGAGACCATGCCAATGTGCTCGTCGAACATGTCGATTGCATCGTCGAGCCTCGAGAAGTAGTCCTCCAAGGTAGACTGTAGGCCCGGGTCGTCGGCGCGCTGTATTTGCTCTATGGCGTCGTCGCGGATATTCCGGAGCTGGGTTAGCTCGTAGTGGACGGCAAGCAGATTGGGCATGGTCTCCGGATCTTGGTGGTCCTCCTGCAGCATGTTCTCGACGACGTTGAGCCGCTCGTTGAACATCTCGAGGTTCTTGCGCATGGCCTCGACGGCTTGGAAGTTCCGGTGGGCCTGGGAGACGAGGTTGATGTTGTTGAAATCCTTGATCATGATCTGGGACTCGGAGCACAGCCTGTCGATCTTGGTCATCTCCTCCTTAATGGCCTGCACCGTCTTTTGGCCGTCGGTCAGGCCATTCATACCAGTCTGGATGGTTTCGAGCTGGTCGCGTAGACTGCCCCGGAGCTGCGAATCGATGACATTCTTCTTCCGCGTGAACTCCAGCTTCAGCGCCGGCAGCTTGTCGAGATCGTCAGGATGTCGGAGAAGGTCCGCGAGCTTGACGGGTGGAGCGTCCATCGTGTCGAATGGCAGGAACCAATCGATGCCAACGCGGCAATAGGGTATTGGGTTATCTATACCATGCCAAGTGTCTCGGGCAGCGCTATTAAAGAGACTGGAGATGGTAGCGTTAAGGAGCGATGCCGGATGTCGATGTTGGATTAGGCTTCAAAATAGATGATGCGTGTTTGGTGTTTGAAGTCGCAAGCAAGCCGGGAGAGAGTGGGTTCGTCCCATGAACTGGCTGGCTGGGCGCAAGCGGGAGCCGGGGGGCCTGACGCTACTTGAAACTTACATACGGTTAGGGGACCTTGACAGTGGGGGGTGACCGCTAAAACGTTCACTACAGACACTACATACTCACGCACTCATGAACCGAACCTGAAGCAATTCACAATCAGACAAAACCAGTCCAATGGTACCAGGAGATATATATTTCATATGTTCAACTGAGCATTGCACACCAAACTTATCGCAACGCTAATCTAACATCAAGTTCTAACATCATAGTCCGCAACGGCACGGAGCGTCGCATCATCAACTGCTTTGGTTTACTCTTTTTACATATTTTGTCCCTGAATGTGACTTGTTTTAATCAGCATCCAGCCTAGCCACGGGCGGCGTGTCATCAACTTGGATCCCGCCCCGTTTCTTCTCGTTTGAGTCCCAGAAGGGGAGCCGCCAGCCGCCTCGTCCTCGGGCACGCTCAGCCAGAGCCGCATAAGGTGCCGGCGCGGCTTGCCGCTGTCGGGTCCGAAGTCGCGGTACGCCGTGCGGGCGTGGAGCGTGTGCGAGTTGGAGACGAACTGGATGTTGCCAACATCAAACGCCATGTGCAGCCGCACGCGCTGGCAGGTCTCCTCGAGCACCTGCGCCGCCTCGGCCTGCGCCGCCGAGAGGGGCGGGATGATGCCGCGGTCCGAGAAGCGCGTCAGGCTCTTGACGAAGTACGGGTCCCACTTGCAGTAGACGCGCTGCTCGCGGCCCGGGTCCGCCGGGTCCGGCGTCTCGAGGTAGAACACGGACGTCCGGATGTAGGGGTCCTCACCCGCCGATACCTCGCCCTTGCGGTCGACGTACCAGATGGGCTGGGTCAGCAGCTCGGCCACGTCGGGCCGCTCGGCCTGCAAGATGTTCCAGACGTGGTGGATCGAGGACACGTCGGACTCGCCGCCGAACTCGGACTTGGCGATGCAGAGCAGGCCGACGACGTCGCAGTCGTCGGCGTGGAAGAACTGCCGCGCGTTCGTCCGGTAGATCCGAACCTTGTCGATCTGCGTGCTGTCGTCGCCCAGGTCCTTGACGTGGCCGAGGATGTGTCCGCGGCCGTTCTGGGACACCGGGTAGCCGATGTAGGCCCCCAGGCCCATGTAGGCCACCGCCGACTTGTGGTTTCCCCATTGTTGCACGGGGAACCCCTTGTACAGTATGAAACCCTTCCCGTCCAGCATCTCGCGGCGCATGGCTTGTAGCGAGGGTGCCAGATTGGGAAGGGGGAAGTTCTCTTTGGTGATGCCCGTCAACAACTCCTTGGAGGACATGAAGTTATCGGCCACTTGTGAGATCTCGCTTATCTCGTCTGCGGAGAACTGATGGACCCATCTTTCAGGGTTGTCGGAATAGTCTTCTGGTTTCCAGACTGTCGGACCTGAAATTGATTTGGGAAAGGAGCTGTATGGGTAGAGTTTGTTGTACAAAGGTGGGTGTTGACCTAACGAGGGTTTGTCAGTACGCAGACTTGAGTTGCAGCCTGGGTGCAATGCTAGACGTACCGGAAGTCTTCAGTCCATCCGGGAAGACATTGCGATTTGGGTGTCTGACAGCTACCTTGAGCTGTTCGATATGATCAACGGGTGAGTCGGTTCCAAGAGCAATGGGTGCCATTTTGGGTGTCAAGTGAGAGCAATGATTATAGTGTGTTGTGCTGTATCTATTTGATTGGTGGTATACTTACACAACAGGAGGTCAGCATAGGCGAGGCCACCCAGGTATATATCTTATTGCCCATCACCCCTCACTTCTCGGCATCCGGCCGATTGTCACATCTACTGCCTCATTGATGAGCTATCACGGAATCCGTCAATCAGTGGCTGTGATTGGCCCAGATTGGCGGCTTTGGGGTAAAGTTTGGAGATGGGCAAGGGGCTCCGACAAGCACGCCATCCTGCCCCATTCACTCGACATTCCGCAAAAGTAACTAAGATCTCAGCTAGGTAAGCCCAGAAGTAAGCCAACAACCCCATGGTTCGACAATGATCTAGTCTGCGCGAAACAATCCGGGCATAGTGATCGCCGCTGCTGGAAGTGATGCGGTTTGGTGTCACGTCATCCGTGACGTCGAGCACGTACCCTCTTGCGATGCCCGAAGCGACAACTGGCGCATCGGAATACGACCCGACAGACAAGCTGGGGAAGGCACAATCACACCTGCATTACGTATTTCGATATATCTCCCTCGACTTTACTGGGTTTCAGAGGGCCGGGAGAAACTAGATAGGGTAATATTATCTACTTACGCAAACCATCATCCTGTTTATATACCTTGGTAATTCAGGAAACGGCCAAGCTTGCTACACTTCGGTAGGCAAGGAAAAGAAACCCCTCCGACTACATAGCACAGCGGCATACCCTTTTCCCAATGATTTGGTATGATGAAGATGCCGATATTCTTTATTTCGCAGTCACAAACAAACCCGAGTCGCAATCGTTGCTCTCGGTGAACTAATATTAGATCGTAACCAAAACCCGGCAAATTTGTTCTATTGAGTATTATAGGAAGATGATGAAGTAGCACCGGTATTATTGTAATAAATATACAATATAACCACCTAATCGCTATATCATTACCATCATCAACTGCGCAGATATGCGATAGATGCAGAAAACCCATGGTGCGGCAGTATGACAACGTGGGTGGCCTAAACTCCAAAAAGAAAGTTCGGTCATGTAAGCTTTTCCTCTTCCCTCCGCTTCACATCGTCTACCTCGTCGTAACCGAATTTCACAAATTGTCATCCAACTGAATCTAAACGATTTGCTGGTGTCCAGGAGATGAGAACCTAAGGCATCCTACAAGATCTTCACTGTCCCTTTGCTCCGGTTCTTCAACAGCTTGGTCTTTACCCTTTTCAACCCATGCTTGACGCAGTGAACTATATATATCAATCATATACTCCAATCAATAGCTCGTTCATTCAGGAGTTTTCTTCGCAACGAGACCGAATTTCTAGACCGGACATGAGCTGGATTTGTGACTGACAAAAGGATGTATCAATTCTTCAATTTGTGACTCGAAAACATGTCACATTGGCAGCTGTGGGCGGGTAGGGCATTTAGGGGAGTTGGAAAGCGACAGGAGATGGTCAAACAGAAGAGCACGAAATTTGAATACGGTTCAAAGAGTTGAGTCATCCCAAGCCCTCCCAGTTGATGTAACGGACTCAATAATTGTCGAGTGGATTTGTTCAAGTTATTACATAGGACCCTCGCAAACCAGGCAACTCCAGTTCAGTCCAAGGTTAAGCTTTCCATTTCCAGGTGGAATGACCAAACACAGGAAATATTCTAATCGGAGGAAGCGACGCCTCTGGAATAATCAATCGCGGGGGAGACAGTGAAGTTCAAGGACTCGAGGGAAGGTGAAAGAAACATGAACATCATCACATTCATCACATACAAACCCATCAGACTTAGACGACTTGGCTGGTTCAACAATCCCCACTAATTCTCTCTGGTTAATACTTTGATATCGTCACCAAAGCTTACCAACAACCAAATATTCACGATGCCACCAGAGAAGAGGAGTGACAACGCAGGTAAGTCAGTCGCACGTGAACCTAGCTGTCTGTCAACACTGCAAGCTTCTTCAAATTACTCACTATACCAGGGCGGGACGGGCCAGCCTCTGGCAAAGGCAAGGGCGAAAATTGGAAGGAGAAGATCGAGCGCCAGTCGCGCGCCATCGACAAGGAGATGGGCTATGACGAGGTCACGCCCGAGAACGCCAGCGAGTGGCTGAACGCCCGGATGAACCGAATCGCCCAGGAGAGCCATGTGCGGTCCGAGCAGGGCTGGCCACAGCTCCAGGCCGGCCTAGACTTTCAGCGCAAGATGAGCCGCGGCGTCCTGCCCGGCTCGAAAGAGACGGCGCAGCCGTCGTCCGACCTCTTCGCGCCGAGGTCTACTCGACAGACGACGTCAACTCGTGCCGCCGCCCAGCGGCAGCCTTCTCCCGAGCAAGACGACAAGGCTGAACCATTGATAGGGCCTGAGCAGCTCCCCCAGGGCTCTCTCAGCACAGCGAAGCAGCAGAATCACCGCCCATCGATAACGACTCCTCCTCCTCCGCAAGTTAAAGCCAAACCATCAAGAGTTCCTGAGTCGCTCCACCAGGGTTTTTCCAGCCCAGAGAAGCAGCAGAAGCCCTACCTATCGATGATGCCGCCTCCTCCTCCGCAAGTTAAAGCCAAGCAATCAAGAGTTCCTGAGTCGCTCCACCAGGGTTTTTCCAGCCCAGAAAAGCAGCAGAAGCCCCACCAATCCATGATGCCCCTTCCTCCTCCTCCACAGGCGAAGGGCGACGACAAGCCAGACGAAGCAGACATTCAGAGTGCCTACCGTCCCGGGCAGCGACCAAGAACCAAACGCCGCCACTTGGCGCCACAGAGCAAGGAAGAAGTCTTTTCCCAACAGGACGATTCGTATGATCAACAGGCCCAATCTAGAAAGCGCACACGAGCCAACCCCCTCGAGACGAATCTTGGCCCTAACTGGGATTTTCACTTGGTGGATGGGAGCAGACCAACCAAGGCACGGGGTAATGGATACGCAATTTGATGGTTCGGAGCGTAGCGAGACGTCGGGGTTTGCTTTGATAGACCGAGAAGCGAGATCAGCTTTGGCGATGGCAATGATATGGCATGGCATGGGAGATAGGAGGGAATAGCGTTTCTTTCATGCGTAACGACGAATGCCCGATGCATTCATAGCGAGCAAGCAACATGTAATTATAATACCACCAGTCTCGATAGATACAAGAAAGAATGGAATGTTTTTGCTTTATTGGCCATTACTTACACGGGCATACTTTATCCAATCGGGGTGTATATACCTCAGTAACACGAGTATGCAGCCGGCTTGGTTCGTTTCCAGATGGCCTATTTATAGGCATGTACATACTGTAATATTACGTACATGCACTAAACGGCAGGGGTGCCCTTGCCTTGGCGAGGAACGGGGGTCATGCCACTTGGTGGGACAGGCCACATTCATCATGGTGGGGCTGCTACTGCCGGGGCTGCAGAGTTGAGACTCGAGAGGACAAATTGGAAAGCTCCAAGCTTAGGGAAGCTCTACCTAGACGAACGACCCCTCCGTCTGTCATCATACCAACACCCAACGCAAGGAAGTGCCATGACACAACAACAACAACATGGCAGGAGAGAAAAAGAAGACCTCGGCTGAGAAGGCCAAGACCATAGTCTTCCTGCATCCTGATCTCGGCATCGGCGGCGCTGAGCGCCTCGTCGTGGATGCCGCCGTCGGCCTCCAGAACCGCGGCCACAAGGTCGTCATCTTCACTAGCCATTGCGATCCAACCCATTGCTTCGACGAAGCCCGTGATGGTATGTTTTCTCCTTCTCCACAGTGCCTTCCGCCCTCCCTGTACACCCTCTCCTTGAAACCGGCAATTGCTTACCGGGTTCGTTCGTGACAGGCACCCTCGACGTGTGCGTCCGCGGCAACACCATCGTGCCCTCCTCGATCCTCTCCCGCTTCAGCATCCTCTGTGCCATCCTGCGGCAGCTGCACCTAATCCTGCAGATCGCCACCTTCTCGACTGAGCTTCAGACCCTCGCGCCCGACGCCTTCTTCGTCGACCAGCTCAGCGCCGGTCTGCCGCTGCTGCAGTACCTCTACCCCCAGGGCCGCATCCTCTTCTACTGCCACTTCCCGGACCTGCTGCTGGCCCAGGGCCGCCAGCGCTGGTGGAAGCGCGCCTACCGCGTCCCCTTCGACTGGGTCGAGCAGTGGTCCATGAGCTTCGCCGACGCCATCGCCGTCAACTCCAACTTCACCAAGGGCGTCGTGCGGCGCACCTGGCCGTCCCTCGCGGCCCAGCGCAGTGGCGGACGTGGAGGACACGATGATTTCGAGACGATCTACCCTTGCGCCGATACCAAGCCGAAGAAGAGCGAAAAGAGCGACGAGATCGAGACGGACAAGCCGCTGTGGGGTGGCATGAGGTTCCTGCTCAGCATCAACCGGTTTGAGCGCAAGAAGGACGTCGCGCTGGCCATCAAGGCGTACGCAGGCCTGAGCCCCGCGGCGCGGAAAGGCGTCCGGCTCGTCGTCGCTGGCGGCTACGACCCTCGCGTCCCGGAGAATGTGGGCTACCACAAAGAACTAGTTGAGCTAGCCGACTCGCTGGGCCTGACCAACACGACGGCCAAGACCATGGTGACGGCGCTCGAGGTGCCGCCCGAGATCGAGGTCCTGTTCCTGCTGTCGGTCCCGAACCTGCTCAAGGAGATGCTGCTGCGCTCGGCGCAGCTGCTCGTCTACACTCCGGCAAACGAGCACTTCGGCATTGTGCCCCTCGAGGCCATGCTGGTCGGCGTTCCTGTCCTGGCCGCCGATACGGGCGGTCCTGTCGAGACGGTCCTCGAGGGCGAGACGGGCTGGCTCCGCTCTCCGGCCGAAATCGGCGAGTGGACCGAGGTCATGGACACGGTGCTCACCAAGCTGTCCCCGGACGAGCTGACCAAGATGTCGCAGGCCGGCGTGTCCCGGGTGAGGACAACTTCGGCGATGTGCAGATGGCGGCACGTGTGGACTCCATCATGGATAAGATCTTGGCCACCACGACGAAACCAGGCTCGTGGGGGCCCGTGTTCCTCTTCGCATTTAGTGCGTTGGGACTTGTGGGTGCAGGTTTGGCGGTGCTTGCGAATCTCGTCAATAGTCGGCGCTCAGAACCAGGCATGCACGAACATTGGTGAGGTTGGATGGGGTAGAAACCCTCGGTGGCATTAACCCCTCGGTGGTATGAATCAGTTTTCGAGATGATGGCTCGGCGATGCGAACCACTTGACGGCCGTCATGCCATTGTTTCGTATTTGGGGCGCCAGATACCTGTATTGTATATAAGACGAGAAAGAAATGTCATCACATTATTGCAGCTACTTGTGTGTGAATCACTTTGCGACGTAAAACAGTCATAGTTGCGTTGGGAATTTTGCATGAATGGCATAGATCTTGGGTATATACTCTTACAGGAGTGGTGAAGCGGCCCACTGTACGTCTCGACCATCCACATCCCCGTTGAAAACTTGTGCCTAGCCCTTTGAAGATCATGAACCCTTTCCATCCCCGACTAACGCTGAATATAACGCTTCCTTGGGAACGCCGCATGCGAAACCAAATCCTCATTTGGCGGGAACCCACAACAATGTACAGTCGTCAAAGGAAAACGCAGACTCGGTAAACAAATAACAAACACTAGGACTCCCCATGAGAACCAGCTATGCAATAATCACAAATGTCGACCACCGGACCCCAAATCTTCTCGGAGGATGAGCGCTGACAGGTAACCTCCCTACACGAATGAAAACAAAACAAGAAGAGAAAAAAGCGGGCTGATCCAAACAACCTCCGTATTCAGCCGTTCCCCTCTCCGGCACAGAACCTCGTGGCAATGTGAAAGATTCACTGCACCTACCAAATTACGATACAGACACGCCAGAGGAGCAGCCAGATGTGGGTGCATTACTAGATGCAGTCCTTACTTCACGAGAAGTTCACCCTGCCCAAAGACGAGAAAGCGCTACTAGCGCCCGTATCTATCAGGCGGCTGGCGACCATCGTACATGCTGCGGTCCTGAGGCCGCAGTTGTTGCTGGAGGACAGATTGCTGGTGCTGTTGTTGCTGTTGTTGCTGTTGTTGCTGCTGCTGCTGCATCTGTTGTTCTCTAAGCTGCACGTCACGCAAATCTTGAGCTGGAGTTGCGTAAGCGCTTCGAGCATCGTAAGCGCTGGGTGTGTAGCTCCTTGGTGGGCCCGGATCACGGGGATCCCTGCCCGGCACTGGCGTGGCGTATCGAGGATACATAGGAGCCTGAGATGGCGGTGGCTCCGGAGCTCGTGAAACAGGCGCGTATTGAGGCTGCAAAGGAGGTTGCATCCGATGTTGGGGATAAAGGTCTCGTGCGTCACGTAGATTCATAGCATCCCGAGGATCATGTCCTCGAGGCGGGGCGGGAGGCGCTGCCCAAGTAGCTTGCGGCGGGACAGAGCTGCTGAGATGAGGTGGCTTAGGTGTTGTTGCATGCTGTGCAGCCCAAGGTGACTGAGCAGGCGGGGGCTGACTCATCTTGGGTGGCCCCCAGCCTTGCGGTGGCGCTTGCTGTTGCTGTTGAGGCGGCAGACCATGCGCGGGATGTGATCCTGGCCAACCCATTTCCCGAGCAGCCATCTCGCGACTCATATCCCGGCCCATCTCCCGAGCAGCCATCTCGCGATTCATATCCCGGCTCATATCCCGAGCAGCCATATCCCGGCTCATATCCCGGCTCATATCCCGAGCAGCCATATCCCGGCCCATCTCCCGAGCAGCCATCTCGCGACTCATATCTCGACTCATATCCCGGCCCATATCTCGACCCATATCTCGACCCATCTCACGGCCCATATCCCTGCCCATGTCGCGCACCATGTCATTTCTCATATCACGGGCGGCCATTTCACTTCGCATATCACGTGGCATTTCTCGAGCCATGTCTCGCGGCATTTCACGAACCAGATCTCGGCCCGGTGGTGGCGGAGGTGGTTCATGGGCACGTGTGACTGGAACATGGCCATACTGAGGCGGCGGTGACGCGGCAGACGGAGCCTGTTGAGCAGGTCCGCCGTAGCCATAGCCGGGTTGGGGCTGGTAAGGCATCGGGGCCGCCTGAACTTGCGGAGGATATGGGTGGCTGATCTGCGGCGAGTTCATAGCCTGCTGATGCGGAGACGGATACTGGCGCTGCCGTCCAAAATAATCGCGTTCAACTCGCTCGGCCTGGGGATCCATAATCATATGCCTGGGTGTGCCTAATGGTTGGTGCTGTGGTTGCGGCGAGGCAGTGCTATACGGCTTAAGTGATGGCATTGACGACGGCGCTGGAGGCGGATTACGACCATAAGGAGGATAAGCTTGTGCTTCTGGCATCTGCTCGCGTCGAACGTGTGACGGTGGAGGCGGAGGCGGTGGAGGACGATTAGTTTGCGGAGGCGGCGTTGGTGATGGTTTCGCTACCGCTGCCGGCACTTCGCTAACTCTCTTCGGTTGGGGTGGGGAGGATCATTGTTGAGGAGTGACATGATACTAGACGTCTTGCGTTCGACAGGACGGGGCGGCATAGACGCCGCAGCTGGCGGAGTGGGCTGCGCGGGCGGAGAGTTGAAGTGTTCTCCTGGACTGTTGAGTTCAGTCACAGACCGTGACAGTGTAGACAAGGGTCGTGTGGCAGGCGGTGAGGGATGCATATCACTAAAGAAACGACCAGGTGGTTGTTGCAGAATAGCCTGGAAAGGCGCCTGTGAGACAGGGGGGTGCAGCGCGCGGGGGATCCGGCTGTCGAATAATGGGTGAGCTCTCCTGTCTCGGAGGTTGCATGCGGCCCGGCCCCGGTGAAGGCGCAAACGTTTCATACGGCGACCCAACATCAGGTTCCTGCTTCACACGCAATGGTGGCGCGCGCTCTGGCTGACGAGGTGGCTCCTTGGCTGGTTTGAGCTCCACCATCTGTCGTTCGGGCTGAGGATCCATCATTGAACCAGGCAGTGGATGTCTTATGTTAAGAGATTCTGCAACAGGGATAGAAGGTTGTGACACTTTCTGGACCAGCGGAGTTCTCGCAGGTTGCTGGAGAGCAGGCTCGCGTTCCCTCTCCGGGTAAGTAAACGGTGCACGCACTGGCCGTACGGAAGGGGACATTGCCTGCGTGACAGGTTGAACAAGCGGTTGAGAAGCCGGCGGAGCCGTCGCCGGGACCTGTTGGACTGGTACCGGTGTCTGCTGAGGTTGAGAGAAGGGCGATTGTGCCGGTTGCGGCTGTGCTACGATGGGTACATTAAAGCGACCTGCCTGGGGTAGCGCTGGTGGAGGTGGTGGTGGCTGCTCCATCTTTGGCGGAGGCACATCTTCCATGGGCGTATCAGGCGCGCTTATCGGGCGATTGGTAGGCGTCGATGTATCGTACCGCTTCTTGACGTTTGGAGTAGGCGTGGGGGGTGGTGGAAGTTTCTCTCCACGTGATTTCGCGCTCTCGGCCTCTGTGACCATGCCCTCCCATTCTGGGTTCTCTCCCTTTTACGCGCGTAGTAGTTTTTGACCTGTAAAGTTTGTCAGTAGTTGGACATGTAAGGGAGGCAAGAGTGACGTACCATCACCGTAGTCTTGGTTCGCATGTGATTAGCAATGGCGGCCCAATCACTTCCGAATGATGAGAGCAGAGCCGGGAAGTCCGCCATCTCAGGTACACTCCAATAACTCGAGGCCCCAGAATTCGCTTTGTGGTCAGAGGACGGAGTCTGTCTGATATCAAAAGGCGTGATAACAGATGGCTGTGGTGGTTCCGGCCTCAACTTCGGTGGGGCCATCACCTCCGAGATAGTACCGGGGATGGGCGATGGTATGGCACGCTCCGGACTGACAATCGGTTTCGCTGCTGTAAATGGCGCTGGTATAGTGACAGGAGGCATAGCCGAGGTTCCTGGAGTAGCTTCGAATTGGTTAGGTACGTGCGGAATCCCCCCCTGAGCCTGCGGAGCTGCCCATTCTGCCGGCGGCTGGACACGAGAGCTAGAGCGTGAACGGTTGGTTTTGCCGGTGGGTACGGGCGTCGCTGGCGCAGCTGCCAGTGTCTGGTTCGCACGCTGCTGCTTCTGTTCCTTATCCTTTGCAGCACGGCGGCCACGCTGCTTGCGCTCTGGTTTCTCGCCGTCGTGTTTAGCACCTCTGCGGCTTGGGGTCGACGTTCCCGTAGCCTCACCATCGGTGGCTGGTGTAGCTTCAGAATTAAACGTGGGGGCAGCTGCGCGCCGAGGACGACGCCTTTCACCATTCTCGCCGGTCTCATGGATTTCCTCAGTCTCGTTGTCGCCATTACCGAGTTCCGAAACAAGGCACTAGATCTCTGTTTCCTCGGCCCCTCTTACGGGTCCTCGGCCGTTTCTTGAGCTTCTCTTTGAGATTCAATTCGTCCTTCTCTTTCTTCAAGTAGTAGAACTGAATGCTCGTGCCAAAGTCCCTGTTCGGCAGTGGATCAGCAACCTTGCCCCATTGCTTGGGGAATTCTAGATAAGCCTTTTCAAAGAGGGCAACTTCCTCCTCAGTAAAGTTGTTGACTGGTGGCAAAACCTCCCAAGCTGCCACTATCTCGTTGGGTTGGAGAAAACCTGTGTTGTCGACGTAAAATTCGTTCTCCCTCTCTTCGGGCGTTTGAAACTGAAGCGGTGGGATGGCTTCCTTTGCATCGATTCTGTACTTCTCCTTCTCTGCCCGCTCCGCACGCTCTCGCTTCTCGTCCTCGACCCGTCTAGACTCTTCCAAAATCCGTTCCAAGTCGCGTTCTGATGCATATCTGCTGCGCCTGGTTGACTCGGGCTTGGCTTCGCCATTCCAACCGACTTTATGAGATGGTGCATCAGATGTGCCAGGGGTAAACCTTTCCCGACTTTTGACAGCGGCCGGGTCGTTAGACGTAGTAAAGCGAAGATATGCCTCGTACTTTTCTGCGTAGTCTTTCTGCAGCCTCTGCTTCTCGGGCATATGGTCCATTGCATTATTTTCGAGCTCTTGCAGCAGGAACGCGTTGAAGGCGGTAGCAGGTGTGTTCAAAGACTTGACAAAGTTTTGGTCTTCAAACCACGGCTTGTCATCAAAATCGGGTAGACTCGAAAGAGGTGGCGTATTCATCTGCACACGTACGGTGTCAAGAGCTCGCGAGTCCATATCATCTATGTCGGTCTCGTCGTCATCCTCAGCGGGTGTTGGAGTACTAGTTGCACCTCTGCTGCGGTCGGTCGATAAAGGAGGTTCGTAGCCTGGGAACAGCGATGACCTTCGAGACTTGGGAGAAGCAACCCCGTTGGTCCGATCGGTTTTGGGTACACCCAGCAAACCTCCAGGTTGATCGGCCTTTGGCGCTTCGCCAATGTCTTCCATAACAACGTCGCCTTCGTCCGCTTTAGGTTTCTCCTCAGCAGTCGCCGGCTGTTGATCCACCATGTCCACATCTTGTTCAATAGATGGATGGGGTACTTCCGCTTTGGCGGGACTCGGGGGCAGGGGTGACTTCAACAGCACCGGCGAAGCCGCTTTCTCCGAGGGCGCCTTCACACTGGGGGCCTTGACACTAGGCGCCCTTTCACTGGGGGCCTTGACACTGGGTGCTTTTTCGCTGGGCGCCTTTTCACTAGGGGGGGTCTCGGGTACCGTGGCCTCTTCCTGTCCCCCCATCACCACATCAGCCGGAGCTTCTTCCGGCTGCGGCGGAACTCTTCAGTCGCCACCTCCGGTGGGATTTCCGCGCCGTCCGGTATTGGCCCAACCATGGCTAATAAGCCTTCAGACTCGAATACAACCTTATTGACGGCCTCGAGAGACATTGAAACGTGACGGACTATTGCATCAAGAGGGACGGAATCCTCTCGCTTTTCCAGTTGTTTGAGCTTTGTTTCCGTTTCGCCCATCTGGTCGGCGATATGATCCCCCATTTCTTCGTCATCGGAGTCAGATGCTTGTTCGATAATCGGCGCCTTAATCTTCTTCTGGGGGCGCTTGTGAACTCGGACCTGGTGGATGCGGAGCGTGGGCTTTCGCGATACTCGGGGCTTTTCATCGCTAACAGACGGCTTCTGGTCCATACTAATATTTTTGGTTGCTTCATGCGCACCAGGATCCGTCCCTTTACGGCCTGGCTTCGCGAATGCGGGCGACTCCTGGGCTTTGAAGGCTTCCTCGGATTTGTGATCTCTATCCCCGAGGAACCGGCTGGTCTGGCCCTTATCTCGCCCTTGTCGAATTCCTCGCCTTCGTCCATATGATGGGTCCCTCGGTTCAGGGCATCTGATGTTGTAGACTGGAAGTCGGCCTGGGTATCACTACTACGGGGCCGCCTTTCGCCTTCGGATTGCTGATCTCCAGGTCCATCGGGGCGGAATCCCGGAAACGATTCGACGACACGAAGCTTTGCGATCTGCTGGCTTTGGGTGACTCCGGACCTCGCTTTAGGTTTGGATTAATCCACTGCTTGGACGAAGGACCAGGTCGTTGTGCTCGAGGGCCAGAGGGTATCGCAGGACTTACTTCAGAAAAAGCAGCTTTGGACGGCCCGGTGGGCGGTAGTCGTGCTTCGGGAATCGCCGAAGGGCCGGTGGGAGGGCGTTCATCTTTCAGCGCCCTTGGCCCTGTTGGAGGCGCCTTGATCGTTCCAGTACTAGCCTCAGAGATCGATGGTGTCCTGTTCGGCACCGACCCAAAGGACGGCGCGGCAGGCGCAATGGGAGGGGGCGAAACATCTCTCGCGGACTGCGGTGGCTCATGCGAGGTTCGATCCACCTTCATACGCATGTCGCGCTCACGAGCCTCACGATCATCCCGAGAATCACGTGACCGAATATCACTATCCATAAATCGGGGACCATCACGATCTCGATCGTCGCGGTCCCGGTCCCGGAAGCGCCCATCCTGAGAGCGAGCCCTAGGTCCGGGTCCGTATCTGTCACGATCCCGGTCTTCATAGAATGGCCTGCCACGGCCTCGATCCCCCAAACCCCCCGTCCCCGTCCCCTGCCTCGTCCACCGAAGCCGCCTCGGTAGGATTGTGGTCCAAAGGGAGGGTCGGAGTTGGAAGACCCAGCGGAGAGTGGTCCATCCCTTGATCCCCTTCGTGCTCGCTCTGCGTCTACCCCAAGCGGCGCATCGCGCAGATCCCTTGAGTCCCGAAAATCTCTCCCTAGCGGCGGCGACCTTCCTCGGGGCGAGGGTCGTCTACCTCGGAAACTATCTCTGTCGCGCCAATCGCGTTCCCTTTCTCTGCTCCGCTCGTCCCGGTAGGGACCATCGCGCTTATCTCTGAAATCGATATCGCGATCACGTCCCCGGTCGCGGCTGTCGTCGCGCCATCCACGCCCCCGGCCTCTACCTCGGCCTCGAAAATCTCCTCCACGGCTGGGACCACTCGGGGGATCTATCAGAGCTCTAGGGCCTCGAGGCGTGTCCCGCGGCAGCGTATCGCGGAATCCATCTCGGTTGGCCTGGAAGGATGCGTTGTTGACACGGGTTTCCGCTGAAGTCCGCCGCGACCCTCCGTCGCTATACTGCGAGGCACGGTCATTGTAGCGGTCAGGGGAGCGGTCGCGCGATCTCGAGCGACGCGAATCGCCATCATATCTTGACCCTGCATAGCGGGAAGCCCTAGGACAAGGTGGAGGGTGAGTACGGGAGTAACGGTTAGGAGAACGCGTAGGTGAGGAACAAGGCCTTGTGGGATAGCCAGGGCGAGGCCCGTAGGTTCTTTTACGGGGTAGAATATTGTGCATCTGTCCTTCATGGTCACAAGCGAAGTTCGGAAAGAATACATGGTGGAAAGACAAAACACGACGGCAACAAATTTCAAGTAGACGCAATAGTGGATAGGGTTCAGGTAACAAGAGGTTTCGGGAGACACGTACATGGCCAGTAGGGCTCAGGGACAGCCAAGATATGGAACAGTTCTATTGAGTTCGCATGCGAGCTGGTCCGAGGTGGATGCGCCGGAGTTGGAGGTTGATTTGGGCACGAGATGTTGCCGGTCCAGGTGGGTGGGTGTAGAATGTTGCAAAAGGTTGATCAGATGGATGGTCGAGGTTGAATTGATGAAAAGCGCCAGCAGGGCTTTTCGGGCCTTGATGCCACCGCCTGGTTTATCGAGAGGTCGGAACCGGTATCAAATACTAATACAAAAACAAATGCGACCCCTAAGATATGGCTGACCCCTTCATTGGCGGTGGTGATGGTGATTGAAAGCGGTCGCGGTTTTGGGTGGAATCTCTTGAAGGAGGGTTGAAGAGGCTGAAATTGAAGATCTCGAAAACACCTCTGCACAAACACACTCTCACAGCACACACCACCACTACGCACGCCTACCAAGTACAACCATACCCGTTGTCTCGCGTGGCGCTAGGTGCTTGACGCTAGGCCCGAGCAGGGGGGGGAGGGGACATGGACATGAACGAATCTCTGCCTAGGCCAGCCAGCCCAGGTAGGTACTTTTGGATGTACCTCAATATGCCTCTCAAGCTTTGGCAACAACAAACACACACACACACACACCCAACAGCCCTGCAAGCTGGTACGACACCGCAGACAGGCCCCCCCGTTCTGCCAATCGGCATTGATGGAGGGCAGGGGAAGGGGGCTGGTTGGATGGATGTACCAGGCTATCGAGGCACCTAGCCAAAGCCCAGGTCAGGTAGGTATGCGGCGTTTTTGGCTCCTGGGTACGGACAGGACTGGCGACTGGGTAGCGTAGCACTATCAGCGTTACATAACAACCTTGAAGCCTGGGAACCTTGAAATCCATCAAACCGATCAATGAGAGGAGCGCTAGCAACGTTAAAACAAAACCGGCATCCCAAATCTCGAATCCACTCTTCTTCAGAACATTACGCCCGCATCTGCAGAATCTGCCACCACCCGACTACTGCATCCGTCGACTGTACCATGGTTAGGGGC
This sequence comes from Apiospora phragmitis, assembly GCF_038363925.1. Lineage (NCBI taxonomy): Eukaryota > Fungi > Ascomycota > Sordariomycetes > Amphisphaeriales > Apiosporaceae > Apiospora > Apiospora phragmitis. Next base: position 2,762,751 of record NW_027117400.1, on the reverse strand, counting down.
GACTCAAACCTACATACACGGTCATGCTACCCTGGTGTTTAGCAACATTTAACAAGCTCATAAACGTCCTGCCAAGCATATTCGTTAAGAACTGCCCAAGAGAGAATAACCATAGATGGGATTGGATTGATCAAGTGAAGATGAACCCAGCAACCGCTGCGGACATTTGTTGGACGGACGAAAAACGAAAGAAACCTGAAAGAAAGCAAGCAAAAGTACAGTACGGAGTACGTAAGTACTTGCTCGCTTCCTACCCTTGTATGACCTAAAACGCCGACTGGGCATGGGACATGACACAGTGACTCAAATCTGCGAATCGTGGGGTCGACAGTACCGGGCCAGGCTGGCTGGCAGGCCAGGCCGCAAAATAAGGCAAGGGCGCTGGTTCGTAGCCAGCTGTACTGTAGGCTCGGAAGCTCACGCCGAGCGCAGACGGACCAGTTCGCCTATGTTAGACCCAAGTTAACCTGGCACTTGTTCTCCTGCGAAACTACCTAAGGTAGAAAACAAATTGATTTGATTTCTGGCACAGGCACTCTCTTCAATTGCCATGCGCCAACCTCTGTGACACATGCGATGGCATTGAAAGAGCATTGATTTAGGTAAGTGTCAAAGGTACCTAGTAAGCATCGAACGAGCCGGACAGGAAGGCTACAGGAAGCTGACGCTATGCTATTTACGGAGGGAGTACCTTCTGCAATTTGTACATTGAATCCCCAATTCTCTTACTGATCATGGGCTCCACATGCCTTGCCAATTCTTCAAACTGTTCAATGTTGAAAATGCCTGCCAAGGCCCAAGGCCCAAGGGAAGGGACGAGTCACAAGCCCCACATCGAAATACACCAGATGCAATTCAGGGTCCCGAAGAGTTGGCGATGATATTCGAGAATTGCGGGAAACGGTGGCGACTGCATAAAATTAATGCTTGAGAGTCTATAAGCCGGCCTCCTGTCAGTATAGCGTGATATTGTACGACTTGTGTTTTTAAACATCTGAGATTAAACGTTGGACCGACTGAGGAAGGAAAGAAGAATCTGCTGCAGCAAGTCACATCCGTCGTGGTTCGATCGATTATATGGGTCGCTTGGCTATTCCTCACATCCATGACAAAATCTGGAATACTTGGACGACCTCGATAGGACCCAGGAAAGTAAATACTTATCCGACGACAATATCGAATAAGAAGTAATAGGTATCATACAAACTGGACTACTCATCTCGAAGGGAACAATCGTCACCAACCGTCGCCACAGTTTCATTTCGGGGACGTGCATGAATAATCCAGTCGCAAAAGAGACAATTATATTTTTAGTGCGCGCGTGGTGTTAGTCGGAAACACTCACTACAAAAAATAGAATTTGAAGAATGGCATCAACACAACCACAAAACGGAGGGGACAACAAGCCCCCTTCCGGCGCCACAGCCGCCGTGCTGGTCCCGTCCGACGAGCTGCCCAAGGATGCGCAAAAGGTCCAGGAAATCGACTTCAACACACTCCTGGCCCAGGGGCGCCCCATCACGGTCGACGACCTGATGACCTCGATGCCGTTCATGGGGTTCCAAGCCTCCGCCATGGGCGAGGCGGTACGGATCATCAACGGGATGCGGGCATGGCGCGGCGAGCAGCCAACACCAGCCGCCGGTGATGAAGAAGACGGCGCCGCCCCCGCCGCACCGGCCAAGACCACCATCTTCCTCGGCTACACGTCCAACATGATCTCGTCGGGCCTGCGGGGCATCTTCCGCTGGCTCGTGGAGCACAAGCACGTGAGCGCCATCGTGACGACGGCGGGCGGCGTCGAGGAGGACTTCATCAAGTGCCTGGGCGACACCTACATGTCCGAGTTCAGCGCGGCGGGCAAGGACCTGCGCGCCAAGGGCCTTAACCGCATCGGCAACCTGATGGTGCCCAACGCCAACTACTGCGCCTTCGAGGACTGGCTGATGCCGATCCTGGACACGCTGCTCGAGGAGCAGGAGGCCTCCAGAAACTCCGAGCACCCCGTCAACTGGACCCCCTCCAAGATCATCCACCGCCTCGGCAAGGAGATCGACGACCCCTCCTCGGTCTACTACTGGGCCTACAAGAACGAAATCCCCGTCTTCTGCCCGGCCCTGACGGACGGCAGCCTGGGCGACATGCTCTACTTCCACACCTTCAAGGCCTCGCCGCGCCAGCTCAAGGTCGACATCGTCGAGGACATCCGCCGCATCAACACCATCGCCGTGCGCGCCGAGCGCTCCGGCATGATCATCCTGGGCGGCGGCGTCATCAAGCACCATATCGCCAACGCCAATCTCATGCGCAACGGCGCTGAGAGCGCCGTCTACATCAACACGGCCCAGGAGTTTGACGGCAGCGACGCCGGCGCCCGGCCCGACGAGGCTGTCTCGTGGGGCAAGATCAAGGTCGGCGCCGACCATGTCAAGGTGTATCTGGAAGCGTCGGCATGTTTCCCCTTCATCGTCGCCAGCACGTTTGCCAAGAGCACTGAGCCCTCAGCCCAGCCAGCTGAGCCAGCCGGTACTATATGAAGAAAATAGAATCATTGGATAACCAAACTCAAAATGATCAATTGCTATACATGGCCACGGGGTAACTGATTAGCCGTTCATTGTAAAATGACTTGCCACGGAGTAACTAGCTGGTTGATGAATCAAAATTACCTTAGACGAAAATAGCATGCATGAGACAATATCACGGGATCAAGAGAAGCAGTGGTAGCAGAAGATGCTGATTCTATTCCACCTTGAGGAGAGTTCCTTCTTCTTAGCCACTCGCTCGCAATTTCTTCCTAGTAGCCATTCCATCTTCTAACCTGATGTGATGTGATGTGTGAGAGAGCCTATCCCATTTCTCCAACCAAGCGTACCGCCGCATGATATTCCGTTTCCCAGTTTGACGCCAGACGCTAGAACACATTGACAAAGACCTAGACGCTTCTCAGTAACACCCCCTACCCCGACCATGCCTACAAGAACAATCGGTCATGAGAAACTACGAGATGTGCTTCCCTTTTTCTCATGAGCGATCGCGACAAATTGCACCCGTATACTCCGTGGAGGAACACTCTCCAACCCCTCACCAGTCCCCAAGACTTAGCCCTTCCGCTGTCTCTTATGGGCTGGGCCAGGGCTATCAGTCAAGTCGTCGCGCAGGATCTCCTCGGTCCCGTTGGGACTAGGCGACTTGTGACTGGGGGTGTTGGTCTCCATGATCCGACTTCCATCGTTCAAGCCGCCACCAAAATCATGGTGCGGAAGCGTCTCATTCAGGGGGTCGAAATTCACAGGATCGGTACCCGCGTTGCCGAAATCGAAATCGTTGGTCTCCGAGTGAAAGGCATTGGGATCCAGGAAGAAGTCCATGCCTTCGTCGAAGTAGCTAGTATTGTTGGGGTCTTCGAGGCCGGGGATTTTTCCAGAAGGGCTGTAAGGACCGAGCATACTCTGCAGCTGGTCTATATGCTGGCCTTGCTCTTCTTGTAGTTTTTGTAGCTGGTCTATCTCGTCCTGCGTTCGGGTCATCTCCTGGACGTTAGGGGGCGGAAATGCCGCGGCAGACCGGAGGATGGGGGAAATGGCGGAGCCTGTTGAAGCAGGGACAGGCGACGAGGCGGCACCTTGAGAATGGTTGTTGAAAGTAGCTGCCGGAGATGACCCGTTACTCTGCGCGCCCGAAATAAGGCTGAGCATGCGATTTCTCTGGTCATCGGTCATCGAATTTGAAGCATTAGCACCGAGGTTGGGAAGGTCGACGGAGCTATTGCCCTTTCCAGCATTGGTATTAACATCTTGCATGATTCGCATCATTCCTTCCTGAGGATTTGACTGGAAATTCTGTCCTAAGTATGCGGGCGTGTTGGCGGCATCGGTCGGTTGGTCAAACAACTCAGTAACCGTACCCATAGGCGGTTGTTGAGAGCCGGTGTATGGGGGCGGCGTGGCGCTTGCTGAAGGTGATCGCTTGAGCGGAACACCTTGCTGGGGGAACGATGGCAGCAGACGTGGCCGACTCTTGGCCGGGGTTGACATGTTTGTGGATGGCTGCGGCTGTTGTTGCTCCCAGTCACTCAAATCCACCACGCTACCTTGCTGCTGTTGACCTAGCGGCATGTTCAAATTCGGAATGATGCCAGCAAAGAGATCATTCACGTTGTTGACGACGCCCTGCTCCTCCAGTGGCTTCCTGAACACGTTGGCAAGAAATGTCAGAATGGCATTGATTGAGTTTTCGTGCCGGTTATGCATATCCTGGAAGAGCTTAGCCTGGCCGGCAAGTTGACGATGTTGGGTTTGGAGGCGGCTGATCTGCATGGCAATAGCCGTCTGTTGTTGCTGCAGGTTCTGCATCTGGTCACGAACGAGAGCGAGGTCCTTCTTCTGCAGGGGGCCGGACTCGGGTGCCGGCAGGGCACGAGTCGAGGGGGCCTGTGGGGTGAAGGTCTGGTTGACACTTTCATCCAAGACAGCACCATCCTCATCACTGTCACCCTCTCCTTCTTCGGGCCGTTTTGATGACTTCTTCTTTGCGTTGCCACTCTTGGGCTTGTTGATGAGCCACAAGAGATTGGGGTGTCCGCGCCGGAAGTAAGGATTGTAGTACTCGCTGGGGCTCTTGTTCTTGCGCTCGCTTGCCTTCATCGAGTTGTCGGACAAACCAACTTTTTTGTGGAATCCGTACATGTTCAGTTGACGCACAAAGGAGGCATAGTTGTTATGCTTGAACAGCTCCGGGATGAGCGTCTTTGCGAATTCATCTTCATCAAGGACAATGAATGAGTCACCTTTCTCTGACCAACGGATCAACTCGGTATTCTTGGATTCCTCCAGGAAGCTGTGTTAAGTTAGCAGCATGTCCATCAGGGTTGGAGGAACGGGCCTTTCTTACCTGTTCAGCTTTTGCACGAACGGAGGGATCTGTTTCCGCTTGGCTTGAGACTCTCTCTTGGCCCGTTGAGCCCGCTCTTCGAGCACTTCGATGTTGTCATGCTCCTCGCCGGTGTTGGTGCCATTTTGTTGCGGGACGAGGCTCTCATCACCGTATGACCAGACGTCGTTTTGCTGCGTGTTGAAATTATGATTCGTAACTACAAGTTGGTTGTTGTTCCCTCGCCTGGCAAGCGCTGTCGATGGTGTGGTGGCAGGCGTGCCGCTTGAGTTATACTGGGCCGGAGCAGGCGGGGACAGCATCCCGTAGGGATTCAAGTTGTTGCCGGAGTTCTCCATGAAGCTGTTGACGTTGCTTCCATTCCATCCGTTCAAGGGATCCGGTGTACTTGTTGGGGGGTAATATGTCTGCTGCTGATGTTGCGGCATTGGAGCTGCTGCTGCGCTTCCCGGTGCTGGCCGCTTCCTCGGGTTGGGAGACGGCATCGACACATTCATAGAATGCAAGTATTGAGAAGGAGGAAGCCCGGTTTGAAGCATTCGGACTGTCTTCGTTCGCGGTAGCTACTCGAAATTGAGGGGCAGAAAATGTCGTGCAGCGTGGAGTTGGGCGTATTTCTCGAGATGGTGACAGCCCTCGCTTAATCGCAAGTACAGCTAAGGCTCAGCCCGGATGCTGAAAGAATGACGAGATAGGTGGGTTCAAGCGGGCTCCAATTGAGATGCAGGCTGCGCAGAACTTGATCTGATTGTATTACGGCCGAGGACGGGACGGACGACGTCGCGGGCTATTATTGTATTCTAATATGAGGGGTATCGTATTTCGGTGAGGGAGGGCCAGAGCTGGTTGGAATGTCGGCCTTCTATTCTCGTCAGATTGCGCCCAAGGCATTCAGCACCAGGCGGCGGCTGGCTGCAATGCACTCTCGAGGGATGTATGAGTAATAGTAACGTCAGGCTGCTACTACCACACCCGCAGCGACACTGCACTGCACAAATGCGCACAAGGCTGATGCGACCAGCAAAATTGGCATCTATTGCCTTACGCAAAGCTCCAGCGGGTTGATGTCAGCCAATTGGGTTTGCGGTCGACGTGGGTGGTCGTCGCGGCTCGGAAGGATTAGAGATGCGCGCAGGTAATCGAGAAGTGCGGAAATGAAGATGCGCAGATGTGTGGCTTGAAGTCTCTTTTTTCGGAGGCAACGGGGAGAGAAAGTTTGGTCGATTCCAGGTTTTGATTTTGTTTCTCGGGGTGGAATTGAACGATTTGTTGACTGAGAGATAGGCAGGCCACCATCCACACACACAAGAAGCGATCACCCCACACTGGCTGAAGTGAGCAGACCTTATACTGTATGTCCCTCCAGTCCCTCCACATTCAGGTATGTATATCAAAGACCAGAGACACGGGCACAATACAAGGACAAAAGCGCAGGATGGAAGATTGAGTCAGCGCGGCGGTCCCCAAGAAAACGGATTTTGGTATACGCTGGCGTGAGCTTCGAGACACCCAGGCAGGTACGCTTGTGTCTGGCGACGTCGTCGTCTATAGAAAAGACAAAAAATGCTTCTTCTGCTGTACCGTTGAAAGCCGATCCGCAAATGGAAAAAAAGACAATCAGGCCGTAGCGCAGATTCGAGAACGAAACAGCTGTCGCAATTCTCTTCTATCAGCTGTGGACCTGTGTCTCGCGCTCTCCCTGCTATTTTCTTCGTCTTCTTCTTTTGTTCCACTTCGACCGTTATCCTTTTGTGAGGATAAATTTCTTTCGGGGGAGAAGAAAAAAAAGAATGATATGGCTCAGATTTTGCGACGAGCTCTTCGGACGGTGAGGTAACTGCTTGGCTGAGCCGGGCCCGGTACAGGCAAAGTCCGTAGGTATCTCGATGTTATTGGTTGAGCACGACAACGCAGGCCTGCAAAGTTGCGGAGTGTAGTACAAGTTACAACCAACAGCGTTCAATCCGAAGCCCACATGCAACGCTGCAGCTGGTCGAAAGAGGCACTGCGGCTCAAACTTGGAAGTATTCGATTTGTGATCCAAGATTCCCTAACGGTCGTACGCCCGACTGGTCTCACTGCCGCTTACCTGCGCTATAGACAAGCCGCCGCCTCCTAACGAAAGAATTGAGGTTTGGTGTCCAGGCGTATGGTCAGCCAAGTACATGTAGTACTGAAACAGTGGAAGCAATGGAAGCTGAGGTGCGATTGTATGGAATGACGATGCTGGACCCAATACAATGGAATGATGTGATTCTGTCGCGCAACCAGGAGGTTAGAACGAACGGCTGTTTCGGATGAGAGACACTTTGCAGATAATAAACGCTTTGTGAGAAATCGATGCGATGTCCATTGCCTTGTATTTGTTTAATATGTCTTGCTCATCTCTGACCGTCTTCTCCGGGACGACAGACTTGACTGCCCCTCCTTGTTATCCTATTGCCTAACCTACGTACATGTAACTATCCCCGTCCCACATGCTGCCAGGATCTGAGGGTAGTATAACGAGCAATGGCCAAGTCAACGTGGAAGGGTACTGCTATACAGAGTCGTTTCAGAGAAACCCTCACCCTTGAAGTATATTCTCTCCGGTGATCTGGATTTTGTAGGTGATATCTGGGTTTTTGGCTCTGCTGGAGCTGGTTTCGCGCAGCAGCCGGAGGACCTTTTGCTCCAGGAGACCACTCTGCCCCAATGCCCCATTCACATGTGCTAGGATCCCTCGTTAGACCAATGCAAGGCGCCGGAGGTGAGCTCCTATAAATACGGCGGCGGTAGAAATAAGGTTTGCCGTGACAATGGTTCGGCAGTGCGGTCCCCTATTGACCGGCATGGCCTGATTGTCGTTACTACCTCCTGTAAGTGTAGTAGCAGTGGTCGTCGCTTTTGGTAAAGCAGCAATCACGTACTTAGGCATGTACATATATTCGGATGAGCTGAAAGTGTTAATAGGCAGAATCAGCACGATTGTGATCCATGACGTGGTCTATTGGTAACAAGACGCGTGCCAAGACGAGGAGTGGTCGAATAGTTCATTTCCAAGGACCCCACACGATATGCGTCCTATTAGCAACAGGGTAAAGATTTCTACGGCGCATCTCTGAATAGCTTCAATTTCAATTCGGGTATCATAATGCATACTACTATGTACAGTTGTCTGCTCCGAGACCACAGGTTCCACTATGATCGGCATGTTCCGCACAACCTGCATGTACCGAGGGAATGGGAATCGTGATTAATATAGCGGATCGACGAGAAGGCCAGAAAACTTTACCGGGCCCCCCTGCCTGCCATTGCGCTCTGTCGGGCCAGTTTCTGATTCCTGGCTTGGTCCCATTCACGACCGCTGGCCCCGGCCCTGGCTTCTTGTTGCGCCCTCTTCTCCTCCTTCAGCGTTCTGGCCTTTTCACGTGGGTCAATCACCACGAGCTCCTCGTCCGCCTTTTTGCGATAGCTCAGGTCCTTACCCAGCTTATCAGCTGCGGAACTAAAGGCGTGCCCCATCCATCCATCGTCGTTGTCGTCCTCCTTCACAGCCTCGGCATCGGCCCAGGACTGGCAACTCTGGCAGTTCGCAATGAAATGCAAATCACATAGTGGCGCCTCCTCGTCTCGGGCGGTAGATGACGGACCATCTTCCCCGTTCTCAGATTTGGGCTTGGGTGTCTCCTTCTCTGGTTGCGCCGCCGCACCCTCCAGCCGAGACTTGAATGACTCGAATATGGATAACTCTTTATTGCCGGTGTTATCACCGCCTCTCCGACGTTTGCGGCCTCGTATTGCAGTTTCGGGGATGAACTGCTCAATCCCAGTCTTCTTAACTTGCACCTCTGGCGCAGCATGTACGCTCCTCTTCATTGATGCTTTGAGAGCTGCAATCTCTTCGTTGGCCTGCTCCAACGCAGACTTCTTCTTTGGCAGCTCGAACTCATATAGATCGTCGTCGTAGCTTGGTTGTCGCGCCTCCTTTTCCGGCACAGCCTTTGTTTCTAGTTCCGCTCGACTCTGGGGCCGCGATTCTCGGATCGGTAGGGGATCTCCAACTTCTTTCACGGGAGATTTCTCCCTTTCTGCGGACTTCTTCGGCCGCTCTTGTGTAGTCTTCTTCGCTTGTGTGACTTCTGCTGCTGGCTCTTCGTCGATATCCATGACAATCCGCGTGTCGAACTTCTTCGCCTTTTTGATCACAGGCCCGGCGTCGGCGTCCCCTTCCTCGTCCCCGAAACTCAGCAACTTCTTGCCACCCTTTGCCTGTTTCTTCTTCTTCTGTGTTGGTGCTGTAGATGTCTCCACCTTGCGGGCTGTTCGTTCCCGTTTCTTCATATCCGTAAAGGGGTTCACCAAAATCTCCACCCCCGTTATCTTGATCTGATACATCGGCCTTTCGGATCCTTCAGCCACTTCGGACTCGCCCATGCGCGCAAGGTTGTAGATCGTGTCGCCCACTATTCGCCCAAACACGGTGTTCTTGTTGTTGAGCTCCTCGGCCTTGTCGAGCGTGAAGAAGAACTGGCTGCCATTCGTGTCCGGCTTCCCCTCGTTCGCCATGCCTAGTAGCCCGCGTCTGGTAAACTTCAGACGCGAGTGGAACTCGTCCTTGAAGTTCACACCCATGGGCCCGGCATTCTTTCCGCGCCGCTGGTCGGCTGGCCAGGGATCGAGGTCGCCGCTGAGAGCCTCGCCATCGTAGATGGACTCGCCTCCATTTCCCGTACCTGTTGGATCACCACCCTGAATGATAAAGCCCGGAACGAGGCGGTGAAATATTGTGTCGTCGTAGTAACCGTCGAGGCATAATTGTAAAAAGTTTCGGGATGTGAGGGGAGTCTGTTTGGCGAAGAGCTCCACAGAGAGATCTCCTTGGTTGGTTTTGAGAATCAGAGAGGCGGTTGGTTGCGGCTCAAGGTTGTAAATGCTCGACATGATGGCGATTGGCAAGCTTGCAGGCGCAAGCGAACGCGTTGTTTCGTGCTAGGGTCGACAGCCAGACTAGAAGTCGTTCTGATTAGGGAGAGGCATCTAGGTCTACCAGCTTGCCATTCTCGTCGGTCGTCGTGATTAAATTCGTAGAGAGGTTGTTTGATGATGATGGGAGGTAACATCACAAAAAAGGTCTGGCTGAGCTTGGGTTTAAATTCTTATCTTATCGGGCTCTACATACATTAGGTATTGACTTGATGCGGAGAGAAGCTCCAGGGGGCGCCTCCACCAATTGCATTGCATATGCACATTGATCTAAACCTCCACACGTTCATCTGCATGTCTACCTTTCTTTACCTGAATATGTTCCATATAAGCACGCAAAAACAATACAAGTTGTCACTTTTTCTGGGAGCAAGAAAAGATGATGAATTGACTGCAGTCTCTCAATTAATCATTGCAGCATTAGTCGTTATCTACCTCTAGTACGCAGCGTGGTGCACCTTTCTCCTTCCTCTCTGCCCAGCCCAGCAGGGCTACCTAGAAGTGAAAGACCTCCCGACCTCATTGCGTAAAAGCAGGCAACAAACAGTAAGCAAGGTAGAGCCATTCTGATGCAAGTCCTCAAGTCAGAAACAAAACCAGAAAAGAAAAAAGACACAAAACGCCCATAACATGCGGGGTATGTTTGATGGATGCAGACAGGAACCGATAGGGGAAACCCCTCGAAAAGAGAAACACATCCAAACTCCATCCCCAATCCTGTGTACGCCCGCAAGTCGGCCAAAGTGAGAGCTTCTCTGGCCTTTCTAGATGGGCCGAAGTCGAGGCTGGCTGACAGACGTGCACGCATAGCGAAAGTAAGCTATTCCCTTAGCTCAATAGTCTCGCGCCTATGATATGCCACGCTGAATGCCGCGCTCCAAGTGGTAGGAACGCTGCGCGACGTCTTCAAGCAGCCTGTCTGGCCTTTCCTCCTCATTCGCTAACGGAATCGTCGGCGGCCTCTTCCATCTGGCCATAATCACCTGTCCGCCCCTGTCTATAATGCGACGCCAACCCTAGCTCGGCCCGAACATCACTCTGAATCTTCAGGAAATATTTGCGCAAACTTGCAAGCCCACGCAGAAAGCCGCCGTCCGGCTCGTCTGGATGCTGTGGTGGACACGGCTTGTCCCGCCTCAGGTCGTCCGGTGTGACGCTGTTCGCAAAATCGGCTATCTTGAAATCGATCTCCTTCTTGTCGCGTCGCCGACGCCGCCGAGCTTCGACCGTCTCCTCCGTATCCGTCGCAAAGTCAGTCGTTGAATCGTCAACCATTGTATCGTAATCGTCCTCGTTTGTGTCCTCGTCATAGAACATCAGGAGGCTTGCCGCGTAGAACCGATATCCTCGCAGGCGCCTCACCGTCTCCTCGAGCTGGTTGAGTTTCTGCAAAATTTTGGGGATATGTCGCAGTACACTCGAGTCCTCAATACCGTTGGACAAGAAAAGCGTCAGCGCCTGTTGGAATTCGTCGCCTGCTTTGATGTTGCGGCCATAGTACTTGTCCTTGAAAAGGTATCGTTGTTCCTTCACGTCCCATGTTTGTAGTCCACATACACGGACACCTAGCTCTCGTGAGGTTGTCCCTGCACACTTTCGCCTCTGCGACTCCCGTTTTTTCGAGGTTGCTTCCACTCCATACTGTCTCGTGCCCATTTTCAAATCCATGATGCACGGGCGTTTCATGCCCGCTGTCAAATCTTCCAGCAGCAAGAAGAACTTGATGGACTCCTGCCGTGTTTGGGCTTCTTTGGGATTGACAGGTCTGGGAATCTTTTTGACTTCCAAGGCCGGGCTGGGGAGCTCAGATGGTCCTGCCGAAGAGTGATTGGATCGTGCCATGGTAGACATTGCTTGGTCCTGCTCCGGCTCAGCGGGCGTGAGAACGTGGCTGCCGTTGGTTTCTGTATCACCCTTATACCCAGCATCGTCCACGTCCTCGAAGTACTTGAGAGCACCGCGACTTCCGGAGACATCATCCGGCCTTCTTCTTAGGCCAGTCCCCGAGTACCGTCTCTTGCGCCGCTGGTGTGGGAACTGACCGGTCATTGTGTCAGCCTCGGGCGCACTAGTTCCTGTGACATCTTTGACCTGTTCCGTAGGGTCGGCCTCCGGGTGGCTGCCCTCCAGCCCGAGGTCGCTCTGAGTTTGAGTGAGCTGTGGCATGGAGCGCAAAGGACTATGGCCGTGTATGAGTTCGACAGGATTGCTTGACTCGGTTCGGCATCGCTCCAATGCAGGATCAGAGGCGCTAGATCGTATAGAGCCGGGATGCGCATGTCTGCGGGGAATAGAGCGCTGATGGGAAGCTGGCCTCTGGTGTCTTTGAACGGCAATAGGCTGTTTCAGAAACGCATCATTGAATACCTCATTCCGCAGCCGCTTATTCACAGTCGTGGCTCCCCAGCTTTTAGCATGGCGATCCTCAAGTGTAGGCCGCCGTACCAGTTTACCATTTACTCCCCGTTTTTCGTCGGACTTCTCAATAAAGTCGAAACACGCAGCAGCATCAGATTGACTTCTCGCCCGCTGTGGTGGGCTTGTACCTGAAGGCTGCAGAAAGCTCCGAGGAAGGATATGCTGATTATCCACGAATGTTACAGTTGGGATTGGTGTTGGCCCAGACTGCATTGATTGGCTGATGACTCTGCGGTGTTCTTTGGCGGCCACTGTGCCGGCGAGTGAGTTCTTGAGCATCTCAGGGTATAACCGGTCATCATTTGACTGGACAGTGTGGTCGATATCCTTTTCATCACTACCCAAGCTCTCGTCCCTCTTGACGATGGATTTGCGCCGCGGCTGTTTCTGGAAGGTGACATTGAGAACACCAATATATCTGCAAAACTCATCAGTCAACGCATTCGACAACACCAATAGCAACAGAAAATGCAGAATAGCATCACGGGGAAACTCTCAATAGGAAGGTGGTCTAACCTTGGCAGAAACGGCAAAAGATCGCGGTGAAACCGCTCAATGTCTCATAGAACTTATTCTCGCTATTGTTCAATTGCTTACACACAGCGCGCTTAGAGAACCTCCACAGTGTCGTATGCCCACCAACCTGGTGTTTGTAAGGTATGAGTTCAATCGCCTCCAGAGGTGCTGCAGGCTCGATTTGGTGGTCATGCACGTGAACGTGGTCTTCATGGATAGCACGAGATGTTCTACTGGGGGCGTGCGCCCTCTCACCGTCTTCATGGTCGTCTTCGATCGCATTTTCGTGGTCAGTCGGGCCATCCGCGCATCTGGCAAACCCACTGTCGCCAGTTTCACAAGGGGTTTGCCCAGACTCATGATGGTCTGGTCGTCCATCGTCTTCGGGTTCATTGGCTTTAACAAGCCAAGGACCAGGGCCCTCTGGGTTAGAGCCTCGATGGACTGGTGTGAGCTTCCCTGCTGTTTCCCTCCGCGGCTGGGCCGTGTTCATTCCCTCCAAACCTTGATGCGGCACGAATACAGCTGAGGAGATCTTCTCTTCGCCGGAGTACTCTCCTTCCTCTGGTGTATCATCGTTTTCAGCCGCCGAAGTCAAGCCCCTCCGTGGCTGTGTTTTGCCATCTTTTAACGTAGCGTCCGTATCGGGTGTGTATCATGTCCAGCTTCAGGTGACTCCTGGTCCTCTGCTAGGGCATGGTTTTGCTCCTCCTCGTCAACGACATCCGAATTTCGTTTGACACTGAAGTAATCAGAACCTGCCTCCCCCGCCTCAGACGGCGATTCAACAACGGAGCTGGCAGAGGGAAAAGAATTTGTTCTTCCCGGAAGGCGGGGGCTCCGGAGTTCCGGGTCTATCAGGTTTGCGACATCGTGGGCAGACGACAGGGATGAATTAGCTTCATGGTGATATGGCGCGATCCTGATATCTTTGCGCTTAGCCTGGCCGTCAGGCAGGCCTTCTTTAAAGAAGCGAAGACTGTGGCTAGCTTTGCGACTGCGCGTGGGTTCCACCCCGGCCAAGGCTTCGGCGATGGACTTTTCCACCTGACCGGCTTCGGTGTCGACCAGGTCACCATTGCCGATGGACCAGGCTTTCTCGGGGCCCATTGAGAGTGTACGCTCTGCCCTCCATGTCCTATACTGGGCGCGAGTGTCTTCTGATGCCGTGTGGCCATTGGACGTAACGATTGTTGAGTTCTCGTCGCCGAAAAGCTGGGAGAAGGCTGCATCCTCTCCGTTGGTAGTCCCATTGACACCTGAGGGATAGGTTCTGATCTCCTTGTATGTTCGTTCCAGAGATCTGGGCCTCCCCTTGGGATCTGATGTAGACTCATGGGCCGCATCAAAACGCGGGTCTGTCAAGGCTGGCATGGCAGGCGTGCGTACGGGTACTGCAGGTACGTTATGGCTTTCTGGAGATGTCGTTTGCGCACCGGACGACTCGGGGCTTGTGGAGGCGTGAACCGAGTTGGCTGGCGGCGTTAAGGATGCGCCACGGCTGTGATTGGGCAAGACATCGCGAGATTCGGTTGTGGGCCGAGATGTCGGCGCATCCGGAGTGTTCCTGGGCTGGCTGTTGTTGGCGGTGTCGTTAGTACGAGTGGGACTTTGCTCAGGACGTCGCGTATCTTGCTGTTGAGTATGAGACGGCAAGGACGATAGGTTAGGAGGAATGCCTCGAGCAGAAGCGAGCGCCTGGGTCAGCAACGAAGGCCCATTGGATCTGATGGAGACAGTGGGAGGTCTCGACTTTTTATTATTACTTGGATCTGCGACTGGGGTGGAAGACTCAGAAGACTCAGAAGAAAAAGAAGAAGAAGAAAGGGTTGATACGGAAGATGTACTATTAGGCAAAGAAGTACTTGTACCTGGCCCCGCAGGCAAGACATTGCCGGCGGGATGGGCAGGGAGAGGTACATGGGAATGAGATACAGGAACCGGGGAGGTAGAAGTAGTATGGGTGTCATTCGTGGTCCCAATGATAGCGGTTACAGCTACAGATTCAGGTTCAAGATTGGGACTCGCGCTATCCACGTCTGCCACCACATTGCTTATGCCCGTTGCTGTAATTAAACCCACGCCCGGGGTGCTAGCGCTGGTAGTGGTAGAAGAAGTGATAGGGGAGGGTGAGGTGATGGTGGTGATGGTTGGGATTGTGCGGGTTTTGGTAGTGGTGGTGGTGCTGGGCCGGGCGCGATAAGCATCTGCTGCTGCTGTTGCTGCTGCTCCGGCTGTGCTGGATGCAGATCAG
Organism: Apiospora phragmitis; assembly: GCF_038363925.1. Lineage (NCBI taxonomy): Eukaryota > Fungi > Ascomycota > Sordariomycetes > Amphisphaeriales > Apiosporaceae > Apiospora > Apiospora phragmitis. The sequence continues at coordinate 2,747,705 of NW_027117400.1, read as the reverse complement.
AAGATTGGCTCATCGATGCAGCGCATGCGGCATTTTCGGGTGAAAGGCGGGCTAGACATGAGGTGAACATCTGGCGAATGCTAGGAGAAATGGGAGAGAGAGGGATGCTTCGCAGCAACGTTGTGAAATGTGTGTGGGATGACCCTGGGCGCGCTATGCTATCTCTCTGCTCTGCCGAGTCGAATGGTAGGGAGGAAGGGGTGTGGAATCCGAAACGATAGACGGGTGAAGCCGACGCACACAAAATAATGGGTGGGAAAGGAATGTTATCAGCAAAGGGTTTGGGGGCGGATATCATTCATGGGAGTGGGAAAAATGTGAGAAGTCAGAAAATGGGAAAGCGAAAAAAGAGCGCGATAGTGCAGTACCTCCCAGTTGAGGTGGCGGCAGGTTTCTGGGTAGGTAGCGTTGGGCTCGCAACTAATATTAGGGGATCCTTAGGCGGTGGAGCGATGCCGGAGCTCCGTGCCCCCCTCGGGTAGGTGGTACCTGTCAAACAAAAACGGTCCCGCCGTCCAGCATCCATCACCAAGCATGCCCAGGATGAAGGGATGAACATGCTTTTTTCGACAATGTCCGTACTGTAATACTCCAGTACCAAGTGCGTCCACCAGTGAGTTGATCATACCTAAACCGAATCAATATGTCTCAGTACAGATACAGGAGCAATTGAATGCGAGGCAGAGCGGTGGAATAGACTGACTGATGATGCTAACCTGGCGGGTCAAGTCGCATCCCAGTTACCGGTTCCCCGGCCACGTGCGTCAACAATCCAGGTTTGAATGAGATTGTTTTGCGCTTGGCCTGAGCATGTGGAAAGTTAATTCGAAATCGAGTTGCCGCGCAATGGAGCAGTCGAGCCCCGATAGTCGCTACCTGGTCGTCTTGATCAAGATCCTACCAAACTCCTTCAGGTCACTCCCTCACTGCGCTCAATGCCGCCCATAGTAAGTACTCGGTAGTGCCAGGAACGTCCCAGCGATCCTCTCATCCACTGACACCCACTCGCATTTCAGCCCAACCAGCGGCTCGCGACGGCGTTTCCAGAAGGACAGAACTACTACTGACATGTAAGTCAACGATAGGAATCCACACATACTTACACACACCACCACCATTCACATTCATATGTTTATCGCAACCGCAACCCCGCCATCTTGCTCGTTTGAGTTTCTATGCTCTCAAGGAAAGCACGGTTTATGATGCAATTTCCTGCCCAAGTTGTCTCTCCCTTGGACCGCAACATCCGCATTGGCTCTTTGGGTTTTGGGCCCAGGGTGTCCGTCCAAATTGCATTGCCCACGGCCGGCACGTTGCGTCTTCCCCGGATCTTACAGGCTAAAGCGGATCAGCCAGCTCCTCTTGGTTTGACGTAAGCATGTAAGTATACTTCCGAGTATGTAAGTATGTATACCAACATGGACGTTCACGCGAGTTCCACCACAGCCCATGTCATGTCGTGTCAGGCACCCCAGACGTGTATCTAAGTTGTGAACCACTTCACTTGCACTGGTTCCTGCCCCTGTACCGTCGTGTCATCTAAGCAGTCGCGCCGGCGGCATCGACAAGTTTGAGGCGTGCGAGCGTTCAGCCTTCTGAATGGTCTAGTCCAGCTGATGATCTACAGTAGCTGATGATCGCGACACTAGAAATGTTCTTTGATCTGGGGCTTTCCCTCCAACGGCCCCACGCGGGACGTGTTTCCGAGAAGTGCGAGCAGGCGAGCCAGCAGCCCGCTTTGTTGCCGTACACAAGCATTGTCGGATTGGTGACACGTTGCCCTGTACAGCGACATTCTGTGGCTATTGTCTAGAAATAGTTCCCGGACGCATGTTGACATTATCAAACTAGGCAAAAATCATAACAAACTCAACCACGTAGTGCACCCGGGACTTGATTAGGCGGTCGACACTACGCTTCTTATTGCAGAACTTGAGATGTCCTCACAGCCAATCAGTTAGCAACGTGCTCGAGTCAGCGCCGCAGATCTGACAGTATACATTGTTTTGGAGACCAGATAATGAACTGACCGCCTGTAATGATTAATGAACTGACCGCCTGTAGTGATTCAACCTCTCCGCTCATTGCTCATTGTGTGAACACTGCTCTCTCTTCTACGGCTGCTGGACTGTGACAGTGCCGGTCTTCTTGCGTCAGATCGCTGGATGGTATTGGTCATATCTCTAGAACATTACGTGAAAGATGGACTGGCTAAGTCGATCCCAAGCCTGTCGATATGAGCCATTCCTTGGCTTACAGAGGACTTCATATTTCCAGCCTATCCCCAACCCAGGAGTAAACGATTAACCTGTATCCGCGCCACTGGCATGCCATCAGGGATACAACGGCAAATAATCAGTTGCTCGATGGGTTCCTTCAATCTTAGCAGCTGCTCTGTTTTGAGCATACGGCCTGTGTCGGTTTTCGGCAGCCCGGCTCCTCGGGATTGGCCACCTTGAGAGCTATGAACATAGGTAAGGGCTGCCGTGTTGCAGCTGTCAAGCATTTCACAGAACTTGTGAAAATACAGGATTGGTCTTGAAAACTGGCCCGGTTACATCTATCATCTATATTGGCCTATGATACAATAAAATACATTCCACCCTACACGAAACCCCAGAAATAAGAAGTCCTTGAGAAAGGCAAGGACAAGTATTGCTGTGTCGGTACATATAGGTAAGCGTTTCGTATAGAATGACACTCTTGCGCCTGATCTCTTCATTGCATCTTGGTCTTCGAGGTATATGAAAAGCAAATCCGGGTATATATCTATCCATAGGCATAGCCATGCTCGTTCGGGGTAAAACAAACTAAAAGCACCCCCAAAAAAACAAATGATACGCTTGCAGGATCTGGTCCATGTTTCTTCCTATTATTGTTATTCTTCTTATCTCTCAGACGTGACATCATTAATCATCGCCTGCCCTGTTTTGTCTCGTCCGTCACGTTCCTAAGACAGCTCTCGGTACACCGTGAACCCCCACCGCTGATTCTGGTGCTCCGAGAGGCTCCGGTTGACGTTCTCCTTCTTCTGGACGCGCCCGTGCAGCTCCTTGAAGCCGTAGCACAGCGCGTTGATAAAGCCCGTCAGCTGCGTCGTCGCCTGCAGCACCGACAGGAGCTGCGACTGCCCCCTGGAGCTCGACGAGCCGATTCGCGAGGCCCGGGAGCCACACCAGCATGTACGTGAGCGGGTAGATGGACAGCACGAGCCAGTGCCGCAGCTCCGTGTCGAAGTGGTGGTGGCGGCCGTTGGACCGCACGGGGCCCGCCGCCGAGCGCTGCGAGTTGGTCCGAGAGTGGCTGGGCCGGATGGCGAACTCTTCCCGGCTCGGCGTCTCGACCGACTGCATTTGGAATTCTAGGTCCTCTGTACAAAGAAGAAGAAAAATTTGGCGTTAGCAACGGCCTTCCCCCTCGCCTAAACACATAGGAGGTTCCACTCACTTGCTGATTGTATAGTAGCAGATGGCCACCTGATCTCACTGATCTTGGGGCGACCTAGCTCTGCGCTCCGGCTGTTGGTCCTCTTGCGAGTCCGGACTCGCAGCATGACCTTTGCGAAAATGTACAGGTAAATGGCAATGATGAGTATAAAAATGGCGAAGCGCCAACCATGGCCCAGGACATAGCGTAGATACGGAGGGTCACCCGCGATCCAACACCAGTTCCCCGAGGCGGGCTCCATCTTGTTCAACGCCAAAGCTATAGTCCCTAAAACATCATGTTAGTTAGCATCCCCGGGCTTTGGCTCAACTCAAAGAGGATGGCTAGCAGAAAGTCTTACCTGTGGCAAAAGGGATGACCCAAATCAGCAAGCACACGCCAAACTTGACGGGATTGGAGACTCGCATCGGCCAGGTGTGATAGTTGAAGGTCAATAGTGTCACCAGGACTATTGCGAATATAGAGAAATCGGATGCCTGGTCAATGTCTGTAAGTCAAAGGGCACATATAGGAAGGATATATCGGGTTGACTTTTGAGTACATACTTGGACTGAGACCTGACCGGTCCAGCCATTGAGGCTGCAGAGCGGCCCAGTCGATATGGGAATGTGTGAAGTGACGACTCGTATCCCCGATACACTGTTATTCGTCGAGTTGACGAACTCTGGAAGGACGTTCAAATCTTGTTAGCCCCCCAGTACCGAACAATAAACAACCCCGCCAGAACGTAGGCACAGCAGCAGCCGCAAGTTCTGCTATATTACTCACCTGCTATCATCAAGTTGAGCACCAGCGCTTCGCGCAGCGCATTTCTTCTCGGCCGCGCCTTCCTTGACCACCGGTTTCGCCGTTGAGCTGAGCCATATCATCAGCACCAGGCCCGTGGCCAGGGACGACAGCAAGCTGAGGACCAACGTCGGTCCCGCGACGTGTTCGACCCAACCCATTGTGCTGCTTTCCAGCGTCGTGCGGCGTGGCGATGATTTGAGGGACGGCGGGTGAACGACAACTCTGATAAGCCTCGTGTAAATAGCGCCGGAGTATCCTTGGGGACGGAGTGACGCCATATATAAGATTATTGATTCATGATTCTTCGCGAGAATGAGTAAAAGTATGTAGGTAACGATATCATTTCCGCGTCCTCCCACTCCCCTACCGCTACTTCTCCCAAGGCTCGGACCCTCCGCGGATCCGGTCACACATCTGGATGATCAACCAGAGGACGGATAGAGTTAAATATGCATATTGCAGGTTTCACTTGTTAATTTATCGTGTCACAAGGACATCGTTGTCATCCACTCCAGCGGCATTGAGGGTGCAGACGGGGGTGGCTTGGACATGTGACGGCGAAACACGGCGCGAGTCATGACCGCTGGACCAGCCCCCCCTTCGACGTCGTGACTCCACGCCGTCACCTGCGTGACGAGCCGCAACCAGCCTCAATCCGCCAATAATAAGATTCCTTGACAATGTCGACGATCCAAAGTCGAATTTCATCAGAGCCACAGCGGACGTGAAACCGCCCATTTTGATGAGCATGCGCCAAACATCCATATGTAGCACCTGGCGAAAGTTCTGTTTCCAGTTTACATAACTCTCGAGATCAGCGACAGAATAAAACGGTCAAGATCGCCCAGAAGCTTCTACTCTACCGGAAATTCCGAAGATAACTCGTCAAACTGCTCTGAAGAGACGGAGAGTGTTCTATACTCACCTGTCCTCTTGTATAGATTGCCAAGTCTGTCCAGATCCTTTCCCCGGATTCTGTGTTCAAATGAGTATTACCGCAACCTATATCCGTCGACGGAATCATACTCTGGACCGCTTTCGATCGTCCAAAGATCTCATGCGAAGAACGTCAGTCTGATGACACCTGGCTTGGGTTTGCATGGTCATGTCATGCCATCTCTCCTTGGCATGAACGTTTCTCCCTCAACATGTTTCCCTGGACCATGACCCCATTGTCTTAACTGCGCGAGATAATATAGCAACCGGCCCAGACTTTAATATAGCAAACTTCTATTTATATTTAAAGTTGAGTTGACCGGGGTATGCTGCCTAAGCTTTCTTGGCGGTGTGATCCCGAAGCCAGCCGCAATCGGGTTTCGAGGTTTTCAGATGATAGGTAGCCTTCAGAAATTCGTGATGACGGCAGCGATGGTAGCCCATCCACAGCATAGAGGAGATATTCGGTATTCCACGAGACAGTCGTGTTGACGATCATATGTTACAAGTAAGTGACGAGTATGCCACATCTTGGCTGTATCGCGGGTCGATGGCTTTCTCTAGCCTCTCCCTAAGAATCCAACCCTTTTCCATGAACTCCATAAACACCAAAGTATGATCAAAATACAGGCTCTCAGGGCAACAAAGTACTCCAAGTTTTTGATGAGAACTCGATCTCTCCCGTTAGATAACTGCGCCGGATGGGCGCACACGGGCTCAAGATCGTTACCGGAGACCAGTGACAGAGAAATGTGCAATATCTCCGAAACTATTAGTTTAGGGTCGTCATGCCCGTTCCACATCCTACTAAGCTTCCTCCCTTTTCGAATAAGCCGGATCCCATATATAAGGTGTATGCGGTTTTAAGTGCTTCCCCTCCACGAGCCATGGAACAGATGCTTTAGCATGGCCCCATCTGGAATCCTTCCGTCATTCGTGGAGCCCGAGTGCCCCTGACCCATGCCGAAGCCATCGATGGGCAAGATCAAGATGTCGCCGACCAACCTGGGCTCCACCAAGCCGGACATATCCATCAGGTTGGTGATCTGGGGGTCGGCGCGCTGGAGGTGCTCGAAGACGACGTCGGTCCAGGCGGCGGGCCCCGTCGAGTTGACCGTCTCGAAGTTGGTGGGCCGGAGGAGGGGCATGGTGGTGTTATGCAGTCTCGTGAGCTCCTGCAGCGACCGCACGGCGCGGTCGACCATGGCGCGGAACAGGGGGTGCCCGGGGGCGGCGGCGATGGTCCACTGGCAGAACTGGAGGTCGTGCGGGATCTCGACCCAGCCCACGCCGTCACGCCGGTCGAACTCGATGCCGACGACGACGCGCGCGTCCGGCCGGTACCGCTCCGGCACCCAGAGGTCGACGGGCTTGAGCGAGACGGTGTCGATGTCGGTGTAGACGCCGCCCTCGCGCGACAGGAGCAGGTAGCGCAGGATGTCGGACTTGAGGCCGTGCTGCGTCAGGGAGCGGTAGGTCTCGAGCAGGTCCCTCTCGTGGGCAAATTGCCGCTCTACGTAGTCGTCGGACCACTGGCGCCCCACTAGGCGGTACTGGTAGCCCGGGTTCATGCCGATCCATGTCGCCGTGTCGCGGAGCTCTGGATTCGCGACATATTGCTCTGCTGCACCATTCTGGGGAAAGAAGATCTGCCAAATATTTTTCGCGACGAGCGAGCCGGTTTGAGGCGGCGATATCACCACGTCTAGTTGGTGCTCTTGATTTTTCATATGGTGATGATACGGTCTGTGCAAGAAAAGTATAGAGAGTATGAAGAGAGAGGCGCAAAGGGCTATGGCGTTTCGCGGCTTGCGCCAGACAGGAGGGAGCGCATTCCCCTGTAGTTGCTTCAACATGTCCATCCGAAGGACCCGCTCTTGGGCTGGCGATGATCCAACCTGTTACTCGTCGGAGGTATCGAGTAGAAGAAACAGAACAAAAACAAGTAGGTTACAACAAGGTACAATTGCCGAGATAAAAACAAGCAGGATACAGAGAAAAAGAGTTTCTAACGGTGACAGATTGTCTCAGTGATTAGGGCATGATCAAGAGGGAAATAAGATGGTGATCCAGCTTCGCCATGTAAGATCTCGAGGCTTAGCTGACCGAGAATGTCAAAACAATCATTAGCATCGATACGATACATGCACATGCATGCCAGGACAAGGGGAGGAAACGAGAGGGAATAGGCTCAACCAGAAACCATTCTTCATTGGGCTCGTGTGAGGGAGGGTGGACGCTGGGGATGTCAACTTGTCAAGTGAGTAGTGGACCTGAGGCCCTTATTTTGACCCAGGATGACTCGTATTGACACCTACTGTACATATACTCTGTACTGGGGAAAATGATCGCCCTATACGATTTTTACTGGGCTGGGTTTTCCGATAAAGCGGACGCTGCACTACTTCTTTGGGGCAGGTAGGCAAGGGTGTGCTCCTTCGCTCCCAAACGGGCATCTAAGAACGTATTACGAAATTACAGACGCGGATGGAAGAGGTGGGAGGCCTGTACTTTGGGGCCAATTAGGCTTCGTCGAATTAATCTTGTTGCCTTATCGTGCAGTTGCCAAGTGGTCTCGCTTAAGCTCCAATAACAGGTAGCATACTTTTTCCTTCGCGCCCGTATGATCGATGATCGTCGCAGGTTACATGCAAGTCTTAATATAGTAAATGCAGGTTGCGTGCGGCACGACACGTTCATGACCTGCTGTGCTTCCATTGGCAAACCTTCAAGCGCGCCGGGGAATCCCCGCTCATCACACCACACGGCCTTCGTTGAAGAGGGGCGTCAATGTTGGTTTCAGTACAAGACAGACAGACAGCAGCAAGATACTGTATTCGTGGAAGGAAAGCTTGTGAATTGCACGGGGAAGAAGTGGTATGAGCTGGTCGTTACGCCCCCGGTATTTCTTTTGCCAGAGGGGCAGTTATTACTTACATACCCTCCTATAAGCTCAACTTTTTACCAACATGTTGCTCGCACCAGACGACTTATCGCTGTGATAACCCGCCGGGCTCCATGTATACATTCCCAAAAGCCACGGATGGTAGCCGTCCGTTGGGAAACACGGAGGCGGATGCGACGGCCGATGGCCCCTCGCGGACATGCCCTGCCTCCTGGCCTTGTAGCCGATGACAGACAACAATAAAAGGTCTTATTCGCGTTGGCCAAAGTTGGGAGTAGCTAGAAGCGATAAACATTCACAATCCCACCGACACGACGTGAACACACACAGCTAATAGCAATTAGATGTCATTATTGTTCGTATCTTCCGACACTTACACGCAGCTCGATGTATGCTTCAACGTCGCAATTGCTGTACCCATAAACAGTCTCAAGGCGGCCCGGAACACCAGTGTGCTCGCTACTTATCCCAGAACTCCTGCTATGCGACATCTTCGTAGAATGGGTATCATAAACAATCCTCCAATCGCCTATTGCCGGTCTCCGTAACACCCTACTTTGGTGATCGCTCATGTGATAATCCCTACGTGCTGGCTCCTCCCAGAACACCCCCCTGAAGCAAGTTACTTGTGGGATCAGAGTGCCATACCCAGATCACTCTCTTCACCCCAATGAGGATTGAGAAAGTCATCTAGATTTTGCATCACTTCGGCTACATCATCAAGCCCCTGACTTTCCTCTTGCCATGGCGATTGTGGAGCGTCAATCGCAGGCTCATCGTCATGGTAGCTATCAACCGGGGGTGCCTCTGTATCTTCGTGAAATGGCGATGCCCTGTGCCCAAGCAAGTCCGGGGTATGAAAATTATCTGCTTCTCGGAATGCCTCTGCCATAGCACCAACCTCGGGGCTCATCGGCTTTTGTTGGGATTCGCTTGGCAAAAGGCGTTCTTGGATACCTACTTTTGACGGATGTCCACCGCGACTCGCCACCGCGTCAAAGTGTTTCCGGAAGCGATGGTCCGTGTCATCGTCGTCTGCCCCCGGTGTTATCGCTGGTGGGGGAGATGCAGGTCGAGGAGGCGCTTGGGAGGACGTCATGTCGGCAACATCCTTCTCTTCGCAGGGCAAAGGGGCAAAAGAGACACGGCGATTTGATCGGGTCCTTTGAGTGCCCCACGGATTGCCATCCGTTGCGTTAACTAGTACCTGTGTGCTAGGTAGACGGCTTCCCGACAGCCTGGGATGCTTATAACCCCGAGGCCTGCGTTTTGGCGAGGGCGTATTGAACTTAGCAAATGACTTGACCGACAACTCAGGCTCGGGTGTCTCCTCTCTTGCCTGAGCAGCTTGTGGGGTCGCAACAGAGCCAGACGATACACAGTCTCGTAGGAAGCTGTTGAGAGTGTCGCTTGGCTGAGAAGCAAATGACACACGACTTCGTAGTAGATTACTGGGGGTGTCGTCAGGCTGACTTCGTGGCCATTGAGGGGATACATTGAGCAACGACGACACTGATATCGATCCATAAGGTCTGATGGCCGCCTGGGCATCGATACCGCCCCAAGGGCTTTGCTGTTGCGATGGTAATTGTGAAGTCGGCTTTGGTGATGTTATAAACTCGGGCTGAGGTACACCCCTGTTCGTTGCTTGAAACTCGTCTTTAACCTCCAAGGAAGTATCGGCGTTGACCGTCCCCCATGGACTTTGTTGAGATGGCCCCAGAACGCTCTGATCCAGAACAATAGATGGAAGGTCTGTCATACTGTTATGACTGGTAGCGAGGGCGCATAACTCTTCATCCGGCTCTGTCTTAATATGCAAGATGCTTTCTGCAGCGTCCGGCTGCGCCTCCATTGCCAATAATTCCTGCTGTATGTTGTTATCAAGCACTTGTTGATCGATATTCCCAGCCGCGTTCTCAGCTGCTTCACACAAGAAAGGGGACTGAGGTGGCTCTACTGCAGCAAAGAAGGAGCAAGTAGGAGAGTTTGTTTCTCGCTCTCTAACGCTCCATTCCATCTGTGACAATAGAATGTGTACTGCTGTTTCCTCTCCGTCAAATTCATGCCTTGGGGAAGCATTGTCTGTCATGCCACGCTTTTCGCCTTCTAAAGATATCGGTGAGTTGGTGGACACTGGCTTCTCCACAGATAGCTGTCTTGAATCCACAAGTGAGCTGGCTCTCGCGGCCAAAGAAGCCAATAATGGAGTGCTTTCGGCGTACTTCACCATATCTAATCTTTCCGGCAGGATGGAAGAAGCTTGCGTTATCCAGTTGGCCATCGACGTCCATCGCATCAGCCACTAGAGTTGTATCCCCATCTAATACAGTACTAGCGAAGGATCCTTTAGAGCACGTTGCTTTACTCTTGAGCATGCTTTCCATTGTTGCCAGAGTAATTGGCTGGTCTAGGATGGTTATATCCTCGTTTGTGGGAAGGCGGCTTTCATAACCCTTGCTGTTTGGCATATGGTCCTGTTCTGTTGAGAGCTTGCATACTGCATCTGCGTTCACCGTTGGAAGAATGATCGATGCTGGTGGTGGTTCAACTTTCTGCTGACCCTCTATCTCCCTCGTTGCCAACCACGCTCGGAGTCTTTGTACCGAACTGAGAACTCCTCTCAGAGGTCGAAATCGAGTTTTCACTGTGGGAAAAGACAGTATCAACCTTGTCCTTCAGTGTCTGCCGGGCCTTGAACGTCACATAATCTTGATGCTTCTCGGATATTGGTGTTCCCGTCTGCGTAGGCTGCGAAAGAGGAACTGTTGCCGCAGGCTCTGCGGTTACTGGCCTTGGAGCGTCTTTTCGAACTGGGCGTGTCTTGTAATGGAAGCTCTGATCCAGGTGGCTTTCGAATTGACTGTCTGCCTCCTCTACGTGACTATGCCCACTAGCAGTCACTTCCTCGATTGATCCAGAGAACGTATTTGCGGTCTCGAGGTTTGGTAGTAGGTCACCTGCTTGTTCCATAGGTTGGATGGGGCAAGCAGGCGTGACCTCTGAGCTCCAGAGCGAAGAAAGTTCACTGGAAGTCTCGGAGTAATTTTCATTACTGGCAGGCAGTTGGTTCAGTATGTTTGCGTCTGATGGGATCAGAGACATGGGGTTCAGATCCTTGGTGGAGGAATGCGGAGCCGGGGGTTGTTCCAACCCTGAGCTGCTTTCGGCAATCGTTTGGGAGAGTTCTTCAACAAACTGAGTCATCCTTTGAGCAGCACCGGATGGATTGGTAAGGGTATCCAAATTCGAATGTGGGGGTTGTTGGGTCATATCCAAAGCTTCCTGCGAGATGGCGAATGACGGTGGGCTGGTCTCCCGAATTGACTCGGAGGAAATGGCGGGAGTGGGAGTCATCAGAGAACCTAATGACGGGTGGTCCGACTTTGACCGTTTCGACAACTTGCTTTTGAGCCAGTTATTTCCTGCATGCCGCTTGTTGGTGACATGGTCCGGAGTTTGCGACTTAGCTTGGGCCGGGGCCCAAAAACTGTCCTTTTCTAGCGCTCCAGCCGTTACGTTGCTCGCCCAGGATTGTATTCGGGAGCGCTTATCGGGATCGAGGTTATCGTAGTCGTCCAGCTGCAGATCACGGTTGCTCTCTGGGCTGGGCAAGTGACATCGCATAGACCCCCTAGTCTCTGGTGTAGAATTCGCCTTGCCCTCAAGTTTGTGGACATTCCGTCGCATGGAGGCCTTTACAGCGGGTTTAGTAATAGTTGGTCGCGACGAAGAAGGCAGAGGGCCGTTTCTGGGGAGCCAGGGGTTTTGCCAGCCTGAGGACTTTTCGAAGGGACCCCGCAGGGATGCCGAGAACAATCGAAGTGGTCTCCCCCTGATATACTGCCGTCCTTTTCCTCATATCGTCGCCGCTTCGCAGCCTTGGTAGCATCGTCGAGGCCGTCATCGGAACCTGGATACAGAATGTCTTCAGGGTTTTGAGGAGCGGCGCAGTGAAGGGGCTCTTCTCGAGGCTGGGCCTGCTCCCACCAATTCATGTCCATGTTGATGTTTCCCCAGCTCTTTTTCGTATTCCGACAGTACTGTTTGCAGCTTGGGAGGGTTACACAGAAATGAGTCGGAACACCTCCATGCTCAGCCAGGCTGCTCAAGACGCTTGCCACTCTTTTGGACTGAAGGGACGGGAGAAAGACGGGCGGGGGTTAGAGGCTGTATCAAGTTTGGCCAATGTCACTTTGAATTTGATGTCAAAGCCAGCTCCACTGGTGGTCGTATTTTGGGTTGACCAGAGAACGCGGTCCCAACATCGGAGCACGCGCCCCTCGCGTAAAGTGGTTGCATCCTATTGCAGACTAGCGCGAATCAATCGTCCAAGAACACCATCACTGCTTTACAACCTCCCTTACAACACCATTAAGTAGGTACATAGTAAGGGATGTGATGTTTCTATATCTATCCCAAAGAAAGGGATCCATTTGTCTATAATAAACAAGCGACATATGTAAGTAGGGAAAGTATTGAGTGCCCTGCCTTGTTCACATGGAATCGTCTTGATGTTCAGAAGGTAATCCGTACAGGCGGCACTACGCTGAACATAACAGACACCATAAGCTCCAAGAACACACACAAACACACACCACTCTGGCTGATGAGACTAAACTGATAAGAAACTCGCTCGGTGATGTCAGATCCTACCTAACTTTCCCATCCAGTACAAGTTGAAACCCCTCTATACATGCTACATCCAAGTAGTATGGAGTACCTGGTAGGCTCAACTCCCAGTTTCCGGAGAGAAAAAGCACTTCTCCAGCCCTGTCGCTGTAGCAACCGGCACGCAGACCAGCCTAGATCGGCAGCCGGTTGTTGATTTGGTCGCAACATGGCCAATTCTCAAATCGCGTCTCTTGGGTGCTTTGCTTTATCTGTGGGCATGCGACAGAAGAGCCGCATCACATCATTCCATAATACTACTGCTATCCTACCCTACCTTGGAATTGACTTCGTATAGAGTCGCAACTTATCTCAATATTGATCGCTTCCAAGTTATTATATTGCTGCCGTCTTCGAACCGGAATTCTTCAGTGCACCCATTAATACTCTAAGTACCGGGCAATTCCATTACCCACACGCGTGCACCTCCAATAAACAACAACCCGTCGCCAATCCCCCTCCCCGACTTGGGACCCCCCGGTGCAAATACGCTGTTGCAGCACTCATTTACCCTGTTTATTTGCTGTGTATGGGGGCACACTGAACGCTTAAGGCGCAATCCGTAATTCCGATCCTGGGTTTGGGTCATTTGCAATGGCTCACGCTTGGCTCGATTCCTTATCAGAGGACTGGGTCTCCGAACCCAGGTCTGACAATTCGCGAGCGCAGCTGTCGCCTTTTCCCGCCTCACAACCCAACTCGAGGCAAACCAGCACGCGAGGCCTGTCAACACGACTACCACCCCCAGTCTTGTCTCCAGAAAGTCGCAACCCACAACTTACGACAGTAGCTTGAATGTCTTAGCCGAAAAGAGCCAGAACGAAATCAACATCCGATCATCTCAACGCGGGCTCGCCGGCCTAGCACAAATCACAAAGAGCAGTCAGAGTCAACGAGGCCGTCGATTAAGCCGCTCTGCTTCAGAATCTACTTCTGGTTCAGTGGTGCACAACAGCAACAACAACACGGTACACAAGTCGCAAAGCGCGTCTCCCACCAAAGACACAGATTCGATACCCGAGTGGAGGAGGCGGTTATTGCATGGCGAAATGTCATATGGCGAAACCAAGGACTTGTTCAGCTCTGCCGCCAACGGATTGGAAAACATCTTTCGCCCACCTACCGATGATCAGCACGACGAGGACAAGGCCGACGAACAGGGTGAAGGTTATACAATGAACGACACAACCCTCCCTTCAAGCCCGCCACCCTACTTACGACGCCGTCACCAACGTCCGCTGGAGGATTCCCAAGAAGATTTGCAGGAAGATAGCGCGGAGTTCTCCCAAATCCAGCCTGAGCCGCAAAAGAAGAGCATCACTTTCGCCTTAAACGTCGAGGACTCCAACAAAGCTGGTCGCGCGGACAATTCCAACACAGAAGGAAACGTACAAAGTCAAAACACGAGCGCGATGGGTGTTTCTGGTGACCTTTCAACCACGCCACCGAGCCCCAAAAGCCACTTAGACCCGTCGCGTAAAGTGAGCGCTAAGAGCGCCGGAGGCAGGAGTGAAGGCCGCAACGAGAGTTTCAGTCCTATACTACTCTCACCACGGAAGACCGAGGACGGAAGAGTCAGCTTTGCACCGATGGAGCTGTCTTCCGAACAGCTGAAAAAACGTCTCCATAAACTGCGCCAGAACCAGATGATTCTCGACTCGGATCCGAGCAGTCAGATGGACCGGCAGTCTGCCACAGGGGCCAATGCTGCTCTGGAACCAGATACTACGGAGGACTACGCGAAGAATGGCGGCTATCTCAACATTCAGAGAGGAGGGCGCTCAGGCGAGGGCTCCTTTAAGAGCCGACCATTGAGCCCGCCCGTACATACAGATACATCTGAAATGCTTCCGGAGTCGTCATTGCAGGCAAGCACCCCAAAACAGTTCCCGACTGTGCGCACAGATCGCTTTGCGTCAGCCGAAGAGAAGCAGCAATCTTTTTCGTCCAAATGCACCGAGATGCCGCCTCCTCCGAGACCAAGCCCGGAAAAGCAGGCTCCACGTCAACCCACTAGTGGCAGTCCCTTGAAACTCTTCGGGCCGTATGATACCTTCACAAACCAAACTCTTCTACGACGAATCAGTCAGTTTGAAGATCCCATGACCTCAAGCCCATCCCGTTCGATGGAAGAATCAGTGGATGCACCACCTGGTGCATCCCCTTTCAAGTCCAACTTCAATAAAGGCTTTGCACCTACCTCGAGTCCCCGGAGGCCGCAAACAGCTGAAAGAAAACCATGGCTCGAGACTTATGAGAGGCTCAATCGGTTCGGCTCGGGCGCTCTTGACGGGTACTCCTTCAGCGAAGAGGTCTCCTTGGGTTCCCAGGAGTATTCAGTGTTGACTGACAAGGAGAACGTCGCCCCCAGAGCAGTCCACTACCCCCGGGTCGCCCAATTAAATTTGACCTGAGCCAACACTCTACTGTGTCAGAAGCCGACCCATTGATGGTAGGCCGCCGGCGGAACAAGTCCAGTACCACAACGGAAAGCTCGAAGTATGGAAAGCTTGCCCTCAGGACAGACATGCCGATGCAGGCCCAGGGCCCGATCAATATGATAACCCCAAAACGGGACGGCTCGGAAAGCAAACGGCCGCGGACCTCGCCTTCAAAAGACCCCACTCCGAAGAGACGAAGAACATTGCATAAGTCTGATGTTGCCTACGGCATAGAGGAGCGAAATGATGCCGTAGTACCAGTGCAGGCTTCTCACAATACCATGCAGCATGCCATAGCAGGTAGGCAACATGGCGCTTACTCGGACGACTTGCGAGCAATCAACCCTGCGCTCCTAATGGTACATCAAGTCGAGCGGCCTCGTACCCCCACGCCCAGTCAGAGGTCTTCAATGCAGCGAGAGAGAGAGCCACTGGCGGATATACCGTATGGGACGGTTGCTGGCCCGATGGACGAGTCTGAAATTTCTGTCCAAGACTCCGCTGCCGACGGCTCTCGAAAGACGTCTATGAAAACTCAGGATTTCTTGAACGAGGCAGAAAAGATAATGGCCATGATCCGTAGCAGAGCGCGACCACAGAATGGACTCGCGAGTGTGGAGGAATCGGAGTCTGAAAGTGCACAGCAACGGGAGTCAATGGTGACGGGTACCGACGAGTCGTTTGAAGATTCGACGAAAGAGCCGTTCTCCAGGCCACCAAGTCGCGAGGGTCGACCCGAACTCTCTCGCATAAACATCCGGCAGGATGATCCGGAGTTGGTGGACAAGCTCCGACAATACGAAGAAAGAAGCGATATGGGAGATCTCGTCACATACTCCTTGCGGTCTATGGGGTTGGCAAAGGAAGCCGTCGAACAAGATAAACGGATCCAGCAGGAAATTCAACGGAGCCTCCGTTCGAATGAATCACGCCCCGGCAGTTTCGGGCACGAGGATGTCGTGAGCGATATGCCTAACGTGAGGTTCTCACGCAACCCCGATGCCCCTGCGAACGGAGAAAGCAGCGACTACCCTACACATGATACTCGCTCCTCTTTTGGTTCGTCGGGCCGCTCTGCGCGAACTGGGTCTTCTAGAGGCTCGGATTCGAGGAGGCTAATCGCACCGGATGTGGTGAGTCAGCTGATTGGTGACCAGGTTGGCAACATGGTTTTGGATAAAGAGAAGAAGGTCTGGACGAAAGTGAAGACACCTCGATCTCAAACGCGGGTTCTCAACTTCCTCCCATCGGAAGATAGCGAAGACGACCCGTTTGCTAGCATCCCTGACCTCTCAGTGGACGAGACTAGAGAGAGGCTCAATCTGAAGCTCAAGACAGCCCCGCTCGAGGACTTGAACGAATTCGTTAGAGAAGATTTCGTTCCTCCTCCGTCATGCGGAAAGACGTCTACCAAGACCAGGGGAAGTTTGGAAGTTGAGAATATGATAAGCCATAAGACGGACACGTTCTCCAGACTGAAGACGGTTGTGACGGAAACAGTTGTCGACACCGAGGACGTTGAGCACGAAATAACTCTGCTTGAGGATAGGATCGCGAATTCCCCTTGTCGACGGAAAAACCTTACCATCACATTTTCTTCTCCCATTGCGTCCATCATCCAGGATCATCTGCCGCAGCACTCAACTGATGATGGCAGCACGGAAGACAGCTTCAGCGCTGGTGATAGATCTGTCGGAAGTGTGGCTACGGATTCAATGAGGCGCGGTCGCCATCCGAACCTGGCACCTACAGTGACCGCGCAATCCACTGCATCGAGATCTAGAAGTCGGTCCCGGAATGCGAAAAACAACATCTCGATGAAGGCGCATCCCTTTTTCCCTCGTCCGATTTCTCGCATTGACGAACAAGACGAAGACACTGTCTATGATGAGCACGATGCATCCGAGCAAAAGCAACTCAGCGTTCTCGGCGAATCCAGCTTGGTAGCTCCTGAAGATGACGATAAGCACCAGAGCGTCAGCTTCATCATCACTACACCTGCCCCTAATGCGCGACGTTTCCCTGGGCAGTCTGCTACGCCTGTGATTGCTCAGCATGTCGGCACCCTCTCTCTAAGCCCCTTGTCCGAGTTTACGATGCATCACGGGGATCAATCCTCGGGTCTGGAGGTCAGCTATGTGGTAGGCGAGGATTACCTCGTCACTGGCAACAGGTCGAACAAGGTCCTGTCGCAGGCCATCCGAACGCTGGTCGAGAAAATTACAGAGGTTGAGCCATTCGAGCCCGACTGGGACTCTATGCGAGAGCTGGATGTTAGCAACAAGCAGTTGCAGAGTCTGCATAAATTGGACGACTTCTGTGGTCAAGTCGTCACCCTCGACGCCTCAGACAACTCGATCTGCCATCTTGACGGTGTGCCCCGGAGCATTCGAAATCTGAAGATGGCCAACAACTGTCTTTCGGGGCTGACGGCTTGGGGTCATTTAATGAACCTGCAATACATAGATATCTCCAACAACGAGATTGACAGCCTGTACGCCTTCAAGGATCTGGTGCATCTGCGCAATCTTCGTGCGGACAACAACAACATCACTAGTCTGGATGGCATCAAGTTCCACGACAGTTTACAGGTGCTTCGGGTTCGCGGTAATTTGCTCGAGGATGTCAACATGGACGGTGCCAGAATGGACCGGCTGACCGAGCTCGACTTGCAAGGCAACCAAATCACTTCAGTCAGGCATCTGGACCAGCTGCCTTCCCTATCGACGCTGAATCTCGACAACAACCGTCTTCAGTCTTTTGCTCCAACCCATGGTCAGGCTATGGCCGGCCTGAAGTATCTGAAGTTGTCGGACAATCTACTGGAATCCCTTGATATGGCGGCTTTCCATGGTATTCGGATGGTGCATGCAGACCGCAACCGTCTCATGAAGTTAACGGGGTTCGCCCGTGCTCGACGCCTGGACAGCCTGTCGTTGCGTGAGCAAAAGGGGGAGATGCCACTCGACCTAGCATTCTTGACCCAGGTCTATGAGGTCCGCAAGCTGTTCTTGTCGGGTAACCTGCTCACGACCTTCAACCCGAGGGTCGACTTCCTCAACCTGCAGCTGCTCGAGTTGGCCAACTGCGGCCTAGAGTCCTTGTCCGAGAAATTAGGCCAGCTGATGCCCAACCTCCGCACGCTGAACCTCAACTTCAACGCCCTCGAGGACCTCTCGGCGCTGCGCTACATCCCCCGTCTCAAGAAGCTGCTCGTAGCGGGCAACCGCCTGGCCGACATCAACACCGTCTCCAGCCTCTTGGCCGAGTTCCCACACCTCAGCAAGCTGGACCTCCGCGATAACGTGGCCACGCTGGGCTTCTACCCGCCCAACCACAGCCAGCAGTCGCTCGTGTCGACGGAGAACGGGAACGCCGAGCAGCCGCCCGACCCCTTTACCCTGCCCGACGCCAACCGGGAGCGCGACGCCACGTACGCGGCCCGGCTGGACATGGGCACCAAGAAGCGCCGCCGCCTCCACGAGCTGGCCGTGACGCAGTCGTGCGCGCGCCTCAAGATGCTCGACGGTCTGGCCTTGCAGAGAGATGAGGTCACGAGGAAGGATGACGTCTGGGCCGCCCTGGCTGCATGTGGAGCCGTTGCCGAGCCGAAGAAGGCGACTGCCTGAATGAACCCCCTAAAAGGTGTGGTGTGGTTGAGGAAAACGCCCACGCGCCTCACGATGTTATGTATTTGGCGAGTTACCTCCGTTGCAGGCAGGAGAAAGCCAAAAAGAAGAAACGAATGGGGATCACTGGGAAACAAGGAGTCTGGGTTGTCGAATTTGATTTGATGGGCGAAGAGCAAAAAGCTAAAGTGTATGAGTACTAGTCAGTAGGGATTTAGGGGGAGATTGTGTTTTTCTTAGGGAGAAGGCGTCTGCGATATTTATTTTCGATCATGGCATTACGGGCCCGGATCGGTCCGAGTGGTTTCCATACAAAAAAGGAGGTAGGGAGTTTGCAAAACACCCCCTCGGGGCGTTCTTTGGTTGGTGCTTGTATTGGTTACTGTTCTGCTTATAGGACTAGATAACATGCGTTTGGGAGGGCATAATGACGCTATTAATAATGAGAAGATGACGACTTTCAACACATAAGTTTGCACCCGTTCCTTGCTCAAGTGAATGAATCCTTACATATCCACGTAGCTTCGTCATGAGGTTCGGAATAGCCGGTGCCGAACTGGCGATTCTTAAGTTGACTTAATAGAACACGCCACAAAGATAAAGTAGGGAAAGAGTATCACAGGTCGGATATGACATCTATACAGAGGAGAAAAGTTTGCCGCTATATTAATAATGCACGAGTTAACTCCGTTAATATGCCAAACTTATCTATCAGCGGTGTGTCCGCAATGCTAACAGAATGCCGCCAAGTGTTCCGCCCCCGGCACCCATGTGTTTGTTTTCGTGTGTGCGCGCGAAGCTGTGAAGCCTCGGAAAGAAGAAGCTGCCCACCTCGATGCAATAAGATGAGGATGGAGGGGATATTTGTGCCAGTAGTTGGTCGGGATCATGTCGCCACAACCCGCTACGACGCCCCTGCGAAACAAGACCACAAACCACCAACACACCCACAAAACACCTCAGCTGCCTTGCTTGCTGCCCACATAACCACGTATCTCATTCCATCGTTCAACCTGACCATTATCAGATGCCTACTAAACCTATCAATCCATCGACGTATAAACTAAAAACTTCAATTCTGCTGTATGGGATTTCTCGCTTCTCCGAGAGCAAACCAGCCATTGGCATAGGATAATCATAATCTCGCGCGCAATCAGTGAAAATGCGAGTCGTTAAAAAGGGAAGGGATGGAAACTGTAGAGCGATGTCGTAGCCGAGCCAGATTTAATCGGCATGCAAAACAACCTTCTTAGCAGTATCCGTGCTGCCGACGCTAGTTTGTGTATCTCTCCGCTTGATATGCGTATTGGATCTGCTCGGAGGTTGGCTATTCGGGTCTTGACTCGTTCCCCTTTTTCCTAGGTTTGATCATAAGCACGCCCTCGTCACTATCGCTATCATCGTCATCAACACCTTGTGAGGAAAAGACCGAAGAAGGCCGCATAGCGCGGGTCGAGCTGGCCATTCGCAGGTGGAATGCATGTTCGTCCTCAAGGGTCTCGAGAGGGAATCCAGCCATGGGTTCTTTCGCCATTGCCGGAGGCGTTAGCGAGTCTGTTGTGTCAATGAGCGAAGGTCGGTTTACAGAGCCTGGGCGGAGCAAGAAGTCACCCTCAGTGTCCGCCGAAACCGAGCTGGCTCCACTAAGCAGAGCAGGAAGCGAAGGATCGGACCGGTAAATCGGCGAGTCGCCTTTCCGCACCGGACTCGCTGCCACGCTGGGGCTAGTCAACGGGGTGGTCATATTGCCATATGATGCAGAGCTCGAAGTGACAACCGTCCCGACAGTGTCGCATCTAGATGGAGGCGACGGTTTTTCCATATTTGTCTCATCATCGGGTGATGGAGGGCACGAAGGGGGCACGGCACGCAAGCCGGATCAACATCCCGTTGAGACGCTTCGGACTGTTGTCGTCTTGCCTGCTCTTCGTGTTCACGATGCTGACGGCGTTGCATCTGCTCTTGTGCTCTAGCAAAGGATTCGGGGGTAGAAGCTTTGTAGACTCGCTCAGGCGGTGTCTTTGCATCCATCTGAAGAACTTTTTGAGACGTCAATGGCCGGTTATCTAAACAGGCGGCCAAAAAGGATGGTCTCTCATAGTGGTTGGAGTCGGATCCGGATGCGGCATGATGGTAGGTTCGGATGGCTTTCGGCGAGAAGAACATGGGTGATGCCATAGAGGTGTCCCCGTTGTTACCGCTGGGGTCGGACACGTGGGAGTGTGTAGGACGCTTTGGTGATTCAACATTGCCTGGTGCCATGGCAGTGCTCAGAGACACTTTCGCTTCTGCTCGCTTGTCCTCCCTTGCAAATAGACCACGGTCGACTGAGCGTGATCGTGAAGAGTCATCGAGGGATTCCATGTCACGGGATTTTCGTAGTGCCGCAATAGGGTCGTCGTAAATGAGGTGCCAACCGCAGGGCTTGTTGGTGTCGTTTGTGATTCGCGTCCCGCGGCTGTGAGCACAAGAAATTGGCTGTTTACCGAGCGTGCGCGTATGTGCGACGGTGGAAAAGTCTTCCCGGGCGAAGTAGTCTTCCTCGAGGGCGACCGATTTGCGGCATCTGGGCTTGCGTTAAAATTGCTGTGGGAGCCGGTTGCTTGGCCTTTAAGATCTCCGCCTACCGAACTCGAGTGAACTTGGCTGTTCTTGAAAGCATTACGATCCTCATCGTCATCGCAGGAGGAGATGCTTGTGGACTAGCCGTCACACTTTGGGAAAGAGGATGCTCGTGATGTCCCGCTGATTCTTTGGCACTCACAAAATAGTCATCGCCGCGAAGACTCTTACGGCGGCTGTCCCGAAAGTGAGGTGAAGATGCGGCCGTTGGTGGGCTGTCGCCAACAGAGCTTGCAGCACTGCTAGTTGCACGTCTTCTTGTTACTGTAGCATCCGGGCGGTGGAGAGGGAATGACTTTGCCCACGGCTTTCTTCATGACCGACCGGGCGCGCTCCAGGAAAGTAAGAGGCACGACGGCCCGAGAGACTTCGCGCTCGTCCACCTGAATCTTACGGCCAGCAGTCCGTCGTGAAGGATCTGTGTCATCGAGCCAACCAAGAAGGTTATCGATGCCTTGTACGACCCATGGGTGACGCTTCACTTCACGCAATCTAATGCGCTTTTCCGGGTTCTTGATGAGCATACGCGACAGCAGGTCGTAGAGAAGGTCGTCGATCTCTTCGTACGCAAACTC
This sequence comes from Apiospora phragmitis, assembly GCF_038363925.1. Lineage (NCBI taxonomy): Eukaryota > Fungi > Ascomycota > Sordariomycetes > Amphisphaeriales > Apiosporaceae > Apiospora > Apiospora phragmitis. The sequence goes on along the minus strand of NW_027117400.1, from coordinate 2,725,690 downwards.
GCAATCATCCCGATACGGCGCGTTGTTAACGCGGTGGTATAGTGATGTCGTAGTAGGGGATGTCAGAGGATCAACGGGTTTTAGACGTCGTCGCGGAATGTAGACATCATCGGTTGCTATCTTCCGGAACATTTGAAATTCATCCTCGGCCATGAACGGTATGCGGGCGAAAATCAGACAGTACAAAGTAACTTCCAAGGACCACACGTCAATCTGCTCTGATATTTTGGGCTGCTCACACTCGACGTCGGTATAACAAAGTTCGGGAGCGAAGAAAGCTGGCGTGCCAACCGTCTTTGCAAGCTCGAGGTCGTCGTCGAAATCGCGTGCTTCGGATTCCGATACAAACTCGTCCACCTCTCCGTCACGAATAGGTCGACCGAAGTACGAAACACCAAAGTCGGAGATCTTCACACGATGATCCTTGGTCCACAGAAGATTTGCGGGCTTGATATCACGATGCACAATTCCCTCGTAGTGTAAATACTCCAAGCCCAAAACAGTGTCCCGAAAGGTAGCGCGGGCAGCTTCGATTGTAAAGCAAGGTACGTATGAATAGTCATCTGCGAAAGGGTCATGCGGTTGAGTGTTGAAGTCGACCGAGGACATGTGGGAGATAATCGAATCGGCCATACTGGGGGACCGACCACGGAACATAGCCTCTTCGGCTGCATAGGGGCCGTACATTGTACCCTCGAGAGCGGTTACAGAGCCTGGTCGTGAATGTGTGGCCCCCGGTGTTTCCATATCACTCGAGTAGTCGGCGCCAACAGATGAAAAATCAGTCTCGGAAGGAATAGGTGTAACAGCGCGGGACGTCGACCTCGATCCGTGTGGCGAGGCAGAGAAGTTCCACTCTGCGCCAGAGGCTGAGCCATGAACAGCATCTCTAGATAGCACGCGTGGCAGGGATGACGGATCTCCTTCACTGGCCGCACCGTATTCGATGCTCCAGAAATCCTCGGGTCCTCTTTGCTGTAGCTTTTGCTGCATTCTCACCCGCTTGAGCTCAGTCACGGCATGCTTGCGTTCTAGGATTTGAACGTAAGCTTCCTCTTCCTCAGTACTCATCTCACCGCTCATCTCTTTCTCAATGCGTCTTCTTTCCCAGTTGCATATTGAGGGTATGCCCTTCTTGCGCCAAACCACCTCGCCCAGCTCGACATGCTCAAGAACCATGTAGATTTTCTTAAGTTCGGGGTCGTCGATGATCTCGAGAAGCGCAACAACGTTGGGATGACGGATCTTTTTGAGAATGGCAATCTCTTTCTTCGTCTTGTCCTGGGGAGACAGTGCCATGACTTTGCCCAAGCGTCGCTTCTTGGAAAAGCGAGCAACGATCTTGATAGCGACATTTTCGCCGTTCTCGAGGTTTCGTGCGAGTTTGACTTTGCCGTGGACTCCACGGCCGATCTCCTCGATGACTTCGTACTGGTTGATGATCTTGCGGCCGGTCATTGAGTCGAGATCCACCAATGCCTTGTGCGTCCTAGATGACTCTCAGCCACTCTATCCAAACATCCGGGGTTCACCACGCAATACTCACTCTCTGACCCGATGGTTCTGCAAGGGGTGTAAATATGGACAGTTCATCGCAACTGGCGTGGAAGCATCCGACGCAGGATGGGTTGGGAAGTTAAGGGCGGAGCGCGGGTTATTGGGACTGAAGAGGCCCGGCGAAGAGACGGGGGTGCTGCTGGCAGTCCGGGAGGGAACTTGGGATTGCAAAAGGAATTCGGTCTTTATATTTTGAAGGGGCTGCTGCCCCGATCGGGATGATGATTGCGGCTCCATTGCGGTGCGGTAGGTATTCGGCGGCGTCGTCGTCGAATCGTTCTGTCTCGGATGGTGGATTGTGTGGGTGCAGCCGTCATGCTGAGGGTCATTGAATCATGGTAAGATTTTCTTGGGAAAATGAATTAGTGTTTGGAAATTGCCTGGTAGTGGTTGCGTCCGGGGAAAGGGTTGTTGTGTCTGCTAGAGGCAGGCGAAATGGTCGAAGATAGATAGCGATTTCCCCTCCTCCTCAGGACGTCATTATTGGCTGTCAGGGCGGATTATTAAGTCGGGTTGGAAAAAGGGTCGAAGCCTCGAATGGAAGCGTCAAATAGAAGTAGAAGAAACCAAAGTTACAGCGCCAGTAGAGAAAGGTAAGGTAGTGAGAAGAAGGGAAAAGGCCGAAGGTTAAAAATTGTGAATATCGACTGAATCAGAATTTGGGGAGGGAGTTTGTGAACAGACGACCAAATCTTGTTGGCAGCGAATACGGACAGTCGAAAGTGGCAGGCGAGCCGGTATGGGAGGAGTGTTAAGAGTGAGTGAGCGAGCGAGCGGGCAGGCGGGCAAGTGGGTTGGAGGCAGGCCAGGAGCCGCCAGGACTGGTCAGTGACTGGACAGGCGGTAGGTCAGCACGGATCTGATTTGAAAGAACCTTAGGGGGGGAAGGCAGGGAATCAATCAATGCATGGGTCCTGGTCGCCTTGGTGGGTAAGGGAGTTCCACAATCTGCTCTACTGCTGCTGCTGCTCAAGTGCTGGATGGGCCAGCCCACTAGCAAAGCATGTACGTAGGACATATGTACATACATAAAGGGTGCACTACTTTCTTTGGGCGTGCTGGGGCTTCAGGCTGGGTGGGCAGAGGCTAGGCAGGCCTGAGAAAGTACATGCCTTCTCGTACTTGCACATACCCTACAGTATGTATGTATGTCTCTCCCTACTGAACATGATCTCACACATTGATACATGTCTGTACTCGAGGTAGGTTGCAAAGAAAAGAAGCCGGGTGCGGGAGCAGATGCTACCAGACCGTGACGTCCCATTGGGTATGATACCTGTATACTACTATAGATTTCCTTCATTGAAGGCACGCACACATCAAATGCACTCTGCCCGTATGGGTGCAGTAGGTACCTAAGTGCCTATCTCAAATGTCTATCCCCAGTGTACGGAGTACCTGCTAGGACGATTGATTCCCCTAGGTTGGGCCACCACAATAAGAAAGGTTGCGGCCATATGTAGGCATCGTTCTTTGTATGTTGCTTGGTGGGCTTTGTACGGAAATATGGAACGATCAACAAAAACGTCGATATATATTGTACAGTACACAGTGCAGTGGCGCCCGACTCTCCATATGAAGTACATAGGGACGAATCCGCAAGGTTACGTGATGCTTATGTATATGCATGTACCGCTGGAGAAGCGGGTATGGCTGGAGAAGAATGGCTGTTGGGATATCGCAGCCCGTCGTCTCCTATTAAAATCTTGTTTTTTCCTGTTCCTTCTGCCGAAGAGTCGGTAGATGTATTGGAATCTCGGAATTATACAGTACATTCTTTCTTGAATCGAGCAAGATGGTGGATGGATCCTGGCGTGGTGGGTGGGCATCCTGGCGTGGAGTTCTTCTGGGCGACCCAGCATGCCAAGCCCTGTGTCTCCTCTTCCATCTTGAATTGTGGTAGCTCGATGGATCAAATGGAATATTGGAGCTGGCTTAACAGCGTGCCTACCTGAGTTGTCCTTTTAGTTTGGGATCGGACATAACGAGGATAGATAATCTGACAGCTTTGTTGGTTTGGCTACTAGGAGGTTCATGTAACCTTCTGATATGGAGTTTTGTCCAAGTGGTAAAACTCTATTATAATTGCCATTACGGAGTTGCAGATCCGCGCTGGGCACAATCGCCGGATCTCAGATAGCGAGAAACACCGTGAGGAGGACGGAAGCCGTACGCGAATGGAGAAGCACTCAGCAGAGGAGCTCTTTCTCTACGTAGCTGTTTATTTATATCTTCACGGTTGCTGGAGCCATGCATGTGTGAAGTTGAAGATGAGGCTCAGATCGTAAATCTAGTTGGCTTGATAAGCCCAACATTCGTGCGGCTCATGACATTGTGGGCCTTTCCTGGCCCGAGTTCGTGATGAGCCGCTACTCTGGAACGTTCGGGGGGCCGCGCTGGGTTTGCAAAAGCAAGTTCTACTATTTCGCTATCAACCAGCTCGCATTCGATGATATTCGATTTGCGCTCAATCATGGCCAGGATAACGTCTTCAGGACGCACGCAGGTGAACTTGGAACCCCCGGCAAAAGTAATTGGCATCTCTGGGTTATGCGCGCAAGACTGGGTCTCGACGAGAGAGGAACCATCCGGAGGTTTCGATGTCGTGCTACGTTGATGCCATATTCCATGTTTGGCAGGGAACTAGGGGGGCAGGCAGGCAAGGGGCCAGGACTATAGGACGGCCAGGCCTCAGGACTGCCCAGGGACAGGCATACTAATTGATAGCAGAGCAGGGGTCGCTCTCTCTTAAGCTGTGTCTATCTATGTATCTACCTGACTCCTGACTAAGAGGGCATCCATCAGTCCACAAGATGATGCATGTATGCGTTCGAATTGATTGATTGGATCTGCCTGGCTGACTGGCTGGCTCGCTCGCTCGCATGCGATTCCATTGCAATTATGTCTGGGTATCTGCTCCTGTTGGGTCAGTCTGCAGTCGTATACAGCATGCCGTTCCGGTTCATGCATGACTTGGCGCCCGGAAACTTGCGATTGAGCAACAAACAATCATCAACGGCTGCCTCCTTCCTGAGTGATGCATTGCAGTCCTGCAGGCTAAGCATGTAGGAAAAAGAAGGAAAAGAAGGAAAAGTTTTGCACCATGCAGCTCGCGACGGCGGCGCCGCGGTCCGGCCACCTCTGATTGATCAACCATTCGATCGATCACATTTTTGCCTTTGGAGAAACGCCAGGTACCGGAAGTCTATCTATCAATATACCGTCCGTCGTAAGATACACTCTTGGCCAGATAGCAACGTCGCCTCTTCCTTGGGGTCAAAAGAAGAACCACAGAAAGGGTATTTACTGTCGTCGTCAGAGACGAAGACCATGTTGGCAATAAGTGACCGGTCGTACGACATAAGAGAAGTACGAGGGTTGCAGCATTCGGCTGCAGTTGCATGTATGTAATCAAGGTCTCCCATGAGCTTTTTCTTTTCTTGTGTAAGTCGGCAGACCGGCGGTAGTACTGTAGTATGGAATAGAGCGGCTCAATGCTACTAGCAATATGAGGCACTTCATTGGATGGAGTGGGCGGGCTACTGCAAAGTGCTAACTCTGTCTCTCTTGTTTCCTGTGCTGCCAAGTGTAGTTGGTACTGTAGGTACGGAGTGCCAGAGGTTTCTGACTAACTCGTCACATTCTGTAGTCCATCATAAGTGTTCAATGTTTCTGGTAGGGGTTGGAAGGGTCAAATCGCGTCAATCGCGGTCAGATCGGAATAATGTCTGGCTCTTGGGGAACTGATACGTAGAATTATAACAAGGGAAGATGTACTACATACAGCCGTCATCCATACTCATGCAACTGCTCACTCGGTGATCCATGCCTGCTTGGATCTCGTACGAAAGCTATGACTCGATGATGCTCCGTTCACGACCGGCCAGTACACGCAAGGTTTGTATCACACCCTGGGCATTACTACACTATCCGGATACAAGCAGGGTTAATCTGGTGATCGACACAAGAGCGCTTGGGCTGTGCCTGAGAGAAAGCAGGCTGGCGCCGGAGTGCGGCAAGCTTGGCAGATTGGGTTAGGATGGGGACGGGACTGGACGACTTATCGACTACTGTAAGCAAAGAACCTGGTGATAGTGAGTATATTCATTGGCTAGTAAGGGCTGTATGTGTATACTTATTACTTAGTATAGTTCATGACACACGGGTCTTGTCTACTTAGGGTATAATAAACATGTTAATGAACTTCTCGTCCCATCACAGCCAGCAACGAGATTGGATCTTGGACATCAAGCGAGCCGCCAATGAATGTACGCCCGAAAAAGTAAGGGAAAAGCCCCGCTGATGCCGGGTTTTGTTCGTAGCGGGGTGCAACACTCTGGGGTTGAAGATGTTGATTGAGAGAGAAAGGCCACAACCGAATGAGCATCGTCCAGATGTATTGACGTAGCAACAGACACACGTGCATGAACGCAAAGTACCGAGGTGCTGTGATATCACCGCGTACGTGTTTATCAAGAATGGCATTGTGAGATTCCCATCGAGTTAGCATGTGGTGGTTTGAAAGCAAAGGAGTGCTGGTTGGGCACCATTGCCCACCTATCCACCTATCAATTAATGGATACTACACACTTCCTGCATCGCGAGAGATCCGATTAGGGGTTGATTGGGTCTCTCACAAAAGTCTGGTTCCTGAGAGGGCCACGACTCTCTATTCGTAGCCAATAGAGGATATTGCGGGGGTGGCGCCGGGTCCTCCCTTTTTTCCTCCTCCTCCAACTTCTCACATTACTCTTGTCAATACTCACGATGCATCCAAAACTAGGCTTGCAATCGAGGGTACTGAGTGGTGGATCGTGGTCTAGACCGTCGACCGTCGAACGAGGTACCCCGGTATGTATGCCGAAAGCAGACGAAGCACCGCTTACATACCATGGGGCAGATTCCGGGTGTGGCCGCATTATCGTGAAGCCCGCTCCGCCAAGCCTTTTTTTTTCCTGTCCCTTTCCCCTCCACATGAGCACATCGTCACTCGTGAGGCCAGCCCAGACCCCGTTTACCCAAAGAGGGAACTTGTCGCGCCCCCTCTGCTTCCCAGCCAATCAGCCAAACCCGGGCGCATCTGGGCATCTGGGCCGAAATCTATGTCGGCATGTACTACATATTCTTCTTTCCCTGGGTCAACCACCACAAATGGAGCAATAAAGCAAAGACACGCTAGCCCACTCGTCACAAATAATCTGACGAGCAAATACGGAGCAAAAGTCCGGGGTTGATGATGATGATATCATGATAGGCGCTGCTGGGTGAATTCAGGAACAGTTGCGGAGAGGGGTGTAAGCGCATGGCACAGGGATGAGAGAGGTACGGCGAGAGCAGCCAGGACGCTATACCCGATGCTGCTTCAGGTGCATATCGGCTTAAACCCAGTCCATCCAAGTCTCCGGGGATCAGCGACACCAAGTGGCCATTGCCTAGTCCGATCACACTCAATTGCTGATTAGATCTCGCTCCACGCGGAGATGACTTCAAAATCCTCCTCCTTCCTCCACGATGACATGCAGCACCATATCGGACTGCCTGACTTTTCTACAACGTCGTGAGAACTAGCGACTGCCACACTACCACGCATGCCAGCTGACGCATAGCAATAGTGTGGATGGAGGTCTTCTTCCGTCAAAAGCAAGGAGAACGGTCAGCTTTTTCCTACAAACCCGTGAAATCCTGCCAGGATCCGATCCTGCCCCCAAGCGAGGGAGGCCTTTTTTTGTTCTCGCGCAATACTCGCACCCAATGTAAAGAACGCGGGGCATGGCCGTTCTCTGTGTCACAGTACACTCCACATTCCACGAGCCGCTCGTGCTGTTTGGGATTTTCCGCCTCAAGCGCCATCGAGGTTAGGGAACTTGCAGCTCTGTGAACCCGATGTGTAAGTATGTATGTAACACACCTGTCTGTCTATGGCGTATTCGCTGCATATATGACCGACTGTGCCGTTGTCTGCGGCTGTATCCTGTGTTCGAGTTTCTCCGGAAACCACAAATATGACAGGTCGGTTTTCTATCATATGTTTGCTGACTAGGGGGGCGGCGAGTTCACCACCCGGTCCAACGGCTCTTCCTCGTACGCTGGAGTTGATAGGTCATTTGATGAGGAACCGACGGACGTTATATAATTGTACATACGGATACATGCAAACAAACCATCCCCGGATCACCGTCAACCTTGCATGTACATACAAGCCCCGGCAGGCAGGCAAATTTGGGGTAGTTGCCCTTCTGGGGGCCCTTTCTATGACACCTCGCTGGGTCGATCTGGTTGATGCCGTCAATATCCAGCCAGCCAGCTGAACCCGAGGGGTTTTAAACAGGGATGTGATACAAAACCGCAACCAACGGTGACACGTGGGAGCAGGAGATCAGCCTAGAATTTCATTATCAACCAGAGGAGAGCCCGTCTTTGAAATTAGATTGCCTCATTGCGGTGGCCACCACCATCCTCCAAAAGAAAACTACATCACGGTAGACATGTATGGGATTGAAGCGGACTGGGGACTCCAGCCAAGAGGAATCGCGCCGATTTGGTGACAGGTCCTAGGACACTACCTATCTGCCTTATGCAATCAGCAAGAGCGAGCGAGGGTGCTGCATCATACACCCATTCGCCAAGTCCAAGGCGACGGGATATACTTAGAACTTTTGGTCGTCAGTCCTATCCTCCGCCTCCGACTACTAAGCGCTCGGTGGTGGACAGATAATCATCACGCCGGGCTTAGCTCGGGTGCCGGTGCTACTCTCCAGTCGAGATAGATGGAGTGCGTCAGCTCTATACGACGTGATTGGACAGGGCTACATAGATAGGTGGTTGTCGTCCATATTCTCCTCCCTTTCTCCAATATGGTGATGGCGCTATTGCTTACCCCCTCCCCTTCCACTTCCGCCCACCACTACCCTCCTCTTTCGAGATACATGTAGACGGCTGCGAACGGTTTCCCCACACTGATCTACCTGCTCAAAGACTTACGTACAAATACGACCTTGACCACATATGCACAAGGCGGTTGCGGTTGTATAGGTATGTATATAGATATCAACAGAGGACGCTAACCTAGTCCCAGCCCCCATACATAGCACTCTCTGCCAAGGAGCCGCCGGTTCATTGGAGGACTTGGGACTCGCAAGCGGACGAACGCCGCTTTCCACGCAGGATGCTACTCCTTAGACGTATGTACGTACATAGATGGAAACAAGGTGACAATCGGCCGAGAGAGCAACCCCCGAAACCGAAATGCGATATGATATGAATATGCATGGTCAACAACGCTCCATATTTGGTGTTACGCCAGCGAGTACAAATGCAGTTGATGATTCTCATTGCCGATCAGGAGAATTCGGCAGAGTTGTAACATGATTGAACAAACCAACCGTCCAGTGACTATTTCGTAGCCCAAGTTGCCTTTGCTCTTTTACGCATGTCATTACCATCCACGGAAGCCGGAGTCTTTTCATCGGGTTTCCTCGGGCTATTCTGCTCGCAAAGGGATGAGGAATGCCTCCTGAGACATTGAAGATGCACGTCATCTTACATTGGGCGAGACGGGCATGCGGAAGCGCAATGTAGGGAAACCCTCGCAGCGTTCGGCCCGCATTCGTCGTTGCCTCTGTTTTATCATATCCCCATCAAAACCTAAGAACACCTGCATGATTGCTAGTAGTAGCAAGAGGTAGTAGTAGTTGACGGCGTCGGGTGTCGGTGTAGTATCTGGTAGCCTGATGCCAATCGGCTTGCCGCATGTAAGGCGAATGTAAATGAAATGTGCTGAGGTCGTTCTGTTGCCTCGATTGTGGCACGACTATCAGGCCGTCGTCTAGACTTTCCATTTCCGTCAACGGCCGTCCCCATACTTTGGGCCTGCCGCAGCTTGCCCCCTCACTCTTCAAACTGCATCCAGTCTAATTGCATACTCCCCTATTTTGGTTCTGCGTCTCTTCCATCTCCATCGACAGGGCGGAAGGAAGTGGTGTTGAAAGGCTCAACGTAGCATTAGGAAACTTGCAAAAGCCACACACCTAACTAAAAAGTGAAACCACCTCTTTTCAGCTCTCGACGTAATTTAGTACGGCCCTCTCGCTCGTAAAGTTAAACTAGCTAACCTTAACATATTAAATTCGTCTAATACATTAAAATTTATTATTTATTAATTTTATTAATTAATAAAGTAAAGGATTTAAGTACTTTACTTTACTTTTATAAATATTTATTTACTTTATTAATTTTTAATAATTATATCGCCTTTTTTTTATTAATATTATTTATTAAAGCACGCCTTAAAGTTTAATAAGCTTTAGCTTTAAAACTAGTCGTGTAGTTTTTTATACTTTTACTTATTATAACTATTCTCTTTATAAATTAAATAGTGGTTTATTAAAGCTACTTTTTTAAAATAACGTTATTTTTTAAGTCTCTTTTTAAAAGCTTCTCGCATAAGGTATTTATGATTAATAAAAGAAAGGTTAAATAAAAATTTTAACTCGTTAATATTAATTAATAATATAAGTTAATATATATAATAATTTATATTATTAAAAAGAAGTATAATAAAATATATAATATTTAAACGTTTTTAATTATTTAAATAATTAAAATAATATAATTATAAAAGATTTTATTTTATTAAAAATATTAATATAAACACTTTTTTATAAAAATATTTATAATAATAACGTTTTTATTAATTTAAATTATTTTAACGTGGTTTATTATTAAGTCGACTATGTTATTAAAACGGCCACTTTTTTATATTTTATTACTTTTATATAAATTAATTTAACTTTAACGTTTTAAATTAATTAAAACTATTCTTTATTCGATTCCTTATTTAATTTTATATCTTTTTTATATATTTATATATTATAACCTATTTCGCCGTAAATATTATAGCGCTTTTTACCGGTCGCCCTTTGTTTTAACGAACCCCTTATTCCGTATTTATTAATCGCTAAACGTTTCTTTTTTACTTTCTCGTTTTATAGCTCTTAGAATTTTTATATAATAAAGGCTTTTTTAAATTAAACACACGATTTTTTAATTTTTTAACGATTAAAAATTATTAAATGAGTTTTTTATAAAATACGTATTTAATTTTTTATAAAAGTTATTTTATCTATTACTATATATATATATATATATATATATTATTATTTAATTTATAGTATTTAAAAATAATACTAAAAAGTTTTTTAAATAAATAAAAACTTTATTTTTAATAAAAATAAAGTATATAATTATCTACTAAAGGTTAAATAACTTAAAAGTTATAAGTACTAATTGTTTTTAAACGTAATAAATTAAATATAAACGTTTAAAAACATATAGCTAATTTATAAATTATTTCGTTTAAATAATAAAATATTAAATTAAATACGTTAAATTTTAATTTAATATTATTTTAAATAAAAATAATAGAATACGCGGTTTTAAAAATAATAATAAAATTTAATTTCGTAATATAATTTATTAATATTTTAATAAATAGCTCGATTTCTTTTAAATGAATGTTACGAACGGGCCTAACTTATACGACCAGCCCTACCCCGGAAACGGCGCCAGGATAACCCGAGGCGTTTATTAATTTAACTAGCTACACTAATTACGAAAACTACCCTACGAGCCTACTTATTAGTAAGGCTTATTTATTAATAAAAAACCATTAAAAATATCGGAGCCTATTAATTATAATAATTAATATCACGACGACCGAAAATAGTATAGCTATTTTAAATTAGTATTTAAAGAATAGCACGAGATGAATAGCTAGGGATGAATAGCCACGACGAAGTAATACTCGGTTACGTAAAGATACGAGATAAAGACGCCGCGTAGTGGAGCCCTAGCGAGTTATTGAATAATACTTAGCGAAGTAATATTAAGTAATATTAATCACGATTAAGCAGTTATAAAGTAGTACTTATATTAGTAAAGAAAGGATTAAATATATAATAATAAACGTCCCTTATATATTTTATATAAATACTTTTTATTTTAATAATTAATTTAAATATTAATTTAATTTATTAATAAAATAAATAGCTTTAATAACTTTATTATAAATACTTTTAAAATTTATATACTTTAATTACCCTTATTTTTACGGTTATTATATATTATATTAATAAAAGCGGATTTTTATCGTATATTTAAATATTCTCTCGTATTATTAAATATAAACCCTAGTATATTTTATTAAGTTTCTTTTAAAATTTAAATAGCGTTCGTTATATTTTAATTACTTTTATTTTTACGAATTATTACTTAAACCTTTAAATAATAATACTTATAAGAATTATATTTATGCCTAGACTTAATAATACCCCTCGTTACGAGAAGGCCCCCCTATTATTATAAGCACCTCTTATCGAGATCTCGTTATAGAGGTGAATAGTAATAATAGCGATAACGGCTTTACTTAATAAATATTAGCTAAACGAATTAAAGAATTTAAATAAGAGAATATTAATTATTAATATTATTATATTAAACTTAAGAAAGAACGTAACGAACTCCTCGTTAAGAACGTTTTAAGATAAATATTAAATATCGACGAGCTACGCGAGGAAGTACGCCTCCTCTATACCGCCGCTAATATTATTTAAACCCTTATTACTTTTAAAGGAGGTATGAAGATTAGTACCCTAATAATTTTTAATAAAATAAATAAGAACCTCCGCGGATTTCTTATTTAAGTTAAGGCTTATTAACGGTTTTATAAGAAGACGTTCTAAGATATTATTTAACGAATTATTTATACCGCCTCGTTTTTTAAAAATAAAGTACTCCTTTAATTTAAACCTTACTTAAATAAACTAATAAAGAATAATTAATAAGTTAAATTATACCGCGTAAAGGTATAATAAATTTTTAAAAGTTATAATAATTTCGAATAAGTTTTTAAATTTTTTTTTTAAAACCTTGACGAAAAGCGATAAATAAAAAAAGATTTAGAAACTTTTAAATAAAAAAGATTAGCCGCTTTTTATACCGTCGAATTCGGAAGTATCATAACTCGATTAAATTATATTAAAGTTACGTAAATTATAATATATTATTAAAAATTAAAAGAAAACGTTAAAAATAAACTTAGCAAGCTTAATACCCTTAATAATTTCTTTTTATATATAGAGCTTATTATTAAAATTAATACTTATATATATAAACAACGCCGCGAGAAATAGGGCTAATAATAATAATAAATTAATTAAGTTTAAATTAATATAAAATAATTATATTATTATAATAATATACCGTTAAGAAATAATACGGCGTATAGTTATTATAGCGGACTTATAGATCTCGACGCTATTAAATACGATAAGTATAATAAAAAGTAGAACATTATTTGTTATAATTATTAAAAATAGGGATATTTCGCCCGAAACTATCGATCCTTAAAAAAGGATTTCTAAAGAGTTCTAAACGGGTAATAAATTAACGTTATTAACGGTCGATTAACCCTTATAATTATTAAAAAAAAGTAGCGCTAATAATATATTAAACGTACCCTATAGTAATTTATTTTAAATAGCTTATTATAACGATAATTATTACGATTATTTAATAAATAAAAAAAGGACGGGATAATTTTTTAAAACTTTTAAACGGCAAAGTATTACGCGCACCTTCGCGATAATATAATCATAACCTAATTACGATAAAGAAAGTAACGAGGATAATAGCGGAAATAAAGGCTTAAAAAACCGCCTAGTTTATAACGAGCAACGATTAAATAACTTTAAACGGCTTATTAAGTTATTTACGCTAAAATTCGTTATAAAAGTAGCGAAACCTCGAAACCTAAATATTAACGGATAATTAGCGATCCCTGGAGTCGCACTTTTCGAATTATAAAAGCTACGGTAAATACTTATTATATACGGATTAAAATAAGGAATAAAAAGAAACTACGCCGTTAATAATAATCCTAGAATTTTATTAATATATAACAATTACTTCTTACTCGCTTAAATCGGTTATATTTATAATAATTATACCGAATACTTAATAAAAAAGCTTAAAAAAGAATAGTTTTTTAAAAAGATTAATAAACACTTTATTAAATAACTATACCTCGACTATTTTATTAAAAAGGTTAAAATAATTATAATTAATCCCCGCCGAGCTTACTTATTAATTAAAAGGACCCCTTAATAATTTTAAAAATATTACTTAAAAGGATAGGATTAGAGGAACTATATTAATAATAGATGCCTATAGTACGTATAAGAAAAGTTACGAGCTTACCGAGCGCTTAAAGCGGACGCACGGCGCTCTTAAGACACCTAGAAATCCCAGGTTAAAGGACCTGCTATAATAATAGGATTCTAAACACCGCCACTACTATACGACCACGAGATACCGTACGTATAAACCCGTCGCTATTAATAAATAATTAACGAATGAAACTTATTATAACGGTTAAGAAACGACTCCCGCCGGTTATAAAAAGACGATACCTAACGGAATATAATAAATCCTTATATTTAATAACGGATAATTAAAATATTTATAATTATATCGTATTAATAATCGAAATAAAAAAAGTTATTATTTAAACGTTATTAAATAACGGAACGTAAAGTAATTATATTTTATTACGAATCGTTAATAGTTTAGTTTTAAAATAATAGGAGAAAAACGTTTTATATTAATTTAAAACTATTAATAAAAAACTTATAAAGTATAACGATAAAAACGTATAAAAAAAAGTCGCGAATTTTTTAATTAATATTAAAAAACGTTATAAACGAATTACGTATAGTATTACGGACGTTATAAAATACGATATAATTTTAAAAATATTTTAATTACGGGTAAATAATTTTAAAATTAATTAAAAAATAAACTAATTTTAATAAAATATATTAAAAAAAGGTTTAATTAATAAATAACGGTTTAAAAAGTAACCTTTTAATAAACTTAAAGTTTTAAAAATATATATCGTTATTAAAAAACCTAAGTCGAAAGTTGTAATAATTATATTAAAAAAGTACCGGTAATTTAAAACCTTTTTTAATAAAAACTTAAAAAACGGGTTATTATTTTATATACGGTAAGATTATGAGATACCGCTAAAAAAAAAGAACCTTTTTTTATACCGATTTATAAATTAAATTAAGAGTATAAAAAAGCTTTAAAAAAGTATGTTATAGAAGACCTTAAGAAAGGAGTTATATAACTATTTATATTATTAATAGGTTTTCCTATACTTTTCCGTTCCGAAAAAAAGTAAGAACGAGAAACCTAAGTAGTAGATATGTATCAATTACTAGAAGTTTAACGAAATTATTATTAAAAACCGATACTTTTTACCTTTAATTAGTAATTTATAAAATAAGTTATTATACGTTAAGATCTTTATAATATTTAATTTCTTTAATATATATAACTTAATCCGTATTAAAGAAGGAAAGAAATAAAAAACCGCGTTTTAAACTAAATACGAGTATTTCGAATATTAAGTTATATTATTCGGCTTAATTAATATATTAACGAAATTTAAAATAACAATTAACTATATTTTATAAGAATATTTTAATAAATTTATTATAATATACCTCGATAATATCTTAATTTACTCCGAGAATAATAAGTAATACCGAGAATACGTAGAATTAATACTTTAAAAACTATAAGATATTAATTTACTAATTAATTTAAAGAAAAGCGAGTTTTATTAACGATCTATTATATTTATAAAATATATAATATTTTTTAAAGAAATCTAGATAAAACCTTTTAAATTTTTAATAGTTAGAGAATAGCCTACGCCTATAAGCGCTATAGAAGTTAAATTCTTTTTAAGATTAGCTAATTATTACCGGATATTTATCCCCGGATTTAATAGGTTAGCGATACCTTTAACGAACTTAATAAAAAAGGACGAGCTATTTCGATAAATAAAGAAGGAAAACCAAGCCTTTTATAATATTAAGGAGCGAATCCTTAACGAATTAACATTTCGCGTAGTAGACCTTTTTAAATTATTTAAAATCGAAACTAACGTATCGAATTATACGATCAGAGGGTAATTAAATTAACGAAACGATAATAAAAAGTCACACTTCGTTATATTCTTTTTTAAAAAATTAAATAGATTAGAAATTAATTATTAAATCTATAATAAAGAGCTAATAGCTATTATTAAAGTATATAAAAAATAAAGATATTATTTTAATAAAACGGTAGAGCTAATAGAGGTTCATACCGATTATAAGAACCTTATAATATTTATTATTATTAAAGAATTAAATAAATAATAAATATAATAGTCCGAATTCTTATTAAAATTTAACCTTATTATTATTTACCGTAAAAATAATAAAGAACGGTCGCGTCGATATACTCAGCCGACGACCGGACTATTAGGAGGAAATCCCGCCCGAAATACGAATTATTCTAGCCTATAATTAAAACGGCAACCTTACGCCGTCATAATAATTAAATACTATAAATTCTATATAATATAATAGTAATTAAGTTTCTAAGTTTCGATAATTAAATTAAGCCCCGGATCTTATTAATTATATTAAAGATTAATTCGAGAAACGAGATAACCTCGTTTTTTATTAAAATAAGATCTATATTTTTAAATAATATCGTAAAACATTTATTAAGGAATTCTACGAATATTCTATATATAAACACTAAAAAATATTTAAAACCTAAAAACGAATTATTAAATAATTCGATTACGAGAACCTTAAATTAGCCGTAATTAAAGTTATTAGCGAATATAACCTTTATAATAAAGCTAAAGCTAATAGATACCGGCTATATAGAGAATTATAACTAATCCTACTATTAAATAAAGCGTAAAAAATAATCGTACTCGATTTTATAATTAAACTACCCCTATTAAAAAAACCTTTAATTAAGATTAGCTATAATAATATCTTAATAATTACGAATAAATTTACGAAATATACCTATTTCTTATTATATAAAGAATTTAGCGATATTAATAACCTAGTTTATACGTTTTTACGAATAATTATTAATTAATATAAGCTGCCCGAAACGATTATTTCTAACCGAAATAAGCTATTTACCGCTAAGTTTTAAAAATCGCTTATAATATAACTCGACGTGAAATATAAGCTATCCATGGCCTACCACCTTTAAATAAATAAATAAACCGAGCGAATAAACTAAATTTTAAAGTAATGTTTACGTTATTATATTAATTACGAATAAAATAACCAAGTAATACTATTACTTATAACGTAATTCGTATATAATAGCGCCGATAACGAAATAACGCGTATTTTACTATTTCGAGTTAATTATAAGTACGATTTTTATTATTTCTTAAAAAAGTAGTCGTACGTTATAATAAAAGGTGTTAATAAGTATAAAAAATATACTCGTACTAGTTACGCTTATAATAAGGTCGGTATTTCGTTATTCTCTTTCCGTCGAGTATAGGATAAGTACGACCGCCTTTTTCGTAAAGAATCGGCTATAGAGACGTATTTCTTTAAACTATAGCGTTAAATTAACGAAGCCGTGGCTTATTTAATTCGTTTCAAAAAGTAGAAGGGAATAGCGCGTACTTAAGGTGTAAAACTAGTGCAGCGGGGTTTTCGTTCTTTAGACGAGCTAGAAGATTAAGAACGCTAGAAATCCGAGGCTGCCTTAGCCGTTTAAGGTTAGGGTAGTTTCGGTGTTATTAATTAAAACGTAACGGATTATTCTTTTAGTCCGGTGCCGGAGCTTATTACTTAAACGCTTATAGTTCTTTCGCGGCGTTTATTAAATATCCTTTAAGTTTATAAGTATTATTTTTTAATAGGTAAGTTTTCTATTAAACGAGGTATTAAAGGCCTCGTTTAGTTTTCTTTTTATTAATAATTTTCTTAATTTCGTATTCGTATTCGTATTAATTTATTTAAGCTTTTAATTATATATCGATTAAGATGTTTTAACCGCTAGTTTAAATAATAAGATATAAAATATAAGGTATAACCGTATTATTTTAAATATTAATAATTAATAATTAATTTTTAAAATAACTTTTATAATTTTAAATAGTTTAATCTTTTTAAAATCTAGTTTTTCGTTTAATTTTAATATTTCGTTATAAGAGGTATACTTTTTTTAAGGTTAATCTTTTTAACCTAGTTTAATTAACGTATTTATTTATTTATTATTAAAAGAAGGTAAGGTCTTATTATAGAATAGTTTAAAATTCTTTTAATTTCTCGACTTATATAATCGCGACTAGTGTTAACTCCTTTTTTAGAGTTTTTTAATAATTTCCGGGCCATACTCGTAGTTCGTCCGAAATAATAATATATATATAGTTTCGTTATTCGCGTTATTATAAACGAATTACGTTATAAGTAATAGTTATATTTAATTATTTTATTTATAATTAATGTAATAATATAAGTATTACTTTAATATTTAATTTTTCAGCTCGGTTTATTTATTCGTTTAAAATTAATAAGCCGTAGGTAGTTTATATTTAACGCCGAGTTACGTTATAAGCGATTTTTAAAACTTAGCGGTAAATAGCTTATCTTAGTCGAAAATAATCGTTTTAAATAGCTTATATTAATTAACGATTATTCGAAGAAACGTATAAACTAGGTTATTAATATTATTAAATTTTTTATAAGGTAATAAGTACGTGTATTTCGTAAGTTTATCCGTAATTATTAAGATATTATTATAATTAATTTTAATTAAGGGTTTTTTTAATAGAGGTAGTTTAATTATAAAGTTAAGTGCGGTTATTTTTTACGTTTTATTAAATAATAAGATTAGTTATAATTAATTATATAGTCGATGCTTAACGGTTTTAGTTTTATTATAAAAGTTATATTTATTAACTATTTTAATTACGATTAATTTAAGGTCTTTATAATTAAACTATTAATAATTCGTTTTTAAATTTTAAATACCTTTTAATATTTATATATAAAATGTTTATAGAGTTTTATAATAAAGTTTTCGCGATATTATTTAAAAATATAGATTTTATTTTAATAAAAAATAAGACCGTTTTAATTTTCGAGGTAATCCCTAATGTAATTAACGGGATTAAGGGTTTAATTAAATTATTAAAATTATAATAACTTAATTATTATTATATTAAACGTAGCTTATAATATTTAATTATTATAATAATATAAGGTTACCGTTTTAATTATAAATTAAAATAATTTATATTTCTAGTAAAACTTTTTTTAATAGTTTAATCGTCGGTTTAATATATTAACGCGACCGTTCTCGCTATTTTTATAATAAATAATAATAAGGTTAAATTTTAATAAGAATTTAAATTATTATATTTATTATTTATTTAATTTTTTAATAATAATAAACGTTATAAAGTTTTTATAATCGGTATAAATTCTTATTAATTTTATTATTTCGTTAAAATAATATTTTTATTTTAACAAGTTTTAATAATAATTATTAATTCTTTATTATATATTTAATAATTAAGTTTTAATGTATTTAAATTTTTTTAAAAAAAAACGATAAAGTGCGATCTTCCGTCTTTATTTCGTTAATTTAGCTACTTTCCGATCGTATAATTAAATACGTCGGTTTTAATTTAAAAAAGTTTAATAAAGTTTATTTTATAAAATATTAGTTCGTTAAGATTTAACTTTTTAATACTATAAAAAGCTTCGGCTTTTTTTCGTTTATTAAAATAATTTATCCTTTTTTATTAAGTTCGTTAAAAATATCGCTATTTTATTGAATTTAAAGAAAAAAATCCGGTAATAATTAATTAATTTTAAAAAAAATCTAACTTTTATAATATTTATAGGTATAAATTACTTTTTAATTATTAAAATTTTTAAAAGTTTTATCCGGATTTTTTCGAAAAACATTACGTATTTTATAAATATAATTAATTATTAATAAAATTCGGTTTTTTAAAATTAATTATTAAATTAACGTTTTATAACGTTTAAAATATTAGTTTTATTTATTTTTTATATTATTCTTTATTTCATAATAAATTAAAATATTATCGAAATATATTATAATAAACTTATCGAGGTATTCGTATAAAATATAATTAATTATTATTTAAAAATTAGCCGGTATATTAATTAAATTAAACGGTATAATTTAATATTTAAAATATTTATATTTAGTTTAAAACGCGGTTTTTTATTTTTTTCCTTCTTTAATCCGGATTAAATTATACGCGTTAAAGAGGTTAAGCGTTATAAATATTTTAATATATAATAGTTTATTTTATAAATCGTTAATTAAAGGTAAAAAGTACCGGTTTTTAATAATAATTTCGTTAAGCTTTTAATAAGCGATATATATACGCTACTTAAGTTTCTCGTCCTTGCTTTTTTTTTAAAACGAAAAGGATAAAAAAGCTTATTAATAATATAAATAGTTATATAACTCCTTTTTTAAGGATTTCCGTAATATATTTTTTAAAACTTTATTCATACTCTTAATTAAATTTATATATAAATTTAAATAAGGGTTCTTTTTTATTTTTAAAAGGTATTTTATAATTTTATTATATATAAAACGGTGAGCTTATTTTTAGTTTTTTATTAAAAAAAGTTTTAAATTACTAATACTTTTTTAATATAATCGTTATAACGTTTAATTTAAGTTTTTTAATAATAATATATATTTTAAATACTTTAAATTTATTAAAAAGTCATTTTTTAAACCGTTATTTATTAATTTAACCGTTTTTTAATACATTTTATTAAAATTAACTTATTTTTAAATAATTTTAAAACTATTTACCTATAATTAAAGTATTTTTAAAATTATATTATATTTTATAACGTTTTTCGATATTAATTAAAAAATTCGTAACTTTTTTTCATACGTTTTTATTATTATATAAGCTAAAGCACCCCCTTATAAGCCACCGCGTTTTACCCTACGAACGCGTCTTTTTACCGTGCATCTTAATTAAAAGACTTTTTAATTTAATTATCACCTTTTATTTTTTAAAGTAATTATTACCCTTATTTTTCTCGTCTATTTCTATTCTTTATAACGATATCTTCGTTCGATTTTTAAAAGCGTGTATAGGCTGCCGTGCGCGACGTAAAGCTCGAAGCAGCTACTTATAAATCCGCCCGTAAATAATTAGCCCCCTGATCGTATATCTAACGCCATTTCGCTAGTATACCTATTAAAAATAAGTTTAATAAAAACTAGCAGGTTTTATTACTATTTTTAAAAAACGAATTAATATATTAAACCGTTAATTAAACTAGGTTAAGTTTTATACTAACGTATCTCATAAGCGAATATCTTATATAAGCGAATATCCTATTCTTTTATACCCTTTTTAATAAAATATAAATTAATTTTATTATAACGTATTTAATATATTAAAATTAATTAAAATCCTTATTTCTAGATACTTCTATATTATTTTAATAAATACGCGTATTATACCCGGGCTCTCCGTAGATTTTATAGCGTTATAAACGTGTTTTAAACGTCCTCGTACAATTACTCTTTTAACGCGATTCGTTTTATAACTATTTATTAACGTCCCTTTAAAACTACAGGTCTTTTCTAGCTTATATACGAAGTGATCCTTTATTTTATAGCCGTTTCTTTTTCGTACGGCGGCGCCGGCTAAGTATTTTATTTACTTTTCAAAGTATCGCGTTTTTACTTTTTAAAAGAGTAACTCGGTATATAATATACGTTATAACCTTTATAATCTAATTAAGGCTAATTAAAATAAATATCGAAAAGTTATTTTAATACCGTATAATACGGTTTCGAATATATTCGGTTTAGGATTAGGCTTTAATCGGGTTATTTAAGGTTTTTAATTTTTAAGGAATAAGTAGGCCGGAAAACGTCCCCGGAAGTATTAAAATACGTAGCTTTATATCTAATTATAAAATAATATATTCCAAATTATACGGGACGAGTCCTATCCTTTAAAAGCCTCTTCGTATATTCGAAACGGTAAAAGTCGCCTGGAACGCTTTTAAAAACGCTAGTAAGAAGTCCTCCTTTAAAATATAAGTAATATACGCCCGTATAAAATATTTAATTTCTTTCCCGTACACTTTTTTTAATATATAAAAACAGCCGATATTAAAAGGCTAGAGTTTATATAATAAATAAGAAGGTATATAAAATATAATAATCGAGTTTTTTTTATAATAAAGCTCGAAAGTTATCGAGTAGTGGCTTTCGTGGCCGTTTAGGACTAAAAAGCGATAACGACCCTTTATATAAGACTTAATATATTAATTAAAGTGTTAAATCTAGTCCTCGCCTTTTTTATTCGTAATTTAATTATTTTTAATAATTACGATTACTTAATCCTTTAATAATAAGTTATTTTCGTATTAAAAAAAGAGGTGCGTTTTCCCGGTAAAGATAATATACGGAGGGATGGCGTAACCGTGTAATCCGACGCCTTAAATAATTATAACTTATTCCCGGTTTTTTTATTATATTATTTTAAGCTTTCCGCATTAATTAAAAATGGTTATAATTATTTCGGATAAGATTTAACTTATAAAAAAGCCGGTCTCGTCGAAGTTATAAATATCCTCTTTTTAAATCCCGTATTTATAAATTATATTCCGTACGAAGGTAAACTACGCGTAATACGCGTCGGGATCTTTATAAAGGACTTTTTAATAATCGATTCTTCGGTTAAAACGCGTCCGGAGGTTTAATTATCATTATATAAAATTAAAGGCTTAATTAACGCCGACGTATCCTGCGTTATATAAATTAAATAATCGATTCGCTATATCTTTTATATTATTTAATTAGGGAAAAAACGATCGCGTATTTAAATTAATAATATATTAAATAATTATATTTTTTCGGAATTTAAAAGCTTTCGAGAATTCGTAAGTATTTTACGTTATATAGGTTAATTATTTCGTTTACGTTATAAGGTTTTTAATAAAACGTAATAGATTAATACAGCTTTTCGTACGCTTAAAATTAAGTTTTTTTAGAGCGTTTAAAATATTAAAATTATATTATTTTCTTTTTAAAGTTATAATATTTTCGGACGTAAAAGAATATAAAAAAAGGTTGAAGCTATAAGGAAATTTATGAAAGTGAGACATTCGCTTATGTGGGACATTCGCTTGTAGGATATGTTAACGTTAATTAAGTTTAAGTTTATAGCTTAACGAATATTAAACGCTTTTAAAGCTACTTATACTTTAAAATACCGATAATATACCTATTTTTTAATTAAAAACGAGTCTATTATAACCTTAAGGTCGAAAATAATTAATTATAACCAGGTTAATAAAACTATAATAATAAATATTAACGGTTTTTTTAATAAATTTAATACCTTAAAGCTAGTTAATATCTCTTTTAAACGCTTTTATAATATTAACGAAATAGGTATCGGCTAAGGCGTTAACGGTAACCACTAGGTGGTTACCGAAGCTACTAGCTATTTAGCTTTTAAAAAAGACGTCGAGAAATGGGAATAGATTATTACCCTAGAGTATATAGGCTGTAATAGGTTAGCCCTCTCGCCGCTAGTTATTTTTAAGGGGGCCGACGTTTAAAGCCAGTGGTTTCTAGACTAAAACGGCTATTTTTAAGATAACTAGCGGTTTAGAGCGTTATTTAAAAGGTGGACTAGTAATATTATAGCTTTAGATTAGATTTAAAACATTTTTATTTTTTATATACGGTTTCGTTATAATAATAAATAAGTCGTCTTAGTTTAAAATAATTATAAATTATATATAAATAATAATTTTTATACCTTTTTTTTAAATAAAATATAATTAATTTTTTTAAATTTAATTATAATTATATAGTATAGGTTTTAAACATAAGAGTTTTCGGTTTATTAAAGAGAAGGTTAAAAATTTTTTTAAAAAAGTATTCGAATACGGTTTTAAAATTAAAGCCTATAAAAATAAATATATTAAAAATATACCGCTAAATTAAAATTAACGTATTAATTTTTTTTATTAAAAACGCTTAAAAACCGGCTAAAATTTATCCGCGGGATCGCTCGAAGCCGTTATTATTAAAATACGTTATTTTAAAAGATGTAAAGGTTACCCGGGCACGTTTAAAACTATTAAAAATAATTAAAAAAATAAATAATACATAATTTCCTCGCCGAATTAGCTTTAATATTTATTAAAACACCCTTTAATAATTACGAATTACGGAATAATAATTAAAAGTTAATTATTATAAACCTTATTTTTAAATTACCTTTTTAACGGCTTTTTATTAAAAAGGTTAATAAAGCTTTAAATTAAAACTTTAATAAAATCGCGTATTTCGAAGCTTAGGTTAATTATTTTTAAACTAAACTCGATAATAAAACTATAAATGTACGTTAAAAAGTAAGAATCGCACCGGGATAACGATTTATTCGTATAGCTAATATACGCCGGGCTAAGCGAAAGCTAAAGGGTAGGGTCGTATATAAGTACGAAGCTAGCGACGTCGAAGTGCTAGGAGGGCTTTATAACGCTATAAAAGCTATAGAAGATAATAGCACGGAGGCGGAGGACTATATTATTATTAAAAATAACGAAAGATAATGTATTTATATTAATTCTAGCCGTAGAAATAGCTTTAATTATAAGAGTATTAGTAGCTTTAATTATAAGAGTATTAGTAGCTTAATAAAGTGGCCCGTGAGGGAGTGCTTTAGCTTATTATAAGTCTTTTATTAACCGTTTTAAATTAATATAAGGCGTTTTTTTCTTATTATTTTAATATTAAGCTATTAACGATTTATAATAAAATATAGTTATTTTACGTTTTATTATTTAATAACGCTTAAATAATAACTTTTTTATTTTCGATTATTAGTATAATATAGTTATAAATATTTTAATTATTCGTTATTAAATATAAGGACCTATTTTAGCCCGTTTATTATTATCTTTTTATAATAAGTAGCGTTTATTTCTCGAACGTTACTCTTATAAGTTATTAATAACTATTATAACCCGACCTAACTATACGGCTAAAAGACCCCACCTACCGGTACGGAACTATTATACCACGAATAGGCTACGATATTACAGCTACGGACCGCACCGCCAATTATATTAATACGAAGCTAAACCTTCTTTAATAACGAACAATAATATTACCACGCCCGGTAATAAAATAAATACGCTTATAAAGTAACAATAATCGCTAACAAGTCACGTAGTACGGTAAACGTTTAGGCGAGATTACTGAGTAGCGTAAAGCGTGATTAAGCGAGATTATTAAGTAGCGCAAAGCGTGATTAGGGGAGATTACTAAGCAGCGCGGAGCGCGCTTAAACGAAATTATTAAGCGATAATAAATTAATAAAAAAAGGATTAAATATATAATTACGAACGTCCCTTATATATTTTATATAAATACTTTTTATTTTAATAATTAATTTAAATATTAATCTTAATTTATTAATAAAATAAACAGTTTTAACGAAGTTATTATAAATATTTTTAAAATCTATACACTTTTATTACCTTCGTTCTTACGAGTTATTACTTATTATATTAATAAAAGCGACTTTTATCGCATATTTAAATATTTTTTTATATTATTAATATAAACTTTAATACGTCTTACTAAGTTTTTTTTTAAAACTTAAATAGTATTTATTATATTTTAATTATTTTTATTTTTATAAATTATTATTTAAACTTTTAAATAATAATATTATAAAAATTATATTTATATTTAACCCTAATAATACCGTCCGATAAAAAAAAAACTCCTATTACTACCCTTAATACCTCTTAATAAGACCTTGTTATAAACATTAATAATAACGATAACGATAACGAACTTACCCGATAAACGCTAGTTAAGCGAATTAAAAAACTCGAACAAAAGAGCGTTAATTATTAATATTATTATATTAAATTTAAAAAAAAGCGTAACGAACTCTTAATTAAAAATATTTTAAAATAAATACTTTATAATATTAATAAATTATATAAAAAAATATATCTTTTTTATATAATTATTAATATTATTTAAACCTTTATTATATTAAAAAAAGGTATAAAAATTAATATATTAACACTTTTTAATAAAATAAGCGGAAACTTTTAAAACTTTTTTATTTAAATTAAAACTTATTAACGGTTTTATAAAAAGACGTTTTAAAACGTTATTTAATAAGTCGTTTATACCGCCTTATTTTTTAAAAATAAGGTACTCGTTTAATTTAAACCTTACTTAAACAAGCTTATAAAAAATAATTAATAAATTAAGCTATACCGCACAGAGGTATAACGTATTTTCGAAAGTTACGACGGCTTCGAATAAGCCTTTAAATCATTTTTTTAAAACCCCGACGAAAAAACGATAGGCGGAAAAGGAACTTAAAACCTTTAAATAAAAAGGATTAACCGCTTCTTATATAGCTAAGTTCCGGCGTATCATAATTCGACTAAATTATACTAAAGTTACGAAAATTATAATATATTATTAAGGATTAAAGAACGATATTAAAGATAAACTTAGCTAGCTTAACGCCTTTAATAACTTCTTTTCGTATATAGAATTTATTATTAAAATTAATACTCGTATATATAAACGACGTTGCGAAAAATAAGGCGGACTTTAGTAATAAATTAATTAAATTTTAATTAATATAAAACGATTACGTTAATATAATTATATATCGTTTAAAAATATTACGGTATATAACTATTATAATAAACTTATAAACCTCGATATTATTAAATATAATAAATAAAATAAAAAATAACGCGTTATTTATTATAATTATTAAAAATAAGGATATTACGCTTAAAAATATTAAATATCGAGGAAGGATTTTTAACGAGTTCTAAAAAAACGATACATTAATATTATTAAAATAAAAAATACCTTTATAATAATTATTAAAAATAATAACGTTATTATTAAATACGGTAGTTTATTCTAAATAGCTTATTATAATAATAAGTATACTTCTTATTTAGCGGATAAGGAAAGTACTGGATAATTCTTTAAAGCCCCGGAAAATAAGAAGGACCATAGCCGAAGTATCGCGATAATATAAAGGGAACGATCTTTTCTTTATAACGAAAATAGCGATTTAATAAATAATATTACGAGCTAACTAGAATAACTAATAAACTACGAACGCTTAATAAGTATATTAATAAATAAACTAATATACAAAATTATTAAACCTAGAAACCTAAGGACCGACGGATGGTTAGCTATCCCCGGTACTTTTTACCCCGATTCGAAATATTTACGCTAAATAGTTATTACGGCCGGTTTTAATTAAAAGATTTACAGTAATTACGTTATAAAAAATAACTTACGAATCTTTTTTATATACGAAAAATATTTTACGCTTTTATAAATTTTATATATATATAACGTTTATATAAAATATTTCGCGGAAAAACTCGAGTATAAATAATTTCTTTAAAAAATTAATAAACGATTTATTATATAACCATACCCGGATTATATTATTAAAAAAATTTAAATATTAATTCTTAATAAATAACGTACGTACTTATTAATATAAAAAAACTTACGGTAGTTACGATAATATTACTTAAAAGAATGAAATTAAAAGGAGTATTTTAAAAACTAATACTTTAAATACGCTTAAGAAAAATTACGAGCTTATAAACGTTTAAAAAAACGCTTAACGCCTTTAAAACGTATAAGTATATACTTAATAAAAGAATTTTTTAAATATATTAAAAAATTTATAAAGCGTTTATAAATTATTATGAACTTAATAAACCTTTAAATTATAAGAAAAACCCGAATCTTAAGTATTAGGGACAGCACTTCGTATAAAAAGGAGTACAGAAATATTCCTACCGGCATACCAAGAAGCGCCTTATAAAAAACGAAGGGAACGATAGTGACAATACGAGGATCGATCGTAAGAAATTATTATTTATTTATAAGAATAACGTCCGAAAAATAAACGCCGCCTATTATAAAAAGATAATAATAAGCGGACTAAAATAGGTCTTTATATTAAATAACGGATAATTAAGCTATCTATAAATATATTATATTAATAATAAGCGTAAAAAGAGTTTATATTAAAACGTTACTCGATAGCGGAACGTAAAGAGACTATATTTTATTACGAATCGTGAATTACTTTAAATTCGAATAATAAGAAAAAAACGCCCTATACCGATTTAAAACTATCGATAAAGGATTTATAACGTATAATAATAAAGAAATATAAAAAGAAATTACAAACTTTTTAATTAATATTAAAAAACGTTATAAACGAATTGCGTATAATATTATAAACGTTACAAGATACGATATAATTTTAAAAATACTTTAATTACGGGTAAATAATTTTAAAATTAATTAAAAAATAGGCTAACTTTAATAAAATATATTAAGAAAAGGTTTAATCGATAAGTAGCGGTTTAAAAAGTAACCCTTTAATAAACTTAAAATTTTTAAAATATATATTATTATTAAAAAGCTTAAGCCGAACGTTATAACAATTATATTAAAAAAGTACCGGCAATTCGAAGCCCTTTTTAATAAAAAATTAAAAATAGGTTTATCGTTTTACATACGGTAGAATTATAAAATACTTTTTAAAAATAAAAAGGAACCCTTATTTATATCTATATATAAACTTAATTAAGAGTATAAATAAGTTTTAAAAAAGTATATTACGGAAAATCTTAAAAAAGAGTTATCCGACCATTTATATTATTAACAAGCTTCTTTATCCTCTTCGTTCTAAAAAAAAAGTAAAAACGGGAAACTTAAATAATATATATATATTAATTATTAAAAGCTTAACGAAATTATTATTAAAAACTAATACCTTTTATTTTTAATTAGCGATTTATAAAATAAACTATTATATATTAAAATCTTTATAATACTCGACCTCTTTAATATATATAACTTAATCCGAATTAAAAAAGGAAAAAAAATAAAAAACCGCGTTTTAAACTAAGTACGGCCGTTTCGAATATTGAGCTATACCGTTTAACTTAATTAATATATTAATTAACTTTTAATCTATAATTAATTATATTTTATAAAAATACCTCAATAAGTTCGTTGTAATATATCTCGATAATATTCTTATTTATTCCGAGAATAATAAATAGTATCGAAAATATATAAAGCTAATACTTTAAAAGCTATAAAACGCTAACCTATTAATTAACTTAAAAAAAAGCGAATTCTATTAATAGTCCGTTACCTTTATAAAATACGTAATATTTTTAGGCGAAATTTAAATAAAACCTTTAAAAATCTTAATAATTAAAGAATAGTTTACGCCTATAAGCGCTATAGAAATTAAATCTTTTTTAAAACTAACTAATTATTACCGGATTTTTATCCCCGGATTTAATAAAATAACGATACCCTTAATAAACTTAATAAAAAAGGACGAACTATTTTAATAGAAAAAATAAAGTTTTTTATAATATTAAAAAACGAATCTTTAACGAATTAATACTTCGTATAACAAACCCGTTTAAGCCTTTTAAAATCGAAACCGACGTATCGAACTATACGATCAGAGGACAATTTAATTAACGAAATAATAACGGGAAAACACACCCGGTCGTATTCTTTTTAAAAAAGCTTAACGAACTAGAGCTTAATTATTAAATTTATAATAAAAAGTTAATAATTATTATTAAAACTTATAAAAAATAAAAATATTATTTTAATAAAATAATAAAATTAATTAAGGTTTATACCGATTATAAAAACTTTATAACGTTTATTATTATTAAAAATTAAATAAATAATAAATATAATAATTTAAATTCTTATTAAAATTTAACCTTATTATTATTTACCGGAAAAGTAATAAAAACGGTCGCGTTAACGTATTAAACTAATAACCGGACTATTAAAAAGAAATCCCGTTCGAAACGCGAACTATCCTTACTTATAATTAAAACGATAACCTTATATCGTCGAAATAACTAAACGTTATAAACTATGTTTAATATAATAACGATTAAGTTATTAAGTTTCAGTAACTTAATCAAACCTCTAACCCTACGAGCTACCTTAAAGATCACCTTAAAAAATACGACGGCCTCACTTTTTACCGAAACAAGATCTATATCTTTAAACGGTACCGCGAAAACTTTATTAAGGAATTCTATAAACACCTTATATATAAATACTAAAAAATATTTAAAACCTAGAAACGAATTACTAAATAATTTAATTATAAAAACTTTAAGCTAATCGTGGCTAAGGTAATTAATAAATATAACCTTTATAATAAAACTAAAGCTACCCGATATCGATTATATAAAAAACTATAACTAATCTTATTATTAAATAAGGTATAAAAAACTATTATATTTAATTTCGTTATTAAGCTACCCTTATTAAAAAAACTTTTAACTAAAATCGATTACGATAACATTTTAATAATTACGAATAAACTTACGAAATATACCTACTTCCTACTATATAAAAAATCTAGCGATATTAATAATTTAATATACATATTCTTTCGAATAATTATTAACTAGCACGGGCTACCCGAAACGATTATTTCTAATAAAAATAAACTATTTATTATTAAATTTTAAAAATCGCTTATAACATAACTTAATATTAAGTATAAACTATTTATAACTTACTACCCTTAAATAAATAAATAAACTAAGCGGATAAATTAAACCTTAAAATAATACCTACGCTATTATATTAATTACGAATAAAATAATTAAATATAACTATTATTTATAACTTAATTTACTTATAATAACGTAAATAACGAAATTACACGTATCTTATTATTTCGAATAAACTATAAGTACAACTCGAAAATTATTAAAAAACCTCTAAAAAAAACCTAGTACTAATCGCGATTATATAAATTAAAAAATTAAAAAAACTCTAAATTACACTATAATAAAACCTCACCTTCTTTTAATAATAAATAAAAGGATATACCGATTAAATAAAATTAAAAAAATTAACTTATAAAAAAAATAAAAAGTTTACTTCTTATAATAAAATATTAAAACTAAGCGACTAAATAATACATTAAACTTTAAAAAGATCGAACTATTTAAAATTATAAAAGTTATTTCGGAAACTAACTACGAATTATTATTATTTAAAATAATGTAAATATACTTTATATTTTATATTTTATTACTCGAATTAACGGCCGAAAAAACCTTAACCGATATATAACTAAAAATTAAAATAAATTAGCACGAATACGAAATCGACAAAATTATTAATAAAAAAAAGAAAGGATAAAATTTCTAATACTTTATCTAGTAAAAAGGTTACTTATTAAAAAATAATACCTAAAAACCTAAAAAACACTTAATAAATATTATTAAAAAATTACGGACGTTTAAATAATAACCTCGGAAACCGGCTTAAAAAAGAAATCGGTCGCGTTTTAATTAATAATATTAAAACCCCCGTAAACTTAAACGGTTATAACGGCTTCAAACTTTTAACGCTCCTGCTCTTCTAGTTCGTCTAAGGAGCGTAAACCACGCTATACTAATTTAACCCCTTAGGTACGAGCTATCTCCTTCTATTTATAGAAACGAATAAGGCGAGCAACGGCCTCGTTAATTTAACGTTAAAACTTTAAAAAATAAGCCTCTACGACGGACTCTTCCCAAAATAAGCGGTCGTACTCGTTCTATACACGCCGTAAAAAAAATAATAAGACCCCCGGTACCATTATACGCATAACTAGTATAAATATACTTTTTATACTTATTAACGCCTTCTATTATTATATAAAATTACCCTTTTATAAAATAACGACTATAAAATATAACTTTAAAACTAAATTTAAAAAAAGCTTCGATAAAATCCGTATAACGAACGGTAAAAAAATAATTAAACTTAATTCGAGATTTTTTAACGCGATTATTTATAATAAATATATATTATAATAAAAGCGATAAAAAAACCCTATTATAAACTATAATAATAAATAACTAAGATATTTATAAAATTAATACTTTAAAAATAAAATAATTAAAAAAAAAGAGAATAATATTATAACCCGACCTAACCATACGGCTAAAAAACCCCACCTATTAGCACGGAACTATTATACTTCGAACAGGCTATAATATCATAACTACGGACCGCACCGCCAGCTATACTAATACGAAGCTAGACCTTCCTTAATAATAAGTAATAATATTACTACGCCTAGTAATAAAACGAATACGCTTATAAAGTAATAATAATCGCTAATAAGTCATATAGCATAATAAACGCTTAAGCGAGATTACTAAGTAACGTAAAACGTGATTAAGCGAGATCACTAAATAGCGTAAAGTGTAATTAAAAGAGATCACTAAACAGCGCAGAGCGCGTTTAAACGAGATTATTAAGTAATAACGAATTAATAAAAACGGGATTAAATATATAATTATAAACGTCCCCTATATATTTTATATAAATACTCTTTATTTTAATAATTAATTTAAATATTAATCTTAACTTATTAATAAGGTAAATAATTTTAACGAAACTATTACGAATACCTTTAAAGTCTATACACTTCCGTTACTTTCGTTCCTATAAGCTATTACTTATTATATTAATAGAGGCGACTTCTATCGCACGTTTAAATACTCTCTCGTATTATTAATATAAACCCTAGTACATCTTATTAGGTTTCTTTTAGAACCTGGATAGCGTTCGTTATAATAACCTTTTACGATTAATTATTATATTATTATTATTATTATTATTATTATTATTATTATTATTTTTATAATATTTTTTAATATATTAACGAGGGTGTTTTTATATTTTTCCTCGTATAAAATACTATCTTTAATATTTAAAATTCGGGTTTTTTAAATAATTCGAAAGTTTATTAAGTTTATTAAAATTCGTAAACGTTTTATAAATTCTTTAATATAATAAAGGGTTTTTTCTATTAGGTATATATTTATATATTTTAAAAGTATTAAATATTTTCTTTTAAACGTTTATAAGCCCGCAATTTTTTTTTAAATATATCCAAGGTATCGGTTTTCGAAATACTTTTTTTAATCTCGTCTTTTTAAGTAATATTATCGTAATTACCGTAAATCTTTTTATATTAATAAATACGCGCGTCGTTCGTTAAAGATTAATATTTAAACTTTTCTAATAATATAATCAGGATATAGTTATATAATCGGTCGCTTACCGATTCTTTAAGGAAATTATTTATACTCGAGTTTTTTCGCGAGGTACTTTATATAAGCGTCGTGAACGTACGAGATTTATAAGAGCGTGAAGTATTTTTCGTATATAGGAGAGATTTAAAAATCGTTTTTTACCGCGTAATTACCACGGATTTTTTAATTAAAACCGTCCGTAATAAGTATTTAACGTAGGCGTTTCGAATCGGGGTAAGGAATATTAAAGATAGCTAGTTATCCGTCGGTTTTTAGGTTTTTAAATTTAGCGATCTCGTTTATTAGCTCGTTTATTAATATATTAATTAATTATTCGAGGTTTATTAATTATTTTAATTAGTTTATAATATTATTTATTAAATTATTACTTTCGTTATATAAAAGGGGTTATTTTTTTCGTATTATTATAAAGTTTCGGCTATAGTTACTTTTAATTTTAAAGGTTTTAATGAATTATTCGGTTCTTTCTTTATTTATTAAATATAAGGTATATCCGTTATCGTAATAAGCTATTTAAAATAGGTTATTATATTTTATAATCGCGCTATTATTTTTAATAATTATTATAAAGGCGTCCTTTACCTTAATAACGTTAATATATTATTTATTTAAAACTTTTTAAAACTTTTTTCTCGGGGCTCGATATTTTAGAACGTAATATCCTTATTTTTTATAATTATAATAAATAACATACTATTTTTTATTACGTTTATTATATTTAATAATATTAAAATTTATAAGTTTATTATAATAATTATACGTTATAATATTTTTAAATAACGTATTATTATAATAATGTAATTATTTTATATTAGTTTAAATCCGATTAATTTATTATTATTATTCGCCTTATTTTTCGCCGCGTCGCTTATATATACGAGTATCGATCTTAATAATAAGCTCTATATACGAAAAGAGATTATTAAAGGTATTAAGCCGGCTAAGTTCGTTTTTAACGTTCTCTTTTAATTCTCGGTAATATATTATAACTTTTATAGCCTCGGTATAGTTTAGTCGAGTTATGATACGTCGGAACTCGGCGGTATAAGAGGCGGCTAATCCTTTTTATTTAAGGTTTCTAGTTTTTTCTCTACTTATCGCTTTTTATCGGGGTTTTAAAAAAGCGATTTAAAGACTTATTTAAAGCCGTCGTAGCTTTTAAAAATCCGTTATACCTTTATACGATATAGTTTAATTTATTAATTATTTTTTATAAATTCGTTTAAATAAGGTGTTAAAACCCGACCTAACCATGCGGCCAAAAGACCCCACTCACCGGCACGGAACTACCATACCCCGAACGGGCTACGATACCACAGCTACGGACCGCACCGCCAGCTATATGAACACGAAACTAGACTTTCCTTAATAACGAGCAACGCCACTACCACGCCCGGCGATAGGGCGAATACGCCTACAAAATAACGACGACCGACAGTAAGTCACGTGGTACGGTAAACGCTCAGGCGAGATCACTAAGCAGCGTAGAGCGCGATTAGAAGCGATCACTGAGCAGCGTAGAGCGTAATTAGAAGCGATCACTAAGCAGCACCGAGCACGCTTAAAAGAGATCATTAAGCAGTAACAGATTAATAAAAGAGGGATTAGATATATAATAACGGACGTTTCCCTATATATTTTATATAAATACTCTTTATTTTAATAATTAATTTAAATATTAATTTTAACTTATTAATAAAATAAACAGCCTTAACGAAATTATTATAAATACTCCCAAGCCTACGTACCTTAATTACCTTCGTTTTTATAAGCTATTACCTATTATATCGATAGAAGCGACTTCTACCGCACGTTCGGATACTCTCTCGTATTATTAATATAAACCCCAGTACGTCTTATTAGGTTTCTTTTAAAACCTAGATAGCGTTCGTTACATAAGGTTTAAACTAAGCGAGTATTTTATTTTCTATAAATAAGGCGGCGTAAATAACTCGTTAAGTAGCGTTTTAAAACGTTTTTTTTATAAAACCGTTAATAGGTTTTAATTTAAACGAGGAAGTTTTAAAAATTCCTACTCGTTTCGTTAAATAATATTAATATATTAATCTTTATACTCTTTTTAAATATAATAAAGGTTTAAATAATATTAATAATTATATAAAAAAGGTGTATTTTTTTATATAACTTCTTAATATTATAAAATATTTACCCCGGGGTGCCCTTAATAAAAAGCTCGTTACGTTTTTTTTTAAGCTTAACGTAATAGTATTAATAATTAGCGTTTTTTTATTTAAATTCTTTAATTCGCTTAGTTAACACTTACGGTTTAAGGTTATTATTATTATCGTCGCTATCGATATTTATAACAGGGTCTCGCTAGGAGGTATTAAAATTAACGGTAAAAATATTTCTTTATTAAATAGTATTACTAAGGCCGGGTATAAATATAATTCTTATAAAATTATTTATCGAGCCGGCTCTCCGAATCTCGTTAAGATCTTAAGAGCTATTAACCCTTCATTATTTTATTTTTATATAACTTATAATAGTTATCTTATTTTAATTACTTATTTTATATTAGTTATTTTAATTTATTTACTCTTATTTATCTTTAATTAATTAATTTTAACGTGCTATTATTATAGTATTAATTATCGCGGTTCTATAGCGGTATAGTGGGGTTCGTTATCGTTAATAAGGCGTAAGCGCTAACCGGACTTTTATAGGTTCGTAAACGTTTTAAGTTATCGTCGGTCCGCTTTAAGAGATATAAGTCTTAACCGTATAGCTAGGCTAGGTTATAATAGTTATAATACGCGAATATATAAAAAGGATATAAAATTAAATAACGAATTAAATAAAGAGTAATTTTAATTAATTTAAAGCGTTAAAATTAAATTAATTTATATAAAAGTAGTAAAATATAAAAAAAGTAATTAACTTAATAATATAATCGACTTAGTAATAAATTATATTAATATAAAAGATATAATTAATCCTTTTTAAAAATTACGTAATAATAAGCGCGTTAATAAATATTAAATTAAGCGATTTATTAATTATAATTTAAACTTTAAAATTTAAATAAATCGTTAATATAATTATTAAAAGGTTTTTATAAAACTTTAAGCGTTATCTCCGGTTAATTTAAATTAATTATAAATATTAAAACGAAATATAATATCCTCGATAAAAATATATATAATTTTAACGAGAGCGGCTTTATAATAAGTATAATCGAGTTAATACTCGTCGTAATACGCGCCGATTAGCGTAGGAAAACGAAATCGGTCTAGCTTAGTAATCGAGAATAGTCGAAGGCCATTAAATATATTAATTCGAAAGGCTAATATATCTCGCCTGTAACGAACGCTATCTAGGTTTTAAAAAAAACCTAATAAGATGTGCTGGGGTTTATATTAATAATATAAGAGAGTATTTAAACGTGCGATAAAAGTCGCTTTTATTAATATAATAAGTAATAATTAATAAAAATAAAGGTAATTAAAATATATAAGTTTAAAGGTATTTATAATAGTTTTATTAAAACTATTTATTTTATTAATAAATTAAAATTAATATTGAAAAAATTAATTATTAAAATAAAAAATATTTATATAAAATATATAAAAAACGTCCGTCGTTATATATTTAATCTTTTCCTTTATTAATCTATTAGAACGTCCGCTAGTTCACGGTGATCTCGTTATTAGCTCACGGTGATCCCTCCCTTAGATCACGGTGATCCCGTTGTTGGCTTACGGTGATCCCTCCTTTAGATCACGGTGATCTATTTTAGTAGCTCACTTGGGGGCGTCGTAATCCCGTCGCTCCTAGCTTACTTGCTAGAGCGGTGGTCTAGTCGCTCCTCGTCCCGTGGCTCCTTCCTAGCTGCTTTCCCGGGTCGGGTCTATTCTTTCGCTATTTAGAATATCTTCGTAATTATGTTTACGCGCTTTTATAATATAAGAGAGTTTATATTAATATAATTAATAGTACGGTCGGTGGTTGTAACGTCGTAGCCTGGTCGGGGTATGGTAGTTCCGTTCCGGCGGGTGGGGTTTTAGCCGTATGATTAGGTCGGGTTGTAATATCGCCGTTTTTAATTATTTAAAGTTAATATTATTTTATAAACTAAGTTTATAAATATAATTTATTAAACGATTAATTAATTAAATTAACTTTTAACGATTAAAATTATAACGAAATAAGCATAAATTAAATTAAATACTTTAATAAATATTTTAAGTTATAAACACTAGATTATAATCGCTTTTTAATCTTTAATAATAATAAAAGCTATATTTTAATATAATTTAAAATATATTATAAAAATAATAATAATATTACGTTTAATATACTACTATAGTACGTTTAAACTAACCACTACGCTATAAAGTAAAAGCTTCGGAAATGACTAAACCGTTATTTCTATTTAATTCTACGCCTTAAGTACTACCTCGCGGGGGACTAACCCGCCGATCGTAATATATACCTCTTTATTTATTTTAATTATTAAGTATAATATTTATTCGCTATTAAAACGTATATATTAATAAAAAATCGAGTTGTTTATTAAAGCATTAATAAATTATATTACGAAGCTAGAGTTTTTTATTAATTTTAACGCCTCGTATTTTATTAATCTTATAAAAATTAATATTAAATTTAAATCTAACGTATTTAGTTTAATACTTTATTATTTAAACGAGGTAGTTAATAAGTTAAATATACGTTTTAAACGTTTATATCTCTTTTATTAAATATATTTCTTTTTTTTAAATACATTTCTTTTATTAAAAATAAAGACTTTATTTATTAAAAAAAGCTTTTCGATATTAATTATAAATATTATAAATTAAATAACTTATAAAAGAACTTTTATATATAATTAAATATATATTTAAAGAAGTTTAATTTAACTCTTTTAAAGCATTAAAAAATTAAAAATCGCGAGTTTAATTTAAAAAGCCTTTATTATTAAAGAATTTTAGTAGATATAAAACAAGAAGGTAAAAAAAAACGTTTAACGATTAATAAAGGCAAAAATAAAGGTTCGTTAAAGCGGAGGGCGACTAGTGAAAAGCGTTACGATATTTACGGCGAAATAAGTTATAATACGCGAATATAAAAAAAAGATATAAAATTAAGTAACGAATTAAATAACGAGTAATTTTAATTAATTTAAAACGTTATAATTAAATTATTTTATATAAAAGTAAATTATTTAATAATATAAACTATTTAATAATAAACTATATTATATATATATATATATAAAAGCTTTTAAAGATATTTTTAAAAAACATTTCATTACGAATTTAATAATTATATATTATTAAAAAAAATAGTAATAGTTCGCACTTTTTATAAAAAACTATCGTATAAAAAGAAAAGTATTATATAAAAAATTCATTTAATATACTTATAATAGTAAATTATATAGTTAAAAAGTTTTTTAAAAAGTTAAAAAATATATATATTATTAAAACGCTTAAATTTAATTGAAACAAGCCTTTTAACGAGCTAATTAACCGAAAAATAACGTATATATAATATTAATATATTAGTATATTAAGAGGGGGGGGAGTTTAACTAGTTTAATTTTATCTCTTAGAGGGCCTTAATAAAGACCCCCATATTCAACGCCTGGCCTCGACATGTAATTATCACCCCTCCCTCCCGGATTCCCAACAACCACGACAACACGAGCCACATCCAGTTATTCATTATAATTTCATAAGGTTTCATTCCTGTTTTCCCCTAATAAACTACTGAAGTCCACTCACACACAACAAAAGAAGTCGAACGATGCCAGCCACACTTTACTGCTTTATTAACCTTTTTCCCTTATCGAAGGATAACACACACCCTCAATTTACTTTTGATGGATGACGCCGCCGTCTGCGCCACCACCTCCGCCCATTCAGCGTTGATTGGCTCCAGGGGGCATCGCTAGGCTGAACGTCGAGGTCAGTCTCCCCCCCTCTCCCCCCTTTCCCCCTAGTCTTGCAAGCAGCCACACTCTGATTCGAGGTCAGTGTTACCAAGCTTTGAAAAGTCGCGTCACGATGTCCGAATGTCTCATGTCGCTTAATTAAAGACGATACTAGTTTTGACTTGACTATTGCTTGCTTGCTTGCTGCGTTCTCCTGCGCGAATGCATCATTTGGGCGGAAACTAGACGGGGTGGAGGGTGGCGCGTCGCTGAGAAAGGCAACCCCTTCGCTCCGTAGGGCCCGTCACGTTCCAGGGTCTATCGCGGCTGGTTTCGTGCGGGAAAGCAAGGGAAAAGAAAGGACAGATACTACTGGCAGACCGCGAAGGGGATCTAGCAATTAGGGAGGGCGGCTCCGAGCGAACGAGACCAACACAGCCGACTGATTAGACTTTCAACAAGATTGTGGCTGTGAATGTGTCATCAAGGTGCGAACACACCTCCATAAACCATCTCGAGATTTTTGACGTATGTCTAGTAGACGGCAAAGTTGCCGCCTGTTCCATCTCCCCCCCGCCAAGTCGCCAAAGAAGGGAACCCGCTTTGAATGCCTCTGTCTCATGGTTATCTGAAGGAACGTGTGTTCCTGTCCAAGTAGTGAAATCCACAACACACGGTCTTATTACCGCCGACTTGATGACTCGCGGCCGCTGGAAACCACCGCGTGGAGAGTACTCCGCGGTGCGGCAAGGACGCGCCAACTGATTCGTCACAATCGGATATCATGATCATCAAGTCCAGCTTTGCTAAGCGGCTGTTGTCGGCATCATCATTATCACCATCTCTTTGATGATAACGTTACATTCGTGGTGATTAATCGAGCAACTTGGATCCGAAAGGAAGGATCCAAGCAAAGATGCATATATTTGAATCGTGATATTACTACACAACCAGGAGCAGAGTCCGGCAATAGACCTACTGAATAGACCTCGTGCTCTAAATCAACCTTTCAACCTTTCCCACTTGTCGAGCACCCCCTGGTAGAAAATAATAGCATCCCTGCTTCAGAAATCCACGATCTTTGCCCGTTACTGGTCGAGAGAAATGCAGGAACTGTGTAACTTACTCGATCCATGGATACCGTTGGCTAGAGAGAAGAAAAAAACACCCCAACGTTGATTTAGTGCCGACGCGATCTCCTGACGGAACAATTCATAATCTCGTCATCGCCTTGTAATTTTACTACTGGGCCAGCGCCACTCTTCCTCTGACCCGAACATCCTAACGATCCAACCGTCCCCATGGGGCCACGGGCTGGGCTGATAGGTGTGAATCCTAAATTAGTATCTCCGCCTGTAATAGGGGCCATCGATAAGGTCCAGTGCGGCCTATGTCGTTCGCGTTTGGTCAGCCAGCGAGTCAGGGGCAATTTACGTTCATTAATCAACAAGGGATGGGATTGAAATCCGGGGTGGTGGAGACCCGGGGGCGGCGCACAGGAGGAGGAAGCAAGGAAGGGAGGACTGGGGATGGGATGGACCTGTGGACGTCAAAGAGTTTGCACAATCGGCTATCTCAGTGTGGCAAGACAAGGCCGATCACCGTACGACTTGCGCGGATCACTGAATATGCCCACACTCTGGGGTAAAGTTCTGGACAGGCCGAAGAGAAGACGAGGAAGCATTGGTAGAGACACAGAAGTGATCTTCTGTCTGCCGAGGGAGGGAGGGGAGGACACAACTCACCTGGCGGCCCTGTGCTGCTATCTGACCTTGCACTCGCACAGCATCGAGTCTTTCCTGAGCTGCGCGGTGGTTCCGGATCTTGACCTGTTCAAGCCGCTGCTGGAGTTGGCGTGGCATATCCTGCGTGTCCAAGCGCATAATGTCAGTTACCAAACCACATGTGATGCATTTATATATATAGCTGTATCCTCCCGCAAGATGGTGTATGCAGAGACACAGGGTTCTGTTTACTTACACGCCCCCTTACGTTCCTTTCGCCCCGGAGAGCTTTTATATAAGAAACGGTGAAAATTACAACAACGACATGAACAGCGTTTTGCTTACCTGTAGAAACACCTCCCGCGGCAACGGCCCCATGGCCGGCCAGATCCCGTAGTGCTGGAGCGCGGCATTCAAGCTCCGCCAGCCGCGCTCCGGCTCGCCCGCCGACTCGACGGCCATCATGTCGGTGAGCCCCTGGAGGCTGAGGAGCGGCATGCCGCCGTACGGGATCTGGTTGCGGCCCGGGTGGCGCACCATGGTCTTGTGGTCGAAGCACCAGGCCTCGCAGCAGGCCTTGAGCTCGTAGTCGGCCAGATCCTCGGCCGTGTAGAGGAAGTTGCCGCCCTTGAGGTTGGACTTCCCTGTTATGTTCGACGCCCACCCAGGTTAGTAGTGTTTATTAGGAATGCCAACCACTGCCTGATCACACATAACAAGTCGGTGGGCGCGTGTCGATAACAGTGTGACAAAACATGCGAGCGAACAAGGAAGAAAAGACAAAACCACAACGTACAGATGTTATCCTCTGTTAGGAACCCGTTCAAGTCCAAAAATCCCGATAGCGTCTCCGGTTTGATATGCCCCGCCCGGCCGGGATCGAGACGGCCGAAGAAAGCGGCCATAAGCGCCTCGAATAGGGGCGTGGGAGTGTAGATTTCGTACCCCGGAGGTCGAGGTGGGATAGGGGGCGGGATATCCATTACGAACTATCTAGGCAATAGTATATGTCACGAGCACTTAGTGTGCGGAGGTCTGGCTGGTGGTATCAAGGAAGTAGGCGGAAGAAGGAGAAAAGCTTAGATCGAGCGGGCATTGATCTACACTTGAAACTTGGGTGCCACCACCCAAAGGACCACTGTCGTTCGTGTCAATATCTTGGGCCCGAGAAGGAGGGCTCCTGAAAGTGTTCAGCTGATCCTTTCGACAGCACGCCACGCTCTCTCCCATCCACACAATTCAACTTCAGCCGCACGGAGTTTGGAATCTCTGATTGGCTTTTCTTAGCCAGAGCAGAAACAATATGAATGCCAAGAAACGGTTATTGATTTTTGTGCATATCAAACTAGGCTCTTCACGGATTTCAGCTCGGGCATCAGTCTCGGCAATTGCTGTGTGGAAAAAGGCAAGGAGAAGGAGCGTCTCGTCCATACACCTCCCGCCAGAACCGAAGCAACAGCATAATCAGGTCAATAAACCAACAAGGGATCATTTACCACCTGGTCGCTATGGAATTGGGGAACGCATCACAGCCCTCCATAGGTCATGCGTAGAAGAAAAGTTGCTCGAAGTGATCAAGGCCAATAATTTGTCATGCCTTGGTATCATGTCATGTTCATCAAAAAAGGAGCAATACAGACTGGTTGTAGACGACGACCTAGACATTCCATCTCTATTCGATGGCAGAACCGCTCCCCATAACCCCCTGCCCAAACCACTGCGCCACCGTCTTGAACCGCTCGTCGCCCTTGCTCTTCTCGAGCGCGTCCTTGAACAAGTCGTGCCGATCCGCCCGCTCCTCCTGACTCCGCTTCATCGCGCGCACTGCCTGGTTGCTGCCCGCGCAGACGGGACACTCGGCCTCGGACCCGTCGCTGCCGCCCTGCTTCAGGCAGCGCTGGTGGAAGCTGTGCTTGCAGAGGAAGTGCACGGCGGGCAGCTCGAGCGCGCCGCCGCAGCCGGGGCACCGCTGCGCCTGGAACACGGCCGGCTTCGCCCCGAGCTCGGCGATCTCGGCGCGCTTCTGCTCCGTCTCCTTGCGGAAGCTGTTGATCTGCCTGCGGTTCGCCGCAATCTCGCGACGTTCGCGCGATATGGTTTCGGTCAGGTACGGCTTGATCATACCCATGGTAGCAACTGTATTGGCACCCAGTGTTTGAATAACCTGCAAGGGAGCCATGAGCCCGTCATCGTCGATACGTTTGAGCACGCTGGCTAACTCGTCCGGGCCCGCTTCGTCGAGGACCGCTGGGTCAGAGGTGAAGTACGCAAGGGCAGCAGGATAGAGCTGCGGCTCTTCGGGTCCGTACTTGCGGAGCGCCTTGATGGCACCACGCGTATCTTTGGCACTGGTATAAGAGCGGAAGATGTCGAAGAGCAGTCCTGATTGCTCTTTGACAAGTATTGTCCCGTCGCGGAATGCTGACAGATGTGACAATAGCAGAATATTGGAGTTCTCGATTGGCATATCTCGACCGGATATGAGATTTTTCGCTTTAGCCTCCCATTCCTCTCGCTCCTCGCCTTTCTTCTGGTTGGCTTTGTGCAGATACATCTCGAATAGAGTTGTATACAAGTCGGACTTATCCGTATCTTTCAGGTACTCCTCTATCAAGCATGCCTCGAGGAAAACGATGAATTCCTCTGGGTGGTCTATGAACGAAGAGAATGCAGTCCGAGGAGCTGGCGTTTCGTATGCAGGTGCCTCAATCAAGCTTGGATCTATTGTCCGTTCATTATCGCCACTTTTTGTCCGACCCGGTCCCTGGGAAGGAGGCGTGGAAATATTCGAGCTGTTCATGTAAGGTAGCGGCAATAAGTTGGTTAGGTTCTGAACTGCATTTGCAGTTCCGGTGGCAAGTCCACCAAGCGCACCACCGGATGACGATGGAGGTCGCTCCGGGACACTACATGTATTCTGGGCTTGTATGATCCTGTGTAGTAGTCAATGAAAATTTGTGTTGCCTCTCTTGGGCAATGCTCAAGAAGGACTCTCGCATATTTCATCAGATTCGGGTATGCCTAGAATAATTGGTTAGCTTGACGGCTGCAGGTAGGCTGTCGACGAGTGTAAGTCCACCTACAGAGTTGGGGTCCAGATGCCAGATGAAGTCAAGAGCGTCCTTGTAGTTCTTGGAATCTTCTATCAGAATATCGACAACCAACTCATTCTCGCCATGTTTCGTGGCTAGGTAAGCGGCTTGGTCGAAATAACCCCCTTGCCTACACATGGTGATCGCTGTATCCAAGTCGAACTTGAGGTCTCCTTCAGACTTGATGAACTTTTCCAACTTGTCAACGTCTTTAAGCTTGGCGTAGCAGTTAAGCAGCAAGGTTGTGTGGTCAGCAGTGGCTTTATGGTGCTCATGCAACTCCTCCAAGTATTCAATAAGATTGTGTATCCTTTGGGTATCGAGGAACTGGGTGTGTCAGTTTGTTTTTGAACATCTTATGTTTGGATGCAAGAACCTACCTTTCTGATAATTTGTGACGGTTCCGTATTGTCAATGGCCTTGATGTACTGAGACATGGCATTGTCGTAATCGCCTTTCTGG
Source organism: Apiospora phragmitis (assembly GCF_038363925.1). Lineage (NCBI taxonomy): Eukaryota > Fungi > Ascomycota > Sordariomycetes > Amphisphaeriales > Apiosporaceae > Apiospora > Apiospora phragmitis. The sequence goes on along the minus strand of NW_027117400.1, from coordinate 2,681,817 downwards.
TATAAGTGATCACCATACTTACGGTAGATGACGTTCTGCTGTTGCTGATCCATGCCCGATTCCTTGGCCAGAGTGATGGCCAATGGATACAGGTTGCGTTGGTAAAGTAGCTCTAAGCGCTGATGGAGGGTTTTCTCATGGTATCGGTTGACCTTGCCGTCGTCGGTCAGAATGTAGAGATCACCCCATACTTCAAACAGCACCTTCACTTTGGATATTAGAGTCTCGGTATGTGCAACTATCTGCAACTTGGGGTCGACCATAGTAAAGGTTGAGGCGCTAAAGAGCGACTCGGTGCTTCCGCCTCCGAACCTGCGCCGCATATTGTTCGAGTCGCCGTCTCTCGAGGAAGAGGGCGGCGAGATAAGGGCGACATAACCTTGGTAGGTTGAGGCCAATGTCGTCGCGCCATCGTTAGCAAAGCATATACCCCTTTCATCCGCTTTGTAGTAATACACGGCATCTTCTCGGACCACAATGACATCGCCATCTTTCTTGTTGGTTGTCATGCACCCAACAGCACACCCGGAGTCCTCGACAGTTCGGGGCGGCTGCCCTTGGCCTTTGCCGGAAATGACCAATTTCAGGAGTCGGGATGTCGTTGCCACAAAAAGGGTGTTCGCCTTAGCATCGCCTATGAATTTCACCCCAGTGACTGGCTCTTCCGACTCGTATACGATGCGTTGCTTCGTCCCTCGGTCGTGGATTAAATCGCCCCGTATGACCGTGACTGCTCCGTTCGCGAACCCTACTGCCAATTGCGAGAGGTCGTCGAGGGCCGTGAAGGCCGAAACCTGGCATGCGTCAGCACCCCCATTGAGCGAAACGAAACACGCATCCATCCAGGCTGGCTTACTGGGAACTGTTTCCTCCCATTATGCACATTGAGTGTGCTCAAGCAGGTCGGAAGCCCAGTCTTCTTGACTGGTTTATCGAGGGCCCAGACTTTCAATACCGGCTCGCTGCTCAGATCTTCCTGCTGGCTATCAGCGGTCGTTTCTCGCTTCGTTTGTGTTGGCTTTACCTACGGCAACAGTGACCAACAGGCTTGTGCCTTCGACCTGGCGCATGTGTGCTATCCGGCCAGATTCGTGCGCTTGGAAGCTCCGGACCACCTTCCAGCTCGGCCCGATAATGCGTACGTAGCCATCGAAGCTGCCGAGGAATAGGCTGTCGGAGCCAGAACACACGCTAGATATCTCTTTGTTCTCGAAGAAGGACCGCGTCTCGTCGTCGCCCAGTTTGACCTGGCTCACTTCGAAGAAGTCGAATGCTTTCCACTACGGAGGACATTTGGTTGTTAGTTTTGCCGGCAAACAACGGGATAATTAGCTGTGCATGGTTCTGGGCACCTACCAAAAGCAATGCCATGATCAGTTATCTGAGCGAACGAGTAAATTTATCACGGCAGCATGGCGCGTGTTGTCGCAGCAATGAAGATGCCTTGAGACCGCTGTCGTCACTCGGCTTAGCTGGTGTGGAGCTAGCTTACCCCCACATGCACAGTGTGGCTGTGCAGGTGGCTTTAGCACTCGGGCAGGGGAAGCTGTACCGCAGGTCACCTGAATACACCGCCTTCAAAACCTGGCTACTGATTCTAACGGAAATTGTTTTTCGGGGGGTATTGATGGTTTATTCGACTCCCTTGGGCCTCTGCAAGCACCTCACAACACTGAAGAAAGTGATAGGCAGATCGGCTATCTATGTGTAATATTGTATGTATGCTAAGCACCCAGTTGCTTACCCGCCTTCCAGCGTTTGAACTGTTTACCAAAGCTTCCATTGCTGCCTTTCTCATCCGCTTGTGGAATGGAAATACCCAGATCAATCAGAGGAACCATGGACGGCCGTCCGTGGGCACATTGGAAGGGCAGTGCGCAGTCAGCAAGTCTCTTCAGCAGACTCTTGCAATCCTCCAAGGAGAGCAAGTCATTGAACATAATAGCACTACGGCAAGCCCTTGAGTTAATCATATCCAGTATACCCTGGGGACAACTGTGGAATCTCGCGAGCCAGTGCAAGCCTTGCTCACGGCCTTCGTTCGGTTCGCTGGACTGCAGGGATGACTGCGCCAACCAACTATTGCCGTGTTCTGCATGATGCCAAATTTCCTTCCTTAGCAGATCGATCAAAAGCCGGGGCTCTACGCGGCATCTTTCAATAATACCTGAGGGTAAGCGGGTGACCTTTAGAGACGGTAGGTGTTGGTTGCGACCTTTAGGTATTGCTGCAATAGTCGTGCTTATCTCGTAAACGATCCCCAATACTTCCCCAGGGAAGCATACCGCTCGAACAATGTGCGTTCTTGGGCTGTGATCTCAAACTGGAGGGCTTGGTCTAGGAGCTCACTTCGGGCTACGGGACCTTGCGAGGCTCCTGAAACTTGAGTATCGAAATAGTCCTCCATCAAGGCTTCCACACGACATCGCTCATCAGCCGCATGTTGGTCTACCACGACCAAGAATGAAGGGGTACTCTCATTGTTGGTAGGCCCGTGAGAAGTCCCAGCTTGTAATGGAACTTTTACGAATATAAATTTCTGGTCAACTTGTGAGATTACTCTCGCCTCCCTCAATGCTTCCTTCGAAATCCGCCCTTCAACGCTGGCGAGAGTCGCGAGACTACTGCCATGGTTGCACAGGCAACCACGAAGGGCTTTCGGTCTTGAATCATGGGAAGAGTTCGGAAGACCAAAGAAGATGGAAGCTGCTGGGATTGACGCTTCTGGGGCCTCGAATACAGGGTTGCGCCAGTGAGACAGCAATTCTGCCGCCCAAGTATCTGTTTTCTCGTTCGTATCAGGCTGCTGTGGCTGAACAGACCTTGCCGTCGGAAGACGTAGTATTTTGGTTCTCACTGCATCTTTCTTTCCTGGCTGTTCTGCGGATGGTACTATAAACCCCGTTCGCGGGTCTATGTTGGACTTCTGCTTTGTAATGGGATTTGTCCAGAGAAGATAGTCATCTTTATCTGCTGCTGCAGGTTCCGGTAAGTGCTGTTGGGGTTGGCCGATGCAGGATTTATCCTTCGAAGTCATGTCATCCACGGATTTAGCGTCTAGGAAAGGAGGCCGAAGTAAACCCCCTGACGCGCCAAACAGCGGCGGGGCTGTACACTGATCTCGTGAGTCAAGTGTTGTTGGTCGAATACTGGGCTGCAAACCAGCACGGATTTCTGTGTCCTTCATCTCGGTAGGCTTAGTTGGTATTGCACCCTGCCGCCCACTTTTGAAGCCCGTAAATCGGCTGAAGAGTGGCTCGGATCGATTCTGCATAGTGGGTAAACGAAGTCGAGTCATTGCTAGGTCGCCCATGGTGGGCTGAGAACCAACTTCGGTACCATCGTTGGACCCATGGCTTGCTCTCGAGGCACTTGAAGCCCAGCCTTTGTCGCTTTTCTTGAGACTGACTCTGGCCTCTTCGGGCTGAGATTTATCGGTGGGGTTGCTCTGGAGTGGTTTAACACGAGTAGGGCGGAAATGATGCCTCCTCAGGAACTCAGTAATGACGGCCCTGACAATGTCTATGGTGGTTTCCAGATCCTGCCGGCCTTCGCTAAGGAAACCTTCGATATCTTGAATAGGGCTAATTGAGTTGCCAAGACGTATCATAATATAAAACATGGGCCAGCGGTCAATACCTCTTCTCCCCTTTAGTTCTCTGTTGGTGTAGCCATCTGTTTTAAACCGCCGGTCTTTACTTCTCCTATCTTGGTTGACACCGTCTGGCTCAACAAGATCCTCTTGGTCTCCGAAGCTGGAGTTAGAAAATATCTTGTTTATCTCGTCGTAAAAGATGTTGGAGTTGTGCTCGCTCAGAAGCGGTTGGACCCCTATACTGATAAACTGCATGCGTTTAGTTGCGACTGGCACTAAACAGACGGCACCGCTCACTTGTATCCCGCATGCTGACGCCTTGAGGGCCACCCAGGATTCAGGGGAGACTTCTTCTGAAAGACCAGCGGTATATAGAACCCGGGAAATGCGGGAAACTAGCTGAGAGCGACGGCCCCTGTCCGAAGCATCTTGTAGCAGTATTCCATTGTTTCGGATGCCAATACCTTGTTGGCGCGAAGCGTCATGGGCAGATATCGTGACAGGACCTGGCCAAGGAAGCGCAAGACTTGCTAGGATATACCGGAGTCGATCCCAATCTCTATTGTTTAGCCCCTTTTCAGCCGTTAGAGCACGTTGCTTAACCCGAACAGGCATAGATCCAAACAAGTCCCGTACTGTCACTCGAGTGCCATGACCTGAGGCAAGCCGTTTTTGGTCGAACAGAGACGGGATATGGCGTGCTATAACATCTGACTTATGGATCTTGACTGTATTCTGCGAGTAGTGCCCATGGTGACGAGATGTTATAGAAAGCAACGACAGAGCAGCTAACGATGCTAAAAATGTGCCGCTTCTGCCATGAATATCTGGAAGAGGAGGGAATCTCGAAGTACCTACAGAAAAGAAGTTAGTCCCAAAGCTCAGTAAGGTTCAGGGGCGCCAACTGCTTGTATCTTACAGTGAGGTTTGCCAAGGCCACTTCCGCTGTCGCGAAATTCAGCAGGAGGAATGCCTTCTCCGCTGTCTTCTACTGTACAATTACCTCGGGCATAATCGACAAAGATGGTTACCTTGGTAGCCTTGGCATCCAAAGAGTTCTTGACCAAGCCACATATAGCATCATTTAATGAGGTTATTGTGATAGAAGACTTGATCTGGGCAGCCACATCAGGTGGCAGTGGTTTGATTGACATGTCGAGGAACAGATTGGAATTCCGAGCCCCATCTTGCGATGCCCAAATAGCTTGTGGGAGGTCTGAGCAGAGCTCAGCTCAATAGGTGGTGCGCATGCAGATCAGCCTTGACGACATGTGCGTCACCCGGGTAGATATGTGGATGTACGTATCTAGATATCTTGATCAAGCCAAGGATCAAGCCACAAGCATCTGCAATAATGTGAGAAGAGCACCCGTTAAACTCCGGGAAACGGGACCAAAAGGAATAGGCCGACGCGAAGCCTATGTTGGTGTTGGTGAGAGCTTCGGGCAATCACGTGCCTATTGATAAGGTAGGCCGTGGTAATTTGGCGATGCCATCCGGACTTCAGAGCCTGGACTATCTTATGGACAGGCAGGATGGGATGCTCGAGCTATGACTATGTATGACGAATGCAATTCCTTTCAGAGTCTAGGCTATGGGGGGGGCCTAGACCTGAATCTTAGGCCCGAGCCTGGCCAGTGCAGTGATTGATGGGTTCTCGGAATGGGGCGGTTTGGGGTTCTGCGCTGCCCCATTGCCTCATTTGCTGTTAGTCAGCCCGCCTGTCACCCCTGTGGGTGCCACTGGATGGATAGGCCTGTGACTCCGCGAAAATAACAGCCACTCCTGCCCCTTCTGCCCCCTCGCCCCTTCTGGCTCCCTGTATTCGTATCGCTATGTAGGTGCTAATCAGGGTGCCATGCGGCCGGTTACCGCAGGCCTAAAATCCACATTCTCAAGGGCCCCGAGCCCCCGAGACTGGATCACCAGAGGCCTTCTAGGTCGTTCGTCCATCGACAATACGATTGGCAGATTGGGTCTCGATGCGATTCTCACCATCAAATCGACAGACCAGAAAACTGACCACCCTGACCACCCAACTTCGGGTACCTGATGCACAAGGAAACCGAACTTCCTTCATCCCAACCTTTCATTGGACCACCCGTTAGCCGCTCGACCACATCAGAACAAGTCCATCCGTCCTCAATTCCTGACGAACTACGACTACGACTACATACCTACCTCATCAGCACCTGCCACCTACCTATGCGATCGACGGTGCTGCACCCATTGGACCTTGCAACAAGAGCCCGGCTCATTCGACACCACCTGGTACGTCGGTATCACAATCACACGTCATCCGAGCTCAGGCACCAAGAACGATTCTCAAGGTTTCTGTCGCGCGAAGCCCAAGAAAGTCAAAAGATCCATCTCTGCCTCTTCGTCTGCTGGAGCCCCAGTGGCTGTGCCGCCAGTGCCTGATTACCTCCCCCGGTTCCTGGCCCTGGTTTCGAGACAGGAACACTTCCTGCTATCATTTCCATTTCTCAGCTGCCTGACAACGCTCTACCATCGCGACTTGGTATTAATCGCCTGGAGCGCAGATCTATCGCACGAAACGCTGCTTAAATGGCCATGACGGAATCTCCGACTCGCGCTGCTGGTAAGTGCCCGCTTTATGTACTAGCGCACGACTCCATCTACGCAACCTCTACTTCACCGCATGCTGCCTATCCTCATACTCCCAGCTCTAACGCTCTACCAGATGGACAGGAACGAACAGGCCGTCGCCGGCCCTTTTCGAACTGGGTGAAAAAACTCGCCAACTTCAAGAATGGCTCTTCGTCAGCCGAGGGGGGCAGCCGCCACGGCCAGTCCAAAAGAGATGGGAACCACAAAGCCTCCAAGAAGCGAGGACCGAAACTGAACAATCCCTACCCGCAATCGGGGCATGTGGGAGCATCAGAAGACCATAGCCATCCCTCACTCACGACAAATGACACTGGCGTGACGTCGGTGGTCTCGCGTAGCCGGGAATCGCTTCATTCCTCGATGGAAGGCATTGCACCTCCGCGATCCACCGCTCCTACAGTCTCGACTGAACACGATGCTACATTGTCAATCAATGCCCCCTCGCACATGGCCTCGTCAGTCGCAGGAACTAGCCGAACCGCGAATGGTGGGTTAGACTCGAGAAGGGGGAGACAGTACATTTTCGTCACCCGCGCCCTCTGTACGCTCATTGACGACCACTTTGACGACTATTCAATCCATGGCCGCCAACGGCAACGCGAACAATGCGCAGGCTGTAAACCAAAACGGCAACCATTTGCAGGCAGTTCAATATACCCAGCCTTTCCCCACGGCCTCCCCCGCTTCGGCAATACCTCCTCACATGGCCCAGGCCCAGGCCCAGCACAGCACTGGGGGGCACCCTACAACCTATAATATGGCGACTGCAAACAATCTCTTGACTGACAATGCGTCCATCCTTACACTGGCTTCGTCCAGCAACCGGCATCGACGCCGGTCTTTTGATACAGACGCCTCGGTGCGCGCTCTTGCCCCATCCTCTTTGTGGGGAGGATCTAGAGAAAGCCTGCCACTGAGTGTGCTAAGTGCCAATGTGGATGGCAGCGGCATCCCAACCACACCTCGTCTGCATCAGACAACCTCACGAATTGCCAACAATGAACGGACCAGCATCTACTCCACCACGGGCGTCGTGCCTACGTTGCCGAGCGAGAGGAACAGTTACTACGCCAAACAGAGTATAGCCGGCGATGCCACCAGCGTACGGAGTGGCCTCCTCGGACATGGCCGAGCAGACAGCATCAGTGGAAGTGTTGGCGGGGTCGCTAGTCCCCTTGCCAGCCCTCTTGAAGTGTCTGAAGGGGACCAAGTAGATGAGAAGGCCGAGGGCGCCATCTCGGCGGATCGCGCTGAAGGCCAGGAGAAATAGCGGCAATGCCGGAAGAATGCATATAAACAGTCTCGTATCAGCACGTGGAGACAGGGCTCTACGGCTGCATGGAAAGTTTAAACTCGCGGTTCCAAGCAGAGTTTCTTGGAACACGCTTCATGGAGTTGGGGTGGTCAGCAAGGGGGATAAACAGGTAAATTCTTCTGAGATCAGAAATAGCGCTGGGATTTGGGCACGGGGTAAAGGGACCACCAAGGGAACTCGAGAGTCACGATAAACAACAAGATACCTGAACATTGGATTCAAAGCAAGAATGATTATGGAGGCTTCTGCCACTATGGCAGCGCCTTGCGAACCACAGCATACCATGAGATTGTGTCGGAGTACCATCAATAAGCAAGTCATATGACAAGGTGTTACTGAGATGTCAATATCATCACTATAGCCAACAGCCCAAGCGGAGCTTTTCGACATACTTGAGTTCTACGTCATGCAGGGTCTCAAGCGATTTACTTTCATACAACTCTCGCGGTAACCTACGAAAGGATACATTAGCAAGCATTAGCAAGCCGAAATCAAGGCTATAGCGGTCCATGTATGAACCGAATGTTTCCAAGTCGTGAGGGGTTCATAGGGTATCATAGTTGAGAATATATAGCCGACCCTGAGTATTTAAACATTAATCTAGTGAGAGTAACTGGAACAATATTGATATCGCTATTCGTGATTACGCCTCAGTCAGTGAGAAGGAGAAGTAGTAGCCAAGTCAGTCCATGAAACCAGCCAGTAGCAGTGGGGTGGTATTCGGTCGTATGCATGCAAAGTGCACACATACATCATTACTAAGGTTTACACACTTACATGATCTGCTTAAATCGAGGATAGCCCCTCACCCCCCCCTCAACATATAACCACCTAAACCACAACCTGAGTTAACATTTACTACTACTACTGGTATCAGTACCTGTCCCTAAAGAAGACATCGCCTCACATAAACGGAAGAAGAAAAGATGGGTGCACCAGCGAAAGGAACAATCCGCCTGGCCACGGCCTCGCCGGCGACCCAGGCCACCACCCGGGAAACCCTCGCCCAGCTCCAGCAGATCGCCGCGCGCGCCGTCGCCGCCCAGGCCGACCTGCTCCTCCTCCCGGAGGCCTACCTCGGTGGCTACCCGCGGGGCTCCGACTTCGGCTGCCGCGTCGGCGCGCGCTCCGACGCGGGCCGCGACGAGTTCCTGCACTACTTCCAGGCCGCCGTGGACCTGGGCGACACCGTGGGCAACGGTGCCGGCGCCGGCGACGCCTGGGCCAAGAGGCAGCTGCCTGGTTTAAACCAGGCAGAAGTGACCGCAGGTGACGATGCGGCGGCTGCTCAGGATGGTGACACGAAGAAGGCGGCCGCCGCTAGTACCAGGCAACGGCGGGGCGACGGGACCCGCGAAGAGCTCGAACGTATCGCGCGGGAGATGGGCGTCTTCATCGTCGTCGGTCTCGTCGAAAGGGCCGGCGGTTCGTTGTACTGCTCTGTCGTTTACGTTTCGCCGAGCCAAGGAATGATTGGGAAGCGGCGCAAAGTCCAGCCAGTAAGTCACTCATCTTTCCTGTTACTGCTACTCCTTTTCCCAGGGAACTTTGCTTTTTTAAAGTGGACGGCAGCCACGATGCCAGGCCCCCTCGTCAAGCATGGGATCACCACTTGGCGACCTTTGTTCCAAGGACGACGTCGACCCTTCTGTTCGAAGCTCCTTTCCACGGCCCACTCATCTCCTAAGTATGGGTCACTTGTACCTAAAGTAGGGCACATACGATCTCTGGTGTCTCGTGCCCCTGATATACAACCGTGGGAGATCCCATAGGACCCCCTAGGAGGAGCTCTTTGGGTTTTCCAGCCATGACCAAGTCCTCGTTGAGCCACACTACAGCTGCTGGAACAAGAATAATACCCCCAAGTGATAAAAATTCATGCTTCACCTAATTTCGTCCCCCCATATTGGAGCTTTTGAGATTGAATCTCGAATATTGCTCAACGAAGAACACATGATTACTACGATGTTCAGAATTTCTGAACCGTGTTCGGAAATTCTGTCATACTGAAGGGACCTCTGAGTGTCAACTCCACGAGTGTGGTACCTAGAACTTCTCTACGCTAGGATTCGGCAGTATTGCCTACCATCCACGGATCCCATCAATCCTACTTATATGGGCCGTTGAATTTGCTCTTGAAAACAAGGGTTCAACGCGACGCGACGCTGATAAACCGAACAACATATATAGACTGGGACTGAACGCCTGATCTGGGCCCAGGGGTCCCCGGCTACTCTGAAGGCCGTGACGACGACTATTCGCGGCGTGCGCATCAACCTGGCGGCGGCCATCTGCTGGGAGAACTACATGCCGCTGCTCCGCCAGTCCCTGTACCAGCAGAACATCAATCTGTATCTGGCGCCGACGGCAGACGGCCGCGACGCCTGGCTCGGGCTGATGCGTACCATCGCGCTCGAGGGCCGCTGCTTCGTCGTCAGCTCCAACATGTGCGTGCGCAGTAGTAGCAACAGCCAGAACGAACAGAGTGGCAGCTCAGCAACAGCGAACGCAGCAGCAACCCCTCGAGTTGCTTCTCCATCTCAGGCCCACCATGGCAGTACCACCAAGAGACGGAACTCGTGTCTCACCGAAGAGGGATTCGAGATCGCTCTTCCTCGGGCTGCCTCTAGCTCCTCCTCGCCGTCTAGAGCGAGGAAGGAGAGAAGAAGGTCGATCTTTGACGCGGACGGCAACGAGATCGTGCTCCCTTGCGAGGGAAAGGAAAAGAACGCTTCCGCTGCTGCTGATGTCGTGGCGGAGGAAGATGAGGGGGTTGACGTCTCGGTCGTGGACGATGGGCAGAAGCAGAAACAGCAGCAGCAGCAGCAGATTGGCGGTACCACGACGACGACAGGGAAATCGACGACGGCTGCGTCTGCTGACAACTTCCTTTCGCGTGGCGGCTCAAGCATTGTCTCGCCCATGGGTGATGTGATTGCTGGGCCCCAGTGGGAGGACGATCAGGGCATCATCTACGCCGATGTCGATTTCGAAGACTGCATCAGGGGGCGTTTGGATCTCGACGCTGCTGGCAGTTACTCAAGGTGAGACTCTTGTCGTTCTCTTTCATCAATCCCGATAATATTCACCGTTTGATCTCTCTCCCCCCCCTTCGTATTACAAACGGTTTACTAATACAATCATCCTTGCCAGAAACGACTCTTTCAAATTCTCCGTCGAAGGAATCGATCTTGATCCCTTGCCATACTGAGCCACTTCGAAGTCCTTCGCTTGCTGACGATGAGAGGATGTCTGATGAGATATGTGAAATGTTTTGATTACGATGCATGATCAATTCCTGAAATTGGAAATTCGACACAATGTAAATACTAAATTGAGAACATATTTGTGAGAAATGAATTGGTCTATATTTTATCTAGCCTCTGTTGTTCCCATCACCAACTAAGAGAGAAGCATCGCATCGTGGCTAATGCGAAGCCAGTATGGTTAGGTAGTGGCTGTGATAAATGTGTGGCTAGGGCCACACCGTTCTAGTAGTTTCCGTGCCCAATCAGAAAATACTCCCATGCTAATAACTAGCAAGCCGAGACGGGTCTTATACCAACCCAACCAGAGGATTCTAGAACCCCTAAACCACTTATATGCAATAAGAATCAGCGTAGAATATTCACCAGTGATACTTACAACAACCATCGTCTTTTCATCAACTGTTGTTGCTCAGTAGACAAAGGCAGGCATGAGATATCTACGACTACCTTACAACATCTGCCTGAGAACATCTGCCACGAGAAGGCTGCACCACCCCCAAATACCCTCCAGGATACCGTCTGCATTCTTGGCATCATCACCACAGACCAGGATAAGAACAATGTCTTCCTCTACTTCATCCACCACAACACCACCCAACCAGGACACCGCATCCACCACCACCACCACAGAGCAAACAGCTCCCTCCAACCATCAGCCGCTCCCCCTCCCGGAGCCGCCTCAGGACGGATCCGCCGCCCGCCAACTGGAAGTCGGCGGCGAGGGCCTCAAGCTCGACCACATGGGCCCCCTGGTGGTGCACCAGGACGGCACCATGAGCCGGATCGGCAACTGGGCCGAGATGAGCGAGCTCGAGCGGGAGAACACGCTGCGGATCATCGGCAAGCGGAACCAGCTGCGGTTGAAGAAATTGCGGGAGGAAGGAAAGTCTCCTGGCAATGCAGAGGGCAAGGAGGAGGAGGCCGGAAAGCAGTAAGAAGGAGGGGTTGGCAAGGTTCTTGGGAAATGGGGACTGACTACCGAGGTGCCGTTGTGACTCGGTCCCTAAATAAATATCAAGGCCCCCTTGGGGCCTGTATGTAGTTCTAAAATTTCAAAGCGTTCGTTTTCCTACCCGTCTTCTGTTCATTGAATAAATAGAAGTAATAGATTTCGAGTAGGGTTTTGTGTTTCGACCTCCCTCCCCTCAATGTTTGTTCGATGATATGGTGAGTGCGCACAACCGAGGTTCATATTTGCCGACTGGCTGGGATTAAGGCTCGAGCATGCGATATTGCACTCCCATGCGAACAGATGTAGACATGTAAGCCGCAATGTCAATGGTAATGCCATTGGCTATAGCCCCTTCCCCCTTATTAGACCTGACTAAGGTTACCTAGTCGGAAAACTGCCGGTTAGGATGTGTACTTAGTTATTCACTCAGGGGGCACAGCGACGATAGCGAAGTTGTGCTTCAGTGGGGAAAAAAAACCTATCGTAGCAATACCCATCGGTTCATATACCCCATCCAGGTGAACCTATCATGTTTCCATCTTATGCTAGCGAAAGTCGGATTTCTTGTCCTACTAAGCACATATAACACAAACAAAACACGCCGCAAATGTCACCAGGCTACATAGTTCCTATAAATCCAAGATCCCCCCCTATCAACGCCTCTCGCATTTCGGTCATCATGTTCCAATACCCAAACTCATGCATCAACTAGAAGCTTCGACTTCTGCTGCCTTCGATTCCTTTTCAACATTTTCCTCGGTGTCTGAGCCCTTACCCACTTCTTCAAGGGCGGCACGTAACTTGGTGTTGTCTGTGCCGTCTTTGCTGTCCAGCTTGCCCATGACCAGGTTCTTCAGCCACTTGTTCTCGGTCTCAAGGTGCGTGATTCGCTTCTTAAGCTCTGAAACCTCGTCACCCAGCTCCTTTTCCCGTTTCTCGAGAGCCTGTTCACGGGCCTTCTTCTTGACTCGGAAACGAGCGCTGGCAGCTGTGTTTCGGCGGCGCTTGTCCTCTTCGGCAGCGACTCGAGATTGCTCCTCGAGGCTCATCTGCCGAGCACGAGAACGGCCGGGGTGTGAGGGGGCTGGCTTGTTTGTTGCCTCGGATGGGATGCCATATGGACTTTGCTGGGTAGCCGCTGGCGGATAGACCGGTTGCGAGTTTGGCTGGAGCGGCTGCAGGTTCAAGCCCTCTGTGAATGATGACACAGGCGCATTGGGGTAATGGGCAAAGTTGAAATCAAATTCGTCTAAAGGCATGATGTCAGTGGAGGCCGATAACGAAGAAACGCAACGACGATGAGGTTTTGGCTATTCATTTGAAGACCTCGGGCAAAGCTCGGGCAGGTTTCGATGGTCATAAACCCAAGAACCTGAGCAGTAAACGCCATGGCGATATTCCAAGGTGGGCTTCAGCGATGAACTGAGCTCTTCTTCCCCAGGCACCCCGAGATCACGGGGTATGGTACCATAGCGTCGATTGCGCCATAGCTCGGCTAATGTGTATGTAAGCCCGCGAGGCACTTGCCATGCAGCTCAGAAGGGCATGTAAAATGGGGCTCCGCCAATCATCCCAGGCAATAAAAACAAAGAATAAAACAAGGCAGCGTCGGGTACAAGGAGAGAGCCGACAAGATTGGCTGTCTTCCATGATAAGAAATGCGTGCCCTGCTGCTGGAAACAGACGGGCGATTGATGCTGACGGTATGCAAGGCTTGCAGCCCCCCGGTCATCATCGTACCGCATATCACCCGATGCGGGGATGTGATGCGATCATGATCATGGCCGAATGGAAAGCCAAGAATGTAGGACGTGAAACAAAATGCAATATCCCCCAGCATGAGTGCTAAGAAGATATGATGTAATTTCTCGACAACTTACCGGCAACAGGAGAGGTGAAGTCCAGGGCCAGGTTGGCCGCCGGGGCCGCAGTGGCGGCGGCGGCATCAGTGTTCTGAGCACTGACTTCGGCCTCTACCGGCGCGTGCAACTCGGGCTGCGCTGTGTGACTCCAATCGATAAATTCCCCCGCGAACATGGAGAGATCATCGTCGACGAAGGGCTCTTCGGGAGATGCTTCCTGGGTCGAGACCTCGTTCAGATTATTAAGGTATTGCGAGAAGTTGAGATTTCGGCGCCCCCCGTTCCCTCCATGGTAAAGCGACATTTTTGCCAGTCCTCAGCGACCACACAAGGAGTCGCCTATACTGCGTTTGTGATCCAATCCTGCGCAATTCTGCGACGAGCCAATTTTCCCTCCTTTCCTCAGATTTGACGGTGCTGGCCAGAAATGTGTTCGAAGGGCGAGGCTCAGCTTTTGTGGACTGCCCAAAGGTGGGTAGAAACAAAAGCGAGCGAGCGGTAGCCGAAGTTCACACAAAGCGGGCTGCTGGTGAGTCGGAAGAGGTTTGAGGTATGCAGCAAGTTAAGCCAACGGCAGCAGTTGTCGTTATGTTTGCGGTTCAGTTCTCGAAATGCTGTCGAGAGTCGAGTATGGGGTTGTAGCGGTATGGAGTAAAATAGAGGAGCTGGGAAGGAAGGGAAGTCTAGTGCTCACTCTTGCGTGGAATGGGAATACCGTCAAGTTCTCCCGTAAAACGACTCCATCATTGATCAAGGATTAGTCAAATCATGGACAAAAGGCGCAGTGGCACCACCCATAAGCGTGGGGTTCTGGCGGGCAACCAACAGCCCTGATTGGCTTTCGCGGCCTAATTTACAAAGTACTTCCCGAGTAGGGCGTAAGAAGTGCGCCCGCATGGTCTCAAGGCTTCCTGCGAAAACTTACATAGGCCTACATAGGTAGGTAGATCCTGATATTCATCTGGACACGCACACACACGTTTGAAGTATTACATTGCGAACACGAATATGCCATGGTATAACATACTTAGTGATGCACGAGACATCGAGAAGAGAAAGATGGAAGAAAAAGTCAAGACAGCCACTCCCCAAGTGCCCCTCTCCCTCGCTATCCCCACCACCGGAGCTGCTTAACCGCAGCGCCCACTGCCCACCATTGATTGGAGGTGGAGTGGCCCGTCGGCTGGATACGGCAAGCTACGTACCTTAGCCTGGCCCGAGTCTTTTGACCTGCATCATTGATTCTCAGATATTCTGTTTGATTTCAAATCATCAGGAACGACGTCAGCCAGTGCTTGTGCTGCATACAGAGCTTGATCCATTTCATTTCCTTTCGTGTGCAGACAAAAGCATATGAAGGAGACTACGATGACAATTGAAGACCGAGAAAGATCCTTGCGTCTATCTACATGTAATCTGTCCCGCTATTTACAGCGTCACACATACAAGATACGTAACCCTGACACACCATTCGGGATTCTGGGGTCTGGTCATATGTTGGCCAATACACGAAACCAGGGACTTCTCCATCGCATCGTATTGCCTAAAAATGGATTAAGTGTAGCATCTCTCTCCAGCATCCCCTTACTAAGACCGCACATATGTCAACAATTGTGTGTTCACCGCTTGCATTCCGAGAAAGCGCCTTTCTTGTCCACGTAGAGTGTCACGGTCTCTGGCTTATAAATCAAAGCAGCTCCGGTGTCTGGGCTCGGCTGCAAATACCTAATTAGGTGACTATAAACGGTTTCCAATCGCCAAGGGCCGGAGAAAACATATATAGAGCTATGCATCTAGGGTCCAGCCTCAGTACTATTGGCTGTTCTAATCGTTTGTGTGAGGGTATAATTCGCATTGGCCAAATTGTACGTGGCATTTGACGACGAGAATAGTTACATTTTCATTTTACTAACTTGGAGATTTACAACGTTGCACTTCTTGAAGCAGCTTTCTCGTGATGGCACCCCGGCCTCATGAATTTTGACTTTAAATGCCAAGTGATCTAGATCTGGGTTCGTGGGGCTGCCAGCGGCTTATATAAGCTTGCATAAATTGTGCATGGTGCGTATGTATGTACGTACTGTAAACATGTGCACTCACTCAATATTGAGATTGGGGTGAGAGTGCAGCATTGACGCGGTAAACCGTTGATACAGGACCTGTTCAAGATTCAGACCAATTTGCAGTCCTTCTATTAAGCGGAGCGGCTGACTCTTGCAATATCAATTGACAGTATTCGCATCGATCAAGGCCGCCTCCTGGAAGTCCACATAGGTTTTATTATCCTGTACAAGTCCGACGCGTTTCGACGCGTTAGCTGCAGCTGACGGCTACCAACATCACCAATCTGCCCAACACGCAACACCCAACGTGTGAAGCAAATGCGGAAACATGGCGCGCCTCTCTGTGCCCACAACCGCTAGGTTGCCATCATCATTGCCAGTAGAGACCTCAAACAATGCCGTGGTCAAACTGCTGAACCGCCTGTCCCGGCCGTCTCTCCTTTCCATGGTGCTGGACTGGCTGGACCCGACAAATCAGTCATTGTGCCCACCTTTGCTCCAGCACAGAGATGACGACGAAGACGATGATTTGTATCCGCTCGCCAGCTCTCTGGAGGAGCTTCGGGACATCTACAGTGATATGCAGCAAAGGAAAGGCAGCAAGCGTGAAGTCGTGGACCGTATCGTCGAAGGAGACTGGCGTAACGGCGTCACGCTGTATCAGCTGGCAATGGCCGACATACAGTACCTCTACGACCACCCCGGCTCCCTGAAGTGGACTGCCTACAAGATCCAGCGGCTCAAGACACCCTCGTCGGAAGACGGCGCCGAGGGCCCCCAGAAGCCGGACAAGGAGTGCCTGGCCATCCCGCGCTTCCACCCGTCCACCTTTGTGCAGAATCTCCAGGCCGAGGTCCTCCCGGACGTCAAGGCTCACTACAACCTGGACCGACCCGAGGGCCTGCCGCTGTGGCTGCTGCGCATCTTCATCGTCGACTCGCCCTACAACACGGGCCTCGCCGTCTCGAACCGGACGGGCGAGCGCGCCGCGACGAGCTTCGACGCGTCCCGGACCGTCTACATCGCCTTCCCCGACGCCGCGCCGCACGTCTACCTGTCCAACTCGCAGAGCACGGGCGCCACCACGACGGGCGAGTCCAAGAGCCTGCGCGCCCTCATCGTCGAGGGCATCCCCAAGGCCATGTCGCGCCCCCGCGAGCGCTACGCCCTGCGCCCCGCCGGCCTCGCCACCCGGAACCTGGCCGAGCTGCTGCACGCCAAGGGCGCCGGGCGGACCAACGCGGCCGGCGGCGGCTGGTCCATCTACGCCGCCGAAAACCAATGGACTGATTCCCCGCTCAATCCCGTCTTGCCCACCCCGCCCCTGTCCGACGAGGATGCAACGGAGGACTTGGCCGGCGGCGCGCGGGAAAAGCGCCCATTTTCTACGAAGACCACAAACGACAAGTACCAACAGGAAGCCAAACGAGCCAGACTTGTGGCACAGGCCAGGTTCGGCGACTCGGCAAAGGCGGATGACGGCAAGGGCATCGAGCGTGTTGACGTCTTGGTCGAGGATCCGTTCACTGTAACAGATGAGCGCCGAAGCGGGGGAGGTGTGGAAGACGTGGAGGACGACAACTCATCGCAACAGCGCAAGCGAGCCCACGGACGGAGGAGTGGGGTCGACCTCGCGTTCGAGAGAGCACAGGACGGAGACGACGACGACGATGGAGGAAACGCCCGAGACTGGAAACCTAGGGTTCGACTTACTTTCCACGGCAGCCACGTGTTTGCCGGCATCCGACAGCTCGTGGAAGCGGGCATCGTGGACGGCGAGCGGATGCCTGGCTGGATGACCGGCGAGGAAGGCGTCACGATAGGGGCCGTGCGGCATGGGAGGATAAGGGGCCATAAGGGTTCCGGGCTGTAAACTTATACATGCTACTAAACTTCATGATGTATGATTAATGATGTATAATTACAGGTGGAAAGCATGGCTTGAGGTAGCATGTGATCCAACAGTGTATATAATCCAGAAGGAAAATCTACTAATGGCAAGTCTGCCTGTCTGCCTGTCTGTCAGCCATGTTTACCAACCAACGCCAATGCACTGGGCTTCTCGTAACACAAGTTTGGGAGTATTTGCATCCACGGTGCGCTTTGTCTATGTGTCTATGTCTATGCTGACTCGTCTAATCCAAACACCTGCACCGAATTCTTCCACGCCGCTTCGCAGACCTCTTGCTCGCTGACCCCCTTGATGGCCGCCACGATCTTGCTCACAC
The DNA here is from genome assembly GCF_038363925.1 of Apiospora phragmitis. Lineage (NCBI taxonomy): Eukaryota > Fungi > Ascomycota > Sordariomycetes > Amphisphaeriales > Apiosporaceae > Apiospora > Apiospora phragmitis. The sequence goes on along the minus strand of NW_027117400.1, from coordinate 2,663,902 downwards.
GCTCAATCATGCAGGGCTCATTACGCCCCTTGATCATCGCACCCTCCACCCACTTCTCCTTCTTAACCGTCTTCCACCGCTCGGGAATCTCCGGCTCTTTCTTTTGCGGCTTCTTGCCTTTTCTCTGTGACTGCTGCTGTTGCGACGGCTTTTGACCGTTGGGAGTTGCAGCCCCACTACCGTTCGCAGACGGGGCGGAGCCATCAGCAGTAGCGGCGGCACTGCTGGGAGTCGAAGTACCCGGTGTCGTCGACTCGGACAACGACAGCTGCTGTTGTTGCTCCTTCTTCGTCTGCTCGACCAGAAGCCTCCACCCCTCATGGCTCGGGCGCACCTCGCACCAGGGCCCGTCCGTCTCGAGCATGAGGCGGTCAAGGTGGATCTCGCGGACGACGGCGCAGTTCTCGGCCGTCTTGAAGCTGCAGCCGTTGGTGCCGATGTAGAGCCCGAGGTCCATGAGCTCGCGCATCTCCGCGGCGGTGCCCGTGAAGCTGTGGACGACGCCGCCGCGCTCGAGGCGCTCGAGCCGGCCGCCGAACTTCTCCTTGAGCAGGGCGACGAAGTCAGCGTGCGCCGCGCGCGAGTGCAGGAACAGGGGCAGCTGCGGCTTCAGGGACAGGACCAGGTCCAGCTGCGCTGCGAACGAGTGCAGCTGGATCTTGCGCGAGCAGTAGTGCAGGCGGTCGTAGTCGAGGCCGAACTCGCCGAAGGCGACGAGGTGGGCGGCGCTGCTCTGAGAGCGCGCGTCGTCGATCAGCTGGCGCAGGTCCGCGATGATCTTCTGCGTCTTCTCGTGGTCCGGCTCGTGGTCCTCGGGGATGGGCGCCGACGGGTCCGGGTCACACGGCATGGTGTGGCCGTCCGTGTCCTCATGCTTGTTGGCGCTGCTAAAGATGGCGCTGGAACATGGGTGGATGCCCGCGGTTGTATAGACAGTGCCGGCTAGGTTCGGTCAGTCATCGACGGGGTCTTTCTCAAGCAACAACAACATTCCAGGACACACACGTACGGTACTGTTTAGCTATCTCGAGAGCCTCCCTGGAGCTCGTGAAGTCGGAACCCGTGACTATCAGTTTGGTGCATCCGACTTCTTGGGATCTCGAAATCACGGCGCTGAGATCATCTGGATGCCGCTGAGTTCCATGGTGCTTGCCACGAAATATGGGGTCGGCAAGGTTGATGCCAATCTACAGAGAACCGTCAGCCAGTGTATGGGGGAAGTTTGGGTTCATTGGATTGGATTTACATCGATATAGCGAGGCTTGTAGGCCGGGGTCGATGTCGACGAGGACGGCGATAGCTCCGACGCCATGGTAGAAACCGATGATGAAATGGGCCGCGCGCAGGAGCGGGTTGACCAGAGCGGGAAAAGAGATCTAGTTCTGAATTGGGGGGAACGAACAGCGAGAAACTCCGTCGTATCATCGACTTTTGTACATGATATAGGGGCATCTATCTTACACGCAGGCCAATTCTGTAGATGACTCACGACTCAGCTGAAAATGTAGTCATATAGGGCTGTGTTCTTCTTGTCAGCCAGTGTCGTGGACTAGCTGCCAGTAATTGATGCAGGCGCTTTCGTATCGATTTACCCATTCATGTATGCACTTATGCACTGACCACGTGCTTTCGTGTTAATGCAGCCCGCCCAGGCTGACTTGCGTGCATTACACCTACATGAGATACCGTATTCACACGGCTGTATTGTATGCGGTCCCTAGTATAGTGACAATATTCCCTTTTCACTGGAGGATCTAAAGTAGATCTAATGTAGATCATGGCAGTGGTGCGGAGGAGGGGCGCCCCGAGATTCAATGTGAAAAGCCAAGCTGCCTAACCACTCACTCAACATATTAACCGGTGGGCTGGTTAATGCAGTACGGGCTGCTCATCCTACTGCTATACATACATATGCCTACATATACCTGTGGAACCTCATCAGACTTCGGCTTTATGAGGATATCTATCGGCTAGAGGGACAGGTTGCTTTATAATCCTAGGCGGGAAATCTCTAGACAGCCCCAGGATGCTGTCCGGGAAACGTGCACTTGGTACGTGGGGCCTGGCCTGGCAACGGTATCAAAAAAAGCGACGGTGCATATTGGGGTGACTATACTACTACATCTTCAAGGCATTGGGCGACAGGACTCTGCAGGCTTCTCGTCGCAGGGCTTTATGTTAGGTATGAGGTCTTAGACACATGTGCAATAATTATATCATTTGGTGCAAGTCAAAGAGGTACAGTAGAGGCTGTCAGTGTCAACATCAACTGTCAAGAGAGGAGGGGTGCTGCAAGACAGAGTCCAACCACCCCACCAATCTGCGCGTAAAGTGGTTTTTAGTTAGTGAAAAAGCGCGTCCATTGGCGTGTGAATAGGCGTCCAAAGCCCATCCATCCCCATATCCCATTCCCTATCCCTGCCCTTTTCGAGCTGATTAATGCGACCTGAAAAATACACCTGGCCTCTGGCGTCTTTGTAAGAGACCCCATGTACCTTCTTAGCTGTCTATCCCATTAATCAATTGATCCGAGCTTGTTTGCAACGCGTTTCCCACCATTCAGAGGCGCGTCTGTACGCGATTTCCATTTAAATTGGCCCGCCTTTGCAAACTCGACGGTTGTTCCTCCAACACCCCAACTTTCCACTTAACAACACGCAACAGTCTACCATTACCAGCATCTTCTACTCCTATCCCACAGTAGATGCTCCTGCCTACAGCATTCTGAGGCTCAAACAATCTAGAACGTCTACTTTGCTGTAGAACTTCGCTCATACACCCCCTCGTCTTAACTGATCTTTCCATCTGCTTGAGGTCAGAAGACACTCGACCTTCTTCATCATGTATGTCAAGAAGCGCGATGGACGCCAGGAGCGTGTCCAATTCGACAAGATCACTGCTCGTGTCTCGAGGTTATGTTATGGCCTCGACGCCGACCATGTTGATCCCGTTGCCATCACACAAAAGGTCATCTCCGGTGTATACGGAGGTGTCACGACTGCACAGCTCGACGATCTGGTACGTTTGCCTGATGCCAACGACTCCTTTATCGCTTTTGCTAACCCAATTTTTCCAGGCTGCCGAGACTGCCGCCTACATGACCGTCACACATCCAGACTACGCCATTCTGGCTGCACGTATTGCCGTGTCCAACCTCCACAAGCAGACCAAGAAGCAATGGTCTTCAGTCGTCAGTGACCTCTACCACTACGTCAACCCCAGGAACAACACGGCATCGCCCATGATTGCCAAGGACACCTATGAGTGCGTGATGAAGCACAAGGAGGAGCTCGACTCAGCTATTGTCTACGATCGAGACTTCAACTACCAATACTTCGGCTTCAAGACTCTGGAGCGTTCATATCTCCTGAAGCTCAACGGCAAGATTGCCGAGAGACCCCAACACATGATCATGCGTGTCGCTGTCGGCATCTGGGGAGATGACGTCGAGAAGGTCATTGAGACCTACAACCTCATGTCGAGCAAGTTCTTCACACACGCCTCTCCTACCCTGTTCAACGCTGGTACTCCCCAGGCCCAGCTTTCATCATGCTTCCTTGTGGACATGAAGGACGACAGCATTGAGGGAATCTATGACACCCTGAAGACTTGTGCTATGATCTCAAAGATGGCAGGTGGCATTGGACTCAATGTTCATCGTATCCGAGCCACTGGTTCTTACATTGCTGGCACCAACGGTACTTCCAATGGCATCGTGCCCATGCTCCGTGTCTTCAACAACACTGCTCGATACGTCGACCAGGGTGGCAACAAGCGCCCCGGCGCATTCGCCATTTACTTGGAGCCTTGGCACTCTGATGTCTTCGAGTTCCTTGACCTCCGCAAGAACCACGGTAAGGAGGAGATCCGTGCTCGTGATCTTTTCCTTGCCCTGTGGATTCCGGATCTGTTCATGAAGCGTGTCGAGAAGAACGGAGAGTGGACCCTGATGTGCCCCAACGAGTGCCCTGGTCTTGCTGATGTCTATGGTGACGAGTTCGAGGCCTTGTATGAGAAGTATGAGGCCGAGGGCAAGGGTCGTAAGACGATCAAGGCCCAGAAGCTGTGGTACGCCATTCTTGAGGCCCAGACCGAGACTGGTAACCCCTTCATGCTTTACAAGGACCACGCCAACCGCAAGAGCAACCAGAAGAACTTGGGTACTATCCGCAGCTCCAACCTGTGCACTGAAATCATCGAGTACTCGGCACCTGATGAGGTCGCCGTCTGCAATCTGGCTTCGCTGGCTTTGCCCGCCTTTGTGGACTACAACTCGGGCACCTACGATTTCCAGAAGCTCCACGAAGTCACGCAGGTTGTCGTTCGTAACCTGAACAAGATCATTGATGTCAACTACTACCCTGTCATTGAGGCACGCAACAGCAACATGCGTCATCGTCCCATTGGTCTTGGTGTTCAAGGTCTTGCGGATGCTTTCTTGGCTCTTCGCATGCCTTTCGAGTCTCCCGAGGCTAAGCAGCTGAACAAGCAGATCTTCGAGACCATCTACCACGCTGCCTTGACCGCCTCTATGAACATTGCCCAAGTCGAGGGCACTTACTCCACATATGAGGGCTCTCCCGTCTCTCAGGGTATTCTTCAGTATGACATGTGGAATGTCACACCATCCGATCTCTGGGACTGGGCCTCTCTGAAGGAGCAGATCAAGCAGCACGGTATTCGGAACAGTTTGCTGATGGCACCTATGCCTACCGCCTCGACATCCCAGATTCTGGGCAACAACGAGTGCTTCGAGCCCTATACTTCCAACATTTACTCGCGTCGTGTCCTGGCTGGTGAATTCCAGGTCGTCAACCCTTGGTTGCTCAAGGATCTCGTTGACATGGGTCTCTGGTCTGACAACATGAAGAACCGCATCATCGCTGAGGGTGGTTCCATCCAGAACATCCCCAACATCCCAGCAGAGGTCAAGGCTCTGTACAAGACTGTCTGGGAAATCTCACAGCGAACCGTTGTGCAGATGGCTGCCGACCGTGGCGCCTTCATTGATCAGTCCCAATCTCTCAACATCCACATGCGGGATCCCACCATGGGTAAGATCACCAGCATGCACTTCGCGGGATGGAAGCTCGGTTTGAAGACGGGCATGTACTACCTGAGAACGCAAGCTGCTGCTGCTCCTATCCAGTTCACCGTGGACCAGGAGCAGTTGAAGGTCGAGGATAGCCAAGTCTCACGGATAGGAGCCCTGAAGAAGCGAGCACCCCCGTCCGGCAGCTACGTGTCTCACTCTTCTTCCCCCTCTGCAGGACCTAGGCCTATGGCGAGCAACAGCCTTTCCAGTGGTCCCGGTGGGATACCCACACCAAGCACTACTCCTCCACCTGCAGCCCAGGTTCAGCAACCTGCGCCTTCACCAATAAAGTCCGTGCCTTTCAAGGCTGATGTTGAGGAGGGCGAGAGCCCCAAGGCCCTGCCCACTGAGCCGGCTGAGAAGGTTAAGGACGAGTCTGAGCCAGTTCTCCAGGGCAAGAAGACGCCTGGCCAAGAAGAGGACAAGGGTGATGAGAGCAAGGAGCGTGAGTTTGACATCTACAACGAAGCTGTGCTGGCCTGTAAGTCGTCCCATCTTCCAATAACATGAAACGTTTTGAGTTCCATTGACTGACAAACTTCACAGGCAGCATTGAGAACCCCGAGTCTTGCGTGATGTGCAGCGGTTAAGCGCTGTACAGCAACGATCAGGTTTCGGAAGAGATGACGATATGAGACGGCTGATGATGGATATACATAATGTTTTGGGATTTGGTTTACTGCCAACCCCCTTACGGCCCCGATGGCTCTTGGGGGTTGTCTATGTGCGAGGTCTCCCTAGCGGGAAGGTACTGAACGTTGACGTATCGATGCATTGTATTATGGATAAGGTTTCATGTTTCCCATTTTGCGTTTGGTTTTTTCTACGGTAGAGATACACTCGCAGGCCTTGGACGAATTGGGTCCCCTGTATTTTCGTATAGTCAGTCCTTGGCCTGCCGCAGTGCTTCTCACGGGCATGGTGGCAGGGCGGCTTGCGAGCTCAATGAACAAATATTTAAGCAATCACTGTCTCGTGACATCTGTTTGGGATTTCTATTACTGTGTTTTCCAAGTAACCCTTACTCGGCTTAGCTTGCTCTTCAGGCCGTAGTAATCATCAGGGAGTCAAGACTATGGCACCAAAAAGAATAAGGGTGCTACCACTAGACAGTTGTTTTCCTACCTCAAGCCAGTAGTCTAATAGCAGCATCACGGGGAATAAATGGTAAGAATCATGTACGCAGTGTTGTGTACTTGTCCCCAGCTGCTGTGGTGCTTAGAACTAAATCCAAAGAGGGGTTTTACAGGCCTCGATATGTACCAAACAAGCATTGACGGCTTCAACAGCTACTTCAGAGATTTTTGATGCCGCTAGTCTCACGCCCGCCACGTGTTGCTGGATTGAAAAGGGGGTGTGGGTGGCAACAGAAGAAAGCACTGTCAGAGGGCCTCCAACCCAGGAGCCCGAATGTTGTTGCGTAGATCTTTAACATTGTCCTCCTACGGAGTACCAAGAGCCAACATGTGGGCTAAGCTAGGTCAGGGGCTGGGTCGGGGGCTGAGCTTCTAGAACAAACCAGCTTCGTGGAACCACCAAAGTGAAGAGTCCAAGTGCGAGACACGAATGTTCCACACAGAAAAATGTCCTCACGCTCGATCTGCAGAGCTGATGGCCTTGTACTCGCATCCCAAATGAACTCGGCGAGACAGGGTAGTCACGTGAAGATGCATTCTGCTCTGAATGTCTCCATGGCAAAGTACACCCGTTCCCCTCACCCTATAGAGATTGCAGCGACACAACATTTCCTGCGACTCAAGATTATAATACTGTAGCCGTTTCAGGGCCCTCAGAAGGAGGCTGTAGATTATGTCCCGCAAACACCAGGGGTTAGCCGTAGGCAGGCAAGTGACAAGAAACCATACGCTACGGCCCCTATACTGTACACTTACACGCCTGCCGAAATTTGCTGCGACCACAAATAAGGCGGTCAAATTTCCTTTGAACGACGTCGAAGTGGATATCGAGATGGCATATGGTTACACAGAAAACGATAGGCTCCCGCGGCGATCCTTAGCAGGCGCTCCTCCAAGGCGGTGGCCGGACCAAGGTAACGCGGTGAGTAACGTAACCTGTGCTATTGGACTGGGCTGTATCTGTGTATACCGACAATGCATTCGGATCTATCCAATATTACGAGGCCTCGCCACCTAACAGGGTCGGCATGGTCAAGGGAGAAAAATAGCCACCCAGGCAGCTAAACTTCTTTGTGATAGGCAATGAAACATCAAAGTCGGACAATAGCTTTCGGTCGCCATTAAGATGTCATGCCTAAAATATGATTGGCAACTCGGCCATGTCGATACACAGTTAAATCCCATTGAGACAATCCTTAATCGAACCGGGCTTGGTAGAAAACCTGGTGGACGAAATAACAGCCCGTGTCGAACCCAGGCACCGTCGGGTTTTGGCAGTTGTAGATCAACGTTCGCCCATGGAATGAAGAGTAATTGTTTTCCCTCAAGGACCCCTCAAGGGCGTCGTAATCGCTGGAGGCCGTGGGAACACATCCATCGGGCAAGCGGGGAAAACCAATTGGGTCCTGTTATACCGGCCGCCGTTTGCATACGCCCAGGCAGGTTTCACCTAACGAGAATGCAGCAACTCCCCGTCCTTCTCTGCCTCAGAAAGAGGGCAACAAAGCAAATTTGCGAACGGAGGCCTCTGCTGTCATTAGCCGGCATCTGTTGTGAGCCAGATGTCTGGCTGTACGTAAGCCAGCATTAGTAGCAACAACTCAACCATTGATCACTACTTGATGTGACTATCCTGGAGTTGCGGTGGGTGTTTTCGTCGATCTCGTCATTTTCGCGCTAGAAAGACAAAAGATTCACACCGAGTTGGAGGAAGTTGAGTAAGTATTCACACACAACGAGGACGAACATGGTTTGGTGGCATCCTTGTAGTAGTCAGTAGTCGTTGTCCAGGCGATGCTCAACTATTTCTGATAGACTTTTGAGGTTCATAGGCCGATGGACGGAAACATGTCGGGAACGGTAGAGATCTGGACCTTTGTCAGAGAGGAAACAAAGTTACTGTAGTCTGTACCAGCCACGGGCTGCGGGGAGAGGCGTACCTACATTGGATTGGGCAGAAAGTAAAATGGTCGACTGCCTGATTGCAAGCTGAACCTTGTGCCTTGTTCTGCCAAAGAGAATGGCGGAGGGGCCGAGGGGAGGGGGGCTCTTTCGTCACTCGGAAATCGACTCTGGTGGTTGAGCTGAGCCAATGGGGAACTCGACATTCAGCTGCTAGCCATAGTTTCCGCGATCACCCAACTTTACTCCTATGTACAGTACGTGCTCGAAAATATTAACCCCCCTGCCTCACACTACGCCTATTCAGGTATACCATCTCAGGATTTTTCTCACATAAAATCAGAAGTTTTTATCGCTATAGGTCTAGTCTCCCCGTGCACTGTTTTAGCGTGCTCGCAGAGGGGTTAATATTTTCGAGCACGTACTGTACAAGTAGACATGCTCTGCTTACAGTCCACTCTCCAGTGTGCTGTGCTGTGCTGTGCTGTGCTTTGCTGTGCTGTGCTGTGCTGTATGCATGAAAACGTGAATGAAGGCGGTTGGCACCGACTGGCTCCATCTTCATTCTGGGATCAAGCTGCATAGCGTCGAGAGATTGGAGAGATCTCCAGCCAGGATGGCCGAGCATGGCCACAGGGATTGCTTTAGGTGGGGAGGTACAGTCTCGATGTAACTGACAAGTTCCCGATCTGGCAAGCAGATGACATCAGTGCGGATTCCACCGATGGCACCCGCACCACACTTGCGGCTGCGCCAGCTGTCAGCCCCAAATTGTTGATATTCACCCCTATTGATTGATAGGCAAGTAAGTGTATGGATGTACATATGTACTTACCTACGAGTGCAGGTTGGCCTGCCTTGTTGGAAGTGTTGACATGTCAGGAAACATACAGGACTGACTGCCTACGACCTCGTCCTAGTCATTCTGAACATGTGTTGGAAGACGTATTCATGGTTGTTGGTGTGGCTGGTACGTGCCATCATTGATTGGTGATTAGAATTGATGCAACATGGGTGCTGGTCACAACTTTCACCTACAATGCTGTGATGGATGTTTCCATGCCAACCACCTGTGGGACAGCCTGTCGATCCACGTCACTGATTCTCCAAAGGTCTTGTTTCCCGGTTTTTTCTTCTCTGGTTGGCTGCCCCCATAATTGAACTTTTGGAAAATATTGCGCCAGGCCCAACTTAGCAAGTGGCTTCGCAGGACCCGCTGACCAATGAGCTATTGCCAACAACCAAGCTCCAGCCACTTCGATCGTCAAATCTTGACTTCTGGACTTCAACCCTTGCGATGCGTTCTTCCAGAAGAAGAAAATTGACCAGTGGTACTGCCGTGCCTTGTTTTTGGGTAGCTTTCGTGGGAAAGTCGGTGGACGGTGCCGGCCCGTCACTGTTTTCTCCATCCAAGGTCTATCCATCGTATGGATTGTCATCCGATAAACTCCATGGAAACAGAAAGCAACGGGCCCTGTTGCCATGCAGTCTGTGACCCATCAAGGCAAAGAATGTACATACATACAGCTGGGCCTGCAGGCGCGGGCGATGGTTTGAAACCGATCTTCCGTGAAACATGCTGCACACCAGCCGTAATTGCATGTGTCCCATCTATCTTCAGTCAGGTAGGAGAAACACTGCAATTGAAGCTGATGATGAAGACAACCAATGAATTTGCTGGTCCATGCCGCATAAAATTAGAAGACGTCAGTCGGGAAGGTGAGCTTGGATGATCAAAGATGAGCTCGGTAGCACAACTCGATGTCCATCCGAGCTAGGCAAGGTATAAAACAGGATATCATGGACGGGAAATGGCAGGGGCATAGGTTTAGTCGTACGTATCCGTACATGCCATCGGTTGAGCAAATCTTATTGATTAGGACGGTTGAACTGTCAATGCGATTCGCGATTACAGCATGTTGTTAGGCGGTAGGCGACCGGGGCTGGGGAAAAGACAAGGCCCAACCTTAGCTGTATCCTCCGTAGTTGAAACAGTCACTTGCAGACATTATCAACCTTACGTCGTGCAGCTCGAAGAAGGAAACAAGGCTGGTTCCAGCAGTAGTATGTAGATTGGTTGACGTTGGTGTGTTTTCTTCTTTCAGCGCTGTTGACTCTCCGTTGGAGCCGTCGCAACCGTAGAATCGTAGATCTGCCTTTGATGGCGCCAAGCCGGACAGCAGTCAATGGATCACTTCTGGTTGATATCATGGCCCATGTGCATATATTCTTTCTCCAAGACACCGACTAACCTGAGCGAGCCGGGCCCGCCAGAGGTGATGTACCGTAGTTCCTGTCGTACTGTAGCTTCGATTCCCAAGAAACGGAAAACGGGTCACAACTCCCCACAATGAGCTCAGCAATGGTAAGTTAAGATGAACGGCGGGTAGGCTACAGTGCAGCCATCCAGCCATCTGCCATCTATTGAGCTCGGGCAGGCGGGAAACAAACTTAAACGATCCTGATGTGAAGTGACAATTCTTAGCAAGAAAGGTCGATGCCCAGATGCTAGCCAGGGATATGGGGTGTCCTGGGGGGAAAGGACAGGGGGCAGAGCTGCAGAGCCTGGAGCAAGTGGGGAGGGAGGTTGGTGCCTTGGTGCGAATACCAAGACGTGCTGCTAGCGGCTGCAAATCAATACTAGCGAATGACAAGCTGCCATGGAAAAAAGGGCAATCAATACACGACTTACGTAGTAGGTCTGCATCGTCGGTCTGTAGAACAAGCTTGAATTGAGTTGCAGGACCAAGGAACACCGCTTGCCAGCTTGCCGATGTTGATGGAGATGGGATTATATAATGGCCTGCTGCCCTCCCTTCCTCTAACCTGGACTCAACTCAACCACACCAGGTCAAGATTACTCACCAGCTCTTCAAGCCTGCCTCTAATACTATCCAACCTACTTACCTAATACTCCAACTAATCATCAAGAGATGTAAGTCAACATTGTTACTCACTCGGTCACTGCTTGCCGGAACGGGGCTGCAGCTTTCAGAAACACGGGATGGGACGTGTGGCTTCAAGTGTTGTTGTTGCCGGCCCCTTCCTTCCCTCCCTCCGTCCCCTAGACCCTTCAAACCCTTCCAACCCATGTTGCCATTACACATCACACCTGCACATGTACTCTCATCAGGACTCCAGCCTCTGGCAGTTGCACCTGCTGCGAGAAATCTGAGACGGCCTCTGTACACATCATCTCATCTATCAAAACCCTCACGCCAATCATCGCACCTTCCCTACTTCTTCTTGTCCTCCCCAGACTTCCCAGTAACGTCCAACCCAAGACAAATATCTGCAATCAGGCCCATTTGAATTCCCAATTTCCCTCCCTCCCTTCTCCCAAGTTTCTTCTTCTTCCACATCACACCCCAACTTTCAGACTTTCATCGTTCTCAACCCAACATCAGCAACAACAATCCCAAGTTTCTCTGCAGAACAGGCCTTCTCGCCTATCTTGTCCTTTTGGCAACATTTCGAGCATTATTTTCTTGTTGAGACTAAACACATACGTACAATACTCACACGTCCTCGTCAACAGATTTCTCGACTCAATCAAAACCAGCCAAGATGAAGAGTGCTATTATGATCCTGGGTGCTTCCGCCCTTGTTTCGGCCCAGGCGCTGCCTGGTGACTTTCCTCAGTGTGGTGTAAGTATATCCCCGTACTCGCCAAGCATGTTCTACCTACACTGGTCCTCTTGACTAGGACATCTAGTCCCTGACCGAACCGGAGCATGTGAGGCCGTCCTTGCACATAGGGTGCTGACTATTCTTTGATATAGACTGTCTGTATTCCCAACATGGTGAACCAGGCCTCCGACTTCAACTGCGGCAACGGTGATTGGCGCTGCCTGTGCTCCAACAAGAACTTCATCTACGGCGTTAGAGACTGCTCAGATCAAGCCTGCCCCAAGCCCGAGGATGCCAACGCCGTCAAGGTGTTTGGCAAGAACCAGTGCGCCTCCGTTGGTATTGACATCGAAGGCATTGCTGGCTCTGTCACTGGCACCAACCCCTCCGCCACTACCACGGTTACTGCCACCGGCGCCAACCCTAGCGTATGTGACCACTCCTCGGACTTACCTTCTCTGCTTCTATGATGTCTTCTATGATGTACTAACAAACCCGATAGAGCTCTCAGTCTGGCTCGGCAGCTGCTTCGGGTTCTCAGAGTGCGGTGACGACATCTGACATCCTCTCCACGATCACCTCTGACGGATCAGCCATCCCCACCACAGTTGGACAGACCACCATCTTTGGCGGCGTCCCTGTCCCTATTAGCACCCAGGACGTTCTGACCACCATCGTGACTGATGGTTCAACCATCACCTCCACCATGGGCCAATCCACCATCTTCAGCACTCCCAGCGGCAGCAGCAACGCAAACCCTTCTGAGACCCAGTCCGGATCTGCTTCCGTTATCTCCAGCGCCTCCGCCTCCGAGGTTGATACCACTGTCACCAGCGGTGGTAGCACATTCACCACCAAGACCCAGGCTGAGTCATCCGCCCCAACCAACGACCAGGCTCCCTCTAGCACTTCCAACCCCGCTGCCATGAAGACGGTTGCCCCGGCTGGTGCTTTCCTTGCCGCTGCCGGTTTCGGTCTGCTCATGCTCTAAGATCGTCGATTGCTTTCTGATTCCTTCGAAGACGTTACGAGCTTTTCGTTTCTACACATACAACATATTTGGCGCGCAAGGCAATGACGGATGACATAATGATATTGGTTTTTCATGCATGGACTTTGATGGGCGGGGATGAAGGAAAGGTACCATCGCTTTTACGACGCAACGAACTCACAATTGGACCTGTCAGCTGGGGGTTCTGTATCATGTACAAAGAGGGGTTGAGGCTCGGGATGATGGGCCACTAATACCGTATGATTTAAGATACCCAGCCCTGGACGCTTATCGTCCAGGTAGTGGAATTGGCTTTCTAGCTACGAAGTCACTATTGATAATAGACCATAACGCTATACAAATTCTGAACGTGTCCAAAAGTGTGCTGATAATAATACGCCATGTAAATATAGTATTTTTATTTTCATCTCAAGTCCGCAGTGTAAATGCTCTTAAGGGTAGCAGTCATGTATCGATAATGTATATATATATATACTCTGTTCAATGTTCAAGATCACGTGGCACGCAGTGTACCAATGGGCAAGGGCAATGTGTCAGCCTAACATAGCGGCTTTCTTTGAATACATAAAATACATACACATCATGTGAAGCGTGCTCGCCCAATGCACCACTCCGACTGTAACCATTTCTTACCCCGCCTCCCCGAATAACCAAATATGTACTATGGTGGTAACAAGCAGAAAGATAAAGAGATCCAATGGCCTTCATCCCTCCCAGACCAACCAATGCAAGTGCCATCACCACATGTTATCCAAGAAAGAAAGGGAGGTACCTACGCCCTTTTCCGAAACCCTTGTCTACCCAGAAAAGCAGAGAAGCCAGAAAAAGAAGTGAACAGGCGCAATCTATGTGAATAGGCTCACATGTCCACAAACGAATAGGCCCTCAGCCACAACAGTTATGTGGGTGAGTAGGTAGGTGTGGAGCTTTTGGTCGTGAGAGATAAAGTAATTTGTACAGGCGAACAAGTAGGTAGGATAAATGTATGGCGAGGATGACCTGGCAAGTAGGTATGTGGTGACCAGGCTAGAGACGTAGTAGTAAGCGTGGAAAGAGTATAACAATAGGTTGTGGTGGGTCATATATAGTGAGTAACAATCGTGAGGGTCTTGATATAGCCGCAAAAGGAGGTGTGTGGCTTTGAAAGGCGCCAGGGAGACTCCCGAGATTACACCCGCGGGGTGAGGGGGCTCTTGCCGGGGCCTTGGGCTCTCTTGAGTGCGCGGAGCTCCTCTTCGAGTTTCCTGCGGTTCGCATGCTCGGCCTGTTTAGTAAAATGGTCAGCTTTTTGTTACGTTTCAATATTTGGGAGCAAGGGGTGCGAGGGGCAGGCAGATATATAAAGGGGGAAAACAGGATGACCGGGGGAAGAAGAGTCAGTGCTCACCCTGAGTTGTTCGTCGTGTTTCTTCCGCTCGGTGCGGAGGGCCTCGCGGTAGGAGTCCGTCACGATGGAGCTGCCGCGCGACCCGCCGGGGGACAGGGGCATGCCGGGGCTCAGGGCGCCGCGGGAGAGCCTCTCGCGGTCGAGGGCCTCCTGGAGCTCCTCCTTTTCGCGGCGGGCCTGCTGGGACGACTTGTCGAGCTCGGCCTCGAGGTCGGCGATCTTGGCCTCGGCGTCGATGGCCTGCTTGGTGATGTCTTTGAGGTCCTTGACAGTGCCGCGCAGCTCCGTCTCGAGCTCGGCGACGCGGGGCTGCAGCTCGTCCACGCGGGCCTGCAGCTGCTTGGTGCCGTCCTTGTCGTAGAGTTTCGCGGCCTCGAGGGCGCGCTCGCGGCGGCTGCCGTAGGCGCCGTCCAGCTCGGCCTCGGCCATGGTCGCGCGCATCTTATATTCGGCCACCATGCCCATCAGCTCGTCGATCTCGCTCTGCTTGGACTTGAGCTCGTCCGTCTTGGCCGCGACGTCGGCCTCCTTCGCGGCGATGGCATTGTCCGTCTCCCTCTTGGCCTCGTTGGCGTCTTGGAGCTGCGCCCTGGCGATGGCGACGTTGGCCTCGGCTGTTGACAGGCGCATCTGGATGTCCCGGCTGTCGGATTCCAGAGACGCGATCTTGGCGTTGCGTTCCTTGAGCTTCTCCGTGGCTTCCTTGATGGCTGCATCCTGTTCCTCACTCGTCGCCTTCTGGCTGTTATGCGCTGTATCGAGCTCCATGAGGGCTTCGGAGAGCTGGCGGCGTATGTCATCCGCCTCCCTTTCTACCTGAGCCAATTGACTACGCGCCTCATCGATCTCTTCGTCCTTGGCCTTCATGGCTTCTTCCTTCTCCACGTCCGACTTGTTGTTCAGCTCGCGCTGCTGCTTGATCTGCCGTTGCAGGACAGCCTTCTTATCCTTGAGGCCAGCAGCCTGCGCGAAGAGCCACTGCACCTTGGCGGAGAAGGCCTGTAGCGAGTAAGTCTCGTTGGGGTCGAAGCCCTCGTTGTCGGACATGTCTTCCTCCTCGGCATTGAGACCCTTGTCCAGGCGCGTCTTCCTGCGGTCGCGCTTGCGCTGCTCGGCGTCTGCTAGGCCTGCCTGAATAATATCCCACAGACCCATGAGGACAGCCTCGGTTTGCTGCCCCTCTTGTTTGTCGGCCGAGCCTGCCGTCGAAAGCGCCGCAGCTCGGTCCATTAATTGTCCTGCCTCGCGGATACCGTCTTGCATGTAGTCGAACTGATCGTTCAAATCAGCATCCCCTTGAGGTGGGCTAGGATAACCAACGCTGCCGTGCGACAGCAAAAGCTCTTGCATCTGCTGGTTGGCGGCTTGGAAAGCTTCTACAGCTCCGGGACTTTTGCCGAGGCTGTTTCTGATCTCTGCCAACGCCCCCTCCAGGTAGTCCAAGTGACTGCCTATCATATCACCAGGTTCTAGCTGGCCAGAAGGAGGCGCTTTGTAGGCGTTATTCTTGGCCGGATCCGCGTTCCTCACGAGCTCCCGTAGCTGTTCGTTATACATCTCCAGTTTGCTTTCTGTGTCGGTTATCAACTTCCACTGACCGGTACCTTGACCCCTAAGATCCTCCAGCTCTACCCTTAGAGAATCGGCTTCTTGTTTGAGCTGGATGTTTTCGATACGTAACCGTTCACTCTCCTCCGTCAGTTCTTTTGTTTGTTGTCGAACGGGCGATTTCAGGGGAATCTCGATGGTATTCTTCTTCGGAAGATCAGAGCCAAAGTTGGCCATGTCCTCGATGGACTGATATAAGCTTCCTTCGTCGAAGAGCAAGTCTTCTGGCGGCTCTAGGCTGTTCCTCCCATTTGAGCCGGTAAACATGCTTTCGGGGCTTGCGGGTATGCCGTTCATCAAGGGATTCTTGGGGGTCGATATGCCCTTGTTGGCAACCTTGTGCGTCATCTGCAGGATGCCGGCGGTGTGCTCGAGCAGCCTCCTTTGAGGTTCCATCACACGCTTCTCTAATTGCCAGAGTTCCGAAGCCAATTCTTCGCATTTCTTCTGTATCGCTTCCCGTTCAGCTTCCGCTTCGCGAGCGGCGTCGCCCCCAGATGCTCTGTTCCCTAGAAGGCCTCGCTTGGGGTTGGTCGGCGAGTATAGCCTGGCCATGGAGATGGCAGCATCTCGATATTTGGACTGGATGGCGAGGCTGGCGCGCGTCTTCTCTATCCGCTGATTGAGGAGTTGGCATTGTTTCTTCAAGTCGTCCACCTCCTCCTGGGACAGGATCTCGTACTCCTTGCTGTCGAGTATAGCGGTTTCGGTAAGCAGATGTACCTGTACGGGGTCCTTCAGATCTACAAGCACCGAGCTTTGCATTCTATCGGGGTTCATCTACGCGAATCAATTAGTATGTCGGGGGGCCACCGGGCATGGTTCAAGACGGGCATGTCCTACAGGATTATAGCGCGGCTTCATATCACCATTTTCGGCCTCGTGCCTATAACCGTCGACGAGCAGATTTGGTTTCGGTCCCTGGTTTGTGCGCAACGGCTGTAGCGGTCGGATTCCTCCATCGTAGCCATTGGCACTCGGCCCTCGATTAGAGAAGGCGTTCATCTCGGACTACTACGACTTCCTAGCAACAACAATAACAAGCTTTGATGGATCGCACTCGTCGTCACAGCAAAGACATGGTATAGTTTTCGTGGCGACCTATGGCTCTTTCTTTTTCTCTTTCCTCTATCCTGCCTGATCTGCGGGTTGGTGTTCGTTACGGGAATCGATCGATGGTTCCGTACCATGGATGAGGAGACGCGCGAAACTCGAGGGCCAAATTTTCGGGGCGGCTATGTACTTTTTTTTACGGGGTACAGAAATAGGGAGCGCGGAGATTATCAAACACGCGCGAGAAGACAAAGGCTGAGAAGAATGCCAAATGTAATTATCCAACAAGACTCGTATTATGTATAGGACGAAAGGGTGAGGCGAGCCAGATATAGCGAGAAGCAATGGTCCCGGTCTCGAGGGAAATGTGGTTGTGCAGGGAAAAGGAGGAATTGATGATGGATCGCTTCTGCCGGCGGCGGCTGGATTATTACCAGTATGGGGTTGGACGACAGATGGCCATGGATGGGATGATGGGGGTGCGACGGCTTAGAGGAGGGAAATCCCATGCGGGCTTCATTTGAAAGGTACCTGTGTGGCAGCGCCAGACACTGCTCCAGCCTCAGCACTCCAGGTAGGTACTCCGTACATTGGAGGAAGATCGGCTTATGCAGGTCCCGGCGGGTCAGCGCAGAAAGTTACTCGTTAGGGAGGGATGTTAAATTGAAAGTAAAATAAGAAATGGCTGACAAGCGTGCAAAGATGGAACACTGCACCCCCTACAGAAGTATATCCCTGCTAATCTGCCATTTGCAGTAACAACGCAACTGGACCGGACTGGCGGGATTCCCAGCTAGCCCCCAGAAAGGCAATAGCCCCAGAGGAACCTCGCGAATCAAATCGGTCTTGGACTTCTTCAATGTTCTTTTCTTGTTATTGTTAGTCCCAAAAGGCAACGTGGCTGGCGTTCAAGAAAGTCCGCCCAAATACATTTTGCCTTTGCGTAGGTATTCATTCGGCGCTCTTCTACTACGCCGGCTGCCCACTACTGCAGGCTGCTTACTATGAATTGGGTTTCTGGCATATGTGACCGACGCAGTCCTGCTAAGCCCATCCACAAATATTTTCTATAAATAATCAGTGTTTGGCTTCGGCACTCGTGATGAGCATGGCCACGTCCAACTAAGAACTACTAGGTTAGATGCTACGCGTACGGCGTGTGCGTACGAGAGAGAGAAAGAGAGAGGCTCGGAGTCGAACAGAGTATGAGGCAGAGTAAGACTAAGGTTGCGAAATCGACAGCCACACAGCTTGGAGTGAGACCCTGCCCACATCTGTGCGGCATGGGTGTTAGCCGAACACAACACATTGTACATGCCTAGATGCATACACACAGACCCCGCCGGCGGCGCGGGCCTGGTATGATAGATGATAGGTTTGGACGGTCACTGATCGAGTATGAGAGTGCTTGGGAAACGCGACAGGCTGTATGCGGTTCCTTTAGTCGTGCTCCTTCTCCATGCGCCGCCACGTTGCAGCGGTGCTGCGTTGAGAGAGAAATACTAAATATTTGTATCTGCGTGCATATTCGGTAATTTCGCCTATCTGCCGTTGGGCATGGTTAGGAGGAGGCGGCTTTGCCAGGCTGGCTGTTGAGGCTCAGCTGATACACGCCAGCGCCTATTCCTGTACGTAGGCAGGTCCGTAAGAGTAAAGTACTTCTTATGTATGTAGTAAGCCGTTCACATTAGCGTCGACTATATTCTCATCATATCACGCGTTGAATAGTACTTAGTTACTGTTGACTTGTCCACCATTGTGGTCAGCTATGGTTATTACTACGCCCTGATTTGCCATCCTAACAAACCGAAACTTGAACCGAAGGCCGTGGAATCAGATCCCGAGGACTACATGCAAATACTTGCGCCGCAGGCCCAGCTCCGATATCTAGGTGTTGGCTTCGACGAATATAGTGCAGAGGCAAGCGCTTTATTGAATAAAAAAATATATAGCCTCGTCAGCGACTTCTAGAAAGCTCCTCGAAAGGTGTCCATGAACTGCTGGCCCATGGTTCTACGTCGGCCAGCTTCTCCTCCTATATGCGCACCACTGGTCGTGGCGGTCGAAGCATCCTCCCCTTCTAGTCTGCGCCTCAACCCCTCGAACTCCTCGCTTCGTCGCTGCGTACGTACTCCCACCATCCAGCCGGGAAGCCGCCATTTGGTCAACGATCGTGGCAAGATTTCCATTCTCCAGGAGTATCCCACAACCCAACCGATCAGAGCGCCCAAAAGTGATCCGGGCCATTGTGACAGTGCCAACTGGCCGGCCATCAAGTAGATGTAAGATTTGTTGGAAAATGTAATGCCCTGAACTTGCTGCCCACTTGCCGGCGCAGACGATGATGTTGCCAGTCTGTATTTATACATGTGTGGTACCATAGCATGGTATTGGGCGAGCACCGCAAATATAACCGGTGTCGGTCCTGCAGGGAGATAGTTGAATAGACCGAGTGTAAGTGGCCGTAGGACGAAGGCGAGGATACCAGGGGTTAAGATGCTCGTCAGCATTAGTGTTACGATGATGAAAGACTAACAGTTGCGTTAGTCAACAACGAAAAGCATATCCGAGTACCTGCAACCGTGTTGGTCAACTTACAGCGTACTTCCTTGATCCCCAGAAACGCTCAATTGTCCGCGTATGGTACAGCGTCATGCCGGCGAAGAGCACTTCGGAGGAGTTGGTGTAACACAACTGGAATATCAACGCCCGCCATGTCTGATGGAACCTCCAGAGGTGGGTGTCGACCAGTATGTAGCAGTAGTGCTTGATGTCCAGAAGGCTGGCAGCGATAGAAGTGCCAATGAGCCCATAGACAAGAGCGCGGGAGATGGGCGCGTTCGTGAAAGACATGATACCACGTCACCTGTTCACAGTCATGGCAAGAGTGCGATCAGAAGACCGAGGTTTAGATAGGGTGAAGGCCAAAGGTGTATGGCTGCGTGCTTATATAACGCAATGTGCTCCTTGAATGATGGACGTGGCATCAGAAGTGGGAGGTTATTTCAGCCTTACTGCCGTCGAGGTATGGGAATGCAAGGCTAGGTCATCGAACGGAGCTGAATTGAATTGGCAGTCTGTCCTCAAGCGCAAGGTTGGTGGAATCTAAGCGAATGAGGCGTTGCGACGGACCATCAAAGAGAGGCCCCGCTCTTGCCAGAAGCACATGTCACTTGGGCACATTGTTAGCCACCACCAAAGTGCGTACGAACCATTAATAAGAGCAGCAATCGCACCATGTTGGCCTGAGGGCAGATTGCACAGGTTGGAAGGCAAGCAAGTAACCTGAAAAGCTATCAAAACACCCAAAACAGAATGTATCCTATCTTTTGTTGAATGGACAATGTTTCCTAATCATGGACAGCCCTATGCTATGGGTACATAATCTATCCATTACTCCTCGGGGACGCCCAGCTGCACGGAAGTTACCGGGCTTGATATCTGAGCTTCAGAAACATAGAATTCAGCCGTATCCGCAGTTGCGATGTGATAAGTGAGTAATCAGTCTCGTCCCGAATGGGATCACCCTCTAACTAGGCAGGCTGCTATGTTGACATTCCTGATTGATTTCAGTTATTACCACGATTCCGTTCAATGACACGACCTCGACGACCTCGGCCCTCTAACCCGAGGTCTGGTAATTCAAGAGCGACCGACCGACAAGGGTAAGGGTAGTAACGACGAGCGAAATTGAATGAACCAATGGCGAATGGCCCAAGCTCCGTGCCGTCCACGTCTACGTCCACGTCCACGTCTACGTCCACGTCCAGCAGGCAACGTTTTTGTCCACACCACAGTACCTCCAAGCCTCTAGAGACCACAAATACTAGGCGCCATCCATTCGTTTTTTACTGGTATTACTTCGTGTTTGTGTAATTAGTACGCCTTCAACAGAGCTTTCATTTTGCGCCTCGTCGGAAAGAAGGGAAAAAGGGAACAAACAACTACATTATTATGTGTTACGAATAGAGTCATCGCCTCAGCCCACTTCTGGCATTCGTACCCGTTCTTTCTTTTGTCACAGAGAGCCAGTATTCCGAGTATCGCGACGGCCAACTGCAGCACAACGAGGTACCCAGTTCATTCAACTTCCGCACGACAGCTTATTCTTTCCTGCTCTGCGCTTCACACCCGGTACCATGTCTATTAAAGCGGATGCGAACGTCCCGAGATGGATCGCTACACTGCCACCCGTGTCATGGGCTCTTAGGCAGGCCCGCGAAATGCTGATTGGCACCTTGCGCCAGGGCCCTATCCCGCAACATGTCGCCTTCGAGATGGATGGCAATCGCCGCTTCGCTAAGAATAACCATATCGAGACGATAGAAGGTCACAATATGGGCTTCGAGGCCCTTGCCAAGGTAGATGCGCCGGCAGCCCAGAGTTCGAGGTTTTGGTACTGACAGCCTACTCTCTCCCTCCCGCAGGTACTGGAAGTATGCTACAAATGCGGAGTCAAAGTCGTCACCGTTTACGCATTCAGTATCGAGAACTTCAACCGACCGAAATCTGAAGTTAGCGGGCTGATGAAGATGGCCAAGCTCAAGCTCGAACAGCTGTGCCAGCACGGAGAGCTCCTCGATCGATACGGCGCCGGGATTCGTGTGCTAGGAGAGCGTGACCTGATCCCTGATGACGTTTTGCCCTTTGTCGACAGGGCCATTGAGATGACTAAACACAATACCGAGTACGTGGTCTGCCACCGTTGGAACATCATGGAACTGGGCTAACGGCGTTTCTTTTAGCGCGGTACTCAACATTTGCTTCCCATATGCCTCGAGAGCAGAAATGACAGCAGCCATCAAAGCCACGGTGGACGAGTTCTCGATGCCGTCCGAGCCTCCAGCCACGCCTTTCTCGCAAGCAAGGATTACCGAGACGATCAGATCTAAGCAACCGAAGAGGAAGGATTCATCCACATCGCTCCGAGAGGTCTCACCGGACCCGGCTGCGAAATCAGATGTGGACGATTCAGTGTCGTCCACAACGACGCTTAACCCGGGTTCGCCCCGGACGGAAGCAAAGGGGAAGGAGAAGGCGATACCGTTCAAGGATGCGGAGTCGATCACCGTGGATTCTATCAACAGCCACATGTATACGGCCGACTGCCCTCCACTCGACATCTTCATCCGGACTAGTAACGTGATGCGACTGAGTGACTTCATGCTGTGGCAGTGTCACGAAGATACACACATCTTCTTTCTGAAGTGTTTCTGGCCCGAGATGGACCTGTGGCAATTCATCCCAGTGCTCCTTGAGTGGCAGTGGCGGCAGAAGAAGGAACGGGAAGGCAGTTCAGGCAAGCGGCTTAAGACGGAGTAAAGAGGAAGCATGGTTATCAGTAGCGAGATTTTGTTCGAGTCGAGAGCATCAGCGCAGACTTTTGCTTGTTCCCGTCGGCAGTTGGACGGGTTTCTTGCTGCATTTGATGGTGCGGTGCGCCTTAGCGCTTATAGAATGAGCACCCCCAGGAGTTGCATCTGTTCAGGAAGTCTTATTAATGTTGTAGCAGCTGCAACCTACAAGCTGCCAATACGCCAGGCCTATGTGGATCATAGGGGACCTAAAAAGTATATACTTCGAGCACATAAAAACGAGTGAATACCATAGATGTGTCCCGTGCATTATTATGTCCTTGAACAAGTCGTGATGCGAAAGCACAAATCCACTCGCTACTATGCACATGTAGATATGCCTTACAATATCCAAAGGGACGAACTATATTTGCACACTTATTACATACTATAAGGTCGAGTATAGCATTTGTTTATTTATAGTTTAATAAGTACGGCGTGGTATAGTTAGCCTTATGCCGTGGATCGACTCGCCCAGCTGACCTGGAGGCTTAAGCCTTGAGTGGTCAATCATCATGACCGACCCCTTTCTAGCGAAGATGTGCAGCGTGCTTAAAAAAACAGGATGAGATCATACCGAGTGATCTTATCTTATCAGCTCGGATAAACTTGAACCCCCCCCCATTCGCGGTTCGCATTGGCACTGCGCGCGAGAAAGGTGAGGTAGCTAGTCCGGGACTGGCAACAGCCCATAAGTCGCCGTGCTTTTAGTGGTGCAGCGTGTTGTGCTGTGTGCCCGGAACAGCGCTGTGCATCAAATCAATGTCCCAGTCCATGTCCATCCCATCCACCACCATTCTCCAGAGCAGTTGCAGTCGAACCCAAGGTCTTTCGCAGCTGGTCACTTGGATCGCTCTTTGCGCATCCCCTCTCTACGTTCCCAGTAGCATCGCTCGATCATGTGTTTCTGCGCATAGGTTCTCATACTTTCTATTGCAATATGACATAGTCTCTCTTCGTGTATTCCAGACTTCGAGGTCCCCGGCTTGTTTTTTTTTCGCGGCGCTGGAGAGATCCAACTTTTCATCTCTTGCGGCGTCCCTCCCCAGCACGATCGAGACACGACTTTCCTCGTTCACGACTCATAAAAAACACTCCAACTTCCCACCACCTTCTCCCAATTCAGGCCAACATGAGAGCCGCAAAGCCTCCCCAATCCGAGGCAGGGCCTAGCTCTAGCACCCCTTCTTCGAGTCGTCGAGCTCAGCCAGCTCGTCAGGCCCGCACCAATCCCCAGAGATCATCAGCATCTGCGCTCGGTGCTGCGTCCTCCTTAGCTGGCCGTGAGGCGCATGGCCACGACCAACCCATCGACATTTTCCCTGCCATTACACACTTCACCGATGCCATTACATCTCTTCCTAAAGATCTTGTTCGCCATTTTACCCTATTGAAGGAGGTCGACGCCAAGATCTTTGCTCCAGAGGACACCCTCTTCCAGCTCGTCGACGTTGCCCTCAAATCAAACCCTCCCGAGCCTCGACCGACCACCGACAATGCGAGCAGCGTCGCGCCCGGCTCCGCGCCCATGAGCGCTCAGAATAGCTCGACCGGTTTCGGCACAAACGGGAGTTTGCCGCCAGCACCCTCGGTCGACGAGAGCTACAACGCTTCGCTGTACGAACCAGCCAATCTCCCCCGACGTCAGCTGTTTCGTCATACTGCTCTGAAGATCCAAGAAATGCTAGTATCGCTAGAGGAGAAAAACCACGTCATATCGACCGCCAACGAAGCGCTGTCCAAGCAATTAAGTCGCGCCGACGACGTCTGGCCACACCTCGAGAATGAATTCAGCGAGGAAGCCAAATATGGCAGCGCTACGCACTGGGCCTATCCCGAGAACAGGGTCAACAAAGCAAACGCCGCCGAGCGATCGCGCCGTGACGGTGCCCAGGCCATCACTGCTGCCGCCCAGGCTCTCGCTGAAGAGGCGGCTGCTAGAAGCGACGCCAGAAAACAAGCTGTTGCTGCGAGAAAGGGTCAGAAAACGCAGCAGCACGCATCCGATGCGGATGCCGATCACGATGCTACGAAACAGAAACACGAGCCGAGCAAAAGGGCCGCATATAGCAGCAAGTCACGTAAGGCGGCAGCAGACACGAACACCCCCGTTGGCTTAGGAATCACCAATGGTCCTCCCGTGAACGGCAACCCCGCGCCGAAGAAACGCAAGGTCGACAACAATAAAGACAAGACAGCGAATGGAGGGCAGCCTATGGAGCGGGCATTGAGCGGCGTCTTCGGCAACAATGCCCCGAAGGCGAAGACATCTAGCCCCAGGGCAACACCAACTCCAGAAGCGGGATCGGCTCCAGCCTCTAAAAAACGTAAAGCTCTGCCTACTGTCAATGGCCAATCAAAGAAAAGGTACGTGTTGGCGATTTCCCGAAAACGTAGTATTGTATGTCTGACTCGGTGTAGCAAAAACGGCCTACCCTCCACCCTCTCGCCTTCCCTCGCAGCCACTTCCCCAATTATGCTCAACTTCACCGACCCAAAGAGCGTCGCCCGAAGCTCGCCCGCGCCGCCTGCTGCTGCGCCTCGCCCGATCGCTTCAAGGGCGCGACAGAATTCGACTGTATCGAATGTTGACAATGTGAAACTCCGGCCGTCTTCATCAGCTTCGAACAGGCCTAATAACACTGCACCACCTGCTCCCGATGCAACCCCCGCGCAGAACGGGTCGCGGCCCCTAGCAGAGGTCAAGCCCCCGAAAGAGACCCCTGTGCCTGTCAAAACCGAAAACCCCAAAGAGGATACACCACAGCCGAGCCTCACTACAAACATTGCTCTGGGCGGGAGCAGGAAGAGCTCTGTGGCCAAGGACGATGCTGAACCCAAGGCAGACAGTACACCAACCCCCCAGCAGACCGTTACCACAGTTGTTACGACCAAAAGTGGTCGAGCCAGCAAACCATCGACGCCTGCCCTAGGGAACTTCCCTGACCAGACCAGATCACGGTCGGTGCGGAATGCGCATACTGACAAGCCCAAGCGGAGTCACAAGAAAGGAGCCTCTGTTCAAGCTGCACTGGCGGCTCAGGCCGTGGACGAAGATGCCCACAGCAGCGCACATGGCGATGAGGATGGCGAGATTGATGCCAACGAGCCACGCTACTGTTACTGCAACGGCGTTTCCTACGGGGAGATGGTGGCGTGCGATGCCGATGACTGCGAAAAGGAGTGGTTCCATCTTGGATGTGTTGGTTTGAAGTCGGCACCAAGTTCTAGTAGTAAGTCCACAGTCGCTCCCCGTGAGTCGAGTATGCCGGGCGCTAACATTTGCCTGCAGCTAAATGGTATTGCGACAACTGTAAGAATCGCATGAAGAATGGAAAGAAGGTGAATGGCAGGTGAGCGCTTGGGTCACAGCGCATCTAGTTGCTTTTCCGTATAACATCGAGCGATCACAGTCACATTTGAAGGAGTTCAAGCGTTGGCGACGACAGTATTCTGAAGGGAATACCTGATCCATGGCGCAAGCGTTTCGCATTGTTAAAGTACTTATTCTGGCCATTCGTGGCACTGGATGCCTATTTGGGGTCGATTTTGGCGTCGGGCGGATCGAAGACCTGCGTCGTCTGGATAAATCATAATGTTGATATCCCGGGGACCTTTTTATAACAGTAACAGCACTCGGACGAGGCGTAATGAGGATATGAAATGGAATTATAAATTGGGGGACGGCGTGCGGCACTGGACTGGGTGTTCCAGCATGCTGCTGCCATATGCTTGTCGGATAGAAGCCTCTTCAAGGGGGCTGCATGTATACACACACATTGTTCGAATGGACATATACAAGTCAGCTAGAAACGTTCTTCTACGTGGATACGGTAAGCTGACGAAAAGGACGCTTTGAGGCATCGGAACCTGATGCAGATGTTCGATGTCGGGTCTGATTGTGTCCGCTGCTGTCTGGAATGGCGCGATTAAACGACCCAAGGGTGCAGAACTGGGAGTAGTTCTTCCCGAGGAAATGGCCCAATTTCTATTACATACTTTCGATGCCTCCTGTGTAACCGGTAGCTCGATGCATGGATAGTGTGCCCAGCTTAGCTGTTGCTTTGTATCGGTCGGACAGTACAGGATCCGACGATTGGCTAAAGTTCGCATCCTGTCATGCACGCCTGATGACTGCGGCGCCTGCCTACACCAAACCCGGCTGGACTGGAGAGCAGCAGTAGTAGGAACTTTTCGCTTTTCGTTTACGCAGACGAACGGGGTCCAGATGAATCGCATGGACTGGTTGCGCACACCCATGTCAATTGACAACGGATCGAAAGCCGCCGCAGGGGATGGTGCGACTTCCAAGAAATGCTGGCGCGGCGCCCCCGTCTGTATCAGTAAACACACAGATCGGTTTGCAGGTAAGGGGGGCGGCAGCGGCTACAAACGATCCTCACTACGTCTGTAGTGACATGTATTTCTTTTGCACTTATTACCCCTTTCAGTAACTGGGTATTTTTTGGACCTATCAGGTCCCCTGGTTGTGGGGGAGGGGCTCCGGGGGGTCACATGGTACGAGTAAAATATGTAGACAATTTGGCCAGCGCCAAAAAATTGCCCACGTGAATCTTCAGGTGGATGAGCTGGACTGGCTCTGCCCACCGCCGGCGGTGGTTCGTACGTATGGTGCGGTTGGCAACGGCTACAAGTCCCCCTTTTTTGTTCCCTTTCTTTCTAGGTTACGGCCTGTCATGTCTCACTGCTTTCTGGACTATGCCAAGGCGGGGTTTGTCAGTTGTTGGGTCCTGGGCAGGTCCTGGTCACAGAGAGAGAGAGTAGATGAGAACCATGGGAATAACAGGGTGACGGTGTGACGGGGTTGGCTTGTTGGTCGAAGAGTCAGATCTGTCAGTCACTGTCACTCTCCTTCTCCTTTGGCTCAGCTCCTACACGATCCATGCCTCGCCATCCCATCAGCTGATGATTGACACGGTCTGATGTGTTGTTTAGGGACGAAAGCTTGTCGCGGCCCTAGGCACGCACCACTTGGCGGGCACTGGGCACTGGGACGAGCAGCTGTACAATGCGACATCGCAGCTATGGAGGCAAGTCAAGTCTGGTGTGCCCAACGGGAAATGATGCCTCGTCACGTCGGCTATGGGCAGATTGGCCAATCTGATGCGCGGTTCTTGTATAATGTTGGTTGCGTTACTCTATTTTCAGTCGGATATTGTTTGCTCTTTGTCACGGCGTTGGTTGTCGAGATCTGAGAGGTTGGAGGTCAGACAATAATGATGTCCAATGACGCTATAATTGCTCTAGTTTATGTAATACAGTGAATGAGGTCAAGGAGCATGAAGTTAGGTAATGGACAATAGGGTACGGACACATATCTCCTACTACTACATGCATACATTTAGGGAGCATCTAGAGAGCCGCCGCGCATTAGCATTAGGCTTTCTACCCCGGATTTCCCGACTGAGACAGAGGCCAAAACGAATCAATTGGGGTTTCGGTTGCGCAGGCAGCGCGCGTGTGGTACCCGGAGGTAAGGTTAGCTGCAGTGCCGCCGAAGGCTAGAAGCGTTGTTATAGGCTGCTTTGGCTCTTGTTGCCGTTGCGTAATAGTCACCCCTGTATGCCGTAGGGGTTCTTATTACTTAAGATTGACCCAATAGAAATAATGCAAAGTCGTCGTAGCTTGGCCTTCGCTCCTTTTTTTTTTTTATTCTTCCGCTTGCTCTTTTCTTGCCACGGCACCCCCTCTGGCAGTTGGCCTTATTTCGGACCTGCTGCTCAGGTGACCAGACAAAAGGTGAATGACTCCTTAGTTTCCATTACCCAATCCGTTGTTAATGGAAACCCGGGTTTGCTTTCTCCTGCTGCTGCAACCTGGGGGCGGGCGCAGCGTACTTTGAGAATATATCTTTGTTTGGCTGGTCCGGTGCCTTCAGTAGCCTTTTCATTAATAAAAGTAGGGTAAGGTACTGCTGCTATATGATCGTATAAGTCAGGTACAACCAGCTCAGCCCGTTGGCTGTGACACATACATACAGCGTCCAACCGAGCCGATATCCACATAACATAACCTGACATACTCTAATAACCTCCCTGTAACTCGAAAAAAGCGACTCTGCAAAGCAAACCCAGAAAACAACAACCCGCCATCAACCATCCATATTCTACTACTACATACTAGACACGATCTTTCGTTTCTGCTGTGTCTGTCTAGGAACTAATTAATCAATCCACGGCCCCGTCCCGTTTGATTATTTCCCCGCATCTCGCCAGCAATACATTACCTAAAAGCCTAGCACCTTGACTAATAGAAAAGATCGATCCGCAACGTTCCCAGCTGCGGGTTGAGACACAAACGAAGGCCTTGTAACCCAGACAGACACCTTCCACCTTCCCTCCTGCAGGTTACACCTACCCGACGGAGGACTGACACTGACAACCTGGGTCTACAACTAATAGAACGCAAATAACAAATAATACTTGCAAGGGTTGGGGAACCTGCCGGCTGCACTGTTCCATTCCAACTTCCAACCAGACGCACCCTCGTCTCGTCTACCTTCTGGCCTGTGTGTCCCCACCATGGTCCCAACATCGACCACTATTCCGGACATCGCACGGCCAGAGCCTTGTCGACCCCAGGCTTCTATTAAACCTGTTCCCGTCCTCTACACCATGGAAGGCTCCGACCTAAGCCAGCGAAGGTCCTCGTCAGACAAGAGCAGCGGTCGTTCCTCTTTTTCCTCCGTACGCGAGAACGACTCGGATCTTGCCCAAACCTTCACCAGTACCAAAGTCTCGTCCTACTCTCAGCCCGCCGAGGCCGCCGTAGTAGAAGACGACGACCATCGTCACCCATCCTCATCACCATCATCGTCGCTGTTGTTGTCGTCGCCGCCTCCGGAGATGGCCACTACCACTACCACTACGAGACAGTTCCTACCGCCCAAGACCCAGCCCCAAAGCAAGCTACATGGCTGCTGGTTTCCTGCCGTGGCCGCTGACGGCTTCCAAGGATGGAAGCAGATCGATGTCAGAGGGAGGCAGGCTAGCCGGAGCTTTGGTGACTTGCAGGCCTTGAGGATTGTATGGTCGGCTCCCCCCGCGTCTAACAAGCCAACCCCAGCCAAGCTACCAGGACGGCCAACGGCAGGCCAAGCGCCCATCGAGAGGCTGCCATTGGAACTGCTCGGTAAGTTGGACCCCTCCTCATGATCGAAGTGTATCCCTAACTAAGATAAACTCCAGGTCCTATCATTGACTTGCTCGTGCTGGATGTGCCTCCAAACGGCATCTCTGCTCGCAATGTGGATTTGATGTCACTGTTGTTGACTTCGAAGACGCTGCACACGGCGACTCTCCATGCTTTGTACAGGAACATCACCATCCCCCACTCGCGGATCTTCCGCAAGTTCTTGGCTCATGTCTCCCAGAACCAGGAGTTGGGTACTATTGTACGAAGGCTTGACTTCAGCCACTTCAACCCTACCACACTCTTCACCACCGCGGCGGAGCGCTCTACTACGCGAAACCTGACCCCGGAGACGTTGCTGCAGTGCCTAGAGTTCACACCGTATCTGCGCGAGTTCTTAGCTCAGGAGCATATCGATGATGAGATCGACGAGAACGTTTTACGCAAGCTGTTCCTCGACCTCCCCCGCCTGCAGGCCGTCGACTTTACGGGGTGTTCTTCCGGCAACTTCAAGGCCGCGATGTCGGCCATCCCGAAGTTCGAATGGCCCGTCAGCCTGGCGATATCCCGCCTTTCGCTTCACAAGTGCATCAACCTCCCATCCGCGGTGTTTGAGACACTCATGCCTACGCTGGGCAGCCTAACACACTTGGACGTTGCGGGCACCCGCATCACCGACGAAGCTCTCATGTCCATTCCTCACTCGGCCAGAATAACGCACCTGAACTTGGCCAAGTGTGCATTGTTGAGTGCGGAGGTGGTGGTAGAATTTTTGGCAACACACCCTGCCGTCAATGGGTCGTTGGTCTTCCTCAGTGTCGCCTCCGATGCGCGAAGCCACCAGCTGCTGGACGTTAAGGATGTCACCCGCCTTCTCCCAACCCTCCCGCCCACCTTACGATCATTGAGTCTGAAGGGTAGCAAGATGGATGACTCGCACATCAACTTATTGAGACCGCTGACCAAGCACCTAGAAGAGCTTGCGCTGGGTCGGGGTCTGCGACTCATCGATATCGACCGGCTATTCGTACCTGACGAGGATAACGACGACGTGCAGATGCAACTCGATTGGGTGCCCCACACACTGAAGTACATCGACCTGTCCGATTACTCTGCCACCGAGCTGGATTTCAGCACCCTATTCAGCAACAGCATTTCCATTATGAAGAAGTTTTCGGCGCCACTGGAGGTTGTCGAGGTCACGGACAATCTCTACAGCAGACTGTCGAAGTCGCCGGCCCTTCAGCGACTGGGCTGGACGGTCACGGAGTTTGGAAGCAGAGCCTGGATGGTCCGGCGGCATTCGCCCGAAGATGGACCTCGTGATTCGGGCTTGCGATCTTGGAAGTTGGGAGCGTCGTTCTGGGGCATGCGAAAGATACCCATGGCCAATGCCGAAGTTGGCGGCATGTACGGCTCTTACATGTTTAAGCGAAAGTTGTAGGCGACTTTGGATGGAGGGCTTAGGGAGCGGCTTACTTATCTCCTTCCGGGTTATTTTTCTCTTTCTTTCTTTCTTTCTTTCTTTCTTTCTTTCTTTCCTTCTTTCTATCTAGCGCATCTCACGACACCTGGATGATACTTAGATGATACCTTGGAATGCATGTCTGGCGCGAAATGGGTTACTATCTATCTTCTCTACTTTACTATTTTGACGGCGCTCAAATGGAATCGGGATAACAAAAGCACTTCAAGGGCGCTACAGCATAGCATTGGGGAAACTGCATAGCGTCTTCTTTTGGTAGCTTTAGCTCATGTATATTGAACAGAAAATTCATGAATCACGAAGCATTTGTCTGTGACCCTGCGAATGGACGTCCGATGTGGGCTTGCGATAATACAAATTACAAATACGCAACAGGTGCTTCCAAGAAGACTATGGTTGGTGGAATGAGATTCTGATAATTTGAATCTACATGATCCGTGCCGAGCCCAAGTCCATCGGCAAACCAGCGGCCAACATCCTTTCCACGTCTCCAACAAAAGGGCAGCAACAAGATTCTCCATCGAGAACCTATCAAATAAAACTTCAAAAGGTATATCCCGGTAGTAACCCCAACCCACCCCATAATTTCAAAACAAGCAAATAGATGTGCGCTGCTAGCAAATATATCTCCTTCGCTCAGAGATCGCGGGCGTTGGTGTGTGTAGATGGTAGTAGGTACGCGTATAGGTGTAGTAGTAGTAGTAGTAGTAGTAGTAGTAGTAGTAGTAGTAGTAGTAGTAGTAGTAGTAGTAGTAGTAGTAGTAGTAGTAGTAGTAGTAGTAGTAGGAGGAGGAGGAGGAGTAGTAGTAGTAGTAGGTGTAAGTGTGCCTATGTCGGGGGTTCGAAGTACGCAAGGTGCTTGCTGCTCCTTGTTGCGATATAGAATCCATCCATCCATTCTATGTCCTAGTGGAACAATGATGGTATAGAGGCTATATGGCCTGCCCCCGGGAGAAGACAAGAGTCTCAACTGTAGCGTATGGTGGCAACCAATATATATTCGAAGACGCTTGAGGGGCGAAAGTATGATGCGGAGACTCCCAAAGGCAAACTAAATCAGCGCTGTAGGGTTTTTGTTTCCATGCAAAAATCGGCTGCTTAATAACCAAGATAAGGACTGTGTATGTAGTATTGTCCTGCGCCCGCCATGTACGAGCCAGTATGATGCTGCTGCTGGCATTGGCCGGCATGTATAGCTGGTGCTCGTTGGTATTGATGCTGGTATGGACTGCAGACTTGTTGGGTCTGTGGATACTGAGCCCAGGTAGGAGCAATTTGTTGTTGATGTAATTGGGGAATGTTTACCATCTGGTAGGTCTGTCGATAGGTCTGCTGATAAATTTGTCGGTTGGTAAAGTTGCCAGCAACGTTCCCGTATGAAACGTAGCTCACCGGAGCTGCAGGGACGATATGCTGAGGCTTAGGAGAACCGTTATTGGCCAGCTGCGGGGACTGTTGTTGTTGTTGTTGTTGGTGGTGGTGATGATGATGAGGGCTACTTGGAGAAGCGGATGCAGAAGGAGGACTGCTACCCAGATGACTCTCAGGTGTGCCAGTTGTAGTAGTAGCAGAAGAGCCTGCCAATGGAATTTGAGGTGACTTCGGGTGGTAGATGCTCGGAGTAAGCTTGGCATCATTGAACAGGTCGATGTTCATCGGGGTCATGGCGCACTGATGGCCGTAAAGGTCGATCCAGCTCTGCATCTCGAGCCTGAGGCCCCTCTCGGCGGCGTTGAAGTGCCGGAGGGCCCGGACGGGGACCAGGTGCACCCAGCCGGCGTAGATCCAGGCCGTCCGGCTCTTGGGAAACCGGCGGCCGCCCTCGAGGTGGAGGAAGTCGCGGCCCGTTGGGCCGTACCCGTACCGCTCGGTGCCGGCAAAGGAGCGGAACCGGTCCGGTTCCTTGCCCTGGTGCCAGTGGTGCTTCCAGGGGGGCAGGTAGCCGTTGTGCGGACCGGAGCGGAATGACGAGACGGTCGTGACCAGGGCATGGCGCCCGTCGGGGGCTAGGTCCATGATGATGCAGGGGTGGCCCGTGGCGCCGCCGTAGAGGTCTTGGCCGAGGACGACCTCTTGGCACTCGGTCTCGAGTTCCTCTTGGGTTTTGAGGCAGGCGACGTCCCGTCTCTGCCAGGAGGTCTCGTTGGTGATGATTGTGGTGGTGCTTGAGATTGTTGGGGTAGGTGGTGATGGTGATGTTGTGGTAATAGTAGTAGTAGTAGTAGTAGTAGTAGAAGCGGCGGAAGAAGCAATATTTTGGCTCGCCACCAGTGTGGTGGACGAGCACAGGGACTCGACAGCAGTAGAGTTCATGGTGACTGATATTCTAACGTCCCAAGAGCAAAGTTTAGAAAGAACTGCCAAAAGAGGACTTGAGTCTGGAAGAGCGAGTCGCTGAAGTCCGGCGAATCAGGGCGTTCAAGGAGAGGAGGATGACGGGTTAAGAGAAAAGAAGTAGAACTTGTGCTCTAGAAAAAGAAAATCCATTATATATGCTAGGTAGAACAAGAAACATTGACCCGCTCCAGACTTTTTCACTCGAAGGGGCATTTCCTCGTAATATGAGGCCATGGCCCGAGGCAGCAGTATAGATGGCCCGATGGTATATGTAAAATGTGGTTACTGGTGAAGCTTAAATGGCAGAATTTACTCCAGCCAGTCGACGTTTCAACTCTAACGGCAGTGAAGTTTGGACGATATTCTACTGAGCTAGAGCGTCTGTTACAATGTCTGGCTTGGGATGCTTGGATTCGTGAGTCTGCATCCCAAGGCGTCCCATTAGAACGAGTAGGTCCATTCTACACGGAACGTATGCAGTTCCAGTGAGTGAATAATAGGGAGATCAATCAGTCACGATTCTTGGCTCTCATGGGAAGACCAAAGTCTAAATGGTAAATCGGGGCGCCTCTCCAAAGCAAAAGAGCCGACACTGGGGTCTGCCCAACGACTAGGCTACTGCTTGATATAACTGGTCAAATACCCGACTGAAGGTGTCAAGTCTATAATTCTATCAGGGTCTTTACCCTCGTAAATTCTACTATACACTGAAACGAGTGAAAAACACAACTATGTAGTAGTATCTATCATACAATCCACCCAGGGCTGTCTCCTCAAAGACCAAGGTGAACAGACTTGCAGTGTGGGTAGAAGCAGTGATCCCTCTACTGCGACTCATTGAGGAACACCAGAGAGACGCGTTCGTCGCAAAGCGCGAAGCCCTCGAGAGCTGAGGCTCTTACCGCCTGTCTGCTTCGCAGCTGGTACTGGGGCGCCTGACTTGGCGGCCGGTGGTGCCGAGTCTCCGCTGGGTTTGGCGGGCGGCGGCGGTGGTGGCGGCGATGGCGATGCGCTGGGCTCGGCTGTTGCTCATGGTTACACTGTCAGCGAGAGCACAGAGACAGGATAGGGGCAATGACCTGCGATTGGAGATACTCGGGGAGAAGCAACCTACCTCCCGACTTCTTGCCTGGAGCACAGTTGTCCGTGTCCTTGTCTCCCGTGCCTTTGCCGGATGGAGAAGGAGGGCTGCTGGCTGTATTGTTCCCGGGACCTTTACCGACCGGAGCAGGGCCACATTCTGCTCCCTTACCTCCGGCCTTCCCTTGCGGGCCATTGCTCGCAGCGTTGCCGCCCCCCTTCGCCATGGCCCTGGCCCTTGCCCTGGCCCTTGCCCTGGCCCTTGCCCTGGCCCTTGCCCTGGCCCTTGCCCTGGCCCTTGCCCTTGCCTTGAGGGGCACAGCCTGCCCCCTTGTCGCCCCCTGACTTGCCCGCAGGCCCAACACCCGTTGACTTGCCACTACCGCCGCCCTTGACAGAGGGAGCGATGCCCGTATCCTTACCGGCATCCCCTCCACCGCACTTATCGCCTCCGTGGCCTTTGCCTTGGGCTGGGGCTGCGGGAGGCGTGCCGCCGCCGGTGGCCTTGCCAGTGCCTTTGCCTTTAGCAGGGGGCTCGCCTGCTGCTGTGCCATTCCTAATGCAGGTAGAATTGGTTAGACAGGAAACGAACATCATGAGGGAAGATTAGGGAGGGAAGGGAGATGCAGCCAATAATATACCCATTGTCTTTTCCCTTGGCTGGTGGAGCTGGAGGGCTTCCCGAAGGAGGTGGCGGCGGCGGTCCGCTTGCAGTATCACCTGTAGCAGCGCGAAGAGACAGCGTTGGGGTGTCCGGGTGGCGTTGAAAGCCGGAGACTACGGCTGAACTGGCCAAGCTGGAGGCTAGCAAAAGAGTGAGAGTCGACGAATGCATCTTGGTGTCCTTTACTTCAATACTCTGCTGTGATGGTAGTAGTGGCAGTGAACAAGTGACTCGGAAGACTGTGTGTGGGGACTTGTTGGCAGTTGAATCGGGAATCAATAAAGGGGTATGAAGACCAAATTGCTGATGAATTCGGGAAGAGATGCCATTTCAGTCGCTCCTGTGGACGTATATATATATACACATACTCGTAAGTGTACCTCTAGTCCCTTGCTACACCCAACGAACCCAAACTCCTTGATGACGACGGATGGAAACATCGACTTCGTCCAGCTAAGGCTTTCGATCAAGGTCCGTCGCGACGAGGTAGAAGAGCTACACTCTTCTTGGCAGGTTTATCCCCCTTTTACAGAAACCTCGTGCAAAGGTGGCGGCCCTCGTTCCCGTGCAAGCGGTGCGATTTAACTGGATGGTTGATTTAGGAACGGGGTGTGCGTGATGGTTCAAGGAACTCGACGTTCTGAATAACAGGCATTCGTGTTGTTGCGCCATCACCATGGGAGCTGAGGATTGCCGACTAGCGGTGTTTCACTCTTGGCACCGCCCCCTTTTTGTACGTCTGAGAGTGGTCGACGTACCTATGAGAACGGCCTTAACAAGCTGCTCATCTCTCGAACCAGAGCATCGGGAGCCTCATCCGTTGTTTATCTTAATGTCACAGTATCTGCGAAACCCACTTGTTCTTGGGATGAGAACAGCTTGTTTACACCATAGAGGATCCGCGCAAGGTCATTGGTAAGAACCCAGTGACCGACAGTGGAACAGCTCTCCGGCGGATGGAAGCGAGCCATCCCCGAAGGCAACAGGCATTTCGTTTATTCGCCCCTGAAGAAGAAAAAAAAAATAGATGTGCCTTGATTAATCCAGGTCGTTAGTAATGAACGTACGCACGTGTGGGAAATGTGAAACGTCCCGAACAACAACGGACGGAATATACCTTGCGTCCGATATGACGTAGCATCTCATCTGTGTTGTTATCTATTTCGAAGCTGCTGCTTGATCTATCCTTCGCGCTTCTTTCAGAGAATCGGGAGCTCCCGTGTTCACTATATGACAGTCCGCGACCCCAGAGTCCAAGGGCTCATCCGCTGGAAATGGGCTTCAGGGAGGTCAGAGTTTGGTCGGATGAGGGAAATCGGGGTACTGATGGAAGTAGAAGACTACTGGCAGCTGATCAATGTGTGTGGTAATGATACGTCTTGTAACAGGCGCATAATAGGGCACGACTAAGTCGCGCCGAGCAGGATCTCCATGAAAAGAATGACGAAAGTTCTGACATGCAGCCTAAATGCCGGTTGATCTGGGTGCTGGGCAAGCCAGTTTCGATAGTGAAGATAAACAAATCCAAATGCCGATCATCATGGCATAACACCGAATAACACCAACAGTTGAACCAGTAACGTTAAACCAAAGAAATGGCCTAGGAATACGAATCGTATTGCAGTGGTTTATCTTCAAGAACAATGAGCACTGCCGCATCTACGAGTGTGCAGCTATAATACAACCTATATGGATGACATGAAAATGGTATACCCCCGTCTCAGCCAGTCAGCTCCCCAATCCTTCTCTCGATCTCCGGCACCTGCCGAAGTAGAACATCGAGGTCTTCCTTCTCATCCTCTAGCTTCAGCCGCTTGTCGGCGTCTAGCTTCGTGAACACGTAGTTGCCCTGTCCATCAAATTGCAAAATCCTGCTGTGGTACTTCCACAGGCTCCGTCGATGGCTCACAGTCATAAGGGTGATCCCTAGCGCTTTCGCGTTCTCGTACATGGTCTTCTCTGTTTCGAGCGTGACACTGCTGGTACACTCATCGAGGATGGCATATCGCGGTTTGTGGTAGAAGAGACGTGCCATCGCGACACGCTGCTGCAGACCACCAGACAGCACATCGCGCCACTCCGCCTCGGCATCCCAGCCTTCCGGATACAAGTCGACGAGGTGTTCAAGGCTGAGGATTTTGAGTATGTCCAGGAGCTGCGCATCAGTCACACCGCGAGAACGCACCGTGCGCAAACTGTCTGGATAGGTGATTTGTTGCCGCAAGCTTCCGCGGGAGAGGTAAGGCCGTTGTGGGATATAGAAGATGTCTGAGAAGGGAGGCTTGTGTACAGTACCTCCGTATACCGGCCACAAACCGCCGAGAATGCGGAAGAGGCTGGATTTTCCACAGCCATTCGGGCCAACAACGAGCAAATGGTCCCCTTGGCGCAGAGTGAACGAGAGTGCTTTTACTAGAACATCGCCGTTCGGTGAGATGATAGGAACGTCGATGAACTGGATGTTCTTGCTTTCGACAACCTTGCCACGGCCTTGAAGTACAGCCTCGTGCTCTGCAGTTCCAGAGCTGGAGACGAGCTTCTTCTCGAAGTGGCCTGCCTGAAGGTCATCCATTACCCCAAGGAGCGAAGCGACACGTGACGTATAGCCTGCGAGTTCCATAATCTCCCGGTAGGAAAACATGATGCGCCCGAATGCGTCCGAGGCACTCAGCAACATCCGGCGATTGGTGACGAAGGTTTCGGTCCTGTCGCCCATGCTAACAACTCCGCCAGCGAGCTGACCAGGCAGCTTAAAGAAAACAGGGACACTGCAGAGAAGCAGTCCTAGTGCACCCCAGAAGTATTTGATGACAAAGTCTTCCATCACCCCATGGTAGAATCGCCGACGCAGGATGTAGTTCACATGCTTAATAAGCGTGAAGTAGCCTTTGTCGAGCGTGTCTTTCTCGGCTTCATGTCCATGGTACAGTGCAACTTCCTCGCTGTGGTCGATAAGCCGTGAATGCTGGAATCGGAACTCTCCTTCTAGTCGGGCTTCGTCTGCTACGTATTTACCAAACGGTGGCGTGAGGGCGCGCATAACGTTTGCAGACAGCTGTACGAGCAGTGACATGAACACGACACCCTCTCCGCCTACACTCTTTGACAATGACCATGTGTATATTGTCTGGTAGATGTTAGCGATCATATACGCAAAGGGGAATCTAGCCTCTGCCTACCATATCCAGTAAAGGTTTGGCCAGATTGCTGTACAACTCTGCTAAGCTGTTAGAGAACTTTGCGACGTCCACAGCAATCAGCTGATCCGGGTTCTTGATCCGGTCGTCCAGAGCGGAGATGCCGTAGAATGTTAGTTGTGACAGGTATTTGTCATGGATATGCTGGGTCAACCTCGTCCTGTACTTGAGTGACAGCTCGGCCTGGTGGTACGAAAGCATCGAGTTGGTAAATGTGGCAGGCATCGCAATCAACATCCACCACATGATACGCATCAGGAATTCCCGGCCATTGCCTTTGACGAGCGCTTTCACGATCGCGCCATCCATCTCTGCGACTTTCACACTGATCAAAGTCCGTATAACCAGGAAGAAACTGTGGCTGAGCAGCAATCGTGTCTCTTTGCTATGCCAGCCGGGAATCACGATCTTCATTAGGCGGAGAAGGGAGCGGAAGAACTCGCGGTTGAGGTCAACTTTTTTCTTTGCAGTCACATCTGCCCCTTCGCTCGAAGTCGTGCCCGACCGACGCTTGGCGGCCTCGCGAGCCGAAGCGGCCTTCTGCTCGGAGATGGCATGGCGCACACGGTTGACGAGGGCGACGAGGAGGGTGAGATAGACAGCACGCGATATGCGCGTCCGGTTCTTGACGTATATGACGGTTAACTGCGCGACGACGCTCTTAATCGACCGCTCGGGCAGAACCAGTTTCGACTGCACCGCCATTGTCGGCAACAGCAGGCCGCGTTATAGTCAATCCGCTGTCGGGCGATGATGTGCGATGGTATTCCAAACGACGCCTAACCGAGGAATGGACGGAGATGGAGATGGAGGGGTGGGTTCTCAAGCACTAGGTAAGGTAGACGACAACATCTGTGGTACAACACTGGAATGAAACAAGCATCAATCGATTAGGCTAAGCAAGAAGAAGATGAAGAGAAGAGGCAACGAAGGTTGCGATTTCTGTGCAATTACTGCGTGATTGCACGTAAGTGGGGAGCCTGTCGCCATTCGTCTTCCGGACCTCGTGCTTGGAACGGACATTGAACGTGAGATCCCTCGGCGGATTGAATAAGACGGTTAGCTGTCCGGGCCCCTTCACTGGCTGAGCGCTGTGCAGGACCTGGTGACGCAGCGCAACCCGCAGCATGTGATTATTGCCAGCGCTTGCCCGTCCGTGTCTGGGGAAGAGATTACCCAGCTTATACCGGATTGGGCTAGTGTTGACTGTCAACTCTCTCTTACCCCAGGCTTTCTGCCCATCAGCAGCCAACAGCCCAGTTGCCAGTGCTATGGAAATAGAAAAAGGTGGCTGGTGTTACAAGTATGGAGTCCATACATCTTACCTTGCCTGGTTGGGTGGCAACTTGTGGCTGTTAAACTTTGTCCAGCAAGCGAGGGGCGACTACTAATATGCTAATTGACGGCTGGCCGCGGGCTCGCTCAGCCCAAAAAAAATTAATTCCGGAAGACTCATTGCATTTTCGACACTTAACGCAACAGACAGACCAAACCCCAACAAGCAATATTCTCCAAAGACACTCATTAACTTGCAACCATGTCGGCCGACGAGGAGATCGCCGTTTACGACGAAGTCGAGATAGAAGACATGGAGTTCGACGAGGCGCAGCAGATATATCACTATCCGTGCCCATGCGGCGATCGTTTCCAGATCGCACTTGAAGATTTGCAGGACGAATACAACGACATCGCCGTCTGTGGCAGCTGCAGTCTTATGATCCGTGTTATTTACGACAAAGTAAGTTTTGAGAAGGATTCCTCAACTATAAGTTCTATCTGTCATGTCCCTGAGTTAACAATATCCTTCACTCACAGGATGACCTACCCAAGCCGGATTCGGACGCTCAAGCTCCCGAACAACCCGTAGAGCAGGTCCCCGTTGCCGCTTGAACTCCCACCGGACGACTGCAAGCAGGCATTATATGATAGACCCGCTACTCGACAATGCAAGAAAGCAGTCGAACGTCTAGAGCTCATATGGGAGTACTCGTTACACTCCGAGTAATTTGAGACATGCCAATGAGCCGCACAGGTTTCAAGAGCTCTGCGCCACGACAGGTTACGCCGCTCGAGAGTGATTTCAACACAATACGCCTCATCAGCAAATACAGCATGGCAATAGGCTTCCGCTACAACTGTTTGCGGCTCACGTTACAACTGTTTGCGGCTCACGTAACGGAGTCTCCCGACTACTGGAATACGACAGGCTCCAGGTCCGGACTAGGTCCGGCGCAGCGTCTGAGTCAGCGCAAAACACTGAGAATGGCCGTGGTCCGCGGCAAGACGTCTCCAGCATTGCAACAGGATCTCCGTGGGACGTTCTTCGAATAATGAAAATCTCATTGACGAAGTCTCTGCTTGTCGAGCAATGAAACCCTAGTACTCCAGCCCTGAATGCCATAATAAACATTGGAGACATTGAGGTGCCCTCCTAGATGAACACCTTCTGAATAGATTCCCCCAATAAGTCCCGCCCCCCAAAAAACTCCATGCCTATGCAAGTGGGTATCTCATACTTTGTCGTGGTCTTGCGTCGTCCTCGTGCGCATATTCGCCGTTTTACGGCTCGCATCCTGGGCGGTCTACAAAAGGCAAAGCCCTGCGACCCCAAAGACAATCAAGCTGAACATGGACTTGTCCAGAGCTGGCACAGGCAGGTCGGCCGCGGCAGTAGATATCGGTTTGGATGTGCTTGTTGTGTTGATCTTGGCTGAAGGCATTGCCGACATGATGTCTGTAGAGGAAATGGATTAATATGGATGGGTTCTCTCGACAAGGCTTGCCGCACGAAGCTGCTTACTGTCGGTGGCGTTCGCAGGTTTGATATACGATATCGGAGTTGCAATTTCTTTGTAACTCAACGAAAGTTGCGCAGATTCCACAGCATATGTCGCTGGGACCGCACAAGCCAGAAGAAGGCACTTCGGTCGCATTGTGATGGTCGATTTAGAACGTCTGTCGCGAAGTTCGACTGAGAGCTCCCGAAGGAGAAGTAATCGTTATCAAGAAATGGTCGAGGTAAACCTTCGAAGCTCGCGGATGAACGACGAAGGATAAAGGAGTTTCGCAGGACGGGGCAGGGCAGGGAGAGACAAGTTAAAGATAGATACTGTGGGGGGTATATTTGAGGTTCAACCCACAGCTAATGGCACGACATCATTGTCAACCCTTGCAGGACAGGGGAATGGATGTTCTGTAACCTGAATTGACGGATCTTTGGCCAGGCTCGTGCCAGCATCCCATATATTAAATGGCCCCATAACAAAACCAACCATGGAACATGCGCGGCGTAGAAAAGAGCTTACTGGCTTCACCCAGCTCCCTCCTCACTTGGCGGCCTGTTGCTATCTTTGTGAACAGGGGCCGTTTCAACAAGGGCCGATACAAGCGTCACCCAGTATCCACCATCCCTTCTCCCACCCGAGTCGTGTCGGCTTGCCTTCTGGCGTGCCCTTGTTGGTCTGGTGCATCTCTGCATACAGTAATAACTCCTGCCTCTATTGGTTTATTTGCGCGAGAGAAAAAAAACCACATTACCTGTAGTGCGCACTAGAAAGACCCCCCAAAGATCGTCATGGTTTCGGGCTGAACCGTTCGAAGCCCGGGATTTTGGCTCTTACTCTCGCAGCACAGCCAGACAACGGACCGCACGCCTCCCCGGCTTCCTGTGTCAAATTCTAACCGTATGTATTAAAGGCGTGCAGGGCTGTGATCTACGCTGCGCTATACCCGAAGCTAACGTTGTAGCCAAGGCAACTGGGCGTAGTAATGGGTTTGCGGTTTGCGCACATGTGGTAGTCCTGTCAATCTAGACTCGGCAGTAGGACTTTGCTCCAAGACAAAGACATCTGAGTCGGCAAGGTTCACAAGATGCCCATCGCACTTGCATACATGTCTCGGACTCTGCTGCGGACTGGCGCCCCCGTCCCCTGGCTTTCCGCCTATGCAAGCCCATCAATCTAGCTATCTATCTACTATTGCCATACCTTTTCCAACTAGCGCAATGACATCCCCTTTGCCCGCAGAGGGGGCTGCTTCTGGTTTTGTCCATGGCTGTATCTGAGACATGTACAGTTGACAGGATGCAACTTAATCATGATGGAGTGGTGTTCGCGATAAGAAGGCCTGGAATAGCCCTGGAGGTGTGTCTGGGTCATGCTTCCGGTGTCGTCATCGGGGCAGGGGTGGACTTTAGAAAGGAGCGGGACTTTGGTCGGCTATACGGCATAGAGCGGCCAGGTATCGACCACGACGATTGCACGCAATGTTTGTGGCAGTCTGTGGCATCACCATGAGCAAAGCCAAGGAAGCTGATAAGGAGGGCACTCTTGAGAGGAGCGTTTCAGTCTCCTCACCTAGGTCGGTAGAGAAACGAGCACGGGAAAGGTCCAAGAGCAGATCATATGCTGCATCTATTGGCCCCCTTATGTGTCGGTTACGTTGAGTCTCCTGCAGAAACTGCAGAGCGAGCTTCGTATGAGCGGCCAACACTCTTGGCGGATTTCAATGGCTACTGACTCATGCAAGTTAGACGATTAGTCCTTATATTCGTATGCACCTCACCTAGATAGATACCTACATATTGACATGTACGATGCCTAGGGTTGCATTGGATCTCGTTCCAGTCGTCCTTGACGCATGTG
The DNA here is from genome assembly GCF_038363925.1 of Apiospora phragmitis. Lineage (NCBI taxonomy): Eukaryota > Fungi > Ascomycota > Sordariomycetes > Amphisphaeriales > Apiosporaceae > Apiospora > Apiospora phragmitis. Next base: position 2,621,166 of record NW_027117400.1, on the reverse strand, counting down.
CACTTGTTTACGGTCACGAGGAGGTCGGGGAGCGCCACGTCAAGATTACAGGTAGAAAGGCATATTCTTATGCTACACCAGCGTTCGGTGTACACGATCCGCAAGTATACAACCAACCGGTCGCACGCAGTTGTTTACCTGGAACTATGTGCGCCGCCTATGGAAGCCGATAATGCAAGGCGGCTCTGGCCTCTTAGAGTTTCGCAAAAGGCGGTCTTGACATAGTTGTTCCATAATTTGTGAACGACCCACCGCAATTCTTACGTGTGTCGCGTGGGCTGCAATGCACTGCTCTCATTGAGCAGATCAGATGGGATGCACAGAGAACGCGGGCCGAAAGGATGGTCAATAACAACGGTGGTCGGACATACATAAACTTCCCAGGAACAAAACGAGCTGCCGCCAGTAATCAGACCAATGCCGTCGACTTCCTCTCTACCATCATGTCGCTAATCGGGGGTGGTGTATGATGTACATTAGACATGTGTCTAGATGTGATAACGGCGTATAAAAAACCTGCCGCCGCACGATTTCCGTGGTGTGAACCCCGCGTTAGTCCATCCCGTATTCCCCTCCAGCTTTCTCCCCTCGGTTCAGTATGCGGGTGTGGGTAGCGGTTCCTTTTTTTTTAATGGACTGGATTGGTCCTGCAGCAGGCTGGCAGGTACCTAATGCACAGTACTTGAGCATGTGGGTGAGCACACGCCTAATTGTAGCTGGAGGCTATGTACCAGTATGCCAGCATATACTCGTGTCTTGTACAAGTAGGCTAGACGGCCAGCCCAGCCCATCAAAATTGATTCATCCTCTTTGGCGGGTCGCTCATCTCTGCCTACTCCAATTGAGCAATTGCCTGGACACTCGGCCTAAGCAGTTAATAATAAGTTACATTATTAAAAGTGACCTAACTCAAGAAGTTTTCGCGCAAGCAGCTGGCTGAGCTAAGAAGGTTCAACCGTAGCCGCGGAACTGACAAGGGATCCTTTGCGCCGCAACTATGGCTGCAACCTTCAAACTCAACGTCTTTTCTTTTCTTTTGTCGCATTCACGATCCTGATATCTGGTCTCGACATTGTATATATTTATAGACGGAGGGGATTTTCTACTCTTAAGGGTGCATACATATCCGTCATTGCGGTGGGAAATCGCGCAGTTCGCCTTAACCTCCGCTTAAAAGGCAAAAAACAAAGCGCAAGGAGAGGGAAAATACAACGAGCGCCGCCAGAAAAAAAAGAGCTGGCTGTCGGAACCTCCACAGGCAGATCAGCAAGATTGCTGCACCAAGCCGTGGCCTTCACCTCCATGACCCACGACCTACTGGCCCATTGCGTAACCTGAAGGTCCAATGGGAGCTTTCTGCCTTAAAGGCAACCGGACCGTCTGAAGCAGGAAAACTTGAGAAATGGAGGCAAATGGCAACCAGAGCCATGGCGCTGCCAAGGACACGAAATCCGACAATACTGCTAACGGCAATCATGCTGCTACAAAGTCCAAGGATAGCACACCCATAAGCAGCACCACGCCTACCCATGGCTCTGAAGGTGCCAATAAGAGCCCAAGGAAAAGACGCAAAGTCAATCACGGTATGTTGTGCTCTGCTGCTAAATTCTCCGACTGTCCTCTTGATGCCCCCTTCTCAGGCTGGGCTGGGTGCCTGAGGTCGTATCCCAACGTGATTATGGGCTAATTTTGGCTCGCGTTCCTACAGCTTGTGTCTATTGTCGTCGATCTGTAAGTCTTCGAGATGGTCTGCGAATCCTCACCATTGGATCCACGTCTGCGTGTATGCGTATGCGTGGAATGTCCACCTTGTCCATGATCGAGACCTGATCCCCCCTCCCCTGCCCGCTGCCGGAGACATCACTCACTCTCCTGACCCCTGTTGAAGCAGCTTGCACATGGCTCTGCGCCTCTTTTGCGTATTAGACCTTTTCTGGTGTGACATATGGCTAACAGTGCCGGCCTGCTGGCCAACTAGCACATGACTTGCGATCTCGTATGTAAGATCTCTTCCTGCGGCGCCAATGGCTGAGAATTATCTGCCTTTGGCCTTGCATAAGAACAAAAAAAGAACTTACTGAAAATATAGGAGAGGCCTTGTACGCGATGCATCAAGCGAAACATAGGGCACCTATGTCATGACGAGCCGCGAGATCCGGACTCGAAGAAGTCCAAAGTTACTCATTCCCAAGGTGCATCAGGACAAGACGAATCAGAAGCACAGCCGGATCTGGCGCGAAATCCGATAGACCAGAGCGTCTCTACCACCATGGGTCCACCTTCTTACGAGAGCCCTGGGGCTTCTCAAGGCACCAAGGCTGGATTCGGCACAGGCGCATTGGGCCAGACAAACCCCCTACAGCTTGTGTCACCAAATCCGGTTTCCAGGATGCAGGCCAATGCCTCTAGCAGCAGCATGAACCAATGTAGGTCCTGTAAACCCTTTATGAGCGTCTAAACCCGCAGCAAGCTGAGTATCGTGTAGTCGCCGGGTTTTCTGATGCCTGGTTGACCGCCCAAAACCAATTTCACGACATGCACAGCTATAATCCTCAGTACATGCTGGCCCCTGAGGTGACCCATGAATTCAATCTACTCAACGAGTTTCTCAACACTAGTCTGCTTGATGACAGCGGCACATTACCTGGAGATCCAAACCATCCCTTTAGAGACAACCAGTCCGATATGGCAGGCTTTCTAGGCGGCCCCAACGCCATGCTGCCCCCAAGCGCAACGCACAATGGCTCGATGCTTCCGCCCAACGCCGAACAAGGAAAAGCCATCCCAGGCCTACCAGTGTCATTCCTGCCGACAAGACGCGGGAGTTTTACTTGCAGGCGGCGGATCCTTCCGGCAACGACACCCCCGAGGAGCGTATGCAGCGTGTTCTCAAAGCCAAGTATGATGCCGGTCTACTAAAGCCGTTCAACTACATCATGGGGTATGCCCGCTTGGGCACATACATGGACAGCCACATTGCCCCGGCGTCGAAGCAGAAGATCTTGCGGCAACTGAACCAATTTCGGCCCAAGTTCCGAGAGAAGATGCACAACCTCACCGATATGGAGCTGATCTACGTGGAGATGTGGTTCGAGAAGACATTGTTGGAGTACGACCGAGTCTTTGCTGCCATGGCGGTGCCAGCCTGTTGTTGGAGGAGAACAGGGGAGATCTTCAGGGGCAACAAGGAGATGGCCGAGCTGATCCACGTTCCGGTTGAACAACTTCGCGATGTATGCTCTGCCCAATGCTGCACCCACTGACTGTTCTTCACGTTGTTCGCTAACACCGGAACAGGGCAAGATATCTTTACATCAGATCTTGACGGAAGAGTCACTCGTACGATATTGGGAAGAATTCGGAACGATTGCCTTCGATCCCGCACACGACACGCTCTTGACCGCCTGCGCACTCAAGAGCCCAGATGACCGGTCCAAGGACCCCATTGTAAACTGCTGCTTTTCGTTTATGATACGCCGAGATGACTACAAGATGTAGGTGCACCCGTTGCCATGGTTTTCGCGCTCCGTCGTTCGCTCGCTCTAGCTGACCACCTCTTCAGACCCTCACTGATTGTCGGAAACTTTCTCCCTCACGACCCCTCTCAGTAACGTAGCCCACGGGTTTCCCAGCATTCTATAGAAGTCGAGCTTTCCAAAGGTCTAGGGCTAGAGATGCAGGTGTGGAGGATCTTGGTGAAGACCTATCTGGGTCCAGCTGCACTGTTGCTCATGATGACATCGTGCTATTTGTATTTCAGGTTGTTTTGCTAGAATATACCCTAGAGGCATAGTTGGGAGATGCCCCTGCGGCAAGCGTGTGATGACTGGACACAATGTATCGAGGTCCTTCGCAATCCATCAGTGAGATGGTTAATGGTAAACAAGAGCTCTTACGCGCTCCTAAAAGGCTAGACAGTTGGGCAGTTTTTTCTTCTTTGGCATGTGCAAACTTGATCGGGTTCGGATGGCCCAATACACAACTTCCAATACGAATGCATGATGGACAAATGCCCAATCGATCTCAGATTACTCATGTTTATCAAATATCGTAGCATATATTTGTCATTGACTGGAAATGGACATCTACGTTCATGTGACTGCCTAACCAATATCCAATAGTATTGGGACAGTATGTGCTTTCCAGACAGATACCGAAGACGGAAGGTGCGGAATACAGCGACTTCCTAAGCTCTTGCCAGAGAAGTGCGACCGAGAGAGAATGCCTAAATTAAAGCCATTACCTTCGACCCTCATTTCTGGCGATGATCTTGAAATATCCCATCGTCCTTTTCAATTGCAGATTCCTAGGACCTGACTGCAAATAATCCATTGGCCTCTGACCGCAACTTTGCGTTTCTTGCGACTGTTGTGACCTCGAGCTCGTATACCCTGCTGTGCGAACGCACGATCTGTCCACGGCGTACAAACAACAGCAGCGCGAGACAAACTGGATTCTGCAGTATCTGGCTACATCTCTGCATCTCTCTTCGAATACGCGGTACAACATGGCGGCGCAACCCAAGCACAATGGTCTTGTCAAGAACCGGGAAAGGGAGAGACGCGTCCACTCCTTCATCTGTCAGTCTTTGTTGGTTACAAACCTATATCTGAGTTGAACCCTTCTGACCCAAGTACGAAGCTTCTTGTCGCGATTTTATTGCGCAAGTAACAGATTTGAGCGAGCAAAGCGAGCATCGAGATATAGTTGAGAAACTGCAAGCCCAGGTGTTTGCCCTCAAGACATTCACCTTACGAACATTGGATACGCCGACCTGCAATGAGCTCGAGGATTCAGGAGCAAATCTATGGAACCTTTGCACACGGAAGAAACGACAAGACGGCGAGGGTACTTCTTCAGGCTACTGCAGGGTGTTGCTCCTGGCCCGGATATACGCATTCCTGATGCTGGCCTTGCCTGACATTAAGGCAGAGAAGCAGCCCAATACTATTATCCGCAAATTCAGATTGGCAGTCAAGACAGGCAGATCATGTATAGGTAGGCCGCAGATGTCTCCTCCCCGACAATATATGCATGCGCACGAGACTAAAAGTCTACACAGAGGGCGGCGAACTCGAGTTCGCGCTTCTTGCTCTGCAGAAAGCCGCGGACCACAACGGATTGTTGCATGACCTGCAGCACCAGCTGCCAGAAGACGAATTAGGCGTGTGGAAAAGGCTCGAGGCAGAACATCTTGTTCTTCGCATAGTCTTGGTAGGTTGCCCTGGCGACGTACTTGCCGATAGTCTCTGACAAATATTGACAGGCATGGAAAGAGAACCGGTTGGATGTCGCCGAACATATATACGGCAAAACACAGTCATTGCGACACAGACTAGAACCGACAACTGCTGAGAGTCTTGCTGATGCCCTGTATGAAATCGGCGAGAGTTGCCTTGGCAAACAAGACTTCGCTATGGCAACCAAATGGCTCGAGCGAGCATACGATTTTCTTAGTAGCCAGGATCTTGAGATGCTCTCGCGAGACGGCATTGAGCTCCAGTTGACTATCTCACAGGCACTTGTACGCGCATTTCTCGGGCTAGATACTGCCGAAAGTCTTCAAAAAGCTGAGAACATTGTACGCTCCCTCGAGTCAGAAGCTGGCGACAAGCTCGTCGTCCTACTTTTGCGGCTTGATGTTCTCGTGAAAGCACCAGGTGAGGTTTTTGACAGTAGCACCTATGCCAACGTGCTTCGACGAATGATGAGAGCCATGGACCTTTCGGACACCACTTTTAAGCTCATGATCAGTCGTATCCGCAAATTGGATGATAAAGGTCCAGCTCTTGCTTGCCAAATCATGGACGAGTTTATAAAGTTGCATGTACTGCTATCGCGAAAGGATGGGTGGATTGAGCGTGCACTTACTCTTCGCATTTACATGTCAACAAGCCAGCGGGACTCTCTGGAGACTGTCAATGGCATCAGATCCCTGCTGGATCATATTCAACAATCATCGGAGAAGCCCCTAGCAGCTCATGCTGCTCTTGGGATTATCACGGTAAGAATATACACAAGTCTCAATGCCTAGTGGCTCATTGAGACTGATCGGTTCTAGATGTTGTGGAAGAAGATCGAATCCAACTTTCACCAGGGGAGCCCTGATATGGCTCAGCAGTGGTGCCAGCTTGCACTTCATCCAGCTCTCTGCCAGTGCGGGCCCGTCAATGCAGCTAAACTTGCGAGGTGAGTGATGCTATGCTCCTATAACCTCCTACAATGCCAACTTGTGTAGGAAACTATTGCTATGTGCCCTTGAACATAATGACCTGGACGGGGCGAAGGAGGCCTTATCATCGATGAGCGACGCCGCCAAAGCTCAACCCATGACGATGTACTTGGCGCACAAGCTGGCCGTGCAAAGTGGTGATTGGGATATGGCTGCTGAATGCATTGAGCGTATCAGTCATTCCTCTTCGACGGACCTCAAGTTCCTATACGCCTGTTGCATTGAGGCACACGCCAGTGATGACAGATTGTCTGCCTTGAAAGCTCTCAAAGTTTTGGCAGACAAACATGAATTCAACGCCAACAGTCCTATTCATCTTCCGGCCTTGCTTCGAGTCATCATCCGTCTTCAAATGTCGATGTTGTCCGAGGGCTCGGCAGATGTTGATAGAGAACTGCTCGTTGAAGATCTGTGTCACGTCTTTGAAGGAGGTGAGTACCGATTCGAAAACAAGGGTGGCAGGTTACTTATACAAGACAGTGACTAGGATTCTCCAGCGAGACTTACGAGACAAAGAGGGTTCGAAGCTCTTTTCGATCAAAGAACTTGATTGGTTCTGCAAGAATGCGTATAACACCGGTCTCAAGCATATGGAAAGTTGGAATCTTCATTGCGTCGCCAGTGTCTTCAAATCTTGCATTACGATCATATCCTACTACCCGAAGGACCTACCCGAGCAAGAATCAGGAGACCTGGCACTCAGGCGAGTGTTTTGCAACTTTATGTTAGCAACGACGTACACAGCTTTAGCTCGTGCCGAAGACAACATCGAGGAACAGTTACAACTCTACCTGATGGTTAGAAAACATGTCGAAGCTTATGATTCCGAGTTTACAACCTGTCTCGATGGTCTCGACGAAGTCTCCGCCGAAGATCTCAAATCAAAGATGGGGTCATTGTTAGTGTTTGATTTCGAGGCTGCAGTGTGCTTGAAGAGCTGGGATGACTTGCCTGTTGTTGCTCGCAAGATGGGAACAAGTCAGGACGTGGAGACACTGCAGGCTGCAGCGGACTGTATACTCAGAGCCGAGGGCCCACCGATGCAAGGTATTTGCGCTTCTCAGACTATTTCCCAATGTTGCAGCGACTAAGCGAATACACGAGCAGTGACCTATTCGACTTTACGGATTCTGATTAATGAAATCTGGAAGTTGGAGTCCTTCGATATCGAGAAACTTGCGAAGTATATGAGATGCCTTTTGCAAGTCACACTGCCATCCAAGACGGAGCTGCCTGTGATCGTAATCGAAGACGTTTGCCGGTACGTGAAAGAAGCAGCAACGGTAAGTCATCGTCATCACCGAAGCCGGGTTTTCTGTTACTGATAGCCAGTCAGTTGGAGACGCCATTTCCTCCCCTGGAACTAGAATGGATGGCAGCTACTTGTTTCAACCATGGTCTGGATCTGTACGGAAGCAATGCAGATGAACTCAGTCAAAAATGGATCGGTTTTGCGCTGTCGCTAGCTCAGTTCATCCGAGACGAGGGTGTTTTCGAACGACACCTGCAAGACCGATACACATCACTCAAATGGAGTTGAGTATGGGTTTTCTGTCTAGAGCTGCTGCTAAGGACGCTGAGCAGAAGACAGCTAACATTGAAGGGTACCTGGGCAAGGCAGATTACCAGGCAGACCTACAGATTTGGTCGCAAGCTGTCAATTTTAGCTAAGAGCTTGCCATTTGGCCCAGCCGTGTTTCTGATGATTGAAATATGACAGCTTGTATCAAGGGGTTAGGTCAACGACGTAATTGATGTGGGAGCAGAACACCATGTATTGAAAAGTTTTATATGACGCTTAACAAGCCAATATTCAGCTTAATTTCCTAACTCACTCCAAAGAGATACCTCGACTGTGGCTATCCAACGCCTCGAAACACTGATCCAACCTCGTGAATCTTCAAAATGGTAAAAGATGACCAAACTGTTATCGAGTAGGCTGTGCTTTGATTACGTAATACTACTCACGCAAAGACCCCGTTAACAGTGACCCTAGGGAGTTCAATGAACTCGTCGACATGTCCGCCTCGGACCTTGAGGGATGACTCAAGGGCGAGTCGTCGGAGAGCGCAGGTTGGAACAAGGGCGACAGGACTGGGGAGACCATCGGCCACGAAAGGTACTGTAGACCTTTATGTCTCATGTGAACATGGGCGAAATGTTATCCTCTCAACTTAGCGCATTGATGATGTTTGCGTGCTGACTGACATTGATCGGTTGGGGGGTGAAAATAGCGGTCGTAAGATCATCGAGATCCTGAAGAAGAATCCGGACAAAGACTCCTCTAGGTACGGCGAGGACGATTTGGTTCATATGCGCAAGGTTGTTGCGTACTGCAAGCGGCATCTCGCGCAGGAGGGCAAGGCGAAGCAGGGCCCGGATAGCAAGAGTGCGCGGTCGCTGAAGAACTGGGGCCACGGCCCTCAGAAGGTGGCTTGACCTGTGTTACCTCGTGGTTGCTGGCCGGATTGACGATGAGACCTCAACGACCTGGTCGTCGGCGCCGGTCTCTACACTCCGGAGATAAGACATGGGCCATCAATTTCATGTCTCTCCCCCATCGCCCATGCCCAGCAACAAGTCCATCCGTGCTTTGGTCCCCAATGGTAGCGACTCGACCCCCTCCAAGGTGCCCTCCCCCTCGCAGTCCCACCTCCATCTCCTTCAGCTGCCGCAGGAACCCATCGTTCGGCCTCATGGCCGGTCTCGCCTTCATAATGGTCCCCAACGCGTTGCGCAGGCTCATGCCCTCGTCCTGCATTAAATAGTAAGCTACCACGGCTGGGGACCGCGACACACCGCCCATACAGTGAACGAGTACCTTGGCCATTCCTTCCTCTTCCTCTTCCTCCCCCCTCCACCTGCTCCGCCCTCTCCCTCTTGTTTGTGACTAGAGCGGCGCGCGTTGCTGATGATGTCGGCGGCGAGAAGCGCCGCGGTGCCGAGGTCGGCTAATGTATTGTCTCGAATGCCAATGTGGTGGTAAGCAATGTTAATAAGGCGACCACCACCGGCGTTCATGATCTTGTTGTCGTCGTTCTTATTGTTGTTGTGCTTGGGCCGACAGCCCAGGGAGATGATGTGGGTTATGCCCGCCGCGGCCGCGATGGAGGGCTCCGTGGTGTTCTGCGGGCCGACGAAGAGATAGGGAGAACCTGGGCGGGTCCGGTGCCTTTAGGGGGTTGTCGCAGTGGACTAGTTTTGGCGCGTTTGCCACCCATTTTTGGGGTTCTGCCTCTCTGCAGCCTAGCAAATTCAGCAATCTTTTTCTCATTAAGTATGCAGTAAACATAAAAGCATATTTTGTACGACTCAAGTCCTTTCTTTCTGGCAGCTCGTCTTATATATTCCAACTCTGACTGGGCGACCTCGTATCCACTATTTTCCTTCTGACCGCTGACTCAACAGTTACGCGGCACTGGCTTCAGCGACTATTATTAGCCCACTGTGGCTTACGAGATGGCCCTATAATCAAAGGCATGGATTAAACAACATATTCCGGCATTTTGATAGAGGATTCTTAATCGGTAGCGCTTGTGAAATGATCATTCATCCACACGCTATTCCAAGTCTGGCAGACGCGGCCGTTGTGGTCTCTTCGGCGCGTCTTCTCCGCAAGTTGCGGACTATTGCGGTCTGTTTCGGTACCTGTACCTTTCCCCATGTGATCTTACTCGAGCTTGTAGTTCTTGGCTTCGACCAAAGCCAAGGTGGCACGTTATAATGCGTGGACTATGACCGGCGAGGTGTAGACGGTCAATTTAGCATTGCGTTCAGACTCACTCTCCACGGCCATTCGAGCCAGAGCATCAAGAGCATCTGTCAGTTGCTTCTTTCGATAAATCTCCATTGCTGATTTCGGATCCCAAATCTGCTCCCAGTGGGGCCCCTGAGTTACAGAATCTATTGGTCTCCCTCTGGCGTCGCATCTCCAGGGCAGCAATGGCACTGGCGATACGTCAACTCCTTTCTTTTCAAAGGGCGTATGGACTTGCAGTCGAGGCTCCCAGCGTACCTGGAGCACATGGCGGTCTAAGAACAGTATTCGAGCTTCCCTGTCGGAGACGTCTTTCGGAGTATACATAGTTCGACGTTGTTGTGTTAAATCAACCAGTTTGTTGGTGATAGCTCTCAAGGCTTGGCTTATCAGGTAGCTGGTCTGAAACGGCCGAGCGAACAACCCCATCCAGGGGTCAAGGCCAGAAACGATACTAAGTACATCGCGTATACTTGAAGAGTAAATAAGTCAGTATCAGGACTAGTATGCTGCATTCAAGATACTGGGTAAAACCTACCCCCTGGCTCTAACATTGATCGTCTTTGGGAGAGAAGGGTCAATCATGGGGCCCTCTGTGGCTCGCTACCGGGAAGTGTTGGTGAGATCCCGAAAACTAGGAAAGGATGGCAATGATTAGTTGATGCTGGCTTCGAGTCTCTACTACAGCGTAACCAAACCGCCGGAAGGAAGAAGGGATATCTTAACGGTCAAGGATGAGTATAGCCCACCACAGCCTGTCCTTCTCCTCAAGGAGGTCACATTGCAGTAGGCCCGGTATCATGACTAGGCTGCCTCGATATGATCTAGTCGAGGCCCATAGAGATAGCATAACGAGCGCAGCATCCTAAGATCAAGCGGGCGGCTGGATAGACAGCGTTGCTGGGCTCATTCATAGAGGCTTAAGTGCAAACCATCCAAGACCACAAAGATGAACATGGGGACCAGCAGTCACTGCTTGATAGTGAAAGTACTTGGCGGCCCAGTAAAGCGAATGTTGCGGATCCGTGTCTTTCTCGGGCCCTGTGCAGCCAGCACAGCTTCATGCCCACGGCAATGAGGCTGAGCTCTGCCTACTTGTCGGCGAGGATCGTATTGTTGCATGGGTGAGCACCGAGTGAGGCTCACATATCTTTTCTTTGGGTTGTTGGCGCATCTTTGAGGAGATATGCGGATCCCCATGCCGCGACAATGGCAGGCACGCATCTGATAGGGACATCGCAATACACTCAACACATGCGTCAATCAGCAGGCTTGCTGACGTCAAATACGTCCTATGCCAATCACCAATCCGTTTTCATGCTGTAGCGGGTTGGGGTTTTCATTTGGCCATGCTGCCTTTCAATTTTACCGTATGTGTAAGTACCTGGTAAGTGCATTGAATGTTGCAGTCGCGCATGCCGAAAGGAGTCGCTACAGGGTAACTTCGGACGAGCTGAGTCATCTCGGCGGGCCGGCCTCTGATCGTAGCTCCCTTCACTGCTGAATAAATCCTCGGGGCGGAATCCTCATGCCGGCATATTCTGTACGGTCTATCTATTTGACGAGCAGCTTCGGTTCCGGTCAACGTTGACTCTTTGCTTGAGATGCTCGGCGCTCGGAGCCCAAACCGAACCTTCCTCTCTCACCACAGTCCAAGTTAACATGTAATATACGAAAACAACTTAGATGGTCTGTCAAGCTGTCCCATCAGATAGCAATCCCTCCACTGTGACGCGCTCTCGAGGGTCCATCTACCCGCTCATGGAGAGATCACATTGCGGTTACAATCCTCAGCGGCGCAGTCTGTTCTGCAGGTGGGCCGTTGCTAGTGCATGACCACCCCCCCCCACTGTAGTCATACCGATTAGCGTCCCTCAACCCCGGCCTGTCCACTCCAAACTACGAGAGGTCACCGTACGTTACACAGATGACTGCAACGGTATACATGTAGTATGCTATCTGATTCCCGCGTGACCGATGGGGTTGAGCCCTTGGCGCACCCCCAGACTGGACTGATGAATCACATCTGAATAGAATAGGGAGGTGCGGGGTGAGAGAGGAAATAAGACCTATCTAAGATCGGACGGTGTAAGTGAAGTGGTAGTGTACCTTACCTTGCCATAACGCTAATGCTAGCGTGGGTGGATGTTGCATTGGCTCAGGTAATTTACATCTTCTTATTCTACAACAGAAGCTGCAGATAATGGAGGTCGATACATCACCAACATTCTACTTCCAACTTTCTTCTCCAACATTTTTTCTTTCAACTTCCTTCTCCATCCTGCCCATACTCGTACTTGACTTGAACTTCAAGGCACGTATGTACTGGGCAGCTTTCCTGCAGATCAGCTGCCCGCTCTTCTCCTACCCTGGCCCTTCAAGACGCGTCTCGGCCTATACCTTGACGCGACTGCTTCTTCACCCTCTCACGCTCGTTGCGAGTCTTTCGTTTCTGCTGGGCTGACTTGGCATCGGACCAAAGTTGGAACACAAGACTTGCTGGTGCGGTCTACCAGACCGGACCTACCACCCTCTTTCCAATCTTTCCAATCGGTGCTGGCAATGTTGGTGTGGACCTGATTATGTCTTCAGGTTTGATTCCCTCGTTGCAACTTTGTTCGAATATCCCTGCCCTTGTTGAGTATTACCTTCCCACGAGGTTGTTTCAAATATTCCTCGTGTCATCGGGGTTGTTCATCTCGTCGCAGGCCTGCCAAGACCTATGATTCATTTCGTTACGAGGCTTGAAGGCCCAATGAAGGGAACCATCCATCATGGTCAACCAGCTAAAGCGCAAGCGGATCGGAAGCCTGGTGGCGCCCACCAAGCGTCTTCCTGACAGGGGTGAGTAAGGGAATGATCACCTAGGACAGCTTACCCGCGCAGTCACCCAAGCAGGACCGGCCGGAAGAACGGCTTCGATGGTCAACGAATTAGCAGGTACGGAGAAAGCCTTGGTCGCCACTCAGCCGGAAACCGCTGGAACGGTCTTGGTAGGCAGCGGCCCGGAGGAAACAGAGAATGAAGATGACGTCGAGAAAGCTGCCAGTAGTTACAGCGACACAGAATATGTTCTGCAGATCTTGGACATCCCGACTGCCCCACACGACCACTATGGCTGCCTTAAAGGCATGCAGGAAGAACATAGAGGAATCAGAAGCTTTGCTGTGAGAGTAAAAGGAAAAAGCAGATTCCGACTAGCGATCCAGAGGATGTACGAAGGCTGGAGCGCCTTACCCCCTACCTCAACTTCCTGGAGTTGAGGCTGGAGATGAATCATCGTATCTTCAAGGAGTCAAAGGTGGCTGCGAGTCTGGCGCTCATGAACACGCCTGGCTTCCACTTCCCGGCCAATGTCGCCGAGCATGCAGCCAGACTGGTTGCTAAGTGGGAGGACCAGGACTGGAGCGAAGATATAACCGAATCTGAAGACCAGCCCGTGGCCCAACAGCAAGCATCGAATGCTGCGTCTAATAACGCCAATGAGGAGGCGCCCGCTGTGCAGTTTAGTGTTCCCAGCGCACGTGACCCATTGTTTGGCACGACCGGAATCATGCACGGAGTTATCTTGACCAGAAACCACGCTGGCCGGAGGGTTTACATGTTGAAACCCAGGCTGCTCCACCAGTCAAGCAAAGAATTCGGCCACAATGGCCTGTCGGTTGGCCAGTGGTTCCCCATGCGCCTGGCCGCTCTCCACCACGGCGCCCACAGGGCCAGCCAGGCCGGCATCTACGGAAGCCAGAAGACCGGCGCTTTCTCCATCGTGGCCGGCAACTCGACCTACCACGAGTTCGACCAGGACACAGGAGACACCCTCTATTACTCGGCTCCGCGGGCCCACGAGAACAAGGACCCGAACCAGGTCGCGCCGGCTAGCAGCGGCAGCCTGGCCCTTCGAAGCTCTTCCAGCTCCAGGAACCCGGTCCGCGTCCTGAGGGCGGCTGGGGGTGGCTCCAACAAATGGCTACCCCGGTGCGGCCTCAGGTATGATGGCTTGTACCGCGTCGACACCGTCCGCGAGAAGAAGAACGCGAGCGGTGAGTTACTTCCCTCTAGCTGAATTGCGGCGCGACCGATTAACTGACGATAATCCTTCTAGGCGGACTCTACGAGCAGTTTAAGCTCGTCCGTCTCGGGCCTAACATAAACGGCTAGGAGAGCCTGTAAGAAATCGCCAGAAACTCGCTAAGTGCGGCGCAGGCCGCTGCGTACAGAAACTTTATGGATCACAATTAGAAGGAACCAAGATGGGATTACAAATTATGCGAACGGATGCGAACGGATTTAATGTCGAACAACTGAATTGCGTTAATGCGCGATAGCTCGCTCGTTTGTGACGGGGCGATCTCGTCGTTAATAGTCGATGTAGGCGGCAAGCTTTTGTCGAAAGGGGGGTTTGGTGCGCCATGATACGCTAAGCTCGTTTTGGTAACGATGATAAAGGCAAAATCCTTTATTGTAACGACATACTACCAGACCTAGGGGCTTGTCGCGGTCTTTCTTGGCCGGTATTCTCATGCTGGCACGTGATGTGGCTCACTCTCTGTGATGCCGTTTTCATATGTTGAAGATAGCCGTTCCACGCCCAGGAACCAACCCGAAGAAGCTCTGGAAATGGGCAGCGAAGACTGCTTGGAACTGCCAACCGCCAGCCACAGCCGCATACATCGAGGTCATCAAAATGCTCAAGATCGTCCTTGCCGAAGGACAGAAGACCAATTGGGCTGACGGCAAGCCACTAACGGTAGCGCCACCCGACCTGAACGCTCTGCGGGTCCGTCCGTCTGGGCAAGAATTGGCTTAAAGAGATTCATGTCTTGGAACACACCCAGGCCAAGGTCGATGAGACAGGCAACACAGACTCTGTTATCAACTCGTTGTGCTACCTAGGGCACGAGGAGGCAGAAGGCGACGTACTTGATATGGCAACTCCTTTGGGGGAGTTGTCTATGACTACCTGAGGTAGAATGGCGGATGCTCACCTAAGCATCGCAAAAGACATAACCAACCACAAAGCTTCAAAACGCTTCAAAAGATAACCTATTCCAAATAAATGCCAAAAAGTAGCTCCCCTTTCAAGATGTTCGCCAACGATACAATACCAATGTTCACGTGGGAAACATAGAGCAGATGAGGGTAATTCGAGTCTTGTATTTGACTTTATATTCATCAAAAGTGGTGGTATCATCCATGATCGTAGCCTCCCAAGTATGGCTCCATCATCATTTAATATACACCTTGTCCGCCGTCTATGTGCGCCCATGAAACCCCTGATGCCCGGGACCCAATGCAGATGTCATCGCCGTGCCCATCATCTAGACTCGGTGGTATGTAAAAACAAGCCGCTTCTGCTGAGCAGTTTGTGCAAAAAGTCTAACATAAAACTTCTATTCTGCCCATCCAGTTCCCACCGGGAGCTGAGCTCCTCATACACGTCCAGGAGGCGATCCTGGGACCTCGTACAGTGGGCAAAAGACCGAAGAATCCACATGGCCATCCATGTGCTAATATACAAGCCGTCCGTGCCGGCGTCGTGGGCGTCGAGAAAGGCATTCCAGACGCTGTCGAGTCGCTGTACGCTCCAGTCCGATCCATCGCTGCCGTGCCGGGCAAACGATTTAAAAAGGGCGAGAAACACGCTGCCGTGAAGCGGGACTCGGAAGAACTTCATTTCGTCCAGGAACTGAGCGACTCGGGACATCCCCAAGTCTGACACCGAAGTGGTTTACGAGAATGCGATATGTATACAGGTCGGGCGTTGTCAGACTCGTGCTCTGAAAACCCGGCTGCATGCCTGGATGCCTTCGTGCAAGACGCGCAAACATCAAGAATACCTTGGTCATCTTCTTCTGCAATGTGTAGTCGCGTTCGGGGATGATCTTGGACCTTCTATCGGTCGCCTTCATATTGTCGTATAGCTGCTCAGCTGAAGCCTCTTCACCAGACCTCAACAGGCCGACCAGGACACAGTTGAGGACTGTCGTATCAATGATCTCACTTGAGTTGACCATCTCTCGGTAAGCTGCCCTTACGCCACCTGCATCCATCTTGAGACCGAAGAAGTGAATGAGACTGACATGGTGGAATCGGTTGAAATGGAAGCCACGTGAGTTCATCTCCTGGTAGATCATCTCGGCGAGCGCAAATTTCCCGGCCTTGGATGCGACGTCGAAAAGAATATTGAATGTAGCTTCGTTGCCCTTGACGCCAATGTCCTGTTCCATCTCCCGCCACAGATGCAGTGCTGCCTCCGCTTCCACGTCGGTGGACGTGCCCACATAACGACTCGCAAACGACAAGGCCGTATTCCACTCAGCCCTCGACAGCGCGAATCCGCTGGCTTTGGTATCGGCTACGACGGCAAAGTAACGCAGCATGGCCTTGGGACTTTTGCGTTCCGTAGTTCCCAAGGCTGCGAATAGGGAGTGACGCAGACGCGCAGAAAGATATGGTATCCGATGCCCAGGCAGTAGCATGTAAATATCATATATCGTCTCTAAATCCACGCTATGCGGCCGTAATAACTTCGAGTAGACAGCTGCCCTCAACTTTGCTACTACCTCCAAATCCTCTTGGCTCCCCCGTTCCACCTCCTCAGGTGCAGGCGCCACCAGCTCATGGGGGCGCTCGGAGACATTGAGAGTCGTATCCTGAGGCGGAGCATATTTCCGCATGTACGGATCTTTCAAGAACTCCAAGCGCTCCTCTACGCTGATATCGTCGTAGTAGTCGAGAAAACCAAGCAGCTCTTCCTTGGAAATATGCGGGTCTGGATGGGCTGGGAAAGGAACGGCACTCGGAGCTTTGGCGGGGGCTTGAATTTCGACTTCTTCCAAGGCAGCGGAGGAACATGTGTGGTTCCATTTTTTGCTCGCAAGGGGGGTAAGAAGTGAAATAGGATGGGTTTAACGGTCGTCGGCCAGCACGGCTCGTCACAGTGGAATATAGCGAAGAGCACAGTTTTCTCTCCTGGCTCTGAATTGGCTTGCCGCTTTGCTGCAAAAAGAGTCGTGGGCTGGGGGCATTTTGCCACAACCGGAGCGCGACTGGGACGGCATGTGTAGCAACCGTTGATCCGAAGCCACCACTATCTTGACTTATTGCGGCGATTGTCGTGATGCGATCCGATGCTGATACAGAGCTTTGACGGCAGGGTCGCGGTCGACTGCAAAGTATCGCGCCGTATATCGACCCGTCAATTCGACCGGAGATTTTCATGAGCTGTCCAGCATGGTCCCGTCATCACAGCTCTTAGGAACGCAGCGACATTAGCCGGAGCTGTGAGACGTCGCAAGATCGGTAGAAGAGAGAGGGGTATGACGGTATGGAGAGAGGTCCAGGGCGCAAGGAGGAGGTAGATTCGCCTCGGAGCTTGAAGTCGCAACTTTTTTCCAGAGAAGCTCTCGATCTAGGAGGACACGGGCCCGGCAGGCCGGGGGTTAGGCTAAGATCCATTTGAATACTGGTGGTGCAGTTCTTCAATTATCGATAAGGAACCAATTGAAATCGCGGGCGCTGTTAGATGCACCTACGGGCCTGATCCACCTGAATTTTCCATTGGCGGTTCCGGAAGATTGCTGCCACCGAACAAGCTCTCAATTTCGAGCTGCTGTCCATGTCCAGAGCTTCGTGAAGGCACCAATTCAGACCACCTCGGCGAAGAAAGAGCCTCAGTAGCCCTTTCTCCACGTCGACGCATTTCGTTGGCCCCTCCGCACCCTTCTGTCGCAACCGACTGAGCGCCTCCTCAGCCTCCAATTGCGACCATGGTCCGCGGACCTGTGCAGCGCCAGGTCCGGCCGGCGCGCGTATACCAGACCGTCACGACACTGATGGAGCACCGCCTCCAGCCCCGCCTCGCCGTCCAGCAGCCCGTGTGGTACAAGGTCATCGAGTCCATACCGCCCTCGGAGATCCTCACGCGGCCCTTCCCGCCGCAGCACAAACAGCCGAACCCCCGGGCGCGGAAGGCGAGCCGCCTATTCCAGCCGCAGAAGCTGGTATACAAGGAGGACGACCTGCGCAAGAAGTTCTACACAGACCACCCCTGGGAGCTGGCGCGGCCGCGCATGATCATCGAGATGGACGGCAAGGACGCCCTCCACTACGACTGGAGCAAGGGTCTGAGGCAGCCTGGCATGCCGCTGAGCGGCGAATGGTAAGTTACGGGTCCCAAAGGGAGGGTATCGCATGTATGAGGGCACTCGGGTCTAATTGGTTGTGTGTGTTTTACAGTGTTGTCCAGCGCCAGATGTGGCTGATGGAGAACGTCCCGGGCATCTCGGAAGACACAGCCTACGACGAGGTACGAAAGGAGTTCTACAAGCTGCGCCAGGAAGAGGACATCGAGCGCAGAATTGCCCAGGAGGAGGCCCGCATGGTCGGCGCGTACTTCGGCCAGACCTTCCAGCAGGTCGGTATGAAACTGGAGGACCAGCAGTTCGAGCGGTGGAAGAGATGGGCCACCAGGGAGATCGACAAGATCCAGGGAGAGCAGACCTCTGCGTACAGCTCGTTCGACGCGGAATATCCGGAAGCGGCAGATCTGGATGTGGACTCGTTGCGAGAAGACTTGGAATCCACGGCCAATATGCCTCCTGTTTGAAACTAGAATAAATTGTAGTTTATGTAATATACATGAACAAGCATTAAAAATATACAAAGCCCCCTTATTTCGTGCACGCCTCTCTTAGGATTTGCCGTCCAGAGGCTGTTCTTCCAAGTCGAACGCCACAATAGCAAAGCCGCCAGTAAATTATATACGATAGCCTCTTTGTGACACTGATCGTAATGCCTACCCGACATGGCCTAACTAGCAAATCACTTTGAGCCTGGGCAACGACCTCTAAGACAGGGGTTAAAGAGTATTGCCAGTTACCCCTTAATCGCGAAAGCGCTGCTTTTGCCATATTACACTGTACGGATCATTGGTCATTTAGTGTCATTAGCATACTATTTATTCCACTGGCTGTTGGTTTGGATCCTTTGACAAACGTTTCAGCTATCAAGAAAAGCATGTGATCGCTGGGCTACTAATGAAAACTCAGAATATCTGCTCGTGTAATCCCAAATACCATCAACGCCTTGCGTACCATCTAATGAATTCCAGAAGAGCCTGGGAACAGTTTGCCACCAGGATCGCTGAGTTCTCGGGCTGTGAGCATCTCTTCCACCCTGAGGTCATACGTCTCGCCAACCGCCGTATGTTGGACGACAATGTCGGTAGCGATGCCCGTGTAGTAAAATAGCTTGCCAGTCAAGCTCAAAGTCTTAACGCGAGCAATGCTTTCGATGAAGAGAACCTTGCAAGAGTTGGCAGGGAGGCACCAGAGCAGCTTCATCAGCCATGCCACACCTGCAATGATAAGACCAGTGCCGGGACCATTGGTAACAATGACTTGGGGATAGCCCTTTCCAGGCATATGGTCGCTCCCGGGTTCTTTGATGCTGCTTTGCGCTCCCCGATATGGGTATCCTTGGTTTAGGACCTTGTAGATATCGTATGCGCATTGGATAGCGCTGACGGGAACAGTAGCCCAGTGCTGATGAACTCTACGGGCCCGACGAATGGGGACAATTTCATAGCCACTAACCAAGGATTTGCCCGACTTCCTCTTAGCTTCCCAGTCACAAATCTTTTGGCGAGATGTCTCATCACCGTGGCAAATAACCCAAATCCGGTGGATATTGTCAGTAGGCGGGCTGTTGGTGAGCATTTGGAGAAGCTCTCCAGTGTGTCCACCTGATCCAGCGAAGTAAAGGCGGAAATCATTCTCGATATGGCATTCAGTCCCAGGAGGTTGGCTACCGCCAACAACTAGAGACTTGTGTCGAAGCTTTTTCGGCAATTAGCAAGAGCCGGGATTATAGGAGTAATAGGCAGCCTACCGTGAAGAAATAGAGGGCCATAATCAGAAATCGCAAACCGAAAGGGCATGCCTTCACAAGGGGGGAAAAGCCCTGAGTGGAAGTGTATGCGAATAGAGCATGCTTCGCCTCATCATTAGATTGATTTACAGAATTCGAGGGCCGGAAAAACGTACCAGGAGAAACCAAAGAACCAAAACAGAGGCCAAAGGGATCGATAGACCAATGCGACTAAGAGGAGCGTGACTTCTGGCCTCCAAATTGGATAGTTTCGAGGAGACGTATATCTATTTAGCACCGATATATGCGTCAACCTTTGATCAAGCCAAGCGACCATGCTTTCTCTTTTTCTTAATCAACTTACCAAGAAGACCATGAAGAAGGCACCGGAGGTGTGGGCCACAGTGTCGGTGCCCAAGTATAGTGCAGCAATGGCCGTAAGATGAAGCATTACATGGTAAATCAATACCAAGAATGAGAGGTATGGCTCAATGCTTTCGCCATCGGCCCGTTCCGTACTGGCGGGGGTAGAATTCATAGCATCGTTAAGATTTCCTTCTTCGGTATCGGGTGCAGAGGGCTCAGCAGAAGGTCGAGACTGCGATGATTGGTTGTTGTGTCTTAGTCGAAGTCCATTTTCTTCTTTCTCGACTGGAGCGCTGGCGGTAGAAGCTGATTGTACCGCATCGGAGCTACCCCCTGACGGCAAAGGTATATGATCTACCATGATAAGTTCAGGGGATCAACTAAGAAGAGACTCTTCCCACTTTGTTCCTAATGTCCGACTGGCTTGGCCTCTGCTACAAGGCAACAGGGCTATCAGGCCAGTTTCAGACAGCCAGGCCGAATTCGTTGTGTTCATCCAACAATCGAAACAACACCAGCTTAGTAAGCATCTGCCTTGTTGGGGCAGCAAGATGCACAGAAGCGCCAGTCACATATCTATACCTCTGTTAGCTAGTGTTCACATAGTTATGATAGACCCAAGCAGCTTTTTTTTACGACATGTAATTGCTATGGCTGCATTCAATCTGAGCTGTATGGCTGTCAAATACGCCGTGTAAGAGGGCAGGCGGCTTTCTTTGACCACAGACGATATAGTGCAGGAAACATTGGGGTGACTAGTGCAAAGTGCAACATCAGTTGCACTTACACGTCGGGTCCCAAAGATGAAGGGAACGCATGCATATCAGAAGTGACTTGTAACAAGAAACCCACTTACATTTCTGAGCTGGCAACCAAAGCGATGGAGTCCAATGCGAAACTAATCGTAACGATGTGTGTTGAAATGCATCCAAGTCTTTCAAGAGCATGATCGTGAAGCTGGATGTTATGTTGCCAAGATGATGGAAGCTGTTGAGCTTGATCCTTGAAAACAGGCGAATAGTAGTACGCCCTGCCAGCACTCGAGCTTGCCGCTGAAAGACCCATGAAGTGAGGGTCAGCCGCAGTTTCCTATTCACATTAGCGCAGCGGATGTTTAGGTAGCCGCCAATAGCCGGTGAAACATCGGAAGCGTGTTGAATGGCGGCTGCCGATAAATTTATAGGTTATGCACTAGTCTCCAAGTGAATGCAACTCCAAAATCCATTGATCAATGTTGACTTTTTGGTTGTTTACCTACTTACTGAACCTCCATCCTGGTGCCTGCTGTCGTGTTGTACCTTTGATGTTAGTTTGACGTATTGATGTATGTAAGCATATAGGGCACCTGTTCCTTCCGGTCTGGCTTGATCTAGGTAGTTTTGTCTGGTGGTCTTTGTGACGTCTTGCCATCTCGTCACGTAAAACCAGGCAGCCCAGCCTTGCATTATCTCCCTCCTGCCTCATCAGGTAGCTAGGCCTCGAAAGACCCAATAACCTAGATTTCCCCCTAGGGCGGCTGTGGCTTGCGGCCGGCTTTCCCAAGTGTCGCCTTCCCTTGAAAAGTTGCGTAATTGCACATGGAAGAGAGACATTGGAACCTGAATATTTCGACAAGCAACTCTGATGACTGATCCCACCTCCATCTCGGGACAGTCACCTTGATTGGAGCTTCACATCATGTCATCGCTCCGGTCAAGGAAGCTCCTCAGCTGCTTCTATTGCGGCAAGAGATCCAACCTGCGCTTCGATGGCCGCCAATCTTTTCTCTGTTCCCATTGCGAGGCCACCAATTGGTTAGATGAGGTGTGTAGAACGCGCGAGTAACGTTCCGTCAACCAGACACATGATTGCTGATCAAAATTCCGGTATTCTAGCATGGAGACATCACAGATCCGCCGACCTCGACTCCCCTGGATGCTGCTCCAGCTGTCGCGCCCCAATATGCCGTGTCGTTCAATTCGAGACTTCCATCGGCACAACCCGCCGCGTCCCCGGACGGCTCAGGCATGGACTCCATCTTCTGCGCGACTTGCTTGAAGAACCAGCATATCTACACCGAAGCCCTACGCCAGTTCGAGCTCCCCGAAGACCAGAACGATCCCGAGTACCACGACAGAATACAAGCTTTCCGCAAG
Source organism: Apiospora phragmitis (assembly GCF_038363925.1). Classification (NCBI taxonomy): domain Eukaryota; kingdom Fungi; phylum Ascomycota; class Sordariomycetes; order Amphisphaeriales; family Apiosporaceae; genus Apiospora; species Apiospora phragmitis. The sequence continues at coordinate 2,598,806 of NW_027117400.1, read as the reverse complement.
TGGAGAGCCGATCTTGAGCAGAGATACCCGCAAGTATGCGCCACGTGCGAACCCAAGGTGCAGCATCAGCTCAACAAGGCCAGCTACACTGCGAAGACCGACCACCTTAGACGCGTGATGGATCGGACGAGAGCCAGGCGGCGCGAGGTCAAGCAGCGCGGTGTACTAGACGTGCTGGACTCCGCCGGGAAACTGGCATGGAATTCCGCCTTTGCCCTGGAATTTTGCTGGCACGCCTCTGTACTTTGCGCACTTTTCGTCGAAGACGACGAGATTGCTAATACCACGCACTGGCTCATTGCCCCTTTACGGAATACCTGTTACTACGCTTTGATGTTCTCGCCGGACGCCGACCGGTTCATAAGATGGTCTATCAGCCTAGGCCTCGCCTCCTTTGCATGGAACCCAAGGTTCAAACAGACCATTCGAGGATTCACTTCACATATCTTAGGCGTTGGCCAGTGGTACACATACCAGCTCGTTATTCTCTTCATACGACTTACCTGCCTCTTCGTCTCCCAGTATAACGATTCGAAGGGTATCCCGGCAGCATCGCAACTAGGGGCGCATCTTGTGATAGCGGTTTTGATGTTCTATGTAAGTGCACTGTTGGTATATCATTTTCGCACCACTGTACTGACATGTAGCAGGTCTATACAATTTCTGGACGGGTTATTCGTTTTGACACCACGCCCCTCTTCGGGGCAAACAAACCAGTCAACCTGGTTCCAGCAGATGAGCCGAAGCCTCCGCCCTCGACCAGGCGTGACGATCTGGGGAGTATCTTGGACGAAATTCTGGAAAGTCCTTCCAGACCCAACAAGGCCCGCCGAGAACATCCTAACTTGAGTTCACCCCTTCGCCATTCGATGAGCGCAGGTCAACCACAACAGCCGCCGCAGGGGTCGTTTGAGTTACACCCTCGTCGAGTTCAGCCTATGTCTGGGTCCGGTTCCCTGCGGCTCTCTGACGAGTCTTCTCAAAGGCAGTCTGAGCCTCCAGCGGATCAGTATGGCGATGAAATGGACTGGGCGCCTTCTGGATCGCAGCATCGAGCATTCAGCACTCATAATCCTTTCAAGGTCAAGAATCCCAACCCACGGTTTAGTGATGCGCCGATAGAGGACAAGCCAGGTCCGTTCTGGTATAAAATCCCTCCGGCGCCGACTACTCCTGCGCAGCGTGTGCGCAATCCTCCTATGAAGCCAATCATCCGGGATTGCCCTAAGGATGTCCCGGAGAACTTTTTCTCGACCAAGCGCAGTGGTCCTGTTAATATCGGAAGCCCAGCGCGGAACTTGGAGCAAAACAACATGGTCTTTAAAGAGTCGAGTTTCTATGCTCCTCAGGCCAAAGACGAAGCTACGGAGGGTCTATCTAGGATGATGGATTCGTTCAGTCTGAGTCCAGAACCAGAGAGCCGTAGAGCCAGGGCAACCAGAACCAAGGCAGGTGTCTTTGGACCACCCAGCCAGCTATCCCATGGGCCGCTCAACAATAGCAGGGTGCGCATGGCGGAGCTAATCATACTCTTTGGTGCTCTATGGGCTTGGATAACAGCCCTAGAATCACGAGGGGAGTACGCCCCTACCCTGGCTCTTGGGTCCATCATCATCAACCTTGCGATGTCGGTGCGGCTTGCCGTTGACCTTGCAGAGTCGCAGATCCAGCAGGGCAAAACACAAGCACTTCTGCGCTTTTCTTGCGTGAATCTTGCAGCGTTGCAGATTTTGGCGGCAATCGTCCTGTTATGGAGGCTCTATATGGATAGCAGCACTACTGTCATGCATGGTGCCTATGGCAGCACTTTGATTGGGCTGACAATCATACATCACGTTTGGCATGTCTTTTGTTAGGCATTTTGGGAGACTACTCTTTGCTATAGAGACTACAGGTAGTGGGAAATGGTAGATTTTCTGTCCTTCACGGCCCATGTCCTTAGGATCTGTTATATTGGCTCTCGGTTCAGCAACGTCAGGGGTGGCATCGGGGTTATGCATGGCATGGAGTTGGGAATGGAATCATTTGGAGTTTCTAGGAAAGTTGGCTTTCGCAATACCCGGCGCATTCAGGAGGCAAATTTGATCGAATTCGCATCCCAAAATTCTAGGAACTAGTAGTCATCTAACACTGTGAATCGAAAGAACAGTTGTTCTACACCGCTGTATACTGTGCAGGGAGACATTCATGGTCGAAGAGTTGTCATTGACCACCAATCATTAGCACCATTCTTCGGTTTCGCCGTTCGCGTTGCTTTTGTAAATGTCAGCAAGCGGTGACCTAGGTCAACTGCTCATGTACAGTGCGGATACAGTAGATCCGTCTTGGATATACTAGACCCGGAGAACAAACGGAAACCGACGTGGATAGAGTATGCTTTTCGATGACGGGTAGATAAAAGCACTAGGCAGCTTTTATACACGTTGGAACAAGCCCGGTCTTACTCTAATGAGCTACAGATGTATGCATAACTGCCCAACTTGGCTTTATTTACGCGTCCCAAAAAGGCATGTCTCGTGAAACGGCGTAAACAGTCGCCCGTTGGGGTCTTTGCGCGTAGATCGGTCCCGGATAACTCTCGTGAACCACGATCAATAGCGCAGAGGGTCGGGCGACTGTCACGCCACCGATGCTGCCACCGACAGAGTGGTAATCTCATTCCATGTGGTTTTTTGTTTCTACCCCGTATCAACTAGGTCATAAGCATGTGCATCAAGCTTCCATCAGTCAACCCAGCTGGGTAGGATTTTGCGGGCAGGTGGACAGAAACAAACCGGGGTCCGCTCCAACAAGTCGGAGGTGCCCTACGAGGGGATACATATGTACTACGAAGACGCTCCGTACTTGCGAGGCTGCAATTCACGACGTCGCCGGTATACATCGCCGGGAACTAATAGCCGGGTGACCTAGGCTTAGCATAGGTAGAGTCAGAGTTAAGAGTTAGGGCTGTCTATTTGGATATTCCAATCGATTCGTTAATTCGTCAACCCGGTATCGTCGAATCGATTGCCGATAAAATCTTCCAATCTAACCGCATTCGAGACTATGCACTTTCTCGGCAGTCCGCCTTTTGCCACGGATTCTGATCGGGGTCTGAACTTTGCTGGTGCATTGCCCGTCCCTGATAGTAAAAGTAGCGCCACTCTCGGCCGATCTTCCATTGCTTGTACTCAATTTCTTCTAGTAAATGAACCCCTAAAAATCCTGTCCTAGGCCGTCTAGTGGTTACTTGTATTATTATTTATTATCCTGGTTGCTGCTCGTTGGAATTCTTCAGATTGTTACACTTCTGCTTTCACTGCCTGCCACTTATGCGCTCGCTCTTTTCGCATTACTTGGTACAGCATCCACTATCCTTCTAAGGATCAATACTGCAACAACTTTCCTTTACCTAGCTGCTTCCATCTGAAAACAGCCATTCCGACCAATCCGAAAACCTCGGGGTTTTCTATTGACACCACAATTGCCGCCCCCTTTCCGAGCTGCAGCTGAAACTCTCTACCGTCTCCGCGACAATGCCTGCACGCACGCTTCCTACGTTCACGCAGGCCGAAGTCGACTCGCACAACACCTCCAAGTCCCTCTATGTCACCGTCGGGCGCAATGTCTACGATCTGACCGACTTCCTCAGTCCCATCCCGGCGGTCCCGAGTATATCCTGGACTATGCCGGTAAAGATGTCGGTGACATCCTCAAGGACGAAGACTCCCACGTGCACTCCGACTCGGCGTACGAGGTCCTCGAGGAATCGCTTGTTGGCTTTCTGGTCAAGGAAAAGCTCGCAACTAGCGACGAGACCCAAAACGCCGGCGACGAGCAGATCAACGAGAAGGTTAATCCATATGTACACCCGCGCACAGGTATGAGCTGCGAGGAGGATCTAAGCAAGGAGACCGATTTGAGCGCCGACTACAAGACGCACAAGTTCCTGGACCTGAACAAGCCTCTGCTGATGCAGGTATGGAATGGAGGCTTCAGCAAGGAGTTCTACCTGGATCAAGTTCACCGCCCGAGACATTATAAGGGGCGGCGCGAGTGCGCCCTTGTTTGGCAACTTCCTGGAACCTATTAGTTTGACGCCGTGGTGGGTTGTGCCTACTATTTGGCTTCCGCCTGTGCTCTATGGTACCTACATCTCGAGAGAGGGTCTCAGCGGCTGGGAGCAAGTTGCCGCGTACTGGTGCCTTGGGCTCTTCCTCTGGACCATAGTCGAGTACATTCTTCACCGTTTCCTCTTTCATCTGGACCAGTAAGTTGCCCCATCATCCATGTGGTCGATCGAGTTGGTTGCTAACGAACGATCTGTAGCTACCTTCCTGACAACCGAGTTGGCTTAACGCTGCATTTCCTTCTCCACGGAGTCCACCACTATTTGCCTATGGATAAATACCGCCTTGTCATGCCACCGACTCTCTTCGCGGCTCTGGCAACACCTTTCTACAAGCTAGCTCACACTGTGTTCTACTGGAACTGGCACGTGGCGACTGCTGTGTTCAGCGGCGGCATCTTCGGTTACATCTGCTACGACTGCACCCACTACTTCTTGCACCACCAGAACCTCCCGTACTACTACAAGCAGCTGAAGAAGCACCATCTTGCCCACCACTTCTTGGACTACGAGAACGGTTTCGGCGTGAGCAGCCGCATCTGGGACAAGGTGTTCGGAACCGAGATCCCGATGTCAGTCAAGACGACGTAAAATGAGCAAATAGCAGATGAGACGAAGTTGATGAGTATAACATATTCCCCCTGTACATATTAGGCTTTTCAGGGCTTCAGGATGGATAAACAAGACAGGCCCCTAAGGGCATTGTGGTGGTGGCGTTGGGGAGTCTCTCACACTTCACTTCGCGAAGCACATAAGGCCTTAGCAATGATGGTGTACATCGCTGCACCACTGAGTAATACATTAATGGCATACTCCAACCATAATTTCTCTAAGCATATGTGATGGGCAGTACTACTTGTGGCCCAGTGTGAGAGCCTGACACTACATATGTCGTATAAATCATGCATCCTGAAATTGACATCTCCATTTAAATGTTGAATTGCTACATATGCAGAGATGAGTAAGCCGGTTAATGCAATTTGAGCCGAGGAACAACCGTGCTCATATCGGCTCCACCGAAGGATCTTCGTGAGGGACCACCCACTTTCAACCTCAGCCTTTCCGCCTGTCTGAGGGTTCTTTCTTCCAGCCGCAGTTTAATCAACCATCTCCGACTGCTACCAGACTCACAGCAGATAACCTAGGCATCCATCGTCCTTGGCTGTCCGATCCGTCCGTTGCTCACTAGCTACCACTTTGCATCCCATCGAGCGACACTCGTGAACGCACGCTTCTTCTGTAACAAATATTCTGTTTGAAGCAGTCGCGAACCTGAATCCTCTTGCCTCAAACTATTCAGTGAGATAGACACCACTCGAAGATGGCCACTCTCGATGTTGAGGCGTTGCTTGATGCAACTGCCACCAACAACAATGATGACAAGGGTACCAAGATGACTGAAGCCGACGAGAGACCGAGATCCCAGCACAGCGATCGCCGCGACGGAGAGCGCGGCAGTGGCAGAGCAGGCAGCAGAGACCGCGACCACGATCGCAAGAGGCGTGACCGCAGCGGCGACCGCAGCCGCCGAGACCGCGACGACAAAGACAGAGAAGCTACACCCCGTAGCGATACAGGTAGCCACAAGAGTAGGCGTAGAAGCCGGAGCCGTGATGATGGCCGACACTCACGACGTCACAGAGGAGATGGCGACTACTACCGCGGTGGCCGCGGCGTCGGCCGTGACCGCTCTCGCTCTCGCTCCCGCTCTCCTTACCGCCACTACCGCCCCAGAGACGACCACCGCCGCGACCGCGACAGCTACCACCGAGGCGGCAGGGATGACGATCGACACCGTGGCGGACGTACTCCCAAGCCAGATGGCGCTCCACAGCTAACTGAGGATGAGCGTGACCGCAGGACCGTCTTCGTCCAGCAGCTAGCTGCCCGTCTCCGTACGAGAGAGCTCAAGGAATTCTTCGAGAAGGTTGGCCCAGTCAACGAAGCTCAGATCGTCAAGGATCGTATTAGCGGCAGATCCAAGGGGTACGCAAAACCTGCCACATTTTCCTGACTTTAGACACGATTGCTAACACTTTCCGCGCAGAGTCGGTTACGTTGAATTCAAAGCCGAAGATACCGTCACTGCTGCTCTTCAACTCACAGGTCAGAAACTGCTAGGTATCCCGGTCATTGTCCAACTCACCGAAGCCGAGAAGAACCGCCAAGTACGCACCACTGACAGTTCGGGCAACACCAATTCGATTCCCTTCCACCGGTTGTATGTCGGCAACATCCACTTCAGCATTACGGAACAAGACTTGCAGAACGTGTTCGAGCCTTTCGGCGAGCTCGAGTTCGTCCAGCTTCAGAAGGACGATAACGGACGGAGTCGTGGCTATGGCTTTGTACAGTATGTTTTACCTGCATTCCTTTTCAACCTTATCTCGGTTACTAACCACCGCATAGGTTCCGCGAAGCAGACCAGGCGCGAGAGGCGCTTGAGAAAATGAATGGGTTTGATCTTGCGGGTCGCCCGATCCGTGTCGGTCTTGGAAACGATAAGTTTACCCCCGAGTCAACTGCCAATCTTCTGCAGAGATTCCAGGGTCAGAACCAACCATTCCAGGGTTCCGCATTCTCCGGTGCTGGCGGACGAGGTTCCCAAGCGGCCGGCTTCGATCGAGCTGGAGCTCGAGACAACGACAAGGCCACGGGTGCCAGCGCTCTGGACGACACCGATGTTGGTGGCGTCAACTTCAATAACTACAGCCGTGACGCCTTAATGCGTAAGCTTGCCAGAACCGATGAAGCTCCTAACGGTGGTCGCGATGAGAGACAGATTTTGAAGCCCAAAACGGAGACCAAGCCTCTCCCCGTCAACGTCAATATGGCTAGCCGTTGTGTTGTTCTGCACAACATGTTTGATCCTACTGAGTAAGTCATTCCCCGGCGGTGGCCCATTAATCATACATTTGCTAACAACTGTCTCCAGGGAAGAAGGTGAAGCTTGGGTCAAGGAACTTGAGGATGACGTTCGACAGGAAGCCACGGATAAATATGGCAATGTTGTCCATATTTCGTTAGATCCCAACTCCCAAGGCGACATTTACCTGAAGTTCGACAAGGTCCAAGGTGGTGAGAACGCAATCAAGGGTTTGAACGGCCGGTACTTTGGCGGACGCATGATCAGCGCCGCCCCTGTTGTGGATGCCGTCTACAGCAGTTTGTTTTCACGCACCAAGGCTATCTGAAATACTAATACTGTGGCCTGACAACACTTTCTCTAGGATCCTTCGATGGTAAGTTAGATAATACATACAGTTCCATACCTCGATCGACTTTCAGTGACCCGATGCTAAATGTACCCTCAGATTCACCTCAGCAACCCAACTGCACGATAAGCAACCGAAATATCATCTTCAGCGTAGTCATCCTGGCTGACAGCGAATTGAGCTCACGTATTCATGGTTCGGCGTTCGACTGGTTTCCTCCCTATCTCCCACGGATAACATGGCCGTGGGTCTTCACACTGATTTCGACAGCAGAAATAATAAACGAGCGCATCTTAGCGGCCCTGCTCGCGGTACTGTGCTCGAGCTCACGTCCACCGCCTGCATTTGAAGCTCATGCCAATCGAGACCCAACAGCTCGGCGCCGCCAGGGATCGCTTAGTAATAGATTTAGCATGCAATTTTTTTCCATCTTCAACTGTATCCTCAAGCTTAGTGAATCAACCGCGTGATCCAACTGCAACAAGGGGCTGGCGATAAGGGTCGTATGAGGCTCAGAGATTCAACCCCTTACGCTGTCTTATTTGTGTAACATGTGGCTAATCCATCTCGCAGGACCACTGCAACGAATATTTATGTTTTGGTGCTCTCCGGCCGAGGTGATACAAGAGGTTAGCTTGGTGTCTCTTTACCTGTCCCCTCATAGCTGAGTACACTAGGCGAAGGAGAGTGTATAAATCGGTTGTCGTACTGGGACCAAAACTCCACGGTCAACTCGATAGCTGTCATAAGCTTTTGGCACCTCTCTCGAACCAGTCAGCCTTGGACCGACCGACCTACGCTCTCCGCCGTATGAGTCAGCCCGCATCTGTCCCTTACATTGCCATCAACGCCTCCAACATTTCGTGATGGAGAGGCCACCTCATTGATGTCTGGATTCAGATGGGATTCGTTCTAGGACCGTCCTTACGCCAAAAAGCATGGCGATGCGTACCTAAGACTACTCGTCTCCTCGGAGGCTGCTGGGTTGATATAGTACATTCTGCGAGGGTCCAGCAAGCTGGCCTTTAAGGTTCGTCTCTCACAAGAGTGTCTCAGTCATGCTACCTTCAGCAGTCTCTGATGAAAGCCCTCCGCCTCTCCTGGGTCTACATGGACACTTGTTGTGCTACCGAGGATGGTCGCTGCATGCTCAAAAGAGTGTTGTTCGATACTCCTCGTAAACTGGAACGGACTCATCAAGCATCTGGTCTTCTTGGCATTGCTCCCTCAGGTCCTCCAGGGAGTGATTCCAGATACGACTTTTCTGATTGGAAACATTGGAGCCAGTCCCCGTACACTTGCTCGCTCTTATATATACAATGTCAAGCTCAACTTTCTCCGCGTACCACAAGGCCACAGGAACATGATGATGCCCAGTTCTTCAGTCGACCTTATATGTCTCATATTCTTGAGATGCTAGAAAGACAGGTATGGCTCCCTCTATGGCATCGTCTTGATAGCTATTCGAGAGAGAATCGCAACGGGAAGCACAGCAACCCCTGAGAACTGACTGATGGAGCAGTAAGGGCGCTAGTACCCACTTACGATATGGGGCTGAATTGATACATAATCAGAGTCACCCCTTTCTTTGCATTTTATATAGTCGCTCATCCCCCGTTTCATGATATTCCGCGTGGCTCTTCCTTTTTCGTCTCAAAGATGTGTTGTTGTCAGTATCGCCCCAGCCTTCCGACTTCTGATGTGAATCATCAGCAAGGTATAGGTATATGGCTTCTCCTGTGCTTCCTTTCACCCGTGTCAACGTCTACTTAAAGGGGCATCGTGCTTGTAATATTGTCTAGCTGGACAGGAACTGGTCTTGGTTCGAAGTCTGTCGTGCCATTTATACTCGGTGCTTGGTGGGCAGGATTCACACTCTGTGATGGTTAGTAACCTTTCATCCATGAACAAGTCGGGCAATGGCTGGCCTTTGAAGCAGATCCAGCGAGAGTTAGGGGCTGGCGTCGGGGTTCGGTTGCTACGAATGCAGCGGCCCCTGTGAAGGGTGGTACTCATGTTCGTGATCACCAGAGATCTAGCTGTGAACGTTCATTGGCGGTCTTGGTTGCGTGGTCCTATCTACGAGTATAATGATCAGCAGCCATGTTCAAAGCATCGAGCCCCCTTACCAGTCCTCTGGGTGTTGGTCTGGGTAGTCCCGCATCTCTACACAGCGGTCCCTGTGTGCCTCTGAAGGAGATCTGTTGGATTCAGGTGAGAGCTCGTCGGCGATGTCGAGGTGATTCCCAATGAGTCCAAGCTCTTGGATGCTGGCGGACTAAGGTTCATCGTCGATGGAATCCATTTGCCTCCGCGTGGCTCGACCTGTGCCGTCGACGATGAGGCTGGCTGGCTGGCTGGCTTGTGTTGGTAAGCTCTTCTTGTTTCCCTCCCCCAAGATCGCAGCCTAAACTGCAAGCTTTCCTGTCGTACCCTAAATATTTTCCAAGTCCACCACAACGCCAAATTTTATCGTGTGAAGTTCCTCACCAACGCAACCACCTCTTCCTACTTCACGTTCGTCATTCCCTCCCATTCGTCAAAAATTGCACCGCTAACTGTCACACCCAGCATCACCAACATCACCACCACCACCACCAACAACAACAACAACGTAAGTAATGATCTGTGCACTCTCGCGGCCGGCGTGGCTGTACAGAGCCTCCCCCTCTCCCTCCCCCCCCACCGTGTTCCTGCACCTCATCACCCTTCCCTTCACTCGAGGCGAGTGCGCCGTGTGCCTGCACCTCATCACCCTTCCCTTCACTCGAGGCGAGTGCGCCGTGTGCCTTTTTCCCTGTCTTGTCTGCCCCTCTCGTCACCACATGAGGCGACGACAACCTTGAACTACGCCGTGCTCCTTCCTCGTCAACCTACGCACATCTTGACACACTCTCCGCTCTGAAACAATACGAGGTGACCGCATTCGTATCGTCGTCCTTGTGTTCTCGAGTTTTATAGAGCAACTCGAGTATACGATCGAGTATACGCTCGAGTATACGCTCGAGTATGCAGCAACGCTCTTCCCCACATCGAGTACCTCATGCTCGTTTCCCGTATACACTGTATCAAGGAGTAGCAGGTCCACTTACTCCATAGCCCCCTTACAACATTTATTTAATGGATGCTCTTGCTAACGACAGAATTACAGATCATGAAGGTGCCGGCAAAACGCCTCCCCGAGCCGGTCTTTGACCTCATGGAGGTGGGACCCCTGTCCCCGCCGGTCTCGCCCCCTGCCCCGCCCTCGCCTCCGGCCCCGTCGACGCCACCGTCGGGGTTGGGGGTGAGGTTCGACGACGACCCCGGCTACCGGGCCGACGAGGAGGACGGCGGGTCGCGGACCCATAACTCTCTTCTGGGGGTCGCCCGGCTCGGGGAGGTGGCCAGACACCAACCTCAGATCGTCCACGTCTCGCCCCGGCCCCTGGGCCACATGGTCCAGTACGGCGTGGTTTCACCACCACGAAGGTACGTTTCAATATATTTCCTACGCGGTTCTGCGAGTTGTCTTAGCGGGCGTGCAATTCAGCCTTATGTCACGATGTTGGATGTTGGTCATGCTTTCAGCAAGCTACTTGAGGGGGCTTGAGATGCGTGGCCGAGTACCCTTCAACTGGACATCAGCCTCTACTTCCCTTAGAACCAGCATCAAGCGTCCATCATGTCTTGCCCCCCTCGGCTTCTCGATTTCCCCGAAGAGCTTCTGACATCTGGCCTAAGGGGGGTTGTTGTGCAAGCCGCAGTGACCCCCCTACGAGATGGATACGCCTGTTTGGACCCTACAGGGTGTCAACAGCTTATGAATACCACGCGTGACATATTGGCTGTTGGCAACCCAAGTACATTAATTGTTCAGGCCTATTATCCAGTTTCGTTGCATTCACTCTCCCACAATCCATATATTTACTCGAGCTCCTCCTCCACAAAGTCACGTCACTCTCCAGAAACCGAGTTCCATCTTCCACAATCTCCACCACCATCACAATAACAACACCCCCAACACGTACACATTGCTGTTACTGGGACCCAGTAACCGAGTATCTTGGTTTATTATCCCGCCCATTGTTCCCAAGTGGTCTCCATTTGGTTTCCTCCGCTGACCATCAATCTGCTATTTTGGCCACCTTGCATTGAAAGCTGATTCCCTCTTACCACCATCTCGTCTCGAGATCATCTGCCATCTTCATTTTCCCCTTCCCTCGCAGTGACTTGCAAAACCACAGGTCTTCCCACAACCTGCCTTTTTGCAATTTACTTCAGATTCCGCGTTCTTACCACTTCTATCCCACCACTCTTTCTTTTATTCCTTCGAGCAGTGCCTATCCTCCTGGGGATTATTTCTGCTTTCGGGATTTCGGTTCACCTGGGACAAGAAAATTTCGGGTGGTCCTACTAGACCTTGTCATTCCCATCTCATTTTCATACACGCTTCACTTTCTTCAACCGCCAGAAGACTCGCATCGTCACTTCATAGAATCAACATGGCTAACTCGCAGACTTCCAGTGACGACTCGGGTGGTGGCGCCCCTCTACATTCATCCCAATCGTCGTCATCTGCTGCTGGTAATAACCGCTACATGGGTAGCTCCAAGTCGGACTCGCCTTCTGATGATGAGCTTGCCTTGGTTCGCGCCAGCTCCCAGTTCGCCAAACAGAGTGGCGACAAGTCTGCCCATCAAGGCCCTAACCCTTTCGTTAGCACTGGTCCTTCTAACTTCGGCCAACAGCATGGCGCATTCGGCAACCAGATCCCGCGACCTGGAACTTCTATGCCGCGTCAGCAGAACTTCTCCCACAATAATAACTACATGACCTCCCCTTCCGCTCAAGGACCTCATCGCAATGTCCATGGTCCCAGTGGCAATGCCCGAGGTGCGATTGTAAGTATCCCTTCACCCGCGCCTCACATTATGGTCACTCACCACTTTAACTTCTTAGCCCTTCCAGGCATGTGCAGACATGCAAGATCGGCTTGTCACTATCCAGCAGTACATTCGCATCTCTCCGGGTATTTCTTCCGATTTGGCCAACAATATTCAGAGCCAGCTCATCAATATCGGCCAAGAATTAAATGCTTTCTTCCACGACACCTCCCGTGAACAGCAGAAGGCACAGTACCAGGCCGGGGAGCTTCGCGTGCACTTGGGCCGCCTGCAGCAGGAGCTTGCGGCACGTAAGAAGCAAGTTGAGGAGTTCAAGACTGCTTATACCAACATGGCCAGTGAGCATGAGGCTCTTGTCGGTAAGAACCGTGAATTTGCGGGTCGCTTGGGCGATTCCCAAGCTCAGAATGCACAGTTGAAGTCCACGATTCAGGGCCAAGACATGAAGCACATGACGCAAGTCCAGGTATGTTCGTCCCGTTGTTTTCTTCTATCCATACGTACTGACGTGAAGCGACCCAGCATCTCGAGGATGAGATCAAGGCTCTTCGCATGTCGGGTGACAATCCCATGCAGGTGGTCAAGGTTACTAATGTGGACGACAAGGCCCGACGCAGCTCAGTTCTCAATCCGGCTGCTCCTGCTTTTGGCCCGCGAGCGGATGCTGGCCAGAACGATAAGGGCAAGGGCAAAATGCCCATACCTGAATTCACGGCCTCGAGTGCCAGCACCATTGTTCCCTACAATCGCAATGCTGGCCCTGGAAATGTCACAGAGCGTCCTCTCACTCCGTTGGCCAGAAAGCCAAACTTTGGTCGCCAGTTGCCTAGTCAAGATGCTCGTGCTTACGAGAATGGATACCGCTCAGTCATGCCAGAGCAACAAGCGGCTCGCAACCGCCGGGATAACTCATTCTCGGCATCTACCTCGGGACAGTCTGCCCTCATGAGCAACCAGTCTTCTTACAATTCTGGAGCTATCTCTAACGTCCTTACACCGTACAAGGGCGGCCCTGGCGATTCGACCGGCGATGGCGATAGCCAACTCGCACGCCACAAGGTGGATTGGGAGCCTGAGGACATCCAGCAAGGATTCGGTCGCGTCTATGAGATGATGGAGGGTCTGGTTGCTACTCAGCACTGCACCCCGCCCTACAACGATGTCGACAGGATGCTACATACCAGCCATCCCGACACCTGGAACTACATCTTGGCCATGGGCTTGGCTAACCCCGTGCAAAGTGCCACTCACATGTCTCACCTCCTGGGTGATGCGGCCTGTCGACATTTCGTTATCAAACGGGTCATCGTCGATTATCTCTTCAACAGCATGATTAGCCCCGACGTCTTCCGCGGCTTTAGCGATGAGATGGACGGGCATCTGGAAGCTCTCCAACAGAAGATGCGCTCAAAGTTTCCTGGAAATGGTAAGTTACTCCGCCAGCACAATGCTCCTATTTTTGGCTGAATGAAACTAACTCCCATCGTCGCAGCCAACGGCGGTCGCCCCCAGGGCACCCAACGACAGCGTCTTATCGAGGATCATGCGAAGTTGATCAAGCACATCCTTTACTCACCCGAGGGCAAAGACTTCCGCGACCGTGCGATTACCAAGCATGTCAACATGCTGTCCATGATCCTGCGCCCGATGCGGAACTGCACCACTGATGACCAGTCAGCACAGAAGGCGCTCCGCATCATCATCAGCAACGCCTTCACCGTCACGTCCAAGCTCTGGACTTCGTGCATGACGATCCATTACTTCTTCCCCGAGACTGGATCCAAGTTCTCCAACGGCCAAATGCGCCCGATGAACCATCTGGAGATTTCCCCTGAGCAGCTTCAGTACAGCCAGTGGCGTGTGATGCTCGTTGTGTGCCCGACCCTTAGCCTTCGCGACGACCGCAACGCTGACTCGCTCCGCACACACGAGCTTATGAAGGCGGACGTCTTGGTCATGAAATGATCAAGTACATTCCCTTCAAGACTCTATTTCCCAACCAAATCCCCTTGGATTGGGACACCGCGTGCACCAAGAGGATCCGCACGCCTTCACTTATTGTTGGAATATTAGACATGGGTTCCTGGTTTTCTTTGATTTAATGGCGTTGTTTAAGGCGAAACGCTTCTCCTCCATTCCTCATTCCCCTCGGAACTCTTGGCGAGGGATGATATGACAGAGGGAAGCACTGTCGCACCTACACGCGATACATCGAGATTTGGCACAGTAGCTCAACAGGCTATATATGCCGTTGTGGCGTGCGATAGAAGGAAGGAAATGGGTCTCGTCGAGGAGTACGGAAGAGGGGCAAGCTACACAGTGGGAGAGCGAATGATCATGATGCTCGGGGGTTGATACTGGCTGTATCTGTCTGCTATCTCAAAACCTCGAGATGATTCGTTCCAGGCTATTCCAGGGGTTTCAACCTTTCTCTATAGCCCTTGACATTCCAGTCTCTCTTCGCACTTGGGTGAAGAAAACTGGTTTTACGGCTCAGAACGGCATAGAGGTGGCAACCCGACCTCTTGATGATAAAAAGAACGAAAAGGACAAAAAACAAGAACAAAAAGGCATTCTAGATGGGGTATGGTCTGATATGACAGACACTCGATCTCTCTTCTTCGACGCATAATGCCCATCCTTCAGTTGAGACGATGGCAAGTCTTAAGAAGCTATGTGGTATTCGGTCGTTGACCAAGCTAGAGAATGGGAGGGACTTCATAGGAGTCGGACGCGTTTGAGTTGCTGACGATGACACTCTGCGGCCTCAAGCGTTGACTTCTTTTTCATGGCGAAGGACGGATGGATTGCATTGCATTGCATGGTTGCTCTTCTTTACGCTGGCGAGCGAAACCAGGCACATGATGATCATGTGCTGGAACGAAGCAACGAGTACGCTGCTCTGAGGCTTGGCTATTGCTCCTCCTCTCAAGGGGGAGGGTTACGTCTCGTCTTTTCTCTGCGGTTTTCTTCTTTACTCGAGTTGTTCCTCACTGGGAGTAGTTTGCAGCTTATGATAGTCTCTCGCGCGCCTTGCATCGAGCATGAGAGAGCAATGGATATTAGAGCAATGGATAATAAAAGGTTTATGGCATATGATGGCTTTTTGGGAAATGACTGCATGCGATGATGAATGATCTTAGGTAGGGGGGAATAGTTTGCTTCTCTTCAGTGAAACCACTCCTGTCTTCTACGCCCTTCTTGTTTGCCCTTCGTGTTTGCCCGCGTTCGGATTGCCCATTTGATTATTGCCTGCATTCATGCTTACAGTTCTAGGTCACACACCGTTCTTCTGCTCCATCCTCACGGGTTGGAATGGAACAGCCATGATATGGGCGATGGATAGGATGGATGATGGTGTGGGTTTCTGAGCCTTGCTTACTTGGAGGGATAGATAAGTAGGCAGTTCGCCCAAATTCTCACCACATTACCATATGACAAACAAAGAAAGAAGAAGAAAAAAAAAGTCGTTTGCCGCCACTTGCAAGCGCGGCAGTTTGCTCTGCTTTTTCCTTGCATGCCATGCTGCATGCAGTCTTGATTGATGGACTGATCGAGATTGCCAACCAAAGGCCAGTGCCACCTAAATAATACAACCACCCATGTCAGAGTATCACCAACCAACGCCGACGCCTCATTGGGCACCGTCAAGGTGGCATCCGAGTCTGGCAGTCCCATGGCCGTATGGGGGCAGTCCGATGCTACCAGGCCCCAGAGTAGACAGCCCTAGCCTCGCTCCGGGGCCATATTTATTGGCCCGGCACGCATTGCAGGTTGTGTCTAGGTGCACGAATGGGACGAATGAATAGGCGAAGGAGAGATGGCACACACTACGATTACTTGCCTGCCTGCCTGATTGCCTGGCTGTCTTAGCTTACTACTAGGAGTGCAAGCAGGAAGAGAGGGAGAGGGAGAGAGACTTATCTGTTCCCGAATCCCCCTCCCCCACCAAGTCCGACGTAGTAGGACTTTTGCTGTGTTGTTTATCGACCCCAAGCCCCGTCACTATTGTCATCACTCAGTATTCCCCCAATTTTCCATGGACTTTTTAACCTCGAGAGAAACGGATTTCATCATTCCGTATAACTACTGCCCGAGCCGTAGCCATAGACTGAGATGAGATGAGCACCTACGCTCCAAGCTACTACCTATCACCACCACAATCGCCGCCCTTGGAATCGCCCCAGTATCAACAATACCAAGAACAACAGTCTCTCCACCCGTATCAGCACCAGCAGCAAATCCACCAACAGCCGCCGCAGCACCAACAGCATCATGACTGGCAAAAACCACCACCTCTCCTGAGCGTCAAGGTCCTCTTCGAAAGCAGTGGCAGCAAAGGGGCCAACGGCGGCGGCCGCCGCCGCGTGAGCATCGGCTTCCGCAGCGCGCAGCAAGCGGAGCACTACGGCCAGCTCGTGCGCAGCAAGACGATCCACACGACGGAGCGGCTGGCCTGCAAAGTGCAGGGCCGGTACGTGAGCGTGCGGCTCCCGACGCGCGTGACCGAGGTCGTGGCCTGCCTGGCCGGGCCGGGCGCGGGCGCCAGCCGCGTCGGCGGCTTCTACTTCGTCTTCACCGACCCGATCCTGGCCCAGGAGTGGACCGACTGCCTGCTGCTGTGGCGGTACGTGCCGGGCAGCCGGCGCAAGCTGTACGTCGAGCGCGACGTCGGGGACGACGTGCTGCACGCTCGGCTGGGTATGATGGCTACGACTACGGCTACGACTACTATGGGGGGCGGGCCATCACCGCCTGTGGTCCTTGTTGGTGGTGGTAGTGGTGGCAATGACACCGAGTATCACCAATACCACGCCAATCTCGCCAGCCCGGTCTCGTTGCTTGCGCCGTCCACACAGTCCAGGACGACGACGGATTTGGAGGTGAGTCATCAAAGGGGCCATTCATTCATTCTCCCATCTTTATGCACTTGATGACTACTACGAATCTTGCAAAAGAAAGAAGAAGGCACGAGACAGTTACTAACACGATGCCAGCCAATCTCTAGGAAGCAACGGCAGGCTTCGTTACTAGATGTAGTTCGACGTAGGATCGGCGGCATTGGACGCTAGGGGTTGGAAACAAAAATGTGCACGCTTTCTGTATCGGGACTCTCCGTATTGAGCTCAGCGACTTCTTTTTTTTTTCTTTTTCTTCTTCTTTTGTTACCGTGCTATTGGTTGGTGTTTATCGTGGGGCGTTGGAGGAGTTTATTATATCTATTGCCGGATGGTTACTAAAAGGGGCGGCAATAAATGTCTTGCGAGGGTAACCCATGTTGAATAGATGAAGACGTTCGTTATAATGCCCATATGATTCTTGTGATAATGCCAAGAACTTTTTCACGCTCATGTCTGCCCTCCAACCCGAGAGTTGTCATCACTCTTCACGTGCGACGAAGGAGTATTAACACGAGAAACTTATATTGGGTTTGGGTTCCAGCCACCTTGCCACCTTCGTAGGCTTTCAGGGCTAGTAAAGTAATTTGTACAGTGAAGAAATTGAGTCTAGGAATAGGTATGGGAATGGAGTGATGCCCGCCCGGCAAGTAGATCTGCCCCTGCCCACTTGTTCATCTTCTCTTCGCCTCGGCAGTTCTCGTGTCGTTCTTATCGATTCTCTTATCCACAGCGCCCAGTACCACCTTCAGAAGCTTTTGAGATGTTATCCTCCCCTTGGTACCTGCCTGGAAATAGCATGTATCGACAATGTCGCGGACGCCCTTGTTAGGAAGGTCGTCATCCAATGCCTTTAGGGCCTTCGCCGCTTCCGGATAATCGCCGACTTGGAAGAATTGAATGCCTATCTGGTAACCTGGAGCACGCAATTCATCGAGTTCCTTGGCGGCAAAGACGATGGGATCCTCGGGGTCGTCGCCTGCTGCGCCGTCGGTGATGACAATAATGTTGAGAGGCTTCATGGCAAAGACATCTTCAGTCTCGTCGACCACCTTTCGGTAGCGGTTGAGGTAAGGACGAAGAATCTGACCCAGTCTCTGACCAGTCGGCGTGCCCCCGCTAGGTCTCACGCGTCTGAAGAGCTCCGCAACACCTTCCGCATTGGTAACGCCCCGATAGCCGGTCCCGGCTTTGCCACTGCCTTTATCGAGCAGCTCGCTGGATCTGTGATTCAAGAAATAGACGTCGACGCCGTCTGAGTCGTGTGCCACACAGGTAGGAACGATTTCCCTCAACACGCCCCGGACCTCGGCCCATGAGTCCCCCGTCATGGACCCGGAGTCGTCGATGAGGAAGACGGTGTCGAAAGACGACAGAAAGGCGAACTCGTCATCTTCCGTAGAGATATTTGCAGCTGAGAGGCCCTGGTAAGCGCCTATTCTAGAAGTTGTTGGATTGCGGGTAGAAGCACCTGAGGAAGAGACCTTCGTTTCTGTATATGCCGGCGGAGGGTCTGCCGGCGGAGGGCCTGCCGCGGACGACGTTGTTGTAGCTGGTTTTTGCGGTTGCTGCTGCTGCGGCTGATTGGTAGACTTCCGGCTCTGACTACGACTGATGGAGGAACTTGAACCCTTGGGGCTCTGCGCGGAGGCATCCTCTTTACTTGCGAACAGGTTCAGTCGTGACAGCGAGAAGCGGCTGCTACGTTTGCTAGAAACTAACGGATCCATTGCGGATGTCTTGGTAATATAGGTATTTAGGTAACTGCGATAGATGCTCGTCTGGATACGAAGAGGCCAAATCCACGTTTGACTTTGCGTACTCGGTGTAGCGCGGTCAACCCGAGATGAATCAAGACAGGTTGTTCTCTAACTTTCAAGTACGGGAATGGCGCTCCTTCCCACGTGGTTAAAGTAGTTGGGAGGTGGTGGCTATGCGACGCAGGAACAAAGGCCGGTTTTCAGGGACAAGGTCAAGCAGGTATGACTGGAGTACTTTGTTTGCTGGCTTCCACAAATTTTTGGTTGGTTGTTCGACAAGGTTGGGTACTTCCTTTCCTATCTGATGCGTGCCAGTCAGTGGTGAGCAAGCCACTTTCTTTATATCAATATGAGAGTCGCGAGATCTCGGACGACTTTCTACCTTAGCATGGAGATGCATCAGCCTGTTATTGCGTGATTGGCCATACGGACAAGGCAGACATTAAGCTGCTGATAAACCTTTTCTCGAACATGTCAGGAGTCGACACTGCCTCAGGCTGCGATGCATAAGCCCCAACCAGTAATATGCCTTGACCTTGATGCACTGCTAGTCAATAGAAGTAACTCCCTAACAGCGACCATCGCCCCCAAAGCGGGGCTCAGACATCTACCAGCTTAAGGCTATTGGCTGGCCTGGAGGCACAGCCTTGCTCACGCTCACTGCACTGCCCGCCGCCGCAATCTTTATTCTTCGCCTCCAAAGACGGGTTATGAAACCATCCCAGGACTAACGAGCTTACTTTATCAGAATCTGTCTCTGACCATCCAACCACTACGCAAGTAGTAAATACACTACTCGTGAGATGGTTTAGGAAAACTGCCTCACAACCTGCCTCCATGGAGTTCAAATGGCGCAGTATACGCCAACACATGAGGATATCGTGAGCAAGAAACATGCCACGGCAAGGCCTACTGCCAACAGCGCCAGTATGCTGGGGGGAGAAGCCCGCTGCAGATTACTTCGGTTTTATTCTGATTGCGCTGTCCCTGGTTATGTCTTCTAGGTCTGTCTAAACCCTGACACGAGACGAGGGCCGCTCTGCTCTGCTGCTCCTTTTGCTACCATCTTCCAGCCACCGATTTGGCCAAGTAAGCGCGGCATCAATCATGAAAAATCAACGCCTGCCCTGATGCCCCCCGTAAATATAACGCCTGGCTCGATGTGCAGCAGAATAATGTGACATAATACAAGGCAACTAAAGGCGCCACCCCTTCAGCCATACCCTCAAAATTAGGTGGTCTGCTCTGGTTTCTGGGGTGTAGGAGCAGGAACAGGCGTAGGGGCTGGAATCACTGCCTTATCTCCAGCATCCGAACGGTCCATCCGGTTGTACGCCTCCTGGAGCGCCTTCTGCTCGACTCTTTGCTGCTCTAGCACGTGCACCCAATCTCGAAGCTGGATATTCTTGCCTTTCGCCGAACTCTCTCGGAATTGGCCGAGATGGTGTGCGCTCCCCTGCGTCAGAGGGCCTTTAGCCGCACCACGACTGCCGCCTGCCGGCGCCCCCGACATCCCGCCCGCTCTAGGGGTGCTTGCACCGCTCGCCGCACCGCCCCCGGTCATCCAAGAATATTTCTTCTTCTTGCCTCCCATGAATTGACTGAGGGTCGAGTTCACCGTGTTGCTTGTTGCTTCTGCCAGCTTTGAAGCTACCTTTTTGCTCTCCTTCTTCGTGAGCGGCTTGGCGTCAGCTGCGTCAGGTGCAACGGAGCCGGGCGTGCCGGGTGCCACTGATCCCGATCTGGAAGTAGTTCCGTCCTCCTTCTTGTCTTTATCCGTCGCCGCGTCCATGCGTTTCTGGCGTTTTCGTAGACGAGCTTCTTCCGCATTACGGACAACCTTGCCAGAACCAACTACCGCCTCAACCAATGGGTTGGTCGGAGATGCTTCAGACACGGGCGTGGGGAGGCCATTGCTCATCTCGTCCGCAGGTCCTAAATTGTCATTAGTGCGAATGCAAAAGATAACTTGAGAGCTATTCCTTACTTTTCTGCGCCTTAGTGCTTGGGCTGACTGCACTGTTCGCCTGAGTCAGGGGAGGCGAGAGAGCCGCATCGGCCCACTCGGGTGGGACCGCGCCGTGGGCAGTTTGCTGCCGTAGGCAAGCAATCGAGTCGGCTTCGGCAAGAAGCTCACCCATGCGTTCCTTGGTGGCAAGAGAAAGTAGCGCAATCTGATCAATCAAATAGGCTTCCTTGGGAATCATAGAACCAACTGTCCGTACCAAGGGTGCCACTGGGCGCTGTGTCCACTTTCACCGTCACCGTGGGCTTAAGTAGATTAGCAGGTTGAGTGAAGCGGCCCAGAGGCATGTGCTCCTTTGTTGGCTTTGGATCCATATTAAGCTCGAGGTTGTTAGCTTTCGCAATCGACTCCAGCCGATGGTGAAGCATAGCCGGACTGACGAAACCCTCTTCCTTCCAGTCATGTATTCTCGACAGAGCCAAGCGATGGGCCGCCCCATTCCATGCGCGATCTGCAGCTTCTGCCGCAAGTTCTTCTTGCGTTCGCGCTTGAGATGGCTCCACAGGTTGGCTCGCAGGTCCAGCACCATAGAAGTTTCCTCTTCCACTAGGTGCAAAAGCACCGAACCCAGCTCGCGACTCAAAATCGTTCATGAATTGCTCTTCCTCGTCCAGATTGATACCCGTTCCCGCAAGTGTGTCGTCCATATCGTACGCAAATGCCTTGGCTGGCGCTTGCTTGATAACCGGGGCTTGTCGCGCTGCATCGTTGGTATATGGTGTTGCCGGAGGAGGGCCCATGGGGATTGTGGCAGCTGTGAAGGTAGCATTAGTGTAAGAATTCTGAGGGTTTTGCATTGCGCCTGGTGTAGACGGTTGTTGGGCTGGAGGCGACATCGCAGCGGTCGGCGTTCCCATAGTACCTTGAGATACTGAAGTGTTTATGGGGTGGGTGTTGTTCGGCGTAGCATGCGCTGGGTGACTTGCGGTAAGACCGACAGGTCGATTCGAGGCCTGACCGGCTGGCTGACTTTGATGATGAGGAGTTTGTTGAAGAGGCGGCGGATGAGAAGCGTGGTTTAGAGTGGGTGTCGACCGGCCGTTTGTTGGGGTGTGCTGGTTGTAATTCGCTTGCGCATTATAATGAGGTGCGTTGTGCGCAGGAAGAGATGGTGACGGCAGACCATTCGGGGTTGATGTACCGGGAGTGGCTACTCCAACTCCAGGGCTCGCACCTGGAAAGCTCTGAGAAAATTGCGAGGCCGTCATCGGCGATATGCGCGAAGGAGGCGGTTTCTGCAAATTGGGGTAGGAGACCTGCTGATTAGGTATCGTCGGACTTGGAGAATGATGCTGCGGATGCTGCTGCTGTGGATTGAAAGCCCTTGGAGCAGTCGCCGATGGCTGTGATTGAGGCATCGCCGATGGTTGCGGCTGGGGCATCGCCGATGGCTGTGGTTGCGACATAATGGCTGGGAATTATGCGTCTTGACTATAAGATGTGAAAATACGCGACGAGGTTAGGACGATCAAAAGAGTCGTTGACTCGGATGGTGTGGGCAAGTCGTCGCAGGACGGAAGGTTTTCGCGGCGAGGTCCTATGGTTGAAGACCGGATCAGACAATCCACCTCAAAAAGCACCTTGAGCACCGTCTACTGCCGCCAGAGCTCTTCATCACACGCGGGAAAGCAGATGCGCAGGCAAAGCCTGTCACCACAAAGATCCCGTGAACACCCCCATCCGACGATTGCGCACCGTCGAACTGGCCTCTCCTAAATCTAGTGCAACTGGTAGCAGGTATATAACCGAATGCGATTTCGACGCGACAGTCGGCGCTCGTGGGATTGTTGGTTGGTCGCAGGAATCAGTAGGTTGGCAACAGTTTGAGGTGAGGAGGAATAATCGTGGGAAGGTCCTCCCGAAGTCACCAAACTCAAAGTCACAGCTTCCCTTCCGATCCCACTTTATTTCGCTGCCTTACACGACCAGGAGACCAGGACGTGAATTGATTGTGGCTGGTCGCAGGATAATCAAACGATTAGTCAGCCAGTAGCCTCACAGCCTCACAGTCCCGCCACAGTTTGTGAGTCCACCGGGCACTTGGAAAAATCCGACGATTCGGCAATGTGGGTCCAAGCTCAATCAGCCGCTACCTAAACTAAAGTCCCTGTCGAGCGCGCACCCCAACGCGACAAACCCATGCATGCCATTTGATCCAGCCAGCCTATCCCGACCGACCGACTACCTCTCAAAGACAGCCCCAAGAGCTTTGGGTTCTGGCAATGCGCGATCACAGCTAACCTTTCACAACCTCAGCGCGCAGCAGAGTGAGCTCGCTTCCGATATCATCTCTAACCCCACAACAATAGGCGAACCTCGTCAATTCCTACACCATGGCTGCCAAACGAAAGGCGGCGGGCATGGCTGCCACGGTAGTCGAGGAACCGGTCGACCCATCAGATGAGCTCATTTTCCTTGCTCTGGGAGGCGGCAATGAAGTCGGCCGGTCCTGTCATATTATCCAATACAAGGGCAAAACTGTCATGGTACGGCTATCTCCCTGGCCTCTTCGCAGCGCTCACATGCTAATGTCGCATTTAACAGCTCGACGCCGGCCAGCATCCTGCCTATGACGGTCTGGCTGCGTTGCCATTCTTTGACGACTTCGATCTGAGTACGGTAGATGTGCTCCTTATCAGCCAGTAAGCGCCCTTGACACCCATTCCCTGTCCACTTGTAATACGTAGAGCATACCACGAAGGCATCACGGCGCGTTTCGTAGGGCAAGGAGGCTTCCTGGACCTAGCAAGCTCCAATTGGAAGAAGATCCTGCCAGTTTCTAGTCGCATCATTTGATGATCAGTACTCAGATTCTGCGAATGTATCCAGCTAGCAATAAAGTTATTCCTTTTCAAGTTGCCCACTTTATCCCGTCCTAACCGCCGTGATGTCTCGCTATGGTCTCCCACATATCCTGCTATACCATAGGCCCCATATGGGATTCTGCATATGCTGATCTATTCAAAGTTTCCACATCGACCACGCTGCTTCCCTTCCCTATGTATTGGCGAAGACCAACTTCAGAGGCACGGTGTTCATGACGCACCCAACAAAAGCCATCTACAAATGGTTGATTCAAGACAGCGTGCGAGTGGGAAACACATCATCGAACCCGACGTCGCAACCAGTGTACACAGAACAGGACCATCTGAACACCTTTCCTCAGATCGAGGCCATCGATTACCACACCACGCACACTATTTCCTCTATTCGAATCACCCCCTATCCTGCCGGCCATGTCCTGGGTGCTGCAATGTTCCTTATTGAAATTGCTGGTCTGAAGATTTTCTTCACAGGCGATTACTCAAGAGAGCAGGATCGACATCTGGTTTCCGCCGAGGTCCCTAAAGGTGTCAAGATCGACGTTCTTATCACCGAATCTACATATGGTGTTGCTAGTCACGTTCCCCGTCTGGAGCGAGAGCAAGCCTTGATGAAAAACATTACCGGCATCCTCAACCGCGGAGGGCGAGTGCTCATGCCGGTCTTTGCGCTAGGCAGAGCCCAAGAACTCTTGCTCATCCTGGACGAGTACTGGGGCAAGCACTCGGAATACCAGAAGATACCCATTTACTATGCCAGTAATCTAGCTCGCAAGTGTATGGTCGTCTACCAGACATATGTCGGTGCCATGAACGACAACATCAAGCGACTGTTCCGTGAGCGTATGGCTGAAGCCGAGGCCGCAGGAGACGGAGCTGGCAAGGGTGGGCCCTGGGACTTCAAATACATTCGCTCCCTGAAGAACCTGGACCGATTCGACGATGTTGGAGGTTGCGTCATGTTGGCCAGTCCGGGTATGTTGCAAAATGGGGTCAGCAGAGAGCTCTTGGAACGTTGGGCCCCAAGCGACAAAAATGGCGTCATCATCACTGGTTACAGCGTGGAGGGTACAATGGCAAAACACATCGTCACAGAGCCCGACCAGATACACGCAGTAATGTCTCAGGAACACGAACGGTGTTAGGAGAGGGCCAGGCGGTGATGGAGAGAAGGTCATGATTCCCAGACGGTGTACTGTCGCGGAATACTCCTTCGCGGCCCACGTTGATGGAAACGAGAATAGGGAATTCATTGAAGAAGTCGCGGCGCCAGTCGTTGTAAGTATCATGCATTACCCTCTCTTATGAATGTTGCTAAATCAGGTACAGATTCTTGTTCATGGCGAGCAGCACAATATGATGCGCTTGAAGTCCAAACTCCTCTCTCTCAACAGCGGAAAGCCCGAACAAGAGAAGACCAAGGTGTACAGTCCTCGCAACTGCGAGGAACTACGCATCCCTTTCAAGGCCGACAAGACGGCCAAAGTCGTCGGCAAGCTGGCTTCTATCCCACCTCCTACCAAACTCCATATGCCCGATGACTACAATGCTCCACTGGTTACAGGTGTGCTCGTACAGAACGACTTCAAGATGTCTGTTGTGGACCCCGAGGATCTGCGTGAATATGCGGGCTTGACGACGTCTATGATTGCTTGCAAGCAGCGCCTGACGTTGAGCGCAGCCGGTATTGATCTCATCAAATGGGCTTTGGAGGGAACGTTTGGAAGCATTGAGGAACTACCCGAAACCAAGAATAGGGTGTCTAATGGGAGCAAAGAGAAGAATGGGGATGAGAAAATGGAGGACGCCGACGAGGAGATTACTCAGACCATGGCCGCATACCTAGTCATGGGCTGTGTCACTGTGCGGTACCGCAACAATGGCGAGCTGGAGCTGGAGTGGGAGGGCAACATGCTGAACGATGGTATCGCCGATGCCATCATCGCCGTGCTCCTGTCCGTGGAGTGCAGCCCGGCTGCGGTCAAGCAGTCCGCCAGCACGAACCCGCATACCCACGAGTTGCCGACGCGGAACTTGCATGCCCACCTGTCCCCGCAGGAGCGGCTCGAGCGCCTGTTCCTCTTCCTCGAGGCCCAGTTCGGCGCCGACGCCGTCTCCCCCGTCGCCGTGCCCAAGCTGCCGCCCCTGACTAAGGACGAGAAGGCGGCGGTCAAGGGCGAGGCGGACGCGGGGTCCGAGGCGTCGATGGAGCTGTCGGACGACGGCGTGGCGGAGGAGAAGCTGCTGCAAGCCCGGCAGCAGGCCGAGATCGAGCGGCTGCACAAGATCGGCATTCCGGTCCCCGGCGTGACGATCAAGGTCGACAAGATGGTGGCCACGGTCTGGCTGGAGGACCTCGAGGTCGAATGCTCCAACAGGGTGTTCGCCGATCGGGTCCGGGCCGTCGTCGAGAGAGCGGCTGAGGTGACGGCGCCGCTTTGGGGATAGGACATAGGTGGGGGAGGGTAGTGGTTTCTATGGAAAAGAAAAAGCCAAGTGGCGTTTGGTGTTCGGATGGGGGTGATACGTACTCTCTAGGTTTCGCAATTTCACGAGGGGGAGTGACACCTACACGCTTTGTATGTCCTCATTTGCATGTATCAGGTTCAAGGCCAGCCAAGGCGTATGTACAGGTACTATCACAGAAACAAGCCTAGCAATCCATTCTATAGATGCAATTACTTGACTCGCCGAAAAGCAGGCCTAATCGTTGTGTTTCACAGATCAGTCAAACCATTGGTCAAACCCTCGTGGACATGCCAAACACCAGCCTGTTTCTTACAAGGAAGAGGTTGCTACAGAGGTTGTCCATATTTAAGCCAAGTAGATGTTTCTATTGAGCAAGCAGGCAGCGGCAATGCGAGATCTATAAATAGGGTGAATCCATCCCATCTCTTCTCCAAGTACTGTGAAACCAAAAAGGCCACACAGCCCATCAAACAAAAGGCAAGTCTCAAACATAGTAGTCCTCACGATATTCTTGTCTGGACGCGTTTTGTCTTGGAAGGCATTGGCGCGGACGACTTGAGATCGGCGGTATCGGGCTAGTCCACTACCAACATGCGGAGCCGACCTCCGAAATCCTCGGCCTGTTATCGCCGGAGTAGATGCACACCCAACAACCTTGTTGGTACAACTCAGGAATCAACAGACGCATGTGCAACGACATCGATCATAGTCTAAAGTTACCCATCATCAATCATGGCCATTGCAGCAAGTATTCCACCATTTGCCCAAGTTGAGCGATGACGTTAACCAAAAGCAGGCTGTGGGGCAGATATGCTCAACCGCCTCCATGGCGCACAACTTGGAGCAGTGTGTTAAACTCGTTTCTAGAGCCGCCGCTGCTGGCGCAAAGGTCTGTCTTAGTTTTACCTCTAGTTCTGTTTAGGTCATATGCCAGAGAGAGAGGGTGTGGGTGTCCCTTCATGGGTGATATACAACGGCACTCTGACGAGGGCCACGGGCTGAACGAAGAGTTTCTGAGGCTTCTCAACGCTTGGGGAGCGCATATACCACCCCCTTTAATGGATTTACCCCGATTTGGCCATCTCGAGCTTCTGCGGAAGGCTGGAAGGCCATCTCGAGTGTCTATATCATCTAGCTGACCAGCTTCACCAACCAGGTCCTCTTTCTGCCCGAGGCGTCAGACTACATCGCGACTTCAGGGGCTCAGTCCCTTTCCCTCGCAAAACCAGTAGCCAGCTCCCCCTTTGTGACCGGCCTCCAGGCCGCGGCAGCCAAGCACTCCCTCGCCGTGCACGTCGGGATCCACGTCCCGGGGCCCGTGGCCGGCATCGCCAAGTCCTCCACCGTGAACCCCTTACTCACCGCGGTTCCCCAGTCTTCCAAAGAAGAGAACAGCAGTTCATCATCTGGCGATGCCACCACCAGCACAGCAACAACAACAGAGACGGCAACGAAGCTCTACAACCGCACCATCTGGATCAACGAGGACGGCTCGCTCAACGAGAAGGCCTCGTACGACAAGCTGCACCTCTTCGACTACGCCACGCTGCGCGAGTCGGCCAACACGCAAGCGGGGGCCTCCTTCACGCCGCCCTTCGCGTCGGCCCTGGGCCGGATCGGCAGCCTCATCTGCTTCGACCTGCGGTTCCCCGAGGCGGCGCTGTACCTGACCACGCCGCCGTCGCCCTCGTTGGCGAAAAAGGAGAAGCAACAGCAGCACCACCACCAGGAGCCGGCCCAGATCCTGCTGTACCCCTCGGCCTTCACGGTCCCCACCGGCCGGGCCCACTGGGAGGTCCTGCTGCGCAGCCGCGCCATCGAGACGCAGAGCTGGGTCATGGCGGCGGCGCAGGTCGGGCGGCACGGCGAGGGGGCCCGGCGCGTGAGCTACGGGCACAGCATGGTGGTGGACCCCTGGGGCCGAGTGGCCATGGAGCTGAAGGGCGTCAGAGACGTGCGCTCGGAAGAAGGTGGAGAGGAGGTGCTGGAGGCGGAGGAGGGCGCGGTCGGGGAGATGGGTCTGGTGGATATCGACTTGGGCGAATGGGAGCAAGTGCGGGAGAAGATGCCGTTGGTGCGGAGGACGTGAGTACAAAATTGACCTACTCCTATACTCAAAGACGTACGTGTGTCTTTGTGAGAGCGAGAGAGAGCTAACAGTGGTTTCTAGCGACGTTTACTCTGAGATTTGATCTGGCAGGCATCATAGGTAAACACTGATGAGCCACTACGACTGACGATGATGCGAGATTTGATTCTGAACTCAAGGGCAATCTCTTCATGTCGACATAAGCATCTTCTAGCTCCCCGTATGTGGATCAAACCAAGCAATGTGTCTCCCTGTTGAATCGCCCCTTCACTAAGTTTCTTCCAAATCATATGAGAAGCCAGTCGGGCTTTGAGGTTATATGACCAGCATGAGGCCCGCCTGTGATTAAGAGAGACTTAGTTTATGGATTTGTTTCCAATCGAGCATCTTATCAATCCAATAGAGATGTGAAGTCAAAATTTACGCCTCCAATAAGCAGTCCACAATGTCTAGCATGGTTTCTTAATAATAGAGGCTCGTCCCGTCTTATGGATATGTTATACTACTACTACTACTACTACTTCATGCATCGCCGTGTCACCAGCATAAACATCTCCTTTTTTCATCCTACACCAACTTGCCTAACACAAAACCAGTCTTACGAGTTATAGTGATCGCCGCCATATCAACTCAGGGGTGCAGGATCGCCTAAGCCTGGAAAGACAAGCGAAAACTTAAAATCAATCATACGGGTGTGTAAGAGTGTGTATGTAACAGTCAAGCTGATAGTTCTAGCGCAAAGATTAACTTGTCAGGAAAACTCTTCAGCCGTCGCGAATAGCCTGTAATGTAGCGTGGCCAGTACAGTACTACAAAACGTGCATGCTTAGTACGAAAACTTGGGTCCCGGGTCATGTAGCCGGCCGCTTATTCCACATCATCGACGATCATGAATCTTGACAGCTGAATTTCGGACGAAAATGATCGAAAGGCATTGGGCGATCACTTCTCGGCACCGATGCACGGCGGGCGGATCTGCGCAAAGGGGGGCTTCCTGGTTGGCGTAACGGAAGGGGGTTCGGGGTACCTGCTTTTCTATGTCCAGTATCCCACGCCCCGCCCCCTTTTCTGCTGCTGCTCCGGCTAGCTGTGCTACTTGTTCCGCATAAGCAATATATATGGAGAGATTTTGCGATACATTGTTGACGGGAAGGGAGAGTGGAGGTGCCCGTTCGTCCCTCTGCTTAAGCTAACGTGAGGGTCCCGTCCCGTGTGGCATATACATACACAAAGTTCTAGGCCAACCGGCCGGGAACGAGCATATGTATATGAAGAATAACAAAAATAAAACAAAATATATGAACCGAACGCTGCGGCTGCTCCAGGGGAAGGAGGGGCCAAGGGGCGAAACAGCGCGCGGCAAACTCCTGATTCCACGTGGTTTTCCAATCGGTGGCTTCTATCGTTCTTTCTTTCGCCCTTTCTTGTTCTTCCTCATCTCGCGTATCACATCATACAAGAGGGGGGCGAAAACGATCAATCATCCCGATCGTACATATGCGCTTGTCCTCCTCCCGCTTGATTTTTGATTGGCGCAAATGCGTTCGTTCCTCCGATCAGAAACCCGTGTTCACGCAGCGCAGATGCAGATGCAGGTTACAAATGCAGGGCAGGGGCAGCCTCGCCAGCATCGGAAGGTTCTTACCAAGCCGCCGGGTAAAAGGAAAACCGAGCAGCGGGAACCTTTGAAGAAGGAGCTGAGGGCTAGAGCGCGCGCGTGTGCGGAAACCGTATAACTAGAGCGAGCTGACATCACCGTTTGGTTTTCGTGTAGTCGCACCGCCTTCACCCGGATCGTTTTACCTCGATTGGTTTTCTCCCAAGCCAACGGGATAGTAGCAGAGCAGAGCAGATCAGCAGAGGCTTCATACCCTTCTTTCAGCTGCACACGTAGTCACTTGCAAGGGGGCCCAACATAATCTTGTTTGGGCTGACAACGGCGGGTTTGTGTGAGGGCGGGAGTTCGGTGTATACTCTACATTGTGTGTGCATCGCAACACGTGCTTCATCTATACCCAGGAACACAAGAGTCAGTGCCGCGCACACAGCAGGTTGTTTGCCGGAACTGCCCGGGTAAGCTTGGCGATAGAACCCTTCTGGAAGATTAGAGAGGCGCAGGCAAGGGTAATCTGAAAATCTTAGCTGGGCCGGGGTCATAGATAGGGCGCGTCCAATGGCTGGCGAGCGACGTAGGACCGACGACCCCCCTTCTTCTGCTTCTCCTCCTGCTCTACTGTATCAGAATAAATATGCTCGTGGGGGGTTATAGGTTACGGGTTACGGGGACAGACCGGGCCATCATCACCCCACGCGGCAACCATCTCCCTGCCCAAGAGATGACATATGTGTCAGCTTACGCATCTTGCACTCGACAAATGCGGAAGTTCGGAAGTCAAATGGTCATGGTCGGCGTAAGACTGTCAGACAACTTCGGTCCCAGAGATGACAACAGCATTGTTCATGGTGATCAATAGTATCCAAGGATATCGAAGATGAGGAGGGACAGGTCATCGCCGCCGTGGCCGGAAGGGGCAAAAGAGGCTGTACACACCTGAAAAGAAGCATCATGCTGATTGAGTTACCTGGTTGGACGGAACAGGCCTCTGTGGTGTTGTTTCTATTTCAGGGCTGGCTGGTAAAGCGCCTGCAGTAGCTCCAACACGGTACTACATACCTGACTGCCACCACACCCAGTCCCCCTGGGATTTACCAACATTCATTCGTTTGTTCAGTCTAATTACTCCGGGAATGAGGGAGGGCGCACGATTACGTCGAGTCATCGCACAATGGGAATAAAAATCTTGATCTCCTACGCCGTGCTGTACGCGCACACAGGTTGACTGGAAAATACGAGCCGAGAGGATATATGGAAGTAGACGAATCCCTGTCCCCCCGAATTCGCCAAGGGACACACACGCTTCCCGGTGGCAGAAGCGTGGGATGTTCGTTTGTCCATATGTGACCTATGGGGTGAGGTGAGAAAGAAAGAAAGGAAAGAAAAGAGAGGTACATGTGATGTTGCGGAGGTAGCGCGCTGTACCTGTACTTAGACGTACCGGTACGTGGTTCCTGACATCCGCTCGCGCTGAGAGTGATGGATCACTTCTTGTCTTCCCATCTTTGAAGACGACCGCGGCGCGGCGCATTCGGCTCGGCTCCTCGACAATTTGGATGATAAAACGCAAATGTGAAAAGCAGCCCGTACCTGCATCAATCGGCGAGGTGGCGCCCATCTGGCTGCTTGCATTTTCGATCCCGTATATACGCCGTGAGTTAATCTGATCTGGCGGCGTCGCAAACAAGCGAGAGAGAAAAATAAAACAAATACACAAGCCCCAAGCGGGATCGCTGCCCAGCATCGTAGATAGTTGTGTGCGTGGCCCAACGAAAGTTTAGTAGAGTAGGTTAGGTATGATTACACCGGGATTACGAGTCAGCATCAGCGATGGATGAAAAGAGGATGATGATGATTAGGGATGGACTGTGGGGAGATGGCCAAATTGGCACCATGCTCTTTCTGTCTGTTTGTTTCTTCTCGAACAAGTAGGAAGGTGGTTAGCGCAGGGTAGTAGAGCGCATCGGCTGGGGGGAGGTCTATCACCCGTAATGATGTTGATCAGGGGGGACGGAGTAACCTAGAAGCAGGCGAAGACTAATAACCTCCTACTACTACTCCAGGTAGGTAAAAGGTACGACGATGCCTTCTTGATTGGGGGACCTAGCCGGGCGGATGGTTCGGGTCACGCATCCGACCCGAACCAAACACACCCTCTTCGAATCTAACTGATACGCGATCTGACCTTGGAGTGTGACTGTACGTCGTATGGACTGATGGGCACGGATGAAGCAAAGAAAGCAGTTGACCTGTCAATCAATCAATCCATTGTATATCAGCAGCGTGCTATAGTTTGAAGAGTTTTCCCATGGCTTCTTGCTTTCTTTGCTTCTTCTTTTTCGCTCCCCTGCCCTGAACATACGTACCTACATGCCATCGACTTTTAGCGGCCTGCCTGACAGTGGCCTCCAACTTTTTAGCAATTGGGCGGATTTGCTACCGCCCAGCCGCCTTTCCTCTTCAAGTCAGCTCTTGTTGTAGCGTCCCGAGAGTATGGTTTCCGGGTATCATGGTCATGCGAGCTCCTTATTAACCTTGCATTAGCCTCGCAGTTGGCTCGACGCCCCCTCTAGCCAGTAAAATAGGTAAGGTCGTTGTTATCCCTTATCCCCGACAAAAATGTAAGGTAAGTAAGATGCACACAAGCTGTGTAGCTGGAATGGGGGCATCGATGTAAACAACCGCCAGGGGGGGCAATATACTTTAAGCAACCATAAAAAGAAGTTGAAGAGAGGCTCATCATTCAAAGGTTTGCCTCAAGGGCGGTAGTAGGTAACAGAAAGGAAAGAGAATGCGATAGTAGTTGCGCGAGGGGATTAAGTTTTTCTGTAAAAGAACATGCAGAGGAGGAGGTATTATGACAGAGTTGCGCAGTTGACCGATTTTGAGTTTCGAATATTGATGCTTCTTGACTGGAATTTCTTGTTTTTTTATCTCTCTCTCCCCTTGGATCGGTCGTGCGAGATGAAATCGCATCCCACCATATGCAGATGGGTGCCGAGGCTAATTGCCTATGCATGTCTCTATTTTTGTCTGAAGTAGGGAGACGTGCGGGAGAGGGGATGCTTGGGCAATGCGCACGTCAGGGAAGTCTATTCGCCTCCGAGGATGGGATGCCGTCGATGTGATGCGTGGGTCCTGTTGGCATTTCCTCTCGCCTCCTTTCGGATCGCAGATTCGAAAGTCTATATTGTTTCTATCTTTTTGTCTCGATGATAAGTTCTTCTGTTTGCTTGGGCACCACAGGCTTCAACTGGAAAGTCGGTTCAAATGATTTCAGCTTCAAAAAGTCACCCAACCGAGTTTTTGGTAACCTATAGAAAAGAAGCAAACAATCCAGCCCCTGGCCGCACTGAGGTAAAGTTTCCCACACTACCTAAGTAGAGGCGCGAAGACTCCTGCCTGTATTACCTACTATGCATAATGCTATGTATTGATTCCGTCACCAAAGTTCGTTTGCTTGAAAGATATATGACGAATATTGAATATAATTGGCTCCTTTATTCTAGGCATCGAATCTGTGCGCTCCTCACTATACTCTCTAAATCAGGGGGTATCTTCTATCAACCTGGTGCCAGCCCAGCGACCAACCACACGGCTGACAACCCTTGAAACAGGAAATGAAAATCGCTTGTTGAATCAGGGTCGCTCTTCCTCCCAATTCCTTGCCACATACATTGTACAAGTGCCCAAACGACATTGACGATCAACCCAGAAATGTATCTGGTAACCCAAACCAAGCAATATGAGTACAGACTTCCCCCATGAAGTATCCGATCCCCGTGAAGGGATCTGGACAGGTGAGCGGCGGGGTACAAAAGAGAAACAAACCAAAAAAATCAAAGTCTATATGCAAACCAATCCCAGATTCTTTTCCCAGCCCAGTTCCCTTTTTTGTAAACCGTACCAGAAACCCGTCGCAAAATAGGGGAAATTCCCGAAAATTCCAATCATTGTGTGCTGTGACCACAACCATAAAACCAATTCACGTGATGAACTGAAAAAGGGTATTAAAATGTGTGACATGTGCGGAAGTAGCCATCATCGGAGGCGAAGACCGGTCGTAGTGGCGCTGTAGTAGTCGGGAGATGCACAGAGCATTGCCTCTGTAGCTCTCGCAGGAGTTACGACTCCGTGGCGCAGGAGCCCAAGCGTGCTGGTTAGGAACGCCGGAAGTTGCGCAAACTCCGAAGGACCCTGAGGTGTGGCCGAAAAAGAAACGAGACCCCGATGCCGTTCCCAGTCTATAATTAACGCCGTGATGAAAACAAGTCCAAGATAGTTCGAAAGTGCAAGCGTGTGAGATCTGCCTATCTCATTCCCCTGCGGGATGCAGGCGGCAGCGAGCCGAAGTAGTGTATATCGTATCGGATCGGAAGATGGTGCATTAAAGGTATATCGGCATACTGACATTGCAGTCAAAAAGTTGTTGTACAGTCGAAGCGCAAGCGATTAAGCACTAGCGAGCACACTCCACCGCTTGGAGCGGACACGCCAACACTCGCGTAGGCGGAGCGGATGCTGGTGTTACGATAAATCGACATAGTGAGGGTTGGCCAGGTTCCTCGTATTAGACATAGCGTAGTAGAGCCATCGTCGTGATCGCATTGGTCAAAATTGCTCGTCAAGAGAATGCATCGAGGCTCTTATGATGGCTTGGGCCTGGGGGGAGGCTTGGGCACACCAGTCGTGTCGTATGCACCGCGGCCCATGTTGGCGAAGCTTTGCAACTCTGTGTCAAACATGGTAGTCTGTCCGAGGGATGTGTGCTGCTGAAACAAGGTCATGGTCAGCAAACTACTCCAACAAAGTGTACCTGCTCCCTTGTAAGGGATTCGTATAGGAATGCATTATTACCACTCCCCCATCGCATGGATTATGAAGCCAAGAGGCAGGGGAGAGGCAAAGGACCAAAGAACGCAAAAGGGAATGAGAGCATGTAGTCATGCTCTCCCATGTGTGGCATGACTCACAAATTTAGGCTTCGTAGTGCGACGTAGAAGATATGTACCTTGCGAGGCGCGGGATGCCGTGGGTTAGGATTAGCGAGGGTAAGGAGGCGATGATGCAGCAAGTGCAGGGGTTCTTGCGTCGTCGGGTAGGTTGCTTTCAGTCAGAGTGCTGAAATTGTAGGGTGGTAGCCAAAGGTGATGGGCGTATATGTCAATTAAGAGCTGATATAAGCACTGGAGGCGTCGAAGGGGATGACGACCAAATTATATATCCGGAAGGAGGATTTGGTCTGCGCAGGTTGGTGTTCCGGGCGTCGGTTTCCGAGGCAGCTTTGGAAGTTCGTGAATGAGACAGCAGACAGGCAGTCAGACCAAGTATTGTTGGTAGTTGCTGGAGGTCGGCTTTTTGGCGAGGGTCGCGCAAGTCTAGTCTCGGGAACGAGAAGGATTATGAGGTCTCAAAGGGTTGGATTATTGTCGTTGTCTTGGAACGATATGCCAGGTACGGCGGCTGCAAGTTTTCGCTGGGCTGAAGCAATAGCTGCTGCTGGAAATGCTGCTGTTGGCTGCTGCAGGTGGAGGAGTGGATCAAATCGCTTAAAGCAGTTGCAGGAAAGAAGAGCGCTGGAAGTGGTAGTCGTACAACAAGGAGTGTCGGCGAGAGACGAGGCTTTTGTCTTCAAATACAGGCAGAATAGCAATATATGAGAGAGGGAGCGGATGAGCGAGACTGGAGACTCTTATTGTACAAACAACCGAAAGATGGTTTAGAAAAAACTCCTCTGAAATTGGGCCTGGGAAGGGGGTCGAATTCCGTCTTATAAAAAGACATAAGGGCGTGTTGGCCTTTGAAGGGGGGGGTGTGTGCGTTTCCAAGGGGAAGGAAAAGGGTGGTTCAATTTACCAGGCCTCAAACTTCACGCATGTAAATGAGAGACCCAGCAGGTACCTGGCCGTCGCAGGGAACCACCTTGACAAGCCAAGTCAACCGCGGGTTGCATGGGTAGGCCGGTTAGCGCACATGAGGATGCCCCGTTAGGTCGTTTGGGGCGTTCGGTACATGCTAAGTTAGTCTGATGCTGGCAAGTAGAAGTACATCCGGCCCATGACCTGGACAACAAATTCAATGGGCCGGCCGGGCAGACAGACGTCAGTAGAATGGATCCAAGTCATCGCATCGCCCTATCGTACAACACGAAGTACCCCCATACTGCATGTACGCTCCTGTAGGCTCACCCTAGCTTCCCATGCACGGCGTGTTGGTGTTGTTGTGTTAGACCGTAGATCGCTAGTAGGGAAAACTGATGGAAGAGACCCTTTGGCAGAACCCTCGACTAACTCCAGTCACTCACTTCCTTCAACTGATGAATTATGCAGGCCATCTTGCTTCTGACCCAGTGCTACATGTACATAACATTGTACATACTTAATGCTGAAATTGCACAGCAGTCCTGCCCCGTCCTTGGTACTCGGAGAGCTTCAAGTAGATGTGCAATGCCCACTTGCCTCTGTGCCTCCCTGCCCATGATGAGCAGTCACTTCCACGGTCGACTATTGAGCGCAGAAGAAGCAGTGTGTGGTCGGGCCGGGGGTTGTTCAACAACAAAGACGGAATTGTCCCTTACTACAGTGGGGGAGGTCTGTAGTTTAGTGGCGGCCATTTCCCTAGTGGACCAGCAGCCTGCCTAACGCTTCGCTCCGGTTGGGACAAGCAGGAAAGGATAGGTCGGGTACGCGAGGTACCCGGTACCCAGTACTGACCAGACCGACAGGTCGCCCACCCCTGAACATCAATCGTCCTCTGGCGAGAAATAATAATGTCACACAGGGTTTGAAATGTCGTTCTGGGATTGTCCTACAGGCTAACAGGGATACGGGGTGATCCTTTCGTTGTCGGTACGCTTGATCCACCTGGGTAATAATTCCCTTGCCCGACACGCTAGACCAGGTCGCGCCCACTTTCGAATTTTTCTCGAATATTTGCTATCCCTTCCACGCTTCCACCATTGCTTCCATATCAGGCCTCGCGATGAACAATGCTGCGAGAACAAGTCCACTTCTGTCGTCTGATGCCCAGCCTTGCTGAGTTTCGCAAGTGCCGACGAGGTGGATTTGGGGCCAGACTGTTATGGCTCCATACCGACAAGGTTGGTTCAGTAACAGCATGTCATTGTCTCCAGACTTTGCAGAAGAAACCATGCCGGGGACACGTCTTGATTGGCAATCTTTTCAAAGTTTCTGTTGGTTTCATCGGCCCAAAACTTTCTCTGCCGCGTGGGAAATGATATCTGGCCCAAAGAAAAGAAAAAGTGATGCTATGCTTGGGAAGGGGGAAAACGACATGGGGTACAAAGTTCTGAGGAAACGGTTCGATGGC
This sequence comes from Apiospora phragmitis, assembly GCF_038363925.1. Classification (NCBI taxonomy): domain Eukaryota; kingdom Fungi; phylum Ascomycota; class Sordariomycetes; order Amphisphaeriales; family Apiosporaceae; genus Apiospora; species Apiospora phragmitis. Next base: position 2,561,589 of record NW_027117400.1, on the reverse strand, counting down.
GGGTCGGCGAACTAGGGGAACTCGGAAGGCAGAATGCCTAGTTGGGTAATAAAAGGTGCGAGATTGGGAAAACGAACGTGCCTGGAGTCTTGCCGTGTTGCCTGGTGAGTCTCTCCGGTCAGTCCGACCGATCATCAATCTAGTTCATGTTGTATGTAGTTATTGTTGTTATCGAGAGACTATTGTAGAAACATACATAGTAGGTTAACCGTGTTGGCTCGTATGATGGTGCTGAAGAAGGGAATTACCGTGCTTCGGGCTTATCACACATCCTGAACTACTGTACACGTGCTGTCGGGTATGTCAGCCACGCAGCTGAAGCTACTATTTTGGGTTCAATGATGGATGCTTGCGGGAGGGCTGCCAGTCAGAGAGCATCAGCGCGGCTGCTTAAGGCCTGACTTAGGGTCCCTAGGTCTTGGTGACACGGCGTCCATCCTGTCTTCGTTCCGATGCCCACTTTTGGAGACGTGCGACTAGCCAATGCAGATTCCCATCATTCGGCAGTGGCACAGAGACATTGGAGAGACTGAATACATACCAAATAGTCCGGTAAGAGCGTTACGCCACGAGAATACTACTTTGCCAATACTACGCGTGTTGTAGTCACGATTCCAGAAGTCGAATACAGAATACGGAGTTGGTGTCGTGAAAGGAGACACCGCATTGGATAATGTCTATTCTTAGTCGCATTACATACAAGGTGGTTGCTTGAACATTGCCATGGCCCGAATCTCTGGGAATGTATCAGGCGCAGGAGGAAATGGCACCTCTCTTCTTGCGGCCGTTCCTGACTATGCATGCGCGCATGCATACTCCAGGGTTTCTGGCAGAATGGATCGTGGTTCATCAGAATATATTTCCTGTATTGTGCCTGGCTCTAGCTAACGCAAGGTGTCACGAAGACAATGCCAGTCGGATGCAATGAACCAAAATCATGATGGCGAGCTTCGTATATCTTACGAGACGTGCCTTTTCCCGATGGCTGCAATCACCGATTTCCTGCCTTTGGCGTCTTGATAGGATGGTGGTTTGATACCACCTTGGAGGCATCGAATGGAGGGCTGACACTACAAGGGAGAGTCAGCTTCTAGCTCCCGCGTACCCATAGAGGCTAATCATAGCCACTCTGTGTGCTGCGGGTTATGCCGTTGAACATGTGTGATGGATTGGCATCGTAGATGAGTCAATTATAGTACCAAGTATAGACCTTGCCTGATTGTGTCCAATATTTGACTCGGCACCGATGGAAATCGCCAAAGGACGGTTTCGTCGCCCAAAGGAAAAGAGGCAAGATGCGTAAAAGTACGTTGCAGCTGTCGTCTAGTCCGTTTCGGCACCCGCGTCCGTCGAATATAACGTAAGCATCTGACCAACTACCACTATCTGTGACATTGGAGGGATATAGTAGTATTGGGCACGCACTTGCTATTCTAAACTTCAGGTGGTTGTAGTAGCACGTCAGCACCCCAGTCGAAACTACTCGGCAGTCATTGTAGCGATTAATGAATAACGCGACTCGATCTTTCAAGCAAAGCGATCACCGTGTAGGGGCACTGCGCTAAGCCATCGATGTTTCAGTCGGTTGAACAAACCTCATGGTACATATGTGAACAATGCCCGCGGTGTCAGTATTGCAATGACGACGACGTGGTGTAGCACTCGCCAGCCCAACCAGAGCTGGCAATGTACAGGCAGAACAGAGTCGGCAAGCTTTATGCTACGGTTACAGTGAAGAAACGACGCCACCATCACTACCACCACTTTCGAAGCGGGGCATTCCACGCTCGGCCGGTTCATCTGAACCGCCCGTAACTGCTCTGTCTTCGATGAGTTGCCCGAAACAGCCACTCAACGCTAGGGACTCAGTTCAGTTGTAAAGCATCACCTCATGACACTATCACCTACCTATCTTTATCTCCCTGATTGCCAAATACACCACTAAGAGTGGGGACTCGCGATACTTCAGTTTATATGGTTACCCGGGCGAGTCACAGGTCCTCGACGGCGTGAACTTTCACCATCTGAAGATATCTGATAATCTGATTGATCCAGAGGCCGGTCCCACTCTTAGTGGTGTATTTGGCAATCAAGGGATAAGACACCAGAATATGTTTGGTATCTAGCAGTACACCACCTGCTCTCATACTACGTATGACTTTGATTTATCCAACCTGCGCCGTCACACCATGAGACACCGCCCACGTTGGTTAGTGATACGTTTACTGTTATTGCACATTAGGTATTACCGAGTTGCTTGCTTTGCGACTCGGAGATTAGCGGACCGGACCGGGCTTATGGCACTGCGATCCGGCATCCTCATGTAGGTACAAGCCCGTACGGTATGTAACCAGTTAACTCAGCCGGCTGAGGTAGGGCAGGATCCGGGAAGGCGCTCGTCCTCCGAAACAAGATTAGGAATGGACAGACGTCCGAAATGCTTGTTGTCCCGCTTCGAATTGCCAATACGACACTTGTACAACTCGAACAGATGTAGCATACGGGCGTAATAGGTGGGATGTCGCCAAACGGGGTCTCTTCCGTAAGCAGTTTGCAGACTCCAACTCAGACCAGTCAGAAAATCATTGGCCCCCACGTTCACAATAACAACCGATGCCCGTATGGTAAACAAGCTTGACAAAATGGGCCGGAGACCAACCACGTCACCACAAAACGGGACGTCCTCCTGCACCGTTGCAGATCATAACCTACATAAACAAACAACGCGATCACGAAGTCCCATGCTGCTGGTAGAACATCCAGGTCCAGCCAGCACCCCTACACCTAGGTTAGCCTCAAGGTTAGCTCCGTCACCGAAGGCAGGTAACCGAAAGGGGCATTTGGGGGCTTCTAGAAGGCTGCTGCATGCGGAATGGGCTGGGTTGGGCCCGATTAACGAGGATTTGACGCCCTTGGTTCCATGGTCAATGGATTGAATATGTCAATGACATAGCGCCGTACCTGTACCACCCATGTCCACGGGCTAGCATGCATGATGGAACACCCGGTCACAAAGATCTTAATTCCAGAAGAAAAAATTTCCTGATTACTACCTTAACTACTCCGTACGGGATGTATCCATTGACCATACGTCTTCGGCAATTTCCCAACATTCTTCGGGGGCAATCAAGCTACGTTTCTCTGGGTGAGACTCTGACAATCCACCAATAACTTATGATAACGATAACTCAGAATATGGGTCATGTCCTTCCTTTTGTCTATTTGTTTGCTTGCAGGTGTACGAGAAGGTGCGGTGGCAGGGAGATGCGCCGTCGGAGCTCTAGATGCTAGGTTGCTACCAGACATGAGCTACCAAGGGGAAAAGGAGGCCGCGGGATCTGTCAACCAGACTGATGGACAGAGTAAGCTTCTTCCGCTTCAATCAATGTGTTCTCCAGTCTATTTGCTCGCGCGCCGAGGTACCTACCCTGTAAGAGCTAAGAGACAAGTCATAGGACTAGGTGATGGCAGAGGGCAGGCCTTTGCCAGTGCGTTTGATATGGTCTTCTGTAAGCATTGACTGATCCGATTGCACTTGGTGCTGAGCAATCACCTAGATGCTAAGCCTTGCTTGTATGGCATGAAGGAGATTCTCTTGTGTTGAGTTATCCTCGAAACTCCTTATGCTGCCTTCATACATTGATTGGCCTTGGTGTTGGGCAGTCAAGCAATGAAAAGTATACGGTACTTCACAGTCTGTAGTAGTAATAGTAGGTACCTGAGCCTGGACCTAGGCAGGTAGCTTGGGAGGGAGGGCTGGCATGAGCGAAGCCTTTCTGAGCAACCGCGCCTTGTTCCTGCATTAGCCAAGCTCGGGGAAGCTCCACCAAGACTGCATTGTAGTCAGGTATCTAGTCAAAAATAGGCATGAAACAGGGGAAATTGTTGCTCTGTTTCTCTCGTTTAGGACAAGTGGCTAAGTTTAGCTGGCCATAGATCGATCAACCGCGCAAGAGTCTGGTCTTGACGCGCCACGAGAACATAGGCGGCGATGAGATGGCGCAACAACCCGTAGCCCGCGGACGAACGGGACTCATGCTGCTCGCCATGCATACATTCTCATAGGCAAGGTAGGCGTTGGCAATACAACTGAAATGGCGAGGCCCAGGAAAGTGCTCACATCTGATGTCTTGTACATGATTGGCCGCAGCAGCGGACGGTTTGAGACTTAATGGGGCAAGAGGTAAAAAAAAGGTTTACTCCGACAGGGCACTCAGTGGCTACAGGCATCCGCAGTCGCAACGTGATGAGTTCATAACATCGAGTCGAAACACCAATTAATAGTGGAATTGATGAACAGATAATGCATGCACGCATCGTCCAATCGTCAGGTGATGAAACAACGACAAATATGGTTCGAGCGAATCGCATGCCTTGGGCAATATCGCGTTCTCTCATTGTCTCGGCGTTAACTAATTGCCTCAGACAGTAAGCGCAGGCTCTGCCATTCAATCATCAATGACGCCAATATGTCGGATTAGTCAAACTGCATCCGACTACCTACGCTGAACGCGATGTGACGCAGTCTACGGAGTGTCCTTAACCCCTACTGCACATCCTGCATCCTACCTTATCCAGACGGGCAGCCAGTATGGAGGCGGTGTGCCGCTATACCGGGTAGCGCAACTATATCGTCCTCATCGTCATTCTACATACTCTCCTGGTCTACTGTATCGCAGTGGATAAGGTGCTTACATGTCTTACATGCCGGTATAGAATGTTAACGTATGTAAACAGACATACTGGCGATGTAGACCGCCAAAGACGGCAGACCGAATCCACTCGACTGCGCAGACACGTGGACGCACATACGGTACGTACAACATGCTCTGCATGTAAGAGACTTTCCGTCGGAGCGAGCGACCACCTAGGGGTCATTGTGTATGAGGATACACACAGACTTGACAGGCAGCGGCATTCATTCTTTCTAGAAGGCCTCTAAAGCTTCGCTGCCCACTGAATTGGAATTGCAGCTAACGGCTACGGTTGACAACATATCCACTACTGCGTGGAGCGCACCAAGGAGCAAAGGAGTTGCCGGCCTCCAAGATGGCCTCTAATCTCCAGGTGACGGCCGGCGGTCCCTTCGAACACTCCACCGCTCGAACACCAGCCATTTTCCATACGACATGGCCATCATCTCCATACATGATGGACTTGGATCTGCTTTGCCGAAAAAATGGCTTACCGAACCGCCTAATGTTCGGCGCTTCCTGAGGATGGGTCTTCTTATGTACGCATTATGCACTACCGGGGTACCTACTGTGCATGCATCATGCACACTTTAGCAGATGCAGGTAGGATCGCTGTGTATTTGAGCAGCGCACATTTCAAGGGCCATGTCTTCTACGGCGACAGATTGGGCTTCTATGCATTGTCCATCTCGCGCTGAGCTGTAAGATTCCAGGTGTGATCTGCGTACCTTGAATCCTTGACGTATAAACAGAATAGGTCTCGTGTCGTGTGACGGTGTAACAGTACATGTAACTCTGGCAACTTGAATGCCGTTACGGAGATATCGCTGCCGGTGTTGGTATGTGGATTCCATGTATTAGGCCAGGACCCCTATTGTCTCTCTTCTGATTCTTCTGCTTCTGCCGGGGTGACGTGGTGACATGGTGACCAGAAGAAGAGGATCACAAGAATCCTCTCCACCTGCAGGACAAGGGCTTGATGTACATGTCGTCTAGTAGCAGAGAGCCCAACAACGGGAATGGGTTTGTCTTCCGTCAAATCCATCAAACCCGTTCCAACGATGTACCCCCAGCATGTAGCAGATTGGGAAGCCTTCCAGAAGCCTTCCTTCCGCTTTCTAGCTGTAGCCTCTAGCTTCAATGGTTCCAATGGGTCTCCACTACACCTTTCCCCAGCCACGTTGCATACTTAGCTTATTACTTATAGTACTACAGTACCTAACCGTCCTGCATGACCCCCACTGGTTAAGCATTGATCTCAGAGAACAAAACCCATTGTTTACTCGGCGTAGGTACACCGACCTCCATGCAATACATGCTCAGGTGTAGCCTAATATGGGTGGTGGTATTCGATCTGCACCTGTGCCATGCTATCTGAGTCCATGGAAAACGACCTTCATGACTCAATCGATCGAATTCTTCCAGACTAGAAGAGGAAGAAGCAAGCATGTGCGAAGAGAAAAGGACGTTACATCCAATGCAAAGCAGCCTGACACCTGCATGTACGTACCTACCGTCCGCTTTCTAGCGTCCGCCAGCAGCAACAGGGGGTATGAGTGCCCATCAAATCTTTGGTGTTCTACTGTACCTCGTGGCGCCGTCACCGGGGAATCGTCCCGAGCCCCAGCACCTGAAACCAACTCTTGCACGTACATAGCAGTATTCTGATATTACCATACTATTGACATCTCGCTAATCAGATAGGAAAATTTTTCCCTTTCCCTCGGTCACACACCAAACATCCTGGGCCGCCCGGGGAGCCGGACCCTGGTGCCTGGTTCAGAGCCCCGGGCGCAGAAGGTAAAAAGTTTTCCATTCTGAACCAAAAGACGACTGTGGAAGGGATGATCTGCGGCTATACAGGCCGATGGACTGATATTGACTAATTATTGGGATGAACGGTGATGGATTTGGCCGAGCTACCTACTGGTGACTGGGATCTTCCTAGAAGTGACACGTTTCGGGATGCGGACTCGTTCCCCGTGGCAGCCCGTCTGGACGGCCTCGCCTCCGGCTCAATGCCGTCCCTCTGCGCGCCAAATTTTGGGTGGTCAAAAGGCGCCTACCCACCTATTTTCTTACGATGTGAGCACGATTGTGAAATCACAATCCCATGCCACACACACCAGACTGCTCCCCAAACGGGCCCTAGGAAGCCTACATGTCGTTGTTTTCGACCCCTGGGCGCCATAATAAATCCAGCATCAGCCTTGTTTGAAACCAGCTCACTAATGACATATGGATGCTACCACAGGGGTGGGTAAGGTGGACATGCCGATTCTCGGTGAACCGCGATTTCTCACCTTCACCTTGAACCAGAACCGTACCGTAGCCCCTGCACGGAAAAGCCATATTCGGACTGATTGGAAGCATTATTGCCAAATCCCAGTCGACCTAGGCAATGGATCAGATTGCCAGATGAGTTACCACCAATGCCACCCAATGTGACCCGGCACCCCGGCGGTCAATCCGAACGAATCCAATAATTTTCCTCGACCTGGGGCTCAACTCGCTTCCAACGCAGCGGGATGTTGAGCCTGCATCCCGCCCCCTTTTGTTCCACGGCCTTTCCGCTCCAAGGTTACGGCTGCGGTATGTAATTGGCGGTCTATTGTCACTGATACGCTGGGTGATGTCACACAACGTACGTTCTGGTATGGTATTGTGTTCTACATTGCTATTTTCGATTGGATTATCTCGCTAATAAACTCCTCTGTGCGATGCAAAACCTGTTTGCCTCCTGCAGGATGGATGGTCTTTTCCACGTGGCTTATGCAAGGGCAGAGGAGACACTTACCGCCCAATGAGGTTGAGAATCGTATGTCACTTTGAGCTTTGGGCTTTGCCCTACCTTCCGTCATACAGGCAGTAGACAGTAGGCAATAGCACATGCGCATACGAGCTGTGATTATAGGGCTTGCCTTGAAGCATTCAGCTCCTGGGGATTGGAAGAGTACAAGACCGGCCTGAGAAACCGGCATCTGATAATACAAGCAACCATCGAATCTGAGATTGAACCAATCTACCACGAACGCCAGTGCTGCAACCGCCATTGTATGACGTTGCATGTCATTCAGATCCAAAGTATGTTCACATCTCTGCTTACTTACTTGGTCGCTACTGCACCTGGCTATCGGGTGCATATCTTTCTTACAAGCCACCATCCCGCCTACTTGTTGCCATGTCGGAACTCGGTTAAAGCAGAGATTTTGCAGCTGAATTTGCTATCGTCCGGTTGCTCGGTTATTGCTGCCTAACCTCAACAAACTGGACCCTGATGAAGCAAAAATCGTTCGTTAGCTGATGGATAATTACGTGTCGTGCAGCTTGTTCATGTAGGAAGATGGATTTGACGTTATATACAGAACCACAGAAGCCCAACAACCAAATGCCTGCCTGCCTGAACTAATGTAGCCCACGTGCCCCTGGATTATTCTCTTTTTGCGTATATTTTTGATAAAAAAAGACTGGCGCCCGCCGCGGGTTCGTTGTCAAGACTCGGCGTACATAGCTATGTAGCAGTACAACGGCCAGAAATATCCATTGACCTAATGCAATGCAAGAAGGGCGCACGTATGACTCACATTGTATCATCCATTGATTTTCAACTTTGGAAGGCCGTACGGGAGCCAATAGGTCTTTGTAGTCGATCGGTGTAAGTGCAGGTCTGCGACGAGAAAACGTTGCTCAGCCCCTCATCCGGCCAATGGAGTGGGCAAGCCTGATGTGGCAGCTCTGATTTGGCGGTGGCCGTGGCTTGCCGACACTTTTCAGCAGCCCCGCCCCGCACTCACCTGCACTCGACTGGGGAAAAAAAGGAGCTTCTCGCTGCTGGCCAGCAAGCCAAGTCCGGTCCTCCTCCATCACCGCCAGCCCCACCAAACCTCACCTCAATTCCAAGAGAGCCCGAATCCTGCAAGACGCTTACGGCGGCAAGAACCTCACCATACATACCTACATACGCTTGACCAGGAGTAGTAGTCAAGCTGCAATAGACACGCCCCCCCCCTCTCGCACCCTGGCGCTCTATCAGCTGCACACCTCACGATAACGTGTCACCTGATTCGTTCCCCCTCACGACCGACGAACAACGCATACGTAGCGCGTAGGAAGAAAGCAGCAGCAGACAGGCAGGCAGGCAAGCAGGCCAGCAAGCAAGCACAACAAACCCACACTAGCACACCACCGGGCGTCTCCCTCCTCAACACAACAACCATGTCGATCATCCAGCAGCACACCTCGGCATCCCTCAGCGATGCGTGGCGCACCATCAACATCGACGCCCTGGACCCGGACTCCTCGCAGAACTTCGACACCACCTCGCTCCACCCGCCGCTCCCCGAGATCAACGAGGCCGACGTCCGTCAGCTCAATGCCCAAGTGCGCCAGCTGCTGCGTGGCGGTGACGCCGAGGGCGCCCTACGAGGCTGCCTAGAGACTCCCGTCTACAATGGCTCCGAAAGTGCCAAGGTATGATATGATGTCCCCTGCTATTTGGTCTTTCACGTTGTCCAGGACAATCAACCCCTATACCTTGTTTGTAGGGACTACGGTGATGGGGGCAAGGATAGAAGATAAATAAACCGAGGGAGGCTGACCGTGATCATGAACAACACTATAGGAAGCACACCTACAGACCGTCACCGAGGTCCTACAGTCGATAAAGGCAAGCGACATGTCGCCAATGCTGGAGCGCATCCACCAGTCCCCAGGAGGCAGTGAGCTGTTGGACGTCTTGATCAAATACCTGTACGTGGCCAGATCGCTTCGGAACGAGGGACCTACATCCTTTTCTTCTTAGAGGGAACATATGACTTACTGATGAATTATTAAACTACAGGTATAAAGGCATGGCAGCCTCTGCCGGCGCCAGTGGTGCTCCTCGGGTGGCGGGAAGCCGGACACCGAGTACCCCTGACGCCTCAGCAGACGGGCTTCAGCCAGGTCGGCTCGCGGCCCGGCTCTACCAATGAGTCCACAGGTGCAGCCATGAGTGTAATCTTGAGCTGGCACGAGAAGGTCATCGACATCGCGGGCTTGGGTAGCATAGGCCGATGCATGACCGACTGGCGCAAGGTTTGAGCATAGACAGCCGCGTAATTTAGACTGGATGACAGGACCTTAACGAATTAAACGCTACATGATAAATTGTTGGTGCCGAGCACGCCCCCTAACAGACGACGTTTCGAAGATGATGTTTCAACGGCTTTGAATCTATTGTGATCGTAATTAGTGCCAGCTCTTTGTGACCTATAGAGTAATATCTCCCATTGAGTAACCACGCTCAACGGAAATGGAGTCTGGGTTCATCATAGCATGTTGCCGAGCATTGATACCGCTGGATATATCATATGAGCAATGCGTGAAGTGCTTGACGTATTCTGTCCGACGTTCAAATAGGCTCCAGTAGCGAGTTTGCTATGCTCCCCCTTTTTCACCATATTATCACAACTGAGCTGCTGAACTCCATGTGGTCCTCACGATAACTAAACTCTTACCACGTGGAGTTATTGTTATGGCTTATCCTAATCATAATGATAACAGGTATTCTTGGGCTTCATTATATTCAGTCTTTTAATCAATTTCAGTAATTGCTATTGATGCAGAAAAACGTAATGTTCCGTTCTCGGTAGCCTTATACTCACATGTGACGTGTTATTCGCACCGGAAACTTTCCGCCTTTGCAATATCTCCCTTCCCATCGTACCTGGCACGCTTCGGGTACTTGCACAGCACCCGCTGCATAGCGGAACCGCCATCGTCACCCTCGTCGTCACCCTCCTGAGGAGAAATCGCCACCATCATCCGAGCCGGCAGGACCTCGGACGCCTTCCCCTCCTCGACCCAGGCCCGCAGCACGTCGACCAGCCCCTGGGGCCGGAGCCCGAACCCGCCGAAGCCGCAGTGGCCCACGCCAGGCGCCTCGAAGAGCCGCAGGTAGTCGTCGACGTTGTGGCCGTGGCTGTGGCGGCTGCCCGCGACGGCGACGACGGACTCGTAGTACGCCCGCGTCTGCGCGTAGGGATGATCTCGTCGGCCAGGCCGTGCCACATAATCATCTTGGCGCCCGACGCCCGCAGGCCCGCGAGGTCCGCGTTGCCCGTGCCGATGACGGACTCGTACCACTGCCGCGACGTGTGCAGGGCCTGTTTCAGGGCTGCGACCGTGAGGGTCGTTTCGTCGACGGGCTGGTGCGTCCGGTGGATAAAGTACTGCAGCCACTGCTTCGAGAGTCCGAACGCTGTCGACTTGCACTTGGGCGGGCCGTCGGTGTTGTTGAAGTCGCACGCGGTGTTGAGATAGTGGAACGGACCCTCCATCGCGGCTTGATGGCCCAGACCCGGCCAGATGAGCGTGCGCTCGCCCCTTTCGTCAGCCTCATCATACCAGCCCTCCCACACGGCCTCAGCCACCTGCGCGCCCTTCTCGGTGAGTTTCATCGTCCTGCCGCCGGCGCCCTCATCATGGCACGCAAACTCCTCGCCCACGTCGCCGGCGTCCCGACATTCTCGGTCGGGTGGTCGCCGTCGGTGCTCACGACGGCGTAGCCCTCGGACACGGCGGCGGCGTGGCTCCAGATCCACTGGCCGGTTTGGAAGCCGCCGCCGCCGACGCTCATCATGACGCCGTTCCACGGTACGCCGCCTACAGCAGCAACATCGCCGTCGCCGTCGCCGTCACCGTCGCCGTGGCTTAGTGGCAGTGGCAGCCAGATATAGGTGTGGATGCGGTCGTGCTGGCCCGGGTGCGTGTGCGTCACCGTGACGTTGCAGAAGGTCTGCGGCGGCGTGCCCGCCGGGTACTCCTCGTTGGACGTGGCGAAGCCTGGAGGTATGGGGATGCTGTAGTTGGCCACGAGGTGGGGCTCGACGGCGAGGAACTCGGCGCTCACCAGCGTCGGGAAGGCGAAGGACTCCGGCTGGCACGTGGTGAGGTGGAGGAGGCCGCCGCCGTCGCCTCCGAGGCCGATACTGCTTAGTAGGAAGTCCACGATGAACGAAGGGACTTGGCCACTATCTACTCGACTAAGAGAAAAAATAATAGGAGGGAGTTGGGGAGAGTTGGTTGAAGGAATTGAAAGGGGGAAGGAGGCCATATCAACTGACAGGAGGAAGTAAGGCACGTATTATATCTTGAATTATTGAACACATATCGCTGACCGGCACTATAACCTGTATTATCCCCATGCTGCTGCTGTCGGTGATTACCAAAGTCGATGGGCACTACACGTGGATGCATGTCAGATACTTTCCAGCGAACAAGCAAGACTGGGGTTACAATTCCAAGTCAGGGCAAAGCAGAATATCAAGTATCATCGAATCCGGGTTCATCTCCGCAATCTAAATTTACCGCGGAGGAACCACGGTATTGACTCACCCGGCCAGGTCCACGGCGAGTGAAAGCTGACATGCTGCCTAAACACTTTGGTCAGCATGCATCGTGAACTCCACCCACATCCTTGCATTCGTACCTGAATTTCCGTCTTGAGTAATTCCAGTTGGTAGTTCACCTGTGGTCTGGTTTGCATTAATCAGTTCTATGTACATAGACTAGAACCCTGCTTCAGTAGTCCGAAAACATATACAGAAGCTCCCGGGTTGGGTCGATGCCACGATCCAAATATAACCATTACAAGAATTCTTTTGGACCCACCAGTGCTTGTTGGGCGTTTCATACATAGACCAAACCTCGAGCCTTTCTCTTTCTTTCCTTCGTTTTTTTCTCTTTTCTCTGCTCCAACAGGTTTAGTTACATGACCTTCTGATGTCTGGGCTTCTCCCACTCGGTGGCTCCGGCGCTGGTATCGCGTGTCGTAGCCGTCTGATTATGAACAAAGACCAGCAGTCTAGCCATCTCTTCCAGGTTGAGCCGCTGACTCTCAATAAGGCCCTCTTGGGAATTCAGCAGACCCTGCTGCATCTGGACGAGCTTCAAGACGTCGTCCAGAGACTCCTGTAGCTTGCGGCTTTTCTCCCATAGGTCCCCGGTTGTGGCAGCGCAGAGATGTAGGGTTTCCAAATCTGTTGCTGACCTGTGTCGGATAGTGGTAACATATGATGGCACAGCACCCGCCACGCTTCGTCTGACATGGGCCCAGAGACCCAGAAGCGTGAGTCTCACCGTAACAAAGGGGTTGGTAGCAGAGTGCCCGCCTCCAGAGGAGGCAGCAGCACCTATGGTACCGGGCACCTGGTCTGCATCGATCATGCCGGGCACGGGCGTGTGCACCCAGTTGCACAGCGTCAGGACCTTGGGGCGCTGGGGATCGGGGCAGTACATGTTGCCTGTCATGGCTGCCGTAGAAGAAGGGTCTACAGTCGTGGAAGCCTCGGACGATGCTGTCACGGCAGGTGGTGTCGGGGTCATGGACGGCGGCAAAACATACACAGCTGCTGTCGAGTACACCGTCTTTCGCTTCTGCAATGAGCCATCGTAGGTGACAAGAGCTAGATTGTTCGTTTGGTCTGCAATGTGAAGAACGTTAGCATCGAGTCTCTAAGACCAGGGAGCAGTGTCGTCGACGACAGTCAATCACATACCAAGGATGTCAGGTGGAATCCAGCTTTGTTCCTGACCAACACCCAACAATGGATCGTTCTGGTCGGCTCCGGTGTCGTCCACGGGTTCAGCGGCTTGACCGTTCATCTCCATGATGATGTAGGATATGCCGACTGCGCATGTGTAATGGTCAGCTGATTCACTGCCTGCAGGTTGGTCGGTATCATGATTTGGAGGGGCAGGGAAGCGTACCTATCACAATCCCCGTGGCGATGCCGCAGATGACGAGGAGCCCTACCCAGGCCGCCTTATGCCGGCTACGTTTGACACGTTTGACCTTGTCCTCGACGGACTGGTACTTGCCCATCAGCATGTTGTAGTGGTTTTCCTCTGGCTTTGTCTGTGTATACAAACAACAGCAGTACGGCTGGGCGAAGAACCGGGATCCGAACTCGATTTGAGATGTGCGAGAGCAAGGCAGTTGGAATGCCACTTCCCAAGTTCAGTGGAGTGACTGTTTGTGATGAAGATTTGATAGTGGTACAGACAAGGCGACTACCCGACAGCAATATGCGGTCAAAGGCGGTTGGCATAATCAATCGGACGAGTCAAGTTGTAGCTTGTGGGAGCATTAATCAGATCAGTTGGCGTAGCAAACTTGGGAAGAAAATTGCATAGATCAGATTAATTTCATCAGGTCCCCCCACCTTGGATGTTGTTGTTGTTGTTATGACTGGGCAAATGTGACAACAATCCAGAACATACTTAAGGTGTCGTTGGGACAATCGATACACACCCTCATCGCATGGGCCTGGCTTGACTCGACTCGATCCTCTCCATTGCTGGACAGCCCATACAATTAGGTAAACACCACGTATCACAAACCATCTCTATCGAAATACACGGGATCCGGTGATGCGGTCCGTTGTGATCAACAAGACGAACTGAACTATTTGAACAATCTGTCTGCTTCAACTTCGAATACGTATGCACCCTACCTTCCCTACCCTAACCTCAGAACGCCAGTCGCTGTGGCTGTGAGAAAGCAGTAAGAAGTCGGGGCCTGATCTCTTATTAATAAAACAAAGCTTTTGTCGATTCATCTTTGTTCAGCCCCCATATGTTAAAGAATATCCTACGATACCATGACGTTGCTAAACATGTCCGAGATATCCTGCTTGGTTGGCCCTTCGTGGAGCTCCGGCACTATTGATACTCCCGCAGCTAGCCTCTCTTCCATCATCTTCAGCATTACCGGAGGCACGCTCTCGTCAGTGGCGCGAATGGTCAATCGAATCATCTGGTTGGGGAAAAAAGGTTGGGTTAGTCTCGGGGCCCATGTGGACATGAGGACACATAGTGATATCTTACCTGTGAAGTATAATTGGGTTCCAGTCTCAACAGACAACCAAACTTGCCGCCTTCAGATGTATGCAAAACACTGGCACCCACCAGGTTCTTATTGTTCGGGTCAACCCCGTCTAGCACACCCCATCGGAAGCCTTGTACTGTCTTGCGGACAAAGCTCTCGCTGATTTCCCTTTCGTCCTTGTTCCCAGACAGACCGAAATCTGCTGGGCTTCTCGCGGGGCGCCTCCTATCTGCTTCCATCTCCGGAAGAAGTCATCTGCGGCAAGTTCCGCCGGGTCCATGAACTTGTGGGCAGTGAGTGGCAGCTTCAGCGTCAAAGCCTGAAGGGCACCCGCAAGATAGCTGATGCGGATAGTCGGTGATTTCTCGAACACCTTTTTGCATTCAAACATGATGACTTGTCGTGTCTGGCCCCCATGAGTAATGCTGCTGTCGGGCATTGCTTTGATATCCCAGGTGAGATTTGCTTTCTCGCTCTCATGAAGATCCAGCGTTGTTGTAAAGCCGCTGACAGTGGCTGGTGTCTTATTAGTGAAATAGAGAAATGAGACAAGCCATTTGCCCTCGGTATTCAGATCGAACACCGACTTGTATTTGCCCGTCTTCGAATAAGATACCATCGGCTTTAAGTAATAACTTGAAGAACCCGGGCTCCCATCCAGGCGACAAATGCGCAGCACTGGCTAGGTTGGGCACCTTGAGAAACTTCTGTTCGTTAGGACCAGCGTTCATATCCAATCCTACCAAGTCGTCACTGGCATGGCCATTGGCGCCACCATTTGCCGAACCGTTCATGGGTCCGTTAGTGCTAAACGTCCTCTTGAGTCCGGAGTTCTTGGCCATGTTGAGCTCCGCTGCATCCGCATTCGCCGACTTGCCTCCGACAACCCATGTACGCTTATCACTAGTGTTAGCATGCTTCTGGTGTAGCCGGGACAGCAAGGCGGATTGTCGTTCGGGAAATGGAGGCATCTCGTCGCAGACCGTTCGCAGCAGGTCGTCTGTGGGCATGCTAGCAAGTGACAGGTATTCGCAAGCTCTTTGCTGAAGCTCCGAGTCCAGCGTGTGGCTGTAGACGTCAAACACGTAGACAAGTTGCGGTTTGATCTCAGGGAAGAGATTCACGAACTTGACAAAGGAGGAAAGGATCATGGCTCGTGTACTGGAGGAACAAGCCGGCAGTTTGGTTTGCAGGGCCAGAAACTGCTCGACAGGGCTGCATCCCGGTTCTTCTGCAATCAAATGGCCAAACTCTCCGAGAATGTATGCCCCTATTTTGACCAATGTCTCGTGACAATGATCCTGCTTGACGTGCTGAAGGGTGTTTTGAGCTGCGTAGACCTGGAGTTCTTCGTTGTTTGTCACGATTTGGATGACCCGTTGCCATACCTCATCACTCAGGTGATCGCCAGCCACGGCGACTAAGCGCAACGACACGTTGATGTACCACTGGATGTCCGTGGCGTATTTCTCCGTGAGAATCGCAATCTTCAGGGCCATTTCCTCACGGATGGCGAAGTCGGCATTTTGTAGGTAATGCAGGAGTTCCGACACGATGGGCCCGGAGTTGGTCGAATCGCACATACTATATAGCAAGTCAAGACCTTTCCGGCGCACGCTGATATCTCGGTCTTTCAGAGATCCAAGGATGACATCTTGGTGCTGCTTGATCGGATCGAGATCTTCGGCACGGGCTGCCAAATGGGTCATGGCTTCCAGGCCAAGGTAGCGCACATTAGTCTCCCTAGAGGTAATGAAGCGGCCCAGGCGCGTCGAGATCTGCCTCATCAGGGCATGCTCAGTGTCGAGGTGGATGATAAGGTCGATGGCTTCGAAGAGAACGGCATTCTGCGCGTTATTTTGCTGGACGTTCTTGTTGGTCTCCATGGCCAAGTTTAAGATCTTCTGTAAAGATTCCCTTATCATACCGCGAACATGGCTGTCCTCTGCAAGAAGTCTGAGCTCAGTATTCCTAAAGTCTCGGGCACATGGGAACTTACCGGAAGGAGGGAAATATTGCAGCAGACGCAAGAGCTTGATCTGTATCCAGGGGCAAGGCACTTTATAGTAGAGATAGTCTGGTGAGACATCACCATCAACAAGTATCCGCTTCAGCCTCGATGCCGCCTTGACGTAAGCCCCCTTGTATTGCTCCAGGTTGTCTTGGGCAACGGTCATGACCAAAGAGGTGATGGAGAGGGCTACTCCGAGATCCTGGTCATCCATTAAGGAGATGATTCGCTCAGCCCATTGAGGTTGAATGATATCCGGGTGCTTCCGGTACAAGCGTAACAACGTCAGCGCCGCCTTCTTCTTCACAAAAGCCTTTGATGTCCTTGCAGCACGTTAGTAAACGTGTGTAACGTAAACGCGGATATCCGTGACTTACGGCGAGATTAACAGTCTGTGGACCTCGCTACTTAAGGCCTCGCCCATCTCCCTACCTCCGACATTGGCGATCGCATGCAGAGCCAGACAGTTGAATAACTCGTTGTGGTCAAGTAGATCCTTTCTTATACTGTTGACCACTAAATGCAGCAGCTCATGCTTCTCGTGTAGGAAGAGGGTCATCGCAAGATAGCCGATTTGCTTCTCTGAGTACTTGTTGGCGGAAATTAGGTTTACGGCTTCGAGGTGGCCGAAATCGACGTTCCAGCCGAGTATGTATATATAAAGCAACTATGTTGATGGGTTAGCATGGAGATAGATGGGCGTCGGAGACAGACATACCTTGCAGACGTATTTCTTCTTGTGGTAGCCGCTTAAGCTGCCATCTGCGAGACCTCGTTGTCAATACTCTATCCTCAGGCGCATGTAAGACAGCAAGTCAGGACTCGTGCGAAGACAAACCTTTGAACTTTTGCCTATACGCATACAACCGGTTAGCATTTACACCCTACTTGCAGCATCTTAACACCCAACGCACCGAATGTTGGCCAACTCCTTGTTGATCCGTTTCTCTTCCAGCTCCCGAGCTCGCGCGTTTCTCAAATCGGCAATGAACTGAACGAGGCCGCGCATGTTCGAGTTGCCACTGCCCGACCGGCCGAGGAAGCCGGCGGCTGCTGAGGAAGCCATTTTGTCGTCGCTAGGGTGCCCCTATACGTTGTGCTACCATGGAATTATCTCGGGGGTCGATTCGTGCCGGGGCGGTTGGTAATGTACAGTACGAAGGGGAATCGAGAAAGCGCGCGATCTTTTGCGGCTGTCTTGCCAGGTATCGATCATTCACTGAACATTGTCTCGCGATCAGGCGTTGGTGTCGCTTGGGGGATTCGCAGCTCGGCGGGCTGAGGTTGAGGTTGATGATGGACCGACCGGGGGTCGAGGGGTCCGTCAACTTTCGGGAGCAGCTAAAGCTAATGTTAACACAACGAAGTGGGATGCGCTAAGGTCGCGGGCCTCTTTGCTACGGGTATTCCTAGGTGCGTAGGTATTTGCCCAAAGTGAATTGAGATGCAGGCCCCTGGTTCTTGTTCTGGCTCTGGTGTTGTTCAAGAAAAGATTGGGGCATTATAGCAGCCCAGCCTGCTAGGGATCGATGGCTCGGTTGAATAGAGGGTGTGGGTTGTTGGATTTACGGATGGGTAGCAGCAGCATGGAAGCGGTAGGGAGGATTATTTAGAGTGGTTGTCCCTCCCCCCTTCTCCCGTGTAGATCATTCGCTCGGCTTCCAGTCTGTCTTGCCAGTGCGCCACCAATGGCTTCGTTTTATTATTAATTGGTCTCAGGAAGCATAAGCAGAGCAGCGTTCAGGCGCATTTGCAAACGAACTTCCAGAATGCTGGACAGAGGTACAGGATGGGCGCACATCTGACGATGCTTGCCGGGATTGATCAGTTGTGGCGGCAAAAGTGCCTGTTCATTGGCCCGACAAATTAATGACAGTAGGTGGCAAACAGGTCTATTCGGGCTAATTTGGCCCCACCTGTCTATGCCCAGCACTTGACTGGCAAGACTGGGTGCTTGCATCCCACTGTAGGTAAGGTTTGGAGGCTCAGCTCTAGCTGATGTCTTGCTTGTACAGTCGGTCGCGACGTCACGACCTTGAAACGCCATCTACATCTTGCACACTGTCAATCTGTGAGCTCCCGCAAAGCTCTCCTTTTCCGACCCCAGGCGCTCCACATTGCGTCAGAATGTGAATTGGTCTTCGAATCCAACCGGGACAATGCATTGGACGGTCTCGCGTTTCCAACTCTTGAGGGGAGCCAAGGGAGTACGAGCGAGCTGTTGGTCGTCCGGAGCTCGACGGTCATATGCCTTTACCACTGCCGGGCCTCCCGTCCACGAAGTTTTCAATACGCGAACGAAATGGCTGCAGAAAGAACGTGCCGCCTCCAATCTCGAGGAAAGCCGAATCGCCGATTATTTGAAAAATGAAGTCGCCGTACGCCTGTGCGAGAGACTGCTGGACATCAAGCGCAGCTACCCGCGCGTGCTCGACGTGGGTGCCAACTCGTGCAATGTTGCCCGCGCCCTGACAGCTCCGAATCCCGACTCAGATCCAAACATGCCAGAGTCGGATCCATTAGTCACAAAGATCGAACATCTGACGGCTGCCGAGTCATCGAAAACCATGCTCTACCGCGACGCCGACGAACCCTTCAACCAGCAGATCAATATGACCCGCGAGGTTTTGGCTAGCCAAGAGACCCTGCCCTACGAGGCCAACACGTTTGATCTTGTTTTGAGCTCTTTGGGCTTGCATTGGATAAACGATCTTCCCGGCATGCTGTCGCAGATCAACAATATACTTAAACCGGATTGCGCATTTATGGGTGCCATGTTCGGAGGGGATACGCTATTCGAGTTGCGAACCTCGTTGCAGCTGGCGGAGCAAGAGCGCAGGGGAGGATTGTCACCCCACGTCTCGCCACTAGCTGATACTCGTGATTGTGGCGGTCTGCTACAGCGAGCAGGCTTCAAAATGGTCGGTGTAGATGTCGATGACATAATCGTCGACTATCCCGACTCCTTTGCACTCATGCAGGACCTGCAAGCCATGGGCGAGAGCAACGCTGTCCTGGGCCGAGAAATGGGTGCGATCCAGCGGGACGTGCTCCTGGCTGCCGATGCCATCTATCGTGAACTTCACGGGAATGAAGATGGCACAGTACCAGCCACCTTTCGAATGATATACATGATCGGCTGGAAAGAATCAGAGGATCAGGCCCAGCCCTTGCCCAGAGGCAGCGGCCAGATCAACCTCAAAGATGTATTGGAGAGCAAGTAGAGAGCCAACGAATATCATGTATCGACAGGTAGTTTCAAGCATGCGAAGGAAAGGTGAATAAGGCTAATATATGGGACGCAAGTGCTCCTGCAACGAGCCAAGACGTCTGGGTCTGTCTTGGTCAAATGCTGTTCGTTCTACGACCATCTTCCTTCCTTGGCTGCCGTAACGGTCGACGAGAAGACTATGCACCGAAATTATGTGGGGCGTTCTAGCGCGGAAGTGCCGGGAAAAGATGCAATATTTTACTTTCCACCTCTCATTGCCGGGTGACGGGCACCCTTTTGGGACCTCTAGGCTTTCAGGACCTCGGGGACCTTTTGGATGCCACGGGGGTACCCGCGGTTGGGATGCCAAGCAGCAAGATTCGCAGTTTCTAGAACCATTCAGACGTCGCAAGTAAATGCCGACACGCTTATCTTACGCTACTGGGGTGGGTTGGCTTACAGGCTTACATACTCCGTCATCCACTTTTCGCTAAGGTCCTATCGTAGCCATCGAGCTGCGTCGGCACCACCTGCAGTACGTAAATTGGGGCCGACGACCGGACGGGTATCAGGACGACTCAGTCACTTGGGATCGCCACCACGCTCGCGTTCTCCTGCACGCTCGCGTTTATCTGCTCGGTTTAATGCCACCCCGTGGCCCAACCCACTGCATTGTGGACTGGGCTTGGCCCAACCCATGGGAAACGCGAGTGTAAAAAAGATGGAGTTTGAGGTGGAAGAAAAAAATCCACACCCCCAGTGGTAGGTTATTATTTAGGAATGGCTCGCTCCGATCTATTCTAGTTTGGTATATCCTCTTTCACTACCTAGAACTCAAGCAGGTTGTGACAAAATGGGCATAATCAATGAGAAGCCAAAAGAAATTGTCGAGACGACGGCGCCCCACGGTTCGGGTGGGCCAGGCACGTCCATTCACTCGCAGACGCCCCGACGACACGGACGGCGAGTCTATACCACCTCTCCCCAGCCGAGATGACGGGGTCTTGAGGCCTTCGAGAACTTCGGAGAGGTAGTTACATCCCACGAGCATCAGAGGACCTCCGCAGGGTCGCCTCCAATGCCCTCACCCAGGTTGCCACGTGCCTAACGACGCGGGACCTACCCGAGCCGCCGCCTCCACCGGACGGCGGCCGTAAGGCTGTAAGCAACCCAACATACCCCATATGCACACGGACGTGCCAAGACATGCGCCGAGATGCCGCCTCAGTCGGTGGTTTTACGTGCTCGCTAACGTGAGATCCATCACAGTGGACACAGGTCGCCTGCGGTTGGCTCGTCATCTTCACGACCTGGGGATACGTCAACTCCTTCGGCGCCTTCCAAACGCACTACACGTTGACCATGGACAACACGCCCTCCCAGATCTCCTGGATTGGGTCCGTCCAGACCTTCCTGACCCTCATCATCGGCGCCTTCTCCGGCCGCCTGCTGGACGCCGGCCTGTTCCTGCCCACCTTCCTGGTCGGCGCCATCCTGCAGGTCCTCGGCATGTTCCTCATGAGCATTTCGAAAAGCTACTGGAGCCTCATGCTGACTCAGGGCATCCTTACCGGCATTGGTGGCGGAATCTTCTTCACCCCCTCCCTGGCCCTGGTGGCCACCTACTTCAAGGACCGCCGTGCTCTCGCCGTGGGCCTGGCGACGACGGGTAACTCGGCCGGCGGTATCATCTACCCCGTCGTCGTGCGCCAGCTTATCCCCACGTTGGGTTTTGGCTGGACTGCCAGGATCTTGGCTTTTATTAACGTGGGGTGCCTGGCTGTCGTTTTTGCCTTCATGCGGCCACGACTCCCGCCGCGGAAGTCGGGGCCTTTGATCGATGTTAGTGCCTTCAAGGAGGTCGTCTATGTAGGATTCGTCGCCGGCTTGTTCTGTCTAATGTGGGCCAACTATTATGCTTTCTACTATGTACGTACTACTCCCTCCACTTACCTTTAATACCCGCCCCCGCACCTGCGAGGAGCAAGGAAACGATTGGATATCTCTAACACTCAACAACAAACAGATTGCTTCGTATGGCAACGAAGTCCTGGGGCTTAATTATTCGACAGCCTCGACCCTCGTCATCATCCTTAATGGCGCGGGCATGCCGTTCCGTGTGATCCCGCCGCTGGTGGCCGACCGCATCGGTCCCATCAACGTGCTGATCCCGGTGGCCTTCTTCTGGACCATCGTGACCTGGTGCTGGTTCGCCGTGGGGAGCGTGACGCAGTACTACGTCTTCACCGTCTTCTACGGCATCTCGGCGGGCGCCTTCCAGTGCCTCATGCCCACCACCGTCGCCAGCATCACCGAGCGCCTCGACATGGTCGGCACCCGCCTCGGCATGGCCTTTGCCGTGGTCTCTTTCGCGTCGCTCACGGGCCCGCCCATTGGTGGCGCCCTCCAGGGCGCCATGGATGGCAGCTACACGGGGGCCACGGCCTGGGCCGCCTCCGTCACGACGCTGTCCATGTTCATGTTCGGCTTCGCCCGGTTCCATTTGTCGGGCTGGCAGGTTGCGAAGAATTGTTAATCTATCCTACTATGTGTGTGTGTTATGTGCGATAGAACAATAATGATATTGGATATATAGAGACGGAAATTGTGTTATCATGGCGGATTCCCTCATTTATGAACGATACGACCCTAAGCTTATAGTATTCAGGGAATATAACGAGATATATGAAAATAGGCATACCTTGCCATCAGAAATCTAGCATCAATGGCTTCCAGCTTGTTCTTGAAAGCGCGTGTTAGACTCTTGGAGGGGATCGGTGACTACATATATATAGCCCTGGCTAGAAAGATGCCCAAGGATCGGCAGTGCATTCTATTGTAAGCTGACACCCTTATCCATTCGTGCCGATAGATCCTTGCGCCAAACGGGTTTTCCGCTGTTCACTGGCCAGTAGGGCCGTAATTCCACCTACCAATCCGGCCCCAGGTCAGCATAACCCCAAGTCGGGTCACTTCGCGCCAGGTGCTCGGGATTCCTATTACGGCCAGAATCCACGGCTTCTATGGCCCTTCGGGTCCTAACATGATCTTTCTGGTTCTGAAAAGGGCAACAATGCTGCTTTTGGGAGGACTAGATGGGATCACTCACTCAGTGCTTGGCCAGCGCCGGACCTCATTGACGCGGACTTGAGATAAGCGCTGACACATTCAATGCAGTCAGCGCTTTAGTATCCTCCTCCTCTTATTAACAAAATGTGTCACATGGTCCCCCCCCCCCCCAAACAGGAAGAAGAAATACCGACTTATACCTTATTGAGCCTTTTTTTCTCTCTCGAGATGTTGGCTGTTGCTGATCGGGTGCGGCACGCTGGCTGGCGCTGTCCACCGGAGACAAGTTCTCCATCTGGTTACACGAAACGTGCAGCAGCAAGCTCTGCTAAACCGTACGACAGGGTCGCTCGTTACTCCTCACGATCCCGTCCTGTCCTCCTACTGCTGCTGCTGCTGCCCAATAAAAACCAGCCACTCCTTTCTATATCCCTCCGCTTTGCGTTCAGGCAGAAATGGTATGACCATGTGTATCCGAAAAAAACGACGGACCCGGCAAAACAGGCACCTATTTCTGTTTTATCGCTAGAGCCGGACCATAGACAGAGACCAACAAGGAAGGGCTGTGTTCATGTTTAGGGATCATGTGTGAAGGGAGGAATAACCAGCAGAGGACTCGGGGGCGATACCCATCATCGTCTGCTGCAAGACGGAACAGATCGGCGCCGGGGTGGTTCAAAGTCTCAAGCCAGAGTACGACGGTGCGTTTTCTTGTGTGTTATCATGCGTTTTTCAGAGCGAAGGGGGCGAGAGAGTTGAACGATGGGAGAACCACGAGGAAAGGGGCCACACACACACACACACACATACCCATAACCACGCAGAAGAAGAACTGAGACCAGTAGTACTCTTTGCCACGCATTCAGTAGTCCACTTCATCCTCGACGCCGAGAACGCCAGCCGCGAGATCCTCAGTGTCCTGCGCGGCGAGGCGCTCCCCACACCGAGCAGCCACCTGGGCAGCAGACTATACGGCACGGGCGAAGCGCTCCGGCCACGGGCCGTCTTGTTCGGAGGCGCCTACGAAGATGGGGTCATCGAGATGGTAGGAGAGGAGGTGTGGCGGCAGCTACTGCAGAGCAGCGGGGGCGGGAGCGTCGACCGGGCAGGCCGCTGTTGCAAACCGACAACAGTAACGAAGATACCGCTCCTCAAAGCGAACCAGACCGCCACGATGCCACCACTGGGCCCAGAGTATGGGAAGAAGATGGTGCAGCGGGCCAAGGCGTGTCTGCGGAGGCTGGAGGAGGAAGGCAAATTTGATGGGACGCATGGAGGGGTTTACCTATACTGAGCAAGCAAGCCTGTTGCGTTCACATGCTATTATGCTACCTTTGTTAAGATAGCTTTATGCAAAGGACAAGAGTTTGGTGAATGCTGGATAAGCCACCGCCACTAGCCCCCTTCGGCCCCTTCGCCCCCAAACCTGACTACAGGTCGATATACTCGCAACCTCGTTCCTGCTTTACCCTCAGCCAATCGGTCGCCAATCCAAAAATAGCATGGGTTCAGCTGCCGATAGAAAGTTGTGTAGGGTCGGATATTTCGTAGGCAGCAGCCGCAGATATGGCCTGCGGCGCGACGCACCGGTGGATGCCAGCCTTGCCGCCGGGGGCCGCCCGGTTCTCGAGATCGTCCGGCCAAGAACAATCATTACCCCATTCGTCTGCAGAAAACTCGCACCTGGGCCAATTACTGCTACGAAGCAGTTTTGATGCACGGTATTTATATATTCCTTTTTGTGTTCCCCACTGCCCCTTTGCGAGTCGCGCACCATGCATTTCGAGTACGCCCCCGACGGGCTTTGAAACATACATACATACATACGTGGGGGCCGGAAAGCTCAGGAATCTATTGCCTTGCTTTATAGTCCAGATAGACAATTTGGGCATAGAGGATTTATAGGTGCCCGGTTATCCATGTAAGACTCGCGTTCTTCCTGCCTTCGATTGCAACGTGTTTGAGCAATATCGGTGTTCTTGCTCTTTGATGCTGTGTGACCTTATTCGCTCTGCAGCAGATCTTGGCCTTTCACAGTTCTTGTGTTGCAAGCTGCTCTGACAGCTTGGTATTTCTTTCCAAACTTTCTTATCTGGAAATCTCCAGTATGGACTCTAGCGGGCAAGTCTATCTGGGCGTCTGGACGAACTGGTCTCTGGGACCTGCTGCGGGCGCATCCCTGACGATGACGCGGGAGCAAGGCAATCTCCTTATTGCTTTCACCGCTCTGTTTGTACCATTCGTTGCCTCTCGGTTCTGGAGGATCTTCGCCATCCTGTTCCATCAGTGCTATTCGACGCCGCACCCCAGAGATACGATCCACCATCAGCGCCAGGTTGTGCTGCGTAATGCAACCTCGCCCGAGTCTGGGCTCATATCGTTCCTCCGCCTGCTATGGGCCTGGCGAGGCCAGCGGCCATGGTTGCGAGTCTTGCCCATAGCCCTCTTTGCACTCTTGTCCATCGTCGCATTCACGGTGGCAGGCGGTTTCTCTTCGAAAATTGCTACAACGGGCGAAGTTCTTTTGAAGGGGGACAGCTGCAGAGCCTCGTACTTGCTGGTATCGACGAACATGACCGAGGTGAACCTATCTAGGTCCCATGCTTCCACCTTCATCAACAACATGGCAAGTTACGCGCAACAGTGCTATTCGAAACAAAGCTCGGGACAGATCCTGGAGTGCGCCAAGTTTGTTACGCGCACAATACCAACAGCCACGATGGACTACAACGCCTCTTGTCCATTCAAGTCTGGAATCTGTCGACGGGACAACTCCAATATCCGATTCGATACAGGGCACTTGGATAGCAACCGTGTATTCGGACTAAACCTTGGTGAAGACAGTTCACTCACATTTCGATATGTACTTCAGGTTAGTATTTGAAGCCAAACCATCAAGAACCACGTTTAGGTTCCCAATACTGCCTCCCTATGAGCCAATGTCACACCCCCTTTTCCAGTCAGGTATTATGACATACGCTGAACGAGAGGGCTGCGAGACACTAACACATACTGCAATTCTATCAGTGTGCTCCATTGGCCACGGAAGGACGCTCGGAAACCATCACTGTGTCGAATCAGAACTTCACCACCTACAACTATGGACCGCACTTGAGCGCTAGAAACGATACACAATCTCGCAACTTCACTCACTTAGTCCCAGATATTGAGACCCAATATAGCCCCATCAAGCTAGGCCTTGTTAAAACCATCAATTTCTTACTTACGTATGATCCCGTACTGAGGATGCATTGGTGTAGAAATCGAGTCCAAGCTAATATCTGAAAAAAGATACCGGAGTTTTTCGATGTTCCAAGGGTCCTTCAATCCCAGGGAGTCCGATTTCAAGCCAGATCCAGATTTGATAAGACGGGACGGAGACGTATCGCTGGCTTTCCTTTCGGGGAATGGAGTGTACCTCTTCTCGCGCACAGATGATGACTGGTACAAGGCCACGGTCAATACCGCCACTCTCTCAAGCGCTTCGAATCCTGATCAGGCGCTGTACCGCCCCGAAGAAGCTGCGTCGCCCCTTGGCTGTGTCCAGCAGTTCCAGTACTGTCGCGATCCAACTAAAGGTCAATGCGGTGAGCTGCAAGGCGCCATCGATGCGCTCTATAGCGCCCTTTTTCAATCTGACTGCCGAAGACATGGATGCCGAAAGACCAATACCAAATACTCAACTAGGGTCTCTGCTCATATGGACATACTTCAATTTAATGCCCATCGCCACTAGCCTCAAGGGGGTTATTGATACACTTGGCCCGACATCACTGGCGCCGCAAACCTTTCTCCAGCAAGGAATGTTGTCGCGTATTCAGGAAAACCAATGGCAGCTCGATGTTGAGAGGTGGTGGCAGATCGTTCTGGCCGGGTTCCAAGCCACCTTCGTCAATACAGCCCAAGGGTCTGGGCTGTTTGGTACTGTCAAGCCGGAGAACGAGCACGATTGGGAGTTTTGCCGCAATCAGGTAATTTCTATTGTAGAATCGCTAAACAACGGCAATGACTAAGTACACAAGACTAACATACTCTAACAGAAGATCCGAAGTGCAGAGCACGCCTCTTTCAGTATACTTGGTCTTGCGCTCACATACTCGGCTGGGGCTATCATTATCATCATATCCTTCATCATCGCACCCATCCTAGGCCTCCTGCAAAAATATGACCGGTATAACAAGTATGCCTACCTTGAGTGGGAAGGAGACACAGCAATTCAACTCCACAGAGTGGCGCAAGACGAACTCGGCCACGGACACTGGAGTCGCTGCGACGAGACAATCCCTATTACGCAGCCGGACGATTTGTTGGCACCTCTCGACTTATCGGACCCCAAGCACCCCTGCTGGCTCGTACCGTTGGTAGCACGGTGCCAGAAGAGGCCAAACTAGACACCGCATCCTCTGGTGCGTCTCAGGGTCAGGGTTTGACACCCAGTGAGGGCTCTTCCAAACAGAGTGCTGAAAGCTCCTCTGGGCATACATACGTGGAGGTCCGTCGAGCATGTTCAGACGCCCACGCCCTCGACGGCAACCATTCTTATGGCCTTGAAGAAGAATTAGATGATCACCAGAACAGACCGAATACTGCCCCCTAAATTGAAACGCAACTTTGCGACTCAAGAGGCGGCAAGCAAATGCCACGGGGACAGAAAGGTTTCTTGGTCCTGGTAGCAAGACGGCGAACAACAATGTGAGCAAGCTTGGTCGGGTAATGAATGCAATAGAAACTTTTCCCTGCGTTGGATTTCAATTGCAGTTGATTAGGGGTCCTTGGGCTGGTAGGGATCGTGTGTATCTTTCCTTTCTCACAAAAAGGTTTCTAGTTTAGTTGCTTTTACTCCTGTTAGAAGGTGTCTTCTTCATCATTGCACCATATTTCCCTAAAAGCTGCCCTAACTTTGTATTCACAAGACTGTTAGATAAAGACCGCACACAGGATAAGACATTGAGGTGAGACCGTATGATACAGTCAATAGTATATTTGACGAGTGGTATATGATTTTTTTTAACTCCAACAAAACCCCTTACGTACAACGGAGAAGCGTTTCTCTTGATACACATATTGCCGCACAGCCACCAATGTTTTACTCATGTAGCCACACGTCAGAAGAAATTCTCATTGAAATCGACACCCCATAAGTCGTTCAAGTTCGTGCCAAGTAGGTCAAGGTTATAGTCCGGATTCAGGCCGAACGGTTGGCTCGACTGGCTGGTATCAGCTATGGGCATAAGCCATGGCATTGACACGGACGGGAGGGTAGGCGTTGCCGCAACTGTAGCGGAGGGCAATCCCAGGGAGGAGCTCAACGGGGACGCCCCGTAGATGGAGGAAGGAGTGTTTGGCTATACATTTTAAGGAATAATTAGTATCATTTGCACACTCGGATGGAGAGAGACGGTTCTCGTCGTTGTACCTTGGGTCCGCTGTAGGACTCGGGACCACTTGGGGGCTGGCTGGCATCCACCGACTGGTAAACTAGAAGCTTGTAGTGAAGGCTGATGAATCGTTCTGCCGATGAGGCCTTGGCCGCATCCGAGGTTTTGATGCCCAAGTGTGTTTCCAATAAACCTATCGCAGCACACAGGGACGAATAGCCCCAAGGGTCATTGTTGCCAACTCGAAGTATTCGATCTTCTTTCATGACAAGGCACTTCTCCATGAGCCGGATTGTCTCAGTCGAGTTCGAGAGAATGAGCCCGAGCGAGTCTGCTAGGTTCATTATCAGCAAAAGGATTCGCAAACGGGTTCGGCGGTGAATGTAGATGGATAAAAAGGACAGGGGCTTGTGACTGTCTCCCGCGCAATACCACGAACCTTTTGGTTGAAGAAGCGAAACGTGGGCCAGGTTCATGGCCGCATTCGACGCATCATCTCGCAGGAAATAAAGTGCCCTCATCCCTTGCTGAAAGAGACGGTCATGCATGAGAACAAGGTCTCGGGCTGCATTGTAGTAGAAATACTCAGCCACCTGGTATTTCGAGTTGAACTGGCGAAGCTTCAGGAACGGTTGGTGCAGTGGAATTAGGTACTGTCGTAGTTGTAGATGGAGCAGCGTATATCCGAGAATGGGCTGAGAAACGGCATCCGTGTCTTTCGATAACTGGTCCAAGGGAGGCAGCGAATCAATCTCTTGAAGGACCAGGTCGCGATACTTGGTAGCTTGTTCCCAATCCCAGTGCAGGGCAGGTCCGCTCAGGACTTGACTAAGTTCCAGACGTAGCTGCAAGCTTTGTCGGCTGATGTGCTGATACGAGGCGAAAGTGTACTTGTCTGAGGGACAAGATGCCGGGAGCGACTCGGAGTCTTCATCGAAGGCGTCGTCATCGATGTTCCGGGGCGCCCTTGCTTGAATGTCCAACTGACTCAGCATCGTGGGGAGACCCTGTTCAAAGGATGCTTGAATGTCAAACTCCATCATGGTGGCCCATAGGCGTCTCCTCATCTCGCTGTAAAAGGGGGTGATTTTGGTCGACACGGAGTCCGGGTCACGGTGGAGGCCAACCGAGATGCCGTCGGCCACCAAAGCAGCCGAGGATGCCCACTGTCTCTTTTTCTTGATAACGTTGATTCTCCTTGCGACGTGCAGGAGACATATGATCTGATAGTGGATGAGCTTGCGATGTTTCTGGCTCTGTTTCTCTAGCCAAACATCGCAGGCCTTGATCCACCTCTCGGCCGTCTGGTATGAACTCGACTTGACCCCGACAAACTTAGCCGCTTGTTCGTCTAGAGAATTTGATATCGATAGTATAGCGAGAACCAGAGCAGTGAATGCAGCGTATCTTGGGGTAGTGGGATCCCAGAAACTGTTGTACTCGCGCCAAAAGGAGGGAAGATGGAGAATTCGATGAAGCTGCTCGAAATGATCCAGGTATTTGTTGACGAGCAAGTCGACTTCCGTCTTTGGGGGCAACAGAGCCTCGAGTGATGCATCCGGCTCCAAGAACCGTTTCTCGCGGTCCTCTTTGCGCTTCACTCGATCTTTACTCTGTATGTTCAGTGGTCTTAGCCACTGATTAGCTGTCTCCCTCATGAAAGGCATTAATCCATCTGCGAGAACATAGTGTTAGCCTTGGCCCGGGGCTACAGCATAGTGGGCTAAGGGAAGGGAAGCGGCGGCCTTCCTAGGGTCATCGGGACTCGGGCTTTTGATCAAGTCTCTCCTGAGCCGTATACGACCTTCCGTCTCAACGACCAGACCACTACGCCGAATTCCTGAAGAGATGAGTCGCCAAGACAGCAATAGAAAATGCTTACGGAGCTGATAGAAAGAGGACCAGGAGTTGTGCGGGCCGAAGTAACGCGCTTTGAACTGGTTACCCTTTACAAATCTGCATTCGAGGCCGTCGGAGGGTTCGTTAGCACAACCAGGCGGCGCTTCGATTGGAGCAGCCGGGCTTTCTTTGAGCGCCTCTCGCAACGTCGATGGAGAGGCTACAGTCGTGCCATCCAGCGACGTCTGCTTTGATAAGGCACTCCGAAGTTGGGATACTTCGAGTTCAAGCCTTTTTATCCTGTCATGGTCTCGGGCGGCGTCTCGGAGGACAGACGGCTCAATGTCCCGATGGGGATGAGAGCTATCACCGGCGTGCAAGACAAGGCCATGATGGTCCGATAGAAGAGCCGAGGATGCTCTACCAGATACTGAACCGTCTCCACGGGGGCGAGCCTCACTATATCAGACTGTCAGTCTACATCAATCATGATCACTAGAGTGGCTAAGCCTAGAAAGAAACTCTCGTAACAGAAACGCAACAACTAATAAGTGATGTATACCGAGAACATGCGCCACCAAAACGACGTTGACAGGATTGCCAGACTCATGGAGCTTGACAAGGCGTTCTTGGCCCTGAAGGAGGTGTGAAAGGAGGAAGGACATATCGCCGAGCAAGCGCGACTTCGGCCGAGGAACTCTACAAGCCTAGGCCGTTTATGCAAGGTATATAAACCCGACCAGCGGGTAGCACAAGAAAGTTGACGCATTGAAGCGAAGGCTATTGCAACACACAAAAAGTTCCACTTACTAAGTACATCTTTCGGGGGTGCCAGATTTGACACAGCGATCGCAGGGAAGTTCTCTTGAGCAAGACAGCTTGCGGCGGCGGCACTCTAGACACGACAGACGGACCCGCTGTCGTTTCCGAGGCGGGTGACTAGTTGATTCATCATGAGTGTGTGAGCCCTCGTCGTGTTGATCGTCATGGTGTCCGTCGTCCAAGTGGAGCGGATGGGTGAGCTTTTCCGGTGCTGCCGCCGTGGTGTCTGTTGTGTCCACCATGGTTACTGCGGTGGCCAACCCAGAACAGCGCAACGAGGCTAGCCAAGGCAATGAATCCAAAGATCAGAGATTGATAAGATTACTTGAGCAAAGTATACAATGGAACGGAACGGATGGGTTGTGAACCCAGGGGGGAGGACCTTTGCTGACTTTGAAGGTATTCGGAGCAATAGGGGAATCTCACGCTCGGACATATCGGAAATCCGAGCAAGTGCGAAAATCCCGCGAGCTGACAAACCCAGCATGGAAGGATTCAACTAACACCCATACTACCAGACCCCCAACACTTATGCCAAACCGATTTTCAGAGTGACTCATTCTCTTGGGGTGTTCAGGGTTCCTCTTCCTCGGATTAAGCAGAAGTTGAGCCGAGGACTACGGGAGCCTGTATTGTTGGCTGTTGCAACTTCAAGGCATCCCTCCCACCTTTGAGGACACGGTGGCTGACACCTATAACACGGTCTGCTGTGGAAGGGGAGAAAGAAGGATTGGTATTGATCAATCAATCAGATCATTCATACCTACTTTAGGTAAGCATGTAGTATGCACTCCTGATGCAAGTAACCTATCAGTGTGAAGAAGACAGCCTGATGAGCGTTATCTGCCACAGCTCGGCAATAAGCTTTACGCCTTGTCTCAGTGGTTATATTGGCCTATAGCGAGCCGCGTAGACAGAAATGGCTCGCGTCATCCCCCCTGAGCGTTGAATCGTGGCAATTCCCCATCTGAAAACCCAAGAGCCTCATCTCATAACCTATTATTAGATTACTTTGTTGCATATACTGCGGAACCAAATGCGACCGACCATGCTTGTCCAGCGGTGTCTTTGACGATGCCGAACAACTTCTTATGCTCCCTATTATTAGTGGGCTTCCTCTTCGGTCTAGCGCCCGTCAATAGCGCCATCGTCACCGGGCGGGTCTTCGATAGGTTTATCAGTATTTGGCTCGAGAACCAGGTTCGCAACACTTGAATCTGTTCCTCTCCTCTCCTCTAATCTTTCCTAACAATCCATCCATATAGGACTTTGCAGAGGTGATCAAGGACCCCGACCTCGCCGACCTGAAGCGCTACGGAATCCTGCAGACCCGCTACTATGCCAACACCCACCCGAGCCAGCCGAACTACCTCGCCTCCGTGGCCGGCGACTACTTCGGCCTGAACCACGACGAGAGCGTGCGCGTGCCCGACAATGTCTCGACCATCGTGGACCTCCTCGACACGCAAGGCATCAGCTGGGGCGGCTACTTCGAGCACATGCCGGGCCCTGGCTACCTGGCCGACTTCAGTCTCGATGCGAACGGTACATGGGATTACGTGAAGAAGCACAAGTAGGTTTTTCCGCATGCGTCACAAGTTTATTACGCGACAACAAAAAGTTCCCGATAATGCACATTGGAGTGGTGACACCGAATCAATATGTCGAGTAACGCGGCTGACAGTCAACGGGGAAACCCGCCGATTAGCCACTTTGCCTCCTTCGACAGCATCAACAAGAACGGCACGCGCCTGGCCCGGCTGCGATCCTTCGAGGCCTTCAAGCGCGACCTCGCGGCGGGCACCGTCCCGCAATTCGTCATGATGTCGCCGGACATGCTGAACGACGGGCACAACACGACGCTGGCGTACGCGACCAAGTGGGCGCACGAGTTCCTGCTCCCGCTGCTCCAGAACAAGGACAAGGACGGCAGCAATACCCTCTGGAAAGAGCGCACGGTGATCCAGCTGACGTACGACGAGGCCGACACCTACGACAACCCGAACCGCATCGTCTCGCTGCTGCTCGGCACGGGCGTGCCGCAGAGCCTCGAGGGCACCGCGGACGCCACCTTCTACACGCACTACTCGTTGCTCGCGACGGCACAGCACAACTGGGCCCTGCCGACCCTGGGCCGCTACGACGCGGGCGCCAACGTATTCCAGTTCGCCGCCGCCGCGACGGGCCACGAACACGCGAACCGGGACCCGCCGAACCTCGCGACGCTGGACAACTCGCTGTCGTACGCCGGCTTCCTCCACAACGAGACAGCGGCGAGCGGCAGCAGCAGCTGGCGCCCCGTCCCGCCGCCCAACCTGAAATTGGTCGGGGCCGGCGGCAAGGGCGTGCTGCCGCAGGTGCGGAGGACCTGGAGGCGCGCGCCGGGAGAAGTCGCCGTACGACAGCAGTGGGAACGTCTACGACGGCAAGACCGTCCCAATATATAGGCCACAGGAATAGTCTACATACACGATAGACACCTGTTGTGTTGTTTGAATCCAAGTATCTTCAGAATCACATGACAGGGGTTTACTCAGCACTGCAACCTCACACCTACGCACCTGAAGAATAAGTAAATGCCCATTCTAGCGATTCTAGTTCTTCACATATCATTTTCCAGGACTTCGTAGGGCATCTTACCCCATCACGAGACACGAGTGATGCTTGATTTGTTCACACGGCTTTTGCTGCATCACAACACTAGGGGCTTCACTTGAGATCCATAACGTGTTTGGCTGGGAGACTATGTGCACTATGTAGGTCGGCGATTCCAGAAAAGAAAGTATATTGGTCACTGCCCGGAGACTAAGCGACTCGCAACAAGCCGATGATATAGACCGGGGTACATTTATCACCCCTGCAAACCCGGCTTGAATGTCCCGATGATCAGCGAACGCAAGTTACGTGAGGGGTACATGCCGGTTCATGGCGCCTTGGCTAGTTTAACTCCTTATCATTTCCATCGCTAGGTTTAATAATGCTCGTGTATCATCGAAATGCAGAAGGCATATGCGAGGTATCTAGAAGAAAGTGAAACAATTCGCGAGTGTCGACCGATGCTTTCCGGTTCCATTAAGAATAGGCTCGCCACTACCAAAGTGCCAAAGAAGATGTATATAAATGTCGGGGTTCCAAACTTCGATGACCTAACTGGCCACCGAGCAGGTTCATATGCTAAAAATGTGAGATGCCACTCGTCCTCGTCTTGGGGAGAAATACAAATGCTCAATGAAGGGGTATTTTTCAACGGGTAAAACTTTCACCATGACGTACACTCACGTATCCGCTCAATTCCACGCTCTCCACGGCGTCAATTGCTCTCTAATTGTTGGCCATGGTTACCGGCCCATGGGAGTCCGGTTCGTTTCGTAGGAAAGCCAAGTAATGTACGGGCCGCCCTGCGCGAGCTTGCACCCCCCAAGCTGTCAAAAGGGGTTCCTGATCCGGCAAGTTGGATTTTCCACTTCCGGGTAACGATTCGCAGTCGTAAACCGACACAAGGTCATTGCCCGGCCAAAGGGGGAATGGATTCCTCATTTTGGACTTCGACTTCGCACAGCGAAATGCCCTCGAAGGGCCACGAAAGTAGGACCCGAGTCCGCAACGTAAAAATGCCTAGCCTATTGGACAGATTTTGTTGCGTGTTATTGGTTGGGGCTAAGGCTGGTACCTGACCCATCCTCCGTTGGCGGTCAGTTGAAAACGATTGATGTCCGTCGATTTGCCTTTGCTGGCTTGTGGTTCCAGCCAGCGGATGAACTCGCGCAACGAATGGTTGACGGGCTCCTTCGTTGCGCTGTAAACACCGATAGGCCATTGTGATCGAACCTCGCGAATCATTATGGCCATCCTGTCGTCCTCATCGTCGTGGCTCGCAACCTCGCGCTTCAATACGTCTGAGAGCTCTGAGTCCTCGGGGCGCAATGAGCCGAGGAGGAAATGATAGACAGCTTCTGCGCCGTAGCAATTGCGTCCTTGCTCCCATATGCCCTTGGCGCAAAGAACCAGGGTCGAGATAAGGCTTTTCCGCTTTTCAATATCGAGATCCTTTTTATCTGCATCTCGTAAATCGCTCAATATGCCGAATGCAAGCATTGGCAGAAACTGTAACAATGTGGTGTCGTAGGATTCGAAGCCGTGGCGAAGATAGTAGATGCGCACGAGAGTCTCGAAGCAAGCCTTCGACTTGGCTACGATCAATTCCGGGGCAGGTTGATTGTTCGTCGATTCGACATGCATATATGGTTCAAACAAACCCACCACGAGTATGTGGAAATGCATGCTGGTTCGGGATATTTTGATTAGAACAAACCACAACTGATTAAGAGAACAAACCGGATCAAACTCACTGAAGCTTCAAATGGCTTGGCAGAGCTATTCGGTCAGGGGTCAGAGCCTCTGGAAGTCGCTGGTACCTAGTTTTGTTCAGTATGAGACCATTTAAGATGCACTATGTTACACATGGAACGCGGCAGGACGTGTGAGCGCCGGATAGTGCTTAATTGACAGGGCACACTTACCAGTCTTGGAGTTTACCATAAGCGCCATAGGCGTCACTTAGACTTATGTAACTTGAGCTCTGTGGTTCTTTGAACGATTTCTGGGCAACTTCATTCATAATCTCGCGAAACCCTGAGATTGCCCTAAAGACAGCACCGTTGGAAATGCTTGTAGCCGTGTCGCTCCCTGGAAACTTGACTCGCACATCACCATAGTAGTCCGGCTCAGCGTCAGGGTCCGGCAGTGGACAAGTAGGCGACTCATCCACCAAGGGCGGCCTGAAATTATGATAACAGACTGCACTGTACGCCGGTCTTAGTATCCCTTAAAACCCCAAAAGCAGTGATGTCTTGCTTACGCTTGCCAGTTGAATAGACTCCAGGCCGTGGTGCCAGCAACAATCTGCCATAAACGGCTCGACTCACGGCTGTGAACAAAGAGATCAAGCTGTCGCGCCAGACTCAGAGATTTGAGTAAAAATGGCCATCCCAAGTCATCAATGCCATTTATGATGCAGACCGAGTTAAGGATCGCAGCAGCCTGCACGGTTGTAATTTTTGGAGATCCCTGATCGAGCTCCAAGAGGCGTTTGGCTTCCGCAAGAAATCGATATCCCATGTTATCAGGGTGCCAATAAGCAGCCCGAGACTTGAACTCGCTGTTTCCATGCTATGAAGGGTCAGCGAAGCGCACCAATACAGAAAGAAACTACGGAAACCTACCCACGCTGCTGCAAGCACTGCATTCACGAGAAGAGGCGAGCAGAATCTGAGGTCCCCACTCAACAAATCGTCAAGAAAAAGGTCCTTGTGGAAAAAGGGGTGAAATGGAAATTCGAAGATGAAGTATATTTTCAGTAGCCGGCGCAGCAGTACGTTGTCGGGAGTCACAGCTGTCCACTTTGCAACATCGGCTGACTCGAGTTTGGGATCGGCCATCTCAACCGTATGGTAGGGCACCAAGAACATCCTTTGTGATTCATCCGGCATGATCGTCTCCAAATCGACGGCGGGCGATTGGCGTGGTGAAGGATGGATCAGAGCCTTTTGATGCAGTGTTGATCCCAGGTACGGATTGGACCAGGAGTCTCCGTCGAGAGTGGGTGGCATCTCTCGTATGTATGGAAATTCATACCGAAATCGATCCGGAGCTCGCAGACGGAGCTGGAGCAGAAGGTCGCCAGCTTGCATGGTTTTTACAATTGCTGCCACATCGTCGCCGGCTCGAATGCGTCGAAGAACTATGTCCGCGTCGGGTCCCTGTCGACTCCTGAGGATCGTGTAGAGATCCTCATAGGCCTCGCATTTTGCCTGGAGGTCAGTCAATCGTCGCTTTTGCGCGGTGAGGTGGGTTTCCGTCGGGAGGGTTTTGTATTCGCAGGGAGTCTGTCGCTCAACACAGATAGCACACCGCGGTCGCTCGGCGGTACACTAAGCAGTTGACAGTCAGTCGCGCGTACAGAAAAATAGCCGTTCCATGGAAAATAAACAAAACAACCTTGGACTTTCTCCGGCGGCAGGCCTCGCAGGCGGCTTTGCTTGCAGTTCGCTTAGGTACTTGGGGACTAGGCGAAGAGTCGGAGCTATTTTGTTGTCCATGGCCGGCGGGCAGCAATGGGCGCAGCGAACGCGACATGACCTGCAAGTGGCAGCTTCTCGGGTATGCTGCTCACGATGCCCAGGCGACACAACCGGGATTGGCAATCCTACACCCAGTGCGAACCCGAAACGGACAGTCCTCCCAGCGCTTGAACCGCACGATAGATTATATTAATCGCCCAGAACCCTGCTAGGAAATAGTGAGGCTGGTGCAAGTGGCGGCTGTGGCGTGTAGAACGGTGGGGACCATGTCGCTTTCAGAGTTCCCATCAGTCTGCCTCGGTCGAAGGGCAAGTGTCATGGTCTGGTCGGTAGTCAACAGAAACGAGGGTGCCAATCGCTCGGGATCAATATGCATAAGAGTTAGTTTGGCCAAGTTTGGCCAAGTCACGCGACAAGCCGTACCCGCCCCGTTGTTTGAATGCCAGAATGGAGAGAGAAAAAAGCGCGAGAAGGCTGAACTGAAGCGCAGAGGGACCGTTGTAAACCGTCGAGCTGGTGTCGTTGCGTGGTATTCGGGTTGCTGGTGCCCTGTGCAATCGGCGGGTTTTGGTTTTGGTTTTGGCAAATGCTAGTGAGTGTCGGTGTATTAAAGCAATAGTTATCGCCAATGCTGCCTTCTATGCCTCACCCAATCTCATGCTTATTAGGCTGATCTTGGTAGGTACACACCGGCTTCATCTCCAGTTGTTGAGCCTCGTGCCCAAAGCCAGGTCAATGGAACAAGACCTTTTCCGGTAGCTCAAACCAATGGACAGCGGAGCGGATGCCGGACGTATCCGGAACAGGTCGCCCCTCCTGGGGTTGCATGTAAGCACCCCTTGTCGTGGGGACAGTAGCTTTAGCACACACGGCGGAGAGGTGCTACTGACTGACGGGGGCAGGAAGCTTGTAGCCATGTTGCCAGCCTGCAGAGAGACGTCCGTCGGCTCCAGGGAAGCAAAACCGGCGGGAGTCCCATGGGAACTGTTTTTGCTTCCTAGAAAAACAACCACAAGGGTGAGCAGGAAGGAGGTATGTAAGAAAAGAAATGAGAGAGAGAGAGAGAGAGAGGCACGCTCTGTACGAGCAAAGGAGAGTTTGGGCGTTTCTTGAAGCTGGCCCTTCTGGTCTTGACCTGCTCCAAGGGAACCCACTAGATTAGCCAGAACCGGCCTGCCACCCACCACACAATTTTCCTCAGGTCAACAACAGCAGACCAGGCGCTATTGCGACGCCACTAATCAATAGGGACTAGGCGTAGACGCACGCTTTGCGTAACAATGCGAGCGTCGTCGTATCGTCTATTGCCCTCATTGCATGATTTTGAATTTCTCATCTTACCGAGCTGTCCTATAAAAAACCACCCTACCAAACTCAATTAGCTCTATCCCTGGAATCGTTATCGCTTAACGCGTTTCAAACCTCACCTTGGTCTGGGGACGGACTGTGGAAAGAGGAGCAACTCACCTACGACTGACTGGTTGCTACGACTGTCGGGTTGGGTTCTTCTGCGCATTGGTCCCCGCGCTCCAAAGCTGGGGTTTGCCAAGCAAGCAAGGCCAGAACAGAAGTCGACACACCAGCCAGCAAGATGTTTTTCGATTCCGCCCTTGATCCATTCCCGCATCCGAAGTTCGTATGTATAACACTTATTAGACATTTGAGAGAGAGAGAGAGAGAAGAAAGGGTATATCGTCATCGCGCACGGTTTTGATATTGCACTTATACTGGCCATTTATGGCAAATGGCATGCCGGCGAAATCCGGACAAGGATTTTTTTTATAGCGATATCCGATATGCTATGTTAGCACTCCTTCAAACGACGAAGGCCTCGTGGAGGTTGCTTTCGAGACTTTGAGTATGGCATGTAGCATAATCTTCCGAGAGGACTTTGCTCTCTCCAGCCCGTACCGAGTAGTATTCTTGGCTGCAGGTTGCTTGTACTACCTCGCCTACATGTACGTAGTAAGAGAGGCCTGGTTATACTGCTGAGTAGTGGTGGTGCGTTACGTCTGCGCATCTTGATGAAGGCATGGACACAAAGTCCCAAGATCACTTGATCCGTCACTGCTCTTGGGAAGTCCTGTGGTTGTGGTTGGGTTTCGTCGGCGTCTGGATATTATTCAGATTTTGGTCAAGGCGGTCGAGGCGGTCGAGGCGGTCGAGGCGGTCGAGATAGTTGAGGTGAAGGGACAGATAAGATCGAGACGAGGTTTCCGGTAGCTAGCTAATCGTAGCTTGGTCGTCGATATCGATTCGGCTATTCACTGATTGTTCTTATACAGGCGCAAAGAAGTAATCATCCCCTGGCCTGATGTTCGAAAGGGGCGTTCGAAGTGCATGCTGTGATAGATGGTCCCTTGGCAGGAAGGTCCGAAGGTCTCTTGAACAGCGCCATCGCTCGACGACGTGATGGAACATGAGGGTAGCTGTGCTCCAAGGTTGTTTCTTGTTAAGATGGACTCGAATGGGGTCGTTCGTGTAGGTGACAAATTTCGAGCCAGTGTATGGCGATCAAGTAGAGCATTGAGGCCGTACAAACAAGCAGTCCGCTCCCACCCTGGATATGTCGAAAGCTGGAATCGAAGCAGAGCAGTGGTGAGAAGTCAGAAGTCGAGGGACAAGGACGATGTCGGAATAGGGTTGGGTTTTGTGCGTGCGGAAGAGAAGGCGGGCGGACAGAACCAGCCTTACAAAGGATGAAATGAACCTTCTTTCATAGCGGAGGCGTCTCCGGCTCCGCTGGTTACCCATCGGCCCTGCAAAACTCTCGCTTGTACTTTACGCACGCTGTAAGCCTTCGGGACCTCGTTCCGCTTCGGCTGATCCACCAGTAATGTTGCATGCATAAGGAGGTAGCAACTAGGGGGGGGGGGCTGCTACAGGAGAAATTGCATACATCAATCTATAGATACTTTTTGAGATCGCGATCTCTTGATTGGTGCGTTTCCAGGTCAGAAAAAGGGTCTATGATTCGTCTTAACTGCAACCCGCATCAGACCTGAGTCGATGGTCCTTAGAGCGAGACGCCTGCGACTTCAGCTGCATTGGAGTTCCTATTCTTTGCATGGCCTCGCTGTCTTTATATAGTGCGACAGAGTATCAAGCTCGCTTAGAGCTGGATATGCTGATTGGGTGACAGGATTGGAATTCTACCCGGGCAGACTTCGCCAATCAAAACAGGTGATACCGCAGCTCCAAGCCGTGTGATGGAAGAAGCAAGTCTGCTCAATACACAAGAGTACCTTGTAGGTTACACAGTTGTTACCCCCGTCGGATAGGTAGGTACATTTTCAACCTGAGCTAGGGCTGAATCCACAACTCCATGTTATATCCTTACCTTAGGTGGTTTTATTCTTTTGGAGAGCTCTACTAAGCATGACTCAGTGATGGGTCTCAGAGCAATCCAGCGCGCAAGATCTAAGGGACTTGGATTAGCGAGCATGGAATTTTCGGTGCTAATGGTTGGATATCGTGGAAGGATCCACGGATGGCCCAAACCTCTGACCCTCTTTGAAGTACCGGTATCACGGTTAAGGGAATGGCGCTACTGTAGTTTTCCCCCTGCGATTGAGTCAGGTTCGTATGGGTTTTGCGCCAACCTCGTGTCATTCGGTGGCTGGCTGGCTGCTAACTTACCTGAGAATTGTAGACGGGAATAATATATATGTAATATACTTACACCAACACTTGAGCAGAGCGCCTTTGCCTTCTAATACATTTCCCTACATGCATACCACCCTATACCTAGTTGGAACGTTTCTAATACAGTACTACGTAAACAAAAATGCCACAATGGTTCTCTGTGGGGTGTTCGATGGAGCCACAAAGCCAGGGAGGTGGGAATCGGCCAAGAGAGACCATCTCCAGATCCTTGGAAAGTGCTCGGCCCGGTCTGACCAAGACCAGCCAGCTTACCTGGTCTGTGGCGCATCCAAATCCTGGTGCGAGAGACTGCCAGGTTCTATGCGTAGACCTACCAACACCTAAGAAAGAACCCCAAAGGGACTTATATATATGAGCCTGTCCGGGCAGACCGTCCTGATGCTTCTATGGCCAAGGCTTAATAATAAGGTTGTGCCCATCGATATTTTTCGGGCTTCTTCTCAGGTAAGTCTCAACTCGACCCGTTGATTATCGTATTTGAACGAGTATATGCATATAGATAGTATAGGAGGATTCGTCAAGGACTAGCTCTGGACGCGGAGTGGGACCTGACTTGTCATTCTTAGCGCATCTTGCACCCAATCTATCAGGACAGATCTATTGGCCTGCGCTTTCCCCTTTGCGGCAGTCGTACCCAAAACGGTGGGAGCTCTGACCTTTTGGCTAAGTGGATCAAATTAGGGAACCCGCCAGCGCCCAGCTTGAGCTCGGGAGATTGAAGGGAGGAGAAGAGACGTCAGGATCTGCTCTGCTTGAGAAGCTCATCCTGTAAACTGTGAACACTATGTACATACATGCCATGTCAATCTACCAAGGTTGGACGGATAACCTGTGCGTTTATTCAATAACATGCGCAAGTGCGAAGCAACAAATGGCCTCTCCTTGGTATTGCTAACCTGGGTATATAGTGGGTGTAGTATATAAAGACCGCTTGAGATAAATGATCCCCCGACTTCGTTGTCAACTGACGGCCCGCACGTCGCATCTACAGTACATACATACATACATGCATATGTCATGTTTTATCATGTCATGTTTATCATACATATGTATATGGAGCTTGAACGCAAGCACCTCGGCCAAAAATGACATGTATGTTCTGCAGACGGAATTTGCCGTTGCATCGAGGGCCATGGAGGGTCGTGCTCTTTGATGTTACACTGCTTCGTCGGCAATCATTGTCGGGGTGTCCCCGCGCCCTTTGCACTAGGACCAAAACGGATAATGCCTCGGCCCATGCTCTGACCAGCGTTCCCCGCGCTTTCCGGTCGCAACGGTCATCATCGCGCAGATTCATGGAGTAGCGGCCGGCGGGCCAAAAGCCATCTAAATCATTACCCGTGCAGCTAGATATTTAGCCTCACAAATTACCCCGGATTTCGATACTGAATGAATCGACATCAGCCAAGACACTTGCCACTCCCCTGCCAAACACGCCATCTAATTCAAGATGCCATCCAAACAGAAAGCCCCCGTGTACGTCCTGGGCGTGGGCATGACCAAGTTCATCAAGCCCCGCGGCAAGGTCGACTACACCGAGCTGGGCTTCGAAGCTGGCGTCAAAGCCATGCTAGATGCCCAGATCAACTACGATGATGTCGAGCAGGGCATTGCCTGCTACTGCTACGGCGACTCGACCTGCGGCCAGCGAGTCTTCTACCAGTTCGGCATGACCCAGATCCCCATTGTCAACGTGAATAACAATTGCTCGACGGGCTCTACCGGTCTTGCCATGGCCAGAACCACCATTGCCTATGGCGGGGCTGACTGCATCCTGGTTGTTGGCTTTGAGAAGATGATGCGCGGCAGTCTCCAAAGCTTCTTCAACGACAGAGAAAACCCCACAGGCACGAGTGGCATGATGATGGCCGAGACCAGAGGGGTCACCAATGCCCCCGGCGCAGCTCAGATGTTCGGTAATGCAGGGCGAGAATACATGGAAAAGCAAGTTTGACCTCCCCCATCATGTGGAAGAAACAGTAGCCCCTAACATAGCATGACTGCAGGTATGGCGCTAAGCTAGAAGATTTCGCCGAGATTGCCCGCATTAACCACCTGCACTCTCCCAAGAACCCCTACTCGCAGTTTCAAGATGTCTACACACATGAGCAGATCATGAAGGCGCCCATGATCCACGAGCCTCTGACCAAGCTGCAGTGCTGCCCTACATCTGATGGCGGCGCCGCGGCTGTCCTGGTCTCGCAGGAATTCCTGGATGCCCGGCCGCACCTGAAGGACCGTGCAGTCCTTATCGCTGGCCAATGTCTTGCAACAGATGCCCCAAGTCTGTTTTCGAAGAGCTCAATTGATCTTATGGGGGTGGAGATGTCCAGTTACGCAGCGAAGACGGCTATGGCCGAGGCAGGTATCACTCCCGGCGACGTCCAGGTCTGCGAGCTCCATGACTGTTTCTCTGCGAACGAGATGATCACCATCGATGCGCTCGGTCTCTGCGAGAAGGGCAAAGCCCATGAAATGGTACGGAATGGCGATATCACCTATGGCGGCAAGATGGTCATCAACCCCTCTGGTGGCCTGATCTCGAAGGGTCACCCTCTCGGTGCTACTGGTATTGCGCAATGCGCAGAGCTGGTCTGGCACCTCAGGGGATGGGCCAACAACCGAGACTTCCCCCACACCAAATATGCGCTGCAACATAACTTGGGGCTGGGAGGAGCCGTCGTCGTAACTGTTTATTCCCGACCAGACCGGAGTGAAGCGCCGAAGCTGGACTCTGCTACGATTGGTAAGATGAATAGATTGGACTACAACCCAGCTATCGAAGCCAAAGGCTTCACCGCAGCACAAGCAGCAGCGGTCCGCAGCAAGAGCAAGTCGAGTGCCTGGGCATTGCAAGACACCTTGAAGAAGGTCAAGGCCAGGTTCTAGAGAAGTGGTGTCATGACTGTCAACGTATGTAATTTATGTCTTCGCTTACCTGCAGCAGCAATGCCAGCAGTGCACTCCTTTTACCGGGCTATCTCTACCTACATACCTGCGCAGTCGCCGTTCCTTGTTCCCTTGCGCTTTACGGCATGCAAAGAGCGGCTCAGTGAAATGGCGCCTGCTGTCTGAAAACGTCACCAGACACGAGACACGAGATGAGACGTCGTGTTTGTTTTGTGGGGATCGCGGGTTTTCCTGTAATAGACCAGTCTAGGTTAGGCGAGGTTAGGGTGTCGATCAAACGTCGACACAGGTCT
Source organism: Apiospora phragmitis (assembly GCF_038363925.1). Lineage (NCBI taxonomy): Eukaryota > Fungi > Ascomycota > Sordariomycetes > Amphisphaeriales > Apiosporaceae > Apiospora > Apiospora phragmitis. Next base: position 2,517,745 of record NW_027117400.1, on the reverse strand, counting down.
TGCTGGCCCAAAGCAAGGCAACACGCACCAGGGCATTACCGTCTCATGCGTGCAAACTTTAGATCAGGCAATCCAGGCATTGTGCCTGTTGCTGCGTCAGCATAAGACGACCCCCCACGCACGAGTTTCGGGCGAATTGTCGAATTTGGTGTTGTTCGTCCGCCCGAGCCCGAAATGTTTTGACTATTCGATGGAGAATAGTGCTTGTCTAAACGACAGGTGGTTTGTTGAGTGATACTCGTGCGTATGACACCCGTATGGATTGGGTATCTCCGTAGACGAGAAAGCGGTAGTTGTCGGTGGTCCTCGACAAGTTGGACAACAGCCCAGGCGCCCCCTTAAAGCCGGGTGGGATATGGGCATGGTCCAGGGGTCACCCATGTCAAACCAGCACTTCTGCCAAACCTTATTTGGCTGCAACATCAAGGGCAGATGCAGCAATCGCAGACGACGAAGAAGCATCGGTGACAAATAGGAGGAGCCCACGGCACCGCCCCCTTGGGTCATCGTGCGCAAAGCCTCAATCAACTCGAAGAGCATGTTTCTTATCACGATTCCCTGACGATAAATAGGCCTAGTGTGTCCACAGTATCCGTTATGGCGGGTTTCGGGGCATGTTAAGCGAACCAGCGCAGTCCGACACGGCATATGTGCACCAAGGTATATCCTCCTCATCTAGCCGGCGAAAGATGTATATATGCCTCTTGGCTTGGCGAGGGCAAAAAGAGCCCTCCGCACCCAGAAAACAAGACTTTTAGAATAAGACTATTTCTGGGCTTTACCACTTGAACCAATCCCTACTCGTGACTGCGACCTGTTTCTAGGCGATTCCGAGCCAAGCACAAATACACAAATGACAGTTGCTGTCGTGCCAGGTCTATATCTGGAAAAGGGTTAACGAAACGCAGGTTATATAGAATCGTGACCGGCAGCTTTTCTTTTCTTCCCTTTTCCAACTTCAGCCATCTCACCAGGGGGGTGTTTCGGTCCCATACACACTAGAAACAAGAAGCGAAGATCACCGTATAAACAAGATCGACGACCCTGAAAAGCAGAGGTGCTGGTTGCCGCCCATACACATACACACGCACACAAGTACCAGACCCGGGCACGTGAATAATCTGGAACCATCAGCACGACTAGCTCATTATCGACGGTCCCCGATCCTACTTACCAACCCTCGCCGAGCTCTCATTCGGTGGTTACCATCGTGGTTCGTGTCATCATGTCGGACACCACCCCTGATGACGGTAGCACCGCAGTATCAACGACCCCGGATCAAGGAAAGATCCTTCTGGCGGTGTCGATACTGACCAACGTCGTCGCATTATGGACGTGTGTCATGAGGCTATTCATCAATCGGACAGACAAGAGAGAATCGCACTGGGCCGACCGCTTCGTTGGGTTAGCTATGGTGAGAATCACTCCCACTCTCTCTCACCCCTCTCAACCCCCCTCGCTCAATCACTTACTCTTACACAACCGTTTAAGGAGACATGGCAACCGCCCTCTCCCCATCATCGCTCGCGGTGTATATTTTACCTATCTATGTACCTACTTTCCTTGGCTAACCATGATGCTCTACTAGGCGTTGGGAAGCGTTAGTAACCTCTTCATCATAGTCGAGACGGTGAACTGGGACAAGCCCCAAGCGGCCTTGGAGGCCGATTTCTTTGCGCAGCCTTGGCTGATTCTCGCCGCCACTTCCGCCAAAGCGGCGATTTGTCTCGCGCTGGTCCCGCTCCTCCAGGTAGATATCTGGAGGCGCGTGCTTGAGATCCAGATCCTGGTCGTCTGCGTCGTGAATTTCGCCTTCATCGCCGCCACTTTGTTCCAATGCCAGCCCATGTCGAGCTTCTGGACCCCGGACACCGACGGGCAGTGCTGGGCTTTGCATACCCGGCACAGTCTCGAATACGTCCAAGGCAGTGAGTCAGCGTCTGCTTCTCGTGATGCCCTTTTCTCCTCGATCACCCGAACTGACTTGAGTGGTAACATTAAATATAGTCTTCGACTTGTTCTCACAGTTCTATATGGCCTTCATCGCACTGATCGTGGTGCACCAGAACTCGGCCACGGCGCGGCGCGGGCTAAAATGGGGCTTCTGTTTTCTCTCGGTTGCGAATTTAATGTAAGTCATGGGCAACCGCACCACCGCCATCTTTGTGGGACTATGGCTGATTGAGATACCTACCTCCTTTAGCAGCGCCGTGACAGTGATGGTTAAGATGTATTTCATCTCTCTAACCACTAGCGCAGACAGGTATCTGCCTCAGCCAGTTGGTACAATTCTCACAGTGTAAGTTGCCTCATATACCTCATAACGCATCCCGCACCCCCTTTCCCAACAGGTTCTTAATGCTGCATACGTTGTGACTGGTACTGATACTGTGGACACTAGACTCGTTCAGAATTTTCTGGTCATGACCGCAAACATCCTCCCCATCACCACGTTCTTCCTGAAGGACGGACGGACACTGATCCAGATGCTCCGAGAGCCGCGGGCCGCCACGAGACAGCAACGGCACCACCCGGAGAGCGGGTTCTTCGTGCACTTTGACGCGGCGTCGATGATGTCGAAGGGGGACGGCACGATCGGGTCGAACGTCAGCCGGGTCAGCTCGCTGAGAAGACGGAGCAGCGGCTCTACATTCTACGTTCAGACCGCCGGACAGCAAGGAGGCTGGCGTCAGCCGGGACACGTCGAAATCGATGGTCAACAGAGACACGTTGAACTGGACGGTGTCGAGCACGTCGAACTTGATACGGGCTCGGGAACCGTGATTTGCAAGGTTATGCCGGGGGAAAAGCTGCTATTATCGCCCCAAGGTAGAGACAAATAGTAGCTAGCTTCCAACATATACCATTGAGCATATACTTGTTTTCTTCCCTTCCTCGTCTCTTGACATAGCATCACATATGAAGCAATCCTTACCCGGCTACCCCGTTAGTCTACTTGCAAGGTGTATAAACAGGTGGCTGGTGTACAATTACAAGGTACATATGTAAGGTAAGGCCAGACATCAGACATGCATTAGCGCTCAGGTTGGGATGTGATACCCCGCCATTTCAGTATTGACTCCGGGGTTTAATTTGCAGGGGAGTTTGCCGACTGGATAAGGAACTCCAGCGTGCCCAGCCGCTCCAACTTCTCACTGCAACGTTTCTATCAAATCACCTACCCACCCCCCTTGCAGCCCCCCAGGCTATTCCACCCAGTAGTATTACGACCTCGCTGTTTACTTGCATCCCCTGTATCACTGACAGGTATATCGTATTGGCCTCTTCCTCCGAGAATACTAATCTTTGCTTAGATAAGTAAGAAACAGTGGCGTGCTCGCTGGGTGTGCCGGCTAAATTCGGCTAGGATTGCCGGGAACTGCACGGCACGGTATGCCTGCTGATTCGATAAGACGGAGAAGAGGACAATCAGGATAAGTACCTGTCTACCCTGCCTACAATGGAGGCGGGAGCCGACGAGGCTCGCCATGTCTCCGTTGTCGCGTGTCGTCGCCAATTGTCAGTCCGGCCTCGCCCCTCCGCTTTTCATTACTCCCAGTTTGTCCCCTGTGTGCATATTGGCGAGAACAGCGTATTGAGTTCAAGATTTTCTGCCAATTCAGCAGTACCGCGAGTGCTGCTGGAGAAGAAGAAGAAGAAGAAGAAGAAGAAGGGCGAAACGATACTTCCACAACAGACCTGGTAACGGCTGCTGCTGCCGCCCCTGTCGCGATGAATACCGGCGCCGACACGGCGGACGATCCCAAGCGCGGTGCCGCCACCGCCGACCATGTCGTCCTCACCGAGGCCATCCAGCACGAGCATAGCCTCGCGTTCTGGCAGGCCGTCAAGCTCTACCCAGCTGCTGTTGGCTGGTCCATGTTCGTCTCCATTGGCGTCATCATGACCGCCTTCGATCCGCAGCTCCTGGGCAACTTGTATGCGACACCGCAATTCGCCGCAGACTTTGGCTACATGTACGAAGGGGAGGTAAGCACACTTACTATCGCCTTTCTTCATTTGTCTCGGGCACTTTCGGTGTATATACACATTATTACTAGTCTAACAATCTCGATTTCTGTGATTAGTACATCATCAGTAAGTGAACAATGTGAATCTATAACCTAGCCTCCAAGGTAAACATGACTTACTCGTTGGCAATCAAAACAGGTGCTCCCTGGCAGACGGGCCTCTCCATGGGAAACCCTATTGGGCAGGTGGTTGGCGCCCTCATCTCCGCGTACCCAATGGAGCTGTTCGGCCGAAAGTGGACCTTGGCCATCTGCGTCGCCCTCACGGGCGGGCTGGTCTTCATCCAGTTCTTCGCGCGGTCGCTGCCCGTGCTGCTCGTGGGCGAGCTCCTGGGCGGGCTCGTTTTGGGAGTTACGTCGTCATCGCGCCCGCGTACGCGTCCGAGGTGTGCCCCCTGGCCCTGCGCGGCGTCCTGACGAGCTACACGAACCTGTGCTTCGTCATGGGCCAGCTGCTCGCCAACGGCGTCACGGCGGGCACGTCCCAGCTCACCGACCACTGGGCTTACAGCATTCCCTTCGCGCTCCAGTGGTTCTGGATCGCTATCATCGTCCCCGGCATGTTCTTCATCCCCGAGAGCCCCTGGTGGCTCGTCCGCCACGGGCGCTTCGCCGAGGCCGAGCACGCCCTCCGGCGGCTGGCCTCTAAGCAGGTCGACGTGGCGGCGGCCTTGGCCGTCATCACCGAGACGGACCGTCTCGAGCAGGAAATCGAGGCGGGCAGTACCTACCGGGATTGCTTCAATAGCATAAATGCACGCCGGACGGAGATCTCGATTGGTGTTTACAGTATACAAGTGCTTTCTGGTACGTCTTCATTGGTTCCTACAAGAACTGGACACGATCGCTCATCATTATATAGGCATTTACCTCATCAACTACGGGACATATTTCTTTAAGCAGGTCAGTAGGGGCTCTAATTCCTGAAGCACCAACGTTCCTGAACTAGTATCCATCCCCCTTTCTTGCAGCTGGTCCAAGCCGCAAAACTATTTCCTTTGTCAAAACTTCGGCTTCCTGCTGTAAATGCTAACAGCGAGAAATGAAAAAGGCCGGGCTTGCAACTGATAAAGCTTTCGACATGGGCATCGGTTTCTTAGGTGAGCCAAACTCATAACTAGACCCCGCTGCAACTGTAGCTCTAGAAATGCTGATTCATAACCCCACACACCGAAGCCGTCGGATTCGTCGCCACGATCATCTCGTGGTACCTCCTGACCGTCTTCGGCCGCCGCATCATCTACCTCCACGGCCTCTCGGCGCTGGTGGTCCTGCAGCTGCTCATCGGCATCCTGGACTGCATCCCGGGCCGCCCCGCGGGCGTGGCCTGGGCCGAGTCCTCGCTCATGCTCGTCTGGAACTTCGCCTACGACCTCTCCGTCGGCCCCGTCTGCTTCACCATCCTGGCCGAGTGCTCCGCAACCCGCGTCCGGTCCAAGACGATCGCCGTCGCCACGGCGGCCCAGGCGCTGGTCGGTATCGCGATGACGGTCGCGATCCCGTACATGATCAATCCGGACGAGGTAAGAAAGATGCCTTAGCACCCAAGAAAATACACGAGGAAGGGAGGACTGCCTATTTACTTTGACGCGTATCGATGTCGGCTGACTTTTCTTCTTCTTTGCGTGACTGCAGGCGAACATGCAAGGGAAGCTAGGATTCTTCTTCGGTGGCCTTGCTGCCCTCTGCTATGTCTGGGCTTTCTTCCGTGTGCCCGAGGTAAGCACAATGTTAATCCTTCCAAGGCCTCACTCATATGCGCCGTGAAAGTTGCTTGGCGACTTGCAGCGCAAAAATGTTCTTGATACTGATGTTGGCTGCCAAAACGTTAGACTGCCGGGCGAACGTACGAAGAACTCGACATCCTCTTCGCGCAAAAGGTGCCAGCGAGAAAATTCAAGAGTCACCAGGTGGACATTACGGATCCAGGACACTAGGCTGGATACATGTATACAACTATACGAGGTCTGAGGATAAGCAGAGTACATGACTCAAAATGACTGGTGGATGGAGTAGAAGATCATTGATTTTGTCCTGTCAAATCGGATCAAATCGGTTCCGTATAAATAAGCGAATGTGGTATTATTCATTAAACAGGGCACATAGATATTGAATGTGCATCTGGATGAGCTATATGCATGGCTTTCATGGCCGGATTCCAGTATCAGAGAAGCCCCAGGGGTTGGGATACATCCAACCCCTATTTCTAACCCACGTCAAACCATCTTCAACAACCAGTAACTCAATCACTCCAACCAACGCCTTAGCTGATGAGGTCAGATCGTGCCGTTTTGTAGCAGCGGTTGCCAGAACTCCATATCCCACATCGCAAAATCATCGGGTATCTGCAGCCGGAGAGAAGTCAGCAAACCGTCGCACCACTATAAGCTAGCTCCCAAGATCTAAGAAGGGGTTCGGTTTCAGTTACTCACCACGTTAGGAAGCTCATCGGTCAAGATGAAAGGTTGTACAGGATTCACAAAGCCTGGAGGCGTCTGTATATTTACCAAGGACATGGGCGTCTGTATCATAATCCACGTTTCCCGCTGGTCAGCCATAGACAACAATTGCGTAGAGTACAAACTCGAGGAAGAGAACCAGGAATGAACATAGCAGGAAAAACGTTAACTTACAGGAAGCGAGGCAATGGCCTCATGGCTTGTCTGCATGGACTGCAGCCCCGTGTCGATAATGACCTGGAGGCCATCAAGGGCCCTCTTCTGCACCTCCTGGACGGTGCCGCCGCGGCAGACGCTCAACACCACCGTCAAGGTGACGAGGTCCTTGAGGTCGGAGCCGATTTCGCGGATGCGCCGTACCTGGGAGTTGAAGGCGTTCTCAACCACGCGGATGAGGCGCGGCAGCGCGAGCGCGATGGAGCTCTCTGAGGCGAACAGGCACGCCTCCTCAATTGTCTCGGGCTGCGTCCGTGTCGGGTTCCAGACCCCCGGTGGAGCGGTGTTGTCGCGCTGCTTTTGGCATGGCTGCCGTGCTTGCCGTTGTTGGCGGCGATGATGTGCTTGATGTAGTAGCAGACACTGAGCGCGGCTTGCAGTATGTCTTGTCGGAAGACGAGGTTGTGGCTATGCCAGAGCTGCGTGTAGCTTTCGGAGCTCGGGTCCAGATCATCCAAATAGGTGAGGAAGGCCACTGAGGATCGGAGATAAGCGGCCAAGATTTGCTGAGGCACGTCGGGTGTGCTCAATGCGAAAGGCCGGTACAGGTTCAGCAGCGCGCGGCGACAGTGCATGTCTAACACCGTCCGGATCGCCCATTGCTTGTTCCTCTCCTCGGGAGTGGCAGGCAGTGTCTGAGGTGCCACGGTGCGGATGTCATCCAGGGCGCGCTCCAGTGCTGTGCCGGTCTCGATCACTTGCTGGTAGTCAGTCAGGCTGTCGATGCGGTTGATGAGATCCACCACCTTGAAGCGATATCGTATCGTGCTCGAGGCGTACACCTGGATTTGCGAGTCGGTCATGTGGTCTATCGGCCTCGACTCCGGGAGTTCTTGCATATCTAGATAAACCTCATTGTCGTTCATGTTTCGCGGCGCCCGAGACGTAAAATCGCCATCATGGACACAGAGCGGCAAATTGCATTGCATCGACATCTGGACGTCCAGTTCCAAGATGGTGTACCACAGCTTCCTTCTTTGCTCGGCCCAGTATGGAGAGATCTTGAGAGGAAACTCGGACGCGTCCCGATGGAGTCCCATGGTCATGGCCATCCGCACAATTAGTCCGAGGTGGGTCCACGTCTCCTGGTTCTTGGGGTTGATCATGCGTTGTGCCAGCAAGAGCAGGACCTCGGCTTGAAGCGTGCTGAAATCCACCAACTGCTTGCCCCTGAGACTGTCCAGCCATCCTCTCACGAGGCTACAAGCTGTAGGTATATGAACGCCATCCCGATCGGGTTGCAGCCCTTTTCCCAGGCCAAAGAACCTATAGCCGATGCAGAGTATCGAGAGAAGCTGAGGGAGAAACGACTCGGACTGCACGTTGCCTTCCCACCACCTATTGTAGATAGCCATGAAAGAAGGGATATGAACAACGCGGTAGATAGACTCGGACGCCATGAGATATACCTGCAGGAACTTGTCACATAACGCCTTTTTCGGCAGGATATCTGCCATGCGTTTCTGGATCGGGGTCATGCTGTCCACAAAAACCGTGATCGGTGTAAGTGCCTTCCGCTGCTCATCCTGAAGTGTCCTGTGGATCTTCTGGATGTCAGAGAATGCCTCCATGATTTCACGAGGCTTGTTCCTAGAGAACATGAACTCCTTGGCTTCGTCGAACTACTGGACAATGAGTACCTAGACTTGACACGGCAGAGGCAGGCTGATCTTACCAAGTTGAGAAGCACGCGGGTGCTGTTTTGCCCAAAGAACCTCGTCCGTAAGCCTCCCTTGACCGTGAGGCCCCGGATAGTCATGGAGGAAGATGTGAGAGGCTGGTGCCGCAGAGTAGGGGTTGAGGTCGTCGATTTCTCGGCATTCGCCAGAACGATTGTCTCTAATCGATCCAACCTGGCCCCGTAATCCTCGAGCACTACATGTTGCGAGGAGCCCGGAAGGAGGCGCTCCCTAGGCCTCGGGGTCTGCTCATGGGCAGCACTAGGCACACAGTTCTTTTTGGTGGCGCGTTCCGACACCTCGGCGTCGGAGGCATCCGACAGGTTGGCAGCATCACCGTCGGGAGCATAGCGGCAGTGGCGCTGCGACTTTTGACATTGTGAGCATGGCAACAGACGATCGCACTTGAGCTTGCGCTTGCGACACTCACTAAGGATAGTTGCGGTGCATTAGAAATTCGTACTTGGGCAGGTAGGTAGGCAGGTGATTCATCCAGGACGCAAATAGCTGGCTTACATGCAAGACTTTACCGGTCGAGGTCGCTTTACACTTCGCGAAGGGGCAACCCCGTGGCCGGATCCGGGGTCGTGGGTCGACGTCGGCGTCGGCGTCGGCGTTGCATGGTCGGCCATTGGGGGGCGATTCCAAAATGTATGCTCAACAACAACAAGAACCACGCTGCGTATCGTGTTTCAATCTAAACCAATTAGAGATATATGGCCTATGGTCACCGTCCTAGGCAAGCAAGAACTCGAAGTCGTTTGCACGAAACAGCAACAGGACATCTGGCGGTACGGGCGAGCGACAGCGACAGCGACAGTGATAGGGCCAGGTTATGCATAACCAGTGACTCGGCCGATCGAAGTCCGACTCTTTAGTTGGATGTCATAGACGAAGACGAGGGAGCAGTTGGGGGTAGGCAAGGCTCGGGGCAAAAAATAGAAAGATTATTAGGTCAGCCTAGGTCGAGCTAGGTTGTAGTAAGTAGTAAGATCGAATTGGATGGATGCATGTAAGTAATGCAAGCACAATCGTTGTCTGGCTGTCGTTCCTTACTTTTTTTTTTCTTTCTCTGATGCTCTGCTCGGGGTTTAGCTCGATAAGCATAAGCGGTTGATTCCTCTCCCTCAAACCCCGAAAGTTCGCCTGGTGCAGACAGACACAGACAGTACCTAATGACAGTCGAAAGGCCATGGCTTGTTGATCGTCCGCTTCCGTGGGGCTGAAGAAGGCCATTCTGCCATTTACCGCACATTGGATCGACCCTCACCACTCTCTCGCATCTTCGAACTCTTGGCAACTGCTACCCGAACTGTGCTATTACTGTATTTAGCAGAGGCTACGTCGCGACCAAAGTCCACCACCACGTGACGGTCTACTCATTTCCTTGACACTTTCCCGAAGCGATGGGCAAAAGCGCCGATCAGGCAGGGAGCGGCCTCGGGCGGAGAGGGGAGGGTAGGTCTGGGCAGATGGTTTGTTGGGCAAGCGGGTTCCGTTCGGAGGAAAAAGAGCGAAACAATAACGCCTCTCCACTTTGGCACGTTTGTTGGTCTTGGGTCGATCTTCAGACGTGCAGCATCGCTCAACGGCAGCGCCCTTACAGCAGCAGACACACACACAAAATGCCATACAGCCATATCACGACAGTCACATGCGACAATCCCCTTCGCGTGCCCACGCGGTAAGTGGAGACGATGTATAAGAGATGTCTAGGCAGATGGCAGATCTCTTTGCCTCTCATGCTTCGGTAGTCACTACCGGTTCTTGGACCGTGTCGCCTCCAGCCCTTTCTCATTTTCCGCCGCTCCAATTGCGCAACATGCGGTCAGCCCAAATTGCCGAATTTCCAAACTACCACATACCTGAAGCCTTATAGCCCATTCCCCCTCCCCTACATACTGTCCGTAGCTTCCCTGCCGTCAAGGTCCCTCCCAGTACAAGTCCCAGTAATAACAGTTACACCATATTATGACGCGCAATGCTGTGGAAACTGCGAACACATAGCCAGAATAGGCAAGCAGGTAACCTCGGACTGCCTGCACTCGCACTTACACTGATGACACTGAAAACCCACGGCGCGAGACGGGTGCGGCGGCGCTGAGCCAAAGAGAGACAGCAACAAAGAGCCACAAAACCCATCGAGTGTCCCAATTCCTCCATCCGTCCGCTTTGCCCGCTCATGCATGCCGACTCCACGTGAGTTTCCCGGCTTGGCAAGTCGTTTGAGAATCCGTCGTTTTGGATACTCGGCCGCCGCAACCCATCCAGGGGATCAAATCCGAATGCAACCTCAACCTCACCCAGCGGAAATATGGGGTGGCACTAGTCGTCTTATTACCGATCGTCATTGTTCTCCCCTTGGCGGTATGACGGATGACTGCACTCTCTTTTCGATGTCTGACCACTGTCACCCTCACTGTCTATCGGTAAGGCTGCTGCCAGCGCGGCTCACGGCTCGGTGGCTGGGCCAACGAGACGTTTTGGATTAGTACCGGTACCAGAAGCAACACATTTCGGCACGGCCGAATGGGCGCATTCCCAATTAATCCTTGTCGGCCGTTGCAGATGCTAGTCAAACCCGATAAATACGCCAGGGGTCATTCCCCAACCTCGTCCCCGTCCGTCACGTCGCTTAGCTCACTTGCTCACCTACACATCGACTTTGAATTTTACCACCCTGGATCGATTCGTTCGGGAAAAACATGCATCGGGCGGGTGCTGCTGGCCCATCTTTTTCTGATCATCGCAGCGCGATGTACCGCAGTCTACGGTGAGTGCCGGCCCTAGACGACTTAGAAGGCGGTATTCATTGTAGTACTAGTCTATATGAGATGCTGCATGCTTCCATGTTGCAGGGGTTTGGTCTGCAAGATCTCCTCTTCTCTTCCTACCTTATCGGTAAGCGAAAGGTGACCATCGGGCTGGGAATCATCACCAAGGGCCGGGCCCATGACAACTCCTACGCGTCTCAGGCGATGCAACGCACAGCCGCGGTACTTGATGGATTAATCAATGCTGGTGGGAGAAATCCGGAGCAAAAATTTCATTTGTTTTCGCATACGTACGATGGGCTTACATCGTGACAACTGTTCTCGAACACATCATCCCATCAAGGCAGGAAATATGCACGAGGGATGTGGCCCCAATCTGGACTGTGCCAGGTTAATCCAAGTGTGGTGTTTCCTTTCGATGGATCAGTCATCCAAGAGTGCGTCTATGGCATCTTGGTACTGCAGGCCGGAAATATGGCATCGGCAGACTTCGGAGTGACCAGCAGTATAGCCTCTGTAAGCGTACCCTCAAGATCGTCGCCCCTTCAAAGCTGTGGGTAATGTAGTCTGATAGAACGATCTTGTGAAGCGGATGACATGACATGGCTTGAAGGGGTCCACGATTCTGTCGAGACAGTCACCCGTAGATTTGCTTCGCCCTTGGGATTCGAGAAAGGGGTTATCTGAGTTCCTAACTGTCCGCTACTTTACTTCTTTGTTACATGAATATGGAGATTTCAATAGTGACTTATGAATGATACGAATGAGAGCGGAAGCAAAGCCAGTGCCCATATGAAAGGCTCTTCTACCAGTATGCTCCTACACCTGCCAGAGTGTTTTCATAGTAAGGCCTCTGGTCGTCGCTTTGATCAGGTACTCCTTCTCCCTTGTGTTAACTGAGATATCATATTGTGGCTCATTAAAAGGGGTATGTAAGTCACTTAGTGACTTCCGACAACGCCACATAGAAGATCCATGTTCCGTGATGTTTCTTCTATATGGAAAGCGCGCTGGTCATTCGGGTTCAAGGATCAATGCGATGGCGAATCCGGGCTTGGTGCCAGGACGATCGTAACCTACCTATCCCTCTACAACTAGCAAAGCATCTGAGAGATGTCCACCATGGCGCATATATAGTAGCACGGACGTGAATGCGCTGGCTAGGACGATGGCTCACACGGCCCTGGTCCTGGTCCTGGTCTTGGCAGGCTTTGAGGAGAGACTATAGGACACCGCCTCTTCGTGAAGAAGACGAGCAAGAGAAAGCCTGCGGGCGTTTTTCTCAAAGAGACTCATCAATACGACGAAGAGAGAAAAGTCGGCAGGCGTAATGAAATAAGACGGCAAAGACACAACACCCGGTCTCGACATGGTTCTGGAAGAAAGCAAGGACGGGTAAAAGATGGACTTCAAGGAAATTGGGGAGGGTCGGGGACATGACATGATAGTGGAACATACACATCTTCTACATCTACCATCATTTTCCCCAATGGCAGCTAAAAACGAGTGCTTCCTGTCAATTCCTTAGTGCTCCGAACAACGAATCACTGCTACTATAGTCAAGAAGATGGGGAGTAGGAGTCAAGTACGTCGCATTCTCTTTGCTTACTCACTTCTTTAGTAGGACAGCCGATGTCATAAGTGGTGAATCTCCTTCAGCTTCCGGATACACACATACCTATCTCCATAACCCTCCTCCGATGCGTCCACTTCGATTATTTCTTGGGTGATGTGTCACTTTGACAGCTCATGAAAATCCATCAGCAGCAATGTCTCATCGAGGGAGTGTTCATGGCCAGCGCCCGCCGACCGTTTGAACAATTTTCGTCAAGAATCGCACGAACTCTGGGGACGATGTGAAGAGTAGAATTCGACGAACTGACATCTTGGAAGTCCGTCGTCTACACACTTTGGGAATAGGAGGTCAGCCAACCTGAGCACTGCCGCCCAAAGCTTGGCTCTGATATACCAAAGGGAGGCACCCCCTCCCTTCTTTTCGCTGTATCACTATACACCACAATCATATATACTGCCTCCAGGCAAGAGACATAATAAGATCATCAAATGAGGCACACCCTGGTCCCCTTTGGACCATGTATATACTATTTAGCTGGACATATGATAGGCAGCGCGTGCCGTAGCGCCTTCGAGTTTTCGAGGACCAATCAGCCCTCGGTAGAGGAAACGACACACACCTCAGTCGATCATATCCGGACCAAGTATTATCGGCGGGCCGCCGCCCGTGTACCTCGTCAAAGCCGACCCTCGCTCCGGGACAGGCTATCAAGCCCTTTTCTTTGACTCGACCAAACTTCGATCACATCGATACGTCGCAGAGCCTATCGCATTGGGACAGTACATCACTCCAAGAAAAGCGAGAGCTCCGAAGCTTCACCGTAGTAAAACACATGCCGTCCACTGGGGACCGGCGGTATTGGCTGGGGAGGACGAAGACCCCGAAACCGCATGAGGAAAGAAGTTCATCGAAGTGAGCCAAGAGGCGTACGGAGCCCCTGACGTGTTTATATATGCATTGCTGAGCGACATCAAAGATCCGGAGCTACCCTGTAGCCGCACTCTTACCAGCTCCCACGCATACAGGCTATTACGGAGCACGTTCCACACACCTAAGAAGATGAAGCAGTTTTGCCGCTCCCTAAGCGTTGAATAGAACAATAATAACATAAACCTTGCCCGAGATGGCCGGCCAGTTATTCTTACAAGAGGTTCCCACAGCATGCGCCGTTATATCGCAAGAGCTCCATCCTTTGAACTGCCACAGGCACGCGATCAGGCGACGCGACATGTGCAATCTGGAACGGACCAGGCGCCTGCGTGCTTAGAGTCATACACCAGTCAGTGGTACACGTGGTGATGGACATATATCGCGATACGTGGAGCAAGAAAGAGGTGTAAGGATGAGTCGCGTGGAGGTCCATGAACGCCTGGACCAGATTTCTATTGATGTGTAGCATCATGTGAGATGGATGCTACGAAAAGTCCCAAGCCGGAGAACTCCCTTCCAGGTATACCTCGCGTCGTCGTTAACAGATCGACCGTCAAAATGAAAAATCCCATTGCATCATATCGAGATATGAGCCCGCTATGCTATGCTCCTGTCACCCCGTTCGTGCCTTCACGTCATGTCTCTCCTTCGCAATCCCTGCCGTTCCCTTTTCGACTTGGCGTGGGAAGGCGGATCCTGCCGGATAAGCGCCTCTATGCGGCCTCGGGCAGGTCGATGCTCTTGGACTCGCCGTCGGCCTCGCCGGTCTTGACCGTCTTGCCCGTCTTCTTGATGGTGCGGAGGACGGTCTCGTAGTCGAGGCCGGGCTCGGCGACGACGAGGGCCTCCTGCTTCTCGAGCGAGACTTCGTGCGACTTGACGCCTATAATGTCGCGAAAACGGTATAAAGTAATTAGCGCATATTTCTTTGATTTAAAAAAACAGACTTCCTTGTCGCCCTCTTCCTCTTCTGTCTTGGGCGTGGTTGCGCGAGTTGGATGGAGCGGGAAAAGCAAAGTGAGGCAGATTGCAGGGCCAGGAAGGCATGGGAGCTTACCATCGAGCTTCTTCAGGACGCGGTCAATGGCGCCGGAGCAGCCACCGCAGCTCATGGCGACGCCGAACTTGTAGGTGTGGTCGGACATTTTGGTTATATATGTGTATGTTGATGGACGCAATATGTGAGGTATGTAATTGGGGGAAGTGTTGGTGGTCGGCGACTTTCAGGGTGTTGGCAGAATATATGGCGTTCCGTGGTTGTTCGCAATCGAAGATGTTGAGGTTGGCGACGAGCAAATGATGGGAAAGGGATGGGAAAGAGTTCAGGCACGACCAGGCTCTTTATGTATGCATTTCAATGGGGAAAAAAGCCACGTCTTCGCCTCGCGCTCTTTCTTTTAGTTTTGCGTGATCGAAATAGAGTACGGAAAATGAAAGGAACAAAATGCATTAATAAGCCGGATGAGCAAGTTTCCAATCCCCCCTTCCTGTTCCAGTAACAGAACAAGAACACGGCCCTTGCATCTCCTTTTTTGCCCCTCCCCATCTTCCGACAGTGTTGCTTCACAATCTGACAGGTCGTCAAAGCAGCGTCTCTGGTTGGTTACCGGCTCTCATGTTAGTTGTAAATGCGACAGAACCATATTCTTACCCCGCCATATGTTCCTAAGAAAACCATGGGGTTCTCATATTAGCGCAAGACGTTGTCCTGGGCTAAGTCAAGTATGTAGCCCTACTGTAATCTGTACACATTGTACATACACCTGGAGCTGGGTGTATTGGTTACAAATACCGTATCTGGTGTGTCCGATGCCTGGCAATTTCTAGTATTAGTTTCAACCTGTCTTGGTTCTGCTTTGGTTGAGGCCAGTGGTCGAGATCTACCTTCCTGTTGAGCATTTCTATCATGAAACATGAGCAAGTTTTCTCAGCCTGAAACACTCACAGGTCAACGTCCAGCCCTTGCCAATGTGACAAAGCGTAACCTAACATTTAGAGAAGCTGTTTCACACAGACTGATTCTGGATGACTAAACGTGCCTGCAGCAATTCTGGACTAAGCCTACAGTACATCACATATATGATGATGACACCTCAAGTATGCATCGTCACTTGCATGCTGACAATCAATGCACATCTCAGATACGTACCAGAAAGCTTGGTTGAAAAGTAGGTACCCACCGTCGTCTATCTGCCATAGCACGGAACGGGCCGGTAGCACACTGCGGTGGATCCATGGCCCGACTTATGTATGTCCCGTCAAGTTCTAAATTAAGAGCGAGAAGCAAATAGGGTGACAGTATGCGTTGTCTTAATGATTATCTGTATTCAGCGAGATTCACTACGTAATCAATGGCGGTTTGGCCACTCATCGTGCAGGCTCCAGATGAGGCATATCATCATCATCACCACCACCGTCTGTGTCCCTCTGCCTTGCGCCTCCCGGTTCTTGTGGTTGGGCTTCCGCTGCTATCAGGGGCGGCATTTCGTCCTCGTCGTCATCGCTAGGCCAACCACCCGGACCCATGTATCTACCATCATCGTCGCTGTTGCTTTCGTTTCCGTCGTGTAACGTTCGCACGGGCCAGATCATATCCATGAAGTTTTGCCAGAGTCCGGCTTGTTGTTCGTCCTGCTGGAGTTCATCTTCTGCATCTTCATCCCCGCCGGGCACGTCCGCATTTTGACCGTTGTGGCCAAGCGCTACCTCAAGGGCTTGGCGGACTTCCTCGGGGCGCCATCTCTAATGACTTGTTGCAGCATCTGTTCCAATTCAAGACGGCCGACACCGTTGGGCAAAGGACCCAGCATGGGATTATCAGCCGCACCGCGATCGGGTGTCCACTGCACTTTTTGAGTCTCGTAACTGAATATGTTCTCTTCTTGAGCTGGCGGCAATGGGTCGAAGTCCCAGTTTGGGAAACTGTGTAGCATTCCGTTGGGTACCAAGCCCATTAGAGCCGGCGTGTTGTCAAGATACACGAACCGGCCAACATTCCGCCCCGCAATAGGCGGTGGTGCAAGGGCATCCATCGATGATTTTTGGACAGACGCAGCTGCGTCTTTCAGCAGCCCGAGTGCTTGGGTATTATCCCAAAGAGGCTTCGTCTGGTGGACATAGAGCTCTGTAAACAGGTTCTCATGCTCATCTCTAGCCTCTGTGCCCCATATAGCACGAGGTACGTCTAGGCCCAGGGCCTTGAACAGTGAGCTGTATAACCAGGGCAAGCGCTCCATACCCTCAATCAAAAGGGCTCTGGCACCCGCGTTGTCTTTTTGCTGCAGGCGCGCAAGCACGAGAGTCTGCCGGATATAGTCTTGCGCTGTATCACACTCATCCAACGCTTCCGAATCGCAGAAATCTATGAACCATTTCGACTCATGGGCTCGGATGGCTAATGGATGCAAGAAGTGAATTACGCCGTACGGATCGGCCAAATCCATGCTTAGTATCAGCTTGGTCCACTCAAGGGCTGTTCTGTAAGTGCCTTTCATAACCAAGCTTTTCAGATAGTGGTATCCAGCAAGCCAGAATTGCCTGTTTTCGGGCCTCCGGAAGTCCAACCGCGCCTTGCCTTCTACCAGCTTCTGGCGGAATGTAGATATCGAGACACGGCCCAAGGTGAACAGAGCACGCTCGCACAAATCCGCGGCCAGAGACGAGTTCTGATCCTGCTTTGCAATCTTGCTGACCTGGATCAACGAGGAAACGTGGTAAGGGTGACGATGTAAGAAGTGCACCAGCTGCATAGGCTCATACATCTGTGCAAGGGCGAAAAATTGTCGTTCCAGGTTGTTGTAGTTCTGATCGTGTGCGAAGCTGAACTCGACAGTACCGCACTTCATTTCTATTGTTCCGTCCTTCACCTGCTTCATCGTGAGCCCGTCCGTCGCTGCTCTTGGCCATGTCTCTTTTCCCGGCAAAAACGGATTGCGACGGAGGGTGACCTCAGGTAGAGACTTTCCCGGAACGCCTCTAAGGAAGGTTTCCAGGTCCACGTTCTCTCGCATCTGACGCGGGTTCCGTCGGTGGTTGCGGTTCTGCTCGTCTTCTTGCTCTTCCATCTCTGCTGCTGCCATCGCCTCACGGCCGAAAAGCGTGCGCATCTCGTTGATGGCCCTGAGGTGAACAGTATTAAGGCTTAGAAGCTCGCAAATACGTTCGTAGGGGCCCGCAGCTGCAGCGGTGGCAAGGCCGGGGACAGAACCATCCTTGGATGGCTTGGCTACCAAGTTGAGTTCACGAAGCGCACGATCGATCTCGTCGGCATCGTCGGGTGTCTTCGCGCCGGACGCTGTATTCTTGTTGTTGGTTTCATCCACTGCCTTCTTGGCCTTCTTCTTCTTCTTCTTTTTGCTCTTTTTCGAGGCCGGCTTGATAGCTTCCACTACTTCCGGCTCCTCATCTGGGGCGACATCTTCTTTATTATCGCTGTTGTCGGAGTCGTCCTCATCGGCACCACCCAGGGCTGCAAAGCCAGAGAAAACACTCGGTTTAGATTTCTGGACCCGGGGTTCGTCGCTCTCAGAAGCGCTATCTTCTTCTTGCATGCGCGCTTGCAGCTGTTCCAGCTCTTTCTGCTTTTGCAGCTTGCGCAACTGTCTGCTCGACATGATCGCGGAGTCGGAGGTATACTTTGGCGAAGTTAAGAAAAGCTGATCGTCCTCGCAGTCTTACTACAGGACACAAGGGAATTTTGTGCAAGTGGAAGTGGGATGAGATGGGATAAGTGGTCGGCTATGGTGGGGTAAGTTGCAAAAGGCAATAGCAAAAGAACTCGCCCGGTGTGCGTCATACCGCAAACAAAAAAAGGTATCTGGGTTAGGTTAGGTTACTAAGCTATTTGGCTAGGTATGCACCTTTACGCCGAGAAGGTGACACCAAGCACCAAGAAAACCCACTGCTACATCCCTGGCAGCACAATGACTGATACTAGATATCTGGATTGACCACAACAAAGTTGCCAGGATTACGATGGCGTTCCGTTATTCATGTTCACAGTAGAGAAGGGTTGTATAGCTTGATATGGCGCTTGTATTAACCATCCGTGGCTTTCTCAACTATGTACAAAGCGCTAGTTGGCCATTTGCATCAAGACTATCTGATGGACTGGACTTTCTCCATGACGTGCCTATCGTTCCTTGACAAGCAAGGGAAATCAAGTTGGTATCAGCGCACTATCGCTCCTAAACCATATGCTTTCCCCCAATGTTTCCCAAGGCTTCCCAAACCCTGATTTTGTATTTGATCCGTGACAACTCCTCGTAATCATCGTTAACGCCTTGTTCGTTCTCATTGATCGTTTCGTAAAGTGACAAACGTTCTGAGCCCATCTCAGATTGTTGCTGTCATGCCATATTTTACACGCTGTACAGTAAGATTGAAGGGTAGTGAAGGGTAGTAGGAGGTATGCAATCTCGCCAATTATGCAGTGACCATTACCGGGAGGTGCCCTGTTCACCCCCCCGAGGTCGGAAACCACCTCGACTGAAGCCACGACCTCCACGGGGCCCTCCGCGACCGCCGCGGCCACGGCCTCTTCCCGGTAAGACCGGTAGCTACCATCAACGCTGCCTTGGCCAAAGGTTTCCATGTTCTTCCTTTGCTCCTCACCGCGCCACTCGCGGCCACCAGGTTTCTGACCACCACTTTCAGATCGCTCCTTCGACTCGCTCGAGATGTTGTCAAAGAAGGATCTTGTCTTGTTGTAGGCTTGGGCTGGGGCAGGCTCCTCGGCCACTTCTTGAGCCTCGGGGTCGGGTCCAGATCCGTTTGGTGTCTCGCCCAGAGGTGAACCAGCGACAGCTTCCTTGACAAGATCTTGCTTGTTGAACTTGGCATTAGCCACCTGGAAGTCGAAATCGGTTTCAGGGACGTCAATCTTGCCAGCTCCCCCAGCACGATTGCCCCTGCCACGCCCTCGGGTGCTAGGTCCACCTCGAGTGGTGGCATTAACTCTCATCTCGTTGACCTTCTTGGTGAGATTGTCCATAGCATTCCCAGTTCCGTTGGGGGCTGGTTGCCCAGCCCCAGGAGCTGTTGACGCATTTCCTAGTTTCGCCATTGCTACAGCCACAGCATCCTTCGCCTGCTGGGTCGCATCACGAATGCTTGCAGCAGATGGAGGGCATTGCCCGTCGTAGCGGGCTTGATAGAGGCCGCAGCAGCAGTTATCTGAGGCCCAGATTGCGCCGAAGGACCTGCCTTCGGAGCGCCGGCGAAAGGAAGAGCGGGTGTCACACGGTTGTTGTTTCTTGGTCCTGTGGGAACATTCTTCTGCTGATGAGCGACCTTAGCAGGACCGTTGGCGTTGAGCGACTGCGCAGTGGCTCTTACTTCCTCTACACTTGGCTTGGAGTCGACAGGTGGTGTAGGTGCCGGAGCCGACCTAGGAGGCGGTTGGGTTGCAGCCTTTCGTTCGGCAGCCGCCTCGCCTTGCGGGGGGGTTCCAGCTTGATTCGGCCTCTCAATGCCAGGAGGAGCCCCAGGTCCAGCACCAATCGGCGTAGGCTTATTATCCTGCTGCGGTGTTCCACGCATGCCTTGACCGGGAGCACCAGGAGCGCCAGGGGGCCCATGGGGTCCAGGAGGGTAGCCAAAGTTGTTCCATGGGCCTGGGCCAGGCGGGAAGCCCTGACCAGGAGGAAACCAGCCGGGAGGAGGGTAGTGCATGCCACCAAATCTTGGGTCTGGGACAGGACCTGGACCACCGCCACGGCCGCCCCAAGGACCTGGACCAGGGGGAGGAAAGAAGCCAGGCTGCTGGAATGGCGATGGATTGAAACCACCTTGGCTATTGGGCCCAGGAGCGGCATTATGAGGACCTGGGGGGCCAGCTGGGCCAGCTGGGCCAGAAGGAGCGGCAGGACCGACGGGACGAGCGCGAGCCTAAGCGACGGGTCATATGTGTTAGCGATATGGTTAGGGCCAAAGTGATGCTGTGCTTGTATGGAAGGAATTTGTGCTTCGTAGATCAGAAGGAAGGCAACGGAAATATCAACATGAAGTTTGTTTGCGCAATTCAGTCAAGTTATAGGTTTACATCCGAAATGTTTCATCATGAAGCTGGTGTAGGTGAACGAAAATGGAAGAAAACTTACACCGACAATAGCAGGGTCGTCCGGTACAGCAGGAGGATTATTCTCTTTGGTGGCAGGGGCCTCTTCGATGCGCAAATCCTTCACATCGCTTCCACGGAAGACGATGTACTCATAGACCTGGTCTGATGCCGCAAGTTCTTCTTCGGGCTGGCCCCTACGCCCTTCGGTGCCGTATGATCGAACATTCTCGAGAGACACCGTCGACTCTTCCGCATTGATCTCGTGTAATATACCCGAGTATCTACAAAGATGGCGGGTCAGTACGAGGCTGAAGAGCAAAGGGTAGAGGAGGAAGACACTAACCTGATATCACTCTTTGAGATGAGTGATATGCGCGAACTGCAATGATGGAGTCAGCATCGATGCCACCAATTGCTCGTAAAGCTGCACGGTGAGCTCCATGATGATAGATGGCTGACGATGCGGAGGCGGATGATGTAGCGAAGCTACACCAGCGGCAACCTATGGTGATGCTGAAGAAACATACCCCAAAAATTCCGACATTTTGCAAATCTGAATGCGCGAGATGCGCAATTTGTATGGATGCGAGGAGAGGAGGAGAGAGAGTAGGAAAAGTAGAAAATAGAAAAGCAGAGTTTGTGGTGTGGGAAAATCAGAGAAGCCCGTGTGGATCCGACTGGGAGCTGGAAGAGGCTGAAATGGAAATATGTTCTCTCTTGGGCTGGTGGGGTGGAGGTTGGTCAGAAGGTGTAACCTAGCCTAGTGGGCTAGTGTGGTTGGGGGTGACCCCACCAGAAAGCAGAAAAAACATTAGGTGACCTACATGACCTAACCTAGCATTGAATGCAAAGGTAGCTGTCTACTGTATTATTCTGCTTGCTGCCAGTCGCTGATGGATAACCTCATACAGAAGAATCGAAATATCTCTACGAATTTCGTTAACTCGTTTGAATAATTTTATTCATACCTAACTATACAGAAAAACTTTGTTTGCATGGGATAATGCACTATTTCCGTGGGGATGCTGCAGAATCACGGATAATGCACGTATTGAGCTCCAGATGCTGGGCTAGCAGGCTATGCACTTGCATGTAGCTAATGTAAGTAGCTCACTCTGGCTGCTTGCCTCCAGCCACATTATTACCCTAGTAAATATGGGTGCGGGTAGCACCGTAGCAAGCGACTCAGCAGGAGTACAGAGACAGTCAGTATCAACTGGCGATCAATGTGCCTACCTAACCTAGGTATGTGATGAATCAAACATGAATGTTTGGATTCAGGGTATCTCTTTCGCTCATCAACTAAAGTACTGCGCTACGTACATATTCCTACTTGTACACATTGGGTTATTACCAAACCATGAGGCCCTCTTAGCCGAGGCATGTTTGCTGCGGTCTCTCCAAATACTACCCTCCTGTAGCAAAGAACGATCATCATCTCTTGTTTACAGCCGTGCTACAGTCAGTCACTGTGGCCCTCTCCCATTTCCTCGTCCGGATCAGAGCCAGAGCTACTGGTGGTGTCTGCCGGGTCCACTCCCGCTTCGCTCTCCAGCTCGTCACTCGCTTCGGCGATTTCGCCTTCGTCCTCGCTCGTCCCGTACTCCACCAAAGCTTCACTCTTGCGTTTTTGCGGGAGCCGAGGAGCCTTTTGGGAATTGCTGTTATTTGCGTGTCGTTCCGCCAACTGATAACCTTGTGGGAGTTGCATGCCAGCTCGAGTGACGTAGATTGAGGGAAACTCCAATACTTCCATGCCAGACAGTACCGATGCCAGGCTATCCTCTGCGTTGATGGGTATGAGCTTTTGGGGTTCGCGCGAAGGCGTTCCGGGGACGTGGAAGTAGAACTGGTATTCGGCTTTGATGTTGTCGGCGCGCCTTTGCCTGTCGCCCGGCTTTATCGGCTTTTTCTCGCTTACTGTCGTCAATGTACACCAGGAGCCATCCGCACGCTGAACGGGCATTGTAGCTGCTGCCCAGGTCGAATTTTCCCAGTCTTGTCCGCCGAAAGTAGCACCAACATCGTCGTCTGCCCCCGTAGCCTCAATTTGTCTTTGCTTCCTTTCCTGCTCTTTCTCTTTCTTTGACATGTGCGACCGTCGATGGTATTCGCGACAATCATCGTAGCCAAGGTAGGTAGGCATACTGTCGAGCGTCTTGTTCAGCAGCTTTTCGGGCTGGAGGGAGGAGTTTTCGGTGGAGGAGGCGGCTGGGTCTAGAAAGCACCATTCGACCTGCCAGTTGATGGTTTGTGATCGCTTATTGAAAGACGTAGTGTTGTTTCTTGGCCTGGTCATGCCATATGGTTGGTGTTTAACGGTGATACCCAGCGTGTTCAGCTTTCTGACGGCTGCCCGCGCCCATGATCGCGAACCGCCTTCCAGAGTCGTCCGGCCCCGGCTCTGTCCCCTTGTTCATACGTGCTTTCTTGTGCGGAGGCCCATGGGATCGGTCGTTTTGTTGCGCGCGCCCTGGCAGGATACCTCTCTCATCCACCAGAAGCTTGTCTACCTGCTCTAGGTTTCTCTCGATCCCGGTCAAGTAGTTGTAATCATGGTCAATGCCCGCATCGGTACGCAGCTTGGCAGGCGGCATGTAGACTGTCGGATCACGCTGCCCATTGCACGAGGACCATTTCTTATGTTTCTTGACGCATGGAAGCGAACATGTGTTGGCGCCGCATCGAGGACATTTGTACTTGGGTTCTCGAATGTGGCATATACCGCAAAGCGAAGTCAAGAGAGGATCCATCGTCTACAAGAGGGTTGGACTGAGGACCATGTCATACATAATACTGTATTGCAATAAGACTGACTTCCAATGGTTCAATGGAAAGTTGGATTATTAATTCCAGGCCCGGTAATGTTTGGACTTGATACTTTTTGGTCTTTGTACTTTTTCTTAGGCAATCTAATCTGAATGTCCCACTTTTGCTTCTACTGCATTCGGCCCCGCAAACATGAACGGAAGTGGTTCCGCTACCTGGAAAGTAGGTATGATCCGTCCACTCACCACCACTCATCAGTGTGCCTAACCAAACACCTTGACACCCATCTACGTACATAGTAGTATACCAGCAGATCGTGTAATTCAAAGCTCCAGATATAACAATCTACTTGGATCAGCGTAGACCTTGACTGTCTGCATGCCTCCAGCTGGCTCGACTATCTACCAGGTTACCTGTCGTCCATCACTAGTCATACTCATACACAAACGATGACCAATGAAACCGAGATGAAGGTCGACCCATCCAGAGCTGCAGCTCTGATATCCCAACTCGGCGGAATAAGCGAACGCGTCGCAGCGGTGGCAAAGGGCAAGAATGTAGGTTGGCCAACAACGCCCTGATCACGCCATCGGAGCCAACCAACCAACTGACTGTTTGACACTCAGGTGCGTCTGGTTGCAGTTTCGAAACTGAAGCCGGCCAACGACATTCTGGCGTTATGCCAGCCGCCAACCTCGCATCTGCATTTCGGCGAGAACTATGCTCAGGAGCTACGCCAGAAGGCAGAGCTTCTACCTAGAAGCATACAATGGCATTTCATCGGTGGTCTGCAGTCTGGTAAGGAAGAGCTTCTTCTTTCCTTCGCACGCCCTCCCTCAACCTAGATGCTAACGATGATGCAGGCCACTGCAGAATCTAGCCAAGATTCCAAACCTTTTCTGTGTTTCGAGTGTGGACAGCACCAAGAAAGCACAGGTCCTGAATGAGTATCGCGGCAAGCTCCTCGCCACAGATCCAGAGGCTCCCAAACTGAACATCCACGTCCAAGTCAACACGTCGGGCGAAGAGTCAAAGTCCGGGTGTCCTCTGGGACAAGAGACGATTGCTCTCTGCAAACTAGTCGAGGAGGCGCCCCATCTCAACCTCTTGGGTCTCATGACTATCGGCGCTATTGCTCGAAGTGTTGCTACGACAGCTGAGAACGAGAACGAGGACTTCACGTGCTTGCGGGAGCAGCGCGACTTGGTTGTAAAGGATTTGGGATTAGACCGAGAACTAGAACTTAGCATGGGCATGAGCGAGGACTTTGAGGGCGCAATCGCCATGGGAAGCAGCGAGGTGCGGGTAGGAAGCACAATTTTTGGAACCCGAGGACCGAAAAGCGAGGCGAAAATTACGGTATGAAGGCCCTGAAATAAATGCAAATATTTCAGCATCAACTCCTAGGTTCGTGATTCCTGCATTTTGGTGATGTGCAAGCATGATATGAAGCGTCCATGCGTCTTCCGCCGAGGGCTCCCGTGACGCCCAGGGGTCCAGGGCATAGTGCCATGCCGAAAGCCAATGGCCTCTTCGTGTCCGATATAAAGAAAGAGGGGCCACGAAGGCATGTGCTATCACTATCAGATAAGTAGACCGGCCAACTGGGTATTACTTCAGTGGGCATAGAAAAAGGGGTGCCAAGGCGGATGGAGCATATTGATAAGTCCCGAAGGTCTTGGTGGCGAGGCGCTGGGCAACGACATGGAAAGAATCAGAGCTCCAGCATTGGAGGAAAGTCCTATGCCCAGATAGAGGGGGCCAAAAGCCTATCCGGTTGGATTGCTATCATCACACGGGAGCAGCAAGTGGTGATGGTTGGCAATGGTCCACCAAAGGGGGTTCTTCTGTTTGTCTTTTGCGGCTAGAGAACTAGACAAAAGACCTTCCTCTTGACCTACCTATACTAGACTCTACCGACATAGGCGACAACACTCAGTCTTTAGGAACAGGTCGGTCAATAACCGGATAATCTGGTGGGCTGGTGGACTCGACAATATTTGATATTCACCAAGCAGTTCGGAAAGATTGTCATCAGACTGAGTCTAATGAGCAAGCGATCAACATAAGTCCAATGTAAGCCCAAAGTAGGACAAGGCCAAGAGATTGAAGTATACCTATGAAGGATTACTGGGCGGACCGGCGTCAGGCATCGATTGCATTCCATCAGGCCCTGAGCACCCCATAATGACAGCAATCTGCAACCAAGTGCGTCGGGGATGTCTTGATAAGATCCTGCCGTACAATAAACCGATGGCGCACCATAAAACTAGAATATATGCATTTCCCATAGCTTCTGTTAAATACACCCTTTATCTATGCCTAGACGCCCACATGTTGGTACAATATCGATTTAGTAGATCCAAGTCGTGGCCATACTGGAGGATAACCCAACAGAATCGCTTGATCGTGGGTTTATTTCAGGAGGATGTGTGAGAGACATGAGACCCATAGATGCGATGAAGTTTCACAGAGCTAGAATTCCCACAACTAAAGTTCCCACAAGGGGCTGGGCATACGACTTCAAGTGGCAATAGCCTCCAAGATCGGCCGTACTGTATTTCGGATATCACAAGATCCTCAATGATATCTTTGGCCATCGAGATCGAAAACTCCCCTGCCTCATCGTCTCTACGAGCTTTTCGGGTCTCTTTGATGTTCAGCAACCCCAGTGCAATAGAGAAAAGAGGTCGGATGGACTAGCCTCGGTCCCCAGGTTCAGGGGTCGATGGACTCCGGACGATCCAGATATGCATCCCATGTAGATCTGGACGATGAGGTGCCCAGCCCATATGCGCGCTCAGGAATTGGACCCGGCCCCTTATGTCTGTATGCCCAAATTATTGATGATCAATATGGGACAGCCGAGGATAAAAAGTGGCCGGTACCAATTCCCCTCACGCTTGCATGAATGAACTGGCTCAGAAAAAGTTGATCCACGACGAGTCATTGGTCAGGAGGCCGTACTGTGGCTGGCAACTACAGCCTCAGGTTAATGGCTCGCACATGCTCACATCTATTCTTCCATGTTGGCCATCATCGTCAGTCTGATCTCTAGCCCATGTTATGATAAAAGTCAAAACAGCGCAATATCTTGCAGAACGGAAGCAATGTACGACGATACAGATGAAGCCTAGGAGGTAGATCGCATGCATTACTGCCCGGATCGGACAGGCTGCATAGAAGGCCTCTTCCCGTGTCTCACTTCGAGAAGCAGGGACACGTGGTTTCCAACGGTAATAGATAATGTGCATTTGTTCCGGGCGGTTGTGGCGCTCGTAGCCGTAGTATATGCTGATCCCTTCTCGATACCTACTTGGCTGCAGCGCTTGCTCATGTACGTGTGCGTGTCCGTCAACGAACCTGGATGCAAGCAAATATGCTAGCCTACCGTGTGTAAGCACTACCGTTTCATGTTACCAATTCGTTTCCTTCGTTATCTGACCTGCGGATAGATGAAATGACCTGCGTTACTCGTCGTACAGCTCGTCACAACCACGACGACGACAATAGCACGCGTACACATATCTCGTCCATAATGAACATGGCTACGTCGACTTGGATACTTCGAGAGGACAGCCGCGAAGTTCTGGGGAGCCGTGGTTGGCTGTTCGGCTTGGAAGAGAAAACTGTGTACGATACCTAGTTGGGACCCCGTCTTCTGCTAGGATCTTGTTGGCCAGCCTCGACCTCAAGATATACAACCATCTACATACTATGGATCGATGTAACCAACCTCGTTTTTCTTTTCGTGCTCAAAGGCCGACACACCGGTCACATCCGTGTGGCAGCAACTTCCTTCTTCCTCGGTTTCATTTGGAGTCTGTGACAGCCGCACTCGTGTTTAACCCCAACAGCCGGCGCCAATTGGTTGTGCCTGAAGACATCACTGGCCCAACTTCTGCGTTGACTTACTGTTTAGGTACACGATTATCGGAGCCGCCAATGATGTCGTCCGGATTTTCCAGGCGCTGTTATGGTTATTCAGTGGCAGGATTTTTCTTTTTCTTGCAGCTGAACCGCGATGATCCTAGCAACCGACGCATATCTGATCTTATATAGCTGGCTGGCTCCAACCATGTATGATGTTCATCATTGCAGTCTGTTTCAGCATGGTTATTCCTCTGAGCATTGCTTTTCACAGACCGAGTCTAACTCACGTCTTTCCCTTCACTCGATTCCCTTTTTGCGCGTCGCGACGGCCAGATGCCACGATCACCGGGCCCACCACCAGGTTCTCCAGATACCCTAATCAACGACATGCAGCGATCGACTTCAGGGTATATCCATGGATCCAAGGGGCTGTATATTAATGTTGTCTATTTTCATTCAAGATTTGGGAACCCCTGACCTTGGATGCACGCAGCAGTTAGGTAAGAGCTGATGGAGTCATGCGAGTGGCTGGTGTCCTTGGATCAACGACGTAGTTGCGCCTGCCAGACCACGTTGGATATCCAGGAAGGGGCACAAACGGTAAAGCCAGGAAGAGCATATATACTCTTAGAAGCCTCGTTCAATGTCAAGGCCTGATTGTGCAGAACAACTCACCAACGAATCACCCTTCTCACCAAGCTAGCCTATAGCCCTTGGATACCCCATCGGTTCATTAAAAGACTTTATCTTTTCCCATACTATTCCACAACAAGAATCAAGACCACTCAGTCTACCAACACTCATCATGGCTTCCAGTCAGGACCCCCCGCAGTTGCCTCTATCTGGGCAAATGGGGATCACTGGTGGCACCTCCGATCTTCCCGAAGTCCCTGAGCGCAATTCCGACTCAGACACAGCCGAAGGTCTGCATAGTGGGCCCCAGAAATATGTTCCCCGGCCCAAATCTGGCGATGCAAGCCGCCCTCGACGCGCGAGTTCGGCACGGCCTCAGAGCAGGCCTCCTCAAATTGGGAATTCCCTTGGAGGTTTTGGTCGTACCTCAAATTCACGCGAAAGGGATGATTGGTGGGATGAGAATGACTTCGCTGACCGTGACGTTCCCCGGGGACGTGAAGAGCCCAAACACCCAGACCTCCCATCCCGAAGAGCCAGTCGAAGCCGGCCTCCCCGGGCTTTCCTAAACCGTCAATATAGCGACATGGATCAGCATACTCCCTCCAAAGGCAATTTCGAAGAAACACGCAGCCACAGGATGGGACCAATGGTAGATGAGGAGATGGGCTATCCTCTCCGAAACCGTCCTACTTGGAAAGAGTTGAGCGACGCGGAGAAGATTGAAGTCCTCCGCCTCCCAATGACCCACTGGATGAACTCGAACTTCAAGAACCACTTTGTCGCCAGCTTGGGTGAATTCATTGGAACCACGCTCTTCCTCTTTTTCGCATTTGGCGGGACTGAAGTGGCCAACATTCAATCTCAAGCCAACAACGATACAGGCAGTTCAGACAGCAACACGACAACCGGCGGCGCCACTGGTTTTGACGTCTCGGTTTTGCTGTATATCTCCGTTATTTTCGGCATGTCTCTCATGGTCAATGTATGGATCTTCTTTCGCATTAGCGGCGGTCTCTTTAACCCAGCAGTGACACTCGCCATGGCCATGGTGAAAGCCATCTCACTCACGCGGGCAGCATGCTTGTTCGTCGCACAAATGCTAGGATCTCTGCTCGCCTCGGTTGTGGTCCGATTTCTGTTCCCCAAGAAGTTCAACGTCCGAACGACGTTGAGCGGTGGCACGACCCAAGTCCAGGGCGTCTTCATCGAGGCTATACTCACGGCAGAGTTGGTCTTCACCATTTTCATGATGGCAAAGGAGAAGCACAAAGCCACGTACCTTGCACCGGTGGCGATTGGCATGGCTTTGTTCATAGCCGAGCTGGTCGGGGTCCAGTTCACTGGTGGCTCGCTCAATCCAGCGCGCTCTTTCGGGCCATGCGTCGTCACCTTGACGTTCGATCCCGAGCATTGGATTTACTGGATCGGACCAACCATCGGGTCTATCATAGCGGTCGCCTTCTACCAATTCATCAAGACGCTGGAATATGAGGTAAGCAGCTCTACGAGCCACACCATTGCAACCAGGAAGTCGCTAACAGTGCATAGATGGCCAACCCAGGTGCTGATGGTGACCCGGTGAACGACCCCACCGTCAACCCTGAAAAGAAGGCTGAGATCATGAGCCGCAGGCGCTCATCGTCCACTGCTAGGTGAGCATGGCAGAGGTGGATGGCAATTTGAGCTTGAAGTGAGAAGAGCAGCAATGGCAACAAAACGGATTTATGGGAGCACACGAAGTCATGATGATATATGAAATGATAATACGGACGATAAAGAGCATAGGAACCCGGGTTGAGGTGATGATAAATGAGTACTCTAAATATAATTGCTTTGTCTAGAAATTGCAGGATGTATGCATCATGCTTCAAGAAAGGCCGTGAGTGGCCCTGAATGGCCCTGAACTTTGACCTTCACCCCTGCAGAGATCGCCAGCGCTAGAATCCAAAAGCGCTTTAGTGCGGGGCAAAGCCGATTTTCGGGCAACCATCGCCCTCCTTCCTACTCATAGTCTAGATTTATTTGCAACAGACTGACTGACTTACTTAATACTGGCACGCAATTTTCCTG
Organism: Apiospora phragmitis; assembly: GCF_038363925.1. Classification (NCBI taxonomy): domain Eukaryota; kingdom Fungi; phylum Ascomycota; class Sordariomycetes; order Amphisphaeriales; family Apiosporaceae; genus Apiospora; species Apiospora phragmitis. Next base: position 2,487,672 of record NW_027117400.1, on the reverse strand, counting down.
CATGTAAGCACGAACCTACAAGAGTCTTCTTGGAACCATTGGAGCATTCTGTTGACAACTCTTTGATAATCTTGAAGTCCAGATACACGATTACACTATGTTGAACGGTGCTACTACTAATGGAGAAGCCTCCAGTGGCTCGCCCCAGCGCTATCTCAGCACGCGAGGTGATGACTACGATGTACGAGGACCTACCTTGCTGCCCCTTTTGGACAGGTTTAACTTTTGGGTATAAATTACTGACGCCAGGTAGCTCTCTTTCGAGGACGTCGTGCTGAAGGGTCTCGCATCTGATGGCGGTCTTTACATCCCCGAACAGATTCCTGCCGCTACTCAGTGGCAGAGCTGGAAGGACCTCTCTTCTCAGACCTTGCTCTCGAAGTCCTGTCGCTGTACATCTCTCCTACCGAAATCCCCCGCGAAGACCTCAAGGGCATCATCGATCGGAGTTACTCGACATTCCGCGCCCCCGAAACCGCCCCTCTGAGACATCTGCACGACAATCTCTACCTTCTCGAGCTGTTCCACGGTCCTACATTCGCCTTTAAGGACGTTGCGCTGCAGTTCCTGGGTAACCTTTTCGAGTATTTCCTGACGAGGAAGAATGAGGGCAAAACTGGGCGAGGTGGGTTCCAACAATATGACGTCCACTGATTGAACACAGAAGGGCAGTGACTCACAGCAAGACAGATCGACACCACTTGTCGGTTGTAGGCGCGACGAGCGGCGACACAGGGTCAGCTGCTATTTACGGCTTAAGGGGCAAGAAGGATGTATCCGTCTTCATTCTTCACCCCAAGGGACGAGTTAGCCCCATACAGGAGGCCCAGATGACGACGGTGCTGGACAAGAACGTCCACAATCTGGCTGTCACTGGTACCTTTGACGATTGCCAAGATATCGTCAAGGCCCTTTTCGCCGATCCTGACATCAACTCGACACTTAATCTCGGTGCTGTCAACAGCATCAACTGGGCTCGCATTCTGGCCCAGATCGTCTACTACTTCCACTCATACTTCTCTCTCGTTAAAGCATCGTCTACCTTTAACCTTGGAGACAAAGTCCGGTTTGTGGTCCCCACGGGCAACTTCGGCGATATCTTGGCAGGCTACTTTGCGCATCGCATGGGGCTTCCCGTCGAGAAGTTCGTGGTCGCCACAAACGAGAACGACATCCTCGATCGTTTCTGGAAGACGGGCAAGTACGAGAAGAAGCCGGTTCACGGTGCTCAGGCAGAAGGCGGACTGGCACAAGATGGTGCCCAAGCCGACCCCGAAGGCGTGAAGGAGACGCTAAGTCCGGCTATGGATATTCTTGTCTCGAGTAACTTCGAGCGACTACTCTGGTATCTTGCGTATGAATTTGCGGCGTCGGCGAAGATGGACGACGAATGGAACAAAAAGCAAGCCGGCCAAGAAGTTGCTTCTTGGCTGAAGCAGCTCAAGACCAGCGGCGGCTTTGGGCCTGTCTACAAGGACGTTCATGAAGCTGCCAAGCGCGACTTCGAGAGTGAGCGGGTGAGCGATTCGCAAACCGTGGAGACCATCAAACAATACTTCAATAAGATCGCCTACGTCTTAGATCCCCACACAGCTGTTGGAGTTGCCGCGGCCGCGCGCTCCAAGCAACGCGATGAGCAGACACCGCACATTTCGCTGTCTACCGCTCATCCGGCTAAGTTTGCGGGCGCTGTCGAGATGGCTCTGAACGACGAGAGTGGGTTCGACTTCGAGAAGCAGGTCTTGCCCGAGGAGTTTGTTGGATTGGAAAAGAAGGAAAAGCGTATTGCCGAAGTCGAGAACGACTGGAAAGCTGTTCGCGAGCTCGTCAAGAAGCAAGTGGAAGAGGAGCTGAAGGCCGAGGAAGCATGAAACCTGACGAATAAGACATGTCATGACATTCGACCACATGGCTAAGTCTGACCAGCCTGCTTATTATCGGCATAGATGATAGATAAAAACTCCCGATTACAACAATTCAGCAAAGCAACACTTTTCGTCATCAGTGTTGCCCAGTAGCCAACCTTTCGTTCACTTATCCTAATATCTGCTATGTTGGGGGGCACTATAAGAGTGTCACGGGATACAACAACCACTTTCCTTGAGTTGCTGTTGTAGTCAGTGTTTCGCTTTCAAGTCTGGCATGTCTTACAACCAAAGAGCGAAGAGCGAGCAGTTTGGCCAAATACGAATACGGCGGGTAAGTGAAAGTAAGAGGTAACTATGCATGCCAGTCTCACCTGATCGCCCAATCAAAGCGCTCCACAAGAGCCCGGCTTTCCCAAACAGGCACCGTATGTGGGTAGGTATACAGTGATCGTCGGTATGGCCCAGGTTAGAGGTTAGGTAGGTAATCGACATAACAACATGCCCTTCATTTATCCTTCCCACACTTTCTTCAAGCCCCCGCCAGGATATCCTCGGCCGCCTTCTCGCCCAGCATCATCGTAGGACACACGGGGAAGGCGCCCGGCACGACGGGGAAGGCGCTCCCGTCCACGACGCGCAGGTTCCGCACGCCGCGCACGCGGAACTGGGCGTCGAGGACGGCCATCGCGTCGTCGTCGGCCCCGATGGCGCACCCGGACGTCACGTGGTGGCTGTGCGCCTGCAGCTTGAGGTACTCCTTCTGCTCCGCGTCGGTGCAGCCTGCGGCCGCCTCCTCTTGCTCGTGGTTCGCGAGCGCGCCCGGGCAGGGGTGGAGCTCGTTGTAGGGCGTGATGGGCGCCGGGGCCGAGCTGAAGGCTTTGCGGAAGGTCTTGATCTGTTGGGCGGGGGCTGTGTTAGAAATAGAGTTGGCAGAGAGACGTAGAGAGAGAGTGTGTGTGTGTGTGTGGGTGTGTGTGTATGTATGTGTTTGGTTTTTACTACTTACGGCATCCAGCTGTTCCGTCAGGTCTTGGTCCGCACCCGTCTCATAAAAGCGCAAGTTGATCTCGGGGGTATCCCGCGGGTCCGCGCTGCGCAGGCGCACGTAGCCGGCCTGCGACTTGGGGTTCATGTGCACGAAGGCGCACTCATACTCGGCGGCGCCGTAGTCGTCCGGGTAGCCCGGCCAGTAGCCCTCGAAGGCGAACGAGTTGCACCAGGCGTAGATGTTGCGACCGTACTTGTCCGAGGCCGTCGGCGTCTGCAGCATCACCGAGATGGGGCCCGCGGAGCCGTTCAGGGGCTTCGCCGCCAGCGCCAGCAGGTTGTTCTCGTAGTTGTCGGCCACGCGCTCCCCCACGCCCGGCAGGTCCTTGACCAGCGGTATGTCGAACTTCTTCAGCTCCGCGGCGGGGCCGACGCCGCTCAGCTTCAGGATCTGGGGCGTGTTGAAGGCGCCGCCCGAGAGGATGACTTCCTTCTTGGCGTAGGCGCGGCCCGGCTTGCCTTGGGCTTTGGGGTCGTAGCGCGGGTCTGCTGCGTACAGGCACTTGCCTTCCAGATACTCGACTCCAATGGCCGTTGGCTCTTTGGCTTTCTCATCAAACAGTACCTTTGTCACGAGGGTCTCAAGTTGTATCGTCAAGGGGTATTTGGCCGAGTCGGTGAGAGTAGCTTTGAGGTACGTGTTCGTTCCCGTGCGCATACCCTGCTTGTTTGCATGGGCGGAAAGGCTAAAGACGCCTGTGTCATGGTCTCGGTTGGGATCTGGCGCATTCATATCCTTCTTGGCCAAGGAAGCCAGATCGGATTTGTTGCCTCCCGTAGCCTCGGCCAATTGCTGGGCCATGGTCAGGATGTCGCTGTTGCCAGATGCCCAGGCAGTATCACCAATGGTGGTGCTCAGCCAACCGTCAAAGCCGTGCCCAGAAGTCCCCTGGGTAGGTCTTCGTTCTTCTCCATTTTGATCCAATACTTGCGCATATTTTCGGCTAACCAGCTCTCATCGCCCGTCTTGTTGGCGATGATATCCCAATCGGCGTCGGCGGGTAGGGCGCATACACCGGCCTAGCTCATTGTCAGGATTTGTCTGTCTTCATCAATAAGTCAATGCCCGGCGGTGGCTTCTTACATTATGCATAGCACATCCGCCTAGTGTTCCTGCTCGAGGATACCAGATACCCAACTGCTCGGCGCCCTCGGGTGGATCGAGACCCGTGTAGAAGCCGCCATCCGTCTTTCTCCAGACCATATGCAGATACTTGAGCTCTCGTTCAGGATCCTCAGAATGCTTGGTCCAGAAGTCCCATCTCGTCTTCTCATCGTTGGTGGCAAGATTGAAGTTGGCTAGCGTGGAAATGTTCGGATTGTTCGCCTGGTCGTCTCCAGCCTCTAACAGAAGAACCGAGTGGCCGCCTCGGGCCAGATTTGCCGCCAACGGTGCACCCGCCGCTCCTGAACCCACGACGATGTAGTCGTAGTTGGCAGAAGAGTTCTGTGCTACAGCAGTCGTCGCGGCGAGCACCAGGGCTCCAAATAGACGGGAAAGCATTGCCAGCAGGGGTCAGAGAAACAACGACCAAGTGATCTTCCAACACTACTACAGAACACAGCCTTGAGCATGCAATATCCAGTGTTATAAGAAAAACGGCCAGTATTTATAGTCGTCGCCCATTCCCCCGCATTGGCTATAAATCTACATGGTACAAGAGGGGGTGAGCATGAATTAGATATGGCTCATCTTGACCATGCGGAGAAGTGGGAGTTGGAGATACAATCCCCCCTATGCGCCAGCATGATCATGTTGGCGAGGGCCCAATCAGAGAATAGTCGAATGCAGGTGGCCGGGCTTGGCAGGAGATGTCGAGGGGTTGAATTCACGACGATGGTCTCTATTCGTCGGTTGACACGCGATTGGCGGACCTGCGTATGCTCTTGGTAGCATCGTACGTTGACGAGAATGGATCCCATATCCCATATCCCGTGCTATCGGTGCGAGATACCGGGTAATAGTGATGGCCCAGACATGAACGACTTGGTTCTTGGCACTGCTGACATTGGACCATTACCACCCACCAGATTCGCACAAGATCTCGTCATGTCCAATAACCGGACAAGCGAGGTCGCCAAACAAAACCCAACAGTTGCTGCTGCTGCTGTTGTTGCTTCGGCTGTAATGATTACTCGTAAGCCACATATATGCGCCATAGACTTCCCCCCAGATGAGGGGGCGGAAAAGCAACTACCGACCATCCATTGCCGACGCCTGCAGCTGCACTTTACTAAATGCAACATGAGTTCCTCTAAAGATAAGCGCACTCTCCGTCGCATAGAAAGAATTCCCCCCACGAGGTAGATTTTGTGGCGCTTGACTATGGCGAGAGGTCGAACGAAGTAAGCCAGGAAGAAAGAGTCCGCGCCATCGTCTGCGGGGGATCAGCTCATTGCCAATGTGAACGGCAACAGCGGTTGTAACCAAACCACCATGTACGGTCCGTATGGCTAAATGGGACGTCAATCATCTTCGATTAACACTGCAAAAGATCGTAAACGGGTGTCGATGCTTTGCCAATTCAATCGGGTAATAAGGAATTGCGACTTTGGGCAGACGAGCAAACGCTAAGAAACTGTTTCGACGCAGTCAAGGGGATAATTTCGTCAGGAACATGTCAACCTCCATGTACAAAGCTCGGGTTTTCCTTTTTTGGTATTGATGCGAGTCATGCGACGGAGGCCCAGCGGCGCCCGTTGCCCGTTCTGGCTCTTGCCGCGAACCGCCAGACAGGTTTGATCAATCGGAAACCATCATTGGGAAAGGTCATCAGGAGAAAATCATCTGAAGTTCGGAGCGCTGACCTGACCTGACCTCGCTCTGCATACTGCATAGTAAGTCGGTTTCGAGAAGAATGCCCAGTTCATCAATCAATCAATCAATCAATCAATGCGCGCTCTCTCTTGCTAGTGAGCTCCACAGACAGCCACTATCACTTTCCATGGTGGTTTCACTTCGTCTGAAACCGAAAGCCACACTACCCCCATCCAATCTATAGGCTATGGTGCCAGCCAATCGCAATCTCGAATTTCCTCGATGAGGCTCGCTCGGTACTGCTATCGGCTGAGGGCACGTGGTTTGGACCTTACATACCTACACCTGTGGCCCTTTGGGGGACCACGGGTTCGGCATCTGACACGGTTGGTTTCCATCCATAGTAGTGGCGCTAGATGGCGATGGCTTCTCGATTCGAAACCCCAGACCTCCGAGAAGGGCTTAGGAACTTGGGCCGGTCCTTGAAGTCCGTTAGAACCTGCTTCTTTCAGCTGAATTTGCGAGCGTCTACCCGGCACAAGGAAGGGGCTCCCCGTCCCGAGGGATTAAGTAGCCTAGCCCCAGGTAGGCAATTCACCATTGGTGATGGCCAGATTTCAGCTGGATGGGACGAACTTCGGACGTAGTTGGTATCATGTCGATATCACTATCTATAAAGTCGGGTGCCCATCACCTCTAACCGTAGTGATAGCTCGTCAGTCGCCAACCAACTCAGCCGCCACACCCTTGAAAGCTTCTAGAAGAGCAAGCTCTCTCTCTCTTTCTCTCTCTCTTTCTTCTCGGTACATATCCCCTGTATCTGTTATAATCCACACACACAAGATGCATTTCTCCACAGCAACTGTCTTGATGGCCCTGGTCGGCTTCTCCGCGGCGTCGCCAGTCGACAAGCGCCAGAGCTTGAGTGGTACTACACAGAACGGGCTCTCCGGCAGCTGCAAGGGCATGACCGTCATCTTTGCCCGCGGTACCACGGAGGCCGGAAACGTTGGTTCGGTGGCCGGCCCTCCTTTCTTCCAGGCCCTGTCGAAGATGGTCAACGGTGATCTCGCGGTCCAGGGTGTTGACTATCCGGCCGATATTCCGGGGTTCCTGGCCGGAGGAGACAAGGACGGAAGTGCCAAGATGTAAGTCATCCTCCCTGATGTGCCTCTCGCCGTCCTTCGTTCTCTTCCAAAGGCCTTCATTGGGATTCTAACAACAGTGATGACAGGGCGCAACTGGTTCAGCAAGCCATGACCAAATGCCCCGACACTAAGGTCGTCATGGCTGGTTACTCCCAGGGAGGTCAACTAGTCCACAATGCTGCGAAGCAACTCCTGCTGCCACCGCCAGCAAGGTAGCAGGCGCCGTCATCTTCGGCGACCCTGGTAAGTTCTCCCCCCTTCCCTAGAACAGGGCACCCGCCCGGTGATCTGGCGCTGACTCGTGCGACAATCAGACAATGGCCAGCCTGTCCAGGGTATCCAGAAGGCGAACACCAAAGTCATCTGCCACATGGGAGATAATATCTGTGCCGGCGGCAGCCTCATCCTACAGCCACATCTGACTTATGGCCAGGATGCCAATACGGCTGCCAAGTTTGCTGCGGGGCTGTAGGCGCAAACGAGTGTTGTCTGATTCCACATTTGTCTGGTTCTATATTTGGGAGATATTTTATTCATTAGCGTAGCGAAATACCGCGATTGAGACTGGACTGGGTTTCCATTGTTATTCTCATTATTCTCACCTGCAAACCAATAGCCACGGGGCTGGGTTAGCCCTTGCGAGACAGTAGACCAAATGAAATAAACATTCGTCGTAACTGTGAGGCGCGTGAAACGTCATTGAGTATCAATAAAACAGCATGTTGGATCGTGATATGAAATTTCCGGCACGAGCGCTCTTTCATATGTACAGCATATGGAAACAACGCAAAACAACGCCTGCTTTTTCTTTTTCGTAGCCTCACGCTGTCTACTTTACATAGCAGCCTTGATAGCTTCTTCCAGGATGTCTAGACCACTTTCTATTTCTTCGGCAGTGATAGTCAGAGGTGGCACGAACCGAAGGGTGTTTGTGCCACAGGTAATCACCAGGAGTCCTCGCTCTCGAGCAGGCTTGATGATGGGCGTTGGGTCTTGTGTCATCTGAAGTCCCAGAATCAAGCCCTTGCCCCTGACGTCGGATATCAGTTCGGGGAAGCGCTGGCGCATCTTGTCGAACCAATCGGTGAACACCTTCGACTTCTCGACTACCTCCTTCTGCAGGGTCGGGTCTGCCAGCCGAGACACTACGTAATGGCCTAGTCGGCACGCCATCGGGTTTCCGCCAAATGTCGTACCGTGGTCGCCAATCTTAATCTTTTCGCTCACATTGTTGTTCACAATGGTTGCGCCGATAGGGAAACCATTGCCAAGCGCCTTGGCAGTTGTAATGATATCTGGATGAGCCTCCTTGGGCAGGTGGCTGTGAGCCCAGAAAGAACCGGTGCGGGCCATACCGCATTGGATCTCGTCGTAAGCGAGGACAGCGCCAACCTCGCGACAGCGTTTCGCAAGCGCAATAAGGAAATCATCGCTTGCAACATTGACACCTCCCTCGCCTTGGATGGGTTCAATGAGTACACCGCAAGTCTTCTCCGTCACCAGCTCGTTTATGCCTGCGATATCATTGTACGTCCCATACTTGAAGCCGGGCAGCATAGGTGCGAAAGGCGCCTGGTATTTGGGGTTCGGTGTGGCAGACAAGCTACCCATTGTTTGGCCGTGGAAAGACTGGTGGAAGGAGACAAACTCATGCTTGGATCCTGAGGGATCTAGCTCCTTGCCAACCTTGCGCGAAAACTTGATGGCGGCTTCATTGGCTTCGGATCCGGAATTACAGATGAAGACAGTCGCCGCGTCGTGCATCGCTCCGGACTCGAGGGTCTTTTCGACCAAAAGCTGCGATAGGGCTCCTGTCCAGGGGTTGTAGTAAAGGTTCGAGGCGTGCATCAACGTCTTAGCCTAGTAAATGTAAGCTTCCAACCACAAATTATTGCCTGCTGTACGCCACACAACACAGGAGAGTCTACAAAACTTAATGTTGAAGAAGAACAGGCTTCAAATACTGACCTGGTCAGCAATCACATTCCAAACGCCTGGGTCGCAGTGACCGAGCGAATTGACTGCGATACCCGAAGTGAAGTCCAGGTACTTCCGGTTCTCCAAGTCATACAAGTACGACCCCTCTCCTCTGACAAAGACCGGCGGTGGCCGGGCATAGGTAGCCAGCATATACTTGGCATGCTCGTTGATCAGGGCGGCGCTCGCAGAGTCCTCCGCGGGGTCGGGGTTCGGTACGGAAGCATCGTGCGCAATGGCTTGTTTGGCCTGCTGGGAGAGATTGGAACCTGCTGCGGCCGGAGAGCTTGACGACAAGTAGCGTCGACCGGCGGCGGCCGCGAGCCTTCGCGCAGGCAATCGGAAAGCCATGGGAGGGAATTGTCACGGGGAAGACTGCGAAGGAGATCGGTCGTCGTCTCAGCGCATGTTTCTCGTCGGAGCTGCAGAAATATAAATATCGCCAAATGCGCATGAAAGTCGATTTTATCGATAAGCACAGTGACTGGTCCCGCCCTACGCCCTCAAGGCCCTACACCAAATGTCTCCGGCATCGGCTCATGACACACTGAAGGCTACCTGACGCGAACATAATCTTAGCTTTATGTAAGGTACAGTTTCCGACATCATAATCCCGGCTTCTTGTTGCGTATGGCACACATGACTGATGAGTAACCTACCTCATAAGTAGCCAGTTTCGTATTGTTGTTTATGATGGTTTTCGCATTCTACTGATTGGTGCGTCTGGCAAGCCAAATGTGTCGACGCCAGTTAGCAACTCCAGAGCGACTCCAACTTACGCTTTCGCGAGTGTCGACATGACTCGCGGGTCAATGCCGGCGGTCTGTGGCCACTGACGTTTGGCGTGACCTTCTGCAATAACCTGCGTGCACTTTTGATGGATTTGTAACCATGCTTCACTCAAGCAACTCATGACGCAATGGCGCGTTGACAGAAGTTACCAAAGCTGCAGAGTTCACCTGGTAGCGAGTCTAACGAATCGGGCAAGTCGGGCTGACTCCCTCCCCCTAACACCAGACGCTGGGCTATCGGCCGCCGGGGCATTTCAGCACTCACTTCAGCCACTGTTTCGTCGGATTGGGTGCCTCCAGGGCCCCACCTTCATTCCACAGCGACGGGAGTTGGGGGAGTTGAGGCAGTTTTGCATGTGGAAACATGGGGGAATCTCAGTCTCAGGCACATTCCACTTTCACATGTCAACCGTAAACGTACCTAATGCACCTAAACTTACCAAGTACAGGTAAGCAAATAGGATGTAGCCAGTAGCCCGCCGGCATGGCTTTTAGCGGCCACTCACGGCTTTCATTCCTACCTACTTCCTCTGATCACGCTGTACATCATCCAGGTTAGGAGCTCATGTGCTTCTCCGAAGATGACCATGGTTGCGCCTCAAGGCCGACAAAACAGCTTTTTCGTTACCTCCAACAACATATGCTAGAGTCCGGTTTTGAGCCCTCATGTTTATACACATCCATTCTATTCTCTTTGTGTGTCTCTACAACTACTAGCCTGCTAGTCGCCATCTTGTCGGATCCCGTCTGACTCGGGTGTTGCGCCGCTGGAGACAGGATGCGCTGAGACTGCCTGGACGTATTGTACTGTGTCTCCCCTAAACACTCCCTAACTTTGCCTTTCAATCCATTCTCGGAGACTTCGGACAAGAGTCACTCTCTTATAACCATCACTGCCGTACCTTACCTTCTCCATGTTACTCCTGCACCACATATCATTATGATAGATCATGTATTAGGCAGGCCATCTGTAAAGTCGCGGAGACTTCAAGTCTTGGGCGTACTGGCCTTCTGGTCTCTATACCTCTATCGGTGAGGCTCCCCGGATCGCTCAAGATGTATATTATACTAACGGAAATGCAGGGGTCCTCGTCATGGCCCTCCTATCATTCGCCTGATGTCGAGATTGTCCTCCAAATCATTGACAGCATGGCAGACCGTCGTCTTAACCATGATGTATCTGTATGCGGCTCGAAACTTCAGCACTCTCGTTGGACTTGCCAGTCCCGAGCCCATGGCAAATATGTACGACGCCGCCTACTTCCGCGCAACTTGGGTTATGACGGCTCTGGACGCCGGCTTCTGGACGGCCATGAAGATCAAGAGCAAATGGCTACGTGATCTATCTAGCCTGGTCTTCTCCGTCTTCTATATGTTCGCCGCCGAGCGGGCCGACGAAAAAGTCCGCAAGGTCAGGGCCTTGCTCACGGTTGAACACCTCCGGGTCAGCTGGAACAAATCAACGACGCCATACCTCAACTTCTTCCAGAACCTTGTGCGACCTCGTTTCACCCGATATCCTCCGAGAGCGATCCGCATACCTAGGCCTAGCACAAGCGATTACGGAGAGCCGGTCTCGGGATGGCTGTACTACGATGGCCCTGTGGCAGACTTGGAGCACATCAACAAGATGATTCTGGATATTCCCGGTGGAGGCTTCGTTGCCATGGATCCGCGCACTAACGATGACAAGCTCTTCTCTTGGGCTGGCAAGACTGGATTGCCGGTCCTGAGTTTGGACTACAGAAAAGCGCCGGAGTTTCCGTATCCTTTTGCCCTGAACGAATGCTTCGACGTCTACACCACCATCGTGAAGAGCAGAGGCAGATGTATTGGGATGTCCGGTCGACACGTCCCTAAAATCGTTGTGGCTGGCGACAGCGCCGGAGGAAATCTTGCCACAGCCATGACGCTCATGATCATCGAGACTATAGTAACGAAAAAGCATCCCGGAATCAGCCCGACCGAATTACCGGTACCGGATGGGCTTGTCCTAATTTACCCAGGCCTCGATATGAATATTGGTAACTGGATGTCGGACGAGCAGATGTCTTTGGTTCAGGATAGGAGAATGCGGGTGACGAACAAGGATTATCTCAAACGGAAAAGCACGCAATACACAGATCTGGTGGGGACACCGCACCAATCCGATGATGAGGATGATACACCGGCCCAGGTCGACAGCTCCAAGACGTTGAAGCAGAATGGAGCAGGAGACGAAGATGGCATGCGAAGCCCTCATCCTGAGTACTCTCATGCCAACCCGAGAGAGTGGACCGATCTACCACCGGCCTCACCAGCCCCTGGGAGGCGTGAGAGCAACTCTAAGTCGTATAGGCCGCAACCGTTGCGCACCCGGCTAGCCATGGCTTCCATGATTTCTTATTTCAACGACCGTGTGCTGACGCCAGAGATGATGCGTGCCATGATCATTCTCTACGTTGGTCCTCATAATCGCCCGGATTTCTCTCAAGAGTACCTACTGTCGCCCATATTGGCACCCGATATCCTCTTGCAGAGGTTCCCCAAGACGCATTTTCTTACCGGCGAGCGGGACCCGTTGGTGGACGACACAGTGATATTCGCAGGACGTCTACGCAAGGTGAAACAAGCCTACCATTCACAGCGGGCCTCACAGGGACTGGGCAGCTTCCACGATATATCCGACTTTGACGAGAAGAACGTGGCGGAAGTGGTGCTGATCCCTGGTATCAGCCACGGGTTCATCCAGTTCCCGACCCTGTATCCGCCAGCCTGGAAGCTCATCGATCGCTGCGCGAAATGGGCCGTCGACCTGCTTAGCGCGGCGGAGGCTCGCGAGAAGCGGCAAGAACAGGCAGCCCGGTCGAACCGACACCACCATCGTGTAGAATCCAGTGGTGATGAGGACAAACCCCTCGAGATCAGCATGACGAGGATGCGCAGCCGAACCGTCGGCGACGACAAGGGCAACAGCGATGGTGCAGGCCCTGCGAGCCCGTCCATCAATATCAATGGAGAACAGGGCAGCAGCGGAGGCGGTGCAAACGGCACGCCCAGGAAGAAGCGAGGCCAGGCTAGGTTCGAGAAGTCGAAGAGCATCGTAAAGCTGAATAGCTCCGACGACTTGCTTGGTCGCAGAATGCAAGGCCTGGCTGGACCTCTTACTGGAAGAGGCGACGACGATGATTGAACATGGGGAGAAGAATTAACCAAGTCGGATTACTGTAGTTTTGTTCAGCATAGTCTAGCCGCATTGCTATATATGAATTTGATGAGCCATGCCTTCTACACATCTTGCAAATACATGACATTGTGAACGTGATTTTCGTACGTATTTACTGGAGCACTTCTTCGACGATTACTCGGTAACGCAAGAAGCGCAGGGAGCTCGTATTCTTTGCGTAACTCCAGCACGCACAGCGCTCAACGTTCAGAGGCGTTCACCAGTGTATCCAGACTCTCACAGCATGGTTTAGTCGTACATGTGTCACCTAGACTTCCACCGCTTGAACGTTGCACTATCTCTTCCGACTGTGCATTTCTGGTTGGTAGTACCAAAACACTTGCAGTTAAACTTGAGAGGGTTTGATGAGTTGACTCCTGTTTTGCTATTTATCCAAATCTAAGGTAGCTGCATATTATGTAAATCTATTGTTCCCCTAATTCCACCGACCACTCCCCAGCGACAGCCTCAATCTCCGAGAGAATCTCCCACTTCCTGCGGTCAGCGCACCAGCTCCCCATGACGGCGCCCTTGGCGATGCCCTCCCACTCCCGGACGCTGAGGCCGAAAGCCTCCTGCAGCGCGCAGTAGTTCTCCAGGATGTACCCGCCAAAGTACGCCGGGTCGTCGCTGTTGATGCTGAAGCGCACGCCGCGGTCCAGCAGCTGGCGCAGCGGGAAGTCCTGGACGGACTCGAGGCACCGCAGCCGCACGTTGGACAGCGGGCACAGCGTCAGCATGACCTTCTGATCCACGAGGCGCGCGAGCAGGGCGTCGGTGACGCCCTCGTCGCCCGCCAGCACGGAGCGCAGGCCGTGGTCGATGCGCTGCGCGTCCATCATGTCCAGCGAGTCGACAATGTACTGCGCCGGCCCTTCCTCGCCCGCGTGCGCCGTGCGCCGCACGCCCGCCTTCTTCGCGGCGCCGTACAGCTCCGTCCACAGCTCGGGCGGGAACGGCTTCTCCGAGGAGTCCAGGCCAATGCCGCCCAGCACCGGCTCCTTTTCCTTGTCATCATTCTTGCCGTCACTGACACTACCACCAAAGTACCCGGCGTCGCGCGCCTCCTCAAAGAGCGCCACACCCTCCGCGGGGGGCAGGTGCCGCAGCACGCACATGATGAGGACCGAGGAGATGCCCAGCTCGCGCTTGGCACGCTCCCGCGCGGCCGTGAGGCCCTCGATGACGGTGCTCAAGGCGACGCCGCGGGCCGAGTGGGCCTGCGGGTCGAAGGAGACCTCGGCGTGGCGGACGTTCTGGCGCGCGGCGCGGCGGAAGTAGGCCTCGGCCAGGCGCTCGAAGTCGGAGGCGTCGACGAGCGCCGACATGGCCACGTAGTAGTAGCCCAGGAAGTCGTCGAGGCCCGTGAAGGCCTCGTACCGCTTCCGCAGGGCCTCGACGGACGCGTAGGCCGGGTCCGCCGCCGGCGAGGGGCAGGGCGATGCCGTTCTTGGCCGCGAGCTCAAAGAGGAGCTCGGGCTCGAGCGAGCCCTCGATGTGCATGTGGTGCTCACATTTAGGCAAGACCTCGAGGAAGGGGTGGAGGGCGGTTTGGCACATGATGTTGTTGGCGATGATCTTACGGTGGTGAGGGGTCGCACAAAGACGGGCTTTTCGCCCGCAGAGAGGCGCTTCTACTAGTGCTAGTCACTCGATTCTGCTTATCGGACCTACGTATTCTTCGTATATCCCACTGCATGTGCGTAGAGTATACATGTGCACTAAGATGCATGCTCTACGATATTTCGCCGCAATTGAGGCTCTACGTCACAACGAACTGGTGCTGTATCGACTGCTTCTACTTCACGACGAAAAGTGTTCATTTTCGATCTTCTGCACAAGACCAGCTTCCTGGTGGAACTGCGTCGGCCAGCTTCGTCGGCGACCATGGTCATAGTTGCCGAACTTTATCCAGCCGCTTTCCCTTCAAACAAGGGGGAATGAGAGAGGGCCACTAATGGTCGCTGGGCAGTAATAACATCCGAAGCGGAAAGCGGCCGATATAGGTCACAAGAGATGGCAGAAGGGGGGTTGCTGATCCCAAGAAAAGACGGCAGCTCCTCGGCGACACCCGCAGGCCCAAATGCAGTAAACAAATCGCTGATGGAAATACTCTTTTCCACGCTAGAGGGAGCGGCTTGTCAAGAAAATCCTTGAGGGATCGTCGTCAATAACAGAGGCAGATATCGTCGTCGATTATGGAAGGGGGGCAAATACCGACTGGGGACGGAAGAGAAGAAGACGACGAAGAGAAGGAGGAATCGCTGATTCGCGTAGGATTAACGTTTGGCAAGGATATGGTTCAGGGTATTGAGGCGAAATTACTTTAGGGAGGCCAGTACCGAAAAGCCCGTTGATCTTGGACGAATTTCGGCTCCGGATCCGAGACAGCGGGCACTCCAAGGGGACGAGGGAGGGGTGCGATTGGAAGATTGGGCTGGCTGTTGGATAACGACGAACCCTGCAAGCTTATGTCGATCCAAGGCGAAGATAAAAACCACGCATACTCGTAGCAGTCGGCCGGTTAGGAAAGGAGGCAAACCACATTCGTCAGCCAGCATGATAGAAAGAGGGCCGAGAAGGGCGAATAGGAAATCTGCCTGCCCCAGCTGTCGGTCGTAAGGTCTCTCAACCTTACGAGGACGGGGGAAGAAAGTACAATGAGGCCTCACATTCGATACTGTACAGGCTGACAGTGCAAAACCACCGATCCTCTCTTTTCCTGACGGCAGGACATTGAGCCCCATCAAGACATGACTCGCCAGGCCCGAGTAGCAGGTTATGGTCATCTACCAGCCTCGGGGGATGCGGCCCAGTCCGATGCCTGTCAGCAGGGGATTGTTGGAGACCTTGACCATGCTTGCCCCATGCGAGGAGTATTCTTTTTCCTTTTTTTCCTTTTGTTCTTTCCTTGTGCCTCCAGGGATGATGAATGGTGAATGATACCTATGTAACCTTGTCAAAACACATGGGGCCAAATGTACTGGCAGGTACAGACGACTGTTTCCTTGCGTCCCTGCTTGCTGCTTCTGCTGGTGGTGGTGGTGGTGGTGGTGGTGGCTGTGGCAGGAGGCGTGGGGACAAACTTTGGAATGTTTGCCCTGTCAACTGAGAGACGTTATTTGTCGCGATTCGTGAAAGCCCATTGCTTGATTGCTGAAGATTTATTGGGAATTGGACGAAGATCCATCAAGGTGACTGATTGATAACAGCGGGCGATCGTCGGGTATTGCGACTCCAAAAGTTTCTCCCCTTACCTGCTAATGCTAGTGGTCTGCTACTGCACTGCGAAGCACCTACCACGCTACCCACCTACCTGTAGCCTCCTATCCCAGTCTCCTACTTACTGTACATGCAGCTTGCAGCTTGCAGCATCATATCCTTGCGGCATCATCATATCTCAGGTGTATGTTTCTGCGCCTCCCAGCGCCAAGGGCTGCCCGGGCAGTGTTTATGTAACATTAGTTCAACTTGGGCTAAGACTTGGCGTGCACAAAAAGGTTGAAGAAGCGGGCAGAGCGGGGGATCCCGCACGGCGAGATGGCTGCGAACAGACGTTGCGCCCGTACCACTTACAAGTGCCAATTGAGTTCGACTTATCTCGGTAAAAGTCTTCAGAGATTCATGTTGGTCCAGTCCAGCCGAGTGCATGAATAAGTCGCAAGCAAGTGATTGGTAGAAGAAGCTTCCTCCTAGCCCTGGCCCCGTTACATTCTACTCCGGTTTACTCGACTACTACCACTACAACTACGTTCGTTTAACCCAAGTGTCTTCAGGTCGAGGTAAACAAAGTTCAGGGAGATCTCAAGTTCAGGTAAGCCCCCAAACCCGTTGAGGTCTTTTCCCCTTTCCATCGATGCTTCCTTAGGAGCTTAAATCATCTGTCCGACGCAAGTGTCCATGTCGTGTAACGGGCTTTCTCATATTTCATGCGGGCGGGCGGCATGGGTCAAAGCAGGTGAGGTTGATTTTCAATGCATCAGGTGTACAAGTACAGTACAAGTTCTAAATAGCGGCGTTCAAACTCTAGCATCTTCCTTTCAGCAGCAAAACAGGAGAAGTCCCGAGCATGGCTGTCAGTCTAGGGGCTTTAGTACAGTAGGTCAAAACCACACCCTCTACACGAATCGGGACGGTCCCCTGCTCCGAGGCAAGCGAAGAGGCGAGACGACCGTTGAACTTGTTTTACTGGATCCAGCCCTTTGACAGCCCAGGCATGCTAGGCCGTTGCACTGCATGGTAGCATGGGTTCGCGAGCTATCTCAGGTAAGGCGTGAGCTACTGGATGTTTGTGTTTCGCGTGTCGTGTCTCGTCTTATTAATCACGGTAGCATCAACTCAATAACACCAGGTCTAGGTTAGCTACAGCTGCTCGGTGACACCAGCGCACGCGAGAAGCATGGTGTCTCGGCCTCTATCGTGTAACCAGTTTAGCCGTCGTCGTCAACCTACACGAGAGACGTCGCTCCATGACGACGAGAAGTCGGGGTTTTACTTGCGGTGGAATAGGAAGGGCGAGGCAGCACACACGCACGCACACCACAAACACGTACATACAAGCACACGCTGTTCTGAAATACCCAAAGTCACAGCACGTTACTGGGAACAGTGTTTATTCCCGGTTCCATACCCCCTTCATCAGCTCTTCCAAGCCACCCGCTGCCAATCGGTTGAAAAGGCTTATGTCTAGGGTCCTTCTCGGTCACACATACAACTTGATGCTTCCCTTTTTCCACTTACCGTTGCACAGGCCTCCTTCCCGCGCTCTGTTCTTTGCACCAGATCTAGATAGGCTCTTGGGACGATGATCTATTGGACCTTTTTTCCCCCCTCCTCCCCCTCTTTGGCGCTCGGCACTCTGCCCTCAGGGTAAGCAACCAGCATCACCGCTATGCCCGTCCATAACGTGCTGGATCGTTCGGCAGATGTGAAACGTGACCTATCAGTCAATACTCTGCTTATGAACGCTCATCGCGCACCCGCGGATGGCATCGAGTAATTGATAGTAGGGCGCACATACCTCTCCGCAATTCCGTGCATAGCATAGAATACCATCGCGCGCTTTAAGCGATGCGTTGCATGGGCTTCCCTTTCCTTGCGAGGAAGTTGCGCAGATTGTGGAAAAAGCAAATTTTCGGTACCAGCGATACCTACCTTACATATGTACATCGGTGGACGGTGGCAGCTATACAACGGCTCTGCTAAGGATTTCTCGCGGGGTGTGCCATCTCCCATCTCCAATCTACACGGCCCTCTCTTTTCTCTCTACCGTCGGGGAATAGTCGAAAAGGGTGTCGCCCGTGTCTCAGGCGGCCCCTGGAGTGGGTTGCGGGGCCGATCTCTTCCCTTCCCGCAGCATTCCAGAGATTCGGCAATCGGACTGAACCCAACGGGCCAAGTCGGTTCCACAGGCTCCATTAGGAACCCCCTCCCCTTTGCTGGTTTCGCTTATCAGACAAGAAATAACTTGAATATCCTGTCAATGCTACTGTAGGTGGAGGGAAAGAAGAAGGGGTTGGTGAGAGCGGTGACGCGCGAAATGATACACAGAAGGGGTCGTTGGCCAGGTTCATCAGTGCTTCTATTCCATGAATAAGCCTTGGCTCCCGCGGCTCATCAGAATGGTTGCTCCCAGGGACAGTAAGTAGTTTCCAACAGTGGACATTGATTGCCCTGGCCGCCTTGATTTTACCGCAGGAGCCCGTTTGATCGTATCTGGTCTGAACTTTCCCGAATCACTTCGTCCTTCGGCGCACAAGATCCTTCCGGCTCTTCATGGGTCTTTGGCTGTGTAGATAAGAACCACATACCGCGTAAACAGTATCAGGCCCGACTCTATGCTCCTGGCTCGTCTTTGGGGAGCATGGACGGCTCCCTGCGGCATCGTAGGGTGACCTGGTGTCTATTGTCTCGCCACATCATACGCTAGCACATTATCGTGCCATTTGCTGATAGGACGAATCCACTGCTGCGAATATGTAATGGGCGCTGTAAGCGCAGAGCCGCGGGATAGGTGCATTCTACATGCGAACGGCCGCCAATACGATGATCTGGGTTGAACAGATGGTCGAATCTCTGACTCGCTGCAACGGCTAGCGGCATACGCATACGGCTTCGAGAAGCTCTTCGTATTCCTTCGCCATCCGGGCACGGGTGGACGCCGGGGCCCGCGCAAGCAGGCTTCGTTGCATCTAATCCAGCACTTGATGAGTCTCGGAAAGCATGGAGGTTGCAGCAGCCAAGGAAGAAGCCGTTGCACTGTGTGTGTTCCCTCGAAACTCTCTTGATCTGCAAAGTGTATACTCTAGTGGCTTCGGCAGAATTTTCGTCACCTCGATCCACTGTGATGTGCATGTGTACTCTATGCCGAGACTACCTACGGGCTTTCCCTTGGTATGCCGTGTGATACGGCTAGGTGTGCCTGAGGAAATGATAGCGGGTGTATGTTGACCAAGTACCAAGTAATAGAAACCGGAGAAAACCGATACGTTGCTCATCCCGAAGGCCACATTAGCTTTGCATGTCATTTCATCCTTGGAACCCCGTTGGAAAGCCCAAGTATTAGGGGGTTTGGTGTTGACGGCGCCGCAGGGGGTTCACAGTCAGCCCGGGAAAGCCTAGCTGTGCATTAGAGCCTGCATGCGAGGTGGTGTACACGTATGTTGCCGAATTTTGGCGAGTTGCCTACAATAACAGGGTGGCGGCACGGTTATTACGACTTGGGGTTGGCTGGTGCCACAGCTACATACGAAGCCAAGTTACGGAGGAGTATAATGGTGATGGTCACCGCCTGGAATCATACGTGCAGGCAAGCAAGCAAGCAAGGTACGATCTGCATCCCAAGGTTGAAACGAGCCCTGGCAACATAGCAAGCGGTGATACACGTTTCCTGATGCCTCGCTTCTGGAAGATGGTTAAGTATGTATGGATTGAAGCAAGCCGAACAGGAAGTTTTCTAGAAATGTTTCAGGCATAAAGAGGATAGATTAGTGTCGGCAAGCAGCCGCGTGGTTGAGGTTCGTCTCGGAGCGCAACGGTTGCTTAAGCCTTTCGAGTCTTAGCCACCCACCCGGATATTAACCAAGACAAGCAAGCAAAGGGATAGAGCGGATGAATGCGCGGACCCTTCCTGCCATGCCAGCAACAACAACAGCAACAACAGCAACACAAAGTCCAGGGCCCAGAGCCCAGGAGATGACGAGTGCCCATCAGTGGTTGGTGTGGACCCTTGAATTTTCAAATTACATGCCATATCATTTGCACTCGCGTCATCTGAGATGGATATACCTTCCAGTCTGCGCCCTGATGAGATTAAGCACACATTGGAAGTTGCCAACTGCAGCCATCACCTCCATGTAACAGGCATGATCTTCAACCCGAGGTCATGCTACTGTAGCAGTACAGCCCTACCTAAGCCTACCTAAGTCAGTTGACAGTCAAGGTCAAGCCAGCGGCCCCAAAGCTCTGGATCAACTAGTGAGTAGACCGGAATCCAGGGCTGCTAGCATGCTGTGCTTAACATGATCTAGGCTAGCGGCGGTAGGGTATGGGCTGGGCTGGCTTCCACGGCTTCACAGGAAAGCATCGGCAACGGTCATAAACCCCATCACCGGTAACCAGCTCCGTGGCGCCTTGTCTGTTTTGGACTCTAGCTTGCATGTCCTTTCCAAACCTCTCCGTGAGCTGGCTTGGGCTAACTTCTAAGCGGCCGACTAGCAGGACTTACCGTTCTTTGCGTATGCTTATTCCAGCCAAGACGCGAGAGGAGCATCGGGCACTTTGCATTACCCGATTCTATTTGATACTGTCTCTTCAACATGAGGTACTTTTACGCGAACCCCCCTGCCCAAAGTATTGTTGGTGTACCACTGGCACTCTGTTCGCAGTCACCAAGATTAGGGACGCAACGCCGAAGGAAGAACTTGCAGCAGCAGTAAAGGACACTGTGCAGTAGCTGCAGCAGGCGAATCCAGTAAGGGTTAAAGTAAAGCGGATATTCTATCATATTGGTCGGAGGCTGCTCCGTCTTGGCTGATGAGAGTCCAGGGGGCCCCCGCAACCGAGGAAACCCCATGTCAGAAAATTGACGCACCCCGTTAGCTCCGAATGTTTCTCATCGTGTTTCTCATCGAGACCAGGTCGCATAGGCAAGTCCCAAATTTGCAGGTGAGATATGTGGACTACACGCTCACAAGTAGGCGACACGGCGGTTTTGTATGTATGGGTGCATTCTCACAGTCTGCGCATTTTGGGGCACTGGCTTCTCCCAGAGACCCGGTGACCGGCGTGCTACTGGAGGCGAAAATAGGAAGGCTGAAGCAAACAGCCACCATCGATCTTGACCACTGACAAGGACCATTATGCAGGAGCACCTTTGCTTCTCTACCTACGAGAGGGAGTTTGGCCATTTTCGGTACATAAATTCTGATACATCATGCAGGCGCCTATGTATTTCCCCCGATGCCGAATCCTCCGAAATGCTAGGACTGACTCTCAGAACAGCTAGAAAGGTGGAGCTAACCCGCAAGCTGCAACCTCGCAATAGTCTCCTGGCCGCAGAAACGATCGCTCTCGCCATGTAGGTCATTTTCTAACCGATTGGGAGGCGTATGTGAGATGTACGCTATGGGTTCCTTGGCAGTGGCCCTTTGGGAAAGCAATCTTGCAAATTGGGTGTCGTGGCAGGCACGCAATATGCAATGATCAGCATTAGGTAGGTATGTTTTCATTTCGGCCCTCTCTCTACTCCGTACTTCACCCGGCCGCCGCCAGCCGCCGCAGCCCCTGGCGACCTGCTTCTTGGGATGGTGTGGCCGGTCTAGTCAGTCTACGACGTAGTCACACCTGTTCAGATGCATCTGGCATCAGCGGTATCCTAGCTCCACAAAGTTCAACGTGGTGAGATGGCCTGACCGACACCCCGGTCCCATGCCAGGAACCTCGTGGGTTGGTTTTTTACTGTATTGTCGATGAAAGCCGCGTACGACATACGATCTGGCCTGCCTGCCTGGTCTAGCCTCAATCACTCGAAGCAGGGGGGGTGTTGTGACCCGTTGGCTTTGGTCACTGTACTGTTTGCTTGCGGGACAACGACTCTGCTTTTGGCCACACGCCTGTTCCTTGACTCTTCGTTTCAAAGAACACAGGTGATGTGTGCTTGGGAAAACGGAGGACAATACGGAGTACAATCGCTTCTATAAGCATCCTTCCTCTGCCAGACAAAACATGCATACATATATATTGCATGCATGCATAAATACCTGACCTATACAAATGGGGAAAGCCATAGAGGCTTCTATTGAGCAACTACCGGTGCCCATCAGACATTTCTCGCCCGCGACACTAGATCTCCAGAGGCAAGATCGGAAGCGGTCGGATATCTGAGATCGCTCATTGGACTGGGTGATCAGGTCAAGCAAGCGCTGCATTGTTTAGGTAAGATGGCACGTAGGCTGGTTGTTTTGGAAATCCACCCTCCTCCCCTCTGCGGAACCGGCCTGCAATGCGACCTTGACAAGGCCGGGATCTCCTCACCTACATATTCCACTGCCCCCAGAGGGACGCTTCCCTGGCATGCTGGTTAGGAACGGCACTGTATTAATAAGCTGTTAGCGCGCACAAAGGTGCAAGTCGAAGCTCGCTAAGCCTGTAGTTTAGGTCCCCTAACCTCGGAGGCATTTGACTTGGTCAGGTAGGCGTTTTGTCTGAGTTAAGGTAAGTAGTAAAGCAAAGCAAAGGGCAGTTATAGTCAGCGGCGATTTGTAACCAAGCGCAGACAGCCCTGCGTAAAGAAATAGCAGCACAGGTACATGTCTATATCAGACTGCGTACCTAGATGGATGGCATCATGAATGGCAAGCTCCTTACCATGGCTGTGATCCTCACAGACTCATGAGATTTGTATGTCATGGGTAGCGAGCGGGTGGGTTTAGGCCCGAACGGAAGATACCGCCACCCCTGTTCATCCCGTAGAGCGCGCCAGTGCTACAGTACTGTACTGTACATACTTGATAAGTGATCGTCCATACTACTAGGCAATATGGAGCGATGTAGTATTGTTACTAGCTATACTGCTCGCTTCGGATAATGTACTTCACCTTAGCATGCTTATTGGCTCCCAATCGCCAATGCAGGCTGGGGTCAGAAGGAGAGAGGTATTGTGTATAACACCAAGACAATTGAAGATATGTCAAGTACATAAACTGCAGATGAGAAAGATGGGGTTCTCAAAGCGCCCAACGGCCCCGACCTGGTTTAAGTGAGCATCGACACGGACAAGTGACTACTAGTTCGACTCGGTTAGTGAGACCGGTCAACTGGAGACGCTATTTCGTACATCTGCCCGCCCTTGGGTGTCAAGGAATGAGATCCGACGGTGTTCGGCGAGTATGTAAGGTAAGACCTTTCCCCCTGGTAGATAAACTCGATACATACGTCACGCTAAACTGGAAAAGGGGGAAGGGGGAGGAGGAGGGGAGAGCTGGAGTGGAAGAGTGGAAGGGGAAGGGGAAAAAAGATGATGCATATTGTTAGGCTCCATGACACTTGGACCAACTTTTTCTCCTCCTCTAGAGTGCCTATTGATCCTTTTGCGCCGAGCCGACAGAAGCAATATGATAGGCGAATGTACCATGAGTGACTGATGGTTTTGATTCACCGTCCCTTTGGGGCTTCATGTGGCATGCGGGAGAAGAATAGAATTCGGCAACTGGCTAGCTCGCTATGTTTCAAATGTTTCCATTTTGGTTCTGCATGGCTTTGATCAACCGTCAGAGCCGGCACCTCTATCTTTTGCTTTTTGTTTCTGAATTGCCCTTTCCTGGCGTGTCAAACGTGCAGCGATACACAATCCTACGCTATATGAGCATCATGCCTGCGTATAACGAAGCCGGGGCGTCGCTTCCACGGTAGCTGTGCGCTGTGTATGGCGCGTCTACTGTCCAGGTTGCCTGCCAGGTCCCGACCGGCTGGCGGACTGCCTTTTCGAGTACTTCGTCTTCTTTTTATTAGTGCCTCGGGATGCGATCTTCATTGGTATCGAATGTATCTAGCTCCGTATAATGACGATGCATCCGGCATACAAACATCAATATATCTCAATATGCAACGTGGATACTACTCGTGTGCTACATACATGCATTGCGCACTCCAAGCAAAGCGCGCGTGGTGCATGTTCACAACCAGGTCGGCCGGCCTACTCTACATAAGAACAATCATACATAAAATAAACCCCCCTTGCAAAATATCCAATGTTGGAACATAACACTGTGAGTGACCTGGCGGTGGAGATCTGCTCCCTCCCAGCGCTGTGTACATGTCGAATTGATTTATGTCCCGCTAACTGGGGCAGCAGCCCATAGCACAATGCAATGCCGGCTCGACGTGCCTAGCCTGCCATCCAACGCTAATACGGTACAGTACAAGTTACAGACAGTAGAGGACCCCATGGTTGGATGCGACCGGGTTTCTTTCTGATATGCGCCGAGACGACCATTCTCTCCATTGGACGAGCGAGCGTTGTTGCGCTCGGCAGCGAGGATAGCAGATAGATGGCTCATGTAGCTACCTTGGGGTTACTGCGCGTAGGTCGCCACCCACGATATATCAAATGCCATCGAGCGTATCTGATGAGAGCCGACGACGACCTTGGACGGGAAACCGATGGGATGGAGGGATGATGTTGGCCAATGGCCGCTCTTGCCCCGGCGCTTCAGGCATAGTGCTTGTCTTCGCGTCCTAGTGTCGTCTGGTGTTTTTGGTTCGAGTGTCAGTACGGACCCCCGGCAAGACTACAGAGTTGAGAGAGGGACGGGTAGTAGTAGTAGTCGATGTCAAGTTGACTGGCGCATCACCTTAAATCTTTTTCGAAAGGGTAGCCGGCTCGTTCGCCAGCAGCGGCAACGGCAGCGGCAGCAGCAGCATGGTCTCTCTCTCTCTCTCTCTCTCTCTCTCTCCTCCATGCCTATGCTTCTCAAGTTTACATTAGTTTCGGGGCCCAGGGTTTCCTCCTCTTTTTTAGTCGACTTGGTCCGAGGTTACTTACTAGAACAGAACATGAACCCAGGACGGCCCACCTCCGCTCGAAACACGTTAGCGATTTTGGTCGATGAACATCACTCCGAGCCCTGTTCCCTCTTCTCTTCCCACTCTTGTCCTGTTCATCTGCAGGGATACAAACCTCTGGAAGGATTCGCTCACCCCTCCAGATTATATTTCCGATTTTTTGCTTTGGCGCACGGAGAGCCCCGGGGCCTGGTCCCGGGCAAGCTACTCTATTGTACATAGCTGCTTGACTACCGTCCGCCGTCCGCAAACCGACTAGACCTGCCCCCATTACTACTACCACTACTCCTGTTCTGCTACTGCATACTGTTGTTGTTGCTACTGCCACTGCCACCGCTGCTGCTGCTGCTGCTACTGCCACATCTTCCCTTTTTCACGTCGCTGCCCGTTCTAGTAGGTACTTCCTATTTGTTGTTGTTCCCGACCAAAGACAAAAAAAGAGGGCAGTCTGTTTCCCTGCGTGCGTATACACCACAACTCTGCCATCGACGGTCCTTGCTTTTCTGCCGTGGTTCCTTTGGTCGAGGGTACATTTCCAAGCAACATACATAATTCACCGCTATCTGGATTCCTGTTTAGGCAACCCGCGTCAAGAGGCCAATCCTGGGGGGGATCACAATACTATATTCACCAAAGGGCAATTCGCACAACCGCCACAATCGATGCTAAGCTGCCATCTTGTTCTAGGCCAACTGGCACTTCTACAATAACCGGTCGCCCACTGGCTCCTGAAACCTGCGGGACACTGCTCGGTCAGGCGAGCATACCGCGGAAAACTTAGAGAGGACATAGCGGCAGTCAAGTAGCACAACGCTGCTGCAACGCTGCAAGGCGCTGAGATCGCCTCGACGACGCACTCGAGAGACGTTTGCCTTTACGGTTCCGATCTCTTGTGGCATTAGTACGAGGGGGGTCCCCCAGCCCACTCGCCGTTTTCTGGTTGCATATCAGCCCTCCCCAGGTACTTTCTGCATCGACAGTAGCGCCCTGTGGCCACCACCCAACTACTAAGACCTCCCACGAGACTCGCCAATAACCGTACTGCATGTTCCTTGAGCGGCATCCTCTCGGGATCCGACCTATTGGGGAGTCCTTGGAACCTGTGCCCAATCAGACCACGGCCTACTGGAGACTGAAGTTGCCCACGATGGCAACTTCGTCACACAATGCCTTTCTCGATCCCCGAATCCATCCACAAGGTCATACGACTCGTCTTCAGTCTCGTCCGCAACCTCGCCGAAGCCGCCAACCCAGTACCTCAGCAGCTTGATGAGC
Source organism: Apiospora phragmitis (assembly GCF_038363925.1). NCBI lineage: Eukaryota > Fungi > Ascomycota > Sordariomycetes > Amphisphaeriales > Apiosporaceae > Apiospora > Apiospora phragmitis. Next base: position 2,461,540 of record NW_027117400.1, on the reverse strand, counting down.
ACAAGTGCGAGGTCCGGCGGCTCTCATGCCCCCCAGTCTATTGGCATCCCACCTCTACCTTCTGTCAGTCAGTCGGCATTCCAGCCGTATACCCCAGGGACAGCGTCATCGGTAATGGGAAGAGATTCACTTCCCTCTAACGACTCGGTCGCGAGTACCCCGGGTCTGTCGAATGCGCAGCTTTCCGCCAACGTCCAAGCACAGAAGCGTGCATATCGCCAAAGAAGGAAAGACCCTAGGTAAGAAACCCCTACCTTGCCTGGCCCCGATCCCGCGTAGCTCTGTGGCTGCTTGGTGATAATCCTGATGCACATATCGTGTGACTTGTGCCGCTGTTCCATGACCCAGAGCCATTCCCCCCAAGGCTGTCTGTGTCCTCAGACTCATCCTAATCCTAGCTGATGCATATCGTCCGACTAATCGCTAACCTTCTACAACGAAAAGCTGTGATGCCTGTCGCGAGAGAAAGGTCAAATGCGATGCAACAGAAACGACAAGTTGCTCAGAGTGCTCCAGTCGCAATGTCAAATGCCAGTTCACAAAGGAGACGAACCGACGAATGTCTTCCATCAAGCAGGTGCAAGATCTCGAGAAGCAGATCGAGCGTGTACGTAGGGAGAACAACACGCTCAAACGCCTCCTAAACGACAGAGATGGCCAGATGGACTTGGATGTAGAGGGTGTTGATCAGCTGGCCATCGCCATTCCGGAAATTGGGTCCGAGCCCAAACGACGGAAACGAGCAGCACCGCTTCACGATCCATCGAGGGCACGGACGAACGTCCGGAATATTTCGAAGGGGCTGTTCAAGCCGCCGGCGCCTTATCGACCAACGCCAGTGGCTGCGCTACCCGAGTACGGCTTCCATCACCGCCACCCAGGTCTGTTACGGAGGCGCTTTTGCACTCTTATTATGGTGCGATTCATGTCATGATGCCACTGCTACATTGGCCAACGCTGCAGCGCGAAGTGGAGGAGGTATACCAAGGTGCTGGCCTGCAACGCATGTCAGCCTCTTGGCTGTCCACTCTCTTCGCAATTTTGGCGGGTGGAAGCGTGTTTAGCAGCGAACGTCACCCAGACCGCATACATCAGGCAGCCGAACTGCTGGAAGTCTCCCGCAGCCTTGTTGACCCCTGGAATAACGATTTCAGCCTCGACAACGTGAGAACAGCGTTCCTCACTTCACTAGTTCTGAATGAACTCAACCTGAAGTCGGCAGCTTGGAGCGGGTTGGGCACTGCAGTGAAGATGGCCCAGGACATGAGTCTACATCTTGAGGTGGGGGCTCCCTCAGGCTCGAGGCCGACATGCGACGGCGAGTATGGTGGTCCATCTACATCCTCGATCAAACCATGTCTCTCGACATGGGCCGTCCCTCCCTTATTTACGATGCCGATTGCGATGTTACGTTACCAGAAGCGATAGACGATCATTATCTCCACGCGGAAGGGCCGGTGCATCCCCTCAATGCCGACTCCCTGACTCATTCGCTACACGTTATTCTCAATGTGGTCCGCTCAATACCTGCCATTGTGCAAGCTCGAAGCTCCTTACCCATTACGCCGACGCGGCTGTCCACTTTCGATGCACATTTCGCCAACTGCCAGAGGGCCTTTCCAGCAGCCTGCGATCCCGATAACCCCTTACCTATCCCGCCCCATATGCTGATGCCAATGGCGTATCTTATGAGCGCTCGACTATTGCTTCACCGGCACAACCTCGCACCGACCTGCCCTCCCGATGTCCGATCGAAGCTATTGCCCAGTGTAGCTACACTGCTGCCGAAACGGCTAAGCTGATCGCTCGAACTAACGCCACACTTGCCGATGCTGCGACGGCGCTACTCACCACTCATATTTTCAGATCGGCTCTATTCCTGGTGATTACAGAACAACACGAACTGGCAGGGGTTTGCATCCGTGCTCTGAAGTCGATAGACGTTCGGCGTGATGTCGCAGTACCCTGTGGCCGATTCCTTTCGTTGTTTCTTTCGGCCGTAGCCAACAAGCGCGCCGAGGTAGCAGCGTATCTTCCTAGGTCTGTGCCTGGCTTTGGCGCACAGCGCCCACCCGCAGCTGCTTTCCAGGAGGCTTTGTGCAGGGATGAAGAGCTGTTAGCATACCTAGGCGCCGACTTGCAAGGGGGCGTTGAATCTGCATGGGTGTGGGTGGGAGCTGAACGCGACGCCATGCCCACGGCGGCGTCGGCGTCGGGTGGGATAACAAGATCTGAAAATCGGACGGGACTTAGCGCGGAGGACCTCCGAGATTGGGTTGGTTGGGATCGGCTGGACGGGCAGCTGCGAGGCTCAGCGACGGAAGCCTGGAGCCCGACTTCCCAGTACGCTCCCCATACGCTGCCGCCGATCAAGATGGAACCGATGCCGGGACCGAGCATCCCGAGAAGCAGCATACCCCCGAACGAAGGCTCGTCCGCCAGCCCGGCGCCAAGCGCCGCGAAACGGAATACAGAAAGAATCAGCATCGCTAATATCATCTGAGCCCCCATCAGATGGGAAAGGATATATGTACAAACTCAAAAACGAAATAAGCAACACAAGGGAAGCTCCCCACGGAATTCCACGAAACTTTTTATGAAACGAACGAGCGAGGCAATCGCCAAACGTTTTTCTCCTTTCTTGACGATTTCCAAGCCTACATTCAGCGGCTTGGCAGCAAGCGTCATCAGAATAATCTCTGTATCATTATTGTCATTTCATAAAAATGCGGTCGTTGTTGGTATTGAGCGGAAGGCCCCGGTTTGTTGATGATGCTATGCCCCCTCATGGTGTACTGCTCAATCTATTCCATCTCTCAATTTTTCCTTACTACCTACTCATACCGCAAGGTCGCAATGTCGACTTTATTTCGTAGCAATTGCAGCCACCACTTGGCGGCTCATGGCATATCAACATGCTTTTTCCATTTTCTCTACAACATTACGACGGCGCAAAGCCACCCAATGGAAGAAAACCGGCGGACGGACAGACGCGGGGAGGGAGCCCATGCTAATGAGGAATTCGAACTTATTAATGCTACAACTGGGGGAATAGTCGTCGTTGTCGTCCTTCGGATAAGGATTCAAGGTTGTGTGTGTGGGAAACCGGGGGGGGGGGGGCTGGGCGCTGGGGCTAGTCGGTAATTATTACAGGTTCGCTATAGGGTCGGGTCCGGCGTCAGTCCCGCTTGGAAGCAAGGAAATCGGTCGATCCATCCGTCGCGAGGGAGGAGGAGCCACGAACGATCACCACCACCACTACCACAGCAGAGGGTCTGAATGGGCGTGCATATATTGTATTGTGATTGCTTTTGTAATGTTCTTACATGGTGAAGGCTGGTTGGGTTGGATGGTTGGTTGATTGGTGGGCTATGGATTATGGAGATTTATAACCTATATCCGAACCAGATACCTGTCCGACGTGAGGACGCGATTTCCACAATAAACATCCAACCAAACAAACAAAAAACGCCTTCTCAAGTATCATAATCATGCGTGTGCTCGAACTCCGGATGCGATGACGCTGCACGGCACATCTAATAGGGGGCGGAGCAACTTACGTAGGCTACAGGACTACATACTTCATAGCTTACCATGGTTGTAGTTGTCTGGAGTGGGACACCATTCGGATAGCCGCCCGACTTTTGGCGCCATCAACCGTTGCAAACCCCGGCCGACCCCTGCTAGCGACGACACACAGCATCACGCTGTCTGTGGACATGCATAGGTTTCGAATTTCCCGAATTTCCATGGCAAACGCGATGATCGGCAGAAAGGCAGTTGTGGGCAACGTGAAAGAGGAGCCGATTGCTTACCCAGACGCCGGGAAATTGGATCATCTTGTTAGTCCAGCAGGGATGGGCGGGCGGTTTGGGTGCTTGGCTGGTCAGGGGCTCGGCAGAAGGGCCGGCGGAAACTAGTAGTAGATCAATAAGGGTGGAGCTTCAGCGTGACAATGGAAGAGTTGGAGAGAGAGGAGTTCATGTTCCCAGTCCACTTACACCACCAAGGAACAAGGACAGCATCGCCACATGTCTTCCGAAGCATAAATAATGACTGTACACGCAGGTGGATAACAGCATCTTTGATAAGTACCAGGAATCATCGTCACAAATGCATACTTAGCTTAATGCAAGATGCGAATGGGGTATCGCAGATTCGCTACGGCCTGCGAGAGGCACAACGTGCAACAGTCTGTATATTCAGCACTTGTATGCTGCTGAAGAATCTACAGTACTTGTGGAAAATATGTGCGCCATGGTGGCATGAGTCCATATAGTATCTTGCCGTAGTATAGTTGCTTTTTTTAAATCTTCCTTCCTTCCTTGGGAACATAGCGCTCGATATAATTCTCGCTCAAGCAATAACTGTCATGATTCATCAAGACTTCATTCAAAGTCTCCCAGCATCACATTGGCACTCTAACAGATAGAGTGAGTCTTGCCATGCTTGCCTTGAATGGAATGTTTCTCGTTCTAACAACAACAGTTAGCTTTTTGCCCTATTACCGTTGCTGTGTACAGACAAGGTGGGAGTTTACTTACAGCGAAACGGGGATGGTTGTGCTTCGATTGAGATGAGTTAGTAGCGTGGTGGGTCTTGACGAAGTCCTCCATCTTCTTCACAGAATCCCGGTCCATCTGCTCGAGCAGCTCCATGCAATACTTGATATCACAGATCAGGGCGTCGCATCGGTTCTTGGTGAAATCCTCACGGACCACGACACGCAGCATCTTCAGTTGATTCGTGTGGGGGGCCATTGTGTAAGCCGGTACAACCCAGCCACGAGCACGCAGCCTGTGTGCCAAGGCGAACTCATCGAACTCGTGCTTGTCATCTGGGTTCAAGCGGAATGCAACCAGGGGCAGGCCTTTGCCCGACTTCTGCGACATGATAACGAAGCCCAGAGCTTCCAAGGAGTTCGAGAGGTAGTCAGCGGTGCGGGTCAAGTTGCTCATGATGGCGCGGTAGCCCTTTTTGCCGAGTCGAATTAGCTGGTAATACTGCCCAATAACCTGACTAGCACCCTTGGAGAAGTTCAAGGTAAAACTTGACTGATCGGCGCCGAGGTAGTTGATGTTGAAGACGAGTTCCTTGGGCAGGTACTCGACAGAGCGCCAGACAACCCATCCTACACCTGGGTACACAAGGCCATACTGTGATATCGTCAGTTTCTTGGCGACATGGCAACACGTTTCAAGATGATTGACGTACCTTGTGGCCAGATACGTTGATCGAGACCACACGCTCCAGTCTGAAGTCCCATTGCAGATCGGGCATCACAAACGGAGCCACGAAACCGCCGCTGGCAGCATCGACGTGAATCGGGGTATCCATGCCTTTCTTCACCAGCAAATCGTTGATGGCCTTAACATCCTCGTACTCGCCAGTCTAAGCATCTTGGTTAGTCACATACTTGCACTTTGCATACTCGATTATTCGACGAGCTCATGCTGCATCAAGGATAACAGGTTGGATGGTCCAGTGTGTCTTTGTGCCCATCTCAAGAGCAAGTGACTTACTAAAGACCAATTTTGTTATTAGCAAAGGAGAACCTCAGAAACCAAATGATTGGAGCTTACTTACCATAGGTAGTTCCCAGAATCGCGCAAATACCAATAGTATTTTCATCAACCAGATTCACCGTCTCCTCGGGGTCGAGGACATAACGTTCCGGCGTGCAGTAGACAAGCTTCTCATCGATCTCGAAGTATCTTGCAGCCTTCTCCCAGCAGACTTGGACAGCCGAAGACATCTAAGGAGCACAATCAGCATGGCACTGCCGAGAAGAGGGGAATAGCCGCGGAGCAGCGAGCCTTATACCCCATCATATGCTCCACAAACGCTGCGATGGTGCATAACGTTGCTGGTATTGTTCTCTTAGGGTATACTTACGATGATGTTGGGGTTTTCCGTGGAAAGGCCAGCTTCCTTTCTTGCGTTCTTCCACCGTCTCTTCATGGCAAGGACTGCCAGCATGATGGCTTCCGAAGAGCCGATGCAAGAAGTTCCAACGGCACCAGCTGCGTTACCCTCCTCGGTAGGCGCGTGGAACAAGCGGCCGATCATGGATACACAACGGTTCTACCGAAGAAGAAAGAAGGCACATGGTTAGTGAAACGTCCTTGTGCACCGGTGCACTTGCATCATATGTCTTGCTGTGAACGGATCCCCGCGTGCTTTGGCGTGCGGTTGGAGTGGAGAGGAACTCACCTGGATGTCAGCAGACTGGGGGTACTCCTCATAGTCGATGAAGTTCTTGGAGAAGGACTCGGTCATGAGCTTTTCGGCTTCCTCTTCCATGTAGGTGGTGACGAAAGAGGCCAGGTTCAGCATGGGGTTGCCGTCGAGACTGAGGTCGTCCTTGATCATGCGGTAGGCGACCTCTCTGGGCATCTCACACTCAGGCATCTCGTGGCGGGGCAGGTCCTCGGCCGCGAACCTGGAGCCATAGACGCTGGTGGTGAAGGAGTCATCCTCGTTGCTGAGCTGCAAACTTATCTTCTTGACGGCATCAGGGAGCTTATCCTTGATCTCGTTATCCTTGGGAATGTTTGCAAGGTGGACCATCTTGGCGGTATTGCGAACTAGTATACGCAAGTGGAATTGTGGGGTGTGTTGTTGTTGGTGTTGTTGTATAGAGAGGAAGGGAGCGAGAGGGAAAGAGAGAAAGAGGATTGACCAGAAGGGGGAGCGGGAGGTAAGAACAGTCAGTACGAGGTGAGAAGTGAGTAGAAGGTGAGTGCGTGAATGAGCTTGGCTGAGTCCGAATTACACGTCAACTATATATAGTAAGAAAGGCAGGTACGCTTCCTATGAAAGTGCACTATAGAAGGAAGCTACATGTACGTACCTACACCGACCTGTGGATGGATATGGGCAATGAATCAAACTTGAAAGTATCAATCAATGGATGCCAGGAAGGTGCGGATGCGGGGTAGCAAGTATAGGGGCTTCTGACCGCAATCAGCAATCAAGAGGAGCAGGAATCAATGAATGAATCAATGTCAAGGACGAGGTTCTGTTGCTTCCGCCGGTAGAGTGAGCGCTTTATTTATACCTACATCATGTATTCACTATGGACGGTGACCAGCTCACAGTGACGAGGGAAAGGCCATCTGATTGACGGCGTCGTCAGTGTCAGGCCAGCTTACAGTGCGTAACCTACTTGTTCATCCAGATGACAGATAGGGAGGTAATAATAAGTCAAGTTAGCAAGTGAGCAGTCACCCCACGACACACACCGAATCGACTCTCGTTCTGCCTCTCCCCCTAAACCGTACAGGATGCTGGGGCAGACATGGTTTCAGTACTTGTAAGGATCCTGTTCGTCTCTGCGCGTAATTGGCGACCTCGGGGTAACACGAGCAGCAAGCTTGGTATGTTTCGCAAGCCCAAGATGGCAGGGGCCGGAGGGTTGGCAGGAAAGCTTGGCACAGGAGTGTTTCCACTGGGCAGGCACTAGCAGGGGTTCGATCTTGGTGGGTGTGGTCACTATTGGTGTGTTTGAGAACCCACCAGCCCATCCACCAGCCCATCCCGAACCATCCCGCTTGCTGCACTTATTTAGGGAATTTCTACTAGTTGGCTGGCTTCAGAAGCCCTGCCCTCCCGAAGATATCTACCGGTCAGTCACCGACTCCTTTTCTTCCCAGAGCCATCCGTTTCTTGCTTCTTGATGACAATCACGAAGTACTTAAGGTTTTCCCCCTTCTTGTTCTTTTCCCGTACTGTTATGCAAGTGCATGGCCAGATACCGAGTGAGAGTAGTGAGCTTACTTACTCATCGGTCACCAGTTCAACAGCGCATAAATCAACACCGCCGTAGCTCAAACTCATACAGAAATCGAGGCCGCCCGTACGCAACGCTAGCGAGGCTCGGGTACGAAAGCTTGAAACTCCCTCTTCCATTTGGCCCGCCCGCGTGCCGGTGACATCATCCAAATCAGACCGGGACGTCCACGTCAGCTTCATAGACGCTACCATTAAGGGGCAATGTCTGAGATATGGTGGAATGTTTGTGTGATTAGCTAGGTATGTGCTGGCGCGGTATTGCCGGCTTACAGGCGCAGCCCCAGGCCTCATGGATTTGGACCTAACTAGTACGACGTAGACATGGTAGGTTAGCTACCGGCTCGCTTCCCTCTCGCTTCCGTCTGAACGAAAGAACTTTTCGGATGGCAACTCGACGGCAAACGAGCAAACACTCCCCCTTTTCCTGCTTGCTGGTTTCCAATTCCAGCAATCCAGTCTGCCTGGCTCTTCTCTTCGCCTCATGGGTAAAATATTTTGGCACGTGGTCCAATCTGCCGTGCGTGATTTGATTTGAATACCTAACGGCCAATTGTGTTTGCTTATTCCTTCCTCGTTCTTCTAGAACGATTGCCATACCCCTGTATGCGGCACAGCACATCAAAAGCATTGGCACCACCTATCGCATCGATGTCTTATTAGGTTACCTTAGTTACATCCAATCTCAGCGTATTCGAAAATGTTCACTGCGATCAAGCCATGCGTTTATGCGCGCTCAGAGCAAGCCAAACCGCTTTGCCACTGCCATGATATAACACAGTATTAACGCCAATTGCATCACCCCTGAATTTTTGGTTAGCTCTATCGTCTCTATCGCTTACAAAACTAATCAAACATATTTGTGGTACCTAAACGATACCGTGAATCCATGAAACCAATCCGCTGCTTCTAGGCCATATTATTCAACCTGAGGAGCATGGTGATCATGTAACCAACGCCAGGCCTCCTTCTGCGACACCAAAAGGTTTTCTGTTGGTCTAGTCCTGCTCGTCCTTCTTCTCTTCGTCCTCCTTCTCCCCTTCCTCCTTCTCCCCGTCCTCCTTCTCCTTGCCCTCCTCGTCCTTCGGCGGGAACCTATGGGGTAGTCCTCGGGAACATTTCGGGAAGAAGGATCCTCTTTCCGACGGCTCGATGAAAGCCGGGCCCCGCAGACTTGGGGTCTCGTCTATGGTCGCTCTGTCCTCGTCGGTCCACGGGATCGATCGGCGCTTAGTAGGGTCCTTAGCCTCTTCCCAGGTAAGCGAAGTTTTCTTTTCGAGCTCCGTGAGGTCGTCGGCTGTGTATCCTTCTCGGATCCGTGTTCCGTCTTCAAGGCTAGCCGGGTCGGAGCACGATGCCGGAGAGAGCGTAGGGGAAGTAGAGGGGGAAAGAGTTTCGGGGGTATTGACAGGGACGTCGGGAATGTTGGGCTCGATGAGGTCCAACAGCTCGGGGGGCAGTGCCGGGAAGGTCGCGGTGGGGACAGGACCCGGGGTATTGGGAGTGCTATTGTCGGAGGCCCCGACGGCGGCTGCGACAAGCATTTCAAAGCGACTAGAGAAGTCGCCTGAATGAGGAGTACTATGCTCAAGCAACGGCTGCCCAGCCTCAGAACCGCTGGCTTCTAGAGTCTGGACCGTAGCCTGGACCGTAGCCAGGTCCGTAGCCTGAGCCGGGACCGTAGCCTCCTGAGTCTCGCGCTGTCGATTTCGCTGGTTTACCATGATCTGGTTCCTGGTCAACACGGGATGCCGAACCTCAGAATAGTTGGTTTTTGCAGCCTGGGCCTCCGCCTCCTGGGCTTCAGCCTTCTGAGTCTTACGCTTTTGACTATTCTTCTGGTTCTTCTTCTGGGTCTTAGTTAAGGGCTTGACACCTTGTGCTTCGGCGTTGGCATCGGCGCCCGCATCATTAGCAGTCTCGACGACTGTGTCTTGGTCCTCCACATTATCGCTGCCGCCCCTATGCTCAAGCGAGGGCCGCCGAACCCCAGAATTGCTGGCTTCTTCAGCCTGGGCCGCAGATCTCTTGGCCTCGCGCTGTCGGGCTTTCGCGTTCCTCTTCTGCTTCCTGCTTAACTTCGGCTTGGCGCCCTGTGTGTCGGCGCCCTCATCAGTACCAACTTCGTTCTCGACGACTGTGTCTTGAACATCCGCATCATCGCTGCCGCCCTTAGCTGCGGGGTTCGCCGTGTGGCTGTCTGTTGTAACCGGCTCTATCTCGTTCGGGTACAGCGTTGCAGTGTGGCCGGGGCATGCGGCTGGTAATACGTATTAGTCTGCCAGCCGGCTTGGCCGATAGGCTCAGGCGGGTAACTAACTTTGGCCGTAATGGTCGTCCTTTTGCCATTGCGGGTAAATTGGTGTGCTCGTAGACAATGTACTCACGCGGTCCCGAATAACCATACTGGTTAACCACAGGAGCCAAGCGAAGATCGTCTGCCGGATCCCTGCTTTGGCTTGCGACCGGAGCTTGAGGGACCACGGGAAACTGGGGAGGCGATGGGAGTTGAGCGCTAGTTCCTTCGCCATTGCTCCATGCTTCCGGTACGGGCCCCATTGGTGCCTCCTGTGCAGTCGTCTCTAATACCCCCTGTATGGGCTCCGTTGGCGCCTCCTGCGTGGGTTCTTCTGGCGCCTCCTGCGTGGGCTCCTCTGGTACTTGCTGCGCGGGCTCCTCTGTTGCCTCCTGTGTGGCCTCCTGTGTGGCCTCCGGTGGTGTCTCCTCCGTGGGCTCTTCTGGCGCCGGCTGCGTGGGCTCCTCGGACCATAATCCAAGCATGGGACCGCTCAGCGGCACGGGCTTAGGTAGGCGCGGCATTTGTGGTGGAGGAGGCTTTGAGTCCGCGGCTACGTTAGCTTCGGTCTCGGTATGCTCCAGCCCCTTTTCCTCTGAAATGCTCACAGGTTCTAAAGTATCTGCAGGCTCGTCAAACTGATTCCACGAACTCTCCCTCCGGCGCGGAGGAGGATTGCTGCGCGCCGTGCGCTCCTGTCGAACCTTGCGTCTCATTGTTTCTGTTTGATGATATGAAACAGGACTCGTAACGATATTATTGGGAGCTGCTAATGATGTAGTGGTCTTGGTTGGCAAAGTCTTGACTGCCGATAGGACTGATGGGGTGCGGGGAGAGGAAGATGTCGATTTTGATGGCTGCTTTCCGGACTTGCTCCGCTTCGCAGTCCATCTCTTCTTCGCTTTTCTGGCCACTGTTACCCATTGTCTCTCATTGTCTTCTGGAGATGGTACGGCCGGTTGCCCCTGCACTCTGGTGACCGCTGTTGAGGCCACGCTTTCCGGGCCAATCTCCTTCTGATCCCGCTCTTGCTCCTTCTTATCGGCAGGTGACGTCACAGGGGGTTGCTGATGCGAGTGTTCGCGTGCAATCGGCTCAGAAACCCCTGAGCTAGTCGAAGGAGTAAACATAACTCTAGATGTTGTATCACTTGCTGAGTCCGAGGCGTATGTTGTGAATTTGACTCGGCTGTCGACTTGCTCCGGCTTCTTCTGGGTCTTCTTCGTCGAATTGGTCGACTTGGTCTCATCCGACTCTCTCTTCTTGGCTTTTCCAGCCTTCCGTCTCTCCGATCTTGTCAAGCGCTTCCCGCCAGACTTCTTTCCTGGCTGAAGCTCTCGAGGACTGCTTTCCCTGTCGTTTGTGACTTCAGCAACCGTATCAGGATGACCTTCTGGAAGTTCTTTGGCTTTTGTGTCTTGAGGTAAGCTATCGTTTGGTTCCTGATGGATCTGGTAGAAGAAGCGATTGAAATCGTCCATACCAATCACCTGCACACAGCACCTGGCCTGCCACCTCGTAGTCCAGTTTTTGTCGGTTCCTGTAATGCGTAGTGAGGTTATGGTGATCTTGTAGTTGTTTATCTGATCCAGCGCATGGATGAATCGGACAAGCTTCTCTCGCATGTAATAAAAGAAGTTACCGTGACCATCATCCTCTGGCACGTCGGACCTCCTGGGGGGCTTATAGATATCCTCCCAAGCCTCCATCGGATTGAAGCCGTAGTCTTGGCATCTGTCCCAATCTCGGAAGAAGGCCGGGTTCGGATTCCTGAACTCTTTCTTTGAAGTGGTCATTGGAGCCAAGACACCCGTCTTCAAGTACTCCATCCTGCTGGAGCGCCATTCCGGATGAGCCTGCTGCCCGACGAGCTCCGTTGCGATGTCGGTTCGCCGGCCGCTGATGTTATGATCCCTCTGCAACATAGCACGACCTGGGTGTAAACGAAGTCCGCCTGTGAACTTCGCCAGGCCATCGCGAACGAATGCCCTTGAGAAATAGGACACGAACGACTTGGTTCCCGATTGTTGGTTGTTATGGTGCTGTGTGGTCTGCACGTAGGTCTCATCAGTACCACCTTCACATTCTGTTTGTATGCGAATTGCCGCTTGATGGACATCGTGCCTGAGGAAATCTACCACCCAATCAGGAAGAAACGCCGAGTACCAATAGTGTAGCATAGCCTCGGCGGTCTGTATACAGTTCGTCCCTGTATTGGTCATACTCAAGAGGACCTGCAGTCGTGCAACGGCCTCGTCGTTGGCCTCTTCCAGGTAGAAGTTATACTTTGCCTTAGAGTCATGTGGAATCGACAAGAATGTTTCTATGAGAAGTCCCAGATCGCCGAAACCTTTCAAATCGTTAGATGTTAGCCCTTTCGGGGTTGACAGAACCGACTTACCATCGATGCCGATGTTGATCTCACCCCCAACCTGGGTATCTCCAGGAGTTATGAGGCTCTTGACCTTGTAGTGGGAGAAGAGTCTCGGCTCTCCTCCATCTCTTGGTCCCTCGTGAATGATACCTGGCTTCAGATGGGGGTACGCTTCGTCCTCATCTTCCGCCACCAGGTTTCTGGTGTCCTGACCTACTATGTAGGAGTCACCTTTTCGGTTTTGGTGGGCGTCGCACAGCGATCGGTGTCTATCTTGGTCTTTCTCGCTGCAGTCGTGACTACAGTACCATACGAGCTGGCACCGCTGACAGTCAACCTTCACCTGTTTATTGTTGGGGCAGCCAGGCTTTGCGCACGCAGCGCGGATGGGCGCCCAGGCCGCCATGATCAGTAGAACAGCGATACGCTGTCAGTAACAGACCTGATCTTCAGATAAGTATTAACCACAAGAAAGGAGCGAGAGAGCACGAAAGCGCGGGGGCGGAGACAGGGGTAGCAGGCAGTAGCTTTCACGAAATCGTGACGAGGTGATATGAAATGGAAGTTACAATGGGAAGGTGTGAGGAAACGCGACCTGTATAAAAGGTGTCTGTAACAGTAGGAACTGCTGGAGTCGAGTCGGGTAACAGGTGGGAAGTCAGAGTGAACTCTTGTTGTGAGCATCACACGCGAAACCTACCACAAGATATCATCATATAAGTGCCCCTCTGATCGTCGCGAGCTGCCAGAAATGATAGGAGGATACCTTGGATGGTCCAGTGAAGGAGATAGAAATGTGAAGAGAGCCACAATTTACGCCGACTTGGAAGATGTGTGGAAGTTGAAAGAATGGTTGGGAGTTAGAATACTTACAAGGGAAGGAAGGTGAAGGTGAAGGATCGGTAACGACGAGTGTTTTCGGCGACCAATGTTGATACCGTGCACCAACTCACTGTTTATTGTTTTAAGAAAAGGTACCCTAAGGCTTGCTTGGAGCTCTTTCTCAGACCGGAAAAGTCACTGACTTACATCTGTGATGCCATTACAGCCTGCAGCATCAATGGGCGCCGACGCAGTCTCAGGGGGCTAGTCAGTGTTCAGGGGCTCGTCGGGCGATTGAGGGCTCGTCGGCGCTCAGGGGCTTGTCGACGCGACCAATACTACACTACCTGAGTCGCAAACAGATGATATTCTAGGATGCAATGCCTACGTCTAAGTAAGTGTGTTTTTGTTATTCTACCTCCCTTCGCCTGTTGCCTGGACCTTGTGTGCAACCACGAAGTCTTTGCTTGCTGTATCTCATCATCTGCGTCTACTCTTTCAATACCGCCTTCCTTTTAAGAACATCTCAGAAAAATGATGCCAGACACATGGAACATACTTTTGGCTACGATAACGAGTTGACTAATACCACGTCTTACCATTATTTCACTGGAGAAAGCATAGCAATTAGTCTCAATGGCGCCTCGACGAAAACACGGCATTTAAACGACTTAGGGTTATACTTTCAAGACGAATTCTCAATCCATAGGATGCCACCTGAAGTTGGGCATGGTCAGAGCATGGCCACGAGCCACCGTAGAAGCCGAGATCCAGAGAACTTAATGGGATATACTGTAGTTGGCCACCGTCTTCCAGAATACCACATCGCCAACCAACACCACGTTGATGCACCGTAGAGCCTGGCATATCGACTGTAAATGCGTTCCTTCTCCTGTACGACGAGAGCTTCGAGGACTCGGCTAGAACTTGCCATCACAGTATAAGGATGGGAGGAGGGAGAAGCCGCGGCGGAAGGACCAAGTGGGCATTGAAGGAGGAGAAACGCCATAGCGGCGGAGAAAGGACAAGTGATGGTACGAGGCCGGGACGTTATATCTTGACAAGAAGTAGGAGTTTACCCTCGTCGGGTTCCGGGGCCGGTGCGTCGTCAGCTTCATCTGGGTATGGTGCAGTATAATCATCTACATCATCTGGTTGCTACGCACCGAGTGTGTAGTAGCGCAGGTCGTCCTGTCCGGCCGACGCCGTACATGAGTAAAGTAGGCAGCCCAGTACCCCTGGTGGGTTTGCTACGGCTTCCGGCAGTGGCTTTGGCTGCCATGCACCACACTTTCCATATTCTTCATCGCACAGCTCTGGGCGACGGTCATATGAGCCCCGTGCTTATTTGTTCCGTCTTGAGACTCCGGCCTGACCTTGCGCTGAACGCTGCCGATGAAGGAATTGTTCTTCCTGGCCTCACCCAACAAGTCTACTCCCAGGGCTGCCTCGGCCCGCCGGGAGGGGAAGGAAACCAACAGCCGCAGAGTGATTAATAGCAGACACATTCTCAGCTCTTGATGTATGTACTTATACACTGCCTGCACTCGGACGAACAAGATCACCAACCAAGCCACCATCTTCCAGGCTTTCTGTCATGTCTATGACTTTCGGGTTATTGCACCTTAAGCCTGTTCCAGATAGGTAGCCTGGCAATGGAAGAGAAGTCAACAAAACCTCGAAAGTCTGGGATTGTGTTGGCTATTCCAACAGTCTGGAATTAGACTGGTAGAGATTTTGAGAACTGTAGTGTACTAGGCTGGTTTATCTATGCAGTTGCAACATAAAGCTGGATTGCAGAGGCTAACGTCACGTTTGCTAAGGGGGAATAGGACAAACCCAATCAGACCAAGTATTGGGAGATTATAAACTATAAATGGTGATAGTTCGCTGCCCTGCTGCTCCTGTCAGCTTCCTATACGGACCTTAAGTATTCGTTGATACAGAGATAGTGGCATGTCAGTATACTGCTGGTGATTCTGGCCTCACTAACTCGCCGATGTCCTATTTTGCCCCCGACGGGTACATAGTTCATCGTCAGCCAGTTGCCCTCGTCGCCAATTATCCCATCGTCGACGGCACGGCGATCATGAATTCGGCCAAAGACCAAACCTCAAGGCCAAGTATGTAAAAGGGACGTTTTCAGGGTTGTCCTACCTAGTAGTAGAGTGATACGGCAGGCACTAGGTTACAAACAGCACTGACTGACTAAATTTGGTGATGGTCCCAAAACGACAAGCCGTACTTGACAACAAAATATGCATAAATTATTTCTTTGATGTACAAAATTAACACAAAATTCCAGTAGACCGATCCCTTGACTGACTTTGCTCAAGAGACGGGTTCAAATAAAATGAAATACCAGGACGTACTTGTTACCGCAGACCCACTACGGAACATTGAAGGAACCCTGAAAGCGGCAGCTGCTTGGCATGCATTCCATTACAGTCCAAGTTTAGTTTCTGTGGTCGCCCTATGCAAGCCAAGGAGATTGGACTGGGGCATGTAGGTGGCCACCGGTGATACCTGTCCGCCACCCCATTGCGCTACGGGCCAGCAAGTACCAACCCTAGATCAAAATCCGGGGACAGCTGGCAGCCTATTAATTGCTCTAGCAGATACTAGAGCACTATTGGAGCTTACCTGGACAACCAACACAGAACTAAATTAAAGCCTACGACATCTGTGTAACTAAACTACCTGGAGTACCCGACACTAACCTTACTACTCAAGCTTGCATAACATAACCCCCTCTCCCCCCCAATACGCCATGCATCACAAGCCGTCACTGTTCGGTTTCTGTTTTTATTGACCACACACACGCCCAGAGCCATGTCTCAAGCATGCACACACTTTCTCCTGCTGCTACCACAACAGACAGCACAACCAAGATAACCTCCTTTCAATCCCGCGTCTGCTTGCAACCCGCATGCTGATGCTGATGGGCCATGCCATGAAATGGAGCCCGAACCCTCAGCGCATCTCGAGCGCTCTACGTCACAGCTATCAACCGCCTCCATCAGGAGCACCAGAGGACACACCCTCCGCGCCAAATCCCGGTCCAGGGCAAAAATCACCTCGCAGCTGTCGAGTTCAGCCTCGTCCATTGCGGCCTCTGACAAGTCGCTGACCTCGTTTCCCGACTTCTCCCGGGTTCCCGTCATTCGAGCATCCCCTCACGCCCGACCTCGAGACCGCAGCCGCCATTGCTTCGCCCAGGAAGACGTCCAACCCGCAGTCCGTCCATTCCATAGTGGACACCTTGGTTTCCTCCGACACCCCGGGCCCGAGTTCGGCACGAAATGCCCTCTTCGAAGATACCCCGCTAGCGACCCGCAAGGTGCCCGGCGCGCTTCATGTGGCGCCCGACGAACACATCGAGCGCCTGATCGCCAAGCAAGGAGCCGTGCCGCTCGTTCGCCAGATTTCGGAAGACCTTGCGCAGCGAGATGGCCAGCTCGCTACCCTCCGGCGCAAGGCCGACATTCGGGAGAGAGCCCTGCGCAAAATAATATTGGAGTGTGGTCTATCCAATCTCGATCTCGAAACCAGACTGCGGGCGATCGAGTTGGACCTGAAAGCCCAGGAGGAATCGAAAAAGGCCAGCGGCGGAGGACTGTCGGACCTCATGAACGATGCGATGCAGGACTCGGTGTCGTATGGGAACTACGTCCTAGGAGACCCCAATGATGCCACCATCAGAGGGAACAGTCTCTCTAGCCCCAAGGAAAATGAAGTGAAAGGCACAGTGAGAGGTTGGAAAGACTGGATCCTGGGAAGTGGTACATCAAAAAGGAATAGTCGGGCAAGCAGTCTCAATGGCGACCCAGCTCGCACGGCTGTTCGAGCCCCAACATCGGGGGAGCGAAGACCCCCGATCCAGGAGAACCTTTTTACTCCTCCCGATTCGGCCTCCGTAAGGAGCTCAAGCAGGGCCTCAAGTATTTATTCGAGTCAAGTGCCCAGGAAGCAGTCAGGGTCTCTTGCTAGTATGGCTTTGCAACTAGTAGCAGGAAAGACTGCCCGCGATGGTGACTCTGTCAGGGAAGAACGAGCTCGGCAGGTCAAGGCGGTTCCTTGCGGGCACCTTCGAGCACCAGCGCCAGGTCGAACGCTTCGAACCGTGCAGTCTCTACTCAGTTCGGTCCCAAATCTCTCATGGCTATGCGACGACCAACTCCAGCCCCTCTCAATGTTGCACCACGGAGCCAGCCACACGAAAGGTGGGATACGATGGGTACAAGTCCTCCTAGCCCCTCGGCTACCCGCCCTGACGAGTACGGCCCTGTTGAGATGGACACGATCTTTTCCCCTGAAGGCCAGCCACCAACGCTCACGCATATCTATAATAACAATTATATGGGCTCGGATTATCTTACTGACCGCTTTGGGTTCATTTACGACCAGCGCCGTAAGAAGAGGCAGAGAGAAGCCGCACAAATGGCGCGACAGGTCAAAAGGGGCAGCCGTACTGAGATGCTTACTAGTGGACGATCGAATATATCGCCTAACCTGCTGGATGACAATGCCAGCTCAACCATCGACGTCGGCAGTGGCGATAGACCAGGCACGCCGAATTCTAGCGAGGGTTCTGTGGAACAGGGCAAAGCCAAACGTTGGCAAGACTATTTGAAGATTGCTACGTTCCCCACCGAGCTGCTCTCACATACCCCTTCCATCACTGCATCAGGTATCCAGGTGTTGGATGGCGGCGATGCTTCCAGGTCGCCTGTTGTTATAACCTCGGACGAGCGTGGGTTCGTGCCTCCCCTGGGTACCACCCCTGCTCTTAACATCGAAGTAGCTGCAAAGCCCGACGACGAACCTGCTGCCGGAACCCTGGTCAAGGAAGACGCCGAACCGGTAAAGCTTTTACTGCAGCAGCTTAGCGATGTTCATGATGCTCTACAGAGGGAGAAAACTGTACGCTGGAATGAGTTCTTGCGCAAAGTGAGAGCGGAACGCCGGCGCGAAGACGAAGCTGCAATCGCGGCGGCCACCGCCGCTGCGGAGGCTCGTTTCCAGAAAGCCCCTGTCATGATTCCTGAGGCCAAATTCTCCGATGGGGAGACCATTGGCGTTGCCGATCTTGGCGTCAAAGGAAAGGTCGGCCGGGCGAAGTGGAACGAGTTCAAAACCTTGGTTCTAGGGGGTATCCCCGTGGCCAATCGGCCAAAGATCTGGTCGGAGTGCTCGGGTGCACTGTCTACGCGCATTCCGGGCTACTACGATGATCTTGTCAGCGAATCAACCGATAATGATGACCCTGCAGTTGTCTCGCAGATCGAGATGGATATCACCCGTACGCTGACGGACAATATCTTTTTCCGCAAGGGACCAGGCGTTGGCAAATTGAAGCAGGTTCTCCTCGCCTACGCCAGACGTAACCACGAAGTCGGGTACTGCCAAGGCATGAACCTCATCGCTGCCAATCTGCTTCTGATCATGCCTTCGACCGAAGACGCGTTCTGGGTCTTAACCTCGATCATCGAGCAGATTCTGCCGCAGGGCTACTACGACCACAGCCTGATGGCCTCGCGGGCCGACCAGCAGGTCCTGCGCCAGTACGTGGCCTATGTTCTGCCGAAGCTGTCGCAGCACCTCGAGGAACTATGCATCGAGCTCGAGGCCCTGACCTTCCAGTGGTTCCTCAGCGTCTTCACCGACTGCCTCTCGGCCGAGGCCCTGTTCCGCGTCTGGGACGTGGTCCTCTGCATCAACGACGGCAGCACCTTTTTGTTCCGCGTCGCCCTCGCCCTGCTCAAGCTCAACGAGCCCCAGCTGCTCCAGTGCGACGCCCCCGCCGCCGTCTACACCTACATCAACCACCAGATGACCAACCACGCCATCAGCATCGACGGCCTCATCCAGGCCTCCGAGGGCCTCCGCAAGGTCGTCCGCCGCGAGGACGTCGAGGAGATGCGCGACCGCGCCATCGCGGCGGAGAAGCAGCTCGTCAAGGAGCGCGAGGAGATGAACCAGCTCCGTCGGAATAACCATAACAACAATAACCAGCACAAGGCGACGTCGGCCCCGGCTGTCATTACGGAGGAGACCGCGTCGGGGGTGCCCAGCCCTATGCCCAGTCCTAGACCCGGTACGGACAGCGAGAGTGCTAGCTTCGCGAGCCCGAACGCCGCCGGCTTCGACCTGGACAGGACTGAAATGTCCAAGACGCCGACGCCTGCAGAGGAAGAGGCGACATTTGGACTCGGGTAAGAGAGAATGAGATTATAGCGAGTAAGAGGGGAACGAAATTGGACGCACTGCTCTCCAATCATTGCATTTTTATATTTTATTTTTTCTTGAATCCGGGATGGTGTTCTTCTATAGATTAGGCCAGCCAAGATACCCCATCACACACAAATTTCCTTTTTTTGGTCGCACGGAGGGGTTTTCTTGGACAACTCTTTGGAGGGCGGCATGCAAAAGTCGAAGAAGGAAGGGACGGAATAGGAGCATTAGCGTAGCGTCACAGCTGGGAATATACGATTGTTTGATTTCAATTCTTATAAATGAGCTTTCGTTCTGGCAGTCTTACAAGTCTATTCAAGACATCTATGATCTGAAAATGTAGGTAAGAAAATGGGTGCAGATGCCGGTCTGCGTCTATATGTACAAAAGTATAAATTGATAGGGTGTATTCCAACCACTCCCCATCGCCGTCTCCGTCTAATATTAAAACAAGGTATTGGATTAGGTGTGTAGTGTTCTGTTGGTTGGTGCATAGTTTAAGTTAGCTTTGGTTAGCTGGATGGCGCATCCAGGTTCGGGTCCATTTTAGAGGAGTGACGACTGCTCACGTCGTCGCAGCTCGTGACGTGTGTCTCGAAGGACTGCCCCCGGTGTCCCGGCTCGACGCCCTCGACCCGCAGCACGACGACGCGGCGGACCTGGATGTCGCCGAACGAGGAGCGCACGCTAGACCGGCTGCTAATGCGCGAGACCTGATGCCGCGGGTGGTTCTGGGACAAGTGCATCGGGCCGCCCTGCGTCGACGGCGTGGCGGGCGTCGTGGGGGTCACGCAGCGCGAGCCGGCCACCGTCATCGACGAAGGTGTCACGCAGCGTGAGCTGGGCGTTGCGCTGCGCAGACTACCCACCCGCGCCCCCTGGTTCAGCAACTCGTGGATCAAGTCGCTCTCCTCACCGGCTTCTTCCGATGCCAGTTGTTGCTGCTGCTGCTCCTTCACCCGCTGTATGTTCATGGGGTAGCTGTTGTAAGAGGAGGAGATAGGGGTGGGCGTGTTGGACCACCGCGTCGTGTCGTCGCTGGCGGTCGTGGCAGTCATGCTCAGCAGCGTGGGCCCGGGGCTGGGGGTCGCGAGGATGCGCGCCATAGCCTCCCTAGTCGTCCCGTTGCTGTTCTGGCGTTTGATGTAGGCCCTTTTGAACTTTTGATAATCCTGTGCCGAAGAATCGTCATCGCCCAAGTGCAGCCACCTGGCGATTAGGGGACCTGCGGAGAGGAGGTTGGCGCAGGTGAAACCTATGAGGACTTCTACGATGCCCCAAAGGTTATAGCTAACAAATGTGTCTGGTATCATTTAGCGATCCTTCTTTTTCAAGCGCTGAAGAAGGCTGCGATTTATTCTATTCAATGGCGGAGGGCACGTACACGTAACATCGTTCCAATCGACGAGGCTGACCACTGCAACGCGGACAATGCTGGCAACCAAAGCACTAGAAATGTGACAAGCTTCAGTACGCTGTACTTCATTCAAGAGCACCCAAGGGATTTGAGTAAAAGCTTACACGATTCCGAGCATGAACAGAAGCGCCGAAGCAACGATTCGTCTCCTAGAGGTTTGCCAGGACCAAACCACTGGCAAAGGCAACACCAGAAGCCCGATATTCAATAGTGAGTTGAGAGAAGTCGAGGCGAAATAGAATGAGGTCTTGTTGAGGCATTCCGCTGGTTCGGGGGTAGCTGACCAAAAGCTCGAGATGGGTATGCACTGCGCGGCGAACCCTATTGAGTTGGCAAGGAACAGACTTATCGAGCAAACGGCGAAGGCGACAATGAACTTTTGGAAGACGGTATGATTCGGCGGCGGGCTAAGGCGCCAGTAGGATAGAAGGATACCGATCTTTACGCTGAAGGTGGCAACGGTCCAAAACAGCATGGACGCGTACAGATTCTAGCCCAATCATAGTTAGCAAAACTCCCGATGACCGTGGCAACCGTCTCACCTTTTTCGCACTTATCACCATATCCGGATCCAGATGGCTCGTATGGGTCCCATAGCCATATTGAACCCCTGAGTAATGTGAGCATACCGACATTACAGCCTCGGCCAGCCACGGGGATGCTCACCTGTGTATTCGCTGGCGCTCATGCCGAGACATAATAGCAGAACGCCAGCCATCCAGTAATCACCTAACCAATACGTTGGGCCTCCCTGACGCAGCGGCGAATAGCAGCGCAGCCCGAAAGATGCCGACGCTAGTGTGATGCATGTTGTAACCACGGCGATAATGAGCCGCTGGTTCTGGAGCTCGCTCGACTGAAGATTGTCCATGGCGGCGGCGGCGGCTATATCATCCTCGTAATCGACAGGTGCTCGAAAAAGGTACCCCTGGTGATCTTGGTGCCGGTGCTGAGTGTCCGACTCGATCGTTGCGTCAAGTGTAGCTCTGTAGGGGTTGGGGGAGCAAGGGAGCGGAAACAGAAACATTAAGAATCATGATCGAATGACCTGACTGCTGTCTAGAGCCTGTTTGACCAGCCCCGCGAGGCGACGTCCGTCATTGTGCGTGCCAGGCTCCCTGCGTCCGGGGCCTCGCGATATGTGTGTTTGTGTGTGTGCCCACGACTCCCACATGGAATGTTGACCGTCACACTAAGACATTTGACGGGTGCCGCTCGAGCGTTCGCAATTTAGACTTTTATCAACAACGGTGAACTTCTTGACCTTCTGTATATCGTGTCTTTTTTTCTTTATTGAAATACAGGTAAGCTTGGAGTAGGATCGAATGAAGTATATTCCCCAGCCATATGACACTCTCGCGGATAAGTCTGGTATGTACCATTACCTGGTCGGTATCTATCCTAAGATGTAAGTGAACATTGCTCTTGCGGCGGAATGTGGTGTCAGTAAGAGAATAATGGAACGCGAATAGAACTACACCTCGCAAGTAAATGGAACCCGTCAGAGGTGTTTAAACAGGCCGTCGCGATGTGACGGTTGCTTCCTTCAGAGTCTCGAGAAAGACAAGGGTTAGGGAGGGTGCGAGAAAGGAAGGGCACTTGGACCTCCAGGAGTCGATCCGTCCATCATGTCTCCCAACCACCGCCATCCGCCGGCCGTGCCATGATATTATATTGCAGCCTGGAAGCCCAAAATATTAATTAAGGTCTCATAGGGATGGGGCTAGAAGAGGATTCGAACGACGAGTGTCTAGGCAGCCCAAATAGTGTTTGAGTTTGCCCAAACTGCGCCCGAGCACCTGCCTAATTCAATGTTATAGAACACTTTCCACATAGACGTCAATTGGGAAGACATCTACACATGCACATGTATTGCTCAACAAAGCTGGCATCTTTCAAAGGCTTATGCTTAGGCCAGTCGAGAATCCAGGAGAGCTCGTCCGGCCCGGACCTAACCTACTGTAAGCTAGCAAGTAGTGCACCCCGGAATATGCCCAACATCATGAGTGGCTGGTTTGTGTCAGTAATGTATTCGCTAGGGACTATAGCCAGTCACCTGGATGTGCCCGGAGTTATATGTATTCAAAATGCCCAATTCCATCCCCTGCCCCATACCGTTAACCAAAACATGCAGCACGTTCGCCCATTTCCACACATTCCTCGTAGCATCACAAGTAAAACAATAAACCCCCCGATGATACCAGCCCACTTATTAAACACGAAGCGACCCAATATTCTTGGTGATGAAGTCGTACGACGCACTCCTGAAGTCATCCGGCAGGAGATTGCTGCGGTCATTGTAGAACTGCATGAGCTCCTTGCCGACCTTCCACTGCGGCCAGGCCGGGAGGCCGGTCGAGGCGGTGCCGTCGCCGTTGGGGTCCAGGTGGTAGAGGAAGTTGAAGTAGTACGTCTGCGTCGAGCGGCTCGCGTAGTTGGGCAGCACGCCGTAGAAGATCTGCAGGATGTCGGCCGCGTGGAAGGTGCCGAGGATGGGCGTGCCGAAGTTCCAGCTGCCCAGGAACGACCACGACGGCACGTCCGGGTTCACCTGCGCCGCCACGTCCAGGAAGGCCCGCCGCGTCAGCGTGAAGGCCAGGTCGCCCAGCATGGCCGCCAGCCGCTTGTACTGCGGATAGAGCGAATTAAAAATGCCCGTGCCGAATGGGCTGCCCGCCGTGATCGAGGCCGGGTACGTGTCGACCAGCTGGCTGACCTGGTCGCGCGACGCCTTGGTGAAGAAGAGCTCGCTCAGGTAGTCCACCAGCTTGCTCGTCGTCGTGATGTTTCCCTGGAACAAGGCGAAGATGGTGCCCTCGTCCTCCATGTCGCCAATGATCATGGGCACCGCCGCATACTTCTTCTCTTGCGCCAGCACCTCCGGGCTCGCCGTTAGCGCGGTGAAGTCCGGCCGCGGCATGTACGACAGGGCGATCGAGGAGTAGCTGAGGAGTCCAGGTACGCTGTTGACAGCATTCAGGAATTTGTCGTAGCTCAACCCGCGCAGGCACTCGAGCGTGTCCGCGGCACCAGAGCAACCCCCTGTGGTGACAACCATATCAAACACAACCTGACACTTCTCACAATCCACGGGGTCCGTAGGGAGGATGCTGCCGCTGTTCATGATAGCACCACGGAACAACGGTTTCCCATTGTAGGTGTTGTTACCATCATATAGTGCCATCTGATTGAAGACACTAATAGCCCCAGCGCTCTCCCCCAGATGGTGACCTTTTCAGGATCACCACCAAAAGCTTCGATATTGTCTGCCGTCCACTCAAGGCCCATCCTGTAAAGCCATCAGTATACATTAGTTAAAAAGACCGCAGGAGCTGGTTGTAATGGAAGAACCGGGGTGGGCTAGGTAGGAGAACTGACCTTTGATCAAGATGTCCCAGGTTAGCAGCACCATCCGCCAGGATCTCCTTGCCTGGCAAAAAGCCAAAGCCTGCGACTCTGTAGTTAACTGCCACAAAAATGAAGGGCTTCTTCTGAGCAACTGCGCTGGACAGCAAGCCTGTAGCATCGTACATTTGCGGTGACCCCAATTCGAAACCACCCCCGAAGATCCAGCTGAGCTGTATTAGTCCAAAACCTTTCCACAGAGTTGGGGAATGTCACTTACAAGAAGACCGGTAGCTTGTCGCCTGCCTTGGTACCAACCGGTCGTTGGACTCTCATCGTCAAGCAATCTTCGGTCTGCTGCGTGACTACCTGAAAGAACGGGGTGTTGATCAAGTTACCGATCACCTTTTGTATGAACTCGTTGCCACCCGTAGTGCTAATACCCAAGTAAGCGTTTGTATAAACTTGAGCTGCCGTGTTCCAACTTACAAGAACATCTGAGGGCACGAGGGCCCTGCTCCAGTTGCATCGATAGTCCCGAAGTTCTCAGTGAGCCTCTGGGGCGGTCTCAAGCGCAGAGACGCAACCGGGGGCTTTGCAAAGGGCATACCTAGAATGGTAATGGTGGTCAGCTTTACACGAGTCCCATCGAACTTATATAATTGCAAGGCACAATCCGCAGGTATTCGAACAACTCTCGAAGTAGATGCAGACGAACAAACAGTTCGTAGGGCAAGTTGATCGAATAGAAGGGACAGGAGTTACTCAATAGATACTGACCTCCGAAATTCTCCACCCCTGCTAACACAGAGCCAATAACGGTTCCTGCTGGGATAGCCACAGTTGTCTTTGCTATAGCCTGAGCCTCCAGGGTGGCATCAGGACTGGGAGCAGACTCTGGAGTAACAACAGGTTCTGGAACAGGCGCAGATGCTGGCAGAGCAACCGTCGAGCCAGACAGCACCGCGGCAACGACGACAGAGAACCAGTAAGTCTTCATGTTGAGAACGTCCACAGAAAACTTCAGAAAAGCGAGAGGAGGCTTGGCCCAGAGCAGGCTGAGGGGAAACTGTACAGGCAGTCCGCAAACCCCAAATGGGAGAAGGGAAGGAGCAGAAGGAGCAGATATATCAGGGGCACAGGGCGGTGGCCATCAGGTAAGACAACATGAAGGCTGATGGGCACGACTTATGGCGATCTTTATAGCTATACCGCAGCTTGACTCGTGTCTTCACCATTATCCCCTTTAGGTAACCGCATAGCGGGTTGGGCTCGTCACAAGGCTTTGCCTACCTGGAGAAAAGGACGAGGGGCCTCTAACAGCCGATCTGGGTGTTGGGAGACCATTTTCCGTCCAGCTGACGGTTTTCCGAGCCCCAGCATCATGAGCGAAGCAGAATCAATGGTTGCGGTCGTCGCATGTGTTTCCTGTATAGTCGCCAGCTCCGAGAGCTAACTTAGTTAGTTTTGGGGGCCGGCGTAGCGGGAGTTGGAGGTCTCCTTTGAACAAGTAGTATGGGAAATCCCGTCGCCTCCCCGCTTATTCTGTTGCGCGCAGATCCCGCTCCTACATTTCTTTTTATTTTAGGCTTGCTTGGCTACCTGCATGGCTGCTGCTGCTGCCGCCGGAAAAGCAAGGGAATGCATGGGACGCTGGTTGGTGATCATTGTTTATTGCAAGCCACATACCGGTGTCCCGTCTCATTCCGTGCCATCCCAGCCGCCGAAACACATGATAAAAAGCCCGAACGTGTTCGGTGCGTGAAAACAAAGTCATGGACCGAGGCAGAGAGCTAGCACCAGTGAGAGTAGCGGTAAGGCATGAAGAGCGAGTGGCTACGAGCCGGTTGGATGAGGAAGGGGGGCCGTCGGCGCATGTCCCGGATGTTGCGCAGCTGGGCGTCGGAGATGGTGTGTAGATGATCAGAAAAATAGTCGTATGGTTGGTGATTTGACGGGTTTTGTTGGCTGGCCGAAAGTTGGTTGGCTGGCGGCCTTGGGACCGCCAAAGGGACCCCTGCATGGAATGTCTGTGATATTTAGTGATATACGTGATCCGTACATGGCGGTGTTGAAGGAAGACCCAATAGATGGTCGTCAGGTTGCATCGTCTTCCCCGCATTCTGTTCTTCTGCCTGCCGGGCCTTTTGCATACGGGCAGTTATCAATGTTCCATTGGTGACGATGACAGATGCCCCACACGTGGGTGGAAGGTATACTCCTGGTCTCCGTATACAAGCTTACTTCACTCCAATTAGCTTGCAATTAATACAGGGAATGCAATGCTTCCCATCTTGGGTGCGATGGCCGTACCTACTTGCTATGCCGGAATCTCTTCACACCTCCTCCCCCATAGACTCTCACTCTCCTTCTGTCCATGCTTTTCTTGCATTCCCATGTGCTTTTCGGCCGGGAGGCTCTTCGCCGGGTATAGCTTGCCCACACAGGTCGTATTCGGGAACACTGAGCGAACTTCGAAGGATAGCCAGCCGAATTTAGTAATGAGTTCGTATGGGACTGCCCTCTAGTAAGCATGGCGCCAAGCCTTTTTACCGTAGATATCCTTGACATGACCTCTGCTTTCTCCCAAAGCACCTCTAGCAGCTTGGCAGGAATTGTGCTTCAAGCTTGCAGCCCAGAAGGGCATCTCTCTTTCACGGTATAGTGCCTATGGCATGTGAATATCCGGGTGAATCACGATTGTGAATGTAGTTCGCGACATCAGAACCGATAGTGCTATACGAAGACAGTCGGTGCCTTCGTTGAGTGAAGGAGTGAATGAGGTGTTGTCGTCCTGCGATATAGGGTTGCAACTGCGAATCGAGGCTAAGGTCACTTGACCTCGGTCATCGAACCAGATATGGAAGTCAAGTTCGCATTGAACAGCTAGATCTACGAGAAGCGTGGGGAAGCGTGGGGATTCCTCGAACTTCCCAGCGCCGATCCTTTGTGGTGCCCACACGTGCTCGACTTGGCTTGCGGAGTAAATGCTACCTAGTGGTAGACGGTGTCGCTGGCAATTAGTAAACCAGTCCATTGACCAGTGTTATTGCATAGGCAAAATATGTAACGAACATTGTAAGAGTATGTGCAGTCTAGAATAATTCATAAGTTGGCCCAACCACGAAAAAGGCCGACTATATCACAACACCGCGCTGAGCCCAGCCGTTCCTCCCTTTCCACGCCCATAGAATCATTCCCACCCCACCAAAATAGAAGCAGTCATTGCCCAAAATGTGACGGAGTAACACTTTGTGCCGTAGCAGAAAGTGTCGTCCTCGGAGTGGGTGGCTGGGGAAGAGGTGTTGGCGCCGGCTTCGTAGACAGCGGAATAGATTAGACCCCACATGGTCGACCCGATGGCAGGAAACAATGCGACAATTCCAAAGTTGGTCCCGAAGTTTTCCACGCCCCAGATGATGGTAACTATGATGGGCATCAGGCTGAAAAGACCACCATAGCCAGCCCCAATCAAGCTGGACACCATCCAGAACCGATCACCGTGCTCCTGTATAGCTCCGGTTGCCAGAATTAGGGTACCCAGGGAGATGATGATACCCGCCGTAATGATCAGAGTGATGCGTGAGATGGTGAATCTCTGGCCTGTCGGTGCAGATAGTGTGTGCATACCAGCTTGTGGATGGGCACTTTGCGGCTTCGGCGACGCAAAGTCACTCAGGGAGCCAACGACGAGACGAGCCACAGTGTTGGTAGCAGCGATGATCGAAACGTGGGTTGCCGGGGTTGTTACACTTTCACTTATGCTAGGCGTGTGTAGAGTCCCGATAACAGTACCGAAGTTGTTGATGAAAGCTTCGCCTGGCCCGATTATGAGCCAGAAGCCGAGAGCGAACCACCACATAGTATGGTCTGACAGGAAGCGTCTGGTCTCGCCATTAAGCAACCATGTCTTCTTCAAAGCATCGTTGTCATCCTCATCATCTTTAATGGAGTTGATCATGCCGCCATCCTCGGGGTCGTCGCCAGTGCTAGCAATACCGTAGCCGCTTGATGTGGTGGATCTTCGCCGGAAGATTTCGCTTCCTTCGAGTAGACCACTTCTCTCCAGCTCTTCCACAGCTTCATTGATGAGCTCATCTTCGTCAATAACCCGGAGAGTAAAAGTGCCAAACAGACCAACAAAGGTCAGGCAGACGGAGAGGAACACAAAGAAATAGAAGACGCTGAATTCGCCTCGGGAGCCGTCCTCGTTTTTCTCGTATAGGATGCGGCTTGCCACCTGGCTGACGAGGACTCCGCTGAATCCAAGGGTTGCTATCGGGGCAACAAGCATCAAGCCTCGGTATTTTCCCTTGCTGAAGTTCTTGGCGCACGTCGTAACAGATGCGACGTATACGCAAGCAGTGCCAGCACCGATAAGAATAAAGGCAAATACCATGAAGGGAAACATGATAAGGTCCCTGCGCCCGAGTCCGCCCAGTGCCACGTCTCCCCTGCGATATAGCCCAGCCGCGAGCGCGTAGCCTCCACCCAGTAATATGGCCGAAATCAGGGCGATTTTGCTCGGCCCGGTGCGATCGCACATGTATCCGATCAGGGGAACTGGGACGTATAGCGCGAGACTCATGGCGCTGGCAACGCCATTGATTTCGAACTGTGTGAAGCGCAAGCGCGACTGGAAGCTGGGGCCATACAGCGAGAAGACTGTGATGGTGCCAGCAGCAGCGGCAGCTAGGAGCGACCCAACGAATGCCATGATGCGCAAGAAGCGCGTCTTGGCTCGGTAGGAAGAGGTTCTCGATCCATCATGTATAGAGCCGTTAGAGCTCAGAGGGCCCAAGAGTTGATGCCGGAGAAGGGGGTCGTAAGAGCGGCGCTCGGTCGTCTGATGCGGAAGTGGAAGCCATGGCGATGGCAGTGGCAGTGGCAGTGGCAAGTTGGCTTCGTTCGCTGGGTCGGGTCGTTCGGTGTTGCAGGATGATGGATGGACTTTATTGCGCAGGTCGCATCTGCTTTTATTCAGGGGCGCTTTAAGTGCGCGCGTGCAGTGGTAACGAAATGATCATGTGGCCATTGCACCAGAATATTGATTTTGGATTGATGTTCCTTTTTTCTTGTATATTGGTCTTGGATCCTAATGTTGTCATGAGGAAGCTGACGTGCTCGTGCTCCGATATTAGGCAGCGCCCAGTCTTATCGAACTCAGGTATGATGTAGCTTTTTCTGGGGCGTTTTAGTGGTTCCTTGCAGTGAGGCAGCAGGCGAACTTGTGACTCGCGCCCATCGGGGCGTGCCGGTTCGCTGAAGAAACAACGGCGTCCCTAAGAAACGTGGACCTGTTGTGGTTGGTACATAGCTTGGTAAAACGTCCTGTATTTCCACATCTTTGGAGCTATTTGAACTGCTGACGTCCGAATGGGGCCTTGTGACAATAATGAAGATCGTTCTCAGAATGTTATCTCGAACCTTGCATTCTCAGGGGCATTCTGAATTGAGAACTGATAGCTCTGGCTTGGTAATATAAGGTGCTACCTATGCCATCGGACAACTCGCATCTGTGCAAACTCGGTACAAAATCAACCCCAATGTCCACCGTTGCTAGCGTCGAGTCGCGTGTATTCGCGTTCCCGGACCAAACTCTGTGACTCAAGTCCAGTGTAATTGAATAGATGCCGCGAGCCGTGGGTTAGCCATTCAGCTGTCAGCCGTTGGCGCGGCCGGTCCCAACTTGGCGGTTATGACGCTGTGTAAGTACGACGACGTACAGTCGCATCACACGTGTATGTTACCCAGTCATTAGGGTGCATAAAGTAAGGACGACTGAGTAAGGGCGGCACGTTCTTCAATAGGTTGGCTAGTATATCCTATGCCACTGAGTTGGAAGCGGCTTTTGAGTAAGTAATCGCCTCACTCCGAACCCGGATGTGGAGGGAGTGGCTTATTGGGTCGGCAGGGACCGGCGGGAAAATCCACTTCCTCTCCATCGTAAACTCCATCGTGGTCCGGATTGAAGCAAGGCCGAATTCTCCACGAATATCATGGCGAGCACTCTCCCCAAGGTTCGCAGTAGCTGTTTCGAAGCACCGCTTTCTACGGCAAACATCAAAGCACCGGTGATTACCAGCTGTATAAGGGGCCGTACGACCCGAAACCTGGTACTCCCCCCCGTCATATAAAATAGCTCTACTGAACGGGCCACGTCCCGATAACTCCTTTGGGTCTGTTGACAGGCGCTTGGCGGGCTGTGAACATCTGGCAAATCTTATCGTTTCGTGGTTCGCTTAGTGACGATGGCCTCACTGGCAAGTCTTACGATGAATTGGATTCCGCCAATGAAAGATGCCCTCACAGAAGTGGGTAGTCCCTATATCTAGGTAGATCTGTAGGCCCTGAACCATCCAATAGTCCTAGGAATGTTCATCAACTGTAGAATCAAGACACCAGATCCCAAACCAAAATAATGCTAAGAACGACCGTTATTGCATCTTTGCTCTCAGTGGCCACTGCGCACCAGAACTTTCATCAGTTCTGGGTAGATGGCGTGTCACCAGGCTATCAAGTCGGCATTCGGATGCCGCTGAGCAATAGTCCAGTCGTGAGTTCGACTATTGGCTATCCCATCTTTGTCAGGGGTTTCCCTAACGGCTTATTTATTATTAGACCGACGTAAGCAGCAACGACATAGTTTGCAACGTCAATGGCACCAAGGTCCCCTCAGGAGTTGCCACCGTTGCAACCAAAGAAGGCTCGGAGATCAAAGTCCAGTGGGACCAAAGCACGCATCCCGGGCCTATCACCCACATGCTCTACGGCCCGGTCGACGATGCTTCGCAGGCAACAGGCATCGGCGCTGGCTGGACCAAGATCGATGAGCAGGACTATGTCGACGGCAAGTGGGCCAATGAGATCATGTCCGCAGTCAACATGACCCATACCTTCACGCTGCCCAACGGCCTAGCCAGTGGTGAATATCTGGTAAGCCACATATACGGTGTACCTTCCCCAGATTGTTGTTAACACACTCGATATAGCTTCGTTCTGAGATGCTCGCTCTCCATGCGGCCCAGACTCTAGGGGGTGCCCAGGTATGTGCCGTTAATCATCCTCGCTTACTTCCCGTCTGATACTCTAATACGCTCTATGGTAGTTCTACATTGGCTGTGCTCAGCTCAAGATTACTGGCACGGGCAGCACCAACTGCAGCCCCAAGATCACGCTACCGGGCGCCTACAAGGCCTCCGATAGCAACATTTACATCCCCAACTTCTACAACGGCTTCAACGCGCAGAGCTACAAAGCGCCTGGGGGCGCTGTTGCAACCTGTGCAGCTGGGAGTGGCGGATCGAATCCTCAACCGGCGCCAACATCCACTGCTGGGCCAATTTCAACTGCCGCGCCGCAGACGACGCTGACCACGAAAGTCAGTACAACGGCAAGTTCAGTCCCGACTTCTTCACCTGGAGGTGTAGCGCTATATGGGCAATGCGGAGGCACTGGTTACAGCGGGGAAACGAGCTGTGTGTCTGGAGCGAAGTGCGCTAAACAGAATGACTACTATTCTCAGTGTGTCCCTGCCTGAGCTCGACGGCATTCATTCCCTTTGCAAAGTCACATTAGGACTCGGAGATGCTATTTGCCACCCATCGACTCATGGCCTGGGCTTGAATGAGCCAACACCAATAGCGTTCATTGTCAAGTCGTTTACCATCAAGTCGCATGTTTCAATTCAGTGGCTACATAAATTTTCTTTGAAGCGGTGCAGTCCTAGTTCCTGGGCCTAGTCCTATATAAAGTTGCAGATGTCTTTCTTCACGGTAGTTGCGGGGCCGTTGCTCTCGGGTGAAGAAGTTTCGAGTTGAAACGCCATACCACATAACCGTTATAGAAAAGTGCAATCATGAAGTTGTCGTCGTGGATGATGGCTCGGGGATGGGGATCAAAATGTTCAAAGTCAGGCTCCGCCTCGGTGTCGAGCCACGGGATCCCTCTCCGAGAAGCTGGCCGACGTTGCTCCAGGCCAGGCTGATGGACAACCACGGTAATTTCTCCGTCTGCTAGCCACTTCATACCTCCCAATACGAGACAGTTGTTCCATACTCGGTGTTTCGTTTTGGGATAGAACAACGGTAACTCGAACCGTTGCTCAACGAACTGTTTGTGGTAGATGTCAAACTGAGTGGTGCAGATACACCCAGCATGCTGCTCAGGGTGCCTCTGCCTGCCGACATCAGTATGGCACAAGGCATATAACCCATAAGAATTGGTTTTTTCGAAGTCTGCCCAATAGTGGACCTCCTTTTCCCCAAACCCAGACGTCGTGGATTGGAGATTGATGTCGTCAGGTAAGTGGCTTTTATAAGATCTCACAAATCTTAGCTTGTTGAATTCGTAGACAGCAAGACTTGTTGCTCTATCGGCAGAGCCTCTCCTAGTTGCCATGAATATCGTATGCTCATCGTTTGGGTGTGCTATTGCAACAGGCGTCGCTTTCACATCGTCCAGCGGTGGCGAAATGCTAGCTACATCAACAGATAGTAACGAAGCTCCATATTTCCAAACATATACTTGCTTGTCTCTGGTTACGAAGACTACTCGATCCCCTTCAGTTGTACACGTCTGCACCCAGCTCGGCAGTTTGACTTGTTCGAGGCGGCCAGTCTCGATGTCCCAGGCAAAGAAAGACCGTTTCAGGACGCTAGCCACCAGAAGCTTAGATCCCAACGCCTCCAGCTGCATAACTGGCGTGAACAACTTTGAACTTGGAGAGGAAAATATCTTCCGTTTCCAAGTGTTCAAGCAGTCGATGACGAATGTGTGACTCTCATAGGCCCAGGCAATGCGACCATGCGCATACAGAGAGTCGCAAGCTAACCCGGAGTCGTTGGGGGGTTTTGGGTAGCGATCATATTCTTCTGGATTGATACTGAAATATCGTTCGTATTTCCAAGAGAACTTATTCACTAGCTCCGAGCGAAACGGTGTCTTGTTGCAACGAAGCGAGGTTCGCACCGCTTTCACAAAGAGCGAACTGATGATGTTGGTAACACCGGTGTCACGGCGCGCAGATTCTCCCCACGTATAGCATAATAAGGGGGAATGGACATCTGATAGTGCGCGGCTGATGTCTTGGCTCATCAGCCTCGATCTCCATGTCTTGGAAACTGTGAAACAGGACCAAATGTCGCGGAGTTGTAGGGTGTGTCACGACAGCAATAACAAGCTCAGCTGGCAACTTTGACAGGATGTCAGTCTGCAAGGTAAACTGTGATAAGAGGCCTTTGAGCAAGCGTATCTCGTTGGTCGTAAGTGAGCCGCTTTCTACAAGGCAAGAAAGATTGGCCTCTCGAGCTTGATGATCAGGTCGACCATTGACCAGTTTTAGGCCATCAAGTGCTTGGGCCAGTGTTCGCTCCATTGGTCAACCAACGTATTCGAGTGGGATACACTTAGAGGGAAGGCTGCGACAGGCTGTGGCAGAATACCAAGGTAAATCTAAGATAGATCTTTACTATGCTTGCAATTCCCCATGGCTTCAAGACAGACAGCATTCAATACAGTTCGATGCACTAGAAAACGTAGGCCCGCCCTCTGTAGTTATGTACGCAGGCCAGCAGGCCATGCTTAACCCCCACCAAATAAGCTCCTCTCCCGGAACTGAACCCCACATCCTGTCCCTCCTGCGCTGGATTTTACAGGGATGCGTGCCTACTAAAAAGTTTCTTATCGCAGTACGATAAGCCTAGAATCGAAATTTCTCCAGCCGTACCTTACTTTGTAGTGGTTGGTGTTGTGTACCATCTTCAACCCCCCAGCAGACAAATCGGCAACCAAGTTGGATTCACCTCCAACAAGAAATCGCAATGGGCCGCACTGCTCTTGAGAAGACCGAGGCGGATCTGGTAACTTTACAGTACCAAATCCGACGAGATCCCCAGCCTACGAGAATGAGTTTCTGGGGCTATGGAACCAATATGAGTCGACAAGAGACCAGTTTCTGGCTGCCCCAGTTACCAGCGAGTCCAACGTTCTCATCTCATATAGAGAATTAGTAGACCTGATTGCTCATTGTGCTGATCGTAAGTTGGGACCCAGCCTTCTGTTGCATTGCAGCCGCGCCATCATTGCTGACAGTAGTCCTTTCAGTGTACCCTGAGCACACTGCCGGGTTCGCCGATGGCTTGAAGGAGACGCTCACGCAACATCACGCTGTGCTCGAGTCCAATTTGCGAGAGAAGATCGTGACTAGTCTGGTCCTTCTCAGGAGGAAAGACGTAGTCGACTCAGGTTACCTCCTCACCACCCTTCTTCCGATCCTCGTCTCGACGCCCTCCAAATCTCTCCGCCACCTGCTTTTCACCAAGATCCTTAGCGACCTGCGAAATTCCAACACCAAGTCCATCAACCACAAGCTGAATCGCACAGTACAAAATGCGCTATTCACTCTTGTCACGAGCGACCGAACATCCTCAAAAGGTCTTTGGGCGGTCAAGTTGACACGCGAAATGTGGCGCCGTCAGCTGTGGACCGACGCCAAACCGGTTGCCATCATGAAGGAAGCTTGCTTGTCCAATAACGAGAAGGTCATGGTTGGTGGTGTTCGGTTCTTCCTAGGCAGCGACCAGGAGCGTGAAGAGTTCGAGGACGAAAGCAGTGACGAGGAGACACCCGACATCAAGCAGGTGAAGCACCAAATTGGTATTAACAAAAAGTCGAAGAAGAAGAAGAAGGCCCTGGACAAAGCAGTAGACAAGGTGAAGAGGGCCCAAAAGAAGAAGAACGCACCCAGTCCTCTCAACTTCTCGGCATTGCATCTTCTGCACGACCCTCAGGGTTTTTCAGAGGCGCTCTTTTCTAAACATCTCCATGGGAAATCGAAATTGGCTCTGGAGTCGAAGCTGCAGGTCCTCCAGCTCATCACGAGACTGGTTGGTCTGCATCAGCTGACTCTCCTCTCCCTGTACTCCTGGTTCACAAAGCACCTTACTCCTAGACAGCAAAGTGTCACGACATTTTTGGCCTGCCTTGCGCAAGCTACGCATGAACTCGTGCCTCCTGATGTGTTGGAGGTTCTGATACAGAAGATTGCAAATGAGTTCGTAAGCGAAGCATCTGCAGCTGAAGTAGCCTCGGCTGGTCTTAACGCAATCCGAGAGATTTGTGCGAGACAGCCACTGGCTATGACGGACACTTTATTGCAGGATCTTGTTCAGTACATAAAGTCTAAGGACAAGGGAGTCCAAATGGCTGCACGAGGCTTGCGATCCCTGTATCGTGAGCAAGCGGCTGAAATGCTACAGAAGAAGGATCGCGGCAAGCAGGCAACTATGAACCTCAAAAGCGGCGAGCAACGGCAGAAGAAATTCGGTGAACAAGAGGCCGGCGGTATCGAGGGACTCGAGCTACTCGCAAAGTGGAAGGAAGATGAGCGCAAGAGGAAGCGAGCTGAGAAGGGCTTGCCAGAGGGTGGTGATGACAATGACGAGGAGGAGGAAGAAGAGGATGATGGCTGGGAGGTCGCCTCCAATGAAAGCAGTGACTCTGGTGAATGGATTAGAGTTAGTGATTCCGAGGATGAGGAGGAACCAGCCCCCAAGAAGCAAAAGCGCGACTCCGAGGATCCCGAAGATGAAGGAGATGCTGCTCAAGAGCTCGAGGAGCTGTCGAAGCTGGCAACTACTCATATTTTAACGCCTGCGGATCTGGCCAAACTACGTGAGCTGCGCATGGAAGCTAGCATCGACAAGGCCATGGGCCACAAGAAGCGCAAGGGAGACCAGCAATCGCGGCACTTCGACGAAGGCTTGACGGCAGAGCAGATCGAAGCCCCCGCCAGGTTACGCAAGGACACGAAGGAGGAGCGCATAGCCAAGGCTAAGGAAGGAAAGGGTGAACGATCCGAGCATAAGTCGACCCAGGCCATCCGAAAGTCCAAGAAGGACGCCGAGGGCAAATCCACCACCAACCAGGAGAAGGCCCGCAAGAAGAACTTCCTGATGACCTTGGGCAAAGCCAAGTCGAAACAGAAGCGAAGTCTCGTTGACACTAGAAATGCGCTCAAGAACCATATCTCGAGGAGCAAATCCGGTGGCAGAAGACGGAACGGTGTGGCAAAATAAACGTAGCGCTGGGTGTCTGTCTCAAGCTCATCAATATACCGTAAAGTCTTCGTTTGCAGAACATCATTTTCTCTTTTTAACCGGCGCTGATGATCCGGCATC
Organism: Apiospora phragmitis; assembly: GCF_038363925.1. NCBI lineage: Eukaryota > Fungi > Ascomycota > Sordariomycetes > Amphisphaeriales > Apiosporaceae > Apiospora > Apiospora phragmitis. Next base: position 2,425,082 of record NW_027117400.1, on the reverse strand, counting down.
AATATCTCGTTCGACTCGTTCGACTCCTGCCCCTTTTGGTCCACCTCTAGTCTATTGTGCCTGACGTTCCCGACCGCATTGCAGCTAGCAACGTGTCGCAAAATTATTGATCTCACGAGATCTACTGACTTGTCACACAGGTTACTCGCCATATTTATTATTCAAGATCGAGTATACAATGACTATTCTTAGTAGTATCCCTACTTCATTTACCACTTAAATGTATTCCGTCTCTGATTTCTCGTTCTCAAAAGCAAACAGCCGGATATCTTAGCCACTAATCTCACTCATCCCAAAGCGAACCCCCAAAAGCCAAGCCAGCAGTGGTGTATCTATAGGTCGGCACGTTCCAGGCGGAGGTAACACTGCGTCGGCTCTCTTGTGAACTTCTGTACGGCATCGTAGCTGTTCAGCTCCGCCGGCGTCTTCAGCAGCTTGAAGTGCCAAAGGAACAGGGTGAACTGGAGCTTCAGCGTTTGCAGAGCCAGCTACTTACCGAAACAACCTCGCAGCCCAGCCCCGAAGGCCAAGTTCGGCCCCGCCATGGGGTCGAATCTCTCGGTGCCCGTTTCAGGGTCCGTTTTGAGCCAGCGCTCGGACTTGAAGGCCCCGATGTCCGCATCGTCCCACAGACCGGTGAGAGACTTACCACCGTCCGGGCGGGCCCCGGGACTGCGCACCATGGCGTTCTCGTCGCCGCTCTTGTCCTCGATCCGCATATTGGGCTCCAGGTACCCCGGTCCGTTGGCCATCAGCAGCACGTCGGTCCCCTTCGGGATACGCCGCCCCAGCACCGTCGTGTCCTGCATCGCCTTGCGCGCGACGAAGGCGGCGGTGTTGGCGTGGCGCGTGGCCTCCTCGACCACGGCGTCGAGATACGGCACGTGCGCCTTGCTGAGCTCCGGGTACGTCGGCGACCGCCGCTGCGACGCGGCGTCCGGCAACGCTTTCCTCAGGGCGGTCCGCAGGGTCTCCTGCACCGCGGGGTGGTCGGTTAGGTACTTGGCGCCCCACGCTGTAGCCGTGGCCGTCGTGTCGTGGCCCACCATCGTGAAACCGAAGAACTCGTCGGCGATGGCGCGCTTGAAGTAGTCGGGCCGTCGGCCTCCCTTCTCGGCGACCTCGCGCTCGCGCAGGAGGACGGAGTGGAGAGCGCTGGTTGGTTTCAACGATTATTGTGGCAATCGGTAGGGTCATCACAGATACTGTTACTTTATATGAACTGATCCCAAGCCTGATTATGCAATAGTTCCTATTTGCTGTCTGGCCGACCGCAAGCACACTTTAATTGGGTGCTACTCATATGTCGTACATGCCCTCGTGCTTATATCAACTCTAAGTAGTACAAGATCTGTCGAATAGGAGCAAGCATAGAGTTCGCAAACACTTGCCAAACACAGCAATGCATATCGGGCTAACCCAATAATGTCGGTCAAGCACGATTCCATGATCAGAAGTAGTCATTTGGGCCTGATTCAACTTGCGCTGTATTACGAACTGCTGTTTTATAAATCGGGCCTCCCCTATACATTCCACCCTCCCCCTGAAACGTAGGCCATTTATTCCAAGCCCTGTCCTCCCAAGCAACCATCACCAACCGCTTAACCCTTTTCTCACTGCTGGTCCGAATAGGTGGAAGCAGATGATGAAGTACTCCGTCGTTCTGGGACTGACACACCCTGACGCCACTCGATATCTTCTCGCGCCTGTTGAAACTCCCCGAGGCTCTTATACAGCCAGTTCTGGACCTGCATAGACGGGCGGCGGCCGAACTTGACTCGACATCGCTCCAAGATTTGCGTCGAAGTGAGGTTGGGAGCCCTGGCGTGGAGAATGCGAATGAAGTCAATGAAGCGATTGTATTGTTAAGAGAACACCATGATTACCACCAGGGATTTCTGTTTCTCTTTGTGAGACACAAAGACAGGTGTTTCTTGGTACACCTGTTGGGCTTTTCGTGATCTATCTTAGCAGACAGACTCTGGGCAAGTGTTAGTCGAGCTGATTACACGGATTGTTCACAGCAATGTAGCACAAGAATGATGGGTGGTAGCAATGGCGTATATACTTATGCTCTAGTGAGCAGAAGTAGCTCATCACAAGTCAAGGAAAATTGGTTTTGGCTTCTTTGGGCTCTGGGGGAGAATCCCTTAGAATGGAGGCATTGTCATTGATTGAGGACAAAGACAAGTCACAACTTGTATTCAATTGTAGGTATCTAAATATTCGATTATGAGATAAAGGCCGGGGCATTTTGCTCATTATCGATAGTGCCTATGTAGGTATTTATCTAGCATTACTGAATGTTGGGTCTGTTGTTTCTCAAGTCGAAGATTTTCTTTCACCAACCTCACACTTACACTACATGTCTAGGCATGTTTGGTCCTACGACATGAGCCCGATTCGATATCTCTACCCTAGGTTCCCCTGTGCCACAACTTACCTAGAATACCATGGCTCTTCTCTGCTTTCTTCTCTGCCTCCTTGTGAGCACGGCTTATAGCTTCTCTGCAATTCAGACACGTGCTGCACGTATTTCCATTCCTGTCCACGAACCATGCAATCTTCAGGTTTCTCCGGCACACAGGGCATAGCTTCATTGGCGTGCTGTCTGAAGACATCTTTGCTATTGTTATCCTAAACCTTGAATGTTTTGATGCTGGACCAGACCTTACTTAGCCAATGTGTTGGAGACTCGGACACAAACATTCTAGGCTCAACTAAGGTCTATTTTGAGCTACACAGCTACAAAGGCTCATGGTTCCTAAAAGACATGGCACTGTCAAGCTATTCTTTGGCTCACAAGTTCGTTGTAGGTCCGAGTTCATTGGTATTCTTCTTTGTGCATTGTGTTAATACTCCAAGCCATTGTTCCGTGGCTTCAGGATGACAGCAATGGCAGGTTGACGGCTGGAGTCGATACCTTTACTGTCTTCCATTTTGGCCATTCGGGAACATTATCATTCAAAGGACTCAGGGCTCGGCAGCGCAGTCTTGTTTGATACAAAAAATGGTATGAAAGTCTAGTAAGTGCTCTTTCAAGTCCTACATCGATTCCTTTGACAGGCATGCATACCGCTGTCAAATATAATGACTAGTTCAAATGAAGGGCCTTACTGTGGGTCGAGCTGAGGAAGCGTATGCTGGTAGCGTGCCACCATCTTCCCCCATCGTGAGATCCGAAACCCAGGCACTTTGTGACCAACAGTGCCTACAAGCAACTGGCAACATAACATGTATGCTGCCTTTGGCTCACCAGGAACACAAGAGAATACAGGTCTACAGGTGATGGAGAATCGTATCAATGGTCTTCCTGATGTAGTAAGCCAGAGGCTTCTTAGGGAGGCGAATGCATGGAGGATCAATCGCCATGAATATGGAGTTTTGGCTCACGATGAAGCAGCAACCAGCTTTATTCTTACGACGATGGGTTGCGGCTTCCACTTCCAACATATTAATAGTAACAGAATCCACGGAGAGGCAGGAAGTATCGGGCTAAGTCGACCGACCATTTACTGTGCCCCTTGCTCGGTTGACTAGGCCGTCACGATAGGTGCCTAAGCGAAGACTAGGATAGCTGGGTGGATCCAGCTGAATGGCTATATTAATCACACCACTCGTGGCAAACCCCAGCTTTGGATTTCCAGCATTGCTATCGTTATCGCTATCGCTTCATCATGATATCAATTCCACTGTTGACCGCATGCTGCCTCGGCTTCGCGCAAGCCAGCGAGGTGGCGGGCCTCGTTTCGCTCCCCGTTGTCCGGCAGTACGACGACCCCAGCCAAGGAGTGAGCCGACGCGACACAGTCCCATGGGAACTGGGCAACGCCTACATCAGATATGGGCAATTCACAGTCAACGTCTCCATGGGCAATCCGCCGCAGGATTTGGTCCTTAAGGTCGATTCAGCCAGCGCCGAGACGTGGGCTTTCGCTCCCGCGCATGTGCTCCCTGGAGTTCGTGCGTGGGCGGAGAGTGTAAGAGACATATGTTGGATACCAACCACATGGCGTACGGGAAGAACTGACTTTGTTCCGTAGTCAAGCCCCTCGACTCGAAGAGTTATGTCAACATATCGTCGTATCCGGAATTCAAAATCAGCTACGTGGACGGCTCCCAAATCAAAGGCCAATACTTCGCCGATGACTTCAAGGTCGGCAACATGGTTTTGAAGAATATCACCATGGCTGTGGCCAAGACGGCGGACGGAATAAGCCGAGGAATCATCGGCGTTGGCTTCCCGTAAGTCCCATACTGGATCTCCTGGATAGCTGGAGGAGACGTGCTGACATAGTGATCAGCGCCGACGCGGGCCCGCACGGCAAAAGCTGGGAGTATCCTACGATCATGGACGAACTCATCCTGCAAGGCAAGATTCAGAGACGTTCGTACAGCTTGTACATGGATGGCGTCGGTACGTTGACTGACCCCTGCCCGCACACATTGCGATACTGACTGTGATTAGATGCGACAAGCGGTAGCCTCCTCTTTGGGGGGTACGATAAGGCCAAGTTCGAAGGAGAGCTGAGCACACTCCCCATCATGCGGAAGTTCACTGATCCGGTCGTCCAATGGGATTACTTGAGCGTGACCAACAAGAGCGGCACATTCAACGCGACGTCGCCACCCGAGTTCCCGACTCATGCCAACCTCGACCTCGGTGCCTCATTTCTTCATATTCCCCAAAAAGCATTCCAAGTCCTCATAGAGTCTATTGGTACCCAATATGACTCCAGGAGTGATCGATACGAGGTTGATTGCGACCTGGGAAAGAAGCACCCAGGATCACTGGACTTCGTCTTTGGGGGTGCAAACGGAACGAAGCCAGTCAACGTCTCGGTCCCTTTCTCGGACCTGGCAGTGACGTACGTCGATGCCAGCACTGGCAAAACTTCGGTGAGGAACGGCAAGCCCTACTGCCGGCTGGGTGTCGGCGTGTGTGAAGACACGAAGTCCGGGAAGTATGGGTTTGGCGACACGTTTCTGCGGTCGGTGTATGTGGTGTACGACCTCGACCACTACGAGATCCGCATGGCGCCCATCAAGCACATGGCGACCGAGTCGTCTCTAATGTCCTTTGGCAACAACACTGAGACTCCGGTCTCCAGCTCCAGTGCGACGCCAAGCCCCACGGGAACGGGCTCGCCTTCAACCGATGGTGGAGTAACGTCGAGCCCGACTGGCGGAAGCGGGGGTGCGACGTTGCTACCAGGGGGAAGTGGTCTGCTCCTTTCGCTTGTGCTGCTGGTATCGGGCTTGTCTGGTCTTGCTTAGGGGGTTCTCCACACCATTGCTGTCGTCGATTTTAGCACAGATACCCAATGTCATCCTTTAACGCTACCCATATAGATTTTGAACACGGACCTATACACAAATATACCTAAATAAGAGACAATTCGTTAATATTCAGCAGGTTTTCTCCTGGCTTTGCCTATGCAATGTGGCGTGACTCAACGACATGAGACGCATATCGATAAGTGCGTGCATATGTACTTGCAATAGATAGGACCATCATCCGGTTCCAGCCTCCCCCTCATTTAGTTCCATCTACTCACTTACATCACGAGTGCTCAGAATCTGCATTAACCTAGCAAGATATCTGTAAACAGGCATGAGCCAATCTCCGCTGCGGATCTGTCTCTTGCTGCTCGCGGCTGTTCACAAGCCTTGATTTGCCGGCGTCAATCCCGAGCCCGCGACTAGGCAGATCGCTCGATCGTCATCGCTTGGTTGGTGGGTGTGGGACTTCCTGGGTTCTTGCCCCACTCCACCTGCAACTAACGATACCACCTACCCCAGCTTTCCCCATACTTCTTCAATAGTGGCATGCCCGCCATCGGTCACACCCTGGATTAAGCGCAAAATGAATAGCACCGCCGAAAGGCACCTCACGGCTCGGGAGTTTTATGTGAGGGGTATATGCCGGCAACAGATTATGGGCATGATGTAGGTTGGACGTTGGGCAGGAGAAACAGGTAATCACCCATGGGACAGACACTATTGGCCGACAGAGAGTAACATTTGTATAAGAGTGTCTCGATCCTAGCACTTGGCAAGACGAGCATCTTATTTTCCTTCTCATCTCCTCAGGACCTTATTTGGATCACTTGTGGAGTCAAGTCAAGTCATCGCAACACGTGCCTGCCAACAAACTGCAGAAGGTCGGTCCTCAGGGTGTCAACACGGCCTGAAGCTCAACCGGAGCAACTCAGCATGGCGCTGATACACCTGTTTTTCTCTCCCTGGGCTCTTGCCCTGTTGCCCTTGTCTCTTGTGCTGTACTATGCAGTTCCCTACTTCACCACATTCGGTCACTTGAGAAGCATACCTGCCCCGTTCCCCGCTGCCTGGAGCAACCTCTGGCTGCTCTACACCTGCCGGAGGGGCAGACGCTACCTGAGTGTTGATGAAATCCACAAGAAACTCGGTCCAGTTGTCCGGATCCAGCCAAACCACGTTAGCATTGCGGATGACGAGGCCATCTCGGTCATTTACGGGCATGGGAACGGCTTCTTGAAATCGTAAGCCTACGCTACGCGGGGACAGCTCAAATGATGTGACATGTTGACGGCAGGCGGCTAACAATTTTCCCAGTTCGTTCTACGATGCATTCGTCTCCATCCGCCGCGGTCTCTTCAACACGCGGAACCGTGCAGAACACTCGCGGAAGAGGAAGATCATATCGCACACGTTTGCCCCCGAAATCAGTCGTGCAATTCGAGCCGTACATCCACCAAAACTTGGAGACGTTCGTCAAGAAGTGGGACGAGATTGCCTCGAAGGCGCCGCAGTCTGACGGCTATGCCCAAGTCGATTGTCTTGAGTGGTTCAAGTAAGCCAGTGGTGCCCTATATCAGTGCTGACAGTCTTGGTCTTGTGGATCAAAATCGTATAATGGGTGCTAATACGAAGGAACACACAGCTATGTAGCGTTTGACACTATCGGTGATCTCGCCTTTGGTGCTCCGTTTGGCATGCTGGAGGCGGGAGCCGACATCGCCGAGGTCCGTATGCAACTTGATAAGCCGTCCATCTACGCGCCCGCCGTACAGATCCTGAACCGCCGCGGAGAGGTATCAGCCACCTTGGGTACACTGCCGGAGCTGAAGCCGTATGCCAGCTGGCTCCCGGACCCCTTTTTCACCCAGGGAATGACCGCCGTTGAGAACCTGGCGGGTATCGCCATAGCGCGGGTGAAGAATCGGCTGGAGAACCCGCCCGATGTGCAACGCACCGACTTGCTGGGGCGGCTGCAAGAAGCCCGGGACGAGAAGGGGGAGCCCCTGGGCTTCGAAGAGCTCACGGCTGAGGCGCTGACGCAGCTGATCGCCGGCAGCGACACCACCAGCAATTCGTCCTGCGCCCTGCTCTACCACGTGGCCCGGACCCCGGGCGTGCTGCCGAAGCTGCAGGCGGAGCTAGATGCGGCCATCCCCGAGGGCACCGCCGCCCCCACGTTCGACGCGGTCAAGAACCTGCCATACCTCGAGGCCGTCATCAACGAGACGCTGCGCCACCACTCGACCTCGGGCATCGGCCTACCGCGCGAGGTGCCCCCCGGCTCCCCCGGATCCCCGGGCGTGGACCTGTGCGGCCACCACTTCCAGCCCGGCACCGTCCTCAGCGTGCCGACGTACACGATCCACCACTCGCGCGAGATCTGGGGCCCCGACGCCGACGAGTTCCGCCCGGAGCGCTGGCTCGAGGCCAACGGCGGCGGCATCACACCGCGCCAGCGCAACGCCTTCATCCCCTTCAGCCACGGCCCGCGCGCCTGCGTGGGCCGCAACGTCGCCGAGATGGAGATGAAGATGATCTGCGCGACGTGGGCGCGGCGGTACGACGTCGTCCTGCGGCAGGGGGTCATGGAGACGCGGGAGGGGTTCCTGAGGAAGCCATTGGGCTTGGAGATTGGGCTCAAGAAGAGGGCTTCTTCTTGAAGAAAAAGGGCTGGGGAAATTCTACTACTACTACTATCGACATGTATGTATGTACCCTCTAATCGCTTGAGGTTTGCTTTTGGGAAGTCTATAGACTTCGTCAATTTTCAAGACAGCATTCTTTTTCAACACCATACATATCAACATGCACGTCATCCAAACTTCGGGTATTCTGTCTAAGGCAGCTGCTGCTCTGTTTAATGTTGCTAGCCATGTACGAGCAGATAGACGCGCAGATTGTGTTTTGTATAACATATAATGATGCAAGCCAAGGGGTAAGCCCATGACATAATCCCAATATCAACCCACCGACCTGACTCGTTTCTGTATATATCAGCTACCTGCCTGGCCCCTTTCTATGCCATCCCCGTCCAATATATATTTACCGGTGTATATATGTGCGACCACCAGCTCGATCGACCCCCCAAAACTCCCGATACTCCTAGGCTGTCATCATTATTATATTTATAAGTCTTAAATAACTAACTTCATACTCACTTCCATCAACCAAAGATCCTCCCAAACAATGGACAGATAAGCCTTTCTAAGTACTGAGCTAGATCGTGTACCGGAAGTACGAAGCGCCATCGCCCTTCTCGCGCTCCAGCAGCCGCTCCTCGGTCGTGTACTCCGAGGGCGCCTTGTGCTCGCGGTCGCGGCGCACGTTCTCGCGGCGGAGGTAGAGGGTCATGAAGACGCAGAGGACCAGCGACATGGTCTCGGTGGCGATGAGGGTGTCGTGGCCGGGGTAGTACATGGGCTTGTCCTTGGCGCGGTAGAGGAAGCCGGCGATGACGCCGCCCAGGTTGCCGAAACCGACGTGCATGGCTGAAAAGAGATGATAGTAAGTAGGTGTTAGCAAGTGTTGTTATATCGATCGGTGCAGAGGGTTATAAGAATGAATAGGGGTATGTATGTATGTATGTGCTTACCGATGCCAACACCCCGCTTTGTCGAGCCGCCAATGTTGTTGCCGTTCCAGGCGACGCCCTGGGGCACGTTGGGGTAGATGCCCATGGCGGTGAAGAAGGTGCCGGCGTACTTAAGGGCGTTGTTGGCCGAGGCGATCTGCAGGATGAAGCCGAAGATGGCGACGCAGTTGAAGAAGATCATGTAGATGCCGCGCTGGCCGTGGCGGTCCGCCAGGTAGCCCCCGCCGATGCAGCAGATGCACGCCGCGATGTAGGGCGGCACCGTCATCAGCTGCGCCGTCTTGTCGTTGGTGAAGCCCAGGCTGGAGATGATGGTGGGCAGGAAGAGCGAGAAGGAGTACAGCGGCGTGTAGATGCCGATGGTGATGAACATGTGCACCCATATCTTCCAGTCCTGGACCGCGTCCCAGAAGTACCGTAGGTGGAACTCATCCGCCAGGATGAACGATCCTCCTCGAGGCGCCGCATCACCTCCGTCTTTTCCGTGGCAGTCAGGAACTTGGCCGTGTCCGGATAGTCGTTCATGATGAAGAAAGCGGCAATGGCTTCACCAGAGGTCGCCGCCACGTTAGCAGAGCACTCAGGGGCTAACAAGATCGACCAGACTATTGATGGTGCAACTTACCCACGATGGAGGTGATGATTCCCTCGATGATGAAAATCCACGCCCATCCACCGAGATTCGCCCGGCCGTCCAGTTCCACAATACCGCGTGCCAACAGGCCGCCGAACGCACCAGCCGCAGTGGCAGCGGAGAAGAAGATGGCCATTCGGAGGCCGCACTCATGACGCCTGTACCACAGCGTGATACTATAGAGAGACACACACAGACACATATTAGAATGAACCGGACACGCTGAAAGGGGGGAGGGAAAAGGTTCGTCTATATACTTACTAGTAGGTGATACCCGGAAACAAACCACCCTCAGCGATGCCCAGAGCCATGCGGCAAGCGAGGAGGCCGGCGTAGTTGTGGACGAGGCCCATGAGGGTGCAGCAGACGGCCCAGGCGACCATGATGGCCGGGATCCAGACCGAGGGGCGGAAGCGCTTCATGGCGAGGTTGGAGGGGATCTCGGCGGCGACGTACCAGGGGAAGAAGACGCTGAGGGCGATGTTGTAGTCGAGGCCCTTGGGGTCCATGCCCAGGACTTCTCGAGCCCCGCGAGGCGCGCGTTGCCGATGTTGGTGCGGTCCAGGAAGCTCAGCAGGTAGAGCAGCGCCAGGAAGGGGATCAGGGCCCAGTCGATCTTGCGGATCAGCCGCTTGGTCGCGCCCGTGTCGAAGGGCGCACCGCTCCCTGCTGCTGCTGCTGTGTTCTCGATCATGCCGACTTCGACCCCTTCTTTCGACTCGCTAGGGGTCTTAGAGCCGCCCGAAAAGTCGACATCATCGTGAACAGTCATCTCGAAGGGGATATTGTTCAAACGAAATGACTGGAGTAGAAGATGGTAGTATATCTGCCCCTTGCGAACTGAAAACTTTGGTGGGGGTGTTTACGGCCTGGACGCTATTTAAGTTGTCTCAGTGAACACGGGAAAGAAGAAGGAAACCCAGCAACAACCGTGTCGTTCCTGGATGTCTTACCTTTGTGTGACAAGAAGCGACTGAATGCTGCAGCCTCTTTATATCTAGTACCAGGGGGCAGCATAGCATATTATCTAGCTCCTGTCGTCGTGGCCCTTCGTCCGAACAAATACTCCGACTCATGCCCCAGGTTTTCTAGAACCGATGAGACCCAGGCAAGTGGCTAGACACCGTAACATAGACCATTGCAGGATACGTACCGAATATTGGCACTTTGGGGTTGCACATTGCACAGCTTCGTGAACCAAAGACATGCATACTGCCAGGTAGGGGGCAGGGGGCAGGGGGGATACCGATAATCAATATGTTGTGTACCCCCTGGTGCCTTGGATCTTGTACTTTCGTAGTCCGGCTTCACTGCATAAATTAGAAAAGGAAGCATACTTCTCCCTTGCGCCATCGCTTCTCATGTCCTACTCCCCCTTAACCCCATGGTTGATCTAATATCGATAATCTGCAGTCCAATCAGCAGCCGCGGAAGCAAGCACCACCTGAAAGATGCAATATTATATGTCGCCCTCGTCTATCTCTTCTTTAACTTGGTGGTCAGCAGTCATCGCTAGCCCATGATCCAGCCGTCTCACTAATCGTGTCTGCGATAATGAGAATCTGGGGGAAAGTTCCACATAGGGAGCGAGCGTTTGACTTTGCGGGGAGGCAAGCTACTGTAGAAAGAAATGCAGCAGTCGGACTGGCGCCCCGAAGAAGGTATAGTTGACAAGGCCCTATCTCATTGGTCTCATGCCGTTGTTGCATGCCAAGGCTCTGGGGTTCAACTGTTCGTACATTTCACCCACGCTAATTGGTGCCAAGCGTCCGCTCACCCCCAATGCCATGGTCTAGAACTCGAGCTCTAAACGAGAAACCTGCCTGGAGGAGCCAGGTCGCTGGGTCAGGAGCACCAGTAGGATTGGCGGGATCGTGAATGAAGACAGCGGATATATTGCTTTAAACAACCAGGCCACTGGGTGTAGATCAAGTGCAGCCTTGGCGGGACTTCTCCATAGTCTCCCCCTTCAGCTCGGGGGCCTCGCGCATCGTAAAGAAGAAGGAGAAGCGACCCGCTCCATCATGGCGTGCAAAGGACGAGCGGAAATTTGTCAGCCGCAGTAAAGTCTGCGCACGCGCATCTATGTATGTAAGCAATGGAGAACACCGGGCTGCAGGCCCGTTGCTTTTGGTTTCTGCAGTGCCGCCCTGGTTTATGCCCCATATTTGCTTTCCCACAACTAAGCTCTTTGCTCAGAGCAGCACTCAAGCCTTGTTGTTGTCTCACTCGAAGAAGCGACGATATTCTCAACTGCCACATAGGAACTGACGGGCTTCTATTTTCGGTCGAATGAATTAAGGCCCCGAATAGTCCGTCAGTCCGCATGAAGGGACCAAGACGACTCTTCACCCAGTCGCCAGTCGTTTTGCTACAAAGTCGAGAGATGATCGTGGCATGCCAAGCGACGCCAAGGTCACTCAACGAACGCCACTCACCTGCCTGAACAGCCCGCCCTTGCCTCCGCTATCTTGGATTTTCCTCGTGTACTTCTGTGCTTGTCCTCTTGGTTCCTCTTGGGAAACGAATCCCCTCGTCCCTCGTGGTCCGTGGAATCAGCAATGTAAGATGTATGTTGCTATCTTCCAAGAGGCCCAGCATCTGGCGTAGTGGCCATTTCTAGAAAACTGACTGGGCAAGCCAGGCCGCATACTGCCGGTCGCCTTGAACAATAAGTCGTTGGCAAGTTTGCAATACTTGGCTTGCTTGGGAGGCGGCTCTCGAGATCTCACACCGGTAGATGGGCGCTGACCAAACTTTATGCCTGCAATGAGGCGTCGTATTGGCCGTCCTGGGCAGACGAGTACCGACCTTGACAGCCTGGCACCGAAGGCTGCCGTAGGAAATAGACTTGGTAATTGGGAGAACTGGTCTCAGCCCCAGAGCATCGATTGAGATACAATGCTTTGGACCTGCGGGGAGAGAATCTGCTGCCTCTGTCGATGTATTTGAAAGGCCTCCAGTCGTCTCAAGCTGCAAGGACACCTACCCGGGTCAAATCAGCATGCGTTTTACCCGAAAGTAACGTCGGGTGTGTACATGCAATAAATACATATATCCATGTATCATATCATATAAACCACGCTTTACTGTACAGCCTCCAATTTCAGTTTTGCCTACAGATTCGATATATGTGAGCTTATCCGTGGCAATACTCTGTAGGTTCCCGAATGTCGTCGTGCTAATTTGAGAGTCCTCTATTTTTATCCTTTGGTGAAGGATCCAATCCGAATTGACCTAGATCTACAAGCATGTAGGTCGAATATTGCCTTCATCGTCGGCATCGACATTGATAATGACACCGACGATGGAAAACTCTTCACAGGTCGGAACCAGCTGAAACTCCAGGAGCGTTCAGACATCCTCCCTCACAACGAGCTTTCGGCAATAGTACGACGTCATAGTCAAGATGAACATATGATTGGGTAAGCATTCTGCTGTCATCCGAAGTCTGGTCTTCATCTTGACTCTGATTAATCAAACCACTTTCGATCTCACCCTCGACAGACATCGCCCACAATGAGGCTCTGAGGCCCCCCATAATCCATTGCCGTTGCTGCGTTTTGCAAGTGGCCGCGGTCGTGGCGGATCAAAACACCCCCTCCCAATTCTTTGCTTGTTCCATGCGGCAACCCGCCGTCGTACGATGTGAAGTTGAATCATCATATTGCCATGAATGATTGTGGCACGCACGCACATGCGCTGCCGAGGACAGTGTTTCAAGGCTGCAGACTGCAAGGTACGGTTCGGGCGACGTACTGTTAGACAAGCACCCACGAGTCGAAACCAGTATGCAAGTGATAGGTGGGATTTCACCGTCGCTGTCATGAGCCCCAATTAGAAGGAGTGATGCAGAAAGGGGAAAGTCGTCAGAACCCAGTCGGGCGGCTCTGATCGCCAAGTTTCCGTTAACCTAGTGGCCCTCTATTTTTGACTGCCGATCCTTACCTCTGTGCGGCAGTGGGCGACGGTTGCATTTCGATGCAACGCTTTCGAGGCTTTCTTGAGCCGCCTCCGGGGCTGTTGTGGTTGTTGTCGCATCCTGCACCCATTCTCATCACCGAATAGATTGGATAATTGGGTCCTGCAAGTCAGGCAAATACTCACTGTCGCCCAATAACAGACGTCAAGGTGTGGGGGGATGTCGCCTCAGATTGCCAGGAATCCTGAGATCACGAAGGGACGAACGTGTGGGTTTGGACTTCGGCCGTTTGACGTGAACCGAAGTGGTGGGCATGAAAGGTTGTAGGAGCGCCAGTCCCTGCCTCATTACATCGGCAATACCTGTCGCGTTATGCTTGGCGGCGAAGGAGCGCGCCTGCGATTAATTACATCCAAACTCATCATGTTTCATGATCGACGACTTTGCAGGTATGCCCCCACAGCAAATCTGGACTCGGCGCTTGAATGCGACACAACACACAGCGGAATTAATCTACATGCCGTTCGACCCAAGAACCTGAGTGGTGGAATTATCGACGCTGGGATAGTTTCGGTCCACGGCAGCCATCCATACCAGCTTTGGTGACCGACGACCGTGCTGTTTGCGTTATCCCGAGGCGGCATGGGATGGATACTGGGATGGAGACTGTGAGCCTCATATCTTTAGGGGGGGTCATCACTCTCGGCATGTAGTATGTAGTAGGTATAAGAGCATGTTGCCCTCGCAGTCTGTTTGGTTTTTGATCACTAGTAAACACCACACACCACCAAGCTCCAGACCACACTCATTCACTGCTTCAGTCTCTCTTTCAAACTTTTAGTAGTACACCACAATCGCTTCTTAACAAACACCGACACCATGAAGTCCTTCGCTGCCCTCACTCTGCTCGCCTCGGCCGTCTCGGCCCACTACACCTTCCCTGCCCTGGTCTACAACGGCGAGACCACCAAGGACTGGGAGTACGTCCGCAAGACGACCAACTTCCAGTCCAACGGCCCCGTCGAGGACGTCAAGTCCGACGCCATCCGCTGCTACCAGGCCGCGCCAGGCAGCGAGGGCGCCAAGACCATGTCGGTCAAGGCCGGCGACAAGGTCGGCTTCAAGGTCGGCAGCAGCATCGGCCACCCGGGCCCCATGGCCTTCTACATGGCCAAGGCGCCCGACGGCAAGAGCGCCGCCGATTTCGACGGCAGCGGCGACGTCTGGTTCAAGATCTACGAGGACGGCCCCAACTTCGCCCAGAGCGGCCTCACCTGGCCCTCGGACGGCGCCCGCGAGGTCTCGGCCACCATCCCACCCTGCGTCGCCGACGGCAACTACCTGCTCCGCGTCGAGCACATCGCCCTGCACTCGGCCGGCCAGGAGGGCGGCGCCCAGTTCTACCTCAGCTGCGCCCAGATCAAGGTCGAGGGCGGCGGCTCCAGCACCCCTACCGGCGTCTCCTTCCCCGGCGCCTACAGCCCCACCGACCCCGGCATCAAGTTCAACCTCTACTACCCCGTCCCCACCAGCTACAGTAACCCGGGCCCAAAGGTCTTCACTTGCTAAACGCCTTGTTCCGTTGCGGCGACGACGGCAGCCCATGGAGAAGAGCGGCATGGGCGAAGAACAACCGTGCTGGAGCTTTGGTGTGATGCCTCCTTGTAGGATTCCTATACGCAAAGGAAAAGAAGCCAGCACGAGTTACGATTTTATGACTTTTTTGTCTATATTGATATAGCTGTACATACAAATACATATCCATGGAATGGACTCCAAAAACACTACCGTATCTACGTTCGTGAAAGTGTGATGCTAAGCTAGTATTCCTTCTACATTAACAATAAGATTGGGTTTTACTATGACTTATACCGGAAGGAATGAGTGTTATGAGCGACCGAGGACGTCAAGCCGCTTTTGCGGGGTGGCTGTTCAGTCTGGGTTGGTGGCCACAGGATGCAGCAAGGGGCCTGGGGCTCGGGGCAGATAGCACAACGGATGGAGAAGGAACTGAAGATGGGCATGATGATCAAGGTTTTGGCCTTCGTGGGCGGCGATTCGGCATTGATACTGGTAAAGCAGGTTTTTTTTGGTTTCCAATAGTTAGATGATAAACTTAAAAGGTGATCGCGGTAGGCGAAGGGTTATTTATACATTTACAGCTGCGGAGCTGAAGTGACCGGCAGACGAGGATGGTGAAAATGGGATTGGCGATTGTCGCGAAGCGAACCCCGGAAGGCCATCATTGGGACTGCTGGCTGCTATGAAGACCTGACATTCATGAATTATTTGATTACCAAAGTCCTGAAGGATAGTCCAGGTGTTCAGCACCAGCACCGTGTCTTTGAGATTGCGCTGCCCCTTGTAGACGAACTCTTCGGATGGGATCGGGATATTTTATATCTATCGCGTATACCACCTCACCTACACCGTCGGGGCTCTTCGTACACTCGTGGGATGTCACCCTAAGAGCTGCCTCGGAAGTTCAATACGTAAGTCGTATGCCACCACTCAATCGCAGGGAAAGACAACTCAACTCCGTTAAGATCTACAATTAGTCGCTACATTTTATACAATCACACTAGCCCTCGTTAAATGCGCTATTATCCTACAGTGGATTCGCATATTCGCTCCTCAAGGCACTCGCGGAGTCTTTTCCGTAAGAAAGCAGAATAACACTGCGTCTTCTTCAAACTCAGCTCACTGACAATTGTTTTCGCGGTAGTGGGCATGCCAGGTGCTGATATGGGTAAACCTCTTGTTCACCTTGCAACGAGCGTTGCTGGTAATCTTATATGCGTTCCCTTCCAGAGGACATGGGACAAGAGGGTGCCCGGTGTTTGCTATAACGTACACCACCTAAGCATGGCCGTCATTTCTTTCAGCCTCGTCTCAGACATATGCATCCTGTGACTTCCACAACGGGTTGTTTAGGGCCTCAACATGCCGTTAAGGAGGAAGCTAGGCATAGCTTTGACCTTTTCCGTTGGGCTCACGTGAGTGCGAGCCATCTCAGGCGGATACCAGTCGGGATATTAACTGACATGGCACATTTGGGGCTGATAGTGCTTGCGCTGCCGCGGCGGCCCGCCTAGAGTGACGGTCGGCTACATGACAGACCCCGATTGGTCGTACCAGGTCGCCAAACTCTCGATGAGCTGCATTGGCGAGATGACTTGCATCATCCTGATCTGAAGGATTCTGGTCATTCTCAGCCTACCCTTTTCCAATGAAAGTGGATGTTAATTAAAATAGCTGAACCAGGCGAGTGAGTCTCCGGACCGAGGAGGAAATGGCCATGGGAACAGTAATTGTTAGTACTTTGACCAGATATGTGGACTTGCCAATATTTGTCATCTGCGTAGTCTCATTAAGGTTTGGACGTTTAGCCCCTTTTTTCCAGGGGGCAGGTAATATTTTACAGTCCCGCCGCCATTGCGCAACCAAGACCACCCTGCTAGGACCGTTCATACATTGCGTCGTCGTCCTCACGCTGCCGTCTTAGATAATGCGTATTCCAGTACCAATCGAGATTACACTCTGGTTCCTCCGTTCTTCTAGCAGCACTCATGAGCCACTATCCAGGAGAATGCCTTGCGCCCTAAGGGTATCAATCTTCTCTTTTGTCCACTCCTGGCAGCGTCGGAAAGGCTTGGTTTTGTCGATTTTTTGCCCCCCCGTTAGACTGCTTCGCGGGAGGAGGGTTGGCGCGGCAGATAGATTCGACGAGAGCAAGGTCCTCAGCCTTGATCTGTCCCAACAGCGACCTCGACACGAAACTTTGGGACTTGCGAGGGTCCTGGGAAATTGGTCGTGCCTCGAAGTCCATTCCTCTCTGGATGTCACCTGTGACGTGGAACTGAGATCCATCCCCATTCGTTTCGGTTGTCACCCAGATGGCATGATGATTTCGTGGGGCTCCCAGGTACTCGACGAGATAGAAATGATAGTAAGACATATTGGAATAAGAATGTATAGAATGGAAGACAAGGATTTATGTGTTTTTCGTGATACGGGGGACTGTGAGGGTATGGTGTACTGAGATGGTTATAGCAACTAGAGTGTATTCCAGACTGTAGATAAAGAGTGATGACTTGGAATTTGAATACAAAGATGAGGAGATATTCCGTATATATATACTGTAGTCAAGTTACCAATATATCTTTAACAACCAGAAGGAGGGAGGTGTAAGCCAGAGTTGTCTACGGCGGAGTTGGTTCTAATCACGCACTCCTGTCTCAACTCATCCCATCACAAGTTAAACAACATGAGTCCCAGCGGCTATATTAGACCTCACAAGGCCTTGTGGTGCCTGTTCCCCCGGTATTGTTGGTGATCATTCCAGGCTATGCGTTCTCACGATAATCATCAAGAAGGCGGTGCCGCCGCCCGTTGGCGGAGTTCGTGAGTTTTGGAATGGCCCCCACATAGAATTACAGCACCACTTCGGCGCTTAGTAGCGCCAACATCCTAAGATTCCAAGCAAACAACACTGCACCTCAACTTTCCCAGTAACTCACGGACAACAGGAACCTTCCCAATTCTCAGCAACAAGTTGCCACTTAAGGTGAATTACATGATGCCCGACACAGACACAGACACAGACACAGACACAGCGCCATACGAGATCCTATTCGAGGACCAATCTCATGGCTATCCCAATCCTCTACCGACCCCCAATGATCTCGATGGGTCTGAAGTCTTGCTCAATGACTTAGACTTTCCCAGCAGCACCCGCCTCGCAAGGTTTCAAGAGAAGTATGTCATGAAGTTTGGCTTTCGTGTCGACCCTATCGAGGCTCATAACATGCTATACGTGACAAAGTCTACCACCGTACCAATCCCCAAGGTCTACGCCATCTACCAACGGCCAGAGGGGCAATATGTCATCACATATATCCTTATGCAACATGTGCCAGGCGAGACGCTCATGACTCTATGGGGTAGCCTAGACCAGGCTCGCAAGACCGCCATCGCCAGGACCCTTCGGGCCTACTTCGACCAACTCCGGCAACTACCGCACCCGGGCTACGTCGGCAACATCATGGGCGGACCGCCGCTCGATGATATGTTCTCAGCCACTGTGGGGGCCAGCGAAGTCGTCAAGACATCGTTTGCAACCGAGGACGAATTCATTGACGCCATCGTCCGGACATACTCCTTCGAAACAGGCGAGCGGATGGCCCACAAGCTCCGGTATTACCAACACGTCCTCCCCACTCACCTCCGCGGCAACGGCGCCCCCGTCTTCACCCACAACGATTTCCAGCGGAAGAACATCATGGTGCAGCCCGACGGAACCGACGGGACGCTAGTCATTATCGATTGGGAGTTCGCGTCGTGGTGTCCGACTTACTGGGAGTATGCGACGGCTACGTGGGCCAACGCCGGCTGATATGAGGATGGGCACGATTACGTGCGCATCACCTTGAACGAATAGCCAAACCAGTCCCTTTGGCTATCAAGCATGAAGCACGAGATGTGGGGTTGAAATGACGGGCAATATTGATGGTGTAGGTAGTCCGCTGTTTCTAGTCATTGATCAATCACCCAAGTGAGTAACTGTTCACGCCACGCTCAACAGCAACCCTTACTCCTGAAAACCTGCCGTGTTGCGGTTGAGAGAAGACCGTCAACATCGGCTGGCCGCCGGCCGCATCAGCTTCATGGCAAAAGGTCACCAGGCCAGTCGCATTACCGCCACGAACCAAGTCCAAACAACTTGATATGCACTCCTTGTCTTTGGCATGCCCGAGGTTTGAGCTTGGGTCTTGCTGGGTGAAGGTATTTCCTATTGTGTGGCAATGGCGTCTGTCCGACCTTGCGATGTTGTAGAGTAGTCTGTCAGAGTTCCTTGAGAACAACAAGCCGCCAAAAAAGACGATGCATACATATCTACCCTAAGTCATGGCTTCTCAAGATAACCCGGACGGGGTTCCTAGTATTCAGCAGGATATGGCCGTACGTAGCAGAATTTTCTCGTAATAGACTTTATACCAGAGCGTAAGATGGACACGTAGCACAGTCATTTTCGCTGCTATCAATTAGGGGGTATATAGATATGGTAACGTAATTAATCATACCCTTGCCTGTTACTTGCCAACTTCGTTTACAACTTCCCAATTTTCACGATTCCGCCAAAAAGAGCCCAAGATATTAAATCCTCACATGCCTCTCATGAAGCCGCGCTTCCTTATCGGCGGGTTGTCCCCCTCCTTCTTGGAGTACTCCCTTGCGCCGTCGAAGGTCTGGACCACGTACCGGTCCTTGTTGCGCTCGGCGCTGCGCTGCGCCCCCTCCATCTTCCAGCGCATGAAGTAGCAGCAGAGCGGGAACAGGGTGATGTTGACGGCCACCCAGGTGAAGAGGACGCCGAAGTTGAGACCGATGCGCGGGTGCAGGTCGAACAGGATCTGGCGCGAGGCCTCGACGATGTTGTGCAGCGGCCAGGCGTAGCCCCAGCGGAAGAAGCGCGGCGCCAGGTCGATCGAGTAGAAGGCCGTCGACACGTTGGTGATGACCCAGAAGATGAGCCAGAGCGCCGTCCAGGGCTGGCCCAGGATCATCGCCACGTTCTCGCACGACGTGCCCAGCGCGATCATCCCGACGAAGTTCAGCATCCAGTACACCACGAACGAGCCCCGCCCGTACGCCGTCGCGTTGACGGCCACCTCCACGGGCGACGCCGGCGGGTTCGAGAATGGGATCTGGAATGCGAGAGACACAACCGAGTAGGCCAGCGAAACGAATATGTACGACGTGATGGACGCGAACAACCGCCAGATGATAAATTGCCAGAAGTGCAGCGGAGGATGGCCCTGTGGCGTAATATATTTCTAGGCAGCGCCGAGCGTGTCAGCTAAGCTTGCTACCACTTGGACCGGGGTGGTATAGTACGGGTAATGTGTTTCTATGGAATAAATAGACGACTTACCGTGTGGATAGGGAGGAAGAACGCAAAGGAGAAGAAGGCAACGATGATGAGATAGATCAAGCCTATGGACACGCCTGGCGTAGCCGCCGCAGGCTGGAACGGCCGCAGATCGATCTGGAGGAAGGAGACGGCAGGGTTGACGGCCGCCGGGACTGCCGCCATCATGGCCGAGGTGATGGAGGTGTTAGTCGCGATCCGTTGGGCCCATGCAGGACCGAATTGGGCCATGAACTGCCGCTCCAGCTGGTCGAACTGGGGCAGCACGTACTCGAAGACGGTGTTCTGGTCCCGGGCCGAGACGAAGATGGTCTGGACGGCGCCCGTGGGATCGTAGGACTCGTTGCCGGCGCGGAGCGACGACTGGAGCAGGGACGAGGCGTTGGCGTGCACGACGATGGCGGCCCAGAAGTGGAAGTCGTAGACGGCGCGGCGGACCTGCATGGGATCGTAGTCGTACGCCGAGGCCGCGATGATCTCGTAGCCCAGGGATGGCCGCCCCGGGGTATTTGCCAGCTCCTGGGCTATCGCCGTTAATGTGGGCCCCACGAAGGGGTCGATATCGGTGTACGGTGCCGTCTGGCCGTCAAAGTCGACGATGGCCACTTTCAGATTCTTCATGTTCTCTTCCGCCTTGAATAGGACGGCCCAGTACAGAGACAATATCGAGATGACGAAAACGACAAGAATCAGCACTGGTGCGTGTGAGCGCGTGCGCGCGTTAGCAGAACTTCGGGTTTGACAATAACGAGCTTGGGAGGGAATTCTTCTTCTCCTTCGTTTTGGGCACACTCTGCAGTGATGCGACCAACCCACCTGTCTTAAGCCACATCTGGATAACATGGGCGCGGACCTTGCTCATGCTGCGGTCCCAAAAGCCCACCGAGTGATGGAGCTGGTTCAAGTGCCGCTGGTTGGGGCCCCGGCCATGCTCTCGGCCCTGGTGCCGACCGTGGGGCTTGTTATGAAGCCTGCCATGGTGGTGGTGGCCGTATCCCCGGCCGGCCTCCCTGCCGGAATCGATCACGTATGTGGTCTCGGATGAGACCGGACTGGACAGATCGCTGTCGGGCTTCGTCATGGTGCCTCTTCTTCTTCTTCTTTAGGGAGGGTGAGACACGTGCGGCTGGCTACCAGTAGGCTCGAAAGTATCCGAGGAACGTCTCTGCTGTAGACGACTCTGTGTGTAATCTTGGAAGAGACAAGCCAAGAGCAGATTGTCTATCGTGTGGCCAACTGCCGCTTTATGGAAGACGTTGGCTGTGTCTGTCGTCGTGGACACCGGAACAGCAACGGCACAGCACGAATCAGTTCGGCTTGAACTATAAAGCCGCAACTTTCTGTATAGGCTTTCGGATTCTTCACAGAGCGAAGATGGACATGTCCTGTTTCCTCTATGATCGCCATCAATAGCATGCTAGAATGGTGATGTCACCCCCTTGCAGAAACAACCATCCCATCATCGCCAGATTCGCCGGAACAAGGTGCCTATTTCTATTCCACATCTACAGTAGAATAAACACAATATCTATTGATTCAAACAGGGAGAATATCTCGGTTGTTCTTGCCGCAAACATGTCGTCTGCACATGATTCGGCTCTAGACGAGCCAACACCAGACCGCAAGTGGTTGGTTTCGAAAAGAAAAGGTCTACAAATAGGTTGGCTCATGCCGGCTTCGTGCCCCATCTGCCACAAAGACAGACACTCGAACCAATCACGCCGCCGAATGCTGTGATTCCTCATCTCATGTGCCCGTTTGAGCTGAAACTATATATATATATATCATGTACTAGGTTAACCTTAACCATGCGACGCTTATTCGTCTCCTATCGATTGGCTTTGTATTGCTTAGTGTGCCCTGCCTATATCAGCAACCTTCGTCTGCGCGTACGCTGCGGCAGTCAAGTCATCCCCTTGCCTATTGCCGGTGCGGCCAGCGGCCTTTTGGACGGACCCGAAGGGTGCTAATCCAACGAGAGGCTTCGAGCCGGGGCATAGCATGAATACATAGGATCGACATTATAACATGGAATGACAGCACTAGTTATGGCAGTTATCAAGCAAATAGCATATGTACTGCTGTAGTCGGCGGACCGACAACGATTGGGAGACTCATATTAGGATGCCTAACTTGTCCAGGTGCTTTTTTACTACATAATGTGGTTTCATTTTCAAGGCCGAGTGGCGTGTGGCCGGCTAGTCTAATGCGCAGTCCTATAAGCTGCATCCCAGTATTCCCTTCCAATCTCCAAAGACAATGATTGATATGCAAAGCTATATCCAATCTCCAGAGAACGCTATGAACGCCGATTCATATGTCACAGTCCCAAGTGAGAACCACCCATATCCATGGATGAAAGCATGTGGCATGTAGCCCCTCCGCTTTCCACGGGACCAAATAATGAAAACGCCTTTCCCCCATTCGTCAAATAAGATTAAAAAAAGGTGAATAGAAAAACCAATTACAATCCAACGGTGAGACGTTCTAACCGTTCCATCGTGGCTTCCATGCTGGCACTCATTCGCTGCACTCGCTTTAGTGCCCTGGCTGAAATGGCGTCAATAGCCTCTGCAGCGTCTACGAGTTCGAAACGAACAAAAGCTTTTTCAGTTTGGATGCCACCGAACAGGTTGATGTCGTGCGAGTCATCTTTGGGTTCCGAAACAGCCGGTGCAGCGTCGTCGTCGAAAATGTCCGCATCAAGATCGGCAATGACAGTCTCTGTGCTGGTGGCCTGAGTGGCCGGTACCTCGGACAACTCCGGCTTGGTAGATTCAAGCAAAGCGGGTGCCTCGATGGCAGACACCTCGACCTTGCTCTTCTCGGACTCGAACTCAGCATCGCCAGTCTTTCCGGCCAACATAGCAGCGTTGAACTCGGGAAGCTCGGGGGTCTCCAGCACACTGAAGACCTGGGGCTGGTAGTTGAAGGCATCGCCGGAGTTCAGGTTCAGCATGGAGAAATCCATAGTCTGCTCAGGGACCATGACCATGCTGACCTGTTGTTGCTGCTGAGCAGAGTAGGGGTTGACATCCTTGGGGACCTGGCGAGTCTCCTCGACGCGCTGCTCAACACGCTGAGGTTGCTGCGGCGCAGCGGCGTTAGGGTTGGTGCTGAGGTGATCCAAGAAACCAGAGAAGGCGTTAGAGGACAACAACATGCGGGTCAGGTCTGACAAGCGTCTGTTCTCCTCCAACAAGGCACGGTTCTGAGAGCGGAGCTCGCCGTTCTCGGTAACCTTGCCGGCAATTTCGGCTTCAAGTTGGGAGATGTATTCTATAGTAAATCTTAGCAAACTGGAATGTAACGAGAAATTGAACATCAGACTTACCCTTTCTCCTGGATCGGAAAGCGCGAGCAGAGACCTTGTTGCGGAGTTGACGCCTCTCCTTGCTGCTGAGCTTCTTGCCTTCCTCGCTGTTCAGGAGTCGTTCGTCTTCATCCATGTCCTCCTCGTCCTTCTTCAGCTTGGGGACATTGAGATGAGGAGAGTTGCCCTGGCCGTCAGCACCGGAGGATTGAGCTCTCATCGAGTTCAACAGCTGAGTAATCTTCTGCTCCACAAGGGGATCGGCGGGTTGAGCACTCTTGGGTCGCTGCTGCTGTTGCTGCTTCACGTTTCGTTGCTGTCGCTGTTGCTGCTGGATGATTTGCTGTTGACGCTGTTGTTGGGCGCGAGCCTTGGCCATAGCAGCAGCCTGCTGGTGCATACCGGGATACATCCTGCCGACATTGCTTGTGACGGTCGCGGGCGAAGCTAGAGGCTGGGCATCGTGACCGGCGATGGCATTGGGGTTGACGGTAGACTCGTTGA
This sequence comes from Apiospora phragmitis, assembly GCF_038363925.1. Lineage (NCBI taxonomy): Eukaryota > Fungi > Ascomycota > Sordariomycetes > Amphisphaeriales > Apiosporaceae > Apiospora > Apiospora phragmitis. Next base: position 2,400,903 of record NW_027117400.1, on the reverse strand, counting down.
AGAAAAACGACGCGTCGCCGGAGGGCTCGAAGTCTATGTCCATCTCAGGGCTACTGAGGGAATTCTGAGACGGGGCCGAGTTGAAGTCGAAGATGTCCTCGGCCGTGTTCATCTGTGTAGACATATACTCCAAATCGTATCCAACATGCGCGCTGCTCTGGTTGACTGCCATGGTAGTTGCCAGAGCACCCGGGACAAACGGCGTCTGCTGCTTGTACTGATCGTACTGGTGGCTAGGGCCAGACATTGTCTGGTTGGCGGGCATTGTTGAGGCGGTTGCTGAGATTGGTGATTGGCGACTGGTGAATTGTTGCTTGGAGGAAGTTCCCGGGGTCAGCGACGGCGAGTTGTAGGCGTTTCCATCGGGAAGACCATCATAGTCAGTGAAATCGAGCAGATCCAAGGGGTCTACGACAGCACTGGGTTGAGAACTCGACGATGGACTCGTCGACGTGGACTGGCTTGACGCCGACATTGTGTCGATGTGTTGTTGGATCGTAATTGAGCGTAGAGGCTCCGGGCCCGACTAACTGATGAAGCGGTTTTAACGATAGAGGGTTGAAGGTGAACTGAGGTTGGTTGCAATCGGTATAGATGGAACGAACGTAGGGAATGGTAATGGTGGTTGGTGGTGGTTTGATGTTTGTTAGAAGTTAATGTCGGAGAGGTGTTTCGTTGTTGGGAAAAAAGAGCGACAGAAACCGGGCACGAGCAGGCGACTGGAACGGGGATTTGGGGGTTATGGATGCCTGGGGAAAAGGGCACTTGCCGTTGAAGGTGGGCAGCACAGGGGCTTGGCACAACTTGGCCCCCCGTTCGGCAGCTCGACAGGGGTCTGCCAGCTAGCTTGGCCCAAGAAAAAGAGCTGACGCGTCCTTCAACACAGATGCCTCCGAGCCCAGCCAATAGGGGGTCCTCGCGCGCCTACGAGACCACAAGTAGACTCGGGATGATGGCACAAAGCTCCTGGGCGCAGTAATCCGCTTCGACCTCTTCTTGCACAAGCCGTCCTGATCTGTGCACAATTGATGCGAGCTGTGCATGTACAATTTGGATTATTCTTCATTATTACATACATCGGGGTTGTTAATGCTGGCCGTCAGCTGCTTATTCCCCCTCCTCTCCGGGCCTTCACGATGACGACGCTGGGTTGTCTTGGCTCTTGCCTATTAGGGCTGCATCATGAAGCCGTACACAGAATCGAGCGACAACAGTCGCGAATCGTCCAACGCCGTGCCCAGCGGTGTGATGCGGATGACGATGGCGAGGACGACGAGGCGACGTATACTCGATGCAAGTTGCAGGCAGCAGGAGCCAATTGGCGCTGGCTGTTTACCCCCAACTGTGTCGAGGCCTCAAAGTGTTTCACCTCGTAAACAAATCTCCCCAACCTCAGGACAGGACGGACAGAACAACCATCGCCGCCTTTGAACCTTGCGCTGCGCTGTTCATCAGTCGAGCGATAAGAGCGCGATATCACAGCCGACTCTAGGCCCGAGCTATTGACCATTAAACGTAGGATACGAACTGGGTAGACCTAATATCGTGTTCCACCCGATTGCAGTTGCACTTGCTGGGTCCCCAGATGTCATACTCGGATATTCCAACCACCAACCATGGCCATCGCATGGTTTGCTTTGGACGAGGAAGAGCCAGCGAGCATATTTCATCAGGCTTGCTGTTGCGTGCAGTGCATAATGCAGCACCACTTTAGTTACCGCTAGTGAAACCCGCTCATGTCTGCTTCGCAAGTACGAGAAGTGAGAAGGATACTGGTGCGGAAGCTGAGCGAGTGCGAGCGCTGCTTTTGCTTATCTCACCCAGCACCGGCTCTGGAATTCTGTCTGCCTGATTCTATATTTCGTTTGTTGATATGGTGCAATTTGGACACGATGGCTCTTACGGCCGGCAATCTGTCCCCTGGCTCGCTTGCGAAAGCGAGATGCAGAAGCGAGCAAGCCGGCTTCAGAGGATTGGATCTGATAGGATAGGACAGCACCACCGTCAGAATGGCTCAGCACTGCCACCACACCAATCTCAGGTGAAATTGCCCGATCCAAGTCCAATGAGGAGTGAGTTGTGCTGTTTGATTTGCCCCGGTCCACTTGGCGGATGGCTGAGCCAACGCCTGGGAACTTTTCTTAATTACAGACTACCACCACCGTAACGGCCTACCAACCGACTTGCTGACTGCCCTGACAGTTGACTGACTGGCGATACCCAGATAGACTTTCTGGTGCCTGCTCCGTGGCATTGGGAGGCAGCCCATCCGCTCAACTCTAAAATTCGGGCCCGACAAGCGCCCCCTTGTATTTCAGTCCTGTCATTGTAGATTACTCCGACCGTCAGATCGGACTGAAGGCATTGAGCAATATATTTGTTGCACAGCCAACTCCTACTCTAGTGCACATAGTAAATCCTCGATGCATTAAATATCGAATCCGTGCGTTGTGAGACATTTCCAACTTCGAAGCGACTCCACCGGCGAGTCGGCTTCTTTGAAACGCCGTGCCCACGCCGATCTCGCCCGGGGCGCTCCGGATGTTCCGGTGGCCCAGTCTTTCCATGTTGAATTTTCTCGCTTTTCCTTGCTCACTCGAAAATTCCAAGAATGTGATATCTGGACAGATCCATATGTGGTCACGGCTCAGCAAGAGGACAGACATCATTCTCGTGGGTTGCAAGTTGCAACATCCCAATTTTGCATTTTTGTCTTTTATTCCCTTAAAGTTGACTTCGGGCACCGGTGGTTCATCCTGGAAGCCAACAAGCTGCAAGCCAGCCATGCAGGCTCTATGCCAGGGGGATCTGCCATCATCCAAATATAGCGGGCGATCGCCCCCACGAGATCGTTTCACTCACATGCACCGTGTTGGCATTTGGCCCGAATTTAATATGAAAACCACAACTGTAGTAAATAAACCGGTGTTGCAAGTTGCAACTGGCAGACTGGTCTAGGGCCAATTCCACAACCCAAGGAGCGGCATGCGGGTGCGGCTTTCAAGGAGTCGAGACCACCACTACCAGAGTGAGGTTTCACCTGCGCCCCAAGTCAGACGTGGCAGGTAACTGCCAAGCTGTCAACTCATTAACCTTCGTAAGGCTGACTTTACGCAACTCCTTACTTTCCAAGCTGCTGTCTCAGCGACAGTCCCGAGCTGTCCGAAACCCTTCTGGCACTATGGCCGACAGCGCCGACTTCACAGCCCTGTGAATATAGACCCTTTGGACCAGGCCCAATTACGGTGCCCGGAGCAGCGGAGATGGGGAAACCAAACATCTAATTTGCAGTTTGGAGGTCGATATGTGATCTATCATCATCTCTCAGCTGAGCAGGGGTCACAGTCTGCCCTGGAGAGGATTCCCATTGAGGCTTGGGGAGCATAGGGGACCCCGATTTCTATATCCCGTAATAATATGGAAGAGATGCACACAGTGTCGTGGACCGTGTTGGCACAGCTACCCTGGAACCTGTTTCCTTTCCCGATATTTCATCATCTGCAAATCTGCCGGAACCCTTTCTTAAGTGCCGGACCACCGTCGATCAGGAAAATTCCGTCATGCCTGCATGTGTGCATGTGGCTGTGTGCATGTGGCAAACACTGTGGCTGCTATCGAGAGTCGAACCAGTGTTCTGTGCTACGTGCTACTCTGAACGGACCAGATCGGCACATCTTTGATCTTTGGACCTTGGAATATCTCGTACTAGTCTGCGATGGGTGTCCTATTTCAGGAATACCGAAGCGGTATCTTGATTCCCATCCAATGTGACGATTGACCCCCAAAGGGCCTCCGAAAAGCCAGGTCAAACTCAAAGGCCAGGTAGCAAATAAAACTTGACATGATGTTTGCTCTCTCCTCCTGGGGCATCCGAATCGGTTCATATGCGTTCAGGTCATAAGATGTGGCACGAATCTCGTTGGTTAACGTGGCACCCGACAACCAAACAACATCTGAATGGCCTTATCTTCAGAAGAAAAAAAAAGAGAAAAAAGGGCAAACCCCCCATTGGCGGTTTCTGTTGACTTTAGAGAAACAAATATATTGGTCCTTCATGAGCATGGCGCATTTATGAGTTCATCGTGGGCAAAAGACTGCTGCCTATGACCCATTTATGCGCCGATGTGCTAGCAAAAGATACCATTGTGGAATACATGCTCATGTAGAAGATTCTAACGAATGCGACTCTCTATGTCTACTTCACGTACCCGAACACTTGCTCGGCGAGATATGAAGTATAATCCAGAGGATAAAATACCCGCCTGTTGTTTGTTTGATACACGTAGCCACCAGTCGAGAGAGAACCCCCTCTCTTCTCCCCCCTCTCTTTCTCTGCCTCTCACCGCTACGACCCACGATCCTCCCGATCCATCGCCGTCGCGTACGCACGCGCAGTTGCCGTACTACGAACTTGCAGAGGTTCTGGCACTATGGTCAAGGTTCGCACGACACACACCGGCCCGTCGGGTAGCCGTACGCAGTAATTATCGCCGTCCCAGACTCGTGCGCAGTCTCCCCTCAGTTGGGGATTGAGGCCAAGAAAGGCGTTGCCGTCGAGACAGTGGTCTTGACTAAGCTGCCAGCAAGAGTCGCCAGCACAGTCGCCAGCGGTCGCCTGAATCCATTGCCCGCAACTCGGGGTGGAAACTGTGCTACCTTGGATCGCACTCGCTGTGGGTATGTATGTGGGAGACATGGTTCTGTTTTTTTTTTTTTTTTTTTTTTTTTTTTTTTTGGATATCGCCTGCTGTGTGGGTTTCGTTGGAGACGCCTTAAGCGATATCAGAATGCTCACGAGAGTCGGTACTTCTTTCTTTGGCTGCGAAATCGATGTATGTATTGATGCTGACCGCCCTACGAGATGTCACTACCTACTAAACCCGCCGAATTGAGAAGTAACAGAGCATATATAGGTTGGTAAATCCTAGATCAGTGATGCACCCTGGAACGTGTGATTACACCTCTCGAGCAACAGCGTAGGATGACGGCCAATTGGCTTTCAAGGGAGCTGATAGCACTACAGGGCGCACTTCGAGAAGTTGACTCGATATGAGAAGTAACGCAGTCAGTCTTGTCGGTTACGATAATAGATGCATAACGCCCAGACACCAATGGTCAGTCAGTTCATCATACATGTGTATAAACACATTGACAAAGACAAATGACAAGTCTGGCCCATGGGTACAAGATTATTCATATACCCGGAAATCAAATCGGCCAACAAATACCATGAGACAGCCAAAACCCCCACAAAGACGGTATTGATGCTGTCTCGTCGTGATTGATACTGACAACGGTCCAATAAGGCGTGTCTTCTTGCATAACACTGGCATCAACGCGAATAAATCCAATCTCGCTAGGCGATGACACCAACCTCGTCTATTCCATGATAATGGGAATACCATACATACCCATATGGTGATCGTTTATGACACGCTAACCGCCTGCTTACGTTGATGAATGTTTCTTGCCAATATATCGAAACCGATGGAGTTCAGAGATTATGGCGGTCGCAACCCATGGGATTCTACTTACTTATTCCAACATATCAAATCACGGCCATGGGTCGGAAACTGCGAGTCCAAAGGCGTCCCTGTCGTTATTCGCATATTCCCCATGCGACTGCTTGTCTGCAACGGTACCACTTTGAGCTTGCTATGTGCCAAGCATGCCATGGCATTAGATCAACAACTTCAACTCCAGCATTGCTCTGCTACTTGCTCTCGAATATCCATTCATCAACCCCTGATTCATCTTTTTGCCCCCAGCAATGTCCTTCGCCGTCCTGCCCGCACTCATACCCGACATCACTCCAGTGTACGATGTCTATTTTGCAGCGTTCAAGGATGAGAAGATATTCGAGTACATCTATCCTGACGGCGTGAATCGCAACGAACATCGACAGTGGATGACCGACCAGTGGGGAATAGACCCCAACGAATACACCTTGAAGTGCGTCGAGCCGGCAACGGGACAAATCGTCGGCATGGCCACCTTTGAAGTCTACTGGAACGCCAATGTCGACACCGAAACCAGCGTGGGCATGAAATGGAAGAGACCCGACGGGGACTTTTCACGGCTCAATGGCTTCGAGAAACAGCGGCTAGAAATCGTCATGGGAGCCCTCTGGAACATGAGAGAGAACATCATTGGCAACCGCAGACACGTCTGTAAGTGCTGTGGCCCCAAGCTTGCTCCTGACCAAACATGTCGATCTGACATCGCTGCGCAGATTGCCTTACTATGGCAGTGCAGCCGGGCTACCAACGAAAGGGCGTAGGAACCTTACTGCTGAATTGGGGCATCGATCTTGCCGACCGACTCGATGTGCCAATTTATCTGGAGTCCACGATAACCGCACGGCATTTCTACAAGCGCTTTGGTTTTGATATTCCCGAGTTCGTCATTCACAAGGCCGAAGTTATTGGGGACGACAGGGATGATATAGTCCCGATTATGGTGAGGATGCCCAAGAACCACGAGGGGTTGTCCGTTGGGGAGTGGCAGGCAATGGTAGATGCGCTCTGATCACCAAGTCAGTAGTGTTGTTCGGAGCTTGAAAGGGTTGAGTCTTATCTTTTAAAAAGGGGGAGGGGACTGCTCCCATCTACCAGGATGGGTGAGAGCAGCCACGATGTGTCTATCCAGAAGTAGAACTTCTAATAGTGAATCAAAAAATTGGGTGTGCAGCAACAACATTAAGTCAATCCACAACACCGGACAAGCACTTAGCTTTGACACCAACTCGAGATGGGTCCCAGTGTTGTTTCATGCCAAGCTGCCGCATCCTGCTCGGATACCATCAAGTCTCAACAGCACATCCCTGTACTCATCATCTAGCCAGCATCATCCCAAACATGATCGAGGGGAGAATCGGGGTCCAGAAAGGTATCGGCACCGCCTGCCACTTCAAAGGAGTTCTCTCTGTTCAATGCATTGCCCACGAAGACTAGTTTTTGATTCCTCTCCTTCGAATATGGAATGTCGCGTGGAGGGCAGTTCCGCATGGCCAAAAGACATCATTAAAAGCCACGCTATCATCTTGATATGAGCCCTTTCGGACACAGACGAGGCAGATTCGTTGCACGTTCAAGTGAATAACAACGAAGGGTTTGGCGTCCATGTTGGCTGTAGGATAGGACCTACCACCCATGGTTAATGCGCCTGACCGAATCACACCGAAGTAACACGCCTGGAGAATAGCAGGACGAGGACCCAGGAAGCTCCTCTCTAGTCTCGAAGAGTGGACGCGGAAGCGAATGCAGACCAGTTCGGGATTAACCGAGGGCTGGCAAGATTTGGGACTGACATGGGATTCGAGGGTACCCAAAGCATACAGGATGGCAGATGGTCAGAACAAGGTGAAACTTCTGTTGTAGCTGCATATTCATCGCTTACACAGGATCTACAGGAGTCTGTGTGATGCTGGCGAATAAACACGAGGGCGGTACATGAAGTTTCGATGTTTCTGACTGTATGTAGCCAAGCCTGTGCTCTCCCTCGCATCCCACCTTGGAAAACGGACCAGGTTTCTACAGTCCTGAGTCTAAAGCACGTCGCATACGTCTTCCCCGGGACATCGAGCAGAGCCATCACCGAGACGATTCGCATTGGTCAGAGTACGACTTCCAGTGGCAAAGCGCCGACGAGCGACTCCAGGCCAGGAGTTCTTACCGATTCGACTCATGGTGCCCGCCCTCACCCGCCCCCGTGGGGGCGTCTGGAATGCCCCATCACCCTTCGGCCGACAGCCGACGTGCTTGAAAATGCCCTGCTTTTCAGCAGGACATGACATGACGAGAACGACGGCCAGCGTAGAAGGCGAATTCTGGACGACTGTGGAGCGCAAGACTTGAACCAAGTGTGTACTTAGGGTTAAGTTCCGAAACACGTTCCCAGTAGCCTGCCTTGTGGTTGCCCAGGCCTGCTGGGCTCCCTGCACCCGCGCAACAGATCCTCACGCGGCTAGCACATCAGGCCCGCTGCGACCCCGAGCTGCGACGTGTTGCGCGGAGACTCAAGAACCGACCGTGGGGTCCGTAGACATTCCTTGCGGAAAACGGGAGTCGGAGAACTGTGGGGTAGGCGATTGTGCAAGTTGTATGATGCCATCGTCCCTTTTTCAGGACGGCGGCGAGAGAGCTTTCCTTTGAGTGAAACGAAGCAGAAGCCGCAACCGATCCTGTTCCTATCTCGAGCGAACTCCTCAGCAACGGTCCTGTTTCAGATACTGGCCTAAGAGTCGTTGGTGTCTGTCGATGATATGACGGAGTATGAAGAAGAAGAAGAAGAAGAAGAAGAAGAAGGGGAAGATAAAGTGTAAGACGCGCTCCCAGACGCGTCTAATAATATTAAGAGTACTTGGCGTAGCAACGGCCGCTTAAAGTGGGGGCGCCGTCAGGGTGTTTTAGGCCAGCTACCAGCTGCCACTTGCAGTATCTTTACTTAGCAAACTGTTAGAATATTAAAGCTAACGGCTACCCTGTCTCCACTGCTACTATCAATTGATTACTTCAGCTTCATCACAATTCGATTGTGTGGCCGACTTATGAAACCGCTATTGTTTCTACCGATTAGCCCTTCACCAGCGTATTCGCTTCCAAAGTCCGATCATGGAAGCCAAGTCTGAGACTAAAGGCTCGCTCATTACGTCGATAGAGAGCGTCGGGAGAAAAGTCTTCAACCCCGACAGTGATGATGGCACCCGGTCCGAAGGACAACGCGAGCTTAGCCAGCTCATATCAAGGTAGGCGGTAGCAAGCCAAGTTATTAGAAGGACATTCTTCTGAACGTCCCAAAGAACAGGAACGTCATCTTTGATAGCAGCCTTGAATGCTCTGATCAAGCCCGATCGAGTACCCAGATGGCTGAGATTGCATTTGATGGACCTGTTGACCCTGATGCCCCAGCGGCAAGACGGCGTAAGAGCAACGATAGAATTCGTCTTCGCTTCTCACCCTTCAAGCACTGTGAAGACTTCTGAAGCGGCTGCGCCCCAGAAGCAGGGAGCAAACATTACACTCGAGGCTTTGAAGATGGCAACGGGCCTCCTTGCCGTCCCACCTGCTAGTGTTGAAGCCGTGAAATGGTTCTCTGGCATCGCCCCTCAGCTCCTCGACCTGTTGGACGGCAAAGAAGGCGCCGATCTCGTCAAGGCCTCAGCCTACATCATTGGATATGGCATTCTTGGGCGGAAGCAATTCGGTGCACCAGGTTCTCCTGGGTGGAGGGTGTTCGCCGAACCCATGGTTGCCGTCATCAACCCGTCTCTATCTACTCAAAAACCTGCCTCCGAGACTCTGGTTTTCAGTGCAGGCCCTGATGCAGTGGTGGATCTCCAAAAAGAGACCGCCATGATCCAGCCAGATGAGCTTGCGCTAGCATTACGACGTCTGACGGCCTTGCTTAATGCCCATCCGAACCCCGGTTTGACGGGCAGGCTCCTTGCCCCTTTGCTTCTCCCCTTGTGGACATTATCTTCATGGCCGGAGGCGGACGAAGCATGCTTGGAACAATTTTGCAAGCCCGCCAAGACATTACTTCAGATCTACCTGAAGATTTCGGGGTCCACGGAGAAGTATTCGTTGATTGTCAACAACCTTCTGTGCAATGGTAGAGATCTATTGGACGATGCTCACTGGGTATTTGATAGCTCTGGGAAATCAAGTATAACGGCCAAACGTCATCGCGGCCAGTCAGCGACTTTGGTACCAGAACTGAACTGGAGCACCTTAGAAGCCAAATCGAGGGCGTTTATAGAGCTGTTGCAAACCACAGCATCCGAATCAGATACCTCCAAACTGTTTCTGCAGATGTTTGAACATTCGTTCAAGCACCGAAATAGGGGCCATGGAATTCAGGTCACCGTAGCGCCGGATGGCGACGAAGACCCAACGTTACGGATTGTACAATCCAAAGTTTTACAGACCATGCTCGATAAGATCCCCGACAGACTGATCGCAGACTCTAAAGGGATGCTGGAGTTGTCAGAGCACATTCTAGCTGACTTCTGCGTTTCCCCGGATAAGGTTGACAGCGCTTCTGTTGCGCTGAGTCTAGTCAACATTGTTATTACGGCACCAAGTTTCCAGAAGACAGAGGCTGACGACAAGCTCCTCAACAGTATTGAAGCTTTGTTGGATAAGATCACTAAAGAGAACCACCCGGACATTTCGCAAACTGCGCGCAACCTTTCTCTTGTCTTAAGATACAGAGATGAAGTAGATGATCCGTTAGAACGTCCAACGGCGCCTACAGACCGTCAGGTCGAAGATCGCAAAACGTACAACTTGGCTTTGTCTTACATCACACAGACCGACTCGCCCCCGCCCGTGCGCTCCGAGGGCCTGAATCTTATATCCGGCCTGATTCGGAACGGTAGTAGCATCCTTGACATCCAGGGCGTTGTGGTTCTACTATCGCCCCTACTGGCCGAGGAGGAAGACTACATCAACCTTCGAGTAATGAAGATATTTGTTCAGCTCGCCGAGAAACATCCAAAGTCTGTCGTCCAAGAGCTTCTAGAGCGCTATGTGGATGCAAATGAGGAGGCGAACGTCGACACGCGGCTGCGGTTTGGCGAGGCAATCTTACAGGTTATCCAACGGCTCGGGGACACATTCTCGGGCGAGATAGCGTCGCAGGTAGCCGAGAGCCTGCTTTCCATAGCTGGTCGCCGGGGTCACCGGCCCAAGACGGAAGAGAAACAAGCGCGAGAAGAACGGCTGCGTGCGCGGCAGAACAGAGCGGCCAGAACCGCGTGGGGCGGCGAAGTGCCAGATCTCAGCGAAGACAACGGCGTAGAACGGGCGGAGGAGGAAAAGAAACGAGATGACATCTTAGCCCAGATCTTGCAGGGCTGGGAGAGCAAGTGCGGCAGCGAGGACGTGCGCGTGCGCAGCTCCGCGCTCTCCATCTTCCTCGTGGGCCTGGAGACCAACATCGCCGGCGTCGGCGCGACGCTCGTCGAGGGCTCGGTCGACCTGTGCGTCAACATCCTCACCATGGAGCCCGAGATGGAGAAGGCCATCCTCCGGCGCGCGGCCATCGTGCTGATCCTGACGTTCGTTAAAGCCCTGGCGGACGCCCGCGAGAACCGCCGGCGTTTGGGGTTCGGGCTGACGGACGCCAGCCGCAAGCACATCGTGCAGATCCTCGAGTACGTCGCGCAGACGGACAACGACGGGCTCGTGCAGCAGCATGCCCAGGATGTGGCCGAGAGCCTGCGCAATTGGCAGGTCACGGCCATGCTCCCCGAGGTGCAGCAGGACGCGGCGCCGGCCTTTACGAGGATTGCTGGGCTCGAGGTGAACCTGCCGAAGCTGGGGGATCAAGGGACTCAGCGGCCGAAACCTTTGATAGAGGAGATTGAGTAGTGAGAGGTGCGTACTTAAGTATATAGTCACCAAACGTAAAAGAAAACTGTTACAAATCTAAAACAAATGAATCAAATCAGTATTCTCCAATGCATACATGTTTTTGTTGTGTTCTCTATTTATTTCATGCTGGGCCGCTGTAGTAAAAGTGCAAACTCAAACAGGAAACCAGTCTGGCAACTATAGCCCCGGGTATCATCAACACAACTCTCTAGCGTACACGTTCCAAGTCGTCTTAGTTCTTCCTGATCCGGGTGGATATTTTTCATGTCCTCATTAGTCGAGGTCCATAGACATATCACCACCATCATTACCCGGGTCATCAGTCCCATCTAATCCACCAAAGCTCACTCTCCTCGTCGGACCGCCACTCGTGCTCGCGGGTGTCGCCGCCACAGACGAAGTAGCTTTGATCATGCCATCATGTCCGGACCCCATATCTTGCTGAGCAAAGCTCCTAGCCTTCTCACTCACGTAGCCCGTGATCTTGTCGTTCCTCCTCTTCTGGTAGACGCTCGAGTACCAGTCAGCAGTATGCATGGCGTTTCTAGCGACATTCAGAATACTAGTGACGGCGGCCTCGCGCGGCGTGTCACGCGGGTCTACAGGGAGCGCGGAGACCTCGCGATACGAGAAGGTCCGGGAAACCTCGTAGCGGGACGACGCGGTAGCGGGATTCACGGCCGTCGCTGCCGCGCCGGCACCGTTATTGACGATGTTATTGCTATTAGTACGATCATAAGAAGGCCGACGGAAGGCGGGGATCGTATTGAGATTATTGGCACGACGTTGCTGCTGCTGCAGCAGCAGAAGCTCGTCGGGCACCTTCGCCATGTTCCGCAGCAGCGCGGCCTCGTCGCCGGCGCTGGGCGCGAGCCGCTTGGAGCGCCGCGGCGGCTGGCCCGTCGCGAGGATGCGGGCCTCGCCCTGCACCGTGACCTGCTGGACGCGCCGCGCTTCGCGCGCGACCATCCAGGCGTAGTTGGACCGCACGGCCGCGGCGTGGGCGTCGAGGTCCGCCAGCAGGTCGTTGAGCCGCTGGTGCGGGGGCTGCGCCTTCTCCTGCTCTTCGGTCTGCTGCGGCTGTGTGTAGTCGAACTTGGCCGGGACGAACATGGCGGGCGCCCAGCCCGTCATTTGCGGGATGGCGTCGTTGCTGGTGGTGTTGTTTGGATCACTGCTGCTGCTGCTGCTGCTGCTGCTGCTGTCCCCGGCATTGCGCTTTCCGTTGGCATGGTCCTCGTCCGAGTCCTCGTCTTCCGAGTCATCTCTGCTCCGGGCCGGGGCGGGCGGGGAGCCGTCGCGGATGGGCATGGTGGGTGGATGGATCCGTCACACCACGGATAGAGACAGAACCTCGATGCGGGATTGTCAAGGCGGGAAGATCGGACAAATGGCAGTCCACCCTCTATCTAAAAACCGGGCTCTGAACTGAACGGTGGTAATTCAGACTCTGAAGGCTTGTATCGCTTAGGAAGCCCAAAGTTGACGATTTGACCGGAAACCTGTGCCACACTGCACACTCACTTCGTACCACGATCCGTCCGACCTATGAGACGGGCCAAATCAGTCTCGGCTAGTGCTGTTTCCCCGTCGCCAGTAAAGGGGCCTTCAGCCAAGCAAACCAAATAGGTATCAATCAATTGTCCCAGTAGAAGTCGTCAACCCCAACAATTGTCCTTCCGAGAATGTTGGATTGGATAAAGTAGCCTTATAAGTCGAGAGTATTTTACAAGGAGAGAGATCCCACCCCACCTACTTACCTAAAGAGCCCACTTAGGTAATCAGGGTCGTAGATGTCACTACAAAGGCAAGACAAGTTGACTTGACTCCAATTCTGTATTATGTAGGTAGATACTTTCCTTCCTGCCATACTCTAGATACCCTGCATGTAAATTACAGTATCCCCAGTAAACACGGGGCAAAGTCATACTTGGCCTGCCACGGGCTCTTTCAAAGATGCCGTCGCTTCTGGCCAAGTAAGCAAAAAGGATTTAATCAGAATAGCAGTCTCGAAACTCGCCAAATCCAACCTAGAAGGGTATCTGAAAGTTGTATTATATATACCTAGGAGTATCTAGAGATATGTACTTGTAAGTTTATGTACTTATGTATGTCATTGCATCTGCGTAAAATAAACGTCGTCGTAACACGTACTGTACAGCCCGGGAATCTCAGCAACCCTTTCCACGCCTGAACTGAGAGAGTCTAAGAAGTCCGACATCATCTAATCATGATTCCCTGTTTGTGCCGGTGGGGAGAAGCCGGGGCAGAGTTAGGCCCTGGCAGTTGATGATCAATAAGTAGGGGCATCCATATTGATGACCAGCAACGCTTAAGACGCCTGGTAGACCTGAAAGCGCCTAGTAGTCCGAAAACAAATCTTGGGGTAGACAGATACTCAGTACTAATACCGAGAAACTGCAGTATCACCCCGAACCAAACCATATTGTCTGGGGCAGCAGGGATGATTGGCGCGATACTTGAATGTTCCTAGAGCCCCGAATTGTCTCCTTCACCTTGATGGCAACACGTTTCTCGCGTATTCGCGAGCCAGCTTGAGAGCGGACCGCACCAAGTCCTCCAACCTCCTATCTTTCCGCCTCCTCATCCAAAGAAGTACGACGCACAGTATCACGCTGTCGGCAATCATGTGCTTGAGAATGAGCCACCCCAGCCAGCTGATCCGGGCCCTGAAGGTCTTCTCTTTCTTTGATCGCCACTCTCTCCCAGCTGTTATCTGTTCGCGTAAGGCCGCGACTTCGGCCGAGAGACATACCAAGGCTCTTTCTACTTTCCGCGACCACTTGTCGCCTTTCTTGACGTACTCGTTGTCCCCCTCGCCCTCGCCTTCTTCGTCCCCTTGGTGTTGTTCCCGGTACTCCTGTTCTGCGGCATCATCCTCGCTCATCGGGCTCAGCACCTTCATCGGCCCTTCTGTCCCGGTCGTCGGTTGGGCAAACGTTCGCGGCTCGGTCGACCTGGTCCTTTTTGGCGAAGAGTCCGACGTGGACGAGCTATTATTCTTGATCTGGCCCCACACGAATTCGAGTTCTGATACTAGTTCTCTGGCATCTCTGTTCTTCTTGTTAGCCACCAGTCGAGACCATCCAAAGTTTCTCCGACAGGTCGTGATGTCTTCATTTTGGAAGCGGGCTAACTCACGGTGTCGTGGCATATCGGTGCATGGTTTCGATAAGCGCCTCGATGTATCTCCTCTTGGCCTCGGTCCGGCTAATTCCTCGTTGCGCATTCCATGCATCCCATTTGTCCTTCTCTCGTTGTAGTTCGTCGCTGTTGACACCACTTCCGAGGGTTGCTGCGGACGGCCGCTCCATCACGCCGTCCACATCCCCCTCCATCGCCTGTTTATAGAGTCCATATAGCCGAAGTCGGTCGCTCGCGGGCGGCCGCGATGCGCCGGTCCTGGGGACTCGTTTCACGGTGTTGAGCGCATGAACGAAGACTCGGTCTAGATTGATCACGGACATTGTTAGTTCATGCTTGGAGTCTTAGGCCCTAGCCTGTGAATGGGGGAAACTCGTTTGACGACACGGCGCCCTGCTTGCATAATCTGCTGTCGAAAGCCACGGTAGAGCTACTTACCAACTGAGTCGGCCATCGAGACTCGATAGTCGCCCCAACATGCGTTGAGAGAGCGGGAGCATGTAGTGGCATGTAGTAATGAAGTTGGGCTTTGCGGCTCTCTTATCGCGACCTAGTGCTTGGTGGAGCCGAGGATCAATGCAAGTGTACGTGTAAGACGGACACCCCCGGAAACGAGTGGCGACAGGGCTCTTTCTCAACCTTACGAAGTTTGGGTAAAAGTAGGAGGCAAGTACAAACAGCGGACAGCAGCGGCAACGTTACGCGGGCTCAAGCACCGATAGCTCAAGAATGATGGTTGCAAGTCGTACAGCGCGACACAAATTAAATAGGTACGATCAAAAAAGGCCGAAGCAAACAATCACTCAAGATCAGTCTTGTATGACTCCCAGGAGTTGTAACAGTCTGATAGGGAAAGCATAAGCGTGATCAATGTATTCAAACATTCAATACCCAGGTAGGTTGGGTTGGTTAGGTACCTAATGATCCAAGCGTCGAATGTTATCCAGCATCAATCAATTAGGTACCAGAATCCGGGGTACGGCACACCTAGCGGGCTTGCAGTGACAGCAAATCTCCAGTCTCCAATGCCTTGGCGCAAAAGGACGCTTGGCAGGGCCGCCCTTGGGCCCCCCAACATCTGCGTCACTTGTGACTTGATAGGGCTACAGATTCGATGACCCCTTGTCGTGGGGTCTCGTGACTGATCCCGAGGTACACGTGAAAATGAAGCCGTTCTCGATTTGATATAAACTACCTACCGTGTTGTTCGTAATGCCCTCAACCTAGGGCTTGAGCTTGGGGCTGTTAAAATCTGCAAATAAAACCCAATAAATGTACTGCATTTGAGGTCTGGAACAATATTGTCAATAGAGGTCCAACTGGCCCCAAACGCATTACACGTATCACGACTCCATCTACCTGCCCAAAGAATTCTCTATGGGCTTCGTATATGACTACATGGTCTACCGTCGAAGTGCCATCTAGTGGCATATAGAGGACATGAAGCCGCTGCTGCCATGCCCTAGCAAAGGAAGCCGATTCAATGTTTCATACCAACCGGCACAAGTTGAATATACGACTAAAGCGGAATCAAGAGGTCTTTCTAACGTTGTTCATCGTTGCTTCTGCTGCGGATTAGATGCTGTCGCACTATTTATTCCACATTTATTCAACATGGAAGTGCTTCGCAATTTGTTATTCCAGTATACGGTAGATCGTTGGTTCTACTTGAGGCTGGCAAAGATGACATGGGAGCAGTCAGACACAGTTACACACATGCATGTACATACATGTAGTATTATTGACACCTTAGTCGTACTGTAACTGAGCCTTCATAGCATCCTCCAACTCCTTCTTCTTCTGCTCATACTTTCTCATGAGCTTCTTGTTCTCCAACGCATTCTGGGCCGCTTTGGCCCCAGCCTCTGTTTTGGAAAGGGCAGTGCCGGTGCCCAGCTGTACTTTGCTTTCACCCCAAGCATCTACATAGGCACCTACCGTGAACTTGCGCTGTTTTGATTTCTTGTCCACGGACTCATTCTCATCCAGGTAATAGATCCGGACTCCTTTCGTGCCGATTGTCTGAGTCAATCTGGTCTTGGGATGGACATCCACTGAGGTAGCAGGTGCAGGTGTAGGTATCAGAGTTGCAGAAGTTGATGGAGCATCGCAAGAAGCTGTGTTTGTACCAGCTTGTTGAGAACGCTGACGGGTGTTGTATTCGGTTTTAATCTCCTTGGCAAGCTCTCTGCCCCAGAGTGCCTTCATCCACGTTGAGGCACGCACCAGGCCGGATTCCGGATCGCCCAATATGACAGCAGCAACGTAGGCCTCGAATATGTCCCCGAGAACCTTTTTGTGTGTCTTTGCCTTAGCGCCTTGTCCATTGACATTGCTTCCGAAGTCGAATTCCGGGGGAAAGATGATACGTTTGTCCAGCCCATAAGCTTTGGTGTACTTGGAAAGCGTCTCATTCTTGACCAGGGACTCACGATATTGAGAGCACCTTCCCGCCGGTAGTTTGGGGAACGTCTGGTAGATGAAGCTCGTTGCGAACATCTCGAGGTAGGCGTCACCAACCCACTCGAGCCTCTCATAGCTCATATCCCCAGGCTTGGATACCATCCCAGAGTGGGTGAAAGCTGCTTTGTCCAACACAGGGTCGTTGATAGAAGGAAGAGGAGGGTTACTTGAGCCTATGTCACTTGGCGTCCACGCAGTAAGGGCAGTAGGTGCAGGAACGTTCAGACATTCTCTCGGGTTTTGTGGCTCATCCAGCTTCAGGGATTTATTGGCGTTGGCATTGGCACAATCGCCAGAAATCTCCGAAAATTGCCGTTTAAACATCGCTGATAAGTGCGCAAACGACAAAGGCGGGAAGTCAGCCTTGCTCAGAACAACAAAGATAATGCCAACTGAGCTGGATTAGGTACGTTGCTGACGCACGAGCCAACGGTGAAACAATCGTACACTGGAATATTGAATGAATAACCGTAGATCGGAACAGCCGACTGCTATTAAACTGAAATAGCCGACCGTTGGAAAAACAGTAAGATGTAGGTACTTACCTATCTACTGGAATAATTATTTGCCAAAAGGTACTTGGATATCGAAATAATGTACGGAGATAGGGTGCCTAGGTAAGCATGGATACAGGGTGGATTACATTGAATTAACATTGAGAAATCATGAACGTCAAGTAATTTTGCTTCAATTGTAGAACAGTACGACAGCCCGCAGATGCTGATTTAGTCTGCAAGTATTTATCCATGACTAAAATGCTTATTAGCCTGCTATGGTAGGAAAAGATATCGACGAAGGCATACTCTTCTCCTAGATGATTTGAGTCCGACATTGTGCAGCGAAGAATTAAGGTTGAGCCAATCAAACGTACCGTGATGTGGGTCCCATTTTATCGATTGGTTCGCCAGCGCAGCTTGGGCGTCGAGGTACGGAGTACGTTGAATTTAGTTAGCGACGACCTGACTGCAACTTTACAACTCACTGTTCCATGCTCTAGACAAAATGGCAGTGCCGCGAGCGAGGTTATTGAGCCTCATGAAGGTCCGTACTCTGGTTACTGCTCTAATGGCCAAGATGCCAATACTGATCAATTGCAGGCGCAATGCGAAATCTTCTCGACGACGTACAATCCTGATGGCATCCGTATGGGCAACAAAATCCTGCGACAGCGATTACGAGGACCTTCGCTAGCCAAGTACTACCCCCCGAGGGGCCCGAGCATAAGAGAGCTTTTCAAGCAATTCAAGCATCTCGAGTTGGAGGGCGAAAATGAGGAATTTGAGGACTGGCAAGAGTATCTCGCAGGGTTCGTATCTATCTGGGCCACGATGGGTTTGCGAGCACCAGGCTAATTGGACCTACAGCCGGCGTCAACGAGGAAAAGCGCCGCCGAAGAAGAAGAGAGTTCCGCCAGCAGGTAAGCAACAACATCCAAGCGCACATCGGCAATGCTAACCTCTATCAGCCCCGCACGAGAAAGGAAAGAAATGAGCGATTACACGGAATGATGACGACCTGTGATATATGTACAACAGTCTAGGCATATGGCGGCACTTTCTACGGATTCATACAGCTCGCAAATATAGAGATGTTCGCTCGGGCGTTCGGATAAGGGCGGCTAATGCTGGTGTCGGCCAGGCTCTACGAGTAAAGCTTGTACAGCCTCCAAGCCGATCGTTGGGAACAACCAGGGTACTATACATCAAATCTGTATGGATTCGGGCTTATACCTGTACTACAAAGATGCATGTCTCGATATGGTAGATGTGCATGGTATGTTAACTATTTGGTGTAGAGAGTGTACCCCTTGATGGCTAAATCCAGTAACATATGCTAACGTGCTGATCACCCCCATGTTCACAAAACCCTCCAGGAATTCTCACTTCATTGAAACGGTTGCAACTGTTCTTGTCTTGATAGTTTGGTGTGGTGAAAAAGAACAACTCTACCAAGCCCGCCACCCGTCGTTGCCTTACCTGACACTGGTGGTCCCAGGCCAGCATACTATTATTGGGAAGCACATCCCTTTCCTATGTAGGAGGACATCGTCCCACCCCATTGCGTGCCGCTGGCAAGTGAGTAGCCATCTTTTAGTGCATCTATCTCGAAAATTAAACCAGGCGTGCATCATGCACACATCACTCGCAATGGGTCGTACCGGATGATTTGTAATGTGGTTGTCGATGCATATACCCCTCGTTGTTTATCTAGGAGGTAGGTAGGCTAGGCCTGATTATCGAAGTGTGCTCTTCCCCTGACACTTGGATGCTATAACCCAGCCAGTGTGGCTTGTCACTTACTTGCATGTATACAAGATAGGTATCTATGGCTTCCAAGTGGTATAAGGTTAGATCGTGATGCATGCATCTGTTGAGGCCGCGCACTGCTGAATGATCACCCCAAGGAGAAGATTTCTGAAAGCAACTTCCATCAATACATGAGTGCTCGAGGTTGTTAGTTGGGCCTTATCCTACATGCCCACGCACCTGTCAACCGTTCGCTGTTCAACATGTTTATTAAACACCTCCCTGGGGACATACGAACAAGCAGGAACGGCCCTCAAGAGCTCTTACCTCTACTTGTACGCAGCTATCCCAGAAAGTACGGGTACCGAGACGAATTTCAGCAACCCACTACAGCTGTACTCAAAAGAATTCTCGTCACCTCTACATCTCCTTCTCACCTTCGTCCCATCTTCCACCTCACCTCATCTCCGGTCACGGTACTCAGTTGCCTGCCCCCCAGACCCGAGATTCCCCTCCCTTCTTCCCTTTCCCCCCTCGTATTTGATCTATCCTGCTTGCTATTCATGCCATCTCACAATCTTGTTTTGAGAAGTTAGGTCATCAAACGTGCAGAAAATCCCACATCAAGTCCAACAATCCGCAGATCCATCTTCAAGATGGCTGGCAACGCTTCCACTGGCTCGCCTATCGTCCGTCGACCTCTCGCATCCAAGAGCGTGACCATGGAGGACAATATCATGCCTGTCAATGCCGATTCGGCTGCTGCAGAGGTAAGCAGGTTTGATTTTCCCCCCATTCCCACTCACGTATCTGGCCTAGCATTCAAGCAGGCAGCTATTTACTTATGGGTTTGCATCCTCCACCATTCCTGGACGACCAATCCTCTCCCACCCCTTAACACCACCTAGAATAATTGCCACATTCCCAAGCTTTCAAGGCAGGTACATCAGATGATCGAATAGGATTGACATTCTACGACTTAGGATCAGACCGTGGCAAAGCCGTCTCTCAAGAAGGCATTGACAACTATCTCCACGGCTTCTCTGGTCAATCAGAGCTGTCCTAAGGTACGTTGTTCATGTTCCAACACATTTGATGCCTCATCTCTCACCTTGTCTTCACATCTTCTCTCCTCCAAGATAACAGAATACTAACTAGTTGGCGAAGAAGATGAAGCTGAACCACGATGCACTCGGTCCTTCGGACGCTTCTGGCACTCCCGAATCGAATTCTATGGATAGACTCCTTGCTGACCTCACGGAACAATCTGCCAAACTGCAGAAGCACGGAGAAGCGTACAAGTTTGCCGCCCATAGTGTTTCCTACTTGAACCCAGGCCATCACCTTGCCAGCCATTCGATGCCACCTACGCCAGCCACGGAGGACTTCAACACGACTGCCCCCTCGACTCGACCAACCAGTGCCACCACGAATGGTGGCCAGTCTAGCGAAGATGAGGTGAATCGTTTGAAGAAGGCTTTGGCTGATGCACAGAATGAGATCAACAACCTCAAGGGCCAGCCCGCTAAGCCCGAGTTCGGTTCTAGCCCGCCGGCCCCAGGAGGTGACTATGCTGCTGACCAGGAAATCTCGAGCGGCCCTGCCATTGCTGGCCCAAGTGCCATTCTTCCCTCTCAGCCGAATCGAGAACAGGCTAACCACTGGAACGGTTTCGATGACTCTCGTTCAGATATCAGCGAGGCTTATTCGGCAAATGGCTTCAATCGAGCCCGTGCTATCTGGGGCAATGGCTCTCGGCCTGGTCAAGCCATCGTTCAGAACCAGAGCGGCTACACTGGCAATGAGATGCCCCATACTGGAGCTTGGGGACCCCGCAACGGCCATCAAGGCTTCATGGAACCCCCTGTCAACTACAGCGGATCGTCTGGCGATATGTATCGTAACGATCGCCTAACCCCCAGATTACAACGACATGACTGTCCGAGCACCAGGAGGTCGACGAGGTGGTCGTAGTCACGATAGCCGTTTTGGTGTGTCATCCTTCGGCAGCCAGTCCAGTTATGGCAACGGCTACAACAACTATGGTCAGATGCCCTTCGATGCAGGCTCTGGGAACATGCCCGGTTCTGGCCAATACCCGATGGGCATGGGACCATATGCCAACCAGCAACAAGCTCCCGTCGGCACTCCCCTGTCTCCCCTGGCCACTGAGTTTACCTCATCTTCGTCTGGAGGACCATGGAAAACCGAGGTACGTATTTATGGTTCTAGCTTCATTAGTTACTGGGGAATCGTCACTGAGACGTGATATTTAGCAGCCTTTGGCAACGGAAGGCCCAACTTATTTGCCTACGACCGAACCGCTGAACTACCGTCGCCTTCTGGACCGCAACGTCAACTGTAACTGGAAGTACATTGTCGACAAGATTGTCTGCAACAATGATCAGCAGGCCTCCATCTTCCTCCAGCAGAAGCTCAAGGTGGGCACTCCGGATCAGAAGTACGAGATTGTCGATGCGATCATCCTCCAGGCCCATGCTTTGATGGTCAACCGCTTCGGCAACTTTCTCGTGCAACGTTGCTTCGAGCACGGTACCCCAGAGCAGGTTATTAAGATTGCCGAGGCCCTTCGTGGTCATACACTGAACCTTTCGATGGATCCTTTTGGCTGCCATGTCATCCAGAAGGCCTTTGATTCCGTGCCAGAGGACTACAAGTGCCATATGGTCGGCGAACTGCTGCGCGACATTCCCAAGACCGTCATTCACCGCTACGCTTGCCATGTCTGGCAGAAGCTGTTTGAACTGCGATGGACCGAGTCCCCTCCTCAGATCATGAAGTATGTCAACGATGCCTTGGAGGGTATGTGGCATGATGTTGCCCTTGGCGAGACTGGCAGTTTGGTCGTCCAGAACATCTTCGAAAACTGTCTCGAGGAGGACAAGGTATGTACATATCTGCAGATGAGATTACCCCCCCGAGGATTGCGGCTAAAAATATGGACAGCGACCTTGCATCGAGGAGGTGCTCCAGAACATAGACATCGTTGCCCATGGGCAGTTCGGAAATTGGTGCATTCAACATATTTGCGAGCATGGTGCACCTGCTGACCGCAGCCGCGCTATTGACCATGTCATCCGTTTTGCAGCCGAGTACAGCATGGATCAGTACGCATCAAAGGTCGTTGAGAAGTGTTTGAAGATCGGTAGTCCCGAGTTTCTTGCTCGCTATCTTGACCGTGTCTGCGAGGGTCGCATGGACCGACCTCGAATCCCGCTGATTGATATTGCCAGCGACCAGTATGGCAATTATTTGATCCAGTACATCCTCACCAATGCCAGTCCCCAGCATCGCGAGATAGTTGCTGCCCATATTCGTAAGCATATGGTGTCTCTTCGAGGATCCAAGTTCGGCTCTCGAGTCGGGATGCTTTGTACCAACCCAGCCGTAGCCACCCGTCCCGGTCCTTGCGTCAGCGCCAACTTAGGCCGGATGCCTCAGAATGCCAGATGGAGTCGTTCATACCAGTGATGGAACGGCTCACCTTGCTATACGTTCGCATACATCAAGCGAACCCATTTTTGGTCCTTCAGTGAGTTACCCAGCCGCTCACTCTCTGACACCGTGGTCTGGTCCATACAACGGAACCTAACAAGATCAGTCAACAGTAATACATAATCTCGACGGTCACAGAAAGTGACCGGATTAAGATTGTATCGATTACTTGCCGACGATGACGTTTCGTTCTGCATTGCATCCTCTCATCTCGACTCTTTTCGACTTCTCCAAAAGCAACTAGGCATCTCACATCGGTTCAGCCTTGGGACCACCGACATCTGAGCATCTTGAGGAAATCTTTTACAGAATCATACGTCTACGACATCCTACACCACGGCGGGCTACTGCCTGGGCGATGGTGCCTTGGACATATCATCCTTACGGTTTTTGCGATACGAAGTCGAGCATCTGGGGCGTCCATCGATCATTCCTCGCTTAATCTCCACCCCAAACCACCACTTGGATGAGCGGTGGACGAACCGATACTTCCACCGTTGATGATCCATTTGTTCTGTCACGTTTCTCTTCCATCTCCAGCTCTCGGTTCTAAGCAGCCCTTGATGTGGCCCAGCATGCCAACAGACCTGTTGGTGTAACTGCTTTGTGTACAGTGTACACATGCTTGAATCTGCGTGTGTTTTACGAGGAAGAAAAATGGTGGATGGGAGTAGAGTAGAGTGAGGAGAAGAAATGATTCTCAAAATCTTTAGCATTGTGTTCAGAGCTGTTTTGTTTGTGTATTCTGGCAGGAAAAATAGATATCCCGCGACAAGGAGAAGTCTGGAACAGTTTATGGCATTGCCGGTTAGATTGAGGTAGCCAGTCTCTAGAAAAACGCATGATTTCTCCTAGGCATGTCGAGCTTTTAGATTTACGCAATCACGGTGACTGTGTTGGGTGTAGAGGAGTCTTGTTCGTCAAGTCCCTCACAGTTAATGTCGACGGTACTCGCTTAAGTGAAACACTGGTCGATTGGCCAGATAGAACGTCGTCGAGACTGATGGGCGGAGTGCACAGTAGTAGCCAGTAGAAACATCGCAGTCACGAAAGTTGCGCCTCTCTTTAGTCTGACCATTGAGTTATGGCTTATAAACGGAATCTAGTTGGCGGGTCTCTTCTCCCATGGCTTCAAGGGTACTGGACGACCGGTAGTGGTCGTTATCGACTAGGTAGGTGTATGGTCAGTTACTTCGAAAGGGGTAGCCGAGCAATAGACGCTGAAAACAAGTCATCTTACCGGATCGCTGATCACAGTATCAGGAATTTTCTGAATGCCAGGGATCTCCTTGCCGCTCTGGAGGAACTCAATGATCTCTTCGAATTTCTTGGGATACGGTTCCTTGCCCCCACTTCCCGAATCTAGATCGTCTCTCTTAACATACAGATCGGCTTTTGGGGCAGCCAGTTGCCATAGAGGTGCGGTCAATCCTCCATCGACGGGAGCAGAAAGTTGTCCGTAGGGGATCTGGTCAGCTGGTACATCACCCCAGTCGCCTGTCAACGCAGCATATCTGCGCTTCCGTAGGTCCGGCTGGGAAGATTATAATGACCGCAGGTATCAGTCCAATGCAACAAAAGGAACCGACAGCCAAGGAGGTAAACAACTTACCTCGTGGATACGCTCCTGCTCGAGAAGGAACTGGGGGACCAGGTCTACCCTGGGACTTCGCGCCTTCATCGCGGTAGGCTTGATACATGGCGGGATCTACTTTGATGTTGACCTTGTCCTCGAATCGCTTGATCCGGCAGGACAGCGCTATATCCGCAGGGTTGGAGTCATGTTGCGTATACAACTCCTTGGAGAGTGTTTCCTGGGAGATGTTCATTCAGCGTCAGAGTAGACCAGCCACAGCTCACGACAACAAGACAGCAAGCAAGATGCGAGCGGAATAAGGCAATTACCTGGAAGATGCGATCTTTGGACCATGGATAGCTATCGAAGGCACGATAAACCGTACTCTGGTTGGATCCCGTGTCCATGTTGGCGCTCCCGGAGGGTGCTGCACTAGTAGGAGGGGGTAGGCTCTCGTTTGCCTTGGAGTCCGAGGCAGTGACCTCACTTTGATTCATCTCGGCTCTGATATCGGGCTATTCGCCGTTGAGGTCAATCTCTTTTCTTGAAGAAGATAAACCATCAGACTGCCCATACATACTAAGACTTCGTTATATGTACCAGGTAGTGCCGATTGATCTCGGGTCGGCTCCGCATGTGACCGTCCCGGATACCGAGAGCGCGAAGGTGGGATTACTTTAGGTTAGGAGGTAGGTTCTTTACACTGGCAAACCCACTGTAGGTCCAGACTACAGGGGATGTCTCCCAAATCCTCAGCGCAATTAGGTGGCGGCTCCAGTGCCCCCAAGGGCTCTCCGGCAGTCCACTTTCCACATTCCGCCCCTCGATCATTAGTGCTTATAGGCTCTTCCTCATCCGTCCTTGACCCACCAAGCACCCGAGTCCTCTAACCTTGTCGTCCCTTCGATCTTTGCGGCGCGTTTGACCCCGTCTTCATTCCTTTCTTCGTAACCAACAGCACTTTGAAGATTACAAGAGCCAAGGACGCTCTTTATTGCCCGGGTCCAAATGCGTTGTGCAGCCGTGAGAGCTTTCCGGACAACCTGTCAAACCACCGTCCGAGGCCTGTCTCGAAACGTACGCACGCGACAGGTTGGTCTGCTGCTGCAACACCACTGCACCGCCAATACAGGCCGCGCGAAGCTTGGCGGCCTGCGATCGTTGCCTGCCTCCTCGTCCTTGTTCTCTACTCACACGACCCGGTCCCCGCGGCGACAAAATGCTCTAGGTGAGCCGCTGCAGTCCTCCATGTACTTTCGAAGAGTCTCCGTTGCTCTGGTCTCGGGCCTCGTTGGCTACGGCGCCTGGTACTCGTACAAGGGTGACCCCTCAACAGACGCGGCAGTCGCCCGCCCCTACACGACCGGCGCCACGAACACCCCGAGCGATGCTGCGCCGACTCGCAACGTCTTGGTAGTAGGCGCAGACGAGCTTCACACCGGAACCTTTGTCGGCGAAGGCCCTATCGCCAAGAGCGCCGACGGGAGCGGCGGTAATATTCTCGAGATGCTTACCCCCGACCAAGCCACCGAAAAGCTGCGGGACAACCAGGTCTCTTACATGGTGAACCGGGGCCAGGGGGTTTTGCGATACGACATCGTCCAGCTGGCGAGCAACAACCCCATCGAGGACGACCATGCCGAGAAGATTGTCGAGGTCACGCCGCGGGACGCCCACAAGACTGGAGAGGCAATCAACGATTGGATGTTCTGGGGCGTCTTCGATGGCCACGCTGGCTGGACCACCTCGGCAAAGCTGCGCCAGACCTTGATCACCTCGGTAGCCCGCGAGCTCAACTCTACCTACAAGGCTGCTACTGCCATGGGCGCCCCTCCCTCGCCCGAAGCTATCGACGCTGCTATGAAGCTTGGTTTCACGCGACTGGACCACGAAATCGTTCACGAAAGCGTGGGCAAGGTTCTGAAGTCCAACTCCAAGCGGGTGGCTGCTGAGCTTCTGGGGCCTGCCTTGTCAGGCTCATGCGCCCTGCTCTCGTTCTACGATAGCGCCTCGAAGACGCTGCGGGTGGCATGCACTGGTGACTCGCGAGCCGTTTTGGGACGCCGAAGCGATTCCGGCAAGTGGACCGCCACCCCTCTTTCCGAGGACCAGACTGGCAACAACCCCAGCGAAGCTGCTCGCCTGCGCCAGGCCCACCCGAACGAGGAACGGGTCGTTCACAACGGCAGAGTCCTTGGCGGTCTAGAGCCTACCAGGGCATTTGGTGATGCCAGTTATAAATGGACCCGAGACGTTTCCGACCGACTTCGAAAGGGTTTCTTCGGCCGCAGTTATTCTCCTCATCTCAAGACTCCTCCGTACGTCACAGCCGAGCCTGTGGTGACAACCACCAAGATTCAACCCGAGAGAGGCGACTTCCTCGTCATGGCCACGGATGGTCTCTGGGAGATGTTGACCAACGAGGAAGTAGTAGGCCTCGTCGGTAAGTGGGTCGAGACGCAGGCTATGGAGCAGTCCAACTCGCAGTTCAACTCGGTCTGGTCCAAGATCTTTGGCTCCAAACAGACCCTGCCCGTCGACAGTACTAAGGACGGCAACGGCCCCGACGGCCAGAAGACGCCCATTCGCCTGCATCAATGGGGCATTTCCCCCAACGACAAGGAGCGCTTTGTTGTCAAGGACAGCAACGTCGCCACGCATCTTATCCGCAATGCCCTGGGAGGCAAGAACGAGGAGCAGGTTTGCGCTCTACTGACTTTGGTCTCGCCCATGTCAAGACGATACCGGTATGTGCATACCCTTCTATCTATATATACTCATTGCCATGTTTTTTCTTGAGTCTCTTATTGACAAATGATGTGACTGCAGGGACGACTTGACCGTTCAGGTCATCTTCTTTGGCAACGGCCAGAAGACCGGCGAGGTCCTTGTAAACCAAGAGGCTACGACTCCGCCCAAGTCGGCCGCTGCGAAGCCCAAGCTGTAGTTTGGTTTACATCTTGATAGAATATACCAGGATAGTCCGGCCCTGGTCCACACTTTTGTGTAATTCAGGAACCAATGTATAGTAGGAGAAAGACGGGTCAGCAAACAAGCAGAGCGAGCGAGTGACAAAGCAATCAGATCGGGCGTTCTGGGGCCACGGCGTTGTAGTAAACTGAGCAACAACTATAGGTTAGTTAGTCTGGTTGTGGATGCTCCTAGGTATCAGGTGGAAAAAAATCGCCTGTGGATCGTCATCATTGGATGAGCTGCAGGTAGACGCATAAACCAGGCGCGCCTTTTTCACAGAAAATACCAATATGCGTTCCTTTCTTTTAATCTCGTTCCATAGTTTGTGTTCTTTCTGAGTAGGTCGACCCGGCCAACTTCGCAAGACGCTGTTAGGCCCATGTCTATCTGGTACGCTTCCTGATGGTTGCCCGAGCATACAGAAGCTAAATAAGGATGCGCTACTACTACTGTTTGACGCCCTTGTAGGCATTGTTGGGGACAGACATTTCGGTGTGAAATCGACTCACTCTTTTGTTTGCGGAATACTGGTTTACACTCGATTAAGATAGAATACTCGTGTATTCTTGGCGAAGGCATATGGTATAGACCCCCATAATGTCTCTCGAAACGCCCGCCGCTATCTGCATAGCTTCTGTCATTATGTACTACCAGCCAGCCTGAAAACTTAACCCCCAAACGCCTTCCATACCCCTTTTTTCTTGTCCCTTGGACCCCAAGTTCAATGACTGATCAATACCTGTAACCACCACCACCCCATTGGCCTTGACCCCCATACGGCGGATAACCACCCTGAGGCGGAGGAGGGGCCCTGGCCCCAGCCAGGAGGCGGTGCGCCGTAGCTCGGTTGAGGTGGGTATCCTTGCGGCGGCATTCCGTAACCCTGGGGAGGCGGACCACCGTAGCCCTGCGGCGGCGGAGCTCCATAGCCCTGTGGCGGCTGGTTCCCATATCCTTGCGGGGGGCCGCCTCCGTATTGAGCCGGTGGTGCTTGGCCCTGATAGCTGGATCCGCCCGAGTAGTAAGAGTCTGCGGCGCCTCCGCTCTGTGGCTGTGAATCAGTGTGGTACCCGAAGCTACCAGGGGGGCGAGTAGAAGCCGGGGCTTGCGAGGGCTCCGGTGAACTGGCACCCATGTAACCAACACCACCGCCCTGACCGGCACCCATGGCGTCAAGATCACGAGTCGCGACCTTACTCCAGAGCGAGTTCGTAGGTCTTCCGTGACCCCTGTTGCTCATCATGTTACCGGCACCACCGTCAAAGATGCCGCCGCCATGGGAATGCATCCCCTTGTTACTCTGTCCTTGCAGGATATGGTTCTTGCCATCCTTGACACTCTGAGATCCAAGGACGTGGTTCAGCTCATGACGACGAGGGTACTCGTCAGCCCACTTGCGCACGGTCTGGAACATTTCATGTTGAATTTCCGTACGCTCGTCACGGAGAGCCGGGTGATGAAACGCCCTGGTCACATCGTTGACTACCTCGTCAACAGGAACGCCGGGGTTCTCCCAAGCATACAAGATGCGCCTGTTCGTCCAATTAGTCAAGGACCTATCACTCGTCATAACGAAGACTTACGGGACAGCATATTGCAGAACTGTAGCAGCAACCCTGCCTGCACAAGGGTTTAGTATATTGGTGAAGTGGTCTTTCGAGAGCATCGAGTGGGTAGGATCCGTGCAATTGGGGTTTCTCCATGGCTCAAGCTGAGCGTTGGCACTCGTAGCAATGACGCCAGAAGATCCGTCCTTCAGGACCTTTGTGACCTGGTTGATGATGGGTCGAATGAATGGGGCGAGTAGGCCAAGAACGAACGCGGTCAGTGTCTCGCTGATGTGCTCGAGCAAGCTTTCCAGCCCTGGGATTTTGGCAATACCCCTGTTGATGGATTTGACGATCTTGTCGCGGAACTTCAGAATAGGGTAAATTTGACCAGCGACTTTGACGGGGTCAAAGTTCTCGCTCATACCGGGAACAAAATTGGTGTTGCGAGCTCCATCACCTCGTGTGGAAGAGTACGCCTCGTTCTGCCTCTCCTGGTCGTCTGCCATTTTCTGCAGGTCACGGGCTTCAGAAGCGAAACCACCGCCAATAACTGGAAGCTTGCTGACGAGCGAGACGAAACTACTCGCAGTGCTGGGACCACCAAATCCACGAGAACCACTGCCTTCACCCTTTGTGGCCATTTGGGCGTTCAGAAGCGCCGAGTTCATCTCATCGACCTCGGACTGTGTGAAGTGATCGTTTGCCTCGCCCAGTACGGAGTGCAGGAAGTCCACACCACCGAAGGTACCAGTAACGATGGGGTAGATGTGTTTGCCGTTGACATGGATCTGCGACGCAGTGCCGCAGTGCGGGTAGACATCGTGGAAACCAAGCTCGCGGAGGGCCAGCTCACAGTAGTTGCTGTGGGCCGAGAAGTCTTCCATACAATGCAGCGATTGACCCAAGCACCTCAAGGCCTCGCAGAGATCGTTCTCGTTGCCCTTACGAGACGAGCCGGTGGTGTATAGCCGCCCGTAATGAACGCTGCGGGCAATGCTGTTCCTGAGGTAACCGACACTAGTTGCCCACCCACCAGCCTCATTGGCGATGTAGTTTTTCATGCCAGTGCGCATATCGATTTGTGTCTCTTCCGGCAGGACTGGGCCGCGCAGACGCTTGTCGAACTCGCGAGCATCCTTGCCATCGGCATAGCCAAGTGGGTTGTCGATGTGTTCCTCTGGACGGTAGACACCAAGGCGTTCTGAAGTGACCTCAAACTCCTCAGTCGCATAGCCATTTGCCAAGAACGACAAGACCCAAACAAGGATCCGAATGGTTTCTGCATTCACGCCTTTTAGACTGCCTACATCAACGGCCTGAGAATAGTCTCGAAGCCAATTGCCTGTACCGCTTGGCGCATTAGCTCTCCATACTGACAGGAAGGTGAATGGACGCGCAGCTCAACTGACCAAAGTAGGTGCGCTGAACTAAAAGGGTGGTCCATTTCTTGCCGTGAAGAAAGGCAACGGTCTTGAGCATATCTTCAATATCGCCATGACGCCAGTTGTGGCCTTCGACCTGGGCGATCGAGGGGATGTTACCGGCGCCGAAAGCAGCAGCGCGGCCTGGCATCACCACCAAGACGATGGCCAGGACCAGCAGCATACTGCCGAAGCCGAGCTTGGGAGCAGCCATGGCTACTACGCTCGTGTTCCCTCTTTTCTTCTAGTTCTCGCTCTCAATTGCGCGTGCTCAGGAAGATCGGCGCCAAGTGCCCAAGACTTGTTCGTGTTTCAATATGCAGTTGACGAGAGGGGAGAAGGGATCTTGTTGATTGGAGCGCGGGAATGTCAGGCTGGTGCTTCGTCGAACCTTAGCATAGGATGGATGGCGGGGTAATTCCGAGGTGAGGTGAGATGAGTGAGGCGAGGCGATGTAAGCTCAGGTGGGGGCAGCTTGGATAGGACGATGACCTCATCCACCCCAAGGCCCGTCTTCTCTACAACATAACATGCCTTATTGCCAACTTACGTACTAAGGCCTCGGCCACGACAGATACGACGGATTACGAAACAAGTATGCAGCAAGCTCTATTCCGTGGCACATTTCCAGGATTGATGCAACAAGGTCCTGTTTTTCTTGGTCCGAACACGATGATGTGCACAAGTGTCAAGGCAGTCGCTAATCCTTACTTGGTCTAAGTCTGATCTTTTTGGGGGGCCGATCTGTGTGGAATCTAGCAGAGCTGAAAAGACACAGGTCGCCCTCCCTCCAACTACCAACTCAACCAAGCCACACAGTTGACAGGCTGCCTAATACTTTCATGCATTTCTACTTACTTAGGTATGCATACTACTACTCGCTACTGTATGCACTGCAGGTCAGATTTGTTGCATGTCCAGTCACTAGCAAGCCAATGACGCTTCGCCTTCTCGGGCCACAAGACGTTGCTTCTTGTCCGACCGGCGACCCGCTTTGGGGTGAAGAGGGCATCGACTCAGGTCGTCGTAACGAGTAAAGGGGTCAAATGAAAAGGCCAAGATCCAATCGTTCGAGAGATATACGAACAATTCACGTAGCCCTGAGTCTGCAGGTCTGCGTAATACCCGACGCAAGAGGCAATGTCATCGGGAGTGCCAACGCGGCCCGAGGGCATCGCGACTGCGACTGCGACTCCTTCTGAGAGCCGTTCTTCGGACGAAATCGTTCGGCTTTAGGCCCGGGCAAGCCGAACCTACATCTCCAAACGAATTCGCACAAGTTCCGAGTCATTCCGGCGACTTCACCGACCTCGCTACCTGATTCTTGCGGATGTACCTACCTAGGTACGCCCGGTGGGGAGGCCCAGGTCACCTGTACGGTCTTGATGGCTGGGTACCAACTTCAAAAGACCTGCTTACCCGTTTGTGTCACAGACAGCAAGCTTGCATCGCATACACATGTCACGAGCCACGCGTGTCCAATTTTCCTGGCATATCATTCGACCATGATATGCAGCTCGACATAAGTGAGCCGTGGCGTCAGCCCTATGCAGGCGATGGCCCCCCCCCCCAACACAGGATACCCTATTTCGGGCTCATCGAGTTGCAATCGGGTCCGATGTGCCGACATGTTCGGATCCCAAGGCAGCAATGTCAACTTCCTAGTCACCGCCCTTCTGCCTCTACTATCCGTCTGTCTTGTCGGATATTCAGCGTGCTACTGAGCTTAGAAAAGGCGGGGAAACGACCCCCTTATCGCTCTGGCTGACTGACCTCTTAGCAAATGTACACGTGGCGACATCGAGATTTGACTGCACCCTTTTTTTTCTTTTGGCCAGACGTACGACTCTACTAGCACCACCCAGGGCGGCTGTTCTGTGAAAGCTTCTAGAACCGAGACTGATGTTCCAATCATGGCCGCAATAGAGAATGGATGGGTTTTAGGGCGCGGTGTGATTCGGGAGCCAATTGGTTACACCGTATGATCACCCCTCCACGAACATGGGACAGTTACTAAGGCTACCTGATGGTGGCCATGCCTTTGCGTGATGCGGCCTTGATGCGCAACTGGCAGATAGGAAGAAAGCCTTGCCACAGCCAACTCCGAGTAGGTAGGAATTCAACCTTGCTGATCAACCTTCCCTCCCCCCTCAGGGACTATCTTGCATAGTTTGAGCGTTTCCGAAAGCATCTCCGGTCAGGCTGTGATTCGATCGTTGGTTCATGGGCTTCAGTAAGGGTGTGCGGCATAACCCTGTAATTTGACTAGACGGGCAGCTGGAGGAAGAGTCACAACGCAGCCCCATGGATGCCGAGTATATGAACCAAATATTCAGATGCGACTAGGTAAAGCCACAATACCACTAACTAATCTTGCATCATGCATCATGGCCGAAACGGTTCAACGACTTGCTATCAAGTTCCTTGCAATTACCAAGCCTCTGCGTCTTCAACCCTTGCAGAAGCAACATTAGGATTGCTGGCATTGCGCCGCGGGGGAACTGATTTGCCAAGTTTGGGAAATGCAGCTGTTACCATCCCCTCAGGTGGAAAGAAACTTTCCGAGAGGGGTCACACAACGTAATGCAGTCCTCAAACCACGCAAGCAACATTGGGGGGAAGACGTTGCTTTCAGATGCCGGTCGTCTCGCTTAGTTATAATGCAGAATTACATCGCATATTTTCACATTGGAGTGGACTGACAATTCCCGGCAGGCTGGCTCGATAGGTCGATAGCCAACACACATATAGAGTCAGTCACACGCGTTGGTAATCTGGGGAAACGTTATATCAGGTGGTGACTATGCTAGGCCTTGCCCATGGGTACTAGTTTCATGGCATGGCCAGTACGTTGTAGGTCTGTAACTGGAGCACCCCCTTGTTTTCGAGACTGCAGCTTGGCGATTTTGAAAGTCATGAGGCGGACAAGTACCTGGAAGGGTAAACTGGCAGTCCGGCCTAGAGTCCTGCCTGTCCAAACGCCAAAAACATGCTGGTTCAGCTTCAGGTTGACTATAGACGTTATGTAAGCAGTCTGACTACTCTAGAATCCAGGCAGTATTGCTCATTATGGCCTACTTGCGTGGATTGCGTGAGGTGAGTGGAACGTAGTAATATGAATCTGCACGTTGCGGTTGACGACTCCCTCATAGGCTGCACGTTACGACTCGTAAAATGCCAATCCCAGCCCCGTCTAGTGATTCGGTACCAATTCCAGGCCCTTTCGTTCAGCACACCGTAGGTATGGACACAAGGGCTATAGAGAGAACCGGTCTAACTATCTATCGATGGCGCCGGGGCTATGTTAAGCGACTACAAATACACACAGGGGTTGTACAGGCTAAGTGATCCTGTACGGAAGAGGGGGTGAGCCACGAACGAGAGACCTTGGCGCACCTCCTTTTCACGGAAATAATTCCTAGGTGAGACTCTCAAGTACGTCCATCATGCGATAGATATACGTTTCAGAGCGGTCCAGAATATAGGTACAGTCATGGCCGAGCCTATGAACTAACCACAAAAAAGTGTAAAAGCGGTGTGAATCCATGATCTCTTCGGGGATAGGAGGTGTGTATGGAAGTATAAAAGGGGGATCCCGAGTCACCACGCTCAACGGACAAGAGTTTTCGAATATTGTCTCTTGTCTATTATAGATAGTTTTGAAGACTCATTCTGAATCACTAATCATTCAAAGGCTGCCACAGTCATCAGCATTTCTTCGTATTTAGTCACCTCAAATTCCTCCCTGAGCCATCTGCTCCTTCATATACAGGATAGAGAAACAGATATTGCCCATATTGCCCAGATAGTCCCTTTATCCAAAGCATAACTATACTCCTTCCATTATAACAAAAGACACTACAGACTTACCAGGTGAGCATCAACTTCTCATGTGGACGAGTTATGTAGCTGACATTTATGGCCATGTAGCCCACAGACTGACTACTGTCTCAAACCAAACATGTCTTTGACACTATGGAGAGACTTGACGCCGCTCGGCCAGCCCCTTCGGTCCCCCACCGCCGACGCCCCGCACGTCTTGGTCATCGGAGGCGGAGTGACCGGACTGGTCAACTCCTGGGTTCTGCTTGATCGCGGATATCGTGTCACTGTATTGAGTTCGTAAGTCGAAAGGAAAGCCCATATGATTCCAAGGGGTATAACAGAAGCTGATGGTTGTTACTTTGTGAAGCTCTTGGGCAAACAGCGAGCAGCGCTTGACTTCGCAGATTGCTGGCGCGCTCTGGGAATACCCTCCAGCGGTGTGCGGGTCTCACACCGACAAGATCTCACTTGCTCACTCGAAGCGCTGGTGCATGACAGCGTACCACATTTGGGACGGAGTTGCGTCCATTCCGGCATTGCGCGATGCGTCAGGCGTCCGTATGATGCCTTCGGACTTCTTCTTCCCCGCTCCCGTAGAAACCGATGCGGCACAGGACTCCAAGATGGCAGAGATCATGGCCAGTGGCGTTCGAGGCTTCTATCGCGGGGCTGACTTGATGAGTGAGCGAGATGTCGATCCATCTTACGGCGCAGTAGATGCCTACGAGGTGATTGCCCCAATCATCGACACGGACAAAGCCATGGACTGGCTCATGCAGCTTGTAGAAAGCAAGGGCGCCAACTTAGTCACAGAGACCATCGAGGAGGACTTGTTGGACATCGAGTCGCAACTGGTCGAGAGATTCGACGCAGACGTCATCATCAACTGCACTGGCCTACAAGGGCAGGTCCTCGCAGGAGATGCCAGCGTCTACCCAATCCGCGGTGGGCTCATCCGGGTCATCAACGATGGATCGGCCTTCCCGAAAGTCGAAGCAGCCCTGACTATCACCGCAGATGCCGTCCACGACTCCAATGAAATCATCTTCCTCGTACCGAGGAATAACAACATCCTACTGATTGGCGGTATAGCGGAGCCGCATAAGTGGGACTTGGATCTGACGTTAGATAGCCCTATCATCCAGCGCATGCGGCGAAGGTGCGAGGCATTCTTACCTTGCTTGAAGAATGCCCAGGTCGATCCAGAGTACCCGCTGGCCCAGGGTCTCCGGCCTTTCAGAGGCAATAACGTGAGAGTTGAGCGCGAGCTGCGCAATAAGAGCAGCCGCATTGTCCACTCTTATGGCCAAGGCGGCGCGGGCTGGAGCTTGTCTTTCGGCTGTGCTCAAGATGTGATGATGCTCGTGGACGAGGTGCTCTCAGGGCTGCCGGCACGGCCAATGAAGGAAATGCTCAGTGACCGCAGAGCAGCGGTGAAGCAGAGGTTTATGGCTGACTTGAGAGCGACGCTTTAGGCATGGTTCGGTCGCGTTCATCATCAAAGGCGGGCGGTTTCGTATCACGCCGGCCGGCCTGTTTCCTTCAAAGGTGCAGATTGAGCTGCGTACTTTGAAGTATGTGCTTACAAACAAGAGGTTCGTCAAGGGGGTGGCTTCATTTCCATGTACACTAGCGGGTCTTAAAAAAGGGAAGACGTCCAATCTGATCTGCTATATCTGTTTAGTTTTGGCTGGCTTTGCTCATAGGCTATTGGCCATCGTCGCCGGCGCGGCGCACTTGCGACGGCATTAAAAAAACGACTAATCGAAGCTGACCACCATCGTGCGTGTCAAATCCAATAAGCAACGGCCAGATTCGCATATCATGCATACAAACCCCGAGCCATACCCGGGTCGACCATGTCCATGACGGAAGATCAAAGTAAACGTGACCTGCCAACGCAAGCTCTCCAACATAGGCGGAGTAAGCAAAGGTGGTGTCGCGGTTGATACGGCGAGAGCCTTGCAGCGGGTTATGTCCACGTGATTGGTTTCTCATCGCCCGGGTACCTGACGACAGATCAAATGGAAAATCCAGCACTTTGGTCGACCACGAAGGATATTCGCTCAAAGTACTGACAAGTACGGTATACGGGCAAAACCATAACTCGATAGGATGCAGAACAGTGGGCGTCCAAGACGGGAAGGATTGAGCACAAGTCAGGTACCCACCACCGTCCATGGACGTGAAGCTGACTCGATAGTCGCAGTGACGCCCAGGCCCGTGGGGGGCCTTAGTATCTGTCATACCCAAGACAAGACGTGGGGAATTCTCACCAAGGCTATCGAATTTGACGAGAAAGCGAGATTGCTCTCCCCTTACCGAGGATGGACAAATTCGGGAATTCGTTACACCGGCTCGGGCAGCTTGGCGCCAGGGGCTGTTTCCCAATTCCACACCGACGGAGCCGCTTTCAAGGTGGGACCTGGACAGCTGGAGACGGAAGCGGAAATGGCGAGCGTGACCGCAACTGAAACGGTGAAACCCACCTACCACCGCCTGCCGCCGCGGGAGGAAACAGTGCAACATGGGGTCCCCGGAAGGTCCCGGCGATGCAATTTGGGACGAGACAGGCAATAGCACCACTGTGCTTCAGGGGATGGACAAAGTACGGAGTAGGTACATCATAACGAAGGTTATCAAAGTGCAGTTTCAGCGCGAGGATGTTGTGGGAGTGTGACCTCTGGGGGTGACGTAGATGCACAAGTCAACCTTACGGTTTTCCAAGAGCTGGCAGTCGAAGATTCATCATCAATGTATGTACCTCTTACAGAACTGGCTTTGCGTGGGGGTTGACTCACCATCCCACAGAGAGTTGTCACTTAGGTTAATTGGAACAGCCTTGAATAACCTCGCAAGTCTATTAATATCCTAGACACGGCAACGCTCAGAAAACGCTGATAATTGTCAAGCGATGGGGCGAAAGAGCAAAAGTACACGTAGAATAATACAATTCGAGCAAAACGAAGCCCGGGTTTTTCCTTTTGGTGCTAACCTACGTCATATCAGGCCATGGCCTAATGGTCGGGAAGTGGGAATTCTAGTGTACCATTCTCATGGTTCGTGAGGTAGCCTGCCAACTCCAGCTGTCCCGTCCTGTCCTGTCCTGTCCTGTCCTGTCTGTTCTGTCTGTCTCACATGCTGCTTGAGCGCACATGAAATGGAACTGGACTCGATTTAACTCCCACCCTGCCGCCAGCTACACACACATCGTTGGTGTTTTCATGCTTACCAAGTGCTCACAAGAACGTTTGGCGATGGGGTCTAGACTCCAGGTACAACCTGATTGCTGACCCCCTTAAAGGCTAAAGTTGCCCAGCTGGTTAGCCCAGATCAGCCGAACCATGGATTGAATATTGGATGCGAAGTCTCGGAAGGCGCCGATGAATCTAATTGATCAATAGTCTGGGGACTTTGGCGGTTGAAACCCCGCGTTTTGGATGATTTATCTTGAATGCCCTGATTTGTCATGTACCAGGCAGAGATGATCGTCGAGTTGTATGAATAGTCTCATGCTATCTATTGTCTTTCCCGCTTGGCGTTGTGGTTGAGTCTGGGAGTCTGGGAGTGTTGTGTTTGGAACGCCAGCAAAAAGGGTGATGCCAGATCGACACACAAACATCGAACGCGCGGTTTCAAGTCGAGACCATGCCATGCCATCCAAAGGCGACGAGCATAAGTGGCAGCCGGGTGGTTGTGTTTACTTTTTTCCTGCTTAATGTTCAGTGCCAAGTGGTACCAGATATCATTTCGTCAACGCACCAATCCGGGACGATCGGTTACTAGGATCCCCTAAAGGCTCCCTTAACAGGATCACCTAATAGGATCACCGACGTAGACTCGAAAGAGGATTGGGCCGAACAAACTCAAACTACGCGCACGCGACAGTCTTCGTGGGGAGGTTGGAAAAGCTCTGTCTTCCCCTAAATTTTCTCTTCATATCTTTTGATCCTGTTCCCATTTCTGCCGAGCTTAATAATGCATATACATACATGTATATGTAGGACCTGAGAAGCCTTCAATAATTCCCAGATACTTCGGTTAGACAGGGTCCTTCAGTGCGCGCACTCTGCGGCGACCCCAGACTGCGGCCCACACACAAAAAGCAATACAGTCCAACTTTCTCGCACGCGGGCTGCTGGCTGCTGTGGGAAACCAAGCCAGGACTGTGAAAGAGTCCGTTTCTGGTTGGTTTTGGGGACCCATAAAGGCCCTGCCATAAGTCTTTTGGAGACGTCAGACGTCAATTCAGTGGTGGTTTGTCGGAGATTACGGCCATACCACGCAAAATCCAAAAACAGCAACCCCACGCTCCAGCCTACAGCCTTTTTTCCCCCTACCCTGGTCCCCTACAAATCTGGCTTTGCTTTGCCCAGATTGCTCGACGACTTTATTATTCCCTGCCTCAACCCTCAACTGGTTT
Organism: Apiospora phragmitis; assembly: GCF_038363925.1. Classification (NCBI taxonomy): domain Eukaryota; kingdom Fungi; phylum Ascomycota; class Sordariomycetes; order Amphisphaeriales; family Apiosporaceae; genus Apiospora; species Apiospora phragmitis. The sequence goes on along the minus strand of NW_027117400.1, from coordinate 2,362,367 downwards.
TTCTGCAATAAATACTTCTTAGGATCGGAGAAAGGGTCTTGATCTGGCTGTTTCCTTCCAGCATACTTCAATCACACTACCCACGAATACTTGCTAAGATGGACTTACTCAATTGTACCATCGCTCTCGGCTTTTGTGGTCATCTCTAGACTTCAGTTGCCCGAATATCCCGAGCCATCTGTGTCGGAGATCGCTTCAACGCGCGCTCTTCCATCCTCCCATAATTATCCCGAGATCCCCTTCAACAACTCGCTGTCAGCTGATTCGCTTCGCCATGTCTGAACTAAAGGACATCCAAGTTTTAGACTGTGCCAAGGTACAGTCTCTGGAACCCATCATCTCCGACCACCAAGTTGCCATCGCTCCGATGGCTACCACGCAGCTTTGCAGTCAAGCAATTGAGGCAAAGGAGGTGCTAGAAACACCCGACGTTTCTTTGAGGCAGAAGCACACCCTCAAGATCGCTAACCGGCACGTCACGTGCCAGGTTCAAACGCCGCAAACGCCCCTGGCCAACGAGTCTATCGGCATTAGCCGTGCTTTGTCCTCGGCGGTCCCCCTGCCCATGAATTTCGGCTGCATTATTCCAGGCGTCTTCCGCAGCAGCTATCCGCAGGCGCAGGACCTTGCCTACCTTCGTCAGCTGAAGCTCAAGACGATTGTCACGCTCGTGCAAAAAGACCTCCCAGAAGGCTTTCAAGAGTTCATCAACGGCAATGGCATCACCCACAAAGTTTTCGACATGGTGGGGACGAAAAAGGCCGAGATTCCCATGGGCCTGATGCGATCGATCATGGAGATCATCGCCGACAGGAGATATCATCCCCTCCTAATTCATTGCAACCACGGCAAGCACCGGACTGGCTGCGTGGTGGGCGTGTATCGGAAATGGAGCGGCTGGGATACCGCTTCCGTTGTTGCCGAGTACCACAAATACGCGGCCCCTAAGGCACGCGACTCCGACGTCAAGTACTTGAACGAGTTCAAACTCACAAGTCTGAAGCACGTCATGACGGAGAAAAAGCCTTATGGGATCAGGCAGTTCAGCTTTCTGACTATGGTTGCGGCTATGAGCCTCGTGGTCTGGATTATGACCCTATATTGTTCCTCTCAAACAATTATCGACGTGAGTCGTGGGAATTGCACCCTAGAGAGGGCAAGAAGCTGCGGATACATACCGAAGCTGTCTGTAAGTTTATATGGGTGCGGACAGGGATTGGAGCCAGGCAAGGTGCGAGACCAGAGCTGATTGTATCAACATGTGGCGTCATGGCGCAAGATGACTGCTTGGGGGACGATACACTTGCGGGACAGCATTATACACATCCAGCATGGAGACGACTCAAGTGCTGAAATATCTCCCGGGCGTTACGGATTTGTTTTATAGATTTATACGAAATGATTATTGTCGAGGTTTCAACCATAAAACTCTTAGAGCTACACGATATCAATACAACAAAAAGGAATATAAACCTTTCGGGTTGACACATGAGCAAATGATTTTTATCACTCGTCACTTCTTTAAGTAAGCAGCAGCAACATTGAGATATATATCTTAACTGGCCCAGTCATTTCTTTTGGGTTGAGCATGCAGAGCTACAAACATTGAGGTCGCACCAGCAAATAGCATGCTGTCTTCGTAGCCTCAGGAGAATCAATTGTATATTTTGAATCGCCTAAGCTTACACTCCCGATAGCATCTGCGCAGCTTCCTGTCTCGATATCCCAGCCAGTACTACCAATACCCTGCCTCACCCAGGTCTTGGGGTGGGACACGTTCCACGAAGCCCTTCTCCCCGCCGCGAACCCAAGTAGGCATACACATGTACGTAACATAGGCACCCTTAAAGTCCTACCTCCTTATCCTCAACCCCACCGCGGGTTATCCCTCCGCTCCGCCTCCTCGGCCTTGCGATCCGCCGTCGCGTACACCCAGCCGCAGCCGGCGAGGTTCGCGAGCCCCAGGACGACGGCGGTGCCCCGGACGGCGCCGCGGACGCCGAAGCGCTGGAAGAAGGAGGCGGGGCTCCGGCGCAGGGCCAGCAGGGCGTAGGTGCCGCTTGCGGCCGCTGTCAGGCCGGCGCTGTCCTTCTTGAAGCCCTGCAGGTTGATGTAGCTCGAGAAGAGCAGCACGGGGACGAACAGCATCGGCGCCTTCTGCAGGGGGCAGATGTGCAGCGCCGTGATCAGGGTGGCCAGGCCCGTGGGGGCCATGGAGTGCGCTGGTTTGCGTCAGTATTGCTGGCTGGCTGGCTGGCTGACTGGCTGTTTTATTTTATTCTCATTTTGTGTATGGGAAAGGGGGTTTTTGGGTGGGCGAGGAAATACTTACTGCCCCAGGCGGAGAGGGTGGATAGGGTTGTCTGCTTGGAGGGTTCGGTAGCCATTGTGAGTTGTTGCTGTGAGCTGGATATCGGATTGAAGTATGAAGATTGGGTGTTATCAAGAGGCCTGATGTCACAAGACCAGGGACGAGTTGTGAGGTTGGAGGATGGATGCACGGTGTATTATGAAGTGTTCCGTAGTTTGGGGAGGGTTGCTTTCATGCAATAATATATTGGCCCGTTGATCATCGAGTTATCATCGTCTAAGTCGCTTCAAGACGTGCTGAATCTCTACAGTAGCTGCTGAACATGTCATAGCTAAAAGGCCAAGCTTCTCCAGAAGGGTACGTACCTAATCTATAGCTGGTTGCCCCCCCCCCCCCATCCCATGTTCTACAGCACCCGCCACAAGCCACACCAGAGCCTGAGTCGCCCGCTGGAAAAGCCACTTTGCACTTTGCACTTATCAATCGAATGGCAGGAAGTGTCCCCGTGGTGTGGTGCAAGCAAAGCAAGCCCAGGGTACTGCCCTCTCTCTGACCAGATATCGACTCCATTCAATATTCTCTGTACTTCTGAGCCTTGCCAAAAACCCACCACCGCCATCTCATCCTCCTCTTCCGTTGCTGCTATCTCGAGGACATCTGTCCCTCATCCGTGTATCGACATACGATTGCCTCGGCTGTCCAACAAATCTGTCGTCGTTCTCAAGAAACAAAAACAAAAAAACCAACAACCACTAGTCCACCCGCTCATTATATACTACGCATCCGGCCCGCCTATAAAACCGCACTTGGCTACCTATCCATCCGGACACGCCACATACAACACAACTTCTGTGTACTGCGATCGATACGAACCCGATTAAACCGCGGCAATGCCCAGCGCAACCGCATCAGGCGCCGACGCGGGCGGCGCGAACGGCTCGGCGAAACACCGGGAGCACAACCAGGGCAACCAGGAGCGCAAGTACACGGTAGAGCAGAAGGCGGCCGTGCTGCGGATCCGGCGCTGCCAGCCGACGGCTTTTTATGATATTCTGGGGATCGAGTCGGTCAAGACTACATGTTCCGAGGCCGATATCAAGAAGGCCTACCGCAAGCAGTCGCTGCTGACCCACCCGGACAAGAACGGCCATGAACACGCCGATGAGGCCTTCAAGATGGTCAGCCGTGCCTTCGGCGTGCTGGGCGACAAGGAGAAGCGCGAGAAGTTCGACCGCTACGGCACCGACCCGGACTCGCGCTTCGAGAGCGCCCGCGCCCAGGCCAGTAACCCTTTTAGCGGCTTTGGCGGTGGGAGAGCGGCGAGCGGGGGCGGTGCTGGCCCCGGCCCGGGTTTCGGGGGCGGTAATATGTGGGAGGAGGAGATCAGTCCGGAAGAAATGTTCCAGCGTTTCTTTGGCGGCGGTTTTGGGGGTCCGTTTGGAGGTGAGTTTTCTTTACATAACAAAAAGTCCCCTGGCAGCTGGGGGCGTGCATGAGCGACACCTGGGAAGATGCATACTCCACAACACGATGACACATGAGGCTGACAAAGAGATCCATACACAGGCTTCGACACAGGACCGCAGTTTGTCTTCAACCTCGGCGGGAATAGGGGCTTCCGTGTACATCAAATGGGCGGTGCCGGGCCTCGCAGGCGGCCACGTGAAGCGGCAGCTGGCCCGCAACGAGAAACGACGGGCTGGGACACGCTGGTGTCGCTGCTGCCCATCATTTTCCTGTTCCTGTTCCCGCTGTTGACGTCGATTTTCTCGGGCGGCGAGACTCAATCGGCCACGCCTAAGATGATGTTCGAGACGGGTGAACCGCCCTACACGCACCACCGTAGGACGCCGAAGTATCACGTCGACTACTACATTAACCCGCAGGACGCACACGGCTGGACGGACCACATGTTCAAGCAGCTCGACCGGCAGGCCGAGGTCAAGTTCACCAACGAGCTGCGCTTCAAGTGCGAGAGCGAGATGCGGCAGCGCCAGGACCTCCACGACAAGGCCCAGGGCTGGTTCTACCAGGACCCGGACAAGATGCGGGTCGCGCGGGCGTACGAGATGCACAGCTGTAAGCGGCTGCAGAAGATGGGGATCACGAGGTGACCTGCCGATGGTTACGCGAAGGAGAGGCTGGTCGGTATTTCCCATTAAGACACCATGAAGCAATGGTGGAAAGGGAAGAGAAAAGAGCATCGATATCTCTCAAAGACATTTCACAGCGGTGACCGGCCGGCATGGGGATGATGATGATGATGTGTGCACAACTTCTTCCTGCGGAAACATGCATGGCCTTTGTATAATAGGGGCTTTCATATTGACTGTCTCTATCAGCGTCTCTTGCACCTTTGTGGCCTTTTCTCGAGGTACGATAGATGCCTGGAGGCATATATATGCATTTTAATGATACGATGCGATGCCCTGTGTAGATTGTTCTGTATATTACTAGTATCGCGCACCAGGCCCTTTCTTTGGCCAGCGATGAAGACGAATAAGCGGCGAAATTTGGATGATCAATATTAAATACTCGACCTTCAATGCTTTAGCCAGATATGCACCCCTTTTCAGGCCACGCTGGATTATCCAAGTTGGTGACAGGATGTACTTACAGGGGAATATATGTAATGGTTAATGGTGGTTTTTGGCATAATATATACTGCACTCGCCTCTCAAGAAACACCCCATACTCCAAGCACATTCTTCCTGTCCCCTTCGACCTGGCCTTGTGCACTCCGGCCCTCCAGCTTCTTTACCCTCCTCACCAGGAGTCCGACACATAGCGGCCCGAGGATTGTGCACAGGACAATGGCCCACGTGATGATTAGGAAAATTTCCGATACCTCCTCTTCCGACGGCGATGACGAACTCCGAAATATCCCCTTGCTCTCGGCAACCGAGGAGATGAGAAACCCGATCTCTCCTCTCGCGACCATGGCACTGGACACAATGCCCGAAGGGTAGAGTGACAGTGGCTTTCTCGGCTGGCTAGACTGCTTGGCTTGCGGAGCCGATCTCGAAGTTGCTGGTGCTGTTGGAGTATGTTGACTGTTTGCTTCGTCTGTCTGGCCATGGGGCATTGTTGCCTGCCCGGTAGATTGCTCTGTGTTCTCGATGACGCTCGACTTCTCGCCTTGGCCTTTCTGTGGTCTTTGATGGATCAACTTTCCCGGGTTGATGCCTTGTAATAGGATGCGGGCAGTACGAGAAGCTGACGAGTACATGCCTTTGAAGAGGCTGCTGACGGATAACGGAAAACGAACAAGCCAGGCACCGCACAGAGTCTTGCCCAGAATCATGAGGACTGTGTAGATGATGCCGCGCCATACTACTGGGCCGCTAAACATGCGACTTATGGGGATCGAGAAGCCGATCGATGCCTTGATATCACCTGTAAACTCATGACACATCCACGTAGGATAAAGATGCTAGATGGAGTAGAAGTGTGACGACAACTTACAAAAAAGAAAGGCTTCAGGATGCGCTCGACCGAGTCGCCGTAGTACGTAGAGTACATATCCCGGGTATCCGTCTCTTTTGGAGCCGCTCCTTGCTGGCGTGAATCAGAGCTTGCATTTGCATTATCTTCGCGAGCAGTTGTCGGTGGATGCGGTGCAGAAGAGGAGCCAGTGTCCTCTGCCGTAGAAGAAGCTCCGCCCGTTACCACCTGCTCGGAAGAAGGACTAGCAGCGACGAGAGCAGCACGCTCGTCGCGCCACCAGCTCGCCACGATGCCGGCCAGGTAGGCGGCCAGCAGCACCGAGGCGCCGGCGTAGCCCGCAGCCGCCACGAGCCCGAGCAGGACGCCCGTCTGCACGAGCAAGGCGCTCTGCCCTGCTTGCGTCAGCCGGGACAGCAGCCCCCGGGACTGCTCCTGCTCCGAGTGCTTCTGTTTCTTCGAAGTCGACTGTTTCTTCCTCCACACGTACGCCATCAAGGGACGCAAAACAAAGCGGCAAGCCAGAGGAACCGCGACCGCGAACGCGACGGAGACAAACACCGGCCTGACCACGATAGCGGGCGCGATATTATTACCACCAGCAGCCCCGCCGCCGCTCGTGCTCAGCACCGTGAACGTGGTGCCGAGGCTGGTGGAGCAGAGCGCGGCTCCCGCCGCGAACGACTGCAGCGGTGCGGCGCCCGCGAGGGGCCCCAGCAGGAAAGAGAGGCCGATGGGCGCCGCGATGCCCGTCAGGGCGACGCAGGACGAGAGCAGCAGGTTGGCGCGCATGGTGGGGAGGGAGTTCGAGGAGCCGCCTAATGGATTGATTGCGTGGCACAGTATTAGTCGTCAGTTCACGTACCTATATACAACATAGATGACATAATGTCATATACACGCAAGGGAGATATATTTATAGGTTGCTACATACCTTCAAAAACAATCATGATGAGCCCGAGATAGCCCAGCTGCACGATGGCATGTTTGACGGGCTCCGAGAGCCATCCACCGCCAGGCGTGCCCCACGCAACACCGACGAAGACCTGCCCGACGAGGCCGCAGTAGAGCGTCCGGTCCAGGACAGAGTTGACGATGTTCAGAGTCAGGAGGAAGCTGGACAGGATGAGGATGTCCTCAAGACCCGGCTCATGGTAAGGGAGCGATACCGCAGGCATCATTCATACATACCCTGCCTTTGATGTGAAGTATTGATAAGAAGTGAGTTCGAAATAATGTATACCATGGATGGAGCCCGAAGAAAGTCAAATCAAAGCCGGGTTGAGCCTAGTCTTGCGACATTTGCTGCTCTGGCTCGTCTTTTATGGAATGTCGATGAATGAGGGACGGACTTCAAGGGTTGGGATGAAGTTGCGATTAGTGGCTTGGCCCCACAGCTGCGTCATGGTCGTGGTACTCCGTATAGGACGCAAGCATCGTGGTGCCATATCAGAGCTGAAGACCCAGTGGCAATTGTGTAGAAAGGGGGTCGCCCGTTAATTGTATATCAATAGAAAAAAAAGAACCAAATAGTCAATAGACAACACCGCATAAACGCGTAGCTTCTTCAAAATGGCTGAAAAACGGCCTGAGCTCTATTCTGTAGTCTATCTCATCAACCTCTTCGTCTATCTCGTCAGCCTCTTCAATCGCTGTCTACCTCTTTCGGCCAAAGCACCTCGTGTCGCCACAGTGCCTTGATCATTCTAATAAGAACCAAGCACCACACAAAAATCAGTATCGCTGCCATGACGCAGCTGTAAATCTTCAGTCCGGTGTTGTTAAACGCCTTGGCTAACGCTGAAGTGGCCGTGACCAGGGCCGTATTGGGAAAGACAAAACTCCACCATGTCATCTGAAAGGGCATCGTATGCTCCTTGCGCAGGTACTTGTGTAGTGACCCGACTGATACGACGAAAAACCACTTGCTCAAGCCCCAGAGCCAGAGACCCATCACTATCGATATGAACCGCAAACTCCAGATTGCGTATATGCGTCCATCCATGTCATCTGGTAAGATCATGTCCACCTGACTCCCCAGTACAACAACGCCGGCGCATGTAAACCCGGCTGGACCAATAGATATAAATACACCAGGTCGCTGCATGTCTTGCGGCAGCTTTTGCGTCATAAGACGATACAGGAAGGCCGCGCACACCATGAAACTAATGAGAAACCCGGTCCCCTGAACTGTTAGAGCACACAGAGAAATAGCCATCCGATGAATGACTATGGCCGAGTTTTGCTGAGTTACGCCAGTGATGAGATTGGTAGCGAACGGTGCGGCTAGAAGTAGGGGGTAAGCCGGAAACACCCAAACCGGAGTCATCGTGTGTATGGGGAAAATCCTAATGGGCGAGTTAGCAAACGTAGACTGGCCGGTTCAAAAGGCTCGATGACTGAGACGACTGACTGTGTTGACCAGAGTATCAAATACATGCCACAGCTAGCGGTGACGCTCACAGTGATGTAGACCCAGAAGAGTACTTCGACAGCACGCTGAAGCCAGGGGCCAGCGTTTGGAATCCCATACTCGCACACGTTGATCAAAATGATGCCCGCCCTTGACAACGTATGTTAGAGGAATAATCATTCCGTATAAGCTACGTTTACTCACGAAACAACCTAAGATTGTAAGCTACATTTGTACATCGTTAAGAGGGAATGGGATGGGTACCTACCACAGCGGGAATAAAGAGGCATTCCATCTGATCCGTGAAAGAATGAATGAAAGCACCGGGCGAGAAACTGAACCTCATGATAGCGAGTGCGCAATTGGCCACGAAGAAACATATGTTGATTATCATGAAGACGAGACCAATATAATAAAGCCACTTTGCATCATAGGGCACTGTAGTCCGGTTAGAATAAGAGCAGACATGAGAACTTTTGGGTCCCCTTACAAGTATGGAGAACGTTGGATACGCCTCCTGTTGCCTATAGATGGATGAGATAAGAATAAGAAAACATTGGCAACTTTGTGTCCTAGCTTACCATAGTCTAATAACGTGTTAGCACATATAGACTCGGCATGGAAATGTATCGGACGAGGGACGACCTACCATGGTGAACCAATTCCATTGGTGGCAGCATATACGATCTCGTAAGCCAACTTTGGTGGAGTGGCCCTGCTTCTGCGCATTGGAGAGCATCTTGGCCAGACTTGCAGGACTAGGAGCTGCTTGGTGGTTTGAGTTCAAGACGCGCCTCTCGTGCAGACGACTTGACTCGAGGGGGCAGTCTCCAGACATATGGTGTCCCTCCCGGGGCGTTATGTAGCCATTGGCAGTAGCCTCGATCTCTAAGTTCAACGGTCGAGGCATCCTGACACACAGAAGTCGTCGGGCCCCGGGCAAAGAGACGCGAGATGATATACAGGCCGATGAGAGCGACAGGTTCCACATGGGCTAGTGCGGATTGGAAGTTGACCAGAGTTGTCACAAACACGACAACCTGTAGAACAATCGAGCCCACGTTGGAGATGGACATGTCCGGATATTTGTATAGAAATAGCGCCTGCGTGACGGGTGGGCAAAAGATATTCAGGCAATGTGGAAAGTGGAGTCCTGGGTGCTAGTCAGGCCGCCAGCCAAGATGAGGTTTGCCGAATTATCAACGACAACGCCGGGGGTTTGGGAAGGTGGAGGGTAGGGCGTGCACGTGTACGGTTGGCCGGGGGCAGCAGGTATCCTCGACACTTGATCCTTGAAGTGAAGATCGATCCAGGATGTGGGTGACGGTGGTGACGCTAACAAGTTGGAAGTATGTAGTTTTGTGTAGAATGTTTGACTTGGGCCTTGGAAACCGCGATTGCTAGAGATGGGAATTAGGAGAGGAGGACCTGCAATCAGCGGCGGTCTTTGGTGGCACAAACGTTACTAGTATTGGAAGTACCTTAGGTTAGGTAACCTCAAGTAGGTACGCAGTCAGGCCAATTGGCAGTTGACCAGAAGTGCCTTGAGTGTGTAACAAGACTCCGAACTAACCAGATCTAACACCAGAAGCAGCTACCTTAATTAGGTATACAGTTGGATATGCGGCTAACGCCCTGATCAAATCAGCCCCAGCGACCATATCGGTTGATGAGCAGTCATGAGATATGTAGATATGTGGTTTCGTAAGTACCGTCGCTTTGCTGCTCGAAACCCCGCGTGTAGGCAATGCGGTCATCGGTGTTAGCGGTTGCGACGGCAAGTCATGGAGTTGGCCGGGGCAAGCAAGGCCCTCCCCAAGCTCCCCCAGCGTGCCAGGTGCCAGGCTACGGAGTACTGGCTCTTGTTGCCAACCATCTGAGACTGCAATTATGTAATGATGGATCAATAAGACCTCAGATGGTCAGATTGGTTACACGCGAGATAGATCCTCCTGAATGGAATGGGCTGTTCCGACCCCGAGTCCTGAGGTTGGCTGTGGGCCGCAGGTGGATATCTTCCGCCGTGGTCACACAGCAGAGAAAGCCGCAGCCAAAAGTGAGGGAGTCTGTTCCAGTGCTGTGTAACCTAAAGTTAGTGCTCGAATTCAACCATCACTCCTCTCCCAACATTAAGGGTAACACAATCCTCAACAACATCCCAAACGGAAACATCGATCACGCCGGATTTCTCCCTCGATTGGCCCTTGGACCTTCCGGCCGCACAGTAGGTATAACGGAACAAGAAAGATCCAAAAAAATATATCCAAGAAGAACTCGCCTCGGCTAGCCGTTTCGCTTCCGTTGCCCCCATTGCCTCAAGGTTGATCACTGCATTTGGACACGGCCTTGGATTACCGCATCGTAGTCTCAACCATCGATCCTGTCGCATGCTTCATGGAAGGCATACGCACCGATTACGCTTTGCAATAGTAACGATAGTGTTTCACCGGAAACTCTTAACCCACGTGGTACTCTGAATCTACAATGTCCTTTCGCCCACGGTCCTCGAAACGATGGTCCTTAAAAGACTCTTATGGTAAGTCCTCCATGGCCTGACAAGGATTGTTCTTCAAGAGCTACCCATCAGGGCGTCTTGTGCTGACCAGGCGCTTGTTACCAGGCTTCATCGCCAACTATGTCGAAGCTCAAACACGCAGAGCACCGGCGCTACACACATCGCAACACGCTAAATCCTTGCGTCGGACCCCGTTACGTTGCCTATCGGTTACGCGAAAGCTCAGTGACACTTCTGCCGCTGGGCCTGGAACTCCCGAGGAGTCGCCGCAGGACTCTGCCTCGAGTGCACAGTCGCAAGCTTCTCGACGCGGCTTCCACAACTATTTCGTAACACATCTTCCCTCTTCGTCTCTACACCCAGATTCGCGTATATCCGGTCCGCACCACAGGCTACCCCGATCCGCCGCGACACGATATGTGCCAACTCCAGGCTCATCGCCTGCCCCTGCGGCTGCGCCGCCCAATGTGTCAGCAAACCGCGACCTTACCGTGGTACGGATACCGTTACGCAGTGCGAAGCATCACTTCGGAGTCGCCGAGTCGCGGGGCCAGCGGCCGCACAACGAAGACACAAATCAGGCTGGGACCATAGACATGCCATCTTTTGCGAAACGCACTCCGATCAGCCTGGTTCGAAGTGCCATAAACAAGAAAGAAGGGGGGACCCCGGCCGACAGTGCATTTGGTGATCCCCAGATCTTTTACTTCGCCGTCTTTGATGGCCATGGTGGCAACCAGTGCAGTGACTTCCTACGAGAGGAGCTACATGGCTACATCGAGGAGGCAGCTAGCGAGTTTGAACTCAAAAGTAGTCTCAAAGCCAACAGGAAAAGTATCAGCGAACCGCAGCTGGTTCCTACTCCTATGATGAGAGACAAAGATGCCGGCGGGGCCAAACAACTGGGCAGCATGGATCTGAAGGGCCCTCAAGAAGTCAAGCATGAGGCTGAGATACCCAAGGCAGACAAGCATGGCGCCATCAACGAGGTCGACAACGCCGAAGCCATGGCCGGCTCCAAACCTGAACCTGCTGAGGGCAACGAGTCGAAGGCACTCAGATTGCAAAAGGCCCTTGTAAAGGAGTACAAGGAGGCCATTGGGGGTTACTTTCGGCGCTTTAATCCGCCCCATTTCGGGGTACGACGAGAGCCAGATACCCCTGAGCCACCCGTCACGATAGAGGCTGTCTTGACATATGCCTTCCTCCGGGCTGATCTAGACTTTATCCGGGCCCAAGCACGTAAACCGGACCCTGACGACCCGTACGTTGCGGATACCGCTCTTAATAACGACGAAATCCTAGGAGCACCGCACCACGCGCCCCCATCAGGCCACGGGATCGGAGGTGGAAAACGATTCAAGGGAGGTTCTACTGCTTCCATCGCTCTGATCTCTACCCCGACACCTGCGCCGTTCTGGCATCCGGCGGCTACTAGCACATTGATTGTCGCTCACGTAGGAGACACGCGAATTTTGCTCTGCGAGACCTCAACAGGCCTGGCAAAGCCCCTGACTAGTGATCACCACCCCAGCTCGCCAAGTGAGGCTCAACGTCTGCGCCGCTACACGGCCTCCTTCATCACCGACTCTTTCGGCGAGGAGCGCATCCAGGGGTTGGCGAACTCGCGCGCCTTTGGAGACATGGGCTCCAAGCGCCTGGGCGTGTCGGCCGAGCCCGAGATCACCAGGACGGAGCTTGGCCAAGCACAGTACAGCTTTATTGTGCTGATGTCGGACGGCATCTCGGGCACCCTCAGCGACCAGGAGATTGTGGACATCGTCAAGGAGGCCAAGACGCCCGAGGAGGGAGCCACCGACGTGGTGAACTACGCCAACGAGGTCACGAGTAACGGAGACAACTCAACTTGTCTCGTTGTCCGCCTCGGCGGCTGGGAGAGAAGAAGCGAAGGTGGGCTCGGCAGTTTGGGTACGAAGGAAATCAGAGACTATCGACGCAATGAGGCTCTTGATCCTAGGAGGGATCGAAGATAATGCTACTGCTGTAGCGGCAGACGGGCTATATATATGATATCGGACTGGGCAGCCTGCTGTACTGGTATTGGGAACGCATGATACAACCCTAGACTTGAGCAAGGTACTTGACTTGAGTGAAATATATATGAAGAATACTTCTCTGCTATGCCCGTACTGGGCCGAATCAAATCATATTCATGACAGTACCTTGCTTTGCTCCATGTTTCCAGTCGTCTTCACTCATTGACTGCTTCGGCCTGAAATCATTAAGCATGAATGGAGCTCCGTCTCTACATGACGCAGGTTTTCCGGTCATTCAGATATGGTGACAGAATAGGCCGCCGAATATGGGTACCTGCATAGATGGACCATGTTGCAAAGCAGGATGAGTATGTCGAAAATTAAGAGGGGATCAATGTGGACATTGAGAATGTTCATCCAGCTCAGATGGATGGACATATATATATACGCCTGCTACGGGCACAGGAACGTCGAAAAAATGAAGAGAAAAAAAACTCTTCATCCGTGAAATGTCGTACATTAATTAACTGGAATCACCCTGCCTTCCATCCAACCACCAGTACTTGGCTGTGGTTGCGCGGCACTTCTACGAAAGGTCATATTTATTAAGAATTGAAATGTTACGACCGGCGGTAAGAGGCATAGGTCCTTGAGAGCCGTGAAAGGCGTCCCTCTCATGCTTCCATAACGGCGTAGTTATATATGCTCTAGGGCACAAGATAGAGGATAGACTCGATTGGCAGCAGGGAAACGCGAAATAAATCGCGATCCCCACTCAAGCTCACCTACAATAAAGTGTGCTCAGGTACAATTTTGTTGAAGAAAAGAAAGAAAAAAAATCCTAAATTTCTCTGCGCCAAAGCTTAGTTTTGATAAGCCAGGCCTGGGCCGGCTAAACGTCGGGGCGGTGGATGGGGTCTGGTGGGGGACCCTCTCGGGATTGGCTCCTGTCCAATAGTGATCCAACAGCTACCCAGGTGCCAGGGACTATCATCATAACTAACACGAGCTTCAGAACTCACTGTGATTATGGTATTGTTATATGATAGCATCGAACCTTTGTTCTTCCATTGACTATGGCTAATAATCAAACCCTTGGCCTGTCTGCAAGCTACATCTAGAGCCTTCGGTTAAAGTAAAGGGCATGCTGCAGGCTAAAGTGAATCACTACCCGATCTCTTCCATCATGGAAAGGCAGTAATCAAGGCAATGCGGTTCCCGTCGTCCACAAGTTACATGGCATCATTTCAGCGTTTCCTTGCCGTCTTCTTCGTTGGCATAGTCTCAAACGGATCGTCGTCGTCCGATATCTCATCGTCGCTGATCTCTAGCGCGTTCGACTGCGACCCCTTCTGCGACGAGAAGTTGAGCTGGGTTTGCTTCTTAGAGGTAGTGGCTGCTGCTGCTCGTGACGGCCGCGACCGTGTCGGTTGGGACCTGGCTGGCTGTGATTTTGCCGCTGCTCCTCGTTTCGGTGGGGGTGCAGGTGCCTCATCGTCGTCCATGATAATATCGTCATCTTCATCATCGTCCTCATCTACAAAAGGCCCTGCCTTACGTCCCCGTCCCTTAGCAGATGCCTTCTTCGGTGCTGCTTTGGAAGGCGCCTTGGCCAGTCGACCTCTCTTCTTTGGCACTGAATCTTCCACGACATCGTCGTCTAAATCCATGTCCAAGTCGTCATCGTCTCCCTTCCTTGCTTTCGCCCGGCCTGAAGCCTTTGCTGGCTGTGACTTGCCATCTTGAGCATCTACGGCTGTAATAACTCCCTCTTGGTCTTCCCAGTGGCCCTCGAGATCCGAATCCCAACCGTCGGGCTTTGGTTTGACAATCCTGCGGTTGCTCTTCACTTCGCCAGCCTTGAATTGCTTTTCTTCTCTGGCTTTGATCTTCTTCATGATGTTGAGTATCTCCTCATCTCCGTCGTCATCGTCGTTGAGCGACATCATCTGCTTGACCTGCGTGGTAAGCTGATCATCGACAAACTGTTCCATTACATGCTTGTCGTCCTTGTTTACGAATTGGATTACTGCGTCGTTGAATGGTGCTTGTGGCAAAATCTTGAGCGTCTGCTTTTCAAAGTACTCAGTGACGAGACGCTCGACTTCAATGGCGTTGAGACCCAGCTCGGCGAGGGTCTCTTCTGGTATCTCCTCGATCTTCTCCTTACCTAAGTGAAGTCAGTATAAAAGCATCATCGTAGTAGGAGGTCTGATTAGACATACGCTGGATGGTCTTCTTCTTGTAGAAGTAGACGACATCGTGAGTGTTGGCAACTTTTCCCGCAAAGCGGTTTGAGAAACGCTGTGGGTTCTCACAGTCGAAAAGGCCGCCTTCTGGTGGTGTATACTCAACCTTCAAGCGTATCAAAGGCAACGGCGGCTCGTTTCGTTCTGCATTCTCGCCCTCTTCCTGGTCCTCATCCTGGTTTTCGTCGTGGTCTTGAATCGATGTCCATTCTTCGTTCGCCTCTGTGATCATTTCCTCGACAACTTCCATAAGCCTCCGCGTGATTTCCGACCGGTTGTCCTTCTTTTTGGCCAAGCTCTTGAATCTATCGTCCTTGGCAAGTACGATTTCTCTGGTGACGAACGGTCGGACTGACTTGATACGGTGTTTTTCCACCTTGAATTCCTTCCCTGTTACGTTGAGAATGGCAACGTGTTTTGCCACCGCTTCGCCGGGCACAAGAGATGTTGCTACCGATGATCCAGGCTGCATAACGTGGAAGCCCGTTTCGGGGTTGAGGGTGGGGTCAATAAGACATTCGTGTTCGTGGCCCCATACCACCAAGTCTAGCCACTCGGGAAGTGCATTCTCGGCGAGGTAGCTGGTAGCTGTGTGAGCATGATGGTTCTGGTGTACTGCCAATAAGTTGAACCAATCGCTCGTTTGTACGTTCGGGCGGAACCACTTGACGTGATGGTCGCGAAACGTCCTGTACATGCGCTCGTCTCGTACGTTGCTTAGGCCGTACAAGGCAAGCTTCGTCGAGCCTTTCTGCAGAAGAACCGGCTTCACCGAGATGTTGTCCACTTCAGGGACGCGTCCGAAGTAATTCACGAGACCAGAGACCTGAAGCAGGTCTAATGAGCAGTAATTGCCATCTCCCGAGGGGTCATCATGATTGCCGTGGATGGAAAACACGGGAATGGATACGTTGATATCCGGGTCTTCGTAGTTGACATGGCTGAAAGCGCCATGAAATACATCGACTGCATCACTCAAGAACTGTAGCTGGACAGGCTTCATGCCCAGGCAGTTCTTCCGTAGTGATCTCATGACCTGGAACATGGCGGGTCTCGAAGGCTTGTTCTCGTGAAAGAGATCGCCGGCGAGCAGCACCATGTCGACCTAATCTTCAATCAGCAGGAGCCATGTCGACATTAACGGGAAAACTGACATCTTCTTTGCGGGCAAGGCGAAGGATCTCATCGAAAGACTTCCAGCTGTCGTCTTTCCGTATAGGGTCCCGCTCGCCATAGCCGACATGATTGTCCGTAGCAACGAGGATACGGATCGTGTCTGCTTCTGTAAATACGTTCAGTGAGAGACAAAGAGAGTGGGTTTCCACAGCCAGCTAGTACCTGTAAGTTCGGATGAAGCCATATTGGCCTCCGATACTGATCAATGTTCGGCACGTGGGAGGGTCTGGAGTGAGTATGTTTATTCAACTTGGTGGTCGGGGATGCGAGAAATGGGAGGATCCATCAGGTTATATATTACCCAAAGTGAAGATACTGATCCATTATCTGCTGCCCTCGGTTCAGGCTGAGAGGCTCAAAGTTTGGGTGGAGGGAAGGGAATGGCGGCCAGTCAGTCAGTCACCAGCCGCGTTTGCGGGCCCCCACTGACGCACGAACCCACGTGACCACTCTAGAAGCACCTTACGTCTGTAGGTACTTCATGTTGGTAAGTTGCAGGCAACAACACGGACAATGACACATTCGAAAATGCTTCTGCTTATGAAATTGGGCTTAATAGCATCTATATCGGTACAGAACACAAAATGTAGATTATGATGTTATGTTCGCGGCTGCCCGAACATGACAAAACTTGAATACAGAAACACATGGCCATACATCACAGGGTCACATCTACCCAACACATAGAAAGATTCGAACCCGATAACACATTTGTTGATAAACAGAACCTCAGTGGTCATCGCTTCATGTAATAGCAAAATTATGGAAACCCCAAAGTCCATGTCGTCAATATCATGCATAACCGCTTTCCCTGCCGCTTTCCCTGAGAGGGAAAAAAAAAAAGAAAAAAAGCCACAGCCATCCAGTGAAGTTACCTGGAAACTAACTTGAACGCCGAACACCCCTTACCCATGCCTATGCCACCTTATGTACCAGAGGTCCCAAATATGCACTATACATCCTGCAAAGCGTATGCGTGGCCACAATCATGTGCCGCCGAACCGAAAGCAAACATCCCGTGCAATATCAAAACCATGCCCATGCTTCTTCATTAATACAAAGGGGTTCAGGCCGAAGTCCCGGCTTCTTTGTCGGCCTGATCAGCAATCGTCTCCCACCAGAGACCGTGTGCCTCTCAATCTACTGCGCCGGTCCTGGCGATCTCTTCTACCATCTCCCTAACTCTTTCTACGAATTCTGGTAAACCAAGTCCCGCCAGCTTCTCGCCAGCAGCGCTCGTAGCCTTGACCTTTTCACTGGCCGAACCCGCCTGCAACCTCGACAAGATATGCCCCTTCACGCGAGTGAGCAGCAATCGCAGTACCGGTTCTCTTGGCTCGGTGTTGTCGCGCTTCGCTTCGGCACCCGCAGAAAGGAGTTTTGTCACAAGCGCACGAAGATGACCCTTGGTGGCTTGGGGCATAGAACGACCCGCTTCAAGAGCTGCCATGATTCCATCGATGGCAGCAGCTTGCTCCAATGGCTTCTTGCTGTCATCTATAGCCTCAAGCACCGTGAAGATTCGCCCGGCTTCCGTTCTCCATGGAGCACGCACATCACGCTTCAGCATATTTTTACATTGTAGCAGAATGGCCCCAGCAGTCACGATCTGCAAGGTCTGCAGTCCTAATCTGGCGCGCCGTCTGATATCCAGGGCGAGGGGCTCTGGGATAGTCGCCGGATTTGGCGAGGGTTGTGTAAATTCATCCAGCAGCATCTGCCAGTAGATCTTGTCTGGTGTCGGCCGCGATTTGGGATGGTTGACCTCCTCTGGGTCGCGACGTATAGCCTCAGCGTACACTTTACCGCGGGCGGATCGCCAAGAAGCCTCTGCTTGCGCCAGAGTGAATGTGCCTTTCTCTAATTCTTCGGCAAACCGCTTGGTCTCATATGAGGAGGCATGTTCAAGCAGGCTCGGTGCTGCTACTTGCATCATGTAGTTTGCATAGTCGTATAGCATTGTGTCAATGAACGAGATGAGAGCTTCGAGGCGCTCGACAACGTGACCTTCTGCGAGCTTCTTCTCAGCTAATTCCTTCACTTCTTCATCGCGAACAGGGGCGCAGAGCTTTGGCAGCAGTGCGCCCATGGACGAGAAGAACTTCTCGAATGAGAAGCTGCCTGCCAAGAATTGCCGTTGCGCCACCTCAGTATCTAGGATCTCGCCAATGAATGTGTACATTGGCGAACCATCCTTCACTAGATGTTGAAGGCGGTCTTTGATGTAATGCGCCATGACGACAAGATAGTGAAACTCCTTCTCCTCGTTTCTAACACCGGACTTGAGATCCTGGAAGAGAGGGTCCATTCGGAGCTTATGCTGTTCCTGGAAATGTTGGTATTCTATCCGATATTCTCGATTCATTGCGAGCTCATGAACAATGACTCGGTTGTCGGGCAAGATGGGAGGGTATATGATATGAGGTATCTCGAACTTCACCTCCTTGCCCTGCGGCTTGTTCTGCGGCGTGGAAGGGGGTGTGAGTCTGTTCAGGCTTCTCAGAACTTCTTCCTCTGCCGCGGTGTGATCCTCCGCAGTAGAGCCATCGCGGGCGAGGGAATGCCCGGTTGCTCGCGGCTTCGTGTCCCCAGTTGGCTTATTGGCTGTGCGCGCTTTTCGCGCTTCGTTCACGGCGTCAACGATCAACTTCTTGCCTCGTTGAGCGCCTGCGAGCCGCTTGATTCGGACCATCAGCATGACCTGATGGTCTTTGACGCTCTGACGATACGACTCGGTTACATGTTCTTCTGTTCCATCCTTGACGGTCTGTAAGATTGCATCGAGCTCGACGAATTGCAAGAGCATGACTTCGATTAGTGCATTGGAGTCGCGAGCTTTCCATGCAATGAATGCATTGTGGAAAGTGGCATAGGCCTCTGGCATGGCTCCTTCGAGCGCTGGAGGCGGCGTATAATTATTTAAATATGTGAGCCTGGACAGGATCGTCTCGAAAGAGATCAAAAGGTCTCGAGCCTTGCCCACAAGGTCCTGCAACTGAGGATTAGCCAGATCATCACGAGGAATGGGTAGACCTTGTGCGGATCCAACCTGCTCCTGGTCCCCTTTGTTATCCTTGTTACTGAGCACTTGGGTGGGGTGGCCCAGTATCAGGAATGCACCGAGGAAGGTTCGGACAGCGGCCATCTCATTGACGGAACCTGCTTCGCCCTCCTTCAAGCCACACAGCCGAAGGACTAGCGCCGTGGTCATGAGAACCTTTTCCTCGGCAAGCAGCTCAACGACCTTTTCAAACGAGGTGTCTCTCACACCATCGATTGTTAATCCAAGTTCCGAAAACTGTTGTACAGCTTGTCTCCTGAGTAGGCCCCTCCACCACCACTGGATCTTGGACGCAGCAACGTCGTCGGTCATGGTGGGAGGCTCCTGGTCCTGGTCCCGTACGTCCGGTAGCTCATCAATATCTGGCTTCTTGGTGTTCATGCTATGACCCCTTGATCGCTTCGAGGCATGTTTGCTACGCAGCTCCTCCCGTCTCTTCTCTGCTTCAGCATGGCGCTCTTCCATCTGCAGCTTTAATTTACGAAGTTCTTTCTCCCTCTTATCCTTGATGGACTCCGCGACAGCTTTGGCTCTCTTGACCTCCTCTGCGCATGCGGCCACAATATCGGCAAGCTTGCTTTCCCTGGCTTGGGCAGCAGCCAACGCGCGCTCCTCTGAGTTCGATATCTTTTGTTGGCCAGCCTTGGCCATCGCAGCCCTGAGTCGTACCTTTTCGGCATGGGCAGCCCTGTCGGCTAGGCGCGCTTTGCGGTCCTCTAATATAGAGGCGCGGCGCAACTGCTGAGCAACATACTTGCTTTGTGGGCCATCACGACGGCTGAAGCCGTGAGACGAGCGTGAGTGTGCAGACGAAATGGAATTCCTACGGGAGGAGGCGGCGGAGTCCTTGCGACGGTTTTGGGTCGGGCGGTAAAAACGTGCGGCAATCCGTGGGGGTGGGGTATACTGTCTTTCCTGATCCTCTTCTTCCAGAGGGGGAGAAAGTTCCATGTCCGAATTTAGGGTGGCAGGCAACGGGTCGCCGTTTGACTCTTCGATATTTCGAGACGGATCGGTTAGATCCGGCGAGGCGCGGTGCATGATGGCGTTGGTAGAGGGTGTTGGAGGGGTTCGCTAATATGCTGGTATTCTCGGCGAAGAAACATAGACGATGGTATTCCCGAGTTGAAGCTGATAAAGATGACGGTGGGTGTCAGGACTAAGAGTATCAGACAATACAACGATCGAGCGCAGAGAGCGCCCCTGTTGATGGTCAGGTGGGCGAGTTGATACAAGCACTGTATCGTCAAACAGGACTGGACGAATTGGTCCGGATCACGGGCCTCAAACAGAAGCAGCGACGCACCGAACACGCAACCCGCGGCAAGCCACCTGCGAAGCGCAAGATACGATCAGAGGGTAGGTAAATGAATGTCAGGTATTGGATTAGGCTCTAGCCTATGAGTAGAACGAACGAAGGTTTGTCGCGAAATTTGCAACAACAATAGCCACGTTCCACAGAGTGTCTACTACTTATTGGAAATAATGAAAGGGTATCATGAAAAGTGAGTAGAAGAGAATGGAAGCGACAAGCAAGGCGTCTCTTGGTGACGGATGACGACGAGTCCTACTTCAGGCGACAAGTGCCCAGCAAATTCAGAAGGTGTTGGGTCATGAGACTGGAGTAGGTAATCAATGCATTGTCAAGGGTACATGTATGTAGCTGGAAATCAATCAGTTGAATGGTTGGGGTTGAAAACGGTAAGGTAGGGTAAGCCAGCAGCCAGACCAGAGAGATGGGGAGGGGAGGCTGGGCTGGATACATGTAGTTAAAATGGGCTCTCCCATTGTTTAATGGCGCAAACGGCAGTACCCAACTTGAGCTAGTCCAATGCAATGCACGCCCAATGTCGTTTCCGTTTTCAGGTATTCAGCCCATCCGTCTAGGCTTGCTGGCTTGCATCTGATGCACTAATGTCGAGTCTAACGACCTGGAAAGCAGGGCGTCAGGCGTCTTCCAGCTCGGGATCTGATCCTCATGCAGCTGTAACAAGATGCGTGAAACATTCAACATCCGGTAATGCGCCCGGATGCACATGTCTGTCTATATATAAGTAGATACCAAGCTACTGGAATCGGATTCCAAATACCTACCTACATATATATATATCCATGCACCCAACGATTGTCTACGCCCTACATGCGTATAAATTGCATCAAATTGATGCATACCTAGGTTTTGTATTTGGGTAAGGATTAAGTACAAAATAACTTGAAACTACCGGCCTACTCGATTGAACCACCTTAGCTAGCCCGGCCCTAACACTTTGTCATCTCGAACTCTCTACTCCTTTTTGCTCCTGGCTGACTCAACAATCCTCTCGTTACCCTCTTGGCAGTCCTGGAATCCAGGCTCGGATTGAGCAAGTACCGCCTAAGAAAGATATGGTGAGCGCGTGGTTGTACATGTGCGTATAAGCTTGATATACCAGTATGCAAGTGAAGTCAAGGTAAATATCTTGATAATGCCCTGAGCATGTCATAGGAATTGCATGCGTTAACAGAAAATGTGTAAGATGGTATACGGATAAATGTGGCGTTCTCAAAGGCTCGAGAATATGTCACATTAGGCCCTGCCTGGTAGAGCTCAAAACAACATACATAGGTCCTATTTCGGCTCCTTGGATCAAAGGGGGTCAGCTATGGGGATTTACTACTTACCTACCATAATAGCTGTCCTACGCATATCAAGAGCCCCCATGCCTGTCTTATATGCTCTAAGATGAAAGTCGGTTGGTCTTGAACAGACGGACAACCAAGAGTTGCTTCTAAGACTGCTCTAACGACATTACGATGCCGATTTGGGTAGCGTGTAGCTCACCTCGCTCTCATGGATATGGTCAGGGATACAGATAGTCAAAATGGGTACTTAGTCATGCTCAAGGTCGGTGGAAGTATATTCAAGATATTGATGGATTGCGACGGAGAGTTTAGGAAATACAGGACGTTTCTTAGAGGTATATCTCATCGGGAGGGATTCAACGCTCCTCGATATTGATCGTGCTAATACGAACAACTACAACACTCCATCTGCCAATGTACATCTACCGAGTATAGACCTTGGGGAGTATATAGGGTTCTGTTAGACCTTGCCACATCACCACTCTGCGAGTATGGTCGAAAATATAAGCGCGGCGTATATCACGGCAAGTTATCTGTAGGCCATTGCCTTGCAGAACCATATAAGCTTATCAGAAGTGAATGTTCGATAGAATCCTCACGTACCACATCACCATGAGTTATACTAGTATTGATGGTGGTTGATTGCCTCTGGCCTCCTAATGTCAGCTGACTGGTCTCAGCGTTGGAGTTCGGGAATTTGTCCTGATGTCAGTAGTCAGAAATCGCCACAGTACCTTCGCGGGTTGCCAATGTCAGCACTTCGTTGCTTTGCGGCCATGTTCACATAAAATGACCGCTAATCCTACACCTACGAATCGGCGATTACCGACTGTCAGATCAAGAATGCCTGCCTGAGATCTCGTGGGAGATACGGCATCCGTGGCTCCCCTATAAAGCCTTCCCACAGGGGGCGCCACGCATCTCAGCTTGATGCCGGTTTTTTGCAGCATTTCTTATAAATAGTGTCTTGAGGAACGACTGATGCCAAGAACCGACTCAGTCAGTTGAGCGGTCTATGGTGATGTACTCAACTGGATGAGTACTGGTAGAGCTCCGAAATGGGGCATTTCCTGAGGTTTTTTTTCGACTCGAGGGCCCTAAATTTGTGTAGATTCTCCTCGTCCTTCTTCCATGTACACCAGCTCAAGGTAAGACGCCTTCCGTATGGAAATGAGTGGGTCCTTCTGTGGCAGCACATTGTGTCATGGCAACTCGGACATTTCTGGCTCGCTTAAACCACCTATTAAGCAGAGCGAGCTGACCAGAAATTGAAGCCAACGTGTTTTCTCAGGATGAAAACAATGCACGTCGGGGGTGTGCGGGGTCCTGTTCCCCAGATGGCAAGACCCAGCCATAGGCAGCAAAAGCCTGACTGTGGGCGCTGTCTTGTTCTTCCTGTACACCCAAGCATCCCGCAACAACAATCCTCATTTCTGTTTGTCGCAAGAGGAAACCCGCTATACTTGCACTGAAATTTTGGGGATCCCGAACGACGAAGGCGCGAAGCCACGAGGCTGGCGAAGCATGCGAGGCGGACGGCAGCTAACTTGGCGGCAATAACTCTTTCCTGGACTATGCTACGCAGCCCGGGCCCCGGCGGCATGAGACCCGTACAACGATTCGGCCAAGGTTGGGAAACGGCCTAAAGGACGCGTGATTTCCTTCGTTGGGTGTCAGTGCAGGTTTATGCCAGATCGGCCGCGTGGATAGGGCCGAGCAAATGGACTATTTATTGCTCTCTTCGATCCCGAGAGACCGAAGGCCCCACCCAGCTCAGCTGTCCGGCGTAGGCGATGAAACAGCATCTATCACATGCTTCCAAAGAAGACCCTGAACGACTGAGGCGGTGTTTGCAATCGGAGAGCCCATAGATATACTTGATCTCACGACCGAGTAACTCCGATATCAAATGGAAGTTGTTAGCACAGGACTCGAGAGCACAACCCGGGCTTACGATAGTGGGCTGACTGCCTCGTCCCATATTCTTCTAACTACATACCTTAGGTTACGTTGTTGTCGATAGTCCTGCTACGGCTTGGGACGCTCGCTAACAATAGCGGAATGCGGCTAGTCTTCTCCGTTTTACATCTAGTATTGTTGCCTCCATCGTATATACTCACATGCGTTTTCACTACGTGAACAAGTGATCAATATTGAAGCATTCCGGGATGGGGAATATGGCATCAGCAACCTGCTCGCAGCCGGTCGGCCAATGCCGGCTTGCCCGCCCGCGCTCTGTAACGGTTAATGAGACATGTTTCCTTAGTTATCCCCGTTGGCCGACAGCTACGTGCTAACACCGGGTAGGCCACACTTCGCTTGGGGTTGCAAAGCGGATTGGCTGCCTGCTCGCGTAAACCGGCCGGCTAGACCTCGACCTCGCATACGAGACAACTGATAATAGACACGCGATAAACACCCAGCATGAGTATCCGGCAGGGTCTCTATGATACGCACGATTTGACGGACACTGCTGCCAGCTGCTAGTAGTGCGTGCATAATGGAGGAAAGCCTCCCCAATACCCTTCCACCGGAAGACTTCCAGCGGAACGGCAACAAATTGTAGGGAAACGGACGTAGATCGGCTTTGCCGGTTTTCCCTTTCAGTAATACAGCATGCAGGCCAGCAGCGGGAATTAGGAAAATATCGTTTGAGGGAAGAGATAACGAAACCTAGGCGGGCGGAATGAGACATATGCCGCATGACCCTTGGTGACTGTGGCGATAAGGGCCATGGGAATCATCATCTCACGCACCTGAATCCCATGCTTGTTGAGCATGGCAAATGGGTGGAGGGGATCGCCAACGCGATCTCCCTTTAGACTCTCGCCTCTTATTGCGGATTTGGCAAGAGCCGGCCACGCACCTCGCACTTGGCTGCCTGGGCGCCATTGGCCCAGGTATGTGTGTATTGAGAAAGTATGAAGATCATCCTCTACTATGTATTGTGTTCCAACTTCCACCCGCCAATACGTTGTGAAATGATAGCCATGGACTTTCTGGATGTCGATCAATTAATCGGTAAGGCCCAGGCCCTTTCGTTACCAAGAGCCAAGGGCGCAAGTAGCCAATCGCCGGAGATACGGGGTACAATGCCCACACCGCCCAACCAACTGCACCCGGGAAGGTTGGATAACCATGACTAGAAATCGTGACGTGGTAGTGATGTATCTCTTAAGGAATCGAGAAGCATGGAGATGGAGATGTTATCTGCCCGACACGTGGTACGCGGACGCTAGAGTCGAGTGGAAGCCACGGAACAAATTTTTTGCTCGGGGCAGTAGAAGTCTGAAATGACCGATAGAAACGACTGTCTCCAGACAGACCATTTTTCTGCAGGGCTTTTAAGCTTGAGAGAAGGTTGACTGGTTGAATAGGAGAGTGAGGCGGCGCCATACATGGGGATTGTCTCAGCCAATGTTTCAAGACAGGTCAGCTTGAGAAGGCCTAGACAAAACATGGCCGTCTGTTTGTGGGGGAGTCTACATGAGAATGGGAAAGCATACTCTCAACTTTCCACACATCGGGAAAGATCCGCACTTATACGGCTAGGTTAGGCTAGACCTCACCTGAAGATGTGCAACCTCCCTGTTCACCTACCGAGAGGGGTAGGTCGATATAGTTATGTAGATCGTCGTTGGTTGGCTTGCAAACTCGAATGCGATGGCGAGAACACAACAACCTTGCGAATGTAGGATCAAGGAACGTTTGTTAGAGGGTCAAGGCGGTTGCTGACCGTCGATCAATCAGATGACAACTCTTATTTTACTTGCCTGCTTATTTTATTTTACGTGTACAAGCCGTTCCCGCCGCCGCTCCTACAGAAGCTATCTGCCAGGTTAGGTATTGGCCAAGCCTCATGCGTGGGGGGCCCTGCCTGCACGCCGCTGCAGGTTGTTACTATTCCATATTGAAGTGTTCGGATTTATCGCGTTGCCTAAATTGTGTCCCCTCGCCATCGGCAACGGGTAGTCGACTGCAAGTCGGCCTGTTGAACGGAGCCGACTTGGGTTGAATACATACATGTTAGAAAATACTGCGCTTATGTAGGTATTGTTTCCCTCGAGTTCATCTGATTCCTCCGCGGATTGCCACTCTTTGTTTGTTGTTTGCGATGACTGAACTGTGACATCAGTCGGGAAACACGCAGTGCACCGGAATGATCGAATCTTGCCCACCAGCAAAATCTACTATAACAAAGGAATAGCTGGGTAGTACATGGTGTCTGTGGCTTTTGGCTGTGATGTCAAAGAGACTTCGGCATGACCTGACAAGCGATTGGCACGCACACCTTGATAAGTGTCTGGATTCATATTCATAGAGTTGGTGCTAGGCTAACGGACGTTGTCCGATAACGCGACTAGGATACTATGATGCTCGAATTGGTAGAACAGAGTTCTCCCCTGGAGCTTGTCTGCCTGCCGCAAGGAAATATTTCAAGTGGCAGGCACAGATTGTCTCTTTCCACGGACTACCAAAACATACATGTACCAATGAAACATGTGTGCATCCAGAAGGACATGACATAAGTTGGGGGTCCCTCTCCGGATACTACATATCCTGGGTAGGTATCGCAGCAAAACCCCCTTTCCCCACCCCCAATGTGCGGTCTGAACGCAATTTAATTTTTGTTTTGCTGTTTGTACGTCTAGAGTGAATGGAGTGAACGAATGAATGAATAATCCAACGCGATGACTGTCCACTGCCTGCACACATCTTTGTGTTTTGCTGACCGGCATTGATCCTTTTTGAACCGACATGATAGGGTTGTGTACAGAATTGTGTACACCTGACACATCATTCAGAGGCAAGCTTTCCAGGGTCCAATTTCGTCATAGTTTGCCGCCTACCGAACTCGACCTCAGCTTCTGCATTCGGCAGGTATTCTGGAGTTGAGATACATCCATCCTCTTCGCGACCCCATGAGCCAGATGGGGCACATTCCAGAATAAGTCAATCGCTGTGATCGAGATAGAGCAGGCGGGAGTAGCCTGGCGGATTCGGTGAGGGTGGCCCCATTGCCCATGAGTCTTGCTCCCACCCCACGGCCAGATGCAACAGCTTTCCTGTCACGATGACCTGGCTTTGCGGGCTTGCTGGCCAGGCTAGCTAAATACCGCCGTCCCATGTAGCACTACTTCCCAGAAACCCGTCACGCAATTGACCCCTGTCCGTGCCTTGTTCTCTCGATGCATTGCGCCGTTTATTTGTAGATCCTTACCACCCTCGTTCAGCTCCGCCAAAAGCCCTTGAGCCGGCGAATCAAGGCTCAAGGACTCCATCTCTTGTTCATGTATGACATCTGCTTCCCTCTGGATTTCCCATGTTTCTAATCTGTCTTTCAACACCCCCCTTCCCTATTCTCGCTATTTTCAACAAAAAACTCAAGCCGGTCTCCCCATTCCAGTAATCCTACCCTCCTCACATCGGAGCCAGCCCCTACACACTTGCCAGGAGATCGCCCAGGCCTAGACCGCATGGAATCTCAGGGTCTTCTGATAGACCCTTCTTTCCCCCTCTTTTCATGTTTCGACCCTGTGCCGCTATTTCCATAAGGAGCTGAGCTTCTGTGGCCACTTGATTCGGGAATAAAGTGCATTTACCATACCTTTGGCTCGCTCGCTCATGTCCTAGCTGCTCAACTAGACCTTCTTCACTTTTAGTTGCTCTACTACAACCACCATCTACATCTCACCACCACCTTTCTTTGCCCCTCTGACTCTGGGAATAGTAGTCACGCAGGCCACAAATCGCCATCTTTGTTGATCACTATTATTGACGGTGTAGTTGTTATCCTTCCGAGGAAAGATATTCCAGCGGCCAGCTTAACCCACATCCATCCATACCCGACAACTTGACCTCTACTACGCATCATCACCATGTCTAGTCTTAAGTGACGACGGGTCAAAAGCGACCTTCTCTTCTTCTTCGACGTAAGGAGATTTCGGGGGAGGGAAAGACAGAAAGAAAGAAACAGTTTTAATTTAAGAGAGTAATGGCGCCCAACTCAGCAAATACCATAAACCACGATCGCAGCGCAACGAGTACGACGACGAAAACACCAACTTCGCAGTATACAATGAAAACGTCTTCGAGGCCGCCTATGAGCTCGTCTCATTCTCACCACTCCCACCACTCGCAGTCCAACTCGCAATCTTTTCGCACAAATAGGTCCACTACCACACCAATGACCTCACCGCGCATGCCGCACTCAGTCGGCCAACCTTACCCACCGACGAGCAAACTCTCGCCGGCCGTACCCACCGACCTGCGATCGCCCAGCCCGAATTATTTCGGGCTAAACATCGACCCTGCTGCCGACCCACGGGACTCGGCTGTTCTACCCCGGAGCACTGGAGCCCGCCTACCTCGTCTGTGAAATCCTTCGGGGCCGCGATCCCCAAGCAAGTGCCTCTTGATGCCAACCCCGATTTCGAGGCGTTCAGGCGCCAGGCCGACCTCAACAGAGGAGGAAATTCATTCAATCTTGGCAGCGCGCAGTTCGCTCCTATGCAGCCGCCGTCTTCTTTGAGGCCTAGGCCGCCCCCACGGAGAGCGACCAATCAGAGCGAAACACCGTCTGAAGTATCGCGGCCTCCCTTGGGCCGCTCTCGCGAGACCACTGGCAGTCGAATGGATATTGATTCTGGGAGCTTGCATGACTCTGCTACGTCTCCTCGGACTCAAAGCGGAACTCAGAGATCTCTCTAAATGCGCCTTCGTTCTTCGACATGCCCACACACGCGTCTCCAGCGCAGACCGAGTCTCCTTTTCAACCGATGAGGCGCTCCAACCTCTCCAATGTTGAAGATGCTCACCCGCGGCTTTCACTTCCTCAGCCCAAGATAGACCTTCCTTCCCGGGTCTATCGCATCCGCGCTCTGAAACTTTGCCGACTGCGCTTGCTGGAAGCGACCCAAGCCTGATTATGCCAAGCCAACTCAAAGACATTGTTGAAAATACACCCGGAGGTGACTATTTACTACTGGATGTGCGAGTATCTACGAATTATGCACAATCAAGGATTGAAGGAGCACTGAACCTGTGCATTCCTACTACTTTGCTAAAGCGAGCCACTTTCAACCTCGAGAAGCTGCAGAAAACACTGCAAACTGAGGAGGACCAAGAGAAGTTCGCCCAGTGGCGAGAAGTGAAGAACCTCATCATTTATGATGCTGCTTCTTTTGAGAAGCGCGATGCGTTATCAGCGATGAATATGTTCAAAAAGTTTGCCGCCGAGTCCTTCTCGGGAATGCCTATCTGTTGAGGGGTGGCTTTAACGCTTTTGCGACTGCTTATCCTGACTGGGTTGACCGTCGGTCGGCCGCTGAAAGAGCTGGTCGACCCATTGCGTCCAACGATGGAGGACGACCTATATTTGCCCCCGTTGTTGGAGGTGTTACGCTCCCCACCGCCTCCAACGGCGCGAATCCCTTCTTCGGCAATATTAGACAGAACATGGACCTTGCCGATGGCGTCGGCCAGATGGAAGTCGCCCTTGCCTGCGACTGTCGATACTAACTCACTGCCGCATTGGTTACGCTATGCCGCTGCCAAGTCGGACCATGGGAAGGCTATCTCGGACAAATTCTTGCAGATAGAACGCGAAGAGCAGGCCCGTATGAAGGAAGCATATTCTGCCTTCAACGCTGCGTCACCCAGTAAAGCGAACTCGGGTGTCTCGCTCTCCGGCATCGAAAAGGGAGTAAAGAACCGTTATAAAGATATTCTTCCGTTTGATCACGCTCGCGTGGTCCTTTCAGGTAAACCACCAGGATCCTGCGACTACATCAACGCCAGCCATGTCCGAGCTTCGCGAAGCAAGAAACGCTATATTGCATCCCAAGGGCCTCTACCAGCCACTTTTGAGGTATGTACCATCCTTCGTCCTGTAGTGTCGAAAGTTTCGCTGACTTGGTTTTTTTTTAGGACTTCTGGTCGGTCGTTTGGGATCAGGATGTTCGAGTTATCGTTATGCTTACCGCAGAATGGAGGGTGGCCAGCTGAAATGCCACCCTTACTGGAACGACAGAGAGTACGGCCCAATCAAACTGAGACCATTGTCAGAGAAGAAGATATCTCTAGATATTGATAAGCACAAATCTACTCCTGCGGCTTCGGCGAGTCAGGCAGAGGCTGGCCGCCGCCGTGCCAACACGGCGACAGCTCTGGGTTCGTCTAACCCTGCTCCGCCGGCGCAGGCGCAAGCAGAGACGCCATTTGTGGTCATTCGCAAATTTGCTATGTCTCACTCGGCTCATCCGTTCGCGCCGATGCGGGAGGTTACGCACCTTCACTATCCGTCTTGGCCGGACTTTGGCGTACCCGCTCAACCGTCCCACCTTCTTGCTCTCGTGGAGCTGGCCAACGTTATGCAGCGCGCAGCCCTCCCAGTTGATGCCAATACCATCGCGGCGTCTGTCGCTACTGAACGAGGTGTTACACCCAATTGGTACGAAGAGCCCGAGTCAGATAACAATCCGCGACCCATGCTCGTTCATTGTTCAGCCGGATGCGGCCGTACCGGAACGTTCTGTACAGTCGACAGCGTGATTGACATGCTTAAGCGCGAGAGGATTGCCTCGGTATCGGCAAATAAACGGAAAGACAACGACGGCGACATCAACATGGACGGTGTCACTGCACCACAGGCGTCGGCCCGAGCGGGCAGTGGACCAAACAACGGTGGAGATACACCTCTAGATCTCAGTTGGGTCGGCGATGACTCAATTGATCTGATTGCGCGGACCGTGGAGGACTTTAGGAGCCAAAGACTCAGCATGGTGCAAAGTTTGAGGCAATTCGTACTTTGCTATGAGACTATAGTCGAGTGGATCTGGAGACTCCAAGAGAGGAGTAGTCAGACAGCCAACGGGAAAAGGGGCCATATCCGCAGTGAAAGTGAGGCTCCGTTCAGGAGGTAGTTAAGTATAGTTGGCGGGGGCATTGCATTGATTGAGCTTTGGAAATGAAGGGGCTGGAGAGAAGGAAACGAATCAAAGAGGGCTTCAACAATTACTCTCTTGAGTTTGCATATCTTTCCAGTCCGAGGATGAATGACGCATAGAACAACGGGTTTTTGGCATCTGTACACAGGTAGCATACGAACATCCACTTCGCAGCGTTACGGAGTGGGACGGGACGACTGATGATGTTTTGGATGGCGTTCAATGGATAAAGTAATTGTATTATCACACGGCTTGGACATCGTGCTGAGAGAGAAAGCGAGAGAGTGTATGTGCTTGTAGACCAGCATTTCACACGGTCCGGCAGGCTCCTGGTATGCTTAAAATGATGACGGGCTACGTTTATATCATGGTTGTGGTGCCACTCGGAAGAGAACGGAGTGGACGGTTATTGTTAATACTAAGTAAGCAACTGAGATGAAATCGCAATGCTTTCCCCCCAAATTAATGTGATTCAAGACATGTGGAAAAGGTTTCTTTCAGGTGTATTTCTTATCTGTCTCTCCTTTCAGGTTATCCGGGGGGCGAATGTGAACATTACGACATCCCTCGCCTACTTACTTGGACCGGGCCATACTATACGTAGAGAATGGCACACAGCAGACCCCCCTTGAATGGTCGGATCAATCCTCCGCTCATGCTCAGTAGGTAAGCAGCCTGGTAGATTGATGAGGTAGATGCTTGGTCGACTAGAGCAGTTGCTATTCAGATTGGAAGGAAAACAGCTGGACTCAATGCAGGTGTGCTTGATATATCACAGCAGATGCCAAATATGGTGAAGTGACCCTTGATCGCGTAGCAGTTCCCTATCACGCATTTGCAGGACCAGCAGTTTCAACAATACAAATAGAAAGGATCACTTCAAGGGCACAGGGTCATCAGTTGGGGGAGAGTCAACTGCATAGCTCTTTTGATTGACGAAGCCGGGTCAATCCCCATAAGGCTCGGCCGTAGTCATCTCTAATAATTATACATGGTTCATGAGGCAACAGACAGGTCGCCTCCATTCCAATGTGGACCACAACCAATAGCTTACTTCCAGAACTTTTGGAGCGAAACCTCTTTGTCGTCGTGCTTGTTCAGGATCTTGGCTGTTGCCAGCTCGAAGTCCTCCTGCGTAACGTGCACTCGCCGCTCCCTCAGCGCGTACATGCCAGCCTCGGTACACACGCCCTTCAGCTCGGCACCTGAGCATCCGTTCATCTTCTCGGCGATCTTGGTCAGGTTGATGCCACGGGTTAGGTTCATCTTGCGACTGTGGATGCGCAGAATGTCGGCACGCGCCTCCACGCTTGGCGGGGGAACTCGATCTTTCTGTCGATACGACCGGGTCGCAGCAGAGCGGGGTCCAGGATGTCTAGACGGTTGGTTGCCATGATGACTTTGATGTTCTTGGTGGGCTCAAATCCGTCCAGCTGGTTGAGCAATTCCAGCATTGTGCGCTGGACTTCGGAATCACCGCCTGACGAGCCTTCAACACGGGAAGAGCCGATGGAATCAATCTCGTCCATGAAGATGATGGAGGAGGAGCATGCTCACGGGCCATTACGAACAGCTCGCGCACCATGCGGGAACCTTCACCAATGTACTTTTGCACCAGCTCGGAACCGGATACTCGAATGAACTTGCAGTCTGTGTGGTGGGCAACGGCTCGGGCCAGTAACGTCTTTCCCGTACCCGGAGGGCCGTAGAGTAGAACACCCTTAGGTTGCGCAATACCGAGCGATTCGAAGAGCTCGGGGTGCTTGAGACCCAACTCGATGACTTCCTTGATCTCCTTGATTTGTTGGTCCAGACCACCAATCATGTCGTAGGTGCTGTCGGGAACCTTCTCTACCATCATGAGGGACACCAGAGGATCGACCGAGGATGGGAGGATCTTCTCAAGTTTGTAGGAGTCGGACAGTAGCGTCACACGCTTGCCTACTGTGAGCTTTGCGATATCCACGGAGTCGGAGACGTCGACAACTAAAGATCAATATTGGTCAGCACGAAATGTAATAAAAGCGATACTTATTTATGTGAGCCGTACCGTATTTCCCCCTCAGGATGGACCTTGACCAGCACCTTCTTGGTCCCCATAACCTTGACGACCTCACCCACGTAAGAGCCAGGCTGTTGTAACAAACCGAGCTCCTCTCTTAATAACCGCACTCTCGAATTGTAGTCATTGCGTTGGGCTTCTAGACGGCGCAGGACAGCTTGACCCTTGAGGATCTCGAGCTTCATGGCCTCGATCTTGTTGGCGTAGTAATTGTCGAGAGCCATGGTTGCTGGCAGCTCCGGAGAGTCTGATACGTCCGGCAGATATCAGAATTCGTGTGATGTACAGTGCAACTCGATGAGACTAGCAGTTACGAAAAAATGAAATGGTTCGGTCGGATCGTTACTGTTGTTGATGAGGATAGCAGGTGGGCGTGGTAGCTGCTAGGCTCTTAGGCTGTGACGACGATGGCGACAACAGCTCATTGAGCAACTGCCTACCTAAGAAGCTTAGGCCTCAAAGCGAATGCTGGAGTGGATTGGTGTGGCTAGGGCATGTGGCGTCGGTGGCTGGAGCATGCGCTGCCAATCATACGGAGCAAGGAGTAGATAAACATCCAATCATGGACCGCATTAGCTAGTATAATCCCTGTGTGTCTACCCGTTGTTATTCGATGGATAGATAACGTTATTTTATTCCCATGGAAAGGCGTTCAATGGGACACTCTCGAATGAGTAGCTTGATTACCGCTGTGATAACTGGATAAATAGCTGCAGCAGACTGGCAGAAGCACTTGCAAGATTTATCGACACTACGGCTCTTGTGAACGATCATAAAACCATCAGGCACCCGGCACATTGGAATAATTCAGGGATTGGACTGTACTATGTACTACATCAGCCTCACCGAAGTCAAGCCAGCAGCAGGTAACCCCTGCCCCAACTGCCCGGACTGCCCATTCAGGCAAAGCGGATACAGTTGTAGTAGCACTAAGGCAATCACGACAGCCGCGATAGCCTTCGAGATTCCAGGCAAAACAGACTTCAGAGTTCAGAGGCGGCTGATTAGTGAGGTTTCGAAGAGAGTCTATCTCCCCTGTGACCGAGCAAACAATGCCGCAATCCGTCTATCGAGAGCCCAGGGATGCAAGAGAGTGGGGGCAACGTGGCTTGGCGCCGTTGATATTTGTAGTATCTCGGTGTCTGAAATCCACAGTGAAGTCACCTGTTCTAAAGTTACCGACGGGGAGAATTCCTACGAATGTGCTGACGAATTCAATTCGTAGAGGAGGGGAGGAGGGAGGGGATGCCCCATTTGTGTAGCCATAGGTATGTAAGTAGTTGTTCGTCCACTCCAAGCAGCCAAGTGTGATCAGGCGTGCCCGAGCACCAGATGCATGTGCAGTATTAGCACATGTCCCATATTGGGGGTTTCTGGTAGACGACGTAATGTACGCGATGACCGAAATGACTGGAACCCCTAGCACAAACAGCCATCTGGGTCAACGCAACCGCACCATCTGGGGAAACCAATCTACTAACAAAGTCAATACCACTCCAAGCACTCTTCAATGCATCCACTCAAGAGACTCCTCGTAGGAACAGTAGGTATACATACTGATCAGAATAAAGACCTGTGATGGACGGTGTAGATGTATGGCCCAGAATATGTTAGGTACCCAGAATACTAAATCGGCGCATGCGTTTGGGGGCATGGGAAAGCCCCGCCGAGTCCACATCGAAGGACCAAGAATCGACCAGGATCCAGCTGCATCGCAAACAGTTGCAGATGATACTGTTCCGCCGTAGATAATCACGAGGAGCAGTTGCGATTCAGTTGATTGAGATCATGACAGCGCCATTCAGTATGTCGTGCTGCATGAGATCTGCCAATTACGGGCACTGCTACTGCCAAGATGGCGTAATTCATATACGGAAACGACCAAAATGCCAAGTAAACAGACAGACCGACAGACGTACGGAAGAAGGAGCCGGCTTGGTCTTTGTGTTGTTGTCTTGGCTCCCGCTATTCTATAATCTGTACCAACCTACATACCTTCCAGTAGCCCTCCAATCTTGTTCTTCTTCTAGGCCTGTAGCAAACAACGGTGCTTATGAGTACCCGGCCTCAAATTCTCCCAATCTTCACATCTTGCTGGTGTTGATTTGCTTCGTTTCTCATCCTGTGTTTCAACGCACCGGAGCGATGTACTGACTTTTGGCTCCTTGACGATTGGGACATTGAACGATTCCAAGCGGGGACCTATAATAATTTCGGGTTTTTTCTCTTCTCTTCGCGATTGTTGCCTTGTTGTCGAATCACTTGACAAGACAGCCAAAGGTCTGTCTTACATTCCCCGAGAGCTCTCGGCGGTTTGTTCACGCCCTCGGTATTTCGCCCCAAAGATAACAAACACGACAAGAAACGCGCTTTATCACCATGGATCCGCCCCCTCGCGACCCGGGCGGCGACTCGGGCTCGCAGTCGCCTACCGATACTCGACCAAGCAACACACGCACCGAGCCTCCTTCGAGAGAAGACACATTGATGTCCGAAAGTTATCAGTCTGGAGATACGGTGCGGAGACGACCAGATGTTTCGTCGTATGGTATGTCGCGTCCCTAAACTCAATCTCCTGTAGCGCCAGCGATCCGAGTCAACAGGTCCCTGTTCGCCGTGGTGCATCTGATGTCACTCGTGTATGGGCTAACTGTATGTAATACCGCTTCTGCAGGGACTCTGCAAACCCCCCCTCCTGCTGGGAGCAGTGCATATTATGGAGGCGATGCAACCTCCGTTAGTAATTCTGCTTCGGCTCACGATCGCGCACATACGAGAACCGGTGCCCAACAACCCTTACGCTCTCCGATGCTGGGCCCAGAGCGTGGTAGAGCTCGTCCAAGGAAGCCTCCCATGTCGCGCCGCGCTTCATCGAATACGCAGGCCCCTCACCGAGGAGGAGTATTCTCGACCGACGACGCTGTTGAAGAGGTAGACGAGGAAGTCACCGCAGAGAGGGCGCAGAGCTACTCGGCGCCCAGACCACCCTACAATACGGACTCTGGGAGACAACAATCAACTCTTCGACGACGGACCATGGCTGCTCCAGCCTTATCGCGAGTGCAGTCGAGCAGAAGTGATGCTGCAGACGAAAGTGGCCTAGAGGAACGCCTAGAGGAGGACCAAGATGCAGGTGAACAGCCCTCAGCCGAACCTGAGCAGCACGATACCGAAGACGAAGGGACGCCAGTCGACGATAGTAACGAGGACGAGGACGACCTTAGCGATGCAGAGAGTTTCACTCTGAAGGACCGGCAACAGGCCATCAATGAAACACATCCATTCGGTATTCGGTTATGGAAGCCCGCTTTGTACAAAAAGGATCGCTCTGTCCAAAAGACGGCAGAGGGTGACATCCATTCGTCACCAGGCGGCCATGTTAGTATCTGGCTGTTGTTCTTCAATTTGATGTGGACGCTTGCCTTCGGTTGGTGGCTGGCCCTCATCGCCGCCCTTGGTACAGTCGTATGCTTCCTGTTTGCGGCCACGCCTAGCGGCAGAGAATATGGCCGTGTGCTATGGGGCTTAGCTGGCTACATGTTTTATCCTTTTGGCAAATTTGTCCGACTAGAGCAAGATGAGGCCTATCTGGATGAGGATCAAGGAGAGGGGAGAAGCATCAGTGAATACGAGCAGTGGCAGAATGGCGACCTCGAGTATGGTCGACTCTTCTTCGGCCCTGAGAGCAGCCGGTCCATCATTGGCCGGTCCAGGAGAAGCATAGACTCGGAACCCAGTGAGACCGACAGCCTTCTTGGGCGCCATACGCACCATGCAGAGATCGAAGAGCAGGGCCGCCGCCTGAAGAGACGCATGTTTGGTCTAGGCCAATGGAACATTGGCAGGGTCATCTTCTTCATCTTCTTCTACGGACTTATCGGCCCTTCGCTGATTATCGTCTCCGGCATCTGCTGGTTTTTGGTCTTCTGGATTCCAATGGGCAAGGTCACCATGCTCCTCTTTGATCATCTTAAGCGGCATCCTCTAGCACTATCTTTCGAGTCGGACATAACCCAGGCGCGCAACAATGATGGTACTTACTCCTCTATACTGCTCTGCACCTACCGAGCAGTTGGCTCCAAATACTGGAAATATACCGTTGATGGTACCAACATCTTCCTCATCAACCTCATGGCTGTGGTCGTCTTTGTCATCTTCGACTGGCTTGTTCTCGAGGGCGTTTTGCATGTTGAGAACTTCATCACGTCGCCGGGCTTCCTCTTCGTGGCTGGCTTGTTATCCATCATCCCATTGGCATACTTCATCGGACAGGCAGTTGCGTCCATCTCGGCCCAGTCCTCGATGGGTCTTGGTGCCGCCATCAACGCCTTCTTCTCCACCATCGTCGAGGTATTCCTCTATTGTGTAGCCCTCAACCAGGGGAAGGGGGCACTTGTCGAAGGTAGCATTATTGGAAGCATCTTCGCAGGTATTCTCTTTTCCCCTGGGCTCTCCATGTGCTTCGGCGCTATAAAACGCAAAACTCAGCGGTTTAATGCCAGGTCTGCAGGCGTCACTTCGACGATGCTTCTCTTCGCTGTAGTGGCTGCTTTTGGGCCTACTTTGTTCTACCAGATTTACGGCACTCATGAGCTCAGCTGCACGGAATGTGTCGACTACCGCCCATCTCTTGACAAAGACAAGGACCGCGATTGTCGTCGCTGCTATTTCTCCCAGACGCCTAAGGTTGACGATCGGTTTTACCTCGAGGCGGTCCGTCCTTACTGTTATGCGGCTGCCACCTGTCTATTCTTGTCCTATGTCACTGGGCTGTGGTTCACTCTGAGGACTCATGCTGCCGTTATCTGGAATACGGAGGTGGAGGAGAAAAAGAATGAAGAGCACCTTCATATGACACGCGTGTCTGAGCAGCATGGTACCGTCGACGCCACCGGAGCAGATATCCGGGACAGCACTCTCTACAAGCGCATCCTTGGGAGTCTCTAAGACAAGTTGGGCTGTCAGGCCAAGCAAGTACCCACCATTCACGTCAGCCTTCAGGGGTTCTTCCACCTAATGGTGCTATGCAGACCCCTCACATGGTACCACCCAAGACTCATGGCAACGGAGGCGACAGCGAGAGTATTCGCTCCAACGTCCATGTGCCCGGCTTTTCTGAGCAAGAGAACAACAATCTCATCCGGGGTGTGACTGAACTCGCAGCCACTGCAGCTGCTATTGCCGCTCGCGATGCACGCCTTCCACGTCGCACGTCCGCCCTCGGCTCGAACGCTGGCAATACGGCTAGTTCACGCGCGGCACCGCTGCGTAGTAGTGGGTTCCCTGATATGGAAGACGCGGCAGAGACCCCTCAGGCACATGGTGGCCACGATGCACCGAATTGGAGTCGAATGAAGAGTGCGGTCATATTGATGGGAGCCACCGTTCTCTATGCCATTGTCGCTGAGATCCTTGTCGACACGGTAGATGTAGTGTTGCAAAACTTTGCCATTGACGAGAAGTTCCTTGGCATTACTCTGTTCGCCCTTGTCCCGAACACCACCGAGTTCCTGGTAAGATGATCGCTCTCTTCCTGCTCATGTATGACCACGCTAACCTGCTTGTCGCCAGAACGCCATCTCTTTCGCCATGAACGGTAACATTGCGCTCTCCATGGAAATTGGATCCGCGTACGCCCTTCAAGTCTGCCTTCTTCAGATCCCCGCCCTCGTTTTGTTCTCCGCTGTGTACCCTATCCTGCCAACGCTGGAGGACCCCGATATTGCCCACTACACGTTTAGCCTGTTGTTCCCCCAGTGGGACATGGTGACCGTTATCCTTTGCGTGTTTCTACTCAGTTACGTATACGGTGAAGGCAAGAGCAACTACTTCAAAGGCAGCATCCTCTTGTTGACCTATCTGGTTGTCATAATTGGCTTCTACTTTTCCGGTTACACGGACAACGCTTTCGATACAACCGCCAGGTTCGACACCTACGATGCTCAGTCAGGCTGGACGACATATAAAACTATCGGACACAGCACCAAAGGTATCGCATTCTAGTGAGAGGATCGGATGGGAGAGATTTGATGGATCATGATGTTTAAACGAAGCACTTGCTACCTACCCACACGCAGAGCTTATTACGGAAAGGACATCCTGTTATCCCAATTTTGAGGAGTATTGTTTGTCTGATTTTGGGCGTGCGGGACTATTATTTTGTTAGAATACCTCTATGTCACGTTGCCTTTACTAGATTCCTTCGTTATAATTAAATACGAGGATATTCATGATTTATAAAATCCATTTTCATTATGAAATGTGACCTAAACGGCTAGAACCCCCAACCTCAAGGCAGTGCGGTTGGTGCCAGCTTCAAATTCTGTCACACCTACCGCAATGAACCGCCTTGCGAAACTCTTGATGATATTGACATTGTGGAGTAAACAGTCAATGCTGCCCTGCCGTACATGGTACACAAGTAATCTGCCCGCGACATTGCCTACGACAATCCTGAGCCAGTGAGTAGCAGGCAAATTAGCTATGTATGTGTCAACTGGGATACGTAGCACATCGATCCTTATCATCAACCTCGTTTTCAACGTGTTTGGAGCAGAAACAGCAAGGAGCACCAAATAACGGACGGTGCATGTTTGGGAGCGGCGAAGGTTCAGTTTAGGTGATGATATTGGCGGAATGGCCGGATTGGAGGAGACTGGTGTACTATCATGACGGAAATAATAGGCGAGAAGCAAGTGGTGCAAATGTTATCTCAGTTGTGCATCCTGCTTGCAGAATACATCCTTGCTTGCAATATCCATACGGCGACAAGGTTGATGGGCATGGACAGAATGTTTTGCCATTAGTACAACTACGAGGATCTTCTTCCTCACTGCCAAGGACGAACCCTAGCAAGCAATGAAAAAGAGAATAAAATATCGCGCCTGTCAGACGTCCACCACCGCCCACCCCGGCCACGCGCCCAAAGGCAGACCATGACAAATCGGGGTTGAGATCATCATCACTCTCTATACAGCCGAGACCTCGTGAAAGGCGTACCACCGCCCTCCTTGCGGAGGGTGCGAGAGTATCTGGAAACCTTGTAGGGTAACCATGGCAAGAATGCCTCTTCACTCTAGGGCGGCAGGGATAGGAATCATCAACCAGGGTCGGATCTGTAGCTGTTTTGGAGAAAACAGAGATTGGGACGAACACTATAGAAATGATTCTTTAGAGATTGTCGACATGAAGAGAAAAAGAGAAAAGGAAATCGAAATGGAGGGAGGGAGGGCAGATATTTATACCCTTCCCCCAGGGCCCTGTGGGTCGCCGAATCAGCCTCCATAAGCTGGGTAGGGGGACAGGGGAGCGGCCTAGGTGAAAATTCGGTTTTCTCAATAAGTCTTTTCCAGCGCCATCATCTTTTTTCATTGGTCAGAAAACCCTGCTGTAGGCACCGGGGCTCCTTCCGGTGGGTGTTGATTTAACCAGTGATTAATCTGATTGGCTTGGAGTACTACACCTTTTTCACAACAGTGGACTTTCTCTGGCACTTTCAGTCACTGGTGCTTGTTTAATAGCAAAACTGCCTCAAGTTAACGCTTGACTCGCCGAATGCCTGAACCGAGGTCCCTGAGGAACTTGTGAATACATGTACCTATGGACAAACTGCTATCATAATTGAGAGGGTGCTGTGCATCTTGACATAACTTTGAAGCCGTCATGAAATTCGGCAAGGAAACGTCTGCCCATGATTATAAGGCTACTTGAAGATTATGTTCCGTGACTCCCCTTGTAGTGTCATGAACAACAACTCCATGTTGTCCATATAACATATGAAGTCAAAATTCAGTTGCCTCGATGAGTACCCCCTCGAATCCTCGGGATCTGCTGTCCGATTACTTGTAGACGCACCATGTCTTTTATATTTGGGAAATGTGTATGGATATGGAGGTTTTGCAGTAGTTGGCCAGGGAAAGACGATGCCCAGCAATGGCATATGCACAACAGAGGAACAGCAATACAAGGCATTCGCAAGAGGTGACTCCCCTGTTACACCGGAATCATACAGCTTTCTTGTCAATATGCACTTTCCGCAATTCTTATGTCGTCTGCATTTCTAGCTCGGTATTTTGGAGATTAGAAGCTAATGATGTATCGTCTTGCCTATTAGTCTATAGAAAATAATCTTAACCTGGCAGTTTATTAAGTACTAGTAGTGGCGAATATAGATGTGATAGAGCAAGATGGTTGCCATATTCGTCTTGATTCTCCACGATCGAGAAGTTTGAGCATGGGAAGCCTATGTGTCGTGAACAAACTCAGCAGCAGTCAATGATGGCATGTCCTGTTTACGTATCAGTACCAAGAATGCGCTTGCTTAGGTTATCTTTGGTAGCTTGTGCTGTGAAACCCTCACATATCATCTACCAGAAGTATCTCTATGTATGTATCATATAAGTCATATATCATTAGCGGTACGCTCTGCTACTGTGACCCCCCCGATGCGTGCCCATCACTCATTCAAGCCTCCTCTTTGTATAGCCCCTGTGTCCTCACCCACTCGCTGACCCCCTCGCTGACGAGCCGCTGGAGCGCCTGCCAGTCCTCCCTCTGCACGACACTCCTGACCTTGGTGCTACTGATAACGACGATGTCCTCGGACCCCTTTCCCCCCTCCTCGCGTCCTCCTTCTACCATCGCGACCTTGTCCGCCCACTCGCGCCTCCCGCCCATCGCCTCCAGCTTGCCGTCCCGCAAGCCGTCCAGGTACGCCCGCTGGTCCGCGGCGGTGCCCCAGTCTGCGTCCGTCCGCATGGTGACGCGCAGCCGTGACTGCGCCAGAGCGGGTCCAGCGCCTGGCGCATCGTGTCGTTCGGGTAGTACTTGGCGTCAAAGATGCGGATCAGCGTGTCGAACCCCGTGAGGTACAGCTGCTCCATTTCTGTTTCCTCCCCCTTCCGGGCGGCGGCATCTCCGCCGTAGAACTCGCTCGTGGCGACCGCGTTGCTCTTGGAGTGGAAGTAAGGCTCCGTCGTGACCGCGATGTCCACCACGTCCTCTTCTTCCTCGGTCCCCGCATCAATGCTGCTGCTGCTGCCAGAGTCTGGTGCGGCGGCAGCTTGCTGAAGATGTCTTCTCTGAGTCCGGGCAGCTGAGAGCAGGTCCTGCGCGAACACGTACATCATGGCCAGCCTCTGGGGGAACGCGGCGGGCTTGGGCGCCTTGTCCGCGTTATTGATTGCGAGAAGCAACAGAACGCGCGAGTCTCGCGGGGCATGCTGCTGCTTCCGCAGGTCCGCCAATGCCGACAGGGCCATGCGTTGGTGCGCCAGCGTGGGTGGGTTGAAGGACGAATCCAGGACCACCAGCGTTCTGGGCGCTTGCTTCGGCGGGATTGGTGCCGCTATTTGGGTGCCATTATTACGACTCGGGGTGGCGGATGAGACAGAACACAGTACGGTGAAGGTCGTCTCGGATAGCTGAAACGTCTTCAGGGCGCGGGTGAAGTAGGACACCAGGTTTGCTGGCAGCTGACGCGGCGATCCCATGATTTCCGTGTTGGTCACGTCAGATGCCGACATTGCGGTTTGCGATTCTTGAAGTGACGTTGGGTCGGGATGGATGTTGACGGGAACGCTTCAAGCGGCGCCAGCAGAGCGCGGGAATTGGAGATTCGATCCCGGGATGCGGAGTACGGCCCGGGGGCCCACCTGGACACCCCTCCCGACCCCCCAGCTCACCTCCTATCGCAAGAAGTGTTATAAGCCGACACAACCCATATACTCATGCTGAAAGAACAAACTAGAAGAAACATTAAATCATAATGGCGAGAGGGACCGTCAGTAGAATACAGGGAAAGATACGAATTGAGCCGCACGCTCGCTAGAGACTACATGTGCATATTGGGCAACACAATATGCGATTCGCGGAAAAGGATTTGGTTCTAGATAATAGATTGCTGCTTTGCTACGGGCTCTAGTTGATGCCACTGCTCAAGTTGAGTGTCGGACAAGATATCCCGAATCCTCCCTCTTCGTACTGTAGCAGTCTTCCCCAGAATGCAAACAGGGTATCAAAATCGCCGAAATTAATTATACAGTTGCACATGCAATCGCTGGTCCATGCCTCGTCGAATGCAATGCCATTTCTCAGAGCCTCGTTCAGCGGATCTCTGGCTCTCTCATGAAGTATGGTATGGTTAGCCCTCCATCTCCCGGGACAAACTTCTTTGCTGTAGGTTTGCGGCTAGCGTCTTGATCATGCCCGTCACCATTTCGCCGGCCCATTCGGCCTCCGTAGTCATCGATGGCCTCTGCCATGTCCTCGACGGGATTGTTTTCGGCTGTGGTGGCACTATCATCCAGGGCATAGACTTTGATCCCGCGAATGTGGGTGTCTTTGCCGTTTTGGTGGTTCTCGAGCACGATGATCCGGACGAAGAAACAGCATAAAGAGTTTCCGTCTTTACCACCACCGGCGCCGGCAATAGGGACATCAATCCATCCCTTGGGCGTGTTTAGCTCCATCGTCGTGAATGGAATGGTGAGATGCGGGGCAGTGCCAGCAGTGATCTGAATCTTCGTGGGCGTGTAACTCTCATCGAGCTCGTAGTCCAGAAAGAGCCGCAGGGCCCGAATCTCAACACGCTTGATGAAGTGAATGTTCAGACGATGAGGTTGCGGGCCGTCAGATCTTATGAGCAGTCAGCAAGTGCAATCCAGTACAGGGGATGCAAAAAGTCCAACTTACTGCCAGAACAGGCTAATGTCATCGTCGCGGAGCTCTCTGACACCACAACCTGGCTTGTAGCTACTGACAGTGAAGCTGGCCAAGTTACTGATCTCCTTCAGGCCTACTGCCGCGGCGTTGAAGGGCAGCTCATCATCTTGTGCTTCTTCTTCGTCGTCGTCTCCTTCTTCGCCCTCTTCTTCGCCAGCATCGACGTCAGCCCCCTCACCATTCTCATCAGGATCGGGGTCCAGGTCCTCCGCCTCTTCGCTACCATCCTCGTTTCCGGAATCTTCAGAATCCTCGTCAGTATGATCAGAACCCTCGGGTGAGTGTGGGTAATTCTCTTTATCGTCGTCATAGAAGTGTCGCAATCGAGGAACCAAGCCTGCCAAGCGAAGTCGCTCATATTCAAGAGGGTCAGAGGGATTCCAGTTGTCCTGGTATACGGCTACATCCGCAGGCTGCTGCCTGGCGGACGCAGGCAGAGGGAGAGATGTTCCCCGAGGACGTGGTATTGACATCGTCGATGTGTATTCAAGGGAGCATGGTGGCAAAATTGTGAAGTGATTGGAATAACTCTTTGAATGGAAGTGAGGTAGACAATACGCAATTCTCGAAACGGATTGGCAGCGTTTGGGGTCTTCAACTCGACAAAAGAGAATGTGAACGCAAGTGAAGGGTATGTGTCACTGACCTTGACCGGTTTGTTCCCATCGTGGAGGCAAACCAGAAGACGGATCGGCTGGGGCAAGTTGATCCCACGGGTTACTATCAGGTCGGCGAGATGACTGCAAAGAAGGATGGTCAAGACGAGAGGGTGCGCCGAAGAGCTGTCGGCGACTGTCCATGGTAACTCCTTCGTCCGTTCTAGTCTATAGATTTATCATCCGACCAGGCCAGACCTAGCAAAAGCGATATCGTCCGATGCACAGCTTGCAGTTTTTGACGCGAGGTGT
This sequence comes from Apiospora phragmitis, assembly GCF_038363925.1. Classification (NCBI taxonomy): domain Eukaryota; kingdom Fungi; phylum Ascomycota; class Sordariomycetes; order Amphisphaeriales; family Apiosporaceae; genus Apiospora; species Apiospora phragmitis. The sequence continues at coordinate 2,317,939 of NW_027117400.1, read as the reverse complement.
ACAATGACTTATCAAAGGAGTTCAGAAGCCCAGGTGAGATGTAAGTAAGTAGGAATGCTAAGCAGTGATGGCTTAGCTATTAGCCATCAAAGGAATCGAATTGATCGGAAGTGACAGGACTGGAGGAAGCACAATTTGAGACGACGGTAGCTGTAACCAGACGTATCAATCAATAGCTACGTGCTTCACGGGAACGAGGTATGAGGTAAGGTAGTATACACTCTTGATTTTGTTTGATGTTGCTCTACACGAGCTTGATTGGATGACTGGGGGTCCCGCATATCGAAATCCATCCTACCTTCCCGTCACTGTGCATAGAGCTAGCCCCAGCCGTCTACAGAGGTAGTAGTAGTACCTGACCTTCTGCACTTGGATATTACCTTAGGCATATAAACGACCACCATAAACTTCCATTCCTAGAATTAAATTGTCCTTAGAGACCAGCCAATTGCACATATTAGTTTGGCGCTCGGAGGTTCCCATTGCACATTATGTAGCCTCGCTTTATGCGCGAGCTGCATCTTCCAGGTACTTATTTGTCATGGGAAAAGTGGACGGTTACGTTTCTGTTGCCCGTTTGTTGCCCCGTCTTGTCCGTGTCGCCCGCCAAAAGTGCGACATGCAGCGACCGAGGGGTACGTATGGCTTCCTGAGGGGTAAAACCACTCTGTCGACATTAGCCCATTCACCACCATTGGGTATTATTCGTACTCATCAACATCCTCCGCCAATACCGTCCAGTCGGCTAATGAATCCCCCTGTAATACCTGCCTATTGCAGTCATCACACCTCGCCGGCATTGACTGGCGCCAGCCCGTATTCCAAATTGCCCTACCGCTCGTCTTCAGCACTGGGGACTGCCGCTATATCTCGACGACATTTCTCCATCTCAACGAGGGCTCAGTGTTCGCCCATTATTCCTTCTTTCATTATGACGGACCGAGATACCTTGCCCCCGGCTATCAAGCCATCCCACTATGACCTGTCTCTCTCTGCCTGGATTTCAAGAACTGGACTTACCGAGGAAAAGTCATGTAAGTAGATTGCACCATTTGTCTTGATTCGTCGATCAAGCATTGCCCTCGCCAAAGACTTTGATTATCTCCTCGCATGCTAATTATCCATCAGTATCGATGTAGAAGTCCTTGAGCCGACCAAGGATGTTGTCATCAATGCCTTGGAGCTCAAGCTCTCGTCCGCCAAGTTGACTGTCTCGCACACCAAGGCTACGCAGACTTTGGAGACTTCCAAATTCAGCTATGATGAGAAGAAACAACGCGCTACCTTGAGCTTCGCTCAGGAGATCCCACCGACTAACAAGGCATCCCTGGAGATAGCTTTCGAGGGCATCTTGAATAACGATATGGCTGGCTTCTATAGAAGCAAGTACAAGCCTGTGGTACCTGCAGCTGCTTCAGTCCCAAGGGATGACCAGTTTCACTACATGCTCAGCACTCAGTTCGAGGCCTGCGATGCTCGACGTGCATTTCCCTGTTTCGATGAGCCTCGCCTCAAGGCTACCTTTGACTTTGACATCGAGGTGCCTGAGGACCAGGTGGCATTGTCCAATATGCCCGTCAAGAGTGTTACCAAGACTGGAGAAGGCCTCCAGAAGGTTACTTTCGAACGGACCCCGGTGATGAGCACCTATCTCTTGGCTTGGGCCCTGGGCGATTTCGAGTATGTTGAAAGTCACACCGAGCGCCGCTACAATGGCAAACAGATCCCTGTCCGTGTCTATACCACTCGAGGCCTCAAGGAACAGGGCAGATGGGCTCTGGAGCATGCTCCCAAGACTATCGACTTATTCTCGAAGGTTTTCGATATTGACTATCCTCTCCCCAAGGCCGATCTTGTTGCAGTTCACGAATTCACACACGGAGCAATGGAGAACTGGGGACTCGTGACTTACAGGACCACGGCAGTTCTATTTGACGAGAAAACCTCGGATGCGGCTTATAAGATGCGCATTGCCTACGTCGTGGCACACGAACTTGCCCACCAATGGTTCGGAAACCTGGTAACAATGGACTGGTGGGATGAGCTGTGGTTGAACGAGAGTTTTGCTACATGGGTAGGATGGTATGCTGTCAACGAGTTCCATCCCGACTGGAATGTCTGGGCCAAATTTGTCGGTGATGGGATGGAGTCGGCTTTCCAGCTTGACTCGATTCGCGCTTCCCATCCTATCTATGTCCCGGTGCAGGACGCCCTTGACGTGAACCAGATCTTCGACGCAATCAGCTACTGCAAGGGTTGTTCGACTTTGAGAATGCTGGCAAACCATGTAGGAGAGAAACAGTTCCTGAAGGGTGTATCTATCTATCTCAAGAAACATGCCTATGGCAATGCCAAGACAGAGGCACTGTGGGCTGGATTGGCTGAGGCTACTGGGACTGATGTTGCCTCATTGATGTCCAACTGGACACAGAAGATTGGTTTCCCGTTGCTCACCGTCGCCGAGGAGCCGGGCCAGATCAGTGTGAAACAGTCACGATTCTTGTCTACTGGGGACGTGAAACCTGAGGAAGATGAAACTACCTGGTGGGTACCTGTTGGTTTGCAGGGCAAGGTCGGCACTCAGGAGGTACAGAGTCTTGCCTTAACCACCAAGGAAGAAACATTCCGAGACATTGACGACGATTTCTATAAGCTGAACCACAACGGGTTTGGCTTTTACCGAACAAACTATCCGCCTGCTCGATTGGCAAAGCTCGGCACCCAACTGGAGAAGCTCACTGTCGAGGACAAGGTGGCTACACTTGGCTCGGCAAGGGATCTTGCTTCTGCTGGTTACGGCACGACTCCAGCTCTGTTGGCATTCCTCCAAGGGTTTGGAGCCGAAACGAGCCAGATCGTGTGGAACCAGGCACTGAACACTCTCGGGTCCGTCAAGTCTGTCTTCAGCGACAACGATGAGATCAAGAAGGGCCTGGAGAACTTCACCCTGAAACTCATCAACGACGCGATTGAAAGGGTTGGGTGGGAGCCCGCCGCCGGGGAGGATTTCCTAACAGGATTGCTGCGAAAGCGTCTCTTGTTGACAGCTGTGGTCAATGGACACACAAAGTAAGTTTCAATCCAATGCCATTCTATGGCACGATTTGTTATATTGTGACGCGCATGCTAACAGGTTCGAATGAAGGGTATTGGAGAAGGCAACGCAGCTATTCGAGGCGTGGAAAAATGAAGGCATTGTTCTGAGCCCCGATCTGCGTAGCGTCGTTTACCGTGCTGGTGTCAAACGCGCTCCCGCCGAGGCTTTCGCAGCTTTGAAGAAGGAGTGGGAGACGACTACTTCGGTCGACGGCAGAGAAATGTGCCTTTCATCCATCGGGCAAATTGGCGACGTCGAGATCCTCAAGAACCAGTGTATCCCCTTCCTATTCAACCTGTCGCCTCCGGCAGCCGCTTCCGACTCTATCCCCAGCGGCGACATGCACTACCTGAGCACGGCGCTGGCCGGCAACTCCAAGGGCCGCGCCATCCAGTGGCAGTTCATGAAGGAGAACTGGGACCAGGTCAGCACCAAGATGGCCAACCCGGTGGTGCTGGACCGCTTCGTCCGCCTCTCGCTCAAGAAGTTCACCGACGCCAAGTACCTCGACGAGATCGACGCCTTCTTCAAGGGCAAGGACACGGCCGCGTTCGACCGGTCGTTGGAGCAGGTCAAGGACGCCATCCGCGGACGCGCGGCTTACCGCCAGAGAGATGCTGAGGTCCTGAAGGAGTTCCTCGGGGCCAACGGATACTTGTCCTAAAATCTAAGAAATCACGGGGTCGGCTATTGTGGCAAGTTGGGGAATGACACTGTTCTAGCCAGATCGCTGTAACTTCAGTCACTTTTTAATAGGCACATTGTGAACCGTTTTAATTCGCTACATCACCACGATGACGTGATAGGCTCCTATCCTACCAAAAAAAATCTTAATGACTGGCTTTTATTTTCTCCGCTTGGTTCTTGTAGATTATCCTCATTTTACCATTGACTCTATGGGAAAGGCCCCGTAACTCGACTAGTTTCTCAGGATCTTTACCAGGGTCGAACAAGGCTTCTTTTTAGGGAAACCTGGAGGATAGCATACGAGGCAGAAGCGGCACCGTACAGCATCATACCGTACTTACACGAGTAAATGTCCACATGCACAACAACGGTCAGGGAGGGGCCATAAGGTTTAGTTAGTACCGGTACGGCACAGTGGTGATATTACATTTAGCTGCCAAATTCCTGGAATGGAGGGATTCCAGTCCGATCTCTGTTAGCGATTTGATCAGAACCAACCCCATCCTGTTCTGGTGTCACGACCGGAGGTTCGTATAGGGATACATCCTCCAACCAAGAAGCTCACTTTTCTCCTCGGATATGCCATGTTACCGGTTCTACCAGTTAACTCTGGTGCGACCAACTTGCGGAGGACCCGCTGTTATCACGGCCAGTGGAACTTGTGGAGGCCATCTATGATGATGGCTTTCCACCGCCACGTCGATCATTGTAGCGACCTCGTCCTCGGCCGCCCTCGCCTCGGCCGCGACCACGATAGTCACCCCGTCCTCCTCGGCGTCCGCCGCGATGCTCGCCACCTTCGCCTTGACCTCGAGGCCGGTTGCGCTGGACCGATTGGAAACCATCGTCTGCTTGAGCGGCAGTGGTCTAGTGCACATGTTAGTATTATGCGACATGAGCTAGGCAATCGGGGAGAGATTTACCTCGGGCGGATTCTCGGGCTGATCATCAGCCCATGACTGGACAGGACCAGAGGCTGCGGGTGTGGCAGTCAAGCCGGTGTCTGTCTCCGTAGGGTCTCGGGGCACCTTGACCCAGTCTTCCTGAGAAGCACTCATATCATTCGTGTTATCCCATTGAAATTCCGCGGCAGCGTTTGCAGCTTCGTCACTGATGCTGGCATTGGAATGGGCTCGTTATGTCCATTCGCCAAAGGAGCTGAAGTCTCCGTGTCCTCGATTTCAGTGAGACCAGCATGGGTTACTGTAGGATCGGATACAGGAGCATCGGCCGTGGCCTCGGTGGCTTCGGGAACCGGATCCTCAGCCGCAGCGAAGACTTGAACATGCGCGGCGGATGCAGCCTTGACCTGGGCGACTATGAACATGTTAGTAATGGAACGCGAGAGAAGAAGGCATCTGTGCCTGCGGACATACAAGAAGTTTGCAGCTCGTCACCACTGACGCTTCTAGTCTTCTCCTCTGAACCCTCGATCAGCTTCATCATAGTGGCAACAGCGTTCTCATCACCCGAGTAAACGTTCAGCAGGACACCCTCCAGAGCCATATTCTCGTCGGCAGTGGCATCAGCATCCTCGGATCGTCTGGCGGCGGCCAATCGCAGGAATTGGGTGAGGACCAGCAGGCTGTCGTGTTGTACTTTCTTGATGTCGGCGGCAGCTTTTTCGGTGGCGGCTACCAAGGCATCGGCCTTTTCCTTCTCCAGTCTCTCCGTCAAGTCCTTCTCGACCTTGGCCTTATCCGCCGCACTCTTAGTTCGGTACTCCTCGTCTACCTTCTTGTACTGGGCAAGCTGCTCTTCCACTTGGGCGAGCTGAGACTCGAGCTGAGGTTTCTTGAGGACTTGGGATTTTTGATCGGCGTTGATGATCTTAGCAGCGACCATCTCCTCAAGGGACTTGTCTTTGTGCTGCTCGATCAGCGCATGGGTCTTGGTGACATTGGACTTGGAGACGAGAATTAGCTTTGACCTGACAGGTATCCAGAGTGTTGGTAGAGTAATTGGGGGTTAACTCACGATCTTCTTGTTGATGTTGCGGATATTCCTGAAAGGCCAGCGAGTCAGTTTTCAAGGCCGCCCACCCACCGGCAAAAGACGTAGCAAGGCAAGACTTACTTCTGCAGCTCACGAACATAAGGGCTCTCGTTGGCATCATCACCAGACACGGAAATGGGGGCGGAGGGGCTAGGAGCAGGAGAATCGGTGCGCTGAGCGGCGGCGGCGGCCTTCTTCTTCTTGGCGGACTTGGACTCTGTGGGACCCACGGGGTTCTGCACGGCGGAAGAAGGCATTTTCGGGGATGTATGGAGGATCTGTTGGTCGGGGCAGGAGGCAGTGGTGTCGCTCAAGTGCTAGACGTGTACACAACCGTTTGTTCTGGTTGGGGGAAGGGCCGAGCTGGGTAGGGCGTGGGTTGAGGATGGAAATTTGGATCGCAAACCAAAGGTGGTGAGTCTAGGTAGAGGTTTACCTGGAGTTGTATTGAGGGACTGTCTCACAATAAGAGGGTTGCTCTTAAAATACTAGGACTTGGGTGGTCGGGAAGAAGAATGCAGGTTGTTGTACAGGTTCTACGAATTGTGTAGGTTCCGGAAGTGAGATTGTAGAATTTTTTGGGACGCAAAGAGCTTTGGTGTTTGGTCTCGAGATTCAAGATCTTAGATTGGTCCCTGGCAGCAGCTGCTGTTTGGAGCTCTGCTGCTCTAGGATGCCAACCCAATGCTTAGGACACGCTAAACACCCCCCGGCAGTCATTCAAAAACGGCATCTGCTGCTGCAACAAGGCTCCCGATGACTGCATTGCTCGTGGAACAAGTGTTCAAGCAGTAGGTAATCAATCAGTCTCTCAGATGCAACCAGTGCCCCTAAGCTTTCTTAAGGCACCTATTTCTCACTGGCAGTAAAGATGCAACATAACTTATTTACGCATATATAGGTAATGATTGCATTCATTCAGACGCCCGTTTGTCAATTTGATGCCACAGACTTCTATAAGCCAGGTGGTCTCTTGCATTCCCGCCCGCAACTAAGACTTCTCCACTTCAGGAAGCACGCGACAGCCCCGCCCTTGCTCCGTCACATATGTATCAAGCTTATAGCGGGACCCGAGCCGCACTGGAACCATCCAACCAGGAATCCGGAGTTTTTTATTTATTTAAGGACATGATCGTTGATAGAGCTGCAATTCCTCACATCCCCTGAAATTACATCCTTGTAGGACCCAGGTGTTGATTTTGGGGGTGGCTTGATGTTGTCGCTTTATTGCCCTGGCGATAGCCGTCGCAGCTTGCGTTGCCTCGACCCGCGGTCCCTACCCTATGGTATGGCAATTCAGAGCCGAAGGGCAGTAGTCGGATGATCATATATGCTCGAATGTGGTTTTGTCGGCGTGCTTGCTCTCTTGTTTTCCTTGCAGTCTTCAACCCTTGAATTTCGCAAGCGTGTCCTGTGGTTGTGTGTTGGTTACTTCGTGCGTGATACGGGATGCTTGCCATCTTGCTAACTTACAGCCGTCACCTTCTTGATGCTCTTGGCGCTAACACCGCGTTCGCCTGCTTGCTTCGAGTCGATGGCAGCCTCTTTCATGAGCCTGCAACACATGGTTAGTTGGGTTTTTTGTGTTTCGGATGTTAGCGATAGCAAGATATTTTTTTCGTACGATTGCATGAACAGAACATAGTCGAGGAAAACCTATCGCAAACACCTGTTGTTAGAATCCATGCTCCAAAACGCGTCTCGGAAGCTTGCAGCTAACTCACCATAACATCGACATTCTTGCTCACGTTGCACTTCGAATGCGCCTTTACGATCTTTCGAACAGTCGCTCTGGGATACAACTTCTGACCCGGCGCCATGATTCGTTTTATACCCTGGGGGTTGGGTGCAGCTTAGGTATGCTTGGGGGGACGCGAGATTGTAGTTGCGCAGGCTGGCAGGTGTGTAGTTGCGCTTCAGCCGCAAAAGGCCATCGTGGGGTAGGTGGACTCAAGCTTGGGCCATTTCAGCATCACCGTGCTTGCTCGTTGACAGCCTGTATCAATCAACTTCCAACGGCGTCTTAATCGAAAAGGAATCCGTAACCACCGACCTCAGAGATAAAGTGCGGATTTGAACCAATACAAATGGTCAGAAACACAGGCCACCCGATCCTATTGATCAATACGAGTACAATGTCACAAATACCTAGCGAACCAAAGAATTATGCCGATGTCTTTAGATGCAGGGAAATATAAATATGTACGTAATCTCATGAACGGATTTTATTAAGTTCGTAGATGTACAGACATGCAGCGCGTATACCGATTGTGATGAATAACTGTGACTGGATTATCCAATAATGATCACTTAGTAGTGGAATGATCTACATACCATTAATGGGTTTATGTAGTAGATGATATGCGCACTCGATGTACTGTCCTCTTATGTATCCGATTGTCATCCATGGAGATACTACAAGTACGGATAGGTGCAGGTGCCGTCATTCAAAATCGTTCGACAATTAGCCCATGAGACAAATCTCCACTTCAGTTAGTTACTGACCGGCGAAAAACAGCCATGGTAACTTTCCTAACCTACTACCTACTATACATCCTCGGCGTCCCAACGATGAGAGGAAACTAAAGTCTTCAACTTTTGCTTTCTTCCATCGTAAAAACCCCGGGAAGATCATTCGATTTCCTATCTGCTATTGTTTTACGTACCTGCTTGTTGTGCCCATTCACAGCAGGTCCACCGGAGAATAACCGACTCCACTCACGCTCCATCCCACCTTAAACCGACTCCCATTTCACTCGTTAATCCCCGTTGCGACAACGCTCTCTGTCTCTCTCACGCAACGCCACCACGGTCGCCCAATGATCGCCCGAATTTCTATGTGCACTGATCGCATGTAGTGGCTTACAAGATGTCAGTTGAAGCGATGGCCCAGTCGGCGCCGGAGCAGCCCCAAATTGAAGTCGCAAGTGCATCTACCAACACTGCGGAAAAGCATTCACCAAAACCTCACCTTGGTCTCCATTCACCTCCCGATAGCAACAATGCCATGAAACTGGACGGAAGCGACGACTCTGAGTTGAGCGACCTAGACGAACCCGAAATTCAACGCCCACCCACGGCTCCCACCTCAACTACAGGCGAAGAAGAAGTCAAGAAGGAGGAACCACACGCACCAGCGCAGGAAGAAGAAGATGACATCGGCGAAGTCAATCCAGCAGAATGGTCCGGCACTGTTCCGGTTTTCAGACCGACCATGCATCAATTCAAGGACTTCAAGAAATTTGTATGTTGAGTTTCTTTCTGATGAACGTATGTTGAGGCTAACCCATGCCATGTAGATGACCAAGATTGATTCGTACGGCATGAGATCTGGAATCGTCAAGGTTATCCCCCCGATGAGTGGAAGAATGAGCTCCCGGAGCTGCACGACATGGTAAAGCAGGTGCGGGTTCGGGAACCCATTAAACAAGACATCATGGGATCCAACGGCACTTATCGACAAGTAAACATTCTGCACCAGCGGTCCTATAACCTTCCACAATGGCGCCAGCTATGCGACCAAAGCGAGCATCAGCCCCCGGCGAGACGAGGCGAGCGCCGCGCCCAGGCGCCTCCGAAACCCAGGACCACCACGGCGTCAGGTTCGCGCGGCCGCGGTAGGAACACCAGGGGCAGAACACGAAGAAGCATTATCAAAGAAGACAACGCAGATGAAGAAGATCGTCCAATGACGCCCATGTCGCCGAAGCCGAGTGAGGGTGTGCTCGAATCCGTGGAGAAAGACCCCGGTGCAGAAATGGACGAGGACGACGAGCCAGTCCCTATGGTTGGGAGAATGGGAGGAAGTAGACAAGCCAAAGCCAAAACGCAGTCCACTTCCGCGCGAAGGAAGTATGCCAAACGCGAAGCTTCGGCCAGAATCGACGAAGAAGCCTTCAAGGATTGGGATTATCGCATGGACATCTCGGACTACACACCCGAAAGGTGCGAAGAGCTCGAGAGGATATACTGGAAAACCCTCACCTACGCAGCTCCACTGTATGGCGCCGATTTGCCCGGCACATTATTCCCGGAAGACACGACGGCATGGAATCTCAACAAGCTTCCAAATCTTTTGGATGTGCTGGGTACCAAAGTCCCTGGTGTCAATACTGCGTATCTCTATCTGGGCATGTGGAAGGCCACTTTCGCATGGCACCTGGAAGACGTAGATCTGTACAGCATCAACTACCTCCACTTCGGTGCCCCCAAACAGTGGTACAGCATCTCTCAAGGAGATGCCCGCCGGTTCGAAGCTGCTATGAAGAGTATCTGGCCAACCGATGCGAAGGCCTGCGATCAGTTTCTCCGTCACAAGGCCTTTTTGATCTCTCCAAACCACCTTCAACAGTACTTCAACATCAAAGTCAACAAGTGCGTCTCGTATCCTGGGGAATTCGTGGTAACCTATCCCTATGGCTACCATTCCGGGTACAATCTTGGCTACAACTGCGCCGAGGCCGTCAACTTCGCACTCGACTCCTGGCTGCCTATGGGTAAAATCGCGAAGCGGTGCGAGTGTGCCCAGGCTCAGGACAGCGTCTGGGTAGATGTGTACGAGATTGAGCGCAAACTGCGTGGAGAAGAGACGGATTATGAAGAGACTGAAGATGATGAGGACGACGAAGAGGAAGATGAAGATGAGGACGAGACAGATCTGGCTGCGTCACAATCGCACGCGGTTAAAATCAAGCAGCCCGGTCGTAAGCGCAAACGAACACTCAAAGACAAAGGCGACAGGAAAGCCAAGAAGATCCGCCTGCGTGTACGGGCCAAGACGCAAGTCGAACCGCCCTGCTGTTTGTGCCCCAACAATTTACTCGATGCAGAGCTTCTACCCACGGACGATGGTCGTAAAGCCCACCGTATGTGTGCCCTTTATGGAGCCGAGACCTGGATCGAAACAGTTGATGGCAACGAAGTCGTTGCCAATGTTGCAAACATCAGCAAGGCTCGTCTGGAGCTCAAGTGCCTTTACTGTCGATCGAAACGCGGTGCTTGTGTGCAGTGCTCGCAGAGAAAGTGCGCGCGGTCCTACCATGCCACCTGTGCTGCTGCAGCAGGCGCCTTCGTCGAAGAGGGCAATGTTCCTATCTTCAGCGAGGATGGCACAGAGTACAAAGAGCAAGCATTCGAGTTTAGCTGCCGGTTTCACCGAACGAAGAGGGACAGGAAGCTGGACGGCCCAGCACTGGAGGACTGTCCGAAGACTCGGAAGGCGGCTGCCGCCCTCAAACGCGGAGATATTGCACAACTACAGTATTACAGAGGCGAAATCTTTGCCGGTGCTGTGGTGGAGAACCGACATGACGAACAAACATTGCTCATGGAAATTATACCCAATGGGTGCGAAGCCTACAAAACTTACAGTAACATTGAACCCCCACAGCTAACAATGATCAGTGATCGAGTCGAAGTCGAGTGGAAATGGCTCCTACTACCGGATGCCGCGGACTACCATCTACCCAAATCATCACCGAACGCTATTCCAATGCCAACTTCTCGGAAGGCAAAAGCCGAGATTAAAGCAACTAAGCTGGCAACCGAGGAACTACCCCGGGCAGATGAGCCTTTCGTGGAAGGCTGCACATGGGCCGAATTTCATAATACTACGGACTGCACTAACAAAGCGCAGACCAAGGTTGACCTCAGCAAAGAGAATCAGATCTGGTATTATCTGGGGAGGACGTCTACCGAGGCTCGGGCTCAGTACACGGATGACCCTAAGAAGCCGGCGCACAATTACAAGAGCAACTTCCTGGAGACCATCCCGAAACCACTCGCGCCGCCTGCATCCCAACCGCGGAAATCGTACACGCCCACATACCCACTCCAGCAAGGACAAGCTTCAGCAAATGGTCGGTCTGAGAAGCCTTACCAGTACAAGCCAAAGAAACCGGTACCACCGTTGGCCAATCCGAATGCCCATATCCCGTATACGAACCAGAGTTTCATACCCAATGGAAGACCTTTTCCTACTTCAACATCTACCTTTGCGGTTTACTCATCATACCAGCCGCCACCACATACACCGCAACCGAGCGCGGGGCCTCCTTATCCTCAACAGCCGACACCGAAGCCGTATACGACGCCGCAATCAGCTCCACAAGCCACAGTGCCGCCAACACCACAGCCGACTGTACCATCACCTGCTGGTCACTCGTATACCCCACAATCTGCGCCTGCGAAGCCTGCCTACACGCCTCAGGACACACCGAGGTCCATGCAACTGCCCAAGAGCACGCATCAGGCAGCCCATTCTCGAAACAAGTCATTGCCATTCGGTTCAGACCCGCGGTTCAGAACCTCATCATCTACGTATGCCTCCGCTCGATATGATTTTAATTCAAGCTCACCATTCAGCTTCGGCTTTATGCAACCCCCCGATCTTGGGCCTTCTCCATCGCCACAGAACGGGCAGTTGTTTCAGGCACAGGCTAGGGCAAGATCTTTGTCCACCGCTTCTGCGAAATCCCTGAACACTCCGATGACGTCTTCGGCGATAAGACCGTCATCCTCGGCATCGAGTCAGGGTATACCCGGGCCTCCTCAGGTCGGCAAGCTCCCGCCTATCACGAGACCTGCGCCTCCAAGCGTCGTACAGAAGTATGCATTTTTCCAAGTCCATCACAATAGGTGAGTTGTGAATTTCTCTCAGATGTCGTTATTGTACTAATCCTGTAGGGACTCGACTAAGTATCGGACTCCTTATGCACCTTGGGGAGGTTTCACGAATGGGTACGAGGGTAGCTTGAGAGCGCATTTGATGAAGAGTCCAGAAGCTTTATTCACTATGCAGCGGCAGCCCACTGGCAACTCGGCGACACCCATGGGAACCCGTTATGAGCCATCAAATGGACAGGGTTCTTCAATCACTCCTGGTCTTTCTCAATCTTACCCGGCGCACAATGCGTCCGGAGCAGCAGTAAATTACCATACGGCCCAGCATCCTGCAAATTACCAGTTACCATCAGCAGGTGCCGGAGACGATGATGCAACAACTTCCGGACAGAGCGGCCTACGCACTCCCAATGGGTCGTGGGATCCTACCTCTATAGCTGCTCAATTGCATCCTGCAATTCGTTCACATTACGCAGCTATGTTGCAAAGAAAGCAACAACAGCCACCGGCACATGCACAAACCCAGGCACCGATGGAGAGCTCGCCGCCCGCCTATACACAGTCGCAGAGAATACCACAAGCTACACAATACTCGCAAGCGGAACAAACCTATATCCCACACTGTATTCCAGGGTTGCCGCAAGCTCAACAACCTTCCATGCATGGTCAGCCGACTGGGCAAGCGTACCTACAAGCGACTCAACCCAGTACTTTGGCAGCCTTACCGACTCAACAAGCACCGTCTCAGCAGCCGCAAATGCATGCCCAAGACCCGTACTCTCACAGAAGCTCACCCAGCTTTTTCTCTGCTGTCCCCAACAGCGCAAGCCCGGGCCCCAACCCCTCTGCTCAGATTGGCGATGGCTACCAGACGACGACATCATACCCGCCCCACGCCAGCACTCAAGTACAACCGGCAGCCCCCAGACAGACGTTCATCCCTCCTCCTCGGCCATGGGAGCAGATACAGAAGGCTTCGCAGCCGGACAGGATGTCACAATCGACCGAAACCCAGCCAACGGGCATGCCTCCTGTTAAGAGCCCCGGTCCTCCACAATCTTTGCAAAATTTGGGCCACCAAATTCGCACTGTAAGTGAGCCACCTCTGCGACATTCGGATTGAATGCGAGACTGATAGCCACAGCCCGAATCGACGACAGCTCGTGCGCACCAAGGCCCTACAGCGGAGCATCCGGCAATGAAGTCCCCGATGTCTCCACCGCCAGTTCCGCAGAGCTCGAGAGGCTTTCCTGAGGTCCCAGAAGAGTCTCAGGCGCTCGTAGAAGATATAATTATGAATGCTCGGAGAGCAAGCGGCTCGGACTTTGCGCGTTGAAGCGTTGGTTCACCCTGGGCAACGCTATGAAGTCCCAATAGTGGGGTTACGATGACAACTTCACGGATTAATGAACCGAGGTCAGGAAGCAAACGCTTTTGGATGAAAGCCACGGACATGGAATGACATACGAAGCATTCTTGATTTTGTTGTTTCTCTTTGATTTCGTTCGGTGTTCCCAAGAGGGGCCAGGCGTTTTAAGGATGAACTGGCAGTGGCTTATTTCTGCGCCACCCAACAACAGTGCTTTCACTATGCAGCATAGAGTCTATTCCGCCTTCAGTGGCTCTCCTTCCTGCTTGGTATATGCCGAGGTCCAAAGGATGCGCTTCATATGTTGCATTTTTCTTTTCCTTTCTCTCCCTTCATTTCGAGTTGCTTACGGAAGGCGAATAAGGGCTGGGGGTTTCCACTATACCCTGTATATTACACAAAACGCATGGGATGTCCCCCTCAGAAGTTACATAGGAGATAGGGAAATCATGGGTGACACTGATGGAGCAGTGGGGATCTTGTAATATGACACCAAATAAAAGCGACGGCGCAGAGGTGCTGCTTCACATCAGATATGTATGGATTGATGACTCGTGATGATTCCGAAGATGCAAATCTTGATATTCTTGTCCATGCCGGATCAGCTGAATCAGCTGGATCATAACACATGTAGAACCTTGACATAGGGTTACCTACTTGGGTAGGTAAGGTACATAGGTAGCTGGTAGGTAAGCAAGCCAAAAGGGGACTATCGTCAAATGTGGTATTCGATACGAATTGGCAGGTACTACCCACCTTCTGAGGGATCCACCTTTTACGCGTTAGCGCGGGGCCTTCCTTACATCAATCGCATCGCGCAGTCAATTATTTTTTTGTTATCGCAGTCTTCTTGTCCATTCGAGCACCTGGAAAGTTTAGCAGCCGACTCGACCAGCCTTACCACACAACACACACAAATCAAAACCACCACGCCTTCATCACCATGGCTGGTGATTCCGCTGACAGAAAACGACTCGGCTCGGAAAAAGACGAGGTTTCTGCCAAACGAGTCAAGAAAGAAGAAGACATCGCCAACAACCCCTACTTGGCCCACATGAAGCAAGAGAACAACACCATGGAAAACGTCTCGAGGTATAACGATCGCTTGCCCAAGGGCTCGCCCTTTGCCGACTTCGAGCGACGGGCCACCACTGCGGAGCAGGCTGCAAAGGCCGAAGAGGACGATAACAACCCTTTCACCGGCGAGCCTCATTCTCCCCAGTACTTCAACATTCTCAAGTCCAGAAGGGATCTACCCGTCCACAAGCAAAGGTAGGCAATATCAACTGCCCCAAAATTGCAATCTCAGGACACGACTAACAAACCTTTTGTGAAACAGGAAGGAGTTCCTCGAAATGTACCACAAATCGCAGATCCTCGTCTTTGTCGGTGAAACCGGTTCTGGAAAGACGACTCAAATCCCCCAGTACGTCCTGTACGACGAGCTCCCTCAGCTGAACAACAAGCTCGTTGCCTGTACGCAACCTCGACGAGTGGCTGCCATGTCAGTTGCTCAACGTGTAGCCGACGAGCTTGACGTAACACTTGGAGAAGAGGTCGGCTATAGCATCAGATTCGAAGACAAGACAGGCCCGAAAACGGTCCTCAAGTACATGACCGATGGTATGCTGCTCCGAGAGGCCATGCATGACCATATGATGTCGCGTTACAGTTGCATCATCCTCGATGAGGCCCACGAACGTACTCTGGCCACGGATATCCTAATGGCTCTCTTGAAACAGCTGGCACAGCGCCGGTCTGACCTTAAAATTATTGTCATGTCTGCAACTCTGGATGCTCAAAAGTTCCAAAAGTACTTCTACGAGGCCCCTCTTCTGGCCGTTCCTGGTCGAACCCATCCCGTCGAGATATACTACACCCCGGAAGCCGAAAAGGATTACGTCGAGGCTGCCATCCGAACCGTGCTGCAAATAACGCTTCCGAACCCGAAAGCGATATCCTGCTCTTCCTGACTGGTGAAGAGGAGATTGAGGATACGTGCCGCAAGATCTCGTTGGAAGTGGATGACATGATCAGGGAGGCAGACTGTGGACCTATGATGGTCTACCCGCTTTACGGTACATTACCGCCTCACCAGCAACAGAAGATCTTCGATCCTGCCCCGAAGCCCTTGAAGAAGGGTGGCAAGCCGGGACGAAAGTGTATCATTTCGACGAACATTGCTGAGACGTCTCTGACCATTGACGGTATTGTTTACGTCGTGGACCCGGGCTTCAGCAAGCAGAAGATCTATAATCCTCGTATTCGTGTCGAGTCTCTCTTGGTGTCGGCCATTTCCAAGGCATCGGCGCAGCAGCGTGCCGGTCGTGCCGGTCGAACGAAGCCTGGAAAATGCTTCCGCCTATACACGGAGAAAGCGTTCAAGGACGAGCTTATTGAGCAAACATACCTGAGATCCTTCGGTCTAATCTTGCCAACACCGTTTTGGAGTTGAAGAAGCTTGGAGTTGAGGATCTCGTCCATTTCGATCTGATGGACCCTCCTGCGCCCGAGACCATGATGCGAGCTCTCGAAGAACTCAACTACTTAGCCTGTCTCGATGATGAGGGAGAGTTGACTCAGCTTGGTAGCATGGCGTCCGAGTTCCCTCTGGATCCTGCATTGGCCGTCATGCTGATCTCCAGTCCCGAGTTTTACTGTTCCAACGAGATTCTTTCCATTACATCCCTATTGTCGGTACCCAACATCTTCGTGCGGCCTGCAAACCGTCGTCGAGAAGCCGATGAGATGAAGAACCAATTCCGACACCCTGACGGCGATCATCTGACCATGCTGAACGTCTACCATGCGTTCAAGGGTGCCGAGGGCCGCGGCGAGGACGTCAAGCAATGGTGCCATCAACACTACCTCTCGCATCGTCATCTCAAAAGTGCCGACAACGTCCGCACCCAGCTCAGGCGCATCATGGAAACCCACGAGGTCGAGCTCGTCGGCACTGATTACAACGACAAGAATTATTACGCCAACATCCGGCGTGCTCTCGTTGCTGGTTTCTTCATGCAAGTTGCCAAGAGAGAAGGCAACGGAAAGATCTACCGCACAATGAAGGATAATAACCAGGCTGTCATGCTTCACCCCAGCACGGTTTTGCAGACTGACTACGAGTGGGTACTCTACAACGAGTTTGTCCTCACTACCAAACAGTACATCCGTACAGTTACTGGTATCAAGCCAGAGTGGCTCTTGGTCAGTGCATCAGCCCATCTGACCTTTCAAATTGCATGCTAACTATTACGTTTAGGACATTGCACCAACATACTACGATATCTCGACATGGGATGGTCAGACAGACGTGAAAGCGGCCCTCAAGGGCGTTCAAGAGAGGATGCGACGGCGGGCTGCTATGAAAGCAACGCGTTGAGAGCCGATGTAGTGGGTTTTGAGACACGGGGATCCTCGCATCTCATCTAGCAAGCGAACGACGCGCTATACCAAGCTAGAGTTGAAGCCATTCACTACGGCCGGGAACTAGACAATGCAATCTAGCAAAGCGACTGGGTCCCCAATTTCACCTTTCGAAAGAATGGCACTGATGAGAGCACCGCGGGCACAGACGGTTACAGACTGCTAAACCTCGGACTGATGAGCCTCATCGGTAAAGTGGGACTGGACTGGACTAGACTGGACTGCATCTTGGTCCGACGAGGTGGGCTTGTCTTGGCAAAAGGGATGTTCAGCAGCAGCATCGCACGGGAAGACTTTTCATACAATAAGTACTTGCATGGCATTTCCTTGCCGGCGCACAGATAGCAAAGCTGCATCAGAGCTGCTAGCAACAGGCGAAGAAGCGATAGACGGTTGCATGGTCGGCATCGGCACACAGCTGTCACAACAAAGTGTCTGTGCTGTGCTATATCATGAAACATGGACATTTTGCGGGCCTCTGGGCGTGGTGCAGACGGAGTTGACCAGCTATTAATAGGTAGAAATGGGAGTAGAAAGAAGAAAAAACAAGATGTCACCCAACATGATTCAGCCTCGATTCTGGCATTCTAGAAAGGTGCCAACTGATCGATTGCCGATGTTTGATCTGTTTTGCACCCGAATGCTTGGTTGCGCAGGCGGAAAGTTTCCCCGTTTCCTCGAGGGTGGGAGCGGCGAATGAGACGCCTCGGACGCATGTTCCATGATCGCGCATGGCCAACATCCCGGCTGGCGTCTCCATTGTGGACTGGGCTAGTAGCAGAGTAGCCCCGGACGCTACCACTCTTGAAACATCAGCCTCTTCAGGGCCGTGATACTTTATCTATTACCATCGAGACAGGTTCTGACAGGCCGACGGACCTCGTGCCCTCCTCGTGGCGCCATTCCCATCATGGCATCCCGAGCCTATTCACCTCCCAGATGGGCCCAGATGGAGCCTCTCCACCGATCGTCTTGCCACCGTCGGCAGAGTACCTGCAGCGCTCTGGCACTACAGCCAAATGCAGTATTTAACCTACTGGTTCGTGGTTTCTCGCACCCTTGCAATCCAAGATTCATGCTCATTGCTCCTCCAAATTTCCAGATCGCACCCAGGATGCCTGGCTTCTTTGCTACATGGGATGAGACGACGACGGGCTGGTCCCCGGTTTAGTCTGCCATCTCAAGGCATCCCGATCGAGGGCTAGAGCAATCACTAGAGCACTAGACGACATCATTTTGCAACCTTGGGACAAAATAACGGCAAGCATCCCGTCTGTCCAATATATCGTCCCCATCCGTTGGTCCTCGCGCGTCCTTCGTCTTCTCCATCACCACTGCAACCGACTCCTGCCTCATGACATTGATCATTGGGTTCAACTCGAAATGGGGGCGCTGCTACTTCCCGAGGTGATCCCCGTTGCCGCTGGCGTTCTTGCATATTCCATCGTCTGCCTGCTGTTCAGTCTCCTGCTCATCTGGCTGGTCTGGGTACACCGCGAACGAGGCTCCTATGTCGCCATGCTTGGCTACTTCACCTTCCTCAGCACCCTTGCCAGCATCATCCAGCAAATACACACCATCGTGGACTGGAGAAACATCAAGATCGACCAATACAACACCGCCGCCGCCAACCACGGTAGTATCGTGGTGGCAGTTGCAGGTCCTTCAACCGGACTGGATCTAGCTCTTTTCTTCGTCCGTACGTTGCCACCAGCTGCCCTCCTTGGCCCTCCTTGGTCTCCCTGACCGGTATCCTAACTTGCTGCTAGAATATTATTCCTACAACGTTGAGGCACTAGTCGCTTTGTGTTGGTATGTGTTACTCTCTTCGCTCAGTCGGCCCGGAAAGACAGGCGTGGCTCACATACTTTTGCAGGGCAGTGGCTTTAACACATTCTATCTATGGGTGGTCTGACATGGCATTTCTGAAGAGGATTGGGCCATCAACAAACATATCGGCCAAGATTGTGGCAGTCACCTTACCTATAGTTTTAATCAGCCTGCTGCAACTTGACGCCATCCGGGCTTCTCCCTGGGCCTTTCTGCTTGTTGCCAATATCAACCGTGAGCTATTGCCTGCCTCCTCATGTCCCGCCAGGAAGTGCTTTCCGCTAACTACTTGATAGTATTACTTAGCCCTGTTTTCGGGGCTCTCGCTCTGTTACTGATCATGGGCAAATATATTCATACAAAGCGCCATCTCATGACCTGGAACGTACGCTACGGGAAATCCACACAATCGGCGTCTTTAAGTCTCAGCCAACCCACCATTGACAGCGCCGTGACGGAGCGCAAGAGCATCTACGACAATTGGTTGATGATCCGCTTTACCATCGGATTCTTTTGTCTCAGCTTTTTCGAGGTCGTCCAGATCATGTTCCAGCTCTCGTCGATGAAGAACATCGCCAAATTGGGGGACAGTGCAGACCTGAGCGCAAGCCGGGCGAGACTCGACTTCCTTCTCTTCATGCCCGGGTGCGCGGCGAGCTTCGTGGTGTTTGTCGTCTTCGGTACGACCAAGACATTCCGGGACACGATTTTCGAGACATTTGCCTGCAAATGCCTGCGGAGACGACGGCGCCAGGGGAATACCACCGTGGCGGCGGCATCGTCGTCGTCGTCACGGACATTTACGCCGAGCATCGGAGGCGGCGGGGGCGAAAGCAGCCACAAGGTGGCCCCGGTCACCACCTCTCCGTATCCCAACCTGGAGGACGCGTGCCTGAGCCCCTGCACCGAGGAGGACGGGATGACGTTTAAGCTCCAGGAAATTGGCAAGCCGAAGGCCGCCCACACGCGCAACAGCTCCTGGCCCGACTTCTCCACCTTCGTCGTGCGGATGAGCCGGCAGAGCCTGAGGCGGATGACGACGAGGAAGAAGTCGACGGCGACGGCGACGATGACGATAAAGGACCAGGATGACGAGTTCCCGATCCTGAATAGTCCGGTCTACCCCGGCCGTCTCGGCAACGACTCCGCGGTCTAGCGATCTTTTCTTTAGATGATGCGTGCGAATATTCTCCTTTTCTGTTACTTATGATACCCCATTTCCATTTGTCCCCGTGCTTTCCTTTGCACTTGCCATCTCCCGTCGCAGCCTAGACGTTGTGGCGGGAGCAATGGAGCCTGGGCTCCAAAATATTTTTCAATGTTTATTTATATACAAGCGGCTAGATTGCCTTGGTTTCTCTCACGCATAGCACTGGTTGTTTTGGGTTGTTCTCATTCTTGGTCTTCGTCAAACAGGGTTCGATGTCTTTTTTGTTGCATCTGTTCTGGGAGCGGCTGGTCTGTACAAAACATGGTTTCTTACTTTTATTTTTATATCTATATTTTTTAACTTGTACTTCTTTTATTCTTCTTTGGTCAATACCAGACTCTGCTTCAGGCGTCAAAGGGTTTTTGAGATGGACTCTAGGGACTTGCTACTTTCCGAGAGGATCGGTTGTAAAGTGGCTATGACTTGTATGATAGGGAGTTATGTAGATGGCTAGATCGAAGCAGACGCCCTTCACAAGCTCCGGGTGACTAAAGCCCTGGCGGATGGAGGGCATCGTATGATCACGGCGGTCTACTGGGATGCACCACAGTGCTCCCATCTCGAGTCTATATAGGCAGTTCGAGCAGATTCAATGTGGATGGAATCAATATGTATCATCTAAACATATTTTGTGGGTGGTTCGGCAGCAACGGCAGCAGCAGCATAATCTTTATGTGCATTCGCTATTCCCAACCTCTCGCCACCTCATCTATAGTACAAGAAAAACCTCTAGATTCTATGCATACATATTCTATACATGCTGAGCACCAAATCTTACACACACCAGGCATTACAACGTTATGTTCTCTAGTTGGGTCGAACACCAAACATTTCATTAAGCCATGATCCAGCAGACTCGCCAATGAGAGCACGCCAGTCGCCTACTTTGTGTAAATAGACCGAGTCCAAGGCAGCTATTTCAACGCCTGCTCCCTTTGCCTCCGTAATCTGTCCATGACGGGCAGTGATACTCAAGTCAAACTACGCGGTATTCAGTTAATCAAAGATATGCATGAAGGGGTATAGCATAGGATAGTTCAACATACATCCTTGGGTAGATAGTCCGGCAGCGGCGGTCTTGGCCTGGGGTCGTCCTCGGTAGGGCGCGTTGAGAACGTAAACTGGGGCGTCTGCTTGTATATCCAGTCCAGCGACTTTTTAGGTTTTACGGTGTGTTAGCGCGTTGCTTGTTGTGCATGAAGAGAAGCCTCCAGAAGGAGAAGAAGAAGAAAGTCGAAAGTGGTGGACTCAAAAACTCACCTTGAGTTCTTCATACCCGCGCATAACCTCGGGGATCTTCTTCATGTCGCGCGTCGCGATGGTTTCGACGTCGACGTTGCCGTACATGGCGCCGAACTCGGCGACGACGGCCTCCTCGAAGGCCGCGTTGCCGACGCCCACGTTGCGGATGCGCGAGCGCACGCTGTCGACGCCGCGGGCCTTCATGTAGGGCGCGGCGGGCGAGCGCAGGAAGCGGCCGACGCGGTCCAGGTTCGGCGTCGACAGCAGGCAGGTGCCGTGGTGCAGCGAGCGCAGGCGCGTCAGCTTGTAGGCCGACCCCGACACCTTGAACGTCGCGTCCCTCTCATCCAGGACGATGTCGTGCCGCTCGTTGAGACGCGCCGTCGACACGCCTAGGGTCCGCAGCGCTCGCACCACCATCAGAGCGTGCCGGTCGCGGTCGAAGGCGGCGGGCGGGCAGAGCACGCTGTAGTTGACGTTGCTGAGGTCGTGGAAGACGGTGCCGCCGCCGGAGCGACGGCGCACCAGCTGCACGCCCAGCGCCTCCTCGTGGTCATGGTCATCCGCTTCTCGAGGCACGGGCGGCGCCAGGAGCGCCGGCTGGTTCAGGGCGCCGATTCCGACCTCGAGCCAGGGGTTCTGGTTGCGGCCGATGACAACACAGGGCCGGTTGGTGTAGAGAAGCAGCACGACCGAGTCCGGGTGCGACTTCTGCAGGAGGTAGTGCTCAAAGGACAGGTTGAGATAGGGGTCGTGGCTGCGCGAGACGTAGATCTGAACCCGGTTGGTCGGTGTGCGACCGCCTCGGCGGAGAAGTGGCGCCGGTGTGGTGATAGCCAGGCGGGAGAATAGAGGTTGCTACTTATGCACCATTTCTGCCTTGGTGATGATAGTGATGATGATGGGGGAGTGGTGCGTTGCAGCAGCAAGTGGCGGCTCCGGACGAGCGTCCGGGTTGCCGAAGCCATCTGCCTCTCCAGCTCCGGAGAGCCACTTGGTAGGCCGGTTGAGTAGTCTGGCTGCTACAGTACAGTATGGCTACAGATAGGTCTTCATGTGGAACGATCTTATTGCATGACTAGGTTGACTAGCGGAATCGGCAGTTGTCAGTCCATATATAATCCACTGGGAAAGACCCCGATGTGGAAGGTAAGGGATATATTCAATCTGATTCCTTTTGCGTCGACTTTGGCATGTCGATACCGCGGTATCCTATTGGCGTAACCGTGTAAACGCTTACCGCTTACCGCTTACCTGCATGCTGGTTTTTCTAGTGGACATGGGTATAAGGTTAGGCTAGCGAAGACCCTTGCGATTCCAGTAACTTGGAAGGAGGGCTTTGGTTAATGACGGGCTACAGTTGGGTTTGGTGGGGCATTCAATTGGTCAATCGGACGACCTTTTTCGACCCCTCCATGACTCCCAAAATTCTCACTGTCCCCGAAGATCGGTCCTTGTTGATACTTTTTAATATACTCTGCAAGTCGCCAATCCCACGCCACTATTTCAAACCATCCAGGACAAGAATACGGCAGCAACACCACCCAACATGTCGACCTTTGGCCAACTTTTTAGGGTGACTACCTATGGCGAGTCGCACTGCCAATCCGTCGGTTGTATAATCGATGGCTGCCCGCCAGGTATGGAGTTGACCGAACAGGATGTCCAGCCGCAGATGACCCGTCGTCGACCCGGTCAGTCCAGCATTACGACGCCGCGCAACGAGAAGGACCGGGTCGCGATCCAGTCAGGAACCGAGAACGGCAGAACCTTGGGAAGCCCCATCTGCATGATCGTCCAGAACGAAGATCAACGGCCCAAGGACTACGGAAACCAGACCATGGATATGTTCCCCCGACCCAGCCACGCCGACTATACCTACCAAGAGAAGTACGGCATAAGAGCCAGCAGTGGTGGCGGCAGGGCTTCCGCTCGCGAGACCATTGGCCGTGTTGCCGCTGGTGCCGTCGCCGAGAAGTACCTCAAGCTCGCCTACGGCATTGAGATCACTGCCTTCGTCACGTCCGTCGGCAACGTGCACATGTTCCCTCCTACGGCCGAATGCCCAACTCCGAGCCAGAACCCCGAGTTCCTTAAGCTGCTCGAGACGATCAACCGCGAGACGGTGGACAAGTTCCTGCCTGTACGATGCCCCAACGAGGAGGCGTCAGAGAAGATGGCCGACTTGATCGCCGAGTACAAAGAACGCGAGGACAGCATCGGCGGTACGGTGACATGCGTCATCAAGAACGTCCCCAGCGGTCTCGGAGAGCCTTGCTTCGACAAGATCGAGGCCATGCTGGCCCACGCCATGCTGAGCATACCCGCCACCAAGGGCTTCGAGGTCGGCTCCGGCTTTGGCGGTTGCGAAGTCCCGGGCTCCATCCACAATGATCCCTTTATTCGTTCGGTCGAGACGGCGGCTCCCGAGTCTGGCGCCGCGCGGAACGGCATTCCGCGGCCCAAGCTCACGACCAAAACGAACAACTCGGGAGGAATCCAGGGCGGCATCACCAACGGCGCCCCGATCTACTTCCGTGTGGCCTTCAAGCCGCCGGCCACGATCGGCCAGGCCCAGACCACGGCGACCTACGACGGTGACAAGGAGGGCATCCTGGCCGCCAAGGGACGGCACGATCCCTGCGTGGTGCCGAGAGCGGTGGCTATTGTAGAGGCCATGTCAGCGCTGGTAGTCATAGATGCGCTTCTGCAGCAGATGGGCCGGCATGAGGCGGTGAGGCAGCTTCCCTCTAACAACAAGACGATGCAGCCGTCCGATAACGGTGTGTCGATGACCCAGTAGTGTAGTAAATAAAACAAAAAGGAGTCATGGTTTCGAAAGAAGTCTGCGGCAAAAGTGTAGCGGTGACGATGCGTTCCAATGGCTTATATCTACCTGCTCTTATTTTTTCCATTACGTGACAATAAAACAAGTTCGAAGACTTTGCATGTACGTGGGCTGGATTCATCGGTCCAGGGGTGATAGAGGGATCCGCGGCCGGGCCAGACGCTGCGGACTTTGTAACTCCCAAGAAATATGTCGCGTACCTGCGCCACTACTGCGGGAGGTTCAATCTAGCCAAGCATGTCCGCCTCGGCGTCCAAGATCGTCAAGGTCAGCGGACCCCAGCCGCCTCACCAGAACGGCCACACCCTGACCGTCGAGCACCGCAACGGCCAGGGGGTGGATCACCACTTTGGACGCCGTGGCCATCTGCAACGGCCTCGAGACAACCAGCCTGCCGAGTCGCGCATCCCTGGCATCTACCAGTGCAGCCGGGTTCTGCCCTCCTCCGAGGTCAAGACACGCCAGGACTTCTTTATCCAGGGGGACCACCTGCAATCCCCATGTCGCCATCCTCGGTGCGGGCGATACCGCCATGGACATCGCGCACCTCGCCGTGACCACTTCGGGCGTGGAATCTGTGATGCTGTATCACAAGAATGGGTTCTTCGTAGCACCGAAAGTAAGTTTTCCATGATGTCGCCCCCCTTTTTGTACCACCTGTCAAACTCGGCTCTTTGTAAGGTTTGGCAGATGGCGGCGTAGCACAAAAGGAGAGACACGGCAACAAACCATGCCCTGTGTGTTGTTCCGCAGAAAATACCTGAGCCGACAGTCTTTGGCACACAAGTACCACAGTCTTTCATTGTCAAGTCCGTCAGAGTGATGCCTTACATTGGCGCAAGAAACGGTCTAGCAACGCACCCGCGCGTTCATAAGCCAGATCCCTATCGAGGACGTCGGCAGCAAGCGGATCCAGGTCGCCCCCGCCCACCCGTGTCCGCGACGATGGCACCTGGGTCTTTCCCGACACGGGCCGCCCCAAATACGAGGAGGCCAAGAACATAAAGTATAAGCCTACCGTTGTCGTCTGCTGCACCGGCTACGATCGCACCTTCCCCTTCCTGGACGAGAAGTTCCAGCCCACCCTGGATCAGGCCGACGTTTCGTGGTGTCTATTGCTCCGACGATATCACCGTCGGCTACATCGGCTTCGTCCGTCCCAACCTCGGCGCCATCCCGCCCCTGGCAGAGCTGTAGGCGCAGCTCTGGGCTCTCCGTCTCATGCAGTGGGCCCACCGCCGCCACGACGGCGACGACGCCGAGGAGGATGGAGAAAGCAACAAGCATAACGAACAGGAGCTTCGCCTACCGCCCGGTCGCCCTCGAGATCATGCGCGGCGAGCTTTTCGACGTCACCTTGCGCCTCGGCGGATTCGTCTTCTTCTTCTGGTACTAGCTCGTGCCGTTTGTGGGCTTCGGCGCCATGAGCTTGGGCATGTACGCTTGGGACTTCGTCAAAGGAGTTTGCGTATAAAGAAAGTTTTCTAAGGAACAGTTAGTATAAACAGAGTTCAAGTTCATTAGGTTATTATTGAGTCGAGCTATTTCCCCTTTCTCAGAAGGTCCATCAAGGATACAAATCAGAGCCTATATGCCCCATCCGTGCCAGTATAGACCGATTGCTAAGTGAGGAAGCAATGGGTGAGAATTGGGAGCACACGCCGGCTTGTGATTTCAACCCCCTGCTTTCCCCCGGGTAAGCCTCTGCCACTCTAAGTTACCCACAGCTAGAAATGTGACCAGAGGCATATATGTCATCGAACACCGTCGTCCGAAACAACTGGGGTTCAAATAAGAAAATGCTTACACTTGAATGGCCCACATTGTTAACACCAGATGTCCTCGTAAAAAAAACTCGTCAGAGTAAAGCTCAGTTAAATCATATCGCTAGATGTTGGGTACACATAGCAGTTGATCATCATAAATGGAAGCCCTTAACCCGAGCCAGGTATCTCTATTCTAAACATAACAGCCAAACCCGCCCATGTTAAGCAGGTGGAAAATCATGACCCTTATAACTCCTTCCCATCTTACAAATCCATACATACACGCATATATACAAAAGGGAGATAGGGACAAAAGCACATAGAGAGAAAGAGAGATACATAGACACGCAACACCAGCGCTCAGCCCCCTTTTAATCACCACCACCCATCCAGTCCTTTCCCCAGGATCCGCCCTCACTTCCGGGTCCCTCGCTAATATCCCAGTCGCGCTCCAAGCGCCACGCATCCTCGGCCTCGATGCCAAGGTCCAGCAGATCGCAGCCGCGGTGTCCCCACTTGTCCGCGAATACGCGCCGCCCGGCCTCGATTATGGTGTCGAGCCCGGCCGAAAAGCCGTCGGGGTCGCGGTAGAAGGGCTCCTCGTGCCCGCCGCGCTGGCGGGCCTGCCAGGTGTTGCGGAAGATGCCTGAGTCGGCCCACTTGGCGTCCTGCATGCGCTGGGCAATGTGAACGAGGTGCTGGAACGTCTCACCCTCGCGGTCGACCCAGGCCGATAGGTCGCGCTCCCGTTCTAGTTCGGCCTCGTACATGGTGTGGGTCGGGTCAAGGCCCGTTTGCCCGCCTGCGAAGGTGGCGTGGGTACCGGGAAAACGGAACAGGGCACCCACATCGTCGAGCGGCGCCGAGACGTCAAAGATGAGCCCGGCTTCGCTCTGGGGCTGCCAATAACCCGCCCAGTGCAGGCGCAGGTACATGTCGCAGTCGCTCGCGTAGAAGGGGATGTGTGTGTCCCAGGCGCCAACATCGATGTAGGCGTCGCGGTTGACCAGCGTGAGGTGGTCGTAGGCGAAGAAGTGCGTGGCCCATGGCGGCTTGTCCTCGCCACCCAGATAGCGCATGAGGCCGACGGCGCGCTCATAAAGTGTCGCATAGGGGTCCTGCTCATGGTCGTGGTCGCGGTCCTTTTTACGTACCTCCTCGTCGGAGAAGACCAGTACGTCCTGATGGCCCCAGAAGAAGTGCGGCCACCCACGCTGAAGCGCCGTGTGCAGGAAGTAGTTCTGCAGCTGGGCGAAGCTGAGAAGAGTTGGCGTCTGAAGAATATGGACGCCGAGTATGTTTAATTGGGTGTGGTTCATGAAGAAAGAGTTTTGTAAAGTCAACTCCTGGTCCTTGTTAGACCGGAAAGTACCCGTGTTCTCTACGATATGGATGTCGCCAGGTGGCCATCCGGCCGCGATGTAACTGGAAACACACTGCAGCAACATGGGCCAATTCCTCGTGAAGCCGATGAAGAGTGGCGTGGGCTCGGGCACATGCGGCTCCGGAGGCAAGTTGTTGTCCAACACGGGCGGCATCTTGTTGTTGTGGGTCAGCCATGGGAAGGGGTCCTGAATGGCCTCGAACTTCTTGGGCTCGGGCTTATACACTTTTTTGTACGGAGGAATCTCATCTGCCATGGGAGTCTGGCCCTCCGGTTTCGCGGCGGCGCCGGGTACTACCCTTGACTGGCCAGGCCCGACGAAGGGAAGAACGTTGGGCGTTTTGGCCTCGTTGGAGGCGGCGCCACCGTCTGCAGCATCACGGTGGCCGTGGAGATGCGAGACGGCCACACCGACGGGCTCGCGTACGACATAGAAGACGAGCAGAGCCGCCAGGATTACGGCGATATACCGGGACAGCATCGATACGAGCCGGCCCGGGAGAGGTCTCACCAACATGACCAGTACGAGACAACTAGCGAAGTAACAACAACGACAACATGACCGTTGGGTTAAGTGCTCAGAAGGAGGAGCAGGGGGGCTTGGTGGCGCGCCGGTGGCTATTGCGCAATGTTGGTTGATTGATACCGACTGACAGGCAGTGAGCAAGCGAGTCGGCTGGCTGGATTTGGATTCAATCAAAAATGCTTTGCCGTCTCTTTTCCACAGGCAGGCGTAGGACTGAACATGAAGAGGAGAATATCAGTACAGCAATAGATGAGCAGGAATTTCGGGCCAAATGAAAACAAGACCGAAAAATTGAAGACGAAGACGAAGGGCGGGAATTGGAGTTGGTTTTTCTGCCGTCTCTACGTGAAACGGGCATTAGCTGACGTATCTTCTCGGTTACTGACCTACTATTGCTGACCAAGTTGGCCGTGCTACTAGGTTGCCTACCGACAGGACAGGTAGCCGTCCATCAAGCTTTGCTAGGCAAGATCCTAGAGAGGCGTGTTCCTCCGGCCCAACCACATGCGCTGCGTGCTGTCGTGCCAAGACTGGGAGACCAGGCGACTTATACGCACTTTATTCGCAGCAATCCTACAGGCTGAATCGGTTATAGAATGAAACATTGAAACCGGCGATCTCATGCCCAACGTGGAGTACTGTACAAGAAAGAACAAGCCAGCTAACCTAGTAGTTAATTAGAAGGGTCCAATGCCGAGAACGACTTCAATCTTACGGAAGGGGGGGCCTCCCCAGGCCTCCCTAGGTGCTTGGCGGGGTGACTGGACTCAATGTGTGCTAGGCTAGGCTAGGGCAAGAGGGGGAAGGTGGAAGGAACGGGACGGCCAGGCGCCAATCTCCAGGCCGCCAGCCTCCAGGCCAGGGGTCTATCAAGGTGCTTGCTGGCAGTGTGGAAGGTAGGGTAAAAAGAACATGGGAAGGTGCCTGCCAAGAGTAGTACAAGCACATGCAAGCTTCAGAGGAAGGAATGGATCAAATTGGAAAAGAGACCGACACCACAAGATGGAGAGAACAGAACATAATTAATTGACTGATCGACTTGGTAGCTAGGCGGCAGGCCAGTGACTGGCCATTTCGCGTTCGCATTGATCACATCACCACAGTTCAAGTATGTCTTATTTGGGTCATCAGATATGTATATTTATATTAAACACACCACGGCGCGCCGGGGAGGAGTCGCAGGATTCAATTGTCGCACCAATCAGCACCCGTTTCGGCTTCTCATCCCGCAGTGATCGGCGCTCCAACTCAGAACAGCCTGTCAGTCAGTCTGTGACTGCGGCTTGGGCAATACACAACCCAACCTTCCTCCTCGCTCGAGATCAATTAAGAAAATGACCGAACAATAGCAATAGACTGA
The DNA here is from genome assembly GCF_038363925.1 of Apiospora phragmitis. Classification (NCBI taxonomy): domain Eukaryota; kingdom Fungi; phylum Ascomycota; class Sordariomycetes; order Amphisphaeriales; family Apiosporaceae; genus Apiospora; species Apiospora phragmitis. The sequence goes on along the minus strand of NW_027117400.1, from coordinate 2,288,578 downwards.
CTGCGTGTGTGTGCGCGTGTGACTAGCCTTGCTCCTTCTCTCGCCCTGGGAACAATCCTCAGCCACAACTCCGAATGATATGGTCATGACAGCAGTCATGATGATGATTTATACATTGTACATATGCTGCAAAGGCAAAACTCAAGCAACCCCCCTTCGCCCCCCTCGCATCTAGCCATCCTTTATCATGGTTGCCGGCTGGGCAGCCAAGCAACTGCCAGCCAGCCCCTTTCCATCCCAGACTTGGCTATGTGAGGTATATAAAAATATAAAAGTGGTATAATCCCAAGTCTGCCTTCCTCTTCCTCTCCCTAAAAGGGACATATGCGGTTTTTGTACAATTAAAAAAACGTCTGGCTCGGTTCGGTCGCCGCGTGCATACAACACAGCATACATACGCACACATGACGCAGAACATGGGAATAGAGCTCGGGGAAGAAGAGAAGATAACAACAAAAACAAAAACAAAAACAAAAGGAAGATGACTTTCCGATGCAGTTTGGGAATCAGTGTGAAGAAAACACTCCCGGCCACGCAAGATAGAAAAACAGATGCGAGCAATCCTAATGCCTCCCTCCCCCCTCTCATTCCCTCGTATCCAGAACACCTAGATGCCCCCCTATTTCTTTTCATTTCTTAAAATGTGTGTACCGCATGGTATGCAGAAACAGCATACCGCCCGATGACGTCAATATTAACTGTCGTGTCGGCCGCTGTGGTTATTCTTCGTCGACTCCTCCCATCGGCCCGTGGGGTTTGTGAGGCCACTTCCCGCCTATCCGGAGCATGCTGAGTCGTTTCCGCACACTCCCTATCTTCGGCCCGTTGAACGGCTTTTCGTCGTTGCGATCGTATACGTCCACCACCTCGCTGCTCTTACGCCCCATACTTTGCGCCCAGTCCGCCGTCGCCACTTCGCCCTGCGGCTGGCTGGCTATGTTGCTGCCAGGAATGCTCTCGCTTGTCGGCCCGCGGAAGAAACTCATCCTGTTCGCCTCCTTTCCCCTACTACTCTGGCTATTAGACTCGGTGTCCCCGCTTGAGAGCGCGCTGTCGCTATTCATCTCTCTCGAGTTCTTGCGCTTGCCACCGAGGAAGCTGAGACGAGTCCCTCGCTGCTTCACCGAGATCGGTTGCACAGCAGAGGCCTCTTCGACCGTTGCATTGGTAGCACCGAGTGCGGCTGCAGAGGTTTGACCAGTACCAGGCGAAGAATCCGTGGTGGGAGAAGACCGTTGCCATATGGGTGATGTGGCCGTGGAGATAGGCTCGCGCGCCGGCCGTCGAGGCGGACTAAGGACCTCAATCTCAGGAGCAAAGGTCAACTCGAAAGCTGGGAAACTGTCAGCCGTATTCAGTCTGGTTTAATTCGTCCCATCCGGTAGGGTCCAACATACGCGTGTGGAGATCTTCATATCCCTTGGTTAAGATCCGGTTCGAGCTGCGTGCGAAGCTTGCGAGGCACCTTTTAATCATTATAGCATGATCCATCAAGGCCATTTTTATCGCGGTTTCCTGGGCATCCAGTTCTATCTCATCCTCGTCCTCGTCCAGTTCTGGTTTTGGTATTAATTCCCGGTATCGCACAACGCTGTTCTCCGAGGTGGGGTTAGTGGAAATGGCAATGGCATCGACAAGCAGTCGAGCCAGTTCGTTGTCGTCCTCGGTGGCCAACCTCTTCTCGACGGCGGTCATCTCTTGTGTCTTCCGCACGATTCGCTCAAGAGCAGTCTCCTTGGCACTGAGCCGGATCTCTTGTATCTCGACGATCTCGCTACGACGCAATATCGTAGGGAAAGGCTCTGCTGTCGTGTAAACTGCCTTCTCTGCGTAGTGCTCGGTGACAGGGCCTGAGGTGCTTCGCTTAGAAGAGACCGAGAAAGTCTGTGGGTGAGCTGAAAGCAGATAATCCCGGATAGCTTGCGGGACCCTAGCTCGCTGGAAGACATGATGGTTAAGGTCTCGATACGGGCTCACCGCCGAAACGACCAAATACTGACCCTCGGCGTCATTGTCTACATCGCCAGTGGTGAGTATTTGCGCAGACTGGAATTGTTCCTGCATACGGTCCGTAAAGGCCGACGTCCTTTCGGCGGCCCAGCCTTCGTAAATGTATTCCTTGGCCCGCATACTGGGCGGGAATCCAAGGCCCTTGAACACGACCTTGAAGTACTTGGGTACCAGTCTGTCACTCTTCGCCAGGCTCTCGTATATGTTGGCAATCGCCCTTTCCGTGCGTGCTAGCTTGGCAAAGTCGTAGATGTTGTTTTCATACTGGTCTTGAAGCTCTTTGTAGGCGGCCAGTGCGCTACTCCACGCATCTCCGTCCTCAAAGTGCTTGATCATGTCAAAGTAGATACGCTCCTTACGTTCGAAATGTGTCTGCGCTGGAAGCTCTGGATCCTGTAGGGCCGGGGTCTTGACCGGGTTCCATTCATACAGGTCCGCATGAAGGCGCAGAGCCAAGCCGGCTTCAGCATGATTTCTCGCATCCGCTTGTAGATTGGCCAACTGGTGTACGTAGCGGATGAAGATATCTTCTTTCTGCATATCACGCAGGAACTCCATGAGCCGTAAGCGGTTGATGAGCTGAGAAGCTGCGCCAGTGGCCTCGCCGCTGTGGACCGCGACAAGGAGGTCCAAGAACTCCTCCACGGTTCCGATCATCTCTAGCAGAGCTGTGTAAAGTTCGTTTTCGGTTACTGACAAGGGTTGGAACCGTTGCAGCAATTCGCCGATGAAGAGTTTCTGTAGAATACCTCTCCGTCATCTGCTTATCCTTGAAGTAAATGTCCAAATGATCGATCAACTCTGTCTGGATAGCGGACAGATCCTCGCTCAGGGTCCATTCGCTAACGATCATCGTATGCAAGACTTCGACTGCCATTTTCCGTAAGCCTTCGTGTACACTTAGGCATAACTCGACGATAGGCCCAACGAGGCCAGGGACGTATTGGACTTGGTAACCGCCCATTCTGACTAGGCCGTATTTAGCCCGCTCGTCCGCAGTCGCCTCCCAGCCAATTGCCTCCCAAGTTCGCCGGAGCAGATCGGCACCGTCGACCCGCACATCACCGGCTATCTTCCAGACCGCTCTGCGTTTTTGTTCTGGGAAGATCTCGAGGGCTAAACAGCCGCTTCCAACAAGTTTTAACAAGGTGGTGAAGAACATTTTCCACAACTCAGTACTGAAGCCTTCTGCTTCGTCTGGATGAGGAGGAAAGACTCTAGCAGGATGCCGGAGAGATACTGAAGTATTTTCATCGTTGATTTATGGTGAAATATGTGAATGCTCAGCCATGTTGCCGGAAAGGCTTCGCCTTGGAGGATACTCATATGAACATGGAGAGACTTCTCAATTAGCAAGCCGAGGTCATCATCGGCTAGCTCCAACTGCATTCCGCTGGCGGAGTTCGAAATAGCCGATAACACCGCAGAAAGCTCGATCAAAGCCTCGTCGAATGATACCTTCTCTGCAATGGGTTTGCTCGGGAACGGGTATGAGGACGGGAACAGCAGTGAAAGTCGAGACTTGGGCTTGATTTCCGTCTGCTGGATAGCGAGATAGGAGTCCAGGATTTTCGGGATGTAGTCGGGAATCTCAGCCCCTAAGTAGTCGATTTGACTTGCTAGAACCGAACAGCAGAGTCGCACTTGCTCTTTCCATTGCTCGTTTACCTCGTCTGCCTGTCCCCAGTGGGGTGCAATCCACCGAACAGTGTTTGCACTAAGAGCCGCGCGTTGTTCTGGGTGAGAGAAGAGATCGAGCTTCGAGTAGTTGATTATTAAAATGAGCTTATAAAGCACCAATTTGCCCTTGACATTTGAACACGAGTCCATGAAGTCAATGGCGATATGCAAGATCTCTTCAGTAGTAAGTAAGCCTGTCAGTTCGGGCAACCAAGAATGGAAATGTTGAACAGCAAGCGTTTGGCTGCCGACCAGTACCGGAGCGGTGCTCCGCATCATGGAATCGAGTGCTTTGAAGATGGTCTGCAGATGCCTAGTGAAGCCAGGGCTGGTACTTGTAATGCCAATACCCGCTTCCTTGGCCTTTTGTTGACCCCTACCGTGCGTAATGAATTTGAGGATGTGGCGGATCACCTTCAGGGTTGCACGCAGTTTCCTCGCAGTTTCCGGGTCCGTGGGATTGGAGAGTAGTCGAGTAAAAGATCTGACCAAGCATGGGGTTGCAAAGGGGTAATTGAACCTGGTTTCCGCATACTGATCCACCAAAGGGCCCAGATTGAAACGGCGATCGTGAACAATGCCCAGAACCCGAACGAGAGCAGAGAAGACAAGGTCCTCAAACTCGTCTTGACCTTGGTACTCAACCAGAGTACCAAACAGAGCATCGAGAACATCGCTGAGTAGTTTGACAACCTCTATCTCGGGAACAAATATCAGTTGCTTAAGGAGGCCAGGTATGTCCTCCTTGGGCTGTTCCTTCCACCTCAAGAGTCCAAGAACAACTCTGTCTTGGGAAAATTTGGTGCTGCAGAGATACGTTTCCAGTCGTAAAGCCGCAAGGGGGCCAGTAACATCGCTGGCTTCACCTCTGGTGCTCCAGGGCAAAGAAAGGTAGCCACCCCTGCCCGAGACCCCCGGCTGTGCTGTTTGTGTGTTTTCGTCGAGCTTGTACAACAAAAGGGAGTGTGGGCCATCTTTGATGAAAGCTTGTTGCTCCCACAAGGGTAAGTAGGCTACCGCAAATGGCACGTTCGGGAGGTCTGTGACAGTCATGACGAGGTGCGCATTCGAAACGTCCTGTGGTTGGAGTGAAAGCTTCAGCGTCTGGTTCCAAGCTTCGCCACGTTCTACAGCGTATGACTTCCAAGTGCTGACAGCTTCGCCATTCGAGGACGGAGAAATACAATTCTCTATCCGTTCGCCTGATTTGCGGCGGACTTCCATGGTAATCATCAAATTGACGCCGATCATGTGGCTTGGTATCGAAGTTGCACTGCCGCCGAACCGCGATATCAAGTTCTGCCGAGAAAGAAAAGCCTGGTTGATAGTCACATAGATATCAGATCGTGGCTTCGTTGGCGCACCAGCAAATCCCAACTTGCTTGTCTTAGTAACGCCGGAAAGCTGAGTGGGCGTCGCCTTGACGAGTGCATCGGCATCGGGATTATCAAATGGCCTCAGGTGGATTTGGAGACGCTCCGCCCTCCTCGATTTTTCGAATTGCCCAGACTTGCTGTCTAAGAGGTGGATGATAAGCTCATCCCAGTCCTCGTCATGATCGAACTTTTCAGGAGTGAGGTTTGTGGATGGCGCCCATACACTGATCAGATGTTCCGACTCTTCAGTACGCTTCATTATCTGGTTCAGCCTCAATACTCCCATTCCTACCAATCTGTCGGCTGTGAGATGGGTGGTCGCCTGCGAGACATCCGACGAAGAACGGATACCTCTTGACCCGGACGAGCTGGTTGCACGGCCTCCATCTTGACTTTCCGCGGATGCAGTCGCCGGTCGCTCTTCCGGCTGCTCAGAAAGGGCATCGAGTCGCGGTCCACCCCTAGAGAAAGCCGACCTCGTAGAACCCCACATCAGACTCCTCCTAGAAGACTTGGTTGCACTGGTGGAAGGTGGTTTATCTCTGGAATAACCGGTCATGGTATGCGGAGCTGTACCAGCTCGCGACAGAGGCTTTCCCACAGCAATCTGGTGGGCCGCGCGGACTTCGACCACCAAATACAGCTCCGTATCCGCCGAAGAGGCGTCGCCAATATCGGTTGACGTCAGATCAGTGAAAAGGGTGCGCATCTGCGACGACTTGGCCATCTGGCCCATGGTTCCGCCAGCTGGGACATCGACAATGTAGCTTTCCGACAATGCTGTTGGGAACCCGCCCAGCGGTTTGCTGACCAAGTACACCGCCAGTGTGGTAGCTTCGCTGGACGAACCGGAGAAGGTCTTAATATCTACAAGCAGGTGGTGCAGGGCGGTCAACTCAACGTGAGGTTTGGGTGGCTCATCCAATAAGCTCATCAGGGACTGCAATTTCGTAATCTCGACCACGGAGTCGTCGCCCGTCAGGACACGCCCACCCTGGGCGGGATCCCGAACGATAACCTCGCCTCCGCAGAGCTTATTACCCCTAACAAGGTCCCAGACTGTCTTCTCGCGTAACTCGCTGTATTCATGCGCAGTGAGCACATTATGCAAGAACTGTCGACGGGAGAAGTCCAGGCCATGTATTAAGCGAGAGAACTTCTCCAGCGCGGAGTACTCGCGCGCAAGAAGCAGCTCATGGAGGTTTTTCGAATGCCATTCGCGCAAACAAGAGGCAATCTCGTCGATCAAGGGCTCGGAAGCCGAAGTTGGCGTCTCGTCGCCGACTTTCAGCATGGGCACTGGCGCAGGTGGCTTCGGTTCCCCTGGCTCTCGCTTGAATAGCGCTACCGGTAACCCGTTTGGCTCGTCTGTTCGTACACTTGCGCCGGACGACAGCCGCAGCCCGTTCGGTTTGTTGAATTTCTCCAGTGCCGGTTTGGCCTTCCTCTTTCCTATAGAAGCGACACCGCTCTTGCCTGAGTCACTGCCGACATTCGGTGTCTCATCGCTACCCAAGTAACTCGCATTGTCGTCCGTCGAAGTATCGTCGCCCTCGCCCAAAACCTCACGAATCTCGACACAGCTGCGTGGGAAGATGCCCGAGAAGACGCGGGCTTCGAGTGTTTGGCCTTTGGCTGTCGTCAGCCCCGCCAGTAACGACGGGGGTGCTAGCAGATAGCCGCGAAGCCATTGGCCGTCGTGGGTTTGTTCGATAATGTAGAGATCATCGCCAATCTCAAGGGGGAGCTCGTTGTCGGATTGGGTGCTGAATGGGTATGTCGCGACAGCGAAGGCGATACGAGCTAGCGGTTCCCAGGGCATTGGTCTAGAGCGACCGAAGCTGTTGGTCGCACCGTAACTGTGAGAAGACGGTCAATTGCATAAGGTGGTGAAAGAGCAGGCGATATGCTTTTTGTCGCGGGAAGAGTTTATAGGAAGGTCGTGGCAGGTCGCTGCTGTGTGTCCGCCTCCTGTCTTTCTCGCCCTGTCTAATTCGGCTGTCGATCCCTCAAACTATTAGTCGTAGTAGTGGATGGAGATGCTGAATTTCGCACTCGATAGAGTCGGCCTGGTACTGGTGATTCGGTAGAGCAGAGCGACAGACAGACAGACAGTTCGGGTCGGGTTGAGGTGAAGGATGTTTCGCAGTGCAATGTATGAAACTTCAGCATCAAGCCAACGATAAGGAGCGAAGTACTACTGGGCGGACGTGCAAACAATTGAATCAAATGTTGGCTCCAAATCTTTCGACACATGCACTAGTAGGTACCTTCAAAGGGAGGTGGGAGGTATACCTAATCTAGTGGGGACCAAAGGGAAACCAACGTCGGGTCTGGGTCGGTTTGCAAGTATCAGTTTGTTGTTGGTGCGTGATAGAGATTATTTCGCAGCGTGGAAACCATCAAGGCCGGCTTTAAGGAGAGATTACAAGGAGTGTAGATACTGGTCAATTTCCAGAGAGAAAAAAAATATTGATAAGCGAGGCGACTCAATCTTGGGAGGGCGAGTAGGCGAGGGAAGGGTCGAAAAAAAGGACTAGGCAAAGGCCAATAACAACATCTGAACCAACCGGGTGGGAAGTGAGTAATAGCTTGAGAATTGTAGGATCAGATGCATGCACATAAATGTTCCATGTTGTCTTGTCACTTGGCAGGACAAGTAGTTTCCAGGGATCAACTCAGAATTAAACGGTCAGCCTCTCAGGATTCACATTCGGTGCATATCGAGAAGGTTGACGCCAGGCATGTGGCAAGAGAAAAGAGAAGCACGGTCATTTTGTCTTGTCTTGCCTTACCTTGCCAGCTTACCTTCCCTGTCCAACCAACCTCATCCTGCCGGCGCCCAGGTGCCTGTTTCTTCATCGTCTGGTAGGTAGCGACAGCGGTTTAAGATGCGTCCCTCCCAGTACCCTCCCCCTGAAGATGGCGTCGAGAGAGTGTGGAGGGGATGCTCTTTTAATCAATCAAACACGGGCCAGAACTGGGTCCCAATCGGGAGACGCCCAATCTCAAGATGGGTCGACCACTCATCTGCAGAGCCAGGGACCGCTAGGATCCAATGGATGCCCATTAGTGCAGGTACCTGTCCCTTGCTTCATCACAAAACGTGGGATAAGCCGAGGAGGCCCTGGTCGCGATGGTCGGGATTAATAGTGCATGCAGCAGTCTATTGCAGAGCAGTATATCATCATACATACCCACCCACCTCGATCACTGACTACGTAGACTTGCGATGCATCACACATCACATCGTCCTATTCATGAAACAATTTCAGATGCTTCTCCTCCTACCAAGAATATACAGCACATAAATCAAGTCGGCCAGGATCTTCCATCGTTCGCACTGACGTTCGAGGTGTCGTCTCTACTATCTGAACTGTCATCACAACTTCCCTTCGCCGAAGCTACTCTGTGCGCATATCCGTCATCACACAGGGTTCAACTCTATCACTTGACATTTGCGAATCTGCTAGAGACTATGTTCATATACATCTAATCCATACACTCTGTCCCTGTTCTATCGATGGTTTACAGAACTAAACTTGCCAGGTCGTCCAGTCGTCGTCTACTAGTATTGCTGTGGATTCATTCCCAACCACGGGCTCACGGGTTTCCAGGTACTGACTTATGGCTGGATTTTTTTTTTTTTTTTAAATATTCCCGCGGTGGCTCGGACCTTCAGAAGTATACTTGAACCTTGTGTGTGTATGATCTACGTCTCTTTAATTCTCTGATCAGAAGTTTGGGTCCGTCGAACCTTCGAGTCTGGAACGCCGATGGGCGCCGACCCCGTTAATTTCTGACGTCGAAAAGGATGAGGCTTCTCATGAGGGTTTTGGCCTTCCTCCATCACATGGAACTCTTGCCGAACATATCGGGACAAAGTTTCATTTTTATTTTTTTTTAGAAAATTCCTGCATCGATGAGTACTTATATTGCTTTGTCAAGAAATTTCGATTACGACACCACGCGGCACGGCGAACGTGTTCCCCCAAGCTGGGCTCATGCGGTTGGTAAGCCCGCCAGCAGGCGGGAGTGTCTTGAAAGCTGGCAAACCAATCTGAGACTTCAGATACGATTGACGAATTTAGCATTCGTGGCTCCCAGCCCGCAACGATGGCTTTGTCTCAGATTACCTGAGATGATCCGGTACTTTTGAGCCTTAGCAGATTCCAGAAGTTTGGTTCGGCTACTGCAGTACCGACCGGCAAGAGATTTCCACCCGATCTCTGTATCACAAATGCCGTCCGCCCCCTCCCCCTTCTTCAAGCACAGCAGCCTCCCCTCTATCCTCCATCGGCACGTGGCCCCATGGAGGAAGAGGAGTCATTAATTCGTCTGCAACAACCCATGTCTACCAGCTTTGGAGGTTTCACGAAAGGTCCCTTAACTATGAAAGAGAGGGATAGAAGCGCCACATCAGCCCGTCCCCAGAAACAATTCGGCAACACGTCAAAAACATGACCTTTCGTCAAATGCAGGCATCCCTGCCTGTCAGTTCTTACTTACCGTCCCGCCATGGCATCATCGAACGAAAGCGTGTCAATAGGCAAACTCATTTAGGCACGACAAGACAAGGGATCCTGCACAGGCATCCGGTTTCTGCTTTCTGACTTTGTGCAGTCTGTTTATAAGTAAAAACACATGAATCGTATACTTCCTTCTGAATCGACTGACAATAAACAAATACATGATCCATTTTCTAAACGAGTGACACGAGCGCGTAAATGCGACTTCGGAGATATGCCCGGCCGTCAACACCCAAAGAACGGGGGGTCTGGTGGCTTTCGACACGCTGCAGGGATGATAAGGGAAGTACAGAGTACCACAAAAGACGGTACCCAAATTGGCGGCTTCGAAACAAATCTTGAACCTAACGCCTACTACTATCAAAATACTGGCTGATCGTGGCAGTCGACGCGTAACCAGAGTCTGACTCGGCGTCGAAAAACGGGCAGCCCGCGAGATTGCTGCCAAAGTCCAGATTCGTGTCCAGCCCGCCAATCAGCAGGGACGGCGCATCCGGGTCGTTGAAGTAAGCCGAGAGATCCAGCGCCTCGCTCGAGAATTCGAAGCCAAGGTCTTCGGCCGCGTTCTTTGGCAGCGGCATCTCGGGCGCCGGGGACTGGCGGCAGCTCCGAGGCGAACCCGGCGCCGACTTCGGCGTGGGGCAGCTGAAGATGTCATGGATGCCATCGCGGACGAAGTCGTCAAAGTTTGCGAACAGCTCTTGGCCGACGTGGGCAAACTTCTGTTCGACCTTCTTGCGGATCAAAGCGGGAAGCTCTTTCTCAATACGCTTCTTGTACTTCATGAAGTGCTCGGTCGTCTTTGCGTATTCTTCGGCATCTGTCACATCGTAATCTACTCGAGGCATCAGTAACGAGACCCTTTTTGTATGCGGCGCTCATTTATACTCACAGGAACTAGGCAAATTGTTCTTGTTGGCTTCGGGGAACAAGATCATGTAGATGTCTCTCCATCTCTGCTCGTCCGTCACAGCAGAACCGACCCTCTTGCGCTCCCTGAGCTTCTTCTCCTGCTGCTCGTCAATGCCTTGAGCGGCTGCGATGTCCTTCTTGCGGCAAGGGTCGTCAGAGCGCAGATGGGCGTTCAGGGCTTTGGCGTCGCCGAAAGGATCGCCACAGCGGGGACAAGCATTAGGGGGCAGCTTATGGACACGATAAAGGTGTTCCCTGCGCCATGTATCAGCATGCACTTGAAACCAAGAACAATTTTTCGCAAAACTTACTTCAAGCGATGGATTGTTTTCCACTATAGGGTATGGCAGTGAGCTCATGCTTCCGAGAAAAGGGAGGGTGATGAATGAAGCGACTTACCCCTGGTCCCACACAGGTGCGATGATGGCAGAATCGCTTCGGATTATGCCTGAAAAACGGACAAACAAACGACGGCCCGGGGTTCTCCTCGGTTTTGGCACGCTTGTTTCCTCCCTTGTCCTGGCCGTTGCCGCCGTTCCCGTCTGTACTGGAGGACTCATTTCGGTCCCCGTCGTCAAACTGACGCTTTCCTCGACCCGAGGAACGGCCGGCATTCCCACCACCCGAGTCGGGGCCACCCCCGCTACCACTATACGAACTCCCACCAGACGCACCTCCCGAGGACTCGTGCGCATGGGTGATAATAGCAAGTTCGTCCGCCAGCTTCTTGGTAAAAGCAGCCATCACCTTCTCGACCGCTTCTTGTCTCTTGATGACGAGATACTGCTCGGGCGACAGTGATGCGCGTTCGCCCTTGCTGTTTGACTTGCCCTTGCTGGATTTGTGAGCAGCGCCGGAAGTCCTTCCCTTCTCCATAGAGTCGATTGGTCCGAGATTCTGCGGAGTATGCTGTTGCCGTTGCCCAGATTCAGACCCTAGCGAGTTCAATGCTGCGTCTGAAGCCTTGAACTCTGCTGCACATACTTCAGTTCCCACGTCGTGTTGTCTACGCATGATAGTAGAAAATCAGCAGGGCGCCGCCTTCCCATTCAAATATCTGTCCACGGAGAATGGATCATACATACTTGTTTGCTTGCTCAACTTGCGCGCTGCTCGAACCGCGGCAGGTTAGATGTGGTGACTGCTTAACCTGATTGGATGTTGCACTGGTCCGGCCCCTGACCATTATTTTCTTAAGTCGACGTAAAGAACCCGCACGACTTGTCCACTGGGCCGCAAGCTTCTTAGTCGTTGCGTTCCACTTGGTGAGTTCCAAAGGGGTGGGCAGTGAGTGCCAGTCAGGGCTTCGGTAGTGGCGGGATCGTTTCTGCAGTAATAGTTCATGTACGAGATCAGGTTGCACAAGGTATTCAAGCATCGTTCGTTGACATTGATTTTGATTGATAAGTTATCTTGGAGGAGCGAAACGTCCTATGTCTGGCAGAAGCACATTGCAAAAAACCAGTGTTGCTTCGAAAAGGGGGGCCAGAGAATATTGCCGAGACGCGGACGACTCTGGATAGGGGTCAGAGACGATGAAGGCTTCTTAAAGGGACATCTCTCTCTTTCTCACGATGAGATTTGGGGCGTCTGGTGAGAAAATGGGATGATGGGAGAAGCTTGGGAAGAAATCTAGAGGAGCGGCCTGCCTCGGGGGCCCGTAATCACGGCATTTTATGCTCAGCGCCAGGCTTTTGCGCAGTTGCGCAAAACGACGGTGGTGGAGATATGCGCACCACAGGAACCGCCAATCAAGCGTGCAGCGAAAGGCTCGAAGCTGATTGCGCAGAGCGCCATGATCGAGGGGGTACGGGCTGCATGAGAGCTACCGATATCGTCATCCAGTCAGGTTTGTTCCCGGCACAAGCTGCTTCCTGCGCCTCCGCGATGGGAAACGCCAGCGCCCGCGAGCGCAAAAGTGAATAGAGACGGCGAGAGAGGAAGCGGCTGCGCAGATGGGAGGGCCATCTGCACACAAAGATGGCCAACCCGAGCGTGCTGTCCCCTCCGTCTCCTTTGGCCGTCTTGGATTGGGCGTGGCGATGATGCGCCGATTGAGTGGGAAATGGAGTCGTACCCAGCCGTTTCTCTGTGCGCCCCGGCGCGAATAGCTTCACACATTGGGGATAAAAGGCGATGGCCGTCCATCAACGATCCGTGATTGTTTCACCAAACTGGACACGGATCATCTCAAATCTCAAGAACGATTACACTTACCCCTATTCTCGAACTCAGAATACCCCTGCTCCTGATCTCTGCTTGGCTCCCAGTTGTGCCAAGTCTGATCTAACCCAACTCATCAATTTTCCCTCCAACTTCAATAAAAACACGGAGCACAAAGAAGGTGGCCAGATGTCTCAAGAATCAATGAGGATGTCCATTGGATCGGGCGGTGTGTAAGTCGCAAATGATTCGTACATAGATCATGAAGCAGTCACTAAAATTCAACAACAAAAGGCAATCCAATAGCAGCGGCGGTTCGTCTGTAGCTCTGGAGACTTACCTTGCCAGTGAGTCGACTGTCACAGAGAGATTTGCTTCAGCCAGTGTACCCTCGGAGGAGGCAACGTCGAGGCGTTTGCAAGCCAAACAGCTGGAACTGGAAGCGCTGGTCAAGAAAGCCAAGAGACAATAGCAGGGGTACGCCACAAGCCTGTGGGAGAGAAGAGAAGACGTTGAGAGGAAATGCAAAGGCCATATCGAGCGGTGGCAACTAGTGATAGTATATATATATGTGTGTGTGTGTATGATTAAAAGTATTGTGTTTGGCTTCCTTGAACCCTTACCGCTTCTTTGAGGAGGCGGTGAGTGGACAGCACGAACAAGCCAGCAGAGTTTAGGCTCAGAGCGAAAATAGGGAGGCGTGGTCTTGTTGATGCGATTTTGGAAGGGAAAGACCTGTCTTAAATCATGTTTGATAGTAGGAGCCCTTGTAGGCCTAACTTTCCAAATGCCATGGCCCAATGGACATATCGCAACCCACTATTCGCAGCGTGTATATTGGCTCAATCTCATGACAAGTCCCACCTCAGGCATCAACAACAACCGCAGCGCAAGACTCAACTATCAAATCAGGTCGATCAACGTTTCATGAACACGAGTGGAATTTTTGAAGTAGCTTCTTGTTTCACGAATCGATGGCCCGGCGCAACGGGGATTGGAGAAGAAGAACACGCAGGCTTCGTCATCAGCGCCCAACCAGCACACTTTCATGCATCATCGACTACCTTATCCGGGTCCGACTGCTATAGATTTACTCTATTGAGAAGTGGGGAGTGAAGTGACATCGCAGACTAGAGTACAGCAAACGACTCGGCATAGTAAGGCATGATGATGCCCATTCAACATAATTGTGTTCGTAAGTCGTCTCCGTACATAGACCAGACTCACATAGGGCTGAACCCTGCGGTTCCATTGCTCCGCTCCCTTGTGTGTATATGACAGAACAGGCATGATCGAATAGTAGACCAATACTCCTGTCAAAATCTAGGGTATTGCTCAACCTTCAGTAGTATCCATCTGATCTCCATCCCGACTCTTGCGAGCGGCAGCAACTCGCTCAGCTTTCCACTCGTCCACGCGGGCCCGCAGCGCATCGTCAGGCACTACGTCGTCAATCGTCATGCGTTGCCTGGTGAAAGGGTCCAAAGGGTTGGAGAGAAGCTGCTGAACAATGGTAGTTCTGTCCACCACGTTCTTGGATGGCAGTATGACGGGGTCTGTCATCAGGATACCCATCAGCTGGTCCTCAAATTCCTCGGGGATTTCTCCCAGGTCGAGTTCGGCCTTGTCTGCGATATCCTTTGCTTCCTCCACCTTCTCCTTCAGGACATCCCAGCGGCCAAGCTCCTCGGGCGACTTCAATGACCGGGTTTGAAGGATCCTTGAAGCCTCGTGGAAATTCTGGGGCTTGTAGGATCTTCCATCAGCCGCTATGGCGTCGATGAATGCTGGCTTTTGTGCCAAGTTAAGGTAGATGTCCACAAACGCCGACAGAAGCGTCTTCGCATCGAAGTTGTACTTCTTGGCATCTTCCACCTTCAGGTTACCTCGCTTGGACCCAACAATTGTGTCCAGATTGTAGTTTAGCATGCTTGCCAACCGGCTGACGATTTCAGGCATGGTGAAGGCATCTGTCAACGTCTCGGTGAACAACTTCATCATCTCCATGGTCTCGTTGACGAGCTGCATCCAGCTCTGGCATTGTCCTTCTGCCTGTTCCAAGTCACCCTGCTTCTTTTCCCTGTCTTCGGCAGACATGGATGGATCTTGCAATTCTTTCTGGTACTCATGGATTGTTGCCAGTTTCGACAGTGCTTCGTCGAGCAAATACGTCGCATCGTTGAGTAGCAGATTGACGAACTGGATGAAGAACTGGCGGTTGACCCTAAACTTATCAGCATGTGATTGCCAGACATTGTCGCATCCTTAGAACATACCGGCTTTCCGTCCTCAGTCGCTCTTTATAGCCCGAATTAGTAGTCCAGACACTCTTCATGACCTGGAATATCTCGTAGCGGACGTTAAACCGATCATAGAACCCGACGCTGACGCCGCTGTGCTCGCATTCTATTTTCTATCAGCGCAGCTCGTTACAGGACACAAGTATGTACTTACCAATATAGAATTTCATTAGAGCATGGAGCAAGTGCTCGTTGGCAAACTCGCTTCCAATCAAGAGACCTCCTAAAATGCCTTGGGGATATCGCTTCCCTATAGAGAATGTCCCGGCATAGAGAACAGTGACGAGAGAGGATTTAAGATAGGGGTTCTTTATGTACCCGGAAGAACGCAAGAACGCAATGCAGAGTGCTACAGTCTCGTCGCCGACAGCCGACACCATGATCTCCGGCATAAACCTAGACGGGTGATTAGCTGGTGGCCACAATGCGAGGCATAACTCCACTTACCGGAGCACAAATTTGAAGTTCTCGACTACTACCTGAAGAGCGTACTCTGGCAAGCAGCTGAACTGATCGGGTATCTCCGGTGGGAGCGGAAGCTCAAGCTTCTGACCCGGGACATAATTCGATCGGCTTGCAATCCGAAAGGAGCCAGACCGATACGCATCGCATGAACTGCAAAGACAGGGCTTGCGTGCTCTGGTCTGTGAGTACGCCTTCGATGGAATGCCTCAATGACATTGTCTTCTCAAGGACAGATATGACTTTGTCATACTGCAACTGAGCTTGTGTCTTGTGGAAGCCGGTCTATAACTGTTAGGTATCTCCTGAAGTCAGAGATCAAGTGGAGCACTCACCATTTTGGTCATCTCTTGGCTGATCTGCTTTTCCATCTTCTGGAAGTATTTGATGTCACGATCCATGTCTTTCAACTTGGCGTTGATGTTTTCGATACCATAATGGTGAGAGGCGAGATTCAGGAAGAAGACTTCGGAGACAAAATTTGACGTCCCCTCGGCTTTCTGGTCGTAAAACGCATCTGAAGTTGCTTGATCCGCGTTCAACTTGGTCTCATCCCTGACATCCACTCGTGGGTTTCGACGCAAGTAATCGATGTCGATTTTGGAGACTTTGGAGAACGTTGCATCCAAGAAGGGCTGGCATAGCTGATCCAAGACAGCGGTGGTGTTGACCATGAAACCATCCGAGGCAACCTCTCTAGGGTCCACACGCATTGCCCGCCGCTTGTGGTTCGTGTTCAGGACAAAAGCAAACCAGTCAAGTGTACGACTGCGAGCCTTTTCGCCCGCTCGCACAAAATGGTTCGTTATGCTGATTAGTTCAGATTGATGAGCCCTTAAGCGTCATCTGCAATGTACTTTGCAAACTTCTTATCTGCGGGGCATCAAGCTGGCGTGGATTAGCGAAGTAAGTCCTTGTGACCTCTGCCTGCAAAGGCGAGATACGGAAGAACGGGCCAAGGATTGTTCGGGTCTCGGTTGCGACAGCTTGCTGTTCCTTTGTCATTCCAGGAGTCTTTTCGACAAGGAACCGAGGGTGCTCAGCCAGTGCCTCCAGGAGAGCTGGGTATCGAGCATATGTGACCAAGACCTATCTTGTCAGCTTGAGTTGCTTCAGATGAGGAGTGTACTTACATTGACGTAGGTCTTATAGTCATCATTCATAGACTTTTTGGCAAGCCTCTGGCTCAGCTCCACCATGGCATTGGTAAAGATCGGAGCGACAGTTTCATCCTCCTTCATACGCGCAACGGCCTCGTTGAAGAAGTCCAAGCAGATCCCGTCCTCAGCTTCGGCGTTACGAAGCAGAAAAGGAGCCAAGCTGTCATGACTGGGGTTCGGCTCTCTCCTATAACAACTTATTAGCAGCCGGCCAGAAACTTCTTCGGCCGTGCAATGCCCACATACCCGAAAAGCTCAGGCATAGTCATAGCAAATATGCAGTTGCTCACGCAAAGCCTTTTGGCCTCGTCCAGAACAGCTTGTCTCTCGGGAGATGGCCGTCGAGCTGATGAAGCTATCTTGATAATGCGCTTGAAGGCCGGTAGAAGGTAGGACAAGACTGGTTTGGAAGAGGGGACGGTACTGGCGGCTTCTAGGATAGCCTGGTCGATGTTCTGAGCATTGAGTTTCAAAGGTTGGCCATCCTGTTGAAGCTCTTCTCGGAGATTCATAAGAAACATCAACGGGCTGCCATAACTGTCGCGCGAGCGCGTCTCGTCGAGGGTGACACGGAAGATATCGCAAAGCGTCCTGTCCGACCATTCCTCAAGCGGTTCCTCCCGGGCTTGGATCTTCTTCGCCGGCGGAGCTGAGGAGCATTTATCAGAAGACGGTCTTTTGGGGGGGCTCGACTTGACGGTACCTTCTTCACGCTGTCCCTTAGCTGTGACTTCAGATTTGTTCTTGACTCCAGACTGCAGGCTTGGGCTGCTATAAGGTTGTTTAGACTGAGTTGGGGTCGGGTGTCTCCTGCTCTCGGAGTTCGCTGGGCTCGCCTTTGCTGCCTCTGCCGGCTTAGGCTGGGGCGTCGAAGGACTCGAGGAGTTGTCTGGTGAAGCGTTGTTGGCTGTGCGGTTGAGCATCGCAAGGCGCTTCTGGCGCATCTGGAGTGGTAAGATTGCAACGGTTAGTCGCACAGGCTTGGAAATGAAATTGCAGCAGGATAGTAACTTACCTGCTCTGCTGGAGGCAGTGTCGGCTCCGGCTGCTCGTTAGGATCCATGGCGAACTATTCCCCCACTGGACGATTTCACAGATGCAGTAGATAAATAGGCGCCAGGAAAAGCAGTGTCCTGATCGTTCTCGAATGGCTGCCAATACGATACGGTCGGTATGGATGAGTCGTTGGGGATACTGGGAGTTCCAAGTCAGCAAGCGGCTGGCTTGGGTGGGCGGAGAGTTGGCGATCGGAGGGTTGGCAGAAGCCCGAAATGCGCGCTGAGCCTACCTACTAAAGTAGGATAGATCTACTGGACAAATGAAGTGCAGATTCTATCAAATGTGTATACCAAGTGCACAAGCATAGAAGTTGAAGGTTACTTGCGCAGCCCACGGACTGATACAGTGCTATGATGAGATGTAGGTATGATGCGTACCCAATCGATAGCCACCTAGAAATGGGGCGAAATAGGTGGTAGTACAAGGTTAAGTATGGTGGGGTTCAGGCTGCTCCAGATATTCAGCTGTCCTTAGGCCCTCCACTTGCACTTAATTGATCACGTTCCACTTCAAACGATGTGTGGATTGACAGCAGGAGAGGCCAGGAGAAAGTATAAGAGTCCCTTTTACCTTGTCAAATATCGTTCTCAAAGGCTTCTATTTGTACAGCAACTGTGCATACTCGGATCTACCTATCAATGACTCTTTAAAGAATTAAGAGCGGCCCGCGTAACTCACTAGCACCAACCAGGACCATCATGGCTGTGGTCATTAATGGAATCTCAGAGAACCCAACCTCAGGGAACCAATAAGGCAATCATTAGTCATCCGGTAGGTAACCGGCTATGCCTTTATTTTACATACTGTTATATAAAGAAGGCATTGTCTATTCGATTGATCTATAGCAAGTGAATCGTTACATGGTAAGGCTATAAGATACAGCCTGAAGCGCTCCTGTTTCCGTCCGGTGCTCTGCTTTGCATGGCTACTATGGATACATTAACACAAAGGAGCAAGGCTGGCAGCAGCAGCATATGTGCAGATCTTCCCCCAATTCTCACTGCATGAGGCTGTGAATAATGGATCTGCCGAGATCTCGGGGGAGTCCTCTCGGAATGCAAGGAACGGAACTATGGTTGCCAGCCGCATACGATTCTTGCAATGACCCCGTCGCTTGTCGGGACTTCAGCCCATTGGTAGAAGGTCCCCCGGTGTGTCAACCATTCGGGGCGGGGGACAAGGTGCATGCACAATTATCTCGTATTCGTTGTCCAACGAGTTTCAAGTGATAGCAAACCGGCTCACTCAAAGGCACTTTAATGCAAGCTTGCTCAGGCATGTAGAGCTGAGCCTGTTATTTCTTTGGCCTGGGGACCCTCGGCCTTCTCACCCTTGCACAATTCGCGGAATCCTTCTTTGCTGGTAAGAGCTCATCCAATGTCCAATGATAAGGTCATATTCGATATTGATATTTTTGAATCTAAAGCAGATGGCGCCCGTAAGGATATGCCAGTTGAATATTTACATTCTCTAGGCAAGTCTGATATCGGCGGCAGTCCACGTGGGATATTGCCGGAGTATCGATCGGACCAGGTATAACCAAAGCATTGGTTATCAATAAAGATTACCCAAGTATCTATCTAGGTGGCGTATCTGCCAAACAGAAACCCCTATCAGATATAAGGAAGCCGGGAGCCGCGTTGGCTCAAACGATATGCGACTGATACCAGTTTATAAAGGCCGGCTTCTCGCACCGAGCCAACCATTTTCATCAAGTCAAGACACGCAATCTAGTATGCATTCAGTTGGACCATGCAATATGAGGAGAAAGGGGGTCGCCGACACCCATGAGCATTATCTGGGCTGGCAGGAAGCATGAGTGATGGTTCTAAAGACATACGATTTGTGCACTCATGCAGCTTGAAAACAGCATGTATCTCAAGTGGCACCCGAGACGTGGGGACAAACTCTCTGATCACAATTTGGAGAGGACTCTCTGTATAGAGTTGAAGCAAACATAGGACCGAATGCAGAGAGGTTCTCTGACACCATATGCTACCACTCAGTTTCACACGAAGCTGAGAGACCTGAGAAGTACTACCGCATCTTGTGATGGCTCGCCTAACAGAGGAAGTCATTGGACAACTGTGGTGTGGTCGCAGATATTCAACTCATCCAGTTCTGGTGGGAATCTCTCAGGCAAAAAGGCCCCGTTGCGACTGTGACGCGATCGGAAACAGTATTGCCGCCCCTGATCGAACTGCCACCAGCTTCAGCTCTAGAACCAATTACTACCACTGGGCCTTTGTGGGAATATCATTGTTATCAGCGTGTTGTGTTCCTCGGGAGCACCCGATGGCTCCTAACGACCCGGTGACTGGATAGCACAGTTACTCTGGGTGGCCAATGAGACCCGGGAATAGTTGGACGCCGCCACGGGTGTCCCTGAGTCCGGCAGCACGGTAACTGCCTCGTTGAGGGACTCAGCTTGCCTTGTTGAAGAGCGGGGGGAGGGGGTGTATTGCTGTCTTGATGTTCCATGCTCATGATCGGTGTGGGGAGAGGAGGGGGGTTCTCCAGTTGGTCGCGCGACTCGATAGCGTCTATACGCAAGCCGCCTATGCCGCCCCTCGGGGCACCACATGGTATCGTATGCAGCGTTGCTGGCTGTTGGTTGCTGGTTGCTGGTTGCTGGTTGCTGGTTGCTGGTTGCTGGTTACTGGTTGCTGGAGCGGGGGCATGGCCATTGCTGCTATTCTCTCAGCTCACCCTCCCAAGAAGGCCGCTACGGGTAGCTGCAGGTTCTTCCAGCTTCTATTGGCGATGCTGTGTAACCGCTGTCCTCAACGCCATACGAGGAATGCAATTTTCGTCGGGATCGGGTACGCGCAGCCACCGTCCCACGCGGTGAGCCGTGCATGTACTTACTGGAGACCACACCAGATCATGCCTGCGTATTCTGATCTTGTAGGGTCGCCTCCCATACTCTCGCATTCGGTATAGGAGGCGGGCTGTCGTGGGAGACATCGCGAACCTGGGCATGGTAGCCCAACGCTGAAAGCAGGGGATGGTCCGGCCGGGATATATACATGGCGGCCCCCACGGCAGAGCCCAGGTGCAGAGACTAGACCCATGGATAGATTGATGCCGCGGCTGGGTTTCTGACAGCAGTGTCTCGCCTCGCCCTCACCGCAGCCATACGGAGAATTCGTTTCTTTATGACACTCGTTTCGCACCCTCACCGCCATATAGACCAGCATGCTTTCGTTCTTGAGCTTCTGTCCCCTAATATGACCTTCTATCCATGTCTCTCCACGTCTCAGATAAATATATAACCCCCGAATGAAACAAAACTTTCAGCTCACTGGCGCTGAAATGGACACAGTCATCGATGATCTACTCAGACGTCCTGGGCCGGGCAGACGATCAATCGCCGGAGCCAGGGACACCCGGAGCGCCTATTCACCAGATCCTTCACAATGTATGCGCCAATGTCAGGCGAGCTTTTTACAAAGTCTAGGGCTTCGCGAAGGGGCTAGCTTTGAAGAGGCATGTTCAAGTCTGACGAAAGATCAACCGCGAGAATGGTTCTGGGGCCTCTACTGTTGCGACTCGGCCAACTGCGGCGTGTATATTGAGCCATCCCCAATCACTTGGACAAAGTCGTGAGTAGTGTCCCCATCGCCATCAAGATGACCCCAATCTAATATCTACTAGCAACTGTTGATCTAATAATTAATCAATGCCGAGAGTAAGATTGCTGCTATCCTGCCTGAGAGCCTGTGTCTGATCCTTATATATAGCATTGGGTACGACAATATATACGATCCAGGGCCACCTCAGACTACCTGCGGGAACTCGACACCGTTCTTAATCCCACTAAATGTCGACCCCTCGACGTCGACAACGAGCAGTGCATCAGCATCAGTCCTATCAGTTTCAACTACCACCCCGTCTACTCCCCAGCCCGGGGCGGCCACACCAACGACTACAGCAGATACGTCGACAACGACTGAAACGTCATCCACTGCTATACCACCAAAGACGAACAGGCTCAGTTCCGGGGCTAAGGCTGCCATCGGCGTCTGCGCGGCCCTCGCTACCATTTCTCTAGCCATCGCTCTGTTCTTCATGCGACGTCGACGGAGAAACAACCGAGGGTACTATAGGACACCTCCAACGCCAGCCCAGCATAGCCGAACCGACTCCGAGCCTCCGCAGGCCTTCCATTCGCCCCTGATGACGCCGCCTGCTTCATCGTCGTCCAAGACCACGCCCTCAACTCCTCCTCCGCTCCGGCTAAGCGATCGCAGATACCTTCCTGCTCCTCCCCCGAGAACAACAACGACGCCACCGCATACGCCTCCCGCAGAATCAACGACAGCATCGGAAGGGAGTGTGACTGCCTCCCCTCACGCAGCAGTACCGTTTCCTCGCACACCCACCTGCGTCCCAACGGCGGGCAGACTCGTACCGCGACACGAGCGGCGCGCCACCCCCACCATCACGAAGTCCAGCATCCGCTTTGGAGCCCCGAGCATTAGCACGTCTCCTATTCCCGAGACGGCCACGCTACGTCGGAGCACGAGCTCTCACGGGAGCAGCACCATCCGCACCGCTCCTCTTCGCCCTTAGCCGCGGGGCGCCAAAGGTCCAACCCTGTGGGCGTCGCCCCCGCCTTCTCAGAAGCAGCGGCATCGTCAGCATCGTCATTATACCCGTCGCGGCCACCTCGACCAAACTGCGGGCCAGCGCTCGAAATCCCCGACCTCGTGAGTCCGGCCGGTCCGCCGCCGACCTGGGCTCTACCCCGGCCCCCTGCTGCCTCTTCTCCGTCTTCTGTTGGTTCCGTGACGTCGCAGGCGCCGACACCGCCGCATCGTCTACATCCTCACGCTCCGCTTCCACTGGTAACACCACCGCCACCAGTAGCCGCCATGTCGTCACCACTCTCCCCTATTCTTTCCGTATCGGCCCTTTCCTCCCCACGGTCCCCTAGTTCACCGACGCGGTCACCTCTGCTGTCCGGTACGCCCGCAGGGTCTACGCTGCCACCGCCACCGCCACCACCAACATCTTACTCTGTCCCATCGCAGAAGCACGAGGAAGTCGCCGGCGTGGTGCTGCCTAGCCAATTGCGCGATCACCATATGTCGAGGGAGTCGGTTCAGCACGACACTCATGAGAGCTGGGGCAGCTGGAGCGGACCGGGAGATAGGAAGAGAAGGTTCACGAACAAGAACAGTAGCATAGGCCACAAGGACAGCAAGAAAGATGGGAGAGATAGCCAAGTTAACGGACTTTCTGGCGTAACCATGAAGAGGCTAGATCTAGAGAAGCTGGGCGGAAGTTACTAAAAGAGAGTTGAGGATTTGCTATCATAGACGGATCGTGGATTTGGCGACAAAAAGCTACATTGGATTGCTTGTGATAGCTGGCTATCTGTCAAACGATTATGTGAGGAAGGGCAGGGCGGCAACGCGCGACTCTTTAGGCAAGGCACACGAGATCAATGTAATAGTATTAGGTATTGTTACGTCAGGTGGCGGGTGGTTTAGAGTGCATCGAAAAGCAGTTTTCGCAGACAGTATTGATTTGATATAGCGATTTTCTTCCTCTTTTAACTGGACTTCTCTCTTACAACTGAGATATAGTGACTCAAACCAGCCTATCTACATATCATTGGCTTCTGTTCCTAAGCACCAACAGCCAGGAGACTCTTAACCGTATCCGTGACGCTCTTCTCGAGAGGGATCCATTTGATGCCCAGTACATTCGTCGCCTGAGAGTTGTCGTAGCCGGGGAAGCCGGCCTCGGGGTAGTCGCCGCCCTTGGCGTCCTCGGCCGGCAGCTTGTCCTTGAGCTCGGGGAAGTTCTTGCGGACGGCGGCGACGAGCTCGCGGTTGCTGAACTTGCCGCAGAGGACGAAGAAGCGCTTGTCGCTGGCCTCGGGCTTCTCCATGGCCTGCACGTGGGCGAGGGCGACGTCGCGCACGTCGACCCAGAAGTGGACGCCGCTGGGGGCGATCTCGTCGCGCATCTTGCCCTGGATCATGTCGACGAAGCGCGCGTTGGACGTGTTGATGGCCTGCAGCGAGTTGAGGTGGTGGACGACGGGGCCGAAGACGAGCGGCGGGCAGATGGTGGCCAGGTCGAAGTTGGGCTTCTCGTTCTTCACGAAGTCCCAGCCGGCGCGCTCGGCCAGCGTCTTGGACACGCGGTACGACGTGGCCTTGTTGTCCTTGAGGCCGTCCTCGTAGGTGTTGGGGTTCCAGTCGGCCTCGCTGAACACCTTCTTGGGGTCCTGGAGGCTCGCATCGGACAGGATGGAGGCGAAGGAGCTGGTAATTACCACACGCTCGACGCCAGGGGCGTACTGCTTGATCGCCTTGAGGACAGACGTTGTGCCCACGATGGCAGGATCGAGCAGCTCCGTCTTGGGATCGGTCCAATTGTAGTGGAAAGGCGAGGCGGCTGTTTCATGGTTAATCTCTCACAGGATCCGGCAAGTCACGAGCGGGAGTACGGGTCTTGCTCACTGTGGATGACGGCCTCGAGACCTGGTGTCTTCACGGCCTCATCGAAGGCATTTGGTTGTGCGATATCCGGTATGATTACAAAAGAGAGTTTCGCCTCTGGGTGAGCAGAGCGTATCTTGGACGCCTTGTCCTCAGATCGCACCGTCGTGACAACATCATGGCCTCTCTGGAGTAGAAGCTCCAAAACGTGGGCTAGAAAGATGGTTAGCTTAGGCCTTGCTCATTCGCTGAGCTACGGGCCTCGAAAGGGGGACATACCGGCGATGAAGCCAGATCCTCCTATACGTGGATATTGTCAGCGTTGCGTGCTTTATATCGACATTACTTAGTTGAGGGGGCAATGTGTTGTCCGTACCTGTAAGTAGTACCTTGGTCATTGTGATGGTGGTTATTTGAAGTTTGAAGTTAGGACTGGTTTTTTTTGTATTCAACAGATAGATTAATTGTATATAGCAGATTCTGGGTTTCGTCTTTTGAAGGTCTGAATGTCTGCAATTGCTCTTGATGTATTTTGATTTACAACTACACTGACAGCCCGTCTGCAGTTATCTCCTCGGCGTTTACGCCACTTGAATCGCGGGGTTGGAGGCATCACGTCACTGAAGGTCGTCGATTGCCCCACCATGCCTATCGGCGATAGGATGAATAGTCAGCCGGCGACAGCGGCGGTATGAAACAAACGACATGTGAAACATTGCCGTCCAACATGCTTATCGCCTTCTACTTACAACGACGTGTGAATAATCATATCGCCGAATACTCTCTTCTAGGCTCTGCGCCGAAACCATTTCGCATCTAACTGACTCTATAGTAATTTATCTGCTTCTTACTACAGCCGGATAGATAATTGCTCCGCATTGCTCACTCGCACTCGGGCATTCGAGACCCGAAGCAGCCGCTGAATTGTGATAACTCAGATGGCAAGCAAACTTTGGTCTTATAGCCAAGGAGCGATGGCTACACAGTGGCAATCGCTCTCAGCATATTCTGGTGCGGAATCGTGCGATCAGCAGTCTGTCCGCTCCCTCTCTGTGCTGGTCTACCGCCTAAGTACCCCTTGGGCGAGAACATGGCACTTTTCCTGCGGCTACTTTACCAACCACAGAATATTGTGACAGCTCCTTCTCAGAGAAGAACGAGAAGAAGAAAAGAAAATTCTGAAACCAGACCCGAAAAACAGCAGTTGGACTATTTCGGAACTCGCCAAGATTGTATGGTTGCATTGCATAAGGCCCTTGCAGGTCAAGGCCAACCCAGTCTGTCAGATTTGATATACACCCGCCGAATGGAAAGATCTGGGTCGCTGTTAGAGCCACCCTTGCGACTGCCCCCAGCCCCGACAACGAGAGCAGCGCGTTGAACAACATGGGCCGCACCCGGAGGAACAGAAGAAGCAGGCACCGGCACGTTGCTGCATTAAAGAGACGTATTCATCTCGCGCGACAATACAACACAACATCATGATGATGTGATGAGCATGGGGCATGATGCGGTCTATCTGGGATCCATACGTGACCTCCGTTCCCTCGGCACTCAAAAGCCTGAGCCTCGTGGCGGTAGCTGCGGTTTGGCCAAATAAAGTCAACCTCGCGTCATGCGGATGAGGGCCACCGAGAACATTATGGAAATCCCACTTAGTCGTTTCATTAAAACCTGATACAGCGACAAGCCTTTTCCCCAAGGTGTCAGGCCACATGTTCCTCCGGTTAGTTGGGCTGATGCGAGGGTCCATGGGGATCACGAAGATCCAGGATAATAGGGACCCCTGCATCTTTGCCTAGGGTCAAAGTACGGAACGAAGGGCAAGGGGTGGATCTTGCCCCTTGCTAACCTATACCATAGTCGTCGAGTATCAGCGGTGTGAGAATCAAAACCACCTATCACTTCTCGCCTGCAGGAGCAAATTGCCCCATTCACCGAGACAATTCCTATGCGGCCTCGTTCTTCCTGCCAAGCTGCGAGATGACACTGCCATGCCTCGGCTCCAAACCCGATTTAATGCAGTGCTACTACTCGAGATCCCCTCTATATAGGCCAAAGGTACAGCGGGCCACAGCTATTTCCGATCAGCATCCTGCAGCAGGTTTTTGCATGCCTTAGACCAAAGAAAGGTGACCACTGGATCGTCAGTGATGTCCAAAAGAGTCCGGAAGCGGATATTGTCTTCTACTTCTAGGCCATGCGGCCATTATCATTATGCCCCTCTATGAATGACCCGAGGCGCGAAGACTCGAAAGACTGGGCTCTAGCGGTGAATAGACGACCGACGAGCCTTTCTTCGGCAGGTCCAGATCGTATTACAGCAATTATAACGACTGGCTATGCATAACACGAGTGAAGGGTTTGACGAATTGTAATAAGATGGGTTGCCTTGGAAGCTTTCGCCTACTCGATCCACCATCGATCCACCAGAATCATCGAACATATATCTCTTGGGATGTTGTTTCGCGTTCGATCAGAATAGGCCAACGCGTAAGGCAAGTCTTCTTCTACTGGTAGCCGTAAACTAACCGACGCCTTTAGGTACTCAGGTCAAGAAGGCACGGCCGCCGCCGCCTATCGTCATGTGCCTAGAAATAGATATCCATTGTCACGAACCATCTTGATGCCTTTCTTGGTCCGTTGCTTGGATACTGCACGTCAATTGTAATTTGCTCCCTTAAAGCAATAGCACCCCAGGTCTGGGCCGCTCATTACGGGCTTTCTAAATACACGCCTATATTATGCCTCCGCAGTTGTGGTCTGATGCGAGCACCCTCCTGTGTGTCAAGAGTACACGGCAACAGCAATCAAGGGTTGACTAGACAAGGGCAACCATTCCGCAGTCCTGGTACCCACGATGAATGTAGAACGTCGTCAAATGAATACGAGCAGATCACCAAGCGCCTGTCGCCAGTGTTTGATATGCCGGGCTCCTGGAATGATTTCCGGCGAAATCCAAAAGACCGAACGCTTCAAGACATCAGGGTCAATGCAGGACCCGACTGATCAGTGATAGCAGGTACCACTCAGCTCAGCTCGGATTGCCCCAGGTGCCAAACTTACTCCAATTCACGAACAGATGTTCGACCACGTCTGTGCCAATGCCGCTTTTGGCGTGTTTTTCTCAGGACGGATCCCCACTGCGCAAATACCAGGTATTCCCTGGCATGACTAGCTCAGTACTGCGTCGTGACCCTCGCTCGTGATAGTTGCTGCAATGGGGCAGAGGGGCGGGTTCAGCAGAACGGACGCTGCCACCATGGACCAGAAGGCGTCCTTTGGCAGTCTAGTAGTAAGCTGCCTCTCCTCAGCTGGCTCAACAGCGGCTGGGTGGGCCTATCTGTCGCCGATTCATTTAGCAGAGCGCATGCATGGCATGTGTCTTTTGTGTGTCAATGTCAAGAAACGTCTTACCGCACTACGGTGACTGTCCGTGATCTCTGTGGGCTTGGAGAGTTAGATCAGACCAGACGCCGACACCCCTGAAACAACCACCAACGTCTCGTTTCGTTGAGTCGAGCTACTGTTCTTACTGGGAACAGCGTTTACATGGAAACTATCGGTAATTGCAGCTTCAGCTTCACTATTCCAAGTCAGTCGAGTCAGTTTGCAGCCGAACGCCACGCATAAGGGTGTTTTCAGCGTGTTTGAAATTGCTCCCTTTGAACTAGAGCTGCATGGCTAATGCCGATACGCCGTCTGGGGAACTTCGCAAGCGCCCATTAGCTAGCACGGCATTGGTTTGGGTATCCCTCATTACGGCGCAACGGCGCCATCCCCCCCGTCTGTTCCAAGTCATTTAGGGATTCGGAAGATGATCATTCACTTCTAAAAACGTGGCAATCGCGCCGGCACTTGTTCGTGGGAAAAGCCGGGGATCCGCTGTCTGTTTTCTCTTCGGGCAGATGGGTTCGCCGAAAATGATGAGGCTAGGAAACCGACAGCGGACATGACAGATGCTGGCGAGATGCGCGTGCGCACCAGCTCAGCAGATGGTACGCTAGACTACCTAGCTAGTATCGGATTTTTAGAGTTGGTCGTCATCTCTTCTCATATCTGGAAGAAACGCTGCAAACTAAATGGGAACGAAACCCGTTTCTCAGGTGGCGTCGAGGCGTATTTCCCGGTTCCCGGCAGGCACGCGCCAGAAGAAAGACGAAGACGCCACCACGTTTTGGCACAAAACCATGGCAAACAACTACGCAGTATAGAAAGCGAGGCGAGTACATCATCACTGACGTCTTCTTGTTCTTTCCGGTTATCTCCCCGACCGGCAGGAGCGCTACCAGAGATAGCTTTCTTGAGGATCTCGTGCCGTTTCCGCTGAAGGGCGGAATTACCCATTTGGAGGATCGACAGTTTTGTCATAAATATATGTACCAATAAATAGCGTTGAAGCTAGTCCGACTCACTAGGTAGGTAATTAATCGAAGTACGGACTAGATCTCTTTCCTTGAGGGCGCGGCCGCAGGGGGGATAGACCGGAGAGAACGGCACCTATTCTTGTCCATCCACTTGCATTGAGCATGCTTCTCTTCTTTTGATATCAGGTGGTATCCCCCTTGGCGTTGCGGTTTCGGTGGATGCTGTCACCACCCACACGCACCGTCGCTTGAATGATCGGCAGTGCGATGGACTGATGCCGCTAGCCAGCAAGATCTACAACGGCTCTGAGCTCTGGAGAGAAAACCCGGGGTAGGACGGGATGGTCCTAACTTTCCCATACTTTAAACCAGCACAGATCGCGGGAGCAGCAGTCCGGGTTCGTGCAGCAGGGGACGTCCTTGCTCAGGTCCGGATCTTGGGGGGCAGCACTGGGCAGGCTGGGATCCCCCTTCGGCATTGGAGATGGATGGGCGTCGATCCGAAAAACCTCGTTCGTTCGCGTTGTTGTGGAGAAGAAGGTTTTTTGTCGCCTCGAACGAACAACTCGAGTCATCATCCCGTTTCTATTACTACGTCGTTTCCGTTGTTGCAGGAATTGCCAGCAGCGACAGACAACCTTATTCTGCTCAACCCTGGATCCCAATGCTAGGTACTGTACCGATCGCAATTAGTAAGGATCCGGACAGTTCGCAATACTGGCCTGGTAGTGGAGGTGCGGGCAAAAGCGGCTATCTCGTCTAGCCGGCGCCCAACCCATTCCGTCTTCCCGCTCCGGCCAGGTTACGTATGTACGTAGCACCTATGTAAGCCTATACCGGGGGATGCTTGTCATCGTGTGTAAGTCTATTTTGTCGTCGTAGTCTACTCTAGGACTCGTGTCGCATTGTCAACCTTGGTCCCCGTTTCTGCTAGTAGAAAAAGTAGCTACTATATTCCAAACCGGCGGCAGTTGTTGTACCAATACTACCTACATAGTTGCAAGCAGACGGGGGTGGGCTCAATACTACATAGACCCCTATGACGGCCAAACAATCCCCATCGTGCCCCGCCTGGATCTTTGCTGCTAGCCTGATGCTCCATTAGCATGATAATAATGGCCGATGACCAAGGGACATACATGACCGTGTTGCCCTTTTCGGCATGGAGGGGTTGGCAGGAGTTTGGTAGCGAATCCATCCATATCCAGACTTGGCCAGATACTGGTTCGAAAAGGAAATAGAATGGCTGGCACGCTGGCAAGGGAACTCCAAAGGGAAGCATGACTGCTCTCGATCTGGATAGTCACTCCGAAAGTAGTCATATGCAGCCGGATATTTTAAGGCGCAGAACAAGATGTCAATAGCATACGGCTGCAACCTAAAAGGAGGCCATCAAGTATTTCCCATCATGATCGTTAGCTCGAGTCCTATTGATCAATACTGGTACGTAGAGGAAGACACTGCGGTATGGTTAGCTGGTCTGGTCTACTCTACCTACTGGTACTAGTTCAGTCAAGTATCTCTTGCTGGCGACACGTCCATAGGCAGTCACTCGGCAGTCACTCGATATCCCATCATCTCCATCGAGATTGGTGGGTTACAGCACCAGCAATTTCAGATGCTAAAGTTTATTTTCAGTGCCGCCGCTTTCCACATGTCACTGTACGTATATTACTACATATTCCAGACCCAGAACACAGAAATAGCTCGCGAGTCAAGCATTACACGATCGATCCTGACATCCTAGTCTCGCAGCAAAAGCCGCATAGTGGTGTGTACTCCGACCATCGCTTCTCTCCTCAGTCGCAGTCCCTGTAGTGTAGCGGCATCTGTCTTATCTAAGTTCTCAGCTAGGCTGGAACACGAGACGGACACTGTACAAGACCACCAACGCCCAACCATGGTAACGCTCCCATGTCGCAATCTTAAACCCAGCCGGATGCCAAGTCTCGTTGAGGCGGCGACGGCAAAATACAGTACTTAATCCTTGATTCCAGGGGCACAACAGTAGGCTGTGGCCATGCCGCTGCTGCCCCAGAGTCCGGCAACGTACGGTTCAGCTCCTAGATAACCGACATCCCAAGACGTCTAGTTTCCTGGAAAAGCAACTGGCTGTCCACGTGTGCCCGTGGAGGAGCCAGAGCAGGCGGGCGGGCATTGTGGTTCAGGCACGGTACAGGGTCTAGGGCCATCGCGCGTACCGAACTCAACGGTCTAACAAACTACTTTCTGCCCGTTATGATTGTAAATGTTATATGTCGCTTCGGGGATGTGTATCTTCGTTGATGCACCATTTATATCACGCCGAAGGATGCCCGTTAATAAACACGTACCAGTACTGCCGCAGCAAGGAGAGATAGTGGTACGGAGCCACGAAGATGAATAGATCAATGCAGGAACAGGCAAGTCGTAAGATGATGTCGAGTAATGCGCATAGATCTGCTCGCCCTGAGACTGAGGGGAACAACGACCCATCCCGATCGACTCAACGCACACGGGTCAGCTGGGCAAACACTCTATGTAGGCAAGCACCCCAGGCAAGCACTCTATGCACCCCCTTAACCAAGAGCATCGGGTCCGTCATCATCGAGCATCTTTCCATCTTGCTTTGCCCCGACGCGTCAGCCATATCGTGACGTCTTCGGTATTCTGCCCCCTTTCGACCTGATTGACATGACTCTTGACCTGAACGTTGGACGCGTCAACCGGAGCAGCAAATGCAGGATGATGCTCGTGAATATGGGCAGCTGCTGATTCAGATAGGGCCTTTCTATATCATAGACTCTCAACCAAACAGCAGAACAAGAAGAAGTTTCGATCCGACCGGCCTTGGTATCTGAGAGCTTCAGCTTCAGGGGCTAGGGGATAATATGAGATAGACTTTGGGGGCGTCTTGCGCAGTGGCCGGGCGGCTACAGACGCAGGACCGTACGGGACTACTGCGCCTGCATACTTAAAAGACTGTTCGGATATAAGCTGAATGCAGGGGTTTTCAGCAGGCCCAGAAAGAAGCCTTGCGATAGTTTCTATCTGCAGAATAGGTGGTGTCATCCTCTTCACGAGCATGACTTGGGTCGTCACTCTCCTCCCATGACAGTGTTTGCTCGCAAGAACTGTCCAATGCAACAGCTTCAACACGCAGCGAATGGACTCTTTAACAATTCTCGCGCGTCAGTCAGGTCCATGTCATTCCAGCCGGGTGATTCTTTGATCTTGAACCTGCTTCTACTCTAGTTCTCCTGCGGCTCACGGCGTTAGTGAGAAGGCTCTCGACAGAGACGGGGAAACTTTATATCAGCCTACTAGGACACTGCGGATTCCAATCTCAGATTCGTCATATGCTTAGGTACATGTAGTTTCAATGCAGATTTGATGTCATTTATTTTAACTTCTTTTGATTAATATTATCTTGACTCGACATATCTTCAGGACTTTGCTCAGGTAGGCAGCTAGTGATGTGTATGTACCTATATTTAAAGGAGACGAGCTGTTGTTATAATACTTTGTAGTTAAACAGCCTACTCGTGCCACGTCCCTACTTTATTTAAAATTCGCTAAGGCTTATTAATTAAAGTTAGTATTAATTAATTAAATAACTAGATTAGTGAAATAACTAGTTTTTTAATATATAATATATTATATATTAAAAATATTATAAATAACGTAGTTTTTTAATAAATTTAATAAAGTTATATAATTTAAATATATTAATAATATATTAATGTTAAAGCTTTTTTAAAAATTTTTAAAATTTTTATACTTTTATTTTTTAACGCTTTTTTTAATTCATTATAATATACGCCGAGCTTTAATGTTTTTATTTTTAAATTTTCTTTAATTATTTATTAACTTTTAATTATATTAATAAAATTTAAAACTATATTTAATTAATTTAATTTAATTAAAATCTTTTTTTTAAAAGAGTTTATTAATAATTATATTTAGTTAAATTAAAGTTTAAATTAAGTTAAAAAAGCTTATATTTTATTAAATTGTTTTTTAAATTAATATAAAATTATTAATATAACTTTAAATAATAATAATACTAAAGGTAAAAGAGTTAAAGTTTTTAAGTTATATTATTAAACTTTATTTAAAATAAGTTAAAAAAAAATAATTAAATTTTAGTTTTTCTAAAAAATAAAAATAAAAAATTATATTTAAAAGCTTTTATATATATATTTTTATTTTTAATTAAAATTTAAACTTTATAATTTAAATGTAGTTATTTTAACTTAAATAATTAAATAATTTCGTACTTTAATATTTATATAATTAAAAATATATAATATTTAATAATTAAAATATATTATATAAAATGTAATAATAAATTAAAAAAATAATAATAATATTATTATATTAATAATAAAATGTATTAATATTATAAAAAATAAAAAAGTTGATTATTTAATTAATTAATACTAACTTCAATTAATAAACCTTAATAAATTTCAAATAAAGTGGGGGCGCGACACGAGTATTAAGCTCAGCTACAGGGGGGAATTTACACCTAAGTCAGCCCCACTCTTCCTTATGCGAACCTGCTGCGAACTCCTGCAGCTAGGGGGAACATGAAGTATCATTAAAAGATTTGACATGATCGTCATGAAATCCTATTCGGCGCTACTGTACTTCTACGTACTGCTGCGTGACGTAGGTACGCTGCGCGGTAAAGGGGACCATTTTTCTTTTTTTCCCTTTCTTCTCCAATGTGTCAAAAAGTCATCTGGGATAGAATACAGTAATTGAAGTGCCCACTCTTCAGGCGGTTGCCTGCATTTGGACTCACCCTTCAGTGCATGTGCATTAGCCATACCATCCATCAATCCCCCACCCACCCCCTAAACTCAGACAGAAACACTGAGTAATTAGACAGATGGAAGTGCAATTGATTAATCAAATAGGAGAATGTGGCAGTGGCGGCAGTGGTTGCAGTACCGTAGGCAGTCGTTTCTCGCCTCCTAAACCACGGGTATCCGGGTATTTGGGTAAGGGAGAAACGACGATATTGAAAAATGCATGTATAATAGCATCTACTATAGGCGGTCGATAGGCCACCCAGTCGCAACAAAGCAACGAACCACGCCACTACCGCTGTCATGGTCACTCGCCGTTAAGTCCCCGAATTCATGCGAACCAGTCGCATGGCGCCGCTTGGCTGTTCGTTGGTGGGTACGGAGAAGAAGAACATACCTACTAGGTACTACCTAGGTAGGTGATCCGAATACCGAATACCGGAAACGAGAGCCTCATCGTTATTCCTTCATTCGTCCATCAGCCTCAGAACGGATGTATGCAGGTACAGTTTCTGTAACCAGTCGTCCAGATGATGTAGGTTACCTAATGTGGTGAGTGATGCAGGCATGTGAAGATATGTGTCACATCTGTGGTACCGGGAGAGGAAGTCGGAGACTTGTTTTAGGATGTTCCTCCGTATTTGTCTTTCCCCCATCCTGTCATGATCACCGGTTTCCGATACATAACACATGTTTCAATCATAGATGCTTCGGGCTGGGAATAATGGTTAAAATTACTCAATTTTCCGATCTCAACCTGGCGGTCATCACCTCCTAGATTTTGGCACTTTGTCATTTCCATCAATTGACACATTTGGCAGCCCGCCTCGCCTCGGGGGATCACCACTTGATTGCAGGTGATTTCTTTTAGCTACGCCTATCCGTGGTGACAGGATTAATGGAGCCCTGATGACCGTCTTATCTCTTGAGTAGGTAAAGTAGGTATTGAATCCTAAAACGAGAGTGAGGGAACGAACATGCCCTCTCTCTCTCTCTCTCTCTCTTTCACCCAGTTCCGTGCCCCTCCATCCATTGGGGGCGCGGCTAACTCCGTACAATGCGATAACCTGTTGTGTTGCTCTTCTGAGAATGGGGGGCTGGACTTCTTACTTCCCGGCCTCGAATCGTTCGTCGCACCCTTGGCGGGCATCACTGTTCTTGTTTCGCGGGGAACCGATCCGGCCGATACCTAGGTATGGGCCAGGGTATGCATGGGATGTGGGTGCGCGCGGCGCTGAAGCGCAGAAGAAGCATGTAGAAGAGCAAGACGATAAGGTAACAGTAAGAATTCTTACGTGTATGTAGCAATGAAAGGATCCGTCGTCCATCAGCAACAGCAGCAGCATCATCATCATCATCATCATCGTCCTCCTCCTCTTCCACTACTACTACTACTACTACTACTACTACTAACCCTCCTCTGCTCCTGTCCTTCTCCATGTCGCACAAGTACCGGCAGGCGGAGTCCGGTTGGGCTCCAATACGTTACGATTATCACGATGTTCATTGGGTACACCGCACATGCTGCGACGCTGCGACGAGTCGTTGACGAAACATCATCAAGGGCCCACCCCCCACTCCCCCCCACCCCGCCCCCAAAGAGGCGCGAAGTAACGCGCAGGGCGGGCGGATAGGCCTACAGAGGAAGGGGAAGGGGAAACAAACCATTCCCAAGAGAGCAACCGTTTCGTGGCCGCGCTGCCGCGGATGCGCGCCACTTACTCGCCGTCCCTTCCCGGTAAGACAACCTGCGTTGGCGTGGGATATCGACAGGGAACGAACCGTTACATCGCGAAGTCGTGCACGTACGTCAAGTCCTGTCAGTGATGCGCACCGTAGCAGTCATTGCTACGAGAGAAGGGCGGCGCCCAAAAGGGACAAGAGACGAGGGTGATCGCATTAGTAGTACATAGTAGTAGTAGTAGTAGTAGAGCAAAGCAGAGAGTAGGAAGGGAGACAGTGTTCGTGTTTGCGTGTCTGTTGGAAGGGGGGTTGAAAAGAATATACCATGTTAATGATACCTTGCGGCCGCAGTTTATTTTGAGTTGTCGAGAGCCCCATCAGGTCCGGATACTACTCTTCAGGCGAATAAACGGTGCATGTACTGTACGGCTGTAGGACAAAAGTCCCATGACAAAACCCTAATGCGGCTAGCCCTTGCATGCTGTCGCCGTGTCGTATTGTCCTGAGCCTTCGGACAAGGCGGTCGAGACGCTGGCGGCGGCGATATGATGACAATCATGATGATCGTTGTTCCTAGCGCGTCACAAATCAAATAAATATCAATGTTGGTAATTGGGCTGTTACCCAAGGCCACCCAAATCAGGCGACCGGCCGCATCAGCGGTGACGAACCCAGGTGACTGGACAGCCTCATAAGATCAAGGTTGGAAACGAATATATGTTTATTCCTTAATTAAGAGGATCTCCCCCATCTATAGTTGACGGTTTTGTGACTGATCATTGTTTGCAATTTATTAGCAGCACTAGCCCTGCTTCGAGAACAATTCCTGTCATATTGTTGGTTGCAGCCTGCTATAAACGGATGTAACAGAAAATCTCTAGGTGTCGTTAGCGGTGCGCCCAACCTAAGACATGATGACATATAGTTGTTTCCTCGTATGCAACGACTACAGTACCTACTAAGGTGACAGTAGATCTCGCACGCTACTGCAGCTTTTCATCACCTACCCACTCGCCATGTCGTCGTCGTCGTCGTCGTTCCGCGATCGGCGGAGAAAAGAATCAATCGCAAATCCAAGTCGGTAGACTTACTATACCTACCTGTACAGTACCCTGTAGCTCGGTAGATGAGTATCGACCTACCTAATTAGACTTCCTGGTTTCTAAGTATTCTATGGGGGAGATGCCACCATGTACCGCGACAAAAGTCATCATTATCATCATCCCTTAAGGACCCTGTCCCTGAACCCTGAGCTGTCTCACGTCTTAATTGCGACAGTTATGACGGAGCACGGGCAGGGATCTGGCTCCATAACGAGACCGAGAATTACCATGCCTGCATGCTGCTTGCCGCATACCGATGCCTTTTAAACCAAGCCCCAGGTGCCAGGGTCAACCGCCCACACACCTAACCCACCAATCGGGAGGGCCAATGAGAAGTATAAGCCGCTGCCGTATCCCTCCCACTAACCTACAAGGTAATTAGCAGATCCTTCGCGGACCTCGCAGAGACAAGCTCATGAACTGTGCAGTTATGCAAAGCAACAACGCCCTGAACGCCTGCTTGTGCGAGCGCTATACGCCCCGACTGAAAAGTGGCACTGATCGGGGCAACCTGGCATAATTTTCATCGCGACTCGCAATCTCTCGGCAGGGCCAATGGCTGCTTGACTTTTCGCTGTTGGCCCTGAGGGTCTGGAAGCAGCACAGCAAGTACCCTGACGTTCCTGATGCTCGATGCTACGTGGAGGCCTAGATGCTACTAAACATATCAACGATCTTATTACCAAGATTGTCAGTCTTGGGTGTCAAGTCAAGATCGTCGCATGAGCGGGGGGCATTCTTTTTCCATGAGCTACCTTAGCGAGCAGGATAGTCTCCCCACCTATATCACTACTTCCCTCACTAATAATTAAGCATACAAGCGACTTCGCTATCCAGGGTCGCCTTGGTAAAGCTCTAAGCGACCCTGTTAGAATCCTAGAGGTCGTCGATGTGTGATGTCTCGCCGTATGTAGACCTACAGTAGCCGTATGATGATTGCCCGGCTGTCGGCTACGTTTACCAATGGCCGAGCGGATGACAAGCAGCCATCAGCATTTAGTGCATCTTAGCGTGGACACATCATGCGTTGACTCTGATGGTCTTTCACTCGGCGACCTATATTTGGACGACCCTATCTTCGTTTGAAAGCAGTACATATGCGACGAACATTGTGTTGTAAGTATCATCTCGACCCCTGAATGGTGCGGATGCTAAGGCAGGTACCCGCGGTAGCACGGTCATCCTTATGTAGTTGATACCTACGACTAAGTGGTATCTTCTGGCACAAGGCTCCTTGTTGTCTGTTGCATTTTGATGTTGATGACATATACATAACCGTTGCAGTTCACCACTGGGGCATGTACCGTAGCAGTACGGCAGGAGATCCATGAAAGAACCTTTGACGAGGAGATTTCCGCATTAGACACCTACAGTACCGGAAAAGAACCGGCCAGCATAATGCCCGTGTCTCGGGACCGGCGCAGCTTGTTGTTACCCTGAGCCCAACGACTGTGGCGACGATCCACAATCAGCTGCTCGAGGACAGTATGAGTACATATGTATGGAAGTCGACACGGAAATTGCCGGGCACAGTCGAATATATGGTGTCTTTGAGTCGATATTCCAGCACAACTAGCCTCAAATGGCAGCCACGTGAAACTTGGGGAACACTTTAGCTCACTTTAGCTATTACCAACCCTATTAGTAATAGTGGAGATAGCGGACTGCCATGGATATGCCTTCATTCCGCGGTGCGATGGCTGTGAGTTACTGGTCAGTCGTCGTAGTCTGTAGCTAGAATGGATAATAAGGGGGGGGGCTCTGCAGCATATGGAAGGTCCTTGTGACGATGGCATTTTCCGTCCACTGCGGACGCACATGACTGAAGGGTAAAACTCAACTGAGCCCCCTTTCCGCCATGTTTTTATCCACCGGCAACAGCGCTGCCTGCAGGACGTTTTGTCAACGGGAGGACCCTTTGGGATGTTGATCTGAGAGCCTTGTTGAGAGCGGGCCTTGCTGCCCGGCGGGCATCGTGGGAAATGGGTGCTGGGAGGTTCTGGGCTGGGCTTTGGAGGGGTTTCAATATCTCTTCCGCTCCAAAGGTGGGACAACGGAATCGATACCCCATCGCCCGGTATTTAAAGCTGCGGTACAGAGTCAATAACGGCAGCTAAGCAGATAAAAATGTTGAATTTTCTCTAAATCTCTCGTCGCGTCGGTCGAGATGGAGAACTTCTGCAACCGATCAGCATCGATATAACGAGTCCATGGAGCTTGGTTCGCTGTTTAAAATCGAAACAGCCCCTCATCTGGACCCCTTCAATTGCTGGCAGCCGCAATACCAGCAGAAATCATGATACTGAAGGGGTATGCATGTATGCAGGAGTGCTGGCTGTCCTTGGAGGATAAGGTGTTCTTGACCTCGGGAGTTGTTAACAGACCCGCGGTTGTCCAGTGAAAGTATTGACGGGTGGACCCTATGTCACGATCGCACCCTGCAATAATACCACCTTGCCAGGAGCCGGAATCCTGCCCTGACGAACCTGGATTGGCGGCCATATCTTGAGATGCATTGTCGTGCTGCCGCGAGTAATGTCAGCAGTAGGGATTTGCCTGGTTTCGAAAGTGAACTCTCTGCCTACCTCGGCATGTAGTTCGTACTCGAACCGGAATTGCGGCTGGGCATGACAGATTGGATATCCGACGGAATCCCGGTTGGGCCAG
The DNA here is from genome assembly GCF_038363925.1 of Apiospora phragmitis. Classification (NCBI taxonomy): domain Eukaryota; kingdom Fungi; phylum Ascomycota; class Sordariomycetes; order Amphisphaeriales; family Apiosporaceae; genus Apiospora; species Apiospora phragmitis. The sequence continues at coordinate 2,249,853 of NW_027117400.1, read as the reverse complement.
GGATTGGCTTCTTTGACAGCGGCATATATCCGCGAACACTTGGTCCGTGAGTTGTCGGCAGACAAATGCCGATGGAACATTGGTTCGACAAAACGCAGCAGAAGCCCGCTCGCTGGTTAACTAATGAGCCACGGAGAGACGTAACCATGTTTATGCTATGCCCTGCAAAGAAAAAATCAAGCAAAACACCCGAGGCTACACAACAAGCCACACCACCCTCGTGTGTGGGCGCGCCAACCTCTACCTGGATTGTCAAGGTTAGCGGAGCGTGCTTAATCTGATCAAGTCGCGGCTTTCTCCGTGAGTTGCCAGGGGGCGGCCAAATTGTAGAAAAAGAAAAACCCTGCACAATAAGGTAGCGGGCCGCGGACAAGACTCGATCTGTCGTGAAGCCACAAACCACATCTCCTGACCGCAGCATTATGTACAGGCTTCCTCAGCTTGTGAGTTACGGCGATCATGTCTGGCGAATCCATAATAGATAGACTTGAATACTTGTACGTGTCTAAATCGCCTTCTTTAGTGAACATCGAATATTCTTCCATGCAGCTACCCACACAATCTGCGGGGACTGTCGCCATGGTGTTTACCGACTCAGGTCCGGCCTGCTCATTTTCGCTAAATACAAGTGGCGCAGCTTCGTAGGAGACGACTTCAAGTTGTTATCAACCTGCTGGTACAGCACAACTACCGAACAAGGCCAGACCATATGCTGTAGACGTCTGTTACAAGTTCTCTCAGCCGAACAAGCTAAGATTGTTCGTCCCGTGTTCTAGTGACAGCAGGCACTCTGTGCGCCGCCATGTTCAAGTTCCACAGGCTGGACCTTCCACCGAAAGCATGAACGACGGGTAGCCACTGTTAGCGCACGCGCGCTTTGACGTTGGCGCATTGTCTCCTGTTGTACGGAGTAGTCATCGCAGGCTGTGCCCTGGAGAGCAAGTCGAAGAATCCATGTGTTTAAGGGTCTGCATCGTGGACTTCCCATCCTGTTTCAGGGTCCTCGCTCAGGAGTTAGGGGGCTCGTAGTGCTGAAACAGCATACTTGGGATGACCTCCGAGGCTGAAGTGCACGTGTCGAGAGGCCGACTCATTCACCGTGTCGTATGTGCATGACACCCGTATGCAGGAGTAGTGGGTATCCAGGAGATTGCAGAGGCAGGATGTAGCCAGAAGACAAACTGGTTTCGGCGACAGTAAAAGTCGTAGAACATGTACCTTATTGCCACGTTTCGTTGATAAATCCCGTCCATCTTTGCTTAGGCGACTGTTCGAGACCGATCCTTACGGACGTCATGGTGTTTAGGCGGCGCCGGTGATGGTGTCCTTCAAGCGGGCCAACAGCCAGTGAATACAGCGCCAGACTGCCGGCTCGACACGTTATCATATGTGCCGCTGCTGACGATCTGAGATCCCGTGTCCTGGGGCGCTGCAGTCTGGAGTGCATCGAAGCGGTCATTGCGCCCTTCCCGGCTAGAACCCTTTACCCCCGAAAGAACATGTACAGAATCGCATAGTGGATGGCGTTGTGTGCTCCCAAGGGTACCGCCACTGGTGATGGTGGAACTGGGCAGCGGTATAGTCGAAGCAACTGGGCAGTGCCTGCATCATCTGTTTTCCTTTCCTGACAATCCTGCCCCACCGGATTGCCTCGGCCTGCAGGTCATGTTTGACCAAGATCGTTGACACCCTTCCAGAGATTGGAGGTAGCTCTCGGCTGCGGTTTTCAGGAAGGACCTTGGGGCCATTGGCGAGTCAGTAGGCAGAGTGGAGAGGTCTGAGTAGTTTCCCTCCTCGAGTAGCCAGGTTTGCCAAGGCGGCTGAATAGGACTCTGCGATCTGAACGTCTCGTGGCCTCCCCCCTCTACGACGAGACACAGGTGCAATGGCGGTGAAAAGAGAGATGTCAGTGAGCAAGCAGCACGAGCAGGACCTCGATGCTGATGTTATTTGGCGTTACCTACATCCAGGCTTGTTTATGTGCACTGCCGTCAGTGAGTTGCAGCTGTAATGTTGCATCGAATGAGTCTCCCGAATGTGGGGAAGCGGCCGCCAAGGAAGATCCTGGGAGAGGGTCGAAAGTTGCTATTTTAGTGTGGGTTACATCGACCAAACACGGCGGGCGGGATGATGAGAACTTGTAGGTGAAGCAATATGCAACTGAACTGTGATTCGACTCCCAAGTTCTGTCTCGGGCTCCCTGGGCATGCTATTTCACCTCCGTCCCGTCTCGCGCTGGCGCATGATGCCTACAGCAGCCTGTAAGCTACCAACCCACGAATTTTCCGAAGCGTGTGATCATATGTTTATTGCGATCGGGGCTGTAAGATGCTTTATCGGCATGGCCAGATCAACTTTGGGCTGCATTGGATGATCGTCTCTGCAGAACTGAACAACATCCGGGGGTTACAGCCATCCTAGGATGGAATCATTTCAGATGGCATGGCATATCCCGCCTTCATACCCAGCTCACGCATCATCGCCGTGGCTTCTCGCTACAACTGAAGACGTGGCAACTATCCGAGCCTTAATCGTATGCATGCAGCATCCCGTCCATTTTCGACCTGATAAGTACAATCCAAGTAGATGCACACTTCCCTGGATGAATTGCAACTGGGGGTTGTACACGATACTACTCCGTATAGCTCATCACATTATCCGGCCTGACTAGGTAGCCCTGCAAGCCGTGCTCGGTCCGTAGGTGGGTAGCGGAGAGGAAATGGTAGGCATACCAGATACATGTTGATGGATGGCTTGTGATGCCTTCCCTTTAGACTGAAATGAAGGCATGTCGTCTTGAAGGGCCGGTGTAACTTCCTGTGGTGGCATATCCTCCTCCGTTGCTTTTTCGCTTCTTTGGAGCTGATATTAGTGGTGGCTCTCAGCTGGCCGGCACGGCTAACGGCCAACAGCCATCATCCATGCAATACACGTTTTGCCCCCACCAAATAGAACCCTTTCTGTAAAATTAGGTATGGGAGGCTATCATGCAGCAATGGCGTCCCTTAGATCAGGAACCTGCCACCGGGTTTGACACGAACTTCGTCGGCACTATTGCAATAGAAATCGATGGTGTCGTTCATTCTCGGACTGCCTATCTCTCGGCTTACTATGTTAACATATTTGTCACTCATCGCTAAGCGAGAACGTTGGCGTCGGGAGTTACGTCCCATTTCGTTCTACAGTGCCGTTGGGTGGATGTATTGATATGCGGTGGTGGTTCAGCAACTGTGGATGATGGATGTCGCGACGTTGTTGCGTGCACACCTTACAGCACCGATGATAATCTCGGTATTGGCCAATTCATCTTGAGCCGCCTCACAGACGTCGGCGCTTGCGCGAATACTATTATTTTCGACCCTTGAGTGGGATACGGAGCTAGCGGTAGTGGTCTTTAAGATACCTGTCAGGCCTCGTGGAGTATAGCCGTCGCAGCTCATTGGATGAACTGTCCTGTGCGTGCATGCGTTATCCTCTCCATTGACCAACGAGCTGTTGCTATGAGATGTGTATGTGTATGTGTGTGTGTGTGCCTTGCCTGTTCGCTCTCATTGCTGCGCATATATCGCCTATATGCGAACACCGTTCATACATACCTCGAATGGTCTTTCTCGACGACTGAATTGGGACTCAACCGTCCCATTCTGTCCCGTTCTCGCATTGCATGGCGGGGGAAGAACATCTCGCCCGTCCATTCCAGGTGTTCTCGTACATATTCTCGTACGTATTCTCGCATTACCATTTTGCGGGGTAAAATGGCAGAGAGAGGGGCATGTCACTCTGTGATGGAACACCAGGGAGCATTGGGCATGACTTGTTCATGATGATAAACACGAATTTCAATCATCATCATCATCATCATTATCATCGCCATCATCGCCAGACATATTGTTTCAGGCTATTTGATCACCGAGGAATGGACGAACCGGGGGTCAGAGCGCCTTACTCAATCTATGCTTTTCATGCTATGCACGTACCAGGCGTCGGCGTTGTCCAACGTTTCCGTTATCAATCTATCGTACATGAACTACATGTACTACTAGCCTAGTTTGATGTGCTACCTACTTTTTCTTTTATTTGATTTTAGTAAATAAGTATGTTATGGATTATCTCTTGTGTTGAAGCCCCGAGATCGGTTACTCTGGTGTGAGGTTGAGTTTCTAACGTAGTACGTCGTAGAGCCAAGACTCGGGCAGTTGCTCTTTATGGCAAGAGAGATGCTGCAGCAACTCCCAACATATCAGGATCTGCGCTGCGCTACGATGCGGTGTTATCACAAAATGTGCATGCTCTAGCAGATCCAATGCATTAGCACTACACCTGTTAGGCATACTTCTCGTATGTAAGTAGGAATCAGGATAGGACTGAATATGTGGTGTGGGCTCGTATCGAATGAGGCCTAGCACGCATGACGAGTAGGATATATCCGTAATCTGTTTAATCGTCCACCGATTCGCAGCGGCCTAGAACACTGTGGGATGGACACGAAGACACGAAGGGAGAGAAAGAGGAAAGAAAAGCCAATCTACGTTGCAGTGTAGTGGCTCTTTGCTAGAGTGTCATTACGAGAACAACAATTGTTAAGCGGAGTGAGCCAGGCTAGAAGCCAATCGGAAGCCCATCAATAGTCCGACGTCACAGTAATACATGCCCTGAACCTTGTGCAGGCCGTTCTTTTGTGCAAACCCTTGCACCTTGTCCTGTTCAGCTTAAATGGGCGGGCCGGGGGGGGGGGGCTGGTGAAATGGCCGAGTCCCATTGTGGATTCAGAGGGCTCTCTCACCGCTCTCGGCTGATGCGCCGGCACGACCTCACTTCCAGAAGGCCTTGTCTGTTAGCAAATCGTTCAGGTCGGAACTATCCCCGGGGGGCTTGTTGTTTGAGCCAGAACCCACGAACTGATTGCCACGAGGGAAGATCGAAGGCAATTGCCCGCGTCTTTCGATTTGTTCTGCTTGAATGACGTGCTTTTGTTTCAAGCCTGTTTTGGCGCTTGAACGTTTGAGCAGAGCCAAGAAGCTCCCGCCTACTTCCTTCATCTACATGTAAGTATACCTAACCAGGAAAAGAAATACGTGATCCGGCGCCATGATGAGGCGTACAGAACGCCTCTTGTACGAGGCGAGCCATGCGGCACCCTTCCGGTCCAGTCAGGTCACAAGCCTATCCCTCACACGTGCATTGCCATTTCTTAGTAAAGTGGTAGCAGGAGGAGGATGTGAAGGATTTTGCGGGTGTGCGCCGGCTTCCGAGAAGAGAGCAAGGATGCGATATCGGCCTCATCCCTGACGGCCGTTGATTCGTGCAACCATCACCAGCTACGCACGATTTATCAGGGTAGCAGTATGCATACACACACATGGATCAAATGGTGTTTGCCCGAGCTGGATCAACTGAGATTCCCAGAACTGAATGGAGCAGGTTTTGATGTTATCCTGACCACAAGCAATAGACTCATCCAATGAGTATTTTCTGCAACCTCTGCACGATCACCAAATCTAGATCTCGTGCTATTCTCCGACAAACAATCCGACGAGCTGCATATGTGCCATGTGTGTGCCCCTCTTCGAAGCCCCTTGCTTCGGATGCGTTAGGAGGCCTTCACCAGTCAAGTACTACTGCAGCTTGGTTGCAGTTCCTGACGGTGCTTGTAGCTATGTACATTTGTGACGAGGATCACAGGTTTCAGGCGAACACTAACTTACGTGGGTCGACTATGCCAGCTTCTTGCCACTAACCATGGAACTCTTGTCATATATACGCATGTAGATGTGATAGTTGCTGAAGTTGCCAAGCCTATGGCTTTTCTTTGCATCGGAAGCCAGTCATTATTAGAGGAATCGAACGAATGACACGATAAGGTGGTCCTCGATGTTCAAGGTTTTCAATGCCGGTTTCCGTACCACTATATCAACCCACCAACATACTCACTTACCTCACGTCGCATTGCATAGATCTGCTCTGTGCAGGTGAATGGGAGTTTCAACCACAAAGATGTCGAACCTTCTCTTTCTCTGCAGACCACCACCAGTGTGAAGTGGCTCCTTTCGACTCCTCCAGATACTGGTGCCATCATATGCCTTGATTGCCCTTATTAGTGCGGTACTCCTCGGCAGTGGTGAGTTTTTCCATTGGAAGACGGTAGTCGGTATCAAAGCAACTCGAAACGACGCTAGATGTCTCTGCGTGTCCATAAATCTGGCCAAGTAAGTGACAGCTGCGGTGTTCGCTGGAGATGACATCAAAAACCGACCGAAGCGCAAGGCAACATACGATGGAGACACACGAAGGATAAGAAGGTGGCACGCACGTGCAGGATGTATTTTAGGTTGCGTGATGGGTAGGACAGATCCATGGTGAAGGGGTAAGAGTACATACAATGGTGGCTTGTCATGGGGATGATGGAAGGTCGTTCCGGAACAGCTGCTAGGATGGAAAAGAGGAAGAGTGAGGGGCAACGTACTTGTAGTTCGCGCCAGCAGATTGGTGGACGCGGCCGGGTGAGCTAGTTGCGGTTTAGCTATTCCAGCCTCTGAAACAATGGCACTGGCAGCCAGATTGCCTGATTGGGATAAAAAAGTACCTGATGGGATTTCTTGCCGCTTACAGCATTGAACAATTGTGTCGGAACCCTGTAACTGGGGGGTTCCCGGCCCAACCCACCTATTCATTTTAGCTTTCTCGCTTGTCTTCCGACCGCCGTGACCGACCAATCCTTGGGCTCGCCCTCGCCAACTCTGGCTATCTCGGTTGCTTGACCAAGGTGGTAGTGTATGCATCGGGTTTGCTGTTGGCCACTCACAATAATAACAACAATAACAATAGTAGCACTGTTTCCCATCCTCATCGATTGCGAGCTAACGTAATCTAGGGCAGAAACACCAAATTCTAAGAAATGATCGCTTGCGACACCAATAAAGCTTGCACAGATTGCAGTGTGGGCTTAGTTTCTAGCGGTACCGGATTATCGGGATAGGATAGGAGACGTTCATGAAATTGATTGGCCTCACCATTGCTAGCGGCATAGGGAGAGGTGATTCTGACGAATCAAACTCAATAATCCGTCGATATACGATATACTTTGTACTAACCTTCCTACTCACAACTGCGTGACCTACGCTTCTTCTTCCTCTAATGGGGGGTAACGAGGTTACGGGCGAGAAACATGCCAAACTCTTTTTTTCTCGTTTATTTATTTGTTTCAGGAATGATATATGGCTGGAAATGATGATGTCAGCAAGGTCAAGGATGCCTCGTCCGATAGTCCAGAATAGTAGGAGGCTGGAAGTATTAGGTAATAAGCTACCTCAACCACATAATGCTGTTATCGATATCCGGCGCACTCTGAATCCCGCCAACCCCACCAATATCTTGACGCACAAAGCGTTCGCTACGTTAGATGAGCAATTGCAGTCCTGGATCACTGTTTCGTCGGCAATCAGTCAACAAACCATTACTACTATGGTCTACGGAGTTGTGTGGTGAATTTAATGGGGTGGATTACGGGCTTTCCATCTCGGGTCTCACTTCACTTCTCCCGTGCCCATATCCTGTTCTTGTTCTGCCTGAAAGCATGAGTGTGTTACAAACAACAGCAGAAAGCTCACGACGAAGTTTGATCTGGTTCCATTCTACGGCATCACCTGAAGAGAACCGATTTAACCCAATCTCATGATAATCAGACAGATACGGCAGGCAGCGTGCTGTCGGCCACCGGCCGCAGACAAGTGACAATGCCCGATGTTACCTATTCATGTCACCATGTGCATATCTGCCAGAGGCCGGTGCCGTTATGATTGGACTTCGTTTCTTCCAGTCCAGCGCTCAGTACCTAGGCAGCTGTGGCCGTTTAGATTGACCTCGTAGTCCAAATAAGTTGTAATGGTATGTTCCTGGGTGGATGGGATGGGGATCGGATGAGGTGCGCCTATTGCCTCTACGCTACGGCCGTCCCCATCCCGCTCCTCCCCCGTCTTAGGACGAGACCCCTCATTCATTCATTGCATATACTGCCTACGTAACGTACCATGGATTCATGGAATCAACGCCATGGGTGTCAAATTGGCGTAGGCCTGACCCCTCCATCATTGTGTTGATTGGAACGAATGTCAATTGCTGAGGTGATTGCTTGGAGTGGGAAGATCCCGCGCTTCGCGTGTGGCCGGCTATTTCCTTTCTCGCAATTCCGAATAAGTGTACTGCTTGACGTACATGGAGTTTTTGAGACGAACTGCTTAGTATCTACTATGACAGGCAACCACTTTAGGGAATCCGCGTGGATCGATAAGTGGGAAGTTCGTCACTGGTATTGTTCTTTGCATCTTTAACCTATCATTACACTTTCATGGTCCAAATGTCGTTGTCTCCCAGTATCCGTGTAAGTTGGATTGCGTACAGTAAGAGCAGATTTGCAAAGTGGGTACTAAAAGTAGTAGTAGTTCATCAGGTCGATCTTGTTGAGGTCCATTTCCGGCCACCTGAATGAGGTTGTGAGTTGGTATTAGCGAAAGGCTCCTGTATGTGCTAGCCTAGCATACTACTCCTATACAGGTACACAGGTCTCTGCCTGTACGTAGTATCGGATTTGCCTACTGCTACATCAGAAGCTCTCACTATGTGGGTTGGGTTAGGTTTTGTTGTTAGCATAACGGTATATTGTGTGTCTTATTGGTGTGGGCAAGAAGTGGAATTCGGTGAGCAGCAGTAGTGCATTACGGAGTTATTCATTGAACTGAGCATAACTAATCTCTACATGCCTCAACTCCATGAACCATGAACGACATTGATTGCCTGCTAAATGAGTGCTTTCTTTTCCCCTAGCTGCTACATGGCCAGATGCAAGTAATCAAGAGGAGAGAGCAGGGCGGGGCACAGAAGAAAACACCAGGCCTCTGGAAGCGACCTGCAGCAGGTGACAGGAGAGACACGCAGTAGCAGCAAGACGAAGAAGATTGGCCTGAACTCATCTCGTCTTTGCCTAATGACGATGATGATAGTTTGCAGTGGTAGGTAGAAGGGAAAGAAATTGCTTCGGTGCATTACCATTACGCACCGCTGCAATTGAACATTTGCCAACCTCATCCGTCACTAAAAAGCTGCCCCGCATAGAATGCATCTGGGCTCCATCGCCTTGTACCTTGCCTGGCCCTGGGACTAAAAAGGAAAAAAGGAAAAAAGGCAAAGAGGTACAACCTCCCCCCCCCCCACCCCAGTTTCTATCAGTGAACCCTGTAATGCTGCAATCCCTGTATCCCTGACCCTCCTGCATGCCGGTTGCTGGATAGGGCATCCGTCAAATCCACCCACCACACCCCCCCCTGCCTCGACTACCAAGACCTGCGAGCTACGAAATCTTAGCTCGAGGGATTGCTTTGCCGGTACACACCGATCCCTCCTGCGACCCCTTCCCACCTTCTGACCATGTGCGCCCCCTCCCAGCAGACGAACTGCTGCTGCTGCTGAAGAAGGTGAAAGCCATGTACCTCTGTACCCACGTAAGGCAGGGCAAGGATGCGCAGGGAACAACCCGGTCTAGAGTGGACGGATGTGTGTTATGTCCAGTTCCTCAGCGGGTTAGAAGGAACTAGTTACAAGGTATTTACATACCCTCTCTGAATTAACTGACCAAAACCGATAGGCGAGAGGCCGAAAAGGACATGCCTACTACTACATATGTACTGCATTCACCTGTGATTTGACCTATTAATATGCAGACCATACAGGTACGTTGTTTCTTGAATTCTCTGGCCAGTCAGTATTACCGCTCGTCACACCTGTTTCCTCTCCAGACCAGAGGAGCCCAACTCCCACTCCTCGGCATCGCCAAACAACAAATACCAGCCGCCGTTGCAACTAAACTAAGGTTGTTCTTTTTCTTCTTCCAGCCAAGCAGCATTCTTCGCTCCAACTACCGGCGCATCGCATCGCATTACACGGCACCCTGAAGGCTACTTTATTAGCCGTCCCTTTAGCTACATCCTGGTGACCTGCTACCACGACCACCCCGGGACTCGACCGTTTTGTAGGCTACACGCCATCCGAGAACTCACGGACTTTCAACAACACAGACCCATCTCTCCCTGGCGCATGTACTTCTACACCTGCTAAAGGCTCGGACGAGGAGAGAGTGAGAGGGTGAGAGGACCAGGGGCGTCCCAGAATTCCATCCTCCCTCACCTTGAACACCCGTCGACTACTGGAGGGTACCCCAAGTAGCAGTACTCCCTTCCCGATCAATAATTCTTCGACATTTAATCTCAACGCTATACCGGATTGATCTCGTCAGCTGCCGCCTGCCACGTTCTGATCCAGGAACCCATATATCTCTCTCATTGTTCCCGAGGAGATCGCCGCTGGTCTGAGCCTGCTTCCACCAGGTACAGTACACGCCATCTGCTACCTTGCTACTGCTTGTGCTGCCCCTTCGACTAGATTGTTAGTTGCCCAGGCACACACAACCCACTGGCTCCTCTTGGTGCTCGAGCATTCTGCTTCTTTTTCTCGATCGGCAGGACTCCACAATCCCTCCCTCTCCCTCGTTATAGTACCTACTCAAGAGGAACATCGGCCAAGTATCTTTGTATCAGCCAGTCGTGACGCTCGCTCAAACCAGGCCCCATCAGAGACGACAGGTACAGTTCTATCTGATATATATCAGCCTGGGTTATAGGGCCCTCTTCAAATTGCTCCTTGGCGGGTACTCCTATAAGCACCTACGATAAACCTCCTAGTCCTTAGGTCTCTGGTCTACCTACTTATTAATCCCCAAGGACGCCATCGAGCTTTCTTTGGTCTGGTCTACTTCCACAACAATAAGTTCCCTCCAGAGCCCGCCCAAGAACAGTCGTCCTGTCAACAACTCCGACTCAGCAACAAGAGATAAGACCCTCCCGTTTTACCGTCGTCACCTCGTGGATTTACCTTTCAGGCCAAGGAACATTTGCAGACTAGCAGAATCTCCGGTTTCTCAACGTCCAAGATCTGAGCGCTCAGAAGTCCGGTGATCGTCCAGCTGTGTCTACCTACTAGGGCCAATTATGCTTCTCGTTTCCGGAACCTAACACACGCCGCCTTCCTGTTCCTGGATTTTCGAAACAGAGAGCCATACGCGCCACTCAGCCCAGCTTTCCACTTTGGCTCACATACGCTTCCGTTGTTCCTGCAGGACGCACATCAGCCATCATCTCGCTCACTAGCTGCACTACCTAGCCCGTCCACAGCATTAGTCACCCCTCGACTGCTAATTTACGACTTCGACGTATTCTTCCTCTAGTGCTCGTGCGCCGAAGGCTTTGTTTTCCCCTCGTAAGTTGGGACCACCTTCTTAAACAAAATCACCATCTGCCCCCCCCCCCCTCCCTCCGGTTGATGGTTGTCTCTCTTCACGATATATCAGACTGGCCAGCGCCTCTTCCTTCCGACACACAACCCCCCAACTTACACACGTCTTCTTCAGGCCGCCGTGTATGATAATACTCGGTACTCTTGCTCGGCCCCTTTGTTGCATTGCCACACTTCATCACCCAGTTCCCTCGTCAGATTCCTCACCCCTTCCTCCGAAGTTAATACCCCAGAAAGGACCCGGCCGTTGCACTTATTATTTGCGCTGGACGCTGCACGGTGTCTTCCGCTTTGCCTTTCTTGCCCGCAGCCCTTGTCTATTACCTGGCCAAACATCAACACGATAATTCTTGAGACGACATTGTCAGGAAACGCATAGACTTCATCCTACAGCGTTGCATTGATCAGACTCGGCTTCCATACCTTTCCGAGCAAGGGTGTCCTCCACCTCGAATCCACACCCAAACCCATCAAAAGCTACCCCTGTTCTCTCGCCATCTCAGGTCATCGGTGCCCTGCCTCAGTTGAACCAGGACTTCCCCACTAACTCGATATTCCTAAGGGTTTATAAGTGCTGTGATCCGCTCGCCCAGAGAGTTTGTTCTCGGAACTCTGAGCTTTGTTAGACAGCAACCGAAGAGATGGAGTTAATGGAACTTGTGGAGAATGAGCCTACGGCTCGCCCCCTTCCAGTGCGACTGGCAGTCCTGCAATAAGGTATGTTGATAGAAAGACTTGGGCTTGCCAAAGCCCGACGCTGTCCTGTTGTCGTCCGCTTGGCTTACACAGAAGACAGAGCTTCAATCGCAAGTCGGACTTGCAACGGCACTACCGCATACACACGAATGAGAGGCCATACTCTTGTGTAACCCCCGGATGCGGAAAGAGCTTCATCCAACGGAGTGCCTTGACCGTTCATATTCGCACCCATACCGGCGAGAAACCTCATCAGTGCCAACACATTGGCTGCGGCAAACGCTTCTCAGATGTAGGTCACCAGGACTGGAATTGACTGGCTGGCTGGATTCACAAACTTACTAACACCAACAATAGTCATCGAGTCTCGCACGACATCGTCGAATCCATACGGGCAAGCGACCGTATAAGTGTGCCCATGAAGGATGTTTGAAGAGCTTTTGCCGGAAGACCACGATGGTCAAACACCAACGACGTTCTCATCAACGAGGCATCCACTCCTCTGAGATTGATGATTGTACCTCCGAGTCGGATGGGGGTGAGTCGCCGACGACTCCGAGGTTGTCGGGTATGCAGTGGCCACAAAGCGTCAGCTTAGCTGGCCACCCTGGCATCCATGGCCACAGTCTTCATCGGGCGGCTTCTTTTGCCGACTTTGGCCAACATCTTGGGTACGGCATGCAACAGTTCAACCATCGTCAAAGCGTCTCCTCGGGGCCACATGAGTACCACGGTCAGTCGATCCAGGAGCAACAGCACCAACAACAAGCGCACCAGCACCAGCACCAGCACCAGCACCAGCACCAGCATCAGCATCAACACCAACAGCAGCACCCTGGCGCGCAGATGCTTCATCGGACGACGAGCATGCCACAACACTCGTACTATGTCACTGAACATAGCAACCCAGGTGTTGCTACTCTCAACACGAACCCTATGTCAGCGTACCAAGTGCCTAGGCAACAAGTCGAGCGCTTGCCGCTTTGAGATCCCGTATAGTGCTGGCGGGCTTACTGGGTCGATCCAAAGCAGCCCCAGCACTTTCTCGCCTGCATCGGGTCGTAGCCCTTCTGCCCACCAAGATGGCTTCTACACGCACCAGCCGGCCCAGACTGCGACTTACGCCCTGCACAGTACATCACCCGTGGTAGAGCATCCTCCCCAACAGCCAATGGTGCAATACACCCAGCAGATGCCGCAACCTCTTCCGGCCTCCCAAGCGGTTCCTTCTCAGGCGCCCTCAGCACAGCAAGAGGAACACTGGTACAATGGTGTAGCATACCAAGCCCCGGTGGAGGTTGCAACAATCGGCCAGCTGCCCACGTACGGCTCTGGGGTTTATGACCCGTGGGCCATCAAACCGGACTTCGAAGACCCATCAATGCAAATGCCCAGCGCCCGGCTCGAAACCATGTAATGGAATGACAGCTGCCTGGACCTCCTTCGCATATGCGATTGGCCATCCAACCAACACCCACCGCCGCTACCCTTCACCAGTAGCGGGATATAGTAATTTCGAGAAGTCCTGTGAGACTTGTGTACAATATCCGGTACCATCGTTAGCGTCTTATTCATGTTCCTGCATCAGCGACCATATATACCACGGGCTCACAGCACCGTATGATTTCGATCTGCCGAGGATGTGGATTCCACACCCCGTTGTCCTTGATTTTCTGGCGACACCATGAGCACATACTGTTCACCATACCTAGCGAGCTGAGCGATCGCATGACGCCTGCGCTGTTCCTAATTGTTTCCCGACCCTCGTCGTCGCACATGGCCGTGTCGCTGTGCTTGCTTCGCGGAAACAACAGCCAGGCCTATATTAATACATCTCGACGCCACCACCACCTGGCAGCAACTTTCCTTGATTGGTTCGCATTACTCACCTTAATTCCATCACTGGGCGGCGTGCATTGCACCGTGATTTTTGGCATAATCCGTCATTCTTATCTCAGTCCAGGTGGCACTTGGTATTCGACTCGTTCCTCCTCTCGGCGCTCACCAAGGCTGCCTAATATCCACTGTTTTGATTGGCATCTCTTCGCTGGGTAGAAGATGCGTGTTTTAAATCCAGCACCCAAACGAATTCCACGATGCACATATTTTTCGGCGCAGGAACCACAATACCAACTTTACACTCATGCACAACACACAACATGAATGAGGCGGCATGACTGCATATCGTCCCGGATCAAAGAGGGCCGACCAAGAAGATTCCTGGGAGGGCCGTTCCATTTTGTCAACCACAAAATTACTGGCGTATCTTCTCGTCCTTGTCTCTCTGTTCCTTCGGCGTTGTTTTCCGCCGCGGGAAGCCCCTAATTTGATTGAACGACGTAATGCGCAATTTATTAATTGGCGAGATTGAAGCCTCGAGTGGAGGGGAGAGAGGGAGAGGCTGTGGAGGATTGAAAGGGTTCGTCCAAGGACGGGTCAGGGGGACCTCGGGTCGTCCCCGTGTAACATAGTGTGTCGTCTCGTTGGAAAATGACGACTTGGTTGAAGAAGACAAAAAGTGTCGGCATTTTGGATTTATGATTCTCATCTTCGGTGGCGTGCTTTGACTTTTCCTGGGCAATTCATCATTCCTGTCTCGTTTTCTCATGATTTTTTCTTCACTTCTTCTCTTTAAGTCGGGAGGAGGGCTCTGGCTCGTCGGGGGGATTGATACCACTTGTGGAGGATGCTGACGATGTTGACGAGAGAGAGGAACTCGATGTCGAAAAGTTGAATTGGCGGTTTGACTCATATCTCAACGTTTCGTCTGAAGCTTCGGCTGAGAAGACGATGCTTCTTTCCGGATATGCGGACACATGGACCAGAACATGAAGGAGAGAGACCAGGAGTTATTATGAACGGCCGAATTCCTTTGTGTTGAATTGATTGAAACGAGACCCTGGATTGTATATCAATAGTTCCCCCAACCACATAACGCGTTCCTGAATATGAACTTGATGATTTTCTGAGACTTTGGTGGTTCAACTGAAATCTTGATTTCACGGAGGGTAGGCAGTTGTCCTCCGGCACATGAGGACGTAAGCTAATGGTTGCGCCGGCGCCGCACTCGAGAGGCATAGGTCGAAGAGGGAGAAGGGAACAAGAGAAGAGAAAAAGTGAGGCTGAGTTAGTTGGACATGCCCGTCCATCCTTTGCGGGGCAAAAGGAAAGGGAGAAGAAGCAAAGACAGATGTGATGCGCAAACGACGGCGAGAGAAACTGACTTGGCTCACATTATCCGGAAAGAAGTATGCTGACATCTTCTGGTGGCAGGAAGAGAGAAGGAAGGGGAGAGAGGAAGAAGAGTAAGAGAGGATCTCACTCCCGAAAACAATACCGCATGGAGAATACGGGGTTCCCGGGGGTTCTATCTACTATCTATCAACAAGAATTGATGAACTCGATTCAACCCAGATTGCGTGCATGATGAAAGCCGGCAGGCAGATAGACGAATGCTTGCTATAGAGAGACTCGCTCATTGTAAGTGAAGTGAGCTGGAAGTAGGCATCAAGTGGCCGACCGGGCTGGACGGGCCGGCTCCAAACAACAAAGCGCGGCGGAATGGCCCTGTTGAGCCAGTTCTGCATGAAGGCCTACAGGACGGGCGCGGGCGCTCATGCCGGCGGCTATTTGCAGCTCATGTGTCTGAACAAGGCCGCCGCAATGTGCCACCGACATTCCATAGTAGCACCAGCACCAGTATTCCAGCAGCAGCACCACCCAGCAGCGGACCAAGCCACCGGCTTCCCGTCCGTCGTTGCTTGTCCAACCCTCAGACGTCAACTTCTTCGTGTCACCTGTCACCTCATGTCACATCACGTCAATGGGAGGGACCCTCACTCAATTTCTGTATCACTCGAAGGGGCGGAATTGCTGACATAAACGTACATATTGCGGAGGCGAGGGATATATTGTTTTGTTTTGCACAACCCAATACAACATAAAAGAAAACTACCTTTACACTGAATGCCAAAAACGTTCCAAGATATCCCCTTGGGGGTTGGTGCGTCGCTTATGAGGTCGGTCCGTCTGTGGACATGAATGACCGTTTTCGTCATTTACCCGATGGTTATTGTTCGCCCATCATGCTGTAGAAATCCAGCTCCGTGGCGAAGCAACATATGCTTTTTCGAATCGCTGACATCACATCATTCGTAACCGAACGCTGCTTGGAACGAGCTTCCCAATCCCCGAATCAATCAGGGTGCAAGTGCTCAGAGGCACTATCTCCGGACTCCTCATCGGGGCAGGGGCTGTCCTGTATGGAGCGTACATCGCCTAACCACCGCAGCGCAATCTAAAACACTGTGTCCCATTACTCCATGCTCTTTAGCCGTGAGGAAAGGCTCACATTTACAAGTCTTTCCGAAACCCCATCGGTCCAACCAATCATTCCCCCCTGTTTTTTTTTCTTTCCTTCTTTCATGACTGGCCTGGATTAGCCAGTCACTCAGGAAGGAAAACCTCCAGGAGCTGGTGGAGCTGGAGGCGGCGGCGGCGACTGACCACCACTGCCACCACCGGGAGACGGTAGACCTGGGGCTGGCGTCTTTTCCGGTGCCGGAACAACCATGGGCCCCGTGGGCACCGTCATACTGATCCGGAAGCTTCTCTCCCCGGATCACCTTCTCGACTTCGGACTTGTCAAGCGTCTCATAGTCGACGAGAGCTTGTGCGAGGAGGTCAAGCTCCTTGCGACGCTCCATTAGGAGCTTCCTGCAGCGCTCGTACGACTCGTTCAGGATGCGTTGAACCTCGGCCTCGATCTGGGCCTTGGTTTCGCTGCTGAGGTTCTCGTACCTGCTGGCGTAATCCATGTGTCCTAATTTGGATGACATACCCAAAGCTGCGACCATGGTGAAAGCAGTATGCGTTGCGTTTTGGATATCCTGCACATGTATTGTTAGTAGACTGTATGATGCCATCTTCCCGACTTCCGGTGCATCAACTTACGCTAGAAGCACCACTGCTCACGTTGTCCACGCCATAGACAATTTCCTCGGCCAGCTTGCCGCCAAGGGCAACATCGATCTGGGAACGGTAGTTCTGCACCGAGAAAGAGTACTTGTCCATCTGGGGGAAGAAACGCGGTGTGTCCAAGCGAAGGACCACGGGCCAGGACAGTGACCTTGTAGAGAGAGTTGGCTGCGCTCTTTGCCTCTCCATTCCATAGCATGAGTAAAGCGTGGCCAGCCTCGTGGTAGGCCGTCATCCTCTTCTCCTCGGGGGTAATGACCATGGTCTTGCGCTCAGCTCCCATGATGACTCTGTCCTTGGCCCAATCAAAGTCCTTGATGGAGACAAATGAAGCCTTGGCCCGGCTCGCATGCACGGCTGCCTGGTTGACAATATTTTCAAGTTCAGCTCCCGAAAGACCACCTGTAGTCATCGCAATAGCCTTCAGATCAACATCCTTGGCAGCCTTGACCCGCTTGGCGTGGTGTTGAAGAATGGCAAGGCGGCCACGAACATCAGGCAGTTCCACGTTGACATGACGATCGAAACGACCGGGGCGTGTCAAGGCCTTGTCCAGGGATTGGGGAAAATTGGTAGCCGCCATGATAATCACACCGCTGTTCTGATCAAAGCCGTCGAGCTCGGTAAGGAGCTGATTGAGCGTTTGCTTGACGTAGGTGGCATCTCGAGCGTTACGCCTGCCACCTATGGCATCGAGCTCGTCAATGAAGACAATAGACGGGGATTTTGACTTGGCAGCGGCAAAGAGTTCTCGAACCCTTTTAGCACCAACACCAACGTAGACCTCGTCGAATTCACTGCCAGACATGTAGAAGAAAGGAACTCCAGCCTCACCCGCGACAGCTCGTGCCAAGAGTGTCTTACCAGTTCCAGGAGGGCCGACCAGAAGAACACCCCTGGGGAGCTGCCACCGAGAGCAGAAAATTTGTCCGGGTTGCGCAGAAATTCGACCATTTCCTGTAGCTCTTCCTTGGCGTCGTCGCAGCCGTGAACGTCAGAAAACTTGGTCTTCTGGTTCTCAGCCTTGGCCTCACTATCAACCTTGGCGCTGCCGGCTCCTCGCTTGAACACACTCAAACTCTCAACCAGCATAGTAATAACAACCAGACTAAGGTAGGTGATAAGGCAGAACCATAGAACGAATTTGAACCATCTGAAAAAGGTGCTTCCGAAACTTTCATCGACAACCACATGCAGAGGGCCGTCCTTTGCACCGGTGCCCGATGTAGTCTTGTTCACGGCCAGGTTCCCACCACGAGATCGAGCGGCAAGTGCCTGCTTGACTGCTTGTAGTTGCGTAGGCGTCAGGTCCGCGGGAAGCTTGTCCTCGACGTTCTCGTTGACTTAAGCGCCACCCGGGCTCAGCAGCGACAAAGCCTTGTCGTAGGCTTCATCGGCAGCGGCATTGGAGGCAAATCGTCCGGAGCGGTATCTTTCAACGATGATTGCAGGCATGCTCGCCTTCAACAAGGCCTGGTAGAAGGCATTTTGGGCGGTGGCACTTGTCGGGTTCCTGTTTGCAGTCTGTTCCATATGGGCAAGAAGATTCCTGACAAGCCTCCGGTCTGAATTGAGCGCCGTTGTGCAGTAGCGATGCTGACTAGCGGGCTGGAGAAAACCGATGCGCGTGACCATGACGTAGTAGAAAAGAACGGCCGACGAGACTCTGAGAGTATAATCGGCGCGTAACCGGGTTCGATGCGAGAAGAGCCCCACCAGCCATGCCGGCGATGGAGTTATGGATGTTCAGGACTGATGGAATGCATCGTGGGGCGGGCGCGACGCGGACAAGAGCGGACTCGACTCGAGGGTCGCGGAGGAAGTCAGGCAGCTCGAACTTGGTGGGTTGCACGGCCGAGGTGGTATGCGACCGAGTTGCGGTGATCGAACGATTCGACTTAGCCTTGGACCGCACCTGGTGGAGGGGCGACGACGGCGCTCGGAAAGGCATGAGGAGAGTTGTAGCCATCGAGGGCCAAAGCTCCGTCGTCGCCGCAGCGATGCTCGGAAGCGCTGGCGCTTGGAACGCCATAATGCACGGCGTGGGCGACCCGAGGCCGGATGGCTTCTAGTACGACTGTCTCAAAAAAAATCGATAAAAGTGATGGGTTTGAAAGGCAGAAACGGTAGAAGATGAAAAGTAGTCGAATTGGGGATCTGGTCAAAGCGAAGCGAGCTGCTGCTGCTGCGGCTGCTGCTGCGGGCGATGGGGATCGCAGTCGCTCCCAATTGTGTAGACTATCGAGATACTCGTATGGAAATGTTGAGTGAGAAGGCAACATTGTTTCCCCCCAGCACCTACGAAGACTTCAACTGACTGTCGGGTGACCTCAGGATGGAACTTTGGAAATGATGCAGCGATCCGGCTCGGGTTGGTGAAAGGCAAAGCACCGACTAGAAGGACTTGGAAGTTACATAATCTGCACTAAGCCAATTCGAGCCACGCCGTTTTCCCAGTAACTCACTGGAATTGAAGTACCTAGGTTGCCGTCTCGAAAAATTGACTGGTCTGTATATTATCGATTCACCCAATAGAGTTTTTGAATACCGGGTATAACATACATATATTGATCGGTAGCACTCAACCAACTCAGATTGTACAGTACACGATCCCATGGGGTTAGGGCTTGCTTTAGCGTGCAAGGGGATAACAGTTCACGTCTTCTAGTAACGGTACTCGTTGGGCAGGTGTCTGCGAGCAAACTTCAGTAGTAGCTACAAAGCTACTACCAAATAACAAATACTAGATGTATATATGTACCTATCTATGTGTATCCATTTCTAATACCGTCGGCTGTGCTGCAATAGGGGGCACTACCGGCGCCCCCTATCCCGCTACTTCCGCTACAGCGTTCTTCAACACCGCAGTGCTGTCTATCATAATCTGTGCGCTCTTAGCAGCGTCCTCCTTAGTGAGACCCTTGCGAATAGCCAGCACGTTGTCAACAATGACCGCATCGATACCCTCCTTGACTTGTCGCTAAACCAGAATCCTGTTAGTAAAGGACATCTTGTAAGTCGTGATTAGTGAATGAGCTTACCTGGACTAGGACGGGATCGTTGTTCTGAGCTCCGTAGCTGACGCACACCAACCCGCTCTGCTTGACCACTCGTACCAGTCGTGGGCTGTTGACGAACGGCCGCGAAACACTAACAATACCTAGCAAGTTCCAGCGGCTGGCAAACCGCACGGCCTCCTGCAGACTGCTTGCGCGAATATCGCCCACAGGTGAACAGCCAGCATCCGTCAAGAACATAATAGGTATACTTGGCTGCTTGAAGCTGAGGCACAGGCAGATGTCGGGGTTGAAACTGCTGAAGATGAGATTGCGGGTTTTGGCCAAATCGTAGACCTTGGCGAGGACCGTGTCGCAGAAGGAGTTGAGTTCCACGGCGTAGATGTCCATTTCGTGCTCCTCGCTTTCATGGAGCATGGGGTACTTCAACTCGATGTTGAACCCGACACTCTCCGGGAGCTCTCGGAAGAGGTCCTCCAGCGTGGCAAAGGGTGCCTGGATGAAGTTGCCTCGCGAATTGGCTTTGTAGCCCTTTTCTTTGAAATCGCGAGTGTGTTTCATGCGCTCATCAAGTTCGCCATTACCGTCACCAGCGAAGCCCATGGAAGAGATCGTTGGCGTGGCCCAGGCGAATTACTGCGAATCTTCCTCTCGACCATGGTCTTCTTGGCTGCCTCGGGCCCATCTCGGCGAGGTTTGGCTTCCGGGTTGATATGTAAGAATTGTTCCAACGTCAAGGTGTGTACGGGTGCGTCTATGCCAGTCTCGCTGACTAAGAAGTCGTGGTAAATGACTGGCACATGATCCTTGGTCAGCTGTACGTCAAACTCGACGTAGTTGGCTCCGAGGTTGGCTGCGGCGATGAAGGAGGGAATGGTGTTCTCTCCAAGCTGCAACGACTTGTTGGTGGTGACATTCTTTCCAAGGCCTCGGTGGCCGAAAACCATAGTTGATGACATCTTTTTCCCAATACGTTTGCTGGGAATTGACTTCCATATTTGGATGCGAGAAGGGTGTGATGACCAAGAAGTTGAAGTTGACGGTTCCAATAACCTCCAAGTTTGCCGCCATAATTGGTACGCAAACATCGCCTTGGAGACTCATTCGGTTGCTGCCTAGAGTCGGGCGTACAGAGGAGAGCAGAGCGACTCCCTCGTCCAACTTTATGCTTCTCGTTTCCAGAGTATGTGGGCACAATGTCGAACATGATCTTTACTTTAGAAATGCTCTGCGTGTGGAACAAAATGGGTTCTGTTGAGATATTGTCGTGGACCGGAAGGTCGATGATTGTAGGATCACCAGTGGCGCCCTGTGCCGAGATCACGACCGAGAGGGCAGTGTCCAGTTGGTTGTTGTGAGCCTCTGCCAAGGGCACGCGATCTAATTTGACGCCTTCCGTGTTCTTGCGTATGTCCATAGAGCCTAGACTGACCAGAACCAAGCTGGAATCTTTCAGGTAACGATGACCGAAAGATTTGACAGGCTCTGCAGTGCGAGTGCTACCATTCGAGCGCCGATCATCCAGTGACGACGTTTCTGGGGGTGAGGTGCCATTCTTGGAAGGAGGCTCCGGGTCATCAGGCCCGCTTCCCAACATCTCAGGGTCCATGTTCGCCAAGAGCAGGTCAGCAATTGGCATATGGCCACGAAGGGCAGCGTGTTCTTTGGCAGTCCAACCGAAGGAGTCCATCTTGTTCACCTCAGCTCCGGCTTCCACCAAAAGCTGGGCCACAGGTAGGTGCCCGTCAACAGCCGCAATATGCAAGGGTGTCCAGGCAAAGGACTTCTCAGCGAGTTCCAGGTTGACTCTCTGCTCATCTGTACCGTCTAGAAGGATTTTGACGATATCGACATGGCCGAACCTAGCAGCGATATGCATGGCAGTTTCTCCCGTCTCGTCTTGCCAGTTAATGTCCACTCCAGCTTCGACAAGCATCTTTACGATGTTCGTGAAGTTGGATTTCACCGCTATGGCGAGAACAACGCTTGACTTGGAAACATCGCCACGAGAGCGCAAGGCAGGCGTGCTACCTCCACGCCAATTTTCTCCCTCGAGCAAGGCCTTGGTTGTGAGAGGATGACCACCTATTACAGCAAGATGAAGCGGCGCATTGCCTCCTTATCTTGCCATTCGGGGGGCGTCGATGCCATTCTCGACATCAAATTGGCCCCATCCTTGCATCTTGGACATGATGATTTGACAGAGCACCACGAACCCAAACTGTGCCGCATAATGCAATGGCAAGCGGCCTAATGAGTCTCTCTTCGCAAGAGCCTGACGTTGCTCGGGTTGCAAGCAGTCGAGGACATACATAAGAATCTGTACAGCTTCATCATCCTTGCCCAATAGGTTCTCTTTGATCCCGTTCTCTGGGCGACCCGCAGGAGTTGCGTAGTGACTATTGAAGTGAGAACCAACAGGAACGAGACGGTGTTGGAGTCAGTATCGCCAGCATCCGCTGACTTACTGCGGCCAATCTGGATGACAAGGCGGTGGATGCAGTTGCGCTCGTTCAAATCATCGACTTCCTCTAAGAATTTGACTTGCTGCAGCAAGTATGCAATACAAGCTTTCGAGCGAGATGAGATGGAACGCTGCAAGTTGTTGAGTAGCATCGCCTGAGAGGCGGGCTCCGAGTTAACCAAATTAGCGTCGGTTAAACACTTCTGCAAACCGGCAACATCGTCCGATCTTATAGCCTGATCGACCATCTCAAGAACAGCCTGGGGTATGTTTAGCATGGCCTTGACAGATGCTCTGCCAAGGGATCGCGCCGAGCGCGCAGATCTCTCCGATGCACTGTCGTCAAGATTTTGCGAGTCGCCCAAGACGGAAAGCCACTTGTTGATTTCGTTGACAAGTCGAACGGCAGTGTGATCCTTTGCGAATGGCTTCGGATCCACTTTGGTGGTGATGTAGCGATGCTGAGTGGTAGTGTTGGTCGGGATCTTCTTGTCCAACTTTTTCGTGATCTTGACGAAACCCCTGCGATTGATGTCGCCAAAGAACTGGAGGTTTCTCAGCTGATTTCGCAGCTCAAGAAGAGCCCCCATCAGCTCTTCGACCTCGTCATCGTCCAGGTCGGCAATGACTTCGGGGCCCCTGCCATATCGGTCTTGCAGAAGCTTCACGCGACGGTGGGCTTCGGCGAACTTCTTGTTGTAGAACTCGTCGACATCCTCGAGGTTGCGGTCCAGGGCGAAGAAGAATTCTGGGGAAGGGTTAGGTTGTCCAAGCGGCCTCCGGGTAAACGCCCGAACAGGGTTATTGCCCACCTGCTAGATCTGCGTTTTCCCCGCCGTCGCCGTGGCAGCAGCCGCCTTGATCAGCTTCTTGAGGCCCTTGTAATTGATGTAGGAAGCCGCCCACTCGGGGACTTGGTTCCTCGGGAGATTTCTGCCAAACTTCATGTCGTATGGTTAAGTGCAAGTTCGACTACGGCCGAGGAGGGTATGAAATGTGCTTGAATGAATGTCGTCGCGGCCGATAAGTATTGCGGTAAGGATGTTGTTGGAGATACGTCTCTGTATGCCGAATCTAGGAAGAAGGGTATGGGTCTGGAATCAGTCAGCCGGGAGTAGAAGTTGCAAGCTAAGCTGCACAGCATTTGGCTGTTCTTCTCTTACCGGAGGTGTCGGCTCCACGGCCAGGAGATGATGTTATGAAAGGCCGGCGGGCTTGAATGAGGTGGTCGTTGAAATAGACAGCAAGGCTATCGCCATTGGTGCTCAGGGGGGGGCAGTGGGAAAGAATGAAGACAAAAACTGGAAGCGATTTCACAGTTGGTAGTGGTATCATCAAAGATATGTATGTGTAAGGTGAACCTTGGCAGGGAGCTCATTAATGACTGGTAGGTTGGTAGGTAGGTTCAATACGCAGTTGGATTCGTCCAGTAAGGGTCCCCGGCGTGAGCCCGTGCAGCTGGTTATTGGATTGAGGACTGCCCCTCACCTATCGGTCCATCACCCGTGGCGCCCCGTAAGTCTATTTCGGGATCCTCTTGCTTGTCTTGCCGCCAAGTCTTGCAAGTTCTAGGCACTTTGGTTGTAAATTTCTTCTTTTTTTCGCCAGCAGGAGTCATGCCAATGACGAAATCCACGACCTAGTTGCGAAGAATCTGTTCCCCCCATTTCGGAGATATGTAACCTACAATTAAGTGCCCCAGCACCATGTCCAGTGGGAGGTATGTAGTCGTACATACTTCGTAATCCATCGAAAAATTTCCCTTTAAACTCCAGTTTTGTCCGTTTTGTCCGTTTTGTATGATTCCGTTCCACCTCCTACCTACCTACCCACCCACAGTTTCGTCAGACTCGCCGTCGTACGTAACCCCGTCATGTGTCCAGTGTCTCACCGACTCTTGAAGCCAGCAAGCCAGATCCCACAGTCAGGTTTCATTTCATCTTGTAGGCAGGGTCACGCGGTAGGCCGCGCCGCCACCCCGTGCTTCATTCCGCTGTTGCCAAGTAATACCCCAGCTTCCCCTTTTTCCTTTCTGCTGAACTAGTTGGCACCATTCACCAGGCTAGCGTAAGCCCCAAACCCAATGGTTCACGTAATCTAGAGCAGTCGGCTCCGGCTACGGCGGGATAACTTGCTATCGACGAAATAGCTGGCGGTAGGAGTTAGCACCAACCATGATGCCTTTTAAATGTGGAATAGTTATGGTCGACGGGAGTGACAGAATCAGACACCCGAGTACAAGTATACAGCATCTATGAAGTATTTACAGACGTGGTTGCCCATGCCCACTATGTACAACACCAATGATAAATGCAATCTCAACCCATGCCGGCTGCCGCATGATACTGGGACCGCTCGTGTGACTGCAGTTGTCGTTCGGGAGAAATCATTATTGGCGACGGTCCCGCAGCATGCAAAGATAGAGCGGTGGGCTCATGCACGGCCAAACCCCCTGATGCAAATGGGAACTGTTCGGGTATTGGGGCGAGTGCCGGTGCCACCATTGAAGAGCCGGTCACAGTCACGTTGGCTTCTTCCTCCTCTAACTTCCTTGGCGAAGTTCGAAGACGCTCTATATTCTGGTGGTGATGTTGGTAAAGCATGGCAATGGGCATCTCATACCAATTAGGGTATGCTTTCCTGAAATAGCGCTGATCCCCCATATCCAAGAAAGAAAAATAGAATGGCTCTAGTTCCGTCCTTCGCATTCTCGAGCTTTCTTTCGATTCTATAAATTCCTGGTGATGTTTGTTCCTGCCGAGTTCGTACTCGTTTAGATGCATTTGGGCCGTCTTGGTACAAGCTCATGAGTGTGCCAAATTCCAAGTTCTGCCACCAGGCCAAGTCTTTGAACTGCTTCGCTAGTTTCCGATTAGGCAGACCGCGCAAGAATTGACGCCGCAGATTATTTTTTCCTGGCAACAAGTCTTTCGTGCTGATACTCCGAACAGCGTGGAAGACAGCCGGATACCGTTCGTGCCGCTGGCGGTGTTGCCAGTCGACCGGTGGCAGGCGAGATCGGGTATCGCAATGGACCCCAGTGATAGCATATATAATCGAAACTTTGGCATGTGCCTCGATCCGCAATGTCTTCTCTTCTAACGACTGGCACCGCCGTGCAAGTGCTGCCAGCCCCAGAATGCCGCCTAAACCCTCTGCCGGCATGATGTCTGTCTGACTGTCATGCGGCTTCTCAGCAAGCGTTTCCAGCGCACGAGACACCCGCTGATTGTATGGACTACCAGTGCCGAGCGATCCCATGACTTCGCTAGAGGCGTCCTCAATTCCATCGAGCTCGATCTGGGCTCGTGTGACTATCTGGAGAGACTTAAACTTGCGTAAAATCATCCTGAGCGACTTCTTTACACCACCGGCGATACGTGTGTATGGTAGGCCGGAAAGATCGAACAATGAGTAGAACATCTCGAATATTGAACGGGCCATCTCTGTTGGTGAGTTGGTATAGATGAGTTCCACCAGAGCTTTGAAGTTCTCAAAGTTCTTGGCAAGCCCCTTGAGTAGCTGCCGGGCACTTCCTTGCTCCAAGGAAGAAAGACATTCAGAAAGGAGATCTTCGATCGTCTCAACGGATATGAAACGACCCTCACGGAGACAGGCCACGAAAGACATGCAGGCAGTGTCAACTTTGCCGAAATGAAGCCACCCCCCGAATGAGGGTGTCGAAAACATCGTTGCCGCGCTTGGCCCGCTCAACCCAAGCATGTTTACGGGATGCGCAGTTGGTCTCGGCCCATAAGAGGCCCTCCGAGTTGACGATGGCGTTCTTGCTCACAATTCGGAAATGCAAGCCATCCTCGGCCACCCCTCGCATGCGACGCACAACATTGCGGAACTGCTCGATATCGTTGGTAGCCACTGCATGATTCAGCAAGCATACAATCGTCTGTTGAGTTGCGGGCCATCTGGTATCGGCCAAGTAAGAATCGACCACGGGTTGCGCCAGATCTGGACGCTGGATGCGATTGAAGCCGGCAATCAGTACATTGTAATTGTGAATGTTGGGCGGCGGGCTTGACACCAACAAGTTGTGGCATATCTTTCCCACAACTTCTGTGACGTCGCCAGCTTTATTGAATGCACTTCGGAAGGAATCGCTCAGGAGCACGCGCTCCTCAGAAGCCCATTCCGGGTCGGAACGGGGATTTACGTAGCTTGGGTGGTAAGGGCCGGCCCTGATCTTTTATACTTCTTCTAGTATACTTCCCTGATTCTGGCCCTCGGTTGAGCGTGTGTTGTTGGAATTTTTGTTCTTGTTTTTCTGGCAATGCCAAAGCAATCGTGTGACCAAAGTCTCTATCGTATGGGTAGTTCTTCCCATATGTGCTTCGGAATTGGGTTCTTGGATTTCGAGGCCTGGGTCTTGTTCTTCCAGTAAGATTGCTGCTTCGACTGCAGCCCAGTCTACTTGGTGCTGACGCCATGAGCGCGCGGTGCTTCGATACGTGCTGGCGGCCAAGTTACCCAATTCGCTAAGGAGCGCCGTAGTACTCGTCGACAGCATACCGTTCCCCCATTGTGAAGTCCCAATTGGTGTCTCGGAGGAAGCTGGGTGGTCGCTTGAGGATTCGCGAGCAGGTGCTTCGTTCCGGTCCGGGGCCTCTTGAATAGCAAGATTGCTCAACGCAGCACGAGCCTTATCTAGTTTTTCGTCGAGGTCCTTCTGCCTGTTTCCCTTCCTGTGGGCGTCGAGCACGGCTGCGGTGCCTAGTATAGTCGTGTAGCATGCTGTAAAGATATCCGCGGCTGTCACTCTTCGCCGAGATGCAGCAGTCGTCGCTCTTCGGGTTATCATGGTAGCAGTGTGGAGGCAGCCCCTACAGCGACAGGATGACTGGGCTTGGGCTGCCCGGGACCAGAGAGCGTGCATGTTCAAGTCATGGTCGGCGGGCGACAGCAAGTCGGGGGTGTTGAAATCGTTGATAAGTCCCTCGATTTCGGTCTCGTCAATTGAAGCTGGTCGGGGGTAGCGAAGTCAGTGCACTCTCGACAGGGCCACTAAGGAACCCAAGTGGATACGGCAAGTAAGCACGAGGAGTATTTGAACACCTGAACAGCCAAATCAACAATTGATGCTTTGATGTTTGATCAATACCTGCCTAAGTAATACCGTCTACAGAAATCACTGTTTAAGGTAGATATTGAGAAAGTCAGCCCGATAGGCTGATCTGAGCTGGGCGCCAGGTTTGTGAGCTGTAGATTGGTTACACAGGTACATGAATGTTAAAATGGTTTCTACGGGGCTATTCCGTGGCTAATGCTTCATTGTACAATTCTCCAGCATCTTTACATCGCTCTCCGCATACCTCGATCTTAACGAACCAGAAGTATCATTCGCGATGTTTACTCTTGCATTGACAGCAGAGCTTACGGGGTAAGTCATCATTGATTTCTGTTGCATACAAAATAGGAATAGATACTTACAACCCGTAGCGTGACCAATCTTCGGCCCAAGGACACTGAGGACAGCCCATTCTGGTACACATTCACTGTCCAGTGCACATCATGCCGAGAGACGCATCCCAACAACGTGGGCGTAAGCCGATTTGTACGTTAGGCATCCTCCTTTGAGTAAGGTGAAGGCCGTTGGAACTAATACTCATCGTAATCTCAGGACAACAATGAGATGAGCGGCAGCAGAGGTGAGGCCAACTTCGTATGGAAGTGCAAAAACTGCAAGGTCCGTCTTACATACTCTTCAGCCAGCCTACTTATAGGCAAAACGCATTTCTAACCATGGTCTACAGCGAGAGTCGTCTGCTTCAATCAAGGCAGCACCCAAAGCATACGAACAGGGAGAGCCGGCCAAGCGACAGTCGATCCTCGAGTTTGATTGCCGTGGTCTCGAGTTCACCAAATTCCACCCCGAGGTGAGTTCATGCCTTTTATTAATATGCATCTCTTGAATTTGTTAGCGACGACTACTGACGCATGCCATGCATAGGGTCAATGGTTGGCAGACGGCCTTGATTCAGGCACGAAATTTGAGGAGGTGGAACTACAGGATGGAGAGTGGTTCGACTACGACGAGAAGGCTAACGACGAAGTCAGTATCAAGGATTTGACTTGGGAGATACGGAGATCTTGAATGGGCCATATCTCCAAATACAAGAGAGATAGGTATAGCTCACGATAATGAAGGGAAAAGGAGCATTGCATCATGAGAATCCCCCTCCCTTCTTTGCCTTAGAGTTATGCATCCATTCATCTATCCAGTAATGCCATTTATGATTTATATGGGGTATCCATTCCTTAGTCATCCTATTTTTAGCCCCACGCTCCCAAAGCTCGAAAAGTCCCTAAGAAGTGTCAAGCTCCATCCAAACCAGGCGCGCCAAAGTGAACACAAAACGACGAGATCTCCCATTTCTCGCCCAACAAACCGCCCAATATGAGTGTAAGTGTTGACACTTTCCGTACGAATACCTGTAGCGAGGGCTTCTAGCTAACCAGGCGCATAGTTCATGCCCATCAACCCGCGGCCGATGCTGCAAGACCTGTACGTTTCCTGTTACCGCCTCCATTCGTTTTTTCTTCTTCGCCCAGCACGCCGTTTCGCGGACCAAGACGCAGCAAGACGGGAGAGGCCAGAAGGGATTTTTTACACTCTACGTGAGCCGAGAACTAACCATGCATATGTCGTAGTGTCAACAAGGACATCGTCGTGCGACTCAAGTGGGGCGAGACCGAGTACAAGGGCCGTCTGGTCAGCATCGACAGCTACATGAACATTCAGCTCACCGGTGCGCAAGAGTTCATCGACCAAAAGTTCACCAGCGATCTCGGCCAGATCCTCATCCGGTGCAACAATGTGTTGTGGATCAAGGGCGCTGGCCAAGGGGAAGGCGGCTCCGATGTGAAGATGGAGGGTTGATAGCTGGGAAAGACGGACAAGGACACGCGGATCAATAACAAAAGTGCGAGGCTCGGACCCACGAGGGAGGATCCGGTTCTACGATCTACAGCGCATTGGATACGGCCACGATGCCCTACCCTTGATGGTCTGGATTACTGCTGGCAAGCTTAAACGCGTCAATGAAGGAAAGCAGAAGGACGGCCACATATCACATGACTGCTGTTGATGGAGAGTACCTCGAGAATTGGTGTTACGAGTTTCCACCATTATAATAACATGCCCTTGTGCGAGTGTTCAAGCAAGACTTGGTCCTTTCCAGAACATGACAGTCCATGTACTAGGAAGCAAGCATTGGCATTTTGGCTGGACGTACTCCTCACAAGAAGAAACGGAAATATGGTGATTGTGTGGTTTTATAGCATGTCTCATACCCAGGATCAAAATCAAGCTCATACCCAATTTTCATCCTCAAGATCCTCCTATCCTTACGTCCTAGGAAGTGGCAGCAGTACCGGGGAATCTCGTTGTCCCTTACATCAAGCAGGCGATCTTGCGGCTACTGCACATCTCGGAGCCTCCGACCTTGATCCGTTGCGTTGGGCCAACCCAGGCGAACGCTTCGACCATCCATTCGTACCATACCTGCTTGTCGTCTGTCTGTCGCCACATGCTGACCTCGAGCTCCGTGTCAGGGGGAAGTAGAGAGGTTGCTGCATATATATTAGTTTTCGGATGTACGTTGTAGAGAGCTTATGAAGCTTACCTTAAGTGGGAAGAAAATCGGGAACCACGAGATCATGTTCTTACTCTTCCGGTCAATGTTGTTCGGCAGCGTACTCAGCTCGACCGGCGTCTTGCCAGCCACCGTAGGCTCATAGAGCACCGACTCGAAGTAGCCAGCAAGGCCGTGGATCACGCCGCGGGACCGGCAAACGAACGTCAGATGGCAATGCCGTGAATTGTGGTCGTTGGCGCCGACACCGCCGGCCATGGATCCGCCGCCGCCTCCCACGACACCCCCGGACCGCCGCGCGTCGACCATAGCCATGGTAGACTCGAGAAGCGGGTGCACAAACTCCCATGCCTGCTGGAACCGCGCGTGGCCCGGCACCTTCTCCGCGACGAAGTCGAGCTGGAAGAGACGCACGACCCAGGGCGTCTCAAAGCCATGCGGGTCCATAGGCAGCCGCTGGCTGATGTCGGCATGGATCCGCGGCGTCGAGATGGGCGACATGTGCGCAGTGTATGACTTGGGGATCGAGATGCCGTGGGGCTTGGCAAGGACGTGCTGGATGCCATCCAGACACTCGGGCGAGAGCTCGTTGTCGCCGTACGAGCCCAGGAGCTCGGAGATCAGGATGTCGACTTTGCCGTAGACCGGGTTCTCGTCGGCAGTGCCCGACAGCAGAGGTCCCTTCCAGGCGCGCATATCCGTCTTGACGACCGTCACGCGCCCGCCCCACTCGCGCTGGTTTTGGCGCAGCAGGTAGACGTAGGCGTTCGGGTTCTTTTCGACGGCCCAGACCTGGACCGGCACGCCGGTCGTCTCGCTGGCCTTCAGAGCGCGGGTGACGAGGGGCCCACGACCGGATCCCGCAACTGCGATGACAACCGCCCCTGTGGACGAGGAGGTGGGCTTGATTTGTTGGGCCCATTCCGTTAGTGCCTCTGTAACAGCTGCCTCGTACTGGTTGTATTTGACCGGGTCACCTTCGAACACTTCGTATGTCACCGACTCGAGGTTATCGGATAGGGGCTGAAGGGGTGACTGCAACCAGTCCTGGAAGTTCGACAAAGTCGACCGTTCCAGCGCGGAGAGCGGCTCCTGCTGACTTTCGACATGGCGCAGGTAGGATGCGTAAGGGTTAACCGTGAAGTACTTTGGTGCTGTTCTTGTAGGTTGTTGCGAGGCTTCCGAAAGGGAAGGCCAAGCGGCCTCAGCTGGGGCTGCAGTGTCTTGCAGTGTTTCCGAGCCATCCTTGAGCTCCGGTCCAACATTGCAAAGCAGGAAATACGGCGCATGCTTCAACTTCATGTATGAACCAATCATATCCTGATGGTGTTTGCTCAAAGATGGGTTTCCACTCTTGTTGGGTTGGAAGGAGGAAGGCCCGAAGGTCAGATACTGCAGTGGTTCAGAGAACCATCTGGTCTGAACCTGCTTCTCTGGCAAAACCCGCGGCACTCGTACGGCTGTGTGTATGTTAGTAGCGCAACTTGACCACTGTAGGCGAAATAGAGTCCATCCGCGTCCTAGACAGAATGTGTTGTAGAGAACTCACCGACAGACAATCTAGAATCATATGTGCAAGCTGTTCGTATGACATGCCACGAGTCCCAAGTACTAAAGATGTCGATCTCCTCTGGTTCTTCACTTCCGGGCTGTTCTTTGTTAGGCAGCGCCGAGGACAGATTTTCGATGGTCTCCTCGAGGCCGGGTTCACGGTACATAGGTAGATGGATGATGAAGTTCAGGCGAGTCCCGATTACGAGAGCCTCCTGGATGGCGCGACCAAACTGGGCGACCCCTTGACCGCTTCCAGCCTTGAGGGCGTCATTCCGTGGGCCTGGGACGATGAGGCTTCGTATGCCACAGAAGTTGGCGTAGTTGACCTCGAGGTTGAGTACCTGTCTTGAGATATTTGAGATAATTGGGTTTGAGGAGCAAAGATCAATCCAGGGGCTTGAGTAGGCAACGAGACCGCTGGTGTATGTGTCAGGGAAGAGGGCCGTATCCTCTATAGTCAAAGGGGGCACGATGGGGTCAGGGTGGCAACTGGGAAGCTCCGACTTCTCCCATTCCCCAACACTGCTGGCAACCAGGTCCTTGATCCGCTGATGGAAGTGATGGTTTGTTACTGGCGTGGTAGTGAAACTAAAACCCGAGTTCAGAATTTGCCCATACTGCAAGTCAGTCGGAGGCTCGCTCCGGGCGGAGTCGTGTTGGCCAATGTAAAATACTGGGTGAACATCGTCGTATCCCTCACTCGTTTGGTCCATATATTCTTGAGCCATTGTGAGTCGGGTTGCGCAAGAGGCTGCGGGAAATGCTTGATTGGTCGCAAAGTATTTTTTGGTGGTCAAAATATGTGTAGGGTTAGGGAGAGAGGAGAGATTCAAAACCTAAAGAGATTACAAGTCCATGGTATCTAGAGAGGTATAACAAGGATCAGCCAGCTAGATGCCTTATCACTTCTTCCTGTCACTCGAGTAGTCCGAAGGTGAGGTTAAGGATGTGCCAAAGTTCAGGAAGGTAGTGAAAATTCCATTTGATGGACGGTAGGTAGCGGTTGTTGGTGGAGATCCACCTTGTCTTTGGAGAAATATTCAGCTTCTTACCTATAAGCCGCTCATAGGCAAAATAAAGTCGACAAACGCTGGTCGCCATCCTTTTTTCTTCTTCAGCAACTTACGTACGTTGTGTAACTGTCAGGTATGCATTCATACTTAACCAAGTAGGCGTCTTAAATATAACAGCTTTAGGTTATACTTAGACTGCATATCAAGACATCGGTAACAAATTAACGTTTACTATCATGTCCTCATGGCAACACAGGTAACTGCTGGAATTGAAATCAGGTGTACCTCTTATGGAAGATAGGTTTGCCATGTTCCAAATGTCCAGCTGGAAGGCATGCTCGCCCCCTTGCGATTTGTACACAAGCCTTGTTCATGGTTCAATTCATATATGTGTTCAATGAATACAGTGATTGATATCTTGTTCATGATTTGGACGGAAAAAAGTCTTAAAACCCAGTCAGAGGCCAATCACTATCAAAGGATGACCCCACGGACCCCACCTAAAGTCGGCTTTGAGCGCGGGGCAAGCAGCTATCTTTGGAGTTTGCATTTCCTGGATACCTAAGCTATCCGGCCTACCGAAACATAACCCGCACAAGCACCCAGATCGAAGTCGGCGCATAACGAAACCGTCATAATGAATCGGCGTATGGTATGCTGCCATCTATCTCGGCTTACTGTACATACTTACTGACCGCCTCGCGCCCTTGCAGTTGTCTAAGGAGGAAGAGGTCGCAGCTGGCGACGAGGTCGAGGTGCGCCGCGAAGACCAGGATAAGATCAACAAGTTCAGCCGGCTCCACCAGAAAGAGCTCAACATCGAGGAGGAGCTCAAGGTCAAGAATGTGCGTTCCTCCTTTTGACCATTGCTTCTGTGTCCCATCGTCCACATGCTGATGCGAAAGGTGCTTGCAGAAGGAGAAGGAAGAACTCGACGACATCACAACCGAACTGGAATTGGCCAACGATGACGAACTCGTACCGTAAGAAGCGCCTCCCACAGTCACGTTGCACATTTACGATTCACGGGCATATATTCGAAAAGCGCCATAGCTAACCACACGACATGACCAAAGATACAAGATCGGCGATGCGTTCTTCAACGTTCCCCTAGAACAGGCGCAGGAGATGCTTGCTACATCCAGCTCCAAGATCGAAGAAGACGTGTCAGCTTTGGAGGACAAGATGGGCACGATCCGAGACGAAATGACACAGCTCAAGGTTGAGCTTTACGCAAGGTTTGGCCGCAGCATCAACCTTGAGACTTGAGCGAGTCTCTGCCGGCGGTAGATAGATGCATCAAACGGCTGGGAATAGATAAAACATGCCAAACTAGAGGGGAAAAGGAAAACCTGCAACTAGCTGTATTGATCAAGTGTTGATTGCTTCGGATTCGCAGCCAAAGGCACAGGACAGGGGTGGTAGGCAGCCGGGAGGACCAGGCTGCAAAGATATGCCTACCTACATATGACAGAGGCCAAGATCCGGGTCGAGCTGAGATGGGTTGATGCCAACGCAATATGAGGCCTCACAAAAAGTAAGCATTGCGACTGCTGGACGAATGAAACAGCGCCATAAAGATACGAAATACGGGCTGCATCGCGGATGTGTGGGTGTTAATGGGCGTGTTAATTTGACAACAAGGGAGAAGGGGGAGACGCGATGGATCCTGAACCCTGTATGCAATCCAAGGTCAGCTAGTTTGAAAC
Organism: Apiospora phragmitis; assembly: GCF_038363925.1. Taxonomy (NCBI): domain Eukaryota; kingdom Fungi; phylum Ascomycota; class Sordariomycetes; order Amphisphaeriales; family Apiosporaceae; genus Apiospora; species Apiospora phragmitis. The sequence goes on along the minus strand of NW_027117400.1, from coordinate 2,215,476 downwards.
TGTTGCTCAGGAACGCCCGGTATGACATCATTCCAGCGACGGAGGTTTGAACTCTGCCCTGGCTAAGGAGCTGGGACTCTGGGAGCCATCTGAAATCCGACAAACCAATGAAATACCCTACATCTCTCGTCTCTTCTCACCTGCTGGGTTCACATTGTGCATACCTACATATATATGAAGGTAGCGCAGTTGCTCTAGCTACTCCTTTTTGTAATTTCCCGTTGTGTTTCTCAGCCCTCGAAACCCGACCGGTGACGCGGCGACTTCACCAACATTATTTCGCGGCTGTTTGATTGCCATTTTTTCGCAAGTGTGCAGACTGCAACCAACGTTGGGTCTGCAGCAATCAACAGTCCAGATCCCACCCAGTCGAAGGACGCCACAGCATGTCTTTCGCTCGTACGTTGGTGCCTCTGTCGGTCTGGGCCGCCGTGGCTCTGGCCGCACCAGCACCCGAACCAGAAGCGCTGCCACATCCGATGGTTACCGCTGCACCCGTTGTGCCGCGAGACTTTGAGCCCGGCACATATGTGAAGAGCTTGGTCAGCGGTTTGGGGAGCGACGTTAGCAGTTATGTCGCCTCTGGCATCCCACAGTACTTCCAAGATTTCCCGACTGGCGTAAGTAGAATACCGCCCCGCCTATACTTCATCTGGTTCGAGGCCATGCTAATATTGTGAGGTTCTAGGACAAGGTAAAGAAGTCCCTCGGAATCGATGACAAGGACTTGGAGGCGACGCCGACACAAGTCCTCAACGTTCCGTAGGAATTTTCCCATCTGGTCGAGAAGCCTAGATTTTAAAGCAGCACGCTAACTGCTGGCAGCGCTTACGCCAATTGGACGGACGAAGGCTGGAACGTTCGGGTTCACGGAAACGTCTATAAGCTGCCGAATGCCACGCAGGAGAAGATCGATGATCTTGCCAATGTCTTCTTGATTGGAACCGACATCGAAGACCTGCCCCCGAACCAGCAAGACCAGGCCAGGAATGTGACCAGATCCATCTATGTCGTGCAGCAGCCGCACCAGAACGTCACTGTCCATTTCGAGAACGATGTCTCCGTTGAACCCGATGCCAGTGGCGGCGTGATCAATGCCAAGGGTGGTGCCCAGGTCATAAAACTGCCATATGAGACCACAGTTGAGGGCGACTTTGACACCTTCGTCAAGCTAAAGAACACCACCGGACCAAATGGCGGCCACATGATGGCGGGAAATGAGACGAAATCAATCCAGTCCCTCAACATGTATGTCAACGGCACGATGTCTGGTAACGCGACGGCGTACCTGGTGCCTCCCACAGGTTTCACCATCATTTCTGATATCGATGATATCCTGCGCGTTACCAAGATCTATCAGCCAAAGGAGGGACTGCTGAACTCCTTCGCTCGCCCTTTTACTCCCTGGATGAACATGCCCGAAATCTACGCCAACTGGTCTGCGAGCATTCCGGATTTTCACTTCCACTACCTCACGACTACTCCTGAGCAAGTGACAAGGAATTACATGGAGTAAGTGTATCCTGTCGGCCTTCAGTGGCAGCATGGGCGAACTAACTTGCCGTGCAGATTCATTTACAAGACGTATCCCCTCGGATCATTCGATACGCGACCTCTTAACTTTTCGGATGTCTCGGCCACACTTCAAATCCGCCGTTTTCTGTTGGACAAGATCTTCCAGACGTTCCCGCAGCGAAAGTTCATCCTGATGGGTGACACCACCAACTCAGACGTCATGAAGGCCTACCCTGCTCTGGTCAAGGATTATCCCGGCCAGGTCCAGTGCATCTTCCTTCGCAACACGACCGCCACGGACGACGGGGACCTGTTCCCCTATGATACCTCAGGATTCGAGGGGATCGACCAGAAGCAGTACATGTTCTTCAACATCGTCGACGACTTGAAGAACCTGGACATCGTCGGCGGCAACTGCTACAACCCTAACGTCAAGCAGAACGTCACTTTCGGTTTCCAGGGCCGTGGCTTTGGCAACGCAGCCCCCAAACAGAGCTCCGTAACATCATCCGCCTTCGGTCTCTTCGTGCTGGCCTTGGCTCTCAACATGCTTATGTAAGGGAACTCGGCTGGGCCATAGCCCGAGAGTTGAATGAATCGTTATTGTTGGCGATGCCACGGGCGGTAGAGGGACAAAATTAGTATAAGAGTGTCTTGGAAACTACTTACGAGGTACGACTAGGTTTGCATATAACAGGCAGTATACTGAAATGGGCGTTTGGGATGAGCACTCGGGATCGCGTGTATCGGCATTTTCATGGTTACATAGCGCTTAGGTAGCTCTTATCGCCGTACATTGGGTTTGCATTCGCGCAAGTCTCTACTAATGAATATATTATGATGATAAATCGCCACGGCAGAGTATGCGGACAAGCTGGGTCCATGATCCCACAGACGAGTTTTCGTTTGTAATATTGACAATTGCCGCTGTTAAAAGGAGGGGGTCTTTATGTCCCATCAAATCCAGGAGAAGAGTGATTCTTTTCCTGGTGTAACCAACCGACCGGAGCCTGCCGCCCCTTTCAGACAGCGCTGTATACTGTCTAGCAGGAGAAACTTAGCTACTGGGCTATGGCACCCCCTGAAGACAGCATATTGGCCTGAATGTGGACGGACTAGCTGCCTCTTGCCGTAATACGGGTGTGCGTGTTGACGCTGGTTATGTGAAGCATGTTATTGTGTATACCTACTTGGAACCACTATAGAAAAGGTAGTCTCGTGACTAACTTCTCGCCCAAGCCAGATAGTGAGGTTGCGTTTGTGGTCTCGAGGATGGTCAGGGCGGAATCAGCAAGGCCCTTCTTAGAGTAGGTAGACAGCCCCTATCATTGGACTTTAAGTACTTGTTCTTGTGGTTCATAGGCATGATCGCAAAATTTTCGAGTCGGTGACATCGTGACATTGTATAGGCCGTCTCCTTTAGTAAGGATGTATGCAGTCTGCTCAACCTACGGCAAACGGTCAACTCATCTTATTACATTTCCGTATAGAATCGAGAACCTTTGAAAATAATGTGGAAAAGGGGTAATGCCCTGGCCTTGGCCCAGCATCTGGAGAGCCTGTGCCAGTTAAGTTGTTGAGAGAGAAAAAGCAAGCAACAGTGGTGATATTTCCGCACCGTACGGACCGAGGTGGCCACAACTTTCGGAGGTTGAAAGGCAACGTAAACTAGACATGCTGACGAACTCTATGAGTGCCATAAGAGAAACCCGCGCCTGTCTTTACTGAGATCAATGGTCCCTCGATTATGACAGCTGGTGCGAGTTCTAGTAGTTACCTGGTGAGCTCCAAACACGTTTTATCTATTTGGTTGGTCTTACATGTAAAAGGACTCGACGAAGAGACTTCTTTTGACGACATCCCTCTGCCGGCCCTCTGCGAAAAGATAATTAACAGCTTTAGTGATTACATCAGCACCATACTGGAACAACAGCATGACACCGTTCTCAAAGCTACGGTCTATAGCCATATGAAGTGGCGTCCACCCTGCGTCATCATAGGCATGGGAGTACGTACTGTAAGCTTCCTTGTTTCAGGCATACTGCTCGGAGACAATCTGGGGCACGCCCCCGTGCTAGTGAGGAATGGCTCAGTGCAGACCCGAGCGCCGCTCGCGGTCCACGCTGTCTAACTGCGCCCCGTTGGCGAGGAAGATAGATACCACCTCAGCGTGGGCAAGATAGTATGGGCCGTCCCAGCCTTCTTAGGAGTCGGCTGTGGCCTGACGAGGGCAGCATACCGTTGCTGGTAGTCGGCACAGTACCTACTAGTAAGCGAGCTCGCACTGCTACTGAACTGGTTGAAAAAGAGACTCTCGTCGATGACAAATGGCGTTGCTGTGCTCCGGTTATTGTCACTGCTGTTCGAGGTCTGGAAGTAGGGAAGGGTGCTCCCATCTCCTACTGCACCAGAATCCCGCAAGCTAGCGCTAAGCGTTGTCTTGGCTGGACCCAGCGTTGATGGTCGTGTCATCTGCGCCTAGCGTCCACGGCGGCAATGGCTGCGAAAAGGGAACCGGGCTCGGGAGCGAGGCCCGAGGCGCCTTGTGTTGAAACCGCGTGCCGTATCACGTTTCGTTTTTGGTTGCAACGCCATAGGTACAGATAAGCAAGCTGTAACCTAAGCAGTGGGTAGAAGATGTCGATCGACTAGGGAGCAAGGTGGTAGGTTAACACGGATCTTCCCGCGGAGCGGCACGGTTCTGGAAGCGACGGCCGTCGGGCGAGCCGGTGGGTATCTGGAACTCCACATTCGACGCCATGTCTGTGGAAACACTGCAGGCTTGGACAACGGTTGGATCAATGGTACTCGGAGCCGAGGAACAAACTAGGTACTCTCGGGAGGGACGTCTGGTTCTGGTCTGGATCTCGAGAGTTATTTTAGCCTCCGCAGAAAGGAGCCGATGGAGGCTTGGGTATGTATTCTCCCCCTTGTCATCCATCATCTGCCAAGGGCTTGCGGGGTCTCAAGCTGCAGACGGAAACGCAATGGGCACGATAAGACATAAGCTGGCCCCAGAATGATGGCCCTCGGCCGTCCCTCCCGCCGGGTTTGGCGACCAGCGACTGTCAACTGGTGGGGGGGCTCTGGCCTCCAGGACTGCGGGGGTCTGGTCCCATCTTGGATGCAGTGATCTCTTTGTTCGGTAGTAACTTTTTTTTTTCGCGGTGGTAGAGTAGTGGGCGGAGTTTTCTCCAGCCGTGGCATGTAGCAGGGCTCTGTACCTCTAGGTGAGATAGTCGGGGGGTTGGAGCCTCTGCCGCACAAGCCAGCAGGTAGTCGACCCTGCCAACGAGGGGGTTTCGACGCATTCTGGATGTGGCCGACGATCACATTGTGTAAGTATGCAGCGTTTACCTTTTATGAAATTATGATGATCTACCAGCGGCAAATATATTCTTCCCGCCTCAGTCCACACAAATCAACCATACATACATTACGGAGTAGTGGTCGATTGTTTCCCTCAGACGACAGGTCGTTTTGGGCCCCCCCCCCAAATCGTCAACGAATCAGGGCGTACGCCATGTAGTGGGGGTTTTTGGTTCTGGACTGGGACTGCAGCTGTCAAAAATAAGGGAGTCCCCTCTTCTGACCAAGGGCGGCTCGACAGCCGCTGAACCTTCCTTGTTCGATGCTAAATGCAGTGCTATGTACAGTATGCTGACAACGTCGTACTGGTGACGCGGTGGCAGGCAGTCTGCGATGATGTCGAATCGCGATTACATGAAGTGAGCAGGGGCATGTTATCAGTCATCATGTGATCGCCGTTCGCTTGGCGCCGTCCTCCACAAACGTACATCATCTACAACCGTTCCCGCAGGTACTTATGGTGATATGATGTCCAGGTTGGATTTATGCTTCACCCCTGTCCTTGCTTTGGTATGGTGGACACTAGTACGTGATGTTTATGGTATCCCTGCTAGACTGAATAGTAGTAGTAATTACTGTAGTAGCCAATGCTGGCCGGCAAATGAACGACAGGCTCAGAGCCTCCAGACCTGTTTGCGTTCCGACAGTCTGGCTCCCTATTGATCCTTCTTCCAATTAGAATGTGACCGACCGTTCGTACAATCTTAAACGAACGCCTTGCAGCAACATTGGGGCAAAGAGAAAACCAGTGACACATCACAAACGACGACAAACATGATATGCCCACGACACATAGCCCACCCGCCCACTTTGCTTCCCACATAGACTTCAGATCCCTCTGGATACCATGGTGGCGTCTGGAACGGCAGTAGTCGTCGTGACTTGCGCTCCTTGGGGTTGTTGGTTAGGGTCGCCTTTGTACCGCAAGGTCCATTCGTTGCCAGTCTCGCCTCCGGCGACGACTTCCATCAAGGTGTAGTAGAGCATGCCATGCTCAGCCCGTGGTACGGAAATCTCCCTCGAGAGTTGCCACGGTGCTGCTCGCGTGGCGTCTTCTGTGTCTCGTCCTTTCAGCTACCATATTTTGTGGGCAAGATAACCTAGGAATCAAGGTAGCAACGCAGGAAGCCATACAAGACATTTGTTACATGTTATACCATTCATATAGGCCATTTCTGGGCAGTTATCTGAGTAAAAGTACCTGCAGTGGTACTTGTATAATCCGCCTCCTCCTGGGTTACTCATGGTGGCGGTTTTGGGAAGCGGCAAACAGTTGAGGTTGTTAGAGCACTGGTTGTACTGCTGTTATGACAGTAGCAAGTGATAAAGGAACAGAAGGGTATATCAAGTCCTGTCCGATGACAGTAGCATGCCCAGCACCGTGTGACGGGACGGGAGAAGATATTAGGTGTCGCCGTGAGCCAGAAAAGAGGTGGAGTGAAAGGTCATGGTGATCTACTCAGGGGCTCCGGCGGCGGTAGAGTATCACCCCGTCTTATATAGTTGCCGAGTCTACAAAGTCGAGGGGTCCATGAGCGAGTATTGGCCGGTGGGGATGCATCATTCCGATACCACGCTTTCCAACTCTGTGCATGAAATCGTGATTTAGACCCATACCCAGGGTCGGCAAACAGCACTCTTGCTGCTTGGCCAAGGATGGTGGTGATGAGCAATCAGTTCCTTGGTTGCGACCACCAGAGAAACAGCAAGACAATGTTTTCGGGGATCATACCAGTATGGCCAATGAGGATGGAAATGCGGGAGCCATCATGCTTGTTATTGCAATAAGATATGCGCGCAAGGTGGTGGTGGCCTGGGCGAATCCTGTATATTAGTTGCAACCTGACGTACGTGTCAAACTGAAGTATCACGGCAGGCCTCGGAAACGAAACGAAGCGAACCATGACTGTCCCAAATGACGGCAGTGTTCCTGTTGGGAAACCCCGATGGTGACGAGAACGATGGTCGGCTTCGCTTCGCCCTGCATCATCGTGCAGCGCATTCTTGTAACATGAGGCTAATAACGATAGGCGTTGCTTGTCAGGAGGGGATGGTTGGTACATTACGCAGGTAGGTACATAGCACCATCAAATTCTCCGATAGACAAGGGGGGGGGGGGGGCAGCGGGCAGCTACGAAGGACCCCGGACGCATCTGCAGCTTCTTTTCCACACACTTGCAACTGTCGTGTCGATGCACGTTTTTGAGAGCCCGAACCAAACTTTGCGACCAAACCCCTTCTTCCCTCTCGCACCCCTTGCTGCCGATCACTGCATATATGCACTCATGGCCTCTCGTGTCTCGCACCATTTTCATACCCGCCGCACTGGGACCTTGTCTCCTCCAAATAAGGCACTTTTTCGGTGTAGATCACAGTTCCAACTTGAATGCTTCCTGACGCCCGCACATCATGTGAGGTACATGCAGGCTGCTTTTGGAACTCGCGGGTACATGAATATGCAGGCTCAGCTCGTTTTCGTCATGATTTCAAGGAGTGGAAGAGTACCTCTACGGCCATCAAAAGAGACGTTGGTACATACACGGCTTTTACTGGTCCCGCGTATTTCGGAGCTCGGCAAGAAATGAGCACCCCAAACACCGTTTGGGGACGCAATACCAATGGCATGGTTCCCCAATAAGCTCAAGATATGCAAGTCGCCCAAGATGGCACTCCGGACCCATGTCGCCATGATAACCCTTCAACTCTACGATTGGATGATGGGACCGCTAAAAAGAAAGAAGATCGCTTCGAAAGCTGCCCGCTCCCTCCGCCCCGCCCTCCTCTATCAGGAAATGTTCGTTGCGAGGGAAGCCAGTGAGATGACTGCTTCCTGGTAAGTGACTACAAGTACCTCTACGGAACTTTGTGAGTTACGGGACTGGTTATGGTCATAGAAGCCTCGATCTATGTACTGTTCCTCCTACGTCTATCATGAGGATTGTTGATGACAATCTTTGAGGTTAAGTGAGATTTCCTGTTAGATCCTCGAAGAACCTTCATTGGGCCGCGTAGTAAGTGCTCGTTCAGCTGGGATACCGAGACAAACGGATTTCTGAACTGATCAGGCCCCCCTTACTTTGACCGGTGTCCAAGGAATGTCCTCTACGACAACATGCACTTTGGGGTCTATCGAAGATCCGAACCTGTGACATAATGGTCCGGCCTCATTCCATGAGCACTTGGCGCTCTTATTCCGCAGTCACTACTGTTGCGATGAGGTTTCTGTATTCCCGTGCAGAGAAATGAAGGGCAAGAGAAAGGCCAGCGATCAAATCCTCATAGTCTCGGCCTCACTCACAGATGCCGCATAAGCCTAGACACCGGTCGACCGTAGGTGACTTCCCGAGTGTTCATTACATCGTTCGCATTGGTTGACACTTGTGTAGCTCGCGGTCAACTGCAGTCTTGACTGCTGTCCGAAGGTTGACCACACTAATCTAACTGCGGAGGGAGTTGGCTTGTTTGCCTATCTCATCGGTCCGCGTTCGAAACAACAAGGTCCATCCCAGTCTGAATACCCCGGGCGCTTGACGATTGGCAACTCATTCCTAGGGCGCGACAGCGGACACCCAGCAGGGGTAATCCTTCCCCTACATACCGGCCGCTTGCACAAATACTTTCACACCATGCCCACAGTAACCGACATCATATCGGGTTGGATATATGCTCCCCGGCTACGTTGCTTACCGTGCTGCCTAGGTACGCAAAGTCCGAATATTAGACGAGCCTCAGGCGACACGTCACCGCTATCAATGAGGGAGCGAAACAGGGGGGGTCTTTGCATATACAAACGTGACACGGCATATTCATCTCAGGAGTGCTGGTCACCTCAGTACGTTCTAGGCTGAGAAGGCTGGGCAAGGTCCCTCGAGCAAGCCACGCCAACTCATATGTCATCCGTAGCACCGCCTAAAAGCAGGCTCAGTTCCGAGTGGATACCGTGGTGAGATCGTCAAGGGCATCGTGATTGTACGCTCACATTACCTAGCCACCAAGCTGCCTCTGAAGCCAGCGAATGGTTTCCCTCCTCCCAAGTTGCGTGATCATGTTATAACGGCCGCCTCTGGGGTATCGTTCCGGCGTACACGCCTCACTGTCAGCCCCCCTCATGCAGCAGCTTGATTAACCGTCCAAAGTCAAAATCAGGGTGGGTTTCCAATAGCACATAGGTATTAGGGAGAAAAACTCTTACACATGGTGTCGAGGTTTCAACAGGTCGCCGTTAGGTTTACCCGTCTTTGCAGCCAATAGGATGGTTCCCAGTTCTCATACTTGGCCATATGTAAGGACTCGTCGGCCATGCCTTCCTTCTCGGACTCGCCTCGAGAACTTCAGGGGAGATACAATTGCATTTCGCCGCCAAATGAAATCATATTGTATATATGTACGGGTGAGAATACGATATATCCATGCACGTATTGCATATACCCATACCTTTCTCGGTTCCGTGAAGCTAGAATTGCATATGTAGCAAAAGAAGAGCATCCAAGCAGGAGCGCATACAGAGGAGAACGGCTAGACTCCGGTAATGGATCACATCAGGGTTCCCAAGCCCCTCAGGGGGTACCTAATGAAAGACCATGGATAAGCACACCGGTATATTCTGTTCGTCTTCCTCGTAGACCAAGACGGGCATGATATGACACACACCCCCATGAAGCAAGCAACCAGCTGCTGTGCTACCCTGCCTAGTGGCACCCGCCCGCCAACCGCTTTTTCTGTCCGACCTCCTGCGTACATACTTCTGCCGGCCGGTGGCATTCCGCTGCATCTCTTTTTTGAGCCGCATACTTCATGATGCGATCGGCCGTAGTCGACCAGTGCCCAGCCCGTTCGGTGTCTCCCGTTGGGCAACACAACCGGCTGCTTCTCCTACTGGGAGACCCCCAGCATAGATGATGAATGCAGTCTTAAGACGTCTGTTAAGAACCTTTCCCTCTTATCATATGAGCCATACTTTCTTCACTCGACTTTTTTTCCCGCTCTGATGGTCACCTGAACTGCCGTATCACATGGCCTCCTCATCCTGCAGCCGTGTGCTACAACGTCATCCTGCGGTGACGATCTATGCTGTCGTATGCATTATTCATCTGCGGTGGAATTTGGTGTTTACTAACCTTGGGCACGCTGCCGCTACTCTCCCAAATTCACATACGATGAAATATAGAACATGGATGAGTTTGGACATCAACCCCCGTACCAGGAAGATGGAGTGCATCCGACAGCATCTCGATGACTTTAGGCCGGAAACACTATTGCCATACAGAGCACGGGGGGTAAGACGCCGATGGAACGTTGGTACTTCGATTGAACAACCAGTGACACAATACTATAAACAGTTCGTACATCTATCTAGTACTACAGCAGTACAAGGAGTCCATATTGACTCGGCTAACAAGACAAACTCGATACGATACAACACAACGCAAATTAACCCTTGAACTCGGTAAGCCCCTCGTCCTCCTCCAAAAGCGCACCGAATGAAAACGGAGTAAACATGTGGCCGGCGAACTCGGCATATTTAGACTGGGCCTCGACCCATTGTAGACGAAGCGAGTGCAACATGGCCGAGCAGCCCTCCATGGCAATAAGAATGGCGCAGGTAAGGAAGAACCAGCCGCCGAAGCCGATCACGATGGCGATGACGCCGATGACACCGGTCATGGAAAGAGTCGGGCCGAGAGTCATGGTCCAGAGCACGCTACTGAGCTGTTGATGCGCCAGCGAAAGAGCCCAGAGACGGAGATAGGAAGCCGTGTGCGAAACGCAGTTCAGGCAGAATTCTGTTGTAATATGTTAGCTGTGAATGTTTTCTTGGGCCTCACGAAATAGGGGAACAACATACCGATAGTGTGGATAACTTGGTGAATCATAACCTCACTGAATTCGAACTCTCCGTGGCCTTCCTCATCGTCACCGTGGTCCTGGGCGATCATAGCAACACCTTCACCATCTTCGCTGTCCATGCTCGGGCGGCCGTTTCCGGTGATATGGCCGTCACCGTCCTCATCATCCAGAGCCGACACTCTCGATTGTTCGCCGATACCGCGATAGCCCTTGGCGCGCGCACGATTGTGTTCATATCGGAGATAGAATGGCTTCAGGAAAAGAAGGATGGGCACCTGGAGGAATGCCAATCCAAGCAAGAACTTCTGGACACCAGCCTGCCAAGCCTGAGAGTAAAGCGGCATGTCAATGTATCCCGGGTTCAAGAACATGTAAATGAGCATGTTCAGCAGACCCGGAGGCCGCTCGCCGGCGGCATACCAGTCGACGGACCACTTGTAGATAATGCATCCGACAAGGTAGCCGAAGATGGCCTGGAAGAAGATCATGCCGGGAACGAAGTTGCCCCAGATATCTATCGGCTTCTTGAAATGGCGTGCGTTAAACAGCGAGAGAACGAGAGAGTAGGTCATGTGTGCCCACCCAAGAATGATACTCATTTTCATCTTGTAGCTGTTGCTGAAGAGAAGGTCGTTCTCAGCTCCATGCCATTTCCAGTCGAGGCCGAATGGGTAACGGTAATTGCCCCTGAGCTCGGCGGTCAAGACCTTTCCTTGCTCCCAACCTTCTGGCACCTTCCACTTCCAGGCACTGTCGAAGAAGGTGAAGCTCTGGGAGAAGACATCATTATAGATGAGACCGGTGTAGAGCGAGAAGATGGCCATGACAAGAGCGATGTATCGACCATAATAAATCATGGCGAAGAGTTCGAAGGTGACCTTCTTGAGAGGGCGCTCCCAGTAGATCATGGCCAGGGATGCACACAGCATGATAACAGCATGTCCAAAGTCGCCAAACATGACGGCGAAGAGGAAAGGGAATGTAACGATGGCCGGCAGGGCAGGGTTGACCTCTTGGTACGAAGCCGTGCCATAGGCATTGATGATGGTCTGGAAGGCCTCAGTAAACTTGTTTGTCTTAAGATACGTTGGAGGCGTCTTGTTTGTTCGAATCTCGTTGATAATAGACGGGACCGAGAGACCAGCACGGTTGGTGACGTCCTGAAGGGTGGACCGGATCAGAGGTAGATCGTTGCTAGGACACCATCCTTCAGCAATCAAGGTACGACGCTGGCGGTCGAAGGAGAACAAGTTGAGCGTCTGGTACGCAGCCTTCTCCTTGGTCACAAGAATCATCCACGCAGACAGAGACTGTGCGATCTGAGTCAGCTCAGCCTCCAGAGTCTGCTGAGTGTTCTTCAGCACGTTCTGCACATCATTTAGGCGAGCGTTGACCTCGTGGATCTGATCCCGGCGCAAATCGCTATTCTCATCAACGTTGTAGATCTCGGCTCCCATCGACTCGGAGATCTTTCGAATCTTGGCCAGGATCTCTTTGCCGTGGGCGAAGATGACGAAAACATTCTTGTTGATGGCCTCGTTGGTGGTGGGATCAACAAGGGGCTCCGGGATCTCTGACTGGTTCATGTAGAGATTACCACGAAGCGTTCGCCAAAGGATACGCTCAAACGCGGCGATGCGATCACGGGAAATGACACCGGCAACAAAGCCGATGTTCATGCCCGAGAAAGAGCGCTCAACATCGGGGGCCTGGTTGTGCTGCTCCACGTCCTGCAGAAGAGGAGCGTCGTCGTCCTCGGTCGATGCTCTGATCTCCTCGACGTTGCCATGCGCTCTATCGAAGAAACCGCCAGCCTCGCGTAGTACCCAGCGCCATTCGGTCAACTCGACTTCGCGTTTCTTCAGGGTCTCGTAGCTTTCGTTCAGCTGATGGACACGCGACTCCAGGCTTTGGCTGCGTTCAGCCAACTCGTCGATTTCGTTAGTGCTGGGCGCAGCAAGGGTCTCGACGTCTAGGTCGAGCTTGCGGACGGGGATGGCGGATTTGTCCATCTGGTGATGGAAGTAGCCTGGTGTTTGTTTTGATTAGCTTACCGTCTCCTTGCGTACCGCGGCCATCAAATACTTACGCAGCTGACGTTCGACATTGTCGAGACGACGAATCTCCTGCGTATAGGTGCGTTGGAAGGCGGTAACCTCGCCGTTGAGCTGTGGTGGATGTTAGTCGCGATGCAAGCAGTGGCTGGACGGTGATGACGACGTACATCTCGAAATTGGACCAGCCCAAGCTCTCCCAAGGCGTTTACAACCTCTCTGCCGATTTCATTGGATATGTACAGCTGCACCATGCTCATGTCCGCCGAGCGGAACATGGACGTCTGTGATGGCGCCATGGTTGTAGCTCTGAGCTGTACGCGCGGTTTAACAAGATGGATGTGAAGTCTATCTGATTCAAGGTAAAGCTCGGAACGACCAATGCAGCAACAGGATTACGTCGGCCTTTCCCCGGAAGTGGCTGGGGCCGGATCCATGGGATTGTGGCGCGTGGCGCAGCAACTGTGACGCAGGAATCTTAGAAGCTCCATGGTTCCTGCACTCCGGACTACATTGCATAAGTGCCTAAACGATGACAGACAGCGGGGGCATAATTGGTTTCAATAAGGCAATTTGGAGATGGGCTAACTGGCTGTCGACGGAATAGCTAACGACGGAATATGATAACGACGTTCCTAAGCCGAATAAGAGCAGCGAAGCAAGTTGCTACTTATTGATACATACCTATAGAGTCAATCCACATCCTTATTCATCTCCTTGATGCTATCCTCGTACTCTTTCGCCTTCCTGGTGCGAACCGTTCTCTCCCACCTTCTGGATGCATACCAACAGTTGATGAACGCATTTACCCGTGTATTTGTTCGGCTCAGTCTCGCCCAAGGGAAGGAGGGTATCCAGCGAAGTAGAACGTGAAGAGCATATCAAAGGCCGAGGTCAACACTACCATCCTTATAGGTTAAAAAGGAGGTTGAGCACATCGTCCAGGTTAAAGTAGATGGAACACTCACCACTTACTCAGAGAAATAAGGCTTATATGGACTCTTTGTATCTATTCTAGATATGTAAAGTTGATGGCCTGCTTCGGCCTAAAGATGTGGCTATAATACAAGTCGAGTCCCCCCATGCTGCCCCCCCCACTCCCTCTATAGCACATAGACTGAGCTAATGTCATTATTTCCTTTAGCCTGCTGTTGGGTCTCTCCTAAGGATAGATCGTGACAGGGCTGCTTCTTCCCGGCGACTTGGCATCCCCACGCTTCCCTCCAACATCCAATGCTTTATCCCGTTCCATGGCCAGCGACTCTTCTAGCTTCGCTCCGAAATCATGCGTACTCTTCCGCAAGACCGGTTCCGCCTTGTTCCGGCCGCTCCACGTCCCATAATTCGCCTGGTCGGGCTTTCTGTGCTCGACAGTAAGCTTCGGTCTCTTCACGTCAGCCGAGTCATCGCTACTGGAAGACCCTTCATCGTCGAGCATGTGCTTAGGGACACAATCCTCATATGACAAGTGAGATTTTGGTGTTTCGTAATGAGTAGTCACCTCCGAAACTACGCGAGGGGTAGTAGTATGCATTCCTGCTGGTGTGGCCAGTTTCGGTGGTGGCAGTATTGTAGAATGATGACTGTTTGCTTCGGGGGATTCAGCTCGATCGCCATGTCGAAACCTGTGGACTTCATCCGCGAAACGCTGGTCCAGATGTATCCTTGGGCTGCGGTTCGGGCTAAGGCGGGGCGTTGGGTGAGTCTCAGAGGGACGTTTGATGTGGTCGATCTGCCGCTCCAGCGCCTCGAGCTCTTTGTACCCGCCAGCCATCGGCAGTAGCTCGAGTTCGGGGTACTCCAGATAACCAACTGGCCTACCACGCCAAGCTGGATCGACAGCAAATATTGGTGTAGAGCCAAGGTCACCATCGCTACTTGGCATAATCCACGCTATACTCTTCCGAATCGCTTTGCTAACCTTGCCCGATAGCGATTCAGTTCGATCTCTGGGTTCGGTCGATGCAACTCGGTCCTGGGCCTTGTCTGTTGACCACCTGGTCTCCCCTGTAGGACTCTATGCTACAGCAAAGTCTTTGGGTCGTATGCTATCATGCTGTTGCGCCAGGCCGTTTCGCGCTGCGCGTGTATGCGAGGGCCATTTTGCCCAGGACTTGGGGGGCATTGATGGTCTCAAGGGCAGGCATACCTCGGAAGAGGAACTCATCTCCTTAGCTTCCACCCGGTAATTCAGAGGTCTTTCAACCGGAGTAGATTGAGGCCTCTCCTCTGTAGACAGTTCTGTCTGGGAAGAAGCATGGAAATTAACCCTATCGCGGCGGAGCACTTCTCGCCTGTCAGCTTCGAGTCTTACTGCTCGCTGCCAGATATTTGTGGCACTTTCGGGTATTGCATGCGTCCGTTGACCCGGTGTCTGTTTGATGATATTCCTAAGCACCAATGAGGCGTTTGGTCCAGCGGCGGCAGTTTGACTGGCGTCAAGGGCGGCCGCCACACAGTTCCGGTGGCGGTCTTGGTGCAGAGGGCCTGACTTTTCACGTCTCTTCCTGAGTGACTTCGACATCTTTGGAAGATGGAGTTTCGCGAGTATCGCTGGTTTCGTCTTCTTGGGGGTGTCAAACTCCTCCCGGAACTTGCTAACAGTGTGGGTACCCTGGTGGCGATGTGCATCTGCCCCGGCGAAGCGTTTGGCTACTGACAACAGCTCGGCCTCCCTTTGTTTGAAGCTCTCCGTCTCGGATATCATGGAAGACATGGTTTCGTCGGTGGGACGGCGAAGATATGTATTGTTGGCCTCTGTCACAGGGTACAGCTTAAAGGCCTCAACTGGAGCTGTCTTGTACGAGCTGGTGTCGGATCCGTCATTGTTAGTGGTCCGACCAGAACTCGGGGGCCCTAGATAAGAATGTAAGTATACACTGCGAGATTATGGACGAGTAGAGTCAGGCTTACTATCCGGCGTTGGGTGAGTTATGTATATTCCTCGGTACATCACACTACTTGGAGTCATCGTGACAGACAGCGGAGGTGGTGATCTGGGGTTGCTCGACTGTGTTGTGTAATGGCTGGAAATCGATTTTCGTTGTTGTTGATATATACCGAGCTCCTCTTCAGAGCTGTGATCGATAGTTTCTCGAATTTGCCGTGCGTCTTTGGTCACTGCATCCAAACCTGCCCCTGATGCAGCACCCTGTGCCATTAAATCAGAACTTGGCACTCGACGACCAACAGGAAGCCCAGGGGTGCTCGATTTTTTGCTCGATGTTTTGGGTGCCGGTGGCACTATCTCGAGAGGCTGATCTTGGTGAATAGTAGACGATGGGGCAACGGCTTTGGTCTCGTCGCCAGAATCTGTCATGCCGGGGCCCGGTTCCGAAGAAGAACAACGGGACAGCTCCATTCCCTGTATCTGGAGCCACATGTCGACAGGAGAATGCCGACCTATGGTGGTTTGGGTTGAACCAAGCTTTCCCATATCAAATGTAGTAGCGGCTGGTTCGGTTGCAAGCGAGGCCAAATTGCTTCTATCGTTCGATTCCCGCTCGCTCGTTCCTCGTGCCAGCGCCTTCTCTGCATCGGCATCAGAGCCGTTGGACGAGGACTTGCTATAGTCTCGGGGTTTCGGGGTGATGGCAAATGGCGATTCGTATTCTACTTTCTCGATAGGTTCTTCGATTGGGACATTTGATGTTGATTCCATTGACTGTTTTAGTGATCCGACGAAGTTGCTGGCACTGTATGACAGACGCCACGAAGCAATGGAGCCGGAGCTGTAAACACTTGGGAGATAGACGGGCTGCAGTCGAGGTGATGATGGCATGTCTGGCAATGACCTGTATTCTCGTAGCGATTTGTCCTCGTGCGAAGAATGGCGTTTATGCGAGCCTACATCAGAGAAGCTACGTCGTCGCCCCGCCAGTGCAATCACTTCGTCGATACTCTGTTGGGGCTGAAGAGCATCGTGAAACGAAGTGTAGTCCGACTTGGCTCCTTCGGTATCAGTGACGCCGAACTCGATAGTATCGCGAGGGCCACCTCTGGGGAGCTCTCCGCCATGGTGTCCAGATGAATCTCGACAGTCACGTGGAATGGTCTTCTCCTCGGCCTCTCGCTCATCCTTGAGTTCTTCCGCAATCCTCTGCTGTCTAAGACGCTTCAGCTCAGCGCGTCGGGCAAGCTCGCCTTCGCTGTATGGGGCATGCCTTGAGCCGTTATTATGTTCCGAGAGCTGGGAAAGCCGCCTAGTGAATCGTGCCTTCAGGGCCTCCAGGGCGCTCGTACTGGAGTGTTTGGCGCTCCCCAATCCTCCGTCGTGGCCATCGTCAGAGTCCTCGACTTCGAGGCTGCTCAGATCCATGATAGACGGCTTCATGGGAGTCCGGATTCGCGATGGTGCTTCTGGGGGATTGGCGGCGGCGGTTCTGACCCCAGTCGGGATGCCCGAATAGGGGACGTCGGAGAATTTGACCGGGGCCGGTCGAGCTGACAACTCTGCGTCCGGCATCGGGCTCGAGGGGGGAGCTGTGCGACCGCGACAGCAACAGAGTAGAGACATAGTCCCACCCTGCTCGGCTCAGGCACAACGATCAAATATATGTCAAGGGGGTAGGCTGTACAAGCTAGTCATGGATCTCCAAGAAGACTCGACACACTCAAGCTGAAGCAAAGCTCAATAGGCTGTGGCAATACGTGAACCTTCCAGCCAACAGCTGGATTTGTTGATCGTTGTGTAGCCATTTCCAGACAATCTTCATCGCACTTACGCATTGCTTATCTTCTCAGGGACGACACGAGGAAAGACCAACCAGTCTGCAGTTACCTTAGCACGTCCATACCAGGCTGGAACACATACTCGTCAGTGGTAGCCCAGTAAGTGATGCAATTGCGTCCCTTGGCTACACTGTATTCGGATATCCCAGTGTTGATGTTCTGTTGCATAAACAGGTGATAACTTATACTTTTGACCTTTTATGTAAATCAAGCTGTCAGATCGCATTAGCTTTCTTTCTTCGGACATCCAAGAAGGTTCGCATAGCTAAGCCAGCGAGCAAAATCGAGTCCCTTAAGCGACACCGTTCTCCGCGGTTCTCTCCATAGGTATTCTGGACGATGGAGATATACATCTCAACACGTGGTCAATTAAATACAACAAAGTTGGCATCGGTTGGGGCAATGAACCTCATCATCGAATAACAGAGATACACGAGGAGGTTTCGGATGGGCCGGCTAGTATGCATCGAGCCAATGAACAACCGGTATAGGGCACGAGGGTTACGCCTTACGCCTCTCAACCACCTTCCAATAGCACTTTTCTCAACCGTTGTTGTTTCGTAGAACACCAATTGTCCACAAAGCAAGCATTGAAAACAAAACGAACAGCGTACGTGGTATAGTCGAGGTATCTTTCAGTCTTGTAGGGCTTCCTTACGCAAGTGATCGTCGTTCTTGGTGGAGGATGGCATCATCACGCAACTGCAACAGTGCCCGAAAACTCGGCGTCGCTAGAGAGAGCTGGGAGCTGACATGTAGATGGGTACACCTTCTGGCTTCTGCATTCGCCATCCCTTGGTTCTGGGCACCTGCAGGCTCCCAGCCATCCAGCCTGCCAGCAGAGTTCCAGACACCGGGATCATCCGGTGGCAGGGCGGTGTATTGCTCAAGTATTCCTTCTGAAGTCCACTGACTCCGATGCCGCAGAAACGACAGGAACTAGTGTAAGTAACGTCAGACGGCGTGCTTTTTTTTTTTCAATCGGCGACTTTCTATTGGGGAAAAAATTGAATGTCGCTGCCGGAGTTTTTGTTTTCACGGATGACCATATGCCTGACAGCATGCTGAAGCAATTGGCGATGGGTTGACGCGATATTAGAGTAGAGAATAAATTGAAGGTCCCACGAGATTGAATGTTAAGTAATAATCCAGCTGCAATTGCACCGATCTCGTTCCTGCAATCAGGGTCTTCAGGTGGGTGTCTAGGCCATTTGACGATCAAAGTTCCAGTGTACTAATAAGCACAGTATGGAGGGCGGGGTTTAAGTGCGCTAACGAAACATGGGTGGGCTAGGCCCCTGTTGCAGTTTTGACTGGCTCCTGCTGAAGGTTGCTGGCTGACATCAACCACACACCATTTGAATTCCAAGAGTCCGAGTTCCGGCCACACTCTCAGCACGCTGCGCAGCATTATACAGTGGACCCTACCTAATAAACCATGTTATGTTAATGTGCTTCGGATTTCTCCCGTGGTATCGGTACTTTGGAGCTGTGTGGCTTAACAGTTAGCTGGGTGGCTGATATCATCTTGTGTGTATTCAGGGGGTTATGTTGGAACCGATGATTAATCCTGATTAAAAAAGAGAGATCATACCCATACATTAGGCATATCCCAAGACACTCACTGCTAGAAACGTAAAGTAGATTTTGTGTGACATAATATAGCTTAGCTTTGACACTCTCTCCAGATGCAGCAGGACTTTGTACTGGGTTAAGGGGTAATTTGCATCGAACCGACCTTTGCCATTTGTCCCGACCTGTGATAAAAACCTGAGTGGGAAGATATTATAAACATTGTTTCTACATGATGTTTCCATCATCAGTCACTTATTTATCATACGCTAGGTCTGTAAAACGAAGACATCCCACATGTAATTGGAAGGAGTGGCTCACATCATCTAGAGGGGTTAAACATCGATGTCTACTGCAAGTGAATGCGCATTAAGGCGTGGTGCTTTCGTTTTTGAATACTAGAAGGTTAAAATTTACTAGAGGTGTTGCTTGTGTTTGTCAAACGTGATATGACTTAACCTGATTGTTTGTTGCCTGAGTGAATGCAGTTTACATCCATTACATTCAATGTTATCTGGGTGCCTCTGGCTAACATAGGTATTTAAGGGTCCTTCATTCCTTCCAACTGCTGCCTCCCACTTTCCCAAACACAGATAATTCTGGGATCAATCCTGGATAATTACCTGCCTGAGGATAAATTTGCCTTGCCTCTGCCTCCACCTCTACCAACATCACTCCATGGACCAATCCATCATCACTATTACCAACCACTGCTACTCCATCATTGTTACTCCATCTCCACTAGTCCAGTATGAGTTCAAGTCACCATGAGTGATCAAGTGAATGACAAGGGCAAACGCCCTGCATCATTCCAATGGCCGCCTCAACCAGGTCAGTCGCAGAGTTCCTCTGGTCAACGTCAGCCTTCGGGCCAGATGCCACATTCATCTTCTTCCTTCCAGAATCCTGGCCAAATGTCACGCTCATCCTCTTCTGGTCAAATGCCACGCTCATCTTCTTCCGGTCAAATGCCAGGTCCCTATGATCGAAGATACTCAATGTGTTCCACTTGAAACGCGGCAGAACATTTGTACTTAACAGCCACAGGAACTTCAGCAGATACAAACGAGTTATGGCTTAGGCCCTGGTTCCGCAGAGCCTGAGAGTCTGGGCGGCCCCCCTCCGCGTTATTCCGTGAAGCCCAAGGAAGGCGCCGACGGAGAGTGGTGGACTTTCAAGGCGATGGAGCCTATGAACAAGGCTGAGGCTGATGCCATCAAGATAAAAATCGCGGCAGACAAGGGTAAGGAAGCATATCGCAGGTACGAAACTGCCGGCCAGCTGCCTCTGGTGTTCGAGAAAGACCCCGTTGGATTGGTCTGGATCACAACCAACTTTGCCGATCAAGATGGTATGCTTGAGTCTGGCTCCCGACCTAAGCAAGGTTTCAACCCAACAGTCCAGATCCAGCTCTGGGGTCCAAGATCAACCTCTATCGACAAGCAACCCCCGGGATGGCAACGCCTGGGCAGCGGTACTACTTCTGCGCAGAAGATCAGAATTGGAAAGTCTTGGAGACTACCAATTGCGGTCCGAGGCCTTGTTTCCCCTGTGAAGTCAATCGACATCCGATAGGCCGCTAAAGGAGAGGTCTTCTATCGACTGCACGATGCCTGGTTTCAAACCATTGCCGCCAACTTCCATCAAATACCGGACAATGTCCGTCTTGACGAATCGGTCCTTAGAAAGATGGGCGATTCAGAGGAAAGAGAGCGGCTGATCAATTTACTGATCGAAGGTATGTGACGCGGCTAACCAGTCCCTACCATTTTGGAGATAGTGACCTTTGGCGAAAGTTACCCGTACTAATTGTAAACCATAGGCTGTATCAAAGCGGGTTCTTGGGACTTCTTGAAGAACGGGCCATCTACCCCAGACGAGATGTGTGAGCACCTGGTTGCGATTAATCCGGATGATCGGAACCAGGTTTTGGAATGCGCCAAGTTCGAGCAACACGTTTACGCCCTGCGTGAGCATGGTATCATTCCAATGCATAGCCAGATTCGTGGCGACGAGCTTCAGCTACCTAATGGGAAGGTCATCTAAGGCGCTTCGATCCTTGGAACTGAAAACCGCTTTGACTTCACTGACACCCATGTATACGGCTGCTATACTGGTGTTACCAATAAAATCCACGAGCGATACCAAGAGCATAAAGAGCAGGTTGAAGGGTCTCATGAGACCCGAAGCGCACACTACCAAATCAGCCGCTTCATACGTCAACTTCCGTAATTTTCGTTCAATATGTATCGCCTGATGTCCTTCCATTCTAGATCAGCTCTTCTTCGATTTACCGGCGGCAGATATCTTGCCGAACAGTGCATGATCAACTGGGATGACAGCATCAACCCTATTCTACTACGTTCCGGTAACGAAGTAAAGGAGCAAGATGTCGCCTATCAGAATTTGCACCGTATGGCGTGTGTCGCACGCACTTTTCCTGTGGCCAATGCCCTTCGAGAGTGTCACGATATTGCTCGAAGGAAAATCGGCATTTGAGGCATTGAGAATCCGTACGATATTGTTATTGGGGAGAACTGGGACATACCCATCAATCAAGTTCATATCTATGAGGCGACTGACTGGTCGCGGTTTCCAATACATGACGCCAACGGCCAGCTGTACAAGTACATATATCCAATGGCTCGTCTCGCCTCAATCATCTTAGGCCCAAAGAAGGATCTCAGACTCACACCGCGACCTGGCGATCGCCCCTATAATGTCGAAGACATTGGTCAGCTCAGGCATGGTCAAAAAGTCCAAGTCACCTGGGAGACCATCGTCCCAGGCAGAGGTCCCCATCCCAACCGGTTGGTCTCGCTGCCAATCCCTGGCCCACTTGCTTATGGTCATTGGGAGCGAGCTGAAGATCTTGCGTTGCAAATCCAGTACGACGGAGCCACGGATGGCAAGTCTTACATGCAATACATCAAGATCCAAGAAACCATAAAGAAGCCGATTACTGAGAACATGTCGCCTGTTGCCAAGGTTCTGGCCATGTTGGAGAACTGGAGGTGGACTTCAGGCGTTCCGGATTGGATCACCCGCAGTCAGAAGTGCCGTGTCCACGACTTCGATTATGACTTCTTTGAACGGGTATGGCGTTGTACTCGCCTGAGGGGCCCTGCCATGTCAACCCCCCAACTAATTGGTGGAGGTAATAGTCTGGGTCCTCAGGCGTTCCAACTTAACCACGCCCACATACAACATATCATTGGCTCTGAATGGGGATACCTAATCGGCGACCCTGAGGGTGCTACCTCAACGTTCTGCGAGTTGGAGCATTGGGGAAGAACACGCGAGCCTGAGTGCGCTTCACAGCCGACGCAGCTTCCTTAGATGGTCGTGCGACCCATACAAGCGGTCGGTGCATGAAGCTGGGAAGAGAGTGTGTTTTCATCAAGCAAGGACTACTAGCAGGTGTGATAACCCTTCGTAGACAAACTGCCGCATATCGTCGATTGTTTGGCGTACGCCCTGAAGCCAATAGAGTGCACACGGGTGTCCC
Organism: Apiospora phragmitis; assembly: GCF_038363925.1. Classification (NCBI taxonomy): domain Eukaryota; kingdom Fungi; phylum Ascomycota; class Sordariomycetes; order Amphisphaeriales; family Apiosporaceae; genus Apiospora; species Apiospora phragmitis. Next base: position 2,192,880 of record NW_027117400.1, on the reverse strand, counting down.
CAGATCTTCCATCTTGGAGATGGTAGGTGAAGCCGGGGAAGAAGAAGAAGAAGGAATTTGAGCTTGGCTGTACTGCTACTGCTTAGCCGAAATGTATCAAGCACGAAGGATGATGTAGAGGGGGAAAAGGGGGAAGAGCGCCCGTCATGTGGTATTCTACTCCTATTAGTGGTCTTTAGATAGACAGCTAGTTTTAAACCAACGAACGAACACCTTGCTTGCCCAGATATATGAGAATCATACCTTGCTTCTACCCTCACCTTGCTTGCTGAACTAACTGCTCTGGCGACAATGGTCAAATCTCTGTTACCTTTAGTGTCTGACGATTCGCCATAGTTCCTAAAATAAATACCTAGATGAATCTGAATAACGGAATTGGATTTCTGTAAATAACACACATGATGGTCTGTTACCACTCTGAAAATTTAAATTATTAAATCCGGATAATTGAACTGCCATTTGGCCAGAGTTGCATTCGTGTATGTATTGATCTATGTGGTATATATACATACAGTTCTATGTGCTGCTATTATCCAGAGAATGGGTTCTTGAACGAAACCCGTATTCCAATAGAAAGAGAAAACGAGCCAGGTAGTGGTTAATACGCAATTGGCTGAATATGGAGAGTCCAACGTTCCCTTAGGTTCGTAACAGGTATAATACAATATCGGCTACCGTGACATATACGGATATACCACCCCAGGTTTCGCTCCCCTTTGGCACTCGTTACAAAACAGCTGACACAGCTATATATCGACAGATAACCCCTAATTTCAGCAGCAGGAAAGGGTAGGAAGTTTCAATTGGGTGCATGTTGAGAGTTATTTGCACATTCTCTTTCATGGGAAGGAACGACTACGGGAGGCCCACTTGTTGGATAAGGGAGGAACGGAGAGAGCACTCTCAACTGGGAAAGAGCAATGAAATGCACCCGTACTTCAACGTGTGCCTTCCCTTCAAGTGATATACGAGAGATGCAAATGGTATTGAAAAGAATTCTCGTGATGCAGACAGACGTAGGCTTTTAGATAGTTGAATACACAGATCGAAAATGTCGCATGGAACCAGCGACCAGTCGGGCGCCCTTATTTCGTACAATTTTGTACCAGACCGAACCCCCTCGCCCCCTCCCGCCCTCGAGTACCGTATGTTGACTATCTGCCCGTGTATGTGGTGTTGTGATGTATGATACTGATTCCCATGACTAGAATTCGACAGCCTCCCAGAGGCACCTAACGACGTCCGTAAGTATATCTATACATCCCCATGAATGTGTGTAGCGTTGCTTCCTCTTGGTATCGGGTGTTAACTTGTATGATGTGAATAGCCCTCCATCAACTGCTCGCCCCGTCGCCCCCTCGTGGGAAGAAAAGACCTCTGGCCGAGGCAGACGGCAACTCTGTAAGATATATTCCTGTCGTCCTGAGTTCACTGTCTTGATGGGGAACGAACAAGTTAATGACTATATGACCATGTAGACGAAAAAGCGCAAGCCAAATTCGGTGCCAATTTCCGGCACTCGGGCCGATGTCGAGCTGCCGGCCGGTGTTACCGGGCAGTGTCCGTGTGGGTGGCAAACCTTCCGCAAGGGATATAACGGAGTCAGTAAGTATAATTTAACTATATTCCTTCATACACCAAGAACTCTCGAGAGGGTTCAATATGCGGCTACTTGCGAAGCTACCTCATTTCTCACCCGAGACATGTGACTCATCCAGGAGAGGCACTGCTGATGCGAAGAATATATAGGCTGCGCCCTCTCGACCCACCGCAGAAGCGGTATGTGCCCAGACCATGTAAGTCTCCCCTTTTCACTTGTTCGTTTCACCATGACTTCGAACCCCAACATTGGGACCCTGATGACAATCGTGCTTGGAATGTCACGGATCATGTATGCTTCTTTGACTGCTGATATCTTGTTTTCGAATGGATACTCCACGAAGTTTGTCAATAATCCCCGACTATGATTATCGTATCCAGCAACTCCAAGGTCGAAATCCAACAATCACCACTCTCCAAAGGACCATGCATGAATCAACAGCGCAGTATCATGGCATATGCATGACGTTCTCTATCTACAGTTGTGGACCCATCCATACTCTCCAGTGAGCCATGATTGCCATTGCTACCCGCGAGCTACTCTCCGTGTTTTGCTGGTGAATATGCGTTGTTACCGTTCCCGGTATATTCCTGTTCAAGTGGACAGACGATACTGGTTGATTTTGGTATTCCGACAGCTATGCCAGTGTTGTTTCCGTCCGCTATACCGCAGGTGTTTGGTCCTCTGTTCCCTTGAGTACGAAAGCGCTCGAAAAATGATCAACAAGACCTTGCGTGCCGTAACAAGGTCTACTTGACCAATCACATACCGCACCGAGCGAAATGAACAGTTTGAACGTCACTTTGATCGTACTAGAATATCCCTGGTCCGTACAGTACGACTTCTTTCGGTGGAAAGCAGCACTTTCGCACTTGAGGGTATACCAGAGGTGCTCCATCAGCTATGCCAACTGCTCTTCCAACTGCTCTTGCATCAGCTATCTCGAATTTTTCTTCGTCCGCTATTCAGCATGTGCTCCGTCAGTTGTACTAGTGAGAACATGCATTGACTCGATGGTGTGCCTGTTTTCTTAACGTTGTCATATCATGAGTGTTCCAATCATACACTAGGGCTTCAGCAGTCAAAGGGGTGAACTATATGCATGTGTGGAGTCATTGTCGTGTCAAGCCACAGCTTGTACTGGATACCATATACTGACATGTAGCTACCGTAGCAGAAAAGGCTGGATCTAATCAACGCCCAGACCAACCGTAGTACAGCTATTCACTGAAATAAACGCCCGGCGAACCCTTTGACGTCTATTTGGTATGGAATCAACGGTGGAATAGCTGTTTAAAACCTGAAGCGTTGAAAAATCTGTTAACGTTAATTTCGATTTAGACGTGTATTGGACAGTCCAAGGGCGTTATTCCGTATTTTTACGTTGACAGAATCCTGTACTGTAGTTCAATAGTTTATTTAAACCAGCCTAGCCTGCTACGGTACTTGCAAATTTATAGCCCCAAAGATACGAGTGCCCTTGCGGCGCCGATTTCGACCGCCTGCTGGGCTTCCAGACCCACAAAAAGACCTGTGAGCAGGACCCCGCCCCCGCCTTCGGAGTACGTATATATTCCAATACACCTTCCCAGTCTCAATTCTCTTTTTTCCCCTTTCAAACTCTCACAACAAACCTCCAGCGACCAAAAAAGAGAAAAGCCGACGAACAAGATGGTTAAATCAGCAGTTCTTGGCTTTGGCCGAATTGGACCTCAGCGCGAATGTTTGTGATCCCGATTCTTTACCCGTTTCCTACACACCTTACCCTACATGATGGCGACGTCATGTCGTGATGTTTCGAAGTCTAGACCATTCATTCCATGGCAACCTACTGGAACCAACAGTACGGACCATGGAATAGCATGGTCATTACTCCTGTAACCCACGACTGTCCCAAGGAGATAAACACGATCAATATTCGGAACCAATGCTAACTTCTTGAATAGTGAAGAAGGCCACAGAAGCATACTGGGCCGGCAAGATCTCCCAGGATGACCTCCTCGCCGAGGCTAAGAAGCTCCGAGTGAGCCATTGGAACATCCAGAAGCAGGCTGGTGTCGACATCATCCCCAGCAATGACTTCGCTCTGTACGACCATGTCCTGGCCCAGATCCAAGACTTCGGTGTAAGCCCACTCTCTTATCCACTACCCCACAGCGCCCATGCTAACTCGATGGTCCACAGGCTGTCCCTGAGCGGTACACCACGTCCAACCTCGACCGCGTCGACGAGTACTTCGCTATGGGCCGTGGCCACCAGAAGGATGGTGTCGATGTCCCCAGTCTGGAGATGGTGAAGTGGTTCGACTCGAACTACCACTACGTCAAGCCCACTCTTCAAGACAACCAGACCTTCAAGCTGGTCTCCAACCCCAAGGCTGTTGTTGAGTTCAAGGAGGCCAAGGATGAAGGCATCAACACCCGACCTGTCCTGGTCGGCCCCGTCACATTCCTCCATTTGGCCAAGGCCGACCGTGGCCAGAGCGTCGACCCCATTGACCTTCTGGAGAAGCTTCTGCCTGTCTACGAGGAGCTCCTCACCAAGCTGAAGGAAGCTGGTGCCGAGACTGTCCAGATCGACGAGGCTTCCCTTGTCTTCGACCTTCCCGCTAAGGTGAAGGCCGCTTTCAAGCCCACATACGAGAAGTTCGCCAGCCTGGGTGACAAGATCCCTAAGCTCGTCTTCACCACCTACTTTGGTGACATCGTCCACAACCTTGAGGCCCTCCCCAAGGACATCTACGGTGTACACGTTGACCTTGTTCGCAACCCCGAGCAGCTCGAGGTTGTCATTGGTGCTCTTGGCCCCAAGACCATCCTCTCTGCCGGTGTTGTCGATGGCCGAAACATCTGGAAGACCAACTTCAAGCGCGCCATCGAGACCGTTGAGACCGCTGTTCAGAAGCTTGGCAAGGAGCGTGTCATTGTCGCCACCTCAAGCTCTCTCCTTCACACTCCCCACACTCTGGCCAGCGAGAAGAAGCTGGACCCCGAGATTGCCGACTGGTTCTCCTTCGCTTGCGAGAAGGTCGTTGAGGTTGCCACCATTGCCAAGGCTGTCACCGAGGGTCCTGACTCGGTCCGACCTGCTCTTGAGGCCAATGCCAAGTCCATGCAGGCTCGTGCAACATCCAAGCGAACCAACAACCCTCAGGTTAAGGAGCGCCAGTCTAAGATTGCTGAGGCCGACTACAACCGCAAGTCGGAGTTCTCGACCAGAATTGCCCAGCAGCAGAAGAAGCTTAACCTTCCTCTGTTCCCTACCACCACCATCGGCTCCTTCCCCCAGACCAAGGAGATCCGTCTTCAGCGCAACAAATTCACCAAGGGTGAGATCACCGAGGCTCAATACGACAAGTTTATTGAGCAGGAGATCGACATGAACGTCAAGATCCAGGATGAGCTTGACCTGGATGTCTACGTCCACGGCGAGCCTGAGCGTAATGACATGGTTCAGTACTTCGGTGAGCGTCTTGACGGTTACACCTTCACCACCCACGCCTGGGTGCAAAGCTACGGTTCTCGTTGCGTGCGACCCCCGATCATCGTTGGTGACATTTCTCGTCCCGCCCCGATGACCGTCAAGGAGTCCAAGTACGCCGTCTCCGTCTCCAAGAAGCCCATGAAGGGCATGTTGACTGGACCCGTCACTTGCTTGCGATGGTCTTTCCCTCGTGACGATGTCCACCAGTCTGTTCAGGCTGAGCAGCTGGCTTTGGCCCTTCGCGATGAGGTCGTCGACCTCGAGAAGGCTGGCGTGGATGTCATTCAGGTCGATGAGCCTGCTCTTCGTGAGGGTCTCCCTCTCCGCGCCGGCAAGGAGCGTGAGGCTTACCTTGACTGGGCTGTCAAGGCCTTCCGCCTCTCTACCGTCGGTGTCGAGGACTCGACTCAAATCCACTCGCACTTCTGCTACTCCGAGTTCCAGGATTTCTTCCACGCCATCGCTGCTCTTGACGCCGATGTGCTGTCCATTGAGAACAGCAAGTCTGACGCTAAGCTGCTCAGCGTCTTCGTTGACTCGGCTTACCCCCGTCACATCGGACCGGGTGTCTACGACATCCACTCTCCTCGCATCCCCAGCGAGCAGGAGATCAAGGACCGCATCGAGGAGATGTTGCAGTACCTCAAGCCCGAGCAGCTGTGGATCGACCCCGACTGCGGGTCTCAAGACCCGTCAATGGAAGGAGACCAAGGAGGCCTTGGTCAACATGGTCAACGCGGCCAAGTTCTTCCGTGCCAAGTATGCCAAATAAATGTATACATCACTTGCGTGATGAGGGGAGGCGGGTAGGCTTGCTACCCGGCACGCAGTCGAGCGGTTGATTTTCTTTTGTCATTTCTGTGGAACATGCATCGGTGCTCAAGGGCCCAGGGCATCTGTTTCGATCTCAACATCGGCGTTATTCGGATTGGTTTCTGCAGTGGAATCATTACCACCAAAAAGTTCTACAGGATCACGGCAAAGGGTTATGGGGAGCATTCAACAATGTGAGCATCTAAAGGAAAGGGAAAGATACCAGGAGGTCCCTCAACGGGTACCCAGGAAAGCATGGCGTTTAGTGAGATTGATTCTTCTTTTGAGAAAGAAGCGACATGATGTCGTCAATGTAGATTACGTAGCTGCCCCCTTCAACCGGGCAACGAGAAATAATAGTTTGTGGATGAACACATCTTTGGAGTCCACTTGCCGTGATATTTGTATGCATGCCTCTTGTACGTGAACTGTTATTCGCTCAAAGTCGTTAAATCTCTGGATGGCGATAAAGCACCTAGTTCTGTTGATTCCGAACATGGGCTTTGTCATGTCCGCGAGAGGTAATTAAGCGATGAGAGTCCATTCCGTGGTTTGCATTGAAAACAGAAGATTGAGCATGGAGCTGGCTTCATTTTAGATACTCTAAATTCAAAGTAAGTGGCGCTGATACAATTTTACGATCATGATATTGCAAGCCGCCAGGATGCCACCTTTCTCATAGTATGCTTCATAAACAATATGATGATATTGGCCCTGGATTGAACCGGCGGCCGGGCTAAAGTGTCTTTGATGAGGGTTGCGAGGTTGCTTACTCTGGAGACGGTGCAGCCTCAATCAGTCTGCGACAGATTTAGACATGGGGGCCCTGGCTGGTCGATAAAAAGAGGAAAATATAAGGCTTGGAGGTTAGGCCGACCGAGCTACTGGCGGAAAGCCGCGAGCGCCGGGAGGGTTAGCGGCCAGATGAAACTCTCGAGGGACCCCCTCATTTTCACTTGGACTGGGGTTTTGGGTGACCGAGAAACCCCCCAGGCTGTCAGGCTGCCAGCCAGTTTCTGTGCCCACTGCCCAGGTCCCAAGTCCGTCCATGAGCATGAGGGATGAGGGGGGTTTCAACGGTCTGGAACGAGCAGTTCGCATGATTTTTGGATCGGATGACAGATTGGAAAAAAGTGGCAGCAAGGCTCAAGCATGGACCAGACTCTGCCTCAGTCCTGGCAAAGCCGTTGCCGCGCAGAGCAAGTTTTGGGATGACAAGACACTCACCTGTCGGACCATCCGACCGACGAACCCAGCAGACGGGTAGACAAAATCTGACAGATTGTTTTAGCGGGCGCAAAGGTGGCCCTCTGTCTCCCTCTCTGGAACGATGAGGTTCAACGCAACGCAACGCAACACAATGCAACAGCGCATTGCGAAACGAATCTGGGATAACTATTTCCAGATCGTCTTGAAGGGGTGACGAATCTCGAAACTCGGTGGACATACACTCAGTCGCTCATCTTGGTTGATCAACGTTCGAGAAGCAGCTCTTTCTCTGGGTCCCCTCCAAGCCTCCCAAAAGAACAAGTCATCTCGCCTGTGCTGTTGTTGTGGGTAATGTCATTTTCATCAGTAAAATTGCCTTGCACCTCGGCAGCCGTGAACGGAGATGAAGTGGGATCCTGGATGGGCGGTGCTGCACCCATTCCTTTTCTGTACTGAGGAGGATGCAAAGGCAATCATGATCTACCCGCCTCAACTCTATCGTACGCAAGCCACCTGGATTAAGTGGGCGAAAGAAGGACAGAGAGAGAGAGAATAGCAAGATTGCAGGCACAATCGCGCACGCAATTAGGTTACAGGACCTGGTCGGGGCACCTGGGGTGCTGCTGGAGGGCTGGAGGGCTTGAGGGGAAACACGTTCATTCTCGCTGCTGGTCACGTCTCGAATCCGGAACCCCAATGCCGGCCTTTATCCTGCGGGCGTTCATGGTTTTACTGTTCAGGGGTCAGCCGTTGGTCTTTCCGCAAGCCGGCGGCAGAGTCCGGTGCCAACTTCTTTTCACATTCTACCTAGCCCAGGCCCCGTTTCCCTAGCCTGATGGAGTAGTGCCATGGGAGTTCAGTTTAGTCATCAGTTAGCAGTATCTACCCACAGTACAGTAAACACCACCTGATGGGATCGTAGGATTGGATGGTATTGTCGTTTGTTGGTCATGGTGGTGGTGCCTTGGAGTAAGGGTACCTAAGGCTAGGCCGTGGAGAGATCGTACCTGCCACAGACCGCTGCTTGCGACCGTTTTCTCTCTTTGTTTTAAGGAGAGACAGTGGCGCTCAGCACGCAAGCCATCGTTTGGCCATCTACAGACGGAGTAGACGCCCTGCCCATCAGCTGGAGATTGTGCGACAACCCCTGACTTGACGTGATCTATTCTTGTAGCACGTTAAAAACGTGGGAGATTCTCACTGCTCCGTCCCCATGGCTGTGTGGACACTTCCATAAACACCCAACCCAGGCTTCCCAAGAATCGAATCGCGACCGCCGTCCAAGCTATCCCTTCATTCGATACATATCCGTGTCCGCCCATTCCATGGTTGACGTCTCCATGCACCCTGCGAAAGATGTCCACCTGAAAACCCAATCTAACAAGACATGAGATGAAGCGAGGTTTCGTCCCATTTGAGAACGTTCGCTTCACGGGTGACGAGCCAGAAGACGAGCCGCGGCGGTCAAGGACCCCGTGTCTGTGATTGCAGAGAGGGCGGCGGCGACATGCTTGCGGAATTCAACATACATAGGCGTGGAATCTGCATGTTTGTGTCACGGCCCAGGATTAAAATGACGACAGCCTGCTTTTTCGCAGGTGACTAATACGAGCGAGCGTAGCAGCAGGCGCGCGCAGTTCTTTTCTTGGTTTCACAATTTCCCGGCGTTCCATTTTGCCACGATCCCTCCTCGAGTATTTGACTGGCGTGCTCGGTAGGGGTAGGTTACCCAAGGCAGGATGGCACGAAAAAAGTCGGTACTTGTACAACGAGGTCATGTTGGACAAATGGGCAAATCCATGAAGCGGGGACGATGATTGGGTAATCGAGTGGTACAGGCTAGTCCATTACTCGGGCGGCTGTACTGGTACAGCATCTGCCTACTCGCGATAATAATATATTAAGCCGTCCAATGACTTGGGGTAGCCAGGCAGACCTGTTATGATGACGGCCAGGCCTAAGAGCCAGTAAGAGGACAACACAAGATAGCAAATGAACACACACCCGAGCAGACCGAGGGCTCGACCACCTCCAGACGGAAAGTATCAGGCGAACAGCCAAGTCATTTGCGCGTTCTATCGATCTTCACACTAGAACAAATGACCCGCTTCTTCCCAGTTGACCGTCGACAAAACAGGTCGGTCGGTCGGCATCACAAGAGGATCTATACCTAGACCACAGCGGCTAATGACAAGCGATCGATCGAACCTGATGGGTCTGATCTTCTATTTACTTCCAAGTTTAATTGATACCCTCTTTGAGTTCGACAGCAGCCGAGTCGTGCCTGCCAGACCAATGAACGCCCAGATTGCTGGCGTGATATCGTCCTGATCGAGACGCTGTTTTGGTATCTTTAACGTTCAGACGTAATAACGGAACGGTATTTTAAGCAAAGCCAATAATGGCTGATGCTGACAGTTTGGCCATGTATTTTTGCGCGCACGCACGCCCATTCCGTCGCGACTCGCTTAGGTGGGTGCCCTGCTCCCATTGGCCCGTCGAGTTTTCAGGTGTCTCACGATCTGGCTGTACCTGCATTGGTTTGGAGTCTTGGACAGGGTTCAGGTGCGCTCAGGGGCTTTGATGGCGGACGGGGGTTTTCGTTCTGCCTAGCAGCCCAGAGAAACCCCCCCTCACGCCCACGGCCTTCGCCCGATTATCCTTGTTAGGCATCCGGCCTAGAATGCTGGCACCCTGGTCCATGTCCGTCCTGGCTGCTGTTTTTCGTATGGCTTCTGGTATGGCCCTGACGGTGGAGTCAATGCCAGGTCCTTAATGGGCCAAGCCCGTTCCGCTCCAAGTGGGGAGGCGGTGTTTCTCAATGCCAAGGACCTATCGTATGCCTGGTGTGCCTCTCTTTGTCTGTGTGGTGTGTGATGGTGCTAGCGGTAGTGGGCATGGGTATTGGGTAGCGTTGTGTATAGCCGAGAGGGCCTTGGGTGCCGCTGAGGACGAGCAGACGAGGGCGCTCAACACCAAGTAAAAAGGGCGGCCATCCGCACCACTCTGTTCGTGATCCTCTTCTCCTCCTCACATCAGGTGTCTTTACTCTCTTTTTTCCGAGTCTATCTCCAGTCCCTCTTTTCAGGCAACCGTATCGTCTTCTGCGCTTAGTTCGACAGATTCTATTCTATTCCAACAACACACACGTTTCCCTGCTTTCCTCACGGTAACTGTGTCATCGCGGAATCGACTTTCGCTCATTCATTCATTCATCGCCAACGATACCACTCTCTTTTCGAGATCAGATTACCGAAAAAACACTGTGTTTAGACCTCTTCAAAGTCAAAGTATATAACCAAAACCGCAAACATGAAGTCCACTACCGTCGCTCTTGGCTTCCTCACCGGCGTCTCCTCCGCCGCTTACAACCACCCCCGTCACTTCCACTCTCCCCCTCGGTTCTACCGCCGTGACAATAGCACCGTCACCTCGTCTGTCGCTGCCGAGGCTGCCCAGACCACCCTGACTGTGGCTGTGACGAACTACCACACCGTCATCTCTTGCGCTCCTACTGTGACCAACTGCCCCGCCAACGCCAACAACACTGCGGCCATGAGCACCATGGCCCCTTCTGACTTGGTTACCAAGGTCCAGACCAGCGTTGTCGACCTGTACACCACTGTCTGCCCCGTCACTGCTGCCGAGTCCGTCTCCAAGTCGGTCATCCAAGCCCACAGCAGCGGTTACATCGTCGGCACCACTCGTGCCCCCGTCCCGTCCCTACCGCCAACGGCCCTGCTCCCACTGGCAACAACCCCAAGCCCGGCGAGTCTGTGTCTGAGTCCGTCGGCACCACTGACGCTGTTCTCACCATGACCGTTGGTCCTTCCAGCGCCCAGTCGGTCATCACTAAGACCATCAAGTCGACCTACACCGCCAAGGTCACTGTTACCATGTCCGCCCCCGGTGCCCCTGGTGCCCCCGGTGCTCCCCAGGAGACCCAGGGCAACTCCCCCGTTGGCCAGAACGAGCAGCCTGGCAAGCAGAACAACGGTGGCGCCTACCCCGTCGCCCCCAAGCCTTCCGGCCCTGCTGGCCCTGAGGGAACCACCACCATGACCTCCACCACCACTGGCACTCGCACCGTCACCGTTGCCAAGTCCTCCACTGCTACTCAGAACGGCAAGGGCCCTCTCCCTACCGTTGACAACCAGACCCCCGGCAACCAGACTCCCGGCACCTCCAACAACGGTGTCCCTGGTTCCGAGGGCCAGTGCAACTGCCCTGCCGTTCCCAGCGCTGCTGCCGCCAACTGCCCTGCCGCTGTTACTGTGACCGTCACTGCTCCCGCCTCCACCGTCTACATGACCGCCCCTGCCGCTGCCGCCACTGGTGCTACCTCCGGCAACACTGGCTCCAGCCAGCCCGCTGCCCCAGGCTCCCAGCAGCCTTCCACTGGCTCTGACAAGCCTGCCCCCGGCTCCGACAAGCCTGCTACTGGCTCTGACAAGCCCGCTACCGGCGGCGAGGGCGAGGAGGACAATTGCGAGGCTGAGGATGAGAACGTGACCCTTTCTCAGACTGCCACCGTTGTCCCCTACCCCACTGGCGCCGCCCCTAACGGCACCGTCCCCAAGCCTACTGGTGGCGCCGCCCGCCCCACTGGCGCCTACCTCAAGTACTAAGAAGCAAATCTTCTCTTTCTCTTAAGAGGGGTTTCTTTGATTTTTTTAAGCGGTCAATAGCGTTGTATATTCACTCAAAAAACATACGACGAGTTCACGAACCAAAATATCCTCATAGACTTTTTATTTTTTCTTTGGGTATAGCGATCAATCTTCTGGGCCAGGCATAAGGGAAAGGAGGATCAGCAGTACTAGTGGGTGGCACCGACGATTTATAGCAGTGGACACTTTGGGGGCTTTTTCATCTCGTGCTTGCGCAGAGGAGGGCCTCGGCAATCTTTCGATTCTTGTATGTAGGGAGACTTTTCAATGGAGATTTGGGTGCGATAAAAACCATACTTTTCGTTCTTGGCTCAGTGATGTATACTATGTGACGCTACATTGTTATGATTAATACCCTTGGCTTCGTTCTGCCGCCTAAGTATAGGTATAGCTATTAAACTAGTATACTACTTGGGAAGGACGAATGATGTCAAGCGCATAGTTCGTTCCTTGGTGTCGTGTGTCGGTTCCGTCGCGTGTGTATGACGAAATCTTACCACTATGTATTGCGGCCCGTCCCGAGTCACGTTTCTGCGTAACGTCTCGTTTTGCCACAAACTGCTTTTTGTCTGAGACATGATTCGGCGCGAAGGAACGAACCGTGGACAAACACAAACAAACACTAGCACAAACAACTTAAGGTTAAAATAAAACTAAACGGTTCTGTGTGTTTGTTTGGTATGAAAAGACCGAGGCGAGGGTTCGCCGTTTCGGGTATACTCCATTCCTACCCGAGGATCCAGATCGAGGCGGATCGTGCTCATATGTCATGTTATGTGGGCTATGCTCTTAAGAGTCACGTATCAAGTTGTTTCTGTATGTGCAAGGTTTTATTGATCATGGGTCATCTCTGAATACTTGGATGTGAGTACCGAAGGTGTCTGATGCTATAAAAAGGGGTAGGCGAGCGAGTAGGTACGAATACGTGCCTACTGGTCCCTAAAGCGCGTGACATGGGTCTATCTACACAGCAATCAGCAATGGATATTGCCCAGTTGCCGCATATAGCTCACATATTTAAGGCCCATGGAGCAGAAGGTATCCGTTGGGAGTAGAGCATTTGCCTTTTCGACGCATCGCACGTAATATTGGCCCCAGCCTACAACCTCGTCATACCACCGAAATCTGCTTCTACTATTTGGTCATTCTGCCACACCCCGTAGCGGGATACTCATAAATTCGTTATGCTCTTCTAATGGTACAAGGGGTGCCATTGCCAACGGCCAACGGTAATCCTACACTGTAATCAAACCCATTCCTACCATACTGGCTTGCTCCTTGCTGTTGGATTTTGCATTAATCAGCCAGTCCAATCCCGCACGAACCTAAACTGACAAGTTCCTCTCTTCTTATCCAAGTAGAACTTTCTCATACGCGGCCGGATCCAAGTTCGGCATCAGCACCATCTTCAACGCCGCCCTGCTATCCGCAATGGCCGGGGCGACCCCTTCGACTTGCTGCAAGTTACTGCGCATGCTCTCCATATGATTCCCGATCTGGTGCGCCAGGCCCCTCAGCTCGTCGTTGCTCTCCAGTCCGACAAACACTTTACCCCCAGATTCCTCGACGGGCCCGCGGGGCACCAGGTCGCCGAGCGCTGCCGCCTTGGCGTCCTTCTCCTTCTCGTGCCGCGGCGGCTCCGGCACCAGCACGTGCATCTTGCGGAGCCGGTCGCGACGCTCGCGGTTCTCGGAGCGCGCGTTGGCGCTCAGGGCGTTGAGGGTGCGGTAGTCGTGGTCGAGCTCGCGCTCGGCCTTCTCCTTCTCCTGCTTGAGGAGCGCCACGCCGTGGAGCAGGGGGTCCAGCTGGGCCTCGAGCGACTGGATGCCGTCGACGGTGCGCTCGAACTGCAGCTCGTCCTCGCGCTTGCCGCTCGTCGACGGCGGCGGGAAGGGCAGGCCGCGCGATAGCTTGGTCCGCAGCTTCTGGCGCACAATGTTGAGCGCCGCCGTGGCCTGAGCGTGGCGCTGCTGGTTGTTGAGGCGGAGGAGCACGGGGCGGGACGCCGAGCTTAGCAGGTCGTTTATGCTGGAAATGGACGTTGCATCCAGAGGCGTCCATTTCTTGTCGATGATGTCGCGAGGCACGCGCCGGGTTCGCGTGGTTAGTTGGCGAAAAGGGGCTTCCACGGGGTCTGGGGATTGTGACCGATCCTCAGCCTGGGCTGCCGATGCATGTTTCGATTTCCGTTTCTTTGGAGCCGTCACGTCTCCCTGGCCCTTTCCAGATCGTCGATCTGGTTGTGCCGCCACGGCATCTGGTGAATTATGTTCGTCTTCGGCCTCAGCATCTTCCTCCTGAACTTGATCTTGCTCTTTTGCTTTCCGTTGCCGCCGTGGTTTAGCATTAGCATCTGCTTCTTTACTAGAAAGCGATGGCCTCCCGCGCTTCTTCTGCCTTATTTGAGGCACCTCTGCTGCTTGCACTTCAGGTTCCTTCTCCAAGAAAGGTCGACTGCGTTTTCTAGGTTTTGGTCTGGGCGTGGAAGCATGATCTGGCGAGCCATCAGGGATGTCCTCTAATACAGGCCGACCTTTGGCATCCACTCTCCTGCGTTGCGACGACCTATCGGAAGCGACGTTTTGTTCTTCAACCGGATTTTGGGCCTTTTTTTCGCCAGCTCTAGGAGAAGGCCGTTTGCTCCCTCCTCGCGGTAAGCGGGAAGATCCAGCTTTTTCAGCCTCGGGCTCTTGATTTGTAGCATCTTCGGTCGCATCTTGCCTTGGCTTGCCACCTGGCGAGCCTTTGTACTCAACCCCTACTTTCCGGCGTTCGCGAGCACCGCGTCTCAGAAGGCTCGAGTTGCCTTCGTTCTCGTCATCGGCCTCCTCTGCCTCGCCCTCTGGCTCATCTGGTATCTTCGCTGCTCTTGGTGGTCGTCCCCTTCGTTTTGGTTGCGATTCCTCTGCCTCGACCTCTGGCTCGATCGGGGTACTATCTGGCGCAGGCGGTTGCTGAGATGGCCCCTTTCGCCCTCCCTTTTTTGCGCCCAGGTCTCCATTGGTTCGCAGTGGTGCGATTTCAGGGTTTTCGGGGCCTTTGTTTCCACCCGCAAGCGAGGGCCTTCCCCGTTTCCTCTTACCAGTCGGAGCAGCGCCGGCTGCTACTGGCTCAGGTGCAAGGGGGACTTCGGGCTCGGGTTCTGGTTGCGCTGTCTTTGCCGGTCGGCCACGTTTTCTCGGTCGCGCATCCTCCTCTGGCTCTACCGCCTCCGAGTATCCGTTTGGTAGAGCTGTTGCTTCTTGTTCTGCCGGCCCCGACGGGGTGTGTGACGCGGTTTCATTATCTCGTGACGCGTTTGCACCTCTGCCGCGCTTGCGCTTTTGATTGGCGGTCTCGGGTGCCTGCAAAGTATTAGCTGTATTTCCAAGAGGTAGAATCGAGAGAGTCTCACCATGAGGACCTTACATGTGTCCAATTGAATAAAGGTACGTCGGGTATTGCAAGCAATATAAATACACACAAAGCTCTCGAAGGTTGCTGTCGCGTTTGGCTGGAACGCGTTTGAGAGGTTGTGGCTAGTGACCTGGAAGCAAGCCACTTACTTAGCTTAGGTAAGGTTAGTTGTTACAAGGATAGATGCTCACTCGCCCGGCCAACCAGATCTCAGGGACTCAATCCCCGCTTGTAACTGCTGTTGGGGAAGAGCTTAGCTGGCAAGTGCTCTGATGGACCCTCATTTAGGTAATGGGTGAGAAGTTGGCAGTTGGCCCCCCCGTCGTAGCAAGAAGAAAAAGCCCAGGGCCGTCGCTTTGCTATTTCTTCACAATTCCCATTCTCATCAATTCTGTCGCATCTTACAAGTTCTCTCAAGTTTTACATACTTGTACGATAGCATTCCCAGCTTCTTCTAGGAAACTATCTGGATTGATCCATTCGATTGGTATCATCTGCAAGTGTTGCTCTTCTCCACTTCGCTTACATCATATTTGGCTGCTTGCCTAAAACCCCGAAACCCCGGCTTTTGCTCGCGTCAAAGCTCCCTCCCCCCAAACCCATCAGAGCTTCTTTTTTGGTCAGATCTAGTTCTTCTCATCACTACGGAATACCCTACAGTCAAGATGCGTTTCTCCGTGACCTCAGCTGCCCTGCTGGCTTTGCCGGCCCTGGCAAGCGCCGAAGTGCCCGAGTACCAGGCGCAATTCCAGCAATACCTCGGAAAGTTCAAGTCGTATATCCCAAGCCACAGCAAGACCGATCCCGTCCATGCTGCCGAGGCCAAGGTTGGCTCCATGAAGATGGACGTCCTGACCCTGAACAAATGGAGGAGACTCTCTATGCCGACGTAAAGCCTGGCAGCACTACCCCCGAGGAGTACTGGGTTTTTGTCACTGGTGGAAACAAGACTTGCTTCGGTATGGCTCCCAGCTTCAGACCCACGTGTTAATCGAAGTAGAAAGCTGACTCGTGCGAATTCAGGCCATTGCGGAAAGATTGAGCAAGCCTTCAACGAGACGGCTGGCAAGTTCGCCCTCCTGCCTGATGCCCCTCACACGGGATACCTCAACTGCGAGCATGAGCCCGTTCTCTGCAACTCCTGGTCTGTGCCGACCGGCACTGTCTGGGTCTTCGAGATGCTACCGGAGCCTGCGCCGATTGACATCTGGGTAAAGCGATTCAACCTGACTACCACTACAAGCGACGACATCGTTGCGCGCCACGCCGAAGGATACAAGAAGACCTTCCAATTGCACGAGGGCACTTTCCACCCCTTCAACGGCTGGTGGGCTCAGAACCACCTGTCGCTTCCCGTCGGCTACGTCCTGTGGTTCTTCAACGTCGTCCCCAGCTGGCTGCTGATGCTCGTGCTCTCCTTCGTGAGCCGATCGATGATGTGAGTACAAGTCTGCGATCAATGCTGCCGAATCATGCGCTTACACGTTTATTAGGTCCAACCGTATGGCAGGACAACAGGGTGGTGCCCCCCGCCCTGCCGCTACTGGCCAGGCTGTGCCCCGATAAATGCCAAATAAGGCATAGGAGTGTGTAGTGTAGAAGAGTGTTCCGGATAGTAACAAACTCACCCCTGGAGTGGGATACTGTTGTCCGATCAACTTGGGGATCTGTTGGACCCGATGGCCCGGGGAGTGTACGCTCTGATGTGCCAACAGTATGTATAGCCATAGTCGTTGTACAATACTCGTAATGCGTCAAGGTTAGAAGCCATGATATTCAGCTTCACGTCTTTGATTTACAGATCTCTTGAATGCCGTTTAGACCGTCTAAGACTTCACCTTGAAGTTTCGAGTTGGCGAAACGACCGTACCGAAGATCGCTCATGTTGCCGATTGTTTGTTTAACCGAGTGCAGCATTGCGGCTTCCTCCTCTTCCAGCTTTTGGACCTCCTGTTCCATATCGACCGCTGCAGCATCTAGTTCGGGGAGGATGGTCATGAGCGTGTGATTCTTCGGCCGTACTGTACTCGAGGTTGGCCCGAACAGCTGCGACAAGCCATGTCACGTTAGCGAATGACCAAGAAGCGACAGGCCGCGGCTATAATGTCGCGCGTGGTCAAGGGGGCCATCATCATACATTTCTCTCGATCTCAATTTCGTCATCTTGCCCCTCGCCTCGCTCGGCTTCGCGCCGGGCTTTAGCTACAGCGCGGCGCAGAGCCCGCCCCTGCTTGAATTCGGAGTCGATGTTGGAGGATACGGCTTCTACGACGGCATTGCGCTGGCGCTGGAGATCGCGGTAGAGGGCGCGGATCTGCGGGAGGAGCGCTGCGACTTGGGGAAGTATGAGGTGAACTCTTGCAGCGAGAGAATGGTGGGGAGACTCGATGGCAGGAGCAGGTAGTTCTGCAGTATAGTTGCTTCGGTCGGTGCCATTGCCCTTTTTTAAGAATTGTAAAAGGTAGAATAAAGAACGGGGTTCTGCAAGTTCAACGTTGCTGGTGTTGAAGCAAGGCAGGTTGAACCCGTCAAAGAAGCAGACAGACAGGGTAGGGGCGTGTGATGGCGCGAGGCAGGGGCGTTGGCGTAGTAAAAAAGGTCGCAGAACGCGTCGCGCGTCCGAGCCCACCGTACCTGCAACCACTTAACAGGCGCTACTCATAAGTGCCATGGCACATTGAAGGAGTCGGTCGAGAACTAAATACTCCAAGAACATCTAATAAATGAATTGAGGGAAGATCTACCTGGCTCTGAGGCATCGAACTTGGCAAGAGTTAAAGATACGAGGGTTGATAAGACGCCGTTCAACTATCTGCTAGTAATTGTCTCGCCTCTGTGTTGGGGAGGAAGTCACGTCCGTCCAGTCAGAAGAGAGAGTCCATCCGGTGCCAACTATCGCATCGCCGAAACTCACTCAATCACCGCACATTGCCGCACTGGACTCTTTGCATCTTACAACAACCTTCTCACCTGGTAAACATCCTCTCTCGGCGACACTCTAATTGCTTCGATATCCTCATATCATTGACAACGACTACATAGCACACCTATTCTCAAGATGGCCCCTTCAAAACAGGCCCCTCTGCCTCCTTTTTCCAAGGATGAGAAGGTTCTCTGCTTTCATGGCGACCTGATGTATGAGGCCAAGATCACCGATCTTCGCAGCGCCTCGGACCACGCCAACACCAACCCGCAGAGCATCAAGGCCGATGATGCTCAGTACCGCGTTCACTACAAGGGCTGGAAGGCCTCGTGGGAACGACTGGGTGGCTCAGGACCGCATTCGGAAGTTCACCGACGATAACAAGACCCTCGCCGCCCAGCTGCAGGCCGCCGCCCGCCTCAGGAACGCCGGCGGCAGCAAGAGCGCGAAGAAGGCGATCGGTAAGGCTGCTGGCCCCGGCGAGAGCGAGATGAGTTCGGCGCGCGGCAGTGAAGAGCGAGCCGCCACCAACTCTTTCGCTGGAAGGGGTCCGCGACGCGGCCGTGATTATGAGCTTGAGAGTGTGAGTCCATCCGTTTCCTTTTCCTTTTCCTTTTCCTTTTCCTTTTCCCCTTTCTTTCCCGTCATCCCCGACAAAGCCTTCGTGGCCATCACCCATGACATGAGATGATTGCGTGTGCAGTGGTGCTGTGGGGACCAAAGGAACTGCCAGTGGGCCAGAGTCCATGTACTTGGACCATTGAAGGCAGAATCTCGCGGGGTGACATATTGCCTCCGCAATCTGACAATCGCTGTTACCTTGGTTTCTCCTATCCAACTCGGATTCAGGAGCAGGGTTGGACACTTAACCCCTGATGAGAAGTACTTGGGTATGCACTGCATTGGTTCACCATCAGCGCCGTACTCCTACAAGAGGCTTCAGAACGTTGGCCATAAGGCGCGACGTCCGATATCCGGACTCACCCATCCGCTGGCAACCAGCCTCGCTCCTCCAGAGTGCTTAGTCTATTTGACCATGCAACTCCTGTTGGTGCTGAGCACACCCCGCGGGAGGAGACACCCTCAGCAGGAAGGTCGATTGTTGCGGGGTAGCCCTTGAAGAAACCAAATCAACGATCGTGATAGCCTGGGAATTCAACTTGGAGATCGTTGTCAGTTAATTGTGGTTGGTAAGGGGCCGACAAAAGTTCAGCGAAGATTTGCCTTGCCCACCCACTAATTCATTTGGGGACCGAGCTGTATCTTGAGCCTCAAAGTTGTACTGTTTTGGCATACCACGTGGGAGCAAAGGTGCCTGCCTCCTCTGCATTAACTGTGTGGGCAAGTTGACACCTGAGGAGGATGAGCAGGCTTTGCATATTCACCTACGCGACACTGAGCTTCTCACCTTCCCAGGCGTTTTTACTAGCGTATGCACCTGGGAAGATCTTCACCTCCTCTGAACATCTTTCCAGTCACCTGTATTTTGCAGTCTTGTTAGGGCTTCAACACACGGTTTGGGGGGCGAGCTCTGGTTCTGTTCAAAACCTGCTCCTCTATCTCCTCCAACTTGGTTTCTCTGGGCAACAACTGTATGTGAGTTCTGGGAGAACGCGTCGGGAACAATCGAATCTCCCTATCAAAGCGCGTCGCGTTCGGCCCTGTCGCGTGTTTTACTGGCAGAGATATCATTCTCTGTGCGGCTTCAATTTTTCCCCAACCGCGTCATTACTCCTTGGTGCCTCAAGGTTCCTATAACGATCGGAAGGCTGCAACACAATCCCCAGTTCCACCATTTCATCCTTCCATCATCATGGCTGCAGAGTTCAACAACGAGCGCCCGGTACGTACCCGTAAGAAACCCGAGTCCTTTGGATATCCGCCCGAACCACAAGCGCAACCAGAAACAAGTCGCCGCATTTCAGGTTCAGGACGCACGCGAAATCGAATCAAGCAAGAGCAACTTGATCTGGAGAGAGCGATGGAAGAGTCCCTGCAAGACATTCCTTTCTCAGTGGCCGCATACAATGGCAATGCCGCTTCTGGAATGTTTCGTCAAGCCTCGGCAAAGGATGGTATCTTTGCTGCCGTTAACAATACTTCTATGGCTGCAGCTGGTCAACCTGGCTCAACAACTGCAGTCCCCAAGGTCGAACCTACTGCCGAAGCAACTGTCGCGCAATGTCAGCCCAAAGCAAAGCGCAGACAGTCTGGTACTTTACCCCCTGCTAAGAAACGCGGAGTAGCAAAAGCCAGCCTTGAATCTGGGGTAGCAGAAAAACAGCCCGTGACGGTTGCTACCAGAGGGACTCGCTTGACCCGCCAGACCATTCAAGAGCAAGAAAAGACATTCGCGGGCAAGGAGGAGCGCTACTTCCGGGAGGCGCAGAAGAGCGACCATCTTTTGAAACTACCACCTGCTGGTCACAGATATGTCAGCGTCGCAAGAGCAGAAGCTCCTCGTTTACTACGCACTTGTTATGACCCTCCATTCGCGACGCCCGCCAAAGATTACAAAGAGCACCCCAAGATCACGGACGCCAAGAAACGCGGTGTTGCCACCCGTGAGATGGTCAGATACTACCAGCATATGAGCCCTGGTGTCAATATCCCTGTAGCTGGCATCCCTGGACAAGCGCCGAGAGATCCAAGCCGATGAGAATCTTAAGGCCAATCTCAAAAAGCCCCAACCCACAAGACAGGGCCCAGTGAACGCCAAGGTGGCTTCAGCAAGTCAAAGACGCTCCACGCGCTCGGCAATTCAGTCGGAATCCAGTCAGAAACCAGTTCCTGCAGTTCCTGCAATTCAGTCGGGATTCAGTCAGAAACCAGTTCCTCGGCCTTTAGTGCCTGATGCTTTACTTGGTCAACAGGCATTCGTTGAAGAGGCCATGAAGGCCATCAATCCCCACCATCCAAACCCCTCAGGCACTAAGTAGTGTCCTTGAGCAAGTGCTGAACTTGCCTTCTCTTCTCTCCTTTGGCCCGATCCCTTTTATGATGGAAATTTCTAACAATTACCGTGCTAAACATGGTTTGCCTGCTAAATATATTTGGTCTGAACAGGAGGAAGCTTTCTATGCGCGGCCGTCGATCAAGATTCTCATCCCGGACATGCTTAAGGGGCTGCTCGTGGATGACTGGGAGAATGTGACAAAGAACAACCAACTTGTTCCCATTCCACACCGTCAGCCTGTCGTCAAGATCATGGCAGACTATCTTGCCTACGAGAAGCCGCGCCGTACCGAAGGTTCTGCCGCAATTGACATCTTGGAGGAGACTGTCTCGGGGTTGAAGGAGTATTTTGACAAGTGCCTTGGTCGAATCCTGCTCTACCGGTATGTTGTCTTTCTGGAAAGGCTTCCGCGTACTAGGAGTCATGCTAATGCACAGCCAGGTTTGAGCGAGCGCAGTACGCTGAGATACGCGAGAAGTGGGCGGCTGGTGGACCTGACATCCAAGGCAAGACCCCTAGCGACACGTATGGTGTAGAGCATCTGATGCGCCTAATCAGTAAGTTCATTCTGACCCTGTTATATGCGTTGCTTCAACTTGCTAACATCATGTTTAGCGAGCCTTCCGGAGCTTATCGCTCAGACCAACATGGATCAGCAGTCTGTGAACCGTCTGCGCGAAGAGCTCAGCAAGTTCTGTCAGTGGATGGACAAGCACGCCGGCAATTATTGGACCAGCGAATATGAAAGCCCCAACGCCGAATACGCCGAGAAAGCTAAGAACTAGCACACCGGGGCCAAAGACTGAGACAGTGGTAAGAAGAGGGTTACGCATTCTCTCACGCCTCCAACAGTCGCATACTGTCAGAGTTTTGTACGATGTAGTGAGAGCCGGTACCGTTACTGCACTCGCGGAACAGGTCAATAACGACTCCGCAAGGTGCTTCCCGGTCAAGAATATCCCTTGCTGGGTTTGACAAACACAATGGCACCCTTGTAACAGAGTAGCATGCGTTGCGAAAAAGGAAAGGGAAGAAGAGGTTTCCCCAAGAGACGCAACAGTATTTGCATGTTACTTACACCCAATAATTCCGATCAGGCATACTCGATCGATAGTCCTAAGAATAGTGACCATAGGGTAGTAGTACACAATGCAACGAAACATTGATAGACGATTCATTTGTGTTGATTACTGTGAAAGTAGAAGCCCTGAGACCCCGTCGTAGCAACGCGTGAAATAAGAGGAGCTGGACACTTGGTTGGAGTGTTTGTTGTCTTTATTGGTACAGGATCTAGAGCTGATGTACACATATATATGCATAATGTTACAGCTTTCGTGGGTGTGGAGCAGGAAGAAGCAAGTCACATCCGTGTGAAAGCATGTCCTAGGGCGCTTATCTGTTTCCCTCCATTCTTCTCATCACTTGGCTATGGTCCATGGTCGTCGTCAAAACTTCAAAGTGTTAACGGCCAAGACCCCGCCCCCTCCAAGTGCCCGATCCACGCATGCTTTCCTTTCACGCAAGCTTCACTGCGACCTCCTCCTCCTCGTCTCTCCGACCCTCCGGGCAATGCGATACAGCGCAAAGCGATGCCAGTCCCATCCCTCACCCCCTTTTGGATTTCCTTAGATTACTGCAGGCTCCTCACCGCGGCACCGCCTTCTCCAGCCAGAACCCGCGCTCCGGCCTCCGCTCCTCGCGCAGCTCGCGGGGCGAGAGGGGGCGGTCGACCTCCTGGACGCGGACGAGCTCCTTGACCTTCATGATCATACCGGCGAACTGGGGCTCGACGGGGTGGAAGACGGTCTGGGAGCGCTTGCGCAGGCCGAGGGCGGCCAAGGCGCCGCGCGTGCGCTCGGGCAGGCCGATGGCGGACCGGTGGAGGGTTATGCGGAAGTAGGATGCCGACATTGTGTAAGTGTGTGTGCTGTGGATGAACCAAAGAGCTCTCTTTCTCTCTCTTCTTCTTGGCAATTGTTGCTGCCCTTTTCCTTTTCCTTCTTTTCCTTCCGGGCTAAGTGAAGCGCAAACAATTGGTGGTCGAATTGTTTCCCGTTTGCCCGTCGTAGACCGGATTCGTGTACTTGCGTGAAGGGAAACCGAGATCCAAGGCAAGGCGCAAGCAGGATGAGCCAAGGGAATTTCTGCGCAGGGCGGGTTTGTCAATACTGGGTTATTCCATTATTGGACTGCAAATAAGGCTGTGCATACCTTGGTAGCTGTCAGACACTGGTGGTAATCTAGACAACGGTATCAATCAATCACATCTCGCGGTACACACTGGGTAGGTAGGTAAGTCGGATACAGCATCGTCGAGCTTGGGATCTTTTTAGAAGGGCCGAAGTTTTGCCGGCTTATCGATTACGTTAACTACTCAAGCTCTCTAGATGTCGGTACCTAGGTACATGATCCCAAGGCCCCTATTCCATACTACCTTAGGAGTTAGGTAAAGTAGATACCACCTATTATTTCGCGATCGAAGTGTACGTTAGTTACTACTTGTACAAGTATCTTAATACGCCGATCGAGAAGTTGCCTAATGTTGACAATATATTGACGGATGGATCCAAGCTACCTCACTACACTATCTGAAAACATGGCGTAGACAGCGGATAGTCGGTCCAACACAGGGGTTGCCAGCTTCGGCACCGTCTAATATGACAAGCACTTTGGCAAATGTATACGCGATATAAAGTCATACGGTCTATTAGCTGCGGCCCTTAAGGCCACTCATCGTTGGGATGTTTTAGTTTCTTCTCGTACAGACCCCTCGCCACCTTGTTGCCGAGAGGTCGTACACTACTACGACTTTGCTTGTTTCCCCGATCCTGTCTAAAGCAAGGCTCCCTTTACCCCATGCCAATAAAAAGTCAAATAACTGTACATTCCATGGACGCGTTTATTTGACAGACACCTCAACTCTGCCCTCACCTACCGACCCAGATGTGCCCAGAGTGGGCAAGAGGTAGGTGATATCATCCCAAGGATGACGGTACAGACCAGTACGCAGGCGCTTCTGGTCGAGGTAGTGGGCAATCAATCCGATGCTGCGACCCAGCACGAACAGACCGTTCAGGACACCCATGTTCATGTAGTCCTCGGCCTCTTCCAGCGTGAAGGCACCGCAGTTGCGCATCAGATCCACGAAGCAGACAGCAATGCAGCCGTCCACGTTGAGGATAAGGTTGTCCTTCTTCGAGGTCGTCACAGTCTCGACAGCCAGGGCGTAGTCGAGAAGCTTGTGGCTGGGGAACTTGGAAAGAACGTACTCCTTGACGAGCTCGACACGCAGATCAGGGTTGTTCCGCGACTTGATACGGTGACCAATACCGGGAATGAGCTTGTTCTGCTTGCGCATAGAGTCGACAAACTCACGGGGGCTGAGACCAGAGTCGGCAGCCTTGGCGAACTCCTGGGCGGCTCCGTCCAGAGCACCACCGAATCGGGAACCGATGGTAAGAAGACCAGCAACCAATGAGCTGATCAGGTCCTTGCCAGCACGGGTAGTGATGATGGTGTTCATGGCACCAGACACGGCGGGACCGTGGTCGGCAGTGAGCATGAGAACCATCTCCAAGAACTTGGAAGCGAAGTCGGGGAGTCGGCGACGGAACCACAGCAGAGACATGACACCACCGATGCCAATATCCTCTTTGAACACGTCGGAGATGGGCATACCAGCGTACAGAAGCTCTTGGCCACGATCATCAGAGATGGTGGAGATGAAGGCAGCAGGCTTACGGATAAGTCCGAGCTCCTGAGCCCACGAGTAGTCAATGGGGATCTTTGGGACGACAGGCTCGGGCTGGGGGACGATAACCTTCTCGTTGACAAGCTTGTCGTAGACAATCTTCAGAGTCTGGGGGAGATCCTCGAAGGTGTCGGGCACGTAGATGCCAGCCTCCTTCATGCTCTTGTTCTTCATGGCGGCTGTCTCGAGCTGAGAGTTGGCGAAAGAACCAGCGTGACCAAACTGGACCTCGGTCTTGAACATGCTGGCGCAGGTACCAATGGCCCAGGCCACAATAGGCTTGGTGATGACGCCCTGCTTGACAGCGTCAATCACCTTGTACTCCTCAACACCACCAACTTCACCGAGCAGAACAAGGATCTTGCACTCAGGGTCGTTCTGGTAGCGCAGCATATGGTCGATGAAAGTGGTACCGGGGTAGCGGTCACCACCAATGGCAATACCCTCGTAGACACCGTCTGTGTTCTGAGCGATAATGTTGTTCAGCTCGTTGGACATACCACCAGACTTGGAGACGTAGCCAACAGAGCCCTTGCGGTACAGCTTGGAGGCAACGATGTTGTCCATCATACCACCAGTGTTACCGATCTTGAAGCTGCCGGGCTTGATTCCACCAACGGTAGCGGGACCGATGATCTGGACACCCTTCTTGCGCGCAACGTGGGCAATCTCACGAGCTCGCTATTTCACAGATAGTTAGTATTTGATACTGTTGTCTTGTAGCAGACAGGGAGTATAACTTACTCGCTCGGGGACACCTTCGGCAATAATGGCGATAGTCTTGATCTGGGGGTTCTCCATCAACTCCATGGTAGAGCTGTAGACACTACGAGAGGAAGCGAAGTTGACGACCACGTCAACATCTGGGTGCTTGGCCATAGCCTGGTCAACCTTCTGGTATACGGGCAGCAGCGTCTCGCTGGTTCCCCAGTACATCTTGCTAACAAACTGGCCACCAAAGGTGTAGATGATACCAGCCACCGAGGGGGTTGCTCGCTTGCAGATGAAGTCGAAGTCAAGCATACCCTGGACGGCACGGGGCTGGAGACCGTAGACAAAGCATCTTGTCTTGTCGTTGAAGAGAGCGTGTGACGGAAGGGGGCTCAGAGGTCGGCTGGGAGCGGCGAACCGGGTGATGTTGTCGTTGGCCGAGAGGCCACCTGCCGTGGAGGTGCCATTGACACCGTTCGTGGTAGCCGTGGACATCTTGCGTATGGAAATTCCCAGGACTGGCTAATTGGAGGTCTGTTCAAGTCACAAACGCTGTTAGTGAATGAATTGCAACAAACACCCTGGGATCTGCTTGAAAAGAACAGTATGAAGCTTTCCAAAGCCACACGATAACAACCAGGAGAGGCCCGCAGAATTAGGAAGTACGATATCAAATGGCTCTCGTCAGAATTTCAGGACGGAGTGTTATTCTGGAGATGTGGGAAACACGACCAGGTCTTTGAGAATCGGGTTTGGCCAGCGACCAAACCATCTTTTCTCAAGTCCGAGCACGATCCATCCCGAGTCCTTTACGGAAGAGACAACGAGTTACACCAGCTGGAGTTTCCCACCAAAGACACCGCAGCAACGCAGGGTAAGTGCGGCGGGGAGGCAGCAAAAGGTAGAACAAGGCAAATCAGATACATACCTTCTTGGTGGACAAATGTGTTGGACCTCAGAGTGTTTTCTGAGCTTCGCACAGAGGGTATATGAAGCAACAATGACCAAGTTGAAGTGGGAGGAAACGGAATGAATGGATAATCCTCAAATGGGGAAGCAGTTTGGGGAGGGAGGTCGAGCTTTTTTCGGGTTGACTGAGAGTCGACTTTGGCTTGCAATGGGTACCGACGACGGGGATGGAGCAAAACTTGGGGGGTTCCAAGATTGCACAGACTTGGAGCTTGTAAAGTCAAGTGCCCGCCAGGAACGACACACTGCAGAGCACAACTAACCTAAGAAGCTCCCCCCCAAATTCACCCA
The DNA here is from genome assembly GCF_038363925.1 of Apiospora phragmitis. NCBI lineage: Eukaryota > Fungi > Ascomycota > Sordariomycetes > Amphisphaeriales > Apiosporaceae > Apiospora > Apiospora phragmitis. The sequence continues at coordinate 2,166,108 of NW_027117400.1, read as the reverse complement.
AATTGAATTGATCGATATTTGGCCGCGGGGGCTAGTAGGGATTAGGCAATGCCAAAAGAGGTGAGCCAATCAGATCGATCCTGTCTGGCTCGTTGTTAGTGAGTAGCACTACCCAAGTACTTGCAGGCCTGGGAATCCTAGGGAATCCAATTGTGAGATGCAGCTGCGAGGGGGCCCCCAATACCGTCCTGCAGAGGCGCCTGCACCGGGAAGAAGCCGTTGTTCTCTTGGGTTCGATGAGACCTACCCTAATCTGACCTGATCGGTTGCGAATGCCGTTTTTTTGTTTTGTTTTGTTTTTATTTTGTTCGAAACCAGCGCCGTATGGCAAGAACAATCTCAAAGAATTGGATCCCGTACCCGTCCGTCGTTGTAGCACACTTGACCATCAACCTCGCTCGGAACAATAGTTGGGGTAAAATTCTCCTAGACTTGTTGAAGTCGGTTTTTGGCGGTGCCGCCGGTGCCTGGGTTTGCCTTGTCGCTACGCCAATGCGCTGTTGCTGGACCGCTAGTCTTGGGCGATTGTGTGTGAGTGGGCTGAGTTTGTTGGTCTGATTAAGCTGACCGACTCGAGTCTGACCAAGCTGATGGGCCAGCAATTGGAGTTGAGGATGGGAGAACCCCTCCATCGACCCTGAGGATCATGCAGGGGTCCGAACTTTCTGGCCATCTTTTTTTGGTTGGTGTCGGGCCCCGGGAACCGCTTGGGTACTTGGCCAGTGGTCTTAGTCGACGGACCTGACTGTCCATGCCCCCGCCTGTTCCGAAGTACCGGGTACTTCAGGGCTATGCTGCCAACGGCTGTGCAGCCCCGAGAGCAACAACCAGCATGATTGCGAATTATTCGCCGAGACGACGGGGATTCGTTCACTGGAACGAGTCAGGTCCCATGACATATTGGCTATAATAGACGCGATTACAGCATCGCACTCAAATGCCGCCTTGGCGAATAGCTCCAGGTATCGCCTATAGCTTTCGGAGGATAGAAGGTTGTTGCATGAGCGATGCTAAGCTGACATAACAACCTTCAGATAGGTACTCCGAACACTCGCGCACCGCACTCGGTGTCGCACTCGGGAGTGTCTCTAAAAGTGCCCTCAATGCACAATGTTTGGGTAATCGGATGATTACCATAAACGTCTCCGGATAGTCTAGATATGTCGCGGACCTCCCGGACGTTGAGTCCGGATCACCCCCAAAATGGTCCCATATTCGGACATCGATCATCTTATCTCAAGACGGGTTGCCTTTGATCAGCGCAGCGGCTGATCGTTAGAGAAATTTCATCTGAAACTAAAGGGGGATAGACGAGAAACTATTCTCTGTAGCTAAAGCTACAAATCAGCTAGCAATTATGATAAATCTAATATCAACGATGCCGCTCCTTGCGTGCAGAATGCGCCGATGAGGATTCTAAGCTCGCTCATGTCTCACTGTAAGCGAGGCATGGGTCTGCTTCTGCTTGTTGCCGTGTGTCTTCAAACAGATCAGTGCACGTCAGATTCAACCCGCAGGGGCTTCGATGAGATTCCGTCGTGGAACGGAAACCCGTACGAAGTGGCGTGGTGACCTCCTAACCCCGAGTGCAATCGACGACAACCTCAAAGTTGCACGCCAATGTTCCGAGCCCGGGGAGTTCTTGTTGGGGTATCCGGTACTTCGGCCGTGGCTGACTACGCCGGGGTTAGCAGCGCCGAGGGAAATTCCCCAATGGGTTGGGAGAGGTACAGCCCCGGTACTCCATGCTAAAGTTGCGGTGGGCACTCGCCATTGGATTTAGCGTCCTGATTTAGCGTGACCCCTCCAAAAGAGTGAGATTGGGATTTGAGAGAAGCAAGAAGGGGGAGGAGGGGTGATGGAGTCAGAAAGAGAATGAGAGAGAGAGAGCGAGGATCCCGTGCACCACAGCCTGCAGGAGCAACACAGTTGCCCGGGTACGGTGTAGTAAGTGTAGAGAGAGGAAGAGAGCAGAGTAGCTGCAAGGCCAGCCAATGCCAATGCCAACGCCAATGGAGAGAAGCAACGCACTGAACAATGGAGGGAAAAACCGGTCCCACGCTCTTGCGCCAGCAGACGGACGGGGGGGCCCTGAGAGCCAAAAGTATACGCCCCCCAAACCGGCCCAAACCAAATGGGAGAGCTTCCCGCCATTGATTCCTCCATTGCACCTCGAAATTTTCGAATGACATCCCCGTTCTTGCTGCCATCAATTCCGATTCTCCAGACACTGCCTGCCCACATCTTCAAGTGCTCCTTCCTGCTGTCCAGTTTTCCAACTGTTACAGCCTCTTCACTCTCTTCCCGCCATCGGATCGTAACTTCTCAGCTTCCTCCCAATTTGAGAGAGAGAAAACTGCTGGCATCATTGCACAAGAGGTAAGCTAAGATCCCAGTTGCTTGCTGGCATTGAATCCCAATCCTCGGTGTTGTTGCTGCAAACTGGCATCCACGCACCAAAGCCGAATCCACTGGAAGCAATCAAGTCGCTACAAGTCCGGTGGGAAGTTCCCATGCCGACTCCTGCACTCGCACTTTGGACGGAGAAGCACCACTCAGATGCTTCCCACCAAGAACTTATTTTGCTGACGATTTCCTCTCGACAACTTCGCAGACAACCATAGAACAGAGCCACTGTTGAGATAATCAGACTCATCTGCAAACCTCGAGACTCTTCCACAAAATGTCCGCCAAGTCGATTTTCGAGGCCGACGGCAAGGCCATCCTCAACTACCACCTCACCCGGGCACCCGTCATCAAGCCCACCCCTCTGCCCAAGCCCACCACGCACAACGCTCCTCCGAGATTAGCATCTCTCTACTTCCCCGAGGATGCTGAGGTCAGTGCCGTTCTGGACCAGGCCGAGGTCACCTACCCGTGGCTTCTCCAAGCCGACGCCAAGTTCGTCGCAAAGCCCGATCAGCTGATCAAGCGACGAGGCAAGAGCGGCCTGCTAGCTCTGAACAAGCCGTGGCCCGAGGCCAAGGCCTGGATTGCTGAGCGAGCTGGCAAGTTTCAGAAGGTTGAGCACGTCGAGGGTGTCCTGCGCCAGTTCTTGGTTGAGCCTTTCGTGCCTCATCCTTCCGATACCGAATACTACATCAACATCAACTCCGTCAGAGAAGTGAGTAAAACCCATTGATTTCGTCATCCCGATGTAATCCGGTCCAGTTGTGCACCAACAAGCCGACATGCCGACATGCCGACTCTGCACTGCAAGCCAGGCTTCGGCGGTGCGGTGTTCACACAGGACGTTTTGTTCAGAAAGAGAAAGAAAAATGAAGATCGGGGGTGGGTTCTTGAAAATGAAGTGTTCACGAAAGCCGAGGCGGGCTGCGGAGTAATGTCGCAAAAAAGAATGCGTTCCTACCAAGTGGTTGTGAAGGCATATTTATTGCGCTCATCTGGAACCACGAGCTCAAGGGCCTCTACGGGCGAACGGAGGCTAAACCGCTTTGCTTGGGCACCCACTCCTCCCTCAAAGAACGCAACCCACCTACCGCAAACGCGGTGTAGCCCCGAAACAACCCCGTCCCCAGTTGTACCCAGCGACATCCTATCATTTACCCATTTACAAAGGCGCGAGAGCATCATGACTAACTGGACGTAAATAGGGCGACTGGATTCTCTTCACCCACGAGGGTGGTGTCGATGTTGGTGATGTTGACGCAAAGGCCGAGAAGCTGTTGATCCCTGTTGACCTGTCCGAGTACCCTTCAAACGAGGAGATTGCTTCCACTCTCCTGAAGAAGGTTCCTCAGGGTGTCCACAATGTCCTGGTTGACTTCATCTCACGTCTGTACGCCGTCTATGTCGACTGCCAATTCACCTACCTCGAGATCAACCCCCTTGTGGTCATCCCCAACGCCGATGCCACCTCTGCTGAAGTCCACTTCCTCGATCTTGCTGCCAAGCTCGATCAGACAGCTGACTTCGAATGTGGTGTCAAGTGGGCTATTGCACGATCGCCTGCCAACCTGGGCATCATGGCGCAATCCTCTGCGGGTGACAAGATCAGCATTGACGCCGGTCCCCCCATGGAGTTCCCTGCTCCCTTCGGACGTGAATTGTCTAAGGAAGAGGCTTATATTGCTGAGCTCGATGCCAAGACTGGTGCGTCTCTCAAGCTTACTGTCCTGAACGGCAACGGGCGCATCTGGACCCTGGTCGCTGGTGGCGGTGCTTCCGTCGTCTACGCCGATGCCATCGCTTCAGCTGGCTTCGCCGACGAGCTTGCCAACTACGGTGAGTACTCTGGTGCTCCCACCGAGTCGCAAACCTACCACTACGCCCGCACAGTCCTCGACCTCATGCTCCGTGCACCCATGGACCCCAAGGGCAAGGTTCTCTTCATTGGTGGAGGTATCGCCAACTTCACCAACGTCGCCTCCACGTTCAAGGGTGTCATCCGGGCTCTGCGTGACTACGCGAAGCAACTGAACGAGCACAACGTCCAGATCTGGGTGCGACGTGCCGGTCCCAACTACCAAGAAGGTCTTAAGAACATGAAGGCCGCGACACAAGAGCTTGGTCTCACTGCTCACATCTTTGGCCCCGAGATGCACGTGTCAGGTATCGTCCCCCTGGCGCTCGTCCCCGGAAAGTGGGAGGAGGGCAAGGTTCAGGAGTTCCAGGGTTAAGGCAGGAGATAAGGAGACATGATAGATACCCCTGCTTAGCGATGAAGACACGATGGGGTCATCGGCTACAATTGACGGGTTTTAGCGGGATAGTGGTGCTCTATGATTATGTACGTTGATGAATTAGATCGGCGTCGGCCAAACCGCAAGCATGCCGTGGCGTAAGCTTTTGATGCCAGGTACAAGCGGAGGGCTGTTCGATCTGGGTCTAGAAGGCACTGCATGGTTTTGAGCAAAGGACAACGAATAGACAAACTTGTAATATGATCACTGCACTTCGGTCCTTGATACTTGCTTGCCCATCTGGATTTACATGAACTACGCAAAATGCGTAGGCGACTGTCGCTGCGTGAACCGAAAGCATATCTCCTGACTTGTAGGACGTGATAGGTCGGGTATTAGCTAGAGGAACCGACCATTGGTCGGCCAGCCGGGCCATTCACTTTATGGCACACCCGAGGCGCAGGTTCACATGTAGGAGGAATTAGACATCCGCACTTATACGCCATCTGAAGCAAATGAAGCTGTCTTCCTGAGCCAGATTCAGTCTCGGCCCGCAATCGAGGGGTTGGAATACCAGAGCCCCATGGAGATACCCTTCAAGCTTTACAAAGGTTGCGTGTAGCCGCGCATCGCTTCCGAATAGTAACAAGGCTACGGCACGCTCTAGAACATTTCAGTAACCAGATCTGCAATTGAGTTCAACGGACAGCAAAGCTACCCTAGACCTTCACAGTCCATCGGGCCCCTCAACCTCGCGTCGGGTAAGTCTGTATCAGTGTACCTTGCCAGAGAGGTACTCTCAGCAATAATGCACTGCCGATGGTGCTGGTATATAGGCAGAGTCATCTCGAGGGTCCAGTGAAGAGATCATTCCGTGCTTCTCAGTCAGACTCTCAAGGGAACCAACTATAGGACTGGGTCGTGGACAGGTATCGACAACGAGAACAAAGCACGAGAAGAGGAAGAAAACTAAAGTCATCTCATCTCGTCCATCATGTACGCAGCTGCTCTAGCTACCCTGCTCGCCGGCTCCTTGGCCGTCTCCGCCAAGGCCGTTCCGCGACCCTTGCCGGGACGCGATATCGAGCCCAGGGACTCTTGGTGGAGCCCTACTTCCGATCCTTGCTGGAGGTAAGTACGATGGAAAACACCCTTATCTCTTCACTTGATGAAAGCGGTTTCGCGAGTCTAACTAACCATCTTCTCATGTGGTAGTGATGGCGCGGATAATGTCCGGGCCTTGAACGTTCCCGGCTACGACCCCAGTGACATTAACTCGCCCTTGGAGTGTCAGAAGGCATGCGATACTGCGGGCTACAACCTTGCCGGTCTCGAGCTCGGCAGGGAATGCTGTATGTTCTATGCTGCTTCTACTACTACTACTACTATGCTTACCCCTTTTCGTGGGGTGCCAGTGTAGGCCAGTGATATGGAGGGTGTTTGTTAACTCCAATCTCAAACAGGGTGTGGCAACGCGATCGAGGGCGCCAACAACCCTGTTGATCCCAGTGTATGCAACATGAACTGCCCCGGCGACGACACGGAGAGCTGCGGCGGCGTCCTCGCGCTGAGCATGTTCTACAAGGGCAACTATGATCCAATCAATGGTCCGCCTACTCCCGAGCCCGAGTGGCGCGGCTACTGGAACCCAACATGCTATGCGTAAGTGTTCTCCTGCACCCATTGTTACTTCCAACATCATTCGTACGGGTTGCTCGCTCCCTCGCTCCCTTTTCCCAGTCGCAACAGCCCAGACTGGGTGATCGACACATCAGTTATGTACATACATACAGAAGTGACTAACGAACTGTGCGTATTTAGTGACATGGACAAGAATCACCGCCTCTTGCCCGACCATCCTTCGGGATACATGGACCACCGCCAGATGACTGTCGAGAACTGCATCGACGCGTGCTCCCTCGGTAGCTACACTTATGCCGGCCTCGAGTACGGCAGCGAGTGCTGGTGCTCCAACATGATGCCCAACTACGACCCCGTCGACATGGCGGAGTGCGACATGGGCTGCACTGGTGATGCTGCCGCGTAAGTTTCTACTTGTCCCTTCTTCTGCTCCCTGTCCTGAATATAGATACCTCATCCCTCGCGGGCAACATCTCTTCTTCTTCCTCTACCAAGATTAGATCGAGACTCTGGCTCCCCCTTTCCCCCCATCTAATTATGCTCTTCACTCCGATGGTCATAATTTCAATTCGAGGCTAACGTTATATGTCTTTCTCTAACAGTGTCTGTGGCGGAGTGAGCCGCATCCTGGTCTACACCCAGTCGGACACCTCGAAGTAAACTTAGTTCTTGTCAGGTCGACTGATGGGGACAAGTCAAAAAGGAGAAAGAAAGATAAAAAATGACACCAGTGGTATCATTACTTCAATGGTAGCATGCGCATATGTGGTGAATGTGCTCATTTTGTCTACTCGTGACTCCAGGGGCACTGCCTGAGTGGGTGCTACCAGTGTTTGGGACAACGTGTCCCAGACTGGTACGGTTTAATAAGGACAGAGCTGTTACTTCCAACGGTATGGATGTTTTGCATTATACGAAATTATAGAGTATATAAATTCTCAATATACACACTCTCCTTTCCAAAATCACTTGCAAAGCACCGGCAAAATTGATGTATCGTGGCAGAACATCTGGTATGCGGATCAAGGAGTTCTTTCTCGTAAATGCAGAGACCACGAACTTGGGTTGCTATGGTACAGAAAAGTAATGTTGCATACTTACTTATTCATTCATTTGTTAGACATAATTACTATACGTCTAGCCTCGTCCACTGACAGTGCCTAACCTAGTCTGCCAGGATGAAGCGCTACACTGTTGCTGCCACCTCCCTGATATAACCATCGAAAACTTGCAGCCGGCGAGCTGGCTGAGATGCCCAAAGCCATCTCAAGTTCACAATAAGCCCAGTTGCACCGCGCCGGTATTGCATCAAGCATACAATGCTCTGGTGTAAGGTTATCGTCCATGGAGTCCAGACGTAGGTGGTGGTCGCCCGCATCCCCTCTGTCTAACTGGACGTTTCGAGCTTTTGCCAAGTATAGCTGGCTCTCAGTTCATACTGATTTCTTCAGCAAGTGGACCCAAGTTCACGCAGGTCTTTCAAAGCAAACCAGCGATGTCCTGTCCCCCTTACTCGAATTATGGATCGAACGCTATGGTGCCCAGAGCTGGAGGATTCCTGTACTGCCAATGGAAACTATCGATACGGCGGCATATTGGGGCATTCGAATATAAATTCCATCGAATCCCATAACTATTTTTTAGGAATCCGGGGTGTCTTCGGCGACACCTTCGTTTCAAGAATCAACGGGAGAAGCGGCAAGCTTAGTACCCGTATACGTATATTGGACGTTCGAATAAGAGCGTGGGAATCGAGGGGCTGGCTTCGTATGTTGAAATTTGACCTGATGTGGATTGCGCCCACACGGATCAATGGCGCTTGGACACCCGTGACTCCTGACACTTCTGAGGATGATGGAGATACAAGCGCATGTCTGTATGATTACGATGGTGATTCAAGGTAGAGCGATGCGTAGAACGGCCCTGATAGCGAGACCCGTGTTTCTGGAAGAGTCAGCACTTCTGTCGGTGCATACCGCAGTCTTACGGGTTACAGGCCATATGCTATGAAGATCTATGCGACCGGAGGACTAGAGTAAGATGATTGGAGAACCACAATTTAATGCCACCTACGGATACCATCACTCATATGTAAACCCATCAACCGTTGTAACATCCATGGGCAGATCGGGGGGAGATCAGCATGGTACTGTGAGCATCAGCTGCTGTGCTGTCTAGCCCCCTGTGAAGTGTTTGTATTGTCTGCGATTTCTTGCCGTTCACGAAGTAGAGTTTGCGTTGATCGAAACAAGGCACGGCACGTATTAGACGGAATCACGTATTGCCCTATCCTTCTGCTCAGTCCATAGCGTGTGTGTACGACGTAGTAGTATTAGTTGTGCCATCATAAGGTTTTCATGTGTTCTCCACGTTGTGCAGATCAGATGATGACATTGGAGGAATTTGAAACAACGGATATCCTGGGTTGGGATGAAATGAGCGACTAGGACCGCGGCCAAGCGGCCTGGGCTGGGTATTGACATTTGATTGATTGTTTCGACCGAAGATCGCAGCCCGAGCGACTGCTATGGAATCTTTGAAGCAAACCGTATCACTCTACTTCACACAGTCGGATAAAAAAAAGTCCAATCGCTGCCAGGCTACGTTATTCTGACAATGGAAATAAGCAAAGGCTGAATGGATGTGTTCTTCTGTCTTTAGATCTGGCATGCGTCGATCAGTGACTGGCACAGCTGGGACACCCTCAAATAGGAGCAAAATGCATTGATCCATCAATACATAGGAAAACGTCGTTCTGTGATTAGTGGCTTGGCGACAGCGCTGAACACGAACAAAAGTCTAATGACAGTGATAGCAATAGTGGCCGTATGACCTGTCCTGGCGTGTCTCCAGCGTGCTGGTTCTGATGCAGAAGGCAGATTAGAAGGGTTCTGGGGGAGAGTACCTGTTCTGGTGCCTGGGCCCTGTCCTGTAGGGAGGGAGAAGCCGGGATTAACATGCACTGCCACGCTGCCCAGATTCCCGGAATGGGCCAATCAGACGGCCGGTAGTGGGCAGAAACTCCTGTTCCTGAATCTTAGCTCCCTGTAAATCTTCCCTGGAATGGGCCTAGTCCCTTGTAGCGCCGCCCTCCAGCGACCCCCCAGTCCCAGCTGGCCTGCGCGTTCGTCCACACTAACTGGGATTGACTCCATCATCAGCTCACGTCCTGCTTCCCCTAGACTTCCTCTTTCTTCTACTAGAGCCTCATTCTTTTTTTATTACTCTCCCTCTTTTCTCCCTCAGTTTCGTCTCATCCATCAACCACTTCCGATTGGGTAGCCCTTTTGCTCACTCAGTCTTACGCTCCTTCAGCAGCTTTGCTACAAACAAACCACAAAGCGCCCTATTTCTAGCGCAACGAAGCCGCCTCTATCGTTTTCGGCCATCCGACTTTGTGTTCCCAAGCGTCCATACAAAAATCTCCCAAAATGCGTGTCACCTCTGCTGTTGCCGCGACTTCGCTCGCCGCCGGCGCCGCTGCCGAGAACTGGATGGGTTTCAACTCCGGTGCCGTCAAGACCGACAACTCGGCCAAGTTCAAGTCCGACTGGCTCCAAGAGTTCAAGACGGCCCAGGGCCTGAAGGGCGCCCCCGGCACCTTCAACTCGGTCCGCCTGTACACCAACATCCAGTCCTACTCCGAATCCGACCCCATTGAGGCCTTTGAGGCCGCCATTGAGACCAAGACCAACCTCCTTCTGGGTATCTGGACCTCGGGCACCACCAGCATCGACAAGGAGCTGACTGCCCTGGAGAAGGCTGTTGCCAAGTACGGCAACAAGTTCACCGACCTCGTCATTGGTATCTCCATTGGTAGCGAGGATCTCTACCGTGACTCCGCCACTGGCAGAGCCAACAAGGGCGGTATTGGCAACGGCCCCGAGCAGATCGTCAAGTTCATCGGAGACTACAAGAAGAAGTTTGCCGACGGCGCGCTCGCCAAGGTCCCCGTCGGCCACGTCGACACCTGGGACGTCTGGCCAAACAGCACCAACAAGATCGTTGTTGACGCCGTCGATTGGGTTGGCCTAGACGAGTACCCTTACTACGAGAATGGCAAGGGCAACTCCATCGAGAAGTCCGGCCAGCGCTTCGACAGTGCCTTCGACAAGGCCAAGGCTGCCATCGGCGGCAAGCCCATCTGGGTCACCGAGACTGGCTGGCCTACCGACGGCCCCAAGTGGGACCAGGCTCAGCCCAGCATTGAGAACGCCAAGTACTACTGGGACGAGGTCGGCTGCCGTCAGCTGTTCAACAAGGTCCCTACCTTCTGGTACAACCTCCGCGATTCCAACGGCGAGAACAAGCAGACTTTCGCCATTACCGACAACCTGTCCACCACCCCCAAGTTCGATCTGTCTTGCCCCAAGACCTTCAAGACGCCCACCGACTCCGGTAGCTCTTCTTCTGCCTCGGGCTCTGCTACTGCCTCTGGCTCTGCCACTGCCTCCGGCACCAGCTCTGCCACCGGCAGTGCCTCTCCCAGCGGCTCTGGATCCGCTAGCTCCGGCTCCGAGTCTGGCTCCGGCTCTTCCGGCTCCAGCCCTGCTTCCGGCTCTGGTTCGCAGGCTGGATCCGCTTCCTCTGGCACCCCTGTTCCCACTGCCAGCGCTGGAAACTCTGTCCAGATCTTCTCCGCTGCCTTCACCGCCATCGTGGCTGTTGCCGTCGGTGTTACCACCCTCTAAGCTGAGACTTAGCGGGTCGATATTATCGGTACACGATTGTAATATACCCAGACATCTTCTTCGAAAAGAGGTTTTATTGGTGTCCTATGGATAGACTAAATACATCTGGTGGCGCTTCACATCTGTCACAAGGTCGATTTTGGCCGTGCTTTCTGTAATAAAACTCATCAACATTTGCTTCAGTTCTTTTCTACATGTGCTATCTACTTGAACTATAATTAATGTGTAGATTGACTGAACCAACACAAGTTGTTGTCACTGCAGCCGTGCTATTACAGTGGGATACGTGCAATAAACGCTCACTCGTACTATACTGCTGTCCAGTGACTAACGCATGGGTGACAACCCAACGGTATCTGGAGGGTTTGTCTAATATATTCCGGGCTCACAAAAATTTGTTATATAAGGCTCTGGTATTCCAGGAAGCCAAGTATACTGTCGGGGCCCCTGACCCCTTTAAGATTGTACTCCTCAATCAGATCACCCATATTTAGTATCCGAACTCCGTCCATCGGCCACCCAATCAAAGTGGGAACGCTGTTGTACTCATAGTACGGCACAAAGTTGCGTGATACGACTTGCATTAATTAACCCCAGTCGCGGATGGTGGTGTATGTGACGGTGAGATGTGGCGGTTGACTGAAAGTGCAACCAACCCCCTGAACTAATAATAACACAGGTACATATCTTCAGGAGGATTCGAGATGAGATGGAAACCGTCTCTCAGCCTCAAGAAACGCGCAAGTAAGCGAGCAGTCATTGCCCCTTACTACTCGTTGCTCCGTCCCCGATCTCCGATCCTCCGTGGCGATCCTCCGCGACGACGCCCATGAAGATGAACCTCTGACTGATTCCACATTACAATACGCACACGGAAGAAAGATCCTTATATATAAAGTGCTCATCTCTCTTGATGTCAAACTTTCTAACAAGACATATAATCCTAAATCACATACATCTTCACGCCCTATCTCTTGGTTTCATGCTAGCCAGCAATGTCGTTCCATAAGAACTTCTTCGACGAATCCGATCTGGACCGACTCGAGATTACCTCCACCGAGCTCCCGCAGAGGAGCCCTCCTTCGGGCATAAACATCCTCATCGTTGGCGCGGGCCCTGCTGGGCTGTTTGCTGCCTTGGAATGCTGGCGAAAGGGCCACGACGTGCATGTCATCGAGAGGACGCCGAAGCCTACCACTGCAGGTAAGGGGTATTCATTAGTTATTATTGACACACGAGAAGTGTGTTGCATCTTCGTACATGAAGCTTATAATCTGGGGTAACGTCCCCCTATCCCTCCCCTACAGGTGACCATTTCACCGTCGCGCCCCAGATAGCTCGCCACATCAACACCCGATGGCCCGGGCTCGCGCAGCAGAACGACGCCATCGCCGAAGACCCCTGGGTGTCCTATCACAAGATCACCGGCGAGCTCATCAAAGGCCCTGCACCTTTGTCCTGGAAGAATGACGATGACGATGACCCTCTCCTCCCGAGGAGACTCTATCGCCACCACCGGGCCAAGTTCCTCCGCATGCTGATGCTGGCCGTCCGGCGGGCGGGCATCGAGATCACCTACGGCCGGCGTGTGGTCGACTATTACGAAGACGGCGCACGGCAGGTGGGCGGCGTCCACCTCAACGACGTGGGTGGTAGTAGTGGTGGCGGCGAGATTACTACCACCATGGAGGCTGACTTGGTCATCGCTGCCGACGGCGTCGGAACCAAGTTACACGGCGCCGTCAACGGCCACGACATCCGGGCCGAGTCCAGCGGCTACTCGCTGTACCGCACCTGCTTCCCCTGGAGAGGCTTGCGCCCTACCCGGAGCTGGAGCACTATATGAGGCCCCTCGACAATGGCCATCCGCACATGCACATCTGGGTTGGGTGAGCTTCCTTCCCACCTTGTTGATACTATGTGACACGACGTTTCTGAAGTGCAAGTGCTAAAACAGCAATCAAAACAGTCCTGAAATATCCATATATTTCGGCAGCTACTCGGACGTGGCATCATGGGCGATGATGCACAAGGTAAGACTATTATCTATCCATGAGCCCGACTGAGCCTCGAGCTGGCTCCACTTACTGACAAAGTCTGCTCCAGGCCGACGAAACCGCGGGAGAATCCTGGGGCGCCCAAGTCCCCGTCGAGAAGGTCCTCGAGTTCGTGGACACGGCCATCCCCGGCCGTCTCCTCCCGGTGATGATCAAGGACCTCATCCGATCGACCCCGGACGACGGCATCGTCGACTGGAAGCTCATGCTCCGGGACCCGCAGCCCCGGACTGCCTCCGCCGCAGGCCGCGTGGTCCAGGTCGGCGACAGCGCCCACACGTTTCTGCCGTCGTCGGGCGACGGCGCCAACCAGGCCATGGAGGACGCCATCTCGCTGGCCTCGTGCCTCCACGTCGGCGGGAGGAGCAATATCGAGTGGGCGGTCAAGGTCCATAACAAGCTGCGGTATGTGTGTTCTTTTTCTTGTCTATCTATCACATTCCCCGTCTCCTCCCAAGGAGGGGAGGAAGGCTCATAAGAAGACTAACAACAATATCTTTCAAAATCTAGGTTTGAGCGCGTAGCCTGCGCCCAGATGGTCGGCTTCCTCCGCTTCAAGCAGACCATGTACCCATCCTCCTCCGACGAGACCTCTCCTTCACCTTCGACGACGACGAAGCCGCCGATCGACCTCCGGACCCGAATGTGCCGGTGGCAGTGGTCCCACGACCCAGAGCAGTACGCCTACGACAGGTATGGCGCCGCGTTGCGGCACCTGCAGACAGGGGCGGCGTTCAAGAACACCAATATCCCCAGAGGATATGAGTACAAGCCATGGACGTTTGGGGAGGTGCTGGCGCTGGTTACGCAGGGCAAATTCCTGGAGCTCGACGGGGACTGGTCTTGAGTTGACTTGAGATGCGCGAACGTCCCCTAGGCCATAGTAATGGACGAAGTTTTTGTTTGATATTACTATTTCAGGAGTAAACTCTTATTTTATACAGAGTCTATACCCACCAAAAAGTTGGAACGTGACGTGCTTGCTGCGTAAACCATGCGCCTCCTCCCCAAGATAATTATATACAAGTCGAAGGGCAGTATCCCAATATATTAAATACTCACCAATGTCCGGCGGCATGTCAGAGCTCGTATTCGGACATGACCACCGACGTCCCCTCCCCGGAAACCGGGGACCAATGAAGTGAAGGAGAAGAGAAAATCAAAACTCTCATGCATGCTATGAATTGAAATATAGTTGCGTTCCGTCATTAGTCAGTCCGCCGCCGGGGCCCTTAATGCAATCAATTGCCGGTTACGGCAGCCGTCAAATAGACAAACCAATGACAGTAAACATGAGCGGTGCAATATCCACGGCGAGCAGCGCGATGCCTAGACAGTCAGACAGACTTCCTATTAGTGGTGGAATCCAACTTGAGGGGCATGGGATATAATAATAAGTGCCGGAGTCTTCTGACGCGGCAGCCCCACGTTGTATGACCCGGTGCTTCCGCAGGTTGCCTGAACCTTAACGACCTGCGCGAATCGGAACACGAACCTGAAAACAAAGCGATATGGTTGCCTTGTTGCTAGTTCGTATTGCGAGAAGCGGAGTTGTAAAAGGATATAAGAAAAGGAGAACTCTCGCTGAAGTAAAAAAGAGGAAGACACATACCCGTATATACCACCAATTTTGTTACGACCTCCACGTCGTACCTCACTCTCGGCTTGATAAGCTGGGCGAAGACTTCCCGTTCGCTTAGTTCATCCTGTGAACCAATAACCAGCGTCGGGTCGTCCCCTTCCTGCTCAGGAGGCGTAACCATCACGGTGCCCTCGCCCATCATGCGCTCGTAGTCGCTGAGCTCGTGGTGGTGCTGGCCGCCACTGACCGCACTGCTCCGCGCGCCCGACTTCTCGTCGCTGGTAGGCGTGATCGGGCTCGGGCTCGCGGCCCGGAGCGACGCGACGCTCTCCCTGCTGCGGAGGCCGCGGCTCGTGCTGCTCGTGTTGCTCTCGCGCCGCCGGCGGTCGCGATACGCCAGCGTCTCGTACGCGTCCGCCGCGCTCTGCGGGCCGATGCTCACGGACCTACCGCGGCCGCCCTTGCGGATGTTGTTGACGAAGTTGGGAAAGTCGCTCACGTTGGGCAGGACGTTGTCGACGCGCAGCCGGAGCGGGATGTTCTTGTACTTGGAGGCGGGCATGAAGAAGCGACGCGGAAGGTTCATCCCCCACGTCTCGATGATTCGGAAGAAATACGGCAGCGACTTCAACAGGACGGGCTTGGCAGCTTCACGCCACACAAACACCGCCAACACGCCAGTTACAATGCGCAGGATCACCACGGGCCAGCCAAGAGCCTCGAGGTCGAACCGAATCTGTCCATGTGGAGATTGAGCAAAGTGCCATGTGCCGATTTCGAGACCAATCATAACGCCCGCGAACGCGACACTGTCGTCAAAACAAGGGCAATCATCGGCAGGTTCAGGATGCACGCGCACCAACGCTATTATGAAAAGCACCACACACAAAACAGCCGTGAAGGGGCGCGAGTACAGGTACGTGTTGAGAGCCGGGCCGTAGTAGAATTCACCGAGAGAGATGACAGCACCCATGATGGAACCAATGATAACATCGACAAACCCGTGCATGCCGCAATAGAGGCGACCAAAGATGATGCTGGCCGCATAAAATAGGACAAGATCTCGAGCCCTAGTTTTACGTTGGGTTGCATCATATTGTCTGGAGAATGTAGGCAAAGAAGGCCATATACGGCGACCGAGACGGCATTGGCCGAGTGTGTCGAGGGGAAACCGTACTCGAGGGCTGCCGAGCCTGACATGGTGATTCGTTGTAGCGGAGGGGACAGCGGTCTTGGGAGAGAAAAGAAATCTTTTATGAAGCCTGTAAAGAAGACACCCAGGGCGAGGATGTGAACGAGGCTGTGGGACATGTCAACAGGAGGCGTGCGAGCAAGCAGGTAAGACGAGAGACCGACCCTTTGCCAAACGACTCGAAGCCGCACCAGAACATGATGGGCAACCCGACCATGAAGAAGGTATGTGTGCCCAGGTTGGCAGTGATGGCGAAGTAGCTATCGAGCGCCGGCGTGCGCAGCGTATCTTGTAGGTAGGCGAGGTAGGGCGTCTCCCATCTGATCAGGGGCAATGCCCACTGTCGCAAGTTATATCGCCATGGCGGGAGGGCGCGTTTGTCTGTAGGTCGTAGGGAGAGCTGTTAGTGAAAGTGGACTTCTAGATGTAAGACAAGTACTTGCGCCTGGGCAGTTAAGATGTTGCGCCGGGGGGGCAAATGCGCCCTCCCCGTGAATCGCGCAACAGCTGTGCTCTCCCCCTTCCAGTGCAGCACAAGTCAAGGTGTCCGTCCCTTGACTAGCACTGGTGGGTGGCCACACGTACAATGATTTAGGTCCCGCAAGCCCGCGTCGATTACAGGCGGTTTCTCTCCGTCGCTAGGCATCGCGGCCAGCTTCCTCGAGTCGGCGCTCACGGCAGCGCCATTGGTATGCGACGAGCACATCGGACGATCGTATGCGTAGGTAGGTATAGTATTACAGGCAGAAGAGTCGTGTTGATCCCGGGCGCGGGCGGGCCGCGCGAGTAGTTCGTTGCTCAAGATGGTTCGGGACGGCGAAGGTGGGATGCGGGCGGATGCTCGTGCTCAGGTTTCGAAACGACGACCGACAGCCGTAAGAAGGAAAGTCAAGGCCAGATACGGAGTACAGAAGCAAGTAGGTAATTAAAGGAAACCGGGGGTCTCTCTTCTCGTATTAAAACTCGTCCGTCTTTGGCCGGTGAATCCTCCTTTCGGACCGTAACAAGATCAATCTACAAACGAAGGATATGAGGAAGTTGTCGCGCACTGATCTAGGCTGCAGAGTAATGGTGATGATGTATGTTGTTTACTGTCTGGTGTGACCCCTCCGATTGCTCCGTTGGTGGTCTTACGTTTGACTGAAGGAGCTGAGCCCTTGCTTGGCCACTCTGGTCCCTGAAAACCAAGGCTAGCTAACATTAGCCAGTAAAACGAGAGTGGTAAGATGCAGTACATTAGTGAACCACCATCTGCCTCTAGTCGCCCAATGATAGACCGTGGTACTGAACCAATGTCGTTGAATTAGTGTCGTCTACGGAATAGTCCGATCATGTACAGTCCATATCCACACTTGCACGATCGTATATATTTCCTCACGTCACTCATTGAACGATTCAAAGACTCGTAGTCTTATCGTTCGGTGAGCCAGTCCATTGATTGAAATTTCCCATGTACTGTATGTAGATTGCTGGCGAGTCAGTTGCAGTAAGCTGACCCAATACTAGTACAATCTTGGCTTGCGTAGAATTCAATCACATCATCATCCCGACAACCCCGGCAAACGACCAGCAGCACGTGACAACCCGTTCTCTCGGACCACGCTATCCCTCCCCTATTGTGTGCCATATATCGGCACCACCAAGCAGCCAGTCAGTCCCGTTGCACTCAGACCCCCGGCAATGCGTTCCCTAGCCGGTGCCCGCGCCATCGTGACGGGCGGCAGCCGCGGCATCGGCCTCGCCATCGCGAAGCACTTCGCCGCCGAGGGCGCCAGCATCACGCTCGTCGGCCGCGACGAGGCGAGGCTGCAGACGGCGCTGCAGAGCCTCGCCCTGAGGCCCGACCTGGCGCCGCCGGCGGCCGCGCCACCACGGCACGACACCTATGCGTTTGACGTGGCCGACCAGAGTGGTTGGCATCGCTTGATGGAAGGAATGAAACCGAACAATGTACGTGGATTGCCCCTGACCGACCGTGATCGTCTTACTTCGAGTTTCCAAAAGGGGGGACAGAAGACGATAAGTCCTCCTTGGGAGCGTATTCTAACACAGTTCAAGCTAATCTGGCCACGTCCTGTTCCTGTTTCAGCAAAAAGTTGATGTTCTCGTTAACGCTGCCGGCGTCTCCCAAAACTCTCTGCTCTATCGTACAGGGGCGCCGGATGTCAAAGAGATATTAGGCACAAACCTAGTAGGTACCATCAATGGCTGCCAAGTTGTCATCAAGAGCATGATGCAACAGAAATCTGGTCAGTGCAACACCAGAGCTGTTGCTACAACGGTGCACTGACGAATATGTGAAAGGCTGCATCGTCAATGTTTCCAGTCTTCTCGCAACCCATGCTGGAAGGGGCGCAAGTGTGTATGCGGCATCAAAAGCAGGCATCGTGGGTATGTCATGTGTTTCAGTATTCCGAGATATTTCTCGTTTCATCTAATTATCTAATCTCGGTGCCCTAGGTTTGACGAGAGCTCTGGCATGGGAGGTTGGCAGATTCGGCATCCGTATCAACGTCATCCTCCCCGGGTATATTCAAACCGAGATGACCGCCTGTAAGTTGCTCACTTTGCTCGAAATTCGCAAGCCAGCCGCCAGCTCCCATCCACGTACGGCTCTCCTCGAGATGGACGTATTCACTAATGTACAATGCAGCAGTCGCCAAGTCGGTCAACCTGGAAAGCCTCATCCCGTTGGGTCGGCTAGGATCGGCGGAGGAAGTCGCCGATGCTGCTGCGTTCCTTGTTAAGAATCCATATGCACACAATACCGTCCTTAATCTAGACGGTGGTCTCAGCGCTACCTGACGGGAAATCTGTCCGTTTCTTGCCGCGTGCATGGACTAGTCATCAATGACTATAGCCCCAGTGCTTGGCTCATCCCCAACGACAACAACGTCGTCATCGTCTGCGCCAGATGTTTTTGCCTTCTTGGTAGGCGGCACATCGCCTTCGTCCTCTCTGGCGCGCTTGAGGTCTTTGACGGTTGCATCGCCATCCAACTTCACACCATTGCTTTCCTGGGCAGGCTCCTTCTTGGGCTTGCGAGGAATCTTGGGTGCTTGGTCAGGCTCAAGGCTTTTGATGGGTTTATCGGTGAGCGGCTCCTTGCTGGGACGAGTCAGTCGACTGTAGGGTTACATAATGTGTAAGATAACTTACGCCTCTTGGATGTTCAGCACGACGTTGACGAAGACGTCATTATCGTCTTCATCCACGATGGTAACAAAAGTGTCCTGCTTGATTCCTGTACAACAGTGTTAGAGTAATACCGAATAACGCATGCCAGCCAGAGTATAATAATTACCGAGCTCGCCCAATTTTTTGGACAGATTGTCCTCTTCCTCGGGGTCGTAGAGAACCCCGGCCTCGGTACTGACAGCAAGTTCCTTGTCACCGTATCCCAGCTGCAATCTCACGAAATCGCCCACCAGATCCTTAAGTGTGGCACGTGATAAATCCACATACACGTTTGTCTGGTAGACGCTGCAGACTGGGCAATTCGGGTTTGGAGGCTGGGGTTTATCCGCACTCAGCAGACGCTGGGTTGCGAAGGGTGATAGGAATACCTGTGAGGTTGCGCGTCAGCTCTTGTCAGGATCTGGGTATATGGGTTTTGTTCCCTACCTCCTTGGTTTTCTCATAATCGCCTTGGAGTACTTTGAAAGACTCTAGTACACAAAGACCCGCCGCGATGGCATTTGTAGTCGCAATGGCTGGTATGATGTTACCGGCCATTTGCTTGATGTCAAAGCGAGACTTTCGATCAATGCCGAATATGGAAGACCGGATGTTGGCAGCTGCTGCGACGAAGTCCAGAGTATCTTCGTCATCCTTGTCAAATGTGATGGTCGGCTGAGCTGTTCCAGCTGCCTTGAGTTCAGCCACTCGTTTGCTCAAGCGCTCCAGACTATCGTCCATCACGGCCAAGTTTTCCTCCAATGACCACAATTTCTGTCCGTCTTGTAATAATTCCGCGGTCACAGCAGGGGCTTTGGGCTTCAAGACGTCGTAGTCCAGAGGTTCCGGCTTCTGCCTTGACGACCACATTTCCTCCATGGATCGCAATCGATCGATATCAGCCTTGAAGACTTTGTCGAACAGCATCTTGGGGAATTCTGCGGTGCCAACGGACTCTCGGATTCTTCGCAGCGCCTCGGCCTCCTTTTTCAACTCTGCGATCTCCTTGGCGTTGTCGGCGTCCGTTGAATGGTCAAAAGCTGCCTCATCCTCGCTGACGCCGAAGACTTCATTCAGGAGATAGCTCTTGGCCCAAAAGATACAGTGTATAGGCTGGCTTGGAGTGCTTCGGATGGTGCACACTGGGAACGACTTGGGAACGTCCTTCGTTGTGCAATCGTAGCACGCTGTGACACCTTTCTTGATAACCTGGACCTGACCATTGAAACCAGTCGTACCGCTCTCGATCAAGGGCACATCTGCCGCCAGACACATCTTGTTGACATGGCGTCTCGCCTCCAGGTTATCCAGCGCATTGAAAACCAGCGTGAAACCGCGAAACCATTCTAGATTGAATTGCGCATCTTTGATGTTCGCATGGTGCGCCTCGATCTTGACATTCGGATTAAAGCTTTCGGCCGCCTCTTTTGCTACCTGCCAGCCGATTAGCACGCGCTCACCAACACCTCACCTCCCCCGGGACTTCTGTACCAATGCTTTGGACTTCTTGATATGTTCGTGTCGGAAGAGAAATTGACGGTTTAAGTTGCTCAGGTCTATCGTGTCGAGATCGACAATGTGAATTTCGCCAAACCCGGTAAGGGCGAGGTTCTTCAAGAGTTCGCAACCGATGCCGCCAGCACCGACCATCAGAACTTTAGCCTGTGAGGCGTAGGTCAGCAAAACGACAAGTTCGATATCTTTGATCAATTCCATGGTGGGCAGGAGTAATCAGTAGGACGCTGAGTTGCCATCGATGTGGAAGGTCTCGCATGGTAGAGATGTATTGCGCGGCTGGAGCTACCATGTTTGCGCTTGCGACAGTGGTCGATATATGCAATGCAATGCGCAGGCAGACAGCTCATTGTGCAGGAAGCAAAGCAGGCGCGCGCAGCTGCTGGTTGCTACGTATCGACAATGAGGAATAGAATAGAGGATAGACTTACGGCTTTGACGTCGTCATTGACGCCATTGGTCAGGGACTGGCGATTGTAGCTGTCGCGACTAGGAGCCAGCGCCATGGTGAAGTGAGATACCTAAAGACAGCTCCAGCCCACTTCAGTTGCCGTCATGGATCGGGTGGGATGCATGAAAGAAGGAACGATTGCAGGTGGTGTTCTGGGCGCGACAGGTAAAAAGGTCGTGACGAGAATTTGCGAGCAGGCGCAAATGGTGAAAAGAGGCGACTGGAAGGTTGAAACTGCAGATCTAGTCGTGTCTAGGTTAATAATAAACCAAAAGTTGCAGGCCGCTCACGCTCTCAGCCTCTATTCGATGGGATGGCGCGAGGTGTGAGCCTTGGGTGCTACGCTCCAGTTCAGTGCTAGTTTCCGCGCGGTGAGTGAGGTATTGGTGTACCTGCCTAGAATGGTACGTGGATACCTGGAGTGTTCCGTCATACACCCCCGGTACGCCTACAACTACCCGCTACATACGAGCAAACACTGATTGATCTTACGTACCCACATACATACGGTTGAACCACCTGATACGGAACGATGCAAGCACTCAAGAGGTAAGTAGTTACTTTATATTTTCCGATAGATCAATCTCAGGAGGTCCATTCAATTGGATGATGGGATATCCGATGGATGTTGCGAGGAACTTGACTTGGATACCTGACTGTAGATCACCCGGTTGCTTTCGTCAATGTGATGGATGGATGGTGGACGGATGGAATACTCGGTAGGTTACTCTGTTTGTTACCCCTACGCCACGGGGGTCCTCGGGCACGCTCACAGTGACTCGGATGCTTTCCCGCTCGCCGCCGGTGACGGAATTGGGCCGGGTCTAAATTGGAACACGCCCTTCTGCACGCCCCAAACGCGCTGGCTGGGAAGAGAAACCAGGGTGTGCACAGTGGTGGGTGCTGCAATCGGTTTGGTCTCATGCACGCCTCAGCCTGCAGGGAAACTCTACCATACATTTGATGGCCAGTAAAAGTAACGGGGAGGGGAAAAGGCACCGGCAAGGAAACGCATACGGGTTGAGGCGTGCAATGAACTTGATATGTTGGCATTTCGAATCGACAGAGTATAGTAGCCAGTACTGCACTTGGTTGATTCCATATTCATGATTATATTCCATGTTGTTTCGTTCACGTGCTAGTTAGGTATACTTAAGTTAGTAGGTTGAGGCTACCAGACTTGATTCTCCAGCTTCTGACCCGCTACCACAAATTGCGAGGTCGGGCTCCAATTTCACATCTTCAAGCCTCAGACTTCCAACTTCACGACAACCACGAAGTGTTCATCTCTTTCAACTACGTATAAGGCATTGCCAGAATCAAGGCAGAGACCATAGGCCGTTGGATATAGTCTTTCGTCGTGACGGCATCATAGACCATGTCGGACGACGAGGCTGACCCCGAGCTCCTCGAGCTCCTCCGCCAGCATATCCAGGGGAAGCTTAACATATCGGCCGAGGCAGAGACGGGCGTCCTCGAAGGCGCCGAATATGTCTATGACAACTCTATTGACGTTGCCGTGGATATGCGGGCGTGCAAGAATGCCGCGGCGATAATCCACGCGCAAATGCAGTCCAAGGGGTTCTCCACGGCCAGCTGGGCCGAACACGAGCTGCATCCTAAAACCAAGGATGAATCGACCGTGGCTTTCATATTCACCATGGACTTGCTGAACTTTTCGTTCTGGTCGTTGAAACCCGAAGACGAGCGATTCGCTATCAACTACAAAGATAAGAACTGGACAGGCTACTGGAGCCTCGTTGCCGCGTTGCAGAGAGCCTTGGAGGAAGGTGTGTGCAACTCTGACCAACTCTTCATCGGTGTATTCGTTTCGATATGCGCCGTGCTTCGGTTCTTCACGCAACCAGTCCTATGATGTAGTTATTGATCAATGTTTTAAAAGGTATTCCCATCACCGATCCTCACTACTGGCAGAGCGAGGACGAGTGCAAACTCGAGTCATTACGGCATGTCTTTCGCTCATGTACCGAAGAAGAGATTCCATTGCTCGAGGAACGCCTCACTTGTCTGCGCGAAGCAGGAAAAGTGCTGTACAAGGTAGGTCCTTCGCCCCTTTCTTTCTCTCTGCAAGGGGTGTGAAATGCTCCTTGAAGCAACTCGAACCAACTTCCCATCCGCAGAAATACTCGTGCAGCGTCATGAACCTCATTGATGCTGCCGATGGGTCGGCCGCAGAGCTTGTGAACATGCTTGCGCGCGATTTCGATTGCTTCCGGGACGAGCACAAGTTCGAGAGCCGTCGGAAACCCATACGGCTACTCAAGCGAGCTCAGATCTTCGTGGCCGATGTCTGGGCTTGCTTCAATGGCGAAGACTGGGGCGAGTTCCGGGACATCGACAAGATCACCATGTTCGCCGACTACCGCGTGCCGCAGATCCTGTCGACACTCGGCTGTATAGGGTACAGCCCACCCCTGCAGGCCATGGTCAGCAGAGGGGATATCATCGAGAGTGGGACCTCGTATGAACTTCAGCTCCGAGGTAATAGATGCAGACCCCGGATCATATGAATTCTCAGTGCTTACAATCTCCGTCTTTAGCTTGTAGCATATGGTGCGTGGAGCTGCTTAGGAGGGATATCAACCGAGCCCATCCAGAGGCCAAGGTGAACGCCATCTTGATTGACTTCTTCCTCTACGACACTATGAAGCAGTTGGAAGCAGACGGCAAGGAAACAATGCCTCACCATCGTACGCGAAGCATCTGGTACTAGTGCGAGTGCATCGGTTGGGTGCATCCTACCTAGGTGACCTCAGTAAATGCCAGAGACTGGCGATGGGAAACATGAATGGAAATCTTGGCCCACGAAGAAACTTACCTTGGAAAGCCCAAAGCCTGTGTCATTGCGTGAAAGGTATTGTTCCATGTCGCTCGCCTTTCTATTTGAGCTAGAGTGCTCATTGTTATGCAGGTGGTTTCCAGTAATGGGGTGGCTTAGGGGAGCTGACTCGGGCATATGATATGGAAGGTGAGGTAACCGTGAGCTCCCAGTAGGTAGACCCAATGCCTACAACAATTAAGATACCCTTAAATATCTCAAAGCTTTCCTTTTCCATCAACACCAGCAGGGATTTCGCCACACTGGCCTGGTGGTAAAAACTTCTTCGTAAGGTAGGAATTCACTTGCACACCCCCTGAGGAGCAGCGATGGCTTTCGTCAGGTCAACCCAGGGGACTGCAGTTCGAATACCCTACCTGAGCTTTTAGATTTTTTTTCCCCTTTTCATTTTTTTTAATTACCAGCAACGACCCTGGGTATGATATGCGACTCAGGCAATAATACCTTGAGTTTTTCTACTTCTGGTTTCTTATGAGGCTCATCGGCCACGCCCTGTTCCTTCTTCCACGTGATTCTCCAGTTCTTCATCCGCTATTTCACATGAACCTTTTCCTCCTGGAGATCTCGTGATACACGTAGTCAACCATAGCGCAGGGTACCTTGCAGTAAACCCGTTTCTACCCTCCCATATTCAAGACCTTCTTAGACCATCCCAATTTCCAGGACCTACTGCATAGTTTCTCGGTTCATATGCTGGCAAACTAGTGACATCACACAAATGCTGTTCCATGTTCATCTGGTTGAGTACGATCAAGGCTCGGAAGGTTGTCGTCAGCAGGGCTCAACGCCAGGCCTATCTTTACTGACTACTAGCAGATCACAGTGTTTTTGAAATGGCCTTAGCTCTAAGCTAGGATGATACCCCCGTCCGTATCTGAGGGGGCGTACAGCATCGTCATCGAGACCTGCGGGACAGAGTGTCTCAGTTCCGGCAGCATATGCCTTCCCTGGAAGATTGGAAAACTGATAGTTACCCGGCTGTTGGCGGAGGTACTTCTACGTCTTTTGGGCCGCGCCACATACAGGAATAATAAGACCTCTACAAGTACGCGTTGATGCTACTAGTAGGTTGTGACAAGGAGGTAAATGGGAACATATGGTGAATGGGTGATATGCAACTTTGTCAACCCGAACTTAAGCAAGATCCAAGACACACTATGTCGGCCATGTTATAACGCATTTAGGCGCCATGTGACACGGACCGATAGTTTACTGGAGATGAAGTTCATAGATACGTTGTTATGTACTCTGAGATGAAGCCACCTGCATCAACTCCAATCGAAATGGTCCAAACCCCCTTTCCAGCCCTATTTTGGCCTGCAAGCCTCTATTGAGGTATCCCGCCCCTACAAAACCCGCCATATGCCAACTGTCCGCCCAGAAGCAATCTGAGTGACCCTACTATATCGCCGACCCGCAGAGGCCGCGGCATATCCTACTTCAAGCAAGTAAAGGAGCAACCAAGGATACCGCAATCTGATCCGCAGCGACCCTGGGAAGCCTCGCAAAGCTATTGTGAACTGCATCTTGTTGACTTAACGAAAGGAAGAAAAAGAAGTTCTGGTGAATAAGCAAGTAGACTTTTGGGATGTTCCGTGATTAAATAAGCTGTGGGTGTTGCTGCTGATCGAAGTGCTGTGTTTTGAGGCCACCGAACTAAGGGGAGGAGGACGCATTATATACACAAACAGGAGTAATCGAGTTTAGAAAGTTCATCTAGTGATGATGACTACATACCTACCCATTGGCATGATTAGTTGCCAAGGAATCTAGAACCTAACGAGGCTTTGGTGATATAGCCAGCGACCTATCAACTTCTACACCATATCGCGGGGGCCCTCTGTCCATGGTCAATAAATACGGACGCGTAGATCGAGCTGCGTAGTTGGGATAATGCCTCTGTCCTCCATCTGTCAGTCCTAAATCTAGGACCAGCCCGCATACTGTCTGGCCAACACAAGTCACGAGTCTGTATGGTTATATAGCACAAGGTAGATTGGGGTTGAAACAACATTAGGCTTGCCATTGAGAACTATTATTAACAGCGCGGAATCCCGAGACAGGGTGCGTTTCGCATCGACTATATTGAACTTTGTACACATATATGATTCACACGACACGGGCACGAGTCAGCATATATACATACCTACGCTCCGTTTTAATGTAAAAGCCACCCGGAGAAGACTTGGTGCTTTTTGTGGGAAAGGCCAAGATTATGAAATAGAATTTCATTCGAAGTCCTATATGCGAAATACACACAGGTAACCAACCCAGTCATCTTCGGGCAATGGCGCACTCCTTAAGCCTCGACAAACTCGGAAGAATCTGTAGCTTCTCTCATCGGTCCCATAAAACATTCCACTTTGGATGGCATGAACAGAAGTTCTATTTGAATCAATACGCATGTCCTCGTGATCGCTAACTGTACAAGCCGAAACCCAGTTTGGAGCCTAAAAGCCCCTCGTGATGGAACCCTCTATCTTAGAGTTACGTGAAAGCCAAACTCCTGAACACCATTTAGCAAGCCAAGTCCATATGCGCAAAGCACGTTCAGTTCGTAGATATCAAGATCGTTGTGGCCTCAAAACGCGTGTAGCCCGAGGCCTTTTGTCATGTCGAAAACACCTTGCTCAGCCTTTCAAGAAACGCCAACGGCCGTGGAGTTCAGTATGGTGTCCATATGCGCCCTCTCGACTCCCTTGGTTCCCTTCTCTTCTTCTTTGAGGAGGACGGCCAGAACCTCTGGTGGTGGGTTAAGACCGAGCTTATCTGCTCGCTGCCAGCGTCTCAGACGTGAGATTCCGACGCAAGGCTAGGATGGCTGAAGTCAGTAAGACCAGACTATGCAAGAAATATGGCTGGAGTATTCTCCGAGGAAGAAGTACTTACACCGTATTGCGAGCTAACATCGAAATACCGCAAGACCTTCTCGGCCTGGCTCAGATCCTCCTGGTGCACTCTCTTGGCGATGCGCTCGCCCTCGAGCTTGCGCCAATACTGGTCCACCTGGCGCCCGGTGATCGTCTCTGCACGCAGCTCAGCGACGGTCTTCTCGACGACCTCATCCTCCTTCTCCGCTACCGGCGAAGGCTCCTCCGGCTCCTCCGGCTCAGACTCGGCAGCAGCATCGTCGATGACAATGTCTTCCTTGGCGGGCTCTGCTTGGGCTTCTTCCTCTTCTTGCGAAGCTGATATGACGTGCTTGGAGAGCGGCGACTGCTTGGAGGGAGACGAAACGAGGTTCTTGCTCGATTTCGGGACGGCCTTGGTCACTCGATTGTGGAAGGACAGTGTCGCTTGCTTTCCGCCGGCTTGCGACGAGGAGCGGGTGCTGCGGCGTGTGGCAGGCATGGCGATGATAGTACTACTATTGATAAGACAATTCTGCGGTTTTGGGATCAATTGTGTATGCAGACGAGTAACCAATGCGCAAATATTAAGAATGCTTCTCTAATGATGTTTGCGACGGTTTGATCTCCGTCACAGATGGATTGACGCAGGGGACCTAATAAGAAAAGTGGGTGGGTGCGGGAACCTTCAATTGGATGAGATGGCAATGACGTTGGGGCAAGTTGGGGAAACGGACCAGAGTTGGAGGGACAACGCGAGGAAGGTACGAATGCACGTGACGCCTTTGTTAGCTGCCACAGATTGCTCTACCAGATTCTGAACATAGGAGCTGTATTTGCACTCGGATTGAGACAATCTATATGTAAGGAGTGCCAATGAGCTACTTAATTGGCTGTACATTATCATGTTGGGGTTTTTATTTGTTGCCACGAAGAAAGATTAGATCGAAATCGTAAGAGCCAGCCGGTTGAGCTGCTCACGACTGGAAGTTGATTGATGCTCCATGCCCCTCTCTAACTTGAACCCAATACAATGCAACATTGAAGTGGACAGTCCCTTTTCCATCCATACATGTAGGAGCCATCTTATGAACGCCATGCCCAGTAATGCAATGTGATGATATCTTTGCGGTCGTTAGGCGGTGCCTGTGGCTTCGCGGTAAAACGTTAAACTCTTGTTCGCGCCAGCCGTGCAGAACATCTCGTTCATCCCCGTCTTTGGTAACCACTTGACGCTGAGCAGTGCCTGTTCCGTCTCACTGTGGGTGGCGACGCAGGCTTGCTTGTCGATGGACCACACCTTAGCTTTCCCATCGTACGCTCCGCTGAGAAGATACTCGCCCGTATCGCTCCAGTCGATGCTCATGATCCATGCTGCATGGCCTGTGAACTGGGCCACGTGCTCGCCGAACTGTAGATCGTAGAGCTCGATAGTCATGGAGTCTCCAGCAGCCGCAAGCTTAGTTCCTGCTGGGGAAAAGGCCACGGCGCGAACCGGCTTCGCAAGGCCTAGAAATTGGTCAGTACAAAGCCTGGTTGAGCTGCCGATGTGTTTGCTTACCAGGTAGCTGATATACAATCCGACCCGTCTCGTTGTTGTAAATGTAGACGGCCCCATTTTCGTGGCCAGTTGCCGTGTACTTGCCATCATGGCTTATATCAATCGACATGCCAAAGGCGCTTGTGACTACGGAGCCTGGCTCAAATTGTTGCGCAAGCTGGCTCGAACCATCCCTCAACCGCCATACATTAACCCGGCCATTGTGAGTAGTTGTTGCCAGTACGGAGCCGTCTTCGCTCAGCGCAAGGGCCCACGCCTCACCATTCGTCTCGCCACCGTTGGCGACCTCAACATAAGGCTCCCAATCACCGGAGCCCGTATCTGAAATTTTCCATGTCTTCAGCTCGCCCGCAAAGCCTATCGAAGCGGCGACTCTTCCGTCGCGAGACACGGCCAAGTGGTGGCACCCTAGCTTGTGCGCATTCGAGATGGACTGCACCAGAGGGTATGCATCTTTGTTCGTCGCATGTACGTTTATACAGGAGGAGCCGGAGGCGGAGAGGACGGCGGTTTTCGTAGCGGCGATCGCAAAGATATTGGCAATATGGGCTATAGAAAGTCAGTAAGCATATGGACCAGAATGCCACACAGAGCCTCTCTCTTGGCGGGGCAACAAAGTTAGGAGCTTACCGTTGTCCACCGTATGCGCGGTAAGATATTGTTTGGACTGAATATGACATTAGTGACATGAAATCTCAAGATACGGGAATAAAAATCCATACCATATTGCTGGCCCGGAGAACAGACGCGCAAGATGTTGCGGGGCTTGTGTTCCTCTCTTGATGATGGTGGTGATAATGTAGATGGGAAAGCTTTGGTGGGGCAATCTGTGGGACCTGGACAAAAGGGCATGGAAATGACTTCACCTCACAACAAGAATGAAGGTATGCTTGGATTCGTCTAATGCCATACAGGCAAAATCCTAAAGAATACCTGCTACAGACAGCGATATTTCATTTACAATTTTCATCAATAAGATATTATGACTATAAGTAACGAGGCTTTCCATATTACCTACAATCTACTGCTGGGTCGGCGCATGCAATTGATCACCTCAGGCAGGGACCTCCAGGCACTAAACAGCTACCAACCAGGCACAGGCGGGAGCCGATCCTACATTTCCTGTTCATTGAGATGCCAATGCTGGAGCTAGGGATGCTGAATGGTTGAAGTGCCATTAAATGAACGGAGCATATACACAAAGCAAGTTCAAGGGGGCGGTCTAAACACCACCAGCCTGCTCGCGCAGTGACAAATACCGATATCCAGTTGTCAGGCGCCCGGCCCCAACTGAGATCATCTGGTCGTGTACTACCGAGTTACTCACTCCAATTCCGCCCAATAAATTGGGTATTTGTCCAGAAACTTCTCGCGAGTGGCATCAGCAGCCAGCCCTCTGATACTTCTCTGCCTCATCCGTCTCCCTTAGAACGCGGTACACCTGAGCCAGCCTGTGCTGCGCTGACGCTATCCCCTCCTCACACCATTCAAGACGGCTACTCACCTCCACACATTTCAAAAGGAGTTCCGTAAGCCATGAGTTAGCGGCAAGTTTTGCTTAGAGAACGTTGCGATATACTTTGCCAGCTGGTGCTGTTGGGCCCGGAGAGCCACTGCCCCTGTCATTGCATAGCTCTCCATGGTGGCAGGGTTGGTCTTACCGTAGATCTTCTGGCGGTTCTCTAGGACTCTTCTATGTATCTCCAGTGCAGCTGTCGTGTCCCCGGTCAGACAGTATGAATTACCCAGATGAAAGGAATGCAAGAGAGTCAAGTGGCCGTAGGGACCGCTATGCATCTCCTGAAGCTTGCAAGCCCGCTTTTGAAGTGACAGAGCCTCTTCTGTTCGCCCAAGTTGTTCCAAGGCACCGGCACCACAGGAATAGTATTTGGAATGCTCGAAGGGATACTCTTGTTCAGTGGCCCAGCGATTATATGCCTGGAGGCATTCCTCCATGAGACTGATGAATTCTTCTGCCCCGCTCTCCTCTTGAAGAATATTGGCGGCTAGTGATGATTTCGAGTTGTAGAATCGTATTTCGTCGTCTCGAGTCCGCATTTCCGGTGCAATGCTGCCGTACTCGAGCGCTCTAATCTTCGCGGCATTGACTCTCAAGCGTTTGCCTTCCGCCCTGCTTGAGACTCCAGCACTGTCACAAATCTAGGAGAGACAGCTATCGGTGTCTCCAAAAATGGGGCTCGTCTCGTCATAGCCGTGCGGATTGAAGATTTCTTTTGCTGTCTGCAGGGCTTTCTTACCCTCGATGTCCAAACGCTGATACATCATGAATGTTCCGCAATCTGCCACAGTCATGGCAAAGTCGATCGGGAGGGGTACTCGTGGTTCTGGCCATAAAGAACGGGTATGAAGGCTGAGAACGTGAGGAACGTAAGTCACGAGTGTGTTGAAAAATTGCGGCTGGGGCACTCGAATGCGCGAAGTACGAGGTAACTGTCGTTTGACGAACTCGAAAGCTTGGTTGAACACTTCCAGGCGATGGTCTGGATCTCCACTCATACTATGTAGAACACTCAACTGAACAGTCCTTTGGATCGATATATAGAAGGTATCGCAGCCAGACCGTTCGCGCTTGATCAGTTGGCGCACCTTGAGTTCGTCCGTAGCGGAGGCAAATCTTTCGAATATGTCAGAATCAAACTGTTCTAGGCCGGATTCGTCAGCTCTTACTCATCATCATTCCCAATCAGCCCCTCAGACTCGCCATTGGCCTTAGCGAGTAGTAACTCTTCGGGTATCATATCAGGGTTGAGAAATGCCATAGTTTGCAGTAGCTTCTTAGACGTCCCCCCAAGCTCTTGGACTGCAATATCAAAGACGGTTCCAAACGTTTTATCGTAATCTTGGACGTAATGTAGATTCAGGTCTGTCGCCCAAACCCTAGAGGATTTCTTGAGATGAACCAGAGCTTCTGTGAGTGTGGAACCGGAAACGTCTATGTAACCGCCTATAACAGCCAGAGCCAATGGCAACCCACCAACAAACTGGGAGATCTCGGAGGCCGTCTCTGTTTCCAAATCGCTCTCCGGACTCCTCTCGAGGTATCGATAAAGTACTCTGGCTCCACCGCTCACATCGAAGCTGCGAAGGTGTAATCGATGGAACCTAGCGGTCATCTGCTTCAAGTTAGGCCGTTGTGTAGTAATGATGATAGAACCCTTCCCAGTTCTACTTCTAGGGATGAAAGGCTCGATACTCCGGACCCCATCAACGTTATCAAATATCAGAAGCCACGGTCTCTCTATCACAAAGGCCAGATTATTAGCTTGTCATCCACAACGAGGGTCAAACAGCGTCATATGGCGGTTTGTCTACCTGTTTGCTCAAGCTATTCCCTAGCGAGCTCGACCCCGCTGTAGATGGACAAATCCTGAGAGTCTCCCGCGCTACTCTGCGGTGTGAGAGCATCCCGGAGCCGCAGCTTGTTGGCTATGGCTTCGTATGACTTGGTGAGCTCAACGGACGTCCCGGCCTGGACCCAGAATACTGCCTGGTATTGGTGGCCAAAGGAGTAGCTATATTCCAAGGCCGTGTTCGTCTTTCCGACGCCACCCATGCCGTGAATGACACAGCATTCAGAACCAGCTGCAGCTTGATTCGGACTGTCAGAGCGGGTAACAGCGAACAGTTGGTCGATCATGTGCAGTACATCGGAGCGCCCTTGGAAGTAATAGTTCCTTGTCGGGCGCCCGCTTTCAACGGGAAACTTGATGCTCGTGACTGAGCTGCTTGGGCTGGCTGGAATTGCAACCGGTATTGGAAAGCTTTGACTGGCCTGTCGTTCTTGGGGCTGTAAGGCTGCCATTGCTTCCCGGCGGACTTGGCGCCGATGGAAGAGGGCAAATTCTCTATCGAATTGTTCTTTGCATTTGGTGAGGTTGGCTTGGACCTGCTTGAGGCTCTTTTCGGGCGTCGAGCTTAAGATGGACGCCACCGCGTTCTCTGAACAGCCTGTCAGTGACCCGCGTTCTCTCATCGACCAATGATATTCTTTCGTCAGATAGCATACTCAAGGGGTTCCAGCTCAGATACTGGCTCATCTTCAGACAGTAACAGGCAAATTCGGAAAATATGTCTCGTAGTGGCCATTGCAGAGTGGGCTCGTCAGGGTACAAAGCTACATCATCCTCAAAGAAAGGCAAAGACTCTGCGAGTCTTGTCAGCAGGTCGAAAATACCCTCGGTGACATCCGCTTTTCTAATGGCACTCTTGGGAAATGCAAGCAAGTCAGTTGTCTGATGCCAAATGAGGGGCCTCCAGAAGCCGGCGTACTTCGGTGATGACCTGGAGCCCGCCCCAAAGCAACGAGGCTGCGTCATTGGTCTGAGAGAAGGCTGATATAGCTCGCTCAAAGGACTTGATATATTTTAGTTGGTTCTGGAAGCGACTGATAAAACGACTCAAACACCGCCGACTGGACGTCTGATTGATCTCTTGCAGATATCGTGAGAAATCATCGAAAGCAACCAGCTTGAAAGTATTGGGGTTTGAGGTCCGGAACTGTGCTTGCTTGTCATCCAATAGCTTCCTCCAGGCTTCCTGCTGCGTTCTCTGTGCTGGCAACATGACCTGTTCCGCTGGAATAGTGCAACAAGTAGACCATTCCAAATTTGTTAGAGTATCAGGAGTATGCAGACTGGAACAAATGGATGAGTCTGGGAGATGCGGTCAGAATGGAGCACTTATCTAGCTTTTATCAGGCAGGCCTTCAGAGGTCGTCATGCGGGGGGACGTCAGCAATTTGCTTAAGCAGTATTTGCTTACCTAGGCTTTTATCAACTGGCTGAAATTTGAAGGTCAGTATGTTAGATGGAAAGGTAGGGGCATGTTCTCTGGACACTTTTACACGGACTTGGCCAAAAATAAAACAAAACATTAGTTATACTTCAACATGTATGCATATGAATCAACGCAAGTCTCCTCACCTTCACCGAGTTGAAACGATGAGTACCTATGTGACCTCTTCCAAAGGCATACCAGTAACTAATCCTCAGCTTTCCTGACAATCTGCATAGATGACGCCCTGCCAGACAGGTTGAGTGACGTGGCTCAGTGCGATTTGAACAGCATTCTAGGGCATACTCAACTTTGTCATTTCTCATATTCTTTGAATTGGCCTGCCTCATCTGCAGAGCTGGCTCGCTCAAACCCTTGCGAGGCGGGCGACATCGTTCGCTCAACCCAAACGTATGGCGTACCGGAGTCGCGAGCCATTCGCACATATTCCGTCATTTGGCAATGGACGACGACTCGCCTTCTCGCTATTCCAGCAAGCAATGTTGACCCTGCTCTCCCTACTTGGTGGGGTCCACGTTCAGAGCTCGGGCGAAGTCGCATTGCATCACTTATCAAGTGAAAAAAAGATGGGCCGTTTTGGACGTCAGAAGAGCAGCGTCGACGAAGGGCAGCATAACAGAAAACACATCCTCGGGTTAACATAAGCTGCGATAGCTCGTAATAATGATATGCATGTACATATAGTATACAGTGCTCGGTCATGGTACACTTGATTTGTACAGAACGTTCAACCATGAATAAAAAAAAGGCCATTTATAACCCGGCCTTGAACGCCAATCCGATGCAATATGTATCCCCTTTCATCTGACACTACGAGTTGTGTGTCGCTCATGCGTGGTCGACCTTCTTCTCCGCCGATGTGTTGGGGAAACATATTTTGAATTTCTGTCGCATTGTTAGCTATGCATCCAATCGCCCAGCGAAGCCGGGTCTGTTTGGATCAACTTACTGCCCATGCACTGTGGACATAAGGTATGCATCTTCTTCGTGTGGCCGCATACCGGGCATTTGTTCAGATTGATCGTATCCTTGAGGGCCTTGCCTGCCATCTGTCGGTGTCGCTTCTTCATGTGCGAGACCTTGCTCTTGGGTACAGCCTTGAGAATGCCTTCCCAGATGTCACCCAGCAGACCCGGTATGCTCTGGATGGCAGCAGGGATCGCAACAGCTAGCGACGGCCATGTCGGATAGGGCGCCTGCTGTGTTTGCTGTGAGGAGAGAAGAGCGGACCTGAAAGAGGATGCAAATGTCGTAGAGGTCATCCGGGGCAGTAGCGAAGATACCGCCGAAGCGAAACGGAATTGTTGTATCGCAGCCATGCTGAGCGAGTCGAATGCACCACCCTCAGCTGATTCTGTAACTGTCGTCTGTGTGCCTCTTTCTCGACGATGGGTGTCGAATTGGGTGCAGTCGCGCGTCGGCGCACGAGAATTCGGTCGTTGCTGTCTATGGTGGCTCCACGTGAGAATGTCGGCGAAAGAGGTTTTAGATTGCCGTGCTATGGGCTCCAGAGTAGCTCCCCTGGGCAAAGCAACCTTGGCCGGGCCACCCTTTGCGCCAAATCAAAAAAAAAGTTTCAAGCGCGCGCGCAATTAGGTAAAGCTCATTCAATGCAAATCAACTCATCAGGCGACTGCGACCCTTGAAATTGGCCCGTTCTTTTTCTCCAAACTCAGACTGGTCTGGTGCACAGACATCTATTCAGCCAATCAAAAAACCCCAACTGCCCTCGACCCCTTAATCCACGGTTGGCGTCCCGGCAGAGGAGAAGCGACAGACTAGCAGCCAGCCCGATAAGTCGCATCTGGCACCTGCCCATCCCATTATTCCCCTACCTTGCAGCGGAAATTAGTGTTATTTGGTACCCGTCGTACCTGAGAGAGCGAAGAGTGCAAGACCAGGTGAACACGAATTCCGAAGTCAATCACCCTCGTCTTTGACAGTTGCAACTTTCAAGTTCAGTTCTGCGAAAACCTACGGCAGGAACTCTCAACAGCGTTAATTCGGGCCTCGCATCGCCTTCGTTTCACTCCGGAGACTCTTCTAACCCATCTCTTGTGTCAACTAACTTCGTCTTTTCCCATCTTCAACCTTACCGAACTCCACTTTCACTTCGCGTCTGCCCCCTTTCCGCTCATTCATTCTACTACTATCCAATTAATCGTCCCTAGGCCGTTTCTTGGATCAGGAATAGAACTACTTCTTCGACTTGGACTTCATCATCCCTAATACAGTCACTTCCATCCTACCAGTTCACGGACAAAATGGCCGCCCCTACTGTCTTCCCCAACAGCCATGTCGGTTTCGACAGCATCACCTCCCAGATCGAGCGCAAGCTCTTGAAGAGAGGTTTCCAGTTCAATGTTATCTGCGTCGGTGAGTTGTACCAACCTGTTACCCTTGCTTGACCAATTCTGGTCGACGCAAATCATTTGCGGCGACAGAGTGAACACGTCTATAGAAGTTGAGCGATGTAGCTAACCATAATCCATCTCTCAGGCCAGACTGGTCTTGGAAAGTCAACTCTGATCAACACCATTTTCGCTTCTCACCTGATCGATTCCAAGGGTAGACTGATGCCCGATGAGCCCGTCCGCACCACCACCGAGATCCACCCCGTATCGCACATCATCGAGGAGAACGGTGTCCGTCTACGACTCAACATCGTTGATACCCCCGGTTATGGAGACCTCGTCAACAACGACCGCTGCTGGGACCCTATCGTCAAGTATATCAAGGATCAGCACTCCGCGTACTTGCGAAAGGAACTCACTGCTCAGCGTGAGCGATACATCCAGGACACGCGTATCCACGCCTGCTTGTTCTTCATCCAGCCTCCGGCCACTCCCTCAAGCCCATTGATATCGTCGTCCTGAAGAAGCTGTCCGATGTTGTCAACGTCGTGCCCGTCATTGCCAAGGCCGACTCCTTGACCTTGGAGGAGAGACAAGCGTTCAAGGAGCGCATCAAGGAGGAATTCGCTTTCCACAACCTTAAGATGTACCCCTACGACAACGAGGAGTTGGACGATGAGGAGCGTTCTGTTAACACACAGATCAAGGTAATTCCGCCGTTGCCCGCTTGTTGCTTTTACTTGCTAACCATCTTTGCAGAGTCTTGTGC
This sequence comes from Apiospora phragmitis, assembly GCF_038363925.1. NCBI lineage: Eukaryota > Fungi > Ascomycota > Sordariomycetes > Amphisphaeriales > Apiosporaceae > Apiospora > Apiospora phragmitis. Next base: position 2,129,951 of record NW_027117400.1, on the reverse strand, counting down.
CCTTTGCCGTTGTTGGCTCCGAGAAGTCCATCATCGTGAATGGTAAGCAGGTTCGTGGCCGCCAGAACCGGTGGGGCGTCATCAACGTCGAGGACGAGAACCACTGCGAATTCGTCTACCTGCGAAACTTCCTGCTCCGAACCCATCTGCAAGATCTCATCGAGACAACCTCGCAGATCCACTACGAGACCTTCCGTGCCAAGCAACTGCTGGCCCTGAAGGAGAGCAGCGCGCAGGGCCATGGCAGCCGACCTATCAGCCCTGCCGCGGATCGCGAGCTTAGCAGGAACTCGAACCGCATGACCATGAACGGCTACTAATTGTCCTCATTGGCCACACACATTCTCTGAGGTATCCTTCGTTTACTTCCATGCCATGGGAGGCAGAAAGATCGCCTTTTTCCAGTTATGACTCTGCGACTAGTCGCCACGGACGGTTTACGTGCAAAGACATTGATAGTGGACCACAAAAGTTATAGTCCAGAAAGTGTCTAATAAATCTGGGACAGTGTTAAAGAGGAAGAGAGGCGACATTCGAGAGATATCCATGGCCACTTGGCCTAAATTTGGGGTTGTTCAAGCTTTGTTATGTTATGTGTTGGGAAAGCAAGCAGAGCAAGCAGTATTTCCTCCAGACTGGAGAGTCCGAGACATTTTTATTATTTCCTTGTAGTATTGCGCAGGAGCTGCCTTCACTTTTATACCAAGCCTAAGACTAATTGAACCACATCTAAAGCCCTCGTCTTGTGTGCATTGTCATTTGCCCGTCTTCTAGGACTTGTAGACGTAGTCTTCCAGCTCCTTGTAAGCCTTATCCAGATCGTCGTTCACGATCTGGATATCATGAACACCGGGTGTATCAGCGTACTCAAGCTCGACCTTAGCCTGGGCCAAGCGCTTGCCGACTGCCTCTTCGGTCTCGGTGCCGCGCCCGCGGAGGCGCTGCTCAAGCGCCTCGAAGGAAGGGGGCTTAATGAAGACGTAGCGGGCGTTGATACCGGATGCCTTGATTTGCTTGACGCCCTGTGTAGAAGAAGAAACAATCAGCAAGGGCGCGCGCTCTCTCTCTCTTTATCTAAAAAGACCTATCGTCGCAAGAAGAAAAGGGGGGGCGGGCAGGTATGTGGATCTTTCTTACCTCCATCTCGATGTCCAGCACCACGACCCGGCCCTTGGCCGTCTGCTCCTCGATGGTCTTCTTGGAGGTGCCGTAGCGGTTGCTGCCGAACTTGGCGTGCTCGACGAAGCCGTCCTTGGCGATGAGCTCCTCGAACTCGGCCATGGGCACGAAGAAGTAGTGGGTGCCGTGCTCCTCGCCGGCGCGCGGCGCGCGCGTCGTGTGCGAGACGGACAGGGTGAAGGTGTCCGGGTGCGCCGCGAACAGGCGGTTGTAGAGGGTGCCCTTGCCCACGCCTGAGGGGCCCGAGATGACCAGCGGGCGGCGGTCGGTGGGTTGCTGTTGCTGGCCGGCTGTGGTTGCGGGGGTTGTGCGTGTTAGTTACATGCTTGTGCGCGCCAGAGAACTCGTGGGTTGTAGAACCCGTCATGTTGTGGTAGGTGGACGGAGCAGGGACACAGTATTGTCTAATACTTTGGCATCGTCGCACGCTCGCTGTCTAGCCAGCGCGGGGCGGGCGCACTTGTCACCGTTTTCTTGCGCGCAATCACCGCCGCGAAAATTGCTGTCGAGGGCTTTAAAGGGGGGAGGGTTGGAGGGGGTGGGAAGGGGGGTAACCTACTTGGCGCCATTGTGCCTGCGAATCTACCGAGGCGGGGAATTGAGCGGGATGGGAGGGTAGTAGAGAGACGTGGAGGAGCACCGGCACAAAGTGGACGGAGTCGGGGAAGCATACGGAGATAGAATTTCATAAAATCTATCCTACGGTCCTGGAGATGGTGGGTGACTCAGCCGGTAACGGTCCTCTTTATTACATACATTTTGGCGGCATGGCGCCTCACCAGCGGTGCTGGCAGAAACTCGGCGCCGGTGGGCTTCAGCGTTCCGACCACCGTGGGCGGTGAGGTGAGCATTTTTGTTTCGAATCCGCCAAGCTAATCCACCAAGGTGAACATGGTGAGCAGAGCAAGCAGGCAAAGGGAGTTCGAGTTCGGGTGGCCCGCCTGGGCGTTTTCACAAGTAGTGGAGAAAGGAATTGAACTTCGCTTTTGGCATCTTGCTCTCCCGGCTTTCCATTGGCAACAGGGGCAACAGGAGGTGGAGGAGGGGCAGTTGTTTTCCCCTTAGGCGTTTTACCCCCCTGAAAATTAAACCTCCGCCGAAGTAAGAAGCACTCTCCGCCAGCCGCTCCAGTCTGCTAGCCACGAGCATTGCGATTGACACAATTTGCATTTGACTCCCTGCTCTCGACCGTTTCATGTTCCCGTTGCAATGTTGCATGCAGGGTTTACCGACAACCACTGACGTCGTTTGTGCACTGCATATGCTTCGTGCCGCGAGATGCAGTAGGGATCGCGAGATCTTCTCAGAAATCTTCTGTCATTTTTCCGCGCGAGGAATCAGAATGCTATGATGTTGTCCTCTCGACCTCACCTCGGTATTATCACCCATTCTCTGAGATACTACAGGATCTCGTATGGATGGGTCCCGTCCTAGCCGCCAGCTGAAGTGCGCTGCAATTCGGGAGGCACTCGTGAACCGCAAATTACTGTCCAACTATCGTATTGTATCCCAAGAGTCACCATGACAGGTGTAGGCAGACCTGTATTGATCGCATCATGGTAAGGGTAAGTGAATGCCTGCTTCTAAAGGTTTGAATACGGGCTTTTGCAATGATGAGGGTGCACGTGTCTGGTAGTTGGGACAGCATGCAGCACAACCATCTCGTGCCACTGAAGGTTCCTTGGTAGGATTGATGCGTGGGGCGCGTTTTGACTACTTTGACAACCTAATGCAATTCTTTGGGCTGCAATACATTTGGTAGAGTAAAGATTCTGTTTGCAAGTGGCCCTCATCACATCAGGGTTGTTATCGGCCAAGCATCAAGAGAATCAAAAACGAAGGATTCTCTGGATCTTTCATGGGGTTTGGATGCTTGATTGCACTGCGACTCCAATGTCATTGGCCCTTCTCGCCAGGATCATCTTCTTTGGGCGGTCCATGTCCATATCAGTTTCATCGTTGCACTAACGGTTATCTTTGGCGCCTTGCCGTTTGCAGATCGACAAATAGGGATGGATATCAGAAAAAGCTGCATTATTAGTTTTAGAAGGACGGGTAGAAGGCGAAAGGATTACCCAGTATATCCCTGATGGAGCGCAATCAAAATGCGGCATGAAGAATATTTTCAGTACAAGCCAAGCAATCTCAAACGTGGAGTCGGCGGTCCACCCGAGCACCATCACGGCCTTGCGAACAGGACAAGCAGTGGATGCTCAGGATGGTCCCCTTGTCCCCAATGGATAGTGGATGAACTGGCTGCCATCTCGGCCGCACTTACCCAGCATCCTGGCCACTTGAGCAGAGACGAGACCGGAACGAAGCTGCTGCATTCGGCTGCTCGGGGGGAGCATCCAATTATTCGAGGCCAGTAGCGATCCATCTCACCCATGTTCAACCATCCGACGGTGTGCCACTACGCTTCTCTTAGCGTCAGGACCCCATTTCGTCTCATTGCATCCCGTCGCGACAAGTCGCAGGAGGTGCTGGTGTCGAGGGGGGTGCCTGCCGACTAGTAATAAGCATGGCTCCCTCCCTATTGCCAATAGCCCTAGCCTGGCTTTGCTATTTACCATCGTGTCGTCCCGAAACTTTGTTTCCTGTCCAGTTGCTTGACCACCAGCAGTCACTCTTTCACTCTTGACTTGGATCCTTCTTGGGTCATACTTTTTTTTGCCTGCGGCTTTCTTTCCCTCCTTGGCGCCACCCATTTATTGTAAGATTGAGCATTGCCTCTGTTCTGCTCTCTCTCTTTTCCAGTCACTCCCTCTGTGCACCACTTATAGCTATTTTTGGACCTCGTTTTTGGCTCGCTGTCGACTACAGAGAAACCCACCTGGTATTTTGGCCGAACGGCGAAGATACGAACAACAAAGTTCCACTTGGCAAACACGATATCCATCGTAGTGACGACAAGACTCGAGACTGTCTGTTAATAAGTGCCCGTTCCATCCCACCGGTTTTTGGAGTTCCAGTATACCACAGAGCAACACTGTCAGCGAACATTCGCCATGCTTGTAAGTTACCAAATCTGCAGTTGATGTCGAGATACCACCACCCGAACCCGCTTGCCCAGGTGTCTTACCTCAGCTGGGCGACCCGCGGGGTGATATGTCAAGCCAATCGGCCTTGACAACGTCAACCGCCCGATTAGCAAGCTTACATGGAATGGAACCACAATCACCAAGGATGAAGGCGAGCCTGCATGGGGTGCAACGTATCGGCAGGCTTGCTGAAGTCCTAGGTGGAAGGTTACATTGCCTCGTCATCTATTACCACAACAACATCCTATATACTTGAATCCCTGTTGACCATGTCTCTTTCATAGCTCCAATCTGCTCTCGTCGCCCTTGGCGCGACCATTGCTGCGGCTGTCCCTGCCCTTGAGGCTCGGGGCAACCAGTTTGTCAACCCCAAGACGAACGATGTCTTCCAGATCGTGGGCATGGCCTACCAGATTGGTGGCAGCGCAGGATACGACCCTAAGCACGGCAAGGACCCTCTCTCTAATGGAGACGTCTGCAAGCGTGATGCCGCTCTCATGCAGGTTCTGGGCATCAACACTATCCGCGTTTACAACCTGGATCCCAACCTGAACCATGACGAATGCGCCAGCATCTTTAACGCCGCTGGCATGTACATGGTTATCGATGTCAACTCGCCCCTCGTTGGCGAGTCGCTCAACAGTCTGGAGCCCTGGACTTCATACTACGATACCTACCTCAACCGTACCTTCGCCATTGTCGAGGCTTTCAAGTCTTACCCCAACCTGCTGGGATTCTTCTCCGGAAACGAGGTTATTTCCAACGTGAAGCAAGGTGGCACTGCTCCTCCGTACATCCGTGCTGTTACCCGTGATCTCAAGCAGTACATCAAGAACCACGCCGATCGCCCCATCCCTGTGGGATACTCCGCTGCTGACGTCCGTGACGTCCTGGAGGACAGCTGGAACTACTTCCAGTGCTCCATTGAAGACGAGAAGGACGACATGTCCCGGGCTGACATGTTCGCCCTGAACAGCTACTCTTGGTGTGCTGATGCCAGCTTCGAATCGTCTGGATACAACACGCTGGTCGACATGTTCAAGTCTTCTTCCGTCCCCATCTTCTACTCCGAGTTTGGCTGCAACACGCCTTCCCCTCGTATATTCACCGAGATTGGCACCATCTATGGAAAGCAGATGACCCCCGTCTTCTCTGGCGGTGTCGTCTACGAGTTTGCTCAGGAGCCCAACAACTTCGGTCTGGCTGATGTCGGCAAGGATAATAGCGTCAAGCTCCTGGCTGACTTCAACACTCTGAAGGACCAGTACAGCAAGATTGACTGGAAATCTGTCCAGAGCGTCAAGGCTAGCGGAAACGCGGTTAAGCCCCCCAAGTGCTCTCCTAGCCTGATCAAGGAGAAGGGCTTCAACAATAACTTCACCCTGCCTGTCCTTCCCCCCAACACCAAGGAGATCCTTGAGGGTGGTGTCAAGCCCAAGCCCGTTGGTAAGGTTGTTAAGATCTCCGACTACAAGGTCACCCACGACATCAAGGATACGGACGGAAAGGCTATTACCAACCTTGCTGTCAAGCCCCTGAGTGACGATGCTAGCAACACCGCCGGTAGCAACGACGGAGTTGGATCCAGCACTGGCAGCAGCCCTTCCCAATCTGGCGATGCCAAGAGCGCCGGCTTCCGCAGCATTGCCATTAGTGGAGCGGCCGCGGGTATTTCTATGCTTGCTTTCCTGGCTGCTGCATTCTAGAGAATAATGTTGTCAGGAGAAATGACCACACTGAGAATTTGTTAGTGTAGTTTCATGCATGTCTGGTTACGACGACGTTTGTGTACTTAGCTTCTTTTAGAATCATTTGTTGGTGCAGAGGATGGGGTTGAACAATAATACCAAGATGTGGCGTGCATTGAACAGCTTTCCCCCCCTTCCCTGACCTCTCGGGGTGCCCATGTGATCCCGTGTTCTCCGCGTTCGTAAAAGGCAGTGGTCAAGCCCTTTGTATGGTTATGGATCTAAAGAGCAGACATGGCTTCATTTTGGCCAAGGTGTGTTGGAGTGTGCGAATTGGAGACGGCAAACTATTGTGCTGTTGGTGGTTTTGTGACATTCCAAGAAGCCAACACAGCACAGGAGGCCCTGGCCCTGGCCGTTTCCGGAACAGTTGTGCACCAACCTGGATCTTCTATTTCTGTCTCTTTGGAATAGCAATGTTCAAAGCTGGCGTTCTACGATATCCTGCCTCTCCATAGTACAGATCACAAACAACATGGCAAGGTATGGAAAGGGGTCAGTGGACCTATCCTTGACGGGCAACCCAAACGAGCAGACAGCGCAAACAATGAAAGCCACTCTACCAAGTATTAGCAGACAAGCACCCCAAAAAGGTCAAGCATGTCTTCTCTAGAATGGAATTCAGGTAATGAAACCCAGCCCAAGCTGATTCTTCTTCAATCAGTCGCAAGTGTGAGACTCGGTCAAGAGGAGTAACTCAGCCATATCGCAGCTAGGGGGTATACATTTCCAGGAGCATGCACCTTTACACCCTCAATTGGGGCACAGCAGTACGCCTGTTCCTGCCGCTGGCCCATGCCGCCCAATCGGACCCCCCGAAGCGATCAACCCCCCTTATAACGAGTTCGAGGCCCGCCAGGAGTACGATTTGTTTCGCGATCTCCCTGGCCACCAATACGATCCGCCCAATATACGTCCGTGGAGTCCAGGCATAGTCCCGGCTGTCTGCCATGCCTACCCCGAGAACACTGACATTACTCTGGACATGAGTAGACTTGAAGCCCGCGACATCTACTATAGCGACTGCGACGCCCCATGGACTATATGCCGCTATACTGACTCTCTAATCGATTGGGGTAAAGCTATGATGGTAATAAGTCTACCTATCTGATGCCTTGAGATGGATTCTCTCTGGGTATGCTGCTAACAATCTCGTGCCTAGATCCTGGGTAGGATCCCCGTGGGTATGCGCCAGCACGTTGCCCAAGTTATACTGGCGCCCGAAAGCTATTACAAGATCAGGCCGGGTATCGCTGCTGAGACCAGGGGCACCACCACCGTCTTCCTGTCGGCAATGAGTCTCGGTATAGCCGTACACGAGTTCAGCCACATACTCGACGCGGTTATCGGATCTCAGCAGCACCTCTATCAATTATATAAGCTTAGTAGCTTGCCAGAGGTATGTCATTGCTTGTATCGCACCTCCTCCGTCCGTCCGTCCATCAATCTGTACCCATTCAATGACATTAGAGCACGGCATTACTCTACTGGTTGGATTTCTGACTCCCGATTTCCAGTGGAAGGAGTTTTACGACAGCGACACCAAGGTCCCCACGGTCTATGCTGCGAGTTCGCTGGTCGAGGACTTCGCCGACGCAGGCCGCTGGGCCATGTCCAACATGGCGCGCTCGCGGACGCACCAGGATCAGACCGCTTCCCGCGACGGCAGCGGCCGCCTTTCTGTCCAGGACAGCAGAACAACAGCATCGATGGACCAACTGGCGGTTTACAGCGCCGACTGGAAGTCATGCAGGAACCAGATCGCGGGGTACAGGGCACTGCTGGAGGACGTCATCTTCCCTCCCGGCGGCCGTTGTACGGCGAAGACTCCGACGTCGGATGCGGTGGACGTGAAGATCGGCCAGTATGCGAAGTACAATCAAATGGGCGCCGGACGACTCAAGCTGAGGTCGGTGGGGGTGCCTTAAATCGTCCCGGCCGACTGGGCCATGAGAGTTCGGTTCCCGCCTTATGTGTCCTCCCCTCCTGGAGCAGGACCAGTCCCGCCGAGTTAGATAATCAGGTAGTTAGCATTAAGCAAATTGAAGTGGGAGCAAAACCCGAGACTTCCAACGGTCGGTTTATACATGTGGCTGCTCTACTGCATGTCTCGTTTACTAGACCATGTCGCTAAATCCGGATTCAGCCTAGATCAGGGGATGGATGGCCCATCAGCCAGCAGCGTGTGCTTGCAGCCGCTCAACGTCAACTTATCAGCCTGTCAGCCATCGCCGTACGCCTTGCACCCATTGAAAACGTACGTCGCGACTAGGGACACCTGTTTTGAGAGAACTCGCATCGTAATTCGAAGTTACAGAAAGTTGCGCCATACGGATTTCCAGGCTGCTAGTCCCACTCAAACACACATCATGGCCAGCTCATTTTCACCAACCTCTTCGTCGCTCTTGCCCAACACAGCCGTCGCGTTTAGTCTCATGCTGTCGGCTACGGGCATCAGCCAGTTCGTCCGGCCCGGCAGTGCCCTCGAGCTCTGGCGGTTCCCCTCGCCTTCTGAATCTTCTGCTGGGCCGGACGCCACCACTACTACTGCCATTCAGAGGGTCCTGGTCCATGGCCTGATCCGGCGGGAGGCGGTGCGCAATGTGGCGCTTGGCCTTGTCGGGCTCGCGACGTGGTATCGCGGCGACCGGAAGCTGCTCGGCTGGGTCACGCTCTGCGGGTGCCTCACGGCGTTCTCGGACGGGCTCATCAGCCGCGCGGTCATAGGGGGCGAGGAGCTAAGGCATTGGTCATTCTTGCCGTTCATGCTGGGTACGGCGGTGAGTTTGCTGGGGTGGTCGGGATAAGGAGGCCATAGCTTCAGTAGGACCTTGATATTGTCAAATAATCTGATTGTTCAAGCAGCTTCCCGTAGCTCAGATTATAATGGTTTTGGTGTATCTAGCTCAATCTAGTCTTGTAAAACCTTTCGATACATTCATCTAAACCCCATCATACACTCACACACATATTCACATCCTCCTTTAGCTGAACTTTTCCCTCGCAGACCTCACGCAGACCTCAGCTTCTTTGCTGCTATGAGCCCCCTCGCCAATCTATCTACTCTCTGTTGTCAATCCATACAACAAGGGAAAATGGATGCCATCGTTGCAGAAAAGGAAGCGCAGACACTTCAGGAACAAGCATGCGCCTCCCCTTCGCAAGACGCTGTTCAACGGTATCTTGAAGGCCAAGATTCAAGCTGATGAAGTAAGCTTTTTTCTACCGCCCATGCCATATGCCTTCCAAGCCCTACGACCTCAAAGATACAACTCTAACGCTTTGTGATATCACCAGACTGGGATGGGCAGCGGTAGCAGTGGCGCCATTGCTGACAGCCATGCCTTGACACCCACTTTCCGCGCACACATATTGCGGCCAGCTTCATGCCGCAAAATTTGCATGAAACATATGATATGTTTTGCCGTTGGCCCAAATATTCGTTACGTTACCGTCGATGTCGGAACAAATACCTATCTACTGGCCCTGTCGCCAAGAGCTATAGAAGAACGATGCCCGGCCTGGAACAATCTGTCGACCAAAAAGAAGAAGACGGCCAATGACGTCGATAAGCTGCGACGCAAGTTCAATGAGTACGAATTCGAGGCTCTCGGGGTCATTTTGGGGCTTGTCCACGACATAAATCCAGACCTCTCCGGCGTGTCGATGGCGAGTGTGTTGAATCTCCCGATCAGGGCTTGCAAGCTCAATGTAATGGACATGGTCGACGACTGGGCCCACCGTTATCTATCTGACCTCGTGGTGAGAGTTCAAAGTGGAAAGGCTGCAAAAACCTCCAAGGTACCCTCCAGCCTGGGTACCTTGGAGTGGCCATGTGCGCTACAACTCAGTATAGTGTTCAGGCATCGGGCCATGTTCGCTCTTGCCAGCAAACACTTCATCCGCAGATGCAAATTGCTTAAATCTAAGAAGCGCCCCTCGGTTTTTGGAGTGCTAGCATGGGAAGGAAGAGAGTTCAGGCTGAACAATCCTCGGGATCCATTTTCCCGCAGTAAGTCGCGGCCAGTCCATGAGCTCTGGGATATATCTAACAAAAGTAACAGTTCTAATGCAACACTTGAGAAGGCGAGAACTCATCATGACTGATATATGGTCTCTCTTGGCCGAAAAGCAGGTCAAACTTGCGTGGTGGACATTAGCGGAAGCGTTCCAAATGGCTGCGAGAAAGCTGCGCAACTGCAAATCTGCTTTCCACGACGCGCCTGTCGTCGAAAACCACCGCAGAGACGTACTGTCAAACGGCACCTATACAGACGGCAGTGTCCACAAAATTCTCGCTTGCATTGAAGATATAGGCGCCGAAGATTCCACCACTGCCGAACGTGCTCGGAAAATCCTAGAAAGGGTTGCTGCGGATGTAGGCGAGATGGTCACAAGTCGACTGGATAGTTTGGACTTCCGCTTCGAGTCCCGCTTCTGGTGAACAGTCCTCATACGTACGAGAGGCCTGCAAAAACCGAGCATGTACAACAGAGATCTCATAAACATTGAGCCGCACTCGAGAGGATAGTTACATAGGAGGCTTTCGTCGTTTTACCACCACTTCGAGGGCCTTCACTGCCTGACTTGGAATATATGTGAGGAGGAATTTAGTTGGAATACAACTTCCTTGCTCATATGCTCAGTTACTATTTCTTTGCGAGTCTATGAAACTGCAGTGTACATAGTGTAAATTAGATGACACATTATTGTTCCAGAAACTCGGCTTTGCGGCTGATCCTATAAATCTAAAGCCCGTAACACTTATTATCTCCCAAGAGAGCTCTTGAGAATCTCGTTGAGAATACAATACAACATCAATAAGTGGTTTTGATATGTCTGATCAGGTGTAGTTGGTTCTTTACTTGTGCGTGTTGAGCTCATCTAATGGGACTTATATACGTGGGGATATACGTAAATGCAAATCTCCTTTTTATTTCCAATTCGCGTTCAACACATTCACAATGACGCCATGGTCCTCGTGCTGCTTCAGCCCCGACAGCACGACGACGGCGGCCACGCCCTCGACGCCGCGGACGCGGATCGGCACGCCGCCGCCGTGGATGGCGTAGCCGGCCGCGAGGTCCGGGCTCAGCGTGAACTTGGCGCGGAAGGCCTCCTCGTCGCCGGCGAACTTGCAGTGCATGAGCCAGGTCGAGCAGCCGAACCGCAGCACCGTGGCCCGCTTGCGCTGGATCCAGATCGTGTTGTCGAGCTGCGTGCCGGCGCCCACGGCGGCCTGGAACAGCACGTGGCCCGTCGCGCTCGCGATCGAGATCAGCGTTGGCCGCGCCTTGGCCGTGACCAGCGGGAGGAGGCGCGCGTACAGCAGGTGGCCTAGCTCCCAGGCGTCGTCGGCGGTGAAGGCGTCTAGGACGAAGGTGTCGCACTGGGCTTTCACCTCGTCTGCCTGTGGGATGAATCTTGTCTTAGCTACGAGGCACACGGGGCGGAGGGAAGGGCGGGAGGGGGGGGGGGGGGTTGTAAGGAGATGAAGAGATGTACGTACGTTCTCAGGAGGGTCGGCGAGCGGGGCCGGAGCGCCAGTTTCCTTCTGGGCGGCGAGAACGGCTTGGAGACCGAAGCCTGGTTCCTTGTTCACCCGGCTGAGGATCTTTTCGGATGACATGGTGACGGCAGGTTTTCTTGTAACAGCCTGTGTAGGGGTTTGTGGATAGAGTTGTTCAAAGTAGAGAAGTAAAAAGCAGATCGTTGTGTTGAAAGCGGAGAAGCTGTATATAAATTTGAACATGCAATGAAGCTACCTACGTAGTCTGTATACTCCCCAACCCGAAAGGGAAGTTACAAGAGTCGAGGCCACAAGCGGAGTAGGCGACTCATTAATCACGATTCTCCAGATTTCTCCACTTGGCGGCGCGACGTTGATGTCAACGTCACCTAACCATCGGGGGCGCACGTGAATTGAAGGGAGAAGCCGCACCGACCTGTCAGCCCTGAGAAGCACTCCAAAGTTTCTTGATGCCATCACCAGATCTGGCCTCCGTCGAAAAGAAATCCACCTCAGACGACATATCCAGACTCTGGAGCCGCCCCCCAGCAAGCAGTCTGGAGCTCCGGGAGCTTGACAGCCCCCAGAAGGAAGCTAAGCTAAAATCAGAGTGGAGATGCTGGTAGTCGACTCCCCGGATACGAGGACGCTTTCTTGGATGGCCCGGGGTATTTAATGGGCGACGAATGTGATCGACAACAAACCATCCGAGGTGTTGTACAGCTGGTAGATCGGATATCGTATTGGAGAGCCGTCTGACCTGGGTGAGGGAGTGCACAGATCACGAGCAAATCGCCCGCAAGGAGACGATGAACGCAAAATCTGACCTGTTGTGGTGCATCGGCCTCGAGCATGGCTTTGGCATGAACATCCTGGCCCCGGAAGTCATGATGGATCTCCTCGTACTTTGAGATCGGCAGTTGGTGATAGACGGGGAGACATGCGAAACAGTCAAATACCTTCTGTGCGCACCTATGTGTAACGCTCGTCAGGTTGTCATATCCCCGGAGATATGGCTGATCGATTTTGTCCTGCACCTCGACTTGACAAGTGGCATTCATTCCTTTCATGACTCATCGATACTTCACTATCGAGATCCTACAACGGAGTATAGAGCACGGCTAACCACTTGCCGTTGCTACAAGAGAAGAGAAGACTGTCGGATGCTTGGGCCTGACAGGGCTGATATTCTCAAGCCAATAGCTCCGCTTTTCTCAATCCCATGGGCCAGTTACTCGTTCGTTGGGTCGTTGTCAAGTTGGCTCACAAATGTGTTCCTGTATCGTGTTTGTTGCAATACGTCTCGATGTCGGTTGGCGACGCCCTTTCGAGAGGAGTCGACGCAGTAAGAGAGGGTGACACCAGCCGGTTCTGTATGCTTATCATGTGTATCAGTCAAGAGACAAAAGACCGCCGACGAGGCAAAATCCCTGCGGCTCAGCTATCCTTCTGGAGTGTAATCAAGAAGACGTGTTCTCATAGCTCGGTTTCGTCGTTGTTGTTACAGATGCTGGAGTTCTCTCTCCTAGCATGATTTGCAAGCCCATATCCGTGCCGCGATCCCTGAACAGTAGTCTGGAACACCCAACCTCTTCAAAGCATCGGCGATGATTTGTGTCTGTGTCTGTTTGCCTCTTGCATAATCTCAAGTGATGCTCCATATCTCGAAATGACGCATAAGGAGTCGTCGATGAGCTAGATAGAAGTAGTCGGGTCGCGTCATCTCTACTATTGATGAGCCATTCATATAGCCCTCAGTTTATGGATTGGGTAGAAGCGACATAAGCTACTGGTTAATGAGAGAAGAAGAAAAATCATATAGCAGGCGGTCAGATCAGATGATGGCTTCTTAAAGCATCTGAGCGCCAGGGATCTTGAAGGCTTCCGTGCCATGCCTAAGCGAGCGCTGCAGTGCTGAAGTTAGGTTCGGCTAGCATTGAAGCTTCTAGAAGATCCTCATCTAACCCTGTGATTCCTCTTCAAGATTAGGAGACAGGAGGTTTAGTGGGATAATGATCTGAGTGGTGGATAAGATACAGATTCCAGTTCCGGCCAGTGGTGAGTGGATGGTCACCGACCAAGGAGGCAACAGACAAAGTCAGAGAGCCCATCCGCTTTAGTGAGCCGGTAAGCCGGTTGCGTGGTGTTGTTTTGCTTGCGCCAATCAAGGCCAATCTGCGGTCGAGGAATATTCCGCCGACCTGCGAGACAGGTATGCACGTAGATATCTCACAGTCACTCATACGGAGTACTGTATGTATGTACTTGGATATCAGCATCAAGGATTGGAGAACGCCAAGCCCATCTAATAAGCCCCTGCCGCATGCTGACAGCTCGACAAGGGATCAACAGGGGCAGAGGTTTCCGCCCTTGCAGGCCATGCTTGCTCAAGATTGAGGTCATTCCCGTCTGGGAATAGGCGCAAGGCGTGTCAGTGGCCGTGTTCTGGTAGAGCAGAGGGATAGGCGCCAGCTTCAGCAAACATCTCCGCCTGCTCCGCTGTTGATATGCAGCCATCGCGCACTACCAGCACTACTTGGAAGCGGTTTCCAATGGCTTCAGCCCAGCGTGGCTTTAGCGCCTGGTAGTAAGCATTTGCAGTAACCAGCTGATCGGCTGTCAAGTCTATCTGGACCTTCTATCCCGGCAATTGTGTTCCCCAAGTTGGCGGAATGATTCGGGGACATTGATGCGATAGCCATCGCGTGCGTTTTGTGCAATTTCAAGAGGCTGATCGATCGCCAAGTGGTGTTTGCCAAGGCACTCGACCATGCCTGCCATACTGGACCAACAAGCTCACAACTTTTAGTGCTTCTGCCAAGAGGTGCACGCATATTGGAGGATGTTCGGAAACGGCGCAGTATCTTTCACAATCATCAATTTGCCCTCACCTGAAATGACGACTTTGTTCGATAGCCAACTTTTACCAGGTCACAGAAAGATAGTCTCCTGTCAGGGACAGAATCAGTGGACAGAAAACCTTGTGCTTCCCCACCGGCAATTCGTTAGGACCCTTGGGTGGCCCAAAAGGTGCCCCAATGCCCCCCTTGAGTGCCCGACCAGGGGCAGAGGGGCCACGAGGGGGGGGCCTGCCAATCGCCGTTAACAAATTGCTGCTAAAGTCGCACTTTTCTCTTTTTGACGCCTTTAGCAGCGCAAAGTCCCGGCTCCCCCACGACAGGAAACTACACGCTTGCCTCATTCTGTGCTTCTGTTGACTTGACGTAGACACATCCTCGTCGCTATTCGACGATGGACAATCGGGTCCTGCAGCATCCAATTTGGAAACCCTGGGGATCGGCCGTCCTGGCCAGGAAGCGGCCTAGCTGGTGTTGGGCGCCCTCCTACTGATAAGTATCGCATGTTTGACCAGAGGCCCAACACGGACCTGCCGCCTCGCTATTCCCTAATTTGACGTCATACCGCCTGCCAAATGGCCAAATGCCAAATGAATACCATCCACTGATGATAAACTCTGGTTGACAGTGGGCAGAATGTCACCGAACCAGACAGCGTAGCGTCCCGGTCGATCAGCACAGACCAAACGCGAAGAAGCTCTTGCCCGCTGCGTGGAATGCGACGTTGGCTGGATGGCAATGGCCTGAATGGCGGACGAAACATGGTGACTTGACCTGGTAATCTTTTGGGTATGTGTGCCTGTCAGATAATTGAGATTGTGATCGTCTTCCCAACTGCTCGCCGGCGGGGGCCCTTTACCCCCGCAAGCAGGCAAGGTCATTTAACTCCCAGATTCAGCAACCACGTTTACCGCGACCTGCCAGGAACCCCCGGCCGACCCCCGGCGGCCCACTCCTCCCACAGGCTCGGCACCCATGTTGTATTGTGTTCAGCCTGTGACTGACTCTGAGGCTGTCAAGGATCCGTCGTGCATCCCCTACATACGTTACCTGGGAGCGCGTGGGTATCACAAAGGTCAAGTGGGCTGAGATGGAATGAATGTCTATCAACATGGATGATGGAAGCCCTCATAGTAGTGACGACATGTATCGATACTGTACATGCCTACCGACCTAGTCTGAATGGAGTCAGGCGAGGGGGCCCGGCATTCTCAGGCTAAGGGGTTTGCATCGTGGCCGTACGGGTATATATCTTGGGCTTCGCGAACTCTGATCCTGATCTTCTTCCCTTCTCTACCCACCAAGCCAACAGCCTCCCGTCACTCACTCAGTCGCTCTCTTAGCACCACCTACCTTAGTCATTCTTTAATACATAATCCAAAACTTAATCGTTTTTGTCGATTTTCGATCCACCAGTCAAGATGCAGTTCTTCACCGCCGCCCTTGCCGCGCTCTCCGTGAGCTCCGTCTTCGCCGCTCCCGTCGTCGAGCAGCGCCAGGCCACCAACGCCGTCTCCAACATCTTCAGCACCGTCGCTGACGTCAAGCTCACAGTCACCGATGAGCTGAGCACAGTCAGTAAGTATAGACTCCCGGCACGAGCCTAAAACTTGATGGTCCCTCGATCTAACCCGATTCCTCTCTCTAGCCAAGCTGGTCGGCGATCTCGAGCACCTCGTCGTCGGTGATGTTGTCCAGAAGAAGACCGTCAAGACCGTCCAGCGGACCCTGAGCAACGTCGAGACTGAGCTCCACGGAGTTCTCGGCCTCGTCCTCGGCACCGTCACCAACACCATTGTTCCCCTGGTTGGCGAGGAGCTCGACAACGTCCCCGTGCTCCTGAAGGATGTTAAGTCCATTGTTGAGAAGGTCAAGGATACCGTTACTGGTGTTGTTGGCGGTGTCACCGATGATGTCCTCGTCACCCTGAAGCCTGAGCTCAAGCTCGTCCTGAGCCTCGTCAACACCCTCGTCACCCCCGTCGTCCAACTGGCTACCGGTCTTGTCGGCGAGGTTACCGACGGCGTCGTGCCCGAGGTCACCAGCCTTGTTGGTGACGTCGAGCACCTCGCTGGTGGCCTCCTCCAGCCCGTCACCGGCGGTCTCCTCGGCAAGCTTCTGTAAGCGACAACCATGTCGCGATGCAAAACTTGAATAACTTTCTGGAGGCTGGCGGAGGGCTTGACTGTTTCCCTCCGCCGGCTATTCCTCATTTCTCGGGGGGTTGCTTTGGGACACACTTGATGTTACAATGCCGCGTTTGTGGAATCTTTCAGCGTTACGTCTTGGGATCTGATGACAAGCACGAAGCCGAGCCTGTATATAGTTTTATATCGGCTTCATAGTTGAAGATAATGGGTGTTTGAAAATCGAAATTGCTTGTTTACCACGTGTGACCTTTGATAAAACTTCGTGAAACTCTTGCGCCTCTATTCTCCCCCCTTTTCGTCTGCTAGTTTGTCGCTGTTTTATTACGACTTCAGCTTGAGAGTTGCTAATATGAGTGTAGGCTCTTGCATTTACTCAAGGCATGACAGTAATATGCCCTATGTGTTCTTCATGTGAGCCTATCAATTTTAACATACGCGATGCAAGGGCAAAGCTTGGTATTCTATTTATAGTTCTGTATATACGCAACTAAATAACATGCCTTAAATGTATTGTTTCTAACGAATGACGTCCATGATCATGGTATGTTCCCCATTCTATCCTACACAACGAGTATTGGAGAGAATACCCCCTAAAGGAGCGATTAGAAGCCAGCTAAGCATCGTTTCTCGTACGCGGAAAGTTTCCTTGTACAATTAACCGTCCAGCTGGCTGCGGTGACGATATAGGCTAGCCTCAATCTTACTTGAAGTTTGCATCAACCGCGTCGATCTCTTTCTTAGTATGGCCGTAGACGACATAGAAATTGTTCTGCTTGCCGCCCTCATTTTTGTTATACCTAAGCCGAATAACCAATCGTTAGTTCATTTATCGTATTCTTGTTACTTCCTCTGCTTGACGAGTAAGTGTAGTAAGTAGTAACAAGAAAAAGGGGTAGTAGATAGGGTAAACTAACTCGAACCACATGGCGCCCTTGTAGTTGGGGTACTTGCTGAGGTCGTCGACGTTGGTGAGCCTCCTGACCCAATCGGTCTTGAGCTGCTCGCTGCCGGTGAAGCCCGTCTCGCCGATCATGAAGGGCCTGTTGTACTTCTTGGCGAAGTCGTCGTGGACCTTGCCGAAGGAGCCCGCGAAGCCCTGCTCGATCTTGGCCTGGTCTTGCGGGTACGAGTCCAGCGCCACGATGTCGACGTACTCGGCGCCGGGCCACCAGTTGCTCAGCTGGTCTAGGTCGTTGCCGTTGGGCGACCACATCATGCTAGAGGAAAGAAAGATCAGCCTATGTCAGTAACAAGTTGCAAAGTCAGAGGAGAGAGAAAAAGGAAGAGCAGCACCGACTAGCAACCCTTGATCTTGTGGCACGCCTTCGCGACGTTGATCCACGCCGTCTTGTACGCGCCGTAATCCATGCCGCCGGGGTAGGCCGGCGTGGCGCAGCCCGGCTTGGCGTAGCAGTTCATCTCGTGGGCGAAGCGCAGGTAGACGGTGAGGCCCTGGCCGACGAAGCCCTTGGCGACGTCGGCAATGCGGCCCGCGAGCGCGGCGTCGACCTGGGTCCAGCCGACGCCGTCGGGCATGATGGAGGGCACGATGACGGCGCCGTCGGCCTGCCCGCCCTTGTCGCTGATGTCGCCGCCGTCGTACGCGCTGTTCTTGACGTGCGAGTAGTCGCCGAAGAAGCAGCCCTTCTTGCCGGACGCGGACGCCAGCGAGGCCATGTTCACCTGGTCCGCGTGCTCGTCGTCTGGCAGCCAGCCAAACGCGATGCCCTTGTAGGACGTCATGCAGCCGGCCGGCAGGCCTGGCAGGGATACCCTGGCGGCGCGCGGCTCGAGGGTGGGCGAGGCTAGGGCGCTGGCAGCCAGGAGCCCGTAGGCGGCGAAGTTGGAGAAAGACATTGTGGTAATTCCAAAAGCGTGGATTTGTAGAAATTTAGTAAGCGTTGAGGCTGTCGATGCTGAACCTTCTGTATTCCCTTAATCAAAGGCCAAAAGGACGACATTATATACTCTGTGGCCAACTTAGTATTTGCTATACATTAGTCTTGTACTAATCAGCCTAGCCTGAAACCCTTGTAGTTTACGGATAATGGAAGTTTGTGCGTACGCAGAGCTACGTCAGGCCTGTTCAGCTCAATGCCAATCTCAGGGGCTAACTCGGGCAGAAAAGCAAACCATTTAGTAAGCCTATGCATTCCTCCGCCCTTAACTTCTGAATATATGGGGAGCAAAGGGCGACTCAATCGAGCAGTGAGGGTAGTCATGTATGCTGCTGAGTTTAAAGACAACTGCATATAATACCCCAGATAGGCTCCATGGCACGATGTTGGGAAAGGCTGGAATTCAGCTATGTGGAGAACCGTTCCGTTAAAAGTGCACTTGTGAGACGGACAGTAGTAATAAGACATTCTAGAATGCATTAGGCCTTGCCATCCGGAATCCCAAAATAGCCTATTCTGTTTGCCACCTGCATGGCCCCCAAGGCAGGCTAAAGCAGGGGCCGTAAGAGCCTGGTCTGCCTCGGGAGGAAAATATCCGCCTAGTATATATCGAAGTCAGACGAGGCATACTTACTGAAAATAAAAGTGCAAAATGATGCTGTCATTCGTCTGGCACGAGGCACCTTTTGCACGCGTAATATAATAACTGATCTTCTCTTGAGGCTCTCTCGCCCCCTCGTCTATCAAGTCGCGATAAGACCATTTCCCTAATTTCTTGCCTACGTCAGCATTTCTCGCGCCTTCTAACACGCTCTTGATGAGCTCGGCGCCTTCGCTTGGGTGGTCCGCGCCTAAGAGGGAGAAACATGGCAGGGCTTGGGGTCCTGGTAGAATGCCTTGGCAGTCTCATATTCGATCTGGTTTCTAGCGCCAGTGATGAATATGACTTTCGGGTACATATTACTGCAAAGTCCTTACTCACGATAAATCAAGATCGGAAATGCTTCTGGATGAGTCTCTTTTGGTAGATAGGTTTGTAGACTATTGTTTACGTAAACAGATTTATGAGAGCTTCCCACTGTCGTATTTTCCAGCGATGAACAAGAACCGAAAGTATATATAGCTTTGCCTTCTTAACTAAACCCAATTAATCGGTAGATAAAGACAGAATAGTTTTAAATATGGCAAGTAGATGTATCTTAACTTTGTGGGTTCATGGCCTGTATGACGCGAAGCATCACGAATTTGGTAGGATATTTACATATCCGCACTAGGGGCTGTAAAGACTATTCCAACGCCGACAGAAGTAGTAGAAGGAAGTGCTAGCCTCGGAATATTCATCTTGATGATGTTCGAATCATCTAGTACCCAGATAACAGCGATTATTTAGATTGAACAGGGGAATGGGCGGTCATCGTCTGGGTCTTTACTTGGCGTCCGATCTCCGGAAGGTTATTTGCACGGCTGTAGGCAGATGCAGGGAAGCTGCACCGTAACCCTATCTATTTTCTCAGATGATTTGTTGATGACTTCCTCGGCCTTTCCAAGATTTAAGTTTGCATACCGATTCGCCCAAAAATAATAAAGGGGGTTAGCTATTAGATCTGCCCAGATGTATTCTAATCAAGTGGACAAATATACTTACAATATCCCATGCGTAATTCAGATACGCCATTAAAGTCTGCCCTTATAAATAGACTAGTCCCACATATTATCACTACGTGTGAGCTGGATGCTAGTCGTCCAATGGGTAAATTAGGCGCAGTCGAGGAGATGTAGTTCAAGAACTCGATGCTTAATTAGACGACATGTCTTGAATACTAATTTGAATAACAATTGATTGCTTGTGAATTATCAAATATAACGCTTCGAATGCTTTCATCGCCCATCCGCCAACATAGAAAGCTGAACAACCAGCAAAGGGGTATCTGCACCGACTGTATGACGGGCTTCGCTCAATGCTCAGCCTATTTGGGAACCATCCTCCATTGCAACGAGTAGCTATAACACGTCGAGTAGCCCGTGGAATCCATGGTGCCGCCCTTCGTCGTGGATATCCCCTCGGTCAGCCACTGCGCCAGGTCACCGTTGCCGATGTGCGGCCCGTCGCCGTCCGAGTCGATGGCCTCGTCAAAGTTGAACTGGAGGCTGCAGCCGTCGTTGGAAATGGCCTCGTACCAGGTCTTGGGCGTATCGGAGGTGAGCCACCAGGTGAAGTACTCGGAGTTCACCGTGTCTTGCAGCGCCTTGCACTTGTCGACGAAGCCGGTGGGGTTGGAGGCCGGCTGGGCCGCGTACGTTCCCGTGCCTTGGCAGAGCCATCCCGAGGACTCCGTGAGGTTGCGGAAGCCCCAGCCACAGCAGCCGGTGGGACAGGAGCCCAGCGTGGGGTATGTGAAAGTTAGGTCGCATACAGGAGTTGATTCCCGCGTCGTTCGGAGTGGGCTGGCGGCAGCGAGTGAAGAGAGCTGCAACAGCAGTAAGCCGAATGTAGATATTAGCTGCATCGTGAAAGTTCTTTTGGTGTAGCAATAGATCTTGTGAGAATACGAATAGTAGTTTTCGTGGGGGCTATAGTTTAGGAAGAGGAAAGACAGATCTGTGAGGTGGGTATTGAAGTTATATAGACCTGAGAGGGTTTCGGGTCCGACCCCAGCTATTTAGTATTAGCTGTGATGATCCAGCATGATCTACACCAGTTGATGAGCGGCGTCCAACTGCATCTCGCCCAACACATTTACCCCCATCACATCGACTAAGCCCGGAATGTGCTTATATTCAATGTATTAATGAAGCGGGGAAAATAACTTACAAGTCTTCAGCCCTTGGGGGCCCCTTAATTATGTCGAGCACCTGATCATATCATGGGTGTGCCCATGCCGTCCATCATCACCCAAGACCGCCCGCCCCCCTGAAGCCATCTGCAGAAAAGTCAGAACAGTGACGAGAACCTTGGCGTATTGGTTTGGCCTCCCAATGAGGTGTAAGTGACCCAGAAACCAACAGGCTGGCTCGGCGGCTACAGAAGTTGGGGGCTCGGCCATTGGCCAGGGGTGTTCGCCTGCCGCCCAATCAGTGCACGCATTGGGGTCGAGGTTGCACCAAGAGTCTAGCACTCTGGCTCAATTCGGCCCCCCTGCCCCCATCCAGGCACGACCCCGCAGGCAGATCATCATGCACGGCTCAACACCTTCACCGACACCACTGGACAGAAATCCTACGAGCGTGATTGATATGCGGCAATGGTGGTGACCACCTCTCTCAAGGCGTGTTGGTTATCAATTCGTTGCAGGACGAACGGACTCGGCCCGCCCAGGGGATCGGCCAAAGTTAAAGAGCCTCCCTCCTGCAGGTTGTCTGCCGCTAACGAGGTGACATGCGCCTACGACTACAGTTCTGTGCAACCCAACTACTAACTTCATTTGTGCATAACCACGTAATAGCGCGTTGGATTGCCTAATCGGTGGCCATGGGGCCGTGCAGAATCCCTTAACCGGTGATACTCATGTTGAAGTTAGAAGAAGTATGTTTGTGAAGTTCGAAAATTGCCAAGAATGACATGGCATGACTCCAGAGTCTTGCGCGGCACTAGGGATGACATACTGCCGTATTGCAATGGCGGAGTTCGGAGCTTCCAAGTAAACTTACGACAAGACTCCTTCTACAAAGGCAACTTGCACACAAATAACAGAATGAACGGCATTCCTACCCCGGTCCGTCCTTCCTAACGGAGTCGAGGGCATCTACAAAGTGCTGAGATCAGTTGACATCCTTGGCACATTTGTCGAGTCTCCATTTCCACTGAAGGTTGAAGCTGTTTATTGCTTCATCTCACCTAATCCCTTGACCCAACGGATTGCGGCCGCCCCACCACAAACAGTGCCACTGTGCAAATGCGAGTCAGGCTACGAGTTTGAGTATTGAGTGTCGACCTTGATCTTGACCAAGTATCTTGCTGTCTGTCTGCCATGATACTACCGGCACAACGTCACCATGAACAGGAGTTCGGCGTTCTCGACCGAGTTGAAACGAACCGAGTCCACTAAATCCCAGATCAAAGGGGGCGCTGGACCAATTAAAATGTGGATCGTGGCGGCATTGAAACCACCAACCTGGGGCTCCTTCAAGTAAGTACCGTGGGCGCGGAGACTTTCCTCACTCAATTGTCTCCGCCCAACCTTTCAAAAACCCTCCGCTCCCCAGGATCGCCAAGCCAAGGGAAACTACACGGGTTCATCCGAGACTATGATGGCGAATAATGCATCCGTCGCACAGAACGGCTTCAATCAGCCTTTGAAGCGCCGCGCTGCCTGTGATGCTTGCAGTTAGTTTCGCCGTCCCTCCAGGCCCCCAGGCTGTGGCACGCTAGTTACTTACTTACCCGAAACTCTACAGGAAAACGCAAGATCAAGTGTGCTGGTGGCACACCGGTCTGTCAACGCTGCGGCCGCCTCGTCATCCCATGCCATTACTCTGATGTTGGGCGCATTGGGCGACCTCGTCGGCAGAGGCAAGCCAATGATGCTGCCTCGCTAACGACCGATGGTAATAGCCCGCTCGTGAGCAGCCCTCCCGAGCAGCCCGTTTCTCAGGATCCAGCCCCGGGCCCGATGGGGGCAGCCCCTCGCCAGCTAATGGCCTGGTGCAACCGGCATCATCCATGCCGGAGTTTGACATGGCCTTCCTCGACAATGTACCGTGGCTTGATTGGACCAACTCAGCATCGCAAATGTCGCCCAACATTGCCTGGGATAACTTTCCCACATCATCCGGCGAGACTGGAGACCTTCAAGACACGGATCTGCAATCCTCATCTGGGAGAAAAGGGCCTTGTGATTGTGCGATACTTGCTCACAAGCACTTTTCTATCTTAGGCGAATCACATGAGGGCCTGGGGCCTTTACGATCGCTGCGGGAGGCAGCACAGGTGGCCAAAAAGCTGTTGACATGCGACGTCTGCTTCGATACGGGCAAGGGTCACAGGGGGGTCACAGGGAACGTGTACCTTCTGGGCGCTCTGCTGTCGAACATCGCGAGCTCATATGCACAGTTCTTCGTGCAACAGAAGACGAGGCTGGCCGGGAAGGAGAACGAGCAGCAAACCATCACCCTAGGCCACGGCTCATCTGCATCTCCAGACTCGTTGGTCGAACTCCGAGTGGGGAGCACCGAGTATCTGGCGCTGCTCAGATCGGGCATTCGAGTTGATGCCACCAACCTCAGTGCAATATGTGACGAATTTGCCCAGAGGCAGCAGAAGCTACACAATGAGGGCCACGAGCAATGTGCCAAGGGCCGTCCGTGCCAAAGCAAAGATGCATCCGGATGCTCCAAGCCCGCCCAGCACTCGCATGCTATATGTCCCAAAGCGGCGACTGATGATCCAAGGCGCTTTTTCTTATGCTTCCAGGCGGTTCGGATGGTAAGGGGTTCGATCGAGGAGCTACAGGCTGTACTTGAGGACGAGGCAATGGCATCGCCTTATCCGCGATGCTGAGGCTATTTTGGCGATCGATACCTGTTTTGGCTTTCTAATTAGCGCCTAGATTAATAAGTGCAGGAAGCTGATGCCGCTCCACTAGACAGACAGCATTCTGGTTTGGGGCCGAAAGAGACCATGTCCTTCGAGTGTATGATAGATCCAGACCGTACTGTGGATAGCCAGATCCTTCGTGGGGAAGGCTTGTTCGCATGTACATGTAGAAAGCAGGCGTACACGGGAACTCAGGGGACAAGGACAAATACCAGGGAGAGTCTGAAGGACTTTCAAGATCTGGTATATTGAGAAGATTTATATCTACAGAGTACAAACACAGGACATGGAATGATTCGTGTGGAGTCGCGGAGCTTGGGACACGGTACTCGGTGGGGTGGCGATCGGGCTTCCGCATCTCACGCTCACTAAGACGGAGCGTTTCGAAAAACCTCCGCCCTCCTGACGGGGACATTTTCATAATAAAATCCACAACTCCCGCGTTTTCGGTCATGCGACGCAAGGTTTCACTTCCGTAACAACGACGGTGTCACTAAATCTTGCACCACTGACTGGAAAAGGAGCTGGTTGACGAGGCGTTGCCACAACCGTTGCGCGGCCCGCGTTTGTCCACCGAGTTTTATTACTGAAAACCCTCCGCGCTGCAACGCATCTCCGGGAATAAGTAGCTGCAAGCTCCCTCCCATTTGGAAACAACAAACATCTGTCAAACAAGACTTTAGCGACAAGATCTGCCAATATTTCTTAATTTGGAACACTGCATTCTTTATTCGTCTGAAGTCTTTCTCCGCTTTCCACTCCAGGCTATTTACATCTCGCTCTGAGACCGACCGACTAAAGTGTCACACACATCGTCGCCATGGGGTTTGCACTGACCAAGTCGAGGCGCCTAGCCATCATCATCTGCATATCCTTTACCTTTTTCGTGGCCGAGATAGCAGGTTAGTACGGATTCATGCCCGTTTGTGTCTGACATAGCTGACTTGAAGAATAGTGGGCTTCTATACAGGCTCGTTGGCTCTAGTTGCCGACGCTTTCCATTACGTATGTTGTTCTATCATGCTACTTTCCGGCAAATATGGCCATCTTCTCCATGTTGGGCGCTCTATGAAGCACCGTGCTGACCTTATGACCACAGTTGAGCGATGTGATCGGTTTCATCGTTGCTTTCTCAGCCTTCAAGGTAGGCAACCCCCGATATACACTTAAAAATAAGGCGACAGGTATCTGAATTAACCCCACTCACAGGTATCCGAACGAGAAGAGTTCTCCCCAAGTCTTTCGTTTGGCTGGCAAAGAGCAAGCCTACTCGGTGCCTTCTTCAACGGCGTCTTCCTGCTGGCTCTTGGTGTCAGCATATTCCTCCAATCTATAGAGCGTTTCATTTCCATACAAGGCAAGTAACTCTTGAAGTCAAGTATCACTTGACGTACGTGGCTCATAACTAACAACTTTATTAGATGTCGAGAATCCTAAGCTTGTGCTCATCATTGGCGGTGTCGGACTCGGCCTGAATCTCATCAGCGCAGTTTTCGTGGGTCACGACCACGCCGGTCACGACCACGGTCACGGCCATGGACACAGTCATGGGCACGATCACGACTCTCATGGCCATGATCATGACCACGGCGACGAGCCCCATGACCATGCACATGAACACGGACACGGTGATGCCCACTCTCACTCGGATCATGATGGTGCCAACGTACACGGCGAACACTTGCACACCACGAAGCGGACGGACCACAAGCCTGGCTTTGACTTTGGCATGATGGGCGTCTTGCTTCACGTCCTGGGCGACGCCATCAACAACATTGGTGTCATGGTCGCCGCGGTTATCATCTGGCAGGTCAAGAGCGATAAACGCATGTACGCCGATCCGGCCATCAGCATGGCTATCGCCCTGATGATCTTCATATCGGCCATACCTCTAGTGAAGAACACTGGTAAGGTGTTGCTTGGATACGTGCCCAACAACATCAATGTTGAGGAAGTGAGACATGACATAGAGAAGGTATGCTATGCTGCTTCAAGCCCCTTTCCCACACTTTTCTTTTGCTGACTCTACGTTGCTTCAGGTCCCGGGCATTGAATCCCTACACGAGCTACATCTGTGGTCCCTGACGCAGGAGAAGGCCATCGCCACGGCGCACGTCTCGGTGCCAGAAGATACTTCGGTGGACAGCTTCATGGGCCTCGCCAAGACGGTTAGTGAGTGTCTGCACGCCTACGGCATCCACTCCGTCACCCTCCAGCCCGAGCTGCCGGCGCCCGGTTCTATCCGTACAGGGGAATCGATCGAGCTTGTTGGCCAGACAGCCGCCGCGGACTCGGGAGCCGAAGCCCGGCGTCGCGCGGTTCCGCAATCGTGTCAGCTCACCTGCGGCAAGGACAAGTGTGCCAACCTGGGTTGCTGTGCATAGAGTTCTCAGCTTCCCGCCCACGACCACTTGTCCAGAGTTTAGAACGTTTACTTTCGGGATACCCAGCTTCAGCCCCCGTCCGGATAGACGAATAGCGGAGGAGTAATATTGAATTTAATTTACATTTACTTTGGTCCGAGTCCATCATATGTTCGAAATTCCATGAGCAGTAGTAGTTTTGTTTACGACCTTGCCCCTGGCTCTTGAGGCATTGCTTTTCTGCCTGAACTTGCAGGGCATAAAACTCCGAAAGTGATTCAGGTTGGCTGGAATGAAGTTAAGCCGCCGGATCTCTTTGTGGGAGTCTTACAAGGCAAGCTGGCAACAGGAGCACCGGAAGTGCAGTCTCGGGTGGGCATGGAATTAATATTAGAGTGCCCAGGACCGAAGAGTTTGCCGCCGTACAAAAATGTTCTCTAGCCACAGCACGCAGTACCTCCTTCAGTGTCAATGCTTCTCCTAACATCGCCGAAAGCAGCCCTGTTAGTAACGGCTCCAGGAGTCTAGGGGTCCAGGAGTGATGGGTTGGGGCAATTTTATACATAAGGTACCTTTCCAATGCATCCTATGGGAATATGAAGAAATCCAAGAAGGCTCAAAAGAAGATGCAAATGATAAAGTAGCCATTGTACATGTTAACAACACTGGCTTCTCTTGTTGTTACTATCTATCCCCGTGCTGGCTGGACTTCTTCCCCCTAGGGCATTCATTGATGACCATTCACGTTGACTTTGCAACCGCCCATGCTTCTATGGCTATGTATATCCTCCATAAGCATTGATAGGGACGAAGCTGCTGCAGCTGTCTCCGTGGACGTGCTCATATCCATTGCATGGCCCGAGTGATTCATGTTCAAAGCACAAACACGGCACAATCACAGTACTTAGGTGTCTTTCAGTTCCATGTGAAAAAAAATTCTATTATCAGAGGCCACAAAATTTGCAACCATTGGTCTGCACCCGTCTCCTACCAAAAAGATGCACAAAAATCAGACTTTCCTCGAATGTTCCTGGACACTTCGACTTACCGCCAACACCTTCCTGACTCCATACGTTCACAGTGCGCCCTTTACACGCCATCGACTCGCCGTTCACGAGTCTTCGGCATGTCCTCTCAATCCACCTCCACTGAAAAAAAAATACCACATCGATCCCACGTCGGCCGACATGGGCGGCTCGCACGGCAGTTCGCTCTTCCCACACCACCCCGATGATGCATCTTCTGGTTCACTCGACGCCTCAGTCGGTCCTCTTCTTCCCAATGGCCAACCTTGCGGCCCCAACGGAGGCGGTCTGAACAGACCTCGCAATCTTCTTAACCGACCTCTTCCTAATCAACCTTGGGGTCCTATCCAATCCCGCAGTCTTCTTGTTCAATATGACCATTACGAACAGTCTCTTAGCCAATCTGGGCAGCTAGACCAGCATGCCCTTGACCAGCATGCCCTTGACCAGCATGACCTCGGCCGGCATGACCTCAGCCAACATGGTCACGACGAACAAAGTCATGACGAACAAGGTCTCGGCCAACTTAACCAACGTAACCATCACAATCCTGGCCAACGCAATCTTCCCGGTTGTCGCGGCCTGGATTTTCTCGTTAACAAGGTCTTCTGCATGCCCGAGCTGCGCACCATGATCCTCGACCCCCTCTCAGCTCGGAACGTGGCGGCCCTTCACCAGGCTACCCGTCTCCCCTTGGACCAGCCAGACGCCCGCAAGTTTATGAGTCCCCTCCGCGAGTTAGGCGAGCTGGGCGACGCCATCACTGCTCTCGAGAAGTCTGGCATCGAGGTCCTCCTGGTCGGCAAGGGCATCCGCGCCTTGTGCGACAGCATCAGAACGCCCGGTGCAGACACTAGTCCCAAGGCCCCCGTTGTGCTTGGTCTCACGTTCGCGCATATCACGAACAGTCGCGAAGAAGCTCTACACCAGTTCTTCGCCAAGCTTCACTGCCAACTAGCTATCACGCACGAGTCGTGGTGCAATGGCGACAAGGCAACATACAAAGTGCGCGCCGCCAACAGACTATTTCCTACTCGCGAAAGCCTGCTGCTACGTGTTACCTCGCAAGTCTCCGTGCTGCTGCCCTCGTTCTTTACCCCGACGTACGCCGAGCTCTTCTCGTTGGCCGGACCCGTCGGCATCCCCTCGCTGGTCGACTACACGAGCGCCGCAGGCGCACGCGTAGGCCTAGAGGTGGCACGCGCGAGCTCCCTTTGGCATTCGGCTACCGCCAGCTCTCAAGTCAAGGATATCGACGGAGTCCTCCTACGCATCGCCATGATAGAAAACGACAACCCCCCTTCTGACATGATGTTGCTGGCGCTCTGCGCGTCCAACCCCACCTGTCACTTGGGTGCCTTCAACCAGAACTATTACGCCTTCGGGCTGGCCGACTGCTTGGATCGGCTGTAAGGGGCGGCGGCCACGACGCCGGCGCGGTTGCACCACTATGTGCGCAGGTTTGAGAACTCGACATGGCACCGCAGCTCGTTCAGCACCGCTAAGCAGGCAACAGAGAAGGACCCAGAAATATGGAGGAGGTCGATGCATCAGAACACGTTTTCAGAACGTAGCTCGAGAAATCCGTAAACCTGCGGTCGTATATAACCCCAATACGCAGAAACTCAGCAGGTTATCCACGATTACGATTTTTTCTGTGACTGGTACGGTGGTTGGTCTCCAAGTTTGCAGGTAATATTTCGTGAGGGATAATCCCAGCCCAGCCCTCAGAGATATCAATCGACTTTGGAGTTGGCTCGTCTGCATGAAGTGATAATCGCTCTGAGAGCTTTATGAATTTGAGGCTCATAGTGGAGGAAATTGCTGATCGATGGGCTGTTTATTTCGGTCTATATTGGTTTTCCTCTACCATATTTCTTTCAGTTAGGACAAAATGAAGAAGCACACCGACACACGATGATAAGCATATGTACAACATGTCAGACGAGTGACTATCTACCCTCTCTTATATCCGCTACAATTCCAGAAAGGGAACATCCGAGAACCCAGCGCTGGGTGAACAAGGGATCAATCTCGAAAACTGTGATAGTTGTAGGGCCACTGTGCTTTCGTCAACAACAAGAAGAAGCCTTTCCGTCGACTAAGTTCCTGAGCCTAGTCGGGTCCCACCAGGGTTTGAGCGTCGTCAGGATGTTGCCTCTAGTCTTACCGAGACTTTCACACTCGGCTGACTGCTCTTATAATATAGGGGCCGAGTATGGAGGATGCGGTTCCTTGAAAAGCTGATAGCAGTTCGTCCTTTTAATTTGAGACAGGATGAGACGAAACCGTTCTTTTTTAAGTTCTTCATCACGTTGTGCGTCGCGATGGATGACCTTGCTTACCCTCCAATGTCGTAAACGCTTCCGGAGCCGAGTAGCGCCACACGGAATTTGCATCATCCATACCACTAGGATGGATATGGTTCTATGTTGGCATATCTTTGTCAGCCCGTATCACAGAGTCACATGGGCACCGCGTAATCAGCACGGCGTTCTTAGCACGAAAACTACTTAGGTAGGTCCCCGGTGGGTGGCGGCCGAATGGAAGATCACGGGGAGAAAAAGAAGGAAGAAAGAAGAGGGTCCAAAAAAAGAAAAGAAACATCCCGTGCACGGGAAAGCAACTCCCGTGATTCACCGCAACGAGCCATTTATGAACATCGTCCCAATCCCGCGTGGAGCTGAAATCCTTATCCGCCTGAGCGCCAAATACTTTTTTCTTCTAAACCAATCAACAAGCGTACACACCTTCTTGGAGTAGAGCCAGCACGCCCCACGATCTGGCTCATGCACTCTCATGCATCCAATCAGATATTACAGAACCGTATCCCCCTCTAGTCGGTGTACTTGGCGCTCAAGAGGATAAACCTACGCTAACGGGTTGGCAAATTGGGTGCGATAACACTTACTTTAAGTCTTTTTCGTACTACTTTCATCCCCATAGTCCTACCAAGTCACACGAACTGGTGACCATCAGAGCCCATGATGCCCGATGTGCCGCCAGCGCTAGGTAAGACGTTCCCACCATCAGGCCCTTAGGATAATCATCCTTGTGCACGGCTCAGTATCTGTCTTGCTATGCGTGGTATAAAGCATCCCGGAGGGACCATGGGTTGTTATATTTGAGAGAGCAAGTACCGTCGGCTGTGAAATTAGGATGAATATCCGTCCCTATCCATCTGAAAGAACAAAACTCAGTCATTACTGTCGAAGAACAACGCCCCCGGAAAATGATGAAGGCCTTCAAGCTCGTCCAGTGGGGCCAGCCAGGCCAGTATGCCGAGATACCCAAACCCAAGCCCGGCCCCAACGACGTCCTCATCCGCATGCGGGCCGCCGGGCTCTGCCGGTCCGACCTGGACATGATGGACAGCCAGCCCGGGTCCGAGCCCTACGCGGCGGCGGTCGACGCCGACTACGTCCTGGGCCACGAGAACGCCGGCTACGTCGCCGCGCTGGGCGCCAACGTGACGGACCTGGCCGTCGGCGAGGCCGTCGTCGTCCACCACATGCCCCACTGCGGCAACTGCCGCGCCTGCACCGACGGCATGGAGAACCGCTGCCAGGCCTTCAAGCGCGGCGCCATCGCGACCGGCCGCGGCTGCGGCGGCGACGGCGGCCTGGCCGAGTTCCTCGTCGCGCCGCGGGCCGAGGTCATCTCCGTCGGGTTCGACGTCGACCCCGCCGACTACGCGCCCCTGACCGACGCGGCCGTCACGGCGTACCACGCCGTCCAGACGGTGGTCCAGCGGCTCAAGCCGGGCACGAGCGCGGCCCTGATCGGCATCGGCGGACTGGGCACGTACGGCGTGCAGTTCGTCAAGCTGCTCTCGGCGGCGCAGATCTACGCCGTGGATACCAGCAAGGACCGGCTGAAGGTGGCGCGAGAGGTGGAAGCGGACGCCGCGGTCCTATCCCCTGAAGGAGACAACGGTGACGACGGTAAAAGAGCTGGGGACGAGATCATGGAGCTGACGCGGGGCCGGGGCGTCGATGTCATCATCGACTTCGTCGGCAGCACGGCGACGCTGCAGCTCGCGGCCCGGATCTCGCGGCCGCGGGGGCGCATCGTGCTGGTGGGGATGCATCCGGGGGGCGCGCTCGAGGTCGGCTGGGGCCGGATGGCGACGAGCTGCGAGTTCGCTGTCAGCCTCGGCAGCACGCGGCAGGACCTGCGCGAGGTCTGCGACCTGGCGCGGTTGGGGAAGCTCCGGATCGACGTGCAGAGGTTCGGGTTCGACCGGATCCCGGAGGCGTACGAGAAGCTTCGGGCGGGGACCTTGACGGGCCGGGCTGTCGTGGTGTTCCCGAATCCTGAGGAGAAGAAGGATGTTGGCGTAGCACGTCAGGGATATGGTTGTAAGTGGCTTCTCCTAAATTTCCAGCCCTCTCGGCTCCACGGTTCTAATACTTTTTGGCAGACTTGCGTTCGAAGCTTTGATTGGTTGATCTGCAAGGCATGAAGGAAAGGAGAAGCCGTGGCGCACTCATCAGGAGCCCTGAGCCCTTAGCCCTTCATGCACGGACAGCTACCTAGGTAGCCTAGCATTGAGTCTGGGGAAGTTGACGCCGGATACGAAGAGGCGTCGTTCGAGATGTTCTAGAGTGTTATCCCGTGGCAATTTCGGGGAGCGGTTGCGGAGTTTGAGCTCTGGACACCACATCACCATTGATACCAATTTACAATATATAAATGCCCTCAAACCTGAGATCATGGGAAACAAGAAGATATCCATGAGACAAAAGAAATTGACACGTTGGATTATCCGAAATAACTTGCGCTCTTTCCTATGCTAACTTCGAGAGTTCCTCGGGCCGTAACGAGCAGGTTAGCACTGAATAGACTGAACTCAAAAAAGAACGCACCCTCTTGAATTTTTCCTTTTTTCATTCGTGGGATAGTTGATCAGCCTGTTGGAAGTATTTGTTGCTGCTGGGTCGACTTGGCGGCATCAAACCTGAAGAAAAAAAAAGCGACGGCGATTTCAGTTGCTACGCATCTTCTCAGTGCGCCCCTTTTCGATACTTCACCGCTCAGCTCAGGTATCTTAAGATACTCCCTGTCAACCTGTCTTTCTCAGAAGGGTGAACACATCAACTATGTTGCCTCCGGCTCTGCTAAAATGGATGGCACCATTCGGCCCCAAGGCCAACTGCACTCTGGACTTATGCCCAGTTGAGATGACCGTCTATGGGTACAGACCTAGCCTGGCAGCCAACATCACCTTTCTCTGTCTCTATCTGTTATCGGCCGCTATCCACATCTATCTGGGCGTCCGACGGAAGACATGGTTCTTCATGGGGTGCATGGTCGTCGGCGCTTGCAATGCTGTAACAGGCTACGCCGCTCGAATCGCCCTGTACCATAACCCCTTCAACTTTACCGCCTTCATAATCCAGATCAGTAAGCTATATTCCTTCCCTATTCTCTAAGGTGTTATTGGCTCACCACGATTCTGCCCTTCAGTCTGCATAACCAGCGGTCCGGTGTATTACTCGGCGGCCATCTATGTTACCCTCGCGGACGCGTATGTGGAACCTACTTGACCATGAGCTTGGTTATACTCATAATGATACAGGATCCGATACTTCTCGCGCTCTGCGTCACACCTTCCACCGTACCTCTTCTACTGGATCTTCATCACCTGCGACGTGGTCTGCCTCCTCTTCCAGGCGGCCGGCGGCGCCCTGTCGACCGTCTCGGCCGCCGCCATCGGGTCATCAGCCATGAGCAAGGTCGGTGTCGACATGGCCCTGGCGGGGCTTAGCATGCAGGTCGCCGTCATGGTGATTTTTTGCGGCCTCTTCGCCGACTACCTGATCCGGTACTTCCGCGAGGGCGCGACGGACAGGTTCGGGCGCCGGGCCCAGCTCTTCTTCGGCTTCATGGCCCTGGCCGTTCTCCTGATCCTGACGCGGTGCGCTTACCGCCTGGTCGAGCTGCGCAACGGGTACATGGGTGCTTTGATCCGTGAGGAGGGCCTCTTCATCGGCTTGGAGGGGGTGTAAGTGTTCTTTTTCCCATGACCCCTTATTCCCTCGAAAACTACATACATGGCTTGATATCCCCTAGGAATCTGGCTAACCAACCCTGAAATCTAGTATGGTAATCTCTGCGGTCTTCTGCCTTATGATTGCTCATCCCGGGTTTCTTTTCAAGAACGACGATAAACGGTCCTCGGTTGGGGGTTCCGTGGCCGAGAGTTATGTTCTACGAGACCTCGCGTAAACGCGTACCAGAGGGACGTCCAAAAGAAGAACGCCCACCGCCAGGGGCGTCTCGCCAACTTCCCTTCTCGAAATATGTTCAAAGTTGACCAAAATGATGTTCGGACTCGTTCATGATAACAGCAACCATCAATTCATCGGCAACTTTCCTGTCTTCTGAGGTACCTAGGAGAAACCTCCCCCTGGTAGTCCTCAATTTGTGATAGTCTTGAAGATCGACATCGGGGTCAACTAGGTACTTATGACGGAAGGGGACATGGACTCTCCAGGTCTACTGGTGAGCTTAATTGTCCTGGACGTGGCTCTGGGGGTGGGATCGAGATCAGTGTTTCCAACTAGGGAGGCTCAGGGGTTGGGCGACCTTTGGGGGCACTGATGGTCAATCATCTCACATTTGATGCGACATATTGGCACATAAATTTGCGTTTTATATACGTGATGGGCAAGAGGAGTTTATGCAAATTATGTAGTTATGCATTCATGGCCGTCCATAAACTCTGAAGCTTGTATGTTGCCCCCCATTTCTTGATGAAAAGAAAAACCACAGTTGCTACTATGCTGGCAAGGAATAGGGGGGAGAAATAGGGGGAAAAAAAAAAAGGTGTGTCGTGCGTGGCATATGTGGTTAACATGCTATCGCCAGGTCTTTTGTTTTGTATGGGTTAGATTTGAACTCAGAGCCTCTTTTAATAGGTCATCGAAGCCAAATCGCCCACCGAGAGAAGCGCCCGCACCCACTACACCAATCGGCCACCTGTTTGTTAAATACAAGGCATCAATTTAGATATGTAACCTGCCCTCTTGGTTGTTGGTCGTCCCCGGACCCCCACCGCTTCTCCCTATTTGCGTACCCAAAGCTGCAGTCGGTGCTTGCCTTGTACGATCAACATGCATACTTCTCTGCTAAGTCAGGTTGCTAGATATTTGCGGATATTCCAGGATCAATATGTTCTAGCTTATCGAGCAGCTGCTCCCACAGTTTCTTCTGCGTCTCCAATCCCTCGGCGCTCCTAACAAAATCCGAAGGACTATGTCAAACATCAAGAGGTCAGCCTTTACTTTCTCTATCCAGAAAGCAAGTGTTGGAGCGGCTCTGTGTCGACTTACACCCCAACTTCGCAGTTTTCGAGATACTGTCCGTGCGACTCCTTGCCGGCCACGCACGGATGGACCATGGTTCGGCCGCCCATTTCGACCGTGGCGGCCCACGATCAGGAGCAGGACGAACATGACCGCCCGGACAAGGAGATGCTGGCTGTGGTTGATGTTGGTCCGCACTGACCCCGGGTTGACGATGGAGGCGATGATGTTGCCGGGTTTCGTCGACCGGTTCAACTGCTCTGACAGCTCGCGGGTTGCGAGGAGTTCCATCAGTTTCGAGGTATTATACCTGCAACAAGCAATCCATTAATTGTACATGATCATCAAAGTAAGCCTCTAAGACAGGATGGTGGCAGGATCTGCGCGTGGCGTCTCTCTCCTTACCTGTCGGACATATCTGTCGTCTTGGGATCTGCGCAGGCCTCCAGGATGTCGGGGGCCTTGCGTTCGTCGAACCGTGCCACCAGGTGCAGGAAGGACCCGGCGAAGGTCAACACGGCGTCTTTATTGTGATCGAGCGACGTCTCGCGCAGCTTGGGGAGCAGTAGAAGCACCAAGAGGAACGTGCTGACGAGGTTGGCCGTGGTGATGGACTCGTTGTCTTCGGCCGGCTCGAAGGCGGAAATGTTGATCCCGGCGTTGGACACGAGCGCGTCCAGCCGCTCCAGGCTGGTCTTCGCGCGCTCGGCGAAGGCTTGGACGGAGGCGTAGCTGCACAGGTCCAAGGGCCACTGCATAAGTAGGGGTAACCCTCTGTTAGTGAGTGCGTGCTTCTCACCCACCCTCGGCTAAATCATTCCAATAACTTCTTGGGGCTGAGAACTTGCTTACAACTTCTATGACATTCTGTCTACCCGTGGAGGCTTCTATGGACCTCTTTGCCTCTTCTCCCTTGGAAACCGTGCGTACGGCGAGGATGACCTTGGCCGCCTTGAGGCGGACCAGATGGCGGGCAGCTTCCAAACCAATGCCCTGGTTGGACCCGGTGACGATGATGGTGTGGCCCGAGAAGTCCTTTTTGGGAACGGGGAGGTTGGTGAAGAACTGAGAACGGACGTAATGACCCAGCATACCTGCTGCCATCTTCCCAAACTTCAGAGGTGCCAACTTCTGGTTCATGGGGAATGACAAGCTTGTTCTGCCGCTTCATGACGAGCAGCTCATGGTGGGGTAAACTAACATCTTTATATGTGTGCGCTTCAGTGTAGTGAAGTTGTTACGTCAGTTCCCGATACCGAATGAGAGGACCGAGTTTCATGGCATGTAAGCAAGCCACAGCTTTGGATGGCAGGCTTGTCGTACAAAGGCGAGATGAATGTGATCGCCATCGGTTCGGATGACTTACTAGCGCCGTGAGCAAGTTACATGAATGAATGAGCGAATGGATGAATGGCCCGCCGACATGCAAGGGGGCCCTTTTTGTACTCCCAACCGGACGGATACCCTTGTCTAGGTAAGCTCTTTACCCTTCGAGCTGTAATGTATCTGCATGTCCTAGTTCCAGTCTCAAATATTCTTTTCAACCCGGAAGTAGAAAGCCACAAGAATGGCACCGGGAACCACCTTGGCGACCAGGTAGAGAGGTAGTAACCGCACTACGGTCCCTGTCCTCCAAGAGGTGAGTTATTGTATCACTAAATGCTGTTGGGTTGGCTGCTAAGGTACTGTTACCAGGCTAGGACTCAACGTGAGGGCTTGCCGTATGCCTACCGACATACCTTCTCCGCCCGTCCAGCGGGACGGGTGGGAGGTGTCGGCGGCGTTCTGAGAGAAGTACGCGACCCTTTTGAGGGGGTGCTGGGATATACTGGAGTCTACTAACCGGTGGCGGGCACTTAGGGGAGATGAGCCGTTGATCATTGAACTGTGACGTCTGGCCAAATGGAGCATGCGTTTAGGGAGACAGTGTAGTTCTTTGGTTCAAGTTACTGATCATCATGCTATCAACTGTTAAGGGGTGAAGTTAGATATACGTTCAGGGAAATAATATCATATCAGGGGTAGTAACAATAATAATTAGTTTAGCGGTTGAGCTTAAGTCTAGTTAGGAACACTGCACTTCGCCGTCGCCACAACAGTTTCATCCGACTCAGAAGTCGCCGTCAAAGTGACGACTGCGGAAGCAGTAGCATTACCAGAAGCGCCGACCGCCACCTTGGCCGTAGCCGACTCCCCAAACTTGACGGCGGCCAGGGCGTTCGGCACCTCGACCCTCCAGCCCGCGCCCTCGACCGCGGCGCTGAGGCGGTAGACGTCCGAGTCGAGGTACGCCGCCGCGTCATCCGGGTGGCTCGCGTCGCCCTCGCCGGCGAAAGTGCCTGTGTTGCTGAGCTCGAACGCGCAAGTGACGCCACTGGCCACAGGGTTTCCTACCCCCTTCGCGGACCCGGCCGCGAGCGCGACGCCGTGCGTGCTGGGCCCACCGCTGCCGTCCAGCGAGCGCACGGCGACGGTGTAGCTGAGCACGCCGGCGTCGTCGCGGTGGATGTCGACGACGTAGAAGTGCAGCCGGTTCGCCGCATCCACATACTCGAACTGGGAGCCCGAGCGCGTGCCAGCGTGGAACAGGGCGTCGAGCAGCTGGCGGTAGTCGCCCATGGTGATGTAGGCGTCGGTGCCGTTGGGGCGGACGAAGTCGACGAGGTCAATGTCCTGCGGGTTCGCGTCGACGGTCCACATGAACGGCTGCGTCCAGCCGTCGTCGGTCGTCTTGGACAGCAGCACGCCGTGGTCCGGCTGGAAGCTGTCGGCGCCCATGCGGTCGACGACCTCGACGTGGTAGTGGTCGTAGCCGCCGCCGTCGCAGAGCACGTCGGTCTCGGTCGAGCAGGGCGGGGACCGGTCCGCGTCCATGTCGACGCGCAGGCCCATCAGGCCCGACGGGCCCGGGTCCACGGCCCGCGCCGTCACCGTTGCCACTACTACGCCCGAGGTGGCGACCCCCTCGCGCGACAGGTGGAGGATGCTCGAGTTGCTGACGAGGCCGAGCTGGGCCTTGTCGCGCAGACTGTGCAGGCTGCCCATCGAACCACCCTCTGTGGGAGGGATAAGCCAACGGGTATGAGGACCTGTTTCGTATACACTGTTAGTTATATATTCACATTTGACATACGGACATTGTCAATGCAACGGTCTACTCACCACCAGGACCGTTGAAGGAGCCGCGGTCGAGCATGGAGAAGGGACCAGCAAAGGCGCGACGCAGAGGGTTACCGTAAGGGTTGTTATAGTTATCGCCTATTATCGTTCATTAGTCCTTTTGTTTTGGAAATAAATTCCAGTGAAAGGCAGGACTGAGACTTACCGATTCCGAGCAAGTGCGAAAGTTCGTGGGCGTAAGTGCCCATCCCCGAGCTCTCACCCTGCGTCGACGAACCGTCACCGGCGTTGGGCCAGATGTTGGAGGCGGCGGCCCAGGATGACCAGTCAACGTAGCGCGTCTTGGCCCAGTTAGGCAGGGTGTCATTGCCGTTGCCTTCCGTGCCCGGAGGCGGGCCGAAGGCGTCGGGCACGTCGTCACGGCTCTGGAAGCGCATCTCGCCAAATTCCTGCCAGGTCGAGGACTCGTCCTGGCCCGCGGACAGGATAAAGACGAGCTCGAACGAGTCGGCCGTCTCCTGCCCCACTTCGGCGCGCCAGAGGCCCAGGGCGTCGGCACGGATATTGCGGTCGCACCGGTACCCCGCCGGGCAGTAGCCCTCGTTCATCTGATCCTCGATGCCGTACTCGAAGGAACTGGCCGGCATGGCGTACGCGCCGAACGCCGTGAGGTCGACGCCGTAGCGGCCCAGCGAGTCCTGCATCCAGTACTCGTGCAGCGTGTGGCCCCGGTTGACGTCGCCCGGCGTATTGAGCAGGTCGCGGTAGAACTGCGGCACGTCGGCGCGCGCGATGCCCGACGCGCTCGCGAGCGGGTTGCCGTAGATGGTCGAGTTGGGCGCGCCCGTGATCACGAAGGCGCGGTCCGGGTAGTCGATGGTGACGAGGGCGATGTTGAAGTTGCGCTCGGAGCCCTTGCGCGCCGGGTCCGCCCAGTCCACGCCCGGCGGCGCCTTGAAGTCGGCCCAGGTCATGTCGTTGGGGTTCACCCAGCTCTGGGCGTCGAGGATCTTGAAAGGGTCCGACGCACAGGGTGCCGCCCACGCCAGGTCGGCGAGCAAAGTCACGACCGCCGCGAAGGCAGTTGAACGTGGGTTGAAGCCCATCATGTTATCCCAGTTCTGACTTATTATCCCTCTACTACCGAGGTCTGGTAAGAGAGAAGAAAGAGGGGAAACAGACGACCGACCACCTTGCTGCGATGCGGAATGTGTGAGGTGACACACAAAAGGATTGCTTGTGTCGGACCATCTTATATATATGAGATCATGGACGCACCGAAAGCACTCAGGATGCTTGCATAGGCGAAATGCAAGGGCCCACGCTCAAGTTAGATGAGGATGTGCGGAGCGGCCAATCAGACGGGATGCCAAGTCATGCCTGCATGTTTGCCCGCCTTTCTCACCTGCTCGATTCAGTAGCCAGAGCGATCTGATTAGCCAATGGCCAAGATACGGACGATACGGGATCAAAAGGAGAACACGCATCGCTATCGTGACGATCCGAAAGCCGAGACAGACATGGCAATACCACCTCCCTATCTGGGAAGCTCATGGCCGAGAAGCTGTTTGCTTGCTACATAATGTAGTTAGCCATCAGCACATAATGATCACATGATTCTCTGGGAAGACGCATAGTCTTATGTTCAAACGTAAACTCCCATTCCCCGTTTTTGTCTATCAATGGCGCAACGTCGATTGCGAAAATAATGTTACAGATACACCATCGATGTCATAAAAGTCTTGCTCGTTCCAAGTCGTTAAGTTTCGTTCAATCCCCCTCATGAGCCATGTTCATGATGCAAAAATATCACCGTCGTCTATCCTCGAAAAGGCGCATCAACCGGCAACAAGCTGGTCAATGACACGCCCACAGAGACATCCAAAGACGACGCAGTACTGTTCCTTCCAGCAAGCCGTATACTTGCTGCAATTCCCCTTTTATCGTCACTTTGGTCGCCCCCCTGCCTCTTATGCCCCCAAGAATGCCAGAAATAAACTCAACCAAGGCATATAAAAACACAATATGGGGTATCAAAAGATGAACCCCAAGATGAAGCAGAACTCCTTCCCCTTCCATATTAAAAATGTCGTATGGTATCCAAACGCCAGAATACTGAGCGCGTTTAGACAGTCGTAAGTGATTTTCCGGCCGTAAATGCATGTAAAAAATGATGTCGTTCAGAATCATGTCCCCGTGACAATATCGCGGATAGCCCATCTCCAGGCGTCGTTATCGCGATCAACCGTTCCCACCCACTTCTCGCACTTCTTGCGCCAGCGCTCCTCTTCTTCGCGCTGGCGACGCACGAATTCAGGCCCAACGTCGAATTCTTCGCCAACAAGCCAGTCATCGTGCATCTCACTGACACGGCCTGGGCCACCTTCACCACCCTCGGTATCTTTCTCCTCAAGGTCGGGGATGTCCTTGAATGGATCATCGTCCTCTTCCACGATGTCCATGGGATCTCCTGGTCGTGCCATTGTAGGCGTAGTATTTGGATCGACTTTATGCCAGGTAAACATGTCAGGATCGAATATCATGTCACCGACGCGGCGCACACCCTTGCTTGAGCCCATTGCTTGAATGAGCATCGGCCGCGGCGTCGATGCTTCCTTTTCCCGCGCGGAAAGAGAGAGACGCAGTGGAAGGCGACGAGGCAGGAACTTCAAAAGCGTTCAATGCATTCTCATTGCCTTCCCACCGGTATGTGTCGGGGTTGTAGGTCATGCCATTGACAACTGCCATGAGTTAGCGCGACCCTTGATTCATCTGCATGGAGGGAAACTTACCTTTGCTATCCTTGGCTGGGTTCAGGTTAGTTATCAGGTGTGGCTTCAACTGTGGAGGCCGTTTGGTTTTCTTTTGTCGAACGGCTGTGCCACTGTGGTGACTGTGGGGGTGCAGATTGCCCCGAGTTGAGATTTGCCCTAATCTCTGGGAAGTAATGGGAGCAAGGGGTCCATTCTGCGGGGCACGGTTCGCCAGACTCGCTTCCCTAGCAATGCGACTGGCAGCCGTGTCTCGAGCAAAATGAGGCAGGTAATCGGGCTTGGCCGGGGAAAACGGAGAAACGGGAGAGGGAGTGCTGCGGCCCGGTAGAACATTTTGGTAGAGCTTGTTCCGTATATTTGTCCGGTTGCCACTCCCGCTAGGAAGCTTCTCAAATTTCGACTCGACTTGAGCTGATGTCGGTAAATCATCAAAAGCATCAAGTTCAGAGCCGTCACCGAACTGGCGTATCCGGCGTGGCTTATTGAGGTTGTGCCAAGGCTCGGCAGCCATCTTCTCGACGGGGCGGGATCGACGGGGGCTAGGCGATCTCATATTGGAGCTCGAGAAGGTTCTTGACAAAGGTCTGATCTCTGAGACCGACATCCGAGTCGTGTCGTCGGAAAGTCCGCGAATATTTAGAGGACACATGCTGGGATTGGGTGCTGGATGCCCCAGCGGGCAGAAATGGAGCAGAGTTTTTCCGTGCCTGAGCAGCACTGCCTTCGTATGACGGCGAAGGCCGTGATCTTTCGAGCGGTGTTTTTGGTCCCAATGAAGATGTAGGCCTGTCTCGAGAGGGTGGTCGGTCCCAACGTCCGCTGAGGGGGCGGGCCGGCAATTGCGGCGCGCCACGCAGAACTGGTAGGGACCTCTTAAGGCGAAGCAGTTGAGCGTTTGTAGTAGTGGGTTCGTTGCGCAAAGTACCGGTCGAAGTCTTCTGGCCAATTTCTCTTCGTCGAGGCGTTCCAGGAGAAACAGAAGATGTAGTTGACGAGGGCGTGGTCGGCGTGTGCAGGCTGGAAACCGAAGAATGGCTAGAATGGCCGCCGAGTCGAGACTGCGGTCTCCTCGCCGGGCGTAATGGTATGGGACCGCCGCTCTCTGACACTGGTTCCAAATATGGCTGTGTAAGAGAGCGCTCATGGCCCATAGGCCTCGGAAGTCGGGAGTTGGACAAAGAAGATACTGGTTTGTTGCTGAAGGTGATTGACACAGCTGTCTTGGGACGTGCAGGGCTCATAGGTCGGATGTCCTTCAGTCGGACATTGCGATGCATGCTGGTCTTGCCTGAGCCAAAAATATCGCCATCGCCAATTTCAAGTCCGTCTAGGTCATCTCCTTTGTCCAGTCCGGGGGTCTCCGGGGGAGATTCCTTGGATGGGCAGACCCTCTTGGAATCTAGCTCCCTCTGAGGCGACTGGCTCTGCTTCCGACGCTTGAGTCGCTCAGTAAGGTCCAGCGGCCCATTAGGCAGAACAATTCCATCGAGTGCTTCGTCTTCGCTCTCGGCTGTGATAGAGCTCGAGATGCTAGGACTCAATGCAGATGCACTTGAGCTGCGATTTGAGAAAGCGTCTCGGCGTGTACCACCAAATCTTGTTCCTAGGCTGCCCTCACACCAGTCAAACTCATCACCACTGCTAAGAGCAGGTGTTCGAGGGATATCTCTGCGACTTGAAAGGTTCAGTTTTCCATGCGAAGGAAGCTCTAAATCGGCTTCGAAGTCGTCGCTCTCCTCTACTTTTGCTGGGGTGGGCTGTGAAACCAAAGAGATATTTCTCATGCTCATGGGCGCTCGGAGCTTGGATGCCTTGATGGTACTCTCACCATCGCCAAACACATCATCGTCATCTTCATTGTCCCGGAATCTATCCAGGTCAACAGGCATAGTAAGCCTCTTCTTGGAAGGCGAGATTTCCGCAGGCGGCGCAAGCCTCTTTGGTGAGATATCCGTGTTCATAGACGAGGCAAGCTGCTTAGGTGGGCTATCCCATAGAGGCGTGTCTTCGGTAAAGCTGGCTGTGGCTGACTTGACGGGACTTGGAGCTGCTGAGCTGCCACCACTCACTTGGCGCAAGGTCTCGGGAAACTGAGAGCTATCTGGCTGTTTTATGCGTAGGGCCTGTCCTGGGCTGGGCAGCTCCAAGTCATCGCCCCAATCTTCTTGGTAGATTTTCTTGAGCTTCTTTCCTCCGAGCCGCTTAATGGTGCCGCCCATGAGTGCAGATGGTGGTACGTTCTTAGGAATGGGGATGCCAGCATTGGTGACGGCGGCTATGGCGTCCAGTGTGGACTTCTCGTCATCGCCTGGTAAATGAAGAAGCCTTTCCTCGTCACCGCCCAGTGACTCCCGGTCAGACCGGAACGAGTTGTGGCTGTCTCGGCGGTTTCCGTGGCCCGTAGTTGAACCATTGCCAAAGGTAAGGTCGTCATCAATCATAAAATCATCATCGTCCCAGTTCTCGACGACCTCCTCTTCTACCGGGGCCCTGGGTTTTAGTCGTAAAGTATCCATAATGTCAGTTTCTGTTGAGGGTAGTGCGTAGGTAGTACATATGTTCGCAAGGTGAAGGTGTCTTTGTCGCTGATAGCAAAGAAGAGTTGCGGACAGCGCGTCAATCTGCCGCGTGTCGTAATCAAGAGTGTATCGTTTGCGATACCTGTGAGGTATGACCGTATCCAACGTCCAGAGGTGGAGACTATATGGCGTATATGGTCATGCGAGGCTACCAGAAGTGAAGCTC
The DNA here is from genome assembly GCF_038363925.1 of Apiospora phragmitis. NCBI lineage: Eukaryota > Fungi > Ascomycota > Sordariomycetes > Amphisphaeriales > Apiosporaceae > Apiospora > Apiospora phragmitis. The sequence goes on along the minus strand of NW_027117400.1, from coordinate 2,086,698 downwards.
AGTATTTGACGTGCAGAGCTGCGATGTCATATCCTCCTCAGCAACTATGACAACTTCCCAAGCGCATTTTCGATTGGACTGTTCGGGTATCCTAGTCTCTGGTAGAAGTCCTGCAGGACGTCCACCGTCGGGTGCGTCGGGTCGACGCGATGGTTCCGAGAGAGCTTGGCGTGACAAGATGGTGAAGTGCATCCAAGGAGAAACGGCTTGTTTCTATGTTGTTGTCGATAATGAACCTCGTAGGCGTATCGAACTGTCGCAAAAACAGGATGACGATAATAGTGTCACAGGTGGGAGTGGTGGGTAGAGACAATGCCGCAAAACCTGGGACGGCAAAGGTTGGTAATGCTGGCTCCTCCAAAGCAGCGCGCGTTGTGGTGGGATCAAAGTCGAGGTGATTGTCTCGGATGGGGTAGTAGTTGAACTTGTGTGCGGGTGTATGTCATTCCATGGGTTGAGTAGTCAGATCAGGGTCTCTTACACTCTCCCAGCCCAAAACTTGGAATCGACAACGACACACAATGGTCTCAAAAGATGGGAGGCAATCACGATGAATTGAAGGTTTGGGGGGGGGGGGAGGTCGGGGAAATCGGCAGTGTCACTGTGATGCGATCAGTGAGTGAGTTGAGTTGAGTGGCTGGAAAGATGGCGGGTCGTGTGTGCTGGGGCAGTGACCAGTTATTGCCAGCTAAGGGTAAGGCCAGTGGACAGCAGCCAGCAGGGCCCCGGAAGCACAGATCTTATGGGTCCCCTTTGCTGATTTTTTTCTGGTTCTCCTGATGTCCCGTGTATCACGTGGGCCCAATGCTAAGCTGTTTCAAGCTGTTACACACAGTCACCACGAAAAAAGCGCGTGGGATCGCGTACAAAGAACCCTTGATTGTTGTAACCCCTCCTCTGGGATTTCAATACCAATGCATCCCATTCCTCCTGCAAGGTGTCATTTCCCCTGTTCGCAAAAGTCGGTATGCATGTACGTGTGATATATTTTCAATGTGATCTGGTGGCGAGCGATCTCAATGCAGATAGTCCAACAATCTGACGAGTACTGCTAACTTGTGTGTTTTGATTGAGGCTCATTAGTACCGCCTTATGATGGCTGGAGTTCTGGCCTTTGATGTGGATCGGAAGACCGATTTAGATCGTCCCGGGCCTATTACTTACAGGTCGCTACTACCAAAGAACCAGGGGTCCAGTCGAAGCTCCAGTATTGGTTCAACCGAGCTGTTGGTGCCTACAGCTGCCTGGAATTTGGAGCAGAGGAATGGAGTACGTCAAATGGAGGGTTGAGACGAACTTTACCATTGGAGTTTTGATAAATACCAGTTACATCTCCTGCTTGAGTCCATGAAATAGAACCCTCGATACAATTCAACAATTACACGATCGCATCCAGGCTGAATAGGTTGAAGCTGTGGCCGCATTTTCAGGCCAATCTGCAAACTGCTTGTGGGTAATCCATCCCCATGCAACCTTTTCTGTGGCCCGAAAGCTTGTCCAACCTCAGCTCTACCCGGCCACCAGTTGCACTGGGATCACCAGTAATAATAAGAATAACAGCATCTGGGATCAGCGGCAATAACTGCTGCGGGTGCGGGCTATGATTCCTCAACTTGAGAATAAGCCCAAAAACCAACCCACGACAGTCGAAACGTCGGCTTAATGTCATCACTGGTTTCATTTTGGTTGTTTATCGACATCATTCCCGACGTCCCCGCAGGTCGTTGGCCGAGTACCAGCGAAACAGGACTCCGCCTGCAATCTGCCCTAGCGAGCGAACCACAGCTGCCACGACATCTTACATACGCACTTCATACCGCTCATCGCGGAACTGGCTTGAAACGGTCAAATCATTTGGGCCGGACTTACGCCACGCGACGCATCTCGGGACGACGTTTTGATTCCGACAGCGCAGCGACTCAACATGGCGCGTTCGCGCATCTTCCGCGTGCCATGTGGTAATGCCGTGTCCAACGGCAATGTCGTTCTGGAAGCAAGGCCCAATGGGTCCAAGCCGCTGGACCTGCTGATTCGAGGGACTGACGGAGCAAGCGCATTCGAAACAAAAAGTAAGCAGCCGGCTCCCTAAATATATTGCCTTTCATATTATTAGCACCTGTTCTCGGTTGTGTGGCTCCGTTATGATCGACAATGCGCCAGCCCCGGATCCCCGTCCTTCAAATTCATGCGTTACGTAGCTGCATTTCCGAATCGCTGGACCCTGATCTAGGAATCATGAAGGGCTGACCTCTTGCCTTGTTTTTAACGCCACACAGTGCGTCACAACCGTATCAAGGAGTTCCAGGCCGCGAATGCGCCTTGTTCCGAGGCTGAATGGGAGCAGATCTTGATTGCGATCCTGGTAGACCCGCAAGGTGCCACAAGGGCCTGGGACATCGAACTCAAGGTAGAGCTGCGCCCGGAAGAAGTGATCACGCTCCATTTTCGGAAGAACATCCAGGGTATTGCTGTAAGTCCTGCGACCTCTCTGAGACAGTTTATGTGGACGGGCTTACTAAGTCTAACATCATCAGCAACGCCTGGGCACTATCGAACTATTGGAATTCGAAGAGACTTATGAAAATCCCGGTATATCGCCTTTTGATTGGTGTGTAACAATCCTCGAGGACCACGAGAAAGTGGTACAGGAGGTTGGAGCCGTCAAGGAGAAGGCCAAAGAACTAGAGCAGTCCGTAGAGGAGCTCACGAGCCAACTTGAGGACCTCCTCAAGGCTAAGGAAAATGATGAGAGCGTGCTGCTAGAGAAGTTCCGGGACCTCTTGAATGAGAAAGAAACTCAAGATCCGCCAACAGCAGAAGCTAATTGAGTCGGCCGACGTCGACCCGGAGAAATTGCAAAATATCAGTGCAAGTCAGCACACCATGAGGAAAGCAGGGGGCTCGAGGACGTCGAAGCGCAAGATCAAGGATGAACCCGCATCCGACGATAGCGATGGCGGCTTCGAAAAAATGGACGTCGACGACCAGAGCAGCGGGCCGCAACAAGACCCGGGCACGGATGAGCAGCAGACAACAGACAACGATGCCACTGAGAGCGAACCTGACAACAATGAGACTGACGTGGAAGAAGAGGATACGCCGCCTAAACCAGCCCCGAAGAAGGCTAAGCCGGCACGAAACACGCGGTCCCGGGCGTCTAAGGGTTCTTCCGCACCGTCAGAACCCGCCAGGGGCTCGACTGCCGCTGCGTCACGCACCACAAGAGCTTCGCAGAAACCACCGGAGGATCTGGCTGCTGCTGAGGCTGTTGACGACGTTGCTGAACCCCCGCCAGTCAGGACCTTGCCTTTCAAGTCTAAGGCCAAGAAACCTGCACCAGCACCCGTTGTGGACGATGAGACCGAATCTGATGATGAGCTATGATGGAGACCCACGCTCTCTTGGTGTATAATATGTTGGCATGTAGTGATTGATGATTGTGAATTGGCTTGGCGTCTTTTCTCTGTATTTATACTTCTTCATGCAAGGACCAAAAATTGCCTTTCCTGGATCAAAAGTGAGAAAAGGTATGCGACACCACTACAACTCATTGGCACGTAAACATTATCAGATTCTGGTCATGGACACGTTCATTAATTTGTTCACTGTTCAATAAATGTTATTCTTGTCAGGATACATGCTTTCCTCTGACCCTTTTTTATCTCCGATCGTCGTCCGCGAACTTGTGATTCCAGAACCCACGGAAGTGCTTCTCCTTGCCGACCTCGGCGATGCGCTCGACCTCCCTGGGCGTGAGCTTGAAACTGGGCATCTTGTTCAGGTAGCCCTGGAGCCTCTGCTCGTTGGAGCTGGTGGTGATGGCGACGATGCCCTGGTCGATGCACCAGCGCAGCGCGATGCCCGCGGGGGTCACGCCGTACTTCTTGGCGAGCTCGTCGTAGACGCTGTCCAACGGTCCCGGCTTGGCCTTGGTGACCGCCGTCAGGGGCGCGTAGGCGGCCACGGCGATGTGGTGCTTGCGGTGGAAGTCGACCAGGGACCCGTGCTGCAGGTACGGGTGGTACTCGATCTGGTTGATGGCGGGCGGGATCCGGGCCGTCTCGAGCACGGCCTCGAGGTCCGGCTGCAGGAAGTTGGACACGCCAATCGAGCGCGCCTTGCCCGTCTCCTTGATCGCCTCCACCTGCCGCCAGACCTCCTGCAGCTCCGCGGGCCCGTCGGCCAGGTACGGCGCGTGCACCAGGTACAGGTCCACGTAGTCCAGCCCTAGCTTGCGCAGGGACGTCGCGAAGGCCTTCGGGATGTCCTGCTTCTTGGTCCCGTTCAGCTTGGTGGTGACGTAGAGCTTCTCCCGCGGCACGCCGGCGGCTTGGATGGCGGCGCCTAGCTGCTCCTCGTTGCCGTAGACTACCACCGTATGATGTCAGTCAACAACAACATACATGTTTCCAAGCGTTTTCTTCTGTAAATGGATCATCTCGTCATAATCTTACCTTCGGCTCCATCGAGATGGTAAAAACCGTTCTTGATGGCCATGACGGTGAGCTTTACAATCTCGTCCGTGTCACTTTTGCCGTCCATGTTGGCTCGGGCTGTACCCAAGCCATATCCTAGCTAATGACGTTTATGATTAGAGGAGGTCTAGCTTAGCATCGATTCAAGAAGTGTCTACTTACCAAGGGTATATCATTGCCGTCGTTGAGCTTGAGGTGCGGGATATAGTCCATTTGCTTTGGTCCGGTGCCAGAAGCGTCTGGCTTGAATGCCGACGTTATAGCATTCATCTTGGAAGAATAGGTGGAAGAAGAGATGGTTATAGGAGGTAGGGAGCGTGAAAGCAATTTACTATTCTGAACAGCTGTTCTTCTTCTCAATTGGTAGGGTATTGTGGTAATTTGTAATTGTCCTCGTCGTACGTTGGTTTGGAAACGACGAAAAGTCTGGGAAGGCTGTCTGATCAACATTCCACGATGGCGGGTGCCCGTAGGCAGTCCAGGTGGGGTTACAACGTCAGTACCTAAGGGATGCGGGTGAATTATTCGGCAGTGTTTAGATGCGACTACGGAATACATATATTAAGTGGGCATATCGGCAATTCATGAGGTGGATAGGATTGGACCCGACGAAATGGGATGGCTACTGCTGCATGGGCTCCTTTTCATCAAGTCATGTCATGCAGCGGTCGTGGAGTAATAGTCAAAGTGGCGCCATGCCGACAAGTCTGGATAGGATGTATGCATATGATGAGATATTGTATCCAGCTCTGTCGTGAGCTAAAAGATAGAAATCTAGAACAGTAATACACATTACAGCTATTGAGATCGATCAGTATTGTTTTTTCTTCTTGTAACGAAAGGGCGGCCCAAGACGGCTTGTACCCACGAATCGTTCATTGCCTTCTGGTTGGCCAAATGGCAAAAGGGATTCTAGGATGAGTTTGTGTGACCCCAAAACCGGCCACATGTCGGCTGGTCGGTTGCTGTTCTGTATTCTGGGGTAACAAGACTGGGCTTATGTTGAAGCCAAGACTAGAGAACATTGAACTCCTGGTATAGGATGATACAGAAGTTATAGTGATATTACTGATTATAAATTGACGAGGAATGTAAACGTACGTATGCATTCATTCGATACCGACATTCACTCGGTTGAACTACACCTGTACATACATAGATCCGTCAAATGACAAGGATCGCCACGCCACCTTACTAATGAGCGTTCAGTTATCAACCCCGCTCATTCGGAGCTGTTGAGTGGCTTCGCATGTAAACCAAAGCATCATTTATCCTTCCTCGATAGAGATTGACGTTTATCGCCATCGGACCAGAACCTCCTCAGCCCTGTAATGTTCTGAAAAGAGGTTTTGGCTTGTTTGGTAATTGTATAACACGATTTTCTGTAGCGACTGCTTAATAGAACCGATTTACCTGGCTTCATCCCATTCATCCCGTTTAATGTCCGTCTGTCTATCCGCCTAGTTCCTTTCAGACACACCTACCTAGGCAGCGAGCGAAACCTTCGAACTTCTAGAGATACTTCCATATGCTCTTCCCTCGATCCGCTATTACGTGCCGCCAAACCATTCGAAAGCTCCCTCGGCTTCCTCGGCTTCGACCTACTTTCATGTCTACCACCCAGTCGTTGCAGGCCGACGGCGGCCGCCCGGCAGGCGCCGGCGCAACCTCCATCAACGACATCCCCAAGTCCTGGATCTTCACCTCGAAGCTGCCCGCCGACTCCCTCTTCCCCACCCCCGCCGATTCCCACAAGACGCCGCGCGACCAGATCGGCCCGCGCCAGGTCCGCGATGCCCTCTTCACTTGGGTGCGCCCGCAACCCGTCGAGAAGCCCGAGCTCCTCGCCGTCTCGCCCGCCGCCCTCCGCAACCTCGGCATCGACCCCGCCACCGTACGAGACCCCGAGAAGAACGACTTCGTGGACACGGTTGCGGGCAACAAGATACAAGGCTGGGACGCCGACGGCCGCGGCTATCCCTGGGCGCAGTGCTACGGCGGGTTCCAGTTCGGGTCGTGGGCTGGCCAGCTGGGCGACGGCCGGGCCATCAGCTTATTCGAGACGACTCCTTCCAACTCCTCCCAAACAACGGGGTCGCCAACCCGCTACGAGCTGCAGCTCAAAGGCGCCGGCCTGACCCCCTACAGCCGGTTCGCGGACGGCAAGGCGGTGTTGCGCAGTAGCATCCGCGAGTTCGTCGTCAGCGAGGCGCTCAACGCCCTCGGCATACCCAGCACGCGTGCCCTGAGCCTGACGCTGCTACCCGACACCAAGGTGCGCCGCGAGACGGTCGAGCCGGGCGCCATCGTGTGCCGCTTCGCGCAGAGCTGGCTGCGCATCGGTAACTTCGACATCCTGCGCGCGCGGGGCGACCGCAAACTGATCCGGCAGCTGGCCACCTACGTCGCCGAGGACGCCTTCGGGCCCGGGAAGGGCTGGGAGTCGCTACCCGCGCGCCTGGAGGACCCCGAGAAACCCGCCACGTCACCGGAGCCCACGCGCGGCGTCGACAAGGACGAAGTGCAAGGGCCCGCCGAGAGCGCCGAGAACAGATTCACCAGGCTATACCGCGAGATCGTGCGGCGCAACGCCCTGACCGTGGCCAAGTGGCAGGCGTATGGTTTCATGAACGGCGTGCTGAACACGGACAACACGTCCCTCCTCGGCCTGTCCATCGACTTCGGCCCCTTCGCCTTCCTCGACAACTTCGACCCCTCCTACACGCCCAACCACGACGACCACATGCTGCGCTACTCGTACCGCAACCAGCCGACCATCATCTGGTGGAACCTGGTGCGCCTGGGCGAGGCCCTGGGCGAGCTCCTGGGCGCCGGCGCCAAGGTGGACGACCCGACCTTCGTCGACGACGGCGTCCAGGAGGCCGACACCGACGATATTGTCCGGCGCGCCGAGAAGCTCATCATGCAGGCCGGCGAGGAGTACCGCGCCGTCTTCCTGGCCGAGTACAAGCGCCTCATGACGGCGCGGCTCGGCCTCAAGACGTCCCGCGACACCGACTTCGAGCAGCTCTTCTCGGAGCTGCTCAACACCATGGAGGCGCTCGAGCTCGACTTCCACCACTTCTTCCGCCGCCTCAGCGGCCTGAAGGTCGCGCACCTCGACACCCAGGAGGCGCGCGAGGTGAAAGCCGGTGTCTTCTTCCACAAGGAAGAGCTCGCGGGCGTCCTGGGCGCCAGCGAGCAGGACGCGCGGAAGCGCATCGGCGCGTGGCTGGGCAAGTGGCGGACGCGGATCCTCGAGGATTGGGGCAGCGACGAGGAGGACGGGCAGGCGGCCGACGGCGAGCGCAGGACGCAGATGCAGAAGGTCAATCCCAACTTCGTCCCGCGCGGCTGGGTCCTCGACGAGATCATCCGCCGCGTCGAGAAGGGCGGCGAGCGCGCGGTGCTGGACCGCGTCATGCAGATGGCGCTGCACCCGTTTGAGGAGTCTTGGGCCGGCCAGACGCTGGATGGCGTGGAGTATCAGGGCGACAAGGAGGAAGAGACGCGCTGGGTCGGCGATGTGCCGCGGGCCGAGAGGGCGCTGCAATGTAGCTGTAGTTCATAAGAGGTGTAGATCATAGACCTGTAGTGACGAGGTTGCCCGAGAGCCTATAGATGTAAATAGAAAGGGCAGAGCTCAGAGAATCGGAGGGCGATGAGCCACACTACCTCAGGCCAACATGAACTTAAGTTCAAGCAATTCACATAAGTTAAACCAAATTACTAGAGCACCCAAGGATATTCCCGGAGATCTCACGAAAGAAAACGCAGGTGGCTGGTTTCAGGACACTTTATGTACTTTCTCTACGACTCCTCGATTCCGCGGTATATGTACAAGTACCATGCGTCTGAAGCATCCAGCGAATAAAAGAAATAGAGCCCGGCCAGCCTCACAAAGTGCTATTAATGATCACTTTTATCCCCATCTCCGTAAATACAACTTCGTCGTCTTTTACGCGCCGTACATGACCTGACCCATAGGCCTGGCCTCTGTCATGCCAGGCGCCATCAGGTTGTTGTCTGGGTTTCCGGCGGCCTTGGCAACCGAGCATCGCGCCATCGTCGGTGAGCTGTTTGCACATATCAGTCTCAACAATCTATATATAGGTCATCTTGAAAGAGCATCTTACCTTCTAGAGATAACATCGGTAAAGTAGAAATCGTCGATAACCTTCTTCAGGGGTTCACCACTTGCGTTGGCACCCTTGTTCTGGTCTACTAATTGGACCTTGCTGAGCTGCTGAAGAGCGGGCACCTCGACAACATCGTAGGCGCCTAGGGCTGGGCTGATTTCCAGCATTCTGTTACGGAGTTGAGCAACGTCGTCGTAGGGTAAAGGAGCACCTAGGAACTCGCTGGCAGCACGGATAATCTTCCAGTCGGTACGAGCGGCACCAGGTAAGGATGTGGCAGCACGGGTCATCTGAACACGGCCCTCGGTATTCACGTAGGTGCCAGCCTTTTCGGTATAAGCGGCAGCAGGAAGGACAACGTCGGCAACCTGGGCACCGCGATCACCATGGTGACCTTGGTAGACGATAAACGCATCCTTAGGGATATCCGCATCGTTGAATTCATCGGCACCAAGAAGCCAGACCATCTTGGGCTTGGTCTGGGCGACGGCAGCAGAAGGAGGAACGAAGCCAACCTCGAAAGCACCAGCTCTCGAGGCCTCGCGCTGTAGGACGTTGTAGCCGTTGTGCTCGGGAGTCAGGAAGGTTGCGGCGTTCTTGTCGACGAAACCACCGATGAGCTCATAGAAGGCCTTAGCATCGGCATGGTCGGTCACGCCAGAGCCAACAACGATCATAGGTCGCTTAGCAGACTGGAGCTTCTTGCCGAACGGTCCAGCCAGAGCCTTCTTGAGCGCGGCGAAGTCGGTACCGAGGTGCTCGAACTCGAAAGTCGAGTCCCAGGTCTCGCCAACAACACCAATCTCAAGATCGGACCTCAACCACTGCTTGCGGATACGGGCGTTCAGTACAGCAGCTTCGTGTCGTGGGTTTGTGCCAACGAGGAGCATGCAATCCGTCTCCTCGATGCCCCAGATGGTAGAGTTGAAGAGATAATTGGCGCGGACGTCGATACCGTGGGGAACAGGGCCTTTACCAGCGGGGATGTCAACAGTAAGGTTCTCAGAGCCAAGCTTGTTGGCGAGATCCTTCATCGCCACCATAGACTCGACCTCGGTCAGAGCACCAGCAATAGCCTTGAACTCATCACCCTTGGGTTGTAATTGCCGGTGTGCAGCAGAGATCTCCATCAAGGCTTGCTCCCAAGAAGCAGGCTCGAACTTGCCCTCTCGACGTACCAACGGCATGGTTAGACGCTGTGTCTTGAGGCCGTCGCATGCAAAGCGGGTCTTGTCGTTGATCCATTCCTCGTTCACGTCGTCATTCAGGCGGGGGAGAACACGCATAACCTCCAAACCTCGAGAATCGACACGGATGTTGGAACCAAGGCCGTCCAGAACATCGATAGATTCGGTCTTCTTCAGCTCCCATGGCCGAGCCCGGAACGCATAGGGCTTTGATGTGAGGGCACCGACGGGGCAGAGGTCGATCACGTTGCCGGACAATTCGGAGTTGAGGTTTTGCTCAAGATAGGTACCGATCTGAATGTCGTTTCCACGGCCAGTGGAGCCCATCTCCGGAGCCCCGGCAATATCGTTGGAGAATCGGATGCACCTTGTGCAGTGGATACACCGGTTCATCGAGGTCTTGATGAGGGGACCAATGTTCTTGTCCTCCACGGCACGCTTGCCACCGATCTCGTGGAATCGCCCCCGGTCAGCGCCGTATCGCATCGACTGATCTTGAAGATCGCACTCGCCACCTTGGTCGCAGATAGGGCAATCAAGCGGGTGGTTCGCCAACAGAAACTCCATGACACCCTCTCGTGCCTTGTGCGTCAGCGGGGAGTTGGTCTTGACGACCATACCCGGCTGAACAGGCCAAGCGCATGATGCCACGGGCTTGGGTGCCCTTTCGACTTCGACCAGGCACATACGGCAGTTGCCAGCAATCATCAACTTCCTATTCATTTTGTCAGCATCGGAAGTCGCGGCGGGCTGTCGGGGGACGGTGTCGGATCGTACTCATGATAGCAGTATCTACACATTGTCAGCATTTTCGACCATCAAATTTTTGACACTCCGGCGTGAGACGAACCTGGGAACGGTGGCTCCGGCCTTCTCGCAAGCCTGGATCAAAGCAGAACCGGCTACCAGCAAGTCAGTATACGATTTTGTCAGAACCTCCGATGTGCTTCTCCTACCTTCAATTGATACTTTCTTGCCATCTGAAAGCCAGTCTGTCAGCCAATTCGTGTTCCCAAGCATCGTACGCAGGATCGATGATGCCACTCACCAATGGTGAGCTCAACCTCGGCCGGTCGTTGAGCTGTCGCAGAAAAAGCTCGCGAGGCATTGGCGGCATGCCTGCTGGTCCGCCAAGCCGAACGAGCTAGAGATCGTCGCAGCATCGTATCGTCCCGACGGAATTGGGAGATAGGGATGAAGGTGAGGATGCAGGACGGGGTGGTGGAGGGCGGCGGTTGAGGCCTTGTGTTGACGTCTTCTTGAGAAAGTCTGCCGGGGCTTTTGGTGCTTCAATCAATTGTCGGGACTCCCAGTGGCCAATGCTAACCAGCGGGTGACATTCATGTTTCGGAACCGCCCTGATTGGCTATACAGCTTCAGAGTGGGTCGTATATTACACCTCAACTCTATGTATTTCCAGAGCTCGGCTGACTGCCACGGCCAAAATCGACGAGTAATCGACGGGAGGCTTGCATTCTGGCTTATCTGATCTTCAGCACAGATATTTCTAAATACAGGATAACCTAGCATGTGCTAATAGAAGTTATGTATATCTGATTTATTTATATTTCTTTTCCTCGGAGGCACATATGTCGTAGTAGCCTCTGGACTTTGTGTTCGGTCATTGAGTGAAACGCGCTGTTTTCTGCTGGTGAAAGGCTTGGTTCGATTTATACCAGAACACCCCTCGATTCAATGTAACTATAAGTACATGTGGATGACAGCTCCGCATCCCCATTTTACAATTCGAAGTATTGCCAATATCACTACGCTTTGCGGCTTGATCCCCAAATATAGGAGTAATTGCTATGGGCTGGCCGATGAGATGCAAGCTCGGTTTCAAGCCAGCGTTGGATGCCCGGGCTATTTCAGTTCATGTTGGCATCTAGGAGAACGCACGGTCCATCGTAGCGATAAGGTGGACGGGTGGACCAACTATCAATGCTCATTGCTCAGATGCAGATGAGAGAGGGTTTTGGATAAGGACTGTTCACCTGATGTTTTCCCCATAGTTGTGGTTCTTGCTATCAGCAGTACATATACTCTGCATCATCCAAGATCCTACGTGCAATTTCAAGGTGCTTCTATTTCAAATGCAACACATGTGAAGTGAACAAGCATCCTGCTTGTGGCCAGGGGTAGGTTAGTCAAGTACCTCCTCGATGTACATAGAAGAAGTACGTAAGGCTCCAAGGCATCAACCAGAGAGCCCTCGCTTCTGATTGGCTTTGATTTCTCCAGGCGCTGGGCGGGAAGTGACACCAGGGCCATACTGGGGGAGCTTTGGCTCACTACTGTTCGTCCCCTGCTGCAGTAGCAGCCAAAAAAGACAGACAAGACAGCTCATCACTGCTGGGCTGGCACTGGTTTGATCAATAGCAACGTAGCTGCTACGACTAGAAACAAATCCCATCGTCCAACCGCCGCAACATTTTCATTTTGTGTCTGTCAACCAATTTGATAGAGAACGCCCCCTTTTACACCACCAGGTTGGATGCTGTTGTAGTTCTTTTCGCTTCGCCGTCAATCCTTCCATCCATTTTATCTCGACCCGAGGTTTTCTCATTGAGTAACGACAATTTATTTACGACGCCCGACCCTTTCCGCCCCCCGTTCTGCTCGTCCCCCCAACGATCGATAGCGACGTAGCTTCGCCCGAACCGCGACCGACTTTCTGGCTTCTTCGCGTTGTCACATTCTGCCGCTGCTGAGTCTGCATTGCAGTCAACAATCCTTACAACACATCTGGAGTCATTGTTACTCCTCGATCCCCTGCTGCCGTCCAGCCCCATCGAACCGCAGTCGCGTGCTTTGACCCGTGGCCCGCTCGGAACGACCTTTCTATTTTTCGTACAATTGTTGCGCATGTCGAACGCATGCAACTTCTCGGCTCGACGGCGTTCACGATAGACCCCAGCACGCAGAACTACGTCGCCTAAGACTCCTCGTCGCCGCACATCGGCGCTAAGGGGGAGGGAATTGCAGCATGAGCTGGCAGCAGGTGCCCGGCATGGGCGCCGGCAACGGAGGAGGCAACATGGGTGGACAAGACATGGGTGGACAAGGGCCGAATGGCATGCATCAGCAGCATGCGACCGAGTACACCCTCCAAGGTGTTATGCGCTTCTTGCAGACAGAATGGCATCGGCATGAGCGCGATAGGAACGCTTGGGAGATCGAGCGGCAAGAATGAAGGGACGCATAGCTGCTTTGGAAGGCTCTGCGCGCAGGGCTGACGCAACCCAGAAAGCACTGAAACGCTATGTCGGGATTCTCGAAAAGAAAGTCAAGGAGCAATCTGCGCAGTTGAAGACGGGAGGCTCGGCAGCAACCGAGGGCGAACATGCTGTGAGGCAGTCCCCCAACGTCGATCGAGCCGCTCTGATAGCTGAGAAGCTGAATCGTATGTATCATTTTGACGCACTGCATGGCACCTCGGGTGTACTGTACTAATACAATCTTAGCATCGGACGAGAAACCCAAGGACACAATACCCGGCTTCGAGGGCATGATCGGCGAGCGAGCTCAGGAAGACGAGGAACGCGACCACCTGAGAGCCTTTCTGGATCAATGCCAGGCAGAGTTCACATACCTGATGATTACCCCAGCCAACCCTGTGCCGCCTCGAGAATCACCGCCTCTACCAATGATGGAGGACCTACGGGAGGGAGATATGGGATGCCCGCGGGCCTGCACCAGATGGACGCTGCATTCCAGGCTTTGCGCTTGAATAACCAGAATCATGTCAAAGAACCCCCGAGATCCCAACCGAATATGAACCACCATGCGCCTCCTATGCAGCAGGCACCCAATCCTGCCTTCCCTGGGAAAAGCGCCCAAGATTTACAATCCGCGCCCATGGTGCGGTCTGGGAGAACTCCTCGACCCTATACTCCAACCCTAACGAATGGCCAGCTCCTGTCGGCGTAGCTGTCACCAGTCGCGAGGCAGCCATGCCAAAGCAAAATCACGTAAGCGAACACCCTCGTCAGGGGCCAGTCGAAGAAACTGTGGAGAAACGAAGTTCGAATGATTCGGACGGTTGGGATTTCAGCGAAGGTTCATTCCCCGAAGCCACGTCTTCGCAACCTCTTCAAAACCTCTCCTCGACTCACCGACCTGATCAAGATGTCTTCCCCGCTGCCGAGAACTTGCCAAAGTCTCCCAATAGGGGCCCTACTTCGCACCGGAGGAAAACGTCGTTGTCGCGCAGGAAGAGCTCCGAGCATGAACTTTCTTTAACTTCCATGTCACAGAAGCCCGAGAGTGGAAACTTCAAGTTGCGCTATGGACTCCGCGGTCACCTTAATACTGTACGAACTGTAATCTTCTCTGGCGGCGGCAGTCCTGGCGAGCCCGAAATTTGCACCGCAGGCGACGATGGCTTGGTCAAACGCTTCCACATACCTCGTGAAAGCTCGGCGCATATGAACGCGGCAGCTTCGGATCTTGACGTTACGGCAGACTTCACCCACCGAGGACACGCAGGGGCCGTGCTCTGTTTACTTCTTGGTCCCCATCACCAAACTTTTCAACCGGTGGGCGCGCTCAAGGTGATGGTTGGATTTTCTCAGGAGGACAAGATGCGTCTATTCGAGTGTGGGAACGTGGGAGAGTAGATCCGAAGGCGACCCTAGATGGCCATACGGATGCTGTCTGGGCTATCTGCGTACTGCCCGCGACGCTTGGTGGCGTATTTGGGCAGACCAACGCCCACGGCGCCCCAGACCGTATCCTTCTTGTGTCTGGTGCTGCCGACAGTGTGGTGAAGGTATGGGCGGTGAGCGCACCTCCCCAGCTGACATCTCCACAACCAGCACCTACCGGCCGCCGCGCGGGTGGGAGTGGACGTGTCCGCGGTAACTCGATGAGTTCCGGCTCTCAATTCCCCAGTTCACCGCAACCCAGCATGACATCGAACACACCCTTCAACTCGACTCTAATTCACAACATATCACGTTCGAACGGATCAAAAGCTAGTCCTACTTGCATTACCCCGCTGTCGGGCAATGGGGAGGCCTTCGTTGTGTCATACTCAGATGCAGCTATTATCATCTACGACACGCGGACCGGTGAAGAGATTGGTAACATGGCGAGCCTCGAAACCTATGACGGCACCATCGCAACAAGCGTGAACTCAATTGTTGCAACGACAGCTGGACTCGATCAAAACTCAAGCAACGGGCTTGGTGACGAGGATGGCAATGCTACCGGGGCGCGGGTCCTACTGGTGGTGCCGGTGGATCGGGCAGCGGCATAGAAGGCGTGATCATCAGTGGCCACGAAGACCGTTTCATCCGGTTCTTCGATGCCAACAGTGGTATGTTCACACAAGTTCTAACCGTTCGATAAGCCGTTATACTAACAGCCAAGCAGGCCAATGCACGTACAACATGCTGGCACATCCCGCCTCTATCTCGTCCTTGTCCTTGTCGCCCGACGGCCGAGAATTGGTCTCTGCCGGCCACGACGCGAGCTTACGATTCTGGAGTCTAGAGAAGCGCAGCTGCACACAGGAGATCACCAATCACCGTATCATGCGCGGTGACGGAGTCTGCGACGTTGTTTGGAGTAATGATGGCAGATGGGTAGTGAGCTGCGGCGGTGACGGCTCAGTCCGAGTCTTCGCCCGATGAAAGAGATGAATGATTTTTATGTGCTCTGAATAAGCTGCTGCCTCCTTTGCGTTTGCATTCTAGCATATGGAGAGTCATAGAAAGAGCAAGCATTGGTTCGAAACGCGAAATATTCTTGACGATATAGTTTACTGATACTGTAACTGTATTCGAGTCGAGAACAGAGGAAGGCGGTGGATGATCCTGTTACGAGACTTGTGTATAAAACGAAAGGGGCCCCTCCGGCCCTGTGTGAGAAATAATGAAAAGGGGGTTCGTTGGTGCTCGGCAAGTCTTGCTCACTGTAGAATTCTTTTTCATTTCTTGTATAAGGCTGTATTAGACTGCGAAAGAGATGGGAAGCTCAGTTTGCTTCTAACCACCACTTTGTCACTGCCCCCTGAACTGAGCAGTCCCAGTGATCCATCTAGCACCATCGAGCAAGCAATGGCGTGACTGTTGGGGACTTGGAATTCACACGTACGCGGATGATTGTCAGGTTCCAAATCTCCCTTCATATGTGAAATTTCAAACAGGCCTAAGCCTTTTACCCCGTATTTCCGATCAGACAGCAATAATTATGGCAGTACATACCAGCGTGAGTAGGCTCAAGACTCATAGAGAGCAGGCTACCCAGTCAATGAATGGACGTTTGATACTCAACAAACCCACACCTGTTGCTCAACAAGACGCTTTCCAGGGATAGTGACGCAAACCTCATAATATGGGACAATATCTGGTCGGTCAATCCTTACCTCGTAGCAAAACCTGGAGGCCACAGCCTTGAGGCCTAAGAGTCACGGTTCCCCCCCCCCTTTATTATATAATAAGCTCAATCTATATCCACTAACGTTCACCAGAGTGTTTCAGCTTGATATATAAAGAACACACATCGATGTTCAAAATAAGGCATTTTTAGTACCTTACTACGTGATAGGAGCGGGGGGGGGGGTTTGCTTGTGATAGAGATGTGTGGCTTACACGAAGGACTTTACCCAGCGTTGACAATATGGAACGCAGAATTCCCAGTTTATTCAAACAAACAATAAATATAAACAATCAATAGTAACAAATGATAACACAATATTGGAAAGGTAGCTTCTAAAATTCAAAAAGAGCAGTATCCAATATATTTCAACCACAAATTTCATCAACAATATTCCTCGCAACGTTGCTTCGTCCGAACTACCTTGGCCTCTGATATATCCGAGACTCGGATAGGACATCAAACTACAAGAAGAGCTTACACTCGGTTGCTCAAGATGGTAAGTCGCGCGCAACTTACTCGGCGTTTTGGACTGCCGCGAGATGTCGATCCTCTAGCCAGAGTATTACTAGACGAAAGAAAGCAAGGATAAAGAAAAAGCCGCTGCAGGGGCGCTTACAAGCGGCGAGCTCCCGTACCGTTCCCAGAGATTATACGCTATGCGAAGAAGGGCTCTGGCGATGACCCGTCCTATTATCAACCATAGTGCCGCGTCAATGCTCGAACAACATGGCCAAGACTGCCTTTGGGAGGCAGTCCAACTTTGTATCCGGGATGTAACGTAAGTATTTTAATTCCTACATACGTAGACACAGTTCACTAACCACTATATTTTCTCCTTGTATAGCACCCATCACCTTGACCACAGCGCCCCTAACACGCTGTTCCCTTACGATACGAAGGTCGCCCGTGCTGTCAAGACGGACCTATCCGATAATCCCGACATGCTCCAGTTTGATATGGGAGATGGCAAAAAGGCAGACATGTCACTGCCCAACGAGTTCATGTAAATGGCTACGATGATTACCATTGCCTGGATGAGCACATCTACGAAGATACTGAATCTGATGACACAGAAGATGTGTAGATGGCCAAAACCAGTGACAAGGGTTGAAAAAGGTTAAAATGCCTACAAGGTTATGATATCTGGAACTGGGCTTCCTTTAATGGCCAAGTAGAGAGCTAGTTGAGACAGAGATAGATATAGCGAACGAGTAAAACAAACAGCGACCTTGATGCCCCATGGGATTTTCATAACGAAACAGCTTGATAGTTGTATTAATATACTTCGTTGCTCAGACTTATATCATAGCTATAAAACAATACAATGCCTTCCTTGCATTCCCTTTCTCAATCCATACCAGCCTCTCAACCGTCAGCCTTGCCCTTGGGTTGCATAGCCTTCGTTGCCTGCTCCTGCGCCGTCTCCTCTGCGTACTTGTTGGTCCCCTTCACATAGTCACCCAGGTAACCAGGTACCGGGTCCACTCGATTGTAGGGGCTGGGTGTGGGATCGCCGAGCACGGTGTGGATGGGCACGACGCCGGTCCAGACGCGGCCCAGGAGGGCCTCGTCCTCGGCGTCGGCCTTGTCGTCGCTGGGGAAGCCGCTGCGGATCTTGGCGCTGCCGGCGGCGATCTTGACCCGCAGGATGCTAGTGCTCTGCATCTCGGCGCCGTTGGGCGGCACGCGCGTGTGGCGCCAGCGGTCGCGCACGACGCTGTTGGTGACGAGCTCCATGGCCCACAGCTTCTCGGCCGCGTCCGTCACGGGCGTGGCGTAGCCGAACAGCGTCGCGGACCGGTAGTTGTAGCTGTGCGAGTTGGGCGTCAGGGACAGGACGAGCCCGTCGACGTGGCTGGCCGCGATGGTGACGGGCAGGCCGGTCGGCCCTGGCTGAGAATACTCGGCGGCAGAAGCAGCAGGAGGAGGGGCGTCGTCATTGTCGCCACCGGTCTTCTGCTTCTTCTGCTCGTCGTCCTTCTTGCAGGAGAGGTTCATGACGCGCGAGGAGACGTAGCCGTGCAGGTACAGGTCCAGGACGTCGCCCGTGTCGGCGCTGGGCCGGTCGAACGAGCCCATCTGCCCGATCATGGGCAATGTTTGCGGGAAGGGCGTGTCCGGGACCGTGAAGGAGACATTGACCAGGAGGCTGGTGTTGATGATCTGATGAATCTGCTCGAGCGAGTAGCTGGCTAAATTATACGGTTAGTTAAAAACAAAAAAAGAGAGAGTAGCCAAGGATGAGAGTGGTTGGGCGATTGCTGATCGCTTACCTCTGCTGTCGTACCGGCGGACAGTGCTGAATGGTTGTTTCGGGTACTCTAGATCTTGGACCGGCATCTTGCTGCGTGCCTCTTCACTGCGTGAAACTGATGTCGATGTGTTTAGGATCTTGCGTGGTTCAGGCACAAGTCTCACGTTCAAGTAATGAACGAGTAGGAAGGAATGTTTTTGGGAAGTTTCACAGCTGTCAAGTTTGATTCGAGGCTTTATAGCCACGAGCTGAGGGGAGCTGATCCGAGGTCCTCGACCGGTCGCTGAGTCAAAGTGAGGTTGAATTGCTCCGTTCGAAGGCGGGTGAATGAGATAGCCGTGTCACCATTTGGGGTCGTTTGATTGGGCTAGCCATGCCGCTAACGGGGCGGGCTAGGCCTGCACGCTGCATCCGGGGTGCGGCTACCTTCTGTAAATGGTAGGTCTATGCGACACTTGTAGCACAAGATAAGGTGCTAGCTACGTCGTTTCGACATCCAAGGGCGTACGGGGTGAGGCATGTGTTCCGGTTCGTACGACCAGATGTATGAGGCGAAGCTCCCCGCTCCGGGTAGGTCGGACAGCAGATTAGCTAACGTATCTACACAATTAATAAAACCATTTAGGATATAAACCTCCGAAGAGGAACATGGCTTCTCTGAATGCGGCAAGAATATACAATGTTCTGCATTTCGCCCCGTCTCCTGGTGGTGTTATGACTGGGAGTGGAGGAGCATCATTAATTAGGGGGCAGCTTGGTGGTGGACATCCTTTGGTAAACAAGAAGGAGTGACTGGATGGGCCCGTATTTCCAGAAAGCGCACTCAGCTTCCTTATTTAAATCACCAGCACGGGCAAAACTAGCTCAGTTGATTGCTGGCGTTTACCCAGCGCAAAAGAGGGATGATGAGACCAATATGGGTCTCGTTTCTAAGCTGGGTTTTCGTATAATTCGATCATGATGATGGGCAACCTAGTCTTTTGGTAAACCCCTTTTTAATATACCTGTTAGCGCCTCATATGTACTTTACTGCTGCAGGAGCAGACAGTCCTGACAATCCATGAATTGATATGCCTCTGCTCACTGAATGGCACTGCAAATGAGACTGTTACTCGGGTATGATGTGAGTTCGAGGGGAACCCCACACACTGTCCCGGATATGTGGATGGAAGCCCTAGATGGAAGCCCTAAAGGGGTAACGCTTGGCTTCCCTCGACCTACATTCGAAGCCAGGAGTCATTTACCTCGTATAAATGGTTAAAGATTAACCAGCCAGGTGATGGTTGTTCGATGGCTGGACCACAGGAAGAAGATACTGGCACTGCTTTTCAGCAGCAGTAATCCGTGTATACAAGATGCTGCTGTTTTGGAACACCCTTCCAGAGTTTCATTACGCCCAGATCGGGTCGGATCAGAAGACTGGGAGGATCAACTTTGACGTCGAAACTTATATAATATATTGAAACACGGGGTAAGTGCTCATGTAAGCTCACTTAAGCCGCATGACAACATGTGGTTTTCTACCGTATATCGTGTTAATAACAAGTGGGCAATGCCCCTGGGAAATGGATGGCATGATAGATGAGAAGAACGCTTCCTGTTTTGTATATAGCTCTTGATATGTAATTACTGTTCATAAGTAGAGGAACACTATCGACCAGAGGAGACAAGAACTGCTCACTTACTATGCCCCATCACCTGAAGGATAAACAAACCACAACGTCATTACTTAATTGCTTTGCCAATAGGTGGAGTTTGAATTAACACACGGGACCCTACCGTCAGATCCTTCTCGGTTACCGGGCGGTAAAGTTTCTCAGCTCACTTGGGGTTTCTCAATGACATTGATATGCCAAGACTTGGCAGTCCCTCATCACTTCAGCACTGGACTGATAACAGTATTAATATTCCGTTTTACCCACTTACTTGGTTAGGTGAAAGCGGGTGCATGATGTGCTGCCCGTAAGCTGCCAGTACGGCGTACGTACGTGATGTACTTGCTGCGTCTGAGGTAATCTTCCTCAGAGGGAGCTGAGAAGCAATCTACCCCAGAATTCTAACACGTAAGAAAAACGCCCACGTGAACATATGTGGCCAATGGGATGTTGCCCCTGGAGATCGAACGAGGGCTTTACACTCGTAAAGAGGGCATGGCAAAGCAGCCGAGCCTTGCTAATTATTTCTACTTCAAGGCAATGGTCAAGCACCACGCGTCTTACACAGATAAGCTATACGATGTGTATCTCGCCCGTACACTAAATGGAAACATAACAGCATTACACATACAGGATATAATGCAACTATGGTCTGAGTGCTTGGCGTCCACTGTGATGATTATAAAAGGGGATGCCAACGCCCGCCTTTGAGAGCTCAACAAACCAACACCAGCAACACTCATCTTAGTCTCAAATAAACGAAGCTTATTCATTCTCACCCCTATAGACTCAAAATGCAGTTCCCGACTCTTGCCATTTTCCTTGTTTCCGCTGGACTCACCGCAGCCCAGAACCAGATTGTGTGTACCACCCCAGCCACTGCATCGGTACCGATAGGGCTAATCAATGATGATACTCGTTAGGGCAACGTCCACCCCGATGGGAAGTGCATGACCAAGATTAGCAACCCTGTCTACCTCAACAAGTGCCAAAATCTTGAGAATGTCAAGTATGACGCCCCCAGAATGTGACGGCTGTGCAGTCTACTAACCAACACACCCAAACAGCTCCATCGCCATCAATGCACCCGGGTTCCACTGCTACGTTTCTAAGTATAAGATCAATAACCCAGTCTGAAACGCTTGGTTTATTTTCTAACCATATGCAGGACCGCTGGCTGCCTGGATGCTGGCAAGCCCGTGAAGGTCGCCGAGGGCTGCCACCACATCAGCAAATTCCCGGACGCAAAGTTTATTCGTTGCCGCAGCTTGTGAAGCCTGTAAGGCTGTCATCTTTATTGAGAGTTGGTTGCGTGGATTGAGGTGGTGGGACAGGAGAAGAGGTCCATAGAAGCTATATGTTATAGGATGAACGAACCTTTGGCCAATACCTAATCCTCAAATGCTTCTCGAGTGACTGTGCCTAGCAACACCTTCCCCGTATTCACACTCTCCTCTAACGTCTCAACCTCGTGCCAAAGAGTATCGCAGTACTTGTAGAGCGCCTCGACGATGACAAGGAGGTGACGTGTGGTCTGAACAAGCCACGACGACGCTGCCCTGTGGCATTGAACTGAATTATTAAACGAAAGTCATTCAGGCTGCTGTAGCCCAACTCCAAAAAAAGACAGGGGAAAAATCGAAATGAAATATGGTAAGATTATTGTTCAATTGGGATAAAAGCCGCCTCCACTATACGGCCTGTAGTGGCAATCAGGGGGAGACAACCACAGTCGCAATGTTCAAGCAAAGGTGGTCATGTGACTTGGTGGGCTGGTGGAAGTTTCCACATGCAGGAGCTCTGCGGGGCACAATCGTGCATTAGCGGGTGGTAGATAAGCGATAAGAAAAAAAGTTCCCCAAGAAAACTACAGTGCCCAGCGCCCTGCTATCCATTTGGTTCGAAAGTCTCCCATACCCATATCGACCACATTCTACAGATCGCAACCATGACTTACACCAGCGGCAAAGTCAAAGGTTCGAAGCGAAAGGAGCTTTCTGCTACCACGCCTGCTCCGAAGAGCAAGAAGGTGAAGCGCGCCGAACCTGAGCCAGAACCCGAGGTCGAGAGCGAAGCCGATGACGACGAGGATGAACATTCTGAATTGAACAAGAGGGTTGCTGCTGCAGAGGCCGAAGATGGAAAGGACGCATCTGCGAACAACGACCTCCCCGACGGTGGCAGTAATCTCACGTTACCGCCTGTCGCTGATCTCGACGCGGAATCCTTTGCCCAATTGAACTTCTCCGAAAAGACGATGAAGGCAATTGAGGAGATGGGCTTCAAGAACATGACAGCTATCCAGAAGCGAGCTATCCCGCCCCTGTTGGCTGGAAGAGATGTGCTCGGTGCCGCCAAGACTGGTTCTGGAAAGACATTGGCATTCTTGATCCCCGCGATCGAAATGTTGACTGCTTTGCGCTTCAAGCCGAGGAACGGAACTGGTGTCATTATCGTCTCTCCCACGCGAGAACTTGCTCTTCAGATATTCGGTGTCGCCAGGGAGCTTATGAAGCACCACTCACAAACCTATGGTGTTGTCATCGGCGGCGCTAACCGTCGCGCCGAAGCCGAGAAGCTCTCCAAGGGAGTAAACCTCCTGATTGCGACGCCCGGCCGACTGCTCGATCATCTTCAGAATACCCCTCTTTTGTTTTCAAGAACCTTCGGTCATTGGTTATCGACGAGGCCGACCGAATTCTCGAGATTGGTTTCGAAGACGAAATGAAGCAGATCATCAGGATCTTGCCATCTGAGAACCGACAAAGTATGCTGTTCTCCGCCACACAAACCACCAAAGTCGAAGATCTCGCACGCATGTCTCTTCGGCCCGGCCCCTTGTTCATCAACGTGGAAGAGGAGCAAAAGTTCTCTACTGTTGAAGGGTTGGAACAGGGCTACGTTCTTTGCGAGGCCGACAAGCGTTTCCTTCTCCTGTTCTCGTTTTTGAAGAAGAACCAGAAGAAGAAGGTCATCGTCTTCTGCAGCAGTTGCAACTCGGTCAAATACTATGTGGAACTCCTCAATTATATCGACCTTCCCGTCTTAGAGCTTCATGGCAACCTGAAACAACAGAAGCGCACGCAAACCTTCTTCGAATACTGTAACGCCAAATCCGGAGCGCTCATTTGCACAGATGTTGCAGCTCGTGGCCTCGATATCCCTGCGGTAGATTGGATCATCCAGTTCGATCCCCCGGATGACCCCCGCGATTACATCCACCGTGTGGGTCGAACAGCGCGAGGAAGCAATGGCCAAGGGCGTTCCCTTATGGTAAGTCAGATCATGGAATAGTCTCATTTTCCTTCTACTCTTTGCAAGCGTTACTCACCATCCCACAGTTCCTGCAACCCCAAGAAGCTGGGTTTCTTCATCACCTAAAGGAGGCCCGAGTGCCAATCACCGAGTTCGACTTCCCGGCCAACAAGATCGTGAACATTCAATCCCAGTTGGAGAAACTCGTCTCCCAGAACTACTATCTCAACGTAAGTGTCTGAGCCATCACGCTCCCAACCGTGCTAACATATTATTCAGAAATCGGCCAAGGATGGTTTCAAAGCTTATATCCACGCCTACTCCAGCCACAGCTTGCGCAGCATCTTCGATGTCAACAAGCTCGATCTTGCCAAGGTTGCCAAGAGCTTTGGCTTCAGTGCGCCACCGCGTATTGATATCCAACTGGGCGCCAGCATGGGCAGAGATAAGGTTCAGGGTCGCAGAGCCTACGGAAGTCAACCCAGACAAGGCCAGCGAGGAGGTGGCCAACGAGGAGGGGGTCAGCGAGGAGGATATCGTCATTAGAGACGTCGCAGTGTAAGAAGCCAGGTCGTTCGGGCGTTTCTGCACTGTTGCTTCATGATATACCATAGGCGTTTTGTTGCATGGATTGGCGTTGCGAAATCAAAAGACCGCCATAATAGTGGGGATTGAATTTATACGATTGTGGACGCTATTTTATGTGTACTTTGCCCTTCTAATTGAGGACGGCGAGTACATTTATCTACAACTTTGATGAACAAATTGGTCGTTGCCTGTGTTCCTCCCCATCTCCTTTCCCACTCTAGCCAAGCAAATTCCATACAGCGCATGCCACCCCTAGCAAGGGGATCAAGGAGCGGACCACGTTCAACTGCGTCCACTTCCTCAGCAAGAGCCTCCGCGGTCCCGCGACCCATAGTCTTCTTCCTCTCTCCCCCCTCGGCGCCGTCCATCGCAGCCTCAAGAGTGTGGATGGTCGGCATCATGGCGGCGAAGGTGAAGGGCACGATGGCCAGGGTCAGCGCGCCGGCGGCGGCGAACCCGCGCCACTCCGGAGCGGACGACGAGACCCCCAACTCCAACCCCAGCGGCGAGAGGGACAGGCAGCGCCGGTAGCAGGAGTAGGCGACCGCCCAGTAGCCCAGCGTCGTCGCGCCGGCCAGGGCGGGCATGACGGCGCCCCGGCGGTACATGCTGTGCCATTGGTGCAGCAGCGCGTCTTGCGGCACGTCGGGGCGGAGCAGGGCGGGCATGGTGAGGAGGGAGGCGGAGGCGCCGATTCCTGTGGTTGCTGGGATTAGCTTCGTGTTGTTATATTTTACGGCTTGTGTGGAAAATGCGCATGGGGTGAAAAGGGGCGTCATGGGGGGTGGCGTACCGCTTGCGCAGGATCCGGAGATGATGCAGCCGAGGGCGGCGAGGTTGAGTGGTGTGGGTGTGAGCGTCATTGTCTCAGGTTTTCTTAGCACTACCGCAAGGTAATGTAGATATAATATGTTTCAGGCGATTTGGTTAAGTATTCCAATTCCCGGCCGGATTAGTATATAACTAAATGATCCAAATAACTCGAGCGATAGACTGACGATTACATGAGTATGTACTTATATTATCTACAGAAGTTAACAACGCCAGCTCCGTTTTATATATCGGTGCTCTTTGCCCAAAGTCTAAACGAGTTCGGAATACATCATATCAGCGAGACTAATATTCGTCCGAAGATGACTTGAAAAAGTCCGCCAAGGTAGCAGGTCCAACGAACGTACGTATGACATTGATGGGGTCATCGCTTCCCCGGACATCTCTACTTTTCCGATCGGCGCCAATGCTGACCGTTCCCCATATCACTAAATTTGTTAATAAACTTGACGACATGTATTGGCGGGGGCCCAGGGGCGCAGCAGTTCGGCATATGTACATGTCCGCGTCTCAATGCGACCTAATGCATTTCTCAACGGCAATTTGAGGCGCGAAAGTTGCGAGTTTTGGATTGGCATCGACATCGTCAGTCAGACGGAAGTCCGCCGAAAACTGGTGCCGGTATCTCTGTTCACCTAGGCTTGCATCGATTCACGTCAAAACTTGGGGATCAATCAATTTCTATTCGTAGCACGTTCAATTCATAGTCTTACACCTGCTACTACCGATAACAACATGTCAACTGCACCTCGCCCCATCCGTCATCATACTCGAAGCGATGAGTACGTAAGTGCTTAAGCAGCAGCCGCACCCTTCTGCGCCGCCGCAGTCGCCGCGCTCACGGGCGACATGTCGGCCAGCTGCACAAGGCGCTTCGAGGGCTTCCAGCCGAGCTCGACGGGCAGGCGCTCCTCGGCGAGGAAGACGCGGGCGTAGTCCTTGAAGGCGCGCAGCGAGCCCGCGGCGGCCGCGGCGCCCTCGGCATCGGCGGTGGCGTCGGGCACGTCGCCGTCGAGCAGGATGGTGATGACGAAGGCGGCCTCGCCGCGCGCGGGCGACTGCTGGGCCTCGGTCAGGGGCGCGGCCTTCTCGAGCCGGCGGCGCGAGAGCCCGAGCGACGCTGCGCTGATGTACTGCGGGTCCGCGCTGTCGGCGAGCACCGCGTCCACCCGCGCGGGCGACACGGTGTTGCTGTCGTCGGGCCGCGCCAGCGAGGCTGGGCGCTCGATCCCCGCGGTGCGGTTGTCCAGCTGCTTCAGCTCGATGGTCCCGTCCGTCGGCACGCCCAGCGCCGCGAAGGCGCCGGCGCCGGGGATCAGGCCGAAGTCGCGGCTCCAGTTGGTCGCGGCGAAGATGGCGTCGGCGATGTTGTCGACGCTGATGTTGCGGCCGTTGTGGGGGCTGTATGCCACGAGAGTTCTGTTAGTGAAGGGGCTACAGAGAAGAGTACATCTTGCAGGGAGGAGAGAGAGAGAGTTTGAGGTGACTAGACGTACAGATACCCGTGATTTGCCAGTGTGTTCATCATCGGGCAAGGTCCACGCGAGTCGTCCGGCCCTGCGGCCTTCCACGGCTTGATGTTAGCATCGCCAGCCCTAGGTCCGAGTGCAGCCGGGAAAGCGAGGGTGGGCACCGCCAGCAAGATGGAGGAAGAGAAACGCATCTTAAAGAAGGTATGCGGCGGTCGGGCTTGAAGTGTTGGACGGAATAGGGTTGAAGCACCGTACTGGGGAGTTACTCTTAGAACGACTAACACCTGTACGGATCAGCTCGACATTATATATATCTACATCATGGCCCTTTTCAAGACCATCAACGGTCCCCACCAGAATAAACCGATGTAACCTGTGGGCTTCCTTCCGGCGGGAGTTTCCAGTGGGAACTTCCAGCTCTATGCATGTTCTGGCTGGCCATGGGGCACGAAACATGAAATTCCTCCACTGAGGAGGGACAGCGGGCCACACTGTCGGTGGACGGGGCCGTGACGGGCATCACTTAATATAAAACCGTCCTATCACGAAAGTTGCCGGTATTGTCCAAGTGGCGGATCGGCGGGCCTGCCAATAGGAGACACGGTGATGACCATTTTGCTTCTTTTGGTGTTTGTCGTGGCCGCGTTGACAACCCGCTGTTTGAGACGACCTACAAACGCTGCACAAGCCCCCAGGTGCCCCGTCATTCGCTAAAAATTCCCCTGGCAGATCCGCTAACTAATGCCCCAGCAGGCCGTCGTCCCATGTCGACTAGCGTGATTGAGGCTGAGCCGCTCCTATCCTCTTAAGATCGCCCGAAAAGGAAGTTCCTCGGTGATTGCATCTTCATGCCCATTGTTCCATGTTTCTACTCAAACCGCTAAAGAATTGTACATGGTAAGGACTCGACTTATTCTACCCTTTTCAACTGTTCTACCAACGTGCCTCTTGGTTTCTGCGGGGTTAAGCCACATACTTGAATATCGAACCGATCATCACAAGATCTGCAGGTCACGCAAGATCGATCGAGCGTGATCTTCAACTTTAGGCGGCCAACCAAGCCAACCCAACCGGCAAGGCTGTTTTTCAACGGACCGCACTCCACCTATCGTAACATTCGAATATTCGGCACACAGCAAGCGGCCTAGATATCTGATCTGAGACGATTCGCTAACTATTTCCTGGGCCTCGCACAGGCAACGGACAATCTTCCTCCGGCCGTCGCCCCCCGTAAGGGTACACACCCACTCCGCCCGAGCAGAAGGCTTGGCATCGCAACTTTATGGTGGGCTTGGCGCCAGCGTGCGGCCGCTAGCCCGCACATGCAGCGTCGTTTGCTTATTAGAAACTCACGACATATAATACAAACTCCGCTCCTGCAGCCCGCCTGGAGAATCCTCCACTACTTCCTCAAAATGAAACGGAGTTCCCAACTTTTCATCCAGCTTCTATCTCGAAACGGGCAACAGGCTCGTCGTGGAGCATCTTCTCCTAAACCTCATGATGATAGGAGGCGCGCCTAGAACTAACGGTGAATGATCGCAGGAGCACGTGCGACATTGCCAGCAGCATCGAAGAAGCTGACGCAAACGGGAACCAAGAGATACTTGAAAACTACGTGGCCCAAGGTCATTTGCAGTTATACTCTTGGGTGAGGGGGCATCGTACATAAAGCGTCGTATGATTTCCTATACCAGTGAGTCCCGAGGTGACTGGTCAGATCAAGTTTCTCCTTCGCGTGTCCCCTCCCTCCTAGATGAGATGGTAGCCCTGCACATGTGATCAGAATATATGAGATGTCCTATATTCAGTAATGGAAACAGGTTTCGAGTTCCAATTTCCAATCAAGCAAGCTATGAGGATGACATTGTATCGAACTTCAAAGCCCGATCAGAAACCTGATTCGGTGTTATAGTTGTGGCCATCTGAATGCCCACTTCCATGGATCAAGTCAGTTCTCCAGGACCTCAAAGTGCTGGCCAGCTTGAACTCTTTAGATAAGGCGGAACTTCCTGTTGAAATACTATTCCTTATTCCTCCCCACCCTCGGTCTAATGCCATGTTATCCACCCATCTTGGTGACATACATCCGTGGAAGCGGGGGTATTATGTAAAAAGAGATATGCCCCTCAGGTCATTTGAGAGTCTGGTATACCGATTTGTGTGTCTGTATCTATTTTGTCCCGTATCGCTCTTTGGGGGGCATGCGAGGACGCGGCCAGAGACTACGACAGTCTCTACAGCACATATCACCGAGTATCGTGGAATTAGTCTTCAACGACCTTTGGCCAGTCTTTTTCAGAGCTTACCTGGCTGTTTGATGAAGCCTTATCAGCTTCAGACTCCCGGTGTGTCACTCAAGGGCCAAGGCACATTTGAGTTAGGTGCTCGATTCTGCAACACTGAGTTCTCTGTCTTATGGCTGTAATTTGACGTGATCTATTATTTGTAAGCCAGTAGGATCGATATCTAACCCGACGGTATTCCCTCGGCTCGCTTCCCTAACTTGGCATTTCCCCAATCGCGCCATCTACTACCTCCCTTTTCTAACGTCCTCGTTAGCATGGAAGACTGCAGCAAGATAATTATCAACGTCCAACCTACCAACCCGGCTCCCGGACTAGGCTTCAACTTTGGACTCTATTCAGCGTCAATTCCCAGTTCATATAACTATAGAACCCTATCAGGTTGGCAACTCTATACTAAACCCAGTTTCTTCCACGGTTCTATGGAGACCTTTGGGGACGGATGCTTCATGTATGATCAAGCGTTAACGAAATGCTTAGAATCATGCCTTGATCCAAGTTACTTGTTCAAATCACCGTACACAGGGTCTGATTACTAAACCCTTGCATTTGCATCCAACCTGAGGGCTGGTCAGCAGCACTGAAGCCCAAAGTCGACAGAGAAATGCTCCGACATAGGAAAACTCGGTTTAATTCCAGAATGGACGACACTGTTCGGTTCGGCAATCGTGAATTCCTGAATATCATGCTAAACCTCACGAATGCAGCTTGGATGAAGCTGGTTGGAAACCTTCGCTTTGTCAGGGGGAAGTGTCTTGACCAAAAGGGGTTATTGGTAGGCCGGGAGTGAGTGGAAAGGTGCTAAACTATTCTGTACATGCCAGAATATTTGACAGTTGTTTGCGCTTAGATAGCTAGGAGCTTGTCCAGTTCCGCCGCCAACTTGCATCGGCGTAACAACCCATTGGCCAAACGTCGACATATCGGCCCCTTTCTTAGACAACTGTGGCTTTCGAGGTTTACTGTTTGGAAAATGGAGTCTCAAAGTCTCTTGGGGGAAAAGAAAATCGCAATTAGGTCGTGAGCCGAGCGTTGGATCTCAGTCTTGAGGTTCGCAGAGTGTGGAAACAACACTACGGCAATGACCGCCAGTGAAGGACATGCAGTCACGGACGATTTTCTCCTCGACTCTGTGGCTTATATATGGTCCACGGTAGCCTGCACCAAGGTTAGCATGCTCTCTTTGCACATCAGTTGACTCTCAAGGCCCAGCGTAGCACGATCCCCAAGGATGATGAACGAGCTAGGGAGCTTCGAAAAGGGAAAAGCCGTCTCAAGACCAGGCTTTAAAAGGGTTTGAGCTGCGTGGGTATTGAGCTATAAGATCTATCTTGCATTGTTTTACTTTCCGTGATCTGTCTTTTTTATATTCATTATCGTGACAGCGCTTGCAGACATAGTTAGCTTACACTCATTTAGAGATGCAGGTCCCTCACAGCAGTAAATATAGCAATATCGGGACAGTAATGCGGGAAAGCCGACTGTTCCACTTGCCTTACATGGCTACTGGCGTTACCGGTCAGCGTCCTCCTCTTGTACAGCGCAAGGGCTGATGTGAAAAATTAACATTGATCAGTCAGACGGTCACGCCTAGAAGGGAGTCCTAGCCTATTATACGGATAGTAATGAGGACGAAGTATTTTTCGAGCTTTTGAAAAATTATTGTGAATAGACTCTTCAAGACTTGTTGCTAATTAACGGCTACAAGAGTCACATGTGGTGTTTCACAGTAGGGCCTAATCGTGTTCTTACAAGATGTCTTTAACAGATTTATATTTTTTATCTAAGTTTCAGACAATCGTACAGCATCGAACGTATGTCGATGGATGGTGAGAGTGTGAATATGAGTATTCTCTGTAGTAGTAATCCTCCTCGGTGCAGGGAATTCAAGGGTTTCACAGTCGCAGCAATATGCATCCTGTCCCATGTACTCTGGCCGTGTGACCCTTTTATTTTTTGGCGTAGTCCTCGGCGTGCCCCTTCGCGGATTTGCCAATTTCACTAGTTTCTGCTCCTAGTACACTCCGACCAGTGGTTTCATCGGACCCGGGCGCAAGAATGTTGCTGGCAGCGCCGGTCATCGGCGGGTTCTCACCGGCCTCACCGATCTTGTGCGCCATCTGGCTTGTCTCCTGGCCGAGCCTGCTGCCGCTGCCGGGAGCCAATGTGTCGGACGCGCTCGTCGTCTGGGAGGCGCCGCCGAAGACACCCGATACCTTATTCGCGATGGTGCTGGCGATGCCACTCGTCTCCTTGCCCAGCTTGCTGTCGCCGCGGCTGTCCGTCCCCGGCATCACCGTCTCGCTGCCGCTGGTGGGCGTCTGTTTCGTGCCCTCGAAGGCCTGCGACACCTTGTTTGCCGTCGCGTCCAGGACGTTCATCGTGGACTGGCCGAAGTCGCTGTCCCCCTTCTTGTTGGTGCCGGGCGTCAGCGTGTCCGTGACGCTGGTGCCGTGGTTCGCAGAGGCACCGGGGTGGCCGGAGCCGAGGCCCATGGCGCGGGCGTCGTTGGGCTGGAGCGCCTCCTTCACCGAGTCGATGATGTTCTTATCGCCTGACATGTTGAGGGGATATTCAAAGTTGTTTGGCTGTTACTGTGTAGTTGGTTGTTCGTAATTGGAGGTAGTTTCGGTCGTGTTGGTAGATGGGTGAATTTGTGTAGGCTTATTGAGATGAAGAGGTTCTTTGATTGCTGAGCGGTTTGGGGGTCTTCGAGGTTTCTTTTTGTAGTCACCAGCTCGAAGTCTTCTATGCCCTCGTTCATACCGTCATCGTGGCGTAAACCTGGTCAATAATGGGAGGGGCTCCCTGTAGCTCCCGCCGTGCTTGGAAACCACCCCACTAGAGGTACAATGCTGCTCCACCCATGACCTCATAGCTGTACCCTTCCGGGCAGTGTCGGCAAGGATTGTCATACATATGAAAGATTTCTGTCTGCGTGTCTTTTCATGTTGTTATGCAAGTCAGATCGTCTACTTTTAATTACTGAAGGCACGGAAGGCAAACGGAGGTGACCCCCAATGCGTGAGCTTGCGTACCAAAATCTAGGTCAAGTACCTACTCTGGGAGCAGGGCAGTCTCCCGTCTTTTAAGTATCGAGCGAACGAGTCAGAGACCTTGCCATGAAGGCATCTCGAGTCTGCATGTATAGGTACCTAATGTACAAGGCAAGCTGCGGCAATGATTCTCGCACTTTGAGCGTTGGTTGACGAAAGAACCTGGATGGAGTTCAACTTGGCCCCCCGCAGCAACTGGCTGCTAAGATCTCAACTAACCCCACAAAGTTCAGCACTGAAGCTGACAGCCCAACAGCCCTGCAATGACTGTGCACCTACCCCACTGGCATCTTGCCTTCTGAACAGAGGCAGAAGAAAATAACGCACAAGATATGACGAATTCAGGTATCTAGTCCTCAACCCCAGTTTCAACATCTTCAAAAAGTGATAGATTCAAATAGCTTTGGATATATTGATATGGCTATCTGAGCCAAGCCTCCATAGAATCCCATCATGTTGATCGATTCTTCAACCCCGGCAAGTGCTGACCTGAGGCTGATGTGAGAAGTGGGGGGGGGGGGGTGGGCACCTGACACAAACAATTCTGGGACATGAAGTGACCACCGAACTCTTCCAAGCCATGCAATCCATCAAGTAGGAAACATACACCCTGCTTCTTGGATACCTCGTGTTTCTCGTCATATGCCTCCAATACGGCATCAAAACATCATCATGATGGCCACTCCTGGAAGACCAAAGCTCTTTGATTTTGAATGCCTGACAGGCTTCTTTATGGCCCAGCCGTCAATGAAGCAAGAGCCTAAATTGTCACTTGTACGTTCTCCATTACTTGAAGAAGGTCGGCGACTAATCGCCTGTGGCATCCAGACGACACATGTTGATCTTGGCTTGATCCCAAGATCTTATGTTACAGAAGTTGGCGCGACTGAAGACAGCCATCTCAGTCCCTGGCAACGTTTCGCAAAACACGTGGAGCAACTCAACCTCAACGCCAAGGACGGTGAACTGTACAAGGTCTTGTACGTAGGCCGCCACGGCCAAGGCTATCACAATGTCATGGAGGCCAAGGTGGGCACACCAGCTTGGGAGGTACGTAACACTGGAGTACCCATGTCACATGACTGTGATGTGCTAATTGACGACCAACAGAGCCACTGGGCGCTCTTGGACGGAGATGGCGAGGCAGTCTGGGCGGATTCCGCGTTGACGGACAAAGGGAAGCGGGAGGCTGCTGATAATGGTAAGATTTGGCGTAGATTGATTGAGCAAGAGAG
This sequence comes from Apiospora phragmitis, assembly GCF_038363925.1. Taxonomy (NCBI): domain Eukaryota; kingdom Fungi; phylum Ascomycota; class Sordariomycetes; order Amphisphaeriales; family Apiosporaceae; genus Apiospora; species Apiospora phragmitis. Next base: position 2,053,861 of record NW_027117400.1, on the reverse strand, counting down.
GATGCCTTGGCCAGCCCTCTATTGCAGTCCCTTGCGGCGTTGCCTGGAAACGGCACGTCTCTCCTTTGAGAATTTTGCGGCTTCTCAGGGCAAGCCCTTCCAGCCAATGGTCAAGGAGTACCTTCGTGAACGTATGGGCCGGCATACGTGCGACCGTCGGTCTTCGAGGTCGTGGATCCAGGAACACTATCCGTCCTTCTTGATTGAACCCGGCTTTACCGAGGAGGACGAACTGTTCGAGGCCGACAGGCGCGAAACTGACGAGGAGCATATTCTGCGGGCCCGCATTGCCATGGACGATATATTCGAGAACGAGCCCAATCACTTTGTCTCAATTACGATGCACTCGTTGGCTTCGCGCATCTTAATGCGAGTGATCGGCCAAGAATCGCTTCGCTTGGCACCAGGTTCGACTATAGCATTCCTTGTCAAGGCCACCCGATCTTGAATGACCGGAACTTGATAGTGGGTATGTGATGCGCCAGGCTACCAGGGTATTATAACTTACATGCCCATGAGATTGATCAGCCGAGTTTGGCTTGTGCGGTGACGCCTACCGTGGTGTGGTCAAGTATCAAACCTGCCATCGTCTAGCAGAGTTGAACAATTCAAGTGAGCACACTGCCCAGAGGGTGGACACTGGCTTTTACATCCGTGTCATCTGTTATTTAAGCAACGCTTAATATCATGCAACTATCAATACTAACGCGCTTGAGATTGTACGTTTTGAAGAATGATTAATTGCAATATACCAGAGAAGTCAAGTACTTGGGAAACACGTATTCCTCTTTCCGGATCTGTCGGCTGGATCCTTGATAACCTTTTCCCGATCTTTAACGTCCTTCTCAACTTATCTAATACCCTAAATATACTACGCAGTTGTCCGTGCTATACGTCTCTCGCGCCAGAGCCAGACAGCGACATACGTTGGACCCGGGCCTAGGTAGAAGAGCGCGACAGGGACTATGGCCACACAAGCCGAGGCCCATCGCCCTAGAGCCAGTGTAAAAGCACACCTCGGAGATAGTGCCGATGAGGAAGGCAATATCTGCCAAATAATGTCCCATCAAGGACAGGACTGCGGCGGAAGACCAAGATTGGAGGCTGAAACCGACAATGCTGAGGTGCAAATACATGAGCCCACCAAACGCGACAGCGTACGCAGCGTAAAGATACCCGACGTGATGCCTAAAGAAGGCGGAGACACGGGACTGTCGATCGGTACAATTCTGTACACAAGGGATACCCCTCTCTGCCCATATGAGTGAGGAAATTAAGACGAACAGCGCATCAACAGTTGCGAGAGGTCGCGTTGGGTCCCAGACGTGTTGTCCCAGCTCTACCATGATACTCGGAATGGCATGGGCAAGAATCATGGCAAGGGGAAGTACACGGGCGGCTGATGTGACCATTGGCCGACTCGGTGCAGTGTATTGAAACCTCCCATTCATCAAGTGAGTGGAGTAAGTGGCAAGGAGGAAAAGGGATATGGTTTTCCTCCAACCCAGAAGAAAGTCGCCCAGAACCGTCCACACAACTGGCCATTGAAGCAGCGACAGGGTGTTGTTCCGACGCCATCCTTCGACAAGCATGATAATGAATAACCCGCTGATGTGATTAGGCACCACAGTCAGATGTGAGAAGCTAGATATCGCCCGTCCAAAGACGACAGTTGTCAAGGCAGATAGTAGCAGAGTTCCGAAGGTTGCCCATTTGACGAGGAATCGCAAGGGGCCTTTTGGTCCAGGGTTAAGGTCATTGAACCCAACAAGTGCTTGCCTGTCAGGTACTGGCAGTCCCTGAAGTCTTGGTGCGGAGCAGTTCGTATTCATGGCCTGTGACAACATGAAGTCAACACCCAGCTTGGGCATGACATACATATAGAAGACCTTCATGGGAGGATGCTGTCAAGATTGCATGGACTGGGCGAGGAACGATTGGTTCACAATAGTGGTTGTCCTGGGAACCCGAAGGCGTTCAAGCTCGCTGAACATCCGTTCGACTTGCTCAGGGCCCAGGTATAAGCCAGTGTTGAGATGCGCTGTCAAGATGTTGACGAAGATGGCGGCGTCCTCAAAGCACATTGCCGCGCCCTGGCCTGTCACCGGGTGTGTCTTGTGCACAGTGTCCTCGAGTAAGACAATGCGGCCGAAATGCCAGTTCTGTAGTGCGTACTGCTGCAGAGGCACGTACGAAGACCTGATTCGGTTTTTGTACAGGTCGCCAAACTTGATGTTGCTTTGGATCAGGTCGTTGCAGTGCTCTGCCACGTATTTCTCGCGCTCTTCTTCCGTGAAGCGGCGGATCTCGCGACCTGTGAGCTCTTTGGGGAGGACATGGTTATGAACAAAATAAGCTCTGTCGCTACCGGACATGATGGCTATAGTCTGGTCCTTATGAACGTTAAGGCTTTCCCCGGGTTGGAGCCTCAATCCCTTCGGCTCGGCTATGCCAAACAGGCCCGCCCAGTTACATTTGATTGCTGGATAAGTCAGTACGAACTCTACCCTCTGTTGCGGCGAAATGGTCATGCCTACAGTCCGGGCCTTCTCCTCTGAAGCAACCTGGTTGTCTTTCGTTCCCGAGCCGCCACATCTCGCTGCTAACGAAGCTGTGGACTCCATCAGCGCCAACCAGGAGGTCGCCGGTAACAATCTCGCCGTCTTCCAACCTGAAACTGACTCCGTTATCGAAAGTATCAACCGTAACAACTGTCTTTCCTGTGTAAACCTTTGACTTGTCCTGGATTTTGTCATATATGTTTTTGATGGCCTGTTGCCAGTCCATGACAATCAGCGGGTAGCCAAAGGCCTGCTGGAAGATGGAGCACACGTCCTCGTTGGCCGCATTCGGGGTACTGTCGGCCCGCCAGTCGGCTATTCGCTCCAGCGGGATCGAAGTGGCAGCAAATTGCTCATGTAGGCCCAGCTGGCCCAGGATGTGGTACGCGTTGGCGAAGATGGCAATGCCGGCGCCGACCTGGGGCGCCATGGCATCGCGAACCTCCAGGACTATGTAGTCAATGTTGAACCGCTCGAGCATGAGCGCCAGAGCCAATGCCATGGTGCCGCCCCCGACAATGACCACTCTGGGCCCACAGCCGAGGAAGGCCGTCTTTTCTGATACCTGGTCCATATCGATTTTGTCCTAAGGAACTTGAGATGAAAACCGCCCAAGCTAGCAATGAATAATATGCAGCGATGGAACGACAAGTAAGGACAAACAACCTAACAACACACCAAGAGCAATGAGGGCTCATGACTTGGCCAGAGCAAATATATAGCTATTGATATACTTAGGCGGCTGCCTAAAGCTCGTTACCAACCATCCAGGTCATCAGCACTGACCATCATGGGGGACCGTTGAAGAGTGCAAGAGACTTTTTCCATGGGGACAACCAGGTTTTGTGTGAGCTTGGTTTCCCAAGTCCTGCATGCAGGAGGGAAGCAAGAATGTGGTACATCAGCGGGCCGGGCCCCGGAGGCTGGACCCAGAGACTGTCCGGCCAGTTGTCACATGTGCTCATCTATAAGTGGTACAGGAACCGGACCCCTTCTTCTTCTCACTTGGCTATAGGCCCGAGGCTTGCGGGCATGATGCATAGCCGAGCCCGAGAGTTAGGACGAGTAGGTATAGGATCTTCGTCTGAGTCAGCTCGTATGATTAAGAAATGCCTTGGCGATGCGGTGACAATTGCTTCGGTTAAGGTCCAACGCTGGGAATAATAGGACGATATGTTTGATATACTGTTGCACCGCATTCTTGTGCATCGCTATATAACCCCTGACAGGCTATATTCTCCGCGGGTGGTCCCGCCCAGCCTGTCGGTAGCCAATCAGCGGCGGCGAAAGCAGTGTGGCAGATAAGGATGCCCTACGTTCGGTCACATCCGACTTTCTGCTTACAGTAGCATTAGACCCGCCAGCAACCCGGACGAGCCAACCGGAAGTCCTACTCGACTCGTCGATAATACTGAGCCACCCGGAATAATCACCCCGGAGACACCACAGGGCGGATGGTGGATTCTGCAGCGGCTTAATGGCTCAACTGGATATCACCTGCATATTTCTGGGTCTCTCGTCCAGCTGGATATAGATGATTCCGCTACACTACATGGGCCGCATTAAAGAGGAGTAGCTTGGTCGCCTAGCTGCACTTCAGTCGTCGCCTTAAGAGCTAGATATTCGGCATTCTTCCAATCCACGTACCTGGACGAGAACCCCCAGCCATACTATCAAGCTGCTGCCTATTATTTTGGGGTTTACTATAGAACTTTGTTGTGGAGTTCGGTCTTGTAAGGGCGTTCCAAGTGGAAACATGTCAGTGTCTCATGTGGAACCATTCAAGGCTACCATCACGGTCCACTCATACATAGGGCATAGGGCTGCTATCGCAATGAAAAACATAAGGCATGTAGAGATGAAAGATGAACACCCCATTGAGTCCACAGGGCCATTGACGGCTAACTTTCAAACGAGGAGATTCAACCTTCCAGTCGCGAATGGTTAAAGACCCATCCATCCTCATCACCCTGTCAGCCTTGGTCGTGCCGTCTTTTTGTTTGATCTCTAAGCGGCATATCGACCATGTTAGGCCACACAAACTTCTACAAAAGTCAGAGGATGTGGGCATACCGTGTCACTGTGAACATTATTGTGGCTTGCACTATGCATTCGCCATCTTTCATGTTAACTCGGGCGTAGACCATGGTCACAGCATCCGGAGATAATTCGTTTTCCACAGGGGCAGAATCCCTAGGCGTCGTCGTCATTCTTGTGAGAAGGCAGATATAGAAGCTAATATGATTTGCTCTTTCTCTGCACTATTATTGCGATACCTCGTCCCAACCCTTTTTTTCTTTTCTTATTATGCGATGACTGGATGGATGTTGCGCTGTTGGTTTCCATATATTGTATTGTGCCTAAGGACGACGGAATAAACTAAGTACTCCTCGGTTCCCCCACAAAACCACCGGGGGCACCCATTCTGTTCGTGTCGGGAGACGGCAGGCGAGACTCCCAGGCTCTTATACGAAACCTCTGGAGACTGACCGCTCCTAAGCTTCCTGAAAACATACCACAGATTATGGAATTTGACGGGTTCATATGGATATTTCGAAGTCATTGTCATGGCCTCGGGCTTTCCGTACGGGGAAATCCCATCACCAAGGACTAGCTCCATTGCGTCCGTTCAAGGGAAATGCAACAAGACGCGCCTGTCGTAAGGAAATGCCATGGCGTATAAGGAAGTCGCGCTTCGGGTACCGCGCCACGCCGAGCCCCGTCGTTTCTGAGACGAGACCGGGCGACTCGAGGAAGGCCCGGCCCCCCTCGTGGCAGGCGTCGTGAAGGGGCGGAAATTTCGGGACGAAGTGTATTTCAGTCGCCCGTGCTTTGTCTTGGTCGTAGAAGCCACGAGTATGCACGAGACGGGGCGCTTCCACTGCGTAGTCCCAGATCATACGCCGTAGCTCCGGAGGTAGCCTGGGAAAGGGATGGAAGTCGGTGCTCTTATGATTCGAAATACTGTTGTGGTGTGACGGAGATCTGCGAAAAAGAAAAAGGGGAACATATGGTTGTTGTTGAATTTACATCTGGGATTTCCATCGAAGAATGGAGTACGTTATAAGTCTATTATATTCGAAAAAATAATTACATTAAATCTATTAGAGTTTGATCTCAGCCAACTCTGATATACGAGCGAACGCCTGTGCATCAAACTCACACAAAAGAGAGGAAAGTAAAACCCGATTTGACCTTTTTCCTCCCAATCCGACCCTCTTTGATTCATCATCTTTCCCAAATGTTGTCAGCCGTGCAAAAACGAGTAGTAAGTGGGTGGCAGCGTCCGCAACTCATGGGCGCCTCCGTGTGCAGAAGCTACCTCGCCGCCGACGACCCTCTGTTGAGCGAAACCGTCGTGCCCACGGCGCTCGCCTGATAGGAGCACCGACCGGCTCCCCCGACAGCGACGCGTACCCGGGCAGCACGACCCCGTCGTAGGCCGGCAGCGCCAACGAGGGCTCTCGCTGCGCTCGCTGCGCTCGCCGCTGTTCCACGAACGGCAAACTCTGTTGGCGGTTCTGCTCTCCCCAAGTCGGTCTCCCCGCACGGAGAGGAGGCAGGCCGACGAATACGACCAGAGCCTTGTGGACCATACTGCTGCCCCGAGTGTTGTAAATGTTCTCATGTATCTGTCGCTGCCGGGCCTCCGCATCGTCCTCGCTCGCAGTCGTGTAAGCGGAAAAGAGCCTCGTCAGAGTGGTAGAGGAAGGAAGAGCCGAACGTATAGCGACAATGCCGGTAGTCCGACCGCCAGAGTAGCGCCAGTGCAAGAATGCCTTGACGAGGAGCTGCCAGCCCCCACAGGACGGGGACGGCCGGCAGCGTGAAGAGGAAGAAGGACGAAGCACCCGAGCCACTGCGGCACGAACGTCCGCGGGCGCGGGTACGGATGCATGTTCTGGTTCCAGTAGCACACGATCAGCGCGGCGCCGGTGTGGCAGACGCAGACGTACGACAGGATGCTGAACGCCAAGGTGTTACTGATGTCGAACATATGGTCGCTGGTGCTGGTGCTGTTGTTGTCTTCGGGCTGGGGAGGCGAGGAGAAGAGTGGCGGCATCGGACTGTTGGGGTGCAAAGGGTCCGGGAAGACGCTGGGCGTCGTGATGGCATTGGCGGTGTTGTTCTTCGTGAGGCCCTGGAGGGCGTAGAGTAATATGGGAGCCATCTACCGAATGGAAATTGGGGTAAAACCAGTTGAAGGACTAAATATGTCTTTACTATTCCTCTCCCCTTTTCGTTTGGTCGTACTTGAGTAACGAGAAAAGGGGCTTGGCGGGTTTATTCTGAGAGTGGCTCTGTAAAGTAGGTTCTGGTCTGATGGGGATTTTGTTTAGAAACACGGAATGTAAGTGTAGAAGGGCGTTGATATATGTTCGACCGGTGACATCTCCGAAACTGAATCAAACTCGGAGATGGGAGAAGAAAACTGGCCAAACTCAAGCATTTGTCGACTCTGGTACCCCCTAAACCTTATACCGCTATGTTTGACTGGCTCGGCAGAGCGCGCCCACTTCAATGGTTTTCTAAGTGCAATGTTGAGATATACTTATCAAACGAAAGAGACGCCTCGAGGTAGGGTATATAGTGCTTGACTGGTTTGTATCTATCCTTACTTACTTAGTCTTCAACTCCTTCTACTGCCACGAAACGGGTATCCTATCCCACGAAGTAAAGAAGTAAGAAATCTCTGATGTGTGTTACCCCCAAAAATCCAAGCGCTCATCTCTCTCTACTAGGCATTTTAAAATAGATGAAATGCCACAGCATTGTTCTTCTTCAACTCCAGGTTCACGACGAGGACCTGCTCCCCATCGCGCAAGCGCTGCTCGCACTGCAGCTTGGCCACCCCGAACCGCGCCTTCATGGTGTTGCTCGTCGGGACGAACATCATCAGGTCCTGCTTCCGGGCCTTCAGATGGCCCTTGGCCGCCCCGATCTGGGCGACGGCCTGGTAGTCCTTGACGTTGGCGGCCGGGTGCAGGGCGCCGAGCACGTCCTCCATGTGGACCCAAGGGGTCCGGCTCGCTTCCGAGAAGCCGCACGCCACGACGAGGTGCCCGATGTAGTTGCCCGTCAGCTGGAACTTGTGGAACGCGGTGAAGCTGCGGAGGCCGCTCGTGACGAACACGCGGTTCTGGGCGTCCCACAGCTCCCGGGGCGCCGTCTCGATCAGCTGGACCGTGGCGCTGTCTTGCAAGCCTTGGATGTTGAAGTACACGGCGCCCAGTGTGTTGCTTCCCGCAACTGGTGCCCTTTTCGGCTTGTAGCGCTTGGAAACGAATATATCGTTCCCGGCTGAGTTCAGGGTGTTCTCGGAGAGTGTGGCGAGCATCTGCGGCCTTATCCGGACGTATACACTAGCGCCTTCGTGCTTAAGGAACAGGCCGAGCTGTGGCATCTTTTGGCCATTGGTCCCTAGCGTATGACAGTGCAGTGGCATGACGACATCTTCTGTACCTTGAGTAGGGTGTAAGTAGGTATGGATTCGCAGGCCCTTGTTCGACATGGAGTAGTCCGAATTAAACTTGAGGTCGTGGTCGAGAACGAGATTGCCCAGGCCAGCAAACTCGGCAGGGCTTTGGGCCAGGATGCCGCGGTATACTGACGGGCTGCCCTGGTTTTCCATCTTCGCGGTCCATGCAAAAAGCGTTAGGTCGTTGTTGTCGCGGATGATCTCTTCCTGCAGTCTGACAAAGGCTTGTGCGCCTTCGCCGTACAGCATGGGCATGTTGACCCCAAACAGGCCGATGAGACTGTACGCGGTATCCTCCAACTTGGTCGTCTGCCGGGACGCGGCCCACGCCATCCTGCGGGCGACGGGGATCTCGGCGAGCAAGTCACGAATCTCGGCGCCGGGCGGCGGGGACAGGACGCTAGCATCGATTCCCGTGATGGACACCAGCTCATGGCAGAGCATATCTCTCGTGCCGAAGAAGCGCCAGGCACGATCGTAGAAGTAGGCCTCGCGGGCGCGATTGTCTCCTGCAGCGTCCAGCCCCGAGAGAACCAGCGGGCGGCGCGCAGGGTGTCGCGGTCGTCGGCGTCGACATCAGACAAGTGACGAGGCACAGGGCGGCGTCGCTGTACCACTGGAACATGGAGTTGATGGACTCGGTCAGCTCCGCGTTGTTGGTCTTGTCGATGCAGCACGAGTCGATCCAGACGTAGGCGTGGCCGCACTCAAGGGCCTGGCGGCAGGTCTTTTGGATCTTGGCCCATCCCCTGGCCGCGGTCCGCGTGTCGAGCTGGGAAAAGTCTTGGAAGGTGACCTCCTGGGCGTCCCAGGTGTGGGACAGGATGGCGAACGGGGCGGAGGCTGCCGACGAACTCTTTGATTTGCAGAGGATCGCTGCGACAGTCGATGAGCCTCATTTCTGAGTATTTGGCCTAGGCAATGCACCAGTCGTTCAAAAAGCGAGACGGCCGTCGTTTTGTGTCAGCCGACTTTAGACAATTGTAGAAGTGAGATTGTGAGCCTGACAAAGGATGGATTTCGAGATTGGGTCACAATCAGCCGTTTGTGGGTCGAACTACTAGTGCTCATACTCCGTAATACTACTAACTATTATACGAAAGATGCATTTAGCGCATTAGGCGCTCACGAGAAGGCAACATTACGTATAAGCAACATAGAAAGGGGATGTTTTAGACAGAAATATGTATCATGATATAAGAATAGAACTCGTCGTTTAACCAAGAGCTATCTGCGGTAATAACGACTGGCTCAAAGCATAAGGACTTTGAACCAGAAAGAAAGAAGTACGGCAAACGGTTGATGAGAAGCGGCCGGAACTACACCCCTATCAAGGAAAATAGAAAACAACAAGATAAAGATCAACCATCGAACACCTGCTTCCTTTTAGCAGTCAAACTCGCACCACAGGTCGAACTGGTGGCGCTGCCCGTTGCTGACGGCCGGCGCCTTGTACTTGTGTTTGGCGCACTCGCGCGAGCTCCAGGCCTGGGTGTCGTACCACTTGTCCTCGTTGGTCATGATGCCGCCGGGCAGGTAGCCGTCGAGCAGAGGTGTTTGTTCTTGCGCGCTTCGGATCCCCGGGGGCTGCCAAGTGCCAGTCTAGCTTCTTAGCCAGACAGCCACTGCCCAATTGGAGCTTTTATCTAGTTGAAGTCCAATCTTGGGAATATAGGTGCCTGAGCTTACTCAGCCTGGGTTGCTGTCGGGGTAGTGCATGGCCGACATGTAGGCCGTGCGCTATTAGTAGACGTCGCATTAGGCGCAGGGCTAAACTGGCTAAGCTAAACTTTGCTAAATATGATCAAGCACCAAACCTTACTTAACGTTTATTAAGACTGCACTGCATATAAGTGGCTAGTTAGCCGCCCGTGCAACTATACCATAGTAGATCAGCAGAACCTTATGGCCCCTTTTATGGACGGGAGGTGTAGAGGTTTCCAAGTCGCCATTGCCGCAGGATTACTAAAGTACTACTCAATGCAATCCGTAGAAAACCACACCGCGTTAGGTCCGAAGCTAACTAGAAGGTTATTGACGCAGCCCAAGTCATATGGTCAAGATGCGTAGCAAAAGCACGGCACCCTGGAGGGGGTTGTTGAACCGGCCGGATCCGGCTACCGGCTGTCTGTCACTAGTAGAAACATGCAAACAAAGGTGGAGTGAGTCAAAGAAGCGACACAGAGACAGTGATATCAATGATACAGGGAATAATGTCTGACGATTCCGGCAGGTTTCGACCCCTTACGAGCTCCCTGTAGGAGGAGCAAGTTCTAGTTCAGAGAACATATTTTAATACCCAGCAATTTCCAATCCGGCAGTCATGGTGTGAATGCTAATGTCAATTAGGCGAAATAAAATAGCAAATATCCAATTACCTATAGGAGTAACGACAGTGACGTGTCCGACGAGTAAACTGTAGCCAAGAGACGACAGCCAGCTGTCGAGTAGAACAAGCCACAAAAGCAAACAGAAATCGACCAGACACCGTGGTATCAGCCCGGCATCCGACAATGCTGAGCCGTAAATAGAATGCCGTGGTGCCCCAAGTCAGTCCCAGGGAAGCAGTGCCGTCCAGTCAGGGTCTCGTATGGTTACTGCACCCCTTTTTACGATCCATAACAAAGGAGAACAGTAAGAACTCTACACAGCCAACGACCGCGCTAAACGCTTCAGAACCCGACCCATGTGAGCCATGTCATCGCCTGTGCCCGAGCTCCGGGAACTCTGCGTCGGCCCATGCTGCCGGGGGCTCCCACGAGCCTTCGGCGGCTTCCTTGCGCCGGATTTCCCTCTTGACCCAGCGCCGCTCCCGCTGCTTGACTCCTCGGTGCGATGTGGAGAGGTAGTCATCGTCCACCGGCCGTACGATGGGCTGGGCTCGCTTGGCTACCAGTTCCGAGTAGGCTGCGCTGATGTCTTTGTTGCGGTCGCCTGTGATGGTACGGGACATTAGATCGTTTCTTATGAGAGAGAGGGTTGTGGTAATCAGGTGCGAGCCTCAGTTACCAGGCCTTGTGTAGTGGACAAGTCAGTAAAAAGCTCCTTTTCCTACCAACTTCGAAAGTACATTGGGTATCCCACCTACCTAATGGCTTGGCCGGGCTTTTTCCAAGGCAATAGGGGACTCTTGGTCGTTCGATTCGATCAAATATGCTTCCAAAACTTTCTAGAAATTTGTGTCGACAGCTTGATGGGACAAGGGATTGCAACGATGCAACGATGCAACAATGCAGTATAGTGTGTGCTGGTAGGCTGTCCAAGTGACATACTCTCATCTTCAACTCACTCCAAGAAGCCTCTCCCGCCATCGCGCACCAATGGACTTTTATATATTGAGTTCCTACACCGATTGGGCTCCAACAAAGCCCAACTAGTCTCTCGGAATTAGGCCTCAACGCAACTAATAAATTCGGCTTTCCGTTCAGAGCCGGCTCAGACACGTGCTCGGTACTACCGCACCGACACCCATTTGAAGATTCCAAGCAATGCCGTAAACGTACGAATGGGAATTTAGGTCTCGAATGGAATTTTAGGCCTCGAAAGAGGCATGACGGGGCTTAGACAAATTGTCCCAGGCCATCCCTGACCAATCGTAGGCGGGGGCGCTACAGGGGGTCATGTCCTGGTGTCTGACACCCAAGGCAGACCGCCGACCACAGTAACAAGCCTGTATATCATCAACGAGAGTCCTATGACCGCCAAGCCAGGCTTCTGTACCGTTCCCTGCTCTCTGATGCTACAGAAGAGAAGGGAAAAAGGAGCGAAAAGAAAAGGTGAACCGGTGATGGTAGCACCAGCCATCTATGATGCATTGCGTCCTCCTAGAGATTGTTTGCGAATTGTCTCAATAGCTACGAATCTTCTGCAGCGTCAAACTGCGAAGTACAAGTATTGTGATAGTCAAACATATTACAGAGAGTGACGTAGTTGAATTGACAGTATGAAGCTACATAGGCTATGTCCCTCTCCTAATTTGGGCTTTTATCTTTTCCGAGTTTTTTTGTCCTTTGCAGGGCTCTCTCTCTCTCTCTCTCTCTCTCTCTCTCTTTTCTTGAGTGTTTCTTCTTTTTCCAGTTTTTTCATTCCTTTTTGCGATTTTGACATGTTTCCCAAACTATTGGCTTCCTCCGATATAACGATAAGAAATAGGTGCCAGTCAGCTCAAGGGTGCAAGACCCATGAAATCTGCAGTATCGCGAAGCGATAAAGGAGCAGCAGTAGTGTTGCTGCTCTGCCGTAGATGTGTAGAAACGGCACAGACGAAACCAACGAAAGCTAGCGATCGTGGGGGTGGTAGAGAAGGACGGGGAGCGCACTCCGACTGGTGGTGGCGTCCCCTAATCCCCTGTCGCAGCTGACTTTGACTTGTTGGTTTCCAAACGTAGTAATCCATCCCCAGGCAATCAAGAAAGACGCCTTGGACGGCCTGAAGGGCCATGGTGGCCTACGATGCACCCAGTGACATGCTGCAGATGCACCAAGGCAGAGCAGTCATCCGTGCCGCAGTAACACTCGAAGCGTTCCTCAGGGACACGTGCTCAGTAACTTTGTTGCAGGTCGCCCGCTGGCGTTTGCCGCCGGTATGGTGTCTCAGATAGTTGTCTTTGCATGCATTGGAATAGCCGCAAGAGCACCGATAACGTTTGCTGACGTCGTTTTGCTCGCCATGCACTGTGGATGAATGTCTCTTCAGGTCATTGGACTTCTTGAAGGTACACTCGCAGCATGGGAATCGGTGCAGATGCCCAGAGCTTCTGCGAGAAAAGGTTGGCGAGAATGGACAGGGGGATCTGTCTTCCCTGTGGAGATCTGGGGTGTTTCGGGAGGCGCGCGGGGGCCGTGGGGGCGAAGACTGCCCACCTTCCATGTAATGGATGCTCCATGGATTCACTGTTGGTTGCAGGGGCGGTTCAGGCGGCCATTGAGGCTGAGAGTGGCCCTGTAGCCACATATTACCCCCATAATCTCCTGGAGGGGGGTAGTTTGTTTGGCATACTAATGGTTCAATGGAGTTGAAGATGTTGAGGTCAACCGGGTACTGGAAGCCATTGTCGCCGTAATTCAGAGAGGACGACTCCACAGAGGGCGAGACTTGGTGATCCTCAGGCAGATCGGCGTTGCCGTAATCCAAGTTGATGTTCAAATCATCGCCGAATTCAATATTCCACGGGTAGTCGGACATATTGCGCCGCTCGATTGATGACCCGACATCCTTCAAGCTAGCAACCTGTAAGCGCCATGAGATATGAATTGAATATCATGGTGCTCACTTACCGGGTGATAGAGCAATCAAATGCAGTTGAAGAGGCTTAAATTCAGTCCACGATCTGCCCCAGGAGCATTAAAGCTGAAGTTCTGTGGAGATTGCGTCTTGATTCTCCACCACTGATAACATATTAGTCATTTTAAAATGCGTGGTGATGAGTGTTAGCCTGCAACTGCTTATATTTTTCATGAAGAGGTTGATTTGCAAAGGATCAGTAGTAGGCTGTATAAGTATTAGGGAATGACTGGCAAGGAGTAAGAGGCAGAGGGTGAATGGGTTTGTGTTTCCCATTAGTACAGATCAAGATAATCGAGGTATCAGAAAGAGGCCTATTCCTCAACCGATATGACCCCAGCTCCTTCGCTGCTTGCTCATGGACGAAGAAGCGTAACGATGACAATGCATATGTACTTGTATCACCAGAAGTCTAATTACACGCCAATCGTTGGCTTCTGTCCCAGCTATCCGCGACTCCGGTCTTAGTCGAGATTGATAAAGAAGATCGATCGATACTTGTGGCTTGAATCATTTCGAGGCCGTTAAATCCGCAGGTTTTCCAACTCACGAGTGGCAGGTGGGCAGCGTCGGCACGCCAGCATACCAAGATGACGAAGTTGTATGCCTTGCCCAAAAGGCGTCAAACAAGTGACCATAGTGCAGTCATTTTTGCCACCTCGAGTTAGCCACCGGTCATGTATTGCCCTTCGTTCACTAAAGGCCTCGCGCGTAAAGGGTCGGAAATCTGTATTGGTGTTTCCAATAGTGGAAGGACGAAGCTCATCGAGCTGTCATTCGCATGAGGCTCGTTCCTCCAAAGATACCCAACCCAAAAGCCACAATTACTGCTTTAGACATCAGAATCTGAAAGAGTATAGTCTTGCTGTTCGCAGTAGCCGAGTCCTTGTGGGCGGGACAAACCCTGCATTAAGCTTTCGCCTTACCCAGCGGACCGGACCATGTGACCGAGGGCATTGTTGAGGGGTGCTCCCTGGCGATTGGAGCTGGGCTGATAGGGAGTGGTCGATAGTGGTGGTGCGCTGTAACATTTCCCGGCTAGCTTGGAGCTGGGAATGGCTGCATGCAATTAGGCAGAAGCGGGCTGACTTCAGCATACCAGTCAGTAGGCAGTATGTGAGACAGGCAAGCTGACAGAGTCCATCAAGAGCCTCGGGTTAGTGTGGGCGTATTATTTACAATGCCGTTTCGGTGGAAAGCATTTGACAAAGCATGTAGCTTCCGATCCCTCCGGAGTATCTGGGTCGAGTTCCCCTTTTACTACTCCTTGATAATGTCTTTCTTTCTGTCTTTTTTGGGTCATTGCTGCAGATCACTCGGCCTTTCCAACCGTAGCTTGCGCCTGGTCCCTTTTATGTGTAATTGTTTCCTGCCAACGACCTCATACTCCCTTTAAGGATTCCAGATCCTGGTCCGAATGCAGGCTCTGTAGACCGCGACATCAAAATTAACTACCTCAGAATAACGCGCGACGTATGAAATATAGTTGGAGGTGACGTTAAGATGGTTGTTTCTGTACCGATTGATTGTCACCGCGTACTTCTCTCGAAAACTTTCTGCCCGTCTCGAAGTTATGTATAGAGAACCAGAACCTGATTGACGGACTATTGGTACGTCCACCAGGGAGAAAGCTCAAGGTAATTCACCCACGATGGGGACCTCATGCCGCGATAGCTTAGAATGTGACATCCATTGTCGAAGGGTCCATATTCTGGAAATACTGATCAAGCAATCCCTATTCCAACCATTAGAAAAGTGCTGGTAGTGGCATTATGATACGAATCGAACTTACCCAATCAATGATTTCGGATCCGTCAATCATCTGGCAAACAACGCCCGCATAGGGCAGCTCGGAATCTGAAGTAAATTCCATCTGCTCGAGTCCAGTATCATGGGGGAAGAAGAGGCCCGTATCTTTCTCCGCTACCTTCTTGATCATCAGGTCGAGTGCCAGGGCTGCGATGTTGGCTTCAGGGGAAATAGCACTGCTAGCAGCCCATATCCGCTCAGAAATCCGCAGCGCTCTATACTCCTTGCCGGCGAGTTGTTGGTACTCCGTCTCACTGCTCGGCAAATGCTGACCGCTGGATCGCATGCGGACGGATAGGTCAAGAGAGACCACCATGGCGGCAAGGAGAAAGTCGTGCGCGGACAGCGCTGCGAATATCCACTGGTCCTCGTATAGCCGGCCACCAGGTGCGCATGCTTCGTGGACCTCCGCTTGGCGGGCAAGGATATCGAGCGCTGCTTGTACACAAGCGCGACGTGAGGGCTCAAAGTCTGGGCTTTGCTGGTCATAATTGATATATCGTCGGTGGAGGATAATTAGTCCCTTGAGATAGAGAAGCTCTATCGTGCACCTTTGCCATATAAGGACAGCGTGGTCCAGAAAGGATTGCTTGATATCCCGTTGCCTCAGCAGGTACGGCACGGCATTATATGCCTGATTCATCTCATTGTCCAGTAGCAATGTGTGGGCGTATGGTTTGACGGAAATTGACTGTGTGTGGGCGACAATCCTTTTGAAGACCGCCATCACACCGGCTTTGACAATGACGTAGAGAACGGGCGTCTGCTCGTTGAGTGGTCTGGATGGCGGCAAGGCCGCCATATCAACACGAAGGTCGGAGTCCTCCAGATTTCGTGGCACGTCTGTGTCGCAGTACTCGCTGGGGACCATGCTGGGGTAGCCATTCTGATACGACATCAATGCATCCACTTGGACTATATTGAGCCAGACTCGCCGCCGCATCTCACCGTCATAGGGCGAAATACCCGCGAGCTTGCTGGGGTCGCGGTGGTACCCCATGCGTAACGCCAGCCGGATCACAGTGCCCATCTCAAACCACAGATCTACAGGTGACGTATCGAGGGAGAACCAGCCACTTTGGAGATGAAGCACAAACGCCTCGAGAGCATATGCATTGGCGGTGGTGTATCGACCTAGAACCAGGCATTTCACTGTGATTTGTTGCAACTTGCTTATTGGGGGAACGGAGCCAGCGGGCTCTATGATGTTCGTGACCAGTCGTAGACCTGCTGCAATGCTTAGGATTGAGAATAGCAGAGCTACCCATAATGGCGATGCTGCTGACGGGGACTCCCAGAATGCTGTGTACTGGGGCCTTGGTAAGCAGATATCGCTTTCAATGAGTAATTACAGGTATGTAGACTTACCTCGACTTGGAATTTGGCAGGGTGCACGACACCTTAACCGAGGGTCAGTCTCCAATTTATTACAACAGTCAATAAGAGCTTTTCCATACCTAAGACCATAAAACGAGCGTTGAAGTACCAAGATATCAGCCTGTCGCATGTGGATTGGGCTGGCAATGCGCTCACAGCGTCACTGAGGCTAAAGGTCTGAGTTGGCATAGGCAAGAAACCGGCTTCTGGTGACAGGCGGTTTGTGTCGAAGGCCATGGCACTCTGCGCCATGGTTTGGTTCGGAACGGACAAGTGCTCTCGCACCTCCTTGATGTCATCGAGGATAGATAGCCAATGGCTAGGGTCGATGTAGTTCACTTGGCCGTCTCCCGTATGCTGGAGATTAGGTGTTTCTGGGGAGAGTGGCGCATCTCCGTTTGGCCTGCTGAGACTGGGTGGTGTATTGATTAGTGTCGAAGTATCCTCACTATCCGTGCTGTTGTTTCCATCCGCAATCGATGGGCTGGTTTTAGCAGGTGCTTCACCGGCCAGAAAAGAATACACTAGTCTCTCGAGGTTATTCAACCTGTCCTTCATGTCCCGGGACTTGTTGAGTTCTGGCCTGGCTCGGCTGGCATTGGGCGCATAGACACAAGCTGTGGATTTGCCACGCTTGATGCAGGTGTCGCATGGTAGACTGCGATTGCATTTCTGTCTGAAGGTGTAAGGTAAGCTTCATAGCATCGCCAGGGTCATTGGATCTCTCAGCTCACGTACTTGCGGGTTCGACAAGGTTCGCAAGAGACGGGCGGCCGATTCCGCTTCTCAACTCTCCTGTGGACGCCATCAAGAGTAGCCATGGAAGGTATCTGAGGTGTTTAATCAATAAAATGAGCTTTGATGGATGTATTCTATTAATCAGAGTGAATGACTGGTTAATGCTGCGGTCAGCGGGCTTTGACGCTTTTTAGGCAACTACATAATAACCTGCTTACTGTAGGTCCTTTCGTAATCCTTCGTCCGACGGAGATATTAAGCCCGTCATCCTGAAGCCCGCTAGTTATTGGAGACCCATACACTATCCCCGAACGAATTAGCGTAAGGAATTGCACCTCGGGGGGATTTGTGCATCGGCTAGCGTCCTTTCTATCGGCGCATAAGGCTTTATCCATCTGGAGCTACTAACTCCGTGTGTAAGCCAAAGTGCTAGTAAGCCTGGCACCTAGAGGCAGCCAACTTGAAATATAGAAGCATTGACAAGTCCTCGAGTTCTTCCATCAAACAAGAAAGCGCAGTCTTTACATACCTCAACATTCCTCAACCCACTCTGAATTCTTCTTCACGGCACTGCCATACTTCGATACAACAACTTCATCTCCCAAGTCTCCAGCAACCCACAAACCGCAATGTCTATCCCTTCAGCGCTTTACGGAGTGAAATCCGTGGTAGGCTCAAAGCTTTTCGCCAAGATCCCTGTCCCAGAAGCCATCCCTGGCATCCATGAACAAATCTTCATCGTGACCGGTGCCAACGGCGGGCTTGGATTCGAGTCCAGCCTCCACCTGTCACGGCTCGGCGTGGGCAAGTTGATAATGGGCGTCCGCACTGTGGCCAAAGGCGAAGATGCCAAGAAGAGGATCCTTGACATCACCAACCAGCCTTCGTCAGCCATCGAAGTCTGGCCTCTTGACATGGACAGCTATGACTCCGTCAAGGCCTTCGCGAGCCGTGCCTTCACCGAACTTCCACGGCTCGATGGCGTACTGGCCAACGCCGGTGTCATGACCACAAAGTGGGATCTGAGCGAGGGTCACGAGAAGACCCTGAACGTCAATGTCATCAGCACTTTCCTGCTGTATCTGCTCCTCCTGCCCAAGATGCGCGAGTCCGGCAAGGCGACGGGGCAGATCAGCCGCTTTGTGATCCCCAACAGCGCCTTGTATAACATGGCACCGCTCGCAGAGTTGGATCCCGACAAGGACTCTAGCATAATCGAGAGGCTCGATGACGAGAAGACTGCCAACATGAGCGGCCGCTACCCCCTGAGCAAGCTGCTCGTCCTCTTCGCCGTGCGCGAGCTTGCCAAGAGGTCGAGTGCCACGGGTAAAGGGGACTCGATCATCAACACACCGAACCCGAGCTTCTGCAAGTCCAACCTGGCCCAGGAGTCTGCAGACAGCCGTGCGTACAAGTTGTTCGAGAAGGCCTTGGCCCGTTCCACCGAAGAAGGCAGCCGTGTCCTGGTCCATGGCCTATTGGCTGGCCTGGAGACGAATGGGCAATACCTATCAAACTGCCAGGTCGAGACGTGAGTTATACCAACTATCAATCTTCACATTAGCATGTGCTAACTGCCCTTCAAGCCCTAGATGCCAGGTTACAGATAAATGGGGCCAACGGGTGCAACAACGGTTCGTCGAGGAACTTCTGGGGGTATTGAACCAAATTCAGTCAGATATTGCGTTAAACATATGAAGTGCTGCAATGCACCTGCATATGATTTGATCTTTCGAGCTTTCTTTTTCGTTAAATGTTGTACACTAGAATATATTGGAATGGAGTTACAGAAATTAATATATGAAGATAAGATGGCGTGCGCTTATTCACGCAATCATTGGCCCTGCCGTGAGACCCGTATCCAGTGTCAAGCTAGCACCATTGGTAGCCAGTGAACGGGGAATACATAGATACAGGCAAGCCGCGGAAACCTCGTCAGGTTCAATAGGTCGTTTGAGAGGTGAAAGTGTCTCTATAATCTGAGGCATCTGGGGTGTCCTGCGGCTCTCCTCCTCAAACATGGGCGTTTTAACCCAAATTGGACATACGTCGTTGATGCGGATGCCAAAGGATTTGTAATCCATAACTGTGCGCAGTCAAAGTCAGCATCGTGGCCATGAAGAAGATGTATTCCGGGGCCATCTGCTTGGTACGTACCTGCAGCCCTGGTGATGCCCGTAATCGCGTGCTTGGATGCCGTGTACGGCAGCTTTGTGGCTACGGCAAAATGGGCCATCATAGAGGAGACGTTCACAATAGAGCCTCGGTCGACCTCTCGATTCACATGCCGTCCGAGGTCTACCACGGCTGGTTCTTGTGATTGCATGACTTTGGTCACAACACGTATGACAAGAAACACGCTCTTGGCATTGATCCCAAGAACGCGGTTGTACTCGTCGGGGTTCGTCTGGTCAAACGGGACATAGGAAGCAATATCGACCTTGATGGATAGACATCAACCCGTGTCCAACTGTTCGTGATCGTCTGCTTGACAGTTTGGCATAACACACTCACCCCCACACGTATTATTTGTGCCGGCTCAGAGTAATGGGTTTATGAAAGGCAGCGCCGCAATGTGTCAATCAGCACTTGGGTTGCGGTGTAGAAGAAACATCACAGATATATACTAATCATAGTGCAAGTACGAATTTATTGATCTATCGGAATGCATTCTCTCGCTCAAGATCTCCCAGGCCTACGGAAAGAATCCGAAGAGGCCGAGACGGCTGCCAAAGAGCAAGCAGCAACATACCCAGATATCTCCACACAGCAACCTAACCAATCCAGGCGTATCCAAGCATATCAGTCCATATCTACATCCTGAGTGGATGTCTCATCAGAGTTCTCCTCGTTGGTAGCTACATCCTGCATGGATGTGTCATCGGAATTCTCCTTGTCGATAGCTAAGTCCTCAAGCCATGTCTCATCGAAGTCCTCTTCGTCGCTCTCATCCAGGCCCTCGTGATCGGAATCGTAGCTGGCCGTCAGGCCGTACTGGATAAGGCGCTTCTCGTCGAAGGGGTAGGTCTGTCGAAAGACCTTCTTGAAGTTGTCGATCCCCTCGGTCATGATCGATTTCTTGAGCCACTCAGGGTTGCACTGGGCCTCCATGAAGAAGGGGTCCTCCTTCACGTTGTCGAGGACGACAGTGACGCGGCTGCGGGCGATGATGCAGGACACGAAGAACTGGTGGATCGTAGACGCCGGGACGTTGGCCATGTTCTGGCTGGTAGGACGGTCGGAAATCCAGTTGACAACGCTCTTGAGCTGCTGGAAGAATACTTCGGGCGTCATCTGAGGGCACATCCCGACCTTCTCGGTGGCGGCATTGAAGAGACGGAAGACGGCCATCTCCGTGGTACGAGTGTTGGTGCTGGGAAAGAATGAAAGAAACCGGCGCATGATGATTCTCGCGTCTCTTTTGCTTAGAAAACGCCGACCATTGGCGTCAATCCAGTTCATTCCATCCCATGAAAGAGCCATGTTCAGGTCGGGATTCTTCTTCTAGCCATGTTCTTCTGAATTGACTTATAGTATTGGTTGGTTGTTGTTCTCGTAAAAAGAAGATTTTCAGGTTGGAGAACTCAAGCGAACGAAGTTGAGTGGTGATAGAGAATTCCAATTCAACGGTTGTGTTGTGAAAGGATGGCGTAATTCCAGGCACCCTTCAAATAGGTACTTTCAGTCAGAAACCCCAGAGTGGAAAAAATTGTGAAGTGTACAACATGTGAAGCATAGGTGTGGGCTTGGAGGGTTTTACTATGTAGTGTCTTGGTTGCTTGGTCACCTTTGGGGCCGTACTCACTTTATGAGCTTACCTACCTACCCAATCAATAAATAATGTCTAGGGGTAATACATAGGTACTGATAACAAACAGATTTTCTATCGGTTCTAATGATGGAAAGTGGCTGCGTGGCCGAGTGGCTAACGACACGGATTTGATTTGATCACACCCACACTGGTCTTCCTAGGAACCCCTTTTAGCTTCACTCAGCTCAACTGAGTAGGCCCTCTCGGCCGCTTTCCGCGATTGTCAATAACCCCCACGGTCGATTCTCTCCGAACTGCCGACCAGTTTGTGCTAGTCACGTACGATCATCCGTCTGCTATCGAAGTTATTCCTCCTTTTTTTTTCCTTTGTCTCTCTCGTTTTCTGTTCGTCTCCCTCATTCTTTTCGATCCCTCTGTTTCATTTGCTCTTACTGAGATACTCTTAAGTGTTTATGCTGTACTTTTTCAATAGTACGTCTACGATGTTAATATCAGTGGACTTCCTACTCCGTCGTCGACTCGTCTGTTTAGATATCAATGAAAACATAGAGACCCATTTACGTGAATGTTTGCTTCTACCGGTCCTAGAATAACAGTGCGCATGAGCTGAGTAATTTGCTTTTGGGGGATTTGCTTGCTACGGAAGGTTTGGTGGTGGTTGTTTATGCCTAACATGTTTTGTCTTTCGTTTTTTCTGATTTGAACCCCTGCAGTCACTCGTTTCTTCATGATGTCAACTCGAGAGTTGCTCACCTTCCCCCAGACACCACATTCCCAGTCGACATTGAGCAGGGAACTGAAACACCATTGCTAATAGCTCCTAAGGCCCTCCACGCCATCATAATCATAACCGCCTCGCACATCTTCCAACCCCAACATGGCCGATGAGGCTTTCCTTCACGGCCTGCTCAAGGATGCCGCCCAGAACTTCGCTGCAAGGGCCAAGGAACCCCACGAAACCAAAGAGTCTGACCCGGCCTCTCAGACCAAGCTCACGCGGTCCCTCGCTACCATTAACGAAGAGACGACCAACCAGCAACAGCTCGTCGAAACCTCGAGCACGGCCACGGTTGTAACCGGAACCAAGGGCCATGATACCCAAATCGCCAAGAAGTCTGATCCTAGCCTCGCTGGCAGCAGCAGCAGCAATAAGGGGACGGATATCATGGCTTCGCCGCCTTCACCTACACTGACGCCGTCGGAATCTTCTTCATGCACCATTTGATTTTTCGCGGCCCCCGCCCGTCAGCAACAAGACCGACTACGAGGGGACGTAAGTTTACTCCAATCCAGTCTATGCTTTCTTTCTCGAAGTTGTCCTATAAGCCACGGGTTTATTTACTGACATCAAACGTGTGGGTTGATTTTTGCAAGTGGTCTCACGGCCAACAAGATCGTCACCGCGACCGGCTACAACGAATTGATAATCCCGTCGGGCCAGCGGTGCCGCAAGTACGCCTTCGTGGTCGAGGTGGGCGCGTGGGCCGTGCCGCTTAACCTTGAGGGGTACTTACGCTGCGTCTGGGCCAGCGAGCGGGAGATGGCCAAGGGCTGGTGCGAGGGACAGCAGCTGGTGTTCACGGGGGTGGAGGAGCGTGATCACATCGTTCGGGCTTTCAAGGAGAAAAGGGGAGGTGGTGGTTTAGTCATGCACACACAAGCCGGGGATGGTGTGGATATCTGAGCCCGTTCAAACAGTTTTGCGGGCGCTCGTGATATCGAGAGCGCCACTATGGGCCTGACTCATCGGATACCTTGTTGCATAATTGATACTGGATGAGTACAACTTCCCTTCTACGCAAATCAGATGGGACGAGTATTTGGAGGATGTGTTATATCAGCGATCGCATACGCATAGACAGCAATAGGTTCAATAAGCAACTCCATTCTGCCATGAGCTTATATCTATCAACTCGTTTCTCCGCCTGCAGTCGCGGTGCTAGACTGTAGGGTCCTCCACTGAAGCTGCTGTGCTACGGCGGCCGATGTGACACATGTGCCAACTGCTTAGGCCTAACGATTTGCTCGCGCTTGCCGTGTCATCCGCAGCAGCAGCGGTGTGTACCTCTCTTTGTCTATGTAGACATGCACCACCTCCTCGGCTCCGCGTGGCCTACGCACTACCGCCGTTGTAGCGGTTCATCGTGTTCTTCGAGTGTTTCATTCAGACGAGGGAATTCGGTGTTCTCTCAAGACGAGGTAGGGTTGGGGTTCATCTGCAGCGACGACGATGCCCGAGTCAGTTCTCTGCTTCTTCGGAATAGGATCAGTCGGGGGTCGCCCTTACCTTGCGCTTGGCGCCGGGGGCGTCCGAGGTGTTGACGAATCGTCGGGTGTAGATCTCGCGCTTGTGGGCGCGGCCCTTGGGGGTCTTGGGCTTCTCCTGCGCCTCAACCTTGGGGGTCTGCGACTTGACCTTGCCTGCGTTGCCTTCTGTCAGCTACGTCCGCTCGGTCGCGTAAGACTGATTGATTGATTCTGAAGCGCGGGGTCGTCGGACTTACCAGCGCGGGCGAGACTTCCGTGAACCTTTCCCATGATTGCGATTTTGTGTGTGTGTTGGGATTGTTGTTGTTGTGGTGGTTGTGCGTAAGGCGAAACTTGGTTTGGTGTTTTGCGATGTAGGTCGTAGTGGTGTGGGTTTGGTTTGGATCAGGAGAATGAAATAAATTCCGGCTTTGTTGGAGGATGACTGATGACTGATGCGGCGTCCAAATGAAGTTTGCGCTCAGGCAAATGATTTTGTGGGGACAAGCAGCCAGCACTCCGTAAGCACAGCCACCACACAAAACCTTCAGCGGTTCAGGTTCAAGTTCAACCCGGAAGCACTGAACATTTTGCCTATCTCCGTCTTCTTACGTCCTTTGACCTCCTCAAGTGACAATTTTTACTATTATGGCTACGAAAAGGGCAGGGTTGTAACCTGCGGAAATCCAACTGCAGAAGACGCACGTGCTCCTTGCAATTGAAAACGCGACTTACGAAGTGGCGTTAGCCGCCCGCAAGCCCCAACTCCCAAGGCTCTGGGCCCGGTGTACCCTGAAATAATCGAGAAACAGGATGAGATGGGATAAATAAGGTTGGCACCTGTAACTTTCCAAGTATTCTACGAAGTACAAGAAGTAGACCCGCGAGCAAGGCAAGCAAGCGAGTTGGCAAACATCGGTGCAGTGGTTTCTCGTTTCTGTGTCGCTGACTTCCTACATTCATCACCAGCCTTACTTGATATCATCCAATAGAAGGCCATCAGTATTCTTGAATCTTCATTTCTAAGGATTAATTCACTTCAGAGATCCGTATTCCTTCTGATGGGAACTTGCATGTGCTTCTGGTCTAACGGCTCCATGATGCAACGGCCAACGGTTATTTGCCGCTAGAGTTTCGGCCGATGTGGAGCAAGCATCCGACGACATGGTCCGTAAACAACCCCACTCCGACGGCCGGTTCACACGGTGAACCCGCGTCGTTTTCGAACGCTTCTCACCGTCTCAGGCACCTGCTATACGTGCTGAACACCTGCTAAGGCATTTCATGTTATGGCCCGCCGCGCCGCCGGCGCCGACTCCACCCCTGTTGACGGCCAGAACGCCCCCCTCCAGCCTTGGGGCGACGTCGACCCCTACTGGCAGTCCTCGAACGCCGGTGCCGACTCAGACGACGAGGTTGACTTTGAGGACTGGGAGGAGACGTTTCTGGAGAATATGTCTGACGACGAGGGTGAGAACGCCAGGCGGAGACTCGAGCAACGACGGCGAGATGAGCGGCTTGGCTGCCAACCTCGAGCTGAAGGAGAAGGACTAGATGGAGTTGGACGAGTAGAGGATTAGAGGATTAGAGGAGTAGAGGAGTAGAGGGAGTAGAGGAGTAGAGGAGTAGAGGAGTAGAGGAGTAGAGGAGTAGAGGAGTAGAGGAGAGTAGAGGAGAAGAGGAGAACGCAAACTCTCCTGTTCCACTACGCTCACACCCACAGACATTGCGAAGAAGGAGGCCTCAGGCATGTACGAATACGAAATAGATGGTGCTAGAAGAGGTTAGGCTGAATTCAGTTTTGCCGGCACATCGCAGATAAACGATAATACATGTACGAATATTGAAAATATTGAAAACTCGTCCTTTAAAAGACTTATCTTCATCCACATGCTAGACTACTGTCACAAAGGATCATTAAATGATTACTAGCGGCCGTCGAGCCACTGAACGACGGCTTGGCGTAAGCCTTCCGCTGCGGAGTACTAACATATTCAGGAGGGGTCTGATCAAGCTTTTACTGCATAGAGGTGGATGCAGAAAATCTCACTACTTCCAACTAGCTGACATCCTTACATATAAAGCCACCAATAAGACTGACTGTTCTTTTGTAGTCTTCGATTAGCTAGCAGCTGTCCCTTCGGAACCTTGCCACACTGGGAGATCTGCACAGTCAGCCTGCATCATGAACAGACATCAAACAAGGCAGGGTGCATCAGTTCCACCGAGGTGCTGTGATTACGTACATATTTAAGGCTCGTAGACTTGGGAGAGGGGTGGCAACCTGGATATACAACCCAACCTTTTCAGGCCTTGTGTGTGGAAAATGCATTTAATCATGGACACATCGGCGTGGCACATGACAGACTGCCGCAGGATCTCGAGACAATGATCTACATTCGCACAGAGCTCTCATCAATAACCGGGTTCGGTCTTCGGTTGGGGGGAAATGAAAAAGTTTACCATTGAGTAGCCAGTTCAGCCGTCGTTCCTCGTCTATGATGTTAGGGAAGTAGTAGTCGTTGAACCAGTATTGGCGCAGACGTTTCTATGACACCGTGGGTAAGTCTCACACATGCAAAAAGAATTGATTGTTGGGCAAGCGCACGATGCAATGGAGCTCATGTACCACACTGAGCTCCACCCAATAGCTGTCTTCTTCTCGGGGCATGGGGATTGAGGTATTGTTGACTTTTCGCAAGTCCTCGCCGCTCACTCAGATGTTGCTGTACTGCAGAAGCTCTTTCCACTATTGTTGGTCCCGCTGGTCAGCAGTGTCCTCAAATCAAAAAAAGAAAACAACTCACAGCCTGGTCAACCTCAGGTGATGGTGGCCCTTGATATTCCTTGGGGATCTTCTCCACCGCTTCATATGCTGGAGACCACACTTTGTGCTGGTAGGAATGGGCAGCGATGACCCCTCGCCATAGCAAGATGAGGTATATGGCGGTATAGAGGGCAATAATACAAGTATGAACTAGAGGGATGAGATATTTCCTAGAAACCGGGACCTTCCCATGCACGCCCCCAATGAGGCCCTCGCTCGAGGAGCGGGTACTATCACAGTCGTGATAGCTTTCTGTAACCTCATCTTTCAACGGCTGATAGGAAGCTCGCTTGAACCATACAGTGACTGGGCTTGCCATCATAGTAACTCTATACGATGAGAAAGAGAGAGAGGAGGGGAAAGAAAAAGACTGAGAGTTCAATAGAGATCAGTAGAATGAGCCCGGAAATGATCTTCTAAATATTAATAACTGTGGCCCAAGATCTCTATATCCATTTAAGAGGCGGATAAATAGCTCGGTTATATCAATGAAGCCCATGTAGTCTTGAAGTCATAATGACATGCTGATTGCTGGAGGAATATCCACTATGTGTGTGGTGAGCACTAATACAGACTTATCTATAGATATGATATCGTTCACTCAGCGGAATTGACGGCAAAGTGCTTATTGGGGTCTTCTTTAGCTAGGTACACAACATGCTTTAGATGCATTTGTGCGACATATATCACAGTAGGATATAGATCGGGCAAATCAGATTGCTTGTAGCCCGCTATAATTCACCCCTATTCGGTCCCGACGTAGCCACGATCAAACCATGTGTATTCCCCTCTCGCATTTTAGATTATAAAATGCCATATCATTCGTAGAGACCAAATTCCACTGCATAAAGAAACATGTCACAAGACAAAAGCCCCGTTCTTGAGACTCTATAGCCATCATATGATCGCTGCAGATCTGGAACTCACAGTAATATAGCACCGCACCATGAAGCATCACGGAGACCCCCTTGGCCGCTGGCGTGACGACGACTCGCATGAGCAAGCAGATAGATCAATGCGGGATGGAAAAAGCGGTGAGTAGGCCGTTATGCGGTAGCTGACAGGCGCGGCATCATGATGTGTGGGCAGTTGTTAGATTGGAGAAGAGCAATGATAAGACTAAATAATGGAAGAGAGGGGGGGCGACGTGATTGCCTGAGATATAAAGCACAACAGATTCTCCCAAGACGAGGAGATAGAGAGCCAAGCTTTAGCAGCAACCAAGATCGCTTGTCCAGAAGCATATACATTCAAATATCCCCACCTACCTACCGAGCACCATGAATCAATTCTTGAAGGCTGTCTTTCTCATCAGCATCCTAGCCAGACGAGCTACTGCTGCGCCTGTGGCACTCTCTGGTCAGTCATAACTACCTAAGCAGGCGGCGGTTGTGAAATGAACGAGCCACCGGCAAATACTAACAACGTTCTTGCTAGACAACTCGCCGGTGGTGGCCCCACGCGGCAACGATGCCGACGATGCCTACCACACCATAACTCATCACGACAAACAGAGGCGTGGAAACGACGCTGTGAGAGAACCTTTCCTTTTTTATTGCACTGAGTTAGGTTTTCGTTTCCGGTGAAGGGGGGAATTGACAGATCACATGATTAATCTCCTATAACCCGAGCGGAGTTACCAGGTCTCCAATTAAGGGTTGTACAAGAAAGGGGTTGTTGTATAACCGTAGACGAGGGGTGCTGGCGTCGATGAGAGTGCTGGCAACGATAAGGGACAGCTGGCTTCTAACGTGGCTGTACCCCCCGCTACAGTTTGAAGAGTAATACAGAGGCGCGAAGCGCCGGAGTGTTGCTCGTACGTAGCTAAATAAACGATCTCTTTTTCTTATAGCAAAAGTCTTTTAGTTAGGTATTAAAAATCTGCGGGGACACCTTCTCTTATAATAATCTATATTATTTCGTTGAAAATCTGATATCTTCTCGCCAAACCAAATTCCGTTTAGTCATTATGGTGCCCGTTATCAATGTTCGTGATCATGTTCACCATCCTCATCATCATCGTAAGCCCAATCCGCAAACCCATCGCTGAAGACCCGCTGCAGCGCCGCCGTCTTGCCCTCGTCGCTCAGCGGCGCCATCTTCATGATGGCCTCCCACGTGGCGAACTCGGCAGCGTCGAGCAAGCACGCATCCAGCAGCGCTTGCAGACCCTCGACATCCAAGCCCTCGCCGATGAACACGATCTCCTGCCGCCGGTCGCCCCAGCTGCCGCCGTCGCCGTCGATGTCGTGCCGGATCATGGCGTCGATCTCGTCGTCGCCCGACGTCCACTCCTCGAACGGCAGGGTGCAGAACCAGGGGTCGCCGCCCGTCAGCGCCAGCATGGCGCCCGCCTGGGACCATTGGCCCTGGTAGTTCGGGCGCGTGGCGAGGAAGAACGTCCCCTTGGAGCGGAACAGGCGGGCTAGTAAGGGTGATTGCTCTTGTTTGCCAGGATCTCCTGGTTGGAGGGTGGGCTGAGGTCCTCCTCTTCATCATCGTCACCGGAGGTTACATCAGACTCCTTATCGCTGCCGATGTCGGTGGCTTCTCCGTCTTCATCACCACCACCGCTGGACTGCTCCTCGTCCTCGTCCTGCTGTTGCACGATGAACTTGTCGTAGATGAGCTTCCATAGCCTTTGCGGGTGGAATGGCCTGCGTCGCTGGTAGATGAAGTTACGGACGTTGTACTTCTTCCGTTTCTGGCTTGGGGGTAATCTTGTTACGCCCATTGATCTATGGCGATCTGTTAGCATTGCGGTGGTACGGCTTTGGCGTAGACGTTGGGGCTTGCTCACCTGTCGCATCGTCATATGATGCAAGTCCTCCAGCCAGGTCTTTCGGACCTTTGCACTTTCAAGATCGAAAGTCTTGGTATTGAGGATGTTTTTGACGTCAAACTCGCCACGCTTGAGGCTCGTCTCATAGACCGTGGCACGGCGGTTCAGCTGGGAGACGAGGGACCGGACTGAGGCGAGCTCCTTGCTGCTCACCATGTCCGTCTTGTTCAGGATGATGACGTTGGCGAACTCGATCTGGTCGACCATGAGGTCCGACACGGTACGCTCGTCCTCATCGGGCACGACGTCCCGGCGGGTGTCGGCGATGAGCTGGTCCGTGTTGAAGTCGCCCATGATGGTGAACGCGTCGATGACGGTGACGGCGGTGTCCAGCACGGCGAACCTGTCCAGCCCGCCGGCGCCGACGATGCGGCGCAGCACCGTGCGCATGTCGTCGTCGAGCGCCTGGTCGACGCCGTCGGCGTCCTGGTCGATGGCGCGCATGGTCGCCGAGAACTGCTCGTCGAACGTCTCGGCGACCTGCTCCGGCTCGCTGATGCCGCTGCTCTCGATCACGATGTAGTCGAACTGGCCCAGCTCGGCGAGGTGGACGAGCTCCTCGAGCAGGTCGCCGCGCAGGGTGCAGCAGATGCAGCCATTCTGTAGGGCGATCACCTTTTCTTCCGTCTTGGTCAGTCGGTGGTTCGACTGGTTGATGAGCTTCGCGTCCACGTTGATACTGAAGAACCCCTGTCAGTAAGTTGCTTGACTTGAGAGCCGTAGGAGGTTCAGGAGGCTTACGCTCCAATATCATTCACGATGACAGCGATTCGAAGGCCGTGGTCGCCCTTCAGAATATGATTGAGCAACGTAGTTTTCCCGCTCCCGAGGAAGCCAGACAACAGCGTCACTGGGAGGGGCTTCGCGGGAGCAGCTTTGGTCAGGGTGGCTGTAGTTGATCCCTTTGTCTTCTTGCCTCCCGTTGTGGCCTCCGGCTGGCCGCCGTTCTTACGCTTTGCTTGCGCCATCGTCACTTGAACAAAACTCTCAGGATAAAATCGTAGTCACTGGAAATCTGGGTTCTCTCTCCATCTCTGTAGAGTCTGATTTTTGCCATTTTATTTCTACGGGAAACATACACGGCCGTGTGCAGCTTTGCCCCTGGCTGCCCATCAAGGTTCCCGCCTCCAGGGCAATGATGTAGTTCTCGCGACAGAACAGGCCAATCAGCGCTCTTGCATACATATAGATGCAGGCAATTACATAAGATGACTTATCGCTATCTCTGAATATTTCAAAAAGTCCATCGCGATGAAACGGCACTGGTAGCGTGCGGAGGAGGGGGTAGTCGATAGCGACAAAAGTGCGTTGTGGCCGGTTTAGGGGTGGGTGGTGTGTCTGGACGAATGCATGCCATAAGTACATGCTTACTCACAGGCTCAGCCAAGATCATGATCATAAGGCATAAGGGCCTTTTTCTCCTCCGAGACTCGTCAGCAAGCGTCCGACGGCTGAGGCGATGCTCTGTTTATGACAGGATTGTCTTGCTGTTGTGGTTCGTGCTCTTGCCAGCAAAGGGGCCGAGGGGCCCGATCTTCAGTAATGCCGATGGAGTCCACCCGAGGTGACTTGCCGTGTTTGTTAGTTTTCCGGAGCAAGTTTTGCCCATTTCTTGTTTTGGCACACCCAGTTGGTAAATAACCGCACCGCAAAACAGACGATGCAGCTGACGACGAGCTGGATCGGGAAGCTGGGCTTCTCAACAAGTCCGGTTGATCTGACAGGTAATAAGGGTACGAATAGTCGGACGGGGGCGCTCAGAAGAGAAAGAGGTCATGACGATCCGGGTGATATCTGCTGACTATGTCCTGTTTAAGGATTGGCCAAATCCCGACGCTCTCCAGCTCAGGCCAATTATGCGCTGGTGGTTGCCGGTGTTTGCACTAATGGGATCAAGGCTAGTGGTTGGCTAGTGACCTGGTGGGGGTGGCCCCGGGCGCTAGAGCCCTGGATCAATTGATAGGCCTGGAGTCTGGACAGGTACAGCGGTACTGCGCTCCGCCAGCGAAGCTTTCTGTCAATTTTGTTTGCCCAGGGCCAAGTCCCCCAGAGCTCCGAAACACCTGACTAACATTCGATTATTGTGCAATGATCGGGCGACCAGACCCTTCTCGCCCGATTCCCTCCTGTCGTTCCTTTTGTGTACTCATTATCGTTCGTGCCAATTTCCTTGTAACCTTGTTCAGCTCAATCATTTGATCGGAGCCATGTCCCGGCGGGGTGGTTCAACCTTCTTAAGGCTGCGGCCGGCCGTCGCTGTCCCACGACTGCCTCGACGATTCTTCAGCTCGAGCTCAAGCGCAAAGAAAACCCCCTCACGTGTTGCCCATATCGCTACTGTCGGAGCTGTCACTCTGTCTGTACTCGCCTACCAAATGGTAAGAAGCTTCTTCCGTCCCAATTGGGTTGTCTGGGAAGAGCCAATGGCTGACCCGATTCTCTCTGTTCCCAGGCCTACCAAGATCCCATGAAGTTCGAGGCGCGGACCCTCGCAGACCTCGACGAGCGCTTGAAGAAGGAAGAGGAATCACAGACAACTCGCCCATGCGCCTTCGTATGGAAGAGGCTATCCAACAGAAGCAGAAAGATATCGTCTTTGCGCTAGAACAAATCGATGGCAACCGTTTCAAAACCGACGAGTGGAAACGTCCCAACGGTGGAGGCGGTACCTCTTGTGTTCTGCAAGATGGCAACGTCTTTGAGAAGGCCGGTGTTAATATCAGTGTCGTGTACGGTACCCTGACGAAGGGCGGCATCGCGGCAATGCGTCAAAATCACAAGAACGTCAAGGATGTAGACAATCTGGACTTCTATGCGCTCGGCCTGAGTCTAGTCCTGCACCCCCATAACCCCATGGCCCCGACCGTGCACATGAACTGCCGGTATTTCGAGACCATGAACCCGGATGGCACACCCCAGGCAACGTGGTTTGGCGGAGGCAGCGATCTGACTCCGGCCTACCCTGTTCGACGAGGATGCTGTTCACTTCCACCGCACATTGAAGGAGGCGTGTGACAAGCACGACAAGGAATACTACCCTCGGTATAAGGCCTGGTGCGATGACTACTTTAATAACAAGCACCGAGGAGAACGTCGAGGAATCGGCGGCATCTTCTTCGATGACTTGGACGAGGACGTCGTGGACACGCAGAACGGCTTTGCCTTCGTGAGGTCGGTGCTGGATAGTTTCCTGCCGTCGTACCTCCCCATTCTCGAGAAGCGCAAGGACGTGCCCTTCACAGTCAAGGAGAAGGAGTGGCAACAGATCCGCCGCGGACGCTACGTCGAATTCAACCTAGTTCACGACCGAGGCACCGCCTTCGGCTTGAACACGCCGGGCTCGCGGGTGGAGAGCATCCTGATCAGCTTGCCCCGGACGGCACAGTGGGCGTACATGCACGAACCCGAGCCTAAGAGCCGGGAGTCACGGTTGCTCGAGGTGCTGCGGGAGCCGAAGGAGTGGGTGTAATCCTTGAATATTAATGTGTCCCACAAAGATGGATAGGCTTGGGCTAAAAATGCTTAAAGATTTAAAGCAACATATAGATATCCCCAGGTTCGCACTCTACAATATAAAAAAACACCTAGATTAATTATCAACTCATGAGTTGAAGCTCTCCTGTACAGCAGTGACTAGTGCACGGTATATTAAAGTTGTGTGCGGCCACGTTTGAACACAACGGGCCCGACAACCGCTGCTGAACCACATTTACGATTTACCCCCTTTTTAGTGGGCATCAATCAGCACTCAGTACGGAGTGCCTGCTTTGCTGTTACGAACTCCAGCCCTCTGCAGTAATTGAGCACGGGATGATCGAGCCATGGATTTACCAACCTTTGAGGCCTTGGCGTTCAGATACAGACGGCATCGTGTACCCGGACTGGCTTGGGTTCAGGCGGAACTTGAGCAACAATGAGCATTTTCTTTGAGGTTACTTCGATGCAAGAAGTCGAGAGAGCAACAAATGGGAGCTCAATACATTGTGGGCAAAAGTGTGAAGTGCATCGTTCGCGGTGGCTCGATTAAAGTCGATTAATCCCGTAAGAAACACGTATACAGGACGTCCAAAATGCATCTATGGTAAAACAAATATCAGAGATATCGATACTGCTGCGGTACCCCCAGCCAAGAGCCCCTCTGGTCGTTATTAAGTGCTTGCTTTGTGCTGATTGCCCTCAGTTGCGCAACCTGGGCCAGGGCGGAGACATATCGTTTTGTCAAGGAAGGAGAAGACGAGACACGTATCTGTGGAATAGCCATCAGAACCCGAGGGAAGGACCGCCCCGAGGACTGTCGCACCTGCTCCTGCCTTTGTGCTGAGTCCAAACAGATGGATCAACCACGCGAGCCCTCGCGGCGCCCCAACGGTGATCTCGCTACCACTACTGATGCTACTGCTACTACTCCAGAGCTGTCGTCTTATCCCACTCAAGAACACAACACCACGACGCCGACGCTGACGACGACATCGTCGAAGATGGGCCGCAACAGGAACAACCGCCGCCGCAAACAGGCACAGAAGAGAGCCGCCGAGCAACGCCACAGCCACAATGTGTCGAGCGCGTCGTCGAGCACTAATCCCAGCACCCAACCCGGCACGCCGACGAAGGAAGCTCACCCTCTTCGCCAACAGCAGGACCAGCGCAGTAGCGACGGCGAAGAAGAGGAGGAAGAAGAGCCAGAGCCAGAGCAAGCAGCCGAGAGAGGAGGCGGCAATTATAGCAACAATCCCAGCACGCCGGCCAAGAACGGACACCACCTTCGCCAGCAACAGGAGCAGCACAGCAGCGGCAAACAAGGAAAAGAGCAAGAGCCAAAACCAGTAGTCGAGACGGGAGGAGACAACAAGCATGACAGCAGTAGCAACCATAACCGCCGCACTGCGAACAGGAGCATTGATGAGGAGTTACTCAACATACCGGGCATAACGTCGGCGCCGGCCGTCTTGCCGAACGTACCCTTACCCGTCACACATGGACCTGTCACGCGGCAGAGACTCTTAGTCGGGGCGCTCTGGTCCGCGGGGTTCGTTGCCTTCATGGCGCAGACGTAAGTTGCCCCCACCCCTCACCCCACATCCCGTTCATCTCACTCAAATTTGACCGGGGATGAACGTGAGTGGATGCAGACAATGCACTGCACACACGCAAACAGAAAAACACACATGTAACGTAGATGCCGAACCTCCAATAAGCTGATATATACGCACGATTTTCTCTACAGATTACTCCAGCCGGATTCCGGCATCGAGTGGCGCGATATGTTGCGTGGGCCGGCCTTCTCGCTCGCGGGTGTAGGCTTCACCCTGTCGGTCATGCACATGAGGGGAATGGACATACAATTTTCACAATTGTACCCATTATAAAGCTGGGCGTTGAAGGAAAAGGAAGACGGAAGGATTGGCTACACCATGACTTGGGGGTAATAGGGGTGATTATTGTACGGTGAACCGTGGACTGGCATGGAGTTATTAGTTGCTTGGCTTGCTTGGCTACTGGGTGTAAATCTGACCTGCGGCCTATCGTCATCAATCATGGCGGGCATTTAGTGGGGTTTAACTCTGTAACATGGATCTTATCTCTCCCTCACACTCCTGAAAGAACATCCAAATACACTGGTTTCGTGGAGCGCGGGCTGCTGCCGAAAACAGGCAACTGAAGCATTGATTCGAAGTATTACCTGGTTTTCCAT
Source organism: Apiospora phragmitis (assembly GCF_038363925.1). NCBI lineage: Eukaryota > Fungi > Ascomycota > Sordariomycetes > Amphisphaeriales > Apiosporaceae > Apiospora > Apiospora phragmitis. The sequence continues at coordinate 2,019,233 of NW_027117400.1, read as the reverse complement.
ACTGGTCCTTTCCCATTGAGGGGACAGCCGGGCAATTTGAAGAAATCCCATGGCTGCCGACCATATACCAACGCCAAGGGCCCTTCTCACGTCCCTGATCAATACGCTATCCAGCATCCCCCAGCAGCAACCTCTGGGCGACAACAATTAGGCCCGTCAACAAACCCCCTAAAACTCCTTCCTCCTTCTCAAGCCAGACCTCTCCTGGCCACACTCCACACCCTCTACCCCAACGTCCTCCTCCCGGCCCTGGACCTGCTGGACCGACGTCTCGTGACCCGCATCATCCCAGTCCACAATGATGTTGCTGCTGCCACTGCCACTGGAGTTCCGGCTCAGCCAGATGCCCTCATAGGAGAAGAAAGAGAAGCAGAAGGAGAAGCGAACGTCACACCGGGAGAGGAGAAGGAGAAGACCCATGAAGAACCGAACTTCTTCTACCTAGTCCGCTCCGCCCAGCAGCCCTCGCGCCGCGGTCGACGAGCCGCCGAAGCCGCCCTGAACGAAGGAGGCGGAGGAGCAGGCCCGACCTACGTGGTGCAGACGCGGGCATGGAACTGCAGCTGCGCCGCGTTTGCGTTCTCAGCCTTTCCTGCCGAGACTGTCTCGCCCGTCTATCGCATCATCTCTTCTTCATCTTCTTCATCTGCCGCAGCATCGTCATTACTATCTCGTCGACATAATGCTGCTGGCAGTGGGCAGTATGAAGGCGAAAGGGAGCAACAGCTGGAGAACGAAGAAGAGGACGATGATGTTTGGGAGTTCGGGGGTATGAGTCGGGATGGCCTGGATCCCGAGCACGGAGATGACGGGGTAGTAGGTACCGGTGGCGTGCCCTGCTGCAAGCATCTTCTCGCGTGCGTGCTGGCGGAGCGGTGGACGGACGTATTAGGTACTTATGTTGCGGAGAGGCGGGCTGGAAAGGAAGAGGCTGCTGGGCTGGTAGCCGCTATCTAAATCTTACCCAGTATTGCTGTGTATGATAGCTGCGAAGGGCAAGAGAACTTATGATACCCCTGGATGAGAGTCGGAGTTAAGGAATGAGATATGTTACGATACGCATATTTGCTGTTCGGGTTAGGAGCGCGCAACCTGTCGATGATATCACTAGAAAGCTATACAGGGAATCATGAACTGGTCGTCATCATGGCCAAGTTCTATCATTTTTAGCCTAACGTACCTGAACCGGACTGTCCATATCGTCTAGTATCAGGGTATTATACATAATGCCGTCTCAGAATGCATTGCCGAAACGCCGTAACGCATCACTTGTCATGGTGCTCATTTCTTCTCCTTTTCGCCGCTCTTCTCTGTCGTCTCCCCGTTCACGCCGTTGACGCCGCCCTCCTTCTTGTCTTTGTCACCTTCCTTGGCTGCCACCGCAGCCTCCTCCTTCTTGGCTTCCTTCTCCTCTTGTTGCTGACGGTTCTGGATCTTGTTCTCGATCAAGTCATGGAACGCAGTGATGGCGCGGATCAGACTGCTCAGGTAAATGGCCAGCAGCTGGTCGTTGGTCTTGACGCTCATGGCATGCGACAGCTCGCTGGCGTTGCCAGGCTTGCCATCAGCTGTAGGCTTGGGCGTGGACAGATTCGGCAGAAGGTTGAAGATGTCCTGCAGATTGCCCAACACAGCGTGGTTGACGGGTAATTGACCGTCCTGGACTTTCTGGAGGTAGGTTTGGATCTCGCGCAGGCGCAGGTGAAGACCTTGTAGGGACTGCAGTTGGTTCGTGATTCGGGTTGAAAGAGTGCCAATAGCAACATCGCGAATATCGCGAAGCAAGTGCTCTACACCGATCTCCTCTGCTTCTTCGGCCTCGATGGTGGATGGTGTGTGGACAAAGGTCTTGGAGGTAGTTGTGCCATCCTGGGATTGGTTAGCTTTGGGTACGCAGGCGTAGAATGCGCGCTCTACTTACGTCCTTGATCTCTTCCACCGCAAAGTAGGCATCAGTTGGTACACCGGACTCCTTGGGCTGAACGTCGATAATAACGAGTAACGGGTTCGGTGTGTAACGCTTGAAAAGCTCGTTGATCTCGAGATCCGATGCGCGCAGCTTCGGGCCGGAATGGTACCACCCTATTAACTTCTCCCGGGCGTTGACCTTCTTGAACATGTCGTTCATGTTCTCGACGTAGTTGTGGTCGAGGAACCATACTGAAGGATCATCGTTGTCCTCCTCAAACGGCACTGTCCGGGAATTGCATGTTAGCATCGGGTCCCCAAAAGTGCAACCTTGCTGTCCACCCGCAAAAAGGCATGGACGAGATTGTCCGTACCTGCAAAACTGTTGGAGACTCTGACGTTCTTTCCATCATTCTGTCCGAGCAGTACACCAACTACTCGCTTCCTTGTGCCCTTGGCCGCTCTGTTGTAGTGATCGACGACGGAAAGAAGGACGAGGGGGGCGACGGTGACGTTTCTCGAGACAAACGAGAGAGTCTCGGCGGTGGTAGCGGGCATCGTGGCGATCCGTCCGTGTGTATTCTAATACCCCGCTGGTCGAAGGGTTCAGCGACAAGTAGCGGACGTAATGATGGAATGGCAGAGGATGGGAGATGTAGTGGGTGATTTGGGCTGGCGCTGGATGAGAAGGCTGAAGATATGATTCGATTGATGATGGGCCAGCTCAGTGCACACACAGCTTGTACGGAGTGCTGCGTAGTGGTGAGGCTGCCTTGCCTACCTAACCTAAGCTCGAGGTACGTACCCGACGGCACCCCCCACTATCCAACAGAAGCTCAGGGAAGAAGCTTCCGCCTCAATTGATAATGTGGCTGTGGTGGCTGATAGCTCCATCCCCACCTCGGCCATACTACCCCCTCCATCTCAACAAGATCCAAGAAATACTACATGACAAGCTCACATGAAACACCGTCACTGTCGGCCGACAGGACGAAAGGGGATTTTAGGAATGACCGCGGCTCACTGCACGTGCATGCATCTCTATGTATGTGCCTGCGGAAACGGACTGCAGTAGCAATATTTCAAGTCAAGATCGTATGTCGTATTTTTTCTCATCTTGGAAACGCCAATAACATATCTGTTCAGTACATCGAACACCGGAGATCTCGGCTTTAAAGCTTGAACGTCCAGCCGCAGAGATTCCAGAAAACGATTATGTAACGTATAATCCAGAGTAATGCCGAATTCGTACATGGGAATCAGGTAAAAACGGGCTGCCAGTGGACCTCGAGGCTTGATGTGTTTCCGCTGATGGTCTGATATGAACTGTCCAAATCAGATGTGACAACCAAGATAGACAGAAAGGGGGGGAATTCGTGGGCGTGCGTGCTCTCGACGATCATCATCCTCCAGCGGCTCAAGGGAAGTTGATGAAGCTGCCCGCACAGAGATACCTGAGTGCCGTGCGGCCAAGAAGTAACTGACTTGTCACTGTAGGTTGGTATCAGTAAGCCAAGCAGATTCCAAAGATTAGCCGAGCTCCAGGTGACCGAGGCCGCTAACGGGCGCCTTCCCTGCCTCGTGGTTGAGCGGTTGTGCGTCGGGTCCACTGTAAATCAGTTCCGCAGCCATTGGCAGGCCCCAATTGCTGGGTGGATTCTTGTCGCAACCTGTTCCCTGTACTGGGCTTGGAAAGCTATTCGCGAACAAATAAGAGAGCAACCATAGACCCGGGCAACCTCCCTTCCTCCTCTCTCCGTGCCATTCCCAAATCTACAACAGATCTTATTCCCGCCCGCTCAACTCTACCTCTCCATCCCCTCTCTCTACCCTCCCGATCGCCTCGGTCCGGCTTATCCTCCAGCTCCTCAATCCGAAAAAATGGGTGTCATTGACCAGGAACTCCAGCGGTTGCGCGACGTCGTCACAGGCCTCGAGAACCGCGTCCAGAGCCTTGAGGAGCGCCAGACCGGCGAGGTCAAGTCCACCGATGGCGTGCGCATGATCCTGATGGGACCCCCTGGCGCTGGTATGTCTTGAAATAACTGTGCGACTCCGGAGATTATGTACTCGGTCACTAACCTGTGGCGTTTTAATAGGCAAGGGCACCCAGGCACCCAAGATCAAGGAGAAGTTCTCGTGCTGCCATCTGGTGCGTATAGTCTACACGACACGGCCCGGCGTTTGATAATTTACTAACGATGCTCGAAAGGCAACCGGTGACATGCTCCGATCGCAAATCGCCAAGAAGACAAACCTCGGTCGGGAAGCTAAGAAGATCATGGATGCGGGTGGTCTCGTCAGCGATGACATCGTCATCGGCATGATCAAGGAGGAGCTCGAGACCAACAAGGAGTGCAAGGGAGGGTATGTATAGCCCGTTCATCCGCGTGCCACCTTCACGGATAACGATCCTAACATACGACAGCTTCATTCTTGATGGTTTTCCTCGTACCATCCCTCAGGCCGAGGCTCTGGACAAGATGTTGGCCGATAAGAAGTCGCCCCTGCAACACGCCGTCGAGCTCCAGATCGATGATGCTCTGCTCGTGGCGCGTATTACTGGTCGCCTGGTCCACCCCGCCTCCGGCCGCAGCTACCACAGCACCTTCAACCCTCCCAAGAGCTACATGAAGGACGACATCACCGGCGAGCCCCTGGTTCAGCGCTCGGACGATAACGCCGAAGCACTCAAGAAGCGCCTAGTGACCTACCACGCCCAGACCGCCCCTGTTGTTGGCTACTACAAGAACACCGGCATCTGGAAGGCCATCGATGCCAGCCAAGAACCCGGCCAGGTCTGGAAGAGCCTGCTGAACATCTTCGACGCCGACAAGAAGAAGAGCGGCGGCATCCTCAGCAAGCTGGCTGGTCGATAAACGTATGCAATGCCAATCAGTATAGGTACTTTCAACCGGGTCCCGACGAAACAATCAACTAGAGTCAACTTTTCCGATCTCTTCAAATGAGTATCGTTTGCCCCCTGTTTGTTCGGCCTTTGTGTATGAGTTATGCGGGAATTGGTGCTAGGGGGAGGTAATCCAACGACCTGTATCATACGACTCCATGGACTTGACTGTTTTGTATGTACGATGTCACTTAATGTGGTCATCCGATGAAAGACGGCTTTGGAATCCTATCTGATGGGATAACTAACCCATGTTGATTTCTCCTTTGCATGCCTACAGTGATTGGCACCATTAGATTGCACATACTGCTTGCTGTTTGGCCTGTTTGCCCTTGCCCGAGAATGTGGTTTTCTGGCTTGCTAACCCTGCTCTGTTGGGTCGCCGGGGTGTTTTCCCTACACCCCCGTGATGCGTCTTTATGTTGGTCATTCTCTTCTAGACAAATAATCCGCTTGCAGTCATGGCTAGGGTGCGTACTGGCTCGCAGTGACTAACAAGAGCCAACCAACTGTCATTTCCGCCGACATGAAAACGTGGAGCAAAGCGAAAGCAATATACGATTCGACTACTACTAAAGGGCATGTCACTGCGCGTGTAATGGTGGATTCATGGACGATATTTCCCTTGAAAGCTTACATCGCAACATCCATGAACCTCAAACTTAGATAAAATGTCGAGTCAAAAGTTCAACTACGAAATCAACTTCGACAACAGCCATGACTGGATCCTGTTGAGTTGAAAAAAATGAAGGACCTTATCACGAAACTGGAACCCAAATTTGAGACGACAGCCGAAAGCTTGCGACTTCATTACCTCGCCCCGCAAGAGCACGACGAGCTTACGACGGGAGACCTCACACCAAAGAATCACTACAAGCTTCCGACTAGGGACTACGCTGAGATCAAAGAGTGCGTACAAGGTCTAAACCCGGTTGCAGATGTAAATCAGCTGCTTGAAGCGCTATATGAAATTTTCGACCAGTCTATCCCGGAGAAACCAACTTGCCCCCTCAGCATCATCTACATTACAAATGGGTCTTCGCATTATGAATCCAGGAAAGAGTTAAGAGAGGAAATCCTCAAGACGATGGTTAGAGTTGCTGGATCTGAGCTATTCGATGAATCGTCATGTTATCGTAAAATCGGTGTCACGTTTGTCCAATTCGGTCGCGACCCTTTAGCGAAAGATGAGTTCTGATTTCTGGACAACCTCCTCGATCAAGAGTTGGCGAAGCACCTTCGCCGGGACTCTAATAGCCACAAGTTCTCTGAGAAGTACGCTGGCATGAGCCCGTCCGATAAGATTTCATACTACCAGCGTCACTTTGATATCGTGGACCATTTTCAGGTGAACTCGGTTAAGGAGTTGACGGATCCTATGCTGGAGAAGATCATGCGGGGCGCAGTTGATTCCAAGCTGGACTGAGAGGAGTCTGGAGTCTGGTGCGTGGGGTTAACCATGATGGAGATACTTTGCGGGACTTGAAAGAATGGGCATCGAGGAATGTCGACAGGCAGGATTGGGCGTGTCAGCTGCTTTTACTTTTTCTCGGTTGCGATATCACACTCGTTTCTTTGTTCTTTTGCGTTGTTCGTTTTACAGTAACACCGAATGCTCTCATTTGCAATATCACAAGACTAGATGCTACTGCTCTGATCTCAAGATCACATTTATACTATTGGAGGATAGATAGATGGATAGGAAGCACGTCCCATAACCCCTCGGGAGGTCGGAGCGGCTACGCCGCACCCTAGACGTTAAATAGAACAACAACAAGAAGACTGGATGCATCCACACACAGAGTTCACATCGCTATCCATCAGTTCTTTAGGAATGCCCCCTATTTGCGTCTTGTTACAGGAAAAGCATCCTAGCAGGGGTCACGTGCTCATTGACCCATTCCTTTTGTCTATATATAGCACGAGAGCACTTCCCTTTTTTGTACGTATTCTTACTTTCCTTCAGATAGCACTTTATATATCATCCGTTGCTCTCGATCGTGCAACACGTCTCGGTATCTCTTGCTGGGATATACCCGAGAAGGAATTGAGCACGGTCACACATTTCACGTTTGAGATATTTTCATAGTTACATATACTGCTTGCTGTTTGGCCTGTTTATCCTTGCCTAAAAATGTAGTTTTCTGGCTTGCTAACACTGCTCTGTTCGGTCGCCGGGGTGTTTTCCCTGTTTTCCCTGTTCTCTCATGATGCAATATCAAGTTGGTTTGTCCTTTCCCAATCAATGGTTTCTATCTTCCGTTCGAGGTCTGCCCATGCGTGCCGTACAAATGTTTGCTGGCTCTGTAGAGTTTCCAGTATTAGACATTTCCTCCAACACGAAGGAGGTAAAGCAAGCGTCCGTGGTGTCCTTCTATAAAGACTCCTCTCTCGACCTGCCGTAATGGATCTTTCGGTTCTCTTCAACTGTACTTCACTTACAGTCATACATCTTAACACTTGCTTCTAGAACTGGTAACACCATGGCGGCACCTAAATTCTTCTATCATCTTCTCGACCGCGAAAGGGTCCAGACTGAGTGGCCATATCTCAACGCCTTCCTTGTTAAGCAAATTAAGGACAAGACTAGTACGGGAGAAGAGTACGATTGTGCTTTGGTGGACTCTCCTCAAATCAGAGGACTTCTTCGATTTCTCGAGCAACGCATCACCGATCCCTCCCTTTCCAAGAGCAATGGGAAGCACAACATCTTTGTTTGGATCACGGACGGCACTCAGCTCAAGCATTATCTTTGGCTTCTCAAAGGTCCCATTACTGAGGCGATGGTCTAGTCTGTCGCTGCTTCCGAAGAGTGGAACATTGGTGAGCCCAAATATCGTCCATGTGGCATCTGCTTCGTCCAGATTGGCAACGACCCATATGTGCGAGGGCTGTTTTCTGAACTAGACGATATACTTCAGTCAGGTTTCCAGGACCGGATGAGGTATTGTAAAGATGAATATACCACAAAAGAAGCACGAGATAATTACCCGGAATACGACAAGAAGTTCCAGGATCCTTCTTATTACAAAAATGCGGGCATAGTGGATTACGTGCAGGTGACATCGAACGCTGATGTGGAGAGACAACTCGAGAAAATCATGAAGGGTTCGATTACCCCCGAGCTGGATTATAATGGTTAAGCCCACTATACGAGGCGTACATAATGTAGCGATAGTCTTGGTGGCCAGGCAGATCGAACGTAGAGGCATCAATAAGGTTGACTTTGTTAGGCACGGTCACTCGTTTCACGTTTGAGATATTGCTTTCACACTTCCTCCTGGGCTATCCGTATCACTGTCTAGAGCCCAATCGTTTGATACTGATACTGAACCAATCTACTGCAACATGCCAGGCGCATTACGATGCATCACTTACAATACATGGCGGGTCCTACGGCGCATGAGTGTCCCCCTACCTCCTCTGGTTGGCTTTACGAGAAATATAAGAGACTCGGGCTTGGTGAAGAAAGAAGCAATTTCGGAGATTGCTCGGATGCCCTCAAAGAATATTACCTTGAACATGACGGAATATCTCGCAGCATCATATGGATCACTAATATGGCTGCGCAGGTGGCGCACGAGGAAGACGTGACAAACAGAATCATCAAGATGATGATTGATGAGGCCGAAAGAGGCGGCGAGCTTCTGAAATCTCAAGGAACCACCGAGAAATATCGTCCATGCAGTGTCACATTTTTTCACTTCGGTAGCAGCAACGCTGCGGAGGCCATGCTTACCGGACTGGACAAGGATCTCCAAGTTCAAGAAGAAAATTCCGTCCGAAGATGATCCTGTTTACAAGCGGGCAAAGAAGCACTACGAACAAGATGAGAAGGATAAGACTTACTACGAGAAAAGGCTGCATGTTGTCAACCATGTGAAGGTGGTTAACCGACATGATGTAGAGAGCAACCTCGTCAAGATCCTGGTTGGTGGGATTGATCCTGACGACCTCCTGTGTATCGAGAGGGCGTAATGTTCTGAACATAACGATGAGGTTTACAGGCATGACTTAGATCAGATCAACAGCTCCATTCCGGAAAAGCTCTTAAATGACCCGTGCCCATTGTGTTTCGCTTCTGATAAAATGTGTGCGCTTATGTGAGTCTGGTTGACTGTGGTTCCCGGGTTGGGGCTAGTTCAAGTTGCCCATGAGACACTGTCGAAGAAACTCGGGTGCGACCAGAGGCGAAGTTCATGTCTAACCTGGAGTGGTTTGATCTGCGAACACGCTGCTATCACAAAGGCTTGTCTTTATTGATGCTTGGCTCCAGGTGACCAGGGGGTGGCCACCGGCGTTCCAGCCACAAATCTCGTTGGTGCGCTAACGTTGGATCTGTGCAGTCAGGGGTTCATTGGCGTCCAATATACAATGATAGTCCAAGCCCCGAAAAAAGACCATTCCCTCCAACAAGTTTGCCCACGAGAAATGCAACCTCAGCCACGTTGTTAAGTGCTGCTGGGTATCGGTAGATTCCAGGTTCCGATTGGTTTACCCATGATGCGCTCGTGGAAGATGGTGTGGTGTGGACAACGATCGCATTGGGAGTGGTCAATCTGGAACTAACAAAGATTCTGCGTGCCACTGTAGAGATCGGCGAAATGAAGCAACATCTTGCTTCACTCTCCTTTCGCCTTGCTGTGCTGGTATTCCGAGGGATGGTACGCTAACTTGCACACCTTGAGAACCCCTGCATGTGCGAGACGACTGACGACTCTACTCTCCCAGCCTTGAGAAAACGTGTTTGAGTGATCATCGAAGCGATCTTCATATAACGTCGAGTCTATGACTCTGTGTACTGAGGAACCTCTGGGTTGATTACTGAACATTCAAGGGTTTTACGCGCGTAAGTAGAAATGGCTTGCTTCCCATGATATGATGCTGGAAGCAAACAGACGACACAATGATACCCAACTTTGCTCTCCTTTGTCCCAGGCCGAAGCAAGGGATACGGCACATTGGCGGCCGGCACTGGAAAAGACATACATGGATGCTGATAGCCCTGCTGCGCTACGAATTACAAAGCTCACCATTGATGTAGGGTGGAAGACACCGAGATTCAGCCAGACCTCCATTTCTGGATTCTCGATTGGCGAGATCTCCTTCCATAACAAATCATGATAAATACTTTAGTGTATCCTCTTCTTTCCTCCCCTTCTCTCCTCCACGCCCTACTCAATGACCCCCTACCGGTCTTTGTGGCAGCTGCCATTGCCAACGAGCCTTCGTATGATATCGACGTAGAGTCGTCAACCCCATTCTCCTTTACCCACCGCTTTGCAAGAGCGCTTGCACCTGAGGCCAACGAAAATGCCGCCTCAGGATATTGTTGGTGACACGACAGCTGCTGTGGCTACTGTCATTGTGGCACTTCGAATCTTCACCCGTCTTCAAGTAAGACGACAAAGCCTTGACGGCAGCGACTGTAAGAGAGTATCGAAACGCTCCCATTACCAACTCGAGGCCTTAATGCAATCGACTAGACCTATACTGCGCTTTTTGTATCTCTATGTGGATCTTTGTTGGCTTCTCATTTGCCTGTAAGTCGTCTACTACCAATTGCCAAGTCAACAAATACTCGTCGTTCAACGTCGCGATGCTGTATCTGATAATAAATCATCGAGTGTCTAGTTTACCGTGACTTTATTGCTTGGTCAACCGCAGACACAGATGACCAAGCAGCGTTCTTGAGTGTAAGAGAGGGAACGGTATGTGAGACCACCATCTCTGTCACTTTCATTTATGTGGCCTGAGCCTTTCAGCCAGAGCTAACCAGGCAGTCAGTTCGAATATATAGCAAGCACAGCACGAGGCCTGGCCCTAGCATCGATCAAGGTCTCCATCCTCCTGTTTTATCTCCGCCTATCCCGAGCCAAATGGGTGCGATGGGCTGTAATTCTCGTTAGCACTTTCGTGGTGTTATACATTTTCCTCAATATCATCTACGAAGCGCTGGCGTTCGTACCGGAGCTGGCCGAGACCATCGCGAATGGTAACCGTGGGCCCGAAGGCCGGTTTTGGTATGCTGCGAACATTGCCACCAACCTCTGCTGCCTCCTCATACCTGCTGCAATTGTGTTACCTTTAGAGCTTCGAGCGGAAAAGAAAGTGTCCATCATTGCTTTGTTCGGACTCTGTGGCATGTAAGCAACTTCCCTCAGCGCTGTCTGCCCAATGATGAAATCTCAATCGATGATTGTCTAACATCGAACCTATAGACCCAACGTCGCTGGGATATGGAGCTGCGTATTCTTTCTACGCATGGTTCCGAGACTTGCTTCTGAGCCTGATCAGGATATTCACTTCCAGCTCAGGGATTATATCCTCCGAACCAACCTCAGGCTGATCCTTGTCGAATGCAATGGCGCAATCATTTGCGCGGGGATCCCCACGATCTGGATCTTCTTCACCCACTTCCTCCCCAGCATGATTCAGTACTACCTCCACCCCTCCCGCCACGTGTGGTCGGAGACCAGGGCGACGACTACTTCGACGAGAAGATTGCGGAGCCCCCGAAAGCCGCCACGGCGGGCATCGTCGTATGCACCGACTTCGCCGTCGAGCGGAGCGAGAGTACTGGGTCTAATTACGGAACGAGGTTCTCCTATGGATCGACGCTTGAGGAGGGCAAATATCAGAAGGTTTGAGAGAAGGCGCACGTTGCAATAGGTACGGGCCAAGTTCACACTGCAGTTTCGAAAGATCCCTTGCGAATGATCGAGGACATAGATGTGTTTGGGATACACGGGACTGGTGTTTGTCGCAGGAGCTGGGGTGGTACTTACTCCAATGTTGCATTGGGGGCCAGGGCAAGTCGGGCCAGGGGGGCGTTGGTAGATAATTACAGGCTGGTCATGGACATCAGAACCAATATAGGTAGAGTCGAGGAAATAACACCGGGATTTCCCCATTTCAATCTGGTTCAGGCACAAGAATATCATTTCCGAGGTTGACATATTAGGTAGGCAAGATTTGGATATCAAGTGAATGGAAGGAGGGCATGACTCACCACGTTTCATATGTCTGGTTTGATTGTAGGATTACTGATCGAGAGCTCCGAGTCCAACCGACTTTGGCGTTCCTGGGATCCGACGTCACCGACGGGCGTTGTTTATTGCATCTGAACATCATAGATCACTCTTGCTGTCGTTGGCTGTTGGTTGTTGGCTGCTATGTTCAATTCGCCTGTAAATACAATGGGTAACTTGCTGCAATTTCCTGAAATAGAATGCGCGAGCCTCATGCAGATGGTTCGTTCTTGCCATTGTTATTTTTCCATATGTTCTGCGTTATAATGTCTGCTGCTGATCAGCCAACCAAAATCTCACATATTCCTTTTCTTTTCCACACACTTGTGTTCATCGTGATTAGCGTCCCCAACTCACCGCCAACCACACACAACCCAGGAATCTGAATTCTTTCCTCATTCACTCGTCAATCCAAGAATCATGTCGCGTTTCATTCTCAGCTTCCTGGCATTGTCCCTCATGGCATGTTTCTTTGCCACGGCCGACCCTACGCCCTTCAACGACACCTGCCAGCAATGGTCTTTCAACGGCCTTCAGCTCACCGCGCTTTGCGATATGAAAATTGGCTCCGTTGCAAACTCCATTAATTTGGATGAGTGAGAAATCCCTTCTTTTGTATTACGCATCAACCTGCAGTCTGGCCGATTGCTGAACTCGGGATCAAACACAGCTGCTACGGCAACTACCAAGGCACCCTTAAGCCTGCCTCTATGGGCATGTTCACACAGACATGCAACAACCTCAAGGTCGACAACTACCTGGACACTAGCCAGCCCAAGCCCCAGCCTATTCTCAGTGCGGACTGTAGCCAGGGTGCCGGCCAGCCGACGACACATAACGAGGTTAGCCTCGGTAAGTTCTTTCTTACAATAGCTTGTTCACTCGATTTCCTCCTTGCCGTCATATGGATCTTGATTCTCCACAAGCGTTATAGAATCTGAACTGATACTGTATGGGTCAACTATAGCCGACGTCGTTCAGAATGACAATGGCGTCCTCCAGTGCATGGGCAACCAAGGATGCTACACCTGCTGGGCTGATTGCATTCAGTGCAAGGACACAGGTGGTCTGATCCCACCGCCCTACCAAGAGGGATGTGATTGCGGTTCTACGTCGTCCTCTGGATGATCAAGAGGAAGGGACTGGATGCTAGTAACAGTTGCGTTGGCCTTGCGGCGGTAAGAGAAGGGACATTTGAGGTCATGCACACATTAATTTGTTCAGTGGGTTGATTATTAGCTGGAATCTTCTACACCTGGGGAAACCATTGGTCAATACCCTGATGTTCAACTCAGGTCACTCCGGGGGCTCCCTTCAGAACCTGCTTCACTCAATTGATACATTTCTGGCCTGATGCCACTTACGATGAGAAATAATGAGAACATTCCGTCTGCACGATTTTCGGAAATTAAATTAGACGTGTGCGACAAAAGAAGTATCCCAATCGTTCCGAACCCATGTTGTTTCGTCATCACGGCTTCAGCATCGGCAGGCAAACTCCTACCCAATAGTTACTGTAGCTTATTCGGAACGGCTAAATGGTTTACAGGTGCCGCTGGCACAATCGCCGAGCAATCATAGTAGAGGCAGTCAAGTTCGAACCAGGAAACTTTGGGATGGTCGCTTTCCCCTCGCGGTGGAATCCTGGTTGCTGTCCAGCCTCGGTTATTTATTTATTGCAGATGACATTCCAACTCCCAACACCAAACCTTGGAGACTTTAGCACACCGCATACAGATGTATTCATTGTAGTGTTTCATTGGTCTAGAAAAACATTCAGTTATTATCGTTTCGAGTGACGTGAGTTGTTGGTTGAGCAATTCGGGGGCCATGATATGATTCGGAGTATCTTTACCTATATTGGAGTCTATATGGTGCTCAATAATGTGTGTTATTCTTGCCAGTATCGTCAATGCAACGACCTCGTCCTTGGCTGATAATACGGACCAATCAGGTAAATAGGGGGTCAATTCGGTGAGTCAGCTCAGCTGCAAGATATCATCATGGCATCAAAGGGAACAAGCACGATCTGGGCCCGGCAGCACAGGTTCTTCGCCGAGAGAGCCCATGCTTTCTTTGCATATAAGCTTTTCCCATAATCACATCTTCTTATCCTCCAACTTCTACCAGCCGCAAGTTCGCTCAGAGAAACATCATTTAGACGCAGAAGAATGAAGATAACCTGATTCCATTAAGTACATTACTTCCTATGCCGAAATACAATGTCATGGAGGTTGTGATACCCGATCTTTTCACTTCCATATTATCAGTAGACTCCATCCAGAACCCCAATTACGAAGAAGTCAAGAAGGAAGCCGATAGCTGGATTGCAACCATGCTGTCAATACTTGCGATGTATGTTTCAAAGTCCAGGCTTACAATAACGAAACGCAACCACAGAACACTAGGATACGACAGAGAGGCGGCTGGCCAAAACTCTCGAGCCGACTTCACGTATTTGGTTTCGTGGTGGGCTCCCCATTGCGATGCTGAAGCCCTCCGTACTATAGTGGACTGGCAACACTGGGTGAGCAATCCCCTCCCTTATGCGAGTCAACCCAAAGGGGGTGTTTACTGAGAAAGATCATGAGATGGGGTGCTCAGGCTTTTCCCTGGGATGATCGTAAGTCCAATGCCTCCTCCATGCCATGGGTATCCGGTATTGCAGCTGACCACCACGGAAGAATTCGACGATGGGCACCTCAAGGACGATGTATTCCAGGCAGCCAAAAACATCGTCCAAACAGTATCGATTCTTGACGACAGCCACCCTCTCATTTCACAGGATACGAATCCTATGGCACACGTATTTAAGGTGAGCTGGCAGAGTTTCAGAAAGGCAAATGGCCCCTACCATTAATGAAGAAAAATAATTATATTAATAAAGCATCTAGAGGGCCTCACCGCAACTGCAACACCGATACAAGCAATATGGGTGGCTTACCTTCTAACCTAACATGAAAACATTCATTGTCCTTTCTTGATGCTAACACAAACCTCTTCTAAGACATCAAACACTATATGCTTGGAGTCCTGGGACAGGTACACGCGCGACAGTTTAGTGCGGCGGCACTATCCATCGACGACTACCTGGAGTTTTGGTAAGGGCGCAGAATACCCATGGCGTATTCGGTAATCCCTTTTTGACTCTTAGCAGCCGCAGGACCATCGGCGTGATGCCCTGTACTGCCCTCGTTGAGTATGCCCTCGGAATAGACTTGCCCGACCACGTCATCAACCATCAGTCTCTAGAGGAGTGCCGGGAGGTCGCTGTGGACCTGGTACTTCTGTAAGTGCAACAGACTACATGTAGGTAAGTGTACTTGAATCTGGAAGCTGACACCATTTCACAAGGGACAATGACATACTGTCATACAAGAAGGACATGGTTCTTATTGACTGGCCACATCATTACTGCCGTGTCACCTCACCTGTCATTTGTTATTCACAAGTTCTAACATCCTCTCGGGTCTCCTCAGAAGCAAGGTGAGTAGCTCTCCATCATTGGCATCCTCCGGGCACAGGGCTGGTCCGTGCAGGGCGCATGTTGGATATATGCTATCAGCGCTGGTACAGCGCAGTGGCGACGATGCCCAGCTGGGGCTCCGTCCTCGACCGGCAGGTGCTGGAATACCTCGATGGGCTCAGGAATATCGCTCTTGGCAGTTTGCAGTGGAGGTGGGAATTTCCATTTCCCCTTATTTCACGCGTATCGGTTTCTCACATGGTATGTGCAGCTTTTGGACGAGACGCTATTTCGACAAGGAAGAAGGCCGCCGGCTGCGTGAAACACGTGTCTTGGGTGTACCGACCGAACTTGGAACATTGAGGCCTTCGGAGCGCTAGGGAACCTCGCTGAAAGCGCCACTGCCGAAACAAAAATCTAAAGTCACGTGATGCTTTCCGACCCCAATTACGGGAGGTAGAAGCGGCTTGGTTTTGTAAAATATTCACAGGCAAAGTCTGGTAACCTTAACCAATATCATCCATCATATTTGGATGGGACATGTCTGAGGCGACCATGGTCACCTTCGCTCTCTATCGCTGCAGCGTGATGGGGCAGACCGAGTACTTAAGGGTATTGTTTGAATCAGACAGTCAGATGCAAACAAACAAAGGGTCTCTTTCCGGACCCCTTCTAATGGCGGAAAATAAGCTTAAGCCAAGAGAGGTTTAGGCACCTTCCTCTAGCGGAAGCTGTGAATGCGGAGTGCTGCAGCCCCCAAATGGCGGGAAAGGAGCTCAATTGATGCTATGGTTGGAGCAGATTGCATGTGCCTGTTGGATTAAGTAAGTACCGCCAGCTGCCCGCCTGGGAAGGTACCTTAATGCCTAAAGCGGGGGTGGGTGAGGCCGTTCTGGAAGCTGGCTGGTGGGGGTGGTGGAGGATCAGCAGGGCTGGTCAAACATGCCCAGACCCCCCAAGACGGCTTTCATGCTACTCGAGTCGCAACATCTCTAGCCATCACTCAGCATTAAAACCAACTCTCCGTTCCTCATCAATTCATCATCGCAAGTACCATTCAGTTCAAATCGCAAAGACATTGCCAGCCGTTGCGACAGACAGTAATCCTTTATTGAAGTAATCGGTGATCATCTCCCACGACCCACCCGCCTACATACATACGCACTTACGTACGATACGATCGGTTCCATCCGCCCAACTCCATCTCCTTCAAATCAATCAATCAACCAACGCCAACAACGATATTCCAGTCATCATGCGTTTCTTCGCCTCCGTCGTCGCAGCTCTCGCTGTTGCCCAGGGTGCCGTCGCCGTTGACGTCCAGAAGGGCATCATCGTCACGTTCCCCGACAACACCGCAGACGACGTCATATCTCGCGCCAAGGACGAGATTACCAACGCCGGTGGCGTGATTACTCACAGCTACACACTATTCAAGTGAGTAATCGCTATCCCCCTCTCTATCTATATCTCTTTCCTTCACGCCATTCGCAACTCCTCCGGGTTGTTTTCGGAACCCCGACGAATTAAGCTTTCGCAAAGATACCTATGTGCTAATAAAAACACTTCAGGGGCTTCGCCGCCAAGGCGCCGCAGAAGATCGTCGAGAGTGTGACCGCATGGAGCACCGAGTTCAACGCTGTCATTGAGGAGGACCAGGAGGTCAAGATCTCCAAAAACCTCTCGTAGGCGCCGAGCACATTTTACGACTTCCACGATGGAACCAACCCCCAGTACTTGGGGCACGTTGAAGGCGCCGGTCGACTTTTGAATATATATACCCCTTTACGCGAATACATAACAACAAAAAGAAGAAGCAGTATCCATGGTGGTGAAACACAGAAACCGGTTCATCGATTGAACGTACCAAACCGACGAACTGCATACAACAAAACAAGGTGGACCGGACCCGCCACTTATTTCCACGGGCGTTTTTGGCTCGGGCTCGGGCTTTGGAATTAAATACGTATCATAGAGTCGGAAGCAATACCAGTTTGTCATGGCTTCTGGGTATATCATGTATATATATTATTGCTCATGGGTACGGACTTCGCCTAATCAGCTGCCTTGGAGACGAACTTCGCCTAGTCAGCTTCCTTGGAGACGCCGGGGGTAATGCCTCGGACATGGTCTCGAGGTAGTCCAATCGCTTTTGCGAATGCCGCCTATCCTACTAGAGAGGATCCCTTCGTATCTACCTAATAGAACCGGTACTCATGGCATTGTTCGCTCGTCTATTATCCGCGTAGCTCTTGGGGAGCCCTTAGTACTTGAATGTTAAGATACTCTAAAGAAATCATGTCGTGTACGCAGTTGCGGTTCAAACCCGTATCCGGGGCATACAGCCGGCTCATGGGGACCGAAAGGACGCTCCAAGGCGACAATATCGAAATCGGCGATCATTGAGCTGCCTGCTTCTTGCTGCCACTATGGTCGCCAAAGCCGATCGCCTTACCTAATGAATACTGTTCCCATCAGCCACCCCTGGTCTCTGTCGCCGATGCTAAGAAGGGGAGGAGGGGGGAGGGGGCTCCTTGGAGATACCCGTTTAAACCAAGGAGGCCGGTTCCGCTTTCTTCTTCTACCAAGCCTTGAATATCTGAAAGTCTTGGTGCATTTGAACGTTTTCCCTAACTTTAATGTGCTGCAGGGGTATTAGTCAAACATTAGGATAGCATCGTCGTTGGACTACGTGTTCTCTATACAAACCATAGAGAGCCTATTACTTATTGGAGGCCTTCAAGCACGGTTTGGTGATAATAACTGTATGTTAGCTATGGGCAAGACCTAATTCGCATGATATTAGACCTCCAAAGGTTTTCCGAGTGACAGACTCGAAATACATAGTACTCAACTGTAGCGGTAGGAGTATGGGGGAAAATTGTTTTATAACAGATATTCAGCAGCATATTCAATATCACTATCGCTGGGAGGTATTTTGTTCTCATCCTTTCCAATGTCTCCTTCACCAGGTACTTACCCAGTTGAAGCCGTCCGCTCACGCTGGTGCTGGATGGTCGGGAAGGCCCCCAGTCTGGGGAGTGTCTGCCGTGGTTGCGGAGTCACTCTGAGATTTCGGTCTCAAGGGCAGAGCCAAGATCACACCTGGGCTAATATTAGGCTACGTCGAGGGCATGGTTTCCATAGTGATTGTAAAGAGGGTGGTAAATTTCATATTCGGCGCTGGAGGACGTGGGACGGCTGATGCCATTGGTTTAATGGTTAAGTATAAATGAGTTAAATAGACAGAAGGCCTTCGACAATGGCTGCTCTTAATGATTCTGCCTTCTGATCCCCGCTAACTCTCATAGCCCTTCTCATCTGCATTATTTAGGTAGTTATATCTTTACTAGCATCCTTTCTTCTAAGCCCGAAGCCTCGAGTATAGAGGGACTAACTTTTCATGCTTATCTGGGCCGCTCTAGGCGTTAAAGGGCATTATCAAGCCTTGCATTAACCCTAGTAATACCTAGCTAACTACAATGCGTTGCCCCTTGGGTATCCATTGAACTTTTATCCGAGAATTTCTTCAACGATTATGTATTTAACGCAGATTGGAATCTCTCCAGCGATTTATGGGCTGGATCTCGTTGTCAGTGTTCTCCCGAAAGAGACCAAGCTCTTCCATGTTATGTGGGATGTGGTTGCTACTACCCTTCATAATGGACTCAGGGATGATGTGTTGGGCTAAAATCGTTGTTACTCTGGGAACCCCTAATACTATTGATCAAGTGGCTGTATACCATCAAATGCAGTTAAATAGTCCCAAGCAACCACTATTATGAAGAAAGATATATCCAGTAGTGATCTTGGCCCAAGAACCTCCCGTAATGCTTCCCTATAGCAAGTCTTTGGGTAGCCTCCCAGGCCCTTCCATGTCTCCTATCGGCCCTGCGTTGTATCCCGGGCCGATATAACTTCGGCATTTTCCTGGGTTAACGGTTAATCAAGTGGTAAACAAACTGCGAGGTAGCTATGTACATGCAACAGATCGGGTGGGAAAAGACTCCAGGCCACCCTCTCCCAGCGCACCTTTTTCTTTCCTTCATAGAAGAAAATTCACCCCGCTGCATCTAAATTTCAAGCTTGACTTTTGTGGTTAACTTAGGGACTGATACACGTTACATTAGTACTGGCTGATCCCTTCTGCGCAGGTATCAACGCGTTGTCTACTGCACCTTTGCTTATAGTCAAGGCGCTGCTGGCGCGTCTCTCAACCTGGCAGACAGCTCGCATTTGCGCTATCTGTATCGGTGTTGCTTGGTCTGATACTAAATCACCCAATCCTGAGACTCTGTCTCTACTTCTTCCATCTGCTGGTTGCTCTGCCGCTGTCCTTCGCCATTTGGTACGTCCCTTGTCTATTCCTTACTAATAAACAGACACAGCTGCCCCTTAACCTGTTTATTCAAAGTTCTTGTTTAGTTGCCCATTACTTAACTTTGTTTACGGGTAGTGTACTCTTCCTCATCTTCCTCTTCTTGGTATTCTGGCTGGTTCACATCAACTTAGACCTTGCTGCTGGTAAGTTCATCATCCTCCTTCTCTATCCATCGTGTTCACAGTATGGAGTCGCTGTGCCTCAACCGGTATAGGTTAACAAATTGTGTACTCCGGATTCGCGGATTCGGTTCTGGAAAACACGCTGACAAAACCTCCTCAGATCGAAGCTTGCCCGTTGTATGTGCTTGTCAAACAAGTCTATACACAGGTGACGTACAGGTATGTTCACCTATGAAACTTACTCAATCTCTTCGCATAGTCTCACACGCTTCACGCTTCTGAGGTTTAGCTGCAGATTGCTAACTTATCAGACTCTTACAACACTACTTTTCCTAGAATTTGTGGTGTACACATCGCCCCTTTTCTTGGTGTAGCTAGCGGCGACCAATGCTACTCGCCATGCCCGTCGCCTTCACAGATCTCCCTAGGGAGCTTCGAGACACTGTGTACAAAGAGCTGTTTCTGATTGAAGACCCTGTTCGACTGCTCCTTCATGATGGGTTATGCCGGTGGAGGTCGGTTTCTTTGTATAGCGACGACGAAGATGAAGATCACCACTACCCCGTCGATTATCTCTGGAGCTTGAATAGTAGCGACGACGGCGATCCTCCATCCCTATCCCTGAGTTTCATCGAGGATGCTCATCTTCCTGAGGAGGAGAAGGAGAAGGAGGTTGAAGAGAAATGCGATGTTCTCCCCACTTCAAAGCAATCAACAGTATTGTTCTGCATAACGAAAATAATGCGAGAACCGAATGCATCCACTGGAATTGCAGAGGAAAACTGCGGACGAAAGAATTCTTTGCTTTGAGTAAACCGACAGATGGGACAGGAGGCAAGCGAGTATCTTTACTCAAATACTCGCTTCGTGGTGAGCCCCGTGTATCGCTCCTGCTATAAATTCACGAGCATTTTCCCCTTCTGCCGTAGTGAGGCTCTCGATAACGCAGACGGCGTCTGCGTTCTCAATGTCTTCTTCGAAATGATTGGCCCCACCAACGCTGCAAACATTCGTCACTTCTGGTTCTTGCCGCCTGGTATATTGGAGTGGGAGCTTCTGGGCATGTGTATCGCGCTGCACGATCGCTGCCCTGACCTCCAAAGCCTCAAGCTTGCCGACGCCCACTTCCATGACGACGAACTGGAAGCGCGCAGAGACGAACTTGTTAATGCGCTGACGTCCATCGATGACTACCTCGATCTCTGGGAGAACGAGAACCCAGAGCAGCTGGCAGAATTCTGTTCCGAACTGGCCAAGATGTTTGGCTTCGATCGCCCCCTCTGTTTGGAATGAAGAAGTGAAAGAAAGCTTGGCAGATTGCTAGCTGGGCTGACCTGACCTGACATTAATCGAGAGAGAAAAAAAAAGAAAAGAATAAAGAGAGATTTGGCAAATGGTTAAGGGCGGCCAGAATAGGCAGGCTATGACATGAAATGCGGCGTTGGTCTTGTACAGAGACAACAGTGCATCAAGCAGCGGACTAGATGCGTCCCTGATGTGGCGGAGAGCTGTGATGCTGCATTCAGAACCACCACACATGTTGTGTCACATGAGCGATGGCTATCGCTATAAGTCTTCTCTTTCTACAAGTTGGATGACTTCATAGCGAGACAAAGTGACGAAATGGCGAAAAGAGTACATGAGAACACGGCTTGTTGGTAGTCAACTAAGGTAGCAAGCTGATGAATGTATGAATTTGTATGACAGCTGGCCATCATCTCTTGACCAATAGTCCTTGGGTAAGCCGGGTTCTTTCTGGTGGCCTTCAGGCTGCCATGGCTCTTGTGTGACAATTCAGTTTGAAATATCGCGTATACGCGTATCCCCCGAGATCCCCATGTAGTTTTAGATAGATAGTCCTGGGAGCATGACGTCGTATGCAGGCTTCCAGCTACGGGAATATGCAGGCTGCGTCACTCAGATTGGTCTCAGTCCCGCGTGATCTCACCGCCTCTCGGCCGCTTAGTCAAGAACGTGGGAACGGAGGTGCCTGGCCATTCCTGTAGTTTCTAAGAGTGCGCTTCGAAACTCGTTGCTTGTCTCGCACATCGGTCTGCAGTGTAGTTTCCAGCAGATGCGCCGTCGCAGTGTTACATTCCGGACTTCTTCACTGGCAGAAGGGGATTCCGCATGCCGGGCGTAAAAAAAGCAGCAAATTCCCATATGTTGGAGCAGGGGAAGAACAGATAGACAGTCATTGAGATTGGCAGACTTTGCTGCGTATCAAGTCAGACAGGAAGACCCAAGGCACTATTTCGACATCGCTTGCTACCACCATGGATGCTTCCGACGAAACCATCATCACACTCTATAATATCATCCTCGATCCGGCGGCCTGGCCGACAGGACCGAACCCGTGGAAGGCGCGGTAAGTCACACAACAGCCCTCAAACCTATCTCAGTCTGTGAATCTCCAACTAATTTAAGCTCTCTTCTAACATCCCTAAAGCTACGTGCTTAACTTCGCCTAAGTCCCCTATCGCACAATCTGGGTGCCGCTTTCCGAAGTGGGCGCAACTCGCAACTTCCTGGGGCTCCCTGCCGTCCGCAAGCACCAGGATGGAAGCCCCTTTCCCACGCTGCCCATCGTCCGCGTCCCGTATGTCTTGCACAGAGGAGACGAAAAAGGAGACGCGCTGCTGGGCGACTCGTTCGACATCGCGGTGCACTTGAGTAAGTACATGGACCTCAAGCTTTTCCCAGGAGAAGAAGGAGGCCCGGTAGCGATGCACCGCGCGTTCAACTCCTTCGTGGACCAGCTGTTCAGCCAGTACGGCGTGCCGCTCGCGGGATTCTACATGCCGCTGGACCCGCGCACGGCGGAGTCTAACAAGGCGGTCATACTGCAGCGGTTCCCGGAGAAGGAGGACGGCACGGCCAGGAAGTGGGAGGACTTCGAGGTGCCGCCGGGGTCGGCGCTCCGAGCGAAGATGCTGGCGGAGTTCGAGGGGGCGCTGGACGAGAAGCTCGCGCCTTGCTTCCCGGGCAGCGGCGGCGACCGGCTGGATGACGGGGTCTTTGTGGATTGGCGCGAGGGCCCATATATGCCGACTTCATCGTCGGCGGCTGGCTGCAGTTCATGCGGGGCTGTCTGCCCGAGTGGGAGGAGCTGCGGGACAAGTGGTCGGGCGGGAGGTTGGGAAGGCTGCTGGATGGGTTTAAGGAGAAGGTGGATAGGCGGGAGGGCGTGGTTCCGGCCAGGCACTGATGTGACTATGTGTACCAGGCAGGTCGGTTTCCAATAATAGTCCACACTCTCTGTGGTTCAGGGGGCGAGCTGGTGCTGGGGGGGGGGGGGGGCTATCGCGTACACCGGTCGATGTTTGGGCTTGGGAAGAAAGAAGGGGGCTCTCGATGATAACTCGAGCTGGAACTATATCCCAAACTCTCGAGAGCGGAATGTAACTGCAGTTTTACGGCAGACATGACAAAAGCAATGAACAATAGCCAGTTGGGCACGAGGACCTCAAACATTACGGAGTTTGGCCAATAATCAAAGCAAAGCCACCCCAAGAGTCCCAAGAAGAACTGCGAAGATTCCCATGACAATACCGGTGGTGTAAAGCTAGAGCGTTCTTCCAACGATCGCCTGCCACTGAAATGAGTCGACCACGTAGAAAGAGACGGGGAGCCGAGCACCGAGGCTGACCCGGAGATGCGGCGGAGGATCAGCACGCGGCGCCGGAAGAAGGTGTAACACATAGCATCGCAATCGCAAAAGCGATGAAGAATCATCTGCCTGCATAAATATACGGGGAGGACCTTCTCGTACCTACTTTGACATTCTCGTTTCGCTGACGATGGCCAGCAGGTTGAGCCCATATTGTACCCGGCAGCCCGGCATCTCTCGCAAAGCAGCAAGGAGGATGATAAGAACAAGAGCAAAGGATTTAAATACCCTGCACCACCCTGTAAAGATTTATTTACCCTGTTAATTCCTAATAACCATACCGCCTTCCCTTTTTGCCGACACCGCCCACTAAAGCACGCCCCGAAGTCCGACAAGCCTTAGCTTTAAGACTACTCGTGTAATCTCCTGCACTTCCGCTTGTTATGGCTATTCTCTTTATAGGTCGAATAGCGGCCTATTAAAGCTACTCCTTTAAAACGACGTTACACTTTTCGAAGTCTCTTTTAAAAGCCTCTCGCGTGGGGCCCTCGTAATTAATAGAAAGTAGGGAGTATTAACTAAAGGTTTTAACTTGTTAATATTAATTAATAGTATTAAATTAATATAAATAATAGTTTATATTATTAAAGAAAAATATAACGAGATATATAATACTAAAAAGCCTTTAATTATTTAAATAATCGAAATAATATAATTATAAAAAATTTATTTTATTAAAAGTATTAATATAAATACGTTTTTATAAAAGAGTTTATAATAAAAACGTTTTTATTAATTTAGATTATTTTAACTTTTATTAATAAAAAAAGTTATACTTTATTACTTAACTTTAATAATACTTAAGCTTTAAAGATTTTCTTTAGTTTTATAAAATAGTTTATAACGTTATAAATATTCTTTTTTTTATAAAAAATAAGCTTATATTATATTTTAATAATTAACTTTATAATTACACTTTTTTTTAATAACTTAATTATTAAAAGTAAAAGTTATAATATTAAAGTTAAAAAACTTTAAACTATTAGTTAAAACTTAAAATAACGATAATAAAGTTATTATAATTAATAAATACTATTAATCTCTTAAACTAAACTAACGTATCTTATAAGCGAATGTCTCACTTTTATAAATTTCTTTATAACCTTAACCTTTTTTTATATTCTTTTACGTCCGGAAATACTATAACTTTAAAAAGAGAGTAATATAATTCTAGCGCTTTAAGCGCTCTAGGAAGATTTAACTTTAAACGTATAAAAAGTTATATTAATTTATTACGTTTTATTAAAAACTTTATAGCGTAAATAAAATAGTTAACCTATACGACGCGAAATATTTACGAATTCTTAAAAGTTTTTAAATTTTAAAGAAAATGCGATTATTTAATATATTATTAATTTAAATACGTAATCGTTATTTCCCCGGTTAAATAATATAAAAGATATAGCGAATCGATTATTTAATTTATAACGCGAGACGCGTCGATATTAATTAAGCCGTTAATTTTATATAATAATAATTAGACCTTTAAACGCGTTTTAATTAAAAAATCGATTATTAAAGAGTTTTTTATAAAGATCTCGACGCGTATTACGCGTAATTTATTTTCGTACGAAATATAATTTATAAATATAAGATTTAAAAAAAGAATATTTATAACTTTAACGAAACCGGCTTTTTTATAAATTAAATTTCGTATAAAATAATTATAACTACCTCCGATTAACGCGGAAAACTTAAAGTAATATAATAAAAAAATTAAAAATAAGTTATAATTATTTAAGGCGTCGGATTATACGGTTACGCTATCCCTCCGTATATTATTTTTATCGAGAAACCGTACCTCTTTTCTTAATACGAAAACAGCTTATTATTAAAGGATTAAGTAATCGTAATTATTAAAAATAATTAAATTACGAATAAAAAAAGCGAAAACTAATTTTAATATTTTAATTAATATATTAGGTTTTTTATAAAAAGTTATTATCGTTTTTTAGTTTTAAACGGTTATAAAAGTTAATATTTAATAATTTTAAGCTTTATTATAAAAAGAACTCGATTATTATATTTTACAAATTTTTTTATTTATTATATAAGTTTTAATTTTTAATATTAATTACTTTTATATATTAAAAGAAGCGTATAAAAAAGAAATTAAATATTTTATACGGGCGTATATTATTTATATTTAAAGGAGGACTTCTTATTAATGTTTTTAAAAGCGTTTTAAAGGATTTTTATCGTTTCGAATATATAAAAAAACTTTTAAAAAATAAGACTCGTTTCGTATAATTTAGAATATATTATTTTATAGTTAAATATAAAGTTATATATTTTAATACTTTTAGGATATTTTTTAACTTATTTATTCTTTAAAAATTAAAAACTTTAAATAATTCGATTAAGGCTTAATCTTAAACCGAATACGTTTAAAACCGTATTATATAGTATTAAAATAACTCTTTAATATTTATTTTAATTAACGTATCCGATAAGCGAATATCTTATATAAACGAATATTTTATTTTTTATAACTTTTTTAATAAAATATAAATTAATTTTATTATAACGTATTTAATATATTAAAATTAATCGGAATTTTTATCTCTAGATACTTCTATATTATTTTAATAAGTATACGTATTATACCCGGGCTTTCTATAGATTCTATAGCGTTATAAACGTGTCTTAAACGTCCTCGTATAACTACTCCTCCGACGCGATTCGTTTTATAACTGTTTATTAACGTCCTTTTAAAACTATAGATCTTTTTTAATTTATATACGAAGTGATCCTCTATTTTATAGCCGTTTCTTTTTCGTACGGCGGCGCCGGCTAAGTATCTTATTTATTTTTTAAAGTATCGCGTTTTTACTTTTTAAAAAAGTAACTCGGTATATAATATACGTTATAGCCTTTACGATTTAATTAAAACTAGTTAAAATAAATATCGGAAAGTTATTTTAATACTATATGATACGGTTTCGAACGTATTCGGTTTAAGATTAAGCTTTAATCGAGTTATTTAAAGTTTTTAATTCTTAAGGAATAAATAGGCCGAAAAACGTCCCCGGAGGTGTTAAAGTACGTAGTTTTATATTTAATTACAAAATAATATATTCCTAATTATATAGGACGAGTCCTATTTTTTAAAAGTTTTTTTATATATTCGAAACGGTAAAAATCGTTTAAAACGCTTTTAAAAACGTTAATAAGAAGTTTTCTTTTAAGATATAAGTAATATACGCCCGGATAAAATATTTAATTTTTTTATACGCTTTTTTTAATATATAAAAATAATTAATATTAAGAGGTTAAAGTTTATATAACGAATAAGAAAATATATAAAGTATAATAATCGAGTTCTTTTTATAATAAAGTTTAAAAGTTATCGAGTAATAACTTTCGTAGTCGTTTAAAACTAAGAGGCGATAATAACTTTTCGTATAAAACCTAGTATATTAATTAAAATATTAAATTTAGTCCTCGCCTCTTTTATTCGTAGTTTAATTATTTTTAATAATTACGATTACTTAGTTTTTTAATAATAAGCTGTTTTTATATTAAGAAAAGATGTGCGTTTTCCCGGTAAAGATAATATATAGAGGGATAGCGTAACCGTATAATCCGACGTTTTAAATAATTATAACTTATTCCCGGTTTTTTTATTATATTACCTTAGGTTTTCCGTATTAATCGAAGGTGGTTATAATTATTTCGGACGAGATTTAGCTTATAAAAAAGCCGGTCTCGTTAAAGTTATAAATATCCTCTTTTTAGATCTCGTATTTATAAATTATATTCCGTACGAGGGTAAATTACGCGCGATATACGTCGAGATCTTTATAAAGAACTCTTTAATAATCGATTTTTCGGTTAAAACGCGTCTAGAGGTCTAATTATTATTATATAAAATTAAAAGCTTAGTTAATACCGACGCGTCTCGCGTTACGTAAATTAAATAATCGATTCGCTATATTTTTTATATTATTTAACCGGGGAAAAAACGATCGCGTATTTAAATTAATAATATATTAAATAATCGTATTTTTTTTAAAATTTAAAAGCTTTTAAAAATTCGTAAATATTTCGCGTCGTATAGGTTAGTTATTTCGTTTACGCTATAAAGTTTTTAATAAAACGTAATAAATTAATATAGCCTTTCGTATATTTAAAGTTAAATCTTTTTAAAACGCTTAAAACGTTAAAATTATATATTGTTTTTTTTAAAGTTATAATATTTTCGAACGTAAAAGAATATAAAAAAAGGTTAAGGCTATAAGGAAATTTATAAAAATAAGATATTCGCTTATGTGAGATATTCGTTTATAAAATACGTTAGTTTTAATTAGATTATAAAGGTTATAATATGTATTATATATCGAGTTACTCTTTTAAAAAGTAAAAACGCGACACTTTAAAAAGTAAATAAGATATTTAGCTAGCGCCGCCGTATAAAAAAGATACGGCTATAAAATAAAAAATTATTTCGTATATAAGCTAAAGAAAACTTATAGTTTTTAAAAAATATTAATAAATAATTATAAAACGAATCGCATCGGAGGAGTAATTATATAAAAACGTTTAAAACACGCTTACAGCGCTATAGAATCTACGGAGAGCTTGGGCATAATACGCGCACTTATTAAAATAATATAAAAGTATTTAAAAATAAGGATTTTAATTAATTTTAATATATTAAATATGTTATAATAAAATTAACTTATATTTTATTAAAAGGGGTGTAAAAGAATAAAACATTCGCTTATATAAGATATTCGCTTATGAGATACGTTACTTTTAGATAAGTTACCTACTTCTTTAACGAGAGGGGCGGTGGCTAAAGCGTTAAAATCCGGCAGATAAAACGACAGGGTAAATAAATCTTTACAGGGGTGGTGCAGGGTATTTAAATCCTTTGCTCTAAAAACAATAGCGCGTGGGCTGATACTAATGGGATCGATAGTGGCTATCTAGGCGAGATTGGCATATAGTGGCAAGAACAAGGAGGTCTTCGAATGCACCACTGAAAGCCTCGAACGTGGGAAATGCGTGTCTGGGCTGTTGCTTGCGCCCGAACAAACACTCAAATAGGCCGGCCGAGCTAGGTACGCCAAGAGGTCTTCTGCCGACGGCCCCCAAATACCACGAAAACCTTACTCACGGAGATGCGCACGCAGATAGCGGAGAAGCACACGCAGATAGGATGGGTTCATCTTCAAGTTTGACTCAATGTTAGGCAGGGGTTATGGCGCCTTCTGATTCCTGAATGAATTACCATTTGCCGAGTCATCACCTTGCGCGTGAGTGACCCCCTTACTCCAGACGGGTGACAATGAAGTCTCAGGAAAGGAAGACGATAGGCTGCAGTTATAGATAGCGTAGCAGTAGCAATCGGCAAGGTGGTACTTGAAACATGACCCTTGAAGTACTTGATGCTGGGTATCCATGAACGGCGCGGGGTATATCGTCGTCGACGGGTTCAACCGTCCAACGGTGTTCCGGGACTCTCGGGGATCTTTTGGTGAGGTGATGCAAGCAATCAAATGACAGAAGTCAAATGACTGACGATTGAGACAAGTTATCCTCATTTGTATCATCAAATAATATCGGTGTTCTGCTGCATGTCTGAAACACGCAATGATGGACTTAAAGGCATAAAAAGACAGAGCTGTAGACGGACTGAGCTGGAGAGACTCAGCGCACCCAAACATCGCTGTTAGCGTTAGCACAGGCCCCCAGCCGAGCCCCTCCAGCACGTTAGTCCCCTGTTTTCCCCTAGCTAAAAGTGACCTGCAGCGTCTGAAATGAGCTAGCGCAAGGTTTCGGGTTGATAGATAAGGCAGTGAGCGACCCCGGCCCGCAGCAAAACGCGCTGCAGCCAAGTCCCCTTCTGGCTTTGGGCTGATGCAATAATCCCAATTTCGGCAGCGACGACGACATCCGACTGCAACACACCCACGTAAACTATCCACTCCTCCTCCGATAGCGAAAGCAAGGGGCGTCCAGACGAACCGCCACCGTTTTGTTTTGCCCGTACCTGAACTCTGTACGGAACCCAAAGAGGAAGACTAGCTCAGGCTAGAGCTGTCAAATTTCAACTTTGGTCGTCGTCTCTCGTGTCGTGGCTGTTGGCGAAACCACACAATGCGCTTTGTGGCCCGAAACACCTAGCCCACCCAAATACCAATTCGCATTGATCATCCCTCCTTTAAAGGCCCGCCGAAGAATGAAACCTCGTCATCCTTGGTGATCCTTTATTGCCTTTGTGCTCAAGTCGTTATTTCTTCCCTTGATAACCCTCCCCCAGTCGCTGGTCGAAGGAGAACAATTGCTTGTTGGACACGTTAGGTTTATCTACTTTACACTCATCGGACTTTCGTTTTTTATCTTAGTCACTCTTTTTCTTTCAACGTACAGCGCGCAGCTACAGCAACTACCCGTCGGCCCGTCCCCCCCACACAGACCACGAACCACCCTGGTCGTTATCCGCTACACGACACGAGCTTGCTCGCGAGAGAGCTGCGGGTGCCTTTCAATCCTCCTTTTTAATAACCTATATAGGCAGACAAGAGCGTGGTAACAAACCGCGAGCCGGAACCACCACCCAAGATGCCGCGAACCAGATTCACCAAAGAGCGCCAAGATGTCCTGCTGGACTGGGTAAATAACCTCCTGACACGTATTCCTAGATCATTGCAGTAATCGCAAGCTAACACTATTGCGACGCAGACTACCAAGATGCTGGCCGATGGCAAACAGAGGCCCGGGCCAAGAAAATCGAGGACTTCTACGACGGTGCAGTCTTCTCCGACCTCCTTTCCATCATCGACTCCAACTACGATCCTACCGAGCTCGAAGAGAACCTCTCCATAGCCGCTTCCTCCGGCGGCCGTCCTGTTGAAGGCAGGCGGCGCA
This sequence comes from Apiospora phragmitis, assembly GCF_038363925.1. NCBI lineage: Eukaryota > Fungi > Ascomycota > Sordariomycetes > Amphisphaeriales > Apiosporaceae > Apiospora > Apiospora phragmitis. The sequence continues at coordinate 1,988,871 of NW_027117400.1, read as the reverse complement.
ACTTACATATCGTACACATCGCCTTGCGCGACTTCATACGGAGAAACTGCGAAATGGCCGAGGTTTTGGTCAAGGATATCAACTTCCAGTCGCTTGTCAAGCAGCCAGAACCGGAAGGCATGTTCCAGCTGCTTTCGGTCTTCCTGCTTGTTAGTGTGAACACCTCGGATAGCCAGCTGTCACGGGGTGTTCTCACAGACATGCAGTCCGAACCAGGCAGCGTGGCACAGTTGATGGCCATCATGCAAGAGTCCCAAGCTAGGATTGACAAGGGCGCTATGGCACCTGACGCCAGCCACGATACTTCCGGTACCGCCGGATCCAGCGGGACAGCCTGTTCAACTGCTGTCGCCGCCGAGGTCGATTATGAATTGGAGGCCGAGATGGCCCGTCTTCGCCGCGATAACGAGAGATACACGAGACTGGCAGCTGATCTCAAGACGAAACACGACCACCTTCAAGACAGCTACAACGAACTCAAGGAAATACACTCCGAAACGGTTCAAGAGAGAGATGAGCTGCAAAGAGAGCTGGAGTCGGGTGCGTCTAATTCGGAGCTGCTCGCGAGGACTAGGAGAGAACGCGACGAAAAGATCCGGCTCATTGATAGCCTCGAGATACAGATGGAGGAGCTCCGCATGCAAAAGGAGGCATTCGAGCAGCTGGCCAAACGACTGGAGAACGAGAACAAACGACTGGCTCCCTTATTCGGCGAGAACGAAGACTTGAAGAAGATCAATGAGGATCTCAACAGGAAGGCTAACACAGCAGAGCATCTGAAGCAGAAGCTAGAGACGCTGCGTCCTCTGGAGAATGAGGTCCAAAAGCTACGTGGTGAGCGCGCCGAGATTTACAAAGAACAGGAGAAGATGATCGCTGCACAGAGGCAGTTTGCCACGCTGAAGCACGAGAACGACAAGTACGCCATGAAGATGAGTCAGTACGAGGTCCAGGAAAGCGAGTTCCGGGACCAGAGGGCCATTTGGAAGATGGAGATGGAACAGCTGCAGAGGCATGCCGAGAACCTGGAGATGAAAGCCAAGCATGACGAGGAGATGGTGATGGACTTGCAAGAGAAGGTGATGATGCTTGATCCGTCAGCTGCACCCGAGACACCCTATGCCGCTCGACCCCAGGCCCAATCACTAGAGGACGAATTGAACGGCAACGTATCTAGTGATGTGTCTTTGAAGGACCTCGAGGTATCTCGTCTTCAAGCCGAGAACGCGATGCTTCGAGCCAGTATCGGCACCGAGACGGAGAAGGGTCAACTCTTACAGCAAATCGAGAACGAGCTGGAGCGCCGGAAGGCTCTTCAGGACAAGTACAACGAACTTTTCGAGAAGCACACGCTGGGATCCGAATCTCTCACTGCGCTGATCAACAGCATGAACGGCGAAGGGTTGGTCAACGCTCTACAAGCAGCCCTGGACGTGAACAGCGAACTCAATATACTGACCACCGACTTCATCAGGAGCGAAGCATATTCCAACTTGCGCCAGCAAGTTCTCGCCGAGGAGAATCGCTCCAAACACCTTGGCCGCCAGCTGGAATCCGTTCAAGCTGAGCTCAAAGACAAGGAGCGTGAGCTCGTCGAAGCTCGAGGCGACAGTAAGATTATCTATATAGAATACCTGATGCGACACGGTGATGAAACTGACATTGATGACGAAGTGAATGCGCTTTCCAAAGACGGCCAAGATGTCCTCTCTGAGCTCAAGCAAACCGACAACATGCTAGCCGTGTCGCTACGGGCCGAACTCGACGCTCTTCGCCGAAAGTATGATAACCTTAAGGGGGATTACGATAACAAGCAAGAACAGCTCGTGGTCGCCCTGATCGACAAGGAGCAGCTCCGTAAGGAGGCTGAATCTGCCAGCATTGAGCTTCAGAAGGCCGTCGACGGCCAAGCCGTCAATCCGGACGTTGCCAAGACGACCGAGAAGATGGAGAAGTTGCGAGCTAGGTACAAGAAGTTGAGCGAGGTAAGTGCTGCTTCTTCACGTCATCGTCGTTTCCAGCCATCGGAAGATTCCTCGGATACCGAGGAAGATGGCGAGTTCGTCAGTGTCAAGGTCAAGCATCGATCCATCTTCAGTCTTCTGGGGACGTGGAAAATCACGATCCTGGAGGTTCCTGAGGAGGGCTATGCTTGCAACTTCAACGAGGACGGCTCGTTTGGCGTCTCCAAGACTCCATCACTACTGAAATGGCCGGGCTCTCGACCTTCGAGTGGCTATGCCTCCCCGGAGCATGCGGGTCGAAAGTCGACCTCGTTCTTGCCAAAGCGCACGATTGCTTCCCTATCTCCTGCAACCCCCAACCATCCACCGAGTTCTGCACCAGCCAGGCCCAAGTCAAGTGGCTGGGCGTCGGGCTGGTTTGGGAAGAAGTCGATTGGATGAGTTTTTTTTTTCCTATGCTTTCTGATCAGTGTTATCGCATGGGTTCGGGCAACTAATGTGTGGTTTTGCAAACAGCAACTGGATCAATCGGAGCAGCACCGCCACGACCTCGAGAAGACTGTTAAGGATCTTAGAGCTGGCACGACAGATGGTGCTCAGAAGGTATGTCCACTTGCTTCTTCTTTATATCATTCGGGCATTAGCCCGCGTTTCGTTGCGCGGGCATTGCTACGCTCGTGGGTTAGCTGGGTTCTTCCCACGACGGACCTTAAATGGACTTCAATATCTGTTCCCTACCTGTCTACTTGCGCGATTGTGTGTGAAGTCGCAGAAGCTTCCGTGTTACGCATCTATGTTGAAGGTTTTGTGATACTAACTCTGTACTCCAGACGCAGCAGGAGCTGGTCATCAAGAACCTCCAGCGGGAGAACGCCATGATCGCCACAGCGTGGTACGACTTGACCAGTCGCTTGCAGAGCAACCATGTCGTCTTGCAGCGACGTGGTGATGCTCCTAAGAGCTGGCTCAACAAGCAGAGACAGATGGTCAATGGTAAGTACTGCTGACCCCAGGATGCCCTCGCGGCACTTGGTGCTTCGACATGGACTTGTATGGATACTAATCTCATCGCAGCTACGCCACGGAGATAGGAACTCGAAGCGTGAAGTGTGCCGTTTCCGCCTTGATTGTCCTCCGCTCCTTTCCTTTACTATGGCCGGATCTTTTGGACAACGAGGCTTCTAGGCTACCGGTCGCGAGCTGACTCCAGCTCATCTTCTTTCTGGGCCTTTGGGCATTTTCTTCTTTTGTACCACTTTCCTACGTCCCTTTGAGTGTTTCTCGTATATATACCCTTCGTAGACGTGTGTGCTGTCGCAGAGCATGTGAGGTCCCGCTCTGGGCTCGCAGAACCGGCGTTTCTTGTGGCTTGAGATGAGACAAGGTTGTGGTATGACGGGTACTCCCGAGTGCGTTTCGCCGTGAGGCTTTCTTCGCTTATATGATGTCCTACACGAGACCACTGCGTCGCGTGCAAGGAAGCTAGGTAGATAGTCAACAACCCCGCGCCGTCATGGGCGGCTTATTTATATTCTAAGATCGGTTTTTTTTTTGAGGTCTCGCCCGTGCCCGTTAGCAACCCAATCTGGAACGCTGTGGCGTAGGGAATCCCTCCGTGGGATATCTCCCGACAGCAATGGCCTGAGTAATAAGGCTTGATTCATTCCCCTCGATCCTCCGTAACAAGAAGGCGGCCCAGATTTCTGCCAACGCGTATTCGTCGCTCCCCCGCCCATCTTAGTCAGTCACCTGGCTGCTACTTTTCCGGGTTGATTACTTCCATCCTGCTAGACTGTGTCCACGTGGTCGACAGCGCCACGCTGCCTCGAGCTTGATACTGGCCGTACCTTACCAGGCCTTCACAACCATAAAGGGAAGTTATAAAAGTGCCTTCTCGACCGATATCAACGCATCAGAATACTTTTTGAAGAGTGCACATGTGGGTGTCCAACCAACCTCTGGGTGGGTGGGCTCCCCTAAGTGACGAATGTTCCTCTTGTCTCATAGGCGTTGTATTCGCTAGATGAATGACGTCAAACCCGAAGCGCATCTTATGCCATACGACTGACCACAATGAAGCTTCATCACTTCCGATCTAGGACTCTGTCTTGCCCTTCCAGGTATTGTACCGCACACGGCCTCCTTTGGTACCGTCGTTGGTTCGATTCCAACACAACTAACCTGTCCCCTTGTCTCGCCCGAACGTCACGATCGACCATCCGTCACAAATCGAAATAGAGCCTCTTGCAGTAACAACGCCCTTACATCGTACGTGACAAGAGCTCCGAGGCCCCGGCAGGCGATCCGTCTGATGAAGAAGACGATAGAAAGGGATAGGGGATGTTGAGTTCCACTAATACATACACTATTCATATTGCCCCTATCCAAACATAAGCAATGCGTGCAATGACACACGGGCTTCATCTTATTCTAGTTGCAGTTTGGCTTTCATCCGAAGGTATTCACAGCCAGAAGGAACAAAAAGCACACAATTGAGATGATTGTATCTAGATAATTTCCCCAACCGAGAATGATAGATAGACAACCTTTATCTTTAGGGGGTTGAGATGCAAGTTTCAGGAAATTTCCCCCGCATTCCAATAACAAAGGAGTCGTACGATGGAAACAAGTCACTGTACGTAATCAAGCTTCCTTTCTAGGTCTTCGTCGTTTTCTCAGCTACGATTCATTCTTGATAGACACGCCTGGAGGGGTGGGACAGAGGGGAGGCGACTTGGTTGCAAGCACATGCAAGAGGCTTGAAGCCTGTAGTCGATGTTATTATTAGACCACGTCTATTCTTAGCATCTCCATGTGGTTACCTGCTAGTGCCTCCGGTGTAGCGCAGAAATGGAATCCCACGCTTGCGGGCTGCAGTGGTGGCATATCGTGCAGGGCCGATGCAAGAGCCATAGAGAGGAAGTTTGCTCTCCACCATGGGGATCTATTTAGGGCTGCTGCGGCAACTAAGGCGCGGAATCTTGGAGCAACTGGCTGCTAGGTACTGTGGTATAGAATTATGTAACATAGCGGGCATCGACGATATTGGAGAGCTGAGTATCATTTCAGGCTCTCTCCTGTCAGGGGCTGGCTGCCTTGGTGAGCCCCGTTCGACTTCCTCTGTAGTAGTAGTACTACTAGTAGTAGGTTGCAATCTCCCCGATATTCACCTTCGTGACCGTACGGCTTAACGTGGCAGCAGTAGTGGATCTACCACTTTTCGTTTCTGGTGGTTTGACTTAGCGTTGAATCGAAGTGAAGAAAGAACCGCGCATGAGGCATGGGTAGATGTGTAATAATGACCTCCTCCCCGCTTGAGAACCACTGCCTCATCTAGCGACGGCCGCGCTTATTAACAGCGTCTATCCACTCCCCACGATCCGTGCAGTAATGGTAATGTCCACTACGTCAAGATCCTGTAGAAGATGGCAGGGGCAAGGCTTTCCTGGAGATACCGTCCGGACCCACAACTCCGGAGGAACCAGCCCCTGAACCGCACGGGCTGCCGGCACAACTTGTCTTTGTTTATTTCTCGACCAGGGAAATCGAAGACCCTCTTCATATTGACCGTTGTGAGTGGGGGCGCTTAGTAAAGAGCTCTATGGGCTACTAAAAGTAATCTGCTAGAGTTCTGTTTCTGAATAGCCCTGCTGGGGCGAGCAACCTCTGAACCGGGGAGAGGCGACTGCAAGGTATCTTGAGTCACTTAGTGGGATCCGTCGTCATTACTGCCCAGCATCTGTCTGGTTGGAAGTTGGAGAACCCTTGGAAAGGAGGCGGACGTCCACGTCGTTGGTCCCCATTGATTAGCACCTGCCTACCTGGGTAATCAAAGGAAACGGCTTGTTCTTTGTTAGCTTCGATTCCATGCCAACCTGGGCAGCCTGGCAATGGAAACCAAAGACTTGCAAAAATAGGAGCCGCTTACCCCAAAAGGTAGTAGGGCTGAAAGAAGAAACGTATCGACGCCTCGCCTGGTGTATACGGTACCTGCAGAGTCCGGACAGGTGAGTCAGTACCTTATTTCAAGAGAGCCTGCTGAACGGGTCGCTTCGCATCCTAGCCAATCATTTGACGGTCCCTGGCCAGTCACAATCTGTACTGGTGTAAGTGACAATTTAGTGCGAGCCCTGTTGCAGATTTGGGCTTTATCCGCTTCACCTCGCTTCCATCAAGGGGCTCATCCACTCACCGGGTGATTAGTAAGAAAAAGACGATGAAGAAAAACGCAGCGAGCTGATTACTCACAGAGGGAATTAACTCAAGAAATATGTACCCAATACTCGTTGTGTGCATATGCGTGTTCTTGTTTTCAACTCAGCAGGAGCCATCCCACTGTCGACCTGATCAAGTTTAGCAACTAAGTAGAAGCCAGTTGGGAGTGATACCCCTAGCTACCAGGCCCCTGACTGTCCTTCCACAATGCTTCCTACACACTGTATTTGTCTGAAACCCCCCTTTCGACGCGGTTTGTTATGCGTCATTTGCGTTTTACTGACCAAGTGATTTCCAAGCATCGGGGCAATGCTAGGCAAAGCCCAGAATCTGGACCCGACGAGAGGCACCCACTGCCTTCACGTCGTATTATCTGTGTCAGGCGGATTTTTTTCCTTGTCAATAACTTCGATTCAATGCCACGCAAACCTACGGTAGTGATGCAATCAAACCCCTATTACGCACGCTCCCACCACCACAACCGACTACTATGTCTTTCGAGTCTGCCTCATGGGATCTCGAGGGTCTAGCACTCTGCCACCCCTTGTGGGGGTAAGGATCATCGATAAACAATGAGAACCATCATCATTACCATCCTCATCGTCATCATGCAATAGATGTACGGTACGCGTAGCCCGTTCATTATGAGTCTCGTTTCAGCTAGGCTGACTCGGCATCGAATAGTAGTCGATGAAAGGACAATACCTGTGCGGCACAGAAGTTTCTGTTGTTGCATCTAGGCTTCCTTCCTACGTCTAGGGCGGTGATACGTTGCAGGCTGACGTAGGCGCTGGCAGGCCGGACTTTGGCTACACCCACGAACACCCCGAGACTCTGCATGGAAATAAGCACGCCCCGACAGTTGACAGAGTCGTGGCGGGCGTCGTTGCAATTGACTACAAGCAGCGTGCCAGAAAAGGCATAGCTTCAACTCAATCAGATTTCTAGAACCCTTGATAGTCGCAGGATGGAGGATTCCGCGCCACGCGGTTGCCAGGTGCCGCGCCCATCCATCTTCGATGGCGCTCGGGATCCTGAGTCGCAAAGGACACTGCATCATCATCGGACGTCCTTCAAGCCCGCCCAAATTGGCAGGCAGGCACGATTGAGTGAGTCCCTCGCCAAGTAAAGAACAAAGCATGATAATGACACCATACCACAGTGTGCCCAGTGCGTCGGGTTAGTATCTCTCAACTCGCGCGCGGAAATAAAGCACAGGTCAGGTCTGTGTAACCACCACCATCACCACCCCCGCGTCAGACACATACACACAGGCATACCTTGCTGCAACTACAGATTACAAATGCCTGAAATAGTAGCCGAGATTCGTCAGCTGGGCTACTGTAGATGGCGCATGAAAGGCACATCACGTCGCCAAGGGTTTCTGGGTGGGAAAGGAAAGCTAATGCAGCCAAGACCAGAAGTAGAATGGGCAGCCAGGCCAGTCTTGGGCCCCCAGATCAAAGCATCACGCCCTGGCCTTCAAAATATATTCGAGAAGGGCAATCACGCTAAGCAACTTTGGGCAGTCTTCACAAGCCGACGAATCACAGTGCGATGGTTGCCAAGATTGCATCTGGTGGGGAGTACTCAAGCAAGCAATCAAGTGAGCTGTTCCTATTGATAATGTGGACAATGTCATGTGGAGAGAGCCATTCGCTGTCCCGTGTGAACGCGGCAAGGAAGGCCATCAATGGCTTGGTCGCGAGAAAAAGCCGACATTTTGATAGGGAGCCCACACCCCAGCATCCGGGGCTTGGTGCGCGCACCATCTACTCAGGGATAGTAGCCGTCCCCTGCTCCGGTCTTTCCCCCCTGGTCCGTCCTTGGTGGCCTTAGGGACTTTTTACTGGGCCACCGCCGGCCGTTGGTACGCCAGCTGCAGGGTGCAGGTACGTACACTATATGAGGGCGGCCTTTTTTCGTCCTCTTTTCGTCCTTTATTCGCCCCCCAAGAATGGACAGTCTCCGGTGGATGATTCGATGAGCCGACGAAAGGATCATGAGACTTCGAACACGAGTTGGGGACTACGCCGCAAACATACAGCAACCAGCCCTACTGTCACATAGGGCGGACGGTCTCGCCATGGCACAGCGCCTCTGTAGAGCTTAGCATGTTGGCAGGTATTTACCAATCAAGAAGAACCGGCAATACAATCTTGGGTCGACGTCTGGTCTGGGGAGGCATGACATGAGCCAAAATAAATTATTCCAAAGGTGGGAGGAAGTATTCATAGATGTGGGCTAACTGTACGGGTCCATACATAGGGCTATCGCGAAAGAGTCGCCCTCCGGAGCTACGGCAGATGCATCAGAAGTGTGGGAAGTATGCGGGAACTCTCTGCGTGACGTCAGTCAAATAATTTCAAGATGTTCCTCTCTCACTGCCTGCCATCTGGTCGCTTAGCTAGGTACTTACATGCATAGCCACGAGGTTAAGCACACCAACCACAAGGCACATCACCCCCGCGCTCTTGAGCTTACTTTGGTAAATCCGAGATGTCATCATCGGCCAGTGGTAGACCGGTGCAAACACGTGGCTATGGACTTGCCAAGCATCAGCCAAGCAGCAGAAGAGCCGGGGGAAAGGTGAAGGGTGCAGCCCACCAGGGCAGATTAGACAGTGAGTTATGCGACTGGCATCCGGGGAGGTTGAAAGGGCTACAAGTGTCTCGCAGTCAAGTACAAGTCACGTACTTTGGTACCAGATCACGCAGCGTGAAGTGAGATTGAGTCTTCTGTTGGTTCTAAAGAATGCTACTCTGCCACGCTATCAACCTTGCCAGAGGTGTCTATTCTCGTCGGCTTGGCACGGTGTAGAAGCATGTCAGAAAGCAGGGTATCTCTTTCGAGGCTATGATTGGCTGATGAGAGACAAGACAGCTTGATGGGATTCGTCCAGGACGGTTCTCGTTCGACTTTCGCTCGGCATACGTTCGGCTTTGGAAAATGGAACCAGACGTTACCCCGAAGACTCAAGTCGACTCATGTTGCCAGCAGCGAGCCGAGAACCGGTGGTAGAACAGGATAGGCAGTCGCAGCAGCAGCCAGATTAGACCAAAATGGTTACCTGCTTCTGCGAGACTAACGACGGTTTTAAGCGCGGGTCGCTTGTTCGAATTCTTATTGGGCGGGTCGCTTGTTTGTGAAACCTTAAAGATGGCTATACTACTTAGTGGCCCGTGATAAGCCTGACTAGGCCCAAGAGGGCAATTTCGTATAGATAGACAGCAGCTTGAACTGGACCCCTAGTTCCTCCGAGCCAATCCGGAGGCGGAGATAACCGGGTACAGCTCCCCCAAAGCCCACATCAAGACTAGGTAGTTCCTCCGGATCACCACAAGGCTACTTGCACCCGAAATCGAGCACTGGGCTTGGTGAGGCACGATCAGAGAGGCACGGCTCGAAAGGAAAATCGTGTTTGATCGTGCCGCTTATTGATGGGGAACTCTAGATAGACCCTATTGTGGATGAAGGGAGTTCCCGTCATGATCTAATTAAGGCCGCTGGGCATGTGATGAACGATTATGTATGCAAAGGCTATACAGGTATTGAACTCCGAACGAGTCGACTGAGCTGCATCCCTGTATCTATGACTGGCGAGACGGAAACGCGCAAGACACTCAATCTGGGAAAGAGAGAAATAGAGTCCTCCAAGGAAAGGGGAAGCGTGGCTCCCGGGGTCGTACAGCATCCAGTGGCAGTGGAAATCCGCCAATGGCTAGGTCCAGCACATCTGTGCTTGATTTGGTACCCTACTTGCCCACCCACCGCGGCAAATAAGGCAGACTACGAGAATGCGGCGCAAAACAAGGAGAAGGGGAGGGGTATATCAAAACTGGAAGCTACATACTTCCAGATCGGGAGCCCATTTCTTGTCACTTTCAAACTGGCGGAATGGGACTCTGCACGTACGTACTTCAAATGGAGTTTGATGCTTCTTCACTGCTCCCTTGTCCTTGTCTGAATTGCATAAGCGGGGCTTGGCTTTGGGGGCAGGGGACCGGGGGGGAGGGGCCGGGGGGACGAGGAAAGCAACGAACAGGGGTCTTTTTTCATGGGCTACGGAGTCGATATGGGGCAAAACAGGCTGACAGGGAGATTTTGTGCAGGGGCTTAGGCACCCGCCGAAGGAAAGTGGACTGTGCCATCTCTTTGTGAACCGACCTAACCTTCGATCCTTAATCATCCTGGCGACCTACCCTACCTGACCTGCTAACGACATCGATCCCAACCCTTTGCGTCCTGCGCACCTTATATCCAATCTCCGCCTCGGATTCCGTGCCATGTCATTGCTATTGTCATATATACTTAGCTTCAAGTACCCTTTTTCCAACTAGCTATCGGTTTGCATCAAGTTCGTTGCTTGCTTACATATGTATGCACCGGGTCCAGACACAGATCCTCGGACCAAAAATTCCGCTACATTGAAATACACCACCACGTCCCCGAGATATCGCCTCTGAGACCACTCTCCGATCATATACCCATTGCTAGCTCTAACTATTCTTTTTGATCGACAAACGAATCACTTGAGAGCGGCCTTGCATACTTACTTACCATGCCGTCCAACACGAGAGTGCATAGCCGGAAGCCGAACGACATCATGATGAACGGGCGCGTATGCGATCGGTGCATCCGGTATGTCAGACCCAGTCCTTGAACCAACCTCAGTCCAGCCGGAGCAACTCCTCTAGTTGAGAGAACCCACACTGACTTGGCTATCGTGTTACCTTGAAAACAGCAAGAAGGTCAAATGTTCGTCTTGCCTGCGATTCTCCAACGTCAACTCTCGGATAAATTGGCTAATATATCGTAATAAATATTGCAGGCGATCTCCAGCGGCCACAATGCTCTCGCTGCTCTGAAGGCGGCTTCTCATGCGTCTATTCCACCGAGAGGAAAAAGCCGGGCCCGCCACGCGGCGCCCGGCGGAACAAGGCCTTGACTCCTCCTTCTGATCATATCAGCATCACAAGTACGCTTGCATTATGCATGGATGTTACTGGCTCAGCCGTCATCGCTAACAATGTTCAGCAGTTGTCCCAGCACCGACGACACGGCTTCCATCGCCGCAGATGCACCCTACCAGCAATGGTAGCCACCGCGACTCCCTGGTGACTTTTGATGCTGCCGAATTCAGTGCCGCTTCATCACCTTTCGGTGTACCGTTAGCAATGGACCACAGCAGGTTTCCGGGCTATACGCTGGACACATATGAAGAGCGTAGTCTGTAAGTTGGCGTGCTTGGATAAATTTCTTGGTGTCCCCATGTCGTTGTTTCAACCTTTGCTGACTTACCGGAAGGCTATGTACGTACTTTGATGAGATCAACCCGGGATTGCCTTTATTACACAGAGACAGATTCATGGAGCAATACGAAGCCGGTATCATCAGTGTCGAGCTCATTGTAGCCATGGCCGCCATGACAGCCAGAATAAGGGGCACGGTCCCAAGTTGGACAACTGACTGCGTTGACATGTGCTTGGCTTCTCTGCTTGCCTCGACTACTTCTGACGAGGATCTCAACCTCTCCCGTGGCAACTTGAGCCATTTCAGACTGGAGTGCATTATGGCATTTTACGAATTCGGCCAGTTTCCTGGGACGACATCCTGGATGAGGGTAAGCAGACTCACAAGAAAAGCACATGCGCTGGGTTTAAATCAAATTGAAAACCCAAATCTCTGCTCGGCATGCGACACGCGGCTGGCAACAGAACACGAACTAGAAGACTGGCGCTATGCATGGTGGTGTGTCTTCACCCTCGACAGCTACGTCAACGCGGCATCTGCAGCTTGCACGATCGTTGACCACGAGAGCATCAATACTGCTCTCGTGAGACGACCGTTGGATGGCCCTAGCCCCGAAGTCCCCTTTCACACCCTTCCAAAGCTGTTTTTGGCGGAGGAGTTGAGCAACATTTGGAGAACTACGCAAGAGGTGTTTACACAAAGACACACATCGGGCATAAACATCAACATGATCATGGCAGCAACGGTTCGTGATGCCGGCACTCTTGTGCGTCTTCGGACAGAAAAGGGGGCGGAGCGCCTCATGCTGCGGACAGCTCGGCTGAAGAACGACCTTGCTTCGCTGAAGCTTTCACTGCCGCCCCATTATCTCTCTTTGACGCGGAATGCCTTGCAGACAGAAACGGACGCCGAGTACAACCAGCGACTCCTCAACGTGCTGCTCTACCATGCGGTGCGGCAGGCAGTCTATATGCCGACTGGCCTGACTGTTGGTAGCGAGGAGTGGACGAGCGACTGGGCAGCACTACACGAGACTTCCCGTGAGATTGCCATGCTGGTCAGACACTGGGGCCAGCACTTGCCACCCCGTGTGAACCCAATCGTGACAATAAGTGCATTTACCGCTCTCATGGTGCTCAACTTGTTTCAAAAGTCGGAGCCCGATGCGCATGTTCCACCGGGCAGCCTTACTCAGCTCGAATCTTCACTGCTCCTATTTTTGGAAGAGTTCGGGAAGAGTTGGTATCTTCCTAGACTCATGGCCGGTAAGTCCTGCATTGATAAATCACTACAGACACATATTCAAGTGCTAACTCATGGCTAGATCTATTCAGGGATCATCATGCAAATAGTCCGACCTATTTGAACCTGGCGCAAGCGGACGTCGTATTAAACCGTTTACCATGTCCTTTGCACCCCAAATTTCCAACTCGCAACTGGAGCAATCCTGAGCAGCTTGACACCATATACAACGCCTTGGACCCGGCGATAGGCATGGAATTCTGTGAGACCGAGGCTCTAGCACTAACCTCTCTGAGTCAATATTCGTATTAGATACCCCTTAATATAATTAGACATATTCAGTTAACGCCGAGTTCCTAGGTGCTAGAAGTGATATATTAAATATATATATAATACTATAATTACTATAATAGTCTTAGGTTTAATATAATACTTAAGACATGCTTATATATATATAATATTACCTTCAGCCCTCTAGGCTCAGTAGTCTAGACCCTGATTTTAAGGCAGACGGTGAGATGTACTCGAGATGTACCAATATACCCTGTCCCACTGCACTATTAAACGAGCAGACCAATAATCGACAACGATAGTCAGGTGGGTTATATAGGTAGTATCCACGACTCGCGCAATATGAATCTAAGTCGTTGTGACAGCACATGGTCGACGGACGAGCCACACACTGACACCACATGAAAATTGCTGTGCCGCGGTAAAGAACCCACTTGCATATGGCCAGGTTATGACGGAATCTTCCACCGGGTCGAAAAAAAGACAGGGAAGGTACTGCTGTCTTGGCCCCCAAAAATAGGGTGATTGCGCGCGCAGGCACGGACATAAGGAGCCACTAAAGCCGCTGGTTACACAAGACAAGCGGCGGTGGCAAGGATGTCAGTACAGTCGCAGAGTCCTTTCTCATGTAAGGGAGGTATTGCTTTTGTGTAACGGCTGGCACGTGGCCAACCACCACGCAACCGTAACCCTCCTTCTTTTTCGAGGAATACCTACGGTGCTGACTTTCTGACAACGCTTTCCGGACCAAAGGTTGCCGCGTACCACGTAACACACACTACGTGGATTTGTCAGACGGCAAATCCGACTACAACCTGATGGCTGCCTTCAGTGACGTGCAGGTCTGGTTCTGTTATTACTAATTGCAACGGGTTATCTCCCTGTATGCACATACAAAAATACTGCTGCCTCAATTGCGGAGGCAGTGAGTGAGGGTTGGTGCTGTGCCCACTTCGCACCACCCAAGACAGCTAGCGCGCAGTGCAACTCAACCAAGCTGTGGCGCCCTCGCCGAAGTGAGCGCGGGCGGGGGGTTGTTTCCGGGCTATTTCCATACAATTTACAATCTATGGATAATGAACCTACAACAGGGTAACCACGGCACGGGAAACGTCATACATACGGGAAGGGGCAAGCCATCACTGCTAGTGCAGCTTTAGACCTTTTGTGCATGGCGTGCCGCTCTCCGTGTTGCTCTGGCGTCTGGGCTGGCTGTCCATCCACTGCCACCCACTGTCAGAATCCGAAAATGGGTGGTTCCACAACACGAGAAGAGGGGAAGAAGGGAGGGGTTGGTGGCCGCGCTGGTTACACAAAAAGAACGACTGGCAGGGAAGAACAGCTAGCTAATCATGCCACTGACAATAGCTGAGACTGAGTATTGCGGTTACACAAGGCCAGCACACCATGACTATGTCGGCGCCCACTCGTCCAATGAGAGGCAACCTTATGCGCATTCTTCGGGGGCAGCCATCCGGGGTTCCCACATACGCACACACATCACTCATCCATCAAACCCATGATTGGCGAAGATACCGTACATGGGAACTGTGTTGGCTGGTACATTGGCATACGCGGTAAGCGAGCGTTGCAACGCATTGCACAGGACTTTAGGCGAAACGGTCATTTTGGGGAGTTTGGGGAAGCGAAGCGAGATTTCACCTTCCTTTTCGAAGCAGTCTCGGGAACGAGCGAATCAATGGGATGCGCCGGAATAGAAGAAGTCAGCACAATCCACGTGCAAGCTGCGTGGAAGATAGGCGCTTACTTGTGCAACTACACTTGGTAGCCCCCTGTCTTTCTCGCGCTATCGTTCCGTCCCTCTCATATATCGTGGTATTTGGTGTGGGTGGTATTGCCTTTGCGCACCCTTACGAGCGACATCCTGGGTAACTCGGGAATACTACGTGCTCTACGTAAGCTAACGCCTCCGCCTACTTCCGCCTGTATGCTCGCCCATGAACGTTAAGGGGATCGCCGATATCAAGTCCTACATAAGTCCATCCGTTCCCTCGGGTCTGTAGGCGCCTTAGCCATTGGATACGACGTGCGCTTTGGGTTTGGTGCATGTATATCGCAGGGCTGAGTTTCGTCATCCATCTAAAGAAGGGGGGACAGTGAAATGGCGGGATCCCGCTACTTGACTTTGAAGGGTTACTGTGGACTTGCTGCACGTTCGATCTACCGTGGTGTGGTGTCTCTTCAAGGCCCGGGTGGGAACCGTCTCCTCACAAGGCAACCGCCTAGGCGTCGAGCATCATGATCATCATCGCGGTCGTCATCACTCCCGCTCAAGGGCATGGGCTTGCAACTCTCGCACATTTTCATCCTCATTCACAATGCGACAGGTCAAAAAAGGTGTGACACATACGGCTATTCTACATATTCGCTATAGGTATTGAACAATGATTAAGTAAGCTTCTAATATCATATCGAGAACATCAAACCTAGTATACAGCAGACCACTCCCGTTGTCCAGCCCACGCTCGAGGGTAATGACGGCGGAGCGCCCCCGACCACGGGCACGGTTGGACCGGAGCCCGGAGCCGTGCCATTCGACGGAAGCGACTTGTTCCCCGGAAACACGCCGATGATGATCGTCCCGTTCCTCTCAAAGACGCCCACGGACACTGTTTCGTTTGATTTCGCCGACATTGGCGGGAGCTGCTTGCTTCCGCCATCCCTACTGGTCTGCTGTTGCTGTTGCTGCTGCTCCTGCCTCCGCACCTTCCACTCCGCATCCCACTGCTCCGGCGCCCGCATCACCATCCTGCGCGTCTCTGGCACCGCTCGCTTGAGTTCGCTAGCCTTTGCGGGCCCAGGGTTCGTCACACTGTACGAATTGCCCGCCACCACGGCGCTGTCGGGGAGGCCTGCGGCGGCGAGCGCGCCGGCGACATCGAAGCCAACACGGGTGGTGGTGGCGTTCTGGAGAGCCTCGAGGCCCTCGGCGCTGAGGTCGCTCGTGTCTACGAGAATCTGCACGTAGCGGTGGCTGAGCGGGTTCTTGGCCGGCGGCGCCGGGACGGCGTAGTCGGCGAGCGCAGGGGTGTTCTTGGTGTTCTGCAGCGGGAAGACGCTAGCTGTGCCGTCGCCCGTCGTGACCGCGGTCGCCGTGGTGGCGGGTGTCAGGCCCGTCTGCATCCAGTGGAGCAGGGTGTGCGGCTCCGTGTCCACGGGGATGTCCAGGTCGACCATGATGACGGCGTAGCTCGACCCCGACAGCTGTGATGTTGTCGCCAGATCTGGTTGGGATGCGACGGCTGCAAATCGCGTTAGTCAATTCAATTCAATTGAGCATCGCGCTGCCTGAATGGCATTGGATTGGATGATATGACCCGTACCATCTTCGGCTACCTCGGCTCCATTCTGCGTCGCGACCTGGCCGTAAGTCACGATCAAATCCGTGTCGGTGGCTGGTGTGAAGCCGGCCGGCGTTTCCCCCACGACTTGCGTAACCCTCCCAATTGCCGACACGAACAACAAAAACTTCGAAAAGAACATGACGGCTTGCGTCTCGGGGCTCTCGTCCGATTGGATTGGTGAATTGCAGCTAGTTAACTGCTCCGCCTCCTAATAGGTCGACTCCAGGCCATCAAGAAGTAAAAAAGATAGAAAAATAAGAATACGACAACAACAACAAAGGGGAAACCAGCTCGACGCATGTTCCTGGCAAAAAGAGTTCGAGTTCTTTTATTAGGGAAGAAGCCACATGCTTTCTGATGCGACGTGACAAGCAGGGACCCTCTGGTCGGACGGATGAAGGTCCACACGAGTGACGACGGAAGCTGAAACAGTTGAGTCGCAAATCCCCAAACTCCACACCCACGACCGAACGAACGGCTTCTGCCACTGGCCCAATGCTGCCAATGTCACATGAAACACCGCCGCAAGCCTTGACATCCCTCTGACGCTATGGCTCGACGGTGGGCTTGTTGTATCTCTTTTTCCTTGGCTGATTGACGGCAAATCTATTTTGCCCTGGCAGCTCGCTGCTGGCTGCTGGCCGAGAATAGCAATCCATCCTTGATCTGCGGCTCAAAAGCACCCTTCCCTGGCAACATTTGACAAATGATCGGCGCCCAGCTGTGCCGCTAGATGATGCTAGGATCTCACACCACACGCTGCAAGAACCTCAGATAGAGTGACAACGTCAGTCGGCTCGTTCGCGACTCGCAGGTGACTGGAATTAGTCGGATCGGGTCCTGCACACGATGTTTTTCCGGTGCTGCACGGACATGACGGGAGATTCACAGGACCGTGGAACGGTGGAAGATTTCTCATCCCTCTCTTCTTAGGACGACCTACTGCCTACCCTGTAGGCTGTGGCTAGCTAGTGCAAGCTCTTACCCCTGGCTAGCTAATTGAGGCTCTAATGCGGCTGTGCCTTTCATGAACCACGGGCATGGGCCGCCCCGTAAGGTAGGGAAGGGGCTGCGCTGAGAGGTTGAATAAGCACAAGCACTTTTAGCGCATGTATTGCCAAACTGCCAATGCTTGCATCTGAAGCTTGGTTCATACGTCCTCGTTCGACCACCATTTATCTGATCTTTCTCAGAATTGAGTTGCTTTTCATGACTAGTTGCAATGAAGCAATTAATACGTCTAAGAGCTCGTGATGATGATGCTAATCAATCCAACACTACCATGACCAATGCGCAGGAATATCTTCATTGAATACGCAGCCAGTCACGGGCGAAGCGATATGCTCTCTGCTCAAAGCAACTACAGGAAACGCAGAAACACACTATGTGGGTACGGGTAACGAGCTTCAGGACGAAGTCAAACTCGAAAACTCAAATCAATGATTATGTTTTACGTGCAAGAAGAGCTTTTCAGATGTCAGTGGAAACTTTAAATCATCTGTAGACGTGTTCTTGGTTCTTGTGGAATGATACCCTCATGCGGGTCTTGGACGATCAACACAAATGTTTGCCTACCCCCTAGGTCCCTAGGAATATAAACATGGTTCATGAACCTGCATTGCCAAATGGCTAAAGCGACTGGAGTACGAGTCCGCTACCTTACATGTGCTCTGACCAGCGCATAAGTGAGGAATAGCTAGGGGCAGAAGACGTGGGCATCGGGAACCGGGGGCTTGAATCCTCGCACAAAAGCACTGCTCCGTCAGATAGCGGATCTGAGTTGGAGGCAGAGGAAAGACAACGGCGCCAAGGGTCCTCTTGGGAACTCCCACGAGAGTTTCTCGATATGATCGTGAGGAAGGAATATAACCCACAACAACTGCCCGACTCTACTTGGGCACTCCCCGAGGTTGCAGTATTGAGAGAGGGCAAGCAATGCGTCGAGATACCTTCAGCAGAACATCTGCATCCCGGGAGGGAGATGATGCAGGTCCTGTTGTCTAGAACCCCAAGCTGGCACATGAGCCTCCGCATCATCTCTGACGACAAGCCCGAGCAGCAGTTGAAAGTAGTCCTCTCCGATCGACTAGAAGACGACGGCCTCTACACCCCCTCTGCTAAGAGTTGCCCCGTCTTTCATTTCGAGGAGGCGTCTATCCGCATCCAACCAGACGCCGCGGGGGAACTCGGAGACGTGATGATCGATCAGCTCTCGAAGCATGTGTACAGCTGCGAAGCCGCTTAAAAGGATCCTCGAGCTGGGGTATTCGAAGTTGCATATCATCTAAAGGAAGTAATCATTCTCATGTCGTTGGCTACTGGCTGCTGGCTCCCTCTTGACGACGGATGGTGTTTTTCTCATGGGAATACACATTCTCACTAACAATGGAAGATAAATACCTAAGTAACGCTGACCGACTTATCCGTGGCCAGCAAGAATCACGGACAACCCCTTAACAACCCTTCTCATGGACACCCTCCAAGATCCGGATACGTCAGAGCTATTCAGAAGACTGAAATACGTCCTCGGTCGTGGACGGGAGCTTTTTGACTAACCTGGGTTCGACGGCAAGGCAGCGCAGGGAAAACAAAAGCTTCGAAACTCTGGAAAGTAGACCGGAGCTTTGGAAGACACGGCGAGCAGCATCAAAAGTACGGTTATCGGCCGAGGCCATGATAATCGCCAATAAGAAAGATGCCAAATCCTTTGGATGGATCGATGATGACAAAGCATCATCGGAAGAAGCTATTTGCGAAGTTGCCGACACTACTCAACCTTATTACACGGGGAGCCGAAGACGGGCTAACTAGTGCCCGTTGCAATTACTGCATTAGCAGGTAAAGCGCAATGCAGTGTGACGTTACCAGAAGCACAACAGACAAACAGTATACCGATTTGGGGTCTTTATCAGATCGGTACCTTGCTTTGGTTGTGCGCCCCAAAGCGACCCAATGGCTGGATATTGCGATACACTACTAATTACCTTACGCAAGGTGAAACCATCGGCCTTCGTCCTTTTCACTTTGCCGATAACTGTCTACGGATAGACCACAAACCGCGAAGCAACATCACAGTATCAATTTCGGGTTGATCCATGCTTCGTCATGAGTCTTTCGTTTCTTGGGCTGGGGTGGAAGACTTGGCATTTTGAGCCAGATTCGAAAGGAACGGCATAATTGCCGCTTTAGGGAAATTAAGACGGGAAGACTAGTTGATAGGCCTGGCTTGGTTGGGGAAAAACGATGAATCATCACCCCACCGCCCACATTCCCCCTTCTCAAGTCTGGCTGGGATATTACGGGCGTTGCAAACAAGCAACGTCGGGCCCGCTTGTGGCACACTGGCACAGCAAATGCGGTGTGAACAAGATTGGCTAGTCGGGCGCCCGGATAAGTCTATGCGGCGCCACGACTTCCTTCTCCGTGACTTCTTGCTCCACTCTCGCGGAGTACTCGCACTTTTGCACTTTGCCGAAAGCGCGGGCCGCGGGGGCGCGCCGAGTTTGCGAATGTGCGTTCCGATGTGTTCAGCGAGATGACTGCGCAAATCGAATCGTATACCGAAGCGAGCTGCATATCGACTCGCGATGACCCCCTCAAAACGAAATGGAATGGTTATATAATAAGAGTCGCATAATCGCACAGACGATAATAGAGCTCCAAAACACATCTTCCGACAAGCATTTCCAACTAACATCTATTCCGATACCACCGTGATCTACATATCCAACTACTACACGATGACGACTTCGTCCAAATCACCGCATGTGCTGATACTCGGTGCTGGCCTTGGGGGCCTCACGCTCGCCCAAGCTCTGCGCAAGAAGGGTGTCTCGTTCGAGGTCTTCGAGAAAGCTCACGACGAAAATCAGCCTCAGGGCTGGGCTGTAGGACTTCATACGTATGTAACGACGAGTCCCGCTGGTATTTTGGTATATGCATGGTACTAATAGATCGCATTGTCAGTATGCTCGAGGACTTCCATGCGTCCATGCCCAACGACATGCCGGATTTCGGCATGGTCAACCACCTGAACCCCCTGAAGCTGATGCCCGAGATCGCCTTCTACGACTCGGCGGAGGGCGAGAAGCTCGGCTACCGGGACGACGGCTCCGGCCACTGGTTCCGGGCTAACCGCACCCATCTCCGAGAATGGTTGTCCACGAAGATCACCGTGCAGTACAACAAGCAAGCTGTGCACATCGAGGAGAACGACGCGGGCGTGACTGTCCACTTCAAGGATGGATCGAAAGCCAGTGGAGATATCCTCGTCGGCGCCGAGGGTGTTCACAGTCCCAGTACGTTTTTCTTCAGTCCACGAAAACCCTCTGCTCTCGCTAGTAGCCGGCTAATCGTTTCCCCCTTTTTCACGTGCCACAGCCAGAAAACACCTCCTCAAAGGCGAAGACAAGCTGGTCCGCCACAAGACGGCCTCGGTCAACGGCGAATGCACATTGTCCGGTAATCTCTTCGTCGAGCAGCTGGAAGTGGCCCACTCGTCCTACATGGTCGACCTCCCCAACGCCCAGGATGACGACGGCAAGACGTATCACCTCTTCGTCGGCCTCAACAAGGTCAGATCCGACGGCAAGTCCGGCGACTACTACTTCTCGCTGCTGTGGTCGGACCCCGACGTGGCCCGCGACGACACCTACGAGACCTTCTGGACGCACACGGCGCCCAAGGAGGAACTGCTCGCTTTCGCCCGGCGCATCACTGCCGCGCTGCCGCCCAAGTTCCGCCGCACCGTCGACGAGACCACCGTCGAGGGCATGCTGGCCCGGCAGATCACCATTTACACGCTGATACTCGACGAGGACGCGCTGCCCGCGGGACGGGTCACGCTGCTGGGCGATGCTGCACGTAAATCACCACATACATCTCTCTTACCCCTTAAAAGTCCAAAATACAGAGAGTGCTGATCATAACACGTCTTCCCTTCTTCCAGATGCCATGACCCCCTTCCGAGGAGAGGGCGGCTGCCACGCGATGCAAGACGCGCTGAACCTCGCGCGGGCGCTGGCGTCTATCGAGGACAAGAACGACGCCGAGTCCATCAAGACCATCTTGGGCGCGTACCAGAAGGAGATGCTGAAGAGAGGCTCCGAGGCGGCGCGGTTGTCGGACACGCAGCTTGATCAGCCCCGGCGGCGGGGTATGTTTGTGCAGCCGCTCCCTTCGGACCCGGTCGTCATTTGAAGGGGGCATTAGCGATTTGAACATGTTATGTTTGTTAGAAAATATCCTTATTAGATCTAAGATGCTACCGGTGCGAATTGATGGTTGATGTTCACTTGGCCTCATTTACTTTCGTGCTTTGGCTAAATGGATTTGTCGCTCAGGGGCAAGATGCGAGCCCTTGAAGTAAGGAGGTGCCACTGGACGCGGGATTCATAGTTGCAGCTGCAGGATTTGACCCTTGGGAGCAAATCTCGCGTACTGCCCAACCAACCAACAACAATCTTACGATCCGGGCATGGGTTCGAGAGATAAAGAGATTGAACGATAGAATATGAGACCACTGATGTATTTACACCATTCTGACCCCAAAACTTTGACTCCATCATCTCTCAAGTAACGATTGAAAGCCTTCTGTGGAATAATTAGCAGCCAGGCAACCAAGGTCCAAACGGACGATCTTTAGGTGCAAGGCCCCGCCGCCCCTGGCTACTGCCTAGCCCGCCTAGCCCGCCTAACCTAGCTCTCTACTTAGCAGGTTTCGTGCCTAGAGGCCCCAGCTGGACGACACCTAGCACAAGATGACGGCCTCCCAAAAAGCACTTTTTGGTGCGACAGCGAGGCGGCTACAAATAGCTCGTCAATGGCCCGGCGTTATATTCGCCACGCGACAAAAGAAGGGGTATTCCCATCATTTGGCTTCATATGTATGCTCTTCGGAGGCTTGTTGTCAGATGATTTCATTTTATTTACTGTTGTCAATTGTTATTATTAATATAAGCCTTTAGACCCAACATCGGACCATGGCATTCTTTGAGAATCCCTTCAGCAGGCTCATGGGCCAGAACAGTCCCACCGCCGTAGCGCGCCTGGCTGTCCTGGAACCATCCGCTGACCCTGACTCGCCAATCCGTCTCACTCTCACCGACGCCCCTCTGGCCAGCACGTCGTATGAATGCATCTCCTATGACCATGGAGACGAAGGCACGGCTAAGGTCCTGGTGGACGATGCGGAGCAAGAAATCCCCAACGCCCTCGAGGGCGCGCTGCGCATCTTCCGCCGGCGGGAACAGCCGCGCAAGTATGGGCGGACCTTCTGGTCGGCCGCAACGTCGAGGAGCGCAACTCGCAGGGCGCCGTTATGCGCGAGATCTTGTCCAACGCCGACAAGACGCTGTGCTGGCTGGGCCCCGACGGCGAGCTGACGTCGCTGGCGTTTGACACCATCCGGGACATGGCCAACCGCTACCTGCAGGCCTGCCTGCACGTCGGCCTCTCGCAGGACACCTCGCTCGCGCGCTGCACCCTGCAGCAGATGGAGGGCATCCGGACGCGGCTGCACGACTGCCCCTATAACGACCTGCACTCGTTCAACTTCGAGCTGTGGCGGGTCATCGACGGCATCTTCGGCTCCCCCTACTGGTCGTCGGTCCACTCCATCCCGGACATCGTCTTGGCCAAGCTGCCCATCGTCGTCTGCGGCCGGAGCAAGATCCGCTGGGCCAACTACATCGCGGCGCATCGGAGCTACATCTTCTTCCGGGGCAAGTTCTTTCGCGGCGTACCACTTCTCCCGTCGGTTGAGAAGGGGTTCGAGATGACCAACCAGATCGAGACGGCGGAGCGGCGGCGGCGGCTCGGCCAGAGCATCGAGCTGTTCCCCATGATCCAGACGGCCCGAGACTGCGGCGCCAAGGACCCCCGGGAGAACGTCTTCTCCATGCTCAAGATCGCCACCCCTTCCGATCGAGTAAAGTTTCACAAACAAGGACAACAGCCGCTCCCCACCATCGACTACTCCAAGACCGTGCAGCAGGTCTTCATCGAGGCGGCCCGGTACACGGTCCTGGAGCGGCAGGACCTCATGGTCTGGTTCGGCGAGTGCCCCCCGTGCCAGAAGGTGCTGAAGGACCTGCCCAGCTGGGTCCCCGACTTCGGTGCCAACCACCCGAAGGGCCACACAGGGAACCCGAACGGCGGGTTCCGCCAGTGGTGGGAGGCGCTGCAGCCCGTCAAGCCCCTCACGATCTCCGACGATGGCGACAACGCCCTCCACGTCCAGGCCTACGGCCTCGCGCGCGTCGCCCACGTCTCGCCCGTCTTCGACGCCGGCAACCTGACGCGCCTCTGCTACGCCGAGTTCGAGAAGCTGCCCGCGCCCGCGGCGTGGGAGACGGCCGAGCAGCGCAACGAGCGCTTCTGGCGCTCGCTCGTCACCAACAGCGGCGGCTACAAGATGCAGCAGAGCTTCGCCGACAGGGCGGGCGCCCCGGGTGCCGCGGTGGGCGACAGCTTCCGCAGCATGATGGCACAGGAGCGCATCCTGGCGCTGCTCGGCTGCACCCCGCTGGAGCTGAAGTCGCCCTCGCCCGAGCTCCGCGCCCGGTTCCGGGACAACGCCGAGGCGCAGTCGCTGGTGCCGCTGACGGGCAAGGGCGAGAGCTACGAGAACTTGCTCCGGGGTTTTGCCCTGGGCCGCCGGTTCTTCCGGACCGAGGACGGGCGCTTCGGCATGACGACTATTGAGGACGTCGTGGCGGTGGACGGGAATCTGTCCCAGGAGCGAAAACGGAGGTCGGGAGGTTCTTCTACTACTGCTGCTACTGCTACTGCTACTGCTGCTGCCGAAGGGGGGCGGTGTAGTGGCGACAATGTTGTTGGCGATGATGACAACAATGGCCAGACCGAGGATGGCGAGCAGCCGAGGCCAAACTTGGGTCGGATGATGGCGGATCCCATGGCGAGAGCCATGCTGGAATCCTTCCAGCAATTCCTCACGACGCGCGATCCGAATGCGGCCAATCTCGTATCTCAGGTGGTACGGGGCGACCTTCCTGCCCGGCTACAGGGGGGAGAAGAAGGGCAGGCGCCCGCACCCGGTGTCAAGCAGGGAGTTCGGCCAGGTGACCTCATCGTCGCACTAGTGGGCGGCTTCTTCCCCTACGTGTTACGGCCAGTCGCCGAGCAGCAGCAGACTGCTGAGGAGCCCACCGGCGAGTCTGCAGGCGCTTCAGATAGCAGCGTCCCTCTCCCCATGGCGGACGCCACATACGAGTTGGTCGGGGACTGCTATCTGTACGGCACCATGGAGGGGGAGGATTTTCTCGTCAAATCCCCAACGGGCGAGCAGTTCATCAGGGTGGACAAGCGGAAGATTGTGGATATCAGGATCGTGTGAGAAGATTAATAATAAGGCTACTACTACTAAGTACATAGACTAGCAAGGATTGGGCTGGCTGTACAGTATATCGACTCGGCCAGTTGGGTTTCGAGCAGGAAGTGAGGGCTTTTTTTTTTTTTTGGTGCAATTGGCTGTTCTGGATCTAGATACCCGTACCATCGATTGCAGTTGATGAATAATAGGTAACAACAAGAAATTTCAAATGTTTCTCATGGTCGGTATTTGCGTAGATCATTGCGAAGGCCAAAGACATATGTTAACTTGTTGGTTTTGACTATATACCGGGCAATGCCAGAGACGTCTGGGTTCGCTTGGTATCATGTACAATATAATCTTTATATACACGCAACCTTTCGTTTCGTATCGGGGGTTAACTATGTATGTCGATGAGGCCCACCCCGCAAAGCCATCATGATTTCGCTTTCATGTCCATAACCCCCGCTTCAACTTGCACCTATATGATGTTTAAATACTCGAATGGCCATCCTTGATTAAAGGATATCCCCCAGGCTTGGGCTCGGAGTACGCACTCAATTGTTCCGCGCGCAGGAAGGTTGGTATCGAGCCTGATCGAAGCGATAGCCAATTGAGGCAATGACCCTGCCAAGGCAAGGGTTGAATAGTAGTCCCAGCCCTACGCCGTAGCGGGAGTTCCAATCGATTTCTACATGGTGCTAGTAAAATCATTGCTGGGTATCGGTGGCGCTGAAACATGCATGCAAGGGAGTGCTCCTGGAAGGGATGAGAGCCGTCTTGGTGGAGGCAGTGCTTACTTCCTGCAGTCTCCTGCGCGGCCTATAAAAGCTCAGTCGGGCCGCTGCTTGAGAGCTGCAGCTATCCTGGCTTATTTGGAAGTAAAAAGGGGTAGCAAAGGTGCATGACCGTGTTCCCTTCGTGTTCCCTATTCAGGTTGGGCATGATCCGTTGATCGTCGTCCGCCGCCATTGGCGCGTTCCCCGAGCTCGAGTTCCTCGCTGGCGCCGACTTTCTGGTATCCCTTATTTCGCAGTTTCCGCCTCTTAACACATCTTACACAGCACACGCAGCAGACGATGGAGAAGATGATGGCCACGATCACTTCGGCGATCACTTCCATCCAGTGCAGGCCTAGCCAGGCCCAGAGCCAATCATCGCCGGCGCCCCACGTGCCGCCGTGGCCTCCGTGGTTGAAGAACACCCAAGGGTCGGCGCCCTCACGGCCGTCCATGAGCACTCGGTGCAGCTTCTTCCAGTCGTTGCCCTCGAAGCCGGGGATGGTGCCGTCGTCGCGCAGCAGGGAGTGGTACTTCTCCCAGATGGCCGTCAGGTACCACTGGCCGCTGTTGTACATGACGATGGCGTACGGCATGATCCAGTTCCAGTGGTAGGGTATGAGGTTGTCCGTCATCATGACGAGCCAGGGGTGGTCCTTGTGGCCGCCGATGATGTTGTTGCTCAGGGCGCCGAGGCCGCCGTCCGTCGTCCACACGGGGAAGTAGCGGAGCGCTTCGAGGCTTTCTTCGCAGCCCTGTGTACCCATGGGAAATCCCGTCAGCGATCGTTGCCCCTCCATACCCATAATTAATGCTAACGAGAGCGCACGGCATGTATTCTATTTCCCCCCAACTTACGTTATCGAGATCGAGGTAGATGCCTCCGTAGTAACGGATAAGGAAGTATCGCATAACGTCGACTCTTTGGATCGGGAATTTATAGCTGTCGTACGTCGGGAGGAACCAGTTATAGTTGTCTTCGATAAAGACCCGCGAGTCCTCGGTATGCCACAGCTAATAGCCCCACAAAGCAGCTGTCAGCGGTTTCGTTTCTTGCAATCTCTACACCCCATATTTCCTCCCTTGCTCTTCTTCTCTCACATGCTTCATAGCTGGCGGTATCGCCTCGAGAGATCAAAAACGTACCTTGAACTTCCATCCCGGGTTCTTGTCGACGCAGGTCTGTCGCATGCGCGCCCAGTCCTCGGGCAGCTCGTGGTTGCCGGGTTCAGCCCAGTTGTGGAAGATCTGGTGGATCATCCTCGGGAACGCGGGGCGCGGATCGTCGGCGTCGGAGGCATTGTGCAGTCGGAAGACCTCCTGCTGGGTGATCTCGATGCCGGCATGGGGGCCGAGCTTGCCAAAGAGCTGGGCGAAGGCGAGCAGGCGGATGATGATGTACAGGGCCAGGCTCGTGAGCGCCACCCCGACAAAGACGGGCAGCAGTCGCCTCGAGCGCAGTTGCGCTAGAGGAAACATGGCTTGCAGGTTGGTGGGGGGGTAGGGGGAGGGGGGGGGGCTTGCGACCTGCGTCACAGTTACGGCGATGGCGACATCAAGCGATGGGCTTTCTCTTCCAGGAATGAACACAGAAAAGAAGAAAGAAGACAAAAAAGCAAAGAACCTAAGAAGCAGAAAAATACGATTGAACCGAGGAAATGAATGACAGATGCTTCAGACGCGACAAAAATTTGACGAGGGAATAGGAGGTTCACGTAAGACGGGGGACTTTCACGCTACTTGTGCCGCTGCCAAGCTGCTCATTGCTTACCTTCT
Organism: Apiospora phragmitis; assembly: GCF_038363925.1. Taxonomy (NCBI): domain Eukaryota; kingdom Fungi; phylum Ascomycota; class Sordariomycetes; order Amphisphaeriales; family Apiosporaceae; genus Apiospora; species Apiospora phragmitis. The sequence goes on along the minus strand of NW_027117400.1, from coordinate 1,961,654 downwards.
TAGGCTGCTGTGCCGCCTGTTAGAGGAGCAACAACAGACAGACCAGGCCTAACCTACATATAGTACAGAAGTAAGGCTAGGTAAAGTAGGTTCCTCCGAGAATGGTGGAACAATTTTAGGCCATGGAAATCAGACTTCAGCCGCAATGGTGCAGTGGTTTGGTGCGCTCGACAGCTCATTGGTACGGTTATACGAGCCGTGCAGCGTGTATGGCACATATCTTGGATCGAGGCACGTATCGCACGTATTTGAAGGAGAGTATGATGTCGAAGGATCACTTCTTTCTGATGGGTTTCCCATCAATACACATCTATCTTTACCTCTAGGTTTCCACCAGCCGAGCTCTCAGCATCGACGACGACAAAAATATCCAATATTCTTTTTACGGTACCTACCGTAGCCATCCACTAATAAGAAAATGGGGTGGTTTTGGCAGCGGGAACCACTTTGTTGTGCCCACTTTGCCCAAGTATATTGGTTACCCAGGGTACTGGGTAACCTATCAATTGACGAGATTAGGCTCCGCCGCTCGGAAGATCCAGTAAAACCCATCAATTGATAACTGTCACATCCATTCGCAATGCAACTGTCATAAGTGTGTCGTTCAACGGGGGAAGTATAACAGCCAAGCCTTCACTGCAGCCTGCCGTCACCCGTGTGGAACTTGCCATAATGGGCCAACCCGCGTGCCAAGGACCAAGGAGAAGACAGAAGACAACCGACCGCCTTGGCAAAATGACGCCAATGAGAAATCGCAACTTCATTTAGGATGGCGCAATGCTTTCCTTGTCTTCGTTTGAGAGACAGGCAGGACTAGGTCGTTGAGGTTGGCCCTCGCTCGATCGCAAATGCAATGTCAAAGCATGGATTGTCTACTGTTCAACCAAGTCCGAGCCTATCGCTCGAGAAGAAGATCCCCAAGGCACACAGCGGATCGTTAATTCAGTAGTGCACTAGGTTACAACATGGACAGTTTTGAGGGCTTTAGAGGCATATATGATGATGGCTTCGAATAAATCTGCTCGTTGTGGGTTCTGTCGTGTCTGCTGGGCTGAAATGGCCTCGACTTTCCAAAGTTAAAGAGACGGAGAAGAGCAGCGATGGGTTTGTTGACGTTAGCGACACCAGCAAGAGAGCGAGGAAGAGAACAAGAGACTCGCTTGTACATATAGGCCAGTGTCTACTGGCTCGATGCACCCATCGTCAACTCTTGCGAAGCCCTTCACCAGTTGAGTGGCCAGCTTCTTCCAATCTAGCCCCCAACACACCACGCACTCGACTTGGCACTATGAAGACCAACCGAGAAATTCAGCAGCGATCCATCCCTTATCTTCCCACGGAGTTACGTCTTCAGATCTGGAAAGAACTGGCCTCGATACCGCGGGTCCTCACCATTGACTTCAGCCGCGACGAACACCTTGTCCGCCCTTGCATAGAGATCGATGGCGTCATCTATTCGCAAGCGTCTGTACTGTTCTTCGTCAGCCACGAGACGCGACGGATTGCATTAGAGACCTACCGCGTCCGTGTCTACCTACAATTCACGCCAGGGTCAAATTGGCTGTTGGCCGAGGCAGACCGTCTCCTCCTGAAAGACATCGGATGGGGATGGCACACCTACGGATGGGGCACTGGAAAGTACTTCTTCAGCGGCGGCACGCGTCATTTCATGCGCCAGGCAGACCCGGGTGCGCCTCAGCCGTTGCTGTACAAACTGATTACCGAATACGCTGAAGGACCCCGTCCTTCCTGGGCTACCATCTAACGATGAGCTGTTCTCCCAGTCGGCGGTGGATCTGACTGAAAGTAAAACCTTTGCAAGATTCAGCCTCCGAAACTGATACCCAAGCCAGCGGATGCGCGACTAGTTAAGGAATACATGGATGAGTTCAGCGAACCGCAGGTCGTGGCGAGAACGAGCGTTGGAAACAAAGGCAAGGGCAGCAGCGGCGTGGCTAAGGAATATTTACTGATAGAAGAGGCCTATGCTGCAGTGCTAAAGGAAAGTGAGAAACCTAAGCACCATCGTTGCTGCCTCTTCTATCCGTTCCGATTATACGATAGACTAAAGCGCCTTCACCACAATGTCTGATCTTCAGAACACTCTTACAGATGATCTATTCGGGTGGCCATGCCGGCTGCACGTTGCTTATCTCGATATAAATGGTAGCATCCCTGCTTTGAACGCATCATCTCCAATTTCACGGGGGGAGATCCAACACATATGGGTGGGCCTACAGAATCTGTGGGAAACTCTGCCGTAGTGAACTGGGAAACTAATATCCCTTAGATACTTAATATGGCCCTCTTAGACAAATCAAGGGGTAAATCTACCAGTATTTACCTCAGGGCCAGAACACAACCATTCGCGCTTGATCTCTTGATTTAACTATCCCACATAGTGGATTTTCAACGATATTGTACATAATGGCATCAGTACCTGTGCTTAAAATCGTTTCTTGATGTTATATGGCTATGTTGCATCCCGGCCCATCACGTCTTCATGTCCCGTAGATCCTTTCATTTACGCCTCCCACACGTTTCGTCATGGAGTTTCGAATAGGCATCATAAAGCCTATCTTGATCTTTGCCATAATTCCGAAGCAACTCCTTCCTCATCCCGCTGAATCTTCTTATGCACCTCCTCACCGCTTCGACACAAGTCGCGGCGCAGTCTCAAGTACGTCTGATACTGTTTCCCGCTGTAGCTTGTGTTCGAGTCGTCGAACTGTCGAAGGCGTGTCGTATGTGCCTCGCTGCTATTGTCTCTTTCTTCTCTTAGCTTCGCCCGTGCCTCGCCGCAGTGTCTCGCGTTGTTTCTTGTTTATTTTCTTGTATAGCTCCGTCACCTGGTTGGGTGACAGGTTTCGGGCATTGGCCCCGAACGGGGTTGCCTGTTCTGATGGAGCGCTCTGATTATTGTTGGAGTCCTCAACCGTATACTTGGGAGGTTCGAGGTCTTTGCTTCGGAGCTCCCGCTGGAGGTCCCGATTCGCATTCTGCAGCATCGTATTCTCCTCCACTAGTCGTGCATTCTCTCCTACCAAAACCTGAATTTTTTCCTTTCGATTTGCGCGGCTCCCCGACCGTCGCCCGAGTTTGCGTGCCCATCTTCTGATGGGGTTAGGGCGCTGACTGCCACGTTCAGGTTCCTCATTAGGAGACTTGGCCCCGAAGATAGCAATCACCCCGGCGGCAGCGCCCATAAACGCCGCCACGTTGAGAAACCAGAGCAGGAAGACTACTAGACAGAGTAGGGTGGCGACCAGGCAGAGTAGGATAGCAAGTAGACGGAGCATGATGGCGAGTTGGCAACGTTCCGGGTCGACTTGAAGGAGTTCAGATGATTCGACATGAAATCGGATACTAACTGAGGTCAAGACGAAAGAAAAGCAAACAAAAAAGAAGAGGGATGGATGCTGGCTTTGAGGTCATTCGAGGTGATCTTGATATGCTCATATTGAGCTCTAGTTTCTCTGGTATCACTGAGTGACCAGGGCCCACCAACGAAACTTTTGTCAGTGGGAAAGAAGCCACATGGGCAGAATTGGGTTACGCTGGTTATAAATATGAGTATCGGTTTCTAGGGCACGTCTTGCGTTTGATCCGCAGTCGAGATTTTGTGGTTATTGGATTAGCCAGTGAACCAAACCGGGTGATGTGGGAGCCTCTTATGTCTTTGACATCTAAATTTTCGGGAGATACTCAAGAGAGAGGAAGAAAGAGAGGTTTCACATTTTCAGTTGTGTTAAACAGTGTCATTATCTCTGTCGTTCGTCTATAATAATGAGATATAGACAAATCAATACTGGACAGGTTGACTCTACTCGCCGATCAGTTTTCCTTTTACCCCTTGGTCAGGTCTGGACAGCCGGGTCACTCAAACTTGCCCCCAGACTCACTCATCAACTGAATTGGACAAGCTTTCCATCATCGTCCACATCTATGTTCCAGTGTCGGATTAGCTGGACTATCAAGGCGAACATGGCGAGGTTATCTGAAAGTCGGATGTTAGCTCCCTGTAATATACACACCGCACACTCTCCCAAGCAGGACCGCGGGGCATTGGTGACATGGTCTCACCTGCGTTTTGCGCAGTCTGCAGCTCGATAACGCTGGCCCATCCATAGCTATCGGATCCTCTTAAGTTAAGTGCACTTCCGCATCTCACGAGATGGCTGAAGTGCAACAGAGGGAGGTAATCAGCATCAGTTGTACACGCACGAGCCCTCACCTCAACCTGGGAACGAGGGGTTGTGTGTAGGGACGAGAAAACTTGCCTCATGTACCATCGTAAACTCCAATGTGCCGAGTAAATCGATCTGTTTCATGTACTGGCCGTATTCTCCACTTGCTTGCCTGACCAGGGTCAGCAACGAGGGATACAGCACCTTCTGGATGCGTTCGAGGCCGAAGATGTAGCCTTGGTCGATCGAAGTAATCAGCTGGCGACTGTTCCACGCGAAGGACTCGGCCCAGTTCGGCGGGAACATCTCCTGGTTGCCGTCGGGCACGGCGGAGGAACATACGGCAAGGGCATGGGAGGCGGGGTCTTTGAGTTGCAGGATTGGGGCGTTGTTGCCGACGGGGCAGAAGCGCGTGGTGTCCCACCAGGTGACATCGGGGTCTATCGGATAGGGCTGCTGGATGATGTGGTCCGCGTCGCAGTAGATTTCCTAGACCCATATGAGCATCAGGAACAGCTTGGAGACCCAAGAGCAATTCAATGTTCCAAACTTACGAGGTCTTGGTTGTCTCGCTGCGTCTTCCACTCATGAGACCGACAGTCAATGTCGACGTACACGTACTGGCCCATCGGCTCGAAGCGCTCTAGCCCACGGAATGATGAGCATGAACGGTATGGAGCATCGAAACGATAAGCAAGAACGCACCATAAACGTCCGACATGGTTTCATAGTAGGTATTGCCAAAGATCTTCGTTGCCAGGTTCACGATGCGGTCGTCTGGGCGGTTGACCTTCTTGGAACCAGGGCAAGAGAATATCGCATACCTCCCTAGCCCACAGCTGGGCAGTCTCCATATAGATCTTCATGTTGGTGTACAAATCTTCCGCTATGATATACATGAGCACCAAAGTCTTATCATGGCGTTCAACGGTTATCACTTACTGCAGCTTGTCCTGTCGATTACGTATCGCCCGGCCCCCAGGGCCCCGGCGATGCATTGGAAGCCCACAATGACTTTGCTGATTCTCATGCTGAAGTTCTCGAACCCCCTGAGGCCGTGGCAACAGAGTATTTGAAAGTAAGAAGGTGGAAAGAAGAATCGGGAGATGTAGAGAGGAGTTGGAAGATGCAGCGAGAAGCCGACAATTTATATAGTGTCTGACAGGTACCTGAGCCCATCGAACCGCATTGAATGCATTCTGGGATGTGAATCAGTATGCTCACTTTACGTTGGTATGAGCCACACCTATCTATCTTTGAAGAATATAGTGAAGGGTCTGAAAAGCGGTCTGACAGGTTGTGTGTATTTGTGTAGAGCCATTACTGGCTTGTGATGGAAGGGGTGGTAGGAGCATGTTCATCTTTGACACTATGTGTGTACTGACAAACAGAGCAACATTGAGGACGGCTGACCTATGTTTTGGTTCCTTGTCAAGGATAGGAGGATACACCGTTGGATTAAATAGCAGATCTAGAGTAAAATTCTGGGGGACGTCCAGGTCTTATATTCACGTCGCTTGTGGAGCATACCAAGCCCATATTTAACATCCTCTGAGTCGTTAATTTGCTTTGGTATTTGTCACACAAGTGATGGTATACCAGCCATTACCTTCTCTCTGCCTGAACTCCATGACGCTGCGCACAGTCGTGTCAAGTGCCGCATGGTAATAGCAAGACTGAAATGGAACGAGCCTTCGAGTTTCTTTTTTATTTCGTCCATTCAATATCATACAATCTGGTAGTAACAACATATAAATAGTGTAAATTTCTTCCCTTGGGTCACAGAAGAGGACTTGAACTATCTTCTACCTCATTTCTAAAACGCCCCACAAAAGCTGGCCCAGACCAAGTTGTTGTCGAACATCATGCATTCTCTCCAACCTTTTTCCATTTTCCTTATCGTGCGCCCTGATCCATCATGTCTGCGCGGTATCACCTACTCGAACAAAGCCCCTTGTTCCGATACACGCCATCACCCCGACAATGGCAGGCCAGATCGGTATCAACCCTGTTGACATACCCCCATTAACATCGATGTAAGAGGTTATCGGAAGCCACCACTGTTTTCGTGTAATGAGAAGAGACTGATGTGCTCGTTTAGCGTAGCCTCAACTGGCGACGACACTCAATATCTGACAGAGATTATCACAGACAACATGACGTCAACCAAGTTATGTGGCGGTGGCCTTCCTATGCTCCCTCTTTGTCACCAACTGACGGCATTTCCAGTGGATTGCGGCCACCATCAACATGACGACCGATGGCGTCGTGCGGGCCACCACCATCCCTGAAGGCTTCCAAGTGACCAACACCACAAACGGGGTATTGGAGATCGGCTTCAGCCCCCTACATCAAGGACCTTGTTGCCAAATACCTGCCCAAACTCCCCGGCTGCGACCCCCTGGCCGGTCGCAGCGACGACGACGACGGCAATGAACTCGCTACCACGGAGAGACTCCCCAGGCTCCTGCAGCAGCGGGGCGACATAGCCGTCGCGTGCGCCCGCCGACGCGGCGGCCGGCTCAGCCAGCTCCTGGGCGAGGACATCGAATGGGGCCGGGAGATGGTGCGGCTCGACCAGCAGGTCGTGCTGGCGTCGGGCCGCGACGCGGCCGCGCTGGCCGAAGCGGGCCAGACCATGGCCCTGATGGAGGAGGAAGCGGTGGCGGAGCTGATCCTCAACGAGAAGGCGCTGACGGAGGCGTCCACGACGGTCGCGGCCGAGGTCGGCGCCCTCTTCTGGGAGATCGCGAGCTCGGTCGCCTTCTTCTTCGCCGTCTACGAGATCGCCGTCGCGCTGTGGAAGATCCAGGCCAACGCGCAGCCCATGGACATCTTCGGGCCGTACCGCACCTACGACGCGTCGGGCGCGGCCACCGACACGGCGACGGGACCCACCTCGACGCCCAGCAGCTGCCCGACGGACACGCCGCCTTGCATCGGCGACCGCTGCCAGGGCAGTCCCGACGGCACCTGCTCGGGCGGCGACTTCCCTGGGTGCCCCTGCGCCATCTCTGGGAGCTCCCTCGGCGACACGGCATTCTGGAAGGAAGACTTCGACCTTGTTCAGAACCTGATCTAATCGTTCCAGATACCGGAGCCAGACGTGGCCCAGTGCGTGGCTGGCGACTGGGTCGCCCTTGAAACCAGCCTATGGGATACGTAAGTTACCATGGCCTCTTTGTCCTTTTTTATTCACCCCCTTTTTCTTCTTCTTTTCTTCTGAAGTGGTTAGCAGTATATGCACCGTACGGTTTTGACAACCGACGTACTTGCTGACTCCTTGTGGTTACGCAGCATGTTTGACAACTTTTGCTCGGGCCTTGGAGGAACTATCAGAGAGAATATGGACAAGTGTGTAGTAACCTTGAGCGGGCAGAGCATACACTTTGGTTTCGACTATAACAATACTAATGGGTGTGCTATCCAATGCCACAATGCCTTCGACGGACTCAAGGATGCGTGTACGTCCTTCCGCTCATCTTCAGCCGACCCCCCTGAGAGATATGAAAGTGCTAATGGGATACCAGGCGAGTTGGACCCTCATATGAAGTACAAACAGGGGTACACGGAAGTTTTGTGTGGTGTGTCCATATACACCGTTGAGGATTGCACGGTTTGAGCTTGCACCGCAGACATGTGGAAGAGGAATGGAATGCGACGTGAGTTCTGGTTCCTCAAGGTGGAAAGTAAGTACATGGCGCTGCTCAGCCACATGGAAACAGGAGGAGACACTGAAACATGTCTGTTGGTTGGTGCTTGAAGATCTCATGTTCCCCAAGTATCACTCGAGAGGGTAGATACAAAAAGAAACTGCATCGCCAAGGCCTTTATCTGCAGAGCAAAGCCCATGGTCTAGTGCATATATATCCCTGTTGATATCAGATCCTCGATAGAGATCATCTATCCGTCTTACGGCCCAACTATTTTCCCAGCACGCCACTCACGTGCAGGAAGCCTCTTTCGATACCTATGGTCACCTCTTGGATATTCCAGTGCACGGCCAAAGGATCTAAACTTGTTCCAACACCATCGTCATTACCTAGTCCTTGAGCTTTCAAAAAAGAAAGCTGCCCTACAGTTCACACTTCCGCTCGCACCTGTACTTAAGTCTCCTACCGCTATCAGTACCATGCCAGCATTCCTAGAAATATTTGAGAACCTGATCAAGGTTGTTCTTGGACTGGAGGGTACGTTCTGTGCCCTCGTGGAGTTCAAGGCCTACAAACAGAAGCTTATCAGCCCTGGCCATACTTTGTTGGCCTGTACGATCTTTTATCCCGGTGCCTGCCTGGCTACACAACGCCTCCTAGCTGGAGCTGACACTGCCGCTGAACGGCTACGGGTACGACTGCGACAAAAGCAAGATGAAAATGTCACCATGACCGAAACACAGCTTGCGCATTCATCGCCATCGAAGAAAAGACGCCAACGCCGGAGTACCTCCGCTCTGTCCAACGGTTTTGCGGGCTTTCCGTTGGATTAGCTGCCTTTCACTTTCGCGGTCTATTCCTCTATCATCACCTTGCCCCTCACCTCCGCTTCAAGCCTCAACAGCCAGGTGCAGGGGTTTTTGAGGCGCTCCAACGCTTCGCCCACCAGCCATATCCTTATAGAACCATTGCTATTGGGCTCTTGGCAATTCTCAACCTTGAAGGACTGTATGGGGCGGACAGGTTCGAGCGGTCTTTGTAGGGTGTGGCAAGAATAGGTGGAATCAACAGGTGGAATCAACGGGCGGAATCGGGTGCCGATTCATTGTAGGAAGCGACAGACTAGCTTCGGATGTCTGGATCTCATCTCACTGTAATTACGGTACTGGGACCTTCTGATCGTAGTTTCCAGATAACAACATCGTGTTACAGGGTACGTCACTTGCCTCAGCATGGCTAAGTGTTGTTTTCGCTGGGTAATCAACATTTTGAACAAGAACAACAACCAAGCATCCAGCCATCATCTCAGCACGTCTTCTGTGCACAGCATCTCCTTTCCATTAATTTACTACCAGGCACTTCATCGTATTGGCCGTTTGCCAGGTACTGCACTTATGCATGCTAGAAGCCTTCATTGCCTGTGGACGCCATGGAAGACAACTATTCACGCGGATGGGAGGACGTTGGGTACATGTGCCTACTGCCACCCCTGGTCGCCCAGCAGTTCATTTCCTGCGCAACATCCGAGTTCAACGCCTTCCGATTCCGGTACATAAGCCCCCGCCATATCGCCCTGGCCGTCGCCGTCTTCTACCCCGGCCTCTGCTATGCCTGCGGGCGCCTGTACGCCTGGGCCGACGGCCTCGACGAACACCAGGCGCGCCTGAGCCGAGAGGCGAACCGGGCCGGTCTCCGAGACAACCGCCACCTCACGGCGGCGGACAAGGCGGCCTTGCCCAGGTCGCCGCGCGAGATCGGCTACATGAGCCCGCAGTTCGCCCCGGCCTTCTTCGCCGCGCTCGCCTTGAACCTCCGCGCCAGGCGGCTGGACCGCTCGCTGGCGACTTGTTACCAAGTCTGGTCGCCGCATTCGCGCGTGGGCGCGAGCCTGCTTGGTTACCTCCGACAGGCCATCACGTCCACCCCTATGATTGGCGCTGGCGCAAGCCTAGCTTGTCTTACGCTATGGGACTATAAGAAGGAGGCAGACAAACATCATGAGCGGACCTTGTAGGGTGATGCGGAATACGACGGCGAGGATGGTTTGCAGGGATAGAGGAGACGAATTCGCATTAGTCAGTATTACGCGCCTCCGACTGTGCCTAGATCTTAATATACCACACACGCATATACAAACTTCGAATTTGCTTCAATCGCACCCCCTTTCCTATTGCCCGATACCATATGTGCGAAGCCAGTAACTCTCGCACTCGGACTACCCTGCGTATGGTCATTCGTACCCCCCCCCCCCCCCCCCCCGGGCGTAAACTACAGCTTCACTCGTGCAGCCGTGTTGTTTTGGCACGAAGGAGCGTAGTTGGTTGAGCACCCAGCGTCGAAGCAGCGGGCGCAGAGCGGCATGGAGGCCAGCCCCCAGAACGGGTAGAGATTGCATTCAGACTGCCCACGTTGCCAGTCGACTATAGGGGAAGACGAAATCAGTCCCTGGTCGTTTCCAATTCCAGAATGGGGTTTGCTGGTTTATGGACTTACAGCAGCCGCCCTGCACGCATTCGTCCCAGACCACCGACTTGTCGTCACATCCGTAACCGCACCCTTCAAGGCAGCATCGCGATTCGTCGCTCTCGGTACTCGTGCATTGGGCGCACGTCGCATCGCAAGCTTGCGCAGCTCGTGGAAAGCCCATCGCCGCAGCGTTGGTCTGGCCGAGCCAGAGGAGTCCTAGGACGCAGAGGAGAAACGAAGACTTGAGACCACGCATTTTCTTCTTCGACGACGTTCGACCAATTGATTCTCGAGGTTGTCTTCGTGGCGATGATTGGAAACTTGGTTGGGCCCACGATGGTGTGTAAACCCGACAAACCAGAACGACGGCGGATGTCACCCCTTTTGTGCGCTCCTGGACGCTGTCACCAATTGCGAGCGCAAGTATCACAAGGCAGGGCCCGAGCCTACTTTCACCATCTGCCGATGATAATCCTGCAGGGGCCCATCTATTGTTAATTAATATTGCTTCTTGGCAATATCTGCCTGAGTGTTTGTCGGGCAAGATTCAAATAGCCGGGGAAGCGAACAAAACGAGATACAGCAGCACGACGTTACAGAGACCATCACTCCTCGAACCACGTGCAATATATGAAGGCAACATTCGTCGAACTGCCTGATTGGTATCCGTGTCGCCGTTATCATTTGGTCCTCTTGGTGGCTTGGCCTGGGCGCTTGTTGTAGCAGGACCGGGTAATTACATACAAGAAGAAAGCAACCTCGAGCAAACCTCAAATATCCAGCCGCGATATTGAGTAACTGGCCTTGTTTAGGTCGTTATCTATTGGTGGCACAGAGAAACTCCAGCTACTGCAAATCGCATGTGATCCTATTTCGAGGAAATATCGTTGTCCATTGCGCATATGGTAGGAACCTGGCTCGCGCGGGCGCAACTGGAGCTATCACCTCAGCCTCTAATGTGACGTAGGGAAACCATATACTTGGCCTGCTTGGAGACTTCACATTGCATTGCCTCGGAGCAAACATCTGATCAGCACCAGCCGGAGTGCCAGATATTGCCCCGCGCAGGCCACCCGGCTGGGCCAACGTCTAACATACGATAGCAAAAGGTTCACCACAACCGACAGTCGGAAACAAGACGGACTGCTCATAGGAATAACTGTCGTTGATTAACAAGATGTGCGAACGGGAGAGATTCACTTGAGGGCCAACGTGAGTTGCAAGTCAGGATTTCTGTAGATTCAGGAGCGTGCTCGGGGGTAAGACGGGTACCCTGACAACTGTTGCGATCCGAGAAGCAGCCTACACCATGGCTGTAGCGTCGAGCACGTCGATCACCGAGAATACTGGATCATCAGGGTACCATGTCAAAAGATTATCCATTGCCGGCTAACGCCTGTGACTGATCAAACGTGCGAAGCACCTGCATAGTGTACTTGGCACAGATGACTCTTCGTCAAATGGTAAAGCGGGATCTCTATTTTTCGGATCTCGTCCACCTATGTGAGTGTGGGAGTATCAAGGACCGAACCCTCTGATGCCAGTGGAAAAAGCAAGGCAGCCGTCATGACTCCATAATTCCCCAAATGAATTTGCCATTCCTTTTGCGTTCGCTCGTATCGTCGTCCCCCGAATAATGCATTTCCGTTGCCAGTCGATCGCTTAAGAACGGGGCTTCTCTTCTTCTCCTTCCACAGGGCCAGCAGACCGACACCGGACACCTTGACGACCTTGAATCGCACACCGGGAATATCACCCTTGGCCTTGCCTTTACGACCGAAACCGGCCAGGAGGACCTCGTCGTTCTCGTCAACGAAGTTCAAGCAACCGTCATTGGGGACTAGAGAGAGAGAACGGTCAGCATAAGTTCATGTGGCATTGATATGTTTGTTCATCACTGTCGCCAGAGATCCAGTAGTCGGTCATGAGCGCGTTCGTCATTCGAGACGCCCCACACCACACGCCACTTTGGGGAGAAAATCTTTCGAGGGGCAGACGTACCGAAAGCAGTGACCTTCTTGCCGTTCTTGATGAGCTGTACACGAACGCACTTTCGGATAGCGGAGTTGGGCTGCTTGGCCTCGACACCGACCTTCTCAAGGACGATACCCTTGGCGTGGGAGGAACCACCGAACGGCGAAGACTTGAAAGCGGTACCCAGAGCACGCTTCTTGTATCCCAAATCGGCCCAGCGTTGGTCCTTGCGGTGCATGCGCAGCTTACGCGCAGCGTTCAATCCTCTAGGCTTTCCCTTACCCATGATGGCTGTGGACGAAAAGCGAAATTAGCGGACTGGTGCGTGGTATGTATGAATATGTGCCACGGCGGATGTCGGTTGGGATCGAGCGTCAAGGAATTCGTCGATGCGATCGAAGATGCAATGGGTAAAAGGTAAGTGCGCCTGGGTGGGAGAGGAAAAACCTACCGATTTATGACTGTGATCGCGGCGGATGGGTGCTGTTGTCGATGTGAGTATGTCGAGAGGGTTCCGCTATCTGCAAAGTTCGCGAGGTTGAGAGTGACAAGTTCGACAATGGAAATTAGCTGGCCGAGGGTTTCGACCCTAGATCCGAATTTTGAAGTGCGGCAATCAGTATCTGTGGCTTTGGTTGTGGCTGGTATTTTCAACCCCAATCCCGAATTTGTGGACAGCCACACCAAAAGCTTGGGCATACCACACTTTCCCCACCAAATTAATTGACCCACCTTGCAATAGATGCATCTTCCAGCAAATGGATTTGATATGTACGTGTTTCCAAGCCTGGATCTCTCTGATAGTCTTGATGTCGAGGCACAGATAGCGTCACATGGCACGATTTGAAGATGTTTACTGATCATATTGTCGTTTGTCAATTTCTACTCATTTATGTACAACGATCTCAGCAGAGGCCATGTACAGGCCTGCAAAGTTTACCTCGTTGATTGGCGCCATAGATAGACCCAGAATCCAGATGGTAGGTGCTGTAAGCAAAGTAACCTCGAACCCCTAACACGCAGCTGCCCCGACGTCACTATTGAAGTAAGGCGGCATTCCATCCCAACCAACTGCCGCAGCGTCTGTTTTCGCCAGCCAAAATGCAGACTCGCAATGTCTCAGCCTCAGTTAAAGCCAAGTAAATCGCGAGACCCTCCACCGTCTCTGTTCCTACACCCTTCGCCCTCTCCCTCCGCTTCTCATGTCAACCTTGTCGGTGCCGCGGCCTCAGGCGCCGCCATGCCTCCGAACGCTTCTCAACCGATAGCTCCGACAACCACATCCTCCACAACACAGCCGCCAACAATGCAGCCGCTATCACGCAAGGGCTCGCTGCTCAATCCCATGAACATGGGCGGCCGCGGCGGTGCACCCGTTCCTCGGCTCCATACGGGCGACTCCTCGCGCTCCGTCGACAAGACTGACGCGCTCTGGGCCGAGATGCAGGCGACGCTCGAGGAGGTCGAGCTCTCGGCCTCGGGCGGCACGCACGTCTTTGGCCCCGAGCACGACCGCAAGCTTGCCGACCTCCGAGCGGCCCAGATCGCCCTGGCGCAGGCCTGGGCCCGAAGCGAGGCGGACGACGCGATCGAGACTACAGGAGCGGGGACAGATGAAGTGCGCGATCTGAAGGGTGCGCTGGGCGGCATGGGCCTCGCTGCTGCCTCGGGTGTGGCCCCCGGCGCGACACTGAAAGATGGGAACACGGATCCTGCTAAAAGTACCGTCGGATCAGGTAGTGCTGCCGGACCGTCGAGTAGTGGGCGCGGTGCTGATAGATTCGGCGCTGCGCTCGAGGAAGAGACAGAGACCGATATCCTACTCGCGCGGAAGCGTAGAGAGGCCAACGACCAATACTTCAGTAGGGTCGATCAAGGTGTCAGGGATGTCGTTGCCAAGCTAGAGGAGGTTGCTGTCGCTATGCACGCTGTGGAGCAGGAGAGCAGAGATGTTTGGGGCGAAGAAACACCACCTGGTAGTGCGAAGCCGGCTTGACCGATATATTTAATTAGATCCAGAGTGCCTCTGCATTCAATGATACCCTTTCAGTTATGACCCTCTACTATCGTTGTATGAGTAAAGATTGACATTGTTACTTGAACGACTGCTCTGACAATTACACATGATGTGTTTATTGCTTCTTCATACCTCCCTTTTATAATTAGCTAGAATTATCGTAACATGGACTCCATGTAGCTTTCTGGAGAGGCTATCCCCATCATCGTAGCGTTGAAGTGTGTATGACGATATGCATAGGGCATACCATAATGTACTGACAGTCTCAATGCTTGAAAGCACCATTCTCTGCCGCCCTCAAGCATGAGTAGGTCGGATGCGGTGCTTCTCTTCATGACTCTACGACAGGAATAGAAAAAGTAAGAATATTAGGATGGAAAGGTGTCACTAAGAACTCGAACGCACCTCGAAGAGGAGAGGGGTTCTCTTAACTAACACCAAAGCATCGTATGGCCCTATAGCACAACTGACGAACGAAGCGATCAATTACACAGTTCTGAGGCAAGGAAACCTTCCTGAATGAGGCTGGCTAGAGTATAAGTCTACGAGCCTACGTATGTCCATAAGCTGCAGGGCACCCTGTTGAGAATGTCAGAATCTTATGGCAATCAATGCCCTCGCCGCTTTAAGCATGTAGTGTCATTTACGGTCAAACATACACCGGGAGAGTATTGAGAGTTTTAAAGATCGTATTGCTTGTTATGTGTTCAGCCATTCCTAGTATGTACTACATCAAGCACCAGAGTGCTCAGGAGAAAGGCAGCTGGACGTGGACCCTAGCGAAGGAAATATGAACAAAGACCATGGCAACTAGAGTTAGTGTCATTTTTCCCTTCCTTGTACCTCATAGACTCGGATGCATTTTTTTCTTCACTGGTTTCTATACAGGCTGTTTCATAAGAGCCCTCAAGGCTCCGCAGTTCTTGTTCGACATGGCATTTATAGTGGGTTAATTATGTATACCGATGTGTGAAAGCCCCGGAAAGTAAGCAATGGAGGATTGACCGTAATAAGAATGTATGGATTTGCCAGTTGCATCAATGAACCAATGCTGATAGGTCTTGAGTAATAATGGCCGAAGTCAACACAACTAGAATATTGTATGTACGTTGCTGGAGAGTCAAATGTTATTCATGGAGATTCAGCATAACTCGATTTACTGCTTCTATGTGTCAAAAATGATAATGTAGGAAGAGTATTTCTAGACCTGGTGGCCCACAATGAGCAACATGATGATTCGAGTTGATAAGCGTAATAACTAACCCTGAAAGTCAAGGTACAGACAGAAGTATCCTGCTCGATGAGCAAGAAAGCCAAAACTGGGTACTCGTATGTCTTTATCACCATCCTGTACATCACTACCTAGTCTTTTGGCATATAAGGACTCCCCAGCGCTGATGGTATCTAGGAGCCCGGTTTGGTCGATGAATCATTCATTTCACCACTACACATCATCATTCCTGGTACATAGTTCGCGGGCCTTGTAAGTAACAGACAAAGTAAATAGTATAACCATATACTAGTCAATGTGTCATGATACGACGCGAAGACAACAGATCAGTGGCTGGACTGACTTGGTACGCAACCAACGTCAGGGACAGAATCTCCGAAGCTAGCACTGAGTAGTAGGACCCGGACAAAACATGATACACACATAGATGTTCGGTACTGCTTATAGCAGCTATTTCACTATGTATAATCAAGTTGTTGTTTCTAAAACTTCATCCAACAAGCTTCTTTTAGCAGTCAAAAAGCATGAAGCAAGCTCGTCCTGACATAAGTGAAGAGGAACTTATGGACACGGCACCTGACGTGAATATGCTTTCAACCCAGCACTCGAAGAAGTAGATAGGTCGATCATAGCTGCACCCGGAAAGGATGTTTTCAACTGAAACCAGCTGTGTAGTCTGTTGATATCCGTGGACTGACTGGAGCTTCATAACACTGCAGTTCGGGGATAGATATACACAGAGAGCTCTGACCATTTGAAGGAATGCAGCTCAAGTATTGCCAGAAGAAGTGTACTGGAGAAGGTGTGGTATTATATCAATGTAAGTCTAGCTCGCCTCAAAACTCGTACATCTATCGTACAATATGCTGTATCTAATTTTTCATACCGACACCCAAGCCCAGATCTATGAATACAGGTGACACGAGTCTTGACATCTATTGTTGAGCAATCTTCTCGCTCTCGCCTCCTTGATTAGAGTACTGAATAAGATAGTCCGCACCCAAACCGGCGCTGATAGCCCCTCCAGTGATCCAACAACCATTGACGAACCACCACCAGCAGTCCTTCACATTCTTCAGGTTGACCTTGCGGATCATGTAGCCCAACGTCAACGCAGCACCTCCGCAGCCGCCGATGAAGAAGGCCGGACCGGCACCAGCAGCCCAGCCAGCCGCGCCGAGCAGACCGACCTGCACGACCGCCAGGCCCGACAAGACCTGCTTCGTCTCCGCGTCGTGCTTGAGGGCGATGCTCTTGATGCCCGCCTTGGCGTCGTCGCGGATGTCCATGTGGGCGTAGATCATGTCGTACAGCACGGTCCAGGAGACGTTGCTGGCGTACAGGAAGCTCGCCGCCGTCAGCGCCGCCGTGTTCATGAGCAGATCCACGCCCAGCGCCGGAAAGCCCATCATGGCGCCCCACGAGAAGGTCAGGCCCAGCACGAACTGCGGGTAGTACGTGACCCTCTTCGCGAGAGGATACGAAGCGACGAAGAGCAGACTGGGGGTGGCGTAGAAGAAACAGCTCCAGGGGAACTGAAGAAGTATCCCGAGTCCCGTCAGGAGTTGAAACCCAGTGAATATGAGAGCCTTGAACGGGGTGATGGCACCTCGGGCAATTGGTCGCAGCCGGGTCCGCGCCACTTGTGGGTCGAGGTTGCGGTCCCAGAGGTCGTTGATGCTGCAGCCTGCTCCACGCATTATGAGAGCCCCTGAGAAGAAGAGCGCTGTCGTACCAATGACGGTCAAGGGTGAAGTGACAGGATCAGCCATGGGGGCGGCCAGAAGCGTGCTGAACATGCAGGGGAAGAACAAGTAGTATGTCCCCGCGGGCTTGTCTAGGCGGACCAACTCGGCATAGGGAACCCATGATGCTGGCAGACGTGAGAGAAGCCCCGCGGAAGGCGGAGAATAGGGCTTGGGTATCTCAGGAGACGAAGGCGACTCAATGCTGGTGGCTAATTGCTTGGCGGAGGCATGGAACGGGATGACATATCGGGGCGCCAATAAGGACACCGCAGTTGGGCGTGACTGTCTTGGCTGGGTTGGCGTCACGAACCGAGAAGTAGTTGATCCTAACCTCCGACCAGAGCCCCAAGCAGATTTTGAAGCTACACATTTCGACTCCGGCAGAACCCGCCTCGCCACGGCCACATTACATCCCCTGAACATGGCGATGACACTGCTGGAATGTTAGCCCAATTGAACTGGCAGCTTTGAATATGGCAATCAATGAAGCCAGGTTCTTTCTATTGCCCCATCTTTTCATGCGAAGTATAGGAAGTATAGGTATTGTGAGCTTCGAGAAGTCATCTTTTGGTATCAATACGACATGAGGTTGAGCAAAGTCAAGATGCTTGAAGGGAAAGAACAGACGAACCAAGAAACTTACCAATTGATCTTATAAAGTACCTTGGCAGGAAGTTCATGTCAAGCCATACGGATGTCCGTCAACTTTACGGGTCAAGGTGATAGTTTCTTTCCTCTTTCCCGGCTTTCTTTCAATCCTTCCTTTTCTTCAGCAGCAAAGTCATATCATATGTCTCTCAAATCTTTGACCTTCACACCCAAGCTTGCGTGTGTAGCGAGAGAGTGGCTAGTGCGGTTGAGGCTAGTGCAGATCAACTACCTGTGCTTTGCCCTCTAAAGACTAACCTAGCGTGTTTTCCCTGCTGCCGTTTGAGCTCCACGCTAACGCTTGGCTGTGGGCACTCTTTCCTCCCACGCGCAGTGGGGTCTAACCAGCGTCGCGCCACCTTATTCTTTACCAGTACCCTCCGCCACGCATACTTCACGCATGGTCGCATCTTATCGCTTTAGCAGCATCGCGCTCTCCATCGGCATCTTTTGATCGCCAGCGACCACCTTCTGCACCTCGACGGGCATTGTGTACAACTCCACGACTTGTTAACCCAATTGTACGATCAGCGAGATTCATTGAGGATCACCGGCCTCGATGATCTGGAGTCTACGTGATGCATCGCTGTTCGTCTTCTCAGCTTTCATAAACCAGCTGTGTACACTATTTGCAACCGCCCCAGTTCGCGACTCTTAATTATCTTCTTTCCCATCTTGGAAGGCGTGGTGCTCTCCTTCTTAATACAGTTTCTGTCCACTTCCTGGAAACGATTCGACAAAAAAAGCAACGGTCGTCAAGATGCCGACAGCACTGCATCCCCAAGCCAAGTTCGATCCGATACCTCCAGATCTCGACCTCCACGCCATTGTTGATCGCAACCCCAACTTCGACTGGGTCGTCCGTATCAATCTAGCTCAGATTCGACGTCTGGGTCCTTCGGGCTTCGAGAAACTCGTACAACTTCACGTTATCGAAGGCGGTCGTCCACTAGTTATCGAAGGATGGAACAAGGTCTTGCCCGAGTCGCTGTTCAGCTCAGAATGGCTCGAGAAAACGCGCGACAAGAAGCAGGAGAGTGTTCGCGACATCGGCTCCCAATCAGATATTCCCATGACCATGGGTCATTACCTACGGTCCATGAAACAACTGGCCAACCAATGGAGTCCGACAAATTTCCGAGACGAGCGACGGCAGAGGCTGTATATGAAAGATATTGACTGCCCCCAAGAATGGTATGACCATTTGCGGAAAGTCATACCTCCGAATGTCTTCTATATGAATGACAATGTCAGCGACACTGCCGGAGCGGATACACGGGAAGATGATATCTTCGGCGCCCCCGAAGTTTTGGCTGCTGTTGCTGGGGATCTGATGAGCAGTTTGCCCGAAGAGATGCGAGCCCAAAACCTCATGTGTTACATTGGGCACGAAGGTACTTTCACTCCGGCGCATAGAGAAATGTGTGCGAGTCTGGGCCAGAACATTATGGTGGATGCATCTGGTAGCGAAAATGGTGAGAAGCCCGGCAGCTCGATTTGGTTCATGACAGAGACCAAGGATCGAGAGGTGGTGCGCGAATACTTTCTCTCCATGCTCGGGCACGATATAGAGATCGAGAAACATTTTGCCCAAATCAATGCCTGGAAGAAGGCCACCTTCCCGGTTTACATTGTAGAGCAGAAGGTTGGCGATTTCATCCTGGTGCCACCTTTGGCGCCGCACCAGGTCTGGAATCGAGGAACAAGAACCATGAAGGTCGCATGGAACCGTACGACCGTGGAAACTCTGGATCTGGCACTCCATGAAGCTTTGCCCAAAGCCCGCCTTGTTTGCAGAGATGAACAATATAAGAACAAGGCCATCATCTACTTCACTCTTGAGAAGTACTACAAGGAGCTGCAGGTCTTGGAAGACACGTCCGAAGTTGGGGTCCTGGGGCTCGGCCATGAGCTCACTCGTAACTCCCCGCATCTCAGGCAGATGGCCAACGATTTCCGACGACTCTTTGGTCTTTTTACAGAAATTCTCGTCGATGAAATGTTTGGGCTCAAGCACATTGATGTGGAGTACATTGAGTTTGACTCGAATATCACCTGCTCCTACTGTCGTTCGAACATCTTCAACCGGTTTCTGACATGCAAGTGCTGTGTGCGACAGCTTATCGACGGAGACGAAGACACTTACGATATATGCATGGAATGTTACGCGATGGGCAGATCCTGTGTCTGCATTTCAGGTCTTCAATGGTGTGAGCAATGGCATTGGTCTGACTTGGTCGACAAACACGAGTTATGGCGTTCAATGGTCATCAAGCAGGATGGCTTTGTTGATATCGAGAATTCCCCCAACCTCTGGAGATTGCACGCCGGAAGTCGAATAAGAAATCAGTTGCCCAAGTCTGCCAGGAGCAACTGCGCCGCAGGCCGTGGAGCGATATCACGAAACCCACCAATGAACCCGCCCCAGAACCCGAGTCTGAGGCAGAGCCCGAGGTTGATGAAGAAGGCCGGGTCAAGAAGAAGCCAAAAAGCAAACGCAAGCAGAAAAGAGGAGACGTCTACCGTTGCCATGTCTGTTGCCACAAGGATTATACTTATAAGCTGCACTTCTGTACGACCTGTCAAGAAGCCTACTGCTACGGTGTACTATGGAGGGCCTTTGATACAATGCCCCAGACCGCAATGGAGAAGGAGCACTGGCAATGCCCTAAATGCCTCGGGATTTGCAACTGCGGGAGTTGCAGACGCGCTGGCCACACCCAACCATATGTGCCGAAGAACACCCTGTTAGGTCATGACACGCGACGCGTTGCAGATGACCGCAGCGTCGAGTCTATTGTCGATTTCCGCATCCATAACCTGAACTGGCTGAAAGCCTTTGGGGAGGAGAGCCGCTCCAAAGACACAAAACGGATGCAGCGGCTTCGCGAACAAGCCGATGCAGAAAAGGCGAAGGGTCCATTGGCAGACTTGGATAAAAATGAAGATGCGCCACATGAGATGGACTCTTCACTACAAGGTCCTACCATGGAAAATGCCTACGGCAATCATGTCGGCGTTGACGGTGCGCCGGCAGTACAGAACGGCACTTTGAGCCATCAAGAAGAAAGCGCCGGCAGTCGCGTACCCACAGCTGACATGTCTGGCATGGACCTAGAAAGCTCTGCCTATCCTGATCCTTCTCAGGGTTACAATGATCCAGTCGTCGGTGCTAGGGTGATGGGGATGGGCTTCTACGATCAAGACGACAGCGCTGATAAGATCTTGTTCGACCCATTCCAGATTCCCTCTGAGGACACACTGAACCGAGAGCCAGAAGTGTCCGATTTCGTCAAGAAGACTTTGCGTCAAGCGAAGCGAAAAGCACGGTTGGAAACCGACGACGACCCAGACTTCATGGGCCCGCGAACGTATCGTAAGAAACCACGCACTGGCAACATTGATCAGCTTATGAATCTCGATCCCGCCCTTCTTGGTGCCCTTGGCGAGCCAGACAGAAGTAGCTCGGGGACACCCAACCGTGCCCTCACTGAATCCGAACAAGCTCCTGCTCTTCCCGAAGCAAGTGATACTCAACATGAAAAGCCCAAGCCCAAGCCGATGAGGGCCCCGCTTCCTGTTGACCCACTGCGACCTACTCTGCGTCACGCGAAACCTGCGCAGTCTTACGCTGATCATGAGGAGCCTGAGGAGGACATTAACGACATTGTTATCCCCAAGAGGTTTTTAAACCTCGACACAGAGAACGGCGTTACGGATGATGGCGATCCAGTGGATGTTGCGGCTCAGGCATTCCACGCTGTGGCTCGTCTGAACCAAGAGGCCGGTTCCACTGCTGTTCCATACACAGGAAAACGTCGAGGGCGCCCGCCGCGAAGCTCTCTGCCCGTGAACTCACCGCAGACAACCAAAGAACCGGAGAAAGAAGTTGCCAAGGAGCCTAAAAGACGTGGCCGGCCTCCACGGCGTTCACAGTTGAACGATGTCGATTATGCCGAAGACTCGACAACTGCTCAAGAGGATAAGGTGACCGAGGAGGTGCTAGAGGCTGCTCTAGAGGCAGAACTGGCCCGTGAGTCCGAAGTTACCGAGAAACCAGATGGATTGGAAAAAGAGTCAACTCCAAGCGCGCGCCCTCCTGGGAGAAGGGGCCGTCCCCCGAAGTCTGCAGCAAAGCCAACGGCGTCACCAGCACCCAAGTCTTCTCCTCAGCCGAAATTGACGTCTATGGCAGAGCGTATGGCAGCGAAGGGCAAGAAGTTCAAGATGCGCGGCTCTTCAAGAAACATCTCCTCGAACCGCACAAGTACGCCATCGACTCCTCAGGCTGCAGCTGCGCATGATACGAGTGACCAAGATACGCCCATGAAAGATGCATACGCAGTAGAGTCTCGCCCTTCATCCACTCGCAAAACAGAGGAACCACAAAGTGGCATAAGCCGCGAGTCTTCAACGAGGCCGCCTCCAGCAACCAACTCAGCAGCTCCGGCCAAGGCGGCCACACGCCCAGGGCCGACCGTAGTGCGGTTGGCCAGCATGGCCGGAAGTGATTCAGAGGAGACCGATAGTTCGTTCGGAGATGACGACGACGACGATGACGACGACATCCCGGCCCAGAAGTTTGTGGCTTACAGAGGCGGCTTTCGAGGTCGAGGCCGTGGGGGACGCTTCCCCACCTCATCTCGTCACTAATTGGTCTTGCCCCCGAAAAGAGGCATCATCCCGGACAAGACGTTGGTGTCATTGCAGATTGGGGAGCCCAACTCTGAAGTGGAAAGAATGTGCTATTGATTGGTGGACTGTGTCATTGATACCGTGTGTTGCGTATATACTCAGCTTGCCGAAATATTACCCTTGTAAGACCATCCGTTTTTAGCAGTCATTGGAGTTTACTTCATCATTCAATATACCCGAGCTCTGGTCAAACATTATCACCTGCTTATTTATTTATTTTTTCCCTTCCGTGGTTTCTCATTCGTTTTGCAGCAAGATTAACCTTGGTACTTGGCCGCATACGGAGTCACAATTGGAGCTCATGATCAACTTGAGAGGAGGTAATCCATCTTAACCTACATCTACACTGGCATCTTCGGGCCAGTTTAGGCTATTGTTTAACTATTGTGTAGCATATCGCTCCCCAGTGACTTTGAACCTGCGCTATATGTGCGACCCCTTCCCTCTTCCAAGCTTCTGGCTTGCCCCTCGAGAAGATACAGGGGTAGGCTACCAAAGCGGAGGTCGCCGAGCCCGGGGCCTGACTCAACCTCTCCTTTACAGCCACTTCTTGTTTCCGTTATGAGAAAGGAAAGCTCCGCCGTTCCCGTTTTCGATGCTAGAGGTCTCCCAGACCTTCATCACATCCCGGATGGCCTCTTCAGGCGTGGCTGGCTTCTCGAAATGCGGCGCGTACTCTCTGAACGCTTGCATCATCCGACCCAGGCCAGCCTGCTGCTCAGGGGTGACTATAGTGGCACAGAAAGAGAAGATTATATGGTTAGCCAGACTCATGCAGTTGGTCTCTCCTCTCTTCTGAGTAAGTACTTGCCATTGTCGTAGCGGCCCACGCCCACCATGCCCGGGCAGAGGCTCAGGAAGAGCACCCCGTCCTTCCGGTACTGCGCGCTGAACTTGGCCGTCGCCATATTCATGGCGGCCTTGCTGATGGCGTACAGCGAGGCGACGTCGAGGTCATACTTGGCCGCGAGCTCCGTGTCGCCCAGGCCGCTCGAGATAACCACAACCTTCTTGGCCTCGCCCTGAAGGATCAGGAGCATGAAGAGGTTGTACAGGTGGATGCTGGCGTAGACGTTGGTCTCCATTGACTTCTGCAGGTCTTGCTGCGTCTCGAGGGTGTTCTTGGTGCCGCTTCCGTTGGGGGAATGGACGCGCGTAAGTGTCAGTCAGTGAAGTAGGTACCTACCTCCCAGCTTGTGGTCGACTACGTTTTCTGCGTCGATGAGGATAGAGAGTAATAACTCACAGGGTACCGATGCCGTGGAAGCCATCGTACATGGAGACGTATCCCGCGTTGGCGATCAGGTAATCGAGCTTGCCGCCTAGGATAGGGACCGCCTCCTCGGCGGCTTTCTAAAGGGGTGGGGGTTACCTTGGTTAGTCCACCACACACACCCGACGGTTCTCAGCTCAGATGCATGCATGCATTAGGCACACTTACTTTAAGTTAGTTATAGATGGTCATGTCCGCTTGGAGGATGGTAATGTTGAACCGGCCCGGGAGCTCTTCTGCCACCCTTTTGTCGGTCCGGGGCTTGTCGCGGACGATGCCCACAACTGTGTTATTGGGGTCGCACGATATCTGGCGTAGGAATCATTATGGGCCTGGGCACCCATCCGAGAGACGTAAAGCAACCCACCGCTTTTTCTCCCATAGACCGCAATCCGGTTCCTTTGACGCTGCTCCAAGGCTCGGACGCCGGCTCGCGCCTTCTACATTACCTCCCTTCGAAGGCCTCTTCGTACTGCTTCCAAGACTGCGCATTGTTCTATATTAAAACCAGCAGCCATTTCTAGCACATACAGAGGTGACAAGGTAGATGCGATGCATTTAGTGATGCAGTTAATGTACGGCTTCCCGCAAATTGTGGCACTTCGCAGAACACAAGGGTCCGAAGTGCGAGGAGATCGGTAAGCAATCAAATTAATTCGCCAGCACGTCGGTTGGGGGTCAATGGGGGCTTGAGACAGTACCTAAGCTTAGGCGATTAGGGCACCAGCCGGGACAAAATGTACCGCTGTCATCCTCCACTGCGACAGCAACTCAATCCACTGTACAATCATCTCCTTCTCATCAACAGATGGACTGCGCCCCAAGTCACGCACGTATTACACATCAAAGGGACACTCTAGACGCCCCTTTCGGAAGTGTTGCATAACCAAGTAACGAAACGAGAGAGAGAGCCTTACTAGCAACAGCCACTGGAGTGTCTAGCGTCTTCAATTACAAACCACTCCGACAGGTGCAATATGGGTCTGTCATGTATTATGCGTTTTGGAGGCTTGCCTACAGGCACGCAGTGTCTCTGAGAATATATTTGATGAACCGATTTCCCTTGTACTGATGCTGTTCGCTTCTGACATATCTCTCTTGTATCAATGAGTCTCTCAGTTCTCAGCTTTCGTCAGTTGGTACTTTAGATTAAGAGCCCCTTACAACAAAGACTTCATCCCGGCAAAATGGGTACCAGCACCAACGATACTCCAAATATGTCCGCCAGCCTTCGAAGGCAAGCCGCTTTCGAAGCCACCTTACGCGGCTTTCTCTCCCGCCAATTCACACGCCCCAAGGCGCTCCCCCAGGATGCCCACGGCCTCCAGGACCACGTCGCCATCATCACCGGCGCCAACGTCGGGCTCGGCCTCGACGCCGCGCGCCAGCTGCTGGCGCGGGGCCTGTCGCACCTCGTCATGGGCGTGCGCTCACAGGCCAAGGGCGACGCGGCGGCGGCCACCCTCCGCCAAGGGTTCCCGAGCGCCACCGTCTCCATCTGGATCGTGGACATGGAGTCGTACAGCTCGGTGCAGGCATTCGCGCAGCGCTGCGACATGGAGCTGCCGCGGATCGACTACGTCATCTTGAACGTGGGGCTGATCCAGACCGAGTTCACGACGAACGAGGCGACGGGCCGCGAGGTGACGCTCCTAGTTAATTTCCTGTCCACGGTGCTGTTGACGGTGCTGCTGGTGCCCGTGCTCAAGGGGAAGAAGAAGACAAGCGGAAAGCCGCCGGTCCTGTCCGTGGTCAGCACCGACCTCGTCTGGTCGGCCGAAGTCCCCTTACATCAGCCGGTTCTGCCCCCCTTCCAGGACCCCAAGGCCATCGGCAATATGGGCAAGTACGCGCGGTCGAAGATCCTTCTCACACTGTTCGTGGCGCGGCTCGCGGCCGAGTACGTCAGTCCGGACGATGTCGTGGTCAACCTGTCGAACCCGGGCGCGACCAAGGGGACTGCGTTCTTCCGCGGGGGCGGCGTGGTGGTGAAGGCGATCATGGGGGTGATGCAGGCGCTGATCGCGAGGACGTTAGAGGCGGGGGCCTCGAACTATATCGATGCAGTTCTTTCGTATGGAGCGGAGAGTCATGGAGGGTTTGTCAGTGATTGGGCCGTCAAAGCGTAAGTCGTCAACTTCTCTTTCGGCCAAAGAACAGCCCGCCCCCTTTCCTCAGGGGGTGGTGGGGGTCATGACGCGCAAGAAGAACCCATACTGACAAAGTGAGCAGACTTCCCGAGATTTGGTACAAGCCAGAGGGGCGTGAGCTGACGGACCGGATATGGGAAGAGACAGTAGAAGAGTTCAATTTCGTTCGCTTATCCAGCGTTCTGGAGGAGTTGAGGAAGAGCCGTTGAGGGTAAGTACAAGATATAGAGGTGCATTAATACCCACAGAAAAATGTTATATAGTAGAATGTACTCTTTCATATGCTAAGATTATTAGACCAGATCAGTCATTGGGATGTATTCAGACCTGAAAGCCCCTTGTCATCACACGAGCTTGGGAAACATGCCCCAAAAGGGGTTAATATGTAGAAGAGGCTTCGTATCCCCATGATGAGTTTGATTGGCCCATAGCACCATAGGAATGGCCCTAAAAGCGCTATATAACAGAAGAAGGTCCTCAGGGATAAGGGGTTGGATTCCATGTACCCGACGAACCAAGTAAGGGAAGGTACGTGGCCGGTTTCTGCGCCCATCTGGGAGTGCTCGTATGCATGTTTTGCGCGATCATGTCGGCGAGTTAGTCGACCTCACTCTTCATGAAGAGCCCCCGCGGGACCAACTTGTCTTCCTCGCCGCCACGATGGCCGTCACGACCGTTGCCAGCCGCTAGCTTGCGTGATGGCGAATATCGACGTGGAGTCCTCGTTGGTCGCCTTGATGACCGGCATAAGTTCGGGGAGGTCGCCGGCGATGCAGTGGGCGGATGGCTTATGTTACGGGGGATGCCTGTGAATGATTTGGGGTACAGCTGTCGCCGGGCCACGAGGACCAATGCGAGTTACCCGAGGAAGAGGTACTCGTAAGACACCATGTTGGGTATATGCTAGACGCCTGGTAAGCTATGGGTATAATTGAGAGAGATCGCAGTGGTCCAAAAGACATGCGCGAACCGGCGAACTTATGAACAGGACATCTTGCCCGGCCAAGGTCAAGATCCCCCAGGGCATAACATGCCTGCAATGTCAGCGACCAGCCCGACTGTGAAGCCACCAGTCAAGTAGATTGAGTCAACCCGTAATCCTCCGCCCAACGAAAGAATACTTATAAGCGTCCAAGATGTCAATAGCCTATCGTTACTGCAGATACGCCGCTTGCTTCTACGGACACTGCCTTTGGGTAGAAGACATTGCAAGTTGGTTTCTTGGTCATGGGAAAGGCGAAGCTATCTCTGCAACCCCTTCATCGCAGCCTACCTGAAGAGCACAAGTTCCGTATTCAATGCGATACATACTGGTGAGAAAGAGGAAACCCGAATAGGCCAACCTCGCACATGTGCATTTTGGCCCCCATGTCTTCCCCGCCTCGAAGCCCCTCACACCCTCCTGTCTACCTCCTACGCAGCGTGCTACCGTGAAGAGTACCCAAGGGGACTACTGATTGGCGGTTCTCATATCGTCCAGCTTACGTCGCTTAGTTCTGAGATCTGGATATATCCGGCTGAAAACAGTTGGTTGAAGTCACCGACCCCCAATTGGTCAGAATGAAATGCACCACGACCAGCGCCATCTTGCACTGCAACCCACCCCAATGCCATCTCGATTATCTTACTTCCGCAAGACACAAAACGAGATATGCAGCATGCAAATGCTGACATACCGTCATCGACGACATATCAACATGCTGTTCGTATATAAGTAGTTCGACGAGTCCGCACACAATGATATTGACCGACAGAGAGCGAGTCGTGCAAATTGAAACCGAGCAGTTGGGTCGTGTCGAGTGGGGGCTCCTCGTAATCGCCAAGGGTGTCTACGGCTGATCCTGGCTCCAAATAGTTGAATACGGGGGCGGCCGGGTAGCCGATGCAGTAATTAGTATCGTCATTGGTCGACCAGGAGCCCTTGCGCTCCACCTGGCAGGGGTCGGGTAGGGGGCTTCCTTGACGGCTTCCGCTCGGAGAAAGGACCAGCGCTCGACCAGCGTTGGGAGGGTCAGGGAATGAGGATCATCGACAAGCACAAGCGCTGGAGCCAGGTCCCAAAATGACGGTAGACGCGGCCCCTAGACAGACGCCTACATTAGTTTCGGCTGCCCAAATTCGTCTTGGCTGAGCCTCTTTCAATCCTTCTTGTCACGACAATGTTGGAGACGGCACGAAGGGAAGAGTCTCGTGCCGTTCTATAACATTGTACCTGACTGTCGGATTAGGTCGCAATATGATACCCGCTAGGTCCGTTCTAGGCCGAGTTGTCGTTGCATGCGCTGTACTCGTTTGTTTCTCCTGGTTCATTTGGTCGCTGTACCCCGGTTACCCCAGTTTTGCGCCAACGAGCGAAGCCGTAGTGCAAATCCCACTGCAACAACACCCGCCAACGTTGCGGGAGGTCGACGTCGTCGTCGCGAGCACCAAGAGCGACAACACCACCTGGTTCCACCGCCACCTGCCGCCGCAATGGCAGAAGAGCATCTACGTCGTCGATGACCCGAAGGCGCGGCTGCGGGTGCCCCAGAACAAGGGCCGCGAGGCCATGGTGTACCTGACGCACATCGTCAACAACTACGACGACCTGGCGGACAGCCTCGTCTTCTTCCACGCGTCGCGCTTCGCGTGGCACAACGACGACCCGGACTACGACGGCCTCGCGACGCTGCAGCACTTCCAGTTCCCCTACCTGCGCGCGCAGGGCTACGTCAACCTCCGCTGCGTCTGGGTCATCGGCTGCCCCGCAGAGATCCGGCCGATGGAGGACGCGCAGACGACCGAGGTGCCCAGGAGGAGGAGAAGGGGCGTGCCGACAGCGAAGGAGGTCTACAAGGACTCCTTCGAGCAGCTCCCTGCCCGGCCACCCGGTGCCCGACGTGGTCGCTGTGAGCTGCTGCTCTCAATTCGCCGTCACGCGGGAGGCGATCCGCCGGCGTCCGCGGGAGGACTATATGCACTTCCTCGAGTGGCTACTCAATACCCCCCTCGAAGATGCTTTGAGCGGGAGAGTTTTCGAGTTCGCTTGGCACAGTAAGTTTTCTTTTCCCGCCACCTACTAGCCGGCCCCCCACTTTGGTTTTAGGGGCCACTGTGCCTGCCAGCATCCGAGACACGTTTATTTATTAACCACATCAATTCTTAGTCATCTTTGGCCAAGAAGCCGTGCATTGCCCCTCGGCGGAAGACTGCTACTGTAATGTCTGGGGTCTATGTGGTCTCAACTGCACAGAAAGCGAGTGTGACGGGCGATACACTCTGCCACCCGTGTCGACCCTGCCTGGTGGCTGGCCGAAAGTGGGCTGGGATAAGGAACAGCGGCCCTTTTCTGGACCCCCACTATGATTGATTAGCGAAACGCGAAGAGGACGTGTTGACGTCAAGTCAACTCGCATTGGCAACACAGGGAAACAGAACTAGATGATGCTTGTTTGCGTCGTATATGTGCTGCATTAGATGTCTGGAATAGCGCACGACAGCAGGCATGTATGCAGTTGAAGGAGAGACTTGCTCCTATTTGTGTGTCTTGGCGCAGTCATGTTAAGCTTTTTAGACAGCGTTGCTTTCCATTACTACTAGAGACCCTACACCCACTGTGCCCACTGTCTCCACCCCCGCATAGCGTCTCAATCAGTACATACCTGTCTTCATGTGTGAACAACCGCTATGCAACACGTTCTCACGTAGAGGCCAGCTGGTACAAATCGCATGAGTGGTTCTCCAGAGAGAAAAGGACGGGAGAAAGAGTTGGATTGCGATGCCGACTTGACGGCGCAATAGTAGATCGCTCTATTCTAGACCGGGTGTTGGTGGTGCATCGGTTTATCATGCTAGTTTGTGCTACTTGTGCGTACCGTCTTGGCACCAAGATCGCTCTGTGTTCCATATTCAGGGGGCCTCTTTGTTCCTAAATAGAGACTGCCCTTTCAGTGTGGATATATATAGTTCTTTATTGCAGCTTTCTCAATACCGACCGCAATGGGTGTGCTTTGTGCCGTCCCGGCGCGGAATCCTTGCTTGATGTCTTTGTTTCTATATTTTCCTGCTTGTGTTGCTTGCTTAGCCCCCTAGCGATGATCCAATGAATAGGTTAAGACGTCACTCCCTGATTCGGATCTCAGTAGATAACTGCACACGTTATTGAAACACATCGAGATGGATAGTAGTTCGGAAAAAGTAGCTCTTGATTTTGCAAGACAGTTCTTCTCAAATGATCCAAAGGTACGCCTAGAAGGCGTCGAGAAATCGGGCTGGCGAACCGTCCTTCTTGGGCTTAAAAGTCTGGCGTACTCGTTGGGTATGGGAAAGATTCATGCTAAAGATGGCGTTTGAAGAAGACCCTCAACCGCCTCTAGCACAAGATGTCCAAATACTTCAGGTACGATACATCTTCCAAGCCAGAGGCTGTTTGGCATCTACTAAATATATTACCTACGGATGGTAGGCTTTACAAAATGCCAACCACGTGGTTAACCTCAAGGCTTTGAGTGATGACCCAGAACCGACGCCAGAGCCGAAGACTTTCAAGCCCGTCCTTAACCCTCTAATGCCGATGGGTCTACCATATCAACACTATTTTATAGAGTACCACCCACATGAACGAGGACGAGAACCAGCGTCCAGACAGGTTTCCCAACCGCCTTCTCATACGTCTATTTCTTTGCGGTAATTAATACACTATGAGATTGCTATGAAGAGTTTCCGCTAACTGGGGATAGCTGCTAGGGCCTGTGCCGCCATGGCGTGGCCTCCTGGTCTAAACCGCGACACCTGGGGATACATGCGCCCAGAAGAAGCACGGGATGACATCGAACCGCTCCTTGCTTCCCATGGAGCCATTCGGCCCAGCCATTGTAGGTCGCTATTCTAGATGCTCTCCTCCTACTCCTAGTTCACCACCCTGGTAATCACACCACAGGGCTGTTTGGCGGCCTCGATCATAGGCCGGAGCACAGCCTCGTCCCTATCATGAAATTGATCAGCTTCGACGAGGCTTACGTCCACGATGGCACGGAAGCTACTATCAACGACACCCCTAAATTTGACCGAAAGGCGCAGATCGTACGGCGGTACGTAATCATGAATATGATTTATCGTCCGAAACCAAGACGACTAACAATTGCTACAGCACGGCGCCGAAGGGGCTATCCAACCCGGCAACTCGCGCAAATGTTCATAGCATTGGGGTGGTAAGTGATCACTAGACTGGGCACTAGACTGGACAACCCCTGAGAAACTGACATGGGAACAGCGGATGGGCAATATCATACTAGAGGACAACTGGCTCCAAGCCGACGAAGTGCGAGAAGAGATGGGCGCAAGGGATCAATGGGCCCGGAACACTCATCCGGGGTATGACCCACAGCTAATCGAGCTGGTCGCTCGTTGCATAGCTGTGGACCCGAATAATCGGCCAAGTATCTACGAGCTACTGGATACGCTGAAGGAATGGTCGTTCAAGAAGACAGCAGAGTATTACAGTGGCAAACAGGGAGCCGAGATAGAGACAGATGAGGCTCTACGGGAACTCGTTAAGCAATATATCTTCGACGTCGCCGTTGTGGGTTGATTTAATTGAAGTCATTCAAGTCCATCCGCACTTGAACATAAGAAGTCGTGTAGCAGAAACCCGGTGCAAAGGCAGGCATCACACGCGAGACACTACGCACAACCCTGGATTTTATAGCTCTCGTGGCAGTGAATCTATAGATCTACTCGAACATGGCGAACTGTCGCTTTCCTCGGTTCTGTCGAGTCCTTGGATGCCGATCTGTGTTGCTAGTCTCCCTCTTTACACTGTACTGTCAGTGTCGCACTACTCGTAGCTTGTCACATCCCAGCCATCATTCCTCAGAGCTTTCGAACCTCCTTCTTGATGTCTTTACACAGAATAGGGGCTGAGATGAAATAAGCATGTGTTCAGGCTGGCTTCTTACTTTCAGCTTCAATTATTACTACAGTAGTCTCCTCGAAATGTTCACGTTTTCATGAGAGCGGCTGGGGCAAAACCAGAGTTCGCACAAACATCCGAGGTCATCACTTTTTTTTTTTTGCTGCAGTAAAGAACAATGACAGCCACCCCAAGCACTCCCCAAGATAGCATAAACATGCAGGCTGGTCTTTGATGGGCCTGTCTTCCAAGAATTAGCATTGAACATGTTTACTGCTTGACCGTATTGCTACATAGGTACATTTTCCCCAGAGTTCTGGTCGCTATGTAGTATTGCATGCCGTGAGCTGGAGGACTGCGATGGCGACTGTGGACATTGGTTCACAATCATAACCCATACTTGACCGGTGATGCTTGCTCTGCTACAAGTGCCGACCGAACTTGCCACTCCAAGTGATTTTCCCGTTCTCCATCATTTCAATTTCCAATAGTACTCTCCGTTTAGATTTACTAGGCTCAAATTTACCTCAGGCAAGTCAGACAACCATCCTGACATTGAGCCCCGTTTCTGAGATTCTGTGACCAGGAGGAAAATGATATCGGCCCCAACACTCGGATCATGCTGTCCAGGCTGTCTGGAAAATCACCAGACCTGGAGAATACCCAATATACCGCCAAACCGAAAATCAACGTCACCTCCGGTGCTTTGGACCCCGATTAGGCAATTTTTTCGGCTATGCTCGGCGTTCCGCTGTTAGCGCTTCCGACCAGCCCAAATAAAACTCGTTATATTTACTTATTTCGGTGAGTATATGCACGTCTGCTCAGTGGCCATTTTTTGTACTGTGAAATAATTTCTATTTACGAAGGTGTTCTGATTGTCTCTTTGTGCCTCATATGTTTCCGGTCTTTCATGGTACATCGCTCAAAGTGTGAATGCTTCTTGTGTTGTTTCCAAACTTACCTACTGGCAAGATGAAGCAACAACATAATTATATCAGAATAGCAAGTATTTCGAATCTGCTTGTTAACCTTGCATTAGGTCGTGCATCAAGGTGGTTATGTAGCCTTCACACATAGTTTCACCTCACCCACTGCTACTAAGATTAATAATTCGAGGCCACACTCCAGTCAGCAAGCTCGATCTTGAGAGTTTGACCGTTTCTAGGACTGACTTTTCCTGACTTTACTGGCCATCAAGCCTACCTACTGTAGAAGGACCAAACGTATACATAAGTTCAACCTTGCAAGAACTGCATATTCACACAATATCCAACCTCTATCTTCTCAAAGGAATCCAGTTGAGCACCACTCGTTCAAATGAGAATTGAAGTCGGAACGAGCAAGACATACCAGATGCCCCGACTTCTGAGCACACCCAACTAATCAGAGCTATGGTGTCTCATGTGACAACTCCTTGGTTTCTCACTGAGAGCTTCTCCGAGGGGGTTTCATGCCATATGCGCTGGCAACCAAAGCCCATTCTATTTCGAGGTGGCATCGATCCTGCCGTCGCTAGTAGTAGAAAGTATGCAGCTATCCCTTCTTCCAGTGACTCCAGGATCGCAGCCCAAATAAAGATCCTGGGTCATGTCTTCGTCACCAGTATTCACTTCTAGCCAAATCAACTAGTCGTAAAGAGTATTCACTTCTAGCCAAATCAACGAGTCGTAAAGAGTATTCACTTCTAGCCAAATCAACTAGTCGTAAAGAGTATTCACTTCCAGCAAGTATTCACTCTTACTATCCCAGTACTTAAGCACCTTACTTTTCCTTCCTTTAACCTTCGCTGACTCTTTTAACCTTCGCCGACTCCTTCAACCACCGCCGACTCCTTCAGCCATCGCCAACTCCCTCAACCACCGCCGACCCTACTGGGACCTTATGGTCAATAGACATTACCTGGTCGTAGCCTGGCCCTACATGAAGCTCACCTTTCCATCGCCTCGGCATTTCATCATTCAACTTTTCACCTCTTCATCCCCCGGGGTATCTACAATTATACCATTCGCATTGAGATCACTTCGTCATTACTCCGCCTTCGCATCAACCCCAGGCCGCATGCGCACCATACATCAAGAATATTGCATAACCTGCATGGCGTGACAATCACCGGAAGGTATATACCCACAAGTGCCCATTATTACTACCAAACCTCTACTCCTTGCTCCCAGCCACTTGGCACTGTCATACTATTCACTTGACTCTTTATTACAACGCGTGGTGTCTCATGCGCTTTGATAATGAGAGTACAAGACAAAGCATGACTACTCATGATGTTGGTAAGTTGTGTGTTCTGTGGCTTCTTTCCCATCAGCAAGTTACCTGCTTGTCGACGACAGTCATCAGGCCAGGCCTTAACACCAACAGTGACTCACGATCTGACTTAGGGCACTACTCAGAAGTGCTGAATCAGTGGTCAATTTCGAGTGTGATCCAACCATCACCTATAGTCACTTTTCAAGGTTAATAACTCCCTCCTTGGGGGTATAAATACCTCACTTACTCCCCCCATCCCCGATCTTCTCTCTTCCCTTCCTCCAACAACTTCACCTTCTCTTTACCTTTGGTCTCAGAATTCCACCCTCCTTCATTCAAGGCTTCCTTCAACATATTATATGTCCATCTCCTTTAAATACACACCGTCTTCCTTTCTTCCAACAACTACCACTTATTATTTGAACATTCTTCTTCTAAACACTCAACCTTCTCGTCCCGAACGGACTTCACTTACGCATACGCTCTTCAAGAGTTACTCTTTCCTTCCTTCTACCACCCGTGCTTCATCTTCCCTTCTTTCATACATTAACATATTATGAATACGTCATCACATCAGCTCACACTGACATAGCATCACGCATCTGCAGAAGCAAGTAAGTTATATGTTTTCCTCTTCACTTATCCTTGCCCTTCTTCTTTCTTTCCGCAAGCCCCATAGACTTGCAACCAAGGTTTGTTACAACACCAAAGCATTATCACAGCACTTTCCCCCAAAGGACACAATATTATTTGTGCAAAGGTAGGTTGCACGCTTCCTCCCTCCTCCATATCTTTCATCCATCCTATTCTGGCTTTGCTTCATCTCATCTCAGCTTGCACATCTTCCATCACACTTGACTTCACCGCATGGCCTTGGCAAATTTGCTATCTCACATCAACTTTCATGTTGAGCGTGGGCTACTCCAAAGATCCCCCTGGTTCACAGGCACGTTTTTCGTCGTCACGTACTTTTCCCGCTTCTCTTATCCCGGTTCACATACGTTGGCATTCGTTCGCATTCGTTCGCCACGTATGTTTTGATCTTTCTGGACCACTCATTCGCCTTCTTTTTCCCTTCCCAGAACAGCACCTTCGACGAAAGTCGAGTTCATACATATGAGCCAGGACTGGAAAGACTTCAGCGAGTTCGAGGCCGAGCGGCGCTTTGGTAATGCGCCAGCCACCTTGGTTCAGTGTACTTGACCGAGTTCCGTTCCTCATTCGTTATACGCATTTCTTCCCCCGCTGATGTCCGTTTCGTCTCGTGCTTACAACACTCAAGTCTCATACTAACCAGCAAGACGCAGAAGCTGTTTCAGTTTCTGAGACGATTTGAGGACCGAGTGTTGAATGGGCTTTCGTACGTACGTAC
This sequence comes from Apiospora phragmitis, assembly GCF_038363925.1. Taxonomy (NCBI): domain Eukaryota; kingdom Fungi; phylum Ascomycota; class Sordariomycetes; order Amphisphaeriales; family Apiosporaceae; genus Apiospora; species Apiospora phragmitis. Next base: position 1,926,091 of record NW_027117400.1, on the reverse strand, counting down.
AAGTGGGGATTCAAGTGGTGCTGTATTGCTATATTCTGTTGTTCATGCCTATCTACAGTGCTAGCTGCGAGGGGCATCGTATGCCCCTCTTGATGAAACAGAAAAGGGGTTCGTGCGCGCAGGCACGTGGCACCCCTTTTGGAGCAATATGAACAGCTTTAGTTCCAGCTGTTCCAACACCGAGAGCGGTACTCGGACACAAGAAACTTGCATGGCCCAAGGCCCATGATTTGCGACGACGACCTGTACCGCCTGGCCATCTAGTTTTGCCAAGGTCGATGGTATGTATTTACCTCTTGGTAGGTAGCCGGAAGCGCTGTCACTGGCGGTCTCTTTTCGTCCCCGGTGCAGCAAAGGCTCCGTCGCGGACTCTTGAGTCCGAGAAGTTCAATGAGCTTCTGGCACTGGGTTACTTCCAAGGTTCGATGGCCCGCTGCCCAGCGACAGGGGAAAGTAGAAACCGGTCAAGTGCTGTGGCCAGGACCCTGGTAAGTCGTCCTCTCTTCAGTTGGTACGTACAACATAAAGTAAACATATACTTACCTGTCCGCCTATAGTCGCTTCCGTCGTCTGTTCCTGATGGACGCGGCTCAGCGCGAGGTGCTTTTCGACGCAGTGGGCGATATGCTAGCCGATCCCCAGCCCCGTCGACCATCTGGCTTGTCCAACGCGGAGCCCGAGAGGCGACAAGGCCAAGCGCAGCGGAGGTCTAGAAGAGACCAGAAAGAAGACACTGCGCATGGCCAGAGTCGTCGCGATCCAGCTGCAGTTCGTGAAGAGTATGGGCCCGGAGAGGGTTATACCCTTACGGACCCGAATGTAAGGTGTATATTCCTGCAGAAGACAGAGACGAGAAGGTCGGATGTCGCACCAATGTCATCGGCGCCACAGTGTCCGACCAGTCGGCGACAACCGCAGGACCAAGCACCTCTACATTGGATCCATCGCAAGCCCCGTTCTATCCCCAGAAGCAACCTGTGGTGCTGGAACTGCGAGGCAGAGACATGCCTCACTTGCCGCCAGGCCGGCCACGACGGTGCCTGTGATGAAGATCTCTTGAAAAGATATCAGGAAGCCGACGAGAAGTTGCTTCAACTGGCTGAAGAAAAGGGCTGGAGAAAGCGCCCGGTCTTGCTGAGGAGGTGACACTACTGTAAGTGAACATCTTATTTTGGCCCCAGTCTCGCAGTAACTGACCGTTTCGACAGGCTCATGTTAGCTTAGATGTACCGATGCTTCGCGACCACCTCGGTGGTGACCATGCTGGACGAGCCGCAGTTCGTGGTAGATTCACGAACCAGAACTAGCAGCAACAGCAGCATGACCCCCCTCGCCACAACCAGCAATCCCGGCTGCGTTGCCTTCTCGCCAACGGCAACGCCCAGCAGCACCGATGTTAACGCTGGCGGAAGCGGCGGCTGGGACAAGAACACGATGACCTACGCCATCATCACCGTCGGCACCATCTTCGGCTTCTTCCTCGTGCTCGGCCTTGGTGTTGAGCCTGCTGGCGCAGAGCCGAACGAAACACCGGAGAGGTGTATAAGCCGATCCTACTATGAGCGCTCTGGCGACGCGCCGGTTCATACGCTCAGCGTCAATATGCTTCTTCCCAAGCGCCGTGTATGGTACTTCCACGACATTAGCTAACCTCATGCTCTATGTCAAGACTGTGCATCTCGCGTCAAGAAGCTGGCGTATGGCCCTGTTGAGAAGCTGGCGCATGGCCCCGAGCAAGATCCAAAGAAGATCCGAGCTGCGGAGCTCAATGCTAACCTCCGTCGTCGCCGCAAAGAGTTGGACGGATACTGGAAGCATTCCGAGAAGGAGCGTGAAGCCCCCAGCCTCTACTGTGGCCACACCATTGGCGGTCTTGACCTCACGAGCACGACCTCTACCCTGAGGCCATACCATCACCGGCTTCTTCTTCGTGCTCGGTCTTGTCCGTTTCGGCGGGGAGGACAGCAACACGACGACCATCGTGGCCATCACCGTCGGCACCATCTTTGGCTTTTTCCTCGTGGTCGGCCTTGTCCGCTTCGCTGCATCGTTCCGCAACCACTTCCCCCAGTTCCCCTGGGGCGGCGGCAACGGCAACGGAAACGGCCACGACAGCATGACCGAGCTGGTCGACTTGCCGCAGTAGCAGCAAGAACATCAATGGGGAGAGGAAAGGGGTCTGCTAGTGCCGATGCGGGACCTGGTATCTACGAGATGCAGCCGAGAGGCATGTCGAAGTCGTCTCCTTCTAAAGAAGGTGATGTGATGGTTCGTCAGCGTAGGCGTAGTTCGAGCTTTGGCGAGTGTCCCTCCGGCTCTGGCGCTCGTGACACGGCGGGCGACGAACCCCATGTAGCCTGTTCTTTGCTTCCTCCCCTCTTCTTTCTTTTTCGTTTGAAGGTTTGAACACCGGCTGCTGTTATCGAAAGCAGCGATGCCATGAAGAAGGATAGGCGCGAAAAGAGGAGCTCGAAACTGCATCATCAGCAGCCTCCCCGAATCTCACGATATATGGCCATCGGTTTGACATTGCGCTACCGCGAGCTAGGTCCGGACCTGGATGCCGCTGTTGATAGAGCAATGAAGAGTAAGTCCCATCGAGATCCCGAGTTTCACTATTCCATGACGAGGCTACTAACACTGCTGCAGTGATTCAGCAGATCAAGGGAGCTTTTCTCTCTCCCTCTTTTGCTTGTTTGGAACCGCGCCGTGCCCTGGATAAGACTGCCGAGCGCTAAAGTTTGCACCTGCGAGATGATGAATACGATTTGCGACTGCCTCTGTTCATGTTTTCTTTCGAAGATTTGAACATTGGTTGCTGCTATCGGACGCAGAGCTGCCGCAGAGAAATGGCCGAGCTATGGCACGCATTGCAGGCCACCCGGAGATATTTGCTGTCGCTTGGAGGTTGTCAAAGAACTGGCAGCAAAGTACAGCTGCGTGCGGGACCCGCTGCTGTCCCTCAGCGACGGCGTCGAATTCCAAGATTTCGTTATAAGAAAGATCATGGAGGAGGCCGCCAGAGCCGCTTGGAAGGGATCTGGCTACATTTGCCGGTCTGCTGCTCCTTATCCTGATGGTATCGATTTATTCACGCGATGATCCAATGCTGCAGGGCGCGGCATCGCCTATGATTAACATCGGAAATGAACCTACCATATTCGTGTACCCAAGCCCTGAGCTTCACAACGGCTATCACAGCGAACACAAGCAAATTGATCCCTTGAAATGGGTCCGCGATTATAGCCACGTTGATCCTGTCGAGTTATCAAGCAGAGAGCTTCTGGATCAACATGCATCCCGACCCAAGGCCGCACTCATCTACCTTATGATGCGGAGCCAGTTCTCGTCGGTGAGTTCCGGTGCGATGGAAAGTCCTGCAATCGGTGTGCTACTTACAGCAAGACTGTGTACACTGAGGGATGGACATGCCTATCGATATCCTGCCAGAACCATCTCGAATTCGGCCGCTCCGTCAATCCGGATGAGTTGGTTTACAGCGAAGTGTTCCTTCTCGAGAGACATATCAGCAATTCGGACGTTGTCGCCATGGTTCACACTATCGCACAGTTCGAGGCTTGCTTCAACTCACATAAGCTCCACCAGTATGACTGGGTCTTCTTCAACAACGAAGAGTTCAGTGACGAGTTCAAGGCTGCAGTCCTTAGCGATTCTGGAGGCAAACCGACCCCAGCCTCCTCACTCGTCCAGTGGCGCTGCCGATTCGTTCAATGGCACACCGGATACACGTCTGGCTAGCTTCTCGCCTGACGATGATGGCATATCTGGTTCGGTTCAGGTCCCGCACCCGCCGGGGCCTGGTTTTCCCTCATCGTCCCCAGCTACCAAGAAGTCAAGAGCCGAGAGGGACTGCGAAGCGAAGCAAGTTCAATATGCGGCCTACATGGAATTTTACTATGGGATGAGGAACATCTTGAAGCGGAGGAGGGAATGCCTCCAGTTCAACCGGTTTGTGGGACACAAACAGAACCGCCTGCACCCCTTACTTGTTCATCGACGGTTCGAACGTTGTATCCCCCGACAACAAACCAGATACGGTACCGGCCTTTGCATACGAGATTTTGATCACTTTCCGGCTAAGGGAGACCCGGCAGGCTCGACTGCTGGCACAAGCCCCCCAGAAGGTCCGACGTGCCAGAAGATGATGGGCGCGGCAACTTCTTCTACTCCATGAGAGAGAAGCTTGTCAGATTCACCCATGCCCTGGATCAGATAAAGGATTACAAGATCAAAATATCCTCACAACGTACTCTCCAGAATCCGATACAATCTGGAACGAGGATCAGACTACGGAAGATGATGACTCTGGTGAGCGAGTTGTCTTGCTGACCAAGATCATCAAGTCCTCCATGTATGGTTGCCGAGATCATCAAGTCCTTCATGTATCGGCTGTTAAAGGGCATCGACTGATGCCACCAAGTCCGGGCTCTTGGCACGAACAGTCGGGAACTGGGTCCCAGTACCATGGATCCATCTATGGCCGCCGGCCCCTCGAACTTGGACTATGCTGCCGAGGAAGATGATGATGACGATGACGTCGCTAGCAACATGGGCGATGCAGGCGGCTTTGACGGCCAATTCGACGTCGATGGTCATTGCATCCTCCAGAGCCTCGAGGCGCCATAATGAGGATGCAGAAAGCTCTCCCATCGCGCTCGAGATGGATGCCCCGTCTACAAGGGGCTCTCGAGCTGCGACCCCATCCGCGTCGGGCTTCAGCTTCTCGTAGGAGCACATTAACAACAGTAACACCTACAAGCGCCACCCAAGGGCTTTGCACATCAAGACTTCGGGTCTTGTGCAGAACTCGCAGCCTTCGATGATCGAAGATTTGATGTCCCAGACCCCGCGATAGACCCCAGATCCAAGCACCTGGTCCCCAAGCCCCGGTGACGGCGGCACTTTGCACAGTACGATCGCGAGCAGGCCGAGGAGAACCCCGAGCTAATTTCGGAGCGTAGCCTGGAGCACAACCCGGAGAATAACCCGGAGAATAACCCGGAGCATAACCCTGAGCTATTCCATCTGGAGCACAACCCCGAGCAGACCCCGGATCATCACCCGGTGCAAGAAGCTGGTGCAAGAGCTGGTGCAAGAGCTGGTGCAGGACCCGGTGCAGGACCCGGTGCAGGACCCGGTGCAGGACCCGGTGCAGGACCCGGTGCAGGACCCGGTGCAGGACCCGGTGCAGGACCCGGTGCAGGACCCGGTGCACGATGGTGGGCAGGGCACTGCGCCTGGGTCGGGTCAGACGTCTTATGTCTCTATACGACAGAGCAGATGAGAGGATACCGCGAAGTTATTGAATACCTTAAGGATCATATCTTTGGTAATATGGCTTACGCACCTTAGGTCATGGCAGAACTAGCTGGCCATTGGTAACGTAAGTCTCCAGCCCGGATCAGACGACCGAGATCGAAACGGTGTGCATCTTGGGACCGACAAAGAACTGGTGCGGCGACTCTATGAGGCGTTCCGAAATATCATTGATACCTATGAGGAGCGGAAGAAGAGGACACGGGCGCCAAGGCACTCACCTAGCCAATGCTCAAGGTTGCGCATGGAGTGGCGGACTTGGATCTTCAAATTCTATGCTGGCGTCTGTGGCCGAAGCACCTGTGATGGGAGCTGCTGCTGCGCAGAATTCTGCGGATCATGTTCCTCCGTTGCAATCTCCAACGGTATTGACGCCTCAGCCAGGGCAACGGGGCGAAGATCACCGCTTCGAGTACGAGACCATCCTCTTCTTCGCCGCCGCGGGTGCCTCGCGCATTCTGCTACTCGGACGCCACCAGGAACGCCTCCTGGCGAACCAGGCGTCCATCGAGTGGCAGTTCCCCGGGACGGCCGTGACGGGGACACCCACCGACGCGGCGTACAAGGCGCAGGTGGACGTCGCCTTCGCCGCCTCTTGTATGGAGGAAGACAAGAAGCGATCGCTCTAGAAGAAGAGAGATTCGGGAAAGTACACCGAAGAAAAGTACCAGGAGAAGTTCAAGGCTCTCCTTAACCCTCGCGCTGCCCAAGACGAGAAAGCCCATACTGGAGATGCCTCCCAACACCACAGTTGCCGACGCATCTTTCTTACAGCATTGAAGCTTCGGCAAGATGGCATCGCCCAAGAAGAAAGACAACGATAGTTCTGCCTGGTACGGGGGCTATCATAATCCAAGAAGGCCCGAGCTTGAAGAAGAGATACGAGCATATGGTCGAGCATAATGGAGTCGCTCGATTGGTCGTTACTTGCCGCTCGATCGAGCACGGCACTCACCAGGCCCGAGCAAGCAAGGCATGGAGGTGGCTGATCCCAGCAAGCAAAGCTTGACAGATCAGATTAGTTGAAAGATGGCCAGTCGGTACAGTTCGACTAGAATACAGCGGACTGAACAGACAATCGCAGCCGTAATTCCCGGCGACGCCTGTACCGCCTCGCCATCTTCCGCGGCTCTCCTTGAAGCACGTGGCCGAACTGGCTGGCCATTGGTATAACCACTATGATCCTTGGCGATCTGCTCATCAAGTACGCAGGACTTGGTCTTATTTGGGCTCAGCGTTGCCGTGATTGGGATGAGCTTCGCTATGACAGAATGATACAGAAGCAAGGAGTCGGTCCGAAGGAGTCGGCCACAGCAGCAAGAGTGATGGGTACAATCTATCGCGCTTTTCCGTTCTTCTACATCCAACGTAGGTGTCGAGCACGGATCAGACGACCGACATGCAGGGGGTACTGTATCCAGGTTCTCATTGTTCTTTACCGTTTTCGAGGTCACTTCCGCAGAAGAGGGTGGACTTGCCGAGAAAGCGGCCAAGGCTCGACGTGCGCAACACGTACTGCAGTCGGGAAGCCGGCGAGTGCTACCAAGTGATGGGAAAGAATTGGCGCAACAACAGTTCTCTCCGAGCGGAATTGGAGGGATTTACTTACCTGGAAGAGTCCTGGTTGGTTTCGTTTCCTCCGCTTATTGATATAAGTCAGTTCTGTTCAACAGACTGAAATGTTTCAGCGACCTGGGACTTGTCATAGAGACATTCTTGTCGATTCCCCATGACACCAAGGCAAAGTATAACTTCTACCTGGAAGAGGCAAACGACGAGGCCGTTGACCGGCTATTTGCTTAAGTTCAGCGGGTATTCCTAGCTGATCAGGAACTGGCCAGCGTTCCTTACCGCGCTGCTCTGGCTTCGGCAGTCAGCAAGCCGGACCGCAAACCTGTCCGTACGATAAAGCTAGTTTACCTCCAATTCGACATCCCGCGGGTTACGAAATGCAAATACCACACCGGATACCAGAACGATTTGGCGGAGGCTTTTGAAATGCTGCGAGCGAAGTATGACATCAACCCCAAGGAGAACAAACACATCAGTCCAGGACACTGAGAGATTTCTGCGAAAGTCAGGAGCCATGGGAAGTCTGTATTACTTCCCTTGAGCCACAGGACTGCCCCTGGCTTACTTGCGGCCCGCGGCCTAGTCGCGTACGATGATCACAGTGTGATTAAAGCCACCTTGTGAGTATTCAGAAAATCGTGTATCGCCAAGAGCTCTGTCGCCGACGACAAGGACGGCGATGAGACCTACGTCTAACTCCGACACTGTCTTGCATGACCACCCTTACCACGACCTTTCCTTTGCTGCTTTCCATCATGGCTCCGCAAACGCTTGGTACTACCAACACCAACACCAACACCAGCACATGCATTATCATAATCCTTCTACGCCTGGGATCTACTGGCAAACCGGTACGCCGCAACCAGAAGGACGCCCTGGCGAGAATTGCGATCCGCAAGGCTGAGAGAGGCATGATAGCGGTGGAAAAAGCGAGTTGGACGCAGCATCTGGGCGCATGCTCCGAACGAAAGGCACAAGACCAGGACTGCCGAAAGTATAGATGGAAAATAGAGGCATTGGACCTGGCCGGGTGGTAGAGGCGTTCGACCTGGCTGCAGCGATCAGAGCCACGATAGTCAAGACATCAACGGCCCTGGAAATGTTGCATCCCATAGGGTGCAGGGATGTAATGACCATCTCCTGTCATGCGTTTCGACTCTCGCGGCATGCACGGAGCTTGCGTCCAATGCCGTCTCCATGCAGCTCGTATTGGAAGTCATGGATGGATGCCGCTGGTACCTTCCCTTGGCACACCACTCCCCTCCAGTCCCTAATCAGCACTTACTCGGAGTCCAGTCACCCAGTCTCTGCTGCTTGAAGCTCTACATACATTTCAAGGGGGAATATCGAGAAGGCCAGAAACCCATGATATTTTCCGACCAAGCTCTTCAAACAACCGGTTGTATACCCGAAAAAGTCCTCAGAGGTGATGGCTGATTGCCACAATTGTCCAGCGAAGACACTATATGCCTACAAAAATAAAACAAAACAAAACAAACAGGAGAAAATAAAGACGAGAAAATAGAGAAAGAGCAAACACGAGGAAGAAAAGGAGTACAGAGAAACAAAGTAGAAATATTGGTGCTTCCCTCCAACATGACACGCTGTTTCCGGTTACTACTAGCAGCAGCAACCAAAGCAAGTCGTCTTAGCGGAAAGACCAAGGCTGCGAGAGAAAAGCCTTGTCAGGGCCTTCCTACCTAGTCGCGATAAGCTGATTATATAGCATGGAGCCGGCTAAAGGAATCGCCGCCCGACACAACCACCACTTAGACGTCCAAGGTTTCGTTCCACCGGTTCCAACCCTTCGAAGCCGGGTCACTACCGAAGGTCCAGAAGAACAATAACAATAAGGTGGCTGCCGTCACCGAGTCTACAAGCCCAATGATGTTGCAGGCGTCACTGACGGACACTGCAGTAGCAGGAGGTCTGCCAAAGACATTGACAACTGCAGCCACGTGCGGCCACAACAATGACTAGCCTTTGCCTTTCTCGCCTCAGAAAATTCCCCCAGAAAGTGAAGAAGGAATACTACCCGTCTGCGTTGCTGCGTATCCGACCACGACCTGAGCCTGAAGTGCGACTTCAGCTTCCACCCCGAAGACAGCCCACACTCTTCGTCAGAACACGAAGAATACTTGGAAGCAGTAGGGAACCTTCTTTTGCCCAGCTCAAGGGCGGCTGGGTCTACGCCCTCTTTTGACGAAGTCGCCTACCTATCCCTCCAGTACCACTCCCGAACTATCCTCGTCGGCATTTGCGCCTCCTTTCGGCGACATCATCTACCTCTCCCTTGTGATACTGAGCAACGCAACAGATCAGAACCACAAGATTCATGTTCAACATGAACATCAGCATTGAAGGCTGGACAGGCCGAGCTCGTCATGACCATGACCGATGTCGTGCCTCTGGGTTCGCCATCAAGAATCTTAGCTTGGCCTGTCCGGCCTTTTCAACCTCCATGCATCACCAGGGAGGAAGGAGACCCGGCTCGAAGACGAGCAGATCCAGGATGAGAAGAGAAGCCACCAGATGCGAATACCTTCTAAAGTATACTGCTTGGGGCCCGGACTCGGCGTATATTGAGCCCAAGGTTGGCGCATCGATAGGCTCCACCCTTTGGAAGAAGCCATTCCATTCGGGGAAGAAAATGTACAGCCGAGTCTGGGCCCTCCGCACATATCGAGCCAAGGTTGGCGGCCCGGTAAGTACACCACGGTGCCCCAAAAGAAACATCGATTATACTGACTAAGTTCCTTCATAGACAGAGCCAAACCCCGGGCACCATGGATCGGGCCAGAGCGCGTAAGTGATATGCACTATATTATCAAGAAGTGCGCAGCGTTAACATCCTAACTTACAGACCCCCTTCGGCATGGCGAGTCCCGGGGAAGACACCACAGCTGATGGCCGCGGCCACAGCCGCAGCTGAGTATTCCCCTGGACCTTCTTCGCCGTCGGAAGAAGCCATATGGAGTGATACGGGAACGGCCGGAAGTTGCAAGAGACAGTGGTACGTCAATAATTACGCACGTAGTGCAACTTAATATGGAAAACTGACCGTATGCAGGTTCAAAGAACCCCAGTTATGTCTCGGGGCCGTGTCTTTGCCAGACGGCATGTCTTGCCTCCATACAAGGAGAAGGGGTTGTCCGGTTCCACGGCGTTACGATCTGAAATAACCATTGGGCGATCGTACTGCTGTGGTTCGTACGCCGTGAAACCGGCGAAGTCACCGCCGGTCGAGGCAGCCACCGCGAAGGCAGCCACCGCGAAGGCAGCCACCGCGAAGGCAACCACTGCGACGGCAACCACTGCGACGGCAGCCACTGCGAAGATACCAAAGACATGTCCCGCCACTGTCGCCAACCATACAGGCCCAGGGGTCACCCTCAACCGCCCAGAACAAGAAAGATACAGGCGCCGCATTCGGGCGCGATGGGCTCATGTTTGCCGCAAGCACTACCAGAGCAGCCGCTACCGCAATGCTCAAGAGAGGGCCAAGATCCAATGCGAGCTTGTGCAGAAGCAGATCCAGCGAGTCCAGTCCTGGAGCGATGACAACAAGAGAGCTGACAAGCAGGCTAAGTCCAGTCTGCACACTAAGGCCAAAGAGCTTACCGATAAGGAGATTGAGGAGTATACCGCCGTGCTTTACTGGAGTAAAGAAGGTGTGGCAGGACATGCTTTTATTATCTAAAAGATAGCCCGTTCCGTTTGTGGTCTTTGAGTTCTCTTTGGAGACCGAAATGCGACCGAATAAAGCACGAAAGCGGCCGGCCGTCTAGGAGAGGTTTGGGCTCCTAGACGGACGGTTCGCGAACGATGCGTACTTCGACGAAGGTCGTAACAGTCCTACGAGATACTGAGCAACAAGTGGCTCATTGTTACTGATCTTCCGAAGCCGTCCACCCCTATTGCTACTATATTCAAGGGTGATAGCATCGACCAGCAGAAGACGGAATCGAGTAAGGTCAATACGACTATCCAGTGGGTAGAGGACCAGCTTTACGTCCCTTCATTCCGAATCATAACGACTTACAGCCGTGGCGAGGCCAAGGCTGCGGTGTTCGTCCAAGCCAGTACCCTCCAGGAACGCGACGAGATACGCCGCCAGGCTAGATACGAGACTATCTACAATGCCGTTATGGAAGAGGCAAAGATGCTGTTGTGGATGACGCAGCTCCCCGGTAACAAGGCCGCCATAGCCGCCAGTCCTTCTGCCTTGGATTGTGATGATGGTGATGAGGGCTCGGACGATGAGAAACCCGACAGTACCATGGGCGATGCTGGCGATGAGAGCGTCTTTAATGGACGATTCGTCATTGGTGGCCACTCTGGTCTGCTCTGACCGCACGATTCGTCCGCCCGGACTCGATCAAAAGCCTTGAAGAACGTCAAAAAGCCGTCGAAAATGGCCAAGTACCCGACGGCATTGAGGCTATGGCATATAAGGGCTACGAAGAAGCTGCTGCTGATGTCCTGGAAACTCTGGCGGAGCAATAACCGCCTCACGTCACTGCATTGAGAATAGCGTTTCGCCAGAGATCAAGATCGAGTCTCCCGTCTTCAAGACTGACACACCCGACTTTCGTGACGTTCGCGAAGCTGGCCCGACTATTCTTGATGATGATGACAAACTTCCCCCTCATCTACGAAAGGTTTCGAAGCCCAAGTCAGCCAGAACTGTGGAGGCTAAGCCCGCGGTTGTCGAAGAGAGCACTGAGCGCGATGCACTTGAGGAGGAAGTCGCCGTCCATCCCAAGCAAGCAGGGACCAGGGGAGAGAGATAGTCTGCGCCGCAAGGCCCGCCACGAGACTATCTACATGGCCGTCGTCGAGGAGATCAAGCTCCTCCGCTTGGATGCCCAGCTCCCCAGATACCGGGTCATCGTGGCCGCCGGCCACTCTCACCTTGGCTATGACGCTGACGAGGAGGAGAACAAGGATGACAGCGGACGGCCAAGACCACGGGGGACTGCTGTCGCAGTTTAGGGGACGAGCGGCTGGCCTGGAGGAGCCAATCCGCCCCAAAGCACCAGCTTTCCCAACTGGGACCCATCCTCGACACCAAGCGACGGTGATTCGAGGCTGCCAGCCACGGCGGTTCGAGGTTACCAGCGATGGCAGCTCGAAGTTGCCGACCATACCATCAACGAATCGTTTGTCGCGCAGGCTCAAGAGGTCGCCCTGTCATCCTCCCTAGTTCAATAGCAAGAAGCTGCGGCTGCTGCGGCCGGCGTTAGCCAAGGCACAACTGCCAGCCCTGGTGGCATTCATGCAGACAAGGCCGTTGCACGACTACATGTCCTCTTGAGTATGGCCAATACAGGGACGTACTGTATATAGACCGCCGAGGCCATGTTACACTATTGGTGTTCGTCGTTGCTTCCGGATTGGGTAGTATATTTCCTCAGGGACGATGTTCATGGAGCTGCAGATGGTCTATGCCAAGAAGCTCTAGTCGCTCGAGAGCAGAACGAATCTCTCAACCAAGCAGAGCCTCCAAGCACCCCTGACCGACAGGGCTAAGTCCCCAGCCAGGCCACTCCGGCAGTTGCTGCCGCTCCCTCGTCACCGAGATACTCGGTCGGGGAAGCCCGAGTTCAACGAGGCGCTCGCCATGGGAAACTACCCCAACATGAAGATGGGATGGCACAGCGACGGAGAGAAAGGCGTGGGCCCGATCGTCGCATCCGCCTCGTATGGTGGGAATGCGACCATGCAATTTTCCATGAAGAACGGGTACCTCGTCGGGCATGGCGGACAGGGAAACGCTTGGGAGTTCGACACCATCCTCCCCGGATGCATGGAGGAGGACAAGAAGAGAGCGTACCAGACGAGGTGAGACTCTGGCAAGTATCCCGCAGACAAGTACCAGGAGAAGTTCAAGGCTCTCAGTAACACCCTCACGCCGCCCAAGACAAGAAATCAAGGCGCCCCAGACAGGTGAAAGAATGACCTTGGTCATCTCTTTTTGGACTACCAGAAACGCATTCGGTCATGTAAGAAGAAGGTTTTCACACTATATCATCCTGGCAGAAACGCAGTTCAGCCCAGCAGAAACGAAAGGATCGGAAGAGAGCCGGGTACACTCGATGCAAGTACTGGTCCCCTGCTACTTACCGGTTCACGTACCATTCGAGAAGTCAGTATATCATAACAAACTCATCACGTTATGCAGTTCACTAACATGTTTCCTATCAGTCGCCGGCAATGCACCATCTGTCTTCGGCTCGATTAAACTGCTTAAGAGAGCCAGGAACCCTAAGAATAACGCAATGTCCCGCAGATAGTGCGATTGCCCAGGAGTTGATCCGTGCTATTATTTAGTTAGAGACAACGGCAGTCGCTAGTTGGATGGAATAGTTTCTAGGCAGTGAGATAGAAAAAATGGAAGTTCATGCTATACATGCTAAATATTCCTCCTGGGCACGAGGCTAAACTGCATCCATGATGTGATGTCGGGTGATTATGGTGTGTTACTAAGCAAAGATTGGACAAAGGACAATACTAACGCTGTGTATACGACAGGAATCCGACAGAATTTTCTGGTTCTGGGGCACCCAGACCCTCAGGATCGAACCAATCTTGAGCAAAGCCTTATGGGTGACCTCCCCCGTAAGAACGATACGGCAACGTGCTTCAGTGGGTGACCTGCCTGGGAGACCGATACGTGAACGCGCTGCATACAGTGCGACACGGAGCCAGCCATGTCGTGCTCTCGTGCAGATTCTGCGGCTTCGAATGCACCAAACGCTGGGCTCCCACCGCCAAGAAGCTACTTGATGTCCTAGCACTGCCATCTCAGATTCCAGGAACCGCGATGAACCAGCACAGCCGAAATCGTCTGATTCCAGGTATCCCAGCTACCTTAGACCACCAAGTCAGGAAGACTTCCCCACGCTAAATATATGGTTGAACCGTGAATCACGAAACAAGCAAATAGAGCCAGGCATGAGTTGGTTATATGGATAACGCCGCGCGCCAGTTAATTACACCCAAACCCTCGTCTTCGTCAGCATCTGGCCACTCCATTGTGCATTGGCTTGGTCATCATCAGCAAAACAAGACTCACCAGGATGCAAGCTCACTGCGGCCTGTAATCAGTCGCCACTGCTGCGCCACCAGTCTTCTCCCGTTCTGTTTCTACCCCTACACTTCATCCCGATCGGCAACAAGGTCATATAGATGGACGCAAAGCCTCACGATAATGGAGACGTTGCTGAGATCCATCCAGCCACGGTCGCAACAGCACAGTGGCACCAGGAACAGCAAAGATTGTTTCTACACTGTAGACGACATTCTGAAGCCCGTTCAATGTCAATGCTTCCCAAGGAGTTTGCTTTAATATCTGGGAGGACAAAGGCCAAAAGGCCAAAAGGCCATTCGCCCTGGCTCTGAGCCACTCGGCTCACAACCCACGTCTTTGGTCCGCGAACCGATAAAGCCGCCCTTGCCATATCTCTCCCCATCATCGGCAGCGACCGACTCTCTATACCGTTCACATATCTTCCTGTTAGCCTGCTTCTTCTGAGCCGGACGCAGCAAGTGATACAACATCTGGAGTTATATTTACTCCTTCGGCTAGCTCAGGGGGTTCTGAGCCGATTGCACGGGAACCTTCGCATCAGCAACCCCCTGTTACGTCACCCGTTGATGAGAAGAGCAAGAGCGGGATCAACAAGAGATTTGCCCGGAAAGCGTGGCCTCAACCCCGGCCACCGTAGTGCAGGATCAACCGGCAGTACCATCTCCAGAAGAGAATGCGGGACAATGGGTTACAGTTGCCAGAAAAGTAAAGATGAGAGGGACTGCGAAGCGGAACAAGTCCGGAAAGCAGACATCAACATCTACATCTTCCTCTCAACGCACTCCATCAGTCGTATTGACAGTCAAGCAAGAAGAAACTGAGGGACAATGGGTCATGGTCGTTTGCCCCTCCGTTCTGCTTCTACCCCTATTCACTATCACCGATGGCTTCGGTTTTACGAGCCTTGTGCCTACACCGAGTAGGTGTCGGATTCAGATGTTACCAAGTGTTAGCTGGTCATTTGCGTTACCGCATTCGATCGTGCCTTTCGGATTTCGCTGAAAAGCGAAAAGCCAGCGAGCGCATTAGCTGCATGCAGGATTAGAAGTACTGGTCGGTCACGATGCGGAGCCAGTTCCCGTTGGCGAGTTCCAGGTGATGGAGAGTCTTGCGACTCGTGTGGTAGTCACGACTGTATATACTGAAGGATGGACATGCCTGTCGATATCCTGTCAGAACGATCTCGGATTCGGCCACCCCGTCAATTCGGACGAACTGGTTTACAGTGAAGTGTTCCTTCTCGAGAGACATGACAATTTGGGGCTCATAGTTCCGCAGGCCGTACTCGCCTTGCCTATGGCCAATTAGACAAGCTACGGAACAGAATCAGAATTCAAGCGAGGCGTCGTCTGCCCACAACGCGGTCTTTGTAGCCGGTGGGTTTATTGGTGGGAAGTCTGGGGGCGCGGCTTGGTGGCAAACGAAGTTGCTGGTGTCCCCTTCTATCATCACCAAAATTAGATGGCTGATGTAACTGTGAAGCTGTTTGTATCGCTGGACCCCAGATACGAATGAGCCACCAAAATTCTGGTCACGCGCTGCGTGATCATGTACCACGATCTCAAGGGCAAGCCCAATGACTACGATAGCTTCCCTGAGGTCAAGTACATCACGGACAAGGAGGTTGAAGAGCATGCTGCTCTGAACCTCCATCGCAAGGACGTCGATGTTCTATGATGCACCCCGAAAGGCTCTCACCTCCGTTAACTTTCATTACGCGTGAGGGTTTAACACCCAAACACTCGCACAAATGTTCGTCGAGTCCGTGACTGGACCATGGATACCATGCGCATTGCCCAGATAAGTCACATAAATATTATCGACTATTGTCGATTTAGATAGACAAATACATGAAGAAAGATTGCTAACTGCCATGAAACAAATAGTACTACCACTTGCTGAGTGACAAGTAGCTGGCGCTCCTAAACGTCTTTGTTAAGACTACCCTGGAGACTGGTACCGGCCAAAGAGGTTTTGGATGCGTCTACTGCTTTGCACCGAGTCACATCCCCTACCTGACAATGTCTTCAAACTGGGTCCGCCCTCGGATAGACTGGTATCCATACCAAGATGACGCCGGCGGCGTTGGAATCGTGGCATCCCTGGCGTTGTGTAGTGACCGGACCGCCACCGCCGAGCAGGAGGACCTAGGAGGCTCGGACCGTCGCTCCTCCCCGATGGCGACTTCACGAGAAACAATGGGTTAATGTTGCACGATAGAGAGCAACAGATGATACATAAAGTGATGTGTATTCGAAAGAAAAAAAGTGACAAAAGAGAACTGCACTCATGGTGCTATATATATATATACACAAAAAGAACAGCTAGCATAGCACGCTAGTCCGGAACAGGGGGTGACCCCTGTCTACACTGCGACAGTTAACACAGCGGCACTCGCGAAAGACTTCCCTCCAATAACGAGATTTACCAAGGCAAGGTCTTGAAGCTCGAGAAGGTGCTCAACCATCGAACTCTGAGGACACCGTCAGCGTCAGCAGCTAGTCGACGAAGGCCAGCAGCACCACCGCCTGAAACAAGCGCAAGCAGGTAGACACCGACAGCAACGGCGACGACATGATCGACGGCTCGATCGACGACTCGATCAACGACTTGCCCTCAGATGCAGGAGCTGACGCCGGCGATGATGACGACGAGTTCGACACCGCCCCGCCAAGAAGACCAGGACGATAATGCCGGACCCATCAGCGACATCGGCTCTCTTACCCTCGACGACGACGCCGTCGATACCGTTGATACAATCACCATCAAACCTGTCAAGTTGGAGCTCGTCATGATTGACTGACTTGGATATGTATATGGCACCTACGTCGACGTCCCCGCCTGCTGGATGTACCTCTGGACCGGGGAGACAGGCCCCCAACCTGCACAACGAGGAATTTTTCGCCGCTATTGCTTCCGTCTCGGTAATCGGCCAAGGTTTCTTGCAGTGGCACGCCTCGTCGCAGATCGTATCATACGGGCTATACAATGACATCGCACTCGTCATTCTCCCTGTGGGCGACATTGGAATCGCGTTCCAGTGTTTGCGAGAAGTTATGCTGAAAGGCACTTACAACGCGACCGTAGCATTCGACGTGACAGGCTTTCAGTCTGGGCCAAAGAAGCTCCACCGTACTTCATTGGCTAGCATGTACGGCGACTTGAGGTCATAGCCGTCTTAGTTCGGGGCTAGAAGCGACTTGTCGATCTACACCCGATCCTAATGCCTAAAAGACAAGTCTTTGTGTTCTAGGACGGATGCCTAGTTACTCCAATCGGCTCCCTAGTTATTCCAACCTGTCTTTTGCTTGGGTACTTTTGGAAAGATGGTTGGCGGTGGCAA
This sequence comes from Apiospora phragmitis, assembly GCF_038363925.1. NCBI lineage: Eukaryota > Fungi > Ascomycota > Sordariomycetes > Amphisphaeriales > Apiosporaceae > Apiospora > Apiospora phragmitis. Next base: position 1,908,746 of record NW_027117400.1, on the reverse strand, counting down.
AGATTGAAGTTCAATCCCCTGAGCAGCCCGCTACACCTAGCGGCACTGATAGAATGGGACATGACTCCTCACCCGTCTTCAAGGTTTAGTGGCATGAACGCGCTCTAAATGAGAGCGCTTTGATACGCGGATCGATCCTGGATGGTAGTGGCATTCTCCAGAAAACAGCCGATTTCAATGCAGGCAATGTTCAGACCAGCCCAGTCCATGTACTGGTCCTTCCCGACCACCTCGGTGGTAACAATGCTGAACGAGCTGCAGTTCGTTTTAGGTTCTTGAACCAGAACAAGTAGCAGTAGCAAAATCGTGTTTCATCCGCCAACAGGAACCGACGCTGGCCTCAACTAGGAGAAGTGCACCACTGAAGACGGTGTCGTGCCCATTGCCTGGGTTAAGTGGTCCCAGTCTCGACGACGTTGATCTTCAAGGACTGTACACGAAGATTGTCAAGTCGTGTGGCTGCCGTTGCTTCGCCCATGACACGAAGCTTACAGGATCCGACGATATGGGATATCTGGGGATTCTGATAGGTCTAGATTGACTAGAGCACTTGGGAGGCCGGGAGAGCTTTCGCTGATAAGAGAAAAAGCAGCGTTTTCCTTCTTCCACAGTATGGATGGCGTCATCCCCCTCCCACTGCAACAACAATGGGTCGGACGAAGTTAGGGCCTACAGCCAACTTTTAAGCTGCGAGTCGCTGCCACAGCTCTGGCGAGGCTCCCCCTCAAGTTGAAGCAGCCGCTGTCGCCCTTTTATGCCGTATCTGGGTTGGACTTAGCACGAGCAAGTCCGTGTCCATCTCGAAAAGAAGGCAGAGAAGCTGAAGGATATGTTGTGGCTGAGGCGGATCTCGTGGTGGATCTTGTGGTGGCCCGGAGGTTGATTTCAGGGACAGGTTGTGTTCAAGATGCAATGACCTGATGAAATTTCTTGATCGGAGCACGGACATTACTCGGCAGGGTGCCGGCATGCCTGAAACGAGCTCATTCGAAGAAGGCCAATGGCAGTACCGCTCGCAAGCAGCATGGTTCTTCAAGTGATGCCATTCTTGGTGAGCCCAGGCTTGTTGGCCGCTATGAGATTTCTCTCGGGATGCACGCCAGTGGACGAGCGTGGACAAGCCGTAGACAATCCCCTACACCAGGATTTACCAGGCAGCAAGAATGCCGAAAAAGGCAGCAACAAGCGATATCAACAGCGAATGCCGAAGCATGGATCCGACTGCAAACGCTGGCTGGGGCGACCCGTCGTCCAGCAATGCCTACATGAGCAAGCCAAGTGGGGATTCTTTCCTGCTGATGGCCCTCTGCGAGACTCTGTTCGAAAAGAGCTCAACCAAGGAGCGCCGTGAGAAGGCCGCTAACCAGCAGCTGCTCCCCCCGCCTTGCCCCCTCCGCCGTATTGGGGTCGTCGTCCATCGGGTGGCGAGGAGCGAAAATGACCGATCAGCATTATTCCCAGCTCTCAGCCCCCAGGCCCAGGACAAGGCTCAGCAAGCCATCCGGGATTTGTTTCAGCGGATTGGCACCCGGCAGACAATCAAGGTCCCCATCCCCGTCCAACTAGAGCTCATGTCATTGGAAAGCAGGACTCCACTGTCAAGTCAATCCAAGAGAGCACAGGCGCCCGGCCCAGCCGCCTGTGGGTTTCCACATGCTTTAAGTTCCCCTAAAGCTTGCCAGAAAGGCAGTGGTGCGTCGCGCTAGACGGAGACATGGCCCCGCGACCCAAGATACCGAAGGGGTAAAAGCGAGCGGGAAGGAAGATTCGGTCGTGAACTCAAGGTGGTTCATGAGGACAACGGGGAATAAGGTACGTGATAAAAGATCAGAATGACAGAGATGGGGAGATCAAGGGCTGACTTTCAAACGAATATAGGAACTCGCGATATTCGACTTCGGAAACGCCGAGACGAACCAAGCGTTCAACCGCTCGGGGGTCTCTGTCGATCCGACAAGCCCCCGTTACAAGGAGCTAGCAGCAAATTACAATTACATGCGGGACAGGCGCCTCGCCCTGGCCTCAGTTCCAGCCGGCATCTCGGCCGTGGCGAGCATCTCGGGCACAGCAGTATGTTGGCCAACCACAGATCTAGTGCGCCTTTGTAAGCAGGGCCCAGGATGTTGGCACAACAGGTTATGCTGTCGCAGCACCACGTAACGGCTAGACACCACATACCATCGTCGCACCACGAAAGCTAATTCCTCGTGACGGATTTAGCTTTGCAAAGTTGGTCGAGCAGCGCGATTCCGAGGCTTGCATCCGAGGTTTCTACCGTTTGGGACACGAAGTCGGATTCGCAAGAGTAAACATGACTGAGGCCGCACGGTGCCTTCATCGCCTGCATTGTCTTCTACTAGAGCCACCACGACTGCTGCTTCAGCGGAGACAAGGAGTCCGTCTGCCCGTAGGCTGATCTTTACTGAAACAAGGGAGTTTCCCTCCTTGCAAGTCACGACGATGCAGCCATGTGCGTTCAAAGATTCGACGATTCACTGAATTCTGCAATTCACATTACTATCGTATTTCGCTGCGTTCTGGCAGCCGCAAACGGCAACCAGTGCTCAGCCTGAGGAGCCCTGTGCCTTCCACGCCACTGAACCAAGTGTTACTCCCGGTGTTACGTGTCACTGGATGCCAAGATTAGAGGGATGGGCTGAAAAAGGCCTGTTTTTCTAGCCATCCAGCGTAACGATCGTTGTGGTGCGTTGTGCTCAGAGGTGTGATGTAGGAGGAACGGAAGTGGTGTATCCCCCACTAGCCACTTGGTGGGGTCCAGAACCCAGCATGCCTTTCTACCATCAGTAGAGCCAGTGAGCTTCGTCAAGTTCTGAGGCCAATGGCACTGCCACACGCCAGTCCCATGGCCCTACAAGTGCTAAGCCATGTGGCAGTGCCGCCCGCAAGCAGTACGGTTCTTCAAGCGGGCGCCCAAGACGGTGGGGTCGAAAAATGTGGACGCGATGTTTAGAGGGCAACACGAGGACGAGGGGTAAGACTTGGACTTATTCAACAAGACCAGTTCCTTCGCCGTCATGGACGGGCACCCGGGCCAGGCCAACTACGCCGCCGCCAACATGTACATGAACGGGCTCGCGACGCGGAGGCGGCTGCGCCAGGACTGCGCGGGCTCTGTGCTCAACATCGGCGTCATCTACGGCCTGGGTCTGCTGCAGCGCGAAAGGGCGAGCTGTACGCCGGGCTCGAGCACGAGGGATACCATTGGCGACCCCAGCCTCAGACATGATGATCTTCGTGGACATCGCCAAGCCCGAGTGGTACTACCGCTTCTCCCGCGACACGTCAGAGGCCTTCCTCGTCGAGTGGCTGTCGAAGAACACGTGCCTCGACCGCCCCATGAAGGGCCTGGTCAACCGCCTAAACCGCGACGACGAGGCCCACGGCGGCGCCCGCCGACTGATGGACCATACCGTATACCGGAAACCGTTTTGCGTCCGTCCTAAACCGATGAAAACCGTTTTGCTACCGTCTGAAACCCAGGCCAGGAAAGCAGTGCACAACACTAGAGCCAAATAGCTCTATCAAGTTCAATTATTCACACATTCGCAGATACCTTTGTCATTGCTTCCGCATGGGCATTCTTTAGGATATCTCCTTCTTTCAAGCTTTCTGTCGTGTCAAGGCACAACCAACTGGTTAGTCTGCGGTACGGACCAACGTGGTAGGTTATTTCGCCCTCGCCTCGATCTTCTTTAGCGGCACCTAACTAACATATGCGCCAACAGTAAGCGCAAAGCAGGAAAAATCAGAAGAGTCACCAGAACGTTCAGCCCAGGGAGTCGTCAAGTACCCCCGGGTAGGGCTCGAACCGTCGACCTGTGCCTATGAAAACCCCCCGTGCCCGGGTCACGGTGTCCGAGGAGGGCGTCCCCCTTCCCCCGGACCGGGGTTTTCTACCTCCCCTTCGACTTACCACTCGACCAACGCGGACATGCCAGCCTATTGACCAAGTGAGTAAGTTCCCGGTTCGGTGAAAGAACGAGCTGTAACCAGGCCTTATAACCCAGAGCTCAGCTTCACCCCCCACCCCCTTCCTGCCACTCGAGATTAGCTAACCTCTTATTATAGTTGGGTAGGTAACCATTCGCACCTGGGTCTCTGGCAACTGTGGTCAGCTCGCAGAGTGCGCTACCTTTGAACCATGAAGGATGTTTCCACAGCCGCAGCAACTGAACTGACCGCCAAGGCCTGGAGGGAATATGGTAGCTCAGCGAGTAGGTTGGGATGGCTCTGGGTTGGACTGGCTTGCGAAGATGCCACTGTGGCACCTACATATGAACTAGAAGTTTTGTAGGGAATGAAGACTTCGTTACACAACCTTTTGTCATGAATTTGTGCCACTTACAGTGATTTGTAGTGTCCTGGGATGACATTAAACTCAACCACGGAGTAGCACAACGAATCCTCAACTGCCACGCCGGCGGCTGCTGACACTTTGCACCGCAGAGTAACAAGAGCTTTCTGGGTTGACTTGGCGTCAAATCGAAGTTGAAGGACCATAAGAAACCTATCCTAGGTTACAACCTTTTCCGACGGTCATCAGAAAGGATTAGGTACTAATCCCCAGCAACCAAGAAGAAGCTCTCAACAGCGTTGGCGACATCGATGTTGCAGTGTCTGCTTGTGTACCAAATTGTCTACCTTGGGTAGAACTGAAGGGCGTGATTGAAGTAAGTAGGCACTGTCGCTTTCCTTTCCTAGTAATGATGATTGACCAGAACGCAGAGGGTATGTTTGATGCGACGACAAGCCTTGTATCCGTTTGGATGGAGACCTTGTTACGACTTTTACTTCCTCTAAATGACCGAGTTTGGATTGATTATCACGGCCAAGATGTATACCGGGCGGCCGCTTTTCCCCGGTATCGTTCTTCCTTGGTTCGAACACTAGGGGGGAACTTACTCGAAGCGTCATTGAGAAGAGTGACCATTTGCGAGCAGTTGACTGCCGGTGGCTACAGCTCCTTTAGGAGTGTGTTAGGCCGGGCTGCGCAATACGGTATACCTACCCTTCCAAGTACTCCGAGTAGTTGGGTTGGATCAGCAACGCAGGATAAAGGAAAGGGCAAGAGGATTGCACAGCCAACGTCTTCCCTATCAGGTACCGGTTCTCGTGCACCTACCCGCCCGAGTAGCCCAGGCACACAAGCAGCTTTAAATCGTTGGCTTTGACAGCGCGGATAAACTCTCTGCAAGGCCAAGCTACTTGGTTGGAAATTCCACCTTTCCCCTCTGAATTCTCCAGGGCACCGGTCCGCCGCATGTCAGGCGCCGAGGGCGCTTGGGTGAGGCTTACGGGCCCTGGAAGAAGGCTTCGGTACACTGGGAACTCCGGTTACACCGGGTACACCTATTCGCCGGAGGGCTGCCGAAAAGGTGACCAATCCCAAACAAAGACGGGGTAGCTCGTGAGCCAGTCCCCCAAGATCGCGACTGCAAATAGGTTCAGAGCCGCGACATACCAACATCCCTCTTCTCTCTTCTTCTACACCCATTCCCACTCAAGCATCATCCAGACAACTGTCAAGATGGCTCCCCCTCAGGACACTGAAAGCCAGTTCCGCTTCCTCATCGCTTGCATCAAGCACTCCACCAACGGCAAGGTCGATTGTCAAGACGGGTCCCGCTCAGGATACCGGTGTTGCACGATTGAGAGCAACAGATGATACATGAAGTGCTATCTAAAGGAAAGTAAGAATACGTACAAAAGAGAGAAATGTTCTCGTGCTATATATAGACAAAAGGAATGGGTCAGTGAGCACGTTACCCCTGCTAGGGTGCTTTTCCTACAACAGAAAGCCAGTTCCGCTTCCTCATCTCTTGCATCAAGCATTGTGAGCCAGTCCCCAAGGATCGCGACTGCAGACAGGTTCACAGCCGAAATGACCTGCGTCAGCTCACGCGCAAGATCGTCGACTCCTCACTGGAACCAGCCAGGCTATGGTGACCACCAAGTGGTGGGGGAATGGAAGCTTACTCGGAGGCTGACTCCAATTGGGGGCGAGGTTCGAGCAGGTCGGAGGCTACTGGAGCAGGAATGGAGCATGATGACCATTTGCGAACAGCGGATGGTGGATACAGCTTCTCCAAGAGCTGTGCGTGGGGCTGGGTCTTACGCCGCCAATGACGTGTTCTGGCAGATATTTGGACTCAGTTGCGTTCAGCCATTATCCAGCAGATGATGGTTATCACGAGATTGCGAACCGACTCCATGGAAAAGCAATGGCCGGTGGCAAGGGATGTGGGTGAACGAGAGGCCGAGCTCTGTTCGCGTTAGGACAACATAGAACTTGCCTAGTATCGATGACTTGGTATGAGCTTCCCAGACCGATAGCCATCTTTAGATTGTGCTGACGGTAGTCGAAGCTTCTCCATGAGCTGTATTGACTCAGCAGGTTAGCCTGAAGAGGCTACGCACTGGCCTCGGCAAGGTCTGAGACGAGGAGGAGGGCTTTGCACATCCTGGCGGGGGCCTCTTCAGAGACTACACTGATCGTGCCCGCGACCTTCATCACTGTCGTCATGGTCTGATGTTACGAGCCCCGGCCACTTGTATGGAAGTATGTGGTACTCGAATGTCTAGACCCCCCAGAGGCGTGGAATATCACCAGCTTCAAGACCTCGAAGGGCGGACTCGAGAATGAGGGCCGCTGACTGTAGCGGTTTTAGAACCATCCTCGCAGAAGAGGGAGGAATGCCACAAAGTGCGGACCATTTGAACTGCATTGGAAGAAGTAGCCCGCGCCCGCCTACAGGAAGGCGTACGCACGCCTGTTAGGGGAGCATCGGCAATTATTCCTGTCTGGGCCTCTGGTCCCTTCATCGAGGATCCCCTGACGTGCCCTTTTGGATTCCCGAGATTTTGAGCTGCACTGGAAAGAGGCGCGGCAGCCGACTGCATGAAAACCAACGCACATCTACCGGTGTAAAGTGGCAGTGAAATCCTTCTCGACGTTGTGGTCCTGATCATCGCCTTTCCCGGATGCAAGTCTTCAAGTGCCAGCCTTTCCAGCTGAAGTAGAAAAGGAAAGAGCTCTCTCCACCAAGAGGGACCTCGCACATCTACTGATTCAGACTTAGTGTAACGTCGTTCTCCAATTCTTGTTCCTAGTCATTGCTTTTCCCTGACGGACTCCTCGGCTGTTGGCCTTTTAGTGCTGCACCAGAAGGAAGTTGTCACGGCACTGACACTAGCAAGCTCTAGCCAACTGAGCCAGGCCGCCCCAACCGGGCAAAGGGACTATATTTTCAAGTCAGCGTCTTGAAGTATACTACAGCTTATTACCGACCCATTGCAGAAGTGACCCTAGAATGAAGGAACACTAGGAAGGAACACTGGGAATGAACCTCGAGAAGAAGCAACCATCTCTCCAGTAGAAGGGCATACGCGCACCTGTCGGTGCAATCCTTTCCCGTCACATGGTCCTCATCATCGCTTTTCCCCTGGCGCGACTACAAGAGCACAGTTGATTTGTTGGTGTCGGAGCTTGAGACTACACAAAGTTGGCGCCGTGGTAGCGGCTGCCGCTGGCGTTTGCGGGCCCCAGTGCCAGTCCATCGCACATCCAAGGGCGGCGTGTAGCCCGATGCCAGCGCGAGGCCTCTGGCGAATGCTTCACGACCGGGCTGATGGCTATATCGTGGCCGCCGTTCTTGATGGTGGAGATTGGAGGCGTCGCCTGGATCTTCACGGCGAGAGTCCACTGGGTTGCGGATCTATATGTCTTGGTCGAGACAGGATGCCATACAACGTTACAGCGATCACTCGCGCGGTGCAAATCGTGCGAAAGCCATGGAAGTAGAGACACAACGTCTGGGCCTTGGTGAACCGACGTACTTGAAGGTAAGTAACATTATGGATATGCCTAATTCGGACGTTATAGCCGGGATACTGATTATCTCCTAGGAGTCCAGGACGTTTGTTGTATGGTGACAAGACTAGGAAAGACCATCCAGTGGAGCTATGGGGTTAGCTTCGGGTCCAGCAGATGTGCCTGAATCGACAAAGAATCAACGCCTTCTTCTGCGATCCGTCCCTGGATGAGTACATGCTGTTGGGCATGCACCCTTTTCGCCAACGAGGGGTACGCCCAGCAGCACGCCAACGAAGTATAGCACTAGAGCTATTCCATCACTCCTGAATTTGTCAAGGGAGATGACTGGAAGCCTGGGGGGGGGGGGATCTCCCATCACCAATGCCGAAATGAACACCACCAGCAATATAATCAAGATTGACAGCAATAGTAGCTGTGGGCACGACAACGCCTATTTAAACGTTTAGTTGGGAAACGATATGTAAACTGAGTGGATAATGGTCAACAAGAGTCAATCCAACGAGAACGCCCAAGAGAAGAGACGAGTGGTTACAATCAGCGAAATGCCCTCTCGGACCGACCTTTTGCTACACCACTGGTAAACACGGATTGGCTATGACGTCCGTGAAACAAGGCAGAGTTCCATGCCGACGAAGGACTACAGCTGCATCGACCGGCTTCTAGATCACGAGTCATTTGAGCCCCTTAAACGGTTATGAAAATGGTGTCTGTTGGTACAGCCACTTCAGGAGCTGGTAGCACCTCTGGAAAGGGGGGCCACATGTGTGCACCGCAAGGACCGGTGGTAGTCTTCAGCTCAAGGCTTGGGGAGCTAGAATAGAGAGAAATCAGAATATATACCATTTGAACCCCAACACCGTAGGCGCGTACAGGAAGCCCATTCAATAATGGCCATGACCCTTTCAGTATGAACTCGACACTGTCGTTCGAATAGAGGAGTCTACCGTCTCAAAGGTAGCCATTGTATTACCTCATTCAGGCGGTGGAACAAGGCGGTGATCGACTATGAAAATTTGTGCACAGGAAGTTCGGACCTGTTGCGAATATGGCCATCAATGGCCAAAGTCCTCGTCAAATCCCTTCTCCGTCGGGCATACCGGTTAGCTTGGCATAACTGTTCCCGATGAGCAGACTTCGGCCATGTTCGTGCGCGCCCAAGGGATGCCTTTTGCTCCACGCGTCGCTTTCCGTACGCCGTGAGCCAGTCAGGATACGGCAAAGGGTGCCCCGGCACAAACTCGGCCAACCGAAAGTCCTAGTTGAGATTGGGATCAAATGTGGCGACCCCGTAGCCGTGTACATTAAGGACTGCCGCTTTGCTAGCAACCGACTAGAGAAAGCTGACTGCGATGAGGAGCGACGAGGGGTAGCTAGCGACGGGTGTCTAGGTATACAGTTGTACGCCTCACTACTATTCAAGACCAGGGCAAAGCACATACCTCCATCTAACAGGAATGGCGTGGCTAATTACCTACCTTCTAACAGGGTCGAGTTGGAGAAGAAAACGTGAATTCGCTCGTACGCCGGTGATATCTCACAGCATCTAGGCCCCTCCGGGATGTATGCGACGGACCCCTCGTTAGCCGCCACTTGCTTGTCAACTGGTGGAGGACCTAGAGGAGCACAAACCCACAGGTGACGACCGTCACGGAAGTTTGTACTTTTCCCCGGAAATGGTATCAGCTCCAGTACAGCAGCCGTTGATCTCAACCAGAACCGAAGTAACGGTCCCCAAACACCGGTCTAAACGGAGCGAGCCCGGTTGGGTACTTTTCAAGCTCAGAATGTGAAGCAGATGCGTACGTCAATCAACAGGTCCCTTCCCCTGTATCCATTATCTCTTGACAGAGTCTCATTTTAATTTCTAGGTCTGTAAGAACAGCTTCCGCGATTTGGATTGGCCAAACACTACTTGCTGTATGAAAACGTTGCTTTCTTGTTCGACTCACTGTTCCACCACTAATTACCACCAAACTTCAACTTGGGGTTCCAGTCTCGGTTTCAGCTCAGTCTTCGACACGCAGTCCTATAATCGCTTCTTGATGTCAGCTGCGACTACAGCATGTCCACCACGTTCAATTTCAGGGGTGCGTACGAGATGGTGGAAATCAAGGATAAGGTCTGCACGCAGCCCCCTGGGCCTTGCCAGCGACATTGGGTGGCTTTTCAATGAACTCGGGCGGTCGCCTCGCACTTTCGGACGAGTTGCCTTCGGGAACCGCTGCACACATAGTCCATCGGAGAGCGTAGTCCGCACCTTGGACTGCATTGGGAAAAAGGCTAGCAGCTTACTGCGGAGAGTTGGTCTCTGCCACCTGACGACAGGGGAAAGGTTGAGCTAGAGGTTGGCTGTTTTCCAACTGTGCACTTTTCTTTATACACTCACACCGGATCGACTTGTTTCGCCCTTTTCGGCTTCCCGGGCACATCCCTCGACGTACCAGTCATAATTTTCGTGTCTTCCAGTCCCGCGAATTTCGATACTCTCAGCCTCCCGTCCGAAATTGGGAATCGAGAAAGTCGACTTTATATTCTATCATCAAAAGGATTGTTTTACACTTGCGAATACAATACGGACGAGGTGTGTTCTCAACCTGACCAGATATACGCATCAGCATGCAAGGGGCCCTCCAACACCCTTGGCTCAGCTACATTCGCGTGAAAAGCTTGTCCCCACAGCTGGATGATCTCGGAGCTCGACTATACCATGAAGGAGGTCTTCGAGGCGTAGTCGGTTAGGAAGGTAGCCTTATACAAGGGTTTCTTATATGTCATCGGGGCCCGAGTTGTATCGCAGGTCATCGATCGGCCAATCAATAGGACGGTTTGGGCCCATGTCCGTCAATCTTAGTGAAATCAGGTCGGGCTTGGAGCCTTCCGACAAGACGGTGGTCAACGCTGGCGCAGCGAATACAGCTCATGTCAGAGGCGCAGGAGAAAGGCGGTATGCTATATTGCTCATCGGTGTTGTTTCGGACGCTGGCCTTTTTACTGGTGCAGCGCACGGGTTAGACTGCTATTCATATGTCTTTTGTGTTTTCTGGGATGACATGGTATGAAACGAAGAAATTAGAAACAAAAAGTATGTTCGACAAATACAATCTTAAAGGTCTTGTTCCCTGTATCTGTGGCTTAGGAACGCAGCGTTACTGAGTATGATGCTTGAGGAAAGCAGAGGTGTCCTTCACCGCTAGTAGGTTTCGCGGTAAGTTCGGAAAGCTGGTTCTGCTCGTTCCCAGTTCTAACGCGACATGCGGCGGCTCTTACCTGGACCAATTCGAAATGGTTTCTCTGTGAGTTTGATGATGACAGCAGCGACGATGACGATGGGCGAGCAGGTCGTTGGGGTGCCTCCCAACTAGTTAGGTCACGACCGCTGGAAGCAGGTGACCCATGTGCTCGCAGTGGAGCAGCGTGGTGCCGCTCGCTAACGTACGTGGTGGGCACTGTACTACGTGGTCCGGTCTGTTGGCCACGCGCGCGTTTAACGCGCCATTGAAGACGACAGCCATGAGGTCGAGATGGACTCCCCGAGCGTTCAAGTCGAAAGCAAACGAGCAAGGGAGCATCGCATTTAACTGATGAGGATGGTGGCCTCGTAGCGGGTCTAGAAACTCTGTGACTTGGCTAAGTTGGATGTCATGGTCAAATACCATGGTATAGAGATAGTGGCGAGTTCTATCAAACTCGGCGAATTGGATATGAGCAGAAACGGCCAAGCCATGGGTGCCCAGAAGTTGGAAGTCGAATAGCCTCCAGGCCCAATGGCTGAATGTGTCAATGTTGGGGAAACTTTGGACCGGTTCGCTGCTGTTGACAGCAACGTAAAGGCCGCGCCGGAGATGGAGTCCCAATACTTAAAGTACATCGATCTGGGGGATTATCACGTCGCTGTTTCTGTTTCTCGCACCATCAAAGGAAAGGCGACGCGGACGTGCGATGGCCCAGTATCAGAGTCCGAGCTATGCTTCGGCTCGATAGACCTGCGGCTCTAAGCAGGCAATTTAGCTACCGCCAGGAGGTCAGTCACACTCCGAACATTAGAGAGACGACACCCATCATGCGATACGCTCTGCTCAGGCTCAATTGGACTGCAAGCTCCATGCGCACAGCAAGCAGCAAGACGAGTTCGACTTTGCCACTTGTCTTGGATGGTTTCGTAACGTATGATAGCTTCCTTCTGAATAGAACTCATAGGTTTGTCGTCTGGCTCTCAGGAACACGGCAAATCCTTACCACAAAGGTGTCGCTCTTGCTCAGAGGGTGCTGTTGGGGTTATTCTGCATTGTCACCAGCTGGGTCGACCCGGTAAGAAGAGCCACCACACCGCCATGAGCAATTTGGTACATGTGCTTGTCACTGGGAATAAGCCGTTGGCTCTTTTCGACGAGAGAGCCAAAGGAAGTCATACAGGATGTGAGAGCGCCAAGAGGGCACCTTCCAAGCTCTTTGATGGGGAGCCCGGCCACATGGGCGAAAACCACGAAGGGGATCCCAGCTCTTTGCGAGTATGTCGGATATGATACCTCCGAAGAAACCACACCCCAGAAGCCTTTGCTTACAGGCCAGTGAAGAAGATGCCATGCTGGGACAACAGTCAGCCGCACGTGGCACCATGCTCCGACGGGCGCTGCCGCGAGTAAGATGCTGTTCCAACCGCCAGAGTTACACCCCTTCATATGGAGCCCGGCGCGGTCATTGATTATGAGGTCAAGTAATCCTTGGTCCACCCGCACGCCTTGCTTGAGTGTACAAGCCGCTGATGTCTCCCAAGTTGCAAGAACCGGCCAAGCAGTATGGCGAGCGGCTCGACGACACGAACCTGGACCTGAACAGAACGCCATGAATGGCTTTCATGGCACGAGAAGGATCAGGGCGTGGGATACCCGCTCTGCTTTCTGCAAGATCCTCATCCTGATCGCCAGAGTACGTTTTGTGCCAAAGCGATATCTACTCGTGTATGGTGATGGGCGTTTCGTTTGTGATTGGACGAGATGGAGGCTTCAAAGCTCGCAGATCTACCTGATCCTCTCTTTCTATGTGCGGAACTTAGCCAGTCACCGGAATAACTTGGGTCAAGATCTGGTTTGCGAGAAGGCGTTGCTAAGCAAATTGAGATGCCTTTCTTTGCGAAGCTGAACTACGACAGGAGTTTGAGGGGAGAAGAAGAGCTGCCGCCTGGGCTGTTCCCTCAAGGGCTAGACTGGGCTCTCGATCAGATCCTACTTAGAAGCCTTGGTAGCGATAGATTTCAAAGGAAGTGGTTAAACGCTCTGCTGGCCATGGGTCCGCCGCATCCTCCCTCCACGACTCCGGGCTGCAGAAATTGGCGGTCAGCGGATTCGTACAGAGCTTTACCACGAGTCGCATTCCTTAGCTGTGCGATACGTGGGCGAAGCTTATCTCGCACGTCGGTGGCGATGATGGTGACATGACGCTAGGTATCTGCAGCAACTAGAGTAGGTTTCTCTGGGGAGGAGACTCTGCTTCAGACACGAGCCGTACTTTGTTGCTTGCTATCGAAGGGATGGGAAGCTATGGAGCATAGGTTTGAGCACCAGCAGACCCCCTAGGAGTCTTGCTCATGCTTGTCACCTGCCCCTCGCGATCCTCTACGCTCTTCTGCTTGTTTAGATGGCATCGGGTTTAAGAAGCGGCTATCTAACTCCGCTATCGGCGTCGAAAGTGACCGTCAGGGCACCAATATGAGAGGCAGACCAGTCCCCCACAACGGCTCTCCTAGAACTGATTACAAGGCATGAGTCGCCAAAGCTGACAGGGCATACGCCACGCTGCGCCGCCGCTTGGGAAGCTGTGCTGACAGGCGCCGCAATCACCACTCATCAACAACAGCTTGTTTGCACCCACTATCGACCCACCGCCGGTCTGTCTCTAACCAGCATCTTCGGGACCCCCTCTGTCTACGGCTTCAACCCAGGTTCTAGCAACAAAGACAGCCTCTATCTCAGTATATTGCACCAAGTTTGGTCGTCGTCCACACGTGGGTGTGAAGCATACTCCTGCCCAGTTGCCAGCTGTTACTGATTAGGCGTCCAGCAATCAGAGGAGCAACTCAGTTTCAACAGCTTCTCACATAACCTGGGTACACCTATGAAGGCGAAACGTAGAAGCCGTTATTGCGGTCATGATAGGTACCAGCGTGGCGTCTTGGAAAACCTAGCCCCTCTAATCATGATTAGGATGGCGTCAAGCAGCCTTTCTGGCTTTATCTGGGAAGTTCTTGAAGTGGTGTTCTGACAAAAGGTGGCTCGGCTCGCAATGCATACATTCCTGTATCTGACCCGACTTCAGAGGTAGTATGGTACCGGGCTGGCCTCGAGCATATTGGCTTCCATAGAACATATCTTTCAGAAAGCATCAAACCCGAATTGATTGGCACTGCACTATTGTCGGGGTTGAGTACCAATCTTGGATCCATGGGCTCCTAGATCGCCCATGACCACAGACCGTGCCTGGACATAGGAAGAAGTCTTCTGTGACATTTCTCATAATGGATAGGCATTTTATTTAGATCATATGCGTCTCCAGTAGGAGTAAGCATATTCTATTCCTAGTTTCATCGCCACATTACCAGTGACCCTTGCAATCTCGGAGGGCACAAGAGGCTTGATCAATATGGCTAAACCATTGATTCTACAAAGGGCGCTACACTGAATGCGCATGAAAAGACAAATGGAGCTTCTCTATCGATGAGGCCTTGCACGTTCAGCTCTGGAAGAAAGCTGGGATCGCCCGCGTTGTTGTCGCTTGCCTAGGCCATCAGCCTTGCTAGACATCAGGACTGCAATTCAAAGCCCTGGCTAATCCAAGTTAGAGTATCGTCAGATATTGTAAGGATATGTGCCAGTCAGCGCCGCTCGCAATGGCAGACAAACACAAAGAACAAGAAGAACAGACAACGTGGTCGATATGCAACTCAATTATGCTCTGGCAAATGCAACAGCCCGGCTCAAGAACTCAAAGAAATAAGTATCATCGGTCCTCGGATCATCATTCCTCCTACCGAGTCCTCCACTTCTAAACAAAAATAGGAAATCCAATCCGCCAAGCAAGCAACGTGTATGCAATGTCTCCTTCCACCGTGTGCCAGAATCCGTATGTGTGTTGCAAATGCAAATGCAAGTGTTACCAAAGCACCGTGAGGCAAACAGCAGGCAATAAGTGCGTGCGTGTAACTCGGAACGAAGATGATGTCCAAGTCATGTCTCGTATATGTTGTACAGTAGTTGTGCTGTGGGAAAATGGGTACCTCGTAAGGAAATCCAGTATGATATCGCCGATCCAGAGGATATTGCGAATCTGCTAGGCCAAAATTGCTGGACGGCAGATAGAAGACAAAATGTGTATCAAGAGAAATATGTCCAACGACAAGTATGAACAAGAAGAAGAATAGCTCGCCAGCTACCAGAGCTGGGGATGTGACAATGGGCTAGGTGATGTTTGGTTGCCGATTGCCGCAATCTTGACTGCAACAGGGAAGGGAATTAGTGGCGCTTTTCTCCTCACTATGGTGACATGGAGACTCAATCGTGGATAGCCGCCGGGTCTTCTGAGCCATTGTTAGGCATTATGCTATCCTGGCGCAGCCCCGGATGGAGGGGTGGGTCGCTTTGGCCAGCTTCAGCCTTGACCTCTCCAATGGAGCTCTCACTGCTGGTCTGGAAGGCCATGGCGTGGTTAAAATAGTAACCATCATGGTTTTCCTGGTAATAACCATTGACTTCCGTGTCTTGCTGGTAGCCATCACCAAACTTGCCAGACGCCGGAGAGTTTGCATGTTGTCTGTTGTTCATGTTCACCGACTGGGAGCCCTAGTCCGCCGGTGATCCATGGGCATTTCTTGCGACAAATGCACGCCGTGGCGGAAGGATCTGTTGGCGGGAGGGGTCGACAGAGGAACTGCCGTTCATGGCGGCATAGCAATTGGGTGGTGTGCTATAATTGGCCGCAGCGTTTGCGCTCATATGTTGCCAGTACCCATGCTGCGTGCCATCCTGATACACGGGGCCGCCAGTGTTCATCATCCCCGGGGTTGCAGGCGAATTCATGTGAGCGGGAAGGGAGCCGTTCTCTTGTTGAGGCGTGTTATTGATGCCAGGTACCCGGCGGGCAATAGGCAGATGGTTGGCGGGGGATTGGTTTATGTTGGGCAACGGGTTATGCTCGTCATATATGACACCGTCTTCAGCCTCCTCATAGTCCTCCTCATCCTCGTATTCCTCTTCACCATCGTCATCGACTTCAGCAAAGTCATCCTCGTCCCCAGCAACATCCTCTGACGTGTCATTGTCAACGTTGGGAGAGCTGGAGACCACACTGCCCTCCTCTTCTTCCTCACCCTTCAGCTGCGCAATGACTTGAGCAGCGGACAGGCGGGTCTCATTCTGGCGTTTACTTGTGTCCGGTTTGAACATCTCCGGAATAGGCGCAGTCGAGGCAGTGTAAGTGACCTTGAACTTGAATTGCCCGTTGAAGGTGAGGCGATCGGCCGTCGGGTTTCTCTCCTTTGGGTGATCCATTTCCTCGAGCCAGCCGACCGGTCGGGAATAGAGGATGTCTTCATCCTGGAAACTGTCGGGATAGACTCGAGTGAAGCCTCGAGTCCAATGGTCTTTAGTACCCAGCTCAGGCGGGACCATGTGACCCTCGGCAAGAACTGTCTGTCGCAGGCGCTCCAGGGTCTGGAGCATGGCATCCTTTGAGGTGCCGGGCTCGAGTCGGTGGGCAATTTTCTCCCACGGGATGTCCAATCCAGACTTCGAGCATTCGTAGTACATGTTTAACAGGAGCTTCTCATACATGCGCTCTCCTGTGATGGGCTGTCAATTTGAAACCTGCGAGGAGATGGAGTGGAAAGATACGTACTGCTCCACGAAATGAGCTTGCGGCCCGTTTCGGTGGGTTTCCCGTCTTCGGCTTTCTTCCCGGTTGGCTTTGACTCTTGGACCCACTTGAAGCTTCCCGGGATGTACGGGGGCCTTTGGACGTCGCTGTGGTCCTTCATCCACACAATTGTCGAGGTCGGCTTAGGCTTGGGTTTGCTTTGCCGCGGAGCTCTCTTGGGCTTGGCGGCAGCTGGAGCCTTGCCTTTGTTGGCGCCACGCTTGGTTGCCTTCGACTTGGCGGCAGGGGGAGGAGAGAAGGCATCTGCATCCTCTTCATACTCGGAAGCCTCCTCCTGGTAGTCGCTCACAGAGCCCTCGGCGACAGTGGGGTTCTCCTCAGTCTTGCGGCGCTTGCTGGAGGAGGCAGCGGCGTTGTCAGCACCGCTGGGAGGGGCAGCGCGCTTCTGGGGGCGGGTGCCAGCGACTGGGGCCTTGCGAGTGGCGCGACCAGCGGTAGTCTTTCCGGGAGCCATTGCGATACAATGTTCTGACAAGGAAAGCTGAAAAGTAGGAGGATATGAGTATCCGCGGTGTGTAGAAGGAGAATCGAGTTGTCAAGAGCAAGCCGATTGAGACAACCTCTTGTAGGAGCTTAAGCAAATACGGAAGAGGATTGGTTTTTTAGGGTGTGGTAGTGTTTTTCTGGTTTGTTTTTTGCGAGTGAGTGAAAGTAAGCTGAGAAGAAGAGGTTCAGTGTCAGTAGCAGATAAGAGAGTGGTGGTTGGGGTCCGTGGAGTGTCATTGCTGGAATTGGTAGATTGTGTCAAGGCCGACAGAAACCTCTCAATCAGAACAAGCACTTACGACAATGTGACTGCGGAGCAAATGTTGAGCTGTCATCGTAGGATTGAACTTGTCGTAAAAAATGATGGAAGGGATGAACTGGGAGGAATGAGGCTGCCACAACAGCAAGGGAGGAGAGGTGTTCTTGTCAAGTCCTCGAGAGACGAGATAGAACTCTTCAAGGGAGTATGAAAGATAATTGTGTTGGTGACGTCTCCGGATGCAATTGATGTTGAATGTGGTTTGGTTTGGTTACCAGAGATGATGTGCTTGTTGCGTTGGTCGTAGACAGTTGCAACGGCGTGAGTGTAGGAGGATGGTGTTGTGAAGACAGAAAATGAACTAATCATGAGAAGGAAATGTAAAAACTTACTGCTGAACGAACTGCGTACAGAGGGCTGCAAGGTGTTATGTGTTGAATTGTCAAGTGTGGGAACAATCGACGTAGAAACAGACGAAGAGACGATGAGACAGAAGCTCTTGTGTCGACGACAGCTTGCGTTGAGGTCTGCTGCTACTGGAAGGAAGTGTTCCAGAGGAGGGCAGAAGTCGTGAAGTTAAGTTTGTTTTGCGCAAGGCAAGCAGAGAAAGAAGGATGACGACTTGTGTCTGGTCTACTGAATAGTATGACGAGACGAGAAGGGTGCTAGAGCAGACAGCGTGATAATGGAGATGTTGCAACAGTGGAAGATGATGTTTCCGATGTTGTGGTGACAGTCCAAGATGATGCTGTGTGTTGCAACAAAAATGATCAGAAGGAAGTTGTGATGGTAGGTCGGGGAAGGAGGGAGGTATTTATGCAGACTGGGGAGGAGGAATTGGCTGATCTCGGTTTACTGATTCAGGGCTGCTTTTTGGTATATTCAATTCATCGTCGGCTAGGCTGTCGTCGTGATTGTTCTGCGGGTGAAGTTCTGAATATTCAATTAAAATAGGCCGGGGTGTGTTTTCATTGGTCGTTAATTGTCGGGTGCCCTATGCAAAGTCGAGGAGCTCCCCTATGCCGGCCGAACAATCACTATAGGGGATCCACCTCGGCCCGTGTACCACCCCATAGATGGGCCTCTGCCGAAGGACCTCTCGGAAAGGTATTGTCGGCTTATGCGTATGCGTTGGGATACGGTAGAGGGAACACCTATTGTTCTACTGATCTAGAATGCACACAAACCAATATCGACCACCCACTCCAGGGCCTACTGATCTGTAGCTGATTTCGGTTATCTAGGGCATAGACCTAGCAGCCCACCCACACACACACATATGTATCGCGAGACGAAACGACTTGGGGGCTGGGTGGCAGGGTCTAGGAAAGTGACCAACGAAAAAGCAACCGGGCAAACACCATGAGACAGGCAGTACGTAGTCAAAACCAGGACCAGAAAGCATCCTCGTATCCCATTGCACCTGCAAGATGCTACCTATAATGACACGATAGGAAAGTTGATTCCTAGAAATTACATTTCTCTTGATCATTCGAAGACCTCTCTGCCTAAGTACCAGAAATACATGCTCAGTATTTGTGTATCAGCACACCACTGGCAGGCTTTTGTCATAAGCTGTTCAAACATCCAGCACTCACTCCGAACCCCAGGCGTGTTTGTCATATCGTGTTGCGACACACGCGGCGTAGGCCAGGCGGATTTTCATACCGGCTAGACAACTGAATATTTGAAGCTCTCTGACATCATTGGCAGCCTTGAATGTGTCAGCAAAGACACGTAACTACTGGGCTAGTTCGTATCGTAGCATTTCCATTCATAGTCATATGCTGTGGTCATTAGCCAGCCCGGAAAATGGCAACCCAAGAACCGATGTCGCAACTGGGTTTCCTGGAGTTCGTGCAGCTGTACGAACAAGTCCAATTGGGACAGGAGCAAGGATACGATACGAGATCTGAGATACCGCAGAAGCGTGCATTTGTAAGAAAGCGCACGCTTTGAGCAACATATGAAACTCGTCGGCAGACCAATAGTGGTTCTTTCCTTCCATATACAGCTCGTCATACATGGAATACTAAATGTTGGCGTTGAATAACATTACCGCACATCATGATAGCACACGACGTGAGGGATCATCATTTCAGTATCTGTAAGTCCAAGAACTGGACCAGAATTCCATAACGTCTCGTCTCGTCGTGCTTGAGGCCGCAGCGAGTACCCCTATATCACTTGATGTCAAATGTCGGTTCGATCTAATTACTCGAAGGATGTTATTTCCCATGATAACTCTGGAGACTTCAGGGCTGGACTCAACCTAGCCCGGCTATGTAAAATCCTACTTGGGCAAGGGAATAAATACTCTTCATGTGCAAGGATGGCATGATGCTTTCTAATGAGCCGAGGGTATTCTCGTGCCAGTACGAAACGTTAGTATGGCACATGTAGTATATGTCGTTTCCCATCAGTAGGAGTGAGCACACCCGAGTAGGCGGACAGCGGGAAGTGTTCTTGGGCATGTGTTTCATAGTGATGGGAATAGAATGATCGTGAGAAGCGAGCAACACCAGAAAATTGTCACAACCCTACTACTGCCAGAGGAACATTATATAACTTACGGATTGGAGTATCATATCACAAATAACATGGCGGATCTCGAGAAAATTAGGAAGATTCATGTCTATTACCTCTGCCAATTCTGCTGCAAAGAGCTATCTATGGTCTGAGGTCTGAAGTCGTCTCAATAGGGCATGCGTTGCCATGAGTGGCGAAGACTGTATCCTATATACAACATTTGACAGTTCAAAACCCTGCTTGTATCGCCAGTGACGCCTTCCTATGTGTATGCCAGAAACAGAACTCCCAGCAACGGGTATCAACTTCCTTCCAACCAGCCAAGCCAACGATGAAGTGCCGAAGATGGTCTAGTAGACGGCACCAACACTTCAAGCCTTGCGGGAGCGAGTGAAGAGACCAAAGAAGCCACGGCGCTTCTCCTTCTTGTGGCCAGCAGTAGGACTGGTCGGGGAGAGGGGTGGCATTCTTCAGGCCAGATGTCAAAGCGCTGATGAGAGCAGACTGGATGGCTTGGGAGAGGTTGCGTTGGATTGCCTCGTCAACAAGGGTGGGAATCAAGCCGATGACATCTTGAAGGGTGTTGACCTCGCGAGAGAGTTGGCCCATCTGGGAATTGGTAGAGTTGCTGATGGTGTTGACAGCATGAATGAGGGAACCAAGAGCTGAGACGTTGTTGGAGACAGCGCTGACATGGTTGTTTATTGCGCCAACTTGGGTACCCATGTTATCGATCTGATTGCCAAGACGGGTGTTGTTCTGGTCAAGACGGGTGTTGTTCTGGTCAAGACGGGTGTTGTTCTGGTCAAGACGGGTGTTGTTCTGGTCAAGACGGGTGTTGTTCTGGTCAAGACGGGTGTTGTTCTGGTCAAGACGGGTGTTGTTCTGGTCAAGACGGGTGTTGTTCTGGTCAAGACGGGTGTTGTTCTGGTCAAGACGGGTGTTGTTCTGGTCAAGACGGGTGTTGTTCTGGTCAAGACGGGTGTTGTTCTGGTCAAGACGGGTGTTGTTCTGGTCAAGACGGGTGTTGTTCTGGTCAAGACGGGTGTTGTTCTGGTCAAGACGGGTGTTGTTCTGGTCAAGACGGGTGTTGTTCTGGTCAAGACGGGTGTTGTTCTGGTCAAGACGGGTGTTGTTCTGGTCAAGACGGGTGTTGTTCTGGTCGTAGCGAGCGTTGTTCTGGTTGAGGCGGTTGTTGTTGAGGCGGAGAGGACCAGCAGCGTCGAGAAGGGCAGTCTCAATGGTCTCGAAGACCTCCTCCAAGACAGCGTCCATGTTGGTAGCATCAATGCCGTGAGCCTGAGTGCCAGCCATGTTCTGAACAGCAGAACGGATCTCGTTCATGACAACAGAAGCCTTGACATTCTGGGCCTGGCCGTTGCGAACAGCAGTGGCGACAGCCTCAATAGCAGTTTGACGAGCATTGTGCTCTCGAACTTGCGCGTTGAGATGCTCACGAATGCTTTCCATGCGTTGAGCTGTCTCGGTCTCACGCTGCACCTCGCGGAATTGGATGTCACGTTGAGTAATCTCGCGATTGACCTCAACAAAGGCGGCGTTGTACTCAGCAGTAGGAGGCTGGTTGAGATCGCCACGAAGACGTTCGAGGTGAAGAAGACGCTGGAAGTCCTGATACATGATCTCAAGGTTGTATCCAGGAGCCCGTGTGATGGGGAAGTCTCCATTGGCGCGAGCAGCAGCAAGACGGGAGCCAATGTCGTTGATCTCAGTAGCAGATAGGTGAACCATGGTGACAGTCTGGCTGCCCTGCTCCTGGACGCGGAAAGAGATCGTGGCTGATCCCGGACCAGGGTTGGAAACAGACCGCGACTGAAGCGTCATCGAAGCTCCTTGAGCTGACAGAGTGCTGTTGGGAGTGCTGGGGCTGGTAGCGCGGGTCTTGGCAATGTGAATGGTAGACATGATGCTGCCAAAGAAGTTAGCAACGACGGAAAATTTGGATGATGAAATTAATTCATTGAGGACTTACAAGGTGTTCAGATGTAGATGTATGAATTGAACTTTGATTGATTGATGGATCAATGTTCAGGGATTTGATGAGTGATGCTCTCAAGAGATCTGGTCTTTGCGAGAAAGGTCAGAAAATCGATGATGAAGATAGTATTGATGAGGGCGGTTGAACCAATTGATTTGGAGGTGAGGGATGTGATGGATGGATTCCAATTAATTGATGAGAGAGGGAGGATGGAAAACAGATGGGTAGTTGAAGGTTGATGGGACTTATCTTATGCTGTGTGTTGGAAATTGAAAGGGTGATGGTGGGAATTTTTAATAGGGCAATTTTCAGTGCTTAGGGGTATTGTTCGAGGTGCAGAGTTTGCAAGAGCTGTAAGAACAATACGATTGTTGCAACTCGAGTAAACCACTGGACTTGGAGCAGCGAAAACAAATCCTGACTGATGGCAAATTGGGGTTTTGGTGATACGTGATTGGCGCTGGCCAATTGGAAGAAGAAAAGGTAGGGAAAATAGAGACCGACTTACTTTGAATAGATGAAATCAGATTAACAGTGAGACGGATGGTTGGTGTTGGCAGGTGGCCGTAGTGGGATGGGATACGATGGATCGAGGTTTTGAAGCACAAGATCGAGTGTTTCAGAAACTGATAGTTAATCAAGAGACTTGAGATGCAGAAAGGGATTCTGGTTTGGAGTTGTGTTTTTGCAATGGGAAGGGCACAAATTAGGAAGCAGAGGGAAAGGTTAGAAGTGGTGTGGAATGCAGAATTTTACTATTCCCAGGGACAATGTAATGTTGTCAACAATCAACAAATAATCAACACGCGTAAATTCTCCCTTTCGAACGCAATTTTCCCAACCCCTCCAACTTTTTCAATTAGCACACTCCTATTAAAGCAATCTCGGGCCATCAGAATTGACAGTAAGGCTAAAAACTCGCTGTGTTGCTGTTCCAGCGCGTCTCACTTCAAAGCCAGTATGATACCCAGCTCTGGATCTCCTTGAAGGCCTCTTTGAATAACACACTTCCCAGAGAGACATAATGACGAGGTTATGGAGAAGTCCGGCTAACACGAGCTCTCAAAAGCGTGAAGCGTATGAGCTTTTGTAACTTGGCTGTTGTATTTACTACAACGAACTTTTGGGAGTCTATAGTAGTTTCTATTTTTTCTACGAAATTCGCTCATTGGTAAAAGCAGACGAGCAGCCAGTGTGCCGGTAACGGCTCTGCTCGCATGTCGTTGGATTTACCACGCCGATCTCTGCCGTTTCGAGTCTGACAGCATTAGCGGGAACCTTGGCGCGGAACTTTGCCGACGCCAAGATATTTCAGAATGGGTGCGGCCCCGCTCAGCTGACATGCAGGGGTTCCTCAATATTCAATGCGACAACCTCAAATCTAGGGTCGAGTAGTTTAAGCCCCAGCTACTGGTCAGTCACTGAGGGTTCTAATCTAGCCGAATGATGTAAGGTCATCCGATTAGGTACTGGGCATTCTGTAATGTGTGCGCAGCAGTCTGTACGTTGCATCAATTTACTCTCCGATGGTCGGACACGGCGATGCCAAGATCAATTCCCACCTCACACTAGACTGAGATGGATCCGATGTGGTGGCTTATTCGCGGCACGTATGGCATTACTTCTACCCTCGCACGTAGTGAGGCTCAAGTCCGTGCTGGCCTTGTAGAGCGATTACGCTGACGTGGGAATCAAGTCGAGGATGACAAGACTGCACGGCTT
The DNA here is from genome assembly GCF_038363925.1 of Apiospora phragmitis. NCBI lineage: Eukaryota > Fungi > Ascomycota > Sordariomycetes > Amphisphaeriales > Apiosporaceae > Apiospora > Apiospora phragmitis. Next base: position 1,884,974 of record NW_027117400.1, on the reverse strand, counting down.
GCCCGACATCCATCAGCCAGTCATTTGGTCCTGGGCCTACAGAGATCATATTGTACCAAAGCGGGCTGAAATATATGATGATGATGATGATTCTAAGCAACGTCTAGGTCGGCAATATTGCACGGGTATATGTAGGTTGCGGTGACTTAGATCAAGCGATGACAGGAGCTGGTATTTCAATGGGCTCGCCTAGTACAGTCAGTCTACTGATCCACGATGGCAATTGAAGCATATTGTGCTCAAGATGGGAACAACGGTGCAAAGGGATTAGGCTCTGGACATCTTCTAAAGGGCATTATAACTCATTTGACGCAGCAGGAAGTCGAATGTGCCAACCTGGGTCGTAGCTATGAGCCTGCAGTTGCTGTTGAGTAGTAAATGTATGGATCTGCCAGTCGCCCACGCTCGCTTTGCCCTGATATGAGACATGAAATGATGGCCTACGAAGGAAAGGGTTCTGGTATTGAAACCCAGCTCCTCGCTTGACATGGATGGAAAGACACAGATAGGATCCTTACTAATTGTATTACATAGGATATTATATCCAAAATTTCAACGTGCTGTACGACTAAATTATCTCCCCTCATGCGTGTATGCAATTTGCGCTTTGGTGTTTTAGTATCAGGCCCGACTTGCTACACGCGAGTGTTCAATGGGCTTCATGAACATATCCATACCTAGGTAGACAGGTATCCCTCAGCCTCAGTTTCTGGAGAACCTCCGCTTGATGCCTACAACTTCCTCAGCCCCGGATACTGACTCTCACTATCTGCACTCAAGGGAAGTTGGTGAAACTTGAAGCATTAAGCCTTGCACATCTCCTCAGACCAGCAAAATGGAATGGCCATGTTTCCCATGTAAGGAACGATCGATAGCAGAAAGTTCAGGATGGCCCAAGGCCATGTAGAAAGGATGGATATCAGCTCGAGGCCTTTCTGGGATCCATTAGTGAGGTCGACATTTCAAGCGGCGGCTTTCTGACGGCACTCCTTGGTTGAGCTCTTCTTGTACAGGGTCTCGCAGAGGGCCATCAGCAGAATAGGATCCCAGTTGGCGGCTTGCTTGTGTAGGCATTGCTGGACGACGGGTCGCCCCAGCCAACGTTTGGAGTCGGATCCACGCTTCGGTCGGTCATGGTCGGTCATGTGTATCTACTAAGTAGGTAATCCGGTTTCGACCTCAGAATGGTGCCAGGCATTTTAGACAGGTCAGTATAGGTTTGTTCTTTTTTCAAGGCATATTGGGTCTCTGAGATACAACCTACGTATATTCAAAGCAAGCGAAAAAGGACATCGCCTCGAAATGCATACCAAAGAGCTGTAATGTTGGTGTGCCACTAAGAACTTTCAATATTCTGAGGATTAGGTAGTGCCTTTAGGAGAGTTCTGGAATGTGGAAGAGCATCCTGAGCTGGCGTGGCCATTGTGTAGATAGCAAACGTTGAGGTTGCTCAAATAACAAGACCAACAGACTGGGATGTTTTCCGCACTGCGCTATCGATTCAACCTCAGGCAAGCCAGCACAGAAGCTCACGTGACGTAATGGACCAGTAGACGCACTGGCGCATCACCAGTAATATTGGTCTGGTCGGATACAGAGTCACTGGTAATTAATCTTTAGTACAGCGTAACTGTAACTAAGCCAGCAATTACTGTCGACCACCCACAACTGATTCGCATTTCCTTTTATAACTATAAATGCTGTCGGGGAAGCCACCATGGCCCAGTTCTTAGGCTGCAGATATAGAAAGTGCTAGTTATTACCGGAGAAGTTACAGCATGTGCCTTCCCCGGCTAAATGTAATTTTCGTCCCATAATTACTATAAGCTTGGTTGCATACTCGAAGATTAGACGGTTATATTCGGCCTCACGGCTTTGGTTGTATACTCGAAGATCAGACGATTATAGTCGGCTTTACGGCATTCGATAGGACTAGAACAGTCCCGCTAAACTCCTCTTGATCAGACGAAACTAATCAGACGCGAATAATTACCCGCTGTTCGACTATCGGATCCTTGTAATATTTAAACGTGCAAAGGTAGGTAAATATAATCGCAAATCCCTCTGATCCTTCTTCCACGCACACAATTTCTTTCATCAAATATTTCTTCACCATCACCAGCAGCTTGGTTACAGCTGTTCGGAGTCGCCGTGAAAGGGTTGCAGTTGATAACAAGGTATGTACATGTTTCTCAGGTGGCTCACTGCTGTCGTCCCAATCTATTATCGTCTGAACATGCTGTCGTCCCAACGATACTAATACGCAAAATCCAGCGTGCGTGTCAAGTCTGCACAAGATCGTCACTGCGCAACAGGCCCTTAGTGTCCTTTCGATCTTGGTAAACAAGGTTGTCATACAGGTTCCCAGGTACGTGGACTTCAACGCTCCATCTCCCCCGCCTTCCCTACACATCGCAGCACATTGTCAACACACTTCCAACATTGACCATACAACACAACTTTACCAAGTCTCGTCCCATCTCCCACTTCTCTTCCTTGGTCAACTCTCGTCTGATAAAGATTCCGTCCCATCAGGAACATTCCGTCTGATCATTATCTCGCCTGATCAAAAATATTCCATCCCATCATCTATCTGTGATCCGATTTTCGTCTGATCACAATACTCCTCCGCCAGAGAAATCTTATTTGCACAAAGTCGCCACCTTTTCCGTCTGATTAACCAATTCCTTCTTATTTGTGAGTACCTTCCCTTTATGAGTATTCCCATCACCGGCTTCACTGGCTTCACCGGCTTCCGTCCCATCGCCGGCATTCGTCTGATGATCTCTTCCGCCCGATCCATCTTCCGTCCGAGGCTCTCTTCCGTCTGATTCTTCCCAAACCTTTACTCATTTTCTTCTTCTTCATCTAGCAGCACATGATGGCTCCCAAGAAGAACAACGCCACCGGCAACGGAGCCGCCGCCGCCGCTACTGCCGGTGATAACGCCAACGCCATGAGCCCGGCCGAGATGGAGTTCCTGGTTGCGTACTTCAAGCACTGCAGCGCCGCCTCCAAGCCCGACCCCGTCGACTGGCAGGCCCTTGGCGCCCTCTTCGACCTCAAGGATAAGAAGAACGTCATGCAGCGGTTCAACCGCCTCTGTGCCAAGTTCGGCTTCTTCAAGGCCGAGCCCGCTGCTGATGCCGATAGTTCGTCCACTCCCGGCGGCGCACCTGCCGGCCCCACCAAGAAGAAGAACACCGGCGGCCGCCGCAAGAAGAAGAACGCTGTCACTGCTCCGGCCCCGGTTACTACGTCCGCTAAGTACGACGATGACGACGGCGACGATGCCGATGGAGAGGTTGAGGCTCCCGACGGCCCCAGTCCCCTCAAGAAGCGCAAGGTGGAGGATGGCATGAACGAGGTCTAGACGCCTGACCGTTTTGGACATCAGGATATTTGCTCAATGAGAGTGACACTGAGTCAAGAACATGGAATATGGATTCGACATGGAATATGGATTCGACATGGAATATGGATTCGACATGGTTTCAATTGCCCCGAGGAGGTTGTTTTGGTTTGCATTCAGACATGGATAACTAGGGTTGATCACGAGGTTGCAAACTCACGTTGACTTCAAGTTGAGTAGTAACCGATGGATCTTTAAAGATGCTCGCTATGGCGATTAATTGCCCGCGATGGCGATGAATACAAATCATGAGAACATAAAATCATAAGACCATATTGATCTTTGCGTACTGCTAATCATGTCTTCTATTTGTGATGTCGATGTCAAGGTGATAGGTACGTGATGGTATTCTCCAGGCAACGGCAAACACGCTAACCTTGCGCAACCAGCAAATAGCCACCATTTACAACGCTACGAAAATGTTCACGAAAAGCGATGTCAAGTCATATTTTGGTGTTTCGGGGAACCAGGGTGCAATGTATTTAGACCAGTGAGAAGAGACTACCTAATGAAGCTCAACGCCAAAACACCCGGGCGCAAAATTCCCAACGATGTGTCGTTCCGTGCGAGGATCCATAGCCATGTCCATCCAAACGCATCCAACCAGTTTCCCAGCCTTCCGACCCGTCCCCTCTTGCCTCTCTCTCTCTCAGCCTTGCGGATCACAATTCCCACCAGGGCGTTCTTCCGGTTGCGGTGTCGCGTTATGCCAGTAGATCCCAGACGAAGAAGGATTATGATGATGGTGTTGATGAGAGAGATGGTGATGGTGCTGGTTTTGGTAGTACCAAGGGTGTGCGGGGCCATGGAAAGCAGCAAAGGGTAAGTTGTGGTGCAGGTGGTCATGCGAGACAGTGACAGAGTTAGACGGAGGTCTCATCGCCGTCTTTGTCGTCGGCGACAGAGCTCTCGGCCTTGATCGAGTCGTCTGGGGTAGAAACGTGTTAGCTGCATGATCGAATGAGGTGTTGGTACCAGTCATTCCTGGTCTTTTTGTCGTGGCGACTATGGCTGGAGCTGGCGAAAGCTGGCGCGAATGTTCCCGATGTCGCTGTTGCTGCTTGCTACCGTCGCCAATGTCCGGTGTCTTCTCAGACGCGCAGACAATCATGACGTCGTCGTCACTATCAGACCCACTGACGTGAGCACCAACAGCCATGGTCGACGACGGCGGCGGCGGCGACATCATCGGCAAGTTCGCGTAGCCGCCGAGTTCAGATTTCACGTGGATGGCATCTTCGGATTTTACTTCACCTTTGATGGGCTCATCATCATCGCCGACGTCGTCGCTGACCTGCATCAGCTTTCTCTTCTTGGTCGAGGACGACCGCGCGAGGGCTTGATGCCAGGAAGATCGGCCTCATCGGCCTCCTCCTTGGTCTCCTTCTTGAAGGTGCTCGTGAGACCACCGTTGATGCCATGGGCCTTCATGAGGCGCTCGAACCGCTTGGCGCTGTCGTGTCAATGTGTGGTTAGCATTGGAAGACGTTGATCATGCGATGGGGCGATGATCCCAGGTCGCGCAATGATGACCACATGGACGAGTCACTGAATAGACGTGGACAGGAAGGTCGAAGACAGCAAGGTCTCCTTGGTAGAACATCATGTTCTGGTGAAGGATGAGAAGAATAATGGTGTACTTACGCGGCGCCCTTCGTAACAACGTCACACTCCTTGCGGACGGCCTCGAAGTCGACCTTGCCGTTGGTGGAGTGCTTGATGCAAGCGATGAGGAAGCGGAACTGGCTTTCAGTGTCCTGAGGGGGAGCCATCTTGACAGGTGTCCGGATGATGCTTGAGTGAGTGGTAATGGGTGTAGAGGAAGAGAGAAGATGGATGTTGGTATGTCGCGGTGGTGGATGTAAAGACTTGCAGAGTGTGGGTGGTCTGAGTCCAAAAGATGTCGAGAACTGGGAAGTCCAAATCTCTCTTTTTTCTCGAGAAGGGAGGGAAGCTTTTGTAGCTGCAGTGTCAAGACCTTTTACTGATCGTGGGCACGCGTACTTCCCTATCAGCGCTAGTGGAGCCCTAAGCCACGTGTGGTCGGCAGGTAGGTGACACCAGTGCTGGCGATAAGGCCGTGGCGGTGTCGACGGTGTAAAGCAGCCGATGAAGGCAGCAGTGGCAGTGTCGACGGTGTAAGGGGGCCAACGAGGACAGCAGGGTCGGCGATGATTTTACTTTGTCGGCGATATTACTTCGTTGATGGCGCAGACATGAGAAACAGTATTGCAGGAAATCGCGGGTGTAATACTCTGATGACTGATTACACCTGGAAGGTGCATAATGCTAACAGACGCGTGAGCAGCGATGGTTGGGACGAAAACAAGGTTGGATGGCGGGGTTCTCTGGGGTTACTCCTTAGGATCGATTGTTGCTGGAAGGTCACAGACGGTGTCATCACTCGTTTACGGGTAGTTAGATTGAAGGCTCTGCTGCAATACCCTTGGTGGCCCGGACAGCCGTTGGGCTTGACATCACAGATCACATGTAGCAAGTTATATTGGCTGATGGGATGATGTAGAATAGGGATGACTGTCAAGACGCCCTTCATATACCCATTGCTGGACAGGTCGGTTGAGGCCATGTTGTCAGGCGTCCCTGTCCTTTATATGGCCGATGATGGCCAATACAAAGGCTGCTGTTATTTGGTTGCAGTCTCTATATGAACACTGCCTGCCTTGCAATTGTCTATGTTCGCGACTCCTTTGCTAGGAACAAAGCTCAGATTGTATCTCTGGGGGACACCATTTGTCTCCACAGTCTGGCCCGTAAGGTTGTCATTGCGGAGAAGTGAATCGAACATGCTGTCATAGTGGTGATTGGTGTACTTCCATGCAGCAGAGCGTCCGCTGCCCCAACTTTGTGTTTGGCCTACATTGATCGATAGGTACTACCCCTTTCACGGGCGAAGAAGCTTAAGAAGGATTGAATGATGTCTGGTTGCTGTCGGGAAGCATGGTGTTTTGCTAAAGACTCGTAATGTCTGTAGAATCACACTTTACCCTAACTGTATGCCGCTCAAAGAAGGCATTGCCAGTTGCTGGATCAAACATGATATGTAGTCTAGGCATCCATGGTGGTGCTCATCGTTTTGATAGTCCTTGTTGTGGCGTTCCATTAATATCACAACACATGCAGACAGATAGAACAGATATCTGTGGTCGCCAGATGGCATGTGTCTTTTAGTGCTGCCCTTTCCCGTCCTATGTAGCATACATCAATCGGTGTAAGTAGTGCAGGGGTTGTGCCTCTAGAACATGGGACCAGGCTGTACTCATATTCCATAGACGACAAGAAGCTGAAGTGTCTAACGGATGTTTTACTAATACCATGCGTTAGAGCAACGAATATGTGACAGGTTTGAGGTTTCCTCCTATTAGGATGTAGTCAATAAAAATCTTAGACTGTACTTACGTCGCCAACCGGGTTGGATATCCCCTACACACCTACTCACCCACTCCTACAAGACGTATGCTGCAGGGCCCAGCCCAGTACCACATACAGACAAAATGAAAGATGTTACAAAGAGGCAAAAAGAGAAGTTCAGATTATCTCGTTATGACGAGAAGCATCAGGAATTGAGCCCGATGCGGGGGTCGAACCCGCAGCCTTGAGATGACCACTTTGATATAACTCGGCCGTCAACCCCTATAGAGAGAAGTGAGGCTGTCGTATACTAAGAGTCTCACGCTCTACCGATTGAGCTAACCAGGCGGTTCTCGTGTGTTTTTGGAGATCATGGGCTCTATGAGGAATTATAATAATTATCAGGCTTCGTGGACGGGGCTGGGTGGGACGGTGTGGATGCTTGAGTCGTGACTGACCGTGGATAGCATCGCGTAGGTTGCTGGCCGAAAGACTGGGTGGGAAGGGCTTCAGGCAGAGTTTTACAGAGTCGGCCGCTAAAGTGCATGGGTGGCCCCGGTTGTGGACTTCCGTGTGACCAAGACGGCTTAAATCTCTTGAAAGATCGAAAAGAAACCATCTGGGATGGCCATGGTAACGGCAATGCATAATTTAAAGTGGCACGAAGCCAGAACAACCAAGACTGACTTTGGTCGAGAAACATGGCTGTGGTTAATGCTTGCTAAAGCTGCCCGTCCCTTTTAGGTCTGCAGAGAGGGTTTTCCAGGGGACTTCAGGAACTGGAGTTGGCCGAGAGCAATTGGCATGTTCTTTCAGTTGCCCCATGGTATGATGCACCATAGGCGACTCATAGGACTAAAGAATGCATGTCTAGGCTCCCAAGACAAATTTGCATTGAAAGACAATGTGACAGGAATCAATCGAAAGTGAGAAGATAATGAATTGCAGCAATTGCCCCTCGCCCCACGTACCAAACTAAAAAATCGCGACCGATGCAGTAAAAAAGTAGGTTAGTGCCATTGGAACCGGCAAAAGTATGTGGAGAGGCTGGGAATCGAACCCAGAACCTTTTCCATGCTGTCTGATCTCTTGAAGAGAGTAGCGCTTGCTAAGGAAACGTCATACCACTAGACCACATCCCCTGTAATTGTTGAAAACCTCGCTCATATGGCTGCCCATATCGGTATCCAACGATACTTGGCGGTGGGCTTATGATTCATCAACTCGATGTCTTGTGCAAGACATCCTTAGTCCTTCGCGACTAAATAATACGCACTATGCCAAGGATTGATTGCGACTTTGGGCCATTACGTCCAATTGCAGTGTTAAAAGTTGCAGCCCAGTGTCATGTTGGGTGGTAGTTGATGGAGACCCACCTACCTACACTGCCCCGAAAGCTTGGAAGCAAATAACGTCTATTATTGCCTACCTCCTTTGTCAGGTTGCAAATATCGAATGGCACCCAATGAACAAGAAGATACAACATGACTCGGTTCTCTCAAATGCAAATTCTGCATGGTGCTTCTGATTTCATTCTTCTCTCTTTTTCATCCATAATCGAGGGGGTTTGGAGCTTCATTGGTCCGGTTTCGTTGTCGCTAGAATCTTTGCTGCCATTCTCTTCCAATACGTCAGAATTGCCTCGTCTTTCAACCATCCTGTTGAGTGGTAAAAGCAACACATCTCTGTAGTTATCAAAGGATATTGAGAGACGTATGTTCTAGGTCATAGTAATAATCGATTTTCTTCAATTCCCAACTTCCAGCTTCGTCCATTGCCTCGTTCCCACCGTATTACGGCATTGTAATAGTACGAAATGATTCCCAAGTGTAACGGAGAGGCTATCAAGTCCTTCTTCGAAAAGAGGGAGAGCACGTCCAGAATCGAATGCGATGAAGTAGCCCGCAATGTTGTCGGTAACGGCTGTGTCGCTCAGGCGGTAGACACGCAGGGTTCCTTGACTTACACTGTCGGGTGTATCACGAAGTCTATCGTGTCGTTCCGACAGAGGGGATGCATATTGGATAGCCGGGTCGTCAACCTGGCTAAGTATATCGACGGTCGACTGGCGTCCGATGTGTCGTATTGCGGGAACGTCGGCGAGGGGGCCGAAGGGCTCATCGTGTACAGGATGAGTTACCTTCCGGGCGAACTGGTGTCTGAAGTCTACCCACGGGTTGCAGAAGTTAGCCTGGATGACAAGCAGAAGATTCCGAACTGATAAAAACATCTTGCAGGGTTCGTACATGACATTTCACTCCCCAATACCTTGCTAGAAGCTGATTTCTCGTAGGTACTTCGCTCGAAGCTGGTCAAAGCCGTTGTCGGAGGGATCGAATTGGAACGCAACGTCGCTTATGGAGGACGATGAGTTCAGAGCTGACGAAGCCGAGGTGAGACGTCGATTGGGGCTTTTGAAAGCCTCGCAGGTCTTCCCATACGTGGACGCTGTCGTGGCTAGGATTGAGGATAGTCTGCCGGCCCTGTTTGGCCACACCGGAGAGTGGCCCAAGGTTCTAACCGACGGAGACTTCTCCAAGCCCAACGTGCTACTGAATAGCAACACATTTGCCATTACCGGGATTTTCGACTGGGTGAGGTGCTCTGTTAGCATTTTCGGGTTAGACTTGGTCTTCCTGATCACCTTGCGGTTCCGCTTGGACGTCGATGGCTCGATTACCGAGTATGGCTGCTGGCGGCAGATGGAGGATGTATTCTGGCAAGAGTTGTGGTCCCTGACCGGGATCGAAGAGCACAAGGGCGTGCGCATCCGGTATCTGGACGAGACAGCCGCCGATCTGGCGTTCTTGTTCCGGAGCAGCGTCCAGAACACCCTCAGTGGTGAAATGAAGGATGATCTAGATACGAGAAATGGACCTATGCTTGAAGCTAGCTTTGCCCTTAAGTCCAAGATACTGCGGACCGATATGGCACTCGGCTAAAATATTACATGTGGTAGGAAGATGGTATTGGTGGCTATTTACAAGTGTCTAGTAATATCATTACACCAGTCCGTTCACTCTCTGCCCATATTCGCCTTACAATATCGTAAGATGGAATCTCTCAACGAGCCCTTACTTGGCCTGAACCCAATGCTAGATGTCACGCAGTCAGTTACAATTAGCTACTGGCGGCAAAGCGTGCATCTTACTGACCATATTGACCGAGAAGTTGCTCAACCCTGACTCCACAGCTCGTGCCATATCATGCTTGTTATTGAAATAATTCGCAAGGACGGAAGCATGAGATAATGCCCATATCGAATCCAGAAGATGTAGAAACGCTATCCAGCTCATTGTTATTGGAAACATGATAAACGCACACGTTGGAGAAAGGGACCATGATAAACGCACACGCTGGACAAAGGAATCATGATGATCTTATCGTATACTAGATGTAGACTTTTCTGAAGGAGCCCGGCCACGTGGTCGTCTATGTATACTCCTAGCGTGTGTTGTGTCTACTTCACGAAACCTGTTTCAAATAGCCCCCCCCCTCCCCACCCCCCCCCTTCGTTTTCTAAATGGCCATCGTGTTGTCTAGGTGAAAATCAGGGCTTGGGGGAATCGATATTGGCTTTTCTTTGCAGCTTGCACATAAGTAAAAGAAGAAACATTCATTATTCGGTGGATGTGCTGTATTCTGATCAGAAACGGACAAGTTGTCCTCTCTGAATACCAGAGCTATCATCAGTTTCCTATCGTCATCAAGGAGGGAATAATCAAACCCAACGCCTTGCCTTCCTATCTCAGCCCTAACTTTCACCCCATGAAATTCCATTCGTATCATACGATGGACGGAACATCAACGCTGTCTCCGGGAGTGATTCCTTTCGGCGGCTTAATCGTCGAGAATAATGACCTCCTCTGACTTAATCTCCTTCTTTACCTCTGGCTCCGGCTTGATATGGTAGCCCTCATCGCCCTCCGAGCCGTCGTCCACATCGTCATGGTGGTTCTTAGCTCGCTTCACTGCCTTTCCAGCAGGCGTGCTCTGGGCACCTCGCTTGGTGACCTTCGTCGGGGGATTGGCCGGAGCTGTTCCGGGCTTGGCCATATCGATGCCGAGACGCTTCTTGATCGTGCGGAACCGGGCCTGGAGCGATTCGAGCAGTTAGTGATATTCGTTAATGGGAGTACATGGGATCAGCTGAGTTGAACAAGATCACCTACCATGGCAGTTTTGCCGTTATTGTATCCGGCATCTCGGGCAACAGCATCCCAGTCAACCTGGGGCTGGGTATTCACTGTAGCGTCCATGGATTAGTCCAATACACATTCCCGGGTCAAACCATCCTTCCCTCGGGTATTCTAAGAGGCTGGGTTCAAGATGGTGCTTACTGTTCTTGACGATGAAGTAGAAGAATCGAGTCTCCTGGACAGTGGCCTTGGGTGTCTGGGTGGCGGCAGTGCTGGAAGACATCGTGAAATTTAATAGCCGGTGATGGGACGGAAGCCGATGATGGGACGGAAGTTCCGGTGTGATGAGTTTTGCGTGAGAAGTTCGAGATCGAAGTGCGTTGGCTAGAACTTGAGGACCCGAAGAAGTACTTTGGCTTGTGAGAGGTTCGAGACCGACGTGCTTTTGCTTGTTGCTGTTTCACAATACAAGTTGCGTTGCGGGTTGTCAGAGATGGATGGGGAATTTCAGTGTTGATGAAGATAATGGACCTATGACAAAAGAACAATGCCTCCTTGGCAACTAGGAAGTCAGACACAGTTGGTTCACCGGGTAGAGATAGCAACGAGGATGTGCATGTTTTTCCAGCTGGATCGTGGGGCTAATAGTCGACGATATACTAGAGATGCAAGTGTTAATAGTCGACGATATACTAGAGATGCAAGTGTTAATAGTCGACGATATACTAAGTAGAGATGCGAGTGGCTCCGCAACAAATAACAAAGGTTGAGTTAATGAACACGTCTACAAGATACTTTTAAACACTGTCTATGTACGAGTGAATATGTGCCGCTCAAGCATCACCTGAGTCGGTCCGGAAATATTAACAAGTTAAAGGGGAAGTTATCATCACACGATAGGTTAGCGAATGCATACTCGAGCCACTAGCGTGTGTCTAAGAATATGCTCTAGATAATCTAGTCCACTAGGAATTGAAAGCAATTTGTGATATGCCGGTCCATGTTTGTGCAACTGCCCTTTATCTCTATCTTCCCTTATATCTGTCTTCCCTCATTCACATCGACTATACCACTGAAGAACCACCGAAGCGTTGTCATCTTGCCGCAGAACACCAGGTCTTTCACCCCTAACAACAACACGAGACTCGGGTCAGCCTGCTGCAATCCAGGCCTACTCGATTTCACCTAGGGCGAGAGATCTCCACTAGGTTGCTATCCATACGTCTACAGTTTTTCCACTAGCCGATGGAGATAGGCAGTTGCATCCCACTTGATCAAGAGGATGAACACTCATACAACTCATCAAGCATACATGAGAGCGTCACCTTCCGGTATCATGATTCCACGGCTTCAGGCACTGCTTAATCGACCAATGAGCACACCCCGGCAGCACTTTGCGTGGGATTATGCCACTCGTGTGTGATGTGCATTATTCCGTATTATGGAAGAATGTACGAATACCAGCCGCAGCTCCAATGTGTACTGAACATTTTGTCCTACCTGGTCAGAGGGTATAGTCGTTGTCGTTTCTAGCCCTTTTACCATCACTGACGAAAAGGAACCCTCGTCAAATTATCGAGCCACGAGATTCAACTCTGCAGCACGACGACGAGACCGAAAAGACACGGCGGCAACCACGCGAGGGTGGCTAGGAAGGTGCCGCACTCTACGGGGAAAGAACCTGCGACGAGCGAAATATACCTTCGGGAACACCACACGATACCTTGACCGGAAGACGAGGAACGCCGACGCCGTGTACAACGCCGTTACGTACCCGATACGTTTAAATTCCGAGTGAACCGGTGGGCGCTCGTTGAGAGTATTTGGAATACAGGATGGGGACAGGGTGACAGGTGTGTACGGTGGCTCGGGACGACGGATGGACGAGGGGTAAAGCAATGAGAGAAGAGGTCCCTCAACCGCCCGCCGGGCATTGTTACGAATATTCTTCTACTACCGGACGAAAGGAAGACGTAGTAATAGCGTAGGCTATTATGAACTTCCAGTGAGTTCCCGGTCGACCGAGGTTGTGGAATAGATACAAATGTATTTAGCCCGGCACGTCCAGGTGCCCCCTCGGAGGCTAGAGGCATCTATCTGCCTTGCAGATGTCTCCCCCGACGTTAAATAGTACAACCACAATAACAAATTCTTGCCCTTTGATCCCTCAAAACGCTTTACATGAGGTTGGACAATGTGTTTGGCAGGAGCAGCCTTAGCTGAATGTTTACTCCATGTGACAAAGGGTCTATTGGTTTCTCATAGAAGGTGTCAGAGTAGACGGGGGTGCCGAGAACCCCCAGAGCGGGATGTTTGCAGGGATGCGGGTCTGGTGGCGAGGGGTTGCCGGGGTGCCCTCATTTCCCCAGGCCGTTGCAGCGAGTCATTGTCTGCAACAGGAATAATCCACAGCCAGAACTTTGAATAGGCCCTTGCTGGCAAAAATAAGGTGTGGTGTCTTCTAGAACGTTTTGATTTGGGCAACGCGGGACATGTAAGATTGCCTACCACTTGATTTCCTTGCATTATATCTCCTGCTAATCGCACAGTATAACGATAGCGGCAGCCTCTAGCCACGACTAGTAGGTCCTTTCCAGATGCCTTCATCATGTTTGCTGATACAGCTTCGACCACCATCTTCCGCTGAGGAAACCGAACTTCGATCAGTTACCCCTATTCTCCCCAGACCATCAACGCAACTACGTACCGGGATGGACCGTCTCCTGGTACGTCTTCTTACAGCAGCTACCCTCATATCGGCGACGGCACTCAATGTACCCGCGGACTGGGTGTCGTGGGACGACACGACATGGACGCTGAAGTCCGTGCTGCCGTTGCCGGGTACCTTCGCAGCATGGGTGCCACAGTCGAATGGGTAAGTACCTCCGTTTCAGATATACCAACCCAGCAGCACGTATAGCGTACTGACTTTATATCAACATAAGCTACATAGGGATAGCTCAAGGCTCTCTCGGTCCATTCTTTGAGCTGAGTCGGTACAATGACTCGGAGGGGTGGCCGTCGTATAGCAAGCCCCGGAGGACATTCGCAACCACTACGGGCTTCTGGGGCAGCGAGCCGAGCACCGACGAGTTGGATCCACGCGGAGAAAGCTTCATCTCGGGCCTACCCCATTTCACGGACCTCCTTGTTGAGGCTTGCGGCGATCTGCTGCATGGGTCTACCGACCTGGCCGAGATCAGTGACTTCGTTTCCGAACTGTCGTTGTGAGTAGCATAAGTGCATCGAAATTAAAAGAGGGACTAATCATCTCGGGCGCAGTAAAGAAGGCATCGCGAAATGGTCTTATGTATGGCAGCCGCCCAGCTGTACGGGCAATAAGACCATCTCCATCAAGTACGAGTCATTCCTATCTCTCGCGGACAGGCACCTGGCAACCGTGAAACTGTCGATTGCAAGCGGCTCTGGCCTTGACGATGTAAAGATCATCGACAAGTTGGACAGTCACAGCGCCCTTCGGACTTCCCCATCGAAGACAAACTACGTTCCGGGCCCTTTAGAGGTTGTTGCTGCTGTTTCCCCGTGGGTGTCAGCACAACGACGGCCTATCTACTGTCTACACTGGATGGCGACTTGTTATACAATGAGACTTTGGTAACCCATCTTGGTAGCAACCTCTCAGCTTACTCGCAATTGCTTCACATGGTATCTTTGAATGATACAACTGCTTCCACTTCTATTAGAAGATACACAGTCCATCCAGGAAGGAAGTCAGCGGAAATCCGGAAATATGTCGGAGTGGCTTCATCAGACCACTTCGGAGATGTTGCGGAAGCTGTCGCCGTCAATGCTGCCAAGGAAGCAAGAGCTAGGGGGTACGACACCGCTCGTTCTGATCACCGAAGAGAAGTCTCTCGATTGATGAATAGTCATGTTGTTGCGGATTTCCGTGATCCGACAACAGGAGAAATACCGAAAGACCCCATCATCCAGACTCTTCAAATCACCGCCATCAGCTCAGCCTACTACCTCTACACCAATCTCCTCCCGTGGGACTCGGAGGTAGGCTCGCACCCGGAGAGGTGTGCCGCTTGTAACTCGTTGCCCGTAGGAGGTCTGTCTTCTCAGGCGTACGGCGGCAAAATATTCTGGGATGCCGAGATGTTCATGGCACCACCTACACAAGGAACACATCCGCGACTCGCCCGACAGTTTGCCCAGTATAGAATCAATCGAGCCAAAGAGGCCAAGAAGAACACCGAGCGACATGCGCTGAAGACCGGTAGCATGCTTTACCCCTGGACGAGTGGCCGGTATGGGCAGTGCTATAACATGACAGGCCCTTGCGTCATGTACCAGTATCATCTAAACACAGATATTGCACTGAGCCTCCTGATGGCAAAGAACACGAGTGGCGATAGTACTTGGTTCGACAACAATGGCGCACTGGAGGTCGTGGACGGGATAGCGACGGGCCTCAGCGAGATCCTGACGTTCCGCAACGAGACCGGGACATGGGGGATCGACATAATGACCGACGCAGACGAGTACTACATGTTTGTTGCCGATGGATCCTTTACTTCCTCAGCTATCAGTGTCACTCTTGAGGCGGCCTCAGACCTTCGAACGAGGGATGGGATCCCCGTCGAGGACAAATGGGCCGAGCAGTTGGAAAATATGGCGATACCTACGTCGGACGATGTCGTGGTTTTGGAGTTCCGAGACATGCCCAACTCTATCGTATCGAAGCAAGCCGACGTGATCCTGTCTCACTTTCCGTTTGACTACAGGCGCAACTTTTCCATCGAGAAGCGACGACTAGCCATGGACTACTACTCGGTGCGACAAGACCCCAATGGCCCGGCGATGACCTGGGGTCTCTACGCTATCGCAGCAAATACTCTCGCCGACTCTGGCTGCGCATTCTGGACCTTCTTGGTCAAGTCCTTCCAACCATACGTCAGAGCACCGTGGTACCAGTTCTCGGAACAGCAAGTCGACCGCCCCTCCGTCAAGGATCCTCTCACCGGACAAGACATAAACCCCGCATTTCCTTTCCTGACGGGCCACGGCGGACTACTTCAAACATTCACGGCCGGCTTCCTCGGCCTGAAGGTTACGGACACCAACCTCGTGGTGCTGCCGTCCCTACCCCCGCAGCTGCAGCATTTCAAGGCGCCTATCCAGTTCTACAACGGAGCCGTGATCGAGTTCTGGATGAACCAGACCCATACGAACATCACCAGGCACGATGCGAGTCTGTTCGACGGCTTGGTACCGGATCAGTACGGCGCGGCCGACATGCCCATTACGATAGGTCGCAATGTGGACGACGAAGACGGGCACACTATACACCTGGCGATCAACAGGACAGCCACCGTTGAGAACCGCGGTCAACATAGAAACCTAGGCGTCGCGGGAAACATCCTTCAATGCCTCGAAGCAAAGGCAGAAGATCCCTACGCACCCGGGCAGTTCCCCTTCGCTGCAACTGACGGCTATGCGGGGACCGTCTGGCAGCCGGCATCGGGTAGCATCCTAGCATCCCTGACTATAAACACAACCTCACTACCGCCAACTCGTCTCAAGTCGGTTCAGCTGGACTTTGGCATGAGGCCCCCGAAGAGTGTGCGGGTCTTGCTGTCCAACAGCTCCACCTTTGACGACCCAGACACCACGCGAGAGATTGTCAGGGAGACGAGGATCACCATCACACAACCGTGGCAGCCTGACTCGCCAGTCGTACCATATGTGGGTAACATCACCGACATCGCTCTCGCGGATAATGTATGGAGTGGGCGCTTTGCCCGGCTCCAGATGGAGAGATGTTGGGTCGAGGATGGGGTCGGTGCCACGGTAGCGGAGCTCGCGCTTGTTGCGGCAGATTAGAGTTCATCTAGAACATCAGAATCCTCGCACTGTGTATCTTAGTACACCGGGAGTGACTGCACGCGACGAGTAGTATCGTAAGTCGTTACATTCGATGACCTTCTAAAGATGGATCGCCCGACTGAAGCTCCACTGCAGACGGGCTGCTGACTCTCGCTGTTGCATACTGGTATTCACGAAAGCCTGTGTATTGTTTGGGAGAGACAGGGGTTCGGCCTGGGCAACCTGGGGTTCTGTTTGGCAGGGACAGGGGCGCTTTGGGTGTGGGGGTTATGTGGGTACTTCTGGGGTTTCCCCAGTTGGAAGCCCATTACGTTTACGTTGACCATCAGTACTCGTCCATCGTTCGACATCCCTCCAACGGTATCCGGGAATGAGGGAATCAGGAGAACGGTAGAGAAGTTGAAGATACATCAGAAGATACCGGCGAGGTCGAACAAGACTCATTCTCGTCCCTCATCGAAACCGCCATGCATATGAAGAACACTTCAACATCCTGAACCATGGCGCATATCTATCTTTTAGCTGCAGCAGGTGCTTTCCTTCTGCATCTACTAGCCAGGCAATTCAGGGGATGGATTCGCGATCGGAATTTCTGCAATGCAAATGGGTGCCAGCCCGCACCTATGGACAAGCTCATTACTTGGCTTGACCCTTTGGGCATTGGCATCTTGTTCAAGCTCGAACGCCACTTGACCAATCACACGCTCTTGGAGTATATGCGAACGAGGTTCAAAGAGAACTCGTATACGTTCAAGAGCAGAGTGTTGCTGGATGACTTCTATTGGACATGTGAGCCCAAGAATATCCAGGCGATACTGGCTACCCAGTTTCACAGCTTTGGAGTGGGAATCGACAGTTAGTACACACCATTTGGCGTCGAGATTATAGCATGGAAAACAGGCTGATATATCGCTCTTCTATGTAGGGTACAACAACTTCAAACCCCTTATGGGTCATGGCATCTTTACGAGTGATGGCGCAAAATGGGAACAGGCACGCGCTTTGTAAGACATTCCAGCCGAGCTGCATTTTCTCTTCGCTGAGTCGAATCTAAGATCTGACTGAGTTTTCCATTGCAGGGTACGACCCAACTTCGTTCGCGATCAAGTGGCCGATCTCGAATCATTCGAGGTGCATTTCCAGAATATGTTGGCCAAAATACCGAAGGACGGCAATACACCTGTTAACCTCAAAGAGCTCTTTCAATGCATGGTCAGTAAAAGCGAAATACCAAGGCACCTTCTTTTACTAACATATTACGCTAGACACTCGACTCAGCCAGCGAGATGCTATTCGGAGAGTCGCTGAATACCCTTACCAATACCGACAGCGAGGTGGCCTCAGCCCAGTTCGCAGCCGCCTTCAAGAAATCGCAAACGGAACTGGCGCGCCGCTGCCGTCTGGGCCGCCTAGCCGACTGGAACATCAGCAAAGAGTTCCTGGACGCGTGCGCGGTCACGCAGCGGTTCGTGGACGACTACGTCTCGAAGGCCATGCGTCTGCGCGAGAAGCAGCTGCAGCCGGACTACGAAAAGGGGGGCCGGTACGTCTTCCTAGAGGAGCTGGCCATGGTGGTCGACGACCCGATCGCGGTGCGCGACCATCTCCTCAACGTGCTGATCCCCGCGCGCGACTCGACCTCGACGCTGCTGGCAGCAGCCATCTTCGCCATGGCTAAGGACCAGAGGGTGTTGCGGAAGCTGCGCGACGAGGTCAGGGACTTGAATGGGGTGCATCCTTCTTTTGAGACGCTGAAGAATACGAAGTACTTGAAATGGGTGATGAATGAGAGTAAGTGTATGAGGCAAACACCCTCGATGCGATAACAGCAGTAACTAACAAACCAAATCTTGGCAGCACTTCGACTATGGCCTATTGTCCCTTTGAACGGACGACAGGCCAATCGCGACGTGACACTTCCAGTCGGCGGTGTAAGTGATACTACCTCCTCATACACCAACCCAATACATCCTACCAAATGCGAGGGTTTTGTCTGACATATACATACAACAGGGTCCTGACGGCCAATCCCCCATCTTCGTCCGAAAAGGCCAGAACGTCGGCTTCTCGACGTACGCCATGCACCGCCGCAAGGACATCTGGGGCCCCGACGCAGACCAGTTCGTGCCCGAGCGCTGGGAAGACAAACGGCCCGGGTGGGAGTACCTCCCCTTCAACGGCGGGCCACGCATCTGCATCGGGCAGCAGCTGGCGCTAACCGAGGCCGGCTACACCCTCGTGCGGCTGCTGCAGTGCTTCCAGAAGATCGAGAGCCTCGACCACAGCGAGTGGCGCGAGGGGCTGGCGCTGGCTTGTTCCATCGACCAGCCGGTGACGGTGCGGATGGTCCCGTGGTAGATGGCAGGTAAGTAGAGATTGACTTTGTGGCCTGCAGGTGACTGCTTGGTCTGGGATCCTAAGTCTGGAATCGGCGATGGGAACAAGTGTTTGTTCCTTGGTCATGTCTAGGTTGCGGGGAGAGCCCGGCCTTTTCTGGTGATTTGGTGACATCGCGCCTATTCAGGGGCCGGTAGCTAAAGGCTCATGTAATATAATATATAAACCCTGCTTAGTTGACATGACTCGTGTGGCTCCGCCTCCCTTGCGCGGACCCCGTATTCTGATATCAGTACAGTACGTGTTCAGAAATATTAACCCCCCTCCACTGTTTCCCGAGAGCTTTCACCCTTTCCACCATGTGTAGCCGAGAATGTAGGCGTTATACTGGAAAGTTTCGGGGAACAGTGGAGGGGGTGTTAATACTTCTGAACGGGTACTGTACGTCGTACACATCCCCGGAAGATTTGAGTGACCTCGGCATCTTCCGCCGCCAAACCAGAGCAGTTTGAAGGACTTACGAAGCGAGAACTAGCATCATTTGCACCATGGAGGAGACAAGACATTCCCCACAACTATCCCACAAAGACTCAAGCCCCTGCTCCGGTCACCTTTGTTGAGTCACGCAATTGTGTCTAGGGTGGGAGCGACATTGGGAGAGACATAACGAGATAATGCCAGTCTTTCTTTTTTAAAGTTTAGATGTTGCCGGGTTTAAAGCCCCTTTTCTGCCGGGTCCTCAATTCCACTGGCCGTGGTTCTTTGGCTTCGAAGATTCAACAATAACTTCCACCTATGGGGACAAGGAACTTGCTGGCAACATTCATCCGCCTTGTTTTTGCGCGGCTTGTTCTCCTGGTTTCTCGAAGCTTCGATGCGGTGCCAAGTCAGGCAAGCATGAACTACATCTTGGAACGATCAAGGTGCCTCCAGCTAGATTCCCATAGGCTTCTTAGCTGCCGCCCAAAGATCGTCAGAGAGAGTGTATTCAAGACCGAAATTAGTTCAATGGCCATAGTTGTCTAAGTATTTATCTAGTTACTGGACAAGAAACTATGAATATAGAGATAGAAAAAGTTGAATAAATGAAGTGTCAACATCTCTACTATAGGCTAAACGCTGTTTCTGTCTTTCTCTGTTTGACTTTGATGGTCGCCTTCTTTGGGGGAGGTGATTTGTACCAAACCATTGGTTAGACGGCCGTTTCTTCTGGAAGTCGAAGTCGTAGTTCAACAAGATATGCGCAAGTAGCAACTTCAACTCAGCCGCTGCAAAGAATCTTCCAGGACAGCTGTTCCTCCCACCCCCAAAAGACAAGTACTCCTGGCTTGTTGTAACCCATGGTTGTCTCGCCTGTTTTAGCCGTGATGTGTCGTTGACATCAATGGTGTCCTGCTTTCCGGTATTCATCAGGAAACGAAAGGGGCGGAACTCGGCCACGTCCTCTCCCCAGATACTCGAGTCCATATGCATCTGATACGCCGGTATTCCCACTTGGTACCCTTTGGGAATATGTACCCCCGAGGGCGTGGTGACGCCTTCGCCCGCATTCACGATACGCAACGGCCCGACAGTGAGTACGGTATTCAGGCGCTGGCTTTCCCGGAACGCGCTGTCCAACTTGTGCATGTCGTCCAAGGCGCGCTTACTCCATCCACCGTGTGCCGCCAGCACCTGACGGATCTCGTCTCGCAGCTCCGAGACGTATACAGACCCGCGCTTGGTGCCAGAGCCGACGAGGTCGAGCAGGACGTGTGTGATGGCGAAACTAGAAGTGTGGACCGCGGCCGCATTGACGAGGAGCACGCGCGCCGCCAGGGTCTTTGGTTCCCACATGTACTCATCTCCCGTCTCTTTGGCTTGCTGCAGCGACCACTGCAAGAAGTCGGCCTTCTCTTGCCCCTCCTTGCCACCGTAGCCACGTAGATGGGCCTCGACCTCGGGAAGCGTCAGCCTGAACCATGTCTTCTCATACGCCCGGTTGGGAATCGTGATCAGCGGCGCCACGAGCCACCTCAGCGAGGCGGGGAACAGGCTGATAATTTGTGCAGCAACCGGAATTGCTTGGGCGTAGGCGACGCCGGCATCTAGTAGCTCCCGGCTGCGACACAGGGGAGCTCCGATGAATATACGGTTCGTGACTTGGCCAATAACCACACGCAGCGTGTCGAAAACATCGACTTCCTGCCAGCCTTCTTCATCGGATTTTGTGCCATTCCAGGCTTGCGGCATGGCAAGCTCTATCTCCTCCATTAGGACCGGTACCAGGTTGCCGACCTGCCTCGTGAGCTTGGTCATGACGAGATGCACATGGGCCTGATTACGCAGCGGGTAGACTGTCTTGTGCGCGGTTTGGAAGTGCAGGTCCGTCTGCTGGTGCATGCTGAGCACACTCTCCGGCTGGTCAATTAACCATTTGGCCTCGCGAGCTGGGAGAAGCACCAGCTTCCCCGGGCCAACAATGGGCACGCGGACCGTTTGGCCGGCGTATTGGAGTCGGTGCAGCTCGAGCGCCGACCTCAGATCAAGGGTGTTCCGCCAGGTTGCCCTGATGTAGGAGAACAGTTCTCCTTTCCTGGCATTGAGGATGGCGATGTCGGTTATTAGACTGGTTTTTGGCTTCGATTTTCTGCGCTCGTACATGAAATATAGTAGCAGAGAGACTGCTCCCAGAACCACAATCAACTGGGCACCCGCCAGCTCTGCGACTAGCTTTGACATCATTAGGCTTGTGTCGAAGTCAGAGCTTTACCCGTGCCGTGCCACAGGGTCGAGGATACCTGTGCCTAGAGCAACCTCCTTCATTCAAGCATCTATGTTGAAGTTACTTTGACCATGGATCCAAGAAGTGCGTTTTATCACGCATGCAATATTCTGCAGATCGTCGAAACCAGTGCCTAGGTGCTAGCCAAGGTGCTGGCCAAGGCAGCAGAATGCTACAATAATTAACGGGGCCGCCGCGGAAACGCCAAAGTTGAGCGGGAGCGTGCACTTGCTCGAAAGCATGAGCTCCGATGTCGAAAAGGGCGAATAAGCATCGACATCCAATCGGCTCTCGGCCGCCGAGCTGAGGCTACGCTAGGCCAACGAAAGGTGCTTGCAACTTTCAGAAAAGCTTGTCCGATCTTGGACGGACTCCGTATCGACGCGAAGTCGGTCTGGCAGGCGATAAGCGGGAGCCTAAACCTTATGTTCCACAAGTAATCATGACCTTTCTGTCGGCAAGAGCCGAAGTGACAGGGCGCTATACTATAAATAGAATTAGTACGGTACGATCCGTACACGTGCGCCTATTGGGAGTTTCTTGTTGGGCCGTCGTTAAGGTCTGACTTCGCGACTACCATGGTTCCGCATCTCGCCTTTTAGACCTACTCATTTCTGGCATCTCCTTCTTATCTTAGTCAAGATCGATTAAATCAATACACTTACTGGATTCTCTCAGGGTCTTTCATAGGCCTCGAATCTCTCTTCTCGTAGTTATTGAAGGTCGGGCGTGTTGGTTAATATGAAACTAGTCGCCTGTTCGGATGAGCCATGAAAAAATAGAACCCGGACCTCAGTAGCACGCGAGCATTATAGAAAACGTCTCCGGATAGAATACTAAAGTCTTGTGGGAAAACAACTGAATTATTATCGAATAACTTAGATGTACTTGTTCGTTTGTGTGTGTCCAGTGATCCCGTATTTTCTACTTGAGCGCCAGAATGTTGGTAGCTCAAAGTTACCCCCGCGCCCCTTACGATGAGCCTCTCTCAGCCTTAGCAATTCCAGTACACCAGCCCTGCTACACTGCATCTCACTCCTCGCTAACGTATGCCGTGATGCTCTCCTCCTACTGCTTGTAGCACGAGGTGCGGAACTGAGCGTTCCAGCCGCTGACGGTATCGTACTTGCCGCCAGCATTGCAGGCTGTGCCCGGGGTCAAGTTGTGGTTATCCACGCCGTCGGCTCGGTGGGCGTTGGTGCAAACGCCTCGGCAGTCCAAGTTGCCAATCTCCGGGTCCTAAAGAGAGAAATGCCCTGGTTAGTTCTGTTCCTCGTCTGTTTCTTTTTTTGGTGAAGGGAGAAGCTCTATTTACCGAGTAGACACAGCAGTGCGAGCCGTCATTAAACAAGCATTGGCAGAACTGCGCAGCTTGCGCAGTGAAGGCACTGGCGAGGAGCAGCGTGGCGAGAGACAGAATGCGGACCATGGTGGCGATGTGTTGCTTGATTAGGGCAGGATTAAAAGTGATAAAGATGGGTATAGAAATAAAGATTACTGTAATCTTTGATGAATGCAAGAGGATATTATTTGGATGTCCTCAGAAATGCTAAGATACCACTGGCACCTTTATAGAGCCGCGGCGAGATTGTGACAGCACGTCTTTAATTACTCCGTACCTCGCGGTTGTCTAGTGGTGGTTCCATAAGGTTGATAACGGTGTCATTAGGTATTTTCCTCAGCCCTGACCTGGACCCTGGCTTGAAGACCAATCCAATCAAAAAGAAGCCCTAGACCCTGCCAAAAGAGAAACCATATAATTTCGTAGTGTTTTGACCCCGGTATACTAGTCTAGATACAGCCAGTACTTCGTCGTTAATCCACGGACTGGCTTGACTGAACTCTCTGGCTAGGTTTCCTTTCGTCCGCTAGCCGACGCTGATGAATGGCGGCGCACGGTCCCCAACAGCCGGCGGGCTCAGCCGATATTTTAAGCTGGCTTTTTCCGTCCATCAGCCCGCTTGTTGTCCGGATTCAGCTGTGCGTTCCATAACAGCTAATACTGAATCTCTTTCGGTGATTTCGTCGACCTCACCACGGCCTCTTCCCTGCTGCCGGCCTTTCCGTGCTGCCGACCTCTTCCCTGCTGCCGGCCTCTTCCCTGCTGCCGGCCTTTTCCGTGCTGCCGGCCTCTTCCGTGCTGCCGGCCTCTTCCCTGCTGCCGGCCTCTTCCGTGCTGCTGTCAAATATAGATAACGTTCATCCGGAGCGTCCGGGGTCGAGCGCGAGCAATACCACACTCAAGTAGCTCAACGCATGCCAACGGGAGGACGGACGAGACATTCAGCCGAAGTTTACTTCAAATCAGCGGTCGAGGTATACGAAACACATCGCTCAGAGATCTAGCTTATATGCTTATAGCTTGAAAAGCTCCAGCTAGCTGACAAAAGGAAACGTAGCCTCCGTCTTTGATTTCTCTGTGTCTCAAATTTGAAAAGGACAACATGTCTGTCCAGATGCTTCTCTCCCCAAGGCAGGGGGTTCCCCAGGAGGCCTATAAGGTCCTCAATAAGGAGATGCGCCGCCTTTCGGATGACCCCGCTATTTAGTTGGCGGTGGTTAATGAGTACCCTCGCCTTTCGTATATGGCCCCTGACATGTTGACAATCCCTCATCTACGGCTTAAATTGAACGGCAGTTTAATAGTACCTATAGGATCTTCACGCTGCTGAGGTTGAGATTAAGGAGGCAGTAGTAGGGTGGGCGCAGAGTATTGCATCGTGGAGTACTGCCGGCGTCTCTACGCCGCAAATCCCATTACATTTATTGGTAGATGATGACTAGGAGGGACTGATTCGTGACACAACGTTTATTGGCGTTAAATTATATTATTATTATTATAAGTAGTACGCCGTAGGCCGAAGGCCTTCAGTACATCTACCCAATTAATCGTGTAATAAACCGTGCCGAAGCTGGACTAAAAATACAAGCTGCCGAATATTGGAGTCTGCCTCACGTGCTCGACATTACTATGCTGGTTCTCACCTACCAGCCTAGTGACCCTTTTGGGGCCTAAGGAGATTAACCAGGTTCGGGCGGTCCTCCTATCTCCACTGCCAGTTTATACAACGGTAGTCGACCAGTCCGTAGAAGCCACTTCGCGATCGCCCTCGCCGTATCCTTCTTTGTGGTAAGCGTAGCGAGTTCGCAGCGAGTTCGCAGTGGACAAGGCGCTAGCTGTCTTACCAGCTGCTCACGGCTTCTCTTAAAATCCTTACAGTATAGAATCAGGTGCTCGGCCGTCTCCCGCCCTTCACCACAGTTGCATAGCGGCGTAGGGACGTCTGGAACCCGACAGGTGAACAGGAACAACCTGAGTCCTATTCTTCCGGTGCGTGCTTGCATCAAGACCGACGCTTCGTGCTTGAGCATATTATCGTAACGACGGCACGCTCCCCAGTCTGGCGGCGATTCTGCAGCTAGTTCGCGGCAGCCTCGTGTAGGAGTAGCGGCCACTTTATGCCAAGCCGACGCTCCGTATGCGAGTACGCTGCGAATTACCTTCGTATAGAGCTCTTTCGCCCTTTGTACTGAGCATCCCCACGCCGACTTTGCGAGTCTTTGCCATCTTCGCTTTGATCTTCGAGATATGATCTTTCCACCGGAGCTTCCGGTCAAGCCAGACACCGAGGAACCTGGCCGACGTCACCGGCGAGACAATTGTGTCCCCTAGGCAGATTTGTATCGTGCAGGCCTCCCGCGCTCTAGTGAAATGTATAAGCTCGCTCTTCTTAGGTTCGAATTCCCGGGCCATCCTCAGTGGCTTCCCTTACTAGTCACAGAGTGTCACATGCAGAAGTCCCATGCAGAATCAACTGGCATGCATATCGGCCCCACGGAGAAGGCTTCCTTCCAGACGGTTACGGCGCTTAAAGGAAATAATGGCCACGAAAGTATTAATTCTCGTGTATATAAACCTCAAGTATCATCTCTCCAAAAGAGAAAAGAACCAGAGCCTCTAAAAGTGCCATAGTCAATTATTAGTTAAATCAGATCCAAGCCCTTCAGGCCCTTATCACACAGAGGATCGTGAATGATCGACAGTGAGTTGACCAACCGTCATTCGAACTAATTATAGGGAAGTGGCAAGAAGCCATGGCTCCCACCCCACGGAAATATAAGTCTGGAACGCTACAGCTTTTGCTTATTTTTTGACACACTTTGATAACGGCATATTACACGTTCGACCATCGAGAACAACATTCGAACAGCTTTGCTCCATCTCTGATAAAACCGACTTCTTCGTTGGGATAGCCAACAGTGGTCGTCTTTTGTTTCTTCAGATTGCTGGTTCTCTGCATATTGACCCTCAAGGGCTTGTATACGACGGCTCCAGAAAGCACAAGAGTCTGAGGCTGCAACCAAGTGAGCTATTGCTGCGTCTAATCTCTATCCCTTCCCTTCTGCATCCCGAGAGCATGGACCAAAGCGAAAGTACTTTTGGTCGATGTTATGAAAAGTTTGAATCGTTTATCAAAATAGATCTAAGCCAGAAGACTGTCATGAAACTTTTGCGCTATTTGAGAAATGAATTGGAAAAATGTAAGAACTCAGGTCTATATAAGCGGGGGCAAGTGTCACGAGCTGTGCCTAGGATTTTCGCAACAAAAAAGGAGTTGATGAACTGCTACCAGCTTATTCTGGACGATGTCTTAAGTACTGAGCAGTTGCAATATTTCACTGAGAAGTGTCTTGCGCTCGCATGGGTGCGCCTTCACTTATGGAACCTGCTGTGTTCTTCCATCTGGATAAGACTCTTGGATGAGAAGGGTACGGATACGAAGATCTCTTCCTCATAGCCCAGTGAAGAGGTGGGCCAGTCAAACGAAGCAAATATTGAAGATTATGTATCAGATTGGTGCACTGACGAGGAGGGCATCTCTTCGGAAGGACTTGTCGATGAGTGGAGCGACTCCGAATGGTGGACAGATGACGACGAGCTTAGCGAGACAAACCGGTGGTTACGAAGCAGAGACCGGATGACCATCATCAATCGTAACGGGAAGAAATTGCAAGGAAATGAAACAGACAGCGAAGCTAGCTGGTAATGATTTCTATATAGGTACGCTTGTCCCTCAAGAGGGGTTGCCTCGAGTGCAAGGTAATGCCACCAGCGTCTTGCGAACAAGCCTCCTTCATCCCGTGGCTGCTCGAGCTAGACGTTTCCAGACGAGAACATAAATCGATATGTTCAAGGGGTAGAATGGTACCACTGGATATTATAAAGCAATGGAAAGACTGTTCGGTCCTATAACACAGCACCCCGATACAAAGACCACAGCTGTGCGCAACATAGGAGACGACCATGGCGGCGAGATTAGGCTTGCATTTTATTATCTTTAATGCATATGTCTAGCATGCCCTTGCTGCAGTCTTTCGAATCAGTTGAGCAATCGTCCGACTCATGTCCAACCCACGGGGGAAATCATGTCCGTAGATGTGCAATAAATCTTCAGCCAAGCCAGGATCACATAAGTCTAACAGGCCCTCCCCATAGTCGCTATGGTCCCCCCTCCTCTAACATGGAGAGTTGGTATCGATATGATCTGGCCATCCCAATCCGGGCTATAGCGGGTCATGTAATGAACACCATCAGTGACAACCTTCCAGTATCGTCAGTACACGTTGTTCACCAAAGAGGTTTGGATGGGTATTTGCAAACCTTTCTACCATTACTCAACTTTGCTGGCCTCAGTCGCGTGACATTGTCGCTGTCGTTGGGCTTGAACACCTTGAATAAGTGGGCCGCCTCCTCAAACTCGGCCAACGCACAGTCGTATGCCTCTTCCCCTCCTAGTGGCAGAACGCATGGGGGAGTGGCGCCGTTGATGAAGATGGCAAACTTGAGCGGGAGCTCCTGTATCGTTGCAAAGGGGTTCTCGGCGATGTAACGAATTACCAACTGGGCCGCGAGTGTACCACCCTGACTTTGTGGCTCTCTGTGTTAGTAAAATCTCTAACTCGAAGGCGTGCCAAGTTTGGCAACGTACGAGTATCCCAGTATGCCGTCAAAGGGACCATGCTCTGCTATAATCTCCCGCAACTCATTTTCAGTGGCCAAGATGTCAGAGATATCTAGGCCATTGTAATAACCATAGAGCTTGAGACAATGAGTTAGCAAATAAGACATCCTTACAAACGAGTGAAGATGGCTGATCACCTTGGACTTGGAGAAGTCGGTCGTGTGGACAGACCAATTGCCTTCCAAATGCGGCCAGCGGCCCTCAACGAACTCGAAATGGTATTCTGGTTCTAGAAAGCTACGTATGGCAGCAGTTTGCATACGGAAAATCTGTAAAGCTTGGCTTTTAGAAACTCACAGCTCAGGTATCGTTCTGCTGGGACTTCAGGGGCTTAGTTACCTCGGTGTTGGAGCCACGTCCGTGCAAGCAAAGAACCCTCATTCTGGTGACTTGGACAAAGAAGCTTTACGTTCTAGATCGAGTGGTGCACCAAGTGTGAGAATGTCGGATACATGACGGGCAGACTGTATGTATCGTCCCGCGCGTCCTTCCCCAGATCTGGCTGTCTTTGTCTTCCCGGGCTTCTGTCGCCTGGTTTCGACAAAATGGACCAGGCAGCTGACCATTCTTTCCAATTTCCCCATCTATCTCCTACCAACATCCCCCGCTGAAGTTGTCCATGCCGGCGCGCATGTATGGGGCCAGCTCCATAGGTCACGGACATCTCCAGCATTACCTCCTCGTATCCGCCGACGATCTTTGATCAGGACCCTCATCGTCGCAGAATCCACACAATTCATACCCATCTCCGCGTATTGCAGGCCCGCCGCCATAGGAAGGCCACGATTGAAACAGTTGCTGAGGGCGTATTTTTCCTGCTCGTTGACGATGTCTCCGATTTGCGCAGTGATACGGCCCCACAAAGGCCAGCCCCTGAAAATTTGACCCACGTGGAGGGAGCGAACTGACTCGCGTATATCGCAGACATTGGGGTTCCCCATGGAGTAGCTAATGAGGGGATATTAATTCCTCCGGAGTAATCCACTGTATAACGCTTATGGGGGAGAAACAAGGTTACCCCCCCCCCCCCGGTTAACCTGTTTTCTCTACCCATGCCAAGTCACGACGATTGCTTCTCGCAACCCCGCGACGGTCTGGGTCTTTACCTCACTATCTAGGCGGGGTTTATCCACTGCCAGTTACAACACATGGCCCCATGTACTGAGACTTCTCGAAGGGTCCCCCCTGCCGGATACCAAGCGGTAAGGATCTGGCCTCGTATGACCATCATGCTCCAGCCATGAGAGTATCACAGATGGCGCACTGTACGCGGCGATAGTCCATCAGGTATGCCACTACTGTTTCTACTACTAGTACTATACACGTGATGCAACAACATCCACAGGCGTGAGTTGCCATGTCCGATAAGGGGTTTTAGTACATATTGATGTTAGTGAGTTGGAAGTTCATGGTCAAGATTCGACGAAGATCATCGCTGCCATCTTTGGGGATCCCTTTCCAATAAAGCAGCCAGTCTGGTGGTAGTAGTCATGTCTCTCGCAGATATTGACCTGGCCACTGCGAGCCCAGATGATATCGCCATCATCGGTCTCGGCTGTCGATTTCCCGGCGGAGCTATTACACCGTCGAAGCTCTGGGATCTGTTCGTCAACGGACGGTCAGCTTGGTCTCCTATTCCAGCTTCCAAATGGAACGCTTCAGCACATTATCACCCCTCGAGCGAGCGCGGTGGAAGCAACTGGGTGAAAGGAGGCCATTTCTTAGAAGATGGCCCCGAGAATGGCAAGCAATTTGATGCGCCTTTCTTCAACATAACACGCACCGAGGCCATGTCTTTGGACCTACAGCAGCGCATTGTTCGTGAGTTACGACGTCTTACCCATGTATTACTGGAAACAAGTGCTGACTCTAGAAATAGTCGAAAATGTCTATGAGGCATTAGAGAACGCAGGTCTTCGCCTAGATGAGGTGAAAGGCAGCAAGACAAGTGTCTATGCCGGTGCTTTCACCGACGACTCTAGGGCTATCATGAATGAAGACCCCGACGTCTTACTAAAATTCAAACCAACGGGCACGAGCAGCTCCATCATCTCAAACCGCATCAGCTACTTCTACGACCTCAAGGGCACCAGCTTGACACTGGATACCGCTTGCTCGAGCAGTCTGGTCGCCTTCGCGATCGGCTGCCAAGATCTGCGGAATGGCGGGTGCGACATGTCCATCGTCACCGGCGTCAACATCATCGAGACCCCCAGACCATGTACCGCATGTCCAACCTGGGCTTCCTGTCGCCAGACGGGCGGTGTTTTCTCCTTCGACAGCCGCGCCAACGGCTACTCTCGGGGTGAAGGTGTGGGCACAGTCATCCTGAAGCCGGTTCCGGCCGCGCTGCGGGACGGCAACACCATCCGCGCAATCGTGAGGGGCACTGGCATTGGGCAAGATGGTCAGGGCACGGGGGCCATGACGCTCCCGAACAAGATGGCCCAAGAAGCGCTGATGCGCGAGGTCTATGCCAATTACAAGCTGAATCTTGACGAGACAGGCTTGGTCGAGGCACACGCTACCGGAACAGCGGCAGGTGACCCCCTGGAGGCTGGAGCTATTGCATCCACGTTTCGCCGAGTCAATGCGCCTGGAAAACCCCCTCTCTATGTCGGCGCCGGCAAGACAAACCACGGCCATCTCGAGGGTGCCTCTGGTGTCGCTGCCGTCATCAAAACGGTTCTGACGCTTGAACAAGGCATCATACCCCCAAACATCAACTTCGAGAAGTGCAACCCCAGGATACCCGTTGACAAGTGGGGGATACGCTTGCCGCTGGAGCCTACCCCCTTTGTGGGTGCGGATGGTCTCAGGAGGGCAAGCATTAACAGTTTTGGATTTGGTGGCACGAATGCCCACGTCATTCTGGACGATGCCGCCAGCTACCTGAAACGCAGAGCCTTGAAGGGAAAGCACGAGACCAGAGATACCCCTTCATCACTATCACAGTCAGAGATATGCATCGTTGAAAAAAGACCCGGCAACCCTCGGTGCCTCCCCATAAGGTCTTCCTATTTTTTGCCAATGATGAGGGAGGGATCAAGCGCCTTCTATCCACATACGCGAACCATCTCGAAAAGCAGATAGAAGGTCGTCCTAATGCCAAAGACGATGAAGCATACCTTTCCAACCTAGCCTACACCTTATCTCAACACCGAACCCAACATGCTTGGCGACTCGCCATCCCTGCCGACTCGCATACCTCTCTACTTGATTCACTCAAGGATGCCTCGACTGCTTCACGAGCTACACGCGTCAGCACCGCCAATACTCCAGTACTAGCTTTCGTGTTCACAGGCCAAGGAGCCCAGTGGTTCGCCATGGGCAAGGAGCTCCTCCAGTACTCGGTATTCCGAGACAGCATAACCAAAGCCGATACGTATCTCTCCTCTTTGGGGTGCGAGTTCAACGTCTTGGAGGAACTGCGAGACCGGGACGCCGAGTCCAGCCGCATCGACGAGCCCCTATTCTCCCAGACGCTGTGCTCCGTCCTCCAGATCGCACTGGTCGACTTGCTGCAGACTTGGAACATGACTCCGAAGCGGGTGGTCGGACACTCCAGCGGAGAGATTGCCGCCGCTTACGCCGCTGGTGCCCTGAGCCGCGAGAGTGCTTGGCGCGTGGCTTACTCTCGAGGCGTCATCAGCTCCAAGCCGTCCCCAACCAAGGGGGCCATGCTGGCGGTGGGCTGTTCCGCGGCCGACATTGAGCCTCTGATCAAAGAGGTTAACGATAAGCTGGGAGCAGAAGGCGAGTTGGTCATTGCGTGCCTGCAACTCCCCCAAGAGCCTTACTATCTCCGGCGACGAGAACAAGATCGACACACTCAAAGAGGTTGTGGATGCCCAGAAGGTCTTCGCGAGGAAGCTTAGGGTAGGCAAGGCATATCACTCGAATCATATGCGCCCCTTTATGGACGAGTACACCTCGCTTATGGGCACTTTGGAGAGCGGCTCCTCCTCAGAAAGCGTACAAGTCTTCTCCTCAGTCACCGGGCAATCCGTCGATGCCGCCGAGATGTCAAAACCCGAATACTGGACGCAGAACTTGGTGTCGCCCGTCAAGTTCCAACAAGCCATCTACCAGCTCTGCACGTCGAACGCCACCAAGCGACAGCTCAAATTCGGGGGAGGTGCAGAGCTGCCCGTAACCCACCTGGTCGAACTCGGTCCGCACGGCGCTCTTCAGGGCGCTGTCCGGGACACGATAAACACGGATCCCAACCTGAAGGCCCTCAAGTATCTCTCAGTGCTAACTCGCAGCAAGCATGCCTGTCTGACTGCACTCGAGGCTATTTCTTCGCTCGTCTCCCACGGATACCCCGTGCAGCTCCTCTCGGTCAACATGCAAGACAGCAAGGACGAGCTGTCACAGTCACCACGTTTGTTGGTAGACCTGCCCCCTTACCCCTTCAACCACAGCCCGTCGCAGGAGTACTGGTCTGAGTCGCGTCGAAGCAAAAGCTGGCGCTTCCGCAAGCATCCGAGGCATGATCTGCTCGGCACCACGGTCCCGGACTGGAACCGGGAGGAACCCAAGTGGCGCAATTACCTGCGCGTGAGCGAGCTGCCCTGGCTAAAGGATCATCTGGTGACTGGCAGCATCGTTGTGCCGGGCGTTTCCTACCTCATCATGGCTATTGAGGGACTTCGGCAACTCTACGACAATGAGGACGGTGAGGTGTTGAAAGGGTTCAACCTGCGCGACATCAGCATTTCCCGGGCGCTCCAGATCCAGGAGGAAGACACGGAGATCATGCTCTCCATGGAAGAGGCTGACCGAGTCAGCTCAAGCAGATAGCAATATCTGGTGGGAGTGGAAGGTGACCTCGTACAGCCCGCACGACAATAGCTGGCTGGAGCACTGTCGCGGCCAGATCGCCGCCGAGACGGACTCGTCTTCGCACATCGCCACGGGCCCGATTGATGCGGGCGGGAAGCACTTCAGCGCGAAGCATTGTATAAGTCGATGCTGAGCGACGCCACTAGCCTGTGCAACCACAAGAACGTCGAGATACACAGGCAATATGCAGACCTGGAGCGAGTCGGCCTCGTGTTCGGCCCCTTATTCCGCAACTTGACTTCGGTCCAGACGGCAGACTCCAGGATAACGGGTACGACTGGTCAAGCGCTGGGTACTCTGAAGGTGCCTGACATAGCAAAAGCTATGCCGGCGCAAGCATTATCAGACCATGTGATCCATCCGCCAGTGTTCGACTCCCTTATCCACCTATTCTTCCTTTCGCCTTCCAAGCCTCGTCAACGTCTGGAGGTAAACCCCTCACGGAGCCCATGGTGCCGGTCGCAATCCGCAGCGTCTGGGTCAGTGCCGATATGGAGGCGGAGGTGGGTTCTGAGTTTATCGTACATTCGTCCGCACGGATGGCGAGTCACAAGCGGTTTGGAGCAGACATCACCGCTTGGAGCAAGAACCCGGAACATAACCATGTTCGGCTGGTACTGCGTGGTCTTGAGGCCATACCCCTACAAGAGAATGCGGGTAGCAACGCCGAGGCGAGGGAGATCTGTTTCAATCTTGACTGGAAACCAGACGTTGACCTCCTCGAGGAGACGGGACAATCTGAGACGTTCCTCAGAGGTGCAGTCGCGCCATTGGAAACGAAGTCGGCCGAAGACGCAAATCTGAAACGTCTACGAGACCTTCAACTCGCAGCAGCCCTGTTCATAACGGGTGCAGTGGAGGAGTTGACGCAGAAGCCTCTTGACAATGAGGAGGCCCTACCCATTCATCAAAAGAAGTACCTCGCCTGGCTGCGACGCCAAGCGGAACTGTTCCAACAGCGACCAGCTCATACACCAAGACCCCTCATGGAAGGAGACGCGGTCGAATCCCGTGGCTCACAAAACCTTCTTGAGCGCCCTGGAAACCGAAGGAGGACCCGAGGGACGTCTGACCGTTCGCATGGGTCGCAACATTGTGCCGGTCCTGCGGGGCGAGACTGACGCGCTCCATCTCATGTTCGGCATGGACGATCTCTTGGAGCAGTACTACCGCGTCATCCTGGGCACCGACAAGGTACACGCGCTTCTCGGCTCGTACGTCGACATCCTCAGCCACAAGCGCGGTGCTGATCTGCGCGTTCTCGAGATCGGAGCCGGCACGGGTGGTACCACCACCTGCGTTCTCGAGTCGCTCTGTCCCACCGGCTCCCGCAGCAGCGGCGACGCACGGCTCCTGAAGTACACCTACACGGACGTCAGCGCCGGCTTCTTCGAGAAGGCGGGCCAGAAGTTCGCCAAGTGGAAGAACGGCGGCGTCCTCAGTTCCGCGTCCTCGACGTGGAGAAGGATGTCGAGGAACAAGGGTTTGATGAGCACTCGTACGACGTGATCGTTGCGGCCAATGTTCTTCACGCCACTAAGGACCTGACGATTACCCTCGCCAACGTTCGAAAGCTATTGGCGCCCGGCGGTAAGCTGCTACTGCAGGAGATCACCCAGCCTGAGTTCATCGCCGGTCCGCTCTGTTTCGGTCAGCTTCCCGGTTGGTGGCTGGCTGCCGAGACGTTCCGGCCCTGGGTTCCCTTGCTCAAGAATGAGGCCTGGACGCAGGTGCTGACAGAGAAATGCTTCCAGCCAAACGTCCTGGCGCTTAGTGACTCTCTGGATGACGGACTGCACGCGCAAAGCTTGATCGTCGCTACGGAGCCCGGAAGTGAAGTTGCTGGGAACCAAGATGAAGATGAGAAGATAACCCGTGTATTCGTCGTCACTCGTGACACGCCGGACGAAGTCAAGTTCGCCCAAGAGGTGGCGACATCAGTCAAAGCAATCGAGCAAGGGTTTCAGGACGTCACCGTCGTGTCGTTTACCGAACTGCCCCAGCACAAGCTCAAGAACACCAGCTGTATTGTGACAATGGAGCTGTTTGCCCCATTACTCGCGGCTCGCCTCTCGGCGGACGAGTTCGAGATTGTTCGCCAGCTTGCCACCACGGCGGGTGGCTTACTCTGGTTGACCTCTGACCCGTACGAGAACCCGGACTCGGCTCTGATCACGGGTCTGATGCGGTCGCTTCGCTGGGAGAGGGACCTTGATGGGTCAGATCTTGTGACACTTGGTCTACCTTCAACTGCCAGTAGCATACCTCACATCAATGCTGTGTACAGACACCACTGGGTATCCGGGTGTCCGCCAGCAGATAGACACGCGGAGTACCTAGTATCAACAGCAGGGCTGATCCAGACGAGTCGCCTCATCGAAGCCCCGCCTGTCAACAACTTCATCGCCCAGCGAACCACCGTCCTCGCCCCCAAGCTGCAGCCTCTCGGTGCGGACCCGAGCCGAAGTCTTATGCTCAGCACGTCAGCGCCTGGCCGACTGGACCGACTGCACTTCGTGGACTGGCCTGCTTACCAAGAGCCTCTGCCAGCCGACCAGATCGAGGTTGAGATCAAGGCCACGGGTCTCAACTTCCGCGACGTGATGGTGGCCATGGGCGAGGTTGCCGCAGCTACGTTCGGGCACGAAGGCGCCGGCGTGGTCACCAAGGTGGGATCGGGCGTCACCGATGTGAAGATCGGCGACCGCATGCTTGTCCTGTCAGCCCTCCACGGCACTTTCCAGACGCACACGCGGATACCCCGCGAGATCGCCGCCAAGATCCCAGACACCATGGCCTTCGAGGAGGCTGCCGGTATTCCGGTCATCTTCTCTACAGCGTATCATTGCCTGATCGAGGTGGCCCGGCTCAAGAAGGGGAGACAGTGCTGATCCATGCGGCAGCCGGGGGCGTGGGCCAAGCCGCCATCCAGCTCGCGAAGAAGGTGGGCGCCACCGTGTTTGCTACCATCTCGTCGCTCGAGAAGAAGGAGCTCCTAATGAACGAATACGGCATCCCGGAAGAGCACATCTTCAGCAGCCGCGACCTCTCCTTCGCGGCGGGCGTGATGCGCATCACGCACGGCAAGGGGGTCAACGTGATCCTCAACTCGCTGGCCGGCGAGGCGCTCCGGGCCTCGTTCAACTGCATCGCGACGTTCGGGCGCTTCGTCGAGATCGGCAAGCGCGACATCTTCGCCAACGGCAAGCTGGACATGTTCCCCTTCAGCCGGAGCGTCACGTTCGCGGCCTGCGATTTGTATACGATCACGAAGCTCGACACGCCCACGACGGCACGCATCCTGGCTAAGGTCCTGGATATGTTCGCCCAGGGCGAGGTCCACGCGGCCCGGCCGCAGACGACGTACACGTTCGGCCAGATCGAGGAGGCGTTCCGGCTCCTGCAGCAGGGCAAGCACATCGGCAAGGTACTCTTGACCGCCTCGCCGAGGACGTCGTCAAGGTCGTCCCCAAGCCGCCGGCGCCGACCAGGCTGCGGCCCGACGCTACGTATCTGCTGCCCGGCGGACTGGGCGGACTGGGCGGACTGGGCCGGTCGATTGCGAAGTGGATGGCGGAGCCCCAGCAAGGGGCCAAGAACATCTTGTTCCTCTCCCGGAGTGGCGGCGACAGCGACGCCGCGCGGGACCTTCTGTCCGAGCTCAGCAGCAAGGGCGTGCGCTCCAAAGCCGTCAAGTGCGACGTCAGCGACGAAGCCGAGCTAGTGGCCGCCCTGCAAGGCGCCGCAAAAGAAGGCTTCCCCAAGATCGCGGGCGTCATCCAGGGCGCCATGCAGCTCAAGGACTCGGCCTTCGAGTTCATGCCGCACGCGTCCTGGGAGGCCGCGCTGGCGCCCAAGTGCCGCGGCACCTGGAACCTGCACCGCCACGTGCCGGCCGACGTCGACTTCTTCGTCATGCTGTCGAGCATCTGCGGCGTTGTCGGCAACCGCGGCCAGGCCAACTATGCGGCCGGCAACACGTTCCAGGATGCGCTGGCGGCGCACCGGCGCGCGCGCGGGTTGGCGGCCAGCTGCCTCGACCTGGGCAACATCCTGAGCGTCGGCTACATCGCGGAGAACGCCGAGACGCTCAACGCGAACCCCATGTTCTTCTTCGCGCACGACGGCGTGCGCGAGGACGAGTTCCTCAGCTTTATCGAGTTTCACCTCGACCGCGAGCGCGCGACTAACGTGGGCAGGGGCCAGGTCGCCGTCGGTCTGGCGACGTCGGCCGACTTCCGGACCCGTGGGCTGCCTGAGCCGACGTTCATGAAGACGCCCCTGTTCGCCCAACTCCGGTCCGCGGGCAACGTCGCCTCTGGGGCTGGGGCCGGGGAGGGGGGCGTTTCGGTGTCCAATGCGCTCAAGTTCGCCGACAGTCTCGACGCCGCCGCGGAGCTGGTCCAGGATGCTTTGGTCAGGAGGTTGAGTCGTGTGATGACGATCCCCATCGAGGACATTGACGCGGGGAAGCCCATTCATGCGTACGGCGTGGACTCCCTGGTGGCTATGGAGTTCAGGAATTACGTGGGCAGTGACTGCGGCTGCGAGATCGCCGTGCTGGACATAATGGGCAACAAGAGTATCCAGGCGCTCAGCAGGGATATTGCAAATGATAGCAAGTTGACGCGGTTCACAAGAGACGAGAAGGCGGAGGAGTAGATATACTTACAGTAATGATATTGGGGAGCTTGTACTACCGGGGGCACCGGGAGCGGTTGATGCTTGGTTCGTTTGCTAACCAGAGCAAGGAGTACGGTCTGCCCCTTTTCTACGTCGGTAAATAGCAACCTGTAACCTGAAAACTAAATAATTCAGGCATTGTCATGTTAGAATATTACACAGTGCGGAAAGGGGTTCAGGGGCAAAACCCCTGGCCTATACTTTTCGAGTAGACCATCGCCGGGCTTGACTGAGTCACGTGAGAGCCGCGGGAACCCACTTGGACACAGCCTCTGCGTATATATAAGGATTACTCCCCCCCAGGACACTCAAGAGATTTGGCTCTCGGTCGACTCTACAACTCTGACACCCCAAATTCCCATAATCGCATACCCGACCCATTCACTTGGCACGTGCTTCGGCCCGAGATATCAGTATGGAATCTCTCTTTGACCAATCCGTACCGTGGTACTTTGTGGACGTCCCGCCAACAAATCCTACCATGCACAAGCTCCTTGTCGAGTATGCCGGCGTCAACGACGAAGAGGTGCAACGGCATATCGCCAACATACGCAACAAAGCTTGGCGAGTGGTACGTCCTAATGAACATATATATACTTACTTATATATCTGATCGCTAACTCTCGTCTAGGCGCCCTTCCCGTGCGTGGGATCCTTCCTCTTTGCGGAGCTCGTCCTGTCGACCTTCCCCGTGTACCGGGAAATCGTGGCCAACCTCAAGTCAGGGGCTTGGGCGCGCTACCCAGAAGTCGGTTGCGGGCTGGGCCAGGACATACGCAAGTTGATCCATGACGGCGTCCCAAAGACGTCGGTGATCGGAACCGACCTGCTGCCCGGCTTGCTCGAGTCCGGACAGGAACTCTTCCGGGATGCAGACGCGCTGCCCTTGGGCCAATCTTTCTTTGCCGCCGATTTCCTCGATACCAGCGACGAGAACGTTCTGAGCAAGGCTGTATTGGACGGCACTGTGGACGTTATCCACGCCACCATGTTCCTACACTGCTTCGACCGGCCCACCCAGCTCCGCGCCTGCAAACGGATCCTGACTCTCCTCAAGAACAGGCCGGGGGTCATGATCGTGGGCAAGCAAGGTGGTGTGGCTAAAGGGGCTGGCGCCCGAGAGCACCCGGTGAAGGGGCCCATGGGCCAAGTGGGCGGCGTGGTGAGGACCAACTTCCTGCATAACGTGGACAGCTTCAAGGCTCTGTGGGACGAGGTTGGTCAGGCCACGGGGACTCGATGGAATGTGCAGGTCCAAGAGGAGGAAATAATGGATCGCGGATATCTTTACTTTGATGAGGAAGAGCACCGCTGGCTGAGTTTCGTTGTTTCAAGGTTGTAACCACCTTCATACACTGCCTCTTTTGTGTCCATTCAAGAGTCCAAGTGACACAAACAAGAGCAATAGCCTACAAGTAGAATTATCATAGTGCCAGTCTCGAAAAGTGTGTCACAAACGCCAGATTCAATAAAAGTAATAAATATGCAAAGCCATTTTGGGACTGCAATCAAATTCATTCCTATTCATACAGGCGATGATGAGTGGTTTGTACCTGAAGATCGAACCGCTCACTAGCCCTCCTTTGAGGGGACCAAACTCCTGTTGTAACTCCGACACAATGCTTAGTGATGTAGGGGAGACGTAAACTCATTAAAACAGTACCCAAAGGCCCATATTGTTGACCCGCCAGCCGAGGCGTCAACATACCATAATCCCCATTCGACAAGAAACGTGACCTATCCAGTTTTCAGGACAGCCGACAAACCTCAAACACAGTGATCCTCCCAGGTCTCGTGCTTCACGCCAACACCGCCTTCCTCATTCTCAGCCAGCCCGTGTGAATGATGGGGCACCTCGGCATGAGGATGCATATGTGGGTATCCGCAAGCCATGTTGATAGGATCGAACTCGAATGTGGTGTGAAACGAAGGGAACATGGGACCTGGAGGCCATGCGGTGGGATCATGGCCGTAGTGAGGTGCGGCGAAGTCAAAAGGGGGTTGCGTGCTGAACATCTCGTTTGCTGGACTAGAAGTCAATCCTTGAGTTGTAGGGAATCCATCAGTATCACTGCATGGCGTGAGAAGCCGCGGCTGAATGACATGTGGCAAAGCTGGGCTCGAGGCCGCAGAGACTGGGCCCGGGGTTAGGCGGCTGTCGTACGGGCTCTGTGCCATCTCCTGCTTGATCTTGGGCGTAGGCGGCTCTGATAATCTTGTGGCATTTGATGGCGTACCCGCTGACTCGGATTTGATGGTGTCCTCTCTCTTTGCCTTGGGTGCCTTCTTAGACTTTGTAACGCGATGCTTGTCCTTCTCTGCCGCCACCTTGTTTCTCGGTTTGGGCTCAAGTCCCAACATGGCTTGGCGAAAGCGCGAGTATCTCATTCGTGCGGCATGGCCGTTGGTTATCTCTTGAGAAAGGATCGGATCTCGTGCCACTGCATTCCAGTCGATCTAAGGCGGGGATTAGTCTCGAAGAGAGCCCGGGTGTATTGAGTAGAGAGGTACTCACATCCTTCAGGTTCTTCTGCTTCAAGATTGCGAAGAGGAACCGGGTCATAGCAGTGTCGTTGTTCGACATGATGGCCAGACCTCATCAAGTACTGGCCTGCGTGGCTTGAAGTTGGAGTCTCAACTTAGTGTTCGTGGCACCAAGGTAGGAGAGTAGAGGCTCGACTGGACGAGATACGCAACGCCAGTGATGAGCAGAGGTGACTGGTGCGCAGCCAAGGTGGGTGTCAGGTCCAAGATGTAGAAGTGATTGGGTGAAGTGAGCCTTGGAACAGCTGATGTGTGAAAATGGGTGAGGAGGGCAATGTTCATATATGTAACAGGGCTCAAGTCAAATCAGTCCAGGAGGGCTTGGACGATGAACTCCGGGGGTCACGTTAAGGCCGTCGTAACCAACTATACCCAGTGAGGCGGACCCAATGATTCTTACAGAGGGGATACCGATGCCAGATGAAAGTGTTATTGTCCCTAGACAACGAAAGATAGAATAAGTGGCTTACAAGGAACGGCAGCGGGCTAAGAATACAAGTCCAAGAAAATAAGAAGGGGCATGAGAAAGGTCCTTTTGCTTGCAGCTCCCTAGAAAGGAAAGGCTCTGGGCTGCTGACAAGAGCCGGTGTTGGGCGCGATAAGGCGACGATGGATTCCAGGGGACCAGGGGGCCTTTAAGTGCTTGCATACATGGAGGAGGCACGGGGGAATGGCGCTCACATGGCCTTTTATGACCACTCATTAAGCACTCCAATCCTTGAAGCATAGGATGAGTCAAAAGTATGGCTGCCTTGGATAGGTTGCCTAGCAACTCCATAAGCATGAAAGTAATCAATAATGTTGCATCATTTGTTGGTTGGCGTGGGAAAAAAAGACGCGAAGCAAGGGATGGTGGGATGTGCGACGCGACCCACCGCGTAAAGTGGTTTTTCCTTCTTTTTTTCGCCTGATGGAGGGGTCTGATCCCTGCCCCGACGGTAATCCGCAGGCGAACCAAGCATGGTCAGTGGTCGCCGGCAAATGGGCTGCTCGCAATTGATACCACCAGAAAGTCTGTCTGGCACTACCCTCCCTTGCCATGACGAGCCGGTACTTGCCACCGCTCCTGCGAGCTGGCGAACGACGTCGATTGATTTGCCAATCGCACACTGGGCTGCATGATCCTGCTGCGGGCGACGCCGCTATCACTTTAGCTAGCCAGAAACCATTGAGATATCTTTCGATGGATCGGACTTGCAGATCCAGGCACTTGCTCTGTCTTGATCTCAGTATCTCTCAGCCCCTGAGACCCTGGCTAGACCGAGGAATGTTCTGTGTGGGGTGACAGTGAAACAATAGAAT
Source organism: Apiospora phragmitis (assembly GCF_038363925.1). NCBI lineage: Eukaryota > Fungi > Ascomycota > Sordariomycetes > Amphisphaeriales > Apiosporaceae > Apiospora > Apiospora phragmitis. Next base: position 1,843,700 of record NW_027117400.1, on the reverse strand, counting down.
GAGTCACTCGAGTCATCCAATACGGAAATGAGGGGGGCTGGGTCAGAGAAAGTGATCCAATGTCGGGTTGACGGGCTGGACGGGCTTACTTCCCCGGTCCATGGCTTGCCTCGTTCCTGTCATCTGGGGCGAACGAACATTGGGATTGTCAACTTGCAGCTGGAGGACGACATGGTTGACTGCAGAGATGGCCACCGAAAAGATGACGAAGAGTCCTCAACAGGTATGACTGAATACGAACGACTGGCACGGATTGGATGCGCTGGCATCCATCGTAAACCTTCCATGTTCGGTGAACGAATGTGCCGGTTGCTGCTACGTAGATGATCTGAACATATCACCCGCACAATAGTTGGAGATGGCGTGAACGGCAAATGCAATCAAGCAAACACCTTTGCCATGTTCCATTCGAGACAAGACACTGCCTCGGATAACCGGGCGGTTTAGATGCAGGTGAAATCTTATAGTGGTTTGGAGCCGGCACTGGAGGGGAGGGGTGCGATACAAAAAGCAATTAGGAAATGAAATGACGAGGTTGGGACTCGCGTCGCCGGTGGAGCAATCCTTCCTGGCGTGTCACGTCGCATACACCAAAACACGTGACGTTTCACGAACCCTTTGGCGCTTTCCTCTTGGGGTCTAAGCTGTTGAGCGCTGAAAACCGGACTCGCTCTCAGGGAGGGTTGAGATCGCCGGTGATTGGGTGGAGTAAATCAGTGCGATTAGTGCCCTCATCCCAGTGATCCCATCCCACGCTCCACCGTTTGCTGCAGGCTTGGTGGCTTTCTGAGCACTCACATTTCCGCTGGCATAACAGGGCATTTTGTTTGGTCCAAGATAGGATGTATGCAGATAGAACTGGTTTTTCCTGGTGGCGCAGAAGACTTCAGCAATAGTCCGGCAATTGCTCGAAGTTGGTGGAATTGAGAGATCTGGATCTGTTGGATGCAACATACCTGAACTATCTGCTGCTGGTGATCTTGAGCTTGAGATCAATGAAGCATCATCACGTGAGCCCAGTACAGTACGTTCAAGCTGGCGAGCTCGGACCTTTTGGCCAGTACAGTAACAGCAGCAGCAGCCCGAGTTTTGTGTCCCAACTGCAGCAACTGGCCCCCCAGCAAAACCACCCTGGTGCATGTCCCTCTGCAACACAAGCTTCTCACACACCATACCTGCACACCTCCAAAAGCTCCAAGCTGGAAGCTCCGCTCCGAGAGCTCCAACTAAGCTCCAGTCCTCCCCAAAAGTCGTTGCCCGTGTTCCTTTCCAGTCATTGTTCTCCAGTCGGAAAGCTCGTATCATATGCTACCTTACCCAATTCCTGCTGGTCTGTTCTTTTCCTGTCTTGCACGTGCAGAAGTACCCTCCGTTAGCTGGGTACATGCTTCTCTGCAGTCCTGCTATTACGGCCAGGTACCTTACATTGCCTGAACTATTCAAGTTCCACTTTCTTCCCCGTTGTTAGTCTGGAACCTCGTCGGGACGGCTCAGAAGTTAGGACGAGACGGCCTCCAAGATGAACAAGAACTGGAACGACCGGGCTGACAAAGACCTCTTCTTCACCATTCTATCCGTCAAGAACATTGGCGTCATCAGCGGTGCAGAATGGACCACCATTGGCGGCCACATGCGCACCATCGGCTACGGCTTCACGAATGAAGGGTGCCGGTATGTTAGCATCACTATCTTTGACTCTGGTCTCGTCCTATCTACTTCAATATCAGCGCTACTTGTGTCTTTTATCCCCCCAACTGCCCGCCCGCCAGTCGTTTCTTGGCGGCTCTCTCCCATAGCTCCAACCTTGCCCCATGTCTGTGATATGTCAAATAACTTCCGTCGCAATCAATTGGCGCCGTTGGACACAAGTCATGTATTTCCTTTCGACTCACTATGAACACCCACGCTGCCAGTGAGGCATTTCTCAATGTGGCTTTGTTCTGAGATCTGACAGGCCAATAGGCAGCACTTCCAGGGTCTTCGTCGGGCGCAACATAAACTGGAAACCAATGGTACTCCCGAGAGCCAACGGAAGGTGGACCCAACGGCGAACCCCATCACGCGCCGCCCAGGACCTGGTCGCGGTCGGCCAACGAAGTCTGTTGCTGCCCCGCCCGAGGGAACGGGTCCGGTTCCAGATGGTCCTTTTCCACAAGACGGGCTGCCACACGATGAACTACCTCTTCAAGATGGGCCATTACATATGACTGCGACCGCTCAAGTAGTACCATCACCTGAGGCGCAATCCGTTCCTGCCCCGACAACACCCGCTGGATTGCCGGCGCCGCTACCAAGCCCAGCACCAAACCCTGTGGCGAGCTTGATTGATGTCGCCAAGTCAGAGTCCCTGCCTGATCAAGCACAGAGCCCAGAGCAAGAGCCCAACTCGATAGCACTCGTGGCCGAGGATGGAGATGGTGACTTGGAGGATCATCACCCGGCAAAGCGACAGAGGCTCGATAACGATGCATCAGACCAGATTGAAGATGCAGCGGTTCTAGCACTGGCAGAAGATGGGAACTCAAGCCAAATAGATCCCTATGGCCCGCCAGAGTAAGCTAGTTGCTAATGACACCGTCACTTGCTGCCCGTCATGTTGCTGACGGTCTCCAGATACTTCGATGAGACCTGACAGCGTCTACGACAGATGACTGCAGGTCCGTCGCAGTTGACATGGGCTGCAAATATAAGGATTTCTCAGCCTATCCTGCAACAATACACCATGCGAAAGATGGGTGCTCGTCCCGCTTGCCGGGATTTCATCATCAACCATGCGAATGTATTGATGGACTCATTTCAGCCTTGAGAGCTGAGATAACCACGACGTGAGCGGACTTCAATAAGCGCAGCGATTCCCTTCTTCCAATGAACTGGGAACGTTAGGAGTTAAGGGGTACCGGAACGGCCAAGAAGACATGCCGAAATAACATTGCGTTGGATTTTCCATGAATGTATTATCGAATCTCACCATTCAAGATCCGTTTTCCTCAATACTGCCGAGTTTCACTTAGGTCTCGTCAACATCATGAGGCTATATTCTTCAAATTTAGAGATATACTTAAGTGATACACCACCAAATAATTAGGGCCTAGAAGTATGAAATGGTGTAGCCACCACTAACACTGTCTGATCAGCAATGTGTATCTTGTCTCATGATTACTGAATAGCTTGATTGCCACGAAAGGAGTTTCGTTTCTTCCAGGTACTTATTTCTTGCGGTCTCAGCTTGTGTACAACTGAGAAGTTGATGATACTTCGCTGTATAATAGGTACTCGTCAACATTCAGAGAATATCATGTAGGATCAACCGTGGCCCAATACGCAAGCTGTTCCCAGATATATCTCAGCCAAAACCCGATAGTCTTGACGACTATTAGATGACCGCAACCTATCTGGTTTCCCTGATATCCCCCATATACTCTGATGGGCCTTGCCTAGCTTCAATGTTGATAGCTCGCCCCTTTGCACGCCCTACGCTATCATCCCGATGTACTTACTACCTACGCCGCCCAGCTTTCCTTGAGTAGCCCAAGACAATCGTCTTCTTCTCCAGATACTCACGTGATATTAGATCCATAAAATGGTTGATTACAACAGCTTCACGTAGCCGACACTGAACAGGAACTTTCTTCCTTTTCATAGAACCCATTTCTTTCAACCGGTGTTCAACAAATCCATTTTCATCATTATCAGCAACACATTCTCTCACCTCGCCGAGCTCTTCCGCGTTTATACGTCGACATTTTTCAACCCTTTCCGACGACCCCTTTGAAGACATCGAAACCCTTGTATTCATCCGTGTTGACTTTTGGTCCACCATTTAATAGGTGCGCTCACTTCCATTTTATCGGACGGCTCCATGAAATAGCAACCAAGCTACATTCTTCTCCCCTGCGACTTTTTTATTTCCTCCAACTCACCATCAACAATCGTCATTGCCAACAGCAACACGCTTCTCTCGTCCCAACTCTGCCCATCGCTCACAGAACTTCACGCAAAGTCACCACCCGCACCGTACACGCAACCATGGCTCCCAGCCGCTGGACTCCGGATAAGAATGAGGCGCTACTCAACGCCTTTGGCAAGACTCTGCTGAAGACTGCCACCGGCGCCCAGAAGACCTCGATCGAGGACAACATGAGAGAAGCCGGACATGACACCACTTGGGAGGCTATCAGGTATGTTATGATTTCTTCCTATTTCCTTGTCTGCATACAACTTCTCGACATGACTGTGCTGCTGCTGCTGTTCACCTGCGATGCCGACATCCTTCTGGCCGTGGCCAAGGATGATTGTTTCCAAAAACCTCTGGTGTTGAGCCCTGGCGGTTGAATCGTTGCCGGCGATTACAGAGTCCCAGGTAAGTTCAACTCGTTATCGCCCCTTGGGCGATAACAGGGTCTCTCAACTGATACATTCACTCAAGTAAGTTCAAATATGTACTGCTCCCTCCGCAGACTTTCATACAGAGCACACCAGCCATCCTCCCTTCCGTCCGGTGTTATTACAGGATTCCGTCCGGTATCTTTCGCCTATTCTTTCAGCAACTTCTCTGTCACTCGTCACCAGCCACGCTGCGTCCCGTCTGATACACTTCGTCCATTCCTTCAGGAACTCACGTTAACTCTACTATCCTATCCCTCGTCCAAACCCTTCCCATCTGAATCACTTCCGTCCGAAGCCGCCACTATGTCTAGCTATGCCCCCAAGACCAAGCGGAACGCCTATGTCCCTTGGGACGCCGACATGCACGAGGATATACTCTGTGTTGTCCTCGCCTACTTCGACCCTACCAAGTCCCAGTATGAGGATATCCATCGCGTCACGATGGAGATGGGCCACATGTACACGCCCGGCGCTATGAGGTTGGTCTGCTATCATGAGCCTTTTTCTTCCATTGTCCGGCAACAGCCGTGCCCTTCTTCTCAGCATCCGCGCCTTCACGGATGTTTGATGACGACGGCACTCTTTCCTGTTTCTGACATTGCAGTTTTTGAATGTCCCCAGCCAGGTCTATTCAATGTACTCATCCTATGCACCTGCACTTGCCCCGCGTTTTGGTTCCTATACCAAGGAAACAGCTATAAAAAGCTGAACGCGTCACGGTCCTACCAGTGCACTTCTTCCTGCAAGCTTCCACATCGCACGTCCCACCATCTCGTTCGAGAAGCAACCCTCGATTCTCTTTTTTCTTTTTTTCTTCTTCTTGACAATCGAGCTTCTTGTTTCTTGGTTCATTCTTCACTTCCTCGACCTTCCACTCACTCGTACCCAACCCAGCAACATCTTCTTTGCGACCGGCGCAAGCGTCTTTCCTTTCGCGATTGTCCTATTTTCGTCGCGCCCCTTCTGCCTCTTTCTTTCTTCCTATTCTACTCTACCAAACACAATCTCTTTCACCTGACCACCCACTACCTTCACCATGGTTGGCCAAGGCAAGGTTCCTCGTTTCGTCTGGACTGAGCAGGCCCGCCAGGACCTACTCTTAGCCATTGTCAAGCATGCCACGCCCACCCCCATCGAGTGGACCCTCATCATTGAGGAAACCACCAAGAAGGGTTATCCCTTCAATGCCAATGCTGCCCAGTAAATGCAAACCTACTTACTTACCTCATCCCACATAAACTGCAGTGCAGCAGCTCATGTCACCTCTCTCAAGTTGATGTCCTCTCACTTACTCAGCTATGGCACTGTCCCTTATTGGAACTCATAGCTTGGGTTTTTCTTTTCTTATCTCTACGTCAAAATAAGGTTTTCATATATGCTATACTTGCTGACCATCCTCGTCTCTTACAGACAGCATCTCATGAAGCTACGCAAGAAGGAGGACAACTCCGTCGGCAAAGCCATGGAGCGCGTCAATGCCAGCCACGCCCAGTTCGAGCGCGAGCAGCAGGAGGCCCGCCTCGCCAACGCCGGCCCCGGTCTTGGCCTCCCCATTGGTTTGGGTCCTGGACCCGCCGTCCCCCGCCCCGGCACGGCCGCCGCTCAGAACTTGTTCACCCGAGGCGGTGGTGGTCGTCGCGGCGGCCGTGCCACCGCCATCGGCAGTCGCAGCAGTCGAAGCAGACCGGCGGCACCACCGGCCGAAACAAGCGTAAGCAGGTTGGCACCGACGCAAATGACGACGACTTGTGCGATGACTCGCCCTCCGATGCAGGTGCTGATGCTGGCGGCGACGACGCTGAGTACGACGCTGCCCCGCCTCCTCCTCCTGCTAAGAAGGCCAAGACCAGCCGCACCCCCAAGAAGCGCGATGGTGCTGCCGCCAATGCTAAGGTCCAGAAGAAGGATGACGTCAAGGTCAAGAAGGAGGGTCGTGCTGAGACCGTTGCGACCGTTGCAGCCGACGACGACAAGTCTTAGCGAGTATTACCCTTTCTTATCCTTAAGTCTAGCCTCCTCACATTTCAATCACGATGAAGTGGATATATATCTAACATATTTCTTTTTCCCCTTCTCTAGCGAGATGGCCCCTCCCCCGACTGGGTTCCCCAGGAGAACGTCCGCGCCCACACCGAGGCTCCCCCTTCCTGACCACCCGTTCAATGGCTATCGTGGCCAGAGCATGGCTCCTCCTCCCGACTGGAACCTTTTCAAGCAGGCCGCCGGCGTTAGTGGTGGCAGCATTGCTCCCGCTCCGTACTACTCCGGCATGGAGTTCGGCCGCTACCCAGCCGGTGTTTACGAGCCCCGCGAGCCGGTCCGCCACAACGTCGAGGCCCGTGGTAGTGCCAACGAGGCACCCCCTTCCTACACGCCCTTGGACAACAACGACCGTGCTGCCACTGAGGCCCCTCCCCCCAGTACTCGGATGGACTGTCGCAGCAGGCTCAGGACGATGGCGACAATGGCGACAATGGCGAGGGTAATCCATGGTGGATTGTCTAAGCTTCAGCTCCCCCACAATCTACATCGACATCACATCAGACTGTACTGCCCGGACTCATAGAGGTTTCATTGCTTTTGTTAGCTCCCACCAAAAGGACTACTGCAATTTTGAGCCTCGTATGTGACGAACGTGGGAAGGGAATCTTGGTTTGTTTCTTTCCTCTGCGGTGGAACATGGATGAGAGGGATGGGGATATATGGATGGACATAGTTTGGGCATGGGCCTTGCTGCACACCGACTCTTCACTTTCACTTTCACCTTCACCCATACACACAACATTCGTGTGTGTTTTTCGGGACCTCGCATGGATCCTTTCAGATTCATGGTCTCTACATATCAGCAAATTTCTTTCCTATTGTACACAACACAACGTGTGGCCGGCGGCGGTTAATCCCCTAATTCGTATCTGGGATCATCTGCCACCCTTGCCACACCCCCCAAACCCCCACATCCCTTCCTGTCATCACCATCACACGCATCATAGCGATCTAGGTACATCTGGATCATAGTGGTACACATCATCGTAGTTAATCTGAAAGCTACGTTACATAGATTCACTACAGTCTTTTCCTATCGTGATTCATTGCACGCACTGTACCGTAAGAAATGTTTGTTGGTCTACAGGAATATGGTGTAAGTTCCCGTGGTGGAAGATGTGGCTATGCGACTTAACTTGAATTTCTCCCTTGGTCAGAGAATATGGAAATGGAAAGAGGGTTAATATTCCACTTGCTGAGAAACTCAGTCGGTATAGTCGATCCGTAAGAATGGCGAGATTGTGATCTTTGGCACATTGGTCACATGTGAGACTTATCAAGGGACCAGGAAACTCTTGCTAAAACTTATTGGCTATGCATGTCTAGATATTCCCATGAACGTGTTTTCACATAGATAAGGATGCGTCGGGTGCGATTAGGTAACGTCTTTGGCTAATGTATCGGTTACGATTGATATCTCATGTACTGCAAGCATCTCATAACTCATAACTCATATCCTCCGATCGTGATACTAAGCCCAAAGACCTCAGCCCAAGTAAGTGATAAAGAAATATCCATGGCATAATTTAGATTCTCAAGATATCTGGTCATCCTGAAGATAGAGATTCATATTCAAGGGATTGTCCAAACTCCCAGCGCATCCTAGGGTTGATATATCCTGACCCCATAGTATGCATTTGTCAAAGGCTAATAAAATGCAGTCGAAGGTGGGCAGCTCATGCATAGCGACATCAAGGTGGCTCGATGTATCGTTTGGGTCAAATAACCTACTCCGACCGGTTCTCGTTGTTGGCTGTGTCAAAAGTCCCGTCATTGATGAATGGGTCAATATCCAATTCATGTACCTCACGAAACAATGGGCTCTGGTCCCGTCCGAAGGGCATGGCATGGCCAAGGTCGGTCGTGTGAAGTTAGGGGTCGATGAAGGAGTCGTCGGGCTGCCGGCGGTACTGGAGCATGTTGTTCATCTCTGCCGGCCAAGAGGAAGGGGCAAGAGGATGGGTCATCGGCAGACTGATGTACATAGTGTCCCTGATCTCGATGTTACGGAAACCGTTCTTGGCCTCGATCTTGCCCATGTATTGACCAAATTTGTTGTAGAGATACATGGGGGTACTTGCAGCTTCTTCTTCCTGGACAGAGGGTAGTTGAGGTTGATGAGGAACGCTAGGAGGGGCAAAAGGGGCAGACGATGAAGAAGCATGTCTGCCATGGCGACTACCACTATCGGCGGCTGATGCAGCAAGACGGGTGCTTTCGGGGCGGATTCGTGAGCTCTCGGTATGAGGGATATCCTCCGGTTCAGGATAGTTACTAGGCGTATGCTCAGGCTCATGGTGGGGAATCAACGGCTGTGGGAAATCATAGACTTGAAGAGCTAAGGTTCTCACGAGGGCATGGAACTGAGGCCGGAGGGTTCGACCCCAGTGACTCCTGCAAGTAAAAACGTGTTCGTCAGTATCAGGTGCTGTGTGGCTACCTCATATACTTGTACAGCAAGGCCTTCGTCATTCGTGTGAGAGTCCCTTGGAGGGAGGGGAGAAGGCAAGCTCCAAATAAGCTTGAATTGCTATTACTCACTGGCAAGCGCTTTTGGTGTTGGCAAAACCCTGTTCGTGAAATTCGTCGTGGATAACTCCCCAATCACGTATGTTGAACCCCCCTAGCCGGCATATAATGTCGAGCAGCGCCCGTTCAGCTGTCTCGTCCCAATTGGGACGAGGAACGGTGGCCACTTGCTTGCCCTCACGGTCTTTCCTTTACCCTTGCCAGGCATCTTGTAGACTTGGTTAGTGGGGTTTAATTGAGTAGCGACAAGGAATGCGGCCGCGAAGTGACTGGAGACAGTTGAATGATCTTTTTGGTGTGCTGGACATGAAATTAGTTGTCCTGGATGAGTTGCACTTGTCAAAGACTCGGGGACATGATGCGCGTCTGTAAACTATTTATATCGTGTAGGCAACCTAGGTTCTTCCACCTCAGACTCTTCTACTGAGGACAGAACTAGTTCTCGTTGCTGGGTGCAGTGTCTAGACGACTCATGTAGTCGCAAAAGGTAGGCCAGGGTGATATTGCTCAGTTGAGGCTGCTAGCCGATACCTGAGCATATCTACACCTAAGGCGACACCCAAGCCTGGCCTGGTTTTGGTATGTGGCAGTTGTTTCTTATCGAAAAACATAGTAGCAAATCTGCGGATAAGCAGTTACTTTGGAAACTAAGCCAGCAGCTATGCACAGCAACTTGTAAGCGAGAGTGTTGAGTATCTCAAAGAAGGATTATATAGCATGGCCAAATAGTAATGCGAGGAGTTTTAAATCATATCATAAGCTATTATAGCAAACTGCTATGTAATGTCATACCGACCTGAGTCTTAACTGAGTATCACAGCAGGCCTTGAGAACCGATCCAGAACGCCGTGGTATGCTACGTTACTTCCATCCCGTTATCCCTTGCGCCCATCCAAACGACGACCCTCGCTCGGCTTCTTCTCCGGCGCCTTGCCCTTGTCCTCCTGTTCGCCTTTGCGCTTGACGGCACCGCCACGTAGGGTTTGACCTTGACCAACAAAGTGGGGCCTGGATGCGTTTTCCTTCTCCGCCTCCTTGTCGGCCTCAGTCTTGAGTGGCTTGATGTCGTAGCCAAAGAAAAGCTTGTTGGGGCCTATCCGCAGCGGCATGGGGCCATTCGTTCGTCGGGGCATCGGCGGCTGGCCCTGGTTGGACGATGTGGTGGAAAGAGGTGTGGAAGTCCCCTTATTCTTGGCGTTGAGTTTGTGGCCCCGCTAAGGAAATGTGACGAAACCGCCTGGGCTCCCGCAGCAGCCTGCGAAGAATCCGGCTTCAGCGCATCGTAGTTGATAGACTGTGCCATGGTACCCTGGCTGCGTAGCAGGCCGCCAGCAGGTACTCCGGCGCCGCCCTTGGTGCTTCTCGGCGTGCTCGTGCCGCTACGGCGCTGGGCTCGACATAGCCCAGCGGGGCGGCGAAGTCCACCTCGACATCCGTCTCAATCATACTGACGCCCATCTTTTCCGATGTCGGCTTCACCTCCAAGACTGCCACGTCGTAGACCTCGTCGTTGTACTCAAAGTTGAAGACGTCGCCCATGGTGAGCGTGGCGAAGCTGCGGAACGCTTTCTCGAGAACGGCCTTGGGATCGCTAATCTCAAGGAAGTTGACGGACTGGGGCTGCAGCTTGACGAGCTTGGCCGGGGATAACGAGGTCGTCTTGATCTGGATCATGTCGCCCACGTCCAGCGCCAACGTCTGCATCATCCACTGGGGGATGTAGGCGCGCCCCTCTTCGGCAACGAACTCAAGAACACCAGCATGGGTGTGCTTCTCCCGGGCGCCGTTCACGAGCTCCATGGTCAGCGGCCACTGCACGTGCAGCTTGGACACCTTGTCGAGAGCGGACACGGGTAGCAGGATCTTGGAGCCGTAGTTCAGGTCGGGGCGCTCGGGGCCGGGCGCCATGATGATGGGGTAGCACCGGAAGTACTCGTCGAAGCGCTGCATCGCCGGTCGTCGTGATATGCCGCGGGCCGCCATGAACATGGACTGAGGGTCGTCGGGGTCGAAATCGTTGAAGCCTGGGCGATACTAGGATGGAGGCAGTGTATTAATATTGAGCAAGTACTATCAGGCGTTGTCGTTCACTTACCATCTTGGCTTTCCTTGCTGGTGGCGGTTACAAATAGGTTCTGGAGTGGTATCTCCGCTTGGTGCTTGAGGTTTGTAGGTTCGTGCTGTTACTGGCAGTCGCTCCGTTATTGTGAGTTAATCCCACGAAACATCTCCTTTAGGTAAGGTTGTCAATCAGAAGGCAGTTGGGCTGATGACGACAGAAGGCGGCTAGGCTATTGTTCCGGGCCGGACTGGGGAATTCGTTAGGGACCTGGCCAGACAGCGGGGACTTGGGAAGCTTGGGAGCTTTTTAAGGCAGCTTTGGGGGTCGAGCTTCTAAAGCTTCCCGATTTTAGTGGCTGGCAGGAGCTTGTGTCGCTTGCCTGAGGAATAGCTTACAGTGATAATGACCAGCACCAATTTCTAGAAGATAGAACCTGAATGACGTAGATCAGGCTGCTTTCTTCAATCCGCCTCTTGCATGATTTGTTTTACCGTTACTTTATCACGCCAATACCCGTACCTTGTGTATCAGTTTTCAATCGCGGAGGCATCAGTCTATTTTCGAATTGAAGCTCCAGAATCTCCTTGTCAAAACATACTCCACTAGATAAAGCTATTGCCCCAAGCTGCAATGCCTAGACTTTTGGAGTCCTAGATTAGATCGACAAGTCAATCAATCCTACCCGATGGTGACGACAGTTTCTGGTTTTTATTCGTTTTCAAATAGCATTCCACATATCACCTTGCCCCGACCATGTCCTCAAGATACGGCGCCGCTCGGCCAAAGCGCGCCGGCGAACAGTTTGCGCGTGCCAACCACGCCGACGAAGATGCCGCTGCCGAGCCCGGTTCCAAGAAAGTCAAGTTTGACGTGCGCAACCCCTCTGCGCTAGCTCTTGGCGTCGACGAAGAAGAGGACAAAGACGAATTCCTCGAAGCGGATGCCGAAGTGATTAGGGCAGCGCCGCGACCAAGCGCGGCGCCGTCAACATCGACGGCTACGACTCCGACTCCGATCGCGAGGAGCTAGGCGCCCGGCCCGAGTCCAAGATGGCCGAGAAGGACAAGGACGAGGACATGGACGACATGTTCGCCGAAGCCGACGAGGACGAGACCGAAGACCGGGTCGACGACACGACCACCAAGAAGAGCAAGGAGGTGCGTTTCCTCGACGGCGCCGACATCGAGGGCCAAGACATGAGGTCACGCGACACGGCGCAAATACGGCTCGACGGGCAGCAGTCGGACGATGAAGACGAAGAGGAGATTGCACTCGCGATACAAGAAGAAGACCTAGACGAGGAGGTCGGCGCAGGAGGACTGAAGAAACACGCCCCCAAGGTGGAGGCCTTCAACCTCCGTGCCGAAGAGGAAGAGGGTCGCTTCGACGAGTCTGGCAACTTTGTGCGCAATGCTGCGGACCGCGACGCACAACACGACCGCTGGCTCGAGGGCGTCAGCAAGAAGGAGATGAAGAAGGCGGCCGAGGCGCACGAGAAGCGCGAAGCCGAGCTGCGGCAGAAGCGCAAAGAGGACGGAGACATCTTGACGTCAGACCTTCTCAAGTCGCTCATCATGAAGTTGGAGCTAGGAGAAACCGCTCTCGAAGCTCTTGCGCGGCTAGGTCGCGGTCAGGCGAAATCCAAGAAAGTGCCGAAGTGGAAGCAGAAGAAGATGAAGCCGGAAGGCATGGACGTGGATTCGGCGGAAAAGGAAGATCCCGAGCAGGTCCGGATCAAGGAGGCTATCGATGCCATCACAGACGCGGCAGACAAACTACTGAGCCGGGACCGGCCAGATGTCTACGACAGGGAGCGGGAACTCCTGGTCCGAGAATGGAGCCGCGAGACGCAAGAACCCTGGGTGGAGCCGCGACGGGAGACAGCGGCCGACGAAGCTGCACCGACTAAGATGTGGGAATACAGATGGGTGGACGGCAGAGATGGCGCCCCAAAGCAAGGTCCCTACGATGGCCCCACCATGGAGGCATGGCAGAGAGCCGGCTACTTTGGCGATGGCGTGGAGTTTCGGGTAGTTGGCGATGAGGACTGGGCTGGACCTCCATCTAGCTGGCAGTGAAGCACCATCTTATGGGAAACTTCAGCTATCTCGGAGACCCTCTTTCTCGGCGAGGAATGTTGACTAACGCGGGGGATATCATCGGGCTTGCCTACCGGAACCATCGAGTTATTTCTCTCTTGAGCAGACAAAAAACTTTGACGGGAGTATATATGTAGGATTAGGTCAGTATCCGTCAGTTCGGTACGAATGTCTCCTCGTTAGGAAACTGAGGAGATCGCTCTCGCTCTGGCATGCGCGCACACAGATACCAATAAATGAATGAAATCACCAGCAAATCCGGATTCCAATATTGGTTGATACTCCACTACCTGCCTATCTACTCGAACACAAGACTAGTCACGAAAAGAAGCCAGTCTTACTCCAGTTATTCCCCTGGAACACGTTCCGCGCCAACTTCCCATCCTGCTCGTACACCAACCGGACCTGATCATTGCCCGAAGACACCACAGCGAGATTGCCTTGCGGCGCGCCCCACTTCTTCTGCCCCTTATTGGGCGCGCTCCACGTGCCGTTGAAGCCTCCCTGCGTCGCGGTATACTCGACAATCTCGTGCGTGGACGGCGATGCGTAGTACACGCGATAGGTGACGTTGTTATCGGGGGTAGTAGTCGTCCCGGACACGGAGTTATAGCACGCCGCGAGCCGCGCGTCGGTGTTCCAGTTGGGCAACGGGGCGTCGTCGACCTTGATGATGCTACTGTCGCCACCGCTGCCGTCGCCGTCGCCTTTGCTGGCGACTTTGATAGTGTCGCCCCGGTACGGCAGGCCCCGCAAACGCCCACTGCGCGACTGGATGAAGAAGATCAGCGTTGTGTTCGCATCTTGGGTGAGAGTGGCCGCGATCGACGAGCCCTCGACCGCCTGCCCGCCGCCGGTGCGGACCTCGGTCCAGTTCGTGGTGGCTTTTGCTGGACCCCTTCCGAAACGGTGCCATGCAGCGCCCACACGAACCCCATATGGGCCTGGAAGAAGACCTGCACCGTCGATGGTGATGCGCCCTTGTCGTCTTTTAAAACTGCGGCGAGCTTGGTCGTGCGGCTGATGGTCTGGGCCACTTCCACGATGGTGTTGGAACCCGTGGTGCATTTGCCCGTCGACTCGACGCAGTCCATAATCGCCTCGGCGATGCACGTGACACCCGCATCGGAGGTGCTCACGTAGTAGAGATACACCGCGAGGTGGCCGGACTCGCTCGCGTTTCGCGCAATGGCGGCGAGTGCCGTCTTGGGGGTAGGCCTGATCTGGAGTGTGGCGTTCTGTTCGCTGGCGGCTGCGTCGCCCCGGGCTAAGCGGTAGCGGATGTCACCGGTGCCGAGGTCTTGGTAGAAGATCTGGTAGTTGCCGGAGGTGCCCGCCGCCTTCACATTGGACACCGCGATGGCGCGGCTTTGCGGGTCCTGCACATTCAAGGGCGATGGGGTGCCACCGCTGGGCGGCACTGGTGTTGCCGACCCCGCTGTTGAGTCTCTCTCTCTAGCCAGGATCCCTCCCAGCACGCCTCCCACAATAGCCCCAACAAGAAAAACAGCCATCACGGCGCTCAAGATCCATAGCCTGCGGCGGGAAATACCACCACAACATCGCTTCTTGCTTTTCTCTTCAGTACCGGCCTCCGTGGACCTGGGCCTCGTGTCTTTTGCATTAACAGCAGCACGCCCACCATCGATCGACAATGGCCTCAATATCAATGCGTCGGATCTGACCGAACGCCGGCTTTCGCCGTCGTTACTGCTGCTGCTCGCTATCACGACGTACTTCTCGCGGGAATGAAGATGGTGCTCAGCGCCGGGGCTGACGACCTGCGGCGCGGCCACGCCGGGCGGCGGCGATACCGGAATCGGGTAGGTATCCCATGCTGTCTCCATATCGTCTGATTGTGCTTTTCTCATGTTACTCCGTCGGTTCGTTCATTATATATCGCAAGAGACGAGACAAGTTACAGAAGACAACAGCAGTCAGCGATTGACTGTAAAGCATTGCAGGAATGGCAATGAGCCACGGACGCCGCTATGGTATCCTGGCCTGTTTAAGAATAGATAATCAGCCAGTTATCCTAGATCATAGGCGTGATAGTTGGACCGCAGTCCTCAGCTCAAGAGCTGGAGGATTTGCTGACGATACGGTCACTGTCATCTTGACCCTGGTTGGCAAGTCAGACTACAATCATTGTATTAAGCTGCTTCGCCAGTCCTCTTATTGTATTTACATAGCGACGTCAGTCGGATAAGGAAGTCAATGCAATTGGATGCGGGAAGATTATAGATTATGTCCACTAGATTATCGGCAAGTCCGGGTTGCAGAGATCTGCAGGACCTACATACCAATCACCGGTGAGAACACAGGCATCCCCAAAACAGATGAGGGGGACAGCGCATGGCTTAGCTGCTGACAACCGCAGTGGTGGCTTGCACCGGGATACGACTTGGAAAAGTCCACCAAAGCCTGTCGATAGTGATTGGGTAGCGCTTTGATTGGCCCCCTAACCATGTGCCATAGATAGCTCTAGGTATCTGAACCATCAGCATTTACAAATCGGGTGTTATGTTTAGAGTGAGGCACGGCGTTCATTTACTGTTCGCTCGATATCGTAGAAACTATTTATCATGATCCCTTTCTAGGGTACATGGTTGAAGGAACCACGCTCAACTGATTTCCTTCTATTCTTGCTGTGGCGCAAAGCTTCGTATTGGTAGGGTAATCGCGTCCCATTGGAAACTCTGATTAACGTGTAATTGGGGCTCGGTTGACTAATTTTCTCCCCTTTCTTCCGGTTAAGGTTCATCGCGAATCGAACTTACATGTCTTTTACCCCTTTTATATCCACACCAAGGCCCAAGTGGCTTACTGTGTCGTAGGGTCATGATATATTTTTCCCTAGAAGTCTCGAATTTATTGAGGATTTCCCTGGTCAAAAGATGGTTCTGGTAGTTCTGGATGGTCACTGTTGTCTGACCTGTCACAGCCTGCGGGTGATACCAAAGGGCTGCATGATGGAGGAGACTGTCGCAGAAGATGTGTAGTGGACAGCCATACTCAAACTCTGCGTTATTTGACAGAAGAACGTTGTCAGCTTCAGGGGTTCCGATGATAACAGTCAAGTTGAATATGTTTCTTGAGTGGCGCTCCGCAGGAGTCTCAAATCTCAGAGAGACAGGACAGAAGATGCTTATTGTCTCAGGCAACTGTCGAATCAGCATTTGCATCAAGAGGAAACCTGGGTATCTTCATGTCCCACACACAAGTCTGAGAATGCAAAGCAGCCTCTTGCAGACAACGCCCCAGAATTCATAGCTCCTGGTGAGGGCCCAACAGCTGGTCGGGATACCATCCATTTTTCAAGAAGGCCTCGAAGAGCTTGATCATCGGCCGTCTACCAACCGAGATAAACCGGACCGTATGGTCTCTGTTGTAGGCCGGGGCTCCTTGGGCCAAGTATTCCGGTGCTGGAATATCTTTTGCCAAGGGCGGATACCTGCATGCTGGACTTCATACGCTCGTAAAACCTTCTCTCGTTGTGCGGCTTGCCAATTTACGTTCTTATTTTCTTGTTCTACTGCATTTACCAGAACCCACAACACGCCTGCTTGAGCTTAATTCAACCTCATGCATAAGTCTCTGGGATGGACTTTTGCAGAATCGGATGAAGCAAGATTTGGCTCACAATCTTGACTGACTGGGCGAAGACTGTGTCAAGATTAATGGCAAGTTACCTACTCAGCATATAGATCGACAGACTGTCGAGATACAAAAAGGTCAGACAACAAAGTTGTTTATTGCTGTTGTTTTATATCAAAATAGTGAATTGTCTATTAACCACTAACAATTGCATTGATGGTATGCCGTCAAAGGTAGTAAGAAAAACTGTCAAGCAAGGAAGAACCTTTCCTCTTTGTCTTCTGGCCTGGTAAACAAGTCATTTGTAGTTTTCTGAACATTCCTGCTGTACACATCTCGTCCTAGGTATATAATGCTGCGCTCTTCGTAAGTATGGTCCATCCCTGCCAGAAACGTCACTTTCAACTCCATTCACACACACGGACATAAACACACACAGACATAAACACACACAAAAACAGCCTAAAACCTAAACACACTTCTTCGGCCTAAATCTCTCATCATGAGTTTCAACACTCGTACTCTCACTGCCGAGCAGCGGGACCAGATCACCACTACCTGGAATGAACGCTTGGCAAAGGGTGTACGACGCCACCTTATTGCGTCGGCACTAGACCACTGGGACGAATCCACGGGCCCTCATGGCGGCAGAGTCGTTGCCGAGTTCATGGCGACGGCGATGCAATCTCCGGAAGGCATGGTCATTGTCTTCGGCTCCCCGTACCGAGCCCAGTACGAGCTCCGGGAGATGGGCCCCGACGATACCCATGCTACCATTGATATGAAGACCTCTTGGCAGGTTTCCCCGTATCGGGAGAACAGTTTGGCGGTGGCTGTTGGAGAGGAGTTGCATGCAAGAAATATTCCAGACTCACTCGTCAAGGTCACATATGGTCGGTGCGACACACCTCTCCTCAGTGATTAGACGAGGGATGTCGAGCATGTCATAGGCCCTTGTTTTGAGCAGCAGATTGTTCAAAAGGGGTTACAGGAGATTCGAGGTGAGTGAGGAAATATAGATGAATAGGTAGTCATCTAGTGCAAAGTAGTGTAAAATATTATACATTAAATCCGAAACATGAAAAGAGTGACTTTAAAATGCGTCGGTAGTGCACGAATTCCCTGCATTTGATCCGTTGATTTGATGTCTAAAAAGGTGCCCTCTAGGCTTTGGTAGCTTTACCTGCTGAGTGACTATATGGTCCCGGACCAGTGGTAGCACCTAGATATAATTATTCTATGTGTTGAACGAGATTTATATTCATTGCTTGACTTGACTCAGAAAAGACCTACAGAACCGTCTGGACGGTCTACCCACGCACGCATTGGTCTGTATCGTCCCGGTTACCCCCATATACATTACTGACACTGATTTGCTCCTTTCTACCCTCGACCCAATGCCAATTTAGGCATGTGACTGAGACGAAAGAAATACACAGTAGGGTGCCATGGAATGAAATAGAAAATAGAATTGTTCTAAAGAGGCATAAAAACATAATAAAGACTTGCGAAGATAGCATTGCTTTTGGTTTCTGTTATTGACAATAACCATAACGAACAATGCAGGGTTTTCATTACTCATAGATGTGAGTTCAAAGGTAGGCAAGGTCTATGGGGGTGAATAGTTGGAAATTTCATTGAAATTCCATGACCCATACATAGTTATTCTCAACCGGTTAAATAGTAACCATGAGATCATATGACTTCTAGGGCCTCGAGGTGTATATACTCACACCAGCATTCTTTCATTGCTTTGGTTCAATGATAGGTTATTAACCTAGGCGAAATGGAAAATCTATGAGAAACAGCATACCCAACTAATCGTATCATAGAAACTGCACAGGGTTGTCCGTTCTATCAAATGACCCTATTCAGCGATAATGGCATTATCAAAGGGAGTGTAGAACGTTAAAGAGATATTCTGAGAGCCATACGCCACCCCCTTTGTTCTCAATCTTTCATAGAAAAGCAAAAATTGTTAAATCGTGACATGGCTACATATAAGACTTCTAGACTCTTCACTCCGTATTCTGGCAAAATACAACCCCAATCGGAACCAACATATCCATCGGGAAAGGCAAAACGCGCATTAGTAATTAATACTTTTTACGCCATATCCCCTCACCAAGAGCCCCTTGTATTTCATTCTTACCGCTACACAGCAGGCTGAGATCCGAGATCTCTGGATGCGCGAGGAGAAAGGGTTGAGATTCGAGGTACTCGCAAGCCTCCTACACTCGGCCACGGAGCTTGGAGACCTCTCCCTTTGCCCGGACTTCTTCGAGCGATTGGAGGAAAGTTCGAACTCGTTCCAGATCCGGGACACCCGATTCAGGGCGATATTCAAGCTCCTGGACGCGCGCCCCGACGACACTCACGTCACCATTGCCGTGGCCACTTCATGGAAGCTCACTCCTGAGCAGAAGATGGTAATGGTACTAAAAACAGCGGATGCGGTGGATAATGATGACATCATCGAGCGTCTGAGGTTCAAGTTTCTCACGTGCGATCCTCCTCTCCAGGAGACCGAGACAGTTGCCCAACCTGATGTTGCTGAGTCTCAGGCGGCGATGAGCTCATGATGCAGAGGTTTTGGAAGGCCGAGAAAGACCCTGGAGTAGGAAGGTAAGTAAATTAGATGCCGAAAGTGAGTAACTAGGAAATGTACAGAACCTTGGCGATCAAAGGCATTGGTAGTTCGTAATTATATGTGACCCGGTATACATATGCAACCATCTTCTGTTCAGACACAATTATTACTGAAATGTTCCACTTGGGGCCCCAGGAACTTCAGGTTTTGGAACAGAGCTTTTGTAACGCAACTAAAATAACATATAAAAGTTCCCTGAGAAACAAGAAATGGAAATTAAATGACAACATAGAAAGTAAGATATGCTAAGCCCGCCTATAACCCATCGGCCCCCCTTGAGCCAGTCACTTCGACCTCCTTTAATCATTTACCATTGTGCAGCTCATAGACTACACCAGCATGATCGTGGTTCCCAGGGACATTGGAGAGCTCTTGCAAAGACTCAGGGGAGGCACCCGAGACCGGTGGTGGAGAGGTCGGCTTATGCTGGGTTCCCCACCCGTAGCCTGGCGGGATCCTATCTTGTTGTGGTGGTGGTGGCGGTGACGATGCCTGCCAATGCGACACCGGCTGATACTGGCCGTACGTGCTGCTAACATGTCTTGCTTGCTCTGCCGCCGGCAGAGGCGCCGGCACAGTCGCCGCCGCTTTCTTCATCCTGCGTCTCATGATCCACCAGACCAAAAGGCCGACCAAGATGCATCCGACGATTGGCCCTGCTACGGCGCCAGCAATCCATGCTTGCGAAGACGCTGGGGCAGGAGATGGATCACCGCTCGCGCTCGGGCTCGTCTCGGCACTCGTCGGGGTTGGGACCGCAGTACTGCTGGCGGGTGTCGCTGGCGTGGTAGTAGCAACAGGAATACTCGCTATATATGGGCACCTTAGTTCAAGTGATTGCCTGTATAGGAGGAGTATGCCATCTTACACGTAGTGGACTTCGCTTCCGGTATTGCTCTGTACACCGTGGAGGCCGGCCAACGACCACACCCATAACTCGTGTGCGATGGGGAATCAGACAAAGTATTCTCGAATATGGTCATAGTGTAGACTAGGTTTGTCCCACGACTGGTTATAAGGTAGGTGATTCACTGTCAGGTAATGTTGGGAATAGGTGGATCGGCATTGGTGTACGCTTACCAAGAACTTGTATTGTAATAGCCTGCTAGAACTGTCCCAGATCCAGAAGTGAAAACATGGCCAACTCGAGCGGTACCATTTTGAGTGAAGTAATACGCCCAGTTACTCCATGTGGTGTACGTCGTGCCCACAGGCAGCGTAAGTGCTTCCGCTTTCATTTCAAACAGGTCAGTCATCATTTAAATCGTCATATCTCACGGTGCAAACTAGGCTGAGAAACAGGGCTATGGCGAAAAAGAAACATAGGAGTGACCAACTGGTAAGACTACCACTTGTGGGCAAGTAAAATCCTATAAAGTTCGTCATTCTTGCTGTCGCGGACATATCGGAGGCTGCCATGTCCGACGTCATCTTGACTCTGTAGATATAAGCTCACGTGGCAAGCGGATGCCAGTGACAGAATAGAACGAGCCTGGAATAAACAGGATGTAGAAAGCAAGCAAGTAAGGCAATGAGAAACTCGGCGTTCATGTGGGGTGAAGGGAAGGGTTCAGCGAAGAAGAATCTTAGGCGTCACACAAACGAAATCTGTATGGGAAAGAAAGAAGAAGAAAGGGGAGGTTTCGCGGAAAGTCCTGGAATCAGGAAGACGGGAAGGTCATAAGTTTACATGAGCGCACTTGACCCTGGACCCTTTTGCTCGTCAGGCTGTGTGCGCTGCGATACCCCCAAAAATAACAAGGGTTCGTTTTTCTGTGTGACTCGCCACGGCTGACGGTGATAATCATGAGTGTATGTAACTATCATATCTACACAGACCAAGAGGTTGTCAGCGTGGCTGACATGGAGGTAGACGCAATACACAAGGATCATAAGTATGAGATGGCGTCGCGTGGAAAGGATGATGCAAAAATAGAACGGAGGCCGAATCTATGGCCATTCTTCTCAATTCCACCGATAGGCTATGTCGTGGCGTTTCACATCTTAAGAAGCGGCATTATGTCCGAAATACTGCTGGTATGGCGCAGGGCTAGGACCAATGTTTCCTGGATATCGTATCACACAACTCCTGTGGCTGCATGATAAGCTAAAGCACCCCTTCACGGGCCACCTCGTTACGGGCCACCCCGTTACGGGCCACCGCGTTTTACCCCACGAACGCGTCTTTTTACCGTGCATCTTAACTAGAAGACTCTTTAATTTAATTATCACCTTTTATTTTTTAAAGTAATTATTACCCTTATTCTTTTTATTTATTTCTACTCTTTATAATAACATTTTTATTTAATATTTAAAAGCGCGTATAAGTTACTATGCGCGATATAAAGCTTAAAGTAAGCCAGCTAACGGTGCTACGGTCACCTCATGTAATGGCGACCCCTAAATTTAAATAGCCCTCGATAATACTATATATAAATCAGTATATAAACTAGTTAGCTTTTAATTTATAATTAATTAAATAATACTATCTTTTTCTTTTTCTTTTCTTTTTTTTAATAGGCTATAAACTTAACGAGTTAATATTATAACGCGCGATTTAAAATGTTATAAATAGCTTATTAATAAAATAAGCCGTCGAAAAGTATAATTATTAAATAGGCTCTCGTACATACAATAGTTCCGGTTTTAATCGGGGTTTAATCGTTCTTATTCTATTATTTATATCTATTTTTAATACGAGTTACGAGGGGTATCGTATACCCTTTTTAATAAAATAAGAAAGGGGTTTATACGCGTAAGTATGTAATACTTTTTTTAAAGTAATATAAAAAACCTTAGTTTTTACTATTTTAATATTAGTAATTTTTTATTTTAATAATAAATTTAACTAGCTCCCTTTATTAGGACGAGTCTTCTCGTCGTAAGGGTTTTATATAAATAGGTTATATTAATCCGGTATTCGGTACTTATTTAAGCTATATAAGTAATACTATACTTTTTTAATATTATTTTTATTAAATAGCAAGTTTTTTTAATTAATTATTCTAATTATTTAATAATAATAACGGTATTAAAGAAAAATTATCGTATATTAACGTGTTTTCTTTCTCGTTATAAATTAAAAAAAACTATTTAAAAATAATAATAATAATAAATACACGTTTTTATATACCGAATTACGTTATAGTTTATTAAAAATTATATCTTTTTTTTATTCGCCGTATAAATCCAGCCGCTCGATATACGCTTTTATATATATAATAAAGCTGTGCGTTAAAACTATTTATTTGAAGGCTTTATTTAGGGATTTCTTAGTAAAGGCGTTTATAGGGTTATTTCGGCCGTCGACCTAACAGATTTCCGAGATTTCCCTTTTTTCGTACGATTTTCGAAGCGATATAATATCGATTATTAATCTTTTTTCGTTCGTTATTCTTAGTTTAATTAAATATTTATTGAATAAATATCCTCGCGAATAAGCCGGTAATAAAACGCGGCGTCTATTAGGTAAGTAATATTTTATCGTGCGTTTTCTAGATCGAGATAGTCGTACTCCTCTTCGTCGTCTTTTAGCTCCTCCTTTTTCCTTTCCTAGTCTCGGACGAAATCCCCGTATTTTTCCTAGGTAAGGAAATTCTGTCCCACGTTATTATATATTTGGAAGTATTAGATTATTATACGGGTTCGCTTTTCGGCTAAGTAGTTTATCGATTAATAGTCTTGCTTATAGCAGATTCGGCAGGTTCCTTGTTCGAACTGCCGGTTCCCGTATAATAGCCTTAATTAAAAGGTATTAACGGGTCGCTAGCTACCTTCTTATCCTAATAATCGGTTATTATACGGTAATTTATTATTATAAATTAGTCGGTTTTCTTACGTACGGTTATTTATAAACCGTTTATTAATTAAGTACGTATTTTTAGCCGGGTTTCGATATAGTTCCTCCGTTAAATATTATTCCGATAATATTTAATCCGTTATTATATTTAACGATACGCGAAGGTTTAAAAATAACGTTTTATATATTAGCTTTTAATAAATAAGGGTTAATAAAAGTTCCGGAACTTTTTAATAAGCTCTTACGACGGAGGTATAAAAAGCGATCTTTTTTTCGAATCCCTTTTTAAAGGCTTATTATATAAACTAAAGCTTATTTAGCAGGATTTCTAAAACCTCGATAAATTATTTTTCGGCGTTCTTATTTTTTATTCGTATAAAAGAAATTATTATTTAATCCGTAAAATATTATACGTAATTTATTATTATATTAAAATACGAATTTATTAAATAATATATCTCGTTCTATCTCTTTTCGGGTCCGATATAATTAAAATAGAATACCTCTATACGGCCGAAAAAGAATGTTTAAAAAAATTATATAGTATTAATTTTTTAATATATCTAGCCGTTAGCATGTTTTAATAAATATCCGTACTTTATCGTAAAAGATATTATACGGCTTGCCGGTATAGTTCTTTTCCTTCTTTTATACCTTCGAAAAAGTAATAACCTTATTTTGATCGATTTTATTATTATAAATAGCTCGGTTTAAAAAGATATCGTATTTCGTAATATACGCTAGACTAGATAATCGTGCCGTTTAGTCCGGCGGTATCGGAGTTAGAGAAAGAAAAAGGATAATATTTTATGACGTTTAAGTACTTAGGAATCCAGGGTTAGACGTCAGGCCTAAAGTGTTTAAAACTCCGGGATTAAACGTCGGTTTTAAAATACCCTGTAGTGTCGCGGACGATTACTCCGTACGGAGACCGGGTGTTTCTTACTTAGGCGGCGGTTTTTTAATTATTTATTCTCGGGAAGAGTATAGAATATCTTTTTTTCGGGTTTCCGAAGTCGGTTCTACCGGTCGGTCTTATTAATATATAGGATTGGCCGATAGTATTAAACTTATAAGCTTAGTTTTAAAAAATCCGTTTATTAATATATCGACTCCGTATTTTTTAAAATAATTAAAGAGCTTTTTTTAAAATATACGGTTAATTTAATTAAATTAGTATTTAATTTATTTATTAAATTTTATAATAAATAATTTTTTAAAAGAGGTCCTTTTTATTTTTAATATATAATATTTTAAAAAGTATTATATAAAATACGTCGTAAATAATTCGGGTATTATTTTTTTAGAAAATACGTTTAAAAGTTCGAGTTTTTAAAAAACAAAGTTAACGTTTTTTTTTTAAACTATTAAAAAAATTCCGGTATTTTAAAATATTTCTTTATATATAAACGGTTTAAGGTTTAAAGTTATCGGTTTATTTAAATTCGATATATCCGGGCTCGATCCCGATTCGTTAACCATAATTAATTTTATTTTAATAAAAGTTATTATTTTATAAATTATATATAGCTTAACTAATTTCGCGTATAATTTAGAACCTAGTCTCCTCCTTATAATATATACTTAAAAAAAAGGGTTCCCCCTCGTACGGTTAATTTAGTTCGGCTCTTCCTCCGAATTTCTAACGGGCGGAAATTCTCGGGGCTTTTTAGCACGGTCGCCCTTACGTCGATAAAGGCGTAAAACCGTCTCTTTATTTTTATTAATTTATAATCGCTACAAGTAACTATTAATTAATATTAAATAAGCTTTCGTACGTATAATAATTCCGGTTTTAATCAGGGTTTAATCGTTTTTATTTTATTATTTATATTTATTTTTAATACGAGCTACGAAAGATATCGTATACCCTTTTTAATAAAAAAAAAAGGGGTTCGTACGCGTAAGTACGTGGCACCCCTTTTAGAGTAAGATAGAAAACCTTAGTTCCTGCTATTCTAATAATAATATTTTTAGAATAATTTTAAAGGCTCGGATTTACGGCTATAAAACTATAAAATAACGAAATAAGTCTTTTTAAACTTTAATAATAGCGGAAGAGTTTTAGATCGTGATTTAATACTTTATGTAATATAATTTAAGCTGCTTACTAGCGTACGTTATTTTTTAAATATTTGCTTAATAAATTTTTTAAACTAACGAAATTAATATAATACTCGGTAAGTATTAAGTTAAAATATTTATTACTCGCTATTTATTTATTATTAATTCTTTTTTTAAAAGGATAGATTTTTTAAAGCTTAACGTAACTTTTAAAAAAAAAAATTATGGAGTTTTTTAAACAGTTTAATAATTTTATTTTAAAATTAATCTTTTCGGAGTTTTAGTTTAATATTAACGAGATTAATAAATAGCTAGGTTATTATTAAAATAATAAGAACTAAGGTTTTTTATATTACTTTAAAAAAGGTGCCACGTACCTACGCGTATAAACCCCTTTCCTGTTTTATTAAGAGGAGTATACGATGCTCCTCGTAGCTCGTATTAAAAATAAATATAAATAATAGAATAAGAACGATTAAACCTCGATTAAAACCGGAATTACCGTATGTACGAGAGCTTATTTAATAGTTATAAAATAAATATAATAATTATTAAACTTATTAAAATAAAAAAAATATTAATTATGAACTTTTTTAATTAAAAATAAGCTTTTATAATCGAATATAATAACGTTTTAAGCCGAGCCTTACTATTACGACTTGACTTAAACAAGCGGCCAAGATCCACTATTCGGCACGGAGCTAGGATAACCCGAGGCGCTTATAAAATCCTATATAAAAAGCTAGTTTATAATAACGCCTTATTAATAATAATAGCCCTATTATATTACTATAAAACGTTAATAAATAATAATACGATAATAGTATATCACGACTAGCTAACTAAAGATGGACCACGGCGAACAGACGAGAATAGATAGATAAGTAATAAATAAATAAGATAAGACAGATAACAAAGTATGGCCCTAAAGGCACGTATAAATAAGATAAGGGAGTTATAAGATTACGACGCTCTTAGTGATCCAGGAGCGACGGGATTACGACGTTCCTAATAATCCCGGAGCGACGGGATCACGACGCCCCTAACGACCTAACTCGGATTAATAAAGAAAGGATTAGATATATAATAATAAATATCTCTTATATATTTTATATAAATATTTTTTATTTTAATAATTAATTTAAATATTAATTCTAATTTATTAATAAAATAAATAGTTTTAATAAAATTATTATAAATACTTTTAAATTTATATATATTAATTATTTTCGTTTTTATAAATTATTACTTATTATATTAATAAAAGCGACTTTTATTATATATTTAAATATTTTTTTATATTATTAATATAAACTTTAATACGTTTTATTAGGTTTCTTTTAAAACTTAAATAACGTTTATTATATTTTAATTATTTTTATTTTTACGAGTTATTACTTAAACTTTTAAATAATAGCACCATAAGAATTATATTTATACCTAGCCTTAGTAACACCGTCCGATAAAGAAAGACTCCTATTGCCACCCTTAGTACCTCTTAACGGGACCTTGTTATAAACGTTAATAGTAACGAAAATAATAACGAGCCTACACGATAAGCGCTAGTTAAGCGAATTAAAAAACTCGAATAAAAGAGCGTTAATTATTAATATTATTATGTTAAGCTCAAAAAAGAGCGTAACGAGCTCTTAATTAAGAATATTTTAAAATAAACACTTTATAATATCGATAAGTTATACGAAAAAGTATGTCTCTTTTATATAGCTATTAATATTATTTAAACCCCTATTATATTAAAAAAAGGGTATAAAGATTAATACGCTAACACTTTTTAACGGAATAAGCGGAAACCTTCGAAGCTTTTTTATTTAAATTAAAGTCTATTAACAATTTTATAAAAAAACGTTCCAAAACTTCACCTAGCGAGTTATTTATATTACTTCGTTTTTTAAAAATAAGGCATTCGCTTAGTTCGAGCTTTATTTAAACGAACTTGTAAAAAACGATTAATAAATTAAGTTATACCGTATAAAGGTATAACGTATTTTCGAAAGTTACGACGGCTTTAAATAGGCTTTTAAATCATTTTTCTAAAACCCCGATAAAAAGCGACAGGCGGAAAGGGAACTTAAAACCTTTAAATAAAAAAGATTAACCGCTTTTTATACAGCCGAGTTCCGGCGTATTATAACTCGATTAAATTATACCGAAGCTATAAAAATTATAATATATTATTAAGAATTAAAGGATAACGTTAAAAACGAATTTAGCCGGCTCGATGCCCCCGATAATTTTCTCTAGTATATAGAGTTTACCATCAAGATCGATACTCGCATATACGAATAACGCCGCGAAAAGCAGGGCGGACTTTAGCGGTAAATTAATTAAACCTAAGCTAATACGAAACGACCACGATAATATAACTATATACCGTTTAAAAATATTATAGCGTATAATTATTATAATAAGCTTATAAACTTTAATATTATTAAATATAATAAACAGAATAAAAAGTTATATAATATTTATTATAATTATTAAAAATTAAAATATTACGCTTAAAAATATCGAATATTAAAAAAGAATTTTTAACGAGTTCTAAAAAAATAATACGTTAATATTATTAAAGTAAAAAATACTTTTATAATAATTATTAAAAATAATAACGCTATTATTAAATATAATAGCTTATTTTAAATAGCTTGCTATAATAATAGGTATACCTCTTATTTAATAAATAAAGAAGGTACCGGGTAATTTTTTAAAGCCTTGAAAAGCGAGGGGGATTATAGCCGAAACGTTACGATAATATAAAAGGAGTAACCTTTTCTTTATAACGAAAATAATAACTCGATAAATAATATTATAAGCTAGTTAAAATAATTAATAAACTATAAACGTTTAATAAGTATATTAATAAACGAATTAATAAACGAGATCGCTAAATTTAAAAACTTTAAGACTAATAAATAATTAGCTATCCTTAATATTTCTTACCCCGATTTAAAATACTTACGTTAAATACTTATTACGGCCGGTTTTAATTAAGGAATTTATAATAACTACGCGGTAAAGGACGATTTACGAATTTTTTTTATTTATAAAAGATATTTTACGCTCTTATAAATCTCGTATATATATAACGCTTATACAGAATACTTTGCGGAGAAGTTCGAATATAAATAGTTTTTCTAAAAAATTAGTAAGCGACCTATCACGTAATCACACCTAGATTATATTATCAGAAAAATCTAAACGTTAATCCTAAACGGACGACGCGCGCGTACCTATTAATATAAAAAGATTTACGGTAGTTATAATAATATTACTTAAAAAAACGAAATTAAAGGGAGTATTTCGAAAACTAATACTTTAAATACGCTTAAGAAAAATCGCGAGCTTATAAACGTTTAAAAAAAAAACGTTTAATATTTTTAAGACGTATAAATATATACCTAATAAAAAAACCCTTTTATTATATTAAAAAACTTATAAAGCGTTTATAAATTATTACGAATTTAATAAACCTTCGAATTATTAGAAAAACCCGAATCTTAAATATTAAGGGCAGTATTTTATATAAAGAGGAGTATAAAAATACCTCCGTTAACGTATTAGGAAGCACCTTATAAAGAATGAAAGGAACGATAGCGATAATACGAAGATCGGTCGTAGGATATCGTTAATAACTTATAAACGCAGCGTTCGGGAAATAGACGCCGCCTATTATAAAAGGACGATAATAGGCGGACTAAGATAGGTCCTTATATTAAATAACGGATAATCGAGCTATCCATAAGTATATTATATTTATAATAAGTATAAAAAGAGTCTATATTAAAGCGTTACTTGATAATAAAGCGTAAAGAAACTATATTTCATTACGAATCATTAATTACTTTAAATTCGAATAATAGGAGAAAAACGCCCCATATTAACTTAAAACCGTCGATAAAGGACTTATAACGTATAATAATAAAGAAGTATGGAAAGAAGTCGCGAACCTTCTAATCGATATCGGAGAACGCTATAAACGAATTACGTATAATATTATAAACGTCGCAAAATACGACATAATTTTAAAAATATCCTAATTACGGGTAAATAATTCTAAAATTAATTAAAAAATAGGCTAACTTTAATAAAATATATTAAAAAGAGGTTTAATTAATAAATAACGGTTTAAAAAATAACCTTTTAATAAATTTAAAGTTTTTAAAGTATATATTATTATTAAAAAGCTTAAGCCGAACGTTATAACGATTATATTAAAAGAGTACCGGTAATTCGAAATATTCTTTAATAAAAAATTAAAAATAGGCTTACCGCTTTATATACGGTAAGATTATAAAATACCTTTTAAAAATAAGAAAGAACCCCTATTTATATTTATATATAAACTTAACTAGGAGTATAAACAAGCCTTAAAAGAGTATATTACGGAAAATTTCGAAAAAAGAGTTATTTAACTATTTATATTATTAACAGGCTTCCTTATCCTTTTCGTTCTAAAAAAAAGCAAAAATAAAAAACTTAAATAGTATATATATATCGATTATTAAAAGCTTAACGAAATTATTATTAAAAACCGATACCCTTTATTTTTAATCGGCGATTTATAAAATAAACTATTACACGTTAAAATCTTTATAATACTTGACCTTTTTAATATATATAACCTAATCCGAATTAAAAAAAGGAATAGAAAACCACGTTCCAAACTAAATACGGTTATTTTAAATATTAAGTTATACCGTTTAATTTAATTAATATATTAATTAACTTTTAATTTATAATTAATTATATTTTACCAAAATATTTTAATAAATTCGTTATAATATACCTCAACGATATCCTTATTTACTCCGAGAATAATAAATAATACCGAAAGCATATAAAGTTAATATTTTAAAAGCTATAAAATATTAACCTACTAGTTAATTTAAAAAAAAGCGAATTTTACTAATAATTTATTACCTTCGTAAGATACGTAATATCCCTAAGCGAAATCTAAATAAAACCTTTAAAGATTTTAATAATTAAAAAATAGCCTACGCCTATAAGCGCTATAAAAGTTAAATCTTTTTTAAAACTAGTTAATTATTACCGGATTTTTATCCCCGGATTTAATAGGATAACAACACTTTTAATAAACTTGACGAAAAAGGACAAATTATTTGAATAAATGGAAAAAAAAGATAAAGCTTTTTATAATATTAAGGAATAAATTTTTAACGAATTAATACTTTATATAATAAACTCGTTTAAACCTTTTAAAATT
The DNA here is from genome assembly GCF_038363925.1 of Apiospora phragmitis. Lineage (NCBI taxonomy): Eukaryota > Fungi > Ascomycota > Sordariomycetes > Amphisphaeriales > Apiosporaceae > Apiospora > Apiospora phragmitis. Next base: position 1,813,229 of record NW_027117400.1, on the reverse strand, counting down.
AAAACCAACGTATTAAATTATACGATTAGAGGATAACTTAATTAATAAAACGATAACGGAAAGTTGTACCCGGTCGTATTCTTTTCGAAAAATCTTAACGGATTAGAGCTTAACTATTAAATTTATAATAAAGAGCTAATAATTATTATTAAAGCTTATAAAGAATAGAGATATTATTTTAACGGAATAATAGAGTTAATTAAGATTTATACCGATTATAAAAACCTTATAACGTTTATTATTACTAAAGAACTAAATAAATAATAAGTACGATAGTTTAAATTCCTTTTAAAATTTAACCTCACCATTATCTACCGGAAGGGTAACGAGAACGGTCGCGTTAACACGTTAAGCCGATAACTAGACCATTAAAAAGAGGTTTTACCCGAAACACGAATAATTCTTACTTATAATTAAAACGGCAACCTTATACCTTTAAAATAATTAAACGTTACGAACTATGTTTAATATAATAATAATTAAGTTATTAAATTTTAATAACTTAATTAAAACCTCGACCTCGCGAATTATTTTAAAAATCACTTCGAAGATCGCGACGGTCTCGCTTTTTACCGAAATAAGATCTATATCCTTAAATAGTATCGCGAAAACTTTATTTAAGAAATTTATAAGCACTTTATATATAAGTATTAAGGGATATTTAAAACCTAAAAAAAGATTACTAAATAATTCGATTATAAGAACCTTAAACTAACCGTAACTAAAGTGATCGGTAAATATAACCTCTATAATAAGGTTAAAGCCGCTAGATATCGACTATACGGAGAATTATAGCCGATCTTATTATTAAATAAAGTATAAAAAACTATTATACATAATTTCCTTATCAAGCTGTCCTTATTAAAAAAACCCCTAACTAAGGTCGATTACGATAATATCTTAATAATTACGAATAAATTTACAAAGTATACCTACTTTTTACTATATAAAAAATCTAGCGGTATTAATAACCTAGCGTACACGTTCTTCCGGATAATTATTAGCTAGTACGGGCTACTCGAAATAATTATTTCTAATAGAGATAAACTGTTTATTATTAAATTCTAAAAGTTATTTATAGCATAACTTAAAATTAAATATAAACTATTTACGGCTTATTACCCTTAAACGAATAAATAAACCGAGCGGATAAATTAAACCTTAAAATAATACCTACGTTATTATATTAATTATAAATAAAATAATTAGGTATAATTATTATTTATAACTTAATTCGTTTATAATAACGTAAATAACGAAGCTACGCGTATCTCACTATTCTGAACGAATTACGGGTATAACCCGGAAATTATTAAAAAACCTTTAAAAGAAGAACTAGTATTAATCGCGACTATATAAGTTAAAAAATTAAAAAAACTTTAAATTATATTATAATAAAACCTTACCTTCTTTTAATAATAAATAAAAGGATACGCTAATTAAATAAAGTTAAAAGGATTAACTTTTAAAAAAGGAAAAAAAGTTTACTTCTTATAACGAAATATGAAAACGAAACGATTAAGTAATAAATTAAACTTTAAAAAAATAAAACTATTTAAAATCGTAAAAGTTATTTTAAAAACTAACTATTAATTATTACTACTTAAAATAATACAGATATACCCTATATTTTATATTTCTTTATTCTAACTAACCTTTAAAAATACCCCGATTAATATATAACTAGAGGTTATAATAAATTAGTACGAATATAAAGTCGAAAAAATTATTAATAAAAAAAAACCTAAACGAAGATATTAATACCTCGTTTAATAAAAGGGTTACCTATTTAAAAATAATACCTAAAAACTTAAAAAACACCTAGCGAACGCCGCGGAGGAGCTTTAAAAGTTCGAACAGTAGGATCAACGGGAGGTACCAAAGGACCCAAACCCCCGAAATTAGCCAGACCTAAAGAAGCCTAGTCTATATTAAGAGGAACGCCTATAAGCTAGAGGTCCCCTACTAAATAATTTTCGTAGCTTTTTAAAATAGGGAGGATATCGTCCTCCTTATTTAATTCCTTTATATTACGATTAAATAAATCGGTACCCCTTTCTTTCACTTTTTAACGAATTTTCCGAATCCGCGATAACCGACCCGCCGCTTTAATAAACTAAAACTAAAGCTTAATTAATTCTAAATATAGCGATAAAAGTTTCTCGCTTATAGCCTCTTTATTTTTATCTAACTTACACTATTACGTTAAAACCTTTTTTAAAAACGAAGCTATTAAGAAATTATTATAAGGACGACTACGATTTATATATTTTTCGTAACGCGAAAAACGATCCGAAATACGATAATTAAATTTTTTATTTTTAAAATAATACGAATAAAATATATCGGCTAAATAATTATTAAAAGTAATAAAATAACGAAAAAAAGAACGCTCGTAAACTTTAATAAAAAACTTTTTAATACGACTTAATATTATAATAAATATGTATTATAATAAAAATAAAAAAAAAGGGAAACTTATAAAAAATCTTAATATAACGAAAGAATAACGAGTACTTATAATAACTAATTATTTTAAAAATAAAGTAATAAGGAGAGGAGAAATAGTGTTACGACCTGACCTAAATAGGCGGCTAAGATCTATTATTCAGCACGGAGCCAGGATAACCCGAGGCGCTTATAAAATCTTATATAAAAAGCTAGTCTATAATAACGCCTTATTAATAATAATAGCCCTATTATATTATTATAAAACGTCGATAAGTAATAATATAATAATAATATATTACGATTAGTTAACTAAGGATAGACCACGGCGGATAGAAGAGAATAAATAAATAAGTAATGGACAGATAGGACAAAACAGATAACAAGGGATGGCCCTAAAGTTACGTGCAGATAAGATAAGGGAGCTACAAGATCACGACGCTCCTAATAATCCAGGAGCGACGGGATCACGACGCTCCCAATAATCCCGGAGCGACGGGATCACGACGCCCTTAATAACCTAACTCGGATTAATAAAAAAGGGATTAGATATATAATAATAAACATCTCCTATATATTTTATATAAACACTCTTTATTTTAATAATTAATTTAAATATTAATTTTAACTTATTAATAAGGTAAATAACCTTAATAAAACTATTATAAATACCCCTAAACTTATATATATTAATTACTTTCGTTCTTATAAGCTATTACCCATTATATCGATAAAAGCGACTTCTATCGCATGTTCGAATACTCTCTCGTATTACTAATATAAACCCCAGTACGTCTTACTAGGTTTCTTTTAGAACCTAGATAGCGTTCGTTACACTTACCTCTTATTATATTTAAAGGTTAATAGGTCTAGTAGTAATAATTTTTAAAAAAGGAGGACTTATTAATAGATACTATAGAGGATTAAGTCTACGGCATCCCCTAAAAGCTAGACTAATAAAAAACTAGCTTTAGTATAGTTAAATGAGGTTTTTATCCTTTATATAAAACTTTAAAATAAAGATTAATAGTGGCTTATTATCTTAAATAGTTACGCTAGCTATATAAGCGAGGATTTTATTATAACGTATTTAAAGTATAAAATATAGCTTTATTTCTTTTCGGTATACTTATTATATTTATTATAACCCCTAGATTTTAATTCTTTTAATATATTAAAGAATATTTATTATTAAAAAATAATCTTATATTATTTAAGGCTTAATAATATAAATATAAATAAGAGGGACTTTTTTTAATATTATAAACTAATTAAAAAATTTACTTTTTAGCCGTATATAATAGTTAGCGGCTAGGCCGTAATTAATATATTCCTTCGTAATATTAATAAGCTTTTTAATAGCCGGAACCGGAGGATGGAAGACTAGGTAGAAGTAGGACCATCTAAACCTCCCCTCGACGTTTTTAATAAATAATTCTCCTTTATAGCGTTATTAATATTTACGATTAATTACTAAATTAAAAAATTAATAAATACGCTTAGTAATAATAATATTACTTTTAATAACGCGACGCGCCGGGTTTTATTTCGAAAGCTCTAAAAAAGTCTAAATATTTTAAATAATTAAATCGGCTAATTAAAGCACGAGAAATTATTTTTAACAGGTAATTTAAAAAAAGAAAGAGGTAAAAAAAAGAAAAAAGTAATGTTTAACCTTAATTAGAAATTTATACGTATACGAAATACTATAGTAATTAAAAGGGAAATAAATAGCGTTATATTAAAACCCTAGGCTATTACTCTTTTATTATTAACGCCGGAAGCCGTTGTAATTAAATCTAACTTTAAATTTAAGATTAAGAGTATTATAAAAGCGTTTCGAGATTAAAACGGTATTTTTAAGATTTTATATTAATTTTTAATTAAATTATTCGTATTATTATTATATAGTATTATTATTAGTTTTTACGGTCGTTATTACATAGGGTGACCGTAGCACCGTCAGCTAGCTTAGTTACTTACGAATCTGCTCGTAAATAATTAACCCCTTAATCGTATAACGTACGTCACCTCATAATTAACCCCCCCCTTATAATTGACCCCTTAATAAAATTAAAGGTATAAATTAATCACTAACTTTAAATAGTTATTATTTCTTTAATCTTAGACTATAATATAATCGCTTTTAACCGTAGATATAATATATATTTTAGAATCCGATTCCTTAATTTTAAGCTGGTCTAGCCCCTCCCTCGTACGTTGTATGCTCTTAATTGATATAAATTTCGAATTCGGGCTAATTTATACCCTTCGCTTCTTTCGTAGCTTTGCGAGCTCTAACTTTTCTTTTAAAGACTATATTTATAATTCCGTATTAATTAATAGATAATCTTTCTCTTAGTATCTTTTTTAAAAATTTTTAAATAGTTAGCGTTGTGTAGTAGGGTCGCTTTAACTTAATTAATAAAAGTGCCGAATCTAACGCTCTAGATTAATAGATATTTTTAGTATTAACTATAATATATTATTAATTAAAAGAGTTTTTATAGGTGTGAGGGCTTTATCTTAACTAGTTAAGGCCTGTGTTATCTTTTCTAGTCGCTTTCGGTTACTATTTTCGAGTAAAAAAGGGCTAATGAGTAGCTTAGTAACATATACGAACTAAAGACTACTACCACGCTAACCACCCTTGATATTCTAGGCCGATAAAGCCTTTTTATAGGCTGTAGTATAGCATATAAAGAAGTTTCGTTTACTGATAAGGGCTAAATCTATTAATAAAGACAAGAAACCGATCTCCTTTTAATAATAAGCTTTTATAAGGGTAAAGATTCTAATATTAAGGGGGTAAAAATAATAAGTAAATATTATTTTAGTAATAAAGGGATATAAAATCGTTAGTTATATAACTGCTATGCTTATTTAAAATAAGTAAACGAGTATCCTTTAGATTATTTAAGGCGGTTTTTAATATAAAGATATCTTTAAACTATTTAATGGCGATCTCGTTATTTGTCTAGCTTTTATTGCTCGTATCGAACTTCTATCCTTAAAATTTATCGAGTTTTTAGGGGAACTATTATTCTTAGACTAATTTGCCCTTATAAATTACTAAAGGAGGGATAGCCCTGCCGAGTGCCGATATATATTTTAATATAGTTGTCTAGTACTTTAAACTAGGCTGTTTTTATTAAATAAAACGTAATTTCGAACTATTTATTATAAGGCTATTACTTTTTTAGCCTTTTAAAATACCGTGCTCGTTTATATTATACCTGTTTTTAAGTTTAATAGCTTAAATTTAAGGTATACGTAATTTAGTTTAAAATTAAAACTTAATTACTTTAATTAATGCCTTATTAATGCGCTAAGAGTTAATACGACGTTGCCTCTTCGTCTATAAGGCTAGGTTACGTCGAAAGAATAACTCTATCTAGTTTTTACCTAATGGTATAGGGTTGCTATAAAGGGCTAAAACGCGCTAAGCTAGTTCCTTAATTTACGTATATATTAGTGCGACGCCAAGAGCTTCTTGGGCTAAAATCTAGTCTATTAAATGCTTCGCTTAAACTAGAGAGAGTTTTTAATAGGTAGATTTTAATTCTCGACGTAATTATCGGCCGTGAAGTCGACTAATAAAGGTAGACCGTGAAATACCTTAATAAAGGGCAGCTTTATAAATAGATTTACCGCTTGCTACATTTTAAATAGCGGTAGAGATATCGTTTTCGGTATATAAACGTACTATTAGTGAATTAATATATATTTAAAAGAATGAAATAATTCGGATCAAAATTCGTTAAGAAATCTCTTTTTAAATCGAAATGGCGGTGAATCGTAGTAGAGGTCGACAGGGGGGTAAATTACAGGGGGGGGTTAATTATAAGGTGACGTACGTTATTTAACGCCGTCTCGCTAGTATACTTATTAAAAGTGAGTTTAATTAAAACTAGCAGGTTTTATTACTATTTTTAAAAAACGAATTAATATATTAAACTATTAATTAAACTAAGTTAAGCTTTATATTAATATTAATTAAGTTTAAGTTTATAGTTTAATAAATACTAAACGCTTTCGAGGCCTCTTATATTTTAAAATAACGATAATATACTCGTTTTTTAATTATAACTAAGTTAATAAAGCTATAATAATAAATATTAACGTCTTTTTTAATAAACTTAATACTTTAAGGCTAGTTAATATCCCTTTTAAACGCTTTTATAATATTAATAAAATAAATATTAATTAAAGCGTTAATAATAACTAATAGGTAGTTATTAAAGCTATTAGCTATTTAATTTTTAAAAAAAGACGTCGAAAAGGGGAATAAATTACTACCTTAAAGTGTGTAAGCTATAATAGGGTAGCCCTCTCGCCGCTAGTTATATTTAAAAGGGCCGACGTTTAAAACCAGTGGTTTCTAGACCGAGATGGCCATCTTTAAAATAACTAGCGGTTTTAAACCGTTACTTAAAAGGTGGACTAGTAATACTATAGCCTTAGATTAGATTTAAAACATTTTTATCCCTTATATACGGTCTCGTTATAATAATAAATAAGTTTTTCTAATTTATAATAATTATAAATCGTATATAAACGATAATGTTTTATAGCTTTATTTCGTAAATAAAATATAGCTAGTTTTTTATAAGCTAAGCTAGCTAACGGTACTACGGTTACCTTATATAACGGCGACCTTAAAAACTAATAATAATATAATATAATAATAATACGAATAATTTAATTAAAAATTAATATAAAATCTTAAAAATATCGTTTTAATCTCGAAACGCTTTTATAATACTTTTAATTTTAGATTTAAAGTTAGATTTAATTATAACCCCTTCCGGCGCCGATAATAAAGGAGTAATAGTTTAAGGTTTTAATATAACGTTATTTATTTCCCTCTTAATTATTATAGTATTTCGTATACGCGTAAACTTCTGGTTAGGGTTAAGTATTATTCTTTTCTTTTTTTTACCTCTTTTTTTAAATTACTTTTTAGAACTGATTTCTCGTACTCTAGTTAGCCGATCTGGCCGTTTAAAGTATATAGACTCTTTTAAAGCTTCCGGAATAAAGCCCGGCGCGTCGCGTTATTAAAAATAATAATATTATTATTAAGCGTATCCGTTAATTTTTTTATTTAGCGGTTAATTATAAGTATTAATAACGCTATAGAGAAGAATTATTTATTAAAAACGTTAGGGGGAGGCTTAAATAGTCCTGCCTTTATTTAGTTTTCTATTCTCCGGTTCCGGCTATTAAAAGGCTTATTAATATCGCGAGGGAATATACTAGTTACGGCCTAGCCGTTAATTATTATATAAAACTAAAAAGTAAACCTTTTAACTAGTTCGTAATATTAAAAGAAGTTTCTTTTATTTATATTTATATTATTAAGCTTTATATAATATAAGGTTATTTTTTAATAATAAGTATTTTTTAATATATTAAAGGGATTAAGATCTAGGGGTTATAATAAGTACGACGAGTGTACCGGAAAGAAGAGAAGCTATATCTTATATTTTAAGCACGTTATAATAAAGTTTTCGCTTACGTGGCTGGCGTGGCTATTTAGGATAATGAGCCGCTATTAGTCCTCGTTTTTAAGCTTTATATAAGGGATGAAAACCTTATTTAGTTATATTAAGGCTAGCTCCTTATTAGTTTAGCCTTTAAAGGATGCTATAAAGACTTAATCCTCTATAGTATTCGTTAGCGAGTCCTCTTTTTCCGGAAATTATTGCTACTAGACCTATTGATTTTTAAATATAATGAGAGGAGGTAAAGCTCGGCTTAAAGCGTTATTATATTCGACCGTAGAAGCTTATTTTCGGTTAAGGGAGTTTATAATTAATATTCTCTTTATTTTAATAGGTTTAATAATTATTATATTTATTTTATAGCCGAGCTAGTTACTCATCTTATTAATATTAAATCGAAACTCTAGAGGAATCGATTTTAGAATAGGATTATTAAGCCGTTTAAAAAACTCGAGAATTTTTTTTTACGAAAATTACGTTAAGCCTTAAAAAATCTATCCTTTTAAAAAAAAGTAATATTAATAAATAAATAATGAGTAATAAATCTTTTAACTTAATATTTATTGAGTATTATATTAATCCCATTAGCTTAAAAAATCTATTAAACGAATATCCGGAAAATAATATACGTCGGTAAGCAGTTTAAATTATATTACGTAAGGTACTAAGTTACGATCTAAAACTTTTTCGCTATTATTAAAGCTTAGATGGACTTATTCCGTTATTTTATAGTTTTACGGCCGTGAATCTGAGCCTTTAGAATTATTTCAGGGATATTATGCTTCTCGGCGGCTTGTTTTATTAACTAGTTATTTATAATATCTTTAATCGCGCGTTATAATGCTAACTCGTTAAGTTTACGGCCTATTAAAAAGAGGAAAAGAAAAAGAAGAAGATAGTATTATTTAATTAATTATAAATTAAAAGCTGACTAGTTTATATACTAATTTATATATAGTGCTGTTAGGGGCTATTTAAATTTAAGGGTCGCCGTTGCATGAGGTGACCGTAGCACCGTTAGCTGGCTTATATTATAATTATATAGTATAGGTTTTAAATATAAAAATCTTCGGCTTATTAAAGAAAAGGTTAAGGATTATTTTAAAAAAGTGTTCGAATACGGTCCTTAAATTAAAGCTTACGAAAATAAATATATTAAAAATATACCGCTAAGCTAAGATTAATATATTAACTCTTTTTATATTTAAAAACGCTTAAAAACGGCTAAAATTTATCCGTAAAATCGCTCGAAGCCGTTATTATTAAAATAAGTTATCTTAAAAGATATAAAGGTTACTTAAGCACGTTTAAAGCTATTAAAAGTAATTAAAAAAGAATTAATACTCGATTTCTTCGCCGAATTAATTTTAATACTTATTAAAACACTTTTTAATAGCTAGAAATTATACAATAATAATTAGAAATTAGTTATTATAATGTATCCTATAAGCGAATATCTTATATAAGCGAATGTCTTATTCTTTTACACCTTTTTTAATAAAATATAAGTTAATTTTATTATAACTTATTTAATATATTAAAATTAATCGGAATCCTTATCTTTAGATACTTCTATATTATTTTAATAAGTACGCGTATTATGCCCAAGCTTTCTATAAATTTTATAATATTATAAGCGTGTTCTAAACGTCCTTATATAATTATTCCTCCGACGCGATTCGTTTTATAGTGTTACAATGCGTATAGACTAACCACTGCGCTATAAAGCAAAAGCTTCGGAAATGACTCTTCGGGTCATTTCTATCCAATTTTACGCCTTAAATACTACCCCGCGGGGGACCAACCCGCCGATCGTAACACTATACCCTCTCTTTAAAGGTATGCCTTTATACCTAAGGCGATAAACCCCTAGTACTGCATGATTTACTTAAGCTCGGTATAGAGAAACTCTAAGGCTTTTACACGGGTAACCAGTCCGTACAAGGCCTTATTTACTTATTAACGATCTTGCTTAAGTAGTTAAAGAGAGCTCCTATTTAGTAAGTATAATAATCGAACCTACGTCTCTTATTTAGTAAAGGCGAAGAGTTATTATATTATAATGCGTATAAATTAATTATTACGCTATAAAATAAAAGCTTCGGAAATAACTCTTCAGGTTATTTCTGTTTAATTCTACGCTTTAAGTGCTACCCCGCGGGGGGACTAACCCGCCGATCGTAATATATAACTATTTATTAACGTCCCTTTAAAACTATAGGTTTTTTTTTAACTTATATATGAAGTGATCCTCTATTTTATAACCGTTTCTTTTTCGTACGGCGGCGCCGGCTAAATATTTTATTTACTTTTCGAAATATTACGTTCTTACTTTTTAAAAGAGTAACTCGGTATATAATATATGTTATAACCTTTACGATCTAGTTAAAACTAATTAAAATAAACGTCGGAGAGTTATTTTAATACTATATAATACGGTTTCGAATATATTCGGTTTAAAATTAAGCTTTAATCGAGTTATTTAAAATTTTTAATTTTTAAAGAATAAATAGGCCGGAAGATATCCCCGGAGCTATTAAAATATATAGCTTTATATCTAATTATAAAATAATATATTCCGGATTATATAAAATAAGTCCTATTCTTTAAAAGCCTCCTTATATATTCGAAACGATAAAAGTCGCCTAGAACGCTTTTAAAAACGTTAATAGGAAATCCTCCTTTAAAATATAAGTAATATACGCCCGTATATATAACGAACGCTATCTAGGTTCTAAAAGAAACCTAGTAAGACGTACTAGGGTTTATATTAATAATACGAGAGAGTATCCGAACGTATAATAGAAGTCGCTTTTATTAATATAATAAGTAATAGCTTATAAAAATAAAGGTAATTAAGGTGCGTAAGCTTAGAAGTATTTATAATAGTTTTATTAAAGCTATTTACTTTATTAATAAATTAAAATTAATATTTAAATTAATTATTAAAATAAAAAGTATTTATATAAAATATATAGGAAATATTTATCGTTATATATTTAATCCCTCTTTCGCTAATCCGAGTTAGGTCGCTAGGAGCGTCGTGATCTAGTAGCTCCTTTATCTTATCTGTACGTAACTTTGGGCCATCCCTTATTATCTACCTTATCCTATCTGCTCACTCTTATCTATCTACCGTGGTCTATCCTTAATTAACTAGTCGTAATATACTATTATTATATTATTACTTATTGACGTTTTATAGCGGTATAATAAAGTTATTATTATTAATAAGGCGTTATTATAAACTAGCTTTTTATATAGGATTTCGTAAGCACCTCGGATTATCTTAGCTCTGTGCCGGATGGTGGATCTTAACCGCCTGTTTAGGTCAGGTTATAATACTATTTTTTTTCTTTTTATTACTTTATTTTTAAAATAGTTAATCGTTATAAATACTTATTATTCTCCCGTCGTATCGAAATTTTCGTAAGTTTCCTTTTTTTATTTTTATTATAATATACATTTATTATAATATTAAATCGTATTAAGAAATCTTTTATTAAAGTTTATAAACGTTCTTTTTTTTTTATTGTTTTATTACTTTTAACGGTCGCTTAGCCGATATACTTTATTCGTATTATTTTAAAAATAAACAGTTTAATTATTATATTTCTGATTATTTTTTATACTATAAAAAATATATAAATCGTAATCGTTTATATAATAATTTCTTAATAGTTTCGTTTTTAGAAAAGGTCTTAATATAATAACGTAAGCTAAATAAAAATAAAAAAGCTATAAACGAAAAACTTTTATCGCTATATTCGGAATTAATTAAGCTTTAGTTTTAGCTTATTAAAGCGGCGGGTCGGTTATCGCGGATTCGGAAGATTCGTTAAAAAATAAAAGAAAGGGGTACTAATTTATTTAATCGTAATATAGAGGAATTAGATAAGGAAGACGATATCTTCCCTATTCTAAAGGGTTACAAAAATTATTTAATAGGGAACCTCTAGTTTATAAGCGTTCCTCTTAATATAAATTAGGCTTTTCTAGGTTTAACTAATTTCGGGGGTTTAAATCCTTTAGTATCTCCCGTTAATCCTATTATTTAAACTCTTAAAGCTCTTCCGCGGCGTTCGCCAAGTATTTCTTAAATTTTTAAATAAGTAACCTTTTTATTAAATAAGGTATTAATACTTTCGTTTAGTTTTTTTTTTTATTAATAATTTTTTTGACTTCGTATTTATATTAATTTATTATAACTTTTAATTATATATTATCCGGGGTATTTTCGGCCGTTAATTCGAATAATAAGATATAAAATATAAAGTATATCCGTATTATTTTAAGTAATAATAATTAATAATTAGTTTTTAAAATAATTTTTATAATTTTAAATAATTCGATCTTTTTAAAGTTTAGTTTATTACTTAATCGCTTAGTTTTAATATTTCGTTATAAGAGATATACTTTTTTTCCTTTTTTTAAAGTTAATCCTTTTAACTTGGTCCGATCGGTATATATCTTTATTCGTTATTAAAAGAAGGTAAGGTTTTATTATAACGTAATGTAGAGTTTTTTTAGTTTTTCGATTTAAATAGTCGCGATTAATACTAGCTCTTTTTTTAACAGTTTTTTAATAATTTTTAAATTATATTTATAGTTTATTCGAAACGGTAATATATATATAATTTTATTATTCGCGTTATTATAAATAAATTAAGTTATTAATAATAATTATATTTAATTATTTTATTCGTAATTAATATAATAACGTAGGTATTATTTTAAGGTTTAGTTTATTCGTTCGGTTTATTTATTTATTTAAAAGTGGTAAACCATAAATAGTTTATATTTAACTCTAAGTTATACTATAAATAATTTCTAGAATTTAATAATAAATAGTTTATTTTTATTAGAAATAATTATTCCGGGTAACCCGTATTAATTAATAATTATTTAGAAAAATATATATATTAGGTCGTTAATATTATTAAATTCTTTATATAATAAAAAATAAGTATACTTTATAAGTTTATTCGTAATTATTAAAATATTATTATAATCGACCTTAATTAAGAGTTTTTTTAATAAAGGCAGCTTAATAACGAAATTAAATATAATAGTTTTTTATACTTTATTTAACGGTAGGATCGGCTGTAGCTCTCCGTACGGCCGGTATCGGGTAGCTTTTGCTTTATTATAAAGGTTGCACTTGCCGATCACTTTAGCCACGATTAACTTGAGGTTTCTATAGTCGAATTATCTAATAATCCTTTTCCAGGTTTTAAATATTCCTTAATATCCGTATATAAGGTGCTCGTAGAATTCTTAAATAAAGTCTTCGCGGTATTACTTAAGGATATAAATCTTATCTCGGTAAAAAGCGAGACCGTCGCGGTCTTCGAAGTAATCTTTAAAATAATTTATAAGGTCAGAGGTTTAATTAAATTATTAAAACTTAATAACCTAATTATTATTATATTAGATATAGTTTATAACGTTTAATTATTTTAACGGTATAAGGTTGCCGTTTTAATTATAAATAAGGATAGTTCGCGTTTCGGGCAGGACTTCTTCTTAATAGTCCGGTTATCGGCTTAATATATCGACGCGACCGTTCTCGTTATTTTTTTAATAAATAATAATAAAATTAAATCTTAATAAGAATTTAAACTATTATACTTATTATTTATTTAACTTTTTAATAATAATAAACGTTATAAGGTTTTTATAATCGGTATAAACTTTAATTAATTCTTTTATTTTATTAAAATAATACCTTTATTCTTTATAAGCTTTAATAATAACTATTAACTTCTTATTATAAATTTAATAATTAAATTCTAATTTATTAAGCTTTTTTAAAAAGAATACAATAAGGTGCGATTTCCCGTTATCGTCTTATTAATTTAGTTATCTTCCAATCGCGTAATTCAATATATCGGTTTCAACTTTAAAAAGTCTAAACAAGTTTATTACGCAAAGTATTAATTCGTTAAAAATTCGTTCTTTAATATTAGAAAAAGCTTTATCCTTCTTTTCTATTTATTAAAATAATTCGTCCTTTTTTATTAAGTTTATTAAAAGTATCGCTATTTTACTAAATCCGGGGATAAAAATTTAATAATAATTAACTAATCTTAAAAAGGATCTAACTTCTATAGCGCTTATAAGTATAAGCCACTTTTTAATTATTAAAATTTTTAAAGGTTTTATTCGAATTTAGCCTAAAAATATTACGTATCTTACGAAAGTAACGGATCGTTAGTAGAATTCGCTTTTTTCTAAGTTAATTAATAGGTTAATATCATATAGCTTTTAAAATACTAGCTTTACGTACTCTTAATACTATTCGTCGCTTTCGGAATAAATAAGGATATCGTCAAAATATACTATAATAAACTTATCGAGGTATTTTTATAAAACATAATTAATTATAAATTAAAAATTAACTAATATATTAATTAAGCTAAATAATATAGCTTAATATTCGAAATAGCCGTACTTAGTTTAGAACGCGGTTTTCTACTCTTTTCCTTTTTTAATTCAAATTAAGTTATATACATTAAAGAGGTTAAATATTATAAAGATTTTAACGTATAATAGTTTATTTCGTAAATCGCTAATTAAAAATAAAAAGTACCGGTTTTTAATAATAATTTCGTTAAGCTTCTAATAATCGATATATATACGCTATTTAAGTTTCCCGTCCTTACTATTTTTTAAAACGAAAAGGATAAGGAAGCCTGCTAGTGATATAAAAAGTTAAATAACTCCTTTCTCGAGATTTTCCGTAATATACTCTTTTAAGGCTTATTTATACTCCTGTTTAAGTTTATATATAAATATAAATAAGGGTTCTTTCTTATTTTTAAAAGGTATTTTATAATTTTATTATACATAAAATAATAAGCTTATTTTTAGTTTTTTATTAAAAAATATTTCGAATTATTAATACTTTTTTAATATAATCGTTATAACGTTTAACTTAAGCTCTTTAATAATAATATATACTTTAAAGACTTTAAGTTTATTAAAAGGTTGCTTTTTAAACCGTTATTTATTAATTAAACCTTTTTTTAATATATTTTATTAGATTTAACCTATTTTTTAATTAATTTTAAAATTATTTACCCGTAATTAAGGTATTTTTAAAATTATGTTATATCTTGCAACGTCCGTAATATTATACGTAATTTATTTATAACGTTTTTTAATATTAATTAAAAAGTTCGCGACTTCTTTTTATACTTTTTTATTATTATACGTTATAAATCTTTTATCGACGGTTTTAAGTCGGTATAGGGCGTTTTTCTCTTATTATTCGAATTTAAGGCAGTTAATAATTCGTAATGAAATATAGTTTTTTTATATTTCGTTATTAAGTAGCGTTCTAATATAAACTCTTTTTACGTTTAGTATTAATATAATATATTTATAAATAACTCGATTATCCGTTATTTAGTATAAAAACTTATTTTAGTCCGCTTATTATCATCTCTTTATAATAAGCGGCGTCCATTTCTCAAACGCTGCTCCTATAGGTAGTCGATAATTCCTTACGATCGATCCTCGTGTTATCGCTATTGTTCTCTCCGTTCTCTATAAGGCGCTTCTCGGTATGCCGGTAGGGGTATTTCTATATTCCTCCTCGTGCGAAGTATTATCCCTAATACTTAAAGTTCGGATTTTTTTAATAATTCGAAAGTTTATTAAGTTCGTAATAATTTATAAATATTTTATAAATTCTTTAATATATTAAAAAGGTTCTTTTATTAAGTATATACCTATACGTTTTAAAAGTATTAAGCGCCTTTTTTTAAACGTTTATAAGCCCGTAATTTTTTTTAGGTGTATTTAAAATATTAATCCTTAAAATACTCTTTTTAATCTTATCTTTTTAAGTAATATTATTATAATTATTGTAAGTTTTTTTATATTAATAAACACGCATATTATCCGTTTAAAATCGATGTTTAAATTTTTTTAATAATATAATCCGGGTATAGTTATATAATAAGTTATTTACTAATCTTTCGAAAAAACTATTTATACTCGAACTTTTTTATAAAGTGTTCCGTATAAGCGTTATATATATACGAGATTTATAAAAGCGTAAAATATTTTTTATATATAGGGGAGATTTATAAGTTATCTTTTATTACGTAGTTATTATAAATTCTTTAATTAAAACCGGCCGTAATAAATATTTGGCGTAAGTGTTTCGAATTAGGGTAAAGAATGCCAGGGATAGCTAACCACCCGTTAATCTTAAAGTCTTTAAATTTAACGATCTCGCTTATTAGTTCGTTTATTAGTATACTTATTAAATATTCGTAGTTTATTAGTTATTTTAATTAGTTTATAATATTATTTATTAAATTACTATTTTTATTATAAGGGAAGGGTTGCTCCCTTCGCGTTATCGCGACGCTTGGGCTATGGCCCTCCTTATTTTCCGGGGTTTTAAGGAATTATCCGGTACTTTCTTTATTCGCTAAATAAGAGGTATACTTATTGTCGTAATAGGTTATTTAAGATAAATTACCGTGTTTAATAGTAGCGTTATTATTTTTAATAATTATTATAATAATATTTTTTACTTTAATAGCGTTAATGTATTATTTTTTTAAAACTTATTAAAAATCTTTTTTTAATACTCGATATTTTCGAGCGTAATATCTTAGTTTTTAATAATTATAATAAAGGCTATATAGCTTCTTATCCTGCTTATTATATTTAATAACGTCGAAGTTTATAGGTTTATTATAATAACTATACGTTATAATATTTTTAAGCGGTATATAATTATATTATCGTAGTCGCCCCGTGTTAGTTTAAGTTCGATTAATTTACCGATAGGGTCCGCCTTACTTTTCGCGGCGCCGCTCGTATATACGGGTATCGATTTTAATAGTAAGTTTTATATACGAAAAGAAGTTATTAAAGGCGTAAAGCTGGCTAAGTTTATTTTTAATATTATTCTTTAGTCCTCGATAATATATTATAATTTTCGTAGCTTCGGTATAATTTAATCGAGTTATAATACGCCGGAACTCGGTTATATAAAAAGCGGCTAATCCTTTTTACTTAAAGGTTTTAAGTTCTTTCTCCGCCTGTCGCTTTTCGTCGGGTTCCTGGAAGAGTGATTTAAAGGCTTATTTAAAGCCGTTATAACTTTCGAAGATACGTTATACCTCCGTACGGTATAGCTTAACTTACTAGTCGTTTTTTACGAGTTTATTTAAATAAGGTTCGAATTAAGCGAGTATTTTATTTTTAAAGAACGAAGCGGCGTAAATAACTCGTTAAGTGGCGTTTTAGAACGTTTTTTTATAAAACCGTTAATAGGCCTTAACTTAAATAAGGAAGCTTCGGAAATTCCCGCTTATTTTATTAAAAAGGGTTAACGTATTAATCTTTATACCTTTTTTTAATATAATAAAGGTTTAAATAATATTAATAGCGGTATAAAAAAGACATACCTCCTCGCGTAGCTTATTAATATTATAAAGTATTTATTTTAAAATATTTTTAATTAAAAACTCGTTACGCTCTTTTTTAAACTTAATATAATAATATTAATAATTAGCGTTCTCCTGCTCGAATTCTTTAATTCGTTTAACTAGCGCTTATCGTATAAGCTCGTTATTATTATCGTTACTATCGATATTTATAGCAAGGTCCTATTAGGAGGTACTAAAGGTAGCGATAGGAGTCTTTCTTTATCGAACGGTATTACTAAGGCTATGTATAGATATAGTTCTTATAATATTATTATTTAAAGGTTTAAATAATAACTCGTAAAAATAAAAGTAATTAAAATATAATAAATATTATCTAAGTTTTAAAAAAAACCTAATAAAATATACTAGGGTTTATATTAATAATACGAGAAAATATTTAAATATATAATAAAAATCGCTTTTATTAATATAATAAGTAATAGCTTATAAAAACGAAAGTAATTAAAATACGTAAGTTTAAAAATATTCATAATAGTTTCGTTAAAATTATTTATTTTATTAATAAATTAAAATTAATATTTAAATTAATTATTAAAATAAAAAAGTATTTATATAAAATATATAAGAAATATTTATCATTATATATCTAATCCCTTTTTTATTAATCCGAATTAGGTCGCTAAAAACGTCGTAATCCCGTCGCTCCTAAATTATTAAGAGCGTCGTAATCTTGTCGCTCCTGGATTATTAAGAGCGTCGTAATCTGGTAGCTCCTTTATCTTATTTATACGTAACTTTAGGCCATCCCTTATTATCTACTTTATCATATTTACTTACTTTTATCTATTTATCATAGTCTATTCTTAATTAACTAGTCGTAATATATTATTATTATATTATTACTTATTAATATTTTATAGCGATATAATAAAGCTATTATTATTAATAAGGCGTTATCGTAAACTAGTTTTTTATATAGGATTTCGTAAACGCCTCGAGTTATCCTGGCTCCGTGCCGGATGGTGGATCTTGGCCGCCTGTTTAGGTCAGGTCGTAATAGTATAAAACATTTAATTTCTTTCCTATACACCTTTTTTAACGTATAAAAACAGCTAATATTAAAAGGTTAGAACTTATATAATAAATAAAAAAGTATATAGAGTATAATAATCGAGTTCTTTTTATAATAGAGCTTAAAAACTATCGAGTGGTGGCTTTCGTAGCCGTCTAGGATTAAAAAGCGATAACGACCCTTCGTATAAAACCTGGTATATTAATTAAAATATCGAATCTAGTCCTCGCCTCTTTTATTCGTGGTCCAGCTATTTTTAGTAACTGCGATCACCTAGTCCTTCGGTAATAGGCTGTTTTTATACTAAGAAAAGAGGTGCGTTTTCCCGGTAAAGATAATATACGGAGGGATGGCGTAACCGTATAATCCGACGCCTTAAATAATTATAACCTATTCTCGGTTCTTTTATTATATTACCCTAGGCTTTTCGTATTAATTAGAGGTGGTTATAATTATTTCGGACGAGATTTAGTTTATAAAAAAGCCGGTTTTATCGAAGTTATAAATATCCTCCTTTTAGATCTCGTACTTATAAATTATATTCCGTACGAGGGTAAAATACGCGCGATACGCGTCGAGATCTTTATAAAAGATTTTTTAATAATCGATTCTTCGGTTAAAACGCGTCCGGAGGTCTAGTTATCGTCGTATAAAGTTAGAGGCCTAATTAACGCCGACGCGTCCCGCGTTGTATAAATTAAGTAATTAATTCGCTATATCTTTTATATTACTTAACCGGGGAAAAAACGATCGCATATTTAAATTAATAATATTAAAATAGCAGGAACTGAGGTTTTTTATATTATTTTAAAAGGGGTGCTACGTACCTATACGTATAAACCCCTTTCTTATTTTATTAAGAGGGGTATATAATACTCTTTATAGCTCGTATTAAAAATAAATATAAATAATAAAATAAAAACGATTAAACCCCGATTAAAACCGGAATTATTATACGTATAAAAGTTTATTTAATATTAATTATTAGTTACCCGTGGCGATTATAAATTAATAAAAATAAAGAGACGGTTTTACGCCTTTATTAATATAAGGGCGACCGAGTTAAGGAGCCCCGAGAATTTCCGCCCGTTAGAGATTCGGAAGAAGAGCCGAACTAAATTAACCGTACGAGGAGGAACCCCTTTCCCCGAGTATATATTATAGGAAAGAGATTAGGTTCCGAATTATACGCGAAACTAGCTAGGCTATATATAATTATATATTTAAATAACTTTATTATACGATTTATAAAACGATAACCTTTATTAAAATAGAATTAATTACGGTTAACGAATCGAGATCGAGCTTAAACGTACCGAACCTAGATAAATCGACAATCCTAGACCTCGAACTATTTATGTATAAAAAAGTATTTTAAAATATCGACATTTTTTTAATAATTTAAAAAAGGAACGTTAACCTTGTTTTTTAAAAACTCGAACTTTTAAAAATATTTTCTAAAGAGATAATACCCGAACTACTTACGATATACCTCGTACGATATTTCTTAAAATACTATATATTAAAAATAAAAAGAACGTTCTTTTAAAAGGCGTTTAACGTAAAGTTCGAAGAATAAACCGAATATTAATTCCATTAAATTAATTATATATTTTAAAAAAAACTTTATTATTATATTAAAAAAAACGGAATTAATATACCGATAAGCGGATCCTTTAAAAGTATGCTCGCATAATTAATACTACTGGCCGCTCCCGCATACTAATAGGACTAACCGGTAAAACCGACTTCGGAAACCCGAAAAAGAGAATGTTCCACACTCTTCCTTAAAATAGACAGTCGAACAACCGCCGCCTAAACGAGAGACACCCGGTCTCCGTACGGAGCAATCGTCCGCGATACCACGGGATACTCTAAGCCCGACGTCTAACCCTAGATTCCTAAGTACCCAAGCGTCGCAAGTCATTATCCTTTTTCTTTCTCCAACTCCGATACCGCCGGACTAAACGGCACGATTATCTAGTCTAGCGTACGTTATAAAATACGATATCCCTTTAAACCGAGCTATTTATAACGGTAAAATCGATTAAAATAAGGTCGTCACTTTTTCGAAGGTATAAAAGAAAGAAAAGAACTATACTAGCAAGTCGTACGACATCTTTTACGATAAAGTACGGATATTTATCGAAACATGCCGACGGCTAGATATACTAGAAAATTAATATTATACAGTCTTTTTAAATATTCTTTCCGGCCGTGCGGAGGCATTTTATTTTAATTATATCGAACTCGAAAAAAAATAAAACGAGATATATTACGTTATAAACTCGTATTTTAATATAATAATAAATTACGTATAATATTTTACGGATTAAATAATAACTTCTTTCGTATAAATAAAAAGTAAAAACGTTAAAAAGTAACTTATCGAGGTTTTAGAAATTTTATTAAATAAGCTCTAACTCGTATAACGAGCCTTTAAAAAAGGATTCGAAAGAGAGATCGCTCTCTATACCTTAATCGTACGAACTTACCGAGGAGTTCCGAAGTTTATACCGGCCTTTATTAATTAAAAATTAATATATAAAGCGTTATTTTTAAACCTTCGTATATCGCTAAATATAATAACGGATTAAATATTATTAAAACGATATTTAATAAAACAATTATATCGAAACTTAATTAAAAATATATATTTAATTAATAAACGGTTTATAAATAACCGTATAAAAAAACCGACTAATCTATAATAATAAATTACTATATAATAGCTAATTACTAGGATAAGAAAGGATCTAGCGACCCGCTAATACTTTCCGACTAAGATTACTATATAAAAACCGGAAATTCGAGTAAAGAACCTACCGAATCTATTATAAATAAGGCTATTAATTAATAAACTATTTAGTCGAAAAGCAGTCCCGAGTAAGGAATTAATATCTCTAAACGTGCGATAATATCGGATAAGGCCCCTTTTCTTAAAACAAGTACGAAACGTTCGTCCGGGACTAAAAAAAGGATAAGGAAAAGCTAAAAAACGATAAAAAGGAGTACGACTACCTCGATCCGGAAGATATACGATAAAACATTACTCACTTAACGGACGCCGCGTTCTACTACCGGCTTATTAGCGAAAATATTTATTTAAAAACTATTATATAAGCCGACTAATTTAACCTTAACAGCTTATATAGCTAGACTTATTAGAGAAAGCTTTAAAATACTAACGCCGCCTTGTTTTTAATAATCGGAAATCTTTAAATAAAAGCCTATATATAAAAGAACCTAGATATACGAATCGATTAAACCCCGGAAATATCGAAATTAAGTTGGGAAGCTTAAAACCTATTTCGTTAATTAACATAATCAATATCCAGAATTTATTAAAAATAATAAAATATTATATCTTAAATATTATAACTTTTTTTTTATTTTTATTATATAATATTAACCGGTTTAAAATATACTATAATAATATTTTTAATTTTATTATATAAAAAAATAATAAAATACTTTTTATAATTAAGAAATAAAGATACCCGTTCTTTAATATTAACTGTATAAAAACGATATTATATTTTATTAAAGAATAGCTTTAATACCTCTATTAATATTTTGGACACCTTCGCACGGAAAAGCTCTATACTCTCCTAAAAAACGCCGGCCACGACGATATCGACCCTGCTATTCTCGACGAAATCTAAAAGTTATACTCTTAATACTAATCGTATAATCCGGCGCCGTAAAGATTTAAATTCTCGTTATAAAACGAATACGACTTTAATTACGAAATTATTATAAACATTATTTATATTAATAAATAAAACGTACTTTATATAATTAATTCGAATACGTCCTTTTAAGCGGTTATATTCTTATATTTATTTAATATACGAAATATTTAAAATACTTTTTATAAATACTAAATATATATATATTAAAGACCTTTTAACTATATCTCGTATAATCTAAGTATATACTTTTAAAAAGAGTCTCGCGATTACGTATAAATAATAAGAATTATTTATAAATAAATACTTATCGAAACTTATTAAATAATAAGTAAAATTAAACGAGCGCACGTTTTATTACGTAGGGCTTTTAATATTTTATAAAAAGATCTCGGTTATTATATAGATATTAAAACAGTATTCTAAATAATAGTTAAAGCTTTAAATAATACGGCTAGCCTTAACGGCTTAATACCTACCCTACTCGTATTCGGAGTATACCCTCGTATCGACGAGAACTTATTACCGTTACTAAAGATTTAAGCACGAGGAGAAGCTATACGGAAAATAATAAAGATATTTCGGAAAATACGTATAAATATCAATATTTACTGAGCTCTAAATACCCGAAATAGATTAATTATCCAAAATATCTTAATACTCCCGCTCCGGAATAAAGTCCTAATCTAGCGGGAAAAAAAAAGGATAAACCGGACTATATAAGATAATAATTATTAAAAACTATACGATCTAAATAAATACCCTAAACGGCTTAAAAACTTTTCGAATAATTTAAATTAAACCGTATTACCGGGAGGAAGCTAGAGAACTACACGATTAATCGGAATTATAAATAGATCCGGAATAATTAGTAAATACTTTAAATATTAAACCGATAGCCGAGGAAATTACGGTAACTCCCGTATAGTACGGCCGAGAATAACTTAAAAAATATCTATTCCGGAATACTCGAGCCGTTATATTTTTTATTTAAAAAAAATAAAAGAATTACGACCTAATAATTAAGCTTTAATAAAACGGGGTTATTATTTTATCCGGATACCCGTTTTAAAAATCCGACGTAGAAAAGATTAATAATCTCGCTATACGAAAGGTTTTCGAATTTATTCGATTCGACCCGAATAAGTATACCGGCTAAAGAATCTTTAAAATACGGCTCGTATAAGAGATTAAGGGTAAAACTATAAAGCTGTATAAGAAATTTCGGCTCGTAATATAGGGCTATAGAAATATAAAAAAGGAGGCTATTTTAACCTAGTTACTAATAATTTAACGGATAAGCTAAAGACTTTTTTTAGCCCTCGGACCGACCTTAATCCGAAACTTTAATATATAAGGCGAGCTACGCGATATTATATAAACGTATACTTAATCGTATAATAAGTTAAACTAATTAATTTACGTATATTTATTAATAAAGCTAAAAACTTAATACCTCGAAAGAACGCTATTTTATATTATATTACCCTTATATAAATTAATAAAGTTCAAACTTTACTAGTTTAAACCGTATTATAATTATTAAGTATAAAATTTAAAAATAACCGTATTAATATATAACGCCTATTTATTATTTATTACGAAAGGACCGGATATTTTTAATATTATAATAATATAAACCGACGATACGTTTAGCTTCGTTATAGCCCCTTTTTTAAAAAAAGAAAAAGAAAAGCTAGTAATAGAATAATTCCCTATAAAACTAAAAACTATCTTAACTAAAAATACGCCGATCGAGTTTAATAAAAGTAAGATTTAATTAGAATTATATAATATCTTTTTTAAATAAAAAAGATAAGCTAATTAATTAAAACTTATCGACTCGAAAACTATTAATAAAAGCTAGTAATACGTCTCTTAATATATAAAAGGAATATATTTCGTATTTATTTATTAATTAAAAGTAATATATAACTTATTTACCGCCGCTTAAATATAGACCTTAAAAAATAAAGATATCGAAAACCTGAATATATAGATTAGTTAGTAGATCTAGAATCCGATACGCGGCCTAAAATATATCCCGCTTAATCTTTACCGTATAAAAATATATATTTTTATTAACGGTTCTTTCGTAAATAATAAAAACCTGACGTCCCAACTCGGATACCTAGTTATCCTAAGCTAAAAGCTTAGCCGTACAAGGGATTAATTCGAAATCTAAGGTAATATTATTTATTAAAGCTTAATAAAATATAAAAGAATTACTCGAAACGGATTAATTAATAAACTATATAGCATAATTTCCGGTATTAATAACGGTATTATACTTAATACTATATTAAAAAGAATTATATAAAACTTCGAATTTTAAGAAATACTAATAATCCTTTATATAAACTCGAGATCACTTTATAAATACTTAATTAAACTAAGAACAATAAACGAGAAAAAACTAATAATTAATATTATATCGCTTCGAAAATCGTATAAAAAAAGGAAGATCTCGGAAATCTATTAGGTCGACGGCCGAAATAACCCTATAAACGCCTTTATTAAAAAATCTCTAAATAAAACTCTTAAATAATTAATATTAATTAATAAGTTAACCGTACGCGTAAAAACGTATATCGAGAGACTAAACTCGCACGGCGAGTAAAAAAAGAGGAGAAAAAAAGAGATATCTTCTTCTTTAACGAGGTATAACGTATCGCAATATATAATAACGCCCTTATTATTATTATTATTTTTATTATTATTATTATTTTTATTATTATTATTACTTTTAATTAATAATAAAAAAATAATATATATTAACGTATAATAATTTTCTCTATTATTATTATTATTAAAAGACTTACTACTTAATTAAATTAATGTTAAAAAGGTATAATATCACTTATACGGCTTAAATAAGCACCGAATACCGGATTAATATAACCTATCCGTATAAAACCTTTATAAAAAGAAGACTCGTCTTAAAAAAGAGAGCTGCCTAAGTTTATTATTATTGAATAGGCTCTCGTACATATAGTGGTTCCGGTTTTAATCGGGGTTCAATCGTTCTTATTTTATTATTTATATCTATTTTTAATACGAGCTGCGAGGGGCATCGTATGCCCCTTTTAATGAAATAGGAAAGGGGTTCTTGCGCGTAAATACGTGGCACCTTTTTTAAAGTAATATAGAAAACCTTAGTTTTTATTATTTTAATATTAGCAGTCTTTGTTTTAATAATAGATTTGGGTAGCTCCCCTTTTTAAGACAAGTCTTCCCTTTATAAGGGTCTCGTACGGATGGGTTATATTAATCCGGTATTCGGTGCTTACTTAAGCCGTATAGGTGATACTATACCTTTTTAATATTAACTTAGTTAAATAATAGGTCCTTTAATAATAATAATAATAAGGAAAATTATTATACGTTAATATATATTATTTCCCCGTTATTAATTAAAAGTAATAATAGTAATAAAAGTAATAATAGTAATAGGGGCGTTATCGTATATCGCGATACGTTATACCTTGTTAAGGAAAAAGATATCTCTCTTTCTCTCCTCTTTTTTTACTCGCCGTACGAGTCTAGTCTTTCGATATACGCTTTTACGCGTATAGTTAATTTATTAATTAATATTAATTATTCGAGGGCTTTATTTAGAAATTTTTTAATAAAGGCGTTTACGGGGTTATTTCGGCCGTCGACCTAGCAGATTTCCGAGATCTCCCTTTTTTTGTATAATTTTCAGAGCGATATGATATCGATTATCAGTCTTTTCTCGTTCGTTATTCTTACTTTAACCAAGTATTTATAAAGTGATCTTAAGTTTATATAAAGGATTATTAATACTTTTTAAAATCCGAGGCTTTATACGATTTTTTTTAATATAGTATTAAGTACGATACCGTTATCGATATTAAAAGTTATGCCGTATAATTCGTTAGTTAATACGCTTCGAGTAATTCTTTTATATTTCGTCGAGCTCTAATAAATAATATTGCCTTAAATTTCGAAACGGTCCCTCGTACGGCTAAGCTTTTAGCTTAAAATAATTAAATATCTAAGCTAGGACGTCAGGTTTTTATTATTCGCGAAGGAATTATCGGTAAAAATATATATCTTTATATAATAAAGATTAAGCGGGATATATTTTAAGCCGCGTATCTAATTTTAGATTTATTAATTAATTTATATATTTAGGTTTTTAATATCCTTATCCTTTAAGGTTTATATTTAAGCGGCGGTAAATAGGTCGTACGCTGCTTTTAACTAATAAATAAATACGAGATATACCCTTCTCGTATGTTAAGAGACGTACTACTAGCCTTTATTAATAATTTTTAAGTCGATAAGTTTTAATTAATTAACCTGTCTTTTTTATTCGAAAAAAAATATCGTACGATTTTAATCGAATTTTACTTCTATTAAACTCGATCGGCGTGTTTTCGGTTAAAATATTCTTTAATTTTGTATAGAATTATTCCTTTATTAGCTTTTCTTCCTCTTTTTTTTAGAAAAGTGGGTTATAGCGAAGCTAAATGTATCGTCGGTTTATATTATTATAATGCTGAAAATATCCGGTCTTTTTATAATAAATAATAAATAAACGTTATATATTAATACGGTTATTTTTAAATTTTATATATAATAATTATAATACGTTTTAAATTAATAAAATCTTAACTTTATTAATTTATATAGGGGTAATACGATTTAAAATAGCGTTTTTTTAAAGTATTAAGTCTTTAGCTTTATTAATAAATATATGTAAATTAGTCGGTTTAATTTGTTATATAACTAAGTATACGCTTATATAATATTACGTAACTCGTTTTATATATTAAAATCTCGGATCAAGGTCGGTTCGAAGGTTAAAAGAAGTCTTTAGCTCATCCACTAGATTATTAATAACTAGGTTAAAATAGCCTTTTTTTCTATATCTCCGTAATTTTATATTATAAGCCTAAATTTTTTGTATAACTTTATAATTTTACGCTTAATCTTTTATACGAGCTATATTTTAAAAATTTTCCGGCTGGTATACTTATTCGGGTTAAATTAAATAAATTCGAAAACCTTTCGTATAACGAGATTATTAATCTTTTCTATATTAGACTTTTCAAACGGGTATCCGGACGAGGTAATAACCTCGTTTTATTAAAACTTAATTACTAGGTTATAATTCTTTTATTTTTTTTTAAACAAGAAATATAGCGGTTCGAGCGTTCCGAAATAAATATTTTCTAAATTATTCTCGGCCGCGTTATATAGGAGCTACCGTAATTTCCTCGGCTATTAGTTCGGTATTTAAGGTACTTGCCGGCTATTCCGGATCTAGTTATATATCCGGCTCGTTACGCGGTTCTTCGGCCTTTTCTCGGTAATACGGCTTAATTTAGGTTACTCGAAAGGCTTTTAAGCCGTTTAAGGTATTTACCCAGATCGTATAGTTTTCGATAACTGTTATCTTATATAATTCGGTTTATTCTTTTTTTTCCCGCTAAACCAGGACTTTATACCGGAGCAAGAGTATTAAAATATTATAAATAGCTAGTTTATTCCGGTTATTTAAAGCTCGGTAAATATTAATATTTATACGTATTTTCCGAAATATTTTTATTACTTTTTATACGGTTTCTCCTTATATTTAGATCTCCGGTAACGGTGATAAGTTCTTATTAATACGAAGGTATATTCCGAATACGAGCAAGGTAAGAATTAGATTATCGGGGCCAGCCGTATTATTTAAAGCTTTAATTATTATTTAAAATATTATCTCGGTATTTACATAATAACCGAAAACCTTTTATAAAATATCGAAGGCTTTATATAATAAAACATACGCTTATTTAATTTTATTTATTATTTAATAAGCTTCGATAAGTATTTACTTATAAATAATTCTTATTATTCGTATATAGTTTCGAAATTCTTTTTAAAAATGCGTACCCGGATTATACGAAATATAATTAAAAAATCCTTAATATATATATATTTAATATTTATAAAAGGTATTTTAAATATTTTATATATTAAGCGAATATAGGAATATAACCGTTTAAAAAGATATACTCGAATCGATTATATAAAGTATGTTTTATTTATTAATATAAATAATGTTTATAATAATTTCGTAATTAAAATCGTATTTATTTTATAACGAGAATTTAAATCTTTATAATGCCGGATTATACGCTTAATATTAAGAATAAAACTTTTAAATCTCGTCGAGAATAGTAAGGTCGATATCGTCATAGCCGGCGTTCTTTAAAAGAGTATAAAGCTTTTCTATACGAGGGTATTTAAAACGTTAATAAAAGTGTTAAAACTATCTTTTAATAAAATATAACGTCGTTTTTATACGGCCGGTATTAAAAAACAGGTGTCCTTATTTTTTAATTATAAAAAGTATTTCGCCGTCTTTTTATATAATAAAATTAAAAATATTATTATAATACGTTTTAAACCGGTTAGCGTTATATAATAAAAATAAAAAAAAGTTATAATATTTAAAATATAATATTTTATTATTTTTAATAAATTTTATATATTAATTATTTTAATTAACGAAATAGGCTTTAAATTTTTAAACTTAATTTCGGCGCTTTTTAAAATTTAATCGATTTATACGTTTAAATTCTCTCGTATATAAGCCTCTATTTAAAGTTTTCCGATTATTAAAAACAAGGCGACACTAATATTTTAAAGCTTTTTTTAATAAATCTAACTATATAAGCTATTAAAATTAAATTAATCGGCCCGTATAATAATTTTTAAATACATATCCTCGTTAATAAATTAATATTAGAACGCGGCGTTTATTAAATAAATAATATTTTATTATATATCTTCTAAATCGAGGTATTCGTACTCCTTTTCGTTATTTTCTAACTCTTTTTTATCCTCTTTTTAGTTTTAAACGAACGTTTTATACTTATTTTAAAAAAAGGGCCTTATTTAATATTATCGTATATTTAAAAATATTAATTCCTTACTCGGAACTACTCTTCGGTTAAGTGATTTATTAATTAATAGCTTTACTTATAGTAGATTCGGCAGGTTTTTCGTTCGAACTTCCAGTTCTTGTACAGTAATTTTAGTCGGAAGGTGCCGGCGGGTCGCTAGATCCTTTCTTATCCTAGTAGTCGGCTATTATATAGTAATTTATTACCGTAAGTTAGTCGGTTTTTTTTCGTATAATTATTTATAAACCGTTTATTAATTAAGTATATATTTATAGCCGGGTTTTAATATAATTTTTTTATTAAATATTATTTTAATAATATTTAATCCGTTATTATATTTAATAATATATAAAGGTTTAAAAATAACGTTTCGTATATTAGTTTTTAATTAATAAAGGCTAGTATAAATTCCGGAACTTCTCGATAAGTTTTTATAACGGAGGTATAGAAAGCGATCTTTTTTTCGAATTCTTTTCCGAAAGCTCGTTATACGAGCTAGAACTTATTTAGTAAGATTTTTAAAACCTCGATAAATTATTTCTTAACGTTTTTATTTTTTATTTATATAAAAAAAGTTATTATTTAATTCGTAAAATATTATACGTAATTTATTATTATATTAAAATATAAATTTATTAAATAATATATTTCGTTTTATTTTTTTTTAGGTCTGATATAATTAAAATAAAATACTTCTATACGGCCGGAAAAAATATTTAAAAAGATTATATAATATTAGTTTTTTAATATATCTAGCCGTCGGCATATTTTAATAAATATCCGTACTTTATTATAAAAGATATTATACGGCTTGCCGGTATAGCTTTTTTTTTTCCTTTATACCTTCGAAAAAATAACGACCTTATTTTGATCGATTTTACCGTTATAAATAGCTCGGCTTAAAGGGATATCGTATTTTATAATATACGCTAAATTAAATAATCGTGCCCTCTAGTCCGGCGGTATCGGAGTCGGAGAAAGAAAAAGGATAATGTCTTGCGACGTTTAGGTGCTTAGGAATCCAGGGTTAGACGTCGGGCCTAGAGTATTTGAAACTCCGGGATTGAACGTTGGTTTTAAAGTACCCTGTGGTGTCGCGGACGATTGCTCCGTACGGAAACCGGGTATTTCTCGCTTAGGCGGCGGTTTTTCGACTGTCTATTCTCGGAAAGAGTATAGAATATCCCCCTTTCGGGTTTCCGAAGTCGGTTCTGCCGGTTGGTCCTATTAATGTATAGGATCGGCCGGTAGTACTAAACTTGTAAGCTTAGCTTTAAAGGATCCGTCCGTTAATATATCGACTCCGTATTTTTTAAAATAATTAAAGAGTTTTTTTTAAAATATACGGTTAATTTAATCGAATTAATATTCGGTTTATTTATTAAATTTTATAATAAATAATTTTTTAAAAGAAGCCTTTTTTATTTTTAATATATAATATTTTAAAAAGTATTATATAAAGTACGTTATAAATAATTCGGGTATTATTTTTTCGAAAAATACGTTTAAAGGTTTAAATTTTTAAAAAGCGAGGTTAACGTTCCTTTTTTAAATTATTAACGAAATCCCGGTATTTTAAAATACTTTTTTATATATAAATAGTTCGGGGTTTAAAATTATCGGTTTATTTAAGTTCGGTATATCCGGGTTCGATCTCGATTCGCCGACCGCGATTAACTCTATTTAATAAAGGTTATCGTTTTATAAATCGTATAATAAAGTTATTTAAATATATAATTATATATAACTTAGCTAGTTTCGCGTATAATTCGGAACCTAGTTTTCTCTTTATAATATATACTCCGAAAAAGGGGTTCCTCCTCGTACGGTTAATTTAGTTCGGCTCTTCTTCCGAATTTTTAACGGGCGGAAATTCTCGGGGCTTTTTAGTACGGTCGCCTTTATATCGGTAAAGGCGTAAAACCGTTTCTTTACTTTTATTATTTATATTTATTTTTAATACGAATTACGAAAGGTATCGTATACCCCTCTTAATAAAATAAGAAATGGGTTCGTACGTATAAATATATAGCACCCCTTTTAAAATAAGATAAAAAACCTTAGTTCCTACTGTTCTAATAATTATTAAAATAAAAACTGCCAGTATTAAAATAACAAGAATTAAAGTTTTCTATATTACTTTAAAAAAGGTATTACGTACCTACGCGTATAAACCCCTTTCTTATTTTAATAAAAGGGGTATATAATTCCACTCATAGCTCGTATTAAAAATAAATATAAATAATAGAATAAAAACGATTAAACCTCGATTAAAACCGGAACCACCGTACGTACGAGAGCTTATTTAATAAATAATATATTAAATAATCGTATTTTTTCGAAATTTAAAAGTTTTCGAGAATTCGTAAATATTTCGCGTCGTATAGGTTAACTATTTCGTTTACGTTATAAAGTTTTTAATAAAACGTAATAAATTAATACAACCTTTCGTACGTTTAAAGTTAAGTCTTCCTAGAGCGCTTGAAGCGCTAGAATTATATCACTCTCTTTTTAAAATTATAGCATTTTCGGATATAAAAGAATATAAAAAAAGGTTAAGGTATTACGACCTGACCTAATCATGCGGCTAAGGCCCATAAATCACCGGGCCGGATTTACGATACCCTGCCCAGGCTACGATGTTATGGCTACCGACCGCGCTACTAGTTATATTAATATAAACGCGCCTATACTATAAAAGCGTACGGCGATCACGACGACGGTGTTCCGAATAACAGCCGGCTAGATACGACCCCAAAAAGCGGTAAGAATAACGTCACGTGAGGGATCACGGGGAGTACTAAAAACAACGAAGTGAGCTAGTAATTTAACTAACGAAGGGATTACCCGGATTATTAGAATACGAAGGTAAGCTAAGTAATTTAACGGATTAATAAAAGAGGAGGTTAAATATATAACGATAAATATTTTTTATATATTTTATATAAATATTTTTTATTTTAATAATTAATTTAAATATTAATTTTAATTTATTAATAAAATAAATAATTTTAATAAAACTATTATAAATACTTTTAAAATTTACGTATTTTAATTACTTTTAATTTTATGAGCTATTACTTATTATATTAATAAAAGCGATTTTTATCGTACGTTTAAATATTTTTTTATATTATTAATATAAACCTTAGTATATTTTATTAAGTTTTTTTTAAAACCTAAATAATATTCGTTATATTTTAATTACTTTTATTTTTACGAATTATTACTTAAACCTTTAAATAATAATACTATAAAAACTATATCTATATTTAACCCTAGTAATATCATCCGATAAGGAAAGACTCTTATCGCCACCTTTAACACCTCTTAACAAGACCCTGCTATAAACATTAATAGCGACGATAATAATAACGAACTTACCCGATAAATATTAATTAAATAAATTAAGAAATTCGAATAAAAAAGCGCTAATTATTAATATTATTACATTAAGCTCGAAAAAAGCGTAACGAATTCCTAATTAAGGGTACCTTAGAACAAACACTTTATAATATTAATAAGCTATGCGAAAAAATATATCTCTTTTATATAATTATTAATATTATTTAAACCTTTATTATATTAAAAAAGGGTATAAAAATTAATTCGTTAATACTTTTTAACGAAATAAGCGGAAATTTTCGAACCTTTTTTATTTAGGTTAAAACTTATTAACGATTTTATAAAAGCACGTTTTAAAACGTTACTTAATAAATTATTCACGCCGCCTCGTTTTTTAAAAATAAAATACTCGCTTAATTTAAACCTTATTTAAATAAACTTATAAAAAACGATTAATAAATTAAACTATGCCGTATAAAAATATAACGTATTTTTAAAAGTTACGACGGCTTCGAACACGCCCTTAAATCACTTTTTTAAAACCCCGACGAAAAGCGACAGGCGGAGAGAAAACTTGAAACCTTTAAATAAAAAGGATTAGCCGCTTCTTATATAACCGAATTCTAACGTATTATAGTTTAATTAAATTATACCGAAATTACGAAAATTATAATATATTACCGAAAATTAAAGAATAATATTAAAAACGAATTTAGCCGGCTTAACGCCCTTAATAACTTTCTTTTATATATAAAGCTTATTATTAAAATTAATACTCGTATATATAAATAATATCGCGAGAAATAAAGCGAACCTTAACGATAAATTAATTAAACTTAAACTAATACGGGGCGATTATAATAATATAACTATATACCGTTTAAAAATACCACGGCGTATAGCTACTATAATAAGCCTATAAAGCTTAACGTTATTAAATATAATAAGTAGGATAAGAAGTTACGCGGCACCTATTATAATTATTAAAAACTAAGATATTATATTCGAAAATATTAAGTATTAAAGAAGGATTTCTGACGAGTCCTTAATAAATAACACGTTAATATTATTAAAATAAAAAACACCCCTATAATAATTATTAAAGATAATAGCGCTACTATTAAACACGGTAGCTTATCCTAAACAGCCTGCTATAATAATAAGTGCACCTCTTATTTAATAAATAAAAAAAGTACTAAATAATTCCCTAAAGTTTTAAAAAGTAAAAAAAACTATAGCCAAAGCCTCGTAATAACGTAAAAAGAATAATCCCTACCTTATAAGGAAGATAATAATTTAATAAACAATATTACGAACTAGCTAGAATAACCTATAAACTACGAACGCTTAATACGTATATTAATAAATAAATTAGTATACGAGATTATTAAGTTTAAA
Source organism: Apiospora phragmitis (assembly GCF_038363925.1). NCBI lineage: Eukaryota > Fungi > Ascomycota > Sordariomycetes > Amphisphaeriales > Apiosporaceae > Apiospora > Apiospora phragmitis. Next base: position 1,779,428 of record NW_027117400.1, on the reverse strand, counting down.
AACTTAAAACCTAATAAATAATTAGCTATCCCTAATATTTTTTACCCCGATTTAAAATATTTACACTAAATACTTATCACGGCCGGGTTTAATTAAAAAATTTATAATAACTACGCCATAAAGGATAACCTACGAATTTCCCCTATATATAAAGAATACTTTACATTTTTATAGATCTTATATATATATAACGCCTATATAAAACACTTCGCGAAAAAATTTAAGCATAAATAATTTCTTTAAAAGATCGGTAAATAATTTATTACGTAACCATACCCGGACTATATTATTAAAAAAATCCGAATATTAATCTCTAATAAATAACGCGTGTACTTATTAATATAAAAAGACCCACGGTAACTACGATAATACCACTTAAAAAAACGAGATTAAAAAGAATATTTCTAAAACTAATACTTTAAATACGCCTAAAAAAATCGCGAACTTATAAACGTTTAAAAGAGAGCGTTTAACGTTTTTAAAATATATAAATATATACTTAATAAAAAAACCTTTTTAATATATTAAAAAATTTATAAAGCGGTTATAAATTATCGCGAATTTAATAAACTTTCGAATTACCCGGAGAACTCGAACCTCAAGTATTAGGGATAGCACTTCGTATAAAGAGGAGCATAAAAACACCCTTACTAATATACTAAAAAACGCCTTATAAAAAACAAAAAGAATAATAACGACGATATAAAGATTAATCGTAAAAAATTATTAATTACTTATAAAAATAACGTTTAAAAAACGAACGCCGCCTATTATAAAAAAATAATAACAGGCGGACTAAAACAGGTCCCTATACTAAATAACTAATAATCGAGTTATTTATAAATATATTATATTAATAATAAGCATAAAAAGAGTTTATATTAAAGCGTTACTTAATAACGGAATATAAAAAAACTATATTTCATTACGAATTATTAATTACCTTAAACTCGAATAATAGGAAAAAAACGCCCTATACCGATTTAAAACCGTTAATAAAAGATTTATAACCTATAATAATAAAGAAATATAAAAAAAAGTCGCGAACTTTTTAATCGATATTAAAAAACACCATAAATAAATTATATATAACATCACGGATATTATAAAATACGATATAATTTTAAAAATACCCTAATTACGGGTAAATAATTTTAAAATTAATTAAAAAATAGGCTAACTTTAATAAAATATATTAAAAAAGGTTTAATCGATAGGCAGCGGTTTAAGAAACGACCCCTTAATAAACTTAAAATCTTTAAAGTATATATTATTATTAAAGAGCTTAAATTGTGACGTTATAACGATTATATTAAAAAAGTACCGGTAATTCGAAGCTCTTTTTAATAAGAAACTAAAAATAGGCTTACCGCTTTATATATAATAAAATTATAAAATACCTTTTAAAAATAAGAAGGAACCCCTATTTATACTTATATATAAACTTAACCAAGAGTATAAATAAGCCTTAAAAGAATATATTACGGAAAATCTCGAGAAAAGAGTTATATAACTATCCACGTTACTAATAGGCTTCCTTATCCTCTTCGTTCCAAAAAAGAGCAAGGACGGGAAACCTAAATAACGCATATATATCGATTATTAAAAACTTAAAGAAATTATTATTAAAAACCGATACCTCTTACTTTTAATCGGCGATTTATAAAATAAATTATTAAACGTTAAAATCTTTATAATACTCGATCTTTTTAACGTATATAATTTAATCCGAATTAAAAAAGGAAAAAAATAAAAAATAACGTTCCGAATTAAGTACGGCTATTTCGAATACTAAGCTATACCGTTTAACTTAACTAATATATTAACTAACTTTTAATCTATAATTAATTACGTTTTATAAAAATACCTCGATAAGTTCGTTATAATATACCTTAACGATATCCTTATCTATTCCGAGAATAACGAGCAGTACCGAAAATACGTAAAACTAATACTCTAAAAACTATAAAATACTAACCTACTAATCAGCTTAAAAAAAAGCGGATTTTACCAACGATCCGTCACTTTCGTAAAATACATAATATCCCCGGGCGAAATCTAAATAAAACCTTCGAAAATCTTAACAATTAAAGAGTAGCCCACGCCTATAAGCGCTACGGAAATTAAATCCTTTTTAAAACTAGCTAACTATTACCGGATCTTCGTCCCCGGATTTAATAAGATAGCGACACCCCTAATAAACTTAATAAAAAAGGACGAATTATTCTAATAAACGGAAAAAAAAAATAAAGCTTTTTATAATATTAAAAAGCGAATCCTTAACGAATTAATACTTCGCGTAATAAACTTATCCAAGCCTTTTAAAATCGAAACCGACGTATTAAACTATACGATCAAAGGATAACTTAATTAACGAAATAATAATAAAAAACTATACCCGGTCGCATTCTTTTTAAAAAGGTTTAACGAATTAGAGCTTAATTATTAAATTTATAATAAAAAGTTAATAGCTATTATTAAAGTTTATAAAAAATAAAAATATAATTTTAATAAAATAATAAAACTAATTAAAATTTATACCGATTATAAAAACCTTATAACGTTTATTATTATTAAAGAATTAAATAAATAATAAATATAATAGTTTAAGTTCTTATTAAAATTTAACCTTATTATTATTTATTAAAAAAAGTAACGAGAACGGTCGCGTTAATATATTAAACTAATAACCGGACTATTAAAAAAAGGTCCCGCTTAAAACGCGAACTATCCTTACTTATAACTAAAATAGTAACTTTATACTATTAAAATAACTAAACGTTACGAACTATATCTAATATAATAATAATTAAGTTACTAAGTTCTAATAACTTAACTAAACCCCCGACCTTATAAACTACTTTAAAAACCACTTCGAAAATTATAACGGTCTCACTTTTTACTAAAACAAGATCTATATCCTTAAGCAGTATCGCGAAAACTTTATTAAGGAATTTTATAAACATCCTATACACGGATATTAAAAAATATTTAAAACCTAAAAAAGGATTACTAAATAATTCGATTATAAAACCTTTAAGCTAACCGTGGCCAAGGTAATTAATAAATATAACCTTTATAGCAAAGCTAAAGCCACCCGACACCGGCTATACAAAGAATTATAACTAATCCTACCACTAGATAAAACATAAAAAACTATCGCACTTAACTTCGTCGTTAAACTACCCCTATTAAAAAAACCCCTAATTAAAATTAATTACGATAATATTTTAATAATTACGAATAAATTTATAAAATATACCTACTTTTTATTATATAAAGAATTTAATAATATTAACGATTTAATATATATATTCCTTCGAATAATTATTAATTAATACGAACTACCCGAAACGATCATCTCTAATAAAAATAAATTATTTACCGCTAAATTCTAAAAATCGCTTATAACATAACTCGGTATTAAATATAAACTATCTACGACGTACCACCCTTAAACGAATAAATAAACCGAGCGAATAAACTAAACCTTAAAATAATACCTACGCTATTATATTAATTATAAATAAAATAAACTATAAGTATAACTTAGAAATTACTAAAAAACCCTTAAAAAAAACTAATACTAATCGCGACTATATAAATCGAAAAATTAAAAAAACTCTAAATTATATTATAATAAAACCTTACTTTTTTTTAATAACGAATAAAAAAATACGCCGACTAAATAAAGTTAAAAAAATTAACTTATAAAGAAGGAGAAAAAGTCTACCTTTTATAATAAAATATTAAAATTAAGTAATTAAATAATAAATTAAAGTTTAAAAAAATCGGATTATTTAAAATTATAAAAGTTATTTTAAAAACTAATTATTAATTATTATTATTTAAAATAATATAAATATACTTTATATTTTATTATTCGAATTAATAATTAAAAAAACTTTAATTAATATATAATTAAAAGTTAAAATAAATTAATACGAGTACGAAATTAATAAAATTATTAAAAAAAAAACCGAAGCTTTTAATACCTCGTTTAATAAAAAAATTACCTATTAAAAAATAATACTTAAAAACTTAAGAGGTATTTAGCGAACGTTATAAAAAAACTATAAAAATTTAAAAAAAAACGAGGTTAAAATTTATCGCGTTCTAATTTACTACTTTAAACGTTCCGAAAAACTACGCCTCGACGACCGCCTTAAACTCGGCGTACTCGGCCGCTTCTAGCTCGTTTAAAAAGCGAAGGCCACGCCTAGTTATTTCTACGTCGCGCGTTATTAAAGAGTTCCGCTACTGCCGAATCCGCTCTAGACGCTAAAAGGCCCCCTAAGCCTCCCGGTAAGCCTTTTTTAAAGCCGCGCTCGCCTCGCGTAGAGAGTCGTTAGCCGCCTACTCTTTAAAACATAGATAACGGGACTCGTCGACGACCCGAGATACCGTAAAAACCGATAGACCGGAACTATTATAAAACCGATTATGACGGATATACTCTTTATAACGAGAAATATTATTTAGTATAATATATTTTTATTTTTTTTTAAATAAAAAAAATACGATATAATTTTAAAACTAAATTTATTAACGAAAATAATTAAGTTATAATATTATTTAATTTTTTTAAACTTTATATAAAAAATAAATTTTTTAACTCGATTTAATATAATAAGCGAATATTATAATAAAAATATAACGAAAAAAAGAAAGGATTTATTAAGCTTTAATATAATAAACGAGTAAAAAATATTTAAAAAAACCTAGCGCTTTAGGGATAAAATAATTAAAAAAGGGAAAATAATATTATAACCTAACCTAATTATACGGCTAAAGCTTATAAATTACCGGGCCGGATTTATAATACCTCGCCTAGGCTACGATATTACGGCCACCGACCGCGTTACTAACTATACTAATATAAACGCGCCTATACTATAAAAGCGCACGGCGACCATAACGACGGTGTCCCGAATAACAGCCGGCTAGATACGACCCTAAAGAGCGGCAAGAATAATATCACGTGAAGGATCACGGGGATTATTAAAAACGATAAAATAAGCTAGTAATTTAACTAATAAAGGGATTACCCGGATTACTAAAATACGAAGGTAAACTAAATAATTTAACGAATTAATAAAAAAAGAGGTTAAATATATAATAATAAATATTTCTTATATATTTTATATAAATACTTTTTATTTTAATAATTAATTTAAATATTAATTTTCATTTATTAATAAAATAAATAGTTTTAATAAAACTATTATAAATACCTTTAAAGTTTACGTATTTTAATTACTTTCGATTTTACGAGCTATTACTTATTATATCGATAAAAGCGATTTTTATTACACGTTTAAATACTTTCTCGTATTATTAATATAAACCTTAATACGTCTTACTAGGTTTCTTTTAAAACCCGGATAGCGTTCGTTATATAAAGCTATAAAAAAATTTATAAAAGTGAGACATTCGCTTATAAGATACGTTAAACCTTATTTTTAAATTACCTTTTTAATAACTCTTTATTAAAAAGGTTAATAAAGCTTTAAATTAAAACGTTAATAAAATCGCGTATTTCGAAGCTTAAATTAATTATTTTTAAATTAAACTCGATAATAAAACTATAAGAATACGTTAAAAAATAAAAATCGCACCGGGATAACGATTTATTCGTATAATTAATATACGCCGGGCTAAGCAGAGGCTAAAGGGTAAGGTTATATACGAGGACGAAGCTAGCGACGTCGAAGTGCTAAGAGGGCTTCGTAACGCTATAGAAGCTATAAAAGATAATAGCACGGAGTCGGAGGACTATATTATTATTAAAAATAACGAAAAATAATATATTTACGTTAATTCTAGCCGTAGAAATGGCTTTAATTACAGGGGTAACGGTAGCTTAATAAAGTGGCCCGTGAGGGGGTGCTTTAGCTTAAGCGTAGATATCGGCATCCTTCTCAGGTACCTGTTGATATAGCCATGCCCGTTCGCACAGCCTCGTCTCGCCTTATCTGCGTGATGGAAATAGTGGGTGCGAAATGACACATACATCTTAAGAACAATCTGCTATAACCAAGTATAAGACTCCGTAAGGTCTTTTCCGTAAAGATATTAACGAAGTATTCGTGGCATGCAATAGACATACGCAGAGGTTATATACAAGTGATTGCCCAGATCGATGTCAGTATAGGGCCCGAGCCAAACGCGATTTGGAGGGGGATTATCTGTTTTAGCGTGACCACCGAGTTTGAATGGAAAGGGGCTACCACCATACCATTGCCACTGCTACTGAATACGAATTGAGTATCGCCAATCGCAGTCCTAGAGGCCCAGGACTCCAAGGAGTTTTTGCATTTCAAAGATTATCGAACAATCCTCTGGTAATTCATGGGCATCACCGGTACGTAGGATAAAAAGTTCTAGTGGCAGCTGACATGTTGGTAGCTCAGCTGAAAGCAATGCCAAGATGGTCTGCATATGTCCCTATTTACTTATTTACCCAGGCGTAGCTGTGGAAATACAGCTTATTCAAAGGCAACAACAGTAGTACTACCTTTTGCGAAAAGCACGAGCTCCCAAATGGTGATTGGGATTGCAGTGCTGACAACTTCCGGTGGCACACTCCTGACAAGGATTGCTATAGGCCAAGCTTTTCAGCTGGCACACAAACATACACTATGATTTCAGCGCCATCTGGCTCGAGCTCACGATCACATTTTGTGCAACTTGTACTCACTCCTCTCATTGCGGAACTTGCTTCAAATGGGCATCTTTATCGTATATGGAATTCCTCAAGGCTCAGACTGCCCTTCCTTAGTGACTCTAAAGGCTCACCTTCGGAGTATCCATTTGCGTAGCAAGATCCTACCAGGACGTAATGATCCGTTCCATGCCTCCTGAGTAGACAGAGTATCGAGAACCCTTCCAGAAGACATACCAAGTCGCCTTCGGCAATAGCTGGCGGCGCTAGCCCCATACGCCCATTCTCGGTCCTGAACAGTGGCCAGTTGATCCAGTTGAACGCCATTTGTACCATTGCGTTCATAGCATTGAATGATGCTTCGTATTCTTCGTCGGGTAATATGGTTCCAAGGGTAGAGATGTTGGGTGCTTCAGGCCCCACGAAGGCGGTATCGAGCGCCATCCTCACCTCTTCAAAAGTTGCATACCCAAAAGAGCGCCATTTCTGACGTGCAGCCTCATCATCTTCTTCGGGCTCACCAATACGGAGCAAGAGCCTGAATGCATGTGCTGCTATGCAATGGACTGAGGCCGTGATTTGCAGCGGATCGCCCCGAGTATCCCGGCCCTTATTCAACGCGTTGAGTAAGTCCTCGAGGCACCGTACTCCATCCCTACCAGGATATTCACCGCCGTAATCCTTTACGAAGCCGAGGCAAAGCCACCAGAACCGCCTCAAAGTTTCGGAGACGTCTGCTCGTCAGGGCCGACATGTCGAAACACTCTCGTGCATCGATCTAGTCGCACACCAGAAAATCGCATGGTACGCTCGTCCAGAATCGCGGGGCCTTCTGGGCATACCTCGTCCAACCGAGGGCGATAGACGCATCAGGCGGGCCGATGGAATAGTTTGCGTCCTCTATCAAGTTATGGAACCGCGGCACCCACGACGGGAACTCGGAGATGTCTCTGTCCTCGCGAATGAGGCCCGCGGTGTGGAAGAAATTCTTACACTGCTTCTTGCTCAAGATAGCTGCCACGCACTCCCTGAAGACATCGGCGACTTTCTTGTTGTAGTCGGGGACAACCTCGACGCCAAGAACACCACTGAGTCCGAATACGACGTCGCGCGGGTCCGTCGAGCGGCATGTTGTACTGATAAGCGAGACAAAACGGTAGTCTCCCCGGGCTCTTGGGTCCCTCAGCATCTGCGCGAAAAGTATGAATCTGGAAGAGAGGCCCTTGTCCTTGATCACATGGTCCCACACGCGCTGGTCGAAAAAGGGGGCTTTAGTGGCTTCTGCTCCAAGAGCCTCTCGGCCCAGAGATTGAAGTCGATCAGCTGCTGAAACGTCAAGGACTGGCCACCGCAATACAGAATGTTGGCGTCGGGCCGTCGGGCCAGGACCACCTCTTGTATGATCCAGATTCGCGTCCAGTAGACGTGTTGATTGAGGTCGTCGATGGCATTCCAAGCTTTATTTCTGGCATATCGCGCGTGATTCTGTTCGTGGAACTCGCTTTGCTCACCAAGGAACGCGAGGTCTGACGCGTCCATGGCTATGTTCGACTCGGGGTGTTCACCACCCCTCTGCTTCCTGGTGGCTGCGACGTGGCGGGCGCAGGCCTTGATCAGTGCGAACCCCGACTCGGTCGAGTCATCGGAGGGGCCGAGCCAGGAGATTACCCAGCTGGCTTTTTTGTATATCAATCCCATCATGGAGACCTGCTGGCCCCTCTCCGCCACGTCTTGCTGGTTGATGCAGACGGCATCCGCCCATATGAGAGAAGGCCCGCCTCCATTCTTTTCTTTATACGACTCTCTGAACTGTCTCAAAGCCGAGGCTAGACTCTTTGTGGCCTTGAACGGCTGACCATCGACAGCAATCTCCTCGGTGTCCGTTGCATCGCCCCATACGTAGGAGAGTGCGGCGTACTGTAGCAACGGGTCCTGCACCTGCGCAACGACTATCTCACAAGAGACTTGCGAGCCATACTCGGCGCTTCGAGCGACCCGAAGGAGTCTAATCTCCTCGCGGCCGGGGTCTAGTGCCGCGTACATCGTCGGAGCGTACGATTTGGCCCCTTGACGGGTAACCAAAGATATCAAGATGCGAGTGACGGGTATGGTCAGCCTACGGCATTGCGTAAGCGTACATCAGCGGTCGGTGATTTCTATTTTCTACGACCGCGCTGCAACAGGGGTCCAAGTTTGCTGGATCTGATGTGGGGGCCAGACTGCTATTCAGGATTAGTGCTCACCTCGGCCCCCCTTTTCCTTCAACGATGATACGGCAGGCCCTTCCTTTTGGTCATATGCAGCATCATCTCACGCTCCCGACAGCGGGCTTGGGGTCAGTCAGATAAACAACATGCATTTGGAGCAACAAAGAAGCCTTGTTATCAAAGCAATTTGCATAACCAAGTGCATTTTCCTCACAAGAGTATATACATTCCATTCAGCTGAGGAAGTTCTAGATAAAGACTGGCAGGGGCCATCCGTTTCGGGAGAGAAATATGTGCATAGAAACGAACAACCCGTACAACAGGAAATACGAAGAAGAAATCAGATAGAAAAGAAAAATCGGTTTCCAGCTATTCTGGCAGTGTCAAATTGTAAGACTGACAGACATCTCATAAGCATGATGACAGCAACAAGTCTCTACTTGTTGACATAGTACTTGCCAACTCTGGTCAAGTCGCCGTTGTTGTTGAATAGCGCCAGACCGGGCCCGGTCCAACTGTTGGCGTCGCGCTGGCGGAAAGAGCCAAGCCAGGCGAAGCCCAAGACCCAGCTGAGGCCATCAAGGTACGGCGCCGCCCCCTTGAGCAGGTCGAGGTTCTGGCTCTCGCTGGCGCCCGGGTAGCCGATCTCGGTGATGTAGAACTTGAGCCCGTTTGCGGTCGGGTTGTAGAAGCCGCGCAGCTGCTCCAGGTGGTCCTTGAGCCCGGCCAGGTTGCCGTAGAAGTGCACCGAGACGAAGTCGGCGACGCAGCCCGTGCCCGGCTTGCGCGCGTTGCACGCGTCGCGGAAGTTCTGGAGCCACGTCCGGCCCTGCGGCGAGCCCGATACGACCGGGTGCGAGATCTTCCAGCCCTTCTCCCGCAGTGGCACGACGTAGTCGAGGTACAGCTGCGCGGCCCGGGCGGGCTCGATGGGGTTGCCGCCGTCGGCGGCGGCGATGTCGGGCTCGTTGAAGGTCAGGAGGTGGTCCGAGTTGGCGCGGAGGCCGCTCAGGGTGGAGGCGAGGCCGGAGGTGGCCTGGGCCGGGTTCACCAGGGGGAAGAACTTGACGTTGCTCTTCTGGGACTTGAGGTAGTCGTTGGGGTAGAGCGACCAGGTGTAGTACCACTTGACGGGCGAGCTGGACTCTACTAGCTTCGCGAGGTCCGACTGGGCCAGGGGCTCTGAGCCGAGGGCGAGACCCCTCGTGGCAGAAGCGGAGATGGCCGTGAAGAATAGGGAGAGGGTAAGGAGAAGGAAGGACGCGTTACCACTGAGAGACAACATGTTGGGCAAAGTTTGGACTTGAGAACAGTAAATTAGGCGTTGAAGTAAAAAGGAGACGATGTTTGCTATATAAAGAGTGATTTGGAGGTAGCTGTGAAGCGTTAAGGAGTTGAATGAGACTGGCTGTAAGAGAAAGGTGCTCACTTATATACATATCTAGATCATGGAACCACCATCAGAGAAGCCATTCAAGCCCCTAAGTTGCTGTATGTCAACTTGTCATTTACCGCTGCCTTCACTATCCCTTACCTCTTTTATCTGCTGTAGTTGGAACTGCGGCCGCTAGTTGGGACTTTTCGTACATTGCATTGCCACTACTTGGTTGGCCAAGCCTCCGCCGTTGGTCTAACCTGTGAGAAAACCTCAACAGGACGAGGGATGATATTAGTCGAGTCCTTATCGTCCCATAGGAACTCTGACAACTTATGGCAACTAATATATTAAAACCATCCCGCTCGTTCCGTCGTCGAACGTGGTCTGAGATCGTGGCATTCCACACGTCAGGAATTTCTTCGCGACAGCCACGTTCGGAGCTGCCACGCTCTTTTCTGTCTTACCTTCCAGAAACCGATTGGTGTGCCTGACGGGAGCACCCTGGCCTGTAAGCTTAGCCACCAACGAAGGCCAACAATGTGTTGGCTGACCCCTGACGGTACCTGCATCCGCCAAGCGCCATACGTGGCCGCATCCTAGGGATAAGGATAGTAAATTTCCTTATTCACTCTCATACGGTCGATGCATAGTAAGCTCCAAGTCCAAGGGAAGGTTGCAGTGAGAAGTTCTTTGATTAGAAGGAAGGGGCTTAGTAAGAAGCGTGATGTAACAGAAAGTGGTTATCCTGCCATTTTTGTCTTTGCCTTACTAAGATCATTGCATCCATGCACACCATCATGGGCAAAATATACCATATCGTCAGGCACAGAACCGCGAGTCATTGTCTCACATGTTAGGAAGGTGAATATGAAGCTCAGGGATGCGCACGGACAGACTATCATAGGGCTGGCTTAACGTCGTTGATTCCATGAGGGATAACCTGCATAGCACTAGTCCAAATGAAATCTGACGACCAAGGTCCATCCGGGTCTAGACCAAAGGGATCAAAATCCCTGCCAAAATGCAGGAACTCCCTCGCGACCGATTACATATCCATATCCGAGAAAGTCAGGTACCGATCCGAGAACACTGATGTCCTAGTCCAACAAATAGGAAAGTATATAGTTAGGAAATCGTAAAGTCGTATATCGTCCCATCATGAAGAACCCCCCGTTGCTGCACACCAGCAATGAAAGAAGGATCAAACAGCCTCCCGGTCAGCCTAAACGATAGAATCGTTGTCGCTATCCAGAGCCTCTCGAATTTCCTTCATTGCGACAAGCTTCCCATTGACCATGTACTTCTGTGATAGCCGCCACATAAGAAGTGTCAGCATCACGGCCGCCCCGCAGTAGAGACCGATCCAGGGGGAAATCACTTGCGAGCTCTCCTCTGGTATCCATTTGAAGAACGTCATCGAGAACAAAGTCTTCTCTCCACCGTTAGTTTGTTTGCAGTGTGCTGCCTATCGTGGGGAGATTGCTTACAGCCAAAAACGTCCCCGGGAGGAATACCATACCCAGGATTGAGATGAGGCGCATTTGACTGCTGTCCATTTTAGATGCACAAGCAATGACAATGTTCGCTTTGGCATCGCGCCTGGTATAGTAGTTCCATTCCTGGTTAACATGGATTAGCAAACAGTATTTTAGGTTGCACAATCTGCACCATTGACGAGTCGTTTCCTTTTGCTCACCATCTGCGTAGCCAAAGTCATGCCGCCAAGGAGGCTGTTGGAGTTTCGCACTTCACTCTTGAGCTCAATCTCTATCTCCTCCAGCCGTGTCTGGAACTTTTCCGTGTTGTGCGTATAGATCTGCCGGTTACCAGCAGGACTCGCATCCACTTTGACATCAATTTGGAACTCCTGTGAATGTGTTTTCATAGAGTCAAGGATGGTGATGAGGCTCTGCACCCCGTTCTGCAGCTTACTAACCAGTAGCCAGTCTTTGGTGGCTTGACAATCCTTTTTAAACATGGTATCGCCATCGTTATCGTCTTTCTCAGGCGTGCCGTCCTGCTGTGCCAAATTGCTGAGTCGGGTCTCCATCTTCTGGATTCGCTGAGTGAGTTTTGCTGTCTCCGTCCGTAGTGCCTCGATCAGTCTTTTGCGTTCAAGTTCCACAAACATCATGGGAAGCATTAGCGGGTGAAGTGCAGCACGAGGGGTGTTGTCGAGATACTGCAACACAAACTCCATGGTGACTTCCGTACACCCATACATGACGCCAAAGGTGAGGGGAATATCCGGGAAGGAGGTGACGCTCATCAGGATGTCATCTTCTGTCCCAATCTGGCAAGTAGTATCGGATCGGCAGTTATAGACTGGCTCAAAGTGTCAGAGAGTATGGAAGTCAATCCGTAACGGTCTCTTCATACCACGGCCCTCTCTATCAGCCCATGTCACCTTACGCCTGTTGAAGACAGCATGAGAAGTTCTTGCCATTATCAAAGAAAGCGATCTGTGCTGGAAGAGACGCTTGCAGGCATCACTCAGAGTCTCTTTTCTGTAAGGCACTGCGGAAGCCAGCAGATGAGGCAACCTCTGATGCATCACGAGTACCATGGTCGGGGGGCCACCATTAGTCAAAGGCCGACACTGAAGGACAAATTATTAGTCGTATTACCCAAAGACGGGTATGAACTGACATACTTCATTGAACCATCTGCGATACGCCTCTTCAGTTGCTAGGGTCGTCGGATCAAACTTGGCCTTGCCCTAGTTCTAGAGTCAATACGGGAGCAAATCATGGAATGGTCTATTTAACACAATGAAATGTATTTGCCTTTTCGTCAATGTGGATCTTCACAGTTTTGATCATGAAGGGGCTCTTCGTTTCGAATTGGAAGCGATCCAAGTCACCTCCCACGAAAGATTCATGCCGGTTCAACCAGTCCATCTTGAGTGAGCGGGTATTGCTGCTTGAAGTCCGGGGAGGATGACTCCAGATTTCCGTTTATATTGTGGTCATGGGAGTAAGTGTTTAACGTTCACTTCCGACTCTTCTTGTGGTGCTAAATCGAAAATTGCGAACTCGTCCGTGGGACGATTGAGTGCGAAGAGGGGGCCATAGCTAAGCCCCCCTTTCCCCGAGCTTGCTGACTGCAGTGCTTGGCGTCCCAATGTGTGACAGCTGTGGGCGATGATGCAGAATGCAGGCTTGAAGTGGCAGCCAATGACACCTCGATGCCCACCCCCTATCCCAGCACATAATATCACTGCGGTCGCTCGGTGAGAGGTTGCGGCATTTATTCGATTGGACAGGTCCTGCAGCATACCCTCACACAACGGATCTATCTCGACTTACGGATTACTACCGGTTTCGCGGTATCATTGTCAAGACTCACTCACATACGCATCGCTACCTATACCGAGAATACCAGCAAAGCACTTGTTGAAGTTTGCCCTCGTAAGGAGGCTTCGGTGTGGAACCAAACTCTTGTTGTAATATTCAGCCCGACGTGCCAGAAGTTGGCATTGGAACCATACACAGCCTGCCTGGTAAGTGTAAAAACCGTCTCCGAAACGTATGGCTGCCTGAAATGGGCTTCGTGCAAGGCTTAATCCTGTAAACAGATTTTGAGTATAAAACAAGAACGTCAACGCCGTCACCAAGGCCACTTACCTTAGCAATCTGTATTCATGTCTATCATCAGCAGAGCCTCGAACTGGATACACAGTCTCCGATCAAACAAGATGGCCACAGACTCGGATGCCAATTTCAAGGCTACCCACAAGTTTCCGCATCCTTATGCGAACGCTGAAGTGTTACGCAAATATCTTACCGATACTGCAGGCCTTAAGGAGTCGCAATTCCGCATCAGGGTAAGCAAACAGAAAGCCACCTAATATACCAGGCCTTTACTAACCAAACATTCATCTAGGCCATTACTGGCGAGCTGCAGCTGATGCTGATGTTGACCGATGACACTAAAAAGATCGATCAGGTATGTGCCTCTCAATATGAATGTACTGCCGGGAATCGAACTAAGCGTGGATAGGATGCTATCATTGAACAGTTCAGAGAGGCTGAGCGCCAAAGAAAAGAGGCGGCCACGAAGGGGCTTCCGAAGGACGACTGAAAAGGGTGTTGCCGGGAAAACAATTCATGTAGAGCTTAGAGTCACACTTTAAACGCTCAAAACCACCTTGGCGATTTATTTGAAAGTATGTCTATGTCTTGAATCCAATTTCAAGTTAAAACTTTGTTGGTGTGGTTGCTTTGTGGCTCGAGTCTTCGTGATGATATCTGTAAGAGCGCGTCTCGCACTTCGTCAGACCATGCTCGCTCATCACAGTTTGACACAAGCATTCTAGTTTCTACGAAATCCAACAGCTGTCGTATCCGCTCGTCGCATCCATGATCACCGCGTAACTTCTTAATGTGCTATTCGATGGCCGTTATTAGAAGCGTTGCAGGTATCGAACATTAGGGGTAAGTTCAAAAAGGGGCAAGGGAAACAAAAGAGGACAAGGCTAGAAGATGGAAGAATACATACACTAGTAACAGGGCTTCGAACCTGGGTTAACACAGGGCGATTGAATCCCTGGAGGCTGAGACTAAACGTGTGTTTCCTCGTGAAGCTGGTCTTTGAGTCTTCTCTCGAGCTCGTTGGATTATAGTCATGTCGAAATTTTGACCATGAGAGGGCACTTCGACGTCCAGTCACCCTCTTGAAGAACGTATCCTCTGCAAAACTACCATAGTCTGCTTTCGGGTCGTTCGTTTCGACTAAGCGCTGTTCTCGAAACTCTTCGACCTCTTTCCAGCCCAGAAGAGCCCAGGTGACGAAATCCAAGAACAGACACCCAAGAGACCACACATCATACTTCGTCGTAACACACTCGCTAACATCAAACTCTGGTGCTCGATACGACCTTGACTTCACCAGGGTCGAAACGGTGACGTCAGGGAAAGCAGTGGTCAGTATATGTGAATGTCCAAAGTCTGCAAGTTTCAGGGAAACCGAGTCTCCATCGCGGAAACCAAGAATATTGTCTGGTTTAATGTCTGCATGCAGAAGAAATCGCTCTGCTCTTGTCGACACCCCGCGGCCGTGGACATGTGCAAGAGCACTTGCTATACCAAGGCATTCCTCCAACAGCCATTGCGGCGAGTACCATGCAGCGTGGGTGGTGTATTGTCCTGTTTCATCATTGCGCGAAGGGCCATATCCCTTCCAGATGTTCTGAAGGTCGCCTAGCTCTGCCAACGGGAACAGGAAGTAGAAGTTGCCTCTGTGCTCCAGGGCAGCTAGAAGGGAAAGGATTCGATCGCCACGAGGGACAGCGTTGTTGTTTTCGAGTTCCTCATAGAAACTTCTTTTTGCCGTCCCCGGCTCATTCCAATCATCTAGAAGTGTTTTGAGCGCAAAACTATTGGTTGGTTCACCCTAGGCTCGAGTGTATTAGGATACCAGACGAATAAATGCTAGAGATAAGGAGGTAAGGCTCCCTACTAGTTTGTGATGGCTTGGATGTATGTAGACCTTCTCGACTTTGGCTGACACCGCCCCAATAACTTGAGTCTTAGTTGAGGCCCGAGTTGATTCTCTACTAGTTGGCCCAGCAGCCGTCTTGATTGAGTTCCAAGGCAAACGGATTCTATGCTTTAGGTCATACTTGAGTTCCAGTTTCTTGACTTGGCCATCATCTCCGTTCTTTGGAAAACACAGCGGTATGAGCTGGTAAATCCAGTAAAAGAACATATGATCTTTTTGGGCGTCTTGTAGCTGCTGAATTTGTCGAAATATCGGATCTCCGTCGCCAACTCCTGCCTCCCCTTCGTTCAACCTCTCCAACAACGAGTTATCGCATATCTCTGGCTGAGCCGCATGGATAAAGTGCACGAGAATGCGGTGCAACCCCGAAAACAGCAGTGAAGCGAAAATGACTCGGCTCCCGGTGCACAAAGGTTGCTTGCAGTGGCAGGGTACACGTGCGCTGATACGATTGGTCGCCTCCTGCACGAGTGCTGCAATATCATCATCTGTATTGGCGGCTCGTTGGAGAACTCTCGATATGAAATCCGGTCTTATCTCTTGGAGAATCGACTCTCGCGGCACGAACCGGAGACGCTGGTCGCTGACGTCTTCTTTTGATGCGAGTAAGAGCGCCTGCATTCCCCTATCGCGCAGAACCTCAATGGCGCAGTGGCAAACATCGTTCCCGCAAGGGCATGCCGTGTGAGGCTCATCTGTCTCTTGCTTCGTGCTGAGAGGGGTAGTTGTTGCATATGACATCGTGGCTTGCCCCTTAAGACGGTCGAAAAATTGAAATGCAACGAATGGAAATATTTGACGAGCATACCAAAGTGGTAATCACTTGATTACTTATACGCAAAGCATAAGGACCCCAACTATGTACTGTCTGTATACTGAACCAGCTGTGAAAGAGTTTGCAGTGCCACTCAGATCTGACACCCCAAAAGAAAAGTTGTATCAGGCTCTGCCAGCATGGTGTATCTTATGCATCTGAACCGAACCGAAAACGAGTTTAGGTGGCACTTTGGGGCTTGGTCACTATTGGCTTGGGCTTGCGTTACCCTTGTCATTATGCAAGCCACATAGGAAGGCGATGCAGCATCTCCGAAAAACCCCCAGGCCTCCTATAGGTTGCTTTGATGCGAGTAAGCAGCCCGGGATAGCCTGCTCCAGAGCCATCTACGCAACTGCGATCTATTGCCGGACAACCCCGCAGCCGTATCCAATCCGGTGATGATATGGACTGATACTACTGCAGCACCAATCTGACGGCGGCGCCCGCGGATGACCCCAAAATCACACCCTCCTGGATGTTTGACCCAGCTGCTTACTACTGTACCAGAGAAAACTCAGATAAAGTGCTGGCCATTCCACCGATGAGGTCCCGGTTAGGCTGACTTGGCCCCCTTGCTCCACCAGGCACCGTTCGCACATCCTGAGATTTCAAGTCTTCCTTCCCAGCCGCAAACGTACCAAAGTCCATTGCATAGTGTCACACAGATTATGCGCTTTCACATTCCCGGGTTTCCAAAGGCCCGACGGTCCTCCGCCAACTCAGGATCTAGTGCCAGCTCAGCCGGCGATCAACCTGTCCAGATTCTGGCAGGTTCGGCAGACAGGAAGAAGCTGAAGGCTACCTTAGGCCGGAAGAACCGCGGTGGCTACAGGCTCGAAGTACTGCTCTCATCTTTCACCACCTATGACAGTATGTGATTGCCTGCCTACTTGTCTAACTGCTGCGATCTGCTACAGCTACGATCAGATGAATACTACGTGTATGCCGAGGAAGGGTTGACACGAGGCGAGGTCAGCGATTGCCGTTGATAGAGTTGAGGGCTTTCTAGGGGCCGTTGTCCACGTGCGAGTGTAGTTAGTTGTGGTGTAACAATAAGGCAGCTACATTGTGTTAATTATTCTTGTTATTTTGTCGGCTTATAAGTCGCGGTTAAAGGGTCTGTGTTCATTCATACTAAGGATAATCAACTGGCAATATTACGAAGTCTCCACAACTACAAATGTTATTACTAATACCAGATACTATGGTTCTATCTAGAGTTATCGTGGCTTCCAATGATGTGACTCTATAATGCAATTGCCACATCGCGTAATTTGACAACCGGCGCAGTCGTCATTCAACGCAAATGTCATGGGTCCTGAATGGCATTGGCACTAAGTAGCGTCAGTTCATGTCGTAATGAAGGAGTTTCAATACTCACACAATACCACATAGCGGGTATCGAACTACCTGACAATAGATTGTCGGGAAGGCTGTCCGCCCCTTCTGCAGAGTATGGGGTAGTCGGTAGTCCTATGAGGGCAATCTGCTCTAGGTGTTCTGCCAGATGACTTGAGGCACGAGAAGTCTCTTCTGGCATCTCTCCTAGACAGATCGGACATTGGGAACTCTGCCATGGTATAGAATTGGCATGGATAAGGGTGGAGTGCTGTTTCCACTGAGCCCTTGTGGGAAAGGTCGGCATACCATCTCCACAGTCATTATCCAAACAAATGTAAGGTTGTAGATCCTTGAACAGATGCCTCCTGTTTGGGTGTTCAGCAAAGGGATATAAGGACATCAAGAGTCGACTTACTTCCAAGCAGATTCGTTGGTCAACACAACCATCTTTTCGCATCCAATGCACTCAAATGGGGTACGTTGGCTAGCATTCTCAGGTAGCGGTGGAATCCGGACTGAGCCGCCTTGGCCTCCTGCATATGATACTATGGTGTCGGCATATTGGCTTCCTGTGGGTACAGAGGTTCCCAGACCAGAGTCATGAAATATTGTAGATGGTGCTGAGGTTTCAACTAAAGACGATCCAGGCAGTCGTTCCTGGCGATTCTTGTCCTTGATTTCTTGGCATCGGATGAACCGATCGCGCTGAGCATTTCCAAGAAGCTCAACCAAACCCGGCATACAAGATGGGTATCGCTCGCGAATGCGGTCGGTGAACGTCGAAACAAGAGTGTCAGTCTTGATAAACATTTCAGAAACTTGATCTGTTGGCATTGCAGCTAGCTCATGACTTTTCGATGCGTGGTGGATGGCCTTTTCATGAAATCTGTATCCAAAATCCAGAAGGCATTGGACATCAGTCTTAAGATCTTCAGCGATGTCGGAGGGTTTCTCATCGCTGTCTATAAATTCCTCGCATTCTGTATCAATTTCGGAATCTTCGGTGTTCTGTCCGATATGTTCTCTCAGTCTTAATAGCGCCTCGGACACCTCGCCAGCACCGGAGTGTATCTGGGGCTGTTGGTCGTCGTCAATCAGCGGGAGAAGACATACATCAACAAGTAACATACCCACGTAAGTGAAACCTACGCTTCGTGAGAGTTTGGCATACGCTGGCCAGAAGACGAAACGTGCCCATCCGAGCTCTTCTAGACTTGTAGAGCGAGTCGTCCAAGTGTCCCTCGACGACGCCATAGCCGTGAGCCCAAAGTTTCAATGAGTCCTGGCTTCGCTGTAGACTGGTCATTACAGACTGCATTGAACCCTGGTTAGAAAGTTCTGTTAGAATATCTGTGTATAGTAGGTTGCAGGCTGTGTAAAGTTTTGCAAGCGGGTACAGTCCGGCTGATACAGCCTCATGGCTTTCCTGCCTGACGGCCCGCCGCCAATCCGAGATCGCATCGAGTCCCGACATTAATTGAAGCCTCCAACTACTATATTTGAGATCGAAAAGATCTGTTAAGAAGAGCGGCGGTTCTAATTGTAGTTCGAATCGATCGAGGAGAGAGGCTGAATATGTTTTGTTTACAATGGCTAAGTCAGTTGATACTGGCCTGAACTATTAAGGCGCCTACTCAGCCGATAGAAGAAAGAGGGGTACGGATGAAGCGTGGCCTGAGCACAAAGCCCTGCCACGTTGTACTGCATACAGCCTGACCACATCTGAGGTTGGGTCCCAAGTGGAAAGGTCACTTACCCCCGCACCCCCTCTTCCCAGAAGTCAGTTCCCCAGAGGTTGTCTGCCACAGCTGCAAATATGGCTGAACTGGCCCTTGCTATTGTGCCTCTATGTATCGCCACTATCAAAGGGGGCAAGGTGGTCCTGAAAAGGCTCGAAGGACTGCGGCAACACAATAAGGAGATCAAAAGGCCGAGGAAGCTGTTCGGGTGCCAGAGAGGTGAGTTTTTATCTCAGAGGGCACCGTGACTCTCAGACAGATAATACAAATAGAGGTCTTCCTTGATGAATGCGAGTTCATATTACAACAGTTTCTAGACATCGACCTCGCTTATTCCCTTACACACGAAGTTGACCATCCGGGGTGGTACACACACCAAGTGGATGAGAAGATCAGGAGTCACTTAGGAGATCGATTTGGTAGATTTGAAAATGTGGTCAGAAACATCCATGAGCATATCAACGATATGGATGAATCACTCAATGCTTTCTCTGGGGATGCTCAACATCCTGATGTGAAGGTATGTTTACGTAGTCCATGGAGGCCGCTCCCGCTGTTAACGAAACATGTCTAGTTAAAAGGCGTGGAGAGTACAAAGGAGGCACTCGACCTGACTCGAAACAGGTCAAAATATGAGTCGCTGATAGAAGATTTCAGGATATATAATCACGCGCTGAACAGCATCGGACGGAACTCAGACAGGCGTGGGGATCCACGAGCAGTCGCTTTTCCACAGAACAGATCTTCAAGTCCTTTACCTTCGTCGTATCGAGACGTTTCAAAGAACTCGAAATCCTTCCATACAGCTCTCAGTACATGTTGGTCCTGTACGCAGGTCAAGCATACCGGCCATGAAGCTCGCCTGTTTCTAGACCACAGGACTGATGCGAGTTTCAGAGTCGTGGTACGCTATCGAACACAGTGCAGGGATCTAGAGGACGGGTTAGAGAACTCTGCACATATGATAATGAGGCCACAATGGCTAACGACCGTCCAGTACTTCGGTTGACGTTCTGGTTCGCTCAGAGAGCCTAAACTTTGACTGTACTTCTCCGCCAGGAACCTCGCAGGCGGACGACATCCGCCAACATACCATTAGGGTCAGGCGTGTACGATTCGAAGATGAAAGCTCATCGCGGCAGACACGACCCTCTCAATCTAGCAGCTCCATCCCATCGACTACCGCAACACCAATGAACCTTGGCTCATCTGCGGACATGTGCACTCAGCTCTGTACGCAAACGATGTCCGCCGGGTGCAGTTGCTACCTCGACAGCTCAGCCCAGGTTCGACACCTTATTCATCCAGTCTGCCATGAAGAATGCGACCACAAGGAGTGCCTCGACCAACAGGCCCTACGGGACACCGCTCAGCTAGATAGAATCTTTGATTACACCATCGAGGAGTCTGGAGTGAGCGTAAATCAGCAGGTGAGACTTGCCCTCACGCTAGTTAACGGTATCCTGCAATTTGCTTCCACTCCTTGGCTGCAACCTTCGTGGTATCTCAGGGATCTGTCCTACTTTCAGACAACCGACGGTCTCGCGACAGCCCTGGCAACCCTACACATCAGCTCTGAGATCCCACAGCAGAACCACCACGGGTCCGACTTGCTCGATGTAGATAACAAGGTCTTGGAGGCGCAACTAGTACATGGCGTTAGTAACCTTACCTTGTACAGCTTGGGAAGGGCATTGCTCCAAATCGGATACTGGTCGCCGCTCTGGACTGAGGACATCAGCATGATTCGGCTCATCGCGGAGTGTAGCTACCGGCTGGGACCAGTGTATCAGAGAATCACTCAACAGTGTCTCGAAGGCAACTTTGCGTCTAGCAAAGACCTCAGTGATCCGGACTTGCAAAATGCGATCTACCGCGACGTGGTTTGCAAGCTGAAGGAAATCGTCACTGTTCTTGAGGGAGGCACTGGCGCGCCGCATAAACAATGATGTGCTGACGACTCGTCATGTTTATATGGGGCACGCGAAGGAAGTCCGGCAGATTCACCAAGCCAAGTCGCTGACAGGGGTGTGGGTCAAAGGGGCTGTGAAGCTGTGGCAGTGTTGCGTAGAATGCCCTAACTTTAGGCAGAAGTACGACTATACCGCATGTAAAAATGACAGGCTTTCCATTCCCAAGATCTATTAATTGACGTTTTGCATCTTGCGTCTTTCTGTTCTCATGAACGGCCACATAAACAGGTAGCCAACATCAACGAGAAACTGCCGCAACCTGAACCATGTCCGATATGACCCCACCAACACCAGGCCTCAACCCTAAAGAAGTCGCCGACTTCCACAATATGCTGAAGCAATCCAAGCGCATCGTCGCCGTCCTGGGCGCCGGCATATCCGCCTCCTCGGGCCTGGCGACCTTCCGCGGCACCAACGGCCTCTGGCACGGCCAAGACATGATGCAAGTCGCGACGCCCGCCGGCTTCCGCCGCGACCCGGGCCTCGTCTGGCAGTTCTACGCCTACCGGCGGCACGCGGCGCTGCAGGCCCGGCCCAACCCGGCGCACTACGCGCTGGCCGAGCTGGCGCGCCGCGTCTGCCCCGGGTGCGTGACGCTGACGCAGAATGTCGACAACCTGAGCCCCCCGCGCGGGCCACCCGGAGGCGCAGCTCAAGCAACTTCATGGCAACTTGTTCGACTTGTGCTGCTTCGATGCCGTGGGCTGCGGGTACGTCGAAAAGGACAACTTCAAGGACCCCCTGACGCCGGCGCTCGATACTACCCGAGACGAGGCCGCAGCCATGGGGCGCATCGAGCCGGGATCCAAACCCAAGGCGAACGGGATGCTACTGGCCGGGATCGCGCGGAAGAATGCGCAGATTCTCGGTGAAAGTTTGAGGACAAGTCGCCCTCGGCGGACGACCTCACGCCACTGAAGGCTGCTGCAGCAGAGGGCGAGGAACAGCCAGGTGCACGCCCCCGTCCCATGTGCGACATCCGTCTCTCGTCCGGCTTGAGCAAAGAGGATCTCCCGCAATGCCCTCAGTGCAAAGCCAACATTCTGCGTCCCAGCGTCGTCTGGTTCGGCGAGGCCCTCGCTGAAAGCACAGCGCAGGAGGCCGAGGCCCTCTTTGCGGAGGACACTGAACCCATCGACCTGTGTCTTGTCATCGGCACGTCAAGCAAGGTCTGGCCGACGGCGGGGTACGCGGAGAAGGCGCGCAAGAAGGGCGCGAGGATCGCCACCGTCAACATCGACGCTGGCGATGCCAAGGGCTTGCGGCCGGGTAAGGATTGGGTCTTTGTGGGAGATGCGGCACAGGTACTGCCAGAACTGTTGAAGCCGGTTATAGGTGACCCTGAGAACTGGAAGAGGACGGGTATATAAATTTGTAACGGGCTAATTGTAGCCAATCATGTCTGCTTTCAACCCAAGTATATAAAGAAAGATGTTGCTATTCAAGGAGACTAGGATGCGTCTGCCATTAGACAGTAAAGCTCGAAACCAAAACAGCTTCAAAGCACCCAAGCATGGCACCACCCACACTCCTCTTGCTCTGCAGGTACGCGGCACACGGCGGTGGCTTAGTATCCGCGGCCCTTTGCGTCCCAATCTTGAGGAATAGCATCGAGTTGGACAAAGGCACTGATCAAGTCGCGCCGCTGGTCGGCGGCAGGCTTTGATGATGCTGAGTCCCAATGGCGCTGGGTTCGACAGGTGCATGTCAAAAGACAGGGTAGGATGGGAGGGACGGACTATCTCACGTCGTACAACCTCGCCACTGTCCATGCCAAACGAATGAGACTTGGCAAAAGTGTTCAGAGTACCGAGTCTTAGAAGAAAAATATATTATACATATGCGTGCAGGCAGACCCGGGACGGGAAACCGTGCCTTCTTATTTCCTTCCGTGTTAATGGCGTTCTCAATATTACTTGTCTCTCATCTAATACGGCTTCCCCAAGCTACTTTTTACTGTCCTTGACACTGAGCGTCAAAAGCAATGCCCGAAGCATAGAGTTCTGTGTGCCGTAACGGTCCTCCAGGCCACTGATCTCCGTCTCCACCTGCGACTCCAAGTCGACAAGCCAAGCCCTGGTAGCCTCCATAACACCGGACTCGTCCAATAGCGACAGGATGTAGGACTTCGCCTCCCTGGTCAGCGAGGGCGCCGAGGCGGACGAGCCGACGGCTCCCCTCGCTCGGAAGATCCCCATGATCTGCCGGAACGCATCCGGGTCCTTATTCGCGCAGGTGACAAGGAGAAACGACAGCTTCTCCTCGTCCAGGTCCTCGCAGAAGCCCTTCCCTTGAGCGTAGAGCTCCGAGTTGAGGTTCATGAAGTCGTCGCGCACCTGGAAGAACCGCCCGAACAACCGCGTGAGCCGGTGGAAGGGCAAGCGACCTTCCTCTCCGCCCTCCTCCTCCTTCGAATGGAGCTTCTTGGCGGCGGACGGGAAGGCCTTGGAGGATTTAGATGCCATTAGCGCCACGATCAGCTCGAACATGGCGCCCGTCTTCCCGTCCACCATCTCCAGGTGCTCCCGCTCCGAGGGACAAGCCGCGTGCAACTTCCACTGGAGGTCGTACCCCTGCCCGACGTGCATGCGCTGTAGGATATCCAGGAAGACCGCGTGCGTGGATGCGTCGAAGTGCGCGTGCACCGCGGCTACGGCCTGCACGAACAGGTAGGTCGTGCTGTTGACGGACTGCGCCACTCCAAAGACGGCGTGGGTTGCGGGTCGCCCGCGCCGGAGCGGGGAGGCGTCTTGTACGTCGTCGAGGATGAGCGACGCGTTGTGGAGCGTCTTGTTCACGTCCTTCACTACGTTGAGCGTCTCCGTCTTGACCATAAACCACTGGTTCAGCGCGTCGATGAAGGTCGTCCGGACACCCTTGGACGGCAGTGACGAGATGTACCGGCACGGGGAGTCGACAGGGTGATTCCGGGTCAGCAAGTGCATATCTGAGCTCGTTGCTGCGTCGTCGTACTTTTTCTTCTTACTGGGTCTTGTGGGCTGAAGTGGGTCGTCGCTATCCGATGTGGCCGACCCAGAGTCGAGAGTGGAGGAGCTTTCCGTAACATCAGGCGTTAGAGAGGTTGCCGAGGGCGAGTCGACAGTGGCGCCAACATCCACCGGTGGGGAAGTGATATCCATGTCTTGTGTCTTGGGTTCGTCCGAGACGACTCCTTCTTTCTTCCACGCATGATGCCTTGGGCAGTTCGCACACCAGCAATGATTCCCCGCCACCACGAGCCCAAATACTTCGACAAAGCTGCGTAGAGCAGCAGAAGTCGATGGGTGGTCCCGGATGTATGCATCCTTACGCCTCACATACTCCGCCTCATAGTCACCAATCATTTTGCGGACTGCTTCCCTTGCCTCGTTGAAGTCGATGCCCTGGTGACGCGAAAGGACTTCGATGGAGTTAACGATACGAGACCTGTTGGTAGCCCAGGCATTATACTCGCGCTCCCAGCTCTAGTAGTCGTTGGTCAGTACCAGAGCAGACTCTGCCTGCTCGAAGATGTGCCGTAGAAGCTGCAATTCCTCATCCGAGATGTTGAGATCCATACCAAACTGGCACATGAGACAAAGCGGCCTGGGCCACAAAGCGCATCAGTATCCATGGGTTGTGTAGGTTGAGGAAGTTGAAAACTGATTACTTACTCCATGCCGCCGTTCAACATGCGAAAGGCCAGATACTGGTCCAGGGACTGCATCGCATCGTAGTTTTCGTGCTCCATGACGTCGAGCCACTTCTTGCGATACGACTCGATCATCCGCATGCCCATGTCTCGGTCCAAAGCTAAGATCTGTAGAACGCACTGGCTCACAAGCTGCCTCATCTTGATGGTCTTGGCCTCCTTGGTGGACAGCGACCCCAAGGTCTCATCCAAGGCATCGCTAAAGTGCTTGTGCCCTTCCAGGGCGTTTTCAAGGGTGAGGTCCTCAGCTGCGTCTAAACAGCGGCTCGAAAAGCACCTGTCAGCACCTGTCAGTAACTAGGGAGACTGGGAAGAAGCTTTTTTCTGCTATTAGCGCATTATCCACGTACCATCATGTATGTTACCAATGTTGGCGAGGTATGTGATGGAGTGCAGTCGCTCTTCCAACGACTCCGGGAAGATAAAGGCGCACCAATTCCCCACGGGCGACATAGCGGAGCCGGATCGAGATTCCCAGCCGTCGCCGACGTGCTGGTGCCAGTCCCGGATGGACTGGGGCGTGGCTTCATCCGCAATTTCGTTCCGTCGATGAATGCGGATCGGTAGAGTGGTAAAGCAGCCGGTCTTCCAAACTTCGTCGGCCGAGACTTCGACGGAGTGAAGCCACTTCTCTTGAGTATCCGTCGACGCCATGATTGGTTTGTGTAGTTCTGCTGATGGCAATTGACACCGACGGTAGTTAGTGCTTCGGTGCGGCCCTGTGTTGTCCAGAAGGAGTCCAATGATCTAGCAACGGGGCCATTAATAGCGGCGGGTTTCATAGTAATAGCAAGGATTCTTTATAGGGCGGTGGCCAATTGAATTGACGCTGACTCGCCTGTCATCCATGGACCAGGGGTTACGTCTCTTGGTAGATCTCATCGTGAGCTATCCCGGGTCATGTGGCGCCCAGCCATTATTGAATGTCTCGTGTATCAATATCATAGGAAACTTCGTGTGATTGACAGCGACAGCGACGATCATGTCGACCGCCTCGAGCTGACACCTCATGATACGTGTTCGCGTCTATTCAATACTAGGCATATTCACTCTGGACTTGTAATTCATTAATTACAACCGGTAGTCCGCTGCTAGCACCAAGGCTGAATGGGAATTATGATATTTATCCTGACACAATGAACTGGCAAACTGAAATCCGACAGACGGCCTATGCTGCTCTTGCCCAGAGAGACCCGGGGCTCTCACTTCTCCTCGGGATTACTGCAGTATGGCCGCCATTCTTTCCAACTGATAGGATCTTTCTGATGCCATGTTTCTAGTCCATCACTCTAGCACTATGTTGCTACTCATACTTCCTTCACCCCCTGGCCAACGTGCCTGGACCCAAGCTGGCAGCTGTTTCTCCGGTAAGGCCTCCAAAGAGGATACCAAAAAGGACACACATGTGATCATGGCTAACTGATGCAGCTTTGGATGATGCGATCTCTTCATGGGAAGCATCTGAATCGAGACATAAAGAGATTGCATGATCACTATGGTGAGTTCCTGCCCCTTTGTGCCTCAGCTGGCGTGGTCGCTAACCGGGTCGTACTAGGCGACATCGTCCGTGTTGGCCCCAACACGGTCTCGTTCGCCACCACCGTCGCTCTCACTGCCGTCCATAACGCAGGTTCTGCAGGAGGTTCCGGAAAAGAGGCCTTTACCAAGAAAGGCACCATCGAATGGCTGCTCGGTGTGATGTCTTGACCTGCCCCGAACATCCTCACGGCAGTCGAGCCCCAGGCGCACGAGAAGCTACGAAAGGCGGTGCAGCCGGCTTTCACGATCCGGGAGCTGCGGAAGCAAGAAGCGATCCAGCAGAACTGGATCACTGCGTACCATGAAAGGCTCGATTTTGCCGCGAAAGAAGGCGCCGAGATCAACATCACGGAACATATCTCGCAGCTGACGTGGGATATGTTGTGAGACTTGTCGTTTGGTAACCCATTACCGAAGAGTCAGCTGGGGACGTTACTCGGGAAAGAGTTTACTTTTTCCTTTTTCCAACGCTAAATCATGTGTTGATACCATAAGAATCTAGTCAAGTTCAACAAACTGAAGAAGATTGCTTGCGCCATAATTCCGGTTCTAGAAGTCATGCAAAACGTGCTCACTGTCCCGTTGGTCGGCTCATGTACCAAAGCACTTGTCACGTCATTCCCGGGCATGTTTCAGATCCCGCGGGATCCTCCCCCGTCGGCACTTTGCGCGAGTATGTACAGACCTACTCATCCTAAAGTGAAAGCGATATGATTTAACCCAAGAGCTAATGTATGTGTGAGCGCGTTCTAGAACACTCCAGCGAACAGACCGCGGGCACGACTTCCTGAGCGCCATCGTGGGGACGGAGCGGAAGGGCATCCACCTGACGCAGGACGAGCTCCAGAGCAACGCGGCCATGCTCGTCATGGTCGGCCAAGACGCCACCGTGACCTGCCTGTCGTCGACGCTGTACTTCCTGCTCCGGGACCCGCGTCAGATGGCCCGGCTCCGGGACGAGCTGAGCGCGGCCTTCGCGCGCGAGGGCGACATCACGGGCGAGGCCATCGCGCGCCGGCCCTTCCTCAACGGCGCCATCAGCGAGGCCATGCGTCTCATCTCGCCGGCCAACGGCACCGGCATGCACCGCCAGTCCCAGGGCGGCTACGTCGAGGGCGTCTGGGTGCCCACGGGCGTCACCATGGCGGTGGACCAGTACACGATTCAGCGGTCGCCCAAGTACTGGAAGCACCCAGAGGAGTACCGTCCCGAACGCTGGTTTGACAGAGGGCCTGGATCCGACTTCTAGCAGGACGACCACTCTGCCTACCGCCCCTTCCTGTTCGGACCGCGCGCCTGCCTCGGGCGCGAGCTGGGGCTGCAGGTGGCCCGCTTGGTCTTGGCGCGCTTGTCGTTCCGCTACGAGATGCGCATGACCAACGCGGACAGTTTTGTGTGGGAGCGCGACTGCGACTCTTCTTATCTCTGGCTTGGCCACAAGGTCCTGGTGCGTTTGACCGACAGGACGAAATGACAAGGTGTCTGCCAAATCATAAATACGACTAAAATAGACGCGGAACTTCCCCTCGGTGTAAATGTGGGGCGGAAATATGTAGAGTTGAAGAAGATAAGGTTCCGCTAAGGGTATACCAGATGAGACTATGCGACGCGGTAACAATTTCCTTTATTATGCTTAGATAGACGTCAGGCCGAATACTATGCCTTACTCGATCACGCTATCCCAGTACACCTATTGCTAAACTCTGTTTGCCAACTTTCACGTGTTAACCACTATCACTTGCATATGTGGTTGTGATAGGTGTTGGTGATAATCCCATCTGTTCATACGTGACTTCAATTTCTTGTGAGAGATGGCCTTCGTGTCGTCCCTGGTAGTGACGGGCCTTTTGCTGGTATGTATCTCGTTCCTACTTGGCTTGGATATCGAGCTGGATATTGAGCGCTGTGTCGTAGATTCTGTCCTATCTCGTATTATTGGCAATCTATCGGACTCAACTACATCCGCTTGCCTCTTTCCGAGGTCCAAGGCTTGCAGCCTTGACCGATTGGTGGTTCTGCAAACACTGGTTAGTCACATCCTTTAGGCATTTAATTTGCACCATGCAGTGACAGCGTGACGCTGACGACACCCTAGGCTTGATGGCCGCTGGCCTCATACGCTTGAGAAGCTTCATGGAAAATACGGTACGTTGATTGTCATCTTGTCCAACAATTCTTTCGATATGAGAGAAGATGAGTTACTGACAGCAGGGAAGGTGACATAATCCGTGTTTCGCTGAACGAACTCATTTTTGCTACCCTTGAGGCGGCCCAAAGGCAGGTATAGTGGTGTGGGTAAAGCTACCATAAAGACTAAGTAGGTAATTAGCGAATCTTTTAACATTGCGGCCCGTGTCGCGGGAGGCAGACTGGGTCCACGTTTTATTTGCACAGTTGGTGGCTACGGGACAGAACGTCACAAGATTTTGACAAAAAGGGGCTATAACTGGCCGAGTGAATGAAACCCATTCCCAGTGTACTCTACCTGAAAACAATAACCCACCAGAGCAAACTCTCTAACACTATCATGCCATCTGACCACGTTCCGACTCATCATATATGTACAGTCACACAAAACTCATCAGCCAAACATGACTTTCATGCGTCAATGCATCCGTCGTCACAACCCTTGCTATGGTAATCTCTTCCTCCCCTCCTCCCTCAAGAGTTCTATGTGGTCGCAGCACTGGTTGCAACAGTGGTCACGGCAGTGGGCGCGGCAGTGGGCGCAGCAGGTGTGTCGGCGTTTGGAGTTGGACTAGGCGGCATCGCCATCGGCCACCCCCCACAAAGCGGGGTGATCGGGCGATTGGTGCCGGTGAAGGGCCAGCCAGGCGTTATGAAGGGCCAGCCGGGGGGCAGGAAGTCAGAGTAGCTTCCCCCGCCTCTGTACGATGCTGCCGTGGCAGTGGGCGCCGCAGTAGGTGCACTGCCGTCAGCGGCTCGAGTCGGGGTGGACGACTGCGCAGTCAAGGGAGGCCACAACAAGGCTGGGCGACAAGACGGGGTGTTTCCGTCGGGCCAGGGCCAGCCCGGGGGGAGGTAGTCGGGGTAGCTCCCTCCGTATGGCGCTGCTGCGGCGAGGCCTGGGAGTAGGGCGATGATATCTGGGTTCGTTATGAGACTATTTTTCTGGGGAAGTGGTTTTGATGTATTGGAAGAGACGAATCCTTTAGAAAGCGATGTAGCACTCAGTCCTTGGGCCCGACCGAACTAATACTTGGAACAGATCTTGTTTGATAGCGATAGATATTTAATGGCATTGCGACAACTATGAGAGCTATATATCGAACCTCTAACACCCTACCCTTGAAATATGCCTGTAGATCAGCGCCTGCAATGCCACGACCAACATTGAATAGAGCGCTGGGGAAGTAAATATATTAAAACCAATATCGCTTCTTGCCGTCTCATAAACGACGAAAAACTCGGTACATGTGGTATATCCCCGGGGGAATAGGGCAGAAGGACAAGTTTCTCTCAGCTTAAAGGGTCCATTATCTACCGAGAGGGAAGGCAGGTATTTTAATGGTTGGTCACACATATACAGAGCTAGCCACCCACGGCATTTCAGATTCGTTGCATTTAGCCGCAAGACTTGCATTCGATTTTATAGTGGTTATATAAACGTATCTTCTGATCTATCGCTACAATGCCCCTCTATTCCAACAGCAGGCGGTGTCATTTGGCTGCGAAACGGAATACGGAACAGCACATGCAGTCAGGGGCGGCAGAAACCACGCCCAACCGTGGATGAGTCAGCAACACTCTCGTATGCTGGTGTGTACGTTCATATCGCGAGAGTTGAGCATATACATATCGGGTTATACTTGATTTTCAATACCCTCGTTCACGATCTAAAACCGCCTATGCAGTTCTCACGTTCCCCTATTTCACCCCTTTTCACTTATTACTTAGCGTCGGCCTTAGTGTTCGTCCGATCATGGAAGGGGCCGTATTGGCTCATTCGCTTTAGAGTTATTGGGCTGCATTGCATGTCATACTCGCGCATCCTGGTATGCAGGTTCCTACTCAGGCGAAGTTCATTTAGGAATGGAGCCATGAAGTCTCTGTGAAGCTATTGTGCAAATAAAGCCCCCTGTTAGATCAATATGAAGAACATGTTTCTAGCCATCAATATTGTCACTCCTGCCGAGGGCAAGCAGGAAAGGGTATGCTTATTATCACCAGATAACCATTTACAGCGTCGAGCTAAATGAAGATTATATTGACTGACAAACACGATTGGAACAGGTGCAAGGAATGCTGAGTCACTTGGTACCGGAGGCTGAGAAATACGAGCCCGAAGCGCTCATGTTCTGCGCTTCCTGGTGCGCCACTGCCGGTGTGTTCTACGTTGTCGAGATGTACGTAATCAAACCCCTGTTGGCAGGTAGCAGTAGATGCTGCGGGTGAGAGGAGCCAGGCGCGCTGATCGTAGCGAGAAGGTTTGCCAACGAAGCCGCCCAAGAGTACCATCGCAACCAGCCCTACACGGCGGAGCTGCGCCGCATATCGCGAGAAGAGCATAACTTGGCCAAAAGGGTAGAGGTGCAGGTCTTGGATAGATTCGCAGGTTTCAATAGGGGATACTAAAACCAGACGTGGGCTGCGACACTCCCATCGTCGGTGCATCAGGTGGTGGCAGTACAGCTGTTGTCTTCATTGTCTGATGAGGCTTGATAGGATTTTTTTTATAGTTCTACTGGATTCCAGCTGCCGTCATGGTCTCCCCACCCAAAGCCAACAAGAGGATGACGTTGTACCAAACTATTCGGTCTAATACCCGTAGAGATTGACTTGCTCCGTGGTGGAGCCCCTGATCTTGTTGTTCTCCCTGATGAGCATCCATCGCAGAATCCAAGCGCACACAATTGAACCCAAAGCAAACCCAGCCGAGGTTCCAAACCCGATCGCGAACCGTGGGCTATCGTAGTCGGGCCATAAGTAGGCTCCGTAGATATACCCGACCTGGCCCGCTACATTTGTCATGGCAAGGACCACCTAGTTGATGTTAGACAAGATTCCAGCCCTGATAGATAGGGGAGGAACGTAGGTTGTATACTCACTGCTTTCTTTTCCTTCGTTTGTTGCAGTGTCGAGCTAGCCCAGCCGATTATCACGGAGTTGACCGAGTACGCCCCGACGGGGAAGACAAAACAGGCCACGTAGCGCGCCGCCGTATTCAGCGTGCTCGCGGCCCATATGAAGCCCACCACGGCGGCCGCGATTCCGATGGTGATGTGCCAAGTCCGCTCGTGCAGCCGACCGGAGCTCCACCCACACATGATGCCCGCCGCAGCGGCGAAGATGAATGGCGGGCACGTCATGAGCAGGGTAGCTGTGGTGTTGAAACCCAATGTTTTGACGACGCTATATTCGAGGTGCATAGAATTTCAGTCGTGAACACAAACGGTTCTGAAGATGGGAGCCGCAGGCTGTTGTGATTAATCACACTTACGTCGGGAAGAAGGAGTTGAAAGAGCAGGCACTGAGGTGGAAGTTCTGCATGAGACAGAACAGCCAGGTCCGCTTGTCCTTGCATGCCTGCTTGAGACCCTCCCAGGCGCTGGCATTCGACTCGTGCGACTCCGTCACCCTGTCGCGCTCCATGCGGGCGTGGGCCAGCTCTCGTTCGGCGGGGGTCAGCCAGTGCGTGGTCAGGGGTGTATTGGGAAGCATCCAGAAGCCCACAATGGCGACGAAGCCCGTGATAGCCCCTTCAATGATGAACAGCCAGCGCCACCCGGCGAGTCCCCGTGCCCCATCCAGTCCCCAGAACACGCCGGCGGAGATGAGGCCCGAGAAGCCGGTGGCGAGGATCTGGGCGCAGTAGAACCAGGCTATCCTGGTAGCGACCTCTGTAGCAAACTGAAGTGTCAGATAATTCGCTTTCCCTTATATTCTCTAGAGTATCAGCATTTACCTTTCCTGGTGTAGAAAATGGCGAGCATATATGTCGCACCCGGGTAGAACTGTGTGATATTTAGCTTTGGATAGCTAGGGAATGAATGATGAGAGAAACACTGAGCTCACAGGCGCCTCGGTGATTCCAAGGAAGAACCTCACGGCTACTAGGCCGCCATAGCTGTGGACGGCGCCAGCGCAGGCTGACACAACAGCCCAGACAAACATCCAAGCGCTCATGTAGATTCCGGGACGGATACGCGTGATGAACATATTGGAAGGGATCTGCATAAGCACATAACCCACGAAAAGACTAGAGTTCCCCGTATTTGAGTAAGTATAGTGTCGCGTCCAGGTTCCAGTGGACAAAAGGGTGTGTGTAGAACTTACATGCTGACGCAGGTGTTGAACTCCCACCCAGACATGCCCAGATCCTTCTCTAGGTTATTGAGACGAGCCTGTGCTATGGCGTTTCTATCGACGTAGTTGAGGAAGTACATGATCCAGAGGATCGGCTGGTATGTTGCAGGTTAGCGATAAAGGTTTTAAGGAGGCAACAATACTGATGATTCTGGAAGTGTATTTACCATTATGCGAAATTCCAGTTTGCGGACTAGCTTGATCTCAGCCGGGTCTGACTTGGTTGCCACGCCAGTGTAGTCGACAACTCCGGCAGCTTTGTGCTGCTTCTCGTCTGTTGCATTATCTGTCATCACATTCGTCGCTTCCTCTCCTCCAGGTGGAGGAGGCGCAGAGGCTGGAGCTTCGTCCGCCATTCTTCAATATCGTTCTATTTGCGCTCGTAGTAAATACTTGTACTGGAGAATAAATGCTGGACTGTTTTGGGGCTGTCCTGAGATTTATGAGGGGGCAAGCACAGCACGACTTCACGGGCAGAAGAAAGGCATTAGAAATATAGGTCTTTGCGAGTCCTTATGTCAGAGCGGTCAGGCTCGCATTCACCAGGTTTCATCCCCCGCATGCCGATGCTTATGGCTGAGGTTCCCCGCTTCCTCTCATTGAAATGGTTACTCATTGCTGTATCGTGACAGGTCGGACGCCCAGAGCCAAGGTAGCCCAGGAGCTATTGGGGGCAGCCAAGCAAGCAGCCAAGTCGCCTCCCCCATGGGGTCAAGGACATTAGCGGATGCAACGTCAATGTAAAAGTGTTGGGGTCTGTCATATCCGCCGTATGTAGAGATTCGGTTACGATAGGGTACTAGAACTACCGACGGCGCAGCATAGCGTTCCATTCAATATGCGTTTTGGAGAAGGGTGACGCAATTTTGTGATCCCTCTTTGCAGCCATATGTTGTTGACATTGAAGAGGTCGTCCCAAGTACCCTGGTGGAATTGATGAATGATACTGCACCGCTAGGAACCAGTCAAGATCTGAGGTTTCCCTCACATCGATATCATGGTAAAACAACATCTTCGGAACCATCACTGCATTGCCTCTCTCCGTTAGCCGCCGCCTTGGGGCATACCAAACGTCACTTTTGCCAGCGACCCCCTAGCCGAGATGAATACCGAGTTCTGGTCATTCAGAGAAAGCGATATCTCGGCTTCCGTCGTTTCGTAGTCAAAAACATGCTGGGCCTGAGTCTCGCGCGCCCTCTCTGCATCTTCGACGTCTAGCCACTCGATACTGAACGGGAGCTTCTTTGGCAAACCTCCGGGCGCTGTCGTGCCCGCCGAATATTCGACGTGGACCTCCAGGACACCATCACTGTAAACAGGAGATGTCCTGTTGGCACTCACCATTTCTGGTAGTCGAACATTGTTTTGTCCCTGACCATCGTCTTCGACAATGATACTGGGCAGCAATTCCGTCAAAGACGAAACTGCAGAGGCATTATTCAGGCACCCATCATTCACTTTGGGGGACCTGGTTGTCTCCATTTTCTTCCACGGCAGTGGCTAGGTTGCCATCGACGCGAGAACCTGGCTTCAAAGGGCTGGGATCTACCGTAGCCTCTTCAACCGTTTTGAGCGGCGGTGGCTGTGATGGATTTTCCTTGTTCCTTTGGATAGTGCTATGATACGTCCCTTGGCTACACAGTGTCGTCGTGGACACTGGCAGGATAAGGAGCGTGCTTTCGTTCGGGTCGGGATAGGCTGTCTTTGTGCGGCGTGAGAGCAACATGGCGATACTATCCTTGATAAGGCTGTCCAAGTGTTTGACGAATCTCGAATGCAGTTCGGTGCTACCTGTATGAGGCAGTCGCCATCCAGGGTACAGCTTCCCGTGAGACTTCGGGGGTGTGCATCTTTCCGTGCATTAATATGAAGGTGTTGCAAAGAAAGCAAGCATCCTTGCTCGAGCAGACTACACGTGGAGGAAAGCTGGGCTTTTCCTGATCACAGTGGAACAGAAGCTGGATTTCGGCATGGATCTTGCTTTCTTCAAGCGTCCTCCGAGTCTGTTGGGCATAGACTTTGGTGGCCTGAGGTACCGTAGTCTTCAGGAGGCGACATGTATTCTCAAGAGAATCACGTTTGCCTTTCTTTGCCTTCTTCTGCGACATCGTCTGCGGTATCCTGGAGGCGAGGTTGGGCTCAAGTTGCCCAACTGGGGTCCTGCTGAAAGCTTTGGGGCCTAGCTGAACCAGCACGACTTTCATCTTCCGGAGAAGCAGGTATTTCTTCGCCTGGCGACGTAAGAATCGTGCACATTCTCGGTATCTGGCAACTTTGCTGATCATGTTCACGAGGCTTCGTTTCGCGTTCGGGGGCATTAAGCGTTCTGGAATCGCGTTCAGCACGCTGCTGACCTCTTTCATCTGCTGTAGACGATAGATACCATCTACCAGTGCCTCCAGCTCGTGCTGAGTCTGGTGCCCACTCCAGGAGTCAATCAATTTCACCACTGCCTCGAATGTATCCACGAAAATAGAGAGCGTAGCGGACAGCCCGGTCTTCTGAAGCGAGGATCGAGTATCTCTTAGAACCTTTTCGATGGACGGCTTTCCAGTGCTCCCCCTGAGCCT
The DNA here is from genome assembly GCF_038363925.1 of Apiospora phragmitis. Lineage (NCBI taxonomy): Eukaryota > Fungi > Ascomycota > Sordariomycetes > Amphisphaeriales > Apiosporaceae > Apiospora > Apiospora phragmitis. The sequence goes on along the minus strand of NW_027117400.1, from coordinate 1,743,680 downwards.
TAGCCGATACAAGATGCGGGAAGAGCACATGGTAACGATAGCAGAAAAGGCCTCATGCTCAATATGCGTAGCATCGGCTCGGACTTATTCAATTGGTCAGAAACACTGAGAGACGGATTAGTATAATGTAACGTACCATTAGAGACTCGACTGAGTATTGAGAATAGCCTCTTGAAACCACACTCCAGATCTTTCAGCATATCATTTCCATCATCTTTTTGGGCTTTATTGACTGCGAGTAGAACATCCAGAGACGAAGGCTTGCGTTTCTCTCTGAGACAAACGGCAGGGATGTAATTGGAGTTATTTCTGATGCTAGATAGGAAAGCGAGGACGCTTGCCAGATGGCGCTCTTGTTCAAATGATAAAGTATATCCTCCTTCTTCATAGTCGGGCAGATGGCTCGGCTTGTTGGAATGGGGCTGGACAGGGACGCGATGGAGCAAATGCAGAAGAGCAATGTTCTCGGCGCATTCCGTTGCGAGAGCCTCCATCGTCTAATTCAGCGACACAACAGGGAAGTAATAGCTGTCTCTGTCGAGAGTTTACATGCAAGAAAAGAAATACAGAGAGCGAATATGTGAGGTTGAGCGGGGGGACTCTGTTAGTGTAACCCTTGAGGGCCTCAATGGCGGGCCTCCTGCATAATGCAACCTCCATCTCTTCACGCAGTCACCCGTCCCATGACAATAAGAAAACCGCGTCATTCCCGTTGCAATATCTGACCGTTTCATATATACTGAGAGCAAACACGGGCTGATCCAATTCTGAGGGCTTCAACATTTGTACCCCCGGATCTCATTCGGTAAGAGTACAGCACTGTGGTATATATGAGCAATAAGGGGTAAGGGGCTTGCGGGAGTCTCAAAGCAAGCCAGTGTCTGTGCATTTACCCTATGCGACAAGAGGAAGGGTTCGATGTCTCCGCTGATACCGAGCCGTTGATGATATTTCCCTCGATTGCCTGCGGTACTTGAAGGCGATCAAGTGGTGGATTGGTGTGAGCTGCTTCTGGCACGTCACGGCGCTGGAATGGAAGATCTTTGAGTAGGTTTTCACTATCAAGAAGCCGCACGAGTCGATCGTCAATGAAGCATGGCGAGGTGATATGTAGTATCTTATACTTGTTTATCAATTTGAATTTGTGGTAGGACATTTCTGTAGGTCTGTCTCTACTAACTTGGTAGGAGGGTTGACCTCCCTTTAACCCATCTTCTCCCTTCGACGATGCAAGTGCACATGATGATTGTTGCGTTTCCAATTCAGCAGACCATCTGGCCAGCAGATCGGTCGCCTCGTCATGCTCAGCGCCGCCATCGCTTTACTCGTGTGCGTCTCTATCACAAGAACACAACATTGGTGAGGCCCAAAGCCGCCAAGGCACAGCCAGCATAGAGCCAGCGGTGCGACAAAGCCCCGTCCTTCTGTCCGGCGTTCTCCGAGACTTGAGCAGGGGCGGTAGGCTCAGCTGCCGACGCGGAGCCGCTACCATATCTATTACTCGCCAGTCAGCATCATGGCTCTGTTTGTTCAAGTACCGCCAGTAGACCCTGGAGAGAAAGGCCATGGTGAAGTGTCTTGGCTTTACTCACAATGCACTCATGCCGATGATGGAGTAGGAGTGAGGGGTCTGGTTCGGCGAGCCTGTCGGCTTGCTGGGGGCCGTGAGGATGCCGGTAAGCGTGGTGCTTACAGAGGGGAGTACCATGGCGTCGGTGAGGGACGCCGTGGCGGAGGCAGATGCTGACGCCGTCATCAAGCCCACAGCGAGCTGTAGGAACCCGGCGAAGACGAAGAGGACGGCTAGTGAGACACGCATGTTGACGGAGAAGGAACTTCAGCGGCGGTGGCTCAATGTAGGTGGTTTTGAGTGATGAGGTGAGATTTTGGAGCTTTTTGTAATTCGAGGAGTAAAGATTACAGCAACAACAAGGGGATTGCGAGCTGTGTGATATTGTCACGAGAGTTTGTAATGAGTGGTGGCTGCGCCCGTCCAACAGAGAGTGTGGAGATGAGGGAGCTGGCTTGGATTTGACTTTGGCAGTGAAATGAGAGAGAGACCGGGAGGGACCGTGTTGTGTCTATCTGGTACCGGCAACCAACAGCAAGAGATTAGAATATGCAAGAATGCTGCAAACGGGAAAAGAGAAGGAAGATATCGAGACTGTTGATGCGTTGGCTGTAAGTTAAGTTGGTTACCTTAAGTACAATCCAGAAAGGAGGGACGACGGGACGGACGGGATGGGGAAGTCGATATATGCGGATGGCTTCTTGAACACCACGAAATCCCATCCACCATCCCTACTGTGCATCTGATCTCATCCCATCTTTGCCCGTTCCGTTCAGCTGGTTCCTTTTGGCCCCTCCCCTTTCAGATCTGCGGTTTACTTCACGGGAAGAAGCAAGAGCTCCTGACGATCAGGCTTGTGCTAGTATGTTTCGACCTGCTGTTCGTCCCAAGCCCCCGGTTCGAAGGTGCTCGGCATACGTATGTAGGTGGGATTCATGATGGGGCGGGTTGCCGAATGCGTCTGCAGATCTGTATATCATTCCTCGAGTCGCGTGGCGTGTTGCTTGCCGATCAGTATTGGACCCCGAGAATGTGGGGAGGGAGAGAGCGGCCTCTCCGCGTGATGGGTTTTTTTCTTTGCTTCTGCTTCTGCTTCGTACCGAAGCATGCAGCACTCGTTGGTCCCTGAACTTGTAAACCAAACTACTCCATGATATGAATAATAGATCCTAGTAGTGGCAACGTGCAGAAACGCGCCATGGGAAATCGCGATATCGTAAAATGCTGTCTGTACTCGGTAAACACCCACAGTACCTAAAAAGTAGGTTGGATTTGATTGCCGGGTCTTTCACATTATTGGATGCGACTTTGATCAATTGAAATGACTGCGTCCCACCCCCGAAGTGCCCCTCGGTGCAGTACGACGGTGACTTCAGAAACGCGTCATACCAATCTTCTTTATTATTTGAGAACAGAGCGAGTTGCACTCGGGCAGCTTGCCAAGAACAAATGCCGACCTATTTGACGTAGGTCTGAGCAGAATGCGCAAGTCGCATCCATATGGCCAGGCAAGGCTTGAGGCGGGAGCGTATCGAAATCAGTCCACGATCAAGATAAAGTGCCTGCTTTCTTCAATTAAAGGGGCCGCTACTATTCGATGATCCAAAAGCCTCGAGACGTCTCAGCTCAACAGCTTCGCACGTGCAAAGAGGATCAGGCGGATGGCAGATTGAGTGGTGCCCGCGGATGGGCTGGGGAAATTCCTTTGGTCCGGAACGACTTCCGCTCTTGCAAAGCCCAATGAAGGTTTCGAGTTGGTTGAAAGGACTAATAAACGAGCAACCCATCTTAAGACCCAGCATTTCAATATGTCTCTCACGGACTGGGCTGGGCTGCCCACGAAATAGAAGATGCATCCCATACCAGATTGGTATAAACTTTACACGTTGATCCCGTAAACATGGAATATAATGCGCTTTCAGTTTAAAAGGTTGGTAAGTCGGGAAAGGGTATGGCTGTGAAAGCTAGCGCTCATCAACAGCCAAGGATAGATCTCCCTGTTACAGTAGGCATATATATGTGATTTTGTATCGTTGGTTCGGTAGAAAATATCACCTACCGTCATAGTGCATTACTGTCCTATAGGCCTGTTCAGGTTGTTCCAGGATCGCGTTAGGGCCTTCACGAGCCAGTAGATTCTTATTTTCCTCCCACTTGATAAATGCCATGCCTTGCAGCAGGCAGTCGGCAAGGTCGTCCAGCTTGCCAGATTCCACCTCGGCCTCGTCGAGCTTGTTGGCCCCCTTCTTTCGTCGGACTCCGAGCCAGCGGTCCCGGTAAAGCTTCATGGTGAGTTCCTGCTGTGCCGATGCGGGGTTCAGAATGCCTTCTGACTGGAGCCAATTGCCTACAAGATCAATCTTGGCCTTTTTGTTTCGTGTCTTCGCTAGTTTGTTCTTTTTCTTGATGTCCACTTTCCGCTCAGTCCGCTCTAGGAACTCGATCTCAAGCTCCAACGGGCTTTGGATCTCTTCAGCGCCAGCATCTATCTCGCCAGCAGCGCCAACCCAGAAGGGGCCAACCCTTCGGGGAGCAACAGAGATGACTTCCCCAGACCAATGCCCCATCTCTTTCATTGTTCGTAAAATGGCATGGATCATAGCCTCCAGAGTGTTGACCCGTAAGGTCCATTCTTGCACAGCGGACGACCCGGCGCTTCGAAATCGTTGTTGCTCGATCACGATGTGTGTGGGATTTGTAGGTAGCAGACGATCGCGCACTAGCTCAAGCGCCAGGTTAGCCATTGCTGCGGGCGCCCATTGCTCCCGTTCGACGACCCTGGTGGTGGCTTCGGACGCGACATCGCTTCGGCGCCAGGCTTCGAGGAGAACGCGCGGGGGCTGTCGGAATGGCTCTGACGGTATATAATGCTTCTCCTTTAATGGCGGCACGGGCGGTGCCGACAGCAGAGGACCACCCGGTACAATGAGGGAGTATGCTAGATTGCGCAAGCCCATGTCAATGGACAGAATGCGCCGCGCTGTTGGCCGACCTTTCGGCGTCGCGCGGCCAGAGCCGCTTGCTCGAGACGCGACGTCAAGACATCCTTCGTGCCCGATGTAGGGAGCCCGCATGCTAGGCACAATGTTTTGAGCTGCGCAGCCTTGAAGGCATAATCAACGATTTTGAGCGGAGACGTAGAAGCAGCCAGTGCTGCCGGGACGCGATAAGCTGCCGATGCTGTCATCGCAGCATTGCTCCAAAGCCTTGTGAGATCACAGCCGAAGTTCCAAGGCACAGAGAGTGAGGTAGTGTACAGAACGGGAGAGAAGCGAGCGACCAGTTGTGCAGGTAGAGTTGCGGGTGACAATAGCGCCAGGAGCCTATCGCGTCTGAAAAACGGGATGGGTGCTACTTCAAAATCAGCTTAGGTACCTGATAACAATTGGCTGAGCCTAGCCCGCCCAGCACTCCATTTGTAATCTTGCTTTCCTCCTTGACGTGATGCCAAATCAACTCTTACTCCAACGGGTTCAGATCACTTATAGTACTAGTAGAGCATGCCTAAATAATAATAGAACGTTTACATGATCTTTTTTTGGTGTTGGCTTCTGGTGGTGGCTTACATATGTAGAGTAGTCCTGGCCTGATCAACCCCAGTCAATCTCACCGTAGAATCTGACGATTTGGAGTCATTTGAAGCTACAACCGTTCTAAAGTCGATGCTACCTAACCATAGATCAGTTGTGACTCCAGATTCTCCAATTATCCCATCAGCGTTCAATTGGAAACCAACGCCAAAGTCAAAGTGTGGGAAGGGAGGAGCGGACAAGCACCGCACAGCGCACTGCTGGTGGTCCCAGATCCGACAGGGCGGACCTGTGCTGAATAATTGAAGCGGGGCATGCGATTAGTGGCGGGCTGGCTGCCTTCTGGAAATTTCATTAGCGATCGGATTAGTCAAACCCTGAAAAACTATCGTGATTCGATTGGACAACAGACATCCATCCTCCAAGGTTCGAAGTTGAGTAATCACGAACGACGGCAGCTTCCATAGGCAAAGAGTGCTATTGCAGATCAATACTTTCTGTTTCCAGCCAAGCTTCCTCGCCTGTGCCATCTTACATGCGCCTTCTCGCAACAAGTGCTTACTTGCTTACTTACCTCTCACTCAAGCCACCTTCTTTGTAGATAAAAGACCCGACGTCAGTCCCGCACGTCATTCGCTACCCCACCAGCCTCGGTGAGCTCCTGCACGATTTATATTCCACATCCCTACCTACATTGGAAGCCTCAGCTCAGGTCTGCGATATTGTATAAATAGAGGGGTCAATGCAAGCTTTCGGCGTTTTCAGCAGAGTCTCACTGGCGAGTACGCGTTCCAGAACAGCAACACTACGAATATCATCTATTTCGAGACAGTTTTCCTCCACATCCCGCATCATGGCACCCATATCCAAGGAGACCGACTACCTGGTCATCGGTGGTGGAAGTGGCGGCTTGGCCTCGGCACGCATGGCGGCGGGCAAGTTCGGCACCAAGGCCATGATCATCGAGGGCGGCCGGCTGGGCGGTACCTGTGTAAACGTCGGGTATGTTGTTTCCCTGTGTGTGTGAGGGGGGTCGGCGCAGTATACAGAAGGCTAATCCCTGTGAACCGTGACTATACAGCTGCGTTCCCAAGAAGGTGACCTTCAACGCCGCCATGCTCGCGGAGATGATGCACGACGCTAAGGCCTATGGCTTCAACGTGGAAGAGACTAAGCCCTTCGACTTCACCAGCTTCAAGCGCAAGCGAGATGCGTACATCAAGCGCCTCAACGGCATATACGAGCGGAACCTGAATAACGACAAGGTGGAATATGTGCGCGGCTGGGCGAAGCTACGAAGCAAGAACGAGGTCGAGGTCACCATGGAGGACGGCACCAAGGAGACTGTGCGCGCGAAGAAGATTCTCGTGGCCGTTGGCGGCAACCCCACGGCGTATCCGTCCGATATCCCCGGCGCCGATCTCGGCACCAACAGTGATGGTTTCTTCGATATCGAGACACTGCCCAAGAAGGTGGCTATAGTTGGTGCAGGCTACATTGCCGTCGAGTTTGCCGGCATGTTCAATGCGCTGGGCACTGAGACACATCTGTTCATCCGCCACCAGACCTTCTTGCGCACTTTCGATCCCATGATCCAGGAGGGTGTGACCAATGAGTATGAGCGCCTCGGCGTACATCTGCACAAGGACTCGAAGCAAACCAAGGTCGAGAAGGATAGCAATGGCAAACTTTCCTTTCACTACTCGGATAGCAACGGAGAGGGCAAGCTCGATGGCGTTGATCACCTGATCTGGGCCATCGGCCGCACGCCGGCGACCAAGGACCTTGGCCTCGAGAATGCGGGCGTCAAGGCGGACGAGAAGGGCCACATCGTCGCCGACGACTACCAGAACACCAACGTGGAGAACATCTACGCCCTGGGTGACGTCTGCGGCAAGGCCGAGCTGACACCCGTGGCCATCGCCGCCGGCCGCCGCTTGGCCGAGCGCCTCTTCGGACCCGAGCAGTTCCGCACCGCGCACCTGGACTACTCCAACGTGCCTTCGGTTGTCTTCTCGCACCCCGAGGTCGGGTCCATCGGCCTGACGGAGCCGCAGGCCGAGGAGAAGTACGGCAAGGAGAACCTGAAGATCTACAAGACTAGCTTCACGGCCATGTACTACGCCATGATGGAGCCCGAGGACAAGGCCCCGACCAAGTATAAGCTGATTTGCGCGGGCCCCGAGGAGAAGGTCGTCGGCCTGCACATCATGGGCCTCGGCAGCGGCGAGATGCTGCAGGGCTTCGGTGTCGCCATGAAGATGGGCGCCACCAAAAAGGACTTCGATTCGTGCGTTGCCATCCACCCGACTAGTGCCGAGGAGCTGGTCACGTTGAAATAAGACGGAAGTTGAAGGAACTCAAGGACACACTTGAATAGATGAAAATTTAGGCTCATATACATATACTTCCTTGGTGTTAGAAATAAAGCGAAATGGTTTATAGCGGGTTTCACCTCCTTTATCTGATGGATCGCGCATACATTGTTATCATAGAATTGACGGATGGGATAATACCGTAGGAGAAAAGGCTGCCTCTAATTCACGCTTACTAGACCAACCGTAGTACAACCATACACTGGAATAAACGCCTGCCAAAACCTTTGACGTGTACTTACCATGGAATCAACGCTGGTGTAGCTGTTGAAAATCCGAAGCGTTGAAAAGGTTCTTTAACGTTGATTCCGATTTAGACGTGTATTGGACGGTTCGTGAGGTGTTATTCCGTACATCAATGGTGGCAGAATCGTAGTTGCGAATCAGGAGACTGCATAGAAAACATTGAGAAAATTTGAGAAGATTCCGTAATGACTTGCGCCATGTGTTGCTGCGACGGGCTTGTTCGAAGGAGCAGAGATGTTAACAATACATCCATCCAAGGAAGGCTACCAGGTGCCAACCGTGGAGAGAATGAAGACACTCTTCGGAGGTTTGTCATACCGCTTTCGTATTTCGATACTCAGATCACACTACGCGCCGCGGGCGTTAATAACAAGGGTGACAGGAAAGCGGTCGAGTTCGTCAACGATGCTTGGATAACAAAGCGATTGCCCCCAAACGTAATTCTGGGCACACCATAATTAAAAGGCATGGGCGCAGTTATCCAGTATCCAAGTAAACGACTAATTCTGCGGGCGGCAGATAACTTTACTATACCAGTAGAGTTCGAACGAAAACGAGCTGCGGTATCACGACGAGTAAAGATCAAGACCAAAACAGTTATACAAATTCGTTCTTTACTACTAGTACCTGTTAACTACGGCAATCTGCCAAGAACCCACGATGGCGACCAGAGGGATTACTTTTTTCAAGCCTCAGCCAAAGACACGAGAAAATTTGGTCATACGAGCTGGGCCCCTCGTGAACGAATATCAATGTGCAAGTAATAACGTTACAAATCAGAAATTGGACTGTATGTACAAACAAGTACTGAAATAAGTCGCCCGGCCATTTCGGCAAACGCCAGCTACCAAGCCCATTTCCATGCAAAAGCGTCTCGTCATATCTAGAGCCAGAGGTTTCCCAAAAACTAAATGATGCCATCCTGGACTCGTGTGACGGCATCGGTAGTAACACACTACCCGTTGCAGCCCGAGACATCCATCTATCAATTCCACAATCCAACCTCGCCATCATCCGTGTTACTACCGACTCACTCCCGTAGAAGCCAGAGGAAAACTTAGTAGTGTGACTAACAAGATACACCACGTACTTGCTTGCTTAATCATCCCAGTCCACCTCGTAAGCCCCCTCTTCCCTCTGGGTCGAGATAAAGCCCTCGCTGGCGAGGCCCATGAAGAAACGCCTCCGCAGATCCGTGGCGTCCTTGTGAAAGTCGCAGGCGTAATCGCACTCGGGCACCTGGGTCTCGCCAAAGTACTTGCAGATGAGGCGGTGGCGGCAGGCGTCGACGCTCTCGCAGTACTCGGCAAGGGAGCGGAGGCTGTGGACGCGGGCCTCGAAGTTGGACGTGACCGCGGCGCCGCCGTCGCCGCCGCCGCTGCCCATCGCCTGGTTGCGGTCGCGCATGATCATGCTGGAGACGCGGTCGCGGTCCTCGCGCGAGTAGTACAGGAAGCAGTACGCGGCATTACCGTCGCGACCGGCGCGCCCGGCTTCCTGGTAGTAGCCCTCGAAGGACTTGGGCAGGCGCCAGTGGCAGACGAAGCGCACGTTCATCTTGTCGATGCCCATGCCGAAGGCCGTCGTGGCCACGATGATATCGTAGCCGGGCACGTTGGAGACCCAGTTGGCCAGCGTCTTCTCCTTCATGTCCTTGGTCAGCTTGGCGTGGAATGGCTGCGCGCCCAGGCCCTCGGAGCGCAGGGACGCGGCGAGCGACTCGCATTCGTCGCGCGAGATGGTGTAGATGATGCCCGGGACGTTGTCCACACGCTCGCCCACCTGTTCGAGCTCCGGTTTGCGCGAGTCAGCCTCGCGGCGCTTGTAGACGCTGCGGATCCACTTGATGAAGTCGGCGAGCCGTTGGTCGTCCTGGTCCTGCGTATATCTGATCTCGAGGTGCAGGTTCGGACGGTGCGCTGTCATGGTGAAGCTCCGGAGCCGATCCGGTTCCTTGTTCAGACCCAGTATGGTCAAGATGTCCTTGCGCACTGCCATATTGGCCGTGGCCGTCAGACACATAATGGGCACGTCTGCAAACGTCTCCCTGAACCACTTCAACAGCTTGAAGTCCTTGCGGAAGTCATGGCCCCATTCGGAGATGCAATGCGCCTCGTCAATAGCAATACGGGCTAGCTCTTTCTGCTCATGGACGACCTTGAGCCGGTCGCGGAACCGATCCTGAGCACATAGTTCAGGTGTGACATAGAGCAGCCGGATCCGTGGATGTCCAGACTTCAGGTCTCTGTAGATTTCGTCCCTCTCGGGAATAGGGGTATTGCTGTTTAGCGAGCGGGCGTTGATATCGGCAGCTCGCAGTGCTTCAACCTGATTCATCATCAGGCTTAGCAACGGCGATATCACAATGGTGACTGGATCTTTCGGTTAGTCGGCAACACTTCATATTGGATTGCACGAGTCTTGCGTGTGTGTAACTTACTGCCCTGGTCTATCACGGCGGGGAGCTGGAAGCACAGACTTTTCCCGAAGGAGGTTGCCGCCTGGACGAATACATCCTTCTGGTCCAGTGCCGCTCGTATTATGTCGCGTTGTTGGGGTCTGAATTCGGCCTTGTTGAACTGAGAGCGGAGCGTGAATTCCAAGTCTCGAATGACATAGGAGTTCGACCGTTTAAGGGGTGGCATCGTGAGGTTTCCAGGTGCGGTATCCTATTGGCTCATTGTACCCCAGGTCCCATTGAAGTTGTTTCTTGCGGCGACACGACCCTCTGCATATCGAGATAGACGAGACGCTAGTGGGACTCGTAAAATGATGCCCTCGCTAGCAACGGCCAGAGTGAATCTAGACTTGGCCGGGGGGTAAGGCCGAATCTGGCAGCTGGTGCGATGTCGATGTCTATTTTTGTGAACCCCTATCCTTCTTTCTTCGTTCTCGAACAAAATCGAATGCTGAGAATGCCAGAAAGACCGGATGCCAAGCACCGACGAGTCGTGTTGCGCGACTCAAGTTGAGGCTCCAACAAATGACTCCTGTCGGGGCGTTGGGGCTATTGAAACGGAAGGCTTTTTGGGGGTGATTGACAGCTCGCAGACAGGTCGATGATGCTACACAATTGCGGTGGGTTACAGCAGCTTAGGAGAGTAGCTCTCGAGATGGGTCAGGCAGTCAGGGTCCTGGCTAAAACTCTCCTCATCCGCTTCCGCTTCCTCCTATCCAAGCGGCCATGAAGTGTGTAACCCTATCAATTGAGGAATAATATCAAAGATGGGCCGCCTTGAGTGAAGCTATGGTCGCACAGTTAACAAGATCCATGAGGCTTCAGCTATTAGGCCCAGTTGTTGGTGGGCCTGCTCTGGTGTTGCCCTCAGCAATGACTGGCTGCTGGGCAACTTCAGATGGGAGATGGTGCTAGGGGCCGACATACCCTGACGGCAAGACGGGAATAACATCCACTGCGTCCAGCAGATCTTGGGAGGTTGCAGGAAGTGTTTCAAGAGATTCAACCACCCGGCACGTGAGCAGTAGCCGTGATGCAAGTCAAGAGATTTCTGAGGTCATCGATAGCCTCGTCGTCCCCATTTTGTCGCGTGGGATAACGTGCCTTGCATTGCACTTAACCTGTCTGGTTCTGGTCAATGTAAGTACAATTGCTGCAAGTAGGGGTAGCACGTCTAGCGAAGGCTTGGAACCCCTGGTCGCCGCTTTTCCCCTAATCCCCTACAAGTTAGCGGCCTGGCATGGGCCATTAGCAGCAGCCGGCTTACCTGCCAGGTACCAAAAAACTTGTAGCGCTCACAGGAATGCTGCCAGAATGGAGAGCTTGGCAGCGATGGCAGCAAGAGAGAGGCAAACACTAAAAACAACAAAAGCACAGCCTAACCCGCAGTAGCAAGCGACCAGCCATTCAGAAGCCGGAAAGACGTCAACCACTACTCCGGACACGAGACAAGACAATCGAAGCAAGCATCGACCCAAGACAGCCCGAGCACGGCATCCATCAATCAACGCTCGATGAGTCGACAAGGTTTGGTTCACCGACCACAGCCTGGTCAGTTCCCAGCCACTGATATCGACAAGCGACGACTTGCAACGTTGATCTGAAGACTGGAGAGAAGCGTGAAAGTCCGCCTTTGTCTTTCTTTGGTGGGGAGAGAGAGGACGGAGGGAGCATTTCGCTTCCTATCAGCCAACCAACCGACAAGTGTGATCGAACTTCTCTTTGGCCAGTCTTACGCGACAACCACACAAAGAGCAATCCCCCCTTTGCCAGAACGCGAGAGGACCGCCAATACCTCCCCCCTGTTCATCTGTTCACTCGGCGATTGTCACTTTTTGTCGTCGTTCACTCTCCTGGCGATTGCTGCCCAGAACAGAAGGTCGAAATCCCGTCTCTCCAACGGTCCAACCCGACCACTTTATTGTGTACCAGTACTCCGTAGACACATAGCCTAACAGAGAGAGAGCCGGCTGGGGTGTCATCCCTCTCCACCCAACCTTGCACCACCATCAACCCAACCCAATCCAGCCGGCCCAGGGTGTCGCACTGGATCCGCCATTGTCGCCGCCCGTTGTAACCTTTATCAGAACCCTCGACCGACCGTGTTTCAACTGTCTGCCCTTTTGCGCCCTCGTCGCCAAGAAACATTTGTCCCTTGAAAGCGAAACTTCGACATTCTTTTTCTCGTTCCTGTTTCTCTCCGGCCGCTGAACCTTGCACTCGAAACTCCCTGACGGCTCGAGGCTTCTGACCTACAGTACTCGTTCTCTGAACATTGTTGTCTGCTACCCTCTCTCGCAGCAGCTTGTTCTTTCCTGCTGCCATCCGGTCGCATTGCACCCAGGAGCCATCTCCACGGCATATTCCTGCCATGACGATCTCGACATCGTGCTGAACCCACTCGACTCTCAAACTCAATTGGCCCGAACTCGTTCGGCATAATGCCCCTGGGACGCAGCTCGCCCAGCACCCAACAAGCCCCCAGCCTGGAACTGAGAATTGATCTTCCGATTATCGTGTCAGGTACCCCGGTTGACTCGAAAAAGGGCACTCTCCTTACTTTCGAAGCTACCAAGCCTCGGATCAATCGACTGATTTGCGATAGCGATACGGAGTAAAGGGAGAGGACAAATAATTCCGTGCGAGTTGGCGACCGACGCCAACTCCGTTTGCAGATGTCTTCGATGATGGGCATGGGAGGGATGGGTACTGCCGTCCTCCCACAGCAACCTTCATCTTCGTCTTCTCGAGGCTTACCTGCGAATCCCGCCCAAGGCGTCCGACGACTACAGAATTCTCTGTCCAACATGCCACCTCCACCGCCCATACCTCCACAATACCACACGCCAAATGGTTCGACTTCATACGGTTCGGGAGGTCTGACCGCCTCGGCGCCTTTGTCTGCTGGCCAGGTCATATCACTCGCCCGCGAGGCCATGAAAGACGCTCTGCAACACAACGAGTCCCAAGCGGCCGAGGCCAGCGGCGTCAGCAACGAACTGAAGCCCGGTGTCACGATTGACTTGAGTCGAAAAAACATTCAAGAGTTGCCCAGGAGGTCGTGGATATCATCAAAAATGAATTAGAAAGGTGAGCGTGTGCCCTCTGACTAATTGCTACCCAATTGTCGAGAGTATCTGCTGACAGAAGAGTCATCCGGTCGCCTGAACAGACTAGCACTTTCCCACAACAAATTGTCCTCTTTCCCCCCGGAGGTTCTCCGAGTGCACTTCTCTTCGATATCTCAATGTTAGGAACAACTATATCAAGGAGTTCCCGCTGCCAGTAAGCAACTGCCCACACACTACTTGAGGCGACAAAAGATAACTAATGCCACGCGCAGCTCTGCGACCTCAAGTCATTGGAGATTCTGGATCTTGGTAGAAACAAGATCCGAGTCCTACCGCCGGATATTGCAAAGTTGACATCTTTGAAGGTGTTGGCAGTTCAGAAGAACCGCATAGAGGAGCTGCCACTCTGCTTGGCTGATATGGTGTCATTGCAAGTCCTCAAGCTAGACGGCAACAATATATCCTTTCCACCGAGGGAGGTCCTGCAGGTACAAGCAAGCAGTCCGCCGAACGAAGGCTTTCTAAAGGAGAGCGAGGTTACCGAAGTCACAGTGACGGCGCACATCAAGCGGTTTTTGAGACAGAAAATATATGAGAATGCGGAAAGGAATGCCGAGTTGGAAAATGGCGGCGATGAGGCCAGCGACAACGTCGAGACACCACGGGGTCCCTTGAAGCGTGTCGTCAGTGGACGGTTTCCTATCAAAGTCAACGGCGTCGACGCTGTCGAGATCCGGTCCCCCCAACGTGCCCCGACCGCCACCCATACCCTCACGGTCACACGCTCGAGGGCTGTCTCAGCAGAACACAGCAATGCGCCGACCTGGCATAATGCCACTGACTATTGGGAACCCCAACGAGCGCCTTCGGTCAAACAGTGAGACACTGCTGCAAGCCACCAGGGCGGAGCGCCCGGGCGATCGGCACAAGCGAATGGCCCTCGTATCTAAAAGGGCCAACGAGCTGGGCACACTGGACGAAACGCAAGCAAATAACCGCTTCAGTCATTATCGAGGATTGAGTCACGGCTCGTCCATGCAGGGAAACCTGAATCCCAACATGGGATCCGTAGTCAGTCCCAACAGCCCCGCCGAACCTCTGCTACAGCGACCCAACTATGTTCGCCGCCTGTCAGTATTGCCGGAGCAGCGACGAGAATCGAAGGTGCTGGACCCGATCCTCGAGTCCGCCAAAGGCATACTTTACTCCATATTTCAGATTCACCCGATGATACAGTTGTTCACTCGGCTTACCAATGACGGCACACCGAAACGCTCAAGTCTCGAGATTGTGTTCTTTAACACAGAATCCCACGTCTTGGAACTGGAACACGAGATTTCGAAGCACGAGAATGCCATGAATCAGGATGGTTATGCTCGCCGAGAGAACGAGAACGTTCAAAGAGCTGTTCTAACGCTCATCAACGCCTATAGTCACGTCTGCTCGCTCTTGATTAACAACATGGACATGATTGTTGATAATGCGGATCCCAGGTATATCCGCACTATGATGATGTGCCTCTTCAACAGCATTATGGAGCTTCGTGTTACTGCTAACGAGGCCTTGGTCGGATTCTCGGGCCATCCGAAGAGCTTTGAACCGCGCGGACTCGGACCTAACAATACCCTCAAGCCGCACTCTCGTGAGCCTTCGATGACACCGACAGCGAACCGCCCTGGCCCAGGTCCGGTTCCCCGTTCGCGGCCCAATAACTATGCGCATAACCCAAGCAATCTTCGCGTGTCGACAGATGTGGGAGGGCCTTACATCAATGGAAGCGGACGGACTGCCACGATTACTTCGGCAACGCCTCGTTCTGGCGAGTCCTTCGTATCCACGAGCACCGATGGTCGATTTACTGGCGATGTCACAATGGAAGAGCGCCATTTTGAGAAGATATTCTTGTCACTATCAAAATCCACGGAGTTGATTATGCGGACTCTACCCAACTTCAACACGCAATTCAACCTCGGCCTCCGCAACGCCAGGGCGCAACGGGCACCGGAACACGTCCAGAACTACTGGAAAATCCTGATCTCGAGGTGCAGTCATAGCATACAGCAAACAGATCTGCTCAAGAACCGCCTTTCCTCCATCAAACTGAAAGAACCCGGAGTCCGAACTGATCCACTATTCTGGAGTTATTGCAAGAGCTTCATCGATGCATGGGCTGAATATGGGCAGACGCTGCGCATGTCGATCGACCAAGTGTCCCTGTCCATGGATGTTAGAACCCGACTGAGGCCGGTACAGCTAAGCGTTAAGGAGTCGACACAGCTCATCGTATCTTCGCCATGGGCGTATCTTTTCCGCCAAGCGGGTTATCTGCATGACGGACATAATTACTATTCGCCCAACCATTCATCCAGCAGCTCGTCTGTCTCTCAGATGCAGCTGCCTGTCACTCCCCAGAGTGCTGCCTTGGGCCCCGCCGTCCAGGCCACAGTGCCATCGACGCCCCAGAGTGCCTCGTTTGACAGGGCCTTTTCTGGGAACGTTTTCGAGCGAGCTGATGCGTTGATTTCCATGGGCGGTTTACAGCTTTCACGCACGGGAACGATGAACAGCTCTACAACGTCGCTTAATTCGATATCCTCTATGACATCGGGCCAAGATGGCGGCCCGTATGCGGCCGCTAATGCCATGCTGTCGCCCAACGGCGACAGTAACCCCGGACCGTTCAGACGGAATGGAAGCGGAAGTAGGCCTGCATTCTAGGCCAACCGTTGATACCCAAAGAGATAGGAGCTTATTCGAGGTATCAGGTCTGGTACCGCTGCTTCTATTTATCTGATTCATATACCCACAAGTTGCGGGCCCGGGCATCCTATTATCCTGCACAAGACTAAGCAGTCATGGGCGCTCGTGGCTTATAATGTACTACCAATGGGGAGGAGCCTTTTGGCTTACGATATGCTAGATAGAGGTTGTATAGTTCCGTCTAGAAGGGCGGTAAAAGCGGTACACGCGGGAAAACATGGTTTTGATTTTTGCTTCTGCACACACACATGGCATTAAGATGCCTGGAGTTTTGGCTTTGGGTCCCTGGGTCCACGTTTGGCGTCCTTATTCATATTTCCGCTGCTGAAGTTTCTCCCCGCATGGCATGGCGTGGCGTGGCGTGGCATTGGGCTGGCGTTGAAATCTTTTGGGAGGTTGTTTTGGACTGACTTGGACTATGTAAAGCGAGTATTGTAATGTTTTAATAGATGACCTTAGCGAGAAAGTGAACGACAGACAACACAAATACAAGAGATGCATCAACTGCCTTATTATGATGAGATTCGCCGGGTTGATATATGTGACGAATGAGGGACAGAATATATCTATCGAATGCTCCGTTTCTGGGAGTTCATGTATGTCACACAAAGCATGCATAGACGGATATATGTTGATGCTCCTAGGTTGTTTCGAAAACAGCTGACACACAGAGCCAGTCAAAATTGATATGCCGACCCCTCTTCAAAACTGGGAGGCAAACCAACTAACCGCCAACATCTCAGGCGATCAACACGTCTCACATCTTCATCTTCGTAAAAGCAAGCCAAAATCTAACACACTACATCAGTCGACTAGGGGTGGATTTTGCATCACCAAGAGCCACTTCTTTAGACTCAACTGGGTTGGAGGAGAGAAGACCCCCACGACCATGTCTACCTCCACTGCTGCTGCAGGTCCCTCATCCACCCCCGCACCGCCGGGCCCGACTTCTGCGGCGGGAGTGACCACGTCGGTCTCGGCGGCGACGGCGTTCGGATCCAAACCCACCACGACGTCGTCGACTGCGGCAGAGCAGCCCGAGAGCGCTGCTACTGCTGCTACTCCTGCGACTTCGTCGTCTTCTGCTACTACTTCACCGCTCTCGCCCCTCTCGCCTCGCACGTCCATGGCCCAGGCGATGGCGACGACCGTCACCGCCTCCGGCACGACTAGCCCGGCGCTGTCATCCCCTTCGTTCCCATCCTATGCCACCTCTTCTTCCTCCACGCGGGCGGGCCCCTCCTCCTCGGCCGCCATCTCGCACCAACAGCAGACGCCACGGTCGCATCCTGGCCCACCCCCCAGCAGCAGCAGCCTCGGCAACAGCCAAGCCGCACGAGGGAAAGGACCTGCTACTACCAGCACCGCCAACACCACCACCAACACGAACACTAGCAGCAACGCCATCATGCCCCACCTCCCCTCGACCACGACGACCCTGCACATGACCGAAGCCCGCGACGCCCTCGTGGCCACCATGTCGAACCTGTTCGACGCGGAGCTGACGTCGCGCGCGAGCCTGCTGCACGCCAACGCGTCGCAGCTGTCGCGGCAGGAGAGCGACGTCGCGAAAGCGACCGAGTCGCTGCGCAAAGAGAACGACAAGCTCGCGAAAGTGGCGCGCGACGCGGGCAGGCGCATCAAGGAGACGGGCAACGTGCAGAACTGGGCCGAGGTGCTGGAGCGGGACTTCTTGGTGCTGGAGGAGACGTTGCGGTTGGCGCGCGAGGGGGACGGGGAGGGGGAGAGTGAGGGGGGGTATAGTAGTAGTAGCGGGAGTGGGAGTTATTGGAGTGGTAGCGATAGTGGTGGTGGGAGCCAGAGGGGAAGTCGGAGGGCGAGTATAGATAGGGGGGAGGGAAGAGGGGGCAGAGGCCGCAGCAAAAGTAGCAGGGAAGAAAGCGAAAGCGACTGCTGCTAGTCCGCTCGACGAGGTTGGCTTGGTCGGGGCCGTGAACGAGATGGAACTTGACGACGGCGGCTTCGGCGCTGGCGCTGCGGCTCCGTCGGCGTTGTCAACAGCTGGGAAGACGGTCGAGGAGGTCGTGATCCAGAACGGTAGCGGCGGCGATGGAGCTGATGAAGGACCTCTAGAGTCTATGGATGTGGATACAAACGACACTTCGGGCACTCCTCCTGCTGCTACTGCGACCCCTGGTCCCAGCAAAGACGCTGCTGGCCGGGAGGAGGAAACGGGAAGACATGACGACGGCCCCTTTTCCCCAGTCGATAATGCCATCGAGGCTAGTATCCGGG
Source organism: Apiospora phragmitis (assembly GCF_038363925.1). NCBI lineage: Eukaryota > Fungi > Ascomycota > Sordariomycetes > Amphisphaeriales > Apiosporaceae > Apiospora > Apiospora phragmitis. The sequence goes on along the minus strand of NW_027117400.1, from coordinate 1,725,414 downwards.
AGGCCATGGCGACGAGCATGCACGACGATGCCGCGGCGGTGGCGCGCTCTGAGACCACGCTCGAGGGCGGCTCGACGTCGAGCGTGCACAGGAAAGCTAAGGAGATGGCGGATTTCGACAAGATGGATCTGGACGCGTCGGAGATGAGCTTTCCCTCCACTGGCCGGACATTGTCTCGTGAGAGTGTAGCAAGTGGCTCGGGGCCGCCTCCACCAACGATCACATAGGAGAGGATCATATATGTGACATAGAGCGACATGAGAACCCTGGAGTACATATAATGAGTCATGGGTTTATATTCATCTAACGTAACACCTGGATATTTTTATCTACCGTTCCTCTTAACACCTTTTGAATACTCATCCCATCTAGACTAACCCGACCATAGCTGTGTATATCGCTAATCAGGTTGATTGGAAGCGATGCGAAGCAGCTCAAGAACCAAGGTCCGTGAAGAATAGTAATCTACAGAAGGCCAGGGAGCATGACGAATCGCTTCTTCTTGTACTTGTCGCCGAACTCCTTGCGATAGGCCCGCTCCTTGCCCTTGCCCCAGGTAAACATGTACATGGAGCCGACCGCGATGAAGAGGGCGACGGAGGGAGAGCGGCTGATGAGAATAACCCCGATCCAGGAAAGAATCTCGTACATGTAGTTGGGGCTAGTCACCAGCTCGAAGCCCAGACCACGGGGAATCTTTCTCTCGGTTCCGCCGGGGCTGCGCAGGGTGGACAGGTAATAGTGGACCCGGAAGTTCATGAACTCGCCAAAGCAGTAGAGAGCAAGGCCCAGGGCATCAATGGACAGGTTCTCGGCCTTGGCGGCGGGCGAGAAGGGGGGTAGACCTCGAAGGCGGCCAGCAGACCAGCGACGGCCCAGTAGAAGAACGAGTTGCGGAACACGTTGGCCACGGGCATGGTGCTGGCGGAGAACTTGTGGATGAAGGCAGTCTCAAACTCGCGCTTCAGGAAGTGCAGCATGACGCAGGCGAAGGTGATCTGCTGCGAGACAGACAGAGCGCCGCCATCGTGGTTGGGTACCGGGACAAAGCCCTTGACGTACGGGTACAGGGCGGGGTAGATGTAGTTTCGCAGACCGAGGAAGATAGGGTGGAAAAGCAGAGGCCCGAAGTACTCAATCAGGAAGACGGTACGCCACGCCAGCTGAGGACCCAGGTCCTTGACCAGGAGCTCGTCGAGCTTCAAGTCGCGCAGCAGGGCCTTGCGGTCCTTCAGGGTCTTATTAGTGGTCGGGTCGAAGAGACCAATGCGGTTGTGGTCGTTGATGCCGGCCTTGCGGGCGACGGCGATCTTGGCGTCCTCGACATTGGCATTGTTGGGCAGGTCGAGAGAGGCGGGAAGTCTCTTGATGGCCTGTTTGCGTGCTATTGTGATGGGAGCAAACCAGCTGTCAGCACGAATAGTCTATGTCTATACGCATGTCATGCATGCCTATCACGTCACGTCGACGCACAGGGCGGGCTGGGCACTTACACCTGTTCGTCAGCTTGACAGAGAGGTCGACTGCCATGTTGAAGCTTTCGGGTTGCCGAGAGGGAACCTTATCGTCTTCTTGGGATGGAGGAAGGATGGGGAGAGTTTCCCAGATACTCGGTGTGCAAGCTGACAACCACCAAGAGAGGATCAAAAAGACAAGACAAGGATTGACATGGAGGCCGGAGAAGTAAAGAATTGGTCCAGTATTAGCTTGCTAGCTTCATGCTGTGATTGCACAAGCCGACACGCCGAGGGGGGGAGATCCGTCAACAATTGAGAAAGTCGGAGTGGAGAGCCCAAATAATTGCAACATGACGTTATGTAATCAATCTCACTCAATCTCAATCTCACTCCCGCCTGCCTGCCTGCTTGCCTGCCCGCTGCAGAACTTACTTATGTATTACATACATAGAAGGGGGGTGACCTTGAGCTTGGACGTGCCTTCCCGCGCACTTTACAGGGATCATGCAAGTGCGCTACAGTAGCAAGCCCCCGGCTGATGCATCGTGACCTATTCACCTAAGCCATCTCGTACTCCCCTATTCAACTACAAGTATGTAGACCATTTTGTACAACCTCCATACCAGCAGTATAATTGATCTACCTATATTGTTTGAAGGTATACGTCAAACCAACGGTCCGAAGAGGAATGACAATGAAGCCTGCAAAACCTGAGTCGTTTCTTTTCTTTTTCTGCTTTCGTTTATTTTTCAACAGACGATCTTCATACGGAAAGTACGGCCTGCTTACCACCTACCTGTTTAATGTTGTTAGTCCAGCCCCGGTACTGGCCTAAGGTCACGGCTCTAACTCCTAGCACTCAATGGTTGGCACACTTCTCTGATTTAGACTTGGGACCATCGCTACATGTACATCGTGATGCTGCACAACGTCCCTGATCCGTTCACTTTTTTTCTGAATTTCCTCTTTCAGCGCGTCCCATCCGTCAGCTGACCAGGCTGCCATCGGAACAAGCACAACAACCCGATCATGCTCATCTGCTTTCTGCTGTATGTCTCAATTCAGACCTCTAGTTTCCTCTCCTTGATGAATATCTCGCTTCTCTGATTGGGTGTACAGCGCTGGTGGGCGGGTTGCGATACAAGCCGCGTTGCTTTTGGGACATAGAGCGGGCCATGCCTATCGCTTTTCTTCCTCAATTGGTCGACCAGGTGGCATTCGGTCTGGTATCTCACTCAGCGCCCTCTCTTCCCGTGTCTTATAGCGCCTCTCGTAGGCCTGGGGCTTTGCTGCTAGAGCCCAAGGAAGCGAATCGGAAGACATGTCGCGCCACCAGCATGATCTGTGCCGTAAGGTTCCTTACTGAGGAAAACCTCATGATGATCACTAGGCATGCCGTGATGCTCAAAGCCTCGAAGAGGTGCTGGAACTTTGGAGCTGAATAGGGTCAGCTGGGCCACGACTAAGGTGTGACTCCTATGGAGGCTTGAAGCCAGATCCCTCGCCTCATAGCGCCGCCCGGCCAACAAGAAACAAGTCTGTCTTTATCAGAAACAGCTCGGACTGATCAGTTACTCCATCCCTGGAATATATTGTACTCCTTCACGGCATGCGTGCATGACGTGGGAAGTGCGGAGATCCATATCAACAAGTGTAGCAACTTTTACTAGACTACTGTAACACCTTTTACACTTTCTTCTCTATATTCCTGCGAAAACTACTGTCACTTTATTTGTGAAAACGTCGTACATTCCTCTTTGTGTCGTGCTATTCTTTCCTGGTCAATATTACGATGGCCGGCCACGATGATGGCATCTTCGACGCCCTTCGGAAATTCGGTCATCTATTGCAATCGGCCGCTCGTCCTCTGCCGACTCAGACAGGAGATGGGACTTATCTTGAGGAGGAGCACCAGAGTAACATCCTCGAGGACCTGGCATCGCTTGGGATATCCGATGTCAACACGCTACTCGAACTCCTGGAGAGGGGCATCTCTGGGAACAAACTGATCGACGACCGCACCATGTTCACAGAGCATCTCATCACGTTGGCCTCTAAACTCCCACCAGATTCCGCCAACAGAGCGAAGCTCTCCAACGCTTTCACCCTGGAGATATGGAACAGCCTCGATCATCCGCCCCGCATGCGGGCTTGGCGACCGTTACAATTACCGCCAAGCTGACGGTTCGTAAGTTGAAGAGCCGACTTGTCTTGGCGCAGTTCCAAAGTTGACCCTTTAGGTATAACAATATCCATCTTCCAGACCTGGGGAAGGCAGGCACGCCGTACGCCAGGTCTGTCCAGCCGAAACTCATGCGTCCGGCATCCCAGCCAGACCCTGGCTTGCTATTCGACACCATCATGAGCCGCGAGAATGGCGGCTTCAAACCCCATCCGAGCAATATATCCAGCATGCTGTTCTACCTTGCGACCTTGATTATTCACGATTGCTTCCGCACCAGCAGGGAAGATTCCAATATCTCTTCGACATCCTCCTACCTAGACCTGTCACCGCTTTACGGTTCCAACCAAGAGGAGCAAAACGAAATGCGTACCTTCAAGAATGGCCTCATAAAGCCCGACTCCTTTTCCGAGAAACGAATCCTCGGTTTCCCCTCCGGGTGTCAGCTGTCTTGTCATCATGTTTAACAGATTCCACAACCATGTGGCAACGAACTTAGCTCTGATCAACGAGAACGGCCGCTTCAACGTCCCAGCCGATTCGCTTCAAGAAGACAAGAAGAAGGCTGCCTACTTGAAGCGCGACAATGGCCTGTTCCAGACCGCTCGTCTTGTCACTTGTGGTCTCTACTTCAACATTGTCCTAAGGGACTACGTGCGCACCATCCTTAACTTGAATAGGACCGACTCGAACTGGTGGATAGATCCACGTGCGGATGTTGGTGACAGGGGCAAGTCGATGGCCACGGGTAACCAATGCAGTTTTGAGTTCAACATCATCTATGTTTGGCATTCGGCCATATCCCAGCGAGACGAGAAGTGGACTCAGGATCTGTATGAGAAGCTCGTTGGTAAGGACTACAGCAAAGCCACAGAACGGGAGATACTTGCCGCGCTTGCCCGATGGGAATCTGCTATCCCTGAAGACCCTCAGCTTCGAACGTTCGAGAACCTGCAGCGACAAGCAAACGGCGCGTTCAACGATGACGACCTCGTCAAGATCCTCACGGACAGCGTCGAGGATCTGGCCGGCGCGTTTGGCGCGAATAACATTCCGCCCATCTTGCGGGGCGGTCGAAGTCCTCGTGATGAACCGATCTCGAAAATGGCACGCTGCATCTCTCAACGAGTTCAGGGCCTTTTTCGGCCTCAAGCCGCACGAGACGTTCGAAGAGGTCAACTCCGATCCTGTCGTAGCCAATCATTTGAAAACACTCTACGAGCACCCAGACTACGTCGAGTTGTACCCGGGGGTTGTCATTGAGGAAAGCAAGCCCACGATGCTCCCAGGCTCAGGGCTTGCTCCTGGGTATACCATCAGTCGAGCTATTCTCTCCGACGCCATCACTCTGGTCAGGGGTGACCGCCATTACACGCTCAACTACCACGCGGGCAACCTCACAAACTGGGGTATGAAGGAGGTTGAGGCCGACCCGTCTTTTGAAGAGGGCATTGTCTTCTACAAGCTCTTCCTCCGCGCATTCCCGCGGCACTTCGAGTACAACAGTGTGTACGCCCACTATCCCATGACGATCCCGTCCGAGAATGCCAAGATCCTCCAGTCTCTGGGCCGTCTCGGGGACTACTCGTTCGCCAAGCCGAAACGCCAGCCTTCGGTCGTTGTCGTCAAGTCGTTCCAGGGTGTGGATCACGCGCTCGCCAACAGGGCCCTGCGTGTCGAGCCGTGGAAGCCCGGGTTTGCCGTCATCGGAAGCCAGGACGGCGTCAAGGCTTGCCTCGCCGGAGACGGGGATTTCTTCGCGAATCAGAGGAACAACCTGGGCCACTGCATGTACCCCAAGAACTGGGAAGTCGACGTGAAGCGTTTCTACGACAAGACCGTGACGGAGCTGCTAGCACGCTGGTCATCGCCCGTTGGCCCCCGGGGCCAGGGCACGACACGGCAGGTCGACATCGTGCGCGACATCGGCACGCTGGCCAACGTGCACTTCGCGGCGCAGTTCTGGTCGTTTCCGCTCAAGACGGAAGAGCGGCCGCACGGCCTCTTCAGCGAGCACGAGCTGCGCGACGTCCTGACGCTCATGTTCACGGTCGTCTTCTTCGCGGCCGCGGACCCGGCCAAGCAGATGGCGCTCTACGCCGCCGCGAAGCCCATCAGCGAGGCCATGGGCCGCATCATGGAGGCCGAGGTCGGCGCCGCGGGCAAGAGTAGGCTGTTAGGTGATCTGATCACCAAGGTGAACGGCCAGGAGGCCGAGATGAAGGACTACGGCGTCCACGTCCTGCGCAAACTGCTCGAGCGCAGCGGCGGCAACGCGCGCGAGGCCGTCTATGCGCACGTTCTGACGGCCGCGGCGCCCATGGTCACGCTCAATAGTACCATCTTTGCGCAGGCGTTGGACTATTACCTTGGCGAAGGTATCGAGCATTTGCCCAAGATACAGGAAGTAAGTAGCAGAAAAACCCGTGTTTCATTTTGCCCCCCTCGCATCGCAAGCAATAACCTTTGTTGCTCTTCTTATTGCACAAAACCTACCTGAATAATATCATTGATGATAATCACTAACGTTCAAACTATCTTCCATCACCACCAGATCGCCCGACAAGACACCCCCGAAGCCGACGAACTCCTGATCCGCTACGCCTTAGAAGGCGTGCGCCTCAACGGCTCCAACTCGGTACTCCGCCACGTCCACGCGGACACGATGATCCAGGAGGGCCTCAGCGGCGTCGGCGTGCGCCCGCCGCCGCCCACACGTCTACAGGCCGGGTCGACGGTGCTGGTCAGCTTCAACAAGCTGGCCTGGACCCGTCGCACTACCCGGACCCTCACAGGGTGCGCCTCGACCGCGACCTCGAGCACGGGTACCGGTTCTACGGACACGGCGCCCACGCGTGCCTGGGCGAGCCCATGAGCCGCGTCTCGCAGGGCGTCCTGCTGCGCGCCGCTGGCCGGCTCAGGAACCTGCGCCGCGCACCCGGTCCGCAGGGGACGCTGAAGGCGGTCGTGCTGCCCGAGGGCGGGGGCGGGGGCGGGGGCAAGATGTACATGGATGAGTTGCAGAGCGTGTACTCGCCGTTCCCGACTACGATGAAGGTGCTCTATGACGAGGACCTTAGCAGTCAAAGTTTACCTAACTAGGTAAGTAGGCTTGGTGGATGGAAGTTCTGGTTTTCGAGTCTTCATGTAAGGTTGGTTCTTTAGTATTGAGTTATAGTAGGCGGTTTCTTTTTCATCAATATCCAAGATATTTATTGCACGCATTCATTCTTCACTCCGCGTAAGCGTTATAGTGCAATGGCCAAACGTGCACGTACATTCCTTATAACGAATCAACTTTATCACGCATCATAAGCGGCTCTCCGTTTTGTTTTCATGGTAACCCATCCCTCAAAACTTCTCGACGTAGGGTCTCAAGTCCAACTCCTGAGTGAACGCTGAGCGGTGCTGCGTGTGGAGATGCCAGTAACTCTCGGCGATCTGTAGTAGTACTTGAGTCAGCACGGTAGAAGAAAGAGAGGGAGCAAAACCACACTGTCATCAACAACTTACCGCATCGGGATCAAGCTTGCCGTCCTCGGCACCGCCGTTGACGTTGTACTCCTTGGTCCTCGGAAGGTCGATGACGCCGTCGATGACGGCGTGGGCGACGTGGACGCCCTTGGGGCCGAACTCGCGCGCCAGCGACTGCGCGATGGACCGTCGCGCCACCATACCGGCCGCGAACCCGGCGCAGTGGGCGCCGCCCCGCATCGAGGCCGTGGCGCCCGTGGCGATGAGCGTGGGCGGGTACGGCGGCGAGGCGTCCACGCTCTCCAGTAGGAGCGGGATCGTCTGTTGGGCGAAGAGGAAGAAGCCTCGACTGATTTGTCATTGGGGTCAATTACTGATTCTCTCTCTCGATCTCCCCTTCTTATATAGATAATAAGGAGGGAAGGTAGCGGACTACGAAGAAAGAAGAAACTCACGCATTCCCCCCAATACTCCAATCGAAATCCTCGACCTTGGTCTCGAGGAACGGCGCCCGCTTGAAGTTGGCGCCGACATTGTAGACAGCGGCGGCGAGCCGGTGGCCGGGGAGCAGCTCGTCGCGGATGCGGGCAAAGGCCACGCCCAGGGAGGCCGGGTCCGAGGCGTCGGCGCTCACGCCCACGGCCTTGCCGCCCGAGGCGTTGATGCCGTCCACAGCGTCCTGGTACGAGGCCGGCGACCGGGCCATGAGGACTACCGGGTAGGACTTGGCGAAGCGGCGGGCCGCGGCGCTGCCTGGTAGTCTGTGTTAGTAGTGTGGAGATACGCAGACGGGGGAGGGGTGAATGAGTGGGGGTGGGGAGGGAGGTGCGGCATACCCGTGCCTGTGCCGGCGCCGATGACGATGGCGTAGAATTTGGAGGCCATATTTGTTTGTGGTTTGTAGGCAGATCTTAGGTCAAGCTTGGTTCAATGTGCCAAGTATATCTTCTCGAGCTGGGGGGTTTATATAGGTATGATATCTTTCTTTTATGAGCCAAGTTCAGTTGCCAGGAACAAAGTCCTTGTCCATTTACATCGTGACTCTCGGGATTTAAGATAGAGAGGGGGGTTGCGGGAGAGTTCTTACAAATCAATCATGACGTGCTGCGACATCCTAGGGCGCATGGTAATCAAACATCATTCAATTGGGACGTCCCCGTCCAGTCGCATGGCCCTGAATTGTACATGCACGCCGAAATACTAAGGGTGACTACTTAGTAATGCATGGGAACATCGAAGGTGCTTTCAAAGTATTGCTCCTTTCCGCCTTGGAATGGGTATATAGAGTCGGCCTCACTACCGGACGACGAACAACTTGGATACAGTCGGGTAGTTCACGTCTGACAGAATACGTGCTTCTTCATCCATTTAAAACATAATGTTATTGAGTGCTTTGAGAAGAGCTTGTGTCTTTATCGCTATGTACTGACTTGACAGTGTTCAGAGGGTAGTAGTCGACTTGTAGGTAATAGAGTTAGTAGAGAGGAAATGCGCCTCATCTTGTTTGAAAGCTGGCGACTTGACTCCGGACTGCGCAAATTGCCCGGACTTTGACACTCCTTTCCTCAACCTCGAATAGGTTTGCTATTAGGGGGGTTTGCACGAAAAGCAAGGATCTGGCCGGGTTTTGGAAAGCACCACAATCATTCTCAGATCAGGCACCAGACAGGCGTCACTTGGGATATACCCTGCAGGAAGGCACGACAAACACTCGAATAGGGCACTCGACTGGCTGGAGGATTGCTCCTTTCACAACTTGGTGAATGTAGCAAAGAGCCATAAAAGGTGAACGGAAGAATCGTTTATATGATTACAAATGACCATGAAAATACATTACCTCGGAGACTGTATGAAGTAGATTCGCGAGGGATGAGATCGTGGGAGTAGCGGATAAATGTATATGTATCGTAGATTGCATATAATCGAGATAGTCAGCTGAGTGGCATGGGGTTACCCGGCTGATCCCGCGCAACGCCTTCTAGACTCCGGTATTCAGCTGGGCATATTATTATCCCATGCAATTGGTTTGATGCGATGCCGCCCGCCCGAGATCGATTGGTTAACCCAAACAGTGGCGGTCAATCAGCCCAGCTCGCGTGACTGCTCGACGTCTTGCGATTGCTCGTTTGCAGCTAATAAAACACAGATGGAAGGGCGCCTTACCAAGATGACGACGGACCGGTTCATCATCCACGCTTTAACCATCTTCTAGCATCACCAAGCATGCCACCCCCAAATACCCCCGAAGAGGGCCTGGTGTCCACCCCGACCACCGCCACCCTTGCCCTTCGACCCATTACCCGGGACCTCGAGATGACGGCCGCCTCTCCTCCGACCGTGGCCATTCCCGCTGTCGATTTACGCGCGCTCGAATATGAAAGCAATGTGGACGAGAACCTCATCTGTCCCATCTGCCGCGTGGCCCTGGTTGCACCTGTCATCACGAACTGCGACCACGTCTTCTGTCAGAAATGTCTTGTCCAGGCCCACACGCTCAACCCCGTCTGCCCGGTCGACCGACAACCGCTACTGAAACTGTCATCCGGAACGCGGTCTGCGCCCAAATTAATCGCGAACCAGCTCGACAACCTGACGGTGCGCTGTCCCAATCGCCCGCGGGGTTGTGATCTGGTGGTGGCCCGCTCTCTGGTCGAGAACCATGTCTCACGCTACTGCGACAAGACCCTCGTCCCGTGCCCGCACCCTTCGTGCAACAAGACGATCGCCCGGAAAGACATGGCCAAGGGCTGCCTACACTACGAAGTCTCCTGCGAGTTCTGCGAGCAGGCTGTACAGAAGGCCGACCTCGAGACGCATCAGGATATGGAGTGTCTAAACCGGAAGACGGACTGCGAACTCTGCGGGGCCGAGTTCGTGCGCAGCAAGCAAGAGGAGCACACGAAAGAATGTCCCGAGGTAGAGGTCACATGCAAGTTTGCACCTTTCGGTTGCAATCGCAAGATGAGCCGGAGGCATCTAGAGGAGCACTGCGCGAGATGCGACTACAGGGTTGTTGGCCCGGTGGGTGAGCAATTGGCGGAGCTGCGTGCCGAGATGACGGCACTGAAGGAGAAAGATCGGCTGAAGGACCGGCGCATCAAATTCCTGGAGAACAGAGGCTATTCTGCCCCCGCGGCCACAGAGAACATATCCAACATGAACTTGCCCGCTCAGGAGACGGCGCCGTACGAGTCTCGCGATCAGTACTTCCTGTCGCTGTTCGAGACCATGGAGTCCAAGGTTGAGCGGCTGTCCTCGGCGCTCACGGAAGTCGAGGGGCGGCACTCGATGATGCTCTTCAACGAGACCATGCCGATCAAGGACCAGCTCACCGAGATAAGAAGCACTATGGGGGTCTTGGGCATGCACGTCCGTTGGCTCATGAACTTCCGCCTGCAGGAGCGCGGGCGCGTCCTCGGCAGCGGCGGCGCAAACTCGCCTTCGTTGCCGGGCACGACGATGGGGGCCAGCCAGGAGAGCAGCAGCGATTCGAACCTGCCTCGTCGGCTGAGCGACACCATGCGGGAGCATCCTCCCCGTTTATGACACAGGCGTACCATGATGATGAAGAGCACAGAAATAGAGAAGTTTGAAATACCCGGCAATCATGATTTAGGGCCTTTTCAATGGCCGCGTACATTCTCAAGATGAGATATCCCCCCAAAAGAGATCACTGCACTTTAGGGGCATCGCGAAGGTGGGTTCATGTTTACAATGGCGTTTTTGGGTCTTAGCATGAAGCAGGCACCTGGGGTTTTATGGCTTTTATGAATATGAGTTGACGTTTCCAATAAGCACCTCAGTGATGCTGCCACTGAAATTCCTTTTTATTGACTCTTCCTTCCCCTTTTCCAACTCTCATTGCCTGAAAACATATTCCAGCCTAGCGAGGGAGTAGGCTTAGAGTATATGTGACATATGTCTTGCCTGAAAAGGCCCCTGGTACTGCGGAAGCGAATACATCACCCCTCTTTTGGCAATCAAACTCATCCGCGGCGGATGTAAAATTGAATCAGCCGTCACGGCCCCCCTCGAAAGCCCGGCGGGTTTGGGAAGGAGGAAGAAGTTGAGAAGAGGTACCCGAAGCCGGGTCGTTGTAGAAGAACGAACGCTCCCAGGGGGTTGGCAGAGTTTCCGGACTCCGTCATGGCGAGGAGAAAAGAGCGGGAGAGGAACTTCACTGTGGATTGTACTAGAGGCCGTGGGCTACAGAGGTAGAGCAGATAGTTTCTTAGCAGCAGTAAAAAGGGGAATCATGGTTTTGGACATCCCCTGAATGGCGAATTTCAAATCGTCGCTCAAATGAGTATCTACCTGCGTCCAGGCTCTTTCCAACCATGACATCTACAATAACATTAATAGGAACGAAAGTTCACCATGCCGTTTCAGAGGCTGTGCATATGCAACTGTATGCTCATTGTTTGCCAAACGCCCCCTTTACGCTTACTTCAGGTATAAGGCTTCGCTTCAGACTAGAACTCGTCGCCCCAATCTGCTTCGAGATATGGATCCTCGTCGATGTTCAGGTAATCTCCTAACCTCATGATAGCATCCTTTGAGTGGATGTAGATTTTTGCGAATCAGCGAAACCTGGCGACCTTTCTCCTACTTGTCAGCTTGATTGATACGCAAAGCGTTAAGCACATAAACATTGGGCACGCTCTGGAACCTTCAGGCGCGGGAGAGCAGCGAACAAGTTCCTAGTAATATGGATCGGATGGCCATGCGGAAGCAGTCGCCCATCAAACAGGCAGCTGTCTTTGGAGCGTTGCCTAGCAGTGCCCTATTGCATACATGTTGGTTTAATAGAGATCATCGGCCGTGGCAATCTACGTTGCATCATACAGACATCACATCTTGCCCTAATCTGTCATGTAACCACTCGACGTTCTTTGATATTCAATCCCCTCCGCAGATTTCGTGGGTCTCCCGGTGGGGAAACCCTCCGGATTATGATAGTTAGCACACCGATGACCGGGTCTAACGGGTCTCCGTGTGACCGTCCTATCCCGGCATTTCTGTCATCTGTTCCTGTCTGTACATTCACCTCCAGCCGCTTTGCAATTTTGCCAACGTCAGGTTATTGAAGCAAGACCTTGACCGGCAGCTGCTGTTGACCCTGGGTTCCACACCCGTGCTTTTTGCCAACCAATAACAAAAAGAAGAAAACGGGAAAGCACACCTAAAGCCATCACTATTTCCTTTAGTTCCCAAATGGTGCAAGGACCCGCCTCAACAATCCATGCACCGGAACGTTGATGCTTGTTTCATACACCACCCAAACACATCTCCTTGAACAGCAAATACGAGAGGACAGAATCCGTTGTTTGCCTGAGAAGGAATATTCTCATCGATCAGTCAGTCTACAGACTCGCTGGCAAAGCACGTCTTTTCCTGAGTTGCACACAGCATCCTTCAGGACCGAGGCCCGTTCCCAGCTTACACCACACCACTTTCACTTTCCCACATGCAACGGAGTCATACCGGGATTGGACCACAGCCCTTTTTCTCCAACCTACTTTGATGAGGTGACTACCGCGACCAGCAACAACTCAACTCATTCATCCATCCATCCACAAGAACAACAACCGCTGCAACAATGGGCACCCCGTTCATCTCGCTCCTCGAGCCTAGCAAGCTCGAGGACTACGACCGGACCAAGCCGCACGACCAGCAGCCAGGCCCCGTGGCCAAAGCCTTCCTGGACGCCATGGCGGTGCGCGAGGCCGTCTTCGTCGACGAGCAGCGCATGCCGCTCGAGTACGAGTACGACGAGGACGACCCGCGCTCGTGCCACTGGGTCGTCTACGCCTCGGTCAGCCACGTCGTCGAGCTCGAGCAGGTCGACCCGGCCACCAACATCATCGTCCGGCCCCGCCGCTCCGAGACGCGCACCGTGCCCATCGGCACCATGCGCATCGTGCCCTTCCCCACCCGCCCCACCCCCAGCCCGACGGCTGGTACGAGGACTACAAGCTCGTGGACCGCCCCGGCAACAACGGCAGCAGCAGCAAGGACCACGTGACCCTGCACGGCAACGGGACCACCTCCACCACCCCTTCGGCATCGACATCAGCATCAGCAGCACCAGAAGCCGGAGACCTAGGCCTAGGCGTCGGCGCCACCACCCTAGCCGCTGCCGCGACCCCGCCCCCTACGCGCAAGACCGCGCGACCACGTTCCACGACGGCCAGGAGCCGTACCTGAAGGTCGGCCGCCTGGCGGTGCTGCCGGCGTACCGGGGCCGGCACATCTCGGGCCAGCTGTGGACGGCGGCGCGGCGCTGGCTCGAGACGCACCCGCGCTACTTCGACCCCAGCGTGACGGAGCGCGGCATGGACGCCCTCGGCGCCGAGCAGGCCAGCGAGATCCCGCGCTGGGGCGGTCTCGTCTGCGCCCACGCCCAGGCGGCCGCCGTCAAGACGTACGGGCGCTGGGGCTTCCGCGTCGACGAGGTCATGGGCCACTGGTACGAGGAGGGCGTCCCCCACGTCGGCATGTTCCTCCGCCTCGATACGAAGAATGTCCCGCCCCAGGTTTGATGGGTAGATGGTTGGGAAATCAAGACAGAACCAGCAGGACAAACAGGGTGGTCAGATATGACATGACGAAACGAAACTTATGAAAAAAAGGGCGAGGGGGAGGGGACATGTTAAGCATCGATGGATCGAGAAGAGGGCATTGCTTGCGACAAAGAAGGGTTCTAGATGATCGTAGCGGCTGGAGATCTGGCTACGACTGCTTGCACAGAGTTCATAGAGACGAATGATACCACTCTCAAGACACCGATGCATTGTCATTCATAAGCATTTCTTTTGTTTTTACTAGCAGGTCGTGAAGAGGGATCTCTTGAAGCCCATACTACTCTTGACATCGTAGATCCAGTTCACTGTCATGATATCGCACAAATAGCCGTAAGACGCCTCATAAGATGTTCAGACCATTTTGCTCTCCTACGAGCAAAACTTTTCATTCGTTTAAGAGCCCTATCTGACATGCATTGCCATGATACCACATGCCGCCCTGAGCCAGAATACACAAATGCAAAGGTGAAAAATGCCCAGATTGATCGATTCCACGCCGAGAACCCCTTTTCCCCTTTCCATTGCAAAACGGAAATAGAAGAGCATCTATCGGTTGCTCTTGGCGACACGCTCCAACTCGTCCTTCTTCTTGATGGCGTAAGAGTTGCTGCTACCCTTGGCAGCGTTGATCAGCTCCTCAGCCAAGCACTCAGCGATGGACTTGATGTTGCGGAAAGAAGCCTCACGGGCACCGGTGGTGAGCAGGGCAATGGCCTGGTTGACACGGCGGAGAGGGGAGACATCGACGGCTTGACGGCGGACGGTACCGGCGGAACCGATTCTGGTGCTGTCCTCACGGGGACCGCAGTTGACAATGGCGTCAACGGCGATCTGGATGGGGTTCTGGTCGGTCATCAGGTGGATCTGTGTACTTGATTAGTTTCCTGTCTTCTGTCTCGGCCGTGTTTGCGCGCGTGGCATGTGAGTGCTTACGATCTCGAAAGCGTGGGCGACAATGCGGACGGCCATCAGCTTCTTGCCGTTGTTGCGGCCGTGCATCATCAGAGAGTTGGTCAGACGCTCAATGATGGGGCAATTGGCCTTGCGGAAACGCTTGGCGGCGAAACGGCCAGCGGAGTGAGGCACGTAGACGGGCGAGCGAATCTGGATGTAATCGCTACATATCGAGAAAAATCCATAATTAGCACTTTCCCCTTCATGTACTTTGATGATGCGATTCTGGGCCCCAAGCTGCAAGGCATGTAGACAATTGATTTTCCCCCAAAAGCTCAAGAATCCATACCACTCGCAGCTCCGAGGCTCCAAGAATTTTTGGGGGTGTCCTACGTCAAAGAGATGTCGCGAATCTCGACATCCTCGTAGGACCAGCGGTTGAACAGCTTGACGCTGCCAATCTCGGAGACGACATCCTTGGGAAGGACCTGGTAGTTGGAGGACTCAACCTCGATCTCGCCGTTGTCAGACATGTTGGGCGTAAAATTGACCGACGCTTGGGGGGTGGTTAGTTGTCGATGAGGAAGGGCGCTGGGCGAAGTTGGCTGGTCGGTGGTATTAATTTTTTGCAGTCTGGCAAACCGAGTGAAGTCCAATAAACTCACACAACCCTTTGCTTCTGGAGGGTCGGTGCTTGCTGGTCGGGGTTTAGCCGATGGAGAAAATTCACACACACAAAAATTCCGAAATTCGTGGGAAAGCGCAGCTGCCCCACTTCTACCGGCCGCTGCAGCTGCTGCCATTGGCTCAATCTCTAGGGCAAAGCGATTGCCTGCAGCTGACTGGATGAGCCCCTCCGCCCTCGAACAATTCCTGAGAATTGAATAGTGCATTCATCTCTTTAATCGACTGTTCCTCTTGACGAAGATCCCGACAACCAACACCAAATCAACAAATCCGACAACATGGCTCCCGCTAACACTGGTGCCAAGAAGCAGAAGAAGAAGTGGTCGAAGGGCAAGGGTGAGTGCTGATGCATTTGTGACGCTGCCGATGCGAGCGACGTGCGATGGCTCTATTCTGGCTGCACTGCTGCGCGCCTCTGCGTGCGAACAGCGCAACCAGAATACCATCATCAGCATGTTCGATTCGCCGAGGAACACTCTTCGAAAGGACTTCGACTGACATTCCTCCTCCCCTACAGTCAAGGACAAGGCCCAGCACGCCGTCCTTCTCGACAAGAACACTTCCGACAAGCTCTACAAGGATGTCCAGTCTTATCGTCTTGTGACCGTCGCCACCCTGGTCGATCGTCTTAAGGTCAACGGTTCGCTGGCACGCAAGTGCCTGAAGGACCTTGAGGAGAAGGGCCAGATCAAGTCCGTTGTCACTCACAGCAAGATGAAGATCTACAGTATGTTTTCCCGTACCGAGAAATCCAATTGAAAAGGGGCCGTTTTTGCTAACTACTCGACACAGCCCGCGCTGTTGGCGCCACGGACTAAATCATCAATCTCACTCACGATGCTATAACGATTGTGAAGTCGATTCAGACGACGTATTTGACGGGTCAGATGGATCGCACAGGAAAAAAACGGATTTGATGGTTTTCGGTTCGGCATTTGATCTCCGGCGTAGCATAGGGAACTGGTATATGGTTCAGTGTCTTTGCTGCAGTTGCATTCAGTTGAGGCAGAATAAAAGAGAAAGTTCGCCCTTCTGACCCCATATTCTCGATCGTTTGTGCTGTCGTGTGTCGATGACGTGTTGAACAAGATGCCCCCTCGGGATCTAGCTATCGCCTGAGACCCTCATCTTAGCCTTGCCTCGTAATCGTACATTCATCGTAACAGCCGTGTTTACCGCCTGGTGCGGCTAGGATATCGAATGCCAGAGTATATACTTCTGAGCCGCTAAAAAAGGTTGTGTGCCAACTCTAGCATGGGTCGCAAGCATTCTGCGAGGCTATGCCCGGTATGCCGCTCGGCATCTATCCGAAACATACAATACAAAAATAAGGAGTACTGGAGTACTGTACACGTTTGAGGGACCACACTTGGAGCTTAGTAAGATCAATGGTAAATCATGACTGGCGCAATATTGCGACTTTAGCAGAGGGCAAGACGACAGCATCTTTCCGGAATACTGGCTACCAACTTGATGTGCCAAATCTGATCACAAATCAGGATTCAGCATACAGTAAGTGTCAGCCAGAGTCGATAGTTTTAACTTGAATAATACTTTTGCCCATAGCAAGCCACCTGTATGGACTGGGATATTCGACAACCGTTTCCTCTAGACACAGCTCGACCTAGGAGGCAAGTCTGTAAAGTCCATTTGTGACCAGTAGGCTTGATGATCTCAGGCCGTACACCAGTTATCGTTGCGTAATGTGGTGACTACGACCACTTGTACGCCTTATAAGTTATCTATGCTCAATGTTATTGCCTGCTGGCCGATATGACTTTAGTGCCTCCCTGATGTTGCTCTTACTCCGCAAGCAACCAACTGACCAGACTCTGAGTATGGGTTATTAAGACCCGGAGTGCCTGGTATCTGATTCTTCTTCCGAGGTAAAAATGCCAAGCTTTGAAGATGGGTGATGGAAAAGAGGCTGGCGGCCAGCTTCAGCCACAGCGATTAGCTTTACAAGTCACAAGAACCATGGCGGGCAAGGTCAGACAATTCGGTCTCAGGCCAGCTTTGCGACTCAACAAAAGCTCTTCTCTCGAAGGCCCAAGCAAGCTCAGAGTAACATCACCATTTCAGCGAATTGCCAAAGCTGAGTTGACATTGAAGCTTATCGTGAGGTGGGAATCTGACTGGGGTAAGAAACCCGGGCTGACAGGCTAGAGGCTAGAGGGCCGCAAGCCGCGAGACGGCCCTAGCATGAAGATCCGTTTGAGGTCCGACAAAGCGGCTCAAAATGTACTCCGTAGAACGAACTGCATTACACATGCAGCATATGAGCATGTGTCTTCCTTGCCTGCTTGTTGGCAAGTGGAACAGCAGCCAAATAAGCCTCCACGCGGACAGGGAGCAGAGAACTTCTTTGATGTTACAAAAGCCAAGATATATGAGCTTTGACCAGCGGAGGAAGGAGCCCCAAGCTCCAGGTTGGGCAGGGAACAGGAGAAAAAACCCATTTGCGGCTCCGATGCAAGTATAGGGATTGGACTGGATGTAAGTATCCAAAATGTCGGTCAGAAATCCGTGTCTGGACAAGACTAGACTGTAGCACGGCATCGGCTATGTGAGTAATGAGGGAAGACCTCGACTCAATCATCTCAATCAATTACTGTGTCAAGATATCTCTGGATGGACGCAAACTTGTCCGTCTATCTGTGGTTGTTTCGCGAACTGGTAACCGAAAAGCCCCCATATTCCTTACCTGGCATGTACATGGTAGCGGGCCTTGGGTATAGCCGGTACATACATCTTACAGAGAGAGCAAAGAAGAACATTCAAGAGCGAAAGAGAAAAAATCTCGATTCGGGTAACAGAGAGATGTACCCCTGAAGCTTAGAGTGAAAGAAGATCCGCAAGTGCATTCGTGGCCCATGCCGGAAGTTAACTGATGCAAGGCTTGCCGCTCACTAACATAGGAAAGGAAGAATAATAAGGAGAGAGAAAAAAGGCTCAATTCATTCAATACCCGTATCTCCCCGACATCCATATGGAAAAGTGTGTCGCGTGAACAAGAAAAGGACGACCTCGAGGCTCTATAAGTCAGCCGGAACAATTCTTGATCAACCTTATCTATCACAAGTAAAATTTTCGTCACACACCTCCTTCCCCATACAGTACAGGCACATCTTACCGTAGATAGATGGAGATGTGGATCTGTGAATTCACTGGAGATCCCACTTTTCATCATTTAGCTGGCTCTCGGAGGGAGGGTTGTGCTGTAATCTTGCATGCGGTAGGTACTGCCAGGCGCTGCTCCAGTGCAACGCGGGTAACAGGATGGAGGGAAAATAGAGCAAAGAACAGCATCATTCCGACATTCTCCGCGCCGGCCAGCCATACATACACCCCTTGCCCATTGGAGGGCCCCTCCCTTGGCGCCTGGCCCAGTCAAGACCGGTCTTGCCCAATCTGATTATCTGACACTGGAGTAGAGGCGCCTGCCTCAGGCCCCCAGCCCGGCACCAGCCAAGCCAGTCTCGGCGGTGTTCTCTCCCCTCTACCCCCCTACATCCCGCAAGCTGAGAGCTTTGGTGCTGGGCCTTGGGTGCAGACTGGCCCGAGACTGGTGCGCAGAAGTGCAGAAAACTGGCTGTAGACACTGAAATTTGCGGTTAACCCGAGCTAGGTAGGTAGCTTGGGGCAGGTCCCACAGTAATTTTTCGAACGTGGCCATTTATTAGCTCTCACGCAAAGGGCCGCTTGAAACTTTTTCTCTCTCCCTGTCCCATACCTCCAGACAACGGGCAGTAGAAATATCCGCTGAACCACCACAGCCTCTACGCTTTCCTTCTCTTCCATCCATCATTCAACCATCTCCCCTCAGTCTTTTCTAGTCATCCAGAAAGACCTTCACTCACAATGTCTCCTCCTGAGAAGCAAAGCGTGCTCGGCATGCCGGTAAGTCTGACATCCTGCACTTGACCCAAAATTCCCTCGCCCTGCCCCCAACAGCTCCGGCAGCCCGTATCAGGCAGCAACGTGTCAAAAGCATCATCGCGAACTACTTCCACTGCTTCAATTGGTCTCAATGGACACATTTGCAAGCTTTTCGCAGCTTCGCATCATGTTTTGATGCTTATCGTCGCCTCTACGTGCCGCAGCCGCTGCCCGGCAAATTTTTCCCGCTACAAACTCAATTGAGGTACTTTTTGCTAACATGATTTTTTGAATAGCCTTTCGTGGCCGACTTCTGAGTATGTCCACCTCGTGAACCTATCTACTCGAACTCGATGCTATGACGAACATTCCACCGTCGTCTTCGCTCGATTCGCCCCGATTCGTCGGCTTTATCCTTACATGTGATACTGACAACCATTAGTGGGTGGTGTCTCCGCCGCCGTCTCGAAGACCGCCGCTGCTCCCATTGAGCGTGTCAAGCTCCTGATCCAGAACCAGGTAAGCATTTCCACTAGCCCCAGCTGCTGTTCATCGAGGCTTGTTGGCTCCCATGCCTCGAGCCCTCGATGGACGGGAGTTGATGATTCGACACCGTTTTGATACTAATGCATGACATTCAGGATGAGATGTTGAAGGTTGGCCGTCTGGACCGCAAGTACGATGGTATCGGCGAGTGCTTCAAGCGTACCATCGCCGACGAGGGTGTCATGTCCCTCTGGCGTGGTAACACTGCCAACGTCATCCGTTACTTCCCCCACCCAGGCCCTGAACTTCGCCTTCCGTGACAAGTTCAAGAAGATGTTCGGCTACAAGAAGGAGGTTGATGGTTACGGCAAGTGGATGGCCGGTAACCTGGCCTCCGGTGGTGCTGCTGGTGCCACTTCCCTGCTCTTCGTCTACTCGCTGGACTACGCCCGTACGCGTCTGGCCAACGATGCCAAGAACGCCAAGAAGGGTGGTGAGCGCCAGTTCAACGGTCTTGTCGATGTCTACCGCAAGACCCTGGCCTCCGACGGTATTGCCGGTCTCTACCGTGGCTTCGCCCCCTCCGTTCTGGGAATTGTGGTCTACCGTGGTCTGTACTTCGGTATGTACGACTCCATCAAGCCCGTCGTCCTCGTCGGCTCGCTCCAGAACAACTTCCTCGCCTCTTTCGCTCTCGGTTGGTGCGTCACCACTGGTGCCGGTATCGCCTCTTACCCCCTGGACACCATCCGTCGCCGCATGATGATGACCTCGGGTGAGGCCGTCAGTACAACGGTACCATGGATGCTGCCCGCCAGATTGTCGCCAAGGAGGGTGTCAAGTCTCTTTTCAAGGGTGCCGGTGCCAACATCCTCCGTGGTGTTGCCGGTGCTGGTGTGCTGTCCATCTACGATCAGCTCCAGGTCATCCTCTTCGGCAAGGCCTTCAAATAAGCTCATCGCTTAGATTCGGGGATGACGAAGAAGGGGGGGTGGTGGTGTAATACGTCACGCGACTCGAGGACGAGTCAACAAGAAGCCGGTAAATGATCACGGATGATGGTCGTTGCGGCGGAGAGTTGTTTACAGGCATCACATTGCTGTGGCGTTCTGGACAGCCGTCTTTCCGGTCTGGGTTGACGGCAGGGCATGGGGTTCATGTCGTGCAAGTCGTTTCCCAGCCACTGTAATTTAGAGCACCTAGGCAATTCCTTTGACTGTATTTGTTTCTGCACGCAACCTCCCCGCTGGTTTTGACTTGTATTGTGGTCTGGTGTTTGTCTGGTTGCGAAAAAGGTATAGACTTTTCTGAATCCACATGATTTACCCTATTATCTTAATGATCCGTCTTGAAACCTCGTAAATTGTCTAGACCAGTACACTATCTACGTGTCGTATCCTCCATATGCGTGCTTATTTCAACATTATCGAGATGTTTTGCGATGCCAGTTGGGTAGCATTTGTGACGATGATGTCCTTCCTGTTCAAATTATCTCAATTGAGAAAACTGCAATGCGGGTGGAAGGTTGACAGGTGCCAGGCACTTGACTAGCAACAAAACGCGGTCTTACCTCCAATACCGTCCCGTTCTCCAGCATCTACGAAACACTGTACTCTATCAAACAACCACACTGGCGAACTTTAGCAGAACAGACGTCCCAATCGCGATTGCCATTGCCAGTGGAAGCAATGCCGCCGACTAATCCATACAAAGCGCCACGGCCTCGTGGTCGCCCTGCTGGATCCACCGCGGGCAGCAGTAGCGCCTCCAAAAGCACAAAGGCGCCTGCTGCGAAAGTAAAGGCACCCTCGCCAAGAGACCAGCCCAACAGCGCGCTGCCGCACAGAATAATGAGAGCGACACGGACCCGTTCGCAGACTCGCAGCAGGACCCGTCGCGAGACGACGTGATGGAAGTCGAGGACGACGAAGAGGACGACGACGATGAAGAGCCGGCCAAGACGATACCGCCAGAGCTGCTCACGCGGATCCTGCACACGTGCTTCGAGAAGGAGGGCACGCGCATCTCCAAGGACGCCAACAAGGCGGTCGCTCAGTACATGGACATATTCGTGCGGGAGTCGATTGCGCGGGTTGCGTTGGAGAAGGAGGCTGGATTCCTCGAGGTGCGTTGTGTTGATGGCTCGCTCCCCTTTCTAGCCCATTTCTTCACTACTCCGATAGAGCTGACGTTTACCAACTAGGTCGAGGATTTGGAGAAGGTCGCTCCCAGTTACTGCTTGATCTGTAGATAGGGTGCGTCCGTACCTGACTGATTTCAGACGTCACCACTAATCACCGATGTCTATGGTGTTTGCGGTTGCGTTGGATCGGTCCAGTCATCTTAACGAGTATCACAGCAGCACAAGAAGAAGGTCTCGTGTGTGTCCTGCGGATATGTGGGCACAAGAGCCTCGAAATATGCACAACGTCTTGACGAGCGATCATAGTTTCCTCCGTCCAGTATCGGCTGATGAACATCAGAGAGTAAGCAGACTGCCCGGGCTTTGATATATCGGATCTACGAAACTTGGCGTGCAGATCAAGCTGGAGGTGTCTGCACTGACGACCAATGGCGACGTGGTCGTCGGGAGCGAGGCCCCCACAATCTTGCAGGTGGATAACGTTATTGTACTGTATGTGCAAGCATGTATGTATGATGCGTCAAGCAGAACTGTCAAGTTCGCCGGTGCCCGAGGACGACGACGGCAATGCCTCTAGCAGTGGCAAAAAGCCCACTACGATATCAGGTGCATACAATTTAGAACGAAGCAAGAAGTCTCCATAATTGCTACTGCGCAGGCAACTATTCATTCTTCTTGTTCGCATTCTTTTCCTCTGCATGGCTGTGTAGCAAGCAGCCGAGTAGAACCTCCAACGTACCTCAAGGCATTCATAGTCTTGTGTCTCCCACAATTATATCCCCGGTTAGCATGCCATACCTCTCTGGTTTTTGAAATTTCACCTTTCTTCCCCGTATTACGATACCCAACGCTCAGGATTGGCTACAGCTACAACACATATCAGACTGATGACTTATCTTGTGTGTGCATACGTCATGGGTACCAGTCAGTAGGTATACAGTAAAGCTGTCAACGCAATCGGACTGTGGCTGTGGGCTTGTTTGTTTATTAGAGTTTATTCTTCAACTCAAGCGTATAAAGGTGACAGTCCGAGGGGGGAGACTGAACAGCGGCCAAGATCCGTCCCATGTATCTTGGTTGCCAAGAATAGATGCCATCCGACTGCGATACCAAGTTTAATGAGAAGCCCTGCGGCAAATCAGTGTCCCGTCTTGGCTCCCTCGTTCCTCGTTCCCTCGTAGCCAGTCCCAGCAGGCGCTGGAGGGTCTAAAACAAACAACAAATCCGCAAACGGATACAGTTGCCGATTGCTGTACCCCGCGAGCGTCGTCTTGCAACGTTGGCTGGTCGGGAAGAGGAAGAGAAAAAAAAAATTTGAGGCTCTTGTCAGGCCGGCTGGCTGGCTGAAAAGGGCAAGGCTTTACTGAATTGGCGGCACTGATTGGGCGAGGAGGTGGGATGAAACCAGTGAGGTTTGGGACATGTAACACTCCTGGGCCCTTCTGAAGCAACATCCGAGCGGCCCCTGTCTTTTGGCCCTTGAGCCCTGTCGCTTAACGAGGCGCAACGCTTAGTGCAGTTAACCTTAATCCGGCTGCGTCTGCGTCCGACCAGCAAGCAAGCAAGCCTCCCCGTCACGCCCTCTGCCGTTGGCCGTCTGTGCCTTAACTCTGCCAGTCATTCAATCTCCCCATCGGACTCTCCACATTCGTGGAAACATTGTCTTGACACGATGCGACTCGATATGTCAGTCGGGGTCGCAATGGAAACAGCCACGCGGCCCAGATTTGCATATCGCTTGCCTCCCTGGAACAATTGTACCTTGATTTGACAGACGCGGCCTGACAGGGCTTCTGCTTCTGAAGACAGCTCAGTCTGAAGACGCGAATGCTGCTGCTGCTGCTACTGCGACTACTGCAGGCCTGAGTACTGTCCTCGCGATCCAGTACGATCTCATTACGTCGCCGTCATTCAGGCTATATAACCAAAATCGGATGAGACAGTGGCAATTACTCAAGAAGGGTGTGCAATACGTCAGCTCTCTGTTGGCTTCGGCTTCTACGGCAATAGCAAGGCGCAGAAGACAACAGCCTGCACGGTACGGCGTAATCTTCTTCGATCTAATATTTGATATGCGTGTATCCTGGGGCTTGGCAGGATTTATCAAGCGACAGCCGCTATACTGGCATCCGGGAGGCTATGTAGCTGTCAAGCCTCAGAAGCGAGCTCCGGCACCCAACGGTTGCTGACTTGGCATCGATGGAGAAAGCGGGAAGAGGCAGCTTACAGCACATGGACTATCAGCATCCGCATGGCACAACCCCATTCCGGAGGGAGGGGATACGACTAGAGCCGGTCCCTTCCTGAACCGGCAGAGGCCAAGCCTGTGGTCCAAACGTGTTTCACTGGATCTATGGTGTGAATAGTGGTCGCACCCCTGCAGCCCCCAGGTCCCCTTCTGATTTCGGGTGGCCAGGGTCTGGTTCACCATGAGACGGTCAATGGCAATCAGACTCTTTTAAATTCATGCTGAGCGCCCATCTGGGCTCGTCTCTCTTTTTCCCCTTCCCTCTTCAGTCACTCTCAGTTACTCCAGGTCCTATACGACGTTTTCCGTTTCTAGTCCCCTTCTTCTTTTCTTCCCAACCGTAATCTTCTCCCAAAGGCTAGTCCTTCGAAAGCGCTAGACGCTCTTATTACACGACACGCTCTCTCCTATAACTTCTGCCACTTAACCCTCTACCTTTTATATATACCTATTATTAGTCAAGATGCAGTTCACGACTTTTGCTCTCTCCGCCCTGATGGGCCTGGCTACCGCACAGAAGGTGCACGTGGTGTCGGTCGCGTCGACGAATAACTCGCTCATCTTTATGCCCGACAACCTGAAGGCGGCCAAGGGCGACATGGTCCAGTTCCAGTTCCGCGGCGGCAACCACAGCGTGGTCCAGTCCACCTTCGACCAGCCCTGCATGCCCATGTCCATGGCGGCCGCCGCCGGCAACTCCACCGGAGGCAAGGCGGCCCAGGGCATCTTCTCGGGCTTCCAGCCCGTCGCCGCCAGCAAGGCCATGGGCATGCTGCCCACCTATACCATCATGGTCGCCGATGAGAAGCCCATGTGGTTCTACTGCTCCCAGGGCAAGCATTGCCAGGCTGGTATGGTCATGGTCCTGAACGAGAAGTAAGTTGAATCCCGCCCCGTTGTAAGAGCCACCACTAGTACCGGAACATACGAAGCTAACTTTCAACCCTTTTCAGCACTTCTGCCAACGCCACTCGCTCTCTTGCCAACTACAAGGCTCTCGCCAAGAAGGCCACTGCCAACATTTCCCCTCCTACCCCTGCTGGTGGTTCTGCCGGCGGCAACTCTACTGGCGGCTCTGGCTCTGGCAGCGGCTCTGGCTCTGGTTCCGGCAGTGGCAGCGGCAGCGGCACTGGCACTGGCGCTGGTACTGGTTCCGGCACTGGCTCTGGATCCGCACCCGGCTCGCAGACCTCAACCCCTACTACTGCTGGCGCTTCCACTGCTACCATCTCCACTGCGCTCAGCCTGCTCGCCATGGCTGCCGCTTCGTTCATGCTCTGAACGGTTGTCGACGCGAATATTTGAGGCATTCGAGCGAAATAAAAGAGAAAAGAAAAAGAACATACATACCCAACAACTTCAACAACAACAGCAAGCTGTTACACCTGGCGAGGGCTCTAATAACAACATGCAAGCGCCCGGATTTATCTGGGCAATGCTACGCTGATGCCTTAATCGGTACTTATCAACGCCAAGCCGCCCTCGCCGGGTTTCGCCATAGCAGAGAGGCGTTGTTGTTGATGAGTTGAAGATATATATAATGAAAGGAGAAAGCTTCTTGTACACATGGAAACAGGTTTCCTGGGGGATCATCTGGAACGACACCAAGCTTTATTCCGGTTCCAGTGGTGGATGTTTTTTGAGAGAATGAAGAGAGAAAGAGAGAAAGAGGCAATTTGCTGAAGGAAGATGTTGCGTGCTGTTTATTCGTTCTCTTACGCATGCGTTCATCGTCGTCATCATCAAGCTCCTATACCCTAGAGATCTTAAACGTCGGATCTATACCTGTTTTTATAATATACATTCACATACACAAAATCTTGCTCTCTCTATTCCTCGGCTGTGTGGCTTCTGGCTTTGCCTTTTGCTGATGTTTGATTTCGTGAACTAATTTGACATGGGATGGCGGAGGTATAAGTGGCTCTACGTACGCACTCTGGATGATAGTAACTTGGTGTTGGAAAATGCTATTATGCCGTGCCCCTTAGCATCAATGAGAAGATGCCTACAAAAGACAAGGAAGAACTAATGCGCCGCAGTTTGGACCTGCGGCGCTTCGCTGGGAGATGTGCTAGCTACCCTCGACCAGATCGAACTCACACCCCGTCCCTCCCTTGGCCAAGTCTTGGCCTGACCACGCATGTGAGATCGACCAGCCTGCAGTTTTGGGTCATTATCTGGAGGAAAGGTAAATACTTGTGGTGCCTTGAGCACTCCTCGTCATTCTGGTCTGGTATATTATACTCCAACGTGCAATAAAGCGGCTTTTGCCTAAATATAACATCATTCGTATTTTTGCTGAGGCGCTGGTGGATATAATATCTGTTTGGAGGACTACTTGACCAGCTCGTCAATATGGTAGTATATTCATATGTCTTGTGACCTTGTGAAATGGCTAGACTTGGCCATGTTCTTGATGGACACGACTACACCTGTACCAGCTCTTGGATGGGCCGCAATCCCTTTCTGTCATTGTCCTAAGTAGTTAGGGGTAATAGACAGACGCGAGTATCTAGAAGGCCCGGCATTCACATACCCTGCCTTTCTTCATCTACTTCCAAGTGAAAGTCGAAACACAATACTACGAAACGCACTCTTCGGCCTTACAAACATGGCTGTACGTACGAATACCGCTGCCACAAACCATAAGCGATAGAACAAAAGTCACCTCCAACAGTGTCGGCCTGATGTACACTCACATCCCGTCATCTGATTACGCCCGTCGAAAGCCTGATTTTCCACCATCCTTTAGTTATACACTGAAGATGAACAACTGATCCTGAGAAACCTTTCGAACAAACAAGCCTGATACTCGCGCTATATATCTGTTCAAGATCGTTTTTACTTCAAAATTGAGCCCCTTTTTGGTGGTATTCTGTCTCTTTACTCTTATTGCCCAGGCACCTTCCTCTTGGGCCTCTGCTGCTGCGCGGCGTCGCACAGCTTCTTGCGGGGCTCTTTCTCGAGCCAGTCGGGCTCGCGCTTGACGGTGCCGACCTTGTGGTACTTGTCGCTGCGGGCGAAGAAGTTGGCCCAGTGCTCGAGGGCCTCGAAGACCTTGCGCTCGGCCTCCTCGCGCTCGACCCGCTTGATCTCGGCGAGCTGGGCCACGTTTAAGTGCTTGTTGTCGAAGGCCGGGTCGTCGACGGGCAGGAACATCTCCTCGACGCCGCGCAGGTCCGCCGTCCTGTCGTCGGCGAAGCAGCCCGTCACGAAGCCGCGCGACGCGTCCACGCCGGCGAAGATGTTGTACGACCCGCCGGGCCCGTAGGTGCGCCGGTTCGCCGAAACGTCGTAGATGGTGCCGTTGATGGCGAGGTAGATGGGGGACTCGGGGTTGCGGCCGTCGAACTGGGCGAGCTCCTCGAGGGTCAGGTGCAGAGGGGATGCCTATCGTTGCTCGTAGCAGCCGGGTCAGTGACATTCTTGTAGTTTGGAAGCCCCCCTCGTGGCCATAAGGAGAAAGGCAAAAAACGTACAAAATGCGATTTCCACCAATTCATCTGCATGTATTTGGGCGGGTGCTTCATCCCCCAGGTGAAGCTCTCGCCGCTCGAGATCAGGTAGCTCAGTGACGCCGAGGCCAGGAGGAGGAAGGTGATGACGCGCAGGATGTCGAGCCAGGGCGTGTAGCCATCCTGGTCCTCGTCTTCGGTCTGGAGGCGGGCCTTGGGCGTCGGCTTGGGCTTGGGCTTGGGCTCAGGGATCACTTCCTCCTCGGCTTCTTCGGTGGCGGAGGACTCGGCGGGCGTGGGTTCGACGACGGGTTCGCCGGCTGCCTGCGCCGCCTTCTTGCGCTGCCGGACTGAGCCCCGGGTTTCTGGCATGTTGGTTTAGGTGTATGCGCCACGGGGAACAGGTTAGCAATTGGCTGTGTAGATGCGCTCTGCCAGTCGTCTCGAATAGAGTCAATTGTTCGCCGAGAAGGCAAAAGATGGTCGTTTGGCGCAGAGTGAAGTGAGTGGGATGATGACCAGAGAAGGAGCTTCAGATCTGACGACGCCAGGTCGGTATTACGAGCTGTTATTACCTCCTGCTTGAATAGCTCCGGACCTTGAAGCCCCGCTTTCCCGGTGGTCTGTTTCGGGCTCTCGGGGAGTTGCACAGGGGCAGTGGCTACATGGACCTACAGTGCCTACTTGATACGAGTGTAAAAGACACATTGTTCATGCGCATGTCAGATTCCGGCGATCTTTGCAATGTGTCTTCAGTCTAGGATGATATACCTATACTTTGGGTTGTGAGATGAAGCTCAATAATGAAATGTCGATCGTTCCGCCCAGTCAAACCGGTATTGTGGGTTGCTTAGGTAGGTAGGTACTTGTGATGTACGTAAATCTGTGCAGCTGTGCGTATTTGTGTAATAAAGCCATTGCCCTTGGCGTGAGTGCAGCAGATGCTTCCAGCTCACTTGAAATCGAGGACATTCTAATCAAATGATACCTGTTCCAAAGTCCAATCGTCCACGGATGCATTAAACGAGTAGGTTAGAGGTGCAGCGGGAAGCAGGCCAGAAGTGCAGGCGTCGAATCAAAGGGCCAGTTGTACCCCCCTGCTGGAAATGCACCAATCAGCGACGGAATTGTGTCCCGAGTAGGGGTCTCTCAGTCCTGACTTGCTCCCACCTTACCATTAGCTGTCCTCTTCTGACGGCATCGCAGAAGCTTTGGTAAATGTGAATAATTAGTTGGTGGGGGATTGCATAGCTGTCCAGAATTAAGTAAAGCATTACCTACCACTTACTACATCCTTCTATTCACACCGTCTGGCAAGAGGACAGATTCCTTACGACGACAGGTTCTGGGCGTTTATTGATCAAGACGTCCCACAGCCCGCTTTGAGTGGATTTCCTGGCTCTTCTCTTTCCCTCTCTGTTGTATTTCCTGTCTTGCTCCAATCCGTTAGCACGAAGCTGGTTTCGCAATATTTTAGCAGGCGACACATTCGCCGTCAGCATCGCCCACAACATGGTGAAACTACTATCACCACGCAGCCTTGTGCTCTGCGTGGTCTTGCTGTTTTCAACAAATGTCTCTGCCATAGCTGCCGTTCTCGGTGTCGACCTGGGAACGGAATACATCAAAGCCGCGCTGGTCAAGCCCGGTATCCCCTCGAAATCGTCCTCACCAAAGACTCCAGAAGAAAGGAAACCTCCGCCGTCGCCTTTAAGCCCTTCCAGAATGCCCCCAAGTCTGGTGCATACCCCGAACGCGCCTATGGCTCCGATGCCATGGCCCTCTCGGCTCGTTTCCCAAGCGACGTCTACCCCAACCTGAAGACCCTCCTGGGCTTGCCCGCCGACGATGCCCTGGTGTCAGAATACCTTGCCAGGCACCCTGCCCTGCAACTAGAGAAGCACAAGAACCGGGGCACTGTCGCTTTCAAGAGCAAGGTTTTCAGCGCTGAGGAAGAGGCCTGGATGGTCGAGGAACTGCTAGCTATGGAGCTTCAGAGCATCCAGCGCAACGCCGAGGGCCTTGCTGGATCCGATACCCTTGTTCGCTCTGCCGTCATCACCGTACCCCCTTTCTACACCGTCGAGGAGAAGCGCGCAGTCCAGATGGCTGCCGAGCTGGTCGGTCTCAAGGTCCTGTCGCTCATTAGCGATGGCATGGCGGTCGGTCTCAACTACGCCACCAGCAGACAGTTCCCCAATGTCAACGAAGGCGCAAAGCCCAAGTACCACATGGTGTTCGACATGGGTGCCGGCTCGGCCAAGGCCACTGTCTTGAAGTTCCAGTCCCGCACTGTTAAGGACGTCGGCAAGTTCAACAAGACTGTCCAAGAAGTCCAGGTCATGGGCAATGGATGGGACAGGACTCTGGGTGGTGATGCTCTCAACTATCTCATTCTGGATGACATGGTCTTGCAGTTTGTTGAAAGCCCTGCTGCCAAGAAGGCGTCGGTTACCATTGAAAGTGTCCAAAAACACGGTCGGGCTACGGCCAAGCTCCTGAAGGAAGCTGAGAAACTGCGACACATCCTTAGTGCCAACACGGAGAGCCGAGGCAGCTTCGAGGGTCTGTACGAGGACATCGATTTCAAATACAAGATCACCCGCGCAGACTTCGAGAAGATGGCTGAAGCTCACGCCACAAGAGTCGGCGCTGCGGTTCAGAAGGCTTTGGACGCTGCTGAGCTGAGTATCTCCCAGCTGGACTCCATCATCCTTCACGGAGGTGCTTCACGTACACCCTTCGTCCAGAAGGCGCTTGAGAAGATTGCTGGTAACGACAAGCTCCGTAGCAACGTCAACTCGGATGAGGCCGCTGTCTTTGGAGCTGGCTTCCGAGCTGCTGACCTTAGCCCCAGCTTCCGCGTCAAGGAGATCAAGATTTCAGATGCCGCGGGCTACACTGCCGGCATGAAGTGGACCAGCCCTCAGGGCAAGGCCCAGCAGCAGCGCCTGTGGACCGAGAGATCTATCTTGGGTGCTACGCCAAAGGAAGTCACCTTCACAAACCATGAGGACTTGACCGTCAAATTCTACCAGCAAATCCCCTCTGCCGATGGTGCTGTGGATAAGGAGACTAAGACTTTCACTACTAAGAACCTCACTGCAACCGTGGCACAACTTGTGGAGAAGAATGGCTGCAAGAACGAGGACATCCAGTTCAAGGTTAAAGTACAGCTGCGAAGCGAGGATGGCGAAGTTGATGTAGTGAAGGCCTCTGTCGAGTGCGAAGCCGAGGACTCTGACAAGGAGGGCTCTGTTATGGATGGCGTCAAGAACCTCTTTGGGTTCGGCAAGAAGGACCAGCAGCCATTGAAAGATGGCGAGGAAAGCCCTGAAGATGCGGAGACTGCATCCACCACCGCCTCTACGGATACCGCCACTACTTCTTCGATCGAGTCCAGCACCACCACATCAACCGAAACCAGCTCTGCCTCTGGTGAGGCCACAGATGCGGCCAAGCCCAAGAAGACCCAGCTCGTTGTTGTTCCTGTCGAATTTGAGCTTGAGAAGGCTGGAGTACCCGAGCTCACCAAGACCGAATTCAGCTCCACGAAGGCCCGCATCAAGGCTTTCGAGATGTCAGACAAGTCGCGTCGCGCTCGTGAGGAGTCTCTCAACCAGCTCGAGGCCTTCACCTACAGAGTCCGCGATCTTCTGGAGAGCGAGTCCTTTGTTGCCACCTCTACAAAGAAAGAGCGCGCATCTCTGGAGAAGAAGGCCGGCGAGGTTAGCGAATGGCTCTACGAAGATGGTGCCGACGCCACTCGTGACGAACTCAAATCGCGCCTCAAGGGACTCAAAGATCTGGTGACACCCGTTGAGAAGCGAATCAAGGAGAAGACTGAGCGACCGGAACTCGTCAAGTCACTTCGCGGTACCCTCAACCAGACGTCCACTTTCATCGAGACCATTCAGAAGCAGATTGCCGAGGCCGAGGCCTGGTCCTCATCTGCCTCTGCTAGTGCTGCTACCGCGATATCTGACGAGACATCATCCGTCACTGCTGCGCCTTCCAAGGGCTCTGACGACTTTGATGACCTCGAGGATGACGCCACTACATCCACAACCACTGCTGCTACTCCCGAGGACCGTGGTCCAGTCCCAGTCTTGTATACCCTGGATGACTTGAAAGAGATAACAGAGCTTTCCAAGTCCACTCTCGACTGGCTGGAGAAGAAGCTGGCTGAGCAGGCCAAACTCCCCGAGACTGCCGACCCAGTCATCACCGTGGACGAGATCTCCAAGAAGGCCAAGAAGCTTGAGCAGGTCGGCATGCAACTGGCCATGAAGGCGGTCAAGAACTTCGACGGCAAGGGAGGGAAGAAGTCCAAGAAGGCCGGCAAGTCCAAGACTGGCACAGCCGCCAACTCGGAGCAGACGATAAATGCCGCCGAGATCGAGGAGATGATCCAGAAGATGGCAGCAGAGCAGGCACAGAAGGACAAGGAAAAGGAGAACAAGCCCAAGCACGACGAGCTGTAATACAGTAGAACAAACCGCTATAGACTTTTACGAACACAATTTTAGATGCATTCATCCACAGACAGACAGATTTCTCTCTCATAGGTACTTGGCATATTCGGGTAGTAACTGAGCTAGCCTAAGGTTGCTCCGTTCGTTCTGTTTCTCGGTGATTTGTGCCCCTGAAGGACCAATGCCAAGGTTGTACCTAAACAGGCCGAGCCTCCAGATTGAGGTAACCAGAGGTGAGTGGGACTGCCGCTGTACCACTAGGCCTTTTTGGTACACAACGGGTAAACAACTGTCGCACAGAAAAAGCCTACTCGTTGAACTAACTTGCTGTTTGTCACGCCAAGGACCAAGTATTGTGCCCATCGATTAATCGGACCAATTGGCGGTGGGCGGTGAGACGGGCTAGGACGGCGACATATGCTATGCTAATGCAGTGAACCTGAGTAGAGGTGCGTAGGTTGGGATTGCCCTTGGTGTCAAACGACGTGGCTAGCCGTTGACGATTTCCTGTTCGAGTTGATGCTCTTGGGACGGGTGGACGGGGCGGGCTGACGGACGGGCACGCACGTAAATACGGTATTTGTAATGGGAGTGCCACCCGGCACTCGGGCCATGTTCTTCTTCTCGGCGTCCTTGATTTGCCGTGGGTACGCAAGGAAACTCAGTAAGTAGCACCGGCTCAAGGCCAGTATCTAGATAGTGGCAAGATTCACCTGTTCCTTACCACACTACACAAGGACTATACAATATAGGGGGCCTTGCTTGATGCTCAACGTAGCAGAGTTAGTTGGCTTCTGTGGACGTATGACATGATTTGCTGTGACAACTGTATTCACTCTGACTAACCCCTCTTCTGCCACTCGGCAAGCGAGAACCAACATGTACGCAACGATGACAGAATGGGTATCGTTGTTATTGTCGCCTTTGTTGATATTTGATACAACCAAGCTGTGTCTGCATGGTGGCACGAGGGTCGGTGAGAGGTACATAATGTAGGTACTGCTCGCCTGTTAGCCTTTCTTTATTCGATATCATGTCCAACGTTGATGGTGCTTGTATCTCCCTACTGCACAGCTACCAAACACGGGTTGATGTTCATTTTAAAGTACATGTTGTAAGCACCTAAACTGGTTGAGCCATGTTCGTCTAAGCCGATCCCGCATGCAGGTTGCAAACTGGGTCTCTGATGTTTGATGGTCCTCACCCTGGATCTAGCAGGCTGCCCAACGGCTATAACAGACAAAGGGGCAAACGCCAAATGTCACGAGAGCGAATGCTGTGGACAGAGCTGCCAGGCTGCAGAGGCACATTAGTTAATCTATGTATGCCACGCAGTGTACCACCCGATTGCCCTGAATGAATGGTATTCAAATAGGTAGGTCGGTGGGACGGGATGGAAGGGCGATGGCATGATGGGAGCCGTACCTGCTTTGAAAGAGCACCTGTAGCCGTGCTACTTCGGTGTTTGTTGCTCCTTCCTCCTAGGTACTTGAGCTATTCGAGGCTTCTTTCCATCTTGATTTTGAATTCTGACCGGCTTCTGAATCGTTGCACGACATCTGCCCAGCCCACCTTTATTTCCGCCCAACACTCCCCTCCAATCCTGTTTGATGCGAGGCACCGACTTGGCAAACGATTCACAGCATTTCCTCTCTATTTGTCTAGGCCCTCATTCCCCTTTGGTCCGACATCTGAATACTCCAAGATCACTGGTTTGAGACACTATAAGAGAGAGAGACCCTTTGTCAATCCAACCTCTCTCGTTTGCCCTTTCCTCTGACAAGTCGGGCACATCTGGAGCTCTCACTTCAATATTTACATACATACTTCACACCCTCCTCACCCCAGTCAGTTCTTTCCTCACTTTCAACCAACCTCATCACTCACAGTTCCAGTCCAAACACCAGACAGACCACCATGGCAGGCTTCACACATGTCTGCCTGGTGGCAGCCATGTGGCTGACCATCTTCTCCGCCCTCGTTGCCTCTGTCCCTGTCGCCGGTGACTCTACCTTCTCTGCCTCTGTCCTCTCCAGCCTCAAGCGCCGCGGTCACGTCGATCCTCGTGTTCAGTACATGCGTACCTTGGCCAAGTACAACATCCCCGTCCCTGAGAAGCTGAGGAAGATCGCAACCTCCAAGATGGCCAAGGCCTCGGCCAAGGACACCTCCCCCTATAGCAACCCGGCCATCGCTGAAGAGGATGATTTGTACTTCATCGCCCCTGTCGGTATCGGATCTCCTCCACAGGTCCTCTACATGGACTTTGATACGGGATCCTCAGACTCGTGAGTGACGGCTTACTCTACTCCCCGTACTTGTCCGCTAGTAGGGCCACGGTTGCTAACGAATGTCATCTCTCTGTCTAGCTGGGTATTCTCGACCGACACTGCTACTAGTGAGGTCCAAGGCCAATCCCTCTGGGATCCACGCAAGTCTTCCACGGCGGAACTAGTCCCCAACACCACCTGGCAGATCATCTACGGAGACTTCTCTAGTTCGTCGGGCATAGTCTACAAGGACACTCTTACTCTCGGCGGCGTCGTCATCAACAACATGACTATCGAGTCTGCCCAGGAGGTCTCGGACGAGTTCTCCAAGGAATTCAAAATGTCGGGGCTCCTGGGGCTTGCCTGGCCTAGCATTGCTGAAACCACGCCCGTACAGGACGTCCTCCTCCAATACTTGGGAGAAGTCTTAAAAACCCCGCTCTTCACTGCCGACTTGAGGCACAACAGTGACAAAGGCTCATACAACTTTGGATACATCGACCATAGCCTCCATGGCTCAGAAATCCAGTACATCGACATCGACAACAGCGAAGGCTTTTGGGGCGTCCAAATGACGGGCTACGCAATTTCCGGCCAAGACGTCCGGTATGAGTTCTCCACTCCCAAGTCGGTCATCGTGGACACGGGCACGACTCTTCTCTACGCCCCTGATTCTGCAGTCGAAGATTACTTCAGAGCTGTACCTAGTGCCAACTTCTCTGAAGATGCCTATGGCTACATTCTCCCTTGCAACGCGACACCGCCGGACTTCATCTGGGAGATCGGTGACGCAACAGGTGAACGCATCGTCGGCCGTGTCCCCGGCGGCTACATTGCGTACCAGTCGCTCAGTGATATCATCGGAGAGGATGAACCAATTGAGCCTTGGATGGACGGGCAGTGCTACGCTGGCCTGCAGAGCTTGGGTGGGTTCTCAACTCCCGAGGGCATACTCGGCGATATCTGGTTGAAGGCAGGCTTCAGTGTGTTCGATGTGGGCAACAAGAAGTACGGAAGTGCACCCAAGCCTCTGGATGCTACCAACAGGAAGCTGGGCCACTACCGCCAGACAAGATTTCCTTCTCACGCAAGAAGAAGATTATGGTGTAGGCTACTAGGGGGGTGAGAAGCTTCATCATTGGTGACGGACTTGGTGAGATACGCTCGAGTCTAATACTGGAGTGAGACGATTTGCTTAGACGATCACGGTTTGATCATTGATTGTAATTTTCTGGAGGAATTTGGCCGGATCAACTCGGTCGGCCCGTTGAAGGAATAATAAGACACCATTTGCGATGTTTTGCAAATTGTACCTTTTAGTTGCCATGCCTTGTGATTGATTACTTACACGCGGTCTCGCAAACTGAGGTGCTCATAATTGCCGCGG
Organism: Apiospora phragmitis; assembly: GCF_038363925.1. Taxonomy (NCBI): domain Eukaryota; kingdom Fungi; phylum Ascomycota; class Sordariomycetes; order Amphisphaeriales; family Apiosporaceae; genus Apiospora; species Apiospora phragmitis. The sequence continues at coordinate 1,689,793 of NW_027117400.1, read as the reverse complement.
TTCGTGAAGATGAGCATGTGCCCCGTGAAGTCGGATATATTTCATGGCATCGAATCAGACCGGTCCTGGGCCACTGGAGAGCACACTATCCTATACTTCGACTCCCCTTTCACATGTAGGTACGCGTTACCCCGGGAAAGTTTGTTTATTGACGGATACCGTTTCAGACTTCAGATAAAGTATGGACAGGCCATATTCGTATAGGAACCACACTGACCCGTTTGAAACAAAAATAGTAAGGAAATACTTATGTACAGTAGACATATGCTGCAACTGGGCTACTATTATACTCTTAAAACGATGAGAGGTATTGGCGACGCATGAAATACCTATACCGGGGAACAAACTTTCAGGGGTAGAGTGTACATAGACAACCATTTCATAGACTTTGACGTAGTTTGTTTTGTTGTATTGTATCCAGGAAAATGTATTGGAAGCTTCTCTCTCCTGTGCTCTTTAACCAGTATTTACAATGAACCCAGTTGAGTGTGGGATGATCCGTAATTCTCCCATGTATGCGACAGCATGCCACCAAATAATGACATGCTGTGCTATAAAATGATGAATGCGTCCAGTAGTATCGCCAACGCCGCGGCATTCTCCTCATTCCCAGGAAAGCCTTCGTTCTATCGTACTTGGGGTAACCATCGACGGGCCGATTCACCTGTCCGGTTACCACGGGAACCTGCTAACCGTACTCCTCCATCCCCCCACCCCACTCCCCTCCCCCCGTTGAATATTGTGTAATGCGTTACATACAGCTCATGCTCCTGTGCCCGAAGTCGTGTTCATTCAAAAAAGCGGGCAGGCATTGGAGAGTTGGCCGTCGCTTGAATGAATCGTGTCGTGAATGGAAGATTGTCGAGGGAATATTATATGAACGATGAGACGCCGTAAAAACGTCACGGGTGACCAAAAGGATCGTCTCTCTCTAGTTAAACGAGGGTATATGTTTGTTTGTGTGTGACGAGCAGCCAATGCTGTCGAGTGCGCTCGCCATGTTGATGCCAAAAATCGAAAAAGTCATGTTCGTTCGTAAGAAGCCACTTATCTGTGTCTCGTATCCAGTTGTGTAGCTGATGTTCGGTAAATAACGAGGGAGTCTGTTGCCACGTCGTCCAGCAAAGTCCGATGAGCATCCGCCGTGGGGAGTGAGAACATCGCAGGACAGCAACGGAAAGGTAGCACAGCTTGTGCAGCAACAAGCAGAAGTCGACGCTTTGAAGGGGCAGACGAACAAAGCAGATTAAGAATCGCGGTCACCATCTTTATAAACAAGAACCATGTCAGTAAAACTTTGCGTCGCAAGACCGTTGCTGCCATAGTGATGGGATTGGGGGAAGGCGAATGCTGTGGAGGGATCAACGAGCTCGTATTCACCTTCACTGGCTGTGGGAGTCGGCGGCATGGCCCCTCCATGCGCTGGTGCTTGCTGGGGCTGTTTGGCCGTACCTGGTCTGGAGGTACCCATGGATCTCTGGGCGGCCAAGTCCTTGTCGGCGGCGGCGACGGCGTTTGCGGCCGCCCGTCGCTGGCTCCCTGGTGCCGCTGTTGCTGCTTGGCCTGATCCGCTGCTTCGCTTCAGGCGATCCTCCATCTCTTTGATGCGCTTCTCGAGAGCCTCAAGCTCCGACGTGTGGGTGGTGACCTTCTCCTTTCTATTGGTTGCACCTAAGTTAGCTAGCGTTTCTTATCGTTGCCAAGGGCAGGCGCTGCCGTTGAGCTCAGAAAACGGACCTCTTGTTGAGTTGCTCGTCTAAGTCGGCCACGCTGTTCTCGATCCGGAAGATGTCCATAAGCTCTGCGCTAAAGGAGCGGGCAATTGTGCTGTGTAAAGGCGTAGGCTGTTAGTCTCTTGTCCGCTCAATTTGTGCTGTCGCAGCCCGAGGTCCGCGATGCATGAGCGGCAGGGCAGGAGGCGTAACTCACGATTGAGGACGGCGGCCATTGGGCTGCCAGTCGCGGTCGAGTTCCTCGTCGGTGGGGTTCATGGTGACGTGATCCGGCATAGTGGTAATTTTGATGTGTCGGTTGTAAATAATAAGGGATCCAAGAAAGCCGCTGTTGGCACTACTGGATCAAAGAATGTTGCGTATTGGCGGCTGTAATGAAACTGTCCGTCTGTGTACCGGTCGGGGGTCGTGAGAAGCCCGAGTTATATGTGTGTATGTGTATGTTGAGTTGTATGTATTGTATTGGATTGGCCACAAGGGAGAAAGAAGGAGAGAGCGCGCAGGACGGGTGTAGAGCGAACTGGAAGAAGGGGTCCACGGGGGGAAGGAATTGGCGGTTGATATGTATCGCTGACCCTGACCAACCTTGGTAGGAGCAGGAGGAAAAGGATGGACGGCAGTTGTCCAATCACGTCGCAGGCGCAAGCAGATGACTATGCTGACTGGGGGGTGTGGATGTGCGAGTGGCAGGACCAGCAGGACCAGCAGGACCAGCAGGACCAGGAAAGGGGGGCATCAGGCGAATTAATTGGCGGACCAGTTCAACATTGAATTATGTGGAACTCGAGCGACTCGACCAAATTTCAGGCAAGAACCGTCTGAAACAATGAACAAGCCTCTCAGCTTTGCCCGGAGAATGCAATGGACGGTCAGGTCGTGCCGAAATCTGAATGCTGTAACAAAGAATATGCTGGCTGCTGGTTGCTTGTTTTTGTTGATGATGATGCTGGACGGTTACGGGGGTTGATGGGGAGAGGCTGCAGGACGGTGTGGTGTGTCTTGTCTTTCTGTCTAATGTACGTATGTCTCTTCCACTCAAGTCTGTTCTTTTCCTTTTCCTCAATGGGCACACACAGGTCCTGTCTCAACTGAGAACAGACATTGAGAACAGGCACTCTACTTGCTCTACAGCACTACATGCATGTTACATACTTCCAATTGCGTGTACCATTAAACAAAGTTGCGCTCCTTAGGGCGTTGCATCAGATGTTTATCAATCTGTCCGTCCGCCGGTCCCGCCTAGGAGTATTCTCGTCCGATCTATACGCTTAAGGTCTCGTTTTCCTTCTTTGTTGGATCGAACCAAGAGAGCCTCCCTGGTCAACTGTATCAAATGTCTTATTTAATAATAAACCTGGCCAGTGTAGATCTACACCAGGCTAATATGCTGGAGAGTGCTGTACCACTATTGAGGCACAGTACTTACATAGTACAATTGCTATGTAGAGGTGGATGATCGCGGTGGAGCAGGGGGGTAAAGTAATACATGCAGCAGTGCATGTCCGCCCGCAACGCCATTCACACCCGACTGCTGCAGCATCAATACACAATGCACACCAAAAGGTGCCAAAGCTGAGGGTGCTAGGCTGGCTAGGCAACTCAAGCGAGACACTTGCATCTCACTAACCACTGCTAAAACATTCGGAAAAGAAGGGTCCAAGACTGCAACCAAACGTTCATCATCGTAGCGTGCCAATGGAATAACCGCCGGCCGGCCGCCCAAACCCTGGATGAACGAGCTGAATCAAATGGAATCTTCTTCTCTCGAGCCTGACTCGGAGGCGGGCTCATGCTGGGCTCAGGGAAACTTTTACACTCCAGCCGGCCTGCTGTAGCTTAAATGGACTTCCATGCCAGCCGAAAGTCAATATGCATCAACGACGGTGTTGTGTGTTTTGGGTATTGCAAATACGTTGATCGTCATCCTTCCTCACTCCAAATGCCACGCCGCTCGAAACAAAGGTTTGCATCCCATGGATCGATGATTTGACGTGCAAGCAACTATTGCCCTCAGCCTGTCCCGTTGCGGACTTGTGAAATGAAGGTCGTTTCCTGTTCCTCTCGGTCTTCCCAATGCTTCTATTTTACTTCTTGCAGACCTTGTCGAACTAGGGGGCTACGGGGCATATTAGCGGTGGGGCAGGAAGTTATATCGAAGGGGATCGACTGCAGCATTAGGTAGTGCATGTCAGAAGTTAGAACATGCTGCACGCCTGAAAGAAAAAGTCGGCGGGGAGGGTAACAAAGGCCTGGATCCTGAAGGCGCGCATAAACCGCATGAGGCCGGCTTTAATTGCACTCGTCCCTTCTCTGCCGCCCGTGTAAATTGCTACATGCAAAGCTTGCCCTTGCAGTTACATAGTTTGTTACACTGCCTGCCCGAATCCGATGTTTAACGTTCAACACGATACCTGCATAACATACTCGGTGCCTTATCCATGATATTTTGATCCCCCTATTTCCCATTCTCTCGGCGTGGCTGAATCGCGAACCACATCCACCTTCTGCTTCTGACGGTTGATTACACGAGATCCATCAACAATCTCCCCCAACCGTGCGATGGTGCCGACCTATCCAGACCCAGAAGATCATCGTCATGATTTTAAGCATCACGATGCCTGCTCGCCCATATGATAATATTCGCACCGCAACTTGACGTTGCATCGGACACTGGCCGGTTCGTGGGAACGAGATTGCGGAAGACGTGCATCAGACCAGCAGGTGAGCTGGGCTGGAGGGGGCTTCCCACAGAGGCTTCTGGTCAACTGCCATCAGGCATCGAGGCATGTGCGCACCCTACACGCGATCACACACACCCCTCTTGCAACCACACACACGGGGTTGATGACATCAATAACTGGTGAGTATCGTTCGGAGAAATCTCAGCGCGTTTCGATGTCTATATTGTGTACACGTTTTCGTAACAGCCACTGCATAACTTGCAGCCGTAGCAACCCGCATCGCTCGATTTACACCCCGACTATAATTACTTGCCCCTATTGCATTTCGTATATAGGTCATGATGGTTGCTTCTCATGGGGGTCCCATTTCGAACGATTCCAACGATTATCTGAACCTGTTTCAGTATACTCTGCACCCAAGGAAGGTCCTTAATTACCTACTTTACCATTTCAGCCGCCGCCTAGCCCGTGATCCTCCCAAATGATGTCTTGATCGTTTGCTAGGATGCGAGCTAGGATCAGCCCGCACCACCCTAGGCCTTCGCTACGTACTTCCAAATTCCAGCGCTGCGTGACTCGATAAGCTTCAGGGTATCCTCATCCTTTGCTAAGATACCAAAGTCAACTCCCGCATGACGAGTCAATGAGAGTTGGTAATCTGGTTAGACCGCCTACGTTGAAATATCCTCATTATTGAGGTCAACGACTATGGACGAACCCTCCGAGTACGACGCGGCGTAAAGTTTACATGTCCGGCGACCCCGTATCCGGTTGTGAGGAAGCCACGCACATTCGATATATCCATCTACTTGTCTTGCCCTGGTTTGTCTCGAATATGCTCGTCTTTGCAGCGGACGCGCTACCAAGCATCAGCAGCCATGATGATGCTTCTTCATGCAGGGTCTCGCGATTACCTTTGGAGATGTACGAACCTGCGGCTTATACCTGTTCTTCGTGTGAAGGTTGTTGTGTCTAGGGAAATCATTCTTACATAAATACAATTTGGAATGATATCATATCACCGGACCCTCGTAATGCAGACCCACATTCCCCCAGAAGGATCTTTATATTACTGATATGGTCATTTATGTAAGTGCTGCCGTCTCGGAGTGACGCTGCAGCTTCGGCGTTAAGGACAAGATACTGGGTCTTTTCTACGTTGGCTGCGCTATCATGCTGTTGAATTACTTCCATAGACAGGTTGACGACACAATTGATATAAAGATACCAGCTTTGAGCATGAAGCTATCTTGGACATCAAGTCCCCCTCCCCCCAATACTCTCAAAAGAGTGCTTTGGAGAGATTATGTACCTGGTGGAATTGGCAAATCAAGCTATCTAATCGAGTCAAGCCACCATGACCATACCTACCCAAAACTTAGAGAGGCTGGTGGGCTCTTCAAGCAGACCGACAAGCCGCCTGCAGGGCCCCTCAATCCTGCTGAACACCAACCACGGGCACCCACTCTACACTCAACACCACCCAATCTACCCCGTCCATATCCTTTCCACTCTACATTCAAACTCAGGCATCACGTGACTTCTAGACAGTCGCTGCAATAGCAAGCAAGAAGCCATCGCCAACGAATCCATCGCCAGCGGGCTCATATGTCGCATTGTTCCCTTGCGACTCATCGGCGCAGTCTTAATCGACCTTAAAAAACATAATTTCATCTTTTAGTATGTCATTCTGATGGAGTTGAGCGCCCCGCGCCGCGAAATCCACCCTCAGCCTCGTCTTCTAACCGTGTCACCCATCAGATCCTGGCGCCGATTCACCCTCTCACGCGACGCGAAGGTCCCCTCGACCACGGCCGAGGCGGATACTGAGGCATGAATTCGACGGCATTCACAAACCTCGAGTCGCTATTTTTATTCAAATTGCTGCGTAAATACGGCCTTGCCGACGACGTTTTCAATCGCATTTCGGATGAGCTCAAGAATAATAATTTAATATGCGAGCAAGAACGCTATGCTGCTGGGAGGCTGGGCCCCGAGTCTCTCCAGGAGCATGCGCTTCAGCTCATCCGGGATGAGATGCCACAGGCTGCTTCGGTACCGCCCGGTGGACAAAACGCGACCGCAAATGGGAATGCGACGGGAAACACGGGCAGCCTGTCGCCGACGGCTAAGAAGCGCAAGCTATCGAGCCCTCCACTGCCGACACTCAAGGATGCCCGCGAACAAGCCGACAGCGTCGTACCGGTACTGCTCGCAGTACTACACGAACGGTACAAGCAGCAAATGATTAGGGAAATCCGCGAGGACGAGGATAAGATCTTGAACTTGCAGCGCGAGGTCGCGGAGCTGGAGAAGAAAGAGAGCGCCAGAGCCGTTGCCCAACAGCCCCAGCAGCCCCAGCAGCCCCAGCAGCCCGTGCAACCAGAGCGCAAGGTTGCTGCAACGAACGGAACACCTGCGCCCTCTGCTGAAGAGCCCAGAACCGCCAAACCTTTCAGACCGAATGGCCAGATTACTCAGACACCGATTCCAGTGCCAACACCGCCACAATCACAACAACATAACGTTGCCGTCAACAAGCCGGCGACCCCGGCACCGGTCTCACAGTCTCCGCTGCCTCAAGATCGGAGGGCTGTACAGCCAGCCCCGCCTACGCTCCCCGTCTAATGTGCGGCCCCCGAGTGAAGTGAGGCAGACTACTCCTGTCAGCAGACCTAGTGATCCCCCGAGACCGCCCAGCGCAGCATCTTCTGGCCTCCAACACCCCCAAGCCGCTCAAGCATATGGGCTCCCGCAGCCCTCTGCTTCACCGCAACCACACTTTCCTGAAGGAGAGCCTGCAACGTCCTGAGAGCTTGCCTAGGACCCAGACTCCGGGACACCGGCCAAGGCCTTCTCCCCAACCACAAACCCCGAGTACTCTACAGTGGGAGCCTCCATATAGACCTCAGCACCAGACTCCAGTCCCGTCGCCTCGGCCACCTTACACTCCCCAGCAGAACGTAAGACAGCCTGCCTATCCTAACCAGGCACAAGCTGGGCACCCCCCACAACAGCAACAACAACAACAACACCAATACCCACCGAATTATGTTGCAAACCGGCAGGCTCCTCAGCCAGTGACCCAACCACCTCAACCCGCCCGGACTCCCACTCCTGGTACAACACAAGCTCCTCAATCTGTGCTGGTGCCCCCGCAACATGCTGGCCAGCTTCCGCCATCTTTGGGTTCATTACCCCTGAATGCAACTCCGGATGGGTCTGGACAGCCGCCGCCGCCGCAGCACCGTCCTGCACCAGTTATCTCTACGACTGGTCCTCCTACTTCGGCGGCTCCGGCTCCGGCACCACACTTTCCTCAAGCACAACCTGCGTACCAATACCCAGCTCAGCAGGCAGTTCGGCCTCCGCCGGTGGTCCAAGTCTCGACCCCAGTTCGTGCTCCAAGTGTAATTTTGCCAACGAGCCAACGCCCTTCGGTACCAAGTCAGCCACAACCGCCGCCCAGACAATATCAACCACTCGCACCGCCGGCACCCTCAACTCCGATACCGCAACAGACGGACACATCCGCAAAACCTCGCGGTCCTCCTTATCCTGGCCATCTTTCAGGCCGCACAGAGCAGGCTCAGGCTCAACATCAGACTCCGGGGCAGACCAAAGCTCCGTTGGTGCTATCCACTTCACAGACGCCATCGGCTGTACATACACCTGTTCATACACCATCCGGATCTCAGCTGATGTCACATGTGATCCGAGGTCATGGCACCAAGTGGACTTCAACACCAACTCCCGCAACCCCTCGCATGGAGATGACAGGGTATTTTGATGTACCGAGCCCAAGCTATGAGCCACTTAGCCCGCCCACTCAACATGCTCAACTACCCAAGGCTTCCTCGCAGCATTCTGGGAAGAAGGACCCTCGGAATGGGATGCAAAAGATTGACACAGCAGCGACAAGGCCAAAGAGCAGGCTTTCGCAAAGCGCACAGATTCCACAGGACACTACAGACGGTCATGATACCCCGGCCCGGGCTATTAAGAATGAGGAAGCAACCCCGAAAGCGTTCGACGACATGGGTGGCGAGGGCGGAATGTTGATCCCGAGGAGCACCAAACGCAAGCGAGAGGAGACTCCGGAGGAAGTGGTGTCTTCAGAACCACCTACGCATGTATTATGGACTCGTGCGTTTCACAGAGTTAGTGCCCAAGCTCTGGAACAGGTTACGAGTCACAAGCATGCGAACATGTTCGCTGGTCCGGTCAAGGTCAGGGATGCCCCTAACTACAGCGAAATTGTGCTACAGCCAATGGATTTGAAAAAGATCCGCGCAGCTATACACCAAGGTCAGAGACATGCACAGAACATCGAGAAGACACAGCCGGATATTGAACCGAGCGCTATGAACGTTTGGCTGCCGGCTACGGCGGACCTGATCCCACCGCGCGGAATCATCAACATTGCGCAGCTGGAGCGTGAGCTGGTGCACATGTTCGCGAATGCGACCATGTACGCGCCGGACCCCGACCGCGGCTTCGGCCCCGGGTTTGTTAAGAAGCGGGGCGAGGACGATTCGGACGATGAGGAGGGCGTGCTCGGGTACGAGGTGGACGAGAACGGGATCGTTAAGCAGACGCGCAACATGTTTATGGAAGTGGACAAGCTGCTGGGCGACCTGCGCAGCGAGGTCGAGCGCAACGCGCAGCCGGCCGGCATCCCGCCCTGAGCCGTAGTGTGAGCATGGTGGGCGGCGAGGCTACGGCGGGGAAGGAGGACGACGAGCAGGCGGGCGACGATGCGCCCAGTGTCGCCAAGAGGCGACGGGTCAGGGGTTAAGTTAAATAAGGGGGACAAGACAAGATAAGATGTTTGAAATCGCACGAGATAAATGCATCATGAATCACTGAATAGTGCACAGGACATGACGAGGCTCAAGGAGGAACCAAGTATCAGCGATCCTTTAGGCATGTCATACCTAGACTTACAGGGGGGAAAGAGACAGACCTCTTTGTTGTATATTTGGGTCGTGATGCATAGAAAGCAGCGTTCTACATCCATACAGTACAATTGGAAGCAGCAATGGGCAACCGTCATAAACTGTCTAATAAGGCCTCACCTCCCAATACCTGCTCCATCGAGCATTGCAAGTTCACTTGTAGATGAAGCCTTGCTGTATTGCTGTTGATTTCCCTGCCGTTGGAATGGACTGTATTGGATTAGGTAATGATAACTCAATGTGGGATTGGACAGCCACTTTAACTGAGCCCCACCAAACGCGTTAATTGCATACTCCTTGTCGCGTCCCGTCGCTGTGGCAGACGCGCGCTAACCTCAAGTGAGCTTTCTACGTACATAAGAATAACAAACAATCTTATGCCCAAATCGACCCAGTCAAATCCGGTATGCATGACTGAAGCAATACTTATACGGCCATAGGAGATTGAGAGAGTTTAGTACTGTGTGAGAGAGATGGTTCCGCGCAGGGTCATTGCGGACTCGGATGAGGAGGACGACGATGACTTCGATAGTCCTCTGAAACCGGCTCCCACCACGGCTCCCCAACATCATCATGCAGACGCCGAGGTCGAGGCTCCTGAGATGGAGCCACTGAGCCCTGTACATCAGATTGGTGACGCCTTACTACATCATCATGAATTTGGACAGCAGCAGCAACGAACATCTGGCTCGACGGACACCACTTTCTTCGAGAACATACATGATGAACACAGACTTATGGCTCAGCAGCAGCAGCAGCAGCAGCGTTCCAACCTCGTAGAGAATATTGTTCGTATGAGTCAGAAGGCAAGCGGCGGCACGAGCAGCAGCGGGGACAACGTGTCGCTGCCGCCCAAGACGGGGGGCAAGCCGGCCAAGTCGTCCAACGTGTCTTCGGCCACGGACGTCACGAGCCCCGCCGTGCAGCTGGCGCTGAAGAAGCAGCAGGAAAACAACAAAGGCGCCGCCGTGACGACCCTATCCGGGAAGCCGGTGAGCAACGCGAGCGAGATCACGACGCCGCGCAAGAGCGACGGCAAGGACGAGTGGGACGTCCCCTCTAGCGGAGACGAGGCACGCTCCACTCGGTCCGCCAAGTCCGGCGGCGGCAGCAGCGCTACCAAGACGTACGGGAAGAGGAAGCGGGGCAGCGTCTCGAAAGCTTCGGCCGCGGCGGCGAGGGATCTCTTCAACGCCGGACCCGCTGAGGAACTCGAGGTCGCCGAGGTCGACCGGAGCTCGTCGGACTGGCTGCCTGCTGCGAAGAAGGGGAAGATGGCCGAGATCGCGTCCGACGAGTCCATCATTCCGGATACCGGCAAGTTCTACATCGCCCCAGCAGCTTGACCGCCAGCCAGAAGGAGCAGTACACGAGGGTCCATGTTTCTTCGTCAGATGACAATAGCGGGCGAGGTGGTAGTGGTGGTGAAGTCGCTGCACCCGACTATTCTATGGCGCCTCCGCCTGCCTCTAAGCCCAAGTCGAGCTGCGCGACCACTATTGCTTATTCCACACCGAGCAGGTATGCGTCGTCCGGCCCCAGGCCGCCTTGGGAACTGGCGCAGCCTGCTCTCGAGGATGACGAGCCCCTTGGTATCGAAGACAATCAAGAAGGGCCAGAAATCACAGAAAATATCGTAGACGTAAGTATAATCATTACTTGAATATCAAAATCACAGGTGCTGCAAGCTAACATATTTCAACCCAGTTGACCTCATCCCCAGATATTATAACTTCCGCCAGCAGTAGATGGCGAGGACAACCAGCATCAACGGGGAAACCACCAAAATTACCGAGACAATTGTCTCGAGTGGACGAGGAAGGCGTCCAGCCGATCGGACGGTCTCCATCCCCGAAGAGACAGAAGAAATCGAAGAGACGTTCGGACGACGATGACGAGCTGGCCGGGGACGAAGGGTGGGATTCCGAGGACGTGGGGTTCCATCGGGAGGTCTACAAGCCGCGGCCCAGCCGCCGAAGATCTAACGGTGCTAAGAATAATGTTGGAGCGGCTGAGGCCGCCACCGATGATGACGTAATACAAGATATTCCACCAACGCAAGATCCTCACCAGCCTGCAATAACAACAACCGAGGCCGAAAGGGAAATCCTAGAAACCCCAGATATCGCCGCAAAGGCTCCAGATCCACCTCCAGTCATGGTTGGTGGGAAACCTCCGCCAAAGAAGAGAGGTCGCAAAAAAAAACAGCCGGTGCAGCCTTCGGCCAGCGATGAGCTGACGCAAGCTCAGACGCCGAGCGTGCTCGGAGTTGAGTCAGGCGCAGTGGAGGCAGAACCGACCGCGGCGCCTGCTGCTGCGGATCCCTATGCAGTGGAGGATGATGCGCCCGTCGAGAAGCCCAAGAAGAAGCGAGGCAGGCCGCGGAAATCTGATACGCCGGTGAAGGCCGCTGAGCTTTGTTCTATAAGGACGGAGAATAATACCCTTCCGAGCACAGCGGACCCGCTGGCCATGGATGAGGACATAGCCCCAGAGACCACTGAACGATCAGCAAGGCGTTCGGCGAGTGAGGAGATACCACCTCGGAGGAGGATGAGGATGACGAGGAGCCGGTGAAGAAGCGAGGAGGAAACCTATCAAGCGCGCAAAGCATCAGAACCTGATGCTACTACCCATGGGAGTGCCTCCCCGCTCCAGGAAGTCGACCGCAACACGAAACATCACACTCCTCCGGCAGTGGCAGCAGCCGAAGCCAGTGAATCGGAGAGCAGCAGCACTACTACTAAGAAGCCGGCTGCTATACCTGCGGCGGCGTCGTCGGCTGCCAAGAAGACTACTAACCCCGCGACGCCCTCGCAGCAGCAACCGGGCAAACCGGGTTACCGCGTCGGGCTCAGCAAGAAGTCGCGAGTCGCGTCCCTGCTCAAGATAATCCGGAAGTAAGCAAAAGAACAACAACATATGGAGTACAGCAAACAGAAAAACAAGCAAGCAAGCTCTCCACTTAGGAGAGCGCTTGTTATTAAGGGGAGTGTGAACGTGTACGAATGAATCCAACGATGGATTTTCGTCCCTGGGCAGGCGTTTCGTATAAAAGGGTCTTGCTTCCTGCCCTCCCTTTGGCGGCGCTGGCTGGGACGACAAGAAACTCATTAGATGGACAGTATGGTGAGAAGCGGTTGATAAGATACCCCCTGGTGCGCTTCGGGCGGGAGTCGTGGTGTAGCATGTACAGTCTAAAGTGTGCCCGTGGGCATTGTCTGCTTTTTGAGGCGTCGTCCAGACAGAACGATGTGACAACAAGTCTGGTGGCTATAGGAGCTTATATAGCCAGACAAGCTTGTCATTGACAGTTCCGTTGTAACAAAAGTAAGCAAGACAGAGAGACTATTGAGTATGCTTATTTGGAAGTTTGCAATGAAATTTCGACAACATATGCCAATTTCGTGACCCGTGACAATTACACAAGTCCTTTTCAAATGTAAAGATAATAATTTCATCAGTCACTTGTAGTACACGTATAAGTAGCTATCGCTCCGGTTCTACAGGGGTCTGAACCGTAGGCTAAGGTATATTCGTTCCGTTTTACACCGTGAAACAAACAAACAAATTCCCCCTTTCCGGGGTGCGTGTGTGGTGTTACAATTTCACGCTCCGTATGTGTATAAGTATTCAAATCATTTGTATGTGTTCGTGCGTTATAGCCATCACTTCTCCATCCATCCATCCATCAATCCCATTCCCGTCATATTCGTTCCGTCCAACGGTCCCACGCCGTCCGTTTCCTCTCGCGGTCACTCCCGGCGCCCTCGGCGTACTTGCTCTCCTCTTCCTCCCACTTGAGCCGCTCGACGCGGGTGCGGGCCAGGAAGGCCCGGACGAACTTCCAGGCCTCCGTGTCCGCGAGGTTCCAGGCCTCGATGGCGTTGCGGACCGTGACGTCCTTCTCGACCTTGCTCTTGCCCAGGTCTCGCGCCCGCTTCAGAAGCTCCGGCTCCAGCTTGTACTCGTCCTCCTTGGGCGGCGGGCCGTCGTCGGCGCTTTGGGCCTTCTTGGGCCGCCTCTCGGGTCCCGGCACGGGCGTCTCCGACGTGCCCTTGTCGGTCCCGTTGATCGGGATCGAGAAACCGAAGTACCAGTCCAGGTCATGGGGCAGCGTCTCGTGTTCGGCCGTCAGCCAGACAGAATGGGCCGTGGCATATTCATCGGCTACGGCCTCTTTGAATTTGAGGATTCGACCTCGGCCACCAAGCGGCACTCCGAGATACTCTTTGGTCAGTTCGTACAGCCAATTGTCCCGTACCATCGTGCGGCGAACCCAGGCAACATCGACATCGTTCTTGAGGGAATCGAGGGTCGCCAATGTTAACGGATGGGGCACTGTACCAATGTGGTACAGACCGGAGGTGTTACGATATCTAGCAGGCGTAGAGAGCTTCATGGGATGAGAGGCGATGCAAGGGGAGCACTTGGGTAGGTTTGGCGGGCAAGTAGTAGGCTCTGGCGTGTCACCACACTGAGAGAGCCAGTCCGCCAAGGAGAGCGCAGGCTCAATCATATGCGTCGTATGGGCAGGCAATGGCTTGAGAACGGAAATACCTAATGGGTGAAGATCCTGCCATGTGTTGTGAAGGTGTGAGTTCACGAGCAGGTTCAGGCTCTTTAAACCTGCAGCGCGGTTCCGCCTGATCTCCTCTGCGACCTTGGGGTACTCCTCATCGATAACGCTGGGGGCGTAGTAGGCCAGGCCATCATGGGACTTGTCGATCTTGAAGGCGTCGTTCGGTGCCGCATCAATCACATCCTTGGCATCCTTCTTCGCGGGGCTTCGGAGTGCCTTGGTGACGGCATCGGTAATCTTGCTCTTTGGGCCAGCATACAAGCCGTTCCCGAAGCCTTCCCACCTCGTCAGGTCAGGATACTCGCCCCTCCGTAAATATGTCAACAGGGGCTCCTCTCGCGCGCCCATGGGGAGGGTCAAGTAGTCCGACAGCATGCCTCCAGCCATGTTCTCCCAAGCTAACCAGCGCATCATGTTGGTCTTGAATTTGGGCTCGACCTCTTTTCTTTGCAGTTCATCGTACAATGGATTGGTCATGGCCTCTCCGGCACCGAGTATTACAGGCTTGAAGCCTTGCGCCCACCAAGCCCGTCGCCATGTCAGCAGAAGCGCGCTCTCGGCCTCCTTTGTCTCCTTCTCCCTCGGAATCGTGGTGTCGTAGTAGCAGTAGATCGGAGTCCGCTTCTTCAGCGGCGGAAGCAGCGAGCGGTTTTCATCGAGAGTGACCGAGGAAGAGAAGGGCCTGAGCCAGTTCCAGTTCGAATACCACGAACTGTCGCCATCGGTCGAGTTAGCCTGGAGGGGCGGGTGGACAGCGGGCTTGAACGGCTTGAGGAGACTCGTCGATAAGGTGTCTTTGAATTCCTGGAGCTTCGGGATCTTAGGAATCGATGGCTTATGTTCGGCGATCGACTTGGAAAGGCTCGGCCCTGTCGGGATGGCGCTGGGCAGGGTGAAGAAAAGGGTGAAGAGGGCGAAAATCCCAATGGCCACGAGGAGGAGGAGACGCGCCGCGGGGCAAACCGTATCGGCATTTTGAACGTCTGTGCTACTGAGCAACGAACAGAATGGTGTTCGAATTGCCCAGGCGCAGCGCAGATTATGGCAGGATATATACGCCTTGGGCGGGTTCAATTCAAGAAATGGAGGTCGGGCAGGAAATCTAGGTAGCAGCGCGCGGGTCGTACGGCCGCTAAGGTAAAAAAGAAGGGCAGATGGTTTGGAAGGACCGAAATGAAGGAATGAAAGAAGTTGGAAAATGGAGACTCTATGGATAAGGCCTTTCGTTGTCCTACAGATTGGCGTGGTGATACTAAAGCCAAAGGTAAAAGCCCGCTCGCTTCAGGAAGACCATCTATTTTGGTTGTGTTGGTGATGCTGGGAACCCCTTCCAACCCATATAACCTAAGCAGTGGAAGTTCGTCCGATCTATCCTATCGCAATTCAATGCGCCGGCAGGGTCATGAGTGGAAGCGTCTGGCGTCCAGTCACTGGCAAGAGGTTGCAGGCAAGCAGGGGTGGCCTAGCTAGCAGGCTTGCTTGGCACAGATTGACTTGAGTGGCGCTCTGGCCAATCCACATGCAGGCAGCAACACCCCACAATCTGTCTGTCATAACCCAAGGGTCTATCGTTAGCATTCCTACGTGCCTATCTCACGAGCTCGAACTGTGGAATATGCTACGACAGGTATAATATCTCAGTCTGTTATACTTTCTGTAATATAAAAACCAGGTTCTTGGGTGCTTGATAGGTGCCAAAGCAAGCCAGGTGAGTGAGTGTAAAGGGTTGGCGAGTTAGGTATGCGCACTGCTGTTCTCCTGAGAGTTTGATGCAATATACAGCTACTATCCATATCACATATCACTAAACTATACATATAATAGAGCCTTTGAGTCTAGAAGTAGTAGAAGAATAGATGAAACCTATGTTATACTTCTCAGTACAGGCGTTACATATGGTGCTTAAATGGCGATAGCCGTGGGGCGAGAAGAGCTACCGAATGAGCTTAGGTATTAGTATATAATCTGAGCGGGAGTCTCAGTAGTAATAAACTTATATATACTCAAGTACATAGTATAGAAAGTGATGTTGAGATCAGTAAGCTAGGTAACAACTGAACAAGAATGGTACAACATATCAGGCAGCACTTGCCTAACTTGAGCCACCTTATTGGAGGGCACCGGGGCACCGGCAGGTTCCGTACCTGTAAGTAGAACCATCCTAGGATTCAGGGGGTAAACAAAGCAATATGTTGCCAATGTTGGATTGGCATATTGAAGACAAACCGCGCAGCGAGAAACAAGTAGACAAGATATAACACCAGATGAGGTCAGCCACCGAACCTGACCTACGCGGCGATGGTGTCACCACCCATCTCGCCACCCAGCTCGCGGGATGTTGGTCCTCTTCTGGGCAATCCGGGGGCCATAGTCGCCTGAGCGTTTCCCCCATTCTCAATCAGGGGTGAATGATGGGCGTTTCCATTAGGAACATTGCCATTGCCACCAGAGGCATAGGTCCCCTTCTGTCTCGGCGTTCTCGTCTCGATATACGACTGCAAAGCGTTTCGTGCAGCTTCGACAACCTTATTAGCATGCTTCAGGGCTTCCTCCAAGGCGAGAGCTGTGGTGTCGGATTGGCCGTCTTTGGCAGATGCGGGCTTGGCGCTGCCATTCTGGGGTAGCTTTGCGTCCCCAGCTGCCTTTTCCTCTAGCAACTCTCTAATGTGCCCGTTGATCCACAGGCCTTCCAGCTGCCTCTCGGTCATATCGCGAGCCCCGCTGATATGACCCCGGCATGTTGGCTTGCCGCAGAGACAGTCGAACGGCTGGGCCATCTCCCATTCTGTGGATGGGTAGAAGAACTAGAATAAAGTAAGTTCATGTTTCTCTGATTAAGTATGTATACTCTCTGCAGGGTCAACCAACGGTCAATTCCTCTCCGGCTTGGATTCCATTGGGTCCAGCAATGACCTGCAAATTGGCAGTGTCGAAGATCTAATTGGCGTTAGACATGGTTGTGTTCGTCAGTGCGGTGTAGGGGTTGCTGGATCCAACTTGGATATGGCAGAACTGACCAGCGACGGTTCACAAGAATGGTTGATATACAAAAGGTCACTATTAAGATCCAGGTGTTTGTCTTTGCCGAATTGGACTGTGGCATAGGTTGGCTCATCACCAGTTACAAGCGTGCAAGGTGGGAACAACAGCTTGGCGTACAAGCCGAATGGTGGCAGTGAGACCTTGGACAAACTCTTCGAGGTGAATTCATGCTCGTTGATGATGACCTCCTGAATGTTCGGGTGGGAGGGCTGCTTCCAATGGGGTTTGAGAGGAGCCATGGGTGAGGTAATTATTGGACAGCCAATATATGTCATGTAGTGAGAAGCTAGCACGGGGTGTCGTTGGTCGTGGGCTTACAACCTGTTTCAAAGGAAAGAGATGATGCTCGCTTAAACGATCGGTGAAGTCCGTAGGTATGATTTGGCGATGTTTCAAGTAGCTGAGATAGCAAGGAAACGATGGAAGATTTACTGAAACCCGAGCAAACATGCAGTTGTGGAAATACGCCTATGTACGACTACTATTAGCAGGGCATGTCACATGTGTCAGCCAACCATCTCTGTCCCTTTTCTCCCCTCCTCCTGCGAGGTGTCTTGTGTGGCCTTTGTTTCCTGGTCTTCTCGGCAATCCCGTTGAGCCTCTAAGCCATCTGCTGTGGGGTAACACTGCGGGGTTAGTGCGAACTACTGGAGGAAAGGAGAAATAGCCACGGTAAAGAGAGAAGCTGAGGAGGGCAGGAGGGCAGGGGCATTCTTATCTTTAAGTTATTTTGCTGATAGTTAGAAACCGACCTATCACAGGTGCGCAGATTCCCACTTGGGCAAGACGGCCTACAAGCCATCAATCAATCCGAAGAAGGGGGAAAGTTGGGGGAGGAAACTGCAGTATGAGGTAGGTGGACAGGGCCGCCTAACACATTGATAGAAACCTGCAGGAACATAATTACGGTAGGCTCGAAGTACTAGGTTAATGCTCGTGCAAACCTTGAAATCAGTTACATTTCGAAGCTCGCCAGGTTCGAGAAGGGTTCGAGAACAATTCCACGGTGGAACTCGCTTCATGTTCGCTTAACTCGTTGCCGCCCAAAGAGTTAACGGGCCATGCAAACCATGAACCACGACGCTGGTTGGACCACCAACAAGAACCATTTTTTTAACTGAAAGCAGATATCGCTTTCATTTCGGATAATGTTGCATATGGCTTGACAGTCACGCTTGGCCGCTATAACCCTAGATACACTGTGTTGGGCGTCAATTGTCAGGTTTCTAGATCATAGGTAACACTTCTCCAACACGGAAGCCTGAAACACGATGCCGCAAACTGTTACCGCCTACTGGGCAACATTGGTACGAGAAGTGCCGTGTTGTGCGCTGCATCGATTACAGGCGCTTGACTTGCCCAAAGAACCCAATGCGGCTCGGATCTCCACATCACTCGGCTAGAAAAGAGCCTCGCAGGATTTCAATATATGTACGATTGGTTTCATTGATCCTTGGCCCCACGCAGTCCCGGTCCGAGTTGAATCGAAATGCCGTTCCTTCTCCGAAAAAGACAATAGGGCCGTCCAGGAGGTGTGCCATCCAATATCGACAACCTGTTAGATGACGCCTCATGTCCATCTGCGCATTCTTGATCGTCGACACCCCTGCCCCTCAAGATATCGGATACCGGTCGTCGGATGACAAGCCAGCGGGCATGACATACGTGCAGCATGGGATCATGCAGGGAGGTTCGTGCGTTACATTTTGCAGATAAAACCCGAGCTTTTGATTGCCCTGGGGGCAAACCTCACATATCTAGATAAGTATGTCTTCTTCAGTGACACCACCTTACCTAGCATCCTTGCTTCTTACTACCATTATAACAGCCATGGGAAGCCAATGACATGGCTTGCAGAAACGTCGCTATGACAAAATGAATCACCAACTAGACGAGCGGAGCATCATGGCCCCGACGAATAGGCCCCGAACGCACTCCTTCGACGACAGCATGCTGTCACTCACTCCATTCGAAGAGCAAACCCCCTAGCACCGGGGGACCAAATTATGGTAGAGCACGTTTCATAGAGCTCACCAACGTGGGATGTTCAACGCGCGCGGGCCCATAGGATAATCACGCCCTACACCACCAAGACCACTCTCGCCATGTAACGCAGGCAGCGTCTCATAGAGTGACTTCATGTACCAGTTTGCTCGGGCCCTCTCGAGTTTTACCCATCGGGTATGAATTCCTTGGGCATCGCCATGTTAGACCCAAGCGCAACCACATATAAATACCAGTGAGGTAGGGTGGTCTACGTGGTCCAAGATTCTTCCTTCCAACTACACAGCGGTACCATTCTGACCGGCATCACCACACCTGCTACTCTTTTACGTATAAGCCTCCAGTCAGTCTCAGTATCTGAACAGTCTTCTGCTCTTACATCAAGACTTCAAACAACGAAACACACATCCACGCTGCCATGTTTGGCAGATGCGGCACGGAGTTCCCTGGAAGGAACTGTGGGGGCTTTCCTGAGCCCCATGGTATTCCTACACGCCCAGAGAACTTCAATAATCAGTATAAACCGATTCCGCCGCCTCACCCGGATCCACCAACCCCGCATCCTCCGACTCCGAATGGCCGTTCAATTGTCTCGGCCGATTGAGTATGTCCGATAGAGACGACTATTCGCAAAAACAATAACCACCATCTCCACTTCTTGCTTTGGATATTGTCTCTAGGATATCAATACCGTCTATTTTCTCAAGTAAGCTGGGAGTGCCTCTGTCACCGTCCTTGGCTAACAGCAGCGGTTTTGGAAAGTTATCGGATGTATTAATTTCGGGGGCCGGGGCGGGAATCTGGATATATCATATTACGTCGGACAGAAGGATTTCCTCCAACACTTTCCGTGAAGCATTTTTGGCACGGCGGAGTTACAGCGGAGGTACAGCGGACGTTGGGATGACGTTAAGATTGACTGTGCATCATGTAGCCAGAAGGGTCTTCACTTATGGCAAGCCACCTGCGGGTATGCATGTTACACTATGCTGCATGCAGAGATTGCTTACATGTACGGTTCTTTTCTTACTTCCAATCATATACTCTATCACCTTTAGGCATATTGGGATGCTACATTTCACCCATGCAGGCAACAAGGAATGTGCATATGAGGACCTTGCCGCGAGCACCGGCAGAATACAAGGGCACACGGGCCCCAGTAAACGGGCCCTGCTGCAGTTCAAGGTTCGGCATATACCGAATGCAAGCGGCAATATCGCCCTTCCAATGACGAGCATGACGAATGCCTGCGCTGCGGTACGACGCACAGTAGATCATACAATCCCAGGTGGAGGGTAGGCATGCTCTTCATTGGTACATACTCTAGAACACCGCGGAGATAGTCTTCATGCAGCATGCAGGTTCGTATTCAGGCCGAAATGCGTTCTTGGGCTAGGATAGCCGGATGTCAGGCCGGACTGGCCTTTTATGCTTGGATACTGAGCAGGACGACACGGGTCTGTTGCCTATTACACGCACCCCCATATGCTGCTCTTCAAGGAGGAGGTTATCATGGTGCTCTCCGAAATCCAACGACTGCTGCTCGCTTCTACCGGCACATGACTGGTATTTCGGCAGCACTGCTGGCGAGATCTTGGTTCACTGCATGGTCCAGGCTTGTTGTATAGATATACCCCATGCGAGGACCCGCCATCTGGAGACATGGTGGATCGTCGTTTGCTGGGGTTGGACTGATGCCTACGAGATGTGTATTCAGATGGGAAAACCTGGAGCCACTAGGTACCGTTTCAGTAAACACCTGTTCAAACGGCAGATCGATAGATGTCAATACTCAGATCTTAGAGCTTAAACCAGCCTTGTGAGGCTATGGTTATCTTGATGCATCGCCCAAGCTTCCTTTGCTCGCCATGATGTAGGGCGTGTAAGTTCGTGGGATTCAGACCGTCGTACGTTGGATACTGTCGGCTTACCAGATCTCGGCTTACTACACTTGAGCTCATTGTGGTTCCGCCCAGATCTTCCAAGCATTGTAGGAGTCTGATTGGGCAATGTGAAGAGCTATATTTCGTCATCTTAAGCTGACAAATTGTATATGTTACGTACTTCGACGCTGTACTCTTGCATAGGAGCTGACTGCATAAGAGCCAACTGCATAGGTTAGGGGCCAACTGCATTATTCGTATGTTCGTATACAGCGCAATATACATGGTCAGCCCTAGAACCGGCCATTTCACAAAATTCATACGATCTGCTATTCATTGCTGCATACTGTATTCCAGCTGGAAGTAAGGAAAAGTACTATCAGAACTCACTAACAAGAAAATGGCACCCGAGATCTTTTACCGGCCTGAATGGCTATCTGGCCGGCAGGACTGCCGAAGCCGTGCTGAAGGCCGGCTACGACGTGCGGGGCACCGCCCGCCGCCTCGCCGCGGGCGACAAGGTCAAGGACGCCCTGGCCGCGATGGGCTACCCGGAAGGCCGCGTCGAGGTGGTCGAGGTGCCCGACGTGAAGGTGCCGGGGGCCTTCGACGACGCCGTCAAGGGGTGCCATGCGATCCTGCACCTCACGTCGCCCGTGGACGAGATCTTCACGACGGCGCCGCCCGAGGTCGTGCGCAAGGCCACGAGCAGCGTGTAGGGGCTCCTAGACTCGGCGGCGGCGGGGGACGGACAGTTAGCGTCGGTCGTCTACAGGTCGTCGACGGCCGCCATGTTCGAGGTCGAGGGTGACCAGGCCCGCCGCTTCGACGAGGCGGACTGGAACACGGGCGCCGAGCGCGCGGTCGAGGAGAAGGGCAGGGACGCTGGGCCGTTCGATGCGTACTGTGCGGCGAAGACGGCGTCTGAGAGGTTGGTGTGGCGCCTTCGGGAGGAGAAGAAGCCGAAGTTCGGGGTCACTGCGGTGCAGGCTAGGTACGTGGTGTCGCTTTCCTAACTGCCCTCTCTCCCTCCCTTTACCCCTTCAAGCTCTTCTCGCTATTTCTCATTATGGGGACGGGGAGAGGCTGCTCTGCTCGGCGGGCCGGGCTGGCGGCCAGGCGTTCGCGGACATCCTGGCGAAGTATACGGCCGGGAAGAAGAAGGAGTGGGAAGGAGAAGGGGTCCGGCTGTGGAGGGGCAACCCGGGGCAGGGGTACACCGAGGGGTACGGGCCCTACGAGGGGGAGCTGTGGCTCGAAGCTGGCAAGGCTGTCAGGATGACGGGCCGGGACTGGATCCCGCTGGAGACGTGCGTGGTTGACTCGGCGGAGTTCTTCAGGAGATGTCTGTAGTGAAGGGATGGAACACCTGACTGTATTCAGGATGAGTCCATGGTCGGGAGCTGTAATACTTCACGAATGCTTACGGAGCGGGACGGGGTCTTGGTACCAATACGTCAAACACCTATCTCGCCGTTGTTAGCAACCGTGAACCTCCATAAAAATGTAGTGTTGGTTGTCAATGCAAGGATCTTTCATATAACAAGATCGAAACTCATCTACGTCGGGACCAATTATTTGCTGCCGTGTCCTTTACTTCTTACAGGATGTGAATAGCTCGGTTGCCATCGTGAAAAATGGGGGCCATCCATTCATTTTAGATGCCAATACCTCTGAACGCAGAACCGCATTCCCGTCTTCCCCCTCGTAGGTGTGATTCTGGTCGCCATGAAGTAAATAATTCCCGTTGTGATAAGGGAAGGCAACCACGTTTGGGCAAGATATTATTCTCGTTAATTGGAAGCAGCCCCGTTCCACACTTACCGGGTGGCCATGCACATCGGAACGCTCTTGCAGTTCGAGCATATATCCCATTCGAGTTCCTCCCACTTATCCACTTCATCTTTAGAAGCCACTTTGGACAGTGAAGTCCAGCTTCCCAATGCCATCGGTAAAAGCACCGGAGCTTTTGTCTTGGCTGAATGAACATTCCATCCCATCTTTCACCACCCACTCACCACGTCCATCTTCTCTCACTCTCATCCCCGTCTTACCAACCAAATACCCAACTTCATCTATCTCTCTCTTTCTCTTCTCTCTCTCAATTTTGCACACTCTCGCCCCCGTAGACAGGGCCTCGGACAGTTGGAAGATCTTGTATGTCTAGCATTCGCTACCGGCTCGCGGAGCTCACTCTTTTCTTGGTAAGTTTGGCATCGCCTAGTGTCCAATTTGGGCTTATCCGCCCTACCTCTGTGAATGCAGTCCTACTCCGGTCCCCTTTTCGAGGTGTCATCCACCTGCCTTCAGACCACACACGCATCTCACCCGGCGATGTTCTCAGTCTTGCCCCCTTTCGTCATCCACTCGCTTCTTGGGAATCGGTAATGCAACCGGTGCTCCGTGACAACCATGGCTCCTCGCAGAACAATCATCAAAAAGCTCTACAAGCGGCTGCGGACAAATCAAGCCGAAGACGACTGCTTGACTGCATTCCAGTTTGTGGAAATCAAGTTCTACCTCAAGCATCACCGCCGCTGCCGTCACATCATCATCAAAAACGATTTGCCACATGACTACCTTGCTTGTTTTCTCCCAGACAACTTACCCACATTCATCCTGTCCCAGTTGGAAGCTCAGAGGCTTGTTACTGACGATTCCAGACTGTCTGTTCAGGTCTGGTCCGCTATCCAGATCATCTCGGCTTGCTTTAGCAGCAACCCTTCGCACACGCGGTCGTATCCCACGCTTTTCCACTGGCGCAGTTCCAACAAGCGACGAAGCTACTACCTATTCTCCTATCTGACCCGTAAGATGGCCCGAAAGTACAAGACGGGCGAGCTGCTCGACTTACGAGACATACGTCCTTGCCCGGATATCTTGGATCGAGTGCAGCGGAACCCAGATGTCGGTACGTACTGCTCATTTCATAAGGTTGTTCTGTGGTGCACCACTTGGGCTCTCTTCCCTACATTGAATGCATCTTTGGCCATCGAACAATCGTCCTTTTCCCATCCAACTACCTCTCTCGTCTTAAGCTCGCAATTCTTTTGCGCTAAGAGCTTCCGTCCCAATGCAACAATCGTCTCAAGTCTGCAGCTCCTCTGCCCTCCCCAATTCCTCTGAAGTATCTCACTTGCAACTCACACACACACCTCACCCTCCGTTCAACTTCCGTCCCATCTATTATTTTTGTCCCAGTCACAGTTCATTGCCTCATCTTCGTTGTCCCAAAAAGGAGAAGAGAAAACGATTCATTCACATTTTCACTCTCACCCTTCAGGACATCGCTAATTTGAGCAGCCGATATTGTCACAGGTCTCAGAAGGAACAGCACTTTAAGTGACAGTTCCAAAGTCGCCATGGCACATCGCGCCAAGAAGATCAAGGAGGAAGCCGCTTCTACCGACAGCGAGGACCAAGTCTTGTTTCAAGGTCGAAAGGCTTCGCGTCCCACAGTCTCAAATGGAGATGCCGCAGCAGACACCAAGCCCCCACGTCGCAACGATCCTGATCGCATTGCACATGAGCCTTTGCCTGCTCCCACTGGTCTTGCTGCACAGCAAAGCGAGGGATTCCAGCGTTTCTTCAAGGCTGTAGTTTCTCCTACTCACGTTAGGGTGACGGCTGGCGGTCGCATTGTGCCCAACACACGATCCACAGCATCTCCCACGGCCAAATGGGACAAGGAGCTACCTAATTCTGAGAACGACACCAGCGACATCGGCAAGAGTAGCCACCTTGATCAGCAGGTGCCGGCGGCTGATCCTGCAACCTGCCAAACTGCACCACCTGTTATGGCTCCTCCCATGGCCTCGCCTATGTACCCAGGCTTTCCTGCCATGTATCCTCCTATGGCTGGTCACATGCCGTACTACCCAATGGCTAGCGGCATGGGTTATCCGTTTGCGATGCCCTACCCCCCTGTGCAGGCAGCTCCCATGGCTGGCGGATCTCAGAATGCCATGCCACAAGCTCCAATGCCTCAGCAAGCAGAGAACCCCACGACTGTGCCCAAGCCTGAGAACCGACAGGACTCGAGAAAGCCGAAACCAGCTCCGCTGAAACTATCACCTCCAGAGCAGTTTGACCAAAACAGGCCATTCTACTACAACGGACACTTCATCTATCCTCCCTTGGGCTCTGGCCCTATGCAGAGTCCACTCCCCCAAATGACGCCAAGCTCGTGCTTCCATCCTGGCTTTGCTGGACCCCCTGGACATCCAGCGCTTGCTCGTGTTGGATCATTTGCTCAACCATCTTCAGTCTCGTCCTTGCCAAGCCCTCACGTCATGCCTACTCAGACCAGCATGCCCCTGACTGCCAGTGCTGTACCTCCTCAGCAAGTTGCTCCGCAAGTTCAAGGAGCTCCGAAATCATCTGCATCAAATCAGTTCTCTTCTGGTGCCAAACCTCCGCCATCTTCGATCAAGCCAAGTGAGATCACCAAGGTTCAGCTCAGCTCTTTACGCTCACAACTCAAGTATTACGAGGATCAGTTGCAATACAATAAGCATCAGATTGACGAGGAAAAGACCAAGGAGCAAGTTGGGGCCATTCGCCAATTGATTGATCGGTTTGAGCACAACTTTGGTATGCAGATGCATTTTGAAACATCGCATTACAGTGGCAGCGACGCCAAGAGCACCAACGAAGCTTCAAACCCTGGAACAGAAGCTGCACCATGCCAAACACCCTCACGCGAGTCCAGCATGCAGGAGAGTGATGATGCGCCAGTGCCTATGGTGCAGGCGAACTCGATTGCTTCAAGCAGACGCGGTAATCCTACATTGGCCCATACGCAATCAATAGATCAGATTCGCCTACGCACTGCCAAGGAGCGACGTCAGGCTGCTGGAATCAACTCTTCTAAGGGTAATGATACTTCAGCTGCCTTGGACGCCCTTGTTGCACGGCTGAGTATGTCAGGTGACGACTCTAAGAGCTCGTTGTTCATGCCTCCTGCTACTACCTCGTCTTTTGAGCCTTCAAATACTTCTTCATTGTTGGCTGGAAAACCGGCTGTTATGGAGCCCAGCACCAACACAATATCGCATAACAACATGCAACTGGAGAGAAGCAGCTCTCTGCTTCGCCCTCAGCAGAGCCAATGGCAGGACTTTGGATCTTACGTCGCTGTCGGAAGTGCTCTCACACATCCTGGTCTTGGCCATCCTGCTGTAAGCATCAGTAGCTACGCTACGCCGTACTTGGTTGGCCAGCTTCCCCAGGGAATCACTCCTCAAGCAGCTCGTGGCACCGATTATTTGTACGCACGAGAGCTCACGGAAGAAGAGAAGCGTGCTCGTCATGTCTACTGGGGCCAGGTTTCCATCAAAGGCTCAGGCCTTCCTAAGTTCGATGGAAAAGACTTCTATCCCCCCACACCAACTAAGGAGCCGCCTCCCGGTTCTGAACCCAAGGTACGCAAAAGAGTCCTTGCAACTGGCCGCCCTGATGTGGACTTTGGTTTTGCAAAGCCGAAGAAGACTACAGCAGATCCATTTCAGGCTGGCGGAGACAAAGGCACTGGCAAGGTCAGCCATGCTGTCCCGATCATCAACCCAGAAACTCGGGATCCACTAGACTGCCTCCAGACCCCCAAAGACAGCAATGACACCAAGTCATCCACTGCTCCGACTAGTGATCAAAAGCCACCCTCGCCTAGTCGCCGTATCTTTGATCGATCAAGGTGTGTATTGACCTATGCTTTGTTGAATCCTCTGCCCAAGCTAATCAGACTTAGTACCAAATCCAGCAATGATCTATGGCATAGCATGCTGAAGAAGGGTACAGCCAGCGGGGTTGCTGTACCTAGAACAGTATCTTCAACCACTGCAACCGGCTATGTCCCTACTCTGTCCAGTCATGGCACAGCATCACTCGCCCCTGCTTTTGTCAATGCCAATGGCCACGCCATGCGCTCCCTCTTGGGCAAAGCTGAGCAGGATCCTATCGGCATGCCTGCGGACAAGGTTGGAGAGAATCGACCTCCTCAACAGCAGACTCTCAAGCAGCAGGACGATATTGCCGACTTGCATCAGCGAATGCTCCGTGATGCCGAGAGACGGGGCATCAACTGGCAGTGAAGGACGGTGGATTTGACTATATCCATCAACTCAGCAATTATTGATTTCTACCATGAGCATGAGACAGAGAGTCTTGACGTTAACGATGCCGTTTGATTTGGACTTGCCCTGACGAGGCGGCGGGCATTCACGAAACCACGTTTCATCGAATATTCCATCATCGTTTGTACAATTAGCTTCATCTGTATGACCAAAGGCCCACGGTTATGAGAGGCCGTAGCATTTTATTCTTCTGCGTTGCATTTTTCTCAAGGGGAAAAGGCCCCGACAAGACTAGGAGGAAAGGTTTGTGCTTGAGCTGGTCGCACGAGCAAAGGCATGGCTAATCACCATGTACCAGCTATCAAGGATCATGCTCAGCTCAGCACAGCTCAGCACACTCACACTCAATACTAGTTCATAGAGATACGTAATTGACTTCATAGCTATATGTCGGTGGTCTTTCTCGCGCCAGTTGTTAGGTAAATGGCAAATACAGAGTTAGATTATAAAGTGAAGTCAAACTTATTGATTTTGTCCCAAGTGCAGTAAGACCAGATCGGGATGAACTACATCGGCGATTTGTACATCGTGGCCTAACGCAAAAAGACAACTGCGAGGCAATATTGACCCATTGCAAGATATGATTGCTCTTGCCCAACCCTTCATGCTTCACCAACCCGTTTCGGTTGAGAGATGGTTCTCACAGCAGGGTTCACAGGAGTAGGAGGCACAACACTTCTCAAAATGGGTGGTGCAGCTTGTGTTCGTAACATCACGGCAATGAACCAGACAGGCATAGGTAAGATGCAAAACAGGTACATGAGGAAATTTTATTCTATCAGCTCTAGCTCCGAAGGAGACAGCACCTCGAATTAGAGAGTATATAAAAATGTGCCTCGCCATCAAACTTCCAGCCTCATTGACACGAAGTCTACAAAGAAAGTCTGCAGGCGAGAGCGACGGAGCCATGATTCATAGATTGACCCATCTTTTGGTTTGCTCTTCGCCAGTCGTATACCTCGAAGACCACGGATGTTTACTGGTCAACAGGAGATATCCTAGCGGTGGTATGGTACATATTATGCATGAGATGAATGTCACGACGACTTACCGGAGGCCAGCCCAGGGTACATGTTTCCGATCAATCAAGACCTCATGCCTGAGCTGATCGAGTATTCGATGTAGAAAGCTAGATGAAGTAGGTATGAATGATAAGAAGCCAGTCAAGTAAAAAGTCAAGTCACAGTCGGTGCCAAGCAAGCGAGCAATGAAGCAGGCTTCGGGATTGAACCTCCCATGGAGCATTTCACAGGCTATGGTAGAAGCGAGTGAAATGGCCATTGTGTGTGCAAATGTTTCTCTTTTTTGTCGTAGTGGCTGTGGCATCTAATACTGGAAAACCCAAGCCAAAGCCAAACCCTGCCTCCTCGTGTCGCTTCCAATAACCTTTTTGGGGAGCCGAGGAGCCGAGTAGTCCGTTCCGCAGACGCCAGTGATATCACTTTCCTTTTGTACCTCGTGAATGCCTTGCCCATCGAAGTGTTGGCAACGCAGCGCTGCTTCATCCCCACAAGCGGGGTCATTCCTCATAGTCGTAACCCGGCTGATCTCATGATTGCAGTAGAACGGAAGAGAGTTTTCGCAGCAGCAGCAGAAGAGCAACAGACGTCTAAGACTGCTGCTTCTTGCGGAGCTCACGGCCGATCTTGATGCGCTCCAGGATGTCCTCACGGTCTTTGTCAAGCTTGAGCTTGGTGATGACGCAGTTGCTGGGGTGGATGCCCAGGAGGGACGGACTGGCCGGAGACCTTCTCGCGGGTGACACGGTCGACGTGGATCACGTACTTGAGACGGTAGACGGAAGTGACCTTGCCCTCACGGCCCTTGGCACCGCCACGGACGATGGTGACCTCGTCATCCTTGCGGATGGGGATGCTGCGGACCTGCAAAGAAAGAAAATGTTAGTACGGCGGATTGCGATTGCAAAGACACACAGAAGATTTTCAACTTACGTTGTACTTCTCACGGAGCTCCTTGGACAGGGAAGCGCTCATGATGTTGCGGCGCACCGAGGAAGGGGCGGAGAAGTGAGCCTTTCTCGACTTGCGTCGAGAGCTGGCGGTGCCTAGACGAAACATAGCAATGTCAGCAAAACTGTGACACAAGATATTAATTCAACATTGGCAACATAACAACGTACCGGAAGCCAAGTGCTTGGTCATTTTTGCTGTCGGTTAGTCGAACGTGACGTTAGGTGTTGACTGGGCGAGTTGCGTTCGTGAGGTGAAGTAGCGGAATGGACAAGCAGCTTTTGGATTTAGCGGAGGAAAAAAAGTTCAGAGGGAGAATGGACAGATTCGGAATTTCCGCCCTTGTGTGGTGTGCCCTAACTTCTGCAAGTGGGTGGGTGGTTTTTGGCTGGTCCAGACAGCTTAGCCCCACCTAGCCACGCTAGTCCAGAAATCCAGCTGTGGCTAGCTAGATTATGCCCACCAGACTGCCAGAAGCTCTCACCACCACAACCGACTGGGGCCAAGGTTACATCGTTCAATTAGAAGACCCATTTCTTTTCTCCTCTGTCGCCATCCACACAATATATTACACAATAAGACATTTTCTACCCAATGATCCAATTAAGTTGTTCGTTCAGAAGCCCGCTTGGCTTAGTGGTAAAGCGCATCACTAGTAATGATGAGATCACTGGTTCGATTCCAGTAGTGGGCATATATCAACACATGGCTTTCTTTTTGCACGTTATTCACCTCACCTTTTTGCCTATGTCTACTGGTAGGATGCCATCTCTTCAAGTGGCTTACTCGTGAACTCACCTAACCAGCTTCCTAACTCTTTTTTGGTATTACTTTCTCAACTACCTTGACTAATCTAAGTTGGCACCGATATTGATAGTGATTGTGCATTTGACGTGTCTGCTGGGAGAACGATGATGTTGAATTGCTCTAGTGTTAGCAACCCGAAATTTGTTGGTGAAGGGCCCCCCGAGTGTCCTCGTTGAGATCGGAATGACGGCTCTTTTGACAAAGGTATCGCTCAGATTCATGAAACGCATATATCCAAAATCACTCGAGTCTCCGAACATATATGGCAAACCCGCAAGCCCTGTCAAAAAATTAATGGCCGGCAGCTTTAACGTGCTATACCCTCTCCGAATCGAATGTTCGCCCGCCGCTGTCCTCCTGCGCATACCCTTACCCAGCCTGTCTGACTTCCCTGGGGAAAACAAAAGCCGGGGATGTTGTGACGGCTACGTACCTATGTACTTGGTCGAGTAGACCCGGCTCCTTGCCCCAGCGGTCTACCGCTATAGTATTCATCCTGAGGTCGGGCCATTCAAGATATTCCAAGGCCTCCAGCTTCAACAAAGCATGGGTGATGCTCTTGGGAGGCCCATTAAGAACTCTCCAGACAGTACATTATTGGAGCCCGACGTACCTGTAGACAAGTTGAAGGCGCTGTCCATGAAGAGGAAGGAATTGAAGTATTGTGTCTTGGGTGGAATGGGACCCTGATGAGACGAGGCAACGCTTGTCTTCCCTCCTCTTCGACGGGAAAACAGTTCCCACCACCTTTAAAATTACGCTACTGCACGCTAAGGGCGAGTTTATATTATTTTTAAAATTTTAAAATTATATATTAATTATATATTAATTTTATATTTTATAATTATATATTAATTATATATTAAGTTTAAATAATATATTTATATTATTTTAATATAAAGAATATAAAATAGTTTATTATTAAGTTAATTATTAATTTTATATTTTAAAGTTTTTATATAAATTAATTAAAATTACTCTTTATTTAATTCGTTACTTACTTTTATATTTTTTATATATATTTATATATTATAATATATTTTATTATAAATATTATAACGTGGTTTATTATTAAATTAATCACTTTTTTAATTTATGTAATTAAATCTTAATACGTAATATCTTTATAATTATAATATCGATTTAGTTTAAAAAAATCGTATTGTTTTAATAATTTAAGCGACGTGAGAAGATCTAAATTAAATTAGTTAAAAAACTGCTGCGAAAGTGTACGACGTCCCTTAAGCTATTCTAGGCGGCCGACTCCGCGGTATTAAACCTCGACGCGAAATCCGATATTTATAATATAAATTTAATTTAATTAAAAAAGGTATTTCGTAATTATATAATTAATTTAAATATTTAAGGGATACCTTTTAATATTAATATTATAAGAAATATAGTTAATTTTTTTTAAAATCGCGCGGCGGCGACCGCGTTAATAAGTATTGAGTTAAACGCTTTATTAATCGTAAACTAAACTTTAAAACTTAAATAAACCGTCGATACGATTATTAAAAGGCTTTTTATAAAAATATAAGTGTTATTTTCGGCTAGTTTACGCTAGTCGCGAATATTAAAACTAAATACGGCATTTTAAATAAAAATATATAAAATTTTAACGAAACCGGTTTTATAATAAGTATGATCGAGTTAATACTCGTCGTAATACGCGCTAATCGTTATAAAAAAGCGAAATTAGTTTAGTTTAATAATCGAGAATAATTAACGGCTATTAAATATATTAATTTATAAAGTTAATATATTTCGTTATTTTTAATTATTTAAAATTAATATTACTTTATAAACTAGTTTCGTACATACGATTTATTAAGCGATTAATTAATTAAACCGACTTTTAATAATTAAACTAAATTCGATATTTTAATAAATATATTAAAGCGTAAACGAAAAGCTTTTATCGCTTTTTAATTTTAAACGATTATATTTAACTCGTCGCGTTTAAAAATAACTAATACTTATAACCTTTAATAAATAATTAAACACTTTATTTTTATTTATTAAAAAAGCTTTTTAATATTAGTTTTAAATATTATAAACTAAATAATTAAAAGTATATATATAATAATATATAAAATAACCTTTATAAATTAAGTACTTTATAATAGGTTAATTTAATACTTTCTAAACGCCGGAAAGTTAAAAAATTACGCGTCTAGCTTAGAAGAGCCCTTATTATATAGGAATTTTAAGAGCTATAAGACGAGAAAGTAAAAAAGAAGCGTCTAGCAACTAATAAATACAGAACGAGGGTCTCGCCGAAGCGGAGGGCGACCGGTAAATAGCGCTGTAGTATAACGAACGCTATCTAAGTTCTAAAGGAAACCTAGTAAAACGTACTGGGGTTTATATTTAATAATATAAGAGAGTATTTAAACGTGCGGTAAAAGTTCGCCTTTTATTAATATAATATGTAATAGCTGTAAGAATAAAGGTGACTAAGGGGCGTTAATTTAAAGGTATTTATAATAGAGTTTATAAAGTTGTTTATTTTATTAATAAGTTAAATTAATACTTAAATTAATTATTAAAATAAAGAGTATTTATATAAAATATATAAAGAATATTCGTCGTTATATATCTAATCCTTTTTTTATTAATTCTCGTTAGATTAAGAATTTTTATTCTTTAATTTTCGATTCGTTAGATCGTTAAATCGTAGATCTATATTTTACGATCCGCGATCCATCACGTGACTTTTAAAAATTAATTTTACCTAATTATATGCGTTTTATTAATACGCGCGGTGGTATTAATATAGTTATTACGCGTTAACGGAGTATAAGTGAGTTTATATTAATATAATTAGCGGTTTATTTAATAGTTATAGTATCGTAATTAAGTCGAGGTATCGTAGTTTTATACTATTAATTTATAGGTTTAGGCCGTATAATTAAGCTAGGTTATAATATTATCCTCTTTTTTTTAATTATTTTATTTTTAAAGTATCGATTTTATAAATACTTTAATTACTCGTAATATTAAGTCGTAATAAGTTTTTTTCTTTATTATTTTTTACTATAATATATATTTATTATAAATAATCGTGTTGAAAAATCTTTTAAATCGTTATTTCGTAACCGAAAAGTAACTTAGCGTCTCGTTCTTGCTTACGCGGTTTCGTCAGGTTTTATCGAGAGGATGCCTGCTTATTCTCCTTGCGAACGTCGCTAATCTATATATTAGGTATCGGAGCAGGATTCCTCTCGCTGCTAGGAATGCGTTGCCCGCGGTCTTGCGAAATGTGACGTGTTTAGCTTGTCCTTCCAGGATATGCGGGCCTTAACGTTCTAGTATTTAAAGCTTGAGGCGGATTTAAACGCTTTAGAAGAAGAACGGGAATTATTAGATGCGAAAATCCGTCCGGCGCGTAAATAGAAAAAGATGTGGCAGGATAAGATTATTCGTACGATCGCGTAGGGTTTAAAAAGTATAGAGGAGTTTAACGAGTTAAAGCGTTATAAAGTATATTTTATTTCGATAGAAGACGAGGTTGTTTCGTTTTTTAAGGTGATCGCTGGCGTAGTTAGTAAAATCCGGGGCCTAATTTAATTATTAGAACTTAGAGGCTTAATCGTTATTATATTATATAGAATTTATAATATTTAATTATTGTGACGGTATAAGGTTGCCGTTCTAGTCGTAAGTTAAGATAGTTCGTGTTTTAGGCGGTACTTTTTTTTAATAGTTCGGTCGTTAGCTTAGTACGTTAGCACGACCGTTTTTATTACTTTTATAATAGATGATAGTAAGGTTAAATTTTAATAAGAATTTAGATTATCGTATTTATTATTTATTTAGTTTTTTAATAGTAATAAATATTATAAAGTTTATATAGTCGGTATAGATTTTTATTAGTTTTACTGTTTTGTTAAAATAATGTTTTTATTTTTTTATATATTTTAATAATAATTATTAACTTTTTATTATAGATTTAATAATTAAGTTCTAGTTTATTTAATTTTTTAAAAAAGAATATAATAAGGTACGATTTTTCGTTATTATTTCGTTAATTTAATTACTTTTCGATCGTATAGTTTAATACGTCGGTTTTAATTTTAAATAATTTAAAAGGGTTTATTATGCGGAGTATTAATTTATTAAAGATTTATTTTTTAAAATTATAAAAAGTTTAATCTTTTTTTAATCGAAATAACTTGTCTTTTTTCGTTAAGTTTATTAAAGATATCGCTAACTTATTAAATCCGGGGATAAATATTTAATAATAGTTAGTTAATTTTAAGAAAAATCTAAGTTTTATAGCGTTTATAGGCGTAGGTTACTCTTTAATTGCTAAAATTTTAAAAAGTTTTATCCGGATTTTTTTAAAAGATATTATATATTTTATAAATATAACGGATCGTTAATAGAATTCGCTCTTTTTTAAGTTAATTAATAGGTTAGCGTTTTATAGCTTTTAAAATATTAACTTTATATATTTTTAGTATTATTTATCGTTCTCGGAGTAGATTAAAATATTGTCGAGGTATATTATAATAAACTTATCGAGGTATTTTTATAAAACGTAATTAATTATTATTTAAAAATTAATTAACGCGTTAATTAAATTAAATAGTATAGCTTAATATTTAAAATATTCGTATTTAATTCGAAACGTGGTTTTTTATTTTTCTCTTTTTTTAATACGGATTAAGTTATATATATTAAAGAAATTAAGTATTATAAAGATTTTAATATATAATAATTTACTTTATAAATCGTTAATTAAGGGTAAAGGGTACCGGTTTTTAATAATAATTTTATTAAACTTTTAGTAATCGATATATATTCGTTATTTAACTTTCTCGTCTTTATTCTTTTTAAAACGAAAAGTATGGGAAAGCTTGCTAGCGACGTAAATAGTTGTATAACTCTTTTTTCGAGGTTCTCTGTAATATATTCCTTTAAGGCTTTTTTGTGCTCTTAATTTAGTTTATAGATCGGTATAAAGAGAGGCTTTTTTCTTTTTTTTAACGGTATCTTATAATCCTATCGTATATAAAGCGGTAACTCGTTTTTTAATTTCTTATTAAAAAAGGCTTCGAATTATCGGTACTTTTTTAATATAATTATTATAACTTTCGGCTTAAGCTTTTTAATAATAATATATACTTTAAGGATTTTAAGTTTATTAGGGGGTTATTTTTTAAACCGCTATTTATTAATTAAACTTCTTTTTAATATATTTTATTAAAGTTAGCTTATTTTTTAATTAATTTTAAGATTATTTACTCGTAATTAAAATATCTTTAAAATTATATCGTATTTTATAACGTCCGTGATATTATACGTAATTCGTTTATAACGTTTTTCGATATTAATCGAAAAGTTCGCGACTTTTTTTTATACGTTCTTATTATTATACGTTATAAGTTTTTTATCGACGGTTTTAAATCGATATAAGGCGTTTTTTTCCTATTATTTTAAAATTAAGCTATTAACGATTCGTAATAAAATATAATTACTTTATACTTCGTTATTTAATAACGCTTAAACGATAACTCTTTTTATTTTTATTATTAATATAATATAGTTATAAATATCCTAGTTATCCGTTATAAAATATAGGGATTTATTATATCTCGTCGGGTGTCGTCCCTTTATAACCGGTGGAAGTCGTTTCTCGACCGTTATAATAGGTTTCGTTCGTCGGCTATTCGTTAATAGCGACGGATCTGTATATACGGCGTCTCGTGATCGTACGGTAGTGGTGGTGTCTAAGATCTTGTTATTATAACAGGTCCCCTAGTTTAGGAGTCTTGGGTATTTTAGAAGCATTGCGCGCTCTCCTTAAGCGTTCGGTAGGCTCGTAACTTTTCCCAAGCGTGCTATAGGTACTTATTATTAGCGTAATCCTTCTAGTCTCATCCTTTTAAGTAATATTCCTAGGACCACTGTAAGGTCTTTTTAATTAATAGGTAAGCTTAGCGGGGGTTAGGTATAGTTATTTTAACTTTCTCAATAAGGTGGTCGAGGTGTAGTTACTTAATTAAGTATTTATTAATTCGTTTAAGAAACTATTCCTCCTCGAGTTTTTTTATTAAGTACTCGGTATAACTATTATAAATATAGCCGATTTAAGCGAGTAAGAAGTGGTTATCGTGTATTAGCGAAATTTTCGAATCGTCGCTAATAATATAGTTTCTTTTTATTTTTTATTCGAGTTTATATATAATAAGTATTTACCGTAGTTTTCGTAATTCGGGAAGTATAACTCCTGGGATCGCTAGCTATCCGTCGATATTTAAGTTTCGGGGTTTCGTTATTTCGATAGCGAGTTTTAGCGTAGGTAGCTTAATAAGCCGTCTAAGGTCGTTTAATTATCGCTCGTCGCGGATTAGGCGGTTTTTTAAGTCTTTATTTCCGTTATTATCCTCGTTATTTTCTTTATTATAATTAAGTTATCGTTATATTATTACGAGGGTATATATAATACTTTATCGTTTAAAGGTTTTAAAGAATTATCTCGTCCTTTTTTTATTTATTAAATAGTCGTAATAATTATCGTCGTAATAAGTTATTTAAAATAGGTTATTATGGGGTATATTTAACGTATTATTAGCGCTACTTCTTTTAGTAACTATAAGGGTTAGTCGATTACTAGTAGTATTAACTTATCGCTTATCCGGGACTTTTCGGAAATCCTTCTTTAAGGATTAATAATTTCGGGCGAAATATCTCTATTTTTAATAATTATAGTAAATAACGCTTTACTTCTTATCGTATTTATCGTGTTTAATAATATCGAGGTTTATAGGTTCGTTATAATAGCTATATATTATATTATTTTTTAGCGGTATACTATTATAATAATATAGTTATTTTATATTAGTTTAGACTTAATTAATCTACCGTTATTATTCGCCCTACTTTTTACGATATTATTCGTATATATAAGTATCGATTTTAATAATAAGCTTTATATACGAAAAGAAATTATTAAGGGTATTAAGCCGGCTAAATTTATTCTTAATATTTTCTTTTAATTCCTAATAATATATTATAATTTTTATAGCTTCGGTATAATTTAATCAAGTTATAATACGTTAGAATTTAACGGTATAAAAAGCGGTTAATCCTTTTTATTTAAAAGTTTTTAATTCTTTTTTTATTTATCGCTTTTTGTCTAGATTTTAAAAAAATAACTTAAAAGTTTATTTAAAGCTATCGTAACTTTTAAAAATTCGTTATACCTTTATATAATATAGCTTAATTTATTAATTATTCTTTATTAATTCGTTTAAGTAAAGTTCGAACTAAACGAGTATTTTATTTTTAAAAAACGAGGCGGCATAAATAACTCGCTAAGTAATATTTTAAAATATTTTTTTATAAAACTATTAATAAGTTTTAACTTAAATAAAAAATCCGTAAAAAGTTTTACTTATCTCGTCGAAGGCTATTAGGGTACTAATTTTCATACCTTTTTTAAACATAACAAGGGTTTAGATAATATTAGCGGCGGTATAAAAAAGGCGTATTTCCTCGTATAGCTCGTTAATATCTAGTATTTATCTTAAGGTGCTCTTAATTAAGAGTTCGTTACGTTTTTTTTTAAGTTTAATATAATAGTATTAATAATTAGCGCTCTCTTATTTAAGTTCTTTAATTCGCTTAACTAACGCTTATCGGGTAAAGCCATCGTTATTATCGTCGCTATTTACTTTTATAACGAGATCTTAATAAGGGTATTTACGGTAATAACGGGGGCCTTCTCGTAGCGAGGGGTATTATTAAGTTCAGGCGTAAATATATTTTTTATAAGTGTTATTATTTAAAGGTTTAGGTAGTAACTCGGAAAAATAAAAGTAATTAAAATATAATAAACGTTATTTAAGTTTTAAAAGAAACTTAATAAGACGTATTAAGGTTTATATTTAATAATATAAGAAAGTATTTAAATATACGGTAAAAGTTCGCCTTTTATTAATATAATATATAATAGCCGTAAAAATAAAAGTAATTAAAGGGCGTTAATTTAAAAGTATTTATAATAAAGTTATTAAAGCTATTTATTTTATTAATAAGTTAGATTAATATTTAAATTAATTATTAAAATAAAAAGTATTTATATAAAATATATAAGAAACGTTTATCGTT
Organism: Apiospora phragmitis; assembly: GCF_038363925.1. NCBI lineage: Eukaryota > Fungi > Ascomycota > Sordariomycetes > Amphisphaeriales > Apiosporaceae > Apiospora > Apiospora phragmitis. The sequence goes on along the minus strand of NW_027117400.1, from coordinate 1,651,881 downwards.
ATATATTTAATCCTTTTTTTATTAATTCTTATTAAATTATAAATTCTTATTCCTTAATTTCCGATTCGTTAAATTATTAGATCGTGGATCTATATTTTATAATCCGCGATCCATCACGTAATTTTTAATAGTTAACCTTGCCTAGTTATATTCGTTTTATTAATACGCGCGGTGGTACTAATGTAATCGTTACGCGTTAGCGGAGTATAAGTAAGTTTATATTAATATAGCTGGCGGTTCGTTCGGTAGCTATGGTATTATAGCCGGGTTAAGGTATCGTAGTTTCGTGTCGTTAACTTATAAGTCTAGGCCGCATGATTAGGCTAGGTCGTAATATATAGTATCTACGGCGAAATAGGTTATAATACGCGAATATATAAAAAGGATATAAAATTAAGTAGTGAATTAAATAAAAAGTAATTTTAATTAATTTAAAGCGTTAAAATTAAATTAATTTATATAAAAATAATAAAATATAAAAAAGTAGCCGACTTAATAATATAATCGATTTTATAATAAACCACGTTATTAAATTATTTATTAAAAGTTTAGTAACGTTTAAAACTTATAAGTATTAATTATTTTTAATATAATAAAATAATTATAAACGTTTTAAAAACGTATATTTAATTTATTAAATACTTAGTTTAAATAATAAAATATTAAACTAAATATATTAAATTTAAATTTAATATTAATTTTTATAAAAATAATAAAATACGCGGTTATAATAAACGCTATCTAAGTTTTTAAAAAAAAACCTAATAAAACGTACTTAAGTTTATATTAATAATACGAAAAAGTATTTAAACGTGTAATAAAAGAAACGCTTTCTTAATATAATAAATAATAATACTTAATTTATAAAGTAATAATAAAAGTAGTTTAATAAAGGGATTTATATAATAAAATCGTTAAAACTATTTACTTTATTAATAGGTTAAATTAATACTTAAATTAATTATTAAAGTAAAAAATATCTATATAAAATATATAAGGAATATCTATTATTATATATCCCGTCTCTCTTTTATTAATATCTTTAGTTCCCGGGGATCTCGAGGGTCTCGCGAGATCCCGTCAGCCGGCTCTCTAGATCTCGTTGAGATCCCGAGAGCAGCTAACCCCTTAGTTACTTTATCTTTACGTGACCCAAGTTAGTTATCCGTTTAGTTCGCAAAGTCCTAGCTTATCCAGGCCTGGCTATCTAGTTCTAGCCATCTAGACCTGGCTATTTAGTTTATCCTAGTCGCCTAGTATTGTCGTCGTTATTCTACCCCGTGCTCTTTCCTTAATAACTATTATTACGTTCTTAGCGAGTAGGTCCGTCATCGTTAGTAGGTCGTAAGCGCTGACTAGGTGGGGCTGGCTTGTGCTGGGTCTCGTAAATGTTCCGGGGCATCGTAGAGCCGTGCCGGAAGTAGATCTAGGTCGCATGGTCAGGCCAGGTTATAACAGCGGTATTAAAAGCGATAAGAAACTCTACTTTAATAATATAATTTATTAACGCTTTAATAAATAGCTTAATTTCTTTTAAATATACGCGCTTTAATAGCGAATAAAGTGCGATATTTAATAATAAAAATAAGTAAAATAAATAAAGATAAATATTAAAAGTAATAATATTATTATCTTTATAATATATTTTAAATTATATTAAAATATAACTTTTATAGCCGTTAAAATTAAAAAGTAATAATAACTCTTCGTTTACGATTTATTATATTTATTAAAATATTTAACTTAATTTAAGCTTATTTTATTATTAATTTAATTATTAAAACTTAGTTTAATTACTTAATCGCTTAATTTACGAGGTAATATTAACTTTATATAATTTAAAACGGCGAAATATATTAACTTTTTAAATTAATATATTTAATAACCGTTATTTATTTTTTTATAATAATCGACGCGTATTATAACGAATATTAACTCTATTATATTTATTATAAAGCCGGTTTTATTAAAATTATAAATATTATTATTAAAAATATTTTATTTTATTTTAATATTTATAACTATTTTAAGTTAATTAATAATAACGCTTAAATCTTTATAAAAAGCCTTTTAATAATTATATTAATAGTTTATTTTATTTTTAAAATCTAGGTTATATTTAATAAAATCGTTAATTTAATACTTATTAACGCGCTTCTTGCCGCGTAACTGTTAAAAATAATTAATTATATATTTTATATTAATAATATTAAAAGTATTTCTTAAATATTTAAATAAATTATATATTTATAAAGCCCTTTTTTAATCGCGTTTAACTTCTATTATAAATATTAGATTTTATAACGTAAAGTTCGATTATAAATTCGATAACTTAAAATAACTTTATAAATATTATTAAAAACATATAATCCGTACTATTATAAACTGCGGTCGGCACTCGTAAAGGTAGCCCCTTATGAAGCTACTTATACGCGGCCTTTTTTTTAAAGGGAAAATATTATAAGAGTAACGAAACGAACGTTTAAATATATATTTATTATTAATCTATTATATATCGAAACGTATCGCGAAATTAATATTATACCCCTCTATATTATATAATTAACTGTTTATACCTTAGGCCGCGATTTCTTAGCCCTACTATATTATATATTTTTATTATAACTCTTTCGCTTATTAAATTTAAAAGCTTTTATATCGTTTAAATTATTAAAATAATTCGACATTTTTAAAATAATTAAATATTATAATTATAAAACTATTACGAGTTAAAATTTAATTAAAATCGAATAATAATAAAAGTAAACTATATTAAATAAACTATTTATACGTATAAAGGTTCTAGGTTTAATCGAGGTTATATTATTATATTCTTATTATTCATGTCTATCTTTAGTACGATGTTACAGTGCGTGTGGACTAACCACTGCGCCATAAAGCAAAAGCTTCGGAAATGACTCTTCGGGTTATTTCTGTCCAATTCTACGCCTTAAGTGCTACCCCGCGGGGGGACCAACCCGCTAATCGTAACATGCGAGCTGCGAGGGGCATCGTATGCCCCTCTTTATAAAATAAGAAAGGAGTTCGTGCGCGTAAGCACGTGGCACCCTTTTTAAAGTAGTATAAAAAACCTTAGTTTTTACTATTTTAATAAATTATATTTAATTTAATTTTAATTTATTTATTTTTATATAAAAACGTGATTTACTCGTTTTTAATAATAATAAATCGCTCGGTTTTTATTAAATTAATTAATCTTTTAAATTAATAAGTTTAAACTTATTCGTTCTTATATATTTATAATATTATTATAACACTTATAAATAAAGTTTAAATAAAAAAAAGCTATTTTTATTAATAAATAAGTTTATATTTTATATAAATTAAATATAACGAACGCTATTTAAGTTTTAAAAGAAACTTAATAAAACGTATTAAAGTTTATATTAATAATACGAAAAAGTATTTAAACGTGCGATAAAAGTCGTTTTTATCGATATAATAAATAATAGCTCGTAAAAACGAAAATAATTAAAATATATAGATTTTAAAAATATTTATAATAAAATTATTAAAGTTATTTATTTTATTAATAAATTAAAATTAATATTTAAATTAATTATTAAAATAAAAAATATTTATATAAAATATATAAAGAACGTTTATTAATATATATTTAATTTCTTTTTTTATTAATTCGTTAAATTATTAATAATTTATAATAATCTCGTTATTAGCTTATAGTGATTTATTTTTAAAATTACGGTAATTTAACCTAGGTTAATTTACTTCGAGCGCCGTGTTTTTATCGCTCCGGGGGCTCGTTACGTAACTCCTCGTACCTAGTTATTATATTTATTTTTACCCGTTTTACCGCTACGCGGGCTAGGGTTACTTATTTTATCGCTTAATATGAAAATATAGTTACGTATATATTAATATAGTTAATAATATAATTATTAATTATAATATCGTAGCCGAACTAGGTTATTATATCTCTATACCGGTAAGTAGGGTTTTTTAGTCGTATAGTTAAGTCGGGTTATAATATTATCCTCTTTTTTTTAATTATTTTATTTTTAAAGTATCGACTTTATAAATATTTTAGTTATTTATAACGTTAAGTCGTAATAGGTTTTTTTTCTTTATTATTTTTTATTATAATATATATTTATTATAAATAATCGTATCGAAAAACCTCGGTTTAAAAAAATTATTACGAGTTTAGCTTTTATTATTAATATAGAATCTTCGGGTAATTTAATTAATATACTTTATACTTATTATTTTCGTTAAAACCTAGCTTGTTGTATAAACGAGAAGTCGTTTCGTTACTCGAAGTGTATTTAAGTTAATCGTTCTTATAATAATACTTTTATTATGTCGGCCTTAACGAAGCTAGCCGTTTAATAAAAAAAGCTAGAGGCGGAGGAATCGGATGTAGAGGAAGCCTCGTTTTTATTATAAACGTAGCTATTTATTACCCTGGGTCGTTTAGCCCGCCTTTATTATATAAAGAAGGTTATAATGAAAAAGCGTTTTAAAACGTTTTATCGAGGAATGTAAGAGTTAAATAAAGAGGATAGTATTTTTTTTTTAATTATCGATTAAGAGAATTTCGTTCTAAGCGACCTACGTTTTTTAAGCGTTTTTAGGGATGTTAACTGGTCGTTTTTTAATTTAATAGACCTTTTAAAGCTTGGTCCGTTAGTTTTTATAAGGGGTTTTTTCTTTAAACTTTTAGAGTTTTTTCGCAGCGTTTATTAAGTATTTTTTAAGTTTTTAGGTATTATTTTTTAATAAGTATCCTTTTTATTAGACGAGGTATTAAAAGCCTCGTTTTTTCTTTTTTTTTATTAATAATTCCGTTAATTTTATATTCGTATTAATTTATTTCGACTTTTAGTTACGTATCGATTAAAGTTTTTTCGGCCGTTAGTTCGAGTAATAAAATATAAAATATAAGGTGTATCTATATTATTTTAAGTAATAATAATTAATAATTAGTTTTTAAAATAATTTTTACGATTTTAAATAGTCCGATCTTTTTAAAGTTTAATTTATTATTTAATCGCTTTGTTTTAATATTTCGTTGTAAGAGGTAAACTTTTTCTCCTTTTTTAAAGGTTAGTTTTTTTAATTTTATTTAATCGGCGTATCCTTTTATTCGTTATTAGAAGAAGGTAAGGTCTTATTATAATGTAATTTAGAGTTTTTTTAATTTTTCGATTTATATAGTCGCGATTAGTACTAGTTCTTTTCTTAAAGGTTTTTTAATAACTTCCGGGTTATACCCGTAGTTTATTTAAAATAATAAAATATATATAACTTTATTATTTACATTATTATAAGTAAATTAAGTTATAAGTAATAATTATACCTAATTATTTTATTTATAATTAATATAATAGCGTAGGTATTACTTTAAGGTTTAATTTATTCGTTTAGTTTATTTATTTATTTAAGGGTAGTAAGTTATAAATAATTTATATTTAATACTAAGTTATGTTATAAGCGACTTTTAGAATTTAGCGGTGAATAGTTTATTTTTATTAGAAATAATTATTTCGGGCAGCCCGTATTAATTAATAATTGTTCGAAGAAATGTGTACGTTAAGTCGTTAATATCGTTAAATTCTTTATATGGTAAAAAGTAGATATATTTTATAAGTTTATCCGTAATTATTAAGATATTATTATAATCGATTTTAATTAAGGGTTTTTTTAATAAGAATAGTTTAATAACGAAGTTAAGTATAATAGTTTTTTATACTTTATTTAGTAATAAAATCGGTTATAGTTCTTTATATAATCGGTATCGAGTAGTTTTAATTTTATTATAAAGGTTATATTTATTAATTATTTTAATTACGATTAGTTTAAAGTTTTTATAATTAAATTATTTAGTAATTCGTTTTTAAGTTTTAAATATTTTTTAATACTTATATATAAAGTGTTCGTAAAATTCTTTAATAAAGTTTTCGCAGTACCGCTTAAGAATATAGATCTTATCTCGGTAAAAGGTAAAACCGTCGTAATTTTCGAGGTAGTCCCTAAGGTAGTTTACGAGGTCGGGGGTTTAATTAAATTATCGGAACTTAATAACCTAATTATTATTATATTAAACATAGTTCGTAACGTTTAGTTATTTCGATAGTATAAGGTTATCGTTTTAGTTATAAATAAAGATAGTCCGCGTTTCGGGCGAGACCTCCTCCTAATGGTCCGGTCGTTGGCTTAGTACGTCGGCGACTGTTCTCGTTACCCTTCCAGTAGATAATAATAAGGTTAAATCTTAATAGGAATTTAAATTATCGTATTTATTATTTATTTAATTCTTTAATTATAATAAATATTATAAGGTTTTTATAATCGGTATAAATTTTAATAAGTTTTATTATTTTATTAAAATAATGTTTTTATTTTTTATAAGCTTTAATAATAATTATTAATTTTTTATTATAGATTTAATAATTAAGCTCTAATTTATTAAACTTTTTCGAAAAGAATATAACCGGGTGTAATTTTCCGTTATTATTTCGTTAATTAAATTATTTTTTAATTATATAGTTTAATACATCGGTTTCGATTTTAAAAGGCTTAAACGAGTTTATTATACGAAGTATTAATTCGTTAAGAATTCGCTTTTTAATATTATAAAAGGCCTTATTTTTTTTCTTTATTTATTAAAATAGTTCGTTTTTCTTTATTAGGTTCGTTAAAAGTATCGCTATTTTATTAAATTTAGGGACGAAAATTTAGTAATAATTAGTTAATTTTAAGAAGGATTTAACTTCTATAGCGTTTATAAGCGTGAGCTATTCTTTAATTATTAAGATTTTCGAAAGTTCTATTCGGATTTCGCCTAAGGATATCACGTATCTTACGAAAGTAACGGATCGTTAGTAGAATTCGCTCTTTTTTAAGTTAATTAATAAGTTAGCGTTCTATAGCTTTTAAAGTATTAGCTTTATATATTTTCGGTACTATTTATTATTTTCGAAATAAATAAAGATATCGTCGAGGTATATTATAATAAACTTATCGAGGTATTTTTATAAAACGTAATTAATTATAAATTAAAAATTAATTAATACGTTAATTAAGCCGGACGGTATAGCTTAATATTTAAAGTAGCCGTATTTAGTCCGGAACGCGGTTTTTTATTCTTTTCTTTTCTTAATTCGGATTAGGTTATATACGTTAAGGAGGTCGAGTATTATAAAAATTTTAACGTGTAGTAGTTTATTTTATAAATCGCCGATTAAAAGTAGGGGGTACCGGTTCTTAATAGTAATTTCGTTAAGTTTTCGGTAATCGATATATATACGTTACTTAGGTTTTTTATCCTTGCTCTTTTTCGGGATAAAGAGGATAGGGAAGCCTGCTAGCGACGTAGATAGTTATATAACTCTTTTTTCGAGGTTTTTTATAATATATTTATTTAGGGTTTATTCGTGCTCCTGGTTAAATTTATATATAGATATAAATAGTGGTTCTTTCTTATTTTTAAAGGGTATCTTATAATTTTATCGTGTATAAAGCGGTAAGCTTATTTTTAATTTCTTATTAAAAAATGCTTCGAATTACCGATATTTTTTTTAATATAATCGTCGTAACGTTCGGCTTAAGTTTTTTAATAATAATATATATTTTAAATATTTTAAATTTATTAAGGGGTCGTTTTTTAAACCGTTATTTATTAATTAAACCTCTTTTTAATATATTTTATTAGAATTAACTTATTTTTTAATTAATTTTAAAATTGTTTACCTATAATTAAAGTATTTTTAAAATTATATTATATCTTACGACGTCTATAATATTATACGTAATTCGTTTATAGCGTTTTTTAATATTAACCGGAAAGTTCGTAACTTTTTTCTATACTTTTTTATCGTTATAGGTTATAAGTCTTTTATTAACGGTTTTAAGTCGGTATAGGGCTTTTTTTTATTATTATTCGAGTTTAAGGTAATTAACGATTCGTGGTGAAATATAGTTTTTTTATGCTCCGTTATCGAGTAGCGCTTTAATATAGACTCTTTTTACGCTTATTATTAGTATAATATATTTATAAATAGCTCGATTATTTGTTATTTAGTATAGGGACCTGTTTTAGTCCGCCTGTTATTGTCTTTTTATAATAGGCGGCGTTTATTTCCTAAACGCTACTCTTATAGGTAATTAATAATTTTTTACGATTAATCTTCGTATCGTCGTTATTATTCCCTTCGTTCTTTATAGGGCGCTTTTTAGTATGCCGGTAAGGATGTTTTTATACTCTTTTCCGTATAAAGTATTATTTTTAATACTTAAAATTCGGGTTTTTTTATAATTCGAAGGTTTATTAAGTTCGCGGTAATTTATAAACGTTTTATAAGTTTTTTAATATATTAAGGGGGTTTTTTTATTAAGCGTATATTTATATGTTTTAAAAGCGTTAAGCGCTTTTTTTTAAACGTTTATAAGCTCGTAATTTTTCTTAGGCGTGTTTAAGGTATTAATTCTCGAAATAGTTTTTTTAATTTCGTCCTTTTAAGTAATAATATTATTGTTACTGTAAGTTTTTTTATATTAGTAAGTACACGCGTCGTTTATTAGGGATCGATGTTTAAGTTTTTTTAATAATATAATTCGAGTATGGTTACGTAATAAGTTATTTACCGATCTTTCGAGGAAACTATTCGTACTCGAGTTTCTTTATAAAATGTTTTATATAAGCGTTATGTATATATAAAATTTATAAAAGTATAAAGTGTTTTTTATATATAAAAGAAATTCGTAAGTCGTTTTTTACGGCGTAATTACCGTGGATCTTTTAATTAAAGCCGGCCGTAATAAGTATTTAGCGTAAGTATTTTAAGTCGAGATAAAGAGTATCGGGGATAGTTAATTACCCGTTAGTTTTTAAGTTTTTAAATTTAGCGATCTCGTATATTAACTCGTTTATTAGTATATTTATTAAGCGTTCGTAGTTTATAAATTATTTTAATTAGTTTATAATATCGTTTATTAAATTATTATTTTCGTCGTAAAGAAAGGGTCGTTCCTTTCGTATTATTGTAACGTTTTAGCTATGGTCCTTTTTACTTCCCGGGGCTTTAAAGAATTATCCGGTACCTTTTTTATTTGTTAAGTAAGAGGTATATTTATTATTATAATAAGCTATTTAAAATAGGCTGCCGTATTTAATAATAGCGTTATTATTTTTAATAGTTATTATAGGGGTATTTTTTATTTTAATAATATTAATGTGTCGTCTGTTTAAAATTCGTTAGAAGTTTTTCTTTAGTGCTCGATATTTTCGAGCGTAATATCTTTACTTTTAATAGTTATAGCAAGTAACGCGTTATTTTTTATTTTATTTTTTATATTTAGTAACGTCGAGGTTTATAGGCTTATTATAATAGCTATATGTCGTAATATTCTTAGGCGGCATGTGGTTATATTAACGTGGTCGCCTTATATTAACTAGGGTTTAACTAGTTTATTACTAAGGTCCGCCTTATTTTTCGCGGCGTTATTTATATATATAAGTATTAATTTTAATAATAAGCTCTATATATAAAAAAAAGTTATTAAGGGCGTTAAGCCGGCTAAGTTTATTCTTAATATTGTTTTTTAATCTTTAATAATATATTATAATTTTTGTAACTTCGGTATAATTTAGTCGAGTTATAATACGTTAGAACTCGGCTATGTAAAATACTGTTAATCTTTTTTATTTAAAGGTTTTAAGTTCTTTTTCCGCCTGTCGTTTTTCGTCGGGGTTTTAGAAAAGTGATTTAAGGGCTTATTCGAAGCCGTCGTAATTTTTAAAAATACGTTATACCTTTATACGGTATAGTTTAACTTACTAATCGTTTTTTATAAGTTCGTTTAAATAAGGTTTAAATAATATAAATAGTTATATAAAAGAGACGTATTTTTTTGCGTAACTTATTAATATTATAAAGTATTTATTTTAAAATGTTTTTAATTAAGAGTTCGTTACGCTTTTTTCGAGTTTAATATAATAATATTAATAGTTAGCGTTTTTTTATTTAAATTCCTTAATTCGTTTAATTAACGTTTATTAAATAAGTCTATTATTATTATCGTTATTATCGACATCTATAATAGGGTCTTGTTAAGAGGTATTAAGGGTGGCGATAAGAGTCTTTCTTTATTAGACGGTATTATTAAGGCTAGGTATAGATATAATTTTTATAGCATTATTATTCGAGGGTTTAAATAATAATTTATAAGAATAAGAGTAATTAAAATATAACGAACGTTATTTAAGTTTTAAAAAAAACTTAATAAAACGTATTAAGGTTTATATTAATAATATAAGAAAGTATTTAAACGTGTAATAAAAGTCGTTTTTATTAATATAATAAATAGTAGCTCGTAAAAACGAAAATAATTAAAATACGTAAATTTTAAAAGTATTTATAATAGAGTTATTAAAACTATTTATTTTATTAATAAATTAAGATTAATATTTAAATTAATTATTAAAATAAAAAATATTTATATAAAATATATAAAAAACGTTTATTATTATATATTTAATCTCTTTTTTTATTAATCCGTTAAATTATTAATAATTTACGGTGATCTCGTTATTAATTTATAGTGATTTATTTTTAAAATTACGGTGATTTAACCTAGATTAATTTATTTCGGGCGCCGTATTCTTGTCGCTCCGGGGGCTCGTTACGTAACTCTTTATACCTAGTTATTATATCTACCTTTACTCGTTTTATCGCTACGCGGGCTAGGGCTACTTATTTTATCGCTTAATATTAAAATATAGCTACGTATATATTAATATAGCTAACGGTACGATTATTAATTATGATATCGTAGCCGGACCGGGTTATCGTATCTCCGTGCCGGTGAGTAGAGTTTTTTAGCCGCATGGTTAGGTCGGGTTATAATATTAAATTTATATATAAAGTTAATTTAAATATTTTAAAGCTTTTTTTTAATAATTAATTAATAAAAATTATACCGGCGCATATTAAGTTTATATATATAATATACTTTATTTAAACTAAATATAATAATAATACTTTTTTAAAAGTGGTGGGAACCCCCCCCTAAAGGTGGTGGGTACCATAAGCCCCTCTTCGACTAATTAGTCGGCCACCTGGGCGACCATTAGTTACGTGGTGGTGGCTAAGATTAACAGGATATGTCGTAACCAAAACTGCAGTCTAGACAACATGCCGTGTTGGTAGACGATGCTCAGACTACCCACAAGGTCCTATCACACCAATACTGGCCTTACCGTTACCACGAACGGCGAGACCCCAATCTACCTACGTGAGGAGGTAGGCGTATGCAATCCAATAAGTATATCTCTTGCATAGAAATGCCGAAGCTCTCGACTCAAAAGAAAAGAAGTCAGGGGGTGAGCGGCTGTTCACAGACAAGACAGACCAATGGGACGTATCCACAGGTGTAAGTAAGCCTGCAGATGCAGTGCAGCGCGTTATCACGAGTCACCTACAGGCCTACTACCACCTTACTGTACCACCTCGGCCTGCCGGGGTTATTAGTTGGCGTGATATGAATACCCTTAACATGCGATGTGGGTGGGGATGGCCCATTCATTCCTTCTGGATGATTTCCAAATTCCCTGCTGACCGCGTGGCTACCCCAGCATCCCAGCGCGGGAAGCGCCCTTGCATTCTCACTCTCTGGCTGTCAGTTTGCCCGCCGTCACATCGGTTCACTACGGACGCAGCGGATGATGAGCAACGTATGGGTTCTGATATGGGTACCCTATGTATTGGTCTATGTTAAACGATGAAACTTATCAACTCACCAGAAGAATTCGCCGTACTTGCTCGGACCTAACCGTTACCACCTGCAATAGTCCCTGTCCTGCCAAGGTGGTGCTGATTTGTTCCAAGAGCGGGGCAAGTCGCATATTGATATCGGCACAGCTCATTGCAACTGCCGCCAGAAGTCTCTCCGGTGGTTCACCATATCTCTGATGTTTTCTTTTCTTTCTGCTTCGTGGGCCAGGAACAGTATACCCCTTTCCAAGATTTCATCTGCTGTAAAAAAGGTGAAACAGAACGCATACTTGACCTGACATATGCAAGCATGCAAAGAAAAGAAGGGTGTGGGTGGTATTGAACTACTACATTACCCATTAACCTACCAATGCAGGTCGGGGGGTCTTCTCTTGCATCCGCAGCTCACCATCTACTGCCCTTGCTTGGCCCAACTGGCTATTGGTGCGTTCAATGCCTGTCTTCCCTCGCTCAGGCGTGTGCATGACAAGCGGACAAGCGTCCATGCCCGCGCGGCCGCCAGAATAGCATGCATGCCGGAAAGGGAACATTCCCACCCCAATCCGGTAGGAAACGATGTGTAAGTTATTGCTGCTTTTTTTGCTTTGCAACGTCATCTCAGCCAGTCACTTCATGTGATTGCGCCGACTACTCCTCCTTCCCGTCGGCCCGTTCGGTCTTATCAAGGCAGGTTGACTTTGCAGCAATAGGATATGGCAATCTGTGGAACTGTTGGGTCGACCGGACCAGGCCAATATTGGTCAAAGTCGAGCCGAACATCGCAACGGTGGAATAGTGGCCGTTGCTAGCTCGATTCCTCAGCTGAGCTCTTTTTCCTCCCTTTTTTTTTTGTTCCTTGTTAGCTCAGCTACGCTATCCAACCCGACCAGGGGACATGGATCCTGATCCTTGAAGGGGGGCAGTTTGTGCCCAGTATCCAGTGTCAGTCACCCGCCCCCAGTCCCATCTTGGTTGAGACTCGCTCATTAAGAAGGGGAAACGGCCGGGGATATAGAAGAAGCTACGCTGACGATTCTTCGGTCTTCGCCGCAGAGAGTACGCCCTTTGGCTCTATACCATCTATCTATCCCCGTTTTCCTACCCGGACTGCTAGCTTGTATCTCCTCTCCTCCCTCCTGGTCTCTTTCCCCCATAGACCGCCAAACCTGCCCGTGGTTTGTGGTTGTTGTTTGCTACCTAACCTACGGCCCGCAGTGCAACGCTATCACCTCCAACATGGATGAACAGGGGCCCAGGCCGCCCGGGAACATCGTCGCAGGGCATGCAGACCCTCAATCTTCCCATTCGGCCGCGGAGTTGCCTCCGGCCAACATGCTCAGTCCCTTCCAAATCCACCCGGTCGAGACATTAAGCGACCTCGAGGTCGACTCCGGCCGTTCAGACTCGGACTCCGCAATTGGCTCCGAGATCTCATCGTGAGTCCTTGAGCCATAGGAGGCCATGTTGTACCCTCAAGAAAAGCCAAAGGGGGCAATCCTGGCTGACCATTCACGTTGTCGCATCCAGCATGTCAACGTCGATAAGCACTTCGGATTACCAGTTTCGATTTGAGGATGGCCGGCGATATCAGAGCTCCAATGATAAGTATCATTTACCAAATGACATTGTACGTTACACATATGCAGGTACCGTACAAGTCGCACAACAGCTAACGCACATCTTGCAGCGGGAAATAGATCGCTTAGAGCTGCAGCACCTTCTATGGATGGAATTGCTTGGTGGCCGCCTCCATCTCGCACCACTGCAGAAGATCCATATGACACATGCTCTCGACGTCGGCTGCGGTACTGGCAGTATGCAACCATCCCTTTCATACTTTCTTTTTTCTTCTTCTGTATCCCCCTTAACCAGGAATATCGTGAATCGAACGGCATGCACGGTGTTGCTTCGGTCCAGTAACTTACATGATCACCGCGTCAACAAACAGACTGGACGATCGAGTTCGCTAGCCAAAACCCGCAAGTGCAGGTCATCGGGACGGACCTCTCGCCGATCCAGCCCGAGTACGTGCCGGTGAACTGCACCTTCTACATCGACGACGCGACCAAGGATTGGTCCTTCCACCAGCGCTTCGATTATATCCACGTCCGCATGCTGACGTTCGGCATCACCAACTGGGACAAATTCATCGACCAGGCCTACCAGTACCTGCAGCCGGGCGGCTTCCTTGAGCTGCAGGAGTGGAACGTGCCGCTCGAGAGCCCCGACGCTTCCCTGAAGGAGCATCACGCCCTCCACCGCTGGACCGAGGTCATGAATCGCGCCTGCACCAAGATCGGCATCGATATCCGCTCCGCCGGCGAGCACGCCGATCGTATGCGCTCCCGCGGCTTCGACCACGTCGTCGAGCGCCGTCTGGGCGCGCCTATTGGGCCCCTGGGCCAAGGGCGAGCGCCAGAAGCGGATCGGCTGGATGGGCCGCCGCGACCTCGAGGACGGCATCGACGGCATGAGCAGCAAGCTGTTCAAGCTGCTCGGTAACTGGGGCAGCGACAAGGAGATCGCGGACTTCCTAGCTGAGGTCAAGGCAGACATCAACAACCCTCACGTAAGCGTCTCCTCTCAAAATTGCCATCCACCGACACTAGCGAAGGGTGCTAACTCGTGTTCTACTTGTTTTTCTAGATTCATGCTATTGTGCCTTTGTAAGCAGACGGAACAAACCAAGCCTATACCCTTGGCTGCGAGCCATAGTGCTGCTCAACATTCTCCCTGATATACTAATCCACCTCTCCTCTTAGGACCGTGATTGTAGGGCAGCGACCTTTCGATAGCTAATAGTTGAATTTGTATATATCGAGTTGCATATAATAAGATACATGGAATATGTCAATGGTGTCTGGAAATACTACAGTGTTTTGGTTCTGGTCTCGGCTGGCACACATGAGGATCGCTCCTCTGCAAGGAGATGTGTAGTACATATTTTAGGGAAAGCAATTGAAAACTTGAGGGGAGGTGGCCTTGTCTTATAAGCCCCCGTGGCCCTTGCCAAGACTGGGGGTCGACCTATATGGAATTCATATTTCCTACTCCAGTCTCCTGTTCAGTTTATGCATCAGATATCTACTGTTGATATCTGCGCCGCCTGTTACAATATATTTATGGTACATATCTAAGTATAACTACTTATCTCACATCCCCTTCCGCGGGAGCTTTATTTTATTGATCCGCAGGAGTCTGGAAGTTTCCATGATCGTCATACCTCGCCTCTATAGGATTATGGCAGTCAGCGAACAGCTCGTTTGTGAAATAGGAAATTCCCCTTGGCTAGACTTCCAACATAGTTTGCGCAAACAGCTTCCGCGTACGACGGCTCGAACAGAAAGGAGGAGGTGGAAAGTGCTGCTTGCGCTCTCTCTCTGACCTCGACTACTCGAAGGGAGGGAATAAACTTACTAAAGAAGGTGTAACTCAGCGTGACCGTCTCGACGCCGCGCATGTTGAGGTCGTTCAGCATGTCCGGGTCGAGGTAGAAGAAGACGGGCATGTCGACAGTCTCGCCGGCGTTGAGGCGCTGCTCCTCAAAACAAAAACACTGGATCTTGCTGAAGTAGGGCGCCGTCTGCGCGGGCGTGACGCTGTAGGTCGCGACGCCGATGATGTCCTTATCCGATGTGTTGGTCGCCGTGTAGAAGGCCAGGGCCGTCTCGCCGGGCAGCACGCGCACCTCGCGCTGCTGCGGCGTGAACTTCCACGGCAGGATGTCCGACACGGACGCGTTGAAGGTCACGCGGATCCGCTTCGCGTCCGTCACGGGCACCAGGCGCGACGCCGGGTCGAAGTTCGGGTCGTCGGAGCCGGAGCCGCCGTGGCCGGGGGCGCGGACGGGTTGGCCGCCCCAGCCGGTGGTTTGGCAGATCTGAGGGAGAGGGGTTAGATTGAGGAGGCTTCTTTGGCTTTCTTCTTGCTGGCTAGGCGAGGGCAAGGGAGGGGTCGCGCCATACCATTTTGTACATGGGCACACTTCCGTAGGAGAAAGCTACCGTGCCGAGAATGACGCTCATTGTGTAGTACCTGTTCAGACCCCCCCAAAGGTCAGCCAGTGTCCGAGTCATCGCTTTCACGAGAATATGCCCCCTCCCGCCCAGCTCGGCCGTCGTAGTCGCATATAATCTTCTTCGCCAGAGCCGTTCCCGGGCGAAGAAGAAGCCAGGGCCTAATCTGCCCAGCTGCAACTCTTTCTTTCCTGTCTTTCTTTCTTCCGGGCTCTGTACCCAATCCCTCAACCCAGTCCTCCAGCACCGAGCGAGAGAGAGAGGTAGCAAGCACACCTACATAGTCGTCCGGTTCTTATACCGGTAGAACTCGTGCAGCTTCTCCATGCGGGCCCCATGAGCATCCTGCGCCGCCTTCTTGGCCGCACTATTCGACACCGTCCGCCGTTGAGCGCCACCGCCACCAAGCTGTTTCTGCAGCTGCTGCCCTCGACTGGCGTTCAGGGCCCGCCGACACGAGGAACAGGCCCATCGCGAAGTGGGCGAAGTCTGAAATGTACTGCGTAGCGACGTCGCTATCGTTCGGGGGAAGGCGTTCATATTGGAAGGTGGGGGGTGTTGTTGTGGTGGCGTCGCTTCAATCGCCCGTCTACCACCGGTTTCGTCTTGGTCGCCTCTCGAGAACGAACGGAACGGCGGGCCTTGTAATTTATTCAAGGAGGGCAATTGATGTCGCCGTTTAAGGTGTGATGTCGTTCGATGATTGCTAGATGCTGAAGTGTGCCCGGGAGCGAATTATTTTTGGGGTACCGGCCAGTAATGGAGCCGATTGCAGGGGTAGCTTCTAAAAATTCGGGGTCTGGCGATCTGCAGAGGCCGACCGAGTGAATGCATTGGCTGACCGTAGCATGTTCCGCCCGCCTGGGACAGCCCGTCTAAGGCAACTCGATGACGCCTGCAAAATGGGACGACAATTCAAGTGACATGACAGCTTCAACAATTTCGATTTATACAAGTAATGCTGTTAATTTCAGTCTAGATGTGCATCATGATGATATATAATATATACAAAAACTCCAACTCCAACCCCAAGTTATGCCCTTTTCCTATCCCCGTTGACCATCGCTCGTCTGTTCGTTGAATTCGTAATGCGTTTGGCGTTCGTTGGTGTAATAAATCGACTAAACACCCGCTCGAGTATCTGCACCACAAAGACCTGGATCAAGAGAATTATCACACGCAAGAGGTGATCCTTGATTCCTATGCGCGGTTGACGGCCTCGGCTGTATGTAGAGTCCTCAAACTCAAATGGCAGTTTCGCACCCAGATGTTCTATGGCAACGTGCAAGCCGCTGCTGAATCCATCTTCATGGAACCCGTACTTGGTCCACGCACCGGCATAGCTGATCCCACGCTTGTTCTGGATGCGGTGCAGCTGGTTCTGTGCCCGGACTGATTCTGCGTTGTATATGGGATGAGAGTATGAATATCGTCCTTGTACCGTCTCACTCCTTGGCTCCTGCAGAGGGTTGAGCGTTACCAGCACGTCGCCAAACGGCCCCCTGGGTATGTGCTGGAGGATGTTCATGTTATATGTCAACGAGACCTTGTCGACGTCCCGGCCGGTCCATGGATTCGAGAGTGTGAGATAGTTCCAAGCGGTCCATGCCTTCTGCTGCGCCGGGAGGTGTGCCACGTCGGAGTGCAGCACCGCCGTGTTTTCGGATGTCGTGAATGCCAACATGATAGATTTCTCCTCGGCTGTGGCCGATGGGCCAATGATCTGGTAGGCTTGGTCTCCATGAGTGGCCAGGATGACATGGTCAAAGGCTTCCATCTTTCCGTTTTCGAAGTGCAGGCGCACCCGACCATCATCATCGTTGGCAACATATTTGACGGCCGTGTTGAGGAATAGATGATTCGAGGGGAACCCTCTCACAACCGCATCGATGTAGGACTTGGCTCCATGCTCCAAGGTCAGCCAGTCTGGCCGCGCAGCAACTGTGGATAGTAGATGGTGATTCCACCTGGTCAAGTTAGTTTATGGGTGTTTGGTCGTTGAGTCCGGGCTCACTTACATGAACCGCACCAGTGTCACTGCAGGGAACTCGAGACTGCACTTGTCCGGGCTGGTACTCCATACGGCCGCCGTCATGGGTATCAGGTAATCGTTTTTGAATGCCTCCGAGTAGCCCTCCCTGTCGAGATATTCGCCAATGGTGGTCGTCTCGCCCACGACACCAGCTTTGACACCGTTGGTCTTGGCTTGATTGGGACCATCAACGTCAATTTTCAGTAAGTCCAAGGCAAATTGGTTGAACCGGACGATGTCGAAGATCATTCTCCAAAACCGGGGCGAGAACAGATTCCACCTTTGGCAGAAGATAGCATCAAGACTGGTCCCTGCCCACTCGAATTTGCCCCGGTCCCGAGAGACACTGAAGGTCATCTCAGTCGGGATCGTGGGCACACGGACTTTCT
This sequence comes from Apiospora phragmitis, assembly GCF_038363925.1. NCBI lineage: Eukaryota > Fungi > Ascomycota > Sordariomycetes > Amphisphaeriales > Apiosporaceae > Apiospora > Apiospora phragmitis. The sequence goes on along the minus strand of NW_027117400.1, from coordinate 1,633,688 downwards.
TCAAGAAATTGATGAAGTTGGCTGCATTGTGTTAGTGGCACTTCTGTATACTAAGAGAAGCCAAGGGGTATGGGCGGGCGTACGGTACGTGGCCTCGTTCAGCACGATGAAGCCCGTATCTACGAGACATCGGTATTTGTCCTGCTTCCACTCGACCGTATTGGTATGGCCGCCGAGCCGGTCGGCGGCCTCATAGAGGTATACATCGTGGTGTGTCCTATTCAGAGCCCATAGCGACGCTATACCGGCCGAGCCGCTACCGACTATAGCGACTTTCTTCCTAGGAACCCAATTAGTTGATGATGTCATGGACATTTGGAAAATCGGTAACTCTGATGTGGGAGGGACGTTGAGGACCGAGTCAAAAAACGGCGTATATAGCTAAGTGCTAACACGGCAGGGCTGGGAAGGGCTGGGAAGGGCTGGGGACGACTAAGGCAAGGTACTGGGTACCGATCACGAGGAAATGCCAAAAAGCCGAGGATGGATAGGGAGACAGGAGGGCTGTTAGGGCGGTGAAGTGAATTTGCTGGGTTGCTGGAGCTGGGTCGCGGAGCGCCAATTCATAGTCATACGAGGTAGTACAGCGCATTATGACCGTCCCGCGTCAATGGCGGCGTCTCGGGGGCGGGATGAATGCTAACATCCACCTAGCATGCACGTAGCTGGGCCTTGGGCCCTCACCATGATGCAATGGCCGTGGTGAGACAAGAGATAAAGCCTGGGGAAACTTACATTGATCGGCTCTGCTGCATCTTGCTGAATTCCGGACGAACAATAGCGAGTGTAGTTAGGATTGGTAGATTATGTAGATAAGGTAGACTTGATTAATGAAGGAGAGGCGTGGCAGAGAGCTGAACCGCGACAGCTTGCTTGCTTACTGGAGTTGCTTATGCTATGCTTAGCCCGATAAAGAGCTCCTGCCTGGATTGAAACAGGCTACTATCGTCGGACCCAGTGACCTCCTTTCCATGGGTCGGGCTGGTGCCCAAGCGCTCGGACGCCAATCATTCAGTTAAGCATGTGAATTTAGAGCCGCTTGTCTCAAACACAGTCACATATTCAGAGATAAGAATAAACAACATTGGCGAAACGGTCAGTGATGAACACCACCAATGCCGAAGATGGTAGCTCGAGCCTCTCTCTTCTCGATTGGATGCCGCTCAAGAGACCGAACTCCCCAATGGGAAGAAGGGTCAACAATTCATTTTGACGTATGGACGCACGCATCGAAAATCAGGCAGGATTGCATGACACTTGCGATAGAAGAAAAATGGAAGCTTTAAATCTAGCTGCCGCACACTGCTAACTTTATTGGTGATGTTGGCAAATACGTCGTCCTCACACATTACGGTTCATTCGTTTCAAGAAATGTCGGCGCTCAACGGGATCGAATACTCAGAAGCGACAAAAGTCACCTAACATCCAATTCTTAGAAGCTCCATGCTTTGTCTGCCCGGCTAATACAACTTCATGTCCGTGAGAAAAGGGACAGGAAGCCTGTTGTTCTGCAACACCGGGGGTCAACTTTCATGGAGAGGAAAGGAAAGAGAAATCCGAAGAAGCTGGCACAGAGATTCGAGTTTTCTACTGTTGAATCTGTGGTTGGGCACGTGGCTTATGGCTTTGGTGGGAGGTGGGAGGTGGCTGGGGAAATGGAAGAGGCTAGATCCAATCTTTGACCCCTGTTGGTTCAGGAACTTGCATCAAGCGTGTGGAGTTGGTTTCATTGCAAGCAGCGCATTCAATCTTTATGCACCAAGCACTAGGTATGTAGTTAATGCTATTGCTGTGCCGACGATTATCCTGCCAGAATAGCGCATAATATGCGGGTATTTGCTGTGACTAGATACTATACTATGCAATTAGCCCATCTTATTGCTTTCCGTGATGTCCGCCCTACTGAAGTTAACCTAGGCTACATCATTCATTGACAACGACACATGACAATCCATTGCGCCAACAAGCAACGACGACTCCAACCACCAGGCAACAACACAGACAGTTGGGATCTTTCTTTTCTTATTTCCTCTTGCATGGACCCTCGACTTTTGACTTTTGATGACCCCGCCGACGACCACCACATTGATCCCCCGATCGATCCTTACAAATAAAAAACGCAGCGAGACTGCCCAGCCCGCCGCTCATCATGGCCAACCCTCTCGACACCGACGCCGGCTCCGAGCTGTTCAGCAGCTACGAGGCCGAGTTCAAGCTCGTCCAGGCCGACCTGACGCAGAAGCTGGACCAGATCCCCGAGCTGAGCGGCGAGCCGCGAAAGGCCGCCATCAGCCAAGGAGAGCGAGCGCTGGAGGAAGCCGATGAACTGGTACGAACATGATCCTCGAACGATCCCCATCATTCACCAGACCCCGTCGTCATAGTTTTCCTTGCCCCCTGCAAAGGAAAGGGAAGAGGAAGTGTTGATAAAAAGAAATGACGTTACTGACGGAATTGATTATGTTTCCCCCACGCAACAGTTAGGAGCCATGCGCCTAGAAAAAGCCAACATCCCCTCGGCCTCGCGCACCAAGATCAACCAGCGCTTCCGCAACTTCGAGACGGACGTGGACAAGTACCGGCGCAAGCTGCGCTCGCTGGCCGACGACCGCGCGGCCCTGTTCGGGTCGCGCTACACGGACAACCCGACCGGCCCGGACGCGCAGGCTGAGCAGCGCCAGCAGCTCCTGAGCGGCACCGACCGCCTCGACCGCAGCACGCAGCGCCTGCGCAACTCGCAGGCCCTCGCCAACGAGACCGAGACCATCGGCGCCAGCACCCTGGCCGACCTGCACACCCAGCGCGAGCGCATCTCCCACACCGGCAACATGCTCATGGAGAGCGAGGGCTACGTCGACCGCAGCGTCAAGACGCTGCGCGGCATGGCGCGTAGGTAAAGGACTCTTGCCCTCATCCCGAAAAATTACAAGCATCGAAAACGGGAAGGTTTTGCTGACAACTTTCGCAGGATGGCTACAAATCGGATAATCACGATTGCTATTATCACCATCTTGGTTCTACTCATTTTCGCCGTCATCTACAGCAAGTTCAAATAGATGCAAGTAGCAGGCAGCGCCAAAGTTCCGGAGAAGGAAGAAGCATTGAGACGATACGGACCAAGTCCTAGGATGGGGAGTCGGTTACGCGATGTACTATTTGGGAGTTCAGGAGTCCTTGGGTGGAAAGAAGACCATGCCCGTCGTTTACGTACGTACACATATAATTAGCCTCAGCAGTGTGGATCACTAATTCCATTTTGTTTGAAACCTCAAAAACTTTTGTTTTTCTCGTATCCTAGCCATATCTGTACGACTTACGATGGATGAAAAGGGGAACCGAGCAAATAGCTTCGCAGACCCCGAAAAGGAGAGTGATAGAGAAAGACGATCTATATGGAAAGATGCGTGAATAGAAACAACCCCAGGCACCACGAGTTATGTAGACAGGGAGGGATATCTAACAAGGCGCCCCAAATTCGGGCCAGCCATAGACTATGGGTATCAACAACTCAATATGGCCATGACCTTGTGTGCATTACCTGCGACCGCCTCGGCGGTTGAAGCTAGGCTTTACCACCTTTCCACCGCCGCGAGTAGAAGGCCCATGCCTCTTCTCCTCACCGAGAGAGCGTCGACCACCGGGAGCAACCCCACCCCTGCCTCCCCGGAAGCCGCCTCCTCTGCCACCTCCCCGGGAGTCGCCGCCTCTGCTGCCGCCTCGGAAACCACCCCCTCCTCTTGAGCCACCTCGGAAATCGCCACCACGAGACCGAGGGCTGCCACGGCCCTTGTTAACAGTCTTTCGGATGGTAGCGACTTCCTCCTCGTCCATGTCCATCTCATCGTCGTCATTGCCACGACGATTGCTAAACTTAAGGCGGCCACGCTGGCCACGGACACCGACGTCTTTGCCGCGAAGAGCCGCGACGTAAGCACCAACACCGCTATCGCCGCCACCGTGAGACGGCGTGTCGATGACCATGGCGTCATCTTCGTCGCTGTCTTGTCCCAGGATGAGCTTGCCGTCCATGTCGGTCTTCGCCTTGGTCCTGCTAGCTTTGCGCATCTTGACGGGCTTGGTGGACGATATGCTGGCCAGTGCCCTTTTATCCAAGAGATCGAGGGGCTCGTCTTCATCTTCCATGATGTAGGTGTTGCCGCCCTTCTTCCCCTTCCTGGATGTGGCACCACCCATTTCGTCGTCAGACTCGTCCTCAGCTTCGGAATCGTCACTTGAGAAAAGAGCCTCATCATATTCGCTCTCGAACCGACCCTTCTTTTTTCCATTGGTCTGCTCGTCATCTTCGTCATCGCCTTCACCCTTGGCGGCATCCTTCTTCCGCTTGCTGCGCTCCTTCGATTTGCGAATGTTGCTAATCAACTTGCGATCTTCCTCGGGGCAATGCTTGTTGATGACATCTACACCAAAGCGTCGCACCATACGCTCCAAGATATGCTTGACTTTCACTCTGAAGTGACTCTTGTGGCCATGCGACCAGACCAGTAAGTTTGGAACCATGGTAGCCAATCTTGGAAGCATCATTTCTGTTGGTAGGCTGATGACACAAACCTTAACGAATCCAAGAACGCTCCGGACGATCTCCCTGTTGTTGGAAGTCAAGAAGAGATCCATTGTTTGCACAAGGTCACTAAGCATTTCGTTGCTGAGGGACTGGCGGAATTCGTATAAGATGCGAGTGATGGCAGTGATGGTGGCGGAGATCATGTGCGGAGTGCTACCTGCCAAACCAGCACTGACCATGGTGAAGTATTCTTCGATACTGGCCTTCGACGGGGAAGCATCGCTCGGCATATTCGGGATCTTGTTGTTCTGAATCAACTTGCCCTTAGATTCCTCGAGCTTCTCGCCCATAATCACGAGGAGCTCAAATGCGGAAGTTCTGGCTCGCTCGTTATTCTCCCGGCAGCAGATCACAACCTCAGAGAGAACAGCTGGAATGAAATGCAATGAGCCGTCAGGGATGAACGGGATCATGGAGATAACGGCGGCAAGCCGCTCTCTTCGAGCAGGCACGGAGCATTTCTCGGCACTGGATAATAAAAGACCCTGCAACTCGTCGAACCGTTCGTTGAGCGCAATCTGTCCGTTCTCGGAGTCTGCTAAGCGCGGGATAAGCTTGTATGCCTTCTTCTGTAGTTGAGGGTCGTCGTCTTTAACAATAATGAGAGACGCGATGTTGAAAAGAGCTGCAAAGCTCTGGCGCGGCAGGTATGCAGACATCGTAATGACAAGATCCATCAGTGTTTGACTTGTTGAAGGCCCTTGTTCCTTCTTCTTCTTGTCAGCCCGGGCTGCCAAGACAGACGAGGCGGCGATCTCCTGCTCTTTGCTGGCTTCGGTCAGAGCATTTGCAAGCATTTCGCTGACACGGTCAAACGTTTCGACAAGCTCATTCTCAGGGGTGATGCTCAAGTAAGCATTGATTGTTTGCAGAATGGGGCCTCTCGACTGGGGCAGAGTCTGGCTGTACACATTGAACATGACCGCTAGTAAGTTACTGGCGAAGGTGCCGAGATAAGTCAGATTCTTCTGAGCATCCGCCTTCGAGACTCGGCTCTGGAGAATCATGTCTTCTTCTTCCTCCTCAATTGCCGTAATTGCTTGGTTAGATTCGACTAGGGCCCTCAGTGCCCTGCAAACATCCAAACGTAGGTCAACCTGTTGGTATAACAAATTGGCCAGCATTTCGGCAAATTCCTTGTCAAAAGCTACCGTCAGGTCCAGGGGTAGATCGCAGTAACCAGGGAGGATAGACCATGTCTGGTGCACCAGCGTTTCGTAGATCTTGGTCTCCATGGTCTTCAGCGCGTCGCCATGGTCAAGCACTTTCTGGAACATGGTTTCGCTCAAAGGAATGAACTCGGTTTTGAAGTGTTGCAGATTGGTGTTGCTTGTGTAATCGCGCAGAGTTGGCAATAGCCAAGCTCGACCTGCCTGCCCCTTGACAGGCTTTAGGAGGTTGAGAGGCAGTACATTGAGAACGGCTTCCGGACCCATGGCTCTGATAGCCTTTCCGAGCACCTCGTCGGCTTCCTTCTTACCCATGAACGAGTCGTTACCACGGATCTCACCAACGGATTTGGCAAGGCTCAAGAGCACCGGGTTTGCTCGCCACCGCAGAGAATCGTACATGGCACCAAACACGTTGAAGGTCTCCATCCAGGCAGCCTGGAATTTGACACTCAACAGATTCTCGGCATGCTTGGCGATCTTCTCCAGAGTCTTCTCGTCGAAGATTGACGGCTCGAGGATAACCTGATTGGGGACGCAGGTGGCAACGAATGAGATGAGACATTCCGATGCAGAGACCCTAACGTTATGCGACGAAGACTCTAGGAATGATGACACCATCTCGAAGAGCTCAGGGAGTTTCTGGAACGTCTCTTCAGGTTCCAATTGGGCAGCGACTTCGTAACCTCGCGAAAGAATGGCGATCCATGGGGGCAGAAGCTGCGTGTCGTTTGCCGAGGGGCGCATTTCAGAGATGATTTCGAGAAGCCGAGGAAGTTTGGCAGAAGCAGCTTCGTCAGCGGCCATACCTCCAAAGATCATCTCGAAGATGTCAAATACAGCCATGGTCATGTGCTCGTTTTCGCTCTTTGCTATGCTCAATAGGAGCTCGCATAGAGCCTCGATATTCTTGCTCGGCCATCCGCCACTGCCCGATGTAATAGTCTTGATCAGTTGCAGGGCGTGGATCAGCGCAGGGTCGTTTTCGGCGTCCTTTTTCTGCTTCTTGGAAAGAGCCGCCTTGTTGGCCTGCTCTGCCAAGCTCCTCATGGAGGTCTCTGCGCACAATTCGGCAGCGGGGTGGTCGAGTGACGGACTTGGCGGGGGGTTCTGAAGAACCTTCTTCAGGGCTTCTTGCGCTCGCTTCCGCAGCTTCGGCCGGTGGTCAAGCGACAGGTTCAGGAGCCCTGCTACTGCCCGCCGGGGGCTGATATTATTTGTGGCAAGCTTCCATGCTGCCGCGTCTTGCGCGAGCAACAAGGACTCGAGACAGCCGACGGACGACTTCAGCAGCGCCGCCTCAGCGTCGGCAAGTAACAGGACGGGGGCGAGGAGCTGAAGGATCTGAGTGAACTTGGACCGCAGGAGCGGTTGGGGCGCGAACGGGGTGATGACATCGAGAAGGTAGATGACGGCAGGCGTCAATTCCTTGTTGATTTGGCCATTCGCGATCGATTGGTTGAGGAGGGCGAGGAGGGCGGCGAAATATCCTGTAGGGGTCCGCGGGGTGTCCTGCTCCTTAAGCGTTTCCTCGACGGCGTTGAGGATGACGACAGTCTGCTGTTGGCTTTGAAGATTGGGTGACCGGATCTTGTCCAGTTTCTCTTCCAAAGTCGCCATTTTGTCTAAAACAGCAACAGTCTTTCTTTGCCCAGTGTCGGCGGCAATGTTGAATTGAGAGCTCTTGATACGACAAAAAAGAGAAAAAAGTTACGATAAGCCCCACCACCCCGGCTTGGTGCGCTATCGATAAACTAATCGGTGTGGCTACTGTTGATAAAGTACTTGGCATAACGCCATGTGCCCAAGTGGATCGTCCGCCTTTAACTGGAAGACACTGGATGACCAATATCTCATACAAAGGCACCCCGTCTGCCGTCCCTACTGGTCAAATCACCAAAGCAACCTACTTACTTTAGAATCAAACACTGTAACTTGATATTGTCTTAGGTACTGTTTAGATGGATTGACAGAATAGAGACAAGATCTTCTGGTGTTAACATACTTCCATATCTATACTTTTAGCAAAACTAGGAAACTGGATGCCAAAATTCGGGTTATCAAGCTGTTCCGTTCTGGTAACAAATATTGAAGGTAGGGAAAATCGTATAAAGCTGACCAATTGTCTACAAATGCGATGCCCCTATTCAAGTAACATGTCTTGAGCAACACGCAATTTGCTACGTAGGTAATCGGAAGAGGGTGGCTACCACGGTCACGTATTCTATCGTAATTCACTGCATCGAGTATACAATAAGAACACTCGTGTCCTCCTCTCCATGCTTTCTTGGCTTACTTGCATACATAGTCATGCCTGAATTCAACCCAGGAAACGCCTTGGCTTTAGCACCGATCCCAAATCAACATACTCTCCGCCCCTGTCTTGCTTCTATGAGAAGTCCTCCCCAGCCTCCACAATCGATTCCTTCACGCGGACCAGCAGCGTTGTCTTCCACTTATCCAGCTTCGACATGCGGTCGTACTGGAACAGCTTGTCGGTGAAATCGTCCTGGTTGCCCGCCTCGATGGCGGCGAGCAGGTCAACGAGCAGCTGATGCTCGCGGTTGCTGGGGAACGTGGGGTCCATGTCGCGGTACTTCTCGAGAGCACGGGTAGCGGTGACCATGTCACCTGTGGCAAGGTGGCAGATTCCGGCCTTGAGGAAATAATCCTTGACGCTGTAGCGCATAAGGTTGTTGTTAAGCGATGCGGCCGCCACCTTCTCGTATTGCTCGATTGCCTTGTAGTAATCAGCATCGAGCGCGGCGATGTCGGCCACCTTAAGCCAGAGCTTGTTCGCCAGGGCGGCGGCGTTGTCGCCCTCGTACCAACCGGCGGCTTCTTCGTAGGCGGCGAGCGCGCGCTTCGTGTCGGACAGCTGCGACTCGAACACCTCGCCCATCGACTCCTTGTGCTGCGCCGCGCGGCGGAAGTTGCCCGTCTTGCAGTACTGCTGGATCGAGAACTCGAGCACGCGCACGGCATCCTCGGGCGACTCCTGCTTGTACACCTTGAAGGCGTCCACCATGGCGTTGGCGGCGTCGCTGGGCTCCTTGAGGTTCTGGTTCTGGACCTGCGCGGCCTTCTCGAAGGCCTGTCCTGCTTCTCTGTCTGATAATACCGGGACGTGTCCGTTAGCATCTATTTGTACGGTGGCGTTGGGCGCAAGGCGGCAACGCTGCGGCGGGTCGACGTACTCATCTTCTGCATCCGGAAGGCATTGGCGGCTTCGATGTAGAGTTCGGCCGCATCCATGTACTTCTGCTCCCGGCCTCCGAAGAGACTGAAGCCGCTCGATGCGCTCTGCAGCGTCTTGTCGGCCTGTGTGTTTATCGCCATCATCAGCATCGCCATCTGGATGGCGGGGTGCCCATATGGTGGGGCAGGATCATGCTGACCTTCTGAAGCAAAGCTCGCGGATCTCCTGCCATGTTTAATATGATTTTTGAGGTGTAATATGGAATTGCGGTTAGATGCTTATATTCGTACGGGTATGGCGGCGGAGGACTGCGTTGCGCGGAGGTTGTGAAAGTGTGGTCGTTTGATGTTGGTAGGGGGATGGATGTGACAAGGCGCTGAAGCGACCTAAAACAGTCCATCGGAGCTATGACGCTTCAGCTTCAACGTCCCCTGCAAGCGGCCAAGAACGACCCTGAAGTACACAGGCGGGCAACTTGCACCAAAAGAAAGGCATTCTTCAAAGTAAATCTACTTGCCAGTAAACACATGCCTTGTGGTCCTACGTTTTACCACGATTGAGGATACGACAGCTACCTTTTCGCATTAAATATAACCACTGTGCTAATTATTTATTGTCGAGCGGCGAGCCACACATATTTATTCACCTCTTTCCGCCGCACTGGTCCAACTTTGTCAGGCAGCGCCAGTGTGTAAAAAGTCACCACCAACACAATAATGGAAAGCACCATATGCGCCCAATGCCGCCAGGCATTACGGCAACGCCTCAGAGCCCCATTGAGCCAGTTTACTCGGCCGGCAAAAAGAGTCAATGGCATTGCGTCACCGATTAGACCGTTGCTGCTGTTACAGCAACGACAAAGTCACACCAACAGCGCAAACCACAGCTCAGACCCCGACATCCGCTCTGTCCTCTCCAAGCCCTCGTGGTCCGCCCGGTCATTGCTACCGCAGCAGTCCCCCTCCTCTGGGACAGCCGCCTCTACCCCGTCCGCCGAAAGCAAAGACGAGATCACCAGCAAAACCTTGCACCACCTCCTGCGCCTCTCGGCGCTGCCGCCCCCGCCACACCGGAGGAGGAGGAAGCGCTCCTGACGACGCTGCGGACGCAGCTCCACTTCGTGCGCTCGATCCAGAGCGTCGACACGATGGGCGTGGCGCCCCTCGCGGCGGTCCGCGACGAGACGGCGCGGGGCCGGCGGGAGCAGACGATCGGGCTCGAGGCCCTCAAAGAGGCGCTCGCGAGGGAGGATGTCGTGGGCCACAGCCGACGGCCAAGGCGGAGGCGGGTAGAACAGGAAGAAGGGCAGAGGAACGAGGCCGAGGACTGGGATGTGCTCGCGGGCGCTAGCGAGACGGCGGGGAGGTACTTCGTGGTGCGGAGCGGCAAGGGAGGCGAGGCTCAGTAAGAAAGGAGACTGGCGTCACAATGCCAGTGTCGGTTCTCAATGGGGTAGTTAGGTACTAGATGCTGCCTGTTCTGGTATAATAGATACCTAAATATATCTATATTATTCTTGCAATTCACGCGACAGACCTTATATGATTGGTACTGAAACAACCACACTCGAAATTGATGAAAGGCACGTGGGCGCGTTAGCCACAGAGGGATTGGGAGAGTTGGGCTGCGGCATCCTGTACGGACACCATTGAAGAAATCTCAATGAATCAACATAGCCGGGTCCGCTTGATCCCAGTTCTCCCAGCAGCAGCCAACCGCCAGGTTGGCGAGAATTTCTTATTGTTGAAGATTGGCGATCGCAAGATTCGTGTGATGGGCAACTGGCACCAGACAAGAATATTAAATCGATACTGCCGCGAGCTACATGGAGACGAAATCGAAGGTATGAAGACGGGCCAGTACGCCATGTCCGACGCTCTCCAGATTTATCTCGGTTGGGACGATGCACTGAAGGCAACCATACGATACGAGATCCGCGTCCATGATCCACGTGTTCAGCTATCGAGAAGCAGACCTTGGCATCCAACTTGTCCTTTTCGAGAATGGGTTTGACGTACAGACCGGTAGAGCCAACGAAGAATTGGTCATCCACGGCGAAACCAAAGTCCTCGTTGGGGTGGGCCCAGGTGAGCTGGAACTTCTTCCTTCTGTCGTTAATTCCGAGTGTTGTTATTTCAATGCCCGTTCTTTTCTATACAGCAGGGTAGAAGGTTTAAACTAGACGAAGCCTCGGCCACGGTGTCTGAAGCTGAGCTGAAGCTTTGGGTAGGCAGGCTTTACGTTCATGGTTCTGGCCATGTCTACTATCCTCCAAATGAAGCTAAACCCAGAGTCAGGGGGATTGCTGCCCCTATACTTATCCTGCTTCCGATAGTTCTTATGTCTTCTAGCTTAGGTTTTGATCGAAGCAATGGAGGAGACACGATCCTCGGGGCTACCTTTCCCTGCGCGCCCCTGAATCTCGTAGTACCTTCAAAGACATCACGAGCGTACTTTGAGTATACGACGTCGGTTCTAAAGCCTCATGGCCGTATATCAGAACGACGTGCTACCTATGGACTTACAACGATCATGGCTTGACCGGTCAGGGGTAAGGGCGTCCTTGGCTCAAGACCTATGTCCTAGGCCAGAGCGTCTTGGTTTTAGCAAGTGCCCATATGGTTCCCTATTGGTAGATATACTTGGCTGAGTGTTTATCGAAATCCACATGGTGAAAACACGTATAGTACACTGCGAGCTAAAGGCCGTGGTGTTGTCTGGTCAGTCTTGAGAGTATGGGCGAACAATGGGATGCACTCTGTCCGCGCAGCTCAAGCCGCCGAACTTCATTATGTCAGAAAATTTTCTCGGCTAACATGTACTTGTCAGGCCAAATGAGTTGTAAGTACTTAATTCTCCGAAGCCCCACATCTTTCTCTACCTTCTATTCTTGTCGTCACGGCGTTATCATACACATCTCGTAAAGAGTTGCCGAACTACCGAACACGAAGCTGTGCATCTAGAGCAGAACGTTTCAGTGTTGATCCCATTAACCGCTTCTCTTTAGGAACCATTCTCCGTCAGACCTTCCGTGTTGAGAGCGTAATAGAAGGAATGGCCCGAGGCGATACGCAAGCTGGTGGAAAGGGGCCATTCGCAGCCACATCACGGTTGGATATCATGGGTATTGATAGGCATTGCCAGGCTGACCTACGGCAGACTCTGGTGGCTCAAGTTGTTTTGTCACTCTCGACACCTAGTCTCATTCATTGATACTCATATGTAACAACGACTGCTGTAAGAAACACACACGCACATAACTATCTATTCATCTATCTATTGACTGGAAGGTGGATCATGACCGACAGTCTATCTGTCGAAATGAGTACCTTTCTTCTCACGAGGATGTGATATGGAGATTGTAGACTGCCACTGTTGCCAATATAGGTGTATGTATGTGTTCACTGGGATATACAGCATCATCCTGGTTGCTTGGTGCCCATGTTCGTCGGGGGGTTTCAGAATTCCGAACAGAGGGAGGCTTGAGCCCGCGGTGACTCCGGCGCTCATGAATATGTAATTCACTTACTATCTAGTACCTGAGTTCTATTCCGACAGTGAAAGCTCTGCTAGTTTGGCCAACAGCACTTCTGCTACGCTTGACAAGACTGCAAGCGAGAGCAAAGTTCGCAAATAAAAAACCATCTCGATGGCCTGGTGGCGGCTTTGAGAGTGGCACTCAAAGCGGACATCGAATTGTATCGAATTCTTAAAGAAGGTATTATCACTCCCGCGGACAGGCATGTTCGCTGAACCAGCAAAATTTCGCCAACGCCCGACCATGCCGCCCCGATCCAATAATGATGGATTGTATGTAATAGTCTTCGGATTTTCACGGTTTAGATCTGGCCGTTTGGTTCTCGAATGCGCGATTCAAGGTTTAACGGGAACTATCTCGCCTAGAGGTTGGTGCTATCACGAAGTTCCTGAGAACCCGACCATACAGAGTGCCGCGTTTCCCGCACAATTGCGGCACAGGTGGGATTGGGCTCAATCGAGGAATTCGCCCGGCATGGGGGCCGATGCACAGCACATCGTGTTACCCAAGATTACCCCATATCCTTCGCGATGGTAAGCAGATCCATAGCTGCTTTCGGCAACGCCTGGTCGAGATGCGAGTCTTGATTGGTGGAAGAGACCTAACGTCGCAACATACAGCGTGACCATTATACCCTGCCAACGGCTCGATACGAGGAAAGCGACATCAAGAAATGTAGCGGCGCTACCCAAATGGCGCGGCAACGCAGCTGACGATGCTCACGCTACGTCGAAGTGCATGCGATATTGACGTAGGGAGGAACGAAGCCAAGCGGTGTGACATCCTTCACCAACATACCTTAAATACCGTTGGGCATCCTTCCGAATAGTCCTTCTGTCCTTCACTCTCCAGTGCATTCCTTTCATATAAGCCACCATCCCATCCTCTTAATTACCGCATCTAATCATCAAACCACCCTCAAAAACAACTCTTCCAACTCTTCCCAAGATGCAGTTCACCAGCACCCTCGTCCTCGCCCTCCTCTCGGCCGTCGCCACCGCGGCCCCGACCCCGGCCGCCGACGCCACCTGCAGCGCGACGCACACGGCGTGCCGGGCCGCCGCCGCGGGCAACAACGAGGACATCATCGCGTGCGACAGCGCGCAGACCCAGTGCGTGGGCGCGTGCCTGCAGGCGCAGACGGTGTGCGCCTACGCGCCCGACGCCAACATGTCCTTCTGCGCCGCCGAGTACGTCGGCTGCTCCGGCCTCGACCTCGCGTCGCTCGACGACTGCGAGGTGCAGGACCACGCCTGCCGCTTCGCTCCCGACGCCAACATGAGCTTCTGCGCCGCCCAGAAGGCCCAGTGCACCGGCTTCTGCGACGCCGCCTACGACGACTGCCGTGTCGCGCCCGACGCCAACATGTCGTTCTGCTCCTCAAAGTACGCTACTGCCTCGGCTACAACCCTTTCTAAACGACGGAAAGAGGAACCGAGGAAAGGAATATTGGGGAAGGAAGGGGGGATGCCAGTGGCGATCACATAAACTCGACAATAAGCAGAACAAGCATAGGATTGTGATTGGTCACGAGTGGCGATGATGAGGATGATGATGATGATGGATGCATAGTTACGCAATGAGGGATAATCGATACTGTACATAACTTGCTGCTGACAGCATAGGAGGTCGGCTAATATAATGTAATGGACTTTACGAAAGGATAATTGTTGTGCAATGCGGTCACAATTTGGTGGTTTGTCGACGACGATGTCTTGTTGTTGCTGGCCCAGCAAAATCCCAAGACAGAAATGCATGTGATGAGGAAATAACTAGGCTGGGCGTGCACGCCTTGCAGCTGGGAATAATCCCTCTGGGAATAATATCCTTCTAGCTCGGAATACTTTCCCTTCCATAGTCCCCTCTTGTTTGTCCCGAATAAACTGCCCATGGTATGGGAATTGCGTCAAGGTGTACCAGCTGTTGCTTAGATCCGGCTGACAGCTGAGGGCGACCGCGCTTCTGGTCCCAATGGAACCGATTATACTGTATAATTGCCCGTTCAGCGACCCAGAGTACAGGTAACAACAGTCCCATGGTTCGTGAGATGGTTTGTGAGTTGACGTAGACCCCTGCCAACTCAAAATCGGAACCTTTTTGGGTGTTCGGTGGGTACGCCGCCAGCCTTTCGAGCTTCTTTCCATCAAGCAAGCTGGAAGCAACTGCATTCACTAAGCCCTTTGAAATCCACTGCGTTATTGTGATGGACAGATCTCCACGCTTGGCTCCGTGGAGAAAGAGCAATTGTAGCTCGGGGGTATGGTGATGATAAGCATGTGACGACGTATGTATGCATCCCAAGCCCGACCGCTATCATGCCTATCGTGAAAACCACGGTACATGTTACTACGGTAAAGACTGTAGGGAATATGTCACATGTAGCTGATTCTTGGTGCTGGACACGACGTTTTGCCCTTCCTCCCTGCCATACAAGGAAAGCCGACAAAGAGGTCAGCGATGAAGCCCGCCGGCATGTTCGTGATACGGTATCACCGGGCTGTAAACAGGCCCATGGATCAAGCAAGTACATATTATCACACTCCATTCTTACAGTCAGCTTGGTCGGTGCATCAAAGAGCGGCCATTTGGGAGTGCGGGAAATACTCATCTATGAGGGTAGGAGCACATTCCGTAAAGGAGCGGCGTTCATCTGGTGCAATCTGTATGCAGCCTGGTAGGTGGCGGATACCATTTCATATCTTGATAAAGTACCTACAGACCTCTGTAATATATGGAAAACATAGAACGCCATATTGGAAGCGTACGAAATAGTCGATCCAGGACAGTAGAAAGATGCGCTGCATGGGTGCGCTCGACGTCGCCGAAACGGCAAAGACGACCTGTACGTACACTGGCTCATGAAAAGGCTATACGCGTAACCATAATTTAAGAGTTGGCCTGCACAGATTCGCAGACAACGCGGGCTCGCAATATCCCATATCGCAGTCCGGTAACATGCTGAGTCTTGCGGGACGAAATGTGGCTTTCATGGTTGCATACTAGAAGCCTTAAGCATAGTTCCCATTTCCAATGAACACACCATGAAGGTCACGTGGGCTTTGCAGAAAGGGAGATGTAACCAGTTCTTCTAGAAGAAGAAGAAGCGTTGCCGGTGCTAAGCAGATGCCAAAAATATCCGCTCCTTGGAGTACAAGACTCAGCTGGCTGCATGCCATGTCCAGCCGCTATTATACAGTAGCAAGGAAGACATACCCAATGCATTCGCTTGGGGCCTCGGAGTACTGCTCGGAGGTCTGCAGAAGTGTCCAGCCCAGCGAACCACCTGCCACACTGGCATTATACCCCGTCCAGTATAGACGGTGGACATACATATGTACCTGACACGCATATGCAGGTCCCAAGGATGCGCAGTTCGTCCATCTGGGCCACGAATCAAGACACAAGGTAGTATCGGTATCATGCCTTATGAACCTCACATATACAGTTGACCAATCGGATATAAGCGTAAGTAGGATCTACTGGCAGGATTATGGAAGCAAAAACACCTTGCTCGCTGTCAGTCTGTGTTCTGCGATCCATGGTTGGATTCCATATGGGCTGTCCGGACCCCTAAAAGGGTGGTCGACGAGAGAACAGTTCCATCAGACGGTCGCAAGCCGCCAGCCGCTTTGCCCGAAGACCCGGTAACGATACTACATACATGCTCTTCAGGGAGGTCAATGCAGTATGAAATCGGCCCAAACCAACTTATGTAACCAAAGCGACGGGAACATATCAGTATATCGCAGGCTCCGACAGCTCGGTAAGAGAACCCCTTAACACTCGGACATATTACATCCAAGACGGGTGATGACCGAAGCGATGACACGCTGGGGATTGTGTTCTCTCACAAACAGGTTTGATTGCCGGGGGTGGCATGCTTCCCCGTCTGCCAAAAGACTTCCATCGGCCACGACATTGTCACCGCCAGTTCCGTTCGAGACAAGGGGTGAGGAGGAGACGGACATGAATAGTCGAACGGCATTCCTCAACAAAGTATTGCTGTCAGATTGGTAAGGGCCCGCACCGCCAACAATTTTCCATATTTTGATAAGCGATTTCCTGGGTTCAATTCTATGTACACAGAAATGTAGTCTGAGGGTTGTCGGCGGATACTTACCACGGCAGTACGGACTTCCCCCAAACTCGG
Organism: Apiospora phragmitis; assembly: GCF_038363925.1. Lineage (NCBI taxonomy): Eukaryota > Fungi > Ascomycota > Sordariomycetes > Amphisphaeriales > Apiosporaceae > Apiospora > Apiospora phragmitis. The sequence continues at coordinate 1,617,050 of NW_027117400.1, read as the reverse complement.
AAAGCCTTGTTGTATATCACTTGACCTGAAAAGCCGTTAAGCCAGGCAAATTAGGCCGGCTCCTAAAGAGTCTGAGAGTATTGCTCCAATATCAATATCAGCTCGAGCTAGTGCTATTATATCCAGGAAACGCTATCACAGATGAAGAAAGGAGAACTTATCTGACACGCCTAATGCAATCTCAGCCCACTTGTTGAAGAACTGCAGGCAAGGATGGCTAGAATTCCGCGGCGGGGTTTGAGGCACGGAACCAAAACGACGAACTGATCAGCTATTGTGCAAGTAAGTCTATTGATCCTCTTCCGCTTCCAGCTTGCCAAGTTCTCGCTCTTCTCTTTCTTCCACTCCCCCGGGCCCTGCAGAGAGCTGAGGTGGAAGAACGTGAGGGGCCTCCACTTTGCGCCTATCATGATTCATCGCAAGCCGTGTAATTACATCTGAACATCTTTATCATCAAGACCAGGGGCGAAACTCAGCCTGGCAGGCTTGACGACGATGTGGAGGACGGAGTTGTCTCCTAAAGAGTAGTTAGATGTCCCCAACGGGCAGCGGGATCCACTGCCGGAACGGGAAAGAAGCTAGGTTAGACTACTGGTCTCAACCCCTGAGCCCCAGCAAGCATGAACCAACAGGCATGCCTTGCGCTAGTGATGTACCCGTTCAGCGTTGCACCGGAGCCACGCTCCGACCAGGGTGTCTGGAGATTGCATAAAAATCATCACAAGTGCCGTTCAGCTGCCGAGAGTCCGAGACTCTCAGGAACGAGTCCGCCTGTTCAGCGTTACATAGTGGTAGGTAGGTAGGAGCATACCTCAGACTAAGATCAGGTGCTACATACGGCCTGTACGATCCTGCTGCCTATCAAATCTGACTTGGATAGACCGCAAACGGCCGGAGGTTAGTAAGAATGGTTCGTGATGCCTCTTTGCAGACTATTTGAGGGCCGTGTAGTGGTGGGTCGTGAAGATCTTATCTCAACCGAGCCTGCCAACCAGTATTGTCCTGAGAGCGTTTATTCAGCAGATCTGGGGCTGCTTACTGCAAGTATCCCACAAGCGAGCAGATGATGTGCAGTCTTTCGCTGCCAAACCCTACAGGGCACCAGGCACCAGGCACTGCTAGACAGGTCCGCATCACAGACGCCCCTTTAGGTTCATTAAAGACCCGTAGGCAAGCAGAAATGGCAAACGGTTTCCGCATATTGACGAACCGAGGCGGGTCGCGTGGCGAAAAATGGACCGATTTGGGACAAGCTGCTCTTGAGCATCTCCTGATCAATGCAGCCAAGTGAATGCTCTCGCTTCTCTCGCTTCTCGGCAGCCTCAAACCTGGCTTCTGCCCCTGACCAGGCGCAGTACGTGGTGCGTAGTACGTACTTCCTCATATGGCACAGTAAGGCAAGCACGCTTTCAGCCTAGCATGCGGTCTCGTGCGGAGTCTCTCCTTGCAGGCACACACCACTAGACCGCGCAAGAGAGGCCATGGGAATTCGAGGGGATGCAGGGAATGGGGCTCGAGGAGATTAGATGCCATACCATCCCGTAGAAGGCGTATAGTCACGCCAGAAAAGGATGCCACTGCGGCCATATTCGCGATTATATATAGATGTCGTCTTGGCTTACCTCGAGTTGGCTTCTCTTCTCTTAGCCAAGGCACTTCCTTAAGTCAAGAGCAACAGCCTCACCTCAGTCATTCCTTTTTGTAAGTATACCACCACAGTCAACGCCGGATCCTTGCACGGCAAGAGCCGTACGTCGATGCAGATGAACTCCTGCTAACTCCACTCCAGTGAGCTCTAGTGCCAACTATGTTGTTCAACAAGCTATTCAGCCTCATGGCTGCCGCTGTGCCCTCTGGCCGCGGCAGTCGACCTCGACGGGTACGAATACGTCGTTGTCGGTAGCGGTGCTGGTGGAGGTCCTCTCGCCGCCCGCCTGGCCATGGCCGGCCACAAGACCCTCCTGATCGAGGCCGGTGACGACCAGGGCAAGAACATCAACTACACCGTCCCGGCCTTCAACGCCAAGTCCTCCGAGGACGAGCACCTGTCCTGGAACTTCTTCGTCCGTCACTACGAGGACGACGCCAAGCAAGCCCGCGACTACAAGACCGTCTACGACCTGCCCGACGGTGGCGAGTACATCGGTCTCGACCCTCCTGAGGGTGCCAAGCTCAAGGGAACTCTGTACCCTCGTACTGGTACCCTCGGTGGCTGCACTGCCCACAACGCCCTGATCGCCGTCTACCCTCACCGGTCTGACTTCGAGTACATCGCTGAGATGACCGGCGACAACAGCTGGAGCGCCGATAACATGCGCACCTACTTCGAGCGCATGGAGGACAAGAACTACCTCGGGGCAAGGCATCAACGATGGTCACGGCTACGATGGCTGGCACTCGATCAGCACCGCGCCCCTGTCCATTTCCCCTGGGCGACCCCAGCATCATGTCCATGCTGTTTGGCGGTGCCTTCGCTCTCGGCAACTTGACCAAGTCTGTCTTTGATATCGGAACCCTGCTCGCCGGTGATGCCAACGCCAACACCGAGAAGCGTGACCAGGATCCCGGCTACTACCAAATCCCCATTTCAACTAAGGACAACACCCGCGTCGGCTCGCGTGAGTTCATTCTCCAGGTCCGCGATGCCGTCAATGACGACGGCAGCAAGATGTACCCCTGGACGTCCGCATGAACTGCCACGTCACTAAGGTTACCTTCGACGAGAGCGTTACCCCTCCCCGCGCCACCGGCGTTGAGTTCCTCGACGGTGCCCATCTCTACAGCGCCAGCCCTCTGTCCCGCAGCGCCAAGCCCGGTGTCCCCGGCTCTGCCAAGGCCTCCCGCGAGGTCGTCGTTGCCGGTGGTGTCTACAACTCGCCCCAGCTCCTGAAGCTCAGCGGTGTCGGCCCTGCCGAGGAATTGAAGAAGTTCGACATCCCAGTCATTGCCGATCTGCCCGGTGTTGGTACCAACCTGCAGGATCACTACGAGATCTCGGTTCAGGCTCGTCCTGATGATGACTGGGTCGCCTTCAAGGGCTGCACCTGGCAGGGAGATGAGAACGACCCGTGTATCGAGAAGTACGAGAACCCCGGCCTTCTGGGCGACCAGGGCGTCTACGCCTCCAACGGTCTCGCGGCCACCATGTACAAGAAGAGCAGCACCTCCGTCAACAACGACTGGGATACCTTCGTGTTCGGTGGCCCCGTCAACTTCCGCGGCTACTTCCCCGGCTACAGCATCAATGCCACCGGCGAGCACGACTGGTGGACCTGGGCCATTCTCAAGTCGCACCCCGCAACACTGCCGGCGGCGTCACCCTGCGCTCTGCTGACCCTCTCGACATGCCCGACATCATGTTCCACTACTACTCCGAGGCCAACGGCGAGTACAAGAAGGATCTCCAAGCCATGGTCGAGGCCGTCGGCCTCGCCCGTGACGCCTTCGCTCGGCAGCCCGTCAAGGTCACCGAGGTGATGCCCGGCGCCGAGGTCCAGTCGCAGGAGGATCTCGAGCAGTGGATTCAGGACATCACCTGGGGCCACCACGCCTCGTCCACCTGCCCCATCGGCACCGACGCTGACCCCATGGCCGTCCTCGACTCGGCCTTCCGCGTCCGCAAGGTCCAGGGCCTGCGTGTCGTAGACGCCTCAGTCTACCCGCGCATTCCCGGTACCTTCACCGCCGTCTCTACCTACATGGTGGCCGAGAAGGCGGCTGATGTCATGCTGGCCGAGCTGAAATAGAGCGAGCGAGCAAGAACAGCAGCCATGTGGCAGTCTGCACCTGACTGTCTGGTCACGCCTGGTTGTTAGCACAACAACAACATAGTTTTAGATTTTGGTCATTTTTACCAGCCAGCGACAACAACATACATACCTAGTAATAATGATATCTCTGATACCACCCACAATCAATAAGATCGCGCCATTCATTTCACCCACATTGTTTCAGCTCCATATATTTATCGATGATGTGCTGTTGATTGACGCAAGTAACATGACTCGCGGTTCGGAAGACGGCGAAGGCGGATCGTGGGACTACCACGGGAGGCTCCATAATCACCCACCATATTGCTACCTTTGCACGCTTTGCTGTGCCTCGCCGATGGCTCTTGCGCTGTTGGAGGCGTGGAAGCTTGGCTTTGACGTTGTTGATGAGGCTTCAAGGCCTAAACCCCACTGCACGCCGTCGCATTGTTGCTGTCTGGTTTGTGGGGCCGAAACCCGTTACACTGACTAGATCGGTCGGTCTCTTTGTTAGAATCGTATATCCGTGAGACCCATTCTCACGAAACGAGATAAAGTAGAGATGGTAAAAGTGAGGATATGACGCTTGGCCACGAATATATTAGTTCATCACAGATCAGGCCTACATATTTGCAGGACATCGTAAACATTCCCAAAATAGTCGGCGCATGAACAAAAGTGCTTTTGTCGCCTTTTTTTCTTCGTCATTTTCTTTCTTCAGCGCTTGTCACAATTCAAAAGCCCTGGCAAGATATTAGCCCGTGTTGAGATTGCCATAACTGATCCAGACTCATGCAAGGGTCAAGGTTATTTAGGTAGGAAGCTTGGAAGTTGAGGGTGCCGATGATCCCCAGGGATCATCTTGTTACATGAGACGTGAACGGCTCGCAGACAGGTGTCAGACGGTTGTAGGTGACGGGCGACAGGGGACAGACCGCCACGTGGAAAACAAACAAGATGAGACGGCAGCTGTCTCCCTACGAACCAGCCCAGCAACACCCAACTGCCGCCTTCTGTGCCGCAACAGATGCCGTTATTCTCCCAAATAAAAGGTTCTGTTGGACGGGCATCTTGTGCAAGAAGCTTCCAACTGCCCACGGGACCACGTGGAAAAGAAACAAGATGAGACGGCAGCTGTCTCCCTACGAACCAGCCCAGCAACACCCAACTGCCGCCTTCTGTGCCGCAACAGATGCCATTGTTCTCCCAAATAAAAGGTTCTGTTGGACGGGCATCTTGTGCAAGAAGCTTCCAACTGCCCACGGGAATAAAAGACGTACTGCGACTTGGCAGTACGAGCTATCGTCAACTAGGGCGGCGGAGTTGAACCAGAACCACAGCAGCGACGACGAGATCCACATATTGACCGAGTAGCACGCAGGTACTGGAGCAGGCAGGGTACCGGGTATTGCGCAGGTTCAGACGGCAGGCATCGTAAGACCGAACGCCTGGGAACGCGAGGGAGCGAGCGAAATCTCTAATCAGGTAATCTCCATGTACGGGATGATTGATAATCTTCTGCTCTACTCCGTATACTCACCTGAAACACAGACTGGTAAAGATCGTCCTTATTTTTCGCTTGTATTCATTTTTTTTAATCTGCGGGCGTTTTCACCTTGCCTGCATGTGTATGTCCGGCGTGCAGTAGTTCGCAACGAGGATGCGGGCGGGGGTTGTTTCCTGAAAGCCGTTCCACACGTTGTTCGTCGTCGATAGTCATATCGACCTGCATATTCTGAGACACATTCCGCAGTCTGGACTAAAACAAGAGTCTCGAGCTCTCATCCCCGTTAGAACCGTTACTGGCGACGAAATACTAACCCGATACAGAGTAGGCTCCTAAGATAACATACTGGCTATTTTAAATCGCATAACCGTTGCACTGCTAGGATCACCATCGCATTGGTTATCGATGATTAGCACAACGTCTCTGGAGCAGAAAACGGGCTGCGCCTCGGCAGCCGCCCGTCTTACGATTTGTTCAATAACATTGTTCACATATAGATATCAGAACACGGGAGAGGGAAGATGCAGGTACCCGAGCGCACAGCAACATAAACCGACATAAGTGGAGATATGAATCTATAATATCTCATTGGCAATGTTCATAACAGCAACTGACCGGTCAGAAGAGCCATGCCCACTTCTTATGCTGAACCTGTGAGGGCACAGATGTACTTGCATACGTTCTGCATACGGACGACAGCGGTGACCTGCCAAGGGGAATATATCATGAAGGATAGGAGTAATCTGATATGCCGTTAAAATGAGGGACAGGCGTACCGGACGAGTCTAGCCGGTCTTGTAAGTGTCTCGCTGCTTACTCGTCCGAGTTGGGTATCACTGAGGAGATCTATATTGGTGTCAGATTATGAACTACACTGCAGCTGAAAAAGAACCACGCAAGCCACGATGTAGGCCCAGTAGCTTGCCCGTGCCGACCTGGTCGCTACGCAGTCAAGTCCCTCATCCCCTCTTTCCTCCCTTTTCCGCCCTTTCCCGCCCCGCCTGCCGCCTGCTTTTCCGTCCAGATGAACAGGAACACGATCAAATCGGACTTTGTTACTCCTTCCTCCCTGGTTTATTCTCTGGGCTTGGCTTTAGTAACAGAGAAGAAATATGTCGTAGCGGAGGCTGCGGAGCATTCTTCCAACTAGTGACAAAATTCCAATTCCAAAACCACTTCTGGCTGCGCCTGTTGGTTCCCACTGCTATCCCCACTTTGCCATGAGGTCGCCCGGGAACCCCCCCCCCCCTGTATCTTGGCCTGTCCAAATCTTTGGGTAATGAGCCCGCCTTTCTTAGTGTAGCTGCCTCGCTCTTTTTCTCTCTCGGCCGTTATATTTCCTTCCTGGGTATGGCGTGATATGGGTAAAGCATACATGGTATGCGGTGCAGTTGCTGCCATTGCCGGCAGAGACTGTCCGGCATGTAATGTACGCATGTGCAAAGAGTGGCCTGTGTCTCGACTGTGCCTGCGTAAGTGCCGGGCTGGGTTTCCGAGATGGACACCAAACACGAGGTGAAATTCAATATCAACCCAGTTCTTCTTTTTGGAGACCTTCCACCTCTGCCCCCCTGCATATGCACAGTGATCTATGTTAGGTTTGTGAAGAAACACCAAAAGCCAAGAAGCAGAGATGATCTCGCTCTGGCCAACAACAGGCGAAGACGTCACTACTACGTGTGTAAATCCGTTTGTCGTTTCGAAACCCTAGCCACGTTGTAGTAGCAGAAGTGTATCCAGGTGGCCTCTGATTTACATAGATGCCCCCTTCACTAATGAGAGGTTCCATCATTAGATGACCGGCATTCCCGGTATACCAGAACCACCTGCCGAGGCCATGACCGCTGTTCCTCCACAACAGCCGCATACAGGGACTGTTGTGCGCGTCGTCTGTCTGGAACATGGAGAAGGGGGAGAAGAAGAGGGGGCGTCTACATGTACTTGCAGGAGGCCCAAGCTACAACATACTACCTCAATACAACAAGACGAACCTGGTCTTGCTCAAGCTCTCGGCTCTCCACAACTGCTCATTAGGAAAGAATGTGGTTAATCTGGAAATTCCAGACGGAGCGGGTAGCCACCCGGTGCACATTTCCTTATCCACACACGAAGGGTCTCCGGCCTGTCCATTTTGGTCGCAGGTCACAGCGTGGGTGGCCAAGAGCAGGTAACATCGGGGGCCGCCTTGCTGAAAGAAGAACATATCCCCTAAGCATGGTCACTTTGCTTGCTTCCTGCATGAAACTTACAAACCACTGTCTTATCAATATATGTGCATATCCCCGCTGTGACGAGATTAGATCCGAGATCTTGGTTCTTATATCTTCAGTTGAATGCCGCTGCTCGAAAGTTGGTTCTCGTTTGGACCCCCTTTCTGGAAGGTCTCATCGACAAGGTAGCACCCGAGGAATACGGCAAAGAGGGCATCATCATCAAGCATATTACATGTCGACGACGTAACGGCGGGACCTAATATCTTATCACGACAAACCACCTTACATCCCCAGAGAAGCTTATCGACGACGACAACATGGAAGCCCCCGTCCCAAACAGAGGGCCGCAGCTCCTTGGCGTCGACGTCGCCTTTGCCGTCATGGCTCTGACCGCATGCATACTGAGAGTGTTTACGAGGACATTCATGGTGAAGGCTTTTGGGGTCGACGATATCCTCATGGTGGTATCAACTGTAAGTGTCGCCGTCTCCTAGACGAGTAGACATACTCGGGCTCCCTCGGGGGAAAACTCCCCAAAACGTACGATTCTAATCTCGGATCAGGCCTTCTTCCTGGTGTACGCCTCTTTCTCCATGGCCGGCGTGCATTTCGGAACCGGTCATCACCACAAGGACTTGGAAGTGCCGAGTATCCAAGCAGCAATGAAGGTGAGTCCCGACTTATTCCCTTTCCCAACCAGAGAGGGAAAAAAAAAGGCAGCTTGTGCTGACGACAAACCGTAGTGCTGGTGGATGTGTTATCTCACATATACGTGTTCCATGATCACTTCCAAGATCTCCATCGGCATGTTCCTGCTGCGGATAGCCGCCAAGAAGATTCACCAACAAATCATCTACGGCGCCATGGCAATCTCCGTCGTCTCGGGATTGGCCTTCTTCTTCGTCACCTTGTTCCAGTGCAACCCCTCGCCTTACTTCTGGAACCGATATGTGCCCGGAGAACCTGGAAGCTGCATCCCCTCCGACGTGATCATCGGGCTCGGGTTTCTGTACACCTCGTTCAGTCTCCTATCCGACTTTACGTTCGCTCTCCTCCCGGCCGTCCTCATCTGGGACCTCAAGTTGAAGCAGAGAACGAAGTTTGCCATCATTCCTCTATTGGCCATGGGTTGCGTGTAAGTTTACCTCCATCACTATATCCGAAAGGGCTGCGTGCACGGCAGCCGGGGGATAGATATCGGTTCGAACGGTGAGACTGACTCCACCCTTCTCACAGTGCAAGTTGCGCCGTCGTTGCTCGTTACCCCTACTTGCCTCGACTCCGCGAGGTCGACGACTTCCTCTGGGCCACCGTCGACATCGCCATCTGGTCGACGGTGGAGCAGGGCCTCGCCATCACGGCCGGCAGCCTCGCGACGCTGCGGCCCCTGTTCAAGCACATCGGCTACAGCCTCGGGCTCACGACGCGGCCGGCCGACTACGGCCCCAGCGGCGGCACCCACGGCGGGTACGCGAAGCAAACGCACCCGTCGGCGCACGGGCGCAGCCGCAAGATGAGCCGCAGCGGCGTCGACAACTTCAGCAGCCGGTCGCAGTTCTCGCAGCTCGACGACGAGGCGCGCGTCGGCAGCTCCGGCGCGCCGTCGATCCCGCTCTCCAAGGTCGAGGTGCGCATCACTGCCGGCAAGGACAAGGACCGCCTGCGCGCGATGAGCGAGAAGAACGAGAGCGAGGAGGAGCTGAGGACGGGAAATCAAAAGGTGGTGCAGCCCATAAGTTTCGTGTCCGACGAGCACCGCTAATCCAGGTGAGATTATAGACGTGGAACAAGAGCATCATGCGCACGGTGCAGATCTCCTCCCAACGGGAAAGCTTCGATGAACTAAGGGGTCGTCACTGAGTACGGCTTCTTCCTATCCTTCAACCAAGGAACCTGTCATTACCGTCGCCGTCCCTTTTCCTGATTCGGTCTTGCCAGCAGCAAAGCGAGTAAGGAGAGGGAGCTTCGTGGATGCAAACGAAAAAACAGACAAAAAACGCCAACATGGGCCACGTGGGTGAAGGGCAGCGGCTTGCCATCTTCACATCTTGTAAAAATTTCATCTGTAACTATAGGTTTTTTTTATTGGGTATCGTCATGGCTATGACATTCTTTGGTTGGAAAAACCCTCGTATCGGATGGACCTTTTTGAGGATAGCTATATGAGTTCTACGCTACCTGGCAGCATGTTTATGAGAGCGAATTGATCCAGCTTTTTGGAAAGCTATACGTACATCTTTTAATCAATCTTCATTTCTCCAGTGACTGGCTGACATTGCTGATGTCGGGGGCAAGTTGATGAGCGTCCATTCCATCGTCGCGTTTGGAGGCTGTCTTGAGACCAACCCGTATCTCGTCATCTCCCCATCATCGATCGGTTGCTTGCCAACCCAAACCAGGCCAGCGCAAGTCACGATAAACGGCCTGCCACCTCAGTTGCGTTGGAGAGTCCCCAATTCCGGCCCACCACTCTGCAGTTCGCATCGTCAGAAGCCCCGACGCGAGAAGTGTCTTGCCGCTTGCGCGCCCACAATGGGGTGGAGTTGGTTCGTGTTTTGGTCGACTCCGGACGGGCGGCTGTTGAACCGTGGGGCTTCCTTTATGTTTGAAACTCGTTAATCTGTGGCTACCTGTGGTGTGATGCGATATATAAGAAATGACATAATGGGCAAAAAGCAACAGTTATCATGTGGAATCGCCCGTCCACAAAGCAATCATTGCACGACTTGCACAGGTATTTCCATACATCTTACTTTTTCTCCTAGTGTAATCGACAAACCGTTGGCCCAGGCTGACCGACCAACCGGACTGCGCCGTTCAAAGCTAGAGAGGGCTGGAGCGCAACTCCGGCATCCCTTATTGGCGCTATCGCGAGTCGCGCAATAAATCAGAGGTGGGTAGTCCGGAAGAAAAAACCGGCCAAAGTCATGATTTCGAGAGAAGAAGAAGTCCGATTTCTCCCTACAAACCGCACCCTACCTATATCCTAGGCATTTCAAAAAAAAAAAAAAAAAAAAAAAAGCTTCTTGGAGTTGAAACGTAATGGTACCTGGCTGTCTGCCGCCCAGAGCGCTTAGATGGACAAGGCCAAGCTGCTATTGGGCTTTCCCACATGCAGGTCTGAGGTCGCATATCTTTCCTTCCTCATTTCCCCCGAGCTCACGATGCGAGGGAGTGGTAGAGCCCCGGCGTCTGGAGTCTAGGTAGGCTCTAGACCGCTGCTGGTTGAGAAAGGCCGGGTGCAGGCGCCTTGAACTAACCCGTTTAGCTGAGGCTCAAGTCGTGCTCACCGCTCTTGTTGGTTCTGATCGAGGAGTTTCCAGAGCAGAGGCACTGTATCATTACATCATTCCCGTCAATTAGCGGTATTCGCGGTTGGGGAGCACACAGGGGGGGAGCTCCTGCCAGAACAGGTCGCTGATACCTGGCTCCCCCATACGGTTCCGTGGGGAACCCCAGGTCGCTTCTACAAGCTATGTCAACTGATAGCTTTGTCTCTCTCCACACCCCTCAATCCGCCCTCCTCCATCCCACCACAACTCCAGTTACAACAAGCATTTCCCCCTCACCTACCCACCCCCAGCCAGCTGTCTTTCACACCAAGCTGCAAGCAAGGTGGCATTCTCCCAATCATGTCCATAGTTCAGTCCAACAATGCGGTTTAATCCTTAGCTCCAAAACACCTCATTCACTTTTCTCGGCTTACCTGAACCAGAGGACCAGGACGTGGGAGTGAGAGAAGAAAAAAACCTTGGCTTGGACCTATCGCTGCCAGTTCGTTTGTGTCGTACCTGAATTGAATTACCCGTGTCTGCCACACTACTCTTCAACTACCGGTCGCCCTTTCTTTTGTCGTGATTGTGCAAAACCCTCAAATATACCTTAGTATTGCAGACTTAGACTACGTTGGTGGCTTCGCGTGTGTTCCCCTCCTCCGAACCGGGTGCGACTTCAGCGTGTGTTCTTCGGCAGCAGCGGCTTTCGAAAGCTCTTCACCTACCTACCTACTCGATCCACCTGAATCATGGTCGTTTTCGATGGCCATGAGTACCTCACCGAGGAAGAGAAGCGGCTAAAGGAAGATCGCGAGCGCTCCAAGTACTGGAAGAAATGGGGACCCTACGTTGCCGAGCGGCAATGGGCTACAGGCAAGAAGAGACCATTGTTCTGACCCGGCTGCCCTCTCGCAAATTCTAACCGTGTGGTATACAGTCCGCGAGGATTACAGCGCAGACGGCGATGCCTGGAGCCGTAAGTAACCGTCCTACCTCTTGAGATTGTGTCCTACGCGAATGTCATGGTTGTGTATCTTGTGTACTGAGCCAACGTGTCGCAACAGATTTTAGCCATGACCATGCCCGATCCCGAGCTTTCCGATGGGGCGAAGATGGCATTGCCGGAGTGTCAGATACGCATAGTCTGCAGAACATTGCGTTCTCTTTCTGGAACGAGGAAGAGTGCGTCGATCGAGATACCTACGTAAAGGAATTTATCGCTTACCAGTGGCTAGCCCGTTTCTGAAGGAGAGACTGTTCGGTTTGTCCAACCCCCAGGGCAACCATGGTGAGAGTGTCAAAGAAGCTCATTTTCATCTTGACAACACTCCTGTAAGTACATGTATGACTGCCCCTATCGGTTGGCTTGTTTTCTAATGGTTCTTCTAGACTGTAAGTCACCTTGGACGCCTGCCACTAGTCTCTCTACTCACGACTATAGCACTCCTACATGAAATTCCTCTACAAGTACCCCCAGAAGGCTTTTCCCTACCAAGACTTGATCGACGAAAACGCGAGGCGCTCCAAGACGGATAAGGAATACCAGCTCTTGGACACAGGCGTTTTTGAAGAGGACCGATACTGGGACATAGTCATCGAGACTGCCAAGGACGATAACGACCCTGATGAGCTCCTCTTCCGTGTCACTGCTTGGAACCGAGGCCCCGAGCCAGCTCCTCTTCATATCATTCCCCATGTATGGTTCCGCAACACTTGGGCTTGGGAAGAGAAGCAGAGGACAAGAAGCCGTCCATTGCAGCGCATGGGGAGAACCTAGCCAAGTCGAAGCACCACAGCTTAGGTGACCGGTATCTTCTACTTTCGCCCTCGCCTGGTGTTGGAACTAGCGGCGAGGATGTGCAGCCCGAACTCATGTTTACTGACAACGACACCAACGTCAATTTCCTCTATGGGCAAGAAAACAAGACGCCCTACGTCAAAGATGCTTTCCACCGATACATCGTAAACAACGAGAAGAAGGCAATCAATCCCGCCCAGACAGGCACGAAATGCGCAGCATGGTTCAACTTCAATGAATCCGGCGGTGTTGGCCCTGGAGAGTGTGCTGGTCAGTTCTACCGTTTGAAACGAGCCGACCTACTTGCTAAACATATACTGCAGTTGTCCGTTTCCGCGTATCGAAGAAGGAAGACACATACCTTGACGAAGAATTATTTGACGACATTGTAGAGAGGCGAAAAGACGAGGCCGACGACTTTTACTACCGACTCAGCCCTCTTCCCATGTCCGATGATCTCCGCAACATCCAAAGACAGGCATTTTCGGGTATGATGTGGTGCAAGCAGTACTACCAGTTCATCTGGGATCAGTGGGCCAACGGCGATCCTGCTCAACCCCCACCACCCCTAAGAGGAAAGCTGTGAGGAACTCTGACTGGAAGCATCTCCATATCGATGATATCCTTTCTATGCCTGACTCTTGGGAATATCCCTTCTTCGCTGCTTGGGACAGTGCTTTCCACTGCATTCCCCTTGCCATGATTGATCCAGACTTCGCCAAGAAGCAGATCGATCTTTTCACACGAGAGTGGTATCTCCATCCAAATGGCCAACTACCTGCGTAAGTATACCACCCGGTTCTATATTAGTGAGCTACCCGCTAATTAAAGCATACTTTAGGTACGAGTGGAACTTTGGGGACGTAAATCCCCCCGGTTCATGCGTGGGCTACGTTCCGTGTGTTCAAGATCGAACGCAAGATGTACGGCAGACAAGACCTCGATTTCCTGGAACGAGTTTTCCAGAAGCTCTTGTTGAATTTCACATGGTGGGTAAACCGAAAGGACACCGATGGAAAGAATGTCTTTGAAGGAGGCTTCTTGGGACTGGACAACATCGGGTTGTTCAACCGGTCAGAGCCTCTGCCTACTGGAGGTGTTCTCGAACAAGCCGACAGCACTGGGTGGATGGCTTTCTACTGTCTGTGCATGCTCAACATCGCGCTTGAACTGGCCAAGCATCGAAGAATCTACGAGGACATCGCATCCAAGTTCTTCGAGCACTTCATCTTCATCAGTGACGCCATGACATTCAAGTCTGGCCAGAAAGAGGAGAAGTCGTTGTGGAACGATGAGGATGGCTTCTACTACGATGCAATTTCTTGGGGTGGCCCCTGGATCCAGCAGCTCCCTGTGAGATCTCTTGTCGGACTTATCCCGCTCTATGCGACTCTCACGCTGGAGCCTGAACTGATCAACAAGCTCCCTTCGTTCAAGAAACGAGTTGATTGGTTCATTGAGAATCGATGTGATGTCGCAGAGCGAAACATGGCCAGTATTAGGAAGCGAGGCAAGGGCAACCGTGTCCTGTTAGCCATGGTTAGCAAAGAAAGGCTCGAGAAGATCCTCAAGCGAATGCTGGACGAGGATGAGTTCTTCAGCCCCCACGGTATCCGATCGCTGTCAAAGTATCACAAAGACAATCCAGTCTCCATGGATGCCAACGGGCAGACCTTCAAGGTTAGTTACGTCCCTGGAGACTCCGACAGTGGGCTCTTTGGCGGCAACAGCAACTGGCGCGGTCCTATCTGGCTCGCTGTCAATTTCTTGTTGGTCGAGTCGCTACAGCGGTTCTATATGTTCCACGGACCAAGCTTCCAGGTCGAATGCCCTACAGGATCTGGAGATTACATGCATCTTGGCCACGTATCCGAGGAGATTCAACACCGTCTCCAACATCTATTCGCTCGCGGGGACGATGGGCGTAGAAGCATCAATGATGGCAACGATCTTCTTGACTTTGACCCTCATTGGAAGGACAATATGTGGTTCCACGAGTTCTTCGATGGGGACAATGGCCGGGGACTGGGCGCAACCCACCAGTGTGGCTGGACTGGTCTCATTGCCCGCATGATTCACGATACCGGGTAAGTCCACATTTTCATGAGGTACCATGGTTTTACAGGTGAACTAACGATCGAACAGAATCAGCTGCCGTCTCCCGCAGACACCACGGACACCGTCAGTGGGTATGGCGCACTATTTTGACGATGTATTCCACCGTAACACGGGACATGGCCATCCGAAGAAACCGCACATGCGCCGATCTTCCACGGCAAGGTCGATCAGTGCCCGGAGCGACTTTGACGTCTCGGTGAACGGAGACGATGACGATGACCATGATGTGCGATCCATCGGCAACAGCGTGGCCGGTGCGCCTTTTACGGACCCTGAGCGAGAATCGCAGCGGCAAGAGGCCGATGCTCACATGCATCGGTACATTTCTGAACAGCTGGAGAAAGTGCAGAAAGACCCGGATAGGACACCGGATTCGTAGAGGAGTACGAGACTACTGCATGAGTTGCTCGTAACAGGGAAGGGGGTTCTGTTCCTCATAGAAGTCTGGGCTTGTGTAGAAGAAACGGACCTAACAAGTTATTATGGTAGTAGATGGACTTGGCGTATCAACTTACCCCTGGAGAGGAGAAGATTGGGTTTTCTTGTGTAGGCAATCAGACTGCTTCTTGGGTAGGTAGTTTAGAAAGAATTAGAGAGAGACCTTTCCTAAGCGTGGCAGACTTGTACATTTGCAGCTCGCATCTTAGTCCTAACCGAGTCCCAACAGTAAACGGTTCAAAGACGCAAACAGCTGGATGTAGGAAGTGCCGAGACAGACTGATTGTCTGCTTGCTCCATCTGATCCTTGATACAATCGCTCAGACGGGTGCCTGCAGCGATGAAGGAATCTCCAGAAATTGCATGGACAAGCCACTGAGCTCTAATGGTTGTTTGTCCTACACGAGGGCTACCCTTCCATTTGCAGGCAGGCCTCCGATTCACATTGACTTGACGTGACTTGTGATCCCAAGTGTTCTTTTTCGTCTCTAAATGCACACCTACCTGCTTTGACGTACTGTAGTCAATCGTAACCAACACCAGGTGTTTTAGGACATCAGAAAGAGAAACCGGGTTGACCCTCACTTTGATCGTGACTTCCAGCACACCCTTTGTTTAGGGAATAACGTCGCTTCCACTTGAATCAACAGTACCAAAGTGCGACTGCCTGATTTTCTCTATAACAAGAGAACCACGTCTCGCCGCTCCCAATATGGACTTATCCTCCTCACCCGGATCGTCTGCAGACGAAGCCAGTGTCAACAACGACAACCCAACATCACGCACCGAAACCAAGGAAATGGGTCGTCGAGGTAACGGTGGCGGCGCTGGAGGAGGAGCAGGACCAGGAGGACCTGGCGGCAGTCGTGGTCCTCCCCTGCCAAGCGCTTCGACTTGGACCTCAGTGCCATGCTAAACAACGAGCAGCGACAACTGTTGCAGCAGTTGATCTTCACCATCATGGACACGATGCAGAGAAATCTGCGCGACATCTTTGACACAATGGGAACTACAGAAACCAACCGCCCAGGCGAGCCATTAAACGGTATCCAGACTCCCGCACCTACCTGGGCCATTGTCCCAAACCCTAGAAGTGCCAAGTACGCCCACCTATTCGGCATGGAACTCTTGCTGCCAGTGGCGACGGAGAACAAGGACGACGAGAAAGAGACCGAGGAGAAAGACAAGGACGCCAAGGAGAAGCCCAAGCCCCGAAAAGAACCGCCCAAGCCCGAGATGGCGCCGCCTGCCCCCATCATCCCGCCGGCGCTGATTGCGTTGGCCAGCCAGCAAGAGGGCGGCGCCCTGGCGATCCCGCAGTCCATCGAGCAGGCCACGGCCATGATCAAGCGGGACGAGACCGATGTCATCACCTCCAGCATGGTGGAGCTGAAGCGGGACGCGCTCACCCATATAGGCAAATGGCGCAGCAACATCTTGCGACGCATGGGCGACATCACCATCAAGAACGGCGGCAACGGCGGCAACGTTGTGAGCCAGGGGCCCCAGCACGCACCAGGTAATGCCAGCAGACGGGGCGGCGGTGGCGCCGCCGGTAGAGGAATACCTGCGAGACCGAGTGGCGGTGGTAAGTTCTTCCTCTGCGGCGACCCATCGGAAGTACCTGTCTCGATATTTTTTTTTTTGGATTCCCCATCTACTATTTCGCATCACCCACCGGCTTGTTCCACTATCCCTTGAAGTACACCTGTTTTATTCCCTCTCTCTGCCTTTCCTTGCGCCAATAAGATGACATTGCGTTGCTTCTGCCCTATTTTTTGGAAAACTCAAAGTATCTGGTTGCTAACGTGTCAAAAACAAAAAAGGAGTAAGCGCCGCGGACGAGGAGTCCAACGCTGCCTTTGCCCGCCTGTACCCGGCATTTCCCACGCAGCTCTCCGAGCTACACAAGGAGAAGCGTGCCTGCATATTGCATTCCCTGCTTCTCTTGCTTCTTGGTCTCGAGAACTACTACACCTATCTCCGCATCCTGTTGTTCTACCTTGCCACGTCATTGCATGTCCCGGTCAGCGTTCTAGCACAGGATGAGTTGAGAGTTGCGCAAGGCCTAGCACAGATCATCAAAGGGGTGACCCCCGAAGAGATCGCCCAGAAACGCGCAGAGGAAGGCAGAACGTCCCGACGCCACAAGGGCGCTGCGAGCGTAGCCGCCCAGTTGGCCGCCCACACCGGAACATTGTCCGCGCCGTTAGTTGCGGCCGGCATCGGCACCGTGTTTGGGGGGCTGGGTCTGGGACCCTCCGCTGCCGCCGGACTTCTTGGGACGATGGCAGAGAGCACCATCGCCGTTGGTAATTTGTTCGGTTTGTACGGCGCTCGAGCAACCAGCAAGATGGAAACGTACCTGAAGGATGTCCAAGACTTTGCGCTACTGCCGCTGCGAGGCGCCCTCGACCGCGAGTACGTCGACCCCAAGGATTTGTTGCCTGAGGACCGCCGGATGCGCATGACACTCGGCATCAGCGGCTGGCTAATGGAGAAGGAGGATGTCACTAAGGCTTGGCGTGCCTGCGGCAACCAGAGCGAGGTTTATGCGCTTCGATGGGAACTAAAAGCTCTCACGAAGTTAGGCATTTCCCTCCAGGCGGCGCTAGGGAGCGTGTCGTGGACCATGGCTAAAAAGGAGATGACCAAGAGAACCGGTAGGTCTTGGCACATGACGTTGGAAAATAATGAGTCACCAGCTAATCCTGACTCTAGTTTTCGACAGTCTCAAGAACTCACTTTGGCCCTCAGATCTGGTCAAGATAAGCAAGGTCATCGACAACCCTTGGACTGTTGGCATGGTGCGGGCCGAGAAGGTCGGCGGCATCCTTGCGGACGCCATCATCAACAAGCTCCAGGGCGAGCGCGCCGTCACCCTGGTCGGCTACAGCCTCGGGGCCCGGATCATCTACAACTGCCTGATGCAACTGTCGGAAAAGCGTGCCTTGGGCGTCGTCGAGAACGTGGTGCTCATGGGCGCACCCTGTCCGACCGAGGTGCGCGTCTGGGCCGCCATGAAAAGCGTCGTGGCGGGTCGCCTGGTCAACGTCTACTCCAATAATGACTACATGCTCGGCTTCATGTACCGCACCAGCAGCTGGCAGTACGGCGTGGCGGGCTTACAAAAAATCCAGGGCCTACATGGTGTTGAGAATTTTGACGTGAGCGAGATCGTCGTCAGCCACCGACGCTACCAGCACATGGTCAGCTCGGTGCTGCAGAAGCTCGGCTGGGAGGACATCGACAGCAACGAGGTGGCCAGGGAGGACGTGGCGCTCAAGCGGCTCGTCGCGGAGGAGACGGAGATGGATCTGGTGCGGGGGTGGGTTAAGACACCGGCGTCGCTCAACGGACCTCTTACTGTTGAATCTCTGGTGCATGGAGTGGAGGTTCTGGACTTGAACCCTTCGCAAAATGGCGGCGGTGGAAAGGCTACTGCTGTGCCTGTACCTCCTGCTCCTCCTGCGGCTGCTTCGAAGCGCGGCAAGAGTCCAACGAAGAAGGCAGTGCCAGCAGCAGGTCCGGTACGGGTCTCTTCTGCTGCTACATTGTCGGGTGGGCCAATGGCTCCTGCCCCGTCGTCGACGTCATCGTCGCAGCAGAAGGAGAACCAGCAAGGAGTGGTGGCTAAGGCCGGTGGTGGTGCGAGACAGGATAAGTAGGGTCGTTCTGGCAAGCGCCGAAACCGAGGCGCCAGGGGAGGAGGTGTCACTAGTGGAGGAAGAGGCGGCTGATTTTTGAGGAGTGACCAAGCAGAGTAAGACAGGCATCGTCTTTTTTGTTTTGGTTTGCTTTGGGTTTTCTTAACGTTCTTCTGTATGCGTCTGCTACTGCTGGTGTAGTAGCAACCTAGCGGGAAACGGGGCAAGAAATCGCATACGAGCATCACTTTTCGGACAACTGTTTGATGAGGATGGCGAAGATGGTTCTTCATGTCTTTCCCAGGAAGCGCAACGGACAAGAGCGGTGAGGATTGGCCATGAAATCATGAGTTTACGAGAAAACGAAGAGACAGAAAACAGGGTTATATGGCGGGTTGCAGCTTTAAGTTGCTGTGTACAAGTAGATATGGATATACCCCATGAGCATTTTCCCCCCTTGATGGCAGAAGGGGAAGATGACCTAGACATTGATAGTTTGCGATAGGTTGTTGTAAAGAGATCAGAATGGCAACATCTTTCCTAGACACTGTTTTTACTTCCGTATGGTATCGGATGCGGTGCCATGGCCAAGTGCCTGGCAACCAAAACCACCAAGTCGGTAGGCACTGGGAGCGTGCTCTAGACTGATATCAGACTGCCATGCATATGGCTATGTCTGCGACGATGGGGTCTGATCCCTCAGCCGAGTTAAGTATACTCAGACACACCAAATTGAATATCAATCAAGTCTCTATGTTCTTCGTCCATACATTGATTTAAGTGTGCGTGGTGGTATTTTGCCGCCCATCTTCCTCCTTCATTTCCCCCACCCCTCTTATATACCCATCGAAATCAGGGGGGTTAGGTGCCTTATCCAAAATCTCGACAATAAAAAGATATAACCAAAAAAAGATCCCCATCATCGTCACGTCAAAAGAAGAAGCCCGCTAAACATATTGAAGAGATTTGAACAATACCTCGGCAACAGTGACCGAGAGTAAATAAAAAAAGAAAGAGGCAGGAGGCAAATTGTGCACCCGCACAACCTCGAGGCAGACCGAGCCAGCGAGCAAGCGAATATTCAGAGCATCGTAAGCCCATTTACTGCTTGGCGAACCAGGGGAACTTCTTCTTGCTGGCATCGTACCCTCCGGCGCCCTGGCTTTCTACCGTGACACTTCGCTGGTAAATATCCTATATCCAATAACAGTCAGTAAACATTTTTCATGCAATCTTAAGATGGAAAATGGGTAAGCGGAGTGATTCATCACGTACCTCATCATCAATAGGCATCAAACAGTCCAGGATCAGCTCCCTCGCGACATCATGCTTGGTCAGGTTCGGATACGGCGTGCCCTGGCTCTTCATGATGGGCAAGCAAACCTCACCGAGCACCTCGAACTTCTTCCAGTTAATGCGGTCGCCCTCCGGGCCAATAAAGGTCATGCTGCCCTCCTCGCCGAGACCAGATCCCTTCGGTGCAAGGGCATGAAAGGGATGCGGGGCAAGGGGGAGTTCTCCCAGGCTAATCGGTAGGCAAAGTGACTTTTCTGCGTCCCCATCAGCAGCACAAGTCGTGCAAACCGCTTCTGTACATCCGCCGGCACGAGGGCCTTGGTTTGGGCAAGACGGTGGATGGCCGTTCCGTTGATGCCGGCCAGCACGGCTGCGAGGCCGTTGTAGTTGTTCAGCTGTCGCAACTTGAGCGCAATACTCATAAACTTCTCGAGCATCTGTGCTCGGTGTTTCGTCTTGTCCCGCATCAAGATCATGTTGGCCACCCACTTGGCGATATGGTTGAAGTGGGTGACCATCCGATTCACGTTCTTCATACCCCGACTCTTTTCTCGCTGCTGTGCGTTCAAGCTGACGTGTCTTACGAGGTCACGGATCCGGATGGATGAGAACATGACCCAGTCGATCCTTGTGATCTCGTCGGCAATGTCATCGTCGGACGTGTCCATGAATATGTGATAGCGGAATTTGGTCAGTGGCATTGTATATGTCGGGACCATGGTCGCAGCTTCTCGCTCGTAATCCTCATACGAGTGGAACTGGAATTGGTGCACCTTTGTCGCGCCAATATCCGTGTTGAGAGAGGAAGTTGCTGATGGCCGCCGAGCAGGGTTGTGGTCCTCCACGCTCAAGGAGCTCAAGCTTTCGGTGATATCTGATCCTCTCGGGCCGTCGGGCCTACCAAGACTTGACGCACCAGAAGCCGAGTCCTCTTCTATAACATCCGACTTGGCCCAGCCGGTGTCGTCATCCTCGAACACGCTGAATTCGAGGTTGCGGCGCATTTGCTGCGCTGCCGCTGCGAATATTGGCTCGGATGACAAGTGCCGTATGAAGTCTTCTAGTGTTTTGCGAGTGGTAGGCCTGGCGAAGTCTCCGGGTACGACGCCACCCATTTGGCTACCACCTCGATGATGCGAAGCTGCGACGACGTCTTTGTAAGATAGTGCACGGATTTATCCTCCTTTACCTGGTCCAGCCGCGTCAAGATAGCCGTGAAGAGCTCGCCAGGTGCAGCGAATTTGCGGTACAAACACAAGAAAACATCCGCGAAATTACTGTCTGACCGTGACATCTTGGGAGCGAGTAGGCGATCGACTAGCTCATCGAACGTGACCCCTGTCTTCTTCGCCGGGCGGTCGAAGGTGATGTCGTCATTGCGCTGTAGTATGGGTATGTCGTCGCTGTAGCCAAAAGATTCACCGTCAGATTCCTCGATGTCCAGAAAGGATGGCGCATTATGGCGGTCCAGACGAATGCCTGGGGTTCGCAACATGCTAGAGACAGTCTGGTTGTCATCGCCGGCTGCATCATGAAACTATTGTAAGCTTCCTGGATTTCCAGTACGGGGCGATCGAAACATATCCTTCTTACCTGACTGCGGTGGCAAGCCTCGCACAAGCGACATATCTGAACTAGCACGGCTATGCTTACTATGTTGGCTCATCGGCCGCGTTCCTGTTGAGTCATGTGGGGTATCAAGGTGAGCCACGGAGGCGGCTCGTCGCCTTTGACCAGTAGCCTCAGCTTCTCGAAGTTAGTATAAACCCTGTAAATATCTCCCTTGCATGGGTACATCATGATCCCCTGGGCCTGGGACTCTATGGTGCAAATCAGAACTCTGGAATTATCCAACATACCTTGGCGGTTCATCACAAGAACTTTCAGTAGCCTGAACAAGGCATTCCTTGAATTCTCAGGTTTGCTGGCCGAGGTCTTGAAGTCTGAGACACACGACTGACAAGCGGCAGCGAGTGCTTCTGTGTTGACCTGCCTTACGTTTTCAGGGTTGTCACATTTCGTCGCCACCAGGACCGTGGGTAAAGATGAATTGACTAGTGCCGCTGCTCCTGATTAGTCTACGAACCAGCGATTGCACCCCCAAAGATTCAGATGGGTCGTTGACTTACTTAAAGTCTGTGGTAGTTCCATGATGCTTTCTTTGTTCATCACATCGTATAGGAGCAGGACCCCGTCGATTGGGGGCATCATGGTACCGCCTATCTGCCTGGGCCATTGTATCTGCCGCTCTGGATTCACATCAAAATACTCGAGATCGAGCTCGAAAAGGGTCACTGCATAAGGCACGTTGTCTATGAAGATGCGCGCCGCAGTCGGTTGGGGCCCTGGAGCTTTCGGTAGACCTATCGCCCGCTGGATGAAGTGAGACTTGCCCACCCATTGGCTCCTATGGCTGCGATGTTGATAGACTCCATGGCCGTTGTTTCGGGTGGGTCAAGGGCCTTGATCGAGTTCGGCAACCCTTCAGTATGCGATTGCTGCTATGTTCTGGTGGCGGCGCTTTACAAGAAACCAAGCACGCCTGGTCACACGAGTGTGGTATGCGCGACTGGGAAGTCTTATCCTTCGAGGTGGCCGGTGGAGTACAGGCGCGGTAGCATCTCGAGGCGAAGTGTCTGGGTCTCTTGGTCGGCTCAAGCGGCTGTGTCCCGCCGCGATATAAACCTCGCAGAGGGATTGACTAGATTAGGGTATTTCACAGTACGTAGGTAGGTAATCACGTCCCTGTCGTGGCCACGAACAAAGGAGTTTGTAATGAGGTCGGTAGCTAGGGATGGATAGAACGTTTGCGTATGGTCGATCGGATGTGTGCGGTCGTTCGTTAGGGTAGCTCCTGGACAGGCCTCGGCACCGATGTTGAAACCCTTGCTTTCTGTCCCAAGAAGAGGCAAGCCCAGGCCAGCTATGGGCTGACTGCACACTTGCTGTGCCAGAATGTGGCAAAGAACACGATCTGCAACTGTTTGCCTGCCTCCCCCTCTCTTCCCAACGTTGCGGCTTCCCGTATCCGGATGTGACAGGAAGAGCGGGCCGAGTTTGGTGGGCGACGGTTCACAATATCGACACAACGGGAAGGCTGTCGCCGCAGTTGGGAGTATATATGCGCGATCGTGTTCAGCGGGCTTCTTTCAGTCGTGTTGCATGGGCAGGTATGGACGAAGACAGGAGCTGCTGGCTGTGGCGACTTGCGATACCGAGGTGAGATGGTTGTTGGTCGAGCTTGTTGGAGGCTCTTGGCCAGCGCGTCAGTCGTGAGCAGAGAAGAGGCTCGTAACGGATGGAGGAGGACGCCAGATGGTGGTTATGTATAGAATAAAGCCAGGAGTTGTTCAATGGATTGGCAGCAATTGATCAGTGGCCTCGTAGACTATGGGGAGGTTATCAATCACCACATGCATCAAAATTATTTCTACTTGGGACAGTCTTTCGCATTGCAGCCCGTCCGTCTCAGTGGGTGGTAGTGGTGGCAGCGGGTAAAGCGGGCGCACTTTCCCAATGTTCCGGTTCTGGTTTTAGTGCCAACGACCCCTCCCCTCCCAGCTTGATCTTGATTCGTATTTCAGCCCAGGCCAGACCAAGCCAAGCGCGCATCAAAAGGCGCCACCAGGAGGGAGCTCGATGTCTGGAATTGAGATTGAGCTACCTACATCCTGATGTACGTCCAAGTCTGTCTATGTACAAGGCTACATGTCTCCGGACATCAGAGGCTCATCAATCATCATCATCCCTGCGCGGGGTCAACGAACGTACAGTAGAGAAGTCGCCCCTTGTATCAAGTTGAGGAGGTCGCCCGCCACCAAACAGATTGAGGGAGTGAGGTGTTTGCTTGGTTGGGCCGAGAGAACCCAATTCAAAGCCCAAGCTTGGATGTCAATGGTAGCAACTTCTTTCGTCACCGAAATATAGGAAGCGGCATCAGGCTTCGGAAGAGGAGAGGAGTCGTTTGCATCAGTCGCATCTCGCCTATTGCAACACACCCATCCATACAGAGCCCCTGGAACACGAACCTGGGCGCTTGGTCTGCGGCTGCTCGTCACGGCGCTCTCCTATCACACAGCATGGTGGCTTGCATTTGTATAATTACCTGTACATATATATGTATGCACGGAGGGAGGTAATCATTGACAAATATACCTATAGCAACCCAGAGTCTGCAAACACGTGGATCATGGAACCCAATCAACCTCCTTCTACCCCACTGGCGGGTCAACTCTTCAGCTTCAGGGGGCCAAGAGTCTCGAGGTAGCTCCGCCCATAGGTAATATTCAGTTCTTCGTGGTGTCTAAGTCTCCAGACATCTCCGGGTTGATTATTATACAAGTAATATGTTCTTAGGTTAGGTAGGTATACAGCAAGTCTAGGTAGACTATCCACCAGATCCATCTCGCCGCCGGTCGACATGCTTTGCTGTCCAACCCTCCATTTCCATTTTGACGTTCCTGGACCCGACAGTACGGTACCCAGTTTCCACCTCCGCCGGGTTAAGTATTTGACAAGGATCCGAGAATAGCCTCTCGCGGAACTCAGCCGTAGAGAAGGCTAACGTAAACACGACCACACTGCAGGCCCATTGTACATATCTGTGTTCGCTTCCTATATATCGACAACTGGCCAATACATAGATTAAACCATAATGCAATGCACAGCTGTTTACGCAAACGGTTACGGAAGAAGTAGCAATTGCTTCCTATCAAGCATCAAAATATGGCCTAGTATGCAGCTCGATAAGAGCCCAATGTAAAGTCACAGTACAATACCTCGTGTTCAGCAGTGAGTTGACTGGGACACTGTGCCTTCATAACGTCGGTCGCTTGTCACAAGAGCCGCGCAAATGATGCCCAAATGCATTGCCCGGTAGCGAGAGGTGGTCATGCGAAGTACATTTCCACGTATTCTGGTTGATGGAGTCCGTACTCGGATCTGTTCGTGCTAAGGCCAGTCACTCCAGCTCAGCAAGAATTTCCTCGGAATTGGTGGTATCGGGAGGCATTTCACAATATTCTGCCTGTACAAGTCCCGAAAACCCCTTCCTGGATAGGTCCCATCCCATCAGCGCGGCACAGCTCATTTTGCTGTGCTAGCAATCGGCCATCTTCCCGCCAGTCTGCTACAATAAGATCTCGCCCAGATTTTCGCCTTCGAAGCCCAAGGTAAAGAGTTTCTTGAGCTTGTTCTTCTCCCGCGACTTGTCCGTTGCCTTCTTCTCCTTGGCCATGCGCTCGACCTCCTTGAAGTCAGCCATCTCGTAGCCCGCGGGCGTGTCGTCGTCTTTGTCCAGGTCGATCTCGCCTAGCAACAGCACGTTCTCGCCTCTCACAAGGAAGATGCCATGGGACTTGTCCGCATAGTAGCCCTTTACGGGGGAGGCCTCGGTGGCGTCCGGCAGAGGCGCATATATGCGCTCAATCGTGGATTGTAGAACAATATTTGCTGCATCACCGCTCATGCATTAGAACCAACCAAAGCTCTCTCTGTTGTCACACGTTGCTCGACCTCTCGGCGACAGAAGGCAGAGAGGTACCGCAGCAGCAGCAGACGCCAAACGTACCAAATTGATCCCAGCTTCGCAGGATACCTGTCAGCTTCCTACCGTCGCGCAGGCAAATTAGAAGCTTCTCTACATGGCCTGTCAGCTCCAGCAAAGTCGAGAGAGCAATGCGCTCGAGGGTATCGTCGCCATACTATCCGTGAGATCGAGCAGCTGGGCTGCGGTGGTGAACATCTGGGGAGGCAACTGCTGTGGTTGCTGGGGCGGCGGTGCTCGTCCCAGAGCCTGCGAAATCGGCGCGCCCTGTTGGGGCGACGGGTCGTGTATGCTTAAGTTCTCCATCATCATATCATCTGGTTTGTAGTGGTTGTGGTAAAGTCGGCTTTCTCGATGCAGTCCATGGAGAGATGTGGACTGAGGACTGGGGGTCGCAGAATGCAGAGCGTAGCTAGGACATCTGCGTCGCGCGGCAGTTGGAGGGAGGTATGCTATTTTTTGTGGTCACTGTTTACACAACCTCGCAAAGAACGTCATCAACTGTCCAATTGTAAGGTCTAGGAGAGCCCGCGAAACGATGAGGTTTCTAGTCGGAAGAAACTTGAAGCGGCGGCAACACGCAGCGCAGGGACCGTGCCCAAAGTGGGGGTGGAGTGACGGGACAAACCAGAACTTGGAAAGACTTCAAGAGAAATACAAATCGCTGGCAATTGAGTCATCTACATTCATTTTAAATTCAAATTCCAGTCGACATCTTCTTCCACCATGAGCCTGCTAGTATCAATTTGCTTAGCGAAGCAGCATCGCGAGTCGAGACCTCCATAATGGGCCCTGATTAAGTCCGTCGAAGCTGACCTACCAGGTACACACACCTCGTCTCTCTCAAATAGCCCAGGCAAGGAAGCTGGATGCCCATACTCAGACTGTTTCTCGATGACCGGCCCGCGCTCCTCAAAATCAAATGCACACTCTTTCTATCTTCAATCTTCTTTAGAATAAGAAGCAATCGAAGCTGCTTGGTTATACACTATTTTTATTTTCACAAATCTGAAATGATCCTTTGCAGCTTGAGAGCTGTAACTGTATACTTGTTATACCCGATATCCAAAGCATGTGCATTTTATCTCGTGGGGCACGAGCCGGTCCTCATCTGTTTTCTTTCTTACCGTGTCTATCTGCAGCCTGTCGTCCGATATGCCTGGCCGATCCAAGCACATCATCCGCGACCTTGTAACCCCCCGGATACTCGCCATAGGACTCCCCAGACCTCTCCAAGTGTCCGGCCATCAGAGGAGCCCCAATGTAGGTACGATGGAGATGGGCTACCTGACCGTTGACACGTCAAAGGGTGCCAGGAGTTCGTACTCAGCGCGCAGAAGCTGCATCGCTCTCGGTTATTCTTCTCCCCCATCCCGAGCAAATCCGAAGACACCATGGCAGATCTACTAGTCCTCATGGTTCTAGATTTAGTACACATCCCAAAGTGCCAAGCTGAGAATTAAGCTGCCCGAGCTTGATTCTGCAACGGCCTCCGCAATGCTGATTATCATCCGAGCAGGAGGATAGCAATTTTGGTGACTGCCCGGCATTGCGAAACCCGAGGCGAACCTCGACTCAAGGAACGGTTTCAGACACTCATCGGCCCCTGTCGGCCCCCACTATGAGGCTACCTCTTTCTTCCGCTTGCTCGCTTGGTCACCACGTAGATGTGGTCAAGAATAGTCACAACCAGGTTATGGCTCGCTTCGTTCCGGCTGACCTGGCCAAATTCAGTCCATCCCAAAGCTCTTAACCCTGTTCACTCCATCTATTTCTCGTCTGAAGTCCACACCTGCGCCGCGTCGTTCACTCATACAGTACGTGGGGTGCTGTCACATTGCGCATCAGGCGATGACTTCTCCAGCCAAAGTGCTTTTGCTACTAGGTATGCCCAAGGAGAATAATAATGACAGGCACAGTTGCTTCAGCTCTATTTATGTTTGTCTTTGATACAGCCAAACAGTTCGTTGGATAAAATGAGAAGATCATTGTTTCTCGCTGCTTTGGACCTGGTGGAAAGAGCCCCATTGGTCTCGGTAACTTGAAGATCCGGATAATGAGTCTATTCAAAAGGCCCTTGTCGATCAGACCTGCCTGTGAGTGGTGTGGTGTAGCAGCAGCTATAAGCTACAGTACTACCACCACGAGTAATGGCAACTTGCATATGTTTAAGAACCATTGGACCGAGCTGCTACAACATAAAGTACCCATGTTTCTATGGTGAGTCGTCGTGCCAATGGCGTCGGGCTGCTCACTTCAATGCAAGTCATCCCAGTCTGAACCGTTGCTGTCATGTCAATTGGTGACAGTCTTGGCGCATTTACTTTTGCTGTTTCCGGTCGCAGATCATACAGCCCCGTCAAAGCCAGCGTGGAGCGACTATACCAAATAAAAAGGTGGGATGTACCAGCTCCCTGGTCAAGAGTGGTCAAGGTGTGAGACTCTGCGGCCGAGTGAGCCTCAAGTCCCCCGGTCAGCAGGGCCCCTCGCATTACGGAAGCTACTTGTCGTTGACCGAGCCTGGTGATCGATAGCCCGACATATCGTCGGCAAGGCTAACGCATGACTGTGATGGACCGATACAGACTAGAGGAAAGAGGGCACAGCACTTGGGTATGGGGCTGCCATTCGGCCTGGATATTGCCCATGGTAGGAGCAAGGGACCTTGCAAGATACCTATCCATGTGACCGGCCCCTTCCAGTCTCTTCTCTCTTCTCCCTTCTGGAGTTCATCATACTCATCTTTTCTGACATATCGTCCAGGCGACACCAGACAAAGGGGACCGGCGCCTTTACGAGTTATGGATTATGAAAAATGCTAAAGAGCCGGCTCTTATACTGCAACCTGTTGATCGGGCTGGCCACGATTCAGGCGTGGGCCAGAGGAGGACATAATGAAACGGCGGGCTTTTCCGACAACCACGCGCAGGCACCAGAGACGATAGAGGCGGTAATATGGGAGCGCGTCCAGTATATCGTGGTGGAGAGGGAGGCCGTCCCGAAGAGAGTCATACTCGAGACTCTACCTAATCCCACAGTACTACCAGCACGGGATGTTCGATCCCTACAGATGCCCAAGCCGACGCCGGCCCCCCAAAAGCGACAGGACCAGGGGCAGATCAACGCGTTGTCGGGGGAGATCCAGAGACTGTCGCAGTCGATACAGTTTGTCTCGCAGACGGCCTCCTCGATATCACAGGCGTCACAGTCTCTTCGACAATCAGCGGACCAGGCCATCCGCTCAGCAAACCAGAATGCCGACCAGGCGAGCCAGGCGCTGTCTCGGACACAATCGTCGGCGTCAAGCGCGGTCTCCCAGGCGAGCCGACAGGCAGACGACAGGATCGCTCAAGCATCTTCCTCCTTCAGCAGTCAAATATCCGCCAATCTAGCGAGTGTCCGGTCGAGTGCCAGTAGCGACATCAGTGTCGCGAGTGCATCTGCTAGGGCCAGTGCCGCCAGTGCCATGAACATAGCAGCAAGCCAAATTCAACAGGCCAGAGCAGATGCTAGTGGTGTCAGAGTGAGTGAAGGCATCTCCTCATGGGAGAATACACAGGCTAACCATAAGCAGGGCGACGCAACCAACCTAGTGGCACAGGTCCAGAGCAATTCAGTCTCGGCCCAGAATTTAGCCATTATTGTGTCAGTTTCCGTGGTTGGGTCTGTGATAGTAACAGCCATCATCGCGTTCCTCGTCATGCGATGCCGGCGAAGGGGACGGAGCAATCGAGAGGCGCCGCAAGGCAGCATGGACATGGCCGATGAGAAGAGCGACCCGTACGATGACGGAAAGCCCATCGCCGTTCAGGGTGTCCCCCCAAGCGCCGTCCCGCCGAGCGGTGCGCGCTTTAACCCCAAGATGGGGGGCACATATCCCATGGATAAACTGAAGCTTCCCGGGTTCAGCCCCTTCACCGCCAAAAAGGAGGCCTTCAGCAATGTCGGGCTTGCGACGAGCGATTATAGCGATGGAAGGACCCCAACGCAGACGGCCAACAACAATCCGGACGTGTATGGGGTCTCGTCCGAGAGCTTCCGGCTGCAGAAGCCGCCTGCCATCAGCCGCGCCGAAACGGTCCGGATCATACGAGTCAATAGCCGGAAGAAGGAAGAACAGGAGCAACAAAAGGTCGTAGACGAACCGCCAGCACCGGCACCCATACAACGCAAACCAGCACCTTCGCCCCAACAGTGGCCGGAACTGCCCTCCCCTGCACCGAAATCGCCCCTACCCCCAACACCCCGGCAACGACAGCAGCAGAAGCAACAGGAGGATGAGGAGCTGGCACCACCACCGTCACGATCGGCCAGCGGCGCCCGTTATTCTGTGATAACTCCGAAGACGCCCGAATTCAGAAGCGGCGCCGGCGACGATAATGGACCCGGTTGGCGCCCGCCCTCCACGAGACGCAGCACGCGCGCAAGTATCGTATCCGCAGCGGCGCGTTTCAAGTTCCGCGACAGCAGCGACATGGAGTCGGACGCGGAGCTCCCGACGGTCCCGCCACCCGTGGTGACCACAACCGCCGCCGCCACCAACAGCAGCGGAAACGGTGGCGGTGATGATGGTGAAGTCGTTAGACCGCCCAAGGGCGGCGTCAGCATGATGAGCATGATGTCGAGCCAAGGCATGGGCCCGGCGGTGCGGCCCGGCGGCTCGCCCGAGCGCCCGGGGGCCCCGGCCATCCCGACCCTGCGCAAGAGCAGCGAGGTCCTCGACCGCGAGCCCATGATCCCCTCGCTGCTGCCGCCTCCCATCATCAACCCCAACCCCGTGGCTCCCACCGCCAGGACGGGCCCCAGCTTCGCGACGTTCCCCACGGTCCGAAAGCAAGGGCCGCCGCCCTCTACGGTGCTGAGCTGGCCGAAGCCCAAGGAGACGGAGACCGGGCCAAGAACTAGCGCCGAGTTTTTCGGCGCGGCGCGGGGGTGATTCGTTATAACAACAACAACACAGACACTTAATGCCTTTCTCCTTCTCTCTGTAGGGGCCGCCGCCTCCTAACGGCATATCATCCCATGGATTTGTTTTCTTCAGTTAATTACTCAGCCGAACAACCCATGAGAGACCCTCGATGGGAAACAACTCCTCTAGATAATAGTTTCTTCTTAGTAGTAGGCTTAGTGTACATCTACAAGCAATAATACACAGCCGATCAAATACCCAGAACTTTACCATACCTTGATCCTTGTAGTGACTGGTTAAGAGAGAAACCGCTGCTATGCAAGTTCTCAGCCAAACAGTTAAGTCTCTTGCATTCCACCGGGCATTTTGCGGTGGGGAGGAGATTACTCCCCCTCCGACACACTGAAGCATTCATTCATCTGTCTCTTGAATGTAGCTTACGCTTTTCTCTTCAACTATCGTACAACGACAGCGAGTTGGTCCTATTCAATGGGCCCAGGTGAATGCAATCGACGAGGACGGCATAGCCCTTGACGGTCCCATTCGTAAATCACGGGTTGTACCAGTAGCATCATTACTCATATGAGTGAGGTATCAGCTTCGTCTATGTGTATATGCATCGCCAAACCTGTCAAACCAGCACCACAGGTGTACTTTTACCATTCCGATTCCGGGGGCGAGCCATGGCAATGCGGATGCATCTACCCATCTACGCCAACCCATAATCCCCAAAGTCGAAATCTTGTTTTATATGTACCAATCAGCGCCATTTCATATTGTGTGGCCCCTCTATCATGGCTAGCCACCAACGCCTCAGGATGCATATTTCCCCCTCCTTTTCATGTATAGCCAAATCAGAAGTGTTTTGCTATGACTAGAAATTTTCAGGAAGATGATCTTGGGATCCCATCTAATGCGGAATCCACGTCTGATTCCTAAGGGAAATACCAAAGTCAAGAACGCTCAAATGCCATGCTGAGATACCGAACCCAAGCAGAAGTGTCAAAGCACATAAATCAAATCGAGACCGAAAAACTCCAGGATCCAGCTCTATGCAATCTTGCCAGTCGAATGTCGTCAATGGGCAGTGCGAACAGGTAAGGAAGACCGCGGTCTAGTAGGGGAGATGTGAGATCTAGATAAAGAGACGTCTCGGGTGTGGTCAACGTTGCATAGTGGACCGCATTAGTGCCTCCAACAGTTCCGGGCGGTTTTCGAGAGCATCTTTGGCCTGTGCGAAGGACATCCAACATCTCTCCCGCTTGTGGCGCTCCGGCCAGTCGTCTTCTTCCTTGAGGACTGTGGCCTCGTAGAAGCGATAGACCGACTTGGAAGGGTCCTTGTGGGTCTTCTTGGGAGGTCTGGTCTCAAGGATATCTCCCAGGTCGTAGTTGATCTCAATGGAGATACCAGCTTCTTCCCAGGCCTCGCGTGAAGCGGCCTCGGTGCACTCCTCATCAGACTCCCATCCTCCTTTGGGGAGCACCCAGCCTTTGCGCCGTGTCGACTGAATAAGCAGCACGTACTTCTTGTCCTCTGTCAAGGGTACGACACCAGCTACCAGTCGCTCACCATTGGAGTTGTAGCCTATCAAAGAAAGGGTCAGCTGATCCACGCAAAGTCTGCCCAAGCCCTCTGGAAAGCGAGAATAGAGTCGGCGATTTAATTCAGCATCGGTGACTTACGTTGTTTGCTGCGGCCAGTGCGGGACTCCATGGAGCGACCATTCGTGTCGGTAGTTGTTGAACTTGATGCCATTTTTGCAATTGCACCTTGCTGAGATGTGTGGGCGAGCGGTTGGTTGGTTGGGGGTTTTTTTTTTTGCTGCAGGTATGATGAGAGTATCCCAGACCCAGTTGTGTCCATTGACGGAAGTGAAAGATATAAGTGTCCAAAGACGAGAGCTTTCTCCGGCTGGACGTAGCTGGCAATGGCGAAATGCGTTATCTAAAATTGTGCGACTTCATGATCAAAGATTGCTCAAGAGGGTAGAGTTAAATATGGTGGAATCAGGACGAGGCTACTGTTGGGTTGGCGGTAACAGGTCAGGGCCTTGAATGGATCGCGGCGAGGTGCGATTGTGTGGGAGAGTATGGGGAATGAGAATAAGTGTAAGCCGCCCTTGGTAACGTTAGGGAGTGGATGCTCGACAAACTCAGTGAATGTTAAAGAGCTTTTGCTTTGCTTAAGGTGGTTTAGGCGTGGGTTGTCAAGGGTGGTGCGAGTAGACAGTGTGATTTGTGGTACTGCAATTAAAGGTGGTATTGCATGTACCATGGAACAGCTGAATGCGTCCAATATTCGCAGTCCAGTCCAGTCAGATGGGGAAGTGCAATGCTCCGACGGGGGATGGATTAAATGTGGTGGTTGTAGCTGGTGGTCATGACAGTGTGTCGTTTCCTCTTATGTTGAAGCTGAGGATGCCTGACTGGGAGTGAGTAGATTGATGCCCCTCAAAAAAGCACCAGACAGCAGCTGGTTAGAGCACAGCTAGCAGGCAGGCAGGCGCAAGCGCAAGGCCTGGCACTGTAACCTATTGGTGTAGGTCCGGTAGACGGGGGATGAGCACACAATAAGGAGCTGCACTGCTCTGGCTGGAGTAGGAAGGTGCTTGCTTGCTTGCTTTGTTGGGTATGTCAGTAAAAGTGCAGGCTGTCTGTCCAGTCGAGGTACTCTATTAAGATCCAACTGAGGTTATGTATGTAGCTGGAGGTATGGATGCATCAAAACAGGTATCATGTAGGATGTAGGGAGGTACAGACAAGCAGCAAGCACGTCTGGTAGCAGCAAGTCAAAGATGGCCTTTTGGGAAGGATTCTGACTGGGCCGAAGCTGCATAGCTTGATGCCATGCACTGCACTGCTTGCTGCACTTGAGTGGGCTGGACTCGTTCGGAACAGATCCCAAACGACTAGCTGACAAGGCACCCTTATTTTTTTCTTCTCTCTTTTGTTGCAGCTTCAACTGTGACGGCTGCGGGGCAGAATTGGCAGATGGAGGGGAGGGAGCTGATTGCTCATTTGCTTACAGTAGTTAGATAGGTTTCAAGGCTGCTCCTGCAAGGGCACCACCGACCAATACGAAACCCGGAAAAAAAATGAATAAAGAAAAAAATTGGGAAGGTGTTGGAGGGGAAGGATTGAATGAGGCCCCTCCAGCAACTTTTTTTTACGGGTGAGGACGGAAGAGAGAAGAGGGGACAAGGAGAGAGGCGGCTCTCTGTATGCTGAGCGCGAGAGAGAAAGAGCAGATATTGATGGGTAAAAGTAGGTTAGGCAAAGGTATCTAGTAAGCTAGGCGCAAATGTCCTCAATAGCTAAGGCATGAATGAATCAGATGTAATACATGCACTCGAGGAGGACGAGGGTTGTTACTGTGGGAGCCGGGAGCTCTTGGGGGCAGAACAGCCGTTGCATGTCTCGTGTGATGTGCCGTGCCATTCATATCTGTGAGAGATTCAAAATATATTGAATGGAGGGGCACTCACGACTTTTTGAGGAGGAAATTAGAGTTGGCTTTTATACTAACCAAGAGCCTAGCCACTGTAGCTTGGTACTGGTGCGGCATGTAGTGCCTATTCGTGCTGTAAGTAACAGCAGCCCACGCCAATCCAAACTGATCCATACATACGGAGTATATGCAATAACTTGAATTCGAACCCATGAACTCTTCCAGTTACTTCGGACCTATGAACTGATGAATGGTGAATCCACCAACTGGCTTCCGGGTGGTTAGTGCATGGCTTCACACTTGTAGAAGAATCTTCGTCCCATGTCAGTCGCACTTTGGTCAAGCATACCCGGATGCTAGTCGTAGCGGTACATGACTGGCGTCAGATCACATCAAATACATATGTACAGATACAATGGCTAAAGCCGAGAGCGTGTGTCGTATTACTAGAAGAGGGCAAGTGGCTTCTTTAGGGACTTTAGCGGTCTGGAAGAGTGGGAAAGGCACAGGTAAACAGTGGGAATGCACTCGCTGGATTAAAGCAAGCTCGGCTCGCTCGCGTGGCATTAAGGAAAGCCCTGGTCGAGCGAGTACTTCAGTTGTGCTTCGGTATGTGTTTGTGTAGGTAGGACAGCTCCGGGGCGTCGGAGTCGGCGCCAACTGATGAAATTTTAGTCACTTGATTCAATGTGTCCAAGTCGCAATGATGTTACCTGCTGGTTTGTGTAAGATGGCCTTTCGAGCAGCATGCGCTATTAATAGGTGTGGCTAAGGTTAATAAGCACTAATACCCGGTCCCTAAATACATACAAGTATCCCGTGTTCCCACGAAGGCCATCAAAGTTGCATCTCACATTTACAGTGTATAAGTGCATACTTACCTCTCTCAAGACAACTAGGTGGAAGTACAATTTGGGGATCTTCTCAATATGACATTGACCTTGATATATGCCTGTACTTAGGATGGTGCTATATAATCTCAAGCACGCTTTGGCCTTATACTTTTTTTCTCTTCTCCTCTCTCAATGGCACAACATGCCCTAGAGTACATGTACAAAATCACGAGCCATGCCAGGTGTGACTACCCTCCAAGACAGCTTGCTTACATGATTGTGGCCAGTCTGATGATCTCAGTACCTTAAGGGAATGTACCTAGGCAAGCATAGGTGTATAGGTTCTGGGTGTATCGTTTCACTAGACTGGACTCTTCCACATGCCTGCTGTCTCTACCGTACCGTGTTGAACACCTGGGCATAATAGTTCGCATGTTAGCCTGAAGTAGACGGGGTCCAAGAACCTTGCGCACTTGACCCAACTTCTAGAACTATGACTTGGCCTGTCAACATCACTCTCGTTGGGGGTCATGCAAGACCGTTACGTCCGTAGAGTCTTCAAGGCGTCAGGCGTTGATACGCGTCTTTAGTCCTTCACATCACAATGCCAAGTATTGCAGATCTACCGTACCCAAGGAGATCGACGGTCTGAGTGAGATACCCACTTACAAGTGTACATATAGTATATGAAATGGGTGTACGGAGCTTCGCGCCGCATCACACAACCAAAGCATGAGGAATTTGCTCGGAGAACAAGGGATCGTAATAAGTTTACATAACTACATGTTTATACTTGCTATTTTTATACAGCCTGCCAGTACAGTACTATACAACTATTCCTTTTCAGAGCTCACAGCAATGACAATATTCTTCCATGCTGGAAGTGTGAGGGCAATGATGACGAACAAGCCAAGCCGGCTTGCATGTGGTTTGTTCGCATGGAAAGTTGGGCGGAGGCTTCCAAGCGTTGACGATATTGGGTGTCGGTCAGATCAACAGAGATCCAAGGTGGGGGTCGTCGTCAAAGCCATGCACCAGGAGGAGGGGGAAAGTAGTGACTGCCAACAAGTAACAGGCGTGCAATGGAGCGGATGATGGAGACTGCGAGCAGTAATATCCCTTTAAGCGGGCTAAGAGCGATCACTCGTGAAGATCATTGGAATATCGTTTGGGAGAATGAGACGCCGGTCGACCTTTATTGTTGGATTTCTTCTGGATCGGTCGTGTGCGGTCTGTCGCTCCGACCTACCCACCAACCACTCAGCCCAATCAGCCTCCGGTAGCATCACTGAACCCCGACCAGTCATTTGTCGAGCTCGCGTTACACTGATATCCAGATACACGGGCGACTTCCAGTCTGGTCTGATTGATTTGTATCGCATCCGACCGACTAGTCTAGACTTGCTCTCTCAACACCATCACCACCCTCCTCGCCCTCATCCTCACCCAAATGCTGGGTCTCACTGCAGTACCTACCTACCAATAATCCCCTGTTGGTCAATCATCGCTGCTGAGCCTGGAGCCTGGATCTTGCCAACTTGCCCACAACCTTAACGAGCGGGCCATCGACTGCTTGCCTCCCCTGCCCCTGAACACAACGAATGCACTAACGTAGGGCCGGTCTGTCTCACTGTTCTAGAAGTACACCTGCTCTTTCATGCCCATACCGGCCGGTCCGCAAGTAAATATTGCCTACTCTGCTCTGCTCTACTCTACCATTCTAGTCTGAAGACAACAACACCACGCCCGATTCCTCGTTCAGTTTACCTAGCGTTCGGCCCCGATTCGACGTATCGGCTTATATCATCAGGTGGACTTGTTGAGCACTCGCCATCCTTCGTCCAGCTTGGTTGGTTCCGAGGCTCGCTTATCACGGCCCCTTCGGTAGTTGACGAGACAGCCCGATTCTGGTAGGATTGTCGCAAGGCCGTAGCTGGCACAACGTCATTCGAAGTAGCCAGGCTCTCGCAGGGACAGGGACATACCATACGATCGAGTACCGGACAGGCAGGTAAAACCATCGCCCAAGCCCCGTTAACGGCATGATGGAGGCACCCGGTGTACAGCAAAGCACCCCTGAAGATGCATTCAGCTACATATCACCAATAGGTCAGTCTCTCTCTCTACCTTTTCTGCCTTTTCTGCCTTATTAGCCACCCCGAGTGTCCACACGCTTCTCACCCAACCATCCGGACCCGTGCACCAAATACACCCTACCGTTGGCTGTCTTGCCTGCATCACGGCTTGTGGGGAAAGGCTTGAGAGGTCGCACCTGCAGCCGGTGTCAGCCATTATTAGTACCAGCCATTTGGTCACTCGTGAGCCGCCGCATTGCGGCTTGTCGCCCGCCTCGTCTCCCTGCTCTACGATGCTGTTCCCCTCTTCACGATGACTACATAATCTTTTATTTCCTTCCATGATCCGCAAGTGCGCCGATCAAGTCGACCCCGCGCAGTCTGAGAACACATGGACAGATTCGCCCCCCGGCTAGTTTCCAACTGCCAATCAACTGCCATATTAGGCTGGGCATCGCATTTTTATGTCCTCGTATACCTCTCACGGTGCATACGATATACGATGCCCTCGTGAAGTGTACTTATTCCGTCCAGTCCGCTCACATGCAAGCCCCTCGTAAATTAAACGATTGGCTCTTATTTTTGTGCGACAATAGAAGTCTATGAGCATTCTATATATACTAACTATCCAACCAACCACAGGATACAGACATTCTTCTAGCTGCGGCTACTGCCGTGGCACCCCTAGGGAGCAGACCCAAAAGAGTATGTAAAGGAGTCCATCATTTGTCTCATTTTCGTTTCCTCGGATTGTTTCCTTCAAGTCTAGCGTGCATGTGAAATTCCCGGGTGTCACTCGAAAATGGACCACCGCCGGAACCAGGCCGGGGTCAGAGGCTAAGAGGTCCATCGAGCCTCACCTCTTAGCCTTAGAGAAAGACGAGTATGCACTAATGTAATGCGTCGTTGCGGACGGGGGTAACCGATTTCTAATATGGTTTTCTAAGATACAGGAGGTTCCTATTACATCCGTGCAACGTCAATGAGTCCGGAGTATTATCAGTCCTTGCTTGATCGATACTGGCGTCGCTCTGGTGCGCTCCTATACAGACCAAATCAGCGCGAAGCCTGTTGCCCACACTATACTCTGCGCCTAGATTCTAGCAAATTCCATGCCACCAAGGACCAGCGCCATGCCATCAACCGCTTCAACAAGCATGTCACAGGCGATGAGTACACAAAGAAAGCGGCGCGCTTGTACCCACGGTCACGCGAGCAAGCCAAGAAACGTGACATGGAATTTGATCTCGTCGAGAGAATCCATGAGGCCGAGGCGCAGACCCTGAAGAACCCGCCCCTGCCACTGCATAAATTTGAGGTCACGCTAGAGCCCGATGTGTTCACAGAGGAAAAGTACGCCGTATTTGAGAACTACCAGCGGGTTGTACACCACGAAGGCCCGGATTCGATTAGCAGAGATGGCTTCAAGCGGTTCCTGTGCGCCTCGCCACTGCGACGTACCGTCTTCCGATCCGCTGACGACGGCAAGGAGCGGCAGCTGGGATCCTATCACCAGTGCTACCGGCTCGATGGCAAGCTGGTAGCCATCGGCGTCCTCGACCTGCTCCCCGACTGCGTCTCCGCCGTCTACTTTCTGTACCACGAGTCGATACACAAGTGGCAGCCCGGAAAACTGGGCGCGCTGCGAGAGATCGCTCTGGCGACGGAGAAGGGATATCGCTGGTGGTATCCCGGCTACTACATCCACACGTGTCCCAAGATGAAGTACAAAATGGACTATGCTCCGCAATTCCTTCTTGAACCCGACACCCTCAGTTGGGAAAAGGTCGACGATGATCTTTTGGCCCGGTTCGACAGCAAGGGGTACCTGGAGATGTCCAGCCACACAGGCGATGCTCCAGGGTCAGGAAATACTCCCGGGGGTACTGCCAAAGAGGAAGAGCGTCAAGGAGACTCGGACGATGAGGAGGAGCATTCTCTTTTCGACGCCAACATGCCAGGAATCCCGCCGCTAGAGCAAATGCGGTCGGTCGACCTCGATCAAATCCCTGTCCGGCTGAATCGCGGCTTCTGCTTCGCAGGGGACATCTTCCAGTGGAACGACGAGGACATCGATAACCCCGGGACTCCCAAGGCCGCCATCGCACAGATGGTCGCGGCGGTCGGGACGGACCTGGTCGCACACCAGACTTGTCTGGATTTTCGACGAGGTGTCTAAGCACTAGCCCATCTTGACAGGCATGCCGACGGTATGGGATCGGGAAAGTGGTCACGGTGCCTATCACTGGGTCCGGCTGGGTTGAAGGGTTATGAGAGAATAATATATAGTTAGCGTTGGGGGAGGTAACAACTACTTTGCGCCTTGTGTACATGATCGAAGGCAATAAATTAGCGATTCTTACGACTATTACCACACCGATCTTGATATGTTCCGTTACACCCTGCCTCGAGCACTGGATTCAGGAGCTTCACCGAGGCCTATCCAAGAGCAAGCACCGAGTGGAAACGTTTCCCCCGAAACTAAAACAAACTTAATGAACCAAACATGCTAAGTAGCAGCAAGTGGTAGTATCTCCTTGAAGCCGGGTACGTTTGCCCCTACCTCCTGATACAGCTCGCCCCAGACTTGGGACTGCAGGCGACAGGGGGGTCATTAAGTTGATCCCATCGTGTATTAAAGATGGAAGTGCGACGGGGAATGAGGCTAAGATCTTACTCCGTGTACTGCGTCTCGCTTTTGTAAAGTTGGATGAAAACTCCCTATTCACGTCGACCGGACACATTAGCAAGCGGATTGGCCGCGGTCTTTGCGAACAGGCCCTGGAAGACGCCCACGGCGAGTCGGACTCAGAGGCCGCCCCGGGCCTGATAGCCGAGCACTAGTGCCGTCACGAAGCTACCGGGACACACGGGATTCATCATGGCTTGCGATCTGCACCTACTGCAGTTAGTGAACGCGATAAGGGGGAGGGAGGTGAGCCCAATGGGAAGCTACTCATGATGCATTGTCGCCCTTGTCATGGCCATCCTTCCTCACCAGCTTCACAAGCTCCTAGAACGGGTACTGCAGGAGGAGCTTCGTGCTGGTATATATCGGTCGTTGGGCCGTGGCGCGGTCCGCCCGTTCCGATTTTAAGTAGGGAAGTAGGAGCGTAGCTAGCAGTGTCGTAGAAAGAGAGTTGGTTTGGAGGTTTTGTCCCCTGGAAGATAGGAATGATGAGTTTGGTTCAGTCAGGGGGCAATGGAATGATTGCAGTGAGCTGTTGGCCCCTTTTTGCCTCTGGGTTGGGAGGGATTTCTACCCGTTTCTGTGGTCATCGTTGAACTCCAAGAGCTGTTTTCCTTCGATCGGTAGATAGGGGATCCCTCATCCCGAGACAAGCCCTCCACAAAAATTACAGGAACGTGCCAGGAAGAGTATAAGACGAGAGATTCTACTTACCACCCCTCGGGGCCCTTTTCGTACTCGGTGCCAATCGTCCCGGCATTCAGAATTACCACATCTGCGCACCCTTTCCCTTGACCAGCTTCACCTTCTCGGCGAACGCTACTACACAGTCATATCGGCCCGTGTCCAGCCCGGGGGGTCTAACCTTACCAAGAGACTTGTTGTAAGCGAGGCCTTCTTTCCCTCCCCCTCCCGACGCCTCGGATGCAATCTGCGGTGCGGCTTCACGACCCCAAGCGGAGTCTCACGGGTAAATGATGACCTCAGCGGCACCGATACGGAGGAGATGAACTGTTGTATCAAGCCAGCGTCTACTCGTGGCGCCCGTCACTACAGCGGTGTGCCCAGCGAAGATGTCTGGAGGCGGGAGAGGGGTAGAACGCAGTTTCATGTAGGCCTGAACTTTTAGGGCCGCCATATTATTCAGTGCGTGTGATGTTAGTACGCCTATATATGTATTAGACTGTATAAATGAGAGGCGAGGTGGTATAGGATATCAAGCACGCAGGGATCCAAGGTAGACTTGGGATTGGAGTATGCGTGGACGTGTTTATTTAGTGAATAATAAAGATTTTTCTCTATATCTTTCCGAAAGTCAAATATACCCGGGCTCTACATATTTCTCAGAAAAAGGAGTGCATCGATGTAAGGTGTATGTTAGTAGGAGGGATGATGAGCCGACGTCAATTACACATCACCAAAGGGCCCCCCCCCCACATTGCTTCTAGATTCAGTATGTAGATTAGGTGCCCCAGCCTTGCAGCTACCCCTGAAGGCCACCCACTCAAACCGCCCAATTACAGCAGCTCAATGCTGGAGCTCAGAAAATCCCACTTCAGCCTCACATCAAAAAAAGAAAT
Source organism: Apiospora phragmitis (assembly GCF_038363925.1). Taxonomy (NCBI): domain Eukaryota; kingdom Fungi; phylum Ascomycota; class Sordariomycetes; order Amphisphaeriales; family Apiosporaceae; genus Apiospora; species Apiospora phragmitis. The sequence goes on along the minus strand of NW_027117400.1, from coordinate 1,575,928 downwards.
CATCGTCACTGTAGGACAACCGGGCTGCATCTAACGCAGCTTTTTCACTCTTTTCTGCGTGGTAACCTGTACAGACGACAATCACTGTGGAATTAGTTGGTACAAAAGCTGGGAACATACACTTTCTTGCTTCTCCTTTGACGAGAAAAGAAGAAGAGGCAACGCGCCCCCCACCATCTCCAAAACCACCCGAACCATGTCGTCCACCTCGCAGCACCTGCTGCTCTCGCCGGCCGAGCTCGCGTACCTGCACGGCAGCCTGAGCCTGACGACGCCCGGGCCGATCCGGCCGGACGGGCGCGCGCCGGCGCAGTTCCGCCCGCTGACGGCCGAGACGGGGATCCTGCCGGGCACCAACGGCAGCGCGCGCATCTGCTTCGCCGACGGCACCGAGGCCGTCGTGGGCGTCAAGGCCGAGGTCGAGAAAACGCCCGTCTCGCCGTACGAGTTCGTCGCCTCGACCGAGGGGCGCAAGGACCACAGCACAAGTATCCCCCAAAAGAAGAAGGGCAGAAAATCTAAGAAGCCCACAGAAGATGAGGAAACAACAATGGATGTGGATGATGAAGACGACGATGAGGAGGAGGCAGGTGATGGGTCGGCGGCGGTCGAAAAGGTCAGGGGCTCGCCTGACTGGGTAGAGCTCAGCGTCGAAATCCCGGGCTTGCGCGACGACGACTCGGGCACGGTGTTCCTGACTTCCATGTTGACCGAGGCCCTGCTGGCGGACGGCGAGTTTGTCAAGAAGCTCTGGATCAACCGGCGGTTTCACTGGAAGCTCTACTTGGACGTACGTTTCTTGAATATCCCTTTCTTTTGACTTCAATTGACTAACATCAACTACAACAGATCATACTCATCTCCCCGCCGCTCTCCTATCCGCTCCCGCTCCTGAGTCTCACCACCCACCTCGCCCTCCTCGCGACCCGGCTACCACGCCTCAAGTCCGAGGCCGACGAGGATCCCATGTTCGACGACGACTGGGCCGCCGCCACGTTCCTCTACCCCCGCCAAGACACATCATCAGGGAAGGCCTCCAACAAATCAAAACAGTCCTCCGCAGCAGCGGCGGCAGCGGCACCCGCCTCGAGACCCCCCATTACCCTCCTAGTGATGGCCGTGGGCGACAACATCATTTTCGACCCCTCCAAGGAGGAATTGGCCGTAGCGGACAGCGCCGTCGCCGTCTCGGTCGCCGAGGGTCCCTCATCAGAGTCCGAGCCCGAGTCCGACTCCATACCTGCTACGACTACCAAGAGAAACCTGCACCTGCTCTCCGTCCGCACCATCGATCCGCCTTCCCGGTTGACGCCACCCGGTGTACCCAACTCCGTGAACGCCTCGGCCTGGGGCACGATGACGGCTGCGACACCCACCACTACTACAACACCGGCATCAGCGAATGAGGGCGGTGCCGCTAAGCACCCCGACGCGCGGGTCACAGAGACGGAAGATGTGGTCGGCGTGTGGAAGGCGCCGCGCGGGGGTGCCAAGTTTGCCATGTTGGGCGCCATGGTCGCCAAGGTATTGGAGAGAGGTGGCGTCGCCGAGGAGGTCTTGGATGGACTCGAGGGTGTAGACTTGGGTTGAAGCGAAGAAGAACAATAAAGAGGCAATATGTAAATTTATGCGATGTCATGATACCATTCAATGCGCTATGCACAATGATGATGATTTCCGTCAGCCAGTCAGGGGCTGGCTAATTATCTCTACCACCCTCTCTTAATGCTCTCTTCACGCCACTATTGAACATGGATGTGTACAATGTGGCTCGCCCTTTCTTTGAAATGCATGAACTCATTAAATGTGCATGCAATGCCATAGTGATCGGCATAATTGGCCATTATTATCTTGACTGACTGCATACCGTCAGTCAAGAGTTGGTAGGTGCTAGTACCGGGCAGCTTAGAAAATGCCAAAGAATTTCTTCCGCTTGCCGTCGGCTTCGGCCTGCTCCGTAGCGATGATAGCGTCGGCCGCTGCCGACGGAGCCGCGGAAGCCGGGATAGCAGCAATAACTCCCTCCTCCTCCGCCGGCTGGGCCGCCGCGCCGGTGCCAGTCCAGCTCTCGATGCCATTCGCGATCGGCAGGCCATGGGCCTTGCGGTACTCGTTGCGCTTCTGGACGTCCTCGATCCGGCGGCGGCGCTTCTCGGCCGTCTGGGCCGATTCGTGCTCCTCATGCAGCTTGAGAACCTCGACGCAAGTGCGGATGTAATTGATGGGCTGCTTGAGGAACTCGCCGATGGGCGGGATCATGTCGGCGAAGGGCGAGTTGGCGTTGAACCGGGCCGTAAACGTGTATACGCCCAATGACACCAGTGCACCCTATGTTATCGTGTAAGCTTGTGTGTGGAGTTGTGCCTTGAATATGGGAACTTACGAGAGTGATGAACATATGGATGTGCTTGTTGTTGATGAACCAGTGAGACCATGTGTTCGGCGGAGGCGGGAGACCTGGGTACTCCTTGGTCTTCTGCGCCATCAGCTCCTCGGACCCTAAAGCACCTCCATAATGCTTCGGGACGGAGCGCGGGAGGCGGGCGCCGTGGGAAGGTGGGTTGAACTTCTCGGGCTTCTCGAGCACGATGGGCTTCGAGGGGTTCGCAGTGGCGGGCTTGGGTGCGGCGGCGGGCGGCGGCGCCTTTGCTACTGGTTCGGGAGCAGCAGGCTTTGTGGCCGGAGTTATAGGAGTGTTCTTGATAGCCGATGCGGAGGTGGGGGTCTTGGGCGTGGCCGCCTTCGCAGCGGTAGCTTTAGTAGTAGCGGCGGGCTTGGTGGGCGCAGTCTTTGGAGGGGTAGTCTTCGCCGCCGGAGCCTTGGCCGCAGGTGTCTTTGCAGCCGGCGCCTTGGTGGTCTTTGTTGCGGCGGCCTTGGTGGATGCGGCCTTCGGAGCAGCCACCTTCTCGGCCGCAGTGGCTGTCGTCGTGGTCGTGGACTTGGACTTTGCGGCGGCGGTCTTAGAAGCGTAGCGCACTAGGACCTGGCCAACATCCGCACTGATGGGTCGCGCAAAGGGCATGGCGCGTGCTGTTGAGCTCCGCCATATTGTGCCGTACTGCGGAAGCAGGAAGCGCGGGATATAGGAAGTTGTTGGTGCCATGGTGGGATGTGAATAGTAGCTCTTGCCCCGTCAACACCACCAGCAAAAAAAAAAGGTGGGATGAGCTGGGGATGAGGGAATCGGCCCCTCAGGTCAATCTGAGCAGGGTTCACGACCTGTTTATAGCAATTGAAAAGTTTCGTTTATTGACATTCGACATTGGCAATTGAGTCACCCTTCCTTGCAAAACAGACGATATGTCGCGTTACGCATGAATGTTGAATGCAGACCTCATTTTCGAGTAGATTGCTATTGGCTAGTTTGGGGAGAGCTACAATGGCAAGCAGATTTGCTATGCAGGGAAGCTGCCGACTTTCCCAGCTTACCTCAGCAGACTGTTGGATGCGGGCAGACGCTTGTAGGCTTGCTTGTTTCCAACATCCAACCAGTAATTAAAAATCGGAACCCGCGTTCGGTTGGCTCAAGTCTTTTTTAAGCCCTCGTCGCCTTAGCGCGCTTTGAAGACGGCGTTCCTCGTTTTCGTCACTCACGGGGTCAATGCAGCAAATGCAAGTCAGTTGAGGGTTCCAGTCTACCGAACTTCCATTTGCCTTTCCGAACAGACCCGTAACGGAGCGGTCAATCCAGGCTTCCGGGAAGTGGGACCTTCTTGTCCGGGGATCACCGATCGTCTTCCTTGACAGCCTAGCTTCGTTAGTTTGTGTGGCCAGACGTGTGGCGCAGAATGCCAGAGAAAAGTCCATTCCGAAAATGCGTTTCTTGCCTTGGCCGAATATCATGTGCATCGAAAACTGTTGACTCGCCGCGGAACGGATTGGTAGATCCCTTGAAACTCTATCTTGACTGGGACCAGACGACAGAAATGTCAAGTTGGATCTAATAATAATAAGAAGCCGCTCGCTACTCCGCTTAGTAAGAAGTGTGGCTGAGAAAGACCGGCTGATCTCGGAAGAGAAAAAAACTCTTGCGACGAGCCTGGGCTAACCGGCTACTGGCCAAAACTGACCATTGCTGCGAACGTGATTGGTGAGGGAGGGCTCCAGTGCGCTCCATTTCCAGCGGAAAGGGGAGCCACTCTAGCTTGTGTCTCGTGGCTGGAAGCGTCATAGCTAAATCAGAAAGTGTGCTGTACCTTGCCTTTTCGCTGTCCAGGTCAACCGAACCAAGAAAAATCCCGGCTGCCATAATAAATCCTGCATTGCGCTCAGCATTCCGACTTTTTCTTCTCCTGGATTCCCATTCACTCCTCAGCCATACAAACAACCTCTCTTGAACAACAGTCACCAACCTCACCTTCTTTAATCCCTAATACACTTCAGCTTCACGCTACCACATCTCTCAAAATGGGTTTCTCTGCTGGTAGGTCATCACTCTCCCTGTTGCGATATCATTGTCACCCCCCTTGCCGCTTGATCGAGAACCGGTTGCCACCGCTACGAAGCCATTGAGCGCCTGTCTTCCGGGCAGACATCGATTCACTCTTCGCGATCAAGCAGCCACCGTTCGCCCATCGATCGCCTGTTGTTTGCCTGTCGTACCTCGAGCATACGCCCTGCGAGGCCTTCCGAGCTTCGCCTGCGGTATTTTATCTGAGTCGAGGCGAGATACATCTGTCACCCGACTTGGAAGATGCCTATGGTGTATGCTCGTGGGGCTTGCCGGGCGAACCGGAGGATGGACACAACGACAACAGCAGCCATCTTCTCTTCGGATTCAGAGTACAAACGTTACCTCATTTGCCAAAAGCAGTCGGCGCTAACACACATTCTTACTGCAGGTGATGCCAAGAAGGGTGCCGGTCTCTTCAAGACCCGTTGCGCTCAGTGCCACACCCTGAAGGAGGGTGAGGGCAACAAGGTCGGCCCTGCTCTGCACGGTCTCTTCGGCCGCAAGTCTGGCCAGGTCGACGGCTTCTCTTACACCGACGCCAACAAGCAAAAGGGTGTCACCTGGGAGGAGAACACTCTGTTCGAGTACCTCGAGAACCCCAAGAAGTACATCCCCGGTACCAAGATGGCCTTCGGTGGTCTCAAGAAGGAGAAGGACCGAAACGACCTCATCACGTAAGCTCCACCATGCCTACTCTGGCCAGCATTGCATATTGGCCCATATGACTAACGCGCCGTCCACAGTTTCCTCAAGGAGTCCACTAAATAAGCGCCTCCTCCTGCGCTATCAGCATCACGTGTAACGATAAAGACCACATCATAGACGACGACGGATTGGCCAACAGTGTATTATAGAAATAGACCGTTCTGGCGCCCCGTTGGTGCAATCGTTCCTATACTTCGCGAAAGAAAGACTCCCCTTTGATTACATTTTGGGTTTGCTGGGAGTTCATGGCCACACCAAGGTTTAGCTGGGGTGGAAGCATTGGATTGTAGACATGATCGTTAGGTCCTTTAATTGAACTTGGCGTCGACTTATCTCTGCTCAAAATTTGTCGACTTCTCCCGACAGTGACATGGCATGTGAAATGACCTTCGAATATGCGACTTTTGTTACGGCCGTGATCTACATGCTGCCGTGGTTCGTTACCCATGGCCTATCAGACGACCTGAAATTTCTGCCATGTTCCCGACAGATATCCGATACATGCCGAGGATGCATAAGGAATTTCTAAATGCAGTTTCAGACGAGATAATGCGGAGGAATAATGCTTGTTCTAACTTGTGCAGTAGTGTCCAACTACTACGGAATGGGAGTAGATCGTCTGCCGCTGGTCTTGAGTCGCGCCCCTTTTGCGATGTTACCTTAGGTAAGCATATCAAACTTGGGTTATTGGAATTTCCATGACGCATAATCACGAAACTGTATTAACGGTGTGAGATAATCAAAGCGAGGCTTGATAGCCACCTGCTTATACTATTAATATGTACAACTCTCGTCTCCGCCGTTGAACGGATACGTACTCACACTTTATCGAATTACACCGTCATGATGGTCGTAGCGCTTGGTGGCAGCTGACCGACCTAAACGGCTATGACACGCACGAGGTTAAGTTTAAGACGGATGTCGTCCGCCCTCTGCGGCCCAACTCCCAGGCTGGTCTTGGTTCAAATATCCCAAGGAGGCTATCCAACAGGTCGTCCTTATTCAGCTGGTATCCAGAGGCATTCATACGTGGCGATCCCCTCAGGGACTGCAATATTTCACGACTTGCAGCGTGACGTCTAGGTGAGGGCAAGGTCTGGCCTGGCTACACCCCATTCATAATGCCTAATAGAACAAATGACTTCCAACAGTCCCGAGCAAACCTGGGCCGTTTGGTGCAGTTGTAATAGTGTGAGACTTGGTTTAATGTGATGACGGACTTCCCGCTCCTGGAGTAGAGTAGGCGTTCATCCCTGAGAAAGGGCACCCGAGGCTGGGATCCGCTCCTCCCTTAATGGGCGACTTGATGTTCGTAGAAAATCTGGGAAGCATTGCTGCGGCCGCGGCAAATCTTTTTCCTCTTTTCCTTTTCTATTCCGTCTTCTTTCTTACTCGTCACCCCCTCCTCGCCTTTGGTTGTTCCTCTCTCTCCTACTGAAGCTCCTCGGCCTCATCATAATCGCCAGTATGATGTTCAACTCGCGGTTCGCATTTGCTGCGAAGGTAGCCACAGGAGAGATAATGAGAAGGAGCGTAAGACCAGAATTAAATTCTCAAAGATGTCCAGTTCTAGTATATATACTTGGTCTCCCATCCTTTTGCAGGCAGGAGGGCCGACAAGAGACCTAAGCAGCAATAGCAATGATAAGGATATAGAAGTAATGTAGTCATACACATATATACATAACCCGTTGCCCTATATACTAACCTACACATACATGGCAGTTCTAACTTGTTCACGACATACTGCAGAAACCTTTCACACCCATCTTTCTTAACTCGTTTCTGGAGTCTGCATCACCACTGCGCCTTTTCCTCGGTGATTCCAACGTCTTCCAGAGGCCAAAACCAGGCCGAAGAGGAGTCTGACGATGACAATTACCTGAAAATGGAGGGAGAGGGGGCTTATCTGAGTTAATTCCAAGCAACCCTGACATCGTCAACTATCAAGAAGAGCAAGGGAATACTTTGCTGCTTGTATTCAGGCAGAACTCCCAACCGCTTAAAGACCGAAGTGGCCGGATGCCAACGACCGTCCCCTTGTTCATGAACCTGCGCCATCAGTCAGCTCATAGCTGAGTATATCCTGTTGTCGTATGTAGCCGGTTTACCGGCAGCCTTGGGGTTTAAGACTGGGCCTTACTGGCGCTGGCCACCACCAACCGGCCACAAGGTGGCATGACTTTACTTGTAGTCATTCTGCGCATTCATATCCTTCCTCTGGCACTTGTGATAACAAGCAAAATGGAAGGACCAGACATGCTGTTTGTTTATAGTCTTCGGGGTATGGCTGTCCCCCTGCGCGGGTCTTCTTCTTGGTATTTGTGGGATGTGTTGTCCCTCTTTAGCTGTCTGACCGACTGTAATACTGTATAACATGTAATAGGTATATTCTATAATGGCCTTTCAACAAGATGTGATCTAAAATTTGCCCGGTTTTGTCCAATTTGATGCTGTTTTCTTAGCCTAGTGACTTGCTGTCTAATTCCAACCCTTGTTTTGCAGCCTCCTGAAATGCTCAGCACTCTTCTCAGAGACCGACGGCTTGATCTTCGACAGAGCCACGTCCCAGTCTGCGCGGATAATTTCAATAGTGCCCTTGTCCTCATCCCAGCGCTCCACAGCAGCCTTGGCAGCAGCGATGTGCAGGTTCTCGATATCCGCACCGCTGAAGCCTCGGCATCGGGGATCGCGCGCCACGGGATCGAGAGCGTCGAGCTGTTCTTGGGTCGACTCGGGCAAGACCGTTCTGATGCGCGTCTTGAGGATCTCGGCAAGGCCGTCCTCATCGGGCAGGTCGACGAAGATGTTGTTTCCAAGACGTCCGGGACGCAGGATGGCAGGGTCGATCATGTCTGGTCGGTTGGTGGCGCCAATGATGTAGACGCCAGCCCGGCTGTTCATGCCGTCCAGCTCCGTCAGAAGCATGTTGACAACGCGGGCACTTGATTCAGCAATAGCGTCCCCACGCTTCGGCACCAAAGCGTCCAGCTCATCGAAGAAGAGAATACAGGGCGCCGAGGAGCGGGCGCGAGTGAAAACTTGACGCACAGCACGCTCAGACTCTCCGACGAATTTGTTGAGCAATTCCGGACCCTTGATGGAGATGAAATTCGCCTTGGCCTCGTTTGCGACGGCCTTTGCGAGCAGGGTCTTTCCACAACCAGGGGGTCCCCAAAGTAAGACGCCTGATGGTGAGCGCCAGCCAACTCGGGAGAAAAGCTCAGGGGTATCAATCGGTCGAATAATCGCCAGGCTGAGCTCTTTCTGTACCGCCTTGAGGGCTCCCACCTGTTCCCACGTTGTATCCGGTATTGTGCTGAATCCTTCTCTTTTGGCAGAAGGCTGGACTCTCGCAATTGCGTCCAGCAGGTGTTGCTGCGACACCAAGTAGCTTTCATCGTCTTCGAAATCTGTGTCGTCGAACAATGACTTTAGAGCAGATAGCTGGTGCTTCAAAAACTTCATTTTCGGCGTGGCTTCAACAAAACCATCTTCAGGGGCTGGTATCTCCTCCATAGCCTTCTGGATCCGAGACTCGTCGGCACGCTCGAGCATATCAGACACTGCCTGAGATACGACGTCTTGTAAGTCGGCACCCACAAAACCAGGTGTAAGCTTGGCGAGGGCGGTCAAATCCACGTCCTCGGCCAGGTTGTAATTCTTCGTTAGAGCCTTGAGAATCTGGATGCGTGACAGCTCATTCGGCACGCCAATGTTGATTTCCAGGTTGAATCTTCCGGCGCGTCGCAAAGCAGGGTCGATACTGTCCGGCCGATTGGTAGCCGCGATAGTGACCACTGCCTTCCCCCCTGTCTTCTCCAGGCTCAGTTCGTCCATGCAAGTAAGCATCTGGGCGACTATACGCTTCTCCATTTCCCGCTGGGCATTGTCGCGCTTGCCCATGATGGCGTCAATCTCATCGATGAAGACTAGACAAGGGGCGAGGCTCTTGGCCTCCTCGTAAAGGTTTCGGATCTGTTTCTCGGATTCGCCAGACATGCCGGCCACCAACGACGGGGCCGACACAGGAATAAAGGGGATGCCCAATTCCGCGGCGAATGTGTTCGCAAGCACCGTCTTTCCGCAACCAGGTGGACCATGGAGCAGTACGCCCCGCGTTGGTTCTGCGCCCTTGGCCTTTTCCATCCATTTCTTTGCCCGCACAATTGGACGAGCAACGTGGCGGACCAACTGTTCAATTGCATCATCCATGCCTCCCAGGTTGAAAAGGGATAATCCAGTAGGTGGTGTCCGGTCCTTCTCTGTTTTCTCGGCTCTGCGCCGCTTCAGCTTAGGCTCGCCATTGGGAAGCCGTTCGTTCATGCTAATAGACGATTCAACTGTTGCCTCTGGTGACGATGCCCTTTCTCTCCTGGCGACATTCCAGGACTTTGCAATCTGCTTATTCATCAAAGAAGGATTTGTCTGCTGGTATGCTTGAGGTTAGTTCGTTGAACGGTATGCATGGAAGGTAGATAACCATAATTACCTTGGGCGTAGGCGGTTCGGCTGGCGTATCTTCCATGGTCTCATCTTCGTCAAGTTCGGAGCGCTCCTCCTTGCGAAATCTCAGGACACGTTCAACGGAGTCTTCTAGCGGCCTCTTCTTCTCACGGGCTACGCTGGAGTTTGACTTCTTGATCATGTTATACACGCCATCGATAGTGAACTTTGCCGGCTTGCTACTGTTGCGCTCATGATCATCCTCAAGCTTCCGGAGAATCTGGTAGACATCGCGGTCCAAACGTTGGACCAAGCGGGGAGGCATTGTCTGTAGGCGGGCGTGCTAGCCGTCTACAGTGATATGTGGTGAGAGGAAGATGCCTGTCTCTCGTATGTGGTGGTAGCTAGGTTGAATAACCCAGTATATGTCGAAGATCTGGGAACGTATTAGATGTATATCAATATGAGAGTGACTCGTATGCAAATCGATAAGCACTTGGAAATCCGTCACAGTTGGCATGACCAATAGTCGGGACCTCATGAGGCGCATAGCATGTGTGGCATGGCTATGGGAGCTTTGAACCTACCTACAGAAAATTCCTGTGATATCTGCTCCGACTCGCAAGTCCGCGAAATAAATGGCTTCAAGCCGAAGTAACGAAAGTTGGTTCAAGGCAGCATTCTTAGCTCAAACAGCTGTCCGAATTTATGGGGTCCTATCCTCGATGTTCGGATATTCTCTTATAAACGCCAGAAAATTCAACGTCTTCTTTCCTACATCTGCAGTCCTATCCTCAAATGTAGATCTTTGAGAGGCCTTGGACTTAATAAAAAGTCAAGCGCTAATCTGAACCGGGGCTAGCTGGCCAAGGTTTCTCTGTTACTCAAACGTACCGTACAAAGTGCGTTTCTTATCTTATCGAACGAGCGCATGCTAAAGTGACAGTACGATTGAAGGTAGCGGTACCTCCCCCTAGCAACCTCCCAGGTTCCAGGCGAGTTTAGTGCTTCTGCCCCCCCAGATAACCGGGCCCCCAGTAGGTTAGCCCACATGCACCTGTCTGATGACGAACAGCCAGCGGCAGCACCAAGTCTATCTTGAAGCCTACATCTTATCTTATTCTTCAATAAATGATACATGCCATACCACACCATAACTTGCGACTCTAACCATTGGGTCGCCGGGGCTCATCTATCATAACCGAGGGAAGGCAATGCGCTTTTCAGGATCCGAAACACCGGCACGTTGTACATAAGGGACAACAGGAGGGCGAAATGGGCAACACTCCGAGCCGCATAACGGCGCAAGACAAGTACGAAGCAATCCCGACCGCATTTTCGCCTCTCAGCCTTCCTCTCTCCCCTCATCCTATACAGCTCTTCTTCCACAGTGACGGAATAATTCATTCATTACTAACATGTCCCCTCCCCCTTTCCGCACAGGGCGATCCTCGACCTCAAGAACCAGCGCGACAAGCTCCACCAGTACCAACGGCGCATCGAAGTCCTGACCCAGAAGGAGACGGAGATCGCACGGCAATGCCTGGCCAACGGAGACAAGAAGCGCGCGCTGCTGGCGCTGCGCCGCAAGAAGTACCAGGAGTCGCTGCTGGCCCAGACAGACGCGCAGCTCGAGCAGCTCGAGCAGCTGACGCGCAACGTCGAGTTCGCCCAGATCCAGAAGGACATCGTCTTCGGCCTGCAGCAGGGCAGCAACGTCCTCAAGGAGATCCACGCCGAGATGGGCGGCATCGACAAGGTCGAGAAGCTCATGGGCGAGACGGCCGACGCCATTGCCTACCAGAATGTGAGCGTCGACCCCCTACCTCCTTTTTCTTTGTCTGCAAGTAATGGGCATGTGACTAACCTGTTTTCTTTTCTTTCCAAATAGGAAATCAGCGAGATGCTAGGAGGGCGTATATCGAATAACGACGAAGACGAAGTCGAAGAGGAGCTAGAGAGGCTAGCTAAGGAGGTCAATGGTCCGCAAGAGACGACCCCTGGGCCGCTACCGGTTGTGCCTGGACACGAGCCGGCGGCACCAGAAGAAGAACCGGCCGTGTCAGAAGAGCCACAGCGGGAAAGGGCGGCGTTGCCTGCATGATGAAAGGAGGTGCGTTTTATTGCATTTAATCGGGCGTCATTTCAACGGGGCATATTGGCTTTCAAAGGGGACACACTGGGAATAGCGGTTGATTTGGCATGGATATACCATCGGGTACTCGAGGTCAACAACACTGAACATCTTTTCAAGTTATGTCAAGGTAGTAATAGACTTGGGTTTACACAGCATCGCCATACGTGCCTACCATGGATTCTTTGGTAATGGTGTTGTATATTTACAATTATACTCTTTCCAGTATGAGCTTGTCCTGCTCAATGACCCTGCGGCAAAATCTACTAGATACAACAACTCCCTGATGGTACTGCTCATGACCATGCTGATGTTAGCCTTTCATGCAATGAAACCCGTGCAGATGCAGAATATTGTGCTGAATACTCCCATTCCAATGCCAATGAAATGCCTGTGAAATGCCTATGCTGTCGCTTGTAACGCGAACAACCAAAGTCAATGGGTATCAAAAACAGAAAATAGCTCTTCCTAACTCCATTATGCAATATACGCCTAGCCCAATGCATACTCTCTCGCCTTTCCGTGACGAGACCCTGTCCGCTCTCGCTTTAGAGCGGCGCTTTGCAAGATGTGTTTTCGTTGAATCGTGTAGATTGAGGCTTCCATGAATTACTGGCTGCCTAATAGCAATTTGCAAATTTTAGGCAAGCAGCGGCGCTTAATATGGCCCACCATGAACAGGTTGTCGATGTTGCGGAGGATGTCCAAATGCAGGTGTTCCAGCAGCCACATTATGACCTGGTGGAACGTTGTGTCTGTAGCGCAACTCCTCTGGATGGTACTCCGCTGCTCTTCGCGCTGTGACTTGATGATAAGGCTCCGTATTTCTCGTCGTGTCATAAGTTCTATGGTCTCCACGTTAGCTTCCACGACGAATTTGCGCCAGCTGAGCTGATTGTCAACTTACACATCGCGGAGGATGGTTCGTTGACCCGGAGAGGCATTTCCCGCTATATCCCTCTGTTCAGGGCCCGGGAATTGGGAGTGATATCGCTCATTTACTGAATGAGGCGGGTAATCATGATGAGCGGCAGAGACCGTTCTGTATACCGGTGCTTCATGTGGCCGCATTACAGGTTGCATGTCCTGGGAAGTAGCATACCGATAGTTCGGAGCAATGGGTGCTGAACGCACTTCGTCATATGGCCTCGTGCGTGGCGCTGGCTCATCTTCAAGGTAGACTACCCGAGGGCCGCCGGAAACGCGCCGAACCTCCTGGAAAGGCGCGTCCTGGGCAACTAATCTCCGTGGAGCTTGTCTGTCATTGCCGACATAATGGGGCCCACCCGCATCTACACCTCTCCCAGCGCCATAGGGCGAGTCGACCACGATCGGGTTAGCCCTCGACCTAGGAAGGCCAGCATCGTGCGTCGGATAAGCCGCATCCCCCGCATAGACGATAGGAGAGCGAGGACGCTGAAGATGTCTGCCCGGGGTTACATGGTACGGATCACCATGACCCTCGGGCATGTATTGAACGGGACGGGATGGTTCACGAATTATGCGGATGAAGCCCGCATCGGACAATGCTTGAGCATCTCCAGAATACTGGGACAGCATGCGCCGGCGCTTAGAGGAGGCATCCTCTACATCTCCATTAAAGACTGGCGACCCTCGGCGCGCATAGCCCACTGGTTCGTGAACAACGGTGCGAGAAACAACACGGGGAGCGTCCGCAAAAGATTGCGAAACGCTAGGGTAGGGACGAAAGCCTTGGTTAAGGTTCACGGGTCTGTTGGGCGACACCGGCTCTATGGAAGGCAGGAGCATGTCTTCCAAGCTGTGTCTTACCGGCGATACAGGTGTAGGGTCGTTAGCCAGGCGATCAGCCAATGACCCAACTTTGGGCGCTGTGCTCTCACGAACACGTATGAAACCAGAGGATGGTTGTTGATAGTTAATACCGCCGTTGTGCCTAGTCAAGGCAGGGATACTTCGGTTTCCATGTCCGACGGGTGTGCTCGGGGCCAGCTGTGGAGCGTCTGGCATGAACGCCGACTGTTGCTGGTGTTGGCCTTGCTCGACTTCCAATGGGCCTGATACGGCACCTTGATCTACGCCAGATTGAAGATGGGCAACACTGCGTGCCCTATCCATAAGGGAAGGGGCGAGAACACCGTTGGGCTGGTTTCGAGCTTGTTCGTTAGTGTTGCGGTCATTCGAAAACCCTTCGGCAACAGCAGCGTATCTCCTAAAGCGCTGGGCCTTTCTGGCGGACTTCCTCTCTTTCCGGGTCAATCTTTTAATTTGTCCCGGTGTCATTTGCTCAGTCGGTGAAGCATCACGTCGCTGCTCTCTTACCGCAAGCGAAGGTTCTAGGCGTATGCTTTCAGGGGCAAGCGACATGTTCCTTGGTAAGGCCGGTGGAGGCATAGCAGCCGACGCAGCTTCTGCGCCAGAACTCTCATCCTCTGAACCGTCCTCGCTGTCGGAGATTTCAATCACCTCACGGAGGATTTCATCAAGCTGGTCACGGCCAGTCTCCTCATCTCCTCGCCACTTGACGATTACATCTAGGCAGGTCTGCTCGACTGCCTTTCGTGCATTGGCCCATGTTGTCTCTCTGAGTAGTTTGTCATACCGGGTATGTGTGTGCCTAATGTGAGCTAGGGCAGCAAGTTGGACACGACGAGCCAGTGGCAGCTCCGAGGCCATGCCAACTTTGTATTCGCCGTTGAACTTGCTGTTCTAATTCACACAAAAAATTCGAGTTGAGCGACACGAGCATATGAATACGGGAAGTGGGGTCCTACAAACCTTTTGAAAAGCGTGAAGAATGATCTCCTGGCGATCAGTATTCGGAATTCTCGGGAAGAGATCCCTCAGAACAGCGTCAGCTTGCATATTGATGTCGTGCTGGGACTTGGGAATAGATTCGGGTTCGCCAGGCAAGGGAACAGCGGCAAGTAGGTTGATTCCATTTCGCTCCAGCGTCTTGCGCGCCTCATCAACGATCGTTCGTCTAAAATGGTACCCCGCGCGGTGCATGTGATGCTCGAGATTCTTTACGTCCTTGCTGTCCTGTATATATCGCAGTAGTATTAGTGATGGATCCGTGATTGGTCGTCGCCAGACGTACCGAGACAATGAAGATCATAGCATCCTGTTCTCGGGACATTTCCTTGCATGCTGCAGTCAGGTCGGGGTTCCCGGTAGGGACGAACTCGAAGCCAGGCGGCGGCTCTTTCTCCGTGGTTACCTGTTGACTGGTGAGTACAATGTCTCGGGTTCGCGCGGCTTCAAACTACCTCGAACTCAAGCTTCTTCTTCTTTTCCGTGTTGTCGACGGCTTCAAAATACGACTTGTGCTTGATCTTGGCTGGCTCCTTCAGGGCATTCAACTGTGACCAAACACGTCTATCGTGCTGCTGGGATCTATGGAACTTGTCATGACGCTCATGGCGATGTTTAGCCTGTCCCCCTATGGGAGGGAGATGGCCCTTCTTTTTCTGTTTCGTCATCGCAACAGTGTTACGGACCTTACCATATCAGCAGGGCCGACGCAGCTTGCTGGATCCGGTAAACCTGGATGGGCGAAGAGCGAAGAGATGAAGAAGGAAAAGGATTATAGTCAGTAGTGACTACACACTCTCAAAGATGCCTACCACGTCCGACCCAGCTGGGCGCTATGAATGTGGGAACTTCTTCTTGTTGACGAGATATCCTTGGAAAATACGAGGAGACGATATCTTGCCTTGCAATAGCAAATAGAGATAGTGCGACTGGGAAAGGGAGAGTCACAGTAAATCACGCGCAATAAAAAGCGGCCAAGATGGATGCTGGCTTTATCGGCGCCTGTAACGATGGCGGGCTGACTGGCTGAGAGTGGGCTGGGGGAAAGAGTACAAGAAATGTTGGAGAGAAATGCTTGCAGCTTGCCCGCCTAGGTATTCTCTCGATTTCTCAGTGTCGTCGGGCGACTTTGTGTCAAGCAGCTTGTGGAGCCTGACCAGATCTTGGATTGGATGGCTTGATGGGGAAGAGTTGGGAAACCACTACACGCGCCCGAACAGAGAAGCAAGTGGTGGGTTAATAAGGCGGGAAAGCCCAGGGTGGATTGGTGGCCCGCCTCTCTGCAAGCAATGAAATGCCAGCGGCCCAGCGCAGATGGATGCAATGCCAAGTACAGATACAGCCTTAGGTTCTAAGTTAGGCAGGGAGGCAATCAGCCGAGAACTCTCGGCACAGCCACATGTGCCATGCCACACATATTGAGCACGCCTGATTCCAATTCCCCAAAGCCAAACCAAAAACCAGGCAGTAAGGCACCAACTTTTTCCGGAGACCCGTGGCTTGCACTTTGGTACTGCTCTCATTTTGCAAAGAAGCCGAGCTTTGTAGCGAGCAGACGAACGACGACACTTCAATTCCTCTTCAATCCCGCCCAACCGCCACCTCCCCCCGTCACATCGCCATGTTCTCCCGACAAGCCTTCCGCGCCGTCCGAGCTGCAGCTCCCCAGCGGACAATTGCCCGCATTCCGGCGCGCAGCTATGCCGCTGCTGCCGCCCAGGAAGTCCGACCTCCGGTAGCTGTGTACGGTCTCGATGGCACCTATGCCTCTGCTCTGGTACGACAACCATTTTCTACACAATCCATCTCTGCAAAGGAACCGTTTCGGGGCGCTTGCATTGGGCCAATTGGACGATAATTGACATCAGGCGTCTTGCTGCAGTTCAATGGATGGGGCAAAAGGTCGATTGGACAAGAGAACTAACGCATGAGCCATTAATAGTACACTGCCGCAGTGAAGTCCTCTTCTCTCGATCCCACCGCCAAGGCTCTGGTCACCCTCGGAAATCTCGTCGAGAAGGATGCTAAGCTCCGCGCGATCCTCAGCACCCCTACTCTCTCCGATGCCGACAAGTCCGCCATCGTCGCTGAGCTCCAGAAGTCTGCTGGCAGCAGCGAGACCGTCAAGAACTTCCTGAACACTCTGGCCCACTACAACCGCCTGAGCATCCTGAAGGGTGTTTCTGAGAAGTTCGGTGAGCTGATGGCTGCCTCGCGGGGTGAGGTCGAGATGACTGTCCGCAGCGCTACCGTATGTAAATTCCGAAATCAGGACTGGGGGAGTGGTACTAATACGATAATCTGCAGCAATTGGACAGCAAAACCCTTTCCCGTCTGGAGACCGCTGTCGCAAAGTCGCAGTACGTCGGCCAAGGCAAGAAGATCAAGCTGACCAACGAGGTCAACCCCGATATTGTTGGTGGACTTGTCGTCGAGATTGGCGACCGCACAATCGACCTCTCCGTGTCTTCCAAGATTGCGAAGATGAACAAGCTCCTCAACGACACTTTGTAAACTATTCATTATGTTTGTTTAGGGGGACCCCGGCACCGGGAGGTAATTGGCGAGACGTTTGCGAGCGGGTAGTCTGGTACTCATTCAGAGCACCGCTGTGTATAGGAGCGTAGATAGACGAAGCACTGTCTCACCAATACCCTCAAACTATTCAGCCTTTTATTTGCACCTACTTATTCCTCCTTCACTCAAACGAGAAGCGACCCACGCCTGAGCCCAAGGAGGCATATGGCAAGGACGAGACATAGTGACCTGGGCACGATACAGAAACACACATACTGTATGATATGCAGCCCATTCGCTTTGTTATATGTACCTTGGGTTAATATCACAGGTACGGTACCTAACGGTCCTCTCAATCTTCCCGGCGATTTCTGGTTCGTGATCGGCTTGTACTCGTCTACTTCAAGAGTGAAGCACCCCTGACAATGAAAACATCAAGCTATCGCTCAAGAAGACTTGAGATCAACACAGAACAGATGGCTGCCTTTGCTGCTGGTTTTTAATGAGCGACATATATGTCAACTATGCTCTCTAATAGACGCACCCAATACACGCAACCAAGACCAAGCCATTTGGTAGCTGGGCTTATCCCAAAGTAACAGTGTCATCATTTTGCAGACAGGACCAGCTCCATGATGTGTCCAAGTACTGCGGTAATCGTGTATATTGGCAGAATACAGATTCCATGCGAAATTATACTGCTGATATAGAGATTGACCACCCAAGATATTCTCAATAGGGGTGAAAAGCTTACTGCTACAACGCAATAACATTTCCCTTCTTTGCCTGGATCTCTAATGTATGTGCCTTATTGGGGCCCATGCAAGGAGTAAATATGGATACTTAATGACATATTGCTCCAATATGATTTTTGCCATTTTTGGATGGGCTGGACCTTTCTGATGGTATAACATACTAGGCTAGTATCCTACGGACAAGCTCATATGTATACCTTGTAGGTCGCTAGATACAGATATAATGCCATTGAGGAGCAACAGACCAGTAAGCACCTAACAGTCCCTGGCGTTACCCCTTTTAATGAATGACCTGCCTTCTAGGAAGCACAAGTTATAAGTAACGAAGCCAGGGTGAGATGGTTTATATAAAAAATGCTCATAAAAAGGCCAAACCCATTCACAGTATCATTGTCAAAATTTCCAAATGTCATGCATTGGACCTGGGACGTACAAGCAAATGCATGCCTAGGTCGTAGGTAGGGCAGTTTCGGCGGATACGTGTTTGCGTGTAGGCAGGTTGGCAGGCAAGGCCATCCTTAACTTCGCTAGTGTAAGACGATGAGAAAAGAGAAGCCTGAATTCGTTTTCGAGATGCACGACCATTCTACAGCATGAGGTTTAGCGATAGACCAGAGCTGTCAAGAATGGTAGAAGTGTGAGGCTGAAGACACAAACCGCAGACTTGCCGGGATGCCTGCAGTGAATCTGGGGGAACCCCCCCTGGCTCCTAAGTTTAGCTCCCTGCTACTTATGGGCCTGTGCTCCCCTCTCGACCTGGAACGTCATTGGATCTCATTCGGCAACAACCGCCCAGCGCCCAATCGACCCACTGGACTGACTGGGAAGTTTGTAAACAACGAACTGAGCTGAGCCCCTCAACCATACGAATTATTGGACCGAACCGCAGCAGAACCATATCGACATCCACCAACCCAGCACTTGTTCGTGTGCTCTGCTGTACTTTGGCTCGACTTGGCCCACTTGATCAGCACTTATTGTCCCTCTAGTGAGTCTCCCATTAATCCCAATGCATCTCTACTACTCCAGGGACTTGGCGCAAGTCCAAGTCGAGTGCCCCTCGATGCGGATGCAGAATCTCGTGACAAAGAACTGACCAACGTCTTCCTCCATCACAGATCCGCTTCCACACAGCCGACGAATATCCAAGATGACGTCCTTTGTAACTACAGTGTAAGTCTGACTGATTTTGGACGATAGCAAGCATGCTCACTTCCCCAAGAGCCTTGCTTGTCGCAACCGTCCTTATCGCTAACACTTATTGTTTTCGCCTCCCCTTTCCTTAGCAACCAGCGGGCACGCAACCAATTCCGAGCGAGGCCCGGCAAGGGCGGCAACACGAGCTACCAGCTGCGACAGTATGCCGAGGCCACGCTGGGCGGCGGCAGCCTGCGCAAGGTCGTCAAGCTGCCCGACGGCGAGGACGAGAACGAGTGGCTGGCCGTCAACATGGTGGATTTCTACAACCAGGTCAACCTCCTCTACGGAGCTATCACCGAGTTCTGCTCGCCGCAATCCTGCCCCGAGATGAAAGCCACAGATGAGTAAGTCAACACAGAAACAACATACATATATGCCGGAAAGAAAGAAACAAGGAAACTGACACACACAAACACCACCGTTAGGTTCGAGTACCTCTGGCAAGACAGCGAGACCTACAAGCGCCCCACCAAGATGGCGGCCCCGGCCTACATCGAGCAGCTCATGTCGTGGGTCCAGAGCAACATCGACAACGAGTCGGTGATGCCGTCGCGCATCGGCGTGCCCTTCCCCAAGACCTTCCCCTCGCTCGTCCGCCAGATCTTCAAGCGCATGTACCGCGTCTACGCCCACATCTACTGCCACCACTACCCCGTCATCCGCGAGCTCGGCCTCGAGCCCCACCTCAACACCAGCTTCAAGCAGTACGTCCTCTTCATCGACGAGCACGGCCTCGCCTCGGGCAAGGACTTCTGGGGTCCCCTCGGCGACCTGGTCGAGAGCATGTTGAGGAGCGATTAGGCGGACCAGAAAAAAGGAGAATGAAGAAACCGGGGAGGGTTTCTCACACAATGTGATACTAGGGCGATGTCGCCTCTACAATCCTCTTCGACAAGAGGTTGTACAAGGCGCGCCGAGGCACGGTCGGTTGTGATGGTGCCGCCAACGGTGTTGTTGAGGCTGTTGAGGCACAGGGCAATGAGATTTGAGATGAATCCGGCGTTCAGGATGTATGGATATTGGGGCGTTCTTGTTTTCCTTTCTCTTCTTCTCCCCAGGCATAAGCACTGCGGTAATGACAGGATAGAGCAGCATAACTTCGGAGTGAGTGGTTATAAGGAAGGCAGCCATAGGACGCTTCCCTCATTTTGGTCAAGTCAAATGCACTGAATTGATACAGGCTTTAGCCGTATGAGAGACGGCATCCTTCGCTCACGAGACTCTTCTTTGCGGACAAACGTGTATCAACTGTTCTCTCAGTTATTGGTCCTACCTATTCCTTAGACTCTTTACTTTGTTCTGATATTGTTCATTCGGTCTCAAGCCATCTTGGCTCGGCCATTATCTGTTGCTGGCCCAATAGCCCTCTGCCGTAAAATGTGGAGGCATAGCCATACCTCCGTGCCTGCAAATACCCTTACCCAGTCCGTATGATTGCAACTCATATGTATAAGAGCATACACTTCCCCTCATAACGAATTCTGAAAGGCGAAACCATGTATCCCGTCCGAGGATAGCCATCCCACAGTGAAAAAGGAATAAACGCCCCGTCATATGCTAATGTGATTGTCAACGTATGATGCGTTGATGTCCCTACAACTGCCCTGCATCGTTAAGACCTAGCGTCCGTGTGGCAGTGGTGCGAGAACATCACTCATAGCTGTTGTTCGTCATCGTAATCCTTCATAAGATTGATCTTCTTTTTGAAAAGTTCAAACGCCGAGAAGAAGACGGCATTGACCGCGGCAGACCGGCCCATCGATACGCCAAGGCCTCGATACATGTCCCGCCTGAAGAACTGGATTTTCGGGATGGGTACCGGTTGACCTTTCGAGTACATCAAGGCATTACGTTGATAAATACTCTTGACCGAGTCGATGGGGTCTATAATGTAGCCAAGCGGTCAGTTGTCATTCTCATCTCTTGTTTCGTTTCGGACATCGCTCCACCGCAATGGAACTCCAAGTCCCTCAGGGGGCCAGAAAGGGGGAACAAGGTGACCCACATATCAACGCCCAAGAAACAATACCGCAAAGACCTCCGGCAACCAATACGGCGATGGGATTCTTGTGGGCGTTTGTGCCGCTGAATGTTGTCAAAAGCTGCTTGCCGCTCTCGTACGTTGCGAAGTAGATGCCAGTACCCAGCGAATCCCTCACTAGTGAGAGCTGTCAGAATCACCTGGCTTGTATGTTTGGTCAAACTTCAGAGACTTACTGAGATGCAGATTCAAGCCGGTGTACATGCCGCTGAAACCGCGGTGCTTGACAATGTTGCGCAAGGTCTGGATTGTGCCCTTGTTGTGATAGGTCATGGCAATTGCTTGTCGCTGAGGATCCACATTCTTCTGATTGGCCATAAGTACAGACACCTGAGCGCTGAGCTTGGTGAGCTCGAATGGACCTAGCAGAACGAATATAGTCAGCAGCTGGTCAGTAGAACGCGAAGTTCCTCTACCATGTCCACTCACAAGCAATGAACGTAATGCCAGACCCAGCAGTCACGCCAGCGGCACCAAAGCAAGCAATGGTGCCCAGCGTGGGATAGGCGCCGTTCTTGTTGACATGTTCAAGCGGGCAGAAACCCAAGTTTTTCCCCATCCAGTCCGAATAGACGTGTTTGGAGCGTTGGTATATCGAAAAAGACACGGTTCGTACGAGTGTTACACTGGCCAAGGGAGCCGTCACACCTGCACATAGATCGTCAGCCATGGCACCACTTTGTATAACACGACAATCGTGCATATGTCTGGGGGCACTAGAATCATGCCATGAGGAAGCAATTATGGACTTGTCTTACCTCGGAAAAAGCCACGAACACCTTCAGACTGGTATGTGGAGCGGACACAATGCAGAAAGCCATTGTAAGGGTATGTTTGGAGACGCGTCTTCACGCTGTCGAGGGGAAAGGCCGTGATGGTAGATAGTACGCTGGCGGAGCTCGCAGAGACCTCAGTCCGGTACCGTTTTATCCACCTACGTTGCTTCTCGTGGTTGGTGTTGTTTGCACTGAGCTGAGGAGGCATGGTCCGGGCCCGAAGCTGTTCGCTGGTGACATCTTGGAACTTGACTTCCACTGGCATGGCTCTCTTTCGCGGCAGGCGCTCTATCCCCGAGGTTTGTCTCCAAAATCTTGTTCGTCTTTGGTGTGGTCCTGTCGGATAGCTTCAACAGCAGTAGCAGCAGCACACGGTGAAGTATACTGCGGGAGCTTCAGACAGTGGCCTCGAGTCGAGGACCAGAGTCATCAGCGAGGTCGCGATACTGTAATGGTGGCGGCCCGCAAGAGCTGTGCCATCAAGATGTAGTTGTCGTATGTTCTTGTGGTAATGACGATTGGATATGGAGAGGAAGAAGGTTAGATGCGGGGTCGCTGAACGGCGTGAGAAAGATATAGGTAAATTCGACCCTGTCCCCAAGTTCGAAACAAAGGGACTACTGTGATAGCACAATAGGTGGGAGCTCAGATCATATCCATACAGAGAGAGATGCTGAACTGAACTGAACTGGACTGGACGTAGGGCCAATTAGAGTAGCCTGACTCAAGACGGAAGCCCCCAACGTGGAAAGTTCAATGGTCGATTTGCGGGGTTGGCTGGCCAGGACCCAGCAGGGAACAACTGCGGTACTTGGGATGTTTTAGTGGTTTAGGAGCTGGAGCAGTTGAGCATACCGACTTCTGCATGGGCATGTAGATGTAGCATCGAGATGGATAGTGGCTCATGCCAGGTCTTTACCTAGTATTTAAAGTACGTATTGACTTACATGAAATACTCAATCGGATGTAGCACCCTGCATGCCCAGTGATCGGTTCAAAAAGCAATTCTTGATACATGAGTATTGGATGATGATCCGTTGGAATGTTCAAAAGTCGTTCGTTCGCTCGCTGGTCTGCCCATTTCCCCATCCATGATCCATCCCATTCCGCTGTGCCTATCCGTACCTCCTACTACCCTTCCACTCCCTAACTCCCATACCTTCTTGGCTGTAATGGTGCCGCAGGCGGAGGGGGCTCTTGGTTGCACAGCTGCAAAAGCGTCTCCACTGTGGATGACTGACTGGCCAGCGACCCTGAATGGACCGGGTTTGCTGTGCGACCTCGTTAAGCATGTGGGCAAGTAACGCCGACCAGAATGGGCTCCAAACCAGCCAAGCAGCAAGCAGACTACTGAGCAGACAACGGCAGCCATTGGAGGAGATTATGCTCGGGAAGCGATAGTTGAGTGAAACTCTTGCGATAATCAGCTCCATTTGCGTGCTATTATCGGCTTCTGCTAGCTAGCTTACCCCATATTACTGTTTCAGCACAGCTTCTAAGTTCTGCCGTCCCGGCTTCTATCCCGTCTGCTGTCTCTACTCTACATTGAACATGATCTGGATGTTTGTGGACACTGAGATGAGCAAGCACAATCCGTTACATCTGGCTTGGTCTATGGGATCCCCGGATGCGTAAACCTCCTATCCCAAGCAGTAACCTTGCGCTGTACCTTGGCAAACATGTGAGCCTCGCATATCAATACCAGTGCCTCCAAATACACATGCTGGTGCAATTCAACCATTGGTCCCGTGTCCAACCAACGTCATTAGGCGTAATGCGCCTCATTTAGATCATTTAGAGGGATCGCCGCTTATTAGCGGCAGAGCCATCGTCCGGCGAATCAAATAGGCAGCCACCCGTACGTGCTCTGGCAATCCGTAGACTGCCGCAGGACATATCTTTAGACTTGCCAGCTGATGAGAATACAATCTCGTCAGAATAGTGATCCGATGCCATGACCGCAATGTTCTAGACCAAGGCCCAGGACGAGTTGTCTGTTTGCCGTGATATGATGCTTCTGCTCCCCGATTTGTGTATGTTACATGGTTTTAGTCGATCCGGTTCCTTCCAGTCGTTGAGGCCCAACAGCCCAATGCCACGAGACGAAAGAAATGATTGGTATGGTATTCTTGGCCTGTGTACAGGCTCATTGGGTCTCGCAGCAATGATGTTCGAGGCCAGCTTCAGCTTTCAGGGCGGCGCATACCTGCACACAAGAGTCTCACTTTTGCGTCCCGCGGGTCTATCCGCACAAGCAGATCTGCGAGTTCGTAGGCGGGGGTTTGACTCGTTTGCCCAAATTGACAAAAGGTGAGGCTCTCAATGACACATGAACTTCCTGTATAGCCGCTGTCTGAAAGCGGCCGTGGATGGATATACACGCCTATTACCGCAAGCAAAGACCCATGGATTTATTTAGCATAGCAATCGTCATGTCGTAATGCTTGTAAGCCGTTTCACGGACGTGCCTCGCAAACTCGGTTCTACACTTGGTCAGTAAAAGTCCAGCTGGAGTCCCGGGGGTTATGTTTCCTCACTCCTTTTTCCTTGACTCCGTGTTGAGCTTCATATGCCTCCAGAGCGGGGCGTGGCCGTGAACCCGGTAGTAGGCGATTATCAGGAGGTTCTTGAGCACTTTATGTTCAGGACCTCGGGACCTGGCAGCTGCATCCAGAAAAGCTATAGTTCTTGCTACCCCTTGAGGGTTGAAGACAGCCTCATCCTCTTCGAAGGCAGTTCGGAGCTGACGGCGGGCTACATAGCGGGCGGGTTTGGAAAACTGCACCGCATGCAACAGTCCTCTGTAAAGGTGACGGTAGGCATGGATGACCTCGAGGTTTGCCATGATGTGATGGTATGGCCGTCAAAGGTGCGGGCCGTGTCGTGCTAAAGGGATAGAATATGAGAAGTGTGATGTCCCTAACGGCTGATACTCAGGCTCAGACACATTCAAGCACCTAGCCAATCGTCTACTGATGTGGTAAGTAGGGATGCCGTATTGGGGCTGTTGTGCAATTTGCTTTGACGGCACACGAGAATAGAACACCAAGCTTTTCCTCTGGCTCGGATACGAACGAATCCAGCCACTGGAGATGCTCCATGCCTCATGGGCTTCTAGCGCCGAGTCTAGCGCCATTATTGTTAGAGGTGCCCAGTCACTCCCAGTGGTGTCGTAGCACATCCCCTAAAGTACCGTACGAATCGAGCAATCGGTCCCCACGCAACATGTCATCGTCAACCGGGATCGTTCTTCAATCGACCGGACTCCTTAAGACCATACACCAATACTTTAATGTTCTTTCGGTTTTGCCCTTAAAACATCACACGACCATGCATTCACATGCCAGCAGATATCCCAGTGCCTGATACCGTGTATGGGCAGCCAGAAGGAAGCCGAGTATTATTATTTAAGTCTTGTCTTACCTGGATATATCTTTTTCTTCCTCACCCCAATCCGACTACATTCAGTTGCATGGCGTGACGACCTAACCTACCCACTTTCCACTTCGACCATTTCGTCCGACCTTGCATAAAGTCACATTCCCCAACCCCTCCAGTCGACTGCCGAGCTGCCCGCTGCTGCCCGCCGTCCCAGCTGCTGCTTGGCTGCACGCCGCCCTGGCCCTGCAATGTCGTCTATGGTAAACGACTTCATCATCGCCCCGGCCCTGCGACAAGTTCGACGCTTCTCCTTCTCGAGTCTCTCCAGCGAGCCCGAACCACGTACATCCCCCAACCAGTGCCGCAAGGATACAACACGGCCATCCAGCCAGGAGGATGTGATTTCAGAAACAGAGGAGGATTCATACTTTAGAGATGACGGGGACGATAGTGCCTCACAGCCACCTTCGTCACGAAGCTCCATAACCCCCAACATGGACAGCGAAGCATTCGACTCGACTGGATATCGACGGCAGCATGTGCCGACCACATCTCACAATGTGGCGTCAGACTCCCTCCAGGCTATTGCAGCCATGGGCTCACAGCAAAATTTGCCACCTCCTAACACCGAACCATCTAATCAAGGGCGTTCGCCAGCTTCGAATGCCAATACTCTAGGCCCTTCACCATCCGGAGAAGCTACTACGGTGCCATCGGCCACACCGATCCCGCGGAAGCCCCTACCAGAACACGATGGCATGGGTGCTCTAAGGAGACGCATATTGGAGATTCAGAGAAAAAGCATACCTGCACCGGAACGAGCACGTCTAATGCACGAGCTGTTAATGGAAGGCTATACCAAGTCGCAAATCGTTACTCAGGCAACTCGGCCGTTTACTCCTTCGAGCGGAGTGAGCTGGGAGCAGACACAATCACCACAAGGAATGCTAGACTCGTTCAAATTTTGGCAAGGCAACGTCGGCGAAACGCGGGCCACGGAAAAATTTACTCTCACGAAGTCAGATGTTAAGGCTACGTTCGCTCCGCTAAAACCAGGCGAGGACAGCGACTCGCCATACCGGCCACTTGGATGCGAGCATTACAAGAGAAACGTGAAATCGCAATGTTCTACATGTAGTCGGTGGTACGTATGCAGATTCTGCCACGACAAAGACGAAGACCATGAGATGATTGCCAAGGATACCAAAAACATGCTCTGCATGTTCTGTGGGACAGCTCAAAAAGCTGGCGAAGTCTGCATAGTTTGCGCCGAGTCCGCTGCCTTGTACTACTGCTCGACCTGTAAGCTATGGAACAATGACCCGGACAAGTCCATCTACCATTGTGGCGATTGCGGCATCTGCAGGATTGGTCGAGGTCTTGGGAAAGACTTCTTCCATTGCAAGGTAAGTGCTGGGCCGGAAATCCACATAGGCTTCGACTGATTGGATTTGCAGAAATGTTGTGCTTGCTTGGCAATCAATCTCGAAAATGACCACAGGTGCATAGAGAGGTCTTTAGATTGCGACTGCCCGATCTGTAGCGACTACATGTTCAATTCGCCCAAGCCTGTGTGCTTCATGAGATGTGGGCACGCAATGCATCGAGGCTGCTACGAAGAGCATATCAGAACGGCATACAAGTGCCCAATATGCAGCAAGAGTGTCGTCAATATGGAAACGCAGTTCCGGAACCTGGATATAGCCATCCAGATGCAGCCAATGCCCGAGAAATTCCAGGATACGCGAGCTGTTGTGCTATGTAACGACTGCTCTGCGAGGACGACAACCGAATATCATTGGCTCGGCTTGAAATGCGCTGTATGCCGTTCTTATAACACATCGGAGCTCCAAATATTAGGGGTTGACAGTGCACAAGGCTTGACGGGCGGTGCCGATATAACGACACCCCAATCTACAGAACAACCTCAAAGCGATAATCCGCCTACCAGCATGACCCAAACCTTGGCTCCCCGCGATATCCCAAGGAGGCGGCGGCACTCTTCAAACCTCTTAGACCATGGCGTTGATAACTCCGGTACAGACCCCCGTGACCTTGGCTCATTCGTGCTGCAGGAAAGACTGGTGAGGTCGGTTTCCCCCTCCCACGCTGTTGAGCGCCCCATGCGCCCGGGGACGCACCAAGCGAGCGCGGACGAGTCCGACGATGAAGCCGGAGATTTTATAGGATTTTGGAGTTGGGTACCCCGGAGTATAAAATCCAATGAGGGCCAGGATGGCGAATCCGAGTCTGATGGCGAATCCACGTCCTCCGTGGACGATGAGATGGAGGATGACGACGACGAAGATGACGAAGAAGAAATCAGCCTTTTCGGGCATCGATAGTACTATTAGGTAGACGAAACGATCAAGAGAAGAGCATGGTAATGGGGAACGGTGTCGGGCGCATTGGAATGCATCAGCGAGTCTATTTGGTCTTGGCATAACTGTTTACTGGGATTAAGGTTTTGCATGCTCCGGAGTCTGTTGGGCGCAAAGGAGATACGAATGAGACGGACATCTACGAAATTGGCCTTAGGCAGCAGGGCAACACGAGACTGGAAGTATCTCATCTAACCTCATCAATAGACGAGCATGCCCTGGGGACAATCCCCAACGATTAGCACCTTTGATAGCATCGTCAGGATGGCACCTCGAGAAGCAACGAGGCGGGCAAGGGCGCTTGGTTCCGAACATCTCCTCAGACGTACCTTCTAGTGAATACAGAGTATGCTTTACTTCATATCAACATCACTTGGTGTTTGCAGTGGTATGAACCCCCTAAGGGTTGATTGACTAAGCTTTACTCAATCCGCTGTTCAGATTGAGGCCAACAATACATGGCAAACCAGGCAAATGTTGGAGTCATAAGCAGTGAAGCATCAGGGTTCACATCACCATTTCCAATTGCCTACCCATACATGCACAACCTCACCGTCTCTCCCTTCATATTATTGCGAAAAATTCCTTTCGCTAGAGAAGAACTACACCCCAAGACAACATTCACGCGCGATGGCTGAACCATCCCCTCATCACCACACCATCACTTCCCCTATTGCCATTTCCGATCAGCCCGTCGGTCCAGGAGCTCAAGGCCCCCATAATTCCCTCCTGGGCGAGAGCGAAAAAGGGACCGCTGATTGCCGACTGCAGCGACATCATTGCCAGTGCTTCTGCCTGTGCTCGGTGTTGGTGCTCAACGCGGGCGAAGTGTGTGACGCCTGCTTACATGGTCGTCATGCTTGAACGGAGAATTCACCCCAAGACCGAAACGACCGAAGAAGAGGATAGGGACGGATGGACGCATAGCAAGCAAGCAAGATCCTGGCAGTCTATTCGGCATTCTCCAGAAAGAACGACTATCACATACAGAGAATGAGCAAGCCCCTATCGGATCGATACCCGCTACCTTTCTCGCTCTCGGCACGATGAGATCGCTCTGGCTTGCACAGATCTGCTAGCCTGCACGAACAGATGTACTACTACAGTACATAAACCACGGTGGAACAGCAAGATCTCCATCTGCGTACCTTATATGTAGTGTTTCGGCCGAATATGCAGGCTGGATAGAACGAAACGACGTTACGCAAGCTACTTGTGGTTTATGCTTAACCGACCGAAGTCGGAAGTCATACCGTTTCCCATCATGCTACCATCGAATGATCATGTATCCCCTCCGGAAAACGCCGTTACCAAAAGTGACAGACACCGTAAAAAAGAAAACGCCGGCAAGAAACCCGCCATCGATCCATCGTAGAAGTCATGAAACAAGATGTTTGTAAAAGCCGCCTCCGGAGAAAGCCTCTTCTTCGACAGTTGGTTGATTTCCCTCATCCGGCCCGAGCGTCCCGGTCCACGTCTTGGACCTTGAACTTCTCCTTCTGGGCCTCCTTGCGCAGAAATTACTACTCGGCCTAAGGTGCAAAGGCGAGGTCAGCTCTGTATCCCAGTCGCCTTCCTGGAATTTATATATGCAGGACAGGTAGAGCGTAGAAGTGCCAAGAGGGAATAACACCACTTACTGCAAGCGCTTCTGGGTTGACCCCGTTCTCAATCATGGAGATGCAGCAGGACAGCGTTCTACGGTCCAGATGACAGTTCTGCATACACCCAATGAACATGTAGTAAGCAACAACTATTTTCTTCAGGCGGGTCACCCTCTATCCATTCATTGAATAGAAGAACGCTTGGGGAAGACCTTACCAGGATCGTGGAGATCTCGTGTAGAATGTCCACGGCTTGTTGGGCGGCGGCTTGCTTCTCGCTCTCATGACTGCCTGCTGCGGGCGGCATCTTCGGTTATTGGGGGAAGTGTGTAGACACACAGATTTAAACTATGTGTGGTTTTGTGACGGTTGTATGGTTGCCACGAGATCTGGTATAAGTTGGTATCTTATGTAGACGTGGAGAGTGAGGTCGTTGCAGGTGCAGGGGCGGCGCGCTTCGGTCAACTTTGATTGAAACCCAGCTGGGGCCAGCTGCCTAGGATGTAGCTTTTCGCCTTGATCACTCCCCTATCATATTCTAGAGCATCCTTTCAGATGGCAATTCAAAGCTTCCATCTCGATATCTTAGATCCTTACACTTACGATTTGATAGAGCTACAATTTTATTAATTGGTGCTCTCTTGTTCGTCCCAGGAAATGCATGGCCCTGAGACCGGCAGTCGACCCTTTCGGAGCAACCGGCTCTTAAAGAGAAGAAACCCAGCTGCAGCATAGGAGATGATGAATTTACATCGAACAAATAGACATCTTCTTCACGAGGGTTTGGTGACTAAACTACGCCGTGTTGATTATCGAATATCAGCAGAACGAGACGTGCAGCATAGTCAGAGTTCAGTAAACTCCTGTAAATACGCAATTGGCCGTGACCCCCAAGCATGGCTGTTCCAGTAAGTGAAGCGGTTATCGTTTCTCATTAAATCGTAGTAGGTATCTTAAAGCGTGGGCAGTTCCTCCTAAGCCTTGACTGCCTCGACAAATAACTCCCGCATCCCCTTCAGCAGGGTCGCCAGTTCCCTCGTCTCGTTGACCCTCTCCAGCACGCGGTCGACCTTCTCGCGCTCCAGCTTGGGCCGGCAGTGCCGGACGTCGTAGTCGCGCGACGACGTGCACAGCTCGAACCAGGCCTCGCGCTCCCAGTCGCGGTCGTCGATGTGGGTGTAGACGAACTTAAGCCGGTCCGTCTGGCCCGCCCCCTCGATCTTGAGGCACAGGTTGGAGATCCAGAAGTCTAGCTCCGGCACGTTGAACCGCGCCTGCGCCTCGATGCGCGCCGCGTGCGCCCCACTGCGCCGCCAGCCGCGCGTCGATCTCCGCCTGCGTCTCCGTGATCTGCCGCTTCAGCGTGTCGCGCTGCGCCGCGTTCTTGTCCCGCTGCTGCGTGAGCGACGCGATCGCCGCCTGCATCTCACGCGTCTCGGCCGCCTCCTTGGAGATGGTCTGTTGGTGCGTGTTGGTCTTGAGCTGGAGGATCTCCATGTCCTTCTTCTTCATCCGTTGGTCCTCTGGAAAGCGATATTTGGGTTAGCAGGGTGAGGTTCTCTCGTTCCCGATAGATACAACAGAATGCGCGCGCGGGATTATTGGGAGACGAACCTTGTAGTTCTGCGACGTTCATGCGAAATTGGTTTCGCTCTTCCAGCACGCGCTTCCGGCCTTGCTCGATAAAGGTGTCGAATCTTGCGCTGAACTTGGCCATGCGGTCGCGCAGGTCGTCGAAGCCGAAATTGATACTCGGGAGCGAATCCGCCATAGACGGCGCCATGGCCGACATGGGGGGTTGGCCTCGCATGCTCGAAGACATGGACGGTTCGAAGACTGACGCCATGGTGTCCGATTGCGAATTCCTCAAGCGATTGCGACTCATTTGGGATATATTGTAGTCTCTATTCCAGCGATGCGAGTAGGGTGCAGATTAATGCGACGACGTGGTGGTGTTCTAATTGCGGCTGGTTGGGTTGGGTTGAGAATTCGTAAATTCGCATACTCAGAGACTCGAGGTTTGTTTACGCCGACTGAGTCCCTCAGCCTATGGCGTTGCTGGGGGCAGGGGTACAAAGTGCACTGTGGGGTACATGCGACAGAGTTCTTGGATACCAGAGTCAGCCAGCACTGCAGTTCCAGTGGACCCTGTCAGAACTTTGCTTATTCCCATTAAAGGCTTCCAGAGTTGAGGCCTATCACCTTAAAAACCCATCCATTGTCGACCTTCATGTGTTCAGCCGTCTTTGTACGGAGATTACGCTCTTTTCCTTCCCGAAGCCGGTTTGCTACCTACATATTGTGACGTTATCCTCTATTCGCGTTCTTGCCTATCTTCTGGTTTCTCGCCTCTGGCTGTCTCGTAGTATGTACCGTCATAATCGATTGATAGTAGAGCGGAAATTCGACCTGGGCGAGCCGGATGGCTGAACGGCGTCTTCAATCTTCTTCATTTGGCCACCCAGGACGTCCGACATACTCCAACTTTGGAGATGAACAGGCGGAAGAATGGGGCTGGCAATATGCAAGAAACCATGATCCCACTGGTGCGTATTCATCCGCCAGCTCAATACCGTTATTGGAGGCGTCAGCTAACAACATCACAGCTCCCAGATTTGAGTCAATCACTCCTGCCCAAGAGTGGTTTTCCGGATCAAACCATGTAGATGCATTGCCTGCTGGACGGAATTGGCACGTTGCTCAACAGCAGAAGAAATGGCTGATGAAGAACCACCCAGAAGCCGCCCTGGGCAATGATATACTGGGGGACATGCTTGCTCCCGAGATATCTGGTCGAAATACCAGCGAAAGGGCTTCTTGTCAATCGACTCAGCTTGCTATTGGAGAAATGGCTGATATGCGAAGCGCCACAGCCGTACATGGAGTTCCTCTTATTGCCATGGCTGCTGGATCTGCGAGCGATGTACTTCGATTTGTCAGGCCTAAACTCGAAGGATGGGCGCCCAACGGCAACGGCGCAACCCTCCTCCATTTGCTGGGTCCGAAAGAGCCCCCAGAGGCATCCTGGACTCAAGAAACCGGCGCTATTCTTCGCATCAAGGCAGTGGTCAGCCTAAGGAGGTTCGACCCTGTGCGATGGCTGCTGGTACAGCGACACACCGGCACGAGTGTATTTCGACCAGAATACCAGAAGGCACCAGTCGATCCCGAGGCCTTGCAAGAAAACAGATCCTATGCCCCTGCCCATGTAAACCCCAACTTGTTGTTCACAGTGCCGAAGCGTCTGACTGGGTGCGATTCCCATTCGGATGTATCATTCAACCCCGGTATCAAATCGCAACCACCTCAATTAGCCATCATCGACGAGGGGGGCCGATGGACCGTCTGGGATGTCAATGGCTTGCGATCCAGAATCAACAGGCGGCCTAAGAAACACTTGGTCAAATGCGGTAGCATTCGAAAGGGTGTACGGAACTCTATAGCCCATAGGTCATCGGCTGAACCACGATGGCACCGGATATGTTGGATCGGGAGTCTAGTGGACGAACTCAATGATGACTCGGATGGCGAAGAAAGCTCTGATGAGCAAGCACAACCGGCGTATCCTCCCCTTGAACGTTCATCTACATTACTCCTCTGCAACCGGGAAACACTTCGCATACTGGACCTCGACTCTGACACTTTCTTGCCGGATCTCCCCCTTCTTGCTGAAGGGTCTGGCAACTGCATCCTTGATATCCATGTCGATTCCGGCGATCCACGCTATTTCTTCGTTATTACCACGACGACACTATATGTGTGTGGCTTGTTCTCTGCGAATGACCCCCCCTCGTCCAGCAGAGTCGTAAAGAAAGCACTTATCCTGCATTATACGCTGCATATAAGAGACGCAATACTTCGCGATCTACGGCTCGCTGTTTCACCTGGTCCGTGTTCAACAAATGAGCGCACTTCCCTGGTGCATCTCTACTCCAGAAGCAGCAACTGGGTTGACGTCTTCTGCGTAACAAAGTTGAGGACATCGCCTGAAAGAATCATGTGTCACCGTGATATGATGGTACTGAATGGGCCAAGGGGAAGAAACTCCGGTTGCAGACGGTCTGTCTGAGTCCTGTGCTTGCTGCACCCCGTCCGAATACCATCCTGACGTTCGAAGATCGCTTGTTCGCTAATCTGACTAGGCGGTATTATCAGATCTTTTCTCTTGGTACCGACCTGAGTCTTCATTGCGCGCTTGGACTAAGTTCCGGGTCGAAGTCAACTCCCCGACCACTCCCAGTGGAAGGTGCTGATGATCTGATACCAAAGAATCAGCGACAACGGACTATTATACGCTCTCTGGCCGAGCGTTTCCTTGTTCCAGACGCTCTTGAGGTGTTCCGCTATAGAATAGAAGGTCTCCAAATTGCTGCTGGTAATGATTTGAGGCCGCCGCCGCCCAGAGACATGATCCGCCGGCACGTGAAACAGTTTCATGAAATTCTGCGGCAAACCTCACTCGATCTACTTCACATGCACGATAGCAAGGATGTCGATATGGATATTTATGGTGCGGCTCCGTTCGACCCCGTCTACGTTACCGCTCAGGAGGCAACTGAGGCGAGGAAGCTGCCTCTGAAGACATTGTAAGTATCTCATTACAATCGCTTCCAGGCTCATACTAACCTAACTTTGTTGCAAATAGACTCCAAATCGTTCAGGATGTCAAACTTCCCGCAGACCTAGAGGATGCAAGCAGAGAGTGGCAGGCAGAGATTGAAGGATTGAGTGGCACAGACCCTGGGCTACAAGTCACAAGTATAGCCCGGCCACGTAAAGCAGCGACACAGGAGCAGAACCGTAGTCTTCTCGATATATTTTCCGAGCTCTCCAGTTTCGTTGAAGGCAGGAACCCCTATAGCATTGAGCATGGTATGACGCCCATTGTTATGCGCATCATGGCGTGTGAGAGCTTCTTATCACTGTTTGGAATGATGTTTCGGGATATTGCTGCGTTCGAGGTATCCGAGCCCGCATCACAAGACATCCGCTCTTCACCTGCACCAGGAGAGAGCATGATCCTTAGCAGCCAGATGAGTAGTCGATCAGCCACGCCCATGTCTTCTGCGCCAGCCGAACAAGTCCAGTCAGAATCCGTGGATGGGGAGGATCGCGCCATGGCTTTGATCAGAGCGTATACGGGAAGCGGCAAGACGACACCCCCGAAGCCAGCCCAACGAACATCGACTTGGGTGGTGGGAAATAACCCTACAGATCATGTATGGAGTGTGGACATCAACACCGAAGTCACGGAAGGAATGATGCGGAGGGCAAGGCAGCAAAACAAGCAAGCGACGAAGCGCAAAAGGGGCGAAGCCCTGCTCCGGCTGGAGTGGGAGGCGGAGCAGGAACGGAAGCGGAAAGCTAAGTCCTTCCGGTCGACCCAGCCCGTTCCCGAGACGAAGTTCTTCAGTAGCCAGGCTAGCCAGCCGTTGCAGGAGTTCTCGCTGCCTCCCAATGCGGTGGTCCGGCCTTCTGCAGTCAGCATGTCGCAGCCTCTTCCTGGCGCATTTGGTGGAAGATCTGGGAATGACAGACCCAAGAAGAAACAGAAGCGGAAAGGCGGTTTCTGATCTAGTTTTTCGACATGTCAGATTCTTGTTGGTGCTAACGGGAGCAAACTGGATTGGTTTCTAATAACCATGTATGGATATTCATGTGTAGGCAATATTGTTCATATAGCAATGTGGAAAATATATCTAAGATATTCAACGGCTCTTTCTATGTATTGCTTAACTGACGCTTCTGCTTCACGTCCCCGTTCTTGTGAGGTGTCAATTCCTGGGGCCAAGTAACAGTATGACTGCCCCTAATCTCTATCGAGCGCAGGTATCTGGGCTAAAGGGGTAATCACGGTATGGCCGAAACTCTCCAAACTATGGACGCACTCTAGAGCAAGTTTCCCATGATGGCATTCACGCAACGGAGCACATGAGCAACGAAGTGGACTGGTAAGAGGTTGCCAATGAAATTTATATGCTGTATCCTGGTTCGCAGTACACTTTAGTCAATCGTATACACTGTTAGCAAGATTCAAAAGTTTGACGAAAATGTACATAAGCCTCACTTCCGCTCCCGTTTGTCTCCATTGATATAATACATTTTGCCCTACCATCTTCCTACCACCGAAAACCAGCCACTATTTGCGCTAGTCGACTTCTCAGTCAGAATTTAGCTCTATCGTTCTTGAAGAGTTGCTGAACGATCGAGCTGGACGCCATACGCGCCTGGCGCCGAATACACACACACACCCCCTCTCGACCAAGCGATACGCCAACCAGCCGCTATGGACCCCTTACTTCCTGTGTTGGTGGGAATGGGCTGCTATGTCGCTCACATGTTTCTGGGAGTGTTCTGGCTCATAGCGGTCGTGGACCGCATCAAGGCCCACCGAGACCTCAAGGCGTGGCTGGACGCCCGGTACGAGGACCGCAGCCTGCGCAAGCTGTTCCTGCGCGCGGCTGGCGTCCTGTTCTGGGGGCTCTACTTGCTGGGCCTCGTCGTCTATACCACCTGCACGAGGCTCGCCCTGGCGCTCAGGAAGGGTAGGGCGCGAAATCGCCAACGGAAGGCGACCGCGGCGTTGGAGAAGGAGGAGGTGCGTGGGGATGACGACCGGTCTATTCCGGACCTGCCGCCGCCTTCGTACCATAGTCGTCGTGTTTGATCTGGCACATCCGTTGCAGGTCTTTCAGGACACGGATAAGTTGGGTTGTGGGAAACACATGAGTGCCGGGGCCGTGGAGAGCATATACCATCTCTCGCCTATTCAGGAGGGGCTATGGTCTTGCTGATCACCACTTGATACTGTTTGTTCGGCATGGGAAATCAGGTAGCCCCTGAGTCCTCTCTCGCCCTCGACTCTCATCACTTTTTTCATGCGAACGAAGTCGACCGAGTCTCGTTGGGCTGTCAATCGCTACTGGTATGCTTCAATACCTAATGTGCGAGTATCAGCCAGTTACTACGCCCAAGTTGGAAACCGATGGAATCCGGCGTCAGAAGAAACAAGCATATTGAGGCCCGGCTTGGGGGGATAACTGCATGCAGTCTGCATGGTACTTGGCAATAGGTGGAACTGGTCGAATACCTAACGGGCTTACATAATCCGATTATACATGGCGCTAAGGTAGCATCGGGCGGCGGGCGCACACGCTCGCTTAACTGGGAATAGCAGTACGACGTAATACCTGCTGACAGAAATAGAATAGCCTCGCAATTTTCGATCTTCCCATTCATCCACCGGAAACAAACGCATGCGCGGCGTGACAGCGACAGGGGTCTTTCTTTCAGCCTTGCCTGCGTCAACGACCACGTTCTCCCCTATATAGCATTTGATTGGCCCTCCCTGCCCGAAGCGCAACATCTCGCGCGACAGCGGGGCCGTATAGATGGTCTACCTTCAATAAACTGGCGGGCTCGTGATGGGAAGGATTCAATTGAGGGGTTCTCTCTTCTTCTCGGGAAATTACTCGTTCTGCTGTGAGTGAAAATGACATGACGAGGAATAGTCGCTAAGATCGGATCGAAGGAAACTAGAGCTTTTGGGTATCGCAGATAAGAGAGGCTGATGCTCAAGGTCTCACTCTAGCACAATTGCCTTGCTCTGCTCAAGTAAAAAAAGCACACACACACATACACACACGACAGGCAACTTTCTTATCACGGCTATTCTTGGTGTTATGAGTTGCGGTTACTAGACAACCTTGTCTTCTAGTCGTCGTTGTCATCCTTCTCGTCCCACACCTGCATACTTCATACTGCGTACGTACCTACTCCAATTTGGAAGCATCCCGTTTATGCTTTGGGCCCCTCCTACGCAAACACCAACCCCACCATCGAATCTGGACTTGCCAGATTCCAAGAACTTTTCTCAACTCCAAAAGGTCCGGTGCTTTCGAGTGCTCTCGGTCAATTTCGAGGAGTGTAAAGGATCAGTTCAAGTGGGCAAATCGGCGAATTGGTTGTTGAGAATTGCTGTTCGTTCGCCCGTGCTGCTCTGCTCCTGTGTCATATGCGTATGTATGAACTGCGTATGGAACATCTAAGCGACCTGACTAGTAACATTCCTCTCAAGGCCCGATATACATACTTCTTCCAGCACCGATTTGAATTGCCCGGGAATCGCCAATCGACCCTTGCCCTGATCTAATACTCATAGCCTAAGCCTGGCTGGTATTGCTCAGTCCCTCATTTGTTCCTGTAAGATATCCAGTCTTCCCAGTATCTACACCTAGCCGGAGACCAGACGGCTTGTATACACATACAGGCCAGGCTGCCCAGCATGACAAACACTACCCCCGCGTCAATCTGCGAACCCCCTGATGAGAGCCTATCAAACATGACCCTGTATGCAGCCGCAGCACAACCTGTCCCAGGGTCTCATCTCGGTCCTCTCAGCCTTTACTGCATGCGGCAAAATACCTCCCACCGTGCTTTCGTCACGCATCCCAACTGACCCCCACCTACTATGTGGCTTTCGTCATTCGTCTTCACTGTTCAGACCCTGAATGGGCATCGGCATGGGTTGTACCTAACCTGACGTGTCTAGATTAGCTTGAAAACAACCGCTCCGTGTCCGAAGCTCCTCTTCGCTGTATCGATCTCTCCACCAGCATTGGTCTGCCCAGAGATTTAGATCGGGTCTACAGGTACGATAACTGCCCTGCTGTTTTCTTACGTTTACTTGCACATATTAGAAAGAGAGAAAAGTCCACGCTCTGTTGTGCTGAGCTGGATCGGGGTTGGGTATTGCTTTGCTTGGCTTGTCTGTCCCGAGTATGGGCATAGTAAGATGGGCCGGCACATGACATACCTGGCACATGGGCAACCATTTCAGGTATCCCGCCTCGGTTCCATTCATTGTGTATATTTGTATTTGGCCGGGAGTCTCTACTCACCAACAGTAGATACCACGTGCCTTTGCCGCCCACTATCCTCACTACATATCTACTGATATTTGAATGTCCTTTCTGACCAA
Source organism: Apiospora phragmitis (assembly GCF_038363925.1). Classification (NCBI taxonomy): domain Eukaryota; kingdom Fungi; phylum Ascomycota; class Sordariomycetes; order Amphisphaeriales; family Apiosporaceae; genus Apiospora; species Apiospora phragmitis. Next base: position 1,537,762 of record NW_027117400.1, on the reverse strand, counting down.
GAATGCATTGCAGCAGGCTGAGTGACTCAGTTTCAGGCGCCGTTAACATCATACCTTCGGGGTGCGACAGCCAACTCCGCCCCAGCAGAAGAGAACGGACCCATACCAATACTTTCAAGTACTGTGTTGGTGTCACTGAGCCTGCATCTGCCACCCGTGCAGATAATCTGTCCAACCTATCCATTGAAATACTTTTCACTGCTGCCGGTTTCAAGCGGTCAACCAAAGCAAGCAGCCTTCTCAGGCTTGCTGCTGGCTCACACATCACACCATGTGAGTAAACTTGAGTTGGTCATGGCGTCCCGGCTGTGTCTTAATTTCTTCCTACGTTGCAACGCTGTTTTCTCTTGCGAACATGGGTCACTGATTCCGCTTTAGGAAGTTCGGTAAGCAAATTCAGAAGCGCCAGCTTGAAGTCCCGGAATATGCGGCCAGTTTCGTGAACTACAAGGCACTCAAGAAGGTAAGTCGCTGTTGACATCCCCCTTATTTTGCTGGCTGTCCTTTCATATATCGAGTCTGGTCTACCGTGGAAAAGCAAATTTGGACTCGATGTACCAGAAGAATAACTTTGATCCACCGGCCCCTACAACTCCTCTCTCAACCCTGGAAGCCGGCCACTAATATCTCTCCCCCAGCTCATCAAGAAGCTCTCGGCCACACCCAAGCTTGCCGCCCAAAATGACCCTCTCCGCCCCTACGACGCCCATCGACTCGCAGTCAGCCTTGCAGGCGAACAGGGCAAAGTTCTTTTTCCAGTTGGTATGATGGATCACATTCTGCTTTATGATGAGCGTCCTTCGGAACCTTGCTGATGCAAGTCAGGAACGAGAATTAGAGAAGGTCAACGTCTTCTATCTACAGAAAGAAGCCGAGGTAAGCCAAGTGACGATTGCAGTATTGATGCCAGCCCCACACGATGCTTATCCATCTATAGCTCAAAATCCGCCTGAAAACTTTGTTAGACAAGAAGAGGGTGCTGCAGTCTCGCCAAGGAGTCTCGAGGAGCTCAACAAAATTTGCAACATTGCAAGAGGGCTTCCAGCAGTTTGCCAACGACCTTAACAAGCTACAGCAGTTTGTCGAGATCAACGGCACTGCGTTCTCCAAAATCTTGAAGAAATGGGACAAGACATCCAAATCTAAGACGAAGAGAGCTTTACCTTTCTCGAGCTGTGGAGGTGCAACCCTTCTTCAATGCAACCGTCATCAGCGAGCTCTCGGATCAGGCCACGACAAGTTTGCAGGAGCTTGGGGCATGGGCAGAAGGCGACAACGTGAGCTTCGAACAACGGCCGGAACACATTATCAGCAGCCAGCATCTCCTTGGCACCGACGAAGGCGATGCAGACTCCTTACTTCTCGACACCGCCATCTCTGGCAATCTCGATTCGCTGCGAGACTTGCTCACCAGGATGAGGAGTACAGCGGACCCAACACCTGTTGCGGAAATGTCATTGATGGAAAGAGTGACACGTACATTCCTGGCTTCTATACATGAAGCGCCCCAGCCATCACTCGAACTCCTGTTGCAGACCGGCCTAGTTGACATCCAGTCGGAGGATGACATCAATGAACGGAACTGTCTACACCAAGCCACAATATATGGCAATGGGTTTGTGCTGGGTGTCGGTCTCTCGGGTAACGTGGCGGTAAATCGGACAGATGTTTATGGCCGTGTTCCACTACATTATGCGAGTATGCATGGGCGGCTGGACATGCTTGATGCTCTCCTCCAAGGTATGTCTGAAAAGGAAAGAAACATTCCACACCTTTGATGTTTGTTGACTTGGTATTTGCAGCCGATCCGACAACGATTGACTTGATCGACCACGACAATTTCACCCCACTGATCCGCGCGATCATACACGGACATTTGGCTTGTGTTGAACGACTCCTTGCGACCTCTTCTCGGTTGGACCCAAAATCGGACACAGATCACGCGCCACTCAATCTCGCCTGTGAGCATGGATCTCTCGAGATCGTTGAACTTCTTCTTCGAAACGGGGCTCAAATCTTGCCCGACGCCGAGGGTTTATATCCACAGCATCTAGTAGCTCGTTCTGGACAGACCCCTCAGCTGCTCATGCTCCTGAAGCAGCATGGCGCTGATCTGGATCAAATCGACAAGCTGTACGGATGGACGCCTTTAGTACATGCTGCGAGCGAGGGCAATGTCCCTTGCTTGCGGGAGTTGCTCAATATTGGCGCAGATGCGAACATTCATGACGAGAAAGACCTGCCCGCCATGTACTATGCCGCGTGGGAGGGTCATCTGGAATGCATGCAGTTGCTGTCGCAATTCCTGAAGAGCAAAAAGAAAAGCCCGAATGGCATGCAGGCGCATCTTGCGCCAATGATGAGTAGCGGGCCGGTGCCCATGTCGCTTGACGTCGATGCTATCCCTGTTCTCGAACTCCCTCCACCGATCATACCACTTCGACGATACGGCCACAACTTCTTGGACACCAAAACTGTGGTTCAAATTAGCTTTGAGCAACTAAAAGACCAGCCACTGGTGTTCTTCCAGGATAGCAAATACCCTGCCTCACGTCTTACCATATCATCCAAAGCCTCCGATCTTATTCCCAAGAACATCATTCTTCCGTTCCAGGAAGACACGCGGCTAGTCTCCTTTCAAGTGGAGGATCTCGAGTCCTTCACCCTTGATTTCGATGTCTTTCCTGCCTACGGTGCCAAGGTTATCGCAAAGACTGTGGCACTGCCCAACACATTCCGTGCGGTGCTAGGCAGGTCTGGACGATGCTGCCTACCCCTATTCGATCCTCGACTTCGTGCTATTGGCCAGATCAGCTTCAATACACAAGTCATCAAGCCATTCCAGGGGATGCCACTTGAGATTACCGATTTTGAGACTTACTGGAAAGCTACTAGTCAAGTTGATCGACAGCCTAATACGTTTGTTACGGGGTCTAGTCTTTCTGGGGATTTTGTCCAGTTGTTTGTCCAGCACACGAGCGATGGTGTACCCGTCTTGTGGCCAAGCTGGCATATCAACTGCGGAGGAGTTGAGGTGTCTGTAGCCCGCCTGTCGTATGCACAGTTCGGCACAGTCACCACGCAGAGCCCGAGCAGAGCTCATATTGCTACATTGCCGTCGCAAGCAATGGAGAATATTGCAGATGTGCACCGTATACTGGCTACCGCTGGCGTCTCGTTGCAGGAAGCTCTGGCACTACTGCCAAAGGGTATGCATGTCAACCTGCAAATCCTGTATCCTTCGGAGGAGGAAGAGCGAGGTCTTGGACTGGGGCCAGCTATTGACGTGAATAATTTTGTCGACGCCATCTTGACCGTGGTTTTCGACCATGCTCGATCCCAGCGCACACTGGTCAAAGCCCCTGATGTTGTGCGGTCTGTGGTTTTCAGCTCTTACAACCCAACGCTCTGCACGACACTCAACTGGAAGCAGCCAAACTTCCCCGTCTTCCTCTGTAACGACCTGGGGCATGAGGAAGCGACGCCTGCGCCAAGCGTTATTCAGGCTAGTGGGAGACGAACGTCATCCATTAAGGAGGTGGTCAGAATCGCGCAGAACAACAACTTCATGGGCTTGATATGTTGCTCTCGCCTCCTTGTGAGTTATACTACTATACTATGCCTGCTACTCCAACTTGACTAACAATACTGCGTAGGATATGGTCCCTGCTCTGGTCGATGCCATCAAGTCTAACGGGCTGGCTTTGGTTATTGACAAGTCAACCGAACAACCCCAAGAGACGCATCCGCTTGCTGATCCGTTCCCGCGCATGCCGAAGGGCGTTGATGGTATCCTCAAGAATAATGGCGTCTTACGTTTTAATGAGTCGATTGACGTGTAGACGGATATAGAACAACGCGCCGCAGATGCAAGTTGAAGCAGAAAGAATAATGATTGCCCTTGCCAAGCCCATTAGATGTTCACTCAATATACATTGCTTTTAATGAACCATTGCTTGATGAATTAGGTACAATACGTGATGGGTGTAGAATCTTTTGCTGTATTTGTTCTTTTGGGGGAATGATGTGCGTTCTAAGTAACAGAGTCTACATGAAGTCATCCTCCCAGTCCTCGTCACGATCTTGGTTGCTGGACTGAGCCATGTTCTCCTCAGAGAAGATCTCGTCATAGGCGTGTTCCTTCTGCCACTTCTTCTCGGCTCTCTCCTTCATGATACGTGCCTCTTCCTTCTTCTGCAGAAGTAGGTAAACATCAGCCATTCTATAGTCTCGTATATAACTCATGTAATGTAAAGAGATAAGGAAAAGTAGTGAGAAAGGAGATGAGTGAAATAAAAAGGGGATGCTTACCCTGGCCTGCTGGGCCGAGTTGTCGCGCTTCCGCAGCTCCTTCTGCCGGTCCTCCTTCTCCTGGCGCAGGTCCGGGTGGCGCTCGACCTTGGTTTTGTTGAGGCGGTTGACGACGGCGTTCTCGCGCTCGGGCACGAGGACGCGCCTGACCTTGCGCGGGTCCTTGAAGCTGACCTGCCCGACGGCCATGCTGCCGTCCTTCTTAGGTTCGACCAGGGCGTGTAGATGACCGTCACGTTGTCCTTCTTGTTGCCCTCGATCGAGTTCGCCTTGGTCAGCTGCGCCAGGTCCGCCACCAGGGGCTCCGGGATCGCGTCCCAGGTCTCGCCCTCGCGCAGGCGCAGGTAGATGTGGGCCGAGGAGAGCTTGTCGGCGTGGAACTAGAGTAAAACGCAATCATAAGCTTTTTTTTTTCTGCCCCCATCATCATTTCTAGTTCTATGGCAGGCGTCAAGATAGGGGGGAGGGCATGTGCAAGTGCAAGTGAATTATTCCATACCCTGTAATTACTGGTAAGTATATAGACCAAGGTCAAGTTTTCAGGGACAAACCATACCAGACATCTTCTTCCCAGCCATGCTTGATCAACTCCTCATCTACGCACACAACAAGTCATTTGCCTGCTTTTAGAGCTCGTGGTATAAGACCTGATGAGTGAGTTGAGTGAGGGGCTTGGACTGTGCTCTCACTTACTCTCAAATTTGTCCTTGCCGACGTAGACGTATGCCGCCGGGGTGACAGCTGCCGAAGTGAAATAGTAAACCATTTTGCCAGACCAGAAGGAACGACTTCATCTAAAGAAACAGCCAGGATCTAGAAGAAAAACTGCAAATGGCGACCGAGGGTGATCGGTGAGAAAACATGCACACGACTTCTGAGTTGAGGCTTTGGGAGAGCTGATAAGTGCGTTAGTGGTCAAACTGGCCCGCCGTAAAATTTCCGGGGAAGCTGGCAGCTGCGGCCCGCCCGATTTTTTTCCATTCCAACCTTCGACCTCTAACCCTAGCCAGACCAAACGACCACAAGGCTCCAGCTCCAGCTCCAGCCAGACAACACTATCAATTCGGCAAGGGGAAACCGGACGGGAAATGCAGCTGTAAAGCAACCAACAACATTACGAATTGACGAAGAAACGAGCAGCGAGACTCGTTCCCCCTCACCCCCCCCACTCTCGAAGCAGCAAAAACCACAACCACACACAAAGCAGCAACCCCAGCGACAATGGCACCACGACTGCCCGCCGGCTGGGCGGCCAGCCTGTCGTTGTCCCCCTCGACCGTCCTCACGACCCGCATCCTCCTCATAGAACGCCATGCCCTGCTGCCGCGGACGGCCAAGCGCGGCGTCAAGTACGGCTGGTCGACGCTGCCCTCGCGCTCACGGCCCGCGCGCTTCAACCAGGTGTCGTCGGGCCTGCCGGTGCCGACGGCGGGGCCCGCGGCGGCCCTGAAGCGCAAGGAGGCGACGACGCCGCTGCGCACGGGCGTGCTAGCGGTCAAGAAGGGCGTGTCGGCCATGTTCGTCGGCGGGCTCCGGATGCCCTGCACCATCCTGCAGATGGAGCAGGTCGAGGTCGTCGCGGCCAAGACGCGCGAAAAGAACGGCTACTGGGCCGTGCAGCTCGGCCTCGGTCACAAGACCGCCGGCAACGTGACGGCGCCCCTGCTGGGCTACTACGAGGCCAAGGGCGTCGCGCCCAAGCGCCACCTGGCCGAGTTCAAGGTGCGCACCGAGGAGGGGCTCCTGCCGGTCGGCGTGCAGCTGCAGCCGGACTGGTTCAAGCTGGGCCAGTTCGTCGACGCGCGCTCCAAGAGCCGCGGCATGGGCTTCGCCGGTGGCATGAAGCGCCACGGCTTCGCCGGCCAGGGCGCCTCGCACGGTAACTCCAAGAACCACCGCACCATCGGTACCACGGGCCCCTCGCAGGGCGGCGGTTCGCGCGTGCACCCGGGCAAGAAGATGCCGGGCCGCATGGGCAACGAGCGCGTCACGGTGCAGAACCTGCGCGTGCTCAAGTTCGACAACGAGATGGGCATCGTCGTCGTCTCGGGCCACGTCGCCGGGCCCAAGGGCTGCGTCGTCAAGATCAGCGACGCCATCAAGAAGGACCCCCCGGCCCAGACCTTCATCGACAAGGCCCGGCGGATCCTGCTGGAGCGGAACCCCGAGGCCGAGGCCAAGCTGGAGCAGGCGCGCTTGCGGCATCTGGAGCTCAAGGAGGCGAGGAAGGAGGGCAGGATAGGGGAGGCCATGGCGGCCACTACGGCGGCGACCATCACGGCGACGGCGACTGAGAGTGCAACTGCTTAATTAAACTGAGTGGGTGCTGGAGGAAGAAGGAGGCGAAGACATATCAAGATATGGAAATGTCTGTTTGTATTATATACATGTTGTACACATAACCAGGACGCCCTAAGATACGGGACTGTATGCATCGTCATAGAGGCCCCTTTTCGTCTGCCTCTGTATATGAATCATTGACCAACTCCCTCCCGCCGGCCAACCTACTTCGTGTCCACACGTAGCATTGCATTATGGTATATACACAAAAGACACCCAATTACTGGTACAATTTTACTTCTTGCTGTTGTCTCGGGCCCGCTCACTCAGGCCGTCGACATTTGCGATCTTCAACACACCTCCGTCTTTACTTCAGCTGTTGTCGGAACCCCCTCGTCGCCTCCTCACGCTCCTCCTCGGACATGGGCGTGCCGACGAGGCCCTTGAAGGGGTCGGCGCCGTCGAGCAGGTCGACGGTGCGGCCGTCGGGGAACTGGAGGCTCCACTCGGTGGTCTCGAACATGGCCTTGGCCCCCGGGCGGAAGCTGGCGAAGCGCATGACGGCCTCGGTCTTGGTGCCCTTGACCTTGAAGGAGATGTCGACTCGCCCTTGCAGCTGGTTCATGGTGCCCAGATCCAGGGGATCTGGTGCTTGAAGTAGACCTCGTCGCCGAGCAGCTCGCGGGCTTTCGGCGAGGTCCGCAGCGCGTACAGCGTCGAGGCCACGACGGGGCTCGAGGACTTCTGGTAGTTGAAGATGGCCAGCGACGAGAGGGTGATCAGGACGACGAAGATGGGGAAGCTGCGGCCCCAGCGGAAGGTGTAGTCGTCTATGTCTGTTTTGGTGGGTTGGGGGTGTTAGTGGTAGTTTCTTGATGGGAGGAGGTTCAGGTTCGGTCTTTGGCAAAAGAGAAAGAAAGAAGAAGACTAGGATGTTTGGGGGTGTAACGTACGGGGTAGTTCACGGTCGCCTCGTCGCTCCATCAAGGGTCCATCGCCGGGTTTCGGCGCCCTCGTCAGGGTTCGGCGCTGTATTATTGATGATGAGGTCGGAAACCGGCATGTTGCGGAAGAAGCGGTTGTGTTGGAAGTTGCGGCGGACGGATTGCGCAGGGCGAGCTGCAGCGCGCGCCGGCGCACGGTTCTAGAGAACATGTTGTGTTGTGCAATTCCTGTATCTCTCTCGGTCCAAACGATGTAGGATCAGGCTGGCAGGCTTCAAGTCGGGTTTGCTATTCGATTGCGCCAGGGAGCTCCCGATCATCTAATCATCCCACTTCGGGTAGCTCTCCAAAGATGGTCGGAGGGTCGGCATTACTGATCGGCCGGTCCTCCCTCTATTTACTTCAATTTGACACTTGAAGAGCAGGGGTAGCTTCTGTCGGCACTCACTGTAAGACCCTGGAACGGACCCCGCTACGTCACTAGTAGCGCCCGCCTGCAGGCAGCTTCGTAGCTCGTAGCTCGCATCTCTTGTCTCGAATTCTGAACAGTTGCAATCGCCTCTGATATCCAACACTGTATTATCTTTGGTTGTACGAAACTCAACAGCGACTCTTTGGTAGCTTCGGGAAGCCTACGGAAGTACGATTCGTCATAGTAGCTGGACTATATCTGCTCAAGCAACCCAGCACTGCTCTTGCGACAGCTACTATCCCTCCAATCATTATTCACACACAAAAGCCAACCAAACAAAATGAACCGAACGGCCGCAGCCGCGCGCCTACGTCGCACATTTTCCTACCCAGCCGACGAAGACATAATCTCACCCGATGATCTGTTAGCGCAAGAGGCTCTCGACGAGCAGGAGCAGGAGGAGCTGATCGAGTCGCTGGCGGCCCAGAACAGCAGGCGCAACAGCCAGTTCCGGCTGTTCCTGCTCGCCCTGCCCGTGCTCTCGACCGTGCCCTACCTGCTCAGCCTGGTGCAGCCGGGGCGGCTGAACACGCTGGTCGCGATGCTGGCGCTGACGTCGCTCGGGAGCACGGCCTGGATGCTGCACACGCTGCCGCCGGGCGAGACGGGCATCCCGGCGCTGGACCTGTGGGTCAAGGGGATCTCGGGCCAGCAGAAAGAGGGCGGCACGGTAGCGGCAAGAAAGTCTGGCGCGATGCTGGAGGTGATGCAGCGGAAGTCGCCGCTCGAGGTGTACATGCCGTATCTGAACGCCGGGCTGTGCGGCGTGCTGGTGCTGACGGGCTTCGTCTCCAAGGCCCATGCGCCGCAGCAATGGGGGCACGTCGGCTTGGGGAACCTGCCGGCCGTGGTCTATGCGGTGGTGTTGCTGGCCAAGATGGTGATGGGAAGCGTGGATCCCGAGACGGAGCTCGGTGCGCTCAAGTATGACTATAAGGGGGCATAATAGGTTTTGCTTTGCGAGTGTGTGCTGGGTCAGGAGTAGCTGGGAAACGGAGCCATGGTCATTACGAAAGCTACGAAATATCAAGACACTTATGATACGGGTGTTCGTCCTTTTCAAGTAATTTCAGCTTTTCAGAAGTATCTCGTGAGACTGTTGAGTATCTTGAAGGCTGGAATCTGAACAGCACCCGGGATGTGTTTTGTGTAAGAGGAGCCCCTCACTGCCATTGTAAATTATTGCTTCGGCAAAGTCGCAGGTCGGAAAATCGTCAGAAGACCAGTATTGGATTAGAGCCAAGGAAGTCTGTTAATTAATCGAATATGGTGTGCGATTGCTGTAACAAATGGTACAACTGATTACCAGTGTTGAATGCACTATTACTGGTTGGAAAGCGAGAGTCTCTCGGGTTTTCTTATTATTCATCGCTTGAACAAGAAGTGGCGACCCTCTCAATTTACACATCAATCAGACAAACACCAAAACCGGCATCGCCACTCTTCATCGTACAAAGTAAAGTAGAACTCATCCACAGTTACATATTTTCTCAAACCAATCATCTGACTCAATTACTAGAAAACGCTCTCCATCACTAAAACCGTCATGTCTCACCATTGCCACGATGAGCACGACCACAGCGGCGGCGGCGGGCACGACCACGGCGAGCACGACCACTCGGACGACGTCACGCCCGCGCTGCAGCACAGCCTGTACCAGCACATCGACTTCGACGGCGTCAACACGCTGAACGAAGAGACCAGCGGCTCGGGCAAGGCCGTCCTCAAGAAGACGTGGGCCGAGCGCCTCGACCCAACGCCCGAGGTCGCCAGCGACGCCGACGAACAGGTCATCGTCCAGGTGCCCTTCACGGGGCAAGTCAAGCTGCACTCTATCTTGCTGCGCAGCTCGGCCTCGGACGCGGCGCCCCGCACGCTCAAGCTGTTCATCAACCGCGACGACGTCGAATTCGACGCGGCGGCCGAGCTGGCGCCCACGCAGACGCTCGAGCTCAGCCAGACGGGCGACGTGCAGGAGCTGGCGGTCAAGCGCGCCCTCTTCGGCAAGGTCACGCGCCTCACGCTCTTCTTCGAGGACAACTTCGGGGATGGGGACGAGGAGGTCACGCGGTTCAGTTATCTGGGCTTCAAGGGCGAGTGGATGGCGCTCGGCCGCGCCCCCGCGCAGATTCTTTACGAGGCGGCGCCAACCCCAACGACCACGCCCTCAAGGGGACGAGTGCCAATGCTATGGGGAGTGGGATTGGGGGCCGGGGCCTGGGGTATAGGGAAACGGGCGGATCAGGGTAGTGGGAAAGGGGGGTGGGCGTTGGAGGAGGGTTACATGCATTCACTTGGAGTATATCAGGGGGCGGCTATGATGCGAAGAGAGAAGGCCCCGTGAGGACGTATGCATGAGTCTCTCTCGAGACCGGCATGTTCCTGATGAGGCCCAGACTACACAACATCGTTCCGTCCAAATCGCAAGATCCATTTCAGTGAGATGCCTATCGGATGTGCACCCCTGGGTCTGTGCCCAGATTCCACTCTTACCACAGACATCATGTATTTTCCCTGGCTGCGAGAGGTTCTGGCCTGTGTGAACGGATGAATAGCCGCGAAATGTGTCAAATTACCGACACGCGGCTTGGAAGTACAATGCAGACCCGAGGAGTCGGTTATATACACCGTGCTTAGCTTTAAGCGACCCAGAATCCAGATCCCCTGACCCCGTCCTTCTGCTAATGTCACTGCGTAAGTAGGTAGCCTTGGGATGCCGGCGGCATCCTTCGACAAGTTGCCAATTCATATAGGCGGCAAGCACATGTCAGCGAGGGTTTGATTACAAGGAGAATTATGTCGGTTCACTACCCGAACATGCGCCATCACCAACCGGATTGAGAGACTCTCGGCAGTTGGTCTAAGGCTGTCTGTCGGCTTTGGTCCAAGAAACGGGTGGCTCTTCCCCCTTCCCCTCCCGGTTGTGGTCTTATCTTTTACCAGACTGCTGGTATCCGGCGCCGAACTGCTCAGCCCTAGGATGAGTGCCTAGGATCTTTTAGAGTCCACCGACGTCCATCCATGGCATCATGTCTGGGCTGAGGGCACGGGTATACACCCATTGGGTTACGAGGGGCATATGGGCACCATAAGCTTCCAAATATGCTCCCCTTCAAGTATGAACTCCATTCGAACAGAGTATATACAACTTATCATGCCTTGCCGCGCATTATCATACAGAAATTGCGATGCCCCTCTCACCGTTGTCCGTGATCCTACATACATACACGAGGTGCAGTTCCCGGAGGTCAATCTAGGAACCCGTCAAGTAGTATCGTCATCCCTCCCATTGCGACGTACGAGTCAAGCATCAACCAAGATATGACATATTCGTCATGGGCACGACATCGTAAGAAGACGTTGTAGGCCACCGCTAAATGTTCCGCACCTTCGGCTACCATGGGAGCCAGCAGCCAAGGCCGTCCCATGGCCATGGTCACTTCTGCCGGGCTGCTGGATCGCATCTGTATTGGGCATGGTAGGTATGTATATGCAGGCTTGCCACTCACGAACCAGCTCGGCTCGCATGTGAATGGCACATTTTTATACATCTAAGGTAGGTAGGGTTATCAGAACCGGGAAACGAATATAGGGGGGACGGGGGTTGTGGATCATCTGCCACTCACACACCCACATCAACAGGACAAAAGGACCCCTGAACTATGACCCCTGTGTGGCCTTCTTGGGTGCTGGATCGTGATGAATAAATGCGAGATGTTCTTCCTATCCACCCATCACGATCCACGCAGCCACGACGCTTGCTCGAGGACCAAAGGACCGCACCAGACAGACAAACTAATAATAATAAGCACCTTGTTTCTACTTCCTCAGTTCTGCAGGCATTGCCTTGTTTCTTCTACCTTAGTCAGGCATTATATGTTCTCCAGAGCGGGATTGTGACATATTCGGCAAGTCCACCGACCCCAGGGCCAGTCCCTCGTCTCTCCGCTTGGTTGTCTGCATGAGCAGTTCGTTACTATCACTGGTCAGTGTGTGTTCATTTACTACCCAGTTCCCAGGGGTAAGGTAGCGTGACACTCGCTAAAGGCTGCTTGTTTAATTATCCCATAACTTAAGCAAACCAACTGCATACTGTACACTCAAAGTGTGGCATCCATCCCGTTCCATCTCCCCGATCAGTCACGATATCTGAAACGTACACCACCATTTCTGCCAATTCTTCTCCGGCTACATGTTTATGACAAGCCATTAAGCTCAAGGTCTTGTAAGGAGTTTCCAGACAGGCGGGTTGGTTCCCCAGACCCCCGATGTCGACGACCAGCAGAAAGTGTGTTGCCAAAATGTTTCCCCAAACGATGCAAGGGATCTTCGACTAATCCTCTACCCCGTACCCGATTGTCGGAACCATGATTACGACAATGCAAGGGGTCAGCAGCAGCAAACCCTGAGAATCTCGGCTTTCTCTTTTGGCAAGTCAACCTTATTATCATTGGCACATATCTTGAATTAGGAACTTTTGGATGAGTACTCCGTACCATACGGGTTTATAGCCTCTGGCCGCTTAGGCAGTGCATTTTGAAGAATCCATACAAAAGGAAAGAAAGTGTTTGCTCTAAATACAACCTATAACAGGGGTGATCGACCACCACCACCACCACCACCACCACTCCGCCACAAGCTACCACAAAGTAGGTAAATATGTATGATTTGCAGGAAACATTTTCATTCGTGACAAATGCAGGAGGAGGCAAGGTTATGCCGTTTCTCCTTTGAGAGTTAGAGAGCCAATCCTCTTGTTGGTTGCCCTCGAAAATGTTTGCTGTGGCTTCGCGCGCGGGTCCCTGGTCGCGCCTCTCCTCTCTTCGCATTGCCGAGAGAGAGCACCGACTTATTTTCTATAAGTGCCGAAAGCACGAAAAGAACAGAGTCCTTGTCGCGCATTTGTGTAACTGTCATATATGTATGTAGGTGTATGCAGGAGATAGAAAAGGGTTGGATGATCCCTCCTCGAAATAGGTCGTCGTAGCCAAGAAACGCATGCTTCACTCTTCTCTTCGATTTTAGGTTGAAGTGGTGTGATTAATTCCCTATCATTTTTGTGGTTCCTTATCGTTTCCTATAGTCACTCCTTCTATGTAGTCAGTCAGTCAGCCAAGTTCAGTCGATCGATCCCAGCCAAAACCATCACCATCACCACCATGGAATGCGTACTCCTGACCATGGCCATCTTCACCACCCTCTTGGCCCTCGTCTCCGTGATCCTCCGCGACCTGGTGCCGCTCAAGACCCGGCGAAACCCCGACCGCGCCGACGGCCTCGCCAACCTCGCCATGGTCCTGGCGCTGGTCGAGCTGGGCCTGACCATGACGGCCAGCCTCAACGGGCTCGCCGAGCTGCCCGCGCAGCCTCTCCAGTCCCAGGAGCAGCGTAAGGGGTCCGGAAAGCCGGAATACCCCTTCCCGGTTCACTACGCCATCCTGTCGAGCCACTTCTACCTCCTGGCCAGCATGACGGCCAAGGCGGCGGCCTGCCTCATGTGTCTCCACCTGATGGCCCCCCGGCGAAAGGCGGAGAACGACGACGACAACGAGAACAACACGGACCTATCGTCGTCAGCATCCTCCTTTTCTCACAAAAAGATCGCCACGTCGTCCTGGCACCGCCGCGGCTACTGGACCATCCTGATCGCGACCGTAGCCATCAGCCTCCTGACGCTAGGCCTGACGACGACAGCGATGCGGTCGCGGATAGGCGCCGCGGCGGGCGACCGGGTCATCCTGGTGGCGCTCCGGGTCCACGGGGCCTGGAGCGCGGCGTCGGACCTGGCGCTGGCGCTGTTCCCGTCGCTGCTCCTGAGCCGGCTGGCCATGCTGGCCAAGAAGCGCGTGGCGCTGTGGGGGGTCATGGGGTTGGGTGTCATGTAAGTCCGTCCATCTCCAGCAGCAGGGGGAGGAGAATGGGAAAGAGGGGGGTTATGAATGTCAGTCAGTAGTAGAGCCGGGAATTCGGTAACTAACGCATATCTATCTATGTCCCCAGTGTTGCGGCATGCGCAGTCATCAAGTGTATCCATGGCGATAGCCTGTACAAGACCATCCTGTGGGGAACGTAAGTAGTCCATCACTTCTTCGCCTTTTCTTCTCACTCTTACTTGTCCGTCACCCAAGGCACTGCAGGTTGCCAGAGAATCCCTCCGATTGCACTGAGCTAACCCCTTTTCCCACCAAACTCACAGCCTAGAACAAAACCTCGGCATAACCGCCCTCAACCTCCCAACCTACAGCCCCCTCGCCGCAAGCGTGTGCCGGGGCCTAACGTCCACGATGACGACGACGCCGACGACAACCACCACCACCGCGAAGACCAAGACCAAGACCGCCACCGCCTCGGTCAGCCATCGCGGCGGCGAGGACAACATCTTCCTCCAGTCGCTGTCCAACATGCACGGCCGCCACAAAGGGTCCTCGCAGCGCGCGCAGGTCACCACCTCCATCCAATCTTCGCCCCATAACGGGAAAGGCGACGGGAAGAACGGTAGTAGCAAGAACATCAACAAGAAGAACAAGGGAGAGTCTGCTTGTATGTTCTGGAGAGGCTACGGAGACAAGAGCCTGCTTCCTCCTCGACTGGAGATGGCGGCGAGGCAAACCACCTGGCGACCGGAAGCCAACGGAATCTCATTTGGTGCGGTAGTGACTGTACGGCTGACCGTAGGTCGGAGACAGGGGTTGCGGAGTCCAACAAGAGCGGCCAGGAGGGCAACATCCCGAGGGGCCAATGGATAGAAAATGGTATTATGAAGACGGTCAGTGTGCGGGTGAATAGCGGCGAGAATTTCGACGTGGAACTTTGGGAACTGGGAGGCAGGGAAAGCTGAACTCATAACCAATATAAACAGAATTCATGCAATATGTGTGGGATTAAATGGTTACTATGACTTTAGTTTGTATTTGTCGCAGTATATGGCAGCATAGCCGCATCCTTTGGTACACGGACAACCCTCCATCCTTATCCTTGAATATTCAACTCGAAACTCCTCCACTGGTGTTCCTGCCCCTTGCCGCTTAAGGGACTTTTTTAGAAGAGACTTTTTAAACAGCTCCCCGAACAGCATCCCCGCCTGCACAGACTACATTACTTTGTGCTGTGCCCGGTTATGCAGCCGCAGCACTCGGTCTGTAAGGGGCTCAGCAATGCATGTAGGTTCGTTACAGCAAGTGTACAGCAGGCCGTAAATTCGAGCAATCGGGTCTTGTTCCTAGCCACCATCCCACGTAGATCGTTTTCATGCCTTCTACCACTTCGAACAAGTCGGCTCTGGCTCCATGATCGCGTGAAGCTAGCAGTGGCATTCGAGTGGCACCATGCCGCCCGCTACCCCGATTTCCTCCCAGCCATGACTTTGTAGCCATTGAACCCATTATATAGTCGAACAAAGAAATAGATGTAGATGTCGTTGATGTGTAGTAAAGATTTTGTGACTGCCGAAGCTAGGATGCCGTATATACGAGCACTTGCCAAGGCTGGCTGACTGGGGCCGAGGCTGCCAAATGTATTATCATGAAGCGGATGAAGTTTTGCCCAAGAGGTGTATGCTTGTGCATAAAGTGTAGACAGACCGCCGAACGCCGGAGGACCCAATCAAAGAGTAAGAAAAATAATGTGTCAATCATGATAAGACCAGTTGCACGTAGTCTTGCTGGCGACAAAATAAAGGCGGCACATGGCGCCAATAGCTGGGTATCTATCGAATAACTTTCAGAAACGAATAGACGGGGAGGTCAGCATAAAGTGGTACACATCCACACTCTGGCAAAGCAGCAGTATTCGCCGTATGAACAACTTAGAAATTCTGCGAGATACCGGCGCTTTGTTGCGGGTAGTGCGATGGGTTCTCGATCCTCGTGTTCCGCCGCGCCGGGTTGTCACGGATAACGGGCTGAGCTCCGGCGGCACCCTGTTGACCTTCGTTGTAAGGATTGCCGTACTGGTCATAGTAGGCGTTCGTGCCTCCGTAAGCGACGCCGACACCATTTTCCGCCGAGCCTTCGGATCGGCCAGTAGCACTGTAGGACGACGAGGCATTGGACGGTCCGCGGTGCACATTACCGTTGCCGCGGTTTTCGGCTGCCGAGGCCCCATCGCACCGAGGATTTCACCCTCGGGCGAACGCGAGCCGTCAGACATCAGTGGTTCTCCCTGATCTAGTGTCAGATGTGTTGCCCCATGTAGGACCGTTAGTCTCTGAGTAAGCCGCACCTGCTGCTCCACCAGACATGGTCGTTGAAGCCTTGCGTCCCGTAGATCCCCCCAGGGTAGTCGATCCCCAGCCGCGATATCCAGAGGAACCGTCCTCCTTCATCTCGTACGCGCCGCCGGCACCGCCTACATCGGGCATGGTAGGATCCGCATTGGGGTTGTAGATGTAGTCTTCAACCTCCTTCCTCCTCTCTTCTTCGGCATCCTTTCGCTGCTTGCGTTTCCTCCACAGGAAAATGCCAGCTACTACCAAAAGTGCTACAGCAGCGATCGGAACCACTACCGCAACAGCAATCGTGCCTTGCGAGTTAAGTCCACCTGACGATGCCTCATTAGACTGCAGAATATTACCATTGTTCCCGGTTCCAGATGGGTTATCTGGGAGCCCGGTCGGAGTTGATACGGCAGTTGATGTTATGGTCTTCACCACTGTGCTTCCATTTTCAGAGGTGACGATCGTAGTCGGAATGAGAGTGGTGCTTGGTTCGGGCTTCTTGGTGGTTTGCGGCGTTGGCGATGTTTGCAGGGTGCTTGGCTTTGTGGTAGGCTGATCGGTTTTGGATGGCTCCGTGGTTGGCGCAGTAGTGGGCTCCGTGGTTGGCGCAGTGGTAGGTGCAGTAGTCGGCGGTGTGGTTGGCGCTGTCGTCGGCGGTGTGGTTGGCGCGGTCGTAGGAGTCGTAGGAGCTGCTTCAGTAGTCGTGGGCTGTGTGGGAGTAGTAGGTTGCTGAGTCGTTGGCGAGGGGTCTGACGATGGTGAGGGTGCTGGTGATTGAGTAGTAGGAGCGGCTGTTGGTGAGGTATTGGGCGACGCTTCCGTCGGGGCTGCAGAGGTGGGTGTGTCAGTACCAGGGCTTGTATTAGACGTGGCATCATCAGTAGTAGCAGCAGGAGTAGTAGCGGGATCCGACGACACAGGTGTCGTCGAATCCACGGCCAGTGTATCCGTACTTGTAGCGTTAGAAGCCGACATGGCGAATTGCCTTGCGCTTAACACCCTTGGATGTAATTGCCTGGTTCGAGGTGCCATGTTAGCGCGTGCATCGAGAATGTGAGAGTGGCATGCTGAGGTGAGCAGGTAGGAAATTGAAATGATAATGAGTCGACGTGATAATGTTCAACGGCATGAGAGATCGTTGGTCACAACTGAGCCTAATTGACTGTAGTGCGCCAGGAACGCTCATTGCGGTTGTAACAGATCTTGTCAAACTTGTGCTAGCCATACATTCTAGGGACGACAAGACACCTGAGACGGACAGACGAGCGATCCATTCGCGCACTGCAGCAAACAGGCAGAATCGTTGGGAACTGATGGGACGAACTAACCTTCACAGAACTTGGCGGCGCGATTAGATGGTGAACCAGCCTGAGCAGTCTGGAAAGACTGGATGAGAGAGGTCGCGGGCGGCCGGCGATGATGGAGAGGAATGTTTCGAATGATGCGACTTGAGACGAACAAAAAAGGCGAGACAGTACGGCGCCGGCGGCTGTTCTCTCTTCCCACTTATTATTAGAAGGAAAGTGGGAAAGCAGCGGAGGGAAAGCGCCAGGGCCAGAAACGGGCGATTAGCCAGACAAGGCAAGGCCCCTGGTCAGCGTGGCTGAGCCGCTGAGGTAATGTTCCTCTCTCTCGTGTTGATTGCTCGTGTCTCTCGGCTCATGTGAAACGAGCCGAAATTGATTGGACAGGAGCAAGCCGGGCCAAAGCAGAAACAGCAAGTGCCAAAGACGAGCTGCAGGGCCTCCAAATGATACAGCACCACACTGACTGGACTGCTTCAGGTATTATTACACCGTCCGAGTCCGGGGTCGTCTGGGGATGATGGGACTTCGGGATTAAAAATGCTTCTTTAAAATAAAAGGAAGTGTTTCGATATGAACGAGAGAATGATTCCTCAGAGAGAGCGAGGGAGCGTCTGAACGAAGAATAAGAAAATAGTGCGTGAACTAGAAAGCACCGTCGCGTAAGACAACAGGGATACCTTTGCGAACGATAGGATTGGGTAGGTTGAAGATAGCCCGATTAAGATTTCTTTCGGGGGTGTGGCAGACTGGCAGTGGTGCCAATAGTGCGTCTCTTCTTCTTCAGCAAGCAGCGCCGCAGTGAAGGCAGGCCAGAACTCTCAAGGTAGTGCAGTGCAAATGCAGATGCAGTAACCCTGGTAGGTAAGTGTGGTTGTGGGATGCGCTCAATCCGAAATTGAAATGACACCAAGAGAATGTACCTGTCAAGTTTCAATCTCAAGCCAAGCGAACAAGCCTTAGTCAAGCCTAAGTCAAGCCCAATTCGCAGGTTGATTCCTTTGCCGCGATTGCTTTCTTGCTGACGTCGTCTTCTTCCTCTTTTGCACCCTGCGGTGTAGTGGTCAATTCGTCCTTGAAGAGAAAGGATGAACGCGAGGAACTGAGAAGAGAAAAGAGAGAGAGAGCAAGGAAGAGATGAAATTGGCCCGACGACACGAAATCGAGAGGACGATCGATGATGAAAGACAGGGGGGGTTCGTCCAGATGAATAATACTGGGACAGGTACGCAAATGGGAGGCAGTAGCCTGGCTGCTGGCCCGACTACCCTCGTACTCAATTTTCCTGATTCTTATTAGTCGTGCCTGGTAGAGCGTCCCGCTGTGGAGCGCGCCCGTGGTGTTCGTGCAGGGTGCTGTACAGAGAGGTCGCAGGATGATCCCCGGGGTCTACCTCCGTAGCCAGAAGCTATATCTGCTAGCCTTGTCGCTATCGCAGAGACTTTGCTGTGTGGAAGAGGGCGGTTGATCAAATGTCAACCAGGAACGCTGCAAGCTACTGGGTTACTACCTGTTGCAGGAAATGTGCCGGGTAGTCCGCTGTGGGATTGCCGAAGGTGTTCAATTGATGTGCCGAGTTTACACCTTCTTATCGGAATACTTTCGACAGAGTATAGTTCGTTCGAACTTGTTGGATGTCGATCAACTGTATTACGATTCAGGAGGCCTGTCGATATCGAGACTCGAACCGTGGAGTATATCTTGATCTCCGCGTGCGCGTGTAACGTTCCGTTTGACTCGTGCGGTTTGTCGTTTCGATGGTTGATCTAATTTCTTCCCTGCTGTTTCGGCTTGGATCGATTTGTATATTTTCCCATCTGTTGATTCTTCTTCTTTCATAATTGACCGAAAACGAACAATTCCTACAGAGTTATCGAGCTGTCCCAGCGTTGCTCTGTAGAAATTGTCGAGTTTCGGTCTCGGAAGCCCCGTGTAAGTGGTGGCGTTGCGGGGTACTGGATGTATTATGTCGGTAGCCGTGAGTGGCCCCTTTGGAAGTAAGGTGTATGTTGGCTGGGGGCTTATGAACGCCGAGGTTTACGTAGTAGCCAATGCTCTAAAAGACCAATGCCGCGAGTTGTAGGTCGTGAGAAGGAAGAAGTCGTCGTCAAAATTCGGTACAAGGTTTCTTCTCTGGCATCTTCTGCCAACCGGAAGTTGCGGGCGGGCTTTTGAAGAGAGACGGGGGCGCCGATCTCTCAAGGTAAGGTCAGATAGGTGCAAGTGGGCTCAAAACAGACTCAACTCCTCCTCACCTCGTCCGATTCGTCAATGGCTATCTCTCTGCTAAGGCTGCAGGCAGACCAAAGGCTCCGCCGAGGACCAATGTTTGGTAGCTAGGTAATACGAAGGGGCCGGCAAGGTGAGCAAAATGTAAGCTGCTGTGCCTTGTGCATGCCTAAAAAATACAAGAGGCGGTCAGATTCAGCTGATGGTATCTTGGACTGTTGTGCGATGCCAGCCACCTCCGAAAGAGGCTTGCCTTGCAGCTGGTTAGAAGGAATCTGGGTTCTTTCTGGCCGTTACACTTGCACTCGGTCTGCTGTGAGAGACCAGATAGTGAGACAGAGAGCCGCATTCGTGCAGTCGGTTCAGTGGGAACCAACAAGATATCATTCAGGTTTCCCCCCAACCGTCGGTTCTTGGTCGACGTACAACCAATAATACTGTTTCACGTATAGCTATGACCTATGACATATTCGCAGCCGGCGAGCCCTCCACATGCGTTCAACGTTGCCATATTAACGCATAGAACATATTGCGCCAAAACAAGCCTTGAAACCTCTCTCCTTCGCCAGGCCTTGTCAGAAGCAAAAGCGAGCGAGGTGTGTATGCTCTAATTGTACTTCAACCCCGATCTTCATGCAGCCTGCCCAAAGCCTCGATTACTCGAGCATACGTGGTAAGAGCACGAGTTACTGGCCAGTGCATTGCAGGAGGAGGGCACAGCTAGCTAGCTGCATACTACACACCGTCCCTCCGTACATACATACCGCTATCTGCCTACCAAAGGACCTCGCTTTCCTTCTTCCCCGCATTCCATCCCGTACGATGGACATTCAACGTAGTAGTGAGCCAGCCTATAATGGCTATAGTGCCGTAATAACCGTCATGCAGCTTCTGATTCTATCAGATTCCGAACGAGGCAGGAGAGTGTGTCGATGAGTAAGGCCCATCTATCTCACCGGCTCGCCAGCTGAAGCTGTCGTTTGTCTCTGGTTCACATATCATCATCAATGACGACAGAAGTCCCAGAGCTCGTCTAAGGATTTCCACAATTGCCAAGTAGTGTTGTTCAACAGGGAGCTCCCTGGGGAGAAGAGGCTCCCTTTCGGAGCGTCGTTGTTTGGTACCCAATCAGAGCTGGTGCCCGGTCTGAAAGTCCAGCGCGATTCAAGGCGGCCGTGAGGAGTACATTTTTTTCCCTTTACAAAGTTTCGCAGCGCCCCGGCCGGGTGAGGCAGCGCTGAACGGATGTGTGCTCCCAATGGCCGGCGCCATCCTCGGGTAAACTCAGTAATAAGTAGCCGTAGTCAAAACTAGATCGTCGTATGTGGAGTGAAGAGTTATTTTTATACACGAGTACATACTGCTAGGCCGACGTAAAATGGTCTTTCTGACCAATAAGTCAGGCTGTACGGCAATTGGGCTCGACTGTATTAGGCACTTCAGTTAGTAGTAGAAGAGAGGATTTGCGCTTCCACAGGCAGACCGTCTTTCTCTCTCCTCTCGTTGGTGATTGCATAGTATGGCAAAAGAATTGGCTCAACCTCTGAGACCGACCATAACGTGTGCCTAACCTGCGAAATTGCCGATGACGTGAGCAGGTTACACTGTCGCCCGTTCGACATATTAACGCCGGGCTGCTAAATCTTCTGAAACCTCCGTGGCCAGGCGCAAATCGACCAGATTGGGGGCTCAGCCCGGAACCAGGAAACAGAGGGCGAGAAACGAAACACGATCGTACGTCATCCCTAGTCAACCGGCCCGGGAGTCTGGAAGGTTTTGTTCCCTGAGAAAGAAGAGCCTCCGAGCTGAGCCTCCTCTTCTTCTAGCAGACGAACCGCGTCAAAAGAAACCACAATTCAAGCGATAAAAAACTGGAGAAGCACAAACCGTCTCATCCATGATCTTCAAGTTCGGTCTCGTTGCTTTCTACTACTTAAGTAATACGTCCAACCGCGCGATCTCCGATCGTACTCTATTGATTATTCATGCGACCGTGCTGGCAATTTTGAGCTCGACTGTTCGGAAGGGCAATGCCTGATGTTGATCTTGGCGTCTTGTCCCTTTTAGTGTGATTGTTTCGGAGATTGAAGCCTTCCAGTTCCAGCGGAAAAGTGTCACCCCTTAACCGTTTGTTACCGAACATGTGGACTTCATCACACACCGATTGATGCGCTGAGGTGAGAATTGAAGATTATGACAAGACACCAACTTGCCAGACCAGACACCTCCCGCAACACACACACAAAAATTCACATAATGCCTGGCTAATTTCGGTGCACGGAGCGGAGGTCTCGGGCTGGTGGCGGCGCGCCGACCCTAGACCAGCCCCAACGATGCTCGCTCGTATCTGGCCCGATTGCTTTTTTTCTGTTTCGGGCCCAAAGGCAAGGCGCGAGAGACGGGGGAGAGACATTTTGCCCCCCAAGGTGGACGTGCTGCATGATTGCCCGCCCTGTTGCATTAGTCTTCGTATCCTTTCTGCAATCCACACCTACCTGGACGACGCCGTTGGAAGGAATTTCTTTTCCGATCCTTCTTCCCCCGCGTGCGGAAATCCCATCCGCTGCAGAGCAGAATGCGTGTGGTGTTGATTCATAGCCCAAGACGAGAACAAATATCCTGCCCACGGCGGAGAACCACAATTGATAGTAGAATGCATAAGTAGATACTTACATCGGAGGTGGGATAGGATATATGTTCAGCGCTTGCTGTACAATATCATAAGTGTAGGCAATATAATACAGGTTATATGCCTGTTTCCAGTAATCACGTCCATAAGTCTCAGAGAGGAAACTCAAAATGCACACGAGATTTGCGACATAACAGTCAAGAATTCGTATGTATGGAGGGCGACGCGACGAGACAGGTTCACTTGTTTGGTACGAAAACCGGGTGATCTGGGAGTTGCTGTAGAGACGACAAATATCATCATAGTCGATTTTCAGGTAACGAAACGTAGTTCGTATGCTGACTTGGTCCAGGTAGAGTAAGATACGTAAGGTACACAGCTCAGAGGAATACGCCCTAGATCGAACAGAAGTATCCTCTGTACAATTCAGCTATACTATAAACTCGTGATTGTCCACGTGATGTCAGTCGACCTCATCAGATACTAGATGCTGAACACGGTATGTGACGATGGATTTGTATTGATTGGCTTCGTACATTGCAGACTCGTGGTCTTTAATACAGCATTGGCCAGTAATAGCCTCAGAACCACCGCCTATACACATACAATTAAGTAGAACTCTCAGTGAATAAAAAGGGGATGATATGTTGTTATAGTGTTGGAAGTCAGAGTGACTATTTGTATGTAGTATTGGTCAGCAGCTCGGCTGAACCCCGGAAACGTACGCACTGATATTTTCCCGTACTTCTAATACGCATATTTGTCAGGAATATATTAAGGGAACTTCTGGATCAATACATCATAATACCACTGCAATCTCACGATCTGAATGCTTACATGTAGTTTTGAAATACCAATTGCACCTAAATTCCGCTCTATATGTGTAGTGTTTATATACTAATGTGTGTATGTCAAAATAAAACGTGTAAGTTTGAGTTGACATTGACAACTTTGCCCGCCATACAACATTCCGAAGGTTTCCTTCAACGACAAGAGATAATAAGACGAACGCAGTGTTGGGGTATCCAGTCGCGGAAGAGCCAATTCGTTAAGAGATCCCAAATATCGCCTAAATTGCAAGTCCGCTAAGCCGGACAAGGGAGCGAGCAGAGAAAACATTATATAGTATGCAAGAAACTCGCCCGCCATAACCGTAGCGCGTGCGTATGCCTGGGGCACACAGAGCCATAGTCCGAAGGGGTGACAAGTATGGACAGTCATTCCTTAGTGTCGCATGCCCCATTTGGGCTTGAGCTCATTACCCATGGCGGCCGAGGTGAAGACTTCGTCACCAGGAAGGCGACTGACACGACCAGCTCCACCGCGGATGGCAGAGTTGGCTCGGGATGAGATACCACTGCCCATGGAGCGAACACTGCCGGCATCGCTCATGTTTTCGGGATCCTTGAAACGCTTAGGGGGGGCGAAGTCGAGACCAGTGAACGTGCTAGACTTGCGTAGGACATGTCTAGGATCTGTTAGCTAATAGAACTCATACAACGATGATTAGTGGGGTACTCACGGGCTAGGCAGGGCTGCCATTTCGTCGAAAGCACTTGCAACTGGCGAAGCAATGGGAATGGCCAGCTGGTATGGGCGACGCTCGCCAAGTGGGCTCTGAGATCGGCCCGCTGCCTGATCCTTGAAGGTAGGAGGAGGAGCGAAGTCGATGGGGTTGCTGATGAGGAAAGTATCATCCCTGAGCTTGGCTGGTGTCGGCAGGGTGCTCAGAGCACTAGGCGGGGAAGGGGCTTCTTGGGGCCTCGAGGACCCATCTGAGCGGAGGCCGACGAACCAGGTCGCGGGCTTGACATGTTAAAGCGACCGGGACCGGCGGACATTGTCGATCCAGCTCTGGGACGACCCATAGGAGGACCGCGGGCCCGGGTCCGAATGAACCATGAGGACCTCCCGGACCTCGCTGGTTTGGGCCGCCAGGCATTGGTCGCCTGTTGCTTGGCGGGGGAGTCATGGCACGGCGAGTAACAGGCTCCGCGTACGGCATGACAAAGGCGTTCGAATCCGGGTCATAGAAAGCTGCATCACCCATGTAGCCTGTATCATAGTCCTCAACGTACTGTGCCCGTTGAGCTTGCGGCAGTTGCGGCACTGGTGGGCGCTCCTCTTTGCTCTCCTCGAAATACTCCTTGTAGAAAGATCGGATTCTGTTGGCACGGGCTTCGGGGTCGTCTGATGTGAGGAAGTCATCCGGCGGCAGCGGACGCTGGCCAATAGACAACCGCTTGTTCTCCTTCTGGGGAACGTTCAGTCCAGCGGGTTCCTGAGCATCACCATTGGGTCTCGATGCCTGTCGTCCTCTATCCTCCGGAGTATCTGGCTCGTCTTCACCAACGCTGAACTGGAAGTTGGCGTAGTCTTCGTACTCAGAAGGCACTTCCGAAACAATGGGCCTGGAGTCCTTGCGGCCGCCCTTGGGCGTTTCGGGCAGGGCACCTGTAGGAGGCGGTGAAGGCTGCGCTGTAGGGTCCACAATTGCCAGTCCTGCGGGAACAGGAGAGCGTTGCATATCACCTGCGGGGAGGGCGGAGGAGTCTCTTTGGGCGACAGGTCCTGGCATTGCCGGCATATCGACGAAAGGAGAGGGGACTTGAGGAAGGGTAGCATCATCATCGGTGAAACGGAACTCGCTTTTGGCCGGCGGTGCGGATCGAGGGGACCTCGGGCTCGACGAATGGCTTGCGAGGAGGTTCATGAGCCGCAGGAGGGGCCTCGGGAAGAGGTGAAGTAGGGAGCGAGTTTTGGCGAGCGGGGTAGTGGTGACGACAATGGGTCTGGGCTTGAACGACGAGTCGCGGTCTTTTGGGACAGAGCGTATTGAACCAGAGTCACTGTGGGTGTAGGTCTTGATGTGGCGATAAGGGTCTTCATGCTGATGAATGGTCTTGGCCAGGGAGTTCAGCGATTCCCGGGACTGTTGAATCTCCGGAGGCAGAAGGTAGGGACTGGAGAGGTTCATGTCCATTGACAGGCCTTTGGTGTGATGGGGAGTGAGGCCCTTCTCTGCGTTACCTCCAAACAGCGTGCTCTTGCGTTTGGTACCCTTGGCACCCATGTCCGAGCCGAAATCCATTGACTTGTACTTGTCATCGGTCTCCTCCAGTGCGTGTCTCCTGGTGGTTTTGCGATGCAAGTAAAGAAGAACGCCCACAAGAATGATGACGGGAATGCTATAATACCATTAGCAAAAAGGTTGACCGCGTCACACCCCATCACGCAGGACTTACACAACGGCGATGGTGACAGGGCCTGTCAGCGTACCGCCGACAGGCTTCTCACATTCCGGAGAATTGTCGCCAGGTTCGCAGTCCTTTCGTCTCAACAGGTGCGACGGCATTTCCTCGAGCATGGAGGTCAGGTTTGGCAGTGCGTCGCGTTGGGCAAGCGGTGCGAGCTGGTCGACTGGTCTGGTTGGTACCCGTGGGCCAAGGCCGTGAACATGGCGCGCTCCATGACCATGAACATGGCGATGAACGTGGTTTTGAAGATGATTTCCCTCCATGATTCCAACTACCCAGCTTTCTCACTTCGATCCGTCCACTCAATCTACCGTACGTTGACTGTGAGTTGTCGGCAGTATATTAAAGAATTGTTGTTGCTGGTATAAGCCGAGGAATTAAGTTCTGGTGTTGATGAGAGCAACTACTATTACTCATGTCAATCCAGAGAATTGTCGTGACGTTCGTGATTGCGATTAGGGAACGAATGCGGTCGGAACGAAAGCGGCTTGTTACGGGAGTTTTCTGTTGTGTCAAATGCAAGCACCTATGGAAACCGGACGAAGAGGACGATGATAGGAGCGGCAGCGGTGTCGTCAAAGAGTGACTATATTTCCGGGGGGTGGGCTAAAAGAATGGCTAGAAGTTGACTTCTAATGAATGAGTGAATGGATGGACGAACGCCCGCTGGCAGGCAAATGGCCGATAGACCGATTATTGTCAAAGGAGCCCGCAGAATTAGGTAGGTGTGAGGTGAGGTTGAAGAAGAGATCCTGAGATAGGGAAACTCGAGAACGAGAAAACCGAAGCGGCCTGTCAGCACGACTAGAACTACCTGAGCGAGATTGTTCGTGTTGTGGATCCCTCCTCCTGGCTCTGCATATTACTGTACCCGGTGTACCGTACCGTAGCGACCGCCAAACCAGACTGTTCGACTGCTGATACCTGGTGTGTGCTGGGCCTGCTGCTGCTTGCTGGACAGCAGCGGTGGACTCTCCAATGGCAGCATGGAAAGACTGGCGACTTGGGCGGGTTTGTGGGCTGTCGGTCCACTGGATCCAAGGCCTAGCGTAGGTACCTGGTACCTGCATTTCATTTCCGATGACCTTGGAAATGACCTCTCATTCGACAAATTCGTCTTCCCCTGCAACGGCTTGCTGCAAAGGGGTGCGGAGACTCCTCAGTGGGTATGTTTAACCTGAGTGGCCCCCTGTCCTTGGTTGTATTGTTTTTCCATGGACGGTTTGGAATTCCCGCGAGATTATGTATTGCCTGTCCTGCTAGCCCTGCCAGATTCTTATTGTGCGATACATTAAATGCGGTACACACGTGGTAATATCTTGGCAGGAATCAGGCCGTTAGATAGAGAACCGATGTATTGCGAGTTTACTATCTGTCGATTCAAGGCTCTATGCGAGCTCAGGATGGATAGGATACACAAGATCCAGATCCATGGACAATTAGAGCGTGCCAAGAGTGCAGCTATTTTCAGTATCCGTCCTTTCAGTGGCTGTCAGGAGGGAATGATTGGATGATGGGTTATGCAGGAACAGAACCCAGCAGCCAATGCTGGTGTTCCATGGACACTAGTTGGTCGACGCCCGCGTCTCCGCTCAGGGGAAGAGCAGATAGTGTCCAGCTAGATCCGATGTATTCGCGCTCAGAGATTTGGCTGCATCTCTACTTCCACGCATATCCGTTGTGAGGGTTGTGAGGTCGTAGTAATTTCCCTTAATGAGGGCGCCCTCTGTTAGGGGGCGTCGGTTGGGCCTAGGGCGCCCCGGCATTGACACACGCCCACAGTGAAAAAGGGTCAGAGGCGTTCAACGGTCCCACCTGCTGGCAACCAACTTGCGGTAAAATGTCAATAGGGAACATAGGAGCACTGCCACACAATCCAGCTTGGACGCTACTACTCCGGCCTATCTGTCTAGGAGGGTAGATGGCTCACTCAATCAGCCGATTGCCCTTCTAGTGCGGAACTTGGAAGCGATAGATAGGTAGGGCAAATCTTCATTCGGCCATTGCTGCTGGTGGCCTGTGTGTGCGCGTTGCCTTGTCTGTCGTTGGAGAAGTGAAGACTGACTGACCACATAAACTATTAAGCGAACAGCTGTTACAAGAACAACACGCTCTCGGATAATTAAATGAAATGAGACATCACACATGTGGTAGGGTATGTACACACAGGAATCGGCTGAGCTTGTGCTGCCAATTGTCTTCAGCAATACCTTGTTCTCCAGGGTGGCAGCCCGCCTTGTGTCAGATATAGTGCATTCCAGATAGGTTCAAGTCCGCCATTACTGTGGCAGAGATAGTGGCAGACATTACTCTGCGGCTTCCCAGATAGCCTGGCTTGGCAACGTCGATTGACTACGGCCGCCGGACCGCTTTATGGTGATCAAGGGTGATGCATGCTAAAGTCGGCGGTCGATCTGTTCCTTGATTGGCCCCGCCAGTTGCAGCCTCCAAAGGCAGGGAACTGGTTTCGTTGATCAGTACCTAAGGAAATACGTTGACAAGACTCGTTAGTTGGTCATCTCAGATACTCTAAGATGTGCCCCCAAAACATGCCATCGAACCCTTTTCAGACCGTGGAAAGCTTGATCGATGAAGCCTTGTACCACCGCACACCCATGGCCGTCTTCGTTCCGGGGAAGACAGCGGCTCCGATGGTATCCATCTGCATAGCAAGTACTGATATCAAGGACGACCGAATTAATGAACTCGATGATGGCTTGTACAAGCACTCGTTCAAGCCCACCAAGCCACAGCCAAAGCATTGTGCCGGAAGCGCTTTCACTATCGTCGCCGGATCCATGGCACCACAGCAAGTGGCAGGGCGTATATATAACTCAGTTGACAGCTCAAATTTAGATAAACCTCGTCGCTGGATACCTCGCCTTACTGATTTGTGGGCCTTTCATGTTAGACCTTGAGTACATCGCCAGGATCTCTGGGGTTTTCCGAGCAATATCCAGTTGCACAACTGCGTACAAACTGACGGCCCCAGGATGCCTCTTTATTAATCTTAGGCGCTTTTGTTGTCATCATGGGAGAGGGATCGTGAGGGTTGGTACTCAGCCAGCCAGCCAGTATTTACTGCCTAAGGTGGTAAAATCCAGCAGAGTATTCTAGGAGCCAGCCTTTCTCGATCTTCGTGATGTCACGTATGTAGGTCTTGTTGCCCGTCTCCATCACTTCGTGGAAGATGACCCAATCAGCCTTCCGATTGAACATCAGTGAGCTTGGGTGCGCATGAGAGTTGTGCCACCAGCAACGTTCTGGAAACTGCCATCTGGCTGCATTCTAGCCGCGTGGGCAAAATAGCCGGTGGTCAAGCATCGGCGGATTTGGTCGCTGGTGGCAGGCGAAGACAACTTCAAGCTCTCATCCAGTTGTATACCAAAGCGCTCAAGGTATCGTTTCAGCTGCGCGCGGATACTCACCGCCCGGGTCATCGCCTTGAAATTCAGGCTGTTCTCGTGACAGAATCTGGACTCCTTTTTGCCCTTGCCGACAAATGTGTGGTAGACATTCAGTAGTGTGAGATGGTCGCCTTCCTCCGCGGCGAATTTACGTCGAGCTGATTCCAGCTGCTTTTTCTCGCCATCTCTCTGAACCCATACAGAGCCTCCAAGGCTGGTCATGGCTGCAATTGTGAGTATCTCACCGAGACAACCGAATGAACTCGCAGTGAGCAGCGTTTTCGCCATCATTGGTTCGACGACTAGTTCTGCCATCCTCATCCCCAGCGGTTTTGTCAGTTTGGCATACTCATCTAGTGCACCTAAAGAGAACAGCAGTTCGGTGGCTTTGCTCAGAAGCTCTGCTGGGGGAGGAATGAGGTAGTTGAAACGGACAACATTGTCGATACCAAGAGCTTTCAGCTGCAAGATGAATGGTGCCAAGTTTGTTCTCTGGATCTCGGGCACGTTCATGTCCGGGAGAGCGCGGTAGTCGTCTTCGGTATAGAGTCTAAAGCACTTTCCAGGTTTGGTCCGTCCAGCTCTCCCAGCACGCTGCGAAGCGGCGGCCTTTGAGACTGGTGTCGCGGTTAGGCTCTCAATGCCCGTTGTCGGGTCAAAGGCTTTTAATTTGACAAAACCTGAATCGATTACGAAGACGATGCCGTCAATAGTGACAGAGGCTCGGCAATGTTTGTCGAGACGATGATTTTTCTTGTGTTCTCCGGGGCTTCTTCAAACACGTACATCTGCTGCTCGGTAGACAGTCCAGCGTACAGCGGTAGTGCTAGTGTTGACTGAGTGCCGGGCCGGAGGTCTGCAGCACGTTCTGAAATCATCTGAACGGCATTGTCGATTTCCTCGCGGCCTGTCAGGAATACCAATATGTCGCCTTCTGCTTCCTCTGTGTGTATATTCAAGACGGTGTCCACTGCTTTTTCCACGTAGTCTTCCGCCGGCGAATCCAGATACAGCACGTCGATAGGATACGTTCGCCCCTCGAGGCTGATGATGGCCCCCGCCGGCTTGGTCTCAT
The DNA here is from genome assembly GCF_038363925.1 of Apiospora phragmitis. NCBI lineage: Eukaryota > Fungi > Ascomycota > Sordariomycetes > Amphisphaeriales > Apiosporaceae > Apiospora > Apiospora phragmitis. The sequence continues at coordinate 1,507,639 of NW_027117400.1, read as the reverse complement.
TCCCCACCGAAGATGACCCTTCCGACTCCGACTCGTGCGAGTCAAAGAAACGCAAAAACTCTTCTGCCTGGAGGGTGGCACTGCTGATAACAATACGCAACTCAGGCCTGCGTTTCATGATTTTCTTAAGTAGACCCAGCAGTATGTCTGTGCTGATGGATCGCTCGTGCGCCTCGTCGACCATTATCACTGAATAACGTGATAGTAATGGGTCGGCCAGGGCTTCGCGGATCAGGAGGCCATCGGTGAGGAACCGGATGCGCGTTGTCGCCGAGCTCACATCCTCGAACCTGATCGAGTAGCCCACCTCCTTGCCCAGTTCGCAGCCAAACTCCTCGGCAACTCGAATGGCTACAGTGGTGGCAGCCACGCGCCTGGGCTGCGTGATGGCGATCAACTTGCCATCCTCGCACCAACCAGCCTGCTCCAGAAACTGGGGTATTTGTGTTGTTTTTCCAGAGCCGGTCTGTCCAACGACGATGGTGACGGGATTTGTCTCAATCAAATACAGTAAACTGTCGCGGTGTTTGGCGATGGGCAGAAGAGCCGAAGGCTTATGCAAGGCCGGGATGAAGCTGGCACCCAGATCGAAGTCGGCCATTTCAAGCCTCGGTGTTATCAGACTTAATTCGGTTTGTGGTATAGATGAGTTTAGTAGGATGCGGTGTCCCGTCCGCCGATCTGGAGGCGCTTATGATGGATTATTGACCCGATCCGAGATAGCCTTCATTCCGGCTTCAGCTCCAGACCGAGTTGCGTCCTTGGGCGATGAATTATTGATGCGGAGAAATAAAATGTCTTCTATGCTTTCATGAGGTACATCATTGCAGGGCATCTTCTATCGAGTACTCACATTGAGGTACGGATGTAAATACTTACCTACTTTGACATGTATGTACTTCTTCCTGTACCTACATCAGCAGTGTGGCGTCCCTGTTAGTTGAGTTGGAAGCCTTAGAAGCCTTAGAAGCCTTGGCATTGTGGCTGCAAGCTGTCGTCAGTTACGGCGCGCAGGGTGACGACTGCCACGCTGCCCCTCGCCGCCCCGCCAGCCGATCAATTGATTAGTCCCCATGATTGAGCATGAATACGCACCCGTGGCAAGCTGCATACTTGTCTCATCAACTTACAAACTGTCGCAACCCCTCTTGATATTAGTCGGATTCTTGATAACGAGCATATTCCGTTCGCTGTTCCTTTTCTCCCAATAATTCTTCAACTTCTAATCTTCCATCCTTACCAACAAGTGCACCATTTTCGGTAGCTACAATGGCAGCTCCGACTGATACGGTTGGTTTTACATCATCCACGGCGCTTGTCATTCCATGTGACAATGCCAGATAAACTAACTAACAACTCCTTCGATCTCACAGAACAAGCAGACCATGCCTGACCCAGGCTCCGAGTCTGCCCACTACGGTCAAGCCGTTCGAGATGTCCGACGACGACGATGACGTCCAGGAGACCGGCGTCCTGAGCGACAGCGGCACCCACCAACAGCCCACCACGACTACCTCAGCAACCTCGGCTGCTGCCACGACCGCCGCGCCCACAACTGCCGCGTCCGCCTCCGCCGAGGAGCCGCCGCCCACAAAGCCGTCGCGACCCGTGACGGAACAGCAGAAGAACGAGGCCATGCTCAAGGAAGCCTTCCCCAGCATCGAGCTCTCCGTCATCAAGGCCGTCCTCATCGCGAGCGGCGGCCGCATCGACCCGGCCTTCAACGCGCTGCTGGGCATGAGCGACCCGGACGCCGTCCAGAACGACCCCGTCGCCGAGGAGCACGAGGTCCCGCCCCCGCAGCCGCCGCGCCCGACCGGCCCCCAGGCGCAGATGTCGCAGGTCGAGGCCGACGAGCTCTACGCCCGCCAGCTCGCGGAGCACTACGACAACGTGGGCGCCTACGAGAACCGGACGAGCAACCGCGGCGTCGGCGTCGGGCACGGGCAGCAGCAGCAACCCAGACGCCAGCAGGGCCTCCATGCCCGACGAGGAGTACGAGCGCGAGCCCAACTTCATCGACGACGAGCTGCCCGTGATCCGGGAGAACCTCCGCAAGGGGTTCGTGGAGACCCAGACCAAGGTCAACTCGTGGTTCACGAACCTGAAGAAGCGCATCGACGGCGAGTACGATTCCGAAGAAGACGAGTCGCAGCCCTCGCGCCGCCAGCAGCAGCCGTACCGCCGCAGCGGCGAAGGCAGCCGCAGGAGTAACGACTACGACCGTTACGATGCCGATCCCCAAGTTCTAAGTGACGACTTCGCAGGCATACGATTGAACCAAGATGGCTGTAAGTTTGCTTATTTGGGACTGCCAAAAATTTCCCTTGACGCAAGGACCGACTGACTGACAACATGAATAGCCCAGGGCCGAACTGGCAACCCCAATCTATACCAACCCCCGCCTCGGTCCACACACTCTAGATCGCCGAGACCGGATAGCCGCAAAGTGTCGTTCCAGGAGGGCCATGAGAACATCGATGTCTACGACGCCTCGCCCAAGCTGCCCCCGAAGGACAACGCTCCCTCGCCCGGCCCCGGCGGCAACAAGCCCAGCAAGTGGCAGCCCATGTCCACTGTCGAGCCCGACCCGATCACGGAGCACGACCCCTTCAGCCTGGGCGACAGCGAGGACGAGAGGGAGGCCAAGGACAGCAAGATGCCCTCGAAGCACAGCAAGATGCCCTCGAAACACAGCAAGACGGAGTCGAAGGATATCAAGATGGACGACGCCGAGCGGCTGAAGCAGGCCACGGCCGATGCCATGGCCGATAGCCTGATGGACGAGTCGGCAAAGAAAGGAGAGGAGGCCAAGAAGGTTTAGATAAACTGCATAGGAGTGGTGGTTGGGTGGCCGTGATTCATTCATTCACGTTTTGTTTGTTTTTTCGTTTTGCACTAGGGGCATGCCAGGTCAGAACATATATGAGGGCATGATGGCACGATAACAGATACCAAGGAATAACAGTCCGTCGCACGACGACGTCACGTCTCGTTTTGATTTTCCAACAGCAAGCCCTGATGCTTCCGTAAACGAATAGTGTCTTTGTGTTCCATTTTGACCTCAGTGATTTGACGGCTGTTCTCAGCAGCATGTGATTACAGGTATTGAGCACGAGGAAAATGCTTTGGCGGGACCACTGGTTTCACAGGGGCGGTACTGCAGTGGGTATGAGTTGGTACTGTTCAGTAAGTACATGTAGTTTCTTCACAACTTGGCCTGTCATACCAGCTTAAACTGGATACTGAAGCAGGATGGTGGCTATTGGAGATCGTCTACACCATTTTCGTTTCATACATGAACCACTGGCACGTAAAAGAGATTGCAACTAGGCTAGCAGGATGTAGTGAATTTATTCTTTTGTAATGAAGAGAAACAAGCAGTAGATGATGTAGATGTACAAGCAAGAATAGAAAACCCTCCGGAAGAAAACATTGACCCCTATTTCGCGAAGTGAAATCTATAATACACCTCTTCACCACCTGGATCTTTGTGCGCCGCCAGTGGTCCATTTTTTCTGGTTCCTTATACCAGCCGGAGAGAAGCCAGTCGCCCGAGTTCTATGATAATGATAAACGCGAAATTGTGCAAAAAGTGCAACGAAAAAGAAATAGAGTAAAATAAGGCAAGTTTGAGGGCCTAAAGGCTTAGACAGTGGCGGTGAGTGTTCGTCAAGCAAACTTGACGTTTGCCCAGAAGTAGTTTGGTTGATGAATAGGTAAGCAAATAGACAATACGTTTATAGATTGGACGTGACTTCGTTATGTTTGTCAGCGAGCGACTGGGTATAATGGGCAAGTAATAATAAGTGATGCAGTAATGAAGAAAAATAGTTTGGAAATGCTGCCGTAAGAGGCTTCGCGCTGGTGTAAATAAGGGATGGCCACGGATAAGAAGTATAGTAGGCAATATGCGGCGGTATCTTCAGCTTGGAAGAAGGGGGTCAGGCGGGGGCCACAGTGGGAAGTTTCCTTCTCACGCCAGGCCCAGCCATTTGAGTGCCTTCCGGCTGCTGGTCTTCTTGCGAGCCGATGGGTCGAGGAAGAACGGCATGTACTTGCGCTCTTCGGCCCAGAAGGCGGCGTCGTCATCGTCCCAGGCCTCGAAACGGCTGTCCACACTGGGCTGGACGGAGTGGCCCAGCAGCTTCTGGACCATGGCTGACCTGCGGCTCTTGATGCTCCGTATGGATTTCGCGGAAGACATTGGCCTGAACTCGTCCGGGATTCCCCTTGGGCTCTGCAGCTTCGACTGGGTGTCAAATGCCGATGATAGAGGCGGCAAGACGGGCGAGTCGGTCCCCAGCAAGTTCTGCGTCTGGGCGCTCATCCGGCTGATCAAGGAGACATAGTCCGGACTGGGCATGGGGGGCGATCGTGGCCTCTCCACGAGACTCGTCTTGGATTCTTTGTGGGTTAGGACCGGGGGCGGTTTCTCCGGGACGTAAAAGGAGGATTTGGACATGAGTACGGTCAGCACGGTCGAGACAAACAAAGCGATCTCGGTCTCGGAGACCTGAGATGTCAGGACAAAATTGGCCTTGCTAAACGAGTCCGCCACAGGAGACTGGCTGCCTGGATTAGGCGATGAAGCCACGATGCTCTTGATAGAGCTCGTTCTCGACATGACAGAGCCGCCAGATCCAAAAGTCTTACTGGAAGAGGGAGGTCCAGATTTGCTATTGCCTCGTTGTGTTTTGGGAGGATCGGGACTCAGTATGGCAGCAATCTTGAATAGATCCACACCGATGAGACGCTGTAGACACAAAACAGTAGAGAGATGCCCAGGGGTATACTCTAATACCAAGAACCGCGTCTGGGGATGTGCTGTTATGTAATTCTCCAGGTGAGGGACAAGGAGTGTTGCTAGACGTAATGGGTTGCCGAAAGGGTTGTTTTCAGTCTGGTTTGTCAGAGGCTGAGATGTAAAGCTTTGCATAGCGTTTGCCACGAGGTATCTTTCCAAATTTCTCGTTAGCTATGGGACAAAGTACGAGAGAATAATGACTTCACATACCTTAGATCAAGCCTTCCACTTCTCGAGACACCAGTAGGTTTCACACCCAACTTGTCTAAAGAGCCGCAAACAACTGATATGAAGTCTTTTGGTACACCCCTTTTGCGCACCCACTGCCAGAATAAGGTCGACATGCCTATCTTCCTTGATAGGATCATTGATGTCTGGCTTGCCGAACAGTGGTTCCCACAGACTTCCCGAACCAGGTAGCAGCGGAAACGTGAACTGCTGATACCCAACGTCGTCTGGGGTGAAATAAGTCTTCAGGACAGACCGCAACGCATTCTGTACACAGATGGCTGTTCTCAAACCAGACGACTGGAAATCGTGAAACGTTGTCTTGGGTGCTTGTTTGGTCTCATCAATGGGCGGTGTCCTGGCCGGTGTTGGTGGATCTATCCTTGTTGGTGATGTAGGGTTCTCGGTAATCCGGCGAATTGTAGCCTTTTCAGGTTCTTTGACCTGCAAGTAAACATGCGAAGCAAAGGGGTCATAGTCTCTCTGTACTCGATAAGGCGGTCGATTGAGGTCACTCTCAAGCGGAGGTGTAGACTGCCCTAGGAGCCGAGCCTGCTTGATCACTGACTACGGCGGTAACTTCGAGGGCCTCGGGTCCATTGATATAGGGTAAACCCCACGTCGAAATCCGGATAGTATTGAATCTAAGAGCGGGACCGGCTTTTCATCGATAAAGTGTATCACAAGATCTTCAACCATGGGTAGAATAGTTTTCGGGAAGGCCTTGGATGCCATTACGGCGCCCTCAGAAGTGCGAGGAGTGATGAGCCCGCCACATACACGATGGTCCTGGTGTTGGTGTCCAGTCCAAGTTCCCTGGTCAACGTAACAGTTGTCCGGACTCGTGGCTTTGTCAGCGTACTTGCCATTAACGAGGGCGCTGGTAGATTTATTGGCAAATACCACCTTTCCGTTGTCTACTATGATGTTCGTCAGGTCCAATGGAAGCGGTGGAGGTTTGCGACTTGTGCTTCTGCTGCGGCCGGAGAAGGACCGTTGAAGTGGCTCTGCACCCGAATTTGAGCGTGATCGCTGTCGCGCCGAGGTCTTCGGCAGCGGCAGCCTACTCTCGTAACAGTCCAGTGTCTCGACTGATTTCGTTGCAAAAGAACGTGAAAAGTTGCGTGAAGATGCCTTCGAACCGGGACGAATTGAATCGCATGATTTCCCCCTCCTTAGTGACCTTGCTGCAAACTCCTTCGAAGTTGCTCGTACGTCAACCAGGTACGCTTCGCCATAGACCACCGAGGGACTGTTTGGCATAGAACCCGATGCTTTCGTATGTTGGCTAGACTTGCCCATCGACATTGTTCCCGGTGATAAAGGCGGACCTCCCGTGGAAGCCTCTGGTGACTTCGCCCACCTAGCTGCTCGTTTCCTGAAGGCCGACCTGTCCCGTGATTTGGAACGTCTAACCGGAGATTTACTTTTGTGCAGGCTCATCAATTTTGGAATTCGACCCTTCTGTGGGTTCATGATTTGGGGCATTGCATCTCCCGTCGAGGGGCCAAAGACGTAGAAAGGGGCGGCTTCTTGAAAGTCGTTTGGGGAATTGGAGCACTGGCACACTCATACTCCGTGGCCGAATCTGAGGTACTGTGAGGGTGAGATCGATTTCGTTACTCGGCTGTAAGGAAGCGGTCAGGAAGTCCAGGGTATCTGCAGCCCTCATAGCCTGTGATACTGGATCATCTCTGGAACCGTGGTTATCTCCGCATGCTGCCTCTTCGCTACTTTTTCCCGTCAAGCCGGCCACTACGTTTCGGGCAAGGGTCTTGAACATGGCTTCAGCCCGTGCCATGTTGCCATTTGTATGATGATGGCTTATCCATTCGATGCAACGCAGCTGAGCCTCCGCTGTTCCGCCATCTATGAACACCAATCTCTTGTTCTCTGGAGATGAGTCTTCCAAGAAGCGATGGGCCATGTGGGCTCGGGATTTGCATGCATCGTGTATTTTCAAAATATACGTCCGGGCGTCAGGAGACTTTTCGACGTCCTCCCAGCCAAAAAATGCTGTAGCGGTGGTATGACCAGGATTCTCGATGAACTTGGAGGAGTTGTATTTGAGTCGAGACCAGATCTTGCGGGCCTTCGAAGGCCACAAGGCTGCCATGGTACTCTGGAGTGAACACCATCTTGACTGACGACAAGGAGCCGTACTGCTGGTCGTGACTGCGACTCGGGACTTTCGAAATGTAACCGAAGGCTTCGAGCAAACACGGAAGTGTGGGAACCCTACAGCAGAGAAAGGAAGGGAAAAGATAGCAGTAATAGAATCCAGCCCAGTATCGATCTTGCAAAAGTAATGGCCACCAACCCAAAAGCTTGACAAGATGACTTGTACTTCGATATCAAGTGATCTTGAAGGAAAAGTGAATACCGGCCTGACGCCGGTTACTATAAGCGAGTATTGTAGACTCGTGTGAAGTGAACAAATGGACAAGTAAGACAATGTGTCACTCATCGAGAAGTCGGTGGAAGACAATTAACAAACGTTATGTCAAAGGCCAGCCAGACTTCCATCTCGGTAGAAAAGGGTATACAAGACGGGAGAAGGCAAGTGGGAAAAGGAATGCTCGAAGGAACTCGATGAAGGTTTGGGGAAAAGAAGATCCGAAGAATGATCAACTTGAACCTAACCCAACCCCCCATTCCACCCATGGGCTTCAAGTCAGTCAAGTTCGTGTAGTGTAAGTATCTAAGGCCTTCTGGACCCTGGCGTGGCCGCCTTCTGTGTTGCTTCTTCCTTCTTCCCAAGCGCGGGCTGATGAGCATGGGCAAAAAAAGTAGAGGGATGTAGAGGCTATCATGCATCGCAATAATAGAGAAACGGTGGGCCACTGACGTTGTACACGGCAGGCAGAGCGGGATGTGATGATGCAGGGTGACCCTAAGGCAACGTTCCTACCCGAGCTGGGACTTAGTCCAGTTACAATTTCCTGGTCGACGAGGCATGGCGCGAAGCCAAAGCAGACAGCCACGGGAAGATGGCTTGGATGGCGCGCAAAGAAAACATGGAGGTGAGAAATTGGGCCTACCTAGGCTCGAGGAGGGGTCTGATTTGTTTGTGTATCAAGAGTTTACCAGCAGTCCGGACTGCATTATCTGTAACTGTAACGGTTATACCCGAGATCAAGGTTTCTCGGGCTCTTTGCATGATTGATTACCTTAAGCACTTACTCAGAACCATCCAGGAACACCTCCGAGTCGATTACCGATTGTCTTTCTGCCTATGCATAGCAACAGTTAAGATGAAGTTTGGTAGGTACGAATTGCTTCTTCTGGCAGGTTGGAGCCTGCAAGGTTGCTGTGATTTGGTTGGCTGATGCAGCTCGGGACGAGTGTGACCAACGCCCCCAGTATGCAGGCACTCTCTCATTTGATTGCTACCCACCATATCATTCCTGGATATGGAGTACATTATGCTGGTTTGCTGCGATGCGAGGATGCCAGACCATTTAAAAAGGAAGCAGTGAGAAAAAAGGTGTCGCAAATTTCAAGGCTATCCTGCTGCGCTGATTGGGTGTGTACCCTGCAAGCCACGATCGCTTGTGCTGATCAGCAAAAGGAAGCATCACAGCCAGCATTTCTGTCGATCATGATGTTCTTGTCCTTGCCTTGTCTCCCAAGCATGCATACATTTGTGCGCGGAAAAGCCGCGGCTACCGCTCGAGAACTACCGAATGCAGAAGAGCGAGAATTCGCGTACAACCAAGTAGCACAACAAGGAAGCTTGATGAGTAGTCGTCGAAACTTTTGGCCAGGAATCATATTATCTAATGCACTAGTAGCAAGGCCATTTGAGGTACAATGGCCGGGGGCATACGGCATATCTAGGTTGAAGGCGTTGAAGCTGGTGCTTCAGGAAGCAACTGTAATTACTCCGTATGCATAGGCTGTCTCACCTTTTTGGCACGCCCTATCCATGTGGCTCGGGAGTCTAGGTTTCAACTGCATGGGCATAGATGGAAACCACCCTGCCATCCATGTGTTCATGTATCTACTAAGACAGTTTGCCCCGACATCTAAGACAGCCTGCAATCAACACTGCTGCTGATCTGGATCAAAAAGCTTGTCGAGCACTGTTGACATGTGAATCTATGCCGTTATATCGCGATACAAATAGCAATAAATCTCAAAGTTTAGCAACGACCGACCATAATCACACGTACAGTTATATACCGTGTCTATTCTCTCAATGGTACCTGGGTAAGCGTCGTCTGCTTGGTATATCGGCATTATCCTGCAATCTGTTAGAACCGAGACAAGTTTGTCTCCATCCCCAGGGACGGGAAGTCCTGTGCTAGTAGCCAAGTACCTACATATTTACGGTAAATGCTGGCCTATCAATCTGATGCAAGCAGGTATCACCTTCTCCATTCCCGGATTCATCCAAACATACGTATATCAAAGACAAACATTGATGAATACCTCTGGCCCGGGAGAACGGTTGAAGTAGTAGCGCCCATGCTAATCTCGTGAACAACCTTATTAGCCACCACCACCAGCACCAATGGCTTACCTCATCTCTTGAACACTGGCTCTCTGTTGCTTGTATTCGGAGGCTGCAATGCCCACGTTTCGCCCGCGGCTCTTTGCTATGACATTGGGACGTTGTTAGCCAGTCCTGGTGGTGGTGGTGGTGGTGGTGTTTGCCATGCGTGCCTCGGCGTGTAGTCGCACAAGAACCCCACCGAGCACGTCGAGATCCCGAGGAAGTGGGGACAAATCTTGATTCGAATTGAAGATGGATCTGCGCAGGGTCCGTAATGCCGGACTTTACACGGCCTAAATCAGAACTTACCAGAACCGTCATTTTGCAGACCCCTGTGATACATCGTTTTGTCCGTGGCCATTCGCGCCATGTGGCTGGCAAGCTTCTAGGGGAGGCTAGAGCTGACATGGATCCAAACAAAGGATGTCCCGTGATATGCTTGATGGCTATTATTCCGAACCCGGAGCCTTCCCCCATCTAATCGCTCGCTAATCATGCAACCCGCTCAGGTGTGATTTCAACCTCCAGCTAAAGCGAAGGGAGGGGGGGGGGGGACAGGCCGAGGCGGAATAAGGAAGTCCGCTCCGCTAGGGAAAGAGCCAAAGTACAACACCATTTCATTGCTTTTGTTTCGCAAATTCTCTTCTATTACTAGCGGACAGTTACTCCCCGTCGGTGAGCTTCAGATACGGCAAACAGCATGATTATGAGACTCTAGTACCGTAGGTAGGATCCCTGCATCGCGGTCTCCTACAAAAGTCTGGGCACGCGATTGTACCACGCCATTATCAACACGAGGCCGGGGTGGGAGGAAGGGGAACTACGGGACATAGTACTTCCAGCAAACTGCAATACACGCAAGATGAGATTACTTTTACCAGTTCTCCAGATTTCGCTGATATCTTACGGAGCTTTTTCTCGTGGTACCTAGCCAAATAGCACCCTGAGCTCCAACCCCTGAAGGCCATTTATCTACTCCGAATTAATCTTGATTGTCCCGATGCCAGCGTGCTGCCCCTGACATTTCTTCCACCGTGCATACTACTTATGAACGGGGTCCCGCGACTAACTTACCGAGACACATTGCTTCTTGCAGAGTCAGGAGAGCCACTTACGGCTAGGTACGTTCGTAGCTGGTCTGTACCAACCTGGCCGGTTTTCGGGGATTTTGGCATATCAGACATGCTATGTTGTCACGAATATGCAAGCCCACTCCCGCCATGTAAGACAGTGATAACGTGGCAGGTCTCTCAAGTGGTTCGTCTCGAACATCCCTGCATATACCGGTATGAAAAACCTTTGGTCCTTGAACCGAGACGGGTCAGAGCATATTTTATGTGGGACCAATCGGGGGTGGACAATACTGGATTTGACACGAGGGTTGCTATTCCGGTCCCAGAAGAAACTTGGGCCCCTTCTCTGGTATTGTGTTGACACAAGCGAACACTTTAATCTTCGTCCATCAAAGCAGCTAGTTCTTCTTCTTCCTCGGCTGTCATCAACCCTTCTGGAGCCTTCTCGACAGTGGGCTTTTCGACTCCGTTGGCCTTATCTTGTTGTTCTTGGATGAACTTGTCAAGACCACTCTTATCAAGCGACCAAACTCTCACCGTGCCATCAATAGAAACGGACACCAGCCTAGTACCTGCACCAGGAGAATTAGTCAGAATCACCAGATCTGTAACTTCGTCGTAATGTCCCTCCAGTGCGCAATATAGCTTGCCCGTGGCCCGGTCCCACACTTTCACATCCTCGTCTCGTCCTGCCGTGATCAGCCACTGCTCTGTGAAAGCTACTGCCCGCACGTGGTCTCCATGATTGATCGTATCGTCGGTCGTGAACCCTCTCGTCCTGGACAGGCACTTGGCCGAGCCGTCACCACTCGCAGTCCAAAGATCGACATCATCGTTATGGATGTCGAACGCCAGTTTATAGACCGTGGTCTCGTGCTCTAGGATCGTAGGCCTAGTAGTCCCGGTGTCTCCGGCGCGTCCTCGACAATCTGCTCAACAGAGTCGAGCCTAATGCGCCACCGACGAATGTGTGGATCACTGCTGGCACTGGCTAGCACCAACTCATCGGCTGTCGATGATTCGGGGTCAATTGCGAGGTCCTGAACCGCCATCATGGAGACGACCTGGTCCTGTATCACATGTAAACGCGAGCCGGTCTCGACGTCCCATATCATGATCTTTTTGTCCGCACCGCCACTGATTAGAAAGTCCTTGCCACCAGTTTCGTACACAGCACGGCTTTGACAAAGTCCGAATGGCCGCTATACTTGCGACCTACAGTCTTGGAGGCGGTATTCCAGGACCAGATATCCTTATCCCAGGAGCCGGCGAAGATGGTTTGGTTTCCGGGCCCCCCACAGCTACGCATGTCACTGGTGCCGAGGGACCTCTATAGACTTGCTTGGTGTCGCCTGTCTGTCAAGCAGGGGAGCCAGTCAGTATTGGGAGTTTAGAGAGTGCAGCTGGATAGACAAGCTTACATCAACATTGACCCTCCGTACAGAGCCTGAGGACTCGGCCACCAAAACGGAAGATGGATTGTTGGGGTCAGCAATAGCACCCAGAATCTTGGACTTGAGGGCTATCGGGCTGCCATTCTTGTTGCCCGCCTTTGCTTCCCGTCTCTCTCGCTTGGCAGCGGCATCACTAAGATAACGTATTAGTGATTTTGTTGAACGGCCTATGAGAGTGGAAATAACTACTCAGTTTCAAAGAACTGGTCCGGACGGTTTCCTTTATTCATGGCGACAGAAGTTGTGAAAATGACCTTTTGAGCTAGCGGTGGTTGGCGGCTTAAACTGATAGCTAGAGGTCTGTTGCCGTCGTTTCGATGTTGCTGTCTCACCACGACCACAATGGAGAGCACACTTAAGTAGTCTTAAACGAGTTTTGCCCCTATCGTTCAAATCTGAATAAGGGATTCTAATATCGGCTTCGGTGTGGGACGCAGAACCGGGCCATTGATTATAGTCAGGCGGTTGACCTAGGCAGCTAGGCAAAGAAGTATGTACCTCTGTAGGTGCCCCTCAAGATGGTGGGGCATCCCTGTTAGATGCATTATTCAATTATGTCACGTGCATAAAATGGCAGAGACGCCAAATTACGCGTGTTTCTTAATTGGCGACGCGGTTTTGACGCGACTTAGAAAGTATTACCCTGTCCATCGTGGGTTGCTGGAAGCAGAACATACACGAACATTGAAAGTCGACAACCCTAATTCCACCTTTTTCGTACTCGGTACACTACGATTTCAAATACTCGCACGGCAGAAGAGCCCATCAATCTGTCACCAGAGAATACTAGCCAACATGGCTTCGACGGCGCCTTTACGTCCTCGGGCCAGGCCCGCCCATACCCAAGGCTCAACGCATTGCGCCTACACACCTAATGGATCGAGGCTGGTATCGGTTGGGTCCAACAATACGATCAGGCTCTACAAGACTGGGTTCGACGGCGAGCCTACCAACATCGACGACTGCCAGGAGCAAAATGTGAGCGTCCATGCCTCGGGCGAATTCTTCGTGGTCGGATCAGAAGACGGCACCGTCAGCTTATACTCAATACCCAACGCCGCCTTTGACAAGTTCCTGCTGCGATGCTCCCTGCCGATCCGAGATGTTGCGCTCTCCCCCGATTCAAAGTGGTGCGCCGTCGCCAGCGATGAGCTCACCGTCAAGGTGGTACGGACCGACGACAACAGCGAGGTCCGGCACTTGAAGGAACACAACAAGCCCACCAAGCACCTTGCCTTCGATACCAAAGGCTCTACGCTTACGCTTGCATGCACTGATGGCATATTATACGTATACTCGCTCACGGCAGATGAGCCCGAGCTGATCAAGAAGGTGGATGGGGTCATCGGTGCACTGGATACCGACTCGGAGCTCAGCTCCATGGTTGCGTGGCACCCAGACGGCCGGGCCTTTGCGGTACCGACTCCTACGAGGAGATACAAGTTGTTTCCAAAAACGACTGGGAGAAGCAGAGGAACTTCGCCAGGGGCCACAATGGCGACATCACAGCACTTGCCTGGTCGCCCAACGGAGCCATCCTGGCTTCAGCCGGCAAAGACAAGAAAATCCTCTTGTGGGAAACCAAGACCCAGTCGGTCATCGCTCGATTGGACTACGCAAATGTCATGAGCATTTCTTGGCATCCTTCAGATAATCTGGTCTCCTTTACAAACTCTGATGGAGAGGTCTATATTCATCCTGACTTCGTGCCGGAGCAGTTCGCACAGATGCTTCGGCTCCCGAAACAGCCAGCACCTTTCATCCACGACCCTCTAGAAGACATATCAAACAATGTAAGGAAAACAGATTTGAATGGTATTCCCAGCAGGCCGCGGCGAGACTCGCTTGGTAGCTATGACTCTTTGATGGATGGTCCTCTGAATGATCCCCTTATGGAGGACGACGATTTCGTTGTTGATGATGATGGAGCTGGATATGCCTTGAACGCCAATGGAAAGCGAGCGCATGCTGGGCTCGAAGGGCTCTCACATCGCTCTAACAAACGCCAGCACTTGGAAGCGCAATACCACGAGGCCTTTCAGCCTGGCTCTACCCCTTGGCGAGGTAACCGCAAGTATCTCTGCCTGAATCTGATAGGGTTCGTTTGGACTGTTGACCAAGACGGCCACCACACTGTGACGGTAGAGTTCTACGATCATGAGTTCCACAGGGACTTCCATTTCACAGACACTTTCCTCTACGACAAGGCTTGCTTGACGGAAAACGGAACGCTTTTCTCGTGCCCGCCAAAGGATGATACTCCCGCTACCATCTTCTACAGACCACATGAGACTTGGACCAACCGCAATGACTGGCGAACACCGCTTCCTAAAGGGGAGGCTGTCCTGGCTATGTCCCTTAGCGAGTCGTTCATCACAGTGACGACGACAGCCGGCTACGTAAGAGTCTACACACTCTTGGTATCCCGTACCGCGTCTACCGGCCCAAAAGCACGCCCATGGTCACATGCGCCAGTTGGCGAGACTATGTCTTGACCATGGGCAACGGACCTGTCGGCGCAGACGGTAACACACGCCTGTTGTACACAATCGAGAATGTCAAGCGTGACGAGATCTGCCAAAACGAAGATACGGTGGCCCTCCCTGAAGGCGCGACAGTGAAGAGCGTGTTCTTCTCAGATCAAGGGGTAAGCTAAAAGACCCAGACCTATCAGACAATGCACATGTGGGAAAATCGTACTAACACCTGAACAGGACCCATGCATATACGACTCGACAGGTACACTCTTGACGCTCCTCCACTGGCGCCGGCCATCGCGCGCCTGCTGGGTTCCACTTCTCGACACCACGTTACTTACACGACTCGCCTCGGGCCGCAAGCACGAGAACTACTTCCCCCATTGCCGTGGCGGACAACAAGTTCCACTGCATCATTCTCAAGGGCGGGGACCAGTACCCCTATTTCCCTCGCCCGCTGCTTTCCGAGTTTGACTTCTCCGTGCCCCTGACTTCAGAGCCGCCCAAGAAGAAGAAGAAGTCCAGGGCCAACGGCGATGACGTCGACATGGACCAGGACTCTGACGAAGAGCTCGACGAAGAGGGTGGTTCTTCCGAGACCCGCAAGCTTGAGCAGCAGTACCTGCTCAAGGGCATAGCGGCCTCGCAGCTCCAAGACCTCATCGACGACGTCACTGGCGACTCGTCGGGTAGTAGCGCCAGCCAGCGTTCGACCCTCGCGCGCCTCGAGCTCGACATCGACAAGACCCTCCTGCAGTACCTGGCCATCGAGTGCCGCGAGGGCGAGGACCGCGGCATGCGCGCCCTCGAGCTCGTCCGCCTCATGCGCGATCGCTCCGGCCGCATGATCGAGGCCGCGGGTAAGGTGGCCGAGCGCTACGGCAGGACGATCTTGGGGGGACAAAATTCGCGAGATTGGGAGAGGAGGGTCGGTGGGTTCGAAGACGACGTTTAAGAGGTCTCATTAGGGTGAGGGTAGTATAGTACAGCACATAACATCTGCCCTCGTGGGCTGAGAAATAGAAGCCGAAGGCGTGCCACGTAGCAAGAGGTCGCTGCGACGATAATGTTTCATCATCATCTTGGGTTAGGGGGCGGCTGCTTGGCGTTTTGGTTGTTTGCGAGATGAATGGCTGGGACGAAGCATTTCTTGATTGGTTGGACGTTTCAGCAATTACATGACGAGGTAGTGTGTATAACGACGCATGTTCATATTTTATCGCGTGTTATTTGTGCGCAATGCTGGCTATACCGATATGGGCGTGTTGCCCAATGTTCTGAATAATACGAAATAGAGCTTTCTTCCTCCCTCCCCCACAGAAAGTATGGCAGCTTAATCGGTCACGATACTAGACTTGTGAGGAACTGATCCAAGACTGCTGGTCATGATATCGGCCAGGGGGTCCTTTGACAATGATTTGGGTATCAGCTAAATCTGGAGGGGCCTTGCTATGCCGCCTGGAGGATTCATTGCCGGTTGTCTGTCTACTTGTGGCGGCAAGCAGGGTAAGAGTGGCGGCGAGAAAAGGGTTACATTCCGGGCGACGTCCGTTGCAGGGACATCCAAAACACCGAGCTTTTCAGCTTTTTGGTAACCGAGATGTTTTGCCTCGGGGCCAGAGAACGCATAATGCAAATGCCAATGCCAGGCTGAGTATCAAACATGCTACCATCTATTGATACCGGCGTTTTTTTCTTTTCTCTTTTCTTTTCCTAGTTTCTATAGTTTGAGAACTCGCATATACTGCCACAATGGATGTTACCTGTCGACATGCAGAAATGCAGTAACAGCTCAGCCTCCTTGACTACGCCGTAACACATCTCAAGTCTGCATCAACATAACACCATGCCGGGGGCGAGAGGCGCAGACTCTTTGGATTCATCCGACTCGCTGACAGCTTCTCTACTTGGGGTCCGCGATAGTCTTCCTTTCTCTTCTTGCCCGTTTGGGATAATGTCACGTAAGAAGCGTAGAAACGAATGGTAAAAGTAAGCTACCTGGCATGGCGCAGCCCTAAGCGATGTGAACTGCAGCTGTACTGTGCAGTGCAGTACCAGGTCACCACATAGGGCTGCTGGCTTACTGCTGGCTTACTGCTGGTTTACTGCTTCCGGATGACCTGTGTGATCTTGCCTACCTCCCTGCTATGCATCTCGCTTCTCTCGCTTGTTCATCCGCTTCCTCGGCGGCTAACGAGCCGCGCCAACAACAGCAACAACAACAACACATGACATCAAATCTCGTTGGGTCTTCTGGCCCACTGCTGGCTGTTTGTACTGACCATATCACCTCACCTGTCAGCCTCACACAGGTTAACGTTAGCGGTTCGGCTGCTGGCGGGGTATGTAGGTGAGACTTTTTACAGCGGTATTCTGGAGTAATCCAAGATCTGGCTGTGAGACTCCAGCTCGATCCCGGTAGCACCGGCATCAGAGCACCGATAGGTCAAGATATCATCTTTAATAAATAGGTAACATAAGGATGTGGAACCCATTCAAATGATACTGTTTCTTCTATAGTAAACGAAAACGACTTCTTCTTATAATTATTGAACTGGTTAGAACCATCCACCTTGTTGATCTCGGGTTTGATCTCGGGTTGGGAGGGAACGTTAACGATGCATCTGACTCGCTACGCTTGGTAGGAAGAGACCCCAATGCCATTGAGGAGTTTTCATTGGACGGCGGGCAAGCCAACCGGATCAGGATCCCGGCTCATAAGAAGACATAACCCCCAACCCAATTGATCCTTCCTTCCTACCTTACCAGCATGGCTGAGACTTGCCTGTTCCGGGGTTCCATGGGGTTTCGGGTATAGAGAACAGACAGTGCTTGCCGCGACCACCGCGTCCCCTCCCCCCCAATCCATCCTGACGACACGCAGCCAGAGAGGCAGAGAGGCGCTGACCCTGCCGGGCTTGATCTCAGTCAGGCATCAGGGTCGGCTGAATAAGGTTGCCTCTTGGGGGTGTATCTTTCTGTAAACTTCCCGGATGCTTGGTTTAGGCACATTGTTGATGCACCGGCTGATATGCGGTCACATTCTAGGGTGTGGTCGACGGTAACGTGAATAGCATCAACCGCTCGTCATGTGCGCAGTCGAATCGTCCAGTAAGCGCAGCGTACGTACAGCAGGGAAGGAGTGCGCGCGCACGCCAGGGCGGTGATGGGGCCCCCTGCCCCCTACACCCCAGTCTGGACATCACCACCCACTCTGGCACTCTGCGACTCTGCAGCCCCATATGCCATGGAAGGCCGTGTGTGTGCCTCCGCCCATGTAGACGGACCGTCACGATAAGGCCAACGACGGGTAGCAGACTTTGTCACTTGTAGAGTTGCATGGGCGGTGGAGGGCTGAAGGAGGGGGGGGGACCCTATAGCGACCGGGCACATATAGCCGCCGACAGGGTAGGGTTAGCCTTTAGGAGATTCAAGGAGGTCTGCGAGAGTTGCATTCTGGACGAAAAAGGGCCAATGCACACACCGATTCCTTTTTTTTTCCAGGGCCGCGGGCGGAGTTAGTGTGTTAGTTATACTTGCTACGTCGTCGCTCTGTGCATTGAAATACCGGACAAGAATGGAGCTTGAGCCGGCCGATCGACCGGGGCGAGACTAATAGGGCAAATATAGCAGGTATCATACCTCGTTGCTGATTCATGTTTGATGGCTCTCGTGTGTAGCGACGACTCATTCGATAGACGCCATGCAGGCTTGGCGATAGACGACTTGCACGCTTGGTGAGCCAGGCCGGCATTTGTGTATTCTATGCTTCGCGGGGTTCGAAAAGTTGCAAGTTGCAATCACATCTGGAAACCCCAAGATATTCCTCCAACAGTCGAGGGTTGGTGACACCTCGGGTGTTTTAATTGCGATGGCAGTGCTTGGGATCGATGCTCGTCTAATTGATATGAAAAAGAAAACCAAGGCCGGGCCAAGTATCTGCGTTGGCCAGAGCTGCTGTTTGACCTATCTTACAGAATCTACAGAATCTACAGTGCACCTCTTCGCCCTGCTTCCGTTTCTTCTTCATCTCTCCCTGACCTACCGGCGTAGTCGGATTGGACCTCCGGAAGCGCAGTCATGATAGGCTACACGACGTATGTAGCAGTGGTCGGCCCCATGTTTCTCGAGCTACCACCGTAACCTAGCATTCATCTTAACACATGTACCATACAATACCTGCGCCTTGAGCTGGCGAGCTGTTTCAATGTTTTCCTTGACTGTTTTATTTCTCCCCCCTTTCTTCGTGGTTAGAAACGACGGATCCGACCATGCCGTATCAAACCATCAGAGACGAGAAACAGCCCCCGTAACGCCAAACTAATACTCCGACGTCATCCTGAACCTTAGCTTTTGCGGTGATGTGAATCAGACACCCGGTCCGTCGACGTTAAAGTCCAGCCAGCTATCGATGGGCCAGAGGCCTTCTGGAAACCTAGACTCGAATGGGTGGATGTGGACTGAGACCGTGCCGCGCTTCTCAAAAGCCTTAAGGCTAATTCTCACTGTCATCTTCCTTGTTGCCGGTGCGCAAAATGCCTCCGCCCAACCTGCCACTCCTGGGGCGGCGCCACCGGTATGATAGCAAGATGAGTGAGCGCCTATCAATTTCTGTTGATACGCTCCGGGTTGGAGTACGTCGTTGTCATCTTTGCCGCGTACTACTAAGGAACAGACTACGACTACACGACAAGTAATGTATGCCTCCGGTGGCAAGTGGGTTGCCTCTAATCGAGCGCGTGTATGTAGTAGTAGTTCGTAGTAACCAGACTACTCATGCCACCGGCTTGACATTGTCTCACCGAGCTGTCAAGTCCGACCATCTTTCTTGTGCGCGGCTGCAGCGGTCGGCGATCCCTTCCAGAAGTTGACAAGGTATTACTGGGGCTCTCGAAGTCGTTGGAAAAGGAACGCGGCGGCTTCATCTTGACGACCCTCCCCGTTCCCACACCTGCAGGCTGGTGCTTCTTCCCTAGCCCGGAAACGAGAGCCAGCCAACATTTTTTTACGTTCATGGCCCCCATCCACCATCTTTGCAGAGAAAGTCTTGCATGTACAAGCAATGTAGCCCGTCCTTTCAGAGGTTCAATGGTAATGGCAGTGGGGGACCACAAGGTTGGCGCCGAAGCATAAGAGAAAACCATCGGACCCCAAATCGGCTTCGCTAGTACCCGCTGCAAGGGCGGCGTCTTTTTTTGAATTTTCTTCTTCTTCCTCTCTTTCGGGTTCCTTTCCTTCTCTCGCAGGAGCAGGATCGCGGCTGTACTGGGTCAGACGTTGTGAGAAGATGATTAGAAACCTCGAGGCCCCGTAATGACTCTTCCCTACCCGCCACAATTGTTTCTCATGTTCATCGCATCTATGATGAGCCGCTGTAAGATGTCAGAGAAGCCGAGGTGGAAGGGACTATTTCTCCATTCTCATCAGTATTGCAGCGAGAAGAGAGCTCTCTCATCTCTCTCTCACACGTTACACAAGCCGACCCCGAGTGCGCTAAGCCGCTGGCGGGTCCCCCTACAAGTCCTAAGCAAGGCTAATAATCATTTAGACTTCCAGGGTTTAGCAGAGCTCGGGCTCGTCGACAAGCTCCCTAGCCTGCTAGCTCCAGATGCTCTAGCTCGCTGATTCAAGCAGGTCTCAAGTGGTGATCAGGGCACATTGAACGATGAATCTGCCCGCCAACCCCCGTGAGGAATCAAGATGCTAGGGTAGGGCAGGTTGCTACTGCACGTAAACCGTAGATCTTGACGTGAAGTCTGTCTGCTCGTTCGTTACGTACGTAGGTTCTGTTCGCTATGCCTGGATCGGTCAGGAACTGTCTGTATGTCTGTATTGCAAGTACATGTATGCGTGCATAACACAGCATATTGGTAACAATGAAGAAGAGAGGCAGTAAGGAGGCCTTGATCAATCAGTGCATAGGTTGCATATCATATCCTTGCCCATCCAAACCGGCAGCTCGGCCCCTGGATGTCCATGTTCATGTGTTGTCCTTGTACTGTAGCTACTTGGAGAAGTACCTTGGGTAATAAAGCTCCTCCCCTAAAACTCCCAATCCCCTCTAATTGATCAAGTAGCCCGGCCACCCCCCTCTTGTACCCCCTGGGTCTGTCCCTAATACCCAAACGGGCCCCAATCACGGACTTGATTGACATTGACATCGGGAGCTTGTGCCTGCAACTCACACCTGGGAAATTAAACCCCCATTTGATCTCACGCCCACGCACGCCCATACAAGCAGCATCCTTCCTGGGAGGAGGAGTCTGTGGCGCGAGACGTGGTCTAGGCTCTGTTGTACATACTTGTTCCCGAGGTCGCCAAGTCCTTGTCCAGTCTGCAACTACCTTACCCTATTACCCTACATCAAATACATTTGATACATCCGTCAGATTGATAGATGCATCTCAACCCTCCACCACACGACAAGCTCTGACGCCCCCATTGCCTTTCTGTCCTCTACCTACCTCGCCCTTCACCAACCGACTGCATCACCAACTGCAGCACTCGCCTCGCTAGCCCCCATTCGACCTAACGCTCCATGCGATTTTGATTGACTTGCCCTCCTTGGATAGGTGGACCGACCTGTGTCAGGGCTCTCGGGAATCGGCAGGGGAGACGCAACATCGTGAACAAAGGCCCCCCCGGGACGGGCTTGCTCCTTGCTCAATAAAATCTACGATCGGCCCTAGAAAAGAAACGAAACGAACAACCCCAATTGCGACTGAAGTAGCGATGCGGTTCGTTGCCCCCTACATTCTCTAAGCACAGCATATAACACGGCATTTCTTCGTGCTGGCATAAGCTGTCAACAACTGCCTTTGTTTCGTATCTCAAGTCGCTGTCCTTACTTTTTGCTGATATATCATCCGTCCTGTCGCAGAACCAATGGCTACTGCAATTGAAAGCGCGCCGAGACACCCTGTTGGCAACGAGCGAGACGATATCATGGGCGCACGAACAATCCCCATCATCAACACTTCGCAAACCCCCATTATCAAGACGTCGGCCCCTTCTGAAAACGGTGATCCCATGGATATAACAACGCCGACCAAAGACTCGAGCGGCCGCGGCTCGAGCAGAGCCCGGATGGAGAGGGAAGAGGTTCGGCCGAGCGGCACACAAACGGCAACTCGAACGATCAAATATCATCGGCGAGTACGTCCATGCCGGCTCCTGCTGTCGCGGCCGCTGCTGTGCACCAGCCCAAGATCGTTCAGACAGCCTTCATCCACAAGCTATACAAGTATGTCGTGTGAATTTGGCGTATACCCCCCCTGTTGCCGCAAACCTGCTGACGATGGCATTAGCATGCTGGAAGACCCGAATATTCAGCACCTGATTAGTTGGTCGAGCTCTGCCGAGAGCTTCGTCATGTCGCCGTCGCATGATTTCTCAAAAGTTCTAGCGTACGTTAAGTCTTTGCTGGAAAGCTATGCCCCTGGACCGAATCTGACCATCTACCCAGTCAATATTTCAAGCACACCAATATTTCGTCGTTTGTTCGCCAGCTTAATATGTATGGATTTCACAAAGGTGCGCTTAAATAACCCCCACCCCTTTTTCATCGGAGTATATATGCAGATATGCTAACCCAACTATAGTCAGCGACGTGTTCCACACAGGAAACCCGGAAACGGCCCTATGGGAGTTCAAGCATGGAAACGGCAATTTCAAAAGGGGTGATCTGGTAGGACTGCGCGAGATCAAGCGCCGAGCTTCTCGTCATGCTCTGGTGCACCGTGAATACAACAACCAGAAGCCAACACCATCGCAACCTGGCACACCGGCAGAGCCAATGCCGCCTATCCCTGACGGGTCTGACCCACGTCTTGCTCACATCGAACACACGCTTTTTGACGTCAATACTAGACTGCAGCGTAGTGAAGAAGCCGCAGCTTACATGCATGTTAAGCAGCAGGCGATGATGGACACAGTCACTCGCTTACTTCACTTTAACCAAGAAGCTGTCACGGACTATTCTAGCTCTCGTGCCCAATCCGAACGAACAGATTCATCGAGACAGTAAGTTCGAGCCGCGAGCGTGAACATAAGGAAATAAGACTAACCAAAAACGTAGTCATCAACTTGCAAGGGAAATGCAACAGTTACAAAGCAATACATTCCGTCAGATGGAGCCGGAACCACCCTTGCCGGAACCCCCCTATCAAGCAGAGGTCAATACTTTGCGGGACTTGAGAACCCACCCGTCTCCCCGCGGCAGTTGGCACAAGACGACCAACGTCGACCTGGCATGCCGCAATCTCGCGGTGCTTCTAACTTCTACCGGCCTCCTGTTCCGTCGAACCTGTCCATCACCAGCGCGCGGCGGCCTTATGGATCTATTGGCGGAGGCGCGACAACTCAGTCTTCTCCTTCTCCTCTACGGCCGCAAGCACCGCCGCCTGCTCCTGTTCCTCATCCGTTGTCAAACGTACAAGAACCGCCTCCCGGCAGTCTTGTAGGCGCCACACTTCAGCTGACATCCGTGCCCACGGCTGGCAGCCGCAAACTCCGCCGCCGTTCGGGGGGTCGGGACCAGGGTCTACGCAATGGCCATCATCGCCAAGCCGAGCGCCTCCGGAGGACCAACGACTTCGAGAATCTCTTCATACGTACTCGCTCCAAAATGCAACCCACCAGTCTCAATTCGCGACCCTCGACTCCACCTCCCCCTCCTTTCTCGAACGGTATCAGCACCATGGATAGTTTCAACAATTGGTCTTGGGGCTCTGCCAGCAGCCGGGAGAACAAGAATCTCTCAGTCAGGGACAGCTCCGGGCCACCAACTCGCAGGGGCAGCATGGCTCACATTCTGAACCCCACCGACACCGCTGAACGAGATGACGAGGACGACCCTCGAGGAGACGAGGACCGAAAGCGAAAGCGCTTACAATAAGCACTGACCGGAATGAGCCTGGCTCGGAAATTCTGCATATTTTATCTTCCATCTATTTTTTTCATTTCACTCAGCCTTGATCATTGCATATTATACCTCTACGGCGGACAATGTGTCATTTTGGATAGAAGCGATCTAAGGCTGTATCTATTCTTTATTTCCTGAGGGTTTCTTGTTTTCTTCTTACGAAGCTACCGCGGCGGCTTGTACGACTCTTGACATGCTGATGATCACTTCTTTTCTCTTCCGGCTTCTTTTTTATAATTACCGATGGGCAGTGGCCAAGTCCTTGATTAATATATACCACAAAAAGCGGACAGGATTTCCAACAAACAACTTGGGTGCGTGTTGTTGTACAGGTGCATTATGGAAGGTAGCAGGCACTCGTTTTTAGGGAAGCCCTTTGCTGGGTCGAAAAGTCACGAACTCTTTCTCTCACACTCCAGTGAGATACATACTGCAGCTGGCTGATATGAAAACCGCACATGAGTTTCATCCCATGTGGCGGAAACCACTGCTGGCTTGGAGGGCGACACGTTACAAGAAAGACTCGGAGTCTGTTTCCTTACTCACAGGCATTCGTTGCTATGCGTTGGATCTGTACGTTTAGATTTCTCCGTTTCTCTTCTCTCATAGGGATCTTGCGGGTGCAGGCGTGGGAACCACAAACATTAATATGAGGAGGCAGGATACAGTCTGGAGGCAGAGGAGATGGACTTAGACGTACCTGTCCAAGAGCAGCATTGTACGGTTACTCTTCACTTCGCTCAATCCAAATACCCAGATTCGACTCCTGTCTGACAAGGAAACGACTCTCGCATACACGCCCTAGTGTGACTTGATTCCTATGATTTTGCGTGACAAGGTGAAAAAAAACGTAATTTATCCATTTCAGGGGTATCTATAGTTGGGAGGCATATATGTAATTCTAGGCCATTCAGCTATGCCATCCATCCATCAGTCATCGCTTTGTGGAACAGCAGCGGCCTTGGTCTTCTTCTTGTTTTTCTTCTTTCGCTTCTTTTTCGACTTGGTCTCCGCATCGGGATTGCTGCCGTCTGTGGCTTTTTGCTGGTCTCCTATAGATGCTGCCGCTGCTGCTTCTGTCTCTTTTTCTTGGTCATCGCCATCTGCTGCCTCGTGTTGGTCATCTCCACTACTGTCGGCAGAAGTCTTCTTTGTCTTTTCCGTCGCAACCACGGCTACCGCCTCCCCTTCTTGATCTTCCCCGTCTTTCATGTCCGTATCCATACCGTCGGCAACGGCAGCAGTTTCAGCAGCAGCAGTAGTACTAGTAGCGTCTCTCCGCCCACCCTCTTCTTAGCCCTCCCAACCCCGCTGCGCCCCGGCTCGTCGTCGCTGCTGGCGCCGACATCCTCGCCGCGCATGCGCTGGCCCCGCGCCTCCTCGGCCCGCCGCTTCTTGCCCAGCAGCCGCGACGCCAGCTTGCGCTCCTCGCGCAGCTTGGCCAGCTGCTCGGCCGTTTTGGGGGCGCCGCTCCCTGGCAGGCCCACGCCGGCGTTGTCGTCGTCCATGGCGAGGCGGTCGAGGTCGGCTTCTTCGGCTTTGGCTTGGGCGAGCAGGGCGGCGGTTCTGGCTGCTGCTGCCGAACTCGAGCCTGATGGGGTCGAGCTCGAGCTCAGAGTCGAGAATTTGCTGGCGGTGGTGGGGGGTTGTTGTTGTTGCTGCTGCTGGGCGGCGCGTCGTTGGGAGTGCGAGGCAGAAGCGGAGGATAGAGCCTTTCGGGTCAGTGACGACTGTAGTAGTTCGATCAAGTTGAACATGCTGGTGTAGTCGGGCGCCGGGTTGGCGCTCTTCTTGACGGTTGTTGGGCCGGCCATTGTCGCGGGGGTCCGGCGGGCGGTTGTGATCGATGCGTGCCTTTCCGGGGAAGAGAGTTGCTAGATCGCAATGAATAGGCTCTCTTCTGATTATCTGCCGAGAGCGCGCATCATGCTTGCGCTTGGATGGGGCTGCAGGCGTGTGTGGTGGGAATGGAAGATTCAATTGCATTTACTTCATAAGACGACTGCTAACCATAAAATTTTGGTGGGGTATATGCACTTACACGGAGTTGCACTCAACGCCTCATCACCGTTAAGTCCTCAATTACACCTCCGAGTCCAACGACCACTGCAAGAAAAGCTAATTATATCGACAACAAACGCATCTGATAATTGGGCTCTTTCGGGTCAATCTCTTCATACTACGACAGGATGTGTTTCCATTATATCGGAATACTCTAGTCCAAAGTCATGAGTCAATCAAAACATTGTGAGGAAGCCAAGTTGGTATATTGATAACTGGGTACTACTGACTATGTGTGACTGATATGTCACCATTCTAGGAGAGTAGGTCAGTATTTCCCTCTATTTGCTACTTCGTCGGTTGTAGATTTTAGCTAAGGCAAATCCGCAGTTTGCATCTTATGCAGACCAAGTCATGTTTCTGATAAACTTCCAGCCCCCTGAGAGCTGCGCGGCCTGCGCAGGTCTTTCCCCCCTTTCAGCCTGTTCTTTCCGGGATATATACTACGAACACCCGACAGTGCTCTTGCGTTTGAGTGCTGTATTTATGTCCTCAGCTTTGCGGCAGAAACAAATTCTCTGAGCTTACCTCCTTTTGCCGCCTTGGACCCCCGAACGAACGAACCATGGTATCACCAAAGCTTGAGTGCTCTCACCCAGCCATCCCAGAAGCAAAGCAGTCCCACCCCAGGTTCATAATGCGAATTGACATAAGATATATATCCCTTGACCGGGCTGGTGTAGCCTAGCGGTTAGTATTCTTATTCATATTATACTTAAAGGCAAGAGGGTTCGATTCCCTCTGCAGTCACTCTTTTTCGATTTTTGGCCTGGTCTCCCTTTCTGTCTCTACCACCCACCCACTCTCTTCGCATCACTATCTAGTTATTTGCTTCAACAACACCACTGTAAGCAATCAAGGCTCCTAAGATCATGTTGATGTTCAGCAATTGTTCTTGGTCTCAGCCGGGAGCGACATTGAACATGTATTGAGCAGCTGGGGCAGATATCAGCATCTCTATCTCTACCTACCTACACGGCTTAGAGAAAACAGTGAACGAAGTCTAAAACAAAAACAACTCGTGTTCTCTTCTTCACTCAGATATGGGGGGGGTTATACTTCGGTGGGCTCATAGTCCCTCCACACAAGACCCTCGGGCACCATCTTCCACTGCATCTCCTCATCCAGCAGCCCCGCCACCTCCTCCCACTCCTCGCGGACGCGCCGCGCCTTCTCATCGCTGCGGGGCGTGATCACCGCCCGGAACGACCGGGGCATCACGAAGAGCCCCTCGGTGAGATCGGCCATGTCCGGCACCATCTCCTTCCCCGTGGCCGCGTCGACGGGCCGCCGGAAGTCGAACGCCCAGAGCAGGCGCGCCATGGCCAGGAAGAGCGAGCGGTCCGCGATGTGCATGCCCTGGCAGAGGCGCCGCCCCGCGCCGAAGACGAAGTGGTCCCGCTGCGTTGCGTCCGTGTTCTTGGCCGCCTCGGCCGACGTCTGCGCGTCGTGCGCCCAGCGCGTCGGGTCGAAGCGGCTCGGGTCCGGGTGGCGGTTCGGATCGTGGGCCACGGCCCTGCGTGCCGAAATATGAGCAAGAAGTTTCATTGATCGGACCCGTGGCAAAGACGTGGTAATGATGGGTAGTAGGTAGGGGCTGTTTGTCTTCTTCTTACCAGACATTCCACATGACTCCGGCGCCCCTTGGGTATCGTGTACCCCATATACTCGTCGTCGCGGATGACGGCGTGAGGCACGCCGAGGATGTCGGTCGGCATCCAGCGCATCGACTCCTTCATGCAGCCGCGGATGTAGGGCATGTCGGGCAGGTCGTTGAGGTCGGGCGGGCGGTCCGGCCCGCAGACGCGGTCGATCTCCGCCTGGGCCGCGGCCACGACATCGGGGAAGATCAGGAGCGCCTGGACGAAGCCGACCAGCGTCGCGGCTGTAGTGTCGGAGCCGGCCTCGAGGAGGCTGCCGCTGCTGTAGCCGGCGATGCCGTCGGAGAAGCCTTGTTTCTCCTGCGCGCGCACGAGGTCGACGCAGAAGCAGGGCTTTTTGTGAGAGAAAACAGTGAGTTTAGCCCAACGGGGAAAGGGGGTACAAGAATGAGAGATGAGGAAGAAAGAAAGAAAACCATTTTGGGTTGGGGTGTCTGTGTTGATAGTAGTAAAGGGGCGCTTCCCATACCTTGGCTGTGCCTTCCATGACCCGCTTCTTGGTATCCAAGTAGTGGCCGACAAAGAGATCATACTCCTTCTTGTGCAGTTCTTTCGAGTAGCGACGTATGGGCAGCAAGAAATCGGGCAGGTGCCGGAGCACTGGAAACCCATCGAGGATTGCCGCGGCCGGGGACCTGAAGACTTCGCTGAACTTCTCAAACCCCTATTCCTCACGTAAACAAGGTCGATTAACTATGCTGAGCAATGCAACACGGGGAGGGGGTAAATGAATGGGGTAAGTGGGAAAAGAACACTATATCTTTCTTAATGCTTTGCTTACACGAAATAGTCTCTGTAACTTCGGGTCGTGGATACTCGTGGTCCGGAAACCGAAGACCATCTTGCGTGGTCAGGGAGTTGGTGTACCGCTTGATATGATTCACGAACGAACCCGGATCCTCTAAGAAACCCAGAAGCATTGCCTTGTTCTCAAGGTCCTGGTACGGGACGTAGGCCCGGGCGGCTTTGATGTTCAGGCCATTATGCATCAGTCCTCGGATTGCGCGCCAGGTCTCGCCGTATTCCTGTTTCCACCCAATCTCCCGTCAGTCATCCATTCAGATCAGATAGCACCACTATCGACGTGGACCGATATCAAAATCCCCCTAGAGGCGGCCCAGGACAGGAAACGTCAGGTCAGGTTCTAGGGCTCGTTTCTTTCTCTTACCATGAGCAATACTCTGAAGCCTCCGCTCACAATGTTTCCTAGATACATCCCGGGCCGCGACGAGTAGATAGCGCTCCGCTTGTCCAGCAGGTCCTTGATGGCCTGGTCCGACGACAGGACGATCATAACCTGGGTGCCCAGGATGAGCGAGTGACGGGGCCGTACTCCTCGGCCCATTTCTGGAACTGCAAGTGGCTCTTCTCCTTCGGCATCAGGTGGAGGTTCCCGATGAGAGGGGAGCGTCGGGGGGCCGGGCGGATAGCCGGCCAGCCTGCAGCCTATCTTGCCGAGGCGGTAGGTGATGATGAGCACAGTGGTCGCAAATGCTACATAGTAAACCAACGAGGATGCCATTTTTCACACTCTGGTCTGAGTCTTTGCAAGCTAATGGATAGCAACGGAAACCAGAAGGAACCCTGAGCCGGGTATTATCTGGTCGTAAAGGGTATTTCTATGGTATGAATGAATTTTGCTGAGTGAGTTGCGTCATTATTGGGTATGGGCCATCTTATACGGAGTATGCATCCCGATAACGCTGCGAAACGGCAGTTCTTTGTGAACCGATTGGTTCGACATGTCATTTATGGGCGAAAGAAATGCCATCTTGCGATGCCTGGGATGAGGGGTAAGGCGTTTGAATGCGGAGGAGAATGCAAACAACAACAAAAGGGGCAAGAGGGGCCGATCCCCAATCCGTCGGACCGGAAAGGGAGGATTGGGGGCTCGACTTTCACATGTCGCCGGTCCAGTCCAGTCTCTCCTGGGAATCCATATGAACGCAGTCGTCTATTATGTATATAAGCATCCTTGATTTGGTGCCCCCCTATTCGATATATACCTGGAGATATTCTATGGACAACCAAGTAGCCAATTCGGGTGTTGAAAGTCTATAGGAGAAGCTCTAGCTTGGAATTGTGACCCTGAAAACCAAGGCCTGGCTATTTAGGTTGTAGCCACTGGAGTCGGCGTAGCGAAACTTGCCTCCGTTGAGGAACCCATTCTGAGTCATGAAGTCGTTATCACTCAGACTGAAGATGAAGTATTCATCATCCGGCGCCGCGGGTCCACGGGAACCACGGCGATGGACTCCCCACTTCTCGTTCTGCGAAAATGCTAGTCAGCTCAGAAAAGAGAAAGGAAGAGCCAAACGTATAGAGAGAGATACAAAGGAGAGGAAAAAAATGAGTTGAGACTCCCAAACTCACCAACAGCCCAGAATCCTGCTCTCCTCCATTATGCAGCCCGAACCGCCCCAGTTGCGCATTCACATTGAAGTCGAGCCATCCGCAATACGTAGCCGGTGTGACGCCGTCCTCCAGTTCGCCCTTCTTCTCGGACGCCGCCGCACACTCGGACCAGTCGTAGTCCTTCTCGGCTGCCTTGAGATTTGTGGCCCCGCCCAGGTCTACGACGTCGATCTGCCGGTAGACGGACTCGGTCGACTCGGCCCCGCGGCCGGCGTTGCTGTCGCGCGCCAGCACGAGGAACTGCCCGTTGGGCAGCGCGTGCATCTCGGACTGCACCGCGACTTTCGGGTTCTTGGACGGTTTGTCGGTGGTCGGGTCCACATACAGCGGCACGATGTACGACGCGGCGTAGGAAGGGCCGTCGTCGCTGCTATTGCCGATGTTGTACTGGAGGATGCGCGTGTGGCGGCTCGTCTGCTTCGCGAGCCCGCCCTGGTGGACCGTGGCGGCCTGGAGCAGCACCCAGAGTGTCTGGCCGTCGTCGGAGACGCTCAGGCCCTCGAAGCCGTGGTTGTTGGCGCGGCCCGAGGCCGGGTCCTCCGGGTCGGGCAGGGGCCCGTCGTCGCCGCCGAGGTAGTGCGGCGGGTTGGCCGACGAGAAGGATTCGGCGTCGTTGCGTGCGCAGAGCAGGGCGTCGGGCGGTCGGATCGCTGCCAGCATCTTGCCAGTGGGGTTGAAGTGGTCTTGCAGGAAATAGTAGTAAATAAATGGTTAGCCTCATAATCTCATGAAGAGTAAATATACATATATACTTTCCAAGGGGAAAAAACAATAGGGACTCTGCAATGTATATATATATGCTCTGGTTGAGATTAACTTACAGACATAAGGCCCATACTCGTCCGACACCCAAAACGACCCATCCCCGTCCACGTACAGCCCGTCGCCCGTGTACGCGGTCGCGGGCAGGTCGGGGAACCCCGCGTACGCCAGATGGCCCGCGGCGTCCGCGTCGAGCCCCGTGCAGGGCGCCCCGTCCGGGCCCGCGAACGCGACCGAGTCCTCGTACCGCAGCTGCAGGTTAGCAGCCGAGGGTTTCTCGATCGTGGCGCTAAGGGCCGGGGTGAACAAGACGCCGAACTTGTGGACGCGGGGCTGGGAGTTTAGCGTGCCCTCCGTGTTCCTACGAGCCGGCCGGGACAATGATTAGCTTCCATCATCTACGCATGCTCCTTGTACATGAAAACCACGCGAACAAAGAAATAGGAGAGAGCCACCACCCACGATCCGGTAAGGACCAAAGCGTTCCCGTATAACTCCCGTTACCGAGCTTCGTCCAATGCGCGCGGTCCATATGGATGGAGCTGCCGAGGCCGCCCAGGGTGTCGCCGTACTTATCCACGGCATCCGAGGCGATGGAGCCATAACCGGCGAGCTCATGGTAGGTATAGGCCTTGGAAGCACACGTTGTCATGTTGACTGCCGCAGTCGGCGGCCTCGATGTGTCGGACTTGTCCAGGACCCTGCTGACTACTGCCTTGGTGGTGGTGAAGAAGCTGAAAAGGGAGGAGGAAAACGCCATGGTACAGTAAGCAACCCGAAATCTCCCTCAAATGGCAGGTTAGGTTAGCCATAGGCATGGATGGGAACGAAGATAAAAATAAGAAGACAACAGCTGATTTAACTATATACTCATCCGATCTGCTACAGTAGCCCCTCAGCTAGCAACGGGAGTACCTACGTCCTTACTGTTTCCTGAATGGGAACATCGGATGGTTACGCACTGCAGCTGGCCACCTCTCCATGAAGCCGGTTTAGGAAACTGATATCACGATCGATGATCGGATAGGCGGCTAATATCGATCATTTCGGGATTCCCTGCTCGACTCTTAAGAGAATGAACAAACCCCACAATGATACGTCAGGTAGGCATGCGCTTTAATATATATATATATATATATATATATACCTTGTTTATAGGAGGCAAGAATCCACATACCATTGTTTCACCGACTTCCTTCCCTATTTACTTAGCACCCTTCCCTAGAACCCAGACAGATTTAGTCACTCATCCGTTGCTGTCCAAGTATCAGCTCAATGAGACTAAGAGGCAACTTGTCCATATGCCCGGCGTAGTGTTCTCATCTAACGGGCACAGGAGGAAACAATAAGAGGATATAAAAAGTTGCCTCTCCAACCCAACAAGGGGTTTCGAGTGTCTCTCATTCCATTTTATACATTGGACCCTATAGCCAGAGAGGCCCAGGGTCGCGCATAACGTCATACCGTCCTATGCGTACTATGCAATATAATATGGTCTAGTGAAATATGATTGTTGATAGATGTTGTCCATTCGTTAAATCTTTCTCTCCAAAAGCAAGCACTATTCTTTCTGTCTCGAAAGTGCAAACGCCTCCGACGCCAAACGTTCATGCTAATGCCCCAACCAAACTCCCTAATTCAAAGCACCACACCATTATATTCACACTACCCAAAGCAGAGCTGCCGTGGTTTACTTGCCCTGCCCTTATGACAGCGTCGCCTTCCCGCTAGGTTTGTTATCGGCTTTGACACCAGCCGGATGGATAAGGCTGCCGTTTCCGTAGCCTTCGCTGTAGATGACCCTGTCCCACCAGAATTGGCACTGCGCCTTCTGGCGGTCATTCATGCTCGTCATCTGAGCGGGCACGCCTGGGTTGCCGCGTCCGACTGTTCCCATGCGCTCGTTGTTTCCCTCCCCGAACAATGCGAATTGACCCTTATCGGCGGACTGCGAGAACGGATCCATGAACGGCGCCCACGTCATGTTTCCTTTGACATCCCCGACGTTCAGGTCAGAGGCAGGGTTCGGGTCGCCGAAGGCTGTGAACCGGGTCCAGAATGCATTCATGGCATCGGCCGTCTTGTTGAGGCCCTTATAAGGTTTAAGAATACTCATATCGTGCGCAACAACAGGTGCCTCGTCTCCGTGGTCCGAGCCTCCATACGCTGCCGACCGGGCTGCAAACTGATACACGTAGACTGGTGCCTTGGGTGTAGATGTGGATGCGAGGGATGCTTGCTGTAACACAGGGCAAATGTATGCGTAATGGGCATATGCGTCGTCCAAACGCCAAAATTGTGTACCAAAGCCTTTAGGAAGTGCCAGAGCGTATAAACTTCGGCCGTCCGTCGTGTTAACGTTGGGGTAAAGCTCGTCCATGAGTTTAATCGAAGTCTCGTTCAAGGCTGGTACCAACGAGGTCATTAAGCTGTTCAGGGCGCTGATATTAGACTCCTGTGTTGGGACAAAGATGGCGCCCTCATTGGTATCGAAGCCAGTGAGGATAGGAATCCCGCATGACGTTACCCTTTGCCCACGATTCGCGGGGCAGATCGGGAACGACACCACCAGCCCCATCGATCGCAGGCTGAAATGGCCATTGTAACGTGTTCCAATATTTGCCAACTATAGCATTGGAAGCATCCACAATCTTTTGAGCCGGCAAAGACCGAAGCTTGGTGAAGATCTGATCGTCGGGGACACCTGCGAGGCCGCACCTCATGATGAACTCCTTGAACTGCTTCTCGTGCAGTGGATGTGTGGGGTTGAAGACGGCGCGCGCTAGTGCACCGCCGGACTCCATGATAGCCTTTTGGAACGGAGGCGGGTCCTGAGTCAATTTATTCGCCGGCGCATAGGAGATCAGCTGGTGTCCGATCGAGTGGGCACCAGCACTCAATCCCATGATCGTGACATTATCAGGGTCGCCCCCGAAGCTGGCCACATTCTTCCGTACCCAATTGAACAGAAACTGCTGATCCTTGAGCCCCAGGTTCATCAAGCCAGATTTCTGTGTAAGCCCGCTTGGGAGGAAACCAAGCGCCCCGAGCCTGTAATTGAAGTTGATGCCGATGATGGGCATCTCAGACCAGCTAACGAAACTGGCCATGTTGCGCTCCTTGGCTGAGCCCGATACGAAGCCTCCTCCATGCACGTATATGACCACGGGGAGCTTGGTGTCATTTCCGCCGATCTTGGCCATGTCTTCCTGCTTGGCCGCCCCATCGTCGGCGTAGTGTGGCCGGTATATGTTCAAGTTCAGGCAGTCTTCATCTTGGTCGCGTCTCGGATTCCTCTGCGGACAGTCTTGCCCGAAATCCACCGCGCGGTACTCTGTATCGGGCTTGCGACCAGTCAGCGCCTGCGGGGGCTGGAAGCGGTTCTTTCCCGCGGTTGACTGGGCGTAAGGGATGCCACGGAATGCCTGGATTGACCGTGGGTATAAGTCTGACGTTGGTGTGACTTCGCCGATAAATGTCCCTTCATCTGTCCGGACATTTACAGTTTCCTTGGAGACAGTTAGCACAACTGGAAATATGCCATTGAAGGGCTGGTTACGAGGAGGGGGACAAAGTTTCCAAGCTCTCGGATGAACGTGACAGGGCTGAGACATGATACTGACAGGTGCATCGCGAATGGGTGCAAGGTGAGGAAGCTTTGGGGCTTTGAAACACTAAGTCGAACTTTCGACAAAGCAGATCCCGAATTTGGGACGACGGCCCGGGATTGTCATGGTAATGCGAGAGAGATCTTCCTACCTTTTTATTCGTATGTGTTAGGTGGCCGGTCTCGTACAATGCGACCATTAACACAATGAGCGCAATGCCTCCAAGTATCACGACCGCGATTGCTGCACGTATGGCGCGGCTCGGCGACGAGCTGGAGACCCGTCGATATCCCGAATAGCGTGACCACCATGGCATCTTTTTGGTGGCCATGTTGTCGTTGTCGCCCGGGGCCCGGTGGCCCTCGACGTCGGAAAAACTGCGGTTGCTGCTATCGCTGTCGGCTTTAACTGCGACCCGTATTGAATCCTTCTTACATGCTTGGGGCGGCGTAGTTGGTAAATTTTCGTTCCAAGTGTGGAAACATTAAACCACCATGAAGGTGGGTTGGTGAGAAAAGAAAAAAAGAAGAGGGAATCCTTTGTCCCTCGTTCGGATGGTCTTAAACACTCGGGTGCTGATGTGGGGTTGCCAGCGAGTGACGGTGGTGGTTCACAATGGAACTGCCAAGAGGTCGGACAGAATTGAGGCGTGGACGTTACCAGGCCTTTGGGATTCGCTTGGGGTGCTGTGATTTGCTTCTGAACCGTGTCTGGGGCGTCAAGCGTATTGTTTGCAGATGAGATTGGTCTTGGCAAAAAGGGGACTCAACGCAGTGGGCCGTGGAGGAAGGGGACCTTGGGGTGATATGGGTCAAAAAGGAACAAAACAACGTCAATTGATTTTCTCCTTTCCTTTGTTTTTCTAGAGGTGCCGACAAAGTTATCTTTCAGCTAAATGAAGGCCTCGTATTGAAGGAAGCCCCGCGGCAAGGACAGAGGAGGGAAGTTCCCTTTGTATAAGAGGTCTGGTTTCTTTGGTTGGCATGAAACAAGTCCAAACAACAGAAAATCCGCAGGGTCTAGGCGACAGCCCCCTTGTTATACATGATGCATGCCTGTTCGAGATGCGTATGTGTGTGGTGACGCTGTGAACCGCATGCATGTATTAGCCTGCCAACGAGCGACCCAGAACGGTAGATATAGTCGAGCAGCTGAAGTACGACGTGGGTCAGGCTTCAAGTAGACAAAATACATACACCGAGCCGATCATGGACCCAAAAAAGAACTCGACAAGACCGCTGTAAGTGGAGGACGCAGGCAGGAGGAGGAGGAGGGGAAGACAGAGAATGGATCCCTATTAGTGCTGTCGTCTGTCGGCCGTTTCGGGCGCCCAATCCAGGTCGGGACTCGAGGGAAAGACTAGTAGGTAGCAATTACAAAGGAATACGAGCCTAGGAGCTCAGCTTCGTGACCTAATTCCACATACTATGATACATTCATACATCATGTCAAATAGTGCAGCGTCCAGGAGTCCACGGGTCCTGACGAACCCGGCTATACGGCTTGGCATAGTTTAACCCAACGGTGGACGCGGCACTTGGGTTCCCTTGGGAGCCAGACAGACAGTCGACAGGTCGAACGCCAGCAAAGTCCAGGTTGCATGTCGTTTAAGCTCTACGCTACTGGCTGACTTGTCCTTTCGTCGTTGCATTCATCCATCCTGTCGACGGGAGCGTCCATGGTTTGCTCTGCTCACCGTGTGTCGTGTTACTCGACAAACAAACATTCGATATTGTCTGTTGCTAGTCTTGAATACAGCCAACTGGCCGAATCTCCCCTGTAGATCATTATCAGGCAGAGATGGCGCCCGCCTCTGTTTCTCTCGCACTCGCGTTGGCCCCCTCAACTCAAGGCCTTGACGCTGTGCAGAGAGAGGAAAGGGGGCAGGCAGGTTGTTGTTGTTGGTTGGCTGGTGGCAGTGCCGCTGAGCCGCTCATCAATGATAAGCTTCTCTCTCTCTGCTCCAAGAGATGGAAATGGCCGAACCCTGGGAAAATAATAAGAAATACATGTCGAAGATCCGCCAGTTAATCAATCGAAACTTTTCCATTGGCTGTCAGTGCCAAGACTAGCAGGGTTCGCTGCCCAGTACCTGCCAAGCATTTCTAGACTCATCCCATCTTTTCGCGCTCTCCCATCCTGATCCTGAACAAGTCACTCACTCAGCCCAGTCAGCATGCATGGCTGCTGATGTATTCCACCAATCTCATCAACAATGTCGAATGCATCTATTTTGTTGAGCTTATACACATCAGTGTCTTTTCGCGTGGTGGTTGTCAGCCGGTCGAATCGCATCATAGAAACATAATCGTGAGCGAAAGCCACCCGGAGGAACATCTCAATGACGGGCGCATCCATCCCTGTTACTTACTAGGGTACATGACTCCCCCCCTCCCCTGTCCCCTCGAGCAGTCTAGCCGCATAGCCCCCAAAGGAAGGGTCCAAGATTTGGGGAGGGTAAGCAAGCAGCACTGGCAGAGCAAGCAAGCCAACAAGCCTACCAAGCCTCCTCTGCAATAAGCGGCTTCACCGTCAATCATTAGCACGTACGTTGGGGCCTGAAACCTAAGAAAGGGAGGTCAGCCAGGATCAACTGCCACAGCAGCAGCATGAAGATCACCGCACATCATTGAGCTCATTTCGAGTCCTACGACGACGTACAAGAGGAAAAAAGCGAGGCAGAAGGAGGCCCCCCGGGGCCACCCGGATACGGCAGCGAGATGACTGATCA
This sequence comes from Apiospora phragmitis, assembly GCF_038363925.1. Classification (NCBI taxonomy): domain Eukaryota; kingdom Fungi; phylum Ascomycota; class Sordariomycetes; order Amphisphaeriales; family Apiosporaceae; genus Apiospora; species Apiospora phragmitis. Next base: position 1,470,941 of record NW_027117400.1, on the reverse strand, counting down.
TCCCGTACATGCTGATCGTCTCGCTTCCAAAGCTCTGGCCAGAAAGCTTAGCATTCGAGCCGCACCTGGTTGAGCAAGTATTGCGAGACGCTCGGAAAGGTGCTATTTTAGCCTAATTATATGAAGGTGAAGTCATATCTGTAGGGGCCATGAACGAGTATGAGCCAAATTATCAAACCAGCTTGGATTGCTCGTATTTCAACGATGTGTTTTGCCGTTAGTAGAGCATTGCTCTCACGCCTCCAAAAAATGGACCAATGCAAATTCAATACGTCAGTCAATCTGAGATCCATCAAGCCACCACTACCTAGGTGAAAATAGAATCGTGCATATAACGGAGGCACTGCTTCGGCGACCGGATCAAAAATAGGGACCCAAAACACTCCTTCAACACACCCGAGGATTCTTGTGCGCCCTGACATTGTACAACAAACCAACAAGACCGAAGACTCCCACGTGGACCTTACGCTTATAGGTCCTACACGCAGGTTTGAATACAATTGATTGTTTCAATTGGATAAAAGTATGAGCGACCCTTCCGTTCAAAACGTGTGGTAGAATACAATGAAACGCCTCGCCCCGCCCCGTTTGGAGAGAGGGGTCCAGAAAAGCAAGTAGGTAAACTCCTGACGATACCCAGCCCACACATGATGCCAGAAGACAGCGTCATACTCTATAGAACGCCGAAACTCGGCGCTGAAAACCCTCGGAAGCAAATGTAAAATAAACCCTTTTGTACAATGAATCCACGCCCGGCCCCACTGCCCGACTCCTCAACTGCCGGTTGCCGTCCCAGGCATTTTCTCCCTTTCGACGAAACAGCGCTCTATTGTTAGTCTTGTAACGGTTGCAATCGAAACCCACTCGGTTTTTTATTTGCGCTTCAAGTTATGAGATCTCTCACGGAGCCTACCGTCATCCGCTTGCGCTTCTGCTTCTCAGCCCACTCGCGACTTCGAAGACGTGATTGCTCGGCTGCCTGCTCTCTCGCAAGGCGGGCCATAGCTTCGCGCTCGCGTCTTTCCTTTTCCCGATCCTGCGAGTACGAATTGTCCCGCTGATAGATATCCTTACCTCGGAGGCGCTGTTGCTGCACTTCCTCGATCGACACAGAGCTCCGCTTGCTTCCAAGGCTAGTCGTCGAACTTGACGTAGCCCGACGGACAGGTGGGGTGGTAGTTGATGCCTCTGTTGTAAGGTGACGACCTCGAGGCTGGGACTGGTTGTTTACGTGGGACAATGGCTCCCAGATCCAGGAGCCCAAGTTGCCCGTTTATTAGGGCTCGGCGTTGGTGACTTGCCCACGTTCTCCTCGAGAGCTCCCTTTGACGGGCACGGCTAGTAATCGTCCCGCGTGGGATACTGGCCGGCATTGTGCCGCTTCGATTGGGCCTCGCTTTGAACTCGCGGCGTTTGCGTTCTTCTTCAACTTGGGCCTTGAGCCGCGCCTCTCGCTCTTCCCGTTTGCGACGAGAAATTGCCTCGCCTGGTAACTCAAACTTGGGTACGGTTGGTGCCCTGGCAGACTTCGTCCGTCGGATGGTACTTGAAGCAGGTGCAGCAGGTTGCTCCGCCGTGGCTTTCATTGATAGACGTGCCTCTCGCTTCTCCTTGAGACGCCGGGCAACAGCCTCGCCTGGAAGCTCAAAGGCAGGCATGGTAGGTGCTTTGTTTGACTTGACCGGCGACTTCGGCGGCTGCAGGCTCGCCAGGCCTTTGCTAGTCGACTTCTTGGGCGGGGCTTGTACCAATGGTTTATCTTCCTCCTTTAACTTGGGAGAGTCCAAGTAAATCATCGATGCTGACCTCCGTGTGCTTGGGGACCTTCGCGGCTCAGCTGACTTGAGCCGGTGTGTTGCTGATGATGCTGGTCTTGGACTAGAACGATCCACCTTCGAAGCCGCGCCAGGAGTATGGTGGGCAGCTGCGGAGAGCGATTGCATAGACGATTTTGGTGACTTGTCTGAGATGGGGAGACTATCTTTTCAATGTGGGCAGCTTGATCAAATGCCTCCAATTCGTCCTCGAGCAGGTCGAGGCCGCGACCGAATCTTCGATTCGAGCTGGGGAGTCGGATGGCACTCTCACAGAAGCGACGCTGGCCCTCCCTCGCTTGCTGTTAGATGGGCTGCCAGATGGCGGTGAAACTTCCTCGATTCTAACTTCAGGTACATGTTGGGCAGCTTTCACTGGCATGCCTTGCACCGCAGGTCGAGCACCCATTGCCATTGCCATCGGTGACTGTGACACTTTCTGGGGAGTAGCGGTTATCGGCTCTTGATCACCTTCTAGAGGTGCCACTAGAAGAGTGAACGTATGCTGGTGAAACTTCTTCTCAGACTCGACCTTCTCAGTCTGTCGGGCGGACGGCAGAAGATTACACCCAAAATGGAGGCTTCGCACTCTTGAGTGCTTCGAAGAATCACTCTTGACTGAGTCGTCTGGGGATACGGGGTTTACTGGGACTTTGACCGTCAGTACCCACTCAAAGTTTCCCTTGCGATGTTTGGCGAATTGTTCTTCGACTGAGATCAGCTTGCGTGCAGCCAAGGCGAGCGGATGTTTTGAGAATTGATGAGCTGTGATGAGGCAATGTCAATACAGAAGGTTAACCAAATACTCAAAGGAAAGGAGTAGGCAGGTCTTCATACCTGGGAGCTCGATGTAGTGTTGAGTTCCGGCTGAGACACTAGCAGCGTCGGACTCTGGTGGATCGCGTTGCTCGACCTCCAGGACTGTCTCGAGTCGTTCAAATGTATCGCGCCTGATTGGTGGTCGGGACAAGGGCTGTCCCTTGAGGTTGACCTGATTAATAGGCCGTCCCTTGTATTGATATAGCTCAGGCGAGTTTCCTAGATGGAGCCTCTTGAGTTCAGCAGCTAGTGACTCGACACGAGTGGGTGACTTGAACTGTCTGTTCTGCGCATCCGACACTGAGATTGGCCGTAGAGGCAAAGTATGATTCTGGCTCAGAAGTCCTACATTGGCGCCGTCAACCGTGGAAGTCGAGGTGTCGTCGTCTGTACTTGAGTCGTTGAAGATGTCGAAACGACCTCCAGTTAATGCAATCGGGGCCATGGCGGGTCTTTGAATAGAGACCATGCTAACAGGGATCTAAAGGGGGGCACAGGTCAAGCAACAGTCGATGTCGACCAATACGGCTTAGAGGAGGAACAAAGGTGCAAGGGTTTAAATGAGACGATGATAAGTCGGATCTCAGCACGGCTTGGACGGCGAACCGTGAATCGACAGAAAAGCGTGGTGGGGGTAGCCGTTGTGCGATTCAAATGGCTTGCTTGTCTAATGTGAAGGTCCCTTGCGTAGAGCGAGTCTTGGGAACTATTGAATGGGCAAGGCAATACTCCGTATTCATCTGTAATGCGGATGCTATGAGGATATGAGGATGGATGCTGGTCAAAATAGTCTCTTGATATTGTTGGTTGGAGGAGTTGCAGCAAGGTCTGGAAATGTTGTAGTCTGATGGGAGATGGACCAAATACGACATGGGGGGCATCGGGGGTAAATAACACTCGTTGCTTCTTGTATTACTGTTATTTGGATTCATCGTCGTTTCTGGTTGGCTGTGCTTGCTTACTTTGCTTGCACCCGATATATTGTTTTGATGTCTTGCCAAAAATGTACTTCCCTCCTTCCCCTCGCAGGCCGTGCTTCCATCCGAGCATTAACAGAGGCGTCAAGGATAGCTCTCCTGCTTGAGCTCCCCCGTAGCAACCGCTGACTAACACGCGTTTGCAAAGACGCGCCGCCTCCCTCTCCCCTCTTGGATTGGCTGAGCATGCATCCGTCCTTGGTCTGCGGAAGAAGAAAACCAGAAACCGCACTCCCACTCTTGACGAAGCCAAATTGACAACGCAACGTACAGGCCAGCTTGACAATTCTTCAAGTCGCTATCAAGCCGCCAGTTGCGCATTATTGCTTAAACTTGCTTTTATGTTCTTCACTGTGAGAATGAGAGTTGCTGCGTGAGAATCAATGTATCCAGTGTTTCAACTAATTCAACGCCTCAAGGAGATTTCCCCGCACTCTGGATCGGCCATTAAGGAGGCTTCCGTTAGGAGCCCGCAGAACTCGGCCAGTAGGCTGACATGCGACCGCTCAGACTTGCATCAATAATGCCGTCAACAAAATTGAATGAGTAATATGAGGTATACACATCAACCAATCCTGGCAGAATGTAGATATATACAGCCTAGCGTCATAGCATAGTATACTATTACTGGCGGCAATACCGAGAGATATGCGATGTCTGCGCCATATACCAATCATAGCATAACAAATCGATCTTCTGGCGGTCATCTTTGGGGATAAGCACCCTGTTAGTACTGACTATGGTGCCAGATGAATCCTTGTGGTGGTGTCGCATAATGTATCGATACTTGGCAAGCAGAGCCCTTTCGAGTGGCCACTTTCACTGCCAGGAAGGGACATCGGCGTTGAAGACCACCTTCACAACGCAGGTATGGCAAGCGTTGATCGCAACTCGGCTCTGCATTTATGTTTTTTCGAAGAATGCGATATTATCGCCCATCTCATTCGGTTTGTGACGGGCCTTCGAGTCCCTCGGTCGCCGCCTGTAGTGTTGGCGCATGTTCTGTGGGAATGCGGACCAACGTCTGCGGTAAGGGGGTAGTTTCTCCATCGCTGGTTGTCTCTTTGTCTTCGCGGGGTTTCGGGATTTTGGCTAGAAGGACCAAAGCAGATTAGTTGCTTGCCATCACGGAGGAGTAGGGTCGTCCCTTACCAGAAGCCATGTTGATAGCACGTAGGACGTTATGCCAGTTGTTCAGAACCGTCGCAATAGCTGCCGCCAAACTTTAGATCGCATTCATGGGGCCATGATGGTGATTGGGGCAAGACCTACCTTCAGTCCCGTCGGACAAGGTTGACAGCTTCTGTTCCAGAGCTTCCATCTCGTTGGCGACTGCTGCGCTCAGCTCCCGAAGCTCTTTCAGGTTTTCCAACTCGGCCTTCTTCTCATTGATACGGGCCAGCAGAGCAGCCGACTGGCCCGTCGACTGCGCATTGAGGTTGCTAGAGGTAGACCCTTGGCGCAGGTGGCCTGAGAGGGAGCGCGTAGCGAAGGCCATAGTTGCTGGCCCTTTGCTGTTGATATGTGACCGAATTGGACGTTGTGGGAAGGCTAAAATCAACCAAATCAATATGTGATCCAAGACCGCGACCGCTTGCCGGCTCAAGTGGCAGGCGGGGCTGAAAGTTGGGTAACTGAGGTGGTAACGCCAAGCTTGTTCGGTAACGAACCACGCGAACGAACGAACGCTAGGCACACATGCATGTCATATCCAGACCTGGATATGGCTTCAGGGATTTTGGGACTGATCATAGGAGGGAAGGATAAGTGAGTCATCCTTACCTCAACAAGAGTGCATAGGTAATTTGTTAGAAATGGGTAATTGAGTATGCCTGGAGATGCTTTCTGCCGACGAACGTTCGATGTAGGTTATGCTACCCGGCATTCGATGTTGATATGATCCCCTGAGAGACTCGACAGCCCATATTTTTGTTTTCACGGTCACTCACCCATGCAGGAGTAAGCCCGAATCCATCAGCTCTAAGGGGCTTCTTCCTTGCTACACCTCTAAGTTTTTCGAAGAAGAACAGCCACATACCAAGCGATGCATGAACTTAACCGAAGTCTCCTTTAGTTATGTACGTAGTAGTATCTTCAGCAAGTAATTCGACGCACAGCACATGCACCGGCAAAGCAGCCAGCAATTTGGCGTGTCATGACGCGGGCGTGCTCGAGGCTCAAGCATGTGTCACGGCAGCTGTTGACAAGGACCCAGCCGAAAGGCCTAAAACCCCCCACAGCGGGCCCTGGCACCAAACTGCTTTAGGAAGTGTGTTTACAACCCGAGATTACTCTTTCCTCGTCTGGTTCGAGCTTCCGCCCTTCTTGCTCACAACCTTGGAAAACTTTCAATCTTCCCAACCACCACTATGCACATATCTAATTTTGGATGACATTTTGTTGCCATCAACTACTCTTTCCATCATAGAGTCTCAATTTGACAACGAATGACCTAACGCCAATAGTTATATTACAAGGACGTCTCCTCGACCCCCAATTGTCACAACTCTTTTTCAAAGGCTGCTGTTGCGGGCTCGAATTATTGCCATGGCGCGACTGAACGAGCCGATCATGGCTACGGAGAGCCTAGAAACACGTACGCAACCTTACAACCTTACAGTCCACTTTCAAACATACTGACCAGCCTATGTTTACAGTCAGAAGAAGATTCCTCCGCCAGAACCGAGATATAGCCAGAATCAACTCCACACAGTCATTGCGCATACGAGGCTTGGAAAATGAGTGTGCCCGCATGCTATCAGAGAATCTCAATCTTCGCGGCCAAATCTTGCGGTTGGAGACAGAATTGTCCGAGAGCCGAGCACAACGCATAGCCGACCACGCAATGGAGATCAAAGAAAAGATGGAAGCACAACTGCTGGAATGGGGCTCTATGCTCGCGAGTCTGGGCCACGAGCCTATTGCGAGGCACCAACCGCCAAGGCTTCCAAAGAGGGCGAAGACCCGTTCTAGCATTGGAATAGGTAGCTCGCCACGCTGGAGGCGCCGGACAGACGGAGAGATGGAATTCGCAGCGCAGCAAGAAGGCAGACTTCCGCCGCTCTGGGAAAATAAATCTTGCCCCCGAGAAACACTCAAGTAAGAGATTTTCATTGTTTTGACAGCAGTATTCCCATGCTAATGGCTCCCAGCCGAGAGGAAATCATGGCCCTATGTGAAGAGGCTGCAGAGACCAACGATTCGCCAGACCTTGGTCCTCCACCAGTATCTCGTTTTGTCGACGAAGACCCAGTTAAGATTGATCTCCCAACCAAATCGCCTTCAGCTATTCGAAATCTGTACGCTTTGGAAGATTCGCCTTCAGCACCGGCCAGGGAGAATTTGGTCGAGGTGCAAGCGATAGCAGTGAAAAAGGTCCAGACTCTTGAAAGCATAGAAAAGGGCCGAGGAAGCCCAAGTATCTCTAATGGGGAGAGAAGAAACGGTCAAGTCCGATCCGGCGCAGGCCGATGTGAACGTCGAGCTAGCACCGCCTACCAAGAAGCTGGAACCGAAGACAATGAAGCCTACGCCGACTCCCGAACCGCAGCCAGCTTCCCAGACTGTTAAGGCCGGTTTGAAGAGGAAGGCGAGTGATGAAGACGAGAAGGAGAATGTGCAGTACACTAAGAAAGGAGGAGACGTGGCCAAGGCGACCAAAGCACAGCCTGTCAAGTCGCACACGAAGGATGGCGTTACGAACCGGCCAGTCAAGAGTCTACCTCCTGTGAGGAGAGATGTACAGTGCACACCGGCAAATCCTGCGGCCATCACAGCAACTAGGAAACCTTTGGGCGCCCGAAATGCCAACGAGCCTGTCAACTCACCGACGAAATCGACAAAGCTGGGGTTGTCGGGTGACATGGGAAAGGCGAAATCGAGTACAAAGCGTGAGGAACATGGCAAGGAGCGAGTGAAGTCGAAGAAGAAGCCAGAGGATGCCCAGCCTCAAGTTCCGACTCCCATCAAAATCAGTGCACCGGAGGAGCTGCCAGCTGCCCCAGTTGTTACCACCATTTATGTTGCGCCTGAAACTATGTCCGCCGAGCCAGACCTTTTTGCCCCTAGTTCGCCCGAACCGCCAGTAGCACCCAGAGAGAGCCTGAGAGACACACCCCCTCCGACAGAAATATCAAACGATGGCGAGACCAGCCGGCCGAGTCGTAGGAATAGGACCGCAGTTAGCTACGCAGAGCCGAATCTCAGGGACAAGATGCGCCGTCCCTCAAAACAGCTACTCGATGCTGTAGCAGGCGAGGGCAGGGCGATACGCCGAACCAGTCAGTCGAAACAAAGTGGCGACTTCTCGTCAATCAAGTCAGAGGAGAAGTCGCAGCTATGGAAGGAGTTGCCATCTGCCGTAAAATCGTCTGCTGGTTCAGATATTGCTGCCAGCCCTCTGGCACAGAAGATAAGTCGATCGCCACCTTCTGCTGAGCTGCCAATGAGCGTGGTCACGGACAGAAAAAAGCGTACCTCGATGGCAGCACGGGAAGCCGATATTGCCAAGGTGGATTCGGAAGACAATGATGGCGGCGATGTCTACGATTTCCCCCGAAAGCTCGCCACGTACAGACCCGAAGCACTCGACGCTTGAGGGAGGCAGAAAGTCTCCGAAGCCCAGGCACGGGAAATCTTCTATGAACAGCGAAGAGAGTGATGCCAAACCTCGAGGCAACAGCTCAAGGAAGAGGGCCTCCATGATGGCACCAAAGACGACGAAGATGATAGACTCAGAGAATATTGACGGGGATAGTTCCAACAGTCTGTCCAGCATCTCGTCAGCAGATGCAGATAGTACTGTGTCGAGCAGGGACAGGTCGTCCACGCGGAGGAGGAGCATGATGCTGTAAAGTGATGGGTTTGGTGTTTATGCCAGTGTGTTTGGTGTTGGATACGATGTTGAAGGTGTTCAGGTGTTTGTGTCTTTCCCTTGATATCCTGTCTCTGAACGATTAATGCTTGGATGATGCCCCCTCTCTTTTGTTTTGATGGACGAGAATGAACCAAAATGTCTTTTCAGTTACTTAGCCATAGCGTTGGAGTACAACTGTGATTTTACTGATGCTTGATACCAATTATGAACTTTCGAATTCCTACTTCTGACTGCCTTGCAACTTCATGGCTGGCGTTCTAACGGGCCTGCTTGTGTGTTCATTCAGTAAATTGCCTAGCTCGAACTGACATGACTGCTGGTGATCTGATGCTTGGCCCACGGCAGTCAATGTACGAAGCATCGTTTCGATACTCGGCTTCTTTTTCCATGTGCTCCTCTTGTCCTCCGTTCATTAGGCGGTGGTATTTTCTTGTACCCTGGTTTTTCCCCGTGTTCCCCGACTCGCGGCTCCAAATCCTACTATCATGATGAGGCGCCTGTAGGCTCTACAGGTTTCGTATACGTAACTTTCTCGACCGCAACATTCTCAACCCCGTTCGCGTCTTTTCTCAGCTGGTAGACGTATAACGTGAGCGAAATTCCTTGGACCTAGAGTGTCAAGTGAGCAAACGGTCCAGGAACATATGAGCGACCCACTATGGCCTCCCCTGAGCAACAACAGCGTATCCTCGATTCTTCGATTCGCACATCAAGAATTCCTTATGAGCCCAGCCAGGAAGAGAGAAGAGGAGGGCACTCACATCCATCAGGCAGAAGCTCGGCACCATCTCCTCGCCCTCCTTGGTCCAGCCCGTCGTGTAGGCGCCTGTGGCGGACCCGGGGTTGACGAAGAACTTGTCCATGTACTCGAAGGCGTCGAAGCGGTGGGTGCCGCCCCAGCAGAGGACGTCGACGTCGAGCTTGTTGGCCTCGGCCAGCAGCAGGTCGGGCTCCGTCGACACGAGCGTGAAGCCCTCGACGAAGCCGACGCGCAGCGAGCCGTGCGTCACCACCTGCGAGAGGGGCAGGGATGTCGCCTCGACGTCGAAGCGGCCCTTAACGATCTTCAGGTCCGGCGCGATCGACCGCAGGTACTCGTACGTGTGCTTGTCCGTCAGGTTGCCGAGGCAGAGCGTTTGGCCGATCTTGCCGGGGGAGAGGAGCTTCTTGAACTGTGGGGGGTGCGCAAATGCGGTGGCAAGGGTTAGCGATTGCGATCGTGTGAAAGGGAGTGTAGTGAAGGGCTCGTCTCGGAAGGGGAATAGGAGGTGGTTTGCTGTCCGATCTGGGGACTAAAATGAAGTCGTACCTTGGCGGGTATGTCGAGAGCCCGGTCCGGGATGTGAAGATCGCCGATGACGAGGATTAAGAAGGCCATGTTTGCGAAACTTTGCGACCTTGGGATGCTGGATCACAAGAGTTGTATCGGCGAAAGGCGGCTGCGGTGGACAACCGTCGCAGTGTCGTCAGCCTGTGGTGTCGAATCGATCAACCAGCGGGGCTGCACAAGGCCGGTAGTCTAACAACGATCGACGTGCAATGAAACCCCCAATGATTACACCAAATCACAGTATCGCCGTGGCCTGTGGAATGCTACCGAAGTCTTTGCGAATGAAGCCGGTATGTATGTTCTGTTTCGATCGGGTCGGGGAGTCGGTCGGTCGGTCAGCCACCAATCGTGAGCTTCGGCATAGGGTTGACGTCGACGCTCTAGCTTCTGGGCCCTCCAATGCACCGACCTACAGCACCTTAGCCGCCTATTTTGAACCCCTGTCGCAGTCCAGTCCAATTGAGCGGTACAGCAGTTCCGGACAGGGATCTGGCAACCGTAGTTGATCAATTGATAGCCTTGCTTCAATGTAAGCTTGCCCCGAACACGGAGCTCGGGATTGGATATCGTAATCGTAAAGTTCCATAGAGGTTCTTCTTGACGCCTTACACAAGTGAATTACTAAACCAGATACGAAAACATATCTGGGAAGTAGGCGGGACTGTGCAAGACAGATAGGGGCATTTCTAAAGACTTCAAGCAACAAACGTTTTCATCCGGTCCACTTAAAGCTCTTTCTATTGTACCGGACATCTCTCGGCTTTCCTCATCGTCTTGCAGAAACCGTCCAAAGTTCTGCCAATTGTAGTCACTAGATTCACTCGCTAGACTTGGCCCGAAACAGCAAACCTAAGAGCCACCCCCCTTCTCAGACTCCAACAGCAAAAGCCAGCCAGCCAAGCTTTCGGGTCTTCCATACCGTACGAGCCAAAATGCGGAGAGTAGCTTCAAGAACAGCATTGCCCCACCTCGGCAGCAGCTCCCCCTCCTCACCCCCATTATCGCTCCATGTATCATCATCGACCCCTTCCTCCCGGTTGTCCCTGATCTCCCAACATCTCCCCTCCGGTGGCCCTTCCATTTCCAATCCTTCGAGAGCTCGTTCTATATCCCCCGTACAGACTCGTAAGCTTTCATCATCATCACAGCGCAGCATGTCTTCACAACTTGAACATCCGACCCTCCTCATCCCGGGTCCCATCGAGTTTGACGATGACGTCCTTCAGTCCATGAGCCATTATAGGTCAGTTTAGCCACACCGCGCCTTTTGACGGACTTCCGAACAGTGTTTGCATTCATGCTTTACCCATGATCAAGTTTTCCATCAGTTCAAACTCATGCATGGAGCTCCTGCTAATATGTGTCTGGCAGCGAATCCCATGTCGGACCCGGCTTCGTAGCGACTTTTGGCGACACCATCTCGATGCTGCGCAAGCTCTTCCAGACCACAGACCCCTCTGCGCAACCCTTTGTGATTTCGGGATCTGGTACCTTGGGTTGGGACATCGTGGCCGCCAATCTTGTTGAGGCTGGTGAGGATGTTCTGGTTCTCAGCACCGGCTACTTCGGAGATGGTTTCGCCGACTGCTTCGAGACGTATGGTGCCAAGCTGACCAAGTTGACCGGAACCGTGGGTGGACGACCGCAGCTTCCCGAGATCGAGAAGGCGCTCAAGAGCAAGAAGTTCAAGATGGTTACTGTGACCCACGTCGACACCTCAACGGGTGTCCTGAGCGAGCTGGAGAACCTGTCCAAGCTGGTCAAGAGCGTATCTCCCGAGACGCTCCTCGTTGTGGATGGAGTTTGCAGTGTCGCCTGTGAGGAGATTCAGTTTGACGCGTGGAAGCTGGACGGTGTTGTGACTGCGAGTCAAAAGGCCATCGGATGCCCGGCCGGCCTGTCGATATCCATGTTCAGCGGCAAGGCCATCGAGGCTTTCAAGGCGCGCAAGACCCCGCCCGCCACGTACTTTGCTTCCATGAAGAACTGGATGCCGATCATGCAGAACTACGAGGCCAAGAAGCCGTCCTACTTCGCGACGCCCTCGCCGCAGTTGATCCACGCTCTGCACACCGCACTCACCCAGATTCTGTCGAAGCCGCTATCCGAGCGCTTTGCGACGCACCGCGAGGCCTCGGATGGATCAAGAAGGCTGTGGCGGACCTAGGTCTCAAGCAGGTCGCCTCGAACCCCGAAGATCAGGCTCACGGCATGACTGCCATCTACTTGCCAGAACCCGTCAAGGCGACCGACTTGCTGCCGAAGCTTGCCAAGGCCGGTGTCGTCTGGGCTGGTGGCATCCATAAGGAAATCGCACCCAAGTATGTGCGGTTCGGCCATATGGGAGTCAGCGTGGTAAGCATAATTCCCCTGTCCCTCTGTATTTGACATTTCTTCGAGAGATATAGGCTAACTGGTTTTCTCTAGACGGATCCTGCCAGGAAGGACATTGATAAGGCCATCAAGGCTCTGTCAAATGGTCTTGAAGAGTGCGGTTACAAGGCATAAACTCGAACGCCGCATGAACAACGAATTAGGGTGATTGGGATATAAAAGGACCATGTACATTCTGGCTCGTTATAGAAAGGTAGAATAAAAATAAATGTCTGCACCACGAGATACTGAGAGCTGCCAGTTAGTCTATATTCTCAGGATTGCCCTTTCGTAATCCCTTTTCATACACACAATACTTGTACTCTGCATAATACCTCGGGAGAGATGTCATTATCGCCAAATCTGCTGCTCCTCTGGAATGCATTCATTGCTGCTTTATTCCTTTGTGCCTCTTTAGTCTACCTTACACGGTGGGCCCAACCTGTCAGGAATACCTCTAGGTAGTATTATAAGTCGAACAGAGCATCTAGCTGACAAACCCGTCTTGATTTGAACGGAGCTCTCCAGTAATCCTTTTACAAATTATTCAAACTACCACTCAAGAAATCGTGTATCTTGGTAGGTGGATATCAGATCAGGGATGCCGGCCTTGCTGCGACCTACCATACCTAGGCTCGCGAGGTTGAACGGAAGGAAGGCCATCCGACGATACGGCGGCCAGGGGGATCCACAGACCGGACCACCTGCAGTCACCGATGGACACCTGAGTATCCGCAATGTCCCGGTTTCCACAGGCCGTTTGGATGTGTTTAAATGGAAACAGCAAGTTGTTCTTGGGCTGCCGTACGGGGAAAGATGGATTAAAAGCAGCGAGGATGCTTGATCATTTCGGCGTTAAGAAGTGGTCGTTGATGCCTGAGTTATCGAAAGATGTCTTCTCAGAGCTACCTGACTGTGATAGCTCGTATATCACTTACTGACTGTGTTTTCGGTTGCTACGTGTAATGCAGTGTATTGAGAATTTGCTAGAAGATACAGTCGATGACGGGGAAAACAATACTCTCTTTAACGGACAACTTGCAGTTATCAACGAACTTGAAGCAGAGGATTAGGTAACTTAGAGCAGCAACCGTTTTGAGAGAGGTTCATGCAGCATCCGTATGGCCTCGGACCATGCATGGTGATAGCAAATTAAGCTCACTCGCTAGGCAGCAACAGCAGTATCATGATATCATCCTTCGAGGCGTGTAAGTGATACTAGCATTTGCTGACCAAGCAAGGACCAGATATATTATTAATAGAAACGATTGTGAGTACGGGGGCATCCGAGACTTCTGCGACATGTCCAAAAGAAACGAATATTGATTGATGCATGTTCAGCCAGAACTGATATCCCTTACTGTGCTGTAGACAGTGCCCTGGTGCCGGAGGGCCGGAGGGCGATGAACGAGGCGGCCTTCTAACCTAGGGCGGCTTGGGACCAAATTACTAAGAAAACAGTCGGACCTAAGAATCCCAATAGCTTGGGTGGATCGAGAGAGGGGCGCCCAGAAACGTCGTCACCTAGTGATTCAATGAGGGGCAGAAAGAGGGTGTGATTAAAAGCGTGCGAGTGCGAGAGTGTGCGCTCAGAACATTGAAGTGCCTTTGACAAGACTGGACTAAACAGGTATGATATGCTGCCAGCACTTGTACAACGTTCGAATAGCATATTTAGGCATATGGACACTAGGGTAAGCGATACAAATGTAATAACTCAAGTGTGCCTTGTTTACTCGGTCATTATGACATCTGTTAGGCTGGCTGTTATGGTGGTGAAATTGGTTGGTCGGGAGTTCCTCCTGGTGAGCTCTCATGTTTACTCAAGTACTGGCTGCGTAGGATAAACTTGAGTGATAATCTCCAGGGACTCAGCCGCTTACCTTGTTTCTTCTTGTAAATGAGATCAATGGCCATTAGATGCGACGCGGACACCGACGAACCACCCGTGGTTGTTCAGTGAACATAATAACTTAGCCTGTCTTGTGTTGTCTGTCCAGTCTGCTGTCACTTTAATTACCTGCCCCGCCAACCCGCCCACCTTGCCGTGCCCCTCACTTTTTTTCTGCTGCTGCTTCTACCAACTACGCGCTGCCTCCATGCACACTCGCTCGCTGAACAACTGAGTGAGTGACTTCAGACCAGAGTGACTCCACCAAAAGCCACTACTACCGCGACCTACCCGCCTCTTTCATTGATTCGGATTCTGATACCAGCTGCTGCTTCTGCTTCTGCTCTGCTCTGCAATTTCACGAACTCTCCTCCACCTTTGCCTGACCGTAACTTCGACTTTTTCTTTCTTTCACTTCCTACGTGATTGCCCAGGTCAATATTCCCATCCCATTGAGCACTGCATTGTCTTCCAGTCTTATTTTGCAGCATCTCTTGACCACTCCAAACCTAACCTCCCCACGACGGCCGCCTCGGCAAGCTTCGTCTTTGATCACATCACACTTCTGCGGGCGCGTATCTTGACCTCGACCTTTCGTCCGCACATCCACCATCCACCATGGCGCCCACGATCGAGGAGCTGGACGTCATGGTCCGCTCCTTCTACGAGGGCCGCGGCGAACAGGTATGCCATTGATTTTTCTGGCCCTTCAATTCTGGCCGTCGCTATCTGCTTTGCGCCCCCTCGCAACCCGCTGCAGGATACAAAGTACTGACTTTTTGAATCTTCCCCGCCTCTAGCAAAAAGCTGCACAAGCCGCCCTGAACCAGGTAAGCCCCCCTCCAGCTCCCTCTCTTGTGTTAATTAAATGAGTAGGCATGTGCTCGAAGTCGGTAGCTGATTGATTGCGTCTCTAGTTCAAAGAAGACCCCGATGCATGGCTACTTGTCGACAAGATCCTAACAGATGCTTCATATCCGCAAACCAAGTGTAAGGGCGTCCACGATGCTGTGAGGAGTTGTGGTAAGGCTGACAAGTCCTAGATCTTGGTCTCCAAGTCCTCGACCATGTTATCATGACAAGATGGAAGGTGCTCCCGCGCGAGCAATGTCTGGGAATCCGTAATTTCGTCGGCCAGAGCATCGTCGACTGCTCCAGCACCGAGGAGTCGCTAAAGACCCAACGCACCCTACTCAACAAGCTCAACTTGGTGCTCATCTCCATATTGAAGCAAGAATGGCCGCACAACTGGCCGACCTTTATCAACGAGATCATCGGCTCCTGCCAAATAAGTCTCTCCATCTGTGAGAACAACATGATCATCCTCCGCCTCCTGTCCGAGGAGGTATTCGACTACTCGGCGGACCAGATGACATCGGCCAAGACGAGGAATCTCAAGACCACCATGTGCAACGAGTTCTCCCAGATCTTTCAACTCTGCCAAGAGATCCTCACGACAGCGAACCAGCCTACCCTGATCAAGGCGACGCTTGAGACGTTATTACGTTTCTGCAACTGGATTCCGCTGGGCTACATCTTCGAGACCCCCCTGATCGACACTCTGCGCACACGATTCCTCGAAGTCCCGGAGTTTCGAAACATAACTCTGCAGGTATTCACCGAGATTGGAGGACTGACAACGGCTGCTCATGGTCAACCGAATGCCTACAGCGAACAATTGGTCAAGATGTTCTGCGAAGTTCTCACCACTATTGCGACTATCATTCCTCTCGAGCTCGATCTGAAAAGCACGTACCCTCAAAGTAACTCGAGAGATCAGGAGTTCATACAGAATTTGGCCCTTTTCTTGTGCAACTTCTTCGGGCAGCACGTCGGTCTTATCGAACACCTTCCGAATCGTGATTACCTGACACATGGTCACTTCTATTTGATCCGGATCTCGCAGATTGAGGATCGAGAGATTTTCAAGATTTGCCTAGACTACTGGCTTAAGCTGGTCCAGGAACTCTACGAGGAGATGCAAGCTGCGCCCATGAACGAGATGACTCCCTTGTTGATGGCGAACTCTGGAGCTCTCGACCCGAATAGACTGAATCAGCTTCCCCTTCGGATGCATAAGTACAAGGAGGTGTTGTCTAATCTGCGCGTGGTCATGATCGAGAAGATGGTGCGACCCGAAGAAGTTCTCATTGTTGAGAACGACGAGGGTGAGATCGTGCGAGAATTCGTCAAGGAAAGTGACACTGTTCAGCTATACAAGACAATCCGAGAGTGTCTTGTGTACCTGACACATCTTGACGTCAATGATACTGAGCAGATCATGACGGACAAGTTGCAGAAACAGGTTGATGGCAGTGAGTGGTCTTGGCACAACTGCAACGTTTTGTGCTGGGCCATCGGTTCTATTTCACTGGCCATGCACGAGGAGACTGAGAAGCGTTTCCTTGTCACAGTCATCAAGGATCTGCTCGGCCTGACTGAGATGAAGCGCGGCAAAGACAACAAGGCTGTTGTCGCTAGCAACATCATGTACATTGTCGGGCAGTATCCCCGATTCCTGAAAGCCCACTGGAAATTCCTTAAGACGGTGGTTAACAAGCTCTTCGAATTCATGCATGAATCTCACGAGGGTGTTCAGGATATGGCGTGCGACACATTCATCAAGATTGCTCGCCAATGCAGACGTCATTTTGTGGCTCTCCAACCTAATGAGAACGAACCATTCATCGAGGAGATCGTCAAGAATCTCCCCCGAATCACGTGCGATCTCACGCCCCAGCAAGTCCATACCTTTTACGAGGCCTGCGGATACATGGTGAACGCACAGGGTAACAAGCACCTGCAAGAGCGTCTACTTGCTGACTTGATGGGGGCTCCTAATGCGGCCTGGGATGAGATTATCCGCGCTGCTACTGCAGACCCTACGGTCCTTCAAGATTCCGAAACGATCAAGATCATCGGAAACATTATGAAGACCAATGTATCAGCATGCTCATCAGTTGGTCCCTACTTCTATCCTCAGATTGGCCGCATTTATCTCGACATGCTGCAGATGTATCGCGCCACAAGTCAGCTTATCTCGGAGGCTGTTGCTCGTGATGGTGACCTGGCCCCGCGGATGCCCAAGGTCCGGGGACTACGAACGATCAAGAAGGAAATCCTCAAGTTGATCGAGACGTACGTGGATAAGGCCGAAGATCTGCAGTCTGTCCGTCAGCAGATGGTTCCCCAGCTGCTGGATTCGGTGTTGGTTGACTACAACCGCAACGTCCCCGGCGCAAGAGATGCGGAGGTGCTCAAGGCCATGTCCACCATCATCTCGAAGCTTACTGGGCTTATGGAGGACCAAGTTCCGGTCATCATGCAGAACGTCTTCGAGTGTACTCTGGATATGATCAACAAGGACTTTTCCGAGTTCCCCGAACATCGCGTCGAGTTCTTCAACCTGCTGCGTGCTATCAACTTGCACTGCTTCCCTGCCTTGCTGAAACTGGACAACCGCCAGTTCAAGTTTGTCATTGACGCTTGTATGTGGGCAAGCAAGCATGACAACCGTGATGTTGAGGGCGCAGGTCTTAACATGTGCCTGGAGCTTATCAACAACATTGCCGAGAAGACGGATGTGCAGACGGCCAATGCCTTCTTCCAACAATTCTTCATTACCATCCTTCAGGATGTCTTCTTCGTCCTTACGGATCCGGATCACAAGGCCGGCTTCAAGACGCAGTCGATGCTTCTCATGAAGCTGTTCAACTTTGTGCAGCCTGCAGAAGGCGGTACACCTAAGATCCAGGGACCAGTATACATTGATCAGGCCCCTACTGGAACGTCGAACCGTGATTTCCTCGTTAACTTCGTTGGAACTCTCTTGAGCAAGGCGTTCGGCAACCTTCAAGTGTAAGTACAAACTTGTTTGGCATCTAGTGGAGTTATTGCTAATTCTCGGTCCGATTTAGTGCCCAGATCAACGTCTTCATCGAAGGCCTCTTCACGCTCAACAATCAGTATGATAAATTCCGACTGAACCTGCGTGACTTCCTCATCTCACTGAAGGAATACGCCGGTGACAATGCGGATCTATATGCTGTCGAGAAGGAACAAGAGGTCAGGGACAACCTGAAGGCCGACCGTGAGCGGCGATCAAAGGTTGGCGGTCTTCTGAAGCCGTCTGAGATCGAGATCGATGACGATGAGCTGTGAGGATGTGGAATTTCTCTCTATTTTCGGCGTGTGTGATACCAGAATAATATAACTCAGAAGGCACTTTTGAGGACGATGATGATTACTACGTTTTTCTTCTTCGGATGGTGGAATAGCCATCGGAATCAACGACGCCTCTGAACGATATTGGGCTACATTGGTTAGCTAACGATGGAAACTAAAAAAAGGGGAACGAGACCGAGGTGGTGATTAGTCCTTACACGATATGGACCATCAAGCATATTAAGTGTCGGGCCAAGATTACGCGAGTGCGCTGCTGCTGCGTTGCTCTTGGTAGATAGATGACTGTAGTCATTCTTGAGTTGGTGGCAATAAATCTCGACTATCCCATTCATGGTAAAAGCACTGCTACTTGTGTAGCACCTTCCGTACATGATTGACAGGCCAGTTTATCCGAATATATCCTGTGGAATAAACGTCTCAAACGTGATGATGTATGTATCGGTATACTTGGGAAAGGGATAATGACGGTAGACGGGATACGGCAATAACACATATTCTTTCTCTATTACCCCCTCCGCGAAAATATTATCACGGACGCTGCTATTTCCCCAAGGATTATTCGCGCCATCATCTAGTAGGTAGGCTCATATAATAAAAGTCCCTTTACCAAAAGCACCCGCAACGCCTACCTCGGACCCTCTTTTCCCGTCCCTTGTTTTTTTTCTTTTATGCCGCACCATGAAGATATTTTCCCAGCGCATCATGCAACTCCTTGTAATCATCCCGCCGCGAGCTCCCATCCGTGGAACTTGTCGCGATGGGCGCAGACGGCTGTCCTGTGACTATGCTCTCGAGCTCGTCCTCGGTGATGAGTTTGAACCGCACACTGGCCATCCTCGACCTGACGATGCTGCCCCGGTACCAGTCGGTCCAGATCTTCTGCAACACGTTCTCGGGCTCTTCCGGTTCCTCCTCATGCTCCTCCGAGTCCGTACGCGCGAGCTGCCCGCCATTCTCGCTCTGGCGTTGTTGTCGTTCCCGGTTGCGCTGGGACTGCGGCATGTGGCCAAAGTCCCGCTGTTGTTTCCCACGCGCCCCGGTGGCCCTTAACCAGCGGCTCCGTCCCGCCCAGGAGGGCGTGCGTCCATTCGTCGCCGGGCATGACGCATATCAGGACGTGCGGCTCCGGTTGGTCTGGTATCTTGCTCGTAGTAGTCGAAGAACTGCTACTGCCGTTTATTACTTCTCCTTGAACATTGCTGCTGCTGCTGCCGCCGCCGCCGTTGATACCAGGAGCTGTCGGCGTCAGTTCCGGCGTCGCTATGGTACACAGGGGGAACCGGTCCACGACGTGGAACAGCGAGCCGAAGATCTGCTGGCTGCCCGTCTCGCCGTACTTGAGGGCGGAGAAGGCGAGGGCGACGCAGCGGACGCGGGCCGTGTCCTCGCGGCGCAGGAAGTACGTCATGGGCGAGTTGAAGCCGAACTCGTCGTAGGGCTCGAGCTCGCCGAGCAGGTAGAGGGCGTCGCGCTCGAAGTTGAAGTAGACGTGCGGCTCCGACCAATGCGGCGTCTGGTCGCCGCCGCTACCCAACGCGGACGACGACGACGACCCGTTGATGTTGTGTTGGTGGATGGTCCGGTTCTGGTTCGGCCGCCCGTCCATGTACGCGAACACGTGCGGCACCTTCCAGCTGAAGGCCAGGGCGTAGTGCCGCTCGAGGGTCCGCGTGCGCGCCTCGTGGTTGACGTGCAGCACGGCGGGCACGAAGCGGCGGCCGCGCCGGCGCGACGTCAGGTCTCTCAGGTGTTGCTGCTCCTGGGCGCCCGTGGTGCCCGGGTCGCTTTCCGGCTGCTCGGCGTTCGGGGCGTGGATGGTGCAGGAGGCCATGATGATGCGTGGGACGGAGGCGGCCAGGTCCCATATCTTGAGGCGCAGCTCCGGCGGGAGCGAGGAGAACAGCGTGAAGGAGGATGAAGGCTGCTGCTGCTCGTCATCGCTGCCGTCGCTGTATACTTGAAACTTGATGCGGAACCTGCACTCCATGTTTGCACATGTGGCCGACCAGGTAACCTAGATGCGCGAATAGTTCTATGATGTGTGACCGACCTGACCCGACCCAAAAACCCAACCCTGTATCGCTCGCGATAGGAAGGTAAGTATGTAGGATGGCTGCCAGTTAGTTATATTGAGCCTAACAACCCCTGCCTGCTGTGCATATAGATCAATGCAAGTGCCGAAAGCGGGTTGATGCGGTCTTTTTCTGTGTCCAAACGTCCACTGCTCGTCCAGGAAAAGAAAAGACGGGGCGGGGCAATGAATCAGATGTTAACGAAAGCAGCAGCAGCAGGTAAACAACCGATAACTTCTTCGCATACCACGTCACCTCTCTCTCTCTCTCTCTCTCTCTCTCTCTCTCTCTCTCCCTCTCTCGCGATGTATAAGAAGAGCGTATACATGAAGAGCAAGTCAGCCAGTCGTTCTTGTTCTCGTTCTATGCATCGCAGGGCGTCGTCGTGGGTGATTGAATGGGGGTTGCGTTTGACATCTGATTGGCGCCGTCGACGAAGTGACGTGGAAACTCAGGTTGTTATTGGGGTGGGGTCCCGAATTCCCGGGAATGGCGGGACGCTAGCCGGCATTCCTTTTCTGGTAACCGACCGATTAGATTCGGCTGCTTTCAAGATCACCAAAGTGGGCTGCGATATCTCGACTATGTTATGCTGTGCTGTGCTATGCCCGCAGTAGTAGTACATGTTTCTTGATCCTGAGCCCTATAGCTAGTGTCGAGTGGACAATGATAATGACATGTTTCCATTGTGGAACAAGTCATCTTTTATATCCTACAATATCAGATCTGCGGACGAATTCGCTGCAGTGTTTGTTTGTCCGCAATGTCACGCAAATAACGACTGGAACGTAACCTGGTTGAGATCTTATATGTTTTACAATAAAGTCGTAGTCTGAGTGGTGACGTCTATAAGACTATACTGGCTATAATACACCGGCCTCCATTATGTACAATCCATACTGTCTGTTGCTCGGAGTAGGAGAGCTTCATCGCCGTTTTCTTCTGCGCCACTATGCAATCACCTGGGGGTATCATTTTGCTTCATCGTAATCTAGGATCTCTAGGATCTCGTCTGTTGCTCCGTACCTTCTGGAACATGGGGCAAGCGCCCTGCGGCGGCCGCCCTTTGATGCCGCCCAGCAGCCAATCTGCAAGGTGGACAACCTTGGCGCCGACGCCCTTTTCCCACTCGCCATCCTGATCGACGTGTTCGATCGTGTGGCTAATTATACGTCCTTCCGAGTCAAATTCGAAGATGAAGAGCCCCGTAAACTCCTTCTTGGCACCGGGGCTCTGGGTGCCCCGCAAGGCGTGCTCCAGGTTGTGTTCGCCTTGCTGGGCCAAACTCGTACTGGACCCGTTCCCGTTGTTCTTGTTCTTATCCGCCGTCCTCCACTTGACCACCAGCTGCTCATCATAGGCGCCAGACCTCCGGGGGAGTAGTACAGCGGTTGCGTCGTCATGCGCTCCGAGAGTATCTCCAGCTTGAGGTTTCCGATGATCGGCACGCGGTTCCATGCTATCGGCGAAGTCCAGAGCGCTGCTATGTAACCAACTCTCCCGGAAACGACCGGCAGGTACGGGTGCGTCGAGGGGAACAGGTGGAGAGAGATGTTGGGGGCGAGGATCTCTTGCGGGAGTTGCGACTGCAACAGCGAAGGTAACCTTTCATGCAAAAGCCGCAGAGCTGTGATGATGTATCGTTAGCCGAACCATTCGAAACAACTGTATCTTGTCGCCTAGGGAGACGTACTTTTTCCAAGCTTCACCCTGCGTTCATCGTCCGGCTTTCCTCCGTTTGCGCTGAAACGGGCCGTGAATGCTGAATCGAACCATATGGGCGATAAATCGTGACGCGATGGTGGTGGTGGCGGTGGGATAGGCGCAGGCACTGTAGTTAGAGGCTGGGTTGGTTTCGAGAGCGCCAGCGGCGCCGAAGCTATCACGGAGGCGTTGGTAGGAGTAGAAGAAGCAAAATGCTGCGGCGGTACCGCCGCTGGCCTGATCAGGTGCTTGGCGCGAGAGGCGGAGCTCAAAGCTTGGGGCGGCGTCCGAAAGAAGCCACGGGGGAGACATGGGATCCGAGCCTCGAAGGCGCAATCGCAGGTGACGACTGGCATTAATCCGGTTCGGTCGTAGTAGGGTCGGTCAGGAATCGATGCGCCGCATCATCCGACAGCAGAGGTTGGTTCGGTCTTCTAACGGGGAAGTAGGTACTGTAGTGAAAATTGTAGAAGTTTAAAGAAATTGACTAGGTATGATGTAAGTGAAGCTTCTCGGTTACTTTGGGCGGCCAGTCGATGGTGCGTTGCATGTTTCTTTCCTTCTCTTTTGACTTCCCGAAGAGAAAGATTACCATCAGCTCCAAAAATATGGGTAGCGCGAATGGCACGACAGTCAAACGAACGGTCATCAATCAATGGGCCCAACCCCACTCCCTCTCAGGAATCCTCCGCGTGGGCGATCAACCGGGACAACGGGAACATGGGGTTCGCTCTTCAAGTCTCTCTCACTCTTTTCGGCATACTATAGAGGTAGGTATTATATAGATCTCTTGATATCCCAGCCGATCCAGCAGTGTGTTAGTGGGCACCTACCTTATGTAACAGATCATAAGTATGTGGAAAGAGGCAAAGAGTAGACTTCTACGTAGTTGAGCAATAATATGCCAATATGTAGCGTTTGCAACCCAAACACCAACCGGAACATGGGGGCTTCGCCAAGTGGCAGCATGAAAGAACAGTGATCTTGGCTGACATAATACGAGAGCTTTCTCTGTGTTTGCAGGTGTGAGAACAAAGGTTCTTCGATGAGGGCATGGACAAGTACCGGGTGAATGTCTATTCGTCCCAGAAGCCCTTGCAGGTGGTCATGCTTGAATATATTTAATACAAACGAAACGATCGATCTGTTCGATGCTGCTTTGCATTACCAGATTTGCCAACTGTCAGCTTTGAGCAAAGCTGACTCGAAACCGGCCGGTGACATGTTTAGCCACCTGACTGTGAGCCTTGGGCAAAACGAAGTCTATGACTTGACCCCTTTCGCACCTCCTGACTGGTTGGTGCACCAGCAACGGCGTCCGAGGGCCTTGTGATCCCGTTGGCTGTCTTTTTCTTTAGGCGTGTTAGGCACCCTTAAGGGCTAAAAGGCTGATGACTTCAGGAGGCTCCTGGGCTGCTTTGAGTTGACTGCTCCCCAGTAAACCAAAGAAGTGGAGCCGGAATGGCCCACCGTTCGACCCTTTCAGACTGGACTGTCCTTGACACTCGCTGACGCATCAGCCTAGCCTGCTAGGTTAGTAGGCGTGTTCTGTTCAACCAGCTGCCTGTGCCTGTGCTTGTGGGTGTGCATTGTTGTGCTGTTTGTCTGCCTCTGCGTCGTCCGTGTCTCTCAAAAAGTGTACCTACTTGAAAGTCAGGCGCATGTCTCTCTTGCTTCCTTCTCGTTCTTAACCTGCATCTTATCTCTCCATCCTCCTCTGGTTAATACAAAACTTACATTATTGGAGATAAAGAAGTCATCATCATCAAAAAGTTAGCCGGCCTGCGCCCCTCCGTCGTATTTGAACCACACGAAAGGCCCATTCAAGCGCTGTTGTGCCTTGTCGAACCCCCATAAACTCATTAACGTAAAGTTCCACAGCAACCGGGACCCCCTTTGACTTGCCGCTACCGCCTTCCTTTCCGTGTTTCGTTGGCTTATCATCCTCCGTTCCAACTTCAACACCAAACTTGCCAACCGCATCTAATATCTGCATCCTCCGCATCCGAATCGTCACCCGCCAAGATGAATCCTGAGTAGTATGTCTTCTTCTGTCCCGCAGCGCATCCCGCCAGCATCTGTTAGATGCTGGCTGCATCCCCGACCTTGTCGGCGACTCTCCAGAACGAGCACTGACCGCCGACAGAGTTACCTCCGTCTTCTTTACCCCTCGCTTGTTCGCTGCGCGCCCCTTCGATTCCGGAATTCAATAGAAGATGCGCTGCCTAAAGCATTTGGAGGTCACTCGAGCCTCACTCTTTTGTGTACCTTGATCGTCACCCACTTCAAGGCTGTTGCAAAACGCAACCAAACCGCATTGCCACAATACGCTGCATCATCAACTCCCACAACCAACACCCCAACCACACTGATTCCATTCATCATGTCTACATCGAGAGATCTGGTTGAGGATATGGAGGATCCTCAGGTCGTGGTCTTGGTCGATCCGCCCGGCATGTTCGAAGACGCTGTCTGGGTTGGAAACAGCAAGACCCGTCTCGATGAGAGACCCGTCTTCCGAACCAAGGATGAGGGACACAACACTGACATTGCTACTACCGTCGACAGATACGACTACCTGTTTAAGCTGTTGCTTATTGGCGACTCCGGCGTTGGAAAGTCTTGTCTGCTGCTGCGATTCGCGGATGACACTTACACCGAGTCCTACATCTCCACCATTGGTGTCGACTTCGTAAGGAGCCTTGTTTATTGTCTACCCGTTGGCCGGTATCACTGACAACAAAATAGAAAATCCGAACCATCGAGCTCGATGGCAAGACTGTGAAGCTCCAGATTGTAAGTCCTACTCTGCCGCTGCGCCCTGTCGTCGCTCAAGGGATCCCTCTTGCTGACATGTGATATTGTAGTGGGACACCGCTGGCCAGGAGCGTTTCCGAACCATCACATCCTCCTACTACCGTGGCGCCCACGGTATTTGCGTCGTCTACGATGTGACCGATATGGATTCCTTCAACAACGTTCAAGCAGTGGCTGCAGGAGATCGACCGCTATGCCACCGAGGGTGTCAACAAGCTTCTCGTCGGTAACAAGAGCGATATGTCCGACAAGAAGGTCGTTGAGTACACCGTCGCTAAGGTACGGCAAAGCATTACATTTGAAAAAATAAGCCACATCTTACTGACAACCTATGTAGGAGTTCGCCGATAGCCTGGGTATCCCCTTCCTCGAGACCTCGGCCAAGAACGCGTCCAACGTCGAGCAGGCTTTCTTGACCATGGCCCGCCAGATCAAGGAGCGCATGGGTACCCAAACCACGACCAACACCAAGCCCGGCGTCCAGGTTGGCCCTGGCCACAGCGTGTCATCCTCGTCCAGCGGCGGCTGTTGCTAAGAGAGACACGATTCTTCTTCACGATACCCGATCACGTCCGCTTTCTATGTCGACCTTGCGTCTTGATTTTCCCTGGAGTAAACTGGTAATTGCACGCATTGCGAAGGGTTGACTCGATGGTTGGCAAACTGGAGGGCAGATATGGTTTTCCACTTTTCGCCTTTGATGCGAAATAGACGAATTTTCCCTACGACAGGATCCTCATGAGTTATAGCAAATCTGACTCTGCCGACTTGGCCAAGTTTCTTACCAGTGTTACGCGAATTGGGAAATGTGAAGAACGAGATGAATGAGCACGGGTAATTCTGTGAGAGCAAAGCACGTACGGGTGTGGCGCATGGTATTCTATGATGGAGAGATTGACTTGTTCGACTGGACTTGGCCCATATGTTTCTTTGGTGTCCTTTTCTCCGGTGACTTTGCATAGAGAAGGTGGCAAGTTTGAGGGCGAGATCTCTCATCTTGTGGTTTTCTTTGCGTGTATGTATGACTTGCAGCAGGCGTGAGGAGTGAGATCGGCCGGGAATGACAGACATAATTACTTAGGGTAGACAACACCAAATTCTCACTCGCTCATCATCACTATCGCTACAGTTAACAGCCTGGCCCCTTACTAAGATGCGTTGACTTCTGATAGATACGGACTTATCAAGCAAGACCTGGGAACAATCGAGCACGCACTTCTTGGGTTCTGGTGGAAGTCTTACTTGACATGAACGGGCAACATGAGAATTCCACATGCCCTTTGATGAGGGGAGGGTTTACATGCTCATGGCAACTTCTCATCTCTCCTTGGAGCCACAGAGGCGTTCAGAGTAGTGAGGATGGTATTCTAGTCATGGAAGTTCAGTCGGTGGGTTCCGAGTGGTTTCGTTTCTCAGCGTCAGTTTCTGGTTCTTTAAGGCAGGCATAATCAGTCGTTTGGGGGGCCGATTATTGAGCGCTGGTTCACTTTCTCGTTGGGTTGTCGAATGCTACATGATGATAATCTGGGGTTTTGTAACCGAAAAGCATTTCCTCTTTGAGTACATATATGGTCTCTTGGGTCTCGTACGTCTGTTCTCGCTTAACACCATACCAACGTGAGTTCTCCCACTTGGTTTGTCAAGACCATGGATGGGATTGCGTGCCTGTCTCTTGTCGTCTACTTGTTGTATTGGAATTAGGTAGGAATATGTATACTATTAACGGTGGTTGGGATAGATAACTCGATAATGAATATATCTCTCTTACACGCCTATTTAGGAGGAGTTGGCTCGTTCAAGATAGACTACCTCAATATCTTGCAGATACCGGCGTAATAATTTCCCATTCTAGGCTGGGCGTGTCTCTAACTTGGCGAGTGCTCACGGACGGGTGTTTGGTTCCTTGTGGTATTCTGATGTCGACTACTTCAGCTTGCGTGTGCTTTATTGCTTGATGGTGGCGGGCATCTTGATAGAGTACCGCAATGGTAGATGAAATCTGGGCTGTATGATGCTTACGTCATGACAGGGGGCCTGTCTCCATCACGGTGCTGGAGTCGCCTATATCAACTTATAGGCGGCTTGGCTTGAGGTATCTCCAGAGTGGCGTGCCTTCCTGGCTCGAATAGACTGTCATATCAACGACACCTGTTAGACTTGGTGAAACCCCATCTCTGTTCTGTCCGCGAACCTCAGTTACCCGATATCATCACCAGAAACCAACCGGGGTGGTAATCCGCTGCCATTCCGTTGACGGCATTCCTTTGCTGGGGCTGGCCTTTTCTCGGATTTCTCCGAGCATCAAGCAAGATCGACGATACTTGTGCGCTTCGCCATGCCTCTCTTTGGTGGCTCTCCACATAGGCTTGTCTCATATCCCCATTTCCTTCCAGGCTGAGCATTCTCTTTATTGCCGCCTCAATATTCAGAGTTCTGTTCCATACCAGCGTGACCAGGACACAGGGCCTCCGCCAAGCTGCTTCAGAGATCGATCCGGTCCATCGCGGCAACCAGAACATGCGCAGACAGATAGGATTGACGCACTCAACAACCCGCCGTTGCTCCTTATGTGACATGGGGTCCAAGCAATGTGCTTCTAACAGATGATGCAAATAGGGGGGGGGGGCGTAGACTTAGGCGAGTTCTTATGCCATTTTCCCGGGTATACCCGGGCTCATCTCTTCAACTCCGAAGATAAGTGCTCAGGTCAAGATGCAATGTAACATTACTTCATCAAGATATATACATGTACATCCTGAAGAAGTCGAGATTAAGAACCACCTTGCATGGCTTGCATGCAGTTGGAAGCACCCCGCAATTGCCATGAAGTTGGCTCTGGCTTCTGGCTTGGCAACGACCAGTCCCCAATTATGATCAGTGATGGTCAGTCATCCCGATTCCCGACAGCCGGTCATCCGGCCCCACCTCATCGTTCTTTCCTTCTACTGCTACGTTAGGTAGGTAAGGTTATCTAGCAGCGTACGTCAAGTACGGAAAGTACTTAAGGAATCTGTTCGCTGCTGCCAGCAGGTACGCCAGAGAAACTTTACTTTTTTTCCCTCAAGTCTGACCGGTTCTACAAGAGGCTCACATCGGAACATATACCATTTCATTTGTAGATTCCGACGTTCTGCGAGCACGCCTCCTTGCGCATGTGATTTCTTTAGTTCATCCTAAGTTTAATATACTAACACCAATCCGAACCCACAAGATCGAGACCTGAGACCCTCCTTCCATCTTCTTCGAACCAGGCGTCGCTCTTTTGGGTGGATCATTTGGAATAGGCGCCTGGCCGCTCCAGACGAAACCCTTTGCCCCGACATCCAACCAGGGCTCATCCACTGGCCCGAAGTGCGCAAACCAAGCCTCGGACCACCCACACCAGTGACACCACAAGCAACACCTCACGTTGCCCATCTGTTACTCGCTTCAAACAAAACGACCGATTTACTCTCCCCGTGGGGTGCGATTTGTGACTAGGCTAGACTTGGTATATCCAACGGAGTTCACGCACATAACAAGAAGCCAAGCCAGGTGGGTCTCCTCCAAACCCGCCGATCAGATCCCCTTGTCACTGCTACCTATGACACTGCCCAGTCTTACACTTTGCGAGACCACATGCTTACCTGCGTCATGTTATGGGCATCGACAACTTCTATTCCCTACCGCCGCGAAATGAAGCCGCTAACCTCTCTCAGGTGAAGCCCCGTGGCAATCGCGTGCGCTCAATTTCTCATAAACTCCAGTCTTCAACTTTGAGCTGCTCACTTGTGTGATCTTCGCCCGACAACTTTCTGTGTGTGTGTGTGTGTTAGTGAGTTAGTGAGTTAGTGAGCAGCTCCTTGCGATTTTGCGAAAAGGAAGATTGACTGGATTGGCCCTGAAACTCGAGGTGCGTTACCCAAGTATACTTTCACGTCAACATATCTCCTGGATCCCCACCCAGTCCCCGTTTCAGTCCCGGCAAATTGGTCGGTATGCTTGGGTGATGCATCCATAATATGTGTCGTCGGGTCTGCGGATGACATAGGGCCCCAGTCCACTGACTCGGAGCCAATTATGTCCTGCCCTCGCAACCTGCCTTTGCCAAGGGATGACCGTCTCTATTGGGACGAGACTTCCAATCGCACATGCTTTCCGCATTGCTGCTTCTCGTGCGCTGTTTACAAGCCGAGACTCCCCCAGGCACACGGCCCACACTCCCTCTCCCTCTCTTTCGTTGTGTATATCTATATCTCTAACGCCTATCTCTCCCCGTCGTCCTCGGACTGCGAGCCCCATACCAACTCTCTGTCGGCCAAGCGGCTTTGCACTTACACTACAAGTACCTACACGCACTATATCGCCTATGCCGAAGCCACAGTTGGCACAACTCTAGTGGGATGCCATCTTATTGTCTTCAGGACTGTCATTACTTTTACCGAACAGCCCTACGCGGCTTGAATATAAGCACCTCCGTCTCACCCTTGTATGCTTAAGTCGGCAACTCCAACTGATAAGATGCCTACTCAAGTCCGTATATTTTCTATGCCCAAGTCTTTGGGCGAAACCCTAGCCGGCGGCGGCTCTGCATCTGTACCACGTTCAGTCCCAGACCTACCGGAGATTTCTTCTACGGCACATGAACAGTCGACTCAGACGACGCCTCCTTCCAGGAAAAGCGATATGCCTCGGAGCCAAGGCATAACCTTTGCTGCCCAGGATGACCTACCTAAACTCCCCATCCCTAGCTTGGATCAGTCTGCTCAGAAATACCTTGCCGCTCTCAAGCCGCTCCAAGGCCCAAGAGAGCATGCGGAGACGAAGCAGGCCGTTCAAGAGTTTCTGAAGATAGATGGACCGGAACTTCAGGAAAAACTTCAGCAGTACGCAGTGGGGAAAAACGAGTTATATCGAACAATTCTGTGAGCCTCAACCAGTATATGTGTGTGCTCGTGAAGGTCGAGAAACCAAACTCTCATCTCAGGGTACGACTCGTACTTGAATTTTGATAATCCGGTCGTCCTCAACCTCAACCCCTTCTTCCTGCTCGAGGATGACCCAACACCGGCCAGGAACAATCAAGTCACTCGTGCCGCCTCTTTGGTGGTATCCTCACTCAACTTCGTCCGAGCAGTTCGTCGGGAGGAGCTCCCTCCCGACACCGTCAAGGGAAAGCCCCTGGATATGTACCAATACTCTCGGCTATTCGGAACTGCTCGGGTGCCAACTGTCAATGGATGTCAGATCGAACAAGATCCTGACTCGAGACACATCGTAGTTTTGTGCCATGGGCAATTCTACTGGTTCGATGTCTTCGACGATAACTCGGATCTGATCATGGGCGAGAAGGACCTTTCTATCAACCTCCAGACCATCATAGATGACGCCGCACAGACGCCTATCCAAGAGGCGGCAAAGAGTGCTTTGGGAATTCTCAGTACGGAGAACAGGAAAACATGGTCAGGACTGCGAGATGTGTTACTGAAGGAGGAAGGATCAAACAACGCAGATTCCCTGGGGATTGTGGACTCGGCCCTGTTCATTCTGTGTCTCGATTACACGGAACCAGACACAGCAGCAAGACTCTGCCAGAACATGCTTTGTGGCACGAACGAAGTGGAGAGGGGGATTCAGGTTGGCACCTGCATAAACCGTTGGTACGACAAGTTGCAGATCATTGTCTGCAAAAACGGGAGTGCAGGGATCAATTTCGAGCATACAGGCGTGGATGGCCACACGGTGCTCAGGTTTGCCAGTGATGTGTTCACCGACACAATCCTCAGGTTTGCAAGAACTATCAATGGCGGAGCACCCAGTCTGTGGAAGACGACGAGCCCCGATCCCTCGAAGCGCGACCCTGACAGTTTTGGAGACGTTAATACCACCCCGCATAAACTCGAATGGGATATGCTGCCGGAGTTGAGCATAGCCGTTCGATTTGCGGAAACTAGGTTGGCTGATCTGATCGGACAGAATGAATTCGCCTGCTTGGACTTTGGCGGCTATGGCAAGAACTTCATCACTTCGATGGGCTTCTCGCCTGATGCCTTTGTCCAAATGGCCTTCCAAGCTGCTTACTACGGTCTCTACGGCCGTATTGAGTGTACTTACGAGCCTGCCATGACCAAGGTCTTCTTGCATGGGCGAACCGAGGCTATCAGATCCGTGTCGGAAGAGTCGGTCAACTTTGTGCAGACCTTCTGGGGAGACAATCCCCTGAACAGAAGGTAGACGCACTGCGCAAGGCATGTGAGAAACATGTCGCCACTACTAGGGAATGTGCCAAGGCGGAGGGCTGCGATCGTCATCTGTATGCGCTGTTCTGTGTATGGCAGAAGTATCTAGACGAGCAGCTGCCTCCCCTAAGCACTGGGTATACCAGTTCGTCAGAGAATGGCTCGGAAGTGGACATGAATTCCCCCAGTGGGAAGTCCAGGGAAGAGACTATTCTATCATATCACAGGATGGTGAGATCAGGACCCGGGGAAGAGTTGATAGCACTGGCAGCTCGCGCTCACGGGATCATCCAGTACCCTCGATTTTCTCCGACCCCGGCTGGGACAAGCTGAACAACACGATCCTCTCGACGTCCAACTGCGGCAACCCTTCGCTCCGTCACTTCGGCTTCGGCCCGACCTCGGGCGACGGATTCGGCATTGGCTATATCATCAAGGACGACGTGCTTTCCATTTGCGTCTCGAGCAAGCACCGACAAACGAAACGGTTCATTGACACATTCGAGAGCTACCTCCTCGAAATCCGCCGCATTCTGCGCATCACCAACCGTCGCGCCACATCCTCCAAGCAGACCCGTGCTCGCGAAATTGACCCGACTAAGCCCACCAAGGGCGTCAAGGGCTTCAAGGCCCGCGGTCGTCTGATCACGGGCCACGAGGCTATCCGGAGGAGAAGCCACCATGAGCGGCACGCGGTCGCCTACCGAGGACAGCATCGTTCCGAGCAGCGAGGATGACGAACTAGGCGGATGTAAGCATTTTACTTTATTTATTGCGCTGTCCATTGGGTCTTCATTGTTGTTGGATCTTATTCTCTCAAAAGGAATGAGTGTACTGACTGGGTTTCTAGATGGTTTCTTTGATGCCGGTATGCTCTTGCAAGCCCTCAAGGCACGCGGCGAGGCTTTGGACGGCGGCGAAGTGAAAGCTTCCGAGAAGGCGCGCCGTAGGGATGTTGGCAAGAAGTTGCGGTTGGTTGAGTACTGATCGGCCTGAGGGAAGGGGCCTGAGGGAAGGGACTTGATGATATCCAAGGGCCACTGTCGGATGTGGAATTCATGGGGAAGCTTTGGTGGATTGAAGCTGTGCGCGACCTTGATACTTAGGCAAGAATGGTGTCTTTTTGATGTTATTTTAATCTAGGAACAGCAGCGAGCGTTGTAGGCATTGGTGATTTTCTATTCCCAGGTTGATTCCCCGAGTTCTTGTACGCAGACGCAATTTCAACTCATGGATGCACATGTATACTGGCTGCTGGTCCGACCACGTGATTTTATGCGAAAGCTATGATTTTAAGAGACATTACAGCCTGAATGCCATAGTGTACGACATGTCAGGAGATCTATAGATGCAGAGATATACTGAGTGACTATGAACACATCCTCAGAAGAGTGTCATCCAGAAGCCGACTCCATCGCACCCAGCCAACCCTTCCCTTTAAATGGCATAAGCCCATATCAGAGAGATGAATCCCAATTCAGACGGAGAAAACCCCAGCAACCCGATTAATGCGCTTGCTTGCTTGCCTGCCGTCCTGGCTTCCCTTCCGCCCCTTTCTCTCTAATCCCGCCCAAGACTATTGCATCTCGTGGAACTGCCCGTGGTGATTTGAGTGCGGGCCATAGTTGCCCACCGCATCACCGCCAGCCTCGTGCACAGTCATCGGTACGTTCGGGCCGCTGCCGTTGTTGTTGCTGTTACTACCATACTGGTACCCGGCGCCGCCGCCGCCCATGCCCATGGTGCTGCCGGTGTGGTGTGGTTGTATCGACGAGACGTCGGTCATGGTCGGCGAGGAAGGCTGGTCGTTTAAGCCCGGCGACGTCGCGGGGCTCGGCGGTGCCATCGCGTTGGTCGCGTACGCTTGGGGCTTCATGTCTCCTGCCCCGGCGTAGGCGTATGGGGGTGCTTGCTGATGCTGCGGTGGCGGGGATTGGGTCGTGGACGGGTACTGTTGTTGTTGCTGTTGCTGTTGCTGGTAGGCTGGGTTGTAGACGGATTGGTGACCAGCCACGGCGCCAGCCGCGGGCGGAGCACCGCCGGGTCCGTTGTTGGGACCTCCTCCTGGCTGCTGCATCATTTGCGGGTAGCCGCCATTGGTGGCGGCGGCGGCGTTCCGCTGCTGCTTCTTCTTATTGTTGTGGCGGATGATGAAGAAGAGGGCGAGCGCAACAATGATGAGGACGGCCACGCCGCCCACGACACCGCCGACGATGGCGCCCACAGGAGTCGACGAGCCTCCTTTGTTGTTGTTATCCGTGTTGCCGTCCTTGTTGTTGCTGCCAGAGCCTGTTGATGAGGTGGCGGTGACCGTGGCGGGAGCGTCACCTCCGCCCAGCAGACCGCCGTCCTGTGTCACCGAGAGATCGGCGCTCGTGGTGACGGTCAGGACCAGCGGGGAGAAGCTGCGGCGGTCGTCCTCCCCGATCCACGTCGTCAGCATCTGCTTCGCGGTCGAGTAGCGGCTGGTCATGCAGTAGTAGTCCTTGATGCCATTGAAGAACGTGGCCGTCCCGCAATACGGCGTCGCCGACCTCGAGCTATGGGGCGCGCAGGATTCGTTAGCATGATACACTTATCGACGAGTCTCTTTGCCATGATTTGGTCTCGAGGAGGGAGGGGAGGCGGGGGGGGAGAGACTTACCATTTGAGGGTATGTATGTCGTTCTGGCACGAGACACCGCAGCTCGAAGTTGCGAGCTGCGCATAGTGTACACAGTCGAGCACGAAGCCGCAAGTGGCGCTGTTGCAGCAAGCGACAGCGCCGAGGTTGGAATAGGTCAAGAAGGCGCACTGAGCCTTGACGTTGTTGCAGGTATAAGCACTCGCTGGGATGGGTGTCAGTGAATATACTAGTAATCCGGCGGACTTGAAAGAAAGGATAGGACGGTGTATATACCCAAGTATCCGCTAACGTAACCACATGTATTGTCGGGTCCTACAAGCACCGTTTGAGCTTCCTGTCTCTTCACCAACTCGTGGAGGCTGGGCGGGGCCGTGATCTGGGCGAAGTCGAAAGTTGGCGATGGTAACGAGACACCTGTTGGTGCAGCTACAATCCGCTCAACAGCGATGGCTGCTACTACTGCCCCTAGGACAGTGTAGAGCAAGAGTCTTGCCATGACTACTGAAGGTCCTTCAGCGGAATATCGTTCGTGATCAAACGGCAATGTCTTCCAACTGGACCTCGAATACCAAGTTCGATATGATCACAAAGGGGGAAACGAAGACCGGAATAATGTTCAGGCAGGGTGAAAGGCCAAAGAGTTTCCAACAACATACGACATGAGGAAGAGCAGTCCTGCGTCTTTCTTATTAGGCCGGTGCCCTCCCCTCAGCCGTTTCCATACCGGTCCCTTCCCTTGACCCATCCATCGTCTGGATCAACAGGCCAGGGTGCCAGACAGTAGCGAAAGGCGGCAAGGCGTACTTTGGGCTCGGCATGCTCGTCCAGTTAAGCTTGAGGAGATGGGGACGGGCGGCCCATTTCTTTCAGCCTTGGGATGGATTCATTTCCCGAATAGAAGCCCGTTGTAGCTGAAAGGAGAATAGACTATTAGCTGCACAGCAGCCAGACGAGCGTTAGGTCGCACATGGTGCAGCCAGCTGAAGAAGCTAGAGCGGAATTTGGTCCGCCAAGGCCAGCCACATAGCGATGGCGTCGCTTGTTTGTTTGTTTCTTGGCTCGGCCATCTCAACTCTTTTCTTCAACCCTTTCCCCCTTTACCTGACCGAATGCCTGAGTCAAGCTGCGGAAAATGGATGCTGTCTCTGAAGGTGGACAAATGGGGTTGGTGTTGATACGGGTCGTCTATGCAACATACCTCTGCATAGTTCCTTGGCAGAGTAGCGTTGTGCGCAGCAGCATCATGAGACTCTCAAAGCGACGCATGCAACAGCGAGGTCACCACGGAAGCGAAACGGGATGTGTAAGTAACCGCCTGTGCATATGTATTGATTGAGAAGACCGCCACAGGTTCTGGGGCAGGAAGAGTTTTGGTGGTATTACGGCCTAGAGCTGATATGGACGCCGCAAAGTTGCCTTGCTTCTTCAAAAGTCTCAGCTGGCATCAGCTTGTACAGTAGAACGCAACAGTTGGCCCTGACCGTGGATTTCACGAAAAGAAAACATTTGGGTGAGGATAATCCACGTCGACTGAATCCAGGATCAGCAACTCGATGTCCCAAAGCTTGAAGTCCAATCAAGGAAGTGAGTGAGTTTGACCGCGAGTGTGAGTAGAATCAGTAGACAGCTATGTGTGCGCGCTTGGACGAAGCATGGTAGAGATACAGGTAGAGACCGTACTAGACAAGATATTGGGCGGGAGGATTCCGCGCTGAAGCAAGACAGTTGCAAATACTCCCATAGGGGAGACGACAGAATATTTGAGTGGAGAACGGCTGAGCAACCAACAGCGGAAGTTCAACTGATGCCCCGCTAAAAGATACGTACTTTCTATTTTCAGGCACTCACCGAACCCCCCTCCCCCACTAAAGGCTAAGAAGGCAACACTGACATTGGAGGAAACATTGAAGAAGGTTTGTTCTAGCTCTGCCACAAGTCACTTTCTGTGAACCCCATCCCCGGTACTCGAACATCCCTCTTTTTGAAGTCCCCTCCCCCAAAGCAAGGAAACAAGATCAAAACAAAAAGGCCGCGAGGCTGGGCAAGCCGATGCCTCCATGACAGATCTGTCGCGCGTCCTGCCGGGATTTCCGACGGCCCAGTATGCCGGGCTCTTGCCTGCGCTGGAGAAGAATCAGGTGACCACCGCCGAGCTGCTCACCGTCGACATCGCAGACTTGGGCAAGCGCACCAAATTGCCCCTGCTGGATCTCAAACGGATGTGCAATGCCGTCTTGGAGGCTCTCCATCTTGATCTGGGCGTCTCGGAGAAGCAGCCGGGACGACCCAGCGCCCTGAAGCAGACCGCCTCCGACCTTGCCCAGCGCTGGAGCACCATCAGCACCCTCGATGAGTCTCTCGATCAAGCCCTGGGCGGAGGTGTCCCGACAGGCTATGTCACGGAAATCGTGGGCGAGAGCGGGGCCGGGAAAACGCAGTTTCTGCTGACGATGCTTCTCGCCGTCCAGCTTCCACCGCCGCATGGGCTAGGCCGGCCCGCTCTCTACATATCTACCGAGGCACCCCTTTCCACAAAACGACTGGCGCAGATGTTGAAGAGCAACCCCTTCTTCAAAGACCTGGACATGAAACCCACCTTGGACCGTATCATGAGCACCGCCACCCCGGATCTCGAATCGCAAGAACATATCCTGCAGTACCAGGTCCCCGTCCAGGTCGAGCGCCACAATGTCGGCCTCATCGTCCTGGACTCGGTCGCTGCCAACTACCGCGCCGAGTACGAGCGCGGCGGCAGCCTCGGCTCTAACATGGCCGCGCGCTCCGCCGACCTCATCCGCATGGGCCAGCTCCTGCACGACCTGGCGCGCCGCCACAACCTCGCCGTCGTCGTCGCCAACCAGGTCATGGACCGCATTCCGTCCTCCCACAGCTCCAACAACAGCGGGACCCCGGGTATCTTCGCCATTAAGAGCAGCGTCGCTACCCCCAAGTCTCCGCCCCTTGCTGCTGCCCCTCCTTCCGCCGCCAACGCCCAGATGCCCCAGGACAGCCCGCTCACCTCGCGCTCGCGCGGGCCCTGGCAGCCGCCGCCAGGCGCCGAGCCTACAAGTAGCCTCGCCGACATGGTGGGCGTGCGGTCGAGCATGCCGGAGCCGCCGCCCGAGGACCCGCCCGCGCCCGCGTCCTTACTGCTCGACCACCAGAACCGCTGGGTCACGGGCTGGGGCGACGACCCCTACGCGGACCCCAACCACTTCAAGACGCCCACGCTGGGCCTCGTCTGGTCCACCCAGGTCGCCGCCCGCGTCGCGCTGCTGAAGCGGCCCATCTACGGCCGCAAGGACGTCGTCGAGGACGAGGAGACGGGCGGCGTCGTGCTGCGCCACTGGCGCCGCTGGATGAAGGTCGTCTTCGCGCCGCACGTGCCCGGCACCGGACAGGGGCTCGATGGGGCTGTCGAGTTTGAGGTCAATATGGGCGGGCTGAAGAGTATGGAGAAGGATAAGAGGAAGGAGTAGATAGATAGTCATGGACTAAGAAACCAAATGTCCAGCTTCCTCAAACCCCAGATGAGACGCCCTTGCCAACCTGGCCCTAATCCGTTGAATTGTTTTTCTTGGTGTCAATTTATTGCGACATAACCTTGACAACCTGTGAATGAAAAGATAAACGCGGCGCGCATACCCTCTGATAGCGTTTCCAGCGGTATCTTCAGTGCCATACCAGACCTCCTGATAGCGCCACGGCATCACCCAGCGGTGAACCAAATTCGCTCTCTCGACATGCGATCGGCTGTGCAGGGGTTCCAGAATCAATAGCCCAACACAAGAATGACAACTCATGGCCCGGCAGCTCAGTGCCATGGGGAGCAGATGGATCGCAAATGCTTATCTGATTGTAAACCAGGATAGCATAAGATCGTGGGCCGACAGCTGCGGCTGTACTATTAGCTGTCACCGGCTACCCCCTCAACAGCCATCCAAGTGGCAGAAAGAGCACCGCAATGGGATTAAGATAGACATTTGCATAATATGTCATAATTGGCTCGCAAATTGAGTAATCTACATACATAACAAAGACAAACGCCATGCCATTATGCCACAGCTGCCGTCCTACCCAAACGCCTAGAGATGCAACGCTCCTATATTCCCTGTCCACTGTACTGTCCCTAATTGGTCGGATGTGGGAATTCGTCCTCGAGCTGCAGACGGACTCCCACGTTCATGCTGATAAGCTCCTGGATGAGCAGCTTGGCGGCGTACGGCATGGTCATCTTAGCCACTTCCCGGCTGGTCCGGCAGGTGCTGCAGTAGCCGCGGTAACCGAACAGGCCGCACTTCTGGCAAATGTCCACGTCGGCACCATCCGACGAAATCATCAGCCGCTCGAGCAGGAGCTGCGAGGCGCCGTAGGCGATCAGGCAATCACGCTCCATTTCGCCGAGACGCAGACCACCATCGCGGGAACGACCTTCGGTCGGCTGGCGCGTCAGGATGGCGCGAGGACCTCGGGACCGAGAGTGCATCTTGTCCTGCACCATATGCTTCAGTCGCTGGTAGTAGATGGGTCCGTTGAAGATGTAAGCCTGGAGCGGCTCGCCAGTGATTCCCGATGTGAAATAATCCTTGCCCTCCCACGAGAAACCGGCCTCGACCAAATTGCGGCTCATCTCTTCCAGTGGATGCGAACGGAAGGCATCGCCATACCCGAAGTCCTTCCGGCCCCTGACAATGGAGGCCTTGCCTGTGAGACATTCGAGAAGCTTGCCGACTGTCATACGGGACGGGAAACCGTGAGGGTTCATGATAATATCGGGGACCAAGCCCGTATCAGAAAATGGCATGTCCTCCTGGTCAACTATAATACCAACAACACCTTTCTGTCCGTGACGAGATGAGAACTTATCGCCAAGCTCGGGTCGTCTTGTCTGTCTTGTCTGGATCTTGATCAACTGGGTGTCCTTATCAGTCTGCGTCACCATGACCTTGTCGATATAGGCAGGGTCATGAAGCTTGTACGAAACGGGGCTCTCCTTGTACTCGTCACTTCTCCTCTCCGCTCCAACACCTGGGTTCGTCTCAACGGGAGTCTCTTTCTTTAGCATGACGTTGCCCGACTCTACCCTCCAGCCAACATCGGCTACTCCGTCCTTAGAGAGAGCAATGTGTTTCCCGTTGGCTTGTGACGGGTCTCTGTCACCAATTCTTTCGCGGCTGCCGTTGTTGTACTTTTGCAACTCAGTGCTGTACTTCCTGAAGACCTGGCATCGTCCAAAGCCGCGATCGCACGATGCCTTGTTCAAGACAAGGGCATCTTCAATATCGTAACCGGAGAAGGAC
This sequence comes from Apiospora phragmitis, assembly GCF_038363925.1. NCBI lineage: Eukaryota > Fungi > Ascomycota > Sordariomycetes > Amphisphaeriales > Apiosporaceae > Apiospora > Apiospora phragmitis. Next base: position 1,431,939 of record NW_027117400.1, on the reverse strand, counting down.
ATGACAACAACAGTGGCGTTGTGACCTGCTGGAAGCTTGTCGTAGTGGATAAGTTCAATGGTTTTCGAGATGACCATTGGGCGCTGAGGGTACACGAGTGTATATAGTAAAGTGTCGATACGGTTGAACTGGTTATAAGCAATGGCTCCAATGGCTTGCTTACCCATAGCACACTGGTAAGTGTTTCGAGGGGACTGGTTGTGATGCGGGAAGGGAATCAAACCGGCCACGGCTCCGAGAATGGTGAACGGCTCGATTTCCACATGCGTATGAGCTTTCGTAATGTCCTTCTCGTACAGAGCTACCAGGGCATCGTTCTCTTCGTTGACATCGAGGTATTCAACGATACCCCGTGTAAGGAAATCATCGAACGTAACTTTACCGGCTTGCAGGAGCCTCAGATGACTTGCTTGAATCTTTGCCTTTCCATTCTTCACAATAATGTAAGGACGGCAGATTCGACCTTCGTCTGTGGCAATATGCACCGCAGCAAGGTTGTTGTTAACGTTGATGCTCACGAAGGGCGAAACCCAGCCTCGGCGGCGCATAGTCCGGAACTTGTTTGCGAACTGTTTAGGGAATCGTGTCATGGCGAAAGGTGTACCGTTAATGTAGATAACATAAGCACCAGGAGCATGCATCTCGGCGCCAGAGAAACAGCGCAACGGCTCGATGCTAGCGTCGAGCGTGAACACCCATCGCTTAACCGGTTCCTCCTCAATATTGGTAGTGATATGCGTCATGAGAGCCAAGTTCTTGACCAGACCACAGGCCTCTCCTTCAGGAGTATCTGATGTGCACAGCATGCCCCATTGAGAGGGTTGAAGTGCTCGAGGTCCGGAAACTTTCCGAGTCTTTTCGAACTGACTGCTGATTCGCGTCATCATTCCAAGTGCACTGATATAACTGAGACGGCTCAACACGTGCGTGACACCAGCTCTTTCCATCTTGAATCGCTTGACACTCCAGTTGCCCGTTTGGATCGCACGGTTCATGCCCTCAGTGATATGTCGACCATTGGCCATGATGGGTCCTAAGGGATCGTAACTGGCCCTGTTATTCTTCTTCAAGACGTTGTCTGCGGCGAATTTCAGGTCCGTGAGGTACTTCTTGAATAAATCTTCGAACAAGAGAGAAAGCATTTGTCCTGCCAACTCCAAACGCTTGTTGCCGACGAAATCTCTGTCGTCCACGAGCTTGGGGTTGTAGTATGCCATAAGCACACGCCGCGTCATGAGCGCGACGTATACGGCTTTTGGATAGAAGTCCAGACCCTCTACAGGGATATGAGCAATAATGATATTCGCTAAGGCGTCCAATCCCTCTTCCACATGGCTTCTGCGTGCCTGAGGTGCTCCGGCTCCAGGCTTACCCCTTCCACCCATCTTCGTCCGCGCTCCGATGTAATCGAGAGCTTGCTGTTGAGTGAAAACGCCCACTTTGGAAGCCTCCTCGAAGTTGACAACAAAGTCATCCTGGAACCTGCCATCGGAGCCGGCAACGAGTTGCATGATCTCGAAATCTGACAAACCTCCCAGAGCCTTGAGGATAATAATGATGGGAACAGGCTCGACAAGAACGTTGTGGTTCAGGACAAGCCGGTCCTTCCGGAGAATAACATACGTCTTCGATTTACGCTCATGGGTAGAACTTGTGACTGAGGCCTGGATGATGTTGTTCTTCTCATCTGCTTCAACGATGACTCTGTTCTTGCTGAGCTGTTCTTGCACGAGAATCACCTTTTCTGTGCCTCCGACGATGAAGTAGCCGCCCGGATCCAGTGGGCACTCGTTCAAGCGCTCCATCTCGGCATTGTTGGCGCCATAGAGATAGCATTTGTTGCTTCGAAGCATGACAGGAATCCGGCACAGCTCCAAGTTTCTCTGGATAACCCGTTTCTTCTCACGGAAGAAAGCAACATCGACAAGGACCTTGGCAGAATAGGTCATATCTCGTAGCCGGCACTCCATGGGGCTGATCTCATTCTTTGGCTGGGGCCCCTCATTGTAGCCTGGACGATCAGGCTTGGTGACGCGAATGTCGAGGAACTCGATGAAAAATGACGAGTTGGCATCGCTCCTGACGGTACGGTTGGCCTTAAGAATTTCCTTGATCTCATGGTCGACGAAGAAGTTGTAGGAGTCGATATGCTGCTTCACCAGACCCTTGACCTTCAAGAATGCAGGCAAAAGCTGCATCTTGTCATCGACGGTCGAGATGGGGTCGGTGAGCTTCTTGCCATTGTAGAATGGCTCCAGCAGAGCCTCAAATCCATCGTCGACGTGCGGCATCTTGAGTGCTGGTGAGGTGATCACTCATACCTGATTGACTGATTGCCTGCTTGGATTTTTTTCGGCATTAAAAATCTCGAGGCTAAATAAAGATGACTCCGTCGTTGGCCACCAATTGGTAGCTTAGCCATCGTCGTCGAAAGGTGGGGGCTCCTACAGGGGGCTCCTGTCAAGGGCAAGGGGCCTAGGTACCCCAGAATCTCAAGTGTCAGCTGCATCAGATAACAGACAAGCATTTAATTTCAGAAGCTTTCACAAGAGTGAGTTCGGAATTACTGTAATGCATTAAAACAACCCACTCTTTGGTTATGCAACATATGGACTTGCTGGCATGTCCTTATTATTTAGAAGTACTTCATACGGCTTGACGACTGCCCCTCCAAAAATAAGCTCTTTCTCTATCCGTCAAGCTTGCGCACGGATCAACGCGATAAAGGCGCCATCGATAAGAAACCTACTTACAGATGGATGGCAACGTCGACCCCCTGTAAGGTAGACCGAACGATGGCTCGAATCCAAGCCCACGACGCAATGTGCATGGGAGCGATGAGCACGAAAGCCTACTATGACCGAAAACATTCGTCTATGTTTTTCAACGTCGGAGACAGAGTGCTGTTGAGACTCCATAAGGGATACACCATTCCTAAAGCCGCCATCGTGGGGAGAAAACACGGCCAACAGTACGCTGGGCCAGGTATCACATATGTGAAATCATTTATTGATGGTTCTACTAGAATAATATGCCTCAATTCCTCTTTACGTGTCGTCGGATTTCCGTCTTCGGCTTGAGCAGTGACGGTGCCTACATGCAGGTAACTTACCTAGTTAATAAATGGGATAACTTGGTTGGCAATGGGACAGTTGGCGAGCAGCGGGATAACTGGCTAGCAATAGGATAGCTACATACCGGACAATGGGATAATTGGCCATGGTAGGAAACATACCTGTCATATCTGACCACTACGGGATCCCTGGCACCCATGTAGAGCGCACTAGATAGAGAAGTTGGTAATAACCTGCGGTACCTTTCATCATAAGAGAATGCTCGTAAAGGCTACCAGAGTAACTGCGGAACACATCTCTTACAGATATATGAGAGTACCTGATCTAATACCACTACAACTTGGACGAGTGGGCATCATGTTGGCGACATAGGTGTGTAAAGCTGTGTATGGAACCTATCTGATCCAAATCCGATGTGTACGACATTGAAACGCGCCGCCTGCTTGAATCATTCCAGCTCTATCCCCGACATTTGGAACCTATCATCAACTCAGGACTTCAATCATAAGTATGGTAGCATTTCGACCAACCAAGGATCTCTCGTCAGAACCGAAGTTTTTTGTACTGTGCAGTCAGTCTTCGTGACGCCAACCCGATCTCATATGAACAGTATCCGTGTAAGCCTGATACCCGCCCCAAAGCGCCCATTCGGCTCTATCGATGGAATTACCATTGGTTCCATGAGTATTTTTGTTACATAGCTAATGTGGTGTCTATCTGCTGGTTCGTGTGTTTCTGCGCTTCCCATGAGCGTAGTCTGAGGCCTGCGAGCAATGCCCTTACGATGATTACCAGTACCACCAACACCACCAAGCTACGTAGACACGCACCATATATTGCCATACCCCACTGGTCTTAAACTATATGTAGTATTGCATAGTTGCCCGGTTTCGCAGCAGAGGACTCCTCACGAGGCTCTTTGGTCTGGATGAGGAGCATCACGAATTGGCGTGGCATGTGATTCGTCACTTTCGACATGTAAGAACGGTCTATACCATGGATAGTCACTAATAAGATATCACTTAAGCTCAATAATAAATAATATAAGGTATTATTCCACAAGATATGTAATTTACTTATAGGAATTCATTTCTTACTATTATACCCTTATGAAAGAGTAGCTGGGTATTATATATTAGCTAGGAAAGGGCCTCATTTAGTATATAATTCCCAACTGTATAATACCGACTCGCATACGTAAGCTGTCTATAGGGATCCAGCAATCACCATGTATGTACGAGAACCCCATCATATGTACAAGGCCAAATCGAGCAATGCAGTCGAAGCCCTAACGCCTCCCTGCCTGCAGGCAGCACCGTTTCCATGCCACACTGCTGGATCCATATCCAACAATAAGTCCTGCAGGTGCAAAAAATTTGTGGTGTTGGAAACGCACGTTTGCCCACCCATTGAATGGGGACTCTCAGCGTTGAGTGCCCCCAGCGCTAGAGATCCACGGGTGCTGGGCTCCGTGCCATGCTGGCTGCTCGATCGGAATACCCACCTAGTTTACAGATGTATGTACAAGTATGTACTCCGTACGTCCTCACTTGTTCACGAGCCGGTCGGCGTGGATACCCCCCTTTCACCGAACACGGTTCCTCGATCGTCTACTTTCGTCGCATCGAGTATATATGTATGTATGCAGCATGATGTGCCCGCCGTGCCGGCAGCCTGCCCGTACGTCACAACTGAGGATGAGTCATACATATATAGTAGGATAGACGCCCTCTGAGCTGGCAATCCATGCGATGCAGGAGATCACATATAAAGCATCCCCAAGCGAGTGCAATACATACCCTATACATTCCAGAACCGTATAGAATCGACGACTTGCCCTGCAGCTAGTCGTCATATCTCAACACGCTGCATGAGGAGGTAAGGGAAAGAGGGGGCGGGGAGCGGAGCGGATACCGTGGACTGAGCAATTCAGGGTCTCGACTCACTGCACGCTTGTTGATCGTGGGCAGGTTTTTTTTTTTTGGTTTTTTTTTTGGTTTTTTTTTGGTTTTTTTTTTTGGTTTTTTTTTTGCCAATCTAACGAAAAGGCATGCAAGAAGTCGGGCGACTCAAGGCTAGTACCAGAGGTAGTACATTCGTTCTGCATCCGAGTCGAGCAGCAGCAGTACGCAACACGCCTTCCCCATGCTCTCTCTCTCTACGTCGACGGCGATGCCCCGCCTCCGGCATGCATTGATATGCGCTGCAAGCCACTGTTGCTCGTTCCCAGTCCCCATGCAATAGAATTGCATCCAGCGTATAGTATGTGCGACATCTGGCAGGACAAGGCAAAGTGAAGACGACGATGCAAGGCAGAGAAAGGTGTCTGATTCGGGCAAAAAGTCGGTGAATGGGGAAAGGGATCCGAAAGACATGACTTCCTTGTGATTACCAATTGCCACTGATTGATGAAACCTGCAGGCTGAGAGTGCCGCGAAAGCCTTGCCGCCGACGATGAGGGGCTCTAGTTCGACCTCTCCGCCATATGGAGTATACGAAGTGGTATTTCTCTTTTTCCTTCTTTTTTCCTCGTCGTTTAGGCTAACGATCATCCGATCACTGACAGATACGTAGATCCCAAGCCTAGCTAGCCGTAGCGTGTAGACAAAGTGAATGTGGAACACCTCGACCAAGTATAGCGATTACATAGCGCGAACGGCTACTTCCACCTAAACTTCTGTCAAACACCACGTTTCTATCAACGATGCATAAAGTGTCAAAGGTAAATTCCCCGTGGTGGCGTTAAGAATCAACGGCCATCTCAATGGTCATCGTCGGAAGATGGTGGAGTTGTGCTAGTTGACGTAGCAAGTAGCGGTGGTGAAGCGAAAAAGGAAGCAAGGTCAGACCTAGCACCGACCGAGGTGGTGATATTTCATACGAGTGAGCCGCCGCATCTCGAATCTGTGCATGTATTTACCACCATCGCAGCCGCGCTAAGCCATTTGACTTCGAAGCGGTATCTCGGCTCGACGCGAAACTTTGGGGCGGCCGAAGGACCCTTTGAGAGGTCCCGCTAGCCCACATGGAGCGCAATTGTGGCATGGAAATTGAGATGATGTTGTTGCTGCCGCCGGTCGTCGAGCGGGAAATCGTCCGGTCAAGCGAGCGACCATCCATTATCCGTTACCCATGACACACGATTATCCCGGCCGCCCTGGGATGCTAGGCTGGGCTAGCGGTAGCTGCCCCTCGTTTCGGTTTCTAGGCTGGCTCTGGAAATGAGAATGAGATGATGATCTTTCCTCTGGCTGCCTTTCCAAATGACGTCCTCAAGCGGATAACGGAATTCAGACCATCTGGCACTCTGTTACCCCCCCCTGCCAATTTATATTTCTTTTTACTAATTCAGTTCTTTTCTTCTTCTTCTTGTAAGCATCCCTATGCTTAGCCTAGATCTGTGCTCTGTGTCGGAGGAAATGCCTGCTCGTAGATCTACCACATGGTAATTCCTGTTGGCTGTAGCCGCTCTTTCGACGGGATTAATGCCAATCAGCATGCATTCTGCTATCCCAGAAGGAAAAGAGAAGCATCCAACGTACCTGAGATGCCGAGCCGAGACCTTACCTTAGGCAACAGAGTATATAACATGTGTAGACGCCCACTCAATACCCCCATTCGAGTTAGAGCGAAGAGGTCCAGTCGGCCTACGACGTACGGACGGCCCCTCCTTCGCAAACGACGTTCCAAGCAGGGGTGACATGCTGTCCAACCACAGCATTTCATGCCTACATCTCCGTACTCTTGCATGGCATCTTTGTGGGGTCAAGGGCCTTTTTTGTTGCAGTGACCTGACATTAGAAGATGCTGACAGCAGGAGTAATCTTGCATAGAAGGAGGTTTCGGGCCCTCTCCTCTCCCCTTCAGCCCCTCCTCGGCGCGAAAGGTGCTGTTGCACTTGGTTCTGGTCCGGCACTAACTAATCAAGATGTTGCCGATGATCTTCCTTGATCAGCCTCTGTGTCGGCCCAGATGGACAGAAATAGCCGTATCAAAACCAAACGAGGTTGATCAATGTAAGTCATGGATGGGGTCACTTGCGTTATCCCGTCTTTGTTAATTCCTAGGGTCCCCGCACTAGTTTGTTGCGGATTGTCACCTGGGCCGCGAATCGGCCAAGGCGTAGGAGGTAGTGGGAAGCCCACAGTTCGGACCAGTCCCGTCTCGCTGCTAGATCGTTGCTCACCGCTTCGTCTCTGGGTATTTTTTCTCTGCCTGGTAGCTAGCTCATTGTGCTGGTGTTGTTGAGGGGGCGTGAAGGCTGCCGGCATCCCATGGGTTTGAACTGTGGAGTTTCGTCCTGACTTTTGAGACCGTTGGGCATGACTGCAAAGAAAACAAAGAAGAGAAAGAAAAAACAGTCACTCGTGATTGGAGATGAGTCGATGGTTCAGCACTGTGCAAGTAAACCGGTATACAATGTACTCGATTTGATGTATACGACGTCGTATACACTTATCTATATCTGTAAGGGAGGTCAAATTAGGCTATCTACATACACCTACAGTACTACAGTATATGTAGGCATTCTTCGTAAACCGTCACATAGATAATGTAGGCTCCGACCAGGCGACAGCAGTGAGACTCTTTTCGCCTCTAATTGTCTCATCAAGATCCGTGACTGGCGGAGGACTAGTTGAATGCTAGGTAAGGGTAGTTTGGCTGATAGTCTGAGAAACACCCGACGGCTTTACCAGTCATCTGGTTCTTAGGTTCGGTGTTGCCAAAGTCAAATCGAAGCCTGCCTGGCCTTGAGCAGAGATGACTTGAGCTTATTATTCAGGACATGTTCCACATCCGCACGCTGAGGTGTAAAACGACGTGACTGAGAAGGGGACCGAATCGATAAAGATCGAGGAACCCCTCCACAAACTAATACATCCAGTCTGTCTCTATCTAAAGTCGACGGTGTACGTATGTAACGTCCGGCAAGGGTTCAATACTTGCGCGCGCGCGATCTGGCAGGCTCTCTTTCTCTCCCGCTCTCTTCTTCTGGAGTCGCCTCTGGAGGTTCGTGTGTGTGTGCGGTGTTTAGACCCAGGTCCACGAGCCAGGATCGGGAAGCTAACGAGCCACCTTCCAACCTGTGCTGTGGCCCCCCAAGTCCCAGTCCAGTCCCATCGGCTCCCCGACAGGGGTCAATTTCTGGGTTACTCTTGTTCCTGCTTCAACCCCCCCCCCCCCAAAGGCCAAAAGAAGCACCACCACCACCACCACCAGCGGTTTGATCTTGGTCTGGCTTTCGTTTCGCTTCGCAACTTTGCTCTCTTTCTCGTCCACAACTCACATTCATTTTGTTGGTCAATCTTCTTGCTGTCGCTCCCTGTGCAGGGAAGCGTTTTTGTTGCTATAGTTCCTCATTCTCATCATCCAAGGTAAGCCAGAAATTCCCCGTCTCGTCTCGTCTGGCCTTCGTTAGTCCGCCCGGAACCTCTGCCTCCACCTCCAGTCATCCAGTCACCTTGGCGACGGTTGACTCGTCTTGTGTGTGTGCGCGTGCGATTGAGGCATCACTGAGGTTGGGCGCACAAGAAAACAGAGGAGATATATTTGCCTTAGCGATCAATGTAAAAGAAGCCCAGCGCAAGTCTTTTGTCGTTGCGCCTCAATCTGTTCTGTCGCTTCAGAGGCAGAGTATCGTCCCTGTTGTTGTGGTTGTTCCTGTCGAGGACACACAAGACTACTTACTTGTCGCGCCGCCTGTCTTTGGTTGTGTCTGACTTGAGTCTCTGATGACCAACGAACAAACTGCTGACCACCAATTCGCGATCGTGCAGTTTATAGAACGGCGACAGCCCTGTCCAACTCTGTACGAAAACCCGATTGTTGTAACAACAGTACGAAAACGATAAAACCCCACAAGAATGATGGACGATTACCGATTCCGCGCCCAGCAGCAGCAGCAGCAGCAGCAGTCGCCCCGGAACGAAGCGACAATGAACTCGCTTATGTCTCCGCCGAGGAATGGCGCCCGCATGCCTCAGCAGCATGTAACGAGCCAAGATCATCGCACGTCGTTGCCCCGTAGGTTCACTACCGACTCGGGGCGTGTACCAACACTGTCCTCCATAAATACCCAGCGCCCTCCTGAGCCTCAGGAATATCCCACTGCTGTGAGTGCGACCCTGCTCCCCCGCCGGACATCTCCGTTACTGTCTAGCCCTGCTGGGTTGTCTTCCGAGGATGTCTCAATATTGAAATATATGTCTTGCGCTTGTGGAACTCGTGGCTGACTTTCTGCTCACCAAGACCCAGTATAAAGCTCAGTTGGTATGGCACCCTGCCTTTGAAGTTCGCATTGCCTGTTTCCCGGCCAAGCTTGCTAGAGCTTCTGACCTGCGTACTTGGGATTGATTCGCTTTCTGTGGCGCAAGAGCATTGCTGACTGTATGTTGCAGCTGGAGAAGAAGAAGCTTGAATATGAGAAGATCTTGGAGCAGAGGCGGCGCTTCGAAGCCGAGATGCAGAAACTTGCTGCGCAACAGCGACTAGAGGAGATGGAGTTGTTACGGATGCAGGAAGATCTGGGCCGCGGTGCTTTGGCAGGCCACTTGTCCGAGCCGACGACACCACCGGAGTATCGCGAAACCTCTGCTGGATTCCCCACCATGTTCTCTCGTCCGAACAGATATTCGACTTCGAGCCTGGTCTCTCCGCAAACAATGTTCAACCAACGTGGCAGGTCCGGTTCCCAGCTGACTTCGCCCCAATCCTCGGTCATGCCATCTCGTTTTGGCTTCGATGATCAGATTCCTTCCAGATCAGTCCCAGGATCTCGGCGCAACAGTGACGACGATGAGAAGGAAGAGGCTCTTCGTCAGGACCCTACCAGCCACCGATCCACGAATGCGTATGTATTGTACTTGTTCCCCATTCGAATGCGTCTTGTTTGTTCTTTAAACGTCTTGTCGTTCTTGTGGTTTGTGCCTGGTTGATATACTTGAACCTATCAAGGTCATCCGTTACCTTCATGAATTCGAGTGAATCACCCAATTGTCATCTCCTGCCCAGTTGATGTTGGACAAACCTCTGCGTCACATTGAATACCAAGCCTCATGAACATGTCTAGTGCATGAACCTAGGCCTTCATTTCTATCATCCCCTTCTCCTTCCACCGCATTCACACATACCCCGTTTCCTTATCCATGAAGTGAGGACTCATCTCCGGAAGCTGAGATCAGTCAACAATTGGTTGTACAAGATCTTCTTTTTCCTGCAACTTGAAGCTCGATTTCTGCGGTTGAACGTGGCAAGGACATATTCTATTATCTATCAGGTAACCCCAGTCTCTGCACATCAAGTCCCCCAAACTACCTCCTACCTCGATCAACTTAAGTTGCCTTGGGGAAAGTTTTGGCATGCGCAAGCATATCGGGGCTTCCACTATCAAAGCATTCAGAATACCTTCCTTTCGTTGATTTCTAAGTCGAAATACAACTCATAAAAAGTACTGTCATTTGTCCTGCACTTTGACTTTCTTTACTACATGGTAGTATCGAATGTTGTATTCACAGGCTTGGGCCAACACTCCTTCCTCTAACAAAGTTCGGCGATACCTAACCATCCCCTACTTATGTCCTGCTGAACCTGTTTTGTCCACGCGACAGCAACTTGGTCTTGCCCTTTCTCGCCGTCTTCCTTTGGCATCTACAACTTGCCACCTGTTATCACTGCTTGTTTCCTTTTGCTGACCGTCATGGACAGGCTCAACCGGTACTCAATGCCTGTTACGAGAAGAGGTAATCTCTACGACAACATCGACCAAACCAACGCCGCAGGCTTTCTCTTCCGAGACGACGATTCCGGAATGGAGCCTACTTACACAGCTGTCGATACTGGCGACAACGGCTTCCCGAAGCTGTACACACAGAAGCCAAACCCCAACCGAGTAAGTACCATGTGCCTCAAATGTGTAGTTGCCTATTTTCTCATTGTGTTCGACGCTCCCCCGCCTGAGTTGAGGCTTTGGACGCGCTGTGAATAGCGCGTTTGTTGATTGTGTGCTGGGGGACAATGCTTTGTTCACTACACCAAACCAACATCTTCGTCTCCTCTTTTCCCAAATTCCCAATAAGCCAGAAGAAAAACAATCAGCTCCTCACTCGCATCCAAATCCCTCCGCTGCCTTACTTCATTCTCAACATAGTTGGCCTCTCTGGCACAAAATTTGCAAAAGCCATTTTGGGACTTGCGATTTGCAACATTATCTACTCTCCCTTCCATCTGCCCATTTCCACTGACTAATTGTCACTACACACAGCTTTCGGCCTCTTCTGTTGCTGTCGATCTCTCTGCACTTGAGTCCGCCAACGGTTGGAACAAGATGCCTTCTACGCACCGACACCAGCAGAGCTTGTCACAGCTCAACTCCTCCCAGATGAATCCCACTGATAATGGTCAGGGCGGAGAGGCTTCTGATGCTAAGAGCATTGGTGCTCGGTCTGGTTTCCGCCATTCGCTTGATCTGAAGAACCACAACAACATGGATATGGGCTACTACAAAGACGCTGTCGCTGAGGCCACGGCTTCTTCTGCCGCCCCTCTCATGTCGCCTCCCGCAGCACAGGTTCTGACTACGCCTCCCAAACTGCAAACCTCGTTTTCTGCAAACAATATCCCTACTGTCAAGAACCCGTCATCTGCGGTTACGCCTGGATTTAATAGTAACAACGCACATGCTCAGCAGCATTACCACAACCACAATATCAGTATCGGCCGCATCCCAGCGAGCGCTGCTTACAACAAACGCCACAGTCGTGAGCTTTCTGGCGACAGTGGTCACATTGCGGTCACTCAGTCTGCTACCTTCCCGTCGATTGGATCGGCTCTTCATGCCAATGCACCATCGTTTGGACCTCCTGCAACTCAGGCCCAAATGCAGGCAACCCCATCAGCTGGTCCTGTCTCTTCTCCGGGTTCTTCTATGAGCTCTTATCCTTCGTTCTTCCCAGGCGGATACAACCCCACCAGCCCTAATGGTCCCAACGGCCATAACGGTCCCCATGGTTCCAACGGTCCCCATGGTTCCAACGGTCCCCATGGTTCCAACGGTCCTCATGGTCCCCATGGCCCCAACGGCCCCAACGGCCCCAATGGTCCTGGCTACAACATGAACATGCTCACGATGGGCATGAACAACATGAATATGAACGGATACCCGGCCCAGGCGTATACTGGCTATGCTCCTATGTACCAGCCTGGTCCTGCCAACACTCGTGACTCGCAACAGCGTGTCATTAATCAGCGTCGTGCTGTGGACACTGAAGGCAAGTACCTCATCTGTCCTTTTTGAATCTACTCAACTAACAATTTACAGCCATGTCCCGCTTCAACAACCTGACGCTCGATGACCTCGTCGGTGATATCTTCACTTTGTGCAAAGATCAGCATGGCTGCCGCTTCCTTCAGAAGCAGCTGGAGAACCGGAACCCGACTGAGATCCGCCAGATCTGGCGGGAGACCAGTCCTCATGTCACCGAGCTGATGATGGACCCTTTCGGCAACTATCTCTGCCAGAAACTCTTGGAGTACTGCACTGATGATGAGCGCACTACCCTCATCCAGAATGCATCTGCACAGATGGTTCGCATTGCCCTGAACCAGCACGGAACTCGAGCTCTTCAGAAGATGATCGAGTTTGTCTCGATCCCTGAGCATGTGCAGATCATTGTCAATGCTCTTCGCTACCAGGTTGTTGACCTCATCCAAGACCTGAACGGTAACCATGTGATTCAGAAGTGTCTTAACAAGCTCTCTGCGGAAGATGCCCAGTTCATTTTTGATGCTGTTGGCAACCATTGCATCGATGTTGGCACTCACCGTCATGGCTGCTGCGTTCTTCAGCGCTGCATCGATCATGCTTCTGGCGACCAGAAGAGTTGGCTCATCGCACGCATCACCGACAATGCCCTCCGCCTCGTACAAGATCCGTTCGGTAACTACGTGGTTCAGTATATCATCGACCTCAACGAGCCAGCTTTCACCGAGCCCCTTGCCCGTCAGTTCGGTACTAAGATTGGCATGCTTTCCCGACACAAGTTCAGCTCTAATGTCATCGAGAAATGCCTGCGCTGCGCATCGGAGCCTTCGCGGGACAATATGTGCTCGGAGATGCTGAACCCGGGAGAGATGGAGAAGATGTTGCGGGATTCCTATGGCAATTACGTGGTACAGACTGCCCTTGAACATGCCACTCCTCAAATGAAGCACCAGCTTGTCGAGTCGATCCGTCCTATTCTGCCTGGTATTCGATCTACGCCCTACGGCCGCCGCCTGCAGGCCAAGATCCAGGCCCATGATGCCCGCAGCGCATCGAACCCAAGCAGCGGCCAGAACACGCCTGCCGACCAGACCTGTGGTCAGATCTCGCTTCGCGCTGCCCGTATCATGGGTAACAGCACTATGCCTTCCGGGGGTTACTCCAACGGTATGAATGGTGCTCGGGGCCAGGCTGGTTACCCTGCGAGCAGCACCATCACGGTGCCTCCCCCTCAGCCTCCTCGGCTGAACCAGGGCTTTACCCATCCAGGCGCTCCCATGCAACCTGGTAACGGCGATGGTCACTTCTTCTGAGGTCTTTTCTTTTGCGAATTGCCGCCACCCAGCTTGTAATGGTATGGTGCGAGGGACGAATGGGGGCGGCATGTATCCGGACGGCTCTTCCCGGCTGTCCTTGCGTTTTCTATTTGGCTTAGGCGAGACACGAACGAAATGTCTTCTACGAATCTGACGACTTTTCCTTGTTGTTCTTCTCCAGACGACACCCGAACTTAACCTGGCATTCGACTCTATCTCGACGCTTGACGTAGTTGACGAGCATTTCACTAGCACCCACCGTTCCCTGGGCTGCTCTGTACACTACACGCTCGTTGACGCCAAATTTATCATTCCTTGGATTTCTGCCGGTCTTGGATGAGGAACGTTCGTGACTTGGGGTAACCAAGAACGATATCAGCATCCATACCCAGATATCTCAAGGCCTGTATCCGTGTATCAGGATCGCGGGCGACAACACGCCCAGCATAGATTTTCCTAGCATCTTTTTCTTTTTCTTACATTGTCTTTTCTGGTTCGGATGTACTTGGCATTGCGATGATCTCCGAGACTCGACGTGCTCATGAACGTCATCACGATAGTTCACTACGACAAGGATTCGACGGCAATCATTGTGGTAGCTTGCCACTGTTATGCCAGCTGCCGCCGACAGCTTTATGGGCAGGCGAGGGAGATTCATTGCGCTTCTTCTCTTCTTCATTTCTGGGTGGCGTCAGTACGCTCTCCGGAACTTCGGCCATCAGCGATTCTCAACAAGCAAGCACCTTATCCCCCATGTTTACACCCTCAACCTACAGTATCCTCATGGCATTCGAGGAATGAGAGATACTGGATAGACACAACCCCGGGAGGATCCTTGTCAAACAAACACCTGGCTGAGCTCTCGTTAGCTCTCAGACAACGGGATACACAAGGGAAATGCGCAGAAACTTTTCGGGGAGGCAGAAAGCGATAACATATCCCCAAGATATATTCTCTCTTGTTGTTCACTACGGAAACTAGGGTCGCGATCCTTCCCTTTCTTTTCTTCTCCGGTGACGACCTGCACCATGAATTCACGGAACGAATGGGAGCATTTGGTTGTGACTCCCGATGAGGAATGTGCACATCAAATTGGGCAAAATGATCTTGAGCATTCAGAAAAAGATGCCATATTGCGTGTACTTTTGCAGATAGATTGCCCTAATAAAGGCTTGTGACACACAGCTTTGATTCAACCTGTTTCTGTGATATCTAATGAATGCATATAAACCACGTCGTAAGTCTGTAGGGGGGCATTACTTGAATACTAGATGGAGAAGAAAAGACCCAACACTGCTGGTAAGCACTACAACATCGAGCAACAATTCACATCAACGATCAGGCACGTGGTCACGGGCTCCAGAGCCCCTCCACACATGTATACAGAATAATAGGTGGAAGGGCGGTAGTGAACCAACCTTCTCTCACTACATATGTCCATGGCACACTAGCAAAATTGATCGATGGCTGCAGTCTTCACTGCTGAGTGATGAATGCTTGCATGCGTAAGTACTTAGTCGGTACGCCATTTCTCTCTTCGGTGTACTTACTTCGGTGTTTGTACATACTGAGGCTGTCCTGAACACTTGGATAGGAGATCGCTACTCATCCTCCACGGCTGCTTGCCTAAAGTACCTAAACCTGGGGATGATGCTATCGATATCCTTTAATCATAAGGAAAACCTGCCCGCGCCCCTGTCCCTGCCCTGGCCTCTCTCTACGCTTCAATAGGAATGATACGATACGAACACAACATAGAAAAGATGCTAGGTTAGCCTGTTTATTTTCCATCTTTCCCGATAAACGTAGACTCTATCCCGGGATGGAAAGGGCGAAGGCAGTAAGTAAAGAGTGGCTAGAAGACACCACCACAGGGGCCGAGGTGGCTCTGGTAAGGGGGGAAGGGGGAGAAAAAGCTAATACCTCCAAATGCAGCCCGTGTTCCCAGAAAACGCCAGCTTCGAGTTCATCTCCATCTTTATGGGGACGAGCGAAAAGTCACTGCTCGGAGGTACACGAGGTAGACGCCACTATGCGAAGAAGATGCGAGTCTGCAAGAGGCCGAGTCAACCAGCAAGCCCACGTATCATTGTTGTATACAAGCATAGTAAAAGGAAAGAAGGTTGTTTCGGTAGCTTCGGTATCACTCACAAGCCCTATACGTTGCGGCAGAGCCATCATGTCTGAGAACGAGGATAGAAAACGACATGGATTCAGAGTGTATTAGCGAATGATGCACACAACAGTACTACGCATGATAGAGAAACCCAAGAAGACTTCCACATGAAGGTGCGTATCAATCGAACAAGACAATAGAAGCTCACATGGGAAACGAAGAGAAGTAGCGGCTACTTGGGGATTTTTAGAATCTCATTATCATCGTCACAATACGCCATGTAGAAAACCCATTTTTGGTGCTGCTGATCAAATGCTTTTCGTCATTCTCAGCTACCTGATTTAGACCAGCCGAGCTTTTCCCCAGCCCGTTGTATGCCCAATGAACCGTTCCATGAAGCATAACCACGTTCCATCGCAAAACAAGGATGCCCAGATCAATCGCCCCCCTTTCACCAGGAGTGACGAGGCGTTTAACGGTATCGCCAGAGAGACAGGGTGTTGTGGCGCTTCCAGGTCTTTCTGCGGCCAGCCTTGGTCTTGTTGTAGCGGTGGCCCTTGTTGAGACCACGCGACTTCTTGCCGGTGGCGGTGAGACCACGAGCCTCGCGGTGCTTGTGGACGGGGTTGACGATCCAGTTGATGCGGGGATCTTGGCGGATGGCCTTGTGCTGGGGGTCGACCAGGATGATCTCGAAGTACTTGTAGGTCGAGTCCTGGTTGATCCAGTAGGAGTTGAGGACGCGCAAGTTGGCGCATCGGCGGCCGACACGCTCCTCGGCGGTGGCCTTCAGGGAGCGCTGGTACTTCAGCTGGTTAACACCCTGGTTGGTGGGCTTGCCTGTAGAGGGAATCAGCAACGAAGATCACACCACGAATACCAATGCGATATGGTTGGGACGAACCGTAAGTGGCACCCTTGGGCACGGGTCGCTTGCGACCACCACGTCGGACGCGGACGCGGTAGATGACATAGCCCTGCTTGGCCTTGTAGCCGAGACGGCGGGCCTTGTCGGGGCGCGAAGGGCGGGAAGCGCGGTGAATGACATTCAACTGACGGAGCTATATTGATGCAGTCTCAGCAAATGTTCAACGACTGTATAGCAAAGACACAGGTGTCCCGATCTATGGCCAGCCCACAAAAAGGCAAATGAAAATTTGCAGCTTCGGGGGCAGCGAGATGCGGGACAACACAGGCGTCCACATGATCATCCAGTGATCCATCCAATCGAAATGTCATTGAATGCATATGTTTGTTCGTGTGTGTGCCGTGTCGCGAGGTGTACTGGAGAAACGGTCGGTTGGGTGGTTTTCAACATACTTCCCAGCAGCGGACTCGGAGGAGGAATCGCAGGACATCCGACTGCTTCTTCTTCTGAAGCTCTTCGACGTACTTGAGGGCACCCATCTTGGCTGTTTTGTTATTTTCGTGTCAGCAGATGACAGCCAGCAATGGTTGATCAAGAGATGGAGGTGTCGGTCAGGAACATACCAGGTTGGAGATTGTGGCCTGCAAAATTGGATGGTCGTTTGTCGTTTTTGGGTTGTTCACAAGTGGGAAGAGAGATGGGAGGATTTCTCGAGAAAAAGCATACCAATTTCTCAATGGGGCACACAAATTGGGTTGTGGGTGAGAAAAATCAGGCTCTAGGCTCAGATTGGCTTAGCCTGGCTTATCAGCCGACTCGGGTGCACTTCCCCACTTTCCTTTAACCTTCACGATATTCTCGGTTCGAAGCACTTAGGTAATCAGCATCAGAACTACTGCACATACACTTCCGTGTAGGAAGGACATGGATATGCTCTCCCTGCCTCTTGATTACTGCTAATTGAAGTGTATTTACATAGTCCAGTTCAGTAGCCTGGGATAGCCAATAGACAGTTCACTTGCCAAACCCTCTTTCTCATTGGATCCTCCGTGAATCAGAGACCCCATCACGCTCAGCCGCGACATGTCCATCCGCATCAGCTGCCACAAGAGTGGACTTTACGAGGCTTCTGAAGTGCTCAAATTGTTCAAGTGCAGCTGGTCCCCAGCAGTCCTTGGACTTTGTCTGCTGACTGCCTTGGAACATACTCGCTGCCTTCTTCTCATGCTCGCCTGCCTCATCGTTGTTCAGGCCTGCCGGGGAAAAGGTTCCGGGGGCGAGGTAGTTCGCCGTAATCATCCCACCGTGTTCCCGTCCCTTGGCGAGCAGCTCCTTCACGTCTGACCGGTCCTTCTTCCATGTTGCCAAAATCGATGTGTCGACTGCCTTTGACTTTAGGGCCTCTTCGGTGGCTTTGTGCCATGCCAACAGACTAGTGCAGGATTCGAGGGCATCCTGAGCTTGCTGGAAGATATCATCTCCCTCCTTCCGTGAGTCCTCGAGTCGGAGGGAAGCGGCAATCTCGTAGGCGTTCTCGAGGATCGGCTCGGTCTCTGGTTCGCCAGGTTGGCTACATATCCAAGAGGTCAGACTGGGCCTTCGCTCGGAAGTGTTTGGTTCACTTACAGTGATGCAACTTGTCCCTCGAGAAATTCGTGACTCTTCTTCGTGCTCTTCCGAACGTTGGTGAATAATCGGTTTGCTTCCCTTCTGTAATACGTGTTTTCGTTCCCCTGAATCCGTTTAAACCAATCTGTCCATTCGGCCGCCTCCTTCGCCTTGTCCTCCTTGCTGCGAGGAAGTCAGTCGTGGCATCTTGTCCGTTGCCTGTCTATCACTTACGTTTTGGCTCCGAATTCGTTTTTGGGGCGCTTGGTAGAAGATCTTGGTTCGCTGAGACTACCCTGAGAAATTGCGAGTTCGTTGCCCCTCTCTGAAGATGGCAGTCAGTACGGTAGCCAAAGAGGGAGGAGGACGGGGGCAAACTGACCTTCGGGCTCACCCCCAGCAGACTTCCTCTTCGTTGCTCGTTTAGGTGGCATGGTTCATCGGCCGCACGGGTTTTAGCGTGATGAGATGATCTAATACCGGTCGGTATTGCAGAATATCAAGAACGCTCTGAAGAGGAGATAGGCAAGATGCGGATAAAACAAGCATGGAACTCTCTTCTATTGTGCCATGCAGTGCTTGTGAGGGATCCTTGCAATCGACCTCAACGAGATGGAGGATAGATCAATTGTGAAATGCCGCTTGCTTCCTGCCCACCCATCCGTGTTTACTTAAACTGTCAAAGTGTAGTAGGTAAGTGCAATATGTAAATTAGGAAGTCACGGCCACGCATTTGGAAAGGCAACGCACTTGCACACTCATTCGCGACTTCCCTACCCACCGACTTCAGCTTGCAGTGTACACATGTACCTTGGGCCCTGGCGTAATTAATCAATTCCTCATTGGGCCAACGGAGAACATCGTGTATTAAGCAGATCAGCAGTAGCGAATTGGGCTCTTAGACTGGCGGATTGATACCTGTGTTGTCGTCAAATTTGATAACTACTTCGATCAGATCCAAGTTGCGGTGAACACATACATGGGCTTTAATGATGAATACCTAGCCAATACTTCCTAGCCATCAATACCTTTCTACAATTTTGTATCTCACTATATGTATCGATGGCATCAAGACGAAACGAAACGACATTCTTGTAGAAAAAAGCTTTGATTATTCAGATTCCCCCAGAGAAACCACTGGTCGACCCATGTCATCAACTTTTCACTATCTGATTCCCTCCCTCTTGGTAGACTCCTTGAAAAGGAAAAAGAAGAAGAACAAAATCCATAGTGCAAAATGGGGGCCACTCCTCAGACGGATGCCTCAGACGGACGAAGGGGCAGATACCACCAACCTACCGGCACCACCAAAATAGAGAACGAATGAATAGAAACTTTGATCGTACAATGCTGAAAATCAACCTCCGGTACCCAAGCCAAGGAATGTGGAAACAAACATCCTCCTTCTCCTCCTCCTCTTCTTCCTTGCCCCTCCTCGAGATGAAACAATTACATCCGTGCTCGTGCAAAAGCCGCTCTGTCTATTCCTTTCCCTGCGCTGCAAATGAATTTTTGGATGAACCGTCTTATGCCATTTGTCGTTGACGTCGTGTAGCTACCGAAATCATCGCTGCCGTTTCGGAATCCTTTCTGAATCCGAGGGAACTGCAAAACAAAAAAACAAAAACGAAAAAAGAGTATTTTTCAAAGGCTCGTGAGAACAAGCCAAGCCATCGTTATGGCCGGTTCTGCAAGCAATATCGACATGCTCATGTTCTTTCTGAATCTGGAGCGAATATTCGTGTCGCCAGCCATGTGCTGCAACGCCGTTGTGTATGTATAAACGAGAAACCGTCAACGAAAATGACTAGCGGGAGTTCAAGGACAAGCTCTGGAAAGCACCAAGCCATTCGTTCTGGGGGCCAGACGAGGGGGTCTTGGAATCCTGAGCTGAAGGGGTACCATGCGGACTGGGGAACCGGCCCTGCATTGTCTGATAATCCGTGGTTAGGGGAAACCCGCTGGCATAAGCATCAATGCTGGGCATCATGCCACCAACATAACCGGCAGCGCCAGTCCTGCCCGTGCCGAAAGCACCATACGCGGAGTATGGGTATGCAGATGGCGGATAGGCGTTATTGGCCGCAATCCCACGATCCGAGGCGAACGGTTGACTGAATGCGGGTGGGAAGGACCGACTGGCGGGATTGCCACCTGCGTATGGGGCCTGCTGCTCTTGCTGCTGATTCGGTCGACGGTCGGCGTTTGATGAGGCATTCCCATTGCCAGCGCCTGCTCGGCCTAAGCCAACGGCGCCGGGACCAATACCGCTGGGTGCTTGAAGGCCAAGCGTGGGACTTGCGAATGACGCTGGGTTGATGGCTGACATCCAGATCCGTGTCTTGTAGATTTTGAACAAGTCCGTGACGAGGGAGTTGAAATTGATGTAAGCATCCGCAAAGTAATAGAATGTCAATTTTTTCCAGTCCCTGCTGCAAGTTAGAAAAGATGGGCAACAACTGTGACATGAGAGGTGGGAACTCACATTTGGAACTCCGCATCCAAGATCTCCATGTTAAGCCCATGCTCTTTGACCTTCTGCATACATACTCTTTTGGCCTTGGCTTCATTGCCTTCCTTTTCCCGAAGGTTGTGGATCTCGTGGCTCTGTGCAAGACGCTTGATGAGCTTTGGCTTGAGTTCCCCGGCACTGGGCTCTTGGAGATGATGCTGGCTTGGCGGGCCCATGCCGCCTATGGCGCTTCCTTGCATTCCGTTCGAAGCTGCCATCAGGCCTGCACCAGTTCCCTCTTGGGCAGCAGCGGCGTTCTGGGAGTACATCATCAGCCACTTGTAGTGCTCCTCCGCGTAATGTTCCTTAAGTTCCTTGGCCGTCTGCCAGTCAACCTCACTTCGATCAACAGTACCCAAGTCAGTGCCTCGGTCGGCCTCAACGATGACTAGGTCACCAGGTTTCACGGTCAACCCAGTGCCCTCCTGGATGTAGAAGACGTCTGCTCGGGAGCACTTGAACAAAACAATATAGAGGAGTTGATTGTGTCGTGGCTGGCTCATGCCATACATGCCCCGATGAGGCGAAGGGGGTCTGTTTCCATAGGCGGGAGACATGCCATATGGAGAGCCGTAGGGATTCCCATAGGCCGAAGATGCGATGGCCTGGTGGGCTCCAGGAACATGAGAACCGCCAGTGAAATAGGACGCTGTTGAGCCTCTTAGACGATGATCAATCGCAGAGTTAACGTAATTCAACGGTGACTTACCAGGACCAGCAGTATTATAAGCCGTCCCGTCATGGTAACCACCCATTTCATGTGCGTGTGCTGCATCTGGCGACGTTGCCTCGTACTGTGATGCTGCTTCCCCGATAGAACTGATTGACCCTTGGCGTGTTGGCATATCAGCGAACGAGTGTCGACGACTCTGCGGGATATCACCCAGTCCACCGAATCCAAGGGAGCTCTGCCAGAACGCCTTCTTCACATTCTCAAGTTTCCTGTTTTCGACCGGATACAGAGGGGATCGGTTGTTGTAGGCGTTGGCTCCGTATTCGCTCATACGCCGGCCCAGGGCTCGCTTGGATGCCGCCTCCGCATTTTCTTGAGACTCATCAAGCTCGTCTATGGCGTAATCCGATTCTTCAGGCACGGACTCGTGCACACTGTAGCCATTACCGAGTCCGTATGCGATCCCAGTGGATGCTCGAGGTCTCAGTCGAGAGTTCTGATACTGCTGCTGCTGTTGTTGTTGCTGCTGTTGTTGCTGCTGCTGTTGCTGCTGCTGCTGCTGCTGCTGTTGTTGTTGTTGTTGTTGTTGTTGCTGTTGCTGTTGCTGTTGTTGCTGCTGCTGCTGACGAAGCATGGCGTTCTCGCGTGCAAGCAACTCAATGGTCTTTGCCTCGGCAGATTGATGGTGTATCGCAAGAGCTGAACCACGAGGACTCTGTTGCTCGTCATCGTCATCCACCTCCTTTACTTTGCCTAGCATAGCACCCTCGCTCGACATCTCGCTAAGCATACTAGGCCGCGAAGGCCTGTGTTGCAGTCCCGGGTGGCCGATTGGCCGGCCGCCTCTGCCTACCAGGGAGGACGGGAGGGTTGGCGTGTTGGCATCTGGCTCAAGCTGGCCCACAGAGTAAGATTGAGAACGATACGTCTTTGGTGTTGGATGGAGCGGGATGGCGAAAGGAATTTGCGAGTTCGAAGTTTGGTCGGTCGGACCCGGTGAAGTCTGCCCAAGAGAACTGTCATTACCTCCAAACAAGCCTCCGCTGCCCATGCCGGGTGGCAGAGCTGACGTGGGCGACGGTAGAACCTCGCTAAGTCGTGAAGGTGGCTCCTTGCTACGATCGGTATTCCAAATACCAGTGCCCCAGGGGAAAGAAGATGTGCCCTGGTGGCTTCTTCCGACAGTATGCGCACCCCACCCGCCCATACTGGGGTCCGTCGATGGGGTACTGGGATGAGAAGCGGTTGGTGACATGGTGCTGCTGGCGAAGGATCCTTTTCTTGGCTGCGGCACAGTCGTCTGTGATGTGTTGTTCAGCCAAGAGGCGCGGCGGACTGGCTTCTGGTGTTGCATAGAAGCTTGCGGCAAATCCGTACGGTGAGGATCAACCTCGTCGTCCGAACTTGCCAAAGCCTCCGAGTCTGGGGTAGACCGGCGCACGTTGAGTTTATCCAGAAGAAGGGACTGATTACTCGGAGCTATAGCAGAGTAACCAACCTGCCCAGGCTTGGATCCCGGGCCGGATTTGTTGTTGGTGGAGCTCATATTATATACACAAGTAGAGCTCTCGGTGCAGAGGACAAAGCGTGTTTCGGACTTCTCCGGTCAATAAGTATACACCAAGGGACCTGTCTGGACCAGTCGACCACAGACGGGGGCAGTGAAAATAAACGAGGATGGCGAATTGGGGACTTCGTGTGGTCTCAAGTGCAGAGAGACGCCCAAAGTCAATTAGGTGACAATAATAGCAGGAATTGGCGTCTTGGTTGTAGTGTAGTGTATGCTTTTGGAGACCGTTGCGAAAGTATAATCTGAGCTTGGAGTCAGTTATGATGTCAGGGCGAAGAATAAAGGATCCGAAACAATCGCAAAACAAACGGGACAATTAGTGAAAGTGGTGCACCGTCCAAAGGACCGGGAGGGAGAGGGAATTCAATGTATGCGGTATTGTGAGCGCAGTGAAGAGCGTGTGAATATAAATGTTCCAGCGGACCCTGAAATGAGAGAGCTCTCCCGCAAAGCGTAGCAGCAACCCCACTATACCATAGGGATCCGCAGCCCCGTGAGAAACGGGTCCGTACATGGATCACACGAGATTAGATTAAAGTCGGGCCACCCAAACTCGGCCCATTCTGATGACAAGGAAATAGCTGATGCTGCACTCACCAATGCCTGAAGCCGCAACCAAAGGAAACGCCAAGTCTATGCAGAGGGTATCGCAGAAAGCCGTCTAAAGGTTGCAACTGAGGGATAGAAAGAACAATAAATGAAGATAAATAAGGGTCGAATGTCAACAATAGACAGAGATAGAGAGAGAGAGTCGATGGGTGTTATCCCACTACTGAATGCCGTCCAGAGGTCCTTGGGCGCCAGCCGGGACACAGTTTGGGTCGGATACGGAGTGGTGATATCGATTCTGGAGTTTAAAGCCTGAGAGCTTCGGGCGCATACTCTTTCTCTCGTCTGAGGTGTTACGCGCGTTGCGTTCCTTGGACCGGTTTTTCTTCTTCTCTTTCTGACTCCCTCCTAATCCAGGGTGTAGACAATATCTCTGTCTTTCTAGTGGAAAACCAGTCTAATTGCCTTCTCTTTGCTCTCTCTCGCGCGCTCTCGCAGTCTCTCTTTTCTCTCTTTGCCTTTTCTCGTGTGCCGGGGCGGGGGGACTGATCGTATTCTCTGCGCCCGTGATCTGTATGCGATTCCCGCCTAGTACGGTCTCGAGGAGTGATTGCAACAAAATAGAGCTACGCGCGGTTGTAGCTTCTGCCCATTGTTGAAAGGTGTTGCAGGGTGTCTAGTCTGTCGCGCGCTGTCGCCAAGCTAAGGTACGGTGCCGACCAACCACACAAGAGGGGAGGAGAGGCGGAGGGATATGTCGTTTGCGTCTGCGGCGACTGCTCCTAAGGTGACAAATGAGCAGGTCGAGTATAGGGAGGCAAGAAGAAGAGGAGGAGGAGGAAGGTGGGAGGATTTGACTAAAAGGGAATCAGGCCCGGGGAAGTCGATCAATTAAGTCCAAGTGCTGTTGGGAAGCGGGGAAATCGATCGAGGTGAACGAACTGCTACTGGTGACTTGGTGCTCAGGTGCTCAGGTGCTCGCTCTTGCTCTGCTTCCGCGCCTGGTCTACTGGCTTCTCCCACTGTACTAACTGCTGCTTTTCGGTGCTAGTGCATGTAGCTTGCACCACCCCTGCTCAGCTCTGGCGCGCAAGAGAGGGAGAGAGCGTTGCAGCGGCACACACGAGACTTTGGGCGAACAAAGTGGCTGGAGGTTTTTAGCCTCGACGGGTGGTGGAGTGAACCAGGCTCTAGCGCCCAGCAGGCAGGCCAGGGTGCACCCCCCTAGTGCTTGATGCTAATGTCCTTGTGTGAACTGAGCTGGCTGAGCCTGTCTGTCTGTCTGTCGTCTCCGTCTTGCAGCAACGGGGCCCACCGCAGCACATCTGCGTTACAGCTGTGGACGTTGGCTTCGTTTTTCCTGAGCTGCTGACGGCGAGGTGATGATGAGTTGCGCTTCTTCTGCTGCGTGGCTGCGGGGCGTGCCAAATGTATGCACTGCACTTTAGTCCAAAATCCTGAATACACCTTGGGACGGCGAATGAGTGGGATTTACGTACCTTGTTTGTTTGACTGTTGGCTAAAGGCGAGGTCTGCTGACAGCAGCTAGCTAGGCATGTATCAGCAGTGCCCAGATAGGTGCAGATGTCAGTAGTATCCACAAAGAGCTGGGGCTGTTACGTGAGGGATCGATATGTGAGCAGGTATGTAGGTACTCTGTGTAGCTGTAATCGCGTATACAATGAGCTGTTGCGGCAAGAAGTAATCAAGTCGGGGAATGCAGTCCAGTCCAGTCTCATTAATAAATAAAGTGCACTGACAGAATGGAGCAGAGATGGACTCTTCTCTAACCAAAACCCTCCATCGACCCTGAACCCTCCAACAGATATACATAGATGTACTCCTCGTAGTCGTACTTCGGTCTCCTCCCACTACCTCATGGCCAGATGGGCAGATGTCTTGCAGCATCTAACCTACGACTAGGCATGTGGATACATGCCAATTTTAGTCGGCATCGGGTCAGGCTCGCCGCTCGAGATCGAAGCTCGAAAGAGGCATGCCTTGAGATGAGTCGGGAGGGTGTGCTCCAGAATAAGTCTATTGGCTGCCTATGCTCCTCGTTCTGACAGAACCTTTGCCATGGACCAATCCTCGCGCGGGAGCAGAGCCAACCCCCTGAAGCTTGCTTGTAGCTGTACTGGTATGCGAATAATCTTCCATGCCAAATGCCCAACCTACCTACTGACTTCTGGTTCGGTATGTATGTACTGAGGAGTAAACCTGATGCGCCGAAATAAATTGCCGTCCGAAGAAGAGTGTGGGAATGGCCGATCTATGCAATCCAAGGGCAAGAAGCCTGAGCTTGTTGGCCTCCTTGACAGCGACACCGTTTCGAACGGCTCAACCCCTAACCCGCCAAGGAGGCCCGTGATGTTTTTCGCTTTCTACCCCCCTACTCGTACAGTCGTACTCTCCATGACCTTGTCGCACGGCAGACGGATATTCCAGCCTCAATTGGAACAGTACCCAGAAATTCAAAATCACTTTTGCCCCGACGGCCATGACATCGGATGGTAAGGTAAGCACCCCAAGTCTCCAACCCGCTGAGCTAACTTGAACCGGGACACGCGGAGCCACTCAGATTGCACCACCACCCAATCTTGGCCAAGAAAACCTGACGATGTTGGGCTTTCACGTTGCACCGACGCTTCATTGCCGAAGCTGCTAGGCCTAGTATACTACCTGCTTGCGGGCATACACCCTGTGGCTCATCCACCACCGCCGTGGCTGGCCGCTGTCGGCCATGATGTCTCTCCAGGAACTTATGTTGATTCCCTCCGGTGTTCTGAGTATTTACTGGCCTAACAGAACTGACAAGCAACTCTTGCCATGTATGCACGTCAAAGCTACTGTTATTATTAACATCGTTGCCTTTCGGTTACGATGTGGTCTCTGGTGAGCCCTCTTGAGCTTCTTGGGATGCCAAACCAATCAGGATTGCATTTGCCATTTCAAGATATGGGATGGTGCCGACGATCTTCTAGGCGGGGCTCGTACCGCAGGGGAAGCAAAGAGCTACTCGGCTGATGCCACCCTCCTTTGCATTCACCGAGAGGGCTACCCTGGCCTGAGAAGAACCTTCACCTGACGCGAGAGACGACCCTTCTTTTGTTTGGTAGGCACCCTGATTAGCATCCTCCGCGTAGCGACCAAGCGAAATCCCGCCGTCGAATTGTCCTACAGTACCCCGTTCAGAAAGATTAACCGCCTCTCCCCCCTCCCCCTCCACTGTTTCCCGAAAAGTCAAATAGTTAGACGGTGAATCTAAACCTACTAAAGCAACTTTCGGCTTGGAATATACTATAAGAAGCTAGATTCCCGTCGTGTATTTTGACATTTTCGGGAAACAGTAGAGGGGGTTAATCTTTCTGAACGGTAACTGTATTCAACCTGCATATGCGCGCGTAGTGGTTGCAACGGAAATAACCAGTATCAGACCACCCTGACCTCCGACTGCAACCAGTCGGCGCCGCGACAAGTTATCCTTGATCAATGCTGCGTCGTCTTTTACTCACCCTCCTCTGATACCCCACAACGCAATCTTCTTCACTGCCAGTGCTGGCAGTAGTGGCAGTAGCATTTGCAACGCAACGCATAGCTCTAACTGATCACGGGCTGGAAGCCATAATACCCGAGTAATAAAAGGTGATACGAAGACATGCATATACCCTGGATTACCTACATGCACGCTGTATGTATGTATGCAAGTCACAGCATACAGCAGCAGTCTCCGAGGAACGACCGCAGCAGCACCAATGAAGCACTGTATTCTTCCATCCAATTGATATATCCTGGGTAGGCAACACATATACTCGAGGACTCGGAGGCGCACTTTCCCCCCTCACTATTCCTCGACGTGTGAAGATTCAAGTTTATGGCATCCTACAGAACGTACGTTTGAGCGACATGCAGACTACATGTACTTACCTACCTGATGGTTGCAGAGCGACGTGCATCGCGAAGAAGCAATACACGCTTATTCCCTTACTGCAGATACCGTCGTACCAATAATCGAAAGCCGCAATAAGGTCAAATAAAGGAAGGCACCAACTCGTCTCAAACTTTACTGGTCCGGGGCAGGGGGATTGCACACTGGGAATGAGAAGCAGGGGGGCTAGGGGTCAGGGGGCGTTTACCCCAGATTTCGAGCGAACGGTCCTTTGCTTGGCCCCAGATGGCCTATTGCCATTGCTGTCAACACCACAGATCTAGCCGCGTCAATCTCTTGCACAAACTTGGACATGCCCTGGAGATCCCTGGGCGCCGCCAATCTGTTTCTCCAGAGCGGTGCGCATGGCATCTCATGTCTCAACTTGGAAGCGATACATCATACCACGAGCTGCTGGCGAACGAGTACAGACGGGCCACGGCACGCGACCAGGTCTTTCGGTACCCGGGTTCTCAATGTTTACGTTGCACGTCGTAAACTGACATCCCAGCCCCAGTAGATGATCCGTGCCAACCCTGCTGGTCCGTCTTCTCTCCGTCCGTTACCTGTCAATTCAAGCCAGCCAGCCAGCCAGCCAGCCAGTCACACCAATTTGTTTCTAGTCGAAGTATTCAAGCAGCTACCGCGATGATGATACCGACTAGAGGTCCGGAACCGTTTCCCTCAGATCCCCGGGCTTTGGGGCCTGGACACAATTCATTCTCTTACCTGCGCTCGAAGGCTGTTTATGGTGCGTGTAAGCGTGCAAGTGTGCCAACGCCACGCAATTCTGACGTACTTGCAACAGTGACTTTCACCAAAGGATGCCTGGACTCGGGTTACAGTTCTGCACGGAATTCGAATGCCATACCGGCGGTAGGCCCTTTAAGTTATGTCATCAGAAGTCTCAGGTCAGGCACACTTTTCCCATACTTTCACGCAATCTAGTCCAGGTCGGGGTTTCTGCAAAGGCGAGTTTCTTGGGAAGATGTTGCATACCTTCGATGAGTATGCAACTTGACGTACGTCTGCCTAGTGGCATGATAGAGGCGTCCCCCATGTGGACCCCCCTCTCGCGGTTCGCCCCTCTTTTCGACATGTCGCCACGAACTGGATTTCCTCAAGCCACGCACACACACAGGACACGGGCAATGTTACCCTCTCTTGCTTTGCTGAGCTGCTTCATAGCAATACTATCCGGGTATGCAACTAGTCCTCCAAATCTGGGGTACGTTGGACGATCGCCTTTTTCGCCAAGGGATCAGCAGACGGGAGGCTGTCTGACCGGCAAACCAACCCACACACCCTGCTGCGGAAACAACCTATTTTGACTTTATTCTATCAGAGCGTGTGTTTTGACAGCTACTGTTCTGTCGGGCATGAATAACATCCATTGCCCATGGTCCCATGAACCTAAGGTTTGGTGCTTGCTGGTTCGCAAAAGCCTTTTTTCTTTTGTCGCATTCTTATTCCCATGGCCCTTTTCGTCTTCTGCGGTGAAACCTGCGAGGCCTTGATAAGTTGGACCTCCTACGTTAACCTAAGTCCCAAGCCTGCATAGACTTTGACGTGATGCTGTGTTACAGCCACGGCCCGCGACGCACTACGAGAGAAAGTCCAGCTTTCCCCTCTCTCTTTCCCCCCTCTCTGCCCCTCTCCCTCTCTTAAAGTTACCAGGTGGAACATTCGAAGTTCGAGGTCTGGAAGAAGACAGAACTCAAAGAAACCCCAAGTCCCTAGAGGCTCGACTTCGTTGAAGTCTATTCCCCTAGGCCGGGCTCTAGATAAGACGATCTTGATGAGGGGAGAAGAGCGACTTCTTGGTCATCTGATGGATATTGACTTGGACGGGCCTCCATCGAAACCTGTAATCATGCAGGTAAAGGAGCTTTCTTTCTCATTGCCTCGTGGGCCATTGCCAGCATGACCGATACTGTAAACATGTCCCTGCGAGCCCCGTGTCGGAAGCTTGCCTGGTTTTGGTTCTGCCTGGCAGTTTGACGTATCAACTGGGGGTGCACTGTGATATGTCGCAATATCAGGTATGCAGGAGGGATTTAGTCGCTTGCGAAGTCAAACAGGTTACCTGAATACATTGTACTGTGTATTAGTGGTATCAAATCACAGTGAATGATGGGTTTCTCCCTTAGTACGATTTTTGAAGCGAGAACTGTATACCTCAGACATAATTCTATGTACTGCTACTCTGGGGAGCATGAATGATAATCACAAAGGCTCCTCCGGGTGATGAAGTAAGCCTTTCAAAGTCCATAAACGATTCATAATAGACTTGTTGGGTAATATGTTTGTACCACGTAGTATATTCGGGGTTTTCGTCATTCGCAGGCCCGACATGGGGTTCCTCCGTATGGCTCTACTGCGCCTGATGCCGCCTTCCAGCCGGCTGATTATGGGGCAAGATATCAGAAGGAAGGCGACAAAGTAGCAACGTCGTTTTGCTTAGTGAAACTCCCTTCTCCTTCCCTTGAATCTTCGATGAGACTAGTATGCATCTATCCACTAAGCCTTCTACGTATTTCTTCTTTTCATGAGGCAGTGCCTCATGAGAATTCGTTGTTAGCAGAAGAGACCCTACTTTTTATGTTGTCGAAATACCAGCGTGCTGACGGCTGGACACTCACCAGGAGACTTGGTGCAAGCATGAGATAGGGATGTGAACACGATACATAAAATAAGTGGTAGCCGTGCAGGTCTGACACCAGCCCAACACGTGGCGGGTAAGAGGTAAAGTGACGTGCCAAAAAAACACGCACACACCACCAACACTAGAAATCTCATCTCATCATCTTTTCCTTCCTTTTAACTTCCTTTTACTATAACTTCGTTAATCCAACATGGATATTACCGAATTTGGCCGCATCTTGACCGCAGATCGCAAGCCAAATGGCGATTTCTCTTCCCACGCAATTACGGCCATTACCGCGCTCTCGATTGCCGGTGTGCCAAGGAGGGTTATCGCAGACGCGTTCGGCACGCGTCGGCCAGCAACCATTAATAACCTCGTAAAGCGCTTCATTTAACGAAAATCACCGAAAAGGAAGCAGGGTTCTAGCCGACGTCGTAGATTATCGACACGGCAAGAGCGCTATCTGGTTCAATTGGTGCGCCGGAAGCCCCGTGCTACTTGGAGAGAGCTCTGCTTAGATATGAATGTCATGCTAGGATCGAGACCGTGCTCCTTCTCCGTCAACACCGCACGCCGCAACCTTCGCAAATGGAAGGTCGGTCGCTGGCGCGCTGCGAAGCGCATCCTCTTGACGAAAAAGGACGCTAAAGAACGGCTCGCGTTTTGCCGTTATTAGTCCTCGCCGGCGCGTATGAAACAGCTGCTGCTTTGCTTCTTTTCAGACGAATGCACTATTCAGAACGCACCGCACATACCAGGCCAATGGGTCTTTCGGTACAGCACAGAACGTTTCCGAAAGGACCTTATAAGCCCGCAGAATCATTCCAGGCCTCGAATCAGTATCATGGTGTGGGCAATGGTGTGGCAGAGGGAAAGAGAGGCCGGGACCAGCCCCCTTATCTTCTGCCGGGAGACCCCGACTCTCCTGCCGGCGGCTTTACTTCTGCCCGGTATATTGAGGTTCTCGAGGCTGCCCTCCTTCCTTTTTACGAGCCTAGTGACCCTTTTATGCAGGATAACGCGCGTATTCATCGCGGCAACGCCGTGAAGGAGTTCCTCGAATCGAAGGGTATATGGACTATCTAGTGGCCGGCACATTCACCTAATTTAACCCTATTAAACACGTGTGGAAGGCCCTTAAGTCGAAGATATACGAAATCGAGCCTCGCTTTCAATATTTGAAAGAGAACATGACCGACGAGAGATATGCGAAGGAAATAATTGAGATGGCGTGGGCTTCGATAAATCCTACTTTGATATTACGGCTACTACGCTCTATCCCGCGTCGCATTGCTACTGTGCGTCGCGTAAAAGGCTGGTATAATCACTATTAATATTTAATCAATTACGGTTCGAATAAAGTAAATTGTATAAAAGTAGCTACTAAAATAGCGGTACTATTAGTATCTGGAAAGGGGTGGTGATGGCGAGGGAAATCGGCCAATGGTGGTGCGTGCGTATTTTATTGGACACCAATTTTAGCTGGCTAGCTGACGAAGGAAGCGTTGGGGAAGATACCAGTCCCACAGGAGGTGCATGGATTCCAAGGACACAGGTGACTGGGATTTGCTGTTTTCGAGGAGAACGAGTCCTACTTAAGTAGTTCCACGGCCTTCTGCCAAGACGATAGAGGCAGTGGTAGGTCCCATCTGTGGATATGGAAAGCCATTATAATACATAAAAGGAAACTTTGGACCAGATGCCAGGACTGGTCATGGTCGACCTTCAGTAGGTAGTGCGGCGTGGCAACTGAGAGAAATTAGTCACCATCGTCTCGTTCATTGATATATTTGATATATGAATGGGTACAGGCAGAGAGGCATTGGACCTCGCCAAAATCTAGACAGGAAAGGGATCGTAGGTTGTGTCCTGAGTTGGGGCCTTGTATATGTGGAACCTGAGGAACTATACCCATCTGCATCAGGAAAGCCTCATATGTACCGTAACGTAGCTAACGATGTCTGGAACATGCTATAATGTGGTTTAAGGGCACAGTCTATTCACTTCCACGGGGGTCAAGTTAGACGAAGCTGCAACGATGTTTTGACTCTCGCCAGCAATTTACTAGGTCATTGTCGGCATGTAACACATGAAGAATACATTAGGTACCCTGGAACTTCATGAAAAGTTGGTTTGAGCTAAACGAAGAGGGTCGAAATAATGATATACGAGCTACCCCTATTTGACCTTCTCGTGTGGTGAATGGGGGTAGCTCGTATATCAGCACATATATCTAGGCTGAGTCAAAACGTAGCGATCGACTATGCCAGCTACTTTGCGTTCCATAGGGAATATGTAGGTAGAAAGGCAGCCACAGAGGGTTGTTCTTGTATTATTTCAATACAAACCTGATGTTGTGCGTCCTGCTAACATCCAATGAAGAACTCAGGGGTGAACACACCGAGAGAGTACTGTACAAGAAGAGAGGATGTTCCCATCCTCTACCGGGAAGGTTCTAATATACAATCTCTTAAATACCCGTGATGCCTGTCCCTCTTTAACCAGGGACCGAATCAATGGCGTCCTTGCCAAACGCCGAGGGTGCAGCGTCAGGGCCCTTCTGCGCCCGTAACTTCTCCTCGAACTTCTCAAATTCGGCCAAGGCAATCTCCTCCTCCGGGTCCGTGACCTGGTGTACGCCTTGAACTTCCTCGATCTGCCCAACGATGCTCTGTTAGCAAAAGTATACGCGCCTTGTAAAGATAGAATAGGATATGCGGGGGAGAATGAAAGAGGGAAAGAAAACTTACGTAGTGCATCAGCATGCTCTCGATGCCGTTCTTGAGCGTCACGGTACTAGAGTCGCACGTCCGGCACGCGCCGCGCAGCTTGAGGTGGACGTGGCCGTCGACGAACCCGCGGAACTCGATGTCGCCGCCGTCCTCCTGGATGGCGGGCCGGATGCGCGTTTCGAGCAGCTCCTTGATCATGCCGACGACCTCGCTGTCGTTCTCGTCGTACGCCAAGCTGTCCTGCTCCTCGGGGGTCTGGGCTTTAGCGGCCTCGACGTCCTCGGCCGTGACCGCCTTGCCGTCCGCGCCGATGTCGCCCACGGCCGCCTTCTTACTGACCGTCACGATGTCCTGCCCCGACGTGATGGCCTCGGTGATCAAGCTAAAAATCTCGGGCCGGATGTGCGCCCAGTTGGCGTCGGCGGACTTGGTCACTGTGATGAAGTCGGCGCCGTAGAAGACGGCCGTGACGCCGTCGATGTTCATGAGCTGCGCCGCCAGGGGCGATGGATACGGCGGCGCGATCGTGGACCGCGGGTTCAGGTACTCGAGGAAGGGCGCCGAGAGGCCCTCGGGCAGCACGCGGTGGTTCAGCAGGAACTTGAGCGCGTCCGGGTTGGGCGTGTTCTCCGTCTGGATAAAGATGCTGCGGGTCTGCCCGAGGCCGCCGGCCGGTGTTAACCGGGAGGTGGCGGCAGTCGTGGAAGAGAGGACTGGTCGCCTGGTAGAGAGGCGCGCGCTTGTGTGGGCTTTGCGCGAGGCGGTTGTTGCTGCTTCGCAGACGAAGGTTCGGGCTCGGGGGGCGACTCGTCTCGTCGAGGTCGAAAGGAGAGTGGTGGCGGCAGCAGCGGTTGGCCGCATAAGTCGGCTGGAAGCTGCCATCGTGTGTGGGTGTGTGTATGTCGTCACAACTCTCTTAGGGTGGATATCGTTTGTTGAAAGAGCACGGAGATACTGGAGGGAGGGCGCCTAATCCATACAAATATATACTCGGTCTCGAATAATCTTGGTCCAGTCGTGACGGGTGTTGGGTTGGTCGGTAATGTTTGTTGAAGTTGGATGTTGGTTGTCGGTTGTAGGTTTAGGTCGCTGTTCAGTTGGCCCTCAGCTCCGAACGTCCATTAGCTTCCAGGCCGAGGTGCCCGCTATAGAAAGATCGGGCTAACCGTCAAAAATTTGCCGCTTAGAAATCCACCCTGCCGGATACGCCCCCATAATGCCCCATGACGCAAATTTCTGTCATCCAGAATTTCTCCCCCTTCCCGAGCAACTCGAACCCTGACGCCTGACGAGAACAACCATGGGCCAACCAAATCACGTACCAACCTCAACTCCACAGAACCCGGCTATCCAGCCTTGAAACGTTTGATTAACCTAGATACCCATATCCAGCGGATGGCAGTTTATTTCCAGCCTTGTCCAGAGCCTTTCCCAGTGTTGTAACCTACATAGACTGTCCAGGAAAGCTTGAACCGTGATACCTCCTGCTGCATAAACTTTCATTTCCCACTATTCCCGACTTCCCCGACTAGCATTGGAATACTCGGCAGCCTCTCTTATATGTTTAGGGGTACCGCAGTTACTACACCCGCCTATTGCCAGCTATCCCATCGCCAACTATCCCGTCGATAACCCGGTTGCTCCAGGTTGCGTGAAAGGACAATTCCTAGGCTTATTCTACTGGCACTATAGATCTTAACGGGGATAAGCTGGTTTGAACCACGCGCCCAATGGATTTGCTCTGACAACTCCTTCAGAACTCCTTCAGTAGCGACAACTCTGGATGTTCGTCCCATATCTTCCATTGCTTGTAGATATATACCCTCAATTGAGACTGTCCTACTGAGGTTCACGTTGGAAAGACAATCGGTTGATTTGCCTTTTTGGAAAGAATCGACAGTTCACATATCCTTATCGATAGGTGAACGCGAGGGAGCATCGCGATTGTTACTGTTGGCAGGCATTCACAATTTATTAACAAAAAAAGCGTGAGTGGTTGGAAGGCGCAAATTCACTGTCCGTTCACCATTCCTTGCGCGCCACCCACGAGCCCCGTCACGCGCCCCCGTCACGACGTTGAATAGTTCACCACAAGTTCAACCAACACTCAAGACACCATCAAGATGGCGCCCATGATACCCGCAGAGAGAAATCTGCATCAGCTGCGAGAAGGAGGATGGGAAGTACAAGTGCACCAAGTGCGCCAAGTACACGTAAGTTCTACATCATATCTAAACACGATCAAAATGTATCATCATAACTAACCTTTGGCCAACAGATGCTCACTCCCTTGCTCCAAGACTCATCGTGAGATCCACGACAACGAGCCCCAGGAGCCGCCCAACGCCGGCGAGTCGAGCAGCAGCAGCGGCCAAGCCGCCGCCGAGGACGAGCCCGAGGGCGGCCGCTCCCCCTGACCAAGCTGTTCAAGAAGTACCCCAATCTGCCGCACCAGCTGCGCGCCATCGCGGACTCGACGGACCCGCCCCGGGACGAGAGCAGCAGCGGCCAGCGTCTGAACGCCAACCCCCGCCGTAAGAAGGAGGTCTGGACCCAGGAGATCGGCCTGCAGAACGGTATGAACGCGCTGCGCAAGGGTCTCGCGGCCCCGCGCGGCAGCACCGACGGCGAGGGCCTCCGCGAGTACTGTGAGCTCTTCAAGTACCAGCTGGCCCAGAAGGCTGAGCAGGGCGAGGACCCGGACGCCGAGTTCCGCCGCCGCGCAGCCCAGCACGACGCCGAGGTCATCCGGAAGCTCATGGACGAGGATGAGAAGCAGAAGGATTAGGACTCCTGGGACTCCTGCTAAAAAAAGCAAAACTGCCTTCTTGCGCCCTCGCCATATGAACGGGGCAAGTACGTTCCAGCCGCAACTTCCTATTATTATACGGAGTTTTTCGGCCAAAAGTTGCAACGACAACAAGACTGTAAGTACTTATGACCCAAGCTTTTGCGACTTGGAAGTTGGCTCTCAACTAACAATCCCGACAGTGTTACGAGAAGTCAACGCATGATATACCAGTTGACTAGGAAGGCTCCTTGGTTAGCCAGGGAAATCACCAGACAGACCCGGAATCTGTGATCACGGAGAAGAAATGCTATGACACGCGAACGAACGTGGATAGGTACTCATAATAATTGAATAATCACGCATGACATGGAAGCATTTGTACTTGTTGGAGGCGCTGCAATCACTACCGACTACCGCCTGCTATTTCGTGACTAGCGATTTCATTGCTACCAGCTAGCTATCTCATTGGCACTATCTACCCCAGGATCGATAAGTTCTGACTTCAGGCGGATGCCAAGAGGTGGTACTTGGAACCCCCTGGAGACGCCATCCAATGCGGTGCAACAAAGTTTGCTTCCAACGGCCATTGGACGCCACATTATGACTTGCTTTCATGCTGACCACACTCAGGCCACCAAAAAGGACGACATCTTTGAAGCATTATTGTAGGCATTGAAATATTAGGATTAATCATTCGGCGTATAGACATCATAACTGACTGATCGTGATAACAACTTCCGTACAACCCTTAACACACTTTTACACTCCCCCTCAATATCAACTAACCACTGCCTTAAACTCCTACTTAACTCCAACTCCAACTCCAACTCTCCACAATTCAAACCCATACATTGTATTATCCAATCTCGTCAACTAAAGCGTCTAAGCCGAGCGAAGAACCCACCCCGCGACGGTGACTTGACGGGCGACGACGACATCCCGGTTTCGGATGAGTTGGCGCTATTCCTTGACTTATTATTGCTGCTGTCGCTGTGCTGCTTTGGACTGTGACGCCCTGTAGTCACGGACACGAGCTTCCCCTTGAGCGCCCAGAGCGAATCCGCTTTGCGGAGCAGCGGGCTCCTCGGCACTTTGCTGCTGCCGTTACTGTTGGAACGCTGCTGCTGCGAAGAAATCTTCCGGTCCTTCTCGTCCTCCTGGGCCCAGTCGACGCGACGGTCCGCTCCGGTGGCGTGGGTGCGCACGACGAGGGGCTCGGCGCTGGGCACGAGATCCGCGAAGCTCCGGGGTCGTTGGCGCCTGTGGCTGTTGCTCTGGCGAGCGGTGGGGGAGAAGTCGCCCGACTGGTACTGGTAGTGGTAGTCGCCGCTGTTCTTGCTGTTGCTGTTGGTGTTCAGCGGCGAGCCCTCCACGATGTCGCCCATGTTCGCCCAGTTCCAGTGTTGGTTGCTGTAATTCCGACCATCGTGCGGCGACGACGACGACGACGACAGCATGGCGAGGCCGTCGGCGGGGAGAGAGCGGCGCTTGTTCCGGTTGGAATTGGTGGGCCGGCCGGAAGATGGGGCGCGTCGTCCTGGAATTGGTTGCGCTCCTGCAGCCTCTCGCGCGTGCTCTGGGCGCGCCGCAGGGCGCGCAGCTGCTCGCGGGGCGTCTTGCTCGACTGGAGCTCCGCCCGCTCGGCCGCGGAGCCCTCCATGTGGAATTTCAGGGCCTGGCGCGATAGCGGGTGCACGTTGCTCATGTCGCACAGACTGGCCTTGGCCGTCGCCGTCCGCGCGAACTGCTGGGCGGCCACCTGGGGGACGTGGTGGTACGGGTGCTCCTCCTGGGCAGCACTTTCTGCCGTTGCCGGCTTCTTGGCCCTGGTGGAGAACGACTTGCTGCGCTTCACATCTTTGGCTCCGGCGTCCAGCTTGGAGTTGGCGCGTCGCAGGCTATGACCCTTATTATGGCTGCTCCCGTGGATGTCCCGACTCGCATCTGCTCGGGGTGGTGCGATGACCAGTCTGAGACCCGGAGCTGTGGTTCCGGCCGTTGTAGCTGCCGCCCTAGCAGCAAAGCTTGTTGCCGATAGAGGCGAGTCCACAGCTCCGTCACTAGCTTTTTGCGCCCTCATTTGTCGCCGGGCCTCCCGTTGTGCATTTTGCTCCGAGAGCACGATGTAAAGCCTCCGCCTTAGGTCCTCGGGGTCTGGTGGTGATGATTTGGGCGGATGCTGCGGTCTCGTCCTGGCATTCGACTTGACTGGCGGTTTGATTGTCACATCCAGGGCCAGGTCATTCCTGGGATTCACCCTGGAGAACTGCATATTTGTGCAACGGATGTAAGATCCGGGCAATAGAAGATAAGGGGATCTGGAAACGGTAAAAGGGACATGCAGGTCACGAGCCTTTTGATTCAAGCCCTCCTTTCCCAGAAGTCAAGTCCCAGGGTTATCATTTGTCGCAAATTGTCGCAGGTTTAGGCTACGTAGTACCCGAAAGGGTCCTCAAGCCCGTCATGCGCCGAAATGAGCGGTTTTGACGTCAGTTCGGATCCCACTCTGGAGGAGGGGATAGTCGAACGATATGGCCCCGAGTTCAGTGGCTCGATGACGGCGTTGCTGGAGTTTATAAATGGAGGCCAGTAGCGCCCGTGGGACCGACCCGAGGGTTTGTCAAGTCGCTCGTGGGGAATGTCTGTGCCAAGTATGTAAGTAGTAGTAAGACCAAGATGCCAAAGGCGGCAGAGACTGTGTTTAAGACAAACAGCAGGAAAAAGCCTCGACCTCGATCAAAAGAGCGCACAGCATAAAGAGAAAGGAAAGAGGAGAGTCAGCACAGGGGGCCAAACACTTTCAGATCGTGGGCAACCGATGTGGTTTAATAGCAACATGGTCACGAGAGAGACTCGACAGAGCCGAATCCGGCTTAGAAGGATGCCACGGGCGCCAATCCGGGGTTGCATGGATGACCAGCCATTGCTAGCCATAGCGCCGTCGCCCGCATCGAACACCCTCGCATTTTGACAGGGACTTGCAGGGCCCCTCAGTAACCCAGTCATTCTGCCCCTCGCGCTGTCTCCCTGCTCCCTGGCAATAATTGGTCTCTAGCACAGTCATTAGCGTCCACGACTAAGGCAAATTACATCAGACAATGCCCTCGGGATGGAAATTAAAAAGCTAATCTAGTCACGATGGCTCCTAGTGGAACTGCCGGATGTACATATTCCTCTCTGTCCTTTCAAGCCTACAATTCCCTCTCATTTCAGCTTGTGGCTACAAGAGGAAGAGAGAAAAGGAGGAGGGCTTCACACTGACACATCTCTAGCCCTACATATCTCTCGCGGTCCAACCCCATTGATGAGATGGAAACATAGGGGAGTCATGTACGGGGGCGACAAGCAAGCTGGAGGCAGGTAGCGGTCTGGGAGGGACTCTTTCCATTCCCAAGTTCCTCATCGTTGGACCGGTGGGAAGCGCGGGTAGTCTGAGTATAGTAGGGTCACATTGTACAAGGGCAGGGTCAACTTTCTGCTGTTGTGGTTGGTGCATCTTCTGCCGGTTCCGTATCATTGGTGGTGCAACCTACTTTCGACTTAGGCACAGGGCTAATTGAGTGTACATAAAGCAACAATGACCAGTCAGGAGTCAGGATCAAGCCTCAGTCATGACCGTAGTCATTTCTCCGCTAACCTTACAGCGGCAGAGAAAAGAAACAGAAAACCGACACCAAAGATCGTCAGGCACCACACCATGTGAGTATACAACGATCGAGCTGATGTACATACGATGCCCAGAAGAAAGTGTTGGATGGAGCCGCGGATGATTGTGCCTGGGTCCCTTGTTTTGTGTATCCTACAACAGTCCGGCTAGACGGGTAGACACAGAGTGGAAGTTGCTTATGAACGCAGTGACCCGAACCGTCAATCCACCCCACGATCCGATCCAGCACAGTCCAAGACATCGGCAGACAAATAGACGCATCTGTGCAGCCGGACGAACTGTTGTTTGCATTGTTCTACCGCGACACTGTCTCACTTTCCGGAAGCGCCTCAAATGAATCGAGGGCAACAGCCATCGTCCGTTGCTATTTTCTTTTCTTGTACTTGTACTAACTAAGTAACAACCCCCTCAATCCCCCTCATCCACACTCATACTGGCCTCGGCCCATGGAGTGTTGACAAATGGGCTGCAGATGCGGCATAATATTGACGGATCTGCAGAGTGGTTACCACACCACCGAACGAAGAGTGTTACTTTCGCCTGTTTCTTGTGTCCAAACGCGGCCAGCCCTTCTTCATTTAGAGCTGTGCCATTTCCAAGATTGACTTCGCATACCTGGCCGACTGTGTCTCAGCTTCCGCCAGAGGAGGCTCCAGAGGCGATCTTCCGATGTGGCGGGCGTAGGAACACTGCCGCCGCAACGTTGCCTGGTAAACGCCCGGTTCCAGCCAGGGCGTGCAGTGTGCGGCCAAAATTATAGTAAATATGTAGGCTCATTCACACAATATAGATTAGTTGACAAGTGTCCATCCATTATGAGCCCTCTCGATTCCTCTCCACCCTCGATGTCGGCGCCGCCCCCCTTGTAGGATAGCTTACCCGCATACGCCATGTATGGACCAATAGATGGCTCAGAAAGCCGTCTATATCGATTGTGCTTTCTTTTGCTAGAGAGCAGATGGCGCCTTGCCTTTTGCCTTTTACGCCTATTGATACGAGCAACTTTGCTTCTTGGTCTGAAACATTGGCGTAATAGGGCGAGTAAGTAAGAGCAATATACATGCCATGGATACGGAGTATATTGTTGTAAGATGGACCGCCTCAGGCTAGCGATCGCATTCAGCGTGGAACATAAGAGACAGTAACGGCTGAGATGGCCCCTCCCGAACGGTGACTAAGTGACTAGCAGGAAAAGGTCCCCAGGGTCATTTAGGTTATTATGTGCTAATGCAGGCGGTGATTGGAGGAACATGCCTGCCCTCCCAGCTGGCTGCAGCCTGCAGCACCGTTGTCTTGCAGCTGCGGTTCGTGACTGGTGTCGCTTCTAGACAGGATGCAGTATGCAGCCAAGAAGCTCGGAAATACGAAATGTGACAACAACCCAACACTGCGTGCATTACAAACAACAGTAGAATATATGCGTCTTGTCTTAGTCAAGAGGGAGGATACCTCGGCTGCATTTGCAAATCCTGCAAACATGCTACAGCAGCAGTACGCAACCCCGATGGGCAAAGCGGCTGCTCATTGGCCCAGCGACAGGAGCAAGCTCCGCTGCGTAGCGGGCGAATCGCCCGTCTATCGAAAAAAGTTCTGCTCAAAAATGCTCGTCAGTGTCACGAAGCACATTCATG
Organism: Apiospora phragmitis; assembly: GCF_038363925.1. Lineage (NCBI taxonomy): Eukaryota > Fungi > Ascomycota > Sordariomycetes > Amphisphaeriales > Apiosporaceae > Apiospora > Apiospora phragmitis. The sequence continues at coordinate 1,390,998 of NW_027117400.1, read as the reverse complement.
ATGTGAGATTCGCAAGCCAGTGGAGGCTGGCTGGTCCCTCACTTCGCCCACAAAGCGGTAGGTTAGATCATTAGATGTAACAAGTGTTGGTGGTCGTGATTTCCTCTTCTCGTTGATGAAGCGAGCACATCTCTCGCCTTTTAGCGTGTCGGGTAATAAAAAGAGAAGCGTGGCTTAAACCGTCGTGCCAACGACGACGCTCGAGTAAGATAACATCGTTAGAGTTTGAGTTTAGATTCCGTCTCCTCTGCCGGCCCAACGGGGGGGACTAATAACTCCGATCAGTAGGTGGCATAGTTCGTTTGTCAGGGGCGAAAGTTTGATCTGTGTCAGGTCATAATAAACACGCCTCCGGAGAAATTCTTGTAAAGCCACATGGCTGCCATCCACTAGACAAAAGAACCCGAACATATTCTCCGCGCAACACTTTACGGTAAATGTAGGTCAAAAAGCTTCTGGTAGAAGTGAGGGATCGCAAATAAAGGCGATAATGAGGAATAGCCTTACGCAGCTCACCGGCGGGGCAGCTACGATGCTCGTAACATCCTCCTAGAAAATCATGGAACTACAGCAGAGATGCCTCGGAATAGCAAAAAAAACAACCAATCACCAAAAAACATCGTGAACCACGCTGCCAGTAGACTCCTCGGCGGGGAATTGAACCCCGGTCTCGAGCGTTCTTTGTCGTTCGCATTGAATGACAAGCTCGCATACTGACCACTATACTACCGGGGATTTAGCTCGTTGAGTGCCCAGCCAATTATTGCAGTCCATACATATATCGTCACCCTCCATTATAGGCGACACACAATATTATATCGCTTAACATTTGATTATTCACTACTAGACCAACCCCCATGTTATGGTTGCAAAGACGTACATCTACTATTAATTGAGCGTTTTTTTTCTGTCCTATCGAATGTAACAAATACCAAGGGCTCCGGTGGTCAATGTGTTCCCCCACCCCCTTTTAACTTATACAAGCACCTCCAATCCTTCCGTCGGCCTGGGCCCGCCCTTGGACTCCCGCTCCTCCTCCGCGCCGCTGGCCTTCCACGCGCTGACGATCAAGTTGACAATGTGGTCGACGCCGACGCCCTTCTTGACCTGGGCGAAGACGGTCGGCCCGCCCTCGCGCATGTTGCGGGCGTCGCGCTCCATGACGCCCAGGTCGGCGCCGACGGCCTCGGCCAGGTCCGTCTTGTTGACGACCAACAAATCGCTCTGCGTGATCCCCGGCCCGCCCTTGCGCGGGATCTTGTCGCCGCCGCTGACGTCAATGACGTAGATGATGTAGTCGGCCAGCTCGCGCGAGTAGTTGGCCGCCAGGTTGTCGCCTCCGGACTCGATCAGCAGCAGGTCCGCGCCCCCGGCCACCTCGGCGTGCAGGTCCTCGAGCGCCTGCAGGTTGGCCGAGATGTCCTCGCGCACCGCCGCGTGCGGGCAGCCGCCCGTCTCGATGGCGCGGATGCGCGCCGCGGGCAGCGCCTTGTGGCGCGTCAGGAACTCGGCGTCCTCGCGCGTGAAGATGTCGTTGGTCACGGCCGCGATCGAGTACTGCGAGCGCAGCGCCAGGCAGAGCTGCAGCATCAGCGCCGTCTTGCCGGACCCGACGGGACTGAGGAAAAGGGGGCACGGTCAGTATTAGAGAGTGGGCTAGGGCTAGGGGTATAGGGACTTGGATCCTGCGATAAATTCTCAGGCTAGACAGACGGAACATGAAGTGAACCGGGCTTCGTGTGCTAGCCATCCAACCGTTACACTCGGCAAATCCTAATTAAAGAGGCGCGTACTTACCCGCCAATTCCAATGGTGAATGCGCGCTCGCCCCAGGTGCGGCCCTCCATAATGGGCATCTCGCGTCCCAGGTAGCTGCCCGGTCCGTCGAGAATCTCGTGCGAGTGGCCGTGCTCCGCAGCGGAGAAGCCATCGTGGGAATGGCTCGAGACGCCGTCGTGGGAATGAGTCTGCGCCATCTTGATCTAATCCCTAGTTTACTGTCTCCTCCAACTGTTCCAGTCGTACACGAAGTTTGAATTGGAAATGCAAATGCAATTTGACCGTAAGAAGAAGGCAGATGACACCACTACTTTCTGGCCGATGAGATCCTAGATCCCAGATCCCAGAGCTCCCGGTAATACTACCTCATCCGACAGCTTGAGCTGCGGGGTGAGTGTTTGAGTGCTTATCAGGAAGGCGGGGCAGGGGTCCGATTACGTACACAATATTGAATACTAAAACTTATCGATCTGACAACTAACCTACGATACTACAGTATCAGTCTAGGAACAACATCCAGATTTGTTACCCAGCAAGTCAAATTAATATACTCGATTAGAGAGCCAAACAAGAAGATTCGATCTTTTGATATGCGGGAAGAAAAATCTGACGAAGTGCTAGCTTGGAACCTCTTGAAGGCTTCTTCATCATGTGGTGAGTATCACCACCGTTGTGCGGCACGGTACCGCGGTCATTCCGCGCCTACTAACCATACAATAGTCTGCCCACAAGCTTCTTCCGGCAGATTTGCAGCTGAGCAACGGATACACCAACTAAGCCTGAATATCCACTATCATCGCCTATACCCTAGCTTCTAGACCGATGCGCTCCTAGGGACAAGAAAAACACCGAAAAGCGGAACTACTCAAAGTGTTGCGCCCGATGCGGTTGTGTAGGGGCTATCACGAGATCTACTATATGCACTCCCAGCTACCGACTTCGCGGGGATTGCGCTCTCCCCCCTTGAAGGTGCTCTTGGCCGGGTACTTGCAATGCGTATGCTGATAAGCGATACCCGCATCCACGGTATCGTTGACGAACTTGGTCCCGACCAAGGCCTCGGGGGCCATCCCCTTCTCGACCCAGTCGACTACAGCTGCCAAGACGTTGTGCTCTCGATCGAACGGGATCCCCCGGCTACGGAACCGCCCGCCTGACCAACGGCCCAGGCGCCCGGGCCGCTGCCGCAGTGGCCCATCCCGGGGATGCGGAAGAACCGGTAGAACCGGTCCATCCGCTCGGGCGCGTAGCCCATGCCGCCGGCGAGGTGCTCGTAGAACCGGATCGAGTTGAAGCTCGTGATCTGCTGGTCCTGCTGGCCGTGGTACGTCAAGACCTTGCCGCCGCGCCCCTCGAAGGCCGCCAGCGAGGACGGCCAGGTGCGTATGCCGCCCGGGTCCTTTCGGCCCGCGACCAGGGCGTCGTCGGTCGTGAAGCTGGCGGGATCCCAGGGCGGGTCCTCGAGCACGGCGAACTTGAACCAGCCTACCGAGGGTCCGTAGGACTTTCCGTTGTAGAGACCACCGGCGGCGGCCATCTCGCTGCCTGGCTGCATAGCGGGATACAGCAACGACCCGTTTGACCACAGGTAATTACTGAAGACCTTTGTGACCGTTTGAACTTGGGCATCCGTAAGACAATCTCCTGGCTCCTTTCTCGCTCCGCAGAGGAGTGTCTCGGGCTGGAACTTGCACAGCGTCGGGTCCTCGATGATGCCGTCGGTAGCTCCGTCGATGCCGTCGCATTGCTTCAGTATTTCATAGTGGATCGTCGTTCGCCACGTATCGGCGGTGATAAAGCTCGGCGCATCAGCCGCGCCCGTGATGGTGAAGTACCTCGCCCTCCAAGAATACAGGTTGTTGAAGTCAACAGCAGGGGCGCCGGCCACGATCCCGTCAAAGTCGCCGGGAAATAGCTCGGCCGCATGGATCCCCTGTCTTCCGCCCAGGGAGCAGCCTATGTAATAGGACTTGCTCGCGGCCGCGCCGTAGAAGAGGGCCGTGAGCTTTTTACCGACCTCGACTGACGTATGGAGACTTGAGTACATAACATTCCAAGATTAGTAGTGAGCCGAACATTGTCAGAGGTTCCTTAGACTTACGATCTCCAACCAAAATCGGCGACTATACCCTCGTTTTGATAGAACGTGTCGCCATTCGTACCGTTGTGACCGTTGTTGGTGCCGACCGTCGCGAACCCATGTGCGGTGCCATAGGCAAGGTTTTCGTATGCGACGCCTGTATATATGTACATGTTCTCGGTTAGTCTGCTGTTTGGATTCTACAAAACCCGCGGCAATGGCAGTGCCACCCTTCTTACGTCTGACTTACAGCCCCCGATGCCCCCATTTCCCGTGGCCAGGAAGCGGCCCGACCAGTCTTCCGGCAGCCACATCTCATAGGTGATGCTGGACCTGTTGGATGTCGATATGGAAAGCGCGACGCGGCACATGTCCGCCGTCACGGCTTGGCTGTCAGTGTTGCATGACGGGTCGTTGTCGGACAGCGCGACCCGCCCCCCGGCCTTGACAAATTGCAGCTCCGTGCGGGTCGAGTTGCGAACAGAACCTTCTGGCCGGAACTGCAGGCACTTTTCTTCAAAGGCTGTTATTTTCGTCTGGATGCCGCCCGTCGCGGCCAAAGAAGGCAACGCAAACGTCAAAAGGCCAGTTTCCAGTCTCATCTTGTCTTGGTCCGGTACGGTACCAAACAACACAACACAACACGTCAGTTTCAGGAGCCCATTGGACGAACGGCTCCCTATGTGGTACATGCGAAGCAGTTCCTTTTCTGTCCTTTCATATTTTATCCCTCATCCCAGAGACTGTGGCGAACCGGAACGGCAATTTCCCCTCCCCCTCATTGTCTCAAAAGACGCATGGCCGGTTTGCCGTTCAAATGCCGGCCGCCCCAGCCAATCAATGATCTTCATTGCAGCGCCCACCTCCCTATTCAGGACAAGTCGGAGACAAGTCGGGGTAGGTATTACCCATTCGCCCCTGTACCCACGTCTCAAGCGTGCATTTGATTCGATACATCACTTCTACAGACAATGAATGAAGCAACACTCAGAATCATCGTCAGATACAACTTTTCTGATGGTCTTACGGCACACAGCCACATACGACCGTCGGGTCCTGGAAATGTGGGCAAAACCCATTGTAGGTATCTGTTAGTCTACTATGAGTGAGCGATAATGCAATCAGGCAAAGGCAAAATGAGTAGAAACCCGAAACTTTCAACTTTTGAGAAGGTTTGAGGGGACGCTACCAAGCTTGCCATGTAGTCGCTCAGTCGGTTCACTTCTTCCCCTTTGTATACTAAACACGGGAAAGCTGCAGCGTCTATCCCCCGTTGGCTGGCCGTTAGGGGAGAGAGGAAGCAGCTTTATCGTTCCTCTGATTTCTTCGGTCTCAGGCACCCGTGTTCATCCAACTGGTAAAAAGGTCCAGGAGCGCCTTCACTACTTAGTATCCGACTTCCGTGAACGTTCCTGTAGTAGCTCAGCCATCCACCGAACTACTTCATGAACTTCACTTGCCCCTCAAAGAAAAAGAGACATCATCGCCCCAGACGGAGGTGTTCCGCGCATTCATCCGTGCGAGCTATCCGAATCACAAAAGCTGTGACCTGAGTCCTTTGCTAAAGGGCCTCAACCTCGGTGGATACGAGGATATGATTACTGATAATGGCGAGAGCGTAAACCGGCTCATAGTCGAGAAGGTGAGGCGCAAGGTGGCAGCCACTGACAAGCTCATGGTCAGCGATGGATCTTTTGCCAAGAAGAGGTAAGTAGTACCCTTTCACCTCTACCATAAGATAGGGGGGTGTCATTGTGGTTTGGGTGCCGCCGTACTGACCAAGAAGCGCGCCTGAACGAGTCGTCTCTTTCAATGAGACTTTGCCCCGTGTTGAGGGCTACCAAGTTCCTGCCAGCCAAGGACCTAGAAGAGGAGGTGCTTCAGTCAACGACCTGCCGAATGCGCCCAAACACTCACTCGAAACCACCAAGCACTTTCAGTTTAACCCGTTTGCAAGTGGCTACAACAAGGGCGCACAGACTACCAGTCCTGCCCCTGATCGTATTGGTGAATACCACCTTCGAGAAGCGCGTTCAAACGGGGTAAGAATGCCCCAAGTACGCAGACCCGGCACGGCTGCACCCTCTTCAGTTCCATCTCCAGGGGCTGTTCACCACTACCAGCGACGTGAGCAAGTCAAATCAGAGCCCCTTTCACCGAGTGGCTCAACAGCGCCATCCGTCGCCAGCTTCGACAGCTTCGACTCCATGTACAATGGCAGTGATGATGGTACTAGTACATATGCTCTACGAGGGGGGGGGGGCGATCAGGAGGAGGAGGAGAACGACGACGACGACGTACCAAGTCGGCCCGCCAGGGTCACCTTGAACGCATGGCGGAGACGCTGGCAGATTTTGGCGACGAGCTGATTGAGGCCCAACAGGAGCCAGATGAGGACGAAGAGTTCGAGAATCAAATCGACTCTATGCGGCGTCTTTATGATCGGATGGTCCAGAAGATGGACAGCCTGAAGTTGTTGCCTCCGCCAGAGGAGTGAGGTTATTGCTGTGCCTTGGTGACCGAATACATGGGGTGGATGACTTGTGGTTCCAAATGGTGTATTGTTGGTCGATGCGGGAAGGACAGCACCAAACTTGATAACTCTCGCTACTCACGGTCATGATTTGCGTGCTTTAATAGCTTCAAGGTTCTAGCTACGCAGCAGTTGAAGAAGAAGAAGAAGAGCTCTAGAGGGGACGCAGCACTACACGATGACAATGGACACGGGGCGTCATACTGATCATCTGCCCGACGAAGCAGAACTGGACGACTTTACGGGTCGGAACTTCAGCAAAAAGGTCACTGTTGTCCGGGTCAGGGATTGCTGGAATACGGTGTTTACTTTGAGCTGCGCCAGGAATTTCTGGAAGGGTACGAGAGGAAACATACATTGTACAAATACTTAATAATTGAAGTGACATGCAATCCAAGTAACACTCGATTGATATTGTTTGTTCATGTTGTCTTATTCTTATGGTAACTTGTCGTGAAGTATTACTCCTCATATGGACATACCCCTGTCTTTCAAGTCTCCTCCTTATTTGATTCGTCTTCATCCTTCGCCACCTCATTAGCCGGCAGCTCCACCGGCGGCGGCGACGGCGGCTTCGGCACCGCCCGCCCGCTCAGCTCCCGCGTGGGCATGCACTCGCTGTGCAGCTGCGCCTTCTCGAACTCCTCGCTCCCCCCCTGGCTGGTCGCCGCCAGGCTCGTCTGCGGCGCGAGGTTATGATGCCGCTCCCACTGCTCCACGGCCGACCGGCGCGCCTGATCCTCCCTCCGGCGCGTGCGCCGCCGGTGCAGCCGGAACAGCAGCCCCGTGCAGAGGAGCAGGAGGACGACGGTGCAGATGACGCTGATGGCGGCGACTTGGCCGACGGTTAAGCCGCCACCGGCCGGAGGAGACGCAGGCGCGGTGTTGTTGTCGTTTGGGGAAGAAGAAGAAGGAGGAGGCTGCTCGTCGAGTCCCGGCAGCAGAGACATCGTCGTCGTGAGGAACGTGGACTGCACCGTGGCGACCTGATGGTTATCCGCATCCGTGGTCGTGACCCACGCCGTCGTCACGAGCGGAACGGGCGTGTATCTGGGTATATCGCTGCTGGTAGTAGCAGCAGTATCCGTGTGCCCCGGCCGCAGCTGCTGCAGCGGCACCGTGATCGAGACGCCGACGGACAGCGAGTCGGCGGACGGGCGGACGGCCTGGACCGTGGCGGTGGGAAAGGGCGTCTGGACCCTGCCCGGCACGTCGTCGTGACCGGGCGCGCGGCACGGGTCCGCGACGCGCGGAAAGGGGTCGTCGGCGCCGCACTGCGACAGGATGCCCGCGAAGTCGGCGGCGAGGTAGGCGGCGGCGCTCTCCTCGGACTGCGTAGCCCGGAGGTCCTGCCCGACGCAGCAGAGGCAGTAGTGGTAGTAGTCGGAGAAGGCAGAGCCGGTGGCGCAGAAGTCTTCCGAGTCACGGCTGGCTTGGCCTTTGAGGAAGGCGGCATCTGTCACAGGGAGGAGAGGAAGATTAGAGGCGATTGACTCCCCGGGCGGGCTCCCCCTAGAAACACTCGCGGGACGGCGTATACATACTGCATGACCTGTAGCATCTATCATCGATGTACGGGGCGTCACTGCGCCTGCGAGGCAGGCCGAGACTTGTTGTAGTATATGCGAATATGTCCATGGTGGATCGATGACGGTAGAGCGGCGACCCAGTTCAATGGCCAAAGAAGGACTCGGGGACTTGAAAGCATCTTTGTATAAAGCTAACAAAAGCGACCTGGGGTATCATGATGGCGAACAAGGTACCTAGCACATGACCTTTAAAGTCCGTGGTATGAGTGGTTTTCGTGAGGGCTAATGCTAGTTTTGATCAGAAAAAGGGAGTGATACCAAGTGTCCAATTCATCAGTCATAAAGCGCGCGTACGCCGGGGCCCCCCACCACCCAATCTATATGCAGGTATCTAGCTACTGAATGTCCTCATCCATAGCTTCGTCTTGGAAGCCCTCGAACTCCTCTTCCTCCAACAGTGGTCCACTAAACCGTTCCGCCGTTCGCGGGAAGACACGCTTATACAGACTAATACCGACACTGTCTTGTGGGTTGATCTTTCCATCGAACGTGGCCTTGAAGTAGCCGTGCGTACCGAGAGGTTCTCTGATGTAACCGCTTCTCCCGCGCTTGGTCCACAATGGCATTGCCTTGAACCACTCAACATCCTCGCGGTTGAAGAACATATACCTGATGGTAACAATCTTCTTGTTGATATGGTACGGGTGGCCCGTGAGAATAGCACGCTTAGCGATCACTCTAGATGTTGATGGCGCGCGGACAGTACCAGTGGCCACCAGTTGAAGGGGTAGGTTGTTCGACTCTTCGTCCTCATCATCCTCCTCCTTCGCTTCCCCAGGAATAGTACGTTTGAAGAAGAGGGCCGGTACTGCGCCCCAAGTGATGGGACCCATGAATGTGGCGACTGCAGATTGACCTGGGTGAAGGTATCTGCAGTATTTGTGCACGTCGTTCTCGGTATTACCTCCTACCGAGAATAGGGGGTTGATAACGAAGCGGCGGGGGCCGCATTGCATAATGAGCTCCTCCTTAGCCTTGATGGACTTCTCATAATCTTCCTTGTGCGTAATGTCAAAGTTGAGTGTTGTCCTCTTGTTTTCGTGCTCCAGCAGAGAGAATAGAGAGATGGGTTGAGTGGGCTTGTAGGTCTTCTCCAATTCCATCGGCACAGCTTTCAGATGCACATGAACTCGGGTACCAGGCTTCACGCCGCCGACCAGAGCTCGCTTCAGGTAGTGATTGCGTGATGACGCATAATTTGTGACTGGCAGTAACCGCGACCAATCTTCAGGTTCGTATGGACGATCTTCTTCGGTGTTCCAGGGGCTGGTTCGAAGGCTCTTGAGACCTCTGAATCGTGCAAGTCGCTCCCTCGCAAGTACGTGAGGATGTAATTCAATCTCATCGGGGAACTCCATGTCGTCTTCTACCTCGTCCTTCTTGCTTGCCCGGTATGCTGCTAGCTGTGCAGCATCGTCGGCGTCATCAAGTTCTTCAAATTTCTCCGATTTCGCATATTCTGACACGCCAGCCTCAGTTGGCTCAGCAGGCGCAAGACCCTCAACACCATCTTCGGGTGCTGCTTGCATAACGTCGGCGTCGGCGTCGACATCTTGCATTTCTTCATCGTTCATCTCTGACTCGGAATCGGAAACATCGTCAAGATACCAAGCAGCTTGGTAATTCGAAGTTCCCTTTGGTAATTTGAGAGGCTTTGTGGGCTTCTCCATTTCATCTTCGGAAAAGTAATGATGGTCATCCAGTAGGACGCCCTTCTTTGATGTAGTCGCGACGGAAACAGCATCGTCAGCATCGTCCATAAGAGCCTCCTCGGGTGCCAATTCGTCAAGATCATCAGGTCTGTCGTGCTCAAGTACTGTAGGCTCCTCAAGAACCTCCTCGGACTGTGTTCCGTCGACAGTGACATCGCCGTCCTTCTGCTTCTTTTCTAACGGGGCAGCGGTAATCTTCTCGATCTGGAATGTGCCCCAATCTCCAACTTGGATGAGTCTGTTTGCCTTCAAACCCTTGCCACGAACGACACCGGTGAAGATGGTAGAATCAGACGAAGAACTAGGCCACTGGATTTCATCGGCCAACATCCAACTTCTTTGATCCCTCCAGTGAACGCCCTTGGGAGAGGAATTGCATAATGACCGCATGAGGTTGGAGCATTCTTGCCTCGAGTCCAGGCTGTAGACCTTGTCTTGGTCGGGATGGAAGTGTGTTATGAAGGAGACCAACGACTTCACCACATCGGGCCTGGCTTTGGCGGGTTGTATCTTGTCGAGGTTCTGGACAACCGTGAAACACGATGACATGCCTTGATTCTCAACACTCCGAATGATCAGCTCTCCAATTAGATCGACTTCAACTTCCGAAGAGAGGACGAAGATGACAAAGTCGGCAACTCTGGCGGCATCCATGCATGCTGTCAGATCTCGCTTCAGGGGGATGTATTGCAGCTTCTGCTTGAAACGGTCGACCGGGACGCAGAAGTTGGCATCGGAGACCTCGGTTTCGATGTCAAGACTCGCATTCAAGCTCTTGATGGCAGCCGTAGCATCGACATCGCCGCAGAGAGGCACAACGGCAACGATACGCGGAGCTCCATCGCGGCCCCTGAATATGGATGTATGATCTTGGTGTTCCCTGGCCTTTTGTTGCTGGAGTTGCTTCGCGCGGTTCCGTCGGTCGAGCTTCGACATGACTTGCTGGTGTGGTGTTTTGCGCAGGCCGCGCTCGCTGGAAAGCTTGCCTAATGAAGATATTGTGGTTAGCAATGCGCTTCAGGTGCAGAGGCAATGGATTATACGGGCTGCAGTGCTTCATACCTTTGGCCTGTTCTCGAAGAGCACCCTTGGTGGCTTTCTTTGACTTAAACCCCTTGTGGGAGATTTTGGTCGTCGGCCGGTGGGAATGGGCCATAGCAGCCGGCATCTTGCCGTCTCCGCCTGCTTTGAAGCGGATGGGTAATGAGTGCGAAGCCAGATTGATTATCGTCTTTGGGTCAAATCTCTGATTACGAATCAAAGTCTGTGAGGTCGTGTGGGCGCACGCGAAATCGGTGTTGAAGTCGAGGAAGAATTGGTTCACTACAGCCGCATTGAGTATATTCGACTTCGCTCCCGCAATTACTATTCCAAAATGGAGGGGCAAAGCCGTTGTTTCTCGAAATTTTTGTGGTTATCGATTACTATCAGTCGATAAGAACCCCTGCAAACCCCCACCTCCAAGAATTCCGCCTTCGACCCAGCAAGCCAATTCCGAATTACTGGACTTGGTACTCCATAAATTATTCATTGGGCCCCGCTAGATAACATTCTTATCGGAGGTCTGTGCTCAGAATTTCCATGAAACTTTTTGGGAGTGCTAGCCAGGCAAATGTCCAATGGATCTGTAGCAAGGCGACATCGCGACACATGCAGCTGTGCGCCATCTTTGCCAATACGCACAATCTGACACCGAGGATCGGATTCTTGGACACGGAACATAGTCCGAAAACCAGCACTCTGCCAGCTTGCCGATACCAACTTTATCCGGCTACAAGATGGAGGTGGACGATCTCGAGATTACCGAGCGACCTTCCGCAAAGGCCCACGACAATGGTGCCGTTGCTATTAAGCGCGCTCGCACACAGCTCGTCCCGAAGCACGAACGAGAGAGGATAAAGCGAAACAAGCAGGCCCACCGCGACTACGGCCGTGGAAGCGGCATCGACGTCAAGACCATCAAGGACAAGAAATTGCGTCGCAACCTGAAGGGCCTCGAGCAGAAATACAAGCAGGCCGCCGAATCCGCCAAGGATGCCGAAATCCTGCTGGAAAACACATCCGGCTTCCTGGAGGCCGAAGAAGAGTTGGAGAGGACATGGCGTGTGACGCAGAATGAAATCGAGTCGAATGTCTCTTTGGAGACTTCCAAAAAGCGATTCGATCTCAAGTTGGATCAGCTAGGGCCGTACCAGTTTGATTACGATAGGACGGGTAGAATGCTACTTTGTAAGCACCTCTTGCGATGTGTCTTGACCTATCTTGGGGTTCTCTTCCGCTGTCCATTGGGGAGACTCTGAGTTCCTCAACCTGAAAATCATTCGCTAATTCATTATCATTTAGTGGGAGGCGCTCGGGGACACATAGCCACCATGGATTGGAGGCAGGGCAAGCAAGTCGAATTTCTGACCCCATCGTTGCCTTCTCAGCTAACAGAGGTTATCCAGGCTTGGCTGCGAGATAAACTTGCAGGAAAAAGTTCGAGTACGTACCCATGTTGCTTGATCTAGCGATACCCCCCCTATTCGAGGAGTTATCCAGTGCTGGAGCCAGATCCCGCAGTGAACTCTGGCCATACTGGCAAACACTGTATGCTAATAAACTATTCTCTAGGCTGTCAAATACCTGCACAACACAACTTACTTTAGTGTTTCTCAGAAGAACCAGGTGTACATTTATGATTGTAAGTTATTGCGCTCAGAAAACCTACCAGCTCCACAATACTCCTTTTACTAGATCCTGCCGCATATCATCAACATTAGGAGTGAAGCATCTCACTAATCTCGCTCATAGCACATGGTGTTGAACTGCATTGTCTCCGGAAACTCCAGGAAGTCACCCATATGGTAGGCCACAGCGACAAATCAGGGAGGCCTGCACAACTGTTAACGTCGAATCCTAGGATTTCTTACCCTACCACTACCTCCTGACCACACTGGTAAGTTTCATAGATCCATCGCTTTCTGGCGCATTGCTCTCTAACTTCGTTCCAGGGTTTGACAGGGTGGTTGAAATATACGTAAGTATCATCGCGCCCTCATCCATTCTTTGTGGGCCATTGTGGCTTCTCTCAAGCTTGGCCAACCAAGTATAACACGCCAAACCAGACACTGACTTCTCTCCTAGCGATGTGTCTACCGGTCAGCTGGTCTCCGAGATCCGAACAGGCCTGGGGCAACCCGTATCAATGACACTAAACCCCTGGAACGCCATTGTCCACGCTGGCCATGGCAATGGAACCGTAACTCGTATGTTTTATTTCTACTTTCACCACCTTATGGAATGCATGCTAATTCGGGATCGTACAGTCTGGACTCCCAACAGTAGTGAGCCGCTAGTCAAGCTGCTGTGTCACAAGGGTCCCGTTAAGGCTCTTGCGGTTGACCGAGAGGGAAGGTATATGGTGTCATGTGGTAATGACCGGAAAATGGCCGTCTGGGACATTCGCATGTTTAGGTTTGTACCCCTGAATCTTTACTCTGCTTTTTCAGGAACTCCGCTCAACCATGATACTGACGGTATATGCAGAGAGGTGAATAGTTACTTCACAAGGACTCCGGCGTCGTCCGTGTCTATCAGCGACCGGGGCGTCACGGCTGTTGGGTGGAACACCAGCGTGACACTGTGGAAAGATCTCTACGTGAAGCATCGCAAGGACCAGATCAAGGTTGAGAGCCCTTACATGACATGGGGTGGCGAGGGCAAATCAGTAAGCACCTTTCCTTGTCACATTCTTCTTGACATCAATCCAAATCTCCTGCAGTGATTCATTGAATACCTGGCATAGATGATTGCTGACTCGCGCATCGTAGGTCGAGCAAGTGAAATACTGCCCTTTCGAGGATGTCCTTGGTATTGGGCACGACGAAGGCTTCTCGTCCATCATTGTACCAGGCGCTGGAGAGGCCAACTTTGACGCTATGGAAGTTAACCCTTACGAGACCGTGAAGCAACGACGTGAGACGGAAGTCAAGGGTCTCTTGAACAAGCTCCAACCTGAGATGATCGCCCTTGATCCCAACTTCATTGGCAACCTGGATCTTCGCTCGGATCAGCAGCGGCGAGAGGCACTTGATCTAGATGCTAAGCCAGTCGACATCGAAACATATATCAGGAACCGTGCACGTGGCAAGAACTCGGCTCTCCGCAAGTACCTGAGGAAACAGCGTGCTAAGAACAACATTATCGACGAGAAGCGTCTGAAGGTAGACGAGCTGTGGAAGCAACAACAAGAGCAGAACCAGGAGAAGCGCCAGGAAAAGTCGGTCGAGCTTGGTCCCGCTCTGGGTCGCTTCGCGAGAAAGGAGCAGTAAGGAGATATTACTGTTCAATCATAATACAAAAGAAAAGCCATGTTCAATGCTAGATCTCGGATCGCGGCGTGGATGCATTGCTGTGTGGTACACGCAGCGCGCTGCACACAGGGACTTGATTTATAGTGATACCCAATCTTGACGGATCATCCCGACCATATCCATGTTTCTTTTCGAGGTGCTGCGAATGGCGAAGCGATGTCATACCCACACTGCGCATACTGTAAGGGGCTGCTGGTTACTGCCATCCGACGTTTCGCCAACGCCTTGACCACGAGATGAGGCTTAGTTTTGGTCCTCCCTTGCGGGACCTTTTCCGGCATGCACTGTAAGCAGCTGAATACGAGGTGCCTTGACGGCTCTTGGCATAACATCGAGCTTCGTATGCGAGAACCTTTCTTCACTCGACATATCAGCCAGGCGCAGGCGTTTCAATAATTATCAAAATAGCACATCCAATAGAGTTTGGCAGGCATAAGGAGCAAGATGTGCATGCAAAACGTACCCATCAACACGACGAAAATGCAAAGAACTCTGGAGAAAGTAGAGCCGATGACTTTCAAATGATTTAACCAAATGCACAGAACAAGCTGAAAACTCGGGTGTCGAAACAAGCCTTCGGAAAGTCTCAGCCACTTGTGTTGGGAAGCGAAGTCTTCCTAATTACAACCACATGGCTTCGTTATCATTCGATGTGGGCGAGAGTGAGCGGTTGCGCCTGTCTTACAAGTGGTGTAGGCGGCAAGGCTTCGCTCGCACAGAGATCTCTTCTGGTTACCTTCCCTTTTCTTCCTTTCTCCCCCAATAGGGCAGTGACACGGTATGACAAGTCTCTCATTAAAGCCTCCCTCGTGTGGCATCTCCATGAATCAAGTTGATTGCGCGCCACAACTGGCGGTAGGCAAATATGCCGTGTAACATGCGGTGCTCTGCTGGAATCTCACTCGGGCAGCCAAGTCTTCCCAGTCTCGATCTTGCGACCCCCTTCCCCCCGCCTCACACGGTCGGTCGAGTCCGCGGCGGGTGGCACCGCAGCACGACAACGTGCAGTGCCACCGTGTTTCGAAAGCTCAACGTGACGCGTGCCTGCATGTGCGACTCTGACATTCTGGTCTTGGTGAGACACGAGAACGGCATGAGGAAGAGGACGGACCCTCCTTAGCTGGCCTTTACGATGATATGGAATTGCTGTGAGAAGAGACGGCAGTATATGCTTTATTCAGCGTTAGGCGTCGGAGCAATTTCCCGCTTCGATATCCGGACAGGGTGTAACAAACAAAATAATACATATTCTTTTCTCGGCTGGCCAACCCGACAGTAGGCCAATCGTAATCGCTCCCGAAGCTCGGGTTTCTCTGCTCTGCAGAACCGAAAGAATGAAATGCTACCCTGCGAATAGCCCACGTCTTTCTTTCTCGGATCTTGATCAATCACAGCTCGTGTACGAGACCTGAGGACACCCCTTTTTGGTTTTTGGTAGTAGCTGGCCCCCACGCGGGGAGTTTTCCCACATCCTGACGGGCATACATAAAGTTGGCAAAGCAATGGCACCAACCAACTACAAGTATAACATGACATGGAGACGAGGAAGAGCCTTGTCACATTTATTGTCGCCCAGATATCAAATATGCCAGCCCAAGTCCTTCTGACTGTTTTGTGTTGGACTTTGTCGACAACCCTCTTCCCCCTTCTCCCTTACTTAGCACCTTGACTCGACAGAGGATAGCTCTGTTATATATAGGAGCATATGGCAGCGACGCCTAGCACCCCGGAGGCGGAGGAGCGCGCAAGCCGCTCCGCTGAGAAAGCCGCATCATCGAACTCGACGACAGGCCCGCGAGAACCGAGCCATGAAGCGGAAGTCGACACCGAGGCCCAGGTCGCCCAAGAACCCGCCGTCCCGGAGTGGCAGATCGGAAGGCAGGAGTTACACATCATATTGTCTCTTACGGTCATCAACATGGTCGTGGCACTGGACTCGTCCATCATCATAACGGCTCTCAAGGTTTGTACTATACAGACAATTACCGGCAGCAGTGGCATTAGTAATGGGAACAATATGCTAATGCATGGCTTTACTTGGTTTTCTGAAAGACCATGACCGTAGCCCTGGGCGCAGATACAACGCAGGGTTTCTGGATCGGGACGTCCTACCTGCTGGCCTCCACCGTGGCCATGCCGCCCGTCGCGAGCCTCAGCGAGATCTTCGGCCGGCCGGCCTGCCTCCTGTTCTCGCTCGCCATGTTCACGCTCGGCAGCGCCCTCTGCTGCGCGGCCGGCGGCGTGCGCCTCCTGCTCGCGGGCCGCGCCGTCCAAGGGGTCGGGGCCGGCGGCATCTGGATGGTCTCGCTGCTGCTGCTGACGGACCTCGTGCCGCTGCGCCACCGGCCCAAGTGGTGGGCCGTCATCTCGCTCGGCTGGGCCGCGGGCCTGTTGGCAGGGCCCCTGATCGGCGGCGCCATCGTCCAGCGCACGACGTGGCGCTGGATATTTGGCATCAACTTCCCCTTCTGCGCGTTTGGCTTGTTGGCCACGCCCTGGCTCCTGCCTGTCCGGCCCCGCGCCGAGAGCATGCGGGCCAAGCTCGCGAGGATCGACTGGATCGGCGGCGCGCTGTTCACGGCTAGCCTTACCTTATCCCTGTTCGCACTGTCCTCGGCCGGCATCCAGTTCGCGTGGAGCAGTACGGAGATCACCACCACCCTGGTAATCGGCTTTGCGGGATTGGTTGCCACCGGCGTCTGGGAGGCTTTCTTTGTGAAAGAGCCCATGCTCAAGCACAGCTTATTCTACAGCTGGAGCTCAAACATTGCCTATTTTGGCGGCTTTGTGCAGGGTTTAGTGGTCAGTACAATTTCAATCGATATCATTTTCCCTGCCGGTTAATTGCGTGTTGGAGGAAGACTGGGCGTTGACAAAATCACGAAACAGATGTACGGCGAGAACTACTATGTGCCTTTCTTCTTCCAATCCGTCAAGGCGACGACACCGCTACGAGCGGGCATCAACCTGCTGCCGGCCCTGCTGTTCGTGATCCCCAGCGGCGCCGTCACGGGTGCTCTGGTCAGTCGCTGCAACAACTACCGCTACGCCCTCTGGCTCGGCTGGTTCCTCGTCACCCTGTCGTGCGGCCTTGAGCTCCTGTGGGACGCGCGCGTCTCGACGGGCGTCTGGGCGGCGGCGCTCATCGTCATGGGCGTCGGGCACGGCATCGTGCTGAACGCGCAGACGTTCACGTGCCAGGCTATGGCCCAGCCCGGCGACATGGCGGCCGCGGCCGCCATGTACGGGTTCGTGCGCCAGCTGGGCAGCGCCGTCGGGGTCTGCGTCGGCAGCACCACCTGGCAGAACGTGGCGGCGCTGAAGATGGCCTGGGAAGGGTTGCCGGTCGAGATCGCCTACCATGCGGAAAACTATGCCGAGGGGCTCCACAGGCTGCCCGGCGGCGAAGGGGATGATCCCATGAGGAGGGAACAAGTGACGGACGCGTTTGTGTTCGGGTTTTTGGGGGTGTGGCAAGTGTTCCTGGGAATCTCGGGCGTCGTCTTCTTCCTCACCTTCTTCGTCAGGCACTTCGACATGGACAAGGCTATCGAGTCGGAGCACCAGCTTGAGAATAGTGGTGGCAATGGCAATAGTAGGCCGAGGATCGTCTCCCGCCGCCTGTTGCTACTAAGGTCCAAGCCACCAGCTGAATGATGGCTAGGCTCTTGATCCACATAAATAGCCACTTGATATAAGTAGAAACATTCCCCATTCATATGTACGTACACAATGCTTGAGCCACACTTGCGTCTTGTTGATGGCATCGATCGACATGTCAGCTCTTTCCATGATTAGAAACCAAAACCTGCCTGTTGGATCTCAGATCTGTTGTTAGGCCGGCCGTCTAACCGGGTTAGACCGGTACCTAATCTTCTAGTTGGCTCAGAAACTAGACCCAAGCGAGACATTACAAAGTGACGGGCTGTATGACAACCAAGCAGTTAAGGGGCCTGAGAGCACGGAGACAGACCTTCTGTTCCTGTTCTGGGGGCGGGCCTAGCGAGGCCCAGGAGTGAAAAGGGCCATTGCCAAGCGGCCAAGGGCTTTTGCAGGAACAGGTTTGCTTAGGCCTAGGCTGCTAATAAGCTACTCGAAACCGAGGATGACCAGGTGCAGGACCTGGGGGAACGGTTATGCGGCACACCCCTACTCCGAACTTCCTGGGCAGCTCCTAGCAGCGTGCATGCAGCCCTAGCCCCTTAGCAACCTAGAGCCGGAGCATTTCTTGGTGCTTGGCTGCTTGGTTGGTTGCTGAGGACGGACAAATGACGAGAGAGAGCTGCTGGAAGTG
The DNA here is from genome assembly GCF_038363925.1 of Apiospora phragmitis. Classification (NCBI taxonomy): domain Eukaryota; kingdom Fungi; phylum Ascomycota; class Sordariomycetes; order Amphisphaeriales; family Apiosporaceae; genus Apiospora; species Apiospora phragmitis. The sequence goes on along the minus strand of NW_027117400.1, from coordinate 1,372,656 downwards.
ACATGATGGGTTTTGGTGCTCGGAAGAAATGAAATGCCATTACTCAATGGCAAAAGTCGGGCCCCACAAGTACTTGCCCTTCTCGGCCTGGCTGCCCGGGAATTACCAGCCACAATTGGTCCGATACTTGCTGCCGCCATTTGTGGAGACGAGTGACGTTGCTTTTCTCATGCTTTCTCCAGATTTCCGACAGCGCCTGCGGTCATCGAAAAGCGAATCCATTGAACAAATGCAAGACACCCGGAACCAACTATTTGTTTGTTGTGCCAGATGCACTGCCGCACCTAGACCACTCTAGGCCACCAACAGCTAACTGGCGGGTGGCGGTTGGGTGGCTAGCAGCTACTGTAGGGCCGCAAATTAGACCAGTCGAGAATCAGAAATCAGAAATCAGAAACCAACAACAGTAAGCGAACACCATCAAGTCTGAGCATCTTGCGACATGGTGCCAAGTGGCAGGAGATTGAGCCAGGAGGGCAAGAAGTTGTTTGGGATTGAGCCCATGCTCGTACGGTCCATCTCTGGCCGTCCTCGATCATCTGCGTAAAAAAGGACGGCGGGAAGGGCGAAGAAGACTTGGCAATGCTACTTACTACGACTTAATGCCTCCTCCCCGTATTCAGGTATTCAGCAGTAGCCTTACTTGGTAGCTTATGGCTGTAGGAAGGGGCAACCGAGATCGACGTCGAGCCATGAAGTCCAATCGGAATCGGGGAGACGCGCGTTTGGTCTGGGGCGAGCAAGGCTCAAAACTCATCCAGCCAGCGGGAAGGGCTCAGCAGCGGCCCGGACTGCTGCGCTGCCCCATCAGAGCCTCCTCTCTGCTCTCTTGGCCAGCTGCGGTTGCTAGTGGATCCCAGGGGGGTGGACCTCCCTCCCACCCCTCCCTGGGATGATGAATGGAGAAACTCGACATGGGGTCCTTTCACAAACAACTGGTCGCCTCATGCTTGTCTAGCACAGTCTCTAATCACGAGCAGCCATGTTCGATGACGAAAGCCAGGGCTTGGGAGTACGGCGGCCATCAAGTATTTAATATCCAGCATCGGCCTCACTTCCACACAACTCCATCTCCTTTCCACTCAACCTAATCTTCTTCCATCAACAAGACCTCAGATCTTCTCATCTTCCACTACTACATCAACCTCAACACCTACACTCAGTAGTACCACCACCACAAACCAACTTCAAGATGCAGTTCTCCATGACCGTCCTCGCCCTGGCCGCTGGTGCCAACGCCCAGCTCGCCAGCTCCGTCCTCTCTGACGCCACTTCTGCCGTCGGCAGCGTCGTCAGCACTGCCACTGCCGGTGCCGGTGGTGTCGGTAGCACCATCGCCAGCGGTGCTTCCTCCATCGTTGGCGGCGGCTCCGCCTCGGCCACCGAGAGCGCTTCCACCACCGTCACCAGCGCTGTTGTCGTCACTGCCTCTGCCAGCCAGTCCGGCAGCATGAGCGGCTCCGCGTCCCAGTCCACCCCGACCGGTGATGGCAAGACCACCAAGACCCAGGGCGGTACCGCCGTCGTAGAGTCCTCATCCACCTCTACCCCCAACGCCGCCCCCGCGGCCACCCCTTCGTCGGTGGTCTCTTCGCCGCTGCCGGCATTGCTGCCCTCATGTAAATTCCTCACGCGGCAGTGTAACGAGATCGAGTTTCAAGTAGCATGATGTCATAATCACGACATGAAATGCGCGTCACTACAGGAAGAAAGCAAAATGTACCCAAAATACCCAGAGAGGGGACGCAGGTCTCCGTTTAGTCAACTTCGGGCGCATGGAATTTCGGAAGGTCGTCATCTACGCCTTACCTTTTTGTCAGGAGTGAACACACCATCACCTTGCATAACATAATGATTACTTGTACATAAATAACAACGAATCTTTTTCTGACAACTAGTGCTCTCTCGTCATTGGTACGACCGCCAAGATCTCCTCGCTGTGCGCATGACCACATTGTAATACGATTTGCCTCTCTAGGACCTCTTGCTAGCTTAGGCATTCCCGTGTTTACGTTATGGAATTGTAAATCTATGGCCTAGACCTCTGGTCATCCATGTTGGTGTGAGATGTTGGAAGAATACCTAATTAAACTGCGTGATACACTTCGACAAGTAGAAGTAAAACGTATGGAACATGTGCAAATCAATTCAATAATACATTAACAAATTTATATGTAGCAACGATACGAGACACTGTTTTTCGGCTGCATATATATATGTAGGTACGTAAGATGGTCTCGAACTTCTTCACCAGACGTGCATATAATATTGCCCTCGGCTTGGCAACAGCCAGTCAATAAAGGATAATGTATCCGGATGTATCCTTACATACACAAAAGACGGTGTCTCCTGAATATCCTTTCAGGAGAGAGATGTTGTTTGTTGGTGTCTCATGCGGAGGAGATTGCGATATACATACGGGCTGGAAAAGGGAGACGTGGGGACCCGTCATCCGACGGAAGAGAGGACATTGATGGAGTGATGGTTCAACTCAGTCATAAGTACTTCCGAAAGCCTATTGAACGACCGAAGCTTAGAATGTCGATATAGTTAGAGATACCCTATGCATACACAGAAGCGGGCCGAGGAAGCTTCTGGGAAGCTGGAGAATATACGTGTATGTCCATATAAACAAACAGTCTGACGCTTGTTCCCTGAGTCAGGCCGCTGTATGTACGTCGTAGGACCAAACTGTTGGTTGGACATATTTACGAGCATTATGGCCCACTGTGTAATACTCCGGGCCGTTATTAATAGAAACAAACACCTTAGATGCGTATGTATTCGTAAGAAGGCATCAAGGCGCCAGGCAGTGCTTGCTTGATGTCCTGCGACGGCCTGCCAACTGCTTCCTTTCTGTTCTTTGATTGCAGCAAAGGGGGCCACGCAAGCCAGGTCGCATCAAGTGGCCCCGACTCCTCAGCAACACGCGCCAATTGCCAATTCGATGAAAACTCCTGAGTCAGGCAAAGGCAACAACGACTGCATGTAAACCTGGAAATAACTTGAAGCCATCCATCCTCGTGGGCCGACATTACGAAGCAAACCACCTACGCCTGCAGGTCACGTGCATAGTCCAGAAACAGACGGCGGCCGCCACGCCCCCCTGGCGTCGTCTCTTAGGTGCGCCACCCGCGTAATTGAAGGCGGCACCTCAATCTCTTTGCTCCCTTTGCCGGTTCCTGCATGATTTCAGGTGACGGTCATTCGTTGTTGGTTTTCATCCCACACATAGGTAGGCTTCCTGCGCCTATTGATCGCCGTGATTCGCATGGAAAAGTCCGCAGTTCTTGATATGGATAAATTCCCATCTGTGTACATCGAGTCTGGGCAATCGGAGAATTTGTTTTTGTGAGGTGAGGTTAGCGTGGCCCAGCACACCCGCCACCTGCAAGCCACAGCCAACCATGCTGGCATGGGCCCGACTGCCGACAGCGGGAGGCGTTCAATGTTTGTTACTTCAATTAACCACACCTAATAAATCGTTCAGAGAGGCATACCGCGTGTTGGCTGAACCAGAACTCGACCCTGTCGACTCTCGCTATAGTAGTATATGCCTCTTGGTATACTTACTGAAAACATGCGTTTTATGCCTAAGCCAAAATGCTGGACCACAATCTGTGACCAGGTCATTTCTTTTCCATGGGTGTGTTTTTGCACTGAGGCACTCCATCTCCCAGAAACCCGAACAGTCATGGTTAAAGCCGGCTCAATAGGGACCGATGAAGTTACCTAACCCAGTAGTAACGACCTACACAGTGAGCAAGTTAATAAGCGAGCTCTCATCAATTTCATGGAAAACCGGCACCAAGCTCGAGCTGGACAGCAGCCGGTTCCTCTGCCGGCAAGAGACACACAGCATTGCCCATGGGACTTTTGCCTGGGCCACTCTCATTGAACGTGGGTGTGAAGGACCTTGCGTAAAAAGATGCAGAAACGAATTGAGGCCGATGCCAAGTGAACGGATCCTACAGTGAACGAATATATACGGCCTGCCGCGGCAAATGTCACCGTCGAGCTGCCATTGGCTGTGGCCCGCATGCCAACCGGTGACATCTCGAAGGTAACGACCCCCCCTCTAATCAATCTAGATTGATTGAGGGACTGCGCGTGCTGCCACAAGTCCGGGGTGCATATCCAATTCCACCCGGGACGTGGTCAGCGACGAGGTCGAATTCCGCATTTGGCGTATCCGACGCCAAGGCTGGAATATATAAAGCTTTTAGAGTGCATGCATCTGCCGAACCTGCCCCGACCCGGGACTTCGACAGTCGCCGCGCAAGAGCTTTTCCCTGGGTGCTCCGGGTTATGGGGATAGGAAGGGCTATATAAGGAAGTCCCTTGTCTCTGGCAATGGAGCCTCCGAGCCTGAAGGTGATGGGCAAGCTAGATTGCATTCTTCTCTCCTAGCCACGACACCTTGACCGCCCGCCATGAAGTCTCTCGGGAACATCGCGCTGCTCCCGGCAGCTCTGCTGCTGCTGGGCCAAGCCATCGCAGTACCTCTCCGCCATTCAAGAGGTCTCTCAAGCCGATGTTGATTCCGGCAAGCTCCTGGCCGATTACAGCAAGACCGCCTTCGAAAATGCCATGACTAGACTGGGCCAGAGTGACACGGGCTGCACCAAGGACAACGTGAAGGTCCGAAAAGAATGGTAAGTCCAGGGGCTCGCATCATCATATGCTCGACTGGACTCTCCCCCGTTGACCCGAGCTGCAGGAGAAAAATACCGGGCGAGGAACGCACTGCATACCGGAAGGCGGTCGAGTGTCTGATGCAGAAGCCAAGCGTCTTTCCGAATGTGGAGGGGGCCAAGTAAGTGCATTGGTGGTTGTCATCAACCCCTGAGGTCACCTAACTGATGTGATGTGATGTAGATCGGCATTTGACGACTTCGCTGTCCTGCATGTGGCCTTCACCCCATACGTCCACAACTCGGTCAGTTCCGTCGCCTATAAGGACTAAAGGGGTTCAGCATCCCGAGCACTACAGTTCTGACGGCCATAGGCTACCTTCTTGACTTTCCACCGATACTTCTTGAGAACCTACGAGCAGCGACTCGAAGATCAGTGCGGTTACACAGGTACGCATTGAATCACTCAAGTAACCTCCACTCGAACCGACAACATGGAGCACTAACATAAGTCTCACCCTCTCAACAGGAACGATCCCATACTGGGAGTGGGGGCTTGACTGCGACGACTTGGACAAGTCGCCGCTCTGGGACGGATCCGAGACCTCCTTGGGCGGCAACGGCGAGTTCATCGCCAACAAACCGAACCCGATGTCCTTCTTCGGCGTCAAGCCCGGCACCGGCGGCGGCTGCATCAAGAAGGGGCCCTTCGCCAACTACACGGTCAACCTGGGCCCCATCGGCGCGGCCAACCCCTTGGGCTACAACCCGCGCTGCATCAAGCGCGACCTGAACTCGGACATCTGCGCCAAGTGGGCCTCGCTCGGCAACACGACGCTGACGGTGCGCGACGGCACCGACGTCGAGATCTTCCAGGCCCTCTTGCAGGGCGACTTCCGCTACAAGCAGGCCAGCGGGCTCGGCATGGCGGTCCACGGCGGCGGGCACTTCACCATTGGTGGCGACCCCGGCGGCGACTTCTACTTCAGTCCGCTGGAGCCCGGATTTTACTTGCACCACGGGCAGATCGACCGGCTGTACTTTGTGTGGCAGAACTTGGATTGGGAGAAGAGACAGGTAAGTTGACGTGGTTTTGTCCCCTCAGTAATAGCGATACATCTGACTAACACATCTATCAAAATAGGGCATCGCCGGCACGGGAACCATGTTGAATATGCCAGCGAGCCGTAATGTGACGCTCGACGACACGCTCGACTTCTCGCCCATGAACCCCAAGCGAGCTGTGAGGGAGTTGATCGATACGATGAGTGGGCCTTTCTGCTACGTCTACGGGTAGCAAGGACTAATAGAATATCACTGCATATATGAGGCCCGAGAGCTCTGTCATGGTTACCATGGGCGGTGCTCATCCCGAGGTATCAGATGAGGCATGTGGTAGATATCTGGCCCTCGGCTTTATCTCATCTGTCTAGAACTAAAGCTGTATATACATATAGCACTAATCCAACTTCGTTGTGCCACCGGACATGACCAACCAGTCGCGAATTGTGATATTAGACTAAAGTTCGTTTTAACAAGGTTTATTTATATTACATTAATTCAATATGTGGTAATCGGGAAATGACCCTGGACATGAAAATCAGGAAAGATTTGGGAGTCCACGGTACAACACATCATACGATTGTGATGATTTACTCCTGTTTTTATAATGCCGAGGAATCTTTTGATGTTATAGGCGATGCAAATCTACAGCTCAGGTTATGAACCCCCTTTTCACATCTACTCACCAGGCACACCAGCCATCAGAACACATAACCACCACCTACAGAATGCCCATTTCCAGCAACAGCCCGTGGTGCGGCTTGTCTGCACAGCACCGAGACACCATCGTCGAGTTCGTGTCCACGCACTACCGTATCGTTAACACACATTTGATGCTCGGCTAGTACAAATTCCACAGGAGGATCGTCGAGGGATTCTTTCGTGACTGGTACCCCCGGACGAAGCAGGGCTGTTAGCACATAGAACGAGAACCATATGAGCTCCAGCTTCACTTCCGGTTCCGGCACCACCATATCCAGCAGCAGCTCCAGCGGCAAAAGCAAGAGCAGCACCATCAACAGACTTCGAGGAACATGCTTTACGACAGGATCTTTCTCCTGTTCCAATGGACCACACAAGGCTAACGACCCAGGACACCTGCAGAAGGTTGTAAATATCTTGAAGCGGCGCAATGAGTACTTATAAACATGTGTGCAGTGCAGAAATGGGCAACTCCCCTAGAAACCAGTCCAATGACAAATTCATAGTTGCGCAAAAGGACAAACAGTGGTTCTATTCTAATGCACAGAAGTTTACCTGATGAGCTCTTATGGTTTGTAAGCAATTTATTAACTAGGTACTTTACGATTGCGTACTCCTATTGTCCCTTCCAAAGCGAGCAGGTCAAACAGACGTGAAGTGATGGTGAATATCAATTTTACAATGAACGAAGCAGCCGCCCCAATTTTAATAACCTACCATGTAATGTGATGTGCCTTGCCTTGGAAACATTACACCTTTTCTCGCCGAACGTATCCTCTTCCACTTCCAGCCCCAAACTTCTTTCTCTCCCATTCCCACCCCTCAAACAAACCCGAGACATCGTCAGCTTTCTTCCGCAATGCCCTTAAGCTGGGCAGCCCACGACGCCTGGGCAGCACTGTCCGCTCACCAGAAGGAGGCAATAGATGACCTCGTTGCAAAGTACACCCACCTCGTTCCATTCACGTTCACGCGAGACGAGCTCCTCACCGATGTCTTCTCCTCTTGGGACAGCAGCCGCAAGCCCACGGTTCCCACCATCTACCACCAAGGACTTACCGGGCTCGACAGCCTTGCAGCAATGAAGCGTACATCTCCAGACTCCGAAGATAGCGAGAACGGACGACCCAACAAGGTCCAGCGTACAGCTAACGGCAGAGCCCCAAATTACCCGAGCGAGGATGTAAGTATCGTTCATTCCCTTGAGACCCACTTCCTTTCGAGTTATCATTATCCTTCACACGATCACTAATACAATACCTCTCCAGGACAAGGAACTAAGCTCTGCTTCAAGAGAATTGGCAGCCAGCGACCCAGAGGCATTGGCTCGTGAAATCGTTGTCACAGGACACTTCGTCGCCAAGCACTACGAGAAACAAAACTGCGTAGTCCTCGCCTTCTTGGTACAGAAGTATCTCTACAATGCGGGCAGGATTGAGGCGTGGTCGCCGGAGCAGGATGGAAAGCCTCAAGTATCCACTAGCGATATCCGAGCCCCTTTAGAGCCCCAGGAATACGTGGACTTGTGCGTAGAGAATCTAGAAGAGGTCAAACGCGCCGTCAAGAGAAAATTGCTCAGCGGAGATTGGGAACGTCACAACCGTGGCAGATGAATATCCTGGACCCTACCGGCCCCACCAATGGGGTGCCTTGCCTTGCGAGTTGAGTGGAAATACTGATTCAGGGAATCTTCCTGATTGCTCGATGCGACTCCCTTCTCAATGAAAAGGAAATGACTACATGTAGGTAGCTTACCTATGCATTTTGGTTTTCATGGCCATGGCCAATTGAAACAAACTACTCTGCCTTGTACTTGCCCTCTATGGAACCGTCAAGATATCTTGTGTCACCCGTTGACCTCAAAGCCCCGATCTGTATCATGAGCGTGAAGTTGATAAAAAAGTCAAAACTTACGGAAGACAGTATAGTTGGAACGCTGCCAACAGCTTTGCATACGACACGTGCACTATCATGAATCCGCGTCGCGTAAAATCAAATCATTTCTAGTTGTTGCTCTGGACGGAGCCTCGCTTTTTCTACAGTTTACTCCAATGGAATCGGAGCGCTACCTCTCCATCTGATGTGTGTATCGGACTAATAATGAAGAAATACTATTCACGTTCGCTTGGACTAAGGGGTCGCCTTGCTCATAGAGATGAGGCGCTTGACACCGACCTGGATAATTTGTTAGTGACCATGTATGGGCAAGGCGGAGTTAGAGAGGTTTAAGGGTTAACATACCATCCAATTACCACACTCCTCGGTTCTGTCAGTCTGGATGGAGACTTGAAGCTGTTGCGCCTCGGGATAGTTCTTCCCTTCCAAGAGCGTAGCGAGCTGGGTCAGCTGCTGGATGGTGTCGGGCTTGACGAGCTCCTCGTTGTTCAAGTGATCGAAGAGGATGTTGATGCGCTTCTGGGTGTCCTTGACTTGAGGCGCAAACGAAGCAGGCGCCTTGGCGGCTACACGCTGCATATCACGGCTGAGGATGTCAACCAGTGGTTGTGCGCTGGCAGGAATGTGCGACCTGTCACCCAGGGGATGCTTTGGCTTCGCTGGTGAAGCAGCGGCAGAGCGAGGCGGGGGAGGAGCGGGCGAGTTTCCGGCCGAAGGTCCTGTTCTCGGGGGTCCACCCATGGGAGGGCCACTCATAGGAGGGCCGGACATAGCGGAGGGCGGTCCTGATGAAGGCGGGCCCTGCTGTGCCATTGAGGGCTCATACGCTTGCTGTGGCGCATAAGGGCTGGGCGCTGGTGATCCCTGAGGTGCAGCAGCGTAAGGGTTGGCCGGGGAGGGGGCCTGATACCCTGAGGCGGAGCCATCTGAGGCGGCTGGTTCGTCTGCGCGCCAGGCGCCGGTGCGTACCGGTTCGAAGGAGGTCCAGCAGCAGGCGGAGCATTGTAAGGGGACGCAGTCCTGCCAACAACATTGGCCATTGGAGGAGGGTGCGGCATGGCCGAGCCACCGGCAGATGCCATCGGAGGCGGTGCGTATTGGTTGGCAGTTGTCGATCCCGGTCGCGGGGGAGGCGGCATCTGCCCGGCTTGTTGTCCTCCGCCAAGAGGTGACATCACCCGCGGATACGCGGGTCCTTTCGGAGGTGGAGGTGGCGTCGCGGTACCTCGAGTGTAAGGGCTCTGAGGTGGCGGAGGCGTAGGCATGCCTGCCTGACCGGCGTATGGCGAGTTGACTGCGGCAGTGTTTGGAGTTGGTTTCCTTGGGGGCGGCGGGCGAGCTACCATCGGGACGTCATTCCAGTTGCCAGCTTCCTTAAGCGGCGGCGGTCTCGTTGAAGAAGGAGGGGGTCCCGTAGTAGTCTTGGGAAGACCAAAGTTGCCTTGAGGGGCACCAAAGTTGCCTTGAGGGGGAGCATAGCCACTTATGGGCGGCGCGTACCCTCCTTGTTGAGGAGGTGGCGTGGGTTGGTAGCCTTGCTGAGGAGCATAGGGGTTGCTGGCAATAGAGGGTGGCGCGTAAAGGTTTGCCTGAGGAGTAGGGATAGTGGGCGCTCCATAAAGGCTTTGGTGAACCGCGGATTGCGCAGGCGCAGGCGGCATATAGGCCGGGACGGTAGGCCGAGATGTTCTGCCAGCAGGCACAGCGGCAGCGGGTTGGGCAGTCTTCTTCTGTGTTGCCTGCCGAATTCGGTTGCGAGCGACATCGGCAGCAGGGTAGGTTGTAGGCAGAAGCTCCAGGTATTTCTGTGCTACAGTCAACTGTCCATGAGCTGCAACGATGTCCGCATACTCGGTGTACTTGTCGTACAGAGCAGAAAGCTTCCAACCAGAGGGAAGAGCCGTCTCGGTATCTTGGAACTTGGCAACCTGGCGGAACACAGTGACCTTTTCGATGAACTGCTGAAGGGTGCGCGCGTGCACAGAGAAGGTGGTATCGCTACCCTCGGCCATGCCTGCCTTCTCAGCTTCCTCGAACTCCGAGATCCAAATACCTACAACCTTCTCAAGCTTGGAGCCCACCAAGTAGCACAAAGATGCGTCTTGGCGAGAGCCACTCTCAAGAATCCGGTCTCCAGCGCCTCGCACAGATCTGGGAACTCTGCAGGATCAGCAAACGTGCAAAGAGTGACCATGGTCTCCTTCCAGTCAGTAAGATCGGCATTGTACACAACGTCCCAAAGGTTCTTGACGATGACGGAGCTGAGCAAGCGTAGATAGTTGGGCATGCCGTCCTTCTGGGAGATATAGGCAGCCTGCACCTTGTCCATAAGCTCCTTGCCACCACAGTTGGCAATCATGAACGCATCAGCCATTCGCTTCTCATCCAAGCAAATCATGGTGGCCTTCTCGAACTGGCCCAACATCAAGGCTTTAGTGATCTCCTTCTCTACAGCCGAATCATTCTCGCCAAACAGGTGAAATGGGTTATCCGTCTTGGCGCCCTTGGTGGCCGACAGGCTAGCCAAGAAGTCATCACCCTCGCCCTCAGCATTATCGGAGAAGAAGGTTGACAGGCGGTTCTTCTTGTGACCTTTCTCAGCCTCAAGCTTCTCAGACTTTTCATCTTTATCCTCAGTAGAGTCCTCAGCAACACCGTTGGCTTCCTCGTCTCCCTTCGAGAAACCAAGATACTCGATAACCCGTTGTCGGGGGTTATCCGAAAGCAGGGTACTCATGACTTGCCATTCGGCCTTTTCTTCATCAGTGGTTGCTTGATCCTTGTGCGATTCGCAGATAGCACCGATGTCTCCAGCCTTCAGAGACTCCTCAAACTTCTCGGTAGCAGTTCCAATGTCCGAATCGACGGAGAACTGGGCGATTTCGATCTTGGAAGCACGAGGTTGACCGGGCTGGGTAGGCACAGGCTTGAAAGTGATGAGCTTTCCGCCAAACCCAAAAGTGACACCAACCGGTCTCTCTAACCATTTGGGTGCTTTGGCAAGTGTGAAAGCGGCCCCTTGTGGCTGGGTCTGGGCTTGAGTGAAGAAATCCTCCCCGTCCAAATTATTCTGGGTGTTGTTCTGCACAGCCGACGGGTTGGTGTTCTGGAAGGTCTGAACTGTAATCTTGCCATCGAAAGAGGCAGTGGCTGACAGGTTCGGGTTGTGGGGATGGAAGCGGACAGAGAACGTCCAGTTCGTCACCTCGGGGAACTCTCCGTATCGGGCTCCTGTATGGGGGCTCCAGATCACGGTTCTGTTGTCCTTGCCACAAGAGAGTAACAGATCATCGTCTTGTTGACACCATGACAGTGATAAAATACCTTGCTCATGACCCTGGAGTGTACGTTCCGGTGCATTCGAGTTGCGGAGGTTCCACAGAAGGATAACGGGAGCGAGGTCGTCGTAAGTGGCAGTCATAAGCTTGGTTGAGTTGTTCGGGTCCCAAGCAATAGCACTGACAGGCTTCCGGTTGTTGTTGAGGGTCAATGATGCCTTCTTCGTTTTCAAATCCCACACCGTGACAAATCCACCGGATCCACCAGTAGCCAGAATATGCGCGACCTTTCGATTCCATGCAACACATTCCAGATCGTGGGCGGCGGCAGTGCCGAGTCGGAATGCGTTCGAGGGTCGTTGATGTCGTAGATGAAGAGTTCCCCCTTGACTCCGGCGGTGGCCAAGATCTGAGGCCTCAATGGGTTAAATTGTAGAGACTTGATGGCACCGGTGTGCTTCGTGGTACGGGCAATGAGAGCATCTTCTTCTCCGTCGACAAGCTTCTCGGCATCCCAAAGGTCGAGCGAGCCGTTCTCGAGGGCGCCAGCGATAACACCTTGAGGGTAGTCTTCGGTGGGAGGGCCCCAAGCGATATCGTAGAACCTGGGACGTGAATGTTAGTCCAGACAAGTTGCTAACATTACCATTCGCAAATGTTTACCTTGAGTCGGCCGCAATGCTAGCAAGCGGCTGGAGCTCGAGGCCCTGTTCCTGGTTGTCAAGATCAAGATCCCACAGCTCGAGCTTGGTATCGCCCGAGAAGTCGGCGTCGACGGCTCCAGCTCGGGTTCCGGTTACAATTAAAGGTTTGCCTGCGCCAGGCGACCAGGCAAAGGCCGCAGTGCGCGAGATTTCCCGCAATCGCACCATCTCGACTCGTAGTTGTGGTTCGCGGGTGCGGTTGGCCCAAGCAACTTGAGTTCAGGGTGTGGCGGGGTTGTTGGTATTTAGATACGGCAGCTCCTCGTTGCCACGGGTTGCATTGGGCCTGTAGACCGGCTAGAAGGCGTGACGTGGGAGAGGGAAATCAGTGTAGAATTAAGGAAGTACTCTGTGGTCAAGAGAAGAATGGTGGTAATGATAATGCCAGCTGGTCATCCTCCCCTATGAGTTCACCTTGTCGACTAAGTGTCCTCGTCTCACGGCACGGACCATGCGATGTTCTCAGTGTACGGAAGGGGTGATTTTAGCTTCTCGATGCCTGTCACTTACAATTCAGGACTCGAAGAAGCTGGCCTACGAGACAAGACGGACAACGAGTCTCTACTTGGGGAAGAAACTGGTGATTGGAACGAAATTAAATCCGTATATATGAAAATAAATCCTTCATGAACAGTTTGGCATGCCCAATCTCTCAAGCTGCTTGGAAGCCTTCATGACTTGGAATCCCTAACCAATCCACCGTAGCTGTGACCTAAGGAAACCCCCACCGTCCGCCGTGTAAAACTGAAGGCCCCCCACTCGTCAGATGCTTGCAATTTGTAGAAGGCTGTCAAAAGCTCAAGCGCGCTGTGAATATAAAAGCTGCCTCAAGAACAACACATTTGCCCCTATTCGCACGCCAGCACCCATTTCAAAATGACAGATTCGGCACGCTGGAAGGCGACAGTCTATGTCGGCGGTTTGGCCGGCATGGTCGACCAGTCCAATCTGCACGACGCCTTCATCCCGTTTGGAGAAATCGCGGATATCTCATACCCAAGAATGATAAGCCGGACGCAACAGAGCCTCACCGTGGCTTTGCGTACATCGAGTATGAGGACGCCGACGATGCCAAGGAGGCCATGGACAACATGGATCAGTCGGAATTCTTCGGCAAGATATTAAAGGTGTCGGCCGCGAAGGCACCGAAGAGTGCAGAGGAGGGCCTGGGCAGCAAGACTGCCTTATGGCAGCAGGTATGCGCCTGTTTTTATTACGTTACTACTGATACCATACGATATATCTAACTAGTTTTATAGGAGAGCTGGCTTGCCGAGCATGCGGTGGATGAGGAAGACAGGACCGCCGCAGATGGTGCGAAGGGAGCTATAGATGATCGCCCAGAAGACCCCATGCAAGGCCTCGAGGGACTTGACGTTGCAGGACCGAAGCCGGAATAGAGGGAACCTTGACAAAAACTTTGGCAATTTGTTATTCTCGCATAGCGATGGCGTTTGACGAGGGAATGAAATTGAGTGTGTTAACCTGGACGACAGGCAAAATGATATCTATCCCGTTCTTGATTCTTCTTTCCGCGACTAGCTTCTTCTTCCCGCCTGAGCTATATGTACAATGCCCCTATCTTCGCTTTGCGACAAACGAAAGACGTAAAACCAGATGTTCGTTTAAACACTGCGCGCTTAGTGGTGCTCCTCGTGCTCGGCCTCAGCTGCGCGGTTTTGGCGGGCGAGACGCAGGTTCTTGTCGACGGTGAACTTGCGGAAGCTGGAGTAGCCGGCGGCGAAGACGGCGAACCCGACGACGACACCTGATTCAATCATGAGTATTTACTGTAAATCAAATTGATGCTGTGTTGGGGATCGTGAGATGGGCGTACCGAGAGGAATCAGCTCAGCCGGAATCTTCCTAAGCTTGCGGAGACGCTGAGAGACAGTGTGGCCTGCGGTCGGAGTCAATTGGTCATGCTTCTTTCCAAGGTTGCTAGTTCACTTCGGATTCAAAATAGTATCGTATGATCGATGAAGAATCGGATTGACCGTGTTTCCGCAATTGTCTGGGGATGAGAACGTACCGGCCTGATCTTCGGCCTGAATTTTGCGATGTGTTGGTTAGCGATTGCTACGTCATGAAGGCATCGGCTCTTCGGGATTCTGCTTACGGGAGGAGCACGCATCATGCGTCTCGTGGGCATCATTCGAAGAGCGCGAGTAGGATACATCGTGGGCGATGGTATAGAGGGGAGATGGAGTCTTGTCGGTTGAGATCGTTGGGTCTTGCTTGATAGGAAGCTGTTTCGGATTGCGAACTGGAAGTGGTTCTTTTTCGCAGCAGTCTGGAGAAATGGCACCACCCATTCCCAATTGCTCGGCTACTAAAGTTACCACCGCCCACCACATGCCCGCAGCCCAGCGAGCCAGCTGCAAAGGAGCTTCCACCAGAGCGAGCGCCACCGTCCACGGGGAGGAAAGAGGCCCGTGCTGCAAGTGCCTAAGCCTATTGGAATGCAGCCCAGTGCCAATTCCATCGTCGGGAACGGGCGGCCTGAGGCAGAAATTTCGGCCAATCGTTCGATCCCTCCATAGCAATTTCTGGGGAGTGAGAGAGCTAACCTACACTTCCGACCGAGAGAGCAAGCCGTCGAATGCACTACCTCATCACCACCCTCTTGACCAATCTCTCTGCCATTGAGCCCCCCCGACCACTTCAGCATATCCGAATCGCCCAGAAACCGCCAAAATGTCCGACGACGAGCGCGAAACCAAGCCCTTCAAGTTCGTCACTGGTGAGTCCCCCCGACAGTGCCGCGGCTAAAGCCCTCACAATTGATTGTCTCTGCTAACTCGGTCCGCAGCTGGTAAGAATCTCCCACCCTCCACTCCACCACCATCATCCGACCGACCAACCCGATGTTACGGTCACCCCTCGCCTCAATGCACGTCTGTGGAACGATATAGACTTGCGATACGAAAGACGACTTCGACATGGCGAGAGCGTATGACTAGGAAATAATGACCGGCCGACCCGCGACAACAACATGAACGATTTTGGCAGTTTCTGATACAATGATTTAGGTGTCGACGCCCGTTTCCCCAACGTCAACCAGACCAAGCACTGCTGGCAAAACTACGTGGACTATCACAAGTGCATCAATGCTAAGGGCGAGGACTTCAAGCCCTGCCGCCAGGTACGACTTCTATCAATGCACTGATATAGATCAACGAAAGACCGGTTCTAACGAAATATCAGTTCTTCCTTGCCTACCGATCTCTGTGCCCCAGCGGCTGGTACCAGCGATGTAAGATACAGACGTCACATGTTAGGTCCTTCGGCAGTACTAACACATCACAGGGGACGAGCAGCGCGAGTCTGGTAACTTCCCTGCTAAGCTGGACGTTTAGATCGACAATTCTCACGAGAAGCAATGGCTGGTCAAGAATTAGATTGTAGCAGTGGGGGTATCAATGTAGTAGTATTAGACGTCTCTGGTCAAACCAAATGCACATGAACATTTCGTTGCGTCACCAATCCCAAGCCTGACGCCTCATGTGGGCCTCTTAATTTCAAATCGTGCAATCATCACTTCTGGAAGGTGGCATTCTGTATATCATGCCTCATCCTCACTCGAGCTCATGAACTCGTCATCCTCCTCAAAACCGGCAAAGGCCCGATGAACAGGCTTCTTGCCCATATCTGCTGTCTCGGGTGGCGTCGTAGACTTTGAGCCACTAGAGGAGGCTTCGGCCACTTCCTCCTCTGAGGACTGTTCAGAGGAATCCTCCATATCACCGTCTTCCGTCGACGTGGATCCATGTGATGTTGCGAGAAGATTGTCTTGGTAGGTGCCCTTCTTCATGGCCGCGAGAACAGCCTCCCGTGTCCTCTCCGCAGCCTCTTCTTTGTCCTCAACCCATTTGCCATCAAGCCTGCCCTTGTTGCTGTGCTTGATCTCGTACTCTTTATCCTCGGCGGCGTCGACAATCTTTTGCCACCTCTCCATCCGCTTCTCCCTCTCCTTTTGCTCCATCTCGGGCTTGATGGCCAGGTACTCCGCCAGCGCCTTGGCCTCGTTGACCGTCCGCAGCCGGCGGCCGTCGAGGTTCCTGCTCGAGTCGTTCTCCCGCCCCGTCTTCTTCCGCTTGGACGACATGCGGCCGCCGGCCGCTCGCAGCTGCGACCCGAAACCTCCCTTGCCACCGCATAGCGGCGCGGACAGCCGTAGCGTCAAGAAGTCCTCATCTTGTGGGAGCAGGGACGCGAGCTTGACGTCGCCGTAGGATAGTTGTTTGTTTGATTGGGTGGTGACGATGAGGCGCCGGCAGGCGTCGACTGTGAGGCGTTCGTCGATCTGCTCATACAGGTCGGCAACGGTTTCGTCGCGCGGTATGCGCAGAGACAGTGTCTTGGATCCGAGACCGGGAATCGTCGACACGAGAACGTTGAGGTGAGAAGTTGAGGCCATCTTGAAGAATATCGGGTTGACGATGGCGGAGATAAATGTCGAATTGTTCCTTGTTGTCAAGTCGATGAAAGACCTCAGGTGGTTTCTCGCGTTGGTTGGATTAAGGGCCTGTCAACTGTTTCACGACAGAACGGGTCGACTCGGGCCACGTCTTGAAATGGAGCGGATCGATATTTTCTTTAAGTATCTCCGAAATGTATTTTCCTGAAAAACAAAATGTTCTTCGTCTTGAAGGGCTTACTTGGAGCGTACCAGACTCACCATTAACCTTGATGGAGATAAGATTGCTTGCAGTGGTAAGTGGCTGGGCATTTCCAGTGGCGCATGGTGACTAACCGAAGTATGGCTTGACTGATCCATCAGCCACAACTTATTGGCCACAGATTTGACCCCATCCGAGCAAGCCACCGCAGCTGGTCTGAGCTTTTCGATAAGCACAAGTTTGAGCCCCAAATACATTTTGGTTCTCCCACACGCAAGTTCCCTAATTTGTGAAAAACAGCCGTGACTTTTCCAGTCGACAACATCACGACCCCGACACCCACACCACCAAAGATTCATCTTGAACACCAGACAATACCGCCAAGATGCTCATCCCCAAGGAGGACCGCAAGAAGATCCACGAGTACCTCTTCCGTGAGGGTAAGCGCCATCCCCAAATTCCGAATATCGCAAAAAATCGCCATCCTGCCCAAAACCTCGAAATCATGAATTCATGATCCCGCGATAGCTTGGATTTCTCTAGATGCAGTTGGACTGACATGGGTCATTTTTTGAACAGGTGTCGCCGTTGCCCCCCAAGAAGTTCGAGATCCAAAATGAGGAGATCGGCACCCGCAACCTCTTCGTGATCAAGGCCATGCAGTCGCTGACCTCGCGCGGCTACGTCAAGACCCAGTTCTCATGGCAATACTACTACTACACCCTCCTGCCTGAGGGTCTCGACTACCTTCGCGAGTGGCTGCACCTGCCCGCCGAGATCGTCCCCGCCACCCACATCAAGCAGCAGCGATCCCACGCTCCTCCCCGAGGCATGATGGGCGAGGGTGAGCGCGAGCGCCGACCTTTCGGCCGTGGCCGTGGTGGTGACCGTGGTGACCGTGAGGGTGGCTACCGCCGCCGTGACGCTGGTGAGGGCAAGGAGGGTGGAGCTCCTGGTGAATTCAACCCTCAATTGTAAGGACAACCCGCCATTGGACTTGAGGATGCACGAGGAAGGCAATCGCTAACATCTAACTTTTAGCCGTGGTGGTTTCGGCCGTGGCCGTGGCCGTGGTGGCGAGGCTCCCCCCTCGTAAGAACTCGTCCTACCAACATCTTCATCATGAAAGTTCCATCGACGCATTTGACCGCATGAACGACGACGACATGGTGTACTCTAGGGTTATAGGAGGATGCTGCATGGTCGCGCTTCTCTTTGCGTTTCAGAAGCTCGTGGGGAAAAATATCTCGGTTGCACCGGTGGAGTTATTGAGGAACCATGAACGCCTTCGGTTAAAAAGGTCTACGATCAGGGTCATGATTTTGCCGCATAAAGAATCAGCTTTGTCAATGAAGCATTTGTGAACATCTTGATCGCCTGCCATAATGTCGTGATCGCCGATCAGCAATAGCTGCTGAGACAGCGGTTCTGTGGTACCTGGGTTCATTGCAGTCATGTAGAACCTCATCGGAATGAAATGCGATTAATGCAAACTTCATCGTCCCGGAAGGTCCAATTGCTTCGCATGTCCTTGAGCCAGACACTTTTGAAGTCCACGATTGTCACCTAATCTAAGCTATGTCTTGTCGAGTTTGGAGGTCTACGTTGCAATGATTACTTACCTATTCTGCTAACTCTCTGTTCAGCAGTCTGTTATAGGTAAGTTCAACGCAGCACTGACTGACTTATCGATATGCTTACTGCAAGCTGCTCAGCACTCTCATCTATTACAACCCATGTCCCATGGTATAGCAGCACTGTGGGGTAGGAAATCCACAATGTCCCAGTAACGATTGCTTAATCATCAAGATGAACGTGTATACTGCAAGTTCAAATGCCTATCTATACCTAGGTAGGTAGACACATGGATACACATGCGGCGCGATATGAGGCGATGAGAATGAGAATGTGGTATGACCTGGTGCGATTCACCCCGCAGATGTATAGTCACCGCCCACCAACACCTACACTGAGACAGCTATACTCGACCATCATCTCTTAACTCTTTCAGGGGAGTAAAGAGCTTTCTTCCCGAGCCATCTAATCTAATACGGTTTTAATTTGAATGGTCAATCAGGTTATCAATGCCTAATTGGGCCAACGCAGAGAGCCAATGATACATTATGCGGTTTTAATCTATGGAGGGATACGCTCAGCCAAGGCTGGCTTCGAAGCCCATCAACATCCCACACATCCCGCATCAGCATCCGTTGCATCCCGCTGCTCTCAACAAACCTGCAGGCACTCCAGACCCAATCCACACCAAGTGGTCATATTTCGGACGCTGATACGACGTGGGAGGGTTCTTAGGTGCATACCATGCCCATGGAGCCCCAATTGAGGGGTTTGGCTCTGATATACGACCAGGTAATTGCAGCATGTATATCAATTGACAGCCTGATGAGCAGTATCCCGTCGTTCCATCTTACTAAAGATGTTGACAGTCTTGGTTTTGGGAATATGCATCAATTGGCATGTCCCACTACCGCGCGTGATCGCGAGGGATATATCGAAGTATGCATGGGTCGTGATTGGTGATTGCAGCCAAAACCTTCGATGTTAAGCTTGCTGAGATGGATACTAAGTGCACTTCTTTCTCTACAGAGAGAGCCCCTCCCCACTGAATCCCAGCCTGGCTTTCTCTCTCTGAACACACCACGGGATTCCCGAAGCATCTATGGAAAACCCTCCAGATAGTTGCTATTTTGGTAGATTTCATTCCACTTTTACAAGGACTGGGCCATTAACCTTTCTTCACGATACACACTAGCCTGGGTTAGAAAACGCAGTATGACGCGTGCTGGCCGAGAAATCAGAGCCAGACACTTTTAGCTGGAGGTGGGGTTGGATTTTCCTCTTGGCCTGGTTGGACTCTGCCCAGGGTCCCACAGCGGGGGATTTGGAAGGACTGCCCCTCTTTCCCGCACGCCTCGAATGAACGCATTTCTCCTTTGTCACACGCAGTTGGCCCACGCTTATGCTCTTCCCTAGGCTTGGGTGCAACTATTGGCGAATGGCTGCATTCCGGCTCGCGTACTGCTGGGCGATGACATGACAAGGCCCCCTGCCAGCCTGCCTTGCCTTACTTAAGTTACCCTGGACATGTAGCGTTCAAGTCGGCGCTAGAGTGCCCAGCCTGCGCAGGGTAGGGTAGGCAAATACATGTCAATTACCCCCTCCTCAGAACGCCAGACGAAAGGTGCCGAGTGCGGGATGCTGCTGTAAAAGGTTTGTAGCTCCCTTGGCTTGGGCCTGGAGACCAGAAGGAGCTCGAGGTCTGAAGCCCTCGCTATAAATTAGCATTTTTTCCTTTCTCCGATATCACTCAGCCCATTCCTCCTTTTTGGATAAATACCTACTTGATAACCAACTCTTGCTTGACCTTCTATTATACATTCCTCATCAGATAGACCGATCTTGTTCATCTGCGTCGTGCTGCTCCTCCATTGACCCCTTTCTTGTTGATCTTTAACTTGATCTTCGTCGAACTTCTTCTTCTTTGGATACCCCGCTCCTGTTGCTCACATTAATCCTTGAAGATGGCTCCTGAACTCCCCAAGACCATGAAGGCTCTCAGGTATGTTCTCAGCGACTATCGTGCTCGTCTTTTGGTGTTCTTATCCTTGAGCAATTGGTTTCTGCGTCCACCACGCCACCAGTATATGCTTCTGATGTGTTAACCTTGTCGTCTCGGATAGATATGAGAAGCCAGAAGACTGGAGCATCGTCCAGGTGCCCCTGCCCACCTCCCGAGCTGGTGATGTCCTCATCAAGGTCAAGGTAAGTCGTGCTCACGTCTTGGTCTGCTCCGTGCGACGTAATAACATGTTCCTCAGGCCTGCGGTGTCTGCGGTACCGATCTTCACATCCACGAAGGCGAGTTTATCGCCACGTTCCCTCTCATCCCTGGTCACGAGACCATTGGTGAGGTTGTCGGTAAGATAAGAATCCGTCCAGTGTGAAAGCGCCCGACTAAGAATGATTCTAGCCGTGGCCGACGACGTCACATCCTTCCAGATTGGCGACCGTGTCGCTGCTGACAACTCGGAGCTCTGCGGTCACTGGTGAGTACATAGATTCCAGGCGCCACGTTATGAAAACCGACTAACCCTTTGCGAAGCTTCTACTGCCGCCGAGGCGACGCTCTTCTCTGCGAGGACTTCAAGGCTCACGGTGTGGTGGGTCTGGACGGCGGTTTCGCTGAATACGTTAGTTGTCCCTGCTCACTCCTTTTCGACCGAAGACTAACACGTCCTAGTGCTCCTACACACAAGGAAAGCTCTTCAAGATTAACAACCTTTCCGATGTTGATGCCACTCTGATTGAGCCGGCGTCATGCGCCATGCACGGTCTGGAGAAGATTGCCCCTAAGGCTGGCTCTCACGCCCTTCTGATCGGAGCTGGTCCTACCGGTCTCATGATGGCCCAGTTCCTGTAAGTCTCTTGATGCGCACCGGCCCCCAGTGTATACTGACCCCTGTTCAGGAAGAACTCTGGTGTCTCTCAATTGACCATCGCCGCCCCCGAGGGCGCCAAGATGGAGCTGGCCAGGAGCCTGGAGGCTGCCGACAAGTACGTGCCTCTGTCCCGAAAGGACGCCACTCCCCAATGGGAGCAGCTTAAGACGGACAACCCCTATGGATTCGATATCGGTAAGTTTGGGTCATCTCGTACGTGAAGCGCCAAACTGACATATTCCGTAGTCGTCGAGGCATCGGGTAGCGCCAAGGTCCTTGAGGACTCGATCAACTACGTCCGCCGCGGTGGAAAGCTTGTGTGCTACGGTGTCTACCCTGACTCCGCCCGTGTCACCTGGCCTCCTTCCAAGATCTTCGGTGATGGTAAGTTGCTGAAAGTCCCGTGGTCCTAGAAGATTGAAGCCGCTGACGATTTCTAGAAATCACCATCATTGGATCTTTCTCCGAGACCTTCATGTTCCCCGCAACCGTTGACTACCTTGACAGTGGCGTAAGTTCTAGCCTCCTTGACATTGTAACGTGTGCTTACTAACCTCTTCTATAGAAGGTCAAGACTGCCGGCATTGTCAACAAGACCTTCAAGCTGGAGCAGTGGGGTGAGGCTCTCGAGAGCATCCGCAACAAGTCTGCTATCAAGGCTGCCATCGTCTTCGATTAGATATGCCTTTTTCTAGATGGGCAAAGCTGGTCTGGCCGGTTACGGCACTGCATCTCATACCACATGTAGGCATAAAGGTAGAAAAGAATGGGAGGCAGCGATGAGACTGCCAGAGTCTTCTCACCTTACCTACTTATTTATTTAACTAGTACCATCAATCTACCCCACATGTGCCCTCAAGGTGCTTGGAGCTCGGAGTTCCGTTCTGTACAGGGGTTAGCCCCTTGACCAGCAAACCATTATTGTGGAACCAATGGGGACTACGAGCCCGTCATGGCTATTGATCTCTTTACCTAGTATCCAAAAAAGTCACTCCGCCTAACTCCGCCCATAGTGACATTGAGACTGTTGACCACTTTGTGCGCTCCGGATCCGGGGACCTGGTTCACATCGGCCAGGTCATCGCGCCCGGCAATCTCCTTCCGAAATTACTCCAGCTTCTGTTGGAGCTGGTTGGCCACTTGCCGATATTCGTGTTTGATACCCCAAAGCTGAAGTTTACTGTATTCTTATTTTGGCGAAATTGAGTAATTTCACACATAATCAAGTCTCTTGTACCGTCAAGATTCATGGCAGCTAGATACTAAAATGTTACGTGGTCGCATTTGAGCGACGTGCTCTTATTCCAGGACGGTGGCCTCCAATGAGAGGAGGAGCTTGGCCCCTGAGGGCTCTCGTCGCGTACCCGCTCTCGCTTATCAGCAGCCCGCGGGTTCCAGTCTCGGGGGATGGCTGGCAGTTCGAGGCATACCTTCGTACGCACGTCCTGACGCATCTACATAAGAACTTGTATCAAAGGCGGACTACAGATTTCGCAGACCACGTGGCTTGTACATCACCTGTCTGGTTTGCATGCTGCCCCTATTTGGCGTCTGCCTTATGGCTCAGTTGCCCCTATTCGGCGTGATTTGGTGGCCGAGAGCAAATGTTTAGGGACAGCAAAGATTGCGTGTTTTTTCCAGATAGGAAATGCTGGGCTATTAAATTGTGGCTTGCCACGGTGGACCTTGAAACAAAAGCTTCGCTGCCATGAGAGACTACCAGCTATTGTAAGAACAGCCACTGTAGTTAAAGATCTACCCCCTTGAAAGAAAATTTGTGTGTCCGTGAAATTCTCTGATGTCTTGTCGAGTAGCTATATGAGCAGTCTGGAGCTGGACCAAATCCTGGATGACCGCCGTGAACTGGTTGGCTTGGCCCTGGGCCAAATCCTGGGATCGGGTTGCTTGAGTCTGGGCCAGGGCGGCCTGGGTGTTGGTCAATTGCTGTATTGTCGAGACACCTAAGTCGATGGTGTTGCCTCGGATAGTGACTGGAACCAGATTGGTGCTTTTCGGGCCTTCTCGGGCCTTAGATCTGTTGAATTGGCTTGGAGATCCATGGGAAGACGTTTGGGACCGGTTCCAGATTTCGACCAGTATCTTCTAGATGATGTATCCTATTGCTCATTAAACGCAATAACGGCCAGAAAACCCAGTTGCTACACTTGAAGCGTTTACTCAATGTTTATTTATTAATGATACGGTTATTATTCGAGTATTATACGAGCGTTAGCAACATATCAGGTTGTATAGCTTTGAGGGCTAATTAATGAGATTGCCTCTGCTAGGCTCATAAATGCTACGGGGCTATATATATAACACACTGCATAAGCTGCACAGCTAGGTTGTGGCGATGGTTATGTAATAGATGAGTATAAGCTCATGGAAGCAGCTATCGACTCTAACCGATTTATCACCAGCAATCTTGGTTTTGTTGTCTACTTAATTTTCTTCTTAAAGCACGGCATGGACCTTTGGTGACGTCCCCAACCCTTTTTTCTCATTCCGCTGGGCTCTAGCTCTGCCTGTATAAGCCATGCTCATCCATATATGATGTCATGTGCTTTCTCAAGTCCTCCATAAGCCCGTCAAGCTGCCCTTCGAAGCTTCCCGAGGTATACTCCAAAAGGCTCTTCGCTGCGCTAGGCTGACCGGCCCCGAACCGTACCTCGACGAACGAGGCGTAATGCAGGCGGATCTTCCGCTCCACAGCCCTGTCGGTGCGCTGAGCTGCAGTTCTGTTTAGAACCGGGAGGCTTTCGAAGTAATCCGTATCTTTGGTTTCCGTCCAGAGGTATGATGCGGGCTCAGCCGAGATTGTGCACTGCCTTTCTCGGAGATAATTGTCGTACGGCACCAGAACCCCATTGAAGCCGTACTGGCAGCCGGCCGGGTCCAGGACCCACGACTCGGGACTCCCCGTTGCATTGTAGAGTCCAACTTTAAGGACCGAATGGGGGCAAACGCTAGAGTCCGGGCCCGGGACCAGTTGTGTGCGTATGGCTGGCTTCTTGATGTGCAGATCAAAGGTCTCGATCGAGGACGTAAAGCCTGTGTTTTCATCGAGTTAGTTGTCGTAAAGTGTTGCTAGGACTTTGATCTGCAGCTTATCTAGTGACCTGCTGGACAATAACTTCTTGGCAAGACGACCGAATATCGCCAGTGCTGTCGTACATTGATTGTTGGCCAATGCAGCTTCCCTGTGCCGATGACGTCTTGATCGACCGCCATGATGGATGTTTGGTAGAGGACAGTGGTTATTTGGGTGAGCGCCGAAAAAGATGAAAAGACTTCAAAAGCAGATGAAAATTCAAGTATCGACTGACATGTTCACAAAAATGAAACTGTATATGCAGGAGGGCTTCTGTCCCCGTCCATCTCCACCGTGTGTTACCTGACAACACCTTCATCCACTTATACACTGCGGCCATCCAATTCAGAGTCTTGGCTCTAGAAAAGGGGAAGGAGGAAGTAGGGCAAGCCAGGGTCGTTATACATCTTTTTTTTTCATAGATTCATCGAGCCTCATCTGGACTTGTATAATAATAGTAGTGAAATATGTTATTTTCTATAATTTGTCTGTCTAGAGTACATTCTTCGTTGGTGGCCGTTCCGAGTAACTGGATGAAGAATTACGCTGGCATCAACCTAGTCATTATTACGAACAATAGCAGACTTAATAACACTATCCCAGTCATTGCGACGGAAATGTAATTTGAGCTCGCATGTAATTAGTAACTGTATCTTAAAATTGACCTTCCCAGATGCTTTGAATTTTACTTGAGAATAACACCACCGTTGGAACTCACATTAGACCCCGTAGCATCCGTGTTCTTGACAAGGTAGATATACGCCTCGGCCACCTCCTCGGGCGAGGCCGGCTTCTCGGCGACCTGGCCGGACGCGAAGATGATGCTGGAGTTGGGACCCGCCTTCAAGAACCGGGGCGCCAGCTTGCCGATGAGCAGCGGCACGAAGAGCGGCAGGCGCGCGAGCTCGTTGACCGAGCCCATGTCGATCTCGGAGATGGGTTTGGGGACGCCGCGCCCGGCGGTGTTGATGACGTGGTCGAGCGGCTGCTGCTGCTGCTGGATACCGTCTCGGGTGGTGGTGACCTCGGTGAACAATTTCTC
This sequence comes from Apiospora phragmitis, assembly GCF_038363925.1. Taxonomy (NCBI): domain Eukaryota; kingdom Fungi; phylum Ascomycota; class Sordariomycetes; order Amphisphaeriales; family Apiosporaceae; genus Apiospora; species Apiospora phragmitis. Next base: position 1,347,168 of record NW_027117400.1, on the reverse strand, counting down.
CAGCGCGGTCTCCGGTCGGCGTTGGCGAGGTCGACGACGTGACCCGACGCCTGTGCATGGCCGCCGCCGCCGCTCAGCCTCGAGACGGCGTCTTGGACCTTGTCGGCGCTCGAGGACGCAATGGCCACCTTGGCGCCGCTGGCCAGCGCGAGTTTCGCTACGGCAAAACCCATGCCGGAGGAACCGCCGATAATCAGTATGTACTGTCCTTCGAGCGGTGCCATCGTGTTGTAGGTTTTTCTGCTTGAAAAAGCGTGGGTTGGACTGTATGGAGAGGCCGGATGTGTTTCTCGCTACAATGGCAACACTGGTCGACCTTAAAAAGTAATTAAATTATGAAGATATGAATTTGGGATCAGTGGGTGACTTAGAACGGGATAAAGGGACAAGAGTTGGATTCGGAAGAACTGGCTTCTATCCTAATACTCGGAGTTAATACTGGGCGGAAACACGGCATACTTAAGTCCGGCTGTTCATCATAAGGGGGTTAACCCCAGCCAGTCACTGACCGCCAAGCCAGAAAAGGGGGATCATACATGCCATAGATGGCTAAAGTGGATACCAGACAACTTAACAGATGGTTTGTTAGCACTTGGACACGAGGGAAATCAATCATGGCGGGGAGGGGGAATGTAATATAGGGGAGTGTAAACTTGAACCAGGCGTGATCACAGCATATCAGGTTTCATACACATGTTTGGATGTGATGTATACATGTGTAAGTCGAGTGAGTAGTCTGTGGTCAGAAATGGTTGATAGTCAATTCCCGAGTCACCATAGATCCGTCCGGCTTGAACCCCGTCGGCAAACTTCTCCCGCTGCTAATGTTAGTTATATTGAAGGAGAGTTCGGCTACAGAGCTCGGATCATAGTATCATAGTGAAGCGTCAATGCTTTGGATCGAATATCACCTCGCACTGTGAGTCTCCGGCAGCACGGTAATAGGCTTGCGTGACAAGCTGAGTAACCATGAAGAATCGTGGGCTCGTAACATTTAGCACAGCCTGTCACCTCTATACCAAACACTGTACCTTGCACAGTATTATATCAGATTACCATTGTTGGCTAACCTACCTGTCCGTAATCACGGATACATATGGAAAGGATCTTCAGGTGTGTTGGTGCTCCTGCTGTGCGCCTCACTTCGGAGTAACTCCCGACCAAGCAGGGCATTGATCTAGATTAACCTTCGATTCGGAAGCACCCCGCAAAAGAGCTGAAATTTATTTGAATGGTTTTCTTTTCCACCACATAGTTTTGATTTGCTGCTCATAATTACTTGTTTCCATCTCGCTCCGATGCCCGACCCCTAGACGAGATAACGTACAGCTTCGACCTGCTCATCGAGAGCAAAGGAAAACCATCAAACATTACAAGGCGCAAATAATGACCAGTCCAGAATAGATGGGACTATTTGAACTATACAAAGGATAAGAAAGTAAGGAAAATATATATGACGCCGATATATGATTAGTTGATTACTACCGGAAACTCGTTTACCAGTTTATTAGAGTTCTGCTGGAAGATGCGAGTCGTACCGTGGTGAGTCTCAGCCAAAGAAATTCGCCGGAGTCCGGACGCCGAGCCCCGACATTTTCGGGTCCGCATGTCGAGTTCCGGATCACCCCAATCCCCTCACTCGCGCTGGTGTTGCCGGCAGTTTCATGCATCTGAATATAGATGCTATGCCAACAAGCAATTTCATGGACTTGTTGACGAAGTAGGGAAGATTCTGCATGGTGGATGCAACAGAATCAGGCGTGCAGTTCATGACGAGCTTACATTAGGATTTCTAGTTGTGTAATAAGTAATGTGTCTCCTACTTTCTCCTATGGATACGTGAAATAACACGTGAGATGATACGCGGGATAATACGTGGGATAATACGTGGGATGATACGTGGATAGTACGTGAGATAATCAACTTACTAACCTGTTATACTGTCGGGCTTATGATTATCCCAGTAGACTTAGTAATACATCGGTATTTTACGTGGCCAGGTTTCGGATAATCCAGTAGCAAATAGAGTGGCAATGTTTATGCCACTGTAAGGACGGCGTTAATGCTAGTCTAGTAAACGTTAACGATTAACATTCGGATATTCCTAGCTAATCCTCCAGGAAGGCTAAGTAACAAGGATGATGCAAGTAATACACCACAGTTACTCCTTCTGGTCCAATTTGCCAGAGTGATTTTGGCCCGGACGCCTTGTAGTCAGCGGGTATGCCAAGAACTAGTACTGTCAGTGGGTAAAGTAACGCACCCATGACATTCTCCCAGTGCGCCATGAACTCTTGAGCCCTCGGCACGATCAGGATCGGCAGGATTAACTCGACTGGAAAGACAAGCGCTTTGTATGCAAAGGCTGCGTGGTCCCTGACAGAACACCAAAGAGTGTCGCGGGAGCGTGGATGCTGAATGGGTGCCTACTACCCTTCTGAGGCGCTTGATGTTCCTGGCGGCAGCGGCGGTATCAAGGCGTTCATGCTGACCTCGTACGGTTCCGGGGAGAAGAGAGGAGGGAGCGGGGTGGCATCGTGATTGGGGTCACGCCGTGAGCCCCCAACGGAGGCTGGAGCGCTGCCAGAGGCCCAGTACGAGTCATATCGCAAAGCGGTGGGGAACCGGCGGCATGGTGCCGAACAGGCCTTCCAGTTGGCTATGATGACCAATACGGCCATCAAAGCGAAGGATCAGTCGGCTTGGACCGAAGCAGGTAGGTCGTACAAGGAATTCTTCCCTGACCCTACGGCCAGGGCGATAGGTGGAAGCTCACTCCTAAGCGAGGGCTCCGCGGGTTTCTCCGTGGCCGAGCTGTCGGAAATGTCCGCGCGTTTCATCTGATAGTCTTCCATATTAAGCTTCCAATACTTCTTGTCTTCCAGTACGGCCCAACCCGAGCGACTAGCTGGAACTCTAATATGACTTCCCAACTTGATATGCTTGTCATTATGTACCGAGAGAGACGAGGATTGATAAATGAGAATATGTTCGATTCCTATCGGCGGCATTGAGTTCTCGTATTGACTCGTTTTGCCGTGTCCTGGGTAGCTGGGCTTGTCTCAGCTCCCCCTTTATCCGCCGTGTGGAACGAAGGCCTGGATTGCCGAGAATCGAGATTGATGTAAGATAATGTATGTGGTATATTTATTAGCCCTCTGACGATTTGGGATGCGAGTACTTTTTCACGAAACGCGTTGGACGCACCATCGCTTCCTGGGGATTTGGGAGGATTTGGGACGACTTGGAAGGGCGGAATTCCAGCTGCAAATGTTGGTATCGCACGATCGACAGGCGCGAGCCAATGAGAGGGGATCTTCGGGTTTTGGGGAGGAATAAAAGAGAGAAAGGGATAGGCTACTGCTGTTGGATGGGATGTATCAGTCAGTATATTAAATTTTCAACGAATATATCCCGGATTTGTTAACAAGTATAGATCCTATATTCTTCTACATGTGCGCGAACTCCAGTAATACCCACGATGACTTATTATATTCCATCATCACTCACTATATATCGTCTTCGAGGGGACGAGCGTTGTGATAGCAGCACTAGAATCGGATCCGAGTCTACGACCAGCTCGCCCCCTGCCCGAAGGCTCCCTGGAAGTACTCCATATTGAGATAGCGCAGTGACCTCCGTGCACCCGTTTATATAACTCGACTATTTTTCTATAAACGGACTACGATAATAATTATAAGCATTTTAAAAAAGGTTAAAATCGTTACTTAAATCGTTATAATAAATGTTTAATTAATATAAATAATAAAGTATATATTAAGTTTATTAAATATTTTATTATAAAAATAAACTTTATATATATTCGTGTGGATTTTTAATATAAAAGGCCGTTATAAACGATTATTTTATTTATTAATATTTTTTTAATTACTTTATTTAATAAAGTTATTATAAAATACTCTTTTTCTTTCTTTTAAAAGCGTTAATCGCTATTATATAATCTTAATTAAAAGTAAGAAATAAAGCTATTATAAAGTGCTTCTACTTATAAAAATAAGGTTATTATAATAATTTTTTTTCTCGTTTTATTTTCTTTTTAAGGGCGTTCGATCGCTATTATATAAACTCGACTAAAGGTAAAAAATAAAGCTATTATAAAATAACTTCGCTTATAAAAATTAATTAATACTTACCGGTATTAATAATTAAAGTTATTATAAAGTACTTTTTCTTTTATAAAGTTTTAGTAATTTCGCCGGCGCTTTTTTAATATTAACGCTTTTATTAACCGTTAACGTAGTTTACTACTAAATCGACTATATTATTAAGTCGGCCACTCTTTTTTTCGATTTATATAACTACATTTTAAAACGTAATATCTTTATAACTATAATACCGATTTAATTAAAAAAAGATCGTATCGTTTTCATAATTTAAGCGACGCGAAAAGGTTCGAATTAAATTAATTAAAAAGCTATTACAAAAGTGTACGACGTCTTCTAAGCTACTTATTACAACCCGACCTAACCATGCGGCCAAGACCCTACCCGCCGGAACGGAACTATTATACCCGACCAGGCTATAACGTTATAATTACCGACCGTATTATTAATTATATTAATATGAACTCTTTTATATTATAGAAACGCGCGAATATAACTACGAAAATATCCTAAATAGCGAAAGGATAGACCCGACCCGGGAAAGTAGCCAGGAAGGAGCCACGGGACGAGGAGCGACTAAACCACCGCTTTAGCGAGTGAGCTAGGAGTAACGGGATTACGGCGCCCCTAAGTAAGCCGCTAGAATGGATCACCGTAATTTAAAAGATAGATCACCGTGAGTTAATAACGGGATTATTATAAGTTAATAAACGCTTTAATAAATTAATAAAGGAAGAAATTAAATATATAATAACGGATATTTTTTATATATTTTATATAAATATTTTTTATTTTAATAATTAATTTAAATATTAATTTTAATTTATTAATAAAATAAATAATTTTAATAAAATTATTATAAATATTTTTAAACTTATATATTTTAATTATTTTAATTTTTACGAGTTATTATTTATTATAATAATAAAAGTAACTTTTATTATATATTTAAATACTTTTTTATATTATTAATATAAACTTTAATATATTTTATTAAGTTTTTTTTAAAATTTAAATAATATTCGTTATATTTTAATTATTTTTATTTTTATAAATTATTATTTAAGCCTTTAAATAATAATATTATAAAAATTATATTTATACTTAATTTTAATAATATTATCCGATAAAGAAAAACTTTTATCGCCACTTTTAACACTTCTTAACGGAACTTTATTATAAATATTAATAGCGATAATAATAATAACGAACCTATACAATAAGCGTTAATTATTAATATTATTATATTAAGCTCGAAAAGGAACGTAATAAGCTCCTAATTAAGAATATTTTAAAATAAATATTTTATAATATTAATAAATTATATAAAAAAATAGATCTCTTTTATATAATTATTAATATTATTTAAACCTTTATTATATTAAAAAAAAGTATAAAAATTAATACGTTAACTTTTTTTAATAAAATAAGTAAAAACCTCTAAAACTTCCTTATTTAAATTAAAACTTATTAATAGTTTTATAAAAAAACGTTCTAAAACGTTACTTAACGAGTTATTTACGCCGCTTCGTTTTTTAAAAATAAAATATTCGCTTAATTCGAACCCTATTTAAACGAACTTATAAAAAATAATTAATAAATTAAACTATACCGTATAAAGGTATAATATATTTTCGAGAATTATAACGGCTTTAAATAAGCCTTTAAATTACTTTTTTAAGACCCCAACGAAAAGCGACAGGCGGAAAAGGAACTTAAAACCTTTAAGTAAAAAAGATCAGCCGCCTTTTATATAGCTAAGTTCCGGCGTATTATAACCCGATTAAATTATACCGAAACTACGAAAATTATAATATATTACTAAGAATTAAAGGACGATATTAAGAATAAATTTAACCGGCTTAACACCTTTAATAACTTTCTTTCGTATATAAAATTTATTATTAAAATTAATACTTATATATATAAATAACGCCGCGAAAAATAAAACAGACTTTAATAATAAATTAATCGAACTTAAATTAATATAAGGCGATTATATTAATATAATTATATACTATTTAAAAATATTACGGTATATAATTATTATAATAAACTTATAAACTTTAACGCTATTAAATATAATAAATAAAATAAAAAGCTACGTGATATTTATTATAATTATTAAAAATTAGGATATTACGCTTAAAAATATTAAATACCGAGGAAGAATTTTTAACGAGTTTTAAAAAAATAATATATTAACGTTATTAAAATAGAAGCTACCCTTAACGTAGCTATTAAAAATAATAGCGTTATTATTAAAGATAGTAATTTATTTTAAATAACTTATTATAATAATAGGTGCACCTCTTATTTAATAAATAAAAAAAGTATTAAATAATTCTTTAAAACCCCAAAGGATAAAGAAGACTATAGCCGAAGCGTCGTAATAATACGAAGGGAATAACCTTTCCCTTATAACGAAAATAATAATTTAATAAATAATATTATAAACTAATTAAAGTAATTAATAAACTACGAATATTTAATAAATATATTAATAAATAAATTAATAAACGAAATCGTTAAATTTAAAAACCTTAAAACTGACGGGTGGTTAATTATCCTTAATATTCCTTACCTCGACTCGAAATACTTACGCTAAATACTTATTACGGCCGGTTTTAATTAAAAAATCCACGGTAATTACGTAATAAGGAATAATTTATAAATCTCCTTTATATATAAAAAATATTTTACGCTTTTATAAATCTCGTATATATATAACGCTTATATAGAACACTTCGCGAAAAAATTTAAATACGAATAATTTCCCCGAAAGATTAGTAAATAACTTATTACGTAACTATACCCGGATTATATTATTAAAAAAATCCGAACGTTAATTTCGGATAAACGACGCGTATACCTATTAATATAAAAAAACTTACAATAACTACGATAATACTACTTAAAAGAATGAGATTAAAAAAAGTACTTTAAGGATTAATACCTTAAATACGCTTAAAAAAAATCGCGAGCTTATAAATGTTTAAAAAAAAGTACCTAATACCTTTAAAACGTATAAATATATACTCGAGAAAAAAACCCCTTTATTATATTAAAAAATTTATAAAACGTTTATAAATTACTGCGAACTTAATAAACCTTCGAATTATCGGAAAAACCCGAATTTTAAGTATTAAGGATAGTATTTCACGTAAAAAAAATATAAAAACACCCCTATTAATATATTAAAAAGCACCTTATAAAGAATAAAAGGAATAACGGTAACGATACAAGGATCGATTATAAGATATCGTTAATAACCTATAAACGCAACGTTTAAGAAATAAACGCCGCTTACTATAAAAAAACGATAATAAGCGGACTAAAATAGGTCTCTATATTAAATAACGGATAATCGAGCTATTTATAAATATATTATATTAATATTAAGCGTAAAAAGAGTTTATATTAAAACGCTACTCGATAGCGAAGTATAAAGAAACTATATTTTATTATAAATCATTAATTGCCTTAAACTCGAATAATAATAAAAAAACGCTTTATACCGATTTAAAACCGTTAATAAAGGATTTATAACCTATAACAATAAAAAAATACGGAAAAAAGTCGCGAACCTTCTAATCAATATTAAAAAACATTATAAACGAATTATATATAATATTATAAACGTCGCAAAATACGATATAATTTTAAAAATATCCTAATTACGGGTAAATAATTTTAAAATTAATTAAAAAATAAACTAATTTTAATAAAATATACTAAAAAAAGTTTAATTAATAAATAGCGGTTTAAAAAACGCCCTTTTAATAAACCTAAAATCTTTAAAGTATATATTATTATTAAAAAGCTTAAACCGAACGTTACAACGACTATACTAAAAAAATACCGGTAATTTAAAGCACTTTTTAATAAGAAACTAGAAACAGGCTTACCGCTTTATATATAATAAAATTATAAAATACCCCTTAAAAATAAAAAAGAACCTTTATTTATACTTATATACAAACTTAACTAAGAATATAAATAAGCCTTAAAAAGATATATCACGGAGAATCTCGAGAAAAGAATTATCCGACCATCTATATTACTAATAAGCTTCCCCATCCTCTTCGTCTTAAAAAAAAGCAAAAACGGGAAACCTAAATAGCGTATATACATCAATTATTAAAAACTTAACAAAATTATTATTAAAAACCGGTACCCCTTACCTTTAATCAGCGATTTACGAAATAAATTATTATACACTAAAATCTTTATAACACTCGACCTCTTTAATATATATAACATAATCCGAATTAAAAAAAGAGAAAAATAAAAAACCGCGTTTCGAACTAAATACGGCTATTTTAAATATTAAGTTATACCGTTTAACTTAATTAACATACTAACTAACTTCTAATCTATAATTAACTATATTTTATAAAAATACCTCGATAAGTTCGTTATAATATATTTCGATAATATCTTTATTTATTTTAAAAATAACGAATAATATCGAAAATATATAAAATTAATACTCTAAAAGTTATAAAACGTTAATTTATTAATTAACTTAGAAAAAAACGAATTTTATTAATAATCCGTTACCTTTATAAAATACGTAATATTCTTAGGCGAAATCCGAATAAAACCTTCGAAAATTTTAATAATTAAAAAATAACTTATACCTATAAACGCTATAAAAGTCAGATCTTTTTTAAAACTAGTTAATTATTACCGGATCTTCGTCCCCGGATTTAATAAAATAGCGATACCTTTAATAAACTTAATAAAAAAAGACGAACTATTTTAATAAACGGAGAAAAAAAAATAAAGCTTTTTATAATATTAAGGAACGAATTTTTAATAAACTAATACTTTACGTAATAAATCTATTTAAACCCTTTAAAATCGAAACCGACGTATTAAACTATATAATTAAAAAATAACTAAAATAATAAAATAATAATAAAAAGTCGCACCCCGTTATATTTTTTTTAAAAAAACTTAACGAACTAAAGCTCAATTATTAAATCTATAATAAAGAGTTAATAACTATTATTAAAACTTATAAAGAATAGAAATATTATTTTAACGAAATAATAAAACTAATTAAAGTTTATACCGATTATAAAAACTTTATAATATTTATTATTATTAAAGAATTAAATAAATAATAAATACGATAGTTTAAATTCTTTTTAAAATTTAACCTCACTATTATTTACTGGAAAAATAACGAGAACGGTCGCGTCGATACGTTAAGCCGATAACCGGACTATTAAAAAAGAGGTTCCGTTTAAAACGTAAATAATTCTCGTTTACGACCAAAATAGTAATTTCGTACCCTTAAAATAATTAAACGTTACAAACCACGTTTAATATAACGACAAATAGGTTACTAAGTTTTAATAATTTAACCAAACCCTTGACCCCGCGAACTACCCTAAAGATCACTTCGAAAACCGCGACGGTCTCGCCTTCTACCGAAATAAGATTTATATCCCCGAGCAGTATCGCGAGAACTTTATTAAAAAATTCTATAAACACCCTGTATATAAACACTAAAAAATATTTAAAACCTAGAAAAGGATTATTAGGTAATTCGATTATAAAAACCTTAAAATAATCGTAATTAAAATAATCAGTAAATACAACCTTTATAATAAAACTAAAGCCGCCCGATACCAACTATACGGAGAATTATAACCGATCTTACCGCTAGATAAAATATAGAAAACTATCGTACTTAATTTCGTTATTAAACTACCCCTATTAAAAAAACCCCTAATTAAGGTCGATTACGATAATATCTTAATTATTACGGATAAATTTATAAAGTATACCTACTTCTTATTATATAAAAAATTTAACGATACTAACAACCTAGCGTACACGTTCCTCCGAATAATTATTTCCGATAGAAATAAACTATTTACCGTTAAATTTTAGAAGTTATTTATAACATAACTTAGAATTAAGTACAAATTATCTACAGCTTACCACCCCTAAATAAATAAATAAACCAAACGAATAAACTAAACCCTAAAATAATACTTACACTATTATATTAATTATAAATAAAATAATTAAGTATAATTATTATTAATAATTTAATTCGCTTATAATAACGCGGATAATAAAGTTACACGTATATTACCATTTCGAGTAAATTATGAATATAATTTAGAAATTACTAGAAAACTAAAAAAAGAGAGCTAGCACTAATCGCGACTATTTAAGTTAAAAAACTAAAAAAACTCCAAATTACGTTATAATAAGATCTTACCTTCCTTTAATAATAAATAAAAGGATACGCCGACTAAATAAGGTTAAAAAGATTAACCTTTAAAAAAAGAGAAAAAGTTTACCTCTTATAATGAAATATTAAAATAAAACGATTAAACAATAAATTAAACTTTAAAAAAATAGAATTATTTAAAATTGTAAAAGTTATTTTAAAAATTAATTACTAATTATTATTACTTAAAACAATACGGGTACACCTTATATTTCATATTTCATTACTCGAACTAGCGGCTAAAGAAACCTTAATCGATATATAATTAGAAATCGAAATAGATTAACACGAGTACGAAATCGATAAAATTATCAATAAAAAAAGAAAGGACGGAACTTCTAATACCTCGTTTAATAAAAAAGCTACCCGTTAAAAAATAATACCTAAAAACTTAAGAAATATTTAATGAACGCCGCGGAGAAACTTTAAAAGTTTAAAAAGGAGCTTCCCCCGCGGGGACCAACGGCCTAGGCTGGGGAAACCTATTAAACTAAAAAACGACTAATTAATATCCCTAAAAATACTTAAAAAATATAGGTTATTAAAAACGAAGTTTTTTTAATTAATAATTAAAAAAGAAATACTATTTTTTTTATTTAACTCTTATATTCCCCGACAAAACGCCTCTAAACACTTTTCTACCACAACCTTCTTTATATAATAAAAACGGGCTAAACGACCTAAAGCAATAAATAACTACGTTTATAAAAAAAATAAGGTCTCCTTTACGTCTAACTCTTCCGCTTCCAACTTTTTTTATTAAATAATTAGCTTCGTTAAAGCCAATATAATAAAAATACTATTATAAAAACGGCTAACCTAAATATACTCCGAATAACGAAACGACTTCTCGTTTATATAATAAGTTAGGTTTTAGCGAAAATAATAAGTATAAGGTATACTAATTAAGTCACCCGTAGATTCTATATTAATAATAAAAGCTAAACGCGCGATAGTTTTTTTAAATCGAGATTTTTTAATATAATTAATTATAATAAATAAACATTATAATAAAAAATAATAAAAAAAGAAAACCTATTATAACTTAATAATACGGGTAATTAAAATATTTATAAAATTAATACTTTAAAAATAAAACGGTTAGAAAAAAAAGGATAATATTATAACCCGACCTAATTATACGGTTAAAACCTTACCCGCCGGAATAAAACTACTATACCCCGATCAAGTTATAACGTTACAATTACCGACCGTATTATTAACTATACTAATATAAACTCTCCTATATTATAAAAACGCGCGAATATAACTACGAAGATATCCTAAATAATGAAAGGATAGACCCGACCCGGGAAAGCAGCTAAGAAAGAGCTACGGAACGAGGAGCGATTAAATTACCGCTTTAACGAGTAAGCTAAAAATAACGAGATCACGGCGCCCCTAAATAAGCCGTTAAAATAAATTACCGTAATTTAAAAGATAGATCACTATAAGTTAATAACGGGATTACTATAAGTTAATAGACACATTAACGGATTAATAAAAAAAGAGATTAAATATATAACGATAAACGTTCCCTATATATTTTATATAAATACTTTTTACTTTAATAATTAATTTAAATATTTAAAAAATACTTCGTAATATTAATATTATAAAAAATATAGCTAATTTTTTTAAAATCGCGCGGCGGCGACCGCGTTAATAAGTATTAAGTTAAACGTTTTATTAATTATAAAACGTACCTTATAAGCGAGCTACGTATATAAACGAGCTGCGCAATTTTTATTATTAAGCTTTATAAATTATAAATTATAAATTAATTCGATTATAATATTTAGAATTAATTAAATATATTAATAATTGTTATTTTTAGAGGTTTTTATATTATTTTAATAAGTACGCGTATTATGCCCGAGCTCTCCGTAAATTCTATAACGCTATAAACGTGTATTAAACGTCCTCGTATAATTACTCCTTTAACGCGATTCGTTTTATAACTATTTATTAATATCTATTAAAACTATAAATTTTCTCTAGCTTATATACGAAGTGATCTTCTATCCTATAGCCGTTATTTTTATACGGCGGCGCCGGCTAAATATTTTATTTATTTTTCGAAGTGTCGCGTTCTTATTTTTTAAAAAAGTAACTCGGTATATAACTTACATTATAACCTTTATAATTTAATTAAAACTAATTAAAATAAACGTTAAAAATTATTTTAATATTATATAATATAGTTTCGAACGTATTCGGTTTAAGATTAAACTTTAATTAAGTTATTTAAAGTTTTTAATTCTTAAAGAATAAATAAATTAAAAAACGTCCTTAAAAATGTTAAAATATATAGCTTTATATCTAATTATAAAATAATATATTCCGGATTATACGGGACGAGTCTTATTTTTTAAAAACCTTTTTATATATTCGAAACGGTAAAAATCGCCTGGAACGCTTTTAAAAACGTTAATAAGGAGTCCTCTTTAAAGATATAAGTAATATACGCCCGTATAAAACCTTTAATTTCTTTCTCGTACGCCTTTTTTAATATATAAAAACAGCCGATATTAAAAAGCTAGAGCTTATATAATAAATAAAAAGGTACATAGAGTATAATAATCGAGTTCTTTTTATAATAAAGCTCGAAAGCTATCGAATAGTAGCTTTCGTAGCCGTTTAAGACTAAAAAACGATAATAACCCTTCGTATAAAACTTAATATATTAATTAAAGTATCGAATTTAATCCTCGCTTTTTTATTTATAGTTTAATTATTTTTAATAATTATAATCACCTAATCTTTCGATAATAAGCTATTCTTATATTAAGAAAAGAGGTACGTTTTCCCGGTAAAAATAATATATAAAAGGATAGCGTAACCGTTTAATCCGACGCCTTAAATAATTATAACTTATTCTCGGTTCTTTTATTATATTACCCTAAGTTTTCCGCATTAATCGGAAATAGTTACGATTATTTCGAACGAGATTTAACTTATAAAAAACCCGGTTTTATCGAAATTATATATATCCTCCTTTTATATCTTATACTTATTAATTATATTCTATATAAAAATAAATTACGCGCGATACGCGTTAAGATTTTCGTAAAGGACTCTTTAATAATCGATTCTTCGGTTAAAACGCGTCCGGAGGTCTAGTTATTATCGTACGAAATTAGAGGCTTAATTAACGCCGACGCGTCCCGCGTTACGTAAACTAAATAATCGATTCGCTATATCTTTTATACTACTTAACCGGGAAAAATAATCGCGTATTTAAATTAATAATATATTAAATAATTAATTCCTCTCTAAAATTAAAAAGCTTTTAAAAGTTTATAGAGAGTTCGGATCGTGGTCGAATCCCGCGTCGTCGGCTACGTAACATTAACTCTAAAACATAATATATCGCTGCAGCTTTTCGTACACTTAATTTCGGGTTATTTTAAAGCGCTTAAAGCGTTAAATTAAACCTTTTTCTTTATTTTTTAATTCTATACTTATTAAAGGAGAAAAATTAATATAAAATTAATTATAAAAAAGTTAATTAAAAGTACGCAGCTCGCTTATATACGTAGCTCGCTTGTGAGGTACGTAACCGGATTTTAAAACTTAAATAAACCGTTAATATAATTATTAAAGGGCTTTTTATAAAAATATAAGTATTATTTCCGGTTAGTTCGCGCTAATTATAAATATTAAAACTAAATACGGTATTTTAAACGAAAATATATAAAATTTTAACACGACCGGCTTTATAATAAGTATAATCGAGTTAATACTCGTCGTAATACGCGCCGATCGTTATAAAAAAACGAAATCGGTTTAGTTTAATAATCGAGAATAATTAACGGCTATTAAATATATTAATTTATAAAATTAATATATTTCGCCGTTTTTAATCGTTTAAAACTAATATCACTTCGTAAACTAGTTTTACGAATACGACTTACCAGGTAATTAAGTAATTAAACCGACTTTTAACGGTTAAACTAATAACGAAACGAGCTTAAACTAAATTCAATATTTTAATAAATATATATAAATAACGCCGCGAGAAATAAGGCGGATAATAACGATAGATTAACCGAATCTAGGTTAACATAAAACAGCTACGTTACTATAATAACATACCGAATAAGAATATTATAATACATAGCTACTATAGTGGACCTATAGATCTCGACGCCACCAAGTATAATAAACACGACGGGAAGTAGCATATTACTTATTATAACTACTAGAAATAGAGATATTACACTCGAGAATATCGAGCACTAAAGAAGGACTTTCGAAAAGTCCTAGACGGACGATATATTAATACCACTAAAATAGAAGGTGCCCTTATAACAATTATTAAAAGTAGCAACGCTATTATTAAATACGGCAGCCTATCCTAGATAGCCTGCTACGATAATAGATACACCTCTTACTTAGTAGATAAAGAAGGGACTAAATAGTTCTTAAAAACCCTTAAAAATGGAAAGAACCACAACCGAAGCATCGCGATAATACGAAAGGAGTAACCCCTCTCATACGACGATAATAGCGATTCTACGGACGATACTATAAGTTAACTAGCGTAACTATTAGATTATAAACGTCTAGTTAATATATTAATAAAGGAGCTAATAAATAAGATTATAAAATTTAAAGACCTAAAGACCGATAAATAGTTAGCTATCCTTAATATTCTTTACCTCGACTTAAAATACTTATACTAAATACTTATTATAGCTAGGTTTAATTAAGGAATCTATAATAACTATACGGTAAAAAACGATACCTAAATCTCTTCTATATACGAAGGATATTTTACGCTCTTATAGATTTTATATATATACGATACCTATATAAAATATTTTACGAAGAAACTCGAATACGAATAGTTTTTTTTAAAAAATCGGTAAATAATTTATTATATAATTATACCTTAATTATATTATTAAAAAAATCTAAACGTTAGTCCTTAACGGACGACGCGTATACCTATTAATATAAAAAGACTTATAATAACTATAATAATATTATTTAAAAGGACGAAATTAAAAAGAGTACTTCGAGGATCGATATTTTAAATACGCTTAAGAAAAATTACGAGCTTATAAATATTTTTAAAAAAAAAGTTTAACGCTTTTAAAATATATAAGTATATACTTAATAAAAAAACCCCTTTAATATATTAAAGAACTTATAAAACGTTTATAAACTATCGCGAACTTAATAAACCTTCGAATTACCCGAAGAACCTAAATTTTAAGTATTAAGGATAATACTTTATACGAGGAGAAGTATAAAAACACTTTTACCGGCATACTAAAAAACGCTTTATAAAAAATAAAAGGAATAATAATAATAATACGAAGATTAATCGTAAGAAATTATTAATTACTTATAAGAGCAGTGTTTAAGAAATAAACGCCGCTTACTATAAAAGGACGATAATAAGCGGACTAAAATAGGTTTTTATATTAAATAATAGATAATTAAGTTATTTATAAGTATATTATATTAGTAATAAGTATAAAAAAAGTCTAAATTAAAGCGTTACTCGATAGCGAAGTATAAAGAAACTATATTTTATTACGAATCGTTAACTGCCTTAAATTCGAATAATAAGAAAAAAAAGCCTTATATTAATTTAAAACCGTTAATAAAAAATTTATAACTTATAACGATAAAAAAGTACGGAAAAAAGTCGTAAACCTTTTAATTAATATCGAAAAACGTTATAAATAAATTACGTATAATATTACGAACGTCGCAAAATATAATATAATTTTAAAAATACCTTAATTACGGGTAAATAATTTTAAAATTAATTAAAAATAAGTTAACTTTAATAAAATATATTAAAAAAGGTTTAATTAATAAATAACGGTTTAAAAAATAACCCTTTAATAAACTTGAAATTTTTAAAGTATATATTATTATTAAAAAACCTAAATTAAACGTTATAATAATTATATTAAAAAAGTACCGGTAATTCGAAGCTCTTTTTAATAAGAAATTAGAGATAGGCTTACCGCTTTATACATGGTAGGATTACGAAATACTTTTTAAAAATAAGAAAGAACCCCTATTTATACCTATATATAAACTTAACTAAGAGTACGAACAAGCTTTAAAAGAGTATATCACGGAAAATCTCGAGAAAGGAGTTATACGACCATTTATATTATTAGCAGGCTTCCTTATCCTCTTTATTTTAAAAAAGAGCAAGGACGAGAAACCTAAGTAACGTATATACATCGACTATTAAAAATTTAACGAAATTATTATTAAGAACCGATACCCTTTACTTTTAATCGGCGACTTACGAAATAGGTTATTATACGTTAAAATCTTTATAATACTCGACCTCTTTAATATATATAAATTAATCCGAATTAAAAAAAAAAAGAAATAGAAAACCGCGTTTTAAACTAAGTATAAATATTTTAAATACTAAGCTATAATATTTAATTTAATTAACGTATTAATTAATTTTTAATCTATAATTAATTATATCCTACGGGAATACCTCGATAAATTTATTATAATATATCTTAATAATATCCTTATTTATTCCGAAAACGATAAATAATACTAAAAATATATAAAACTAGTGTTCCGGAAATTACAAGACGCTAATCTACTAGTTAACTTAAAAAAGAGCGAATTTTATTAACGATCCGTTATATTCGTAAAATACGTAATATCCCCTAGAGAAATCCGGATAGAACCCTCTAAAATCTCAGTAATTAAAAAGTAACCTACGCTTATAAACGCTATAAAAGTTAAATCCTTTTTAAAATTGATTAATTATTACTAAATATTCGTCCCCGGATTTAATAAGTTAGTAATATTTTTAATAAACTTAATAAAAAAGGACGAACTAATTTAATAAACGAAAAAAAAAGATAAAGCTTTTTACGATATTAAAAAAAAGATCCTTAACGCATTAATATTTCGCGTAATAAACTTATTTAAACTTTTTAAAATTAAAACCGATATATCGGATTATACAATTAAAGGATAATTAAATTAACGAGATAATAACGGAAAGTTATACCTTATTATATTTTTTTAAAAGAATTTAACGAACTAAAACTTAATTATTAAATTTATAATAAAAAATTAATAACTATTATTAAAGCTGATAAAAAATAGAGATATTATTTTAACGAAATAATAAAGCTAATTAAAATTTATACTAATTATAAACACCTTATAATGTTTACTATTATTAAAGAGTTAAATAAATAATAAATATAATAGTTTAAATTCTTTTTAAAATTTAACCTCATTGATATTTATTAGAAGGGTAACGAGAACGGTCGCGTTAACGCGTTAAACTAACGACTAAATTATTAAGAAAAGGTTCCGCTCGAGATACGAACTATTTTTATATATAACTAAGACGGTAACCTTATACCGTTAAAATAATTAAACGTTACGAGTTATGTTTAATATAATAACGAATAAGTTATTAAGTTTTGGTAATTTAATTAAGCCCCCGATTCCGTTAATTACTTCGGGAACTATTTTAAAGACCGTGACGGCCTTACCTTTTATTAAGATAAGATTTATATTTTTAAGCGGTATCGTAAAGACTTTATTAAATAATTCCACGAGTACCCTATATACGGATATCAAGGAGTATTTAAGACTTAAAAGCGAATTACTAAGTAATTCGATTGCGAAAACTTTAAGCTAACTATAGTTAAAGTTATTAATAAATACGATTTATATAATAAAGTTAAGTTTAAAAATATTAATCGTATAAAGAGTTATAATTAATTTTACTACTAAATAAAGCGTAAAAAATAATCGCGTTTAATTTTATAATTAAACTACCCTTATTAAAAAAACCGCTAATTAAGGTTAATTACGATAATATCTTAATAATTATGAATAAATTTATAAAGTATACCTACTTCTTACCGTATAAAGAGTTTAGTGATACTAGCGATTTAGCCTATACCTTCCTCCGCGTTATTATTAGTTAGTACGGATTATTAAAAACGATTATTTTTAACCGAAATAAGTTATTTATAATAAAATTTTAGAAATTATTTATAATATAACTCGGTATTAAATATAAGTTATTTATAATTTATTACTTTTAAATAAATAAATAAATTAAAAGAATAAATTAAATATTAAAATAGTACTTACGTTATTATATTAATTACGAATAAAATAATTAGGTATAACTATTACTTATAACGTAATTCGTTTATAATAATATAGATAACGAAACTATACGTATTTTACTATTTCGAATAAATTATAAATATAACTTAAAAATTATTAAAAAGCCTTTAAAAAGAGAACTAGTACTAATCGCGACTATATAAATCGAAAAACTAAAAAAACTCTAAATTATATTATAATAAAACCATACCTTTTTTTAATAATAAATAAAGAGATACGCCGATTAAACTAAGTTAAAAAGATTAATCTTAAAAGAAAGAAAAAGAGTATATCTCTTATAATAAAATATTAAAACTAAACGATTAAGTAATAAATTAAACTTTAAAAAGATCGAATTATTTAAAATTATAAAAGTTATTTTAAAAACTAATTATTAATTATTATTACTTAAAATACTACGAATATACCTTATATTTTATATTTCTTTATTCGAATTAATAGCCGTGGAAACCTTAATTAATATATAATTAAAAATCGAAATAAATTAATATAAGTATAAAATCGAAAGAATTATTAATAAAAAAAATAAGATAAAAGTTTTAATACCTCGTTTAATAAAAAGGGTACCTATTTAAAAAATACTTAAGGAACGCCGTTAAAAAGATCCGGAAGTTCGAGTTAAAAGAAAGGCGAAGTTTATACTTAAAAAAGCCAGGAGCTCCGGAGAAACGTCGAGATCTAAAAGCACGAAAGGCCAGCCTTCGCCTAAAAAAAAAAGGAGACGTAAAAACTAGGGAAATAAAGGCCTCTTACGCCTCACGACGTTCTAACTTATTAAGCTTTTTTACACTTTTTAAACCTCGCGTAATAACGCGAGCAATCTTGTCCTACCACATCTTTTTCTATTTACGCGCCCGACGGATTTTCGCGTTTAATAGTTCTCGTTCTTCTTTTAAAGTATTTAAATCCGCCTTAAGCTTTAAATATTAAGATATTAAGGCCCGCATATCTTAAAAGGATAAGCTAAATACGTTATATCTTATAAAACCGCGAATAACGTATTTTTAATAACGAGAGGAGTCTTGTTCTAATACCCGATATACGGATTAATAACGCTCGTAAGGAGAATAAATAAGCATCTTTTTAATAAAACCGGAAGAAACCGCGTAAGTAAGAACGAAACGTTAAACTATTTTTTAATTACGAAATAACGATTTAAAAGATTTTTCGACGCGATTATTTATAATAAATATATATTATAATAAAAAATAAAAAAAAGATTTATTACAACTTAACGTTATAAGTAACCAGGGTATTTTATAACGAACGCTATCTAGGTTTTAAAAGAAACCTAGTAAGACGTACTAGGGTTTATATTAATAAATACGAGAGAGTATCTAAACGTGTAATAGAAGTCGCTTTTATCGATATAATAGGTAATAATTTATAAAAATAAAAGTAATTAAGGTACTCGGGCTTAGAAATATTCGTAATAGTTTTATTAAAATTATTTATTTTATTAATAAATTAAGATTAATATTTAAATTAATTATTAAAATAAAGAGTATTTATATAAAATATATAGAGAACGTCCGTTATTATATATCTAATCTCCTCCTTTATTAATCCGTTAGATCGTCCGTTAGTTTACGGTAATCCCGTTATTGGCTCACGGCGATCTATCCTTTAAATCACGGTGATCCATTCTAATAGCTCACTTAGGGGCGTTGTAATCCGTCGCTCCTAACTTACTTATTAAAGCGGTAATCTAGTTACTCCTCGTCCCGCGGCTTTTTCTTAGCTGCTTTCCCGGGTCGGGTCTATTTTTTCGTTATTTAGAATATTTTTATAATTATATTTATATATTTTTATAATATAGAAGAGTTTATATTAATATAATTAATAATACGGTCGATAGTTATAACGTTATAGCCTAATCGGGGTATAATAGTTTTATTTTAGCGAGTAAGGTTTTAACCGTATAATTAAGTCGGGTTATAATATTATCCTCCCTTTTTTAATCGTTTTACTTTTAAAGTATCGATTTTATAAATATCTTAATTATTCGTATTATTAAGTTATAATAGGTTTCCTTTTTTTATTATTTTTTATTATAATATTTATTTATTATAATTAATCGTGTTAAAAAATCTCGGTTTAAAAAAACTATTACGCGTTTAGTTTTTACCGTTAATATAGAATCCACGGGTAACCTAACTAGCATACCCTATACTCGTTATTTTCGCCAGAACCTGGCTTATCGTATAAATAAGAAGTCGTTTCGTTATTCGGAATATATTCGGGTTAATCGTTCTTATAATAACACTTTTATTACGTCGGCTTTAATAAAGCTAGCTACTTAATAAAAAAAGCTAGAGGCGGAAAAGTTAAACGTAAAAAAGACTTTATTCTTTTTATAAACGTAATTATTTACCGCCTTAAATCGTTTAACCCGTTTTTATTATATAAAAAAGGTTATAATAAAAAAACGTTCGGAGGCGTTTTATTAAAAAATATAGGAATTAAATAAAAAAAAAATATTTCCTCCTCGATTATTAATTAAGAGAACTTTATTTTTAATAACCTATATTTTTTAAATATTTTTAAAGATATTAATTAATCGTTTCTTAGTTTAATAAGTTTCTTTAAGCTTAGGCCGTCGGTCTCTATAAAGGAAGCTTTTTTTTAAACTTTTAAAGTTTCTCCGCAGCGTTCGTTAAGTATTTTTTAAACTCTTAAGTATTATTTTTTAATAGCTAGCTTTTTTATTAAACGAAGTATTAAAAGCTTTATTTTTTTTTATCGATAATTTTATTAATTTATTTCGATTTCTAGCTATATATCGATTAGGGTTTCTTCGGCCGCTAATTTAAATAATAAAATATAAAATATAAGGTATATCCGTATTGTTTTAAATAGTAATAATTAATAATTAGTTTTTAAAATAACTTTTATAATCTTAAATAGTTTTATTTTTTAAAAATCTAATTTATTACTTAGTCGTTTTGTTTTAATATTTTATTATAAAAAGTAAACTTTTTCTCCTTTTTTAAAGGTTAATCTTTTTAATTTTATTTAGTCGGCGTATTTTTTTTATTTATTATTAAAAAAAGGTAAGGTTTTATTATAATATAATTTAAAGTTTTTTTTAGTTTTTTAATTTATATAGTTACGATTAGTATTAACTCTTTTTTTAAAGGTTTTTTAATAATTTCCGGGTTATACCTATAATTTATTCGGAATAGTAAAATACGCGTAGCTTCGTTATTTACGTTATTATAGGCGAATTAAGTTATAAATAATAGTTATACCTAATTATTTTATTCGTAATTAATATAATAGTGTAGATATTATTTTAAGGTTTAATTTATTCGTTCGATTTATTTATTTATTTAAGGGTAGTAAATTATAAATAATTTATACTTAATTCTAAGTTATGTTATAAATAATTTCTAAAATTTAGCGGTAAATAATTTATTTTTATCGGAAATAATTATTTCGGGTAACCCGTACTAATTAATAATTATTCGGAAGAATGTGTATATTAGGTCGTTAATATTATTAAATTTTTTATACGGTAGTAAATAGGTATATTTTGTAAATTTATTTATAATTATTAAAATGTTATCGTAATTAACCTTAATTAGGGGTTTTTTTAATAAAGGTAGCTTAATAATAAAGTTAAGTATAATAGTTTTTTATATTTTATTTAATAATAAGATCGGTTATAACTCTTTATACGGCCGGTATTAAATAATTTTTACTTTATTATAAAGGTTATATTTATTAATTATTTTAATTATAATTAATTTAAGGTTTTTATAATCGAATTATTTAGTAATTTTTTTTAAGTTTTAAATATTTTTTAATATTTATATATAAAGTGTTCGTAAAATTCTTAAATAAAATCTTTGCGGTATTATTTAAAGATATAGATCTTATCTCGGTAAAAAGTAAAACCGTCGCGGTCTTCGAAATGATCTTTAAAATAGTTCGCGAGGTTAAGGGTTTAATTAAATTATTAAAACTTAGTAACCTAATCGTTATTATATTAAACGTAGTTTGTAATATTTAATTATTTTAACGGTATAAAGTTGCCGTTTTAGTTATAAATAAAGATAGTTCGCGTTTTAAACGGGACTTCCTCCTAATAGTTCGGTCGTCGGTTTAATATATTAACGTAGCCGTTTTTATTATTTTTTTAATAAATAATAGTAAGGTTAAATTTTAATAAGAATTTAAACTATTATATTTATTATTTATTTAATTCTTTAATAATAATAAATATTATAAAGTTTTTATAATTGGTATAGATTTTAATCGGCTTTATTATTTTATTAAAATAATATTTCCATTTTTTATAAGTTTTAATAATAACTATTAATTTTTTATTATAAATTTAATAATTAAACTCTAATCCGTTAAGTTTTTTTAAAAAGAATATAACCGGGTATAATTTCTTATTATTATTTTATTAATTAAACTATCTTTTAATCGTATAATTTAATACGTCGGTTTTAATTTTAAAAAGTTTAGACGGGTTTATTACGTAAAGTATTAATTCGTTAAAAATTTATTCTTTAATATTATAAAAGGCTTTATTTTCCTTTTTTATTTATTAAAATAGTTCGTCCTTCTTCGTTAAGTTCGTTAGAAATATCGCTATTTATTAAATTTAGGGATAAAAATCCGGTAATAATTAATTAATTTTAAAAAAGATCTAACTTTTATAACGCTTATAGGCGTAAGCTATTTTTTAATTGCTAAAATTTTTAAAGGTTCTATTTAGATTTCGCCCGGGGATATTACGTATTTTATAAAGGTAACGAATTATTAGTAGAATTCGCTTTTTTTTAAGTTAATTAATAAATTAGCGTCCTATAGCTTTTAAAATATTAACTTTACGTATTCTCGGTATTATTTATTATTCTCGGAGTAAATAAGGATATTATCGAAATATATTACGATAAATTTATCGAGGTATTTTTATAAAATATAATTAATTATAAATTAAAAGTTAATTAATATATTAATTAAATTAAACGGTATAACTTAATATTTAAAATATTTATACTTAGTTCGGAACGCGGTTTTTTATTTCATTTTTTTTAATTCGGATTAAGTTATATACGTTAAGGAGGTCGAGTATTATAAAGATCTTAGTATATAACAGCTTGTCCTATAAATCGCCGATTAAAAAAAGGGGTACCGGTTTTTAATAATAATTTCGTTAAGCTTTTAATAATCGATATATATACGTTATTTAGGTTTCCCGTTTTTGCTCTTTTTAAAACGAAGAGGATAAGGAAGCCTGCTAGTAATATAAATAGTTAAATAACTCTTTTCTCGAGGTTTTTTGTAATATATTCCTTTAAAGTTTATTTATATTTCTAGTTAAGTTTATATATAAGTATAAATAAAGGTTTTTTTTTATTTTTAAAAAATATTTTATAATTTTACCGTATATCAGGCGGTAAACCTATTTTTAATTTCTTATTAAAAAGTACTTCGAATTATTAATATTTTTTTAATATAATTATTATAACGTTTAGCTTAAGCTTTTTAATAATAATATATACTTTAAAGATTTTAAGTTTATTAAAAAGTCGCTTTTTAAACCGTTATTTATTAATTAAACCTTTTTTTAATATATTTTATTAAAATTAACCTATTTTTTAATTAATTTTAAAATTACTTACCCGTAATTAAAATATTTTTAAAATTATATCGTATTTTACGACGTTTATAATATTATACGTAATTCGTTTATAACGTTTTTCGATATTAACCGGAAGGTTCGCGACTTCTTTTTATACCTCTTTATCGTCGTACGTTATAAGTTCTTTATTAACGGTTTTAAATCGGTATGAGGCGTTTTTCTCTTATTATTTAAATTTAAAGTAATTAACGATTCGTAATGAAATATAGTTTTTTTACGTTTTGTTATCGAGTAGCGCTTTAATATAAACTTTTTTTATATTTATTATTAATATAATATATTTATAAATAACTCGATTATTTATTATTTAATATAAAAACTTATTTTAATCCGTTTATTATTATTTTTTTATAATAAGCGGCGTTTATTTCTTAAACGTTACTTTTATAAGTAATTAATAATTTCTTACGATCGATTTTTATATCGTTATTATTATTTTTTTTATTCTTTTTAAGGCGCTTTTTAATATATTAATAGGGGTGTTTTTATATTCCTTTTTGTGCGAAGTATTATTTTTAATACTTAAAATTCGAGTTTTTCGAGTAATTTAAAAATTTATTAAATTCGCGGTAATTTATAAACGTTTTATAAGTTTTTTAATATATTAAGGGGGTCTTTTTATTAAGTATATATTTATACGTTTTAAAAACGTTAAACGTTTATAAACTCGCGATTTTTTTTAGGCGTATTCGAAGTATTAGTTTTCGAAATATTCCTTTTAATTTTATTTTTTTAAGTAATATTATTATAGCTATTATAAATCTTTTTATATTAATAAATATACGCGTCGTCCGTTAAGGGTTAACGTTTAAATTTTTTTAATAGTATAGTTTAGGTACGGTTACGTAATAGGTTGTTTACTAATCTTTCGGGGAAATTATTCGTGCTTAAATTTCTTTGTAAAGTATTCTGTATAAACGTTATATATATATAAGATTTATAAAAGCGTAAAGTGTTTCTTATATATAAAGGAGATTTATAAATTATTTTTTATTATATAATTATCGTGAATTTTTTAATTAAAACCGGCCGTAATAAGTATTTAATATAAATGTTTCGAATCGGGGTAAAAAATATTAAAAACGGTTAACCACCCGTCGGTTTTAAGGTTTTTAAATTTAACGATTTCGTTTATTAGCTCGTTTATTAGTATACTTATTAAATATTTATAGTTTATTAATTATTTTAATTAGTTTATAATATTATTTATTAAATTATTATTTTCGTTATAAAAAAAGGGTTACTTTTTTCGTATTATCGTAACGCTTCGGCTATAGTCCTCCTTATTTTTTAGGGTTTTAAGGAATTATTCGGTATTTTTTTTTATTTATTAAATAAGAAATATACTTATTATTATAATAAGTTATTTAAAATAAATTACCGTATTTAATAATAATATTATTATTTTTAATAGTTATTATAAAGGTATTTTTTATTTTAATAATATTAATATATTATTTTTTTAAAACTCGTTAAAAGTTTTTTTTTAATACTTAATTTTTTTAAATATAATATTTTAATTTTTAATAATTATAATAAGTATTACGTAATTTTTTATTTTATTTATTATATTTAATAATATCGAAGTTTATAAGTTTATTATAATAATTATACGTTATAATATTTTTAAATAGTATATAATTATATTAATATAATTATTTTATATTAATTTAAGTTTAATTAATTTATTATTAAAGTCCGTTTTATTTTTCGCGGCGTCGCTCATATATACGGGTATCGATTTTAATAATAAATTTTATATACGAAAAGAAATTATTAAGGGCGTTAAGCCGGCTAAGTTCGTTCTTAATATTATTTTTTAATTCTTAATAGTATATTATAATTTTCGTAGCTTCGATATAATTTAATCGAGTTATAATACGCCGGAACTCGGCTATATAAAAAGCGGCTAATCTTTTTTATTTAAAAGTTTTAAGTTTTTTTCTACTTATCGCTTTTTATCGGGGTTTTAAAAAAATAATTTAAAGGATTATTTTAAACCGTCGTAACTTTTAAAAATATATTATACTTTTATATAGTATAGCTTAATTTATTAATTATTTTTTATAAATTTACTTAAATAAGGTTCGAATTAAACGAGTATTTTATTTTTAAAAAACGAGGCGGCATAAATAATTCGTTAAGTAATATTTTAAAATATTTTTTTATAAAATTATTAATAAGTTTTAATTTAAATAAAAAAATTTCGGAAATTTCCGCTTATTTTATTAAAAAGGGTTAGCGTATTAATTTTTATATTTTTTTTAAAGTGTTTTTAATTAAGAGCTCGTTACGTTTTTTTTAAGCTTGATATAGTAATATTAGTAATTAGCGCTTTTTTATTTAAATTTTTTAATTCGTTTAATTAATATTTATTATATAAACTTGTTATTATTATCGTTATTATTAATATTTATAATAAAGTTTCGTTAAGAGGTATTAAAAGTAGCGATAAAAGTTTTTTTTATTAAACGGTATTATTAAGTTTAAATATAGATATAATTTTTATAATATTATTATTTAAAGGTTTAAATAATAATTTATAAAAATAAAAATAATTAAAATATAATAAACGTTATTTAAGTTTTAAAAAAAAAACTTAATAAAATATATTAAAGTTTATATTAATAAATATAAAAAAGTATTTAAATATATAATAAAAATTATTTTTATTAATATAATAAGTAATAATTTATAAAAATAAAAATAATTAAAATAATTAAGTTTAAAAATATTTATAATAATTTTATTAAAATTATTTATTTTATTAATAAATTAAAATTAATATTTAAATTAATTATTAAAATAAAAAATATTTATATAAATTATATAAAAAATATTTATTATTATATATTTAATTTCTTCCCTTATTAATCCGTTAGATCGTCCGTTGGCTCACGGTGATCCCGTTATTAGCTCACGGCGATCCATCCCTTGGATCACGGTGATCCATTCTAGTGGCTTACTTGGGGGCGTCGTGATCCGTCGCTCCTAGTTCACTTGTTAGAGCGGTGATTTAGTCGCTCCTCGTCCCGCGGCTCCTTTTTGGCTGCTTTTCCAGGTCGGGTTTATCCTTTCGCTATTTAGGATATCTTCGTAGTTATATTTATATATTTCTATAGTATAGGGGAGTTTATATTAATATAGCTAATAATGCGGTCGGTAGTTATAACGTCGTAGCCTGGTCGGGGTATAATAGTTCTATTCCGGCGAGTAGGGTTTTGGCCGTATGGTTAGGTCGGGTTATAATATATTTATAGAGCCGATATTTTAAAAATAAAATAATTAAAAAAAGGAGGATAATATTATAACTTAGCTTAACTATATGGCCTAAACCTATAAGTTAATAATACGAGATTATAATACCCCGATTCGGCTATAATATTATAATTATCGAATAAACCGCTAGCTATATTAATATAAACTTACCTATATTCTATTAACGCGTAATAACTATATCGGTACTACCGCGTATATTAATAAGATAAATATAATTAAATAAAGTCAACCACTAAGAGTTACGTGATAGATCGCGGATCGTAAAATACGAATTTACGATCTAACGATTTAACGGATCGAGAATTAAAGAATAAGAATTTATAATCTAATAAGAATTAATAAAAAAAGGATTAAATATATAATAATAAACGTTCTTTATATATTTTATTTAGATATTCCTTACTTTAATAATTAAATTAAATATTAATCTTAACTTATTAAGAAGGTAAATAACCTTAACGAAATTATTATAAATACCTTTAAATTTATATACCTCCGTTACTTTCGTTCCTACGAAATATTACCTATTATATTAATAAAAGCGGACTTCTATTACACGTTTAGATACTTTCTCGTATTATTAATATAAACCCTAGTACGTCTTACTAGGTTTTTTTTAGAACCCGGATAGCGTTCGTTACAGCGTAGCTCGTTAGTATTTAATATCTACCTTAAAGTATCTTTAATTAAAGCTCGTTACGCTCTTTTTCGAGTTTAACGTAATAATATTAATAATTAGCGATTTTTTATTTAAATTCCTTAATTTATTTAATTAACGCTTATTAAGTAAAGCCGTTATCGCTATCGTTATTATTTACCTTTATAATAAGGTCTCGTTAAGGGGTATTTACGGTAATAGCGAGGGCCTTCTTATAGCGAGGGGTATTATTAAGTCTAGGTATAAATATAGTTTTTATAAATATTATTATTTAAAGGTTTAAATAATAACTTATAAGAATAAAAGTAATTAAAATATAACGAATATTATTAAAGTTTATATAAATAATATAAGAAAATATTTAAACGTAAAATAAAAATCCGCCTTTATTAATATAATATATAATAACCGTAAAAATAAAAGTAATTAAAATATATAAATTTAAAAGGATTTATAATAATTTCGTTAAAAATATTTATTTTATTAATAAATTAAAATTAATACTTAAATTAATTATTAAAATAAAAAATATTTATATAAAATATATAAAAAACGTTTATCGTTATATATTTAATCTCTTTTTTATTAATCTCGTTAAACCTTAAAAATATTTATAATTTAATATATCTTACTCCTCTTAGCTCGCGTTAAATATTTACGATCTAATATATTTATATCTTATTTTTACGTAACTAATATTATCTTATTATAGCTTATCTAATCCTAGCTATTTATTTTATACTGTTTATTTCGTACTATCCACTTCGTATTATCCATTCTATACTGCCGGTTATCGTCGTAGCTAGTCGTTATAAGCTTCGCTGACTAGTAAGGCTTCGTTAACTAATAGGGTTTCACTAACTAGTAGAGTAGTGTTAATATAGTGGGGCTTAGAGTTATGCTAGGTCTTTTATACAGCTGTTCGGGTATCGTTAAGCCGTGCCGTGAAGTGGGTTCTAGGTCGCATGTTTAAGCTAGGTCGTAACACGACTTTTATCGTTTTAAATATCTAGGGAGGTTTTTAAGGTGTAGGATTTATATCGTATAATCTAGAATCTATTATTTTATAATTAAATATAAAGCTATATATGTTAACGCTTTCGGCGACCTCTTTTAATTTATTTATATTTTAAGAATTAAAAACCTTAAATAACTTAATTAAAATTTAATTTTAAACCGAATACGTAAGAAATCGAATTATATAATATTAAAAAAGCTCTCCGATATTATTTTAATTAAACTTAATTAAATTATAAAAGGTATAACGTAAGTTATATACCGGCTCGCTCTTTTAAAAAGTAAAGTAAGCGTATTACGAAAAGCGAATAAAATACTTAACCGGCGCCGCCGTACGAAAAAGAAACGGCTATAAAATAAAGGATTATTTCGTATATAAGCTAGAGAAGATTTATAGTTTTAAAAAGATATTAATAAATAATTATAAAACGAATCGCATCGAAGGAATAATTATATAAAGACGTTTAAAACGCGCTTATAACGTTATATAATTTACGAAAAGCTCTAGTATAATACGCGTACTTATTAAAATAATATAAAAGTATTTAAAAATAAAGATTCCGATTAATTTTAATAAATTATATTCGTTATAATAATATTAATTTATACTTTATTATATTACGTTTTAAAAAGTGGTTAATTCGTTTATATAGTTATTTTATTTATAGGGTACGTTATTATAAATATTAAGTTTCGCGTTTTTAAATTTAATTATTAATTTAATAATATAAAAAAATAAAAACATCGTATATTCTTATAATGACTCTTTTATTTAAAGAATTTATAAAAGCTTATATTATTTAAATTATTAAAAAAATTAAATCTTTTTTAATTAAATAAATATTATAATTATAAAATTATTACGGGTTAAAGTTTAAATATATAGAAAAATTAAAAAAGTAATTTAAAAAGTAATATAATTTACTTAAAAATAAATTATATTCTTTACTTTATTAATAAATTAAATTAATACTTAAATTAATTATTAAAGTAAAAAATATTTATATAAAATATATAAAATACTTTTATTATTATACATTTAATTTAATTTTATTAATCTCTTTTATTATTTAATTAAATAATATTAAATTAAGTAATATTATTTCATTAGATAGTATTTTATTTTATTATCACGTAATTTTTAATTAATTAATTATTTTATATTATTTACTTTATTATAAATCGCCTTTAAACGTAATATATTATTATAATATTTATTATTATAAATAAGTTTATAAGTTTTTATTTACGAGGTACTTTTTTATATTAAATTTTATACACGCTTTAAGGTATTATAAAGCCGTATTAAAAGTAACGTACCCTAAGGTTTAAATAACGACTTTTAAAAACTTTATTTAATATCTTAAAATTAATCGGAATCCTTATCTCTAGATATTTCTATATTATTCTAATAGGTATGAGCATTATATCCGGGCTCTCCGCAGATTCTACAGCGTTATAAGCGCGTTTTAAACGTTCTCGTATAACTACTTTTTTAACGCGATTCGTTTTATAACTATTTATTAATATCCTTTTAAAACTATAAATTTTTTTTAACTTATATACGAAGTTATCCTTTATTTTATAGCCGTTTCTTTTTTATACGGCGGCGTCGACTAAGTATCTTATTCGCCTCTCGTAGTGCGGTTACTTTATCTTTTAATAAAGCGAGCTAATATATAACCTGCGTTATACTTTTTATAATTTAATTAAGCTTAATTAAAATTAATATCGAAAAGCTATTTTAATATTACGCGATTCGATTTTTAATATACTCGGTTTAAGATTAAGTTTTAATTAAATTATTTAAGGTTTTTAATTCTTAAGGTATAAATAGGCCGAAAAAGGTTACCAGAAGCGTCGGCGTACGTAGCTTTATATTTAATTATAAAATAATATATTCCGGATTATACGGTATAAGTCCTACCCTTTAAAAACCTCCCTAAATATTTAAAACGGTAAAAATAGCCTGGAACGCTTCTAAGAACGCTGGTAAGAAGTCCTCCTTTAAAATATAAGTAATATACGCCCGTATAAAACGCTCGATTTCTTTCTCGTATAACTTTTTTAATATATAAAAACAGCCGATATTAAAAGGTTAGAGCTTATCCGACGAATAAAAAAGTATATAGAGTATAATAATCGAGTTCTTTTTATAATAAAGCTCGAAAGTTATTAAATAGTGGCTCTTATAACCGTCAAGGATTAATAAGCGATAAATACTTTTCGTACGAGACTTTATATATTTATTAAAATATCGAATTTAATCCTCGCTTCTTTCGTTCGTAATCTAGCCGTTTTTAATAATTACGATTACTTAATCCTTTAATAATAAGCTATTTTTATATTAAAAAAAGAGGTGCGTTTTCTCGGTAAATATAATATACGGAGGGATAGCGTAACCGTATAATCCGACGCCTTAAATAATTATAACCTATTCTCGGTTCTTTTATTAAACTACCTTAGGCCTCTCGTATTGATTAGAGGTTGTAACGATTATTTCGGATAAAATTTAACTTATAAGAAAGCTAGTCTCGTCGAAATTATAGATATCCTCCTCTTAGATCTTATATTTATTAATTATATTTTATATAAAGGTAAATTATACGCGATACGCGTCGAGATCTTTATAAAAGACTCTTTAATAATCGATTCTTTAATTAAAACGCGTTTAAAGGTTTAATTATTATTATACGAAGCTAGAGGCCTAGTTAATGCCGACGCGTCCCGCGTCGCGTTAAAGGAATAATTAGTTCGCTATATCTTTAATACTATTTATTTAAAAAAGAAACGATCGCTAATTTAGTTCGATTATATACTAAACTATTATATTTTCTTCGAAAATAGTAAACTTTTACGTTAATAATTATATATCTTATCGTAAAATACCGCCGCGATATCGGAGACGTAAAGTTATATAAGAGAAGACTTAATTTAAGACTATTTTAAAGCGTTTAAAGCGTTAATTATATATCGCTTTTTTTTAATTACTAACTATAATAAAATAGTAAAAAAAAGATAAAATAAACTTAGTTATTAAGAATTATAAGAAAATAATTAATTAAACCCTATAGTTAATTAAACCGTGAGGTATATTAAGTTTAATTATATAATTAAATTAAGTTATAATATTATCTCGTTTAAACTAATATAAACCTAGTATATTTTACTTAATTTCTTTAAAAACTTAGTTTATTATATTATAATTATAAAATTTTAAAAAATTCTTTAAGATTAAATTTTAATAAAGTAAGCTAACTAGTATTTAAAATATAACTAATATTATAAAAACGCTTTTAAAAGCTTAACGTAATTTCTTAATTAAGTATCTTTATTATATAAAAGCATTAAACACTATAATAAAGTTGAAATAAATTAAAAGAAGCACCTGGTAGAGTTTTAAGCCACCCTAAATTCACGGTTGAAACTTAAGCTTACTGAGGGGGGCCAGGGGGGGCGCTGCACGCTTTAGATTATATTATACCTTTCATGTGCCAGCCAAGGCGGCTATTGACAAGGACGCAGCAGATTCCGCATCGGGAAACCAATATATTAAATGCGACACCGACTTGTAGGCAGACTGCACCCCCCCCCCCAGCCTGACTCTTAGCAACGCGGCTCTTGCCGAGCACCCCTGCCCCAAAGGTGCCTTGCCTATCAGTTGCCCAGATCAGGACGCATTGTGCGACATGCAGGAAATGACCGGTCACATTGCATCCCACTTCTGGGCTGGTCTAACCACCGCAAAGTGCTTTTTTTTACAGCTCTTCCAGCAGGCTGGGGCAACATATCTGCACGGTGGTAATGAGCCTGGCAGAAAGGCCCCGATGAGAGGCCGTGGGGGTGTGTCATTGCTCTTGTCACGTTGCCGCCGTTTTTCAGCTGGCCTGGATGAATAACTCGACCACCCCCGATGCTAGAGTAAGACTAACTTCTTAAACCTTTTGCACCTTTCGCGAATTGCTTTTGCGACGACACCAGTGAAGTTCCCCCAATGTAGACGGGCATTTCCGGCATTGTATTATTACCCCAGATCGATGAGCACACCACTGATGGTGTGAAGAAAGGGGGAGAGAGTCGAGCAATGCAATTTGTCGCCCGAGTTATTAAAATTGCGGCGAGCCACCATGACTATTTCTCAGCCTACCGAACACGTCGTGCTCGCGGACTGCAAGAATGGCAACAACGTCTTGCAGTCGCAGATGGCTTACTTCAATGCGACGAGCCCGGAGAACAAACCGCAAGACACGGCAGTCGTCGGCACAACTGACGGCCAACTAGCAACGTGGTTCTGTGGTTCCGCGTCGGGCCAGTTCACCACGACAGGGGTGAAGTTCAACGCTACCTTGGGCGGCAAGCGCTCGGAAGGCGACTATGTCGGGAACGGGACGAACGGTTACGACTATGACAATGGAGGATTTCGTTGTTTTCAGCAGTACCAGAGAAACCTCTACAAACAAGGCCAATTCGCCTGTTCGGAGGTCGTCCGCTGCGACCATAACCCACCGCCTTGTACGTCCGAAAACAAGGCCCCTTTAACTACCTAGTGCCAAATAAATGCTAATGTCACGGCAGCTCCACTCCCTTCCATCTCGTGCTCGGCTGCATCGGACGACGGCGGTGACACAGCGGCCCCACACGGCCTCGCCCGCGATGCCCAGATCGGCATCGGCGTCGGCTGTGGCGTCGCCGGGCTTATTGCGTTGGCCGCCATCGCTCTCGTCTGGCGCCACTTCCGTAAGCGACGCCGGCTGGCTGCCGAGCTGCCTACTGAAGGGGGAGGAGTAGGAGGAGGAGGGGAATTCGCCGCCTACAACGGGCAGAACATGATGACATCTGATACCGCCAATACGAACTACTACTACTACCACCATCAACATCATCCTCAGGAGCTGGACGCGGCACATGCGCGAGTCGAGGCGGACACCTCATCGCCTTTGGGGGAGCTGCATGCTCCTGTCAATCACCAGCAGCATGAGATGGAAACGCCGGAGTCGCGACTCTACGCCCACTATGACGCGGAGGGAAACACACTTCCTAGAACCTGAAGCAGGGTTGACATGTAGTTTTCCTCGGACACTCATCTTGGAAGGTAGTTCCAAAGTTTGTTCAATTATATTGTGCAGCTCGATCATATGACCCCTAACTAAATTCGAAGCCCTCGGGAGCTACTAGTTGGAGTACTCCCACCTCCACCATCGCTGAAGCCCCGTATCTAGCACTACTGCATCACGGCAGGGGCCAGGGTGACACATCATGATAACTAATAACATCTTGTAAGCCGGTGTCGAAGCTGGTAGCTCGGATCGAAGCATCACTTTGCCATTCTCGAGGGGCATTCTTCTCATGCTGGGGTACGAAGAAGTTTCCACGAAATGGCAGAGCCTTTCGCGAGCCAAGGAACCTTCTTCTCTCTTGAGCGTGATGAATCTGCTGTTGCTGGGTTCGTC
The DNA here is from genome assembly GCF_038363925.1 of Apiospora phragmitis. Taxonomy (NCBI): domain Eukaryota; kingdom Fungi; phylum Ascomycota; class Sordariomycetes; order Amphisphaeriales; family Apiosporaceae; genus Apiospora; species Apiospora phragmitis. Next base: position 1,312,562 of record NW_027117400.1, on the reverse strand, counting down.
GGCCCCTTCCCGCCCCTTGAATTCACGGCGTGCCGCTCTGGCCAGCCGGAAGTCCCTCCACAAGGCCTTCAATCCCGAGATGGCTCGGCCTTCTTGCTTCTCCTCTGTTGCTTGCGCATCCTTAGCCGTGTGGTAGATGATGAAGATGCATTCCTCGTCGGCCGAGGAGATGACAAGGTTCGCCCGCTCCAAATCGGCCTGGGTGGGTTTGGGCTGGTTCTTGAAGAGTTCGACTTCGGCAGCTCTCCTGCCCGCGAAGGCTTTGTAGGCGGCCTCCATCTCCACTGGACTTGCGGACCAGTTGATCGGGCTCATCTTCACGTCGATGTAAGGAAAGTGCTGTGGTGGTGGTTGAGTGGCGTTGGTGTATCAGCGATAATGTATATTAGAGCGTGAGGTAGGTAGACTCGTAGACACCGGTAACGTTGTTAGCCTAGCAGATCAGGCTTAGGAAGGGGCACCAGAATTGAGAGCCAGGGATTTTATCTTCTTCCCCGTTTGCTTTCTCCGATGTGACGAGGAGAAAGTTTTTAGCATTCCCAAAACCTCATGAACTTTGTTTGATGTGGCTTACTCGGAACTTTCATTGAGCGATACCTGTTGGGTGAGGTGAAGAAGTGTATTGTCTGATCTCCTTGGCTATCCATCTCCTGAAGCCCGGATGAAGGCTGGGTCTTTATAGACCTAGTCAGAAGTGGACAGCGTGTCTATAGAAGGATCTAGATATATCTGGAGTCTGGTAGACTTGCAGAGAAGTGCGGAGAGATATCTCCCAACAATACCCTAATGAAATACCTAGACCCTGGATATTTAGCGCAAATGACATGTACACAGAGATCAACCGTTTCAAGTGGCCCTTGGTGCTGAGTTCCTTGGTGGAAACGCCGTCCCCGGCAATAATACATACACAGCATGCTCCCTTCAGCCTTCACCCTGACAAGCAAATGCCGCCAATTCGAGACTGAAATGGTAGGTACGACGTCAGATCCAGCATGACCAATTTGCTTAGCTGTCTGCCCGACACTTGCTCCCGAATCGTCCAACGATGCCATTACGACGCCCTAGACCAAGCCCCTAGAAATATCGGCTATCTGGACATCAAAAGGGCCAAGACCTGAGTGAGCTATTCACTGGGCTCTGGAGATGATGTTTGCCGCAACAGGGTTGAAGCGAGCCGAAGCGAAATGACGAAATAGCTTCAACGCAACGGATCGGAAAGAGGGCACACGAAGCCAGCGACACCGAAGTACTGTTCCAGGAGAGATCAGACAGAGCCTGAACACTGGGAACCGAAGCCGAGCGAGCCCGAGATAAACCTCCCTAGAAACCGCAATGGGGTACACTGATTCCGAGTGGAACATCTCCCTAGAAGCCGCCTTCGGCCAGGTTGGAACGAGAAAAGTCTGGCTTCGAACAGTATCACAGGTCGTTGCCATCAGTTGACACCAAGCACTCCAAGTGTATGTGATCCTTTGACCAGCAATCGCCGTATCCTGGGGTCGCTCAACATCATGCCCTGAATGTGGAAGGCGACGGCTCGGTCAGGCAAAACGGTGCGGCTCCGATGCGTCTTTGCCTCTCGTTGATCCAGTTGAGCCTTGGTTTACGTCGAGTCGAGGCACCCGAGACGAGCAGGGTCCCCGCGGACGGTCCGATGCTGCTATCCTCGCGCCTGAAGATGCTCAAGTTGCGATATTGTCCATCCCGAGTCCAGTGGCATGCTTTCACCGAAAGCTTGTGCAACATTCAAACTAATAGCGGTTCATCAGGCGCAAACTTGGCTGATGTGGCTCGCTTGATCATTGCTGACCTTTGGCGAACATCTCTCGCCCGTAATATGCGCTTCGCCTGTGTGAAGCTTCACCAACACAACGAGACTAACGTTTTGCGCGTGTGTCGCGAGATGCATAGCAAATGACGGTCGAATGAGCTGCCAACTTTTTTTGGGGGCTCTCCATGGGGAACTTTCCTTGAGGGACTCCTTCTCAAGAGCCTTTTTCGGATTCTCTATTTCTTTCTTTTTTTTTTTCTTCTTGTTTTCAATTTTGTTTTGATTTTCTCTTGTAATTGATGCTGTGTGTGGTGACAAAGGAAAACGGCGTCGGCCACATCAGTTGGTGAAATCAAATTCTTGAGTCTTCCTCTTGACGAGCGGCCTCCACGTAGTCGAGCGGAGTACCGGCAAGCTGCGTGGTTGTCTTCTCGCCACTGGCAGCAGCATCCTGCGGTGCGCCTCCGCCGGCGCCAGCGCCATTTGGCTGGTAGTCGGGAATGATGACTGGGCTGTCATCGGGTAACTGGCGGTAGGCAGGTGGACGGCATGATTGAGCGGTGTGATTTGAGAAAAGGTGGTCGAACATCACGTACATTTCCTGATGATGTTATTGATGTTCGGGGATACATAAGGAAGCTCCCGCCGCTTGGGTGGAGTCTGAAGGTTCTCGCGCAGTGCCGCGGCTTGCGAGCAGGAGGAAGGGGCCGAGGATCGAGGTGGCGATTCATCTAGGGTTACTGAGGAAGCTGCGTGGTCACTATAAATGTCGTTGTTTCGATGGACGGCGGCGCCTATTGGATAAGGGACTAGCCCATCTTCGGGGCCAATATTATCGGCATCGCTATAGAGAAGATATTCGTAATCGGCGCCAGGAGCCCAGCCTCTCAATGAGGATTCCTGCTTCACCATGAGTGGAACAACCACATTGCGATTGGCTCGACTGTTTTATTAGAGCTGATTATCTGAGTTCGATCGAAATCTGCCTTACAGCGTGACGACCAAAAGATAAGTGGCCGTTATTCCACATTAGACAAAATGTCTATAGAACCAATGAACATTTTACCCCTTACAATGCACCTCCAGTAAGCAAAAACCCTGCCATGGACATGTTGCCTCTCGGGATTATTCCGTCCTATTCCAGCCGTTATTCCTCGTTATCCCAGTGTCTCAAAGGAGATTGATTCACCGTTTATTCGAGGAAGTGCCTTTATTCCCTCCTGAGACATCCCGTTTATTCCAAAAGAGTAGTACTAACGCCGAGAGTCGGTAGCAAATACTACAAAATTATAAAGGGAACCATATCAGTGAAAAGAGGGTGGCTCACTATCCTATCTGACCATGATGCTATCAGGCTGCTCATCACACCCTTACAAAAACTGGCATGTAGTCTAACGGGCAATCTACTGCGATTTCTTGGCCACCCTCCCACGCTCCATCTCCCTGGGTCAGATTCCATTTGCTGCCGGCGCTGAGGCCTTCCGGACCCTTGGGCAGGTACACGGTCATCTTACGCTTACCCGGCTGCAGTACGGGACAGCACATGTATTTCCAGCCAAACATGTACTGCTGCTCGACCTCCCAGCACTTGGGGTCCGTCGGGAAGTCGTAGAATAAAGGGCGCATGATTGGAGCCCCTGTCTCGTGGGACTGCCTCATGAGAGACCGGGTATAGTCCCGCATGTCTTCCCGGATGTGCATATACTTCTTCAGGATGCCATATGCCTCGTCGCCGAAGGACCTGGAGGTTTCCGATAATAGATCATTAGCAATCACCTCCGCCGTAGGAAAGAGATAGGGAAAGGGTCAGGTCAATCATTATAGTCACCTACCATACTTCATTCGCTGCGCCGCTGCGACAGCCCGCCCCGCCCGTCGTGCCATGCTGCGGCTGCTGCGGCTCCCGGTCGCCGTGCAGGCGCATGACGGGGCAGAAGGCGCCCCACTGGAACCAGCGCACGAGCAGCTCCCGGAAGGCCGGGTCGGCGGGGTCGCCGCCGTGGAAGCCGCCGATGTCGGTGGTCCACCAGGGGATCCCCGCGAGGCCCATGTTCAGGCCCGCGGCCAGCTGGCTGCGGAAGCTGCCCCACGAGCTGGCGATGTCGCCCGACCAGACCAGCGCCGCGTACCGCTGCGAGCCCGCCCAGGCGCAGCGCAGCAGGTTGACGACCGCGGCCTGGCCCGCCGCCGTCTGGCCCTCGTGGAAGGCCCGCGCGTAGTCGCGCGGGTACACGTTGCCGACCGCCACGTTGGGCCCGGCGTGGTAGCGGTAGTTGTCGAAATCGTAGACGCTGTACTCGGGCTCGGCCTCGTCGAGCCAGAAGACGCGGATCCCCTTGTCGTGGTAGTTCTGCTTCGCCTTCCGCCACACGTAGTCGCGCGCCGCCGGGTTCGTGGCGTCGAAGTGCACCGTCTCGCCCTGGAAGTTCATGGCGGTCCGGATGCCGCGCTCGGCGCGGATCAGGTGGCCCTGCTCCACCATCTCTTCGTAGTTCTCGGACCGCTTGTCAACGGTGGGCCAGATGGAGACCATGAGCTCGATCTTGAGCTCTTTCAGCTCTTTGATCATGGCGTCTGTTGATTTCATTCACAGTCATGGTTAGTTAGCCCCGCGAATCCCACGTTTCGAACTAATACCAAGCGATGATGAACTTGCCAGGATCCGGCCAGTATGTAGGGTCGAAGTTCCACTCTCCCTGGAGCGGCCAGTGGAAAAAGTCAATAACGATCAAGTCGATCGGTAGGTTCCTCTTCCGGTACTCGCGCGCGACTCCCAAGAGTTCTTCCTGCGTCTGGTACCGGAGCTTGCACTGCCAGAACCCCAGACCGTACTCGGGCATCATGGGGACCTTGCCCGTGACGTCGGCATACGCCTCGACGATCTGGGCCGGCGTATCGCCGGCGACGACCCAGTAGTCGAGGACGGGCGAGGACGAGGCCTCGAAGCTCATGACGTTCTTGCCGAAGACGGCGCGGCCCACCGACGGGCAGTTCCACAGGAAGCCGTAGCCGCGCGACGACAGGGCGAAGGGCACACTGGCCTGCGAGTTGCGGTGCGCCAGCTCGAGGTCGCTGCCCTTGAGGTCGAGGTAGGGCTGCTGGTACTGGCCCATGCCGTAGATGCGCTCGCGCGGGTCGAGGCTCTCGAACCGGGACGTTACCTGGTAGTCCCCGCCCGTAATGGGCCGGAACTCGCGCGCCTCGACCTCGAGGGAGCTGCACTTGGGGTCGAGCAGGTCGCGCCGTGTGCGCCGATACTCTTCGAGTAGTACCGTGCCGCCGGCGTCGTGGACCGTCAGCTTGCCCAGCTTGCTGATCGTGGCCGTGATGTTGCCGTTGGTGATGGAGGCCGTCTTGTCCTGCTCGGAGATGGAGATGGAGGCTTTCGCGGCGGGCGGGGGTGAGGTCAAGGGCCCAGTCTACCAGGGGCATTTCTCCGGCCTTGGTGGCCCTGATGCGGAATGCGTTGGGCCCCCATGGTTCGATCCAGAGCTTCTCCGCGTCGTACCGAAATACAAGACGTCCGTCTTCCTCATAAAGCATCTTGACAAATCCAATATACGTGCTTAAAGATGGGGTAAGTCTCAGGAGGAAGTGTTTGTTTCAGAAGCCGGATTGCCAGTTGTTTGGAAAGCAGAAAATACACATCCAAATCCAATGTTGACCACATTGTTCAGGTTCATGGGGACAGCAATGAAGCAACGAACCCTCTCTCGGTATGCATTATCCCGCCAGCCCGCAGCCGCTGCATATCCCCGGCTGTCGGGGTAGAAGCAAAGCGAACGATCATGATTGGTGTACTACGATTGGAGAAATCCACGGTACCGGCCGGCGTAAAACTACGCATTTGTTGACACATCCCACGGGAGACCTGCGGCAACCCCGCTGGAGTAGAATGTCTTGGCAGCATAGGTCGACTGCCAATGGAACCTCAGGCAGCTTGTATGGTGTAATAGAGTTGTTTTAACAGGTAGGAATACCGGGCAGTATTGCCATCAGTCCAAGTGGGAGAAAAGGGACCAGAGGCGCTTTTGTTGCCCCTTACCAAGAATTGCTGTTACTAAGTGCTCTCAAGCAGAGAATAGCGCCAGCACGCTACGGCGAGAGTTGTCAAGGCTTTCTTTTGGACTTGGCAATAGAGATGGCTCAATCTCGTAACGTGCAGCTAGATCCCATGCCACCATAGGAATGCATATGAATAGCACTGGCCAACGGACACAGAAGCTTCACAAGATTCGTGCACTCGAAGTCGTCTGTGGTCGTATCAATGCGCAGTTGCGGGCTCTCGAACATGGATTCCAGGATGGAACACGGCTTCCAACCAATCAGACACTCTGCTACCGTGCCCTTCATAAAGTCATTGGTGTAGTTGTCCCCTAGTACGGGTAGGGTGTAGGGATCCGTGACGGATTGATCATCCCTTTCACGGCCGTGGGACACTCCCCATTTAACCACTGTATGTCATTTTCACTTGTGACCTCCTACCGTGGATGACACCTTACTGATTCTTCTACCCCTAAATCTATTTATATGCCCATTATGACATACCTTGGGAGTATCTGTCGACTGTATGCCATCCCTCAGGAGGAAAACATTGCGTGAGGACACATTGACGGCCATGGCATTCTCGTAAAATTACTGGCATGCCGTCGGACTTTTCATGATGTGGCTGTCTGAATGTGTATTTTGAAACAAAAAACCAGGTACATAGAGCAATTATAGCAATATAAGGTTATAAATTTGGGTAAGTGATGCAAAGACTGGCCTGAAGTTGGTGAGAGATATTACAATAGCCTAAGTCTACTATTTATATACTACCAAACGACTGCACATGACAGCGTGACGTACAAAAAGATTGAATTAAATGGTTTGCCGGCGGGTTTCCTAAGGTGCTCATCGTACTGCGCGATCTGAACCTCACAGGAGCGAAGAAGGTTCTATTAGCGGACTCGGTACCTTTTAGTTGCAGGAGAAGTGGTGAAGTGAATACTAGCGATGGCCAAGTATTGGATACTGTGCAATTACGTTTAAAGTGATTCGTGTATAAAAAGAAGGAGGCTTCTACAGAGTGGGAAAACGACTGAAGAGTGGCATGCTTCTATGATCAGGATGCTGTATAACACTCACTTGGATTAACAAAGCATAAAGAACATTGTTTATAGAAGAGTTAGCTTGCTCCGAGACCTTACAAAGACATTTCAACTAACACGATTTCTTTATGCTTTATATTTATCTCTTTATATAAACGATCAAGTAGTACCAGTGAATAGGATAGACCCTGAAGCCAAGGATATCGCATATCTCAGTTACAAACGTCCACAAACAACTTCTCTGATCATATCGATATTTGTTCACCCATTTCATCTACCATGTGCCAAACAATCGCCACCCACCACTACGCCTGCGGGCACGCAGTCCGGCAGTACTTCCCCAACGACTCGATCTGCCTGCCGGGCCCGGACCTCTGCGCCCGCGTGGGCCCGCTCCGTCGCCACCACTTCTACTGGAACCAGGCGAGCGAGTGACTGAGCGCCATGCACGAGACGAACCACCGGTACGGCCTCTGCACACTTTGTGCCGCCCACTGTTTCTGGCACAACAACAGCAGCGGGTATTACGACCCCTGGATCGTGTTCCTCAAGACTGACATCCTGGCCCACCAGTCCGGCTTCGCGGAGCACGAGGAACGCGTCCGCGCCGCCGAGGCCGCCGAGGAGGCTAATAACCTTGTCGGGGGTTGGTGCCCCAATCTGCTCTCCGCCGTCACGGAACAGCTCGATCGTCTTCTGTGGAACGCCCCAAAGGGCGTCCCACTGGAGGACCTGTCGCTGATCAACGACATTAGCAACGGCGACACGCCCTGGTGGTGCGATGGTGTGCTTAGGCACATGATTCTGCACGGCAACGCGTCGGGTGCGTCCATGTTGATGCACATCTTGCGCCACATCCAGTCGCTGCCGCTCGGCGGCCCCGCCGAGTGGCCCGGCCTGGTCTCGCGCGTCGCCCACGCTTGTGGCATGTGGCGCTGCTTTGCCCCGAAGCCCGAGCAGTTTGACGGCGTGGGGCGCGTCGCGCAGGAAACGGGCTACGGGATCGCCTTCGGCGAGGAGGAGAGGCGGGCGTGCCGCGACCGGTAGTCGATCCTTGAGCACCACCATAACGCGCGTGACATCGGAGGCGAGGTGCTGCACTGGCTGATGATGAGTGACTTGTGTCCTGCTCCCGTCAGCGACGACCTATGCCACCACCCGTCCGAGGCGGGGCCATCGGGGCCGGATTTGGCGACTACTCTAACAGTGGCCGACACGGAGGAGGGTGTTCAAGGAAACCCTCCGGAGGAGGTAAGTTGGTGATAGGGCATTGGTACGGTAAGTTGAAGGTAAATTAGTCCATTTTCGCGAGAAAGTTGTCGTATTTCCCGGGCTCAGCCCCCCAACCCCCAAGTTTCCCGATGAATGACAGCGTAACTCAGGCATAAATCGACATATGCAGTAGAATATACATCAAAGAACAATGTTACCAACCGCAGCAATCCCAAACAAATGTGCAAGCTGGCCGCAGCCAATACCGCCCGTGAATGTATGTAGGAGATGTAAGCATGCCAGCACCTGCAGCATGAATTGCCCAAGATAGTGCACACGTATCATAAAAGGTGTTCAGATCGAAGTAAACTTGAGATTGTTTCTTTATGAAAAGTGCGGCTAGTTATGGCGCAAGCCACGTGTGGTACAATAAAGGGAGATGATGGCTTCCTTAGTTGCAGAATCTCTCCCTAGGCACGTCAGGGATGGCTGAATATACGCAAGGGATGGGTGCTGAGAGATACCAAGTTACATTGAAGAGGTGACGCAGGTCCAGATAAATTGTCAAAATATTTGGATGGAATTGATCTGTCGGCATGGATGCGAATGTCAAGCCCGATGGTGCTGAGTTAGGTGTGCCACACATCCGGAGCGACTGTTGATAATGGGCACCACCTCATCCCATCTCACCGCAAGTTCGGTGCCTGGATGCAGGTGTGTAGCACCTCCCCGGTCGGTACATGTATGCAGCATTTGTTTACTTTTGTCGGACGCGCCTGTACCACATGAACCGGAATCAACGCCGGCTCTGCGACATGATCAATATCAATCCAGACCACCCAAGTTCTAGCGGGCCCAAGCCCTATTATAGCAGTACCTCAAGTCACTATTACCTCACAAGTCCTGACCAACCCTCCATGACCAGATGTTCCTGTCGTCGCTGGTGATTTCTTCCAAGTCTTCGTGATTGCCCGGTATGCAAGTATGGTATCAATAGGTAACATAAGCAACGTCGCCTTTTTGGGTTTAAACGGTTGCGGCACGAGGAAGTGGCAGGCTGCCAGTACAGCGCTCGGCTCGTGGTCGGAGCCAATCAAGGTGGGCATCACCCTACCTGAAGTGCTACTCAATTGATTGATGACCTGTTACGCCTAGCTGCAGAAGGTACTTGCAGTAGGCAACGAGAATTGAACATCCCTCAAATGTTGCACTAGTGCTTATCTGGCGACGGGACGGGATTCGAATTCCCTGCACAACCCCGGATTTCAATTTGATCCCTTCTCATGTTTTTTTTTTTTTTTTTTGCCAGCTCTTCTGTTTCTCGCCTACTTCCATCACGTCGAGCAGTCCTCCCTCTTAAGCAAGCGACCGAGTCAGCAGCCAAACAGCATCAGAATCAGCCAGCACCTACATCATGCGTGAAATCGTGAGTCTGCCGTGCAAGACGGCCAAGTCGGGGATTGGAGCTAACAGGAATCGATTGCTTAGGTACACCTCCAAACAGGCCAATGTGTAAGGACCCGTCAGACTCGGATTTCGACTTGAACTTCGAGCTGTTGCTGATTCGCGACCGAACAGGGCAACCAGATTGGTTCTGCCTTTTGGCAGAACATCTCCGCTGAGCATGGCCTAGACAGCGACGGCCAGTAAGTGTTCCTTCCCGACCAATTGTCGCGAGTGACGACGACACTTGCTGAAACCCATGCAGATACCAAGGAACCTCGGACTTGCAGCTCGACCGCATCAGCGTCTATTTCAACGAGGTACGCGCGATATGATATAGGATCGCAGGTCTCGCCTTTTTGGTTGGCTGCTAATGTCTGGTGGCAATCAGGCATCCAACGACAAATATGTGCCCCGCGCAGTCCTGATTGACCTGGAGCCGGGCACCATGGACGCCGTGCGCGCTGGTCCTTTCGGCAAAATGTTCCGCCCGGACAATTTCGTCTTCGGCCAGTCGGGCGCCGGCAACAACTGGGCCAAGGGTCATTACACCGAAGGCGCCGAGCTCGTGGACCAGGTGCTTGATGTCGTGCGCCGCGAAGCCGAAGGTTGCGATTGTCTGCAGGGCTTCCAGATCACCCACTCGCTCGGCGGTGGCACTGGTTCTGGCATGGGCACCTTGCTCATCTCCAAGATTCGCGAAGGTATGCTACGCTTCCTGAGTTTCCCGCACCAGGAAGAACCTAACTTACCTATTGCTTAGAATTTCCTGACCGCATGATGGCAACGTTCAGCGTGGTCCCGTCCCCCAAGGTGTCTGACACTGTCGTGGAGCCGTACAACGCTACGCTGTCGGTCCACCAGCTCGTCGAAAACTCGGACGCAACCTTCTGTATCGACAACGAGTCCCTTCATGACATCTGCCTGCGTACCTTGAAACTCTCTAACCCATCGTATGGCGATTACAACCATCTCGTGTCCGCCGTCATGTCCGGCATATCGACCTCGCTTCGCTTCCCTGGCCAGCTGAATTCGGATCTACGCAAGCTTGCCGTGAATATGGTAAGACATGCACCCAGCTCTTCACCAGTGGTCCAGAAGCCCGATTGGTACTAATGGTTCTGTCATCTAGGTCCCATTCCCTCGACTTCACTTCTTTATGGTCGGCTTTGCACCTCTCACGGGCCGTGGCGCCCATTCATTCCGGGCTGTTTCAGTACCCGACCTTACCCAACAGATGTTTGATCCGAAGAACATGATGACCGGTTCTGACTTCCGCAATGGTCGATACCTGACATGCTCCGTCATGTTCCGTGGAAATGTGGCGATGAAGACGGTTGAAGACCAGATGTTCGGCGTTCAGCAACGCAACTCGAATTACTTCGTCGAGTGGATCCCCAACAACGTCCAGACGTCGCTTTGCTCCATTCCCCCCAAGGGGCTGAAGATGGCGTCGACGTTCGTGGGCAACTCTACCTCTATTCAGGAGATCTTCAAGCGTGTTGGGGAGCAGTTCAGTGCCATGTTCCGCCGCAAAGCCTTCCTTCATTGGTACACGGGCGAGGGAATGGATGAGATGGAGTTCACCGAGGCTGAGTCGAACATGAACGACCTGATTGCCGAGTACCAGCAGTACCAGGACGCGACCATTGACGACGAAAACGATGAGGAGTACGGTGAAGAAGAGCCCCTTGATGAGGCTGAATGAGATGGGCAGTTGGCATTTGGTGGACTCTGTCTACCTTCTCCACCAACCAGAGTTCTGATCTTGGTCTCTGCGATCTCAGTATCCTTCGTTCACTCGCTAATTACATGTTACTTCTTGCTAAAGAGTACTATATGAATATAATGTCATAAGACAAATGGCGCGCAACAATGACGTGACGACTGACCTGTTCTGCTAACGATGTGGCGCTACTACTGTATGGTATCGTAGGTAAGAGCAAGAAGAAGCTTGCCAATTCATGCCCGGCTTTCTCCACCGCCTAAACGGGTAACACTTCACATTCAAAGAGATTTCCAGGAAATGCAGCTAATCGGATCTGTGAACCCGAGACACGGACGCATGCCGCCAGAAAAGCAAGATCGGTTGGCGCAGGTTGTTAGGTGTGAGGCAGTGATGCTGATCGATATTAGGGTATATACGGAGTACAGACAAGTCAAAACAAGGTCCAGCAAGCTCCAACTTCCAACTGGGTCGTTCAGTGCCATCGGGTACGATGAATTCAAGGCAGCAGCTTGCAGGACAGTGGCGGAAAGTTGATTTGGCCGGTTGGCCGGACAATGCCGCTCTTGTATCACGAAGTCGGCATCGGGGTGCTATTCCAGACCGAATATGCAGTACTTATGCATGATCCCAATGAAACCTGCATACCACCCTCGCTACTGAAACTTCGGTACACACAGGACGGTTCGGATCTGGAGACAGCCCAGGTTTCTCCCGGGAACCGAAGTCTCTCTGATGAACGATTTTGGCCCTGGATCAAATGTATCAACACTTAGCTTAGCCAGGGTCCATCTACCTGGTGGGCTTTGAGCGACTGGGATTCTTGGTGCTTACTTTGGTTAGAGCAATGCATTATACTGGTCCAGTCAGACGGTAAACACCAGTGAGAAAGAAGAAAAAGGTCGGAAGGGGGCGGTGAGAGACAGTCTTGGAGAACACAAAGATAATTTGACACAAAACCTGGCTCAAACAGGTATTGCAGTTCTGGTTTAGAACTCCAAGTGCCTTGTTCTGATTGTTCTCGCATCTCACACAAAAATGCTCGACTGTTACTTATTCACAGCGATGAAATCTGAATATGGGAAGAGTCTCTTCACAAAGTAGAAAAGGGGGAGCATGTAGGGCCTTCGGCATAGCATTGGTATCCACTTACTCTAGCTGCTGGTAAGAATCTCACAATGTAGCTTAAGTCATCCAACAGTCAGCTAACCTATAGTTATCAAGTATTGAAATACCACTGCTTTGTCCATGGCTTAAGGTATACCAGTAGCTAGGCTTGTCGATTTGACCTGGTTGGCAGATTACCCTTCTACTCGTACGTCCGCCTAACACACCCTTTTATCACTCAGTCAGTCATGAATTGCCAGTTCCCAATTTTGAGGGCGTTGTGCATCAACTATGGCCGACGTCGAAATTGCCCCACAACAAGGAAGCCTCGGAGTTAGTTATAAGAGGGAATAAGGTGATCGCTGAGTATTCAAGCTGGCCGGCGGCAGCGTGCTCGGAGATATTCAGGCTCATTTGGTTTAACGGTAAAGCTTCTTTATTCTAAGTACTGAGTACTTATTAGTAGTAAAGCGGATACAGGTTCGAATCCTGTACTGAGCATATCTGGTCTCTTCTTTTTTGTCTGTACTTTTTGCAACTCATAGTATGGTTGCCTTTCCATGGACACCTCCGCTTCTGGCAGGCACGAAAGTTTTGAATACTATGCAGTAATGGCCCACGGGTGACCGCATTATAGCTATAACTCAGGTTCTTGGACATCTTTTAGGGGGTTTAAACTTTGCTCATTCCTAGGGGGTAAGACTACTCCCAGTACTGCACTTAAGTATACAGTGTAGCTAATGACCATTATCCCAGGGCAATAATAACCAGAAAGGCTATCGCCACGCCTCAACCCTAGCATGTGAGCTTTTATCTATACTGAGGGCTCTGAATTACTCATCTGCTAGCTCGATAGATGGGTAGCTGGGTGGTGAAGCTTGTTGCCGTTCCAAAGCGAATAATGGTGAGGCTGTCTACTTACAGCGCAAGCAGTACAAACGAAGCTTCTTGATCATTTCGCAATTCCATCTTTACATAAAACTCGAGGAATTACTCAGGAGCGTACGTGGCTGTAAGCTCAGAAGATGCTGTACCAAGTGGTCACTGGATAATCTGAGCCCCTGAGCCCCTTATGGGAAATAGCTAACTCCATCACCAGCTGTGAACCACCCTGCTCCTATATACCAGTTCGAGACTTGTGCTTTCTCCGCCCTCACTTGGCCTTTCTCAAAGCCCCATCCCCCTCCGCATACGCATCCACCCTGTATCCAGCGAAATCCCGGGTCCGCACCCCGCGCGCAAACAGGACATCCAGCTCCTCGAACGTCTTGCCCCGCATCTCGGGCAGGCGGAAATAGGTCCAGACGAAGAACAAGAACGCCATGCCGCCCCAGAAGAAGCCCGTCTTGCCCTTCCAGTCGCCCGCCGTCGGGTTCAGCATGTAGGGGTTGACGACGTTGCAGACGATCTGGGCGGCGTAGTAGACGATGCGGCTGAGGCAGACGCTCTTGGTGCGCAGCCGGATCGACGAGGTCTCGCCGATGATGGCGTAGCAGATGGGCCCCACGGTCAGGTAGTAGACGAAGAGCCACAGCAGCATCATGGTGGCCTGCGCATAGTTGCCCGCGGCCGAGCCGGCGCCCGTGCCCACGCTGATGAAGCCCACAACCATCAGGATCGCCGTCAGCAGGCCGAGGCCCCAGAGGTACAGCGTGCGCCGGCCGAAGTGCTGCATTAGCCACCACACGACAATGGTGCCGAGCGCCGCGAGGCCCAGACCGCCGCACGACATCTGGAACGATATGGTGCTCGGCAGGCCCGCCTGCACGAAGAAGTAGGTCGGCGTCCCGCCCATGGATGACCCGCAGAAGGGCTGCGCGGCGAAGACCATGCACGCGATCTCGGTGCGGCGGCGGTCGATGCCGCGGAAGCAGTCCAGGTACGAGGTGCCCTCGCCGACGCGCTTCTCGAGCTCGTTGGTGTGGATCATCATGGCCACGGCCTCACGCGCGCTCGTCTTGGTTCTCGTGCGCCCCGCCGAGCCGAGGCGGACGAGGCTCTCCTCGGCAAGGTCCGGGCGATTGATGCGGACGTAGTACCAGGGAGACTCGGGCGCGAACCAGTGGATGGCGAACAGGGGAATGGGCCAGGCCCACTGGATGGCGAAGGGGGTTCTATAAGCCCATTCCGTCGGGTTCTCAGAGAAGCCCGCCTGGACGCCCGCGGAGATGAGCTGGCCGAAGGCCCAGCAGAGGTTTACGTAGACGGTCAGGTGGCCGCGCAGGGCCATGGGGCAGATCTCGGAAGCATAGGCGGTCGCCATGGTGGCAAAGACGCCCCAGGGGACCCCGCACAGGAACTCGCCCACCAGCAGCATGGGCAGGTTAACAGCAAAGAAGGGGATGAAGATGAAAGTCGTGATGAGACACAGCGACGCGAGTAGGACCTTGCGATAGCCGAACTTGTGGGTGAAGTAGCCGTTCGCGAACGCGCCGACCATAGTTCCGACGCTGACGGCGTTGGACAGGCCGTTCTGCCACGACGCGGTGATTTGGTACTTGCCGGTGCCGGGGTCATATACGCCGAAATGCTCGGAGAAGGCCGGCTGTGCGAAGAAGGAGCTCATCAATACAAGGTCGTATCCCTCCATGATTATGGAGGTCGAGAGCAAGGCCGACCAGAGAACGGCCCTTGGGTACTGCCGCAGAGCGTCTCGCAGTGTTAGACTATGTTCCTCGCTGTTGGCCTGCTTGGCCAGATCCAGTGTCTTCTCCGGTGTAGCGAAGCTATGCGGCAGCGCATTTTCGAGAATATCTGCCGCTTCTGCGGTACCATGTTTTTCAGTTGTCATCCTAACGGCTCTGTTGAAGCGTCTCTTGCTTACACCACGGGGGCGACATGATGTGAGGGGCAACCATACTTGGTGCCGGGCAGTCAAGGACTTATACGACTGACAAGTACGCCCGGATTCTCGCTAATCCGGATTCGTTCAGCTTTAACACGCCATGTCTATGAGCACCAGGATCTGAGTGCTCACAGCGGGTAGTAGTACCCCATGGGGAATTGACAGGGACTGATTCTGGGGGTGGCATGGACCGAGAACTACCCCACCTGTCAAAATGCCCCCTCAAGTCCTTCCCCCCCCCTCATGCTCCGCATCTTCACTGGCAAGTGTCTGTTATGTAGGATGATGCATAGCACCCAAGGTGACATTGTATAACTCGGGATCTGTAGCTCGTCAGGCTCGAGGATCTTTACCATAGAGAATGAATTGACGTGGACTTGCAGTACGTTTTGTACCTAACCTTGCTCGACTGGCTTTCCCTAATTGGCAACTAGGTGTAAACCAATTCAACCATTTTGGGTCCCGAATTGACAAAATTACATTCAGTATGTGAAATTCCACTGGCATCCAGATAGGTAGCCGCGGATCTTCTCGATGTTGGTATTGGCGACGTCTCCTGAACGCCTTCACTCTTGGGTGTCTCCCAGAGATTTAACATAGAGGAAGTCGGTTAGATCCCGGAGCATTTCTTTCGAGTACCAGTGACCAAGGTCTTCGTACTCCCCCCATGTCACCTGAAGTCCCAATTTGGTTAGGGTATTCCTTGTCATTCTGCCTAACACAACACCAACTTTGTCATCCAGAACGCCA
Source organism: Apiospora phragmitis (assembly GCF_038363925.1). NCBI lineage: Eukaryota > Fungi > Ascomycota > Sordariomycetes > Amphisphaeriales > Apiosporaceae > Apiospora > Apiospora phragmitis. The sequence continues at coordinate 1,296,618 of NW_027117400.1, read as the reverse complement.
TGTCCAAGGAATACAGGAGTCATATCCGGCCCAATTTGCTTTCGTGTGATACGATTGCCGCATTCTTGGTCGATTTGTTCTCTCAGCCAAGTTACGGCTTCGTCGATTGGGCGCTCCGGAACGATTGCCTCATCCTGGGACTCGTCTTCTTCGTCTTCATCACGCTGAAACGGGTCGAAAGCATCGGCACCCTTCTCCTCCGTTCCCGCCTGGATGAGGCCACTCAGTCGATATGCGTACGGGAGCCACCCGCACATGCCCACAAAAGCGCCCAGAGGATCACCATCCCAGAGCAATAGGGCGATGAGCGAGGCGGCGCAGCCCTGACTGAGACCACCGAGGAAGATGTTCTTGACACCCCCCGGGACCGACTCGATCTCGGCCCGCAAGAGCTGATGCAGGTATGCGGTGGTCTCGCGGAGGCCCGGATTCTGGAGCTCCTCGCGCTTTATGGTCGGCGGGTCCAGGTCCCAATTGTCGAACCACTGATGCGTGAGTGTACGCTTGTAGACGGCGGCCCGACGCCGGGGAGCAGACGGGAAGACAAATCGGGCATGTGGGAAAGCGGTTGCTAGTGATTGGACACCAGGCGGAGGAGACCTTTTTGACGAAGGTGACGATGATACTTTGAGGGAAAGGGGCGTGTCTAGAAGGGGTGGTCCAAATAGGCTGGCCGATGAGCCGCGCCCATGGAGGATAATGAAGGTCTGTTGGTGGGGCAGTGACAGTGGAGGGACGATGAGCGGCTCTGGATAATCCATTTTGAGAAGTTGCCTAAGATGAATAGATCGAAGAGTCAAGTGCCTTGTAGTCGGTGTTACGGACGGCCACCCGATGCCGTTAAAGAGAGACCAACCTCAAGAACCGCTTGCTGCAAGCTGCACCCCTTTCATATGGCGGCTTCGGAGATGACGCGAAAGATGTTCCTGTCGCGCGAATGCTCTGCCGTACTCGCGGCATTGCCATATTTTTCAGTTCAGAGGGAGAGGATCACGCGGCGACAGTAAAAAGTACGCGGTAATGAAGCCCAGTTCGAACTTGGCTCAGCTCATGTTGACCATGGACTCCATTGATAGATACGATTTGTTCTCTAATAAGCCACTCGGCGCTCTTGCCCTTCCCCGCGCCACAGTTGGAAGTGGGTGCTGGTGGACTGGTGGTTGGTGGGTGTGGCCCGAACTAACTAATGGGGAATGGATGGGGCCTTGATTGCCTTGGTTTTGAGCTTCAATTTTCAGCACTGCCTGATTGCGATTGCGCGTGCGAGATCAACCATAAACCCGAGACCAAATTGATGCCGAGGGCTCCTATTTGCAACTCGTCCGCTCAATAAATTTGACGCTTCTTTCCATCGTGACTTCCGTGGAAAACTGTGATGAGATGACGTATCCTGGGCTGCCAGATTCTAGCAAGCGCGGTGAGTTTGCATACATACCTCTATGCAGCCCATCAATCTCCCGTCCGTCCAAGGCAGACAAAACATTCGACTGACCCTAATCGCATAGACAAACGATAGCCTTGCCTAAGCGTCCAGAACCACTTTCAAGAGTATCAACTGTGCTGATGTCCAGAGACATGTCTGACAGTGAACGTACGGGCGCGACTTCTGCCCTTTGTCATCCCGAGTACGCACCTTCTCAAGCACATCAGTCACATGACGAACATGCCTGGAGGTAGGTCAACAATTCATGGCATTGGCTTCCAGTCGCTAAGATAAGTAGGCACACATCCCCGGTGTCGATGGCGGCCCTACACGCCTGAGTGCCTCTTCTCGGGCAGTGGGCGTCTACGCCTGCCCGGAGTGCGGTGAAAAGTTGACTCGCCTGGACTCTATGGCCCGTCATCGGAGATCAAGGCATCGTATCGGTAGACAATATTATTGTCGCCACCCGCAATGCAAAGGCAAGAGTCGAAGTTTCGGCCGCTTCGACAACTTCAAGCGTCACATGGAGACTTCCCATTCAATCCTGGTCTCGCCTGGCAGTGCCAACGAAGATGATGGCGATGATGACGCCGGCCACGACCGCGAGAGCACACAGCGCTCATTCCCTCCTCCGTCACCGTCAAGCAATGCCCTGCCAGTCGCTCGGCCGAAAACAGATAGCCAGATGCCCCTCATGCCGGCACCATTAGATCAACACTCGCCATTGCGCCAGCCCAAGGCAACATCCGCCAATAACGGCAAACCGCTCATCGGAAAGCCCAATATCCTGCCGGACCTTCGGTGTACAGACCGAGAAGATCTTGAGTCCCTTGAAAAGCATGAACTTATCCGCAGGCTTCGCTCAAAGCTCATGGAATTTGAGCAGCTTCAACATCAATGTCATGTTTTGACCCTCGAGAGGGATGAGTATGCCGAGGCTTACAGGATGTCGGAGAACAGCCGGAACCAGGGCGGCGAGCTGGAATGAAGTCGCCCGCCAATCTGCCCGCTCATTTGAGCTTGCTTGCAACTCCAGCCATGATGATGTTCAAGTACCCTACCTGTTCGATTATCGGAACCCCATCAGCCGCATCTAGTCCGATGCCAGGCTTCTCTGCTGGCTCTGTACGCCATCTCGCTGGGAGGTTGCTCCCTGCTGAAGAAGACGGCAATTTCCAAAACGATGCAAGTTATTGATCGCTAGATGGCTATGGTGCGATCCAAGCTTGCCACCGAATTGCCGTGACTTCGGGATGTTCCTCCCGAAGTTGATGAATAGATCAGCAATTAGCATAGGGACCGGACCCTTCGTTCGTCCATGACACCAATGGGCAGTAGCCCCAACGCCAACCGCTCTAGAGCAACATATCTCTTTGACGAAAACCACCAAGATGATACGGCAAATAGGGCAATTCCATCTTGGAGTTGGATGCCTGGTTATTGCTGTGCGGCCGCAAGAAGTTCTGTCAACGAATGTGTATAGCTGTCTATCTGATCTCGACCCCATCGAGTAAGTCATGTCGTTCGGGTAGTGTGAATCATACGACTCAGTTGCTCGCCATACTTCAGCAGGCAAAGAAAATGCGTGAGGTTTGATGGAATCCGACAGTGCATACAACCGTCGCTAACGGGCATTACTGTCGCGTGTGCGAATAGCAAGTTCTGCAGTACTCCGGCTATGGATATTCATCACTGCCCGATACTTGCAGTTCCCAAGGGCCCCCACGTATGGTTGCGGGCTATTCACCCAGATTACTTGGCCAGGTCTTCGTCCCAATAGTTCACGAGAGGCCGGAAGCTCAAGTTGGGCCCCTCGTGGTCCGCTATGAAATAGTCGTAGAGTTGTGAAGTCGAAATACCACAGCGTCTTAGCTACCGCCGGGTTGATCTCGAGTCGAATTCAAATGCTTATCCTTAGGTGTTCCAATGTTTGCCGCCGGAATGAGGGCGCGTCAGACACGTGCGGAGTTGCCACATGATGATGTAATAATATTCACCCTGGACGGCTGTCAAGGTGTTGAAACCCAATCAATTCGGGGCCTTACCGAACAACAGGGCCTGGGTTTTGAACGAAGGCCAGGCGAATGTACAAAACTGATGAATAGTACGTCACCGTTTGATCGGAGCGTGAGCCTACCATCCTTGAGGTGATCTAGGTATGCCAGGAGAGAAATATACCCTTTTATGGCATGCTAACCGGCGTATCCGTTCGTGAGTCGGCCCGGCAAAGGGATCGGATAATTACGGCCTGAGCAGATTAAGAACTAAGATGTGGCTAATAACGGCGGGAAGCTACTATGTAACAGGCACTGATAATTAGTTAACGATTATTACTCCGGGTGTGATAATATCATACTAATATTATAATAAAGCACGCGATATTTCAGGTTTTATTGTCATCGTAGCCAAGTTGTGGGACATCTTCGGTCGAAAGCCCATCCACGTGTTGTCCATCCTTATGTTCACCATTTTCTCGAGTGGGTGTACAGGAGCTGAGACTATGACACAATTGTGAGCTACCTACGTCGCAATGTCTCCCAGTGTCTCTTGTTCTAAAGTTCTCGACATGACGCATTGGGCCAATATTTATTCCTACCCATATCATGAAGTGCTGTCTTGCGTGTCTCTCAGGATATAAGTGGCGGTGGCAGTTACGCGCTCGTCGTCATCGTTACCATTGAGATGATACCCCCTGAAGAGGATACGCTACTCAAATGATAGACATGGCCATCTCGGTCACGACCTGGAAATGAAATTTCCCATTCCATGTCCCAGTTGGCGTCATGAGTCTGGCATGGCAAGCGTAGGAGTCCCTGCTGACTTTCCCTGTCATCTGAGCAAAGGACCAGCAGGTCACCCACCAACCGACGGGGTTTCGCACCAACTCGCCCGGTCCCTGGAGAGATTAGATATTCCTGGCTGTGTGCTTCTTCTGGGAATCATGACCATTGTCGTCGCTTTCCAGTAAGCCGGGCCGCGGGTTTCCATGGGGTTTTGTCTACCCCAGTACCCTTTTGGTACGTCACTTTTCTCCTATGGGTTGTTCTCGTAGTTTGGGGAGCGCCGTGTGCCGCTTCCGGACACCGCCCAGGGACTTAATCATATTGCCGCAAATCGAGGCGTAGTCGCTTATGAGAGGCGCTAATACGTCTGTGGCAAGTAGCATTATCCTCAAAGAAGGACCGTTGACGGGGAACGAACTTCCAGATACCTCGGAGGTTCCAGCTGGTAAGCTGGTCGCGTAGCCTCGGTGCTGGTGTTCACGCATAGCTTGGGGTCAACAGCTGACATGATGAGGGGCGGCCATTAGGCTTACAGTCAGCTATGCGGATGGAATGGTCGATAATAAGGAGTTCAGGTCGTAGGTATTTCACGATAAGCAGCGCATACACCTGCCGCTTAGGGCAGGTTCGTGGATACCTGTGGGCAATGCAAAGCGGTCTGAAGATGGCTTGGATATAAATAAATGTTGCCTCGATTGAAGGCAGATCATTGGCCTCAGTACCATTGCCACTGTCCAAGGCCGACAGAAGTCATCCCTCATCCTTCAATCCGCACTGCGGTGTATGGAGTCGCAGTTTACAAGTACTTGGCTGGTGGTAAACCCATTCTGCAGCAACAGATAAAGCGAATCAATCATTTCTTGTATCCTTGCGTCATTCACATTTGAATTAGTGAGAGCAGCCCCATCTCCAAAGATGGTGGCAAGTTTCATGAGTTGTGCGCTGCAACGTCGGACACATTGGGGGGATTGGGGTAATTGACAAGTCTAGACCACGTCAAGGATAGATCGTCGCCCGAAACCTGGAGGAGAGTGTGATTCTGGATGGAAGGAGCACCCAAAGACATGCGGGGTAATTGTAAGCACGTTCTTGGCGACCGCGAACGGCTCTCGAAGACGGAAGAAAGCCCGCAGCCGGTGGCCCGGATCCGAAATGGCCTATCAGAAAGAAGCCTATCGTAACATCGAGTAGGTACTGAAATCTAATAAGAGGGTTCCAGCCTGATATCTATTGCCTTGTCTAGGTGCCAAGGCACGAACCCACAGACAAGGATGCTTTATTGTTATTGCCAACGGTCGGGCGGGCGAGTGCAGCATGTTTGCTTTGCTTTGTCGTGGGCCGTGGCAGAGAATCTATTTATGGCCTTGCTCTTATGATTTTCACCATCCCCCGAGACGGTCAGCGACAGGAATTGATTAACCCCCTCGTCGGAAAGCAAGGAGAGGAGGGAGACATGCCGTTATCTCACGGCTAACCAAGGAGGCGAGCGCAGTTTTTTGATTAGTGAAAGGAAAATGCTGAGGATCCAACATCATCATCCATCATCATGGGTATTTGCAAGTCTGTGCACTGCGCAAGACACCCCATGACTTGGCATCTGGGGTTAGGGGGCCTTGGCTGCTCCGCTGACTCCGCCATAGCTGCTAGGGATAAATTCATATCCTCGCCGCGGATGTCATATCCAATCGGCCTGCCCACCACGTCTGTGGGCATCCGCTCTTCATGGTTCGCGGAAGGATTGGATCAAGGATGGTGACAAGGGATGACCGGCTTGAAATTGGGCCGTCGACGAGTGTGTCCCATCTTGAGTGAATAGGTATAAAGGGGAGATGGTCACCCCCGCGAACCCCGGAGTCTGCCCTCGTGGTACTGCTAGCCAGTGTGCTTCCTTCTTCTCCCCCTCTTCAACCCGCTCCCAGACCACTTCGAGCTTGCTCCCTGTTCCCTCGAGGCTTCCGTACATTGTCTTAGTCTGGCCCACCACGAAGTGTGACCAAGGGTGCGACAATGGCGGCCCCTGTGCCATTCCAAAGACCGCACCACGGTGTTCCGGTCGACGAGAAGAAGGACCATGGCTTCGACCTCGAGGCCGCAAGTCTGTCGGAGGGCAAGCCCGCGGCCAATGCTCTGCACGTCGAACGGGCGGCGCTTCTCGCGAACCTGCCGGATCCCGATGCGGACAAGACGCCCGAGGAGAGAGCAGCTATCGTAGAGAACCCATACTCCAAGTGAGCAAGCTCAACATGCTAACCCAAATCGCAGGACCGTAAGCTGATGTGGAAGGTGGACGTGGCCCTAATCCCTTGGCTAAGTCTTTGTTAGTCTACCCTACCCTCAATCCCCTCTCAGACCTTACACGCCGAGTTGTTTTTACTGACAAACCCAAATTCCTGGCTCACAGTGTACCTCATGTCCTTCCTGGACCGCACCAACATCGGCAACGCGCGCCTTGCGGGCATGGAGGACGACCTGGGCATGCAAGGCCAGAACTACAACATGACCCTGACCATCTTTTTCATCAGCTACGCGGCGGCCGAGCCCGTGACCAACGCGCTGCTGAAGCGGCTGAGCCCACGCGTGTTCTTCACCGCCATCATCTTCGTCTGGGGCGTCACCCAGACCCTCATGGGCATCGTGCACAACTACCCGGGCCTGCTGGCGGCGCGCTTCTTCCTCGGCATCGCCGAGGCCGGCCTCTTCCCGGGCGTTAACTACTATCTGAGCTGCTGGTACAAGTCGTCCGAGATCGGCGTGCGGTCCGCCATCTTCTTCTCCGCCGCGGCTTTGGCCGGTTCGTTTGGTGGCTTACTGGCCGCCGCCATCGCGCTCATGGACGGCGTCGCGGGCCGCCCCGGCTGGGCGTGGATTTTTATTCTGGAGGGCATCGCGACCGTGCTGGTGGGCATCGGGTGCTGGTGGATGGTGTTTGACTGGCCCGAGGACGCGCGGTTTCTGGGCGCCGAGGACCGGGTCCGCATGCAGCGCCGGCTGATCGCGGATCGGCAGGGTCGCACGGCCGAGGACTTCGACAAGCGGCACATCTGGGCCGCCCTGCGGGACTGGAAGACGTATGGTTACATGTTCATCTACTGCGGCGCCTTGGTGCCCCTTTACGCCTTCTCGCTGTTCCTGCCGACCATCCTCAAGGGCATGGGCCACGTCGGCGCGCGCGCGCAGCTGCTGAGCGTGCCGCCCTACGCCGTAGCCGCGGTCCTGACAGTCGTCGTGGGCTTCGTCGCCGACAAGACGAAGTACCGCGGCTACTGCAACGCCGCCACCGTGCTGGTGGGCATCGTCGGCTTCGTGATGCTGCTCGCCTCGCAGAACCCGCAAGTCCAGTACGCCGGCACCTTCCTGGGCGCGGCGGGCATCTACCCGACCATCTCCAACACGCTGTCGTGGGTCATCAACAACACCGAGGGCTCGCTCAAGCGCGCCGTCGTGCTGGGCATGGTCGTCGGCTTCGGCAATTTGAATGGGGTCGTCTCGTCCAACATCTACCTGACGCGCGAGGCGCCCCGCTTCGCGACGGGCCACGGCGTCGTGCTGGGCTACCAGGTCGTCGCGCTACTGGGCGGCACCGTCGCGATGCACCTGGCGCTGCGCCGGATGAACCGCGACCGGCGCGCTGGAAGGTTGGACGCGAAGTGGGCGGCTATGGGCGAGGAGGAGCGGTGGGCCATGGGCGACATTCGGCCGGATTTCATGTATACTATGTGAACGGTGGCTGTAGTTGAGAAGGGATATTGATATTTCAAAGCGGTTCATTTGAATGAATACTACAAACTGAAGATAGTCAAGGTTTCCGACAGTGTTGCCGGGTTTCTTGCCCAAGGCATGAAAGCCAGTTGCCATCAGCACATCAAAATGCACAACATGACATATCGGTCATACGTGCCCTTTCCAAGGCTTATTTAGACTCTATTAACTGTCTCGCAGACACGAATTGGCCTGTGTAGTAGAAGTAGTAGAATTACGACGATGTAGTACCCTGCCGCCAAACGCCGCCAACGCCAGTTCGAACTCCGGCCCCAACCAATGCTCGCTTGCTCAAAATACAGAGAGGAACCCGTAGGAAATCAGATTAACCACCGCAGCACGCTACTTCATCCAGAACCACCGGCCTTTTGGTTTCTCGTCGAGAATCTCTTCCGCGTGGATCGTTTCGACCCCAATGGCTCGGAGGAGCTTGTGGATGCCGTGGAGCTCAACGTCGATGGCTTTGACAGCATCGTCGCACCAACCGGCCCCGGCGCATCGCTTCCCGACCAGACGGACTTTTCCGGGTTCTAGGGTTACGCTCTTGTCGAGGGTTCCGCTCAGCTTGACCTCGAAGAGCCCCTTGCGTGTATCCAGGCGGCCCTTCAGCTCAGCAAAGACCTTCCTCTGTTCGATGTTGTCATCACCGCCGCTCGTCTGGATCTCGAAGCTGCACGTGCCGAAGCTAATCTCGATAGGACTGGGGTTGGCGATCCGCAGCACTATCTGCACGTCGGCGCCGTTTTTCCCGCTGGGGGTGACCTCGGCCACGGTCACGCGCGGGCCGTCCATGCCCTTCATCTGCATCGTCTTGCTGTAGACGATGCTGCGGGGGCCGACGCCGAGCGCCTTGACGTCGCAGCGGCCGTTGCGCAGGTCCAGCACGGTCGCGGTCGACTCCAGGATGCTGCCGACGAAGTCCAGCAGGGCGGCCTTGCTGGTGATCTTGACGAGCTGGTTGTCGACCTGGACGCGGGCCCCGTTCATGCTGGTGTTCAGGGGCGGCATGAAGATCTGCCCGAAGCAGTTCCCCTGGCCGTTGTGCAGATCCAGCGTCATGGGGGAGATGGAGGCCGGTACGGGGCCAGTGTTTGTGGCGCGCGCATCCACCGAGATGTGAAAGGTACTAAGCAGCGAGAAGTCAACATCGTGCCCGTCGATCTGTAAAAACCCCAAACAGGCCTTTCACCGCCCTTTCTACGTTTATACAGTTCGGATGACGCACAGTAGCACGTACAGGGGAAGGAAATGCATTCAATATTGTAACTCACTCTTCGGTGACATTGCTGATGCGAACCAGCGAGACATCCAAGCGACTGTAATGCAGAATGCATTTGATGATCTTGTCGAAGGCTGATTCCATCTGGCCGGTGTGTGTCTGTACAAGTCCCTGAAAGCTGAAGTCCATAGTCTATCCCTTTTATTGTGGTGGTTGCTTTTAACCGGGGTGGCTGTTTAGTTTGCTTGTTGTAGTGTAAACGGGGAAGTCGAAGCAACTCGTGAAGCCAAACAGCGGGTTTCTCCTCAAAGGTTTCGCGAAGTGTTCCCAGCAACGATGTTTGCAGTCGAAAAAAGAGACGATGATGGCCTGACCTTTTGGTTCTAAATGAGCGGTGTTGCGTCCGTCTCTGCTTGCGGTGTTGTGGCCTGTCGAGAGCCAGCCAGATTTGCAACGATTGATTAGGGGGACGCGTGGGAGAGTGGATAGTGGGGGGTCCTTTCATGTGCTGTGCACCACCGCATTCGATGCGATTTGATGGGTCGCTTGCCCAGGAAGATCCATAATGATCACTCTTTGGTAGATAAGCCTCTGCCTGATCTTCATGGCGTACAGGGAAGGCACGGTGCGAGTGCGATGAGTGTGGTGTGGTGACAAATTGAGGATTGAAGCAGTGAGCTACACGCGGTCCTGTCTTGGGTGTGATCCAAAAGTTAGACCTTTGCGTATGCTCACATGAATAGATTACCTTGAGTGAATACCGGGCTTTGGGTGCGGATGGATGGACACGACTGTTCGGGAGTCACTTGATTCAGGCTGGGTACTTACCTACTTAGGTAGCCATAGCTAACGTCGGTATAACAACGCCTCAACACATGATCTATATTAAGATGAAGAAACATATAGAGGAGGTAGCGAGAAACTTGCTAAAGAGCATTGCATATGGTAGGATAGTGCTACCAATGCGAAGTATCATTGGAAGTTGTGTAGCCTGACCTAGAACAGTATATCCATGTTGCATCTCAGCTGAGGCAATGCGCACTAAGGTTAAGTAGTGGCAGGGCGCTTTTTGGGTGCACTAATAAGCCTTCCCTGCCGACAATGCAAGCTTCTCAGCTACATTCGAATCGGCCATGATCATTCCATCCTCTTGATGACCAGAACAGTGATTCCTTCGGGCTCTTCCTTGTGTCTTGTAGAGCTAGTGGTTTTTTATTTGCTTGGGTAATTACATTGAATGGCAATGGTGCATATTTGACTTATTTGAGGTTTGGTTTTGGGTCCACGGATCATATCGCCTGGGGGCGGACTCCTCGTGACTCGCTATTTTGGCAGATTTGGGGCCAGCTGAGCATTATGCGAAGCAAGTACTGCTTGTCATGAGATATCGCCAATCAACAGAGAGGAGTTGCTGCAGTGACGTTGGGATACAACCAATTGACAGAACTCTGTTGGCTCAGAGTTTCGGGCTGATGATGGTGTTGAACTTTGAGGAGCATATGCCCGCGGGGTGCCGAGCCCCTCCCTCTCTTCAACTTCCCTCTTGTTCTGGCAACTGTGTAAGGTATAAGCAGCCAAGGCCCGAGAGATAGCGATCCTGTGTCTGATCAGGGGAAAGACCCGTCAGAGAGCACATTGGCATGCATGGTGGATAGCAATCTCGAGCAAATTGTCAGGGAGACCAGCTTCTAGTTGTTATATTGAAGATTCATGTAAGCACTGCTGGACGCAAATTAGACGGCTGCTAACTATTAGCTTTGGGCCGCTTTTCGGGCCAACACTAAACCCAAGTGCCCCCGTTTCCAGGGCTCGTTGTAATGACAATGCTGGGGTAATCCGCCATGGGTCCGTCATGGCTCTTTGTTGTTTTCCGTACGGAGTTCTCATAGCCCCCAATCGCTGAGACGGGGCCAAGCGTGGACGGGACTGGGAGCAAAGGGGGCTAGGTTGAATAAGATGTACGCCAATACTCTGTACCTCTCGGAAACGAATGCGAATGGGCTGGGCCGGCCCTGCATAGTGGCACGTAAGCGTGAAGGTAGTTGGTGGCCATGGCCGCGTCGTTGCTCCCCTTAAATAGTAAAAAGCCAAGGCTGCGCTTACATGCAGCGAACGTTGGATGGAGAGCAGGATCTAGGTTAGGAAATAGAGACTGGTGGTGACAGCCAAGGTGCCGTCCTTGAAATACAGAGTGGGAATCTCGTAGTGAATGAGGGCATCCCTATCCATGTTTATAATGAAGCACCCACAAATATGCTGTCAGACACGAATATTCTGGAGTATCCCAGCAAGGCAGCATGCCATTTCATGGATCAGCAGGGGAAAGGCGCAGGTGTGTCAATGGACCAGACCCTGTTTGACGCCCGACCGAGGGAGGTCAGTAGCGGCAAATGGCCGGGAAGCCCTGCGATTCGCTCGGCAGTAGGACGTCACTCTGGGATGCGAGGGCGGCACGGACGGAACGGTGGTTTACTAACGTAGTTGGGCCTTACTTCAATGTTACTCTCAGCTTAGAGCCCCAAATTCGACCTTGCCCATTGATCTTCATAGTGCCATATCGTCGTGGGAGAGAAACTTTATTGTTCTGTTTACATTCTTGTATTCTAACATACGGGCGCTGTGCTTGACGACAGCTCCTCCTACTACTGAGATACTTGGATCACATATTTGACATTCCGCCCCGGGTTTATGCATGTCTTGGTCTTGCCTGGTCGCAAGCAAGCAAAGCAACCGAACCCCTCCACATACACTCGACTGCCCTTGCAGATAGGTCTTCAGCCATCAATTTGAACTCGAGCTCACCTCTGCAGTACTTGCCAGGCTAGCTACTACTGCTGCTAATACTAACGGTTACTGCTTCGACATTGCATTGCATTGATTGCACTGCGCTGTAGTGCACTACACTCGGTCACGTTCCCACCTACCTACCTACGTCGTTTTGGTCAATTCTACAGGACTGGGCATTACCTGGGATGACCAGTCATTGACGTGACCAAATATGTGATTGCGCCGAGTTAACGATTACTGAACGTTATGTTATTTGTGGGATTGGCAAGGTCCTTCTCCTAATTGAATCGCAGTGCAGGTGGGAACACTAGAAGAAACGGGAAGCAATGGCGTCACGATCAACTCGAGCGGCTACTTCCTACGAAAACGGGAGTAGATGCCCAGCCATGTCCATGTCGGCAGCCGCGATCCCACACCGAGGCCCTTCTTCACCACAGCGCCGGAATGGCACCACCACGCGAGCCCCCATGTCGAACCCGCGATTGAACGCTGCCGGTCTGGATAGCTTCTATCGTGGCCCACCTCCAGTCCAAATCGTAGACAGCAGCTCCGAAGAGGACGACGACTTTCTTGGTGCGAAACCCAAAGCCCCGAAACCCTCTAGCCGACAGCCGTCGCATTCTCGCTCAATGAGCCACCCATTCCCTTCGTTATTCTCATCGAAGAAGAAAAAAGCCATCGTCGACTTTAACGAATCGACCGATGACGACTACACACCCCCCAGGCCAGGGATGACCTCTGGGCCGAGCATGGCGTCGACGTCGTCTCGGAAGCCGCAACGAGGGCCCATCGACTTTCGCAACGGGAACTGCATGACTTGCGGCGGGCTGGTCAGGTGGCCGAAAGAGCTGGACGTATTCAGGTGCACCATCTGTCTGACCATCAACGACCTGAAGCCGCTGGAACACAACCATGGCGACGCCGCGAAACCCGCAATTGCCCCCACGATACCGTCGGTCGAGCACACCAAGCATCTTGTACAGGAGAGCCTGCGGCTTTCACTGCGACATTATACCGACTCTGCCGGCCGGGTAGGAAGTCCCGGAAATTGGCCGAGACGTTCGTCGTCGCGCGGAAGCGACGATTACTTCTCCCAAATGCCATTGCGAGAAAGGCATCAGAGATCAGCTTCGAGGGGCACACCACCGCCTATATATGTGCGCACTCCAGTTTTCGACGACTTTCCCGACGAAAACCTCGAGGCCAACCCGCTCAGCCAAAATGGGAATGCGAGTAGATCCTATTCGACCTCTTTTCCTGACCAGCGCAGTTCCGGCTTTCCTCTGCGGTCACCGGCAGCGCCGCCCAACCCCCTCGACGCGAAGTCCGTTTTCAAGCCGGTGGAGGAATATCTTATGGCTTGTTTTCGATCTCACGATTATTTCAATGCGGCTTTCATCGCGCGACGCCAAAGCTTCAGCTCCTCGCGCCCGGCTCCGTTTAAAATACCGAGGAAGCCCTTGCCGGACACCCGGCGCGAAAAAGTACCCATGGCCGAGGACCCCGTGGTAACTGAGCAGCTTGACCCCAGGATGCTGCTCTTGGGCAACTTCGCCGAGAACGGCATGTGGTGGACAGGCAACCAGCAAGATGTACCTGCTACCAGAACCCAATCAGCACGAAAAGATGATGCGCACTCCCTCGTCACCCCTCGGTCGCCACGAATCGATTGGGGGCTTGTGATGGAATGGTATCACACGATAACCAATACTGCCGAAGGATGGACTTCTGTCTATGACGAGCTGATACAGAATGACCCTTCGAAAGCGCTGCCTGACGCCGAGCGAAGCCGCTACGAGACACTCGTCCTTGACGCACAAGAGCACCTGCAACGGGTGTTATTGAAATGCACGGAGAACTTGCTCAAGAGACCTGGCCGAGTACTCAAGGATCCAGAAGACATCCGCTTTCTGTTACTCATCCTCGCCAATCCCCTGCTTCACGCTGGCCACAAGAGCTATTCCGGAACCTTCCCTAAGATAGCCAGGGAGAAGACGGGGCCTACGGCTAGTCAGAGAGAGAGTCCAGAGAAGAGCACCGCAGGCCGACATTCGGGAATAATCAAGCGCATACTTGGCCTCCTGTCTAATACCACTGAGCCATGCCATCATCATCTAGTTACTTGGTTCTCCAAGCTGCCTGAGCATTTATTCCTACAGCTCAAAGATCTTATCGGGGGTTTCGTAACATACCGTCTCACACGTCAAGATTCAAAGAAGCATGAGCATAGGATAGACGTGACGGCTGGATTGATTCCTCAGATGTCTAACAGCCGGACGAGCAACACCCCTGCTACGCTTCATGCCGCACTTGAAGCATCCAATGCCTCGAGGAAGCAAAAGAAGCCCCCGGAACCACCAAAGAGACTCCCTTACGCTGACGATTGGCAAATCAAGGCCGCATCGAAGGTCATGGCTTTGCTTTTTGCCGCCAACAACTTAACCCATGTTCGTCGGAATGAGGTGAGCACGCGGCACGCGCATGGCCACTTGTTGGCCACAAGCGACTTTTACAACTCGTTGCTTGACTGCATGGACTTCAAGGCAGATTTTGAGGAGTGGGAAGCTCGAAAAGGCAAGTTTGCCTTTTGCCAGTACCCCTTCTTCCTCAGCATCTGGGCCAAGATCCAGATTCTCGAATTCGATGCCAAGCGACAAATGGCTGGGAAAGCCCGAGAAGCTTTTTTCGATAGCATTCTATCACACCGGAGTTACACCCAATACTTGTTTCTCAGTGTTCGCCGAGACTGTCTCGTCGAAGACAGTCTCAAACAAGTTAGCGAGGTAGTAGGGAGTGGCAGCGAGGACATCAAGAAAGGGCTGCGCATCGAGTTTCGTGGGGAAGAGGGCATTGATGCAGGTGGGCTCCGAAAGGAGTGGTTTCTGCTACTAGTCCGGGAGGTCTTCAACCCAGATCATGGTAAGTTCATCCTCCCGTTGCCTACAATGGGTAGATGTAGCTGACCAACCCAGGCCTATTCGTCTTTGACGAAGACTCGCAGTACTGCTACTTCAACCCCCATACGTTCGAGACTTCGGACCAATACTTTCTTGTGGGCGTTTTACTAGGACTTGCCATTTACAACTCTACGATCTTAGACATTGCTCTCCCGCCGTTCGCATTCAGGAAACTCCTAGCTGCAGCGCCTCAATCAGCTTCGAACAATACCGCCATTCACCAACGGTCCGTCATGACATACACGCTGGATGAACTGGCTGAATTTCGACCGCGCCTTGCCCGCGGCCTACGCCAACTCCTAGAATACGATGGCGATGTGCAAGCTACATTCTGTTTGGACTTTGTGATTGATGTCGACAAATATGGTGAACGAGTTCGCGTTCCCCTCTGCCCAGGCGGGGACTCTAAGATGGTCACGAACAGCAACAGACGGGAATACGTCGATCTTTATGTGCGATACCTGTTGGACACGTCGGTTAGCCGCCAGTTTGAGCCGTTCAAACGCGGCTTCTTTACGGTATGCGGCGGGAACGCCTTGTCCCTCTTCAGACCCGAAGAGATCGAGCTCCTGGTGAGAGGATCCGACGAGCCGTTGGACATCACTGCGCTCCGGGCCGTCGCTACCTATTCGAGCTGGAATGGCACCGACAAGACGGCTCCGGAGCCACAGGGAGAGCCGACGGTCGAGTGGTTCTGGGAGACGTTTGGCGCGGCGACACCCAAAGACCAGCGCCGCCTGCTTTCTTTCATCACGGGCAGCGATCGGATCCCGGCCACGGGCGCCGCCTCGCTCGTCATCAAGATTACCTGCCTCGGCCCCGACACAGGACGATACCCCTCGGCGCGCACTTGCTTCAATGTTCTGAACCTTTATCGATACCAGACTCGAGAACACCTCGAGACATCACTATGGCGTGCTGTCAATGATAGCGAAGGCTTCGGGCTTCGTTGAAGAATGATGACACTCTCTCTTTCATACAATGTCGCAACATTATATGGCGTTTTACCTTTTTTTGTTATTGGCTGGCCACCCACGGATAGACAAACAGACAGACGGACCTATTGTGGTTTGATGAGGAATAGAGGAGGACGAGGAAGCACCATTGCATAACATATATTCTTACCATACCCGGAGCTATTACTCTACATTTTGTTTTAGGCCAATCGACTCTTCTTGGTTCACTATTACTATTGGCATGGGGCGTTTTGCCCTCAACTGTGTTCGGTGTGATTGGAAAGCTCTCGCCCTCTCTCCTGAGTTACCAACGGAGTCCCGTCTCGGCTCCAACCGGTTCAATCGAAGGTGGCCGTAGCGTTTCGAAGAGCGCCCGTTTACTACCTACCATATGGTCTCCATGGTTATGTCAGAATGGAAATAAGGCAATGAATTGAATGTCTGGTATTGTATTCCTGATCGTGAGGTAGCTCCGCAGGGAATAGCAGGTTCAGTGTGTGCCGTTTGTGTCATCCATCTCGCACCACACACCTCCTATCAAGTTGTAGCTCCCTACTTGAAATTGTCGGTCAGATGGGTGCCGTCTAACCGACGCGCTGATTCAGCTCTGGCGACCGAGGAAGGCTTTTGACATGTTCTAGGCCATGCTCGAAAGAGTGTATGTGTGCTACAGAGAGAGCTTGTTTCGACCAGACCGCCTGTCCCCCAAGCCTGTCAGCTACCTACAGTTACGACACCAAAACGAGTATGGCCCCCTTGGGTACTTACTGAACCTAGGCACTGGGGGATTCCCCTTGCGCGAATTTACATGACGTAATCTGTCGTTACTCCATATCCAAGGTAGCTAGCATGCACGCCCACGTTCACGTGGAATGAAAGCTCATGAACGGTCTAGCTGCATACCTGGCTCGAGTCATGCAATGCATAGGCGGCTCTCTCTCTCAACACATCTTCCAAGGCGGACTCGTGCCTACGAGATGCTAGTCAGATGCGGGCCAAAGCTGCCTTGTCGTAGTCGCGAAGTGGTATGCAAGCCGGGGAGAGGGGTATTGTGGTACTCTGCAATCTGATTGCTTGGCTTCGGTGTTCATCTTGATGACGCCAAACCATGTCTCTCCCGTGGTAGGCATGCATTGCAGCATTCTAGCACGAACCGTGGAGGCTGGTCAGCAGCATGCCTGCCCCCTGTCAGATTGAACGCAATCGTGCGTTACGCTGTTGACTGCTTCTTGCTTGCTTGGCCATCTCAGATTCCATTGCCCTACGTGTATGTCAGCGGTAAACCGAAGCCGACAGCACGATGAAGTAATCATACAGATAGTATATATACTTTAGATTAACCCTATCGTTGTCCTCCTATTGTAAAGCGCTTGTTATACGAATACTGCCGACCGCTTTTCCCGTCGCGTGTTTCAACCCTTATTTTCATCCCATCCCAAGTAAATGAATGACTCATACTGCCTTGGTTGACATGAGCTTGAATCCCCAAGCGGCTTCTTATCGACGACTCCAGAGTACCCCAGATCTGATAAACAACCTTACCCTACTCACGTTTCCGTCCCAACCTCCACCGCCCTTCACACCGCCGCCGTGGAAATCGCCAAGGGCTGTAGGGCAGTAGATGAGGAGAGGCCGATCCGCTCGGAGGGGATCTGCACCAGCATCAGGGGCCCGCATGAGTTCTTACCAAGAACAGCAGCCGCCACTCCATCCTACGAGTCAAGGTGTTGGCTCCCCGGGAAGGCGGCGAGGTTCTGGCCATCGACGTCGAGATTAGCCTATTCCCTCGTCTTGTGCAAAAGCGCCTTTTTCGTTTTTTGTAGGTACGCACGCTCGCCCACCATCACAAATCACTCGAGTGCCTCTTTCGGCAGACATGACAAGGCGAAGTCGAAGCGGAATCTTTCGCGCAGCACGGTCTCCTGGTGGTCGTCAAGAGGGAGGGAGAGAGAGAAGAAAAGTATATGGTCATTGTAGGTCGATATTGCTGCCGTTCACGGATGATTAGGAGTCCTGCACATGAATCGATTGGGCCCGATCCTCCAAAAGCAGAGGAACCTCGGTATATCCAACCAGAAGCTCTTGATGCACATTCTCCGTAGCCATGATTACGGCCGGTATTGTTGCAATGAGCATCTGCATTGATCGGGCAATCTCATAAGCGCCGGTACAGCCCCTGAGGCTGTGCAGCTAGCAAACTTCACCGCCACTGTATGTGATAACTTTCTAAAGAATATGGCATTTGTGAGGCATCCAGATTTCATCTGCATGTGCACGATAGCAACGTTACAACGTGGGCAACAAATGCTTAATTAAGCTCGTTGACCCTCGGCGCTTTCGTCCGACCTCCATGTTAGTAGGTGGTGAAAACATGGGGGAACTACCGATCCCTAAACCTAGAAACTCAGATACAGTGTAGAGTCCTGCTACTTGCTTCATCGACCGTCTGAACTACCATTGTCATAACAAAGTTCGTAAGTTGGCCCCCTGTTAGAGGGCAGAGGAACATCTTCACCGCCAAAGCAAACTGGTAGACGCCATCACAGATGAAGTAGTTCGCAACGACACGGCGATGCACGCTGCTGTCCGACTGTATGATACCGCTCATGCGACGTTGTAGAAGCCCGGCGTACACCATCGGTGCCTTGTTGGCAGTCAAAGTCAGTGGCAGAGTAATACGCCACTGGACATACCTTATTACCTAGGGAACTAAGACTTCGTTCTCGGCCAAGATCTACAAATATAGGGTGGCCGAGCGCATGCTTACTGGTCGGCCATCCCGAGTTGCTCCAAGTAACCAAGTTGCTCGGTATAGGAATCGTGTAAGAGTCAAGAGCTTATTTTTTTTTGGTGATGCCTGGCCTCTGATGGTGTTGTTCTTCGCTTCGTTAACTCCATCCTATTTCGCGGCTGCTTCGACTACGGTTTGCTACGAAGATAGGATTATTTGACATTGGTATCGGACCTCGACCATTCTCGTCCACGACTCGATTTCTCATCCATCCTATTTCTCTCCTACCATCCCAAGAAACAGCTATCTCTAGTCCAACGCCCTTGGCTCAATGCCCAGACGCTCTCGGAGCCGAGTCTTCTTTTTCATCGACGCCTGATTTTTATTTCTTGCTGTACTTGAAGAAGAGAAGTCTTCACCAAACGTGATTTAGGAACCGAGCAAAAAAAAGAAGGGGAAAAAAGAGAGACGAACCGAAAGCCAAAGAGGAAAGGGGGGGGGCGAGACAGACCAACAAGGAAGCTCTTTCTTTCTTGGTAATTTCTATTACTATCGTCGTCCATACCATGGCGAACACAGACAGCAGCGGCAACATGGACGTGACGGCCGAGTCCATCATCGCCTTGGTCGGCATCGTCCTGGCCCTGCCGCCCTGCATCGTGCTGGTGTGGAAGTGGCGCATCATCCGCCGGGCGTTGCGGAGCGGACAGCATATCACCACCACCTTACCCGTGGCGGAGACTCCGCAGGAGGTGGCGGCGATACAGCGCCTCAGCCTGGGGGATGACGTGGCGCCCATACTGCCGCTCCACCACGGCCAACGGACGTTGTCCGGGTCGACGGCGGCCACGAACGCTTCGTCGGCGGCGCCATCGATAGCGAAGAGCTTGTCATCGTCGTCGTCGTCGACGATCACAAACAATTCGTCGATGACGGACGTCTCGACTTCCGCGGCGCCGCTGTCGATATCCAAGGCCTCGTCGTCCACCACTATAGCCGTCTCCATACCGATTTCCTCGGAAATCGAACAAACCTCGCCTACTACGGCGACAAGGGCGTCACCCTCGTCTGCAGCAACAGCGGCAAGCGGTCTCAATAACAATCACAACAACAACAACAATAACAAACAAGGTGACAACAGCCTGAGCGCGCCCCAGCGTATCGAGCTCGTCGTGATGGAAGGGAGGATCCAAACCATACAACTCCTCTGCCGGCACAGCTTCTCGCCCCTGTTTCGCATACCGGGCTATCCGTACTCCCCTCGAGTCGCCGGTATGAGACCATAATCCACAACAGCCACATCGACTTCCCCTTGTTCGAGGATGAAATCTCATTCGTTCAGCGCGCATATACATACATACATACATACACCCACTGTCACGGCCTTATACAATCTGCCTGCTAACACTTATTTCCTAATGAAATGCTTCCTCGAGCCTCGCCTCTTTGGGATGGAAAATTACTAGTAGATGGCGTTGCTTTCACAAGGAGGAAGCTATTCAAACTGCTAGTTTACGTCCCGACGTGGACAAATTGGGCGAGATGAGCGTTTGTGCCAACGTACATAGACCTGAATTTTGAGTTCAATTCACTGTGCTAATGACGGCATGTTATCATTTTTCTTCTTTCCATTGCTTATGAAAGTTTCGTGCAAGCCTCCTTGCGTATCTACGGCATAACCGTTGCCATAACCATTGCCATACCATGTCTTTCCCCCCTTGGGCAAGCACGACATCAATGGAGTAACCCACAAAGTAATCCATGAAGTAATCAATGGAGTAATCAATAAAATAATCAAACCCCTACTGGTGGACCTCCATACCTCCCCACTCGAGTACACGGAAAGCCTTCGTGTCCTTCATCGCTTCCTGGTCCTGGCCAATATGGCTGACCCAGTCGACAGTCGTGTCCAACTCGGTCGAGGCGGGGTCAACACCCGAAAAGAGCATGAAGACTCGGCTGATGGTCTTGGGGGGCTCGACGCCGCGGAGCTTGATGACTGCGGCCTTCGCAAAAGCAGCTTGGGGCACAAAAGTGAAGCGGATATAGAGGTTGCGATCGCGAATACGCTGAAAAGCCGGAAGCCAGTAGACGATGAACTCGGTCCGCATAGCAGGCGTGAGGCAGAGGTTCGTCAGGACGGTGTCGACACGGCCAATGAGTTACTCGAACGGGAGCGTCTCGTGCCGGTGCTGCATGAATGCCTGCGGGGCGGCTGGGTGGAAAGAGTCCAAGGAGGCGCGCGTTGGGGCGGAAACAGAATCTCCGTACCGAGGCAGCGAAATTGCTTCCCAAAAGAGGTAGGAGCAGTTGAGGCCTGTTTTCTTGTCTGTCATCGTGCCATCAGACTTGACGTCGACGGTCCATGACGTGGAGGTTTTGCCCAAGGCGGCTGTGAGAGATGTAGTCGGAGGATAGAGGACGCTGAAAGTCCACTCGCCACAAAGCGTCACCTCGACTTTCACATCGCTTAGAGGATTTGGTGACAGGAGGTAGATGACCGGGTCAATCACCCACCTCTTGCAAGCCTTGAAATGTATCGTGGAGCCATCCACAACTCCCTAGTAGTCCAGAGGTTGGCTGTTGAACAAGTCTCTGTCTCCGAACATGAGCTCCTGTTCATGTGATGGGGTACCTTCACTATCCTGGATGAGATGTTTCAACTGCAGGACCGACGTCGAGGGTTTGATCCTGAGTTGGATAACTAGTTCCATTGTAATACGTATTGACTTTGATACTGACTTCTCTTTCGGGTGGGGAGGCTGCCAGGACGCGAGGACATTCCTCGTCATCCTCGATCTTGGGATTGAGAGATGTATCGATACTTAGATCATCGTTTGTGTGTTGTTCACCTCCGTTGCCGTTCTCCAAGTGGATGCTCGAGACGCCCTGGACATGGATGCTCGAGCCGTCCTGGACACCATCCCAGGCTTCATGGCCCAGCTCCCACCTGTTGTACTGTTTAGTCTGCACGCTCTGTTCCAAGTAGACTAAGCACATGGGTATAAAATGACTTACAATGGCGATGAGTCGTTGCAGATATCGGGGCGATACAGGACGCGGAGCTGCTTGGCTTGATCTTCGTCGAGGGAGAAACAGTCAGAGACTTTGGCCAGCATTTGATGCCAAGTAGACGGCTTGGGTATGTACAACCGGCGGTCATTATATGACAGGCCTATGAAAGACATCTTGGCTTTTGATGTGGCAGGCGTTGAACGAAGTAACGCGGTGGGTATTAATGTTTATCCCGGGATGCTTGATATGATGGGCAGGGATGCGTGATAAGGAGCAATATTGTTCAAGTCAGTGCCCATATGGGTCTTGTTAAATAGTGATCACTTTTGAATGTCTGCCTAGGTAATTAAGGAAGGTATAGGATGACTGCCTGTGAATTATATGTCTGAGGTACCCGTACAATGCTAGGCTGGTATAAATAAGCTATTGAGCTGTACCTAGGTAGTTCAAATTCTGCTACCGTATTGCTAATTAAGTACTAATTCCATGTAATTCCACGCCTATTCCACGTTGATTCCATACCCATGTATACCTTCAAGTCGAAGGTGGACGTTTATTCCACGTGCAGTGTACATCTGATCGATGGTTATTCCGTGCGTATAGTGATCCAGCCTTTTCTCCTACTGACCACATCTGGGCTGTCTTTGTCATGCGCAAACCGCAACAAGGTTGAGTCTCACATGGATGATTAGGCACTTTGTTGAAATAAAGGAAAGAAGCAGCATCCGGATGCTATCAACTTCTCGAGGGTTCAACCGAGAAACTGAGACAAAGATTACAAGGTAGGACATCTCTTGGGCTGACTTTATCAAAACTGCGTACATGTCTGGATGCTAGGTTTGTTGGTTGTGCTCCTTCTTCCCCACACGAGAGCTGCTGTATTTCGGCCCAAATAACGCATACCTTCTTGCAAACCCAGTCAATCTGAGATTCCCTTCTCTATCGAGTGATATCACCTCATGATTCCGTTGTGTTGCTTCGCTCCTAGTCTCCTGCACATCAGCCCCTTTTGACGGAGACTTCACCTGACACAGTCCCGTTGCCTCCAGACCGCTGCTGGTCATTTATTCCATGCAAACGTAGCTGGCCAACACTGTATATTTCGCCCCCATTTCTCGTAAATGCAAAGGTGTTTGTAATGTTGGGGACTCAGACGAGGGAGGGTGTGACAATTTGTCGTTTCATGAATCCAGTGCGTTTGTATGGATTGCATAAAGCATCCCATGATGATCCTTTCCTCTTCGAACTCGAGCATTTTATCGAAGCTCTTGTGGTGGGACTTGTGTTATCATTATACAGCCCCTCTCACACACCAGTTGTACTCGTAGCTCGAGTAGAAGAAGCCTTCAGCCACCCGCTTCCCCTGACGGAGGATGAAAGCGATGACCCTCCGGAACTTTGTACGTCTCCTACTCCCCAACTGTTGGTATCTATGCGTGGAGGAGCGCCAGCCTTTCCGCGGCAGCAACTCGGTCATGGAGTCCATCGTCGATGAGGTGGGGTCTTTGACCAGTATGCCCGAGCCTCCTCCTTATGAAGTCGTGGATGGTGGCTGCAACGGCCAGAACGAGTAGGGACTAGATGCGAAGGTTGTAGAGAGGATTGGGGAACGAGTGGCCTGATCCAGGAATTGGGCTATTGCCTGCTTGGGCGTGGGTGATCAAGCAAGGTTGAGGGAGAGATCCGTTGGGGCAGCCCTGTACCCAATAGCATCGTCCACAAATGCTAGAAGAAAGACTTCGGATCTGGGGCACAGGGACGGGGCCCGGTGCAATTATAGAGCCTTGGGCATGAGCACTAACAGGGCATCCGATGAAATGGTGTGCAAAGGCGACACCGCTCGACTTAATATCGAGCCATACCCCGGATTCGCAGGATTTGAAACACACGGCTAAGATTTTAGCACGAACGATCGTCTCGTCTGTCTCACTTGCATTCGAAGGAAGGAAGTCAACGAACAAAGAAAGGCCCGAACCCGAGTGCGGTGCCAAAGTAAGCCGTGTGTGGACATGTGTCGGATATTGCCCCATTAGGCAAGCGTCATGATGTCAGCCGAGGCGGGTCAGGATTCTTATGCAGGCTTACAAGCTTACGGCCAATCGCAGGGCCGCTATAGAACCTGAAGAGAAGCTCTGTTGCTATTTTCGATGCCGTGAAACGTCCGCTTGGCCCGGGGGCGGTATAAGCTGCATGTCTTGGCCAGTCAGATTCGAGCCCCCAACCCGGCTGATGGGGAAGTGATCTACGATCGTGAATCCTCTCGGCTACCCGATGACGTCTCCTTTATAGCATTGCGTATTGGCCAAGAAGGGCCTCCGGGAAAGACAAAGAGGAGAGGGAAAAGAAGAGAGAGCTTATGCAATAAATGGTAAGTGGTCAAGCTTCATCGTAAGGACATCTAGCACTACGCAGCAGCGAGTAATCGGCGCTGTCCAAAGCTGACCTATCAAACACTCATTGTGTGCCAATAGTAGAGCCATGCCAGCTGCGTATATAGGAGACTGCATGTATTGATCTGGCCAGGATATGTTGGTCACAAATAGATCCTTTATACTAACTAAGGAAGATCGCCACCGAGCCGCAGACGCCGTTTATTAGGCTCAATGCTGCGTATAATGATAGTGAAAGGGTATAAGTAATGGACTTATGGACTTTAAATTGCAACATCTGAGGGTTTGGAGTTTGAATATCTGTTGGATACTAGAGACCTGTAAGTTCACCTTCGTGACTTAAGCTTCCCCACACCCCTTTCCAACCAGTAAGGTGCAGGAATCACCCCTGATGCCCTCATGTTTTCACATCTTTAAACTACAAACAATGCTCAGGTATCTCGAGCTGCACTTCATTGAAACATTGGCATATGATCTTGACAAGCAACGATCCGTGTCGTATTGCGTCACATCGGTGCCTGGCGGCTGAAATGGCCGTAGTACTAGGTCTAAACCATGAACTCCTTGACCGGACAGATCAGCAGTGTTGGCACTAAGCCTCAAAATAGTAGTCATAATAGGCTGAAACATGATCTGAGGGACTATGTAGTTGATGGGTGTCCATATATCATTACTTATCACGGGACTACTTGTTGTCGCCTGAACTAGGCACACTTCCCTATACCAAGATTCCAAATCACGTGGCGTTGAAGAATGTCTGCAGTCTGGAAGGTGAGCTCAACATAAACGAGCGGGTGTCGCCGATGCCAGTAACTTGACATCAACTTCCCTTCTCATGCGCTTGGCTGCAAGAGCAAGAACATTGAGGGTGGTGTCTTTGTCGTGCATGGCGTAGACGAGATAGCATTGAACCATTGGCACAGGTGCCTCCCGCTGCCTCGATTAGGAGTTCCAAGACAGGCTCGGCTATCCTCTGAAGAGTGAATCCAATTTGAAGACATCTCGTCGCATCAGCTCGCAGCCTTGATATGCAATCCGCAACGTCTTGGGCGCATGCGGGGACATTCTCATAAGTTCGCAGTGGGGGTGTTCCTGCCTCATCGATCGATCAACTTGAACTACCCACAAGTCCGACGAAAGCTCAGAGGGAAGCGCAGCGGCTGGCGAAGAATCCGGGGGACCGGTTCGAAGCAATTCCATTGTGATGTAAGTAAGTTAGTATTGTAAGCTCTCTTCTCAATCGCATGAAATCTGGCTACTTGCTCTGTGATGTGGCGTGACTTGGCCAAGTCGGTGTGTTTAATATCGGACCGAGCCGGCGGCTACTTGGCTTCGATCGTACGTTCAGGTCTGTCTCAGGAGCTATTGCCAGCAGGAGGACCGAAATGGCCTGGCCCCATCCCCGTTTCCATTGACACAGCGCATCGCCACAACCCGAATCGGGCGAAACCAGGATTGGGAAAAGCGGCTCGAAACATTCGTTTGTCAGCAAAAACGAACGTCCATCCATCATAGCATGGTGTTATTCGGTGGAGACCTCGTCGCCGCAGTTGCAGAGGCGCGACCCCTCATCGCTTCCGAGCTGGGTTATTCGGCCCTTGTGCACCCCGGCCGAAAGCGCCAGAGAACTCCGTTATGATCGGGCGGGTTGAGTAAGCCGGATACCACCCTCAACCCTGGTAAAAGTCACAAAGAAGTTGGCCATCATTCGATATTTCGGGATATCACGGTCAAGGAGATGCACCAGAGAACGGAACCAAGTGCAAGAGTGCAAATCTGGCATAATATTCGCTCGTGGTAGTAGTGGTTGTTAGCAACTTGAAACGCGGGTATATGGGGAGTCGCTTTCAAGCTGTTGGACAGTATGCGTGAGAGCGCCGTACTGGTTGGTGTAAGTAAGTCGTTTCCAGATAATCCCGCAAATCAGACCACGGAGGTGCCGTTGGATCGAAAAGTACGGCGTCTCCGGAAGGGCGCGGAGTTAGGATCTGCCAATCGACGCGTAAAGGTCCGTGAAGGTCCAAGGTGATTGGAAACCGGCGGCCGGGCATGTGTCCTTTTGAAGGATGTGCGAATTAGGCGATGGAAACAGGACCCTTGATGATCCTTTGGCGCATGAAAACCCCTCCAACGCAGGAGGGGTTCTTGCTTGGAGGGGCCGGGAATCGCAGGATCAGTCTTACATGACGCAGGGTTTTCCAAATCTGTCTGGCTTGGAAACACAACAACAAGCTCGCTGTTACGTGTAATAAGCGAATGTCGAGCCGTATTACGACTTCACGATGCACCTGTCCACGCATACGGTATGTGACTCCAACACCGCGGCCAGTCATCGAGGACGTTTGGCCCGCGTGTGGCGAGAGTTTGTCCAGCCGTATCAGCCGGCATATGGGAATTGGAACTTCTCAGGCGAACATCAGGAATAGGCCCGTTTACATGGACAAGTCGGCCCCGCAATTGAACTAGGTCGAGTTTCGTTACCCAGCGAGCCCGGGCAGCTTGTTCAGTAATGAGAACGCAGAAGAAACTCGATTTGTTTCTTTCTTTGGGAGCGCAGACCAAAATAGGCCGACTTCAGGGTTGTCGGACGAGGGAGCCGAAACATTTGGGAAACAACGTAACGTGCTTGGCGTATGCACGTTGCCCGAGATCTGCGCGGGATTCGTCGTTTCGTGGCTGGCAAATAAAAAATAGCTAGTTGGTCCGGGATAGGTATGCGATGTGCAGTACGTAGGGTCCAGACCAGAAGCTTCCAAGCGCTCACCAAGCAGCAGCCAAGCGTTTGCAGTGTTGGCGAGGTAGGCGATATTGCTGTTACCAATAGGTTAGATACCAGTGGGCTCCGCTATCGCATGGCCTGGCCCAGAGCCGGTGGGTGTCATTTATGTGTCAAACGTTCGATAATCATGTCCGTCCACAGGCCGGGACCTGACTTGACCTGATTACGCCCGGAATCGACGGAGCTCGCCCATGCGCGCCGCACGTTGGCATGGCATTTTGCAGAAAATCACTTGACAGTCGCATCACAGAGGTCAGAGGTGAATGGATCTTGGCCCTCTTTATACAGTAGAGTGGCGCTCCCGGGCTAGCTAGATCTGCAGCGCCCCTTGGGCCGAAAAGCCTCGGGCAATATTGTGAGAGCTTCCCGCAGCCCGCCTATAGCACCAGCAGTACCGAGATTCCGGTTGCTGCAGCCGTACCATTTTCGTAGCATCCTATAGCGAGGCTGACGCTCGGCTGTCACGGGGATACCTGGCCTGTACAAAGGGCGGTTTGAAGCTGGTGTGAAGCAAGCACTGCTCTTGAGCATCTGATAGTTTAGTAAGCTGTAACCAAACCTGGCGATGCCATCATGGTCCCCTCAAGTTTCTGTGAGGAAGGTCCGGCCGGTGGTTTGCTGTGGAAAGCTCCGTTCCACCTGATAGGGTGATGAGTTATTTTTACTCTCCCTTACTCGTATGAGAAACGAATGCTGTGCCAACCACAGATAGCAAGAGCTACCCTGCCTGCTTGCCTTACCAACGGAGAAAATTTTACCAGCCATTATCCCGCGCCTGGGCAAGCTCTGTTACGCACACTGTCGCAAGAGCTTCGTGTTAGTGAGAGCTGCTTGGGAGACTAGGTACTGGACTGAGCGAGCGGGGGCGGGGGTTGACATGGGACACGACCTTCCATGCCCAGGCGAGATAGGATCGCCAACAAAGACAGATTAGCGGACGACAAAACTCTGATATCCAAAGGTTGAGTAATTAGAGCAAGCATGCAGGGTTCCGGGACTGCACTCGAACGGGTCGACTGCTCTATCCTTCCATCCGTCATGCTGTATTGAGTGCATTGCATCGAACATATCGATTGCCCCAGATATATCCCAGCTTTTAGTTGCAGGTAGAGCTGAGAGGACAGCTCAGCTAGGTGCTAGGCAGAGCTCTGGTGCTGCTTAGACCGGCGGGTGAAGTAATAAGTCACTGGGATGTACTCCTTAGCAATTGGTACAGTGCCAGCGTGGGAGGAAGCTCCGAGTTTGTGCCTCCCAGTTGGAAAACGCACGGGTCTCATTTGCCATTGGTGCCAAGTGCCCCTCCTCAACCTTTGCTTGCTGAAGTGGAAGTCATCAACGCCCCACCAAATCCGAGAGTGCCCCTCCTTTAGTTTGATTTGGCTTGTTGCAGACACAGACAGGGCAGAGAGGGAAATAGAGCGAGCTATCAGAAACAGTTGATAAACCCTCGCCTCTCCCACGCCTTCCGACCAGAAGACCTCTCTTGATTCTTCCCTCTCATCATCAAATCCTCATCACCCCTCTCCAAACAACCACATCCCATCCTATTTCCACACATCACTTTGCAAATCCATCAACATGGCTGTCAAGGTTGGTATCAATGGTTTCGGTCGTATCGGCCGCATTGTCTTCCGCAATGCTGTTGAGAAGGACGACGTCGAGATCGTCGCCGTCAACGACCCCTTCATCGCCCCCGACTACGCCTTGTACATGCTCAAGTACGACTCCACCCACGGCCCCTTCAAGGGCACCGTCGAGGTCAAGGGCAGCGACCTGATCGTCAACGGCAAGACCGTCCGCTTCTACACGGAGCGTGACCCCGCCGCCATTCCCTGGTCCGAGACCGGCGCTACCTACGTCGTCGAGTCCACCGGTGTCTTCACCACCACCGAGAAGGCCAAGGCTCATTTGATTGGTGGCGCCAAGAAGGTCGTCATCTCGGCCCCCTCCGCCGATGCCCCCATGTACGTGATGGGCGTCAACGAGAAGTCCTACGACGGCAAGGCCGACGTCATCTCCAACGCCTCTTGCACCACCAACTGCCTGGCTCCCCTCGCCAAGGTCATCAACGACAAGTTCGGCATCGTCGAGGGTCTCATGACCACCATCCACTCCTACACCGCCACCCAGAAGACCGTCGATGGTCCCTCCGCCAAGGACTGGCGTGGTGGCCGTACTGCGGCCCAGAACATCATCCCCTCCAGCACCGGTGCCGCTAAGGCTGTCGGCAAGGTCATCCCCGAGCTTAACGGCAAGCTGACCGGTATGGCCATGCGTGTGCCTACCCCCAACGTCTCCGTGGTCGACTTGACCTGCCGTCTTTGAGAAGGGTGCTTCTTACGACGAGATCAAGGCCGTCGTCAAGGCCGCCGCCGAGGGTCCGCTTAAGGGTGAGTTACTATTTCTATCCACACATCATGCATACCGAAAGCATTGTATACTAACTCGTCATGTGCACAGGCGTCCTGGCTTACACCGAGGACGATGTTGTCTCCACCGACATGAACGGCCACAACGCCTCCTCCATCTTCGATGCCAAGGCAGGTATCGCCCTGAACGATAAGTTCGTCAAGCTCGTCGCTTGGTACGACAATGAGTGGGGTTACTCCCGCCGTGTCCTCGACCTCCTGGCCTACATTGCCAAGGTCGACGGCAACGCCTAAATTCGGCCTACACCAAAACTATAGACTAAGGGTATGAGATAGGCAGGATCCTCTGGCGAAATGGGTTAATCACGAAAACAAAAGCGGCCAGCCGCCGTAATGATATGAATGAAATGAGGAGTAGGATTAGGGGAAACCAACGCCGCTCGCGCCTTGGAAAATAGAACAAAATGAAATCAATGACATTAGATCCCTAAGCTTCTCTTCTTCACCTAATCAAAAAAGCCTTGTGAAACCTATTGATATAATACATGTACAAGACTCTATGGGCTGGCTGGCTGCCTGACTGACTGACTCTGCAAAGCTTCTCATTATCCATTTTAATTGCCCACTGAACGCCGTACTTTACTTTGGTATAAGCAGCTCATTCTTTCAACTCTCGTGTAATATGCCAACGAACGCCTTCAATAAACAACAACAACACATTTAGCTAGTAATTTCCATGGCATCGCCTGCCTGCCCATTTGTAATCGCAAAATCCACCGCCCCGTCTTCGCCAATCAGCCTCTTCTCCGACGCGGTCACAAAGCCGACGCTCCGGGCCGGGTCGTAGAAGAGCTTGAAGCTGCGCTGCACGTCGTCGATGGAGATCTGCTTGGCCTTCCGCTTGGCGCAGACGAGCTGCGAGGTCGTGATCAGGTTGCTGGCGTAGCGCAGGCCGGCCTCCTGGCCGATCTTGGTGAGCAGCGCCAGGGCGTCGGGCGAGACCTCGACCTCTTCCTCCTGGGCGCGGATCGCGAGGATCTTGTTGATGTCGTCGGGCGAGTAGGACTGGGTCTGGATGATGACGACGCGGTCGAGGAAGTCGAGGGGCAGGCCGTGCGGGCTCTTGTAGTCGGTGCCGCGGATCTTGGAGTGGCCGCGGTTCGAGGCCATGATGACGATGGGGGCCAGGTCGTCCTCGAGGGCGCGGTTGATGTAGCTGAAGCACTCGATGTCGAGCATGTGCACCTCATCGATGAAGAGGACGCCCGGCACGATCTCGGCCTTGCCCTCCTCCTTCCACTCGGCCACCTTGGTGTTGATCTGGTCGCGGATCTCGCTGCGGATCTCGCCCGTGTCGCCGCTGAAGAGGGCCAGGAAGCCCTGAGTCCGGCTGTTGATGACGTCGATCTCGTGCAGGGTGACGGTGTGGACGACCTCCTTGCGCTTCTGCAGCTCGCCGTCGGGGCACTGCAGGAACTTGGTGTCGGCGCCCATGGCGTCGTAGTCGCGCGAGCGGGCGTAGGAGCGGCCGAGCTTGGTGATCTTGCCGCTGCTCTTGTCGATGCTGATGATGTCGCCGGCCATGACGCGCTCCTTGGTCATGGCGTCGATCATCTTGGCGCCCATGTCGTAGACGGCCTCCATGTCGGTCGTCTTGATGGTCAGCTTGCCCTGCTTGGCGCCGCCCGTCACCGACCGGTCGATCTGGATCTCGACCACCTCGCCCTCCATGATCTCCGACTCCTCCTTGATGCGCACGCCGATTGATTTGCGGAAGGCCTGCGTCAGGGCTTCGGTCTTGGACATCTCGAGGGAGAAGATTTCGGACGAGGCGAGCGAGGTGAAGGGGACGTCGGGCCCGAGGGACTGGGCCATGCCCGTCGCGATGGCGGTCTTTCCTGTGCTGCGACGGAGGGGAAAACGGAGTGTTAGTTCCATCCAGACGTGCGCGCGTTGTATAGAGCAGCCAGTTGGGGTATAAAGAGAACGTACCTGGGAGGACCTGCGATCAGGACAGCCCGGCCAGCAATCTTGCCGACCTTGATCATCTCGAGGATCACCGCCGCCGCTCTTCGGGCCTTCTCCTGTCCCACCAGTCCTTGCGATGACTGTCGCGGCTCTAACGTGTCGGGGTCAACGCCCAAGCCTCGAATATGTGAGTGAGCTGCGATGAGGTTCAAGCCTCGCAGCTCCTTGCTCTCGCCGACGGTCATCACCGGCTATATGCAGGAAGAGAGGCGTTGTCAGTAAGGTAAGCTACATGTTTGTGTTTCTGGAAGTCGCAGATAACCTACAGCCGCCATTTTGTAGAATATCGAGTCGACAACAGACTCTTTCTCTAGGTAATTGTTGGGGTGGCTGACGAGAAAGAACCGTTTTGTTTGGCGACAAGGTATGATTGGTGTTGGTTAATTAATGGGCTGGTTGCTTCTATTTTAGAGCTCTGGGACAGCTGAGGCTGGCAAAATTCAATGCTGGAAATATTATTGGAATGACAGCCCAGACTGGCACGCGTCTTGCGATGGAGCTTGGATCTTCTTGTGGCGCTTATCGCTGGCTCTTGAGGCTGTAGCTTCTGACCAAGCCACAGCTATATATTTTAGAGTAACCTACGGCCTGCCGACCCGACCTCAAGTGTTAAACCTCTAGCTAGGTTACCTACCTAACTGCTCCTTCGGGCCTCCAGGAAGCAAGGGGAACTGTAGAGGAAATGGACTTCAGTCCCATCAGGGACGAATGCTTGTCTATACTTGCTTCTTTATTGAAGTGTTGCAGTTACTGAAGTCACGATGTCACGGCGCCACGACGTGACTATGGCGGTGAGAGGGGGACGACGAATCAGAAAAATATAAAATTAGTGAAGTTTGCTTTTCTCTCTCCCTAACAATAATGCTGTTTCCTGTACGACTTCGGACTTCGTGCCTTCTGGGATTTCTTGGCGTCTGTGCAGTACATGTTGGCATTCAAAAGCGCAGCTAGTCAAGTCATTGCCCGCAATTTCTCCTCTCCTGAGTCCTAAAGCCAACAACTTGCTATCAAGCTCCGTTTGTACTGTAGGTGTAACCACAAGATAAACGAGATCTCTGTGGGAGCTTCCACTGCCATCTGTCATATGATGCGTCATGCAATCTCGCAACCTTGGATCCTCGCTGCAGGTGTTTAATGGTAGTATATTGAGCAAATCTAGGTACACACTCACACTCCAGGTTACCTGCCGGAAGTAGCGTTTGCATATCCGGAAGTTGGCTGAGCTGATCGTCCATGTACGTTACCGACCAGCCACGTCAAATAATCTCAACCGGCCTCTCTTCCCCTTGCCAACTTCTAAAGTACCTTAACCATCGAGACAAACAGCCGTGGGAGGTAGAATGCATTCAGTATGAAGGTATGCTGAACTTACGAAATGGAAGGACCGATGTGATCAACGCATACATGTGGCTTTCCCCAGAACTAAACACTACTTGTATTCCTGCGGCACAGGATTTGGGGGTTGGGAGGTGGTGTCGGTAGTTGCTGTTCATGGCTCCCCGATGCTCTCTTGGAACTTCGCTACCTTCATGCATACACATTCTCCTTGTGCTATATACGCCAACCTGGTAAAGATATGCAATACCACCGATAGGTTGCTTGTGACTTGTCGATTCCCCTAATAGCCCACCTTTTCTGCGGTGGCTTCCCATAGCAGCTAATGTACTTTTTTATATTAATCGATTCACGTCGATTCACGCACCACTCATCCCGTCGAGTACACAAACACTCGCACATATACTCAGTCATTTACACTCACACAAGCACACACGATTGACATACTCTACCATCGTCCAACAAGTGCATTTTTGTGTGTTGATTCTGTGTATGTGGCCACATACTTGATACCAGAAGTTCATTACGACTTTGTTAGCCAGCAGGCCCCCAAGTGCGGCGGATACATGCCTCTCTCCCAATAATATTCCCACGATTCCTACCGGTCTTGGTGTTGGGTATTTCGGCTTCTCTGTTGATATCGGCGCCATTAGCCCCATAACAGCGTTTCCCTACCACCTTCGGTTTCTCGTAGGTTATACCCATCGCCGCACTATACCCATACCTTTGGATCACGGTCAGTTATTACTTGGGAAGCGACGAGCCGCCGAGCCACCTAGTTGCCGCGCCGGGTTTTAAAGTATCGGCCAGACGACGGGGCTACCCGTTACAAACCACCCACAAATCCAGAAGACCCCTACACTGGTTACATACTTTATCCATCTCCCACCAACCCGCCTCTGTCTCGAAGCTACCACGATCTCAGACTGTGTTTATCCACAACCTGCAAAATTGTGTATTGCGTACGTGTGGCTGCTGCAATGCAGCTAAAACAATCTGCAGTCACTGGCCGAACGAGACTTGACAGATTGGAATTGCTGTCTGAACTTTACTTCTGCTGAGTCACTACAGCGTGTCGCGTGTTTCAATTGCCATTCTGCACGACATCTTTTCCCGATCCGTGGCACCATACAGACATACTAATCATAATAGATCCGCAACCGCGTCTTTGCCACGAGTTGCCACGGGCTCCGTGAGACAATGGCGCCCTCGTACCCGACGAAGCAGTTGGGATTCTCGGACGACCGACGGCGGGGCGGATACAGTGGCGGCGGCGAGGCCTACCAGTCCTACCGACCCCAGGACCGCGACCGCGGTCGCGACCGTGACATTCCACGGAGCGGGGATAGGAGCCTGAGCCGGCGCGAATCGGATCCTCGTGACTATCGGGATGACCGCGATAGGAGTCGCGACCGAGATAGAGACCGGGCTAAGACGAGAGATGAAACCTGGTCCCTGGATCTGCAATTGAACACAAACATTCCCACGGGCCCGCGAATACCTACATCGTCTGCAAAGAGCCCACCCATGAGTACCCGCGGTACCGGTCCGTCGTCTCTAAGATCGTCGGTGACGAGTAAGTAAACACTGCGTGTAAAGCAACATGATGGGGTTTGCATATTCTCTGGCTAACCACGCAAACAAAAACAGCTCCCAACGCAACGATTGCACAAACTTCACAAACCTGTCCGTATACCGGCCCAACAGCCAAAGATCCTAAACTCCAGCCATTGGTGAAACAAATTTGGGATTGGGAGAACGTCATACGAAAGCGCACAATTGTCTCGGCCCAGCGAGACAAGAAGTTAAGGGAAATCCACGAGCGGGAGCGCAGCATGGAGAGCATCGCCGGCAACCGAAACGACAATTCGTCCATTCTCGAAGTCCAACAGCGACTCAGGGATCACGACAAGAAAGAATGGAATGAACTTGACAGGATCTTCAAGTCGTTCGATAAACCGTATGCTGAATATCTCGAAAGCATCGCGACAGTCATCCATTCTACAACCATGCAAACGTCGCCGAACGCCACAAGCACACAGCCTCTGGACTCGTCAATCATGGCGACTTTGGAGAAGAAGATGGAAGAGACGTGCAATACGAAAGTTACCGCCCTTGAGAAAAAGATAGAAGAGAAGTTTGATGCTAAGGTTGCCACTCTGGAGGAGAAGATGGAGGAAGATCTTTGCATAAAAACTGCCGGTCTGGAGGAGGATCTCGCTAAGGCCCAGAAGGAAATCGAAAAGCTCAAGTCGGCACGTACTCAAGCGGAGGAGAACGTGAAGGAGCTCCACTCCAACCTTTGCAAAGCCTTGAAGACGATTACTGAGATCGATCAAAAGACTGGTGCGTCGGCTGCAAAGTTGCTTTCGAGTTGCGCAGCTTTGGAGGTTCGCCAAAACCAATTACAAGACGACAACGGCAAGGTTCAGAATGAGGTCACCGCCTTGAAGGGAAGAGTTTCCAAGGTGAGTCAGGAAGCTACGCGGCGTGAGGCCGAGGTCGATAAGAAGATGGCGACCATTCGTACTACCTGCTCAACTAAAGCGTCCACATCTAACCTTGACGATGTGAAGAGCGAAACCTCCGCGGATTTGACCGAACTCAAGAGACAGGCAAAGATTCATGAGGACCAGCTCGTCGCACTGAACTCCGCAAAGCCGCCCCCTTTCCTTGTCGACGTCAATGATAAACTGAAGACATTGGTCAGCGAGGTAGCGGCCATTCAGCACTTGCGAAAAGATGTCGATGCGGTGCAGCGCCATACGGCGACGCTGGAAAGCCGCCTTCGCAGCTTAGATATCCCAGCGCTTCTGAATATGTTGGAGGAATGGCTCTCAAGCGGCATTGCCCAAAAAGTGCCGAGGCATGACAATGACATCGAACATCTACGGCAGGAGATCAACAAACTTAAAGGGCAAGGTGGCAGACTTGTTCAAGAACCAACCCCGCCTGTTCCGGATGATGGCTTGCGGACGGAGATGAGGAAAGAAATCCAGGACGGCAATCGCCAAAAGACGGAAGAAATCAACCAGCTGCGGAAAACGTTGAAGACGAACATGGACAAGCTCTTTGCCTGGGTGAAGGATCTGCTGGAGAAGCAGGGGAGGCAGTTTGCCGTAAGGCTGGACGACCTGGAAGCAAGGACTGAGACGCTCGAGTCCAATAGCAATCGGAGTCCAGAAGTGCAAAACCCACAGGCCGAAAACCAAGCACAGAACCAAACCGGTGTCATGACAGATGTGCAGTTTGATGCACGCATTCAGGCCATGAAGGACGAGCTCCCCTCCCTTCTAGCGGAGCAAGTCACAAAAGATGTAGCGGTACTTTGCAATGCACAGCTGGAAGGCTTCCGGCGAGAGCTTGCGGACTACCGTGGTCGGGTTGAGCGTACCAGCTTCGAGTTGAGCGTGGTCAATAACCAACTCAGCCACATAAATACCAAGCCGATGTGGGACCAGGTATGCGGCCAGGTCGACCAAAACTACTCGATGTTTGGGCCCCGGATCGACGTCAATGTCAAGAAGCTTAAGCAGCTGGAAGAAAAGCTCGCATTGCTTATCGACAGAGTTGCCCCAGTTCCGCCCAAGCGGCCCGGATCTCCTCTTGGGGGGCCTTCGTCCTCCGAGAATGGGTCGAAGAGGCAGAGGGTGGACAGCAACGCCGCCCTGCATCGTATCGGTTCCTTTGGAGACTTGCGTCCTGGAGGGAACTAGTTGCAACTTACATAGCGGAGTCTGGGGATCCGAGGATCATATTTCGCGACGTAGCAAGGCGTAGCAAGGCGTCCAGTATTATACCCCAGGGTTGCATTTGATTTTGCTTGGGCCACTGGCCAGTGTGTTATATGGAATTCAGGGAGAGAAAGAAGGAAATGAAAACCCATAGCGTGGAAAAAAAGGGATGGAATCACAGGGGCTAAGCCACGTACATACATCCATACTTCACGCACGGAATGCTCTCCATAATATGTAGAGTAGATGTAAGTAGTCGATACCACACATAATTCCTTGGGTCAGATGGGCGACCCAAGGGGAAAAGCGAATGGATTCATGAAAAAAAATTGCTTTGTCTTCTGTTGGATATGTGCGTCGTGCCTCAATATGCTTGCTGATTTTACTTTTCGTGGTCCAAACGCCATCTAACCATCTATGTTCTATCATGATCCATCGTCACATAAGCATTTTCCTCTTGTCCGTCATGATATAGTACACTCACCCAAGCTTCTGCAACTTTATCCGTCGCAGCGCGTGTCGTCATGCATGACATATTTCGCTCCCTTCCCCTCCAGGAAGCGGCCAGCTCCCATCCCTCTTTCTGCTGCGGCAGCAATGCAATTTAACGCCACGTCATGCTTCGCTCTCGGTCTCTCTCCTTCTCTCTCTATAGCAGCTTGAGACCGCCGGTGACCTGGTCGATGACGCTCTTGGGCCCCCGGGCCGACGCCCAGGACGGTGAAGCTGCCGGCCTCGATCTGGGTGCGGCCGGCGTCGGCGATAACCTCGGCGGTGAGGCCGAGCGCGCGAGCGCGGGCCTGGAGGTCCATCAGCTCCTGCTGCGACTTGACCTGGACGGCGATCTTGGCCTGGCCGGCCCGCTCCCACCGCTTCAGCAGCTGCGCCTGGGGGGTGCCGGCGGGGAAGCGCGAGAGGGTCTTGAAGCAGGCTAGGGTGGCGTGGCTGGCTTGGGCGGCGATTTTGCCTGTGCGGATGGGGGTGTAAGATCAGTAATTTGCGATTGGTAAGGGAGAGACGAATAAGTGGAAGGAGAACATACCCTTGGTCATGCCGAGATCTGTCCGTACTACCAGGACCAACTTGCACTCCTCGTTCGTCTTGAGCATGTCGGCCGCCGCCGCGGGCTTACTGCTGCCTTCGCTGACATCGACCAGGTTGCCACCCTCCGTTGCGTCGCCTGCCTTCTTGCTGCTCTTCTTGCTGTTCTTAGCACCGGCGCTGGTGACACGCAGGCCTTGGCGGCGGTCGGCGTCGAGGCCGTTGCCCCAGTTGGGCGCGTGGTCCAGCAGGGTGTCGTCCTCGTCGATGTCGGACTCCTCGGACTCGACCGGGTCCTCGTAGTTGGCCCGACGCTCCGCCGACAGGTTCGGGCTCACCAGGTAGCCCCGGATGGTGAAGACGCCGAGGGCGAAGCCCGAGATGAAGGCCACGATGCTCGTCGTCAGGATGATGCCCGCGGGGCCCGACTGGGTGCCGGTGTTCTGGGTCGACATTTTATTTTGGGTTGGGTGGTTGGCGTGGAGATCTGTCGAGCTTGGGGGGAGGCGGGGATGGAACGAAGGAATAAAAAAAGCTCGATAGTAATGGCACCTGTCGTGATACTAGTTTCGTGGGGGTGGTTTTGTGCTTCAGCTTAAAAAAATAAGGTATGTAAGGGACGATCGACGTCAATGAGGCTGAACTGAAGGAGCTTATCCCGGAAATTTTATGGACAGCACTTCAGAATTTCACCAGCTTCCAGGTTCCTTGTTGGAGTTGAGACAAGGGACGAACTGTCGTTCTGTACTGTAGTGTCCTGAGAGTGCCCCACGCGCAGCCTTGCGCCGGCCTACAGGCTACATCTGGCTGGGTTTCAGGGGTCGTCGTAGCTACACGGGCCTGCAGTGTATCTAGCAGCGCCTCCCCAGATCGCGATCGCAGCATGCAAAACGCAAAACCCGCGACATCCCAGCCAGGCTCGCTCACCTTTTGTCAATCGCAAAGATCCGAGGCTTATCAATTTACAGCTGCCACCACTACTAGCTGGGTTAGGAGCTTAATCACTCGTTCGCTTCAGCAATCCCATCCCTCAGATGCACATCGGATAAATCTACCGTTTGATCTAATGCATCTACTGCCAATCTCCAACATTATTCCCGTAGCATATTTGCCTACATGCGCTAGGGAATATGCGGGCATATGATATATTTGCGCATGCGGCCATAGGTAGAGGGCAAATAGCTACGCTTTACGCTTGCTGCAATGCACTCAATTCCTAGAACAAGTCCTACTTATTCCGCTGTTGAGAAACCACTGAGGTTTGGCGAATACATGCGCGTGTCTAGACCCCCAACCGGTCGGGTTTGCTTGCGACTCCAATTGGTCGCAGAACGTGGCCTTGAGCTGGTGCGTCCGCTTGAGCGAGTAAGCTTACCATTGCGCCAGGAGACCAGGAGGAACGAAGCTATGCCAAGCTGGGAGTTGGAGGAGTGAGAAGGTTCTAGTCAAAGAAGACGACGAGTACAGTAGGACTCACCGACATGAGCTTTTTCAATTGAGCAGAATCAGAAAACGGGACGGCATCTTCTTGTTTTCGTGGCGTGTCTGACGCGGTTCCTTGGCTGAAAGCTTAATCGCTGGCGTGATAAGCTGGCTGGCTGGCTCGCTTTTGACGAGATACCCGTCCATCCCCTATTCGGATGCTCTAATCATACGATGATACGAATCTACTTGGCTTGAGCGTCGGTCTTCGATACGCTGGAGAGAACAGACAGTCTTTTAGAATAGTGGTGATGCGCAGTGCAGCTATATCATGAGGTAGATATCTACCGTTAAGTAAGACAGAGATCACAGATTGTGTACATACGTCAATCTTGGTATATACAACCTGGACACCACGGGCTGGTCTGCAGGCGGGTGTGTTACGTGGGGTTCTTGGGTTCTTACCAGGTGCAGTTTGCCGAAACTCTGATTACATACCATGTACAGTACAGTACATCCATGCTGGCTGGCGACAGGATGAACCACCACCCGCCTTGACATCGGGTGTATGATGGGGAAAGTGAGGAAAGACGATGAGCGATGTCACACCAGTTATTCAAAGGCGGGCTACTACTCTACTACTACTACTACTAAGGATAAAAAATAATAAGTTCCTGGTCTGGATGGAAGCCATTAATATTTGGTAGTTGCTACTGTTGCACCCCTAACTTAACGCGACCCGTCATCTGTTACCTATTGGGTCTTCTAGAGACTCATGTCGGCCCCAAAAGGGTAAAGCCAGGAACCCCAGGCCAATCAGAGTAGAAGGGAGAGGGAAGGGAAGAAGCTCATTGTTGTTCCCATGCCCGCCCGCCTGCTTGCCGTCCGCCCGCGCCCACCTTTTGGCTGCCCGCCTACCTACCTTTCCCATCCAGCGTGTGTTACCACCACCCGCAGTGCCTTGTCTTGTCTTGTCCTGTCCTGTCTCTCCCCCATCCCGCAATCCCATCCTGCTGCTGCTGCTGGGCTCTGCTGCCGCCTTCGCCGCTGCCATCCATCTATCTCTCTCCTCACCTTTCGCCCCGTTCAGTTCCGTCAGCTTCTTTGGGCGGACAGACCATTGTGACCTCAGGTATCTTTTTTTTCCCTTTTCTTTTGCAGTTGTTGCATACATTGATAGATACTAAGTTGGTTGCTACCTTAGAGATACGACGACATCTCTGGACTTTCTGATTTGTTGTTCCCCAGTTATTTCTTTTTTGGGCGCTCCGTATCGTCCATTTTCTAGCTGTATCACTTGTCGGCGCCCTACGGCATCGCAGGTTCCTTGTAGTAGCGCAACCAGCATCCTTGCAATTCGGGGACTGCTCCCACTTCCAGTCCCAAACATCCTTACCGTAGATTCCTCCCGCTTCTGATTATCTCCATTCCACTCCCAAGAGTACCGTACCTTACCTAGCCTACTCCTTCCCAGCAACCACCACACGATCATTACGTTACGATAGATATATCGCGATACCACGCTTGCCACGCACCAACGCTTCAACCATCTGCGATCCCCCCAACAATCGCAATTGGCACGCCATCCATCGTCGACAACCGCGGTTCCTCGCGTCGCATGGTGCTGTGGATCTAGCTCATCGATCTCGCGCGATACGTGACGACAATATTCTCCCGACACTGCTGACGCGGTCCATTTTCGGCGGGAGATGCGCTGGGCGACCCGTCGCAAAGGCTCATTGGAGGTTGGATAAGATTTTGTACATTGGTAGAAACCCTGGGCACAGGAACATCGCCGCCCACTGCGCGCTGCAACACGAAAGATATACAGGGCGACAGACAGACTTGCTGTCCATTACGCATCGCGCGTGCCTAGCTGCGGCAGCAAGCATACACAACCTCGCATATCCAGCCGGTAAGTCTAGTTTGCTTTGTATCGCAATGACTGTTTTGTCTTCTCTGTTGGTTTGCCGGGCTCAATTCCCCCGAGCTTCGTGCTCCCCAAAGCTATTGTTGTTCTCCCTACTTGGTCTCAGAACTCCCCAAATGGCGCGCCATTGGATTCAAGCTTCCGCATTGAATATACTATCGTGCCCGCAAACCATGCTCAGGAAAACTAACCATGACAACAGGAAGTTGAAGCAGCCCCGTTTCAAGAGTCCGGTCCGAGTTCGCATGCATACGTCCTCACCGAGACAAAGAACTGTTCCTTTCATGATCGTCTTGCGGCTGTGCGCGCAACACGCC
The DNA here is from genome assembly GCF_038363925.1 of Apiospora phragmitis. Taxonomy (NCBI): domain Eukaryota; kingdom Fungi; phylum Ascomycota; class Sordariomycetes; order Amphisphaeriales; family Apiosporaceae; genus Apiospora; species Apiospora phragmitis. Next base: position 1,255,643 of record NW_027117400.1, on the reverse strand, counting down.
AAGGTTGCATGAGAACAAAGGGAAAAGAACCATGGAGGGGACAGCGAAGTCGATAGGGACCTTAATTAACGCCTATCTACCTGGCCACCCGCACCATCTCTCCATTTCGGCGACCGCCCAATACGCGCTCCCGGCAAACAATTCCCGTCCAGACGAAGACATCATAACCCAACTTCAGTACATGACCTACCTGCACGACGTTGACCGCGGCGTCCTATTCACCAGAGCAGAGTACGATATCATCAAGGAGCCAGAGCTGGAATACAAGAATGCGCTTGCCGCCCAAACACCACGGACGGATCCCAACAAGCCCGTCACCAAGTTGTCGCTGAAGGATTACAAGAATAGGAAGCATCAATCAGCTTCTGCGGAGGGCGAAACGCCCAAGAAATCCGCCACATCGTTACCCAACTCGGTCACGGCAAAACAGTCGGCGAGCGAGCAAGCACCCGCCCACAAGAAACAACCCGAGCCACCGTCTGCCGCAAGAGATATGGGTCGCGACCCCAGCCTAGGAAGGCTCACCCCAGCCTACCGCCGAAACCCGACATAAAGCGACCTAGAAGTCCGTCGCCGGAGAAGAAGAAGCGGCCATCGGATGCGCTCGACAGCGATAGAGCCGCTAAGCGCACCAAGCTGGAAAGCCCAATGCCTAACGGGAAAGCCTCGCTTCATTCCAAGTCTACGACCCCTCAGATCAACGATCGACCAGTTTCTCATGCGAAGAAGCCCTCGAAAGATTCGAGGAGCTCGGGTCTGGTCAATGGCCGATCAGCTCTCAGCAACTCGGTGAAAGATAGTGCATCTCCACGGCCGAGCAGTCAAGTCAACGGGTCCCAGAAGTCGATGACCAGTACTCATGGCACACCAAAAAAGGAGAAGGCTAGTGTACCTTCGTTGCTCTCTCCTCTTGGTTTCTCAGCGGACGACTACGAGATCACCCGACCAGCCGCAAAGAAGTCAGCGGACTCGAAAGCTGCCAAGAAGCCACGCGAAGACCCGGACCCGTCGCCCCGGAAGACGAAGTCCAAGATTCCACCGCTCCTTTCGCCCTTACCCGAATATATTAGAGACGAGGTCGAGAAGTGCCTGAAAGATGGCCTCCTAAAACCGAAGGTTGACGCATCACAGAAGGCTACACCAACATCAAGCCAAAAAAGCAACGCCTCAGATTCACAAAGCACCGCACGCAAAGGCCCCGCCAAGTCGACCAAGAAGGAAAGGGAAGAAACCATACACGTGGAAAGCAAGGCATCTGAAAAGAAAGAAGGGAAGAAGGAAGAGGACATAAAGCTGGTCGTCAAAATGAAGTATCCAAAGCGACTTGGCAAGACGATCTCACGCCTCTTAGTTTTGCCGCCTAAGAAGACGGACGCTGCGAGGCGGGATGCGTCAGAGGGCATTAAGAAGGAAGAACACACAGGCCGCGATCGATCTGTCAGTCCGGAGCCGGTGACGACCGCTAGGAAACGGCCGCGCATGGGTCCCGATATCAACGAGCCGCCGGCTGCAACCAAGCGACCCAGAACATCGGAAATTGCACAGCCGGCAACGCCTTCTAAGCAAAGCGTTACCATGCAACGTGTAGCGTCGAGCAGCTCACAAGCCGGTACGCCTGGGGCAGTTAACACCACCCCAGCGCCTCCAACATCATCGGATCGCAGGTATACACCCGCAGACCTGGAGAAAGTCGGTCGGCTTAAAAAGAGATGCGCAGACTACCAAAACTTGGGAACACGCCTGAAGCATGCACGGGAAAAGTCTCTAAAACCACCACCCGGAGGTAATGCGCCGCCGAGCCTCTCACACGACGAACGCCTGCACGGCATGGCCATGGCCATCCAGATTGTGCTTTCTTACATGGTCGGCTTCCAGGCCCTGGACGAATCTCGTGATGCGGAGCGAAAAGCACGTGATCCCTCGCATTGGAAGAGCATTTTCCCTCTGCTTAGATTGTATAGGCATGAATGTCAAAGCTCAGGGGAGGTCCATGCTCTGTTGCTCCGACTTTTCAGTATTTGTCAAGTCTGGACTGGTCGGGCGATCAACTCACTTCCTCTGGATAGCAACATAGCGCGCGAAATGTCCCAAAACGTGAAAGACCAGGAAACAACCTGGAAGATGGCTGAGCAGGCCAGGAAAAAGCTGGACGATGCAGACGGCTACGGCGGCGGTGAGGCCGCCAGACTCATTGATCGGCTGGGGCCCTGGACTAGCCCCGACGAAGCTGCTCCTGTCGTTCTTAGGGTCCTGCGAAAGTCTATTAGGCTGAAGGACGGGTTTACGCCGGTGCGTGAGCTGGTCGACGTCGCAACCTCGATGACTAACGGCGCCCGAGGTTGAGGATGAATGGCCAAGACTGTATCTGGATCTCTCAGCGCTTGCCGATCACGCCAAACTTGACCACCGAATTTCCTTGTACGTATAATGTATAGTACGATTGCGACGACGTCCCATGCAAGAGCATTGCCAACTCGCTATGACGCAGGCTCTACGCAGCGACTGGTTCTGGGCAATGGAAGCCAGACCATTGTACAGTTGACTTTTAGCGAGTGTTTCGAGTATTTATAATCAAGGGGAGAGGAGGCGCGAGGGTGTATCACTGTACATTTCCCCCCGATTCACGTGGTAAAGGAATCCTCGGTGTCTCGGCTGAATACCCGACAGAGGAAAAGGGGGAGTCTTATATCGTCACCTACAAGCGAACGAGCATGTATCGTCAGATTACAGGGTTCGGCACAGTCAGCATCATCATCGTCATCAACATCATACCAGCGACAGAATGGGGAATTATGGTTGGAGCAAGAAAGCCAGGCGAAGGACAAGACGATTAGGGCAGCCGAGAAGAGACGAGCGGGCCTACTTGCGCTTTGATGATATCCCCACGGCTTGGCCGAGCAAATGACATTACATTGCAAACAGTAGCTCTGGACCCTGCGTCGGTGTCCGTGAACGAACAGAATGTGACTACTCACGCTTGATCACATCGATGCCGCATGTGCCTGTGTTAGCGACCTAGGAAAAGGGGGCTGGATACGCCAGTAGCTGTGCGTATCCTTGATGTATTCTCACAATGCACAATCTCTAGCATACCGTACCAAGATCGGTACGATATGACACCAGTGGCAATTCATTGCTGAGCCCCTGGAGTAGGGAAGGTAGGATCTATATCGCTTGCCGGATTCGCATTGTTCCGACCGAGCGGCGCATAGGATTCCTACAAGATGGCCCAGTCACCACCGTCTCTCTCCCCCTCTTCGTCAACAACAGGAATGACGGAGTCAAAAATTCCTTATATCGTACTGGTTGATGATCGAAACATTCATCGGACTAATAAAAAATCCAAGCCTATTTTCGGTGAGAAGCCCAACAGTAAATGCTTGCTAGCTATTGAGATGCTTCTGCCACATAACTCGCATTGCCCACGAGGCGACAGGATAAAATACTCCCGCCAGAAGCAACATCCTGTGATCCATTCCAATTCCATACGTCAACCTCGTCACTGTATCCAAGGAGGGTCACCTTTGGTGCTCTTGCCGAATCACATCGTGCAGCACATACTTTGCTTCCTGCAAGATTCCCTTCCAGCCGACGTCCTGACCGTAGCAGGGGTTTGCCCCTTTCTGTACGAGCAGGCGCGGTATGTGCAGCACCGCGTTGTGAATATTGACCTCGACCATAACCCATATCTGCGCGCGCGCCTCGGCCTCATCCAATGCCGCAGTCTGCTCCCAGCCATTTGTGAGCTCCGAGTGGAATGCAAATGGGCCGAGGCGCTTGACGAGGACGACAAGCACGCCCTATCACGTCTAGTGGATATGATTCCTGGCATGGCCGGGCTGCGCGATCTTCACTGGAACGTGCAGCGGCATGCGACGACGGAAGGTGTCCCAGCGACCCTCCTCAGTAAGCTGCCTTCCCAGCTGCGTCTACACACCTCCTTCTTTGACCGGTGCCATAAGCCCGAGCGCGGCAGCGCGTATTCGCGCCTGCTGCTCGCCCCTCTCGTCGAAAGCGCAAACCTCTACAGCCTGTCGGTGAACGTCGTGGTCGAGGCCGACGAGTGCGCCGAGACCATGGCCGTGCTCAAGGCCGTGTTCCGCTCGTGCCCCCACCTCCGCCGCGTCCCGGAGCTGCACGTCCGCTGGTGCAAGCACGGGTGCCTGGACTGGCCGCTCGCGCAGCCGCCGTACGATACGTCCGCCTACGCCGGCCTGGGCTTCGCCGGCGGCGAGCGGCCGGCCGCGGTGTGGGAGGAGCTCGGGCTCGGGCCGTACATGCGGTGCCCCTGGGTGCTCAACCGGGCTGGCGCGTGGGCGCCCAGTCGTTGGTGGTCCTGCGGGTACCCTCGTGCTGCCGGGTGCGAGGAGATGTACTGGGTCGAGACATTCGACTGGTCCCGCCTGGCCCGGCTGCGCTGGTCGACCGATGACCCGCTCCCGTCTCCCATCCTCGCCAAGCTCGTCGGGCTCCGTGAGTTTCGGGTCGAACACGACTGGGTCCGTAACGATATCGGGGAGGACTTGATCGCCCATCTCGACGGAATTGTCTCGTCTTCCCTGGAGGCCCTGAGCCTTCAGCGCTTGGACGAGGAGCAGACGAGTTACGACGTGGCCAGGTTGCTCGGCGCCGTCCTCCGGCATGGTGCGACCCTGCGGAGCTTGACCATGCATACGGAGAACTGGTGCGCTAGTGGGCGAGATGACCCGGACAGCGGCATGACAGTTCGGTCCTTGGAACAGCTGCTGCCGCCGCTCGAAGGAGGCGGGAGCGGTGGTGGCCTACCCCGTCTCGAGGAACTCTCTCTCGACCTCGCTTGGGATGACGAAAGTGGCGGCGGCTGGGCCTACGCAGCGCTAGACGCGATCGCCCGGTTCCTACGGCTACGAAGCGTCGAGCTGTGGTTCCACCTGTGCCGTGACGACTTGCACGTCCATCCGCATCTCACGGTCGCTTCGGCCCGCCATCTGGCCGGCTACCTTCGTCGGCGGAATCCACGCTTGCAGCGCCTGGTCCTTCGTTCTGGTCGAGGGGAGCGGAGGAGTAGAGAGTGCATAAAGGCGCCGTTGCCCTGCAACGAGCCGGATTGGATCAGGCTCAATTTCGTTTCCTTCGTGTGCGACTTCGTGATGCCCGCTCCTCCTCCGGCGAACGACGGGCACGACGACGATGATGATCACGACAATGGCGATATCGTCATAACGTGTCCGGAACTGAGCCGGAGCTTGAACGCGCGGCTACGCCATCTCGCGTTGTCGTCGCAGGATGATGATCAAGGCAGCCGCAAGAAGGAAGGTTTGGTGGCGACCCAGCTCGACGAGAAGAGTCTGCCCCTAAAGGTCGCACTGGACGGGCCGCTCTCGGAGGGCGAGTGGCAGGCGTGGTGTCGCCACCACATGTTCGGCTGGTCGAAGGCCGCGCGCGATCGCTACAACTCGTTTCCGCAGAGGGTCCTGGTACGGCCTTAAAAGCAGGTGGCGAGATGGGGTAGGGCCGCAATGGTGTCGCGTTCGAATATTTTCAATGATATGCAGAACCCTAAGAAGGCGACCTGAAACATGGAACCAAAAACAAATCAGTATTCGCTGTGGCTGATCATTTACCTACTACGGAGGACCTGCTACATATAACCGCGACAAGCCAAATTGAACACCGTCCACCCCAGACAAGTAGGCCATGCTGCTTCATCCGATCCACACACCATGTCCGTCCACCCAGCTTTCCCGCTCCTCTCCATCGCCCCCTTCGCGTTCTCCTCCGCTCATGCCGAGCCCGAACGGTCCTTCTGCGCCACCTCCGAGACCCAAAAGACGGGCGGCTTCTGGCTGTAATTGGCCAGGTCGTCCTCCATGGCCTTGGCCTGCTCGGGGCTGAGCTGGGCGTTGGCCTTCTCGAGGTCGCCCGGGTGGTCCAGGTCGATCTCGATGATGACCTCGTAGGGGCAGTCGCCGCCGGCCGTCGTCAGCAGGCGGTAGGCCTTGGCGTACGGCTGCCACAGGCCGAAGACCCACGGCACGTGCTTGGTCTTATAGTACTCCAGGTTCATGTTGGATCCCTTGGGGTAGGCGGCGAAGGCGACGGCGGGCATGGTGGATGTGTGGGAGAGTGTAGTATGAAGTGCTGAGATCTGATCAGTATCGGGATGGTCTCTGGAGCTTGCTTTCAGGGTCCTACTTACATGATGTGTTGGGATCCAGTTTCGGCAGACTCAATAGGCTAACAATAAGTCGATTGGGAGCAAATGGCAGATATGGGGTCAACCTACAGCTTCACCCGGACTCTTTCAAGGACTTTATAGACTACAGTCTTCGTGCAAGTTCCACCGGTTCTTCGCCTGGGGGTTAAGGGGGGATATATTTTCCAACCCCCATATGGATTTTGCGCTTTAGTCCAAAGTCGGCTGGCGGCATGGCGGGTTCGTTCCGCCTCCTCCACAAGGAGCTCCGCAAAGGCGACCTGGATCCATCCGGCTGGCGATCTCTTCGACGGTTTCTGTGGAGCAAGGTAGCCATCGGCGAGTTTAGTCCAGACAGGACGGAGCGGAACGATTCATTCCGGAGACTATTGTGTGCTTGGCAACGACGGAATCAGGGAACCTGTTTCAATGATTGGAAGATGCTTCAGCAGCATCGTCCGACATAGGGTGGTAGGGTATCAATCATGTGCGCTTGTCAGCCCTGCCTGCTGTCAACCATTACATACATAAATAGAATCGGCCGAGTGAGTGCTGGAGCTTTTCCATCCCTTTGGTTCGCGACAATTTGGTGGTTTATTAGGTCGCAGATCAGCGGGTTCCAGGGGCCACGCAGTAGCCGGCTAGTGGGGAGGCGTGACGGCGACCGACTATGCTGGTAATCCCGATGTCGATCCCGCACTCTGCCGCAAAAGGAGATTAAAGACTGTGATTATCCGTTGATGGCTTTATCCTCGGTATTCAACAGGTACGGAGTTCGAGAGAAATCCGTTCTGTATACTCTGATACATGCGTAACATGATGCCGTGTGCCATTTGCAACCTATAAGCCTGCTTGATGGCCCCTCAAAAATGCTCCTCTCCCTCTGTTCAACAGCTTCCCCAATCCCAGCGTGGCGGTCACATGCCCAAGTATAGTGATTATTGTCGGCCAGAGTCCTCTATCGAGCATCCCCTGAAGCCTTTTCGTTCTCCCTCCTCTCTTCGTCACGTGACGAAGACTGCCCCTGTCTCATTGTTCAAGTCAGAACTTGCCGTAGATGCCGTCCCTACAAGTATAGGCCGTTTTCTGGAGATGGCCGAAAGGCAATTTGGCCAACGTCAACAGAGTGAGGACGGCCTGAGCCGTCTGAAAGGTGCCGCGGGCGGCTCTGAATGTGCCGTTGGGTCCCCGATCGACAAACACGATGCTTTCGTAGCCCACGGACCGCGGGTCCATGGAGTACTCGTCCACCACGATGAAAAAGCGCGCGCCGCCGACGTGGTTTTGTACCGCGTCTCCGATGGAGCTGGACACGAAGGGCACGAATGATCTCGGGTCCAGAGGAGGCTGGGTTGGGCCGGCGGGCAGCTGGCTGTTGCCGTCGGCGCGGGTTGTGACGATGGCGAGGGCGCGAACTCGATAGTCGCATGCAAACAGCGCCCCCCCATTGACCGACCAATCTAGCAGTTTCCGTAACTCCTGTTCCGAGGGAAATGGTATCTTGTCAGCTTGATGGTGCAGTCAAATAGGTTGGGGGGCCTGCCTGGAGCTTACATCGCAGGGAACCGGGTCGGAAACCGGGTCGGTGCAAATAACGATACCCATGGGGTAGAAACCGTGGCAGTACTGGCGGCTGCCTACCGCCCCGATTTCCATCTTGGCTCCACTCGAAAAGAAGGCGATTGAGAGTTTTCAATGTGTGATCGGGGGCAACTTTCGATTTCTTTCCAGTGGTAGAGCTGAAGGCGAGCGCAGGGTTTCTAGTAGATGGTCGGATCGAGCGGTGTAAAAAGTGATGAGAGGAAGCAGAGAGCAACTGGAGTTCTGGGTTGGGATGGTAGACAGTTGGACAAGCAGAAGATGCTCCCCGCTTGGTTGTTTTGTTGGGATGTTGGGTAAGGCAAGTGCTGATCGCAGCTTCCATGCCCAAATACTAAGAAAGGAAGCAGCACCCCATTGTCAGTTTTCTGTGTCTTGGGTCGTTCATGCCATCCATAATTATCCCAGAGATCTGCTAGGGTGTTGACCATGACATCATCCCCGACGTAGGATTCAGGGGAAGCAAAACCAGAAGTGCAGTGCAGTATACTCCTAAGTTAATTCGCTGGAAGGGTAACACTACCGCCGAAAGCAGATAGATAGACACTATCACAGATCACGAAGAAGGATTCTAATTTCAGGTAACGATTTTCTAATACTTTCTGCACACTTACCTAGGTACCTACTACACTTACCTAAGTACCTACCACGTCATTCCCGATTGCCCATTTGTGAAGCGTAATCCACTTTCTCACGCCTACATCCGAGGCCAGGCTAGAGATGGTGCGCTAGTCGTTGTTTTCCTCGACCTTGTCCCTAGATGGTTCACACTGTCCCTGCATGTACATGTGAATAAGGTTGTTCAAGTCCTCGTCGTGTTTCTTCTCCTGGTCCATATTAGATGGCTCGTACTGGCCATATCCCACGCGAACAAGACTGTTCAAGTCCTTGCCGAGGAGCTCGAGTTTCGCACTCTCCACGGCGGCTTTATGATGCGGCGAGAGCTCCCACGACGTCGCCACGTAGACGGTGGCATGCGTAGCGGACGGGCCCATGGCGAGCCGCACGGTGGCCCTCAGGGAGGTGCCCCGGACCGAGAAACCGTGGGTGCCGTCAAAGTCGATGTCCTCACGGAAAGAAAAGCCGCTGGGGTTGGGATGGACACTGTTAGCGGATGTCAGCAGATTCGACAGGATCGCGGACCACACTTTTCCTTCTTCTAACCATTGGGCGCAGATTCGGTCTAACTGGAAAGTGGTAAGCGTGCGGCTTGTGTTGTGGTTGCCCCAGACGGAATTGACGGGAGACATGGTGAAGATTATGGTGGAAAGGTTTTTGTTGTTGGTGGATGATGTTGGGTTTTGTATGAAGTTGGTTTGGTCCATGAAATCGGGAGGAAGTAAGGGATCTAGCATTCTTCCTTATGTAGGGGGGAGTGTGATGTAAACAATGCATTGTCCAAATTTCGAACAAAGAGAAACAGTGGTATTGTTAAGTATACTAGCCTCCCTCACTCTCTTTGATACATTGGCATTAATGCACTACAGGCGTAAGTGATCGACCGTCACTGCTACACATTGAGTATTATCGACCTTGAAGTCCCGGTACTTGATCCCGCGGCCCGAAGTTGGCATCGCCCTTTTGGATAAGACAAGGTTCTGTAGAAAAGCATTATAAGGATTCAAGTATCTTTTTCTTCTAATGTCACATAAATATTGGAATAAGCTGTGTTCTTAAAGCGTGCGTCAACTTCGAGATTCAGTATTTAGCAGTGGCTTGGTATTTAAAAAAAAAAGGGGGTAGGGGAAGCCTCATGCCGACTGACTACAAATGAAACCCCCTATTTATTCAACCGCGGAGCTCTCTCCGGATCCCGCCAAAACATACAAACCTCCCGCCGAATCGCATCCGGCTCCGCCCGTGTCCCGTTGTCCGGCTGAACCACCAACTGCATCGCGGGCGCCGAGTCCAGCCCGTAGCCCGCGGGCTCGTAGCGGGGCCAGAAGGGCGACCCAGGGTAGCGATGGGCGTTGGGGTCGCCCGCCGCCACGAAGCTGGCCAGGTAGCCGTGGTACACGTGGCTGATATCCGGGTGCTGGACCGTCGGCTCGTCCCACGTGTACTTCGTGTCGGACGTGTGCGGGATCCCCTGCCACGCCGGCCACGACGCGTTGGTGGCGAACCGCAGCTTCCACGTCGGCACGTCCGCTACCGACGCGCGGTACGCCGTCTCCTGCCCGGGGCAGATGTAGCCGTAGTCGCTCCAGGCCGCGGACAGGCGGTCGTACTGCGTGCTGTTGGGCGAGTGGGCGAAGGGCGAGCCAACATCCACGGCCGGGTCTGGGTACAGCTCCGCCAGGAGGCTCAGGTCGGTCGCGTTGAGCGCCGGCGAGCCGTTATGCATGTACGCCAAGAACTCCTCGTTGGTCTCGAGGTCGCCGGGCAGGTAGTACTTGCCCTCGTCGTTGACGTTGGAGGTGAGGACGGGGACGGGGAAGAAGGTCCCGTCGTACCCGGATTGTGAGCCGAACTTCTCCAGCAGGGGGCCGCCTTGCGTGGGCTGGAAGGGCCAGGTGATGTTGCGCTCCGAGTCGTTGTACAGCTTCGTGCTGATCTCGCGGATCTTGTCGATGTCCGCGGCGCGGAGACAGTCCATCGCGGCCTTCCTGTCTTCGGTTGTCGGGCAGCCGAGGTAGGCCATGTATTCGGTGAATTGACGGACATACAATGGATAGGTGGCGTTCGGAAAGGCACGTGCGGTGACGGATCCAGACTGGTGGATCGCGCGTGCGAAGTACGGCTTGTCGGTGTCCTCGTTGTAGTTGTGGAAGTAGTGGATGCCCACGGAGTGACCCCCGGCCGATCTCCCGCCGATGGTGACCTGGTCCGGGTCCCCGCCAAAGGAGGCAATGTGCTTCTGGACAAACTCTTTCAAGAAGAAGGCTTGGTCCACCAGACCCAAGTTGAGGAGGCCTTCCGCCTCGAAGAGCGCCGAGGGTAAGAACCCCAGCGAGTTCAGGCGGTAGTGAAAGTTGACCACGGTGATGGGGACCTCGGAAGACGCGACAAAGGCCGCGCCGTCGAAGCTCTTCCAGCTTCCGGCCACGAAGGCGCCTCCGTGGATCCACACCAGGACGGGGAGCTTCTGGTCCAGCGGGACCCCCTGGGTGCGGTAGACGTTGAAGTTCAGACAAGCTTCGTCCTGGAGCTCGGGATCTAGGTAGGACGCGTCCTGGATGCAAGCTTTGCCGTAGCCGAGGCTTCTCTGACTCCATCAAACGACGACGGCCGCGACACCGTCTGGAATCGGCGCTCGCCGACGGGCTGAGTGGCATAGTCGATGCCAAGCCAAGCGTCTACAGGCGCGGGGAGGGCATGGCCGCTGTAGGTGCTATTGACGGCGATACCAGTGAAACTGCCATAGCCATCAAGTGTGACGGCTTGGCTTTTATAGGGCGTGGCGGCTGTGAGCGGGATCTGGGATAGTCACGCCAAGGACGCGAACGACTTGAATGTCCTCATTGTTGGTTCCTCGCTATGTCCTGCCTGGGAAGCATAGATTTCTGGGAAGAGACAAAGAGCACATAGTCGGGATAGATGCATCGTATTTGAAATGCCCTTTAGATGGCGCATATAGTCTTGGTATTTCGCATGTTGGCAATGGTTCTACTAAAGCATGACTTGGAGTCGGAGGTGTTCCGATCATGGCCAGGGGCAATGCACAAGAATGGAGTCTTTGATTTCGGCTTACATCTACGTCGTGGTGATAGATAGCTAGGTACCGGTATCTGCGGGGAGGGCTGTTGGTGTGTTGCACATGGGTCGGGGGGTTATCTGTATCTATGAATCAGATATCTTTCTCAATATGTATATAATCTTGAAAGCGCATCGCTCAACTTATCGGTCGAAAGCTCACGATGCTAAAAAACGACCAATAAAGGAAAAGAAAGAATATTTGCTACGATTCCCTTGGTTCTCAACTTCCCCGGAAATACAATGAACCCGGTGGAGCGTGCCAAAGACATATTGTGGACTATATTGACATGGGTCTATCCGGTATCGCAATAAGTCTATGTTCTCATTGTAACAGTATCTCGGCATGACGGCTCTATCGGCACTTTTTCTGAAATAGTATTCGAGGAAGCATCAACAGGGGAGAGATTTGGTACAGCCAAATCTGGCTCGCTTCCTCAAAACTACATTAGTCACCTGCAATAATTTTGTGGCACAAGGGAACTACTCAATAAAGTCAGGCTTGCTAAACTTTACCTAAGTATATCTATCCATATACATATCCATTCCTTCGACCTCTAGGCTACACCTACAAGTCAGTCAACCAACGGACAAGTGCCATGGTCGCTGCCGCATCACTCGCCGCATCGAATAGCTTATCCATCATCTCGTGAGCTTTCTCGGCATCTCTTGTGTAAGAAGTGCGTTCGAGCTCGTCGAAATCGATATCCGTCGCCTTTTGTCAAACGCCGGACTGGCGGGTCTCCGGGTGCGCATCGATGAAGCGGTACATGCGGTTCGAAAAATGGCACAGTAGTCTCATAATCCAGTCCAGTCTTGCATCCGACTCGTCGGAGGGGCTGACGGAGATGGTGTTGATGTTGGGGCTCGACATGGTGGCTGGGTGAAAGTGACGGGGTCTTACTTCTGGTTCTTGATAGACACCTTGCTGGCTAAGTTCCGGTGGAGAGCTGCTTCGTGATGGAGTATTAGTAGTAGCTTGTGTGGTGCTATTTGGTTGACTGATTCTTAGTGGATCTGTCGCACTCGACCGGGCTTATATATAAGGCCCATGAAAGAAGGTTGTGATTTCGCATAGCGAGGACAATGTGTTGTTTCCTTTTATGGAGTGACAATAGAACTGTTCAGATGAAGATGACTAATTACTGACTTAGTTCAGAATATCAAAGGCAACGACGAATCACATTGTAGCCAATATCTTTACAAAGGCAATGCAGTGCTTGACAAAGACAACGACTTGATGGGTTTCGCAATGGAAGACACAAACCGAGGCAAACCGTACTTTCTTGGCAGTCTGGGGAAGGCCAATTCTTATTTGCAGCTGTATAAGGCAGTGGTAGTCTGTAAGAACTACAAAGTCCATTGGTTGACTGCTTATTAGGGAGTACCCAGGGTCTCAGCACATTAGGCTTGAAAAAGGGTCGACTTGCGATAGTGCTAGACGAAGACAAATTAGATCACGGCCTCGGTATAAGGCTGTTGATGCTTCTAGGAACTGCCATCCAGCCATGTAATCATCTATATTCTATGTCGAATCATTACTCCTATCAATATTCCGTTGACGTTGAATTGGTACAAGTATTACCAATCCCATTAGTTCCCTTTCTATATGCCCAACGCTTCCTTGATAGCATCGGTGAGAACCACCGCCATCTGCTGGTGCGTGTTGGCCGAAGGGTGATAGTCGCAGCCGATGTTGTTGTTAGACGCATCCTGCGTGGCGAAGTTGACGAAGTGCGCCTTGAACCCGAGCTGAGCAACAGCATCCTGGAGGGCGTTGACCTGCTTCGTCTTCTGCTGCTCGGCCGAGTCGTCGCCGAGCGACGGCGAGCTGGTGATGAACACGGCAGCGTCGGGGTACTTGTCGTGCACCGCCGTCGCGAACTCGACCATGGCGGCCGTGTACGCGGCGGCATCGAGCTGCGGCCGCACCCCCTCCGCGAAGGAGAAGTCGTTAGTACCGAGGTTGATGACGACGATGTCCACGGGCGTCCGGAAGTCGTAGCTGCCGTCGGCGTCGTTGGCGCCGTAGCGCGTCCAGAGCGCCGGCATCAGCGGCGAGGTGTCGGGCGTGGCCGAGACGTAGTTGCGCGTCAGGCCCTTGCCCGACCAGGCTACAATCGAGTAGTCGGCCGAGAGGTTCCGCGCCGTCAGCGCCCCGTACGTCTTGGTGGCGCCCTCCTTGTCCGCCGTGTTGGTGCAGGGGAACACGCCCTCGAGCCCGTAGCCGACGGTGATGGAGTCCCCGATCAGCTCGATGCGCCGCGCGGGGGCGGCCTCGAGCGGAGGGGACAACGCGCCACCATCCGGGGCCGTTGGTTCGCCCAGGAAGAGGCTCCCGAAGTTCGCCTCCGACTTCTTCCGGATCTCGACGGTGTGCGGGCCCGCGCTCAGCTTGGGGGTGTCGATGCTGGTCCCCGAGACGTGGTCGATGGCGACCGGCTCGCCGCTGTCGACGACCATCTCGATGGAGACGTCGCCCCATTGCGAGGTGATGGGGATGCTGGCAGACGTCCCCGTGAAGGAGACGGCGATGCCCGTGGCCGGCCATGTCAGCTCCCGCGTGGCAGGGTTGACGCGGCCGAGGAACCGGTAGCTCTCGGCGCACGCCGCGGTCGCGATGTACGCCGAAGCGCTCATCGCCAATGCTAGAGACCTGGAGACAACATGTTAGGCGGATTTGTTATCAGCCGGAATGGGGTGAAAAAGGCTCACAGTACAATACGCAGACGCCACTTGCAGCTAGGCTCACCTTATATATACCCGTGGCGGTAGAGGTGTCTGCCTGTCATTGTCGTTACGGATGTCGAGCTGCGTCTAGGCACTGTTCCCAATCCAGTGTTCGGCTGCTCTGCTCCGCGCGGAGACGATGCAGACGATGCGGGCGTGGGTACCCGAATAGCCGGGTTAGCTTGGCACGGCTTGATGCGCAACCAATCGATTTCCACCAATCGATTTCCGCAGCTTAGACCGAAGCCGTTGGACATAAAATCGAAGATTTCGTCAGTCACTGGCAACTGGTAATGATACGTCCAGCTAGACTCACCAGCGTCTGTACTGTTTCCATTTCTCGAAATAGGGGCTGCCCCTCCCCTTTGGAATACTTTCTTCTTCTTTTCCCTTTCTTTTTGATGTCAACTTACCAGAGAGGCAAAGCTTCACACAAATGTGATGACTCTGAGCATCGAGTATGACTCAAGCCAAAAACTGCTTATTGCAGGTTGATTGCACAATATATTGACGCACCTGTATGGGCAGCCACGCTGCATGCTCTCCGCCCAGAAGGACGCCCGGGACTCAAGGTACGACTGCCTCAGTTCCGGCATCACATCGGCTTTCTGGCTCATCTCCGCGCACGGCGAGACGGCCGGGTGGTCAGCCAATGGCCACGACGATTCCTCTTCATGTTTTAGGGATACTTTGGCCTAATTTATGCGATCCCCATCCTCACTAGGTCCTCGCTAAAGGATCGGCTTCAAAACGAAACCTGGTGACTTGACTACAGTGACATACGACTTCAACTGTCGCCCATGCTCGACGGGTTCAACATTCTCTCATCGGCCCCATAGGGCAGCTTTTGCGCCGGGTCCGACTCTTTTTGATGATCATTTTCGGATATGCGCCATGATACAGCAAGAGCCTCACAACTTCTGCTGCCTTTCTCACAAGCGGCCAAATCCAAGGCTGTCTTTCCCGTCATCTCAACAGTATCCTCGCTTGAGGAACCAGCCTCGTTGGCGCCCTCTTCATCGTCATCCCCTTCGTCACTGGGAAGTTGGAGGATTCTCCGAGTTTCAACGCCGTGAACGAAGATGTCTGCATTCTTCGATGTGTCGAGATTTTGACGCACAAGATTGACATGCTCAGTAGCGACTGCACTTATACTTACCCAAGTCATCCGTCTCAAGTATAACCATAACCGCCGGATATTCCCGTATCTTCCTCAATACAGTGGACCGATTCGTTTGCGGATCCTCTCTCGCGGCAGAGAGCGCCCTAAGCTTGTCGATCTCATCGTATCGCTTGCTTTGCCTAATCTATGGTTGAATGGGAACGTGGATCTCGTAGATGTTGTGACGTCGTTGCACGCAAAGGGAGGAGCGTTGATGCTTGACATGGAAATCATCCCGAAGGTCAATGGGAACAGATCAGTCGAGGGCTGATGAGTAATACAGGATAGGCATACATCGGGATTGCCGACCGGCTCTTCCTTTTGATATTAAAAGTAATAGAGCCACTATGTGGGGATATTATGGGCCCTTCAGCGGGTTGTAACGCTAGTAAGTAAGCACTTACCGAGAAGTGGAATCGACCCCTTCCAGAAGAACGGAACCTTCCATCCCCATGACACGCGACAGAGACAACAAAACTTTCCTGAGAGTCCGGCTGCCGAGCTCTCTGCTCTTTGGACGAGGCCTTCTCTCTGTCTCCGTTCCAGCTTGCGCGACCGGGTCCTCCCAGCACGGCTTCAGTCGGAAAACCAGACGTGTCTTTGCATTAATTACCGACAGCCTTCACCGCCATTGCTTAGATATCTCATCGCGATTTAGGCTCCGTTCGCGCGACAACGTAGTTTGTTGTGGATTCCACAAATTGGACCGCCTGCCGCCATACATGAACGAGAAGAAGGGCAAAATGGCAGATGGTCTAGCGCAACATCACCGGGGTTCGATGATCGTAATTTCGAGGCCGCCCGCCCCACGATCCACCGTCTGGCTAAAAATTTGGCCGACCTCAAGCAGGCGAGCCTCATACTATTATTACAGCTTCCTCTCCCCCACCGCCGCCCGCCATAATTACCCCCCGTGTTTTAGACTGCGAAGCGAGCGAGAGAGGAGTTGTTCACGATGCATGTTGACGTGCCTCCCCCAGACGTAAGTAATCCCATCCTTGCCAAAAACAAGCTTTTATGACTTTATTTATCCAACTCTCTGGGCCTCGGCACGAAAAGAATCCAACCAAACTGACACAAGAAGCAGTCTAACGGTCGCTCGCCGCTGCCGAGCCCCGGGACGCCCTTTAGTCCCTACGGCACCCCCGCAAACCAAGGGGATGGGCCACAACTATGTCGAGCTGGACGATCTGAAGGGCGAGGGTGCAGGCCACAGCCGGGAGCCGGACCCGGACAGCCTGCCACCGCGCCCCGCCAAGTCGGCCGAAGAGAGCGGCTGGTGGATGTTCGAGCTCATGGCCTGCGGCATCAGCACCCTGGCGCTAGCCGCCATCTTGGTTACCCTCGGCTTGATGGACGGACGGCCGCTCCGCACGTGGCCGATGAAACTGACCCTGAACTCGTTCATCGCCTTCATGTCGACCATTGCGAAGGCGGCCTCGTCATTCCGGTGGCCGAAGGCATCAGCCAGCTGAAATGGATCTGGTTCCGGTCCAAGGGCACACTGGAGGACATCCAGAAGTTCGACGAGGCGAGCCGCGGGTCATGGGGCAGCCTCAAGCTGCTTCTTCCACACGCAGCAGGTGCACCTCGCCAAGCTCGGCGCCTTCGTCATGATCGCGGCGCTGTGCATGGACCCCTTCGTCCAGCAAGTCATCACCTACCCGACGCAGATGATCGCATCACCCGACCACAACGCCACCATCCCCGTCGCCCGCGGTTACAGCAACTACGCGCCGGGCGCCATCATGGCCCTACGGTCACCGACCCTGGACATGAAGGCCGCCATCAACAGCGGCATCTACAACACCAGCCCCGACCCCGTGGAGGACTTCGCCATGAAGCCGCACTGCGCGACGGGCAACTGCACCCTGGCCCGGCACGTACCACTCGCTGGCCATCTGCTCCAAGTGCGCCAACACGACGGCCCTGATGACCAAGGGCAACGACTGCTTCATGGGTATGTGCGTTTACAGCCTGCCGAACGGCCTGTCCTTCGACACCATTGTCCGGGGCCAGCTATACATGAACGCCACGAACGAAGTGCCGACGGTCAACTTCAACGGTACGCAGCCCACTATCACGTCGGTGACAACCATGCGAGGACTGCACGATCTGGCTTCACGAGATATCCTCGGCATCGTCGCGAACGAGTGTGTTTTATATTAGTATGTTTGCATGCCCCCATGGCCCGCAACGTTTCTACTATGAGTTGGAGGGCAAGAAACCTAACAAAGCCCAATTTAGCTGTGTAAACGAGTATACCGCCGAGGTGAAGAACGGCGTCTTCAACGAGACGGTCGTGAAATCCCATACGCTGGACCATGATTCTAAGCCGGCGGAAAACATCACCATCACGATACCGCCGGCGGGCAACGTAACGACCCCGACCAACTACACGATGACAGGTGTCGCAGCGAGTGCACTAAATTACCATTTCTGGGTGAGTTGATGACATTCGCCGCCTCTCGGCCCCTATCAATAGACAGCGTAATATGCGTACTAATGCAACCGATGGTGTATATAGGGGTTCTGGACCGGCAACGTGACGGGCAGCACCGGCGAGGAGCGCGCCAGCAGCGACATTGTCCGGGCGCTGTACGACCTGGGCGATGACGGGAAGGGCGGTGGCTCTCCCAAGCCGGGCGGCGAGAACGAGACGATCGCGGCCGTGGCGGCGGCCATGACGAAGGTGATGCGGTCGAACCTCGACGCCGACAAGAACGACACGGCGGCCAAGGCCGCGAACGAGGTGGTGGGCGTGACGTGGTTCGAGGAGACATACGTCGCCGTGCGCTGGCCCTGGATGATCCTGCCGATTGTGCTCGAGGTCCTGGCGTTCTCGTTTCTCATCATAACCATCGTCCAGTGCAAGCAGAGCGGCGTGGCCGTCTGGAAGAGCTCGACGATGCCCATGTTGCAGGGCAAGGTGACGGACTTGCGCGAGAGCTTGAAGTCGCGGCGGTGAGCGCTGCTTTTCAGAATTGTAATGCCGTTAGACGGGGGTTTTGACGCCTAGCCCGGAGTTACACGAAGATCCACGAGAAACCGGTTTCACATACGAAGAAATAAATACTAGGTATATATATGTGTTCATATACTTGTACTATTACTACAAATAATAAGTAATAATTCTGTATGCTCAACTGTAGCATCATCACCAGTGTTCTTCGCATTACCCATTGAGAGTTTGGCGGACTGCCTCTAGAATGATCAAGGATAGATAGGGCGACCTCATGGAATATACTGACCAAGAACCCAATACCAGTTTGTCCGTCGACGAATCAGAAACCAGAGGTGGCGCAGTGCTGTTACAACTTGAGGATCAGTGCATTTGGAACTTAGGAAAAACGCAACATGGTCTTCGAGATCATTTGAGAAATGGTCGTAAGCTTGTACTCATGCACGCCTAGACGGACTCAACAGCAACCCATAGACCCCTTAATCCACTAAAAGGGGTATGATGCGGACAAGCTTGAGGCGAGATCACGCGCCATCTACTTCAACTTCAGCAATAGAAATTTGCTTGACGATCCTCAAGTTCGACGCCTATGCCCACAAGAGAGTTTGCTCACAGGTATATGTATACGATATGGGGAGGAAGAAGCCCCGATCACAGTTCTCATGGTTATTGATTGGTGTGAGAAAGAGACTGTTATGCCTTAGTAAGCCAAAACCTTATGTCAACATGCAATGGACACCGGGGGGCAGGCTGTAGAAGTAACAACACTTAGGTCAATACCACCGTCTCCCACCGAGGATTGCAGTTCTTCCACCTGTTCATGCGGACTTCACCTACCCGATCTTGCGCGCGACATAGGGGCTGGCAGAAACTCGCTCCACCAGCATTACGCGGAGCCATCACTAAAACCACACACCGCAGTTTCCCGACAATCGCCCAAGTCAAATCCTTGGCCCGCCGAAGCGACCGTCGTGTTGAAGACCAAACAGCCGGGCAACGTGGCGGCGATGCCACAGGCGTCGGCATCGAGGTCACCATGGGCTACGGCCTCCCAGGGGCTCTGGGGGCGGTGTGCCCAAGCTTCGTTCTTGATGTCGTGTTTCCAGTCTGCCACGCCTTCCAGGACTGGCAAGTCCGCCACCCCTTTCAGATCGGCCATGGAAACAGATTGATCGATCCACCTTTCTTCGACGTCTAGCTTACGCAACTCATAGCTGCTTCTGATCTCTGGGCCATGGTAGTAGAAACACTCTACTAGGCTTGCCGTTTGTCGATAGTCATCCATGCTGTACGCCATGCCGTCCGTGTCCATCGCCGTTCTCTTCGTGTTCCCACATGAGCGCTTGTGGCAGGCACTTTTCGGATAGCCCGAAAAGCATGCGCGAACCTAGGGCGCTGGCTACGATCTTGGAAGCACCGGCAAAGGCGTTTAATGAGTCGGAGGGGAAGGTAAGCTGCCGCCTGGTGTATTCCTCGACCCAGCGGCAATAGTGCACCACGGTCGGCGGTGCACG
Source organism: Apiospora phragmitis (assembly GCF_038363925.1). Classification (NCBI taxonomy): domain Eukaryota; kingdom Fungi; phylum Ascomycota; class Sordariomycetes; order Amphisphaeriales; family Apiosporaceae; genus Apiospora; species Apiospora phragmitis. Next base: position 1,235,808 of record NW_027117400.1, on the reverse strand, counting down.
GTGGGCCCAATCAACCCACGTGCTGTGCACAAAGTTCTCGACAAGACCAAGGGCCCAACTCGTTTCTTCCTCTTATTTCTTGCGCCGTAGTAAGTCGACGACATCGTCTGCTAGGCCGTAGCGAAGCCCGCGCCGGACCCTTCCACGAGGCAATAATTCCATGTCTGGATAACTCCATGTCTCCGTCTCGGAGCATTTTGTTTCCGCACACTGAAATCTGACTTCGTGGCCAGTTATGAATATAATGCGCTCAGACAATAGCCGTTCTTGGAATGTCCAGCCTCGAGTATTCCACCGAGAGGAGGATATATTGCGGTCCTCACAATCCGGATCGAACCCCGTCACGTTGGTCCGTACCATATGAAGAAGTCTTGGGGTGGTGGGAGTCGGATACCCTATGTAGACCTTTGTATCCGGGAAGGCCTAGGCCATCATTTTTGTTGAGGCCGGCTGCAATAGTAAATGACGCGGACCGGTAGATAGCACCCATGGCTTGGGTCTGGCCCATTTTCGAGGCTGGATCGTCCTGGACTATGCACAGTCGGGTCGACCCAGAGGTAATTACCTTTCATTCAAGTCTTTGCATAGCGCCATGGCGTCTTTGAGAATGCCTGGAATCGTAATTTTGGCAAGGCTGCTTGGTATCTCCAGTGTTTCGACTAGGTTTTGCCGAAGTTGAAACTCTTGCTCGCCACCGCCTTCCCACATGTAGCTGAGTGCCACATAGCGGACTGCTTCAATGGGGTTGACAGACGTTGAGGTTAACCATGTCAAGAACTCGAAATCAATCAGGTAGACCTATGACCAAGTCGTCCCAAAATCTTGGTGTATTGTGTCTTTCCATACCTTCGGTCGTCCAATCTACCGCGTACCGTCTGTGAACGGTATCGCAGTGGCTGATCCAGCTTCGAAGAAGTGCAACATCGAATTGGTTCACATCCCAATTTCCCACACGACGTAGCCAAGGTTTCTTCTGTTTAGTGTAGTGGAACTTGTACTGGGGAGTGATATGTGATATGTGATATGTAATGGCCATCTCTGGTGACGTCGACCCTGAGGAACAACGGGATGACGGGGCTTTCTTCCATTAGCGGTTTCAGATGTGATATGAAGAAGCTACCCTCCTTGACGTCTCTGAAATAAAAAGGCCTCCGAATGCGAAGGTCCCTATCACTCTGGAGAATTAATGAACTTTCCCCGTGATGATGTCGAGCTATAAGGGCAGCCCATACTGCTTGGCAAACCAGACAGGATGTTTCGTTGTTCGACATCTCCTCTGCAGTCATATAGTAACTCAAACACTCCTGAGTTTTCGGTCCGATTGGTGCGTGGACACCAATATAATACCATATCCGGCACCTTTCGCAAAGGAGGCTCATTGCGGTATCAGCATCCTCCATCTTGACGAGCTTCTGCAAAAAGTACGAGTATACAACCAGCGCTCTTGCTGGAGAGAAGACGGCCAAAATCGAAGTATGAGGAATAGGTGAGTGTTTTGTGCTCTTTCTAAGCCTTTTCTTTGGTTTGTGGGTTTAATTACCTGGTAACAAGCGAAAGAAGAAGAAATAAAAGAATGTATTAGGTGATTAGGCTGCCGACGTGTCAAGCTGCCGTGGGGGTCTTGCATAGGGTGGACCACGTGAAGAGTTGTGTGATTGGACTTTGCTGAGTTAGCCGGGTCCTCCATTCTATCATGAGGCCTGCATCGCGAGCAGGAAGGCTTGAACCCTGATTGCCTTGTATACAACGTATCCCCTACCACTACGTCTCCCTTAAACCTTGTCTCTATTCGTACGAGCGAGTCGTTAAGGTTGGACGAAACGTCGTTGGGCACGGTATATAGGGAAACCAGGGATGACACGAGATAAGACGAGAGGAAGCCCACCTGGGGCTCACATTTCACACCAGTGAAGACAGTAAACTCTATTAGGCAGGGGCTCGCGTCGAAGTCAAAAATTAAAGGTGTCCAGATTGACGTGGTAAGCCAGGCGCAACATCTGATATATCTCTTTATCCCTTCATCTAACCCCCCCCGTTCTAACAGCGAAAACCAGGGACGTGACAGCGATTTGACCCACAAGGCGCAAAACGGTATAGACATGGTTGCATGTATTATAAGTTGATCCTCCAACCGTACGTATAGGGCCACCCGGGCGTGTGATCGCGTCATTTCCCTCTAATTACCACGAACAACCAACAGCACCTTCAGCAATCCCTTTGGCGCTGCCCCCCCCCCCCCCCGGACTGCGGAGGAAAGGCACCAAAACATGGACAGCAATCGTTCTTGTCGCAAATGCGAGAGGCTGCTTTCACAGCTATTGGTCTTTTCTCTCTCTAGCCCTCCTCCGCTGACTCCTAATAGCAACCACACATACGCCCACCGAATCACAACAAGACGCTGCCATGTCAACTCCTCATCCAACTTCAGAAGAAGCGACCAGCACATGGCGAGGGTGTAAGTATAGCTTGAAGCATAAGTAACTTTAGTCCTTGATGGCCCTTTGATCCGATGAAGATTAATTGAACAACCTAGCATTCTACATCAATCTTCCCCTAGGTAGCATCACTGTGCTCCTAACGATCCTTCTTCGCACCCCCGAGCAGACTCCCCAAAAGAAGGCTCTTTCGGTTCTTCCTCAGCTCCACCATCATTTGGACTTGATCGGATTTGCCCTTTTCGCCCCGGCTGTGATCCAGCTACTTCTTGCCCTGCAGTACGGCGGAAACCAATATGCATGGAACTCGTCGCAGGTAATTGGTCTCTTTTGCGGCGCCGGTGCAAACTTCCTCGTCTGGTTCGCGTGGAACTACCACAAGGGGGATGGGGCACTGCTGCCTGCCGCCATGATCCGCCAGCGGACCGTATGGTCGGCGGGCATGTTCACTGCCTTTCAGATGGTGGGCATTTATGGGCTCTTCTACTACATGCCCATCTATTTCCAAAGTGTCTACAACGCCTCCGCCATTCTCAGTGGAGTCTACGTTGTTCCATTCATCCTGCCCCAGCTCTTGGCGGCTGGTCTAACCGGTGGCATCTGTGAGCCTTCCCTTCCACGCCCGAAATAGAGCCAGCTAGCTAACGGTTAAAAGTGCAAAAGACTGGCTTTGTCATACCCATAGCTCTCTTTTCTCTTGTGCTTTCCTCCATCGGAGTCGGCCTCATGTCCACGCTCCAGGCCGATTCGTCGGTTGGCAAATGGATCGGGTTCCAGATGCTCGCGGGTATAGGATCTGGAGCAGGATTGCAGCTCGTAGGTCTCCGCCTCCGGCCACCCTTCTCGTGTGTCATGTTGCAACCGTTCGAATACTGAGCTGCTTGCTAATCCCAATTTCTCAGGGCATCATCTCCATTCAAACCGTCACCACCGGGGAGGAACTGTCTTCGGGTATGGCCTTTATGGTCTTCACCCAGTCGCTCTTCCCGGCCATCGTACTCCCTCTGTGCAGCCTGTTGCTGGTGTCGAGCCTGAAGACACTGCTGCCAGTCTATGCCCCTGGGGCGGACGTTGCCGCCGTCATCCAGGCGGGTGCGACCAACTTCCGCCAAGTTGTGGGGACTGCAGACCTGCAAGGCGTTATCTCGGCTTTTGCGGAGAGCCTCGACCGCGTCTTCTACCTGAACGCGGCCATGGTGGTGGTCAGCGGCCTCTTCATCTGGGGCATCGGCTGGTACGACATCAGAAAGAAGCAGCAGGAGCAGCAGGATGGAAGCGGTACCTCGCCTGCCAAGATAGAGGCCTCGAGCCCAGATGAGAATCCTAAGGCTTAGCCTTCATAGGTATAAGCCTGTTCATTTGCCAAATTCCAGCGCCCGTATTAGAGTCAGGCCGGTCTATATTTCCACTGTTTACCTAGCGCCTACTGCAGTTGGTAGCAAGTCAATCTGCATATCAGATGTTGGTCTGCAAGTGTTACACCAGCACTGCCCTGGTCCTTAGGCCCATTGCAGGGTATGTACATGCAAGGGGTCCAAGTTGGACGCAGCTGCCCCTGGACGAGACCCGTCGAATACCGTCATGGAACATCCCTTGCTTTGCCCAAGTTTTTCCAACCAACATAAGTCCAACGCGTATTCTCAACTCTCCTTTCTCTTCCGGCTACGATATTCTCACTGCTGTCTAACACTCCCACCCGCCTCGTCCCAGCAACACCAATATCATGGCGGGGGGACTCCCCTTTCCCACTGGAAAAGGCCCCAAGGCTGGCCTCAACATCTACGGAACTAGCGCTGTGAACCCTTACAAGTGCACAGTCATGGCTGAGGAGCTCGGGTAACAAACGACACTTGACACACACTACTGTATTCATTTACTAGCACGTACTTTCTCCAGCATTGAATACAACTACATCAACCTCGACATAGTTAAAGGCGAGATGTATACCAAGTGGTACACGAAGAACGTGAACCCGAACGGCAAGGTCCCGGCCATTGTGCATGTCAAGGAGAACGGAAGCCAGGTGAAGGTCTGGGAGAGCGGGGCCTGCCTGCTTTACATGGCCCACGAGTTCGACAAGGACCACAAGTTCTTAAACCCTATCGGTACGCAGGAGTACTGGACCCAGCTGTCGTGGGTAAGTGAGTTGTCCACATGGTAATGGAATGATGTTACTGACAGCCAGTCAGTTATCGTGGCAAATCTCGGGTTACGGTCCTATGATGGGCCAGACAGCCCACTTCAACCGGTACCTCCCTTCGGAGAAGGACGGTGACTATGGCTCGTGGCGCTTCACTGCCGAGTGTCGACGGCTCCACACTGTCTCAACACGCAGCTCGTAAGTTCTCTCCGTGCTAAGCCAACGATGTGTCATCCTATTCCCAACCCGGACTGACGCCGAGACTCCTGCCTATATTAGTCGACGTCCTCTTTTGTCGCTGGTGGCCGGATGACCGTTGCCGACTTTGCCGCCTTCATCTTCGCGCAATCGGCCAAGTGGTGCGGCATCGACATCAAGGAGCCCCTCGTCGAGGCCTGGCACGACAAGCTCGCTCAGAGGCCCGCCTTCCAGAAGGCACTGTACGCTTCAGGGGACTATCCGTTCAGCGACGAGGCAACGTCGCAGACTGACGGGGAGAAGCTGGAGTTCCTCAAGATGGTTCGGAAGCATGGCACACAGGGGATCAAGGGAGCCCACCAAATGTGGATGAAGAGGGGAGAGGAGAAACCCGTGCCGGTGCCTTCGGACCATGCCAACTATGAGGACAAACAAGGTTAGCTAATATGAGTCAATTGGGATAGTGCACTTACTCACTTCGATATATCATGAGCTACCATGATCGGGTTTTATCTGCCGTAATATCTAGGCCAATTCTACATTCATCAATCAATCTGTCCTAATAGAAAAAGAGAATCTTGTGAACTGTTAATCGGAGCGTAACATCCACATCGCGGCAATTGGGTTGAAAGGGGCGAAGCCAGTGGCAGCAAGCAACTAGGTATTGTAGATAAAAAGGAATTGAGAATCAAGCCCGATCCTTTATTTTCCATAATGTCGGAATCAAGTTAAGACCTGGGGTCTGTCACATATTTTTCTACGCTCAAGTCAGAGAGCCTTACGACAGTCAATTACCGATTGGGAATATGCCTACTGGAGGCAACAACCTCTTGTGGCTGAGGTCCGGTCAGCCTGATAATGCACGTCCACGTATCAGGTTAACACGTCTTGATACTACCTAGAGGCACCGATATGGGCACGCATGAACCAATGAGATACGCTGACATATGGAGAATGGATACGAGGAGGGACTGAGCATGCATGATGAAATGGCGCAGCCCTGCCTCATGATTGCACGCGCATTGCACTCGGACACATGACCACCATCCTCCCCTTTGATAGCCTGATATTTTAATCTGTCAAAGGGACAGTTGGAATTGGGCTGGGTCTTTCGGGAAGGGTAGTAATGTACGTCACCTCATAATTGACCCCCCCTAAAAATTAATGGTATAAATTGACCACTAACTTTAAATAGCCACTATTCCTTTAATAATAGACTATAATGTAATCGCTTTTAATAGTAGATATAGTAGATCTTTTAGAATTTAATTCCTTAATTTTAACTTAATCTAGTTTTTTCTTTATACGTTATATGCTTTTAATTAATATAAATTTCGAATCTAAACTAATTTATACCCTTCGCTTTTTTTATAGCCTTACGAGCTTTAATTTTTTAAGGATTAAGTTTATAATGCCGCATTAATTAATAAATAATCTTTTTTATAGTATTTTAAAAATCTTTTTAAATAGCTAGCGTTATATAATAAAGTTATTTTAATTTAATTAATAAAAGTGTTAAAATTAACGTATCTCACGGTTTAATTTCTTATACGATTTAATTTCTTACTTTTTAAACGTTATATAATAATATATAACGTATCTTATAAGCGAATATCCTATATAAGCGAATGTCTTATTTTTATAAATTTCTTTATAGCTTTAACCTTTTTTATATTCTTTTACGTCCGAAATATTATAACTTTAAAAAGAGAATAATATAATTTTAACGCTTTAAGCGCTCTAGGAAGACTTAATTTTAAACGTATAAAAAGCTATATTAATTTATTACGTCTTATTAAAAACTTTATAACGTAAACGAAATAATTAACCTATACGACGCGAAATATTTACGAATTTTCGAAAGCTTTTAAATTCCGGAAAAAATACGATTATTTAATATATTATTAATTTAAATACGCGATCGTTTTTTCCCCGGTTAAATAATATAAAAGATATAACGAATCGATTATTTAGTTTACGTAACGCGGGACGCGTCGGCGTTAATTAAGCTTTTAACTTCGTACGATAATAACTAGACCTCCGGATACGTTTTAACCGAAGAATTAATTATTAAAAAGTTCTTTACAAAGATCCCGACGCGTATCGCGTATAGTTTACTTTTCGTACGGAATATAATTTATAAGTACGAGATCTAAAAAGAGTATATTTATAACTTTAACGAGACCGGCTTTTTTATAAACTAAATCTCGTTCGAAATAGTTATAACTACCTCCGATCAATATGGAAAGCCTAGGGTAATATAATAAAGGAACCGGGAATAGGTTATAATTATTTAGGGCGTCGGATTATACGGTTACGCCATCCCTCCGTATATTATCTTTACCGGGAAAACGCACCTCTCTTCCTAGTACGAAAATAGCCTATTACCGAAGGATTAAGTAATCGTAATTATTAAAAATAGCTAAATTACGAATAAAAAAAGCGAGGATTAAATTCGATATTTTAATTAATATACTAGGTTTTATATAAAAGATCGTTATCGCCTCTTAATCTTAAACGGCTACGAAAGTTATTATTCGATAACTTTTAAGCTCTATTATAAAAAGAACTCGATTATTATACTTTATATACCTTCTTATTCGTTATATAAGCTCTAACCTCTTAATATCGGCTATTTTCGTATATTAAAAAAGGCGTACGGGAAAGAAATTAAATATCTTATACGGGCGTATATTACTTATATCTTAAAGGAGGACTTCTTATTAGCGTTTTTAAAAGCGTTCTAGGCGATTTTTACCGTTTTAAATATACGAAGAAGCTTTTAAAAAACAGGACTTATCCCGTATAATCCGGAATATATTATTTTATAATTAGATATAAAGCTATATACTTTAATATTTCCGGGGACGTTTTCCGGCCTACTTATTCCTTAAGAATTAAAAACCTTAAATAACCCGATTAAGGTTTAATCTTAAACCGAATACGTTCGAAACCGTATTATATAATATTAAAATAACTTTTTAACGTTTATTTTAATTAGCTTTAATTAGATTATAAAGGTTATAACGTATATTATATACCGAGTTACTCTTTTAAAAGGTAAGCACGCGACACTTCGAAAAGTAAATAAGATGCTTAGCCGGCGCCGCCGTATAAAAAAGAAACGGCTATAAAATAGAAAATCACTTCGTATATAAACTAGAGAAAACCTGTAGTTTTAAAAGAACGTTAATAAATAGTTATAAAACGAATCGCGTCGGAAGAGTAGTTATATAAGAACGTTTAAGACACGTTTATAACGCTATAAAATCTACGGAGAGCCCGGGCATAATACGCGTACTTATTAGAATAATATAGAAATATTTAAAGATAAGGATTTTAATTAATTTTAATATTTTAAATACGTTATAGTAAAATTAATTTATATTTTATTAAAAAAGGTATAAAAAAATAGGATATTCGTTTATATAGGATATTCGCTTGTGGGATACGTTAATTAATTTTATTATAACGTTTAAAATTAATTAAAATTAAATAAAATTAATTTTATTAAATAGTTTTACGTTATTTTAATAATTACGCGTATTATTATTATAGAGCGTTTAAATTAACCACTACGCTATAAAATAAAAGCTCCGGAAATAACTAGACGGTTATTTTTATCTAATTCTACGCCTTAAGTGCTACCCTGCGGGGGACTAACCCGCCGATCGTAATAATTATGCCCGGGCTCCCCGTAAATTCTATAGCGTCGCGGGCGCGTTTTAAACCTTCTCGTACGACTTATTACTCCGGCGCGATTTATTTTATAACTATTTATTAACGTCTCTTTAAAATTATAAGTTTTTTTTTTAATTTATATACGAAGTAATCTTTTATTTTATAGCCGTTTTTTTCGTATAGCGGCGTCGGTTAAGTATTTTATTTACTTTTCGTAATACGCTTACCTTATTTTTTTTAAAAAGCGAGCCGGTATATAACTTACGTTATACCTTTCGTAATTTAATTAAGCTTAATTAAAATAAACGTCGAAAAGCTATTTTAATACTATACGATACGGTTTTAAACGTATTCGGTTTAAGATTAAGCTTTAATCGAGTTATTTAAAGTTATTAATTTTCAAGGGATAAATAAACCGAAAAACGTCCCCGGAGGTATTAAAATACGTAGCTTTATATTTAACTATAAAATAATATATTCTAAATCGTATAAAACGAGTCTTATTCCTCGAAAACCTCCCTATATATTTAAAATAATAAAAATCGCTTAGAACGCTTTTAAAAACGCCGGTAAGAAGTCTTTCTTTAAAATGTAAATAATATACGCTCGTATAAAACCCTTAATTTCTTTCTCGTACGACTTTTTTAATATACGAAAATAGCTAAATTAAGAGGTTAAAGCTTATATAACGAATAAAAAGGTATATAAAGTATAATAATCGAGTTCTTTTCGTAATAAAGCTCGAAAGTTATCGAGTAGTAGCTTTCGTAGCCGTTTAAAACTAGGAAGCGATAACGATTTTTTATACAAGACTTAATATATTAATAAAAGTATTAAATTTAGTCCTCGCTTTTTTTATTCGTAATTTAATTATTTTTAATAATTATGATCACCTAGTCCTTCGGTAATAAGTTATTTTTATATTAAAAAGAGAGGTGCGTTTTCCTAATAAAAATAGTATATAAAGAAATAGCGTAACCGTTTAATTCGACGCCCTAAATAATTATAACTTATTCTTAATTCTTTTATTATATTACTTTAAGTTTTCCGCGTTAATTAAAAGTGGTTACGATTATTTTAAACGAGATTTAGTTTATAAAAAACCTAGTTTCGTTAAAGTTATATATATCCTCTTTTTATATTTTATATTTATTAATTATATTTTATATAAAAGTAAATTATACGCGATACGCGTAAAAATCTTTATAAAGGATTTTTTAATAATTAATTCTTCGGTTAAAACGCGTCTAGAGGTCTAATTAACGCCGACGCGTCCCGCGTTATATAAGTTAAATAATTAATTCGTTATATCTTTTATATTACTTAGCCGGGGAAGAAACGATTACGTATCTAAATTAATAATATATCGAATAATTAATTCCTTTTTAAAATTAGAAAGCTTTAAAAAATTTATAAAAATTTCGGATCGTGATCGAATTCCGCGTTATCGGTTACGTAAAGTCGATTCTAGGATATAATATATCGCTGCAGCTTTTTATATATTTAATTTCGGGTTATTTTAAAGCGTTTAAAGCGTTAAATTTAACCTTTTTTATTTTATATTTATTAAAAGAGAAAAGTTAATATAAAATTAATTATAAGAAAGTTAATTAAAAGTACGCAGCTCGCTTATATGCGTAGCTCGTTTATAAGGTACGTTAACTATACGATTCGACGCCTTAAATAATTATAACTTATTCTCGATTCTTTTATTATATTACCTTAAGCTTTTTATATCGATTAAAAGTAAGAATAATTATTTTAAACGAGATTTAATTTATAAAAAAGCTAGTCTCGTTAAAGTTATAAATATTCTCTTTTTAAATCTTATATTTATAAATTATATTTCGTATAAGAGTAAACTATGTGCAATACGCGTTGAGATCTTTATAAAAGACCCTTTAATAATCGATTCTTTAATTAAAACGCGTCCGGAGGTCTAGTTATTATCGTATAAAGCTCGAGGCTTAATTAACGCCGACGCGTCTCGCGTCGCGTTAGCCGAGTAATTAATTCGCTATATCTTTAATATTACTTATACGGGGAAAAAACGATCGCGAATTTAAATAATTTATATACTTTATAATTATTTCTTTTTTAAAAATAATAAACCTTTATATTAATAATTAAATCTTAAATCTTAAAGTTATACCGCGTTAATAATTAAAAAGGGTTTTTTATAAAATATTATATATTTTAACCACATGTTATATATTTAATTTTAAATCGTTTTAAAGCGCTTATAACATTAAAATAACGTTACTTTCTTTTTAAAAGCTAACTATAATAATATAATAAAAAAACGCGGTAAAAATAAAGCGTTATACGAAAATATAAAAAAGTAAGAAATTAAACTATGTGAGAAATTAAACCGTGGGGTATATTAAAGCTTTAAATTAATACTCTTTTTTAATATTAACTATAATACTTTATTAATTAAAAGAGTTTAAATTAGTATAAGGGCTTTATTTTAATTAATTAAAACTTGTATTATCTTTTTTAGTCGCTTTTAATTACTATTTTCGAATAAAAGAGGGCTAGTAAGTAGCTTAGTAATATATACGAGCTAAAGACCACTACTACACTAACTACCCTTAATATTCTAGGCTAATAAAGCTTTTTCTAAGCTTTAGTATAGTATATAAGAAAGTTTCGTTTATTAATAAAGGTTAAATTTATTAATAAAGTTAAGAAACCGATCTCTTTTTAATAATAAGTTTTTTATAATAAACATTATCTAGGTTTTAAAAAAAACTTAGTAAAACGTACTAGGGTTTATATTAATAATATAAAAGAGTATTTAAACGTATAATAAAAGTAACGCCTTTATTAATATAATATATAATAGCCGGGTTATAACGTAGTAATAAAAGAGTTAAGTAAAAGTATTTATATAATAAAGTTATTAAAGTTATTTACTTTATTAATAAGTTAAGATTAATACTTAAATTAATTATTAAAGTAAAGAGTATTTATATAAAATATATAAAGAATGTCCGCCGTTATATATTTAATCCTTTTTTTATTAATTACGTTTATTTAATAATCTTTATTAATTACGTTTAATATTATTTAATAATTATAATTAAGCTATTTAATACTATTTATTAAGCTACGTTTTTACTTAATTATTACGTAACTTATTTCTAGTTATTTATATTACTCTATTTATTCCTACCTACCTATAGCTAACTAGTCTTGTCGTGCTATTATCGTAGTATTAGTTACCGTAGTATTATAGCGGTATAGCGGGGTTTATTATTATAGGTGGGTTCGTTAGCGCTAACCGGTAGGGTAAGTCTTAGTACTAGTTTTTATAAGCGCCTCGAGATATTATATCGCCGTGCCGAGGGTGGGTCTAGCCGCATAATTAGGTTAGGTCGTAATACTTTTATAAGGGTAAAACCCTTAATATTAAGAAGTTAAAGAATATATAATAAATAAGGGGGGTAAAAATAATAAGTAAATATTATTTTAATAATAAAAAGATATAAAATCGTTAGTTATATAACTATTATACTTATTTAAAAATAAATAAACGAGTATTTTTTAAGTTATTTAAAGCGGTTTTTAATATAAAAATATCTTCGAGTTATTTAATAGCGATTTCGTTATTCGTCTAGCCTTTATTACTTATATTAAACTTTTATCCTTTAAATTCATCGAGGTTTTAAAAGAATTAATACTTTTATAAATTATTAAAAAAAGATAGCTTTATTAAGTGCCGATATATATTTTAATATAATTATTTAATACTTTAAACTAAGCTGTTTTTATTAAATAAAACGTAATTTTAAATTACTTATTATAAAGCTATTACTTCTCTAGCTTTTTTAAAATACCGTGCTTATTTATATTATACTTATTTTTAAATTTAATAACTTAAATTTAAAATATACGTAACTTAATTAAAAACTAAAACTTAATTACTTTAATTAATACTTTATTAATACGCTAAGAATCGATACGGCGTTACCTCTTTATTTTTAAAGCTAAGTGGCGTTAAAGGAAGGGTTTTATCTAATTTTTACCGAGTGGTTAATAGTCCCCTTAAAGGGTTAAACTCGTTGAGCTAGTTTTTTAATTTACGCATACGTCGGTGCTATACCAAGGGCTTCTTAGGCTAAAATCTAGTCTGCTAGATACTTTTCTTAAACTAAAGAAAGCTTTTAATAAGTAGATTTTAATTCCCGACGTGATTATCGGCCGTAAAATCGATTAATAAAGGTAGACCGTAAGATGCCTTAATAAAAGGTAGCCTTATAAATAAATGTACCGTTTACTATATCTTAAATAAGGGAAGATAAGTCGTCTTTAATATAAGGACGTACTATTAATAAATAAGTATATATTTAAAAGAACGAAGTTATTCGGATTAGAATTCGGTGAGTAATCTTTTTTTAAATCCAAGTGGCGGTAAATTATAATAGAGGTCGACAGGGGGGTCAATTATAGGGTAACGTACGTTATAGTTATATTATATAAATATTATATTAAGTTACCGGCCCCTCGCAGTTAAAATTTATATACCCTTTCGTAATAGACGTTAAAATTAAAGTTTATACACCTTTTAATATACGCTTAACACGTTTCTCGTTAAATTAAAAGAGCTATATCCTTTAGCTATTTAATTAATAACTTCGTTACAGGCTATAATATTACTTATTAACTCGTTCGGATCCTTACTAATTCTCGTAGCGTAAATATTAAATACTAAGACGCTATAACGGAGTTAAGGGCTATAGAATAAGTGTTTTTTTAAATAAGCTCGTTAATTAATACTAAAGTTCTTTCTTAAGACATTATTAACGAAGTAGCTTATATTATTTTATCGGTAGTCGATATAATTAATAGCTTCGATAAGCGTAATAAGGAATATAAATATTAATTAAATAAGAGGAAAATTAAAAATAATAAATCCTCGACTAGTTTCGAATCTAATTAGTATAAAATAGGATAGACCGTGTTTAAAAAAGAGGAGCTTCGAGTACTTAAAACATAGCTACATAAGCGTTTAAAATCTATTAATATATTATTTAAAATAGCGTCGTAATAAGTTATTTAAATAGATTTTATTTATTATTATTATTAATTATAAGTAAATAATTAAAATAATTTACCCTTAAATATTATATAATACGAAAAAAGTCGAGATATACTTATTAATAATAAAGCTATAGTTTTAGTACTTATTACATAGTTATCCGCTTCGAGTCTCGATTTAATAATATAAAAGATACGGGAGAGCAGAGCAAGAAACTCGTTTTAAGATTGAAATTAAGAGGATCGTAAGAGCCGCGACTATGCAAGAACTTAGAAAAAAGAGCGACTACGAGCTGTACTCGAATCTCTTAAAAGCAAAATAGCAGCGAGAGAAACATAAAAGGAACTTTCCGAGGCCAAAGCGAAAGAGGTGAAAGCACCAATCCGATTGAAGGACGCAGTTGGGAGAAAGTTTAGTTTCCCGTTCCATTTATGCCAAACCTGGCAGGTGAGTTGAAGTGTTTGACTATGTTTAAAGACTTGGCACTAATCAATACATAGGGTATGGAACATCTTATTAAAGAAGCATTCTTACACGTGGATGTGATAGGACCGCACGCACAGGCGGGCCATTACGACCTCCTTGGTCCGGATGGCGATATCATACTTCCCCAGGTCTGGGACAAAGTAATCGAGCCCGACTGGGCCATTACGATGCACATGTGGCCAATGGAGCGTCAACCAAGGCCTCCTCCGTCGCAACCGCAACACCCAAGGATTGAGAGCCAGCGAAAGGGGTCACCTGACAGTTTCAGCACTTGTAGCAGTTCAAGTTCGGCGGACTCACAATAGCCATATTCTGGTCTTGCAAAGCTGTAGACTGATATATTGCCTGTAGGAGATGTGCTTGGATGGGAGAAGAATCGCTATTGAGGCGAGTTCGGGTGGATATCGTCACATCCTTGTAATGCACCTTTTATAAAGGCATCATGAAAATGAGGAGATAAAGATGGATCCATACCACTGCTGTATGTAAGAAATGTTCCAGATATCAACGTTATTTAATCGGCATGCTCGTCTGTTGTCTTTTTGTTTCTTGGGGTTGCGGCCTTGAACACCGTCTTTATTAATGGCCTTCAGCAACCAAGCGCGCTTCTGGGGTACCCGGGTAACATGTAGCACTCGCGCTCAATATTGGGGAGCACTTGATGCTATAATGCTCGTACGTTTCCCCCCTAGTTTGGCCACTACATGTTCAAAAGCACGAAAGAAAAAAACTTATAATTGATCGCCACTGCATAGTTCCATATCCTATATCTCCACACCCAACGCCTCGTAGATCGCCTTGAGATAAGCCGTGGACGCAGTATTCCCGATGAGAATCGTCGACCGCACGTTCATCGCATACGTAATAGTGAGCTTCCGATCGACGTCCATGATGCCGAGCGAACCGCCCGAACCGCCCCAGTACGCGATCCGGCCACCCACCGGCAGCCGGTCGTCCACCCACGTGGCGTCCCTGCCGTCACCGCTCAGCCCGTACCCGATGCCCCAGCGGATATTCTGCCCGACGGCGAGGTCGGCCCCTCGGGCCTGTTCCTCGAAGATCAGGTCCACCGTCGGCTTCGAGAGCAGGTACTTCTTCTTCTCGTCGTCGTCTTCGCCTCCGGCAAGAGTGATGTTGGACAAGATAGTGTCGAGCGCCCGCGCATTGCCGTACCCGTTCGACACGCCCTGCTCGCCGCCACGCCAGGCCCGCGTCTGACAGAACCCAGGCGACTTGGCCGGGTTCCCGATAGCCTTCATGAACAGCGGTCCGGGTTTGAAGCCCGGCGGCATAGCCCCAGCACCACCGCCACTGCCCGGGAGCGGTGCCGGCGTGATGAACTCGGACATGCGCGCCTCGTCCTCCCAGCCCGCGACGCCCGAGGTGTGCGACAGTAGGTGGCGGATCTCGACGGCCTCCTTGCCGTTGGCCGCAAACTCGGGCCAGTACTTGGGCACTTTGTCGTGGACCGAGGCGATGGCGCCGCTTTCGACGAGCATCAGCACGGCCAGCGCCGATACCGTCTTGGTGAGCGAGGCCACGGGCACGATGGTGTCGCAGGTCCAGGGCCGCGTGCGTTCGGCGTTGGCGTGGCCGCCGTAGAGGTCGACCACGTTTTCGCCAGAGAGGTTGACGGTGAGGGAGGCGCCGACCTCCTCGCCTGCGTCGAGGAAGCCCTGAAAGAGGGTTCGGAATTTTTCGAAGCGGGGATCGCACGTTCCCTGGATTTGTGCCATGGTATTCTGGTCGGTATTATGAATTACAATTGAATCTCGGCTGGAAGATTCAAGGGGTAATACAGTGAAAAGGTTTTCTGGGCGTTGTCTTTATGGTTTGAAGGACAATTCAGAGGGTGGGAGCAGATACGCCCTTTATACCACTCGCCAGGGATCATGTTTTATAGGAGAGGGTGCTGTAATATCCGGGGCCTGCGGCTGAGGTTGCGTCACCCCGCCGGGCATGAACTCCGTCTTTACACGAAAGCTGACGGCGCAGAACGCCGACACTGGACTAAAAGGCGAACCAATCAGAATTCACAAATTCCGAGCCAATCAACGTGCACCATATTCGAGCGCTCCAATCATATCTTTAGCTTCGAATATACGATGGTTACATCCATCTTGGGTGTGTGACGGATGACACTCCGCTCAGTCGTACCGTGCTCTAAACTCTTTCTACGCACCATTAGGCCTCGACTCACGTAAGAACTACAGCGGTATTGAAGAAGTCGTATATTTTGATCAAATCCTGGACTTGATCCCCGCAACATTTTGATGATCTCATGTAACACCCACTATTGTGCAATCCTGTTACTATCCAACCAATAAGTCACCCAGGTATCCCGAGCAAGCGAATCAGATTAGCGACAAGGTTTGCTTCATTCTTCTGCGGTGACGAAAGCTTTCGGCCCCTCTGACTCAGATTCAGGGGTTACAGACTTTCTATTTATAACTTAGCATAAATACCTGAGTCTCTACAGGTCGACTGCAAGCTTTCCACATTTCTTGCAGCAAAGGCGCGGTGATAAAGCCGAGAAACATGACACATAGCCATCCTATCTGAGTGCAGCGGGGATTTTCAGCCAAAGATTGGATAACTGAGCAAAGTGTCAACTGCTTTCCGCGAGAATCATCGAATGCCTTCGGTTAGCATGGTGGGCGCACGAGATGGGCTCTCGGAAGGAGAAGTTGCGAGTAACCCCCGCAAGTGCGCCAACGTCGTGCCTAATACTCCCAAGAAGATTTTGATTTGATAACTATTACATGACATAGGATCAGAAAGCTGAGAGAAAGAGCAATTTTCACTTTAACAAAGCTTTCAGAGATGGATGGGCAGACAAGAGCAATTTTCACTTTAACAAAGCTTTCAGAGATGGATGGGCAGACAAGAGCAAGGCACACTGTGAAATATTCACTATACATATTCACGGACTCAAGCCTGGAGTCGGGAGCGAAATCGTACTAGCATATTACATTTCATTTGAATTATCTTTGACAATACAACAATAGTTATAACAGATACAAATACCCAATCGGGACTCGTTTTCTACTCAGCATGTATCTCATGCCCACCACCACCAACTCCAAACTTTATTCAAAAGTCTCTACAGGTTCTTGGAAGCCCAGCCCAGCTTAGGGGTGGAACCGCCGTTGAACACGACGAAAGCCGACTTGAGCGCGACGTCGCCGAAGATGTTGACGCCGATGCTGGAGCTGGACTGGAGACCGCCGAAGCACTGGCTGGAGCCCTGGTAGATCTGGCCGAAGTTCATGTACTCGCCGGGCACGGTGATGCGGGCGCTGCCGACGCCGAAGGTGAAGTCGGGCGCGGTGGCGGAGCAGGGGTAGACGTAGCCACCGGCCGAGTTGGAGTTCTGCGAGCCACTGATCTTGCCGTAGTAAGCCTTGACGACGCTGGTGGGAAGGTACAGCAGCGTGGTGCCCGTGTCGGCGATGCCCTGGATGCTGTTCGAGCTGAACGACCCGGAGCCAACCTGGTACCCCGACGAGGTGAAGCCCCAGAAGCCCTGGCTGTTGTCCACGTTGACGTAGTTGATGGAGCCCTTGTAGGCGTTGCTGTCAATGTAGCCGAAGTTGTACTTGCCGGCTAGTGTTAGAGTTAGCATATCTGAGTAAGCAAACAAAGCTTCGTGTGCACGGCTTGGCCGGGAAACAACAGAGTCAAGTGCTTACCAGCTTGGTGCTTCAGGTCAGCAGTGAACAGAGGCTGCGCAAGGGAGCTCTTGGCGTTGTCGAAGAACGTCTTCTGCTGCCGAGGGGAGACAGTGTTCAAGCTGCTGAAGGCGAGACCGACAAGACCGTCGATGGAGCTGTCCGAGGAGAAGGAGTCGGAGACCTGCTCAGCCGCCTCGACGGCCTGGTTGTTGACCACAAGGCCGCCGATGCTCACCTTGTCGGTGAAGACGTTGCCGCTGGAGGAGCTACCGTCGCCGTACGAGATGTCCCAAGAGTAGCCGCTCAGCTGGTTGGAGGTGCTGCTCTTCGAGGGTGAGTAGATGGCCTGCCCGTTCCGCTGGGACGAGGGAGTCTCGCTGCTGAAGACCCACAGGTCCGACGAGCCCGTATCGAAGTCGAGGTCGAGTTTCTGCGCCGGCGTACCGATGCTGACGGGGCTGGAATAGGCATCATCCGACTCGTCGATGGGGTTGGCCGCGACAGAGCCCTGGTCGCGAGCCTCGAGGAGGGTGCCAGTGATGTTGGCCACGGCGGCAACAAGTTCATCCGAGGGCTTGGCGCCGTACTTGAGATGGGCCTTGTAGACGGACAGAGCGCCGTTGAACTTGTAGTGAGGCTTGCGCGTCTGTATCGAGGTCATGCCAGGGCCGACATTACCCATGACAGTGCCGATCTTGGTGTTGGCAGGGACGGCAGCAGCAAGACCTGCCTGGGCGAAAAGACGCCGCCAGTAAGGCGTTGGTGAGAGCAGTCATCTTGGGTATGTTGGAGTGATGGAATTAAGCAATGAAGGGGAATGCAGTTATTATTATTAACGACCAAGATGTAGGCGGCGCAATCAAGCTCAGGGTGCAGGAGGCTTGCTGTGGGTGCTGGGTGAGCTCGTCATTGAAAAGGGGAGGGAAACGTGATGTTTATATAAGCTTTTGGGTTTGGTATTGGTCGTCATCCCATCCGAAGCGTGAGCTTGCTTCGTGGCCCATCTCATCTTTTCTTCAGACGCCAGTCGTGACGATCACATGTGGGCGTAGCGTCCAAAGAGGAAGTTGAGCTCAGTCCCGCCCCGCCTTGGTAGATAAGGCCAAAAGGAGCATGCGGCCTTGATTGGCCATGGTGAGCATAGTCGCCCTGAAGATGGGATCGCAAGGGCATTATTGGGACGGATCTCGGTAGAGGATGTTACCTGGTGCGGGCAGTGGCCTGTCGAAGAGGCATCTCGAGACTGTCAGTGGACGATGGCTGCATGAGCGCCCGAGCCACCTCATCGCCGAGCTTCCGTTTTAGTCTGGCCCGGAACCTTAAGCGACTAGCACCGGACGATATTCCATGCATTGCAGCAATGCGGCTGGAGTGTGGAGATAGATTGGGCAAGATTGCAACCTCCAGTCGCTGCCAGGAGCTGCACTCGCAGCCATCTTCTAGTGGAGGTTCTAGTGGAGGCTCAACTTACTTCCAACGCCTGGGCGGGCATTTTTTGTTTTTTTTTGCTACAGGGGCGGCGCTAAAAAGAGGGCCTGCAGGTTTAGGCATAAAGATGCTGGTCGACCTGCCTATTCCGAGTTAGCCGTCATCTCGCGCTGCTACGTCGCAATGCCACACGATGCCACCTTACGCACAACCCTGGAGCCGATCCTAAAAGCTTAGATCCAACGAATGGCATTTTTGCAAACCTGCCCTCATCTCGGCTGCTGCCGCATCATCAGCTCAACAGTGTCTAGGATCTCGGAGATGTATCCAGAAGAGGAATGCGCATGTTCAATGAATGTGGCGTATCATGCTTGCATGTATTGCGACAAATGACTGTCGGTCTTGGAAAAGGGAAGGTAGGGAAGTAGACTCGGGAAAGATCAGACGACAGCCGTCACTGCTGCAATGGCGTCATGTCAAGACTTATTACTAACGCGCACGCCACGCGCCGCGTCAGGCACGGCAAAAGCTTGGGTTGCGCATCCGAATTCTTTAGTAACGATGGCTTCCTGAACGGTTAATTGAAAGCCGAACTACCGACTTTCATTAGGATGCACTCAATACTTGACTGAGTGACCATCGTTCAGATTCAGCATCAAACTCAAATCCTTCCTGGAGATATTTAATTAACTGTACAGATGAAGCATTATATGGTATAGTCATAATTGCTTTTTTTACTACACTTCTATGAATATCCAATGATGCTAATCTATCTAAACTTTCTTTATCTTCTTTACCTAAATTAGGTGTTTTTAATTTATCTATAAAATATTCATGTAAATAACTAGAAATTAATGAATAAAAATCATGTGGGGATATTAATAGACTGCAGTACGTTGTGGTGGGAGCTGGCTGGACTCCGACAACTGCAGCCAAGATGTGTTTGATCATGACAAGCTTTCTCGATCGCGATAAGCGGCTGCCAAGTGCGGAAGGCGATAAAACCAAGACAACCTCGGCATATTGGTGGGTGCATACGACGCTGGCTGTCGCTATACAAGCCGCGCATATGTGGTCAGTAATGGGCATAATGTAATGCAACCGAACATGAGTCTTGTTACAACCCGAAATTGGCCATCAAGTCCGAAATTGAAATTGGGATTGATGCGAGCGCCAAGAACCGGCCTATTGGAAGTTAACGTTCAAACTGCCAGGCTATCGGCCAACTGACTCGAGGTGGAGCCCCCCAGCAACACCTCGGCCAGCATCGTCCCAGATGGCATCTGCGTCCTCTGATTGGCTGGGCGGGACAAATTCAGGGGCAGCTGCATATCACCCACCTGCTATATTGGGATCGGTCTATTAATTCCGAGGAGTCGGACTAACACTATCAACGGGGCATGGGTCTAGTGCAATTTTGTACTGATGGTATTCAACCCATATCACCGACGTTCATCGGACATGACTGGACCTCTCTGCTTTTTTCTTCTTCTGTCGGGTTCAACTCCATGATGAACGCGCGCAGTAACCCGAGAAAGAAGGTGGGGTATCCAGCAGGATTCCCCTATTCAGCAGGATGTTGTCTAGCGCCGCAGGACCAAGAAACCTCCCTAGGACCAAGAAACCTCCCTGCGAAGCCTTATTCCCATGGTAATTGGGTCTTTCCTCACGTTCAGTTCCAGAGTCATGAACTACCACAATAAAAAAAATGCGCAACGAAGCAAATCACTATCAAGGACTCGAAAAAAGACATCATTACCAATGTCACGCCTCGATGGTGATGCGGCACAGACATACCTATAGTTATGGTATATCATCAACCATCCCTTATCAAGCAACTTCCTCGCCCGATTCCCGACCAAAGCATAGCATTTCGATGAGTTAATGCGAACGGCAGTATTTAATTCAGTCAGGAGAATACCCTCTGGCTGTGTCAATAGGCAACTCTTGAGATCTGCTACGAAGGGTTTGCAATGTAGCATGAAGGAAGTCCTTCAAGTTTTGACAATGACTTGGATCGGGTCACTGACTTCGACCACGCATGAAGCAAAGTTCATAAGCTTGGGGTTCGTGACAACTAATAACAAATTCCTTACACCTCTAATTGACCACGATATTGGCGGCATATACAAAAGTAAAATTGAGTTAGGCATGATTGATCAGTAAGCGAAAGTCAGAACGAATGAATGGATAGACAAATAAAGAGGACATAATAATATAAATGGCACTGCATGACAGCGTACTCATAATAAGGGATTAGAACCTGATTATTTGATTGTTGGAGAGAGTGACTAATAGCTAGTAAGATATCTGAGAGACAAATCCTTGTGTCCAAGTTGAACGAACACGAGGCCCCAAGGGTTTGTAACCCGTGTGAAAGTGACCTCTTCCTATGGCAGAGGAGCTCTGGGGCCTCGACAAAGTAAAACCTTCGTATCGTAGCGACTGGCAGAAAAGGAGTAAAGTATCCCCTAAAAGGGGCACCAGTGAAACTAGGAAACGTCTACAATAGGAAAAAGTATGTTCCTTCCTGAACAGATTGAGATAGACCTTGCCTTCTCGAAGGATGTCGTGGTCCTGGTTGCTGCCCTCCATAATCACCATCTTCCTAAAGTTTGATGCGGTTTTTGCACCATTGCCCCATCGACCTTCACACGTTGTGACGGATTTAATGTCACTGGTGTTTCAACCAGTTGAAGTCGCCGAGCCTTTTTGTGAATAGGTCAATAATTTTTTCGATATCCTCCTTGGCTGAGTCGTAAGCCGGGGATATTATGATGTGGTCTCCGTTCGTGCTCTCGTTTTTCGCATCCTTGGTTTTAGTCCACGCTCCAGCGTAGACATCCAAGCCCTTTTGTTTCGGGTCTTCCCGACAGGGTACCCTACAGTGTTTCGCGAATTCGGAGGACAAGGATTTGTCGGCGCCAAAGGGCGACTTATCTCCCTTGTCTGTCACAAACTCTACGCCCCAGAACAAGCCGCGTCCGCGGATGTCGCCGATGTAGTTGCGGTCCTTCAAAGGCTTCAACCCGTCCTCAAGTTGCCTACTACGGTCATGAATGTTATTGAGAAGGTCCGGTAGCAGTTTCTGTGCCTTGAGAGCAGCCGCGCAGACCCCCGGATGCGCCTGGTATGTATGTCCATGGGAAAATTCTCGGAGGGATCTGCCCTTCCCACTGTGTTTACAGGTTAGCACCAATCGCGCGTGTCTGTATATTGCATCAATAATGTAAGTTTATTGCTTACCTGATCTCTGTCACGACCTTCTTGTTGACCATGAGACCAGCTCCTGGCATGAGACCGGCCGCGAGGGTTTTCCCGAAGAGCATAATATCGGGTGCAAGGTTTTGGAGTCCCTCTAATTTCATCTCCACTCCCGATGGGCGGATGTAGTCGTCCTGGTCGCCTTCGTCACGGAACTTCTTGTCATACCAATGCCAGGCGTTGGCGTATCCTGTACGGCCTAGACCACACATGATCTCGTCATAGACAAGCAGGATCTTGTAGTGACGGCACACTTTCTTGATTTTCCGTAGATATCTGAGGCTCGCAGGTTGGCATCCAAGGGCCTGGATGATTGTCAATGATCCCCTCCATGTATTTTGGGTTGGCTCGGGCAGGAACTTACCGCCCCTGACACTGTTTCGATGACAAAAGCAGCCACTGTCTTGTGCCCGAGTTTCTCGATCTTGTCCACGAATTGGTTAACCAGTCGGTCGTCGTACTGTTCTACCTCCCTTTCCGAAGATGTCATGTCCCGATATGGGTAGTAACGATCGACTTTGGGAAAGATGTCATCGCTTAGAAGAAGACCATCAAAGTTGGCCTGGCGAGCCGGGAAGTGACTAAGCGAGAGAGCGGCAATAGTGTTTCCATGGTAGGAGCTTTCTCTGGAAATTAACCTTTTCCTTGCCGCCTCCGGTTTCTTGCTTTCACCTGGCTTCATTTTCCCATTCCAATACTGCCATACCAGTTTAATCATAGCGTCACAAGCTTCGGAGCCTACAGCCCAGTATCAGCCAGAGTTTAGCAAGACATCAAATAGGTGCTGGTGTGCTTACCGGAGTTGAGGATCATCACGTTTGACATCTCCTCGTCAACGTCCCATTTGGTGCCTACAAGACTCGCGTTTTTGATCATCTGTGTGGTGAGTTCACGATGCACCGGGGACGTGTAGGCGGCGTGCATATTGTAGGAATTACGCCACATTTGCTCAGACGCAGCGAGCGCCACTTGCCCGAACGGGGACAACGACTCTTGTTCATCTTCTTCAGATTCGAAGGTTATTGAAGGCACCTCTCCGTTCCAACCGCCGAGGCTGCTTACAGCCGCTCCGCCGCAGGCATTGATGGCTTCATGGGTTTCCTTCAGAAACTTCGACTTCGCTGTCGGATCGCTTAGTTCAATATTGTCATTCTGGTTGACAAAGAACTCGGTAATGTTCCTCCGACTTCTGAAAACCTCGTTAAGAGTACCTGTTAGGGCCCCAAGGTCATTCGTATGTGACTCTGGGGGAGGTTTGGGGCCAGACATGATCAGAATGATATTTGTACTCTTCGAGATGGGTAAACAGTTACCTTATTTTTCGTTTTGTTCTCAGACTGCAGCTTGGATATTCTCGAGACTGTTCACCCGAAGTTCTACAAGCTATTTATATATGTAGATCACCGTTTGAACTACACTACCCGCGAGGTCTGCCGTTATATCGTACATGCTCAAACCTCATTCCCACGATCTATCAAACATACAACATTGGAACCAACTAACTGGCTAAGATTGTAGCTGTGTGGATGGTGGGATATGCTGAAGACAAAAGAATCGGCTAAGGTTCTGCGTGTTGGTCGGCACCCCGGCCCCCTTTTCTTTATTTGCCCCCCCGGCGATGGATGAGCAAACACCGACCCGGATCGGAGATTCGGAACTGAGCTATCACAAACCAACGACTACTACAATTCTTGCACCTAATCCGGCCATGTTTGCCACACGCGTTGTTGAGAACATGTGGCATGAGAATCTGATCCCAGCACTTGTGCATTACTCATACCACCACAAACAACGAAACCACGCCATCGTCATAGCACCGCAAGGTATTCGGGTTCAGAGGCATCCGAGGTAGATTTGCGATACTGGCTACCTGCTGGGACGATGAAAATCGTGAAGTTGGTATCTCGTAATCTGTCAGGAATTCCTTGAGCTCCTGGAGTTCCAGAGCATCAGCGAGACTCAAACATCACCGCTTCCAGCTCCCCCCTCCCCACCCACATTTATTCCCACCCTTGCTTGCTCTCACCTTCCTCGCCACCTCCTCCGCCCTCCTCCTCCCCTCCATAACCCCCTTCCGCCGCCTCAGCTCCGCGCAGAACCCGGACCCCGCCCGGATCCGCCCCCCTTTCCAGATGAACACAAACGGAATAACGCACACGAGCGCGCTCAGTCCAGCCAGCAGGCTGCACGCGCCCGCGACCCCCAGCCGGTCGAACAGCGGCGCCGTGGCGAAGGGCAGCACGACGGCGACGAGGGACCGGCACGCGCTGGCGGCCGCGTTGGCGCTAGCCGCGAACAGCTCGTACGCGTCGGTCAGGTAGTTGATTAGGGCCATGAAGATGAGCATGAAGCCCAGGCCGAAGGGCACACCCGCCAGCATGGGGACCACGAAGGCGACTCCGCCCGAGCCTGATGGCCCAGGGGCTTTTGCAGACCACCCGAGCCACAACAGCGAGACCACGAAAAGGGGCCCGCCGAGGCACGCGAGCGGGACCCGGCGGTACTCCTCCTGCCGCGCCCAGGCCCGGCCCCGCCTCTGCGCGCGCTGCAGCACGTGGTCGTACGCGGAGAAGAGCGGGAGCCCTAGCAGGCAGCCGCCGCCGATGGGCAGGAAGCAGAGCCCCGTCGCGCCCGGCGACAGGCCATAAAGGTCCTGGAAGATGCGCGGAAAGGCCTGGAAGGACATGTAGAAGATGGCGTAGACGAGGGCTAGGTACGCGCAGACGCTACTGACGATGAGCTCGGTAAGGATCATACGCAGGGGCCGCGTCAGGACCACGGTCAGGAGCTGCTTCAGGTCGCGAGCCTCGAGCTCGGCGGCTGAGCAGACGTCGGCATTGGCTTCAGGGTCCCGCTTGCGGAGGGCGGCGGCTTTGCGCGTCAGGAGTACGGGGCGTAGGTCTCGGGAGCATGATGACCGGAATGAAGGTCAGGCCGGCGTAAATAAGTCCGATCCAGAAGGTCCAGCGCCAGCCAATCAACGTGGAGCAGTACCCCTGTGTGAACATTCGGTTAGCTCCAACCTGTTTAAGGATTAGACTCTGATGACTACGACTCACCGAGATGATAGGGGCGAAAAGGGGCCCAAACACAGTCGTCTAGCAGCCGGAATGTCAGCGAACAGTGGATCTCATGAACCGATGACTAGGTTTAACAAGAGGCTCCAAGACATACAGCCATGAAATATGCCATCGCGCGGCCTCTAGCCACGGGATCGGCGTAGACGTCGGCAATGTAACCTGTCACAACCGCGATGGACGCACTGGCAAACGCGCCGCACAAGAATCGGAAGACCAGAAATGCCGGCCAGCTCGGTGCCAGTGCGCACGCCATCGTCCATATGGTGAATATGGAAAACGTGCTGACCACTACGATACGGCGCCCGTATTGCTCGCTGAGTGGGACCCCTAGTAACAGCGGCCTGTTAGTCTCCCGAGTCTTCTCTGCATGACAGAATGAACTGCCCACACACATACAGGTCATAGGTCCGAGCACGAAGCCCATCAGGAACGTAGCAATGGGCAACGGCATCTGCTCCTGGGCTGTCACGCCCCACTACTTGGCCATATAAGGGATGGCCATGCTCGGCAGCGAGCTTCCCAGAGTGCTGTTGATGATGATGGCCATGGTGGTGAGAAGCACCCGTTTTCTCTTGATCTACATCCCAAACCCAGAACGCCAGTCAGTTATCTCTAGGCTAGGGGCGATAGTGCCGCGGGGGTAGCGACCAGTGTGTGCCTACATGAGTCCAGTTGTGCGGGTTCTCCTTGTCGCCTTCCTCCCAGGGTATGATCACTCTGCTCGCGACATGGCTGCCATCTTTTTCTTCGCGGTCATGGCTATCCGGGATCCCATCGTCTGCCGCCTCTTCTAGGTATCGCGCAGCGGCATCCTGGCTACTCAGAGTCTTCACGAGGTCGGCCAGGTGGTTTAGTCGGCCATGGTGGGTTTCGTGTCTATTAGTGTTACTCAGGGAGTCTGGTGGGCTATGGTGAAGGCTGGCGCGCTGTGATCCGGTTTGGATCCCGCCCTTGTCTTTCTCGGTATATTTCCCGTCTGGAAACATGATGGTCTGTTAGTCGCGTAGTAGTGCTTAATGTCACATAGCCAGGCAGCATAGAACCCGATCGCCAGCAATGCCGGAAAACACAAGAGGTATTGCGCAGTGATAAGTGGTCAAGAAACAGGTTAGGTTGCTGGGCAGTTCTATGCAAATCATTTTACTGCCCAACAGATGTGACACCAATCTACCCCTACCGAGCACGCCCCTTCGAGCCGAGTCCGGCGCGCCAGGTTCGGCGGGGGGAGGGGCCAAATGCGGCAACCGTTACAACCATCTTGCCCACCCTAGGTGCGATCGGGTTTACTGCGGCCTATGATTGCTCATCATCATATGAGTCTAGGTCTGGGCAGCAGGATCCCCAACAAACAACCTCGTAGACTGAGATCATAGCGGCAGATTTCTGACGGGAGTGGTGACGACTGCTCAATGGGAATGATCCAATATCAATGCCTGTGGTGTGGCCGCTTTACGCATGGCGTCTTCGTCATCTCGAGGGTTGAGCCGATGCGTGGTCGCTCTCAGTAGCGTCGCGCCTCGGGTTTTCGTCCCCAAAAGCGGAGTGTATGGGCCGAACCGTGGACACTCCAGAGATATTTGGAGATAAAACGGATATATCTTGGGTCTCTTTAGTGCAAATATGTATTGCGGGGGGGGGGTTCTCCCGGTGGCGGGGCAGTAAGCAAATGTCGGAAAGATCTGGTGAGGGGCTCTACCCGAGAACCGGGAAAGTCACATGAAGGCAATGCATGGCCAATACCACCACCAACAGGGTCATAGTACATTTGCTGCAAATACAACGACTAGATCTTTCCCCAGGGATGTCATACATAGCCGGATACATCGTAAACTCCATGGCTGGGAAAGGTAACTTCAGTTGTGACGACGGATTAATTTGGCATCAGTTGAGAAGCTAGCACATAGAGCTCTTCTCCTCGGCGCCGCGCCCGAGGCGGTCTTCATGCGGTGCACCTACTTCATAGAGGACTGGGCGACGGCGCTCGCGACGCTGAAAGCCGAGCCGCCGTTTTTCCACTCCGTGATCAGTCCTGCCGATCACAATATCCCCATGGTGTCCGTCATAGACGTTGGCAGGATATGTGCCGCTCAGCTTCTGGCGGCAAAACCCCGTTCATCTTCGACCTCTAAGGCCCCGAAACTTACTCTAGGCAGGATGTGCAAAGGGCTTTTGAGGATGCGACTGGGAAGGAGAAGATCGAGGTGAGGTTGGTCCAGGACGATCAGCTGGATGGGTTCTTCGCCCAAGCATTCAAGGAGCCGGTGGCCAGTATGTTCGTGGAGATGCCGACGAGTTTCTTGCCAGGCGGTGTTGCAGAAAAGGAGATGGATGAGAATGAGGACTCCCGAACCCGACGGGGGAAAGATCAGTTGGGTAAGGCCGTGAGAAGGATGTGGGATCAATCACCAGATGGTGACAGATCTAGCTGAAAGGATGGGATGGAAGAATTGCTTCCAAAGTTAAACCTGTTTGGTCGTTGCCAGCTATCTAGATGGTAAGATTCATCTTTAATTAGTTAGCCTACGCAAACGACGGTTGCAGCGTACCAGCCCTCCGTTGAGCAACCCGTTCCTCCATGAGCCCACCATACACATGCTCGACCCAAGTACACACCACCGCCCGAGTATCCGCCGGATCGATGATCTCCTCGACCCCAAACGCATTGGCCGTCCGGACCGGGTTCACTAGCCCCTCATACTCGGCCTCCAGCCGCTTGTACAGCGCGGCCGCCCCTTCCGGCCCGCCCGTCCTCTCGGCCTCCCGCAGCTCGTGCGCGTGCCCGACCTCGATCCCGCCCCGCAGCGGCAGCGAGCCCCAGTCGCCGCTCGGCCACGCCACGCGCATACGGGGGTCGCGGCAGTCGAGCATGACGCCGCCGGCGACGCCGTATACCCCGCCGCGTGATGACGCTGAACACGGGCATCGTGGTCGAGTAGTACGCGAGCGCCAGGTTGACCCCGTGCCGCATCGTCGCCGCGCGCTCCGCGGCCGTGCCGACGGCGTACCCGGGCACGTCGACAAACTGCAGGACGGGCAGGTTCATGACGTCGCAGAGCTTGAGGTGCCTGGTCAGCTTCTGCGACCCCGCCGCATCCAGCGCGCCGCCCGTCGCGCTCTCGCAGTTGTTCGCGATGAGGCCCACGGGGTGCCCGGC
Organism: Apiospora phragmitis; assembly: GCF_038363925.1. Classification (NCBI taxonomy): domain Eukaryota; kingdom Fungi; phylum Ascomycota; class Sordariomycetes; order Amphisphaeriales; family Apiosporaceae; genus Apiospora; species Apiospora phragmitis. Next base: position 1,207,224 of record NW_027117400.1, on the reverse strand, counting down.
TAGCCGGGCGAGGCCGACGATGGCGGTCGTGCCCCAGAGCGCCCCGATCTCGAAGAAGGAGTCTTTGTCTACTACCAATCTGATGATCCGACGCGGGTCGTACATGCGCTCTTTGCGACGAGGGATGATGGTCTTGAGTGCAGCTTCGCGACGATCCCAAGGATCATCGCTTTTAACAACAGGCGGCGCCGAATATCCCGAGTTCGGGAGATAGCCGAGAACGGTGCGGATTTGCTCGAAGGCATTATGCTCGTCGGTTGCTAGGTTATCAATCGTCCCATTGCGGCAGTGCATGTCTGGGCCTCCGAGCTCGCTCAGCGTCAACCCTTCCTCGAACGTCGCCCCCTCGACAACTTTAGGGCCTGCGTTGAAGAGACTGCCCACATTGGCTGCCATGACACTGAAGTGGCAGACAGTGACACGCGCCGCCCCTAGCCCTATCGAGGGCCCCAGTGCGGCGCCCAGGTTTGGGATGCCCAGGTTGAGCTGCTTGACGACGTGGTTGAATGCTGGTAGCGGGGGCACGTAAGAGAACCCGTTCTTCCTGATGCTCGTGACGGACCCTCCCCCAGACGAGCCGTCCACCAGCTTCACGATTGGGATGCGCAAAGAGAGCGCCAGCTTCTCGATGTACTCGGTCTTCTCCCACAACGCGCCATCCGCGTGGCCGGCACGGAGACTGTAGTCATCCGCCGTGAAGACAATCTTGCGTCCATTCAGCTTGCCGAAGCCCTGGACGCTGTTGCTGGGCGTAAAGCCGTCGATGGTCTCCTCACGGGACTGCAGCTGGCCATCCGTGTCGGCGGCGCTGCCCAGTCTCTTCGTCTTGCCCCAATTCACGTCGCCCGTCACGCTGCCGACTTCCTGGAGGCTGCCTTGCTCCAACAGCGCATCTACCCGTTCCCAGACCCGTAGCTTCCCGGCCTCCTTCTGGTGTCGGTAGCCCCGGCGCTCGGTGTCCGGGGTGCGGGCAAGTTTGCGTAAGGCCTCCATTTGCCCCAGGCGATCTGAATAGTTTGCAGGAGGGCCTGATATCGAGGCCCGCCTTCGCCCTTTCCGTTTTGCAGCTTGTGATGTTCCGTTCTCCTGATGATCTTTCTTGTTGAGATGGCCGGCGACCTGTTTCAAACGGTCGCTTGCTTGCTGTTTGGCGCTCTCATCTGCCCCCATCTTAAGCCATGGGGATACTACCAGGAGATAGATATGTGATAATGCCGGTAGAGTTTGTTTGCATCCAAGTGGCTTCGTTGCCAAATACTGAGACCCCCAACCCCCTGGCAAGTTCACTTATGTGATGAGGACCTTAGCGGGCATTGTGGCGACCTCGGCAAGCTCCCCAGTCGGCAGATCCCCCGCACTTAAATGCTGCACCGTAGTGGATTCTCCCCGCTAACCCCCGACTCTGTAGCCACTAAAACGCGGGACACCTACCCATGCCTCTACTGTACTTCTCGTAGTCAGATCCCTGGAGAAGAGGATAACTCTGGAAGATATTCAGTACCTATTATTCAAGTGCACAGTCAAGAGGAGCAAGAAATTCACATTTGCACAGCTAACAAAGCTCCTTTCTGTTGGCTACGCGACGCCCTTCTGCTGCGTGCTGGCCCATCGTACGCAGGCTCAAAGCTAGGCCCAGATATAATACGTGAACATTGACTGATACGATACCATGGCATCAGTCCTATTTGTTACAAAGTTATCCATCTAGATATATACCTGGGATGGACGGAAAAGGCATTTCTTTGGCCATAAAAAGTATACCCTTCGCCAAAATAGCGACCATGAGTTCGCCAGGCCACCCACCCCGACGGAGGATAAAGCGACTGCTCATCGCCAACAGGTGCCTATCCATCCATCTCACTCATCATGAGACTTAACGTTTCATCTGAATACTAGCTAAGGTTTGCATCAGGGGCGAAATCGCAACCCGCATCATCCAAGCCGCCCGCGAGCTCTCGCTCGAAACCTACGCCCTCGTAACCCCAAACGACAGGACCCACGCCCTGCACGCCCAGCACGTGCTCGAAGCGCCCTCCCCCAAGGCCTACCTGGATATCCCCCTTTTGGTCAGTCTGGCCCGACAACACGGCATCGACGCCGTGCACCCGGGCTACGGCTTCCTCTCCGAGTCGGCCGACTTCGCCCGCCGCCTGTGGCACGACGCCGGCGCCGTCGTCGTCGGGCCCGGATGGCGCATCCTCGAGCGTACCGGCGACAAGCTCGCCGCCAAGGCGCTCGCGCAGCGCTGCGGCGTCCCGACGCTGCCGGCCAGCGCGCGGCCGGCGGGGGATGTCGAAGATGTCCTGGAATTCGCGTGGCAACTGTCTACTACCGGTGGTGGTTTCACTCCCGTTATGCTCAAGGCCGTCGACGGCGGCGGCGGCAAAGGCATCCGACTAGTCCGCACCGAAGCGGATCTCCCCCAGCGCCGCAGCGCGCGCCATCGCCGAGAGCCCCTCGCGGCAGGTCTTCGTCGAGCGGGCCGCGGTCGACGGCTTCCGGCACATCGAGGTGCAGATCGTGGGCGACGGGACGGGCCAGGTGCGGCACCTCTGGAAGCGCGAGTGCAGCATCCAGCGGCGGTACCAGAAGGTCGTCGAGCTGGCGCCGACCACCACCGTCGGCGACCGGCCGTTCGTGGCCGGCATCATCGCGGCGGCCGTGCGCATGGCCGAGGCCGTCGCGTACCTCTCGCTGGGCACGTTCGAGTTCCTGGCCAACCCGGACACCCGCGAGTTCTTCTTCCTCGAGGTCAACCCCCGCATCCAGGTCGAGCATACGGTTACCGAGAGCATAACGCACGTGGATCTGGTCAAGGCCCAGTTGGACATCGCGCAGGGGGTCGCTCTGGACTCACTTCCTCTCGCAGGTCTCATGTCGTCGGATCCAGCCGAACCACCACCACGGCTTTCGTCAGTACAGCTACGTCTGACAGCCGAGAACGTCCATAACGACTGGTCTATCAGTATCGGGCGTATTATAAATTTCTTGTTGCCTAGTGGTAACGGGATTCGGGTCGACACCCATCTTGTTCCAGGAACACCTTTGGTCGTTGCTGCCGATTTCGACAGCCTGCTCGCCAAGATCATCGTCACCGGTACCTCCTGGAACGAGGTGGTGGCGAAGTGCCGGCGGGCTCTGGAGGATGCCCGCGTTGATGGGGTCAAGACTAACCTGGATGTTATGCGTGCAATCGTAGCAAGCCCAGACTTTGCCAACGGGGCATGCGACGCCTCTTGGCTTGAGCGAGAACTGCCGCGGCTCCTGGAGACGGGGAAGACAATCTCGGAGAACCTAGACTCTGCTGATATCCGTAACCGAGAAGACCCCTCCGCGGCCGCGGCGGTACCATCAGGATCCAGTTCCGGCGTTCTCCTGCGCAAAGGCGACGCGTGGGCACTGAAGCTAACCCCCCAAAAGATGGGACTTCCAAGCAGACCTGCTCAGAACCTCAAGCACATCACCTAAAGCTCTCACGAGTCCTCCGCAACGAGTTCCCCTCCCTTCTGCGCGCCGAAGTCGAATACTCGTACCCCGGCGCGGCGACGCCTGGGCAGACGTTCCTGCTCGAAGCCGCCAGCAGCACCGCCTCGACCGGCTCCATCATGGCCGCGGGGAAGCACCGCCGCGGAAACGCCCACGACCCGGAGCACATCGTCGCGCCGTTCCCGGGAAAGCTGGTCGAGGTCCTGGTGGACGAGGGGGATGCCGTGCGGCCCGGCGACGTTGTCTGCGTCGTGCAGCAGATGAAGATGGAGCTCGAGGTGCGGGCGGCGCGCGCCGGTCGGGTTCGGTGGGTCACTGAGGCCGAGGATGGGGAGGATATAGCGGAGGGGACGCTCATTGCTGAATTGGAAGACAGCCATGACGGTGCAAATGGGACCGAGGGGGATGAGGCGAGAGCAAAGCTTTGAATGTGTAAGTATTCACTACTTCCAGCCTCAGTTGCTCAGATTGCGTACATTGGCATAGCCGGGGACCCAGGTTGGTTAAGACATGGGTTATTACAAGAATACATATTGATTTCACATCCTAGATAAAAGTGAATTCCGCCTGGATTACTTCGTTTATCCATGGATTAAATTTTTAAGTAACGGGTTTTGCATTCAAGGTCCACGGTTGCCGCTGTCTGGTATCCAACACCCCCTTTCCACTTGTCATTAAAAGCCCCTATTCCCTGACGTTGATAAACATAACCGCTTTACATTTAATCCAACACCCTCCCACCCACAACAGGTCTTATAATAAGGTAAAACCTAAAGGGGATCGCAGCCGGGGCACCCCAGACACTTCCCACTGGGCACGATCATCTGGAAGCACCCGTGGTAGCACAGCAAGTTGCTGGTGCAGTAGCCGGGCAGCGACGACTGGTCGTACTGGTCGCGCGGGCCCATCCCGATGATGTCGCGATCCTCGAGGGACTGCCGGTTCTTGAGCGACGCGGCGGGGGTGATGACGGGGTTGGCGAGCGCACTGGGTGTGTGGATGGGGAGAGTCAGCAAGTTTACCACGGCACACAGGGAGGACAGCCACAACTATATGTAGTTCCATCAGATTCGGAGGGGCGGGGCGCGGGTAACTTACAGGCTCAGTTGGGCCACGAGTGCGAAGGAGAGGAAGGAGAACTGCATTGTAGGGGCTTCTGTGATGAACGCTTCTCTGATTATGACGGGGGTAGTTTTTCCGTTGGGGAGAGATCTTCAGTAATAATTCAGATGACCGACATGGTCTCCTCTGGTCCTTATACCCAGTTTTGTTTTCTCTAAAAAATAATATTCCGTTGGAATGGGGCAGCGTTACTCACGACGGTTGCTAGGGATGCCCAATTGATTGGGTGTCTTGGATCAGGAATTTCGAGCAATTATACAAGATTCAATCAGCTGCAGTAGGAGTGCTTCGAAGAATGAAGCCACAGATGGGGATGTTTATTGAGATCGAATCAGGGAGCTCAACGTCCTCCTGCTTGCAGACAATTCCTTGAACGGACGAGGAAGTCCACATCGAAGTCGTGGCGATAACTCCGTGATGCCCAACCAGTAGTAGTAAACAGAGCATGATAAGTATGTATTTCAGTGAGCTATGTTTGCAGCGTATCTCGGGCTCTATCATCTTGTGAATACCCCTTAATTGGTAGGCATGACTGTGCTGACACATCTTCTGCCACACAGGCTCACCATAATTACACCACGCACGAGAATTCATACTGTGAAACCTCCGCGGCACCCTGTCGCGACCATTGATTAACACACAATCCGAAATTGTTTCTATTATCACCAATGATGCTGCTGCGAATAATGATAATGCCCTTATAGATATTCAGATACGCGATGCGATCCATCTACAGACCCCATCCTCGTTATACCAAGTACCCTGTCCCTTTCCCTTTCTTAATTCCCTCTCCCTTGATGAGAAAATGACCAGCCAAAACTCCACGCGAGACGCTGAAAATCCATGGAAGAAGAGAGAAGCGTTATGGTGGCCCTGATATGAAAAGGGGGCGATCTGTATGTGTCCGCCCACCAAACACACGGTAGCCATGATGATGATCGTTCTAAACATCGGTGATAGTCGTCGTCATCATGCGCACATCGCCGCCTCATTAAACCCAAGCCTCCTCCGGCGCCCATATACCAGGTCACGCGCACCGATTACCCAATTCCCATACAGAAAAAGCAACCAAAAATATCGAGATTTTAGCTGACGCGGTGTCAACTGGTCTTTACATGACAGTGCAGTCCTTATGCCGATCATCAGTGCTGTGCGCAGCAACTGGCGGCGGTCTGGCCCGGCCCGCATTGTTTCCGGCGAGGCTGACTCTAGACGGGCCTGCAAGATTGGCCCTACGTCCTCTTGTGGAGCTGCCTGGACTGCTCTCTGGGTGACTGGGGTGGCCAGCCGGCGGAACATAGGGGGTAGCCTTGGAGGCTTGCTCGTAGCTCGGCGGCGCGTCATCGTCCTCCCCATCGGTAGGGCGATGAGTTCGGTTATTAGCCGGTGGGACAAGCGGTCTGACCTGTTGCTGCTGCGCCGGTCTGCCACCCCGAGCTGGGCTGTTGAGGCTGTTACTACTCGCCCGGACCGGAATGTTGAGTTGACTCGTAGAACCGCCACGTGAGGAAGACACGCTGTTCCCACTTCTGCCCGGGGCCCTGGACGAGCTGTCGAGCCCCGACCTTGCTGCTCAATAAACTGCTCGGATAACTGTCTCTCGCGCTGCCGAGCTGCTTGCTCATTCCGATGTCTTTCATCTTCCTCCTCTTGTAGTTGCAGTGCTAATGCCAGATCCCGATCTTCTTGCTCAAGAGTTGGAGATACCGGCACGTTGTCCGCGTCAGACGTACTACGGCGACCTCGGCCACTGCCGGTCGAAGCCCCAGCCGACTCCTGATGCGACTGCTGGTGCTGCGGACCGCCCACGAGCCGAAAGTCCCCGGAAAAGAACTCTGCCCGCTCGCCATTGACATCAACAAGTGATTCCCAGACTACTTCGTCGTGCGAATGATAGCCTGCGTCCGTGACAAGCACCAGAAGCTGTAAAGTCTGCGGGTGTCTATACAGCGTAGAGAAATGATCGTTGCGGAACAGGATCGAAAATGTACCTGGTCGTACTGACTTTGTTATCACGTCCAAGCCCCACGGAGTAAGTTGAGTCGCCGAAGTAGCCAAGAATGATTTGATGGTCATGATATCCGTGTACATATGTTGTTCTTGTTCCGTAAGGCCTGCGCTGGTAGGCGCGCTAAGTTTATCTTCGAGTTCTTCTTCGCGGAATAGGAGGCTTTGTACATCGTCATATGATGATGCCTGGCGATCAAAGGCATCATACACGGGATCGTCTTTTGGCGGAAGCCAGCCATGTATAAGCGGGATAGAGAATGTGGCGTACAGCTTCATATCGCGAGTATCCTCGAAGGTCCCTGGGATGTGGTCGCCCCGTTCAGACGGATGCACATGGGTAAGGGACGTCCGCTTGTGAGCCGTTATCAGCTCGGGGGTAGGAATGTATCGCGGATTGACATTCATCCCCGTTTGTAAACCTTTTAGAAAAGCATATAGCTCGCTCACATCGGGCAGCGCGACATCTGAGTTAGTCCTTCTGGGGGACATCAGTTCATCAAAGACCGCCTCCAATAGAAGATTCAAGCTGATCTGCTCTCGTGATCTTAGTGTCTCCACCAGAACGGTGTTAGTCAAATCGGCCGGAGTAGTCAAGGTCAGCGCGTTCACAAGAGCGACCAACGGACACGGGCCATTGGCGTTCTGAACGAGAATCGGGGACTTCCTGGGGTTTTGGGCCGCGGATACATCATGCCAGTTGATGTTTTTGATCTGGTATGTTTCGTTCTTGCTGGCTGCACTGGGGGACTGAGCCCTTGGAGGTTGAGCGGGTGGAACATCCTGCGAGGTGCGTGGCGGCAAGGCGGGTGCAGGTTCCTCAGCAGCATCAATTGTAGGTGTTGGTGGCTTCTGTACCTGTACTTCTGGTTTTGCTTCTTTATTCTCTGGCTCTGGTTCGTCAAAGTTCTCCCAAGTACTCTGTCTAGAGAGGTTTGCCGGTTGTGGGTCATGATCTATTAAATTCCAATCGTCGCCGGATCTTGGTTCATTTTTGTCCTGCATGGACCGCGGGGGCCTTACCCTTGTCCAGCTGAGCAATGTCGTCCCAGGCATGGGCATCTTGTGAAAACTCCTGCTCTTCGGGCGACTTATGCGGCATGTACCCAAGCGCAGGTCTTGCGACTATATCATCATCCCAAGCTGAAGACGACTCGCCTTCCGACGGTAAAGACACTATGGCCGGAGAGTGCGCTCGGGGACTCGCGGAGGGCTGTCTTGAAGGGACGCCAGAACCCCATACATTATTGCCGGTGTCTTGGTCGGGTATTGAGTTGACAGGAGGAGGTGCAAGCGATGTTTTAGGCTCTTCGGCGGATGGCTTCCAGGGATTTGTGCTATTTTCGGACTCGTTGAGTCGCAACTGTGAGAAGGCGTCGGTCGGAGGGACGGGCGGCGCATTGGCGGGTGTCGAGTTGGCCGTGCTCTGACCGGTGTTCGTAGAAGACAGAGGTTTCCTCTTGAATGGATTTGTCTCTTGGCGGTGGCCGCCTGGACGCAAGACCGTAGGTACATGTTCTAATTCGCCTTTTGACCCGGCCTGCGATGGACCACTACTTTGTCGATCGTCCTCGTTCCATGGGTTGCCGGCATCGTGGACGAACGGATGCTGGGTTGCGGGACCAGGCCGTAAAGAGTCGGGGACCGTACGAGGAGCCGACTGGGCACCAGCAGAAGTCGTGTCTTGGTGTTGTCTTGCGTTGCCCCAGATGTTCTCTCCGTCGGTGTCGGATTCGGTCGCGGACCAGAGCTCCTGCCTCACTCCTTGCATATTGAAGGCAGTAGTGGGCTTGTCGTTGTTCGGGGCATCTCCTGGGACTTCGTTTCGTGTGACCATAATGGCGATTCAGAGTCCACCTGCGCTTGTTGTTTCGAAGAGTAGCGAATACCTCAGGACCTAACCCAAATGGCTGCGTTCAATCACTGCAGTAAGGCCAAATGCGCGATCTTGATAGCATGCAGTTGCGCTCCAGCGGAAAAGTGTGTTTGCCCTTATTTGCTGCTCGTATTCGTGTGCGCAATGCGAACTAGGACCACCGGGAAGGACTGGAGTGAGATAGGCCCCGGTTGAGGTGGCGGGCTGTAGGATGTTGCTAGATCTGTGCAACCCTACTGACGATGCCCTCAATTAGAATCAAAAGATAAGATACAACACGGCCGAATAGACGTGGAATAAGCTTCGTTTCTAGACCTCTCACAACCCAATGTACATGGTCAATCTTCTTGCAATCCACGTCGCCTGAAGGAGGGCGGCTTCTCAGGCTTCCAAGGTCGGTCAGCCCTGCGACATGTGAGTGAAGGAGTGTGTAGGTTGGTACAGCACGCTGATTCGCCGCGGGGTGTGCGTTCCTTTGGGTTCAAGTTTGCGTCATCGGCTCCTAAACTAGGCCGGAAGCTCAAGCTTTGTCAAGAATGTGTATAATTATTGCGGAGTAAAGAACCCGGGCGAGTCTCGCGATCCGTCAGATTCAGTAGAAGAGGGGAGGTGTCAAGGTGGTTTATTCGCCGAAAGGTATGCACGAGAGAATTAATATGTATGTAAGTAACCTACTCATGTCAGTTACATGTAATGTAGGTGCTGCTGAAGCTCGCAGCTCCAGCCCAGTCGGTCCCGCACTGAGTGGTTGGGAGGTACTGCACGCGCTGTGATGGCCCACCCGCCTGCTTAAGTCCTTCAAGCGCCAGGTACGACGTGTGGCAGTGCTCGTGGTACTAGCTGCATCCGGGGCGAACCTAGCAACGAATCGTTTCTGATGGCGGTCTATTTCCATTAACCACTGTTCATCACCGCGCTGCCTGGTCCGGCTTCAATGATATCAAGATGATGTTCATATCTAATATTAATTCTTGTTTTTTTGCTGTGTACTCGCTACTTATCTAGCCGCAAGTTCTGGCCGGGCATGGTTAGCGGTGCTGCGAGTTTTCTAACATTGAGGATTCTCTTACAACCGGCGCAGAGCTAATAGTACGTGGTTGACCACGTATGGCTTACCCTTCAACAAACTAGGCAGCAGCATATGTACAGAGCAAGTTGGCAGGATGCAGATGCAGACATACGGTTCGGCCGGTACGAGGCCCTGGCTAGGAGAGTACATGGAGTTGCCTCTGCTGTGGCTTGTGCACTTCAGCCACGATTCTGTGCGTCAAGGTTGCCTCCGGACATGACGTTAGACTCCATCAAGTGTCTTGGAATGGCAGCTTACATGCGTCACAACGGAGCTGTCAATCCATTGGCAGAAAGAGTCGTTTTGCATACACACACCATTGGTCTTCTTAGAGTGCCCCAGAAGCCTACCTTGTTTCAGGATTGGTTCCTTGTGATGGCGAACACGATAGATCCATAGCTACCCCAGAAACGAAATGTTCCGTTCATGTTCATCTCAACCATTCACAACCGTATTAGAACTTAGTTCCCGCCGTCGGCGTCGGCAAGCTTGGGCCTGCATACATATATTTTTCCCCCACCACTGGGTCATGGTTTGCTCGTTCTTCATCGGCCCCGAACCGCATGTCACAGTCACCGTGCCATATATAAGATCGCGGACGTCATTGACCGCCAGACTTACCTAGTTTCTTGCTATCTGTGTAGTTGACTGCTTTCATTGTACTAAATTGATCCGACTGTCTGAACCAAGAGTGTTTTGTGGTTCTTTTGTTCCTTGGAAATGGTGATTTGCCACCGCCTGTAAAACCATACCCCGCATAATTTTTAGAGTCCCTGGGCGGCTGCGGGGCCAGCTAGAATTTTCATTTCCTACTGGTGAAAGTTCATGTGACCCTATACTTCCTGCCTCATTTGAACACCACTTTTCTCTCTAATCTGTGCCAATACCGTACAAAAATGATGGTGATTATCGAGAACTGGCTCCCAGCGAGCCGCGAGAACTATGAGTTCATTCTAAGCATTTGGAAGTGGTTCCCTGTGGTCCGTAGCAGTTACCAAACCTACATCCACTTAACCTTGCTAAATCGCTAACAAACAAACCCAAACAAAAGGCCTACTCGATGCAATGGCTGGTCTCGTGGTACGGCATGGGCAAGACCTCGGTCAAGAGCCCGCTGAACATCCCCGGCCGCCTCGCCTGGATGACCATGGAGGTTCCGGCGTTCGTAATTATGCTCTACATCATGAACACGCTGCCCGCGCAGCACGGCATCGAGGACCTGCCCTGGCAGAACAAGACCCTCGCGGGCCTCTATGTGCTGCACTACGTCTACCGCGCCGTGCTGTTCCCCATCCTACAGCCGTCCATGTCGCCCATCCACGCCGTCGTCTGGGCCATGGCGCTCGTCTTCCAGTTCTGCAACGCGACCTGCCTGGGCAGCTGGCTGGCCGCGTACGGCCCCACGACCGAGGCCGAGTGGAACTCGTACTCCCAATTTAGCAACGGCGGGGGCGGCTCTTCGGTCCTGCAGTTCGCCGTCGGCCTCGTCATCTTCTACGTCGGCCTGACCTCGAACTACTTCTGCGACGAGGAGCTGCGCGAGATCCGCCGCACCGAGCAGCGGCGCCAGGAGCGCCTGGCCCGGGAGCAGGGGCGGCCCGTCGGCAGCATCGAGAAGCACTACTCGGTCCCCAATAACGGCCTGTTCCGGTACATGCTCTACCCACACTACTTCTCCGAGTGGATCGAGTGGCTCGGCTTCTGGGTTGCGGCCGGGTTCGGCTGCGTGCCCGCTCGCTGCTTCCTCGTCAACGAGGTCTTCGCCATGCTGCCGCGCGCCGTCTCGGGCAAGAAGTGGTACATTGAGAAGTTCGGCGAGGACAAGATCAAGGGAAAATACGCCGTTATCCCCGGTGTCTGGTAAACGTCCATGATCCGATGTTCTAGGCGGGGTTGAGGAGGAGGGTTTTGTAGGGCGTAGGTGATGTTGTTGACAGGTTGGGACTGAATTGCTGACTCCAGCTCAGTTCCTGCCCGCGTGTGCTGAGTTGGAGGCCAGAGCAATTGGCTGCCCTGGGAACTGTTGCAGGATGGATGGTTTGTTACTATTTGCATTTGGCCGTTTTACCGCAAAAGCACCTTTGGTTGGAGAGCGTCGGCAATCGTTCCACACGTTGTTCATAATCCAAAGCACGTTATTAATGAATCAATGAGTATCCACATGGACGTATTATACGCTTATTGCCACCGTGTTTCATCTTTCTTGTATGCTTTCGGAACTGAGACGGAAAGGCGAGATGGAAGAATAACGGAGGGCGCGCGCAAGGAGGCCTATCCCCTCTTGTTAGGAAGAACAAACCAACGAAATTGCCCTGCCTACGGGGACCTGTGGCGGACACGTCACATACCCCTAGGGAGGTGAGCGAATCAGAGATGACAAACATATCTCAAAGAAAGTCTAGAATTCAAGTATTGCCAAAAGTACCACTGATACAAATCGGCATTCCCCCAAGCTGCCTAACCTTGCTTCGGAGATTTCTAGGTCTCATGTAAGTATCAATTCGCACAAAGAGCCTTATGATCATTACCAGGACCCTCCTCCTCCCAACACCGCATTCCAATTAGCATTGCTGTTGCGAGATTTGCTCTTGCTCTTGCTCTTCTGGCTCTTCTGACTCTTCTGACTCTTCCGGCTCTTTTGCTGCTGGGTCGTCGCCCTGGATCTCGATCCAGACCTCGACCGCGGCCGCCGTTTTCTTCTCTTGGGTGGCTGTAGGCCAGCACCGCCGCCTCCCAACCCGAACGGGCCAGACCACCCCGGCGCCGCCAGTAGCCCGCTCATATTCGGACCCACTCCGCCGCTGGCATACGACCAAGCCGAGTCGCTGTCGTCGCTTGAGTCGTCGTCGGAGTGGTAGTGCACGTCGCAGTAGAAGTGGTACACGTCGACGGGCGCGCGCAGGCAGCCGCGCTCGCGGCAGCAGTGCTGGTGGCAGTAGCCGTTGTCCTGCTCGGCGCGGGCGCCGCACTCCGGGTCGCGGCAGACGTGGGTGGCGCAGAGCCCGCCCGCGGCGACGGCCTGGGCCGCGCAGCCCTTATCGCGGCACCGGTGCGTCGCGCACCAGGGGTCGTACATGCTGAGCCCCGCGATCGTGAGGCCGCCCGCGCCCGGGACCAGGCTCGCCGCCGCGAGCTGCTTCAGCGACGACGGCGAGAGCGACGAGGCCGGGGCCCGGATCGTGTCGCAGTCGGGCTCGCTGCACTTGTGCCGCGTGCAGTAGGACGAGGAGACTGTTCGGGCGCTCCCGCAGTCCGGGTGGGCGAGGCAGGCGTGCTTAGGGCAGTGGTGCTTGTGGCCGTTGCTCCAGGCTCGCGGCTTGTCGCATCCGATGAACTCGCAGATCCCATAGAAGTCTGGAAGGTTTGATTCAAGTTAGTATTGTATGTCTGAACTTCCAACCTGCTATGAAAAAATGTAGGCAGATTGAGACTCCAGATAGACCGATATGTTGACCTTTTCAATCCCATTCGAGTAAGGGGGAAGGGTTGAGCAAGAAAGTACGCAGCGTGAGAAGAGATTCAGAGAACTTACGGTCTTCGCAGAATTGGCGTCGCATCCCCTTATCAATAAGAATCTTGTTGTCGCACCCTTTTATCTCACATCGTACATGGTCGGCACAGAAATTATCCTTATTCGGCTCACCCTGGTTCTTGCATTTGTCACGGAATTCCGCACAGATATGACTGACGCACCACTCGCTGTGGTCGACCCTCGCCTCGAGGCACGGCGCCGCCGCGTCCTTGCACTCGTGGTCCTCGCAGTAGCGGCCGGCGGCGTTCTGCATGCCCTTGGCGCAGCCGCTGCGCTGGCAGCGGTGGGTGCCGCAGACCTTCACCCCCGGGGCGCGCTGCTCGTCGCAGTTGCTGCCGAACTCGCAGTAGTGGTTGCTGCAGTGCTTGCGGTACTCGGCGTTGCTGACCCGGTGCACCATGCTGTCACAGTCGGCGTTCCGGCAGGGACGGTGGACGGGGCAGTACTGGTGCTGCCCCTTGGCGTCGCCCACCTCGGGCGCACCGTGCACGTTGGCCATGCAGAGGTCGTCTTTGCAGGTATGCGCGGCGCAGAACACGCTCTGCCGGGCCCCCGTGGCCCCGACGCGGGCCTCGCCACAGTCGGCCTGCTGGCAGTTGTGGTCCTTGCAGTATATGAAGGCTTTCCGGCCCTGGGCGGTCAAGGTCTCATTGTTGCAACCACCCCAAGTACAGGCATCTATGCATCGCTCTCAGCTTCTGGTTTTCTAAGATACGTGAATGAGCGCAGCGGGGTTATACTCACGAAGTTCGCAAAACTTAGCATCCCTGTTCAGTGGGTTGCTTCGTTCCAAAGAGCACTGCCTTCCATACGGTGCAGCCTGGCAAGCGAGGTCTATTATGGTTTTAGTGCGCGTACTGAAGACAAGGGGATATTAGTAGGTATTTACGAGATTTGCAATATAGTTTGCTACTCTTCTTCGAAAGGCGGCAGGAAATGCCGGTGGCCTCCCGCCACTGGCAAGCATGCGAGGCGCAAAAGGGCGATACATCCAGATTGGCTGAAGAGCCTCGCACGTAACTCCACTCGGACCGCTCTTTACATTTCTTCTTTGCGCAACGCTTCCTTCTGTGTACGTGGCGATCCCCATGGCCGTTGAGAAGTTTGTCAAATCGACTGCGAAGAGTGAGCCTAGGAAGAAACATCTTCGTCTCCGGGCTCCCACTCGATAGAAGAAGTCTGTGAGTATCGGCGACGTCTCTCAACCTATCGCATTGGTAAGGACTCTTCTGTTTGATTTGATGGAACAGCTGCTGATGTGGAAGCTAGGTTCCAATAATTGATAGCAACTTGCAATACCTCCTTACTCAGATTGCTGAAATGCGCAGAGGCAGCAGGAGCAGCGAATTCTTTCTAACGTATCAAGACGGTCACAAGGATAGGCGTATGTCGAGACCAACGACTTGGTGCAACTTGAAGTAGTAGAATGGGAAATGAAATAACATGATGCCTAAACAAAATCTTCTATACGAGATCTCCAAGACAGAAAGATCAAGTATTATGTGGTGGGATGCTGTCGAACATCACCGTGTGCGTTGTAGATGGATGAGGCGGAAGGAGCTCCGGTTAAACAGCAGAGAGTGAGGCTTTCGTTGACTCAGGATCGGATTCATACCACACACGCCCAAGATGCTTGTCCTCGATTCTAGCGGTTAGTTCGGGCACTTGGTTTCATCGACGGTGCGATTATATGGGAACCGGATGACAGATGTCATGTGAGATGGAGTTGCTACACAAATTTGATGATGTTGTTTGTTATCTTCGATCGTGCGTAAAACTTATTAGACGAATGAATATCTAACTTCTTATGTTCAGTTTGCCAGTACTACCCCTTGAAACAGTCTTCGGGTTCATACATAAGCGATGTTACAGCAGGGCGACTATGTACTAGGGTGGGTAAGATGTTTAGTCTGGTGCACTATTTGTGTATTGACCCAGAGGTGCCTTCTTCTCACACCACCATCTTCCTGGCGTTGACCTTTGGTCTCGTCAACTTTTCCCAACTCTCTGTCGTCATTTTCGGATTTCGTCAACCTCTTACCCTCACCCTCCCCGGCGTTAATCTTTGGTCTAGTCAATCATTTTCATATCACCCTCTCCGGCGTTGGTCTTTGGCCTCGTCAAGTTTTCATGTCACCATCTATCTCCGTGGCGTTGACCTTCGGTCTCGTCAATTTTTTATATCACCAACTTCATGTCGTCATTCTCGGATTTCGTCAATACATCACCATCTTCCTGGAACTGATTCTCGGATTGAACCAACTATTCTCATTCACACCACCATGGCAATCCTTATCAGCCAAATAGGCTTCATCAGGTATGTCAATTGACCCGAGGAAAGAAG
The DNA here is from genome assembly GCF_038363925.1 of Apiospora phragmitis. Classification (NCBI taxonomy): domain Eukaryota; kingdom Fungi; phylum Ascomycota; class Sordariomycetes; order Amphisphaeriales; family Apiosporaceae; genus Apiospora; species Apiospora phragmitis. Next base: position 1,191,788 of record NW_027117400.1, on the reverse strand, counting down.
GAAGGTGCAGACTGCCCTTGTACTGCCAGTGTGGACCCCTTCGACTCGCTCCTTCCAGAAAAGCAGTGAAGACAGCACTTACACCCGCTTGCTCAAATGTCGCTCCTTCCCAGTATATGCCTTTCGCACACCAAACTTGGTTGAAAATTTTCACTCGTTCCAAAATCTGATCCCCTTCTCCAGACCAAACACAAGACATGGCATGAGTGTTCCCAACTCATTGCACAGTTCTCCCCGTGTTCTGACATTCCTCCTCCGTATTCTTACACTTCTTTCCGTGTTCTGACACTTCTCTCCGTTCCTATTTTGGCACTTATCCTCTCCGTGTTCTGACACTTCTCTCCGTATTCTGGGACTTATTCTCTCCGTGTTCTGATACTTCTCCGAAGGTCATGGCTGATCTCGACTGAGAGTACAGCCTGGCTGACGTCGAACTGTCTGATGGCAGTTCGTCTGATGGCATCTCTTCTGATGGCACCTCTTCTGATGGCAGTTCTGCTCGTCACAGTTCTGCCCGTAACAGTTCTGCCCGTCACAGTTCTGCCCGTCACAGTTCTGCCCGTCACAGTTCTGCCCGTCACAGTTCGGGCCCTCACAGTTGGGGCCACCGCAGTTCGGACCACCGCAGTTCGGACCACCGCAGTTCGGACCACCGCAGTTCAGACCATCAGTCAGCAGAGGTTAACAAATATGGCATTCCCGCCGAGTATGCTGAAGCTGGGAAACTTGACCTTGACAAAATGCGGAGAAATGCAGACTTGGACTGTAAAGAAGCCGATGAGGTAATAAAGAATCTCACTCCAAGTGCCGGACGCCCAAGCATCGATTACCAAACGTTGATGTGGGTACGAAGACTTCAGCATGTCCGCGAAGTCGTTTACGGCCTCGATAAGTCCATTCTGGCACTTGTGCTTAGGTGCAGTCCCCCCAGCTAATTACGAGTAATTAGTCCACAAACCACTCCAACTGGATCTGAGCTGGAGCATTTCCTGAACACTATCCCCAGTATCATGGATAGCCGACGCAATGATGGTGCTATTTCCTACTGGGCACTTCAAGACGGTCTCTCCCTTCTGAGATCTTGATATGGACGAGGGTCAGTTCCAAATATGGACTTGTGAAGATCACCAGGGAGTAGCTCTGCCGACTGAACGCTGAAACTGCCAGTGACAACGAGCTCCGTCTGCACATTATCGGTCAAGCCGATTTTCTTTGTCACCAATGATGATCTTGTCGTCTGGGTAGTACAGTGCACACTGCCCAGGACAGGCATTGGGGCCTTTTTGAGAAAGTATCGTGATTAATAATGTTTACCGTAAAGTTAAAAAAAGGATGAGGGCTACTGATTAGATTAAAATAAAAGACCAAGTGTAGATTGAGAGAAGTAAGAAGATAAGAAATTATTATGCGAACAGTTGGTGAGCAAAGATTAACGTCGAGGTAGGGATGGGATGGGAGTGGGAGTCTTCTCTTGGGGATGACGAGGGGGATGTGACCAGCACCTTGAGTCGATTTGACAATTGCAGCACTAGCCTTGTTGATACGTTCGGTGATGTTGCCAACAGCGACGTGGGAGGGTGCAGCGACATACATGAAATCGATGTCAGGATGGGCACGGTACAGGTGGGCCAGCAACGCAAGCACCTCAGTCTTGCCGAATCCTGCAAGTCTGGTGGATGGTAGCAATGCCGAGGACGATGAGGTCAAGGACTTCCACCTGTTGAGGATTGATCATGGTGCGGAAGCCACGGCCAATCATGATGTCTTGCAAGAAGCTGTTGAGCAACTTGGACTTGTACTCATCTTCAGAGGAGACTGCAAGGGATATTATGGTTGTTGATGTTTGGGAAAGAAGTTGACAAAATAAAAATTGTGATGTTGAGGTATGGGGTTACGGGCCGGGACGAGATCATGACTCTGGAGATTCCAATGCTTATGAGTGTTCGACGAGGAACGGCCAATCTGTTCACCAGTGATGGGGCTATGATGTTGACCTCGCTTCCTTGGTCTGCATGACCGCTGTCCTGCTCCAGAGCGATGGTGATCGTCTGTCCGTCCCTGATGTACTTGATGACGGGGAAACCCGGAAGGATTTTCCAGTCTTGGTCTCAGTGACCGAGCTGGATCCGAAGATGACAGGCTTGACGGCATTCAGCTTGCGTCTCTTGCGAATAACAAGCGCATGATATCTTGAGCTTTCTTTAGGGATAGCTGCAGTCTTAAACTGTGGCTTTAGGCAAGATTGAAATTCTAGTCACCCTTTCCTCACATGTATAAGTTAACTTAAGGTATATACTAGAGTTATCACTTAGTCCACCTGGTCTAATACCAGGCAATGATATTCGGGATATATAAGGCATTAGGCACGCATGATTATCTTATTATATACGCCCTTAATTATTAAAAAAGAATATAATTAAATATATTAATAAAACGAAGTATAAATGCTTATATTAGTGAAATAAAATTTAATTATATAATTTATTTAATTATAATAATAATATAAAATAATTAATTATATAAATAAAATAAAAATAATTAATTATTTTAATAAATAAAGTATAATTAAAGTTATTATAATTTATAAGCGAAATAATTATATAAACGAATTAACTACTTTTTAAAACTTTATATAATAAAATATAAATTAATTCCGCTATAACGTATTTAATATATTAAAATTAATCGAAATTTTTATTACTAGATATATTTATATCGTTTTAATAAGTACGCGTATTATATACGAGCTCCCCGTAGATTTTATAGCGTCGCGAGCGCGTTTTAAGCCTTTTTATACGACTATTACTTTAGCGCGATTTATCTTATAACTATTTATTAATATTCTTTTAAAACTATAAATCTTTTTTAATTTATTATAATAAACGTTATTTAAGTTTTAAAAGAAACTTAATAAGACGTATTAGAGTTTATATTAATAATACGAAAAAGTATTTAAACGTGTAATAAAAGTCCGCTTTTATTAATATAATATATAATAGCCGTAAAAATAAAGGCGATTAAAGTGCGTAAACTTAAAGGGATTTATAATAGTTTCGTTAAAACTATTTACTTTATTAATAAATTAAAATTAATACTTAAATTAATTATTAAAATAAAGAGCATTTATATAAAATATATGAGGAATCGTTCGTTATTATATATTTAATCTTTCTTTTATTAATTTACGCCGGATTATTAAGGGCGTCGTAATCTTATAACTCCGAGATTACTAAGAGCATCGTGATCTTATAGCTCCTAGATTATTAAAAGCACCGTGACCTTATAGCTCTTTATTTTATCGGCACGTAACTTCGTTTTATTTATCTAACTTATACTAGTTATTTTTACTCGTTTATTTTTATTTATTTATCTTATACTATCCTTTAAGTATTATCTTAAGTTAATCGTATACGTTTATTATTATAATATCGGTTATTATAATTAATATAATAAACTTTTATTATTATAAATAAGGTTATAAGTATTAATTAGCGGAATTAATAATTATTTATTAATTTATAAACGCTTTAAGTTATTTTAATTTCGTTTCGAAAGTAAGTACTAGTTACGTCGTCGAGTTAAGTTATAATATTATCCCTTCTCTCTTTATTACTTTATCTTTAAAATAGTTAATTATTATAAATACTTATTATATACCGTTATATTAAGATTTTATAAGTTCCCTCTTTTTTTTTTTTTTATAATATATACTCATTATAATTTTAAATCGTATCGAGAAATTTTCCGTTAAAGCTCGCGGGCGTTCTTCTCTTTATAGCTATATTTCTCTTAATAATTACTTAGCCGATATACCTTATTTATATTATTTTAAAAATAAAAAGTTAAATTATTATATTTCGGATCGTTTTTTTCATTATAAAAAATACGTAAATCGCGGTCGTTTATATAATAATTTTTTAATTATTTCGTTTTTAAATTTTTTTTAAAGTAATAGCGAAAATTAAACGCGGACAAAGAGGACGCGAATAAAAAGCTCTTATCGTTTTATTTAAAACTAGCTAAGCTTTAGTTTTAGCTCGCCGAGGCGGTAGGTCGGTTATCACGAATTCGAAAGATTCGTTAAAAGGTGAAGGAAAGAGGCGCCGACTTATTTAATCGCGGTATAAAAGAGTTAAATAAAAAGGATAATATCTTATCTATACTAGATAATTACGAGGGTTATTTAATTAATAAATTTTAAAACCTAGGCGTCCTTATTAATATAAACTAGTCCTTTTTAAGCTTAGTTAACTTTAAGGGCTTAAGTCTTTTAATACCTTTTATTATTACTTAAACTCTCGAAGTTTTTTTATAACATTCGCTAAGTATCTCTTAAATTCTTAAGTATTATTTTTTAATAAGTAACTTTTTTACTAAACGAGGTATTAAAAGCCTCGTTTAGTTTTTTTTATCGATAATTTTCTCGACTTTATATTCGTATTAATGTATTATAATTTTTAATTATATATTAATCGAAATATTCTTAGCCGCTAGTTTAAATAATAAAATATAAAATATTAAGTATATTTATATTATTTTAAATAATAATAATTAATAATTAGGTTTTAAAATAATTTCTATAATTTTAAATAGTCCGATTTTTTTAAAGTTTAGTTTATCGCTTAGTCGCTTAGTTTTAATATTTCGCCGTAAGAAATAAACTTTTCTTTCTTCTTTTAAAATTAATCCTCTTAATTTAGTTTAGTCGGTATATTTCTTTATTCGTTATTAGAAAAAAATAAGGTCTTATTATAACGTAATTTAAAGTTCTTTTAATTTTTTAACTTATATAGTCGCGATTAATATTGATTCTCTTTTTATAAGTTACTTAATAATCTTTAAATTATACTCGTAATTTATTCGAAATAATAATATGCGTATAATTTCGTTATCCGTATTATTATAAACGAATTAAGTTATAAATAATAATTATATTTAATTATTTTATTTATAATTAATATAATAATATAGGTATTATTTTAAGGTTTAATTTATTCGTTTAGTTTATTTATTCGTTTAAAGATAATAAGCCGTGGATAGTTTATATTTAATATCGAGTTATGCTATAAATAATTTCTAAAATTTAGCGGTAAATAGTTTATCTCTATTAGAGATAATCGTCTCGGGCAGCTCGTACTAGCTAACGATTATTTAAAAGAACGTATAAACTAAGTCGCTAGTATCGCTAAACTCTTTATATAATAAGAAATAAGTATATTTCGTAAGTTTATCCGTAATTACTAGGATATTGTCGTAACTAACCTTAATTAAGGGTTTCTTTAATAAAGGTAGCTTAACTATAAAATTAAGCGCAATTATCTTTTATACTTTATTTAGCGGTAAAATCGGTTATAATTCTCTATATAATTAATATTAAGCGGCCTTAACTTTATTATATAAGTTGTATTTATTAATTACTTTAATTATAATCGGCTTAAGGTTTTCGTAATTAAATTATTTTATAATTCGTTTTTAAGTTTTAAACACTTCTTAATATTTATATATAAAGTATTTATAAATTTTTTTAATAAAATCTCTATAATATTACTTAAAGATATAAATCTTATCTCGGTAAAAAGTAAGACCGTTTTAGTTTTTAAGGTGGTTTTAAATATAATCGACGAGATTAAAGGTTTAATTAAATTATTAAAACTTAATAACCTAATTATTATTATATAAAACGCGGCTCGTAACGTTTAGTTATTATAATAATACGAAGTTACCGTCTCGGTTATAAATTAAAATAGTTCGCGTTTTAAATAAAACTTTTTTTTTAATAATTTAGTCGTTAGCTTAATACATTAACGCGACTATTTTCATTACCCTTTTAATAAATAATAATAAAGTTAAATCTTAGAAAGAATTTAAATTATTATACTTATTATTTATTTAATTTTTTAATAATAATAAATATCGTAAGGTTTTTATAGTTCGTATAAACCTTTATTAATTTTATCGTTTCGTTAAAATAATATCTTTATTTTTTATAAGCTTTAATAATAGTTATTAATTCTCTATTATAGATTTAATAATTAAGCTTTAATTTATTAAACTTTTTCGAAAGAAATACGACGAGATACGACTTCTCGTTATTATTTTATTAATTTAATTATCTTTCGATCGTGAAGTTTAATATATTAGTCTCAACCTTAAAAAGTTTAATAAAGTTTATTACGTTAAATATTAATTCGTTTAAAATTCGCTCTTTAATATTATAAAAAGCTTCGGCTTCTTTTTTCGTTTATATTACAACCCGACTTAACCATGCGGCTAAAAAGACCCTACTCACCGGCACGAAGATACGATAACCCGGTCCGGCTACGATATTATAGCTAGTAATCGCACCGTTAGTTATATTAATATATACGTAACTACATTTTAATATCGAGCGATAAAATAAGCAGCCCTAGCCCGCGTAGCGATAAAACGGGTAAAGGTAGATATAATAATTAGGTGCGAGGAGTCACGTAACGGGCCCCCGGAGTAATAAAAACACGACGCCCGAAGTAAGCTAACCCAGGTCGGATTACCGTAATTTAAAGGATGGATTACCGTAAGCTAGCAACGGGATTACCGTAAGCTACCGGTGATCTAAAGGATTAATAAAGGAAGAAATTAGATATATAATAATAAATATTCTTTATATATTTTATATAAATATTCTTTATTTTAATAAATAATTTAAATATTAATTTTAATTTATTAATAAAATAAATAATTTTAATAACCTTATTATAAATACTTTTAAAGTTTATATATTTTAATTATTTTCGTTTTTACGAGTTATTACTTATTATATTAATAAAAACGACTTTTATCGCACGTTTAAATATTTTTTTATATTATTAATATAAACCTTAATACGTTTTACTAGGTTTTTTTTAAAACCTAGATAGTATTCGTTATATTTTAATTACTTTTATTTTTATAAATTATTATATAAACTTTTAAATAATAATATTATAAGAACTATATTTATACCTAGCTTTAGTAATACCGTCTAATAAAGGAAGTCTCTTATCGCTATTTCTAGTACTTCTTAGCAAGACTTTATTATAAATATTAATAGTAATAATAGTAATAACGAACTTACCCGATAAGTATTAATTAAATAAATTAAATAATTCGAATAAGAGAGCGTTAATTATTAATATTATTATATTAAGTTTAAAAAAGAGCGTAACGAGCTCTTAATTAAAAGTATTTTAAAATAAATACTTTATAATATTAATAAGTTACGTAAAGAAATATATTTTTTCTATATAATTATTAATATTATTTAAACCTTTATTATATTAAAAAAAGGTATAAAGATTAATATATTAATCCTTTTTAATAAAATAAACGGAAACTTTTAAAACTTTTTTATTTAAATTAAAACTTATTAATAATTTTATAAAAAAACGTTTTAAAACGTTATTTAATAAGTTATTTATACCGCCTCGTTTTTTAAAAGTAAGGTACTCGCTTAGTTCGAACTTTATTTAAACGAACTCGTAAAAAACGATTAATAAGTTAAGCTATGCCGCATAGAGGTATAACGTATTTTCGAAAATTACGACGGCTTCGAACACGCTTTTAAGTTATTTTTCTAAAACTTTAACGAAAAGCGACAGGCGGAGAGGGAACTGGAAACCTTTAAATAAAAGGGATCAGCCGTTTTTTATATAGCCGAGTTCCGGCGTATTATAGTTTGATTAAATTATATTAAAGTTACGAAAATTATAATATATTATCGAGGATTAAAAGATAATATTAAGGACGAATTTAGCCGGCTTAACGCCCTTAATAACTTTTTTTTATATATAGAGTTTATTATTAAGATCGATATTTATATATATAAATAACGCCGCGAAAAATAAGGCGGATTTTAATAATAAATTAATTAAATTTAAATTAATACGGGGTAATTATATTAATATAATTATATATCGTTTAAAAATATTATAATATATAGTTATTATAATAAATTTATAAATTTTAATGTTATTAAGTATAATAAATAAAATAAAAAGTTACGTAATAATTATTATAATTATTAAAAACTAGGATATTATGTTCGAAAATATTAAATATTAAGGAAAAACTTTTAACAAGTTTTAAATAAATAATAAATTAATATTATTAAAATAAAAAATACCCCTATAATAATTATTAAAAATAATAACGCTATTATTAAATATAATAATTTATCCTAAATAACTTACTATAATAATAGGTATATTTTTTATTTAATAAATAAAGAAAGTACTAGATAATTCTTTAAAGCTTTAGGGGGTAAGAAGGATTATAACCGAAACGTTATAATAATACGAAAAGAACGACCCTTTTTTTATAACGAGAATAGTAATTTAATGAACAATATTACGAACTAATTAGAATAATTTATAAATTATAAACGTTTAGTAGGTATATTAATAAATAAACTAATATACGAAATTATTAAGTTTAAGGATTTAAAGACTAATAAATAATTAACTATTCCTAATATTTCGTACCCCGACTCGAAATATTTACGTTAAATACTTATTATAATTAAATTTAATTAAAGAATTTATAATAATTACGCCGTAAAGGACGATTTACGAATTTCTTTTATATATAAAGGATATTTTAAATTTTTATAGATTTCGTACGTATATAACGCTTATATAAAATATTTCGCGGAAAAACTCGAGTACGAATAGTTTCTTTAAAGAATTAATAAATAACTTATTATATAACTATACCCGGACTATATTATTAAAAAAATCCGAAAGTTAATCCTTAATAGACGACGCGCGTACCTATTAATATAAAAAAATTTATAATAATTATAATAATATTATTTAAAAAAACGAGATTAAAAAGAATATTTCGAGAATTAATACCTTAAATACGTTTAAAAAAAATTACGAGCTTATAAATATTTAAAAAAGAACGTTTAACGCTTTTAAAATATATAAATATTTACTTAATAAAAGAACCCCTTTAATATATTAAAGAATTTATAAAGCGTTTATAAACTACCGCGAATTTAATAAACTTTCGAATTATTTAAAAAACCCGGATTTTAAATATTAAGAATAGTATTTTATATAGGGAGGAGTATAGAAACATTTTTATCGATATATTAAAAAACGCCTTATAAAGAATAAAGGGAGCGATAATAATAATATAAAGATTTATTATAAAAAATTATTAATTATTTATAAGAGCAGCGTTTAAGAAACGGACGCCGTTTATTATAAAAGGATGATAATAAACGGATTAAAATAGGTTTCTATACTAAATAATAGATAATCAAGCTATTTATAAATATATTATATTAATAATAAATATAAAAAGAGTTTATATTAAAGCGTTACTCGATAGCGGAACGTAAAGAAACTATATTTTATTACGAATTATTAATTACTTTAAATTCGAATAATAAGAGAAAAACGCCTTATACCGATTTAAAACCGTTAATAAAAGATTTATAACTTACGACAATAAAGAAATATAGAAGGAAGTCGCGAACCTTTTAATTAATATCGGAAAATAATATAAACGTTATAAGATATAGTATAATTTTAAAAATATTTTAATTACGGGTAAATAATTTTAAAATTAATTAAAAAATAAGTTAATTTTAATAAAATATATTAAGAAAAGGTTTAATTAATAAGTAACGGTTTAAAAAACGATTTTTTTAATAAACTTAAAGTTTTTAAAGTATATATTATTATTAAAAAGCTTAAGCCGAACATTATAACGATTATATTTAAAAGAGTATTAATAATTCGAAGTATTTTTTAATAAGAAATTAAAAATAGGTTTACCGTTTTATACACGGTGAAATTATAAGATACCTTTTAAGGATAAGAAGGAACCCTTATTTATACTTTTATATAAACTTAATTAAGAGTACGAATAAGCCTTGAAAGAATATATTATAAAAAATCTCGAGAAAAGAGTTATACGACCATCTATATTATTAATAAGTTTTTTTATCCTCTTCGTTCCAAAGAAGAGTAAGGACGGAAAACTTAAGTGGCGTATATATATCGATTATTAAAAACTTAACGAAATTATTATTAAGAACCGGTACTTTTTATTTTTAATCGGCGATTTATAAAATAAATTATTATATATTAAAATTTTTATAATATTTAACCTTTTTAATATATATAACCTAATTCGAATTAAAAAAGGAAAAGAATAAAAAACTACGTTTTAAATTAAGTACGGTTATTTTAAATATTAAGCTATACCGTTTAATTTAATTAATATATTAATTAGTTTTTAGTTAATAATTAATTATATTTTATAGAAATATTTTAATAAATTTATTATAATATATTTCGATAATATCTTTATTTATTCCGAGAATAACGAGCAGTATTGAAAATACGTAAAGTTAGTATTTTAAAAATTATAGGACGTTAACCTATTAATTAATTTAGAAAAGAGCGAATTCTATTAACGATCCGTTATTTTTGTAAAATACTTAATATTTTTAAGCGAAATCCGAATAAAACTTTCGAAAATTTTAATAGTTAAAGAGTAGTTTACGCTTATAAACGCTACGGAAGTTAGATTTTTTTTAGAATTAGCTAATTATTATTAGATTTTTGTTCCTGGATTTAACAAGATAACGATACTTTTAATAAATTTAATAAAAAAGGACGAATTATTTTAATAAACGAAAGAAAAAGATAAAGCTTTTTATGATATTAAGGAGCGAATTTTTAATGAATTAATATTTCGCGTAGCGGATTTGTTTAAGTTTTTTAAAGTCGAAACCGACGTATTAAATTATATAATTAAAAAATAATTTAATTAACGAAAGGATAATAGAAAATTATATCTGGTCGTATTTTTTTAAAGAAGTTTAATAAATTAAAGCTTAACTATTAAATCTATAATAAAGAGTTAATAATTATTATTAAAACTTACGAAAAATAGAAATATTATTTTAACGGAATAATAAAACTAATTAAAGTTTATACCGATTATAAAAACTTTACGACGTTTATTATAATTAAATAAATAATAAATACGATAGTTTAAATTCTTATTAAGATTTAACCTTATTATTATTTACTGGAAGGGTAACGAGAACGGTCGCGTCGACGTATTAAGCCGACGACTAGATTATTAGGAGGAGGTCTCGTTTAAAACGCGGATTATCTTTATTTATAATTAAAACGGTAACTTTATACCGTTAAAATAATTAAACGTTATAAATTATATCTAATATAATAATAATTAAGTTATTAAGTTTTAATAATTTAATTAAACCTCCGACCTCGCGAGCTATTTTAAGGACTACTTCGAAGATTACGACGGTTTTATTTTTTACCGAGATAAGATTTATATCTTTAAGCGGTATTGCGAAGATTTTATTAAAGAATTCTATAAGTATTTTATATACGGATATTAAAGAGTATTTAAAAACTAGAAACGGATTATTAGGTAGTTCGATTATAAAAACTTTAAACTAATCGTGGCTAAGGTGATTAATAAATATAACCTTTATAATAAAGCTAAAACTAATCGATACCGATTATACGGAGAACTATAGCCGATCTTACCACTAAATAGAGTATAAAAAACTATCGCACTTAATTTCGTTATTAAGCTACTTTTATTAAAAGAATTCTTAATTAAGGTCGCTTACGATAACATTTTAATAATTACGGATAAACTCACGAAGTATACCTATTTTTTACCGTATAAAGAATTTAGTGATATTAATAACCTAGCGTATATATTTTTTCGAATAATCGTTAGCTAGTACGGGCTATTAGAAACGATTATCTCTAACCGAAATAAGTTGTTTATAATTAAATTCTAGAGATTACTTATGGTATAACTCGGTATTAAGTATAAGTTATTTACGGCCTATTACCTCTAGACGGATGGATAAACGAAAAGAATAAACTAGATATTAGAGTAATACTTACATTACTACGTTAACTATAAATAAGATAATTAGGTATAATTATTACTTATAGCTTAATTTATTTATAATAGCGTAAATAGCGAAACTATATTTATATTACTATTCCGAGCAAATTACGAGTATAATTTAGAAATTATTAAAAAACCCTTAAAAAGAGAGCTAGCATTAATCGCGATTATATAAATCGAAAAACTAAAGGAGCTTTAAATTATATTATAATAAGACCTTACCTTCTTTTGATAACGAATAAAGGGATACGCCGATTAAATAAGGTTAAAAGGATTAACTTTTAAAAAAGGAGAAAAATTTTACTTCTTATAACGAAATATTAAAATAAAACGATTAAATAATAAATTAAACTTTAAAAAGATCGGACTATTTAAAATTATAAAAGTTATTTTAAAAATTAATTACTAATTATTACTATTTAAAATAATACGGATACACCCTATATTTTATATTTTATTACTTGAGCCAGCGGACGAAAAAACCTTAATCGATATATAGCTAGAAATTAAAATAAATTAACACGAGTACGAAATCGATAAAATTATTAATAAAAGAAAAAAAAGACGAAGCTTTTAATACCTCGTTTAATAAAAAGGTTACCTATTAAAAAATAATACCTAAGAACTTAAAAAATATTTAGCGAACGCCGCGAAAGAACTTTAAAAGTTTAAAAAAGAACCTCCCTTATAGAGACTAACGGACTAGGCTTTAAGAAGTCTACTAAATTAAAAGACGATTAATCGACGTCCCCGTAAATGTTTAAAGAACATAGGTTACTTAGGACGAAGTTCTTTTAATTAATAATTAAGGAGGAAATACTATCCTCTTTATTTAGCTCTTATATTCCTTAACGAAACGCTTCCGAACGTTTTTTTACCACAACCTTCTTTATACGGCGAAGGCGGGCTAAACGACCTAAAGCGGTAAACAGTTACGTTTATAATAGGAATAAAGCCTCCTTTACGTCCGATTCCTCCGCCTCTGGCTTTTTTTATTAAGCGGCTAGCTTCGTTAAAGCCGACGTAATAAAAATATTATTATAAAAACGATTAACCCGAATATATTCCGAGTAACGAAACGACTTCTCGTTTATATAATAAGTTAAGTTTTAATAAAAATAACGAGTATAGGGTATATTAATTAAATTACCCGAAGATTCTACGTTAATAATAAGAGCTAAACGCGTAATAATTTTTTTAAACCGAGGTTTTTTAATACGACTATTTATAATAAATATATATTATAATAAAAAGTAATAAAGAAAGAAAACTAATTATAATTTAATATTATAAGTAATTAAAATACTTATAAAATCGATACTTTAAGGATAAAATAATTAAAAAAAAAGAGGATAATATTATAACCCGACTTAATTATACGGTTAAAAAGACCCTACTTACCGGCACGGAGATATAATAACCCGGTCCGGCTATAATATTATAATTAATAATCGTATTATTAGTTATATTAATATATACGTAATTATATTTTAATATTAAGCGATAAAATAAATAGCTTTAGCCCGCGTAGCGATAAAGCGGGTAAAAATAAATATAATAATTAAGTACAAAGAGTTACGTAACAGGCCCCCGGAGTAATAAGAACACGACGCCCGAAGTGAGCTAACCTAGGTTAGATCGCCGTGATTTAAAGGATAGATTATTATAAGCTAGCAACAGGGATTACCGTAAGCTATCGGTAATTTAAAAGATTAATAAAAGAAGAGATTAAATATATAATAATAGATATTCTTTATATATTTTATATAAATACTTTTTATTTTAATAATTAATTTAAATATTAATTTTAATTTATTAATAAAATAAATAGTTTTAATAACCTTATTATAAATATTTTTAAAATCTACGCACTTTAATTATTTTTATTTTTACGAGCTATTACTTATTATATTAATAAAAGCGACTTTTATCGCACGTTTAAATACTCTTTCGTATTATTAATATAAACCCTAGTACGTCTTACTAGGTTTCTTTTAGAACCCGGATAGCGTTCGTTATAGTTTATTAAAATAATTTATCCTTTTTTATTAAGTTCGTTAAAAATATCGTTATCTTATTAAACCTGGGGATAAAAATCCTGTAATAATTAACTAATCTTAAGAAGGATTTAACTTTTATAGCGTTTATAAGCGTAAGTTATTCTTTAATTACTAAGATTTTTAAAGGTTTTATTTAAATTTCGCTTAAAAATATTATATATTTTATAAAAGTAACGAATCGTTAATAGAATTCGCTTTTTTTTAAGTTAATTAATAGATTAGCGTTTTATAACTTTTAAAGCACTAAGTTAACTTTATATATTTTCGATACTATTTATCGTTTTTAAAGTAAATTAAAATATTATCGAGATATATTATAATAAACTTATTAAAGTATTCGTATAATACGTAATTAATTATTATTTAAAAGTTAATTAATACGTTAATTAAATTAAACGGCATAACTTAATATTTAAAATACTTAATTATTATAAACGAGCCTAACTTATACGACTAGCCCCACCTCGAAAACGGCGCTAGGATAACCCGAGGCGCTTACTAACTCAACTAGCTATATATTACAACCCGACCTAATCATGCGGCTAAAAGACCCCACTTACCGGCACGGAACTACCATACCCCGAACAGGCTACGATACCACAGCTACGGACCGCACCGCCAGCTATACCAACAGGGAGCTAGACCTTCCTTAAACAACGAGTAACGACAACACCACCACGCCCGGCGATGGGACGAATGCGCCTATAAAGCAACGGCGACCGTTAACAAGTCACGTGGCACGGTAAACGCTTAGGGGAGATCACTAAACAGCGCGGAGCGCGCTCAAGCGAGATCACTAAGCAGCGCAGAGCGTGATCAAGGGAGATCACTAAGCAGCGCGGAGCGCGCTCAAGCGAGATTACTAATTAATAACGGATTAATAAAGGAGGGATTAAATATATAATTACAAACGTTCCTTATATATTTTATATAGATACTCTATATTTTAATAATTAATTTAAATATTAATCTTAACTTATTAATAAAATAAACAGTTTTAATAAAAATATTATAAATACCTTTAAACGTTTACGTATTTTAATTATCTTTATTCTTATAAGCTATTACTTATTATATCGATAAAAGCGACTTTTATTACACGTTTAAATACTCTCTCGTATTATTAATATAAACCCTAGTACGTTTTATTAGGTTTCTTTTAAAACTTAGATAGCGTTCGTTACACTATACTAATTACGAAAACTATTTTACGAGCCCCTGGGCTAATAAAACTCGTTTATTAATAAAAAACTATTAGAATTATCGGAGTTTATTAATTATAATAACTAATATTACAATAATTAAAAGTAATATAGTTACGTTAAATTAATACTTAAGGGATAGTACGAAATAAATAGCTAAGATTTTAAAATAAAGTAATACTCGATTACGTGAAAATACGAGATAAAAACGTCGCGTAGTAGAACCTTAACGAGTTATTTAATAATACTTAATTAAATAATATTAAATAATATTAAATAATATTAAATAATATTAATTATAATTAAACCGCCGCGAGCGGTATTTATATTAATAAAGGAAGGATTAAATATATAAACGATAAATATTCCCTATATATTTTATATAAATACTCTTTATTTTAATAATTAATTTAAGTATTAATTTAATTTATTAATAAAATAAATAACTTTAATAACTTTATTATAAATACCTTTAAATCTTTATATTTTAATTACCTTTATTTTTATAGCTATTATATATTATATTAATAAAAACGAACTTTTATTATATATTTAAATACTCTTTAATATTATTAAATATAAACCTTAATACGTTTTATTAATTTTTTTTAAAACCTGGATATTACGACCTGACCTAATTATACGGCTAAGACCCACAAATCACCGGGCCGGATTTACGATACCCCGCCCAGGCTACGATGTCACGGCCACCGACCGCACTGCCAGCTATACCAACATTAACGCACCTATACTGCAAAAGCGCACGGCGACCACGACGACGGTATCCCGAACAACAGCAGGCTGGACACGACCCGAAAGAGCAGCAAGGACAACGTCACGTGAGGGATCACGGGGATCACCAGGGACGACGAAGTGAGCCGGCGATCCCACTAACGAGGGGATCACCCGGATCACTGGAATGCGAGGGTGAGCCAAGTGATCCAACGGATTAGTAAGGGAAGAGATTAGATATATAAACGATAAACATTCCCTATATATTTCATATAGATACTCTTTACTTTAATAATTAATTTAAATATTAATTTTAAATTATTAATAAAATAAATAGCCTTAACGAAACTATTATAAATACCTTCGAACGCTTACGCACTTTAGTTATCTTCGTTTTTATAAGCTATTACTTATTATATCGATAAAAGCGACTTTTATCGCACGCTTAAATACTTTCTCGTATTATTAATATAAACCCTAGTACGTCTTACTAGGTTTCTTTTAAAACCTAGATAGCGTTCGTTATATTAAATAACGTTCGTTATATTTTAATTATTTTTATTTTTACGAATAATTACTTAAACCTTTAAATAATAATACTTATAAGAACTATATTTACGCCTAGACTTAATAATACCCCTCGCTATAAAAAAGCCCTTGCTACTACCGCGAGCACCCCTTAGCGAGGTCTCGCTATAGAGGTAGATAGCGACGATAACGACAACGGCCCTACCCGGTAAGTATTAGCTAAGCGAATTAAGGAATTTAAGTCGGAGAGTACTAATTATTAATATTATTATATTAAACTTAAAAAAAACCGTAACGAATTCTTAATTAAAAACACCTTAAGATAAATATTAAATATTAACGAGTTACGCGAGAAAGTACGCCTTTTTCGTACCGCCGTTAATATTATCTAAACTTTTATTACTTTAAAAAGAGGTATAAAAATTAGTTCCTTAATAGCTTTCGACGGGATAAGTAAAAATTTCCGAGGATTTTTTATTTAAATTAAAGTTTATTAACGGTTTTATAAAAGAATATTTTAAGATATTATTTAACGAGTCGTTTACGCCGCTTTATTTTTAAAAAATAAAATATTCGCCTAGTTTAAACCGTACCTAGACGAATTAATAAAGAACGATTAATAAGTTAAGTTATACCGCGTAGAGGTATAACGAATTTTCAAAAATTACGATAATTTCGAATAAGTTTTTAAGTTATTTTTCTAAAACTTTAACGAGAAGCGATAAGTAAAAAAAGAGTTAAAAACGTTTAAATAAAAAGAATTAGCCGCTTTTTATACCGTTGAGTTCCGACGCGTTATAATTTAGTTAAATTATATTAAAGTTACGAAAATTATAATATATTATTAAGAATTAAAAGAAAACGTTAAAAACGAACTAAGCCGGCTTAATACCCTTAATAATTCTTTTTATATCTAGAGTTTATTATTAAGATTAATACTCGTATATATAAATAACGCCGCGAAAAATAAGGCGAATAATAACGGTAAATTAATCGAGTTTAAACTAATATAAAATAATTACGTTATTATAATAATATATTATTAAAAAATAATACGGCGTATAATTATTATAGCGAACTTATAAATTTCGACGTTATTAAATATAATAAGTATAATAAAAAATAAAACGTTATTTATTATAATTATTAAAAATAGGGATATTTCGTTTAATATTATTAATTGTTAAAAAGTTTTAAATAAATAATAAATTAATACTACTAACGGTTAACTAACCTTTATAGCTATTAAAAAAAGTAACGTTAATAATACGTTAAACGTACCCTACGGTAATTTATTTTAAATAGCTTGTTACGATAACGGTTATTACGACTATTTAATAAATAAAAAAGGGACGGAATAGTTTTTTAAAACCTTTAAACGGTAAAATATTACGTATACCCTCGTAATAATATAACGATAATTTAGTTATAATAAAGAAAATAACGAGGTTAATAACGGAAATAAAGATCGAAAAAACCGCTTAATTCGTAACGAGTAACGATTAAATAACCCTAAATAACTTATTAAATTATTTATATTAAAACTCGCTATAAAAATAATGAAACCTCGAAATTTAAATATTAATAAATAATTAGGGATCTTTAGAGTTATATTTCTCGAATTATAAAAACTACGGTAAATACTTATTATATATAAATTAAAATAAAAAGTAAAAAGAAATTACGTTATTAATAATAATTTTATAATTTCGTTAATATATAATAATTACTTTTTACTCGCTTAAATCGGCTATATCTATAATAATTACACCGAGCACTTAATAAAAAAGCTTAAGGAGGAATAGTTCTTTAAAAGGATAAGTAAGCACCTTATTAAATAACTATACCTCGACTATTTTATCGAGAAAGTTAAAACGATTATACTTAACCCCCGTCGAGCTTACCTATTAATTAAAAAAACCCCTTAATAATTCCGAAAATATTATTTAAAAAAATAAGATTAAAAGGACTATATTAATAATAAATACTTATAATACGTATAAGAGAAATTACGAGCCTACCGAGCGCTTAAAGCGGACGCACGGCGCTCTTAAAACACTTAGAACTTCTAAGTCAGAAGATCTACTACGATAACAGGATCCTAAACACCGCTACCACCGTACAACCTCGAAATACCGTACGTATAAACCCGTCGCTATTAACGAGTAATTAATGAACAAAACTTATTATAACGGCTAAAAAACGACCCCCGCCGGTTATTAAAAGACGATACCCGACGAGATATAATAAATCCTTATATTTAATAATAAATAATTAAAATATTTATAATTATATTATATTAATAATTAAAATAAAAAAAATTATTATTTAAACGTTATTAAATAATAAAATATAAAATAATTATATTTTATTACGAATTATTAATAGCTTAATTTCTTTTAAAAAAACGCTTTATATTAACTTAAAACTATTAATAAAGAATTTATAACGTATAATAATAAAAAAATATAAAAAAAAATCGCGAACTTTTTAATTAATATTAAAATTTTTTATAAACGAATTACGTATAATATTACGAACGTTATAAAATACGATATAATTTTAAAAATATTTTAATTATAAGTAAATAATTTTAAAATTAATTAAAAAATAAATTAATTTTAATAAAATATATTAAAAAAAGGTTTAATTAATAAGTAACGGTTTAAAAAATAACTTTTTAATAAATTTAAAGTTTTAAAAATATACGTCGTTTTTAAAGAATTTAAGTCGAAAATTATAACGATTATATTAAAAAAGTATTAATAATTTAAAACCTTTTTTAATAAAAAGCTAAAAAACGGGTTACCGTTTTATATATAATAAAATTATAAGATAACGTATCTTATAAGCGAATATCTTATATAAGCGAATATCTTATTCTTTTATACCCTTTTTAATAAAATATAAGTTAATTTTACCATAATATATTTAATATATTAAAATTAATCGGAATTCTTATCTTTAAATATTTCTATATTATTTTAATAAGTACGCGTATTATGCCCGGGCTCTCCGCAGATTCTATAGCGCTGTAAGCGTATCTTAAATATCTTTATATAACTACTCTTTCGACGCGATTCGTTTTATAATTATTTATTAATGTCTTTTTAAAACTATAAGTCTTTTTTAATTTATATACGAAATGATCCTTTATTTTATAGCCGTTTCTTTTTTATACGGCGGCGCCGGCTAAATATCTTATTTACTTTTTTAAATATCGCGTTCTTACTTTTTAAAAAAGTAACTCGGTATATAATATGCGTTATAACCTTTACGATTTAATTAAAACTAGTTAAAATAAACGTCGGAAAGTTATTTTAATATTATACGATACGGTTTCGAACGTATTTAGTTTAAAATTAAACTTTAATCGGGTTATTTAAAATTTTTAATTCTTAAAGAATAAATAAGCCGAAAAACGTCCCTAAAAGTATTAAAATACGTAGCTTTATATCTAATTATAAAATAATATATTCCGAATTATATAAAACGAGTCTTATTTTTTGAAAGCTTCCTTATATATTCGAAACGGTAAAAATTACTTAGAACGCTTTTAAAAACGCTAATAAAAAGTCCTCCTTTAAGATATAAGTAATATACGCCCGTATAAAATATTTAATTTCTTTTCTATACGCTTTTTTAATATATAAAAATAACCGATATTAAAAGATTAGAGTTTATACGATAAATAAGAAGGTATATAGAGTATAATAATCGAGTTCTTTTTATAATAAAGCTTAAAAGTTATCGAGTAGTAACTTTCGTAGCCGTTTAAGACTAAGAAGCGATAACGACCCTTCGTATAAAACCTAATATATTAATTAAAGTGTCGAATCTAGTTTTCGCCTTTTTTATTCGTAATTTAATTATTTTTAATAATTACGATTACCTAATCCTTCGGTAATAGGCTGTTTTTATATTAAGAAGAGAAGTACGTTTTCCCGGTAAAGATAATATACGGAAGGATAGCGTAACCGTATAATCCGACGCCTTGAATAATTATAACCTATTCCCGGTTCTTTTATTATATTACCCTAGGCTTTCCGCGTCGATCAGAAGTAGTTACGATTATTTCGAACAAGATTTAGTTTATAAAAAAGCCGGTCTCGTTAAAATTATAAATATGCTCTTTTTAAATCTCGTATTTATAAATTATATTTCGTATAAAAATAAACTACGCGTAATATACGTCGAGATTTTTATAAAAAACTTTTTAATAATCGATTCTTCGGTTAAAACGCGTCCGGAGGTCTAATTATTATCGTATAAAATTAAAGGCTTAAATAACGCCGACGCGTCCCGCGTTACGTAAATTAAATAATTAATTCGCTATATCTTTTATACTATTTAACCGGGGAGGAAACGATCGCGTATTTAAATTAATAATATATCGAACAATCGCATTTTCCGAAATTTAAAAGCTTTCGAAAATTTGTAAGTATTTCGTATCGTATAGGTTAACTATTTCGTCTACGCTGTAAAGTTTTCGATAAGACGTAATAGATTAATACAGCTTTTCGTACGCTTAAAGTTAAATCTTTTTAAAGCGCTTAAAGCGTTAGAATTATATTACTCTCTTTCTAAAGTTGTGGCATTTTCGGACGTAAAAGAATATAAAAAAAAGTTAAGGCTATAAGGAAATTTGTGAAAGTGAGACATTCGCTTAAATAGGATATTCGCTTGTGGGATACGTTACCGTTAAAAAAAAGAAGAGAATTTTTTTTACACCGATTTATAAATTAAATTAAGAATATAAAAAAGCCTTAAAAGAGTATATTATAAAAAACCTCGAGAAAGGAGTTATATAATTATTTATATCGCTAATAGGCTTTCTTATACTTTTTATTCCGAAAAAAAGTAAGGACGAGAAACTTAAGTAGCGGATATACATCGATTATTAAAAGTTTAACGAAATTATTATTAAAAACCGATACTTTTTACTTTTAATTAGCGATTTATAAAATAAGTTATTATATATTAAGATTTTTATTATATTTAATCTCTTTAATATATATAACCTAATTCGTATTAAAGGAGGAGAGGAATAAAAAACCGCGTTTCGAATTAAATACGAGTATTTCAAGTATTAAATTATATTATTCGGCTTAATTAATATATTAACGAACTTTTAAATAATAATTAATTACGTTTTATAAGAATATTTCGATAAGTTTATTATAATATATCTCGATAATATCTTAATTTATTTTAAGAACGATAAATAGTATCGAAAATATATAAAGTTAGTACTTTAAAAACTATAGAATACTAACCTATTAATTAATTTAAAGAAAAGCGAGCTCTATTAATATTCCGTTATATTTATAGAATACGTAATATCCCTTAAAAAAATACGGATAGAACCTTTTAAATTTTTAATAATTAAAGAGTAGCTTATACCTATAAACGTTATAAAAGTTAAATCTTTCTTAAAATTAATTAATTATTACCGGATATTTACTCCCGGATTTAATAGGTTAGCGATACTTCTAATAAACTTGACAAAAAAGGACGAGCTATTTCGATAAGTAAAAAAGGAAGACTAAACCTTTTATAATATTAAAGAGCGAATTCTTAACGAATTAATACTTCGTATAATAAACCCTTTTAAATTATTTAAAATTAAAACCGACGTATCGAACTATACGATCGGAGGGTAATTAAATTAACGAAATAATAACGGAAAATTATACCCCGTTATAATTTTTTTTTAAAAACTAAATAAATTAGAATTTAATAATTAAATTTATAATAGAGAGCTAATAGTTATTATTAAAATATATAAAAAGTAAAGATACTATTTTAACGAAACGATAAAACTAATAAAGGTTGATATTAATTATAAAAACTTTATGATATTTATTACTATTAAAAAATTAAATAAATAATAAATATAATAATTTAAATTCTTATTAAAATTTAACCTTATTATTATTTATCGTAAAAGTAATAAGAACGGTTATGTTAACGTATTAAACTAATAACCGAATTATTAAGAAAAAGTCCCGCTCGAGATACGAACTATTTTAACCTATAACTAAAACAATAACCTTACGCCGTTATAATAATTAAATATTATAAGCTTCGTATAATATAATAACGACTAAGTTTCTAAATTCCGGTAATTAAATTAAACCCCGGATTTTATTAATTATATTAAAAATCAACTCGAGAAACGAAATAACCTCGTTTTTTATCGAAATAAGATCTATATCCTTAAATAATACCGCGAAAGATTTATTAAGGAATTTCACGAATACCTTACGTATAGATACTAAAGAATATTTAAAACCTAAAAACGAATTACTAGGTAATTCGATTTTAAAAACCTTAAAACAGCCGTAATTAAAGTTATTAACGAATACGACCTTTATAACGAGGTTAAAATTAATAAACACCGGCTATATAAAGAATTATAACTAATCCTACCACTAAATAAAGCGTAAAAAAATCGCACTTAATTTTATAATTAAATTACCTTTATTAAAAAAACCTTTAACTAAGGTTAGTTACGATAATATCTTAATAATTATAGATAAATTTACGAAATATACCTATTTCTTACTATATAAGAAATTTAGCGATATTAATAACCTAGCTTATATATTCTTATAAATAATCGTTAATTAATATAAACTACTTAAAACGATTATTTTTAACCGAAATAAACTATTTATTATTAAGTTCTAAAAATCGCTTATAACGTAACTCGGTGTAAAATATAAGCTGTTCACGGCTTACTATCCCTAAACGAATAAATAAATCGAATAAATAAATTAAACCTTAAAATAATACTTATATTATTATATTAATTATAAATAAATTAATTAAATATAATTATTACCTATAGTATAGTTCGCTTATAATAATATAAATAACGAAATTATATATATATTACTATTTCGAATAAATATAAGTATAATTTAAAAATTATTAAAACACCTTTAAAAAAAGAGTTAATACTTATCGCGACTATATAAATCGAAAAATTAAATTTTTTTTTAAATAGTATTATAATAAAACCTCACCTTCTTTTAATAATAGATAAAAAGAACGCGCCGATTAAACTAAATAAAAAGGTTACCTTATAAAAAATAATACTTAAAAACTTAAAAAATACTTGAAAAATACCGTTAAAGCTTTTTAAACGTTTAAAGCACGGCTATAAACGGATTAAAAAGATTTAAAAAAAAGAGAAGTTTATAATATTCTAATCGATCACGCCGAAACTTTTATATAATTATACGGCCATAATAGCCTCCGACTCCCGGTGCTCTTACTCTTTTAACTCGTCTAAAAAACGAAGGCCATATTATATTAACTTAATACCTTAAAAACGAGCTATCTCTTTTTATTTACGTAAACGAATTAAACGAGTAATAACCTTATTTATTTCTTTTTAATACCGCTTTTAAAGCTTAAAAAACCGCTCTCGGTTAAAACCTCTTTATAACTAAGGTAACGGTACTCTTTTTAAATCCGCTTAAAAGAATAAATAAAAACTCCTAACTTATCGTAAACCGAGGCCGAACGAGTACACTCTTAACATTTCCCGACGCCTTCTATTATAATACACTTCCACCTTTTAAAAGCGTAACGAGAGCACGGTATAACTTTAAAACTAAACTCGTTAAAGAACGAAATAAAATAATAACGACGAACCGTAAAAGCTTTTAATAAAAAACAACGTTTTTTAATATAATTAAATATTATAATAAATATATAATACGAAAAAGTAAAAGAAAAAGGGGAACCTATTAAACTTAATATAACGGCACGTATTAAATATTTATAATAACTGCTTTAAAAATAAAATAAATAGAGGAGAAGGGATAATATTACGAATAGGCTTAACTTATACGACTAGCCCCACCCCGGAAACGGCGCTAGAATAACCCGAGGCCCTTACTAACTTAACTAGCTATACTAATTACGAAAACTACTTTACAAGCCTTTCGACTAGCAAGACTTATTTATTAATAAAAAACTATTAAAACTATTAAAGCTTATTAATTATAATAACTAATATTATAATAATTAAAAGCAATATAGCCACCTTAAACTAATACTTAAAGAATAGCACGAAATAAATAGCTAAGATTTAATAACTATAATAAAATAATATTCGATCACGTAAAGATACGAGATAAAAACGTTACGTAATAAAGCCTTAACGAGTTATTTAATAATATTTAATTAAATAATATTAAATAATACTAATTACGATTAAGCCGCCGCGAGCGGTATTTATATTAATAAAAGAGGGATTAAATATATAAATAATAAACGTTCCTTATATATTTTATATAAATACTTTTTATTTTAATAATTAATTTAAATATTAATCTAACCTATTAATAAAATAAACAGCCTTAATAACTTTATTACGAATACTTTTAAATCTATGCACCTTAATTACCTTTATTTCTACGGCTATTACATATTATATTAATAGAAGCGGACTTTTAACGCACGTTTAAATACTCTCTCGTATTATTAAACATAAACCCCAGTACGTCTTACTAGGTTTCTTTTAAAACCCGGATAACGTTTATTATATTAATTTAAAACGCGGTTTTTTTACTTTTCTCTCTTTTTAATCCGGATTAGGTTATATATATTAAAGAGGTTAAATATTATAAAGATTTTAATATATAATAACTTATTTTATAAATCGCCGATTAAGAGTAAAAGGTACCGGTTTTTAATAATAATTTCATTAAGCTTTTAATAATTAATATATATATACTATTTAAGTTTCTCATCTTTACTTTTCTTTAAGACGAAAAGGATAGGGAAGCCTGCTAGCGATATAAATAGGCGTATAACTCTTTTCTCGAGGTTCTCCGTAATATATTCCTTTAAAGCTTCTTTATATTCCCGATTTAATTTATAAATTAGTATAAAAGGAGGCTCTTTTCCTTCTTTTAATAATATCTCGTAATCCCACCGTATATAAAGCGGTAAGCTTATTTTTAATTTCTTATTAAAAAAAGCTTCGAATTATTAATACTTTTTTAATACGGTTGTTATAATGTTTAGCTTAAGCTTTTTAATAATAACGTATACTTTAAAGACTTTAAGTTTATTAAAGGTGTAACGAACGCTATCTAGGTTTTAAAAGAAACTTAGTAAGACGTACTAGGGTTTATATTAACAATACGAGAGAGTATCCGAACGTGCGATAGAAGTCGCTTTTATTGATATAATGGGTAATAGCTTATAAGAACGAAAGTAATTAAAGTGCGTAGGTTTAAAGGTATTTATAATAGTTTCGTTAAGGCTGTTTATTTTATTAATAAATTAAAATTAATGCTTAAATTAATTATTAAAATAAAGAGTATTTATATAAAATATATAAAGAACGTCCGTTATTATATATCCATTTCTTCCTTTATTAATTTATTAGGTCGTCCGCTGGCTTACGGTAATCCCGTTATTAGCTCACGGTAATCCATCCTTTAGATTATAGTAATCTATTTTAATAGCTTATTTAAGGGCGTTGTAACCCCGTCGCTCCTAGCTTACTTATTAGAGCGGTAATTTTAGTCGCTTATCGTTACGTGATCCCTTTTTAGTTACTTTCTTAGGTCGGGTCTATCCTTTTATTATCTAGGATATCCTTATAATTATATTTACGCGTTTTTATAATATAAAGGAGTTTATATTAATATAGCTAGTAATATAGTTAATAATTATAACTTTATAGCTTAGTCGAGGTATAGTAGTTCTATTCTAACGAGTAAGGTTTTAGCCGTATAATTAGGTCGGGTTATAATACTATCCTCCCTTTTCTAATTACTTTATCCTTAAAATATCGACTTTATAAATATCCTAGTTTCCCGCCTTATTAAATTATAATAAGTTTCCCTCCTTTATTATTTTTTTTATTATAATATCTGCTTATTATAACTAGTCGTGTCGAAAAATCTCGGTTTAAAAAAACTGTTACGCGTTTAGCTTTTACCGCTAATATAGAATCTACGGGTAACCTAACCAGCATGCCTTATACTCGTTATTTTCGTTAAAACTTGGCTTATTATATAAACGAGAAGTTATTTCGCTATTCGGAGTATATTCAGGTTGATCGTTCTTATAATAATACCTTTATTACGTCGGCCCTAACGAAGTTAACTGCCTAATAAAAAAAGCTAGAGGCGGAAGAGTTGGACGTAAAAAAGACTTTATTCTTTTTATAAATATAGTTATTTACCGCCCTAGGTCGCTTAGCCCGTTTTTATCGTATAAAAAAGGTTATAATAGAAAAACGTTCGGAGGCGTTTCGTTAAAGAATACAGGAACTAAATAAGGAAAACAGTATTTCCCCCTCGATTATTAATTAAGAGAACTTTATTTTTAATAACCTACGTTCTTTAGGTATTTTTAGAAATATTAATTAGTCGTCCCTTAGTTTAATAGGTTTCCCCTTGCCTAGGCCGTCGGTCCCCGCGGGGGAAGCTCTTTTTTAAACTTTTAGAGTTTCTCCGCGGCGTTCGCTAAGTGTTTCTTAAACTCCCAGGTATTATTCTTTAATAGGTAACCTTTTTACTAAACGAGGTATTAAAAGCTTCGTCCTTCTTTTCTTTTATCGATAATTTCGTTAATTTCGTACTTATATTAATCTATTTCGACTTTTAATTATATATTAATTAGGGTTTCTTCGGCTATTAGTTTAAATAATAAAATATAAAATATAAAGTGTATCCGTATTATTTTAAGTAGCGATAATTAGTAATTAGTTTCTAAAATAGCTTCTACGATTTTAAATAGTTCTATCTTTTTAAAGTCTAATTTATCGCTTAATCATTTTATTTTAATATTTTATTATAAAAAGTAAACTTTTTCTCCTTCTTTAAAAATTAGTCCCTTTAACCTTATTTAGTCGGCGTATCCCTTTATTTATTATTAAAAGAAGGTAAGGTCTTATTATAACGTAATTTAAAATTCTTTTAATTTCTTAACTTAAATAATCGCGATTAATACTAGCTCTCCTTCTATTAATTTTCTAATAATTTTTAAATTATATCCGTAATTTATTCGAAATAATAACATATATATAACTTTGTTATCCGCGTTATTATAAACGAATTAAGTTATTAATAATAATTATACCTAATTATTTTATTTATAATTAATATAATAACGTAAGTATTACTCTAAGGTTTAATTTATTCGCTCGATTTATCTATCTATTTAAAAGTGGTAAACTGTGGACAACTTATATTTAATACCGAGTTATACTATTAGGGATTTTTAGAACTTAGCGGTAAACAGCTTGTTTTTATTAGAAATAACTATCTCGGGTAGCCCGTACTAGTTAACAATTATTCGGAAGAATATATATATTAGGTCGTTAATATCGCTCGATTCTTTATATAATAAGAAGTAAATATATTTTATAAATTTATTTGTAATTATTAAGATATTATCGTAATCGACCTTAGTTAAAAGTTCTTTTAATAAAAGCAGCTTAATAACGAAATTAAGTATAATAGTTTTCTATACTTTATTTAATAATAAGATCGGCTATAATTCTTTGTATAGTTAATATCTGGCGGCCTTAGCTTTATTATAGAGGTCGTACTTATTAATTATTTTGGCCACGATCGGTTTAAGGTTTTTATAATCGAATTATCTAGTAATCCTTCTCTAGGTTTTAAATATTCTTTAATATCCGTATATAGGGTGCTCGTGGAATTCTCGGATGAAATCTTCGCGGTACTGTTTAAGGATATAGATCTTATTTTAGTAAAAAGCGAGACCGTTATAGTTTTCGAAATGATTTTTAGAATAATTTATAGGGTTGAAACTTTAGCTAAGTTATTAGAACTTAGTAACTTATTCGTTATTATATTGAATATAGTTTATAACGTTTAGTTATTTTGAAAATACGAGGTTGCCGTTTTAGTTATAAATAAGAATTATTCGCGTTTCGAGCGGGACTTCTTTTTAATAGTCCGGTCGTTGGTTTAATATATTAACGCGACCGTTTTCGTTACCCTTTCGGTAGATAATAATAAGGTTAAATCTTAATAAAAATTTAAACTATTATACTTATTATTTATTTAATTTTTTAATAGTAATGAACGTTATAAAGTTTTTATAATCGGTATAGATTTTAATTAGTTTTATTATTTTATTAAAATAATATCTTTATTTTTCGCAAGCTTTAATAATAATTATTAACTTTTTATTATAAATTTAATAATTTAGTTCTAGTTTATTAAACTTTTTTAAAAAAAATATAACGGGGGTGTAACTTCCCGTTATTATTTTATTAATTTAATTACCTTTTAATCGCATAGTTTAATACGTCGGTTTCGATTTTAAAAGGTTTAAACAAGTCTGTTACGCGAAGTATTAGTTCGTTAAGGATTCGTTCCTTAATATTATAAAAAGCCTCGTTTTTTTTCTTTATTTATTAAAATAGTTCGTCCTTTTTTATTAAGTTTATTAAGGGTGTTATTATTCTGTTAAATCCGGGACGAAAATCTGGTAATAATTAGTTAATTTTAAAAAAGATCTGACTTTTATAGCGCTTATAGGCGTAGGCTATTCTTTAATTATTAAGATTTTCGAAAGTTCTATTTAGATTTCGCCTAGGGATATTATGTATTTTACAAAGGTAACGGATCGTTAATAGAATTCGTTCTTTTTTAGGTTAATTAATAGGTTGGCGTCTTATAGCTTTTAAAGTATTAGTTTTACGTACTCTCGGTACTGCTCGTTATTTTCGGAATAAATAAGGATATTATTAAGGTATATTATAATAAACTTATTAAGATATTTTTATAAAATATAATTAATTATAATTTAAAAGTTAATTAATACGTTAATTAAGTTAAACGGTATAGTTTAATATTCGAAATAGCCGTACTTAATTCGGAACACGGTTTTCCACTTTTTTCTTTTCTTAATTCGGATTAAATTATATATATTAAAAAGGTCGAGTATTATAAAAATTTTAGCGTATAATAGTTTATCCTATAAATCGCCGATTAAAAATAAGGGGTACTGGTTTTTAATAATAATTTCGTTAAGCTTCTAATAATTGATATATATACGCCATTTAGGTTTCCCGTCCTTGTTCTTTTTAGGGACGAAAAGGATAGGGAAGCCTGTTAATAATATGGATGGTTAGATAACTCCTTTTTCAAGATTTTTCGTAATATATTCCTTTAAGGCTTATTTATACTCCTAATTAAGTTTATATATAAATATAAATAGGGGTTCTTTCCTATTTTTAAAGGGTATTTTATAATTTTACCGTGTATAAAACGGTAAGCCTATTTCTAGTTTTTTATTAAAAAGTATTTCGAATTATTAATACTTTTTTAATATAATTATTATAACGTTCGGCTTAAGCTTTTTAATAATAATATATACTTTAAAAACCTTAAATTTATTAAAAGGTTATTTTTTAAACCGCTATTTATTAATTAAACCTCTTTTTAATATATTTTATTAAAGTTAACCTATTTTTTAATTAATTTTAAAATTATTTACCTATAATTAAGATATCTTTAAAATTATATCATATCTTGCGACATCCGTAATATTATACATAATTCGTTTATAGCGTCCTTTAATATCGATCAAAAGGTTCGCGATTTCCTTCCGTACTTCTCTATTATCGTAAGTTATAAATCCTTTATCGACGGTTCTAGATCAATATAAGGCGTTTTTCTCCTATTATTCGAATTTAAAGTAATTAACGATTCGTAATAAAATATAGTTTCTTTATACTTCGCTATTAAATAACGCTTTAATATAAACTCTTTTTATACCTAATATTAATATAATATACTTATAAATAGCTTAATCATTCATTATCTAGTATAAGGACCTATTTTAATCCGCCTATTATTATCCTTTTATAATAAGCGGCGTCTATTTTTTAAACGCTACGTCTATAGGTTATTAATAATATCTTATAATCGATCCTTATATCGTTACCGTTATTCTCTTCGTTCCCTATAAGGCGCTTTTTAGTATATTAATAAAGGTGTTTTTATACTCCTCCCTATACGAAGTACTATCCTTAATACTTAAGGTTTAAATTCTTTTAATAATTCGAAAGTTTATTAAGTTCGTAATAATTTATAAACGTTTTATAAGTTTTTTAATATAATAAAAAGGTTCTCCTATTAGGTATATACCTATATATCCTAAAAATATTAAGCGTTTTCCTTTAAATATTTATAAGCTCGCGATTTTTCTTAAACGTATTTAATATTATAACCCGACCTAACCATGCGGCCAAAAGACCCTATTTACTAGCACGGAACTACCATGCCCCGAACAGGCTACGATACCACAGCTACGGACCGTACCGCCAGTTATATAAATACGAAACCAGATTTTCTTTAATAACGAGTAACGCTATTACTACGCCCGGCGATAAGGCGAACGCGCTTATAAAGTAACGGCGACCGATAATAAATCACGTGGCATAATAAACGTTTAGGCGAGATTATTAAGTAATATAAAGTGTAATTAAAAGCGATTATTAAGTAGTATAGAACGTGATTAAAAGCGATTATTAAATAATACTAAGTATGTTTAAAAGAGATTATTAAGTAGTAATAAATTAATAAAAGAGGGATTAAATATATAACGATAAATATTTCCCCTATATATTTTATATAAACACTTTTTATTTTAATAATTAATTTAAATATTAATTTTAAACTTATTAATAAAGTAAATAGTTTTAATAAAACTATTATAAATATTTTTAAGCTTACGCACTTTAATTACTTTTATTTTTATAAGTTATTACTTATTATATTAATAAAAGCGACTTTTATTATATATTTAAATACTTTCTCGTATTATTAATATAAACCCTAGTATATCTTATTAGGTTTCTTTTAAAACCTAGATAGCGTTCGTTATATTTTAATTATTTTTATTTTTACGAGTTATTATTTAAACCTTTAAATAATAGTATTATAAGAATTATATTTATACCTAGCCCTAGTAACACCGTCCGATAAGGAAAGGCTCTTATCGCCACCCCTAATACCTCTTAATGAGACCTTATTATAAACGTCGATAATAATAATAACAACGACGAGCTTATATAATAAACGCTAGTTAAACGAATTAAAGAACTCGAATAAAAAAGTGTTAATTATTAGTATTATTACGTTAAGCTTGAGAAGGAGCGTAACGAGCTCTTAATTAAAAGTATTTTAAAATAGATACCCTTTAATATTAATAAATTACGCGAAGAGGTGCGTTTTTTTCGTATAATTATTAATATTATTTAAACCCTTATTATATTAAAAAAAGGTATAAAGATTAATACGTTAACCCTTTTTAATAAAATAAGCGGAAATTTTCGAAACTTTTTTATTTAGGTTAAAGCTTATTAACAATTTTATAAAAAGACGTTTTAAAACTTTACTTAATAAGTTATTTATATTGCCTCGTTTTTTAAAAATAAGGTACTCGTTTAGTTCAAACCTTATTTAAACGAACTTATAAAAAACGACTAATAAATTAAGCTATACCGTATAGAGGTATAATGTATTTTCGAAAGTTATAACGGTTTTAAATAAGCCTTTAAGTCATTTTTTCAAAACCTTAACAAAAAGCGATAAGCGGAGAGGGAACTTAAAACCTTTAAATAAAAAAGATTAGCCGCTTTTTATATAGCCGAGTTCTAATGTATTATAGCTCGATTAAATTATACCGAAGTTACGAAAATTATAATATATTATTAAAGATTAAAGGATAATATTAAAAACGAACTTAGCCGGCTTAACGCCCCTAATAACTTCTTTTTATATATAAAATTTATTATAAAAATCGATATTTATATATACGAGCGACGCCGCGAGAAATAGGGCAGACTTTAGCGATAAATTAGTTAAACTTAAATTAATACGGGGCGATTATGTTAATATAATTATATACCGTTTAAAAATATTATAATATATAATTATTATAATAAACCTATAAACCTTAACGTTATTAAATATAATAAATAAAATAAAAAGCTACGTAGTATTTATTATAATTATTAAAAACTAGGATATTACGCTCGAAAATATCGAGTATTAAAGAAAAACTTTTAACGAGTTTTAAAAGGACGATACGTTAATATTATTAAAATAAAAAACACTTTTATAATAATTATTAAAAATAATAACGTTATTATTAAATATAGTAACCTATTTTGGATAGCTTGTTATAATAATAGGTATACTTTTTATTTAATAAATAAGGAAGGTACCGGATAATTCCTTAAAACCCCGGAGGGTAAGGAAAACTATAGCCGAGGCGTCGCGATAATACGAAGGGATCAACCCCTTCTTTATAACAAAAATAGTAATTCGATAAATAATATTATAAATTAATTAAAGTAACTAATAAATTACGAACGTTTAATAAGTATATTAATAAACGAGCTAATAAACGAGATCGCTAAATTTAAAAACTTTAAAACCGACGGATAGTTAGCTATTTTTAATATTCCTTACCCCGATTTAAAATATTTACGCTAAATACTTATTACGGCCGGTTTTAATTAAGGAATTTACGGTAATTACGTAATAAAGGATAACTTATAAATCTCCTTTATTTACGAAGGATATTTTACGCTTTTATAAATTTCGTATATATACGACGCTTATATAAAATATTTCGTAAAGAAGCTTAAATACGAGTAGTTCTTTCGAAAGATTAATAAGCGACCTATTACGTAATTATACCCGGATTATATTATTAAAAAAATTTAAATATTGATCCTAAACGGATAACGCGTATACTTATTAATATAAAAAGATTTATAGTAATTACGATAATATTACTTAAAAGGACGAGATTAGAAGGAGTATTTCGAGGACTAATATTTTAAACACGTTTAAGAAAAATCGCGAGCTTATAAACATTTAAAAAAAAAGCGCCTAATACTTTTAAAACGTATAAATATATATTTAATAAAAAGACCCCTTTATTATATTAAAGAATTTATAAAGTATTTATAAATTATTACGAACTTAATAAACCTTTGAATTATTAGAAGAACTTAAATTTTAAATATTAAGGATAGTATTTTATATAAAAAGGAGTATAGAAATATTTCCGTTAACGTATTAAAAAATACCCTATAAAGAATAAAGGGAATAACGGCGACGATACGAGGATTAATCGCAAGATATCGTTAATAACCTATAGACGCAGCGTTCGGGAAATAAACGCCGCCTATTATAAAGGGATAATAATAGGCGGACTAAGATAAGTCCCTATATTAAATAACGGATAATTAAGCTATCTATAAGTATATTATATTAATATTAGGCGTAAAAAGAGTTTATATTAAAGTATTACTCAATAGCGGAGTGTAAAAAAACTATATTTTATTACGAATTATTAATTACTTTAAATTCGAATAATAGGAGAAAAACGCTTTATACCGATTTAAAACCGTTAATAAAGGATTTATAATTTATAATAATAAAAAAATATGGAAAGAAATCGCGAACCTTCCGGTTAATATCGGAAAACGTTATAAACGAATTACGTATGATATCACGGACGTCGCAGGATACGATATAATTTTAAAGATATTTTAATTACGGGTAAATAATTTTAAAATTAATTAAAAAATAGATTAATTTTAATAAGATATATTAAAAAAAGGTTTAATTAATAAATAACGGTTTAAAAAGCGACCCTTTAATAAACTTAAAGTTTTTAAAATATATATTATTATTAAGGAATTTAAACTGAACGTTATAACGATTATATTAAAAAAGTATTAATAATTCGAAGTATTTTTTAATAAGAAATTAAAAATAAGCTTACCGTTTTATATATAATAAAACTATAAAATACTTTTTAAAGATAAAAAAAACCCTTATTTATATTTATATATAGATTTAATTAAAAGTACGAACGAGCCTTAAAAAAATATATTACGGAAAATTTCGAGAAAAGAGTTATCCGACCGTTTATATTATTAGTAGGCTTCCTTATCCTCTTCGTTTTAAAAAAGAGTAAGGATGAGAAACCTAAATAATATATATATATCGATTATTAGAAGCTTAACGAAATTATTATTAAAAACTGGTACCCTTTATTTTTAATTAATAATTTACGAATAAATTATTACACGTTAAAATCTTTATAATACTCGACCTCTTTAATATATATAACCTAATCCGAATTAAAAAAGGAGAGAAATAAAAGATCGCGTTCCGGACTAAGTACGGCTATTTCGAGTATTAAGTTATACCGTTTAATTTAATTAATATATTAATTAATTTTTAAATTATAATTAACTATACTTTATAAAAATACCTCGATAAATTTATTATAATATACCTTAATAATATCCTTATTTATTTCGAAAATAATAAATAGTATTAAAAGCACGTAAAACTAGTATTTTAGAAGCTGTAAGATACTAACTTACTAATTAACCTAAAAAAGAGCGAATTCTATTAACGATCTATTACCTTCGTAAAATACGTAATATCTTTAGGCGAGATTTGAATAGAATTTTCGAAAATTTTAATAATTAAAGAATAGCTTACGCCTATAAGCGTTATAAAAATTAAATCTTTTTTAAAACTAATTAATTATTACCGGATTTTCGTCCTCGAATTTAACAGGATAGTAATACCCTTAATAAACCTAATAAAAAAGGATAAACTATTTTAATAAACGGAAAAAGAAAACGAAGCCTTTTATAATATTAAAGAACGAATCCTTAACGAATTAGTACTTTATATAATAAACCCGTTTAAACTTTTTAAAATTAAAATTAACGTATTAAATTATACGATCGGAAAGTAATTAAATTAATAAAACGATAACGGAAAATCGTACCTTATCGTATTTTTTTCGAAAAAACTTAACGAATTAGAATTAAATTACTAAATCTATAATAAAAAACTAATAACTATTATTAAAGCTTATAAAAAATAAAAACATTATTTTAACGAAATAATAAAGCTAATTAAGGTTTATACCGATTATAAAAACCTTATAATATTTATTATTATTAAAAAACTAAATAAATAATAAATATAATAGTTTAAATTCTTATTAAGATTTAACCTTACTATTATTTATTAAAGAAGTAGCGAGAACGGTCGCGTCGACGTATTGAGCCGATAACCGGACCATTAGGAGGAAGTCCTGTCCGAAACGCGGACAATCCTTATTTACGATTAAAACAGTAACCTCGCACCTTTAAAATAATTAAACGTTACGAACCACGTTTAATATAATAACGAATAAGTTATTAAGTTTTAATAATTTAGTTAAGATTTTGACCCCGCGAATTATTTTAAGGATTACCTCGAAGACCGCGACGGCCTTATTTTTTATTAAAATAAGATCTATATCTCTAAATAGTATCGCGAAAACTTTATTTAAGAAATTTACGAATACCCTATATACGGATACTAAGGGATATTTAAAACCTAAAAAAGAATTATTAAATAATTCGATTATAAAAACCTTAAGCTAATCGTAGCTAAAGTAATCGGTAAATATAACCTTTATAATAAAGTAAAAGCCACCTAACACCGGCCGTACGGAGAGCTACAGCCGATCTTACTACCGGACAAAGTATGGAAAGCTATTATACTTAACTTCGTTATTAAGCTGCCCTTATTAAAAAAACCCCTAATTAAAATTAATTACGATAGCATCCTAATAATTACGAATAAACTTACGAAGTATATTTATTTCTTACCGTATAAAGAATTTAGCGATATTAATAACTTAGTATACACGTTCCTCCGAATAATCGTTAACTAGTACGGACTGCCCGAAACGATTATCTCCGATAAAAACAAACTGTTCACCGCTAAATTCTAAAAATCACTTATAGCATAATTTAGAGTTAAATATAAACTATTTATAATTTATTACCTTTAAATAAATAAATAAACCGAGCGAATAAATTAAACCTTAAAATAATACTTACGTTATTATATTAATTACGAATAAAATAATTAAATATAATTATTACTTATAGCTTAATTCGCTTATAATAATATAAATAACGAAGCTATACGTATTTTATTATTCCGAGCGAACTACGGGTATAACTTAGAAATTATTAAAAAACCTTTAAAAAGAGAATTAGTACTAATCGCGATCATATAAGTTAGAAAATTAAAAGAACTCTAAATTATATTATAACAAGACCTCACCTTTTTTTAATAGCGGATAAAAAGATACGCCGATTAAACAAGGTTAAAAAGACTAACCTTTAAAAAAGGAGAAAAAGTTTACTTCTTACGACGAAATATTAAAATTAAGCGATTAAGTAATAAATTAAATTTTAAAAAAATTAAACTATTTAAAATCGTAAAAGTTATTTTAAAAACTAATTATTAATTATTACTATTTAAAATAATATAGATATACCCTATATTTTATATTTTATTATTCGAATTAGCGGCCGAGAGAACCTTAATTAATATATAATTAAAAGTCGAAATAAATTAATATAAATATAAAATTAACGAGATTATTAATAAAAAAGGAAAGGATAAAGTTTTTAATACCTCGTTTAATAAAAAGGCTACTTATTAAAAAATATTTAACGAATATTATTAAAAAACTGCGGGCGTTTAAATAATAACTTCGGGGATTAGTTTGAAAAAAAAGTCGGTCGCGTTCTAATCGATAATACTAAAACCCCCGTAAGCTTGAACGGCTATAACGGCTTCAGATTCCTAACGCTCCTGCTTCTCTAACTCGTTTAAAGAGCGTAAACTACGCTACACCAACTTTACCCCTTAGGTATAAGCTATCTCCTTCTATTTACGAAAACGAATAAAGCGAGCAACGGCCTCGTTAATCTGGCGCTAAAGCTTTAGGAAATAAGCCTTTACGGCGGACTTTTCTTAAAATAGGCGGTCGTGCTCATCCTATATATGTCGTAAAGAGAATAGTAAGACCCCGGTGCTATCGTACGTATAATTAATACGAGTATATTCTTTATATTTATTAACGCTTTTTATTATTATATAAAACTATTTTTTCGTAAAATAGCGATTATAAAACATAACTTCGAAACCGAATTTAAAAAAGGCTTCGACGAAATCCGTATAACGAATAATAAAGGAATAATTAAACTTAATTCGAAATTTTTTAACGTAATTATTTATAATAAATATATATTATAACGAAAATAATAAAAAAGGAAGAATTTATTATAAATTATAATAAGCGGATAACTAAATTATTTATAGAGTTAATATTTTAAAAATAAAATAATTAAAAAAGGAGGATAATATTATAACCCGACCTAATTATATAACTAAAAAACCCTATTTACCGGTACGGAATTATTATACCCTAAATAAATTACGATACCATAATTACGGACCGTACCGCTAGTTATATAAACACGAAACTAGACTTTCCTTAATAACGAACAACGTTATTACCACGTTTAGTAATAAGGCGAACGCGCTTATAAAATAACGGCGACTAATAATAAGTTACGTAGCACGGTAAACGCTTAAGCGAGATCATTAAATAATATAAAGCGTAATTAAGAACGATTATTAAGTAATATAAAACGTGATTAGAAATAATTACTAAGTAATACTAAGTACGCTTAAAAAAGATTATTAAATAATAATAAATTAATAAAAAAAAGATTAAATATATAACGATAAATATTTCCTTTATATATTTTATATAAATACTTTTTATTTTAATAATTAATTTAAATATTAATTTTAAACTTATTAATAAAGTAAATAATTTTAATAAAACTATTATAAATACTTTTAAGCCTACGCACCTTAATTACTTTCGTTTTTATAAACTATTACTTATTATATCGATAGAAGCGACTTTTATCGCACGTTCGGATACTCTTTTATATTATTAATATAAACCTCAGTACGTCTTACTAGGTTTCTTTTAAAACCTAGATAGCGTTCGTTATATTTAAAATATTAATCCTCGAAGTATTCCTTTTAATCTCGCCCTTTTAAGTAATATTATTATAACTACTATAAGTCTTCTTATATTAATAAGTACGCGCGTCGTCTATTTAAGATCGACGTTCGGATTTTTTTAATAATATAATCTAAGTATAGTTATATAATAGGTCGTTTACTAATCCTTTAGAGAAATTATTTATACTTAAGCTTTTTCGCAAGGTATTTAATATAAACGTTATATATATACGAAATCTATAAGAGTATAAAGTACCCTTTGTATATAGGGGAGATTTATAAGTTATCCCTTATTATATAGTTATTATAGATTCCTTAATTAAAACCGGCCGTAATAAGTATTTAGCGTAGGTATTTCGAATCGGGGCAAAGAATACTAAGGATAACTAACCACCCGTCGGTCTTGAGGTCTCTAAATTTAACGATTTCGCTTACTAGCTCGTTTATTAGTATACTTATTAAATATTTATAGTTTATTAATTATTTTAACTAGCTTATAATGTTATTTATTAAATTATTATTTTTATTATAAGGAAGAGGTTACTCCTTTTATATTACCGCGACGCTTCGGCTATAGTTCTTCCCGCCTTTCGAAGTTTTAAGAAATTATCCGGTACTTTCTTTATCTATTAAATAAGAGGTATACCTATCGTTATAATAGGCTATTTAAAATAAGTTACCGTGTTTAATAATAACGCTACTATTTTTAATAATTATTATAAAAGTGTTTTTTACCTTAATAGCATTAATATATTATCTTTTTAAAACTCGTTAAAAATCTTTTTTTAATACTTAATATTCTTAAACGTAATATCTTAGCTTTTAATAATTATAACAAATATTACGTAACTTCCTATCCTATTTATTATATTTAATAATATTAAGGTTTATAAGTTTATTATAATAGCTATACGTCGTAATATTCTTAAACGGTATATAATTATATTATTATAATCGCCTTATATTAATTTAAGTTCGATTAATTTACCGTTAAAGTCCGCCTTACTTTTCGTAGCGTTACTTATATATATAAGTATTAATTTTAATAATAAATTCTATATACGAAAAAAGTTATTAAAGGTGTTAAGCCGACTAAGTTCATTCTTAATATCGTCCTTTAATTTTTAATAATATATTATAATTTTTATAATTTCGGTATAATTTAATTAAATTATAATACGTTAGAACTTAGCTATATAGAAAGCGGCTAATCCTTTTTATTTAAAAGTTTTAAGTTCTTTTTCCGCCTATCGCTTTTTATCGAGGTCTTAAAAAAGTAATTTAAAAGCCTGTTCGAAGCCGTTATAACTTTTAAAAATATACTATACTTCTATGCGGTATAACTTAACTTATTAATCGTTTTTTATAAGTTCGTTTAAATAAGGTTCAAACTAAACGAGTACTTTATTTTTAAAAAACGAAGCAACATAAATAACTCGTTAAGTAAAGTTTTAGAACATCTTTTTATAAAATCGTTAATAAGTTTTAATTCAAATAAAAAAGCTTCAAAAGTTCCCACTTATTTTATTAAAAAATATTAACATACTAATCTTTATACCCTTCATTAATATAATAGGGGTTTAAATAATATTAATAGCTATATAAAAAAAACGCACCTCCTCGCATAACTTATTAATATTATAAGGTATTTATCCTACGGTACTTTTAATTAAAAGCTCGTTACGCTCTTTTTTAAGCTTAATATAATAATATTAATAATTAGCGCTCTTTTATTCGAATTCTTTAATTCGTTTAACTAGCGCTTATTATATAAGCTCATTATTATTATCATCGTTATTAACGTTTATAATAAAGTCCCATTAAAGAGGTATTAAAAGTAATAATAAAAGTCTTTCTTTATTAAACAATATTACTAAGGCTAAATATAAATATAATTCTTATAATACTATTGCTTAAAAGTTTAAATAATAACTCGTAAAAATAAAAATAATTAAAATATAACAAATATTATTTAAATTCTAAAAAAAAACCTAGTAAAATATATTAAAGTTTCTATTAATAATATAAAAAAGTATCTAAATATATAATAAAAGTCGCTTTTATTAATATAATAAATAATAGTTTATAAAAACAAAAGTAATTAAAATACATAGGTTTAAGGGTATTTATAATAGTTTTATTAAAATTATTTATTTTATTAATAAATTAAAATTAATATTTAAATTAATTATTAAAATAAAAAATATTTATATAAAATATATAAAGAATATTCGTTATTATATATCCGTCTCTTCTTTTATTAATCCGTTAAGTCGTCCGCTAGCTTATAATAATCCCGTTATTAACTTACGGTAATTTATCCCTTAAATCGTAGTAATCTATTTTAATAGCTTATTTAAAGGCGTCGTAACCCCGTCGCTCCTAGCTTACTTATTAGAGCGGTGGTCTTAGTCGCTTATTATTACGTGATCCCTTTTTAGCTACTTTTTTAAGTCGGGTCTATCCTTTTATTATTTAAGATATCCTCGTAGTTATATTTACGCGTTTTTATAATATAAAGGAGTTTATATTAATATAGTTAGTAATACGGTTAATAATTATAACGTCGTAGCCTGGTCGGGGCATAGTAATTCCGTTCCGGCGAGTAGGGTCTTAGCCGCATGGTTAGGTCGGGTTGTAATAAAAGGGTCGCTTTTTAAACCGCTACTTATTAATTAAACCTTTTCTTAATATATTTTATTAAAGTTAGCTTATTTTTTAATTAACTTTAAAATTATTTACTTATAATTAAAATA
Organism: Apiospora phragmitis; assembly: GCF_038363925.1. Classification (NCBI taxonomy): domain Eukaryota; kingdom Fungi; phylum Ascomycota; class Sordariomycetes; order Amphisphaeriales; family Apiosporaceae; genus Apiospora; species Apiospora phragmitis. The sequence continues at coordinate 1,150,623 of NW_027117400.1, read as the reverse complement.
TCTTTAAAATTATTTACTTATAATTAAAATATCTTTAAAATTATTTACTTATAATTAAAATATCTTTAAAATTATTTACTTATAATTAAAATATCTTTAAAATTATTTACTTATAATTAAAATATCTTTAAAATTATTTACTTATAATTAAAATATCTTTAAAATTATTTACTTATAATTAAAATATCTTTAAAATTATTTACTTATAATTAAAATATCTTTAAAATTATATCGTATCCTGCGACGTTTATAATATTACACGTGATTCGTTTATATTATCTTTTAATATCGATTAGAAAGTTCGCGACTTCTTTTCGTACTTCTTTATCGTTGTAAGTTATAAATCCTTTTTCAACGGTCTTAAATTAATATAGGGCGTTTTTCTCTTATTATTTAAGTTTAAAGTAATTAATAATTCGTAGTGAAATATAGTTTTTTTATACTCCGCTATTAAGTAGCGCTTTAATATAAACTTTTTTTACGCTTATTATTAATATAATATGCTTATAAATAACTCGATTATTCGTTATTTAATATAAAGACTTATCTTATTCCGCTTATTATTATCCTTTTATAATAGGCGGCGTTTATTTCTTAAGCGCTACTCTTATAAGTAATTAATAATCTCTTACGATCGATTATCGTGTCGTTACTATCGTTCCCTTTATTCTTTATAAGGTGCTTCTTAGTACGCTAGTGGAGGTGTTTTTATACTCCTCCCCGTATGAAGTACTATTCCTAGTACTTAAGATTCGGGTTCCTTGGATGGTTCGAAGGTTTATTAGGTTCGCTGTAGTCTATAGGCGCTTTCCTGCTCAAGTTCCTTGATTCGTTTAGTCAACACTTATCGGGTCGGGCCGTCGTCGCTGTCGTCGCTGTCTACTTCTATAGCAGGGTCTCGCTAAGGGGTGCTTACGGTGGTAGTGAGGGCCTTCTCGTAGCGAGGGGCGTTGTTAAGTATAAGTATAGATATAGTTTTTATAGGTATTATTATTTAAAGGTTTAAGTAATAACTCGTAAGAATAAGAGTGATTAAAATATAATAAACGTTATTTAAATTTTAAAAGAAACTTAATAAAATATATTAAAGTTTATATTAATAATATAGAAAAGTATTTAAATATATAATAAAAGTTCGCTTTTATTAATATAATATATAATAGCTATAAAAAACGAAAGTAATTAAAATATATAAGTTTAAAAAAAAGATTTATAATAATTTTATTAAAGTTATTTATTTTATTAATAAATTTAAATTTAAATTTAAATTAATTATTAAAGTAAAGAGCGTTTATATAAAATATATAAGGGAATATTCGTCGTTATATATCTCATCCCTCCTTTATTAATCCACGCTAGATCACGCTATATATCGTGATGCGTCGTCCCGGATCACTAGGAGCGTCGTGATCCTGTAGCTCCGAGATTCCTAAGAGCGTCATGATCTTATAGCTCCTTATCTTATCGGCACGTGACTTCGTTCTATCTGTCCAACTTGTACTGGCCGTTTCTGCCCGTCTATTCCTATTTATCCATCTTGTGCCATCCTCTAGGTGTTGCCCTAGGTTGGCCGTGTACGTTTATCGTCGTAATATTAGTTATCGTGGTTAGTATAGTAGACTCTTATTATTATAAGTGGGGTTATAAGCACTAATTAATAGAGTTAATAACTATTTATTAGTTTATAAGCGCTTTAAGTTATTTTAGTTTCGTCTCGAGGGTGGGTACTAGTCACGTCGTTAAGTTAAGTTATAATAAATAACTCTTTAATTAATTCGATTTAAACTTTCTCGCGTTGCTTAAATTATTAAAATAATATAATCTTTTTATAATTAAATCGATATTATAATTATAAAAATATTATATATTAAAGTTTAATTATATAAGTTAAAAAAAATAACGGATTTAATTATAAACCACGTTATAATATTATTAATTTTATTTATATTATAAATAAATTAAATAAAAATATCCCTAATAAAATCCTATTTTAAAATAGAGAAAAAAAGCTAAATATTCTTTTTAAATATATAATAAACGCGTCGGAAGTCTATCGTTATAGCTAGTATAGTTTTCAACTTAGGGTAACGGGCGATAAATCTCCTTACCCAGTGGATTCCAAAGGGCAGGTCGCGCTGGTCTGTCTTGAGTAGCCGGGCGACGAACAGCCGGAACACGTTATACTTAGGGGCAAGGCCTAGCTGCGCCTGTCGGATAGCCCAGGTTTCAAGATATTCCTCCTGGGCGGAAGAGAGGGTCCTGGCGGACTCCTTGGACTCGGTCCGGGTCGGTCTGCCCCTAATTCTGTCCCGCAAGGTGACTCGGGGTACCTTAAGTCTTTTAGAGGCTGCACGTTCCGACTCGCTAGCTTATACGGCCAAAATGGCACGCTAAATGGCGGATTCGGGGGTTGGGATGGGCATGGCTAGAAAGCACGAGAAGTGACGATTTTGGCAGTATCCTCTAATTGCTAATAAGGGGGTTGGATGCTGACTTATATGCGAAAAAGGGGTTAGGGGGCTTCGCTTATCGGTAGTCAATTTGGGTGGCTGCTTATGTGGTAGGACGGCTAAGTGGTTAGGGTGCTTACCAGTTCATGTGATGCCAGTCTTTGGTAATGTGTCACTTGATGTGACTATCACAAAACGTATCATGTTGATCCATCGTTATTAAGTATTTCGCTAATGGTAATCAACTGGTGTGACGCATCCGGGTATTTGTGTCGAAGGAGTCGTGGTAATAATAGACTCAGCTGACAGCAAGGGTGACAGACCTATACCAAGGTTCCCTACGAGGGGGGCATCTTTAATTTCCAGCTATTTCTCAGGTGCAATCTGCCCAAACAACACTACCTATTGATATGCTCCTTGCAGTTCGCATTCGGATGGGAACAAGACGCAAGCTTAATATGATCTGTGACAGGCAACCTACTTCCCTGATAGATTGGGTATATACCTACGTTATAAGGTGCTTAGCTTGTTGTAGATACTTTTTACCATATCGGTATACGGATAAAGGCGATGTGACAACCCTTGTGTTTCTAACCCACGAGCCATTGCCAAATATCTAGACAAGAAGCATATCAAAGATAGATATTACCAAAAAAAGAAATAGAAAAAAAAGGCTGACAAAAACATCTTCAAGCTGATGGTCGTGAAGCCAGCCAAGACCCGTGTCAAGCAATCTACTTCTCAATAGATACCTAATCATGATTCAATAGCAGCTGAACTGGCTTTAGTGATTAGATAGATGCATATCGGAGGCGCTACAAGCTACCTAGCAAAACTGTACCCTTAGGTGTAAGAATACACCACTGGAACCGAGCATACTGTAGGATATATCCAAGGTATGGAGATCAGCGACAGGGGCTGTACTGCTCTTGGGGTATTTGGTATGTACTGGGGTGGGCAGGTCTTCGAGAATATTGCAAGGCCAATTGATCGTATGGGAGGACATCAACTCTCATGAAATAGATGTGGGCATACAGGCACTACAGACCTATTCATTGACCAATAGAAGTTATCTACTGGCCCCCTGATATGTATCAGTCTAACTCATGAAGTGTTTTGCTACGAGTTCCAGCAGCTATATATACTCTGGACTAAAACAACCCAACAGACATGAATCTAAGATACGGCAAATCCTACCTGGGCATCTCTGTTCTTAAGTATACGGAAGACATGGTTTAATTGTGGGTATCAGTGTATTGGTGTTGCTGTTCCAATTTGGCCTTGGTATTTGACCGGCAAAGAAGTTGTTGCAAGCTCCCAAAGGGTATAGAAGGAGACCCTACCTCACTAAGTAACTATCATACAATAAAGGGGTCGCTTGCTTTGAACATTTGGAGATCCACTCGAACACCTAGCTGGTCCATAGACCTTCTTTCTGACGCGATCCTATCAGAACAGAGGTCCAGCCAAGCGCATGGATACTGTCTTGTTTTGCGTGTAGTTTGCGAGGGCCGCCTCACCGAGTTCCCGACCGATCCCACTCTCTTTGTACCCACCAAACGGGAGCTTTTATCCTCAAATTAGCAATTGCGCGCGTACAGGACGTTGTGAACGTTGTGGAGGTAAGGGTATGATATAGCTGAGATCAGGGGGTCAAAATAGGCGGGTTTGGAGGTTGGGTCGGGCAAATGGGAAAAGTGCGGGGCTCAGCACGTGATCACGCCTCAATTGACTTAAATAAGTGGAGACGGGTCATCCATGCGTTGTAGGGGTAAAAGAATAAGCTGGGTAGAGACTCGGGTGGGAGCGGTGGTGGTGATGGTGGTGGTAGATGGGGGTTAAAATAGGGGGGTGTTGGAATCAAGGCGCTGTACAAAATGGCCACGTCTCAACCAATACCAGCGAGAGCGAAAAGAGTGGGGAATGAGAAAGAGAAACTCCAAGTGACACTTACCTGATGGCTGAGCATGTTGTACTGGTTCACCCAGACGGTACCGGCGCGGAGGTTGTTGCTCACGCGGATGGCGGTGTTCAAATCCCGAGTGTGCACGGCGGCAGCGAGACCGTATGTGCTGTCGTTGCCGGCGGCGACAACCTCGTCCTCGGTCTTGAACTTGGTAACTGTGCAGACGGGGCCGAAGATTTCCTCTTGCATGATCTTCATGTCAGGGGTAACGTCGCTGAAAATGGTAGGCTTGATGAAGTAGCCCTTGTCACCGTGGCGCTCACCGCCGGTCTCGCATGTGGCACCGGCTTTCTTGCCCTCCTCAATGTAGTGCATGATGCGGTCGTATTGGAGCTGGCTGATTTGCGGGCCCTGGAAGGTGTTGTTGTCGAAGGGGTCACCAACGGTGTTTTGCTCCGCTCGCTTCTTGAAAGCGGCGATGAACTTGTCGTAGATACCCTCCTGGACGTAAATACGAGAACCAGCGCAGCAGCACTGTCCGTGGTTGAAGTAGATACCGAAGTTGACCCACGAGATGGTCTGCTCGATATCGGCGTCGTCGAAGACAATGTTGGGCGACTTTCCACCGAGTTCCAGGGTCACCTTCTTCAGGTTGGACGAGGCAGCGGCCTTCATGATGGTGCGGCCAATCAGAGTGGAGCCAGTGAAGGCAATCTTGTCCACGTCCATGTGCGAGGATAGGGCAGCACCAGCTACCTTCCCGAAACCCGAGATGATGTTCAGGACACCAGCGGGGAAGCCAGCCTCCTTGACGAAGTTGGCGAATACGAGAGCCGACAGGGGTGTCTGCTCAGCCGTCTTCATGACGATGGTGTTACCTGTGCACAGAGCGGGACCAATCTTCCATGCGAACATGAGCAGGGGGAAGTTCCAGGGGATGATCTGGGCGCAAACACCAATCTGTAGATAATGTCTTAGTTTCACATCATCAAAACAGGATGACTGAAGGGTTGGTACTCACGGGCTCAGATCGGGTGTAGGCGAAGGTGTCTGGGTTGGTATCGATAGTCTTGCCCTCGATCTTGTCGGCATAGCCGGCGTAGTAGCGGAGGCAGCCGATGACGGCACCAACATCGCCCTTGGCCATGGTGATGGACTTTCCATTGTCCAGCGACTCGACGGCAGCCAGCAGGTCTGTGTTCTTCTCGGCGATATCGGCCAGCTTATACAGAAGCCTGCCTCGCTCTTGAGGGGTGACTTTGCGCCACTCGCCCTCAAAGCTCTTGCGGGCTGCCGCTACAGCAATGTCGACATCCTTCTCTGTGGCCTCGCTGACGGAGCAGATGACCTCCTCGGTGGAGGGGTTGATAACCTCAAATGTCTTCTTGTCTACACCCTCAACCCACTCGTTGTTGATGAACCTGGAGATGTTGGTCAGCAACTCAAAGCTTGTGTTACACTAATGATGTGCGGGGTTGTGCTTTGAACTTACAAGCCGGTGGGCTGCTCATAGGGGCCAGTGACAGGCGTCTTGAGCGTGGTTGTCAGAGGCATGATGAAAGATGTGAAGTGATGTCGTTACGGAGGAGCGTACTTGGTTGATTCTGGATTGTCAAACAAATAGCTGGTCAATGGATTGGAATGGATATGAATGGTATGAGAATAGACAGATATCAGAAAGGTGTTGCGAGGTCTGAGGGTTTATGTATTAATACGCATGAGCGGGGTAATTGGAGGCGTCTACGTTTACCAGTCTACCAGAGCTGCTACCGGAGAGCAGGTACACACACACAGTCTGGAAGCTGGTGGGTTTCGGGGAAGAGGGTGCAAGGTGCCAGGTACTGCAACAGCTAGGTACGCAACGGCCGCCACTAACAAATGTGCGACACACACTCACCCACACAGACACCCATACACTTGCTGTACAGTGCTGCACAGTATGTGGGTTCCGGGTCGTCTCTTCAGCCTGCCTAACTCGAGGTAGTGTGTGTAGTGTATGGAGAATGTTGAAGGCCAAGTCGATGGTCCGTTGTACTACTGGATATGATTGGGGCCAGTCGGGTTCCAGAGCGAGGTTGTATCCGACTAGATGTGAGGACCTAACTTGCAGATGCCGAGGATACAATTCGGCCTGCTGCAGTGAGATTAGTCGCCCGCTGGCCGCGCAGGTCATCGCCAATTGTTGTGGTGTGTGCGGCTTTATCGCAGGCAAGCTTCGTCAAGGGGGGACTAGGCAATGATGACGAGAATGGGGTAATATTCCATTATGGGGTTTTAGATGGGTCACGATCACTTCCCCTTGGGCCCTTAGAATTCCTTTTCCTCTGGCCAGAGGCTGCGACTCCCTTAAGCCCGAAGCCGATGGCGATGGGGGATTTGGCATGACCGCCCCATTGGCTCAAGGGCCATAACCCTTGCCCGGCCACGGTAGACGCCACGAATCACATCGACTTGCCCTTGGTCCGATACCCAGGCAAATAAAGTTTCCTATAGGCGTTAAGAGCCAACGAGGCGTGCACGCATGTAATGGCCCGGTATGGGGGTTGGTATTAGCTAGAATATCATCCCCACAGTTGTATGAATGAGGCTAGCAGAAGTGGGTAGAGGCTGGAAACTATGGGCTATCTGATATCCCTCGTGCATGTCTGGGGTCTGGGCGAAGGGGAAAGGGCTGGCCGACCCCGCACTCTTTTGACCCCTACGACTCGACTGCCCTATTTGTTTGAAATCGTTCGCTTAGTAGGAAGTAGGTATTATTGCCATGCTGAGCTGCAGCTAACAACACCCTTGAGCAGACGAACGATTATCTGGCGATTCTCTTCCCTTCGCCCTAGCGAGTATCCCTTGGCTCACGTGGTCTATACGATATACGCACTTGACCTCCTGTCAATTTTATCTTGCTGCATAATCCGGTCCACGGGGCCTAGAATCTTACCAGCTTACCGGCGAGCGACTCAAGCACCGGCGCCACAGCGAAACGCTGAACACGCATTTATGGGGAAGAAAACAACTCCGGATCCGTCTCGGGTGGACCTACTAATTCAACCGGCGTCCAATCCGAGAAGAGATTTCGAATTGGTAACCCTAGAACTGGTTTGGGGATGGGGTTCTTTTGGATTGGACGGAGCTGACCCCAGAACGGACCCGACAACAGTGCAGCCCTCCGCTCATTCATTCATTGGGGTCTTCTTTTTGGGGTCATCCATCCCCGCACTTTTTCTGCGAACCGACATCATACCCTCCCTCATCAGGTTGGCTTCACAACCCGCCAAGTCATGACATCGCCAATCGTGATAGATCTGCCGTGCTCTCAGATGGCTGTGTACGTCTTCCACCTATTTAAATCTATGATTTTCGTCTCTATCTCAAAGCCAAGTGACAAATGAACAGAACGCCTGCAGCGATGCGGTCGGTGGCCGCACCTATCTCGCATATCTGTCTCTGTCGCTTACCCACACATTCGTGATAGGTTGGAACGGAGACTTCTTGGCAGTGCACATCCAAGGAGCAAAGGAAGAAAAGCATTACCAAGGTAGGCGGTTGGATGTGTGCCCGTGTCCACAATCACGAAGAGAAAACGGGTCAACGCCAGTCCTCATAGGATCTCTTCCGGCCCTTTTCTGCAGAAGCGACACACCGTCTGGGTTATGGGGGAAGTGCACTGTAAAGCCATATCAAAAGGATATGCACCCCATCCTGTCATTGTGGCCTGTCTGCCAGTATTGAGTTGTCGGTCTGCAAAAGGAAAAAAAGGGGCGTATTCATCCCCACTGCGACTGGATTGGGATGGCCGTCCAACAAGGTACGGAGCCGCACGAACTGTCTTGACTCTTGCTACTCTTGTCTCTGGATGCAGACAGGGCATGGCAATTCGCGGCCCAATGACGTACGGGAGATGGCCTGCCTAACTGATATAACGTCGTAGATGGTGATTCCACTTATGCACAATTGCTTCATTTCAACTCTGTTTCAATTGACGACAACACATTTGTCAATGCCATTGACTTTCGGTCACATGCTGGCGATATATCGATACATCCGCTTACATCATTTGCACTTTGCTTGCTACGCTTAATACCGGCTCTTGCATAGTGAATGAATGTCATGACATATTCTGGCGTCGGAAGAAACAGACTTTATCCCAAAACTGATTAGTATTTTATGAAGAGTATGTTCTTTGTTCTCAAACATATTAGGAAATATATATATGATCATTAATGACTTTAGCTACTACTACATAATACGCACACATTGTTTTCTGATCGCAGACTACCAATAGCTGATGAACAGAGCAAGGTACGGGATCAGGACTCCCGCAGTCTGCAGATCACTACGAACGTGTAGCCATACGTAATCCTCCGGATAATAATGAGTGTGACTTATAAGCAACACAGATATAAAGTCGTCAACATCCACTTGATCTCGACCACTCATATCGACTCTACTGTCCGTGTGTAACATTACCTACGATATGCACGTACTTTGCTGAATAACTATGACGGTCACAAGACTTGGAAGATGTAGATAAGCGATCGATTGTATCAGTATCAACCCACTTCCGCCCCGATAAGCCGTATCGATAAGACTTTATCTTGACAGGAATTTTGATCGGAACCATGGGAGAGTACATGTCCAAAGTAAGAGGTTATCAAACTTGCTCAGAGTGAATTTAGATAATTCCATTTTAATCAATTGAAGAAAAGCCGTTGCTGAGATGCACGGCAAGCCTAGAAGTTTTGGCGGCAGCAGCAAATTTCCCAGGATTGTTGTGTATCTCTGACATCCAAGTGGTTGGGGCAAGAAATAAGGGCATCGCGGTCGGCGCTCCAGACCAAATTTTCTCCGACATCAACCTCAACGCCCGCCGGACCTGCAGTTTGCTGTCGCAAACCCCCGCCAAGACCATTGCCGTCCTTCTCGACACCGTAGAGTGCATCCGAAGACGCATGCGACATGGACGACGCCCTCGAGGAGGCGCTCAGGGCGGCGGCCGCTGCTGAGCATCCTCCCGACCACCAGGCCCTCTTGGATGCTCTGGAGGCAATGGCTTCTGAGCATACAACCCCACCAACGTCCCACGAGTCTCACCACCACGACTGCGAGCTGGGCCCGGATATCTTCGAGCTTTTAAAACAAGAACAGCACAATAACCCCGAGGAAGTCCAGCATGCACCTGAGAATGACACAACAGGTGCGGCTCCTGCCCCAATGGCAACAGAACCGCACCCCGCTCCGCCCAGCGAGTCGCGCCCGCAAAGTACAGATACGCATGAACAATCCCCTGTGACTGCGGCTGCTGCATCTGCAGCTCCAGAGGAGCCAGACGAAAATCATCAAGAGATATTGGATGCCCTTGCCGCGATATTTCCATCTGCGCAACCCCCCGCGCCTACCAGTGAGTCTTGCCCAAGTAGAAACTACCGTAGCAGCGAAATCGCAGTGACTTGTCCAAGTGGACATTGCGAGATAGCAAGGCTCCCCAGTGCCTGCAGTGCCTGGAATTTGTGTCATATATACTGCGTTCCTTATGTTGGGCCGGCTCCCTAATGCGCGAAACTAGATTCCGAGGAGAAGGACGAGATCAAGCGCGAGTCTCCTGCCGCGGAACAGCCCCAGTCGCCGTTAAAACGGATGCGATCGCCGGAAGACGACACGACTGCCAAACCAAGAGACGAGAAGCGAGTAAAAACAGATGCGGAACATGCCCGCGAACTCGAAGAGGAATTGAAACGGATATTCGAATCAGCATCCTCAAACCCCGCCCACGATCCAATGGATACGGCCGCCGATGAGACAGGCGAGCCAGGCGACCATTCCATGCTAGATGCCGACGCGCATATTATCGATCATTTGAACGGCCACTTTGGTGAACAAGAAACACATGACTTGGCGAACGGTGTTCTGGATGGGTTCCATGGTGACTTTGTTTTAGAGGGCCTCGATGGAGAGAAACACTCTTCATTCGGAACAGAACGCGACGCCCGATCTGAACTTGTCTGAAACACCAACTCACAAAAAATCAATATGGGACCCCAACTCAAAGCATTTCACGCGCCAGACGCACTATATTCCGACGTTGGGTACGGTGGCTTACGATATTCTGAGAGCATTATCCGAACGGTCGTTCGAGACGGTCATTGGGGGGATTAACCCTAAAGAGAACGGGGAAGAGACTGAGGTTTTCAAGGAGTATCGGAACCTCAAGTCCTTCTTCTATGATCTAAGAGAGAAGATATCCGACGAGTTTCCTCTGTTATATCCTGATCAACTCGATATCGTGGATACCGGAGAAACGGAGATAATTCGGGTGGCGAACTTGGCTACAATATGCTCCAGTATATTTGGTGCAAATGAGCTTGGATGGCCGGACTTGGATAGCAACTTTCTCTTGGCTTTTGTTCCCAAGTCGAAACCCATGACATCCGAAGTCGCCGACCTCTACATTGGACTTAAAACTCAGATGTACCTGGACCTTCTTGAGAACGAGCAGGATTCCAATCGAGAGTCACTTCTGAAGCGCCTTTTTGTCGACGGGGTGGAATCTTCTCTCAAACAGCGACACCCAGATGTACCGTTGGTAGGCGCCGAGAAGGACTTCTTGGCTAACTGCAATGCAAGGAAGGCTTTGCTGCTGGAGGAATCGTTCGATCCGGCCAGGATTGGTATGATACACGATGTGCCCGAATGGTGTCTTTGCTAACTTGTGGTTACCCAGTTGAACTGAAAGATCTGAAATATCCTTATGACTCGTTTCTCCAAAGTATCAACGTTTATATCAGCAACTGCATCGAGACAATCGAGAATCTGGCGACAAGGCGGAATAGCATATCTTTTGACATGGAGAACTTTTCGTTCGACGATGGTCTGGACGGCCATGACCTGGGGGACTTGGAAACTCTCATGGCTGAAGCTGCTTCTAGAGCTGCTCAGACATCGGTGGATGAAAAGGAAACCAACGGTGCCGATATCGATGAACTTGCCGCTCTCCTATCCGATGGCCTTACCCGCAACAGCCAGCAACAACAAGCACACCCACCAACAGCAGCAGCTTCAGGGCTCTCTCCTTCAGCCCTTGCTCTTGATGAGAGCGCACTGAGAGCCAAAACCCTGGCCCTCGACAGTATACAGCAAAATCAATATCGGCCAACGGTGTCCCCGCAGCCTTCATCTAAACCCACATATCATAATGCACAACAACACCAGGCTCAACCACAGCAACAGCATCCACAGTACTACCAGTATACCCAACAACCAGCTGCAAATGCGCAAACCTCTCACAAGGGAGCATCGTCCGATGGTGAAGGTTTGCCCCCGAACCAGAGTGATTCGACTCCTAACCTATATGAGCGTGCTCGTCAGGCGGCGGCAGCTCGGTCATCTAACCACGCGCGACGCGAAGGATCTCACTCGACGCGCCGGCCATGGAGCGCCGATGAGGAGAGAGCACTCATGATGGGTCTTGACATGGTGAAGGGCCCTCATTGGTCTCAGATCCTGTCACTATTTGGACCTACCGGAAGCCTGAGCCAGATATTGGCTGATCGCACCCAAGTGCAGCTGAAGGACAAAGCACGCAACCTCAAGCTCTTCTTCCTCAAAACGAATTCGGAGATGCCTTATTATCTTCAGTGTGTCACTGGCGAGCTAAAAACGAGAGCCCCTACACAGGCCGCTCGGAAAGAAGCGGAAGAGAAGGCCAGGCTCAACTCGCAAGAAGAGCAAGAGAGGATCAATGGCATCATGGCACTTGGAAGTATGCAGACGAACGGTGTGCAACGCCCGAATCCGGCGCTTGTTGGCCAGAGGAGTGCAACGCCAACCCAACCTTCTCAAGGCGGTCTTCAAGCACATCCGAGTGCGAACAGGGCGACCCAAAGCCAACCTCCAACACCGGTTACAGGCCGGATCTCGACAGCTCAACCAGTCCGGTACCCGCCAACGGCTCCCAAGCCTTATCAGCCACAGGATACCCCGTCACAACCGCAATCGCAAGTCCACTCCGTAGCTCAACAAAATGGTCAGCGTCCACCACCTTCCCAGCCTCCTGGACAAACTCAGACACCGTCCCAGAATCAGCATCAGCAGGGGCTGCCCCAAAATCTGCAGCAACATCATGGACTACCCTCTACTCCTCAGCAGCACTCTGGTCTCCCCCAGGGCCAACAGCAGCAGCGACCGGTGCAGAGCACGTTGCAAAACACCAAACCGCAACAACCTCCGCCGCAATATCAACAACGCGCCCAAACACAACCGCAGCCAGCTGCCCAAGGCCCTGTCCAAGCAAACCCACAACAACCACAACGTGTTCAACAGCCAGTCCAAGCCGGTACTGCTTCGGTCAACGCACAACAAACTCCGCAGCACCGACCGGTGCAGCCTCAGGGGCAATTGCGTCAGCCTCAGGGGCCAGCCCACCAAGCAGCACCGAGAGCCCCAGCCCCAAGCCAGGCTCCTGGACAGGGACCTGGACAGACTACAGGGCAAGTTTCTGGGCAAGTTTCTGGGCAAGCTGCCAGGCAAGCTTCGCGTCCTGCGCAATATGCGGGCACAAGTCAAACTATATCACGACCACCACAGTCACAGCAGCCGTCAGCTCAAACGCATCTATCTACGCAGCAGCCTGGACAACAACAAGGAATTAAGAGGGAAGGTGTACAGCAGCAGCCAACGCAATCTCACGGTGTAAACCCACAACCTGCACAGCAGCGACCCGTGCAGCAACCGTCTCTACCGCAACAGCCTGGGCAACAAGCCAACGCTCAACAGCCTGCTCAAGCTAGGGCACCGCCGCAGTCGATGTCACCAGCAGCTTCGCAGGCTCCCCAGGCGTACTACGGACACCTCAAACCAACCCTCAGCCTAACTCCCAAAGTGTTGGCCAGGTAGCTCCCCGGGCGCCTCCTCAAACCACTCCGCAGCAAGCTGCTCTCCAAGGAGCATCTCGGGCGGCCCCTCAAGCTGCTCTTGGCATCTCCCACGCTACTACGCCGGCTGTTCCCCGAGCCAATCCTCAGCCGCCAGTACAGGGTGCTCCACAAGCAGTACACCAGACTGCAGGTCCGCCCACCTCCCAGGCACCCGCCCGAACCGGTGTACAGGCAACGCCCCAGGCTCCCACTCAGGCTGTTCCTCGAACTCACCCACGACTACAAACCAGCAACCGGTCCGAGCTGGCCCCCAAACTCTACCCCCGGCAGTTTCCCGGCCTGTTCCACCGGCTGGCTCTCAGCCCTTATCACGAGCTGCTCGCCCGGCTGTACCTCAAACTGCTGCTCAGGCTGCTAGTCCCGCTGTTCGCCAGCCTACACAGCAAGCTCTGCCCCAGACAAGTGCTCAGCCAAGCCAGCAGACTGCTGCTCCAAGTGTCCCCAGGCTGCCCGACCGAGTGTAACCCCAGCTGCCGGTCAGCCGGTATCCCAAGCGCCGGCGCCCCGACCTGCACCTCAGGCTGCACCAGCTGCTGCCCCCCAAGCTCCACCGCAGACTCAGTCTCCACGCTTGGCGAACCCCCAGCAGCAACCTCCGGCGCAAGCCCAGGCACAACCTCAGGTTCAACCTAAGGCGCAACCTCTGACGCAACCTCAGGCTCAACCTCAGGCTCAACCTCAGGCCCAACCTCAGGCTCAACCTCAGGCCCAACCTAAGGCGCAGCCTCTGGCGCAACCTCAGGTTAAGCCCCAACAACCATCGCCATCTCCGCAACAGCAACAAATGCAAGCTAGACCACAGGTGACCCAACCCCAGGTTGCTCAACCCCAAACGGCACAGCCTCAGCAAAGACCGCCGCCGCCAACTCAGCAGCAACATGCTAAACAGCAGACCCGGCAGCCACCTCCGCAGCCACCTCAGCATCAACCCCAGGCGCAATCCCAGGCACGGCCTCAGTCACAGTCCCCGGCTCAACCCCAAGCTAAGCCTCAGCAACCCCCGCAACGACCTCTCCAGCAAACTGCGCAGCAGCCCCCACAGCAGCAGCAGCAGCAGCAGCAGCAAAAGCCAGCTCCGCCACCGCCTCAGCAGTCGCCCCAGCCGCCGCCTCAAAAGTCACCCCAGCCGCCGCCTCAACAGCCATCCCAGCCGCCACCTCAACGGCCATCTCAGCAGACATCTGAGCAGCGGCCACAACAGCAGGCTCAGGTGCCTGCGTCAGTACCAGCGGCGACAGGAACTCATCCAGAACAACAAGTCAAGGCGGAGCCAGCGAAGGAGGGCGAGCTGGACCACTTGTTCTTTCTCAAGGAAGCTATGGAGAGAGAACAACAGGATGCTCGAGATAAGGAAGCCCGGGACAAGGAGGCAGAGGCTCTCCGCGTTGCTCTTCTAGCCATCGAAGGTGCGGGCGGCGGTGGTGGTGGATCTTGATTATGACATGACACGACACGGACATTCGCGCAGCGTGAAACGACTTGAAACGGACCAGGATCCCATTCTAGTATATATTGTGGCTTTTTATTTCTTTCTCCATTATTCGGAAAGTTAACGACGACGCTTGATACCCCCAATACGACGGCCTTCCTGCGATGGATCGGTGATTATAGATTACAGAAGAAGAAAAACGAATGGTTGGGTTACGGCCTAGACAGCCCCTGGACCATAACCGTTCAGGGTAGGGATGATAAAAGGAAGCATATTAAGCATCGGTGTTATGGAAGGCAATAAGCGCTGGCCTGGTTTGATGCCGATTTTGATAAAGTATATAGCGAATTGGAACAGGCCCTCTTAGAGACAATTGATATCTCGGAATTGGATTATGTTCAGTCTCATTACCTACTACCTCCACCATACATGCTCGTGTCCGTTTCTATTGAAATACGCTCTCACTTAACATGAGTGTAGGCGCTAGGCGCAGGTTACATGTAGGTCTTCTATCTATAGGTGAGAGTGCTATATGAACAAACTCGGTAACTATAGGGGGCTGCGCATCAAAAGGCAGTCTACATGAAAAGATGCACTGATACATCTCTATGCCCTCACAAGTCGGGCGCTAAGTGGGTTTGCCTGTAGCTTCTCTCTGCTCCAACACTCCCTGGGCGCGGCAATAGCTGAACCTGCAATCTCTCCCTGGTTACTACTATCCCTCTATCACCCATACCAGGACACAGCTCAAGATGCGTCGAGAAGAGACGCGACTCGCACGTACGTATGACGAGCAGTATTGGAATGCAGGGAAATTTAGGTGTGTGCGTTGGTCGTAAATAGTGCTCATGCATGCTTATCCTCCCCCCCTTCTTCACCTCCTCCACTCCGCGCTTCCTCGATAGTTTTGGCCCCCAAATAGATATTTCTTGTTTCACTGCGTAGAAATTCGATAGACACGCACACGCAATCACTCAATAATCTACATGCATGCATATATCTAAGCCAGAGCCCAATGTCAGCGAGACTGCAGTGTCATGCATTCATTCTCGGCCAAATATTGGCAGTCAGCGGTCTCGGGATCAAAGAAAGCCCTGTCGTGACAACATCGCACCCCCCCTCCCCCAAGCCGTTGCTGCTTTACGAGATGCCACGTTGCTTTTCCTCCTTTCCTAACCAGCTGCCTTCCTACATGGCGTCCAGGACGACGAACAGGGGTACTTTGTTGAGTCAAACAAGCGGCAATTCTCACTATCTTAACGAACAAATGCGGGTTGGAAGTACCTCGCTAGAGGTGCGCGGACTGGCAGACATCGGCATCCCATCTTGACTGGGTACACATATACAGAGGGGGGGCAAGGCAACAAACAATATCAGACGATACATGAGGCAAACAGAGACAGCCTTGATCACACCCCTCAATATCTTGGATAAACCGGCAATGGCCGGATGATCGTGAGGTCCACCTCCCTCTTCCAACACCACAACCTCCTCTCCTCGGCTCACGAGGCAACAACGGCAAGGCAGTCTGCCAAGGCATAGCTGCCTTGGTACTCTGCTGTATCATGGTAGGACCAACTAGCCAACCTACAATCGTTCATATGGAGTCAGTAGTTGCCGATGCAAGTGGCCTACACCGGCTTCACCGAGCAAGGGCCAGGAAGTTACCTCCCCTTTCTTTCTTAGCTGTATCTGCCTATCAGCGGTGATGTCTAATATCAGGCATCAGCAATCGAAGCAAACTAGTGAAATGGCGGGGTGGTAACAACAGATAGATAAGACCATGATGCTCGAGAATGGTGACGAAGTGGCTTAGGCAGTGCTTCAATATCCAAAGTTGAACAGCCCACAAGTAAGTCGGCAGCGAGGCTGTTCCACGACATACTTCATGGGGAATTATGGTACGATCAGGGCCAAATGCCCCTGGCCTGACCGCTTCAGAGTCAACGAGTACAACTGGAGTTGTAGACGCCTGCAGAAGGTTAACAAGTAGGCACCAGTTCCCGTAGGCCCAGTGCTCCGCCCAGTCTTGGAGCGATGAACGGAATTCCTCCTAAGAGGTGAGCTTGATCACTGGCTTGTTGGTACATTCTGTAAATAGGAAAGTATTCTCTCCTCGAAGCAGCCAGGAGGCTCTGGGTTACTTCATCTAACCATCTACTACTCGCGGGAGTGGTCAGTAGTCTTGGGCGGATATTACTTTAGTCAAGAGTCAGTGACGGAAAGGAAAAGTAGGCACAGGGTGGTGCAAAGAGTAGCAGCGGTCAGAGGGAGTCCCCGAAGAAAAGGTCTCCAGAGGCAAGTTGGAAGCGCGGTGGAGTTCGGTTTCGGATGGCTAGGTAGCTTGCGTGAAGTACTGGAGGGAGCCCGAGAATGTATCTCTACCTCGGTGATGATGACAGGAACAGGACTGTCGGTGTCAGCACTAAGTTCTTTCTGCCACCACCTTCCGGGTTTCCCCGTCCAAGGTATTCATTCGATCAGGCTGTTGCGGTTTGGCCCCCAAAGATACCCAGCTCGGCTGCCGACGCCGTTTATAGGCTAGGTCAAGCAGGAGAAGCCCAGAAAATCAGGTCATGTTGAGCAGTGCTTCGTCGAGGACCTTGGCTTGGCTGACCAAGAGTCGCAGAAGCGCGTTTAGGAGGTGTGATAGCCATGCTGGCGTTATTAGACAGCTACTCGGCTGTAGGCCAACTCCAACTGGTGGCGTCCCAGTGCGCCAATGACGTGTGAAGTAGTACGGCCATTTCCCAAAGCGGGTGCTATGCTAGTGGCTGGATGGATATGTCGGTATGATTTCTATTATTATCTGCCTGGGTTGTTGCCAGCGTCGCGTGGCATTGCGATCAATTTCCTGGTTCAGCAGAGCGTTGGCGAGTAGCAGAGTAGGATAGGCTGCCAAAGTCCGAGGAAGAGACAGGAAGGCAGTCCATTCCAACCAAGGGTGGGTCGGTGGATCTTGTTTGAAGAATTCCATAATCCATATCTAATGCGTCCAACACCAAAGCCTTGAGGACAAGAAGAAGTCGGGAATCCAAGGAAACCTAGGAGGTAGGTAGCACGGAATGTCGGGGTGGACCAACCAACGACTGGGGTGAGGAAGCGGACCTCGAAAGACGGATGGGAGGTCACGGCACACCACTCCGATGAATGTATTCGTGTTCTTTCCGATAAAACATGGGCGCGAACAAGGTTTAGGTTCAACTTTTTCTTTCCTCCGGAGCGCAAACCGGCCTACATGGGCCCCCCCGCCCCCGGTTGTCGCAATCCCACGGTGACTGACGAAGTTCGGATGGCAAGACGGTGACAGAGGTAAGGATGTGTGTGTGTGTGTGCATGCTTGTCGCAAAGAAAAGGGCGCGAGAGGCCTCTCTTATCAAATGATCCGGTTAGAATGATGACCCATGATGGGCTGAAGAAGGAATGCCTTGGCTTGCGGGCACTTGGGCTTCTATTTTGGGGGCCTTTGGGCGTCCTGGACGGCTCCTCACGTCCTGTCAGCCTTGGGTTGCGGCTGAGCTGCGCCAACTTGGAACCAGCAAGAGGAAACAGAACCCTAAGCTGGGCCTACCTAGCAGAGGTGAGTTGCCTGTCGATCACGCAGACGGATTTGGCGAACCTACCTCATTTTATCGTAGTGTATGCCCAGCTTAACCTAATCTTCCATATGCCATGTGTGGTCGGTGAGGTCGGATGGTCCAGACTCCAAGGTCACCAGCCGGTCGGTGACTCTGAAAGCTTCCCACCACTGGAGACCAACCTTAATACTCCGGCTCCATCCACAAATGTACCCCGGTCATACTCCGTACATGTCGTATACATTAAGTACACGCCAACCCTTAGGACTCCGCACGCTATATTAATTGCCCTAGAATTAGGTAGGCAACCTGCAACTTTGACAGTCGCATTACTCATTTCATCCATTTGGCACCTGTACAAACTAATTTGCCCAGGCCCTGAATATTGACTCAACTACATGTACTTGTGGATGAAGGTATACGGGCGGCGAGCCACCGTTGATCTCGCGCGTCTGCTCGTCTGCTCGTCTGCTCGTCTGTTGGTGTTTTTAGTGGCTTGACAGGGCTGAGAACACTGGCCGCATTCTGGCTGTGCTACAGATGCGGGTGTAGCTTGGCTCTGTGGAGTTATCGTCTAAGATACTCAATCAATCATAACCGTGGGCATGGCATGCACGACATGGGCGCTGCGGTCCTCGGTCTTTGCGGCTCAACTGCTAGAATGTTGTACAGGCGCGCAAACAACTGCCGCTTTGCGCCTTTTGTCGATGTAACTCCCATGCCAATTACACAACGATGGTATGTTAACCAAGAAGCCAACAATTGACTTTCGCCAGTACGTACGTTTTCCCTGAGCGGACGCGATGCCCAAGTCGGCATAGCCTTCAATGTGACGCGGGCTGTGAGACATACGCTCTGCTCGTGGTTGACGTCCGGTGACGCGACCCTGGACCTAAAACCCCAGTAGAAAGGCACCCGTATACCGAACAATGTTGGCGACCTGGAGCTTGTCTCTAGCAAACATTACCGTGTCTAGGGCAAAGGGTCGGTATGCACTCCACACCCTCCCATTCTTCTGCCCTTCTTTGTACAAACAAGCATCGTCTTGCCTACCGGAGGCTCAGCGCCCTTGCAAGTGCATAGGAGCTTGCTTGTTCTCTCTGGTAGCCCTCCACAAAGCCAAACGCCCTCACCTCTTGTTGAATCATACGGGAGGTACCATGCGACAGGGCTCTCGCCGCGTGCCACTTCTGGAATGGTCGCACTTTTCTATACTTCAAATCCTTCCCTCCAACTACATGCATGAGGTACATACACTTGGCTCGCCCTGGTGGGCATCAAGCGGAGGCCTATCATCCATCAACCTGGTCCCTTGATAAAGGCTCTTGTTCCTCTAACGTCCGCTGGTGGCTTCGAGCCTGGCCTGTTCCCACTTCCCGATTCGTTTCCTACTCTACATGAACCTGCCTTAGCTCCCGCATCGCATACAGACGCAGGAGCCTATCGTTCACCCCGCCACTTCTTCTTCTTCTTCCCACTCAAGCATCAGATCCAACAACACGAACGATCTACTTGCCCATCAACACTGTTGGCCCTTCTGACTCGACCAACGCATAACGTACTTCTGTCAGTCGAACCTCAACAAGGCCCAACCGACCGGTTCACCCCACCTATCCCAGTCCTCGCCTTTATAAACCTGAACTCTGGGGCCGAGGCCTCATAGCACGGTACCCTACTGGGGAATGGGCTACTACGAGACCGTTGATGTTTCGAGGTCGGGGCAGCCAGGGTTCGTGAGGGCGCACTCTTATCATCACCATCACCACCGCCCGAATCACCGCGAGCACAAGCACAAGTGCTTCGATGACTGCTGCGGCGTCCCGCTGTCCGAGTACAACCGTCTGCTCGCCCAGGTCCAGAGCTACCAGGCGAAGAACGAGAAGCTCAAGGCCGACAAGGAGAAACTCAAGAGCTCCTTCGTCGACCTGAGCGGCAAGTACGGGCAGCTGTGTGAATCCAACGGGTGGTACCGTGCCGACACGGGCGGCTCAAGGCCGACAACGATCAGCTCAAGGACGACAACGAGCGACTAGAGTGGGACAAGTATTATCTCAGCCAGAACGTGTCGGCCGAAATCGGCAAGAACGATGCGTTCAAGCAACGCATCAAGGCCCTCGAAAAGGACGTCATCGACAGGGGCCACGAGCTCCACGAAAAGAAGGCGGACGTCCGCGGCCTAAAGCGCGACGTCGGCATCCTGAACACAAAGCTCGACGTCTGCAAGGATCACTACAACCGGGCCACTCAGGTGATCAAGTCGCGCGATCGCGGAATCCAGAACCGCGACGAGATTATCCGCGAGCAGAACAACACGATCCAACAGTTGCAGCGGCTGCTGCATGAGTTCCGGGGCTGATGAATGAACTTTTGAATCCGCCATTAAGTGCAGGCTATTACGACTATGAATGATTATTTCCTTTTGGCGCAACTGCTTCTACGTTGCATTTATACCCCCAGTGCGTATTGCCCGTTGAAGGGATGAACTCCCTTTTCCAGCATATTGCTTTTACGATTTTCCCAGGTTAGTTGTCCTTATGATATGCCTGGCAAGGCGGGGGAGTTGATCACTGATTCTCTATTGAGCAGTTATGATGTCTCACTACGGTGTTTTTACCACTTGAACAAAACTACCAGAACAGACTGATCATTCGTGGAAGTTACTGTTGGACGTTTTCACACTCGTTTGATTCAATCTCCTTTGTTTATTACAAGATTGCGGGATCTGGGATAGAGCTCTTTCACCCCTGAGATTGATAAGAATCACTTGGCTTGGTTCCTTTCTATCATTACCGTTCTGTAATGATTTACGCCCCATATACCCCCTGAGCAAGCACTGCATCTAGATACATAGTCAGGAGACGTGAATGAATGGCAACGTCTCGAAGAATATTGTCAAAATTGGAGACGAAAAACGCCGGTGACGTTATCTGATGAGGAAAGGACCAAATCATGTGTAGATCACGCCCACTTGCTGATGGTAGAGGTGGTCCGCGGCTCGTGATGTCTGCACGCGCGTGTGATGCGACGCGATAGAGAAAAAGGAGGGGGGGGGCCGCCCACACACACCATCCATGTTCTTCCTCGCTAGTCTCACGAAGCGCGATACATACAGGGCCTGCCCATGTACATATTTGGGGGCTATGCGAACTTGCTTGTCGCGAAGAACGCACAGCACGGCCGACACCTGCTGTATGTGGGTGAAGATGCCTAGAATGATTGATTTAAATAGTTTAATTGCCACTCAGGCGGACAGTGTTTTGCCAAGTCGAGACGATGTTTTTACACCTTCGGAAACCCTGCCGGTAACTGTTTATAGAGAACTGTCCCAATGTGGGAAAGACGATTGATTGTTTACCTAAAGCGACTGACAGTTACGTTCAAAGCTGATCAAGCTTGTGCGAGTTTCTTTTCTTTCCGCTGACTCTGATGGGAAAGTGTTCAGATCAGTGTAACTCCCCACAATGGAAAGGACTTTGCCGCACATGTGCGTTGTGTGAGATCCGATGAGACAGACAGGCGTAACCTACCTACATTGTTTACTCTAGGTGCAACCATACTCTATCTAACCTGTCTGGCTATCGAGGGGTGGGAGTAGAAAGTTGTACGGTACGTTAGCTGCACATGATATTACCTTTGGTCTTCTTAAACGTTTTGTTTATTGTGACTGCTCATTCAAGTTGTACTTTTCTGGTATTATCAATGAGGTTGCCATGTCGCATCTTACTTTTTTTTGGACCACACTCGAAGCGAAGGGGTCGGTCGGGCAGTCGCATGTAACGTAGATGCCCGAGACCCCAACCCAGATCTGCTGCTATTTTGGTAGCGGGACGGCCACGGCCTTGGAAGAAAATAAAAGTGGCCGATTGATCAATGATTTACAGTACCTACAGTAGTACGGTGGGTTTTCTATGCCAGACATACATTGATCTTCCCGAGCCAATCCGGACCTCACTTCACTGATTTCATACTTGCGGGAGCTGCCAGATCGACCGAGACGTCGGATTGGCTAGAAGATACGATTCTTGGAAAGGGGTAAAAATAAAGTGAGTGCATGAAGTAAAAAGCAAATGCTCCGACGGGACTGGCCGAGAAGGTGAAAACGCATTATTCCGATGAACATGTCGCTCCCGGCATCTACATACCAGACCTAATGTTTCAACGTCGGTATGGATACCTGGCAGGGGTACCTCTACTTCTGCCCCTAATTGGGTTTGCGATGTATGAGTGCGAAGATGGTATCGCGGGTTGCTGAGGAACGAAGTACCTACATTAATAGACTAGCTATATGGTCACAACCAGGGGGTGGGTGTCGTGTCAAAGTCGACCCAGTGTCACCCTGCTTTTACCCTTATTTTAAACTCCTTTAATTGGATTTTCACGTACGGGTTGAATTTGAACAAGATCATTTGAAGCAGAAAACCCGGGACGAGTGACGTATCGTTTTGTAATCAAACAATTGCTGAGTCGATGGGAGCGGGTATGTATGCAGTCAGGATCCGAAAGTCCGGGGAGGGGGAAGCGCCGCGTCGAATACAGTAGATGACAGGTCGTCAGATTGGGCATCGTAAGCAATCCCGTCGCTGCAGAAATAAATATTTGATGAAGTGTCAATCCTGTTCCGTAGAGTAAGATTGGGCAACGTTGGCATGTGGGCTTACGACGCTTGTCAGCGAGATTTATTATGATCCTGGCGGTGATACCGAGCATTTGGTTAGCAGCGCATCAGGGGGTCCCTGGTCTGACGATCTGGGGTAGCACCCGTGGGCCGTACAAGCCCACAAGAGTACCTCTGTACATATGTACGTTAGTACCATGTTTATGCTAAGCCGTTGTGCGGCTGTAAGACTTGGAGATGGAACTTTTGTGTCGTGCGGCATGGGTTCTCAAGAGAAGGAAGCAGATTGGTAATCAGGCAGTGACACTTTGGGAAGAACCTCCCAAATGGGGTCGTCGTAATTAGAAAGGATTGGGCTGGGTGCAGGTGGCTTGGAGAGCCTGAACCACTGAAACTGTAATAGGAGGGATATATGTGGCAAGCCTTGCACTTAACACTGACTGACTGCTTACATCGAGAGCAACAAGCTCAGACAGCGATACAAGGGTGTGTAATTGGAGTGCGACTAGGTGGTGATTGATCAGAAATCGATATGTAGGTTGGATCGAGACGGGCAGCATCAGGCACGATAGGAACCCGTCTGCCGCCTGCGTCCTTGTCCTGCCTAGCCTGGCCTGCAGTGAAGCAGCAGTGCAGTGTTCAAGGGAGTTTTTCCAGTTCCACATTTTCCAGGTTCCCACTCGATGGCCCGATTCGAGCCAAATGGATCCGTGCAAGGAATGCGGAGTCCCGTCATTCCCGTTCTTGTTTCGTTCCGTTTCCTGCGACCACAACCTGGGAAGAAGACTTGGGAATGTCCTGGATCAATGGGCTTGATGGAGTCCTGGCTGGATGGAGCATACCTCTCAGCCCTAGCCGTCGAGGTACAGTACCTTGGTGAACGTCGTCTCGTCTCATCTTGACTCATCTGTGAGCGTATCCTCGGTACGTATACATACCACCCAAGGCACCAGCGGGAATCTGTTGACGATGCAAAAGTCCTGCATCTAAAGCATAGGTAAGGTAAGGTAAGGGTTGTTTGCTATTAGCGCCACGGGTTTTCATGTGAGTCATTGCAGGACACCCTTATTAGCGATTGCTTTCTGCTCCTCAAACCAAGCTGTTACCTGCTTGCGCCAATGCGTTGTTGACAGACAGGGCGGCCATCAACGCGCGAATGCGCAACGCACGCGCCGGAATGGTTGCTTGGTTGCGATGCGCGCAAGATGCGCATCCCGGCTTTCTCCATGCTCGATGCCTCTCCCCCCTCACATCACGTACAATTTTCATGCAAGCGGTAGTTGCTCACAGCGACTGATGCATGCTGCGAACTACGGGCGAACCACATTGGGGGCCAAAACCAGCTGCTTCTTCCCTTTCGACTCGCTGCGAGGTCAGGCGACCAACCGCTCGCAAGGCACTTTGGGCCATGTTTTTTTTTTTCGGTGAAGTTCTGGGAACTGGATACCCCAAAAGGAAAAGTTGGAGGGCACAAATGTCGTAAGAGACTTTGGGGAAAGGTTTTCGTCCTTCGTCACACCACCTCGTGCTTGCGCTGTGTTGTTGCAAAAGTTCCAGTTACACGGAATCCTCCTTTTCCTGTCTGACCTTCAGAAGCCCAACCAAACGAAACATGGCAACTCGCAAGCGCGAATTCCAATTCCCCATGTCAGCTAGAAACCTGGGAGAGAGGATGGCTTGGCTTACCTTCTTTGCACCCCCTGGTACCCCTACCCCCTACCCTGCCCTTTATGACAGCCGTGAGGCTGATTTCCCTCTGTCTAGGGTCCCTCCTCGGGAATTGGCCGCATCCTGCCTAAATGGAAGTCTACAGCCCAGTCAGAGGCAGCCTGACTGGCTGTACAGTAGCGGACCCTGGTCGGTAGAGGTACATGCCTGCCTTCACCTCAATACATCCATTTGTCCTGCCTACTCATTTTTTAGCTGGATGATGGTGGTTGAGGTGGGAATAGCTTGAATCCTGCGCTTTGAGACCTCGAAGGCAGCAGTGCCCCCTTCCTCGTCCAAGAAGTCGAACAACAAAAGTCCCATTGAAACCGCGCATCCGACTTGTGTATCGTCTCTCCCTTTCATTCTTTTATATTCATTCGGTTTCTTCGTCATTAAGAGTTGTTCGCGCAGAAAACACATTGCTCAGTTGCGCAATTCTCCGGGACTTATCACTTATACTTATATTCGTGCCCACCCACCACCACTTACCCCAACCTGATCAGGCTTCAGCTCTTCTTCGGTGAACTCTAGCCCTTATTTGTATCTGCCTACAGCCTCACCACGTTGCTCCCCTACCGCGGCCCAATTCCGTTCGCCCTTCATCGCTGCACTTACGCCCTACTATCTCACGTCGCCCTTTTCGTTGGGTAGTGGTGCAGCTACCTCCAACTGCTATACCGAATCACCACACAGCACAATCGCATCCGGACCCTATTGGTCTAACACCAGCAAGGATGTCCAACAAGAGCGTGAAATACAGCGACGGCTCTAGGCCGGGACATAAAGGTCGTCATGATCACGACTCGGGAGTTGGTTCGTTGTCAAGTGAACAGGCTAGTACGGGAGGGAGACCTGATCGAAGATTCACAGCAGAAGATATTGAGCGCCAGCGCCGCAGCCCACGTGCACTCGCAGAAGCCCTCCGTGCCAAGGACGATGAACTCTTGCAAGCCAGAGAAAGATATGCAGAGCTACTAGCCGACAACAGACGACTTCACAATGAACTCAAAACCTACGAGAAGGACTGGAACGCACTATGCGACGAGAAGTCTACTCTGCAAGCCCGCGTCAACGCCCTGCAAGTCAGCAACGAACAGCTCTCGTCCGAAGTTGAGAAGCTGAATACCGATAATTATAATCTCAAACGTCGATTAGGCGCCAATGTAGCATCCGACTCTGATTACACGATGAGTGGTGGTCTCGGAGAAGGCCTACCTCACAGGTCCAGGAGCAAGCGGGAGAGCAAGCAGCAAGAGTCCAGACATGGACAGTCTGAGAGACCGCATCAAGCCCAAGGACGAACCTAAACCATCATCCAAGTCTCATGGCCGACGCCGCAGCATGAGTTCCGCCCGACAGCCGTACATCGAGGAACCGCCCACCGACGATGCAGTGTCAAGAACACGGCCACCTATGGCGCCTTCTGCTCACTTCACTACGCACCCTGCCCACTACGACAACTATACAGCGACCACCATGTCCCCTACTTCCTACACTCAAGTGCAGTCTCCAGAGAATCACACTTGCCCAGAACCGTCGTGGATCCAAGGTCATCGGGCTACCAGGAGCCTACTGGCAACTACGTGGCTCATCCCCTGCCACAACCACCAGCACCAGAAACCAGACGTTCTGAGCATAGAAAGTCAAGACACTAAACACATTGTCTTGCTACACTCTACTACGTTATTTCGAAGCGGATAGCCGATGGCCGATCGAATCAACCATGCGTGCAGGTGGGCAGTTCATCCTTGGGGGGCGAGAGCAAGGAGCCCCTGGCAGCCCCGCGTTTTTTCCCACTCGAGATGCAGGCAGCCGCCCTTGACAGCGCCATATCCACCGCCACGACGACACCCGAAGACCAGGTTCCCATCAGTCATTATTTAACCTTAGTGCCCGCGTCCCGGCCCGTCGCAGCGACCGTGCCATCGCTGTTCCCCGGCAGTTTGTCGTCCTTCAATCCTACCAAATTCGGCAATTGAATGGTTTTTGCAAACATATTCCCAGGACACCAGCTTGGAGCCTTTTCCCCCCTGACCGCACTTTCATGTATGCACCTTCATGTATTGTTTCTGCCTCCTGCTGTACCACCACTGATGGAGTACCCCAAAACCTCCATCCGCCACTCTGCCGTTACAATGGTGGGTGGCTTCGTTCCCCCGCCTTCACCGTCACTCTTCTTGGGTTTGGGGTCTTGTGCAATGCCATTCTGCCTCATCGGTTCGACAGTATCTGGCATGATGCATGTCGACGTGTCTCACTCGGGCCAATGCTTGATTGCCTACCACAGCCCGATTTGGACGAGGCATACTTGTCTGGTTCTGGCATTCTTGATGTGCTCTTTGGGGGATACGGGATGACATGCATATCTCTGGTGGTGGTGCGCACCGCATGCACTCCAGTATTCAACGCCACACCGCCGCGCAACATGAGGTATTCGAGAAGACCTTTACCAGGTTGAGGCTGCATCGTCACTTTTGACAGCCTACCTCAAGGTTACTTGCATGCAGCATAAGTGCGATGCCTGCGGCATTATGGATTTACGTTTCCCGTTTTCGTCAGACAATCGGCTGTTTTTCCCATGATGCTTCTTCGGCAGTTCTTTTTGCTATCGGTGAACTCCTCTGGCCATAAACGCTTCCTTTGACCGGGGGCCAGACTTCAGCGATGGTTCCCGGCTCGGAGCATCGTGTGTATCTCTTTTTTTGTTCTGTTGTTGTACATTATATCTCATATGTCGCGTGTGTTTGGGACTTTGTGTATTGGAGTATGTGGAGCGACGATACCTATGTAGATGCCCTCGCCCGTGTCAATGAGGAGCAATCCTCATTGCGTCACGGCGCATTATATGATTTTTTGGGAAAGAAGGTTTGGTTACTAATGATAGGGTGCAAGGGACCGGACGTGGGCTCACGGGGTCATCGGGCTGAGTTAGATATGAAGAGGTACAATACGATTACTTCCATCGGAACTGTTCACGGGGCGTTACTTGTATATTTGCTATAGACCAATAGAAGCAGACTCTGCCGGCCATGTTATCACAACGTGCATCTGATGCTATCATCGCAAGATTTGATATAATGATCTCTAAGCTGTTCGAAAGAAGTCGATAGATAGAGTAGCCCCTTTGGAATTTGTGTGCATTTCAGAGGCGTTTGTGTTGGTTGTTTAATTGCCTACGTACTTACCTACTTACCCTTTACACAGATGATGAGATACCCCTAAACTTTGCTCGCGAGATGCCTCTAGGTAGCATCCCATGCTGAATTAGATCTATTGGCCTGCCAGGGATTTTAAGAATGGGTTCCAAGCTGAGGGGAACCAATCCACCTTACACGGGTATGTAGGTAGGCAGCAACGTTTGCTTTCCCACATACCCGTAAGTGGCTTTCCCTCACAGTCTTGCCTCTGAAGGCCATTTTGATTTTGACCCATCTCAAGAGTGTGTGAGACGTGGTTGACGTGTAGACATCGTCGCAATTCTGTAGGTTCCTCCTACTCAACCCCAACCCCATACTCGGGGAACAGCAGTCACCCTGCCGCCATCCCTTAAAACAAATTTCTCCCACCATGAGACTCCAAACAAGAAAGAAAAAACAGAAATAGTATAAAGTAAAAATGAAAATATTTGCCAAAGAGACAAAATTTTATGTCCTGGGGGAGACTCGAACTCTCGACCTTTGGATATCTGAAGTTTTAATTCAGTCATATTGAAATATGAGACCAACGCTCTAACCAACTGAGCCACCAAGACAGTGCTTATGTAATTGCTTGAGTTTTACTGCTGTTATTGCATTCCATATTACTACACGAAGAAGCTTTTCGCTGCAGCATTCATTGATTTCTCCAGGTCAGATGAAACATCATGTAGTTGTTTCTCTCTTCCATAGAAGGAATATCATTAGACGCGAAGGATAAGTTCTAATTGCCAACGCGAGGTTGGGATAAGCTTATTTTTGGTTGGAAGCGAGAACTGCCACACTCAACAACAAGCACTACCGCCGTCTGATTTGTACTGGAGTTGTGCCCCTGTACCTTCCTGGCCTTGGCTTCGGCCACATGGATTCATCAGGAAACTGTTACCACGAAAGCCAGCCAAGCTGCCACCGTGGCGAAGGATTATTGATGAAACGAAACATAGAGTCGATACCATAATGAATCCGGGGTCTGTCACGTCCTGGCCTGATTCGGTGCCAATGCTCGTTCCGTGCAATCACTAACGCAAATCCAACCCTTCAAGCACTTAAGGAGAGTCGAGCTTTCTAGATACATCGCCGTTCCCCCTCCGATAGATAGGGGCATTGTAATTGAGTATGATAGTAGTCTAGAAAGGATTTCCTTCTCTTCTGATTCTATCAAAATCTACCGCTGATAGGACCCCATCTTCTTTAGGGACTATCTTTACCACCAACTCGGCCTTACATCCACCGCAATCATCATCTCGTAACCACCTAGCGATACGCCTTGTCTAAACCTCTCGCTTTGACAAAGCGATTGATCTGGTCTCTTGTGGCTTTATCGTTATACTGTTCGTGGACCTCGTAGAATGAAATCATCTCTTGCGTGCAGTCGACCATGGCCTCGATATCGACCTGGCTCTCGGCAACGAAGGCCGCAAACCTCTGGACCTTGCTGAACCGGGCCTCTTGCTGCTTGTCTTTGTCCGTAGCACCAGCACCTCCAGGCGTAGTCTGGCCGCTGCTGGGACCAGTGCCGCCGCCTCCCGTGCCTCCCCGACCGGCCTGGGCCTGGGCCAGCGCTGCCCCCGCGGCCGCAATATTGTTGGCCGCGAAGGCGCCCGTCATCGAGTTGGGGCGCAGGACGAGCGAGAGGAGGATGGCGGTGAGCGCGACGATGTGCGGGGGGTAGAGCAGCGGCAGGTCGGTGACGTAGTGGTCGTTGATGATGGACCAGGAGAGGTTGATCTCATCCTGGGTGAGGTAGAAGTCGGACTGCAAGGTGGCGAGGGTGCGGTAGGGCTGGTGGATGATGAGCTGCGAGTTCATCTCGGAGATGAGGAAGAACTCGCACTCCCCAAGCGGGACGTATCAAGACTGAGGAAATCTGGCCAGAGGAGCGTGCCTCCGTAGCGACAAGCCTAATGTGCTGCGGGGACTCCTCCATCTTACAGGCCAAGTATAGCGCCGTCGTGATTACGAGATAGGGGTTCGTCCGCCGGATCTCGACCTTGCAGTAGAATCGTTTGATGTAGAGCTGGGCTGTCGCGATAACTTGTTGTCGGATGCTGAGCCGCTTTCCCAAGCGAGCAATTTGTTGATTGAAGTAGATGTACAGATATTTCCAGTCGGGAGCGGATACATCTGTACTAGCTTTGGTCCTCGTCGCATAGCTTCTCGCGCATTTGTGCCAATTCTTCCTTGGAGAACATCCAGAAGCGACGCTGGGTCGACTCCCAGAAACTGGCTGCCATGGTGGACAGGGGGCCCAAGCAGCTCAGCTGCTCGACTAAGGATGTTCAGAGAACAGCCAAAGGAGCGTCATGCTGTCATCCGAGGCTGACAGCTATTTACCCCAATTGCCTCGACAAGCTTGCGTGCAGGACGAGGCTGAATTGAGGGGAGGACAGGCAGGACAAGGGACGGACGGAGATAAGGCTGGCCAGTGAAAGGGTGACGGATTCCTGATGACACAACCGGGCTTCAGAAGCGGGAGCGGTGCAACGTTATCTATTTTTGGGATTACTGTAGGCCTTAGGGGACCTTTGGTGTGTATCAGTGAGACAGAGACAGTGCAAAAGGACTCAACCGTGCACGGCTGCCAGCTAAGCAGAAGGTAGCCGTATGTGGTATAGCGCCCTCTAGCGCAATGGCTAGCGCCTGGCGTCCCCAAGTGACGCCAAGCTCAATGGATTTTCCCGGTGAGCCGTCAGCTCGTCAAGCCCCGGATCCCTGCGCCTTTGCCGAGCAGCAACCCTTCTCTCCTCTATTGAAGCTTGAACCCAACCAGTCTGCGTCTGGATGTGAAAATTGGATGCTTTGGAGATCGACCCGACCCCGCGACACGCCCATTGACAGCTCTCTCCCTCTCTGTTGACCACGAGGGATGAAGACAGAGCTCAAGTTGTTGTCGACCTACCGCCCGCCATCGTCATATCCACACTGCTCCCTTTGCGCCATGCCTTATCCGTAACAATACGCGACAACTGTGTCCTGCGATCGCCCCCGAACAAGACAACCCACCAATGACGCGCCTCCACACAGGCCCATCATGAAGGCTTCGGATGTGATCACAGAAGTGGGATTGACCATGGAGGAATCTCAAAACCAGCGCGACGCTCGCCTGGAGCAATTGTGGAAGAAACTGGACTACCAGTCCAAGGGGAGCTGGACTGGAAGGGGCTGCAGCGTGGCCTGCGCAAGATCGATCACCGTATGAGTTATCATCTTCCCCCGTGGGCTGCATGATAAGTGTCACTGACACCCTCTTTTCTTCCCAATTAGCCTTGAAAAATGCAGACGATCTGCTCAAGAAGATGACAAAGCTTGTCGACGCCAATGGCGATGGCAAGATCCAGTATGAAGGTGAAGCTTCCATCCTGTCGCGTGCTGTACTTATTTTTGGCTGTTCCCCTGTGACTGACATCTGTGAGGGCCGCAATAGAATTCAAGGCCTTTATGCAAGCCACCGAGCGCCAGCTGTACCTGCTCTTTAAGTCGATAGACCGTGACAACAACGGCAGACTCGACAAAGACGAGTTGCAAGTGGCCTTCAAACATGCGGGTCTGGCGGTGCCGATGCGCAGGCTCCACGATTTCTTCGAGGACGTGGACTTGAACAAGGACGGCTACATCAGCTTTGATGAGTGGCGGTAAGTTTCGGTTGCTGTCTCTCCTCAAGGCTCGGTGTTATTATGACTTGAGAGCATATTGAAAAGAGTGTCTGCCATGGGGCTCACGGCCGCTTTGTCTTGTTGCATTTGGCCCCATTCCTCTGGCGATTATCAGCTGATGATGTGGTTGTTATTCAGCGATTTTCTGCTTTTCATGCCCAACAATCCATCAGCCACGACGCTGGGCGCAGTATTCACCTTCTACTCCGACGTGGTGGTGCTCAATTCCGAGGGTGATTCAGTCATTAGTGATGAGACTCGGTCAGGTTTAGGTACGAAGTTCAACTTCCTTATTGAAGCTCTCTTCGGTTCAATTATAAGACTCGCCTCACCCCCGGATGCGCCAAAGTCTGTTCGGCCACCCAGCGACTCACCACACTCAAATACGCAATCGCCGATAGACTTGTCCCAGGATGATTCTCAGACATATAACGCCAATTCTGCCACCGATTCCCACCAGGCCGGCCCCGCAAGCCATCGTGGTCACATATCCGCAGCCATGTCTACGATAGTCAATCGCGCTGTTGCGCATGCCCATACTCCCATGCTACGAACACCGCAACCCGCAGCCGATGTCGACGAACCCACTGACTTTGTTCCGGAAATGATTGAGGACGACAGCGAAGAAGAATTTGGGCTGATGAACTACCTACCGGGATTAGGCTATTATTTTGCCGGTGCGGCTGCGGGAGGTATTTCTCGTACCGCGACTGCGCCACTCGATCGTTTAAAAGTGTACCTCCTCATTAACACCAAGTCGAGTACTCGCGCCGCCGTCGAGGCTGCACAGAAAGGCCGTCCAGTGGATGCTGTCAAGAACTTCAACCGCTCTCTCACCAGAGCCTTTTCGGAGCTCTATAGAGAGGGCGGCTTGAGAGGTTTGTGGGCCGGTACGTATCAAAACCAACGAACTAGCTCTGATCTTCACTGCTGACCGAATAGCAGGAAATGGCCTGAATGTCATCAAGATCATGCCAGAAACTGCCATCAGAGTAAGTTTCAGATAATCACCCAGTTCGTCGTCGTGCTTTACCTAATCAAACTGCAGTTCGGCACCTATGAAGCTGCCAAGGTGGCCTTGGCTAATTTGGAGGGGCACGGCGATTCGCTTCATATCAATCCCTGGAGCAA
This sequence comes from Apiospora phragmitis, assembly GCF_038363925.1. Taxonomy (NCBI): domain Eukaryota; kingdom Fungi; phylum Ascomycota; class Sordariomycetes; order Amphisphaeriales; family Apiosporaceae; genus Apiospora; species Apiospora phragmitis. Next base: position 1,118,030 of record NW_027117400.1, on the reverse strand, counting down.
GTTCATCGCAGGAGGTGTTGCTGGTATGACCGCACAGTATGTCTTATCGCACCAGCCCCGCGCAGTTTGAAGAGATATAACTAACGACATCTAGACTCTGTGTATACCCCTTGGATACTTTGAAGTTTCGACTCCAATCCGAATATGTCCGGGATGGCGAGCGAGGCCGGACGTTGCTGATGCGGACCTGGCGCAAGATGTGGGCGGACGGTAGGACCGCCCCCTACCGTGGCGTGACCATGGGCCTGGTGGGTATGTTCCCCTATTCGGCGCTCGACATGTTCACGTTCGAGTTTCTCAGGAGAAGTACGTGCGGTACGCGGCAAAGCGCAACGGCGTCCACGAGGAGGACTTCCACCCGGGCGCGCTGATGACGGGCTTCATGGGCGGCTTTTCGGGCGCTTTCGGCGCCACGGCCGTCTACCCACTGAACGTCCTCCGCACGCGGCTGCAGACCCAGGGCACCACGATGCACCCGGCGCGATACACGGGCATAGTGGACGTGGCGCGCAAGACGTGGCAGCACGAGGGCCTCCGCGGGCTGTACAAGGGCCTTACGCCCAACCTGATGAAGGTCGGGCCGGCCCTCAGCATCACCTGGATCGTTTATGAGAAGGCCAAGATCCTCATGGACTTGCACTAGTGGCACCAGTCCTGTCGGTATTGGCACGGCTCGCGCTAGTGGTTCCATATCAACACACATACAACAACTCGCAACATGGACGAGGACAAATTTTGGCTTGGCACTATAAGTGGATGATGGGTAGTGGATGGGCTTTACGGCCTATGTATGAAGTTTTGGATGCACTTTTTTTTGCATCACCAGGGAGGAAGGACCCCGGCTCGAAGACGAGAAGACGGCAAGCAGACATACCGACTCGACTGCCTCCCTCGTACGAATTTCAACGGCATTACATCCATATTGGAAAAGAAGGGGTTTGGTTTGATTATTGCGCCGCCATCACCGCCATGGACCACAAAGAAAAGAAAGAGACAGATGCGATGGATCGGTTCCGGGGTAGGAGAAAGAAGCAACCCCTGGCGTCATGGCGATTATTGTTTTGCAGAAAAGGGATAGAACTCGACCGTGGATGTCTTTCTGTCACACACACACACACAAACAACCCAAAGAGCAAGAAGAGCAGAAGAAAGAAAAGAAGTACAACATTTTGTTGCATTGGCCGGCGTTGCTTATTACTGGAAACCGATTGAGATTTGGTTTTTGTCCTTTTTTTTGCGCAAATGACCGAGGATGGCCACTGAACTTGGAAGAGAAGTGTCAGGATCATTCCGGATGTCCTTCTTCTTTTTCTTACGTGGTCTACATATGTCTGTCTATACCTAGCTTTAGCCTTTTTGCATCATCTGTCGGCATTTCTTGCAAAAAGCCGTTCTGGGCAATCAAGCAGCAGTCGCAATATCGCAGCAGGTACTCTGAATTGAAGATACCCTTTTGGCATGTACTAAATCGTGGCTATGCATGCGTCTTCTCTGTCAAACTTGCAAATTGCGACACTCTAGTGTCCTACAAGGTTACCTACCTTTACTAACAGCGTAGGCTTCAGAATGCAGGTGTGAATATCCCACTGAGCTACGATACTCGAAGACATGGAATTCAAAAGACGATTGATTGACTGTTTCGATTCTATCATTGCTAATAATGCCCTATCATAGTCGATAGTGAGCGAGAACACACAGGTACCCTCTATGATATGCTTTGTTCTCTTATTCCCTGAAAAACAAAAACGCCCAACTCCATATATATGTTCCACCAATGCTTGCTTGCTTGGAGTATTCCCAAACCTCCCCCAAGGTATCCAGAAATTCCACCTATACGCCCCAACTGCAAATACGCAAGCCAATACAAGATGCCAGTAGCGAAGAGATGACTCGCTAGCATTTCCCCTCCTTATAGATCCTCCAAATTGAAGTCGTCCTTGAAACCACCATTCAAGAGTACCGCCGCGATTCTTCTCCTCTGCAAAGGTAGCTCGGCCTCGCTGTACGTGTTGGGGTCGAGACCAAGGGCAATGTATATCGAATTGGTAATGACGAACATGCCGCAGTCCCAGCTGTTGTGCTGATCCGGCACATGTAGGTCATTAAGAACTTTCCACTCTTCGGGGTCCCATCTAGCTGGCCCCAGAAACACCTCGATGAACTCCAGCGTCTTCAAGACCTTTTGAGGTCCCTTTCCGCCAAACGAATCGATATAAGCAACCTCGCGGCGCTTTGGGCGGATCAAGATAAACGTCCAGTGGCTACTCTCGTTGATAGGCATGATGATCGTTTCAATGTCGAGGAAGTTCAGAGGTGTCATGCCCAAGTACGTTTCATCATTCTCTCCTTTTTTTCTGGCCCCTTATCGCGGAGAGTGGTCCAGAAGAAGGTGCCCAGAGCAACACACTTTGGTGTATCTTGCTTCAACACCAGACCGGAAGATTTGTTGACGGCTGTTGCAAGCTCGGTCAAGGCTGCCTGGACGCAGCTGTCGTTCAACCATTGGCCATCCGGTACCATCCTTTTAAAGTCTCTTTGCGTCATAGTGACAGCTTCTGGAGGAGCGCAGGTCACATTGGAGCTCTGCATTGACTCGTCCACTCTCTGCTCCCATTCTTCACTGAGATCTGTGATCCACTTCCGTTTGGGTCTGCGCAGACCAAGGCCTCTGAGTTGCGCGTCCCATTTCTCGGCCTCCTGACGAAGTCTTGCTTCTTCCTTGGCTTTCTCCGCTGCAATGCGCCGCTCTCTTTCTAGGCGCTGGCGCTCCTCCTTCTGCGATCTGAGTTCCTGGTCTTTCAATTCGTTTAGGCCTAGCTTTTCCAATCCGGGAACCAGTAAATCTTCATCATGTTCGAAGAAGTCTGCGCGTGTCTTGAATTTAGGTTCTGGATCAGATTTGTCGGCAGTGCTGATCCCTCCATTTTGGGTAGTATTTTCTTCGGGCTGCTCAGAGCGTGTCGATGTCGCACTTGAAGTCTGATCAGAGGCTTCGGTCGAAGACTGCTTAGACTGGGGACTTTTGGCCCAAGCGCCTCGAAATTGCCTTGTGCTTCGCGAGTAGAATGCATCGGATCTTGGAGCCGGTCTTGTGCTTAGCAGATAGGGATCCTGCTTCACAGAGCTCTTGTTGTGAGGGCCGGGTTTGTTCTCCTGAGGGCTCAGGGAGGTGTTCGTAGAAGATAGATCCGAAGACGTGGTCGAGCTCCGCTCGTCCGATTCCAAGACCCAGCTGCCCGGCATGTTCGGCTTTGCTGGGAGTTCCAAATACCTCGTTGGTAGGAAGTTCTGAGAGGTAATTGATCCGGTTTTCGGTGAAACGTCTCCGGGATTCCAAGATGGCGCGAGGAGGGTAGCGGTAGAGGGCTCTTTTGGCAGTGTTGGAAGCGGACGAAGATAGCTGAGTCCGGGCATGGATAGATGAGTAGGAGTGTATGGGCGACCTTTGACCAATATTCACCATATCGTTGTTGAAAGGAGAAGAGAATCCCATGCGTTCGTTCTCAACCTGTCCAATAGAAAGGGCAGGTGCTGAAGCATCGTCTATTCGTCGACGCTTAGGAGACTGACGTGCTTCATCGGAAACGATCTCCTGACTGGCATCATTTGTGGGCGTGTAGCCGAGTTGACGACTAATGGCCGAAGCAGCGATCCAGATTGCCTTGCCCGCAAGGTTTGAGAACTCGTCGAGGATGCTCATAGCGGGTGATGTATTATTGTCACCCTGGGAGGTATGTTTGGTAGTGACAGCAACCTTAGGATCTCCAATAAACTGTGTCCCTGGTGAGACTTGACCAGGGATAGTGGGGATGTTTCGAGAGTCCTGGGTAAACTCGATGTCGTCTTGCACCAGGTCAACGTGAGACCTCTTTCTCGGAGCCTGTTGGCACGCCTCTCCAGTCCTGGTGCCCAATGGAAGAATATTGGGAGTAGTACGGCGTCTAATTGAGGGTGGCTGGGTAGTGTCCGTGACTCCGGAGCCGTCCTGCTCGAGATCTTGATGCAATCTCTTCTTAGATGATTGGTCTGGTTTTCTCCCAGTCACGACGCGCCGGATGCGGCTAGAATCAGTCACGATGCGCTGAATGTGAGAAGTAGAGCTGGCAGCAGGAGTTTGAGGTACTGTTGGCGCAGTTCTGGGTAATGGGCGAGATAGAAGAGTGGAAGTCTCCGTAGGCTTGGCTTTGTGTGCAAGTCTGTATGAAACAGAGCGGGTAATCTTCCGATAATTCGGTTCTTGCGAAGTAGTGTGCTGAAGCTCCTTAGTGCCTGGAATGTTGGTAGGCGATACGGCCTCTGTAGGCTTGGCTTTATATGCAAGTCTGTACGGAGCCGGGTTGAAAGAGCGGGTAGTCTTCCGAGAATTAGGTTCTTGCGAAGTAGTGCGTCGAACCTCCTTAGGGCCTGGGATTTTGGTAGGCGACACGGTCTCCGTAGGTTTGGTTTTGTGTTCAAATCTGCTGTACGGAACCGAGTTGGAAGGGCATGTAGTCTCCGAGAATCAGGTTCTTGCGAAGTAGTGCAGTGAACCTCCTCGGGACTTAGAATACCAGTAGGCGAGACGAGCGTGTCTATGCCGGGTAGCGAGAACCGCACACTGGATGTGGGTTTGGTGACAGAAACAGCCCGTTTAGTGTAAACTGGATGCAGGGTCAGTAACCATGCATATCGAATAACGGTGATGCCGTGTAGCGGAAGAACAGTTCGGACTTACAGTATGGCGTACTCCATGGACTACAAACTTCGTAAGACGCGTCGATGCCCTTGATGTGGGCCTTTGTCTCCGCGAGTGAGGTCTGTCGTTCCCAGGTGATTCGACATACGCCGCAGATTACGCGATGATGAGGATCGCGGTGTCGATGAAACTTGGGATTCCAGGGTTGAAGAATGGTACGTTGCTGCGACATTGTGTCAATAGCGAGTTGAGTTGAGTGAAAGGCGCTGAGCGAAATATGTGTTTGTGTGGATGAAGGCAAGAACAAGTTGAGTTTGATGTATGTGGTGTGATGATTTGGTAGATGGATGGAAACAGCGATGAGAGTTCTGGTATGAAGAAGAGAAGTGTGTATGAGTTGGGTTGGGTTGAGTTGAGGTATTTTGACGCGTTGGAAGGGGAAGGAAGTGTTCAGAGCAGAAGCTTGGGCTGTTCACTAAACAGACACAAGTTCAATCGTTGGGCAAGCGTGGTGTCATGCTGTCATGCTGCCACGATGCCATTCCGTCATGGTTTCCAAGTGGCCTTGTGGCTATTCCAAGCTGCTGTGGGAGGTGAGGTGAGGTGTCGAATAACCACACCCGACTGCTCAGGGGAGCTACATCTTGACGCAAGAAGCACCAGAACAGAGCCGCGAAAGGCGAACAGCAACACTTACCTATTAAATATTACGTTTCCTGCGTGCTATGTGCGTTCAGTGCGCAGAGGTTGGGCGTCGCGTGGGCTGAGGGCGCCGGAGTTGAGGTGGGCAATGAGTGGCAGGTGGAATAAACGTCAATGAGGTTACGAAATCGGGCCAGTGTCAGCCATGCTAATTGAAGTTGGGAGGTTTACAGGAACGCTCAGGCCAAACCACCGGGAATTTTCATCTAACGCTTTTGAGCCGCAAGCAGCTGAGGTGGGGCCTGATCTGGAAACCCCTGCGCTCCTTCAGTGCCACGAAACGCGCTAAGCCTCTTTGGATAGCTCCCCCTGCAATCTGGCATCGCTCCACCCGTCACCACCCGTTACATGCATAAGGACCTTAAGTGAGGTTAGCTTGGAGATCCTCTAGAAGGAGCAACAGGTACATAATGAATTCGACACTCAAAGTAAAACGTAAAACACATATCAATTGATAATGGGCGATATTCTTCCCATATAAGTACCTTTAATATGTATACAGTAATAAGCTTCTTTCAGTAAGTTGGCGGAACGGCAGTCACTTGTTTGCTTGCGGAAAACTCCCAACGGCATATTCTCAATCTCACCCTGAATCGAAAGTCCATAATTGGTCTTTGATCGATGTTGAACCGGCAGCCACGATGTTGGTTCCGGCCCAGTTGTAAGTACTTCTTAAAATAGGGGCAACCCCCCGATTCAGATCCAACCATCTTACAGACTCATTCGCACTATACACCGATACACACCCCTCATTCTCATCCGTTACCCAGAGTAATGCTATCCCCCTGCAAACTCCCGCCGGATCTCGTCGAGTTGATCTGCCAATGGACCGACGAAACCGATCTCCTCGCCCTGCGCCTGGTCTGCCGAGATCTTGCCGCCAAAACGTTCAGCCGCTTCCTCCCCCGGTTCTTCGCCGAGGTACAGATCATCGTCACCAGTTACGATCTGCTATGGCTGCGCAGCGTGAGCCGACACCCAGCATATCGATATTCTGTCCACAAGCTTTGGATCCGGCCATGTCTCTTGGAAGTTCTACATCTGAATTACGAGAAATATAGGAAACAATGCAGGTTCCGAGGGAAACATATTGACAGCCTCAACGTGCCGCCCGAAGACGAAGAGGCGTACAGGGTCTACAAGGACTCCATGGAGGAGTACCTTGCACTGACCACAACGGAGAAACTTCACGATGCTTTGCGCGAGTCTGTCGCGAGCTTGCCAAATTTACAGCATGTCCATATATACCAATCTCGTGCAGCTATCGATATTTCCCCTATAAATCCGACAATACCCAAGAACCGTGGATGGGAGAGGTTAAGCAACCGCGATGGACCAAATCCGGTTGAACGGCTGTTGTGGCAGTGGAGTGGTACTGCGGAACAGCCAAATACGCGCCTTCGTCTTCATGACCTTATTCAAGGGTTTGGCCGTTGTGAAGTCTACTGGTCTCGATGATTGTGAGTACTCCTTCGATACGTTGGACATGTGCTCCGAACAGGTGGACATGTACTCCAAGCAGTATGACGATGATAGTAGATACTTCGGCGTTGAGGATATCCCCTTTTACGGAGCTGACTGGTCGGCATGGGACCAGCTTTCCGGCATCTCAGATGCCGACATCTTCACATAGCTCTGCGTTCGGCCCAAAAGGGTCCCCGTAATCTATCAGAACCGTTGTCCGATATAGATACACCCTTTATGCATGCATTGGCCGATACCACCCCACACATGAAGACCTTGGACCTACAGTATAGAAACCGGATGGCAGCAGGCTTCGTATCTCTGTCTAAAACTGCACGATTCACGTGCCTCGAAAGCCTCGTTCTCGCACATTTCTACACCACATCTGGCGCTTTGATCGAATTCCTACGCATAGTAGCGCCTACGGCTCGACAACTCCGCATTCACAGAGTGGACCTGGCTACCCTTAATCGGGATCTCCCTGTGAAACAGAGATCTCTGCCATCTGAAGAGATAAAAGGCAGCCTGATACCAGGTATGGCACTTCATGAAAATCATCCATGGAGGAAGGACCTGCAGTTTCTGTACTTCAATATCGAAACTGTACCAGGCGGACTGCGAGTGACGAACCCCCTTCGAGGACGAGCGGGCTATAACAGCCATCGGTCAGGTCGGCGAACGAATTTTTATGACGCAGCGGCAACCAATATTGGGCTTGGAGAATGGATTGATCAGCTAGGCTTCGAAAATAGCGACGATAATGCTTTAGATGATGATTTCGAATTCGATTTCGAGGAAGACTCTGATGACGAGTGGGAAGAATACTTCGATGGCTTTGATGAGTGACAAGATCCGGATGGCAACGACATGAAGAAGATGAAGGCACGAAATAACGCATTGGTAAGTGTTCATCAAAGTGTGAATAGTGGAAAGTAAGGATGATGCGGGCGCAGAGGCAAGTGGTATAAGCCTAGGAGGCGAACGATCTTCATCGCTGGCCCCCATTTCAATTTGGCTGCTTCCCCTGGTGAAAGGCTGTCGTTTGAACTTGGAGAGAAAACCCCGGCCCTAGCCCTTGCAGATTGACTGCACCCAATCCAATGCTGCCTATACACACTCGGGGTTCGGACGATGAAAAGCTCATTCGTAATGGTCCATCGCGGATATCGAGCCAACATCATGTATTCAGGCTCCTGTTGCTCGTCACCCGGAGGCATTGGGCCCTTCGTCCTTTTTAAATCTCATTGATCCCATAATCATCTCGTGTCGTAGGCCACTTGCATGCAACCCTCCAGCTCCCGTCGTATGTGCGGGGGACGACGATCAGCCTTGAACCGTTGGTCGGAAATTGTCTCTTTCATCATCAACATTGCGATGTTCTGATGAACATTTCTCAAGTCTTTACATCGACTTCCAGCGTCCCCCACTAGTTCAATTCCACCCCATGCATGTTTTGTGAGGAATCTGGGCGGCGGACGGGCTAGCGGGGATCCAGCCAGCAGCTTTCACAGGGGAAAACGGGGAAGCTCAAAAAACGGCGAGCTCTCGGCATTGATAAAATGATGGTGATGGTGACGTCACAAACATCAACCAATGATTACGTAGTAGCTAAGAAAACAATGCAGCTGAACTCCTCTCTGCTCTCTCTGTGATCGACCCAGGTCCAATTGATTGCCTACATCCTCGGGTAATACTACTTAGTAAGTACCTACCTACTTACATTCTACGCACCTGTGACTGGTCCGAATTCCTGACCGAAATCTTCTCTGCCGAAAACTCCCACTCTTCTTCATCATTGTTGTCCTCCCACTTCGACTTTACCTACCTACTCATCCCAATCAACAACCCAATACCAAACGACTCCCACCTTAACTCATCCTTCAACTCTACAATCTCCTCACAACCCACCACCACACGTCACAATGGCTTCCCGCGTTCTCTTCAGCACCACTGCCGCAGCTCGCTCTGTCGCTGCTGCTGCCAGCCGGCAAACGCTCGCCCAGCGAACAATCGCTACCACCTCCATCCTGAGACACAAGGAGGACCACCATCGTAAGTGTTTCACCATCCATCAAGTGACGACGCACAGCCTTCTGGGGTTTCTTCCCGGGTCCGCCTCCATTCGTCCGGACTACCCGCCGAGCCGCCTGGCCTAACAATGGCACTCCCACCAGCCAATCCCCAATCAGAACCCCCATGCGATACACGCGTACCTAAAACTACAGAAACCCCAAGAAACTGAAACTTCATGCTGACACTCTTACCAACCACCACAGACGGCGACGGCAACGCCCAGGAGAAGCACAAGGAGGACCTGCTCTCGAAGCACAAGGACGGCAAGGGCCACTGGAAGCCCGAGCTCGCGTCCAACAGCGAGGAGGCCGTCAAGGCCGACCGATCCACCGGCGGCTCCTCCAAGGAAGAATTGGCGAAGCTGCAGGAGAAGACCAAGAAGTCGGCCGAGGAGACGCACAAGGCCGGCACCAGCATGCACGATGGCCTGTAAGCCAATGTCCAAAATTCCCTATTTGAACATTTCATAGGTTGAATTTTGCTGCATTGCATCTCATTGCCTTTCTGCATCACTGCTTCTCTTCCTCTATCTCTGCATCTTGATATCGCATTGGAATTCGGTGTTTTGGTTGGGCGGTTGATGTTCCCTGTGTATGTTGCATGCGCGGAGGAAAGGGGAATCGGATCTATTTGTGTTCACCACAGCACAGCACACAGCACAACAAGCATGTCACGCGTACTTTTCTCATCAGCGAGTCGATGGGGAAAACTCATCAAACTGCTAATTCGTGACCTAACTTTTAGAACATACGACGACGATGTCGGTTCGACAGAACAGAAGGCACGGTAGAGATTTGGCTGGAAGGATGCCTATCCATTTTCTCTGGCTGGACGAGAAGTTGAGAGAAAACTGCGCTGTAAATATACCCGAGAAGACGTAATAGAAACTCTTGCAAGTTTAGACCGAGTCTGATGGGTGGAAAAGTGATATTCCTTCATTTGGGTTTTGGACGGAGCAAGCTTGTAGTGTCTGCTCGTACGGAGCTGATGATAATACACATATCAATGACACAGATACAGAGCTTTTGGTACGGCGATTGTGGTTAGAATTCCTGCTTTGTTTCTAGTAACAACATAATCCTAACAGTGACGTAAAAATTAGAAAGGTACACATGCCCTCCATGAGGGTATAGTCCATCAGCAACGATGAACTCGCTGGTAGCTCGCTCTGTTTCCTAGCCTGAATGCGCCTGAACGCCTTTCTTATGCAAATGCTTTAAAAGAACCCCTTTTCTCTCTCTCGTCCCTCTAGCGTGATTCGGGACTCCAGCCCGAATCATCGTCTTCCGCGTATTTTCTACCTTCCCTTCATGACATTCTCCTACGCAAACCCCCAAGTAGAAACATTCGTCTTGTCTGCCGGGTACCTGTCCGACACAACAGCAGCACCAATATCTACTTGAGCAGCGGGATCAGCAGCACCGAGGCGATGATCGGGACGAAGATGGCCAGGAGCTGCTTGATGTCGCTGCCGGTGTGGGTGACAATGCCGCGGGCAACGAGCCGCCCGACCCGGTTCCAAGCGCGGGCGATCGCCAAGAACTACTTGAGCAGCGCAATCAGCAGGATCAGGACGATGATCAGGATGATGATGGCCATGAGCTGCTTGTTGTCGCTGGCGCTGCGGGTGATGCGCCCGACCTGGCCGCGGGCGCGGTCGATGCGGCCCTGGTGCCGGTCGACGGCCTCGTCGACGTCGTCGAGCATGGCGACCTGGTCGTCGAGCTCGTCGCCGATCTGCATGCTCAGCTCTCGCTGCCGCGCGATCGACGTGCCCAGCGCGTCCAGCTGCTGGTCCTGCTGGTCCATGATCTGCTGGTGGTACGCGTGGATCTGCGTGTTGCTCATGTCGTCCGCCTCGTCGCGGTAGCCCTCGCCGCCGTCGGGCTCGTCGCGGTACCGCGACCGTCGGCCGCCGAAGAGCTGGGCTTCGAGCTCTGGGTCTGACGATGATTGGGCCGCCGGCGGGTTGTCGGAGAAGCGCACCGTTTTGGAGGCCGTTCGTTGCCCGGCTTTCGGGCGGGAGGCGCCGCCGCTTGCCGGCAGAGTGGTGGCATGGTCGAAGTCGGAGGCGAGGGTGGGGTCGTTGGGGTGCGTGAGGGTCGACTGGGAGGACGTAGAGGAGAAGCCGTGGAACTGTGCTGTGAGGTCGTCGTACTGCTGCTTCAGACCGGGCAGGTTGTCGCCAATCGTAAGAGCGCCCCTGTGACCGAGAACATACATAGGTTAGCTTTCTGATCAATGCCCGAGCCATTGATGGCCCCAATGCCCAAACTCTCCGTTCCCCATATGATAGAATTGGCTGGCGGCATACTCTTCATCTCCCGCCTCTTCTAGACGCTTTTGCTCCTGGTCCAATGCCGTGAGACCATCTCGGAATTGGTCTAGCGATTGCGAGATAGCGCCATCCTTCGATCCAGCATCAATATCGAGGCTTTGCGCCCGTTTCCGCTCGAGCAACGAGAGCTTGATGTGGTCTGCGAGCAGGAAGAGCTGATTTGCACTCGGCATGTTTGAAGAGTTCGGCTTGATTGGCCGCCGATGCGAACGAGCGGCGGTCGGTGGATCAATTCGATGGTGGTTCTAGCGAGCGAGCGAGTGATGGGCGGAGGGGAACTGCACTTGTTCAATGAATGGATGACTGTTCGTCGAGACCTCTAATAAGTCAAGATGCTGCGATAAAAGAGACAGTTTGTCAGATGATGGAGATGGATGATGATGTAGTTGCGAGACAGTGCATGTGGGATGAAAGGTGCTAACCTACTACGTACGCGGCGCCTGGGGCGGCGTCGCAGGCAACTGCTGCTAAATGGGGCATAGTGCCATGCTTTGTCCTAAATAGAAGCCATCCGACTTGAGCTGTCTGACAACTCATTCATTCATGCTCCCAAACAGACAATACACACAACAGCCATCTATCGCTAATGAATTACATATGCTTACAACGTATCCGTCGTCGTTGTCTGCCATAATATTAGTAAGACACAGCATTGACTGCATTTGGTAGGAGAACGCGGTGGGTTCGTCCGCCAATTAAGTTACCTGACTCGGGCACGACTGTATATACAGTACCTACCCGGAGATAAGGTGGTGTTATTCCCTCGAAAATCAATGAATGAATGGAATCCGTCCATTTGAGAGGATATCGAGGTCCTTCTATTGTATTCGCGGTAAAGTGACAAGCCTTCATTCAGTAACTACTTCATCAATGCATCGGTATAGCCCCGTTGAACCCCATTTAGGGGAGTAAACAACAGCACCACTCCCACAAGGTTATGCACGCAGTCTCTCTCCCGAAAACACTCTCTGGAAGAATCGTAGCAAGTGGATGGCATATTTACTATACCAGGGTCTTGTTATATCAGATCACCGACTACCGAGACTCGAGTCAGTCTATGCACCCGCACTGCCCACCCAGTAACCGGGCAATAGGCTTCTCGATTTGACTCAAGGTGATCTGATATTGGCAAAGACGCGCAACAGATACTCTATCTGAATCTGGCCAGCCTTTCTTATCAGATCTCTGCCTCTTGGATTCAGCGAGGAGACTCGTGGTAAGGGGTATCTATCATACTTCGATGCTGGGTGGCGTGATTGCGTGTGCGGACCGATTCCTAGAAGCCATATAAACTCAGATATATCTGAGTTTTAGATCAAAGTATACTACTAAAGTGATAAAGGATATACCTACGAAGAATTCCTCCTTAACCAAACATCCAATCATCCCTTACAGACAGTAACACATCTCATGGGGTCAGGCCTTATCATAGCCTTTACTCACCAAGGTGCTCCCCAAGATTCGATTGTCCCCTTAAACCTACTCAAAGCTTCTCGCCCAACTTGACAGGTCGCTTACTGTCACGTCATGTTTCTATGATTAGATTTAGACTTCTAGCTCTTGTTTCATGCATTCAATGCGCCATGGAGAGCCCCTTCCATGGTGAGGTCCACCCAAGGTGCTATACTCCTGGGTGTCCCCACCAATAGCGCTTGCCGTTTCTACTATATAGATAGGAATCCACTAAAGGTTCAATATACTATACCCTATGGCTCAAGGCTAGATCCCAATTGGGTCCTGCCAAGCAGATATCAGGCGATTAACGGACATGCTATCTGTAGTCTTGGCAGCCGTTGGTAGGCTGCCTTGGGTGCTTCTTCATATACTCGAAAAGAATAAACTCTGGATTTGTGACTCGGCGTTGGCCAACTAGAGGGAAGATCGCTCCCCACCTGACCAAGGCACAGCACCTGGAAGGTTCGACCGAACGCTTCGTGTAAACGAGATGCTGTTCTTGGAAGCTGATGCTGAAGATCCAGAAGGCGGTTCGCCGACAAGGCGCCAAGAAGACTGCAAAGGCGAACAGGAAGCTTGTGCTCTCCTCGATGCCTATAAGATGCGATGACCCGTCAGTTCCTTCAAGGAATCTTTTTGCTTAACTCGCCATCCTCCACCACAACACTCATTCGTTATACAGCAACTGCGTCACTCATTGCAATAGAATTCGTCCCCAAGATGTATTTCACAATAAAGACCCTCGTCGTTGCCCTCGCCGCAGGGGCAGTGGCCATGCCCGCAGACACACCCCATAGTGGTGCCGCCGGCGGCGCAGTCGAGAAGAGGGACTTCCTCGGCTTCCCCTTCCCCAACATCACAGACATCCTCAAGGGGAAGCCCCTCGGCCGTCGTGGCGAGGAAGAGGACGGGCCCAAGCTTCCTGGCCCTCCTGACGGCGGCAAGAACGCGACAAAGCCGGCGCCCGGTGCCAAGCACGTTAGGAGAGAAGCACATAGGCCAAAGCTTCCTGGCGGCGGCCCTCCTGGCCACAAAAACATGACAATGCCGGCGGGTATCAATGCAACCAAGACTAGGCGCGAGGAGGGTGGCAAGGAGAAGGAGGGGAGGCGAGGACGAGGAAGGTGGCGGCGAGGAAGGGAGTGAGGGCGAGGAAGGTGGTGCTCCTAAGAAGCCCGAGGGCAGCGGTGCTCCTGAGAAGCCTAAGAAGCCTAAGGGAAGCGGCGCTCCTAAGCCGCCCAAGGCCAGCGGTGCGCCCGAACCTCCCGTCGCCGCTGCGGGATCTGCTCCCGCGCACGCGCCGAAGGCCAACGGCACCGTACCTCACCCTCCCGGCCCCAAGGCTCACGAGAAGCGGACGGCTCGCGCGCCCGCGGCCCTGCCCATCCGCTTTTGGGCATAGTGCAAGCAACCACAGGCCTGCCCTACTCTCGCTTGAGTAACAGCGGCGGCAACAAGGCAAAGCCTTGACGCTGGGGAATTCGTCCGTCCGGGAATGGTGGACTTTTGATCTAACGACTCATGTATCGCGCGCAACTTTCGAGTTTCTTCACACTCGTTTCATACTTTCGGATGTCTGGGATAACGAGCGTGGTTTGCAAACGGCTGGTCAACTCAACCATGATACCGTTTATATGGATAGCCTCGATATATATAAGAGACTATAGATTATGTATACCTATATATACATACCGAGAATGATGTAGCTTTTATAAAAAGGACCCCTCTGTACTCGTATGTAAGTGATGGATGTCCATGGTCAATTGGATGTTTGGTGGGGTAACCAACAGGGCCGCCCTAATACCCGCAGTATCTAAAATACGGGCCTCCACTTAGCAGGCCTTTAGTAACAGCTGCGGGGTGCTACGGGGCCAATTAGGTGCCTGTGCCCCTGCCAATTGCGATAAGCTTCGCTCTTATAGATACCGATTATCCGTATTCGACCCAGCCTTGAAATGCCCGCAAAAACAGCCATTTTGCTATGTTTTTAAAAATTCTTAATTAATTAATAACCCCTTAAAAATAGAAGTAAAATTATATAATATAATTATTTTAACGTGGTTTATTATTAAGTCGATTATATTATTAAATTAATTACTTTTTTTTAACTTATATAATTAAACTTTAATACGTAATATTTTTATAATTATAATATCGATTTAATTAAAAAAAAAGATCGTATCGTTTTAATAATTTAAGTAACGCGAGAAGGTTTAAATTAAACTAATTAAAAAGCTGCTACGAAAGTATATAACGTCTTTTAAATTACTTTAAGCGACCGACTCTATAGTATTAAACCTCGACGTAAAATCCGATATTTATAATATAGATTAAATTTAATTAAAAAAGAGGTTCTTTATAATTATATATTTAAGGAATATCTTTTAATATTAATATTATAAGAAATATAGCTACTTTTTTTTAAAGTCGCGCGGCGGCGACCACGTTAATAAGTACTAGGTTAAACGCTTTATTGTAACCTAGACCTTAAGACTCGAATAAACCGTTAATACGATTATTAAAAAGCTTTTTATAAAGATATAAATATTATTTTCAGCTAATTCGCGTTAATCGCGAATATTAAAACTAAATACGATATTTTAAACGAAGATATATAAACTTTTAACGAAACCGGCTTTATAATAAGTATAATTTAGTTAACACTCGTCGTAATACGCGCCGATCGTTGTAAGAAAGCGAAATCGGTCTAGCTTAATAATCGAGAATAGTTAACGGCTATTAAATATATTAATTCGTAAAGCTAATATATTCCGTCGTTTTTAATCGTTTAAAACTAATATTACCTTATAAACTAGTCTCGCGAATATAACCTACCGGGCGATTAAGTGATTAAACCGACTTTTAATAACTAAATTAATAAGGAAACGAGTTTAAACTAAATTTAACACTTTAATAAATATATTAAAGCGCGAACGAAAGGCCTTTATCGCTTTTTAATTATAAACAGTTATGTAACGAACGCTATCTAGGTTTTAAAAAAAACCTAATAAGACGTATTAAGGTTTATGTTTAATAATATAAAAAAGTATTTAAACGTGCGATAAAAGTCCGCTTTTATTAATATAATATATAATAGCTATAGAAATAAAGTAATTAAGGTGCGTAGATTTAAAAATATTTATAATAAAGTTATTAAAGTTATTTATTTTATTAATAAATTAAATTAATTATTAAAATAAAAAGTATTTATATAAAATATATAAAGAATACTTTTCGTTATATATTTAACTTCTCTTTTTTTAATCTCTTAGATCACTTATTAGCTTACGGTAATCTCGTTATTAGCTCACGGTGATTCATCTTTTAAATTATAATAATCCGTTCTTAATTAGCTTATTTTAAGCGCCGTACCTCTATTACTTCGTAGCTCGTTACGTAACTCGCTATACCTCGTTTTTACGTCCTTTTATATTCGTTTTATTACTATACGGGTTAGTATCGTTTACGTTATTATACGTTATTAAAATACGGTTAAGTTTATATTAATATAATTAGCGGTGCGGTCGCTAGTTATTATATTATAGCTAGATCGGGTTATCGTAGTTCCGTGCCGGTGAGTAGGTCTTAGCTGTATAGTTAAGTCGAGTTATAATACTATTCCCCTCTTTTAATTACTTTATCTTTAAAGTTTCGACTTTATAAATACCTTAACTACTTATAATATTAAGTTATAATAGGTTTATTTTTTTTATTTTTTTTTTATTATAATATATATTTATTATAAATAATTATACTAAAAAACCTCGGTTAAAAAAAACTATTACGCGTTTAGTTTTTATTACTAATATAGAATCTATAGGTAACTTAATTAGTATACCTTATACTCGTTATTTTCGTTAAAACTTAGCTTATTATATAAACGAAAAATCGTTTCGTTATTTAAAGTATATCTAAGTTAGTCGTTTTTATAATAATACCTTTATTATATTAGCTTTAACGAAGTTAACTACTTAATAAAAAAAACTAAAAGCGGAAAAATTAAATATAAAAAAGGCCTTATTTTTATTATAAATATAATTATTTATTACTCTAGGCCGCTTAGCCCGTTTTTATCTTATAAAAAAGGTTGTAATAAAAAAACGTTTAAAGGCGTTTCGTCGAGGAATATAAAAACTAGATAAAAAAGATAGCGTTTCTTTTTCGATTATTAATTAGGAAAATTTTATTTTAAATAATTTACGTTTTTAAGCGTTTTCGAAGATATTGATTAATCGTTTTTTAGTCTGGCCGATTTCTTAGAACCTAGCCCGTTAGCCTTTATAAGAGGAGCTTTTTTTTAAACCTTTAGAGTTCCTCCGCGGCGCTCGTTAAGTATTTTTTAAATTCTTAAGTATTATTTTTTAATAAGTATCCTTTTTATTAAATAAGGTATTAAAAGCTTCGTCCCTTTTTCCTTTTATTAATAATTCTTTCGATTTCGTACTCGTGTTAATCCGTTTCGACTTTTAGTTATATATCGGTTAAAGTTTCTTCGGCCGCTAGTTCGAGTAATAAAATATAAAATATAAGGTATATCCGTATTATTTTAAATAGTAATAATTAATAATTAGTTTTTAAAATAACTTTTTTAATTTCGAATAGTTTTATTTTTTTAAAATCGAGTTTTATACTAGGTCGTTTTATTTTAATATTTCGCTAGAAGAAGTAAACTTTTTTTCCCCTTTTAAAAATTAATTCTTTTAATTTTATTTAATCGGCGTATCTCTTTATTCGTTTTTAGAAAAAAACGAGGTTTTATTATAATACTATTTATAATTCTTTTAATTTTTCGATTTATATAGTCGCGATAGGTGTTAACTCTTTTTTTAAAGGTTTCCGGGTAATTTTTAAATTATACTTATAATTAACTTAAAATAACGAAATACGCGTTATTTTATTATTAGCGCTATTATATATAAATTACGTTATAAGTAATAACTTTATTTAATTATCCTATTTATAATTAATATAATAGTATAAATACTATTTTAAAGTTTAGTTTATTTTCTCGGTTTATTTATTTATTTAAGGGTAATAAACCGTGGATAACTTATATTTAATACCGAGTTATATTATAAATAATTTTTAAAACTTAGCCGTAAATAGTTTATTTTAATCGGAAATAATCGTTTTTAATAGCTCGTATTAATTAATAATAATACGGAGGAAGGTGTAGGTTAAATTATTAATATTATTAAATTTTTTATACGGTAAGAAATAGGTATATTTTATAAGTTTATCCTTAGTTACTAGGATATTATTATAATTAACCTTAATTAGTAGTTTTTTCAATAGGAGTAGTTTAATTATAAAGTTAAGCGCGATTATTTTCTACGCCCTATCCGGCGGTAGAATTCGTTATAGCTTTCCGTACGGTCGATATTTTACGGCTTTAGCTTTATTATATAAGTCGTATTTATTAATAACTTTAGCTACGATTAATTTAAGGTTTTCGTAATCGAATTACTTAGTAATTCGTTTCTAGGTTTTAAATATTCTTTAGTATCCGTGCGCAAGGTATTTATAAAATTCCTTAATAAATTTTTTACGATATTATTTAAAGATATAGATCTTATTTTAATAAAAACGAGGTTATCTCGTTTCTCGAGTTAATTCTTAATATAATTAATAAGATCCGAGGTTTAATATAGTTATCGGAATTTAAAAACTTAATCGTTATTATATTATATAAAACTTATAATATTTAATTATTACGACGGCGTAAGGTTACCGTTTTAGTTATAGGTTAAAATAGTTTATATCTCGGGCGGGACTTTTTCCTAATAGTCCGGTCGCCGGCTTAATATATTAGCACGACCGTTCTTACTACTTTTACGGTAAATAATAGTAAGGTTAAATTTTAATAAAAATTTAAATTATTTTATTTATTATTTATTTAGTTTTTAATAGTAATAAATATTATAAAGTTTTTATAATCGATATAAACTTTTATTAATTTTATTATTTTATTAAAATAATATTTTTATTTTTCATATATTTTAATAATAATTATTAATTTTTTATTATAAATTTAATAATTAAGTTCTAGTTTATTTAGTTTTTTAAAAAAAAATACGAACGAGGTATAACTTTTCGTTATCGTTTCGTTAATTTAATTACCTTTTAATTATATAATTTAATACGTCGGTTTTAATTTTAAATAATTTAAAAGGGTTTATTACGCGAAGTATTAAGTCGTTAAGGATTTATTCTTTAATATTATAAAAAGCTTAGTTTTTTTAATTTATTTATTAGAATAGCTTATCCTTTTTTGTTAAGTTTATTAAAAGTATTATTAACTTATTAAATTTAAGAATAAATATCTAATAATAATTAACTAGTTTTAAAAAAGATTTAACTTTTATAACGTTTATAGGCGTAAGTTATTTTTTAATTATTAAAATTTTAGAAAGTTTTTATCCGGATTTTTTTAAAGGATATTATATATTTTATAAATATGACGGATTATTAATAGAACTCGCTTTTTTTAGGTTAATTAATAGGTTAGTATTTTATAGTTTTTAATGTATTAATTTTATATATTTTTAATATTATTTATTATTTTTAAAATAGATTAAGATATTATTAAGATATATTATAATAAACTTATTAAGATATTTTTATAAAACATGGTTAATTATTATTTAAAAGTTAATTAATATATTAATTAAATCGAACGGCATAGCTTAATATTTAGTTCGAAACGCGGTTTTTTATTCTTCTTTTTTTAACTTTAATTAAGTTATATATATTAAAGAAGTTAAATATTATAAAGATTTTAACCTGTAATAAATTATCTTATAAATTACTAATTAAGGGTAAAAGGTATCGGTTTTTAATAATAATTTTGTTAAGCTTCTAATAATTAATATATATACGCTACTTAAGTTTCCCGTTTTTACTTTTTTCGGAACGAAAAGTATAAGAAAGCTTATTAGCGACGTAAATAATTATATAACCCCTTTCTCGAGGTTTTTTATAATATACTTTTTAAGGCTTTTTTATATTTTTAATTTAATTAATAAATCGGTATAAAAGGAGGTTCCCTTCCTTTTTTTAATAGTATTTTATAATTTTACCGTGTATAAGGCGGTAACTCGTTTTTTAATTTCTTATTAAAAAAGGCTTTAAATTACCGGTACTTTTTTAATATAATTATTATAATTTTCGGCTTAAATTCTTTAATAATAACGTATATTTTTAAAACTTTAAGTTTATTAATTAAACCTTTTTTAATATATTTTATTAAAATTAACCTATTTTTTAATTAATTTTAAAATTATTTACTCGTAATTAAAGTATTTTTAAAATTATATTATATTTTATAATATTTATAATATTATATATAATTCGTTTATTACGTTTTTTAATATTAATTAAAAAGTTCGCGACTTTTTTTTATACGTTTTTATTATTATACGTTATAAGTTTTTTATTAACGGTTTTAAATTAATATAAAGCATTTTTTTTTAAACTAAGCTATTAATAATTCGTAATAAAATATAATTATTTTACGTTTCGTTATTTAATAATATTTAAATAATAAATTTTTTTTTCGATTATTAATATAATATAATTATAAATATTTTAATTATTTATTATTAAATATAGGGATTTATTATATTCCGTCTAGTATCGTCCTTTTATAACCGGCGGGAATCGTTTTTTAATTATTATAATAGGTTTCGTTTATTAGCCGTTTATTAATAGCGACGGGTTTATACGTACGGTATCTCGTGGTCGTACGGTAGTGGCGGTGTTTAAGATCCTGTTATTATAGCAGGTCCTTTGACCTAGGAGTTCTAGGTGTTTTAAGAGCGCTATGCGTCTATTTTAAGCGCTCGGTAGGCTCGTAACTTTTCTTATGCGTATTATAGGTACTTATTATTAATATAATCCTTTTAATCTTATCCTTTTAAGTAATATTCTCGGGATTATTAAGGGGGTTTTTTAATTAATAAGTAAGCTTAACGAGGGTTAAATATAATTATTATAACTCTTTTAATAAAGTGGTCGAAGTATAGTTACTTAATTAAGTACTTATTAATCTTTTTAAAGAACTACTTTTTTTCGAGCTTCTTTATTAATTATTCGGTATAATCGTTATAGATATAGCCGATTTAAGCGAGTAAGAAGTAATCGTTATATATTAACGAAGTTTTAGAATTATTATTAATAACGTAGTTTTTTTTTACTCTTTATTCTAATTTATATATAATAAATATTTATTATAACTTTTATAATTCGAGAAGTATAATTTTAAAGATTATTAATTATCCGTTAATATTTAAATCTCGAGGCTTCGCTACTTTTATAACGAGTTTTAATATAAGTAGTTTAATAAGCCGTTTAGGGTTATTTAGTTATCGCTCGTTGCGGACTAGGCGGTTTTTTAAGTTTTATTTCCGCTATTATCCTCGCTACCTTCTTTATTATAATTAAGTTATCGTTATATTATCGCGAAGGTGCGCGTAATATTTTATCGTTTAAAAGTTTTAAAGAATTATTTCGTTTCTTATTTATTTATTAAATAGTCGTAGTAATTATTATTATAATAAGCTATTTAAAATAAGTTATTATAAGGTACGTTTAATATGTTATTAGCGTTACTTTTTCTAATAGCTATAGGGGTTAATTAATCGCTAGTGGCGTTAATTTATTATTTATTTAAAACTTTTCGGAAGTTTTTTTTTTAAAGATCGATAATTTTAAGCGAAATATCCCTATTTTTAATAATTATAATAAATAACGTTCTACTTTTTATTATACTTATCGTATTTAATAACGTTGAGATCTATAGGTTTATTATAATAACTATACGTCGTATTATTCTTTAACGGTATATTATTATAATAACGTAATTATTTTATATTAGTTTAGATTTAACTAATTTATTATAATTATTCGCCCTATTTTTCACGGCATCGTTTATATATACAGGTATCGATCTTAATAGTGAGCTCTATATATAAAAAGAAATTATTAGGGGTATTAAACCGGCTAAATTCGTTTTTAACGTTTTTTTTAATCCTTAATAATATATTATAATTTTTATAGCTTTAATATAATTTAATTAAGTTATAATATATTAGATTTCGGCGGTATAAAAAGCGGCTAATCCTTTTTATTTAAGAGTTTTTAATTCTCTTTTTACTTATCGCTTTTTATCGAGGTTTTTAAAAAACGATTTAAAAGCTTGTTTAAAGCCGTCGTAACTTTTAAAAATTCGTTATACCTTTACGCGATATAGTTGAATTTATTAGTTATTTTTTATTAATTCATTTAAATAAAGTTTAAACTAAGCGAGTATTTTATTTTTAAAAAACGAAGCGGCGTAGATAACTCGTTAAGTAGTATTTTAAAACGTCTTTTTATAAAACCGTTAATAAGCTTTAACTTAAATAAGGAATCCGCGGAGGTTTTTATTTATCCCGTTAAAAATTATTAAGGTATTAATTTTTATACCTTTTTTAAAAATAATAAAAGTTTAAATAATATTAGCGGCGGTATAGAAAAAGCGTACTTTCTCGCGTAACTCGTTAATATTTAATATCTATTTTAAAATATTTTTAACGAGTTCGTTACGTTTTTTTCGAGTTTAATATAATATTACTAATAATTAGCGCTCTTTTATTTAAAATCTTTAATTCGCTTGATTAATATCTATCGAATAAAGCCGTTATTATTATCGTCACTATCTACCTCTATAGCGAGATCTTATTAAAAAGTATTTATAATAATAGCAGGGGCCTTTTCGTAACGAGGGGTATTATTAAATTTAAATGTAAATATAGTTCTTATAAGTATTATTATTTAAAAGTTTAAATAATAACTCGTAAAAATAAAAATAATTAAAATATAACGAATATTATTTAAGTTTTAAAAAAAAAACTTAATAAAACGTATTAAAATTTATATTTAATAATATAAAAAAGTATTTAAATATATAATAAAAGTCCGCTTTTATTAATATAATATATAATAACTATAAAAATAAAGTAATTAAAATATATAAATTTAAAATATTTATAATAAAGTTATTAAAGTTATTTATTTTATTAATAAATTAAATTAATACTTAAATTAATTATTAAAAAAATATTTATATAAAATATATAAAAAACGTTCCTCGTTATATATTTAACCTCTCTTTTTTTAATCTTTTAGATCACTTATTAACTTATAATAATCTCGTTATTAGCTTACGGTAATCCATCCCCTAGATCACGGTGATCCGTTCTTAGTTAGCTTACTCCGGGCGCCGTACCTCTATTACTCCGTAGCTCGTTACGTAACTCGCCGTGCCTCGTTCTTACGTCTTTTTATATTCGTTATATCGCTATACGAGCTAGTGCCGTTTACGTTATCGTACGCTGCTAAAGTGCGGTTAAGTTTATATTAATATAGCTAGCGGTGCGGTCGCTAGCTATTATATCGTAGCCGGATCGAGTTATCGTAGTTCCGTGCCGGTGAGTAGGTCTTAGCCGCATGGTTAGGTCGGGTTGTAACAGGTTACGAAAGTTATATTTCGGCCGAATTCGAGGAATATTATGAAAATAACGGCATTATTACACTTAATATACCTCTTTACTTTTTTTACTTACTTTAGTTTTTAAATAAAATATTTTATTCGTTATTAAAGCGTATTTATTTTTTTAAAAAAATATTAAATTTAAATTTAATATATTTAGTTTAATATTTTACTACCCGGACGAAATAATTAATAAGTTAAATATACGTCTTTAAACGCTTATACTTAGCTCGTCGCGTTTAAAAACAACTAATACCTATAACCTTTAAACGTCGTCTAACCTTTAATAAACGATTAAATACTTTATTTTTATTAAAAATAAGGTTTTTATATATTAAAGAAGCTCCTCGACGTTAATTTTAAATATTATAAACTATATAATAATAATAAAATATAATAGTATATAAAATAACTTTTATAAAAGATTAAATATATACTTTATAAAACGCTAATTTAATACTTTTTAAGCGCCGAAGAATTAAAAAATCGCGCGTTTAGCTTATAAGAGCCCTTACTATATAGGAATCTTAAGAGCTACAAGACGAGAAGGTAAAAGAGAAGCGTCTAATAACTAATAAATACGAAACGAGGGGTCCATCGAAGCGGAGGGCGACCGGTAGAAGGCGCTATAATATCTACGGCGAAATAAATTATAATACGCGAATATATAAAAAGGATATAAAACTAAGTAGCGAATTAAATAGAGAATAATTTTAATTAATTTAAATAAAAATAATAAAATATAAAAAAGGTAGCCGATTTAATAATATAGTCGACTTAGTAATAAACTACGTTATTATATTATATTTTATTAAAATTTTAATTTAAAATATTTATTTTTTTAAAAAGTTATATAAGGGGTAAGAAAAATGTTTTTTTAAAATTATTTTCTTATATAAAATATTCTTCACTTATTAAATTTTATATAAGAGAATTAAAAAATTAAAGTTCTTTTATACTCTTTTAAATAATACTTTTTAAAAACTTTATTTAAAACTTTATAAAAATTACGATATAAGTTCTTAAAAATTCTCTTTAAAATAATATTTTTAACTTAGTTTTAAAGCGAAAGGATAAGTTATAACAATTATTTAAAAACGTTGAGATTTAGCGATTTTAGGTGGGAAAATGGACCTGGGTCGGATACGGATGATAGGTCTCTGTACTCCGAAATTTTTTCTCCAGATCGTGTGAGTTGTGCATGCAGCATTTTCTCTCCGAATCCGCAGCACAGCATCATCACAATTTTGCTTCCTTCGCCCAAGTTCCTTCCCTTCTCCCTCCTACCGCACCATAGCCCTGTCCTGTCCTCTTCTTTGACATTCCCGAAGTCAAGCAAGCTTGCTTTTCAGTTGAATTCTCGTAGTTCAGCTTCTTCTTATTTATATCGCAAGCAAGCGTCTCCCACGTCTAGCAAAGAAAAAAAGCATCAGCAAAATGTCTCCGCCTATGGTTGCTGGTAAGGAGAAGGAGTCGAACGTCGCGCGACTCCTTGGTTCCGGTATGCGATCCCAATTTACCACCCATCCATCCATTGGGGCTTGCAATTGACACTTCTTACAGGATCTGCCGGTATCTCTGAGCTCATGGTCTTCCATCCTGTATGCGCCCAGCGAACAATCTCGAACCGGACGAATCCATGACTAATGACAATAACCTTCTAGGTGGACACCATCGCGAAGCGATTGATGAGCAACCAGACTAAGGTATGCGAGAACAAACCCTCGATCCCTACCGTCAGCACCCATATCCGAGATCAGAGACTAACAGTCGGAATCGCTAGATCTCGGGCATTACAGAACTGAACAAAGTCGTCTTCCGCGACACGGCAACGGCGTCGGCCGGCCGCAAGTTCTTCTCGCTCTTCCCCGGTCTGGGCTACGCGGCCGGGTACAAGGTGCTGCAGCGGATATATAAGTACGGCGGGCAGCCGATCGCGCGGGACTACCTCGCGCAGCACTACAGCAAGGACTTCGAGGGCGCCTTCGGCAAGAAGACGGGCAAGGCCATCATGCACTCGACGGCGGGCAGCCTGATCGGCATCGGCGAGATCGTGCTGCTGCCGCTAGACGTGCTCAAGATCAAGCGCCAGACGAACCCCGAGGCCTTCCGCGGCCGCGGCGTCATGCGCATCATCGCCGACGAAGGGTTCGGCCTCTACCGCGGCTGGGGCTGGACCGCGGCCCGGAACGCCCCCGGCTCCTTCGCCCTGTTCGGCGGCTCCGCCTTCACCAAGGAGTACCTCTTCGCCCTCAACGACTACAACAAGGCCTCGTGGTTCCAGAACTTCGTCGCCTCCATCGCCGGCGCCTCGGCCTCGCTCGTCGTCTCCGCCCCGCTCGACGTCATCAAGACCCGCATCCAGAACCGCAACTTCGAGAACCCCGAGTCCGGCTTCCGCATCCTCAGCAACATGGCCAAGCACGAGGGCTTCTCCAGCTTCTTCAAGGGCCTCGTGCCCAAGCTGCTCATGACCGGGCCCAAGCTGGTCTTCTCGTTCTGGCTTGCCCAGACCCTGATCCCCGCTTTCGACACCATGATCAAGAAATAAGCGCTGGCTAGTTCTCTCTACAGCCCGCAGGAACCACGAGAAGGGACAAGAACAAAATTCAATGACGATGATGTGTTACTAGACCAGGAGGACGAAAATACGGCGGGGGTTGACGGGGAGACTATTTGTAAAAAATCATGATCTGGCGTTCGGGGTGAAAATGATCCTTTTTACCCGTTGATACGACGAGGAGTTTCAGGGATATACAGGAGTCTCACGTGTAAGATTTTGCTGCTGCTGGACGTTAAAAAGGGGCCTATAGAACAGACTCTACTCTAGAGAGCGCAAACCGCCAAAAGTCTATACTCCTAACATTTAATCTAACGAAGAAGAAAGAAAAAAAGAAAGCTCTACTCTCCAATATCTCCAGCTTCACCAAAAAAACCTCCGAAGTGGGGAGAATCCATAAATCACATCACCCCGCCATGCGCCGTGCACGGCCACCCAGATCCGCTTTCCGCGACAGCTCGCTCACTGCCGAAGCCAAGCCCTCGTCCTCCTCTTCCGCTCGGACGGGTGGGTGCCGGTAATCCTCGAACAGCTCGTGGTCCTGGTCGCAGTGCGTGCCCGGCGCCGGCAGCGTGCCGTTCTGGAAGTACGCCCGGATGGTGCGGGCCGAGCAGGTCGAGGGCGCCGCGACGCTCGCGTGCCCGTACGACCGCTGGACCAGGACGACGGAGCCCGGGAACGCGGCCGAGTTGTTGTAGGACGACCGCAGGGGCGTCACGTTGTCGGCCATGTTGCCGATGAACAGGATGGGGAAGTTCGTGATGACCGTCAGATTCTTCTCATTGTCATGATTATCTGGGTGGTGTTGTTGGTGGGGGCCCGCGAACTGCCACTTGGGCCGGATCCGCCGCCCGATGCAGTTCAGCTTCGAGAAGGCCGAGGCGGCGCCCGAGAAGCGGCTGACGCGGCCAACGAGGTCGTCGACGTACAGCTGGAACGACTCGGGCGTCTCGTCGGTCAGGGGCGCGCCGTCGGCGCAGGCGATGGCGCCGAACGCGTCGACGGAGAAGTCGGTGGGCGTACCACCACCACTGTCGTCCGACGGCGGCGGTTGCGGTTGCGAGCAAACTTCGCGTATGGGGAAATTCTCGTCCTCCGAGCCGGCCATGCGGTAGTACGGCACGCCGTCCCGCCGCTGCTCGAGCGCCACGAGCACGCGCGCTAGCTCCGGGAGTTCGTGCAGCGGCCGGTATAGCACGGTGCGGACGAGGTGCTGCAGCGCTGAGTACGTGACGAGCTGCGGGACGGCGGGCGAGCCAGTAGCGTTGGCGTGGGCGGGCAGCAGGACGGGCCGGCGCCGCAGCGTCGCCAGCAGGTGCCAGTAGCGCGCCTCGAGGGCGGCCGGCGAAGAAGTCACGTCATCGCCGTCGTGAAACGCGCACCGCTGGGGGCCGGCGCGGTGGCACGCGGCGAAGAAGGCGGTCATGATCTTGTCGGCGTCCTCGTAAGCGTTGAGCTGGTCGTTATTGAACCAGTCGTTGTAGTCGACGTTGCCTGTCATACCGATCAGTCTAGCCTTCGTGGCATAAGGTTTGAGCTGCGAGACTTACCGTCGCTCACTAGCCGCTCTACGTTGTCCGGAAACAGGGAGGCAAAGGTCCCGCCCAGGATGGTGCCGTAGCTGATACCCCAGTATCGAACTTTGTCGTATCCGGCCTTCTTGGAGATCTCCAGCATGTCTCGGGCGTGGTATGCCGTACTGATGTGCTGCAGTAAGTTGGGCGCGGTCTTGCTGGTATATGCCTCGCACTGACGCGATAGACCGTCGGCCTGTGCGAAGGCATCGTGGACGACGCCTGGATACGCATCCGCAACACCTGTTTTTCGCAGGCCCCAGTCGTGTCGTTTCCATGACGAGCCCCAACACTCGACGTTCGGCACTGAAGCCCCAACTAGTGGGTGAACCACCGGCAAGATTAGTCCAGCTCATGCTGCATTCGGGGCTTTTGTCTCGGTAACGGAACAAAATATTACTTACTGCCGCGCGGGTCCCAGCTTATGATGTCCTAGTTCGCTTTTAGTCCTTGGAGCTCTGAGGCAGTGTAGAGGGGGTGTACTCACGTGGTTATCGCCGACAATCGTCTGTAGCTCGTCCCCTTGTTCGAGAACCCAGGACAGGCCACTTCCGCCAGGTCCCTAAGCCGCGCCTCAATCAGTATATGGGCTCCGAGATATATAATTATCAAAGGAGCACATACACCTGGATTAAGAAAGACCGGTCCCTTGTAGTCTTGTTGGGTTCTGGCTTGTGAACGTATCACAGCTAGAACCACCCTCTCCTCTTCGGAGGGATCTTGCCAGTCAAGGGGCACCTGTCAATAACACCGATCAGCAACCGTTAGTCTCTGCGTACAATAGCAACGTTGAGAGGTATTTTCGCTCACATCGAGTCTTGCGCAATCGAACTTGTTCTCGTAGCACTTGTGCCACTTCAGGTCTTTGCTTGGTTGGATGTCTGCCCATTTCCACTCCTGGGGCAACTGCACCGCGCCGTGCTGCTTCCCCACCTGAGCACTCAAGTTCACAGAGGGGATCAGACCGCTGAAGTAGCCCAAAGCTGCGATGCCAGTGAGGCTGGCGGCGAGGGTTGCACGTTTACGTCGTTGGCGACATTTGCGCTCCGCAGTCGTATAGCCTGACGGGCGTGAGTTGTTGAATTGTGCTTGTCCTTTCATTTCTGCCCACCTGCACGAAAGCCAGAATGGAAATGATGTAGGCTTTTGATCGCTGCTGTGCCACGGTCCCTGTTATCAGGTTCAGATACTGGGTGTGTGCCGTCCCATGTTGTGGGGTGAGACACGCCAACAGTATGGATTGGCTTGCTTTTTGCTGAATAGGCGTTGCGTTGACAATCCCTGCCCGAAAGCGACTACAGCTCTATTGATCTGCCCATGACCCAAGTAGCTTC
Organism: Apiospora phragmitis; assembly: GCF_038363925.1. Classification (NCBI taxonomy): domain Eukaryota; kingdom Fungi; phylum Ascomycota; class Sordariomycetes; order Amphisphaeriales; family Apiosporaceae; genus Apiospora; species Apiospora phragmitis. Next base: position 1,089,324 of record NW_027117400.1, on the reverse strand, counting down.
ATTGCGCGAGCGGCCTTGACATAGGTATGCAGGTCGATTGGATATCGGGCTATGCCTATTGGTCCATACCAAGTCAAGTACACTCCTCGTGACAAGTCTCAGACTGACCGAATCAGGTCCCGGGTTCATCGTAAGTGTACGGATAAGCGTTGACAGCCGGCTCTGGGTGTTTGCTTCCGCTTCGTAGGGTAGGTACCATATCCATAACCCTGCTAGGCCATCCGGATTCCGGAGTATATTTGATGAAAAGAGTGATGGAGCTTCCCGAGGGGCCCTGGTACGGCTTGCACATCCCGGACTTGGTGGGGTCACACACATCGCAACCTCCTCTTCCTCTTATCTCAGTCGCACTCACCACAGGTACAGCAACTCGTCCAAGGCAGGTAATGAAAGTCAGTCGGTATTAGGTTTAGGAAGAACATGGTAACAATGTTACACTGCATTGGAGTACTGAGGTCGTCTTCGGAGATAGAGTGCCGATGGACCCTAATCACTCATATAATGGGCGTACTCACTCCACGGAAGACTTGTTATCCCAGCACACCATACCATATCCAAATTTGAGTTGGGGAACCGTTTGATGATTGGATCTTGCTGCCTCATATTCGCGCACCGTCTCGTACATCAGACGAAACAAGCTTATGCGATAATTCCAGGTTAAGTCAAGCCAGAGCGGAAATGGGAGACATGAAGTTTGTGCAGTCAGTCAAGTCAAAAATGCTGGGAGTGCCTAGTAGTGAGACGCCAGCCGACGCCAACGAGGCTGTTCCATCTGGATGCGCCCAGGCTGACGAGAAGAGTACCATGGACTCGAGGTTCGAAGCAAACGTCGAAGCTGGTGTGTCGGCCATGACGGCTGCCCAGGCTGTTTGGGGCAAGACGGGATTCCGTCTAGTTATACTTGGGTAAGCCTGGATTATCCCCTGGGTATCGTCGAGGTTCAACTGCTAACGTTCGAGGGGGTGAATTAAGGCTAGCCATGATCATGGTCATTTTGTAAGCTCCAGGGCTGGGTCGCTTTTCCACCTTCTACTGTCGGATAAGCTCAATCCCAATATCCATCCTGACCACCCTATCTACTTAGTGAACTGGACAACAGCACCGTGTATACGTACAAGAACTGCTCGACGTCGGAGTTCAACCAGCTTTCTGCATTGGGGACGCTAAACACAGCAGCAGTTATTGTCTTCGCAGTCGTGAAACCTCCTATCGCCAAGATTAGCAATGTCATCGGTCGAGGCTACACTTTGGTTTTCACCGTCAGCTGCTATGTGCTATCCTACATTCTGATGGCCTCGGCCCAGACCATTAGTGTCTACGCTGGCGGCTTTGTGCTCTACAATGTTGGCCAATCGGGTACCAACGTGATGACAGTAAGTAACATGCCCCACTATGATTCACGATACCAGTAAAATGCGGCCCTGAAGTAAGATGGCCAGCCACTAAAGACCAGCATAGAACGTCATCCTCACAGATCTGTTCAGTCCCAGATGGAGAGCATTTGCTATCGGCTTCTCCTTTTTCCCATTTCTCATCACCCCATGGGTAGCGGCTTTCATTGTGGCCAGTGTCGTCGCCGAGAATGGCATCGGCTGGAGATGGGGCATTGGCATGTTTGCTATCCGTAAGTAATATGCTGCTACGGTGTGGGAGCAAGGATACTTACCAAGTATATACAGTCATGCCGTTCGGCTCATCATTCGTCATTGGTACCTTACTCTACTACCAGAGGAAGGCGAAGAAGATGGGCGTCTTGGTCAGTCAAAAGATGACAATGCATGAGTTCTGTTCGGAAATCGACCTTGGCGGCATGCTACTCTTCGTCAGCGGTCTTGCCTGCCTACTACTCCCGCTGACCTTTGCCGCGCAACTTGCCCAAGGATGGCGTACTCCATGGATCATTGCTCTACTAATTGTAGGGGTATTTATACTTATCTGTCTGGGATTCTATGAAAAACACGTGGCTGTCTTCCCTATCATACCGCCGAGTTACTTCAAGAGTCTCACGATATCGGTCTCACTGCTGATGCTGGCCTTGGATAACGTAAGTGCCTAATTTCCGACAACCGTCGCCGAAATCTGCATGATGTGGTTGCAAAGCATGTGCTACAATCCCTATTGACCAAACCCGGGGGCACAGGTCGGATTCTCCGCAACGCATACCTATCTTTACTCTTGGAGTGTTGTGAGCTACAACCTCGACGTAAGGACGGCGACATTCCTCAATAGCACTATGGGAGTCATGCAATGTCTAATTGGTATTGCCACTGGTTGGTGTATGGGGCGAAGTGACCAGTACAAGTGGCTCGTCGTCCTGGGCGCCTGCATTCGCCTCGTCGGGTACGGCGTCATGATCCGACTGCGAACGCAAGACAGCACCATCGGCGAGCTATTCGCCCAGCAGCTTATCCAAGGTACCGGCAGTGGCATTATATCCACGGCGCTGCTAGTTGTGCCCACGACGGTAGTCCCCCGTGCGCATATCCCACAGCTTCTGGCTCTGGCCCTCTGCTGTGTCTTCCTGGGTTCCAGCATCGGATCCACGGTCGCCGGGGGCATCTATACGAACACCATGCGAGAGTCCTTGTGGAAATGGCTAGGCCCCAGTGCTTCGCCTGCACTGATTGAGTCGCTGTACAATTCGATTACCGGCGAGCTGCCGGCGTGGGTTTCGCCCGAGCGCATTGCTGTCAACTACGCTGTAAGTATGCCTGCCTTATGGTTCTTTATATGTTACGCTTGGGGTTCTGCGACACCAGCACATTGCTTACGGATATTTAGTACTCGAATGTCATCACCTACATCACCTACGCGGCAATAGGGGCTTCAGCGCCGGGTACCTTTCTCGCATTGTTGTTGCCGAACAAAGAACTACCGGAGTAAGTCTTATCTCCCAGTCCTAAAAGCCATGAAATGAATTATTCGCTAATTCTTTTACGCTGCTGGAAAGTGACGCTCCAGTATTGAGCGAATTGGACGGTGCGACTACCGCAAACCGCGCACCTACCGCGGGCGATTAGGAGAAGCGGTAGCTTCCTCGGTACGTATTGATGGCAGCACCAGTACGCAATCTGGTTAACACTATATGCTTCTGTATCTCGAAGAACGTACGAAAACCAGAGTTCTCTTTCCACGTTTCGCCTAAAAAGTAATCCGAGAGTGGCCATCGTCGAAGCCTACAATTTAATTCATGTTCCAAGTGGTAATATAGTGTCCAATAGCCCACTTCGAGTTACATCAACTGGCAAACACATTTATTATGATACGACTGCCACGATCTACGTAGTCTTTGGTTGCATAAGAACTATAGAAACGCTTACCTTTTTGGCACGTATGGGAACTTGTAGAAACAGACTACATACCCAATATGCCTGGGGGCCCCTATTTTGGTTCGAACACCCAACCTAAGAAAGACGCGGCCCCTTTTCTGCCACATCTCCCAAGGATCAAGTTCAGAACGTAGAACTACCTGCTCTAACCTGCGCCAGGTCAAACTCCAAGATTGGTTCACCTTCGTTGCCGTCAGGACGTTTGTTCGACCCCCGCATGCAAGGTGCGAATCTCTTGTCGCCTTTGCACCAGGTGATCACACCCTCGCACGTGCTGTGGCATAAGTCGCCCTTCTCGCCGTTCCTGCGGACACACCTGTAGGATTTGGTCCAGGCCTCCGAGGGCGGTGTTGGTTTGATTTTGAGACCTTGTGGTGGCGGCGACGGCGACGGTGGTGGTGGCGGCGACTTTAGCTTGTTCTTCGTCGGCGCCTGGGGATGGGAGGTGCCACCCCGGCGAACGATATATTCTTGGATGTGGTCAGTGACTTGGTAGAGGTAGACGCGGCATTGATAGCCTGGTTTCGTCGCATAGCTGCTTGGTTAATCTGGTTAAGCGAGGTGATGAAGGCAATGGTCAGCTCGCTGGGGTTCATGCTCGCGCTGGCTTTCTCAGCAGCCCTACGATCAGCAGCAAAAACAGCGGCGGCGGCGGCGGCCATCTGATAACACACCTTAAAGCCGCATACGGTCTGCAAAGCGGGGTCGGGCTTGCAGTTGAGGCGGGCGCACCGCTCCCGCTTCATCTGTTGGATATAACTCCTCCACTCGCGAACCTCGTTGGGCGTGGAATGGCCCTCCTCAACGGCGCAGCTTGCATCTGTACCTAATTTCGAGGCCGGCGTAGTGCTCCAAGAGCCGGAGTTGCCCGTGTCTGTCGACATATGTTTCTGCTTACCTAGACGAAGGGGGATTAGAGGAGATGCGCGACGAACACCGTGATCCTGCAAAGGCTGCTACAACAAGCGACGATGATAGTGATGACTATGTAGTAGCTACTACTAGCCAGAAGATCCTCGGGCCTGTTGTGTGCGTTTGGCAATGCGTTTGTTCGTCTCTGTTTTTTCTCTTCCTGCAATAACGGGGATCTGGCCGCCTTCGAGGTATATATCGTAACCCAAGGCCAATTGTCTGAAAGAAAGGCATTGTTACGCTCTTTGTCTCACAGACAAGGGACCATGACACCACCTAAGAAAGGTTGAGTCTATCGTCAACAATGTTGCAGCAAATATTCACATATCAATGACAATGCACAGTCGAACAATGAAATTGTACGTGGTCCACCCGGCGTGGGCCCTGCAATCCAACTTGCCAACGCATTGAACCGCAGCCGGAGAGAGTCAAGGATTTGATGATTTCAGTTCCTCCGCGGCGGAACAGGTCGACGAGGGCAGGTTGCGGCACAGCGCTTACGAACGTATCAAAGGCTGTTGTTGGTCCCAACTTCTATTACTGGAATCTCGGTAGCCGCTCGAACACGGTCTGACAGCCAACGAACCCGCCAAATAACGGAGCCCCTACATCTTTTTTGGCAACGAAAGCTGTGATCAACATCCGATTACGTTGTGCTATGCTTGCTCCGATTTCCTGATTGAGGTTTCCTATATGCATTTGCGCGGCGCGGCGTACACTACTACTCCCAGCAACGGGGATATGTCAAACTGCCATGCCCTGTCGGGCCTGTCCTCTGGCAGGCTACAGGGTGCCCATAATTAGGGGATAATGTTCTAGTCTGTCGACAGCAGGTTTTTCTGCTTTTTCTTCCTCTTTTCCCCAAAGGGCATTATGCATCGCCAGAATTGACTTATAACGCCACCACCCTCCCATCTTTCTCCCCACGAAGGAGAGTCTAAGTCATTTCCGCGTCAGAAGGCGACAGTATGGAGCCAGTAGCCTCTCACGCATACCCGGGCCTCGAAGTCCAGTTGGACCCGGCCCCCGAGTACGCCCGATTCGGCCACGCGCCGCTACAGTCGGCTGAGCCGGTGTCAGAGTGGAAGGAGACTCCTACGGCGCACGCCGCACCGACAACCGATGATCCAACCCGGAAGAGAAAGATCCTCGGCCTCACTGTTCCCGTATTCTGGACCCTTCTGGTCGTCCTCGTCATCGTCCTTGCTGGCGCCATAGGCGGCGGCGTCGGTGGCGGACTCGCCGCGCAGCAACCGGCCAGCAGCAGCGCTGCGGCAACACCGACGACGACGCTGCAGCCTGGCGAAGAACAGCCTACCGGCAGCGGCACCGCTACCGCGACCACCGCAATACCGATCATGCAGCCGTCGCTGATACCCCGCGACGGCGGGTGCCCCGGCATCAACGGGTCGCCCTACGTCTCGCGCATCACGCTGCGGGGCCAGAAGGTGGCGCAGACCTTCCACCAGCGCTGCAACACCAACTATGCCGAGACCGAGGAGAACCCGGGCCTGCGCGACCTCTACAGCGCCTTCGCCACGAGCTTCGACCAGTGCATGACGTGGTGCGCGCAGTACAACGAGCAGCTGCAGCAGCAGGCAGAGAACAAGGACGTTAGTGGGGGGCAAGGGTGGTGCACAGTGGTGGCGGTTGCGAAAATCCGTAAGTCTGACTGACGCTCGAGGAAACTCTAGAACTGTTCGTTTTGTCCGTGTGCGTGCCTTTGCGCTAACCTTTATATCTGTGCTTCACCTAGCGGGAGGGAGATGCCATTTGAAAAGCCAGGGCCCCAATCCTCTCGTGAATACCACTAGGCCCGGCGAGAAGGTCACGGCCGCTGAATTGGTTGATGGGATAGGCCGGCCGGGCTCGAGGAAACGATATGCCTACCTCTGAATAGTGCAACGATCGTCGCAGTCATCGGCGAGTCTCGATGAATATGGGCTTCTGAGAAAGTTAATGCAAGTAATTGTGTTCCTATTGCACAATGAGTCTTTGCAGTGTGACCACTTAGTCATTCTGTGGTTTTCAAATATCCCTTACTCCTTAAAAACAGCCCCTTACACCCTGAAACATCAGCTCGGTGCTAGCTGAATACAAATTTGGTAGACGTCCCTGATAACTCCTCCGCTATGTGAATACACTCCTGTCAGGATTCTCGCGCGGCACATTCCTTTGGCTTCATGAGCGGCTCGAAGCGAAGCCTACGGGCCTAAACCTTGGTACTTTCTTGCAGAAAGGGGTATGAGACTCTCCCTGGCCTTCCTCCACTCCATCGTCCACTTCCGATACTTGAGAGCCTTGGCCGCGAACTCGAGGTAGGCCAGGCCCAGCAGTAGCATGGCCGTGGTCTGCCCGAAGTCCCAGCGGTCCTCGTCCTCGGTGCCCTCGAGGAGGGGCTGGTTGGCGTGGCGGATGGCGATCATGAAGTAGAGGTGGACGGGGTACTCGAGCATGGCGAAGGCCAGGACGACCATGAGAAGCTTGGGCCCGCCGAACACGGCCATGCCGATGGCGGCCAGCACCCACAGCGACGTGATCAGGACGTAGGCCTGGTCCGATCCGGGATGCGAGGCGAACCGGTGCGACGCGCCGACCGTGTTATAGCACTCGCCCGGCTTGCCGCCCTCCTGCCAGGCGGCTAGGCGAATCGCGAAGGTTATGGCTAGGGCAATGAAGAAGATGGTGAACCCGTAGACGGTCAGATATCGAGATGACAAGCGAGACGGCGACCTGTTCAGCATTTTTTGGCAGAAGGCGAGACAGACTAGGACCGCAATGCTTGATACGCTGTTGGCAGAGAATGGAAGGGTTAGCTTGCCCCCCAGCCACTATCAATGATGTATATGTGCATGCGATATACTTACCCAACGAAGCTCACCGTGTCGAATACCAGACGCAGATGATATAATCCCAGTTCCTTCCTCTTGGCCCAAGCAGTGATCTGTGTGCCGCCATAATTGCATCAGCCATGCACGCACTTGACTACAGAAATGCCCAGCAAGGAATTCGACTGTCAACTTACCATGAGGGCAATGCCCAGTAAGACCTGAAGGTCGTTGCCGATATTGACGACATCGGAAAGGAACTCTATTCTCTTTCTCCGTCGTTCATGCTCGTCGGACCCTTCTGGGTGGTGGTGCAGGTGGAGATGGCCCTTCTTGGACAACACGACGATCCAGCCGGCGAGGAAGAGGGAAAGCAACGCCTGGCCGGCGAAGGAGATGAGCACGCCGAGGCCCGCGATGTCGGGCGACGCCTCGCCGACGTTGTCGCAGACGGTGATGAAGAGGGTTTTGTTGGCGTGGTCGCCGGCCAAGACGACGTGAGACATGGTCGTTTACTGGTCTCTTCTAATACACAACCGACAAATGAAAAAAAAAAGCAGGCAAGCACGCAAACAAACAAAACCAAGGCGGTCTATAAGACGATCGCTAATAAGAAGCTGCACGGATGGGGAAATAATTGGGATGCCAAGAAAGAAATGGTGGTTGCAAGCAGACTTGGCACGGCAGGGAGTGGACTGTCCCTTTTAAAGAACGTCGGGTGTGGTTTGGGTTGTGGTCTGCGCGCCGTCTGCGCCTCCATTATTCGGGCGGATTCATAGCTAATGAGAATGGGTTATTATCGTGAAACGTTATTCGAAGCGGGTTTGTTTATTTAAGGAAACACTGAAGTTTGGAAACGCTGCAGAAGAGTGGCTGGCTGGCACCTGAAAGCCGCGGGCGCGGCCGCATCCTAGCTTCCCGTCGTCCGCCCCCATTTACTAACACAAAATATGGCCATATCGAAAGGAGAGGCTGAGACGCAACCGTGTCCAATGGGTCCAAGGGTCTCATTGATGGTGATCTGCAAATAGTACCAAGTCCACTCGATAATCGGCAGCGCTTATTTTAGCTTTAAACTCGAACTGCCGAAAGGTACAGTAATAAGCTTCACGAGCTGCCTTCCACTTCGTCGAGCCGTTAAACTCTCTCGTGTTCTTCGATCCCCTAAACCACCAGCACGCTCTTATACTCGGTACACTGACACCATCCAATTGTTCTAAATCTGTCAGCCCTGCCATCTGTTCTTGGGCGGAAACGCGACACCTGTCCCCAAAGGATATGTCCGAATGTGCTCAGCCACTTGTGTTTCCCCCACGGGCGAATGGATCTGCAGAATGTTGCAGGGACGGATGACGAACAGCCACGGAAGCGTTTCGGATGGAATATCCGAATATGCCATGTCATTCATGACTCTAACCTCTCTTACGTATGCAGTTTATGGAGCGGGGCGATAGATGCGCAGCAAGGAAGGCAAGACCGTGCGGTTCTAAGTGCGTGCCCGGCCACGTGGTTTTTGCTTCAGCTTTTGAAGGGAAGATTTCGATTTGCGCTTTATGGTATGACTCCCAAAACCTCATCAAAGGGGTACACTAATTAGAATAAGTATCCTGTTCGAGGCATCATGACTGGAATAAGTTGATCCTACTTGCCGGCTTAGCTCGAGATCGGGAATGGGCAAGTCTCATAGCAACATATCACTGCCAAGTAAAATATTCAACCAGACCCTGTAAAACTGCTATAACTACATATTATAATGCTTAATGACTAAACCAACATGCTGCTTTGTTAAAATCCTTCGATTAATAGACCGCTGGTGAAGTACTTCCCAGACCCCCAAGTTTCGTTCGTGAAAGGATTAGCGTCCCTGCCTTTCAAGTAGCATTTTCCTCCCGCTAGAAGAGGCGAAGGATGAAAGTCAGCAGAGCACACAAACATAACACGACACGAAACAGATAATTTCCAAAGCTTCCTTCTCCTGTTCCTGTCCTTCTTCTTATCCATATTCCCTCTGCTTTAGTTCTCTCTCCTGTTTTCTTTCCAAGGTCGGGAGGGAGAAGGGTTTAGAAGCTTACAATATTTCACAATCGACACAGCCATGCAGAACCCATCGCCCCAAATGCCACTTTGGCCCCTCGACCCGGTCTCCCGCTGGTACTGGCGGTTATACTGGGCACACGATGTCATGCACTGCTCAAAGGTCGGCGCGTAGAAGCTGAGGATGTCGCGCACGCCCGGCTGGGCATCCCCCTCGGGGAAGTTGGTGTTGCACAGCTGCACGAAGGCCTGCGCCGAGGCCTGCCCCTGCAGCGTGATGCCTGTCGCCGTCGCCTTCGCCGTGCCCGTGCCGTTGGTGGTTTCGCGCGGGGAGTACCGCGTCCCGTTGATCTTCGGGCACCCGCCGTCGAGGGGCACCGCCAACGCCTGCACGATCGGCAGCAGCATCGTCACGGTGCCGCTTCCGCTGGCGGGGGGTTGGGTCGACGGATTGGGTGTTGATGCGGTCTCTACCATTATCACACTGGACGACGGTCTCCCCGACCCCGACGGGTCCGCGTTGTTGTTGTTCTTGTTGCTAAGTCCTTGTGCCGCTAGGCCGCCACCGATCGCGCCCGCGACGACCAAGACGAGCAGGATCAGGAGACCCCAGAACACAGGAACTGTAAGACCGAGGATTCTACGGTGGGGTTTATCGGTTGCTGGTGCGGGAGCATTCTTCTCTTCGGAAGTTGGTAAAGCAGACTGTTGGTGTGCCCACTGCTGCTGCTGTTGTTGTTGCGTATACGCCAGGGCTGGATACGACTGGACTTCGATGCCATGATACGGGTGAGTCGCTGACGGTTCCAGATCCGGTTGATGGCGCTGCTTGCTCAAGTCTAAGTACTTGTCGGTGGCCATCTCTGCTTCTCTTTTTCTCTTCTTCTAGTTTCTTATATCACCTTCAGACGGGGTCCCGCCTGCTCACGATATCGACGCGAGAAAGATAGAAATGGCTAGAAAGGGGGATGGTAAAACACAAGTCAAGATTAGAGACGCATGGCTGACTGAGATGTCTAACAGACTGTTTAAGGCTGTGAGTGGAAGAGAGGAGGAAGAAGAGGAGGAAGATCTCTTGACATATATGGGGGGCGGCTTGATCAATGAGTAGGACGATGGCCCCGCCTTCTGGGGGCCGTATAGCCTTAGGATCTGAGACAAAAGCCCCTCGCCCCCTTTGATATGGCGTTCGTACGATTATATGCAGACCGAGTCACAGATATACAGCGGACGATAATGCCGCTTACTCTCGGGGCTGGGAGTTCCAATCTTGGGGTCCAAAGGAGATTGACAGGGACAGGGGAGGTATGTTCGGATCGGATACCGAACACAGCCTTGATTGCATCGTACAGATATATGGCTGGCTGCTTGATTCGTTGGAATTATCAGCCGTTCTTGACTGGTTGGTGAGCAGCCCCCCCCCCCCCCAACACCACCACTACACGCTGACTTGTCATCAAGACCTAACATAGACTGACCTTGAAAAGTTTTCTAGAACGGAAAGTCGCTCCAAACCTCCCAACTGATTTAGAATGTGCTCTGTATTCGCCTGCTAATCAAAAGACTGTCTTACTTTGGACTAAAGGAGCACCTTTTGCCTCTTGCATGATTTCGACGTATTATCCCCTTGATTGCCAAATACACCACTAAGAGTGGGACGAGCCACCAAAAGAGCCCTGTTATATCCACTTGATATCTTCAGATAGTGAAAGTTCACGCCGTCGAGGACCTATGACTCGCCCAGGTAACCATATAAACTGAAGTATCGCGAGTCCCCACTCTTAGTGGTATATTTGGCAATTAAGGAGATACCTTGCGTCCGAGTCTCTGCCCTCTCTCATGCTATCGGAATAGATAATACCAAGTTCGTGAATTAGTTTTCTCGCCGTATTATAAATCTCCGCCCTTACAGATGCGATCGTAGTGAGAGGCACTATACTAAGTTCGAAACTAGAATATTAAAAGTATATTATTAGAATTAAAGTAAAAAACATGATATATAATGATATAAGAAGCTTAAAAATGAACGAGAAATAAGAGTTCCCTTCGCATCTCGAATCTCCGCCTCCAGCTTTCTCCTCTTTAATGCGATCGCAATTCGAGAACGTATCAAGTTGGAAATTAGACGGTACTATCGACTGTTAGCAGACCACTAGAAAGGGGACGTATATATATTCCAGGCAAGAGTAGGTATTTTCTTACTTGAAGTAGATGCACTGATCCTCTCCTGACACAGCCGTACATGAATGATTGCAAACTTGGGTCCACTCTCGATAGTCCTGACTTTGACCAGATCTTTATTGTGGGCGATGGAGGCTGCCCAAAGGATCGCAAATGATTTCCAGTATTGTGAAAAATATAAACCGCCAAGGGTCTCTCAAAGAATTCCGGTGCAATGTTCTCAAACTCATCGCTCAAGTGAGGCTGGAATGCGAGTTCTGTATGGCAATGGACAGACCATTGTAATGAACACAACGGCCCTACTGGCTGAGGTGATAGTGGTTCTATATGAACTTGATATAAGACAATAATTGAACACGGATGGAGCTACGTAAACATGGGTATTTGCTTACCAGTAGCAGGCCGTAGGACTAGGAAAGTACAGAACAAACGTCGATCTTGAAAGTAGTTGTCTTGCTCGCCCAGAGAGGCAGCGCACTCTGATTCCCTAGCATGGTACTTTTGCTCCTGGATAGGGCGGTAGATATGCTTGTTGATCTTTGCGCTCGATGGCTGGAGTGAATCGGCTTCGTCAGTAGGCAGGTCAAGGCATGGCACAGAGACACCGTCCTCATTGTGACATATATCAGCAAAGCCTGTTCCTTTGGCTTCACCGAGTATAGAGGGTATGTTCCATTCCGTAAGGTTGGGTAGGCGTGTGCTGTCGATCCCATCGCTGGAATGAGCTGCGTGTCGCCGGCGAAGCCCTTCTTGGAGGCCATGATTTTGTTGTGTATCAGCCCAGATGCCATAGCATGCGATTGATCGGTTGGTCCAGTAAAGTACCGGTCGCTATGTGCGATCGGCTGCTTGCGTTTAATGTAGGCGATATGCAGACGCCTTGGGAGATTTGATAAGCCGCGGAGAAGTGTACAGGTTCTGTATGGTAGCATCACTCCCCTGTTCCGAAGCAGCGAGATGAAAAGCAACACAGAAGCGCACGCAGGATACCATAGGAGTATGGCCAACATGCTTGGAGAGACGTCTTTGACATGAGCCGTATCATCGGCGTACAATTGGGAATGAGTAGTTACCCATTCTAAGGTGGGATATATCTTTCATCCTGACCGATCAAAGTTGGGCGGCGCTTCCAGGTGGAAATCCTTTGCTGCATCACAGGACGGTGACGGCCAGTTGTGCTGAAATGCATAGTCAGTAACCATATTTAGGCCTCGACTCATAAACGGGCTATTTACCTCCTCGCAATGGGACAGGAAATCTTTGCGCGTATTCCATTCTGTCAGCAGTTCGGATTTGCGACCATCAGAAGCCGCAGTAATGGTTGGCCATAGAGTCACACCAGCCATGAGCAAAGCTGCAAAGGCTATTGAGGTCACAATCGCTTCCCGGTAGATTTGGAGCTTTCCTTCTTTCCAGACAGATGTCCATAATTGTGTGAACTTCGCTGGGATAGCAGACAGATGCTGGGAGAAGGGTATACGGATGGAGGATCTAGGGCTAACACTGTTCCCTGGCGTCTGAACAGGTGCGGACGCTCGGTGAAGAGCTGAATGAGCCGGAGTTGCTGCTGGTGTTACGATAGCTACCGAACAAGAGAGAGCCTGGCCTGGTTGCGCTTGTTGGCGACACAACTCAAAGCCATCTTCGGGCGGCTCAGGAGCACTGAGTGTTTCGATGGACATGACTGAGCGCATACGTCGAAAACAAGAGAGAATGCCCAGGAAGCCGCCCCCCGGGTTATATATCTGTAATCTGGTCGAACTTACCATATCAGGGCAGTGTCTGGACACAGCCAGGCCTAATGCAGAGTAACCACGAGGGATCATGTATTGATTGGCCGTGTTGTTATGAAGCAACCATTTTTCCACTATTACCCAACCATCATTTCATACGAGAGCTTCAGCACTGCCACAACATGGCGTGCGCATAAAGAGTGAACATGGTGTATGGCAATGGCGTCCAATGGCGTCCATATTCCAATAATCATGAAGCAATGAGTCAAAAACTTGGTATCACGGCATGTACCTCACCTTCTGTATCTTGAGGCTATTGGGTATGCTAGGCAATTGGGAAGATGGGGTGGATCTGATGCTCACCTCCGCCTTGCATTTTCCCGGAAAACAGACCCATGTCATCCTCGGCCGCCGTTGTGTCCTGGATCTATCTCATCTTCCTCACGCCTAAGCTCCCATGAGCTACAAGGTCTGTCAGCTGCGGAGCCTGCACACGCGATTCCAAGAATACTTATGAGAAAAAATATATACTCCTTGCCCAGGCATTGGATCAGGCTTCCGACATGGGCAAAGGTTCTGCAATGATGGCAGTATTACACTCGACCACTAACCAGTAAAGTCAGGTTGCCTCTGCCAACTAGGCTATGACCTCTGTGTTAGTTACAGACATTGACGGAGAGGGAGAGAGGCATTTGTTGATATACCTGCGAAAATAATCAGAGACCGGCTCGTATGCGCAGGAAAATTGTATCCTGATGATTTCGCTGACTTTGCTGTCCACCGCAGCAGTGGCAGGCAGGGGACGCGAGATGGAGTTAGATGGTGAGAGAGGATGTCATTTCTCTTACACATCTGGCAGGTTCAATACACCAGCAGTAGTCGTGATAGGGTTTCAACCGGTAATCCATGATGTCCGAGAACTAGAGGATACAATTATCTAGTCTCCGGCAGGGGCCGCGGCGCATTTGGATGACTTGACATCACTTTCAGGATCTTAGTTTAGATCGTCTTCTGAGATGGGGAAGAAGAAGAAATGCCATCTAACTAGCTAATCTTCGCGCTCGCGCGTATCACAGCTGAGCCCCCATCAAACATGGTAATACATTGAGGTGTGTATCTCGAGCACTGAATACTTTGGGGGGTTAGGTACGTGTAACTTTTGGGCGGACGAGAAACAAACTGGAAATGACAAGAAGATATGTAATTCAAGTAGTACCCGATTAAAACCGTTCTGTGCCATAGACCTTCCAGACGAAAACAATACATAGACTGCGAGAGTCATTCAATTTGGCGGATGACTCTTCTAGTCAAGTTTACCGAACAGTGTTTCAAAGAGATGCGACCCTTAATCATCGGCAACGCTGGATCGTGGTAGCTTGGATCATGCTCGTAATACTAAGCCTGTCCTACCTCGGCTTGACTGATTGAGAGCCTCCAGATTCCCTCATCGGAGGAAGCCTCACTAATCTTTCGTGATTGCCAACGATATATCAAGAAGGTGCTACAAATACAGCAAAGCTGTGGTTACCTGTCTAGTAATAGGGTCCAGCGCCATCCTTCGGAACACATGATGGGTGGTTGATTCCTTGGATCCCAAGGTTGTATCAGAGAAGAGACCCCCAATTTTTAAACGGGCAAGACGAGCCGCTAGTGCGTTCTGATAAGATATCCCATCCTGAAATACTGAGTCCAAGTTCTCGCGGCTCTATTCAAGCATCTAATGATCGGGCCACAATTTGCTGTATTGGATTGAGTACGCAGTTGGCAGGTCTTAATACTACCTATTTGTGACGCCCATTGGATCTCACTACACAGTCAACAGTGGCGGTAGTAGTTGGCGGAAGACAGACAGCCCTGGAGCGCGGAGCCGGCCGAAGTTTGCTCGGGAATGAGAGAAGATCCACCACAGGGGATGGTTTGGTGGGGTTTGCGGGGTATTACAATGATAAGGAGGTAGCTGGAGGTGATTGATACCACTAATAACTTCAATATTCGTTCGTATCTTGCATTCCCTGTGTTTGTTTGGCTGCCTGTGTCCGCATCAGAAACCGCCAGAGACCGAGGTGAACGGGGACAAGATAGGTGCTATTCGGATCAATGACAAACGATTTTGGTCAAGACGGCTTATCGCCGATATGTTTTATCCGTGGTCGCTGATTTGCTGCACAATGAACTGGCTGTTGCTGGGCGTGTGCCTCTGGAATGGTGAGCCTTCAATTGCCGAGACACAGACACAAGCCAGCGCCCGAAGATCTGGACTACAAGTAGACCGACAAGCGCTTCTTTGCCACACCCCACCATGCACATATGTAGGTACCAAACCTAGTTGTCAGCTGGGTCATCATCTGGACAAACACCCTACATACACCTACTCCTCCAGTCAGCCAGTAGTCCGAGTGACTCCAATCATCACTTCTTCAGATATACACTCAAGTCCATCCATCTACTTGTTGCCGCAAGCGCTGTTAGCTTGGATCATTACGACACCTGGTCCCTCATCTTGGTCTTTGTTTCGTCCTATCGTATTGGCCATGTAGGTCTCGACAAGACTTGACGAAGGGAATGATAAACTTGATACTCGTTTGATTGATCCCAGCTTCTTGCAAGTATGGCGCCCAGTGCTGTTTCACCCGAGCGGGCCCCTTTGACCGCCGATGGTCCGAAGTTGACTACTATATACGACGACACTATCCGGTTCTTTCTGAACGGTACACGCGTCGTGCTTGACGAGATTGACCCCGAGGTTACACTGCTTGAGTACTTGCGCGGTATAGGTCTGACCGGCACGAAACTGTGAGTCTCAACAGCCTGCATATGCATTGAAAGCGCCACTGATGATCCCTCACCATCAATAGCGGCTGCGCTGAAGGAGGTTGTGGTGCGTGTACCGTAGTTATCAGCCAGTTTAATCCGACTACGAAGCAGATATATCACGCCAGTGTGAACGCTTGCTTGGCGCCGCTAGCGAGCGTTGATGGAAAACATGTCATCACCATCGAGGGCATTGGAAATGTCACAAAACCCCATCCAGCACAGGAACGGGTGGCGAAGAGTAACGGAAGCCAGTGTGGATTTTGCACTCCGGGGATCGTCATGAGTCTGTATGCTCTGTTGCGCAACAACGACAACCCGACAGAACATGACGTGGAAGAAGCCTTCGACGGAAACCTCTGTCGCTGTACAGGGTACCGTCCCATTCTCGATGCAGCCCAGAGCTTCAGCTCCAAGAAATCGTGCGGTGGTAGCACATCAAACGGCGGGTCCGGCTGCTGTATGGAGAACGGAGATGGCACCAAAGCCTCTGGTGGATGCTGCAAGAGCAAGAGTCTGGACGACGGGCAACCCATCAAACGATTCACACCTCCTGGCTTCATCGAATACAACAAAGACACCGAGTTGATCTTCCCACCTACGCTCAAGAAGCATGAGTTCAAACCCTTAGCTTTCGGAAGCAAGCGCAAGAGATGGTATCGACCCATGACCCTTGAACAACTTTTGGAGATCAAAAGTGTCTACCCTGAAGCCAAGATCATCGGCGGAAGTACTGAGACTCAGATCGAGATCAAATTCAAGGCTCTGCAATATCCCGTGTCGGTATTCGTTGGCGATATACCAGAGCTAAGGCAGTATAGCTTCAATGACGATCATATCGAAATTGGCGGCAACGTTATCCTTACGGACTTGGAGAACATCTGTCAAGAGGCCATCAAACATTATGGGGATACGAAGGGCCAGATATTTGAGGCTATCTACAAGCAGCTAAAGTACTTCGCTGGCCGGCAAATTCGCAATGTTGGAACGCCGGCTGGCAACTTGGCAACTGCTTCCCCCATCTCCGATCTGAATCCGGTGTTCATGGCGGCTGACGCTGTTCTAATCGCCAAGTCTTTACAGAAAGAAACCGAAATACCCATGTCTACATTCTTCAAGGGCTACCAACGGACAGCTCTCGAAGCTGATGCAGTCATTGCTTCCATACAAATTCCCATCACCAAAGCGAAAGGGGACTATTTCAGAGCTTATAAACAGGCCAAGCGTAAGGATGACGACATTGCCATTGTTACGGGTGCCTTGCATGTGAGGGTTGACGAGAAGGGAACCGTCGAGCATTGCAACCTGGTGTACGGTGGCATGGCCCCGTTCACGGTAGCTGCAAAGAAAACAAACGAGTATTTGATGGACAAGATGCTCGCACACCCGGACACTCTGGAAGGTGCCATGAATGCTCTGGAATCGGACTTCAACCTGGAGTTCGGTGTACCAGGAGGCATGGCATCTTACAGAAAATCCCTTGCGCTCAGTTTCTTTTATCGATTCTATCATGATGTCCTATCCGGCCTTAGTGCCGAGAGCGAACACGGTGACAGCCAGGCAGTCGAAGAGCTTGAAAGGGAGATGTCAAAGGGATGGGAGGACCGAGAGGCGACGGCAGAGTACACGAAGCAAACAATCGGGAAAGCAAATAACCACGTTGCAGCACTAAAACAGGTCACCGGTGAGGCACAATATACAGACGACATTCCACCAATGAAAAATGAGCTTCACGCTGCTCTGGTTTTCTCGACAAGGCCACACGCGAAGATCATCTCGCGCGACTACACAGCTGCCTTGGACATCCCCGGGGTGGTCGACATCGTTGACAAAAATGATCTGCATCATGCGAATGACAACAAATGGGGCGCACCAAACTTCGACGATCTATTCTTCGCCGAAGATGAGGTCTTCACTGCCGGCCAACCTATCGCCATCGTGTTGGCGAGTTCGAAGGCCAGGGCAGCTGATGGCGCCAGAGCCGTCAAGATTGAATATGAGACGCTGCCGGCCATATTCACCATGGAAGAGGCAATCGAAAAAGAGAGCTTTCACAAATTCTACCGTTACCTGAAGAAAGGTGACGCGGAGGAGGCCTTCAAGAACTGTGATTATACCTTTTCTGGCGTCACCAGGATGGGCGGACAGGAGCACTTCTACCTCAGAACAAACGCATGCCTCTGCATACCTAAACCAGAAGATGGCGAAATGGAAATCTGGACCAGCAGCCAGAACCCCACAGAGAGGTAAGATCGCCAAGGCTCATTCGTGAGTAAGTATTTCTTTCTGATCGTATTGTAGTCAAATATTCGCGGCGAGAATTCTTGGCGTCCAGGCCAACAAGGTCGTCGCCCGTGTAAAACGCTTAGGGGGTGGGTTTGGCGGCAAGGAAACGAGATGTGTTCAGCTCAGCACGATGATCGCCCTTGCTGCACAGAAGACGAAACGGCCGGTTCGATGCATGCTGAATCGGGACGAGGATATGATTATGTCTGGGCAGAGACATCCGTTCCTATGCAAGTGGAAGGTCGGTGTCAACAAGGACGGCAAGCTCCAAGCTCTGGATGCCGACGTCTTCAACAATGCCGGGTGGTCGTTCGACTTGTCTCCAGCCGTCTGTGAGCGAGCAATGACACATATAGACAGCTGCTACATGATCCCGAACGTGCACATTCGAGGCCGCCTTTGCAAGACAAACACTATGTCGAACACTGCATTCCGTGGTTTGGAGGGCCTCAGGGCTTATTTATGGCCGAGTCATATATGTCAGAAGTCGCGGACCGGTTGGGTATGCCCGTCGAGGAACTTCGCCAGATCAACTTCTACGAGCCTAACGAGGAGACGCACTTCAACCAGCCGATTCAGGACTGGCATGTTCCCTTGATGTACAAGCAAGTCCAGGAAGAATCGGCTTACGCAGATCGCCGCAAAGCCGTTACCGAGTTCAACAAGTCGCACAAGTGGCGCAAGCGAGGTCTCGCCTTGATTCCTACCAAGTTTGGTATCTCGTTCACGGCCTTGTGGTTGAACCAAGCCGGCGCTCTAGTGCACATTTACCACGACGGGTCCGTTTTGGTGGCTCATGGCGGGACGGAAATGGGCCAAGGTCTTCACACCAAGATGATCATGATCGCGGCTGAGGCCCTCCAAATTCCCATGGAGGACATTCATATATCAGAGACTGCCACCAACACTGTTGCTAACTCCTCAGCCACGGCCGCCTCCGCCTCATCTGATCTCAATGGCTACGCCGTTCATAACGCCTGCGAGCAGCTGATGGCTCGCTTGGCCCCTACAGGGAAAAACTGGCCCAGACGCCAAAATGAAGGACCTCGCGCATGCTGCATACTTTGACCGCGTCAACCTCAGCGCGAATGGCTTCTATAAGACGCCCGAGATCGGTTATACCTGGGGCGAAAACAAGGGACAGATGTACTTCTACTCTACCCAAGAGTAGCGGCTGCAGAGGTCGAGGTGGACTGTCTGACCGGTACCTGGAGTTGTCGGCAGGCTGACATCAAGATGGATGTCGGTCGCTCAATCAACCCTTCGATTGATTACGGCCAGATAGAGGGTGCCTTTGTACAGGGCATGGGGCTCTTCACCATGGAGGAGAGTCTCTGGCTGCGAAACGGCCCCAATGCAGGCAACCTGTTCACGAAGGGGCCCGGCGCCTACAAGATCCCCGGCTTCCGGGACATCCCGCAGCAGTTCAACGTCAGCCTGCTCAAGGGGAGTGACGTGGGAGAACCTCCGGACGATCCAGCGCAGCCGCGGCGTCGGCGAGCCCCCGCTGTTCATGGGCAGCTCCGTCTTCTTCGCCATCCGCGATGCGCTCAAGGCGGCGCGCGCCGACTACGGAGTCCAGGCCAAGCTCGGAGCGGGAGGTGGAGAGGACGACGGGTTGCTGCGGCTGGAGAGCCCGGCGACCCCGGAGAGGATCCGGCTCTCGTGCGTGGATCCCATCATGGAGCGCGCCAGGGTTCTACCCAAGGAGGGCGAGAAGAGTTTCTTTATCGCTATCTAGATTGTATTATTGTAGTTAGCGTTGAGTAGTCTATCGGTTCACGAGTCATGTCCACATGCGGTTTATGGAGTCTGAATAAGATATGGTTCACAAGCAACTTCTTAACGACAATATCCCACAACACACGATGGGTTTATCGAACCTCCAGACGAGGGTAGCAAAAACTATGCGTACTTACAGGAAGTGACATGGGTTCTTGGTGGTAGCCCCAGTATTGCCGAGGTCGCGTTTGCTCCTCTGGGTCATATCCGGTGGTCACGTGTATGACGGTCATTATGACACGTTTGCTGTGCCCCTTCCATCTCAGCCATCTTGATCTTTCAAACCTCGCATATAAACACACGATTATATGCAATAGAATTAGCCGCCGTCCTTTGATCATGATGGATCTTCATTTGGATATTGCAGCACGAGTCTGCTCAAACATAAGACCCCACAAGAGCTACCCTTAGTCAGCATCGTTCATAACTCACCATGGGCAGTAATCATCCTTCTGGCCCAATACGGCTCTTTCCCTCTCAAGATCATAGCAAGGAGAAGATATCGGTACCGCTATCGATTCTCGAATGCGACTTGCGCGCGCTTTACGGACACGGGCGCCGTATGGCTGTTTGATTCCCCGTCAGGCACGAAAGGTCTTGAAGAGAGGTTAGTAGATGGTCTACGGTCGTCTTTCATTACTACTCTGAACGACTTCCCCAATGGGCCGGCCAGCTACACTGGGCCCCCTTCCGGCTTGGCACCGGCAGTTGTCACCACACGAAGCGCTTCCAGCGCTGCATGCTCACGCATGGAAGGAGTGGCAGTAGCGACGACTCCGGCGACGACCCGGGCGTGGAGTGGAGTGTGGTGTGGCGTGATTACACCTTGGACTCGATCGTGCCATCGGCGGGTGAGAAGGAACAATCCGTCGTCGTCGCGCTCAGGCGGCGGCGTCTGGTGGGATATCGACGCTTTCTCGCAGAGGGACTTGGTGTCGCCCGCCAAGCTCGCCCTGGCGAATCTCAAAGACTGGCAGGGCCTGCCCTGCATGATCGTGCAAATCACGCTGTTCGCGTGCGGTGGCTACGGCGTGGGGGTGCGGTTGGCACATCCCGTCGCCGACGCGCAGTCCATGATGGTCTTCATGCACAAGTGGGCGGCGAACTGCCGCAGCAGCAGTGCATCGGATGCGACGTCGTCGCTCTTTGGCGAGCCGGTCTTCGATCCGCCCCGGCTGAATACCCGGGCCGCCGGCGACATCGACTCGCCCAATGGGCCCGACCCGGAGCTCTGCGCGAGGGCCCGCGCGCTGCCCATGCACCGCTTCAGCTGGTGGGATACGGATGCGCCCGGGTACTCGCCTTATCTTGTTGGCACTACGCGGAACAACATGCCGCCGCCGGAGGTCATGGCCGAAGGAACCACGCTGTCGCCTTCCACCACGGCCCCGTGCATACGTGGGACTTCGACCGGCCTGCGGCGTCGGCTGTGCTGCACTTCACGGGTGACGAGCTCTCGCGGCTGCGGGGAGCGCGCCCTGGTGGAAGCGGCGCAAGAAGAAGCGATGACCACCAATGGCGACGACAAAAACAACAGTGAAATTTCGCGCTCCGACGCGCTACTCGCGCACCTCTTTCGTCTCGTCACGCAGGCCCGTTGCTCGGTCAAGTCGTCGTCGTACGCTCTCGCGGCGGACAACGAGGTCTTCCTCAACTTCACGCTCGAGGCACGGCGGCGGGTCGAGCCCCCTTTGCCCGAGACGTTCCTCGGCTCGCCCCTGTTCATGACGCACATCAAGGCGCCCGCGTCGTCGGTCTGCGTCTCTCAGCCCTCTCAGACCCAAAGCCAGACTGTATCATCAAAAGGATCAACGAACGGTACCACCACCAAGACCACTACGACGACAGGCGCGCTCGCTCGACAGCTCCGGAAGACCCTCCGGCAGTTCACGCCCGAAGCCGTGGCGGCCCTGCTGCACGACGCGGCGTTCGAGGTCGCGCCGCAGCGTCTCTGGCGCGGGTTCTTGGGCCCGCGCCACGTGATTGTGACGTCGTGGCTGCGGACGCGGCTTTACGACGTCGACTTTGGGTTTTCTGTTGGCGATCAAGGAGAGTCGAAAAGCAGGCCGAGCTACGTGCACGCGGTCATGGGCAAGCTCGGACGGCATCTTGGTTCTGCTAGACCCGGCGGTGGATGACGGCGGGGTGGACGTCGCGTTGTACCTGGATTCGGAGGCTATGGTGGAGTTGCGGGAGTCGATGAAGAGGATGCCAATATGATGCAGTGTCTAATCGTTTCGAACAGATACGTCTTATCTTATAAGTGCATGCGACATCGAAGATAGAGTATAGGTAATAGATCGAGTGCCTCCACTATCCTAAGATGGCGCAGAAGTTCCCCCTTTTCGGCTCACAATTCCCCAAAATCCATTGTTTTCCTCGCTGTATTATTGTATTCTAACTGTGTTTACTTTTTTACTCTCAACGAAGCCCCTTAATGGCGAAGGCCGTATTACCAAGCATCTTCAAGGTTGTCGCCGCTCAGAAACAACCCCTACTTTCGGCGTTAAGCAACTGGACTGACCCACAGAATGAAGCTTTGAAGCATGACGTTTTGCTTAGCAAGCGTCGTCCACAGAGGTGCTTGGTGCTTGACGTTCTATTTCAAGATCGTAACTTATATATTCCACTTCCAAAGGAAATATTAATAAGTCTGTTTAAAGAAGTGTACTCAATTGCAAGAAAGAACGATACACACTATACAAGCGCAGAATCAAGAACAAAAGAAACCCAAGAAAACATGTCGATTGCCATCATAGGCGCTTCGGGCAAGCTGGGCGGGGCCACCCTCTCCGCCCTCCTTTCCCAGAAGCTAGCAGCACCCCCCTCCATCGTCGCCCTCACCTCGTCAGCGCCCGGGTCCGACAAGTGGCAGCAGTTGGCAGCGAAGGGCGTCCAGGTGCGCCAGGCCACCTTCGAGGACGCTGCGTCCCTGGAGAAGGCCCTGCAGGGCGTCGAGCGCTTCTTCTCGTCTCGACCCCGCGCATCGAGCTGGACTACAAGGACGCGCCGCCCGGGACCGGCCGTGAGCGCCACCACAAGGCCGCCATCGACGCCTCCGTCGCGGCCGGGGTGAAGCACATTTACTACTCCAGCCTCGCGTTCGGGAACCCGAGCAAGTCGGGCGTCATGCGCGCGCACATCCGCACCGAGGCCTACCTGGACTCGCTGCAGAAGGAGCAGAAGGTGCAGGTCACGGTGCTCCGCGAGGGCCTCTACAACGAGTCCTGGCCCCTGTACCTGGGTTATTTCTTCGATCCGAAGAACGATGAGCGCGGCGTCGTCAAGCTCAGCAGGGACGGCAAGATCTGCTGGACCGCCATCGCCGACCTCGGCGTCGCCAACGCGCTCGTGCTCACGCAGCCGGGCGCGGAGTGGGCGGGCAAGACGTGCTACCTGTCGACGACGCCGGCGGGGGCCCGGGACATGAAGGAGATCGCGGCCATGGTGTTGGAGGCGCGCAGCGAGATTTCGGGAAAGAAAGATGGCAAAGTCGAGGTGGAGATCGTCGGCCGCCAGGAGCACGAGCGCCACTACGTCGAGGACCGCGGCATGGACCGCCCGGCCGTCGAGTGGTGGTCCGCGACCTACGACGCCCTCGAGGACGGCGAGTGCCTGATTGACGATCCGACGCTGGGGCGGTTGCTGGATACGGTCGGGGAAGGAAGCCGGTGCCGATTGAGGAGACGGTTAAGGCCATGGTGTCGAAATGAGGGAGAAGACATGGTACTATGAAGATATCTTGAAGAACTGCAGAAAACAACAATGAGACGGGGAAACAACTCTAAGGAAAATCGACTGTCAGGATTTTGATACTAGTTATAATGTTGACTATCACAGGTCTGCTACTCAGGGGCTATTCCTCGGTGATTTGAGTGTTTTCCCCTATTTCTCGTCCTCTGATTCCATGTCACTCCTTTTCCACCTCCAAGCCGATAATCCCTTACTCCTTTGTCTGGAACTTCTTAACCTTCTCCAGCAGTGTGCGCATGGGGACAGGCGACCAGGCCCAGGCGAGCACCTGCAGGTGCGGGAGCGCGGGCGTGTACCCGTCCGCCTCCCAGAGCTCCTCCCGGGCCCAGCCGTCCATGGTCTCCCGGCCGGCCTCCAGCATGCCGTCCAGCATGCCGTACCGCACTGTCTCCCAGTCCTGCTCCCCCTCCGTGCCCCTCGTCGATTCGATCAACAAGTTCCCGAGCTTGGCCCGCGGCGAGGACGCCAGGTACGCCCGCATGAACTGGTCCGCGCCGCGGTCCCCCGCCCATGTACCAGAGGGGGCGTCCCGCGCCCAACAACGAAGGCGACACGAACAGCGGATGCAGCGCCGCCAGCACGTCCTTGGACACCAGCGGCCGGAACCCGCCGTTGTTGTTGTTGGTGCTGTTGTGGCTGTCGTCGCTGCCGCCGAGTCGGCAGCGCAGATGGCTCCGCAGGGCCGGCAGGGTGTCGTTCTGCCACGCCTCGAACACGGCGGCTGCCTCGGCCATGCCCGGCGACGTGGCTGCGTGCGAGTGCGTCTGCGCGCGCCGCAGGTACGTGCGGACCAGCTGCTGCTGGTAGAGCAGGCTGCGGTGCGAGACCAGGTCGAGGGTGCGGCGGGCTGTGTCGGCGTCCTTGAAGCCGCCGCCCTGCTGGGCGATGTGGGACATGGAGGCTACGGCGGGCGCTATTTCGTTGTTGGCGTTGGGGGTGGTGTTGGTGTTGCTACTGTCCTCGGGAGTCGATACATTGGTTGTCATGCTGTCGTAGTCGCCATCGTCATTGCTGCTACCTCGGGCGGCGCTGGCGATGCGCTCCTGGAACGACACGGGGACGGGGGAGGAGCGTTGACTCTACTTTGAACAATTAGTGGTGCCCGTTCCCCGACCTCAAGGAGTGGCGGCTTGGAGATTCAGTGAATCTCTTTGCGGCCTCGGCACTTCTGCGGTTGTTGCTTGGTTGTGACATCTTGGTTTGCGGGTGGTTGTAGTAATCAGTGAGATGAAGATTCTTAGTCTTGAAGTGCTGTGATATGGTATCGGAGGATACGAAATGTATGAGCAGGGTATTCGTGTGTGTGTGTGATTGCTTTCTCTCTTGGATATGGCAAGCATACATGACTTCGTTATATAGGCCGGTAGCCATGCGATCAGCCCCTGAATGTTCGGTGGACTCTTTGTTCCCGTTCTATCTCCTCCTCAGGTACCCTGTCTCGGTTCTGCTCTTTGTCCCCCCTGTCGGCGTGCTAGTATTGGAAAACCAGTGAGGTGTGACAGAACCAGTCAGTTCCAGAGTCTCGTTGTTCAACCGTTGAGTTGTATGCATATTTCATAGATCATGATTCGCTGGTGAACCATATAAGTCTTGGCCAGTAGTGGCATGGACACACGAAGCGAACAGTTAGAAATACGCCCGATGTAGCTACACCCTTCTGATATATGATAAGTCTTTCAGCTACTTGTGAGCGGCTTTGGGAGTGGATCAAGATATTGATGTACTTCTGTGTTTCATTCATTCAGTCCCCTGCATGAAACTCTTCCTTTTCTGCTTTAAATGGCACATTCATTCCTGGTTCATGGTCAAGACTGTTCCAGGATAGTAAAGTACCTCAACTCTCGCAGGAAAATGATCCAAATAATGTATACCGTTGGTACAGTGAGTGGCCTATATGCTGAAATCCGAATATAAGATTACTCCACTGACTACCGGCAGGCCGTAGGAGCTCATCAAAGGTAGGGAAACATGGTGTCTATTAAACTATAGTATTAAAAATAAAGAACAATTTCCTAGCACATTGCTGTGCTGACTCTGGTGCTAGCTCGCACCTACCACACAACTTGATACACCCCCAAACCCCTCCATTCTCCTTGTTTCACAAAGGAAGAAATGGTGCTTCAGAGGGAAGGAAAGGCGGTCCACCGGTCGCCGTATGAGTTAAGATGTGATTAGAAGGATACGGTGGTGGAAGCCATCATCAACAGACGACATTGGGCAGACATGGCGACGTTTGTCTGGGAGGCAGCAGTACTCGTCGTTCTTTGAAAGAGTCTGGGCCACCAGCGTCAGGCTCATCGTCAGATGGGGAAGTTTCTGGGGTTGAAGGGGCTTCCTCAACAGGGGGACTCACGGCCGGAGGCGGGGGTGGCGGCGGCGGCGGCGGCGGCAGTGGTGTAGGGGCTTCCTCAACTGGGGGCTCATCGGCCGGAGGGGAGGGTGGTGGCGGCGGTGGTGGAGGAGGGGGGAGGAGTAATAGCAGGAGTGATGCCGCCCTTGGAATAAATGAGAACGTTCCAGTTCCCTCCACAAAACCTATGGACGGAGACAGATCAGCAAGAGCCACGCGCGTCATTGAAAAAAGACATATAGATTATTCGTCACTTACAGTTGCGCGTTCCCGGTACAGCCCTGGTTGCAGAAGAAGTCTTCCGTCTTCTTAGACCGGCCTGAGCGGTCGTGGCCGCAGAAGCACTGGCGGCCGTACTCGAGCCCGGCCAAGGGGAAGTCGCTGGCTTTGCATTCCTGGATGCACAGCTCGGGCGTCAATGTAGGTGGACTCGGGACCTCGCAAGGCATCGATCTTGAGGGTGCGGTCGAAGGCGTGGAAGTCCCTGGTGCGGCGCGCGTGTTAGCTTAGCGGTACTTAATGAGGAGAGAGAAAAGATGATGGGAACATCGGTCGGATATAACAGGGGCGAAACGAGAAGAAAAGAGATATAGAGGTGTATATATGTTACTGGTAACAGCCAACGGGCTCATATCCATCGAAAACCGGACCCGAGGCCATCGAACGGCTTGCCCGCGGTGAACTTGAACTTGTCCTTGACATACAGGGCAAGGGCACCATCACCACCGCAGGTCGTCTGGTTGTCTGTACCCAGCCAGTGTAAGTATAAATCCTCTTTCATTGACGGATGAAAGTAAAAGTAAAAGAAGGGCCAACTTACTTCCAAAACAAGGGATGTCGCATCTCTCGTCCACGGTAGGCGCATTTTCACCCTGAAGGGTGTTGCCGCAGTAGCACTCGCTGCCGTACTCCAGACCGGCCAGCTTGAAGCCCTGGGAGGCACAGGCATCCAAGCAGTGATCGATGGTCAGGTACTGTCTGTCGACGCCGCCACCGTAGTCGAGCGCGCGAACTCCATTGACACCGTCACTTTATTATGGTCAGGGATTGGGCCCCCTACCGTTAGCCTTATATTCTGAGATTATAGAGAAAAGGGGGGGGGGGTCGTGTGTAGACATTCTTGCACGGAGAGAAAGAGTAATGTGAGTGAATGATGGGATAGGTAGGGAATACTTACGTGAAGCATCGACGATAGGCCGGCTGCCAGGATCGGTCAGCGGGAGGTGGCGGAGGTACCCACGGGACAGCTTCCTCGACAGGAGGGACTTTATCTTCAACAGGTGGTTCCTCGAAAGGAGGGTCTTCAACAGGTGGTTCGCCACGAAGGACCATAACCCCGATGTCGGCTTGCTTGCCATGCAAGTGGAATGGGATGGACAGGACAGACGCAGCGCCTGCCAGCACGAGGATGCCGGTAGATCGCATCTTCAAGGTGTATGGGTTGGAAATGGCCTTACAAAACGAATGGATGTTGTTGTCCCTGTAAGAAGAAGATCAGAAGGATATTCCTCAGTGAAGAAGACGCAAGAGCTCTATAGCAATGCCCGTCTCCTGCCTCAAGGGCCCTTGCGGTGTCCCTGGGGGAGCCATGGAGTGCCCATCAAGCTGCTTGATAAAATACCGGCTCTATTTACCTCAACCATCACCCCTGCGCACCCACGAGCTAGATACATAGGTATCAATGAAAACCAATTGGCCGCGAGCTGGTTAATACGAAGTATCAAGTGGGTACCTCGTTGTTAGTTGCTTGCATGAAGGTCCTGAATAATGTATAGAAGCAACATTGATTTGGCCATCACGGTCTTCTCCTTGGTGCATATACGAACATAGCTCAAGTGCAGCAATTATGCACGTTCGACTCAAAGCCTGACTAACTAAATGCATATGCCGTAATGCGTGAGTTTCTCTTCCATCGTCACCCTTTCTTTTTGTTTCCAGGAAGGTCCACGCAACGATAAGCCTTTCCCAAACCACCAGGGGTTCTGGGCGATACCTTTTTGGATAAAACAGAACGCCGTTCCTAATGCAGAGATGGTATCTCTTTCTGGTTTTGCGAACCAAGTAAACTCCCTAACTCCTCGAAAATGCACGTGACAGCACTTGTCTTGATTATTTCTCCTTGCCAAGATGACCTTGTCACGCTCACTCCTGCGCCTGTCGAACTGCTTCTTGGTATGGCGACGCTCGTTCTCCTCGCGTCTCTTGAGAGCCTGCAGCTCATCCGTCTTGATCTCGCCAGCCTTCTTGACCACCTTGGGTATGTGTCTGTGGCGGTGAATGCGACGGACCTCGGGCATGTGCTTGTACCTCCTCGACCAGGGCGTTGTTATATTCCTCAGACTGGCGTTGACGGGCGCTCTTGATTCCTTCACGAGCTGAAGCATTTGCTCTCCAAAGTCGAATATTTCCATCATCTGAACCAGAAAGGATGTATTTGGAATCAGGTGTCCACATAGCCGAGTAGCAACGTTGCATACGTTTCGTATGGTAGATCTGTAGACTGTGGGTTAGCTGTGTTCAGGTAGAGTAAAAAAAGAAACGTAAAGGAAGTTCCTTACATCGCGGGAATGACCCTGATCTCGGTTCCACAATCGAATAGTCTGGTTATATTGTTAGCTTGCGGTTTGGGCGAATCTGATTCACCGGATCTTACTGTCGTAGGAAGCTGTCACAAGCTCCTGGCCAGTCGGGGGAGAACTCAACATCCATCACAGCCGCCACGTGGTCCTTCAGGATATTGAGGGCCCGGTCAACTTTGCGCATATCGAACAACTGTCGCAATCGTTAGTTTTCAATGCTGGCATACTTCTAGCTATAGGGACTTGGCTTACATAAACTGAGTGGTCCTCAGATGCAACAGCACAGTTCATCCCTTCCATAGGGTTAAACGATATGGCATTGCAAGCAAAAGTCAGGACTGTCTTGGCGATAGCCGAGGACGTCCGAAGGTCATAGAAAACGATAGATCGGTCCGAGCCGAGGAGCCCAAGATAGAGGTTTCGACCTGGTTGAAAGCAACCGCATTGATAGTGTCGGTGGCATTCGGCCAGGACAGGATTTCCGGTGCAGCCGTGTGTCGTTCCAGATCATAGATGGATACACCCCTGAGCCGCCTGCAGCGGCAAACGAATTGCGACTCCTGTGGTGCGAGAGACTTGACCAGGAAGCACTGCCCACCAGGTACAAAGGGGCGCTCTCGCTCGGGGTGTTGTAAGGATCGTATAGTTGAATCTTGCGGTCGGTACCACATGTCAGGAGCTTCTGGTCGCGTGTCCAGCATACAGACTTGACAATGTTTTCGTGGGCGGTGGTGTGCCATCGCTCGGCCTTATCGTATGAGTTCGAGAGATCCCAGGTCTTGACCACGCCGTCACCACTACCACTGGCCAGGCGCTCGAGCGAATTGGGGTCCTTGGCCATGGAATAGACACCATCGACGTGACCATCTCCGAGCTGAGCCAGGAAAGGCTGGGCGAACATGCGCTGCATTTTGACGGCCGTCAGAGCCTTGGTGTACTCTCTGGCACGTTCGAAGGGATGTATCGCCGGATCGAGGTTCTTTGGCACCTTGGGGTTTTTGCTGCCGGCGGGCTGATAACTGCAGAGGCATAGATAGTCAGTAATTGGGCGTCGGCAAGTGCAACAATGCAGGCAATGACTTACGCCTCAACGGAGCGAGAAAGCGCCTTGATCTTCATGGTCGCTATCGATATGCGAGAACAAGGTGTGTAGAGACAAGACGGCTACAAAGCAAGAAGGGATGGAGGCAAGAAAAGCAGCTCACTCTACGGCGCCCCTCCAAAGCTGGGATGCAGAATGGACGGGATCAATACCGCAGAGAGCAGCGAACTTTTTAGTGGGGCTTATCGCTATCTTGGTCTCCGCAGTTAAACTGGCACTGATGAAGCCTGAAGGTTAGCTGGGTCACGTGCTGATCTCAGCTGGAGCTCCCTCACTGACGGAGTAGCTACCCCCCAATTGCGGCGATTGATTAGTGGGCTTTGTGTCGTATGCGCGGCAACCTAGCGAGCAGAGGGCCCTGGCAAGGCTGCATGGCATAGCTCAACCATCAATCCATTAGCTCACCTCCAACCAGCCCAGCCTGTCTGCCAGCTTGACCCGACCATACCAAACACCAACGCCCATTCTCGACAAACGACTCACAACACACACGTCGCATTACGATCTACCACTACCCCGGCAGTCCAAAAACACAGAAAGGCAGTCGCAGTAGACATACTTGTTATCAATATGGCTGCTGCTACCGGCAAGTCGGCCGTCAAGGAGGCCCAAGAAATCGCCAGCACCGACCCCCGGAAAGCCGAAGCTCTCTACAAGGACATCATTTCGAAGCCCCCGTCCATTACCTCCGATGCCTCCATCAAGGAGTACGAGACAGCTCTGATCAGCCTGGGCGAGCTGTACCGGGACCAGAAGTAGGTTTGCTTGTTTGGATATATCAATGCGGAAGTGGCAGGGCTAACCGATGGCATCATCAAATCACCAGGAACTCCCAAGGCCTAGTAGATCTTATCACAACAAGCAGAACAGTACTTTCTTCTTTTGCAAAGGCAAAGACAGCCAAGCTGGGTAGGCAACACCACCGCACGAGCCTTAATATGGAGACCACGTTGCTAACAACAAGTGGTTGCCACCTCTCACAGTCCGTCAGCTACTAGATCTCTTCGAGAAGATCCCCAACACGACCGACATCCAGATCTCCATCACCAAGTCATGTATAGAATGGGCCACCTCCGAGCGCCGCACCTTCCTCCGCCAGGACCTCGAGACCCGCCTCGTGACCCTCTACATGGCCAAGCTGTCCTACTACGAGGCCCTGACGCTGATCAACGGCCTGCTGCGCGAGCTGAAGCGTCTCGACGACAAGCTGGTGCTGGTTAAGGTGCAGCTGCTCGAGTCGCGCGTCTATCACGCCCTCGGCAACACCTCCAAGTCCCGGCGCCGCTCTGACGAGCGCCCGCACCAGCGCCGCCTCGGTCTACACGCCGCCGCTGCTGCAGGCCGACCTCGACATGCAGTCGGGCATGCTGCACACCATGGACCAGGACTTCAACACGGCCTTCTCCTACTTCATCGAGGCGCTCGACGGCTACCACACGCAGGACGAGGGCCTCAAGGCCACGGCGGCGCTGCAGTACATGCTGTTGTGCAAGATCATGCTGAACCTGGTCGACGACGTCAACAACCTGATGACGTCGAAGCAGGCCCAGAAGTACGCGGGCCAGAACCTCGAGGCCATGAAGGCCATCGCGCGCGCCCACTCGCACCGCTCCCTCGACGAGTATGAGCGCGCCCTCGCGGCCTACAAGTACGAGCTCGGCAGCGACGCCTTCATCCGCAACCACCTGCGCCGCCTCTACGACGCCATGCTCGAGCAGAACCTCATCAAGGTCATCGAGCCCTTCAGCCGCGTCGAGATCTCCCACATCGCCAAGCTCGTCGGCCTCGACAACCAGCAGATCGAGCGCAAGCTCTCCCAGATGATCCTCGACAAGGTCATCATCGGCGTCCTCGACCAGGGCGCCGGCTGCCTCATCATCTTCGACGAGACGCAACGCGACGAGAGCTACGACGCCGCCCTCAACACCATCGAGAAGCTGGGCAACGTCGTGGACGTTTTTGTACACCAATCAGGCTTCAATGCTGGAGTAAGAGGGGAGTGGTGGCACTACTACTGGGCTAAAGCGAAATATGGCGGATGGCAGGAAAGGGGCGTGGATGAAAAGAGACGAAAGCTCAAGCTCAAATCTTCTGGGAACAACAAGCCAGCTGCTTATGTGGAACAGCTGGTTGGGTCTGAGGACTACGCAGAGCAACTGTGTAATACTAGATGAATAGACCGAAATGACAAGCAAGGTCACGACGTCCACACTTTCGCGTAGATGAATATGAGAAAAAGAGTAATTTGATGTCATCGTGGAATTGTGTATTGTCGTGGTCACGTTTATCCAGGCACTAAACTATACAGCCGCAATCTGTGTATATGGTCTCTGAAGACTCAAGTTTAGAAACTCCTGTTTTTACCCCCCTAGAACCAAACCGAACATACCCCTTTCTGTAATCCCTATAGTAATAACGCCGGCCCCCTATGCTGTATTGTATGTCTTATCTGCAAAAAGCATTCATGCTCGACTCCGTTTGTAAATGGGAATACACCAAATGCTGCCAATGCGCGAATCGGGTATCTCCAGCCGAGTCAAACGAAAGAAAACAAGTAATCAAACAAGCAAAACGTCCATTTCCACAGCGATGCAATAATCCTCCATCTTCATCTTCTTTGATGCAGTAAGCACCTCAAGTCCTAACAACCTGCTTCCCCTTGCCCTTGCCCTTGCCCATCACAATACCACGCCGCCGCCGCTCCTCGCCCACGATGAGCGCAAACAGCCGCTTCGCGAGCGTCTTCTCGTCCCAGCACCGGTCACGGCCGACCTCGGCGCGGAACGTGTCGACGATCTCAAGGTGCCAGGGCTCGAGGAGGATGCGCTCGCCCTGGGCGCTGACCTCCTTACCGAGCAGCGCCGCGGAGGCGGGGACTTCTTCACTCGCGCTCTGGCTCTGGTTTTGGGCCTTCGTTTGACGCTGGCGGAACTTGGCCGGGTCGTTGCGGCGGAGCTGGAGGAGCTCATCGAGGTGGATCCAGTGCGACTTGAGCCAGGTTAGGGTGTTCTCGGTGTCGTTTGTGCTGTTGGTGCCGTTCCGTACTGCTAGTGCCGTTCGTGCTGACGGCGCCGTTTGTGTTGCCGGTGTCCTTTGTGCCGCTGGTGTCATTTGTGCGGCCGATGCCAGTGTTAGTGGCAGCAGCGCCACCACCATTAGTAGTGGCAAAAGCGGCGCGTGAGAAGGTTTGAAGGGTAATGGGAGGCTTGGCCACATTCGCGGCATTCTGGCCCTGGCTATTGGGGGCCCTGAAGATGGTGGTCGCCGGCATTTTGATGTTGGGTGGCGCCGCCATCGGCTTGGCCGGGCTCATAGCACGCTGACCATTGTTAGGGCCTGCGTAATGAGGCGGGAAGTAGTTGTCCTCCTTGGGCGGCGAAGGCGAGTTCTCTTTGTCATCGGGCTCCTCTTCGTCTTCGTAGTCCACGAACTGCGGATGCGGACGACCCTGGCCCTGGTCCAAGCTGTTGCCTCCCATTCCGGCCGTACCAAGCGCCTGACGACCCATCATCCATGTCTCAATTTGCTCCGACGGGCTCACGGTACTATTATTATTATGATTATTGCCGCCAGCAAACTCGACAACCCGGCCTGGCGTCTTCGGTTTCAGAGGCGATCGGAGGCACGACTTTGACGGCGATGCGGTCTTATCCCATCTGCTCGGTTCCTCTCGAGGAGGTAAACGTTCGTACTCCGACTCAATAGTCATTACAGAATCCTCATGACCGCCAGCGTCATCACCTTCGTAGTCGTCCGATTCCTGTTCACGCAGATAGTAATCCTGCTCTTCCCGGTCCGAAGCATCATCTTCTTCAGCCCTGCGATGGTGTTTCGGGGTTCGTAGGTGCGACGCTTGGTGTGAAAAGCGAGGCAGTATTGCGTGAACGGCCCGATTGGGGTGTGAAGTTCTGCTTCTGAGGTATATGAGGGAATTCCTCTCGTTCCGGCGTCGAAGGCGTTTCAGCGTACGTATCAGGAACCGTATCACCAGATCGGAGTGCTGTGCCCGGAGAGGAAAAGTCTGCCTGGCGTTCTTCTGTCTGGCGTTCTGGGCTGGAACGGAATAAGTTTGTTTGGCGTTCTGGACTGGGGCGAAACAGTTGCTTCTGCGGAATAGGCGGGAAGAGACCCGTTGCGCGAAGCGCTGATTGAGGCTCTTCCGGCTGGGACTTTGCCGCACTGGAATTAGCTGAGGGCCCGAACAAATGGCTTCGGAATCGGCCTGGTAGCAGTCTCAGGGGCGGCTCCGCCTGGAGTATTAGTCGTTGGAAGAGGCGCCGGAGACGAAAAGAAGGACATTATATCAAACGCTCCAAAGAAGCCTGATTTCCTGGCGGGCTTCTCCGGTGCCTTGGCAGCATCTTGCTTCTGCTGGGCAAGCAGCGAGTAATCTTCGGATTCCTTGGCAGGCTCAGGGGGCGGGCAAAGGTGTTGGCTGCTCCGGAGACATTTCATTTTCCATCTGTACTGGGAACTCCTCCTGAGGAGACCGGGAATCTCCTGCTCGCTATCCTCTCTGGAGCTCTTTTGCGGCATTACTTGAGGTTCAGATCGCATCTCCTCTTGGGGCCTGAGAGTTTCGTCTTGAGCTGTAAGTTGGGCAATGAGTGAGAACTCTTCCTCGGCGGATTCGCTCTGAGTGCTGCCATCCATCTCGATGTGAGCCGGGCTCGGGAAGTCGTCTTGGTAGATTAATCGCCGAGTGTTCTTCTTCCAAGGACTCGGAACCTTGACACGCCGAGAGGGGGCACCGTCGGTTGAGCTATGCAGCAAGGACGCCTCCCGAGATTGAGATGACCGTGCTATGATATCTACCTGGGAGTGCCTGCGAGCCCGCTTTTCAGCTCGAAGAAGCTTGGTTGACTTGGTTGATTTGGGAGTTGGCCGAGATGCTTCGATATCCCATAAGTCCATTCCGTTGTCACCCCCGTTGAAGTTAGGTTGCGACTCCAGACTCTCATCAAAGTCATGCTGTGATTGCGTGTTCTCATCGAAACCTTGCTCTTCCTCCATGTTATCATCACGGTTAGCTTCTTCGTCAGCTCTGCCATCCTCTGATACGCCCCTCTCTACACTTTGCTCGAGGTCTTCTTCTTCCTCTTCTTCGGCTCGCTCCTGGCCTTGTTCGTCACCGTTTGCTTCCGATTGCAGCTGGTCGTTAACAGCATCTTGTTCCTCCTCTCCTCCTCCTCGTTTATTGGTTCACGGTTCGACTCCTCGTCATAAGGCATATCATCTTCACCTTCGAACCGATCTTGCTCCGACTCGGAAACATACTGTTCATCCTCGTAATGGGCGTCGCCGTTGTCGTCACCCTGTGGTTGCTGATCCTCGTATTGGACATCGCCATGGATGTCGCTCTGTAGTTGTTCATCCTCGACCTCTTCCTCTTTTGCAACATCTTCTTCAACCTCCTCCACTCGACTGGTGTTGGGCCCACGAGTACCGAAGAGATTGCTGGAGTTCATAGATCCGACCGGTCTTGGCGCAGACATGCGCCTTATTCTCTGTGCAGTCGGGCTGCTATCCTCACCGGTCCACTCTGGAAAAGCCTCACTCGGCGGGTCGGCCCTGGCAGAGCTTGTAAGTGTAGGGAATGGTTCCGTCTGCGGCGCCGATTGTATCGTATGCCTCCGACTTCTGCTTGGCAGCGCACCAGTCGCGGACTTGTTGAACGAGTCGGGTGCAGGCGGCACCTGAGACTATCAGGGCCAAATGGATCATCCACTCTTCCCTCTCATGGAAGGCGCGGGTCCACGCTGCGACACCTGGCTAAAGTTGGCTCTAATACTCTGAGCCAAGGAGGCAATCGGGTTGAAGACCGACTTCGAAGCGGATTGGTGGAAGGATTCGTGCCTCTCATTTATGGGTGATTTTTGTACGGAGGATTGGCGTGAGTCGCTCCTTGACCTGCGGAAAGGGCTGCCAAGGCTACTCTCTCGGCCTTCTGGCGAAGATCTGTCAGACATGACGTGCTGCAGGCTCCTCCCGACACGGACTATTGGCGACAGAGTAGGTCTTCGGGTAGACATGGGCGGTTGGAGTAAATCACCAAGCCCAGGCGAGTCCAGCTTTGCATGGGGATACTGAGGCGAGGGACTGCTGTTATGGGGCGATGGTGTGCCCACGGCATTTCCTTCGGACTGTACAGGTTGTTCCATATCCACGTCATCAGCATGTTGCACTCCTATCCTTGGCGGCGAGGAACGAATATTCAAGTCGGACGTATTTATCGCTGCCGTCGATGGTTCTCCACTCTCGTTACGAGCCTCATCCTCGTGAGCGTTCTTAGAGCCTGTAGTCGAGGAATTGGTATCGTCTGGCGTAGGCAGTCTCGTGATTCCGAATGCATTATTAGGAGATTAGCGATCGAGTGGATATCGGCTGAAAACAGTTGGCTTCCTGGGTTATCTGCGCCAGCGTGGTTTGTATTTGTTCGAGTCGATGGTCCAGGTGTTGCAGCCTCCAGCACTTCGTCGGGAAGTTCTGAGAACGAGTCGTCACGCATGTCGGCGTCCTCTGCCTCAGGATGTTCCATATTGGCCGGTTTCGCCGTTAGCTTTCCTGGAGTCGCGGCTCGAAGCACACTATCCGGTATGCTTGAGAACGAATCGCCTGTAGCCGGGGTCGCTTTTTTGGCAAATACTTGTCGACTCAACGGAGTTTGCTTCGGCCTCTTGGGACTCTAGACCAAGTTTGCGGGCTCGACAGGACGTAGTGTGAAGGGCTGCTGTAAGCAATTGCCGATGAACTTGGCTTCTGCACCGATGAACCTGGTTTGTCGGAAGGAAGTTGCGACTTCTCTTGGCGAACAGGTTCTTCTTCCTCATGTGCTTGGCCTCCTTGTGCGCTACTTCTCATGGACCGTAAACTCTGGTTAATCATGAAGTTCGTCTCATCGCCGCTTTGAGAATATCGGGATTGTTGACTGTTTCCAAAGCGGCTGCCACCATTCTGGCTTGTTTGGAAGGATGCTTGGAAGGAAGGCAGCGATTCGACAGCAATCATACTGAAGTCGGATGCATGAGCCAAAGTATCCTGTCTTCCAAAGTTGGTTTTCATTTCCGGCCCGGGCTTCGGACTCGTCATCGCTCTCGGCCTCGCGCATTGCGCCGTAGGACATGTTGTCCTCGGGTTCGTCTTCTTGGCCGTCGTGGACCAGCTGGTCAATCAAGTCTGCTATGTCTTGATTATCTGACGGGGGTTCTTGGTTGGGTGGCGGTGAAGGATCCTCGGGCGCATCTCTCGGAGACGTACTCGGTGCTAAGTCATGGCGAGAATAGCTTTGTTCGTTCGCTTCGGGAATGGCTTCCATCTCTGAGGGGCATCGTTCATTCTCGGGTCTTCTGAGGGCAATAACAAGTCCGAGTTTATCTCCCGGTTGTCCATCTCCCGCTGGTGAGGATAGCCATCTCGTCCGGGTTAAGCGCTTTGCGCGGGCGACCTCGCTTCCTCCCCGTAGGTTTACTCGAGGCCACGGCAGCCGGTGTGCCTCCGAGTCTCTTTGCCGCCGGCGTATTCTTCC
Source organism: Apiospora phragmitis (assembly GCF_038363925.1). Taxonomy (NCBI): domain Eukaryota; kingdom Fungi; phylum Ascomycota; class Sordariomycetes; order Amphisphaeriales; family Apiosporaceae; genus Apiospora; species Apiospora phragmitis. The sequence goes on along the minus strand of NW_027117400.1, from coordinate 1,052,119 downwards.
TCGCCTTGGTGGGTTTGGCCTTCGGTGTCGGCTCGTCTTCGGGATCGACGCCGTCGGTGCCCATGTCCAGCTGCGCATCGCTGCTGAACGTGCTCATCTCGGACTCGGGGTTCTTGCTCTGCCGCGTCTTCGCCGGGGACCTGCGCGCAAGCGGTGTGCCGGACCTCTTCTTGCCCCGTAGGGCCGGTGTGCCATTCTTGCTTCCCAGCGGCCGGCCGCGCTTGCGCGGTGTGTTCAGTTCGCTCCCGAGTTCGCCGCCTTCGTCGTCGGTGAGGCCCCGTAGCGGCACTATCGTCGTCGTGGTTGTCTCCCGCCGCCGGCTGCGGCTGCGCGGGCGACGAGGAGGGGCGGCGGGGCCGAACAGGCGCCGGTTGGTGATGCTCCGCTGCGCCGCGTTGGCCATCGTCTCGTTGGCCTCGACCGTGACGAGCAGTCGTTGCGGGGAGCGCTCGTCGCCGACGTCGAGCTCGAAGGTCTGTTTGCGGGGCGATATGCGCGAGGAGCTGAAGCGGGACTTGTTGTCAACGGTCTCGGGCACCGACAGCATCGAGGTGTGGCCGGTGCTGATGGATTGGTGGCGGCCCGACGCGACGGCGGTGGTCGCATCGAGCTGGTGGGCAGCAGCTCCATCTCGTCGTCGTCGCCGAGCGGATCGGGCGACGAGCCAAGGTCAATGTAACTAGCCATGGAGAATGTCAGAGCCGGGCCCGGGGCCTGTCGGTGTACTCGACTATGTTGATGTTAGGCCAGCGGATCCGCCACCCTGGTGCATTGAATGTTTAGGGCGCGTGCATAGAAATCCGGACGCGTCGTATGGGAAAATGTAAGTACAGTGAAATATAGGTAGATCGAATGACAAAGGATTAGAGTAGACGTCAAGCTACAAGTATCGCCACGGTGGGATACGGATATGGACCGAGGGTGGTAATAAGAGACATGGTTTGGTCGTCCCAATTTCCCAATATCGGTCTCCGTAAAACCTGGCTTTTTGTTTACTTTGGCTGATTGGGCATAGCTTGAGGGGAGTTTAAGTCCCTGCAGGGACCACTCTGGCAGTTTTTCTTAGGCCGCTAACTGGCTTAAGTTTAGAGGCCATGTGGGGAGGCCAGTGCTGTCCTTGCGGCAAGGCGGCTCACAAACTGGAAGACGACGAGACGACCCCGGCCGCTGTTTCGGGAGAGCGATATCGCCCCGCAAATCCCATCACATACCCTGCTGATTAATAAGAAAGACAGCATTAAGACATCCCGTTTCAACTGCTTTGTCACTGTCATGGTTATCGCGGAGTGCTTCCGTTTTACGGAGCATGCCGCCCTTGGTACGGAGTCGGCCAAACTGATGTGCCTTTGGCGGAATTAAGTTCCGCTCATGTTACAAAGCAGAGAAATACGCCCTAGTGATATACACGAACACGACATATTCAAGTCCAAGAGCAGACACGTACTCCAACGACTAGATGACGACATCCGGTTGAGACACGCCCTTCTTGTCGATGAGTATGTAAGTAGGGCACCATGAGCCAATGAGTTATCGAGATCCCCTCCAAAGCCCGAACATGAAGCTTAATAAAGGAGTGCAGCTTCTCCGAATTGCGTGATCGTTGATCGAATAGTCCTGAGATCTATGTGCTACTCAAATCAGATCATAGCTCCTCATCTTTACTTCTCGGATTAAAAATGCGAATTTGTTTGACTTGATGTATATAAACGCCTCCAACCCGAGTATCATCCAAGAACTGGAATAATCATCTCGCCAAGGACTACCAGCTTCTTACTACGCAATAGTTACCATCGTAGCCATACTCTTCCTGCCGTTGACAAGCCCATCCGTATAAGCCCATCCGCATCTCACTCCCAACCCGTTAGAGCCCCAAACCCAAACATGGCCATAACCCCCTCCCCCTCCGTCCCCCCGCGGACCCGTAACCGCCACCCTAAACTTCACCCATCCGCCCGCCCCCCGGCATCACCCCCGTGAACTACGTCGACGACCCCACCGGCCGGCGAGCCAAAGCGCAACCTCGTCGTGAACCCGCAACCCGTCCAGATCCACGACATCCGAGGCCGGGAGTCGGACTTCACCCTGGACCACGACGCCTTCTTCCCGATCTTGCCTGCCCCCTCTACTACAGAAGGAAAAGTAGACTTCGACGACGAAACCAGCATCACGAACGATTACTACCCCAAAGTAACCGCCCTCCTCCTCCACCACGTCTCCGGCGCCACCCGCGTCGTAATCTTCGACCACACCATCCGACGCGCCGGCGCCACCGCCCGCCGCGCCCCGCGCTCTACACGCACGCTCAACCAGACCGCCAAGTCGGTAGTGCAGCGCATCCGCCGGCACTGCCCTGACGAAGCCGACGACCTCTTAGCCGCGGGGACCCGGTACCGCATCATCAACGTGTGGCGGTCCCTCAACAAGGGCCCCGTCGAGTCCAGCCCCCTGGCCTTCGCCTCCTCCGCCTCGTTCCGTAAGGAAGACGCCATCCCCGTCAGCACCGCTACGCGAGCGGCTACACGGGCGAGACGGCGGCCATAGCCCACCATCTGGACCAGAAGTGGTACTACTGGAGCGGCATGACCCCCGACGAGCGCCTGCTGCTCGAGTGCTTCGACAGCGAGAGCCTGCGCCCCGCGGGCGAGAGCCAAGTCCAGGGCGGCAGGGACGCCCCACTCGGCTTTCGAGGACCCGCGGACACGGCCCGATGCCGAGGGGCGGGAGAGCATCGAGGTTAGAGCTTTGGTTTTTGGGCCCTGAAGGAGGAAATAATCCAGCAAGTGTTTGTTAAGTGGGTGTGGGACAAGGGAGATAGGAGTCATGAGAGCAGATCGGCATTCGTATCTTGTTGCGAATATTCATATAGTTTTCAGAATGATCATAATCAGTTGTATAAAATCCTAGGTTGGGCATCTACTGGGTATGTTGCGCACTGGTAAACGTGCCGTACGGCCTGAGATAGAAAAACAAAGTAAAAAGGGAGAAACCCCGCGTCATGCCATATGCCATAAAACCATTCGCTATGCCGCATCGATCAGATGATAGGCGCGTAAGAAAAATCAGAAATCCCTTCCCCTCGACCATGACTCCTTTGTGCCGTATGTCCATTGTACTTCTTCAACAAAATCCCCCATATATATTTCGCCGACGACGCCAAGAACGGACCGGGTATGTCTCTTAACTAACATCGACGCTTGCCCCTCCCACTACCCTGTCGGGACATCGCCGCGCCTCCATAGCTGCTCTGTCGGCTCATGGGCGGAGCGGGAGATGCGTGGTTGTTGGCGACAACACCAGGTGCCAGCCCGCTCAGGATGCTGCTGCCAAGCCCAGGCTCGTCGCGCAGACTACTAGAAGAGACGCCCAGAGACTCGGATAGGTGTTCGACCGAAGGCCTCTGACCCTGTATGTATGCAACGTGTCGTGGAGCAGCTGGGCTGTAGACCATATTCTCAAGTAACCGTCTCCCGCCGTTCGGTTCATCGATGTTGGACCCCGTACCCTTTTGTCGCTGATAGCTCTTGAACACATTCATGATCATGAAGTCCTGCTGAGCATCGTCCTGGTTAAGACCCATAGGCGTATTGGACTCGGATTTCACATAGGCCTTGGAGTATTGAGAGTGGATCAATGGGGAAGCTTGGGCTCTTGGGTGCCCATCTTATCCAGGTTTCCAGCAATCTCGAAGTTGGCAAGGCCTTCTATGCCGAGGACCTTGTCATCCAAGAAGTTGTGCACGTTGTTCTGTCCGCCACGGGTGCTGCGCGTAGCATGCGAAGGTTGGCGCTCCATTGTCGGGGCTGCCAATTCCTCATCCTCATCATGCGCATCACCGTTGCCAGCCTCACTATCGTCAGGGGGCGTTATGACGTTGCCGTTGACGTCGCGACGGGTGAGCAGGTACTTGTAGGAAGCTAATGCGGCAGTGTTGTAGTTCATTGACAGCTCCTTGTCGGTAAAGAGTTTGTCAATGCTGTAAAATAGGGCCCGTCTCCTTGCGCATCGCTCGGATGCGGTCGTTCTGCCATAGAGGGGTAGTGTTGGAGCCGTCGAGGGCTCTTCGGATGGGGCGGGAGAGCCGTCTTCGTCGCCGCCATTTCGCTTTCTCTTCTTATTGTCCGCATAGCCGGCCTGCTCCTCCATCTCACGGCGCAGACGAGTGGTTCGCTTTGCATGAGTGCCGCCAGGGCTGGAGGGGTTGGTGAGCTGAATTGGTTCGGGTGCAGGAACAACGCTGAGCTGTCGGAAATCTCCAAGGCTTCCTTCTTCCCTGCTCAACCGGGCTTTCTTGGATGTTATCGCATTGATAAGACGGTCTTGGAGGGTGGCGGACAGGGCCCTGTATTCTCGTTTCGCAACCTCGATCTTGTAGGCGCAAGTGTTATGGTTCTCTTGCAATCGTCGCTCATATTCGTACTATTGAGGGAGTAGGGTTAGTATGGGCAGCGCATTGATTCTGTCAGCAGAGGAGTTCTGTACCTTTTGGCTAGTCAGATCGTAGTCACGAGTCTCGATCAAGTCCTCAACGTTGTGCACCCAGTCCTGGAACGATGGGCCTGCCATCTCCAGAAGAGTGCGGTTTGGGCGGTCGGTGCCATTGGCACTGGCTTGCGAGAGTTCACGGTACTCGCGCTGGATCTCGTCGAGGGGGCGGTCGGCGTAGGGATCGACCCGGCCAACGAGATTGAGGTCGACCTGGATTTTTTTGCAGCTCCTCTCTGTAACTCCTGTCGCGATCACGGCTCATTTGATCGGTCAAAAGAGCCAGCTTTTCGCTTAGGACTTGTCGCTTCTTGTCGCGCTTCGAGGCCTGGGCAGGAGGGGATTGGGGTCGGACATCACCACCACGACCAGGCTTTGTAGCCATGGCCGAGGAGGAGGTATCGGCGGTTGCCATGGCTCGAACAAATGCTTGTAGCGATACGATGTGATGTTGTACGAGTTTGTAGCACTGACAAGCTTTAAAAAATTGTGTATAGAGATCGGTGGGAGGAAGAGAAATTGGGAATGCCTAGGAAGTTGTGGGTTGACTTGACAAGAATTCGGAGATTGTTCGCCGTGTTGGAGGGTTTGGATAGCTGTGCGAACAAGAAGGTAGCAGGCAGATGAATGACTCTGCCCTTCAAACAGATGGATTGTCTGCTTAGAAAGGATCAATATCCTGAAATCGCATTACCCAGAAATTGGTGAGGGTATTCTTGTGTTTGGTCAGAGCGAGTGGCCCATTTCGATCTAATCTGCCGAATTGTGACGAGGCTTGCTTTGCTTTCCATGCTATGCTGACTTACAGCGCCGCCTTTGTCACCAGGCACACTAACCACTAAACCAGCCATTCAATCATGCCGACGACCGACACCAGCTTGGCCAAACCAGACCCACCAAGCTGGACAATCTGCCGCTTTGGGAAGGCGGTGAAAAGGGTGGGGGTGCTGAATCTACAACACCTGATTGGCCCGTCGCAATATGGTGTATTCCAAACAGGTAACGAGAGATGTCCGGAAACCCAACTAGTACACCAATCAAATGGATGGGCTTCTCTTTCTTTATTAACTTGTCAACATTTAAAGGTGGCACTTTATATAGAAGCTGGGATCATTCTGTCTGGTATGCTCTCCATACGTTCTTCCCATCAGCCCTTACAATGAACCTGAAATTATATGCTTGTAATTGTTCGAGTATTGTCTCGGTTCGGCCCTCCTACCATCATATTGTTCTTCCAAATAAAATATCAGTAAGATCATGTCGAGAAATCAACTCCCTTCTTGTAAAAATAATATTCTATTGATATCGGGAACACTAACAGTACTCCAGCTTTTCGCCTCACCCGCCTGCCCTTTGGCTCTTTCCACTCATGCATGACATTAAAAAACCAGCCCATCCCGTTACCGAACGCCCTGATAGCTTGACCCTACTACCAAACCCAATGCCAAGGAGGCACATAGTCAAAGCACATTGATGCGCTATGGAATACCTCACATTCCTAGAGATAGTATTCGATCAGCCACATATCCTCCTTGGCCTTCTGGACCGCAGCAGTCCTGGGAAACTCACCAGGACGAAAAGCAATTCCATAGTGAGCCACATAAGGAGACAAAAAACGAGCCACAGTGCGATGAATCTCAGGTCTGACCAAAAGTCCAGCAGGGACTCCTCCTTCCGATCCCTCACCTCCCAAGGCTCGAACGTGATGTGTGAGAGCGTGTCTTTGGTGGCGGCTTCATCACGAATTATCGCATTTTCTTCGTCGTAGGGTCTTTTGATACTGCCGCCGCCGGTGCGCGCAGCCTCCAGCCTGCCAACGAACGAATTAAGACCGGCGGCGAGGTTTTAGGTGGCTTCGAGTTCTCCGGCGACCGTATAACTGTCTCAGGTTGTATGCGATTTTGTCCAAAGCGTCCGTAACGTTGTCGGCGGCGGCCGACATGTGGTTGACGAAGACCCAATCGACGTCGCCGGCGACGGCGGTAGGGGCAGGAGAGTGCATTATAAGTGTATGTGGAAGCACCTGCAATAAGAATGGGTTGTCGTAAGGAGGAAAAATATATAGAAGTACCTCAGTGCTGCGGGTCTCTTCCTTATATTTCTCTCTTCTTTTTAAAGTTTCTCTGAATACCTTCTCACGGGCGACGGTGGAGAAGTTGCGGCCAGGGGCAGATAAAACTCAATAAGTAGGTAAGTAAGTACCTAGCTTTGCCCAGGACCAGGTGTCTTGGCTGTCTTGATGTTGCTTGGTATTCCCTTGTATCCAATTAAAAATACTGTATTGACGAGTTAGCAAAGCACGTGTTATTTCAGATTATCAACAAGAGGCACAGGAATTGTGTAATATCGGAAGCATCTGTCTATAAACTCATTACCGGCCCTTTGTTGCGCCTAGGAAATATGGATACCATCGTACGCTACGATCAAGCGCTTCCAGACCTTGCCCTTTATTACACTCCGTCCTTGCCGTTTGCCGTATGTTGTCGCAGCACCTGTGGTTCCCGTGGTGCGTGTAATTAAGGGGACCTCCTTCCGCCTCCCCACCACACGAGCCCACTTCTATCTTGCATTGCTTGCTTGCGCCCTCTTCACCAGATTCGCTTCTCATAGTAACGCATTTCCCCGTTGCCGGGTCCATACTTGGCGATGTGGTCTTCGCCGAGAGGTACGTCCAACGTGGTCCACGCCTCCTCCTGGTGCGAGTTGTACGTCGCAACCTCCTCCCCCATCCAGCCGACCCACGGCATCTCGGCGCCGAGGTCCACATCCTCCACCACCACGGCTGCGCCGTTCTGGAAGCGAGCATTCTAGGCCGCCTGCAGAGGGCCGCCCCCGTGCTCAATGTACTCGAGCCACTCCTCGCCGCTCTCAATCATGCCCACCAGCACTACGCGCTCGACGAGAAGATAGTCGAGCTGACATTTGGTGGCAGTGTCGATGTTCTGTTGTCCTTGCGCCAAGGGATATCCTGCAGTGTCGCCTCTAGCTCGGCAAGCTTGCCTCGAACCTCCTGCAGATCGGCCTCGGTGACCTGCTTGCTCAGCAGATAATCGCCTGCTGTAGTCGAGACTTCCGGGGCATCGTTGAGCTCATATTGTTGTTGGGTGATGACATCGTTATAAGCGAGGTGGCGGATGTCTTCCTTCTCTCCCATGAGAAACTCTAGCGTATCTTTGGCTATTATGTCGGTTGCCAAGATTTCTGCGAGGATGTTATTCTCCTGTTTCTTGCGGCGATTGTTCTTGCGACTCTCTGGCATCAACTGGATATTGTTTGAGGCAGAAGAACAAGAAGAAGCAAAATAGTTGGGCTTGACGCGCTTCGGTGACGGGGTGGTGGTGGTGTTTACATTGCCTATGGCGTGCTGTAAGTCCTTTGGGTCCGACATTGTCGACAGTCCAGCCCAACAGAGCCGGTCTTTATGTATTTGGTGATTTGGTCAAGAGCTCTGCTGTTTCTTTCGGAAAGCCTCAAGCAAAATGAAGTTTTCTTGTAGAGTCCAGTCCGGAGGCGGTTGGCATCTAGAGACGCTAAGGACTGAGCCAGGTTGGGCTTGCTTGAGGCAAGATGAACTCCGGTGACGCGTAGCGCGTTGTTGAGAAAACCGATCAGACGACCATGCCGGAATTTGGGATTTTATTAGGCAGGATTTGAGTGAACAATTAGTTGGTGATGAGATCTTGGGAGGCGATTAACAAATCCACAGCGCATATTAAATCGTCTGAAGGCAATGTGTAAGTCAAGTCATAGTTGGTTTGTAATGGCAAGGTGAACAGAGGCCATGAAAAGGTCAACGGATATACGAGGCAAACACGACGGAATGGTGCAAGAGAGGCGACGAATAAGTGAATTAGAACATCTATAAGGCACATGAAAAATATCTTTGCTAGGCTATCACATATTCTGGTGATGTTTATTGCCCTGCCTAGACCAGCAGAACAGTATTCAGGATAAAGCAGGACGACAGATGGGGTTCGCCAATCCTCTTGGTACCCTGTGATAGTATAATTAGCGAGTGTGCCAATGATTTTCATTCTTGACATAGGTAGGCTCATAAAGTCTGATGCCATGGAACAATCAGATGGCTTTTCCGGAATCACGACGGAGCTTATACCCTTACTCCCGAATAGAAAGTATCACAGAAAACAACCACTCAGGACATTTCTCTACCTATAGTAAGCAGGATGGCGTCGACCCGGCTATAGCTTCGTAACGTGGATAATTCATTCACCCAGCCTGGAGCTGTGTGAACTGCAACTTGAGCGGTGGAAGCGTCGTTGTGAATGTGTCCTTGGCCTCATTGTCAAACTCGACACCCGTCTCCCCAGGAGCGAAGTCTACTTTGAAATTTTGGAGAATGACGGAAAGCGCGATCCTCAGGGTCATGAGAGCGAGGTTCTTCCCAGGACAGCTGAATGCCCCTATTTTCAGGGGGAATTCCCCCAGGCCATTAGCAGATGTATGAGACACATCAATGGTACTACAAAGTAAGTACCTAAAGAGGCATAGAAACGGGAAATGGAAGGGGCCGTTTAAGTTACCAAATCAATGGCTTACCAAGAAAAGGGGAAGTAAGGCGAACCATCCGTCCCCATCTCCGCTCGGCGGTCGTCCCCCCCACCGCTCCGGCAGGAACTCGTCCGGCCGCTGCCAGTACCGGGGGTCGCGCTGCAGCCAGACGAGCGGCGCCGTCACGACGACGCGGCCCGGGATGCGGACCTCGTCGACCTGCATGCCCTCGGGGGGCGTCTCGTAGCGCCCGCTCAGGAACAAGGACGGCTTGAGTCGCAGGGTCTCGCTGATGAAGTGGTCGAGGTACTTGACGCCTAAGACCGCCTCGTAGCTCCAGTTGGCAGCAGCAGCAGCAGCAGAAGAAGCAGTAGTAGTGTCCGAGCTTTTGGGTAGTGGTAGTAGTAGCGCCGCGCGCAGTTTCTCTTGCTTCTCGGGGTATCGGGCAAGGAAGAAGAGGGCGTTGGAGAGAGCCGAGGACGTGGTTTCACTACAATTAACGAGGGTTAGTTTCGTAAGCTGACTAGTTGTCTCTAAAGTTTGTATCAGTTTATATAGGTATGAAGTACACACCTTCCAGCGAGGAGAAGCAGTCGTGTATCATCATCCAGGGCAGCTATCGATGGTGGCCCGGTGCCATTATGCTCGGACATGGCTTTGAGTAGCCACGAGACGATATCTCTCGGATATTCATCATTGCTCCACGTCTAGTTTCTACCGTGTCAGCTACCTCAAAGAGGGGGAAAACAAATACACCTTTCCTTTGACAGTAAAAGGAGTAGGTGAGTGAATCACTTGGTTAAGTAGGAAGTAGCCAAAATAGAAACCGACCTTCTGCTTCGTGCGTCGCTGGTTCTGGCAGAAATCGAAGGTGGCAGCCAAGGCCGCGGCGCCGCCGGGGACGAAGCTCAGGAGGTGCGAGAACCAGGGTACGTTGCCCAGGATGCCCAGCTCGATGATGTGCTCGTGGATGGGCAGGACGGCGGGGTGTTCCGCGAGGTCGACGAGCTGGTCGAAGCTCCGGCCGTAACCCACGTCACCGATCATGTCGAAGCCGAAGAACATGGCCCACTGTGTCGCGTCGACGGGGCGGCCCGAACGCTCCCGCAGGCGCTGGGACAGTAGGTCGGCGTGGGATTTGATTCGGGGGACGTAGGTTGCAAGTGCTAGTTATAGTAGCAGCCACACGTCAGGACATTGAATTCAATTTCCTCGCTCGGCTCGCTCCGATCTGGTGATGTAGGGATACAAATGGAGAGGAAGAAGAAGGAATAGACAGGTTCCCAATCCAGAATTTACCTTTGATGGATAATCCCCTATCCCAAGCTCGCCGCCTTCGTCTGTGCATGATGTGATCGCGGCACAAGTGAAGCGAAACCTTGGTCGGGTCGAATCCGAACTGTGAATACCATGTCGACTTTCTACACTTCGAATTGGGTCCAAGGATGGCATTTACGGCTGCCTTGCGAAAGACAGACACTTCTCTGGGACCTATGGTTTGATGCCACATGTGTCAATGGTTTTCCATCCTCCCCCTTTTGTTCCTTTCCTCAGAAGGCAGGCATGGCACGTACCGGTCCGAACAAAATCGCCGTACTTCTCATGCATCTGCAAGAGTTCCTTGTGGAACTGCACCTTCTTGGAAGCCAGGTACACAACGTAGAACCGCGAGAGCTTCGCCCCCACGGGGCCGGGAATGTGACGGCACCGGTGGAAGCCCAGCCGGTACACGGCGATACTGGCGAGGAGGCTTGCATGGAATACGGCCTGAATGAGCAAAGATCGGGCAAGGGCAGCATAGAGGCTGCCGCATTGGCCGGTATAAACATATAGACCGCCGAGTTCTAAGAAACACAAAACACAACCAGCTAGGAATTGGAGCACGACCCTCTCAAACTCATACGAGCGGATTGGAATATGGGACAAAAGCCCTACGAGTGCCGCGGTGAACAATGTAGTCGACAGGTCCGCGTGGGCGACCACTTGGAGTCTTTGCGATATCGACTCCATCATCAGTGTTCCCAAAAGCTACACGTGGTAATGAATAACAGGGAGGAGCATGGAGCATTGGGAAGTGAAGGGAAGAACCTCATGATGCACCCATTGGGATATTCCAAGAAACCACTTGAGGTAGGTAAGCTTACTTATTTCACGTTCGCAAACAACCTCCCCGCATCGAGGAATTGTGGTTTCATCGAGCCATTCCGACCCCTCTCCTCTGTGTGCATGAAGCAAGGCACTCGGCGCTGCCAATTAGACCGACCATCTGGTTAGGAAGATTGGTTTCGCCTATCATGAAATGGCGTAATCCGCTGATAAGGGTAAATTCCACCGTGGCGCAACTGTTCAACGCACTCTGGCCTTGAAGAGTAATCATGTGCTCGCGCAAAATTGGTAGCCAGAAGAAGTGATGGGCCAAGGCCACTACCAATGGTCGTGTTGTGGGCACCAGAAGAAGGCAAGAGGATACAAAGGCAACGTGCCGCTGGGTCAGTACCGGTGACATTATTGGACTCTGTCCCTTAGATTCCTGTTGGCCAACTGCATTGTTAATCCCGCCCATCATGAACTAGACATCTGGTCTGAAGCAAAATGACAAGGACAATGGCAAGGACTATGGCAGGATGAGCTGTAGATACGCAAACTAGTATATTGGCCTTTGTGGCTCGAATTGGGGGTGTAGATGGGAGCCAACGCCGCGATGCTGGTGTTGCGATTATGTAAGTTATCAGCTGTCCGGCCTGCATTCTCGGGCTCCGCGTACGACCATGGCGGAAATAGCAGCAAATGGCGCCGTCCTGCCCATATTCTACTTCGCCATGGTGGGATGTGTACTCTTTAACACTGGTTTTGGACGCCGAGCATATGATCCCACTCACAGGTAGGGATAGCACATACATCGTACGAGCCTCATGCATCATAACCCGCCCCTCAGCTTCTGTAGTTGACTCATGAGGCCATAGCCCCCGAGGGGCTTGTTTTCCACGTTTCCTTCTGAGCTTTTCCCGCGGTGCCGCTTCCGGTTCCCGCTTGCTGTTCTGTTCTAAAAGTTCCTTGTGTCTGTCTTCTACCAGTTTGGCAAGGGTGTCGATAAACTTGGTCCGACCCTTCTCCTCGGCCGTTCCGTTCCATACGACCAACAGTTCCTTGAGCTCCTCGATTCTCTGGGCAGCCTTCTCTATGCCGGCCACGGGATCTTTGCTGGTAGATAGCAGGGTGATAATGTCCTCCTTGAACTGCTTGAGCACCTGCTGCCCCTTCTCCTCCGTGCTGTGATCGTGACCTCCGGCTTCTGGAGCCGATACGGAGAGGAAGCCAGACGTAACAGAAAGCTCGGATGGGGGAACACGAATTCCATGGCGTCGCCAAAGGTCTTGATCACCGAGTCGAGACGCGAGCGCACCAGGGTTAGGGTTTGGAGCTGTGAAATGTACTCCGGGTCTTCCATCGTCGCGCTCTTGGGCCTGGTATCGGTTGGCGCGGGCGTCCCTACGACCGAGGACCGGTGCTGGACGGCATCGTCCGTCGTGCTCTTCTTGCTTTCCAGCTGACCCTGGAGCCCATTGGGGACGAACTTGGTCACGTCGTCTTGCAGGCCGTCGGACAAAGCCTCGGAAAGACTCAGCGTCTCTCCGCGAAGCAACTCAACCTCGTATGCCAAGCGACTGCCGCTCCTCAGGATATCGTCGGTGAGCTGGGTGAGCGTATTGGTCAGGCGCGTGGTCTGCGCATTCAATTGGGACAGCAGCGTCTGGGCTTGTGACGATAATTCGGAAAGGGGCACGGCGCCCTCTGGGCTCGACGACACCGAAGAGACATGTGCCTGTAGCGGTGGCAGGGAGGCGTTGAGATAGCTGGCGGGATCGAACGATGGAGACAGGAAGCTCTGGAGGAAGGAGTCGGACACGTGTGGTGATTTGGCTTCGATTGGCTGAACTGCTTTGGATTGCTGGCGTATATGATGAGGAAGGCCCCGAGCCGAGGTTGAGCTCAGAGAGCTGTTCTGTCGGCGCCTCATCTTGAAAGCGAAAGTATTAGGTACAGAATGTATGAGGTGGGTTTGGAAGGAGTGGGCTTGGAGGCCAGCTTGAGGTCTGTTACATTGCATTGTTCCCAGAATATCGTGCCCCCACTACGATCAGTGCTAGGGAGCTGAGCACCCCTCCAAGCCCGCATACCGGTTGAGTCACCCCCCCTGTATCCGCACCTGTACTTGGGTTAGCTGATGTCCATCAACTACCATCTTCCGTTCTCGAAATAGAAAAGTACTTGCCTAACATAGGTACGATATGGGAAGAACACAAGTGATCTTATACGATTATACATTGTATAGGGGACGAGCTCTAGGCAATAATATTGAAATAGTTCAAATTTATTCTATCTTTATTCCTGAAATTCTGGGAAGATTCTCCATGCAGGTGAGGACCGTGGTATATAAGTACTTTGTAGGTACCAAAGCTCCATGCTTTGCTTAACCACTTACATGAGACCTCCATTCAAGATTGTAAGGGCGCAGTGTTGCCTGCTAGAGTCAACACCTCCAGGCAGCAGGGCAGTGGCTTGATTGACTAGGTACTGCCCAGGTTTAGATGACCATTATTCTACACTCATAATTCAGATCTAATATCGAATGTAACCTTTGTGTCCTGTTATTGTCCTATATGTACCTCAGTTTGATTTAGGTGTGCTGTTGTTCGGTTCAATGACCCAATTGGTGCCTATTGTGATTGGGTGATTTTTCCATATTCACAGTATCACATCACATCTTCCTACATTTCACAGAAGCGACACCGCGGATCCAGCCAACTGTTGACTCGACCAACGCATCCAGACCTCTTGTGTATTCCAGTTGGTGTGCCACACTGCATGGAGCCTGAACAACCAGCTATTCCAAAGACTAATCAATGTCAGGTAACGCACACCTAACTAAAGTAGGCATTGTTTACAAAGTGGCCGGCAACCTCACGCAAACACTGTCCTGCTTCTTCGCAGCAGTGGTCGGTCCAACAAAGAGACCTTTCGAAAAGAAATACATCCATGGAGAAAGTCATTGGTGAGCACGTTATTGCGTCGCCAAGCCGTCCTAGGAATATTCTCTCAAAGGTTGTGGCGTCCTTTGGTGACCATAAGAAACATCGCGCTGTTGGTTCGCATGTTTGACTTTCAGCCTCACGAGGTAAGCAAAACAACGTCTCTCTTTGCACCACACATCTCCGGTTATCCTGAGCCTCTGAAAAGGCGGCAGTAGTCAAGACTGGACTCCCCAGGTCCTCATTCCTCTTTTTGAGTACCACCTCAGGTATCAGGAATCTTCGCGACCTTACGCCTAAAGGTGGGAACATCAAGATCAGTAGGCAATAACTTCAATGCCTTTCGCAGTTGACTGGATTTATTTTCTATAACCTCTGTCCCATACCGGACTCGTTTCTTCTTGCTGATGACCACTCTTCTGGAGCAGTTTTTTATTTATGACCAGGTCGTCCCTGGTTACGCCAGCAAGTCAGCAAGCATGAGAGACTACGACCCAAATACCAAGCCGACTTAGAGTCGGCCTCTGGTAAAGACATAGTCGGTATTTCCGCCATCTCGAAAGCTGATGCGGAAGGTCAATTCGCATTCACGTTCAGCCACCCCCTTCTGGCACGGCTAGATCATGTGGAAGTACAGGTGGTGCCTAACGAATGGTCAAGCTATCCGGCAGAGCACTCTTTCCTGGCATATGCAATCACCGAGATCCCTGGTGCCCTTGTAGAGCCACTCGACAGCTTCTTCATTCAGTCTTCAGGTCTCCGAGTCCAAGAAGCCCTCGCCGCGCTCTCACAAGGCTTCATATCTGCTCTTGCAGGGGGGCCAGCGGCCGCCGGTACTCAACCTGATGAGAACGGTGGAGACCAGTTCATGACTGACATTGATAACGGAAGTGAGTCGGGCAGTGAATTTGGAGGTTTCGACTATTGCACCGATGAAGATGATGAAGACGAAGTTTTCGGTCTTGGTAGCAATGAAGACCGCCAAACGTCTACATACGTAACCGCCAAGGTCGGGCAGGAGGTTGTTGGTCGCATTCGCCGCGACTTCCGTACTGCGCGTGCTGCGGGATTCAAAGTGGGCGTACTCTGTGGCTTCGAGGAAACGGTTGAAAACAATATCGTTTCACTGTCTGTCCGTGTCGACAAGCTATGTCTATCCAGCGAGACTCTTGAGGCATGGAATATTACCCTTGATGACTACATTGTCCTCTTAATTCGGTATGATCGACATTACACCACGCTGGAGGAGGCCTATCATCAAGGGGCTGGACTGTCGAATATGAAATTTTGTTTGCGCAAGTACCGCCGCTACAAGCCGAGTCTACACCATGCCCTCAAAGCCTTTCACTCTGATATTACTACCAGAAGCAAGGCCACCGATTCCTCCGATGAGACTGAGTCGACTCTGTCCGAGTTGAGCCTCCTTGGCATCGGACAGTCCATCGACGCCTTCATGGATGCCGACTTTGTTCCCTTACTCAAGCTTCGACAAGATCTGGGCTTAAGCTGGGACCAAGCAAATAAAGAACTCGCAAATATGTCTCGCAATATGGTGTCAGGAAAGTCAAGCTCTAACATGTCCGGTATAAGTTCGTCGGAGACACCAAGCCACGACGTTGACCACATGAAACTTCCGGCATTTATTGCAAAGGACCACTTTAAGAGCGAACAGGAGCTATCTCTTCCACTTATCGCCGCCCAGTTCGCCATGCGCTATTTCGTCCGGTGTACAGATTATTGTATGGTGTGTCATCAACAGGTTGAGGGCAATTTCGAGGCACTGAAGCCGTATGTTTGTGGCAATTCCCTCTGCCTTTTCCAGTACATGAGCATGGGGCTGGGACCCAGTGTGAACCAGGAAATCCGAAACCAGCCGAATGTGGTCGACCTCCTCATCAGCTTCTGTTACGCTGGTTTGCGAGTTAACAAAAGCATGGGTTCTTCACGTCATGGAGTACGTGACTTTCCTACAGGCCTCAACCTTCAAGTACCCAAAATCTTCAAGAGCGACAGCATGCCCACGCACTCTCTGTCATATATGATACCTCCCTACACTGGTGTTGCTAAATGGCTGGATCCTCTGAACGCTGGCCAGCAAAAGCCGCTAGAAGAATCTGCCGATTCTATTATGGTCAATGGTGTCGTGTTGGTCGACCCAATCAAGGGTCGTCTCGACAGGAACGCATCAACCTTGGAGCTACATAAATCGGAGGATTTGGACAAACTTAAGGAGGGAAGCTGGATAGCAATCGTGGCAATGCTCCAAACCGACGCATCCGGAACTACGATTTTCCATGGCTGGGTTGAGGACATTATTGGTACAACGGTGAAGGTTGTAGTTGTCTCAGTTCTACCCCATGCAGCCGCGCAGGTTGGCGAGCAGTCGGATGTGCATGTGGTACTATATAACCAGAACCTCGATGATCTCGACGAAAACAGGAAAGCGGCTGCCATTCTCATGCAGCTGGAGACACTCCCTTCGGTGGCTACAATGCGGTCGTACCTCGCGGCAAACCCAACCCAGCAGATTGAGAAGTGGGATCGACTGACACCAGCAGCCTCGAAACTGCTCAGGTGGGTAGTGGCATCCAACCGATCGTACATTGTACAGGTTGATGAGTGCCCGACAGAAGACGGCGAACCCGAGAAAGGCCTGGCTCGTCAACAGGAGCACATTAGTGGTGTGGATGGTTGGCTGCAGTTCAGATTTGCTCAGGGCTCCCCGGAGAAGGAAGTCCTTTTCCAAGAAGCTCTACAACAGGTGAACAAGCCACATAAAACCATTCTTGCTTGGCACGGCAGCGCCCTCAGCAACTGGCACAGCATCATTCGCCAAGGCCTGAACTTCGAGCAGGTCCATAACGGCAGGGCCCATGGTAATGGTGTATACTTTGGTCACGACTTCATGACGAGTCTTGGCTACTCAGGAAATCGTTCATACATGTACGACCCCAGATCTGGACAAAAGCCTTACTGGCCAAATTCGGCTTTAAAGATCGCTTCAGCTGTCAGCCTCAACGAGCTCGTCAACTTGCCGGAGCAATTTGTGGCCAATAACAACTTTTGCATGGTAGTCCAACACGTTCACTGGATCCAGTGCAGATGCCTGTTTGTTCAGCCTGAACCGTCGTCGAAGGCAGCTCAGACTGAAACACAATCGGCGGGCTCTAATACAACTGTAGCAAAGAGGGCGAATGTTCCAGAATTCGTCCAGGACTCTGCCAACGAAGCGAAGGGGACATCAGGTAGACTCTTTGTGCCACGGGGTGCCATTCCAACTCTCGAGGATAAAGGTGTGCAGCAGGCTTCGATGTCTCTGAAGTATGATGCTCTCGGACATCAGGACGATAGCGAAGGTGAAGACGAAGAAGACCGCACATTCCTTGCCATGACCGAAAGAGGAGTCGATGATAATGCAGCAACAACCGCATTGTCATCCGAGGGCTTGGCCGTCATCCTGGACACTAGCAAGACCGACTTCCGGCCTTTTTCTCTGGACCTCGATACGCTGCCGAAACTGAGCCCTCCTTCGTACGCGGCCGGGCAGGCACAGAAGACCCTCGCGAAGGAGATCCAAAAGCTCCAGGCAACTCAGTCATCGGTTCCCATACATGAACTTGGCTGGTTCATCGATTTCGACAAAATCACCAACATGTTCCACTGGATCGTCGAGCTACACTCGTTTGATAGGGACATGCCCCTCGCGAAGAGAATGGCAAAGGCTGGAGTAACCAGCGTGGTACTGGAGCTGCGATTCGGCCGCGAATTCCCCTACTCCCGCCGTTCGTGCGCGTGATCCGACCGCGTTTCCTGTCCCTTCGCCATGGGCGGCGGAGGGCACGTCACTGCCGGTGGAGCCATGTGCATGGAGCTGCTCACGACTAACGGCTGGACGCCCATCGCCAGCCTGGAAGGGGTGCTGGTCCAGGTCCGCATGGCCATAACCAACCCCGATCCGAAACCGGCACGGCTGGAGAATACTACTGCCCCTGCCACGTTCAGCAGCAGCCATAGCCATGCCGTGCAATCCCGTCGTATGGATTACGGCATCGGCGAGGCGTTCGAGGCTTATAAGCGAGCCGCCCTCACGCACGGTTGGGCCGTACCCCCGGATCTGTTCGAGGCCACCACTGAGATGAATGAGGAGATCGTCTATGATTAATGATACTACTGCTATTGCTACTACTACATAGATAGACCGACTGTAAGCACTGCTTAGTTGAGAGAGAGGAATGCATAGCGAAAGTGCATTAGCGCAAAATATGGCTTAATAAATAGCGATGTAGCTATAACTACTGAACTAAAAAGCAACAAAATAAGACCCCTGTTGTAGCATTTACGTGAGCTTCGTCTTTGGAGACCGTTTTGATAACGGTACAGCCTGTAGGTTGGGAAAGCGGTAACTAGCGAGATGTGGACAGTCAGTGATGGGGTAATTTACTGGCAACATTACATGGCATACCACTGAGACGGGCCATCGAGCACCGATCATCAGGGAGGAGAGGGGGGGCAAGCCTCTTAAGAACACAATTGTCGTGGTAGTCAAATCTCATCATTGTCTAGATTAAGTCCATAATTCATCATCTACTTCTTCTACTTAGGCTTTGATGTACTTCTTCAGCCCGCGGAGCCGCTCCTTGGCGGCCTCGAGCACGTCGTCCTCCTTGCAGACGGCGAAGCGCATGTAGTCAGCGCCGATCCAGGCGTTGGCGTCGGTGTAGAACTCGGTGGGCGGGATGGCGGCGACGCCGATCTCCTGGATCATGAACCAGGCGAGCTTGAAGTCGCGGGGCCGGCTCGCGACGTGGGGCGGGAAGGGGTAGTCGGCGGGGACCTGGACCTTCTGCATGTTGACCATGACGAAGTAGCCGCCCTCGGGGTCCGAGCAGGCAGGCCGAGCTCGTCGAAGACGGCGACGAAGCGGGCGATCTTGGCCCGCATGTCCCGCACGGTTTCGTCCCAGAAGCCCTCGGCTTCGGCCTGCTCGAAGCCGGCGGCGCAGGCTTCTTGCAGGGGCGAGACGGAGCTGTAGCAGATGCGCGTGTGCGCGGCGGAGACGTACTGGATCAGGTGCGCGGGCCCCATGAGCCAGCCGACGCGCCAGCCTGTGGCGTAGAAGTTCTTGCCCGCGGAGCCGACGGTGATGGTCAGGCGCTCGATCTCGGGCGAGAGGGTGGCGACGCGGGTGAAGGGGACGTAGTAGAGGCGGTCGTAGACCTCGTCCGACAGGATGATGATCTCGTGCTTGACGCAGAGGTCGCCGATCTTCTGGAGCTCCTCCTTGGAGAAGACCTTGCCGACGGGGTTGTCTATATTATTTCGGGAGTTAGTTAGTTGGAGAAAAAGCGATAGATAGGGGGGAAACATACGAGGTGTGTTCAAGACAATCATCTTGGTCTTGGGCGTTATGGCTTTCTCCAGCTCGTCAAAGTCGATGGCCCAGTTCGACGCCGAGGAAGTGGTCGTGGGACCATCCTTGGGAGGGTGTAACGGGACGTATACAATCTTGCTACCGGGCATCTCGATATTCGAGATATACCTAAAAAGGGGATCGCCAGGTGAGTATAGGCGGTTTCCAGCAAAACAAGCATGCAGCCACGCCTTTCATATACGTATAGTAGTAGACTTTGAAAACTCACTGGTCAAAGAAGGGCTCGAAGAGGATGACCTCGTCGCCGGGCTCGATGAAGGCCATGAAGGCGCTCAGCATGCCCTCGTTGGCGCCGGTGGTGATGGTGACCTCGGTGTCGGGGTTCAGCGGCCGACCCCAGAACGGGGCGTAGGCGTCCGCGATGGCCTTCTTGAGGCGCGGGCGGCCCTTGGTGGGGCTGTACTGGTTGCAGTCCACCTTGTCCAGGGCGGCCTTGGCGGCGTTGAGGATGAAGTTGGGCGGGTTGTAGCCGAAGAAGCCCTGGCCCATGTTCACGATGGGCTGCTTGGGCGAGGCGGCCGCGGCTTCGTTGATGATGGACCTGCGGCAGGGTTAGAATACAGATGATTCGCATTATTATGCCCGCCACAGAATTACAGAGGAAAACCACTAACCAGACATCTTGTCTCTGGCCCGTCACCCGAGCAGCGGGCTTCAGCTTGGCAGGAAGGCCGGTTGTCATGGTCGAGCAGGATCCACGTCGTCGTCGACCCGAGTTGAGTGGTCTTAGTCGCTGCGGGGTCGAGCAGAGGGTGATACGGGTGGGAGTTCTAGATATGGAGACGGCACTTTTAAGAGGATTCATGGAGAGAGAGCGAGCGGAAAGAAGCAGCTATCGCCCAGACACACACTTATGTACGATACGTAGTAAGTGAATTCTATATTTTGCAATTGCTTGTGAACCAATCAGAGTAGACGACCGAGTTAATGTGCAAGCCGTCATCGGTCATATTCTGAACATTCCCTTATCGACGCCAATTAGTCTGATCCGGGATCAGAGCACGCAATGGACTGCAACCAAGCGTGGGGGTGCTCAGGCAACTAATAAACTGGCTTCGGCAACTGACGAGTTGCGACCTGCACAAGCTGACAAGCTTGCTTTAGCTAAGCTTGCCCCACTCAGCACTGTTCTTGGTCCCTGAAAGTGATGAACGTGTACTAAAAATACAGGGGGTTAAAGAGCAAACGACCGGGGCTGGCGATTTGATCTACACTCTCTACACTCGCTACAACAGTCGGGTAGTCCCTACTAATACCTACCAACAACGAACACAACACCAACAATGCCCTCTTCACGAGCCACCCTTATCCCTACGCCAACCCTCCCATAACACCATGAGCTCCACCCTCAAGCCGCCGTCGCTCAACAGCGCGGCCCTAAACGGGTCATTATCGCCCAATAATCTTACACCGGCGCCACCACTGTCAACGCAACCGCCGCCGCCGCCGCTCGCCCTGACGATCCGCTTCAGCGCCTCGATCCCGGACCTGGACCTCGAGATCCCGCACCCGGCGCAGACCACGGTCGTCAGCCTTAAGCACCTGATCCGCGGCCGCCTGGCCGAACCCAACTCGCAGCGCCGCCTGCGCTTCATCCAAGGGGGGCGCATCCTGCCCGACACCGCCGCCCTCAGCGCCGTCCTGCGCGCGCCCCCGCCCGCGCCCCCGAGCCGCTACGACGAGTACGAGTCTTTGGTCGCAGCATCTGGCGGTGGTACCGACGACAAGGACACGGGCACCCAAAGCAAAGGAAAAGGCAACAGCAAGGGCAAGGGCAAAAACATCCCCAACCGCCCCCCGCCGCCCCAGCGCATCTACGTCAACTGCAGCATCGGCGACTCCCTAACCGACGCCGAGCTCGAAGCCGAGGCCAAAGCCGCCCTGGTGCCCGTCGCGCCGCCCAGCAGTCCTCTTTTACGCCCTACCAGCTCTTCTCCTGCTCATTCGCCCAATACCCCTGGTGGTGGCGGCGGTACAGGAGGCAACAACAACAACAATGGCCAACCGTCCCAAAACCAACAAAACACGCCGCGCGGCTTCGACCGCCTCCTCCACGCCGGCTTCACCGCGGCCGAGGTGAACCAGCTCCGCCTCCAGTTCCGCAGCATCCACGCCTCGCGCTACACGCCCGACACGCTGCCCTCGCCCGACTCGTTCCGGCGCATGGAGGACTCGTGGATCGACGACAACGGGGCCGCCGCGATGCCGACGACGGCATTCAACACGGGCGGCGGGTCCGGGCTG
Source organism: Apiospora phragmitis (assembly GCF_038363925.1). Taxonomy (NCBI): domain Eukaryota; kingdom Fungi; phylum Ascomycota; class Sordariomycetes; order Amphisphaeriales; family Apiosporaceae; genus Apiospora; species Apiospora phragmitis. Next base: position 1,030,423 of record NW_027117400.1, on the reverse strand, counting down.
GACGACGACGGCGGCGGCGGAAACGGGAACAACGCCGGTCTATCCGGTCACTTGGACGCCCTGGTCTGGGGTGTCATCACGGGCTTCATGTGGCCCCTCGGCAGTTTCGGCTGGCTCGTGCGTCAGCACGGCATTCACAGCGACCGCTGGAAATTTATGGTCTGCGTCGGCGTCTTCTTCAGCTTCCTCATCGGCATCGTCAGGAGCATCTCGGGTGGCAAATGAAGCGAGTTTCCAATTGGGCAAAAGCTTGGGGTGATTAGTTAGTTCTTAGGCGGTGTAACTCATGGAGGTTTTTCTTGATTTGGAAGCGTTGCTTATACATAGCGTTGGCGTTGGGTTTTGGGGCAACCCCGGGATCGGATATTCTTACTCTTCTTGACGGGCAGAAAGTGTACAAAGAGAGCGTTCTTACTTGGCAATGCCCAGTAAGACCCTGGCAGCTCAGCGATGGGCGACGAAACCTGCATGACTGTAGAAAGCAAGCAGCTAAACAGCATGGCAGGCCTGTTAGTGGCATTACTACATGGCCACGGTTATCACATATGCAAAGAGAACACAACAAAAGGGCTTTGCATCGCTGCCAACCGCAGCGATGCCAATTCAACTATCTAGCAAATCCCTATAGACTACTCGGGAAGACCACGAGACAACTCACCTCAAGAGGTATATCCCCTTAATAGCGAAAGCGCTGCTTGTTATATAATGCTTCCCGTGAATAATCGACAGGCCAGTTTTCCCATTAGCCATCATATCCAGCGGGATAAACGGTTATCCCACTAGACATTAGCCAATGGGACAAACTAGATTATTCCCGATCTGTACCGTACGGCTTAATCTGGTGGGAGCAACGCTTTCGCCATTTCACGGGATGATTACTCTCTTGTCTCGTCTTTGGTCCACACCAAGCAAACGGTATTCTTTTCCCTCCAGAATCCTGAACTCCATGATACAAGCGCAACAGACACCTCTTACGAGGCGTGAACAGGCCCTCAAGGAAGCCTTGAGTAGGCCCTGCTGGAACAACAGAGGATGAAACATGCATAACCAGGATTTCTCATGTGGTAAGAGAATGAAATAGCCTGGTTTACAGGTACAAACTCTGCGCAGCGACAATGTCACGTCGGATCTTGGCCAGACTCTCTTCGAACTTAGTCGTCAGCTCCTCGCTGCCCATCACCTTGCCAGCTTGGGCCATTTGGCGCAAAAGCTCTTCAAGGCGGCGGAACAGACGGATGAGGGAGCCTTCGTACGCATTCGTCATTTTGCTACAGCTTGTCAGTATCACACTTCTCGTAGTAAGAGTAAAGGGACATTGAAAACTTACCAGATCTCCGAGAACGGCTTTCCATTAGACCAGGCATAGACAGTCTCCATCAACTGCCACTTGAGAGACTGGACGTACTCATCCTCATTTACCTCCAGCTTGCTCTCTTGACTAATCTTGGCAATAATCCTAGCCTTGGCTTGTACTTGCGAGTAAGGCTTTTGCAGCTCGTCTCTGAGCGTGGCAGCTTCAACCTTCTCCTCAAAGATGAAGACACTCAGGATGGCAGCGCACATCTCAGGTGTAAGCTCGTTGAAGAAGCGATCGAAGAGTAGCTCGGAAATTAGGAGTTCGTGTCCATCGGTGGACGAGATTTCGCAGGCAACACGCGCCTTCATCTGAACAACATCCGCATCGTTGATGAAGTCCAGGCGGCGAAGGACTCGCTTCCTGGATTTCAACTCATCGAGCTGGGCGATGCTGTGGGCCTTGCCAATCTTCTTCTTGATTGCCTTGATCTGATCAGTAAGCGATATCTTTCTCGAGTATTGCTCCCAGAGACCCGGCAGCAAAGGTGAGCCATGTAGAGGGTTGGCAAGCAGTCGTGCCTCTAGGACCTCAATCTTTCGTAGGAGCTTCTTGAAAGAATCATCAGTAATGCCCATGTTCTCGATTGGGTCAAGAATAGGGACACCATCGGGGAATCGTCGCTCGACCTCGGTAAGGGACTTCAGAACAGAGCCGCGGACCTCTTCTATGTCCTCCCGGTTCTTGACGTCCTTGGGCATGAAGACTCGAATTTGACTGATGGTCTTAATGCAAGTGAACAGGCATGGCACAACCTGGAAGCTGCAGGAGCTATTATCGCCACGTGTGATTAGGCCATCAGGCATCTCCTTGGAGGGCTGCGAAGTTGGGGAAGCGGGGGCAAACGGCTCGCTATCAGGGTCCAGGCGGAGGTATACATCAACAAAATATGACTCTTGCGGCTCGTACTCCTTTTCCCCGAACTTGGGCGATTTGCGAGGAATGAAGTTGACGACAACACCCCAACCGAAGTCTTGCCCAGTCTTGGGGTTCTGGATCTGGATGATGCGGCCAGGTTGGAGATAATCCAAACAATGTGTAGGATGCTGAATGACATGGATCATGTCCTTCGTATAAGCCTCAATCTGGTGTCGGAGACTGTAGTAATCCTTGATGGTTGCTTCATCGGGGATGACCATTCCGTCCTTCTCCTTCTGCAAGTTCATGAGATCTTGCTCCAGTCCAGCTACGCTGGCGCTATTCTGGAACTGGTAGAAACAGTTCTCCAACATGAACTCAGGCGAGATGGCTTCGATACGCAGCAAATTGAGGACCATGTTGTAACCCAAGTGGAAGGCAGAGTTAAGACGATCCTGCGAGCCAGCAACAACTTCCTTGGCAGTTTCAGGCTCTAGCTTGTCATCAACCATCATGATAACAATACCACGCTCATCGAGACCACGACGGCCAGCTCGACCAGACATCTGAATGTATTCAGACGATGTGAGAGGTCGGCGCTTCACGCCATCCCATTTCGTAACTTGTGTGAATACTACGGTCTTGGCAGGCATGTTCAGACCAATAGAGAAAGTCTCGGTAGCAAAGAGCACCTTAATAAGCCCTTCCTGGAAAAGAATCTCAATAGTCTCTTTTAGGATAGGCAGTAAACCTGAATGATGCACGCCGATACCCTTCTCCAAGAGCGGAAGCAAATTGGAAATCTGGGGCAAATCGCGGTCATCCTCCGAGAGCGACTCGATAGCACTGGTGAAGACTTTGCGCACCATCTGCTTTTCGCTGTCGTCATTGAAACTGAACTTTGAGACGAACAGAGCCATCATCTCGCACTCGCGTTTGCTGAAGTTGAAGACGATGACCGGGTTGAAGTTCTTGTTCATGATCATCTTGACGATCTTCTGGATATCGGCATTGGTCTCATCTTTGCCGCCCTTCATAGGCTTCTTGTGCTTGCCCTTTCCTGAGCTCTTGGCGCCTGCCTCCTTGAGGTCTTCACCCTTCTTGTCCTGGATCATTTGCATGGTCCTGTTGAAGTTGTTCTCCCGGAAAACACCCTTCTCATCGACGACGAGGAAGATGCCGCTGCCGCCAGCGGGGAAGAAGTAGTTTTGTAGGGGGGTAGGACGGAAATCGGTGTAAACAACGTGGCATGCTTGCCTATGTATCTTGGCTATCCACTCGGCAAATTGGAAGGCGTTCGGAATGGTGGCAGACAAGAACACATATCGAACCTTATCGGGAAGAAGAATGATGGTCTCCTCCCAGACGACACCTCTTGACTTATCGCGCATGTAGTGGATTTCGTCAAACACGACCCAAGCCACCTCGCGCATGATCTCCGAGCCGCGGTACAACATAGAACGCAGAATTTCCGTGGTCATGACAAGACAACTAGCAGTAGGGTTGATGGTGACATCACCCGTCATCAGACCGACATCACCAAAAGCCTCGTTGAACTCGCGATACTTCTGGTTGCTTAGGGCCTTGATGGGGGATGTGTAGATCACTCGGGTATTTTGCTTCAGACAGTGCGCAATTGCATATTCGGCAACAACAGTCTTGCCGGCACTAGTATGGGCGGAAACCAGGACACTCTCATCACGTTCAATAGACGAAATGGAGAGGCGCTGGAAGGGATCAAGGGTGAAAGGCCATGTGCGGGCTGGTTCCTTGGGCGCTTTGTGTTGGGAAAGAGGGACGTATTCGTAGTCCAGATCCGGGGGAAGGGCGACTTGATGCTGAATGTTGTGCTTCAAGACCAGGGCGGATTCGTCGGCGGGCGCAAAGCCGGCAGCAGCGGCGAGTTCTCGCGATTCGGCCGTTTCGAAGCTATCCGTCATGACAGGCGCCTCGGCGGCCCCATCCTTGCGTCGGCGCTTGCTATCCTGCTCATCAGTCATGACTGTATCGCCATCGGCACCGTCTGCACCGTCGGCGTCTTCCTCGGGGAGGTAGGAGGAGCAGCGTCGGCCATCTCTACCTCAGCGGCCTCGGGAGCCGATCGTGTAGACTCGCCGCCGGTGCCATTGCCAAGTTCACCGGCCTTTCTCTTCTTCTTGTTCTTCTTTGACTTGGATGGCCTGCCGCTCTTGGGAGAGGACGTGTCGATCTCGGTCTTGGCCTTGCCGTTGCTGGCGGCCGCCGGCTGGTCTTCGAAAACGTCGAAGAGGTCGTCCATGTCGGGAAGTTTCTATCGCATTGAAGCGGGAAGGAATGCGATTGGTGTAGTGAAAGAGGTTGACAAATTTTCGAACCAGATCTGCTGTCACACAATGGTACAAATGGTTTGGTTGGGGGTGTTGTTACTCGATTGACGATCTGAAATGGCAGGCTTGGATCGGATCACAGCTTCTGCCAAAGGGAAAAAAAGAGGTGACAGCACCAAGCAAGCGCTATCAGTGGCAGAAATAAATTATTCTAGTGGGGCCCCGGTGACTGGACAGTGGATAGGTTGACAAGCTCCAGATTGGCAGGCGGTAAAAAGGTTGTCGGACTAACCAATAGATCAACCACATACACTGGAATAAACGTCCGTCGATGCCATAAACATGTACTGGTATAACCAAGAAATGGAATAGTATTAAAAATCTAAAGCGTTAATTTCAATTTAAGCGTGTAGTAAACGGTCTGCGAGCCGTTATTCCGTACGCAAACGGTAGCAGAATCCTACTGGAATACTGTTCAATGCAGGTGGTTCAGTGAGTTCCAACGAACCTGGAACCTGAAGTACTTGGTACACAGGATTTGGGGGCGATTGGGCCGACATTGAACCGACCGGCTATGCGCAGCTTCGACAAACCTCATCGAGCTTCAATCCGTCATACGACATTCTGCAAAGCTCACTCCAGCAACATTCACACATCTCCATTCGCGTGCAACACAGTTCCTCAAGGTAATGCGACACCCCGGATTGACGATTCTGAAGCTCAACTAAAACCAATTGGCCTTTCTCTCTCTCCAGATGTCTCCCCAGTCGATCCTCCGCGCCAGCCCCCGTGCGGCCAACATGATCAGCCGCCGCATGTTCCACGCGACCCGAGCCCGCCTCTCGTCGCCCTACCACTACGCCGAGGGCCCCTACAGCAACCTGCCCTTCAACACCAAGACTCGTTTCTTCGCCGTCCGATACTGGCTGTACATGTTCACCGGCTTCTTCGCCCCCTTCGGCATTGCTAGTGCGTCATTTCACCCCTCCGGCCAGGCGGATACCCGGGAACCTGTTACTGATGAGTTATATAGTCTGGCAAACCAACAAGCCCAAGTCTTAAGCGAGTTCTCGACACTCAATTGGTATCGTCGATTCTGGGGCTCGATGGGATGAAGCATAGGAGAGACGGGACGTGGCCGAAGCTGCCAGGCAAGACGTTGTACATATATCGACAATAGAGGTTGAGGCCATTGCCAAGAATCGAATTCCCTTTATCTTCCGATCCCATGTACGATCATCGTGTTAGAAGGGGAAATCGCAATTCGTTCCCCCTCACTTACTGGGCGCATAAGATATTATAACGAGCCAGCAGCCCAAGCGTGATGATGGGTCACAGGATCAACACCGGTGGTTCCAACAGCAAGTCCTCTAATTGTGAAAGTAGGGAGATATCTGGGCAACCGCGATGCCGTTCTGCTTGTTTTGACCTGAGTAGCAGAAAATCCGGATCAGCTCCCAGGACTGCGGTCTAGCTCCGGAGGCTCATGCGATGTTGGTTAAAACTTCCACCGAGTCGATACTTTTCTGTGCTGCAAAAGGCTGTTCAGCTGATGGATGTCCTCCGGGGTCAGACTAGGGCGGCCATGGATAGGGTTCGATTTCGTCATGTTCAGCGATCACGTCGAAGCGCAGCATCAGGCCTAGCATTTTTTATTCGGAAAGAAATGTTGGACAGGTGATAAACTGCTTATTATTATATACACACCGGACTACTGTTGCCATATTATAAACCAAGTTTAGGTCATATGTGATATTCATTACATTAGGCGTATATTTACAATAGATATGTTACAGCTTTTAGAACAGATCGGATTCCTTAACCAGGACAGACCGGTTGAGGTCCTTCGGTGACGAAGACGGGATGCCCGCCAAATGCAGTGTCAGCTCCAAGTCACCCAGCATCGACTTGAGCACGTGCGCCACGCCCTCCTCACCGCCCAGCGCCAGGCCATAAACGTAAGGACGGCCAATGAGGCAGCACTTGGCCCCCAAAGCGAGGGCCTTGGCGATATCGGCGCCGCAGCGAATGCCCGAGTCGAAGAAGATGTCGAGCTGGTCGCCCACGGCGTCCACGATGCGCGGCAGCACCCCCAGGGAGCTGTTGCCGCCGTCCGTCTGGCGGCCGCCGTGGTTACTCACGACGATGCCCTGGACGCCGGCCTCGACGGCGTGCTGCGCGTCCTCGACGGTCTGGATGCCCTTCAGCACGATGGGGCCCTTCCAGTGCTCCTGGAGAAACTTGATGTCCTCCCACGTGTGGCTCATGCCCGGGAAGACGGTCCGCGTCCACTCGGCCACGGCCGCGCCCATGTCGTCCTCGACCTCGCAGCCGTGTTTCTCCTTGAAGCTGGCGCGGAAGACGGGGTCCGTCATGCCGATGGCGACGCCGATCTGGTCGGACCTCAGGAAAGGGTTATAACTATACGGGGGACGGAGATTCAGCATATATGGTTGAGTCGTAGTCAAGACTTGGTCACTCACCCGTTATCCATATCGCTCGGCCTCCAGCCCAGAATATACGTATCCAGCGTCACGAAGAGCGCCGAGAAACCGGCCTTCTGCGCGCGGTACAGGATGGATTTGGTGGTGTCTTGCCGCTCGTTGGGGGGCCAGTAGAGCTGGAACCAGCGCTCGCCGTCGCCGTTGGCCTTCGCGACGTCCTCAATACTAGTAGAGCTCGCCGTGCTCATGATGTAGGGGACGCGGCACTTAGCGGCCGCGGCGGCCGCGGCCTCCTCGCCCTCGGGGTTGAAGATGCGCTGGACGCCGACGGGGGCGCAGGCGATGGGAAACGGCAACCGCTTGTCGCCCTTCTCCCCGCCCGCCACGCCGCCGGCGCAGGTGCGGAGGCCCGTCACCGAGAGGTCGGGGAAGCCCTCGCCCGAGGCCTTCACGAGGCGCCTGGGCACGATGGACCACCGGCCGAAGGCCTCGCGGTTCTTGCGCGCCGTCTCGCCCGTGCCCGCGTTGCCCGTCACGTAGCCGGCGCTCTCGGCCGACATGCGCGCCGCGGCGAGGGCCTCCCACTCCAGCGGCTTGAAGGTAAAGGGCGGGCGCTGGTACTGCAGGCCCTTCTGGTACACCGAGTTCTCGTACTCGATGGGGTTCGGGTCCTGGTGCTTTTCCATCTTGGGCCGCGTCGCGGCTTCGTGCTGCTCTGGCGGTGGGGCCATGGTGGTGTGTGTATGTGAGGTGATGTGATGTGATGTTCTGTATTCTTCCCGTATATTTCTGTATTCGTTGCACTAGGTTTGTTTGAGCAAGGGAATATGTATTTGGTATGTGTATAGAATCGCTGGGCCTTGCTATGTTTATAAGTATGAGCAGTAGGCATTACTACTTGCAAAAGCTCCATCATGGAACGCCTACGTCATTGAATATACGAGACTTGTAACCTATACTAGTTTGTTCGATGCAATGGTTCCACTTATCAAGCTCTCCGACATGCAGGCTGTTTACCTTGACCGGATAGCCGGGGAGTGCAGGTAAACTGCATTGGCTATCCAGCTGAGGTAAGCCAACACCCCCGATCGGTCTTGAGGCTGCACCTGATAAGCTTTTGTAGTTGCTCCTGATCTGCCCATTGCAGGATCGGATCTATACATGCTGTGTTGTCGCGCCATGGCTGGCCTCTTGGATTGAAATGACGTCAAGATTACATGAGTCGTCAACTGACAAAAGACTTGTTGAGCCTGCAAAACATGAACAAGAAGTTATGCGAAGAATGACACCATTGGGCGTGTTCCAACTTGAGTGTAGGCCCGATTTCGTGACGAATTAAGCGGATGAAAACCCACCTCGACACGGACCTAGCCCGGCATGGCTGAGCCGACAAGTCCCGGGGTCAGCAGAAGAAACTCGACTTTTCCGGTTCCTTGGCATATCGAAGTGATGCGCGGCAGAACGGGTGGAGACTTTGCAGTTCGTGGCGCCGTCAAGCCAACTTTTGAAGCCCGATCTAGATCATTATGCTGCTGCTGCCGCCAGTAACCGGCCTTCCGCTATCCAGGTAGCCCAGGATTGCAAGGCGGTAACCAAAGTGAGATACAAATACTGATACTAGCCGCATGATGCAGTCTCAGGCGTCTCAGGAGCCTATATCCGTGTAAACGCTTACGTTCTTACTGGTGCGTTTACGCATATTATCTATGTAAAGGATGATGTCCGCTATCCACCTCTCCCTGTCGTTAATTATCAAGCGAGTACATCGGCCAGAACGGATCTATATATTGGCTAATTTGACCGGAAGTCTTCCAAATTTGCACCAGGCCACGACATACCTGGAAGAATGAAATTCCATAAGGGACGTCTTCCACGGGTGGTGCGGTCTACTCCGCGGACAATCACGGGTACGGGTCGGGACAACGGCTGCCGACCTTGTGCAACAAAGTGTCACAAAAAGGGAAGATCAAGTATCGCCGCACAGACTACATAGTAAAACAAAACGAATTAAAACAATACTTAGTATCGTATTACATTTTTTACCATTCTTATTTATACTTTCATCTAATTATATGTCTATTGTACAGGAAGGTTTACAGCTTGCTGCCATTGCCCAAGGATTCTAGTGGCCCCCGGGCAACAACTGCTAGGGCTCCAGGTGCTTCTTTCACGCGGATTGCCCTATGACTGTTTGTTCTTCTTTACCCACGACGAGACCACCTTTTTCATGTCCCAGGTGACATATAGCATTATCAAGGGTAAGATCGAGGCCATCAACGTGTCGATGAACCAGTTGTTCCTCGGCGATTTGCCCATGGCGCCCCACCGCATCAGATCGCCGACGAATGCCGTCGTGATGAAGTAGCGACCCTTCTCGAGGCCGGCGATGGACAGGCTGGCGACCTCCTCCGCGCTCTGGACCGTGTCGTTTCCCCTCGAGCTCCTGGGTGACCTGCGGCTTGGTCGCGTTCTCGCGCTCGTAGCCGGCCGTGGTGACGGAGTTGGGCAGGACTAGGTGCATCTCGATAGGGGACGTCGGGGTATAGCCGGACCTCCATGGCGAGGGCGTCGGCGAGGGCGCGGACTGCGAACTTGGACGGCGCGTAGGTGCCGTGGCCGGCCAGGGAGAAAGTGGAGAGGACAGAGCCGGTGAAGATGATGTGCTTGGCGGCGGGACGGGATTGCTTGGTCGAGGGTTGCTTTGCTCCCTGTTCAGCCTGTCCAGGGAGAAGCCAGGCGCACATGATGGCGCGGGACATCTCGGCGGAGCCAAAGTAGTTGACATCCACTGCAACATTTTGTGAGCAAATACACAGCATACTAGACCGAAGAACGTCACTGCTTACTGCTGTAGCGAGCAGCCTTCATGGCTTCTTCCTCGGTCCACAGCATGGGCGTCGCGAGGCCAGCCAGGCACCACACAATCTCGGGCGGCTGCCCGTCGTTCCAGGCCGTGGCATCGGCGACCACCCGCTCGGCGTAGCCGGGCTCGGCCACGTCGGCCGCAATGGCGTGGAAGCGCTGCGTGTCGGGCGACTTCGCTTGCGTCTTGGTACGCTTGATGGCCTCATCGAGCTTCGCCTGGTTCCTCGAGACGATGGCCACATTCGCCCCTTTGCTCGAGAAGATGCGCGCTGCGCTGAGACCGATCCCCTCGGAACCGCCCGTCATAAGAATCGTCTGGATGTCCCAAGGTCAGTCACTGTCTCCGCGGCGCCGTGTTCGCGCCTGTCTCCGGCGATTGATTCTTACACGGCCCTCGACGGGCATGTGGTTGTGGCCGAACCAGCCCATTCCTTTTCGCAACGAGACTGCATGATACACAAATGAAAGATAAATTGGCTAGAGATCTTTGGGATGGTTTGGATTATAAGCTCGACAGTGGATATCGCGTTTGCAGTCCGGAAGCTCTGGCGAAAGTGGGAAAATCGGATTGAGGAAACTGTCTCGAGCTGCCTGGCTCTGTTTCAAGGTTAGTTCTGTTGGTTCCACAACAATGCTGCAAGGGGTTGGCTTAACATGTTGGTTCCGGATAACTGGTAAAACCCTTGCTAAGTGGATCAAGGGATGTCGAGCAAATCGTCCATCATTTCGGAAAAGGCTCGCCGACCCAGCGGAACGGAAATCGTACCCGGCGCACGTAAGCCATGGAGGGCTTGGCATGGGCCCCTTTTCGCCTAGCACCAGTGGCAGACTGGCAGTCTACAGTGGCGTTCTCGGTCAGATGCAGCGAGATAACTACAACCCAGTGGCACTATATTAGTATCTGTCGGGGCGATCCTCATGAGTAAAGTAGGGGCCAGTTGCGAGTGATTAACCAACAAGTCATCCTCCCATCTTCCTAGTGCTCTTGCATTATGGCTCGTACGAAGCAAACAGCAAAGCTGTACGGGAAAGGGATAATCACCTGGACGCGATTCCACCTACCGCTGGAGCAGGAGTGGCCAATATGGTCCGTAACCATGCGGATGTGCATGTCGGCCCCCTTGCGGATGTGGAAGGTGTTTCGAAGGCGCTGGGCAGAAATGGTGGGAAACCCTGCGCAGGCTGCCTACATCATTGGTGAGTTTCATCGGAATTGGAAAAGGATTGCATGTTTTCTGACTGGCCTGTCGTAAAAACTAGTCTGGCGGACGCTGGATGACTTGAAGAATTTCAAGTCCTCTCCTGCCTGCGTCGAGTTCTTACAAAACCTGCCCGAGAACGACAACGTATTGCAAGTCTCTATCGAGTCTGGCTCAGCCCTGAGATACCTGACCTTGGACAGCGCTTCATCGTCGACGTCACGATTTCTCGCCTTTGAACACATCGACGGGCATCCAACGGCGGCTGTGGAGGGCCGCGTGACCTTCACCGCCTTCCTAGTACCACAAAACGATAATTCCATGAGGTGGATGTGGTACGATAGCGTGAAAGACGTGTTTGGCCACTTCCTCCCTCGCGGCTCCGAGTCTATTAGATTATAAAGCACCGTTTCAGCTGGCAATATTTGACCGTGTGGTTCTGGGTGCTTACGGAAGACCACTGGGTGGAGAGCAAGTTTGGGAAGCTAGAGAAAACCCACGAAGACCTCCAGGAAGACCCCCAGGGTCGGACAATCATCTGCGAGTTTCGCCTCTGGCCACATTCGTGGGGTGTCACTCCAGAGCACGAAGAAGCATCGGCGACGGACTCGCAGGCGAGGGAGTCGTGGGGCCAAGCTGTGGCGCAGGTGATGCCTCCGGTTACGGCCTGGGAACAGGAACGTTGGGACATTCGAGAAGTGCCGCGCTTCTACCCCCCCCCACCGAAGAGTGGGATCCGGAGGACCTTGAGTTGGAACAAAAGTTGAAGGAATACCGGGATGAATCACTTCAACGTAGCGAATCGGCAGTATATGGGAGAGCGGACGGGATTCCTAGTATTCAGCAGGATATGGTCGTATGTATCAGAAAGTTCTGATCCGGGGACTCATACAGGACTGTTTTGTCAGAAGCTTTAATTCGCTCAAGTGCCTACGGTTTGTTGTGTCAAAAAGCAGACAAGGTTCCCGCGAGCCTCGCATGCAGCAGCAGCAGCGTGTGAAAACAGTTGGAAGCAATCCAAAATGTATTAAAAAACAAAAAATTGGTATCTGATAATTAAGTAGGTAACAGGTCTGTCGAAAAGAGGGTAAGAAGGAACAGCTGTGGCGTGTATCAAGGTAGACACCCAGCGGGAGAAGCGAAGACAGAAATCATCAAATCGTTCAACATCCACCTTCATGGCCGCCTTTGTGTGCAATCATCGTCATTACTCCTCCAGATCTCATATATTCCTGCCATCGGGGCACACCCAAAGTCCCTCGGCTGTCTCTCCTCCTCTGCAAATTTCTGTGGCTGCTGGCCACAGGCTTGCTGCTGTCCGCTTCGGGGCTCTTACTCCTCTCGCGAAGGTGCTGAGAGCAGTGTGTAGGAGAAGCCACTTCTTAGTTGGTGGTCTCCGGGTTGACGTCGGAGCGGAGCGCGACGGGGAACTCGGTGATGGGGGTGAAGATGGGCATGGCCGGCTCGAGGCCGACGGGGACCTCGAAGCCCTTGGGCGGGTGCATGGCATCGGGCAGCTCGATGACGTCGCGGTAGTAGTCGGGCAGCCTGTTGCAGTAGCGGGCCCAGAGCTGGACGATGGCGGGCAGGACGGTGCGGCCGGCGTGGACGAGGCCCGTGTTGGGCGCGACGTAGACGTGCAGGCCCTCGGCGGCGCTGCTGAAGACGCCGCCGTAGCTCTGGTTCCAGTAGTAGTTCTCGAACAGGTCGCCCGCGACCCGCTCGTTCCAGCTGCGGATCACGTCGCCCGTCTTGGCGGCTACGAACTTCCACACGTTGGCGCCGACGTCCCAGCGGCCCAGCGTGTGCAGGCCCCAGTTGGCTTGGACCGAGGACAGCTCGCTGTAGTGGTTGTGGAAGGCGTCGTCGGTGGTGCCGACGAGGTCTTTGGGGATGGCGGAGCCCAGCAGGATGCCGGCGACGTGGTTGCGGGCGAGGGGGTTCTGGCCGTTGGCCTGCCAGGTGATGTAGATCACCGTGTTGTCGTTGAAGTAGGGGTTGGCCAGCAGAGGCTCGACGAAGCTGCGAGTCCAGTTGCAGGAGACGGTGATGTTGGTGTCGTGTCCGTTGTTGTACAGGTTGGGGGTGATGAAGCCCCACTGAGGGATCTTGTGCTGCTCGAGGTCTTGGTAGAACAGGGTCAAGTTCTTGACCTTGGCAGTGCGGTCGGGGTTCTCGGCGATGGAGTTGAAGCGCATCAGGAGGTTGTGCTTGCGGACGTAGTAGCCCTCAACCGGGTTGCTATAGTTGAACCCGTCGAAGCCGGAGTAGGGGAGACCCTCGTTGTAGTCACCCCAGCTGATGCCTTTGTCCTCCAGGAGGTCGACGATGGTCGACACATTCTTGTTCACCAGGATGAAGCTGTCGCTGTTGAGACCGAAGTCGTCACCGCTGGCGGGGGCGATGTAGTTGGGCTGACTGGGAGTGCCGACTCCGTACTCCTGGGTCAGGAGGATGCCCTGCTTGATGAGAGCCTGGCAGTTGGCTGTGACCGTGTGTTAGCTTGATCTGTCAGGGTAGAAAGAAGAGTTGGGTGGTCTACTCACGGTCAGCAGTGGCATTCTCGTAGGCAGTGGTCTCGAGGTAGATCTGCAGAATGCGGTCGAAGGCCTTGCCCTTGACATTCGAAGTGGGCGACTCGGTCTTGGCAGTCGCGGCGGCAGCGGCAATGTCGCTGGTCGCAGTCGCGGTGTGAGTGACCGAGGTGGAATCATCCGAAGAGACACCGTTGTTGGCAGGGCAGCGGCCGCGAGGCTGGCCGCCGCCAGGATGCCGAAGAGCTTGGGGAGCATTGTATTGTCTGAAAGGACTGTGATTGGGAAAGGAGAGTAGTGAAGATTGCCAAGGAAAGGACTGTGAAGATGCTGATGAGGAATGAGATAGAAGTTTTCCTACAGTGGGAAGACTGTCCTCCTTATATCCCTCGTCTCTATCATCAGATTCTCCTCGCCGGTTTCCAACACTGCCCCTAATCTGCTTACAAGCCGACATGGTGAATGGGCTTCCCAAGCTCTCCCACCGCCCTTGTTGGTCACGCCTCTCCACCCCGAGTAATGAGAACAACAATCATCCCGCAAAGACAATGTGTGAGCTGTAAAGCTTAGTGTCAAAGCGAGGAGGCTGCGATGTGCGGTTTGGAGGCCATGGTTATTTGTTTCCCGTCAGTGCCCATAAGGCCACCTGAGGGCCCAAGGCGGAAGGCGACTATCGTCGGCGGCTAAGCTTTGGGCGAGGCACGGAAGGTGGAAGGCGATCAGGGTCTCGGGTGTTTCTAGCTACTAGTGGGTAAGCACTTGGCCTCGTCCCCGTTCAGTAAGCTTTTCTTATAGGACCCTTAGAATAACCGCGGACATTTGTTGGGGCTAGGAGCTAATATAGTTGAAGCTGGTCAGCCACTCCCTCGACTCAGTCTACAGTAGTAGTGAAACGGATTGGATGAGCTAGAACCGCCCGCTGGGAAAGTTTCTCGATGGTGCTGATTTGATTCTACACGGTATTGTCAGAGTTCCATCAAATGAGACATGGCATTGTGGTGTGTTCGTGGGCGATATATCGCCTACAGCTACACATGTACTGTTTGCGACATGTGTCAGGGGTAAGCGTGCATCAAAGAGGTCATACTTCGACACATGAGTAATGTGACTGGTCATTACCTGAGCAGACACTTCTCCTACCGAGTGTGCTGTTCCATCACGCTTCCTAATGTTCAGCTTCATTATATGCCGCCTATCAAATACTTTTGTTACCACAGTAGTTATCATGTTACCCCGGCAGCTCCCGTAGGGCTTCCAACGCAATATCGCCAACTCGAAGCTACGCCTTCGCTTCGACGACTAAGGGGTAAGTGCAATCAACGGTCGCCCGAGCATTTCATGTTCTAGACCACGCCGGCGCTAGAACACCATTTCGAGAAATTCAGGGTCCGTCCCCAGAGTCTCAGAAGTGCCGTACCGTTATTGTCGCTATGGCCGCCTCGACGTCCCCGGACTCTAAATTAGGGGAGAGGGTTCGAGCCGCCCGTTGCCGCGGACGCTCGCTTTCAATTCAGGCGGAACCATTGCTCACTTTTTAGTCGAGGTTACCTAATGCTGTATGTTGCTGCTGTGTTGCTGTGAGACCTGGGGAGTGCACTGGCTCTCAACAGTATCTTTCTCCCGTTATGGCTACGATGGGCGGTGCACAAGCTCGCAACATCTCAGCAACAGTTCGCGAGGGCGATGGCGACTTTCTGTTTACAACCTCGAACAGATGTACAATGTTACAGGGAAATGAGAAGACCCAGTCCGTTTCTTGCAATCTTCCATAGAGTCGATGCTTCGGGCGCTTCTTACAAGTAACGCGATGGCTAGGGCTGAAGGCTGAGGGCTGAGGGCCTTAGGGGACCAGGAGGGAGTTAAAGTTATGCCACAGAAAGATTTCCGTCGTGGAACCCAAGACCACAATTTCCACTCAAGAAACGTATTTACCCTGTTGCCAAGGTGAGACACCACTAAGACTGGATATGAGCGACATCTGGCTAGTAATCCGGCAACCATAAGCTTCCTATTTTGTCCCTCTTAGACTCAGCCTGGGGTTCAAAATAACCCCGGACATTCGAAAAACGCCTTTGTCTCAGTCGATCCGAGACCATCCTTATCCAGGCACGAACATGCTGACGCCACTCACAGGTGACCACAGGGGCACTATCAGTCCCTGGGAATATATATAGGTATATATATAAGACGAGAAGCGACCAAGTCCCCGGAATGATGCATCCCAGTATTGCTCTCAAAGTGCAAATATAGTTCGCAAGGATGTTTAAGGCTGGCCATAGGAAACTGATAGCCTTGGATCTGTCTGCTTGATCATGTCAATCGATGAGTATATATGGGAGCTGAGAGGACATGCCTCTCGAATTTCAGCACGTCGAGGAGCGATGAATGCTCAACTTGCATCAGCTTCGAAGGCAGGTCAGGCTGGTGGACCATCCGTGTACGTGATCCTCCCTCCCTTCCAATGAAAATATGGTATGCTCATCTCATCCAGTTGGGTCGCTCAAGACGATGGATGTCTCGCGCGCGTCTCGATGAATAGGAGTTCGAAACTCGCCAGCCATGACGCAACCTCAAGCCTTTCTACTGTCAATTATTGGGGCCCACCCAGGTATCGTGATGGCATCAGCGCGGATCCGGGCTCCACTGATGTGACAGGAGCCGCAAAAGGGACCCCTCTTGGACCACCCCACTGATGATTTTGATTAATAGGGGCTCATGATATTCTTCGCCCAGATTGCTGGGAGTTATTAGGTCAATTAGCATTTTAGCAACAACCATGGACGATCGTATTCTGTTCGCTTTCGGGTTCACCCTTTGGTGGGTTTCTTCTATTGCAACATACGCGTTAAGTATGCTCAGGTCAAATGCTATTCATGTCACAGCCAGGGTATCGAACGCCACGTAGACACGTACGGCATTGCAACTTCCTCATGTTATATGGTACATCTATATATGTGATTTTTCTCCCTGTTAACCACCAGCGTTCCCCCTTCTAACCATGCATCATTTGCACATACATATCTAATCCACCCTTTTGGCTACAGCAGCAACCATGCTCGACCCTTGGATCGTAGCCCTCGTGGTCCTATTCTGCGTGGTCGCTACCTCGTCCGTTGGCAGCGTTATTCGCGATTGGTACCTCAAGAGGTACATACCACGGAGAAATGCCAGGAAACACAACCAGCGAACGCTGGAATTCGCGAGAGAGATGAGGCAGCAACAGCAGCAGGAGCAGCAGCAGGCGTGGCAGCGGCAGCAGGAAGAAGAGGAGTGGATACCACTGCCGCCACGGCCCTACTATAAACGTGGCAGACAACACGTACGACATGTATATAGATGAGTATGTACAGAGTTGCCGCTGTCTGTCCACCCGATCGCTCTACCGTTATGTTCTTCTGGCTTATAGGAAGGAGGCTTACGACGTAGGTCAGGCAGATGCCGGGAGTCAGTTAGGTTTTAAACAACGTTGAACAACTATGCGGGTTCATGTGTTCACTTTTGATGGACTTCCATCAAGCATGTTCTCTTGCCATACACACCATGATCATGTCAAAGGCACTCATACCGCATCACGAGTTATTGAATGCTCCAGAGCATGTTTTCATAGCTTCTGTGCCAGTAAGCTACATAAGAATCTCTCCTTACCAGAATCTCTTCTCTTACGAACCATACTACGAGCAAAAACACTTACCAAATTGCAGGTTGACCCCATCGGCGACATACATAATGAACGAGCAAGCAAGAGCACAGCTGTTACTTACAACCATCGCCAAGCCCCGCAGATATTCCTCATCTCCCTCCACCATGAACATCTGGATTGTGCTCTTGATCGTGGTGCTGTGCGCACTCACAGTCGTGGCCATTGGCCAAGGTCTGTTTCTGGCCTGCCTCTGGTGGTACAAACGGCAAGAAGCAGCCAGGCGGCGGCTCGCCCAGCAGCGGACGCGGGATTGGGCGAGAGAACAAGGGGAGGAGCAACTCGGCCGGCAACTCGCTCGGCAGCAGCGGCAGTATCAGCTGCAGCTGCGGCTGGAACAGCAACAGCAGAAGCGGCAACCGATAGAACTACCGCCACAATCATATGTAGGCGGTAGAGAAGACGTGCGCAGAGATGGATGAACCTACACACAGAATGCCGCTGCTGCCTCTCTGTTGCTGTGTCTCTCACGCAAAACTAGCCATGAACCCAACCAGCGCGATATCCAAGAGAAAACGGAATACCAACTTGGTTGAAACTACGCATCAACATCTTACTTATCTGACAGAGTCTCCTGTCTATCTCCTGGGCTCATCGCCACAGTAACTCTACCCAGTTCATCGTCGTGGCGTTCTCCAGGAGGGCGTCTCGGGAATACCTACAGTAGATACCTACACCGCCACTGTTCCACGGAACTATGACAGTGGCGGGAGATCAGATTGATAGGTTTGGTATGCACAGATAAGACCCGGACTTACAGTGCTTGCAGAAAATACATATAAAACTGGAGTCGCCGGTGAGACAAATCTCAAGTGGCGGCAGCAGCAGCAGCAGTAGCCTACGCTGCACGCTGCATCACCGCCTTCTCCCGCCCGCTACCCACTCGGGGCTTTCTTCCGGTTCACGATAGTGAGATCCAAGAGCCGCCACTCGGGGTTTCTTTCCGGTCCATGATAGTGAGAGACAAGAACCACCTCTCGTCACTCGGGGCTAAGATGGGGAAACACCCGCCGCATTTGCATAACCGTCTCTGGTGTTTCTCGTCCCCTCTTGTCCCACTCGTTGACGCACACCGGTGATGGCATCACTCACTCTCCATACTATTTCCTGTATAGTCAATCCACAAAATATGTATGCATGCAGTCGCTCCGTACATACATGTCTTATCTGGCTGGCCCGATTTGAAACTATTCCCCGACAGGTGCGCACCAATTGTGATAGCTTGGGCATCAAAGCAGCGGCAGCAGGAGCGGGAAGAGCCAAGCGAAAGACCACCTCGTAACAAGAAGACGGCTTCCTCGGTCTAAAACCCAGAAACGCGGGTGTTACCACGTAGATTGCACGTCAACGATGCTGGGGGGTCGCTGCACAGTAAGGCCGCGCATTACCCCATACCTCGCTACATATGCCTGCCGCCAGCCCGCCTAGGTCAAGCCAGTAGGTAGGTAAGGGTAGTAACCTGAAACCTGGTATGTGATAGGTGTCAGGGCGTATTGCTTTTCTTCAGCGGCCGGTCTGCAGAAGCGACGCTAGGGCCGGGTTTCGGGTCTCCTTCGACACCTATAATGGAAACCCCAGTAGTAATAGCACAGACCGAGAAGACAAGAGATTGGATTTGCCAGTCAAGCAATTGACGACGAGAGCTACTGTAAGGTAATGTAGCAGGCGGTAGCAATAGCGAGATAAGGATAATCAGGGTGAGTGTTTGGTGGTTTCGGCCGGCGTTTCTAGGTCATGGCCATTAATGCCATCAATGCGATTTAGCGTTCACATCACACGTCGGCACTCTTGCTACTGGCTGGCATACGGTGTGCGCATGAAAATAAGTTACAGTAATCATTTGAGATCTTCGTCACCCGTAGCAGTAGTTTCATGGAGACAAAAGGTGTATATGTGATGGTGGTGATGATAACTCGACGACGTCTCTCTCGGTGCCGAGGAAAACAAAAGCATGCCCACTTACACCTACACCGTATTAGCAGATGCTATAGGTTCGTAACGATATATGGGGGCGTGCGAACCCCCTTTCCCTAGGAGGAAATCACGCCTTCCTGGATACGTGTATTTGCGTGTAAGTGCTTGTTTCTTTTTCTTGCATGCTACTTTTTAGGGCAACGAACGGGCTACAAGGATAGTTAGCTGTCAGTCTAACACAGCTCAGGGATGAGTGAGTGAGTATGTGCGTGCCCCTAAGCCCTCAGCTCTCCCTAGGTTACCTAGGGATAGGCCGGGGAAGACTCCGACATAGGAGTTAGTGCCCGTGAAGGGGATTCCGATTGGGTATAAATGACAATCATGGAAAGATGATAGATCGTGTTTCCCCTATCCCCAGATGTGTGCTTGTTTGCCGTGGCGACCGGCCGGCGCGCCTGCTTAGATGAGCCACATAGCTAGCTGTACGGGAGTCCGGGCCATCACATCCAGCAACTAGGTGATAAGGGTGAGTGAGCCCCCTGATGGTATCTTATCACGTCGCCGATATTATTCCTTCATGCAGCGAAAAGGGTATTCAACCAAATTGGCGATAAGTCGCTGATTAACACGAGCCTGCGACGGGGAGTTTCAAGAGGTTCCATGCTGCTGGCCAGAGCTGTTCTATGCAGCTTTCTCCGCAGCAGTTAATAAGTCGAAGATGGTGTGTGTGCCACATCGCTGCAGTCGATGCGTTGCTGCTTGCTCTAGTTACGTGCTATCCAATGTGACGAGGCCGGGGTGTGCAGCGAATCAGCTCTCGCCCATCTCTGCAGGGGTCCGACAACTCTGCGAATAAGAGTGCAAATCGTCATGTGTTGGGCTGCGATAATACCCAAAGGGCACTCACTACTGGGGGTTGACCGTCTGGCTTGCGGACGTAGTCGGAAAGCCACAATACGCTTGTTCGTATAAGTGTGCTGGTGTCAGCTTGACACTCACATCCAATTCCCTGTGTCGGGTCCGAAGAAGGAGTATGCGAGTGGCTCGTCACAGTCCCCCCCCCTAGCTTCGGGATAACCATATCAAGGGAAAGGGAAGCAAAATAAAACGAACACAGAAGTAAAGTGCAAGTGAAGTAGACAGACAAGGAAACGACTGCGACAATCCCGAATGCCCCTTATCAGATCGTGACGAGATTTTTCGAGGTGCAGCAAGCAGCCATGCAGGGACCCTTAATACATACGAGCGCAATGGATGGAAGAGTCGGACATGCAATTTGCAAAAGAGTGCGATCTGCCTCCATGCTTGCCATCAATGATAGTACTATGTTGCTTGGTTAATGACTGAAGAAGCCTATGGCAACGTTGCGCAACGATACGTGTCGTTCGCCGTTCGTTGTGACCAAAGCGCGCAATCTCCATGCGACAACGCAACATTCCTGACCGTTACTCTCGGCATGTACGCATCTCGCAGCGAAACTCCGCAATCCGGCCATCCCGGCAATTGTGCCGGGGGAGAGGACGGGTGCATAACGCCGTATCCTCGTGTGTTTCCACCTGCAATCTGTAGATACGCAGTCTGGCTTGTTCTATGCGAAACCAACCCCAGACTCCCCGATTTATTCAAGTCGGAGCCATACATAGAGGAGCCATGGGGCCTTCGTTCGACACCAACTCCGCCATCTTGTGATCAAGGAGATATGGGTCATCAGGTTCGGAGTTACGGATCACTTAGCTACGGCGCATGGAGTTGATCGACGTTTTGGCGGCGCGCGGGGTTGTTTGTCGCGACCCCACGAAAATGATCAACAGCTAGAAAGTGCACAGGTCAATGCGTGAAGGTCGCGAGCTTGTTGGTGGCGGCGCCCCCCACGGCTTTACGGCGTGGAAGGGTTGGACAAGACCCCTAAATCATTGGAGGGCATTGTAAGCGGAATGGGGAATGCATTGGAAATTGCATTGTTCCCCATACCGCCAGTCTCAGTAAGCTCCTTTGTTCGGGAAATGTCGTGAGATCAGGTATTGCTACGGAGCTGTTCGGGGAAATGCCGCCCATCGAATTGTACTGCGCCCTGCCAAAAAAGGTCCACGTTTGCCGCAGTCAAAAGATCGGCGTAAATCGGAAGTCAGCGAAGGCGAGTAAATTCCTTTGGTCCTCGGTTGTCGAGCTGGTAGCCGGTGGGATGGAATTCCTGACGTACGTCGCCTAATCTTTCGACATAATCATGAATTCGGCTTTGACACTGCACTGCGCCTGTCCTAACCTAGTAGGTTAGCTGATGCATCGTTTAGGTTTGCCTCCCGTCCCTAGCAGGCGGACTCGACAGCTCGATTATCGCGGGAAATGAAATGGGCCAGCGATTATGATATGTCGCTAGTGAGGCTTGGAGAGTTACAGATTTGTCACATCTCGAATTTCGCAAGGAAGACTCCATGTCCAGTTCGAGATGAGGTCATAAAACTACTTTTTCTTGCTGAGATGGTATTGCTACGTTTCATATTTGCTTTGCCTCGTGGTGCTTCGGACTGGATTTGCAAAAGGGGTTGTTTGAACAAACGACTCATCACTGTCGAGTACGAAGAACAAACCGAGTCGATGAACAAGCACATTTCAATATACCACTGCTGTGTATTACTCGCATTGCTAGATTCATTAGTAGAGACGGGAGGCATGTGAGAACGTAATCGGGCTGGCGTACTCGCCCGCACGGACAGCCACGTTTTCGACCCATGCGCCGCTGGGAGCGACCGAGCCTGGCTGGTGCACTGCCCTAAAAATACTTAGGCGGATAGACGTCACTGCCATTGTGAACCGGTTAACTGTTGGACGCGAGACGGGGCGCTTTCGCACGTCAGAAATCCGGGGCTGGTAATGTTTGGGCCAAGTATCCGCCCTTTGGGGTTCGAGTCGACAACATCTGGATGGAATTGCCCGACTCGCCAAAACACACCCGTGGACGCTGGAGGCCGCAAAAACGTCGTCACCTGGTTCCTATTCTTGTCGCGCTCTAGGCCCCCACCCTCGAGTCGAGATCCAACGTGGTTTCAGCAGCTACTGATTCCCGCCTCGAGGGAGTCAGGATGAACCCGTCAACGAGTTGGTTTGACAACGATTTTGGCTTCGGGCTGTCAAGCAAGCGAAGAAGCTCGTCAGTCTCGGAGGACTTCCTGCAAGAGGAACGAGTCATGGACACGTTTCTAGCCTCCTTCTAGCTTCTTTTCTAGTCTCCTTCTAGGCTCGGTCAAGTCCCCCCCTCATACTGTTAAGGCGAAATCTGTATTTCGGGCAATATATGGAGTATCTTGTGGGCAAGGGTCCTCTTCCCCCTCCTGGACCCTTTCTTTACCACCGAATAGTCTTCGGCAGGGTGGATTCCGTCGGGGGTTGACCGTGAGGGGAGCAGGGAAAACGATCTTTCTTGCAGACTGTAAGCGCCCGCATCCCCGCGGTGATCAATTTCATGTGTCAAATCTATCGAATCTAGGGAGGCGGTCAAGCTTATACTTGCCGCGCCCACCGAATTGTAATATGGCATTTTTATTGTTCGCGTTGATAGGGTTGACATGCTTTAGACGTGCTTCTAGAAGGTGTCCTATTGAATAATCGTTCGTTCTGCGGCAGACTTGGCGCCGCGCTGTGCTGGGCCGCCGGTTCGATAGAGGCCTGGCTTGCTGGAATTAGCGAAAGTACCCATTGTACGAGTATAGTAACCGAGCAGCCCAGACCCCTAGATAACCGATCCCGAATTAGGGAGGTAGATCCCTTTAGGTCCCTGGTCCCTTTGATTTCGTTGGCCTTGTCGGACAGAAAGGCGCCGCCGTCAGCTACTACCACTTTTACTATGGATGCCCCGGATCCATTTCACCATCTTTGGAAGCTCAACGCGAAATAGGATGGGGCAAAGACGGAGAAGCAGGCCAGAGGGAGGCAGCAATCTTATGAGGGGTTGCACGGAGCGACTTACGTTAGCCTCGCTAATGTGCACCATTCTGCCCTACGGTCAGCAATAATAGGTATTCCAGCGAATCAGAACAGCCGGGCGGATACCGAGATACCGAGTACAAAGATTACGGATTTACGGCGGCACATGCGATACGATTTACGGGCTGTGCAGAATCCGAAGATGACTCACTCAGTCCTTCAGGCCTCGTTGCATATAACACAGATATCTCAGATGAAAATGGTTGGACCTCGGCGCTGTCGGGGTTGACGGGGACGAGTCTCGTTAAAGCTGATGATGACTGACCGGACGCTGTCCAACAGAAATGGGACAAAAAGGAAAGAAACAAGGAAAAAGGTGAGGGTCGCAAGATGGGTCCCGCTGGCCAACGAACCGCCCGCGCATGCGCCGTTTGTCGCAAAGCTGTTGGAGGACCAAGCGGTCTGAATTAGTCGGCGTGGTCGCATCTATTGGCTCTCCCTGGGCGAGCGAGCGGGCGTGTGTTAGTTATGTGCGTTGTGTGTACGTACGTGTGTGTGTATGTGTGTATATGTTGGTGTGCGTCGTTAATTCAGGCTTTCTCCAATATTGCGGTCAAACCAACATGATGATGGGCATGATAGACGAACTCGGAGATTCGCCGCGGCCAGGCAGCCAATATGGAAGTCAAGTATTATTAATTTCTTTGAGTTTCTGCTCAGCTACGACTGTGCTTCGCATCTGTGCAGGTGTGTCAGCTCCGGGGTACTGGCTTGTCTGACGTCGTTATGCGAAGGGGTAGTCAAATGCGAACGGCACTCTAAATTCAAATTGTGGCTTTTTCTTTTCCTGGGGTTTGCTTATTCGATGGCTTGGGAATGATGGGGGTACACACTCGTTTGATTGATCCAAGGGGGCGGCGGTCAAACGAAAAAAAGCAAACCGTCTATTTTTACACATCAGAATACGACAAGAGGATTGTTCAACTTCCGTTTTCTGACAGCCCCCATTTCCAAATTAAATGGAATGACTCGAGGGAGTAGGTAGGTCCCTTTGGCAGGCCTCTCCTAGGACTGATTCCACATGGAAAAGCAAACAGTCCCGGTCATGACGAGAAAAAGCAGGAGAATTGCGCGTCAGCATGTAACCGAGCCGTAACCGCAGATGGCGCCGTCGTTGGTTGTACCTCTCACATGCAGTAAGGTAGAATGGTAGTGTGCTGGTTCTAGTTGAGACCTTTCCTAGGGCAGAGCGCGGCAGAATGGAACCGCGGGCTAATGGGAATACCTAGCTGGTGGTGGGAGTCGGAAGAAGGCCCGAGGGTTAGAAAAACGAAGTAAAGAAGTAACGGGGTGGGAAAAGAACAACCGACTCAGGACCGGCTGCGATTGGCTCGGAATGGCTGACTCTTCGCAACCGTGGTGTCGGTGAGATCTGACTACGGGCAGGCCAACTGTTAGGATTCCCAGTTGTGTGTGTTCCAAGTTAGCCCCATGCCACACCACCACCCACCCCCTCGCCTTTGTGGAGGGGGGTCAAGGTACATGCCCTGATGAGGCCTAAATCCGCCAGACAACCCTATCAAAGCTATGCCCCGCCAGCCCGCGGCGAGGCGGTCTGTTCCCGAGTAGTAGAGGGAGTACAGATTATCCCATACTGACTTGCATTGCCTTTGTGCTTACCGCTACTCTTGGGCTGATGCGGCATGTACTTTTTGGATGGGATTCTGTCTACCTAGATACGTACGTGGGGGGAGCCAAAATCGTGAGTCGGGGAGGCGTAGCGTAGATGATTCATGCCTGCCTCCTGCCTGGGCGGCCCTGGCCTCCCTTTCGGTCCCTTTCGGTCTTATATAAGGTAATTCTTGTTCGTGCCTCACCACCAGCAGGCCACCCTTGGAATTCCCGTTCCTGCTGTTATTTCTATAACTCACTCGATACCCGACCGTTTATTCCTCACAAACGGGTTTTCTTTTTTAAAGGACCCCATCGCCGATTGTTTTATCGTCCAAGCGACTGATCCCAACTTGAAGCAACTTTGGTCACATTGGTTGCATCGTCCCTTATACCACGCGATCCGCCCACCATCCACACCACTTACATACAACGGACAACACCTACCTACGTCACTTACACACGCCGTACCCGTGAAGTCCCAACACCGCGTGTATATCAACCACAACGCGTCCGCCCGATAAATCGAAACTGGCACAAGATCATACTTGTTGCATCACAGTCAATACTCGAGAGCACTTTCAACTACTTATTCACATTTCAATAACAACAACAACAAAATGTGGAACTCCTTTGGATCGTCCGGCTCTATGAGCCCTTACACGCAACCCCTCGACATCCCATACAGCAGCGCCTCGTCGCGCACCTCCGCCTACCAGCCCAACTGCGCCTTCCCCTCGTGGCCGCAGGGTCCCTCGCTGGGCTCCAGCAACAGCAGCAGTAGCAGCAGCCGTCCTCACTACGAGCGGGCGACGTCGCACCTGTCGGACGACGACCTGTTCTGGAGGAGTCGGAGAACGACGACGCGCACAGCGTGTCGAGCGCCGCGAGCCACGGCAGTTGCTACGCGGCGCAGCAGCCGACCGAGGAGGAGCTCGAGGAGCAGCGGAAGCGCGCCCAGATGCAGCGCGACGCCCTGCGCTTCGTCAAGCTCGAGAAGGAGCGCCGCCGCCTGGCCGCGCAGCAGCAGCAGAAGCCGCGCCGGAGCAGCAGTCATACCAGCCCCTCCAAGAAGAGCAACAATATGGCCTCCATCAGCGAGGCCGCTGTGGAGTGAAGAGCCATGACGCTCCTTTTTTTTCTTTGGTCACGACATCTTACGAATGGTAAGTCCCTTATACCCACTATTATACTATCTTACCGAGCATGCATCTGACATTATTTCCCCTAGATATTTTACGAGCAATTTTATGATACCCATCTATGATACCCAGCGATACCCCTTTTGGAATTTCACAACAACGTACATACACGCATGCTGCCCACGCAGCCGTCACAGCGTTTGGGCGGGAGGTAGCCAGCGCCGGCAAAACCCGGGTTTTCCCGGGTCTATTTGCCAGACTTAGAGGGATGAAACCTGTGGTGGCAAAGCCACGACAGGTTCTTCCATCACACCACAACATTTTACTATTCCTTTCGAAAGGGGCGGCGTACCACTAGATGGCGCGCGCCAGCAGGCACTTTATTTTCCCCCAGTCAGTTCTCTCAAGAGAGTTTCGGATGACTCTGGGGGTCATGGTTGGACAGTGGTGGTTAGGTTAGGTGCGGAGGTGACGGACGTTGAGTCACAAATACGCCTCTTCGGGGAAGAACTTGTCTCAGCCACGGATCTTGTGTTGCGAGATGGCGACGCCGCCGCCAGCCAATCAAAGCCGCCAGTCCAACTCATTCGGTTTTCGGAGTTTGATTTAGGTTATGACTGATCGGCGATGCTGGGAGCAAGACATCAACTCTCAGTATTGTGTGGCAAGAGAACGCGATGGCTACGGTCAACCAAACCTAAACTTTTTTGTGTGCACCACCTTTTTGTAATAGCTTTACTTTACAATTCTATTCGCCTTCAACATCCCGAAAGACTTTTGATTCTGCTCGCTAGAGACTTTTGTGTGTGTGTGTGTGTGTGTGTGTGTGTGCATTAATGCGTGTGTACGCGAACACGGTAAAGTTGGTCAGTACGCGTCATGATTCGTTCGACAGATGCCGGCGCGAGAGCTGCCGCTAGTTTTATTGGATGCGACACCACCACACCTAGTCAGTAGGTGTAAAGTAAGTGTGCGTGCGAGTGTTGTGTCTGCCTATCCCGGAGAGACGGGCGAGAGGCTATCACCGGCATTGAATGATATTGGTACCTGACATATACTAGCTGTGAGTGTGTACCCGTATAAGTGTGTCTGGTGTGTGAGTGAGTGAGTGTGTGCCTGTTTAATGAAAGCAGCATCTTTCAACCAGATACCACGTTTACCTGGTCCCCCAAATGGCCACACTCTGCCGTAGCATTCCGAAAACCAGTCTTTTAGCCAGCTTGACGGACACCCAAGAACGGCAATGATCGTAACAGTTGCAACATCAAAGCATAAGGGCCCGTCAGGCCATTGCAGTTTCATTCCAGCTTGAGTGACACTTTCCTATACAAGGCATCCATTCGGTTCATCGAAAGGACTCCCGACTCACCCGGAACAATTTTTTGCTGTTTGTTGGTTTTTTCTTTCGTTGCCGCCGTAAGTAAGTGGTGAATGAGAAAGTGCTGGTATATAGCTTTAAGCTCCAGTCTATATATCACATTGACAGGGGTGTGAAGTAGGTCGGGGGTTACGGCTGTGATGTGATGCGAAGTGGTCCCTTTTTACTTATACATGATTTACTTTCACTTTCCATCTCCCTGTAAACCGAACTCGGAGATAGGGTAGGAATGAAAAGCCTGGGGTCATCACCGACAAGGGGCTGAACTTCGTTAGCATTTGATTTGACTGCGGGATCTGGATGTGAGTGTAAGTGTGAGTGTGGGTGTGGCAGGCAAGGGGGTTGTTGTGATGGCATAACCTAAACTCTCATCACACCTCCTCGCAGCCCTATTCGGGAAGTAGGTATGGAGTTACGGTTCAGCGAGTAGCGAACTTGATTGTAACCTCCACCGACATCATGCATGCATATGTAGATGGTGGGTGATGTTGGGTGTTGGAAGGGAAAGCATGTCGGCAATCGTCTAGACCACCAGTCACAATGCCCATCCCGCGAATGTCGTGTTATCTGTCGTCATGCGTGTTGGTTCTCGACCAGCGCGGCAATCTTGTGGCTAGCCCCCATCATCATCATTACTCTACGCCAAGATGGATGTTCGTTCCCCGGTCCCGCGTTGGGCGCTCGGGAAGGCGGGTTTCGTGCATGCTTATGTATAACAGAGAATACTAATTTCGGCTGCTTCGGCTTCAGTACACACGGATCGAATGGTTACGGGATGGCTCGGGGACAGCCGTGATAGTAAGTCCTACCAACTCACCTTGCTTCGGGGCTTGCCAGCCAGCCCGCCATTCGCCTCTTTCCGAGTCTCGGTGAAGATCGAAGGGATGGAGTGAGCAAACAAAAATCTCAAGTAGCATCACTGTCCCGAGTTAGTAACTGACTTTCATTCTCATCACACGCTAAGGCCGTTTTCTGTTCATCAAATACCAAACAAAATAATGGCAGGCTCTTATTCGAATCCAACCAGCTTCCATACAGTGCGCGGCAAGCGGAAGGAAAGACGAAGACATAGCCAGGCCTTTACACATATTACATATCTACTTTTAGACTCAGGAGGCTGGGCCCGCTTGTGTAACAGTTCACAAAGGCTTAGATCCGGCATCTCGCTTCTCTTCAAGATCGAGGATGACCATGACAATAAGAAATGACAGTCGGCCAGGCAACCTAGCGTGCCAAATATAGATGCTGGTCTAATATCTCAGCCTGCTTTTACCAGGTGCATGCGTGCTGTAGAGTCCTACTACATTGTAACTGCGTCATAGCCTGTTGGTGGGCAACGGGGGTGTCAGGTGGTATGCAAGTATGCCGTAATTTTACCCGCGCGGCGAAGTGCGGCTGTGTGCGTTAAAGATGACTGGAGGTAGGCTGCTCCTCCTCCGGGTGCAGCAGACCCAGGTCTCTGGAACACACACACACACCACTTGCTCTCTCCTCATCTGCAGCTTGAACTCGGCTGCAGCCCAGCGTACCATTGAGCCAACAAGTCTGGAGAGGGAATCCCACCTGAACGAACCAAGCAGGCTGAACGGGGCACTGTTGGTTTTGAGTATAGTAGCAGCATCTGGGGGCCATGATTTCATTTCTCCTCGAGCCACAAAATCTGGGGGCCAAGCACAATGCCTGTTTGCTTCCCGCCTCTGATTCTATTGGAAGGATTCTGCCAGCGGCGCGGATATGCTTGTCCTACCGTACTTACATGATTAGCTAACTCGCAATGCAATGGATGGTGATCTCCCGGCCCAGCCCATCATGATAGCGGTGTATACATTTTTTTCCTTGCCGCTGCTCGGTCTGCGCTAGCTTCAAGGTGGAGGAACCGGGGTTGGTCGGATCATGCCATGCAGCATTTTAGCGTACTACCATCCGGCATGGAACTCGTCTTCAGCACACTCACTCACAGTCATGATCGTCAATGTCAGGGATTCGGCCGCTCTACACGGCGAAATTTGGGGCCCCAGGTGGAAGCAAGACATGATCCGTTGAGGTGAGGTGACATTAAGCAAATAAGGTGCAAGCCCATCAGCAGGTCGGCGGGCAGACTAGAATACGAGGATTCTCTGGGTAGGACAACATGAATTTCCATGCAAGGGGTGCTGTCCATTGATTGGTGATAATGGATAATGGATGGATCCCGATACAGCCCGTGGCGGCTGCTTACCTTGAAGTAATATGCAGATGAGCGCGGCAAGCCCCCCATGGCAAGGAGTACACGTACTGATGCAAATTGAGCTGGGCCGCGGGGTAATTGACCCCGATCCAGCCCGAAGGTGATGAGGAGGCTTGATGCCACTGGGTATGGAGCGTTGGACTTTGTGATCTCAAGCCATCGAGAGACACGGATCCGCTATTCGGGCCCGAACATCATATCTGTGTGAATCGAGGTCAAGAAGTCGTTGGAACATACATTCTGACCGCCTGGCCTCAGTGAGATACCGGAATCGTCTCCGCCCGCTGGGCGCCTCGAGTTGTTGTTTTGTAATGGATGAGTCAGTTTCCAGAGAAATCGAGGATATTCTCTTCCCTTCCTGTTCTTGAAGCCCGCCCCCAATAGTGACATATCCAATGGCTGGGTTTAAGGCCAGTGGCCTCTCATGATGGCCGGATCAGGCGACATCGTAGCTGACAGCTGAGCTGTATATCAGACAGGCCATTACCTGCCCCTCCAGGCAACCCGGGGTTGGATGTGATTTTCCTGAGATCCAGAGCAGAGCAGAGGGGGAGATTGTCGATCAAGGGATCCGGTCGGCTTCCGGCATGCGGAGCTAAGCTTCCCGTCTTTCGTCTCTCCCAGCCATCCCCGGTATATATGCCTACCTGGGTACAGATCCGGGAGCGCAGGCCAGCAGTGCAGTCTGGTTGACGCAAGTAATTCATCACGGCTCCCCAATTCAGTTGACTTGCATGCAGGACAAAGTGAGACCTCTGTTACTATGCCACGCCTCTGGTCGTGCACAATGCCGTGTTCACAAAGTAGAGCATCGTTGCAATATGCGTCGGCAGCCATTGTGAGGTGCTACTCAATCAAGAGTAGTCGCATGGTTGCCAGCCACGATGTTGCCATGGCGGGGCAAGCAGCGAAGCAAATAAAAATCCTGGGTGGGAACCCTGGCAGACGGACGAACCCTTGGACGACCATCCGTTATTTCCATGTTGGGGGTTTCATCTTCTAGACTGACTTGGGGCATGCTGAGTGAGCAAGTGCAAGTATAGACGCAGACGTTGGCGAAGCAGGGCAGAGTTGCAGTTGCAGATGCAGATGCAGATGCAGATGCAGTTGCTTACTTTTTGCGGTGCACACGGTCTGTATGTGGGATTGTGCGGTGCAAGAAGAACTACCAAATCCATCCAGAACAGGCCCACCATATAGATTAATTGGGGTGCTTTGGCTCGTGCACGACGACGATGGCTGATTATGTGATATCTTTATTTTTCTACCTGTTCACCATTGCCAAGCCAGGCGCATTGTATGATAACGAAGGAAAAGAACATTGAAGGAGGGAGAGCTTCTCCTCTTCCAGACGCAGCTAATAAGTAAGCTTATGCTGTTTCTCTCGATGGGGCAGAATGAAGAAAAGGAAAAGAGAAAAGAGAAACGAGAAAACCAAACCCCTGTCGACCGGTCAGCCAACGAGGGCGCTGGTCACGCATCCTTAACCGCCAGGTCAGGCCTTAGCAGCTCTATTATAGCCAATCATCACCGTCCGCCCCAAGGCACCCCTGCAGCCTAGCCAGCCAATCCGTGCCCTTAGCCGCCCTCTCACGGCACCTCGGCGCTACTGCGAGGAACGACGTGCGCAACAATTACCACTTCTACCAATCTTTTCACAGCAACGCACTGCCAAACCCGCCAATCTCTGCCCAACCATACTGTTTTCCCCAGCAGCCATGACTGAACAATGGCGAAACGGCCCATTGAACCAGTTGAGCATTGGCAGTGTCTGATACAATAGCTAATCATTGCCAGCCCAGCGAACCCGGCGAGCGGAGGGGGATCAACGAACCTCATCCCATCTCCATCACAGCCATTCATGCCCCGATGCTCACCTTTAGCGAGCCCTCTTGGAAGTCACCTGCCCCGGCCGAGACAAGCCAGCTTCAGCCATACAATGCCTCTGTTCGCCCTCT
Organism: Apiospora phragmitis; assembly: GCF_038363925.1. Taxonomy (NCBI): domain Eukaryota; kingdom Fungi; phylum Ascomycota; class Sordariomycetes; order Amphisphaeriales; family Apiosporaceae; genus Apiospora; species Apiospora phragmitis. Next base: position 998,955 of record NW_027117400.1, on the reverse strand, counting down.
TTCGGAAATCATGTCGTGCAAAATGATCCCGGCCATGACGCCTGAGCTCCAGTCACTCCCAGTCACCGCTAGCTGGCGAGATTGTCACGAGTACTGGAGCGGGCCAGCCACCAGCCGTTACTGATGGACGGTGAACTCGAAACTAATCCCGGAGGATATCAGCGGAGCTCTCTGCGTGTAGCGCTGCGCTCATTGTGTGCGAAGATCTGTCTGTGTACGATTCATTCATAGCAGCTAGGTGGGTAGTAACATCGTGCTCTGGGATCAATAGATGCTCACCTTGATCGTTGCTTCGCCTCCACCTGCCTACCTGCTTACCTGCCTACCTACCTCTCTCGCTCTCGCTATACCTCGGGTTAGATAGACAGAGAAGGGAATCGTGTCTTGCCATGCCAACTCAGACTGCATAAAGTGACAAGCAGCAGCAAGCAGGTTGCTTTATCAAGGCACACATGAGCCACAATGCACCCAGAGGCTTGAGGCTAATTATATCCCCAAGACTGGATACCTCCCCTCTGGCCTCCCATGTCTTGGGCTGCTGCAGCGCAGCCAGTCACCTTCGATCTCCAGGCTCAAAGCCAATTCGACTAACTCGCTACCCTGGCCTCCCCCCTGCTCGACCCGGCATGCAATGGCTGATCAGACCCTTGTCCCCTGCTTGACCATGCAGACATTGGCTTAGCCGGACCGTATCCGCTCTAGATTTGACCCTGCTGCTATATGCAACTCGAACCATTGACAGCTTGAGACTCCTCTCCCCTAGGCGCTGGCCTTCCTCGACGGCGATAGAGGACACTCACTTTATTGCTCTCTCACACCCCGGATTTGAAACTTGTTCATCGGTCCCTTTCTTTGCTTCTTGCATCCCGTCCATGCTGCTCACGCTGTGTTCTCTTGCATTAAAACGGACTTCAACCCACGAGTCCTGCATGCAAGACAAGCGCCGGCACACCACTTTTGAATCAACCATAGTACCACCACCACTAATGCACCACCATCCCACGAGGCGATAACCGATTACCCATACCCATGTGCGACATAACCTAATACCTCCCCCAAGCAATGTGTCTGTTTCTTCTTTCCGCTGTTCTAATATTCCTCTAGCAACCCAAGCGAAAGACACACTGTTGTCTCTACCGACGCCGGATTCCGAGGCCGCACGTTGCCGTGCTACTTGATACGCATCTGCGATCCACCGGCTTTTTTTCTTCTCGTCGCCTGGCTTGCACACCTGACCCCATATAGTCGGTACACCGACCGAACTGAGAGGGACTCTGTTCCCGGGAACGGGCAGTTGGGTGTAGCGTGTGATGCTCGCATCCCGTATTGTGTAGCGTCCCCGCTTCCTTAGGTCACTTCACGATCCATTCCGAAGACAAGGTCGCACGCCGAGGTCAGTCGCCCTGTCCTGTTGCGGGAGTTCGTCGGGTCTATAAAGAAGCATTGGACCGTGCCTGGTGCTGGCATGCTAGACCCGGGGGCTGGGGCTTTTAGTAGTATCGACTCAACATGCTTACTGTCTGGTATAGGAAAGCATTGCCGTCACCATGTCGTCCCGGAGCCACCCGTCGGTGCCGCGGCACCCTCAGAAATCTATCGCATCGTCAGCGAAATCCTCCCAAAGGACGGGCAAGGCGGTTGCTGAACCAAGAGACTTCACTTCGCCAACACCGCTTATGAAGTATTTCGAGCCATGCGCGGCAACTGCCGGCATGCTGCTATATGGGCGTACGTGCTCGATATATCCCATGCACGCTTAGCACATACTGACCGACAAACAGAGGGCAACTCGGTTGTTGTTGCGCACCATGATAGTTTAACAATAGAAAGGCGGTTCTCCCGCCACTCGGCTGAAGTCCAGCTCCTAGCAGTCGATACCCAGAGCGATATTGGCGCTGGCCGGTTAGTCGTCAGCTACGATACAGATATGACCGCCATTGTGTGGGACTTGATGACAGGAGACGAAGTTGCGCGATTCGCTTCATACGAGAACCTGACTTGCGCCGCCTGGATGCGCAATGGCAATGTTGCTTTTGGTGAGTTCACCGCAAAAGCCCCTTATATGAAAGCACTCAGTTGACTAACACTACCATCAGGCAATACGCAAGGAAATATCATCTTGTTCGAGCCCACAACATCAGAACATATCTCTGCTAGGACTATCGACCAAATATCGGTAACAGCATTGGCCCCAGCAGCAGATTGTCGGACATTCGCAATTGGGTGAGTTTCACCAGTCAATTATCAATGCGTATCCTGGCCCAACTAATGGAATTTCTAGATACCAGAATGGCTCGCTACTTATTGCAACTCTGCAACCACGCTTCACGATTTTGCACAATTTGAGCACGAATAGAGCGCCATCCCCGATTGTGAACCTCGCGTGGCATGCCTCTTCATCCCGCCAAAAGTCGGATATGCTCGCGGTGCAGACGAACGACGGTGACCTCCGGGTCTGGAGTGTGGCAAAGTCGTATAGCAGCGACGACCCGGCCAAAGTGGTCAGGATATTAAAACGAACCGAGAATTACCAGAATGCTCCCAATTGGATGGGCTGGTCCAAGAACGGCCGCATTATCCAGTTTTCTGAAAGGTTTGCTCACCTCCTCTTCTGGATATGTGGCACGGCATATACGCGCGCGCTTACAACCACGATCCTGTGTGGCTAACTTCCCTACAGCGAAACCCTCTCATGGGATGTCCGAACAAAACACGTCACCTATGACAGCATACCGACACTCGAACATGTGAGGGGCCTTGCTGTCTACGGCCCGGGTGCGACCTTGTTCACGCTCGGCGCCAACAACACGGTCCAGCAGTTCGACCTCAATACGCCATCGCAGATGGTCGCTAATGTCCAGCACCCGGCCAATCTTTTGCCACCATCGCCCCCAGTATCGATCGAGGAGCAGTCTGAGCATGGCGTCGTCATCATCGCCACCGACTCGGATTCAATGTCCGCCCCTGAATCGATGTCTATCCCTATCAACTCGGAGGTTTCCGAAAGCGATGACGATCACCTGTCTCCTTTGGCGAGGATCGCGCGTGGTGCCGATGTAGCCCCGGAGATTGTCGAGCAAGAGAGATACATGTCGGCTAGTCCAGTTTCGAGCCGCAGCCGTACTACCTCTGAAGCCTCGAAGTCTTCTGCAGGGTCTAGCACCCCGGGGCCGCCACCCTCCTTCAGTCCTCTCCCGTGGGATGACGGAGAACACTTACATTTCCGCTGGTTCTTCGCTCCGATCATCGGCTCAGCCACCACCTTTCGGTGATAAGGATGCTTACTCTATTAGCAGCATCAGCTCTGCCTCGATGACATCTTCGTCGCGCGCATCGCGCCATCGCCCGTCCCGTCTAAGAAACGAGGTACCACGGAGTCCGGATGATGCGAAGGTTCATGACTTGTTCAAGTTCACCAGGAGCCGTCTGCATGATATCCCTTATAAGCGAGCACCACTGGTGGACCAATCACGCCTAACTAATGATGATCTGCGGCGACAGATGCTCAGCATCATTTTTGGATGGAACAGGGAGATCCAGGACCTGGTTCGTGATGAATTGTCTCGGCACCCGCAAGGCTCCCCGAGTAGAATCTTGCTATCCAAGTGGCTGGGAGATATCGACGCCGATGTCATGACGGCATCGTCGGAGAACATGACCTCTTCCGACTGGATGTTACTGGCATTAAGCGGCATTGGTGGTCAAGCCTCACAGCACAAGCTTGGTCGAGCTTACGTTCAGCGTCTACTGGAGAGTGGGGATGTACATGCCGCCGCGACTATTATGATTGGCATGGGAGACCACAACGACGCGATTGAGATTTACGTCTCGCACAAACGCTACATGGAAGCCCTGATTCTGCTTTGCCTCTACTTCCCTAGTGTCTGGGAACGCCAGTCTCAGATCATCAAGAAGTGGGGAGAGTTCGCCGTATTGCATGGCCAGCAGCAGCTCGCCATACGCTGCTTCGCATGCACCGGACAGGAGTCTTCCGAGCCGTGGGCCTCGCCATCGGCTGCTCAAGTCACTTTCCAGAGCCTGAACCAAAGCATTCCGGAGGTGCTAAGCCCACCTTTGTCGCCCCCTGGCATCAACCGAGGGCCGCAACGCAGCATCGCAAAGACCTCAGCCCTTAAGCTCATCACCAGTTTCGGGGACCAGAGTGCCAAGTCGAAATTCTTCGCTGCGGGAGATGGTGGACAGACCCCGATCGCTGCAGGCGTCACCCCTATCGCCGAGTCTGCGATATCACCTGCTGGCTACGATCCCGCAACGGCCTTCATTAAGCCATCTCAGCGAAGCGCTTTCAACACCCCCAGCTCGGCGCGAGTGACCACGCCCGGTGGTTTCGGCCGCCAGCGTTTGCCTTCTATCGGCGAGGTTCGTGGTGCCGAGATTCCCACACCAGTAGTAATGGAAGAAGAAACCGGCAGCCGACACCGTCGCGCTCATCATTCCCGCAAGTCTTCATCTGACGAGCAGCAGTACGCAGCCGGTTTGTCTCTGGGCAGAGCTGCCACTGCGAGCCCACAGATGATGAGGGATGTCCATTCGCGACGGAAGGACCCCCGCCCCCATCTCCGTCACCTCAGTCTTTTGCTGCCTTGATGACCCAAGGTCGGACCAGCCGGAACGGGGCTAGAGACCGCGTGCCTGACGGGATCGACTTGAAGCTGCAATCCATTGACGCCGCCATGAGCGATGTGACATCACCGGAGCAATCAGTGGCATCTTCCACTCGTTTCCACTGGCCCACTAGACGCCGTGGCCCCGGCTCCATAGCCAGCTCTGTCACTTCCCAATCCAGCGCCGGCCGAAGCCATCACCGAGCTCATCCGCCTGTCGCAAGGGGACTAAACGACCACATCTCCAGCATCGATGCTGCCCAGCGCCCCTCGAGAAGGCACCGTAGCCGCGGCAGCAGCCGACACCGAAACGAGGACCACCGCGCAAGAAGCCGTGAGAGCAGTCGGAGCCGCAAGGAGTCAACACGCGATGCCTCCTCGGAGCGAGGCCGTGGGGCCGCCAGGACTTATACCCCCAAGCCGGCCAAGCGTTCTCCCACGTCTCCGATTCCCATGTCTCCCGAGGACCTCATCAATCTGAGCACGCCGCGAAATGGCGAAGACTCGGTTGTCGCCATGCATCTGGACAACGGAGAACCCTCCACGGTGAGGAAGTCGAGCCAAATTCGACGCACCTCGCCAAGGTCCCAACGCATCTCGAGCCGTACCTCGAGCCGGGATACGCGACGCCGGAGTCCAGAGCGGCGACCACTTGCCTTGGAGATCCGCGGAAGAAGCAATGATCGTGATGATGGCTCGATGATGCGGTCGCCTTCTTCTCCGCTACCCATGTCCGCCGGTGGCCACTTTTTCGGGTCCGATGACGAGAAGGACTACCAAGCCGCCGTGGATCAGCAGGAGAACTTCCGGAACAGACACAACCGCAGTCGGGGCATGAAGGAGCCCAACTCTCCTGCCGTCTCCCGAGGAGCCCGTGATCGATCCGAGAGCCGGAAGCGACGCGTCAAGACTCCCTTGGAACTCGAGGCCATGGAGAACCCCGCCCCGCTGTCTTCCCAGGTCTACAAGGAGCCGGCCCGCGCAGGTGCGATGAAGTTGATCCTGACGGAGCGACAGGCTAAGAAAGAGGCCGCAGCCCGCGAGCTGGAGGAGCGCCGCCGATCCCTGGCGCTGCGCCCGATGGCTCCCGCGATCCCGCACCCGGATGAGCTCTCTCCTATCGTATCTCGCCCGCCCACTGCTTTCGAGTTGAGTAACTCGAACTCCACCCCGCCTCCCCAGGACGTTCCGCAACGAAGTGCTACTGCCGACTTCACGAGGAGCTCGCAGATGCGGAGCGGAAAAAGGCCCTTCATCGGTCTTCCAGCCACGCCCAAGGCCATGAGGCTCCAGTTTGAGAGCGACAGCAAGGGAAAGCCCAACGTTCCGCCGATCCCGTCGCAGTGGACCAAGACGTCGCCTCCGTCTTCGCGCCAGCCGTCACCCGACAAGCCCAAGGCCGAGTCTCCGGCAAAGGAGGCGAAGGAGCCGTCGCTCCTGACGCTGCTTCCGTCTACGGTCTACTCCCCACCTTCTCGGCCCATGATCCAGCGATGCATGTCTGCTCCCATTGATGACCAGCAACCGCCCTCGTTCCAGTCCCACTCGAGGAATGGCTCTTCGGCGAGGAAGATGAGCATTCCGGAAGCATCCATCCGGGGCATCGATGAGATGCTCGGCGGAGGTGGTAGGCACTCGAGACGGGCTTCCCGGGACGACCATATCCCGCCGCCGCCGCCCCCACCCCGATCCTGAGGGAGCTCCAGCACCTGGCCATGCCGCCTCCGCCACCACCTGCGCCCCTCCCAGGCCTGCAACCACAAGTCTACGGCGGCGGCAAGGGAACCATCGAGATCATCATGGACGACGACGACGACAACAACAACAACAACAACAACAACAACAACAACTACACCGTCCTCCCCGCCAGCGACGCCGACGTGCCCATCATCGCGCCCCCGCAGTCCCGCCACGCCCGCAGCCAGAGCGTCACCGAGAACAAGGACAACAGCATTGCGGGCCGCCTCAGCCGCGCCACCGAGCGCATGCGGTCCGCCAGCCGCGGCCGCACCAACTCGGCGCTGGCCCAGCGCACCAAGTCGCCCGAGCAGACGTCGCCCTACGAGAGCGTGCTGCCGCCCATTAGCTACAAGGGCCCGACGCCGAGCAACAACGAGGCCAGCCAGCAGCAACAGCAGCATTCCATGGTTGAGCGGCATCCTCGCGAGGTCCGGGCGACGTACCATACGCGCCACAACTCGGGCACAGGTCTCTCGCAAAGCGAGATGATCTAAAAAACGAGATGGAACTTACATGTTCATTTCCAACAACAAACTTCATTCTGCTTTTCTACCATTCTTCCTCTTCTTCCTCTTCCTTCGCATGGCGCCGGCGTTTTTCATCCTGCTCATTTATGGGACTGATACCATTTTCTCCGTCATCCGTACAGCAGGACGTTCATTCCGAGACTCCCCCAACATTTATATCTACTTTTCGGATCTTCAGAATGAGAATGGAAGGATCCTGCAATTTGTCCAAATGGCAACAGGCGGTGCACATCTCCCATCATATAACGACAGCATTGTTCATTGGATTTTGAATTTTCTCACAGCATCGTATCTACTTTTTGAATTTCGCATCTAACGGCCGACCACATTTTACTTTTCGCATTTTCACTATACTTCTTCCTTCGTCTCTTCGACTCTTCGAATCTGGAAGACAGAGACGCACACACATTGTATACTTCATATACTATCCTTGACTCATCAACCGTGATGAAGGTTGAAGGAAAAAGGTCCTCGGGGCTTGCGGCAACGCGGCAGGGAATGATGATTGATGAGACGAACTTTTGTGCCACACGGCCTGGATGGGCGGGAACTACTAGGACCCTAAGGAAAAGAAAACACCACAAGGATGAATTGGATGGATGGACAAATATAGGAAGAATGCTGCATGCAGTGGACAGAGAAGGGGTTTGCAGTTGGCAGAAAGGTGTACTGGAGAGGCTCGGCAAAATATATGTTTTACACAAGACTGAAGGAAAGGGGAAGAGAAAAAACAAAAGCCGGGGGATGATGATGACGAGATGTGTTTGCTCTGGGCGTTAATGGGACTTCTGACTTCTACTTCTCAGGAGAAAAAAACCCTTGCCCAGGACTCGCATTCTCACGACATGACTAAAGAGAAAAGGAGAGAGAAGAGAGAGGGAGAGAATCCTAGTGGAGTTTGTCCCATCTTACAACGCTGCCTCACGGCACCTTGTCAGGTAATACCTTGAGGGTGTTTTCATTTTGTTTTTGGATTAGACTGGCACGGTACGGTAGTGGACGAGAGGGGGAGTTTTTATATTAGGAATGGAGATTCTACCTAGTTTCGTGCAATGGAGTACTGTAATGCGCATCTTACCATCGAGACCTTTTCGAGAAGTGAGTGATTGAATGTATGTGAAATGTAGTGATCTTGAACTTTTGCAGCACGCAAGTAGGTTGTGGGTTGGTGGTTGTGCGAAGTCGGGTGGGAGGTAGGTACATGGCAAAAGGGGAGCGGTCATGCGTTCGAGTCATGCGGCGACAGTTTTTCTCAATGGCAGCACGCCAACAACATCAATAGATCGCCAAAAAGAATAAGTTCACAATATACAGAATAAGATGGGCTACCATTGGAAAGTACTAGATAATGATTCATGAGTGCAGTAAAAAGAATAAAAAATAAAAAAAAGCATGTCGGAGTTGACCACTCCATCTCAACCCACTAGCCCAAATCCCCGAGCAAGCGTGATCCAGAGCGCCATGCGACGGGGGAGACACTCTGCTGAGTGAAACCTCCCTGAAGCGTACTCTCCATTTCCTAGGGCCTACTGTACACGCCGGTTACCCAAACGGACAGTGAAAGACCACCGCGGCATTCGCCCTGGGCGCCGCAGTCGGGGGATCTGACGGAATTGGGAAATTCTGGCGGGATGAGAATTGCAAGCGCCTTCTAACCAATTTGACCATTACAGTCGAAAAACACTTCCACTACTGGTAACTATGTAGACTATCCGGTGGGTCTGCTGGGGTTTAGCCGGTTGGGCGCCGAATTTGATTAGGTACCTCGATAAGGTGGATAAGCTGATTGGAGCTCCAGCTACAGTACACTGTACAGAGAGGGCAGCCCGTCATTGTTGCATGCACCCATACACGACAAGCTTGGGATTAAGAGACAACAACACCCTCCAACATGCACTTCTTTCATTCAATCCTATAATTGAAACATTGTTTGGTCGCCGGTAGCAGGACATACATTCCTTTGGACTTCGATACTTAAGCTCCGAAGCAGACAATCAAGACTGCGACCCAACAAGGCTGTAATATCCGTCCAGAGTCACTACTGCTTGTTATACATCACCACCAGCGAAGCGACGAACGTCTCTCGAGAACTCGCGAATAAGGATGAGAACCCAATAGCCCGGCCCTTCTTCACCCAACTTCGCCCGTCGCACACACAATAACCAATTCGCCGACCGATGAATCCACCCGACCGACCATGCTCACAGCCGCGCCCCATCTGCACGTCCGACGCCCCTCGCCCACGACCGCCGAATTCACCGTCTCGACGCACCCGCCCAACCCAACTCTGACCCAGCGCTTGCTCCTCTTCGCCGTCGGCATCCTGCGCCTCGTCCTAGCCCTCGGCGCCGGCCTGCTGTTGTACGCGGAGTACTGGACCCAATTCTTCTCGCTGGCGTCGTACCAGCCGAGCAACATCTGGCTCCTGCCCGCGGCGCAGCACGAGTTTTTGTTATGTCACACCCCGCCCGGCCGCCTCGCGCAAGACATCGCCGCCGCCACCCCGGCCTGGGCCCTCGTGCCGCTGTGTGTGGGCGCGCTGTACGCGGCCATGCGGCGCATCCACGTCGAGGAGCGGCTGCTCGTGCTGCGCGGGCTCGGGATCCAGACGCGGTCGACGCCGGGCACCATTCTGTTAGGCTGTTTCGGCGGCGGCGGCGGCTCCGGCGCGGGCGCGGGGGGCGGGCCGACGCGGTTCATCCCGACCGAGAAGATCCGCGACGTGCTGATCAACGAGGCCTTCTGGGGGTTCGGGGGTGCAGTACATTTTGGTCGTCGTCGTCGAGGGCGAGGAGGGGCTGGTCGTGGTGTTCCCCAAGCTGCTGCCGCGCCGCGAGATCGTTGAGGAGGTCTGGCGCGGGGTGCGCGGTTGTTTGTTCGATGAAGGGGGGGGTGGTAGTGGCGGCAGTGGAGAGTATCAGTTGCAGCAGCAGCAGCAGGAAAAGAAGAGGAGGTTTAAGGATACCAAGCGGCGCTCGATGGTAGGGGATGGGAAGAAGTCGCCGGCTTCTTCGACAGGAGAGAAAGGCGAAGAGGTTCGAGATTGGTCATGACGAGAAAGGATTATCAAGGCAAAAGTAATCCAGCGAGATGCAATAGACATTTCACGTTACTACTTGATTTCCCAATGAGTTACAATTTTTAGTGATTTGTTCTTCTATTGAGGCGGGGGATATATGCAAAGCCTCTCTATCCGATCAAGTAAAGTCCAACAACAAAAACGCTTCCCCCCCTTTCGTATCTATTCATCACCCTCCTCCACAATCGCCGGACGATGAAACCGCAGCGGGATGCCCTCGAACTTCTTCGCCCGCGCCGCGCGCCAGTCGTCCGCGTCCTTGTACCCCTTCCTCCGCGCCTCCTTGTCGTACGTGTCCTCGGGCGCGGGCAGCTTGTCCTTCTGCAGCATGGGCACGTAGCGCCCCACGATGCGGTCGCGGTCGCCGCCCTCGAAGGCGCGCTGGCTCGCGGAGATGTGCCGCGGGGCGCCACGGGCGAGGCGTCTCGTGATGTCGCCGCTCGCCGTCCCGCCGGGCGTCACCAGCGACAGGAGCTGGCCCGCGAGGATCTCGTCCATCTTGCGCTCGCGCCACCCCTGCCACACCTGGTCCACGAGGCCCGACACGCCGTGCTTGTTGAGCGGGTTGTCCTCGCCGACGTAGACCCAGTACAGGGTGTCGACCTTGGGCGCGGCCGGGTCGGCGCCGGGCGCGTCCGTGATGCTCAGGTCCGGGAAGACGCAGTCCCACAGCACGAGCGGGAACTCGCTGGCCAGCGTGTAGTTGGGCCGCCGCGGGTGGCGCGCCGGGTCCAGCAGCTCGTCCACCACCGCGGGCGGCTCGAGGCCCTGGCCGACGGCGAAAAGCACGGCGACCATGCAGCGGATCTGGTGCCACAGGAAGGCGGAGCCGCGGACGTGGAAGTAGTAGACCTTGGGGAACGACTCTACGGCCGTCTTCACCGCCGCCTCCGACGTGTTCGGAACGAGGTGGGGAGACCGGAACTCTTGGTCCGGGCCAGGTGCGGCAGCGCCGTCGCGGCGCCCGGGACCTCGACGACGTCGCACTCGAAGATGCGGCGCACGAAGTTGGTAATGAGCTTACCCGGGTCGACCTTGCAGAAGTTGCGGAAGTCGTGCGCACCCTCGTACTTCTTGGCCGCCGCGCGCATCGCGTCGATGTCGAGCCAGCCGTCCTTGACGCCGCCCGGCACCTCTGTTTTCGGGTTCTCGAGGCTGTGGGGCACAGGCGAGTAGGCCGGCTGCGTGAAGAAGTAGCGGTACTGCCTCTCGCGGCACTCGTGGCGCGCGGAGAAGCCGGCGGGGATGTTGGGGCACCAGGCCAGGACCCGGATGTCGGCCGGCAGGAGCCGGTTCAGGATGCGGCAGTACGGGATCTCGTCGGTGTGGTCGTCAAAGGGCTTTTCTTCCTCTGGCAGTTCTTGCTCCTCCGTCTCCTCCGTAGCTACTGATTCATCTTGGCCGCCTCCATCCTGAGCGGCGACAGCAGCAGGAGAAGAAGAAGGATCCGTCTCCCCCTTTTCTTTGGCAATGGCCGGTTGCTCCGGACCCTCAGGGCGACGACCTGGCCAAAGGCCGAGACGCCGCGGTCGGTGCGGCCGCACTTGGAGTAGTCCCAGGCCTCCCAGCGGACCTCGTCCGGGTTCTCGGGGAAGATGAGGCAGGACTTGACCAGGGCCTTCCACAGCTCCTCCTCGATGGTCGAGAGCGTGGCCGAGTCCTGGAACTCGTAGCCGCCGTACGCCTTGCCCAGGTACGCCAGCTTGAAGGCGACCAGGCGCGTGCTGTATTTGAACGGGTCTATCTTGCCGTCCACCTTCTTCTTGCCCGACTTCTTCTTCTTGGCCGGCTCACCTGCTGCCACGGCGCCTTCGGGGGTTGGCTGCTGCTGCTGCTGCTGCCCCGTTGCCTCCTCCTGGGGTGGCTGAGTGGACGAAGAACAAGAAGTATTTTGTAGTAATGATACTTTCTGGGCTTCCAACCACTGGATACGCTTAATGAGAGCGTCTTTGGTCCAGCGGCTGTATTCCGGCGCTTTATCCATTATTGTAAGTCGTCGGCGCAAAGTCAAATTTGGGGGATTAGTTGCGGCTTTGGCAGTATAATATTGAGTCAGGCTCGTCGCTTTTGGCGCCTGCCCAGAAGAAGAGGTTTTGTGGAGAAACAGCAGTCATAGCAGAGTCGACTTGTGGCAGGTCGACTAGTAAGACCATACATGCATTTGGTTTGGCCTTCTTCCAAAATGGACGAGTAAAGAGGAGAGCGTCTATTAATACAGACGTTTCGGTGTAAGAGTCACAAACCCTTCATTATTCTTATTAGTCGCAGAATTCGCCTAGCAAATGCGAAAAGATGGAGCTTTGCTTTGTGGTGCATTCTAACCTACATAGAGTGATTGGTTGTTGATTGTTTAGCTTATCGATACCTGCCTGTACCTCCAGTGGCTTTGCGCTATTAACCCAGTGTCATTCGCAGAGCAACTACGTTCAACACTATCAATCAAACATATCTTTAGATATATTCAAGGTAGATGCGAATTCAACGGTCATAAGTAAAGTGGCCTAGCATGTTGTGATGGATTCTGAATCGATCAAAATCGTGCTGTTGGGGGACGAGAAGGTTGGAAAGTCAACCTTTCTCTCGTAAGTGGTTACGGCCTCTGCGCTGCGTTCCAAAACAGTATGCTGATAGCCATAGACGCATGAGCAAAGGCAGCAGTGCTCTGGAAAGGAGGGTACACATTGCGCCTCTACGCGACATTGATCAGCCATTCGTCTTTGAGGCACGCAGGAAGAATGCCCAATACCGCTTCGACTTCTACGATACGGCCAGTCCAGAGAACTGGCGTCTGCTTCGCCCGGATTTGGTCATCATTTGCTATGATATCAGCCAAAGACTGAGTATGATTAATATGCAACGCATTGTACGCAACAGTCATCTTTGCCTGATCTCTTCCTTCTTCGACTTGATCAATCCTCGTATCTAACCTCGCTCTGCCTAGTGGATCAACGAGGTTCGCGCAATATACGCAGAGATCGAGGCGCACCTTCCCATAATAGTCCTCGGTTTAAAGCGTGACCTGAGATCCGAGACGGATCCAAACGGCATCGTTTATCCTCAGGAGGCGTATAGAGTGTCCCAGGAGATGAGAGCCGACAAATATGTGGAGTGCTCGTCTGTGACCGGGGAGTTGTTCAAGTTGGCCTTTGAGGAAATCTGCAGCACGGCCATGAAGACCAGAACGGCGGACGGCGGCCAGAGCGAAGGGGGGTGCGTGATTAGCTGAGAAAGGGTTAGCAAGTAATAATAACGCAGGCATCAAGATGGATGAGAGCTTACCAGGCTGATGCGTGGTTCATATGTCTAAAAATCAGTAGCACTGGTGCTATAACCTATCCATCCCTTCAACTGCCGTTCTCGGTAGATTGCACAACATCACCCTCCTCCTGAGCCTTGGGCGGGAATTTGCCCAACACCTCCTCCACGCCGGCAACAATGTCCTCTTGCTCCTCGGCAGTGAAGCGCTCCTCCATATCCTCGAGGACGGCGTTCAGCATAGGGATGTTGACGGGGCGTAGGTTCATGATCATGATCATCTCACCCTTTTGGATCTCATAGGGCCTCAGCCTTTTCAGGAGCTTGGCGATGGACTCGTCATCGTAGGCTGGTGGCTCCTGCGACAGAGGATTCTCTTCGCTTCTCAGGTATTGGAGCAGCTATAGTAAGAGTGTGAGTTGAGGTTCATGAATATGCGCAAGGGGGACATGTTGGTGCATGTATATCATATCATACCTCTCTACGCAGTGTCTCCAGGTTGCCAGGGCCGCGTCGCTTCTGTTCCTGGTATTCTCTGGCCTGGTTCTGGAGAAAAGTGTAGACCTCATGGTTGGTCAGCAATGCCGACTGGGACTCGAGGATCTTCATTTTGTCGTCTGGGGGATTATTTCATTAGACTGCTGCGACTTGGAATGAAAGGGAAGGCCGAAGATGCTTGTCAATCGTTGGAGTGAATTGAGCCTCAGGAATCCACTTTCCAGCATGTAAATTTTTGGTACGGATACACCTCCAGAAGCTCTTCCCGCCCAACTGCGTGCGCCGCATAGGTTCTATTGGCCCAGGCGGCCTGCCAATCCGGCAACTCCCATTGGTCAAAGGTTTGGATGCAATCAGTCTTCTCTTCTTTCTTTCTTTCTTTCTTTCTTTCTCAGTCCGCCAGATAGACAAAAGACGGATTGTATAAATGGAGGGTTTATGTACACCGAGTACGTGTCTTGGTGTGTACCCGTAGATCTACACGTTTTGAGATGGTGACATGCAACTCCAAACAGAGCCCCAACTAAAGCACTGATGTACCTTATTAATGGAAGTTTTTGTTACCATTGCATCATTGGGCGTTCCCAGGTACGCAAGCTCCAATTCGACGCTCCGATCAATGTTTTAGATAGAGCACGAGCATCCAGCACTCTGTATGGGCCAGACAGAAACACACTGATACATACATGAACTATTCTGTCTCTGTCTATTAATTCACTCTTGTATATAATTTGCGTATTCTACCACATACCTCTAGTTGACATAAAGAAAAGCTAGCCAGGCGCACACAAAATGCAAGAGCCCCTCGGAAACTCAAACCCAAACCCCGCCATCTTAACCCGCTGTAGCCTCCAATTCAGCAGGTACACATTTTTGCATTTCCGTTACTCAAGTGCCTCTTACACCACCAAAAAGCCCATGGGTCTTAGCGACTTTGACAGAAAAAAGTTTTTCCCCACCATAAGCAAAGACGCAAGTCAGTTTGACTGGTCTCACTGGTCTCTTTTAGTCCGGCCTGGACCTGGATGTTGCGACGGTGTATCAACCACTTGCAATCTTGCATTGATCTAAGGTAGACGAAGGGAGAGGTAGAGAGAGAGAGGGAAAAAGAGAGACCCAGCTACGGTACCTACAGCCTCCAGTACATGCCTAACATACCCTAGTTGCCGAGTTCCAAAATTTATTCAATGCCTCTCATCTCGCTCCTCCAGCCGGCCTTGTGCTTTCTTTCTATTTCTTTGTTCTCTACCAATCTGAAATCCCAGTTCTTCTGACGTATCTTCGAACTTACCGTCCGTTATGGATCTCTAACCTTCGTCTTTTGCCTGGCCAGCATCTTTATCGCACAGCCTGTCTGTCTTCTTTTTTTCTACCCTGCTCGGCGTGCTACTCACTCACCGACAAAACGCCCTGTCAATCCCGATTCTCTAGGGCCTTCAGATTACCCTCGGCTGTTGCAGTTTTTGGCCGCGCTCCGTTACCGGGTCCCTCGATCACGAAAATCTGCGTCATCTGAGAGCCCTTGATTTCCTTCTTGGACATCTTTGCGACTGGCTCCTTGAGCTGATACAACTCACTCGGTGTCGCTGTCGCACTCCGTGAAGCTCCCAAGCTCTATACCACGCTTGGTTGTGTATCGCATCCCACCGCGCCGCGGCTCCACCAACAACGGTACGCTAAGACAGAACCTCATAACGACAATGGTCCGTAATATCGTCATTCTCGGGGGCAACTCCCACCCAAAGTTGGTCGAGAGCATATGCAATAGCCTCGGTTTACCCATCGGTGATCGCACCCTCTCGAGCTTCTCTGTTGGCGAGACCAGGTGCGAGATCAAAGATTCTGTCCGGGGCAAGGATGTCTACATTATCCAATCAGGTGGCGGCAAAGTCAATGATCACTTCATGGATTTGTGCATCATGATCTCGGCCTGCAAGACTGGCTCCGCTAAGAGAGTCACCGCCGTTCTCCCCTTGTTTCCCTATTCTCGGCAACCTGATCTGCCCTACAACAAGACCGGCGCCCCTCTGTCGAAACAGCCCTCCACGGTTCCAGGCAGCCCCATGCCCTACACCTTCGAGAGCGTTCCGGCGACCCCTGCCCCCGGCATCCCCATGAGTGCCGGACTTGCTAATGGCATGGATGGCCTCAGCAAGAGGCTGAACAGGGCCCAAGTATCAGCGAACAATATCCATTCGCCGGCAGCCGTTGCCATGCCGTCAGCCAACGGCCCCCATGAGATGAACGGAGGGGACACCTATTTCAAGCGTACCGACTCCTCACTTACACTCGGCAGCTCACGCACCCCCGGCGCATTCACGACGCATGATTATGATAAGATGGCCCACTTCACCAGCTTCCAGGGGAAGCCCGGTTACAAGCAATGGGTGGCTCAAGCTGGAACGCTTGTTGCCGACCTGCTGACATGTTCGGGCGCTGATCACATCATCACCCTTGATCTCCACGATCCCCAATACCAGGGTTTCTTCGACATTCCCGTAGACAACTTGTATGGCCGACCGCTCCTCAAGCGGTACATACAACAAAACATCCCGAATTTCAAAGATGCCGTCGTCGTCAGTCCGGATGCTGGAGGTGCCAAGAGGGCCACGGCGATCGCAGACAGTCTGAACATGGAGTTCGCTCTCATTCACAAGGTAATGTGCCCGCTTTCTTAGAAATTTCTTAATCCTGAAACCTGCTAGGAACGCCGCCCTACGAAGATCACGGATCGACAAAATGCCACCATGATGCTTGTGGGCAACGTAGCCAACCGTGTGTGCGTCCTCGTCGATGATTTGGCCGATACGTCAAACACCATCACCCGCGCTGCCAAGTTGCTGAAGAAGGAGGGGGCTACTATGGTTTATGCGCTTTTGACCCACGGAGTCCTGAGTGGCGACGCCATCTCCCGTATTAACGCTTCTGCCATCGACAAAATCGTCGTGACGAACTCCGTTCCCCAGGAAGAGCACAAGAAAATGTGCCCCAAACTGGAGGTTCTGGATGTGTCTCCGGCATTTGCCGAGGCTATTCGCCGTGTCCATCATGGCGAGTCTATCAGCGTCTTGTTCCAATTCGACTGATTCGATCGACCTACGCGTTTCATGTGGTAAGCTGCTGCATTTTCACTAGCATCCTGGGAAGCGGCGTTCAGTACATTATGCAGTACTCGACTCTGCACATGGCGGTTTGATGTTTGCCGCAATTTGCATTTTCCTTTTAATATTTGGCGTTGAAAGCATTGGCTTGAGACAAATGCATTTAAAACTTCTGCATGAGGATCCTCTGGATGGACAGGTCCCGTTCACTTGAGGCGCGATTCTCGCCAAAAGCAAGACAGCAGTATCATTGGTTGGTAAACATAGACGACATATAGAAAACAGTCCTACGGGGTTGCTTTCCTTTTACGAAATATTCGGTGACCGGCTGTAGAAATCCCTGTGATGGTCATTGCGCATCGGATCAACATGCCCAGATGATTACCGTCCTTACTTATTCAGGGGGCATATGAACTTTGAGCAAATCTTGTCACATGATCGGTGTAAATCCATCAGAGTTGACCTATATGTCATTTTCAAGGCATATTGGCCATGGGTGTTTGTACGTTGCATAACTATAGATTTCACGTCATAGAATTGGTTTATATCTAGCCACGACTCGCCCTTGCATTTCTTACATTATGAGGTCTCTTATGTCCTAACAAGATCCGGCGATATCACGAACTGGTTCGCAGCCATGAGCATTCTAGCACGGTGGCAGTGAGCTAATTCATCCCATTTTCTCTAGAGAAGGGTGTGCTTTCGAACCCCTCAAGTTGGTGGCCTGTCTGTCCAATACTTCAAACCCATTCGGGGAAGCCATAAGCCTCTCTCTCCCCTCACTTCTTCCCCGATATGGAGAGACTTGGTCTGGCAGTAAGACAACAGCCCCTGCTTTCCCAACTCGCCGCCCACGCCGCTCAGTTTCTGGCCCGCGAAGTAGCCGGCATGATGCGGCTGTGGAGGCTGGTTGATGAACTGTACGATTCGGACGAGTGAGTCATTTAGTGGTTTTTTGTGCGGACGCTAGGGGGATCGGACGAAAAAACTTGAAAAGAGAGAGAGGAAAAGGGGCAAACAATGAAGAAGAAAAACTTACGACAGTGCCAGTCTCCAGCTGCCGGGCCAAGCCTCGCGCCCGGCCGGCGTCGCGGCACCAGATGGAGGCACCGAGGCCGGCGTTGTCGAGGTTGGCGCGCGCGATGACGTCGGATTCGTCGTCCCACTTCATGATGGGGACCACAGGGCCTATTTGTTTGTTTGAGTAAGCACATCAGTCAGTCCATTTTTACCTACTACCTCTCTACATTTCGTTTTCTTCTAAGGAGAGATGGAGAGAGAGAGAACTTACCGAACTGCTCCTCGCGCACCACGAGGGAATCTTCCGGAGGATTCACAATGATAGTCGGCGCGATCCAGAGCCCCTTCTTCTCCTTCGCGACCTCGCCCCCAGCCGTGATGACCTGGTACCCGTGCTTCCGGCAGTCCTCCAGAAACCCCCGGCAGCGTTCGAAGTTGGCCCGGTTCGACAGCGGCCCGAAGACCGAGGGCGCCTCGGCGTCCCCGTACGTCGCGACGTACATCTTCTCCAGGTGGGCCCGGAACGTGGCCACGAAGTCGTCATAGCGTGCGGCGTGCACGTACAGCCGCTTGGACGCGACGCACATCTGGCCCGCGTGCAGGAGGCAGCCGAGGGCGACGCGGGCACGATGGCGGACACGTCGACGTCGTCGGTCACGATGGCCGCGTCGTTGCCCGCGAGCTCGAGGATCACTTTCTTGAGCGTCGACGCGCAGTTGGCCATGATGCGCTGGCCCACGGCGATGGTGCCCGTGAAGCTGATGTGGGCGATGCCCTGGTGCAGCGTCATGCGCTCGCCGACGTCGGCGCCGCCGTTGAGGGCCTGGAAGATCCCCTGGGCGGGGAGGACCGACTGGGCGAGCTCGCAGAACTTGAGGATGGTGTAGGGCGTAAAAGGGGACGGCTTGATGATGATGCAGTTGGCCGTCGCCAGGGCCGAGGCCACCTTGACGCTCGACAGGATCAGCGGGAAGTTCCAAGGCGAGATGGCGCCGATGACGCCGTACGGCTCGTGCGTGCCGATGATCTGGATGTCGTCGTCCTCGTACTGGATCTCGTCTTCTAGCTGCACCGTCGCTGTTGGGGTTTCACATGTTAACCTTGAAGACTCAAAATCATGAAGGCGCTGTTCACCCAAGTGATCACTGTACCATAATACCTGTCGAAATAGAGTTAGTAAATACATTTTTCCCTAGAGCCCATTGTAGCCCATATAGGAGATTTTTCTCATGGTTTGCAGTTGAAATTCGTATATACAGTATTAGTATCTCGGAAGGCAAATAGGTACATACTCATAATGAAACGCAGCCCTCTGGACCTCCATATGCGCCATAATCCGCGACTTGCCCGTCTCCTTCATCAGGACACCGGTCAAGAGGTCATCATTGTCGTAGAGCACCTTGGCGACGGCATTCAGAACCTCGGCGCGCTTGGCCTGCGTGCTCTACCCCACGTCTTGAAGGCCTGGTGGCCGGCCTCGACGGCGTCATCCAAGTCCTGTGCCGAGGCGTTAGGCGCGTCCCAGAGCGCGGCCTCGGTGCGCGGGTCCTCAACCTGGTGGCTGCTGCTGCTCTCCTTGGCCCCGCGAGGGGTGCCGCCGATCACGTTGAAGAACTCGACCTGCGATAGGGGGTCGGGGACGTTGGAGCCCATGTTGTATGATGACGCTTTGCCGCCGGGAGGAAAGGGTTGGCTCAACTGTGTTTTCTTTCGATGTGAGGAAGTCACGGAACTTAAAGACAAAAGCGACTCCACAAGATCGTATCAGAAAACGACAGGATCCAACCAGGAATATATACACACGTTTCGAGGATGAACGCCAAGGGATAAATAGCCACACCTCAAAGGGATCGCCCTTCTTCAACGCTGTGGGGAATCCCTGTACAACCTGGTACAAACGGCATAACGCATCTCGACTTACCTACGCCATTTGGCAGGAGGGGGCCTTGGATGAGGGGTATGTACAAACTGGGTGAATACACGTATGTAAGGCGAGTTGCCGAATGTCACGATCCACCCCTGGCAGCCTGACACCCGATAACCCATATTTGATCGGCTAGATACACATGGGAAAGCTACCGGCGTAGTGGGCCCCGCGTGGTATGTAGCGTGCCTCGTTGGTGTTATATGCCGCTTTATATCTCTCTTTCTTGACATTGATGAATCACTTTCCTCCCCTCCGACACCCTTCTTGGTGTTTGGGCAAGACGATGTAGCATGAACGAGCCCATGACTACTAGTGATGGTGGTGGTCCGGATCGCGTCTCTGGCCACGGAACCGTGGGAATGGATATGCCAAGCGCCCGAGATAAGCCTGGACCTGCCGAGACTTCCGGTTCGAAGCATTCTATACCAATATTTTCATGGTGCTCTTGGGGGAGGGGCAGGCTGGTGGACTGGGTTAGTCGTGGTTTCGCAGAATCGTTCCAGTCGAGGATGCGACATCCGTGACAAAGGGCCGAACTCGGGTATTTTTGTGGGTGAGCAGGCCGGCAGTTGAGTGCGGCGGGTTTATGGTGCTAATAGCTCCTCCAATTCTCCAAACTCGGCTCCCTAGATGTCTCCCATTGTTCAAAGTCGAGAGAAGCGTGTACTTCTGCCTATTTGTCGTAAACAATGCTGGACTCCTGTATATATGTGGTCGACGGACAGATCAGATGCAGCAGTGTCCACAAAATATGCAATTTACCTTTCCGCCAATACATCCAATAGGATAAGGTATAACCAGCGACGCTCCTCGCCCATTTGCAGGGCAATGCAAAATCCTCCGGCCCTATTCAATTTCCCGACATAGATAGGGCACACTCTGAAGTACAGACTTGTAGGATGGATGCATTGGAGGATTTCTAGCCCAGAGCTGTCTCAGGGCCTCATTGCCTAAGTCTCGAGCTAGACCACGCGTCATACATAGCAACAAGATATGTACCTGATCAGCCTTTTGATCAGTACATTGAGATTTGCAGGAAATCCATGTATCTGGCCTCGTAACAACAATGGCCAAGAAAGGGTACGACGAGGAGAATGACCGAATTTGGTGCGTTTCCCTCCATCGCCTCGATATCCAGGCGAGTGCCCTCCGAACCGTATATACCAAGAGCCATATAGGTATTGGTTCCTCATTCCGCATCAAGCCCTGGCAGTGACACGCCATCCAACCTTCGAGATCCTCGATACGCACATAGCGACGGTTGCGATTAGAAGCGTTATACCACCAAAAGCCTGCAGTGAGTGCCATCCGTGTGTGAGTATTGCCCCTGCCACAGGCGTCCCGACAAGTAATCCCAAGCTTCCGATCGCACATGCCATACCCATGCGCACGCCCACAACTCCCATGTGAGGGCTAAGGGTGACCACGGTACTGAACGGTAGCGTCAGGAAAGTCCCAGAGAAGAAGCCATAGATTACGGTGAACACGATGAGACCTGCTGTGTCGTAGATAGCCATCCATGCGAAGGACAAAACAGCCAAGGCAAGGCTGGTTGGGATGAATATGTTGAGAGGGCCAGTCTTGTCTGCCGCGTACTGCATGAGAAATTATTTGCATTAGCGCCCATCCAATAAGTCAGGGGCATGGCAGCCACTTACATTGGGGAAGATGCGACCGAAGGTTGATCCGGCGTTGAGGATTGGCAAGAGATAAAATGCCAACCTGGATGACATGCCGTGCTGGAGGGCAAAGACAGAGATGTAGAACAGAGGCAAGTACATGCCAATGAACCCAAAGAACCCACCAAATGCAAATAAAGAATAGGGCCTCTCAGTCCATGCTGAAGCATCGAAGAGCTTGCGCACCGCCGATGGCTTCAGCCGAGGTCGCATAACGGCCAAAGGCACACTCAGAGTGGCAAGCATGACGAAGGCAACGACTCTGGTAGCCCAGGCAAAGCCAAGGTTGTCTTCAAGCTCTTGAAATATGATTGGGTATATCACACCACCTATATCATCGTCAGATCCAGTAGCAGGAATACGAATTGTGCGTGACCCAAATCCATGGAGGGATCTCACCGATACCACTTCCGCTTCCAGCAATACCTATAGTAAAGGCAATACGTGTCGAAAAGTACGTGGGTAAAATGGCAACACTGGGCACGAACAAGCAGCCACCCCCGAGACCAACGATGACTCCCTGGGCCAGGACGAGTTGCCAGTATTGGGTGCACAAACTAACCATCATCATACCAAAGACCATGAGGAACGAACCAATCGCAATGAGATGGCGGAAATACCCATAGTCATAGAGTGGACCAGTGAGAGCCCCAACGAAGAGAAGCAGGAAAGCTTGGATAGAGCCGATCCAAGCAATGCTGGACGGGGATCGATCCGTCAACAACTTGGTTTGGTAATACGTCTGAAAGACACCATAGGTGTTCACGATGCCCCTAGATTTCATCGGTCAGCCCGAAGTTGCTTTACATGTTTCCGATACAGCTGCAATGACCCATCCTCGTAGTCAGATACGGTCATCGCGAACAACTTACCAGCAATTGAGCATGAGGCACCAGCTACCCACAACCTGAATCCAGGCCACCAAGCCACCGTTGGGCGGCGGGGGAGGTGGTGATGGCGCGTTCGGCTGGTTCGGAGAGCGTAATTTGCTCATTTCTGTGTTGCTTGAGCCTGGCGCGCTCTTTGCCGTTTCACTAGAGGACAGCACAACATGGCCGCTGGGGCCTTTGGCGGTATTAGCATTATGTGAGGCCATGGTAATGATATTGGCTCAGTTCTAGTGGTTCGCTTGGAAATCGTTGTATGCGTGGTGACAGTAAGGGGCGGGCAATATGGGGTGGTCGATGCTCTTGATGCCTAAGAGAGATTGGCGATCGGTTGGGTCCGAGTTGGAGGTCTTTGAAGCACGAAGAAAGTATTGAGGTAATGATGGGCGGTCAGGTGGGTTGTACTTGGCAACTGACAACTTCGAGGAAGGCACTGATGGCGATGGCATCAAAGCAGGAAGGAGGCTACCCACTGGGTACTTGCGTACTTGCACAAAGACGTGCCCACTGCTTGCTACACCACATGGGAACCAGACTTCCCATTGGATCTGTAGAACGTTGAACAGCTCATTTAGGTAAAACCCTATTCCAAAGGACTGGTATCAGGCCTGTATTCACTGCTACTCTGACCAGAAACGCCGCGATGCTTTCGAGTCAGGAGATCCACGTGATCAGACCATCGTCACAACCGTACCGAACTCTTCAACGGGCCATATCATATCCCTCCAAGGAAACATGCAGCCATCAAAATGATGATTGATGATGCTGAATGTGTACACACGATATGTTCGTCTTAGCCATGAAGGTGTGACGGCAAATCTGTAGCACTGCATCGCTTGGGCATTCCTGCGGGAGATCTGTCTCCAGTGGACCGTACGCAACAAATGATGCCGTCTTGCACGGCGTCCAGGTTTCGGGTAGTAGACAGAACCGACTGAGCCCCCCTGATTACCTAGGTACTCATCGGCTACCTGCTGTAAGTTACACAAGAGGCTCCAGGGCTTCAGCGCTCGCCTAATATTAGTACCAGATGCTTTGCGTCCGTGTAGAGAGCACTTACAAGTAAATGCTTCAATTTTCTCTAAGCTAATTTGTTGAATATGCCACTGGGCCAAAAGCAGACGCGCCGACATTGACAACAAATGGTATGTCGGTATATATGTCTTGTCAGAACCAACATAATTGGCTGGTTTTACCATACCCTGGGCGTTGCGTTAACATTGAAGCAACCGGAAGAGGCTCATTCAATTGACATGTACAGTCTCGCCATTATCTACCAGACACATGTTCAAAGGAAGGACCGATCGGGTGTGTGTAGTCTTTCTTGGCTTTTAGGTAAATGCAGTCGCGACTGCCGTACTCACTTCCAGAAAGACATGCTGCGCGTCAGACTTCTATCTCCCTACCTACCTCGTAAAGACCTCTCATGCTGGTTCACAGCGATATATCATGTTCCATCAATACATGTAGCCAGAGCCATACACAAACACCTCTTCTTTGATTAACGCAAGGCTTTCTTCAGGTCTATATCCCAGCTAATATCCTCATTGCGTAACCTTATATCTCCGAAAGCTACATCACTCAAGCCCACAATGATGACGACTGCAGCAGTTCCACCCGTACTCACCGATATAGCCAACACCGCCACCGCTCCCCAGCCGTTGAAGCCTGACAAGAGAGACTCGGACGAGAATGCGTCATCAGACATCAGCAGCTCGATGCCCGACGGTGTGCCGATATCCTCGCCGTCTATCTGTGCCGAGGATTCGACGTACCGCAGAGCATCAGAGCCTGCGGCGTCCACGAAACAGCTCCTCTCCGCCACCCCAGCACGGCTCATGAACATAGACCTGAACTACGAATCGCCCCTATCACGCCTAGAGCTCACGCCCTTCCTGTACGGCCACGGCACCGAACTCCATCCCATCACCGAGCAGCGCAGCATCACCACGCTGCGGAACGGGATTGTCTCGACCCCTGACCTCGAAACCGGCTTGAGAAAGACCTGGAAAACCAGCAACAACAAAAAGGACAAGAACACCCTCGAAAACGCCAAAGACGACGGTATCGCCCAGGGGTCCCCGCTCTCCCGTGCTCGACTCCGACGTCAGCAAAGCTTCAGTCTCGACAGCGGCAAAAGTCATCTTCTCCAGACTCAGCAGCAATACCAGCAGGCTTTGCATAGGAAAGAGGTAACCAGCGCCAACGGCGATTCCTCCTCTTCTTCCGCGGCGGCCGGATCCATGATCGACATCACCCGCGTCCTCGCCGAGATCAATTCCTACCCGCATCACCCACCGTTCTCCCCGCAAACCCAAGTCATCACGCCTCCCGAGTACCACGAGTGGTTGCTGTCGCACCCGGATGCCCTCTTCGACCCCGCACATAATCTCCAACGCCGCGGCCAATACCCGACGTCCTCACATAACAGTCATGGCGGCAATCTGGCTAATCATCCCTTTGTGCGAAGGACCACGTGCTTTGCGCCGCCTACCATCACTGCCACGCCCCCTGATACTGACACGCGGCGGCAGCAAACGCCAACAACGACGGCAGTAGGACTTCGACAGCGGCTTGGAAGATGGAAATCAACGCCAGCGGCAGGAAGAAATGGCAACGATACGGATCATAACAACAATAACAGCACACGGTCACGGTCACAGCACGAGAACGACCACCCTTCGCCGTCGACGTCGTCGTCAGTAACGTGCGCGAGATGCGACCAACCCGCAACAGAGCCCTGGAAACTCTAGCCTAGTCTCTGGAGCGACGACGACGACGACGACTACTGAGACGGCAACGCGCTGATGCCGAGGAAAGGGAGGATCAGGATCAGGGTGCCACACAGAAGAGCCGGGACTGGTGCTCGCGGTGCGCCATGCGAAAGGTGGCGCAGGCCGTGCTATGCGCCCACCACGATACATCCTCGAGTGGGTAGAGCAAGTAGCGTGTGGGGGCCGACGCTAGAGTGTGGAGAGATGGTGTGTAATACTGTGCTTTAGTTTCTGTCTTAAAGGTCGACGATCCCGAAGGGTTCGCGATTGTCGATCACGACGAAGAGAAATCGGTATCTTGGTCATGGAGGTTTACAAGATTGGCATGGCCAGATGATGAAACAGGGTCAACAGGAGAGACAGTGGGGTAATTACGTGGGAATCATGTATTGCTACTAGGCATCATTCTTCCTCAAAACCACCTGCTAATGGAATCTGTTAAATCTGGCTCTCAGATCACGATGCATAGTTGTTATGCTGGAGTTTGTGGGTTGTAAAAAAAATTGGTTGGTTGGGTTAGGAAGTATTGGTATAATCTACTCGGCATACGACTATTACAGAAAGCCATATTCAACACCACACCCTACAAACAAAAGTGAGCCCAGAGACTACTGCTCTGCTACTCCCGGCCCTCAGAGAATCCAAACCCTGTTCTAGAACACCGAAACGTCCCATGCCCATTATCGTAAACACTAGAAACAAGAGAAAACAGCTTTTTGGGTCTTCTTTCTTTCTTTCTTTCTTTCCCCTTTAGCCCTTGATAGGCTGGTCATGACGGGAGTACATCTGGTGCTCCTTGGGCGTCAAGAAGTCGAGCTTCTTGTCCTCGACCTGCTTGCGGGTAACGGTGAGCATGGGCTCGGGCAGACCCATGGACTGGAGGTAGGACAGAGCTGTAGTGAAAACACATCATGTTAGCAAATATAGTAATAAATGAGGGAAGAATGCCTTGTGTGCGGTTTCAAAAAAAAACTTACTGTCTTTCCACTCGCGCTCCTTACGCTTGGAATCCCAGCCGAGCTCCTCGGACATGATGTCAATGACGCGGGGCATGGCCTCGAGGGCGGCCTGCGCGTTCAGGAAGGCCAGGCGGGTGCGGCGCGCGAGGACGTCAGCGGCGGTCTGGGCGTACTCGTGCTTGACGGCGTAGCGGATCTCGCCGTCGACGAAGGGGTAGAGGGGCGCGATGCGCTCGCCGCGGGCGGGGAAGCGGTTGTGCGTGGGCCGGCACAGCTCGGCGACGGTCCAGGCGCGGTCACCGTAGCTCTCGGTGAGGTGCTTGGCGACCTCGGTCTCGATGCCGAAGTGCTGGATCAGGTTGATGAAGAGCGTCTTGCTGAAACCGTGGGCGCCGATCAAGCGGACGTTGTGCGTCTGGCACTGGCCGTTCAGGATGGCGCCGTCGTCGATTTCCTCGGTACCACTAACGCGAGGTGCGGTGGGGTAGGCCTTGACCGGCAGCTTGAACTCCTTGATGGCCTCATCGACGCACTCTTCGGCCATTTGTCTGTATGTTGTCCACTTGCCTCCGGCACAAGTCACGAGGCCAGACTCGGAAATATCAATCAGATGGTTTCGCACCAGCGACTCCGTGTTGGAAGCCTTAGGGTTCTTCACCAAGGGCCGGATACCGGACCAGGCAGCGAGCACATCGCCACGGCGGACAGTGATATCAGGCGAAAGGTAGTGGCTAACCTCGTTGAGAATCCATTGGATGGACTTCTCGTCGGGGAGGGGGTTCTGGGAGATGGTGGTAGGCTCATCAGTAGTACCAGCAATGGTGTTGCCTTGCCACGGCAGGAAGAAGATGACTCGTCCGTCGGAAGTTTTAGGGTCGATCAGGCCCATGTTTGCCGGGCTGTAGTATCCGGGTAAGAATGACGTGCACACCAGATGCAGGTGCCACAATCTCCTTGCACCCTTGGTCGTCCATCTTGCGAATGGAGTCGGTGAAGGGGCCTGTGCAGTTGATGATGCACTTCGCCTTGACCTTGATACCCTCACCGGAGCCCTTGCCATCTCGCTCCGGAATACAATCCTTGATGGTAGCTCCACACAACTTTCCGTTGGCATCCTTGATGAGGCTGGACACGGCGGCGTGGTTAACCACGGTGGCGCCATAGACAGCAGCCGTCATAGCTAACGACACGTTCATCCGGGAGTCGTTGTGAGCGCCGTCGTAGTAAACCAAAGCGCCGACGAGATCAGTCTTCTTGAGCATGGGGAAAGCATCAATGGCCTTGCTCCTAGTCAGGAAGTACGAGCTCTCGATACCTTCGCTACCAGCGAGGAAATCGTAGAACTTAGTACCCGCCCAGTAGTAGGGAGCCTTCCACCACTGGTCTAGGGGGCAACATGATGGGAAGCCACGAGCTGAGATGGGGTGCGGTCTGGAGGAAGTATTTGCGCTCCTTCAGCGCCTCCCGCACGAGTTGGTACTGGTTCCAGTCCAGATTCCACACGGCCTTTTCCAAGTATCGCACACCACCATGGACCAGCTTGGTGCTCTTACTACTTGTGCCACTGCTGAAATCATCGCGCTCCACCATGGCGACCTTCAGTCCTCTCGTCACAGCGTCCAGGGCGACACCCGCACCTGTCGCACCGCCACCGATTACCAGCATGTCGTATTCTTCATTAGGATTGTAGCTCTTCTTCAAATCCTCAATTTGTTCTAACCTCGACTTCACCTTGGGGAAGCGGGGCATCCTGAAGGTGCCATCGGCGTCCAGGAAGGGCGGCGGTACGGCCGCGCTATCATAGCCGGGGATGTTTCGGGGTCGGTAGGCAAGGTAGAGAAGCGCACCACCACCTACGGTCGCGGCGGTGGTAGGCAGTGCTATGCGCCGGAGGACGCCAGCTGCTCGTTGAAATCTCGACATCTCTGGTGGCCGGATTGACGGTAACGAGTCAATTACCCGGGGTGTGAAGTCTGCAAAAGGAATTCAGCCCTGGCTGGTCGCGGAGGACTAGAGCTCGGCAATGCTGGAGCTAGATAAGCTGCTGACAACCGAAATGCGGCAGCTGCTGGTTTGAGCTAGATAAGAATACAGAGGCGAAGTGACGTGACAAGGAAGAAAAAAAAAAAGCTTGCGCTGCACGGCACAACCAATGCCCAGAGAAGTGATATTAAGCTCAGATGGACCGCGACGGTCTGAATCTAGAAATCTAGAAATCTAGAGAAGAGAAAAAATCAGGTCGGTAAGGCGCAATTGACACGGATTGGGACGAGTTTTGTGTCAGACGGGACGATGACGTCGCGCGGGTTATCGTGGGTTATGCTGCGACTTGGGACTTAGGACAGGTTGCCAGCCAGCAGAACGGGTCGAAAATGAAACGGGGCAAAACCAATACCAGTGCCTACTGCTACCTACTACCGTGTCAATCTGGTAGGCGACGAGGGACCAAGGAAGACCGGTTCCGGGCAGGCCTGAACGACGCAATCGACATGGTGATTCTAAACCATGTCTGGCAAGTTATGGGTAACGCGCAGAACTTACGGGGAAGTTTGTCCCCAGTAAGGCCGGCCCGTGGAGAAGCAGCCCCGTAAAAGACGGCGTTAGGTGGCAGGCCCGAGTGCCCAGAATTCGCCTTAGTCGCGCGGGTGAACTGAATGACCTGTTGGGCCAGTTGTCGGCAGCAAGTAATATCCGCCAGTTGGGCTGGGGATGGGGGTTTGCTGGTGGAGTTGAGGCTTGGAGGTTTGGAGTTTTAGTTGGACTTTTTCCCGCCCACATGTCATCATTTACGACCGGTGAGTGGACTGCGGGTGGGTTTCCCAATCTTCCTTTTTTCTTACTCAAAGATCCGGGGCGCTGTCGTAAGTGACTCGCGTCGTCGGCCGTTCCTGCCGTGGCTGTGGCGTTCTCTCCTCTCCAGAAGCTCTCTCATCTTATTTTGGCGTTGGGGTTGTGGTGTTTTAGTTGGGATGCGGTGGGTGGTGGGCTGGACATTTTTCTCCAGGGTGCAACTCCATGACATGGCTGTTTCCCAAGTGGAGAGTCTCCGCTTCGTTTTACACACAATTTTGCTGTGTGATCACCGTGATCACGATGTGGTAGTTTATAGTAGCCCCACCAAGATATTGGATTGCTTTTGCTTGGCTCTTTATCACCGATTCAGATACCCAGCAAGCACCCAGGCAATCTGCTCAGGAGGTCTGCTCCGGAAAGTGACTGCAGGTGGTATTGACAAGTGCACTGGACCCAATATTGGTGTGGAAATATCTGCCCTGCGTACTTACCGTATTTGGTGCCCAAAAAAGATGATAGTATCTAAAGGGGGAAATTGGGGGTAAACCTTAAGAAAGTTGCCTTAAAAGAGTCCGAGTTCGCAGCCTCTGGCACTTTGGCAGACCCATGGTATGCACACACCTTATCAAATCGACTACCACAGAAGAAGAAAAGTCACGATGATTGATCTCTTGGATTTATGGTTGATTGATTGATTAGATTCCATGCCTCATCAGCATTATTCTGTACATGTATTACATTACGCCCGCGCCGCGTGACCGCCACAAGCTCCTTGGGTATCGTTCCCTAGCTCAACGCCCTTTCCTCTCTCCCTGGCGGGCTATCTCTAATAAGTCTTTCATTATGCATCTTACTAAACTCCTTGTCGGTTACCAACACACACAGCAAAAAGCTCGTCAACGAATGACACCACCTCACTGCTCTTGTGACTCTCGATCGTAGCTGACCCAAGTGTCAAACCGACATGGACCTCTTGATCCCGGTGAGCCACAGGCTGCATCTCCATGACCGATGAGTCAGATGTATGCATCTTGGTCGATTCTCCTCTAGCATGGCCTTTGCTGCCTGACTGAGCGGGTTCCCTATAACTCTGGGCTGCTCGTTCCACCTCACAGTTCACAGTGATCTCTTGCGACACCATGATACCACCAAGTGTGGACTGCTGTTGGTTGTCCGTCTTTGGCACAAGGGACCTGTCAGACAGAGTGTCGTCCAACCGTCGATCTGACTCTGCCCTCGTCCGCAGAAGCGTGCTGACCGAATGTGTAGAAGTGGCACTCGATTTCGTTCGGATCTTGGTTGGGATGGAGTTACCATCATCATCAACAGAATGACCAGAAGCTGACGATCTTGTATGGCCGAAAAACCTGTGTCTTGCCGATGACGGCGTTGGTTTATTACGCCGAGAGGACGGCAAAGCTGCCTGCGGATTCCTGGCATTGACGATAGGTGCAAGTTCGCGGTGGATCGATCGTGCAAAGTCGATGTGCTGCGGCGAATCCTTATAAACCAGCTGCTGGACCTTGAAGAAGCTTAGGGGCATGAGATCGTAGTGGGGACTCAAGATGTTGATGTGAATAGGGATAACAACCCTCAAGCTAATCATGGTGCAGTTGTTGGCTGATGAGGACCCGAAAGGGGCCCTGCATGGGACTTGCACCACTCTGGCCGTAAGGGTCGCCTCGTCGAAGATGGGGCTTTTGACCAGAGCCCGCAAAATCTCGACTGATTTGGCAATCTTGGAGGCGAAGAGTGACAGTGCTGGTGATACTCTTTTGCTCTCTTTCAGGTTGGAGCAGATTGCCGTGACCCTCAACCCATCAAGCTGGCGGATGAGATCTAACTGCCATGACTCTAGCGGCTCTTCAGACATCTGGACAGTCGGCAGCAGGTTCCGGGCACCCCTCCTGACAACAATGTCAAAACCGCCGCCTACTCGGGCCTGAACACCGAAAAAGCCCATGTGGACTCCAGGTTCCATCATTGTCTTCTCTTCAGCAAATGCGGCCATATCCATTAGCTTGGAGTCC
Source organism: Apiospora phragmitis (assembly GCF_038363925.1). Taxonomy (NCBI): domain Eukaryota; kingdom Fungi; phylum Ascomycota; class Sordariomycetes; order Amphisphaeriales; family Apiosporaceae; genus Apiospora; species Apiospora phragmitis. The sequence goes on along the minus strand of NW_027117400.1, from coordinate 968,061 downwards.
ACGTTCTGTGCTTTTATCTGCATATTGGAGCTGATGATATGCGATATTTGGTTCACGTCAGCGAATCGATAACCGGCGGCCTCGAGCCTCTCCACATCCCGGGACTTGTCAAGGCGCCGCACCAAGAACATGAGTGAGCCACGAGAATACTCATGTCCAGATCTCCAGCCCTCGCCCTTTTCAGCAGCATCTTCCATGCTCTTCTCTCTAGCTGTCTCACTTCTCGGCCTATCCTTTGCAATGGGCGACGCAGGTCGAGGTGCGAGGGCGCCTGTAGGCAAGATCTCATCCCAGAGGATTCCGACATTAGCGAGCTGTTCCCTAGTCTTATCCGCCAATCCCTTCGCCGCGAGGCAGAAGAGCTCGCGGAAAACGACATCATAGTTGTCAACCAATTGTCCGTCCTCGTCGATCAGTCGAACTCTGCCATCCCTCCTGTTTCGAGGTAGATCGGCAAGGTGGTCGGCCATGTTGTCAATCACGCTGCTGACGCCCGACCAGTTGCGCGATACCCGGAACATCCAGTGGAACAGGGGATTTGCTACGTTGAACACGTCGTCATGTCTCCTTTCGATATAGGTGTCGGTAACCTTCTCACTTGGCAGCAACCCATCCGGCGTGACAAGTATACGCCCCGCCCGGTCAAAGATGGCAGCGGCAAGTATGATTTGCTGAGCTTTTGTTGCGGTCTTCCTCATGACATGAGCAGTCCAAATGGCCGTAGCAGCCAACGTCAGCGATGCGCCAACAGACAGGCATATCACGACGATGACGGTCGTGTTGCGCGACAGTGGGCTCGTACCCGAACTGAGACGGACCAAACGGTACTCAGTTCCGGTGGATGCACACCAATGCATCCCAGACACAGCCCCTGCCAGGAGAACAGCGCATATGCCTCTCTTCCACCATGATCCCGTCCAAGAGGCCCGGAAAAGGAAGAAGAGCGATAGGGCAGCCGTGCTTGCAGCCATAGCAATCAGCACACTGCCTACCACATTGGCTGTGCTGTATATACATGTGAAATTTGCGATGGAGGCGTTTCCTCGGGTAGTGCACTGCAACGCGTTGGGTTAGCGAGCATCCTTGTCAGCGACGATGGTCGCACAAAACGATGTCTCCGGGGTATGTATCCGCATGGCCGGCTACACGGGACCGACCAGACGCAACACAACAGTTGTTTGCACACCAGCCTCGCAACATAAGGGGTGAATCTGGAAGCCCACTTACTTCCGCATATCGCACCTCCAGCAAGACTTCCGCTATCTCCAATTCGATACCATGATACTTGGTTCGTTCCAGCAGCCACGAATGCAAGAAGGAGTACCATTATGGGGATGAAAAAGGATAACGCGGTAAACCCGCCTGAGTATGCGATCTGGAGTTCGAGTTGGCCGTCCGCAAGTTCGATCGCTCGGTTGCCGATGTAATGCTGGCACCCAGTCAGTCGAAGTCCACATGTCGGTGCAGTTGGACTGGTCACACTTACCATGCACCATATAGCAATACCCCCCATGGTTATCGAGCTGCTCACGAGGAGGAAGTGGTTGAAGTATCCATTGCGGGACGTTCGACGGTTCATCAACTCCAAGGTTGCCGCCGCCCCAATCAAGGAGATGATGTAGCTCAGGGTGACAAATCCGGCATTGAAAGAACGAGGTACTATTTGACCTTGATACTGCTGGAGCAGCTCGTCTGGGGTCGACATGGTGGCTATGTCTCACCGAAGGATTGTCGAGCTTCCTTCGAGGCTTCTTTCTTTCGATGATGGGCAGAAGTAACCCCGACAAAGCTCTCGACTGACGCAAAGCTAAGTACGTGATCGACTGCTGAAGTGATATGAGATCGTCTTGGAGGTCTCAGTTCCTGGGGTGCATTTTTCTTGAAAGAACACAGGTGATGGGCCTCGCAGCTACATGAGAGAGAGAGGATTTTGGCTTCGATCTATGGCTTGGCCCCCCCACGCGCACGTACACATGGGCCAGCCTGAGACTGAAACAAATATACCGATTAGTTGGGTTTCCTGATGGACGCCGTTCCCGGTGGACTCTACCTCTTCCAGTTAAGCTGAGCTGTCTACGATGTGCCTAGACTAAGGGGGGGTGGAGAGCGACCGCTACTGGGCCACAAACACGTGGAGAGACATGCCCATAGGAGGAGAGCGGAAATCATTCGAGTTAAGTGCTCGAGCAGTTGTATGGAGACGGGACATGTCATGGGATCCGCGATGCGATGGCCAGTGGGGGAGACAACCTAGGCGCAGGATATCTATGGACGGCAAGCGGGCATCATCACGTCGATCATATTGCTTTTTCGAGGCGTGGCGTAAAAGCTGGATCTCGTCAATTACATATTTGGACGTGGCGTGGGTTGGCAGTCGCTTGTGCAGCATGCAATCAAATCCGGCCCGGAGATTTCGTTGTTCGGCACACTTGCCATCACCTTTGGTCTGGCCTGCGCTCTGTCCCAGCCCTGTATGATAATAGAAGACTCCTAAGTATCGCGCAGGATTGACAATCTGTATTGTCAATGCAATACCGGGGGGTATCAGGTCTCACTGGTCGTTCCACATGAACTGTTAATCCGGTCGTCCTGGGTGGTAGTACCGGCATCGTCCTAGACGAAGCGCAAGATTCAGCATAGGACCACCATATCCTATTATTGAACGCTTGAGCCGTCGTTCTATGGACCTGCTGCGGCATTCGTGTTGGCACACGTCTAGTCTGGTGCCCGATTAGTGGGTGATTTAGCTCCGGGCTCTTGGGTCTTGACAAGCAATGATGGACACTTTTGACAAGCCCTAGTTATGTTGCCATTCAGTGCTTGGACGAGGCCAGGGACGAAAGATGACATGATTCGGCACGCCATTGGTCGGCGGGCCATATGTCGCACCAGATTGAGTACCGAGCAGGGGCTGAATGTCTCAGGAGGTCGGCGGCTCGACTCACACTAGCTGAAAGTATTGACTCCTGAGCGACCTGACCGGCTTTTTATCTCGATGAACGCAGGGGATTGCAGCTGGGAACCAATGGGCTGGCAGCCAGCTACGCGAGGGGGAGATCGACACCAGGGATCGGACCTAGATTTCGGCAAAGATACAATCTCAGTGGCAACCATTATGCCGTTCTTATTTCGACTTCAGTTTCAGTGCTACCCTCATTCCTAGCCTTTCCTAGCCTCTCCATTCGACGATAATCCACGACTATCGCCATATTCTCACCACACGCGAATATACCAGCTTTCATCGCATCCCGTTCCTCATTTCTCCCAGTGGCCGTGGCCGACGCTAGCCAGAGATGCATTGAATGGCTCAAGCATGCCAGCCCGGTGACCAGTTACGTACGTGGCAACCGAAATTTTCTTCTCCGGCGACCATCGAACAGACTCTTCGGCACATCTTCCAAGTATGAAGCTGTAAAGTCCGCTCTTTCTTGGAAACTTCATCTCAAGTGGAGATTGGGTCTATATAAGCGAGGCACGATACGGAACAAGCCGCCTTTTGCTTCTTCGTCGGCCACGTTGGAAGCGGAGGAGCGTGCGGCACTTCAGCTCGGCGAGTGGCCCACCAACTAGTCGACAGCTAGACCGATAGCGTGACTATAGCAGGCGTTGTGTGACCAATGGCAGGGGACGTTGCTTTTTCATCTTTTTCTATCAATCTCATCTCTCCTTGGCTTGCGGCTTTGAATGAATGAGAAAAGGGAACCAACTCCTTACTAAAACTTCTAGGGCTTTGGAAGAACAGGCATGCTGAACGACAGGAAGCAAAGCAGAGCTGATTACTGTCCCAAGTGAAAAATAAGCTATAGAAGGGATAAATGACTGACGTATGAACATTAACTGATCATGTAAACACTTTCGTCGCCATCTCAACGTGGCTGCAGCTTTCCCTCTTTGCTTTTCTTCCCTCCTGTGAGACAGCATAAGCGCCGACAGTCAATGGTGCATCTTGGGCAACCACCATTAACTGGCCATCCAGGCACACACGAGATGGGTCAAACATCTCTAGCTGTGGTCGAACATTCTACGCGGCTTCATATTTTCAGACGGAGGAAAAGCGAAGTACTAGTACGATCTAGTGATGGCGGCCGCAACTACTATACCCCTTCTAGCTTCTCTCCTAGCTCGGGTACCCTAGAACTAGCATCGCCGTTTCTCAACGCCTATAATGGAGTCAGGTCGCCGTCGTCGGCAGTTATGGCAAATTTTCACCAATTTTGCTCCATCTCGGTAATGCTTGCACGTGGATATCCTCCGGTCTGGTTCGTATGGTCAGCAAGTGTGGGATGCTACGACCTAGTGCGTTCAGCATGAGATGCAGGTAATCTGCCAGCGGAATCTCGGCATTGTCGAAACGATATTGAGATATGGATCGATGGGCCCTTTATCTGCAGACAAGTCCCTTAGTATCCGTGCTATCCAGAGACTACAGCAAGATCTACATATCCAATACCCGCAAAGTTGATCTGGAACCAGACTGGCTGGTCTAGCTTGCAGCTTGGAAGGTGAACTCGCCCATCTGACGGGTCTCCTACCCCCCTTTTATTGTGGACGACGATAGTAGATCCGAGCATACGCTAGTGCCTGGCTGTCCCTGATTCACATCATCACCATGCCATGTGTTGCTTCCAGGTTCCAAGAAGAAATCCCCTTTAACGCTGCGTTAGTTCCCATACCCTGAGTATTGGTGGTATGGTAGAACATGCATACTTCATCTGCAGCGCTTTCCAGCCCAGTATGATGCGCCCTCCTTGGCCAGCTTGGTCTCATAGGGGCCGATTCTGGTGATAACCCTGACCATGGCCCTTGTGATTGGTCAGATACCCCAGGTTAACGTCTTATGGTTTATCCACTTCGTAACTGCTCGCCTCGCCGGAAAGGGGGTCCTTGCATGCTTTGAAGGGCACAGCGTAGATCACTTATCAACGGGTCCCGAGAGCATTTTCAATTTCCTCTCTCAAAATGGCTTACTGTCTTCTCGGCACTTCGGTGGGCTCAATGTTTACTGCAAATTCCGCCGTCGGGCCTGGCCCCGGAAGTGATATAACCTCACGAGCCAGTCGCATCATAGGCATCGACCAAAGGGGGGTTCAGCGTGGGCGGGCCCATCGTCGTCCCCTCCCTTGCCCCGGCCGGCTCTCGCTATGCACAGATCCCCTTTCGGCATGAATCCATTCGGGCCAGAGATAATACACTCTTGCACGCCGCGTATACTTGTATGTATGGAAGATGCTGTAGGGTATGTCTACCGAGCGCTCGGACGAGTAGTGGAGAGGGATCGACGGACACATGACAGCTGCAGCTGAACCACGTGGGAATCTAGTCTACTTCCGAGTCTGCTTTGACCTTCTTGGGGATGCACCACCGATGGATGCCAGATTGAATGCTACGCCGACAAGTGTATATGTGGGCTGCGTATCTGTCGGCCGAAATATATCGGATTTATCCTCTTCTGGTTATCCGGATGGGATGAGATTGGATCTTGGAGTATCGGCTCGTTCGGTTGCAATGAACCTATTATATCCCTAGGAGGTCCGAGCATGCCGGTCGTGACGCGTATCTAGCGATTACGGAGGCTCTTCCTATTGAAGCACATACGAGTGAGTTGTTCGTCGCCACCCCGGCGGTGTGGCTATCGTTGCTGTGCCAGTTGCCACGGTGGACGACCTTTGCTCCATGGCTTACCGTATCCCTTCTGATAGGTGTTGTAAGAACGGCCGGTGATGAATCTTTGTCATCGAAGCCAACTAATAAGGGCTCCTCGAACAACTACACTGGGTCAAGTCAAGCGGGACAGCCGTCCTTCTCAAGGTCGGCTTGTGATCGGCCACCATCAACCAGGCCGTCTCGAAAGTATACGCCAACATGGCTTTTGCAGATGAAGCGGAAGTCTGCCGTAGAGAACTCATGTGGCTTCCGTCACTTTGTTGGGATATTGAGTCGTAGACTTTTGGTCATTTCAATTGGGTAAGGAGAGGGTATGTCTGTCGCTTGCGAATGCATGCAGGATGATCTGCCGCCAAACTTGACAACGTCGTGAGTTGACAAAATAACCAGCATGCTTAAATGGGTATATGCGAAAAGCATACGGATCTTTGAGGTTGTGGTAGTGTCAGTTGACAGGATGAGATGGGTTTCTTCTCAGACTGATGACCGGTTTCCAACCAACATTTCTTGTACGTTGGATCCGATTATGGCCACTACAGCTAAGATATCTTGGGAAGCAACTCAACATTTACTGGGTGTGCAAATTTACTAAGTACTTAGAAAGGCAATACCACAGTTTACCAGCAATAATGTGTTAAAACGGACTCCTGTGCTCAACTCCTTCCCGATTATCAAGTCTTTCACGGATAAAGTATGCATTCTACTAAACAACACAGGAACCAGCATCACAATCATCGCATGAATGGAAAACTGGTCAAAAGAGGTCAAAGTTGGTTCAAGAATTTGATTCTTCTTCTATGAGCATTACAGCACTGATGAGAGAGGCACTAATCGAGGCCCACTCTCCTCCCCCCTTTTGCACCTTCCTCACAGAATGGCCTCAACTTCTTGCTCCGACTCATCCACCGACCCAAATATGCTCCAAACCTAACAGCGAAGGCAACTGGGCACCCAACAGCAGACCCATAGAATGGACATCTTCGTTCGGTAGGCGGAGAAAGATTGGCCGTGATCCGAAAAATCGAACGTATATGAGGGAGTCCAATTGACCGCGAACCTGTTCACTTTCTTTCTGGGGGTCAGCCGTCAAGCTGCCACACCAAGGAGGTGAGAATTGTACACAACTAATCCTAAAAAATATTCATAACGTCTTGTTCCCTCATTGTTCCCCCTACCTTTTGTTTCTTTGCCTTCTCTCTGCATGGGTGGTTCCAGCAGATAGAAGGGCATAAGATATCGCGCCAAGGAGAAAAGAAGAAGAAGCGAGGTCCATTTTGAAACCATGTAAATCGACCCGTGATGAGCGCGCCGGTGGTCCATTAAAGCGCTGGCGATTGCTGGCTTGGATTCCCGAGATGCAGGCTGAGGTCAATTGTTTTGTGTGTTATCACAATCAGCTTCGCATTTCGAGTTAGCATGGCACATATGTGAGAAGCGGGGAGTGTACGGTCGCGAATGGTGCATGGATGAGAGGAAGGCAGGTCGACAAGCAGGACGTTGGCAAGCAGGTCGAGGCAGAGTCGAAAGTCAGGCTGGTTCTCAGAGGCAGAGTGGATGTCAGGGTGAATGGCAGAGTGGCATGGAGAGTGACAGGCAGAGGCCGGGGTTGAGGTGAGACGAGGCAAAGGCGAGAGGCAAACAGGCAAATGAAGGAGAAGAGGATGGATGCGGTGATATCGACCAAGGCAGCTAGCCAAGTCGTTGAAGATCCGTGAGTGATGAAGAAGATGATAGGTGATGGTGTTGAAGGGTTGAAGATGTGAGTTGATCTGGAGAGGATTGATCCAGGAAAACAGGGCGGTATTTATACGCCAAAGGACGGGCAGAGACTCAGATGCAGCGCAGGTTACATGTTGCAAGTGCCATTGCCATGTTGCCTAAGTGAGGTGGTATATTCTAGAGAAAGGAAGCAACATGTGGTGTTTCGTAGGGATGGAGGTGAGGTGAAATTCAATGTGCGTGTGCATGTGATGCCGGCACACTCATCTACGACTAATCAACTCCGTCGGCTACGTCGTCATAATACAAATTGGAAAGGACCGGAAAGGCCCTCGCTGACTGTAATTCCATTTATACAGGTGTTGCGACAGCAAGCACTCAAGATATTGCCCAACCGCATACCTACCCTCCTCTTGATGCAGTAAGTGATTATGGAGGATTACCAGATTCAGGAAGCCGCCTGGGCAGAACTGCTTCCAAACCAGAGGAGTCTTGCAACAGATGACGCACTACATGGTTTTACATGGTTTCTAATCATGAGCATTCAGAACAGTCCTTGCCCAACATCATCCCACATCTAGCTTGCTTTGCCCCTGCCTACACGGGGTAGGTAAACATTTGATGATATTACATGGTGCACACGGCCGAAGCGAACATATCCCAAACCGACGAACTTTCATGGCACGCCTTCCGAAGGACATTCTTGCAATCTCTTCACTGCGACAGCTAAGTAAGTAGGTACGTAATCCAAATCCGTCTGGTACGTACGTGCCTACTTGTGCTTGTTGCCCTGCTTGTGAAAGAGCCAAATTGCTTCGAGCTGTTCCTTTAGCACTTTAGAACGGATAGTAATCACGGTAGCCACCTCCAGGAGCGAGGAGGCACTTACTTACCTTCAATGTTCCTTGGCGTCGAAAGGCTGGAGCATGCGACAGGCGCATCCAGCTTCTAGTCCAAGAGGCATATTCGATGTATCACTCGACGGAGCAAGTACGCACCACTACGAAGTCATATCACGACAGAATAGCAGGTGGTTGCCCAGCCCAGAGCAGCTCTACGCACTTGATCTTGTGCGACGTCAATGTCCCATTTCGTGTCCTCGGACAAGCACAAACAGGACGAACGGGGGATGCGTGAGGGAAGAAAGGAATATGAGATACAGGGCTTCCTCCACTTCCCCCCCTCTTGCGTGCACCACTGGAAAGTTGAGAAGCGCATAGCGCCGTGACGTAGGGTCTGGGTTACCAATAACTCATTCCTGCGGCAAATGCAGCCCTCAATGCGCCTGTCTCCCTGTTCAATTGAGACGTCTCCGTACCGCTTCCTCTATATTGATAGCCTCCCTATAGTGATGGATCTCTCCACGGCTTAGGTGAATGAAGACAGTACTAATATGGATGTGAGGTCTACTGGGCATGGTCAATAATTTGCTGGTTAAGGGTAAAGTCTTGTGCATGATGCCTCATTACGATTGACCCCTTTCACATATACCAACCGATGGATGTATTTCCTGTTTGAGTCTTCCTCCCATTCCGACGCTCTACAGCGGTATTGCAGGAGACTAAGCAGCGTTCTCAGTGAATAATGAGGCACAGTGTAAAAAGAGGGAGGGAGCAATGCATCGTCCAAAAAAGCATAGCGTTAAGCAAAACATACAACACCGGGGATTCCCAGATCGTCACCGACTCTAGTACTAATCCGGCGCTTCTCAGCTTATATATGGGAGAGCGGACGGGATCCCTAGTTGTCTGAGAGCTGTGGTCGTATGTGACAGATATCTCTCTCAACAGCGTACATGTATGAACGTCACATTGCGACATGAAGATGGTATGTAGCAAAGGTCTAAAACGAGAGTAGCATTTCTTGAAGACAAGCAAATGGGTATATACCTATAATAATAATGATGCGCCGACGCCAATGTTGGGTGGGACAGTCGTCCCCAACCCCTTTCTATAATGATGCCCCGAACTCCGAACTTTGCATTGCAATTCCCATAATGCGAACCCGAATTTTAAAATCCTCTCCCACAGCACCAAACCTGGTGTAATGCGCCGTGGTTTACACTCTGGAACCCGTCTCGACTGAAAAACAGGAAACTCATAAACATGATATCGTGGGTAGATAGCCTCTTCTCCCCAAGGCGGCTTCGTACCGGTCCTTCCTTTCTCTCACAGTTTGCCTCCCAAGACAGGATATGTGTGCTTGTTGGAACAGTCGGGACGTTTAGTAACTCGTCAGATGCGGTGGCCATGACACATCTAGCGCTTCCCAGAACAGAGATATTGTTCTGGCACGTGAGGCCTTTTCGCTCGCTATCTCTCTCCAATGCCTCACGTTGACGATGTAGTATCTCATTTGTACATAGGATGGACAACGGGTGCTGGCTTTTCTACCATTGGCGGCGGCGGTTGGAAGTTCTTCATGTTGTCGTTGTGGCCGTCAAACCACGTCTCGTCCTTTCGGGCGAGGCCGCAGCATAACCCAGGGGCGCACTGGGCGAGGAAGCAGAGGATGACGAGGAGTGCCAGTGTGACACCGGCAGCGACCGACAGCCCGACGACCATGTCCATGGCAGGTTTGTCGTCGCCAGCCAACGCTGGCCGGGACCACGCCAGCAGCAGACAGAACGTGGTGATGTTCTGGGGGCTGTATTGTGCCATGGTGATAGGAGTCCGCAGCAGCTCTGTTGTTTGTATGTGGTAAAATATGAGGGAGGACCCAGAATGCGGAGCTGTTACTCAATCTTCCTCTGCTTTATGCCAGTTGAGTATATATACAAATCTTCGGAAATCTGTTTATATGGACGGCTGGTTGATATTTGCTTAGGAGAGATGATGGAAGCCATATCTCGGGTCTCTGGAAAAGCGGCCGACGAGAGCAATAAGAACTTCCTCCTCCATGGTGGCCAGATGCGGAGTAGGAGTCAGTCCTACACGGCACAGCTCCAGAGATTGTCACCAGGTGGTGTGCTGTCACTGACATCCTCCCATCCCTCGAGTTATGCGCAGGCTGCAGCCTTGGCAACGGCCGATGAAGCACTGAGTACGGGAGTAGGTAGGGGTTGATTGATCCGGCCACACTAATTATAGAAATACAAGCATAGCCTAAGAGCTGGATTAGGCAGTTCGTGGGGATTCGCAGACCCGAAGTTCTGGGAGCGGGTATGATAGCCTGTCCTGATTGGACACCCAGAGCTACAAGCCACTGTCAACCAGTCGGGGGGACAGTGAGGCTCAGACAGGAAAAGGATCTTCCAACGGGCTGACCAACAGTCGCACCGACTAGTTTTTCAATTAATTGTGGCGGTAAGTGACTGATAATCGTAAGATGCGGTAAGCAGGCCACAATGCAAGAATCGTGAAGTTGTGCCGTGGAAGGATAACTGCGTGGGTATCGCACATCAGCCTAGAACTCAATGGGTGGACGATCGACCAGCTAAAGTCACGATCGAAAGACTGGACTTATGGAACCTCAACTCAATAAATGCTATATGACACGCATGGAAGCCTTCGAAAGTCGAGTCTGTCGATCGCCCCTCGTGTAGGAGAATCCCCTACGCATATATACTATAGAATCGTCCGGCCTAGATAAGGAGTGATTCGTGGTCATAGTGACGATTCCCGACCCTGAGCTGTCAATCGGGAGAGTTCGGTCCAACCCTGTCGCAACAATGAAGGAAGGTTGGTGCCTGCGTCACAAGGCCACTATTAGTGAATGATTGAAGCTACTTATACCAAGTCTGGTTCCCAGCAGGGGGATGGACTGAAAAGCTTCTTTTCCTTCCAAGCAACAAAACATGTGAATCATATCGACGATGTTCTTGTCTTTGCGCGACGACAGAGGCCCATGCCGCCTGACGGCATTTTACTTGCACTGCTGTTTCACGAGGAGCGACTGGAGTAGCGTGGCCGATTAGCTTGGCTGGATTGACGTCATGCGAATGCGACTATCTGCAACCGGGCAAAAACTCCGGGAACAAATAAGGAGGCCTCGACAATAGGTACCAACAATATTGACGATTTCCTCATTCTTGCCAAAAAATAATAATCCTTCATACCAAACCTTATGAACTGATCCTCCGGAAAGCGAAGAAAACCGACAGACAGCAGCCATGAGCTTTGTGCTGCGGACAGGTTGCGGACAGCTGACGGGCAACGCGTTGCGACCACTGAGACAATCCCCCGTCTTGACCAGCCGATCTGTGGCCTGGAAGCTGCAACAACCAAGCGCGAGTCCGACAACATGGCTTCGCATGAACTCGAGTGCTACTGCCGACGCCATAAAACCCAAGAAGGACCTTAGGGACGAGACGGCCAAGGAGACCAACCAGCGCGATACAGACGCACACCAATCAGAAGTAAAACATGGCATGGAGGCCGCTGTGAAGCAACAGATCAAGAGTGCGTCCATATGATCCTGTATAGACACCAACTGTGCGAAGCGATTGCTGACTCGCACTCTGTGCAGGACCATGGCAGAGAGAAGGCGCCGACAAGCCCCCCCGTAGACATAGAGTCGAAGAAAATGAACAAGAACATGACAAAAGGCAAGTAAACATGGCCCTCCCCGACCCTGGGCATCGATTGCTAATAGTATTATCTTACAGGAAAGCTCCTGACTACACCCACACGCCTGCTCAAATTGATCATACCTCTCCCGGCCGACGCAACCCATGACGAAAAGGGGAACAAGGGCGAATTCCGATCTATAGGCCAGAACGAGGACATCCAGCCTCTCGCCCTGCTGATACACCCGCAGCAGCCGCTCTCCTACCTCGAGCGCCTGATCCAGGCCGAACTGCCCCCAGTCTACGATGAGGACGGCAAGGAGAAGATGCCTAGCGTGTACTTCCGCGCCGAGGCCTCGGAGAAGGACGAGTCGGGCAACGTGATCAACAAGAACAAGAAGTCGCCCAACATCGCCTCGGCGTCGGGGCTGGGCCGCGAGGGCGCCGACACGCCCCAGGAGCACAAGGACTGGGTGCGCTGGAGCAGCAGCACGGAGATCGGCGACTTCATCCGGGACGCGGCCCGCGGGCGCGAGTTTGCTATCGGCATCACGGGCCACGACACGGAGCTGCGCGTCGGCGTGCCCTCGTTCAACGACCGCACCCACTACATGCGCGTCCGGCTGCGGCGCATGTCGCAGCGCATCGGCGACCTCGCCAAGATCAAGGACGACTGCGACATGCTGGCCCACCGCGCCGCCCACCGCCTCGCCAAGGCGGGCTTCGGCGCCCTCTCGGCCTGGTGGGGTGCCGTGTATTTCTTGACCTTCCACACGGACCTCGGGTGGGATATGATGGAGCCCGTGACCTACCTGGCCGGTCTGACCACCATTATGGGCGGTTACCTCTACTTCTTGTTCATCAGCAAGGATCTGTCCTATCGGGCCGCGCTGAACATGACCATCACTAGGCGGCAAAACACTCTGTATGGTAAGTAACATTCTACGTTCTCTCTATCGTTCTCTCGGTATCGACTTTGCTCGTTGGGAGACTTGTGGCTGACTGAAACTATACAGAGGCGAGAGGCTTTGACCCCCAGAAATGGGAGGCCCTGGTCCAGGACGCCAACGGGCTCCGCAAGGAGATCAAGATTGTGGCCGAGGAGTACGACGTGGACTACGACGAGACCAAGGACCTCGGGACCGAGGAGGTGCAAGAGGTCCTGGACCACGAGAAGGACAAGAGGCGCGGCGCCATGGACGAGGAGGAGGACGGAGAGGAGAAGGAACCGAAGCAGAAGAAAAAGGACAAGAAGAAAGAGAAGAAGAACACGGACGAATGAACTTTCCCTTCGTCATGATACCCCCCAGTTGTAATGCATAGACCGAGCCATTTACGTTTTGTTTGTTTGATAGACAGCCTCTGTTTTACTGATTGATTGATTGATTGACCGTATCTCTCTTCCATTCTATTTTTGTGCTGTCCAGGGATTTCCGATATTTTTGTTTATAGTCCGAACACCGATTCCTGGATAACCTATCCATGCCTTTGTGGAAGCCCTACTATCATTTGATCTATAGAACAAACCCGGATTTCCGTTAATCCATCATCATCACCATAGAGTTTACCTAAAGTAAAGCTTTTAAGCCTTGGCGTCGAGCATCTCGTTGAGCACACGGATCTGCTCGAGCACGCACTCCTTGCTGGTGCCGCCCTTGGCGGAGCGCATCTCGACGCTCTTCTCGTAGTCGAAGCAGGCGGCGACGTCGGGCTCGAAGCGGGCGTCGACCTCGCGGAGCTGCTCGTAGGTGAGCTGGTCCATGGGCGTGCCCGTCTTCTCGGACAGGGCGACGCACTGGCCCGAGATGTGGTGGGTCTCGCGGAAGGGGACGCCCTTGCGGACGAGGTAGTCGGCCAGGTCGGTGGCGAGCATGAAGGGGTCGAGGGCCTGGCGCATGCGGTCGGGCCGCGTCTCGAGCGTGGCCAGGACGCCCTCGGCGATGCGGACGCTGTCGGCCACGGACTTGACCGTGTCCAGCATCGGCTCCCACGATTCCTGCAGGTCCTTGTTGTAGGTGCTGGCGAGGCCCTTGAGCGTCATGGCGAAGCCGGCGGCGCGGCCGAAGACGCGGCCGCTCTTGCCGCGCAGCAGCTCGAGGCTGTCAGGGTTCTTCTTCTGCGGCATCAGCGAGCTGCCGGTCGAGTAGGCGTCGGCGAGGCGGACGAAGCCGAACTCGGCGGTGCTGTAGACGATGAGGTCCTCGGCCCAGCGCGAGACGTGCAGCATGAGCGTCGTGGCCCACTGCAGCATCTCGTGCACGAAGTCGCGGTCCGCGACGCCGCCCATCGAGTTCCACAGCAGGCCGTCGAAGCCGAGCTCGGCCGCCATCATCTCGCGGTCGATGCCGAAGGGGTTGCCGGCCAGGGCGCCGCAGCCGAGCGGGCTCTTGTTGACGCGCCGGATGGTCTCGCGCAGGCGCTCGAGGTCGGCCGCGAAGGCGAGGCCGTACGACAGCATCCAGTGGCTCCAGCGGATCGGCTGCGCGCGCTGCAGGTGCGTGTAGCCGGGCATGACCAGGTCGATCTCCTGGTTCGCGCGCGCGGCCATGACGCGCAGGAAGCTGGCGAGGTAGCCCTCGATCTCGCGCAGGCGGTCGCGCAGCCACATGCGCATGTCGCACGCGACCTGCTCGTTGCGGCTCCGGCCCGTGTGCAGCTTGCCGGCGACGTCCTTGCCAATCAGCTCGCCCAGGCGCCGCTCGTTGGCCGTGTGGATGTCCTCGTCGACGCCCGGGACGATGGTGAAGGCGTCCGTCTCCCACTCCTGCATGACGGCCCGCAGGCCCTGCTCGATCTTGGCGAACTCCTCCTCGGTCAGGATGCCGCCCTTGGCGTTGGCCCGGGCGAAGGCGATGCTGCCGAGGATGTCCTCCTTGTACAGGGCCTTGTCGAAGTAGATGCTCTCATTGTACTCGACCATGAGAGGGTCCAGGCCGCCTGCGAAATTGGTCAGTGTCTCATCTCATACTGTGTGCAGTTCTTTCTGTAGTGGTGATATATGATGATGTGTGTATATATCGTGGGTTTGCGGGGTGTAAATTTCAGGGTCTCCGATATCGACGAGGAAATGAGAGTGGAGGTTCAGTAAAATGAAGTCATACCAGTGAAGCGACCTCCCCAGAGCATGTTCTCTTCCGGCTTGGTTGACGGCGCCATGATTGAAATGAGGATGTGTTTCGTCTCTTTGGGTTATGAGATGAGTGAGGAGGAAGCCGTGATGATTATATGGCCCGTATGAAGATCCCACCTCTTTTGTCAGTGAGTCATGTCAAAATCCGAGTTTGGAGATGCACGAGTTTCTCATCCATCAATTGAGTCCTAAATCGCACTGGGCAAGGCCCTAGCTGCATGCATCAGGGCCCTTAATCGGAGCCAAGATGCAGATAGCAGAAATTATGCAATTCTGCAGTGTCTTTCTTGCATGTATTGAGCAGAATGATTTTTTCTCCTTGGGTTCTCCAATTCTCACAACATTGAGCCACCCTACGGCTTCACATCGATTATACACATATTGTACATGCCTGCCCCCTAGTGTCACAGGTCTCAACAACAAGCGAATGCGGATGCCATGAGCATCAAAATTATGTCGGACTGTATCGACCGCATTCGCATCGGACCCCTCAATCGTTATCCAGTCATTATGGGGTCGCCCGCTTACCTGAGCTCTTCAAAGCCGACACTGGCTGGATGACAAAGTCCAAGTAAACTATTGGTCGCTTCCGGCAACCACATCTCATCCATCAGTAGCACACTTTGATAGTAACAACTGCCATCGTCAAATACCATAGCTACCAGCCGTGTCTCCATGTCACGCGACCCATGGGAATGACCCTGCTACGTCTGCCTCTGTGTGTTGTTGGTGTGCCGCATTCCTCCATTCCTCCGCAGGTCGCAGCCCTTTTTTTCGGGACTCTCAGGGACGCTGACCAGTGCGGTGACGTGTGTGAAGGTCGGGTCGGGGACACCGTTTGCCAACATCATCCCACCATGACCCGTCAGATCTAGAGTTTCGCTTGTCACAACCCGTCCTTTTGTGAGGTGATCTCGCGGCGTCTCATGTACCGTTCGGCCATCACCGCCTTGCTCGTGCCAATACGTCGTTCCGTACCTTTTCTAGAACCTTTTTATGACAGCCGCCCTGTTTGAGATTTATTAATGTCCCTCCCCATGCGAGTAGCACTCATTCTTCCCAGATATACCCCGCATTTTCATCCCATCTTAGACGCCCGAATCAGCCAGCTGAAGCAGCACTAGATACTACCACAGTACATGACAACGGCACCTTCCATTAGCATTGTCTTTAATACCTAGCTGCCATGTCGTCACTTGTACATCTGCCCGACGGGCAGGTCTTTGTTGCTCAGCCAATCTTCAACGGCATCTTTTTCAAATCAAACGACACACATCACCGCCATACGCCCTTCCCCGCAGGCTGGACTATCGCCTTACACACTGAGGATGGCCCGGGCCAGACAGATGGTGGCACGGCTGCAACAGCTCAGGGGGACAGCAACCATGCTGAGGATCAGGAACAGGAGCAAGGCCACAGGTTCACGCGACCAACCCTTCAGTCTGATACCATTTTCATCTCCAGCATTTCCAATCCTTCATCAGATGAATACGAACCAGCAAAAAGCCCATCACGCCAGGTCGCACTCATGCTATACATCTCGTTGTATTGGTACTTTCAGCAGCCGGAGCCTTCTCCTTACCTTAACACTGCGGCCTCCCGACTGACACCGGAATCTGCCAAACCTAAGGGGGAGTGGCAGATCCGTATAAAGAGAGATGGTGTCTTCCGGTCCCGGAACATGATCCCGAAGCTCGAGAGGATGGGCTTGATCTCCACTCTCGACACTTCCGTTGGCATGGCCACGTCGGAGAGCGCGGGCGGCTGGGATCAAATGTTTGTGACAAGACGCGCGTTCTGGCAGATCCCCAGCGGCCTCTTCCTGTTCACGCTGCAACCCAAGAAGGCCAGTTCCCGTCACGGATCTCCACCCGGCAGCCGCCCGACCTCACCCGAGAAGAATGATTCCACCGACAGATGGTCTATCACATCTGCGAGCCAACTGATGTCTGACATGCCCGGAGGCTCTATCCCCATCGCTTTGTCCAACAGACCTACAACCCCAATCGGCCCTTACTTCTCAGCTTCGCATCTGCCTACTTACTATCCGCCACCAACTCTCCAATACCGGATCCGCGATGGGGTACGGTATCCATTGCGGCCCAAGCCACCGCGAATGGGGGAGATTTTCTACACCCGCTTTGTGCCCAGTGTAGGCAAATACCTATCCTTCCGCGTGGCATCTGCGTCTAGCCAACCGGTGCCTCACCTAGGCCCTGAGACTCCTGGTGAGAAGGAGAATGCTCACTTGACCACGCTGCCTGACACCGGTCTTCTTGAAAGATGGCTGTCTAACCCACGAGTGTCGGCCTTCTGGGGGCAGTATCACGAGAATTTCCTATCGGACTCCCTGAAGTCGCAAAATTCCTTTCCGGTGATTGGCATGTGGGACGGCATTCCCTTTGGCTACTTTGAGATATACTGGGTCAAAGAAGACATCCTTGGCCGGCACGTGACTGCAGATGACTGGGACCGTGGCCTGCATGTCCTGGTCGGAGAGGAGTGGGCGAGGGGTCTGGTGCCGGCTTGGCTTTCCAGCTTGGTACACTGGTGCCTGCAAGCCGACTACCGCACCATGAACATCTGCCTTGAACCCAGAATTGACAATGAGAGGTTCGTCACACCCTATAACCCATGAGACGTGCGATGGTGGAACTGATATATATTTATAGGTTTGTTCGACATCTTCAAAACCATGGATTCGCGAAAGAGAGGCAGGTTGCGTTACCTCACAAGCAATCCTGGTTTGTCCACTTGAGCAGGGATGTTTGGGAATCTCCCAGCTTGTAGATGATGGGCCATACTACTAAGGAGGACACCAAGTACGAGTCAAGGACCACACTTCCAGGAGGCACATCTGAGTCGGGGTGGGGAGGGAGATAATCTGGATAGAGGGATATTTCTCTTGGATATTATCATTTAGATACCGCTATCTGCTGTGTATAAAGGAGGGTATGGACGGGCTAGATAATGTGATATGCGACATAGTATGGCCAACCAAGTGAGGTGCTTTCGTCATGGGCTCCCGGACGAGTGAAGCGGGTCTTTTTGTTGAAGAGGCATCTGTGAGCTATCATATTCTTTCGCATTCCCAGAATGTGATCAGGCTGATCCGGACCAATGAGGTTGAGGGAGTCAAAGGTATACCGAGGACTATCACGTCTCCCTTATGCAGAACAAAGTCGGACTCGATCCGATTTCCGGTCTAGTCTATCAAAGTTGGAGCTGTGATTGGTGTCGAGACGGGAAGTTTGTCACTAATAAAGCATGAGTAGAAAGAGTAGTTGACCCACTGCTACCGAGAATGATCTCACGTCAGACAGATGACACCCAAGCCACCCTGCGTTTATCCAGACAACACACCCTACCTACTAGGCATGGCATGATAACATGATTCAATCGAATCCTTCCCTTCGTCTAGGTCTAGCGAGATCTGCAAGGTACAGATTTGAGGGTCAACGGGCTCACGGGCAAGTCGAGCCTGTCGCTGTCGAGGCCTGTCCAGTCTTGTCCAGTAGCATGTCGAGGGGGGTGCGCCCTTTCGGGAAGCCCCGCCTCTGGCAGAAGTGCTTAATAAGTGGGAACGCGACGATACGACATCATTACATAAAGACCGCTAAGGCTTCAGTCGACGAGTCGGACTGTTCCCAAGGTCGGACCTAGACACCCCAGGACAGCACTAGACTGCGACTCATTTGCATCGAATGGCCATCTACATACCATGTCCCAGTCGCAGCATAAGTAGCATGGGGTGCCACCGTTGCGTTGTGCTGTACCGCGGCAACTGCTGTGGGCGGTGGGCGCGCAGTAAAAATGAAAAAAAGGTGGACCGGTGAAAGAAAGTGTTTCCTCACTAAGTACTCCGTAGACCAGGGAGACAGACTAGACATGCGTGGTGAGGCAAGTCGGTAGTCAATTGGAAAGCAGTGAAGTGAACCGAACCTAGTCTGGTATCCATCCAGGATTGAGCTGGCCGAACATGGATGGGTCTGGTCCTTCTCTTTCCGACACCCGATGTTGCGACTACTACCGTCCACTACTACTATTACGACTACATTGTACATGGGCTCACTAAACATACATACATACATACACTCTCCTTCCCTTCACCGGTTTTTGGCAAACCTCAACTTCTCTCCCTCTCTCTCTCTCTCTCTCTCTCTCTCTTTTCTTTCTCACGCCAGACTTTCTTCAACAAAGCTTGAGAAAGCTAGAAGCTTGCTGGTCAAGACTGACTAGAGAGACCTCGGCTCCTTGCCCGCCGCCCCAGTGTTTGGGAGCACATACCAAGCAAGACAGACACGAGAACCCAAAGACCCGGCAACGGCATTCACGTACGTCGTCAACAAAAGCAAAAAACATGGCGGTAGACGACGACGAAAGCAGCAGCGGCCCGCAGCGCGTGGCGCTCGCCACCATCCTGCGCATCCTCAACGTCAGCAAGATCGCCTACCCGGCCGTCGTCTTCGGCGTCTTCCTGATTGGCTTCGTCGCCTACGGCATCATCCATGCGCCCCGCGACGACAACAAGCTGCTGCGTGGCCCCGGTGGCCGCCCGCTGCCCGTCCGGGCCAAGCCCGACCGCGACCAGGCCGCCGGCAAGGCGGGCGTCATCAACGACCTCTCGGACTCGGCCAAGCTCGCCCTGCGGGTCCTGCACACGCTCATCATCCTCACGTTCGTCGGCCACGCCGTCCTCACTCTGCTGCAGGTGCTGCTCTACCGCCAGGACGAGTGGTGGCCCGGCCGGGCCGCCGTCGTCTTCATCATCGGGTCCTTCTTCGCTTGGTCTATTGTGCTCATCAGCTTGATCGACACGACGCCGGCGCCGACCCTGGTCCACCTCGCCACCTGGGCCGCCGCCCTGCCGCTCGAGCTGCTCATCATCGCGTCGAGCCTGAGCCTTTACACGCGTCCGCATCACGAGCCGGCCGTCGGCGGCCAGCAGCGCGGCCAGTACCGGGAGAAGGCCACGCCGTGGGAGATTGTCGAAGTTGCCGTCCACTTTGGCCGGGCCATCCTGGTGCTGGGCTGCATCATCCTCTTTGTTTCCCTGGCGTGGAAGTCAAAGTCCAAGGCTAAGAACCTGGCCACCTCTTCCTCATCCGAACAGGAGCCGTTGCTGGGAGGTGGCGCACAGCCGGCTGATGGCGCCAATAACGGTCATGCCTACGGAACGACTCCGTCTGCCGCAGCCGGACAGAATGGTTCGGCCAAGCCGAAAGATGCTTGGGCCAAACCGACCGAGCCTCCTAATGTCAACTGGTTCAGCTACATCCGAGGGTTCTTTATCCTGATTCCCTATCTATGGCCCAAGGAATCCCGCAAGCTGCAAGGTCTTGCCATCATATGCTTCATGATTATGATTTCCCAGCGCGTGCTCAATGTGTTCGTTCCCATGACCAGTGGCTGGATTACCGATGCTCTATCGGGCGATGACGTGCAGACGCCATGGCTGTATATCGGGCTGTATGTGCTTTTCAAATGGCTGCAAGGTTCCCAGGGTATACTGAGCGCCGCTCGTACGGTTTTGTGGATACCCGTCGAGCAGTACTCATACCGTGCCATATCGACGGCCGCCTTTGAGCACGTACACAACCTGAGTGCCGAGTTCCACATGAGCAAGCGTACCGGCGAGGTCATTTCGGCGCTCAACAAGGGAAGTGCCATCAACTCCTTCCTGGAGCTGGTCACTTTTCAAGTGGGACCGATGATGTTTGATCTGGTCGTTGCCGTCATCTACCTCACCATCACTTTCGACATTTACCTCGGCCTCGTCGTGGCCATCACTACCATCCTCTACATATACGTTACGATTCGATTGGCGTCGTGGCGAGTCAAACTTCGTCGCGACTACGTCAACGCCGACCGAGAGATGGAGGCTGTGAAGAACGACAGCCTGCACTCGTGGGACACGGTCAAATACTTCAACGCGGAGCAGTACGAATTCAGTCGCTACCGTAATGCGATGATTGTCATGCAGGAGTTCGAGTATTGGGTGCGCGTTACGCTCGCCTACCTCAACTCGGCCCAGGGTGCCGTCTTCACATTTGCGCTTCTCATTGCCTGCTTCATCGAAGCCTACCGCGTGGCCGCCGGCTTTCAGACCGTCGGCCACTTCGTCATACTCATCACGTACATGGCTCAATTGCAGGGCCCGCTGAACTTCTTTGGAACCTTCTACCGAACGATACAGAACAACCTGATCTCGGCCGAGCGCATGCTGGAACTCTTCCGCGAGCAGCCGCTCGTTGACGACAGGGAGGGAGCCGAGCCTCTCACCTCGTGCACCGGCGAGATCGAGTTCCGGAATGTCAACTTTTCGTACGACGAGCGCCGCAATGCGCTCTCCGATCTCTCTTTCTACTGTGCGCCGGGGACCACGACGGCGCTGGTGGGCGAGTCGGGAGGCGGAAAGTCGACCATCATGCGCATGCTGTTCCGCTACTACAACCCTACCAGTGGCTCTATTCTCATCGACGGCCATGACGTCCAGGACATCACCATCGACTCGCTCCGGCAGTACATCGGTATCGTGCCTCAGGACTGCAACATGTTCAACGAGTCGCTTCTGTACAACCTGCGGTACGCCAACCAAAAGGCGACGGACGAGGAGATTTTTGCGGCTTGCCGGGCCGCCTCGATTCACGACCGCATCATGGACTTCCCCGACGGCTACGGCACGGTGGTGGGCGAACGCGGCGTCAAACTGTCGGGCGGAGAGAGGCAACGGGTGGCTATTGCCAGGACTATACTGAAGAACCCTCGCATCACGCTGCTGGACGAAGCCACGGCGGCACTCGACACGGACACGGAGGAGAAGATCCAGCATTCGTTTGCGACGCTGGCCAAGGGCCGGACCATGCTCATCATTGCGCATCGTTTGTCGACGATTGTTAATGCTGATCAGATTCTGGTACGTAACTAACTAGCTTGGTTTAAATACATGAGTGAGTGAGCTCTAACTAACAATTGTGCAACAGGTGCTTAAGAACGGCACGGTAGTCGAACGCGGAACGCACGAGGAGCTCATTGGCCGCGATGGGCGGTATGCTTCGATGTGGCGCAAACAGTCGCGGGCGCAAAAGGCGCGCGAGGAGGCCGAGCAGCTTAGGGACAAGGCGAGGCAGAAGCTCAAGGAGGCCGAAGTCGACTCGGCTAGTGTGACGGAGGACGAGGCCGAGTCGTCACCTGGGGTAAAGAAGAGTCAGAGCGATGACCAGTCAGGGGGAGGCGATAGCAGGAAGCCGCCGGGGCATCCTTAGAACTGGTGGTGGCTACTGGGATGGTGATTGATGCGCGAGTGCGTATAGGTTTGGTTACTTCATCACTACCCACTGTCGTTGTTGTTGTTGTAATCATCCACCCCGGTGCTTCTCCAGTC
This sequence comes from Apiospora phragmitis, assembly GCF_038363925.1. Lineage (NCBI taxonomy): Eukaryota > Fungi > Ascomycota > Sordariomycetes > Amphisphaeriales > Apiosporaceae > Apiospora > Apiospora phragmitis. The sequence continues at coordinate 945,657 of NW_027117400.1, read as the reverse complement.
CATGACAAAAAGCGAAGTAATGTTCTTTTAGGGGCTTGTTTTGGTTCTTATAAATTATTAGAGAGAGATATAGATACCCTGAAGGGTTTCCAGTACAGGATTAGGTAGTTAATGTAATGCCAGCGAGCAAGCAGCAGCGGCTTGACTTTTGAGGCCTTTTCGAAATGTGCAGGCAGTCATTCTGTGAGTCTGTCCCTATCTATTATTCAACAGCCTGGGGGTAGAACACACTGACTCGAGTACGTGGGTGTGTCTTCTAGGTAGTATACTTAGGTTATACGTCTGGTAAATATGTAGTAAGAGAGTCACTCACAGTCACTCACCAAGTGGGTACGGCCACCGCTCCTCATCGAGACCCACCGTGCCGCTTTTACGCTTTTATAAATACCACCAACAAGTACCGACATCCATGGGAAGGAATGCATATACCGTTTGTCACATGAGAAAAGAAGCTGCACGATACCCTGCACTTAGCCGCTTCATAACAGACATACTCCCCCCCCCTCCTGCTTCCTCTTGCATAAAAGTCTTGCTGCATGCACCAGTCAAGTCAGTCAGTCAGTCAGCCATGCCACCACCGTCCCAGTCAAAGTCGCTGGATGAAATAGCCGCATCGCTTCTGGCCGACAAGGGCCTCGAGCTCGTGTCCTGCACGCCTGTCCAGTCCCTGTGGGCCGGCTATGGACACATCTGCCGGGTCCAGGCCCGGTTCCCCCCAAGGGAAGGAGGCGGAGGAGGAGGGACAACAGCAACCGCTTTTGTCGTTGGTCCTGAAATATATCAGTCCGCCAGCCGCCAAGGAGAACAGGCGGGACGATGAGGGACACCTGCGCAAGATCTTGTCGTACCAGGTCGAGCAGCATTTCTACGCACATCTCGCACCGCGGCTGTCCGAGTTTAGGAGGGGTGGTGATGGAGAGGAGGAGGAGGATGAGGAGGTAACGGTCGCCGAGTGCCTGGGCAGCGTGCACGACGGAACCACGACGGCGCTGTTGTTGCGGGATTTGCAGAGGGAGGTCCCGTCGGCTTATCAGTCGTGTTTTCAGCAGCAGCTAGAAGACTCACCAGGTCTTGAGGGGGAGGGGGAAAGGATAAAACTGATAAGCCTCCTGCTGCTGCCGCCGCCGCCGCCGATGGAAAGATGATAAGAGCGACAGCAGCAGCGTTTCCCCCTCGCCCTCGAGAAACGCGGCTTCCTGACGCCGGACCTCGTCGACGCGGCGCTGGACTGGCTGGCCGGGTTCCACGGCTTCTTCTGGCGCCCGGACCAGAAGGCCCGGTACTACGCGAACCCGGAACATCTCGTCCCTCCACCCTTGGAGTTCGTGGCCTCTTCCCAGTCAACTGGCAGCAGCAATGGAGCCCCGTCGCCAGCGGTGATCCATGGCGTTTGGCAGAACGGTGGCTACACCTACCTCGCCACGAGGCGCAGCGAGTATGCCGCCCTGGAAGACGACCGAGACAGCGAATGGAGCGAGGCTCTATGTCAAGCCGCTTCTTCTTCTTCGGGAAGATCGGTGGCCGAACAGGCAGCGTACTACGTCTCGCCAGCTCACCCCGCCACAGCCCCCTACGCGACCCTGATCCACGGCGACGTGAAATCCGAGAACATGTTTGGGCGGAGGGGCGGGTCATCACCAACAGCCTCCACGAAGACAGCCAAAGTCGCCTTCTTCGACTTCCAATACGTCGGCCTCGGCCTAGGCGTCTGCGACCTCGCCAAGCTCTTCACCTGTTCCGTGCCCGTATCTTTCTTAGTCGTGGTCTCCTCCTCCAAATCCTCCTTTCCGTCTACCCTAAGCATGCAAGAAGGCGAAGAGGCCCTCCTGCGACGCTACCTGACCCGCCTCGAAGCCGTATCGGGCAAAGCCTACCCGTGGGACGTCTTCGTGGCGCACTGGGAGGCCGCGCTGGTGGATTGGCTGCGGTTCCAGGCGAGCTGGGGGTTCTGGGGCAATACGCAATGGCTCGAGGCGCGGGTCCGGGATATAATTTCGCGGAGGAAGGCGGAGGGCTGGGGGGAGCCTTGAAAGTGTTTTACGATAGATAGACGGTGACGTAGAAAGACAAGAACTAGAAGATATTATAGACGGTTTTCAACAACTCAACCATTCATCCTATACCGCGGCCCTTTCCACAATACTAAGCAACAATGCCATATCACTAGGAATTGGAACGACAAAAGCAGCTTCTACTTTCTTATTACAGCCAGAAATGGCGCATCTTCTTCCATTGAATTCATACTATCACACACAAGCAATGTGTAGTGACGAAAAGCCAGTTATATATACCCCTATAATACAGTAAGACATCTCTCACGAGAGCGCCGAATCCAATCTAAGTCCCGACCCCCGGAAACCAGTTGATATATAAACGGACAAAACAAATCCCAAGTTTATTTCTTTTATACACCAAAAACCCCACTTTCCCATGTGCACTTAAAACCATCCTCTCGCTCTCTATGTACGCAACCGGCAGCGCCGATGATGATGACGAAACTCGATATATATGTAATGGGTGTGTAGTGTGTCAAACAAAGCAAACTGATCATCAACGGAAGTAGGCCGCCGTACTTAACTATTATTCTTCTATTCATCGTCGTCTTGATGCGTTTCAATCGTCGCTGTTGCTGTTGCTGTTGCTGTCGTTGTGAAGGGAGAGCCTCAGCACTCAGCCCTCAGCATCGGCCACAGCCCGGCCGGTCCAAAGCCGGAGCCAGCGTAGTACAGGAAGGCACTCGAGGATACCCTGAGATCCTCCCGCCCTCCACGACCTCGCGCTCCAGGACCTCCATCTCGCCCGAATCGGCCGTGCGCCGGCGTTCCAAGACCCACCGCGGCTCGTCGCCTCCTCCCTCTTCTCTGGTGTACGAGATCGAGTCGGCGCTGCCCTTGTGCCGGTGGTCCATGCCACCCGCCGGCCGCTGCTGCGACGGCACCCCGGGCTTGGAACTGCTCGTCAAGGTTGAGGAGTAGTCGGCGGCAGGAAGCGGCGACGGCTTCAACCCCGCGCTCGCGGCGCTGGCGCGGTCGTCCAGGTCCTCCGCGTCGTCGTCCGCCTCCTCGTCTTCCAGCACGGGCGGGAATATCGTGGGTGGTAGTGGTGGGGGAGGAGGCGAGAACAGCGGCTGCGGAATAGCCGAAGGCACGGGGCCTGCCGCCGAGTTCGGGTTCGTGCCCCCCATCGCCGTCGCCGGGTTCAACGGCGGCAACGGCGGGACGGCAGCAGAATTGTTGGGGAACATAGGGATGGACATGGTGAGCGTCGGGCTGCCTGACCCGCTCGCGGCGCCCGACTCGGCGCTCTGGCTCCAGACCGAGAAGGCTGAGTTTTTCCGGCCGTACATGTCGTGGCTGGGGATCTGCTCCGCCCCTCGGGACTCCAGGGACTCCCAACGTCGTTACGATCACTGGGGGATCCGTCCCGCGAGCTCACGAGCGAGGCTTGGGAGTCGCCCCAGGCCTTGGACCGCAAGCGCAGCAGGGCCGACAGGGACATGTTGTCGTCGTCGGCCATCATGGCGAGCTGGGCCAAGCCGGGGCTTTGCAACGACGAGAGTTCCCGGTTCGTCGTGCTATTGGGGGACATGAGACTCATGATCGAATTGCGATTGGAGTATTCCGACCGCTCCGTGATAGGGGTCAGGTTCGGCTCCCGAGAGATCAAATGTCCAGACTTGGAACGCGCCAAGCCATTGTTCGAGCCGAAGAAGCCCCCGTAAAAGGGATCCGTGTCACTTCCCGGGTTCGTATTACGGTGTGGTATCGGCTGAGCGGGGGCGGCGTAGAAACCGAACTCCTGCCCATACCAGCCGTCAGAGTCATGGGCCAGTGCGCTTGCGTTCGCTTCGGCGATAATGGCGTCGTCATCTAGCTCATAATCGTCGAGACCGTTGCCAAACCCGTCATCAAAGCCATCATCAAATTCATAGTCGTCGAAGGAATCGATGTTGGCGTTGGACTGGTCAGATCCGGAAGTCGTTGGCGAAGTAATGGTCACATCGGCTGGTGGTGGCGGGTCCGAATCTCGACGGAATTTGCCCGAGGCGGCGGCCTTGTGTGCAGCAGCGGCCAACGCTGCTTGGTAGGCTGCCATATTGTTCGATTCTGTGGTGACACACTCCGGGTTTGGCTGGTCGGGTCCGTCAGGTGAACTCTTCTCATTATCAGCTTGGTTGCCAATTGGCAATGGCTCCTCCTGTTTGGGCACGACGCTCACGGAGGTATGCGCGGTTGATTGAGTGATCGCAGATGCTCCGGAAAGCCGCGAGGTTACATCGTCAGATTCTCGTTTAGCTTGTTCTTCGGCAGCTTGTCTACGAGCAAGTGCATTTGCGAACACTCCAGGTAGCGGCCTGCCGTATTGATCGGTATCCTCCAAGTCAAACAAGGCCTCGTCAATCGCGAGACCGTCACCTTCTCCTTCGAGGCCGGCACCGCCGAAATAAAGTTCGTCATCAGGCTGGAGAGGTGCTGAAACAGGTGCTGGAACAGTTTCTGGGACAGGATTCTCTTTCTGTTGGTTTTGCTGTGGTGATGACCGGTCCGAATCGTGGATAGCAGCATCTAACCCCTGGATCCCAAGTCCGGTCGGGCTGTCGCCGCTGCGCAGTGCTTGGGACACCGGGGAATGGGGTTGCGAGGGCTGAGGAGCCTGGATAGAGGCCTGAGAAAGTCTGTTGTTGATATCTGATGTTCCTTGTGTCATGGCGAACCCAATGATGTTTCCCTCGGCATCTCTTGGCGTAGTTGCCATGAGGGGATCCTGGGGACTGGCCAAGTTGGAATGAGGGTTGGACCGTTGGAAAACGAAGCCTGCGAAATTATCCTGGTCATTATCGGGATCGTACTCCTCCACTGGCTCTTCGTAAATGTCCTCTTCCTCTTCGTCATAGTCGGCGTTGACTCCCGGGATCCTCTCCTCCAAGCCGTCATCGTAGTCCAGGTCGTCATACTCGAAGGGATCCTCGTCAAACTCATCGAAGCGCGAGTCCCGGTGGCCAGGGATATCTGGCTGCTTGTCCTGTTCCCTTTGCCGATGCCTTTCTTCCAGGAGCTTTTCGGCATTCGCGGCCCCCATCATGTCGAAGCTGAACCTCGACGATGTGCTCTTCATATGTCTTGGTAAAGCGCTGAGCACATCTTTGCTGGACATGCCTGACAGGTTCCGCGACAACGTCGAGATAGACGACGGTACAGAGCTCTTCCTCCGCATCTCCTGCGGATCCATCAAAGTTATTCGTCGGGAGGCGCTGGCGGACACTGTACTGGACATACTTTCGCCCTGCATTGCAGGTGCACCGTCGACGGACACGGGGCGGCGCGAACGTATTGACACAGATGATCGTCCAGACTGTTCGCGGTCATCCTTGGGCGGGACAGGCGGTGCTGGCCGTTGTGGTGGCGACATGTCATCTTTGCTGGGTAGTGAAGCATCGGGCACTGCTTTCTCGGTTGGGACCATGGGGCTCACGCTGTTCGATACGGGCTTCTTGGGGCGCGGAGCACTGAAGTCGTGAACCTTGGTACCCCGGATAGGTTCATATGAATTTTTCCCGCGGTCGTTGAGCAGTGACAATGATAGGTCCGGTATGTTCTGGCTCGTTTTCCTCCTCATAAGCAAGGTCGACATGGGGTTCTTGAGAAATGGGAGACCCTTCTTCCCCTTCGGCGGCGGCGGCGGCGGGTCTTGGGCCATGCTTTGGTTCGAAGATGGGGGTGGTTCCATCGTTATCCGTGCACCCTGCGGACGCTTCCCGGTGTTATTATTATGTTGAAGATGTGTTGGCGACACGAATGAGCCCACATTGCTTGATCGGAGGGGCGGTCTTCCCGGCGGACTTGTCACGGCCGAGGCGATATTGGGCCTGGATGAGTTCCTGCTGTCTAGCGAGTAGCTCGGGCTTCTCTCCGAGGGACCAGGCCTGGGGCTTGCGACGGTGGCGGCGGCAGCAGCAGCATCTTGTTCGCGGCGGTACTTCAGCCCTCCCAGGAAGCCAGTGTGCTCGTTGGACGGTGATCGAACGGGCGGCCGAGGTTCTTCCCGGGGCTGAGAATCCGGGTCGCCCACATAGACCGAGTATACGGATTCCGAGTATTCCGTTTCGGAAACAGAGGCCACTCGGGCTATCGGGGGCAGGCTGGGCGGCGCTTGGGACGGCGGCGGCGGCGGCGGTGCTTGCTGAGGCTGCGGCGGCGCAGGAGGAGGCGGCGGAGAGGTCAACGAGGGCGATTGCGGACGAGCTTGGGCCTGTTGGCTCGGGGGCCCCGAGGTGGACGATCGGGGGCGAATGTCGGGCGCGGGCACGCTGCTGTCGTCGGGTACGAGCTGGGGCGGCCGGACGTCCCAGGAGGAGGCGTTGCTGTCGGGGATGGGCGAGGAGGGATTGGACGGGCCCCGTCGATGGAAGCGCAGATGTGACAACATGATTTTTTTTTTTGACCGAACTTTAGATGGCCACACCCCTCCTGACTCAAGAATGCGCTCGTGCCCGTCAGAGGACGTCAGTCACTGGCAACGGAATGCGACCGACTTAGATGGCGGTCCCAGGAACAAACCGTTGCGCCGGGCTACGCGCAGGAGGCTCCTTGAATTGTTGGGGTGTTGTTTTTCTTTGTCTATTGTCCACGTTGGTCGTCGTTCATCCAGCGACCAGTAGGCGCAACATGGTGAATCAGCCGGGTTGGTAGGGTAGCGACTGCCGGGCCCGATAAGAGAGCAGAGCAGAGCAGGATTTGGAGACGAGTGAGTCTATGAGTGAGGAATGGAAGTTGTTCAATGTTCGTTCGTATTCCCGAGGAGCGCACGGCGTTGGCGGGCTAGCTAAGCTACTGACTGTGCTGCAAAAAAACCAATACGAGGCAAGCAGGTTGTTCAATGTTATTCTCTGATTGATCGGCCTAGCAGCGTTCCTTGTGATTTGTTGCCCAATTAATTGGTGTTACATCTTAACAGACCCCAATCCTTGGAAGGTGGCTTCTGGTTGCTGCGAGTGAGTCTGCCCGGTCTGCTTTTAGTACCGTCAGCACAACCTAAACAGCCAACGGGCTTCAGCCATGGTCCACTGTTTACCCTGCCCGTGCACCCCACCCGCCGACCCTTCCAGTGGGTTGGAATAAGGTGCTTGCTAGGTGCTGGCTTGGTGCTGTAGCTTTCCATCAGATCCCATTCGACGATTTGATCCTTGGACTCCTGACGTGACCACCACGACATACCCGTTGTTCGTCTCATCTGGGAGTTCTGAAACTTTGACTCTCTCTGCAGTCGATCTTCAGTGTCTCTCGCTCTCGACCATCATGGTGAGCAATGGCCAAAAGGACCGGTTGACTCAGCTGTGTGTGTTCAATATCGATGTGCGCTATCATAGCACTCGATCCGATTGATCCACAGCGGTGCAGCATGACGCGGCTCACAAGCTCAGGGATTTGTGGAGTTGCACGTTGGGTTGTGATGTGATAGACTCCTCCCTTATCCCTCCAGCCGCACGTCAACGACATACGTGGATGCTACTATGTTTTAGCCGTGTTTTGAGCGGTATCTACCGGCGACAGATCCCTCGCAATGTGTGCCGAATACAACACCTGGTCAATGGGTGTACGATAGATTGCTGCATTGCGGTTAAGAGCCCAAGGTAGCCTGCTTTGTCGGATCATATTAGCACTTCTTCTTTCCTGTCCGTAGCATGCTCCGACTTGGTGCTCTGACGCTCACCCTTTCGAGATTTTACTCGGGTCGTGTACTAGAAGGGTGGTTATAGATCTATGTCGACAGATATCCTACAGGTGAGCAGTACATCGTTAGGAGCTATAAATTCAGATCGAATTCCTTTGCTGGTGTTGTCGCATGATCTCACATCAGGTCTTGTAAGAGATGATAATATATACCATACTTCCATTGAAAAGCTGGTCACTTCAGATGAATCTATGTGCGAGCGAGCGAGCGCTCTAATAACCCCCTTGCTTGGCAAATTGGGCACCCCCTATATCCTGTCACTATTATACAAAGCAGTAAAAAAAGACCAAAGCGCTTCGAGCATAATACGAGCCCTAGAGTCCTGTTGTACCACATGACAACGTGGCGCTTTTTGCTAGGCTTCTGTGCTCGCCTGAATCCCTTCGGCCGCGAGGGCCTTTTGGTACGCAGCGATGGCAGTGTCCAGTGATTTGACTACTGGGCCCATCAGCTTCACGACGGCGTCTTTCCCGCCACGGACAGCATTGGTATTCAGCTTTCGCTTCTTACCTGTTCGCTGGTAGATCTGCCGGATCTCTTCCTTCTTCCGCTCGATCTCCTGCTCTCTCGCCTTCTGCGCCTCGACAGCCACGACGTTGATCCGCTCCTTAGACCGCTTGAGCGACTCCAGCAGATATCCGAGCTCGGCAGCCCTGTCGGGATCGCCAGAGAGGAAGGCTGACCAGAACTGATGTAAGAACTCCATCGTAGTCGCATGTGTTAGATTACATTTGGCAGCAACCTCGGCGGGCAAGCCCATCGGTGTCGTTTCATCTGATGAGTGGCCAAACATTTGTGCCCGCCGTTGCAGAATGCTTTCCAGTATCTGCTTTTGAGCTGCCTTGCGTGCCCCCGAGATCCTACATGTGCCTTCTTCTTTTTTTCATCGTCGTCGCTGTCACTTTCGTCATTGATGCTCAGGGAGGCTTGGAAGTCAACCCCACCCGCACCATCGTCACGCAGCAAACCCAGGTCACCCTGGACATGCTTCAACAGCTTCGTAGGGTTTTGCTTAGCAAAGATCTCTTCGGCCGCGGATGCAGCATTAGCCTGGTTGGAGAAGAACTGGCTTTGCTCTTTGATGTTCAGGATGATCTTGGACTCTTCGGCTTCAGCGCGCAGATCGCGCAAGGCTAGCTGATTGTAGATGTCGTCCGAGCCAGCAGAGTCGGCGGGACCGCTGTCGGCTGCCGAGACATTCGCCAGCATCTTTCCACTTATGCTATTGAGAGTGGGTATAATGGGTACATCCTGCCGGCCTCTTGGCCGCATCTCATGATCCTTCCGGTTGCCGCCCTTGGATCCACCTTGGTTTCTCCTCATTGCCCTCAATATCAATGATATGGGGAACATGCTGACTCAGGAGCTTGCTGGAGAAAGCAGTGATGTCTTCATACTCGTCATACTTGTCGAATACCCTATCGGTAGCTTCCAACCCAGTGGCACGCTCGCCCTGAGAAGCTTCGACAACTTACTAGGAAGAACCGCTCCCAGAATTCGCCTTCACTGAGCGGCGGCACATTTTCGTTATAAATCTTCTTCACTAGCGGGTGTTGGTCGAAAATCATCCGGACTTGCTCCACGGTGATGTTGAGTTTCATTGTGTTGGGCTTGTCCGGTTCGGTGCTTTGTTCAATGATCGGTTTTACCGTCGCAAGAACATTGTACGGCCCTTTCTTCTGGCTGCGCTCAATAGCATGGGCTCGAAGCAGATTGATGCGTGTCGACCAGAACTGCATGTTGAAAACCGCATCCGACATTGACTCGGGTTTTGTGGCTCGTCCTTCCATATACATCTGGTGAAGGCTCCTGTCTGTTTTCATCAAGGACTGCTGGAGTTCGATGTCCATTTTGAGCTGCGCATCGTCAAAGAAGCGAGCAGAAGCCGGCTTAGAGTTGACCGCACTCGCAAAGGCCATAGAGCCCGAGGCGCTACCGCCTGCGCCGGCAGGCCGTGGCACACTTGGATCATTGGCCTTGTATTCGGCCAGAAGCCGCGACAGCAAGTCCTTCAATACATTCGCTTCCCCCTCGGGTCGGTTGGTGAGTTGAAGTGGAAAAGATACGAGACTGGCTCTGCACCTTCTTTTGCCTTCTCGAAAATCTTCAGCATGACCTTGGCCGCAGTGTCAGGCGTCTGCTGGAGATCTGTTATTTGGCATTAGCAGTATTCCTATCCTTGAAGGTCGTCCTCATCATACTGGTAACATTGGAAATAGCCAATGTGATGCCAGGAGGACCGCTCGGATTGGCCTGCGGGGTCCATATGATCGTCTTTTGATCGTCGGTAACTGTGAGAATGCCGTCCTTCTTTTTGTATGCCGCAGTACCTCGCGGGATGGCCATGTTGATGATTGCGCAATCAACAGGTTACGACAGGCAGGAGATTATGTTAGATGATGAATTGTGACGACGAAGTGAACTGTCCTGGCTTGATTGTGTCGGAACGTCAACCTTCCGACTTTATCACACACGAGCGCACCTTTCCGGAGAAATGAGCTCCAGACTTCATTCAGGCCTCAGCGCTGACCCCGTCAGCATGCGAGAGGAAGTTGCGCTGCGTCGGTTTCTACGATAAGCGAGCGACTGTCTATCACAAACCGGTCTATAACAATAACAAATCAGTTCAGACTGATGCGAAATGACTCCAGAATGCGAGCTTCTTACGGTCGCAAGAAAGGGATAGTGTTGTTTTAGGTTCATCGTCAAGCTTCCGCTTTGTTCTGGCACGCCGCATGATATAATGACTTTGAGGAAAGCTTGAGCCACATGTGCATCCAAGCACCTGCAACTAGGCAGCCACAGCCACAACCAATCGCCCCATTCATTTACCCGTTAGGCCTGACGTGTCGATTACTTGCATAAGTAAGTTCTACAATGCATGTGGCTGGCCTGGCTGGAATTCAATCATCGGGATCAATGCGGTCAGAAGCCAACCAGCCAACCCAAAATAGTGGTGGGTTTTTTGACAGATGTCATCGCCACCTTCTCCAGTCTTTGCCTCAGCAGAGTCGGAGCTGAGCTGTCCTTGCCCCGTCCCAAGCCGCCCAAATTGCCTAGGGTTCTCCAGCTTGCCGAAAAGTCTATCTACCGAAGATCCTGGGTGCATTGAGAACCCTCCATTGATTGATTCACTCACAGCAACGAAATATAAATGTATCGCCAATGGCAAAGGTGAAGCTTTGAGGCTTTCTTGGAGTCCTTCTAGGAGGGTACGGGTTCCTGAAGGAATATCGAATTGACTGTTGGCACTTCGCAAACTATCACTTTACATGCATTCTCCCGGCTGAAACATTACGTCGATGTGCAGACATTTGGAGATGCCAAGGCAAAATTCCAACCCGCCAGGGTGCATAGATCCGTAAACAACTGGCAGTTGAGTTACCGCTCTAAACAGCACATGTCGGAGATTGACCGGGTCTAGCTATTTCTAGCTTGTTGATGCTATTTGGAGGTGCATGCAAGTCAAGCACAGCATGCTCAAACGAGGCCTTTCGGCTTTTGTTTCGCGATGCTGGGCCGGGACTCTCGGGACTCTCGTGGTATCTTGTAGGGAGCTAGCAGCGCTTTTCTGGACCAGCAAGCCGACATTCCCCTGGTCGCAGAAGTGGTCCTTCCCCTTGTTCACGGTAGTTACAAAATTCTTACCTAATTGCATAACCGAGGCGGTTGGTAGCCCGGCAATACGCGGAGTGCCTTGAAAACTCTAGGGCTATGGCTTTATTGGTCGGGTGAATGGAGGGGAGAAAGAGGTCTGACAGATAGGTAAGGAGGTAGGTACATGTGTTGATATACTTCTATGCTCTATGCAGTCAGGCAACAATGGATAGTAAGATGCGAGACACTTTTGACGGGCACAGAATATAGTGCGTGCGCATTGTGAATGCGTATGTACGTGTGCAAGCAAGCAATTAAAACGTGTATTGACATCTTGACGCATCAAAGGGGTTATTGTGTAGAAGATGCACTGCTCATAGTTGCCGGTGCGGTAAGTATGAGAGGAGAGGCTAACCGTACAGAATGGAGGCCAACATGGAGTTTGCAGGGGGGCATGGCTGTTCGGGCCCTGTGACAGGGTAGTCGCGACTTTTTCTGCAGCTACTTGTTTCCCATGACTTGTTCTACGATTCTTTTAGGCCCTTTTCTCTTCCTAAAGGCCTCAACGTCACCAATTCCCACGAGACTTACTCCGCCGCTCATTTCTCTTTCCTCGTTTCAATCCCGTTTCTTTCGAGAAAAGGAGGGTTGGAGCTTGCAGGTACGGAGTATTTTTGCCCAGTATCATAATCCCTACTCTGGTTTGCTGCTTTCATGAGGCCAGCATCCATCCGCCATAATTCCCTCCACCATAAATAACTCGTCACAGCTTGTTGCAAGCATAGCCTGGTGCCATGCTCAGCAGCTCCATTCGCAGATCTGGCTGCCAGCTCCTAAGAGCTAGCAGCCAGAGCGCACGATGCGCTGCTCAGAGCTCCAGAAGCTTTTCTCTCGCCTCGGCCCGCCGCCCCCTCGCCCTGTCGACGGCTTCCGCCCAGCGACGACATGCCTGGCCCAGGCCTCGAGTCCGGACCCCAGCGACAACTTCCTCTCTGGCAGCACTGCCAACTATATCGATGAGATGTACATGCAATGGAAGGAAGATCCCCAGAGCGTCCACGTCTCATGGCAGGTATACTTCAAAAACATGGAGAGTGGCGACATGCCCATCTCCCAGGCCTTCACGCCACCTCCCAACCTGGTCCCTGGTGCTGCTGGCGCCACCGGCGGTGTCGTCGGCACGATCGGCCAGGGACAGGGCTCAGATGTCACCAACCACTTGAAGGTGCAATTGCTGGTACGCGCGTACCAAGCTCGCGGTCACCACAAGGCCAACATCGATCCCCTCGGCATCCGCAATGAGTCGAAAGGTTTCACCAACGTCAAGCCCAGAGAGCTGCAACTCGAACACTACCAATTCTCCGAGAAGGACCTGGATGCCGAGTATAGTCTCGGCCCTGGTATCCTGCCTAGATTCAAGCGAGATGGCCGCGAAAAGATGACTCTCCGTGAGATCATCGCCGCATGTGAAAAGATCTACTGCGGTTCCTACGGTGTCGAGTTCATCCACATCCCGGACCGAGAGAAGTGCGACTGGCTCCGAGAGCGTGTTGAGGTCCCCCAGCCCTTCAAGTACTCCATCGATGAGAAGCGACGTGTTCTCGACCGTCTAATCTGGAGCTCCAGCTTCGAGTCTTTCCTGGCCACCAAGTACCCCAACGACAAGCGTTTCGGTCTGGAAGGATGTGAAACCCTGGTCCCTGGTATGAAGGCTTTGATCGATCGCAGTGTTGATTACGGCGTTAAGGATATTGTCATTGGAATGCCGCATCGTGGTCGTCTCAACATTCTCAGCAACGTCGTCCGCAAGCCCAACGAGTCCATTTTCAGCGAGTTCGCCGGCAGTGCTGGTGGCGAGGATGAAGGTTCCGGTGATGTGAAATACCATCTGGGCATGAACTTCGAGCGTCCTACCCCCTCCGGCAAGCGTGTCCAGCTTTCTCTAGTTGCCAACCCCTCTCATTTGGAGGCCGAGGACCCCGTGGTTCTTGGAAAGACCCGAGCTATCCAGCACTACAACAACGACGAGACGACGCACCGAACTGCCATGGGTGTCCTGCTTCACGGTGATGCTGCTTTTGCTGCCCAGGGTATTGTCTACGAATGTCTCGGTTTCCACTCTCTCCCCGCCTTCTCTACCGGTGGTACTATTCACCTGGTCGTCAACAACCAGATTGGTTTCACTACCGATCCTCGATTCGCCCGATCCACCTCGTACTGCACGGATATCGCCAAAGCCATCGACGCCCCCGTCTTCCACGTCAACGCTGATGATGTCGAGGCTGTGAACTTTGTCTGCCAGTTGGCTGCCGACTGGCGTGCCGAGTTTCCAGTCCGATGTCGTTATCGACATGGTCTGCTACCGAAAGCACGGTCACAACGAGACTGACCAGCCCTCTTTCACTCAGCCTCTTATGTACAAGCGCATTTCAGAGAAGAGCCCTCAGATCAACCTCTACGTTGAGAAGCTGCTGAACGACGGCTCTTTCCTCCAAGGAGGACGTCGAGGAGCACAAGCAGTGGGTCTGGGGTATGCTCGAAGAGAGCTTTGCTAAGTCCAAGGAATACCAACCCACCTCCAAGGAGTGGACGACTTCTGCATGGAACGGCTTCAAATCTCCCAAGGAACTGGCCACTGAGATTCTTCCTCACATGCCTACTGGTGTGGACAAGAGGACGTTGGAGCACATTGGTGGAGAATTGGGCTCTGCGCCTGAGGGCTTCCATATCCACAAGAACCTGAAGCGTATTCTGCAGAACCGCTCCAAGTCTGTGCTTGAGGGTAAGAACATTGACTGGTCCACAGCCGAGGCTCTTGCCTTCGGTTCATTGGTGACTGAAGGCCACCACGTTCGTATCTCCGGTCAGGATGTCGAGCGTGGTACCTTCTCGCAGCGTCATGCTGTGCTCCATGACCAGGAGAGCGAGGATACCTACACGCCCCTGCAGCACATTAGCAAGGACCAGGGCAAGTTTGTCATTTCCAACTCGTCCCTGAGTGAATTCGGTGCTCTTGGTTTCGAGTATGGTTACTCTCTGTCATCCCCCCAACGCTCTTGTTATGTGGGAGGCCCAGTTCGGTGACTTTGCCAACAACGCTCAGTGCATTATCGATCAGTTCCTCGCTTCCGGTGAGGTGAAATGGATGCAGCGAACTGGTCTCGTCATGTCTTTGCCCCACGGCTATGACGGCCAGGGACCTGAGCACTCCTCTGGTCGTCTGGAGCGATACCTGCAACTGTCCAACGAGGATCCTCGCATCTACCCCGACGCCGAGAAGCTCCAGCGTCAGCACCAAGACTGCAACATGCAGATTGCCTACATGACAACCCCGGCCAACTTGTTCCACGTCCTGCGCAGACAAATGCACAGGCAGTTCCGCAAGCGTAAGTCTTGACCCCTCCCAAATGAATTCATTCAATGAAACAGCAGACTAACAAAAATACTAGCTTTGGTCATCTTCTTCTCCAAGTCTCTCCTGCGACACCCTCTTGCCCGCTCGAGCATTGAGGACTTCACCGGCCCTGATGCCCAGTTCCAGTGGATCATCCCCGACCCCGAGCACCAGACTGGCGCTATTAAGTCTCCTGAGGAGATTGACCGCGTGGTTATCTGCTCTGGTCAGGTGTGGGCTACTCTGTCCAAGTACCGCCAGGAGAATAAGATCGACAACGTTGCCTTCACGCGTATCGAGCAGCTTAACCCCTTCCCTTGGCAACAACTGAAGGAGAACCTCGACATGTACCCCAATGCCAAGACCATTGTTTGGTGCCAGGAGGAACCCCTGAACGCCGGTGCCTGGAGCTTCGTCCAGCCGCGTATCGAGACGCTGCTCAACAACACGCAGCACCACGACCGCAAGCACGTCATGTACGCCGGCCGCAACCCCTCGGCTTCCGTTGCTACTGGCCTGAAGTCGGTGCACCAGAAGGAGGAGCAAGACTTGCTTGAGATGGCGTTCACCGTGACGCAAGACAAGCTCAAGGGCGAGTAAGCGTGAAGAAAAGTGGGGCAACATGGGAGGTCATCTGTTGCATAGCAGTTTTCCCTACGGTCTTTCTTGTATTGTAGCATTGTGTATAAGGCGTCCTCGAAATCCTATTGTCGAGGCTAGATAGACTGGTGTTTGGGACAGCATTATTGTTGAAGTAATGCATATTTATTTTTAGTTCGACCCAAGCTTTGCGTTGATTTGGATATCCATCCGTGAGACCAACGATCTAAAGATTTAAGTCGACCTCGCCGGTAACGCTATTGTGGCCATTGGCTGCTGTGCCGTGAAAGGCCAGGCCAGTAGCAATTCCAGCCACCAACTGCTCCGATGTAACCCAGCCACGTCCAATATGTGTATGTAGCTTTATCAGCACAGGGGAACAAGCTCCGCCGATCCCTGAGGGGCGCTGCCATATTGACCCCAGACTATCAGACTTGACAAAGTTGATCGGCTCGTCCCGACCACTAATGGACCCTTGTCGCTCTCTTATCTATGGTGTCTATGCAGGCATGTATACCCTGTCTTGGCAAGCGAGCATGGTAACACATAATCTAGGTGGTGTGTAGGATAAGCTCTGGCTCTGTCGCTATGAGAATCCTTCCGGTTAGGAATCATTTCGCTACCCGGGCGATTGGACGCCTGCAAGTGCCGTCGGCAGAGATATGCGTTCCGTTGACGACTCGGATCGAACAATGTAATCATCCCCCCATAGGCTGCCCTCGACTGGGTGGGTAGGCTCTCTCTTGCCTTTTACTCTTGCCCGTCAGAGGGGTAGCAAAGACAATTTGTTTATTAGCTTCTTTGCACGTGTATTATATGCTATCGAATGATTGAATGAATGGATGCAGGAATATCATGGATTTCCTACAGCAAATGAGAAGGCACGGCGGCGCCATCCGGGAAAAGGTCTACCTCCGGGTTACACAGCCGAGTAGCTGGAAGCTGCCAAAGCAGACCAGCAGCATTGCGCCACCGGATGTGTGGACAAACGCTGGTGAGGCATACGATTCCCGATGACCCAGATAGTATTTATTGGCTGACGTTATGCAACGAAACAGATCAAGATCCTGTACCAGAGGAGAAACGAACGTAAACTCATCCCTTTTCATTTTTAGTCCAAGGTGTATTTATATTCCATTTATCAGTAAGGACACTCAGCTGAATATACTGCAGATGGACCAAATGGGCCTTCATCACCTACTGGTTCAGCGACCTCATCACCATCTCGACCTGGATGCAGGCGAGCGCCATCATGACGACGGGCCTGTCCGCCACCGACGCCATCCTCATCGTCATGGCGGCCGGCATCTGCAACGCCGTGCCGACGGTGCTCAACGGCGCCGTCGGGTCCGAGCTGCACATCCCGTTCCCCATCGCCATCCGCGCGAGCTACGGCTACCACCTGTCGTACTTCTGCGTCGTCGTGCGCGGCATCATCGCGATGTTCTGGTTCGGCGTCCAGAGCGCCAACGGCGGCGGCTGCGTCACCGCCATCCTGACCGCCCTCTGGCCGAGCTACGCCCGCTTCCCGAACCACCTGCCCGCGTCCGCCGGCACCACAAGCCAGGGCCTCCTTAGCTATTTTGTCTACTGGTGCATCCAGTTCCCCCTGCTACTCATCCCCACCCACCGCCTCCAGCGCATGTTCTTGATCAAGACCGTCCTCGTCCTGCCCATGGCCCTCGCCATGGTCATCTGGATCACGGTCCGGGCCGGCGGCCAGGGAGAGTTTTTCTACGCGCCGGCGACGGTGTCGGGTTCCAAGAGGGTGTGGCTTTGGCTGGGGAACTTGGTAAGTTTTACCCTCTTACCGTGATGCATATATACATTATTCCCTCCATCCTTTCCCCCTTTTCCAAAAAGAACAGATGGCGTAGACAGAACTAATGGAGGAACCGCCCTTCAACAGACCAGCGTCACCGGAGGCTACTCGACCCTGGCGGTCAACATCCCGGACTTCTCGCGCTTCAGCAAGACGCGCGGGGCGCAGCTGTGGCAGCTGCCTGTGATCCCCATCTTCAAGACCGTGTGCGGCGTCTTCGGCATCATCTCGGCGAGCGCCTCGCGCCAGGTGTACGGCCAGACGTACTGGAGCCCGCTCGAGATCATCGCGCAGTGGCAGTCGACGCCCGACGGCCGCGCCGCCGCCTTCTTCGCCGCCAGCGTCTGGCTGCTGGCCCAGATCTGCGTCAACATCTCGGCCAACTCCATCAGCTTCGCCAACGACATCACGACGCTGGCCCCGCGCTTCGTCAACATCCGCCGGGGGGTCGTCTTCGCGTCGCTGGTCGGCGGCTGGGCCATGTGCCCCTGGCTCGTCGTCGCGTCCGCCGCCACGTTCCTGAACTTCATGTCCGCCGCCGCCTCCTTCATGGGCCCCATCGCGGGGATATTGTTTGCCGACTACTGGCTCGTCAAGCGCAGGCGCTACGACGTCCCGGCCCTCTACGACCCGCGTGGCATCTACGGCGCCGCGAACTGGCGCGCCGGGGCCACGACGCTCGTCGTCATCGCGCCGCTCCTGCCGGGCATCGCTAACAAGGTCACGCCTCAGAACGTGCGCGCGGGGACGGGCATCGCGAACCTATTCGCCGTCAACTGGCTGTACGGGTTTTCCGCCGCCATCGCGATGTACTGCGCCCTCCACTACGTCGCGCCCGACCGCCGCACCCTCATCCCGGCAGTGGTCCCCGGCTACAGCGATGCAGGCCGGGGGCCGCTGCAGGGGGTGCAGCCGGACGATGTTGAGAGCGGTGGTGGGGGGAGTCGCAGTTCGAATGAAAAGACGGCTACTACTACTACTGCTGGCAGTGCGAAGCAAGAAGGCGCCGACGCTAACACTGACGAGAAGGCGGCGGGCCCGGCGTCGGCTAGAGAGATCGGGCATGTTTAGGGGCTCAAACCTTTGAATAATGCAATGAGGCAGGTCAGATGGAGAGGGTCTGTGTTGCAGCAGTTTCTCCTAAGGGTTCACTAGTTTCGTGGGATGGTTAGGATATCATCCATGCCATGTCATCACTCGTCTTTCTATGATATAGGCGGCGTAGCCGCTCCGACCTCCCAAGGGGTATGGGGCGTGCTTCCTATCCATCTATCTATCCTCCAATAGTATACATGCGATCCTGAGATCAGAGGAGCATTTTTGCCTCTTGGTTCACTTCTATGATCTTCATTCACTCCGTTTTTGAATCTCCAGCCTGACCTTTAGCGGTATTAAACCGCATTCTCTAAATCGGCCAGGGCTTCTATAAACTCAACGCTCTTCTGAAATCTCCATGGAGTAAGGGCTGAATCCTGTGGCGATGGTGATAGTTCAGGCATGCTGTAGCGCAAGCTGTATGTCCCTTGGTTCCAGTATGTGCCGAATGAGTAGCAAGTGGCACCACCGCTCATTATAACAAGATCTCCACCAGCGGTTTCGCAGACCGATATGCCAAGTAACGCAGGTCGAGGTATAGCAGTCTGCGATGCGGCTCCGGGCTGGATGATCGGACCTGTCGCATATATCCGAATCTGGGAGTTTCTGACGCTTAGAAGTAGTAGCTCCTCGTCTTTGGGAATCACCCGACCCTCGATAATTCCTCCAATAAGGAGCAAGTTTCCATTGTCGCACATTGCCGCGCTTGCACCAAAGCGATATAAGGTAGAGTCGACGGGCCATTTGCCATCATTCGGAGTATGCCCATTATCATCAATGCTTGATACGATATCGAAGCGTAACTCTGGCTTATCGGTGCCCCTGAGGCTCAGACGCCAATACAAAGCTTGCTTGGCTATCGTGCCATCTTCTAAAAGGCCACCTATAAGCAATCCGTGGAAACCGGTAGTGGGCTCGCCGTTTTCGGAATCCGGAGTAATAGGGTCAGGGTAAGAGATCAGAATAGCACCGAATACAGGCACATAATCCACCCCAGAAACGTTGCACTCTGTCCAACCAGCATCAGGCTGGTAGAGCAAACAGCCCTTGAAAAGAGAAGTCGCATCACTCTTCCCACCAACAACCAGAGCCAGACTCGATCGACCGAGCCGGGTAGCCGAGTGCCTATACAATGGTATCGGAAGATCCGCCGTCTTATGCCATGAGCGCGTAGTAGCGTCAAATCTCCAGCAGTCTCGGAAGGCGCTTGATGGTGATGCCCTTCCACCAGCCAAGAGTTGTCCATATATCCCCAGGTTCACCATAGTGTGACACATTCTGCTCAGCGGGCCAACTGAGAGTACATCAATGCTGGCGTCCTGTGGGTGAGAAGTGAATACGTCGATCGATCTCAAGCGAGTGACGTTGCCAAGCCCACATGCATTTCCCAAGAGCTCGCGTCCGGACTGGTCCTGGATCTTCATCGGAGCCCCGAACCGTCGCTGGCATGCTTTGCCAGACTCGGTGTATGTGGTGGTAACTTCGAGAGAAGGGATCGAATTGTCCCGTTCGCCTTCTACTGTGAGATTCCTGCATGGCGGTAGCACGCCTGGTCTGGTATGCGCAGAGACAATGCAGTAGTGGCTGACGAATATGGCAAACTCTTCCCATTCATCAAATGGTTCGATCTTGTCCAATTTCAGCCGTTCCTCCGCGGTCAGATACATGTCGTTCGACCACGCACCCCAGAGTGACTGTGCGTCGACGTGTACCCAGCCCAAGCGGTTGAAGCGTTCCTGCTGTGTCCGGAGAGTTGGGTATTTGTTTACCGACTTTATGGGTGTTCTCAGCTTGTTAAAATGGCGAACCATCATCTGAGCAAAGGGATGGCCCGCCCCGTCCGGTAGGATCTGTTCGAGCAAGCAGAACTCAGCTGAGTGCAGACAGGTCAGTTTCCCGAGAGTCATTAATAGCATCGGTGGAATTCAGACTGACCATAGCCAAGACTGCTTGCCCACTGAATAACCGAATCGGCTGCTTCGGTCTCCATGTAGGTGATCGAGACCTCGGCAACAAATATGAATTCGCATTCCTCGATGCTGATAACCTTGGACATAGCATCTTGTATGCGGTTCAATTGGCGAAGGTCGCAACCGATTTGAACATATTCATCACTCGTTAGCTGCAGGTCGGATTGGTCGTTGCCATACTCGAGTCCGGTCAGAACCGAGTACAGCTCTGGCGTCTCCTGAACATTTCTACGCTTCTTGGAGATGAGGTCAGGAAAGTCTACGTCGATGAATTTGGCACCATTGCATGCTTCAGGATAGCGTGTCATGCACTGCCAGGGCAGTACGTCGCTGACGAGGGCAGTGCCCATTAGTAAAGACAAGCGGAAAAGGGGTAAAGGAAGGGCTTACCTTCCGGCTCCTAGATTCACCACGACCTTCTTTTTGGTGGAGGGGCGCTTTAGAAAGTTGCGGACGGACACATCAATGATATGCAGCCTGAAGTGATATCCACGGTTGACCAGAGGAGAGCGTCTTTGGAACTTCTGAACAAAGAAGCGGAAGAAATGGGGCTCATCGGGATAGTATATGCGCTCGACACTTCTCTTGGAGACGATGCTGCTGCTGTTGGTCTAGAGCAAGGTCAGAAAAGCGAAAACAGACGACCCCATATTGCCGCTTGACTTGGCTTGACATACCGACATGACCAAGCCATCCTGAGCGAGTTCCTTGGTCGAACGGCCCAGCGCCGGGGCCGAGCCCGGTGCTGCTTTTGTTTTCGGCATGGCAGCCTCTACTTAGAGCAGCCGAGTCTGACCAGTCGGGGGTGGAACCGGCATCAAATTTTCTCCAACCAGCTCTCTCTTGCGCAACACACCACAATAGATCTAGTATTTTCACAGAATGGCGGGGTAGTCACGACAGAAATAGTTGAGTCAGAGGATGTCAAGAGGAAAAACTCTATTGACTAACATAATACTAGCCTACTAGACGAGAATAATTAGTTAAAGCAATAATAGAACTGATGGTCCAAGCTCTGGGTATACCGCTACCGATAACGATATAGTATTCCCAGCATTTCCCTACTAGACAGTAGTGGAGGGATCTGGTAGGATGGGATGGCTGATGATGATTGGAGCGGACGGGAGAAAGCGTTTGTATGAGTTGAGGCTTTCGAGGCGTCTGACCTGGGAATTGAAACAAAAGACTGGACCCTAATCTAGTACCTAATCGTGAAACCCCGCTTGCAGGTCAGCAACCCCCCTGTAGCCTTCCTTACCCTCTGACGCAACTGCTCACGAGCTGGACGTTGGGCCACTCACAGTGGGTTTTGGGCCTGCAAAATGACAGCTTCGGGGGGAGCTTCTGCTTCTGATCGGACAGCTTGCCTAGCCTCCCCACTTTGTCCACTGAGTGACTGCCTGCCCGCACCGGGCCTCTCTCTGCCTCACCTCCAGCAACATCAAATCGTCGAAAGTCGATCCAGTCCGACCAACCACCAACCTCCTCCGCCTTTGTATTTCCTGACCCGCCCGTTGCCAATAAATAGAACAACCACTTTCTTCGCGATCCTTCAACCCTTTCCAGAGCTCGACGTATGCTATATAGGGCAGAGCAGATGCGTTCCCAATTTGCCGGTTGCTGAGCTAGCTGGGCTGGGAAGGACGACAAATCTACGACGAATTGATGCGAATAATAATCCACGCTCCAGTTGTTGTTGTTCTTCTGCCTATCGCTGCAACAACCAACCGCCTGCTCTAGGCGCCAGCGATCTCATCTGATCCTTGACAAAATCTCTAATCCATATAGCTTTCCCCCCCGTACGACCCAGAAATCGGTGTCAAATAGTGTCGGGGATCGTTAGCCGCTTACCGTCTACTCTCCTCCGTCTTTCCCAGCGTCACAATAGTCTCTCAACATGCCTGACACCGCCCTCAACTTCATCACCTTCAACCAGGACGACAGCTGTCTTGCTGTCGGTACCTCCAAGGGTTTCCGCATCTTCCACACCGACCCCTTCAACAAGATCTTCAGCAGCGACGATGGCGACATCACCATCATCGAGATGCTCTTCTCCACCTCCCTCGTCGCCATCATACTGTCTCCGCGCCATCTGATAATACAAAACACCAAGAGGGCTTCCATAATCTGCGAGCTGACGTTCCCGTCGGCTGTTCTGGCCGTCCGCCTGAACCGCAAGCGACTGTCGGTGGTGCTGGAGGACGAGATATATCTCTACGACATCTCCAACATGTCGTTGCTGACCAACATCGCAACCTCCCCCAACCCCAACAAGATCGTCGCTCTCTCCCCCTCTTCGGAGAACTGCTACCTGGCCTACCCCCTGCCGAAACCTCGCGAAGACACTCCCGACAAACGCCCCTCCCATGCGCCTCCCGCTCCGCTGTACGCCCCCGTTACCACCGGCGATGTCCTCATCTACGATACCCTCACTTTAAAGGCTGTCAACGTCATCGAGGCCCATCGATCCCCACTGTCCTTCATCGAGATGAATAGCGACGGAACCTTGTTGGCTACGGCCAGCGAAACCGGCACCATCATCAGGGTATTCTCTGTGCCCAAGGGACATAAGCTCTTCCAGTTCCGCCGCGGTACCTATCCGAGCACTATATACAGCATGTCCTTCAACATGGCTAGCTCTCTGCTCTGCGTATCCTCTACAACCGACACGGTCCACATCTTTCGCTTGCAACAGCCCCGGCAGAACCAGAATAGCATTCTAGCTTCTGACGCGGCGGCGGCCACCGGATCCCCTCGCGCAGACCGCTGGTCTAGGAGCCGTAGCTACGACAGTGGTAACGACTCTCCCAGTAGCACGACCGGTTCCCCCCAAGCGACGCCGCCGAGGCGAGACAGCCTGTCCAAGCAACGAATACCAACAATAGCCATAGGAGGCAGAGTGGGTCGTTCAGCAGCATACTTCGGCGCTCCTCGCAGATTATGGGCCGCAGCGTCGCCGGGGTGGTGGGCAACTATCTCCCGCAGACCGTGACGGAGATGTGGGAGCCGATGCGCGACTTCGCCTACATCAAGCTCCCCAAGTCGTCCATCGCCACGTCGAAGCAAGGGGGCGGCGCTCCGGGGCAGCAACTTAGGAGCGTTGTGGCCATGAGTAGCACCAGCCCCCAGGTCATGGTGGTGACGAACGACGGTGGGTTCTATGTCTATAACATCGACATGGAGCAGGGCGGAGAAGGCTACCTCGTTAAGCAGTACTCGTACGTTGCTCCTTCTTGCGATTCCACGTTTCCCGGGAATTGTGACTAATCATATTCTACAGTGTGTTGGGCGGCGATGACAAGCTTGACTCATCGAGCTATGGGCCTTAGACCAAAGCTGGGGCCGGCTCATGTTTCCGTGCCATACCTTGGTCCTGTGGTGAGCTCGAGAGGCGGGCAAGCAAACAGGGCAAGGAGGGGTGGACCAACAGACCGCGAGCGAAGAGGGCGAGGAAGCGATGCTGATACCCTGGCAGTTACTTGGGTTTTGCGTTTCCGACCCCTTGTTTTTTCTATTATCATATCATTTCATCCTTTTTGAACTTGGCTTTCTGCATCAGCGTTTGGCGCCGAAGGTATCTTGGGTTGATTTCCCAGTAACGCGTGGATGGTTGTTTTGAAACATCTCTCGATGATGCTCTACTCCTATCATCATGGCAATAATTGCCCATCCCTTTTTTATTGAGGCTCAAGTAGAGAAAGTAATTAATCGGAGAGAACTTTTCTGCTCCAAATATTGTCCTGTCTGGGACTCCCCCTTATTGTCCAACTGTGTTGAGGTGGTAGAATGTAGAGACGCGCCAAGAGTTCGAAGTCGTCCTTCCAGTGTTTCCAAGGGTGAAAAAGTCGAAACTTGGGAATGGGATGGGAACAGCAACTTGGCTCTCGCAGGGTCTAGGTGAGCGAACTCGTTGATGCTACGATTCTAGAGCTCTTTACAGCGGACAGCCCCATGCGAGATTGATCGTTGTCAACAAACGGTTGTATCTGGACGAATATCACCTAGGCAAACGATGCTTGAGAACACATTTAGAAGGACGTGAAAAGGCAGTGGTGATATTTAAGATTGGAAGAGAAATCCCAACGTTTATCAGACTACCCAAACCCAGGCCTGCCCATCATATCGATCTATGTGTGTATACTCTAGCCAACGCGAAAAGATAAGGAAAGCATGTCCTGATTCCTTTTCCCGGCCCTTGAAGCCATCTCGCGAATCTATGTTTTCTACATAGTAGTGGCAGTTCGGTACTTCCGAATTGGCATAAGTTATCGGATTATGCCATGCCATCAATCTCCATCATCTCCGCCTCCTCGTCCTCGTCAATCTCGTAGTCATTCTGCGCCGCCCGCTCCACCATCTTCCGGCGCATGGCCTCGGCGGACGTGGCCTCGTCGCGGAGCTCGCGGATGCGCTCCTCGTCCTGCTGGGCCTGGTGGGCGC
The DNA here is from genome assembly GCF_038363925.1 of Apiospora phragmitis. Classification (NCBI taxonomy): domain Eukaryota; kingdom Fungi; phylum Ascomycota; class Sordariomycetes; order Amphisphaeriales; family Apiosporaceae; genus Apiospora; species Apiospora phragmitis. Next base: position 921,008 of record NW_027117400.1, on the reverse strand, counting down.
GCAGGTCCTCGAGGCTCCAGACGCTGACGCCGTCCTGGTCCTTGGCGCGGAAGGGCTGGGCCATCTCGCGCAGGAAGCGCTTGGCCGTGATGACGGCCATGTCGGTGCTCAGATTGCCGTCGACCTCGTGCATGGCCTCGTTGATCCACTTGGGCAGCTGCGCCCGCTTCTTCTGGAAGCGCCGGTCCGCCAGCACCATGATGCCGTAGTCGTCCTTGCCGCGGAGCACGCGGCCCAGGCACTGCGCGGCGTGCCGCATCGCGTCGAAGGACAGGAAGTCGTTCTCGCGGATCCGGTACGTCTCGCGCATGAACTCGAGGCGCGCCTTGAGGATGCGCGATTCGGTGTACTAGGTAGGAGCCAGTCAGCAATGTGGAGCGTACGAAGAGGAATAGGGGATAGATGGGTTTGTACTAACCTGGAATGGGACGCCTATGCACAGCACGGTTCTGCCGTATTGATGATCGAAATCGATACCTTCCGATACCTTTCCACGAGCGACACAAAGCAGAACGGCACCTCGGCCCGTTGCAGCAAGCCGTTCTGTAGGTCTCCAGCGCAAGAGATGTCTCTTGGGCATCGGAAGTTCCGACCAAAATAAGTTTGTACTTCCACACCTGGTCCAATATACCCATTCCTTGCCACATACTAATGATGGACTCCATGTATAGGTAGGATGGAAAGAAAACGACCATGCCGTCTGGGGTTGCCTTGGCAAATTCGGTAAGGAGGTTGCCGTAATTTCGGACGACGCTGGGCTCATTGCGAACCTGGAAGCCAGTGGACACTGGAGCTTGGTCACTTCCACGGGTCACAATCATGGGCAAGAAGGACCTTCTTGCCAAAGTCATGGCGTACGACTCCTGAACGTGGGCGTTGAAGCCGAGCATTTTAGGGTACATTTCCAGCGGGGAAATGGTTCCTGATGTTATGATGACGGAGCTGAACCGATCAAACACGGGCTTGATGGCGATGGCAGCATCGAGACAGGTAAAGTGCAATACCGGGTTAGGAACCTCGGCCGTGTCTGATTCGAAAGGCTCTAGAATCAGTAAGAATCCTTTCTCGTACGTCGCAACTAGGGTCGCGAACGTGGCCACCTCCTGTAAGGGCTGATAATCCTCAATGTTGGTAAGCTCCAGCGTCCGCACGAGCGATGTCAAACGTTCTGCACAGAAGCGTAGTGGTTTCTTCTCTATGAACGTATGCTCTTTCAGGTGACTCAGGAAAGCCGGTGGCGTCTCGGAGATGACCTGTCGCACCTTCATTCGCGTCTTGAGATACTCGATGAATCTTTTCAGGAAAGCCACGAAATGCTCAGCACGGCGTATGTTACCCGGGACGGCTTCTTTCAGGAGATCGTCCGGCAGCACTGGGTTTGCCATGAAAGTTTGCTCTTGCCGAGCTTCGTCTTGGTCCCTTAACCCGTCCACCAATTTCTGATACTCGTTCTCCAACTGCTCTCGGTCTGTTTCCTTCATGTCGTTGATTTTGCGTTCCAGGTTCTGCGCACCCCTTGTAGCCTTCCTTAGAGAGTCGTCTGTTATGTCGGTGCTGAGAGATTCTATACAGACGTTGTCGATATTGTGGGCCTCGTCAAAGACGACTATGCAATCCTTGGAGAACTCCTTGGAGACCCTATCGGCGATCTTGGGGTCAAGTAGATAGTGGTAAGAGTAGATGATGACATTGCAGTACTGCATCATCCGTCTCGCAGTAAAGTAGGGGCATTGCTTGTGTTGTTCTCCGTACACCAGTAGGTCCTCGAGAGTCCAGACACCGTTGGGTATCAGGTTATGCGGCTCGAGCAGGTCCAGGTTATTGTGGTAGATGCAGACGTCCACATTTTCGCCCTTCTCCTTCTTTTCCTTGACGAAACCGGCCGTCAAGCTTCGACACTTGGCATCCACCACGGCACCACTCTTCTCGCGCTTGACGGATGGATGAAGACACAGGTTCTTTCGACTTGTCAGGCCAAGACCGCGGAACTCCTCGACGTGTCCCAACTCCTCGGCGCGGTACTTCATCAGAGCTTGCAACTCTGCCAGGGCCTTCTCAATTTCGGACATTGTACGTGAGCAGTAGATCAGCTTCCTGTCCTCTGGCTGGTGCTGCTGATATGCAATAATGAGCGAGAGCAGTGAGACGGTTTTTCCTGTGCCCGAAGGCATCTCCAAAACACAGTTGCCGCCCTTATCCAAAGTTCTCTTCAGGTCACACATGTAGGCATATTGCTCCGGGTACACCCGTGGATACGGGAAGAGCACCGGCAAGTCGTCGATGAAGAACTTCATGTTGGCGAAGGCTGGCTATGTTGTTTTAGAAGAAACAAGATACACGGAAAGGATAGCCGCGACTGCACGCAGGCCCAGCCTTCACATAGGAGGGCAACGGAGCTAGCTTCGTCCACGAGCTACAAAATTGGGCCGTGGCTGAACTTTGGCGTGCCGAAGAGAGAGGATTGCGCTCTCAGTCGTGACCGATATGTGCCATGCTCTTGATTGATCAATCCAAAGATGAGGCTCGGTTTGGGAGGTAGGCTTGAGCAAGTAGGTTCTTCTGGACGGCTTGGTTGCCGATACAACTTACCCGAGTAGTCTGATGATCCAATCCGTCCACATCAGATCGGTCAGCCCAGACGCTAAAGCCTTATAAAACTACGGCTCTCCTTCAGCAACTCTGCCGACGGTTCAGGGTGTCCGTGATCTCGCGATGGCTGCCTAACTTTTGTCGACGAAGTTATTTGGGAGGGATGGAATGGCATTCGATGACCTGGACTGGCTTTCTGATCCAATCGATAGGCGTAGCTGGATAAGGTGGAAAGTGCGGAAGTGCTAACTTGAGGTCAGAGCTCGTGCCACAGGTGGCGTAACGGAGAAATTGTGGCTAAGCATTAGGTGTTTCCTGTAACCTAACCGTTGCCTCAAGCTAATTGAATTGAAATGGGCAAGCAACATTCATTAATCAAGTAATAGTTTCTCAAACTTGTCATACCGATGGTTCTGACATCAAGGTCCTGCCTGCTAAAGAGCACGTCTTTATCGGGTTGCCACCAATTGATAGAACTGATTCTCTCGTGCCAACCCGTGCTCACTGAGGACATCCCGGCAAAGAGCGCGCCGGCCCCTCTGCAACTTTGTAGCAAACCACCCCATCACTCCCTTGCTTCATAAACCACGGCGTATGAAGTTCAGATAAACTCGAAGGATCTTACGAGGGATCTCCGCCAGCAGCGGGCCGAAGATCAGTAGTTGGTTTTGGTCCCGTTCGAGGCTCTTTTCAGCTGGGTAGGATCTGAAGCCGTCGATGCGATACGATACGGTGCTCCGGTCAGACCCATGCTCCGGTACTTTTCACGAGAGCCAGTCGTTTCGGTGGCCCTTGCACCGCTTACCTCAAGCAAAGGAAATAAATAGGTGACAAGACCGGTCTTTTCGTGCAATGACATCAAGACTTAGTTATCATGTCGGAAACATTGAAAGTACTGGTGTCGGCGTTCCGTCTTGCCTCAACAACATGCCAACTTCGCAGGGAACCTGACTGCTGTCCTTGTATGAGCCAAAGCCGGCGGCAAACATAGGAGTTCGCCATGTGACCCTCGCACCGGCCGGTCCATGCTTGAGAGGTATTTCCCCGGCAACTCGGATGACGGACGGAGCCTCGGATGATGGAGGAAGACGACTCGGATGTTGGACATTGGACGTAGACGCGGACGACCGACGGAGATGGGCAACGGCCTGTGACCTTTCACGCCCCATGTGCACGTCACACGTACCGAGTCATCTGGTCCTCGAACCTGCTTCTTGCTTGGCCGCTGCGAGCGATGAGATGAGGTCTGATGACGGGTCGACCTCGCTTCCATGACGAATTCAAGCACCGCCTCGTGCCTTTGGTTAAAAATAGGAACCTTGGGAAGCCGTGCCGCGCACAGGACGAGTGCAATTTGGTTCATGGTCTGACTTGGATCGTTGCCAGGTTGAAACGCTACAACTCGACGAATTGGTTTTCATCAACAACCCGGATTGGTCCGTCGCCCCCCTTCCTCGTCTATACAGTATCGATCCAGACGTCAGTACGCGGCACGCTGGTATTCACGGTATTGGCACTTTCGCATACTTGCTTGCGACCCCCTGGATGGCCAATGTCGTTGCTGATCATACCCCGTCCTGAGTATCGCGGATGCTTGACCCGCTTGCCTCCATCCTGGCAGGCAGCAGGATCGCTACAGTCACGATAGACACGCATCCAGTTACCGGCTGTCCATGAAACCGTACGAGCTGTACATGTACAGTAGGTCACAGGGGGGTGTCCAGATGCCGCTTGTGCCTGTCTCCTTGGTGTTGCTAAAAGCGGTAGCACGTGGGCATGGTTGGCATATCCTCGGCTACTAAGCCGATTCTGACGCTGTTAAGCGAGTCGATTACAGAGCTTCCCTAAATGGCACGCTAAGTATCCTGCTACTCCAGGTGGCTAAGGGGATGGGACATGGCAGTGGGATCCTGCAGTGGGCAATGGAGTCATCTGCCCTTTCCGGGCTTTGGTTGAGGTCTGGCTGAGGGTGGAGGATGATGCCATCTTGGTGCTATCGACTGGGTTCGAAGAACAGGTTGCGTCTCGTGCCGGGGTCGAGGAAGACCTAGACTGCAGAGCATGATATTGCTTGTTCGTTAGTCTTGTACGCGAGCCAGCCCTGGACCTGGACCTGTAACACTCCTGTCAAATTGAATAGGCCCACGCAGCGGTAAGCGTACCAGAGAGAACAGACAGAGTCGGTATCTTGATATCACAGCTAGCTCGCGATCGCATCGGCGGAGGGTACCGGCGGCTGTACTTTTCAAGGATTCTATTCAACGAAACGAAGATCGGTACCGGGGGCATTAATAAGTCCAAGCTAGTGGCACGGCTTTTACCCACCCTCTGTCGATGCGCGGTATCTTTATGTTAAGTAGGTACCTTTTAGCGCACTCCCGCCTGGCCAGTCTGGTAAGTAGTGGAAGTATCAGATGTATTTAGCCCATCTAATACGGTCTGTGTCCTCTTGCTGGCAGGGCTGGGGCTGGCGGGTGTGAACCCTGAAGCTGGTCTCACTAAAACCCAAGACACGGCGGGTGCTGCGACGGGGCCATCCCTTCAACGGTGCGTTCGCGGGACCTAAGGTTATGTAACATGAGCCCACTGGTGGCTCCATGCTCTGCTGCGAGGTCTTTTCATTAGCGGCCGCCTCGCCAACAAACGCCGTTTCTATTTCAGTTGGGTTTATAAGCCCGGTTTAACCAAGTCTGTAGACTAGCCCAGTCGCCCGGCACCCGGATTCGTCCTGTAATCACAACCAGTGTGCTCATTGCTCAAGAAAGCATGCAGTTCGTCCCGTCCACGAAGATGCTGACTGCACACCCTAATCTAATCCCATACCTTCTCATGTTGGACGACATAGCAACGCCCACGTTTCGACCTAGCATCGGGAGATCGTGCTTACCTTACTTGCTTGATCTCCTGCCACTTGAATATTCTCCTCTCCGTCAAAGTACGGAAAGTTACAACGAATGTTAGTAGTGGCCCGCCTGGCTTTGTAAGGGCTGTGTCATTGTCACCCCTGGCCATGCCCTGGAACCACTTTCCACACAGGCCGCGGATCAGCAGCCGCCGCTAGCTCATTGGGTGACAAAGCTATGGCACCGGATCCTTGCAGAGTTGCAAAGTTGCAAAGTCGCAAAGTCGCCAAAGAAAAAAGTCCATTGCATACCTAAGGTATCTCTCCCAGTCCTTTGGTTACAGCAATTTAGACCACATACCATTGATACTACCTTGCGACCCTACCCATGGCATGTACCAGGTGTGTTTTCCAACCATTGACCAGGCCGCATATCTTCAGCGTCGTCATCGTCTTCTGTTGCTCCCCCTTCGTAACCTAACTACACGTGGCGGTGCACGCACCACGGCAAATGGAAAGAAGAGCGATGATGCACTACCGAGGCACTTCTATGCTATTAGTTTCTATTTATTCTTGCATACTAACTATAAGCTGCAATATAGATCTTGTGCGACCGAGACCGCCACTGGGTAACGGCAGCTAGCAACTTCAGAGCCATTGTTGGATCAATGCGGTATCTTTTTTAATCTTGAAGCTGGTGGGGATGAGGGGTGCCTGCCATCTCATCTCTTCAGCCTTAAGGAGCACAGCACAGCGCACGACGGGTGATTTCCCGGTCTCGGTTTCGTAAACCAAAGCTTGTGGGGCATAACCTGGATGAGGCGGCACTGACAAAGGCAGTGTCTAAGATCAATACGTAAGATGGAGGTTTCCAAACATCATCATTTGGTGTATGTACGTGAACGGTTGTATCGAGCCAAATCGGCGCCGGCCAATCCCAGCAAACCGGGACATCTCCACTGCTATCAATACTGTACTTTTTTCACCCATCACCAAGTGACCCCTGGTTAGTCTCCAAACCATCGCGTCTGCGTCAATCTCTCTCTCGCACACTCCCACTCTCGCTTCGTTTTGTCCCGCCTAGCTCGCTTGATTCTCTGCCTCCCTCAGACCTCTCTACCTCATTTTCGTCTTCTCCACCCAATTGGAGTCTTTCGTCCCATCAACCATGGCCTTGATAGCTACCACTATGTATCTTCAGAAACAGAATCGTTCGTGGGCTACAGGTTTCTACTGTGCGTGCCAGCCCCAATCTCGGTCGATTAAACGAACGAAACTTGTGCCCCCTCTTGTCTCCGTCCAGAAGAGAACTGCAGGTCGCGCTTAATCAACCAATTCCCATGGTTACACCATCTTTTGCCTGCCCTATCTGCTATATCGCTGGGCTATGACGGATGACTCGAATTCAATGTGGCCAGGATTACTTAATCTACTATGCGCCCGCATTACATACATCAAATATGTACATCCATAGACAATCACATACAATGCTAACTTGGGAGAGGCAGGACCCTGGGTCCCTGTATTGTGCCGGCTGTCTTGCCTCTCTAGGCCGGGTAGCATGGTGCTGGCACCTGATTCGCTGTCCATCCGAGCTGCTACAAGGGTCTACCTCGAGTACTTCTGGTATCTTACCAACCAAATGTGTACTGTGGGCTGGTGGGTGTGGGTATGGATGGATGCTGTACAGGCCCACCGAACCTATTACACTTCATTACCCATTACCCTTCTGGGTATTTTATATGCAAGGTATTATTTTACTAGAGCACTAACCACAGCCAGCTGCTGCTGCTGCTTTCCCTCCGCTGCCCCCAAATCTCTACAGACCATGGGATGATGGTATGGCATGAGGAAGGATGAAGGTTGTGGTACCCGCTGCGGGACTCGACCACACCCCCGGCCGTTGCGACGCCATGAGACTACTCGAAATGATCAACAGGCAGAAGCCTGCCTTATGAGATGTATGGGGTAACCCAAGCTCTGATTCCCCCGGTTCTGCCTAGACGCCGTGCGGTTCCTTGCTCACCTCCCCATCTTTCACACACCTATAATCTATCTCTCGACTTGCCTTGGGCATGGTAGAGGGGCAGAGAGTGAGGCAGTGTGGATTACATACTTAACCACTTCACTTTTACTGCCCTGGAAGGCGTCTGGTCAACCCCGGGGTGTGAGGTCAGCAAACCAGGGTCCTTTTCTTACATATACATATTCCTACCTGCCCGCATCTACGTGCAACTAGTCTCGCACATGGCTAGCAAGACTATATGAAGACTTCGCACACTTTATCAAAAACTCAAGACGAAAGCGATTATACTGCAATCGCCTGGGTACATAATTGCTCGGTTTCCTTCGCTCTCTCTGCTCTGTTGTGTTGGGCCACTATCTTGAATCCTCCAGGTTTGATCACACTTGGGACAATCCCTCCGCTCCTCTCTTCGACAACCCCCCTGGTCAAACAAGACTTGCACCACATTCCAAATGGATCATCATTCACCACCGTCGCTGACGAGATCTCCCGTCTCCTCGCCAAACACGGATTACCCTTCCCCTGATATAGGAGACAGTGTTTACAAACTCGAATTTATATATGACCAGATGTGCAGCATGAATCCGGAGCATTCTCTGCCCTCTTTAGACGCCATGACTTCGGCTGCGGAGTGGAACGAGTCGAATATGTTGCATAACTCCTCTTCTGGGGAAGTTCCTTCGACCATTCCCCCTATGGACTACGACGCGTTTGCCGGGTACGACTCAACCTTTCCTCCGGCTTACACACAAGACGCATTTTCATCTCATTCATCCCACGTTCAACACCACCACGACCACCACCATCACAGAACTTTATCACACACTCCAGACCCCGTGTCCGGAAGCAATTATCCTTATCCTCATAGTGTTTCTCCGGCGCCGCGCCTAAAAATGGAAAGCCACTCCGGCTATCGCAGCCCGCCAGAAGCATCCCAGTACCCTTCCCCCCATTCCCAACATGCACTCCCCGTGACCATGAGCGGCTACAGTTCTGCCAGCAGTAGTTCCAACTACTTGACAGAGCCTCCCGCCCACTCCTGGTCTGGGCCCGAGTTTCCACCGCTGGATACGGACCCGTACAGGTCACCTAGTGCGGGCTACCTGGATCCTGCCGGGAGACCGTCTTCCCTGTCTCAAAGAGTTGCGGCTCATCGGGCACCTCGTACGAAACAACGCCGCCTGACCACCCGGGACGAGGCCAACTTCCAGTGCGACGTCAAGGGATGCGGAAAGCTGTTCAGCCGGAGCTACAACTTCAAGGCCCACCTCGAAACTCACGACGAGAAGCGGGAGTACCCGTTTCCCTGCCAGGTGGAAGGCTGCACCAAGAAGTTTGTACGGAAGACCGACCTTTCGAGGCATCACCAAAGCGTACACATGAAGGAGCGTAACCACCGATGCGACTTCTGTGCCCGCACCTTTGCTAGGAAAGACACTCTTCGGAGGTAAGACTTCCTCCCACCCATTCATCCGTTGCCCTAGTTCGAGGCTTGTCAAGACTCTATAGATACAATAGGCTAACAAAAAACCACAACAGGCACATGGAAGACGGTTGCTCCAAGAGATTTGACATCAGCACGCTCAACGTACGCAACGAGGGCTACGATCTTCACAGTACTCGCTCCTCCTCGAGGATTGGTCACGTCCCGTCCACGCAACTTCCGCCGCTCACGGCTTCGCAGACGCGCAGTCCCAACCTGAATGTACTAGAACCTGCGTCATCCTTACTCCGGCGACACATGTAATAGGCGCGAGACAGCATTAGGAGATGGCTTTCTGGAGTTTGGGGGGTTTAATGGTTACGACTCTCTTATTTTCCTGCATCGGAAATTCTTGAAAATTATGCGCTAGATACCTTCTTCATGGTCATGGGTATAGGACTTTTGTCTTCGGGGTAAAAGACAATGAGAACGACATTGAGGCGGTTTCCTCTCGACAGCATTCGTGGGCCTTGTATTGATCGATATCCTCCACCATGTATAAATAACTATATACAACAATACCAACAGCATACAACATGGGGACGATACGAAAGAAGGGGACGGTTTGAGAGGGAACGTCAGCCCTATCGAGGATTGGAACTGCCATGTAGCTTAGGCAACAAACAGCCGATAGGGAACAGACAAGACACACACTGTCCCTCATACATCCCATGACTACTATCTACTACAGCTCACATGAATGCAATGATGCAGCGAATACCCGCTATGTGCCAGAGTCTGGCCACCGACAACGGCCTCGTCCAATCCCGTCCGCCTTAACTAAGCAAACGAACGGAGACAGTTTACGGGTGTGGATTCTAGAAAGGAACGAGTTCACCAAGGCCACTGCGGTATGTGTACTTTCGGCAGAGAGTCCAAGCTCTTCTCCGCGCGCAACCCAACCCTGTGCCCGTGCAAGCTTGCGGCACAGCAAGACCGAAGAAGCCCAGTACCCAGTACCTAGGGCATCTCTGCCCCTAAAGGGAATCTTGCTGAAGAGGCGCTGCCTGCTGGGCCGCCTGTTCCCACCATGCCGGGTCCCGCCATTCTCTCGTTGTTCTGGATCAGGACCCTAGAAGAAGAACGAGAAGAAGAAGAAGAGGGGCCCGATGCTTCGGTAAATACTGATCATTGGACAGATTTACTCCCATGGCGATTTTCATGCCAACGAGGACATTCTCGCAGACATGGAAACGCGCAATCGGGGCAATAACAGCGAAATAGATTAAAAGCTAGCTACCATTTTCGCGCTTCTCCCATCGTCTTAAGAAACCAGACAGACAGACAGAAAGACAGACACACATCGAAAAGGCGGGAGGCGAAAACCAAGGGAGACCCCCGCTGGTCAGGGGTGGTGCATCTACTCTGCATGCCGCAGAAGCGAGAAAGATGAGCACTAAACCCATTCTACCGTACTTCCAGGGATTTGATTTTACCTCAATTACGTGATGTTACATACCCATAGATATTGAACACGGACCAGACTCTCTCCTACCCTCCTACTTATTCCTCCGGTCCTTTCCAAATCCCGGCTGGGCCAACCTCCCCCCCCCCCCCCCGGTACAGTATCTGCCACCCTACCTCTGACACCGCCAACCCCGGCACATTACTTGATCAACGCCGCCGCCGCTTGGCCGCGCCAACCCCCCCAGCAGGCCATCTCTCTCTCAACCTTATTTACTGGCTATAGAAGAAGCTAATAGCAAAGGACCGTCCGTTATGGGTCTCCCGTACCCGCACCCCTTACCCTTCTTATCGAACGAAGCCTGTCAGTCCGGCGGAGCTCTTTTCTTTAAATAACCGAATACCGACAGGCACAGGTACGTGGGACCCGATTAATACTCCCATCCTATGCCGTACAGGACCCCAGCAGCAGAGAGAGAGAGAGAGAGCTCCTTCTGGAGCAGACCCCCAGGAGACAAGAAGATGGATGGATAGTCGAAAGAGATTACATGCCGTGATGATCTGTATGTATATCTAGCTTCATGGTTGTCAAGATGGGCCATTATGTTTGTTCCAGTAGCGAGGACGGGGGCATGGTAGGGGGGAGGTCTCGTTTGATTGATGCTAATACGAAGTTCACACACGCTCTGACATTTACGTTTTTGTTCCTTTTCTGATCTGACACCTAACATACATCCCCACGTTTTTGCCATGCGGACGACCCGGCAGAAGGGAGACGAGCGAAAGACGTTACGTGAGCAAGAGAGAGAGCGCGCGCGTGTATTAGCTTGTTCTTCTTCTGCTACTGCTGCTGCTCCCTTGTCCATCTCACTAACTTAGTAGGGCTGCAGTTTGGGGGCCACGGGGCGGCCGCTGGCCTTGAAAGGGGGAGCCGTGCCGCACGCCCTGTTTCCAAAAAAGAAACATCTTACATACATACGCCTCCTCCTTCTAACCTGTTCGTTTAATCGTCCCAACGGGAAGGCTAGGTAGATGAGTGGCGCGCTAAAGGCAAAAAGTACGCGCCACAGCAGCGCATCGTCCCTCTGCCCTACATCCAGGAACTGAACGATCGATGACTTACTGCTTGCTGACTTAAGGCTGTATATGACGTTGAAACCCTTGACGACACGGACAGAGAAGTGAGCGCATGGCGCAAGCAGATTGCAATATCTTCTCTCTCTTTCCAGTACACTAGACTCATGAGCAGAAACCCCGGAAGCACGCATATCATAGCTTCGTCCTTCCCCTTCATTGCACCCTTGTCACCAAAGGCGCCGAGTTACCAAATGCAGTAAAAAGTAACGACATACGTAGCAAGATGAAAGACATTGGCAGTGGAACCTGTAAGTCGGCTTGAGCCTTTCTCTCGTCTCCCGTGCTCCATTACCAGATCATCTAATTTAGCATCGGACGACAAGAGAAGCTTGGTCGGTGGTTGACAAGAACCATCGCACATTAGCTAATAGCAGCTAAGAGGGGGGTGGTGGACGGGGGACAAGTCAGTGTCAGTCAGTCAGTCACAAGTGAACTAGAACCATCAATGCCACAGTACCTTTCAGCAGGACCCCCGTCCGGAGCAATTATCCACTAAATCCGCTCCATCTTTGGACGGGGTTCAACCCAAGGAAGAAAAAACCCTTGTAAAGTACGCCGGAATGGAGTCCGAGTGCCCCATCGCCCATTGGCCCACCGGGCCTAATCCCAGTGCAGGAAGTTGACACTTTCTAAACTTTGACCCTTCCGTACTTTACCAGCGGCGGGTATGATAACACCTGATTGGCGCCGCTGCGAGGCCGGCTGCTGATTGGCTGTATACCCGAGGTGCATATGGTGGAATATGTATCTCGGTGGATTAGTAAAAAATGGCACAATACTAACTAACGTGTTTATCTGGGAATTGAGCCGACAGGAATTCCCCCTCCTCATGACAACTGGAGTCCCCCAGGCAAGTTCCGTTACTAACCTATGCCCTATAATCGATCTGGAGTCGTCCATCACTCACATCCACCTGAGGGATTAAGAATCCAACGCCCTTTTTTTTCTTCGTTGTCCTCCCCTGGCTTTGTTTTAGTGTATTTCCACATAGTAATCACCTAATCTGGTTCGGAAACGCTTTGCACTGGTCACCGGTGCGACGCTCTGGACTAAGTATACTGGTCCTGGTGTTACACAGAGTTGGAGTCAGATTAGCTTCAACAGCAAGCCAACAATGCTACGTGCGTGGTAATTATATCATACTGCCTAGGAAAGAGGTGGCCAAATGAGCAAGAGAGAAAAACATATGATGGGCGGCAGTGCACCATCTCTTTCTTGCCTTTTTTGTTCTTATGTAACCCACGCCCCGTGTTGTGTAACGATGCCCCGAGTTGTGCCGCGGACTATTACGATACGATTCGAATTACCCGTTACGGACATGCTGTCGTCTTACTTGCAGGGCGACTAGGGGTGGTTCATCCGGCACCCTCGAATGTGTCTGATTGGATTGTTCGTTAAACGTCCCCCCCCCCCCCTTCCCCCCTGCTCACCGGCGCCGCGGTCTCTCCCCGAATGCCAGAACCCAGCCCTCGAATCAACGTTCTCTGAATGAAACAGACGTCCCCACTGCCGCTAATTCCAAAAGACAACGACTAATGCAACGTCATGTAGGATTTTGGATCTGTCATCAGTCAATTTGATGGACGGGGGGTCCTCTTGCAATGCACCTCGCTCGCTCGCCGGCCGGCCGATTTGGGATGTTGGACACTTTGGACCGACTGAAGTCCAGTGCTCTGCCCTACCTAGGTTAGTGCTCTGGCTGGTGACGGCGGATCCATGCCCCTAGAAGTATGTACCTTTTAGGTGATGGTTGTACTGCAAGTACCCAGCACTAGGAAGTATTTTGCTGCGATTGTATCATGCTTGATTCCTCCGGCACATGCATTGAATCATACTTCCCGAGGAGGCTAGGCTAATTTTGACCTCTGAGGTCCCCAACTGCCAAACTGGCCAAAATACATTTAATGGACCCCTGGACTTGTTTTATTGGCATCTTTCTGTGACTCGATATACAGCCCATCCCCCGGTTCGCTGCAGCATGCTGCATGGCCTTTTCGATTGCATATCTGCAGCAGAGAGCCGTCCCCTCTCAACGCCAGTTCTGAACGGCAATGTGATACGGCCAAGGTTAGATGCTATACATACATACAGCAGGGCACGATAATAGTTGGCAAGAAGAATGCATTCATTATCATGAGGCATGAATGTAGCTAAATATGAGTGAGTGCAGTAACCCACACACAAACATATAGCTCCTTGTTATTATTCAGGATATGTAGAAGGATGGTGAACAAGGTCCTGACAAGGCATTTCAGGCCCTGAATCTGCGGTATGATTGGACAACATCCCCAACGTTTGTCACAGGGCAGGAACAGTAGGGGGGCAGGGGCAGGCAACATGTCCTGATCTGGTTATTCATCGCCCCCCTCCCCCATGCCTATGCACTGCTCACCTACCGGCCATTATGTAGACTCCCCAGCGAGTGGGTGGAATAAGTGAGATTCCCGAAGAAGGTGCTGACAGGGCATGCACCGCCCACCCCCCATGGCCAGGTTTGTAGTAGTTGGGTCGCCCGCACCAGTTTGCGCCTCTTGTGTGCTTGCTTTCTCCAGGCAGGGCCCGTAGGGACGCCAAAAACGTGTTGCGGTTACGTGCTTGCTTTCGGGGGAAATCGACAGGCTGTATCATGACTGGTCCCAACCATCTGCACACGATGCTTCCGGAACAACTTTGTTTTTGTTCGTGCCGCCGCCGTACGTACGCCTGTCTGGTCTGTCACTTCCTTTCCCATCTGACCCCATGATGCGGGCACACGGGACGGACTCATCACCACTAAGCGAGTACAGTGCCTGTCCTTTGCTTCGTTTCAGGGTATGACTGGTATATGCAAAGAGATATTGTGGTATGGAACACAGTAAAATGATAGCCTGGGATGGTGCCTCGTACTTCAATTCACAATGCTGCTCCGACCTGGTTATCTCCGCCACATTTGGCAGACGAAAGTCGGTCTGCCACCAAAAAGGAGCGGTCTGCCTTGTACCAGGAGCCTGTCTCCCCCCTTTCCATCGCTCTCCCAACATAGGCTAGCTCAACTTTGGACAGACACTCATCCCCCTCCCTGTCTCTGTCTTGCTTCCCCCCACGCACATACGATTGGCTCTGTTACGTGTGTATAAGACTGCCACTCACTCCCGTTACTTTACTAATGCAATGCAATCAATCCGATTCTGCAATACTGCCCCCCCCCCCCAGTAAGCGCCCTCCAAACGAATCGTCGGCCACCCATCAGGGGTTCCCTTATGTACAATGATGCTCTCTCGTTATGAGCCGTATTCTACCTGCTTACCACACATGCTCTCATTGCTGCTGCTGATGAGTTGTCTTCTGTTACACAAGGTGGTAAACTTGCTGACGGTCAGCACCGGAGTGACTCTTCTCATTGGCCGCAGCGTCGGGCTATTCCTCACGTTATTATTGTTGCACACTGAGAGCTGACTGGCCATTGGTTGGTACAAGAGTCCGGCATATAACGGATGGTTACACACATATGCGCGAGAGAGGAGAGAAGGTCTTGCCGGATATCATGATGATGATGAAGGACATACACTCTCACCCAACAACCCATCTGAATCGCATGTTCACACAGTGAAGTAAGGGCCAGTGCTATGTAGTGGTGGACAAACACTGTGAGTGGATGGTCGAACCTCTTGGCACCCGCCCCCCCGTCTTTCTATCACGCACATGTTTACCTCACCCTCGATAGAGAGCTGGCGACCAAGTTCCAAGTGGGATGACGGAACGTAGGGCGATATCATGTAGACCCAAACTAGACAGTTGCGAGGCGTTTGGAAACCCAGACGCCATTGAAGTAAGTTATGGGCCTCCGCTTGTACGGCCGTGGCTCAGTAGGTCAGTATCAGGGCAGGAATGCGCCCTTGATCGTGCACCCTGGTCTTGCGCCCATTGTCGCTACTACTATTCATAGAAATCTAGAGAGGTATGGTAACAGAGCAGCTCCAAACCCCAGCCAATCGCGTCGATCTACCGCCTTTCCTCATGCCATGCCTCCTCGCGTTCCACGCATAAACATCATCATGGCGAGGTCCCAGAAACAGCCTTCGGTAGATACTGCGGCCACTAGGTGCTATATGAGATAGATAGTAGGTTGAACCATAACGCCATATCCATCTGTACTATGCCAAGTCCACCACCAACCACTCGTGCTTCCTTTCTTCCTTCGGCCGAAAATCCGACCCGCGCTTAGAAGCCATGCGGGATGGATGGGGGATACTTGAGCGCGGCGTGGCCCTAGCTGCTGTCGCTTCCTTTCGCGCGCTTGCATACGAACAGTCTACTTAGAAGGTATCGAGTTTGCGAGTTTGTGGGTCTGTCCATGTTCTCTTAAAGTAGAGAACCGAACCCACCACCTCTTGAGCCTTATTGCGGCGCCCGGGGGAGGCAGGCGAGCAGGGGGCAAAGGGGGAGGGGCCAGGGCCAGTAACAGCAGTGCGAGATTGCAGATTATATGTGCCGCAGAACCTTACTTGGCAGGAGGATCCTCTTCTGCATTGTACTTCTTATCCTTATTCCTCCTGTGCCTCGATACCCAGGCAGCAAAGGGGAGCATCTCTGAGGCCCAGCAAGGCAGGTACAGCTCTGTTGGCTCGGTTCGTCTGGACCGCTCCCTCGGGCCCGAATCCGCCTCTTCTTCTCCCATGTCATATGTGATATGTAGGATGACCAAGGTGAAGACGACGATGGCAAGGTAGCTTTTTAGCTTAGCCACTGGGGTCCTTCCGTGCATGTATCTATCTGTATTGAAATCACTGGTGCCAGGGTCAGTCGGGCAGACAGGTAACCTACGCACATACGGTTTCGCCTGCCGGCTTCCGAAAGTACAACCTCTTCGATGTGTTCAATGTGGAATTACGTCAGGCTCATTAGAGTCCCTCCCTCCTTGGAATGAGAAGGATTCATTCGCATCACAGTTCGCAGTTATAGACACGCTAAAAGCTCCAATTATGACCCCGTTTAAGACCAAGCGTCGCTTAGATTCGGGTTCGGGCCCTCAGGAGCAAAGACACTACAGAGGGAGAGGGCCAGAGGAGGGTCTCTTGGAGTAGGTACAACTCTCAAGTCCGAGCAGAGTGCGAGCAATCGAATGTCTCCGTCTAAACTCTCCGGCAATCCAGCAACTCGTTTCGACGTCAGTCACTTCTAGTTGGTTAGTGGCGTGAATGCTCTCCCAGGGGATGGGTGTTCTGTCGAAGTTAACCATGCGGTCGCTCAATCCCACCAAACCAGGGGGCATCGAAGCAGGGGGGCGCTCGCTATCTCTTGATCTCCCGATGAACCGTCGGGATTTGGAGTTTCATAGCATCGTCACTCGTCAATCAAGCAGGCCATAGCGATTGGTTCATTGGCCATCTAAGGTTATTACCTGCCGTGCCTGGGATAGTTATGCGATTCGCGCTCTGAAGGCTGATTAACGCTTGTCTAGAGAAGGTAAACAATCTATCCCCCCTACCATCTACGTAACCGCGGTTGGGCAAGGGGCTGTACACTACTGCCGCCCAAATAAGCAGCCTAATCATAGCTCCCGATCCAGGGGTATACTATTTGTCAGCGACGTTCACATCGACTTGTACAGTATCGACTGATCAGGTGCTTTCGGAAACTTTCTCTTTGACTCTTTGTTTGCTTGAGTCCGAGATAACTAACCCAGCAGCCCTGCCAGCTTACAAATTGATATCAAAACGAAGATCAGTTCTAGTAGCCGATACGTATGCTATCTAGGATTGGCTCCGAGGGAAGGCCTCACTGCTCGTTGCCGATAATGCGTATGTCACTGGGGGGTTGGGGAGGAGCCGAAATATCTGGTGTTACCTAATGATATTTCTCAGTACCTATCTTTAGCTACATCCTATCTATCCACCGCATCAAAGATGTCTTCGCCTCTTCGATGCCCATATGCTGTAGCTTTCGTATGGATCTGGAAAACGACGGCTGGAACCGGTAAGGCTGATGGAAGCGGCGCGGGACATAACGTTAATTGCCTCACCATAAGGAAGGCAGGAAGCAAAAGGAGGCACGTTCGATCAAACACTCCAGAAGGATCGCGCTGCGCCTTCGATGGGTAGCCTCGGGAGCCCGTCTTGGGTGGTAGATGTGTGTCGCAGTGACGCCAGCCGACAGAAATCCCACAGACAGAGACGCGCTTCGTTGGGTACTGTACCCCCTCTCCCAGCCTGGGCTTTGGGAGACTTCCAGTCACTCAGTACCATTGTTCCAGTGTGGGTGGACAGGCTAATACAACGAACGAGCCCACCCAGCCTTGATCCTCCTCTAGTGTACAAGCTATGTTACCTCGTTCCTGAATGAGTACCCCCTTCTCCAAGGCCAGAGCCAGAGCCAAGGTCGCAACAGCCCCTTTTTGGTGGGAGGGTAAATGGGTAGCGAGCCAACCCAGTGGGCGCACCCACACGTGGCAGGGGAGTATTCCGGTGTTTTGACGCTCGCTTCTTCAGCGCTTATTATAGATGCATAATAAGGTACACAGGTTACATTAGGAGTACTCGCCTGCATCGCAGCAGCACTTCCTTCTGACTAAGGAGTCGATCGCTATCTGCACAACACCCGTGTCCCTGTAGGAGGATCTCCCCCAGTGTGATTTCATTCCGGGTTTCACGGCTTGACAATTCGTCCGTCTCAAGAGTCGCGCGCGAGATCCCGCGGAGGCCGCCGCCATGTTGGGGGGTTTATCTCTGCAGCAACAAATCAACCGTAGTGATCAGCGGCTGTCGAAGAAGGTACAGAGACGTCGTGCCATGTACCGATGGATGGATTGAGCCTAACCCGGGATTTGGATTTGGGGGCTCGGTGAGCAACAAACCTAGGTACACAGAAGTACAATAATTGACGGCATTGAAGTCGATGCACAAGGCTTTATGTGCCGTTGTGCGTGGATGTGTACGTGTGCAGCCTGCCCCTGAATTGTGCATAGCGATATACGAGTATACGTGGGACGCGGCAGAAGCACCGCAACCACCATTCCAGCTATGCTCCAATTGACCAAAAGAAGCTTATGTTTCGGGCTAGAAGTGATACCGTGGAACGCCCTCAAGCGAACGTTGTGTTGCTTGTGTTGCCCTAAGAGAGAAGCTATAACCTACTAGATGCAATCCGATTGCGTCACCAGCCTGTCATCCGGCGAAGGCGGAAGCGGGCAAGACAGGTACGGTAGGGCAGGTACGCACCTGATATTTTGGCCATTACTTCGAATAGAACTGATAAAAACGAAGAGAGTCTATGGCCACAGGAGTTAGTTCTGCAGTAATCAAAGTGGTCATATTGGACCAATATACCGGTAATTTCAACCACGAGTCGTTTCTAAACCAAGAAAAGCACAATGGCAGAAAAGGCCCAGCAGCAAGTCAACCAGTCCATCGAGAACGTCCGAAAGGGACCTCGAAGCCCTCCGAAACGCCGGTGCCCTCCGGCCAGAGCAATACGCATCCATCACAGCGCAGCTCCCGGTTCGTTCTTCAGGGCCCCCGCCCCGCCCCTACTACTGGTCTTCCTTCCCTCCAGACCCCTCTCCCTGACTCTAGGAATCCGACTGCTGACGATCAACACATAAACAAAGAAACAGGCGCCTGGAGGCTACCCGAGCAACTACGTCGATGTCCGGCACGGCGGCGGCGGCGGGAACGCACCGCCCCCAAACGTCAGCCCTGATTTCCCGCAGGCTATCGCCCAGCAGGCCCAGGATCCGAACCACCCGGCCAATCCGAAGCATAGCAAGGTTCGTTCGTTTTTATCTCCAAGAAGAAAACCATTACCATTACTACTGGATACGGCTTTACTAACTACTTACCCACTTCCTGTTTACTAGCATGCTGAGTGGGCCAAGTCGCTGGCCGAGAAGTTTGGCAACGCCATGGTCTTTGGCGGAGGTGCCACGCTGGGATCCGATGGTATGTATTTCATGTCACTTGGTATATGACAGCTTCCTGTCTGTCAGGGCTGACCTTTCATCTCGCAGTGGTGAACAGCGCTTTCAACGCGTTGAAGAAATAAACGACAGACACATGCAGGCAGTGGCCGCCTGACTGACCTATCTACGGCATGCAAGTCACACAGAAGACAGGGGAATGGCGAGGTATCAAGAGTTAAGAGCCAAGGAACAAGGACCCAAAAGGAGGGAAGGAAATGGACGAAAAAACATCTGGGTATTCGCTATGTGTCTAACCATTAAGTCAAATGTAAACCAATCAAATCAACTCCGATCACCAAACATGCAGTCTTTACTCTATAAACGTCTTCTTCTTTTTTCTTCTCTTGTCTCAGGACATATCCGGCAACGCGCGCCTCTTCGCCTTCATGGCCCGCATGGCCGGCAGCGTGTTGGCCTTGCCCGGCTTCCGCCCAATCTCCATGCAGAACATGCGGATGAAGTCGTGGTTGGCCCAATAGCTCGAGTGCGCGCTCAGCATGTTTAGGTACTGCAGCTCGAGCGGCCCGCCGCCCGAGCGCAGAAAGTAGTCGATCTGCCCGTTGTCGTTGAGCAGGAACGCCTTCTTCTCCGCCACCTCCTCGCGCGTGAAGTCGTGCACCTCAGCTCGAGCTGCGACGGCAGCCGCAGCGCCGGCGGCGGCTTGGCCAGCGCCGGGTTGTTGGCCAGCGCCGCCTGGCTCGGCCCCGCGCCCGGCACGAAGCTCCGCACCGCGTTGCCCACCGACTGGAACAGCGTCGTCGTCGCGCTCGGCACGTAGGCCGTCTTCAGGCTGGCCGCGTACTTCGGGTCGATGGTCCCGTTGAGGAAATACGCCACCGGGTCTTCCCGGGCCAGGATGTTGTAGACGTTGTCGACGGCGAGGCATCCAAACTGCCCGGCTTCACCGACCACGGCACTGGATCCCGTGTCGGCCGGATCCGCCCCTGGCTTACGGCGTCCCCTTCGTGGGATCAGGGCGCCCCGCTCGAGCAGAAGGAAGAACGCCGAGGGGCTGCCCACGAGGAAGAGGTTTTTCGTATCGAACTCGAAGTGCTGCAGTGACATTTCCTTGCCCGGATCCAATGACGGCGTGACAGTGGGCTGCCAGGATAGAATCTCCAAAGCCATGGCGCTCCCCAGACTGTGTCCAATTATGTGCACACGGCCCTTCTCAGAGAAGCCGGGATTGTTTCGACACCATAACCTGTAGACCCGGTTGGCTTCGCCGACCAGGGCCGCAATCATCTTCGGCTTGTGATGTGACATGTAGAAAGGGATGTCGAACATGATATCGGATATCATGGATCGGACTGCTGGTATCGTGGGGGGCTCGATATCTTTCAGGCCAAAGCCCTCGGGCATGTAGTCCGCTTTGTCATCCACCTTCATAGGACCACCTTCTTCAAAAGAGAGCTTCTGGCGCCAGTTGACGGGCAGCACCATGATGCCATTTTGTCCCTCTCGCAGAACTGCCCGTACTGCGTCGCTCCCGAGTTCCAGGTTGACCGCTCTTCGAAAGGCATTAATGGCGTGAGTGAAGTGATAGCTCTCGACCTTCTCTGCTAGCTTCTGGCCGATGCCGTGTGCAACGAGCACAAGATCTGTCACCTGTCCGCGTTCCTTCTCGGTCTTACAACCTGGGCAAACACCTGGGCCGGTGCTTTCCTGGAAGGGCACTAGCAGCAGAGCTGGGATTGGTTGCGTGGGGTTGGCTTCTTTTCTTTTCATGAAGCCTAGCCCAGGCTGTGGCATCGAAACCTCGCACGACTGGAATACCAACAGTGATGCCTTTAGCGATCTTGGCTACTGGTCTGCGGCCGTAATATGCCGAAGGTTTCAGGCTGGGCTTGAGTAGAAAGGCATAGTCCTTGTCTTTGTAGATGACATGGTATTGGTCGTATTTGCGATGAGACTGGTTCTGGATGTAGTTGTCTTCGTTTGAAGAAGGCAGAAGGTTTCCCTCAGCGGCCGCTTCGCCCCGAAAACAGCGCGCAGCACAGAACGGGTTGCTTGGGATGACTGGTTCTGGGGGCACCTTTGATTTTGCGGCTTCGTCCATTTCCTTTGGCCACAAACGATGAGAAACTTTCTCTTCTCCGTCAGGGCCGACCTCGACTGCGCACCGCAGCTCGTCACGCCATGTTTCCGTATGTGGCTTCAGCTCTCTATAACCAGCTTCCAGCTGATTGGCCACCGCTATGTCAATAGGCATCATGGTATCTCTTCCAAATTGTTAGTGATCAAGAAAATCATAATATAGGTAGGGACGTACTTGTAGAACCATGTAGCCCGTTGCCCCGCTGCTATATCATTAATAGGCGACCAATATATCGGCTTCATCTGCAAGGCTGGCAGTGTCACTTCATGGAGTCTCGACACACCAACAGGCACCGCGACGGCTGCCTTTGCCCTGGGTTTTCTACCACGTTCAGGCATGGTCGATGGCATCTCGGCAGCCGACTGCTCAGGTGACATTGGCCGTTCCCTGCTTGGTTTCTCCTCGACCATCATCCTGCTCTCAATCAAGGATGAGGGGCCTCGAGGAAGGGAGTTAGACGGAGAGTAGTGAACAGTCTCTGGAGTCCCGACTCGAACGAATGGCGTGCCCGTGATTCCGTCATCCGCTCGGACAGAGATGGGACTACTTGGATGGGCCTCCTTCGGCGAGCCACGAGCTGTCAGGGATGACGGAGAACGCGCCCGTGACCCGCGGCGGCTCTGAGACTCAGAATCAGGTTTCCTTCCCACGGTCCTAGGGCCGACGTCATTCGGGTTCTCTGCTAGGGAGGTGTTTTCTTTGGAATTCGTGAAAAAGGCAGCCTTGGCAAGAGACTCCGATTCGGGGCGGCTCGTTGACGCGTGTCGGCGTGTGACAGAAGCGGTTGCATCTGTCCGCAACGTCTTCATATAAACCATGACCTCACGGGCCAGTCTATCCCTATCCAACGCGAGTTGACGCTTTCTTGCCACAGAACAGAACGAGGTGCGAAGCTGAACGCCGACGTCAGACAGGAGCTCTTGGCAGCATAGAGGCAGCTCTGTCTCGGTATCCGACATGGAATCGAGGTCCGGTAGCGTAAGCTCATGACCTGGGCCTTCACGGGCATGTTTCTCCTTGTGTTTAAAGGCCAAATCGTATATGATCTCCTCAAGCCTCTCAGTGTTCGCCTTGGCCAAGGACGGGCTCGGGCTGCGGTTGCGACGCGCTTGGTCGTGATTTCGGCAATACTCGTCCGAGGCCAGGCCCAGCCAGGCCTTCTCCAAAGCATTATTGTCGCCGCGGGAAAAGGGACGGAGGACGAGTCCCTTGGCGGATCTCGCATCTGCCGCGCCGGCTATGGTGGAAGTGGAGAGGGGGTCGTCGATGGGGATCGCGGAGGTATAGAAGAACTGGGCGTTCACCGGTGGGATGCCATTGTCGTCATCTCCGTCGTCGGGTTGAGTGAAAGGGCGGGCTACTGGAGCCAAGCGGCACTTTGGCCCATAGTTGTGCTGTGCATCAGCATCCAAGTGCTGATGGCCAGCTGCTTGGGGCATCTTGATCTCGTCACTATTGTTTTTAGCTGGACAGGCAATGTTACACAAGAAAAGGGTGTCTTGTCTTGCACTTGGAGGGTGATCCCGTTGCGGCAATGGTTGGTGCGTAGAGGCCGAAATTCCGCGATCCAAACACTAACAAGCACCGAGATGGCTTGGTCAAAAAGCCACCGAGTTCTCTGAACCTTTCTCCCCCCTTCACGTCATTTACCGATTGTATGGTGATTCTTGGACAATGAATGTCTGCCTGGAGTCCGAGTCACTTGGGTGCGTCTAAGAAAAGAAGGCCACGCATGCCCCCCAGCAAACATCGGATGGCATTATTCTTCGTCTCGGGGCACGTCTAGAAGGAAGCCAATCCTAAAATGGGGAGAGTTGGGTAACCTGACCTAGGCTTCCCGGTCTTACCAGAGAGGGAGGCAAAGCAAAAGAAGGTCAGCTGGGGAAACGTGCGCATAAGTTTGGCATCAGCTGGAGTTCTTTTTTGGATTCCCCAAACTCCACCCTTAATCGCAGGCAGCTAAAAGCAGAAGCATATGCTGCTCCTCTGCTGCTTCGCTGCGCTGCTTTGTTGTTCGTGACAAGGGTCGGGTCAGACTGATGCACGAGAGGATCCGACATTGTGAAATCCCATAACGCGCTGATGACGTGGTGTTTGTGGCTTGCGCCGTGGCTGGCCGCCCACTACTCTTCTTGATACATTCCATATGGCTGGAGGGAAGATGATATGCAAATGCAATATTTGACACGACAACACGAGAGAGTAGATCAGCATGCCAAGTCTCAGAGGATCTATAATACATACTTAGGTATGTATATTAAATATCCCCTGTTTGCGGAAGAAACGTCCAGGGAAGAAAACAGCAATCTGCAGCATCACTACATACACAAAAGAAACGAATCATGGCTAGCTGGCTAGCCCCAACACCATGCCCTGTGGTGCTTACCCAAGTCCCCTGGTAAAAGCCACATGTGAGACATGGGGATCTTTGTAGTTGCATTGGGCATATGCCAGGGACCATAAAAAGAAGATAGTGAGATTTTTGTATGCAGAAAATGGGGATGATGTTTCTCAAGTCCGTAACATAGCGCAGTCCCCTGTGCCTCATTCAAAGGCACGCACAGGCGTGTTTGATCCGATAGCTGTCGGATCGGCAAGCGCATTGCACAGGGCTTCGGCCCACAGACAGGGAGGGCTGCGGAAGTTCATCTCTAGCGCCCTGACAGTAAGTGGGATGGGTATAGTTTATCGGGCATTTCCCTTATCCCAACGTAGAGGCTTCTTCAGAAGCCACGGCTATATCACGAGATTACGACAATGAAGTTGGATCAACAGCGAATCGGGCTCTGAGATAACAGACTAAGACTGTCCCTGCTAAGCTGATAGATACCCCTCCAACCTGCCTTGCCCTGCTATTGCTATCGATGTCCCTGGCCTTATGTAGCTTTCTCGGAACCTCGGGGGAGTCAAACTGACTAGGTTAGTTCCAAACTCTATTCAGCTTCAACGCTTACCTGCCCTATGCGAAACATGTTCGAGCTTCTCCAAGTGATTCAACATTGATTGTCTTGAGGAATTATGCCAGCACCCCAGATCCTATATTCCTGCCCATTACATCCTGGCGCAGCCTCACCCCGAATATCAGCCTATGCTGTTGCTTCGTACATCGTCATCCATAGGATAAGAGGATCTTCTTGCTTGGTAGGTAGTGCGCGGGCAGAGCTTGCGAGGAGTGGCCGCGAATAGTATGGGATACATACATAGGACTATCAAGCCTATGTGGGTATTGGTTGATGGAACAGAGGACACACATGGGTCTGGCGCTAATGCACCAGACAAAGCACTGGCAACGAACGGCGGCAGTGTTTCGTGCGGGCGTACCACATGGTGGGTGGTGGGCATGCAAGCATGAAGGCGGCTTTCTGGTCAAGGCTGGGGATCGCCTCTCATTGGCGGCGATCAGCGATGTGTTCTAGTCTTTCCCTCGTTCCCAACTAACCCCCAAGCTTAGCTCGCCTGCTGTTGGCACGGCTTCCCTCCCACCCTGCCACACATTGACTGCCCTTCCTGCAAGCCTGGGAATCTAAGCCTATCAAATATCCCACCTCCGTCGCCATTGGCTTTGCGATGCAATGCGATATGCGATGCGGTGCCGCCCTGTCACAGTTCGGAAATAGCAATCCGTCCATACTCAAGTAAGTACGGCCGCCAGTCGATTAGTTCACGTCGCTCTCAGCCACGACTTGGGACGGCATGCTTGCTTTGACCTTCGCC
Organism: Apiospora phragmitis; assembly: GCF_038363925.1. Classification (NCBI taxonomy): domain Eukaryota; kingdom Fungi; phylum Ascomycota; class Sordariomycetes; order Amphisphaeriales; family Apiosporaceae; genus Apiospora; species Apiospora phragmitis. The sequence continues at coordinate 895,779 of NW_027117400.1, read as the reverse complement.
AAAAAGACTCCGTGCCCCCCCCTGTAGCTTCAGCCCACGGCCTGCCTGGCTTTGACGCCAACTCGTCTGGGTGGTGAACTAGTACTGCCTATCGAGCTATCTGTCTATCTTCCATGATAGTGCCTGGGGGCGCCAAAAGACGGTTGGCTGTTTCCATTCCACCAGCGCTTATCAAATCTCGATCGGTACGGATATACCAAATTCGAACGCGGAGGTCAGGTCAATGACGGAAGAGCATGCCATTCATTCATTGCCTCCTAGCTGCCAACCCTTGCTGCAACGGAAACATTAGACGGGTGCTGGCAGTATGCTAGCAGTAGCAAACAGTATTTGCATAGTAGGCAGCGTCTGGCGCCTATCTGCTTACTGCACCCCGGCATCGTCGTTACAAGTACCCGTTCAGAAGTATTAACCCCCCCTCCACTGTTTCCAAAAAGTCAAATAGTTAGACGGTGTATCTAAGCCTATCAAAGTAATTTTCGGCTTGGAATATACTATAAGAAGCTAGATTCTCGTCTGACTATTTGACTTTTCGGGAAACAGTGGAGGGGGGTTAATACTTCTGAACGGTAACCGTAGAAGAGGCCGCGGCCAGATAGATAATGTTGTCTTGAAACAACTGCAGATCACAGCTCTGGCCCTACTTGAGTGGACGGATTAGATCACGCTACATGGGGTACATACGTGGATGGAGGTATGTAGGTATCAACTGAACCCAATTGCATTGATCGATCGAAAGAACGTTGCAGCGGCAAGCACACTGGGCACACCATCTTCTCTCTCGATTGACCCTCTGCTCGCCTACCTGCTACCCGATGGGGTATATTGCGTGCCACCCGACTCCTTGCTCAGACCCCAAATACTTGAGCTGTCGTGAACGACAGAACGTTGTGAAGGGTCTCCAAACTCCAATCGACCCGTGCCTGCACTGGATTGTTCGCCTGTAACCTTGACCCGTGTCGTGCTTTAGCCAAGGTTCATTTGCCGTGTCTCGCTGCAGGGATGCTGAACTGAAGATAAGGCTGCCTACCGGGAGTGAAACAAAGACGTTCTTAGGCAGTCTTAGGTACATCGACTACCCAACTGATATACCCTCCATCTCCATCTTCCCTGCATGTTTCCTCTTTTACCTAACCCTCCCTCTCTTCAACTGACTGTTGTTGTATATTCTTCTTCTTCTTCTTCTCTCCTCCTCCTCCTCCTCTTCCCCTCTCTCTTCCTTCCGGTCCAAAACTATCAGAATCGAACCGAGGACGTATTCTTTCTAATTGCCTACCTAGTTCGTTGCAATTGCTACACTGCCTTGGACGATTATCGAATGTTGCTAAGAGCTTCGGTTCGTATGACTGTAATCAGCTCCTGTCTTGGATCGACCCCGCTATCTAGGCCTGACCCCAATTGGCTCAGCCCGGCCGATCTCGTGAAGGAAGAGGCGAGCGGTTAATTAAGTTGGGCAATCCCGCTCCCCAGAATCGCATGTTTACGTCTTTGCCTATACCATCTGACTCTGCCGGTTTCTGAAAGAGATTCCGACGGACTTTTTGGAATTGAGAGAGAGTAAAAAAAAAAAGCCAGTCCACACAGGAAGAAAGAGAGTTGCTTCTTTTCCCGCTTCAACGCCCCCCCAGTTCCGGCGCCGCAACTCCAAACCCCATATATGCTACAGAGCAGCATGGCGACCATTGCTCTCCCCAGACCCATAGCGCCCCACCGGTCGTCATCGGGCATCGTCACATTGCAGTCGCCCATAACCATCGACACGATTAACACGCAACAACAACAACAGAGCGTCGCGACCCCGGTTCCTAACAAGCACCTTCCCGTGTGTCCAACTGGTCCAGCGCCAGTGCAAGAGCCCAATACTCCTCCACCCTCGCCCGCCCGCGAGGAAGAGTGTCGACAGCTCTCCCTGCTCTATCCACCCGACAAGTATACCCACATCGAGTCGGGCCCTCTCTCCGTATACAAGATCAATGCCGCCGATGTCGCCGCCTCCTTGGATTATATCTCCCGACAGCCCCTGCCGGACCCGTCTCTAGTCTTTCCGTGGCTGCACGGGCTACATCCTTGCAACCACATCCAGCAGGCCTTCTTCATAGGGCGCAAGAGGGCGCTCAGAAGAACGCCTTGCTGCTTGAGGGGACTTACTATTGTGAAGGCCGATGGCGACCTCAGTGTCTCACGCCTCAAGGGAGCCATTGCGCCATCAGAGTTACTACAGCCAGGCGTGGAAGGCGAATTTCTAGACGCTGATCCCAAGGATGGCTTCTCCGTCAGGAACTTTCAGATTCAGCCCGCCAAGGCGGCAATGACATCTGACATTGTGGTATATGGCGAAGACTCGGCTGTGGTGAGAAAGGTGGGCTGGGAACTGGCCTCGGCGCAGGCGAAATGGCGCAAGAAGCACTTGGATCAAGGCCATGACCTTCCCGTATACAACACCTTCATCTGCACGGCGTCCTTCAGAACCTTCGAGCTGAAACACAGCGAGGTCGTATCGATAGACTCAGAAGGGCATTTGACTGGCAAGGTCGTAGATTTCTTCCATCAGGAAAGGTCCGAGATGTATGCAATGACCAAGGCATCGGAGATATCCCACAACGTGTGGCTGGGCCCCACGCCAGAGCCTGCCAGCGAAGAGGAACAGCAGTTCGACATTTTGATAGAGTGTAGTGACTTGGGGCGCTTGAACCCAGGCGCCTTAAGAGCCATAGCCGAAGGGCCTGACGACGACGTCAAACACCCCTATCTGGACTTCCCCTCATCTGGGAGTATCCTGCCGCCCACATGGTCCCATGCCGAAGCAGACGGCATTCTGGAGACATGCAAGTGGATCTGGCATCTTTCCCATGGAACCCTGCCCCCCAAATGTGACTACGACGGAGACGTGGACATGGATGGAAGCTCAGGAACCCGGACAATTTTACCGCGGAAGGTCCTCTTGCACTGTGCTGACGGGTATACCGAGTCTTCCTTGCTGGGCATTGCCTACTTCAGCTACAGCACAGGCCGTGCCGTGCCTGACGCATGGCTCAACCTGCATACCACGATGAAACGCAACTTCTTTGCTTATCCCACCGACGTGGCCCTTCTTGCTTCGATTGCGCCGCGACTCTTGCGCGAGTCGCCGCTCTGCCAGGACAAGAGCCTCTCGGAAATCACCACCCTGATCCAGGACGAGCCCAAGTGGATGGCAAGCCTGGACGGTTCCTTCCCGAGTCGCGTGCTTGATTACATGTATCTGGGCAACCTCGGGCATGCCAACAACCCAGACCTGCTGAAGGCCATGGGCATTGGCCAGATCCTCAGCGTAGGAGAAACGGCGATGTGGAGGGATGGCGAGCTGGAAGAATGGGGACCTGAGAATGTTATGATTGTTCAAGGAGTCCAAGACAACGGCATTGATCCGTTGACAGATGAATTCGAGAGTTGCTTAGAGTTTATTGGTAAGTTCCCACTCTGCTTTCTTTTCTTTCCTCCTTCCTTCCTCTTTTTTTGCTTTCCGCGGCTGATCATATGACATGTCAGAACGCGGGCGACGCAATGGCACAGCCACGCTAGTCCACTGCCGTGTCGGCGTGAGCCGAAGCGCGACGATCTGTATTGTTGAGGTCATGCGGGAACTGGACATGTCACTCCCACGAGCGTACTGCTTCGTCCGCGCACGAAGATTGAACGTGATCATTCAACCCCACCTCCGGTTTGCCTATGAGTTGCTCAAGTGGGAAGAGCTGATGCACACAAGGCGAGTTGTGGAGAAGGGGGATGAAGACTTTGGAGTCAAAAGGGAGCTGGAGTGGGCCGACATCGCCCGTGAGATTGCTCTCATGGACCGCCCATACGCTAGATGATCTAGTCAAGGGGGCCGGGAGTGTGGTTGGAGTTGTGAGGACTGGGCTGTAATATCCCGAGTCAGAACAACTCGATGATCATGCAACTGAGTTGCACAAAACGAGCATTTGCCGTGCCGATTCTTCTACCTATTTCTTCGTCTGATCCGCGATGGATCATGGGAGTCGCTTGAAGAAAGTCCTCTCCGATCCAGGACGCGCTATGACGCTGGACAACTGGTGCTTGAGGGAGGCACGCGACACAGATCATGAAGCAAGGGCCAGAAACGGCCACTCGCCACTACACATTCTACGTTCGCTTGGTATGAGAACATATACACCTGTTGGATTTTGCGATGTACAAAGGGAATATCTAACGAATATGGTCTTTTTCTTGGAGGGACCCCTGATATCCAAAGGGAGTACATACCGCTTCAAGGAACATACATGATTTCTAGTCTCTGGGTGATGGCATTTGATTTCATTCTTCCTGCTTTTAGTACCACATGCGCCTACTCTTTTGGAGAGAGAGAAAGGGTTGAAGCTATGTGGCTTTTCACGATCTGGGTCATCATTGTAAGGCGTTCGGTGAGGGGATCTGACCAACTTTAACGAATATCATGTCGCAACAACATATTTCCCATTCTTCATTTATTATTATATCACTAACGAGGGAGAAGTTCTGGGGAAGGGACCAAATACCAACTATTGCGGGCACAATCGTTCGTTGGATGATGAAATATGTGTGTGTGTTCAAACAAGGGGAATTATCTTATCATTAATCCTACTACTACCGATTTCACATCGTCTCATACGGCTGCTGATGTGACTGACATGACTGATGAGCATGGCTTAGTATTTCGGTTTTCATGCTGCGGAGTCGAATATCTTTGGTGGGCGAGAAGGTGGTGCCATCTTATTAAGGCAATGTTTTGGGGGGGGGGGGGTCGGAGTAAGCTGCTGCATTGTCTCTTCTGTAGCGTGGATACCTACTCGCCAGTGAACGTCACAAGTGAGCCAGACGCTGCTATTACTGCTCGCCACAGTGTACCCCTGAGGGGCCAGCCAATGTGACTTTCAGATTATTCTGGTCCTTACATGAAAGGTTGATGGAACAACTATCATTCGTAGATATGCTACGGTCGATCCATGGACTTGCGTACATGAGCTATGTAGCGAATACTACTGTCGTTCGTTGTTAAAGGAAGCATTCATTCCGCGCAGCAGCTTATACCTTAACCGACACTGCAGTGTTGCTACTGGTGCTTTTCAACATATCCTCTCTTTCGGCCGCCGCCTTGGCCTGCAGGGCAGCGAACTGCGTCGACATGGCCTTGGCATTGAACTGCTCCCCCGTGACGAGGGGGTATTTCTTGAGGGGTCCCTGGATCAGCGCATCCTTGCAGGGCTGGTTGAAGAACGCAATCGAGAACCGCTCGCCGTAGTAGTCCCCCGGCTCGCCGCAGGGGGCCTTGACGCGGTGGAAGGTCGACTTGAACCGGTCGTCGGACCACGACATCAGCAGGTCGCCGATGTTGCACACGATGCTCCCGGGGACGAAGTGTACCTTGGACCACGCCGCGTCCTCTAAAGCGTTGTGTTCGGATACCATTTCCCGCCCCGGGCAGATCTCCAGCCCGGACTGTCCTTTCTTTTCAAATAGGAGCGTCAGGAACCCCCAGTCCGCGTGCGCGCCGGCGCGGTGGTGGACTTGCCCATCGTCGTCGCGATGGGGCGTCTCGAAGTAATGAAGCAGGCGCATGACGCTCTGGCAGGTGGGCTTGGAGGCGTCGTGGTACTTGATGAAGTAGTCGTCCCCCTCGAACCCCAGGCCGCGGGCCAGGCAGACCATGAGGCGCTCCGAGACCCGCTGGACGCGGTGCATGAACACCAAACACCGGTCCCGGAAGCCGGGCAAGTGCTCGTCGCGCAGCCAGAGCGACGCCCCCTCGTGGCCCACCATGTTCTCGCCGAACTGCAGCTGGTACGACTCCTTGCGGTCGGGCGCGCCCGTCGAGGGCCGCACCTGCGACTCCCGCTCCCAGCCGACGTTGCCCAGGTTCCAGGGCACCGTGGCCTTGACGGCGTCGGGCAGGCGGAAGAAGCGCTCCGACAGCACGAACATGGCGGCGACGTCGGCGGGCGCGAGGCCGTGGTCCACGATGGCGAAGAAGCCGGTGTTCTCGGCGGCGTCGCAGAGTTGCGACGTCACCTCGTCGATGCGCTCGTCGAAGTTGGCTAGGGAAATCTTTGCGCGGGAGAGGAAAAGGGTGCAGGGGTTAGCAGCTCCTTCGGCTTATATCTTTGAAGGTTGGGGGGGATATTGGAGGCAGGGGATGATTAAACCTTTAGAACCGGCCATCACGCCGTATACAACTAGGGCTTCCAGGTGCTGCGGTGTGATATGCTCGCTTGAGGTGTGACGAACTTACCTGTGGGATTTCCCTGTCAACGTACTTGGTAGAATTAGCCATACTGGCAGCTGTAGGAAGAAGTACTGGGGGATGCAAGAGGTCTCTTCTGGGCTGACTTGCATATATCGCACATAGAGTTTGCGTAGATGATCAAGGGGCTAGGCTTTATCACCACTCCTACGCTATGCCATCCTGCGGTAAGTACGGTGAACTCCTATCGACAAAACCGGATATCTTCACTATGGAAGCCAAGTTCCGATGCAACTGTAAAGCGGGGCGCCACGGTATCAGTGTCTACTGCCTATAACGGGACACCACCTCCTTAATCGGGATCGGGGGTGGCCGCCATTTGCTCACAGCCGGCTCTGACTGGTCCAAAGCCTCTTCCCCTGTGTAAACCGAGTTCACCAGAATATCACAGTTCCGAGTATCACAGATCGTACCTCAATACACCTATTCGATTCCGAGAGTAGGTCAAGGGATTCGTTTTATACATGCATGATTAGGAATTGCTTGCGCATGGTATAATCTAGTCTACTTTGCGACACAGCCCGCCACCCCCTGCGGCCTCCCGCACCCGGACGGACACGGCGCCTCGGGATCGAACTGCCACTGAAAGTACGGATCCGTCTCGTTCGCGAGCACGCCGCCGATGAGCCGGCTCGAATAGGGCAGGTCAAAGGACTGGCGGAAGATGTCGGCCGACGCGACGCGGATCTGGCCCCAGCCCCGGGCGATTAGCGTGTCGATGCTGGTGCCGTAGACGTACTCGCGGAACCCGGCCCAGCGGATGGCCGACGCGCACATGGGGCAGCTCTCGGCGTTGGTATAGAGCGTGAGGCCCGTGAGGGCTTCGAGAGCCGCGCTCGGCGACAGCTTGTACGGCCCCTGGGGGTCCGTCAGGATGCTGGAGCAGTTGTTGATGGCTGCCATTTCGCCTATGCCAACCAAGTAGACCTCTATGAGTATGCCACACGCAAATTAACGAACATTGGACTCGGAGGTGTTACATACCGTGTAGAGTAGGATTACCCGTCTGTCGATTCGAGTTGGCTCCCGTGCAAACGAGTTGGCCCAGCCCATTATTGCCAGTATGGTTGACGATGACGGAACCGAACGCGGCGAATTGACAGGGCGCGTGAAGAGCCAAGTTGGCTTGCCTCATCCAATATGCTCTTGTAGTATAAGGAACGCGATTGATCGAGAGTGCCGGGTCAAGCAGAGGGAACTGATGATCTCGCCGCTGAAGATGGTGCTCATGGCATTGCGTCCCGGTAACTACTACAAAAACCAATAACCAAACGAACCTGGCCAGCATCTTGGATCTTTGCAATGACATCTAGCTAATATGATACTGTCTAGATGACGATATTGCATGCGTGTCCTTCTTAAAATCAGCGTTCATTGAATTGGGATGGCTGGGATGTCTATTATCTATCATCTAGGCTCCATTACCTGACCCTGGCGCCACAGTACTACCGATGTCCGATGGCGGCCACTGCAGGCAGCAAAAGTGTAAACAAACAAGGACAGTCTTCCTCACCAGGGTATTGAAGCCGTTGACGTCGTCCCTGCAGGTGATAGTTGAAGTGGCTATCAACCCCACACTTCGGCTGATAACCCGACGGACGGAGGTGGCCGCCGACACTGAAACACCTCGAAACCTAATAGAAAGGATATCAACTTGATCGTTACCATCCAGTAGCTACTTACTGTACATGTAATATAAGGTATGAAAAGATATAGGAATAAATTCATTGTATGCTACGGAAATACCACTTCACTTGCCCAATACTCAATTGCCTAACACATTGTCGCACCGGCACATCATGTCGCCTCATGCTATTACACAACTCGAACCTACCTTTACCCTTACTCAGTTGAAGAAGTCATCCGAGGACAAACACGATTTTGGTGCTGTAGTCAAAGGTCTGGACTTGAACAATGTCTCGGGTGAGCACTTGAGGCTGGCTAGCATTGCTGAGGCTCTCGTCTAACAAATGTGATAACCCTCGAAGATGCCGATGTAAAGGCACTCGCCGACGCGATATGGACCCACAAGGTTGTCGTTGTCAAGGGTCAGAAGAATCTTGCCCCAATCAAGCAGGTAAGTCGAATTCGCGCTTTGCGTATTCAGTCCAGCATCTCGAAGCGGAGAAGAACCTAATGGTCATAACTGATGCTGGTCCGTAGTGGGAGTTAGTAACGAGGTTCGATCCCGAGGCACCACAGGTGCATTCCCACGGGGACATAAAGTCCTTCAACAAGAAAGGGGGCGTGCTCTCGGTAAGCTGACCACAAAGTGCCGACAGGGCCCTCCTCTAGGTATCAGTAAGCACTTTGGATAGACCGACCGACTGACATGTAGAATGAATGACAACTAGGCAGCGCGGGAAGTCATAGGCATCCCTGGCGCCGAGAACGTCCGGCTGATCGGCAAGGGCTACCAGGGAGCAGACCACTACGGTATTAAAGACAAAACGCTTCACAAGGCGCTGTCGCACGACTTCCACGCCAAGGAGCTGCCCGAGGCCGAGTTCACGGCCGGCTTCACGCGGTTCCAGCGCTGGCACATAGACGCGCCCCTTTACGGGCGAGACCCTGCCTGGTTCACGACGCTGTAAGTGGCTTCCGGGTTCATATCATCCTATCCCAGTGTGTCACAGGAGGTGGGGGGAGGGAGAGCATGCAGCTCATGATGGAGTTGCCTTCCTTCTGTCTCCGGAAGCGCCAAGATTCTTTGCCGGGGGAAAAAAAAGGAACACTAATACCGGGATTCATGTAGGCGATGCTGCCGGCGGCCCCTCGCGAACCGTGGCCCCGTCACCATCCGCTGGGACGACGGGACCGGGCTCGAGATGACGTCGGAGCCGGGCCTCACGGCGTTCTTCAGCAACGTGCAGACGTACGCGCTGATGACGCCCGAAGAACAAAAAATGGCGGACCACTCCTGGGTCGAGTACGCGCCGCACCCCTACATGTGGATCGCCGACTGCCACGGCCGGCCCAACGGCCTGGGGCTGGAGACGGAGGGCCGCGAGAAGCCGATCGAGGCGCTGGGCGACTTCGACCCGGCCGCGGTCAAGCGGTACCCCATGGTCTGGATGAACCCCGTCACCGGCGAGAAGGCGTTCCAGGTGCACGGCATCTGCGCGCGGAAGCTCTTCATCCGGTCTTCACCGGACGACCTGGAGAAGGAGCCCCGCATCATCGACGACGTGGCCGAGATCCGGGCCTTTCTCAAGCCGCTCCAGGAGCGGGTGCTGAGGCCCGAGTACATCCTGCTGCCGAGCCTCGAGGAGGGCGACATCGTCATGTGGGCCAACTACCAGATGTTCCATACGGCGGTCGACTATCCCAACTCGTTTGGACCGCGGACGATGCACCAGGCAAATATAGGGGCAAGTGTCGGGCCGCAAGGTCCTGTGCCGATCCCGGCGATGACTTGATGGAAGGCAGACGTGCACAGAGGACGAACGGGCTATGTCATGGTGCGTTTGTGATTGAGTGATAGCATAGGTTATTTCTTTTCCTTTTTCAAGCGACAGACTCAACTGTGGTTGACGGACCCCGGTATGATATGATGGTTTGTCAAGGCAGAAAAGATAGTCTCTTTCCTAGTAGATCAATAACGCTAGATCCTCGTAGGCTGCCGACTGTTTGTCCACGCCACCAACTTGCCTGTCTGTCGGTGCGTTGAATCTCACGCTTTAATCAAGCAGCCAAGACTTAGGAAGAAGAAAAAAAGACACTCTCTTTCAAATATGACCAAACCAACTGTTTTCATATGAAGAGTCAAGAAACTAGAGTCGTGAAGGGGGATGTGCAAAAGGCAAAAACATACAACACCGAGGATTCCCAGGTCGTCACCGACCCTAGTACTAATTCAGCTCTCTGCTGCTTATATATGGGAGAGCGGACGGGATCCCTAGTATTCAGCAGGATATGGTCGTATGTACCAGAAGTCAGCTTTGATAGATATTATAATACAGCAACAATACCAACAGCACACCTATCTGGCTAGGTGCTCAACCTGGAATCGTCCTTGGAGACCCGGACAGACGGCCGTTCCCCTCCCCGCAAGCGAGCGAACCGGTCCTCCCTTTGCTCAACCAACCAAGTGCCACTTTTTTAGCATGCGAGTCCCGGGCGGTGTCGGTGCTAGATACGCATGCTGCACATGCAATTCCCACTCCTTCATCGGACACAAGTGCGGAGAATGGAATGCGCGAATGCAAACTCTCGAGTTCTGGCTGGTTTCGGCAGGCTGGAGCCGCCCAACACTCCGACATCAATTCCGACCTGGGGGCCGTTGGATGTGTCTAAAAATTCCGCAGGAATGTTTGGGAAACACTCCCTGTATTATACTTAAAGAAAATAGCCCCCCCAAAAAATACCTACCTGAGTCCCTTTGCGGTCTGCTCAGGGAACCTACGACTTCTATCTATTCATGGGAGTGTGGTAGGTAGCTGGAGTCTTGTTGCTGTTTCGTGATGGATCCCGACAATAGCCCGATGGCTTCTTCGTCGCCGCAATCGCCGCAGGATGACCGACCAGAGTCAACGGGTCAAGACCCAGAGAAGGCCGAAGAACCGGCCGCGATGCGGGACAATCCTTCGGAGACAGTGCCAAGCCACACAGTCGAGAAGTGGAATGAGCCTCGAATCAACATCTACCGGCTCATGGTTACCAATTACTCCTTCGTCATCATGGGTATGAGCGACGCCTGCCTAGGGCCATTACTCCCCTATGTAAGCCACAGCTGTTCTTATCCATCGCGCCAAGCCCGACAGTGACTTACTTACACGCCCCTTTTCAAATTTCACGACAACAGATAGAGGAATACTACAATATCTCTTACACCCTAGTCTCTCTCCTCTTCCTCTCCTCCTTCGTCGGCTACCTAGTCGCCGCGCTGTCTAACAACCTGATCCACCACTACCTGGGCCAGCGCGGCGTGGCCCTGATCGCCCCCTCGGCGCGCATCCTGGGCTACGTCCTGCTGTCGTTGCATTTGCCCTTCCCAGCGCTGCCGCCCCCCATGCTGCTCCCCGGCTTTGGCAGCGGGCTCGAGGACAGCGCCTGGAATGCCTGGATCGGCAACATGGCCTCGGCCAACGAGCTGTTGGGCTTCCTGCACGGCTCCTACGGCCTTGGCGCCACCATCGGCCCGCTCGTCTCGACGGCCCTGGTCGTGAAGGCGGGCCTGCCCTGGTACGCTTACTTCTACCTCATGATCGGCATGGCCTCGCTCGAGCTGGTTCTGACGTCGACCGTGTTCTGGGGCGCCACGGCGGACAGCTACCGAGCCACGCGCGGGACGGGGACTGGGACGAGGACCACGACGCGCACCGTGATGCGGGAGCCCATCACCTGGCTCCTTTCGGTCTTCCTGCTGGGCTACGTCGGGGCCGAGAACGCCCTGGGCGGCTGGATCGTCACCTTCATGCTGGACGTGCGGCACGCCGAAGCCTTCAACGCCGGCCTGACCGTGACCTTCTTCTGGCTGGGCCTGGCCGTCGGCCGCGTCACCCTGGGCTTCGCCACGGGCCGGATCGGCGAGAAGCGCGCCATCGCGGCGTACCTGGTGCTGGCCCTCGCGCTGCAGCTGCTGTACTGGCAGGTCCCCAGCTTCGTGGCCTCGGCCGTCTTCGTCAGCCTCGAGGGCTTCTTCCTCGGCCCGCTGTTCCCGGGCGCCATCGTGGCCGCCACCAAGCTGCTCCCCGTCGACTACCACATCTCCGCCATCGGGTTCGCCGCGGCGTTCGGCGGGGGCGGGGCCGCCGTCGTGCCGTTCGTCGTGGGTGCCATTGCGTCGAGTCAGGGGGTCTGGGTCTTGCAGCCGATCATACTGGCGGTCTTGGCGTTCCTGCTCCTTGCTTGGCTCGCCCTGCCCGGAGGTCTGAGACGGGGCGGGCTGGAACATGCACGGGAAACTCATGAGAAGATTGGCCACCAGGTCGTGATGGCGTACAAGTGGATGGGCGGAAAGACTGGCAAGGGCTCATGAAAATCCAGCCTGGTGGTGCAACATGGTTATCCTATATAGATCGAAGGATACGCACAATACGGCTTGGAAGTTGGGCTGGAAGGAATCTTGGAGCAGCCAGGCAATAACAAGATCACTGTGTGCTCAAACCCTCAAGTGACAGCGCTTCTTTCAATAGTCAGTCGACGTATCCCTGGTCACTAATATGCTGATGATTCATGAGGTAGATGGTTTCATGTTCTTTCCAATCACGCAGATCCGCAAGAATACAATTGACGGTGCAATGCGAACCATCTCATAATTGGAGTTTGTAATTATCAAAATGCTTTTAAGGCCAAACTCAGCTGTATCCAGACGATCGGAAAACGAAGGGGCAGCACGGATATAATAGTACATGGGTATAAGTGGCCCGACGTTACCATATCACCAGCCTGCTCTAGGGCATCGACTTCGCCACATTCCAGAACTCTTGATACTTGAAGCGCTGAAGATAGTCGCGAGCATCCGTATCCGACTCCATCACCCTCGAGCCCCACTTGCTGAAGGCGCGTTCTCGGATATCACCCTCGAACACGAGCTCGCACTTGTTGGTCCCCAGGTCTTTGAGTCCCTTCTCGTCTTCGGCCTTGAGCCATTCCCGCATGACCTCGGCCTTTTCCGCCGTCTTGTCCCTGGAAGGAGCGTTTTCCGTCCAGTCGATGCGGTTCAGCATGAGCTGCTTGTATTTGCGTATGCTGTAAGAACCACCCTCCACTATTACCAGGCTTTGTTTGGGATGCACCACACAGGCGCCCGTCAAAGCCATCTGTTCCGCGTTTCGGCCAATCTTGAACCGATGCTGGCCGTTGACAAGAGTCGTAATCTTGAACACCAGCACATGTAGACCTTGCGCGGCGTCCTTTTCTTGGTTGGTGGCAAGCTTCTCGTGGCGTTGCTCTTTGGTAAGCTTTCGCTCGTCGTTGCGCTGGAGATGCTCGTCGTGCCTCTCGGCAACCTCTTTGCGAACTTTGGCTTCTACGGCAGAAGGATCCAATACAGCCTCCTGCCCAAGGACTCTCATTAAATTGCTCATCTTCACCTTGGGCTTCTCCGGCTCCACAAGGCCTAGTCTCTGTTTGGCCTGCAGTTCCCGAAGATCGGCCATTCGGCGTTGTCTCCGCATCTTGGCCTGTTCCTTTGGTGTCAGGTACATGGGCTTGGGCTCCGGAATGTTCTTGTCTTGAGGGGGTTCGATGGCCACGGGATGTTGAATATAGGCCGTGATAATGGAATCGGGTGTGTCGATCTTAAATTCGGAATCATATGAGGGCCCCGAAAGCAGACCCTCGTCTGTCCACTCTATATATGGTGGCGCTTCCACAAGAAAGCTCTTTTCCGAATCGTCTTCGATGCGCTTCGTCGTTTGGGTGATCTTGCGCTTCAACTCCTCCAAGGCAGCCTGTCTCCGTAAGGCGTTCGCCTGGGCGATGTACTTGCCCTTCTGATTGAATACTAGTTGCCGTGACTGGCGAGGCTTGGCGCCAGTAGGTGGAAGATTGGAAGAATCGGCAAGATACGGATTGTGTTCCGGCGCTGTGGACTTCGGTTTGGGCGTGTATCTCGAGTTCTTTGATTGGTTCGACTTGGCGAACGGTTTGGGGGCGCGCCCAAGTCAGCGAGGGCTGGATGGAGTCCTACGGCAAGTCCTCCAGTAGCGACGTTCTTTTGCGGCGGCGCGGACACGTCTGCGAGAGCCGGGTGTAAGGGCGTCGATAAGCCGCCTTTCGCCTGGCTAGAGCCGACAGCAGCAGCGACTCGGGCCTTGAGAGCGGCAAGCTTGTCGGCTGCCGAAAGCCCCTCAGGTTTCTGGACTCGGTTCGAAGCATCGTGTCTTGGCCCGAGGCCAGGTGAGCCGTGTCGATTCATGGTGGAGGGAGATGTAGATGTGAGGGGAGAATGAAGGCTGGCCAGGTACCTTTGTGACGTCCGTCGATAGGCGAGAGTGCCTGTGGACAAAAGGCCAGCGCAAGAAGCTAGGATCAGCGACCGCAACGGACGCAATGTCAAGGACAGTCGGGTGTTAGAGATGGTGCTGTAAGATAATAGGCAAGTCGGCAGAAGCTGGAATGCAGAGGCAGCGACTTGATTGATATATGCCTTAGGTTAGCCTGTTCGGATACCCAAGTCAAGTCTGTACTGTTAACCTTTGGAGTTAAAGCGAGCTTCTGACAGCACCTGCACCTTTGGTCCAAGTCACGTGGCTTTCTTTTGACGGAATCCAACTCCAAGCAGACAGAGAGAGAGCGGCCCACTAGCTTTCCCACTGTAAGTCTAAGTGAAGCCGCTAAAGCGCCCCGCTATCTGCCGTTTTTCACCGCTAAAAAAAGTTGTCGGCAGGTTGCGCCTCTGGTTTTCTGCCAGTCCCGGTCTATTCAATCAATGCTGAGCAAACCGAAGCAAAACAGTGAAACGTCCACCCCACGTAGCCGTAGCAAAACCGAGATACCTTCACTTTTTCCTGTCCCGCCACCCCGGCTACCGAGGGATATGCAATCTCTGAATGCTCTAGGCCAAGCTGAGGCCTAGAGTATATTATCTCCTCTGTTGACTCTTGTAAACTATAGTCGCCAGTTTGCTAGATCCTGGCCAATCCTAGACGAGCAAGCCGCTCCTGCACCGCCGGTCACACCACCATCTATCCACCATGAACATCTCGCAGCCTATCTCGTCGGGTATCGACAGCGTCGATTTCGACTTCCTCACCCCTGCCGAAATCAAAGCCATCTCGGTCAAGCGCATTGAAAACCCCGAAAGCTTCGATGATCTGAATAATCCTCTCCCTGGCGGTCTCCAGGACCCTGCTCTTGGAGCATGGGCGGAGCACCAGTGTTCTACATGCGGTCTAAACCAGATCAATTGTCCTGGCCACTCCGGCCATATCGACCTTCCAGTATGTCTCCCAATCCTCGCAGACTAGATGGTCAAGGAATGCGAACATCCGACTGACCGTAACTCGTACAGGTCCCTGTCTATCACCCAGTATTCCTCGACCAGATTATGCGACTGCTCCGAGCACAATGTGCATACTGCTACCGCTTCCGCATGAGGAAAGAAGACCTCGCCCTCGTCTCTTGCAAACTACGCTTGTTGCAGCTTGGTCTCCTTAACGAAGCCCATTATCTTGACAAGATCACATCGGACACCAAGGACATTCCTGGTGTTCCATCAATGGCCGACGAGTCTATGGACAATGCGTCCATGGAAAGGGTCATCCAGATGCGAGTGGCCTATACAGAGCATGCGTTGAGGAGGCATAGGTTCGCCACTTCGGAGATTCGGAAAGGGAAACATGAGGGTTCTGCCGAGACGCGCAGGGAAATCGTCAAGGAATTCTTCCGAGATATGGTCAAGGGCAGAAATTGCGCGACCTGTAAAGGTATCTCACCAAGCTACAGAAAGGACCAGTTTGTCAAGATTTTCGAGAAGGCTCTGTCGAAAAAGGACGCAGCCAAGATGGCCCAAGGCAACTTCCGAAGAAAGGACGCCTTGACTCTCACACTAGGGACCAAGGCTTCTTCTGAGAAGAAGAAACAGCACCACAGCACCGACGAGGCCATTGCCGATGTTGAGCTACAGTCGAGCGAAGAAGAGCAGGAACCGGAAGAGGAGGAGGAGCCAAGCGACGAGGGCGAAGGGGAAGAACTCGACGAGAACGGGGATGTTGTCATGACCGATGCCATGCAGAAACCTTCCAGGTCTCAAAAGGAAGAGCCTGCTCAGCGATATGTTGGCTCGATAGAGGTCTTGTCCAGGTTGAACCTGCTATTCGAGAAGGAGCAAGAGATGATATCACTGCTTTACAATTCCAAGCCGCAAAGTATGCAGTCAAAACCTATCTCAGCTGAGTCTTTCTTCGTCAAAACCGTCCTGGTCCCGCCCAACAAGTTCCGACCCGAGGCTATGGCTGCCGGCGGCAGTCTTGCCGAGTCTGACCAGAACGGCCTGTACAAGGTTATTCTCAATGCTTCGTCTAGGATCGCACAGATCTTTGGCGAACTTCACAAGGCAGCCAACTCCACAGAGCATGTCGGCCGGAAAAGGGATATCAGTGAACTGCACGAGGCCAGCGCTGCGCTGCAGGACGCAGTCAACTCGCTGATTGACAAGGACCGAAATCCCGTTCGGGGAGCAGCTGCCAAGCGACAAGCCGACGGAATCAAGCAGAAGCTCGAGAAGAAAGAAGGTCTGTTCCGAAAGAACATGATGGGTAAGCGAGTGAACTATGCCGCTCGTTCCGTCATCAGTCCGGACCCGAATATCGAGACGAGCGAAATCGGTGTCCCGCCCGTGTTCGCCAGGAAGTTGACATATCCCGAACCTGTCACAAGCCACAATTTCCGCGAGATGCAACAGGCCGTGATCAATGGTCCGGACAAGTGGCCAGGTGCAGCCGCCATCGAGAACGAGAATGGCCAGATCATCAACCTCAAGAAGAAGTCAGCCGAGGACCGTGTGGCATTGGCCAATCAGTTGCTCGCCCCTAGCAATCATAACGAGAACACCCAGAAGGGCAAGAAGGTTCACCGGCATCTTGGAAATGGAGATGTTGTCCTGATGAACCGTCAGCCAACACTGCACAAGCCTTCCATCATGGGGCACCGAGTGCGTGTACTGCCTAATGAGAAGACTCTCCGCATGCACTACGCCAACTGTAACACATACAACGCTGATTTCGACGGTGACGAGATGAATATGCATTTCCCTCAAAACGAGCTGGCCAGGGCCGAAGCCATGCAAATCGCCGATACCGACCACCAGTATCTCTCTTACACTGCTGGAAAGCCCCTGCGAGGTCTGATTCAAGACCATTTGTCCGTATCCGTCGCCCTTTGCAACAAAGATACCTTCTTGGACCAAGGCGCCTATCACCAGCTTGTC
Organism: Apiospora phragmitis; assembly: GCF_038363925.1. Taxonomy (NCBI): domain Eukaryota; kingdom Fungi; phylum Ascomycota; class Sordariomycetes; order Amphisphaeriales; family Apiosporaceae; genus Apiospora; species Apiospora phragmitis. The sequence goes on along the minus strand of NW_027117400.1, from coordinate 878,629 downwards.
TACGGTGCCCTTCGACCGGAACATGGACACATCACGTCTGACAGGATCGAGCTGGTTCCTTCCCACCATCTTGAAGCCCGTACGTCGGTGGACTGGAAAGCAAGTCATTACTACCATTTTGAAGAACATCAAGCCCATTGGCTTCGGCGACTTGTGGATGACTGGTAGAACATCATTGCCAGCGTCACGTTGGGGGTCAAAGACCGAGGAGGGCAAAGTCTTGTTCCAGGATGGAGAGTTCATTCATGGTATTCTCGATAAGGCGCATCTGGGTCCCAGCGGTGGAGGTTTCATCCATGCAATCCACGAGACATGGGGGCCTGAGACTGCTGCAAAGCTCCTGAGTTGCATGGGCAGGCTGCTCACCCGGTACCTCGCCATGCGAGCCTTCAGTTGTGGTATGGATGATTTGCGCCTTACGCCTGAAGGAGAGAAGAACCGTAAGGAGCAACTGGCTGCTGCTTCGACCATTGGTCTGAAAGCAGCTGCCAAGTATGTCAGTTTGGACGAGAATGAAGACATCACTCCCTCAGATCCCCTGCTTCTCGAGCGCCTAGAGGCTGTTATGAGGAACGATAGTCAGCAGGAAGGTCTCGATACGATGATGAACGCAGCAAACTCCAATGTTTCGAGTGAAGTCACCAAGGCCTGTCTTCCGGACGGTCTTGAGAAACCCTTCCCCAAGAACCAAATGCAGTCGATGACTTCGTCTGGAGCCAAGGGTAGCGGCGTCAATGCCAACCTCATCTCTTGCAACCTTGGTCAACAAGTTTTGGAAGGCCGAAGAGTACCACTCATGGTGAGCGGGAAGTCTTTGCCCTGTTTTCGGCCGTTCGAGACCAATGTTCGCGCCGGAGGTTACATCGTGAATCGTTTCTTGACGGGCATCCGGCCTCAAGAGTACTATTTCCATCACATGGCTGGACGTGAAGGTCTGATTGATACCGCTGTCAAGACATCAAGATCCGGATACCTGCAACGCTGTCTGATCAAGGGCATGGAAGGCCTTAAGGTTGCCTACGATACCTCGGTCAGAGATGCCGATGGGTCCATGATTCAGTTCCTGTACGGAGAAGACGGGTTGGACATCACTAAGCAAAAGTACCTTCACGACTTTGGCTTTGTGCTTCGAAACCGGGCTTCTGAGGTCGCGCAACTTTCCATCGACGAGAGAGGCTGGAACCAGGATATCTTCTCCTCCAAGGAGTACGCGCAGAAGTACATGAAGAAGGCCGTCAAAGAAGCCAAGGCGAACAGCGCTCGTGCTCGTGATCCCATCTCGACCGAATTGAACCCCAACCGCCACGCCTTCGCCACCTCGGAGAAGTTCTACGAGAAGCTTACTGAATACATTAAGAACAATGAGGATCGTCTCCTCAAAGAGAAGGGTGATAAATCAGCATCCACCGAGCTCATTGCTCGCAAGTATGCTGAGATTCTCCTGCACACCAAGTATCTCAACTCCCTCGTGGAACCGGGTGAGGCCGTCGGTATCGTTGCCGGACAGTCGGTTGGTGAGCCGTCGACACAGATGACGCTGAACACTTTCCATTTGGCAGGACATTCGGCCAAGAACGTTACCCTGGGTATTCTCGTCTCCGAGAAATTCTCATGACTGCTAGTGACCACATTTCGACACCAGCCATGACGCTGATGGTGAACGAGGAGCTTTCTGAAGAAGAGATCACTCGCTTTTCAAAGGCCATCAGCAAGCTACCACTTTCCCACGTCACCGACAAGGTCGTCGTGAAAGAGCGTGTGGGCAAGGGCGTCGGCTACCGCCTTGCCAAGATCTACGATATCAAGCTTCAGTTCTTCAAGTCGGAGGAGTATACCAATACCTACGGCATCAAGATCGGCGATGTCCTCAGGGTGGTGGAGAGTAAGTTCTTGACGCTGTTGGAGAAGTCCATCAAGAAGGAGATCAAGGCAAGAGCTGCAAGAGACGCGGCTTCGGCTCCTGAAATTGGCGTCAAGTCTGGTAATGTCGAGATGGCAGCGCCCGATGGCGAGCGTGCGCCCCGTGACGAGGATGATGACGACGACGACGATGGCGATGATGATGCCACCAATGCCAAATCACGCCAGAACCGAACCGAGGCCGTCTCCTACGGTCCCAATGACGACGATGACGACCACATCCAGCAAAACATGGAGCGGGATGGCGTGGATGACGACGAGGATGACCTACCGGAAGATGAAGGCTTTGGCGGTAGCCCCCGGCCAGAGGTCGATGATGATGACGACGACTCAGATGATGAGGCCACTGGTGTTGACAGGCAAAAGCTGAACAGGAGCCGTGAGGCACGGGCCAAGGAAAGATTCGGAGCCGTCTCGCAGTTCGCGTGCGATGAGAAGCGTGGCCGATGGTGCGAGTTGTCCCTGGAGTTCGATGCCAACATGCCCAAGATCCTCATGCTGAGCATTGTGCAATCGGCGGTCAAGAAGACTGTGATCCAGCAGATCGAGGGCATCAGTGACTGCACGTATGTGGCCGATGAGAAGGTTAAGGACCCTGCCACGGGCGAGGAAATGCAGCGACCCGTCATCCACACCAACGGTGTGAACCTGGTGGCGATGCAGAAGTACCCTCACATGATCAACCCCAACAAGACGCAGACCAACGACATCGCGGCCGTGCTCCGGGTGTATGGTGTCGAAGCGGCGCGCAGCGGCATCATCCAGGAATTGTCGGCCGTCTTCGGTGGTCACGGTATCAGTGTCGACAACCGCCATCTCAACCTGATCGGAGACTACATGACGCGCAATGGCACATTTACTCCCTTCAACCGAATGGGTCTCCGGGGCAACGTCAGTCCCTTCACCAAGATGAGTTTCGAGACGACACTGGCCTTCCTGAAGGATGCTGTTCTCGATGGCGACTGGGACGATCTCACGACACCCAGTAGTTGCATCGTCATGGGTAGACTCAGCAAGGTGGGCACGGGCGCATTCGACGTGCTGACGAGGTTGCATGCCAAGAACGGAAAGAACCAGATGGTTTAATATTTGAAAGAGGCGTCACAAAAGGGGAAAAAGGAATTCTGCAATGTTTACTGCTTATTCGCATTTTGTTAAGCTTGCCGGGTCTTTGTACTGTAATTTTTGTGTCCGTTGAATGATGATGTATACCTATAGATGGATGGATACCCCCGTCGAGTGGCAGCTTTTCCAATCAAATCAATAGTTATATCCTACCTCTCTTACTGTGTGAAATGCGGGTGACGAGTCCAGGATGCTCAACTAACTGATAGTCGGACGCAATCGGGCAAAGTGCCGAAACCAGACGTCAGTTCGGTATATTCTCCACCCCCACATTGTCTCTGGATTACTGAAGCGGTCCACAAGCCGAGGTTGAGCTTACGTCCGTTGGAGCCCAGATAAGATATGTATGTTGTCATGTTGTTATTGAAAAGCAATCCTGAGAATCATTGGAACATAAATGCCGGTTTGACCTGTTGCAATAAGTCGCAATATAAGTGATATCTCTCCTTCTGTGCTACTGCGATTGGATATAGGTGTTACTGTTACCAATCATCGGAACGGACACCTGCATATTTGGTATTTTGGATTGATTTGATTGCTTGGAAACCCAGAGCCAGCCCGCCACCATGGTCGCGCCCAGTATCCGCCTGTATGTCGATGTGGTCAGCCCCTTCGCCTACCAGGCCTTCCACATCTTGAGAGTAAGAGGAAAGCCCCCCCGCCCCGGGAAATCTTGCATTTTTCGTTGGATATATCGCTTCTCGGTCTGACTGGCTGACAATGTTTGCTTGCTGCTGCTACAGCATGACCCCGTCTTCAAGGGCGTCAAAGTAGAGTACATCCCCGTCTTTCTCGGCGGGCTGATGCATGCGGTAAGTGGCACATTACACCTCCACGGCCGGCTGCTGCGGTGGGCAGGAGGACGAAGCCGTAGATAGAGAAACGGGTGAATTAATGGTTCGATACAAATATTTACAGTGCGGCAACACAGCGCCTATCCAGATCAAGAGTAAGTATCACCAGTATCACCAGTATCACCAGTACCACCCAGGCCGTCATCACCAACCATGCATAGCATAGCAGAGCATATACCCTGCATACAGGCATTCTTCCCGTCCATCCATCCATCCATTCATCCATCATCCCTTGCATCGCAGGCAGAAAGATGACCCAACCAACTAACACGCGCGCCACCGCGACAACCCCGCGCCAGACAAGGACAAATGGATCGGCCAGGAGCGCCTCCGCTGGGCCCGCGCCTTCGGCGTGCCCATGAAGGAGACCACGCCCGCCAACTTCCCGCCCAACACGCTGCACACGATGCGCGCCGTCTGCACCCTGTCGCGACAGGAGGGCTCTGAGAGCCAAGACAAGCTGGTCCGCGCCCTCGAGGCCCTCTACGCCGCCATGTGGACCGAGCACGCCGAGATCGCCAAGCCCGACGTCTTCGGGCCGCTGCTGGTTAAGGTCCTCGGGGAGGAGACGGCTGGGAAGGGTGAGTTTTCTCTTTTCTTCTTGTCTCCTTCGTGCTCCCTTCTTCTTTCATGTCTTTCTCTCTTCTCTCTTCTCTTCTGTTCGGTCAGGCAAATGCCAAGCCGTACCAAATACTCCTTGTTGCCACGAGCACGGCTCGAGGGAAAAAGTGGTGGCAATACGAGAGAGAGAGAGAGAGAAAGAAGCCAAAGAAACACACGAAACCCCCAGACCCTCTAGGCAGATAGAACGAACACTTGAAGAAGAGCCCCATTGCATTTTTTGCTAATTTGCCATGTCATGTGTTTCTCCCCCAAAACAGCCCTCGCCGACGCCTCCACCGTAGGCAAGACGGCCCTCAAGGAGAACACGGACAAGGCCTTCGCCGACGGCGCCTTCGGCCTGCCGTGGATGGTGTGCACCAACGCCCAGGGGCAAACCGAGGGCTTCTGGGGCGTCGACCACATGGGCCAGGTCCTGCAGTTCATGGAGCTCCCGAGGCCGTGCGAAGGGGGGTGGAAGTCGGTGCTCTAGAAGATTTGGAAGATGGGAATTATCGAATGGAAGAGCAGAGCAGGACTATCTGTGTGGATGGTGATGCATGTGTCAACAGAACTTGCACGTAGTCAATTGGGAAACATCTTGTCCATCTACTTACATACTTGGAGGCATTCGCACAAATACCAACCATAATATCATCGTTGATGGCGACTGTTGGCTACATGTTCTCGCGAGTAAAACTGGGACAAGAGGCCACGATGGCAAACGCCATGCAATAACCACGAACGCCCACTAAGTACCATATTGCAGGCAGGCTTCTAAGTAAAACACGTTGGTCTAGCCACGCTGCAGCGGGTAATACGGAAGGCAGTTGGTTCAAGTCACTGTCAAGAGACAAGTCGCGAGTAGGGCGAGAAGATGATGTGGGTTTGTTTCAGTTCATATCAATTCCATTGTTCAGTGATGCAGTCCTCGTAAGGAAACTGTCCTGTTATACAATCCGAGAAGAAGGCTCGCTGTCGAGCATCAAATGTGCAAAAACAACGCGATCACTAACGCCATGATTACCCTTGCCCTGTAAAACCGTTGTCATCAAAACCATCCCATTGTGCAATTCATGAAGTTGTTCGTCCTCCACTATGCATCCCCAGAAGACCCAGGAGAGTCGCGCTTAGTTGCGCTCACCGCGGAGGCGGCGGGCAAGCTGGATGTCCTTCTGTAATGGTTGTTAGTAATGTGGTCAAAGTGAGGTAGGATGTAGAAGGGTTGAAACATACCGACTGGATGGTGACACGCTTGGCGTGGATGGCGCACAGGTTGGTGTCCTCGAAGAAGGAGACGAGGTAAGACTCGACTGACTCCTGGAGAGCGCCAATGGCGGAAGACTGGAAGCGGAGGTCGGACTTGAAGTCCTGAGCAATCTCACGAACCTGGTAGAGAAGGTAGATGTTAGTATTGATTGATGCACAAGGTGGGATTAGGAAGGCACGCGTTGATTGCAAGGCGCGTCGCAATGCACTTTGTGGTAAGGTGCCGCGACCGTGATGAAGCAGGCGCGATAGCAGTGATGAGGATGGGAATTCAATAACTTACCAGACGCTGGAAGGGGAGCTTGCGGATCAGGAGCTCAGTCGACTTCTGGTAGCGACGAATCTCACGAAGAGCGACGGTACCGGGCTTGTAGCGGTGAGGCTTCTTGACACCACCGGTTGACGGGGCGGACTTGCGAGCGGCCTTGGAAGCCAGCTGCTTACGGGGAGCCTTGCCACCAGTGGACTTACGGGCGGTCTGCTTGGTGCGGGCCATTGTGATGATTGATGACCAAGAAGATGATGTGGTTGATGGAAATGGTTGATGGTTGATGAAGTTGGTTGTTTGTGGGAGAGATGGGAGTGTGGATTGGATTGTGGTGTGGATGAGGAAAAGAGTTGGAGGAACGTAAGTGGTGGGGGGTGGTTAAATATCTGAAAAGGCCACAGGTGGGAGTGGCTGATCTGATCGGAGTTGAATGCAGTTGTTTGGGCTTACTGCGCTAGTTCCCAAAGGGGGATGTGCGTGGGTGACTGGTTGATTTGTTGCCTCACTAGGGGGAAAAAAGAATCTGTTGCTGTTGTAAGGCAGTTGTTGCGCGCCTAATGGAACTGGTGAATTTTCTGGGATCAGACAGGGGTGCGGTTCGTTGTCAAAGATGTGCTGCGCTTTAGGTGGGCATTTGGCATTGAAAAAAGTTGGTCGAATTTCTGATTGGGTGCATCTAGTAGCTCCAGGCCCCACTCGCCGAAACAGTCAGCTCCAGCTTTCTTTGCCGTCTGCTTTAGTGCGATATCGATGGAATTGATGGTATGTATGAATGTATGAACGGCATCCAAGGCCAGCTGGTGAGAAGTGCATGCAATGTCACAAGGCAGCAGCAGCTCCGAAGAGGATGCCTTCAACTAGGGGCTACTTCAACAAGCTAGGTCATAACTACGAGACTGCATGCATTGCAAGTTTGGGGTTATTGTGTGTTGTATTCGTATCTATTGCAGTCACGAGGTCCAAAGATCTCGAAGCTCCGAGTGGCGTCACGTGCATAGCTAATACCAAGAACGTATCAAAGACAGATTTATCCGTGACATGGATGGCGTGGGAAACGACAGAAAGCCTCATCTATTCAAGGAGATGTAGTAAATACAGAAACCGGCTGCAAGATTCCGGCGAGCCCTGGATCTCCCTCTGCCTGACGTACGTAGATACTGTAGAAACATCCTTCTCCGAGGCTGCGGGAAGCTTCACAAACAAGAATCCGGGGATAGACTTGCAAATCTACGTGTACGTACCTGCTGCACACGGGAGAGAGTGAGGACATGTGGAGAGCATGGAAATAGCAAGGCACAACGCGCATGTACAGCATGCCCAGAATCAGCATCGGCATATCCGTCGCGAGAAGTGATTGGCTGGGCGCGTGCTGGATCAAGGTTGAGCGGGATCTACAGGAAGACAGGAGAACATCGAACATCCGATTCACATGAATACTTCCGGTGGAGACGTGACTGTGGGGAAGGTACAAGTTTGGCCGAGGAGGCTGGGTTGTGGACTGCGAACTATGAACGCGTTACGCGTGTGGTGCCGTGTGGTGGTGAAGACGCGAGACTTTCGGTAGGGGCCAGAGAGCAGATCAGTCACGGAAGCATTCAATCAATCTAGTAGAGACCGCGAGACCGCGTAGGAATGGGGCTCCTGTCACGGGCTGGGCGGGCTGGGTATGCACTAGCCCGGATTGGGGTGTGCATGGTGGTTGTGGATGGAATCCGATTGCGATTTTGCCTGCTCACCTCCAATTCAATCTGCTGATGCCGTGCTGTGTTGTCTAAAGTTAGTGGATCTCCTCTGCCGGGGGTGTTTTCCTGAGGTGCATTTTCCAGGTGTCGGTCAGGACCCCACTATCCGAGTGCAAGGGCCGAAGAATTAAAGTCCCGCTGTCTGATTTTTGATTGGCCCCAAAATCAATCAGGGCGCGTTATTCCAAGCAGTACGTACCTGCACCCAGCGCACTACACACGCTACAGCAGCAGCTGACGCACTTTTTTAGCGCATCTCCCCTGGCACCCCTCCACACATCTGCAGTTCCATTTGTTCCCTTGCAGGGAAGTGGCTCCGGCTGCTCCGGCTTGTTCGAGAGTTGTCGGGCTCAGGCTGATCTGATTTGGAGCTGCCGCTTGATCCCGTCCATATTTAAACTTGGCCGTTTCCCCACGCTTCAACATCTCTTCTCCCATATCCCAAACGTCAATTCCTGCAACTAACGCTTATTGCACTTTCTACTCCCACACCCAAATCCCAACAACACCCATTTTTTTTCTCACCCGCTCCCACCTTCACAATGACTGGACGTGAGTACTACCTCTTCCTTGATGGCTTCCATCTATCTTGATCATCAATACTGACGCGTCTTCATCTACAGGCGGCAAGGGCGGCAAGGGTCTCGGAAAGGGCGGTGCCAAGCGCCACCGAAAGATTTTGCGCGACAACATCCAGGGTATCACCAAGCCCGCTATCCGTCGTCTCGCACGTCGTGGTGGTGTCAAGCGTATCTCAGCCAGTAAGTTCCCCTCTTGACAGAACGCGTCTTCACCCCCACCCTGTCTATACTGGTCCGTGTTTCTAACGCGTCTTCCCCCACTACAGTGATCTACGAGGAGACCCGTGGTGTCCTGAAGTCCTTCCTGGAGGGTGTCATCCGTGATGCCGTCACCTACACTGAGCACGCCAAGCGCAAGACTGTCACGTCTCTGGATGTCGTCTACGCCCTGAAGCGTCAAGGCCGCACCCTGTACGGTTTCGGTGGTTAGAGCAAAGCAAGCGTTGGGTCCACGCATACTGTTGGAAGGTGTTCTGGTTTCACGTCTGTTACGAAAGTCATTTCTTGCGATGGCCGCAAATTATTTCTGCACAGTGGCTTGGTCATGACGAATCATGGGATTTGGGTTCTTCGTTTTTTAAGGGTGTTCTGATCACACAAAGTGTACCATAAGGGAATGGGGGTTTCTATTATAAGGATTGTCCGACGAGGCATAATCAATCCGACAGGAACATTTGAGAAATAAGCAAACAAACCAAACACATCGTGTCTTTTTCCACCTGCCTCGTGAAGTCTCCTGCTGTGTGTGATCTGTCTCCTGCGTAAGCTGGCACGTCTTGCTGTCTTGGTCTCGTAGGTAATCAATCATGGAGGCCAATACGCGTAACTTTGTCGCGTCATCCATGGTCACCATCCTACCCATGCGGCCATTACCGAAAGCATGTAGATAGCCTTGCCTAGTGTGGCTCACCTTGGGGTGCCTAGCATACAGAATCAATACACCACATGACAAGAAAAGTCGACGTGGAGTTTATGTTGAGTCATTTCGTAGGCACGAATCTTGTTGGGGTGACATGAGTCACACGTGGATTGCTTGCTGCTGAACCATTGTGGTGGTGTTATCGTGGACAAGTAGAGTCGAGTTGTGTTGCAAGGCTGGCTGGCGACATCTAGCCAAGGCTGTGCCGCAGCCTCGCGTCGTGAGTCTTGTTGCTTGATAATATGACCAACCGTCATGACTATAGGATAAAGGTGTGCGATGAGTCACTATCTCTCGCTTCTGTGTCTCGGACCAGCTAATGAGGACAGAGTCTTGCATATCCCAGGTTGGATATTGCCTGCCTAGTCTAGTATGTGCCGAGATATTGGTTGTGGTTTGACATTTGCATAGGCTGCAGCCTACATGATGCGTAATCCTCTCAGGGCAACTAAGCCTCAGCATTCTAAATAAGATAACTCCGAAGCTGAAAATATCCGCTCTCTGGTTCTGTATGTAGTGCAGGCGTTTTATGGTGTGGTGTGGTTTGGACATGTTGAATTGGTCGATTTGTTATTTCACGTTTTGAACGCTATGCACATTTGTTAAGCTTATGTCTAGTATCTCGTAGGAATGCGAGTATCACTAACTCACATGATATTTTATTGGTAGTATCCCTAGCATGATCTGTTTGCACTCCATGCACCTACTCGGCTGTCATGAACAGCTGAGTGGTCATGTGCCTATTCGCGAAGTCTCCAAACTGATGGATCTATAGGATGGTGATCTATAGGACTTCGTGAACCACGCCAACGTATGACGTGTCGATTTCCCATAATTGATATGTGGTCTACTGTTCTACGAATGCTCATACTACGTGTATAATACCACATTCAGTGGGCGTCGCAGTGAATCACTTTTGGGCTTGAGTATGCTGGCAGTGGACTTGTCTTTGGTCCATTATCTAGATAGGAGTCACGATATTATATACTCAGGTCATATAACCGTGTATTGTATGCTCTTCGTGCCACTGTTACAACCGATCGTCCACTCGGCCGCATATTCCGTTGCTTCATGTGAGAAAGTATTTACTACCCATTCCTCTGTATCAGACCTGGTAATCACAGATATGACATCAACACATACCAACTATGTTATCAAAACCGAGAGGGATACTGGAATATCTTTGTAATCATACTCGTACTCCCCTTGTGTCCATGGTTTATTTCCACGGTTACCTGGCTGCAGTTTGGGTCGTTACTAGCTGTACGTGATGACACTACCCTTATTCCACCACCTCACTCACCACACTGCGGGATTATTGACCATCACAGTTGCAACTGTTCTCCGCCCATCAAGCAGGTCTTTCTTGTATGCATTGAAATACACAGTATGTGGCCAGTGTTTGCAATATGAGAAACTCCTAGTCGAGAATCTCTAACCTATATTCACAAGATAATGTCCTCACCGTAAATACAGCCGATATCTCCTCCCTCTGCAGTCATGTTGTCTTATGAATTATCGTACAGCATTGCCATGCTAGTTATGTCATCAGTCTCGCAGTACTCCCGCTGAATTACCTCGCCATGTTTCACTTTCGGTGATTTGTTATCCATCATGCCCTTGGTACAGGTGTATACGTCTCTTGAAGTGGTCCATCGCATTCGATATGTTATAAAACAAAACCACAAACCAAATCTAGATCAATCAACCTGAAATGTTGCTATAAAACAACCAATAGCCTGGCAAAGGACCACTTGCCGTGGCATACTGGCAGCGGGCAATGATTTGAAATACAGTGAGAGACTCACATGCTGGCAACATACGATAAGGTACTGTTTCTACATAGGCCCAGTATACGGCTCATGTTGCGGCTAGCCAGTCGTCAAATGCGCAAGGGAAGCTTCAATATGTCTACATAATCTTATGCTAATACCATCGCCACTGGGTACACGCAGTGAATATAAATCTAGATATAAAATCAGACTACGAAGCAGATATCGAAATCAATACAGCGTCAACGGTTTCGATCATCTCTCCTATGATCCACTGCACCTTCGTCGAACTCACCTAGGGGACCGCTACTGGAGGAGAGGTGAACCGTATAGCCCACGACAGACCACCCCGTGTACTACGTGATTGCAATAAAACAGAGAGAAGGGTCATCGAAAAGGGTCATCGAAAAGGGACCATCATGGCATGGGCTGAGTCATACTGCGCCGCGAAGAGAGAAAGAGGGAAGGTATCAAGGCATGTTCTGGAATGCATGTGAAGGCGAAGGACTTTCCTCGGCTCTCCGCCCGAACGGAACATGCAGAGTAGCAGAGCAGCTCGCATCTCGAACTTGAAGCTGCGTCGTCCGACTTACGAGAGTCGGGTCGAACGGCACGGCACACGAGGCTCGTGTGCAAGCCTGGTCTGTGTCCAGCTGCATCCAACCTACTATCTATCTGGCTTCACCGCAATGCAACCCGGCAACTTCACAATCCACCATGCGCCGAGCAAAGGAGGCTATCATCGGTTCTGGAGCAGACTGAGTACCTGAAGCCGGAGGCCTTTCTCGTATCTGATCACGACGGCTGCCCGACTGGCTGGTCGTTAATGCGAACCGTAAGTGGGTGCGACCGTGTGCCTCTGTGGCTGAGTGGAGAGTGGAAACTGCCAAGTGCAGCAGCAGCAGAGAGAGAGGTCGCTCGACAAACTGGCAACAGGAGGTATCTTCGCGAGTCCAGAACCATCCTCCCCTTGGGTTCTCTCTCCCAACGAAAAATAAATGAAGAGGCGAATATATTCCGGACCCTCCTTTTTTCTCTGGATACGACCAGCTGAAAGCCGAGGCGCGCCTGTCAGTTTAAGGTGGGATGCAGGCCTGCCGTCTATGCAGCTGCAATGTTACAGTGGCTGAGCCCCTGGAGCCCATTCTAGACGCCATCCGCCCACTGCCGACCCCCGCAATCGACCAGTCGCGACGGGAGGGCTTTTCTCTTACTGGAGAGCAGCTACAGTACAGCTGCTGCGCCGCAGGCTTGACAGGCGTCTAGTTCGCGCCGCCGGAAGCCGCCGAGAGGGTTGGGTCAGCGTCCAAGACATGTCTCCCCTCGACATGACCAACCAAGACTCCTGTCGGTCGAAGCGATGGCCCTCTAGCGAACGAGATTTGGCTAGTCCGCAGCACCCTCCCACGTGGATAGCAAAGCGACTGCATATCGATTTGAAAGCCACCTGCTTCGCTATAGCTACAGTTTGTCCCCATGTCCCTAGTCAGCGATCCCGCGGAGAACAAGAGTAGCCCAGCGTATCTTGTAAGGCTGTGCAGATTATGCAGTTGTTCGATACAGCGATCTCTATACCACCGCCGACTGCGGGATAATAGAAGCATATGTATCTAGATATGTTTAAATGACTAATACGCTTGCCACCTCTGGGCGATATAGTACATGCACCTAGGGATATATGTTCACTTTTCATACTCATCTTTGGCTCAAGCAACTCCGTGAAATAAATGCAAAGTAAAAGCTCTCCGAGCTAGGTCCGAGTTCAGGCCTTAATTCTATATTCCCGTGTAACTCGAAGGTGTATATTTAGATGTTCTCGAATGAAGTTTCAATTACCGATCTGGAATAGGATAGAGAGCGAGAAGAATCCCATCTCTGGGGCAATCGGGACTTCGGAAAGGCGCGAGTTTAGCGACTGACACGGGCTGACCGACAGAAACGTGGTGCAATGGGTGCTGAATTTAGCAGCAATACCGCATCCACCCACACCTGAACTGGCTTCGCTTAACCGTTAGCCGGCTTTTTCGAGTTCCAGATCTCCGGGACGATCTAGTTCAGCCATCAAGCCTCAGAAACAACCACACGCAGCTAACGACCTTTTCACATTTATCCTATCCTGCAGCAACGAGGCAAATCCAAATGCAATAGTAGAAGTAGCATCTCCGAAGTATAGGCTGGAACTATTTTTATATCCCAATCTGCACCTATATGGAGGCGGTCTGGAGTGGCGGACATAGGGATCACTTCACCGCGAACAATACTCCGGGCGCACAATCTCCCAGAACCCGAACTGCGTGGGCGGTACTGACAAATGCAGAAAGGATTCATGACGGGCTCAACTTAAGCCTCGTTCGTAATATAGCTGCCTCTTGGCGGCAACGCGTACATACTATACTGTGGATCTTACCGTGATGTCCGGTTAGTCATGCCGTCATGGATTGCGGCTTGTGCATCCTTTCGCATCCGTATATCCGGAGCCACGGAAGACGCGTGCAACATCTGGACTCGTAATCACATGAACGTTTACATATGCGAAAGTGGTCTACGTATGCGCAGCCGAAGGAAAGAGGGCGTCGCAGACATTCTTCTCCATTGCAGGCTGCAGCTGGTGTCCAGAGAGAACGCGATATAGCGAGACTGGAATTGCTGAGCTCAGAATGTTCGGATCGAGTCTCCACCATTGCGCCGGGACCGATCTTCTCTGCCCGTCCGAACGGCTTAGAACGGCCCAGTGTAGAGTAGAGAAAAGTTGACAGTCCGTTTTGCTCTCCCTGCATGTAAGCTAGGCTAGAGCAGCAGCTATGTTTCGGAGAATCCGCCCAGCAGCTGCAGTATCATCAGGTACGAATAGCATCAAGCAACTCAATGCCACGTGCCATTAACGAAGAAATAACATAATTTGCGACAAACACTCAATTAGCTCAGCCCTGTGACACAAGGCGAGACGATATGCAAGAGTATACGAGCAAGAATGTTTGTATATTCCAAATGCCGAGCTGAGGGGTATGTACTCATTTTAGGACCAATGCTGTGCGGGCGCCGAATATCGGATTACGAAAGCTCCGAATGTCGCTTAGGAATTTGTAGGATGGTCTTATGGGAATGCTGACAGATGCATAATGAATTCCATTATATGATACAAATTCGCCATCGGAGATGTGAACTTATGCAGTCACTGTTGCAATGGCATGGGGAGAGCAAGGAACGGGCAAACATACTCCCTCCGCTGTTTGAAATCCAGCTGCCTGTTCCTGGCCTGACATGCCGGTTCAGCTCATCTACCCCAGATGATTCACGAGGCCGTGTCAGCAGAGATGCAGATGCACGTTTCCCAGTCAGATCTAACCTACAAAACTGTCACTAACCAGGCATAGCTGCTGAGATAGCCGCCTGGCCCAGCCCTGTGCTATTGGTACGCTAGTAGAGCATGGGCATCCAATTCAGGATACCATCGGATAGGCATTCCGGAAAGGGAGGATCACTACAAGTTTTTTCTTGCCTCGGTATAGTGGTAGAGTCATACCAAACCTTGCATTGCCCAGTACACGTATGCCGGGGACTGCTAACCGAGCATTTTGACTCTTCCGTGCTGAGCCGTAGTTCTACCGGACAGGGCGGAGATCTGATAAAGCGCAGTCTGGCTTGCTTACTTGCTGGCAGTGGTCGAGACGTGTGGCGCACTGCGAATCTAAGACGTGGCCCCTGTGTGGCTTGCATGTTGTGTCGCATGGATCTGTGGCAGTGCAGTGGGTTTACCGCGGGACAGAGCCGACAAGATGAATGTTGTCTGTTTGGCGAGATCTGGTAGGTTAACCCTTTCGAACGTTAAAGACGAACGGGCAATTGATCTACAGGCTGGCCCGGGAAAGAGTCGGGAAAGTTCTTAGCGCATCAGGCTTGTCTACTTGCTGGGTTTTTCAGAGGGTCGGCATCGTCCGGGAACACGAGGCTTGTTGCTTTCGAGGTGTGCCATTCCCATGCAGGAAGCAAGGAGATATGCAGAAGACTTTTTTTTTTTCCTTTTCTCGCAGTCCCCTTCCTTCTTTCGACGGTATCGAATACTCAGCCCCTTCATCTTTATTGGGCAATTGGGCAGCCTATCAACAAAGCATCTATCAAGTTCTCTTTGGCTCGTCGGACTTAAGGCGGCTTGGCATACCGTCTCTCATTAACTGGCAGTATTTGTGAATACCTACTTACATAATCAATTCATTAATAAAAGAAACTAATAACTGACGTATTCTCCGATATGCCGAGGTATGGCTGTCCGTGTAGAGACACAGCCGCTTCGCTGAACCGGTCATACGGTCATGGACCATCCCACAATATGAGACAGCGCGACAGTGGTCTGGTAAAGCTAGATGGACCAAGGACATTCGATGGGATGGATTACACAAGCAAATCCAAGCCGTTCTGTAAGGCCGCCCATGGAAACGGAGGGAGATGGGCTAATAACGGTATGACGGATTGATTGGGTGATGATGGGCGGGTAGTGGGGATGCCGTAGTACCCATGTCGAGAGCAGGAGGTACATAGCATGTACTGCAACCACACTACGTAGCAGTGTCCGTCAGTGTCGCTGCGCGGCCGCCCAGAGCCGAGCCATGATCCCTGCAGTCTACGTCACGCAGCAGACAGGTTCCGAACGAAAGAAATGTGTGTGTTGCGAGCGTGAGTGTGTGTAACATTTCCATCAATTTGCATCTGCGCGGAGGGCTCATCAATGCCATCGCACCTGCCGTATGGCTGCATATGGCTGTGATCAATTGCAAACAGAGAGATATATATAATCGATGATCTTGGATTGAATACTTTACTTCACAGCTTCAGGCAGCATTTCCACATCCAGCCAGCAAGAGCAAGCAAGCACCTCTGACTACCTACACTGGGTGCCTAGCCCTAGACTACTCATCCGGAACAAACGCCGCGACTATCGATACGACTACGTCGACAGCTTTTGCGGCATAACCCCGACGAAACTTAGCTAAGGAGCGAGGCCCGACAAACGGAAGAGTCATCAAGGAGCGGCTTGAGTGAACACATGACCTCAGGACCCTCAAAGGCTCTACGTACCTTTCCTTGGACCGGACGTTGCGTAGAGGATACAAGTACCCACCGCAACCTGCGCTACCCAGATCGACTTTTTATCTCAAGGGCCCTTTTCTTTTTTCCACCAGGACAAGGGTTGCCCCTGCTCATTCTCCAATCTTGGCTCGACTACGACGAAAGATACTTGGGTACTTCGTTGTAAGCTCCCTCTACCCAGAGGACCCTTTTATAAAAGAATCGCCACGCCACTTACACCACTTACACACCAGCTCCTACGACTACTCATAACTATTACCCCCACACACAACTTACACATCTTGATCTCGCACGAGAAGAACCATCTATATACAAGAGTACCTATTCGAAACCTTCTTTGGTATTCCTTCCCGACCATCCCGCCAGATCTCAGATCAGATTCAGCAATATATTCGACATCATTCCATTTTGACCATGATGCTTGCTCATCAACCTTACACTCCTTCGAGAACAAACCATTTACACAACTACCCGTCCTTCAACTTAGACGACTCGACACAATATACAAACAACTTCTCGACGACAACTTCCGCACCTTTTGCTGGAGGCCTACCAGCCCGTGGCAACTACAACATTAACAAGCTGAGCAGAGTATCCTCATTGACACCCGAGTCGATCGAGTCCGCAAGCCACAGCAATACCAACAACCTGAACCAAGTGCCAGAATTAATGCCTTCCGAGCCAGCCTGGTTACTCCAGGGCCAGCAGACCCCTCGTGCTGCCCACCGGTTAGGACACCAGCGCGAATCATCACTGTCTTCCTTGGGATCCAATGGTCCCGCGTCACCCTTCAACGCCAACACCTCCAACCCCCAGATCGCCGTGACGGATTCGACTAGCGATGGCTATCATGATCTCACGGCGGGTGGCGACGGCAACTACTCCTACCAGATGGGCAAGCCCATGACCCTCAACGACTCCTTTTACACAGCATTGCAGCAATCTTTTGGCAACGCTCACCACGACACGACATTAATGGCCGACGGTCTGCCGAACCTGTCAAGGTCGCAACCACAGCAAACGAATAACGGCCTTCTCCCGGCTCCCGACTTCTCCCCGATTGGATCCAGTACGAGATCGAATGCGAGGTCGGTGGCGAGTTCGAGTTCAACGGTAGGCGGTGACTCACCCGCCACGCCTTCGTACCATGAGCCTGAGGACCAAAATACCCAACGGAGGCGAAAGAATGGTGAGACCTCCTCGGAACTCCCGATACCCCTTCAGTATTTCCTTGACGACCTTGATCTAAATCCCCACCCACTTACTTTCGGAAATGAAGACAACATCTGCTTACAAGATCTCTCGGATATTATAGCTTATACCAACAACCCCAACGTACCCAAGCTTGACCGGACTATGACAGACATCTACAGCGACGAACTGTACAGCCCAAGCTTCACCATCACCTCGGCGTCTCCCGCAGCTCAGAGCCAGCTGGATATGTCACCTACCAATGACCTCTTTGCGCAGAGGCTCCAGGCTGCCAACAGCCAGCACCTCAGCGCAACTCAGTCACCTACCTCGTCCTCTTCGCACTCGCCATTCCGACATGGTTCACCCCTTGCACCTGTCCTCAACGACTTTGCGCAATCGCAGCAGCAGCAGCAGCAAAATCAGCAGAAGGTTCGAATCAGCTCGGCCCAGCAGGTACGCGAGAAGTTGAAACAAGAACAAGATGCGAAAGCCTGGCACCAGCACCTCGCGCGCAACGCCCTGAGCCAACAGCAGGGGACGCCAAACACCATCTCGCCCAAGGATGCTATGCTCGAGTTCAACGAAAGTGATGACTCAAACTTCCCGCTCTTTCCTCCCCAGGAGACCAACAACTTCCACCTGGACCAGATGGCCAAGCCCACGCCACAGCAGCAAAGCCACGCCTTCTCCACAGCCCCCGAGACACCTTTGCAAAGCGCATTCAACTTCAGCATGCCCACCAGCATCCAGGTACCCCAGCAATATCCCTTCATCTCTCGCCCGAACCAGCAGCAGGCTACGCCATCGGTTTCTACCTTCTCGAGGATGAGTTCGGCCGACAGCAACGGATCCGACATGACCAACTTGTCTACGCCACAAAGACCCGCTAAGACCACGGCTGATGGAGGTACTTACACATGCACATACCATGGGTGCACGCTGAGATTTGAGACGCCCGCTCTTCTGCAAAAGCACAAGCGGGAGGGACACCGACAGGCGAATACACTGCACACTGCCCGCGCTGTTTCTACGACAGTCTCGTCTCCAAGTGTCGCCGATACCCTACTGGGCAGCCAGGCCGGGCCACACCGGTGCGACCGGATCAACCCCAGCACCGGGAAGCCTTGCGCTACGGTTTTTTCGCGCCCTTACGATCTTACGAGACATGAGGATACGATTCATAATGCGCGCAAGCAAAAGGTGCGCTGCAACCTATGCACGGAAGAGAAGACGTTCAGCCGCGCCGATGCCCTCACCAGACATTACCGGGTGTGCCATCCGGATGTCGAATTCCCAGGCAAGCACCGCCGTCGCGGAGGATCGGCCCTGTGAATTGGCTCCGAAATGGCATAGCTACTATTTGCCTGCTTCTAGAGCGTTCCAGCGATGGTCGAGTGCCAGATCCTG
Organism: Apiospora phragmitis; assembly: GCF_038363925.1. Taxonomy (NCBI): domain Eukaryota; kingdom Fungi; phylum Ascomycota; class Sordariomycetes; order Amphisphaeriales; family Apiosporaceae; genus Apiospora; species Apiospora phragmitis. Next base: position 859,893 of record NW_027117400.1, on the reverse strand, counting down.
GAAGAAGTGGAGCCTGCGGAGCTTGTACTGTTTTTCTTTGGAGAAGTACAGAAGACCCTGATTTTCCGGCTCAACGTCAATATGCAGGGACTTGCTGCAGGGCGTGACACGGGCTAGACAGAAACGGCAGGGATCGGCTTTGGAGCTCGGGCTTTCATCACCACTGGAACTTTGGGGAAGTTTGGATTCCCGCTATTGGAAGGGGGCACGACTGGGGGTGTTTCCATTGGGTGGTCGCTTGGCCTGCCATGACGTCAACCCCCCTCCTCCCGCCTGAATCGAGCCGCGAGACAGCATCACCACCTACATCATAGGCGACCACATTGCTTCATGGCCGTCTCATGGACCCCGTGCCCGTTTCCATTTCGGGACCACTTCCCACGCTCCCCGACGCTGGCCCAACGCGACATGATGTGGTAGTAGCGTCATGAAAGCTCTTATGACCCGACAGCCAACCGTTTTTGTTGGGATGCACCGCATCATCACTCGCACCGTTTTGACAATGGCGCCGTATATCATCATTCATCTTATTTTTGTTTTATCCGGATATGCAAGGCTGTTTCATCCATTTAAGCGGGCGTTATCTGGGGAAGTCCCTCTCAAGACCACTTTTTGTCCTATGCCATTTCATCGGCATCGAACTCTTCGAATATAGACATGGGTACCCAAGGCGGGTTTAACGACAGCGAATGTGGATTTTTGGATTTTAAAAAACCTGTACCCGTAATGATCTCTGTTTCTCATTGTATATTTATCATGTATCACGATGTATATTCTCCATACTATATCACGACAGAACTTTTCGGGGACGAATGTTGTATCATATGGGTCAGGAGGCAGAGCAAGATTAGAGAAAAAATGGCGTGGAATCATGAATAATGAACTGATCAACCCAAATAGAAGCCTTACTGGGACGACTTTCCACGATGGGGGGAGGTGCAGGCATGGGCAGAGCTTGGGCGCGGCATAATGGCGGACAGTAGCGTCGATGATTAATTGACGAGTGAAACAGCTCATATCGTACTATGGCCGAGCCATGCCATTGACATCACCTGCAATTGTGCGTGTATAGTCAGATGCCTGTGTGTGTTTCCGTATGATAGCCGGCCATGCCATGTACTGGCTACGTACTTGTGCATGGGATTCCTGGAAAAACAATTATCAATGGAAGCAATAACCCACCAGCCAGCCCTGAATGCTACTACGGCGATGGCCAGGAATCGACTCCGGCGTGCCCATCTGCCCGCTCCGTGCCCATATTTAGGCGGAGCTTCTATCCCCGAAAAAAGGGTCATGGTTTCCCAGCCTTCAATCCAATCGGCTCCCCCCTATCGGTTGCTTTACTCATGCTGGACGAGTGACGAGCATGCTGTGTGTAAAGCTTTTGTAATCTACTACTAAACATGCGTGGCATGGTAAGCTGCAAGCTGTCTCTCAATTCTGCTTATCCTTTCCGCATCGGGACAGCTCTTTTCTCTCTTGCTTCAGGTGGGTGGCGGGCTGTTTTTATCATTATCTTTTCGATTTTTACCAGGTCCCAAGTGCGATAGGCTGGATCGAGGAAATGTGTGTCATCATGCATTTAAAAAAAAGAAGTATGGGTTGGAACACTTGTCCCAGCCTTTTTATTCATTGCCGATCCCTTCCTCGGTCGTCCAACGTCCAACTTGGAAAGCACTCGAGAGCATAAACGGATAGATGGATGAACGTACATGCATGCAATTGGAACCCAAGGGCGACGGAGGTGGTAATCTATACTACCTCCAGACAAGTTTTATGCTTGGAATCCCTATCAGCCAATGGGTTCCGGACGCAACATCTTGACATATGCACCCCACAGGTTACATTCGTACGATACGGGCTTGTGGACGGTGGGAGCGAGCGACCGATGGGCTAGCACTAGTTGGGTAGGTAGTAAGAGTGATGCAACCTCGCAGCAAGTTGCTACACGCCCTCGGCCTGTTCGTCATTCGTCTAGAAGGAGGAGATTGGAATCACAAGCCACAGTGACTGCCACCAGCCACGCGTATTACAGTCTGACAGTGAGTGAGTGTGCTGTCGAGAGCCGTCGATCTACCTATTATTGTCGGTAGTTGCTCGTGTGTCGTGTCTAAGCCTCACTCGACCCATTGAATAACCGTAGAATGCCATAGCTTCTTCTTCGCCACACCCACGGCACAGTCAATCAGATCCAAGATATCAGCATTAATGCGCTGGCAAAGCTCCAAACCTGGAAACGGAGATGCAGGAACGACAGATCTCACTCCCCCCAGTTACTTGTCATTCTCTCCCCCACGGCTTTTGGCCCATAGCCCTCCTCGGTTCAGCTAGTGTGTCATGGCTATGTTATGTGCGTGCATGCATGTATGCCCTCTCACATACATATGCTGTGCCCTGATTTGCTGTTGCCCAAAGGGTTTCCCCTCGTCTATTGGGTACCTATAAACTCCTGGTGGTGCCCTATATTGGCCGTGGTGGCAAAATGGGGCAGCCCTACTGCTACGCCAGCTGACGGGAATACCATGATTCAAAACCCCCATTCCCATCATGGAACTTTCCGCCATGGGAAAACAGGGAAATCCTGCATGCATTCCCCATGTGTCCCTACCCAAATGTTGCTTTGCTGCCGATCCCACACCTAATGTAGGCCGAAAAAGCTGGCTATGCCGAGGGGAAGCTGGACCCTTGCCAAGAAAAAAAAAAAGACCCTGAATATCTTTCCGAATTGCCGATGATATCCACCACAGCCACCTACAACCTGATTTGATATAAGCTGTCGGGGATACACCCGACTGGCACCGCATACCGCACACCGCGCACACCTACTCACGCCGCCGGGCCAGCCGGGCCTCCTCCTACCTTGCTGCCCGGGCACGCACGCATTTGTTGAACTTTGTTGAACATTGCACTACCCCAAGTCCCGCCACCATCGCCGAGGCCTCCGAGCCCAAAGTGTGATGCTACGGAGTACATACAGTATCTATATATAGAAGATGTATTATACTAACCGATACCGCATGCTACGTCTTGGCAACTCGATCATTCGATGCACACAGCCCATCAGCCACCAACTTGAGGGGAAGCTTACTAAAGATCGGAGAGGTATTCTGCTACCACCCACTGGAATAAGCACGAGGTCGTAGCAGTGTACTACCTTTCCGACAGTTCGGGCATCATGACACACAACCTTGGAAAGTGGCTTATTGCATCTCTCGGTGGGACATCTATCATCGACGGAGTAGCTGGCTGTAGAATAAGGGCCGCAGTGTCTCTAGACATTAGTATTGGGAGTAATGAAGGCGCGGAGAGTCAACCCAATTTTATACTACGAGGAATATCGGAAGAACGAGATTAAGTGTTCGAATAATATATTTCAAAGTTGCTGCAGTACAGTAATTATCTTTAATCGCTGCCCAAGACGGCGGCATGGACATCCGAGAACAGGGGTGTAATGCCCGTCCAGAGTTGGAACTAAAGGAGAAACGATTGTCAGTATTAACTAGTGTAAGAGGGGCTTCATAGAAGACGGGTGACTAACCTGGTAATAGCCCTGGGAACAAAGCACCTCGAGGCCCGGGATCGTGGTCCAGCCCGAGTTCTTGGCCAGCTCCATGAGGGGCGTCTGGCTGGGCTTATACGCCATCTCGAGAAGCACGCGGTTGACGCCGGGTTTCTGCGGCTGCCGCAGGACCTCGTTGATCAGATTCTTGATGCTGGCATCGACAGGCTTATCGCCGGGTATCGTGCTGATCATGACAGTAGGCAGGACCTTGACATGGTCGGCATCCTTGGGGATCTCGAGGTTGTAGTCGGCGGGGAACGACGAGCAGAGCTCCTCCACAACCTTGGTGTTACGCGCCACGATGTAGATGGGGCTGTATCCGAGCGAGTGCAGCGCGAAGACGGCGGCTCGTGTCGTACCCCCTGAGCCAACGACCATAGCGCTCGACGCCTTCGTCGTCTTGTCCTGCTGGGCCATCACGCCCGCGCCGCGGAGCGTATAGGCCATGCCCATCCAGTCCGTGTTCGTACCGACGAGCCGAACTCCCTTTCCGTTAGGCGCAGGCCCGGGAACGATCGTATTGATGGCACCGATAATCTTGGCCGAGTCAGTGATCTCGTCTACGAGTTTGATCATGTCCAGCTTCAGAGGTATCGTGACCGAAGCTCCACCGAAGTCGGGGGAGCGGATGAGGTCTTGCACTGATGCTGCGTCGTCCGTTTCACAGCGCTGGTACGTGTGCGGAAGTCCTGTTTTCTGGAACAGAGCGTTGTGAAGCGCTGGAGACCGCGAGGCTGCGATGGGCTTGCCGAACAGGTAGAACTGCTTCGCCTCTAGATCACCCATGAGCGCCAGACCAGCCCGGATCTCGGCTGCAGAGAGTTGGCCCGGGGCAGCCTTGAAAGGCAGGTCGGGGTGGGAGACGGGGGTCAGGAAGCCATTCACGATGCGCGTCAGTTTTCCGATCGTTCCCATGTTGAGGGCGATCATCGGCGTGTCGTACGCCGCCAGCATGTTCTCCCGGAATTTGACGCAGGCGAAGTTATCCTCCATCGTCTTGGCGAAGCCTATCAGCTTCACGACATCACCGTACTGCAGTGCTTTGTTGTACCATGCCTGGAAGCCACCGTTCCTCCAGGACAGCTTTCCTTCGGGGTCGTGATGAGACGCGATGATGCGCGTGAAGCCCTTTGATTGCGTGATGGTCTCGAGTATTTCCGGGGACAGGGTCATCTCAACATCCACAAATTCGACACCGACACGCATGGCTGCTCTGAAGATTGGCAGGAGCTCGTCCTCCGACTTGTAGGTGAAGCGGCCCCCTTGCGCCTTGGAGCGCAACGTGAAGACCACGGGAACCTTGGCAGCGGAGCGTAGCAAGGCCACCTGCGAAGCAATGAACTCTGGTGACAGATCTTCCAACAAATCCGCACGGAGCTCGACAGCATCAGAACCGACAACTACGCGAGGGATGACATCGACAGCACTGGATACGTTCGGCACCGTAAGCGACACGAAGAAGGAGTATCGCTTGCGCTTGATCCTTTCAAAGTGTTTGCTCTGTCCGCAGATGAGTAACACGAAGTTCTTGAAGTCTTCGGGTGCTTCATCTATGCCATCGAGGTATGGGCTGTGGTATTCGTAGTTGCTGCACTCCTGGAAGAATGGCTTGCGGCGCTCGTACACCTCACGAATTTGCTCCGTGTATGCAGGCCGTGTCTTGTCCCTCATCAGGTACTCGATCATCTGCTCAATATGTCGGTTGATGAGTAGTACGGTACCGCCATTGCGGTGGTAGTCTCGGAGCAACGCTCGCGCCTCGGGCATCTCCACAATGCCACCACCGCATGAGAAGACGTGCCCGTGGGCTTGGTTCTTTATAACATCCGCAAGGAGGTCGTGTTCGTCCTTCCTGAATCCTTCCCAGCCACGGCCACTCTCATTGATAATCTGAGGAATGGTCATCCCAGCCCTGCGCTCAAGTTCATCATCCAGATCAATGAAAGGTCGGTTGAGAATGTTGGCCATCCAGCGACCAGCGGTGGTCTTTCCAGCTCCACGCATCCCAATGATGAAGACTGATGGTCCTGCGGTGGGCTTCTTTGCCGTCTCGTGCTCGGGCTCTGCGTCGACACCAGCGAGGCTCACCTTAAAGGATTGCGCAAGCACATCCCACCAGCCAGGCCATGTCTTGCCCGTACACTCACGCTCCAAGATCGTGACAGGTTTGGGCGACAGTACAGATAGGACACTGAAACTCATAGCGACACGGTGGTCGTCGTAACAGAAAACATTATCAGTCGGTTCGGTCAGCTCCTGGTAGTTCTTGCCAGTAATCTCAATGCCATCTTCCAGCTCGCTGCTCGACACACCAAACTTGGCCAACTGGGTTCGCATGGCAGCGATGCGGTTGCATTCCTTGACTCGCTGGTTGGCAATACCGGTGATTCTGGTAACGCCTGACGCAACAGCACCAAGAACGGACGCTGTCAGGAAAGCGTCCGTCATAGGTTCCATGTCGACGTGGTCCAGCCCATTGAGGGTGCCCGGCTCAGGGCCAGTGACTGTGGTTGTGTAGTCGGTTTGTTCAACGGTGCATCCCATGGGGCGAAGCACGTCCACGGCGAAACGGGCGTCACCCTGGAGCGACTTGGAGCCAATGTTGGGAATGGTGCAAGTTGTACCCGTGATGGCTGCAACGGCCAACGGGTAAGTTGCGGAGCTAGCATCGCTCTCCACGACATACTCATCAGGGTTTTGGTACACGCCCTGAGGGATGTGATAGGTGTGTTCTTCCGTGTCTGATCTAGTGACGGTGATGCCAAAGGTCTTCATCATGGCGGTTGTCATGTCGATGTATGGTTGGGAGATAGGCTTGCCACCCACTAACCGCAGGGTGACGGGGTTCTTGGCGTACGGGGCGCACATGAGAATGGATGAGACATACTGAGATGACACAGTAGCGGCCAACTCGATCACACCGCCATTGAAACCGCTGGCAGCGTCAACTTGAACGGGCAGAGACTTCTCCTGGCCAAGGTACTTGATCTCGACACCATTGGTTCGGAGTGCATCAACGAGCGGCCCAATGGGCCTCACCTTCATTCTGGCGTTTCCAGTCAGTACGGTGGAAGTCGCCTTGGCGGGAGAGCACAGAGCGACGACCGTAGTGAGGAATCGAGAGGCCGTACCAGCGTTGCCCAAATACAAGGGCTCTTCGCTGGCTTGGAGTTGGCCGCCCTTGCCGGACACCACCAAGACCTCTCCGGCATCCTCCCAAGTGTATGTAGCACCGTTGAGCTGACCGATGGCATTGAGCATGAACTCGGTGTCATCGGAATGGAGCAGGTTCTTGACGCGGCAGGTACCCTTTCCAAGTGCAGCCAGAACAAGGGCGCGGTTGGAGACACTCTTGGATCCAGGTGGGGCCACACTAACCGAAAGGCCCTTGGGGACTCCCGGTTGAACACGGGTAGCAGGAGACAGCACCACCCGGATGGCGCTATCGTCAACCACAGTGGCCTTAGGCTCATAGGTCTTGCCAATGGCGGACAGCATGACAATCTTCTTCTTCTTCCCCTCGTTCTTCTTGTCCACTGCCATTTTCTGGAGAAGCACGTCGACGGGGCAGCGTTTGCCGGCGGTCAATATGATAATGCGCTTGTCATGAAGCGAAGTAGGGAGATCGTAGCTAGCTATGCATTTGACAAGACGCGCAACAGCCCCTGGGCGCATTATTCCGAGGTAACGGGCCAGCTCCGCCTCCTTGACCATGCCGATGGCGACGGCCTCACCGTGGAGGACCTGCGGGGTCAGAATGGCTTCGTAGGCATGGCCTATGGAATGACCAAAGTTCAGCAGGTTTCGCAAGCCTCCCTCCGTCTCGTCCTGAGAGACGACCTCGGCCTTGGTGCGGGCCGAAGCGAGGACGATGCGCTTCAAGGTAGACTTGATAGGGCTAATTCTCTCCGATAGGTCGGCTGTCTTGGAGCGAATGGCCTCGAGGATGGTAGAAGCGTTCTCCTCCAGGAAAGTGAATTCCTTCTCGTCCCAGATGGCGGCGGTTTTGACCACCTCGGCCATGCCATTGATGAACTCGCGAACGGGCAGAGTCTCGAGGAAGACCAAGTCGATGTAGATACGGCGCGGTTGCCAGAAGGACCCTATCAAGTTCTTGCCCTCGGGGACATCGATGGCCGTCTTGCCGCCAATGGAGGAATCCACCATGGCGAGCAGCGAGGTAGGGACCTGAACAAAGGGGACGCCGCGCATGAAGGTGGCGGCCACAAAACCGATCATGTCGCCAATGACGCCGCCGCCGAGAGCAATGATGACGGTGTCTCGGGTGCATTCATTCTGCAGCAGCCAGCTCTCGATCTCGGCCTTGGTCTCGCGGCTCTTGGACGTCTCTCCCGGCGGGATGGTGTATGTGAGCAGGCGCGGGGCAGCCTGGAGGTTGGCCGACGCGACGGCCTTCCCGAAGGCATCGCGGAAGACGGGGATGTATCGCTCTTCCAGGTTGGTGTCGGTGATGAGCACGTAGGTGGAGGACTTGACGTTGGCGAGCAGGTCGGCCGCGACGTAGTTCTGCCAGAGGCCGTGGTCGACAATGATCGAGTCGCTACCCAAGATGGAGATGCGCGTGGGGCCCTCGGGCGCGGGGCCATCGTGGTGGCCAGCCATGCCTGTAGGTGCTGCTCCGTGGGATCGAGGAAGAAGGGATGGAAGGTGGCTGCGGAGCCTGGTGTCGATCTATAGTAGCATGAGCACCACCAGCACGTTCGTTTTCGTTCAGCTTCTGTCGCGTTCCAGAGTGGATTGTGCTGAGGATATATGGCTAGTCACAACTTCCGAGGTGTTAGTGAGTCACGCACAGAGTGAGCAAATGTAGAGAGCGTCGGGTGCCCTAGCCATGGGACTTGGACTTGCCAGGCGGTGGGAGCTTGGTGGGAACGTGGGATGGCCCGGAGGGGATGTGGATGTGGGGTGGTGAGCTGAGGTGACGATTGATTGACTGCTCCGGCTGCGGTGAACTACGAACATGGAGACATACAGCACACATGGACCCTGAAAATGCAATACTTAGTCACCTTTACACACAAATTGGCTTCTTAACAGCATCAATCGGGCCAGACTCGTTCGACTTGTTCAATTGAATGGCCTCAATGCTGTTGCGGCAGATGTTAGTCAAGCCGTGGTGGGCTGTGTGCCGTTCATCGGACTTCCCTGACTTCGTAGCTCCAAAATTAAATTTTTTTCTCAGTGAGTGCTCTCTCTTTAGAGATGCGACGCGGGGCAAGGAGGCGGGCTAGGATTGGTCAATCCAAACTGGGCAAATTGATTGCAGCGGGTTAAGTGTCCACCGACAGGTACTTGGCCCAGAACTCGAGCTCAAGTACCTCGTCGGGCACGGGCACAGACACTAGCGGGAGGTACCTACATGGCCGAGTGCGACACACCCACTCCACAGACAGACGCCGACGCAGATGCACGCCACCTACGTCCGACTTCTCGCAGCATCTGTGAATGGTGTCACTGGTCCATGTACAGAATGTTTTTGTTTGTTGCTTACTGACCACGGCGTGGGATTTATCGGTTGCGCGAGTAGTTGGAGGCCAGTCTTACAGGTGGGGAGAGCCAGCCAGCTGACAGAGCAAGTGAGTGAGTGGTAAACCCGGGCACCGAAGTGGGACGGATGCAAATCCGGGCTTAATAATTCGGGTGGAAATCCCCCGTATCGCGCCTCGCCTTCCATCGAGCACTGCAAGTTTGCGCGGAACGGCGGGAGTGACGTTGTAGAAAGGGGATAAAAGTACTTTAATGATATACATAGTGTTACACCGTCTAGCTTTCTACATGGCTTCTTCTCCTTTTGCTGAACCTGGGTGAATCTGGATTCCGTCTTCCACTGTCCTCTAAATCCGATCAATTGGCTAGACACTAACATGATGGAGAAGAAGTCCACCGAGGCTGGCAATGACGCACTAGATGAGAATCCCAGCATTGCCGGTGGTGATGCCCTCTATGAGCCGCTTCACGGCGTGCAGCGCCGGGATGACCAACGCCGAGCGTCTGCAGGCTCCGACAGGCGTCGCCCAAGACCGAGATCATCCTCTTCACTCGCACACATCCGTTCCAATAACGGCCATGGTGTGGGGAACGACTCGGATGATATCGACATGCCCGGCGAGCAAGCGGGGGCTCTTCGGGAAAAAGGCCCATTTGAGGTCGCCTTTGAAGGCGACCACGATCCGTATTGCCCGCGGAGCATGTCCCTCATGCACAAATGGGTTATAGTCATCATTATAGGGCTGGGCAGTCTATGCCTGTAAGTTACATCTCTCCTGTAGGCAAGTGGGACAGCATGCTGCATACAGACGATACTGACACAACAGCAGCACTTGCGCTAGCTCCATTTACACCACGACTTACAGCCAGATGAATCCGGAATTTGCCATTTCCACCATAGTCGGCACACTGGGGCTATCCACCTTCGTTTTGGGCAGTAAGTCGGTTCTTGGCATTGGAATATGTGGTTGTCTTGCCTCAACTTACGCATCGTGTAGTTGCATTGGGCCCCCTCTTGATGAGTCCTCTGAGCGAGTTCTTCGGCCGTCGACCCATCTACCTGGTATCATGGTAAGCAATGTTCCCCGAATTACATGTCGATCCCAAGTTAATATAGAGCCGCTTCCAGGGGCATGTTCCTGATCTGGCTTATACCCTCTGCGGTGGCCAAGAATGCGGCAACCATGCTTGTGGTGAGTTGCACTTTGGTGTTGATGGCTCATGGAGCAAGCAGCATGAGCAACAGTGAGCCTGACCATTACTCTAGGCGCGGTTTTTCAATGGGTTCGCCGGCAGCTCTTTTCTGAGCGTTGCTGGCGGAAGTGTCTCGGACCTGTTCAGTAGAGATGCGATCCAAGCGCCCATGGTCATCATTGCATTATCCCCTTTCATTGGTAGGTTCTGACGGTCTGTCCCGTTCGCGGCGTTTGGGCTAATACAGAAGCCGGTAGGACCGAGTCTGGGGCCGCTGCTGGGTGGCTTCATCAACTATAATGTGAATTGGAGGTGGACGTATTATGTTGGTATCCGGACAAACCCAGCTTCACGCCATTGACCGCTGACACAGATATCACAGGTCTTGATCATTTGGGCATTCGTAATTATGGTCGCCATTGTGTTCTTCACGCCCGAAACATTCCGTACGTCAAAATTTGATCATACAGTTTCCGTAGTCGCTAACTGGTAGTAGATCCCGTCAAGCTACGGGAGAAGGCCCGGGCATTGAGGAAAGAGACAGGAGATGAGCGTTGGAAAGCACCGATGGAGATGAAGGAGAAGGCGGTCGCCAAAGCTATAGGGCTTTCTCTCCTGCGGCCATTCCAGCTGTTGGTTTGGGAGCCCATGTGTCTCTGTCTGTGCTTGTTCTCCGCGATACTCCTCGGGATCCTCTACCTCTTCTTTGGCGCGTTTGACTTGATCTTCGGAGATGTGTATGGATTCAACCTGTGGCAGACGGGCCTGGCGTTTCTGGGTATCCTTATCGGCATGCTTGCGGCCGGGGCCACGGACTCGCTTTGGTATCGCGTCTATGCACGCTTGTTGGAACAGAACGAGGGTGTGCCCGAGCCCGAGTTCAGGCTATCCCGTGCTGTGGCAGGGTGAGTTCATCAATCTACGCCATTCTGATCTTGGGATTGCTAACATGGACGGCTATAGTGCTGTGCTGGTACCTATTGGCCTCTTCATCTTCGCATGGACGACCTTCCCCTGGGTGCACTGGATGGTGCCGATCGTTGGGTCCGGATTTTTCGGCATGGGTAAGTCGAGTCATATTAGGCTGAAAGCGGTAAAGCGACGTGGTTAACAAGGTGGTCGTCTAGAACATTGCTGGTCTTCACCGGCATATTCACGTTCCTCGTGGACGCATACCCGAAATACGCGGCGTCTGCGATGGCAGCCAACGCGTTCACCCGCTGTATATTTGCTGGTAAGTGGCCCCTCGCCCAAGGCGAAAACGAAGGAGTCCAATTCGCTGACTGGAAACAACTCGACAGCGGCCTTCCCACTGTTTGGACTGCAAATGTATGAAAGGCTGGGGTACCAATGGGCCTCTAGCTTGCTTGCATTCCTGACGGTGGCTATGATGCCGTTTCCCTATCTTTTCTTCCGCTATGGGCGACAGATTCGGAAGCACAGCAAATATGCAACGCAAGCGGCATAGGCAGAGCGCGCGTATATCTGTGCGAGAATTGTGCACTTTAGGAGCGGAGAGAGAGGAAGGGTTTCTGTGGGCAAGTTAAGAGGTTGCCAGTGCGTCTAGAAGAGTCAGCGTAAGGCGTAGGGCGTAGGGCGTAGGGTCAGCTCACATTGACCAACATTGACCAGACTGATACCAAACACGAACTTGCCCCCACCTTTCAAGGGGGACCGCGTCGGGCTCGGGGGAGGATCCAGTGGACAATAACCTTAATTGCCCTTGGCAGGGAAAGATCCTCTGCTCACATCAGCAGCATGGACTTTTTTTATTGACCAGAATACTACCTGAGGATGGGGGCGGGCCATAATGTGCGGGGAGGCTATGTATGCGTGTACGTACGGACAATACCATCACGAGCGGTTTCAATTAGAAAACCATAACTAATACAGAAGCCTTTAGCCTTTAGCCTGGCCTACTATTCGCTTTACTTGGGCGACAATGTGGCTCGGGGGCTGACGACGCCGGTTGACTTGTCTTTCGAAAACACAGTGTCTGCGGCTTTGTCATTGGCGGCTACGGAGGCCTCTAACCTAGCTCCTACTGTACGAGGTAAATAGAGAGAACATCACGGTCCACCGGCGGGTTGTCTCACCAATCAAGGCCAACGCCGACCCCAAATGGCCCATGTGACAAGCCACATGCTGTAACGTATCGACCGTTGTTGGGTGGTTGGGGAGGAGTCTAAGAGAATTGTCAAGCCCAGGGCGGCGAGGACTGACGAGTGACACGGCATTTGACGCCGTCTGTCAAGAATGCAAGAGAGAGATGAGCTAAATTTAGCTGGAGGAGAGGGCTGGCTCTTCCAAGGCTATTGTTGAATGGCTTTGTCACGACCGTACATACGAGCGCGTTACGAATTCACACTGAGCAGCCCCAGAGAAATTGGGTATTGTCCATAGTTGTCCAAGGCCGAGCCACCGCTGAGCCCTCCCGCGTATCCGTGCACGGCAAATGAGTGCGTAGGCCGAGCCTGCGAGCCTCCAAGTCTGCCGCTAGTCCCCTGACGCATCCTTGATCAGCTCGCTCAGTGCCAGTAATCTGCTGGCCGTACAGAGTACGGTGGACGAGAAAATCATTCATCATTCCTTGTCACGTCACACTCTTTCAGCTTTGCTTCCAGTTGAGATAAAAGTAGTTTTTCGTTCTTGATTTGAAAAACGGCTGTTCCTAAATTTGGACTCTTTTCGCACCGAATCGGAACGAGGCATTTGCACTCGTTTGTTGGCCTACACGTTCGTTAATCGGCGACTTCCCTGCTCGACTTTGTTGTGCCACTTCCCAATCCCACCGGACATTACAACTTCAACTGCACCGCACCCGCTTTGCCTTCCAGCAAACGCCGTCATTACTTTCTGTTCGTTACTGTAGATATCCTGTCTGCAGCCTTCAGGCCCTGGTCATTGCGAGACACGAATACCTATTGCCAGAAGGGTAGCCGCCATCCGACTAGCTGGACTGGTACGGAGATTGCCTCGACCGAACTGGACGAAACACCCTGGCCAATACAATAGTTAAGGAACCCGGGAGACGCTGGGCATAGGCAATAAAATACGACATTACCAGATTACAGGCAGCACCGAGACAAACAAACCGCATCCTTCCACGTCGCTGCTGGCTCCTTGTATCCTTTTTCGCGCTAAATACCACCGCGTTCAATATGGCTGCCAACGACTATTACAACGACGCAGCATCTTCACGAGCATACTACGGCGCCTACGACCCAACCTCGACACATCAGGTACCCGCTCCAGTTGCGCACTCGTACTCGCAATCCGAACGCCCATCACCAGCGCCAGGGAAGAACACTGGCGCATCCCCGTTCGATACCGTCTTCGACGACCACGTCTATCCTTCCAGCAATCAGATGGGCGGCCACAGTCAACAAAGCTTCGCACAGGACACGAGCTACCACAGCGCTGCGCCTGGCGATGTGTCGCCACTGGGCGACGACATCCCCTTGAGGGACCAGGCGAATGGCAAGAACAAGTTTGGCTCGTCAAATGGCCTGGCCCCTATGGACTCGAATGACCATGTCTACGATGCCGAAGGGCCTCCGAGGTCGAGGGCGAAGGGGCGAGGTCGATTGGGTTTTGGAGAAATCGGCATGCTAGGCGCGAACAAGAGGAGGATTCCCTTCATGGTCTACTTGTTGTCCATCATCCAAATAGCCGTCTTCATCGGCGAACTGGTCAAGGCTGCCCAGCTGACGGGAACGCCGATCCAGACGAAGCCCCAGTTCAACCCTATGATCGGGCCCTCTCAGCAGGTTCTCATCAACATGGGCTCCCGCTATGTCATTTGCATGCACAACGTGCCCAGCATCCAGGACTCGCCCATTAAGATCGATTGGCCGTGTCCCAATTCTACATCGGCCGACGTGAACGACCCTAACAACAAGTGCACTCTCTCCGACTTGTGCGGCTTCGGCGGTGTTCCCAATCCAACCCCCGGCGGCAGCCTCGACCAGACGCCCGCTCCTCACCAATGGTGGCGCTTCATCATCCCTATCTTCATGCACGCCGGCATAATCCATATCGGCTTTAACTTACTTCTTCAACTCACCCTGGGCAAGGAGATCGAGAATGCTATTGGTTCCATCCGTTTCTTCCTGGTCTACATGAGCTCGGGAATCTTCGGCTTCATTATGGGTGGGAACTTCGCCGCTACCGGTATCTCCTCCACAGGGGCTTCGGGTGCTTTGTTCGGCATCATTGCACTCACCCTGCTGGATCTGCTTTATTCATGGAAGGACCGCCAAAACCCCGTCAAGGAGCTGATGTGGATCGTCATCGAAATTGTCATTTCCTTTGTTCTGGGTCTCCTGCCCGGTCTCGACAACTTCTCCCATATTGGAGGTTTCCTGATGGGTCTCTGCCTCGGCATCTGCGTATTGCACTCTCCGAACGCCTTGCGAGAGAAGATTGGCGAGGATCATTTCTCCGGCCCATCGTATTCGACTGTCAATGGCGGGATTACCAGTGTGGCCTTCCCGCCTTTCATGAGAAACCCCGTTGGGTTCTTCAAGGGTAGAAAGGGTCTGTGGTGGGCTTGGTGGCTCGTCCGCGCTGCCTTCCTCGTTACCATTATCGTTGTATTCGTCGTTCTCCTGAACAACTTCTACACTAGCCACAACACATGCAGCTGGTGCAAGTACTTGAGTTGCCTGGTGAGTATATGCCACAATTTTACCCTTTCAATAGCGAGCACATGACTAACAATTCCTACAGCCCATCAAAGATTGGTGTGAGATCGGCAATCCGACGATTCAGAGCAATGCCGACGGCACACAAAGTTCACGTCGGGCTATCGAGGCTCTCGACCAGGTGGCGAGGCTCGTATTGTAAGGTTGGGTTACGTACAGAGTTGGGAGCGCTGCACCATTGAATACTGTGCATGATGATCACGACGGAATACATACAGCATTATTAGGCGTAGGGAGATAGTGTTTACTAAAGTCTGGAGACGAGCTAACGTCTATTTTAAACCTATTCCTCCGCCCTCGTGTATGACCAGGCCGGTCATTCTTGTTCTCGCCGTAAGGTATCATCATGACTCGAAATCACGTAAAAGCCATCCCTTCCCGCATGCAAAAGATCAATCATGTCGTCAGGAAGCATCGCTCGCTATGCATCCCGCACGCCTTATATCTGTCTGTAGTCGTCTAAACTTGATCCCGCACCGGGTTGCCAGCCGCGTGCCCTCCTCCATGCGTCGGCGCATTCGTGGTGTGAGCGGCAGTAGTGTTGGTAGCATCGTGGGCAGTAGCAGCAGTGCTGGCGGTGCTGGCATGGGTTCCAGCGGCGCCGGTGCCGGTGGCGGTGCCAGCGGTAGTGGCGGGGATCTGCTCGGCCGTGGGCTGGCCCGAGGCCTTCTCGCGCAGGCCGCTGCCGAGGGGCATGACGCCGTGCTTGGCGGCGAGGCGCTGGTCCTCGGCCTGCATCTTGTCGAGCCCCTGCTGCTTGAGCGGCTCCTTGCCCATGGCGGCGCCCGCGGCGGCCTGCAGCGAGCCCGTGGCTTTCGCGACGCCGCCCTTGGCGTCGCCGGCCAGCTTCTGGCCCAGGCCCGCGTCCGGGCGCGCCGAGGCGTCGTCGGTCCGCACCGTCGCGCCGTCGGTCGTGGTGTTGGTCGTGGTGCCGTCCGGGTGGGCTTCGCGGTTGGAGTGGAGGGAGGGCATGATGGTGGTGGTGGGTGGATTGGTCTTGGTTTTGGTCTTGGTTTTGGTGGAAGAGAGGTTTTAGGCGGATGGGTTGCTCAAGTTTGTCCTAGGATTTTTTGCTTTTGATGTAGTAGAGTGTTATAACTGGGAGCTGGAGATATGATGAGAGAAGAAACAAACGGCACTTATAAAGGCCAGTAGGTGCTTTGAGAATTGCAGTACGTTTGTCCTGGTAGGGGTGTAAGACAGGCTGGATGGGTGCGATGTCATTATGATGTCATGTGTAGGTCTAGGAAGACTGGGCGGGTTGGCGCTTTCCTCCTCTAACCTACCGCGCATTCCGTGTACCTTCCGGCGCCGAGTGGATCTAATAGCTAGGTTGAACTCCGGTGGCTATCGGGTGATTGAAGGTAGTTCGATGATTGTATATTAGCTATTGATGCCCCCGATGGTGGCAGAATGCTCGACCCCCAAACGCCTCAAGGGCAAGCCCCCCAGTGGCATAGCGATGAATCTTGCGAGGTCCTACCACCGCCCTCGGCCCCCAAAACACGACGACACAGATGATGGCTCCGCTTATACATAGATCAGGCTGGTCAAGGGCAGAGGGTACTTCGTATTTATCAGTCCCCGGTCAGCCTGGTCGACGTTACCATTCCAGCTGTTGTTTGCAAGGTCGCCAACCCTACTTGATCGCTCATAACTCATCTACTTACTTCCAATCAGCCATGTATCGATCCGCGATCTCTATGCATTCCACTGTGTCTAGCTCTTATATCCCTACAATTACCCGCATTCCATATACGTACACTCAGACAGTATGTACTATCGATCCCACAGCAAGGGAAACCGTCATCAAGACGGGAATACTGCACCCAAAGATGGCCAATGGAACTTACAATGATTCGTATATCCAAGTTAACATATCCGAACCGATGCCAGCGGATTGTTCCCGGCATGCAAAATGCCACTCCAGGATCGAGCCCAACCCGGACATATCAGGGCTAGGGGTATGTTAAACCACGGCAAAGTAGCAATACGTGACTGACCACAATCACCCCTCCACAAGGTTGTCGCAGCCTTCCTTGTATCCGCCTATCTCGTTCTAGCCATGCTATTGGGCGCGTACTGGTTTGCTGTACTGCCGAAAGGCCTCGTGCGCCGAGTCGACCGCCAGCTCTTCTTCGCACGCTGCGCGGAACCCGATGAACGGTGGCGGCGAATCTTCGAGGAGATTGTCCTTATGTTCAGCGACCAGCAGCTGCTTACAGGTCTTGGTGTGTTGATCGCTGGATATGTTCAGGTCGTAAACGCCAGCCTTAGCGCCTACCACTGGGGGGACAGCGTTGTGTACCTGGCGTGGCTCAGCTCGACGGTCCACTTGATGTCGCTATCGGTACTTCGAGAACGCCTCAAGAGAGGCAGGGTCTCGCTGACTGTTCGAATTTGCGCTATTATGCTTGTCTTCGTCCTTCTTGTCGTCGTGCTATGGCCCACGGCCGTGCCCGTTCGATGCCCGTGGAAAGCTAGACAATAACCAGTCTCGGACGTGAGCTACTTCATCAACACGTCTGTCTCGTACTTTACTCTTATTAGCACCTTTCTCTGGAAGCTCAGTCAATTATTCGACAGGAGCCGAGAATGGATTCGCTTTCGGGGGAGAGCGTGGCTGGAGTGTGGCATGGAGACGGCCGCTCGGCGGTCACTGCAGACAAAGCCGTACACGTTATGGCCGAAGACCAAGTACAGAGCGATGACCACATTTTATGTCGTATTCGTTACACATATAGAGCCCCTGGGATTATTTATGTTTAACAATTACTCTGCTTACCTACACTTTGGTATGGAATACACTGCATCTGATCATCCGTAGTAAGAACACGTACTGTTCGACGTTCTCTGATATCGAATTGGAGGGGCAGAAAAGGAGATGGGATTTGGTTAAATCCTCGCGCTGCCGTTACTGGCTCAGCCAGGACTCGCCGCATTGGACACCTTGAGACGCACAGTTTCCCCCATGAAGTAGGTCGAGCCAGAGTAAAGTAGCTGACACGTCGCTAGGTCAACCGAACGGCCCGGTGTCAACCTACACAGTCGTACCCAGAAGCATCTCCTGGGAATATCAAGCTGGCAAGTCGAGTACCTTGTCTAAAGTGCTCGCTAGCAGTGATACCCGCTTACTCCTAGTGGTAGAAAAGGCTGCTGGTGGCCTCTATAACTTTATTATTAATTACTTATATTTATTAAAGGCGTTAAGAGATTTATAGTCGAGTTATAATGAAATATTATAATTAATTTAAAATTTTTTATTAACTTTAATAACGTTATTAATTTAAAAAAAACTTCGGGGGTTTTTTTTAATTATATTAACTTTTTTTAATAGTTTTAAATATAAATATTTTTTATTATTATTATAAAATTAATAATTTAAATAAAATAAAAACTTTATTTAAACTTTTTTAATAAAAAAACTAATATAATTTACGGTTTAGTTAAATACTCTCTTATAATTCTTTATAACTTATATTTTATTCTTTATACTTTTATTACTTATAATAATAAGTTAATAAAAAAAGAGCGATATATAATTAACGCTTTAAACGCTTTTAAAACCCTTTAAATTAAGCGTATAATTCGTTATATAAATATATAATATCTCTTATATAACCTTATATTACTAATATTACGATAATATTTCACGACGAGATATATAATTATTAATATAAAAGCTTACGAATTTTAAAAAGTAATTAATTATATAATATATAATCGATTTAAATTCTTAATCGTTTTCGCCTTAAATAAGTAATATTAAAGATATAGCGAATCGATTATTTTATTAACGCGACGCGAAACGCGTCGGCGTTAATTAAGCTTCTAGTTTTATACGACGGCAACTAGACTATTACGACCTAACTTAACGATACGGCTAGTACCTACCCTTAGGACGAAATTAAAATAACTTAAAGCGCCTACGAATTAATAAACAGTTATTAATTCCGCTAGTTAACGCTTATAACCTTACTTACGATAATAAGAATCTATTATATTAATTATAATAACTAATATTATAACGATAAATATATATAGCTAACTATTATAACCCGACCTAACCATGCGGCTAAGACCCTACTCGTCGGAACGGAATTATTATACCTCGACTAGGCTACGACGTTACAGCTACCGACCGTACTATTAACTATATTAATATAAACTCCTTTATATTATAAAAGCGCGTAAATATAACTACGAGGATATTTTAAATAGCGAAAGGATAGACCCGACCTAAGAAAATAGCTAGGAAGGAATCACGTAACGAAAAGCGACTAGATTACCGCTCTAATAAATAAGCCAGGAGCGACGAAATTACGACGCCTTTAAATAAGCTATTAAAATAGATTACCGTAATTTAAAAGATAGATTACCGTGAATTAATAACGGGATTATTATAAGTTAACGAACGATTTAATAAATTAATAAAAGAAAGATTAAATATATAACGACGGACGTTTTTTATATATTTTATATAAATATTTTTTTATTTAAATAATTAATTTACATATTAATCTTAATTTATTAATAAAATAAATAATTTTAATAAAACTATTATAAATACCTCCGAATTTATATATTTTAATTACCTTTATTTTTACGAGCTATTATTTATTATATTAATAAAAGTAACTTTTATTACACGTTCGAATACTTTTTTATATTATTAATATAAACTTTAATACGTTTTATTAAGTTTTTTTTAAAACTTAAATAATATTTATTATATTTTAATTACTCTTATTTTTATAAGTTATTACTTAAACCCTTAAGTAATAATACTATAAGAATTATATTTATACCTAGCTTTAATAATATCGTTTAATAAAGAAAAACCCCTATTATTACCCTTAACACCTCTTAACGAGACCCCTATATAAACGTCGATAATAACGATAGCGACAACGAACTTATATAATAAGTATTAGTTAAGCGAATTAAAGAATTCGAGCAAAAAAGCGCTAACTATTAGTATTATTACGCTAAGCTTAAAAAAGAGCGTAACGAGCTCTTAGTTAAGGGCACTTTAAGATAAATATTTTATAATATTAATAAATTACGTAAAGAAGTATATCTTTTTTATATAGTTATTAATATTATTTAAACCCTTATTATATTAAAAAAAGGTATAAAGATTAGTATATTAACCCTTTTTAATAAAATAAGTAAAAACCTCTAAAGCTTTTTTATTTAGATTAAAGCCTATTGTTACGACCTGACCTAAACAGGCGGCCAAGATCCACCATCCGGCACGGAGCCAGGATGACCCGAGGCGCTTACGAAATCCTACACAAAAGCCAGCCTACGATGACGCCCCACCAACGATGACAGCCCCACTGCACCGCCACAGGATATCGACAAGCAACAACACGATGACAGTACACCACGACCAGCCAACTGAGGATGGACCACGGTGGACAGGCGGAAATGGACAGACAGGAATGGACAGACAGGACAAGGTAGA
Organism: Apiospora phragmitis; assembly: GCF_038363925.1. Classification (NCBI taxonomy): domain Eukaryota; kingdom Fungi; phylum Ascomycota; class Sordariomycetes; order Amphisphaeriales; family Apiosporaceae; genus Apiospora; species Apiospora phragmitis. The sequence goes on along the minus strand of NW_027117400.1, from coordinate 839,453 downwards.
CAATAAAGGATGACCCAACGTCACGTGCAGATAAAATAAGGGAGCTACAAGATCACGACGCTCCTAGTGATCCAGGAGCGACAAGATCACGACGCTCCCAGTGATCCAGGAGCGATAAGATCACGACGCTCCTAGTGATCCAACTCGGATCAGTGAAGGAGGGATTGGATATATAACGATAGACGTTTCCTATATATTTCATATGGATACTCTCTACTTTAGTAATTAATTTAAATATTAATCTTAACCTATTAGTAAGGTAAACAGCCTTAACGAAACTATTACGAATACCCCCAAGTCTACGCACCTCAGTTACCTTCGTTCCTACCAGCTATTACCCATTGTATCGATAGAAGCGACTTCTATCGCACGTTTAGATACTCTCTCGTATTGCTAACATAAACCCCAGTATGTCTTATTAGGTTTCTTTTAAAACCCAGATAACGTTCGTTATAAATATCGATAAGCTATACGAAAAAGTATATCTCTTTTATATAGCTATTAATATTATTTAAACCCTTATTATATTAAAAAAGGGTATAAAGATTAATACGTTAATACTTTTTAACGGAATAAGTGGAAATTTCCGAGGCTTCCTCGTTTAAGTTAAGGCCTATTAACGATTTTACGAGGGGACGTTTTAAGACGTTACTTAACGAGTTATTTACGCCGCCTCGTTTTTTAAAGGTAAGGTATTTATTTAGTTCGAGCTTTATTTAAATAAACTTATAGAAAACGATTAATAAGTTAAGCTATGCCGTATAAAAGTATAACGTATTTTCGAAAGTTATAACGGTTTTAAATAAGCCTTTAAGTTACTCTTTTAAGACCTCGATAAAAAGCGACAGGCGGAGAGGGAACTTGAGACCTTTAAATAAAAGAGATTAGCCGTTTTTTATATAGCCGAGTTCCGGCGTATCATAACTCGATTAAACTGTACTGAAACTACGAAGATCATGATATATTACCGAGGGCTAAAGGATGATATTAAGGACGAACTTAGCCGGCTCGACGCCCCCGATAACTTTTTCTCGTATATAGAGTTTATTATTAAGATCGATACTCGTATATACGAACGACGCCGCGAGAAATAAGGCGGACCTTAGCGGTGGACTAGTCGAACTTAAGCTAATATAAGGCGATCACGTTAATATAATTATATATTACTTAGGAATATTACGGCGTATAATTATTATAGTAAGCTTATAAACCTTAACGTTACTAAATACGATAAGCAGGATAAGAAGTTACGCGGTATTTGTTATAATTATTAAAAACTAGGATATTACGCTCGAAAATATTAAGTATTAAAGAAGGATTTCTAATAAGTTTTAAAGGAACGATATATTAATATTATTAAGGTAAAGGATATTTTTATAATAATTATTAAAGATAGTAGCGCTATTATTAAATATGGTAGCTTATTTTAGATAGCTTGTTATAACAATAGGTATACTTCTTATTTAGCGGATAAGGAAGGTACCGGATGGTTTTTTAAAACCTCGGAAAGTAAGGAGGATTATAACCGAAGCGTTGTAATAATACGAAAGGAATGACCCCTCTTTTATAACGAAGATAGCGATTTAATAAACGATATTATAAGCTAGTTAAAATAAATTATAAGTTACGGACGCTTAGTAAGGATGTTTATAAACGAACTAGTATATGAGATTACTAAGTTTAGAGATTTAAGGACCGACGAATGGTTAGTTATTTCTAGTATTTTTTACTTTAACTTTAAATATTTATGTGAAGTATTTATTACGGCCGGGTTTAATTAAAGAATTTATAGTAATTACGCCGTAAAGGATAACTTACGAATTTTTTTTACGTATAAGGGATATTTCACGCTTTTATAGATCTCGTGCGTACACGATATTTATATAAAATATTTTACGAAGAAACTCGAGTATAAATAATTTCCCCGAAAGATTAATAAACGACCTATTACATAACTATACCCGGACTATATTATCGGAAGAATTTAAATATCGATTTTTAATAAACGACGCGCGTACCTATTAGTATAAGAAAACTTACGGTGGTTATAATAATATTACCTGGAAGGACGAGATTAGAGGGAGTATTTTAAAGATTAATACCTTAAATACGCTTAGGAAAAATCGCGAGCTTATAAATGTTTAAAAGAGAGCGCTTAACGCGCTTAGGATATATAAATATATACTTAATAAGAGGACCCCTTTAATATATTAAAGAACTTGTAAAGCGTTTATAGATTACCGCGAACTTAATAAACCTTCGAATCGCCCGAAGAACCCGAATCTTAAGTATTAGGGACAGCACTTTATACGGGGAGGAGTATAGAAATACCCCTACTAGTATATTAAGAAGCGCCCTATAAAGAACGGAAAGAACGATAGCGACGATACGAGGATCAATCGTAAGAGATTGTTATTTATTTATAGGAGTAGCGTTTAAGAAATAGACGCCGCTTATTGTAGAAGGACGATAATAAGCGGACTAAGATAAGTCCCTGTGCTAAATAACGGATGATCGAGCTATCTATAAGTATATTATACTAGTAATAGGCGTAAAAAGAGTCTATATTAAAGCGTTACTCGATAACGGAGCGTAAGGAAATTATATTTTATTACGAATTATTAATTATTTTAAATTTAAATAGTAAGAGAAAGACGCTTTATATCGATTTAGGACCGTTAATAAAGGACTTATAACTTATGACGATGGAGAAGTATAGAAGGAAGTCGCGAATTTTTTAATCGATATCGGAGGACGTTATAAACGAATTACGTGTAATATTATAGACGTTATAAGATACGATATAATTTTAGGGATACCTTAGTTACGAGTAAGTAATTTTAAAGTTAATTAAAGAATAGGTTAATTTTAGTAAGATATATTAAGAAGAGGTTTAGTTAATAGGTAGCGGTTTAAGAAGCGACCTTTTAATAAATTTAAATTTTTTAGGGTATATGTTATTATTAAAGAGCTTAAGCTAAACGTTATGACGATTATATTAGAAAAGTATCGGTAATTTAGAGCTTTTTTTAATAGGAAATTAAAGATAGGCTTATTGTTTTATATACGGTAGGATTATAAGATACCCTTTATAAATAAAAAGGAACCCTTATTTATATTTATATATAAATTTAACTAGGAGTATAAATAAGCTTTAAAGGAGTATATTACGGAAAATTTCGAGAAAAGAGTTATTTGATTATTTATATTACTAGTAGGCTTCCTTATCCTCTTCGTTTTAAAAAAGAGTAAGGACGGGAAACTTAAATAGCGTATGTGTATTAATTATTAAAAGTTTAACGAAATTATTATTAAGAACCGGTACCTCCTTTTTTTAATCGGCGATTTATGAAATAGATTATTATACGTTAAAATCTTTATAGTATTCGACCTCTTTAATATATATAACCTGATCCGAATTAAGAAGGGAGAAGAATAGAAAACTGTGTTCCGAATTAAGTACGGTTATTTCGAATATTAAGCTATACCGTTCGGCTTGATTAATGTATTAGCTAGCTTTTAATTCATAATTAACTACGTTTTATAAGAGTACCTCGATAAGTTTATTATAGTATATCTCGATAATATCTTTATTTATTCCGAGAATGACGACTAGTATCGAGAGTATATAAAGCTAGTATTTTAGAAGTTATAAGACGTTAACTTATTAGTTAATTTAAAAAAAAGCGAATTCTATTAACGATCCGTTACTTTCGTAGGATATGTGATATTTCCGGGCGAAATCTGAATAGAACCTTCGAAAATCTTAATAATTAAAGAGTGGCCTACGCCTATAAACGCTACGGAAATTAGATCCTTTTTAAAACTAGCTAATTATTACCGGATTTTCGTCCCTGGATTTAGCAGGATAGCGACACCCTTAACGAACTTAATAAAGAAGGACGAACTATTTTAATAGATAGAGAAAGAAGATAAGGCTTTTTATAATATTAAGGAACGAATCCTTAACGAACTAATACTTTGCGTAGTAGATTTATTTAAACCTTTTAAAATTAAAACCGACGTATCGGACTATATGATCGGAGGATAACTTAATTAACGAGATGATAATAAGAAATTACACCCGGTCGTATTTTTTTCGAAAAAGCTTAACGAACTAGAGCTTAATTACTAAATTTATAATAAAGAATTAATAATTATTATTAAAGCTTATAAAGAATAGAGATATTATTTTAACGAGATAATAAAACTAGTTAAAGTCTATACCGATTATAAAAACTTTATAACGTTTATTATTATTAAAAAATTAAATAAATAATAAATACGATAGTTTAAATTCTTATTAAGATTTAACCTTACTATTATCTATTAAAAAGGTAACGAAAACGGTCGCGCCGACGTATTAAGCCGACGACCGGACCATTAGGAGGAGGTCTTATTCGAAACGCGGACTATCCTTACTTATAACTAAAATAGTAACTTTATACCGTTAAAATAATTAAACGTTACAAACTACGTCTAATATAATAACGATTAGGTTACTAAGTTCCGGCAATTTAATTAAACCCCCGACCTCGTAAACTACCTTAAGGATCGCCTCGAAGACCGCGACGGTCTTACCTTTTACCGAGATAAGATCTATATCTTTAAGCGGTATCGCGAAGACTTTATTAAAGAATTCTATAAATATCCTATACACAGATATTAAAGGATATTTAAAACCTAGAAAAGGATTACCCGGTAATTCGATTATAAAAACCTTAAACTAATCGTAGCTAAGGTGATTAATAAATACAACCTTTATAATAAAGTAAAAGCTACTTAACACCGGCCGTACGGAGAGCTATAGCTAATCCTACCACTAGATAAAATATAAAAAGCTATTACACTTAATTTCGTCGTTAAGCTGCCCTTATTAAAAGAACCCCTAACCAAGATCGACTACGATAACATCTTAATAATTACGGATAAACTCACGAAGTACACTTATTTCTTACCGTATAAAGAATTTAGCGATATTAACGACCTAGCGTATACATTCCTCTAAACGATCGTTAACTAATACAGGCTGCCCGAAACGATTATTTCCGATAAAGATAAACTGTTTACCGCCAAATTCTAAAAATCGCTTATAACATAACTTAGAGTTAAATATAAACTATTTACGGCTTACCACCTTTAAATAAATAAATAAACCGAGCGGATAAATTAAACCTTAAAGTAGTACCTATATTACTACGTTAATTATAAATAAAATAATTAGGTGTAATTATTATTTATAGCTTAATTTACTTATAATAGCGTAAATAACGAAACTACGCGTATTTTATTATTTCGAGCGAACTATGAGTACGACCCGGAAATTATTAAAAAACCTTTAAAAAAAAACTAGTACTAATCGCGATTATACGAGTCGAAAAATTAAAAGAACTCTAAATTATATTATAATAAGACCTTATTTTTTTTTAATAACGAATAAAAGGGTATGCCGATTAAATAAAGTTAAAAGGATTAATTTTTAAAAAGGGAAAAAAAGTTTATTTCTTACGACGAAATATTAAAATAAAACGATTAAGCGATAAATTAGACTTTAAAAAGATAGAATTATTTAAAATTATAAAAGTTATTTTAAAAACTAATTACCAATTATCGCTATTTAAGATAATACGGATATACCTTATATTTATATTTTATTATTCGAGCTAGCGGCCGAGGAAACCCTAATTAATATATAACTAGAAATCGAAACAGATTAGCACGAGTACGAAGTCGATAAAATTATCGATAAAAGAAAAGAGAGGATAAGGCTTTTAATATTTCGTTTAGTAGAAAGGCTACCTATTAGAGGATAACACTTAGGAATTTAAAAAACACCTAGCGAATATTACTAAGAAACTACGGACGTTTAAATAATAAACTCGGGGATCGGCTTAAAGGAGAAGTCGGTTACGTTTTAATTAATAATATTAAAACCTCTTTAAGCTTAAACGGTTATAACGGCCTTAGACTCCCGACGCTTTTACTTTTCTAGCTCGTTTAGGGAGCGTAAGCCACGCTATACTAATTTAACCCCTTAAGTACGAGCTATCTTTTTTTATTTGCGGAAACGAATAAAGCGAGTAACGGCTTTGTTAGTCTAGCGTTAAAGTTTTAAAAAGTGAGCCTTTGCGGCGGACTTTTTTCGAGACAGGCGGTCGTGCTTATCTTGCATACGCTGCAAAGAAGATAGTAGGACCCCGGTGCTATCGTACGTACAGTTAGCACGAGTGTATTTTTTATACTTGCTAACGCCTTCTATTATTATATAAGACTACCCTTTTGTAAAATAGCGATTGTAAGGTATGACTTTAAAACTAAATTTAGAAAAGGCTTCGATAAGATCTGTATGATAAACGGTGGAGGAACGATTAGGCTTGATTCGAGATTTTCCGACGTGACTATTTATAATAAGTATATATTATAATAAAAGCGATAGGGAAGGAAGAATTTATTATAAATTATGATAAATGAACGGTTAAGGTATTTATAGAGTTAATATTTTAAGGATAAAGTAGTTAAAAAGAGGAGAATAGTATTATAACCCGACTTAATTATGTAATTAAAAGACCTTATTTACCGATACGGAACTATTATACCCTGAACAGGCTATAATATTATAGCTACGGACCGCACCGTTAGCTATATTAATATAAAGTTAAACTTTTTTTAATAATAAATAATAATACCGCTACGTTTAGTGATAAGATAAATACGCTTATAAAGTAACGGCGATTATTAATAAGTTACGTGGCATGGTAAACGCTTAGGCGAGATTAGGCGAGATTATTAAGTAACGTAAAGCGTGATTAAGAGAGATTACTAAGTAGCGTAGAGCGTAATTAAGTAAGATTACTAAGTAGCGTAAAGCGTGATTAAGAGAGATTATTAAGTAATAACGGATTAATAAAGAAAGGATTAGATATATAATAACGAATATTTCTTTATATATTTTATATAAATACTTTTTTTTTAGTAATTAATTTAAGTATTAATCTTAACTTATTAATAAAGTAAATAACTTTAACGAAATTATTATAAATACCTTTTAAATCTATGCACCTTAGTTATCTTTATTTTTATAAAACTATTACCTATTATATTAATAAAAGCGACTTTTATTACACGTTCAGATATTCTCTCGTATTATTAATATAAACCCTAGTACGTCTTATTAAGTTTCTTTTAAAACCCGGATAGCGTTCGTTATAACTATTAAGAAAAAGTCTTACTCGAAACGTAAACTATCTTAACCTACAACTAAAATAATAACCTTATACTATTACGATAATTAAATATTATAAATCACGTTTAATATAATAATAATTAAGTTACTAAGTTTTAATAATTTAACTAAACCCTCGGCCCCGCCGACTATACTAAAGATCACCTTAAAAACCGAGATAACCTTACCTTTTATTAAAACAAGATCTATATTCTCGAGCAGTATCGTAAAGAATTTATTAAGGAATTTTACGAACATCTTATATATAGATACTAAGAAGTGTTTAAAACTTAAAAACGAATTACTAGGTAATTTAACTACGAAAACCTTAAGCTAATCGTAACTAAAGTAATTAATAAATACGACCTCTATAATAAAGCTAAGGCCGCTAGAAACTAACTATATAAAGAACTATAATTAATCTTACCGCTAGATAAAGTATAAAAAATAATCGTATTTAATTTCGTAATTAAGCTGCCCTTATTAAAAAACCCTTAATTAAGGTCAGTTATAATAGTATCCTAGTAATTATAAATAAACTCACGAAATATACCTACTTTTTATTATATAAAGAGTCTAGCGATACTAGCGACCTAGCCTACACGTTCCTTCGAACGATCGTTAACTAGTAAGGGCTACCCGAGACGATTATCTCTAATAGAAACAAACTATTCACCGCTAAATTTTAAAAATTACTGATAGCATAACTCGGTATTAAGTATAAACTGTCCACGGCTTATCACCCCTAGACGAATAAATAAACTAAACGGATAAACTAGACCTTAAAATAATATTTACGCTATTACGTTAATTACGAATAGGATAATTAAGTATAATTATTACTTATAATTTAATTCGCTTATAATAACGCGGATAACGAAACTATACGTATATTACTATTTTAAGTAAACTATGAGTATAACTTAGAAATTATTAAAAAAATCGTAGAAAAAGAATTAATATTAATCGCGACTATATAAGTCGAGAAATTAAAAGAACTTTAAATTACGTTATAATAAAACCTTATCTTCTTTTAATAACGAATAAAGAGATACGCCGACTAAACTAAGTTAAAAGGACTAATTTTAAAAGAGGGAAGAAAAGTATACCTCTTACGACGAAATATTAAAACTAAGCGACTAAGCGATAAATTAAACTTTAAAAAAATCAGACTATTTAAAATCGCGGAAATTATTTTAAAAACTAATTACTAATTATCGCTACTTAAGATAATACGGATATACCTAATATTCTATATCTCACTATTCGAGCTAGCGGCTGAAAATACCTCGATTAATACACAGCTAAAAGTCGTAATAAATTAATATAAATACGAAATCGAGAAAATTATTAATAAAAAAAAACTAAAAAAAACCTTTAACACCTCGTTTAATAAAAGGGTTACCTATTAAAAAATAATACTTAAAAACCTAAAAAACACCTAGCGAACGTTACGAAAAAACTTTAGGAATTTAAGCAATAATAAAAGGTATTAAAAAACCTAGGCCCTCGAAGTTAGCCAGGCTTAAAGAAGACTAGTCTATATTAGTAAAAACGCCTAGGTTCTAGAAGTTATTAATTAAATAACCCTCGTAATTATCCAGCGTAGGCAGGATATTATCCTCTTTATTTAACTCCTTTATACTACGATTAAATAAGTCGGCACCCCTTTCTTTCACTTTTTAACGAATCTTTCGAATTCGCAATAACCGACCTACCGCCTCGGCGAGCTAAGACTAAAGCTTAGCTAGCTTAGAATAAAGCGATAAAAGCTTCTTGCTCGTGTCCTCTTCGTCCGCATTTAACTTTCGTTATTACTCTAAAACCTTCTCTAAAGACGAAGTGATTAAAAAACCGTTATATAAACGACCGCGATTTATATACTACTCGTAATAAAAAAAACGATTCGAAATATAATAATTTAGCTTTTTATTCTTAAAATAATACGAGTAAAATATATCGGCTAAATAACCGTTAAAAGGAATATAACTATAAAAAAAAGGACGCTCGCGAGCCTTAATAAAAAACTTTTCAATACGACTTAAAACTATAATAAATATATATTATTAAAAAAAAACAAAAGAGGGAACTTATAAAATCCTAATACGACGGCACGCGACGAGTACTTATAATAACTAACCGCTTTAAAAATAAAGTAATAAAAAGAGGAGGGATAATATTACGACCTAACTTAACGATACGGCTAGTACCCACCTTTAAGATAAAATTAAAATAACCCGAAGCGTTTACGAACTAATAAACGATTATTAACTCCGCTAATTGACGCTTATAACCTTATTTATAATAATAAGAATTTATTATATTAATTATAATAATTAATATTATAATAATAAACGTATATAACTAACTTAGGGCAGCACTTAGAAAATAGTATAAGATGAACAGATAGAAATAAACGAGCAGAAATAGCTAATATAGATTAAATAAATAAAACGGAGTCACGTGCCGATAAAATAAAGAGCTATAGGATAACGACGCTCTTAATAATCCTGGAGCTATAAAATTATAACGCTCCTAGTAATCCGAGACGACGCATCGCGGTATATAGCGTAATCCAGCGTAAATTAATAAAAGAGGGACGAGATATATAACGACGAACATTCTTTATATATTTTATATAAACGCTCTTTATTTTAATAATTAATTTAAGTATTAATTTTAACTTATTAATAAAATAAACAGCTTTAAAGAAACTATTATAAATCCTTTTAAATTTACGCACTTTAATTACCTTCGTTCCTACGGCTATTATATATTATATCGATAGAGGCGGACCTCTATCGCACGTTTAGATACTCTTTTATATTACTAACATAAACCCTAGTACGTCTTACTAGGTTTCTTTCCGAACCTAGATAGCGTTCGTTACATAGACCTCCGGACGCGTTTTAATCGAAGAATCAATTATTACAAAGTCCTCTACAAAGATCTCGACGCGTATCGCGCGTAATTTATACTCGTACGGAATATAATTTATAAATATAGGATTTAAAAAGAGGATATCTATAATTTTAACGAAACCGGCTTTTTTATAAGCTAAATCTCGTTCGAAATAGTCGTAACCACCTCCGATTAATATAAGAAGCTTAGGGTAATTTAATAAAAGAACTAAGAATAGGTTATAATTATTTAAAGCGTCGGATCGTACGGTTACGCTATCCCTCTATATATTATATTTATCAAGAAAACACACCTCTTTTTTTAGTATAAAAACAGCCTATTATTAAAGGACTAAGTAATCGCAGTTACTAAAAATGGTTAAACTATAAACGAAAAAATAAGGATTAAATTCGATACTTCAATAAGTATATAAAGTCTCGTATAAAAAGTGTTTATTATTTATTAGTTTTTAACGGCTATAAAAACTATTACTCGATAACTTTTAAACTTTATTATAAAAGAATTCGATTATTATACTATATATATTTTTTTATTTATCGTATAAATTTTAACCTCTTAATATCGATTATTTTTATATATTAAAAAGGTTATATGAGAAAGAAATCAAAGGTTTTATACGAGCGTATATTACTTATATTTTAAAGGAAGACTTCTTACTAACGTTTTTAAAAGCGTTCTAAGCGATTTTTACCGTTTTAAATATCTAGGGAGGCTTCTAAAGGGTAGGATTTATACCGTACGATCCGAAACATATTATTTTATAATTAAATATAAAACTACATATATCGACGCCTCCGGCAACCTTTTTCGGCCTACTTATACCTTAAGAATTAAAGACTTTAAATAATTTAATTAAAGCTTAGTTTTAAACTAAATATATAAGAAATCGAATCGCGTAATATTAAAATAACTCCCCGATATTAATTTTTACTAGACTTAATTACATAACGAAAGGTATAACGTAGGTTATATACCGGCTCGCTCTTTTAAAAGGTGAAGTAACCGCATTACGAGAGGTAAATAAAATACTTAGCCGGCGCCGCCGTACGAAAAAAAACGGCTATAAAATAGAGGATTACTTTATATATAAGCTAGAAAAGACCTATAATTTTAAAAAGATATTAATAAATAGTTATAAAACGAATTACGTCGAAAGAGTGGTCGTATAAGGACGTTTAGGATACGTTTATAACGCTATAAAATCTGCGGAGAGCCCGGGTATAATACTCGTACCTATTAGAATAATATAGAAGCGTTTAACGAAGATAATTCTAAGTAGTTTTAATTAATTTTAAGCGTAATAATTAAATAAATTTATATTTTATTATACGAGGTCTTAAAAAGTGTTTAATTAGACCGTGTATTTAATTAAACCATAGATTATGTTACGCTTTAATATAAAGTTAATAAAATAAAATAATAATATATAAAATTTTTATAAATAATTTAAAAGGTTATAATATAAATTATAAATTAAAGTTATTAATTATTATAAAATCAAGTTTAATTAAGTTTTTTATAAAAATAATAATATATTATATATTATATAATATAAATATAATTTTTATATTATATTATATTTAATTTATTCTTTAAAAAGATTCTATTATTTATTTTAAATATATTTTTAATAATCTATATTTTATTTAAAAGTATTAAAATAATTATAAGATAAATTTAAATTTTATAAATAGATTTATTAAGTTAAGTTTATAAATTACTTTAAATAAAAAAGGTATTATAAAAATATATAACGTTTTTTATTTTATTTTATATTATTAAATTAATATTTAAACTATATAACGCGAAATTTAATATTTTTAATATAAATTAAATATAATTAAAAAAGAGATACTTCGTAATTATGTAATTAATTTAAATATTTAAAAAATGCTTTTAAATAAATTTTTATATATATTATATTATATAATAATAAACGCGTAAATAAATATTAAGTTAAACGCTATATTAGTTAATTTATTCTATAATTAAAGGCCTTAGCTTTATATAAACGTTAATATTATACTAACTATTATAATGCACTAGTGCGGCGCTTTAGTAGCTCCTTTTAGCGCTCGCCGCGGTATTAACCCGCTGTGGCTCAAGCCTCCACCGCTGTAGCCTCAGCCTTTTACTAGCCCTCATCGCCTTAAACATACCGCACAGGCCCTGCACACGTTACCGCGTCTTTTATTAAACCTGCTATCTATTAATTATAGCTATTTAAGCTACGGAATACGTATAGTAATATAGTAAATAAAAAAGAAAATAATAAGGAATTAATAAAATAAGGAATACGATAGCGATATAAAGTAATATTAATATAATAAGAGCTTTTATTTTTAAGGATAAGTTATATTAAATATTAATATATTTATTAATAATATTATTAATTATATAAGATTATTTTATAAATATATAACGCTTTAAGTTAATTAAATAATGTTTAAAAGTATTATTTATAAATTAAATAACAATATATTATAATTATAAAGTAGCTTTTTAACTAATAATAGTAATAATATAATATATTAATTATTAATTAACTTTAAAAGAGACCGTTAATTATTATATTAAAGGTTAATTTAATTATTATTAAATGCTTTTTTAAAAACTCTTTAAAATACAAGGCTTTTTAAAAGGGCTATTTTTTATTATAACGTATATAAACTATTTTAATAAACTCGTTTATAAATATATAATAGCGTACCTTATAAGTAAGCTACGTATATAAATAAGCTGCGTACTTTTTATTATTAAGCCTTATAAGTTATAAATTAACTTAATTATAACGCTTAAACTAATTAAATATATTAATAATAATTATTTTTAAAGGTTTCTATATTATTCTAATAAGTACGCGTATTATGCCCGGGCTCTTCGCAAATTCTATAGCGCTATAAACGTGTCCTAAACGTCCTCGTATAACTACTCCTCCGACGCGATTCGTTTTATAACTATTTATTAACGTCCCTTTAAAACTATACATTTTTTTTAACTTATATACGAAATAATCCTCTATCTTATAGCCGTTTCTTTTTCGTACGGCGGCGCCGGCTAAACATCTTATATACCTTTCGAAATATCGCGTTCTCACCTTTTAAAAAAGTAACTTAGTATATAATCTACGTTATAACCTTTACGATCTAATTAAAACTAATTAAAATAAACGTCGAAGAATTATTTTAATATTATACGATACGGTTTCGAACGCATTCGGTTTAAAACTAAGCCTTAATTAAATTATTTAAAGTTTTTAATTTTTAAAGGATAAATAGGCTAAAAAACGTCCCCGGAGGTATTAAAATACGTAGCTTTATATTTAACTATAAAATAATATATTCTAAATTATACGGGATAAGTCCTATCCTTCGAAAGCTTTTTTATATATTCGAAACGGTAAAAGCCGCCTAGAACGCTTTTAAAAACGCTGGTAAGAAGTCCTATTTAAAGATGTAAGTATTATACGCCTGTATAAAACCTTTAATTTCTTTCTATACGCCTTTTTTAACGTACGAAAACAGCCGATATTAAAAGGCTAGAGTTTATATAATAAATAAGAAAATATATAAAGTATAATAATCGAGTTCTTTTCGTAATAAAGTTTAAAAGTTATCGAGTAATAACTTTCGTAGCCGTTTAAGATTAAGAGGCGATAACGACCTTTTATACGAGACTTAATATATTAATTAAAGTATCGAATTTAGTTCTCGCCTCTTTTATTCGTAATTTAGTTATTTCTAATAATTACGATCACTTAATCTTTCGGTAATAAGCTGTTTTTATATTAAAAAAAGAGGTACGTTTTCCCGGTAAAAATAATATACGAAGAGATAGCGTAACCGTTTAATCTAACGCTTTAAATAATTATAACCTATTCCCGGTTCTTTTATTATATTATTTTAGTCTTTCCGTATCGATCGGAGGTGGTTACGACTATTTTAAATAAGATTTAATTTATAAAAAAACCCGGTTTCGTTAAAGTTATATATATCCTCTTTTTATATTTTATATTTATTAATTATATTCCGTATAAGAGTAAATTACGCGCGATACGCGTTAAGATCTTTATAAAAGACTTTTTAATAATCGATTCTTCGGTTAAAACGTATCCGGAGGTCTAGTTGTTGTCGTACGAAGTTAAAGGCCTAGTTAACGCCGACGCGTCCCGTGTTATAAAAGCTAAGTAGTCGATTCGCTATATCTTTTATACTACTTAGCCGGGGAGGAAACGATCGCGTATATAGATTAATAATGTATCGAATAATTAATTCCTTTTTAAAACTATAAAGGTTTCGAGAGTTTGTAGAGATTTCGGATCGTGGTCGAATTCCGCGTCGTCGGCTGCGTAACATCGACTCTAGGATATAATATATCGCTACAGCTTTTCGTACACTTAATTTCGGGTTATTTTAAAACGCTTAAAGCGTTAAATAAAACCTTTTTTTTATTTTTTAATTCTATATTTATTAAAAATAAAAGTTAATATAAAGTTAGTTATAAGAAAATTAATTAAAAGTACGCAGCTCGTTTATATACGCAGCTCGCTTATAAGGTACGTTAGTTATTTTAATTTATTTAAACTTATAAATTAATTATAAATAAATAAAAAGCTTAACATAGTTTATTATTAAATCGGTTACTTTTCTTATATTTTATTACTTTTAAATAAGCTTATAATTTAAATTAATTAAAATTACTTTTTATTTAATTTATTACTTAATTTTATATTTTTTTTATATGTTTACGTATTATAACTTATTTCGCCGTAAATATTATAGCGCTCTCTACCGGTCGCCCTCCGTATTAACGAACCCCTCGCTTCGTATTTATTAATTACTAAACGCTTCCCTTTTATTTTCTCGTTTTATAACTTTTAGGATTCTTATATAATAAAAGCTTTTTTTAAGCTAGACGCGCGATTTTTTAGTTTTCCGGCGTATAGAAAGTATTAAATTAACCTTTTATAAAGTACGTATTTAATTTAATATAAAGGTTATTTTATATATTATTATATATATATTTTTCGTTATTTAGTTTATAATATTTAAAATTAATATTAATAAGCTTTTTTAATAAGTAATTACACCTTTATTTTTAAGTAAAATAAAATTTTTAATTATTTATTAAAAATTAAACGACGTTTAGAAGTTATAAGTATTAATCGTCTTTAAATGTAACGGATTAAATATAAACGTTTAAAAGCGAATATTTAATTTATTAATTATTTTATTTAATTTATTAATTATTTTATTTAATTTATTAATTATATTATTTAACTTATTAATTATTTTATTTAAATAATAAAATATTAAAGTAAGTAGATTAAATTTAGATTTAATATTATTTCTTATAAAAATAATAAAATACGCGGCTTTAAAAAGCGATAAAAAACTTTAACTTTATAATATAATTTATTAATGTTTTAATAAATAATTCGATTTTTTCTAAATAAGTACGCTTTAATAACGAATAAAATACTATATTTAAAGGCTAAAGAAGGTAAAAAAAAAAATAAAGAGGTATACTAAGCGTAATAGTGCCGTTATTCTTATAATATTCCTCGAATTCGTTTAAAATATAGCTTTCGTAACCGTTTAAAATTAAGAGGCGATAAGGGCTTTTCGTCCGCGCTTTAATATATTTACTAAAGTGCCGAATCTAGTTTAAGCTCGTCTCGTTATTAGTTCAGCCGTTAGAAGTCGGTTTAATTACTTAATCGCTCGATAGGTCGTATTCGCGAGACTAGTTTACGAGGTAATATAATTTTAAACGATTAAGAACGGAGAAATATGTTAGCTTTACGAATTAATATATTTAATAGCCGCTAATTATTCCCGATTACTAGGCTAGACCGATTTTGCTTTTTTATAATAATCGGCGCGTATTACGATAAATATTAACCTAATTATACCTATTATAAAGCCGGTCTCGTAAAAAATCTATATATCTTTATCTAAGATGTCGTATTTAGTCTTAATATTTACGATTAGTATAAACTAGCCGGAAATAATACTTATATTTTTATAAAAAGCCTTTTAATAATCGTATCGACGGTTTATTCGAGTTTTAAAGTTTAAGTTACGGTCGATAAAGTATTTAACCTAGTATCTATTAACGCGGTCACCGCCGCGCGACTTTAAAAAGAAATGAATATATTTCTTATAATATTAATATTAAGAGGTATTTCTCGGGTATTTAAATTAATTATATAATTACGAAACACCTGTTTTTTAATTAGATTTAATTTATATTATAAATATCGCATTTCGCGTCGAGGTTCGATACGGCGAAGTCGATCGCTTAAAATAAGTCGGGAGACATTATACACTTTTATAGTAGCTCTTTAATTAATTCGATTCGAACTTTCTCGCGTCGCTTAAATTATTAAAATAATACGATCTTTTTTTTAAATCGATATTATAGTTTTATTATATAAATTGAAAAAAAGAGTACTTAATTTAAATAATATAGTCGACTTAATATTAAACCACGTTATAACTTTTTTAATAAATTAATACTTTTTAAAATTAAAGAAGAATTCGTTATTATTATTTAATATAATTAAAAAGCGCGTATACTAGATAATAATTATAAGGTTTATTAATCTTTAAAAACTATTTTTAAAGAAGCTTAAAAATAAATAAAAATTATTTACGTATATATAGATATTACTTAAAAAGCTATTTAAGAGTTTAAAAACTTAAAATATATTTAAATTAATCGTTATTAAAAAAAGCTTAAGTATAATATAAAAAATAAAGTACTTATATAAAAAATTATAAGTATACGTTTTAATTAAGTTAATAATAAGTATTAAATTTTATATATATAAGAATTAATTAAAATCATAATATAAAATAAGTATATTAATAAATAAAAGGTTTTAAAAAGAAATAATACTTTTTATATAAATTAATTATTAAAAGATTATAATAATGTTTTTTTAATTAAAACTTTAATTACTTTATAATTAAAGAAATTAAGATATAAATAATACGTAGTATTAAGGTTTAAATTTAAGAAAATAACCTTATTAAAATTAAAGAATTTAATTAAATATATTATAAAATAATTAAAATTTTTATCATAATTTAAAAAATAGCTATTATAAATAACTAATTCGGTAATACATATAATAATAATAATTTCTTAATTTTATAAAAATTATTAAAAAAGGAGAATATTAAATTCTTATATATAAATTATTCTTTATAAATAATCGTTATTAAATATAAAGAAATTAAATAATTAAATTTATAAAACTTAAGATATTATATTTAAGCGGTTAATTAACGAAAATTTAAAGGTATTTTTATATTATTTATAAAGTATTAAATTTAAATTATTTTAAAAGCGAGCTTTTTTTTAATAAAAAAAGTTAATTATATTAATATATACGCGCTAGCTTTATAAACGCTTAATATTTAGAAACCTTACGCTATTAAATATAATTAAAATCGTTAGTTTTAATTTTTTTAAATAACCTTTTTTTAATTTATTTTATTTAATTACTTAAACTAGTTTTATCTCTTTTTATAAGTATACTTTATAACTATATTACTTTTTTTATTATTAATTTCTTATATATAAACGTTTTTAAAACTAGTTTATAATAATTAATTATTAAGCTCTTGAATAATTTATTATTACTTTTATAAAATATTAAATAATATTATATAAGCGTAACGCTTTATAAATTAACTTATTATAATACTTAAATATTCTTTTTATACCTTTATTAATAATACCGTTATGTTTTTTAAAATTTAAAACGAATATATCGTTTATTTAAAAACTATTCTATTTCTTTATTTTTTAAAAAACCGTTTCTTAAATACTTTTTAATTAAATAAATTTATTATTATATTAAGAAACTCGGCTTCATATTTATTAAAAGTCGGGTTACTATTTTTTATAACCTCGTTTTTTTTAAAGAATTTAAAAGCTTTAAAGTAATATATTAATATTCTTAAAACTTTTTATTACTTAATACCTTACTATATTTAATCTATTAAACCTTTTTAAAATAAATTATTAATTAATATTTAAATTTATTATTATTAATATATAAATTAAATTAATTGTTTAATTAAAGTACTTAAAAGGTTAAGAAATATAATTTAATTTAATTATTATTTTAATTAATTATATTACTATAAAAAAGTATTTTTATTTAAACTTTATTTTATATTATAACTATAAATAAATTAAATATATATTTTATAAGTATTATTATTTATTTACTATAATACGGCTTATAAGTGAGCTCGCTTTTTTAAAAAGTATTAAAATAATTTATTCTTATTCATTTAATAATTAAATAATAGCTTATTTTATTTTATTAAGCCTTAATTATTAAATAATAAAATAAACGTAAATAATAATAAAAAATATAATAATTAATATATATATAACGTGGTTTATTACTATTTCGTTTATATTATTATTTTATTCACTTTTATTACTTTTTTATACTTTTATATAAATATCTTTAATAATAACGCTTTAAATTAATTAAAATTACTCTTTATTTAATTCGCTACTTAATTTTATATCCTTTTTATTTATTCGCGCATTATAACCTATTTCACCGTAAATGTCACAGCGCCTGCCGCCCGTTGCGCGCCTCGTTAACGAACTATCACTTTCGCCTCTATTAATCGCTAGACGCTTCTCTTTTGCTTTATACTCTTATGCCGCTTAAAATTCCTTAATAGTAAGGGCTCCTCTAAGCTAAACTCGCGACTTCTTAGCTCTCCGGCGTTTTAAAAGGGCTAAATTAGCCTTTTTTAAAATATATACTTATTTTTTTATAAAAGTTATTTTATATATAATTATATATATACTTTTTATTATTTAATTTATAATATTAAAAAGCTTTTTTAATAAAAATAAGAAATTTAATCGTTTATTAAGGGTTAAATAACGTTTAGAGGTTATAGGTATTAATCGTCTTTAAACGCGACGAGTTAAGTATAAGCGTTTAAAAGTATATATTTAATTTATTAATTATTTTATTTAAATAATAAAGTAATAAACTAAGTACGTTATATTTAAGTTTAATATTATTTTTTATAAATATTATAAAATACGCGGCTTTAAAAGCGAATAAAAACTTTAAGTTTATAATATAATTTATTAATACTTTAATAAATAGCTTAATTCTTTTTTAAATAAATATATTTTAACGGCGAAAAAAGTATTATACTTAACGGTTAAAATAGGTAAAAAAAGTAAAGAAGTATATTAAGCGTAATAACACCGTTAGTTTTATAATATTCTTCGAATTTAACCGACATATATCTTTTATATTTATTTAAAATTAAAAAGTAATAAAAGCTGCTAATCTAGGCTTTAATATACTTATTAAAATATCGAGTTTAGTTTAAACTTATTTATTATCGGTTTAATTACTAAAAATTAATTTAATTACTTAGTCGTTTAATAAATTATATTTACGAGATTAGATTATAAAATAATATTAAATTTAAACGATCAAAAATAGCGGAATATATTAATTTTATAAATTATTATATTTAATAATTATTAGTTATTCTCGATTATTAAGTAAACTCGATCTCGTTTTTTTACGCCGATTAGCGCGTATTATAAGAAATATTAATTTAATAATACTTATTATAAAGCTAGTTTTATTAACGTTTTATATATTTTCGTTTAAAATATTATATTTAGCTTTTATATTTATAATTAATTTTTAAAATTTTTATATTTTTCATAAAAAGTTATTTAATAATTATATTAACCGTTTTTTCGAGTTCTAAAGTCTAGGTTATAATTAATAAAACGTTAAACCTAGTACTTATTAACGCGGTCGTCGTCGCGTAACGTTATAAAAAATTAATTATTTCTTTTTTATTAATTATATTTAAAAGCATTTCTAAATATTAATCGATTATATAATTACGAAAGGTTTTCTTTTTAATCTAGTTTAGTTTAAATTATAAATATTAATATTTATATTAAAATAAATTCCGAAGCGTTATATATTTTCGCCCCGCTTTTTTAATTACTAAGAATTCGATTAATATATATCGCTTAAATTATAAAATAATACTATCTTTTTTTAATTAAATTAATATTATAATTATAAAACTTTTATATAATGAAGTTTAATTCTATAAATTAAAAAGGTGGCTAACTTAATAATATAAGTAAAATAATAATAAACCACGTTATAATAATAATAAATAATAATAACTTATAATAAAATTTATTAATTATATAATTTATAACGTGATTCATTATTAAATTAATTATATTATTAAGTTAGCCACCTTTTTAATTTATAGAATTAAACTTTATTATATAAAAGTTTTATAACTAGAATATTAATTTAATTAAAAAAAGATCGTATTATTTTATAATTTAAGCAACGCGAGAAGGTTCGAATTAAATTAATCAAAAAGTTATTATAAAAGTATATAACGTTTTTTAAATTACTTTAAATAACTAACTCTACGGTATTAAACTTCATTATAAAATTCGATATTTAAAATATAAATTAAATTAAATAAAAAAAGAAATACTTCGTAAATATATACTTGATTTAATTATTTAAAAAATACCTCTTAATATTAATAATATAAAAAATATAGCTAATCTTGTTTTAAAATCGCGCAGCGGCGACTACGTCGAGTAGTATTAAATTAAACGCTTTATCGACGGTAATTTAAACCTTAAGACTCGAATAAACCGTCGATATAATTATTAAAAGTCTTTTTATAAAAGTTTAAATATTATTTCCGGCTAGTTTAAATTACTCGTTAATATTAAAACTAAACACTATATTTTAAATAAAGATTTATAAAATTATAATAAACTCGGCTTTATAATAAATATAATAGAATTAATATTAGTCGTAATACGCGTCCATTAATATAAAAAAAACGAAATTAATTTAATTTAATAATCGAAAATAATTACTAGCTATTAAATATATTAATTCATAAGGCTAATATATTCCGTAGTTTTTAATTATTTTAAACTAATACTATCTTATAAACTAGTCTCGCGAATATAATTTATTAAGCGATTAAGTAATTAAACCGATTTTTAACGACTAAACTAATAACGAAATAAGCTTAAACTAGATTAAATATTTTAATAAATATATTAAAATATAAACGAAAAGCCTTTATTACTTTTTAATTTTAAATATTTATAAAAGCTATATTTCGGCCGAATTTAAAAAACGTTATCAAATAACGGCATTATTATATTTAATATACTTCCTTACTTTTTTTCTTTTTTTAACCTTTAAATACAATATTTTATTTATTATAAACGCGTAGTTATTTTAAAAAAATCGAGTTACTTATTAAAGCGCATTTATTTTAAAAAGAAATTTAGTTATTTATTAAAGCGTTAATAAATTATATTACGAAATTAAACACTTTTATTACTTTTTAGGCCGCGTATTTTATTATTTTTATAAAAAATAATATTAACCTTAAATTTAATATATATATTTTAATATTTTAATATTTAAATAAAATAATTAATAAATTAAATACACACTTTATAGAAAAGTAATTTAATACTTTTTAAGCGTCGAAAAACTAAAAGATTACACGTTAAGTTTAAAAGAGCCCTTATTATATAAGAAGTTTAAGAGGTATAAAACAAGAAGGTAAAAAAGAAGCGTTTAATAATTAATAAAGGCGAAATAAAAGGTTTATTAAAGCGGAAAGCGACTAGTAGAAAACGCTGTAATATTTCCGGCGAAATAAGTTATAATACGCGAGTATATAAAAGATATAAAATTAAGTAATGAATTAAATAAAAAATAATTTTAATTAAGTAGATTTTTATTAAACCTTTAAACGAATAATACTTTTTTTAAGAATATAAAGTATTTAGATTAAGATTTAGAAAAATATTAAACTTAATTACTTTTTATAAATTAGAGAATCCTTTTAAGTATTTCTTAAAGTATTATCTTTATTTATAATATTATACTTATTAACGACTTATAAAAACTATATAATTATTATTTAATATTTAATTATTAATAAGAATTATATAATACCTTTAAATTAATAACTTTTTTAAATAAAAGAATGTAAAAATTAAAATTTATATAAGCTTTTATAACTTTATTTTTTTAATAAAAATTATTTAAACTTAATTTTACTTTTATAATAAAATATAAATAGCGTATATTATTAATCTTATATTATATAAATTAGATTTTAATTATAAAATATTTATAATATTAAATATTATATTAATATAAACGTTATAAATAAATTTTTTATAAATATACTCGCTTTATGATAAATCACGTTTTAATAATAATTAAATATAAATATAGTTTAAATTACTACGTAATTAAATTTAAAACTAATAATTAAGACTATTTAAAATTATATTATAATTATTACTTATTTAAATAACTTTTTTATAAACACTTTTAAAAAGTCGTTAAGCGTATAAAAAATTTATATAAAAATTTATATAACTTTTATACTAGATAATAATAGTATTTTTTATAATCGAAGCTTTTTTAAGCTTTTTAAAAACTAAATAAGATAATAACCTTTCGCGTTTTAATATAATAATTATTTTATATTATAAATTTAATTATATTAAAAATTACGAATATTTTATTAAATAGCAAAGTTTTATATATAAATAAAGTATATAAAAGAAGAGAATATTTTAATAACTTTAAAAGTTAATTAAAGAGTAATAAGGGTGATAAAGCGAGAGGCTCGTTAAATTATAATATACTCGCCGCGAATAGTTTAAAACGTAAATAAAGTTTTATTAAAAATAATAAACTTTAAGGTATATATTTAAAGAAGATTTTTATAAATAAAAACCTTATTTTTAATAAAAATAAAGTATTTAATCGTTTATTAAGGGTTAGACGACGTTTAGGGGTTATAGGTACTAGCCGTCCTCGGACGCGACGAGCTAAGTGTAAGCGTTTATTATTAATATTAAGAAATATTCTTCGAATATTTAAATTAATTATATAATTATAAAGCACCTCTTCTTTAATTAGATTTAATTTATATTATAAATATCGGATTTCGCGTCGAGGTTTAATATTACGGAATCGGTCACTTAAAATAGTTCGGGGGACGTTATATACTTTCGTAATAATTCTTTAATTAATTCGATTCGAACCTTTTCGCGTCGCTTAAATTATTAAAACAATACGATCTTTTTTTAATTAAATCGGTATTATAATTATAAAAATACTACGTATTAAAGTTTAATTATATAAGTCGAAAAAAAGAGTGGCCGAGTTAGTAATAAACCACGTTATAGAATTATACTTAATAATATTTTATAATAAATTTAACGCGAAATTATTTATAATTTAATCTTTTTTAATAAATTTAATAAGCTTTATAGTTTATTTATAAAAATAATACTTTTTTAATACTTTTAAATCTATTAGTTTTTAATTTAAATAAGAAATTATAATTAATAAAATTATTACTTATATCGAAATATAAAGTAAATATATTTTTAAATATTATTTTCGTTATTAATAATATAAGCCTTTATATTAAAGGAAATATATCCTTTAATAAGAAAAAGCTTTTTTAATAATATAAACTATTATAATTTTAATATTTAAAATAGTTTTAAAAAACTTATTTAAATTTAATTTAATATAATTATAACCTTTATTATAATTTTATACGTATTAAAGTAAACTTATTTTAAAAAACGAGGAGGTAGATAAGTTTAAAAAGTAAAAAATAAATACTTAATTATAAGTAATTTAATAAGCTTTATTAAAAAGCTTTTTTTAATTAATTATATAAAATAGTTTATATATATATTAAATTCATTTAACTTCATTTATTTTAAGCTTTATATATAATTAAAGTTTTTAGTTTTTTATATTTATTTATATTATATAATTATATTTTACCTTTATATAATATTCGTATAATTTTAATTATATAGAAATTAAACTAATTAAAATTAAAAACTATTATTAAGTTTATATAATTATTATTTATTTATAAAAAGCTATATATTAAGTTTTTTATAATTATATTAAATAATTATTATAATAAAATAAAATAAAACTAATTTTAATATCATAATATAATTAACGTACCTCATGGTTTAATTAATTACACAGTTTAATTAATTATTTTCTCGTAATTCTTAATAACGAAGTTTATTTTATCTCTTTTTTACTATTTTATTATAGTTAGTAATTAGAGAGAAAACGATATATAATTAGCGTTTTAAGCGCTTCGAAACAGTCTTAAATTAAGTCTTTAATCTATAGCACAGGTTTACAATATCCCTTATATAACTTTATATCTCCGATATCGCGGCGGTACTTCACGATAAGATATACGATTATTAATATAAAAGCTTACTATTCTCGAAAAAAATATAATAGTTCGGTATATAATCGAACTAAATTCGCGATCGTTTCCTCCCCGGATAAGTAATATTAAAGATATAGCGAACTAATTACTCCTTTAATGCGACGCGGGACGCGTCGGCGTTAACTAGGCCTCTAGCTTCGTACGACGATAACTAGACCTCCGGATACGTTTTAATCGAAGAATCGACTATTAAAGAGTCCTTTACGAAAATCCCAACGCGTATTACGCGTAATTTACCTTCGTACGAAAAATAATTAATAAATATAAGATTTAAAAGGAGGATATTTATAATTTCGACAAGACCGGCTTTTTTATAAGCTAAATCTCGTTCGAAATAATCGTTACAACCTCCGATTAATACGGGAGGCCTAAGGTAGTTTAATAAGGGAAACCGGAATAAGTTGCAGTTATCTAAGGCGTCGGATCGTACGGTTACGCTATCTCTTCGTACATTATATTTACTAAGAAAACGTACCTCTCTTCCTAGTATAAAAATAACCTATTACCGAAGGATTAAGTAATCGAAGTTATTAAAAACGGCTGAATTACGAACGAGAAAGGCGAGGACTAAATTCGATACTTTAATAAATATATAAAGTCTCGTACGAAAAGTATTTATCGCTTATTAGTCTTTAACGGCTATAAGAGCCACTATTCGATAACTTTCGAACTCTATTATAAAAAGAACTCGATTATTATACTTTATATGCCTTCTCATTCGTTATATAAGCTCTAACCTCTTGATATCGGCTGTTTTCGTACGTTAAAAAGGTCGTACGGGAAAGAAATAAAGGGTCTTATACGAGCGCATATCACCCATATCTCAAAGGAGGACTTCTTACCAGCGTTCTTAGAAGCGTTCCAGGCCACTTTCACCGTTTCAAATATCCAGGGAGGTTTTTAAGGGGCAGGACTTATACTAAACGATCCGGAATATGTTATTTCATAGTTAGATATAAAGCTACTTACGCCGACGCCTCCGGCGGCCTCTTTTGGCTTACTTATACTTTAAGAATTAAAGACCTTAAATAATTTAATTAAAGCTTAATTTTAAACCGAATACGTTAGAAATCGAATCGCGCGATATTAAAGTAGCTCTTCGATATTAATTTTAACTAAGCTTAATTAAATTACGAAAAGTATAACGCAGGTTATATATTAGCTCGCTTTATTAGAAAGTGAAGTAACTGCACTACGAGAAGCGAATAAAATACTTAGCCGGCGCCGCCGTACGAAAAGAAAACGGCTCTAAAATAAAGGATCACTTCGTATATAAGATAGAGAAGACCTATAGTTTTAAAGGGATATTAATAAATAGTTATAAGATAAATCGCGTTAAAAGAGTAATTATACGAAGACGTTTAAAACGCGTTTATAACGCTATAGAATCTGTGGAGAGCCTAGACAGAATACTCGTACTTATTAAAATAATATAGAAGTATCTAGAGATAAAGATTCCGATTAATTTTAAGATATTAAATGCGTTATGACGGAATTAACTTATACTTTATTAGATAAAGTTTTTAAAGGTGGTCATTTGAACCGTGTGGTTCATTAGACCGTGGGGTACGTTACGTATAAATTAAAGCTTATTAGCTTTAATAATTAAAAATAAAATAAAGTTATTTAAATAAAGTATAAATTTAAATTAAGCTTTCTTTATTTATTGAAATATTTAAGATTAATTAAAGCTTTTTTTACTTATTTTTAATCTTTTATAATATAATAATACGTTAAAGCTTTATTTTTAAAATAAAAGGAAAATAAAGCTAATTTTTAATTTAATTTAAAGTTTAAACTAAATATAAATATCAAAGCTATATTAATTATAATAATATATTATTATAACGCTTTATAATTATTTTTAAAGGCTTGTCGTAATATCTACCCTTTAATAATTTAACCTTTATTTATTATAGCCTTAATTTTTTATTAGCTCTTATAACTTTAAAATAAGTTAATAAGCCGTTATATATTATTTAAGTTTTTATTAAAACTTATTATTTATTAATTACTTAAATATATACGTTATATATACGCTAAGCAATATAAATTATTCTAGTATAAAAGAAAAGAGGGGTAAGAATTAATATAAAATAAATCGCGATAATATTATAAAGTAATTATATAAGAAGTATTAAAATAAATAAAAGTAATAAGGTAATATTTATATAATAAAAGCATTTATTTTAATAAATAAAGTATATTAAATATTATATAAATTATTATATTTTAATATTAATAGTTTAAAACTAATTATATAAATATTATTTTAAAGCGATATATATAAAAGGTAATTTATAATACTTTAAATAATATTAAAAGGTATTATAAAAGGCTTTTTTAATATTTTAATATATAATAAACTATTAATATAATTATTAATAAATAGTTAAACGAGGCTATATTATAAATATATAATATTTTTATAAAGTAATTCTTTAATACTTTAATATTTAAAAAACTTATTAAATTAAAATTATAATATATTATAATCATAAATTAAATACTCTTTTAAAGTAATTAATTATAAAATAAGGTTTTAATTAATAATTAATATAGTATAATAAAAGTAGTTATTTAAATTTAAAAAGATTTATTATTTATTATGTATTTAAATAAAGAGGCCGCCGTTAAAGAAACCTTTAAAAAAGTTTTTTAAAAAGTATTAAAAAAAGAGGCTCATCTTTTATAACTAATCGAGTAATCTATTTTTAAAAACCGGTTTAAAATATAAATATAACAACGGTTTTAATTTATAAAGATTTCTATATTACTTTTAAATTAATAAAAGGTCTCTGGCTTAAACTTTTTAAAAAAAATATTTTTAACTTAAAATAACTTAAAAGAATATATTATATTATTTAATAATTCTTTTAAACATATATTAAGAAATTAATATACCGTATTTATTATAAAGAACTTTTTAAACCGCTTTATTTATATAAAGCTAAAATATACTAATCGTTATAACGCGTTTTAAGTTTTAATATTTTAAAAAAGTAGACTTTTTAAATTATAAGAAATAGTAATATATTATATTATTATTATTAAATTTATATTTTTATTCGTTAATTAAATATTTTAGTTTATTAATATATATTATATAATTATTATAATAAAGGGGGACTAATTAATAATAAGTTATATAAGTACTTTAAGGGTATATTTAACTCGTTTTTTAAATATTTAATATTTAATTTAATATCTTAAGGGGTTATTAAGTTATTAAACCGCGGTTAAAATTATAGCTTTAATAGGGTTAAAGTTATTCTTATTATAATAGTCGCCGTTATAATAAGCTTTAAGTAAGTTTAATAATAATAGCGAGTATTTAAAAATATATTATAATATATCTTATAACGCTTATTATTTATATTAAAATTAATAAAATTATAAAAGTTTATAAAGTAAAAATAATTATTATATATATAGCGCGAGCTTTTTATATAATTATTAATATTAAAGTTTTAATAACTATTTTAATAAACTTGTTAAACTTTTTACTTTTTAAAACGTTTATATATATCGAGATTTAAGGAATATTAATAAAAATATTATTTTATTATAAAGTAATTAAATATGTCGAGACTTATTTTTTAATAGATATTTATCGAAATATAGTTTTAATTAAATAAATAAGGTTATAGCTATTAAATTATTAATAAAGATATTAATTTAATAAACCGTTAGTTTTAAAGTTATAAAAATAATTAAAAAATAATAAAATATATAGTTAATTACTTTAATATATATATATATATAATTACTTACTTTAAAAAAAGAAATTATTAATATTATAATTTAAATAATATATTTTAAATAAAAAAGGATGTTTTATTTAAATAACATTATTAAAATAAAAAAACATATTTTATTTAAATAACGTTATTTAAAAAAGTTAGTATTATTAACTAAATAATATATAAATATTTAAAAGATAAATTTATTTATTTATAAAATAAGTATTTTTATAATAAGTAAAAATAAAAATATATATAATAATAATATTAATTAATTATTAATAACTTAATTTAAAAAAATTAAAAACGAAAATATAATAATATATACGATATTAAGTTAAAATATTATAAGGTTTTAAATTTAAACTACATAATACTAATATAGTTTATTACTAAGTCCGCTATATTATTAAGTCGACTAGTTTTTTTATACTTTATTACTTTTATTTAAATTATTCTAACGCTAATATATTAAATGAATTAAAATTATTTTTTATTCGATTCGTTACTTAATTTTATATCTTTTTTATATATTCGCGTATTATAACCTATTTCGCCGTAAATATTATAGCGTCTTCAACCGGTCGCTCTCTATTTAAACGAACCCCTTATTCCGTATTTATTTATCGCTAAACGCTTCCTTTTTACCTTCTCGTTTTATAGCTTTTAAGATCCCTATATAATAAGGGCGTTTCTAAGCTAGACGCGCGATTTTTTAGCTCTCCGGCGTTTAGAAAATACTAAATTAACTTTTTATAAAGTACGTATTTAATCTTTTATAAAGGTTATTTTATATATTATTATATATACACCTTTTATTCTATTTATAATATTTAAAATTAATATCGAAGAGTTTTTTTTTAATAATTAAAAACCTTATTTTTAATAAAAATAAAGTATTCAATTATTTATTAAAGGTTAAATAACGTTTAGAGGTTATAAATACTAGCCGCCCTTAAACGTAACGAGTTAAGTATAAGCGTCCGAAGACGTATATCTAGCTTATTAATTATTTCTTCCGGGTAGTAAAGTATTAAAATAAATGCGCTAAATCTAGATTTAATATTATTTTTTATAATAATACCGTTATTACTATAATATTTTTTTAATTCCATTAAAATATAACTTTCATAATTCTTTAAGATTAAAAAGTAATAAAAGCCTTTAATCCACGCTTTAATATAACGTAATCCACGGTTTAATTAAATACACGGTCTAATTAAACACTTTCTTATAATTTCTTATAACCTATATTTTATTCTTTATACTTTCACTACCTATAATAGTAGGTTAATAAAAACAGATCGATATATAATTAGCGCTTTAAACGATTTAAAAAGACCTTAAATTAAGCGTACGATTCGCAGTAAATATATAATATCCCCTATATAACCTTACGTTACTAGTATAGCGGTAGTATTTCACGACGAGATATATAGTCGCTAATATAAAAGCTTACGAAGAGTAATTAATTATATAATATATAATCGATCTAAATTCGCGATCGTTTTCGCTTTAAATAAGTAATATTAAAGATATAGCGAATCGATTATTTTATTAATGCGACACGGTACGCGTCGGTATTAATTAAGCGCTTAGCTTTATACGATAATAACTAGACCCCGGACACGTTTTAATCGAAAAATCGATTATTAAAAAGTTCTTTATAAAGATCCTGACGTATATCGCGCGTATTTTATTTCCGTATAGAATATAATTTATAAGTATAAGATTTAAAAAAACGATATTTATAACTTTAACGAAACCGGCTTTTTTATAGGTTAAATCTCGTTCGAAATAATCGTTATAACTTTCGATTAATACGAGAAGCTTAGGGATATTTAATAAAAGAACTTAGAATAAGTTATAATTATTTAATGCGTCGGATTATACGGTTACGCTATCCCTTCGTATATTATATTTACCGGGTAAACGTACCTCTTTTTTTAGTACGAAAATAGCTTATTACCGAAGAACTAGGTAATCGTAATTATTAAAAACGGCTGGACCACGAACGAGAAAGGTGAGGATTAAATTCGATACTTCGATAAATATATAAAGTCTTATACGAAAAATATTTATAATTTATTAATCTGTAACGGCTATAAGAGTTATTATTTAATAATTTTCGAGCTTTATAATAAAGTAAATTTAATTATTATACTTTATATACCTTATTATTTATCGTATAAGTTTTAACCTTTTAATATTAATTATTTTTATAACTTAAAAAGGTTATATATAAAGAAATTAAAAGTTTTATATAAGCGTATATTATTTATATTTTAAAAGAGGACTTTTTATTAATGTTTTTAAAAACGTTTTAAGCGATTTTTACCGTTTTAAATATTGAAAAAGGTTTTTAAGGTATAGGATTTATATCGTATAATTTAAAATCTATGATTTTATAATTAAATATAAAGCTATATACGCCGACGCTTCCGGCGACCTTTTCCGGCCTATTTATACCTTAAGAATTAAAAACTTTAAATAATTTAATTAAAGCTTAATTTTAAACCGAATACGTAAGAAATTAAATTATATAAAATTAAAATAACTTTCCGATATTAATTTTAATTAAACTTAATTAAATTATAAAAAGTATAACGAAAGTTATATACCGGCTCGCTTTTTTATAAAGTAAAGTAAACGTATTATAAGAGGTGAATAAAATACTTAGCGGGCGCCGCCGTACGAAAAAAACGATTATAAAATAAAAGATCACTTTATATATAAGCTAGAAAAGACTTATAGTTTTAAAAGGACGTTAATAAATAATTATAAGACGAATCGCGTCGGAAGAGTAGTCGTACAAGGACGTCTAGGACGCGCTTATAACGCTATAAAATTTACGGAGAGCTCGGGTATAATACGCGTACCTATTAGAATAATATAGAGGTATCTAGAAATAAGGATTCCGATTAATTTTAATAGATTATATTCGTTATAATAGTATTAATTTATACTTTATTATATTAAGTTTTAAAAAAGTGGTTAATTTATTTATATAATTATTTCGCTTATAAGGTATATTAGTTAGTTACTCGGTAGGTTATATTCGCGAGATTAGTTTATAAAGTAATATTAGTTTTAAATAATTAAAAACGGCGGAATATATTAGTTTTACGAATTAATATATTTAATAACCGTTAATTATTCTCGATTATTAAATTAGATTAATTTTGCTTTTTTATATCGATCGGCACGTATTATAACTAGAATTAATTTAATTATATTTATTATAAAGCTAGTTTCGTTAAAGTTTTATATAACTTTATTTAAAATATCTTATTTAGCTTTTATACTTATAATTAACGTAAACTAGCCGGAAATAATACTTGCATCTTTATAAAAAAGCCTTTTAATAATCTTATTAACGGTTTATTAAAGTTTTAAAATCCGGGTTATAATTAATAAAGCGCTTAATTTAATACTTTTTAACGCGGTCGCTGCCGCGCGATATTATAAAGAAATTAGTTATATCTTTTATATTAGCTATATTTAAAAATATGTTTTTAATATTTAAATCGATTATATAATTACGAAATACTTCCTTTTTAATTTAATTTAATTTTAATTATTAATACTAATATGCGCGTTAAAGTAAAGTATTATATTATTAGTCTTGTAAAATGAATCTCGAAACGTTATATATTTTAACCGCGCTTTTTTAATTATGAAGAATTTAATCGATACGTATGGTTTAAATCGTTAAAATAATATAATTATTTAAAAAAATTCCAAGTATAATAATTACAAAGTTATTACGTATTAAAATTTAAAAGCGTTAAAAAGTAATAAAAGTAAACGAATAATAATACGATTGAAATAATAATAATAATAATAATAAATAATTTATAAATTTATTATAATATAAGAACTTATTTATTTTTAAAAGTTAATAAAAACGTTTAATTAAACTTATTATTCTTAAATAACTTTAAGTTTTTATAAAAAGCTGATATCTAATAAGCTTTAAATAATATAAATGTAATAAAAATAATTATTATAAAAAAAGAAAATTATTTTTATATAATATTAAAGAGTTATTAAATATTATTAAAATAACTAATATTATTCTAAATTATATATTTAATATAATCATATTATATATTAAACGAAACTTTATTTATTTAAGGTTTTTATTTTATTTATATAAATAATCTTATTATTTTTTAATTTAATATTATTTTTAAAAATAATTATATTTAATTATAATAAACGCTATTTAAATTAAAAAAAAACTAAATAAAATATATTTAAGTTTATATTAATAATATAAGAAAGTATTTAAACTTATAATAAAAAAGACGACTTATTAATATAATAAGTAATAATAAAAGTAATTAAGTAAAAATATTTATATAATAAAGTTATTAAAACTATTTACTTTATTAATAATTTAAATTAATATTAACTTAAATATTAAAGCATTAAATCTTTTATATAAGGTATATAAGAAACGTTTATTATTATATATCTTATCTCTCTTTTATTAATACCCTTAGGATTATACCGTTAACTAGTAATCTTTTTTAAATAGCTCACCTATATCACCGTGATCCGTTAACTCTTGACTTTTTTAGATATAGTTCCCTTTTAGATTTTTATTTTATAGATTTTAATGTTTTTATATAATAAAGGCTTTTTTAAACTAAACGAGCGATTTTTAAATCATTCAACGTTTAAAAAGTATTAAATTAAACTTTTATAAAATATATATTTATTATTTTATAAAAATTACTATATATATTATTATTATATAATTTATAATATTTAAAATTTATATTAGAAAGTTTTTTTTAATAAATAAAAACTTTATTTTTAATAAAAATAAAGTATTTAATTATTTATTAAAAATTAAATAACGTTTAAACGTTATAAGTACTAATTATTTTTAAACGTAACGAATTAAATTTAAGCGTTTAAAAACGTATTCTTTTTTTATTACTTATTTTATAAAAATAATAAAGTATCAAATTAAATGCGTTAAGTTTAGATTTAATTTTATATTTTATAAAAATAATAAAATATACGATTTTAAAAGTAAAGAAGAATTTATTTTTATAATATAATCTATTAAGACTATAATGAATTGCTTTAATTTTTTAAAATAAAAACGTTTTAATAATAAATAAAGTATTGTATTTAAAAATTAAAATAAATAAAAAATATAAATAGGTAAATAAAATAAAATGATGCCGTTATTTTTATAATATTCTTCGAATTCGGTTAAAATATAACTTTCGTAATCGTTTAAAATTAAAAAGCGATAAAAGTTTTTCGTCCACATTTTAATATATTTATTAAAATATCGAATTTAATTAAAGCTCGTTTTATTATCGGTTTAACTATTAAAAATCTAGTTAATTATAAATCGGTTAATAAACTATATTTATAAGACTAATTTATAAAGTAATATTATTTTTAATTATTAATTTAATTTAATATCGCCTTTTTATATTTATTAATACCTATTATAATAACTATTAATTAAATTATACTTATTATAAAGCTATTTTTATTAAAGTTTTATATATATTTATAAAAGTTTCGTATTTAGCTTTAATATTTACGACTAGCGTGAATTAATTATAAGTAATATTTAATTTTTTATAAAAAGCTTTTTAATAAGTATATTAACGGTTTATTAAAGCTTTAAAGTCCGGGTTTCGATTAATGAATCGTTTAATTTAATATTTATTAACGTTATCGCCGCTATATAATTTAAAAAGAATAATTATATCTCTTATAATATTAATATTAAGCTGTATTCGTGAAATATTTAAATTAATTATATAACTAGGAAGCGTATTTTTTTTAACTAGATTTAATCTATATTATAAATATCGGACTTCGCGTCGAGGTTCGATATTATAGAGTCGATCGCCTAGAGTGCCTCGAGGAATATTATACACTTTCGTAATAGCTCTTTAGCTAATTTAATTTAGACCTTTTTACGTTATTTAAATTATTAAAACGATACGATCTTTTTTTAATTAAAATAATATTATAATTATAAAAGTGTTAGGTATTAAATTTTAATTACGTAAGTTAAAAAAAGAGTGGCCGATTTAATAATATAATTAATTAAATAATAAACTATGTTATATATAATAATAATTAAAATATTTATAATTATATTATATTAATAATTGATAATTAAAAAGTTATAATTAAAGCGTTATTTAATAACGAAATTCATTTTTACTATATATTATTAATAGCTTAAAATTAAGCTAATAAAAAAACGCTTTATATTAATTTAAAACTATAAATAAAAAATATATAATTTATAATAATAATAAAAATTAAAAATAAAAGAATAATAAATATTTTAATATTAAAAGATAATACAAACGAATTATATATAATATTAAATACGTTATAAAATATAATATAATTTTAATAACATTTTAATTATAAATAAATTATTTAAAAATTAATTAAAAAATAAGTTAACTTTAATAAAATATATTTAAAAAAGGTTAAATTAAGAACTAACCGTTAGAAAAAGGCTTTTTAAAAAATTAAAGACTTTTATATATATATTATTATTATTAAAAAGCTTAACTCGAATATTATTAGAAAAAAAACCATTCTTTATATTTATATATAAGTTTAATTAAAAATATAAATAATTTTTCTAAAGAATATTATAAAGAACTTAAAAAACAGTTATATAATTATTTATTGACGATTAATTTATTAAAAGGAAGTTTAATTAAAAATCTTGATTATTTTTATAAAATATTAAAATATTAACCTTATATTATTATATTAATTAAATATTATTAATAAAGTATAATATTATAAAATATAAATTAAAAAGTTTAAAAAGTACATTTTAAATTTTATTAATTAAATTAAAGTTTATTTTAATATTAAAAAAGAGACTATTTTTTATAAAAATAAACTTTAAACCTTTAAATTATATTATAAAGAATTTATTAAAGGATTTTATAAACACTTTATATATAAATATTAAAAGAATTTTAAAACTTAAAAACATATTACGAAATAATTTAATTATAAAGGTTCAAAGTTAAGTGTATTTAAAATTATTAACGAATATAATTTAAATAATAAAGTTAAAGCTATAAAATATTAATTATATAAAGAATTATAACTATTTTCGTTATTTAATAAAACTTTAGTAATAATTATACTTAATTTTATAATTAAGTTATTATTATTTTAAGAATTATTAATAGAAATTAAGTATAATAATATCTTAATTATTATAAATAAATTTATAAAATATAATTTTTTTATAAAGAATTTAATAATACTAATAACTTTATTTATATCTCTTCGCATTTCTATTAATTAATTAAAGTTATTAGATATAATTATTTTAAATTAAAATAAATCTTTTTTTATTAAATTTTTAAAAATTATTTATTATTTAAATCAGCGTTAAATATAACCTATTTATAATTCATTACTTATAAATAAATAAGAAAGTTTAATAAATAAATAAAGTATTAAATTAATACTTATAATATTATATTAATTATAAATTAATTAATTAAGTAATAATATTCTTAATAACGTAATATATTTATTATAATATAAATAACGAAACTATACGTATTTTATTATTTTAAATTAATTATAAATATAATTTAAATATTATTAAAAAACCTTTAAAAGGAGACTTGTTATTAACTACGACTATATAAGTTAAAATATTAAAAGATTTAATCTTTAAATAAGGAAAAAACGTTTATTTTTTTAATAAAATATTAAAACTAAACGATTAAGTAAAAAATTAAACTTTTAAAACATAAAATTATTTAAAATCGTAAAACTTACTTTAGAATTTATTTATTAATTATAATTACTTATAATAATAAAAACTTCGTTTATATTTTATGTTTTATTATTTAAATTAGTTTTGAAAAATATATAAAATTAATATATAACTAAAAGTCGAAATAAATTAATATAAATAAAAAGTTAATAAAATTATTAAAAAGAATAAGATAAAGATTATAATACGTCTTTTAATAAAAAGACTATTTATTAAAGGATAATAGTTAAAAACTTAAGAAATATTTAAAGAATATTATTAAAGAGTTTTAAACGTTTAAAATAAAATAAGCTTAAACTTAGCTAATAATAAAGGCTTAATAAAACGTTTAAATAAATTTAGTTTTAATTAAAAGAAAAGTTTAGCGAAAGACTTAAAATAAGTTTAAAGGCCGGTTTAGCTGCTATTTTATAATAAGTTTTTTTTATCGCTTTTTTACGTTTTACACGCTTTAATTATTTGTTATTATCGATGCCGCGTTAAACCGCTCGTATTATCTTTTTAAATTAAAACTTTTTTTATTTTTAAAAGCGAAGGATTTTTTCCGCTATAGTTTAAAGCTTATCTTTTAATTTTTAATATTATTTAATAATGTTTTATAATCTAAAATAAATAATACCTTAAACCTTAAAACGAGAGTAATCTTAATAAATATATTTAATGAAATTAAAACTCTTTATATAAAAACGATATAAAAAAACCTACGAACCTTATAATAAAAATACGACAGCATAGTAATAAAATATTATAAAAAACCGAATAAAAGAATATCACCTTGCTTAATTTTTTTTAAAACGTAATTTATACTTTTAAATATAATTAAGTATAATAAGCGTATATTATAATATAAACCTTTAAATATTTATAACCCTTAATTTTTTTTTAAAAAAAGGAAATAATATTATAGTTTAGTTTAATTATATAATTAATTACATTTTTAATACGGCTTTATAATACCTTAAAGCGCGTATAAGGTTTAATATTAAAACTTACCTCGTAAGTTAACGTTTTTAAGTTAGTTAATAATAATTAAAAAACTAATAATTAACGTGGTTTATTATTAAATCGGCCACTTTTTCTATATGTTATTATTTTTAAATAGATTAATTTAACCTTAATGTTTTAAATTAATTAAAATTACTTTTTATTCGATTCGTTATTTAATTTCATATCTTTTTTATATGTTCGCGTATTATAACTTGTTTCGCTATAGATATTATAACGCCTTTTACCGGTCGCCCTCCGTTTCGACGAACCCCCCGTTCTGTATTTATTAATCGCTAAACGTTTCCATTTTATTTTTTCGTTTTATTATTTTTAAGATTCGTATATAATAAGGGCTCCTTTAAATTAAACGCGCGATTTTTTAATTCTTTAATACTTAAAAAGTACTAAATTAGTTTTTTATAAAGTATAAATTTAATCTTTTATAAAAATTATTTTATATATTATTATATATAAAATTCTTATTATTTAATTTATAATATTTAAACTTAATATTAAAGAGCTTTTTTTAATAAGTAAAGACTTTATTTTTAATAAAAATAAAGTGTTTAATTATTTATTAAAAATTAAACAACGTTTAGGGGTTATAAGTACTAGCCGTCCCTAAACGTAACGGGCTAGGTATAAGCGTCCGAAGACGCATATTTAGCTTATTAATTATTTCGTCTAAGTAATAAGATATTAAACTAAATAATGTAGTTTACTATTAAGTTAGCTATATCACAAAGTCGACCACTTTTTTATATTTCACTACGTTTATATAATTAATTTAACCTTAACGCTTTAAATTAATTAAAATTACTATTTATCTAATTCGCTACTTAATTTTATATCTTTTTCACATATTCGCGTATTATAACCTATCTCGCCGCAGATATCATAGCGTTTTTTACCGGTCGCCCTTCACTTCGACGGACCCCCCGTTCCGCATTCATTAATTATTAAACGCTTCCCTTTTACCTTCTCGCTCTATAGCTTTTAAGATTCCTATATAATAAGGGCCCTTCTAAGCTGGACGCGCGATTTTTAAGTTTTCCGGCGATTAAAAAGTATTAAATTAACCTCTTATAAAGTACGTATCTAATCCTTTATAAAAGTTATTTTATATATTATTATATAAATACTTTTTAGTATTTAGTTTATAATATTTGATATTAATATTGAGAAGCTTTTTTAATAAGTAAAAACCTTATCTTTAATAAAAATAAAATATTTAGTCATTTATTAAGGGTTAGACGGTATTTAAGGGTTATAAATACTAGCCCTCCCTAAACGCGACGAGCTAGATATAAACGTTTAAAAACGTATATTTAACTTATTAATTATTTCATTTAAGTAATAAAGTATTAAACTAAATACGCTAAATTTAAATTTAATATTATTTTTTATAAAAATAATAAAATACGCGGCTTTAAAATTAATAAAAAACTTTAACTATATAATATAATTTATTAATACTTTAATAAATAACTCGATTTCTTTGAAATAAATACGTTTTAACGGCGAATATAATACTATATCTAAAGGTTAAAATAAATAAAAAAAAGTAAAGAGGTATATTAAGCGTAATAATACCGTTATTTTTATAAAAATTTTTAAATTCGGCCGATATATAGCTTTTATAACCGTTTAAAATTAAAAATTAATTAAAGCCCTTCGTCCGCGTTTTATTATATTTATCCAAATATTAAGCCTAGTTTAAGCTTATTTCGTTATTAATTTAATTATTAAAAATCGGTTTAGTCATTTAATCGCTAAGTAATAAAGGCCCTTCGTCCGCGCTTTAATATACTTATCGAAATACTTTATCTAATTTAAGCCCGTTTCGTTATCGATCTAGCCGTTAAAAGTCGGTTTAATTACTTACTTACGTAGTAAGTGGTATTCTTAAAACTAGTTTACGAAGAAAAATTAGCCTTAAATAATTAAAAAAAGCGGAACATATTAACTTTACGAATTAATATATTTAATAATTATTAATTATTCTCGATTATTAAATTAAACCGACTTCGCTTTTTTATAATAATCGTCGCGTATTATAATAAATATTAACCCAATTATACCTAATATAAAGCCGGTTTTATTAAAATTCTATAAATCTTTATTTAAAATATCGTATTTAGTTTTAATATTTATAACGAACGCGAACTAACTAGAAATAATACCTATATTTCTATAAAAAGCCTTCTAATAATCCTATCGACGCGGTCGCCGCCGCGTAACTCTAAAAAGAAATTAACTATATCTTTTATAATATTAATATTAAAAAATATCCTTCGAATATTTAAATTAATTATATAATTACGAAACACTTTATTTTTTCCTATATTTAATCTATATTATAAATATCGGATTTCGCGTTAAAGTTCGGTACCACGGAATCGGTCGGCTGAAATAGTTCGAAAACAATTGTACACTTTTGCAGTAGCTTTTTAATTAATTCGATTCGAACCTTCTCGCGCCGCTTAAATTATTAAAACGATACGATCTTTTTTCGATTAAATAAGTATTATAGTTATAAAAGTATTACGTATTAAAATTTAGTTACGTAGGTCGGAAAAAAGAGTGGCCGACTTAGTAGTAAACCACGTTACGATAAATTTAGATTTAATATTATTTTTTATAAAAATAATAAAATACGCGGCTTTAATATAACGAACGCTATCTAGGTTCTAATAGAAACTTAGTAAAACGTACTAAGGTTTAAGTTAATAATACGAAAGAGTATCTAGACGTGCGGTAAAAGTAACGTACTTCTTTATAAAAATGATTAAATATAAACTATATTAAAATAAAAGTTATTATTTTAATAATAACGTACTTTTTTTTTTTTTTATCTTTTTCTTAAAACCGTTATAATTCGGTTTTATTATATTAAAAATTTAAAAATTTTAAAAATTAAATAAATTATATAACATTAGTAATAATGTTTAATAAAATATATAAAAAAAGGTTTTTAATAAACTTTACGTATTATATTAAACGCTTATATATTATACTTAATTATTAAAAGATTTAATAGAAATTAAAAATAAATTATATAGTTAATTTATAATAGTTATTACTGAATTAATAATATATATATATTAACGAGTTTTATAAATATTATAATAATTTAAACAGTATTTATAATTATAAATAAAGCTTTATTTTATAGCTTTTATAACTGTTATAAAGTTTAAAAATATTATTATATTAAGCTTATTTTAAAAGTTTTAATATAAAACTAATACTATATTATATATAATATATAATTTAAAATATTATTATTATAGTTATAATATATTAAAACTTTAATTAAAGCTTAAAATATTATAAACGCTTATATTAATTTTCAAGTCTTAATAATAATAATTAATATATAATAATATTATAAAAGGTTTAAATTAAATTATACCTTTAAATTATAAAGATTATTTTTTTAATTTAATAAGTTAAATTTAACTAATTAAACTTTATTACTTAGACTATTACTCGTTATAATAAATATAATATCGAGTTTAATATAATATAATATCGAGTTTAATATAATATAAAATAGTTTTATCTATTTTATAAATAAGCGATAATAAAATTAATTAATTTAAAATCATAAATAAATTATTCTATTATATAATAATTAAAACGTCGGTTATAAGTAATTATATAATTAATAATTAATAAAATTATATTATATATAATATTTTAAATAAAATGAGTTTATAATAAAATAAAAGTAAATAAAAAGAAAGCTAAAATTAATAAAAGCGAATTTAATACTTTTAAACTATTTAATAATATTATAATAAATTAATTAAAGCTTACTACGTTATTATATTATATAGTTTATCTTTAAAAAACCTTAATAATATCGAAATTATTAAAAGAAGCTTATAAAAATTAAGTAAATATAGCTTATTTATAAGGTACTAAAGATATCTTAAGTTTTATAAAAATATTAAAAGCTTATAATTTAATGGTTATTTAATAAAATATTACTATTATTATTATTATTATAAAATTTATATTTAAAGAGAAAATAAAACCTTTTAAAAAGCTTTTTTTAAGCCCTTTAATTATTAATATATTAGCCTTTATACTTTTGTTATTTTTTAGTACCGAGATTTTTTATTACCTTTTTTATATTATTATTATACTCGATATTATTTAAAAAAATTTATTAAAAGATTTTATTATAATATAGTTTTAATTAAGTCGCTTATATTATTAAGTCGGCCACTTTTTTTATAACTCATTACTTTAATATAAATTAATTTACCCTTAACACTTTAAATTAATTAAAATTACTCTTTATTTAATTTATTACTTAATTTTATATCCTTTTTATATATTTATATATTATAATTTATTTCGCCGTAAATATTATAACGCCTTTTATTAGTTACCCTCTACTTTAACGAACTCTTTATTCAGCCTTTATTAATTATTAAACGCTTCTTTTTTACTTTTTTATATTATAATTTTTAAAATATTAATATAAATAAGGCTTTTTTAAATAAACGCGTAGTTTATTAGTTATTTAATACTTAAAAACTATTAAATTAGCTTTTTATAAAGTATAAATAAAAATTTTTAAAAAATTTATTTTATATATTACTATATATATTTCTTTAATTATTAAATCTATAATATTTTTAAATTAATATCGATAAGTTTTTTTTAATAAAAATAAAGTATTTAATTATTTATTAAAAATTAAATAACGCTTAAAAGTTATATATATTAGCCGTTTTTAAACGCTACGAGTTAAGTATAAACGTTTAAAAGTATATATATAATTTATTAATTATTTTATTTAAGTAGTAAAACATAAAACGAAATATATTAAAATTAGATTTAATATTAGTTTCTATAAAAAAATTCGATATTTTTAAAAGCGATAAAAGACTCGACATTTATAATATAATTTATTAACGTTTTAATAATAAATAAAAAATAAAATATTATATTTAAAAGCTAAGATAAGTAAAAAAAAAGTAAACAGGTATATTAAGCGTAATAATATAGTTATTTTTATAATATTTTTAAGTTTAGCCGAAATATAGGTATCGTAACTATTTAAAATTAATTA
The DNA here is from genome assembly GCF_038363925.1 of Apiospora phragmitis. Lineage (NCBI taxonomy): Eukaryota > Fungi > Ascomycota > Sordariomycetes > Amphisphaeriales > Apiosporaceae > Apiospora > Apiospora phragmitis. The sequence goes on along the minus strand of NW_027117400.1, from coordinate 797,281 downwards.
GTAATAAAGATTTCTCACCCGCGTTTTAATATATTTATTAAAATATAGAATTTAATTTAAATTAGTTTAGTTATCGAATTAATTACTTAATTACTTAATAAGTTATATTAATAAAACTAGTTTATAAAGTAGTATTAATTTTAAATAACTAAAAATGACGGACTATATAGAGTATATAAATAAATATATCTAATATTTATAATTAATTTAAACTAGTTAAAAATAATAATTAAATTTTTATAAAAAGTATTTTAATAATTATATTAATAATTTATTTAAGCTTTAAAGCTTAAGTTACGATTAATAAAACGCTTAACTTAATACTTAGTAATGCGTTCGCCGCCGCGTAATATTATAAAGAAATTAGCTACATCTTTTATATTAATTATATTTAAATATATGTTTTAAGTATTTAAATTAATTATATAATTATAAAGTACCTCTTTTTAATTATAATTAATTTATATTATAAATATTAAATTTTTTATAATAAAGTTTAATTATTAAGTTAATAATATAAAATGAAATAAAATATATTATACTTTTTTATAATAACTTTTTCGCTTAATAAATTTATAAAAGCTCACGTTACTTAAATAATTAAAATGTTTTTAAATTAAATAAGTATTATAGTTATAAACTTAATAAGTATTAAATTTTAAATATATAAGAAAATTAAAATGTGGTTTAAAAAGTAATATAATTTATTTAATAATAAACCACGTTATTTATAAAGTAATTATTATTATTTTAATTCATATTATAAATACTTTAATTATTAAAGAATTTATTATAATTAAGTAATAATTAATTATACTATTATAACTAAAGTTAATTTAATTAAAACTAAAAAATAAATATATTTTAATAAAAATTATTAAACTTAATTTAAAAGTAAGAAATAAGCCTTTAAATATAAATCTATTAATTTATTAAAAACGATCTTTTTAAAGCCGTTATATTATAATAAAACCTCGAATAAATTAAGTTTAAAAGTATATTTGAAAATAAAAATATTAATATTATTAATATTTTTAATAATAAAAAGAAAGTTTTATCGATTATTATTAATTTAAAGAGCTTTTAAAACGGTATGAATTATTAATAAAAGATAATTAAAAACTTTAATAACTTCAATTTTTACTTTAATTTTTATATTTAAAGAATAATATTTTTCGTATCCGCTTTTATTTTATAAGTTAATATAAGTAAAATTAAATAGCTTAATAAAAATAGCATTTAAATTTTCGTTAAAGTTAAAAATATATATTATGATTTAAGAGAGTTATTTAAAAAAATAAAACACTACTTTTTTTATTAATCGATTATATTATATAAATTAAAGATTTTTATATTTTCGTAAAACGAGCCGATATTAATTTAAATAAATTAAAAGATAAGTTAATTATTTTATATATCTATTTTTTAGAGTTTTAAGTATTTAAAGGTTTAATTAACGAATTTATTAATAATTAATAAGTTATTCGCTTTTTAATTATTAAAAACTCTTTTTATAAATACGATTTATAAAACTAAATAAAAGATTTAAAAGTATTAAATAATAACTTTATTTATAGCTTATTTAAAATTAATATAAATTTCGCCGATATTTAAAAAATATTATATAATATTAATATTATTATAAGTTAATTAGTTTAAACTTATTATTAAAATATTATTTAATTATTATTATTATAAAAAAAACTTAAAATAAAAAAAGTCGTATATTAAAATTAATAACTTTTATAATAATAAAAATAAAGTATCGTTTAAAATTAATTTAATTTATATTAAAGTAATAAGATATAAAAAAAAGTGGCCGATTTAATAATATAATAAGCTTAATAATAAACTACATTATATAGTTTAATTACGTTTTAAAATAATTAAACTTTTTATTATTTTATTATAATAAATATAAAATAGAACGCTTATTAAAAAAAGTATATTATAATCGTATAATAATTTTTTATATAAATAAAAGTAACTATAATTATAAAGTTAAAATAATAACTTTTATTAAAATTGAATTTATTTTTAAGTTTTTTATTAAAAATTATTATTAAACGTTTATACTCAACTCGTTTCGTTCGATAATAATTAATACTTATAACCTTTAAACGTTATTTAACCTTTAATAAGCGGTTAAATTTTTCTATTTAAAAATAAAGTCTTTATTTATTAGAAAAGGATTTAAAGATAATTTTAAATATTATAAATTAAATAATTAAAGGTATAAATGAAATAGCTTATAAAATAACTTTTATATATAATCGGAAACGTGTTTTAAAAGGGGCTAATCTAGCTTTTTTAAAGCGGCGAAGAATTAAAAACTCGCAAGATTATTTCTAAAAAGCCCTTATTGCTAAATCGTTTTGAAAAAATAAGATAAAAAAGAAAAAAAGAAGCGTTTAATAAGTAATAAAGGCGAAAATAAGGGTTCGTTAAAATAAAAGGCGAGCGGTAAAAAACGTTACGATATTTACGGCGAAATAAGTTATAGTACGCGAATATATAAAAAGTATATAAAATCGAGTAAGGAATAAAACGAAATAATAAATAATTTTAATTTATTTAAAACGTTATAATTAAATTATTTTATATTAAAGCATAAAAATATAATAAAAGTAAACTATTTAATAATATTAATTATTTAATAATAAACTATGTAAATATTTATTATAACGTTTTATAAAATAAAACTTTTATAAGTTTTAAACTGTATAAATATATAAAATAATATATTACTAAATATAAAATATTATAATTAAATTTTCTATTTAATAAAATATATTAATATTAATATAATAAAAAAGTATATATATAAATATATATATAATATTTAAATTATATTAATTTTAAATAAAGTAAAAAACTATAATAGTTTATAAATAATTTTTATTACTATTATTAAAATTCTTAATTAAATTTTATTTACTTAATAATAAATAAAGTCCTTTTTTTTCTTTCAAATAAAAGAAAGATTATTATAATTTATTTATTAATCGTATTACTTTTATAATTACTTATTAATATTATAATAATTTAATTAATTTTAACTTTAATATTAAAATATATATATAAATAATTTAAAAAGTTTAAGAAACCTTTATAAAGCTTAATATTGTTAATTAAAATAAGCTCTCTATTAATTAAAGATTATTTTAATCGATTTAAAAAAGTAATAATCTTTAGAAATAAACTTTCCCTGCTTTTATTATTATAATAATTATTAAACTAAGTATTATTTAAAAATTTTACTTTTTTAAAATATAACGCTAAAGCTTATATATTTAACGTTAATAAGCTCTTAATATAAATAAATTAATCGAAATCCTTTAAAATAAGTTTTATTTAAAAGAAGTTACTTAATAATTTAATTAATACTAAAGGTTTAAATAAAGGAAGTAATTAACCTTTAAAATATTTAACTCTTTTTTTAAAAAACTATTACGCTTAATATACTAATTTATTTTTCTTACTTATTTTAACCTTTAAATATAACGCTTTATTAATTATTAGAGCGTATTTATTTTAAAAGAAAATCGAACAATTTATTAAAACGTTAATAAACTTGATTATAAAGTTAAAATTCTTTATTATTCATAAGACCGCGTATTTTATTATTTTTATAAAAATTAATATTAAGTTTAAATTTAATATATTTAGTTTAATACTTTATTATTTAAATATAATAATTAATAAATTAAATAAACGTTTTTAAAGGTTTATATTTAACTCGTTACGCTTAAGAATAACTAATACTTATAACTTTTAAAACGTTATTTAATTATTAATAAATAGTTATATACTTTATTTTTATTAAAAATATAGACTATATTTATTAAAAAGCTTTTTAATACTACTTTCAAGTATTAAAAATTAAATAACGAAAAGTATATATATAATGATTTTAAAATAACTTTATTAAAAATTAAATATATACTTTATAAATAACTAATTTAATACTTTTTAAACGCTAGAAAACTAAAAAATAGCGCGTTTAGTTTAAAAAAGCCCTTATTATATAAGAATCTTAAAAACTATAAAACGAAAAGGTGAAAGAGAAGCGTTTAGTAATTAATAAAGGCGGAATAAACGGTTAGTTAAAGCGAAAGGCGAGCGGTAAAAAACGTTATAACATCTACGGCGAAATAGGGTATAACGTTTAAAAAATACCGATTATTTTATTACTAAATCTTAAGTATTTAATATAATTCGTAATTATATTATTAAAAAAGTTATCGTTTAAAAGTTATTTCGTTTATTATAACTTAACTATTTTAATTAAATAAAAGCCTTTAATAAGCTTTTAAAATATTTATTAAAATAATATATTTATAACGATAATATCGAAACTAAAAATAACTACGGAAATAATAATAAAAATATTAACGTAAATATTAATTTTACGCTTAGTTTTTTAATAAGTTTTATATTAATAAAAGAAAGCTTATATTAGTATAAACTATAAATTTAATAACGAAAATTCTCTAATTTATATTATTAAATATAATAAAATTTAAACAGTAAAAAGCGTTTTTATAAAATAAGTTTATGTTTATTTCTTTTAAAATAATATTTAAACATGTGATTTAAATTAAATTAATTTTAATTTATCGAATTTATTATACTACTACTAAGAACGCTACATAAGCATGGTTTAAACTTTAAAAAGAAAAACTAGAAAAGAAAAATAAAGTTAGATCTTTTAATTTTAAATTTTATTAAAATATATATTAATATATTATTAAAAATGAATAATCGATCGAATAAGTTTTTCGATAAAAAGAAAAGCTGCGAAATAATATAGTAATAAAATATTAATCCGATATTATTTATAATACATCTTTTTTTGTTATTATTAAGAATAGTTTATTATTTAATATTATAGACGTTAATTCTTTTAATAATTTAATATTATATTTTAAATTAGAATCTTTATACTTTTTATTTATAAAATTTATATTGATTTTTTTAATAAAGACGTTATTAAAAATCGATATAAAATTTAAATGATTTTTAAACGCGATTTTATATTAAAATTATATAAGTTATTTAAACTAACTTATTTAGTAGGTTGTAAAATATACGAATTTAATTTTAATATTAAATAAATATAGTTTATATCGATTTTATAACGTAATTATAAAAGAATATAAACCGTATACTTTTAATATAAATTTAAATTTACGAATAAACTTTTTATAATTTAAACATGATAGTTTCTTATTTTGATATACCGATATTAAATCGGATATAATTAATTTATTAATACGAGATTATAATTATTTAAATAATAAAAGTAATAACGATATTAAGAAATTAAATAATAATTAATTTAAAAATAATTTATTCGATTTATTCTATTTATTTAAATAAAAACGTTATAATTTATTAAAGAAATTAAATTTATTTTCCCTTATTTATTTATATTATTATTTAATTACTTAATTAATTAATTAATCTTTATATTAATCTTTTAAAAGATTATTTATTTAATAAAGTCTAATTTTTTATTTTAACTATTTTAATATAAAAATATCTCTGAATTTTAATTATAATAGCTTTTATAAAAAGGAGTTTTTTAAAATTTATATATTATTATAATTAAGAGTTATACTAATTTAAATCTAAAATTAATTAAATAAATAATCTTTTAAAGAGCTAGAAAATTATTAATATAAATAAATTAATTAAGTTATAAAATAAAGAGAAATAAAAGAAAAGTATTAAAAAGTAGTTTTTAAAGTACTTAATATATAATAAACTATTAAAAAGACTATTATTATTTATATAAAATAACGTTATTACTTACTTTAACTTTAAATATTTTATATTAAACTACTTATATTTCTAACTTTTATATTATATAAAAAAGTAGAAAGTAAAATTATAACGTTAAAAGTAAGCTTTAGATTTCTAAAATAATATAAATCTAAAGAAAATAAATTTAAATTATAATTATTATTAAAATTAAAATAATTTTTAAAACACTTTAAAAATCTATTATTTAATATTTAATTTTAACTAACGTGGTCTATTCCTAAGTCGGTTATATTAATAAGTCGGCTACTTTTTTATATTTTACCACTTTTATATAAATTAAATTATACTTTACGTTTTAATTTAATTAAAATTAGTTTTATTCGATTCGTTACTTAATTTTATATCCTTTTTATATATTTACGTATTATAACATATTTCGCTATAAATATTATAACGACTTATATTACTCGTTCTCCGCTTTTATAAACCCCTCGTTTTATATTTATTAATCGCTAAACGCTTCCCTTTTACCTTTTTATTTTATAGCTCTTAAAATTCCTATATAATAAAGGCTCTTTTAAGCTAAAAGCGCCATTTTTTAACTCTCCGGCGTTTAAAAAGTATTAGACTAGTTTTTTATAAAATACGTATCTAATCTTTTATAAAACTTATTCTATATATTATTATATATATACTTTTTATTATTTAGTTTATAATATTTAAAACTAATATCGAAAACCTTTTTTAATAAGTAAAAACTTTATTTTTAATAAATATAAAATATTTAGTCGTTTATTAAAGGTTAGACGATATTTAAGGGTTATAAATACTAGCCGTCCCCGAACGCGACGAGCTAAGTATAAACGTTTAAAAACGTATATTTATTCTATTAATTATTTTATCTAAGTAATAAAACATTAAACTAAATTTATTAAATTTAAGATTAGTATTATTATTTATAAAAATAATAAAATACGCGGCCTTAAAAATTTTTATTTTATTTTATAATATAATTTATTAACGCTTTAATAAATAGCTTAATTTTTTAAAATAAATACGATTTAATAGCGAATAAAGTAATATATTTAAGGTTTAGAATTTATACTTAAAAAAATATATTAAACGTAATAATGCCGTTATATTTATAATGTTTTTTCGAATTAGGCTGAAATATAGCTTTCGTAACTATTTAATATTAAAAGGTAGTAAAAACTTTTCGTCCGCTCTTTAATATATTTATCGAAATATTAAATCTAGTTTAAGCTCGTTTCGTTAATAATTTAGCCGTTAAAAGTCGGTTTAATTACTTAATCGCCCGGTAGGTTAAATTTGCGAATTAGTTTACGAAATAATATTAACGTTAAACGATTAAAAACGGCGAATTATATTAATTTTATAAATTAATATATTTAATAGCCGTTAACTATTCTCGACTATTAAATTAAATTAATTTCGCTTTTTTATTATAATCAGCGGGTATTATAATAAATATTAACTCGATTTTACTTATTATAAACCCGGTTTTATTAAAACTTTATATATTTTCGTTTAAAATATCGTATTTAGTTTTAATATTCGCGATTAGCGCGAATTAGCCGGGAATATATTAATATCTTTATAAAAAACCTTTTAATAGTTATATTAACGGTTTATTTAAGTATTAAATCTAGGTTATGGTTAATAAAACGTTTAACCTAGTATTTATCGACGCGGTCGCCGCCGCGCGACTTTAAAAAAAGGTAAACTATATCTCTTATAATATTAATACTAAGAGGTATTTTTTAGATATTTAAATTAATTATATAATTATGTAGCACCTTTTTTATTAATTAGATGTAATTTATATTATAAATATTAAATTTCGTGTTAAGGATCGGTTTCGCGAAATCGATCGCTTAAAATAGCTCGGGGGACGTCGTACACTTTCGTAATAGTTCTTTAACTAATTCGATTTTAACTTTCTCGCGTCGCTTAAATTATTAAAACGATACGAATTTTTTTAATTAAATCGATATTAAAATTATAAAGTGTTACATATTAAAATTTAATTATATAAATTAGAAAAAAGAGTGGCTAATTTGATTATATAAATTAGAAAAAAGAGTAGTTAATTTAATAATAGACCACGTTATATATTATTTAAAATAACTTATTTTTATTCTTAATATATTAAAGGAATTAATTATATTTAAAATAAATAAATTTAATTTAAAATTTAACTAATTAAATAGTATTTTTAACTTAAGATTATTTTTAAATATTTATTAAAGAATAATTAAAGAAAAATATAGAAGTTTATTTTATATCTTATATAATTTAAAATATATAATATAAAAATTAAATTCTTTTAGATTTTTTTATTAAGTTAATTAAAAGAAATTTAAAACTATAAGTTTATTTAAGTTATATTTAAATTCTCGAAATATATTCTTAAATATTTATATTCTTTTTATTTTAACTTTTAAACTAATTTAAATTAATAAAGGTTAAGTATTAAATTTTTTAATTATATATAACGTGGTTTATTATTAAATAGACTATATTATTAAGTGGACTAGTTTTTTTTAATTTTTTATATACTTAAACTTCGATACGTAATATTTTTATAACTATAATATTAATTTAATTTTAAGAAAATAAAGTCGTTTTAATAATTTAAGCGACGTAAACTTTAATAAATCTTATAAACGAACGAGCTATTACAAAAGTATATAACGTCTTTTATTCGACTATATATTATTAAAATAATAGCCTAACCTCACGACGCGAAATCTAATATTTATAATATTAATTTAATTTAATTAAAAAAGTGTGCTTAGTAATTATATAATTAATTTAAATATTTAAAAAATACCTCTTAATATTAATATTATAAAGGATATAGTTAATTTCTTTATAATATCGCGTAAGGGCGACCGCGTCGAGAAGTACTAAATTAAGCGGATTATTAATTATAACCTAGACTTTAAAATATAAATAAACCGTCGATATAATTATTAAAAGGCTTTTTATAAAGATATAAATATTATTTCCGGCTAGTTTATACTAATCGCGAATATAAAAGCTAAATATAAAATTTTAACGAGATCGGCTTTATAATAAGTATAATCGGGTTAATACTCTTTATAATACGAGCCGATCGATATAAAAAAGCGAAATTAGTTTAGTTTAATAGCCGGGAATAATTAGCGGTTATTAAATATATTAATTTATAAAGCTAAGATATCTAGCCGTTTTTAATCGGTAAAACTAATATTACCTCGTAAATTAGTCTCGCGAATACGACTTACTAAATAATTAAGTAATTAAAACGAATTCTAACGGCTGGACCGATACTAGAATAAGCCTGGACTAGATTCGGCATTTCGATAAGCATTTTAAAGAGCGGAAAAAGGGCTCTTATCGCCTCTTAATTTTAAACGGTTATAAAAGCTATATTTCGGCCAATTTCTAGGAGTACTATAAGAACAACGGCATTATTACGCTTAATATATTTCTTTACTCTTTTTACTTACTTTAATCTTTAAATATAGTACTTTATTCGTTATTAAAGCTTATATATTTAAAAGAAATCGAGCTATTTATTAAAACGTTAATAAATATATTACGAAGTTAAAGTTCTTTATTACTTTTAAAGCTACGCATTGTATTATTTTTATAAAAAATAATATTAAATTTAGATTTAAAATATTTAGTTTAATACTCTACTATTTAAACAAAGTGATTAATAAATTAAATATACGTTTTCGAACGCCTACACTTAGCCCGTCGCGTCTAGAGATGGCTAGTACCTATAACCCTTAAACCTCGTCTAACCTTTAATAAATAACTAAATATTTTGCTTTAATTAAAAATAAAGTTTCTACTTATTAAAAAACTTTTTAATATTAATTTTAAATATTATAAGCTAAATAATAAAGGTTATAAATAAAGTACCTTATAAAATAACCTTTATATATAACTAGATATATATATTAAAAAGGTTAATTTAATACTTTTTAAGCGTTAAAAAGTTAAAAAATTACGTGTTTAACTTAAAGATGCCCTTCTTATATAAGAATTATAAGAGCTATAAAACGAGAAGGTAAAAAGGAAGCGTTTAGCGATTAATAAGGGCGAAATAAGGGGTTCGTTAGAACGAAGGGGGGTCGGTAAAAGGCGTTATAAAATCTATGGTGAAATAAGGTACAATACGCGAATATATAAAAAGGATAAAGAATTAATTAACGAATTAAATAATAAATAATTTTTATTAATTTATATAAAAGTAGGAAAATTTAAAAAAGTGGTCCGCTTAATAATATAGTTCGTTTAATAATAAACTATATTATATAATAAATCGTTTAAATATTAATTAAATATTAAGATTTTATTAATTTAAATATATTTAATAATTAAGTTTAAAGTTATTAAATTTATTTTTATAATTAAAGTAATTAAATTAAAATTAATTAATAATTATATTTAAACTACTTTTAATTTAATTTATATATAAAAAGCTTATTAATTTAATTAATTATTTTATTATAAAATTACGAGTTACTCTTAATATGAAAAATATAATTATATTATTTTTTTATAATATAAGAAAATATTTTATTTATATTTTTTATAAATCTTTTAAATCTATTAATTATAAATCTTTTAAATCTATTAATTATAAATATTAATATATTACTTAAAGCTTTAAAAATATATATTATTAAAAGAAATATAAAAGCTTATTAAAGTTATTAATTATTACTACTTTTAAAACTAAACAGGCTTTAACTTTTAAACTTTTAATAATTAAATAAAATAAAAGTATTTATTTATAATTAATTTAAAGTTAACTTCATTTATTTTAAACTTAAATATATTAATATTAGTTATTTAAAAGTTAATAATATTATTAATAAACCTTTTAAGCTATATAATATTATTAATACCATTATTAATAATTTTAATTTAAAGTTTAAAAAATATTTATTTTATTTATTAATTAGAATAATTTAAATAAATAATATAATATCAAATATATAAATATTAATAAACCTTTAAAGTTAATAAAGAGTTTAATAATAAACTTATAATTTTAATATTTATAATAAAGATTAAAATTAAAATATATTAAATATACTTTAAAGGTTTATTTTAAACTTAAATTAAATTACTTATAAATTTATTAAATAAAAACTTAATATAATCTTAAAGGATTTTAAATTAATATTATAACATAATTTATTAAATAAATAATATAGAGTACTTTTAAATAATAATAATTAATGTAATTAATTAATAACTTTTAATATCTCGCTTTATATTAATAAATATTATAATAATATTATTTTTATACATTAAAGTTATATAAAAAGCTTTATTTTAATTTTAAAAATATATAAAAGAATAATTTAATTAATATAAAAAATAATTAAAAGCTAATATTAATAATTAAATATATCTATAAAAGGTTTTAATAATAAATTACCTTTTATATTTATTAAATAATCTTTTTAAATATTTTATCGTAATAACTATTTTTATAAGTTTAAAGGCTTTATACTATAAGACTTTAATATTTATTTCGTTATTAAACTACTTAAATTTTATAATAATTATTTATTTATTTAAACTTTAAAATAAATATTAAAAGAGATTATAAGCCGTTAAGAATTAAACGAGCTTAAATATTAAATATTATTAATTAAACCTTTTTAAACTTTATATTAAAACTATACTATAAACTTTATTAAATAAGGTAATAAAATAATAAAACTTAATACCTTATATTTAATTTTTAATATTTATATAATAAATAAATTATTTATTATTATTAAAACTTTAATAAAATTATTCTAATAAATTAAAACCGCTTTTAAAAATTAATTTAATAATAATTACTTTAATAATAATATATTTAAGTCGAAAGTTAAGAAATAATTAATATAACGACGAGTTTGAAATTAAAAAAGATATATAAAATAAATATAAAAATGAAGATTTTTAAAAAAAAACCTTTAATTTATAAAAGTATTAACTAACAGTTCTCTTTATAAAAAAATAAAAAAAACTTAATTAAAACATTATAAGAATTAAAGGTTTATAATTAAGCGGTTATATAGAAACTCGAGGTTAACTTTATTTTAATTTAAATCTTTATTAAAGTTATTTAAGCGTTATGTTTTTAAATTAAAAGAGAGGGGGGGGGCGGGGGGGGGGGGGTAATAACCTAGTACGCTTTAATTAATATATTATAAATATTATTAAACCTTATTTTATTAATTATAATATTACCGATTAGTTTAAAAACGTAAGATTAGCTCTTATTAATTTAAGCTTTATTTTTTCTTTATTTATTATAAAGTTTATTTATTTAACCTATTATATATAATATTACTTTATTAAATACTAATTAAGTAGTTTATATATATTTTAAGTCTTAAATAATTTATTATACTATTAGTTTTTTTAATTTAATTTTTTACTTTATTATAAAGCTTAGTTTATATTAAATAATAAACTTTAGTATTAATATAATATCTTATATAATATTAAATAAAATTTAAATAAGTTTATTTATAATAATTAATATTTCTTTATTTATTAATTTATTTTATAGCTTTAATAATTAAGTTATAAGTATATTATAAAAAGAGTTTATTAATATATTTACTTAAAAAATTTTACGAGTTTTATTTATAAACTTTATATAATTATAATTAAAGGATAATTTAAATAATTTTATAATTTAAATTATAATATAACTTATTAATATATATATATATATATATATATATATATAATAATTAATTATATTATAATAAATAAATATATTAATAATAATAGCTAAAATATGTTTTTTATAAGTAATAATCTTTTATAATAATTATATTTTTAAAGCTTTATTCTTTAAATATTACTTAAAATAAAAAAGAGTTTAATAAATTAAGCTCTTATTATTTAAATCTTTAATAACTTATTTTAAGCCGTTTATATTAAAATTCTTAATAATAAAATGTTTAATTATAAAGGAACTTATTTTAGAATTATACGAAATATTTATTAACTCTTTAAAAATATAAGCTAACTAGTTTTTTATAAGCTTATTATAAATATTATAAATATAAAAAGTATTATTAAAAGCGTGCGAGGAATTAAAAATAAAAAGGTAATAAAATTAATAAAAAATCTAATTCCTTAATCGTTTTTTATATTAATAAGCTTAGTTTTAATTTTAGCTTTTATTAAATAATAACTATATTAAGTCTTATACTCGAGATTTTGAATCGAAATAAATCTAAGGTTTAAACTCGAATTTAATTTTAAAAAGAGTAATTTATTTAAAAATTAAAAGAAATAATTATTTTAATATAAGTTAAAATAAGCAGCTCTTTTATTTAATTATATTAATAATATAATAATAAAAGTCGTAATTTTTAATCTATATATTTATTTTAACTTAGTTTATATTAATATAATAAGTTATAAAAGCGAATATTTATTTAATATTTAAATTTATAAATATTTCGTTTTAAAATAAATTAATAAACTAAATTCCTTTATTAATATATAATATATAAAAAGGTATAAACTTTAAATAATATTAAAAAATAAAAAAAGATTTATAGCTTTAAAATTTATTATTATATTTTATAATAATTAAAGCTTTTTAAATATTTTTATTTTAAAAACTAAAAATAGTTTATAAATTTAATTAATAATAAAAACGTTATAATTATTTATTAAACTTAATTATTAATATATAATTATAAAGCGTCTTTAAAATTAAAATAACTCGTTTATTAAAAAAGATCTTTATTAATTAAACGAGCTTTTTTTAAAAAGTATCTTTAAGTTTATAACTTATTATTTTAAAGTTAAAAATTATTATAAATAATTATTAAAGCTTAAAAATACCTTAATAACCTTAGTTTTTTTAACCTTAAAAGTGTTTAATTTTTTAACCTTTTAAAATAATTCTTTTACGATTATATAATCTCGGCTTAGTTTATATATAATTATAAAGTAATATTAAATAAAGATTATCGTTTAATAAATATATTAAAAATTAAAGTATTGCTTTATATTAAAGTATTTAATAATTATAATTTTTAATAAACGAGTTATTTTATTAAAAACTAATTAACTCTATACGTTAATATAATTAACCGTATATAAAGATAAATAATTATTTATTATAAATAAAGTAATTAAACTTTATAGCTTAAAACTTTTAATAATATTTAATTAATTACTATTTATTATTATTTTATTATTAAAACTAAATATTAATTATTATTAAATCTAGATTATTAATTTTAAGCTTTATCTCTTTTTTATAATTAAAATATATAAGACTTAGTATTTTTAATTAATCGTTTCCTTATTATATTAAAAATTATTTATTAGTTAAGCGTTTATATTTATAATAAATCTGACTTCGTTAATAAAATTAAAAGCTTTATAATATTATTATAATCTTTTTAAATCTTTAATAAAAGCTATAAATTTTAAAAAAGATTATATCGATTTAATACTTATAAATAAAACTTTTATCTATTATTATAATACTATTATTTAAATTAATAATAACGTTATTAATATAAATAATAAAGCTGAAATACTTTATTTTTATTATATTAAACGCGTACTTTTTAAAATTAGTATAAATCTCAGCTTTTAATAAACGTTATAAAACTATTTAAGTATATCCTTTATATTTTAAAAACTCTTTTAAATAAATAAAAGTTTTATTAATATATATATAATAAAAGTTATTAATAAGCTATGAAAAAATTAAAAGTTGCTTTATTAATTTAAAAAAGAATACGCGATACTTATACGTTTTATATTTTATATAAAAGGTTAATAAATCTTTATCCTCTTCTTTTTAATAAATTATATTACTTTAATTAAAGTGAAAAAGTAGTAATCTTTATACGTAATAATATTAAGCTTATAAAAACTTATATAAAAACAAAAGCTTTTATCTATTTTAATTATTATAAAAGTAAGAGTAATTTAAGGCATATCATTAAAAATAATAAATTTCTTTTAAAAATTATCGATAATACTTTTTAAAATAGCCGCTAACTCTTTTAATAATATTTTATAAAAAGGATTATGTTTTAAATTATTTAACGCATTACCTTTATTTAATTCAATTTTATAATCTATTATCTCGTAATATTTTATAAACTTATAAAATTAAACTTTATTAAAAATATAATAAAACTCTTTATATACTTTAAGAATTATTTCCTTTACCGCGTAACTAAAAGAGGTTTAGTTTTAAAATCCTTTATTTATTAATAACCTTAAACTTATATAGGCTTATCGTTTTTTTAACGATCTTGTTTTATTTAAATTAAAAAAGCTATTTTTTAATATTAATATCTTTTTAATAATTAAAATAATATAATAATCTACCGGTATTATTTATTAAAATATTATAATACTTTATATAAGGTTTTAATCTTTAAAATAATAAGTTTATATATATATAATTATATTAAAAACGAATAAAAAAACTAATCTTATATTTTAATAATAAATACGTATATATTTTATTATTAAGATATAAATAATTTAATAACCTTTTCCCTTAAAGATTTTTATTATAATTAATTTAAACTAATTTTTTAATAAACTTTTAAAGGCTTAATTAATTTAATTATATATTTTACGCTTATAAAAAAGTAATTATTAACTCTTATATTAATTAATGTTATAAATAATAATTATTTATTTTATTTATAATATATTTAAAATTAAATAGTATTATATTTAAATTATTATTAACGCTTATAAATACTAATTTTTTAAAGAAGTTCTTATAATTTAAATTTAATCGCCTTATTAATTTTTCTTCTTATTTTATAAAAAGCTTTCTTTTTTATTATAATAAGAATAATTCTCGTTAATATTAAAGGCTTTCCTTCTTTTAATATTATACTCGAGTAAGGAATAGTTATTTTTTCGTTATCTTATTTAATAATTATTAAAGTAATAGTTTTTTAATAAATTTTTATATATTATTAATAATAATAAAAAAGGGTAAATCTTTATCGAAAAGGTTTTAATTCACTTTTTTTATTTATTTATATAAATATAACTTTATATAATTAATTAATAGTATTTAATATATATATTAAAGTTAATCGATTTATTAAAATATTAAAATATAATTATTAATATAATTTAAAATAATGATTTATTATAAAAGGATTTCTTCAAAAAAGATTAAAGGGTTTTTTTTATTAATTTTATAAAATTAAAAAAGTATTTTTAATAGTTATTTAAGAGAATAATTATAAATTAATTATATTTTTTTTTACTTTTTTATAAAAATTTTAATTAAAGTAATAATTTTATATATATAAAACGTATATTTAACTTATTTATTACCTCGTTTAAATAGTAAAATATTAAATTAAATATTTTAAATTAAATATATTAAATTAAAATCTAATATTTATACTTATCAAAGTAATAAAGACTTTAACTTAATAATATAATTTATTAACGCTTTAATAAATAGCTTAATTATTCTTAAATACGTATATTTTAACGGCGAATAAAATATTATATTTAATAATTATAATAAATAAAATAAATAAAGAAGTATATTAAACATAATATTATTATTTTTTTATAATACATTTTAAATAACGCGCCGTTAAAGATTAAAAGTTAATAATAACTCTTTATTTATAATTTAATATATTTATTAAAGTATTTAATTTAATTTAAGCTTATCTCGTTATTAGTTTAATCGATAAAAGTCGGTTTAATTATTTACTTACTTAATAAACTATATTTATAAGCTTAGTTTATCTGATCGAAAACATTTTATCAAAACTACATATCTTGCTAAATTTCTGTCTTATAATATTCCTCGAATTCGGCCGAAATATAGTTTTCGTAACCGTTTAAAATTAAGAGGCGATAGATAAAGGCTTTTCGTCTACGCTTTAATATATTTATCGAAGTATTAAATCTAGTTTAAGCTCGTTTCCTTATTAGCTTAGCCGTTAAAAGTCCGTTTAATTACTTAATCGCTTAATAAATCGTATTCGTAAAACTAGTTTATAAAGTAATAATAGCTTTAAATAATTAAGAACGGCGGAATATATTAACCTTATAAATTAATATATTTAATAGCCGTTATTTATTCGTAATTATTAAACTAAACCGATTTCGCCTTCTTATAATAATCGGCGCGTATTATAATAAATATTAACTCGATTATATTTATTATATAGCTGGTCTCGTTAAAATTTTATATATCTTCGTTTAAAATACTATATTTAGTTTTAATATTCGTAATTAGCGCGAATTAGCCGGAATTAACACTTATATCTTTATAAAAAGCTATTTAATAATTATATTAATAATTTATTTAAGTTTTAAAGTTCGAATTACGATTAACAAAGTATTTAATTTAATAATTATTAACGCGATCGCTGCCGTATAATTTTAAAACGAAATTAATTATATCTTATACTATTAATATTAAAAGGGTTTTTTTAAGTATTTAAATTAATTATATAATTAAGAAGTATCTCTTTTATAATTAGATTTAATTTATATTATAAATATCGGATTTCGCGTCGAGGTTTAATATCGTAGAATCGGTCGCTTAAAATAGCTCGGGGGACATTATACATCTTCGTAGTAACTCTTTAACTAATTCGATTTAAACCTTCTCGCGTCGCTTAAAATATTAAAACGATACGATGTTTTTTTTTATTAAATTAGTATTATAATTATAAAAATATTACGTATTAAAGTTTTTATATAAATTAAAAAAGAGAGTGGTCGATTTAATAATATAATTAATTTAATAGTAAACCACTTTAATTTAATATTAATTAAAATACCTGTTTTATAATACTTTATTTTTAAAAGTAATAATAATAGTTATAAGCTTATAAATTATATTATATAATTTAAATATTAATTAATACTTTAATAATACGTTTTTTAAATAATTAAAGCTTTAAATTATACGTTATTATAAAAAAAATGAATTCTTAATTTTTAACCTTATATTATCTAGTTAATAACGCTTTAAATATTAAAAAAGAATATTAATTATATTAAAAGTTAATAATATATAAGGAAACTTTTTTTAATTAAATATTAAAAGAGGAATTAATTAAATAAGCTTTTATTAAAGTACATATTTTAAATTTACTTAATATATTTCTTAAATTAAATTCCTTTTTAAAAGTATAAAAGAATTAAATTCATAACCTTATTTAACGTTAAAATAAAAATAAAAATAAAAATAAAAATTAGAAATAAAAATGAAATTAAAAATGAAATTAACTAAGCTATAAGGTTTAAACGTATTAATAACGTTAAATTCATTAATGTTTTTTAGTTTTACCGCCGCTTTTAGTTAATTTAAATAAAAAAATTTAAATAATAAAACTATTATAAAAAATCTAGCTTTTAAAAGAGATAATTAAAAGGTTTATATATATTAAAAACCTCATGAACCGTTAAAAGATATTAAAAACTCGGCGAATTACTTATATAAGTAATTATATTAAAAAATATTACCGCTATTAATAAGCGGCTTATATTAATAATTATATATAATAATAAAACGGTTTCTAATTAATGATTTAATAAATAAATATCTAAGTAAAAATATATAACTATTATTAACGGTTAAAATAATATTAAAATCATATTCTTATAATTTAAAAAAATATTTATTAAGAGCTAAATTATATAATTTTAATAATTAACGCTTTTTATATTAAATAGTTATAAAACATATATTAGTATAAACGTTATATAGAAATATTTATAATAAAGTGTTTTTTTTATATTTTTTAATTTATATATTAAATAAGTTTTAATTTTAAAATAATTACTCTTTTAATTTTTTTAAAATATATTATTTAAAAAACATTAAACAGCTTTTAAATATATACGTATTAATCTTAATATATAACGTGGTTTATTACTAAGCCAGCTATATTACTAAGTCGGCAACTTTCTTTTTAATTTACGTAATTAAACTTTAATACGTAATAGTTTTATAACTATAATACCGATTTAATTAAAAAAAAATCGTATCGTTTTAATAATTTAAGCAACGCGAGAAGGTCCGAATCGAATTAATTAAAGAGCTGCTACGAAAGTGTACGACGTCCCCCGAACTATTCTAGGCGACCGACTCCGCTGTACCGAACCTCGACAGGAAATCCGATATTTATAATATAAATTAAATCTAATTAAAAAAGAAGTGCTTCGTAATTATATAATTAATTTAAATATTTAAGGGATCTTTCTTAGTATTAATATTATAAGAGATATAATTAAAAATTTTTAAAGTCGCGCGGCGGCGATTACGTCGGTAAGTACTAGGTTAAACGCTTTACTAACCGTAACCTAGACCTAAAGACTCGAATAAATTATTAATACGGTTATTAAAAAGCTTTTTATAAAGATATAGGTATTATTTACGGCTAGTTTATATTAATTACGAATATTAAAACTAAATACGATATCTTAAATAAAGATATAGAAAATTTTAACGAAACTAGTTTTATAATAAGTATAATCGAGTTAATACTCATTATAATACGCGCCGATTATCGTAGGAAAGCGAAGTCGGTCTAGTTTAATAATCGGAAATAGTTAACGGCTATTAAATATATTAATTCGTAAAGCTAGTATATTCCGCCGTTTTTAATCGTTTAAAGCTAATATTACCTCGTAAACTAGTCTCGCGAATATAACTTACCAGGCGATTAGGTAATTAAACCGACTTTTAACGGCTGGACCGATAATAAGACGGGCTTAAACTAGATTCGGTATTTCGATAAATATATTAAAGCGCGGACGAAAGGCCTTTATCGCCTCTTAATCTTAAACGGTTACGAAAGCTATATTTCGGCCGAATTTAAGGAATATTATAAAAATAACAGCATTATTACGTTTAATATATTTCCTTATTTCTCTTACTTATTTTAGCCTTTAAATATAGTATTTTATTCGCTATTAAAGCGTGCTTATTTTAAAGAAATTAAGCTATTTATTAAGGCGTTAATAAATTATATTATAAAGTTAAAATTCTTTATTACTTTTAAGGCCGCGTATTTTCTTATTTTTATAAAAAATTATATTAAATTTAAATTTAACGCATCTAGCTTAATACTTTACTACTTAGACGAAATAATTAGCAAGCTAAATATACGTTTTTAAACGTTTATACCTAGCCCGTCGCGTTCAAGGACAGCTAGTATTTATAACCCTTAAATGCCGCCTAACCCTTAATAAACGACTAAATATTATATTTCTATTAAAAGTAAGGTTTTTACTTATTAAAAAAGCTTCTCGATATTAATTTTAAATATTATAAACTAAATAATAAAAAATATATATATAATAATATATAAAATAACTTTTATAAAGGATTAGATACGTATTTTATAAAAGGCTAATTTAATACTTTTTAAGCGGCGGAGAGTTAAAAAATTGCGCGTTTAGTTTAAAGGAGCCCTTATTATATAAGAATCTTAAAAGCTATAAAACGAGAAGGTAAAAGGTGTTACGACCTGACCTAATCATGCGGCTAAACCCACCTTCGGCACGGCGACAATATGCCCCGAGGCGCTTACGAGAACTAGTACCAGGGCTTACCCTACCGATTAGCATTAACGAACCCGCCTACGATAATAAAACCTATAGCACCGCTATAATATTACGATAATTAATATTACGACGATAGTACGACAAGGCTACTTAGCCTTAAATAAGTAAGAATAAATAAAATAATATAGATAGTTAGAAATAAGTTACCTAATAATAAAGTAGGACGTAGTTTAATAAAACTATATTAAGCAGCTTAATAATGTTTAATTAAATAATATTAAATAGTTTAGTAATACTTAATTAAGTAATATTAATTAAGGTTAATTTAAATTAAATAATAAAAGAATTAATAAGAAATAGATTAAATATATAATAGTAAATAATTTCTTATATATTTTATATAAATATTTTTTACTTTAATAATTAATTTAAGTATTAATTTCAACCTATTAATAACGTGAATAGTTTTAATAACCTTATTATATAGATACTTTTACCCGACCCTTTATTACTACGCTACGACTCGGTTATTATATATTATATCGGTAAAAACGTTACCTCTATTATATATTTAAATACTCTCTCGTATTATTAATATAAACCCCGGTACGTTTTATTAAGTTTTTCTTAAAATTTAAATAGCGTTTATTATATTTTAATTACTTTTATTTTTACGAGTTACTATTTAAACCCTCTAGTAATAGCTTTATAAGAATTATATCTATACCTAGCCCTAATAATACTATCTAACAAGGAAAGATTTCTATCGCCACCCCTAGCACCTCCTAGCGAGACCCCGCTATAAATATTAATAGCGACGATAATAACGATAACCCTAAGCCGCAGTGTTACGATCGGCGGGTTGGTCCCCCGCGGGGTAGCACTTAAGGCGTAGAATTGGACAGAAATGACCCGAAGAGTCATTTCCGAAGCTTTTGCTTTGTGGCGCAGTGGTTAGTCTAAACGCACTGTAACACGCAGGCGCTAGCTAAGCGAATTAAGGAATTCGAATAAAAAAACGTTAATTATTAATACTATCACGTTAAGCTTAAGAAAGAACGTAACGAGCTTTTAGCTAAAGGTACCTTAAAATAAATACCTTATAATATTAATAAGTTACGCGAAAAAGTACGTCTTCTTTATATAATTACTAATATTATTTAAACCTCTATTATATTTAAAAAGGGTATAATGATTAGTATATTAATACTATTTAATAAAACGAGCGGGAACTTTCGAAGCTTCTTCGTTTAAATTAAGGCCTATTAATGGTTTTATAAAAAAACGTTCTAAAACGTTACTTAACGAGTTATTTACGCTGCCTCGTTTTTTTAAAATAAAGCCCTCGCTTACTTCGAACCTTATTTAAACAAACTCGTAAAATAAATTAATAAATTAAACTATACCGTATAAAGGTATAACGAATTTTTAAAAATTACGACGGCTTTAAATAAACCCTTAATAATTTCCTTTTATATATAGAGCTCATTATTAAAATCGATACTCGTATATATAAGCGACGCCGTAAAAAGTAACGCGGATAATAACGGTAAACTAATTAAATTTAAATTAATATAAAACGACCACGTTATTATAATAATATATTATTTAAAATTATTACGACGTATAGCTATTATAGTAAACTTATAAATCTCGACGTTACTAAACACGATAAACGTAATAAAAAGTAGTATATTATTTACTATAACTATTAAAAATAAAGATATTACGCCCGAAAATATCGAGCCCCGAGGAAGAACTTCCGGAAAGTCTTAAACGGATAATATATTAATGTTATTAAGGTAGAGGACGCCTTTATAATAATTATTAAAAATAGTAGCGTTATTATAAAATATAATAGCCTACTTTAAATAACTTATTATAACGACGAGTATACCTTATATTTAATAGATATAGAAGGATCCGAATAATTTCTTAAGGCCTTTAAAACTAAGAGTAACTATAGCTAAAGTATCGTAATAATACGAAGGGAATAACCCCTTTTATATAATAGCGATTTAACGAATAATATTACGAGCTAGTTAAAGTAACCGATAAACCCCGAGCGTTTAGTTAGTATATTAATAAACGAGCTAATAAATAAGATCGCTAAATTTAGAAACTTAAAGACCGACGGATGGTTAGCTATCTTTAGTATTCCTTACCCCGATTTAAAACACCTACGCTAAATATTTATCACGGCCGGTTTTAATTAAGGAATCCGCGGTAATTACGTAGTAAGAAATAACTTTCGAATTTCTTTTATATACGAAAAACATTTTACGCTCTTATAGATCTCGTGCGTATATAATATTATATAAATAGTTTCCTTAAAAGATCGGTAAGCGATTAATTATACGACCATACTTTAACTATATTATCGGGAAGATTAAAACGTTAATTCCCGACGAACGACGCGCGTACTTATTAATATAAAAAGGCTCACAGTAGCTATAATAGTGCTACTTAAAGGGATAGGATTAGAAGGAGTATTTTAAAGATTAATACCTTAAATACGCTTAAGAAAAATCGCGAGCCTATAAACGTTAAAAAAAGAGCGCCTAATACTTTTAAGACGTATAGGTATATATTTAATAAAAGGACCTTTTTATTATATTAAGGAACTTACAAAGCGTTTATAAATTTTAATGAACTTAATAAACCTTTAAACTACTTGAAAACCCCGAATTTTTAGTATTAGAGACAGCGTTTTATATTATTTAAGCGCTATTAAATAATAGAGCGTAAGGTAATTATATTTTATTACGAATCGTTAATAGCTTAATATTAGAATAATAGGAGAAAAACGCTTTATATTAATTTAGAACTATTAATAAAGGACTTATAACGCACGACGGTAAAGACGTATAAAGGGAAGTCGCGAACTTTTTAATTAATATCAAAAGATATTATAAACGAATTACGTGTAATATTACGGACGCTACAGGATACGATATAATTTTAAGGATATCTTAATTACAGGTAAATAATTTTAAAATTAATTAGAGAATAGGTTAATTTAAATAAAATATATTAAAAAGAGGTTTAATTAATAGGTAGCGGTTTAAGAAGCGATCTCTTAATAAACTTAAATATTTTAAGTATACGTTATTATTAAAAAACTTAAGCCGAACGTTATAATAATTATATTAAAAGAGTATCGGTAATTCGAAGCTTTTTTTAATAAAAAATTAAAAACAAGCTTACCGTTTTATATATAATAAAATTATAAAATACCCTTTAAAAATAAGAAAGAACCCCTATTTATATTTATATATAAACTTAATTAAGAGCACGAATAAGCTTTAAAAGAATATATTACGGAAAACTTCGAAAAAGGAGTTATACGACTATCCACATTACTAGCAGGCTTCCTTATCCTTTTCGTCCTAAAAAAAAAGCAAGGACGAGAAACTTAAATAACGTATATATATCGATTATTAAAAGCTTAACAAGATTACTATTAAAAACCGATACTTTTTACCTTTAATCGGCGACTTACGAAATAAGCTATTACACGTTAAAATCTTTATAAT
Organism: Apiospora phragmitis; assembly: GCF_038363925.1. Taxonomy (NCBI): domain Eukaryota; kingdom Fungi; phylum Ascomycota; class Sordariomycetes; order Amphisphaeriales; family Apiosporaceae; genus Apiospora; species Apiospora phragmitis. Next base: position 773,381 of record NW_027117400.1, on the reverse strand, counting down.
ACTTGATTTCTTTAACGCGTATAACTCAATCCGAATTAAGAAGGGAAAATAATAAAAAACTAGGTTTTAAACTAAGTATAAATATTTCGAATACTAAGCTATACTATTTAGTTTAATTAATACACCGGCTAGCTTTTAAATAATAATTAACTATGTTTTACGCGAATACTTCGATAAGTTTATTATAATATATCTTAATAATATTTTAATCTATTTTAAAAACGAGGAGTAATATAAAAAGCACGTAAAGTTAATACTTTAAAAGCTATAAGACGTTAATCTATTAATTAACTTAAAAAAGAGCGAATTTTATTAACGATTAGTTATATTCGTAAAATACGTAATATCCCTCGGAAAGATTCGAATAAAACCTTTAAAAATCTTAATAATTAAAGAGTAGCTTACGCCTATAAACGCTATAAAAATTAAATTCTTTTTAAGATTAGCTAATTATTACCGGATTTTTATCCCCGGATTTAGTAAGATAGCGACACTTTTAACGAACTTAATAAAGAAGGACGAGCTATTCCGATAAACGAAAAAAGAAGCCGAAGCTTTTTACGATATTAAAAAGCGAATCTTTAACGAACTAATATTTCGCGTAACAGATTCTACTAAACCTTTTAAAGTTAAAACCGACGTATTAGACTATACGATCGGAGGGTAGCTAAATTAACGAAACGATAACGAAAAGTCGTATCTTATCGTACTTTTTTTTTTAAAAAAGTTTAATAAATTAGAACTTAATTATTAAATTTATAATAAAAAGTTAATAATTATTATTAAAGTTTACGAAAAATAAAGATATTATTTTAATAGAATAGAAAAGCTAATAAAGGTTTATATTAATTATAAAAACTTTACGACGTTTATTATTATTAAAGAGTTAAATAAACGTTAAATACGATAGTTTAAATTCCTTTCGAGATTTAACCTTATTATTATTTATTAAAAAGGTAGCGAGAACGGTCGCGCTGACATAATAAGCCGACGACTAAACTATTAAAAAAAAAGTTCTACTCGAAACGCGAACTATCCTAATTTATAACTAGGATTATAACCTCGTACTATTACGATAATTAAACGTTACGAACCACGTTTAGTATAATAATAATTAAATTACTAAGTTTTAATAATTTAATTAAACCTTCGATTCTATTAATTACGTTAGGGACCACCTTAAGAACCGAGACGGTCTCGTTTTTTATCGAAATAAGATCTATATCTTTAAATAATATCGCGAAGATTTTATTAAAAAGCTTTATAAGCACCTTATATATAGATAATAAAGAGTATTTAAGACTTAAAAACGAATTATTAAATAATTTAATTATAAAATCTTTAAATTAATCGTGGTTAAAGTAATTAATTAACATAATTTCTATAATAAAATTAAGGCCGCTAAATATCGGCTATATAAAAAACTATAACCGATTTTATTATTAACTAAAGCGTAGAAAATAATCGCACTTAATTTTATAATTAAGCTACCCTTATTAAAAGAATTCTTAATTAAGATTAGTTACGATAATATCTTAATAATTACGGATAAATTTATGAAATATACTTACTTTTTATTATATAAAAAATTTAGCGATATTATTAACCTAGCTTATATATTCTTTCGAATAATCGTTAATTAATACGGATTATTTAAAACGATTATCTCTGACTAAGATAAGCTATTTACCGCTAAATTTTAAAAATCGTTTATAATATAACTCGGCGTTAAATATAAACTATTTACGGCCTACTACTTTTAAATAAATAAATAAACCGAGTGGATAAATTAAATATTAAAATAATACTTACGTTATTATATTAATTATAAATAAGATAATTAGGTATAATTATTATTTATATCGTAATTCGTTTATAATAACGCGGATAACGAAGCTATACGTATATTATTATTTCGAGTAAATTATAAGTACGATTTAGAAATTATTAAAAAAACTTTAAAAAACGAGTTAATACTAATCGCGATTATATAAATCGAGAAATTAAAAGAATTTTAAGCTACTTTATAATAACTTTATTTTCTTCTAATAATAAATAAAAAAATACGCCGACTAAACTAAGTTAAAAGGATTAATTTTAAAAGAGGAAGAAAAGGTTTTTTTTTATAACGAAATATTAAAACTATGACTAAGCGAAAAACTAGACTTTAAAAAAATCGGATTATTTAAAATCGTAAAAGTTATTTTAAAAACTAGTTATTAATTATTATTATTTAAAATAATAAAAACACACCTTATATTTTATATTTTATTATTTAGATTAATAGCCGAGAATACCTTAATTAATATATAAATAAAAGTTAAAACGAATTAATACGAATACGAAATCGAGAAGATTATTAATAAACAGAAAACTAAACGTGGCCTTTAATACCTCGTTTAATAAAAAAGTTATTTATTAAAAAATAATATTTAAGAATTTAGGAAGTATTTAAAGAACACCGCTTAAAAGCTTTAATTATTTAAAGAATAAGTCTAAACTTAGCTAATAGCGAAAGCTCTAACGGAATATCCGGGTACACGCCGTCTTAGTCGAAGGAAAAGTTAGAAAGTAGTATCGAAACCTCCTTAAGAACTGACTCGGTTATAGTTATATAACGGGCCTCTTTCTCAGCCTTTTCACGTTCTATACGTTTAAGCTCCTCGACGGAGTAAAGGCTACGTTAAACCGCCCGCATTATTTTTTTAAACTATAGCTTCTTCTATTTTGGAAAACGTTACACTTTCGCGTCCATCTCGCGACGACGCTCTTTAACCTCCTCGATTTCCGCCTTTAGTTTAAAATATTATAAAGTAGTATCTAATAAAACCTTTAACGAAAAACTTATATCGTAATTAAATTAATAATTAACGATATATTCGCTATAACGGGAAAATTCGTTTAACGAAGCTTAATAAATAAAACCGTACCGAGTATAATAAAAGTATTTATTTAATATAATAACGAGACTTTTAAAAATAATTTAAATAAAAAAATTATAAATATAAAACTTTTCGCTTTTAAGTTATTTTAATGTATAACGTTTTTTAATACGATTAAACGATATAATAAATATATATTATAAATAAAAATAAAAAGGGAAAAGAATTTATAAACGCTTAATATAACGGAACCCTTTAAATACTTATACCGACCGAACCGTTTTAAAAATAAAGTAAATAAAAAGGGAAGAATAATGTTATAATTTAGCCCGGCTATACGGCTAGGACCTATATCTTTTAATATAAACTAATAATAATAACTCGAAACGTTTATACTTTATTAATAATAATAAACCTTATTATATTATTATAAAGCCTCGATAACTAATATTATAATAATAGTACGTTAAAAATAATTAATAAAAAATAAATAAGAGTAAATAAATAAAGATAACTAGTATAGGTTAAATAGTTAAAATAGGATGACTATTATAGGTTACGTGAAGATAAAATAACTAAGGGTTAGCAGCTCTTGGGATTTTAACGAGATCTAAAGAGCCGGCTCGATAAGATCTCGCGAGATCCTCGAGATCTTTAAGAACTAAAAGATATTAATAAAAGAGGGACTAGATATATAATAATAAGCGATTCCTTATATAATTATATAAACACTTTTTACTTTAATAATTAATTTAAATACTAATTTTAATTTATTAATAAAATAAATAGCCTTAACGACTTTATTATATAAATACTTTTACTCGACCTTTTATTACTACGTTACGACTCGGCTATTATATATTATATTAATAAAAGCGTTACTTTTATTACACGTTTAGATACGTTCTCGTATTATTAATATAAACCTCAGTACGTCTTACTAGGTTTCTTTTAAAACCTAGATAGCGTTCGTTATAAACGAGGGGTTCGTCGAAGCGAAGGGCGACTAGTAAAAGACGCTATAATATCTACGGCGAGATAGGTTATAATACGTGAACATATAAAAAGGATATAAAATTAAATAGCGAATCGGATAGAGAGTAATTTCAATTAATTTAAAGCGTTAATATTAAATTAATTTATATAAAAGTAGTAAGATATAAAAAAAAGTGGCTCACTTAGTAATATAATCGACTTAATAATACACCACGTTAAGTATTAGTTTTTTAATTATTATTATATAACCTTTTTAAAGGCTTTTATTAAATATAATATTAAAAATGTATATTTTTTTTACTCGCTTTTAGTATTTAAAACTAGTATTAAATAATAAAGCGCTTTTTAAAATTATTAATATTATAAAAAGATCTTTTATTAACGCTAGTAACTTTTTATATATAAAAAAAATATTATAGAAAATATTAAAGCTATTTTAATAAGTAAAGTTAATTATTAAGTTAAAAAGAAGTTAATTAATTAATTTATATATTATTTAAAAAACTAAACTATATAATTAATTTTTTTTCGAAATTAACTAATTTAATACTTATAATTAAATAAATAAAGCTTTATTAAAGGCTTTAAGCTTTAATAAATAATAAGAAAATAAATTTAATTTTAATAAAATATTTAATAACTTATTAAAAGTTTAAAAAGCTTAAAAAAGGTTAATTATTAAATTTTATATTAAAAGATTAATCTTAAAGTAAAAAACACGCTTTATAAAAATACATTATATAGTTTTAAACTTTAATTAACTAAATCGTTATTATATAATTAACTATTATAAAAGGGGGTGTTTTAGTTAGTGGTGCGCACGGTTAATACTTTTATACGATCTTTCTTTAACAAATATTAGACTTTCCCAACTCTCCTAACCCATACCTGTAATAGAAGACGATAGGGACGAGCTGGCCCATGGCCACGAACCACGGGTAACCCTACCACAAGGGGGCAACCCCTACAGGCCCCGCGATGGCAAGCTGCCGAATTGGCCGCCACGGGGCCCGCCACGGCCGCCTCGTCCACCACGGCTACCGCGACCGAACTTAACGACGCCGCCATATGGTTTACCGTTCAGCTGTAATGACAATATAAGTCAGCACAGTCATGAACGAGGGAGCAGTCATCGATGTGCAAAGGCATCGATATTAGGTGTCGGTCGCCTTGGAGTCAACTCGAGCTAGGCGACAACAACAGGCAGTCATCTGCTGTGACAAACATTTCGACAGCCATGGCATAACTGGCTTGGACAGTAGAGTAACCGGGAGTAGCTAACCATCACATAACCAGCTATCCCGTCTCGGTTATTCCCCCTCTAACCTATCACTTAACGAGGTTACCTGCATGTACTAGCGCACAGGATGAAGTTGGGGAATAAGCGAGGTCTTGTTCCTATTAGAACTTGCTGACCCATTCCCATGTACGTGTAGAGATGTGTAGTCCTTTACAGCAGAAGCGTTTGAAGCCGAGTACATCACCGTCATCAGTCGTTGTCCGCCCGCCGTGCAATATCAAGCGTTCAATCACCCACCGGCCCAGCAAGGGCCTTCTCAACCTGTACCTGGGCCAGCCACGCACCCCGGAGCCCTCCGAGTGGTCAACCCCGGCCTCGATGGGCGGGTTGCCAGGTGTGCGCGGCCCGTGGGTGTGCACACTCGCACTTCTCTCCAGAAGCAAGTGGTCCATGTCGATGTTGCCCATCGATGCGGCGATAATCAGTGTGCCGTAGAAGCTGCGGGGCTTATCTGCATAGGCGTTGATGTCTGCGCCGCCGTTTAAAAGTGGTTGGACTATGTGTTTGTGGCCGCAGCGCACGGCGGTGCACAGCAGCAGGTGAACCACATCCCCATAGCCATGACGAACAGCCACGCAAAGTGACGTTAACTCCCATCGAACTGGAAGACAAGTGGCCATTGCTCTGTATAAGCAATAATTTGAGGAGGGACAGATTGCCCATAATAACCGCGCCACTGAGAAGATTCTGTGCTTCGGCTTGGGCGTTGTCGATGATACTATCATTGCTGTTATCCCCAACGTCGCCGTTCTCCTCGTCTTCGGGATCTACTAAATCTACGGGCAGAACTTCCCCCGCAATAGACTTGTGTCGGCTTTCCCGTCGCTCCTCATCGTCGTCATCGCCAAGGAGGCTGGCTGTCCAACGTCTGGTTGACCCCGAAAACTACTGATACATGGCTTTTAGTCCCGGGTGCCGTTGCCGTTGCCGAGCGCAACTTGACTGCAATGATCTTTCCCCGGAGTGCGGGGAATATCCGGCGAGCAAGACCTGGGTGTGGCCAGGATCTTCCAATGTCGACAACCTAAGTGACATATACGGCGTGCAGGATGGCGCTGCCGAAGGCTCGATTGACGGAGCGCAGAAGAACCGCTTTCTGAATAGTAATGACCAGCTGCTCGATGATGAGGCCGAGCACCTCATCCGGCAACGCTTGTAGGCCAATCATGTTGCTTGGTCGCGGTTACTGCCTGATTTTTGGGCACAGTAGGCATCGACAGGGGCAACGCTGCGTATTGCGCCGAAATTTGCTCTGGTTTGCCCGGCCGGCGTCTCCGGATCCGAATCTTCGCGGCGCCTCGATCGTCCAGGACTCTCGGACGTATTGACCGTTGTATGGAAAGAAACCCCGCACCGAGTGGACAAGTAAGAAAGCCCGTCCTTATCATCATCGTTCTTGAAGCTTATGAATCGATTACTCATAGCCTTACCAAAAGCAGACTGGGGATCATACATCACTTGTATGTCATTGGCTTAGCAATTACTCGCTAATGCTGAGCTGAGGTTGACCTTGCGCCGGCGCCAATGTAATCTGCTGACAGCACCATTGAAAGAGCCCTGGATTGGGTGGGAACACTGGTTCTGGGCTCACCGGACAGTTCCTAGGAGGGCTGCCAGACGGCTCTTGCTCAGCTAGACCCCAAAATGCGATGTTCAATGAATATATATAACATGGACTTGACATATCCCGAACATGAACGATGCGATGCACACATATTCTCCTCCACCAAATATGACCAAGCAAGCCCAAATGGCCCCTCGTCATATAATGGACAACGTAGCAGAAGCCCGTCTCGAGACGGGCACAGCCAAACGGGACGTGAGTCCGCGAGCGCCTAGGGGTTCCTTGACATATGCGAAAGATCCAGCCGGGAGTGATGGCAACCACAATAGCAACAGGGAACAACTGGTACCGCAAGCGCTCGAAACCCATGGCATGGACTTCACGGGCTCCTTCGCTCGCAACGCCCGTCCGAGCATCGCCGTCCCGATCCGGCCGTGGTACCGGAGACGGTCCTATTTCACCGACGGCTGGACGGAGCCTTACATTTGGAAAGCCGCTGTACGTGCGACGTGCTCGTAACTCCGAGAAAGGGGATACACACCCCTTAATACCCACCCTTTACACCGCACCGTCACGTACTGACAAAAGCGCACGCACGCACGCAGATCATAGAATCCGTAGCCAGCTTCAGCGCTACCTACCTCAGCGCCCAGTTTGGCAGGACCGTGGCCAGCTCTTCTCCTTCCTCTTCAGCGAGTTCCCTGGGGGCCGGGGCCGTGGCCGGAGTCTGGACCGCCGTGATGCTGAGCACGCTGATCCTGGCGACGGCGCCCGCGACCGGCGGGCACGTCAACCCCATCATCACGTGGACCACGATGCTGTGCGGGCTGTGCCCTGTGCCGCGCGCCGTGTCCTACATCATCGCGCAGACCGCCGGCGCCGCGCTGGAGTGCGGGTTCTTGGTCGGTTCGTGGGGGTTTGAAAAGGCGGCTAGGTGCGTACCACACTGCATGCGAACGCACACATGAAACGGAGATGGAGGAAGAGAAAGACTAGGAAAAGGAGAGACTGGATAGCTTGGCCACTGACGAAGATCTCAGGCTTCATGGCGGTGGCTGCTTCTACGACCCGGCTGGCATATCTACGGGCCAAGTACTGTTGACAGACATATGCTGCGGCTTCATCCTGCTGTAGGTGTCCCTTATTTTCACAACCCCTTTTCTCATGGAGTCTTATCCCGCAGTTCAATGCAGTAACTCTACCTCTGACGGTGTTCCAGATACCTATCCTTCGGCGTCGGCCTCGACCCGCGCCAGGCGCAGATGTACGGCCCGGCCCTAGGCCCCATCCTGGTGGGCCTGTGTTTTGGCATGGTCAACTTCGTGACGACGGGGACGGCCCCGGGCTACAGCGGCGCGTCCATGAACCCGGCGCGGTGTTTCGGGATAGCTGTTGCTTCGGGCGACTGGTCGAGTGAGCCTCTCCTTCCACCCCCTTTCTTTACTGATCGCCAAAAGAGATGAATGACGGCGGAAGTCTCGATCGATTCCTCCCAATATAAATCAAGAAAAAAAGACTGACATGAAATACCGATATCTCTTCCAGAGCAATGGGTCTGGTGGGTGGCCCCTGTAAGTTTCTGTCCCCCCCTTCCCGGCTTTTCTTCTGCCAGTCCCACGCCAAGTATGAAGGCAGCGAGCACCGGAACCAGAACAGGGGGCTAACGCATTGTGCTTGTAAAAAAGGCCATCAGCGGTATCTTGCTAGCTCTGCTCTATAATCCGATTCCCCCGGGATATGCGGAGAAGAAAGATGACTAGCCATTCCTGGGGGAAAGGGAGACACACACACAGAGGGGAAGCACGACGGGTTTAATGCGGCATGTCATATATAGAAAGGTTTCACAATAGAACCGAGCATATAGCAGCAGACGGACGCCGCAGACGGAAGGATTGCTTGATCATAATCTCATTGACTACCTATCTCACCGCAAGTAGGCATCGACAGCAGGAAAGCTGCTCGACGCAACATAACGGGCAAATTCAACTGCTTCATTCGCTCTCCCCAACGCACCAAACCAACTACTGTACATTTTTGATCAGTCCTCCCCTGGACCTAGACCTTAGGCCTTGTCCAGACGCTCGGCGACCTTCTTCCAGTTGATGACGTTCCAGATGGCCTTGAAGTAGTCGGCCTTCTTGTTCTGGTACTGGAGGTAGTAGGCGTGCTCCCAGGCGTCGATGCCCATGAGGGGCGCGTAGTTGCCCGTGACGGGGTCCTGGTTGGCGCGCGTGACGACCTGCAGGGTGCCGGCCGTCTTGTCCTTGGCGAGCCAGGCCCAGCCGCTGCCCTGGATGCCGGCGAGGGCCGTGCTGATCTGAGCCTTGAGCGTGTCGAAGCTGCCAAAGTCGCGCTCGATGGCCTGCTTCAGGGCGCCCTCGGGCTCGCCGCCGCCGTCCTTGTTGGCTGGGGCCAGGTTCTCCCAGAACAGCGAGTGGTTGACGTGGCCGCCGCCGTTGAAGTTGAGGGCGGGCGCCATGGAGGCGGCCTTGAAAGTGTCGCCCTTCTCCTTGGCCTCGGCCAGGGACTCGATCGTGTTGTTGAGGTTGGTCACGTAGGTCTGGTGGTGGCCCTTGTGGTGGATCTCCATGATCTTGCCGCTGATGTGCGGCTCGAGGGCGCCGTAGTCGTCTGGTGGGGTAGTAGAGTTAGCTAAGATTTCGCCCGATGGTGTGTAATCATTGGAAAGGATGAATGGTGTTGTGCTTACAGGAAAGGTCAGGGAGTGTCGCCTTGCCGCGGGCGAGTGTGAGGGCACCGGCAGCGCTGGCGGGACGAGCTCCCATAGCTCCACGGGCAGCTTGGCCGGCCGTGCGGAGGGTCGTGGTGGGCATGCGGATCGGCATCGTGATGGTTTGTTTGTCTCTAAGAAGTGAGAGGGGTCCGAAAGTATCAATTGATGAGTTCGAGCTCTGTGTGATATGTTGTCGGTGTAATGAATTGGGTTGTCGGTGTGTTGTTGGATGTTTTATTTTGTCGCAGTCCAAAGGTTTATGATGTCAATAGAAAACCGTCGATAATTTGGAAGGGGGGAGGGAGAGCTGCGATAAAGCTCTTTATCTTGGTCGAGTCGGAAGTGCTCGGCTTCGGAGCTAAAGCTGTCGTGTCGGTCCATTCATTCTTTCGTCATGCGTGCCGTTGGGGCGCGTCCTCCCTTGTCGGCCACATCTACCGAGCGCTGCTTCAGGTTCTAGGCTGTTGATGTTTTCCTTGCATATTCATTCTGGCATTTTCTATGGACGCTGTCCCTTCCCATGCCGTAAAGATGACCAAAAGAGACTCAATGAAGCCTGCTGAGCTGCTTGGGCTTCGATTAACCTGATATTTACACAGAAATAGTAGGCCACCTAAAATAGCTGGAACCCCGCCATGCTGCCATGGTTTAGTACCCGCAACGTCTTAAACTCCCTTGGAACCCACCAAGTTTAGTCAATATAGCTTGTGCAAGTGTATCCGGTCTTGCCGTAATATCCTTATACCTACTATACACACTCCTATGTATTGACCAAGCCTGTTCACTTATACGGGTAATGTAGCTCTTTTCCACAAGGGGTACTAATGTTCCATTGGTATTGATTGACCAAGTACTGCATCATCGCCTGCCCCTTTATTCCACCTCCGCAAGCAAATCGCCCGAGACCTGCTCCCATTGCTCCGGCTGGTCTCTCCGCATGACCACATCGGCCTTCTTCCGCCGCTCCACCACCAGCAAGTCCGCGCCCTTCTGGAAGTAAGCAAGGAAACCACCCTTGCCGTCCATACGAGCCGTAATGCGCATGTACTTCTCGCCCTGATCTGTGCTCTTGGACATGGGAATGAACCGGAGATCGTTGTCGTTGCACCAGTCCTCGATCTCCTGTCGAAACATCTTCTCCGCTGGCTCCGCAGAAGGTCCAGCAACTTCGGGCGCGGCGGCTTTGCTCGGGTCGGCACGGGGTTTGTTGTGGTGGGAGCGAGATTTGGGCTGGTGTGCTGGCTTGCCGTCGGGCCGCGGCAGCTTGGCTTGGACGTCGGCCCCAAGCTCAACCGCCTTCTCCAGCATAGCTCCGCCCTTGTCGAATTCTGCCTTGATGCTCTCTTGGGCAGCTAAATCCTCCAGAATGTCCTCTTGCCACGACTGATACCACGTAACAATATCGTCGTCATTGGCCTCGTCGCTTGTGAGCCACTGGTAAAGCATCTCGTGCCACATGGGGAAGACCTCTGCGACGATGACTTCAGCAATCATCGACGGCGCGATGATGTCGGTCCATTTCATAATGCCTCGAAGCATAGGCATATAGGGGTTTTGGTCACTAGGGTCCACCCGAAAGTTTGTCCTCAAGTACTTGCCCATACTGGGGATAATGTGATGCATGACAAGCGGCTTCCACTGGTCCTGGGACTTGCTGGGCCGGAAAACATCCTTCCAATGTTGGAGGCCGGGCACTACGCCACGGTCAAACTCCCAGACGTCGATGAGTTGCCGGAATTTGCGTCGGATATCTGCCACCAGGCCGGTTCCCTTCGGTTCCAAGTGATGAACGGGAAGATGCTGTAGCCAAGGGAATACCCAGAGATGCGGAAGGTTATGCTGTTTCTTTCGGGGCTTCCAAGCGCTGATGGCCTCGTCCAGGCGGCGAACGACCTGCTCAAGTAGTTGCGAGCGGACAAACCCGGGGAAGAGCTCATCCCACTTCTCAAAGATCGCCAGTAAGGATGCCGGGTCGTACACGTCCCATTGCTGTGAGATTGCAGTAACCAGCTTGGGGAACAATAGCTTGTAGATCATACTTTCGTAAGGAGTGGTTGACTTCTGATGATGTCGATATGTGCCATCAAATTCCGGTTGCTCCCACTTAGCAACCGCCTTTCCGTTCGTTGCTTGGTTCTTCAAACCGAGTACACCCCCGGATATCCATAAGGTCGGAAGCGAAGTTCCCCAGCTTTGGGTCCTCCAGAGGCTGCCACCCCTGGACGGCTTCTCGCATGAACGGGTGAATGGCTGCTACTGCGATTCCAGCCAGCTCTTCGTTATTCGCGCTTCCCTCTGCCTCGGCTTTCCTGAGTCCGTTGATAACTGGATCCCATTCTTTATCCGCGGCAGCTTTCGTGATTTCGTCGAGGACCGAAGCGAAGATATTGAGTTTTTCAAACTCGGCTTGAGTTTCGTCGAGTTCCTGTTGGCGTTGGTGCGACTCCATGTCCAGCCAAGCCTTCCTCTCCTCGAGAGTTTTCCACTCTTCGACAAATGCCGTAAGATCTCGCTGTGCTCTGCCTGCCAGTTTCCGTGCCTCGGTCTGTTCCACGGTTTCTGTGCCAGCCGTAGGGGTCAGAAGGCCGGAGCCTGACGTCAACATCTTCTGGCCTGGCCCGGTCATGTCGAGGATAGGGGCGAAGGCATCCGGGATGTGCAAGCCCGGGGCGGCCTTCTTCATGTCGTTGACGGTGACATATTTGGTCTTTGGGCGTCGTGGGGTGCTGCCAACGCTGGCCGTTCCGCTGTCCAAGCCTTGAGTGCGCTTCTTCCTCCTCTCGCGTTTTCTCTTCTTTTCCTCTTCTTCCGAGTCGACTACCTCTTCGCCACGCATCCGCTTTTGACGTTTCTCCTCTTCTTTTCTCCTGCTTGGACTTCTCCTTCACCGCACCCAGGCCAGCACCCTGCGGTCGAAGTGTCGGTTCGATGATGACGTTTCGACCTTGCCCTTCAGCACCCAGACCCTTGCCTTCGACGTAGCCCATCTTGGCCATCATGCGGGCGGCAAAGGACTTGGCCTTTCCACCACCACCGCTCGTGCTGAAAGCACTGGGCTTGGGGGTATTCGACGCCACAGGGGGCTCATCCTTTAGACCTTGCTTCAGCACCGGCTCGGTTGCTGAAGATGGACAAATCCTCTGCCCAAGGGTGTGCTTCCGCCATATCGGGGTTTCACGAAGGACGGGCCTGAAGTAGAGGTTGGAGCTGCTGCTGTTTGGGTCTGCGCCGACGGGCGAAAGCCTAGCCCTATGCCTGGCATGGTATCTTCCTCTTCCTCTTCGTCATCTTCGTCGTCGATTTCGTCATCGTCATCGTCGTGGTCCTCGTCCTCGTCCTCGTCCAGCTTTTCTTTGCCGCCGGAGACAAATGACATGCCCTTGTGCCGCAAGTCTTTCTTGCCCTTCCATCGGCGCCCGGGACCGTCATCCTCGCTGTCGGAGCCGAATATACCCAAAGCCGCGCTGTCTTTCGCATTGTGGCCAGTGCGGCGGCGTTTCCGCGGATTGAAGTCGGTAAAGTCGTCGTTCTCGCTTTCGTCCGAGTCGGAAGACGAGTAGGCGGCAGCGTCGGCCTTGGAGATGTTGCCTGGATCGTGCGACATGGTTAAGGATGATTGAGCAATTCGTTTCTGCTGATCAGAGGAGGAATCAATCGCGAGAGCGTGCCTAATCGCGGTTGCTGTGACGAAAGCTCTTATCTTATCGGTGATCTATCACTAAAATGTGGGGTTGGCCTTGAGTTGGGGAACAGCAATGGCAAGAACCAGCTTCTCACCATTCGAGCTCATGCACGGCCATATACCAAGTGGTATTTACAAGGCACAATTTCCGCTTTGAATATTGTCGAGTTGGAAGTGGAATACTCAGGGACGAACTCTGTCCGGCAATAGGGTAACTACGGAAAGGCGTGTAGATACAAGCACGAGCCAGCATATTCAAAAATGTTTGATTAGGAGAAAGTCCCTACGAGTCTGACCTCGTCTCTCGAGTACGGTTTAACCTGCAACGAGTCTTTCTCATGTTCTCTTATCATTCATCGTGTTCTCGTTACCTTCCCTTCTTTCTATAGTAAGTTTATGTCTTGACGAAGCACTTCTCTGGAGCTGTATCGCATAGCAGGTATAATAAGAGACAGTCAGCTGCCAAGTTCCTCCAGCTACCACCCTCGAAGTTACATCATTCATTAAGATGTGGCGTTCCAGCAGTATGGTTTGACCTCCAGCGTTGTGACTCAATACAAATGGGCGAGCGTGGCTAATGGGCGCTACCCATAGAAGATCAAGTGTTGACTCTCGTCTGCTTCACTTCTTGACGCCGTCCATCCACTCCTTGCAAGCCTTGTTGCCGTCATGGGCCCGGCGGAACAGCGAGCGCTCCCACTCCTCGAGCCCGCTGAGGAAGCCCTCGCCGCGGACGACGTCGTCGGTGGCGCCGGCCTTGCGGGCGTGCAGGGCGGTCTCGGCGGCGCGCGTGACGAAGGTGCGGCGCAGGACGGCGCACATCTCGGGCTCCTCGAACAGGTCGAGCATGCGGGCCGCGAGGCCGTACATGTTGTGGGTCTGGTCGCGGAGGGCGACGGCGCGCGGGTCGGCCTTGAGGGCCGAGACGACCTCGTTGGACAGGGCCTTGGGCATCTCGAGCGTCAGGAAGGGCGCCGAGTCCTCCGGGTTCGACGACTGCGTCCGGCTCGACAGCGCCAGCAGCTCAGCCAGCCATAGCGGCAGGGACACGGGCGTCTGCGCTTTCAGGGCCTGCGAGGGGTTGTTGTCGAGGTAGCCCAGGTCGGGGACGTCGAGCTCGAATTTGCAGGGCACTTTCTGGATTAGACATTAGCTTGTGATGGTTCACGAGATTTCGAACCAGAAAATGCATGGAAACCAAATGTACCTCTGCATCCGTGAGAATAGCATCAAGGTCGTAGTATGACATCTCCGCGGCTTCTGGAATTGACTGGCAGCATCGCAAGGGGGACAATAGCCAAGCTGCAGTGATGCAATTCCAGGCCAGCGCCTTCCTTGGTGGGGTCGACGCGATTGTCTCGCGTCTTCCAGCAAAGGTGTCGAATTCAATTAAGGCAAGTGGGGGTGCGAGCAGTGAGTAATTCAAGCAGTGAGACCCAGGTACCTCAGACACCTGATTTTTGATTGGTCACCGTAGGCATTTCCGAATCAGCCAGGCCCCAGGGGCCCACTCTGGGAGGGTATAAATTCCTGACCTCCCTCCGGCCTTTTCAATTTTCTTTCCTTTCCTTTTCTTCTTCATACTTACCTTGCTGGGGCTCGGGGAGATCAAGTATTCCCTGGGCCAGGTTGAGGAACCTGCATTGCACAGCGCGGCGTTCTCTCTTCCTCTACTATCCTTCGGGATCGTAGTCGGTGGAATTTTTGATGTCATACTCTTTTTTCATCCTGATTTGGTGCTTCGCGCATCGTCATGAAGAAGAAGGCTTGCCCCAACCTCGTGATATTTCCCAGCATATGCTCTCCCTTGCCTTGGAGCCAAGCAGACTGGCGTACGTAGCTCAAGTAATGCTGGCATCATGGCGGGCATTCGATCAACGACAGACGTGCAGCGCATCTGCTGGCATCCCAGCCTCAAGGCTTTCATATCTTGAGATACCTATCTGCTGACACTGCTCGCCTGACCTGCCTTCGGTCATCGACTGTAATTACATATGTATGTATGACTATTAATTAATTCCATCATGCTCTTCTAACTTTTCCTCTAGCAGCGGTCCAAGTCCGTACTACCAAACGGTGTCATGCTACAGCGTCTTGTGATTCCCACGCCTTCGCATCCCATATCCATGCCACTCCATTGTCAAGATGCAGATGTTTTCACGTACTGGTCACCATCACAGTTGCCTGCCCTGCCTACCTTGGCTACTTGCCCGGCTCGTGTAACCGTTGTTCTATGCATTAGGCTGCGATATGTACACTAGAATTGCAGTTTATGTTCCATTGATATATACGGCGTCGCTAAATTTGATTTGAGCGGCGATTCCCGAGCAAACGACGGTACGTCGCTGTTTCGTGGCACGGCTTGCAGACACAAATCCCGAGCATGCTGCGACAACATCGCGAATTCGAGCAACAGCTTTTGCCATATCCCGGTAATCTTTTGGATGTAGGAAGTCTTTACTGTATAACCTCTGCCAGTGAAATATTGCGTTCCTCTCCATGCGGAATTTCCCTCGTGCTCATCAGCAATCCACCGTCCACGACGCCGCCGTCAAACCCAATCGGCAAGACAAACACACAATACAGCCAACCTTGCTACCAGGCAGACTACGTGCCTGGGAACTCGTTCCTACGAGGCAGCAAATCGCCAAAACTACGAGCATGGCGAGTCTCGCTCATCTGTTCATCCATCATCTGCCGGTGTCAGCAGAGGACTAGGTCGCGCATTCACACGGGGATCTTCCGAGCAGATATTTTAAATGACACAGCATTGATCCAATCCTGGAGTTACGTACGGGACGCGAGCAATTCCCACTGAACCGTATGGAGTTGTCAACAAATCCATGTAAGCCCAGAAAGTGATCACAGAACGAGTCTCGGTGCAAGACACCAGTTCGCAAAGAGTTCCTCCTTCCATGGCTGTCAACCTGCAAGCTGGTTTGGCAGTTCGCGGCGCTCCTCTTACCTTCTCTTCTTTATGCTCCTGCCTATCTCATTTCTATAACGCTCATGCCGGGCAGTTCCTTCCCGCTGTTGAATAAGTACTCGCAAGTCACCCTTCACTTCGAAGATCAAGACCGGATAAAAACACCATGTAGATCATACAGATGCAAGAAAATTTCTGAGGTACTGGAGCCATCTCAAGTACGATTTGTGGCTATTCTATTGATGACGACCAGTAGATTTGAGCCTGTAATTCGAGTCGTTGAGGCATCACGGCCTGCCCAAAGCGAATGACACTGCACAAGGGCATCGGAATGGTACATGAAAAAGACATATCTGTAAAGTCGTTGCAGCTTTTATAGCAATCATTTATAAATCTTAGTTCAGAATAACAGATAAATAGGCCAGAATCCAATATTTAAAGGTCAAGATCACTCGGTTGAAGGCCGCTGGCTAGGTAGGCATCTCGGATCTCTTCTTCTGAGCTGTGATGATACTGGATCGGGTTCTCGAGAAGGTGTTGGCGCCTCCAAGCCAAGCTTCTGTCGAGCGCCCGGAAGCTTTCAAGAGGGCTTTGGGCGATGATGTGCCGATAGTACGGCAGCATCCACCTGGGCTGCGATGCGAAGAACCTCAGGAGAGGAGTCACGGACCCATCACGCAAGGACCCGAGGCGGAAAATCTGTGCGCCGATAAACAGACGCCATAGCTGCCGCGCCAGGCTGTGGAGATACTTGGAGACCGCGGTCAGGATCGCTGGAGTCGTGCCGTAGGTTGTGCCTGCTCCGTCTGGGCTAGCCATAATCTTGTATCGATATCTGATGGACTTATGGTCAGGGGGCGGGGGTGTCGGGAAACACCAGGGGTCTTGATATTCCACTGGCTCCACGAGTCTTGGTTGACAGAGAGCTGCCTCCATGACCAAAATGACCACCTCAGGGCGAACATAAGCAAAAGTACAAAGGCAAAGCTAGAAGGGGAGAAGGCAGCTTACATCATAAGGTAGCCTTGTGAATGGCGAACAGCTGGCCGGCATAACCATCTGGACGTTAGTAGAGGGTTCTGGAGGCAAGGGTGGATTATCAACGAGTATGTTCCGTTGTCTCTAAGGACATGAAGTAGTTGGCGGAAGTGGTGAAAGACCACAAGTATATGGCATTGGCATGAAGGCCTGTGGCAACATGGGACCGACGGCAAGGGACAGAACAAGATTTTATAAGTTCGATGGACTGAGGGTGGTTTCAGGGGCCAGCAAACTGTGTCTCGTTACACGGGTGGCACATAAACCCAAGGCCCAAAAGTACCACAGTAGAATATTTTGCTCGGGCTGTAATATCGGTAGATTCGACACCAGCTTGCCTAATAATGGGTGAAGACTTGGAACAGAGCCAAATGCTTGTTTAATATATTGAATCAGAGAAAAGGCAGCGATAGAGCAGTGGCAGTGGCGCTTAGATACACGGGAGAGAGATGTTTATTAGGGGTCAGGAATGTGGTATCTTCCACAGGTAACACCAAGTGGCCTGCCTAAACTTGAACCGTGTGTTCAGACTGTGTGGATCGTTACGGCAGCAAGTTGTTTGCTCCGTCCGCAGAAACTGCATCGCTTTGTCATGTGCTATCCGGCCGAGAGACCAAGGAATACATGTGGGCAGGGGGCATCGTTGATATCGCGGGGAATGTTGCAGGTGCGTTCGAGCATGGCCAGGTCGTGATGGTGGATTTTGGCCATTTCTTCATCCTTGAGGCCTGAGCGCTCCGCAACGCGCTTCCAATCGACCTACGGTACCAACCGATTAGTTACTCACCGATGCCAGATAATCAAAATGCTAGCAAGGACATACCTTAACAGAGTAAAGAATGTTCGACAAACCGATCACAATCTTGAGGTCACGGCGTGTAATGAGAATGTTGTCCGGCGGGAACTTGCTAATGTAGTCGTAATGAGACATGGCATCAATATAATCGGAGAAGCCACCACGAATGGCAAGTGAGGACCAGTGGATCTGCGAGGGTGAGCAAATTCCACGATCCGGATGGGTTAAGGTTTTGAAGTGGTGAGTCCCAAAATTACTGCAACTTTCTCGAAGACGTCCCACAATCTGTCGAGAACGTCCATTTGATCGCCAGTGATGGGCATGGCGTTTTCAGGTGCCATCGTGCTATTCCAAGCTTGTGACTACCGAGATCGCGAGATGTGGTTGTAATCTTGTTGGCACGATAATTTGATATGTAGACAGTCGGAGTTTTTAAATGCGATTGAATAACAACAGAACACGTAAGTACGCGTTGTTGCTTTGCCAGTGTTCTGTTGCTGGGTCGCCTTTACCCTAGGATCCGAGACTCAGTGTTCCAGCTATGGGAGTGATGCCTAGAAAACAAGGAATTGCCACGACTGGGCCAACTGCTGCCACAGAGCCTACCATTGTAGCCTGCTCTTATGGCTCAATGGCCCGCCGACTGCCGACCGTCGACATATTAGACATCAGTGGATAAGTAGTCGGAGCGGCATCCCTTCCATCCTGTCCACTTACATCCTTATAGTCTGGTGCTTCTCTTTATCTAACATATGTTGACCATTTCCTATTTTTAATCAACCTGGTCGGTGGTTGCCCAGGGCGTATTATAGGCAATACTCCGATAACACCCAGTAGAGTTTCTACAGTGGTTATTTATCCTCGATGTTTTGGTCCTTGCGACATAAATACTAGAAGTCACAAGTTCTCAGTGCTATTAATGTTTAAGTCAGGGTATAGGATGGGATTATGTCTGCTAGTAGCAAGGGGTACTGCTGGTGGCGTCCAATGTTTACTGAAGGTAAACAACAGATGGTGAACAGCCATGGATAGTAGGTTCCTCAACTCAGGTCCTAACAACTCATTATCCCATAACGCCTCGGCGCGTCTCTCTCATGATGTTGTGTGTAGAAAACCTCGGGACCTGGCCACAAGTGTACTCAATCCTGCTCAGAGCCCTGCTGAGCGTTCTGCCTGGCAGCATCGATCTTGCTGGTCAGTTCGTCGTGAAGGGCGTTCCATAGGTTGGCAGGGGTGGCAGCAGGAAATACGGGGTAGATCGAGCCAGTTCGGTGACATGTCCGACATAGGGACCCCCGGCGCCGACGGTCCAGACGTCCGTCACGACCCACTCCGGGTGGTCGTCGTACTCGAGCTCAAAGGTGTCGTGTGTAGCGCTGAACCAGCCCGTGACTCGATGAAACGGGTTGACGACGCCGAAGATGGGCCACGAGCGAGGGTTCGGGAAGTAGGGGATCTGCAGAGTCATGTACTGGGGCGGGCAGGCGAGGACCCGGTAGGCCAAGCAGATCTTCCGGAACTCTGCGTCTCCGACCACGTAGAGGAACATGTCGCGGCAGACGCGGGTAATGAGGGGGAAGGACAGATCCAGGCCGGTGACGAAGGCGTATCCATTGGGCAGGCAGAGGAAGCTCTGGGGACCGCGAGTGAGAATGAGCATCAACTCGAAAATCTTGTGCCGGAGCTCGGTGGGTAGGGCCATGAGTCTGCCGGTTTGGCGAGGAGGCTGGGGGGCTGCGTGGTGGTGAGTGGTGATTAGCAACCACGACTCCTGAGACGCATTGGTGGCTTGGAGTTGTTCGGCGCGACTTACCTTGGACGATCTGAACGACTCCATTACCGCTGGGAGTGCTTCCCGCGTTAGACATGATGATGAAGTGATGGTTGGTGGCTGTTGTTTCTTGATGAATAGCCTGTGGGTGAAGCTTATTCTGTTGGTTTCTTGGGATGTTCTGGTGGTGCAGAGTTTCACGATAATTTCGAAACACAAAAAAGATTCTGTAGGGCTTTGATGTGCATTGTATTCACCTTTTTGCGGAGCACTTCACCCTCGCCGACCCCTGAATCTTCTTCGACGACTAGGTCTTGGCTCTACAGCACGCAACACGAGGATGACAGCCGGCGACTTTATACGGGGACCAGATAAACTTCGACATTGTCGTCTCAGTCACGTATAAAGCTGGATATTATCCAGAGTGCTTACCTATGAGTGTGGGAGACATGCCACTATGTTGGTAGATATAGATAGCCAACTATATTAATGATCCTCTATGCCTTAAACCAGACCCTAAGTTCCATTACCCATCTCGTACCTTCTCGCTAATACATGTGTGTTCCGCCCATGCCTGCATATGAAAGAAAAAGTCCCGGGACTAGGCCTCTAAGTAGCACAGATTATCTACACTTTGTATGGCCTCATTATTCCTTTTGCCCCCGCCATACATACTAGGTTAGCCCGGTAGAATAAAAGCAATCGCAAGGAGCTCGTCGCCAGGGAGGATGAGAGCCTCATCGCGTTTCGTTTTCAGAAGGCGGTAGAATTCGGTCTCTGGCTGATCGATGGTTCTCGATGGCAAATGCTCCATGCCAGAATGAGTCGGCCACATGCTTATCAAGAGGCGATTGCTCTCATCGAAATCGATTGCCTCCCGGAGAATTTCGCCGACATAGCTACTGGAGCCAAGCTGAACCTCGATGGAATCGTAGCTTGTGCTGAACCAGGCCGGCAATCGCTTCGCGGTGGCGTTCGTATGCAACTGATCGAGAATGAGGTTGTGCATTGCTGCTATGGGCAGAATACGCCGCCCGATCATAAGTTTGATGAGATTGAAATCCCGCTTGCGGTAGGCCAGGGGGAATATTTGGTACTTTTGCCGCGCGTAGTCTCGCATTTCGCGGCACACGGAAGCAATTTTCGGGGGCGAGAGATCCATATGGCGGATGAACACAAGGCTCGGGCCGCGGCAAGAAAACTTGTGGGTTCGGTTCTTCCACGTCAGGTCATAGATGTTGAACCGGATCTCAGGTGGCAGGCCAGCAAGCATCCCGGGGGCTTCATGAAAAGTACTAGTTAGCCTTGGTGCCCCTATAAAGTTGATCCATCTGGTTTTAGCATACCTTGAGGAGCAGCCATGATGCAGTGGTATGATTCTTGATTATCCTAGGCAATAGGATGCAAAGCTGACTTCGCGAGAGTTCTGTTAAGCCAGGTAAGAGACCGGAAGTCCGAAGTGTACTCTGTGGTAAGCCAAGTAATTATCAAGTGTCGACCGGTGTTCTGGAATGAAAAGAGGACATTCAATCTTTGAATATGTAGGATTTCTTATAAATAGTTGTGCCTTAGTTTCGACCATAACTCCATACACGCAGACCCCTGACACTATCCACTATTAGAACTCAGCTTTGTTACTGCCTTATCACTGCAGGGCAACTGATACAAACGGCACTGAAATAGGGCCATCGCTAACGTGACTGAGGAAATCATGAATCTGTAAGCCCTTTTGCCCTGCCCAGCCCCTTTAAGGTCAGTGGTCACAAGTAGTAGATGCTTGTTTACAGCATTCTTTGCCACAATATAATTCTTTAGGCATCCTACCCCACCCGGTACGAACTAGAAGCCCGCACTTAATGGCAGCTGAGGATTAATAGCGCATACTGTTTCCTATACCACCCCACGCTCTATAATTATACAGTTCCCTGGTCTACCACAGGTGGGATCAACTTCCTGTTCTTGTTCAGGCCTTAGTCACTACTACTGGGTATATTCGACGTCTGAACCAACGAGAACCTCTCGGTCATGTCGAGCGAGCCGAAAATATCCGAATTGATCGGTTGATAGGCCTAGGTTGTGAGCAATAAAGGAGCTTTGTTGGGGTAGATAGCAGTATGGAAAGGGGTAGGTGACATAGACAGACCAGGAAGCTCCCACGAATTACCTCAGGGATTGGGAACTCATGATCCTAGCCTTGGACAACATTGGCGGCATTGTTCCCACCGACCCAGGGGTTTTCCTTGGCGCTCCCAGGCAGCCCCTTTACCACCCAAAATGGAAGATTACTTGCAAAAGTTTGCAGACCTATTAGGCTGCGAAACCGAAGGTTGACAGGCTTTACTAGCACCTCAGCCCCAAGAGAATGTCGAGTTGCCTCTCAATACTGTAATACCACTTAGGTATGATACAGTTCGTCAGTATTGGTTATTTCGGCGGTCATTGGGGGGGTATGGTTTACTGATCACCGCGTAAGAACAACCTCCACGTTAAATTACGTTTTTCGTTCATTTTTATTGACGATAATGCTCACTCTAGCACGGAGGAAGATGTTGCAAGGTTCGAAGCCCAGGTTGACGCCGCCAAACTCGAGAAGAACGTAGATCGAGCTCTTGGTAGCATGGAGAAGTGGGAAAGGTTGTTGGTATCGCGGACGCCACTGGTAACAGCGTTGATGTCATAGTTGACAATGGGGTACCCCATTTTCGATACATTGAACTCCAGCTAGCCGTAGGCTGGGTCAGAACAGGCTTCACTAACCTATCCGTTATGTAACCCCTATTATCCTACAGTATGACAGCTGATATCTACAAGACATATCTAAAGCCAACCGCCCTCTCATCAATCTCGCCATGCCCGGTCCCACCAGCCGCCGTCACATTGCCCTCCGAATCGGATAGTCTCCCTGGCCTCGAGCTTCCGGTTCTCCCGCGCCAGCACCACGCGCACCGTCAGCGCGAGCAACGCAGTCACGAGCGCGGCGGCGGCGGTGCCGGCGCCGCCGGGCAGGTAGCGGGGCCCCTGCGAGGTCGGGTACATGTAGGGCCCGTAGATGTTGGCGCAGTTGCCGATCATGTTGGCAAAAGAAATACAGACGCTGCGCTTGACGAGCGGGCGCGGAAAACTGTTGGAGACCCAGGCCAGGATGATCTGGTAGGCGGCGACGGCGCCCATGGGCATGAGGAACATGGCGAAGAAGCGGACGGCCGTGTTCAGCGTCGCGACGACGATGACGTTGCCGACGACCGAGATAAGCATCAGCGCGATGATGTGCCAGCTGCGTTCGCGGAACCGGCCCGACGTGTACGTCACGACGAGCGAGACCAGGAAGGTGCCGATCCAGATGGGCGCCGTGATCAGCAGCGTCTCAACGCTGCCGTAGCCGAGCGTCTGCACGATGGCGGGAAACATGTACTGGAAGCTCTGCGACAGCAGCGAGGCGTGCTGCAGCAGCGTGAACAGGTACAGCCGCGGGTCCCGCAGCGCCAGCAGGACGCCCTCCTTGAGCGTACTGGCGCCAGCGCTGTCGGCTTCGCCCGTGTCGTCGATCAGGCGCCACTGGGCGTACGCCTGCTCCTCGCGCGAGAGCCACTTGGTCGTGGCCGGGTAGTTGGGCAGGATGAAGATGGAGGAGAGGGCCGCGGCGACGGTAATGGAGCCCTCAATGATGAAGAGCCATCGCCTATTATTACTCGATTAGCCAGTCATTCAGTCTGCCAGCCAGGAGAAAATTACGGCATATGATGATGATGATGATTGACAGTACTTACCAACCAGCAATCCCATGCGCCCCGTTCAAATTCCCCAACACGCCCGCCCCGATCAGCCCCCCGAAAGAGTTGGCCAGCGACGACCCCGAATAGAACCAAGCGATGCGGTGCGCCATCTCGGCGCGGGTGTACCACGAGCTCATGAGAAAGACGGCGCCGGGAAAAAAGGGGGCCTCGGCGAAGCCGAGCATGAAGCGGGCGGCGACGAGCCCGCCGAAGCTGCGGGTGGCGGCCTGGCAGGCCGAGATGACGCCCCAGACGGTCATGGCGACGCCGAGGTACAGCGACGGCCGCACGCGAGTCAGCGCCAGGTTCGACGGCAGCTGCATCAGCAGGTACCCCACGAACAGGATCGACGTCGCCAGGTTGAAGTCGGTGCCCGTCATGCCCAGGTCGGCCTCGAGCGTGCCCAGGCGGGCTTGGGAGAGGTTGCTGTTTGGCCGCGGATTAGACTTTTTCGTTTCTTTCTTTCTTTGAGCTGTTTTTATTTAACCCCCTTGGAGCGAGAGTATGGTGCGCAATGTGTTTTGTCAAACCAAAGGGGAGGACAGAATAAACCAGGCGAGGTAGACTTACTTCCGATCGAGAAAGTTGAGCAGATACATAAGGATCAACACGGGCAATAGATGGCCGTCAACTTTCCGGAGCATCCTCTTCGT
The DNA here is from genome assembly GCF_038363925.1 of Apiospora phragmitis. Classification (NCBI taxonomy): domain Eukaryota; kingdom Fungi; phylum Ascomycota; class Sordariomycetes; order Amphisphaeriales; family Apiosporaceae; genus Apiospora; species Apiospora phragmitis. Next base: position 749,266 of record NW_027117400.1, on the reverse strand, counting down.
CATCATGTGGTGCCATTCCTCTCCTGCCGACGCGAACTGTCGGAATGACGCCTCGTCGCTAGATGCGTCCAGCGGCTTCCGATGCTCGACCGTTGCGGCATCGGCCTTTTCTTGCTCGATCGAGTCCATGTTGAGCACCTGTTTACTGGGGTGAAGTAGCCAGCCTTTCTCTCTACGGTCTTGAAAGTGTTGATTCAAAGCTTTCCAGCAGCAAGGAACAATAAGATGGCGAAGGGACAAAATACCGGCGCAGGTACGATTGTATTCCAACAAATTACATATGAATAGGTGCTGGGATAAAGACTTAAGCGAGGTACCCCTCCGGCACTTTATCGGGCACGAAAGATGACTTCGTCACTGGTCAGACGCTCCGACCCCAGCCGGCATGGTGAGCCATTGGGGGTGCATGTAATAGCTTCGGGGTAGCTGGTAGCGAAATGGCGGAGATGCGGGGGGTTATGGAGACACCAAACTTGGGGTAAGATGCTGTAAACTGGGGATACTGGAGACCACGGCAAGACTATCGCTAGTACCGAACCCTTTTGGTCCTCTTCGCTTCAACGTCCTGACGTCTTACCGTCGATCCGTCGCGGGTCCGGTCTGCCTACAGGAGCTCTCTTGGTTTGTCGACCTGAGTTGCCGTGATTGGAAACCGGGTGCCGCATCTACGTAGTAGGTAGCATCCATAGCTCACCCCCAAGACCAATAACAAGCATGTTATCTTGCCAGTGCGTTCATTGATTATTGCCGGCATGTCACTTCCAAGTTTAGCGTGTCCAAGCGAGCTGGTGCAGTCTCACTCCATCTCCGACATCTCTTGAAGATACAGAAAGGGATGTGTAGAAGCCGGAGTAAATAGGAACACATAAAAGCTGCATGCCGAAGTACCGTTCAAAGGACACTCCGAGATGGAGCATTAGAAGTAATCAAACATGTGTTAATTAGTTAATGGGTATCATCTACTTCGTCAGCCCTCGCCTCTACCGCCGTCTACTTGCATCCAACTCTACGTGGCCCTGCACATGCGCCCATCCGCCGCCACGTTCCAAGCATCGCTGCCGACCGTTCGGATAGCCCAAAACCGGCCCTCGGGGTCCCACTTCTGCTTGATCTGGAGGAGACGGTCGTAGTTGGCGCCGAAGAAGGTCTGCTGCCAGTCGGGCTGGTGGAAGTCGGCCTCGTTGATGTAGGCGCCCGACCCGGGCGTGACGGCCTCCATCTGCGGCACGTACTCGTCCGTGATGCGGCGCTGCGCCTCCACCATGTCGGCCCAGGGCGCCGTGTCGTTCCACGCCGTCGTCAGCTGCATGTGCACGCCCGTCGTGCGCCAGACCGGGTTCACGGCGTTGGCCGTCGGGTGCGGGGCCGTGGCGTTGAGGGCGTCGCCGACCGCGAGGACGCCGTGCAGGGTCAGGTTCTTGAGCACGGCCTGGAGGCCGTCGTTGTTGTCCTCGAGCACAGAGCGCGGGATCATGCGGCTGCCGAAGTTGTACTCCTCGACCATGACGTGGCCGTAGGGCAAGGGGCCCATGTAGGTGTCGTAGTGGTCGCGGTAGCTTTTGGTGGAGTAGCTGACCTTGTGGGGGATGCCGAGCTCGTTCAAGGTCGTGATGAAGGGCGCCAGAACCGTGTCCTGGACGTAGTCGCCCGTCGAGTTGTAGACCGTCACGGGGTTCACCATCAGCACGCTGCTGGCGAAGTAGTGACCACCATGGCGCCCTGGTCCGTCATGTTGGGCAGCAGCGCGTGGAAGCGCGAGATGGCCTCGTAAAACTTGTCTTGCGTCGTGCTGGCGGCGGCCATCTGCAGCGTGGCGCCGCCGACATTCACGTCGGGGTGAGCGCGCACCGTCATGGCGGTGACGACACCGAAGGTGCCGGGGCCGCCACCGCTCAGCGCAAAGTACAGGTCCTCATTCTCGTGCCGCGACGCCGTGACGACCTCGCCCGAGGCGGTCACGACCTCGAACTCGAGCGTCTGGTCCGCGGCCAGGCCGAAGGTGGTGGTCAGGGCCGAGTGGCCGCCGCCCTGGTGTAGCCGCCGGCGATGCCGACGGTCGGGCATTCGCCGCCCACGACCACGAGACCCTTGGCGTGCGCAGCCTCGGTAGCTTCGTAGCCGATGACGCCGGCGCCGAACTTGACGGCGGGGCCCTGGTAGAACTCGTCGGACCAGTCGGAGAACTCAATGTCCTTGAGGTACTGGGTCCAGATGGCCAGGGATCCGGCACCGGTGGAACGTCCCAGGAAACTGTTGGTTGTTCAGGTCAGATCAGTTCAGAGGTCTTACACTCCTCATCGCCAGACTATTTATAGAAGTACTTACTCATGGCCAGTGTTGCGGATTACGGTGCGGACATTGTTGGTCTTGGCGAACGCGAGGGCTGCCTGAATATCCTCCTTGCTGGTGACGTTGACAGCATATGCTGCATAGTTGCCTAGCAGGCAGGGCTGAGACCTGGGGGTGAACGGATCACAACTTTGGTTGGCAAAGAAAGGATGCATCACGGAGGAAGATGAGGGTATGCTGTCATTGGTATTAGCCCCACGTCTTGGTGTACAAGTGCTGCTCGAATCGCGCTGAACTTACTGGGTTTGTGGCTCGGCCCAGCCTTTCTGCAGAGCGGCGCAAGCCTCGGCATCGTATGTAGGATCATGGCAGCGCGAGCCAATCGGGACGGTCGCCACCAGTCTGCTGCTGACGGTCGAGTTGAGGGCCGACCATGTGTCAGCCGAAGGCCAGCATGCATCACCCGGCATGCAGTAGCAGCCAGGCGCGGCGGCGTTGGTGCCGGCCGGGATATAAGGAGTGGCGGCAGCGGCCACTAGGGCGGCCGACTGCCAAGCCGGCAATAACAAGGTACTGGGCCTCATGGTGACCAAATTATAGGGGGCTGACCAGGAGGACAGGCCAAGCAGAGTGTACAAAAGGAATGACTTGGGTAAGATGTCTATAATAAGACTGTACTGGGTGGTGAAGAAGGGAAGGGAAGGATCATGTCAAAGGCCGGCCCTTGTGGTTCATTAATTATACTCTTTCCCTAAGCCTTCCCAACAGGGTTCCCTATCCTCCCCATCCCGAACTAATACTAGCTGGCGACCGCATTGATGGCTGGAGATTGGGCATCGTGGAGAGAGCAGGGTCGAGATGGCGATCCCTTCCCTTCTGTTAGTAGCACCGCCCTGCGGAGGATCCACTTGACCACGCATTCGGGACGACGAACAGCAATGGCCGAGGCGGATATCCTTCCCCAGCCAGACTCTAACCCGACCAGAAGAAGCCTATACGAAGTGACAGCTCAGATTGGTGGTGACGACGATGCTTGGGGGTTCTGATGAAATGGGCGATTGGCGATAGTACTCTTCTCTTCTTGCGAAAGCAGCAGTCAAACGACGGAGAACGTGGGGGAGGAGGAACCAGCGTCCAAGTTGCAATCCACAGGAATGAGGCACAGCAACCAAGCAAGGCCAGGAATCGGGTCATCGCATCCGCCAGGGGTGACGGACAAGGTGAGAAGCGAAATCGATATGTAGGGCCAGACGGGCTTGGCGAATGAGATTGGAGGGCGGCTCTAATGAGGCATGCTTACTGTACAGTACAATCGGTTAGAAAATGCGCAAAGTCGGTCCCTTGCATCGATTGATTGCAACCTTATGTCGACCGACGCCTCTGATCTGAGGCTCCTTCGCCGGTCGGTAAATAGTTGCGGTAAGCGGCAGATCAAGAATCCTTCGGCAATGACGCCGAAAGGGCCGTCTTCTGTCCGACGGTGCACTAGACTTTGCAAGAATCGCAGCTGCGTCGCATCGTAGTCTTCCGGATCAATGCCCAGCAACCTGCTTACAGGAGTTTCATCCCAACTGACATAGCACATGCAATACTACTGAATGGTACAACACCGCTAGGGAAAACATGCAGCTGAGAACTTCTGGCGTTGACATGACTGCTTTGGGAAGTTGCACCTGCATACCTTCCTACATAGGAAGCCTGACCTGCGATCTCAGGCCTCATCGAACGGCCGTAGAGTTGCCTCGATGTTATTTTGGATAGGTGGCTATTACTTGCTGTATCTAGAGAGCAGACATCGAGCGGATGCGGTCGCTCTTGCAGGCCAAACGGAGTTCGGGGCTAATCACTACCACTCATCACAGCCACGATTTACGCATCGACCCCCTGACCAGAAGGAGAAAGAGTTCGTTCCAGAAGTATTGGCCTGGGCAGGTGCGGGGGGCCTCCTGGAACATCTAAGCCATCGTGCCCAGGCAAAGCGACTAATGGGTAGAAACTTGGAACTTCAACCAAATGGCCATGGACCACGGATCACTACTACTGTATGTGCCTCGCAGAGATCAGGGCCGATATGAAAATATTGATGCGAAAATGGCCGAGTTACTCCCTTCTCTTCTCATCGCTTCGCTAACTTGCGTCGTTGCTTCATGTGCAAGTGGGGTGGGGAATCAATCATTTAGCCCAATGGCGGGCAATGCGGAAGCAAGGCCGGTCGGTGCCTTTCGAGTCTGTTGCTTCCCCGGACAGTGACATCTGAGCCTGTGACTGCAACCTCTCAAAAGATTGTTGCATTTTGCTTATTTGAGATGACACCTCCTCTCCTCTCCACTCCAAAATGTAACAACATCAGACGTAGAGTGAACCCAACTACTATTGATCAGCATATATCTTTACTTGTGTTCATTGCTAGTCGGAAACCCCGCCGATGGTGCTTCCGCAATTGAGCTCCCGTCTCAAATCTCGACAATGCCACCATGCCACGATGAAGATTCAACTGGCCCCGTCCTTGATGCAAACCTAGGACGAGCCCGCCCTCCTCCCAAGTAACGAGACTCCCGACTGAGCAGGCCTTAGCACTTGGACCTAGTCGACATGGAATGCTCTCGGCCAAACCGTGCTCAACAACAATACAACAGGACGCGCCAAGACATGTCAATGGGTCCTGGTGTGGCACCGGTTTCCTGTCAACTTGGGATCGGAGGTTATTTCTGCCTCCGGCGTTGATCACATCGGAATGGACCAGAAACAATATTGATCATATTTACACCGACTCATGACCCGGCACTTTTCGGAAGACACTTCATGCTTGCGAGAGAGGCGAAACATCTCTTTTCCTCATCTTCGTTTTCAAATTTGCTCTGATCTTTTTCAATTGACGAATGAAATGCGAAACTGACCCTACCCAAGCAGCTGGACTACCGGAGTGTGGCCGACCGTTGTAACCTTTACTAGTCTCGTTGAGATTTCATGCTCGACGTTCATGCATGCCAACATATCTGGCACCTCAGCTTGCACCCTCCTTGTCACCTTGGGACCATAGGGACTTGTCACTCGCTCGCATCCAGGGGGCAAATCTGCACCGTTCAGGGCATGCACGAGTATCCACCACGCGTGAAATGTCCGCGATGCATACCACGATGCAGCCAATCAGTGACTTCAGGACCTGTGGTCCATCTCCTTTCTCTGCATGGCGTGCCAGGGGTCCATACAATACGATGTCCTATGTACATATCAATCTACCTAGAGCGATCTAGCCACACACCCAGGAGAGGTCCCTTCGAGGTGGGTATCCCAGTACTATCCATCGCCTCCGGGACCGTCAACATGGAACCCAGCCCTGATCAGCCTATTACCAGCGTGAACCCAGGCGCCACAAAACCTCCAAGGCCATAGAGGACTGGTAGTCTTCGTCTGATAATACCGGCGTAACAATACTACGCAAAGATCAGATATCTCCTCGTTCCCACCTGCAGCCTGTGTTGTTCGAAAGCAACATTGTACACATCGATCTAGAAGATTGCCTAGGATCAAAATTCAAAACCTCTACGCCGGCGTAGATATTGAAGTGCTATATCTCGACCCCTCCCTGCCAGTGGGACTCGCTTTTGAAAAAAAGGATCAACAGTTGTTTTCTTTCAGAAATTCCTTTAGTCCAAGTCTATCGTCTATCCTCCCTTGCTTGCGAATGAGATCTGCAGCATGAGGCTATCTTTCGAATTTGTCCTGTTCGTGGGCCTTGCTTGTGCCGCCGCTCAGGCACAACAGGCTTCTGGTTCATCAGGAGCCACTGCGCTCCTGGCCGAGCTGCCGCTTTGTGCTGTAAGTCTTTAACCTTCGACAGATCTTGAAGTTTGGCCCCTTCATGATGTTCAGAACTCCGTCGCTTATACTCATTCCGGTAGCGGAAATGCCTCCTCACCGCCGTTGCGCAGTCGCCATGCGCGCCTGGGAACCAGACCTGTCTCTGCACCAATGCGCCGTTGCAAGACAGCGTCACGGCCTGTGTTAGCACCAGCTGTACCATCAAGGAGGCGCTGTTCACCAAGAAACTGACGGAAATGAACTGCCACGCGCCGGTCCGTGACAAGGGCGAGCCGTACAAGAACATCTCCATCACCTTCGGCACGCTGTCCGGCTTCTTCGTGCTGCTCCGGCTGGTCTTCAAGCTGTTCATCATCAAGATCGGCCTTGGCCTCGACGACTGGGCCGTTCTGGCTACCGTCCTCGCGGGTATCCCAAGCACCGTGATTAACGTGCACGGCGTTTTGCCGAACGGGCTGGGAAAGGACATATGGACTCTCCGCGACGACCAGATCACCAACTTTGGCAAGTTCTTCTACATCTTGGAGATACTATACTTCTTCCAGGTCTCGCTGGTGAAGCTGTCGCTTCTATTCTTCTATATGCGCATATTCCCCGGCTGGAGATCCGCCGGCTGCTCTGGGGCACCGTCGTGTTCAACTGCCTTTTCGGGCTGTCCTTTTCTATAGTTGCCACCTTCCAGTGTCAGCCCATTCCCTTCTATTGGGAGAAGTGGGATGGGCTTCATGAGGGCACTTGCTTCGATATCAATGCCATGGGGTGGTCCAACGCCGCCATTTCCATTGTCCTCGACATCTGGATGCTGGCTATTCCGCTGTGGCAGCTAAGGGCACTGAAGCTGCACTGGAAGAAGAAGATCGGCGTCGCAGCCATGTTTATTGTCGGTACCTTGTAAGTCGCCACTTTCCATCTCTACCTGGTAAAAGATTACTAATATATCATTTGCGCACAGCGTCACCATCGTCAGTATCCTTCGTCTCCAGTCGCTCGTCTCTTTTGCCGAATCCCATAACCCTACATGGGATCAGTTCGATGTGGCCAATTGGTCTACGATTGAGATCAACACAGGTATGCATGGCTCCTTGGAAAACACGCTTTCTTCCCCGTCATGATGTACGATTCTGACTGGCTTGTACAAATAGGCATCATCTGTGCTTGCATGCCATCTCTCCGCCTCCTTCTCGTCAAACTCTTCCCCAGGGTCCTGGGCGGATCTACCAACGCGAGATCTCAGTACTACATGAGTGGTGCCGACCACAACCGCAACAACACCAGAAGCGGAAAAAGGAACCCCAACCTATCGCAGAGTCGAGACGGCGGCATCTTGTACTCCAAGTCCTACACTGTCGAGTACCAGAAGGACCAAGACGAGGCCAGCCTGGTCAGGATGGACAATCTGGGCCCGAAAGGGGTCGTCAGCACCACGTCGTCCCGACATAGCAACAGTTCATTCTAAGCCGCACGTTACTATTGTGCGTGATCTATATTTCCGACTGTTGCTGGATCTAGCAATGTTATATATAAAAGCATGTGCGACATAAACTCGCTACATCTATATATTTTGATGAATGACCAATTCCTCAGGAGCCTGTGCGAAGTGAGAGTGGTGTAGTGTCCTGAGTTTTGACTTCCTGAAACTTGGTTTCGATCTACCATCATCGTCGTCCAATCTCACGAAAGCACACAGGATAAATTCAATCGGACAATTCGGGACCACCGAGAGGGAACGACTTGTGCTTCTCTTGGGCGTGGGCACCAGCTTTCAGCATTTGGTTAGCACCCACTCGCGCCGCATAGAGGCTGAACATGGACGATCCCAGGTCAATCAGTATGAGTTTTTCTCGCGCACGACTCTTCCAGGCCGAATCATGTACATGGTCCCGGTCTGTGCAAACAGTCTTTGTTTGCACGTCTCCTATGCAGCACCTCCCCGGCTCCTTTATCAACCCGGGTGGAAACGATCTACCTCACCTCATTGGAGCTTTGTTCAGACCCTCAACGGTCCCAAACAAAGGATGAAGGAAACGTTTCGACCAGAGATCCCGTTCATGTACACCCGGGATAAACCAGATGGGCAAGCTTTTTCCCTCCCACCCCACAGGATCTCCCATGCATGCGATGTCATGACTCGAGAGGCCGCACCACGAAAGCAGGGGTGCGTTTTATGGTTGACAAGTCGACGAACAAGCATTGGGTCCGATTCGCTACGTAGTACCAGTACTACTGCATAGTGTTAGCATCCCGGGTAAAATCAAAGTCGGCAGTTACAGTAATCCACACACACACACACACACACACCCACGCAAACACAATGGATCGACAGCAACATCCCGAACCGATACCGCGGCCGACAAACGAGCCCCATCCCTGTCCCGCCGCCAACGGGTCGGCTTCGGCAGCAAGCGAAGCACCACCCCGACGCCACAACGCCTCTCTTTCGCCAAACCTTCTGGCCCTCCTCCTACTGCTGCGCCGCCTCCTCCTCCTCCTCCTCCTCCTCCTTCCTCATTTTCACCACCGTATAACGGCAGCGGCAACGATGGTGGCGGCGCCGTGGCGGCCGCCACCAATGCCGCCCAGTTCTCCTTCGGGAAGCCCCTGGGCGAACCACCCAATGCTCCACTCCCGCGACCCCCGACCGACAAGAAGCACAGCAGCAGCAGCAATAAGAATAATAGCTTTAATAGCACCAATGGCGCAGACTGGCTCGCCCACACAGAAGCCGAGCTCCTCCAAGACCTCGACACCACCAAGAAGGAACTCGAACTGATCCGGACAATCCTATGGGAGATGGAGATGGATGATACCTCTTCACCAGTCCCGCCGCTGCCGAAGATAGAAACGTCCCCCGAAACGACGGCCGCGATGGCGATGGCGATGGCCGCCGCCCAGCAGCAGCGGTCCCAGCGCAAGATGCTCATGGCCGCGTGCCGTGAATACGCCGAGTCGCGGCGACAGCTGCTGCGGGAGCGGCTGCGGCAGGTGCAGTTCTGGACCAACAGCCGCGACATGGGGCGGTGGGTGCCGTCGGCGGCGCCCGGGGACTGGGCGCTGGCGGATGCGGAGTGGGCCAAGTGGTTGAGCGACCAGGCCGCGGCGATGCAACAACAGCAGCAGCAGTCATCGGGTTTCGAGGGAGAGGCGGGGGCTACTTGGGGGCCGCTGCCGCATATACTTGCGGCTTTTGCGTTTTCGGTGGAGCAAGGGTAGCTAGGAAGGCAGGGTTTGGAAAAAGAGAGTAGGGGAAGAGGAATTTGGAGACTTGCGTGATGGGATGCTCATTATGGGAGCTCGTATGTATGTGTATACCTGGTTGTCTCGTATTAGATATGTAGGATCTGGGATGGGCCGTCTCGTCTGTCTATTCACATCACCGAACTCCAAGGCTGCGAGCTTAACTTAATGCCCCTTTTTAAACTGCAGCATGACTTGTGGGGTTGGAATGGAGCAGACAACAAGTTCGTGACCCACTCAGAATGCAACGGCGTGTAATGCCGTGAGATAGCGCCCGTTATGTTGGCCATGCTGCTTGGCGGCACCAACACCAACCCTCGCACCTCGGAGTACTATGTACTACATGTGCGTTGGTCCGGTTCTCTTAATAAAAGCCCACCCAACTGCTCTTCCTATGTAACTAGATGAGATGTATCATCTTCATCTTCATCAGCATCATAATGTTCGTCTTGTTACCACATTTCTCACTTCACAGCATCAAAAGTCAAGGTTGCCAAGCGCAATTGAACTTTCGATCGGTTTCTGGTTCGTTGCCTGAAGCTGAACAGAAATCGTCTGCTACGAGGCAACAAAGGATCAACTTCGCAAAGTGGTATCATTCATTACTACACCAAAAACAAGGCCAATCTCCTCTTTCAAAGAACGAAGATTGGAACATGTCTACAACGAGAACAGAAACGAAGTTGATCGAGATGTGAAGGTTTGAAGACATCGTCCACAATACACCCCTCGTCCTCTCTTCTAAAAGAAGATTTTCAGAATGCGCTTCCACATGGGCCATTTGGCCTTCTCGGCGCGGAACGCGTTGATCTCGTCCCAATCGAGCTCACGACGGCCCGAGTCCACGTCGATCTGGCTCATGGTCAACCAGCCGGTACGTTTCCACAGGAAGCCGCCGGCCCAGAAGACGAGGAGCACGGGGAGGGCCAGGTACGCCTTGAAGAAGCCCGCGGCGTCGTTGTAGCCGCCCCCGACGGGGCAGATGGCCGTGTAGAACTGTACGACGAGGACCACCAGGATCAAGATGAGACCGAGCCACGAGCCGTAGACGCCACCGATGGCCTTGAAAGGAATCTCGTCCAAGGTGTGGCCGTGGTGCTTCCAGGCCTGGCGGAAGCGGATATGGGCGTAACAGATGGACCCCCAGGTGAAGAGGGCCGCCAGACCCGACAGGGCCTGGAGCCAGTCGAAAACTTCCGTACCCGCTTCAGCCTCACTGACATAGGCAATCAACCCGAAGATAAGAATGACAGCGACCGAAGGCAGGGGACGTCCGGACTTGTCAATGTAACTGAAGATCTTGGGCGCATATCCCTGCTGCGCCATGGCAGTCAGGGTTCGGCTGCCGCCGTACACAGCCGACACGCCAATGGACAGGACGGACACCAGGATGATGACGTTCATGAAGGAGTCGAACCCATCGAGACCGGCGTTCTTGCCGACAATGACGAAGGGCGAGGCGGTGATATCGGCGTACGAGTTGGCAGCGCCCAGAAGCCGCGGGTCTTGGCTGTCGACCAGGAGACCGACAAACAAGAGGCCCAGGACGTAGAAACTAAGAACGGCGCATTAGTGGAAGGCGACTGGGTGCATTTTGGTCGGTAAACTACTCACATGGTGACACGCCAGAACACCTGCTTGATAGCACTGGGCAGCGATGCGACGGGGTTATGGGCTTCGGCGGCCGCAAGGCCCACGAGTTCCGTTCCGCTGAAAGCGAAGGCAGCGGTGACGAAGACGGTACCCCAACCACGGAATCCATTGTTGAAAGCACCGGGATCGTACCAGAGGCGGGCGCCCCAGTACTCGCTGTACAGGCCTCGACTTGGGCCTCCGCCCAGCACCATGATGAAGGCGATGAGGATGAAGATGACGGTCGCGATCAGCTTGAGCGAAGAAGCCCAGAACTCCTCTTCCGCGTATCCCAGAGTTCCAAAGATGTTGACCACGACGATGGCGACGAAGAAGATGGTGATCCAGGCGCCGACGTTGATCTCTTGATTCCAGTAGCTGACGGTGAAACCGCAGACAGTGAGCTCGAGAGGCAGGACCACGGCCCACTGCATGACGTAGTTCCAGCCGATGGCAAAGCCCCAGGAGGGATCGATGAAGCGCGTCGCATACGTGTAGAAACCACCAGAGACCGGATACATGCAAGCCAATTCACCCAGAGCATAGACGACGTTGAAAATCATGATACTGCAAAGGGCAGGAGGTTAGCATGTCCACGCACACGAGAGGATGGATGGCATGCCGAAGGATTCTTCTTACCCGATGATGAGAAAGTCGATCAAGAGAGAACTAGGGCCGCCCTTGTGGAGGGCGCCTCCGGACCCGACGAAGAAGCCGGCGCCGATGGAACCGCCGATGGCGATCATCTGCAGGTGGCGGGGTTGCATGGAGCGGTCCAGCTCGACGACGCCGGCGCCATAGTTGCGCTTCTTGAAGGACTCCAGGTTGAGACCGTTGCGGGTGTAGAAGTTGTCGGAGCGGACGGCGCCCTCTTGCTGAGAGTGGTGCGTGTCGGTCCGAGTGGCGGTATAGCCCGGAAGGGCGACATCCTTCTCGGGGGGCGTTTCCAGTTTGGACTCGTCTGTTACCGCCATGATGGCTAGGTATATGGAGTATGCGCGATGCTGTAGCAGCAATTGGCTGTTGGGATTTGGTGAAAAGGCGGCAGCAGGAGTGGCCGAAACAGCAGAGTTCCTCTTTTTCGTATGGGGGGTTTTCCCTCTGTGTTTAATGGGAAGGGGTTGACACCTTTCTTACGTAGATATTCAAGACCCCCAGGCTTTGCCTGATATGAAGGCGTATTAGTCGGATCGACTAATTGAGCTGTGTCGAAAACAGCAGGGCCCTGATGGGATCAAGAAGAGGTGCCTCGTGAATCACTTGGAAGGAGGAGAGGTAAGACAAGCTAGGACGGGCAGACGGGGGGCAGGTCCTGCATATTTATTGATTGAATATCCGCTGGTATTTGACTGCTGATGACAGGAGCTGGCTGCTGCGGTGATCCAAATGCAGGTAACCAAGAGGAAACATATCAAAGGGCGGCCTCGACCAATCTCGGCTGGAGCATTTGCGGGGGAGGGTGCAGACGGGCAAGCTCGAGATTCGAGACCAGGGCTATGCTATGTGCACTAAGCAGAGCTGCATCACTCAAGTTAGACACCACCCTCCTGCAGCAACGTACGTCAAGTACTGATACTTTGCCTCATGTTAACCTTGCGACTGGAATTTCAAATGATACCTGACCTGGCCTAGGAACACTTTGATAAGACCAAAGCGACGATCTCCTCCATCCCTTCCTCCAGTAGCCCCCATCCAGTGTTTAATTCTTGGGCCTCGAAGTTTTCGCCAGTAATGTACACATTCATGGTCCAATACCTTAATGTCCATCGTGAGGATGGTAGGATGGGATCAGCCGTTCTGAGGAACACCCATGGTTATGGCCATGGTCCCGAATCCTGAGGTGTCAATATCTTACATTGGGCCATGGATGCCTCGTACAGGGGGTTGGTCTAGACGATGAGACGAGAGAGATAAGGGCTCTCCGAGGCTGTGGTTGGCCAATGGCCGCTAGGCTTCCAAGCTTCGTGGTATGATTGCCATCTCGATAGATTGTTACCATTACCTGGGTTGCAATAGGTTAACCTAAAGACTGGAAGACTTTAACGACGTTCCTTTTTCATCCAATACTTTTACTCAGTGGTACAAGTGTCGGCCGTATTATTTAGGTTAGGCCGTATTGAATACCTACTCAGGATTTGAAGATTCCCAAGTAGCTCGGTCAGCTAGCTGAAGACTACGAATCCCATTGACGGATGATGGTTGAATTACATATACGAGAGCTGCTGATGCAGGCAAGCCAGGATTTAATCCTTTCGTTCAGCGGGATGCCAAGCAGCTATCAGTGGGGACAGCATCCTGGGGGGGTATATGGTTATTTAGTGGTCGCTAGCCTGTAAACTGGAGCAACTGATAGCTGCCGGGGGTAGTTCTTAGCCTGTACGGATACTATGAAGCATGTTCGTTGCTTTTCTCCAACAAGCTTCCTGGGGATTTGCTGGGCTTGGGCTTGGCGGATCCCGAATCTCTGCAGACAGGCGTGGGCATTCCGGCGGTACTGGCACTCTGCTGGGGCACACTTGGCACACATCATCATGGATGCGCGGTGCATTCTGTGGTGTATTTTGACAGCCTGGACGGGGGCAGCACGCAAATGTCTCAGGCTATTTTCCGACTGACTTCCAGGTTCCAGTCCATACTGATTTCCCGTCAGCGTGCAAGTACAAGTACTTGGAAGAGGAGACCCACCCGTCCTTCGCACATGCAGTTCATGATAGATGGCGAGGGAGGCGCGCCTCAAGTCCTGATTCGATGGTCTCCTACAGCCTCCCGGGATGTCCGCGGTCGTCTAATCGCAGCTTCCAATTGTAGAATAGACGCACGGGGTCGGGAACTCCTTGGGCTCGTTTCCATAGGTATTCAAAGGTTCCCCCATTCAACCATCAATTCTCGTTATTTCCAAGGGTCCCAGAGCCATGCAAGTAATCGTGGATCCAGCCCGCCCACATGCTTCTTGCTTGACTGTTGCTTGGCCACTCTTGTTTGAACATCTCAACTTGGCAACTGCATCTTCGGAAGATGTATGGGGTGACGTGACAGCTACAACAACTGCTGGCCAGTTCGGAGTCGAGTTGCACCGAAAAGGCCTATCTATGGGGTCGCGCCTCTATCTCTATCTCTTGATGATAGTAAAGCCTGACTCATCTGAGGGAACAAGAGCGTGCGTGGGGAGGGGTGGCGATTCGATTGCTGCCACCCAACCTGTCTCGGGACGGGACTATTTGTGGGACATTCGACTCGAACCGGACACCTCCTACACACCTACAGCCTGGACAGAAGCCTGGATTTCCACCTGATCGTTCAGCTGCTTATCTATCACAGAGGGTAAGGTTACTTAAGAAGGGGGTATTGTCACATCACTATACCGGAAACCGTAGGTCCAGGCCACAAATCAGCCTTGATCAATCGCATTGTGTGTCTATCGTCCGACTCGGCGGGATGGCGCAACACGAAAGAAGCAAACAGTCCCACCCCATAGCAGGATTGGCAGGTGAAGCTTGTATCACCCTGGCTTGCGCCTGGCGCCTTGGCTGCGGTTAGGGCCCGGCGCGCTGTGAGTGGATGACGAAGGCCAGTAATCCCAGGCTTGATCCCTTCCATTCTGTCTTTCTTCCGTGTGAAGTTCGCGCAGTAAACTTCGCGGGTACGAAAATGAAACCCAACGCAGCGCCGCAGCAGTACATAATACCCTTCTGCAGCGGAAAGCCGCTAGAAGCCATAGAAGAATGCAACACCAATTGGTTCACCCCCGAATGTAACAGACTGCTACTACTGTACACCATACAACACAACGTCGTTGTCTCCCACCTTTTCCCGAAAACTCCATTTACCCAGAAGCATTGACCCGGCAGGCAGGCAGGCTCTCCCCATCCCCCCTCCCCCCCCCATCTTTACCCCAAACTACAAGCGAAACGAAACCAACCATAGCCTCCCATGGGCCCCGCTGATCTTAGAGCAGGCCTAACCTAGCGGCAATTCCCCAGGTGCTAAGAGCAGCTCTCGAGGCGCTTTCGAGACTCCTCTTCGGCCGCAACTGCATACTACGAGTAGCGATGCAACAACGACTGCACCGAAGGGTTTGTGCGACAGATGACCGTTTAGCTTCGGTCTTTGTTCCACATTGCCTTAAACGGATATGTGGTCCAAGAATCTTGATTCTCAGCTGAGGCTGTACAGGCTTGTTCAATGATACCATGGCGCCTTTTTCTGCCTCGGCACAAAGCACTTCTCTCACCACCTCATGCCGTATCGGCGTACGTACTACTTCTACCCCCTTGAGGGCCTTGAGGGAAGGGGTGGTGGCACCTTGCTCTAGTGATCTGTTTTGCTTATGCCCGAAGCAATACGCCTAACCTACCCAGCCTGGCTGTCGACGACCGTTCCATGCCTGTCATTGGCTGTCGATACGGCGCACATTCGACCAATCGATCACCAGATTTTTGGTGTTCAGGTGTTTGTCCTATCTCATAGGTGACGCGGCGCTTGTTGTCCCAAACGAGAATGTCGCACATCCCACGTCTTGGACCCGAGCCTGCCGTTTGGTACGGCCTGGGCCCTTGCCGGCAGCCAGACAGTACACTTCAGTGCGCATGCAGCAAACAGCTTACATATTGTAGATCGGCCAGATTTGATGACACAGTCCCAGCTCCATAGTATTCGAAGGGGGAAATGGATAGCAGCCGGGCAACTCAGGTATGCGATCCAGCTAATCCCTCCTCCACGAACTCGGTGTCTCCCGCTGAGATCAATATCAGCCCACAGTACCTAAGCATTTCATAATTGCACAAGACGTAATTGGATGTTAGGTATAATTGAATGCCAACCACTGTCCCAGGTTAAGTAATCTCAACATCCATATGTCTTCAAACACTATAAGATGATGAGGCAGCTTGAGAGACGAGATACCGCTGCACGTACCGGTGGTAGCCAGCGAGCGAGGCGAACCGATAGAGCATACGAAAGGGCTTTGGCCAGTCCGTTCAAGCGACAGCGTTCTGTTATTCGTGCTCTCGGCCTGGAAGCCGTACAGAGAGATCGAAACCAAGAATCTCATTTCTTGTCCTGCCAATCAAGTCCCATATGTTTTCTGCGCACGCAGGCTTGATACGCTAGATCAGTTTGCTCATATATCAAATCCCCGGTAAAAAGAGGCGATCTGATTGACCCGAATGGAGACTGTCAGTGAGCAGCTTGACTGCTATCGCCTGATTTCTCGTCTTGTTCCACGTGTAAAATTAACATCCTGATAAGATCTTCAAATAAAAGATGAAGCTCTTGACGGTACTCTGGGTGAACACCAATTGTCTCCTTTGGGAAGATTTCATGGATCAAATCCCAGGCCTTTCCTTGGTCCAGAAACGTTCGAGTCATCTTACCTAACCGCATCGTGAAGGGAGTACCTTTTATACCGGGCAATATGTCGCTCATGGCACTCTCGGTGATCTCGATACCCTCGCTACTCTCGGCGCTCTATTTGGTGTGCAAGTCAGTATTGATTCGAAAGATATCAAGTTTGGGGTGGGCCATATCTTACAGGCTGTTCAGAGAAAACAGAGGTCTGGCCGCTCCGTGCATCTGAGAACGTTCAGTGAGGAGTTGTAGGTCATAGGGTGTAGCAACATAACACCTACCGAACGTACTGGGTAAGTCGTCCTGGCGCCTTTTCATCAACCTTTTACATAATTCATCGAGGACCTCGACGTTGACCGCATCAACCATAGGGGGTGGAGGGACCAGGACCGCCCCTGCCCCGAAACGCTCTTGGAGGTCATGGAAGATATCTGCAGCTGACACGATATACGCAGTCTCGGTGTAGGGACAGCCTCCTACAATGTGACCATAGAATCCACCTGATTGCGCGTCCAGCACGGCAGATCCGCAATCTCCTTCAACCACCGCGTCTTGTAACTGAACGGCGTATAGTTTCTGGACTGTTGCGCTATCTGCCCTACGGAAGTAGGTTGACCCTGGAAGCAAAGTCCCATGGATAACACCACTAGACCCTGTGACTGCTATGACTCTACGTTGTCGTGAGGGCATTTCTACCGCATATGGAACATGAAGATTGAGTGAGCGAGTGGGGTCTCGCAGTTCTATCTTGTTCATCGCTTTCGGTTCACCACCTAATGGCAAGAGAACGTAGTCAAGTTTTGACTTTAGTCCATCGCCCCTGAGGGTGGGCTCTAGACTGAGTGACACAACCTGTATCTCCCTGCGGTCCCTGGGCTCTTCGAGCTCACTCGGATGCCCCTCCAAGGACTCCAAGGAGTGAGTAGGTTCCAAGCCAACTGGATGAGACGATTGACTTGAATACGGGCTGTTGCTGCTTTCAGAGTGGTGATCTTCGGCCCAAGGCGGAGGCGAGGTAGTGGGGGTGAGGCTCCCACGCGTTGTCGCCTCCCAATCTTCTTCATCTTCCTCCTCGTCGCTTTGCCCATCGAAATCGCATTCTTCAGTTCTAGCCGGTCCCACTTGAATTTGATGCGTTCAAGTGTGTGCTTGGCCGTCATCTGGTAGAATATACGCCCAGCCTGTAGTGGCAAAGCACACGCTCCAAGACCAAACTCAGGGTGCACGTAGAGGATGCCACTTTGGCGGATGGATGACTCGACATCATTCCTTACTCGAGAGTCGGTGCAGCAAATCATGATGATCGGCTTCGAAGTTTCGGCACGCCTGCCAATCATGTATAACCGGTAGTAGATATGGGCATACCCTAGTTCGATATTCCTCAGCGCAGCCCTGATCTGGGGCTCGATGTCCTTCTCAAACTTCTCCAGGCTGCTCAGTGCGCCCACCAGGCGCTCCTCGAACGTCCGAGTCTGGTAGTCATGATCTCGCTTCCACAGGATAATTCAGGGTCGGCCCATCTCTTGCCGAAGGTTGGTATCCGGGGAAATGGCATTACAAGGACGCTCAGTAAATAAAAACAATAATGAGTGTTTCTTCGCCGGGTCGGGTCGTACCATGTGTCGGTTTTCGAGAAAGCAAGGGGAGAGAGCCTGAACTACTTGCGAGGAGTGGGAAGACGAAAGTTAGCAGAATGAGGCAACCGTTCGCGGGGTACATCAGCGCTGCTATGCAAGGCTTTGGCTCTTGGAGTTTGGGGGCAGTGCTTCGAAGTGGACTTTGGATATGTTCCATTGCAGGTTCAACTGCAGACCCTATTGGCCGATCCGCGCCACCTATCGCATTATGCTTGAGGATGTGGTCGGGAAAAGTAATAAGAAACGAAATAAATTTACACGGCCATGCCCAAGGCTCAACGTCTGTTCCATCATTGACCTACAATATGTACCCGATATCTATGTGATTTGTGAACGAAAAGTCACTACTGGACTATCTGAAGCC
Organism: Apiospora phragmitis; assembly: GCF_038363925.1. Classification (NCBI taxonomy): domain Eukaryota; kingdom Fungi; phylum Ascomycota; class Sordariomycetes; order Amphisphaeriales; family Apiosporaceae; genus Apiospora; species Apiospora phragmitis. The sequence continues at coordinate 730,942 of NW_027117400.1, read as the reverse complement.
AGCTATCCTGTGACTCACCAGCTAGTCTATCTCGGTTCATCCAACAATCGCCAGTCCTCTATGGATGAAGACGCGTTGAGACTAGTTAGTCGGGTATGGCAGCCGTTGGGGAAGAAGGAACTTTTCAATGGCGACCCGAGCTCTGCAAATGGACCACAGTGCGTATATTGATTACTACACAAAGCAATGACATCTGATGATGGGTCCAACACGCACCGACGACATCCTCGACTTGGTTCAACAAGTCCATGCTGGAAAGACGCGCTTGGAGATCTTGGTTCAGCTGCAGGCTAAAGGGGCCGGCGGTACTACTACTTCCACTCAGGCAGGTGCTGAAGAATCCATTAATCTGACATTGCGGCTCGTGTCCTTGATGAAGTTTGGAGCAGCAATGGGCGAGTTCATACCGCACCGCTGTCCGCACCGCTGCCTGGTGTGGGAGCAAGGCTCTCTCAAGGAGCACCTGGCCGGCTACTTTGGTAAGCCGCCAGTGCTGAACTGCGATCGGGTGCGGTTGCCCAAGTCCTTCCATGCTTGGGGAATAGAAAGAATAGGGGGAATCAACATCTGTTTCACCGATAACTTGGCGGATCATCTTCTGCTGGTCGATGATGATTCGAGGCTCATGATATTCCACCACGCCTCCTTCCTAGAATATCAGCATGAGTTAGTCTGTACCTATCATTTGCAAAATGGGATTGAGAGGAACCAGCTGACAGCTACAACCACAGCGCGCTCTTTCCGGCTGGGCTGGTCGACGAGACTCTGTGAACACTTGCCCTTCTCTTTCCAGAAGCGCAATTCGGGAATCGGTATCGCGGTCCAGGGGGGCAATGGCTCCACCAGAAACGAGCAAGAGAAACTGACTACGTCCTCGACCCGAGATTAGGGCGATGCGGGAACTTGCAGATGGAGGAGCGCCAGATCGAGCACTTCACGTATTGGCGAGACCGGCTGGTCATTCTGAAGCAGGCCTACGACGACGCGACGACGCGACGCCGCGGACAATTGCCCAGTGGTGGCACGACCGGCGCAACGGAGTGCAGTGGTACACCTTCTGGGTGGCCATCTTGGTGCTGATCCTGACGACCCTTCTGGGCGTCGTGCAATGTGTTGAGAGTGCGCTTCAGGTGTATAAGGCTTATGTACCTTCTTAGTTGTAATTCATTTACCAATACCAAATCTGTTCTCGACCAGAGTAGATGCACTAACTGATGAAAGATTCCACGGTCGTAGCCATAGATGACTGCGCCGTCGAACCTGCGAGCAAGTCGCGGATGTCGGCCATTCCATTGGAGACAAGGGGCCCGTGAGTCGATGGCAACAACAGCATCGACATGTTACTATTGCGTGGTCGCTGGTAAGGGTGACCCTCTTGCTTCACCGGAGGTCGGTAGGCAGCAGCGTCACAATTCCCTTCCCGAGGCCGGGGGGGGGGGGGCTTGGCTTTCTCCTTCGTGCATTGCGGTAACCTACCTGGCCTTGCTGGCTCATAGAACCGATCCCTGCGATGGCGGCTGAGTCCGGCCAGCAAGAACATCCCGTTCGGCTTCCCATCGAGTTCGTTAAGTAGACACAGCCGTGGCCCCAATACCCGGGAGCTGCATGCATGTTTACGTTACTTCGTCAAACAGCCATATGTGATGCTTCTATGATTTCAGAGACCGCGCCGATGTGACTAAATGGGTGCCTTCCGAAGCCAGCTGAGGAGGGTTATATGACAATAAGTATACCTAATATAGTAAGTAAGCATTTGACGCGGTGGCAGCAAATCAGGCAACCTTCAGCTACAGGGTGCTAACCAGGGCCTCGTCCCCTCAATTTGGGGGCTGCGTATTTCGCATATCGATCTAATTAAAGATATGATCTGATTTGGTGACTGACTGAAAGCCGCATATCTTGGCCTCTTCCCGCTTCTTGGCTTCTTTGTCCCACCTTGCCCCGGCGAGATGGTTATCCTTGAGCGATCTCTGCTCTTGTCTCATACCACATCCCCAATTCTACAGTCCCTTCGTGGGTGAAACGAAAGCAGCGGCAGCGCCAAGGCCAGCATGGAACCATTACTAATGGAGGAACCGCAGCGTGCTAGTAGGGGTGCACAACTCACCTCCGACCGGCGAAGGCGTGCCGCATATATCTTCGCTTTTCTCTGGGTCGTCCTCTCCGTTTTCGCGATTTGGTATGCCGTCCAGGGTTCGGATGACCACTGGCCAGACTACATGGCGGTATGCAGCACAGATGGGGCTTTCATCCCATTCTACACGGGCAAAGGCCCGTGGATGTCTTCCCAGTTCTTCGCCATTAACTTGGTGGCCGCGGGGCGTCTGTCGTTCTCGGTTGCCAAGGTCATGGACGTGATCTGGGATGTGGTACGTGTAGATCACCGCGCATCGTGTTGTTGATTCTCGGGTGGTATTAAACCGACTCGTTCGATGGCAGATCGGTGGGCGCGGATTCGCCGCGGACATGGCTGTATTGTCGTTCAAACTCTTCCGGCAGTATCTCGCCGTGTCCATGAGACGCCATCCGGTTATTTACCGAGTCTTCCGGGCCATCTACCTCGAGAACGAGCCAACTTTGACATCGATATACCGATTAGTAAAAGACTGCATAACGAGCCGGCGTCGGGTGGTGCCACCGACTGCTCTGGTGTTCATGGTGGCTACTTTGGTCCTTGTTCTGATCTTTCCGACCCTATCGGGATCGATGACGGGATACATCAATGTGTCCAAGGGGTTTGTACAAGCCTCGAGCGGAGACATGGTGCCATTCGAGAGCCTCGATTTTGTAGCGTATGTCATCCACGACGGGTGGCGTGTAAACCTGACAGGAGACTACATCATTTCTCTGAGTGTAGAGGGTGGCCATGAATACATGAGTGGCGGTAATCCCAACTGGATTCTGCCATTGGTGGGTGGCACCGCTATGCAATGGTGCAGACATCGCCAGAGCCTCAATTGTCAGCTGAAGAAGTACACCTCATATTGTAAGTAACCTGATGCCCTATTCCGTATATGCAAATTTGGATGGCACCCTGCTCACTAGCTGGACACCCAAGACGCGTGACAGTATGGCTTCTATGGCTTGCACAACGAGACTTCAGTCTGGCCGACTGACCACGGCAATTTTACCTTGGCTGCTCCCTCTCTCAACATATCGTCCTTCTACGTCGACGACGTTATGGACTCCATTGCCGATGGCTACGGGTACGAATGGGTTGACCCAAGAACCGGCCAAAAGCCCTTCAGTGACGAAAAGCGGGTTGCTCGGACAGCGGCCAACCAGACATTCACGATGGATGAAATCGTTGCCAATGCCACCTGCCAGCCTGTCCAAAACGTGGAGTACTTCGTTCACTTGGAATCATCACTCGGCGGAGAATGGCGACTTATTTTTCTCGTGTGCTGACCGCTCTGTGCGCGCGCCTCAGCGATACCAATCGGGCTTCTCGCTCATGCAGCTCATGATCGCGATCATCCTCCTGGCCATCTGGACGATCGGCCTCTGCGTGATGTCCTACACGTCGAGCCGGCACGACCCGCTCGAGGGCGGCCAGCCCGAGGTGCTCCGGGGCTGGCGCGCACTGCTGACCTTGGCCGAGGCCATGAACATGGAGCTGGCGGGCTCGGCAATCGAGCCGCACACGCTGCGGGACGACGAGCTGCAGAAACAGATCGACCATCGCATTGGAGGCGGTCAGGTGTACTCGAAGTCTGGCGGCGACGCCGTGGTTAAACGACGAGGGTTTCCGTATGTGGCAGGAGGCAGATAGGTAATAAGCTCATCAGGGGTCGGTCAGCCAGCAGCCAGCAGCCAGCAGCCAGCTAAAGCAACTCGCTTAGGTCGGATGATGGGCGTTGGCGAAGCTTCCGCTAAATAAGAGAATATCGAACCTTCCAAATAAGAACGAAAGTCTAGAAGAAAAACTTGTGGTCTTTTTCTTTATCCTATCTGCCTGCATACAGACACTGACACCGGGCAAGTTTGTGGGAAAGTTGTTAATAACCTGCATGTCGGCATGCAGGCCGGCCGGCCATCGGCCAGTGCGTGAGGGATGCGGCCCCCACCTTACATGATGGCTACATACAGGACGAACCGATTGACGGCATCTGCGGCATGCGGCATGTTGGATGATGCTAATGGCACTTGAAGAATGGGCTAGAGTGGCCAAGAGCCGAGGTCCGGGACATGGCGAGAGAAACTGCGCAGTCCGTCAGCAGCTGACCAAGGTGGTTCTAGACTCATGTTCTTTATGTACAGCCCGTCGTCTCAGTATTGGACCTCTTTCCAAATCATTACGTCTTTCCCGCACCTCTCTAGCCTCTGTTGAGTCGGCGGTCGAGTCAGTAACTGGAAATATATGGGACCCGTGTTGACCGAGCCATGAATCCAGGGAGAAACTGACTTTAATTTGTGAGTGGCATGGATCATGGAGGTTGAACCCCCGGTATTTCATCCAATCTAGTAGCTTAATCTGGCTGGCTTGGCCGCTGGCGTCAGTTTGAGCCACCTGTGCCACACAAGCCACTGAAAAACACCCCCTGTAAAACCCGCTGTAGCGCAGACTGGGGTGAGCCAAGCACCCAAGATATGGGCACCCGGATTATCGGCATCTCTTCACTGTGTTCAATTTGCCAGCAAGAGATTGGGCAGCCGCGAGGTGGTACTTGCTCATGCAGCGAGTTTGGGGGGGCATTTGATGGCACGACATGTTAACTGTTGCTTGGTGAGCCCCGATGTGTAAAGAATCTAGGAATCTTCCCGATCTAACCTTACAGGCTTTAAACGAGCGACGATCGACAAGTTACAACATTCAAATGTCAACTGGACAAGAACTGCAGCAGATGTACATAGATACGACACAGTCCAACGCCGCATCTGCGGTAAACCGAAAGCGGGCCTAGCGCGCCAAGAGCAGCGGCGGCGGGGAGTCGGGCTTTTGCTTTTTGAGCGTTTGCCCTGCTTGTCTGTCTAGCTGTTGTCTAAGCTCAGCAAAAGATGCCTCCAGAAAGTCAAGGGTCGCATTGCCGCTTTCCTGCAATTCCCATTTACCCCCAGTTTTAGCGACGTCCATTCTTTCCCCCAGCGAAGTCAAAGGCTTACTCACTCACTCATCAATCAATCAGTCGATGATTGATTGATCTCTCACCAAACCCCAGCTTCGCGACCACACTCTCACTCATCGCAAGCCCTCCCACGGCCTGCGACACTTCAATTTCAAACCCATGTGATATCCGAGGGGACATGGCACGCGTCGTCGAGGAGAAAACCGACGCTACGACGCCGCCCTCGTCTGGCGGCGGCGTCGAGAACGAGAAGACGCACATCGACGACTTCCACGGTAGTTTGGATGCAGCCGCCCCGCCATCCGAGGTCCAGATCCAGACGTACCACAATGTCACCGAGTGCGATCTGCTCGAGGCCCGGTTGCTCGCCAAGAGCCTCACTCTGGATGACATCAGGCCCACGTTGGAGGAGGTCCTGCGCATCCATGAGACGGACCCCAATTTCCCCTTCGCCATCATTGAGAAGATCCGCTCCTTTCTCGAGAACCTGGCCATTTTTGCCGAGCCCGAGAAATATGAGATGCTAATTGAAGAGTTAAAGCTGGAGGCTGCTCTGATTACCGTCAACAGCCCCTACCCGGAAGTACGAGCTGTCGTGGACAACCATGACGATCCCACCATTCCCTGCAGCACCATCCGGGCCTGGATCATCGGCATGGGATTCGCCGTCCTTCTCTCTTTCGTCAATCAGCTCTTCTCCATTCGCCAGCCCGCCATCACCATCCAGGCCAACGTGGCTCAGCTATTGGCTTATCCCATCGGCAAGTTTTTCGAGAGTGTTCTTCCAGATGTCGGCTTTACCTTGTGGGGCACCCGGCACTCCCTGAATCCCGGCAAGTTTTCAAAGAAGGAGCATATGCTCATCACCATCATGGCCAACGTCAGCTGGAACACTCCTTACTCGAACAACATCATCTGGACGCAGTACCATTATTTCCACCAGGGCTACGCCGGCGAGTTTGCCTACCAGTTACTGATAGCTCTCTGCACCAACTTTTTGGGTTATGGCATGGCTGGCATGGTCCGGAGGTTCTTGGTCTATCCGTCGTACTGCGTCTGGCCCGGTTCCCTCGTGACCATCGCCCTCAATTCGGCCTTTCACAACGACAAGAACACGCCAGTAAAGAGTCCCTTCGGCAGGGTCTTCACCATGTCGCGCATGAAGTTCTTTGGCCTCACCTTCGCCGCCATGTTCATCTACTTCTGGTTCCCTGGATACATCTTTACGGCTTTGAGCGTCTTCAGCTGGATGTCCTGGATTGCCCCGGATAATGTTAATCTCAACACCGTCACCGGCTTCAATAACGGCCTCGGCTTCAACCCCTGGCCAACCTGGGACTGGAATACTCTGCTGTTCGATGCCACGGACCCTCTCATGCTACCCTTTTTCAGTACCTTTAACAAATTCATTGGGGCCGCTATATCGGGCGGCATCATTGCCATCTTCTGGTACACCAACGCCTACTACACCGGCTACATCCCCATCAACAGCAACCGCATCTTTGACAACACCGGCAACCTCTATAACATCAGTAAAGCTGTAGATTGGAGCACTGGTCTATTTGATCCGGTTAAATATGCCAATTATTCACCCCCTTTCATATCAGCCGGCAATCTGGTGGTCTACGTGTTCTTCTTCGGCATCTATACGGCAACTCTATCTTACGCCTACCTTTACCATCGCCATGAGATCATGATGGGGTTCCGCAACCTATTCAGGAGCTTTCGTCAAGAAATCGACCAGGAAGAGGGCCATTACCAAGATGTCCACAACCGCCTTATGGCCTCATACCCGGACATACCTGAATGGTGGAATGTCCTGGTCCTTAGTATCGCCATCGGGTTTGGCTGTGCTGCTATCGGGGCCTGGGAGACCTTTAGTAGCCCAGGGGTCGTCTTCTACGGATTGGCCCTGTGTGCTCTCTTCATTATACCCATCGGCATCATCAAGGCCATGACGGGTGTCGAAGTTACCCTCAACGTGATCGCGGAATTCATTGGCGGTAGCTGGGTACAAGGAAATGCTCTTGCTATGAACTATTTCAAGTCGTTCGGTTATGTCACTGTCCTGCACGCCATCTTCTTCTCGAATGATTTGAAAATCGCCCATTACGCCAAGCTGCCCCCACGACAGACATTCTTTGCGCAAGTCATGGGGATCATAATCTCCACGGTCATCTGTGTGGCTGTGCTCAATTTCCAGATGAAGCAGATTCCCGACGTCTGCACCCCCGGAGCGCCCTATCGATTTACTTGCCCGGGCATCAACACGTTCTTTGCTGCGTCGATAGTCTGGGGCACTGTCGGCCCGAACAGGATGTTTGGTAAGGATGGCCTTTACCCGCTGCTCCTGCTTGGCTTCCCCATTGGCCTTATCATCCCGATCATTTTCTACTACATCCAAAAAAAAACCAAGAAGGCGTGGTTGCGACAGATTCATCCCATCGCCATGTTCTACGGCGCTTTGACCTGGAGTCCGTACAACATCTCCTACATCTGGCCATCTGTACCTGTTGCCTGGTTCTCGTGGGTTTTCTTGAAGCGGAAATACGTCGGCTTCTGGTCCAAGTACAATTTTGTTCTCTCGGCATCATTCAGCAGTGCGATTGCGATTGCCGGCATTCTGATCTTCTTCACCTTGCAATGGCCCATGGTCGAACTGAATTGGTGGGGAAATACGGTGGTCAACCAGACGGGATGCGAAGGGACACCTTGTGTATTGTACAACGTTCCCGAGGGGAGCTATTTCGGTCCTCGACTTGGCGAATTCTCTTGATGATTTAATCGTGTTTGGGATAAACAACAGCACCAATTCAGATTCAAATCACGCCTCGCCAACACCCACATCTCATCGCGGCGATCCGTCGGACTACTATACAAGCAAAAGCCCCTTGGTGCCACAGTGCCTGGCTTGGTCATCACTGATGACTACAGAATTGGCGGTCTGGATCAGTAGTAGATAAGTGCTGCGCCGCGCCCTGTCGACCAGGCCACATTAGGGGGGTTTTCTAGCAAGATCACATCCAGGTGGGAAGGAGGCATGTATGCATCGCGTCGCCCTAGAATGGGCCATGATGATATCAGGCAAATGATTGCCTTGTCGTGCGGTTGGGTCTTCATTGGATTGGGAAGATTACCGGGAAGGCATTCGCCATGAATTGCAACTGCTAAGTCCAAGTAGGCCGGCTTACGACTCATTCGCAATGTGCAGATACTTGTCAGCGTCAGCAGAAAGTTACTTTTTGCTAGCCGGAACAGGTTGAGGGATGACGCCGACTGTCTGAGGGGGGTCAGGGATCCAATATGGCGTTGGCAGGTTATAGAATATATACACTGCTCCAAGTGATGACTTGGGAAATCTGTCTCGTTCACACAAGATACGTCATCTCGGCTTGATGCGAGTTACCCACATAGACAGCGCTTGAATACAGAAGCTCGCAGAGCACAAAGCGTACACACTACAACTTGCTACCTTTCACCACGTCGCGTGATTAACTTGTCCTGGCTATGTGCTCATGAACCCGCCATTCTCTTTCTCTTCCTTACGTCGCCAGTCTCCAGCTCGGATGGTCGTCTCCCAGGTTATCGGCGTTGGGCTCGTCTAATCGCCCGTCCCGCTCGCCGCGGTCCCGCCGTCGATTCTCCCGCCTCGCGCCGAGGTACAGCCACGTGCAGGCACCGGCGCAGACCCACAGCATGGCCAGGCTAACGGCGAAGCCGGTCCGGTATTGGGGCTGCTCGGAGTCGAAGAAGACGTTGGACGCGACGAGGCCGCCCGCGTTGCCGAGCCCGACCTGCGCCGCCGACGAGACGGCGCGCTTGTAGTGGCCGCTCTCGGCGTTGGCCAGCCAGGCCAGCGTGACGGGCTGCGTCGTGTAGCCGCCGCTGACGACGAGGAAGAGGGCGAAGTAGCGCACGCCGACCGACGTCGCGTGGGATGAGGATGGTGATGATGATGATGAGGGACAGAGTAAGAGGATGTAGCCGATGATGGCGACGGCGAGGCCGGCTAGGGCGAAGCTGTACCGGTGCCGCAGGCGGTCCGTCGCGTGGGAGACGAGGAGGCAGACCGCAGTGGCGGCGACGTAGAGGGGGATGGTGCGGACTTGGGCGGCGGTGGCGGTGAGGCCCATTTGGTTGAGGATGGTGGGGATGAAGAACTGGAGGGAAGTGAGAACAGAGTTCAGTTAGTATGCATGCTGAAGACATATAATGTTCGAACGGCGCTATTACTAGATACTCACCGACCCCGCATACCCCGTGTTCACGACCCCGAAGTAGGCCAGCGTCCCCGCATAGATCTTCCAGTCCATCGCGATGCGCCGCGCGGCCCGCCGGTTCAGTTTGTCCATGCGCGCCGCGCCCGAGTCAGCGGCCAGGCGCCGCTCGCCGTCCGTCAGGAACGCAGCCCGCTCGGGCCAGTCGGCGACCCAGAACTTGGCGGCGGCGCCGACGGCGACGGTTAGGAGGCCTTCGATGATGAAGATCCCTACGCTCAGCCCAATTACTTTAATCAGCTAAACTACTTCCCAGACACACACGGCTGCTATGCAGAGTAATGGGAAGGGGAAAGGAGACAGACAGTATCAGATCAGGGGAAAAGGGGGGGGGGGGGTGAATAGGAGAAAGAAGAAGAAGGAATTCATCAAAAACGTACACCGCCATGCTCCGTAGCTGCCGAAACCGGACATGTTGGCGATGGCTCAGGCGATGAGACCGGAGAAGGCGCCGGCGAGGATGGCGGAGCAGAAGAAGATGGACATGCGCCATTGCAGCTCGTAGCGTTTGTAGTACCTTATAGCCCGATGTTAATCGAACTGAATACTTGAAATGAAATTGGTGACAAACAGCCCTTACATGCTAATCAAATACGTAGAGCCTGTCATCAAGATTCGAGTAGAGTTAGTTAGTGAGTAGCCTACTAGACAGCATATATGCACACATTGAAAGAATGGATGGTTCGTTCAATAGATGCTCTGCTCACCTGGAAACACGCCGGCCTCGAAGATACCCAGGACGAACCTGCAGCCCACGAGACCAGACACGTTGGTCACAAGTCCTTGCCCGATGGTAGCGATGCCTGTCACGTAGGATTAGGGATTTGTATCATGAAATTGGATGTGTCGTTCGCTTACCCCAAAGGACCATGATGAGACTGAGCCACGTTGACGGAGCGACTCGCTTGATGATCAGATTCGAAGGGACCTCGAACAGGATATACTACAGGCACCGGTTAGCCAGTTTGGAACATATCCACCCAGTGTTCATACATTGGCACTCACAGGGATGAAGAATATGAACAGCGCAAGGTTGTAGTCCCGGCCTGTCATGTTCAGGTCCTCGGACAACCCTGGATCCTCGCATTTCCTATATGTTTCAGATCAGCCTCAGTGTTAGATGGATGCGTATACTCTATCTTTCTCATATCTGAGACCCCAAGATACTGTATTCTGATTGAAGACTTGCCGATGTTGGTACGATCCATGAACGCCAGGAAGTAGAGCACCGTGATGGAGGGCAAGACGTGCAGGTCGCATTTCCAGACAAGCTTCTTCTCGGCCGCGGCAGCGATAGGTCCCTCTTCTTCTTCTTCTTCTTCCCCCTCTTTTCTCCGATACTGCACCAACACCACCGCTACCGAGCGAGACGTCGCGCCCCTTCTCCCTACTACCCTTTCTGGTCTCGACATGCCGCGCACCGACTTTGATGTCGTTATCGTTGTCGGCTTTTGAGACTTCAGCGGCCATGTTGGGCTCACGAGGCTTTGTTCGAGTGTAATGTAACGTCAATCTATCTCCAGATCTAGATCTAGATCTGATCTCACCTCGTACGGTTTATGTGACTTGCGAAGAGATTGGTCCGTTCGCAGGGGAGATTGTGTCCCAGCTTATAAGGGGCAAAGCCCCGCGATTCACTTATTCTCAGCTGCTGTGTAAGTATGTATCCGGGTCATACTGCACCAACCCGGCACTTGTTTGCTGTTCACAGGCTAAAGGCTCGGTGATCATGCGGCGATGGAAGTGGGAAACGATGCCAGAACCCCCGTCGGTCCACCCCCGCATCTGCTAATGTTGGGGAAACGCGGCCAGGAAACCATTGGATGCTGTAGACGCTCCCGCCTGGCTCTTCTAGATCTCCTTGCGTGCCCGGCAGATAGTACGGGTAACGACTGTGTCTCCTTAGCATCCTGACCTTAGCACATGCTTGCAGGCATGGCTACCGCATCGCATGCTTGGCATCGAGGAGTGACCGTCACTGGGACTAGCTTACCTAAAAAGACAATAGCAATCACAAGAGAACGAGTCGATGGGGCGAATAGCAGCATAAATACTGTAAACTAATCTTTTGTTCTTCATACTACTAAATACAATACACATATAATAATATATCTTAACTCTGGGTATCATCCATGTACACACCTCGCGAAGCGAAGAACAACAAAAAAAAACAAGACTCTTTATGCGCCACAGCTATGATGATGCGTCTTCGTTTGTAACCCCTCTCCCAAATAGGACGCCAGTAATCCATACACCTTTTGATGTTAAACCAATATGATAAACACATTTCCAGAAGTAGATCGAAAACAATAACAAAAGAAAACCCCAAATCTTCGAATAACGATGGTGGTTTGGTGGTGTGGTGGTCTCTTAGATCATCCCAAACTTCTCTCCAAAGAACTGAGCCGTCGACTTCTTCTTAGTCAGACCGCCCCCGGTTGCGGTGCTGCGGGAAGCGCCGCCGCCTTCCTTATTAGGCTTGACAATCGTCCACTGCCGGGCCAAGCGAGTAGGCGACGTCAAGACCGGCGACACCTCGTCCCGGATCTCGTCCTCGTCGCTCTGGCTGCTGCCCGTCGTCATCGACTCCATAGAGCTGCCGTTGCTGCGGTTGCGCGCGTGCGTGGGCGTCGCCGGCATCGCTGTCGATTTGGCTGACCCAGACGACTCGGGGATGGTCGGGGGAGGCATAACGATGCCGCCACCGGCGGCCGTGGCCGTGGCCGACGACGACGACGTTAGCTTCTTGAGGTTCTTGCCCCAAGCGCTGCTCTTGGTACGGAGCACGACGCTAGGGCTGCGCTTATGGGTGGCCGAATGGTGCCCGTGCTGAGCAGAATGGCGCGCCGGGTGGTAGACCCCCTGCAGCTTGGCAATGATCATCTCGTACTGCAACATCATGGTGGGCGCGTCCACCATATCCTCGAGCGCAAAGTCGGTCGCGTGCTCGAGCCCCGGCACGCCCAGGTTGGGCATGCTCTCGTTGTAGAAGCGGGCCAGCTCGGCCGCGGGCACCAGCGAGCCCCAAATATCATAAAAGGGCACGGAGCGGACGTCGTGGACGCGCGCGACCGACGACGCGCCGAGGACCGCGTCCCAGCCCGCCGAGATGACGGCGTGGATGGCGCCGGCGTGATCGGGGAGCACGGCCTGCACCGGCGCCGCGAACGAGGCCGCGCCGCCATGGCCCGTGGCCTCGAAATGAGCCGGGGAAAGGGGGATGCGCGTGGCGCCGCCGGCAGAGGCGGCTTCATTGCCGCCATTAGTAGTAGTGATGGCGTCGTCGTTCAGCCCCTTGAGCACCAGCGGCTCCATGACGAAGGCCGACGTGAGCAGGCTGATGGTGGAGCAAAGCATCTTGAGGACCTCGTCGGCGAAGACGGGGTGCATGCGCCGCTCGCAAAAGGTCAGGGAGATGTCGATGCGCGCGCCCGCGACGGGGACCAACTTCACGAAGAGGTCCGAGTAGACGTAATTCTGGGCGGCCATGGCGCTGCTGAGCTTGCAGGGGGCGTTTCCAATGGCGAAGTCGCGCACCCGCTCGTGCGCCGCCTCGCCGCGGGTCTGGTGCTGCACCACGGTGCTGAAGCGCGTCCAGGGGGCCCAGCTCGTGCACTTCTGCACAATGTCGATGAACTGCATGTTCTCGTACGGGATGCTGGCCACGTGCTGGCTCTGCACCGTTCGGAAGTACTCGTACGGAGTGATGGGCACCGTGGGGATCTGGGCGCGGACGGGAACGATGCCGCCGCAGGGTCCCAGCACGTTCTCGAGATGAAGATGCTTGCCTTCGACGAGGTGCCCGAAGACAACATCATCGGAGCCGGAGAGCTTCGATAGCACGATGGCCCAGGCACCCTTCAGGATGGTCTCGAACGGAATGCCGAGGTTCTGCAATGAACCGGTGGGTATTTGCTGGCAGATGGTCTTGGGCTCAATGCTCGCCGCGCTGGGGGCAGTGTGGGCCACCACCTGCGTCATCTGGGAACCGCGCAGAAGATTCTTCCAATAGTCGGCAGCGCCGTTCCTGGAAGCTTGCTTGGCAGCCCTCATGACGTCGCAGAAGCCGGCGTTCCGGGTTGACAGTTCACCCTGTTCGTAGAGCCGGCTCAGGTCCTTTAGTAAGACGGGCATGGAGAGGTCGTTGTACTGAGCCCGGGATAGTCTCAGAAGGAGGATGGCATTTTTGCCACCGTCCAGGTAGCTGTATTGTCGTTGCAGATTAGTTATCGTGCTCTACTCGAGAAGATCGAGCCAGGAAAGTAGAAGGGGAAAAACAAGAAAAAGAAAAGGAAAAAGAAAGGATAGATGACTTACGCGAATCTGGTGACGGGCTTTCGGAAGTCGACGGGGACGCCCTGGTCCCGCTTGACGAGCTTCCCGGCCAAGGCAGATAGTCGCCAGCCAGGACACTGATATCGGTCAAAGTCGACGAGCCGGTGCGGGCTGTGGTGGTAGGGTTGCCGCAGGACGACTTGCCAGAGTCTTCTGTCATGGGTAGCGAATGTCGTCCGGAGGATGGGGTGGGCCAGTGTAAGCAAGTTACAGGCGTGTTCGAGCTTACCCCAGTCTAGCGATCCATTATGGTTCTGGATGTGGATGGCGAACCAGTCGATCGCCCCCTTGCCGCTCTCGAGCAGGCCCGCCTCGACGAACAGGGTCTGCAGCGACGACGCCTCCGTCACGTCCTCGATCGCGTCCCGGTCGCAGCCGAGCTGCGGGGCGATGGCTTCGTCGATGAAGGCCTGCGCGGGGCTCGTCGGTGTGGTGGTTCCGCCGTTGTTCTTGTTCGCGTTGCTGTTGCTTCTTATACCGTGGCGGTGGTTATTGATACTTCGGGGGCTGTTGCTGCCGGTGCTCAGCGCGGGTAGCGCGACGCTGGAAAGGGTGATGCCGTGGCAGATCTCGGCGAGGGACGTGTTGCGGAGGATGTCGATGACTGAGAACGAGATGCCGTGCTGGCGGCACGCGATGACGAGCTCGTGGGCCAGGTCGTTGTTGCCGCCGAGCCGGAGGAAGCCGTCCTCGGCCGTGATGGCGGACTCGTCGATGTCCAGGATGGACGCCCACAGGCGCGGACGCGTTCTTCGACGCGGGTCAACGGGAGCGGGTGGAGCCCTTCGGCCTGCACTTCACGGGGGTTAGGTACACTAGCGAGCGACAGGAGCTGGGTCTTGGAGAGCCCGGCGATGAGCCGCTGGAGGTCGACGCGGTTGACCTCCAGCGACGAGGTCAGCGGGATCTTCCGGACGGGGATGAAGGTGGACGGGATCATGTAGCCGGGCAGCGTGTCGCGCAGCGAGATCTCGGCCGTGCGCTTGGCCAGGTAGAGCTTCTCCTTGGTGTGTCGGCTCAGCCTGTTCAGCTCCTCGTCCTCGCCGAAGAGCTCGTCGCCCAGCTGGATGAACGCGGCCAGGATCGGGTCTGAGTTGCTGTCGCGGTAGGCGAAGGCAATGGTCTCGACGACAACGTCGACGCCGCGGCCCAGGCATTTTCGCAGGTGAGGCTCGACCTCGGACTTGAGGAACGACTTGCCCTCAATCGTCGTTTTCTCGCCCTGGCCCGCCACCAGCTCGAGCACCCCGTCCTCCTTGTAGCGGACAAGGTGGCCAGTTCGCAGAAGTCGACCGGGCTCCTTGGCCGCGGGGTTCCAGCGCTTGACATTCTTCTCGTCAGTCTCGTAACCCTCAGCTAGAGTCGGAGACTCGATGACCAGGACACCGACAGCGCCAATGGGCACGAGGCGGTTGAGTTTCGAAGGGCTGACTACCCAGAAGTTGCCACAGGCAGGTTTCCCGATGCATCGCAGGGAGCTAGCATCCTTGACCTCGGAGGCCGAAAGCCCCAAGGGGCAAGACTCGGCAGAGCCGTAGGCCAGGAGGACCTTGGCCCGGTCTGCCCAGGGCACGTAGGTGTCCTCATCGAGATGGAGCGTGCGGAAGCAGACGATGGCCATATCCGGGAGGCTCTCCGGCCGTAGGCTGCGGGACAGCGCGGGCGTCAGGTAGGACCAGTTCACCTGCATGCGACACGCGGCCGAGGTGAAGTTGGTGAGGCGCTCGGCCGCCGAGGGCACGCAGATGCAGCCGCCGTTGATCAAGGTCGTGAAGACCTCGGACAAGGCGATGTCGGTGCTGAAAGACGAGACCTGCATGACGCGGCTGGAAGGGTTGATGCGGAGGGCCGGGCCCTGGCTGATGAAGGCGGTGGAGAGAGCGTTGTGGGTGTACTTGATGCCCTTGTGCTGCTTGGTGCCCTGGTGCTCAAAGAGGATACACGCCGTCTGGTGAGCCTTGGTAGAAGGGGGCGTGACGGCGACGGGCTGGAAAGCCATAGAGTCCATCGTCTCCTCGTTGAGGTACGTAACGTCGCAGGAGACGACGCCGTCGAGGTGGCGGCGCACGCTCTCCGAGGCCAGGACGATCTTGGCGCCGACGCTCTTGGTGACCCAGCCGAACATGGAAGTCAGCTCGGCATCGACGGGCACGAGGATGCCGCCCGAGTTGAGCACGCCCAGAATGGCGACAATGGCCCATCGGCTCTTGTCGACGATGACGGGCACGGCGCTGTCGGCCGTGACTCCGCGGTTCCGTAGATGGCTGGCGACCGTCATAGCAAGCTCGTCGAGCTGGCCGTAGGTCAAGTCACCGTCCCACGCACACACGGCCTGGATGTCCGAGTTCTCGATGGCTTGCTCCGCAATCAGCCGGTGAATATGGTCCTTGGTCTGCTCGGACTTGTGTCGTCCGTTCCACCGGAGGACCTGTTCCTGGTCGTAGTCATTGAACAGATTCATGTCCTTCACCATGCTGTCGGGACCCTGCATAAGGCACTGGATGGCTTGGCCGAAGGCCTGGGCCACGTGGCTGGCCTGCGCAGGAGTCAGGATGCGGTGTCCCAAATCTACGGCAACGCCGCCGTTTCGGAAGTTGACATCGATATTGACATCATATTCGGAATGCTGGATGGTCTTGAGGTGATGAAGTCGGGAGCCGGGTTGCGAGTGGAGAGTGTTCTCGTATCCAAAAGACAGGCAGGTATTGAAGAGACGGCCGCCCTTGGTCCCCAGCGCATGCTGGATGTTGTTCACGGACACGTGCTGATGATGCAACGAATCCTTGTGAATCTCGTCCGAATCACCAGCAGCTCGTCAACGAGCCGCGAGGGGTGCAGGTTCAGGCTGCATACCAAGGTGTTGGAGAAGCAGCCCACCGCGTCCGACAGCCCCTTGACCGGGATGTCGCGGCCCGACGTGCGGTAGCCAAAGCAGACGGCGTCGGGGCCGACATAGGCCCGAAGCACCAGACCCCAAGCCACTCGGAGTACTGAGGCGGCCTGGATCTCATATTTACTGGTAAATTCTTCGAGGGCTTGATGCGGGATACCCAGATCGATGGAGTCGGTGTAGTATTCCTTCACATCCACACACCTCGAAACCAGTGTAGGGAACTGACAAGACGGCACGTCGGTGAGCAACTCACGCCAGAACTCGGTGCTGACTGGGGTCGTTTTTAGGCATTGGAGATACTCGGGATAGGACACGACTGCGGCGGTCGGGGTTTCATGGTGGAAGTAAGCCCTATCGAGCTCGTCGAAGATCTTGATCAAGCTAGCAGGGTCGCAAAGAGCCTGGCTGATTTCCAGCTTCAGGAGCGTCCTGCCCGGCGCCTGACACACTACGAGTCTGTGCCAGGAGTGCCCTTGGCCAGTTTGGGGGAGCGAGCTTCTCCAAAGAGTCTTTGGCCTCTTCGGGCAGGTAACACTCGATGAAGAGCATGTTGGGAGAGTGGCGCCGCAGAATGATCTGGTCGTAGAGTCCGTTGTTAGAGACACTGTCGGCGAAGACCGTTCTTAAAGCCGGGTGCTTCTCAATGATCCCCTGCCAGGCCTTACAGATGCGACCAACATCCACATAGCCTCCGATGGTGTCAATCGTGTAGATGGCCTGCATGATCGACGTGCCGGACACGAGCGCCTCGTTGATGAGTAGGTTTTGCTGGTTAGGGGTCACGGGGTAGATGCACTCGATATTCGAGACCTCGACGTTGAGCTCCGGAAGGACGTCCCTGTTCATCTTGGCGACGCCGTCGTACGTGATGTCGATGTACGACATATCCGCGAGGGTGAGCTCGGGCACCTGGTTGCGCAGCCGGTGGATGGTCTGGCGAAGATGTGCTTCGCAGCTGCGGACCCAGAGCTGGATCAGGTCCTGACGTTGGGAGTCCCGGTTGCAGACGAACTTGAACTTGAGCTCGCCGTATTCCACCGACGCAGACACTTCAAAGAGCGCGATGCGGCCAGCACTGCCCCCAATGTCGGATGTCTCCGAGACCAGGGACGCGGTGGGGATGGGGAGCTGCTGCAGAAGACGGTCTTGACGCTCTGGGCCCTGCGTGGGCCCCGCGTAGGTGAAGAGGACTTCCATGGGGCAGGTCGAGGATGCAAAGGCATCTGCCGACGCACCATCGCGAAGCCTAGAAGCGAAGTAGGGCACGCCTCGCTCGGTGACCGAGAGCCGCGAGTCCTTGACTCGGCTCAGCACCCTCGACATGTCTTCTGTTTGGCTAACAGAAAGTGACAGTGGGGATAGCGAGGTAAACCACCCGACCGTTTGTGTGATATCGAGCTCGGAATCCAGGGCGTCTCGATCATGTTCATGGCTCCAGATGGTGGGAGTGGGTCGGTCGGTAAAGGTCTTGGAGAAAGATTGGAGGAGAGCGGCCATGAAGATGTCAGAGGTCTCGGTGCGAAATGCGTGGTTGCTTTCCTCGAGGAGACCAGCAATATCGGCTCCAAGCGTAAAGCCATAACTCACTGTGCTTCCATAGGTGTTGCGGTTGCTCTGTATCCCCCAGTAGTCGCAGTTGGCGGGGCTGGTGGTGAACGGCAGCTTGGCAGCATCCTCCATGCGGTCTATGCGGCGCCGCTGGTGAGAGGACCAAGACTGGTACGAGACGAGGTGACTCGTGGCCAGCGTGCCGTTGAGTAGTAACTCCTCAAGATCCTCTGTGATGATGCGCCACGACATGGAGTCGATAACGAGATGGTGCGCCACCAGGTAGAGAACCTGGTAGCCATCATTCGTGTGGAAATGGTGGGCAGCAAAGACCGGGCCGTTCTCGATGTCGATGTTGACCTGGGCCTGCTTGATCACCGTCTCGACCTCTTGGTTGCTGCCAACGGCGTGGTGGCCGAAATGGTACGAGGAGGGCACCTCCGAAAGTGTGTGTTGAGACCACGACGCCCCGCTTCTCCTGAACCGGGTCCGCAGCATGGCGTGGTGTGCGACGACTGCCTCGATAGCGGCATGTACATCTTCAATGCCAATCGACTTGTTGATCCGCAGTAATAGACTCTGGTTGAACCTATACGTGCCGGTGCGAGAGCTTCTCAGAAGAGACTTGTTTCCCATGACGGTATGAAAGTAGAGGCGCTGCATCGGTGCGAGCTCGGTTCCCTTACCAGTCTCTTCGAGTGACCTCCTGGCCATCTCATCGCTGGACCCGGCCAAGGCGGCGAGCTGTGTTAGGGACATGGTCTGGAGGACATCTTCCACCTTGAACGAGAGGCCCTGCGACTTAGAACGGACCACCAGCTGCACCGCCGTCTTGGAGTCGCCGCCGAGCTTGGCGAACGACTGGTTCATGCCAATCGATTCGGTATCCATATTCAGTACCGTACCAACGAGCCTCTGCAGTTGCACCTCGATATCAGTAGTGGGTGCGACCAGGAGCTCCTGGGTTTCCACCGACATGATCTGGCGATGCAGCTCCTCGTTGGCGTTCTGGATCCATGTCTGCATCTTTCTCCGGTTGATCACGCCGTTTTCGTCCAGGGGTAACCGTTCCAGGACCACCCAGACGCTCGGCACCAGAGATTCGTCCACCTTGGCCTTGACCGCGGCCCGGATGGAGGGGAGCGGGCTGGTGTAGTAGGCATTGAGAAGTTTGAGGTCGCAATCATTCGGCCCTTCGATGACGCAGCTGGCGAGACTGAGGAAAGCCACCGTCTGTCCCTCAAACATGCCCGCCTTCGGCTTTATCACGCATGCCTTGGAGACATCACTGTTTAGCGACAGCACCTGCTCGACCCTGTTATGATATCTCTTGGAGGCCTTCGGGTGCACCATGGGTTTGTTGTTGTATATAGCCAAATCCGGCAAGGGTCGTTGCTGGCGGGCGGGCGCCGTCGTCCCTTGGTAGGTGCTCATGGGCGTGCTCAGTTTAAGAGGACTAATCGTACAGGACGGCTCGCCGAACGGCGACTTGTGCATGGGCGTCATGCGAGTCTCCAACTCGGCCAAGGTCCTGCAGCTTAGGATGTCCCGAGTCTTTACCGACAGACCAACTTGCATGCAGCGTGCCCTGAGGAGCCTCGCCGCTCTCGTGTCTCCCCAATACCTTGGAAGGACTCATCGCGCAGTACCGATGAGACAGGTAGGCCCAACGTGTCCGCCACTGCTGATATCAACCTATTCTCAATCGTATTGTCGACCGGTGTGATCTCCATGTTGTGCTCCGGCGTGCTCGTGTATACCGAGCTCGTCCTCCGCGTGCGGCGACGTTCCTCTACCGCTCGCGGCGGCTCCAAGTCGCTCACTGAGACCCCGAGCGCATCTGCAACGGCGGCCGCGGCCGACTTTGGCGAAAGCTGCGGAATAGGCGGCCTGGTGGCGGGACTATATGACAGGGAGGTACGTATACTAGGGAGTAGCCTCCGCTTGGCGGATAATGTTCTTCCTCGAGCCAAAGCTTTTTCTGTAGATTCTTCTCCAAACATGCCGAAGGAGGTGTCTAGCGGAGGTATCTGTAGGTAGTCCATTGTGATAGGCCGAGGAGCTTCGGCGTCCCCGTGACGTGAACTATACTGCGAGATGTTGTGTAAGATCACAGCCAAGAAGGTCGAAAGCTTGAATTTGGTCAGGTATCCTTACTTGAGTATAAAAGTTTTATGGCTGAGAGTATAACAGGGAATAGGTTATAGTCGTATTCACTGGACCCGATGAGACGTGGTAGCATGAAAGTGTGAAAGGGTAGGTAGGCGTGTAAGTGCGAACGGACGGAGTCAGTGGGGGAAGTGAATAAATGGAAGGATGAAGGTGGTAAGAAGTACAAGGAATGGGGGTGAGAGGTGGACAGGATATCAAGATTCTGTATCACAGTAATACGGCGCATCAGTACGGATGGGCCAGTTTCCAACGTGTGCAAGTAAATCAATGCCGCCCAGGGTCTTTTTTCTGAGGTAGGCTATCTATAACATTATACTTTGTCGGGTTCGCGCAGGAAGGCACGGACGGGGGCAGGCCCATTCGGCGGGCGGAGCATTTGGCATTGCAAGTACGGCACAGGTGGAAGGAGCAAGGATGCATCGCCTGTTGACTGTGGGTGGGAAGGTGGAAACAGACAATACATTGACGTTCGGCTACAGTCAGACAGCGAGCACCAACCAGGTAGCTGTGTCTGTGTGTGCGAGTGAATGTGTGTCTGGTGTATGCCTGTAGTAAGCATATTTCGTAGTGTGAAGGCTAGTTCTTAGTACTTTCCGTACAAGAATAGATGACAGGCAAGCCGCTTAGCTTGACCTGAACTGCTAACCTAAGCGTAACCCGGTAACGTCAAATTAGAACAAATTGATCGGGAGAACACCCAAGAGAAATAGTGTTTCCTCCTCGGAGTTTCTGGTGTTGCACCGAAACAAATGAAAAAGAGCTTCTTTTTGCCATTCCAGGATTAGGGGGGTTACGTTTATGCCCACTCCTCCAGAAGGATTCAATCCGTCGGCGCAACTGGCTTGGATATCGAGAGCAGTTCTTGGGGCGGATCCAGGCCTGACTGAGGTCATAGGCGACAGGGTAACCTAGTAGGTCTGCTGGGTGTCCTTTTGCCCCTGCCTGTCTCTCTGTCTTTTTCCAATTGCCGTCCAATTGCCCCAGCTACATAAATCGCCCGGCCGATTGTCGGGTTGCGGGGACTTCGCGTGGTGTCTGCGCTAAAAATACATCTGCGCCAGCCCCAAGACAGTAAGACAGGGCCCATCGGTCGCGGTTAACAAGCTGCCGTGGTGGCAGTAGCGCGGCTGTGCCGCCAATACTCACCCATCTTCCGAGACCAACGCGGGAGCTATCATTTTATTATTAAGACCACCAAACCTCCGGGGCTCTCTCCACCGTCCAAAATGGCACAGCATACAGTACAAGTACAGTACAGTATAACTGTAGTACAGCGAAAGACGCACCGCGGCATATCACGGCCCTGGCACCAGCACAACTATGCTACCCTTCCCCAGCATTCTCGTCAGCACTTCAAACTTGCACGAGTCAGTGTTTGTTGGAAGGCATGAAGGGTCCTAAACTCTCAGCGTTGGTTTGCTGCGGGGCAGAGGGTACTACACCATACATTGATAGCACAGCATTCCTACCCCACCTAGACGCGACTTATCACCACAAATGAACCCAAGAAGTGGTATGCTACTGATTGTAACATTTCTGATGTGAGGCACAGGACTGTCACAGGACTGGTTACCTACCCAAAGTGGGTAACAGCAAGTGGGCTTGCTGGAGAAGGCTGGAGGACAAGGAGAAACAAACGACCAGCTGTTCGGTTCGTTCTACCTACAGTAATCAAATCTCCATTACCACGTCAGGTCGATCTATCGAAACAATACTCACGTCGCGGTCGATCTTCGCATGTTGAATTCAACTCCGGGCTTGCCATGTCGCATGGGAAGGATTCGCACGAGTCGAGCCGGACGTCATCGCAAGTAGGAGGTGGGGGGCCAGCTAGGCGAATGGGCACTGGTTGGTCCCTGAAGGAGAAAAAAAAGGAAGAGATACATAGCAAGCACACCAGCAAGCATCGCATCATGCATTCCTTTGCTCTCAACCCAGCCCGGATCAGGCAAAACCTGAGTTGACGACACCATCGGCCAAGCTCCCAATCCTTTCGGAACCCGATGGTTCATCATCGTGCCCAGGAAGCAGGCAGGGTTGGGGGTTGTTACCCACAACCCACATCACCTCTCGGCAGACTCCATAACCGCAGAGAGCCACGCCATAGGCCATAGGCGAAATAGGACGTGTGTATGCATATATAATATAATGGCTGAAGCCGAATCGCCCGAGCGACCAAGTCTGATGATATGCATAGATTTGACTCGACCAAGCCGGTTTCCAGATGGCTCCTTCGGTCGTCCGACCCAATCACACCAGCCTCTTCTACCTCCCCCGAAAGACGACATCTACCCCCTCACAATCTCTCGCGAAGGGTTCCTTTTTATTCCCAGGGGAGCCTTGTATTGCACTGCATGCTTTTTCTTTGTTTCCAAAGCAAGAGATAACACATGAAAATGCCGAGGAGGGGCAGTCCTGAGCATCTTTCAGGCATGCGCCAACGGACCAATATGAGCCACCAACCGACAGCCAACATGTCTAAGGAAAAGTTGATATAATACAGAAATGCGCAATCGAGTAGGTAGGAATGGCAAATGGATTCTTCTATTTAGCTCCCGCAGGAGCACAGACCCAACATCATCCATGGCGTTGGATTGCTATGCTTGCGCCTGACGTATGGCTGGCTCCTACGGCAGGCAGTCGGGTGGTTTGTTACCCACACCCATTCGCAAATATGGAGTGCCCGAAAGCCTTCATCGGTGTGTTGACGTCGCTTCGGAACCCCATTTTGCCTCTATCAGTCTTTTCTTCTCTCGCAAATCCTGCAACCGATGGAATACTCGATGGCAGGAAGGGCCAGAAAGGGTGTGGTTGCGAGCAAGTGTGCTGCCTACACCATCCTTCTTGACGGCTTTGATTTGTGAGCCTCGCCTAGCAAGACTTCCCCTATGAGCCCAGGCAAGAGGGTGTGCAGTTTTGGTAGTCATGAATCCGCCCAAAACCTCTCTCCCATCATGCGACCTAAAGTCGGGTTGAACAACGTTAGTTTTGACAGATCAAGCACAACATCATGAAACATCGGATGGTAATACCGCACATCATTGGAGATGAGGTTATCTGCACATTTGGCAGGCTTGTCCGCCTCGCGTCAGCACAGCGACGATCTCTCTCCTCAGCTGGGCGACCCTACAGAATGCTGACCACCCAACCGACCTCAGCTGCATTCCATCCTGCAACAAACTTGGAGTACTGCCATGGTGGGTTGCGCGCCGGCCGTCTAAGCCTGCCAATCAACGGCCAACCCGTACCACCCTCGCCAAAGAAATCCTGATGGTTGGGTGTGACGACACACAACGCCAGCCAAATGCCAGGCTCAGTGGTACGACGCAGCCATTGGTTTGCTTACACTATGCGCAAAATGGGAAAAGAAAAAGATGGACAGAGGCGTGAAAATCCAATCCTTCAACAGCTGACGATCCCATCCCACCACCACGGTTGATTACTTGGCGTGCGTCTGTTTCAGATGAATTAGGTTGACAGGCTAGCATCCACGTTGCAGTGCAGCTGCTGCGCGATGCATACCACCACACACTCGGGGCCGATTGGTAGCAGTATGCAGATGTATGTAGTAGCCGTAGTAGCTCGTCGGATGAGTGTGTGCTTTTAGGTGCGACCAACATTCTCGGGCATCCCGCAAATGTACATATAACTCCGAATCTCCTGGTCTGGTCTGGTCTCCCATCCATCCCGGGCGAGAAGACAGAAGAATCTCGCATTCCATCCGAGAAAGAGAGAGAGAGAGAGAGAGAGAGAGAGAGAGAGAGAGAGAGAGAGAGAGGGGCTGACTGACTAAGGGCAAGCAAGATGAGATGATAGCATAGCTGGTGTAAATTGTGTAATCTGCCCCAGCAATGCCGGGCCGGCGTGTCTGTTGGTTCGCGTTATATGCCTGGAAAGAGCCCAAAAGACCAACAACCGTCAGCACTATAAAGCCTCATTCCAGAGCCCCCAGAATACAATCCGAAACTCGAAATCAGCCGCCTCCCGCCAACCAACCACTGTTGGGTGCGCCCAGCTCGCATCCGCATCAGCTGGGATCTCCACGCCATCCCCCGCGCAATCCGACCCAGGTTATCCGCGATATGCCCGACCGAGGACACATATATGGCTTCTTTGGAAAATCCCGAAGGCATTAAGAGGCATGCTCTGCAAAACTTCTGTTCCCTCTCCTTCTGTCCTACCGACCCCTCCTCCTCGTGCATCTACCCGACATTGCCGTGGCTGCCGCCGTCGTCTATCATCTAGTAGTTGATGACGACTTGCCTCGAGGAATGTGAGACATCCGACAATTGCGGCGTACCGAACCCCGAAACCCCAACGGGCACTTGGTTTTCTCCCGTACTCTCCGAATCGAATGATGGTGCCCCTTGGTTTCCCGATACCGCGAAGCCTCTAGTGCCCCTCATCATTATCGTTATCGTAAACACCACTCACATGTAATACGCCCACTTCATACTCTCGGTGTAGGTTCATGTGTTTCGCGCACAGTCATCGCGGCAACTAGTATGGCCCCAGGTACGGATAGTAGGCGCCCTTTTCCCTCTTCGTAAGATGAATTGCCGCGCTTAGTACGCGGGTCTTGTTGTGGGTTAAGAGACCCCCAAATCTCATACATAGAAGTGTGCGCCCGCACCGACGGGGCAGTGGTGGGGTCCCCTTCGATCGGCCGACGCAAGTCAGCATGCTGCTGAAAAGGTTAGCATGATGCTCGCATCTGATCCGCGGTTTACGTACTCTAGCTACTTACCTTACCGAGTCATCAGCCGTAGACAGACCGAGCATTGCGTTCAAAATTAGCAGAGTAAAAATCAACCGTAGTAAACGCTAGCCGAAGCTGAAGGCGCCATCATTCCGGTGAAGATGAGAAGAAATTAGGATCTCTTTTAGTAAGCCTCTAGGCCTCCCTTTAACCTAAGGACTACTAAGCATAAACGGCGACCATCGTGCGTGGCGTCCGGCAACCGAAAATAGAAAGAAAGAAAATTACACTATGGGTTAGCTTGATGACAGCCGCGTTGACCCTATCAAGGATCGTGGTGCGAAAGCCGTCTCCATCCATTCCCCGGCGGAAGGGTGTTTTCCCCATCGTGAATGGAG
This sequence comes from Apiospora phragmitis, assembly GCF_038363925.1. Taxonomy (NCBI): domain Eukaryota; kingdom Fungi; phylum Ascomycota; class Sordariomycetes; order Amphisphaeriales; family Apiosporaceae; genus Apiospora; species Apiospora phragmitis. Next base: position 705,554 of record NW_027117400.1, on the reverse strand, counting down.
TCGGCTACCAGATGTTCGGCGACCTGCCCCATCCCTTACTACATATGTACTGGGAGCGGGCCGTCGCTTGAGATGCAAGGTCATCAAAGGATGCCGAGCGGAGCCATGATCCATCCAAACATGTGATATTGCGATTGGCAAGTGGTAACTCACTTCGGATTGGCATTGGTCTTCGATCGTGACTCTGCGGCTACAGGATATACTCCTACTTAGGATGAAATATTCTCTCACAGCCAGCATGCCAATGAACAGTTGCTCCGAGACTCCAATCTATTGTACTGCAGGACGCGATCTAACTATCGGCTAAGTGCCCCGGCATCATTCGGATACATTGAATGAAAATGTTATAGGACACCTGCGAAATCTACCACTTGTCATGAAATGGTTACAACGATGTCAGGGTTAAGCCTCTATCGCGAGTATTAGATATCCGAAGAAGGTATCGTATTTGGGGAGAGAAGCCGTTTGGAACCCCGTAGACGTCCATCTAGCCTATTCAATACTCGCTGGACGAATCGCGCTATCACCAGGCCTTGCCCGGTATCATGTCGACGCGCATCAGAGTAACCCGGAGTTGGCGATTTGATCACACAGTTTAACAAGTTTCACAATATGTCTAAATACGGAGTCTAGGTTTAATGCATAGATTAAACTAAATAACATAGGTTAATATAATTACCGTTTACTCGTTCCTTTTTTTTAATTTTTTTTTTTAGTTTTTAAAATTTTTTTTTTTTAATATCTAATTTAAATCCGCATTTTTTTATAAGAAGTTTATATAAAGAGGATCTATTTTTATTAGAAATTACGAAAAATTAATTCAGTGCCGCCCTCCCGTTTTATAGATTCGAATCCAGATAGATTATAGAATTTTTCTCCCTTGCTCTGTGGTGCCGGCTTGATAGAGGGATTAGAGATCGCCAACTCATATGGCCTCTTCATCTGAGAGCGAATGTATGAGCCTGTGATGTCAATGCACCTGTATAATATGCTAGTGCAGAGGGGATATATCAAGGAGCCCGCTGGCTCCTCCGGGGGCTGGGCATTGTCTTCAGCCACAGCTTGTCCTGCTGGCTTCTCAAAATGGGTGGTAGAAGCAGGCAGGGCGGCTTGGTATGTGATGTTCTTCATTTTCGCGACATTTTCCCAGCATTTTGGGACGTTTCTGAATTCTGGCTTCGTCAGTTTCTATGCCTCTATATCCAATTGGCTCGCGCGTCCAGTGTCTGACTTTTATCAGGCATTCATTAAACGCACACTTTGTCGAGGCAGCTGCAGGGAGGGATCAGGTAAACGGTTAGCCGTACGATCAGACCTAAAGACAGCTACACATATTCATAGCGTGATAGCCGTTCGCTGGCGGAAATCGATGTTGAAGACGTACTCGACCATGAGCGGTAGCAGGTTCAAGAGTACGCAGCGGCAGGTTGGGCGGAAAGATCCTACCCAATGGGGATCTCTCTGCCATAGGCCATGTGGCCCCGTTGGTGACGGGGTTCAAGGCCCTCAGCAGGTAGAGTGTGATGTTATTTGCGTTGACCACCCTTCCATGATCGAGAAAAAGAGGGAATGGGACCTCGATGAGCTCTTAGCACCTGATCGCGGATCTAGGAAACGGCTCTCCGCGAAAAGAGCAGTGCAACCACAATTGCCGAGCCAGGGTAAGTCCCCAAAAGAAGCAGCAACAGAGAAGACCATGATTCCACTGAGGGCTCCAGGCCTCCTGCACCCTGGAGCAAACCTTCAGTAAGAGGAACACACGACCCCTAGCCCCGACGAGGAGGAGGAAACCCCTGAACCGACGCAGGGTAACACCAGGGTACCTCGGGCCCAAGCACCAACCGCGAGCCCGCTGCGTTACCCTGAGAGGGAGCTGACGCCGACTAAGAGAAGCATCCGCACCCCACACGTCCCACTGACCACAATCGGTTGATGGACAATTCGTCAGTCCAGCATACATGCCAGTAGCCTGGTACGACACATCGCGTCAGCCGGGGACGGCAGCAGAGTCGGCGACCAACTTGAGCAAGCCAAGAAAAGAAAATGCTTCATGCTGAGGGGAAACCGGCAGAACGGATATGTCTTGACCCCTCCCTCTCCGTTGCCAGAGCACGATACTACACATCCGCATTATCGACGTCGACGTCGACGGAACCGACAAACGCCCCAGCTCAGCCACCAACTGGGCCGAGGGTCATGTCATCACCGGGGTCCCGCGTACCTCTACGAGGGGGAGCCTCGTTCCGGGAGGGAGGGCAGGGGTTAAGCATCCAAAGAGCCCTTTCCTCTTGCCCCGACCACACCCGGGCTGTGCTACATCGACGTAGCGCAGAGCCCCCTGCCCGTCGGGACAGTACATCCTTTCAAGAAAGACGAGAGGTCCCCGAAGCTTCGGCCAGACAACATACCGCGTCCATTGGGGACCAGCGACGCCGGCTGGGGAGGAGGAAGAGAGGGCTTACCGGAACGTGATCCGGGGCTAGGGCTCTCCGCAGACACATCCCTGAAAGCCCCACGATTCTCACATGGGGCGGATTGCAAGCGAGCGGGCCCGCCTTGGTGAAGTTTCGAGCAACGTCGTGATATGACACCCATGTCAATCAACTAGCCAGACCTTCGTAGCCATGTCGCGTCTATGGGGACCGATAGCCTACATGTCGGTACTGAAGCTGGGGAACGACGGGAAAGGTAGACCTCCCTCAAGCCGTTGTACTTGGTGGAGAGGAAGGAGAAGATGCTCGATCGGGATTAGCCGACCCTCGCTGGGGATTAGCCGAACCACGCCCGATTCGAGCTTCCGGCCACTGCCATTCAGCCCTGTGTTGGATGATACAAGAACTGTTTTTCTCATTCATCAGTGCTATGAGTCTCCAATGATTTATCTCGTCAGGAGAATGTGCAAGTATCTCTGCCTCGAATTAAAGTTAAGGGAAGAGCATGCTAAACACCGTGACGTCATAACCAAACCACAATCTACCCAACGTTGGCAGCCCCACTAACGTTTCTTGTGTATTCAGGTTTCTATGGGGTTCGTCTAGAGACCAAGCGCCCGTTCGAATTGTCCAGGGACAAGATCATCTCATGAATGCTGCTATGTCTATGTCTGATCGGTTAGGAATACACGTTCGGGTATACATCTCTGTTGGTGACAGGAGTCAATAGTCCTTCGTCCTACTTTGCTTTGTGCTTGTCGCCCTGCTCGTGTTGGTTGTTGAACTCACCCTCTACAACAACAACAACAACAACGTTCTATCCACTCGTTATGACCAAACTCACGAGAGACCTAACAAAGGTTTCTTGTATATAGCATAACATAATCGACTTGGCCCCTGTACATACACTCACTCACACACTCATGCGGACAAGAAAGACAGAAAGAACGGGCGGCAACAACACCGGTGGTCCCGCGGAATCCACCACCACCACCAACAACGACATGTCCGAAATGGACCACCGTCTCCGGGCGCTAGCCGAGGAGCACCAAAAGGCCATGGCCGAGGGCGAGCAGAAGATGCGCAGCCTCAGCAGCCGCTATAGTACAGCCATGGAAGAGGCTACCAATCGAAGTGAGTCGCCACCCTTGCTCTCTTTCTCGCCTCACGCAGCAGCCATCCATGCAATCTACCAAACCTATGTACCTATTTGATATAATAATGCTGACATTTCGTCTGGAGTCCAGCAACTAGACCATGAGAAGAACATGGCCGAGGCCGAAGCAAACAGTAAGTACTCGGAACCCCCCCTATATCATTACTGCAGAACACCCTGGTACTGATCGGCCCGTGCCCCCCAAAAGTGCGGCAGCTGCGCCACGACGAAGCCATGGCCGAGGCCCGGAGGCAGCTGAAGCGCTACACCAAGGGCCATGAGGGCGCCATGAAGAAGGCCCAGGAGGCCATGCGGGAGACGACCCGGCTCCACCAGCAGGCCATGCGGGATGCCCACGCCAAGATCCAGCAGCTGGAGCACAAGAAGGCCATGGCCGAAGCGGCCGCCAAGATGCAGAGCCTGAAGCAAATGGAAGCCGGGTGAGGAATGCACTGGAGTCTAGTAGATTGAATTTACCATCATCATTCGTGTAATATTACTTATGCCTGGAAGACTTACACTCAAATATCAATAACACAACATAACAACATGTCCGTCCATGTCCCTTGACTATGGCCCGATGGATGATTCGTAGAACAATCATTAGAAAGAACCGTCTCAGCGTTTCCATGATGCTGTACAGCAGCAGACACAACGGCCGAAAATCGCCCCAGACCCCGCAGGGTACAAGCACATATATATTACAAACACAAAATACGACGTCCCAGGTCGTCATCATCAACACCGCCGGCTCATTACCGGTGGCGCTCCATCCACACCAACCTACCCCTTCCTCAACTCCTGCCTCAGAGGCCTCTTCAGCCACGTAGGCCCAGGGCGCACCGCTACATAATCATCGCCCAAACCGCGGGCCGCGTCATTCATGGCGTCGTTCCTTACATCGGCCGTTTCCTAAACGACGACCTCTTCATCATCAGGGTCCTCAATACTGGTCCTCGACGTCGCCTCGTGCGTGCGCTTGATCTTTTCCCCGTCGTCTCCCGTTATCTCACTTGACGATGCCGGCTTCTCACTGCTGCTGCTGCTGCTGCTGCCTCCCCTCCTCTCCCCTTGCCCTTCTCCTTTTCCTTCTCCTTGGATCCAAAGCCGGGACTGCTGAACGGCCACAAGCTGGTGAACGTGGAGCTTTTCTGGTTCTGGTTGGGAGGGTGGAGGGGCAGCGGCTTTACGATCACATTGCCCTTTTCACCGTTGCCGCCCTCCTTTTCCACTTCAGGCATGGCGAAATCACCGAATTCTTCGTCGTCATCCTCCGCGGCTTCGTCCTTTTCCGAATCCGAATCATCGTCTCTGCCATCGCCAAACTTCTCGTTGGACCGACGTGACAAGGCACCTCTCCACCAGCTGCCTCGGGCTTGTTGGTTCCAGGATCCGGCATCGCCACCCTCGCCAAGACCATCGTCACTTTCGTCGTCATCCTCTTCGGCGTCATCCCCAAACGGATCCCGTAGTATGCTGTCGGGTTCCCTGGTGAGCTTCAGTTCGTCGTCATCATCATCGCCGTTCTCGATTTCTGCGGACTGGGATGACGCGGCTACAGAACTCTTCTGATGCATTGCGAGCCGCGCAGCGAGTTGTAGGCGGGCACGGGAAGGCGGGATGTTCAGCGGCGGCGGGGGTGGGGGAGGTGGCGGAATGGAAGGAGGATCCAAGGACGATGAAGCGTTCAGAGGATCGGTGTAGGCACGGAACTAAGAAAACAGTTAGCATATAGTCGTGGTAGCTTAAAGTAATTGTGTCGAAAGGTTTTGAGGGAATGTGGAAATGTAACAGGGCTCATAGCAGCTATAGCAACAAGGGGTTCAACAACACAGTCTTATATTGTCACGCAAGGCGAAGTGGGTGACCCGATCAGACTGTGAGTGATGTCATCCTTCGCTGTTGCTGCTATCTGATCGCTTTTGATATCCTATATGCTGACATGACTGCCGCTAAAGGCTTCCAGGAGCTGTTCAGAATGGCCAAAAAAGGGATCAAGACATGGAGTCTGCAGCGTGCACAAAACGGCCGCCTTGTTTTCAGACGCTCGCATCCAAAGCATCCGGTACCGAGGACTATCAACAGTTGACTGGGCAACACCTCCAAGCAGCAGCGAGGAAGTCGTACAGCTAGGGGAATCTCTTCCGACGCTTCGCATGGGGTTCGCCGTCAAAGCTTCTCCCTCGCAGCGGCATTCCGCCTCCTCTCTGCTAGGTCGAAGTGGATGGCCCGCTCAAGATAGAGTTAAGTGCCAGCGTAGCTGCTGTTGCTCCTGAAGTGCTCCTCGGGTTCTCTGCTTCGGATGAAGATGGGGACAATGTGGCATGTGAAGGGGAAGGGGCTGGTGGTAAAGGAACTTCTTCCGAGCCGCCACCGCCAGTCTCGCTGACGGTAGGGCCCGACGGATCACTGACCTCGTTATTGACATCCTCTTCGTTCTCCTCCGACTCATCTTCGTCCTCGTCACTAGAGCTACCGAAGCCTGAGCCTAGTAGACCAGAACTGATGCTGAAAGGACCAAGGCTGCTCCCACTACCATTATCCGGCATTTCCACGCTAGCTCCGCCGTTCAGGCCTGCCTCGGCCAGGGCGTTCGACCCGCCCTGGGCGTTCCCAAGACCAAGGCTTGACAAACCCATACCACCAAGACCATTGCCGGCCATGGCAGCGCGGTTGCTCATAGCGACCTCGGGTCGGACGCCGCCGAGAATGGCATTGTCTCGTTCCCTCGTTTCGGCCAAAGCACCCTCAACGTAATTGATCCAGTCTTGGCTCATGACGCGATCTAGGACCAGCTCGGACAAGAGCTCGGGAGGGTTGCGCTCGGTGAACTTGACCACTTCCTCGGCGATCAGAGTGAGGTGACCCATGTAACCCATGCGCGTCTTGTTATGTGCCTGTGAGTTCTCACTGGCGACTTGGCCCTTGATAATGGCATTTGTGACATCGGCCGCCTCAAAGAGCGAGATTGCCAAAGTAGGATTGTATCCACGATCCATAGGCCCATTGAATACTTGTTGAACGATATCATATACAACGTTATGCAGGAAGTTATTCCAGGGGTATTTAAAGAAAAATTTCTACCTATAGTCAGCACAATTGCACTCCGAGAGGTATAGAAGGGAATCAATAATTACCAGTATGGTAGGGACGACTTGATGCTTCACAAACTGCATCTTTAAAAAGTCACCGACAACAGGCTCCACTGGCTCTTCAATGGCCGCAGCGGGAGCTGGCGTTTCACCCGAATCAGCTTTATGGCCAACAATGATAGACTCCTCGTCAGTCTTGCTTGGTGGTGCAGAAGCCGATGTCGTTGTGGTATCCGCCGTCGAGTCATCCTTGACGGTCTCAGCTTCTCGAGTATCCGCACTCCGAATCACTAAAGGAGCAACCTCAGCTGGCTTATCTTCGTCGCTCTTGTCACTGGGTGTTGGCTCTGAGCTTGACGGGAGAGTCTCGGTCTTCGGCTCCTCGGCACTGACTTCCGGTGCTGCGGTAGTGTTCTCTGAGGTTGAGCTGATAGCCTCCTTTGCACCAGGAGCGTCCTCGGATGCCGAGTCCTCCTCAGAAGTGGCCTGTGCCGTTGTTTCCGCATGTGCAGTCGGGGGCTGTGCTTCACTGGTCGGCTCGTTCACACTGTTGACAGTAGACTCCCCTTCACTTGAAGAAGCATCCATCTTAATAGGAGCCTTCTTGGGAGATAGGGGTGCTACAACCAACTCGGGGTTCTCGAATTCGGGAACTTCCTGTTCGTGGACTATGTTGTCGTGAACATTGAGTCTAGGGGAACTCAAAGGTTCATCCACAAAATCTTCATCGTCCTTGTCAAGGAACGAGGCGGAGGAAGCGGGAGGTAGTATCTCATCCTCGGCCTTGACAAACTCATGGGACGTGTCTTCGGTCATCTCGCCGGATGGGGCGACCTCTTCAAAGCCATCATCGTCTGACGCATTGGTCACTTCAAGGCGGCGTCCGTCGTCGGGAGACGAGTGTCGGCCACGCATAGTAAGGTCCTCCGCCGAAGACTGCGCATCATCGCCCCGGTTCATCACCAGCTTCCCTTCGGCCCGCAACCGCTGCCTCTCTTCGTCCCGCACGGCGATGACCTGCTCAGACCCAACCTCGTTCAATAGGGCCATGTTGCTGCAGTGCAAGAGCTCTGCCATGAGCTCGCAGGTCTTGAAGCGATCGAAGCCAAGAGGTTCAATCTTGTCTCCAAAGGTTGATTCCAGACGCTGTTTCTGAGCAGGGGTATGCATGATCAGGTTCATGAAATCGGGCACGTGCTCCGCAAACATGCGTAAAAGATTGCCCAAGTAAATCGGATCCCGGCTGGAGGGCTGAGCATTGTTGTCAGAGCCAACGTCTGGGTCGTAGTCCGAGTTGTTCTTGCGGATAACCTCGATAATGATACCTACGCCGACGGTCAGAGGGTTTCCGCCGCCCAGCATGTAACTAATGAGCTTTTCCACGCAGTCCTTGGAGACCAGCTGCCTCGTGAGCTCGTTGGGACCAATGCAAGCCTGCTCGTTCTGGGAAGCATTGGCCGAGACGGTGATGATGGCCTTGATGAAATCTCCTGCGGATGTCTGTGTAGCCCAGCTATGTTCAGGACCCAGGAAGGAGAGTAGAGTCGGCATGACATCTCTGGTGTAAAGCCACTGCGTTACTTTGGTTAGCATAGACATGATCATATGTGATTACGGGTTGCCTCACCTCGACCACACCCTGGCCACTCTCTGTTCGCTCTAGGCTGATGATTTTGAGCAGAAGGTCCATGACCATGGGGCAATCAACATGACGCAGCATGTCGGCGACAGCGCCGTCCAAAGATTTGAGCAGATCCAGCATCTCCTCGGTCTTCTTGTCGAACAAAGATTCGTTGACCTTGGTGAAATAGCTGGCCTGCAGAGGATCGAGAGGCGCCGGCAGCTTTAGGAAGTTCCAGAAGTTGCGGAGCAGCGACGTACTCTCCATGAGCGCCTCGTAAATGGACCAATTGTCAGAGGAGAGGACCTCCGCCGCGACGTAGGCATATCTATTGCGCTTCTTCTCGACCTCATCCTCGGCAACCTCTCCGTCGTTCGTAGCACTGGATGATGCTCGCGGCCGGCCGAAGGATAAGCGGGACTTGCCCTTCTTCTCCTCCTCTTCTTTGTCCTCATCGGGATTCTCTACGGGCTCTAACTTTGGCGCGACGACATATTTGAGCAGCTTCTCCAGGACCTTTTCTTCTCGGAGGTATTCGATGAGCTTCGTGTTATGCTGTTTAAGCTCTTGAATCAAATCGCTCTCGTCGAGTAGGTCCTCGAGTTGGAAGTCTTGCTTATCGAGGATGGTATCGATGGTGGAGATGTTGGCGTAGCCACCAAATCTCCAAAACATGGTGAAGGTGTTGGGCGGGCTCAATGCCCTTTCGTTCGGGAGGTTATTGGCGTAGGCGAATGAACCGGGAGGTAATCACCGGTGCCAGACATGCGAGGTTAAGGATGTCGATGGGCTCTATACGAGAGCGTGTTGGTCAGCATACGGAGATGCCTTGTCGTCACCTTCACCTGTATGAACGGGTTTGGTGGGGTTGTTCCGGACAGAAAGGGTTGAATGGCTCGGAGCGTATCGGAAACAAAACAAGCCAGCAGGCGCTATGATGCGATAGGGCTATGGAATAGTGGTGTTTGGGGACGTAGCGGTCGCAATGTGGGATAAGGCCTAGGCTTTGTGCTGGTGCCTTTCTGGAGTTGGAGACAAGGCTGAACCGTCTGTCGTGGATGATTGGTACGCGGCGCAGGAGTATGTAGAAGACCGATCTTTGGGCGATGAGCGTGATTGTTGTGCAACACTGGTTAACTCCTGGGGATGACAGGGTATGCAAATGCGTAATCAGATTGCGCCGAAGTCCATCCAGGCAGGCCAGCGCAACCGTCGGACCAAATTGGGTATCGTGGGGTTGTTCGTTCCGCGCCGATCCGTCTAGAGATGCAAATTGCCAATACGTAGAGGGTATGCGAATGTAGTAAGGGTTGTGAAACAAAAAAAGCCGGCGGAAACGAAGGTGTTGGGGATGTCCCGGCTCAGCAGGCCAGTACGGTTAGAGAGATAGCTGGATAAGGGAAGGAAGGGTCTGGTCTGGTTCGGTCGACAACTGTGGCAAGCGTCTACGCTACATGAACTCAAACAACCTGGGGGGGGCCTGCGGTTGTGGGTAAAACAGCAGGTTTGAGCTCGAGCGAGTACTGGCAGTCTCCCCCAAAACCCAGTAAGTATCTCGAGGGTCTGGGTCAGAATTGAAGATGTGAAATGTGTCTCCTCTCTCTCCTCCTTCTCTCCTTCTCTCGCTCTCGTGCTCTTTCTTGGTCTTGGTCTTGCTGTGGGTTCGTAGCGGGAAACTACGTATGTCCAGAATGTCCGACAGTGAGCAAAGAGGGGAGAGAGGGTTTGTAGATGGAGTCTCCCTGCCTACAGTCAAATCGGAAGGGGTTTTTCTGTTCCTTGAGCAAACCCGCCGTAATTGATGCCTGCCCGTCAAGCATGTACATAACCTGTACCTATTGCCTGCATGCGCCTAACAAGATGCAACTCGACTCACCTGGCGAGTAACATGTGCGCGGCTTCTGCAAGGCAAATGAGATGACATGGAGATGCTCACTTTTCACTTTTACCATCAGTCACAGCAATTCTTCCATCCAATTCGATCAGTATTCTTTCAGCTTGACGATACGATAGTTACATCCCACCCCATACAGCAGTGCCGTTGCATGCATTCAGGAGCAGTCATCAACGCACGCACAAACACCCGCACCGTGACACACACACACACATCTCGGCTTATTACCCTCTCTGAACTGGGTCATGTCGTACATGCCCAGGAATCGGGCATTGATCAAATCATGCGTGAACGGCAGGCGCCTGGGAGGGACCTGGTTGCGGCTGGCAGCAGTGCTCAATGGCTGAGCTGGTTGCTTGCAAGTACTGGCAACTGGGCAGAGCTGGGTTCTTCTTGGACTGGCCGGGGGAGCTGGATTTAGACTCAGGTGCGACTCTCACACGTGTCTTGCTGATGTGTGCACCTGGTCCAAGCCCCCAAGCCTAACAGCGGGTCCCTGAGAAGGACTGTGATGGTGACGTGACGCTAGCCGGAACGGGCCAAGCACGGTAAGATTAGGTACATGGCGGTTCACGAACCAGCTGGAGTCCGGCCCGAGACCGAGCACTTCCCAGATTCATGCATCCCGCTTACTAGGTAGTGAGAAGGGGTTTGACAAAAACACGATAAATTGGGAACTCCTAACCTACGAGGAAGCGATGCCTTCCCCCAGTTCTATTTGGAATTAATGATCCGAAGAATATCCGTTCCCTTAGAAAATACAGGATGGAGGTGGGGATAGGTGCAACGCTTGATGCAAGCTGACTGTGTAGGAATTAAGCCTGTCTACTTATGTTATGGGGATTCTTGATTACAGCATTAACATGGTTGCTCAGGCACAGGAGAGTCCAGACACAGACCCAACGAGAACTGTGTGTGTCACGCGGCTACCTGAAGCTCGCTCACTCACTCCTCCATCCCTTTTCGAATCGTGTCCAAGCTCCGAACCTGCCTCCCCTCCTCAAAGTTCTCCGGCGCGAGCCAGGCCAGCAACGCCCGCTTCCGCGCGCTCCATTCGTCGTCCACGATGGAGAGCTAGGCGGTGTCGCGGTTGCGGCCCCGCACGATGCGGTGTTTGCGGAAAGTGCCCTCGTACGTGAAGCCGAGGCGCTCCGCGGCGCGCCGGCTCTTGGCGTTGAGCGCGTCGCACTTCCACTCGAGCCGCCGTTTACCCAGGCCGTCAGTGTCCATGCAGTAGCCCATGAGCAGGAACAACGCCTCGGTCGCCGCCGTCGTGCGCTGCAGCGCGGGCGAGAAGATGACCCAGCCGATCTCGATGCTGCGGTGGGCGCGCTCGATGTTGAGCAGCGAGATGTAGCCCACGGCGGCGCCGGCCGGCACTGTGCCGCCGGCCAGGGCCTGCTTGGGGATGACGGTGAAGTAGAACGGGTCCTGCGAGGGCGCGATGCTGGCAGTGTGCTGGGCGAACTCGTCTTCGTTCTCAAAGGGGCCGACGCCTAGGTAGGCAAAGGTCGCGTTTTGAGATCCACCGCACAGGTGTCTGTACAGTTCTTGGGAGTGGGATGGCTGAGGTGGCACTAATTTCGCATATGTGCCGTCAATCGTCTGCCGTTGAGGCTGCCCAGCCGCGTGAGTGTCGACGCTGACACCCACAGGAATATCTCCTGGCATCTTGTATAAGACTCGAGTTTCCTGGGGACTTCAGATCACATCCGAAATGTAGAGTTGTTGCCTTTATGACGAAATTGAGGCACATACCAACGTGCAGAGGTTTGATTGATTCGAGGTAATCATCAATTGGCTCAGGCCATTGTACTCTGACTATAAATAGGTATAGGTAATCTCTAGGGACCGTTTATGACACATATCGTAGGAAGCAGGCAGGCCGAGACAGGAGACCCGGGTCTCCACTCTCGGGGGTGGTGGCACTTAGTCAGGCCCAACTTGGTATAGGATTACATCGCGGAGGCTGTCTGGAAGAGGCAAGAAAACAGGATTACATGAGCCGCACTGGTAGTTATCCTCGCAGCTGGTTCTATATTTTGTTGGCACAGGTGTATCGTAAGGCGATAGTTAGAAAGTTACAAAGGGTAATGTGCGCGCACCTTCTGCACCTTGGGGCATGACCAAACGTGAAGCGTAGCGTTAGATCATGGACGCGAATAGATCGCTCTATAAGACGAACTACTACATAACCAACCTACTGACAGTCTCGTCAGCCTATGTAAAGCCGACACGCAGTAAAAGCCACCACAAACCAAGCTATATCCTAAGCGCCGCAGATGAAGGCTATTTCATGTTCTTCTGTATCTCCCCTGTGACGGTCTAGGAGCATGCAATGTTGGGCATACAATCCATCTCGATTTCGGTATTCGGAGTCATACCTCAAGAAGCTCTTGGTTGCATGCATAGAAATACCGGCTGCAATATGCACATCCAAATTCCAATTAGCAAAGATGCTAACACTAAATTCAATACTGCCGGCTGCAATGAAACATTTGATCTGAACGTTGGGAACAGGCTTCATAATGCTGTCACCGGAGTGCTGTTCTTAGCCTCCGCAAGCGCATTTGTAGCTGCTTCTTCGACAATACCAAACAATCATTGGAAACAAGCCATGAGAGTGGCATGGATGTTCCGTTTTTGAGAGACGGGGCTATAGATTAGGAACTCGAGATTTCAGATCCATCATCTGCCTTCCTGCACGGTCAATATTTCAGTCAGGCCGGGAAGCTTTTAGAGATCAAGGGGCTATGAATGAGGCCTTTCGCAACCTGGCAGCACTGATCTGGCATTTATCTTCTTCTATAAGTCCTCAGGTTTCCTGGAAATCGTAACATCAACAGCATGGCCAGTTTGAGCTCTTGACGAAGAGCTGTTCATGGTTGGTACTCTGCCCTCCTGCGCATCAGACCTGGTAACTCCACAACGAGACTCTCGTGATCGAGAGCATATGCTGCATCTGACTGAGCTATGTGGATGCTACCCCGAGTTGTCTAACGCACGCAGCCGCGACAATGCATGGCTTGACGGTGTAGGTTCCGGATTCGAAATTGTCGCCTTTCCGGCAAACTATGCAGGTGTCGGCCGCCTGCTTTTGACGATACTGCGGATTGAACTGGTAGAGGTTCCAGGCGCTTGAATGAGATCGGGACAGATTAAGTAGCTAAGTCAGGGGGGAAAGATAACGCAAGAGGAAATGTCTGGACTGGATTGGGATGTGCGGGTGGTCAATAAGCATGTAGGGGGATTTCAAAAGCGACGGCGAACAAAGGACGGGCGATGTTCGGTGACGACTTTGCTGCCAAATTGGATTTCTACATCACAACAAAGACCGCATCGTTAGGGATCTGCCACTGATGTTCTAAGGCATGTATCAAACAATTATGGTAACAGTAATAAGTGTTGTATCGATATAACCAAGCGACAGCGGTTACAGGCTGCACCCCAGGGGGGGTCATAGACGTGCGGTAGGCTTATTCTGGTTCCTGTGGCAATGAGTAATGGGCAATGAGGGAGGGGTGGGTGTCCAGGGTTTTGATGTCTTATGCCCAGGTCGGACGGAATGTTGCGTCAACACACAGGCCACGGCCTCCCAGGCCGTCCAGTCGTCCATATTGGGCTGCCAGGCTAACCTAAGCTTAAGGGGTATCCACCAGATAACTTGCCGGTCAATCAATCAGTGAAGACAAAGGACGACGGGCGTTCCAGAAAGGCAAGATCTGCTTTGTTCAAGGATAAGATGCAACATGTTTGCATATCGCATAAGCCTGCTGGAAATGCATCTTTTCCGAGTGTAGAGACACTCCTCCGTCCAGTGAATTTCCTGTTCTACATGGAAAATGCGCGTGTTCCAAGTACTTGGCCATTTGTGGTAGGTTAGCATCGTCACTACAGGGGGCCTGGAGAAGAGTGCTGGGCGGACTTGTCAACCCCGCCAAATCGCCAAATCGCCAAATCGAGCAGCAATTGATTAAAACAAATGACACGGGCTCCACTGGCCACGACCGCTTGCCGCTGCCCAATGGTAGGGGTGATTTGTCTTGACCATAGCGATGAGCCCGTTGCCGTTGCGACCCTTGGTGCTAAGAAACTGCCATCCCACAATTGACCGTGACACTATTGCTTTGTGCTTGCAGTCATCCTGGTCTTGGGTCGCCGCAAAACAAATAGAACCGAAGTACATCATCCTAACCTTCACCACCTTTTGCGCCTTGCTGATGCTTTTCCTAACCCAAGCACAAAGCTTTTTTTCCGATTTGGCCTTCGCTAGAGCCCCTAATACCCAAACTAAACACCGAAGCTCTTACTCCCGGCGCGCATTCTGATAACCTAGAATTTCTTCATAAGAGCGCGTCACCTCTCTGCTGCCGCGCAACCTCCCGACCAAGCTCGATTTGCGACACTCCCAAAAGTCTTCCCGACAGCGAGGTCTCGAGCTTTTGACGTATATAAACAAGAACAATAGGGTATGTCTCTCGCTTACTTCCATGCGCACATCCAGCCTCCTGAAGGCGGGGATCAACACCCAGAAGAAACACCAAGTGGAAAGGCGGTGGAAGAAAGACCCGTAAAAGGAAAGCACAACATCGCCGGGCTCGCAAATCGTACCTGCTGCTTGCGTTGCTGCTGCTGCTGCTGCCGCTGCCAACGCTGTCCCAACCTCCAGTCTGGTTTGCACCTTGATGTCGTCCCAACCCCAAATGCTCGTGTTTTCAACAATCACATGTCTCCCTGTCTCTGAGGTTTTGATGTTGCGGCATCCCACCACACATCGCAGAGAAGCAAGGCTGCCCATGGCTTTTGTTATGCTTGAGCCCTCTCCCGCCGTCCTACTTTGATACCAAAAATGCCTTTTGATCATTTTAGGAAACCATCATTGCATAAGCTGATCCAGAAAGTAGCAGACTCCGTCTCGCCGCCTTCGAAGTCCACACACAAGAACCACGGCACCAAGTCGTCCAGGGATTTCACCTCCTTGTTCAAGAGCAACAAGAAGCCGCAGGAACTACAGTCTCCTCCTACAACCCCCTCGCCCAATAGACACGGTGCAACAACTTCGCGATCACCACTCGCCAAAGATTCACTTAGATCACGACCCGTACGATTTCCAGATACCCCACCTAACGAGATGGCGGAGGAGAGCCTGACTACAGCTCTCTGCCGCTGACAGACCGATGGGTCCATAAGGTATGGAAGGTCCGAAAGGAGGCCTATGAAGAGGCCGCCAAGCAGTTCGAGATCACCCCCGACGAGTACGACCCGGCGTTCAGACCCTTCAACCAAGATCCCAGTCTCTGGAAAGGTGCAGTGGCGGACTCCAACGTGGCCGCCCAGACAGACGGTACTGCTGCGTACTGCTGGTTCCTCAAGTTCGGTGGCAAAGAAAACGCCGTACGGTCCAGGGGCCATACAGTCACGCCTATTTGCGAAAAGGGTCTAATTTCTACGAGGCCTGCTACAAAAGCATCGTCTATCGAAGCTTTGCTGCTACTTATCGAGCTGGATGTAGCGGGGCCTGTGATAGAAGATATCCTACCTGCAGTATCAGCCAAACAACCCAAAGTCATTGCCGCCGCCCTGGCTGCTCTCACTACTATATACCACAACTATGGCTGCAAGACAGTAGATCCTAAGCCGGTGCTTAAGGTCCTCCCAAAGGCCTTCGGCCATGCAGACAAGAATGTTCGAGCCGAAGCTACTAACCTCGCCGTCGAGTTCTACCGATGGCTCCGAGAGGCGATGAAGCCCATGTTCTGGGGCGATCTCAAGCCGACACAGCAAACCGATCTAGAGGCCCAATTTGAGAAGATCAAGGCGGAGGGCCCCGCCAAACAGGAAAGGTTTCTGCGATCACAGCAAGCAGCCATGGCCCGGGCACCACCGCCTGGCGCTGCCGGCGACGACGAGTACGGCGACGAAGATGCGGCGGATGAGCCTGCCGAAGTGGATGCCTTCGATCTAGCCGAGCCACAGGATGTGCTTTCGAAAGTACCAGCCAATTTCCATGACAACCTGGCTTCATCGAAATGGAAAGAACGTAAAGAGGCGCTCGAGGCTCTATATGCCATTATAAACGTACCGCGCATCAAGGATGGCCACTATGACGAGATCAACCGTGGCTTGGCCAAGTGCATGAAGGACGCCAACATTGCCGTCGTGGTTCAAGCGGCACAATGTATTGAGGTGCTTGCGAAAGGTTTACGCAAATCGTACGCCAAATATCGATCCATCGTCCAGGCACCCATCATGGAAAGGTTGAAGGAGAAGAAGGCATCCGTATCCGACGCCCTCGGAGCTGCATTGGATCAGGTCTTCTTGGCAACGAGCTTTACGGAGTGTTTGGAGGATATCCAGGCTTTCCTTGTCCACAAAAACCCCCAGGTGAAGGAAGGTACTCTGAAGTTCCTCGTGAGGTGTCTTCGTACCACGCGCGATGTCCCGAGCAAACCAGAGATCACAAGTTTGGTGGAATCAGCAAAGAAGCTGTTGGCCGAGGGAAGTGAGGGTTTGCGATCAGGAGGTGCCGAGATCTTGGGAACCATCATGAAGATTGTCGGCGAACGCGCTATGAACCCGCATCTCGAGGGACTGGACGATATTCGCAAGACCAAGATCAAGGAGTACTTCGAGACGGCCGAAGTCAAAGCCAAGGAGAAGCCGAAGCCCAAACCTGCTGCCCCTGCTGCTCGCGCCCCGCCCACTGGGGCAAAGAAAATGGTCAAAAAGGGAACAGCTGGTGCCAAAAAACTCGCTCCTGCCGCAGCGCCACTTGCTGCGCAGCCGACGCCGCGAGCTGCCCCAGCAGGGGGTAAACTTGGCGTGCCGAAGCCATCAGGCATATCAGGACTCAAAGCTCCCCAAAAACGTGTTGGGGCCCCGGCTGGCCTGGCCTCGCCGCGCAGAGCTGCTGCACCACCACCACCAGAGGAATACTATGAAGAGGAGGAGGAAGAAGAGCCTTTACCCGCTTCTCCTCCGCCTCGTCCTCGCGTAGGTGCTGGTCGAGGTGGCCTCGCAGGGCGTTCATTAGCAAAGCCCGCTGCCCCAGCTGGGGCAGCTCCGGCTCCAACTTCGCCGACGCCTTCTAGTGGACTTACCGCCATGGAACGTGCCGAGCTTGAGGAGATCCGCGCAGCCAACTACCGTCTCCTCAAGCAGGCGGATGATATGCGCCACGAACGGTCCAAGATGAATTCGGAGATACAGGAGCTCAAGAACCAAAATGCCCAACTCATCGAAGACCACACAAGAGATGTCCTAAGCATCAAGGCCAAGGAGACGCAACTAGTGCGAGCCAGAAGCGATGCTGAGGCTGCCGAACAGACCAACGAGCGATTACGACGAGAACTTGAACGGCTCAAGCGCGCGCTCAGTAAGGCTGAGGCGCTCCAATCGAGAGGTGGTAGCGGCAGCCCAGCACTCGGTAGCCCGACCAACGACGAGGAGATCTATCGTGACGGTCCCAACCATGCCGGCGGTAGAATGAACAGGATGAGCTTCACCAGCACACAGTCGGAGGAGAAGGAGAACGGCGACGCTCCCCACCAGCGCGCCCGAAGCAAGATGATGAGCCCCGAATTGCGAACGGAGCAGCTCGAGCGGCCGCGCCAGTCCCGCACGAGGCTTCCGGAGCACGCCTATGGATGAACATCATGCCGGGAATGGCACCAACGGACCGGCTGCTGGTGCGAACCCGGCGGCCGCTGGTGCTGGCGGTAACGGTGGTAACGGAGTCGAAAGCTGGAAGCGCGCAGCCGAAGTCACAAGTCAGCTCAAGGCCAGAATCGAGCAGATGAAGGTAAATATCCATACACCTATGCGCAACACGGTTCACAATGACTAACAGCATACATAGGCGAGGCAAGGCTTCAATCGACCTTAGGATATCGACCCGCTGCTTGCTCGCCGTATCAGACATGTGAGCGTTAATGAGGTTCCGCTGCCATTCGACTCCAGCAAAGTTGCTGATGGAGTCGGGCCAGACAGGGGTGCGTGAGGCCCAGACCTCCGCATTGGATGGTCGTCTTGCTATTCTTGTCTGTATTCACTTATAATTATGATGATAGGGCACGGGGCCAGGCCAGGGATTGGATGGCAGGACATGAGAAAAAAGCGAGTATCTGGCTTTGTTGAGTGCATTTCTACGGCGTCTGATGCATACCCCCTTTTTGCAGTTATTCCATTGATAGTTGGAGAGAGAGAGAGAGAGAGAGAGAGAGAAGGTCTAGAGGTTGCGTAACACTCGGTCCGGGCAACGGGGCCTAGACAGCGATTCTTGCGAATACATGTGAAAGTTCAACTCCTACATTTCTCTGATGACATGTGAGGTTTTCCGTTTATTCTAGTAGTTGCAATTGCCCTTCGTTGATGTCTCGAGGTAATTTGCTCCAGCTACTGTTGTAAATACGTCCATCTTTCTCAGGACTGCCATTTGGTGTCTATCCAGTCGCCCAAGGACAGTCGCATCATGAAGCACATTGGCGATGAGGATCAAGAGGTCCCCCTAAGGTTTTCCTTGGTCTGTCCGAGGAAGCTTTCTTGCCGTAGCATATCAACGCCGTTCACCGTGGCCGGTCAGAGGACCTCCAAATCGCCCCGGACCTTTCTCCAGATGGCGAACTCGCCCGAATGCGCTCGACCGTCATGGGCCCGAGCAGGTCGCTGTCGTAGCGTATCTTGACGCCGGGTGCTGTCGCGAAAGTACTCGTGTTACCCTCAGTCGTCTCAGACCAGGCCAAAAGAGCATGTCAAAAGGCGTGGTTGATTCGTTCGTCTTTCAGATCGCTAGCCACCACGTTCACTGTTGTTCATACCCTGAATGACTCTACAGGTACGATTAGGGAAGCACCAACCTCCAGCAACGGATATTGCATAAATCCTGGGACATCCTCCCTCAATGTTCTGAAATCGGACAGTACTTGGTTTTAGGACTTGAGTGTTTGAGATAAGCACCTGCCATTCAATGCGGCCGTCTCCCAATTGGCACGACTCTCACCCGGTGAGTACTCGGAGGCTTTCATCAAGACTAAACCACATGCTGGCGTACATTCAAATAAACTCAGTAACCTTCGGATCGATCTCGTATTCTGTATGTAAGAAGCGGAGCGCAATCAGGATTTCATTACGGCGTAGAGTTGATACGCTTCTACTCAGATGAACAAAGCAATATCTACCTCCTATCTCAGTGACCATTCATCGCGAGTAGCCGCAGCGATCGGTCGATACCTACTTATTCGACCCGACACCCGACACAGAGTATTCAATCATCATTCAACATGGATTTCGACTTGCCTCGCCGTGAATGTACTGTGTCCAGAGGGCATACGTACTCCTACGTACAAATGGCCAGTGCAGAGGATAAACCAACGCTTCTCCTTCTGCATGGGTGGCCATCGCACATTGACGATCGGATCTACCAGATCCGGCATTTCCAATCCAAGGGATACGGCCTGGTAGTGCCCGACATGCTCGGGTACGGCGGCAGCAGCAGCCCCCCGGAGACGAGCGAGTACCGCCTCCAGCCGCTGAGCCAGGACCTCGCCGAGCTCCTCGACCACGTCGGGGTCCGGCAGGTCGTGGGTGTGGGCCACGACTGGGGCGCCAACGTGCTCTCCCGCTTCGCCATCTACCACCCCGACCGCCTGCGCGCCGTCGCGTTCCTCGGCATCGGCCCGTCGCGCCCCGGCACGGCGTTCGACCTGGACGCCGTCAACGCGATGACGAGGGACGCGACGGGCACGGAGATGCTGGGCTACGTGGCCTACATCGCCCGCGACCCCGCGTCGCAGCGGATGATGGAGCGGCATGCGCGGTCGGTCATGGACGTCCTGTTCGCCGACGACCCGGGGAGGACGTGGACTGCCAACTTCCACCCACTGCAAGGCTTCAAGACCTTCGTCGAAGAGGGCCGCCGCCAGAAAGTAGGGAGCCGGTACCCGCCCGAGCTGCGGCGCCGACACCTCGAGACGTTTGGCAGAGAGGGCGGATACCTGGGCGCTGCGCAGTATTACAAGGTGCTGGACCAGAACCTGTCGGTCCGAGAGGAGTCGGAGCTCGACGACAACAAGGACACGACGATGGCGCTGCCGTCGCTGCTCATCGTGCCGGACGAGCCTGCATCTTCCAGGCAGATGCACGTTCAGATGCTGCAGGCATGGTGACGGTGAAGTCTGGGCACTGTGTACACCTGGAAAAGAGGGACGAAACGAATGTGGCAGTAGAGAGCTTTATCTAAGGGTTGGAGCCTCCAGGAGAAGGTTTTGGCTTGTGTCAATGAAAAAGGCACATTCCTTTCATGACACAAGAGTACAGCTTGAGAGCTCGGACGGATTCACGATGTTTTATCTCACATTTCCCCGTCTCTTCTCATTTCCATTCTCAATTTCACCTAGCATGTTCTCACATTATTTGCTGGTCTCTGTATGCAGTAGAAGCATTGGTGAAGTGTGTATGAACGAGAAGGACGGAAAGCCACACACCAGCCACACCAGTCGCCCCGGCGCCGACCGCACATAAGCTACTCAGTATCATAACCACCGATAGCGAATGACTTGCCTATCAGTTCGCAGGACGAATGGCCGAGCGGTCTAAGGCGATGGTTTTAAGACACTATCATGTCAAATCACCATTATCGTAAGATGCGTGGGTTCGAACCCCACTTCGTTCAACCCGATTATTTTGTTTGCAGACTCTAGGGTGCAGTGCTTGCTTTAACCGCCGTCTTTTATATTACGAAGCGTGTAGTTGGCACTGTGGGATAATCTAGGGGCTTCAGTTTTTTTCAGTGGGTAGAAATCAGAAGCGTATCTTTCTAAGACCAGCATTCCGAACCCCGCAGTCGTCATCCTCGAGTTTTCATCCTTTTTGAAATTGTACATGAAGTCCTAATGATACGCTTGTCAGCCTGGTTTGAAACCCCTTGGCTATTCCTTAACATTGCTCTCAGGGCTCCAACAAGTAACGGAATTTTAGGACAGACTTGAGGCACTTCGTGCGATACTGTGGTGGTGGGCGCCATGCCTTGATGACCGCCAGCTCAGTGGTAGCACTACACAGTTTTCCCGACCACGGGAAGAATCGTATCAAATGGGAAAGACAGGGCAGACTCGCTGACGGCCGTATTCTTTTCCTCTTCTATCTGGAAGGCGCTAGTGCAGGTCTCTCTCAATCATGCCCGCCGCCCGAGGCCACTGGCACCGAGCTGAACTAAGCGAGGGCCCTGCGGAAGCAGATGAGGAAGCCGACGTTATCGTCAGCTCCGCGAGATCCTTGAAGTCCTCGGAGAGGAAGTTGTATGTGGCGAATTCGATATAGTTATTAGATCAGCACGTGGCACGGTGGACGTACTGGATATAGAGAACCTTCGGAGGGAATATGGCTGTCGGAACCAGAGTGGAAAGCGCAGTGCCTAATACTAGACAGACTTGATGAGAAGTACCATCAACGTGTGGGCTATGCAGTGGTTGGAGGGAGGTTACCAAGGGACGGCAAGCAAGCCAAAAGCTGCAAACAGTCGTTCGAGTCGTTCGAAGAAAGCTGCATGCTGAGAACTTGGCTGTTGAATTAACTGTTGAATATCGAGGAACTCCATGGAACTTCCCCTCAGGGTGGGCCACATAGTGGGGCCTTCCTATCTATCTAATCTACCTATCGATAAGCTCGCGCATCACTTTACAAGCCTTGGTTTCTTCTTGGGATGGTATTGTATTTTTGGATGTGTCAACCCCATGACAGGTTTCTGCCAGAACAGGCAACGTATATATTCGACTGAAAGGCAAGGTGGTGGTGTCATATATGCTACTCATGGCGCTGTCTGTTCTGATTCGCGCCGGTGGCGTGTACGGGCATCTTCTCCCTCGGTGGGCGGCCGACTTGTCAAGAAAGAAACTACTACGTCTCGTATTGCCATCGCAGCAAGGCAGCGGCAGCCGTGCCAACTTTAGTTCGTCGCCATCCGCTGCCGCCGCCACTTCCCTTCCTCCGACGCCTCCTACCCTATATGGTCGGCGGGATCTCACGCCCGAGGCCGAGCGCCGCTTGATGAAGATGGTGAGCCAGTTTGGCGAGCGGCTCGAGTTCGCCAATACCCCATTTACTACCATCATACCGGGCCCTCTGCAGCCGCACTCCCCACCCGCTTTCCCTCCCACGGAAGCAGCGGCGGCCGAGGAGGCCGTCACGAACGGTGTTCAAACCCAGCGAGCAGTTGGCAAGAAGAAACGCGTTGATGGCCTGAAAGCCCTCGAAACCATAACGCTAAAATGAGCTTGAGGAGGCAATGTCCAAAGCCAGATCTTGCTTACAGACTTACATGCGCCAACTGCTCTCTCACAAGGTGGGCAATAACATCGATATCATCGAAAGAGCAAAAGCCAAGATACGGACCGACCAAGCAGGTCAAATGGTATTGCGCTGGATCGAACGCGATAGAGTCAGGGTTTTACTTGAAGGCAATTTTGACAAATCTCAGTAAGTAGGCTTTACTTAAGTGTTGTTCCTTGCCCATCTTCCTGGCTCTGTGCTTAGGCTCACACAACCGCAAATGCAGAACGACAAGAGAGGTGCTCGACCTTGTGGTCCAAATTATTGTCGGTGGTGATAGTTGGAGCCGAGTGAAGAAATGGCTCCTCAAACAGATGCGGAAGCCCTGTAACGACAGTGGGAAAGCAATTACTAGAAGGGTTCTATGGCGAAGACATGTGTTCACCACGATAACTAATGCCATTCACCAGTGGGACCACGATGGCTCTTCCGGGCATGCTCGAAAATTCTTTGTCGAATGTGTACTTTTGGTTCCGGACCATGTGGATCTTATACCGGCCCTGATCCAAGCATTGGAGGAAGCCAGTGCCAGGCCATCAAGCAGTCGTGAGGATTTCAAGACCCTCTTGGTCCAATCGAAACAGGTGGCCTTGGAGCTCGAAGCCGAACTCGAGCTCCTCAAGGCGGAGCTGTGCCTGTATCATCCGGTCAAGGCTTCCCCCTGGGAATTCAAGGAACTGATAGCGAACATTAGCTCTGATCGTGACCACCCCCTTCGCATTGACCCTCCGCGTTTAGATCCTCTGGAACGGCTCTTCCTGATGCATCGGCGGGCGGCGAGATGCGCCGAGTTGCTCGAGAAAGAGGGGACTTATGTCGTTGCTGAACAGGTCCTCAAGGATGTGAAGAGTGTATATAACATGGATTTCCTTAACTACCACCGCTTAGCCTATGGCTCGGAAAAAGGGAAGAAAAAGACGGATCCGGGTAAGGTAAAAAGATTGTTGAAAACGTTCGGGATCAAGTAGATTATAAAAAATTACACAATAAGTAATGAAATAAATCTTGAGTTAGAACAAGTGACAATGGTCTTTGAATTTTGGCATTCAGAAAGCAATCCGATTTGCTACCAGATTAAGCAGTACATTTCTTCCTAGGGTAACAAGAGAGAGACATAATACAATGGCCTTTTTTTATGTACTGACAACTCTAAGCAAGAGGGCCTCCGCTACCTAGTGAACAATAACAATATACTAATACTCTCCCTTCATGATCAAGAGCAATCTACAAGCAAGCACCAGATCCCGTGGTCTCAGGCGCTCCCCTGAGTCTATGTTCTATTCCTATTACTCCTTCTCCTCGCCTGCGCCTCTTAACCTCGATCCTGGGTCACGCCCGACTCGGAAGGCGCCCCCGATGGCGCCGGGGTGTCAGCCGGATTCGAGCTCTCCGACATGGTCTTTTCCGTACATATCTGCTCCGCCAACTCTAGGCATACTGTATGTGATCTCGTTAGTCTAATCATTCTCGCTAGTAACAGGGGTAATAAAGAAATCGGACAAAAGGGGGTACAAAAGGGGTGTTTGTTCTTTTGTTCAGTGAGAACCAGTTGAGTGCATGTGTGGCAGAAGGGGATAGGAAAGGAAAATACTCACGCCGTTGTAGGCTGCCCGCGCCCAAGATCTTCAGGATGGCAACATCTCGACCCAACGCCTTCCAGAACCAGTTGCGTATCTCCACCGACATGAGGGAGTCGATGCCCAGTTCCGCCACGCTGTTCTGTGGGCTCACGGCCCCCTTTGGCAACCTGAGAAGCGCCTCTAAGCGGTCTGTAAAAGCCACCAGGATGGACGCTGTGATCGTTTCGACATCGTGGAGCGTTTCAAGTTCCTGGAGTAGAGTCTGCTGTGTCTGACCTGCCGCACTTTCACCGTCACCAGCAGCAGCATCATCATCATCATCATCATCGATGGTAAAATGTGAGAACCGTGGGTCAAGGTGCCAGTGCAGAGGATTGGTGCTACCCCATTTGAACCGCTTCAGACCCGTCGTGATGTCGAACGGCGGTTGTTGTTTCTCCTCCTTGCTCGATGACGACGGCGGCCGGCCCGCGACGATGGCCTCGAGGAACATGTGGTGGATGTCGCGCTCCGAGACGGGCGGGTACCCCTCCCGCTCGAGTCCGGCGTACAGCTCCCCTTCTCGCGCTGCAGCAGCCCCAGGCCGTAGATGACGCCGATATTCAACACGGAGCCCGCGCGACCCTGGCGCAGCCGCCGCCGCGCCGCGAGGCCGTTCATGTACATGTTGGCGGCCGCGTAGTTGGCCTGGCCCGGGTGGCCGCCGACGGCGGCGAAGGAGCTGGTCATGACGAAGAAGTCCAGTGCCTTCGGGTTCTCGTCCTGCCCGAACGCGGCGTCTAGGTTCGCCGACCCCACGGTCTTGGGCGCGAGCACCCGGTTCCAGGTCGCGGCCGACGCCATCTGCGCGAAGACGCGGTCGTCCAGCACCATGGCGCCGTTCACGACGCCGGCGACGGGCGGGTGGCCGGCGGCGAGCAGCCGGTGCCGGAACGCGTGGACGTCGTCGAGGGCCGTGACGTCGAGGCGCTCGATGGCGATGTGGGCCGAGGGGGCCAGCTTGTCCTTCCACTGGACCGCCGGGTTGGGGTTGCGGCTGGCCAGCACGATGTGACGCGCGCCGTGGCGGGTGAAGAGGCGACAGAGACTCTGGCCCAGGTCGCGCGTCAGGCCTACCAGGAGGTACGTCGCGTCGGGCCGGAAGAGGTTTTCTTCGACGATGGACTTGATCGGAGGGGTCATCACGCGGCGGGGGCGTTGAGCCGGTCGTTGAACGGCTTCAGAGACTTGATACGCGGAATGAGGCGCTGCCCCTTCTCGACATAGACCTCTGGCTCCTTCGTGTTAAGCTCAGCTGGCACGCCGGAGTCGGGCCAGCATAGTTGCCGTAAACACCCGCTGATCAGCTCGGTTGCGCCTTCCAGTTCTAGGGTGTCCAGGTCGATGACCTGCAGTCTGAGCTTGGGAACCTCGGCGATCATCGTGCGGGTGAAGCCGAGTGTGGCGGCGTGTTCCGGACTGTCGAGCCTGGCTCCGTGGGTCGCCCACAGTACTGTTGTGTTGGGCCGGAAGAAATCCTGGAGCTGCCTGAGTCGGTGATCAGTCATGTTCAGCATGACAGACTCGTCAAGATCGGCGAGGACGATGGCGGTGGTGAAACTGGCCATAGACTCCGAGTCTAGGTCCTGGAAAGAACGAGCTGTTGAGACCTTGTGAGAAGATCCAGATAGGCGGCTACCCAACGCCTGGCTGAGCTTCACCGTTTCCTCTCCCAGCCCACCTATAATGAGTAGGTCGTCGACCGGGGGCTCTAGCTGTGCTGGACCGGGACGTTCGGGTGTTGGCATAACCGCGCTTACCTGGCGAACATGGATTGATGCTCCATCTGGAAAGAACTGGTTTGCATGTCTCGCTGGTTTGGCATAGTGACCGCTATGATCAAGGATTTTGGCCCACTCCGGTGTTTTCGGATCAAGAACAGGATGACCGTTTGGTACTTCCAAGCTACGCAAGCTGTCGCGTACCCCCATCTCCGGACAATGGACTAACACCAGAAGCCCGCCTGCCGTCATAGACTCTCGAATGGCGTCCAGTGTGGCTGCGGGGATGTTGCTATCAAGCTGTGATGTCGACACCACCACCAGGTTTCCACGGACCCCTGCTCCTGATTGGTCTGTCAGAGTATCATATAGACCAAGGTGTATGAAACGGGTCTTTTTCATGACAGAAGCAGGGATATCCTGCAAGCGAGGAGGCTCCTGCTTCGGCTCGCACCGGATGGTGTGAGATAAGAAACCAGCTCCCAGCCCCGAGATGACATGTTCCACGAGTCCCAAGGTTGGATCAAGAAGACTTAACACGTTCAGCCGAGGGAAGCGGTGCGTGATCTGCTGCACTATCCGCCCCACGTGGTTGTTGATCCAGACCTGACGGTGCGTCTGCTCGATGACAAGTGGGATGGCTTTAGGTAAAAGATCTGGTACAGCCATGCCGAGTTCCTTGATGAAATCTAGGGATGTCTGATATGGAGAGGTATCAATGAGACTATCAACGGTCTCGGAATCATCAAGATTATAGAAATGACGCTTTGCTATAGTCGAATTCTCTCTCGGCAGACCAGAAGAAAACCAAGGGGGTACACTGTGCTTGGACCGGTAGAAAAACGCTCCAACTCGGTCGCAACTCTCAATGAGCACCTGGTCCGGCTCTTCCATCACGACTGGCGCCTGGATAATCTCATCCATGGGGTCGACGTCGAAGACGGTGTGCAGATACAGTTCATAGTCGTCCTCGGGGCGCGTATCCGCGATGGCCGTGACCGAAAGTCCCTCTACCTGGATTTCGCAACCAAGGGCTTCGTTGGAAATGTCGATGTCGACGGTGAATCCGGCCTTGGCCGTGCGGCTGGTGGGTCGCGCTTCCTTCAGCGTGCTTTCCACCCGGAGTTTCGCGTCCTTGCTGGCCTCCTCGTGTGCGTTGTCACCGCAGTACGCCATGTTGAAGCTGAGACGCTTGATGTGGGTGGGCAGGAAGGAAGTCCAGAGCGAACCGTCTCCTGGCGCCGAGTATGTGAGAAAGGCAGATTGGAGACATGTGTCTAATGTTGCCGGACTGACTGCAAGAGACGTGGTGTCCTCGTAGTGCAACTTTTGGACATTAGCCGAGGAGTAGTCAAGCCGACGCTCTATTGACTCGAGCGCTCTGAAGGGGCCGGTATAGACGAGGCCGCTATCGTCCATCATCTTGTAGAAGGCATTGGAGCTTGCCGGCAGCGTTTCCGAGGAGGACTGTTGTGTCCGGGGCAAAGAACCGGCGGTTGGTTCACCCAAACGGATACGAAGCACTCCAGACATGTTTTTTGTCATGGAGGTAGTCCCATCTGCTGGGCAAGAGACCAACATGACATCGGCCTCGATCATGGACGTCTCCTTCCACGTCTTGGGCTCCGCGCGAGGCGTCAGCGAGAACAGCACCTCGACGCCGGCCGAGTCGGGCTCCACGGGGATGCCCGCCAAAATGCTCATGTCCACGATCTCGACGACGGACGCCGGCCGGCCGCGGAGGAACGCCCTCGCGGCATCCAGCGCCATGACGCAGTACGCCGAGGCCGGGACCAGCGCCTGCCCCTGAAAACTGTGGTGCCGCAGCCACGGGACCTGGCCGATGGACAAGACATTGCGCCAGCGCAGCGCGAATTCGCAGTCGTCGCGCGTCCGGACGCCCAGCAGCTCGTGCGGCTTGCCCTTCTTGAAGTGGTATTGCCGAGAGAGCCTGGACTCCCGCCAGTGGACCTGCGAGCGGTCCCACGGATAACTGGGGAAATCCTCCAGGATTTCCTCCTCGGCTGAGGGCGGCCCGAAATGGTGCGCTAGCTGGACTGCCGCGGGCCCGAAATGGCACCAGAGAAAACTCAGGAGGTCAGATAAAGCAGTCTGGTCCTCCTTGGTCCTGTCCAGGACCCCTGAATACAGAAGTGCGCCACCATTGAGGGATTTTGCTGTTTGCGTGGTAGGGCCCTTCAAGGCCGGATGGGGACCAACCTCGATGGCACAGTCAAAGGGGCCATGCTCAGTAATGGCCGTCTTGATGGCATCGTGAAACTGAACTGCGGAGACCATGTTGTCTTTCCAATATTCAACATCGAGGTCTATGCTGTCAGTTCCGGAGAATCCGCGGACGCTGGATGTCCAATTGGTGCCGTTGCCACCAGTAAGGTGCTTGATACCGCATTTCTGCAATGCTTTGACATACTCGGCGGCGGGCCGGATCATGTGCGGCGAATGGTAGGCAGTGTCGACGACTAGAACCCTTGCAAACTTTTGCTGCTGCGTCAGCTTTTCCCGCGCCAGTTGTACCATGTCTAGGTCACCAGACAATGTGACACTGCTTGGCGCATTGCTGGCCGCGACGCAGAGTCTCCCGTCAAACTCTGGATCTCGGCAGAACTCGAGAGCTTCGGGCTCCGATAGGCCGACAGCTAACATGCCCCCTTTCTCCCCACTTGGGCCACCGGCTAGGTGGGCAAACTGACCTCGGTAGTATGAGATAATGATGGCGTCCCTTGCCGTCAGTCGCCCAGCCGCGTATGCCGCAGAAATCTCGCCAGAAGAGTGTCCTACAACACTGTGGAACTCAACCCCGTAGCTTTTGAGGACGTCAACCAGTGCAATTTGCAGGGCTGTACAGAGAGGTTGCGATATGGCGGCTTCGTTGATGCGTGAGACTTCCGGCTCTGCCAGAATTTGCTCCGCCAAAGTCCACAAGGGGGGATCTGCACAAGCCTTAAGGATTTCGTCGAGGTAGCTGATCGTATCCCGATAGGTTCTGTTCGAAAGAAGCAGGGACCGTGACATGGTAGCCCACTGCGCCCCTTGTCCGGTAAAGACGCCTAGGATTCGCGGTTTCTGATGGAGTGTCTGTGCCCGGGTCCCGATTCCGCTAGCCCCCGTGTAGCCCTCGAGACACGATTCCAAGAGGGTAACGGTATTAGCTGGAGAGTCCGCGGAGAAGGCCATCCGATAGGGCAGAGTTGTCCGTTTCGAATAGAGATGCCATCCAAGTTGGCGAGGTGTGACGTCGGGATTTTTCTTGATGTAGCTTATCAAGTTCATGATTACATCTCGAAGGGTGTTTTGTGAAGCGGCAGACACAACAAAGGGGTAACAACCATTTATGTCATCGCAACTCTGAGGAGAAAGGACCCTCGGAGTATCAG
Source organism: Apiospora phragmitis (assembly GCF_038363925.1). Classification (NCBI taxonomy): domain Eukaryota; kingdom Fungi; phylum Ascomycota; class Sordariomycetes; order Amphisphaeriales; family Apiosporaceae; genus Apiospora; species Apiospora phragmitis. Next base: position 676,300 of record NW_027117400.1, on the reverse strand, counting down.
CCATCGGCTGTGACCGATACAAACTCATGACATCGTGTACGCGGGGCACGTAGGCCTCGATGATGGCATGGGCGTTGGTTCCGCCAAATCCAAACGAGTTGACGCTTGCTCTTCGAGGCATAGAGCCCAGTGGTTCCGGCCAAGGTCTCGTAGTGGTCGGGATCTCGAGATGTTTGTAAAAGGGTTGAACGCTTGGGTTTAGTGAGTGAAAGTGAAGGTTGGGCGGAACTGATCCGTGCTTCATGGCCTGAAGCACCTTGAGCACCCCGGCAAGGCCGGCTGCTCCCTCCGTGTGGCCGATGATTGTTTTGACGGAGCCAACCAAGAGCCTATCGGGGAGGAGGTCGTTTGCCACTGCCTCATTTTCAGGCGTTCCGAAGAAAGCTTCTTCAATTGCTACAACGGGAAATGGTTAGCACAAATTGGTTTCATGTCAGCATTGCAATAGGGGGGGAGGGGGATCTTACCTTGTGCCTCTCGGGGATCGCCAACTTGCGTCCCCGTTCCATGAGCTTCAAAATACTGACACCGGTCCTCGGCACTCTTCGAATCAAGCCCAGCTCGTTCGTACGTCTTCATTATCAGAGAAGCCTGCGACTCGGAGTTGGGCATCGTAATCCCCTGCGTCCTTCCATCCGACCCCACGCCCGTGCCCCGGATGATGCCTTCGATCTGATCACCGTCCACCAGCGCCTGGGACAGCGTCTTGACAAACATGGCCGCCACCCCTCGCCGCGCGCGTAGCCGTCGGCACCCACGTCCCACATCCGGCACCGGCCCGACGGGCTCAGCATGTGCAAGCTCGACTCGACGATGAACTGCTCGGGCGCGAGCATCAGGTTGACACCCGTGACGCAGGCCATCCGGCTCTCGCCCGCGCGCAGGCTCAGCACGGCCTGGTGCAGCGCCACGAGCGAGGAGCTACAGGCCGTGTCGATGGTCACAGAAGGCCCGCGCAGGTTGAAGAAGTAGCTGACGCGGTTCGCGATGATGGAGCGCGCGTTGCCCGTCGCGTAGTACTGGCTCGTGCTGAGCTCGTCGCGCTGCGAGAGTATGTCGTAGTCGGCCGTCATGGCGCCCGCGAAGACGGCGATGTCCTGGCCGGACAGCTGGCTCATGGGGTAGCCCGCGGCCTCCATGGCCTCGTAGACGACCTCGAGCAGCAGGCGTTGCTGCGGGTCGATGGCCTCGGCCTCGCGCGGCGTGATGTTGAAGAAGCCGGCGTCGAACGCGCGGAGGTCTTGCTCCAGCCAGTAGGCGCGGACGGAGTTGGTCGTGCCATGGTGCTCGCCGTCGGGGTGGTAGAAGGCCGCCGCGCTGAACCGGTCCTTAGGCACCTCGCGCGAGAGATCGGCGGGATCGGACAGGGTATCCCATAGTTTCGAGGGGGACGTGGCGCCGCCTGTGAACCGGCAGCTGGTGCCTATAATAGCGATCGGCTCGGGCTGACGCTCCGTGTACATAGTTGTGATTCGTCGTTGTTGCAGGTGGTAAGAAACCTGCTGACAATACTATATACAAAAAAGCAACAACAGCAGGAAAGAATATTAACGGTGAACGAAGAGTAATGTGAAGTGATCGATCCGTCAACCAATCGTCAAGTGGCAGGGCTTCAGGAAAACAAATATATTCAGACACATGGTACTACCCAGTTCAGGGGACAATCGCATTGTGTCCCACAGGGAAGGCCTGCCTTTGTACTCGAGAAGAAAGACAAAACCTGGACAATGCCTTTCGCTTTGCACCCCCTGACGAGCAAGATCTTTGATTTGCTGCGTCATCGCCGAAGCTGATGACCGCTCGTCTTTGTCTCAGATGTCGCCTGGGTTCCCCCCTGCAGCCAACCGTGACCTTTCTCATTTGTTAGTCGAGAACACCGAACGGGGTCTGATAGGCGGTGATTGGTTATTCAGACACTTGTGATCTATCTATCTAGGTGTAGGGTATCATGGAAAAAGTCCATGATGGCTTTAGAAGTCAGACGGCGCTTCTTGGACTCTATAGCTTCGGCCGAGAAGATGACACTAAGGCTTCCAGCTGAAGAAATGTGGAAAGAGAGAGAGATATATACTGGCTCGAGGCGCCTCTCTCCATCTCCGACTCCGAGCTAGCTAGCTAGCTAGTCATATCTGACCTTTCAATGGTGTGTTGCGCCGATGACTCGGTGCCGACGATCTCGACGATGCATTGCATTTTCCAGCCGTGGGACACGCCCATCTCAGCACTAAGCAAGCCCTCGAAGTCCGAGATCCTATCCAGGTGGACCACCAGCGAGAGAGAAACCGACATTCGCAGTCGTTGGGGTGATCCGAATGTCGTGTTTGATAGGCCGAGGCGTAACCAACCAATCCTCGACGCATTATGGGCCGAAAAGGGGGAATCAATTACTGATAGATACGGGAATGGCATCAGCCAATCGTCGACCGACGAAGACAAAATACATTTCTTCAGTCTTATTTGTCGGGTTTCACACAGGATGGTGCGGGTGTAGCTTTTACGCAAGCTTGACGGACCCTTCACAACGATGTTTGGGTTGCTATAGACAAGCCCGTTGAGATTTCTACGTCAGTAAACCCCATCACATATCTCTCGAGATACCACTACTCACTTTAGGGGCTAAAGCGGAGTCCCTGTAGTGGATTTAACTTTGATCACGGGGAATTTCTTGTTTCGGACACCGACATACTGCCTTTTCCAAAAGCACATTCATTATTAACGTTTCAAGCATTTTTGCCAGTGTGGCCCGCCCTATTCTACCCGAGAATATCTAACTCCATATGTATCAACCCATACATCAGTAGAAGTATAATGGCAGAAAACAAAGGGAACATAGGCAATGACAGACCCCTTGACTACAAGACAATCTCCCCTTGAAACGATGGCTCCGCGCAGACTATGGGCTGCCAATCAAACCGGACCCGACTACCCGGCCCGTAGTCACCACCACAGTGAACAAATCCGGGGCCGAAACCCATGGTGGGGTGGAAGTTGGTATAGGGGCCTAGATCTTCACGGATATACGCGGGATCTCGCCTATGCAATGATGTAATAGGCATTGCCATCGCCACAGTGGGCTGAAGTTGGACAATATGCGCCCCCGACGGCGGTATCATACTGCTGTCGTCATCCCTCGCATCCAGATCTAGGTCGAGATTGGGGAAGCCACAAGCCGCCTGGATGGGCCTGCTAATACCCCGCGGACCAGAGGCTGATTCGTCTGAGTAGTCCCCACCCACCAGAAAGTCGACTCGGGGTATTATTTCCTCCCCGTTCGGCCAGCAGGGCGCGAGGTACGGAGGGAATGCCGCACCGCCGAACTCAGCTGCAGTAACAGCGTGACCAGGCCAGCAAATGGGTTCCATGTACTGTGGATGCTGTTGATGCTGCTGCTCATCTGACTCTGTGACTACTAGCATCCGTTCAGACATGACAGGGATGACCGATGCTAATTATAGTATGTGAGCAACAACGCACCGTCCCACGAGTTCATCAAAGATGTGCTCACTCACCTGTCGTGTCCTGGTCGTGGGAGTAGCACGACGACGAGCCAGACTCGGAAGCGGAGTCGGCAAATAGGGCCATGCCAGCAGCAGCAGCAGCAGCAGCAGTAGCAGTGTGACCGACAGGAGCAGGAGATCGAGGTAGGATGGAGAGTGTCTTAGCTCTCTCCTCCGGCCGCCGCCTTCGTGCTCCCTCGGGTTGCGCCGAGCAGTTGTGCTGCTGCTGTTGTTGCGCTGGTTCCGCAGCGGGGGGCTCGAGGTGCACGGCCGCTTGAGCCTGTGGCACCGCTCGCACTTGTCGTCGCCGCCGCCCATCTTCTTGCAGCTCAGCTTCTGCTGGTGGCATTTGTCGCAGGCCTTGCGGTTGCGTTCTGGAGGAGGAGGAGGCGGCGGCATAACTGCTTGTGATGGGAGTAGTAAGTAAGGGGGTAGCAGATCAAAGAGGCAGATCAGAGAGACAATTCTCGACTACCCCAGTTTCTTCGTTTGCTCGCTTCGGTTGTATGGAAATATCAATGAGACATTACTGGATTCATTGCGATGAATAAATGTCGAACGTGCCCTTTCTAGGGAGTCTCTCTGCAATATAAGTGAGTGAGACACGCAATATGGCTATCTGCAGGATCTGGATGTACGGCATATCGACATCTCAGAGTGCCAGAGTGCCATGGCGTTCGAGGTAGTGTGGTTGAGTAAAGCAGGCGGTATAGGTAGCGTCAAGGAGGAGCGGGCATAATCTCACTGGAAGGCGCAGGGAGAGAGAGACAGAAAGATGGGGAGCAGCTGGAACCAGCGGCGCGGATCTTATTGCTGGGGGGCATACCGCCTTGAGCCACCTCAACCTGCAGGATCTGTCGCATGAGCCATAGGGGGTGTGGTAGTACAGAGAATGGGCGCACAGCGTCCGATAATGCAATCAAGCGCCAAGTGCCACGATTCTATGCCCAGATATCTGCACGACGGAGCCCAACAAGCTCTGCCACCTCTGGGGAATTAATTGGTATCACTGCCCCTTTCACCATAACGACTTTAGGAACAGCATCCAGGGGATTAGCTACATTCGTAGAGTCGATCATACGTGTAGTAAGCCAGGGGTAGATTTTGCAGAAATACGCCTTCACGTGGAGGCTCGGTGCGGCGCCGTTTTCTGTATCCAAGACGCTCTGCTAGATCAGCAAGCCCCTTCACCTGTCGAGAAATAGACACAAAGATAAGAGATCACTCGGGATGGAGATAAGTGTTGCCCAACGGTACTGTCATAAAAGCCGATATGCTCTGGCTAGTGTGGTAGTGACAGTGGTTAGTCCGTCTCTGGAAAATAGTCACCATGCCTAAGTACTTGTATTAGTGTCGTACTAGAACCTTCAGCTTCCCGAGGAATATAAGTTAATTGGAAGCCACAACATTGTCTCAGCGTGTGTTAGCGTGACGTGACCAACACGATCGAGCTCCCCATGTTCTGGAAGCCCCCCTGCCCCATAGTTCTGGGATATCACGACCTGTGACGTCCGTCCAAGACGATATAGACAGACCACAGCATGCACAGAGTGACACATTGTGCTCACCCACGGAGGCCGGAAAGAATTCCCCCGCCGCCGAGTGCTGCAGAGCTACATACTACGTTCTGAAAAAGATACAGAAATGTGCCTCTTGTTAGAAAGTACCCCTGACCTATATCTCGGGGCAGATAAAGAGCATGGTTACCATGTTGTTCTTTTCAGCTTCACCACGTGTGTGTGTGTGTGTGTGTGTGTGCATTGAGGGAACCGCCTACGGTACCCGCCCGGCGACCTACGTCGATTTGTAGTAGTAGGGTGATTACTTGCAGAAGGATCGATGCATGACATCTATCTACTGCAAGATGAATGGTGCCTAGCAAGCGGGGGAAAGGAGAGAATGTGAGATGTCGGAAATTGATAAGATGTATTCCTCTTGCTCAGTAAACAAGGAGGCTACTGACCTGCAGCCACTGGCGCCAACGTCACAGGATCGCTCAGCCCCTTGCCCGTGTTTCCCTGCCCTGACACCCCCTGACATACGGCTTCGTGCGAAGGTGCAGCAAAACGCCTGATGAAATAGATGGGGCACGGATCTTGTCCATGCTCTTTGCCGCTTCTAAAGCAAAGGCTAGAAAGACCTTTTGCGTCTTCAGCGCTAGAAATGTCGGCAGCTTAACGCCACAGGCGTCAGTTTAGGTAGCTCCCCGTTTCATGACAACCGCCTAACCCAGAATCTCGGTAGAAACCAGAAGTACGGGCGTAAAGAATGTGAGGCTTGAATGACACCACCCCTTCCCACACTGGTGGTATTACGGATGATCTGTGGCCATCTCCGAGTTTCGTAAGCGATTAGCAGGATTCCGAGACGTTGGGGGAGGCGTCTTTCCAGCCTCAGCGGGTCACGAGAGTCATCTGCGGCCGCTTTACGATGGCTGACATCGCTGGACCCCCGAAAACTTAGCAGTGACGACCCCATCCAGGGTAAAACGTACGATACGACGACACAGTCATCCACTCGCTTCCCACCTCCCATCCGTATCTAACAATTAAGCAAGCCTAAGAAAAGCGAATAAAGTAGGGATTGGCCGTGCAGTCTGTCTTGGCCCCTCAATACTTGCATCTTGAATATAGCTGTACGACGAATGACGGCATCAGAAATACACGGAATCAGCCCCGTCCTCCGCGCGCTCAATGTAACACGAAAATGCAACTTGGACATGCCGCTTGCCGCGAGCTTCCCAAGGACAAGAGAACGTTTCGTTGGGTCTACCCAGATCTTGGGACAGCCAGCACGCAGCTGCAGGCAGGAAGAGGGGTGTGTGTGTGCTCGATCCCACCAGATTGCGCACCTCCTGCGACCGACCGCCCCCCCTTCTTCTCGTGTTACTCCGTGGACGGGCCAGTGCATCATCTCGAAGACAAGATTTACCGAGTACCTGGTAAGACTTGCTTTTTGGCTGGCAGGGCTTACAACCCCCGAGAGAAGAGCAAACAGGCAAGAACCCTGCAGCGAGGGCCACGATTCGGTGCGCCCAATGACCCCCATACCGTATTCACGTTCCCCCACTCTTCCCCTTGACCCCTATTATGGCAAGTACAAGCGGAGAACGGAAGGGAAGGAGGGGGGGCATCAGGTCGAGGCGGATATCCGATCACAGCTACTTGGGGATAGGCATATCAGAGTGAGGCTTCGGGGCTGCTGCGAATATAATTAGATCTCGCTATAATAATACACCTCACTGCGGATGATGTGAACCAGCCGCCACCAAATTGCTTTCTCACTTTGAACATACCAGCATAGCTATGGAGCGAAGGTGGAAGGAAGGAGGAGGAGTACACAAAAGAGAAATGACAGCGAGGCAGACAGATGGGGAAACTGCTACTGCATGTATGTCGTGACACTTTGGTGAATGACACCGCTCTTTTTCGGTGCATTTCTCTCAGTACTAGCAAGAACTCATCACCACCCCTGATAAGATGGATATGCATGTATTTTCAAGTCATCACGAGAAATGTGTCATCCTCTCACCCACCTACCTAGCCTGAGTTATCAAACCTGCCCTGTCTACCTGCATTTTCCAATCGAGCGTGCATGCTTGCGTACTTGATCACTTCATAAGCCAGGTAGAAAGATCATCACAGGATCGCACGTCCACACACGTGGGACCCAGCTATACGTAGTAATTGATATGGCATGCATGCGATAGCAAGAAAAAATGTAGAAGGGCTACTTGCTTTTTCGGGTGGGCCCGATGAGATCATGCGTGGGTGACGCGTCTCTTCCTTGGAAGCGACACCTACCTTGCGGCATAGCTGTTCGCCTACAGGCAGGCGGAGGCTGAAAAAGCCACACAACCCTGGGGTGACAGCTGGGTATGTATCACGGATACAGTACCCCTAAACTGCATGAATTAGTTCAATGTCAGCAATCGTAAACCACGGAGATGCTTTATCATTCTCGAAGATTGGGTGATAACTGAAAACATATGTATTGTTGTGATTCTTAGGTAAATATATATTCTTACACGTAAAAGGGGCGGTGGTATCAACGCCGTAAACTAGGGACTCCATCCGGGGACTTGTCCCTTCCCGTAACTCCGAGGGGAAGAAAAAAAAGCAATGAGTCTTTTTGCTTGCGTCTTACTCGCCATCTCCGACGCCAAACACCTCAATATGTATCCTGCTCTCGCCGACGCCCGCCTTGACGAGGAACTGCCGGACATCCCGCATGAAGGCAGGGGGCCCGCAGATGTAGTAGTGGGCCTCGGGCTCGTCGAGGAAGAGGCCCTGCTTCCGGTCGACCCTCTCAAGGTCCATGCGGCCGATGAAATGGTAGTCGACCCCCTCGACCTCGCCGTCCTTGACGTGCTTCTTGAAGATGGTCGCCTTGACGTTGGGGTTCTTCTCGCACACGCCCTGGACGTGGCCGGCGAAGGCCTGGACCTCGGTGCTGCGGGCGCCGTGCACCCACGACACGGGGCGCGCAGAGCCCTCGGCTACGGTCGCGTTGAGGATGGAGACCATGGGCGTGACGCCGACGCCGGCCGAGATCAGCGCCATGGGCGACTGGCCGCCGCGCGTCTTGGGCTCGACGGAGAAGGTACCCGCGGGATGGGTGATCTCCACGACATCGCCCTCCTGGTAGTCGCTGTGCAGCCGGTTGGAGATGAGCCCGGGCACGCCGGCCAGCTTGCCGGCGTCGCGTTTCACGCTGATGCGGTAGCAGTCCTGCCCGGGCACGTCGCTGAGCGAGTACTGGCGCGGCTGCATGCAGCCGAGCTCCGGCACGTGCAGGTGCAGGCTGACGTACTGGCCGGGCTTGAAATCGGGCAGTGGGAGCTTGCCGTCCTCGGGGGTAAGATAAAAACTGGTGATCTCGGCAGACTCGGGGACCTTCTTGGCGATCTTGAACTTGCGCCAGCCATTCCAGCCCGCCGCGCTCTTCTCTTGCTCCGTGTACATGCCGCCCTCGAGCCCGATGAAGATGTCGGCCAGGGCCTGGTAGGCCGCGGTCCAGGCCTCGGCGACGGCGGGCGTGACGGCGTCGCCCAGCACAGTAGCGACGGCGGCGATCAGGTGCTCGCCGACGATGGGGTACTGCTCCTTGGTGACCATGAGGCTGACGTGCTTGTGGGCGATGCGGGCCACGGCGTCGGACAGCTGGCCGAGGTCGTCGACGTAGCTGGCGTAGGCGAAGACGGCGCCGGCCAGAGCGCGCGGCTGGGCGCCTGTCTCCTGGCTCGTCTTGTTGAAGATGTTGCGCAGCTCCGGGTGGGCGGCCAGCATGTTCTTGTAGAACAGCGAGGTGATCTCCTCGCCGTGGGCTTTGAGGGCCGGCGCCGTCGACTTGACGATGGCGATCTGATCTGGCGTCAGGGGCGCCGAGGCTTCACCGGTGACAGCCATGGTGTGTTGGTGTTGCTGTATTATGAGAGAGGAAGATAGAAAGGGTGACTTGATGTTCCGAAGATGGAAGAATGTTCTGCAGCAAGTATGTTGAGATGTGGGCGCGAGGTAGATATAGTGATACACGTCAGAGTGACATTCTACTCTCACTTTATATAGTCAGGTGGGTGGGTGCCTTTGTCCATAAGGGGTTCATCGCGAACAACATCGTCCAGGTCAGTCAATCAGCGCGGAGAAAGCAAACCCTTCTTTGTCATATTCAGCTACGGTTCCACCCGTGCATCGCATGTTTCGCGAATACACGAGTACACGAAATGCCTCCATCATGGCCAATTTGGCATTGATATACATTAGCAATTGTCGCGCCACCTTTTTCTTCTGTTCTGCGCCGGCGGTAAAGGGCTTCTTGCAGCAGGTTGGCGCCGTCTGGGTTTGACAATTGGGCCGTCATCAAGTGGATGTGGACGTGATCGAGGGTGTCCACTTGCCGTCCGGTCGTTCTCGTGCGGTAACGATTTCTCCGCGGCGGAAGGGCCACAGAACATGGTTATTCTTGTTCTGACGGCTCGGGATGTTCGGGCTTTCGTTTTCATATCTGCCAGGGACCGACAGAAGGTTGCGACTGTACTTTTCCAGTCTGTTTTGCTTACCAAATGTCGACGTATGGTTGTTACGTAGCTGGCAAAGGCCGCTGGTAAGCATTGTGGTAATTCAAGCTGTGTTCTTTTTGGCAGGTTTCCATTCCGCATTCTAGCGTGGACGCCCAGGCCCACGTGCCGCTGACGGACGGTAGTCTATTGTTGAGCAACCACCGCCTACCAAGTCAAGATATGTATGCATGATGTGCGAAAGGATCTACCATGATAGCTTCACTGCATGATATGATGTATTTAGATACAGGTTGTGTCTAGGCGAAGAACAGTGTTCGAGATTGTTGGAGAAGTTGTCATTGGCAGGCACGTTGCATTAGCTGCCCACAAGCAACTGCCAACTGCCAGAAGTCACACCGGGCGGCCGGAGGTTGGGGTAACTGCCGTTCAGCGTCCCAGACAAAAAGTACCTAAGCTATCCGCAACTGCATTACGCATCGATAAAGCTTCAGCGAGGATTGGACGAAAATGAAAACAAGTCCGTCTTGAGCTTGAATGTCAGCTTTTCAATTTCGCCGACCGCTCATTGGTTGTATATGCTCTCTTCCCCAGACAGTCTGCGGACCCTCCCGATTCCCAAGACGACGGATGGCTTAGCGCAGAGAGCCAAGGCGAAAAACAAGACCAAATGCGGCTGAAGAAGGAAAATCTATCAAATCACCCACCACAAAAGTCGACCCAGGTCGTACGATTGCGTTCTGACAGCTGGCTAAGATATGTAAGATCCCCAAGCAGCAATTCATCAATTTAAATTTGAGGCGCGCCAGGCTCTGAGGGCCAAACTGACGAGTTGGTCACCGGCAGCATGCATGTGCAGCATCAAAAGCCCCCGTATTCTGGCGAGCAGCGCGGAGATGCTGAACACCGCGGGGAATTTCGACTGTGCTGCTTACTCGGCGGCCGTACTTGTCGCAACTTGACCGACTAATGCAAGATGACTCTTGGGCCTAACCCATGCTCCATGGAGCTGGAATACATTTGCAGCATCTTGCATCTTCCATTAGAACCAAAATGGGGGCCATTAGGAGTATGATTTCGTTACAATCCGCTCAATGTAAGTATGTAGGTACGTGCACAGTCGTCAATGACTGGCTCGACATCAATGCGATGAATAACATCGTGGGGTAAGTGCAACTGTCGTTCAACTGATTCCTGTACTCCGTAAAGCAAGCAGCCATCCATCATCACCATTAACCCCCGCGGCACTTTGCTTTGGCCAGTCACAACCCCCTTTTCGTCCGTCTCTTCCCCAAACCCCAAACCCCAAAGCATCGGGTTTTCGAAGCATGCATCACTTTGGGAATCTGCCAACTTGCAAAAGGCCCTTTTACCGAATGCAACCTCTTGGTCACATTGATTCGATGACGGCCCCCCATGAAAATGCACGACAACCTCCAGCATTATGCCGGCAGGCAGCCTTAGATAAAGATGTTGTTGTTACGTAGGCGCGCGCAACCCCACACAACCAGCACATCACCCGCAGCAGCCGCAACACCCGCAGCGCCCGCAGCGCCCGCAGTACCCTTGTTTCTTCCCCCCTGCCCCCATCCCATGGTCCGATCCCCCTGTCCCCCCCCCTTCCCCCTCCGTTCTTCTCATGCAGAAATCGCAATACCTCGAGTCTCCCCCCTTGTGCGACCGACGAGAAGTGTGTCTGTCCGATCTGTATGTATGTCTCATAGGGGGGCGCGATGCTGCTGCTACCCGCGGGCGTCTCACTGCATCGATCAATCGTCGTCGGGGTCCTTCTTCTTCATGTTGGTTCTGTTTTCTCCTCTACATGATGTTTTGAGCTTGTGTTCCCCCGGGTTTCTGTTCCCTTCCCCCCGATTGAAGAAGCAAGTAAGTAGCCGGGGCATGATGATGAGTTGTGTGACGGTCTACGATCTTCCTGCGTGGTACATCAATTGGAAAGGCTATCCGCGTCTCATAAAGCTGCCCGCCCCCCCCCCCCCCCTTTTTTGACAAAACAAGCCCCCGTGTCTCGGGCTCCCGCTGGGTATCTAAATTACGCATATTCATCGTGACTATCTTTTACCCGCCGTGGTCGACAAGGAAGGAACGGCAGATCTGTCAAGCAGGATGCAGCAGGAACTTTAGGTCGAACTCAACTACTCTCACGTCAAGTTCTTTTCAGCCACATTCTCTATCCACCGTGCTGACATGTTTTACCTATGTGACCGAACCTTCGGAGTAGAGGGATCGAGAAAAGATGCAAACATAGTCATTTGTGTATGGACGCGAAACACTATCTACAAGCAATCAAGACATGTTTATCTCTGTATATAAGGAAGGAGGAGAATATACCAACCGTGCCCATATCAATCCTTAATCGAACATTAGAACACTCATTCCATCATCGTGAACCTCTCGTCCCGTAAAACCAAACAGAAGAACGAAACGTGGCCAGAAACCACCCGAGAACTTCCCTTCAACCTGTTCCCCAAGCAAAGTACACGCGAAACAGCAATCGCAACCGCACTTAGCAATTGCCACTCCACCAGATGACTACTGACTTCAGTTCTTGTTCTTGCCATTGATAGCCAAAACCCTCTCCTCCGTGTACCGCCGCGGCAACCGGTTCTCCCCCTCCGCGTACGGGAACCCCGCCTCCTCGCGCGCCATATCATTGACCCAGCGATGATCCGGCCGCAGCGGGCCCGCTCGCCCCCGTTGGCCGTGATGGCCGCGATGGCGGCCCACTTGCTCGCGAGGTAGTACCACGCGAGCGCGTTCCCGGGGGTGCCAACCTCGTCACTCACCAAGTCGCGCGCGGCCCGGCTCATGTGCGCCCAGAGGGCCTCGTCCGTGAACAGGTCCGTCAGGTGCTCGGCGACCTGCAGGTAGTCGCCGGGCTCGACGAGGTAGCCGTCGACGCCGTCGTGCACCTGCAGCGGGATGCCGCCGGCGCGGGTCGCGATGACGGGGCGGCCCGCGTGCAGGGCCTCGGACACTTTGACCTCGAAGCCCTCGCGCGTCGACAGCTGCAGCACGACGCGCGCTTTCGCGATCAGCGTGTTGAGCAGCTGGTCGTTGGCGTCGAGGCGCATCACGCTGATGTCGCTGGCGAGGTGGGCGTACTTCTTCTCGATCTGGTCCAGGGTTTGGTCGTAGATCATGTTGGCGTCGGGGTCGTCGACGGAGCTGTTTCCGGCGCTATTTCCGGGGGGATCAAAATGCTAGGTTAGCTAGACTGCTCTTTGTAACTCGGGGGAGTGGATAGGGAGGGGGTGGGGAAGGATACTTACACGACTAGCTGAGGTGGCTGCTCGATGCCGGCCGCGAAGGAACGCTTGCGGAACTCGGCGTAGGCATCAATCACTGTCGGGATGCCCTTGGCGGGGTCGAATCGGGCGATCTGGACAATGTAGCTCCCTGGGAACATGGTCAGCATGTCATGTAAAGTTGGTCACCTAGTCGTATGGGGCTCTACTCACTTCTGGGGTAATCCAATTTGGTCCTACGTACTCATGTCAGTGGAGTTCAAATCTGATGAGACGTGTTTTGGTCAACTTACATCTGGTGAGCATTGCATTGCACATTGTACTGGTTGCCGTAGTAGCCAGAGTCCCAATCGTTCATGGCCTTGTTCAGACCATCCAGCCTACACGCGCAGTCAAAAGTCAGAATGGGGCCAGAGGGAGAAAGAAAAAAGCCCCTGATCTGTCGGGTTTAGCTTACCAATCGGTGGTTGCTGGCATGTATCCCACGATCTCGTGGGGCACGTTGTGCGGGACGAATTCCGGGATGGGGTGGCTGATGAAGCTGTCGGCGAGCTTGATGTTGTTCCAGAGGAACTCCCAGACTTCGGCCTGCGGGCTGCCTTCCTTGGCGACCAGATCGCTGCGGATCTGAATGTGAGATCGGTAGATGACGGGTCGATCCGGGGTAAGTTCCTTGATCATGGGGATAATTCCGGGCATTTGCGGGTCGTCAATCTAAGAAACGGTCAAACTCAGTGTGATTAGTGCTCCTAAGTCGGGCAGGCAAAGGTGAGCACCCAGAAACTTACCATGATGACGTGGGCACCGCCCTCCTCAGGTGGTCGAAGGGGACCGCCCTCGGAGAACCAGTAGCGTTTGGCATTGTCTTGGATCCACTCGGTGATGGTGGTCATCTCCTCCTTGGACAGACGCTGCTCGGGCTCCGCGACTCCTTGCAGGATGTTGTGCATGTTCTTGGTGCTTCGGAAGACTCCAGGACGAGGCTTGGGGACTTTGGCGGTACAACGTTAGCGGATGGTCCAAAACACCAAAAGCCCATGAATATAAGGAGATAATCAGATAACTTACCATACCAGTTGAGGTCAACGTCCAGGATCTTGGACAGACGAACGAGGGCGTGGCGCATGAGAGCGACCCCGCCGCCCTGAGGCGTCGAGCTGAAGAAACCGATGCGGAGCTTCTTGTCCTTGAGGTCCTTGGTGTAGTGCATGAGGGACTTCCAGGTGGCGGCGCTGACGGTGTTCTTGTGATCCTCCGCCGTGTTGAGGCGGGCCTGGAAGCCGCCGTCAACCTGTACGGCCCCGCGCCAACCGACCTGCAGCAGCGGCACCATGGACGGGCCAAAGTTCCTGTAGAAAAAAAAAAAGAAGAAGTGTCAGAGAGATGTTTGTTCCTTGGTTTAAAAACAATCCTCTTCGTTGTCGTCGTCCTCTTCAGGAAAGCAGCGAAACGGGGAAGGGGGCGCAGAAACATACATGATGCACTTCCTGGCCATCGAGTCCGCCTGCTCGTCGACGCGCTTGTCGTTCCAGCTGCTAATGGAGTGGTAGTGGTGCACGTGCAGGCCCGGCTCGATGACAATAGGAATAATGTCGACCTCGAGCCAGAGGCGGGAGCAGAGCGTCGGGCTCAGCCGCTCGGCCAGCGCCGTCGGCACGCCGCCGCCGATCATCTTGACGAAGTTCTCCTGCTCGTACTTGAGCACGTGCCGGATCACGCAGTCGGCGACCACGTCGCGGCCGGGGTTCGGGTCCGCCGGGTCCGCCGGCGGGATGTGCTCCTCCCAGAAGTCGACCAGGTAGGTCTGGTCGTGGGCCGCGAGGGCCACGGTGAAGGTGCCGTCTTCGTTCTTGGCGGCCGACACGCCCATGAAGAGGGTCTGCGCCACACGGGAACAATTAGCATCGAGTTCGGCTGGATATCAAGCTTGCTTTTGATGGGAGGATGTGGATTTACCTTGAGGGTGGGCGCGAAGATACCCTTCTTGTCGACGGCTTCGCTCAGCCGGCGGTTGTGGTGTGCGGATGCACGTCTGATGAACTTGTGCTGGAACTCCTCCATGATGTGTAGTGGTATGAGTTGTGTTTCTGGATTGCAGATGAAGATGTGAATGAATGAGGACTGTCCGGAAATCAGCGATCTGCGGTTTACTGTAGTCTTTTTATATGAGAAACAGAAGGGAGCACTGCCAGGCCGCGCGTGGTTTGTGTTATGTAAGTACTGTACACTCACTGTAAGCACCGCAGCAGCCTCACTTACATATCACCTTGAGAGAACGTTGAATATACGAAAAGAGTACCGAGTGGCGGCTGCAACTTCAAAAACAGCTGTTTACTTTGCTGGGCCTCAAGGACTTGGGACGGGAGTTTGGCATGATTGAACGGAATTGCTGGTCACTA
Organism: Apiospora phragmitis; assembly: GCF_038363925.1. Lineage (NCBI taxonomy): Eukaryota > Fungi > Ascomycota > Sordariomycetes > Amphisphaeriales > Apiosporaceae > Apiospora > Apiospora phragmitis. The sequence goes on along the minus strand of NW_027117400.1, from coordinate 661,122 downwards.
CCCTGCAGAGCAACAAATGCTGACGTCTTCTGATCCGGATGCCCGGAACCTTTCCGGCATCCATTTTCTGGGGCCAGATGCCACCGAATAGCTGAGCCTGCCTGGGCAGAGCCCTCTCGGATAGGGGAGGGACTCGGGTAAGGTTTGTCGTCAGGATGACAAGTCGACTGATTGGAGTTACGGAACCTGACGATCAACACCCACCTGCCCACTGATTGCATGTGTCCCAGAATACCCCACGCTAACCCACGCTTTCGCCGTCAGCTCCAGGCTAGTAATTAACGACTTAGGGGAATTAATTAGGGGATCTCGGGTCGTGTTAGGGGGAGGAAAGCCCTGTGAGACCTGTGATGGGGGACCCTGGGCATGCCATCCCACCCCGCGGGCGGTGCCGGCAACTCAAAGTGGGATGTTGGTGGGTCGCCCAGAATCCCGGGATTCAATGAGTCTCCCGTTGACGGATGCACACAGTAAAAACCAAGGGTTCCTTGGGAATATGAAAACCATCCAATAGCCCGTTCGCCGACTAATTCTTCAGCGGTTAACAGAGCCCAATAAGTCAGACACGCAGTAGCACCGGAATGATACGAGTCTGAACACGAATGTGTTGGTTTTCCTGCTTGCTTCACTAAGAAAAATTCATCAGCAGCGGTGTATCTCAGCCCGCGGGCTCCAGCACTACCCAAGCATCAGGTCAGGGCGAGATTATGTTTCCTCCCGACTCTCAAGATTGAGTGTTACGGGTGGCCTGATCCGTCGTCTCCCCTCTGCCCCTTTCCACTCTTTCGCCTTGGGGCCCCGGAGTCGTGGGTACTCGTCACCCCTCATCAATCCCCGCGTCCCGCCATGTAAGACATACCTCGCGGGTGCTCGATCTCCGCCAGACAATCCCATTATCTCGTCGTTCGATGCCAGCTTTTCATTACTGCTGTTTGCTGCCAACGTACCGAACCAGCTCGCGGGATCATTAGCTAATGAGTCAAGACCAGCTTATTCAATTCGTGAGGCGCAGTGGCCCTCTCCTCATCTAGTCCAGCGTGATATACAGTATGTATCCAATCTATATTCGATCATGTGATGGACAGAGATTTGTAGCAGCCCAATCCCTCATCCCCCCTTGCCCCCTTAAACTTTGAAGGGTCGCTTGCATGCAGCTACTGAACTTGGCATGGCGCATGCGACAGCACGCATTGCTACCTTTCTAACGCGGCGATTCCCAGATAGCTGGAGGAACATTGTCTTTTCAGCATCTTAAGTCACATCCGAAGGCTGTAGTCACGTATTGTCCGTTACATGAAGAAACGTTGTATTATGAATAAATGAATTGGATGATTTACATCAAGCGGTGAGCAGCTCTCGAGGAGCGACAGCTTGCTCCGTCGCCCGTTAGTCTCTCGCTCCCTATCTCTCTTCCGTCTCTTGGGTATCTTGCACACATGGGGGTATCATTCACTCAATAGCGGCCGTAATCAATCGTTATGCTTTGCCTTCGCACACCTCTTCCACTCCCCTGTGGTAGCCGTCTTGGGCTTCCTCTCGCACCATAACTCCCTTCGTCTCTCATGATCGGCAGCATCGGCCCGGAGTCGTCGCTCTGCTCAGCTTGTGGATGATAGTACTCCTCTTTCACCGAGTCGAGAGATCGCATGTGGTGCAGCGGGATCCCGCCTTGGTCCTCCCCCTCCCCACTTGTACCCGGTCTCCCCGATATTGCTGCCAGCGGGGACTAGGACTGTCGCGCTCTCCCTGATACCTGTTGTATCTCGACATGGCCACCAGAGGTAGTGGCTTGTTCAGATCGTGGCTTTGGGTGAGCTCGCCCCTTCCTGTCAGCCCCATGTCGCTCCTTATGTCATCCGGGCGGTCAAAGAGGCGACTCTCCGGGTCCTCATGTATTACAACCGGGGCTGGTCGCCTCCTGCTCCTTGATGACCAAGGGATGCATCCACCCCTGCTTCCCCCATTATCGCCCCTGCACCCCCTGCGGCACGAAGATGTTGTACATGGCCTTCCTACACCCGGCGGTCGTGCCGAAAACCAGGAAGACGAAGATCCCCGGGTGTTCCCCGGCAGAAAGAGAAAGAAAGTCGTCTTTGCGCGCTCGACCGACAAGTCAGGCTCGACAGACGCCGCGTCCTTCTTCGTGTTCAACAGGGACTGGACCTGAAACAGTGTGTTGGTCACTTCAAACACCCTGGAATCTGGTCAGTCCAGCCGGTCTTCCTCGAGGCCACATTGTAGGTTCGAGCAAATCAGCTGGTGCTACTTACGCGAGAACCACAAAAGCACACGTAAATCGAACCATCAGCCAACGGTCGTACAAGCCCTGTTTCATAGGGCCCTTCCCATGGCTTGACGACGACTGGGCGGTGCTCTGGATAGTCGCGCCACTTTGACTTGTGTTGCCTGTGCCCTGCTGAGGCGTCCAATTGGTGAACCTCTTGCGCGAGTTGATATATCTCGCCAGGATCGCGATCACAGTTCCACTGCCAATGGCCAAACTGATCATCACTGCATAAGGGCAGTCAGCGCACCGCAATGCTAGGCGACTAGCGGTATGATCGTTCTACTTACATGGTAGGTCGGCAATCAGGATGAAGATTATAAAGTGCGCCTGCAGCGCCGGGAGTCGCAGCAGAACGATGGTGACCATTGGGAACAAGATGGATATCCACTTGCCCACAGTGTTGATCCGTTGCAGCAAGGGCCTCAATCGAAGCTTCGCTGAGAGCCCATATACTGTTTGCGCAAGTTCTCCTGCCCTAAGAATCGCGAGCTCCAATCAGCACACCTGCATGTTATTTCACAGAAGGGGTTCGTTCAATGAACCTACCAAAACATGACAAGCATGGCCTCAACACTGTAAGAGTAGTACTCTGTAAATCATGTCAGTCTTCAGACGTTTTATCGCCTGCGAACTGACGTACGAAGGTAGTACAGGACAAGGTCGAGTCCAATAGATCCATTGGCAATGGCGTTTTCCGGGCTGTCGGGATTGACCTGCTTGTGTTCGAACTGAGCTATCATAACGTCCCTATACCATGTCGCATCGTGGGCTTGCTGTATGATGGACGCAGTTGTGCTGAACAAGGTGAAGAAAGACAGAATGGAAAGGTCTAGACAGATGGCCAAGGCCAGCTTTATCAGCATGTCGTCGTGTCCAGGCTCATTCTGTGATCCTTGACTTACAGGAGAAGCCTTCCCGGTAGACGCGGGCCACCAGTATGAACAACGCACTGCATGTCCAACTGGCCGCAGCATAGATTAGGGAGAAGGCGACGACACCCTCGGCGCCCTCGGGCAGTTGATTAATGCCTGGCATCGGGACCTGCCGCGTATGCCTATGGCGCACGCAACGAGAACTCTTTGGGGAGTTGCAATGGGAGTGTGTATATTCAAAATCCCGATATATGCGGATGAGGACCCAAGCGTTGCTTAAAATGGGGGGACCTGGGGGGAAGGATCGGCTATCAATAATGTCCGCACGACCATCGGTGGACGGCACTGGACTTGGTGGCGACGCAGGTGAGGTAACACTTGATCCAAGTTAGGACCGAACAAAGCGATGCTTGGTGTAGAGGAGAAAGAGACAGTGAGCGTTACCGGGTATTGGATCATCTGAGATGCATCGGGCGTAGTTCCTGAATAGATGCATGGTGCAACTCGGGCCCACATGTGGCAGCCATCAAGTGCCATTCGTCCAGAAGATTCGTCCCTGGCAGCCTGGGATAGACAAGCGTTGCACACTGACAAGTGAGGAGTTCCCATGCCCCCCTTCAGAAGCACGTCTCTAAACATCATCGGTAGCAGCTAAAAAGCAAGCTTAATCTGTGGGGGTGACGCGAGGGCGCAACTTGCCGCTCAGGCACAGGTGAGTAGCGACCTCCATCTGCCATCTTCAACACCTAGCCTGTCATTGATATGTCACCATTGATCCAGATGGCAGCAGCCGGCTCTGGGACTCGGAGACAGCACACAGGCTGTGTCGACACATGTGCCATCCACAAGGCAATGCCGCCCTCTCTGGCCTGGCGCCTTCGTTTTGGGGTGGTTGGGAGGGACATAACTTGGAGAGAGTATGCCGGGGCGTGGCAAGACGACACCCTGATTCGACACAACAGCTGCCGTGATTGAGCCACATGGTAGCCGTTACATACAGATGCACATGTTGCACAGACTGTTCCGAGGGCCTTGACCCAAGACGGTGGCCTAGAACCTGGTTCTATCACGCCCCTGATCTTGACATGTCAAAAGGCACGGACTCGGGCTGCTCGGCATTGCGGCGAGTCCAGGAGTCCAGGAGTCCAGGTTGCCATTGGACAATGGGGCCTCGTGAAGTTGGAGGGATCCAGGTGCGGGGATATAGTTGCCGGGTCCAGGTCCCTTTGCAGTTTATGTTAGAGGGGCAAGGGGCCAGTGCACCCTTGCCTCGGAAGAACCTCCGCCAATTAAAAAAATCCCAATCGAAGTATGCTCCTTCTCCAAAGAGTGTGTGACTGCAGGCCCGGCTTGCACCAATGCGTTGACGTCTTTTCATCTGAGAGCTTCGCCATATGCACCACGCTTTCTTGCATCCGCTTAAGAAGGGCGCTGGGGCGTGCTGCCACGCTGCGAGGCCGGCAGCGGACAGCTGGCGGGTACGCTGCGTGCGTACAGTCCAGTGGGCATCAATTTAGAGATCAGACGAGACAGAAGATCGTCTGATCCCACGAGTTGCCAAGTCGCATGGTCAGGAACAAACTGACATGCGCAACACGACGACGCATACTGATGCAAGAAAAAGCAAGCTTCCAAAACGGTGCGCCTTTTTCTTTTTCTTCCTCCTTTCCCATCATCCTGAGGCAACTCCTTTTGGGGCATTCGACCGGAAGGCGTGTACCGACATGGACGGCCATTCTGTCCTCTTGAGGAAGGACGCTTTCTCTGAGGACTTGGCATGCAGCAACGATGCACTCGCTTCCACGGCCGTTCTTGATTTCGCAGCAAAAGCGGCCATTCACCGCATCTGTCCTGAGGACGAGGCGCTTTTAATGCGACTTCGATCTTGCTGCTGGGGCCTCCTCTGATATCATTCTCATTTCATGTATTACTTGAATCCAGTTCAAGATGCACGGGCTTCAACGCCGTTCCAGCCCAACTGAGAAACATCCCCTTTATGAGTCTGGTCAATTATCTATCCGTGATCCTGCCCGTCGATCGCTGGTGGACCTCGTAGGCCTGTATATAATGTTCTCGGCTCGACTTGAATATTAAGTATTCTAGGCCTGCGGTTTGCAAATCTTATAGTTAGCTGAAGCGAAACCCCGCCTAAGTGTCCTCTGAAACGAGCAGGGGTCATTCGGCGGAAGATGCCCCTTGCGGTCGTGCAACCCCGTTGCACATGACCCGAGTGCATACGCATTATACATTGTGCATGCATAGCTTCGTTTTGTGCTTGTTATACAGCACTTGGCAGTCACATTTTGGGAGAGATATCTAAACATGCGTTACATGTGAGATGGTGTTGTGACCGGCCTATCTGGGGCCCTTTTGAATACAGTCATGCAAAGTAGCCAATGAGAGAGACTGAACACGATCACCCACCCTCATGGGTGGTAACAGACAAAACCCCTTTTAGGAAAATCTTGCTTGCGGAGCTTCGCCTATCACGGAAGGAAGTTAACGACTTGATCTTGGATCTTGCAAGATATCCGTCGGTATGCGGTCTGGAGGAGGCGAATGCGTTCATGATCGATCTGTCTGCATATCCTCGGTATCTGGACGGGCACCTGCCCTCCTAGAGCGACCCAAGATGCCGGGGTTGTATTCGGAATGGGCCTCTACCGCATTCGATTCGAAACCTGCACAACTTTGCTTCTGCGGTGAAGCCTACCGTTATCCACCTACCTAATATGGCACATGCAAAGATAAAGAGTCGTCGAGCCCATGCGAGCTCAAGCTTGCATAACTCAGCTATATTCCCGAGAACTGGGCTTTCCCGGAGGTCGGGTCCGAACGTGGGCCCGGCGATGCCTGGTTTACCGTACTTAGGCGAACAATGGGAGGATATCCCCTTTTCGACGTGAGAACTAAAGTACCAATTTAGTCACGACACCCACCTCCGCAGTATACGCTCTAATTACCTATATATAAGTATTACATAGAATTGGCCGCTTTAAGAGAAAGAACTGGCTATAGTCAGATGTTTTTTGGTTTAAGGGGAGGGGTATAACCTGTTTAAGTACGACATGTAAGAAGTATCATGACCCAGCTCGACTTTATATACCATCCCCCCTACACCCATCTAAGTATTTTCACAAGTTGTGGGCATCACTATACGCCTTCTAAAACCACTATCAGTCAGTCAACTGCTATGGTTGTAATTTTTGTCTTGCGGTCACCTAATATGAGTTTGCGGCCGCGGAGTTGGTCCTGTGCTTATATTCAGCGCAGAGGCACCCGGAGTGTGCTATACTCGGCATCTTCAAAAGGGGGCCCAATACGGGGTTGATGGTGGTGATCGTCGTAGATGGCCGCCAACAACCCCATAAACTCTCCGTGTGACGGATCCCCTATATGATACAGGCACGACCCGGCCCTTTGGAGATCGAATTAGGCCCCAATAACCGCTGCCGCATCCTTTGCGCTGCCAAGGAGAAGATGTAGCCTCTCAGCGTCACTAGACGGGTTTGACCACCCCTTTTCCAAGGTCAAGATCACTAGTAGAGCTATGACCCCATGGCTGTGAAGACGAGTAACATTTGTTTTGATGTAGCCGGCTCGACCGTGTGTATGGATAGCCTTGGGGTGCCACCGGCTCATAATGCTGACCGAAGCCGTCACGATATGACTCTCAATCGGAGTGTGTTCTTGAATTTCACTCACGCTGCATTCGTCGTTGAATCCTTGAGGAGTATCAAGCAGCCAGTTCCCCAAGCGGGATAGACTTCCCTGACCTGCAAGGGAATCCGAAATAGATCGTCTTCGCTGCCCTCGATGACCTCAGGGCGACGAACCCAATCAGACACGTGTACATGGACCTTACTGGCGCGCAGTTTGGCTTCCGCTCGTTCGATGGAACCATCACCGCCTGCTCGATGCCGGCAGAGCTGGTTCTAGTACAGCAGCATGAGATACTTGGCTGTGCCAACCTCGTCCGTGGGCCAGCTCATTGACCTTGTCCAGAAAATTGTCGCCGCTGCTCAGACCCGGAAGCTCTTTTGGAAACCCTGGTGCTGGCGGCGAACTCGAGGGACTTGGTTATATCGCCCATCTTCTATTCCAGGCCGGCCCATGACGCGGTTGCGGCGTCGCAGTGCGTTCTGGCGGTCTCTTGGAATAGTGGCCCATTTTGTGTAGAAGTGGCACGCATCACCGCGAACTGTGACAACAAGTAAACTGCAATTGCGACGAGCAGATGGATGTGCGGGCAAACTGCTCTTGGTCCTGGAAAGGAAACTTAACGTACCTATGCGATTTGAAGGATTGATTGATGGGCCTTTGGATTGATGCTGTGTCTCCGCCACCCGACGCCGGGGACCTGGGCCTGGCAGGCGGGTAACAAAACCGGACTGCGAACATGCCTATCGAGAAATCCCTTGGATGTTACCACATGCGCGCGGCATGTACAATTAGAAAACAGCAGCAATATACCTAAAGCGATCAGCATTTGAAGTACTGATCACGTCAGGAGGCTACATACCCAAGATAGCCCCGGTATGTGACGATAATCATTATTGAGTTTCGTGTTGATTGATCCTCACGTATCAAAGCGGCCCAGATGGGTGAATAATGGTATTTGAATCGTTTCGATTATCTCTCGCCCAGAGGCTATGTGAGATACATAAAAAGACATGCCCAGAACGCCAGGCTCTCCCGATGCAGCTGCACCCTGATGAAGTCGAGACCCAACACCTGAAAAAAGTAAATATCAAATCATCAGGTTCGTTGACAGCGTTACTCCTTTTTCTCGCCTTCCTTCTTGTCCTCGCCCTTCTTATCGTCACCCTTGCCTTCGGTCTGTTCTTCACTCTTGTCATCCTTCTTTTCCTCCTTCTCATCCTTCTTGTCGTCCTTGTTCTCGTCCTTCTTCTCCTCTTGCTTATCATCCTTCTTCTCGTCTTTCTTATCATCCTTTTTGTCTTCCTTCTTGTCACCCTTCTTATCCTTGTTCTTGGCCTCCTCCTTGGCCTTCTTGGCTTCCTCCTCCTTCTTTTCCTTTTCCTCCTTCTCCTTCTGCTTGGCCTCCTCCTCTTCCTTCTTCTTTTGCTCGGCCTCGGCCTTCTCCTTCTTGACGCGCTCCTCCTCGTAGGCGGGCTTCTCGAGCTGCTGCCACTTTTCCGTGTAGGGCTCCTCGAAGCGGTTCTCCTGGATCTTCTCGCTGATCTTGCCGAACTGGGGCTTGTACTGGCCGACCTTCATGGTGCCGATCATGCTGATCATGATGGCGACGCCGACGATGGCCGTCAGCACGAAGCGGTAGGTCGCGTACCAGTATGGCGCCCAGCCGCGGATCGACGCGGTGCGGTCCGCGAGCCAAAGGCCGACGAACGCGGCCCACTGCGTCGTCAACGCCCAGGGCCACGGCATCAGCAGCGTCGGCCACGCCACCAGCGGCGCCGCCACGCCGAGGCCGTACCGGAACCGCGTCCGCGCCGCGTCGGGCGCCTTCTCGGCGTACTCGAGGCCCCAGTGGATGGCGCCCAGGAAGCTGATGATGGCGGCGCCGTAGCCGACCTGGATCGGCTCCAGCAGGCTGAGGAAGTAGTGCGCATTCTCGTGGCTCATCAGCATGTGGTTGAGCACCGTCGACGTCGTGGGCCAGTCGGTGTTGGAGGCCCACGAGAGGTAGACCACGCTGACCGACGTCGCGAGGTACGGGATCGTGCCCGACAGGCCGAGGATGTAGGATTCTCTGGGGACCTGGGCGAGGTTGAAGGTTTCTTTCACGATGTGCTACAAAATAGGCAGTGGTGTTAATAATATGGTTCCAATGCAGAAGCAATGTAACGCTAAATCGCCATTGTGCCAATTGTGAACTCACAATATCATGCCCAAGTCCATCGGCGACGTCTTTTTGGGCATCCTCAGGGGCCGGCTCAAAGGCATGCCGAACGCTGGACTCGGTTGAGACTTGCTCCGGGTGCGACTCCAGCTTCTGCTCCGCCGCCTTCTTTATTTCCTCGGGCTTGAGGCTCTCGCCCAGCGGAGGCTTCGTCGTGTATCGCGTCTTGAGGACCAGCGAGGTGCCGGCCCTGGGAACCCGGGTCGCGCTTTGAGCTAATGAGGGGACGTTGGTGGCTGATCGCAGGGAAAGCTGTCGGGAGGCAGCAATTGCTCTCGCGGAGCCCGCCCACAAAGGTTGCGTGCTCCGGAACATGGCGGGCAGCTCGGTGTATGGCAAGACCGGGGGAATCAATTGGAGGTCTGAGAAATCACGAAGCTTCAGAACTTCGTGGGCGTCAAGAAGCAGATGGGTAAAAGGGTTAGTGATTAAGTTGGAGAATATAGTCACAGTAAAAAAAGGGTAGGATGTTTCTCAATTTCAATTGCGGTACAGGAACATGGCAGACATGGTGCAAGTGTTGTGTAGCTGATGCAGTTACATCATTACTACCCGCATCTTACCAACAATTGCTTGCGCCCCGGACCTCGCTCGGTTTCACGGCATGTTGGAGACAGAGGCCTTTTCAAGCCGCGTGTACAGTAATCTACAATTGGAGTAATTTTGTTTTACGTCAATCGATCGATCGCCTAGGTTCAGGCCCCTTGTCCTGGTAGATCCAGTGCCTGGATATCCGCATCTTGAGCTGCAACAGTTTGGGGGAGCTTGGGCATAGGTGACGTAATGGCACTGAAAGGCTTGGCAAAAAGTTGGGGGATTGGGGAGTCTTGCTTGACCTGAGAGGGGGATGAAATTGATTGAAACATGGAAGTCAACACCTGCAAAAGCTGCCCCGCATGTTGTGGCTGGTGTGGAATCTCAGTATAAGAACTTAGAGCTCCAAGCAGCCGGCCGATACCAGCAAAAGCTTGTGATTTCGGGGTTGGACAAATCATCTGCGAGTTTACCAGGGTAAGATCTTGTAATCCTTATGTACTTATTGCATGTACCATCTCTCGAAAAGCAGCAGAAGCATTTCAAGAAGGCAGATCACAATGGCGTGTTGACAGGCTGGCGGGGTGTTTGCTCCGCAGCTTCAAGCTAGTAACCCAGTGGACTGAAGACAGAATGCGTTGCCGATGTAAACATTTTAGTAAACATCTATCAGTAGGTATGATTCAACGAGAACATGGCTTTTATATTCACATTGTGTCGATACACATCCTTATAGCTACGACGAATACATACATTACAATGCAGCACTTCTCTTTGTGTCATGTAGACTGGAAGCTTGACCAGACCACCCTCCTGCACCAGCCAACGAACCAACAGCTAGCGCAAAGCTCCAGCCACAGTCACTAACCACGACAGGTCGATGGTGGATGTCCAGCTTGCTTTGGTAGCGACTATTGGCGTCATCAGTTCCAAGGCACCAGCCAAATCGAGGAGAGAGTAGTAACCTGACTGCTGCATGCATTCGCACCACTCAACGCCTGCCTCTCGTTCTATCTTGGGCAAGCTTCCTGACCGATGGGGTGCCCAACCGATATCGAGTCCATGTCCATTTTTAACCTAGATGCGGAATAGTTGATTGCTATATCGAGAAATTCCCACACATGTCATTTGTTTTGGGAAAACACCATCCTTCCATACCTACCTACCTAAACTTACATCCATCCTCCCCTCTCCTCCCCCAGACTTTTCTCCGTGTCAAGAGGGAGTAGCGGTTGGTTGATCTTTCCTGCGCTGGCTTTGTTTCAATCCACTCCTGCAACGTACTTAGTTTTTCGACCTAGATACCCGATTCCGATTACTTCAGTGTAATTCAATCAATAACACTTCACGACATCCATTTGAGCAATACCTCGCCTCGTTCGCCCCTGATCGATCTCAGTGCCCCCCTTTCGAATTCTGGAGCGCAATCACCGATTCTGTGTCGACCCTCACCCTCATATCGGCCTTTTCTCCACGACCCTATTGCTCTCCTCCTGCCGATGAGAACTCACAATACCCCGCCCTAATCATCGAATACGTCCCGGCCCGGGTTACGGCGCCCCACAGTCAATATGTTGGAAGGCTTGGTTGCAGGACTGCTGAACCGCTTCCTGGGCATGTACGTCAAGAACTTTGACCCTGCCCAGCTGAAGGTCGGTATCTGGTCTGGCGACGTCAAGCTGCGCAACCTCGAGCTGCGGAAGGAGGCCCTAGACCAGCTGAAGCTGCCCATAAATGTTGTCGAAGGACATTTGGGCGAGCTGACGCTTGTGATACCATGGTCCAACCTGCGTGGCGCTCCGGTCAAGATCTTCATCGAGGATGTCTTTCTGTTGGCCTCCCCGAAAGAGGAGGCTGCCTATGACGAGGAAGAGGAGGAGCGGCGTCAACAGCGCATCAAGATGGAGAAGCTAGACTCGGCGGAACTGCTCAAGGAACGTTCACAGGAAGGCCTCAGCCAGGAAGAACAGAAAAAGAGCCAGAGCTTTACCGAGAGTCTTGTCACTAAGATTGTCGACAATCTCCAGGTGACAGTGAAGAATATCCATGTCCGATACGAAGATTCCATATCAGCCCCGGGCCACCCTTTTGCCCTGGGCATCACTTTAGGAGAGTTCAGCGCCGTCTCCACAGATGGCGAGTGGAAACCTACCTTCATCCAGAACTCGACCAAGACAACCCACAAACTGGCCAAACTAGGGGCTTTGGCAGTATACTGGAATACGGACACCAAGTTGTTCGGCTCCGGCCGAGAGGTCCCCGCAAAGGGCGAGGCCGAGATAAGTCATGACAAGATGGTGGAGAGCTTCAAGGGCATGATTGGTGGAGCTGATAACGAGAATACGGCAAACCACCAGTTCATACTAAAGCCGGTGAGCGGCCAGGCGAAGATTGAGTTGGACAAGACGGGCGACGCCCACGTTCCGAAATTCAAGGGCAACCTCTTGTTTGACGAGATCGGTGTTGTCCTTGATGACGATCAGTACCGAGACAGTCTGATGATGGTCGACCTATTCCACTACTTTATCCGTCATCAAGAGTACAAGAAGCTTCAGCCGAAGGATGTCTCGCCTAAGGAAGACCCACGAGCCTGGTTCAAATTCGCCGGGAACGCTGTCTTAAACAAGATCCACGAGCGCAATCGCCGGTGGACGTGGGACTACTTCCGTGAACGCCGCGATGACCGCAAGCGGTATATCGAACTGTTCAAAAAGAAGAAAGCCAATCAGCAGTTTTCGCCAGCAGAAACCGAGGATCTCGACAAGCTGGAGCTGAGATTGGGCTATGAAGACTTACGCTTCTGGCGATCCCTCGCCAGGAACCAATTGAAGAAGGAGAATGCTGAAGCACTCAAGAATGCCCCGAAGCAAGACCCGCAGCAACAAGGCTGGCTCGCCTGGGCCTGGGGCTCCAAGCCTGCCCATCCCTCGGATTCCACCGAGAACACCCAGATGACAGAGGAGCAACGCCAAGAACTCTACGAAGCAATCGACTGGGATGAGAAGACGGCCCTGGCTGAAGCTGTGGATACTCCGCGAGATACTGTCAAGATGCAACTCGAAGCGTCTCTGAGCACTGGCAGCTTCACTTTGCGACAGGACCCTCATGGATCCAAGAAGGATCTCCTGAGCTTGCATTTCGACCTCTTCAAGGCCCGAGGAATCAAGCGACCTGACTCGGTATTGGCTGATGTGAGTCTCGGTGGTTTCCGCGTGCAGGATGGGACCACTCCTGCCTCGCAGTTTAAGGAAATTGTCAGAGTCAAAGATGCGCCGGAACTGAGCCGACAAAAGCGACTGTCCATCGTTGATCTGGAAAACACCGAACATGAAACGTTCTTCGATGTGTCTGTCGAACAGAACCCACTGGATGGCCAAGGCGATTTCGCTGTCACAGCAAAGCTGAAGCCCTTGGAGATTATTTGGAATCCCAACTTCGTCATCGGCATCGTGGATTTCTTCAAGCCTCCTGAGCGTCATATGGAGTCCATCACCGCACTCATGGAGTCTGCTGGCGCTACTGTCGAGGGTTTGCGACAGCAGACGAGAGCCGGCCTGGAGTTCGCACTCGAGGAGCACAAGACCATCAATGCGAAATTGGACCTGCAAGCACCTCTGATTATTGTACCTCAGAGCATCACGGTCAAGGAGTCTACCTGTCTCATCCTGGACGCTGGTCATATTAGTGTCTCCAGTGAACTGGTGGACAAGGATACCCTGAAGCAGATCCAGGATAAACAGAACCAGCAGTACTCCGATGAAGACTTCAAACAGCTTGAGTCTCTTATGTACGACCGTTTCCTTGTCAAGCTGACATCTACGCAACTCCTTATTGGTCCGTCGATCGAAGAAACCAAAACCCAACTCATCGAGAAGAACGACGCACGGCGTTACCATATAGTGGAGAAGATCAACTTGGACTTCACAGTTGCCATGTCGATTTTACCAAAAGCCCCGAACCTCACCAGGATGAAGATTGCTGGACACATGCCGGTGCTACATGCTGCAGTCTCGGACACCAAGTATAAGAGCCTCATGAAACTGATCGACGTTGCCATCCCGAAGTTTGGCGGTGACGAACCGCAAAGTCAAATGCAGCAGCAAACCAAGAGACCACGCCTTCTCAGTACTACTTCGAATCGTTCACGAAAAAGTCACCAGACGAAGCCCCAGACTAATAGCCTGTTCATGACCCAGCAATCTGCTGTGATTATCGACGATGATATAGATGACGATGATGATGATGCCTTCGAGGATGCGCCCGATGGCAGCTCTAATCAACAGCTGAAGATGCAACAGCGAAGCTTTGAATTCAGGTTCGCCGTTGACAAGCTGCAAGGTTCTCTCTACCGCAGCGATCCGGACGGTAAGGGAACCGAATCGTTGCTGGTAGAGCTGGTCGCCGAGAACTTCGACCTCGAGTTCTTCATTCGGCCTTTTGATATGGCCGCGAATGTCTCACTGGGCTCTGTGACTGTGGACGACTTTGTGGACAACCCTCCGGCGGAGTTCAAATCAATCGTTTCCTCCAACGATACCGAGGACAGCAAGGGACAAAGAGAACTCGTCAAAGTCAAATTCTTCAAAGTCAAGAGAGACTCACCCGAGTTCATGTCAGTCTATGACGGGATAGAGACCAACGTGGATGTTGCAATATCGACGATCAACCTGATCGTGACCAGGAAAACGCTGTTGAACCTGCTCGACTTCATCCTTGTCACGTTCACTAACAATGACAACAACAACAACGCAGGTTCTAAGCAGAGGCAGCAGCTTATGGATACCGATGATGAGGACGATGCGGTCGAAATCGTGGAGCCTGATCCGGAACCGGAGCAGAATGAAGGAGGCTCCATACGCGTCAAGATCGATCTCAAGACGATTCGAATGATTCTCAATAACGATGGCATCAGGCTCGCGACTCTTTCGTTCAATCACGCCGATGTCGGTATTCACTTGTCGGGCAAGACCATGCGCGTCGGAGCGAAGCTAGGTGACCTGAGTTTGGTGGATGACGTGAACGTGGGTGCGTCAGAGTCCTCCAGCTTCCGGCGGCTCATCACCATCCAAGGCGACGAACTTGCCGACTTCCGCTATGAAACCTTCGATTCAAGCAATGAGAAGGCATACCCGGGCTACGATTCGTCGGTATTCTTGCGCGCCGGCTCCATCAAGGTTAACTTCTTAGAAGAGCCTTTCCGAAAGATCATCGAGTTCCTGGTAAAGTTCGGTAAGTGCAAGCTATCTACAACGCTGCAAGGCAAGCTGCAGCCAACCAAGCCCAGCAGTTGCAGCAAAGTACGAGCCGTTTCAAGTTTGACGTTATTGTCAATACCCCTATCATTGTTTTCCCTGCTGCGGTCGATCCGGATCAAGCTCAGCGTGACCTTATGACGGCTTACCTGGGTGAGATCTACGCCCAGAACAAGTTCGCCCCCTTGAGCGACTCGGAGAACTCGGAAATCGCTATGAAGCTCTCGGCGGGTATCAGGAACATCAGGCTTACATCGCTCTATCACTATCCTGGTGACATGTCGGAGGAGCTTGAGATGATCGACCACGTTGACCTTGGCTTCAACATCACGTATGCCGAACACAAGAAAGGCTGGAAACGTCCCGACATGGAGATTGAGGGCAAGATGACAGACTTCAATCTGAGAATCACCCAACATCAGATGCAGTCGCTGTTGGCGATATCCCGTTCCGTGCCTGCTGCATTCGCTACCGATGCTGAAGCAAGTGGCGAGGAAGCCGAGAGAGATGTGGACGAAGGAACGCTCCGTAGGGCCAAGACTATGACTTCCATGCATTCCACGCAGAATGACAATCTCGTGGACCTTGGTCCGGAGCTGGGATCTCACGAGGAAACCTGGACCAAACTGGACCTTGTGTTTAATGTGCACAAGATTGGCCTCGAATTGATCAATGCCCCCGATGACCGACCAGTTGGGAACATTGAGAAAGCAAGCCTTGCGCAGTTTTCTCTCGACGACAGCACGCTGAAGACACGAATACTCGCGGATAGCTCGTTGGAAGCTGAGTTCGTGATTCAGTCCTTCTCAATCCAGGACAGTCGCCAGAAAGATACCAACAAGTTCCGCAAGATCATGACATCCGCAAACAAGAGTGTCCAGCAGTTCATGGCATCTGTCTCAATGACTGGTGGCGACAATAGGAATCTGATCGCCGTAGTCGCGATCGACAGTCCCAGAATCATTTTCACACTGGACTACATTTACGCCATCCAGCGCTTCATTGCGGCCGGCTTGGCTGTGGATGAGGCAACTCCTCTTGACGACAGCCTAGAGGAAACACCAGATGGTTCAGAGACGGAGTCATTGCAGGTCGCCGATACTGGAGCCAAGTCGCAGAAGACCGTATCGCAGAGAGGCGAGCCAGAGAAGAAGAAGAAGAAGGAATCGAAGATGGACATCGCTTTCCGAGTGAATGTCGTCGACGCTCAAGTGATTCTGATCGCCAATCCTCTCAGTTCGAGCTCTGAAGCTATCGTGTTGGGCACCAAGCAGGTGCTTCTATCAAAACAGCACGCCTTGACTTTCCAGGTATCCCAGGTCGGAATGTTCCTGTGCCGCATGGACAAGTTCGAAGCGTCAAGACTACGTGTTCTCGATGATTTCTCCATCCAGATGTCAATGGATAGTTCCCAGCCAAACACGACCAACATGCACCTGGACATTGATCCACTGATCCTTCGAGTATCGCTCCGGGATATTTTGCTTGTTCTCCAGATCGTGAGCAAGGCATCTGAGCTGTCAGGAAATGACCCGGAGCCGCCACAGCAGCCTAGCGCATCCGATAAAAAGGCCTCACAGCTACGGGATGATGGCATCAAACAGCGTTCTGCGAGCGGCAAAGGTCAATCCACCATTGCGAAACGGACGAAGGGAACCAAGACTATTGGCACCGTGACAACTAGAACCCGCAAGGGATCTCAGCCGCCGCAGCCGGTCCATGATGTCAATAAGGGACCGAAGCGCCACGAGGAGATGACTGCTAGCATTGATGGCATCCGTATCGTTCTGATTGGCGACTTGCATGAGCTGCCAATCCTGGATATGAACATCAAAAGCTTCACTGCCTCTGCAGCAGACTGGTCTAGTAGTCTCAAGGCGGAGACAGCAATTGACATGTACATCAATGTCTACAATTTCGCCAAGTCTGCTTGGGAGCCTCTGCTTGAGCCGTGGCAGTTGGGTGTTGGCGTTGCCAAATCCCAGGATGGTCTTCTGTCTGTTGACCTCCAATCGAAGAAGACTTTCGAGGTCACTGTCACAACAGCAACTATCGCGGTTGCTTCGAAATCATTCGACTTCCTCACAGGCAATGAGAATGTCCTTGAAAAGACCAGAAGCACCGAGGCACCCTACAAGATCAGGAACTACACTGGCTTCGATGTCGTCGTGGAGGCTAGAAACCAAAGCAACACCGAGAACATCTCAGCCAAGCTCACGGATGGAGAAGAAGCACCTTGGAGTTTCGAGCACTGGGAGAAGATGCGCGAGAACATCATGTCTGAGAGCAACACAGCTAACAGCGTCAGTGTTCAGATTGAGGGCAGTGGGTTCGACATCGTTAAGAACATCCGGCTCAACCGTGAGGGTGAATACCTCTACAGTCTACACCCAAAGGCCGACAACGCGTTACATAAGCTCTTGGTCGAGGTCAAGCTCGGAAATGACAACATTAAGTATGTGACTTTGAGGTCACCATTGGTGGTCGAAAACCAAACGCAGATACCGGTCGAGCTCGGAGTGTACGATGCCGACGAGGGTCATCTGCTCAAGATTGAGAAGATCCCGCCTGGCGAGAGTCGACCTGCCCCTGTCGCAGCATGTTTCGTCAAGTCACTGCTGGTTCGGCCAGACTCTGGCTTTGGTTATGCATGGTCCTCTGAGAACTTGTGGTGGAGAGATCTCTTGAAACGGCCTACGCGCACCTTGATGTGCAAGGGCGAATCCAACGATCCGTTCTACTTCCAGATGAGCACAACTTTTGAAAAGGGCCATTTCCTCACCGGGTAAGTTTTAGTTTCTCGAGTTAGACCCGACAATGCTAACATGATGAACCAGGAAATACCCTTATATGAAGATCAAGCTGTCTCCCCCAATCGTTCTCGAGAACTTGCTGCCTTACGACTTCAAGTACCGCATCTACGACAAAAACACTAAGAGAGATTGGACGAACTTCCTTCGCAAGGGCGGCGTTAGTCCCGTCCATGTCGTGGAACTGTCTCATCTGCTTCTTATGAGTGTCGACATGCAGGACACTGTCTTTAAGCCCAGCGAGTTTGCTATTGTCAACCCTGGACAGCAAGAGGATTTCCGGAAAGAGAAGAGACTGGTCTGCAAGGACGAGGAAGGTCTTCAACTACATTTGTCTCTCCACTACTACCGAGTTCCCGACGGCGGAGGAGCATTCCAGGTTACAGTGTTCAGTCCTTACGTCCTCTTGAACAAGACTGGCTTGGATGTTAACATTCGCGCCAAGCAGCCCTTGCAACAGGCGAAGAGAGCCGCGGGACAGTCGCAGCTCAATGCATCCGCCAGAGGGCAATCCAAAGCCCTTCCCTTCATGTTCTCGTACCCGAGCGACGAGCACAAGAACCGTGCGCTGCTCAAGATCGGAGACTCGGAATGGAGCAAGCCTCAGAGTTTCGATGCCATTGGAAGCACCAGTGATGTTATTTTGCCGGCCGTCAACAGGAACGCAGAGTACCATGTTGGCATTACTATCGAAGCGGGAGAAGGCAAATACAAGATGACAAGGGTTGTAACTCTTGCGCCTCGCTTCATCGTCAAGAACAAGCTCGGCGAGGAGATCAACATTCGCGAGCCAGGTTCTTCGAACATCATGACCCTGCAGACCGGTTCACTCCAAGCTCTGCACACGCTTCAACGGTCGCCCGCCAAGCAGCTTGCGCTCTGCTTCCCAGGCATCAATAACCAATGGACATCTCCCTTCAACATCTCGGATCTGGGGACCAACCACATCAAGATCGCGAAAGCGGGCCAACGCCAGCGGCTTGTTCGCGTCGAGATCTTGATGGAAGACTCGACCATCTTCTTGCATCTTAGCATGGAGACCAAGGCATGGCCATTCTCTATGAGGAATGAGAGTGATACCGAATTCGTGTTCTACCAAGCCAACCCCAACGTTGACGAAGAGGGAGGCGAGGATCGCTCTGGCTGGCGACCGGTCAAATACCGACTCCCTCCTCGAAGTATCATGCCCTACGCTTGGGACTTCCCGGCAGCCAAGTTCCGAGAGGTGGTCATCACCGCTTTTGGCAAAGAGCGACATGTGAAACTAGCGGAGATTGGAAACTTGATCCCCATGAAGTTCGTCAGTGGCTCAGGTACTCAGAAGATCATCGACATCCACGTCGCGGCTGATGGGCCGACCCAAACCCTGATTTTGTCCAACTTCAAGCAAAGCAAGAGCTTGTACCGCCAGAGAACGGGAACGGGATTGAGCACCAACAGCAGTGGAGGTTTCGAAGTCAAGAACCTGGACACCGGCACCACCTTCCAAGCGCAACTCAAGCTTTCGGGCATCGGCGTTTCGCTTATCAATACGTCACTCAAGGAGCTTGCCTACCTCAACTTCCGCGACGTGCAACTGAGCTACAAGGAGTCGGCACTGTACCAGACAATCAGCACGTCCATCAAGTGGATCCAGATCGACAACCAGCTCTATGGAGGATTATTCCCCATGGTGCTCTACCCCAGTGTTGTGCCGAAGCAGGCGCAGGAGATTGAGATGCATCCGTCGCTCCATGCCCAGGTTACCAGAGTCAAGGACAATGACTACGGTGTGCTGTATGTCAAGTATGCAACGTTGCTACTACAGCAAATGACCATCGAGCTGGACGAAGACTTCATCTATGCTGTTCTGGACTTCACGAAGGTACCCGGCGCTGCTTGGACCGAGACGCACGAGGGCAAGCTGTGCGACGAGGACTTGGAAATACCCGAGCCGAAGCAAGAGCAGGGTGGCCAAGATATCTACTTCGAAGTCCTCAACATTCAACCTATGCAGCTTGACCTCTCCTTCATGCGCACAGAGCGAGTCAATGTGGAAGACAAGACATCGTCGCGGAACCCCATCATGTTCTTCATCAACGCCATGACTATGGCCATCGAAACGTCAACGATGCGCCAATCCGCATGAACGCACTGCTACTGGAGAATGCACGCATGTCAGTCCCTGTCCTTGTACAGAACATGTCGAACCACTACAGTCAAGAGGTCATCTACCAGATCCACAAGATCATCGGCAGTGCCGACTTCTTGGGCAACCCCGTTGGTCTCTTTAACAACCTCAGCAGCGGTATCACCGACGTCTTCTACGAGCCATACCAGGGTCTCATCATGTCGGACAAGCCCGAGGACCTTGGTATTGGTATCGCCAAGGGTGCCGCAAGTTTCGTCAAGAAGTCGGTGTATGGCTTCTCGGACTCGTTCTCCAAGATCACGGGCAGTCTTGGCAAGGGTCTGGCAGCAGCCACCTTGGACAAGCAGTTCCAGGACCGCCGTCGTATCACGCGGGCCAGAAACCGACCCAAGCACGCACTCTTCGGCATCACGACGGGCGCCAACTCATTCTTCACCTCGGTCGCATCCGGCGCAGGTGGCCTTGTGAAGAAGCCGTTAGAGGGAGCTGAGACGGGCGGGGCGGCCGGATTCATGAAGGGCATGGTCAAGGGCGGCGTGGGTCTCCTGACCAAGCCGGCCGTCGGCGTGTTCGACATGGCGTCCAACTTCTCGGAGGGCATCCGCAACACGATGACGGTGTTCGACGGGTCGGAGCTGGACCGGGTGCGGCTGACGCGCTTCATCCCGGCGGACGGCATTGTGCGCCCCTACAACCAGCGCGAGGCGCTGGGCCAGTTCTGGCTCAAGCAGACGGACAACGGCAAGTACTTCAACGAGGTGTACGTGGCGCACCTAGAGCTGCCGCGCGACAACATGGTGGTGATGGTGACGTACAGCCGGATCCTGCTGATCCGCAGCGACCGGCTGACGACGGAGTGGGACGTGCCGCTCAAGGAGATCCAGATTGTGAAGCGCGAGCGGACGGGGCTCAGCATCGTGCTGCGAGGCGGGTCGGTGGGTCCTTTTATCCCCGTGGGCGAGGAGTCGAGCCGCGAGTTCCTGTACAAGTCGATCGCGATCCCGGTGACGGAGTTTAACCGCAGGTTCAGGGGGCTGGAGTAGGAGGATCCGGCTGTCGCTGCTGCGGAGAGGAGGAGGGGGTTGCTTCATTACCAGCGCAGGTTGAGGAGGAGTTTGGAGGGGGGTCGGAGGCGGACGAGGGGGAAGAGTCATGATGGTAGTAGCGGGAAGAAGAAGAAGAGTCACGATGGTGGAAGTAGCAGGAGTAATAGTAGAAAGAATACGGATGGGTAGAGACGAGAGAAGGCAGCAGAATGTCGCGAAGCCTTTTCTGTGGGCTGGCATACAATGCGGGCGTGGCGTTTAAGGGGCTTTTGGTATTCGTAGCTTTTATATGATGATGGTTTCTCTGTCCTTCAGAATTGCGGTACTCCTGAATTGATGTACTTCTGAATTGCATGAAGCTGCAATCGCACTTCTAGTGATAGACGCCAGTCAATTTCCGGTGGTGTACTTTGTATAAAACAGGAAGGATCCCCGCCAATATCAACGCGGCAGCCCGCCGGCTTGGGTATCACTCGTGCATTGTGCTGGCCGGCTTTTTGGCCACCCTGCTTTGCCGAGGAGATCCGATTGGTTTTTTTCTCTTCGCCCCCTTATTTCTTGCTGCATCTCCTTACTTCCCTACCGTAGCTGTCAGTGGAGGATGGTTCATGGGTGGTGGCCATAGTATTCTGTCTCCTGTAAGCCTCCAACACTGATACTCATTTCACGACGGCCGCGGGGCGCGGCGACATCCTGGCCTACCTGCGGCGCGCGCAGGGGCTCGGGTTCGATCCGCGGAGTATGTACAGGCCCGCCCGTGACGACGCCGTACACGTACAACAACAACGAGAGTGCGCTCTATAGGAAGGCCCAGCAGAGCGAGCAGCACGGAACGTCGATGACGCCCGCGTGGTATGGGCGCTGTGGCACTTCGAGACGAGCGGGACGTTCGTGTGGGACGCGCCGTACGAGGAGCCGCTCGACGCGCTCGTACAGCTCACCAACATGACGCGGCAGGCCGAGGTGCTGGACGGCTTGGGCGCTGAGGGCGGTGCGTACCAGAACGAGGCTAACCCGTTCACGCTGGGCGACTGGCGGCGGGCGTTTTGGGGCGACAACTACGCGCGCCTGCTCGAGGTTAAGAACCGGTACGACCCGGAGCGGCTACTGAACTGCTGGAAGTGCGTCGGGTTCAAGGAGGCGGATATGGATACGGGGCGGTTTGGGTGTACGGGGTGGATGCTGAGGGATATTGAGCGGGCATTCACATAAGGGGTTTCTAGTTTGGGCAGCTCATAAATATCGGACGCGTTCCTCGTTGTGAGTCTATCATTCACATGGCATTGTATCAAAAGATGGGAGGCATGTTCTATTCGTGCTACACTTGATCTGGCCATGTACCTGTATTAATTGCTCTATATGAAACTTTGGAAAGCGAAATCACGATTTGGCTTGTAGAGTATGAATTTTAGGATTACTTACCTGTACCTACATAACATATGTTTTCTTATCATCCGGGACTTGCTTGACATATCTTACTCACTCTGGAGTCTGGATCTCTTCAACTTTGCCGATCTTCCGTCCCCAGCACACCTTGTCCAGCGCCAAGACCGCCCGGAACATGTCCAAGTCGAGCACGCAAGGGCTCCCCTCATCCGGATCGTCCGCGTCCAGCATCTTCTCACCGCCCTCCTCGCTGGCGTACTCGAAGTGCTGCGTCGACCAGCCCGTCTCGCCGACGATGATGGCGTTGGCCTGCTTCGCCGTAACGAGGCCGTGGTTCAGGCACACCTGCGCCATCCAGTACATCCAGAGCGTGACGAGGTCCTCGTCCGGCCACGCGCAGCGGCAGTACTCGGCGTGCTTGATGGTCGCCAGCTGCGGCATCAGGACGCCTTGCACGACGAGGCGGCATTGGCTGGTGCCTTCTTCCTCGACTTCGAAGTGGCGTGCGAGGCGGGCGTGGGGGGTGTGGATTATGGCGCCGGTGGCGGAGCGGATGGTGCGGTGGGTGGGGAGGAAGGAGAAGTTGAAGAAGACATGGCTTGGGTCTGGAGAATGGAGTGGCTTGCAAATGGGTGATTGGGGAATGGAAATGAATGGCAGTTATGCAAATAACTGACTTCGCAAGTAAGTAAGTAAGTAAGTGGTTTCTGGTGTGAGTGTATGTGTGATGTAGGTAGTTATTGATTGATAGAAAGAGAGAGGGTCTACAGGGGACATATATACATATATTGTGCCCGAAAGAGTTGCTCGCATCAGTTCGGGAACAACCGCGTTTGTCAGGGGTATTTCCACGTAAGAACAAAGCCTGATAACAGGGCTAGTCAGCCAACCCCTTTTTCTCCCTTCCGATTTCTTCCATCAAGTTTGCATACAGGCATGGTGTCCAAGACTTCTTTATTTGACCTTTGGGTGACAAAGGCTTATTAGTGGTCTGTGTTCCGGGGCAACTCTTCCCACCCTTTCTGGCTGATGTATTTTGTGTTGGGCCCTGATCTGGCAACCCACTCAACGAACAATGTCATTACGAACCCAAGCCTTAGGTGCCTAATTGTCCAAGCCGACCCCTTTTTGTTCGAAGTTATGCAGTAATAATTAGGCTTTACAACTCGACTTGACTGGAACCTCCCTTGACAGGATCGGTGTAGCCCAGCGTTAGTATCCTTATTCCTAATATACTTCAAGCAAAGAGGCTCGGTCGGAGGAGCCATCTGTAGACTCTGAATGGTAAGTTGGCTGAAGTGCCAGACCTTTGCGGCGGTCTGCGTCTTGATAGCAGCATAAGACTGAGGTGGAGGAAAGTTAGCGATTCGCTGGCGAAGCGTTCAAGTCCTTCTACGGTCACTTTTCGACCCTTTTAGGAGCACCTTGATATTCTCCCTTTTTCTTGCCTCAGGCTTCTTCACTTTGACCCCGTTGCTCTACTACCCAAATATGTGAGGTACCTACTCATAGATACATCCCCATATCAGCTCAACGAAAGACTCATTAGGCATATGCTGTCGAAGCCCCTCTCGGGCGACCAAAAGACTCTTTTGCTATGACATGGACATCACAATACACTTGTTCACATCCATCTTGGAAAACAGCTGCTACCCGTCGGAACAAAGCCTTTGTTCATTGTGCATCAGCCCCTTTTCATTCCGCTTTCATCTCGCTCTCGATATACTATATTTAGGCCACTGGGACCTCTTCAAAGTGGTGATATCAGTTCAGTGTTCCGAATCGATACCGCTCTCCGAGGCAACACAAACACGAACCTTGCTAACTTCCCAGCAGCACCAGGATTTCCGTCTGTATCCAACGCCGCCATGTCTGGCCAAAGCAACGTCAAGCAGATGCCCAAGCTGGGGTTCAGCGGGGATCAGATCCAGAGGCTGGTCAGTCTAGCCATGGCCCGCCCTGCCGGCGCGCCGGGCGCCCCCGGCGCCGACGGCAACTTGATCTATGGAACGAGCGCGAAGCCGGCGTTCAACTCGGCTCTATGGAGTCACTGGGATTTCCGAGCTAACCAAGCTCAGGGGAACAACGTTGTCCCAGGTTATGCCTCCGCCGGCAGCAACGCCCCGGGAGGCAATGTGGTGGTTCCGACAAACGCCCAGAAGGCGTCTTGGTTCCATCTTTGCTACTTCACCGAAGCAATCTATGCTTCTGCAGGTATCAAGTGGCAATACGGAAGCCCAGACCCGGTCGTCGTGATACCTCCGGCCCCCAAATCCCGATTCCAGCTGCAAATAGAGGTCCGAACGAACCTATGCAGTCCATCCTACGGTGCCCCCTGGCCCGAGATGGACGGCTGCTCTGCCAAAGGCTTCTTCTACGCCGGCAACGAGGTGCTCCTTGCGCAGGTCCATATTGCTTTCGTGTTGCTCAAGGGGCCGCTACCCAATCTAAAACACGGCGCCCCCGTGAACCTCGGGCCCGCTAGGCCGGAGACGCTCGTGCCGCAGTACTACCGGCCCACCGTCTACTACACGGCCCGGGACCCCTTCACCGCCCAGCGCGTCGCCGTCAGCAACATGATCGACCACCGCCACCCAGGCGACGCCATGGCCTACCCGGACGTCCTGTCCCCGCACCGCTACCTCGGCGAGGGCAACAGCGCCGAGAACGCGGCACAGATGCTCGCTGACGAACAGGAGTGTTTCACCCAGCAAGGGGGGCCGGCGCTCCAGGGCGTCGGCTTCATCCCGGCCGTGAAATCGCAGCTGCGCGAGGCCCTGAGCTGGGGGCTCGCGACGGAGAAGCTCGGCCGGCTGCCGGAGGAGGGCGAGGACCTCGTCCTGGACGCGGCCGAGTTCGAGGAGCTCGAGCCCGAGTTCCAGGCCGCCGTCGCGCCGCTCGACGAGGTGACGTTCCTGACGGCGCTGATCCTCGGTTTTGTTAAGATGCGGGAGATGGCGCTGGTGTACGATGCGGCGAAGAACGGGGTGGCTCAGGGGCAGTAGAGGTATGCATGTAGTAATGAAGGTATAGTTATATATGATGTGGGTGGTGAGAGAATAGGGGGGGGGGGGGGTGATATGAGTGTTGTGAGTAGATGCAGTAAATGGAGATGAATGGGCTATCAGGAGTACGGAGACACCTTTCCCCGCCCACCCCCTCCTCTCCTCTTTCCTGTTTTTCTTCCAGTAGAAGTTTTTGTGTAATATGAAAGGCAAGATACCCTTAAGCATTACTACGTTAGTTATGTGTAAGCTCTGCCACAAATATCTGCAATGAGCCACTATCACGATATCCCTTTATGTACCCTATCTACAGATCATCGGGTAGAGCAATGACAGCTGGCTCACTTGTATCAATTGACATCGGCTCGTCGATGTCCGTAAACCAAACCCAGCTTGTCTCTATATCATGAAAAAAGCGAGTGAGGAATGCCGTGAGCATGCTCAAGTCATACACGTCCAGTAGTGTCAACGCACCGGCCTCCTCACCAGTAAAAGGACAATTCTGGAAGATACGACGCCTGAGCCTCACTATCTCCGGCCTCTCGCACAAAAAGTCGAAACGCTGAAGTTTCCGTTCCTCAGCGAGCTGCTCAGATTCGTGGTCGTGCTCAGGCGGCCGCAGGTCAGGGCGAGGAAACTCCAGATCGTACATGTTTTGCAGTCTGTCCTGGAAGAAAAGATCGGCGGCGCGCTCTCTTTTTGTGCGGTGCTCTTCGTCTGTCTCTTGCGGATTGCTTTGGGGGTCGTCATGTTTGCACAAGGGGCAGGCCTCGTTGCTGACAAACGTGGTGTTCAGAAGGAGCACAGCTTGCTCGCTTAGACACCTGCCACAATATATATTCCCCAGGGGTCCGTCCCTCTCCCCGTCGGTCCAGGGGATTTCGTTCATGATGGCCTCGTATGGGAAGAAGCCGAACTGGGTGGTAGAATCCGTGAATGGAAAGCATGATGGTGAGAAAATGGTGCTGCGACAACGGCTGCATGCGATATCCATTTTACAGAAGGGGCACTGTTTCTGCTCCACCGCCCACTTGCACAAACATTCGGTTCCAATAACGTGACCACATGGGAGAACGGCTGTTTGCTCCAGCTGATTTTTGATGTAGAAATCACCAGTAAACAAGTCCAAGCCTCCCAGGGACGCATTGAACATGTCTCCGACATCAGTCGATATGTCGAGCAGCTTAAAGCATATACAACACACAGAATGCAGCCTAGGTCTACCTGGTTGGCCTGCCTCTTTTAGCCAGCCCATGAAGTCCGGTAACCACATAGATACGATAGTGTTGTTGTTGCTTTGCGCGTCCCTTGGGCACCGGAAGCCGTGCTTGAAGACATTGAAGTAATTGCTTTTTCGGATTCGTTCACTGATGTATCAGACGGTATGTAATCATGTGTGTAACTCGATATCTTAATTGATTCGTTGTTCATATGAGGCCATGTCAGCCTTAAATAGGGACACTCAAGTGGCCAGATCCTACTTGACTGTTTCCGTGTAGCAGCCATATAATGAATTCTTTCTGGCTCAGCATGCTAGAAGATACAGGTTTCATAACGAAGCCATCTACGCTAAAAGAGTTTCCATATGGTTCATAATTACACGTGAACAAAGAGGTGGACTGAAGCAAAAAGCCCCATCTGGTCAGCAATGGCTTTGTCACCGGCACTGTCCCAAGCTGGACACACAATGCAATATCCAGCCACTTCTTCCAGGAAAACAGTCAATGATGCCTAGCCATTCTAGATACTCCTGGGCTGGCCTTTGGGAAGCTGCCAGAAATGATATCGCCTAAGGGCTCTCCAACTTCGTGCGTAGAGCGTGAGTCGGCAGTAGCCACCGGTTCCATATCGCCAGGAAGCACGCCCTGGGAACCTGATTTGCTGTGCGAGGCACAACAACACGGGTTTAACCTTTTCATGGATTCGTTCAAGGCATCAAGTTTCTGGTCCAAGCGTCGCTCGACACTGTCCACCCCGTCCTTTTCGATTCGTTGCACTCTTGCCATTCGCTCTTCGGCCTCACGGAGCAGGTGTAGCGATGCATTTTCTCTCTCGAAGTCGCCTTGCCTTCGTCGAGAACGCTTCAGCGGCTCCATCTAGCACTTCACGTAAATAATCGATTGATGCCTTCATCTCCGTGAGAAGAGTTGCACGATCTGTACGCTCCGTGGCCACTATGGCGGTCTGGTAGTGCCGGAGTAGCAACTCGACTTTATCAGTTAAAGTCTGATTTGTGTCGGCAGCATCAGCTGAGCTCGACACATTGTCATCCAGTTCAACTCCCGTCTTAGCAAATCTCAGTAGATAGTCAAAGAGTTCCGTCAGTTCGGCTTTGCCCATTGTTTTGTCATCATCGTACATCCTGAGGTTGACCGTCCGGTCATCAATGCCACGGCTCACGGCACCCTCGATTCGCCCCATGAGGTGAACAACTGAATCATTTCTTGTCTGATTCCTTGATCCGCGATTGAAGTGACAGAACTTCCACTGGTCAATGTACGTCGAAATGAGAAGGCTTCATCTGTCGCACTGCCCACTCGTGAAGGTTCTCTTAAGATGATGCGGAGTTGCAGTACATCGACCAGCGATGTCATGTCTCCTGTCCAAATAAGTTTCATCCGCTGTGCAAGGCCAGTCCAAGCCGTTCGTCTCGACCAAGAGGCGGGGGTCTTTAGGAGATGGATCACTGACGTATGCATCATTCCCATCTTCCGCTTTGGAAAGATATGTAATCCAAGCGGAGACCTCCTTGCCCACAGTAGTGATAGATGCTATTGGTAGCACATGCTTATTGTCCTCCTGATCCTCTGCATATCGGGCTGCGGCCTCCGTGATTATTACGGCGGCCATAGAGGCATTGGCCAATTGGCATAAGACCTCTTTTCCTTTTCCTGCCTTCTTATGCCCCACGACAAGCCACGGAAAAGAGCAAAGACCCGACTCGGCAAGGTTGTTTGCCGGCTTTTGGCGGCGTCTTGTGTCTACTCGACTGTTGTAGATCATCCCATAACGGGCAAGTTCAGCAAGGACTCGATAAGAAAAGTTCTCGATGGCGTCGTCTTGTGCACGGCTAGAGCACCTCCATCTTCCATCTTCTGATGGGATGGCCCGCGAGTACCTATCGGTATCGTGCACCGGAAAATAGAATGCCCAGTCCGGTTTAGGCATGGTGAGATCGATGCGGTCAGCGTCCCGATAGCTTTTAGTTCGAGAGCCTTTGGTCTCGAATAGGTTCCAGCCAGCATCATTAGAGCTGACCACGATTTAGTTACTCAGTATTGCAATGGCGAGTTGGAAGTTTAACTAACATTCTGAAGTATTCATGATAGAACTTCAACCTCAAGGATCTAAGGATGCAAGTTAGAGAAGTCTTTGGTCGTTCAAATACCTTCCAGGATGGGCTTTCAAATGGACAAGGTTATAATCATGGCTGACCGAAGAACCAGGTTATTGCCAGGGTCTAAAGGTTAGCCCGGGTGTTGAACGGGAGTCTACAGGAAGGTGGGAACTGGGGTTTAGATGATCATATCCCAATCAGCTGGGGCCGGGTGGCGGCAGCCATCGACATTCGATGACACATATCAAGTTGCTAATCATGTGGTGAAATTCCTCAATGTGAACTTTGTCTATTATTATCAAATCTGTGGGGGATATTGTTTCCGAGTCTGCATTCATAATATCATATTACCTCAATCATTAATAGCTCTGGACGAAATCGTTCGTCTTTACCTCTTACTGTCTATTTGCTACTTCTGTGGGCTGATCACCCCAAAGCTATATCCCCTTTTTAGCTTCGCTCCGCTCAAACGCGGCTCTTCACCCTCTCATATTGAAGGCAAGCCTCGCGGATCTCGGCCATAGCGCCACTGAGGGCGGCAATCACCAGCTCCTCGTTGAGCGGCTCGATGGCGGCCTCGAAGTTGGGCTCCGCCCCCTCGAACTTGTCCCAGTCCGGGTCCTCCTCGACCAGGATCTCGTCCGGCCCCTCCAGCGCCTGAATCGCCACCTGCCGGAGCAAGGCCTTGACGCACGGCACGAGGCCGCCGAACTGGCTCGTCGTGGACGGCTGGTCCCGGCTCCAGTCTTGCATCGCCAGCGCGCCCGTGACATCATCCGCCTCAAGGCGCCACGGCAGCTTGTACGACCCGTCCTCGGCGCGGACGTCGTGGGTGTGCAGGGGCCCCAGGACCCGTTGGCCGGCCTCGAAGTAGCGCGGGATCGTGGTGCTGACCAGGCAGAAGCCAAGCCGGATGCAGGCGAAGACGATTTCCTCGTCTTCGTCGTCCTCCTCGCCGCAGCTGGGGTCGTGTTCCGGAGAGAGCGAGCCGTAGGTCGGGCTCCAGAGGCGCATCTGAGTCACCATGGTTAGCTGGAACCGCGAGGTGGGATCCTGCGTTACCTTGGTTACGACGGTTCTGCCATCTTCGTCGCTTGCATCCGTGTCGCCGCGGATATGGGGCAGCATCCATGCGGAAGGCTTCTCCGGGACGGACGGATCCTCGACCTCCGGTTGCGAAGTGAAATGGATGTCCACACTGTAACAGTAGCGGAACGTCGGGCCCTTCCGGAGGTTCGGGCCCGTTCTGTCCCTTGCTGGGTCGTGTCCGATACGGCAGGGCAGCGACCTGGACAGGACGAAGGTGTCCCGACTGTTGGTTCGATCCAGACATGATTGCGTTGGTAATTGAACTGTGTTAATGAGTAGGAGTGTGTATAGTCGTTTCTACTTCGGAGTGTAATGGTGTGTGAACCATTATGTATTACAGCAAGCTTGCTATTGCATGTGTATATATAATCTCATCAAACACAAAGACGGCATGCTGTGGCTCGAACAGAGCCAATGAAGAGAGGGATGCATTAATTGTTTTAGAACATGGACCTTGTCCTCCAAGACAATTTGTGGCGGAACCTCATAGCTAACATAGGAGATTGTTCCTCCTCCATAAAAGATAGTGTTAAGAGTATTCAGGGGAAAAGGGGCCAGGGGTGGTTAAAACAACCCGGGTATTGAAATCAGCATAAACGTTGGCCAGCTTTCTTCCTAGGTGTTTCATAACAAAACAATAGTAAACAACCAAATATGTCCAGCTTGATACAATGGCGGAAGTAAAACCAGTATCGATCACACAAGGGCTTTGTTCTCTGTGTGAGGCACTGGTTACCAGTGCATCCATTGTACGTCTCGTAAAGAGGTTATAATCAGTGTGGACAAATTTCCCTGGCAATCGGCTTGTCTACAAAGTCGTGTAACACTTGCTTTGTGCCAGCCACAGACAGAATAACAGCCTGATAGGGTTTCAGTATTTGAGGACGATATATAGCGTTCGACTTGTCCCCGAGGGGATGGGATACACTCCATCTAGCTAACAAGCAACAAAGCATAGACTTACACACACACACACATACACACATATGCTTTTGCTAATAACCCTCTACCTAAAAACCGCAAACATGTCTTCGAGTAACGCCCCCGGCCCCGGCTCTGGCCAAGATAACCCTCCCGGCGGACAAATGGCGGAGGAGGACTACCACCACCCGACCGTCGAGTAGTCGTCCTGGTTCCCCGACTACGTCTGCCTGATGCAGGGCGGGCCGGAGAAGCTGTACCATCTCCGTCTGTTTGCCGAATGCGAGATCTGCCAGGACAACAAGCTCGACACAGGCAAATCAGCCTCCGGCCTGCCGCTCGAGGGCACCGAGGCCGCGAGCATTCATGAGTACAACAAGAGGATGAGGGCACACACGTTCGAGCGCACGGACTTGCTCCCCTGCGGCCACCTGCTCGGCTACGACCGCTGGCAGCAGCAGCTGTTCAACCGCGACAAGTGCCCCAAGTGCCGCCGCGACGTCCGGTGCGCCAAGTGCTACCAGCCCCTGGCGATGCCGTGCGTGAAGCGCGAGGGCCTCGAGGTCACGGATCTCCGCGGCGACGCTCCCCAGCCGGCGAGCCCGGACGCGGCGGGCAACCCGAAGCCGGTATGGTGCCGCGCCGCGACACGATGTGGCACCGGCAGCACGCGGCCGACTTCGAGTACGAGTGGGACGAGGCGCGGCCGGGCTTCGTGGACGAGTGGGTCGCGCACCCGCTCTTCTCGGGCCCTGGGCCGCGGTTCCGGGACCGCATCTTTGGGGACTGTCCCCATACGGGGGATAAGCTAAAGCACCTCCTCACGGGCCACCGCGTTACGGGCCACCGCGTTTTACCCCACGAACGCGTTTTTTCACCGTATATCCTAATTAAAAAACTCTTTAATTTAATTATTACTTTTTATTTTTTAAAGTTATTATTACCTTTATTTTTTTCGCTTATTTTTACTCTTTATAACGATATCTTCGTTTAATATTTAAAAGCGTGCATAGGCTGCCGTGCGCGACGTAAAGCTCGGAGTAGCTACTCGCGAATCCGCTCGTAAATAGTTAACCTCTCGATTATATATTTAACGCCGTCTCGTTAATATACTTATTAAAAATAAGTTTAATAAAAATTAACAGGTTTTATTATTATTTTTAAAGGTGAATTAATATATTAAGCCGTTAATTAAGCTAGGTTAAACTTTATATTAATATTAATTAAGTTTAAGTTTATAATTTAACGAATATTAAACGCCTTTAAGGCTTTTTATACTTTAAAATAATAATAATATACTCGTTTTTTAATTAAAAACGAGTTCGTTAAAATCGTAAAGTTAAAAATAATTAATTATAACCGGGTTAATAAAGTTATAATGGTAAATATTAACGTTTTTTTTTAATAGACTTAATACCTCGAAACTAGCTAATATCTCTTTTAAACGCTTTTATAATACCAACGAAATAAGTATCGGCTAAGGCGTTAACGGTGACTACTAAGTAATTACCGAAGCTATTAACTATCTAGCCTTTAAAAAAAGACGTCGAAAAAGGGGAATAGATTACTGCCTTAGAGTATGTAAGCTGTAATGAGGTACCCCTCCCGCCGCTGGTTATTTTTAAAGGGGCCGACGTCTAAAGCTAATAATTTCTAGACTAAGACGGCTATCTTTAAGATAACTAGCGGTTTAAAGCGTCGCTTAAAAGGTGGACTAGTAATATCACAACTTTAAATTAAATTTAAAATATTTTTATCCTTTATATACGGTCTCGTTATAATAATAAATAAGTCGTCTTAATTTATAATAATTATAAATTATATACGAACGATAATTTTTTATAACTTTATCTTTTAAATAAAATATAACTAACGTATCCTATAAGTAAATATCTCATATAAGCGAATATCCCACTTTTATAAATTTCTTTATAGCTTTAACCTTTTTTTATATTTTTTTACGTCCGAAAATATTATAACTTTAAAAAAAAAGTAATATAATTTTAACGCTTTAAGCGCTTTAAAAAGATTTAATTTTAAATATATAAAAGGCTATATTAATTTATTATATTTTATTAAAAACCTTATAGCGTAGACGAAATAATTAACCTATACGACGCGAAATATTTACGAATTTTTAAAAGCTTTTAAATTTCGAAAAAATATAATTATTCGATATATTATTAATTTAAATACGCGATCGTTTCTTCCCCGGCTAAATAGTATAAAAGATATAACGAATCGATTATTTAGTTTACGCGACGCGAGACGCGTCGGCGTTAATTAGGCCTTTAATTTCGTATAATAATAACTAGACCTCTAGACGCGTTTTAATCGAAAAATCGATTATTAAAGAGTCTTTTACGAAGATCCCGACGCGTATCGCGCGTAGTTTACTTTTATATGGAATATAATTTATAAATACGAGATCTAAAAAGAGGATATCTATAACTTTAACGAGACCGGCTTTTTTATAGGCTAAATCTCGTCTAAAATAATCGTAACTACCTCCGATCGATACGGAAAGCCTAAGGTAATATAATAAAAGAACCGGGAATAGGTTATAATTATTTAGGGCGTCGGATTACACGGTTACGCCATCCCTCCGTATATTATTTTTACCGGGAAAACGTACCTCTCTTCCTAGTACGAAAACAGCCTATTACCGAAGGACTAGGTGATCGTAGTTATTAAAAATAGCTAAATTACGAATAAAAAAAGCGAGGATTAAATTCGATATTTTAATTAATATACCAGGTTTTATATAAAGGGTCGTTATCGCCTTTTAATTTTAAACGGCTACGAAAGCTATTACTTAATAACTTTCGAGCTTTATTATAAAAAGAACTCGATTATTATATTTTATATACTTTCTTATTTATTATATAAGCTTTAACCTTTTAATATCGGCTATTTCTATATATTAAAAAGGGTATATGGGAAAGAAATTAAATATTTTATACGGGCGTATATTACTTATATCTTAAAGGAGGACTTCCTACTAGCGTTTTTAAAAGCGTTCTAGGCGACTTTCATCGTTTCGAATATACGAGGAGGCTTTCGAAAAATAGGACTCGTCCCGTACAATCCGGAATATATTATTTTATAATTAAATATAAAGCTACGTATTTTAATACCTCCGGGAACGTTTTCCGGCCTATTTATTCTTTAAAAATTAAAAACCTTAAATAACTCGATTAAGGCTTAATCTTAAACCGAATACGTTCGAAACCGTATTATACGGTATTAAAATAACTTTCCGACGTTTATTTTAATTAGTTTTAACTAGATCGTAAAGGCTATAACGTATATTATATACCGAGTTACTCTTTTAAAAAATAAGAACGCGATACTTCGAAAAGTAAATAAAATATTTAGCCGGCGCCGCCGTACGAAAAAAAACGGTTATAAAATAGAGAATTACTTTATATATAAGCTAAAAAAGACCTATAGTTTTAAAGGGACGTTAATAAATAGTTATAAAACGAATCGCGTCGGAGGAATAGTTGTACGAGGACGTTTAGGATACGCTTATAACGCTATAGAATCTGCGGAAAGCCCGGGCATAATACGCGCACTTATTAGAATAATATAAAAGTATTTAAAAATAAAGATTCCGATTAATTTTAATATATTAAATACGTTATAATAAAATTAACTTATATTTTATTAAAAAGGGTATAAAAAATAAGATATTCGCTTATATAAGATATTCGCTTATAAAATATGTTAATTTTTTATAAACTATATTATAATTATATAATATAGGTTTTAAATATAAGAGTCTTTAATTTATTAAAGAGAAGGTTAAAAATTATTTTAAAAAAGTACTCGAATACGGTTTTTAAATTAAAGCTTACGAAAATAAATATATTAAAAGTATATTATTAAGCTAGGATTAATATATTAATTCTTTTTATAATTAAAAACGTTTAAAAAACGGCTAAGATTTATCCGCGAGATTACTTAAAGCCGTTATTATTAAAATACGTTATTTTAAAAGATATAAGGGTTACCCAGGTACGTTTAAAGTTATTAGAAATAATTAAAAAAGAATTAATACCCGATTTCCTCGCCGAATTAACTTTAACACCTATTAAAACACCCTTTAATAGCTAGGAATTATAGAATAGCAGTCGGAAGTTGGCTGCTACGAACCTTACTTTTAGAATACCCTCTTAACGGTTCTTTATTAGGAAGGCTAGTAAGGCCTTAGACTAGAGCGCTAATAGAATTACGTATTTCGAAGCTTAGGTCGATTATTTTTAAACTAAACTCGATAAGAAGATTACGAGAGTACGTTAAAAAGTAAAAATCGTACCGGGATAACGATTTATTCGTATGGCTGATATACGCCGGGCTAAGCGGAGGCTAAGGGGTAGGGTCGTATACGAGGACGAAGCTAGCGACGTCGAAGTACTAGGAGGGCCTCGTAACGCTATAGAAGCTATAGAAGATAATAGCACGGAGGCGGAGGACTGTATTATTATTAAAAATAACGAAAGATAGTGTATTTACGTCAATTCTAGCCGTAGAAATGGCTTTGATTACAGGGGTAACGGTAGCTCAGTAAAGTGGCCCGTGAGGGGGTGCTTTAGCTTACGGCCGGCGCGGTGGAGATTCGGGACGTCGTGGCGTTCACCATGGCGGTGATGGAGGTCTCACCCCTGCTTAAGGCCAATACGGAGGGGACTTTGGCTTGGTTCACGGACATTGACGAGGCGATGAGGGTTAATGCGGAGCGGCCGGCTGACATTACGCTTCTGCCCGATCTGGAATAGGCTAATGTTGCCAGGTAAGTGATGATTAACCTTGAATAGGATGGCTGCGGCACAGCGCCTGTATTGTTGAAGGCCATAGGTAAGACCGTAAGTGTTGAGAATAGACCACCTAAGAAACTCTAATAAAGATACGTAATGTGTTAACCAAGTAATCTTCGATGTATATCATGGGTCAATTTATTGGTGCCCTTCCATATGAGAAGGTTTTGAGAATTCGAAAGAACTCCTTAGTTTCCCTGTGCTAAAGACAGACTAAGGCTGACAAGGATAATGACTTAGGAAAATCTACGCTTCCTCATCTCTCGTGGCTCGTTTCCATCAGGACATATCCAGTACAGACTTAACTGTTCCAATGCGTCCTTGGCGGCCCCAGCCCTCAAGATCCCATCCGCCTCCCAGTCGTCCACCACGACGGAAATACAATACCGACAACCCTCCCACTCCGGCGAGAATGTGTAAGCGTGCCGACCCTTGGCCTGGACGGTCCGCATCATCTCGGCCACGGTAATGGTGGTGGTGGTGGTCCGGCGGCGGTCTCGATCATCCACCGGGAGAACATGGCACAGCCGTCGGGCGCGGTTTCCAGGCAGACGACCCAGTGGCTGGTCGCGGGCTGATCGTCCTCGCTTTCGTTGAACTCGTTGCGCAGGGCGCATAGGTGGATCTTCTGGACTACGGCATTATGTAGCTCTTCGTCCGGGACCTCCAGGTCCCAGTTAGTGGTGTCTAGAGCTGTCGATGGTGACATGATGGTGTCCATTTGAGGGGGTGTTGTTTTAAGCTTGACAGAGGGAAGCGTCAGTGGCTGTTTGAGGCGGGAAAGAAAAAGGGATAGGAAATTTGCTAGAATTTGCGACTTCCAGGGTTTGCAATTACTGGTAAACCTTATCGCCCCTTTCGAACTTTGCTGCATATGCAATACCACAGTGACGGTCTTGCTTGAATGAGAACCGGACACTATCGCGCAAGTCTGCCAGGAATGTCATAATTGGCAGCTGTTGAAATGTGAACTGTAAAGGAGGTACCGGCGTAATAGTCCAAGTCGATCAAAGGATAGTCGATGGCAAAGGTGCACATGGAATATCAGCATTGCTTGTCTTCGCGTCTATTATTTATTATTTTTACTACTATGTATATATTAAGTGAGCTCCATACAACTCGATGGATTAGGCTGTATGAGTGCCAGGTCACACGGTCGCGTTTCCCTTTGCCGACCGACTACTGCCATGCCCATCGGCGGATAACCCGCTCAGACTGCTTGGCCCACGTGGCCCGTCGACGAATGGTTAGGTGCGTAGAAGCCCTCAGCAGGCGCAGTATTCGACTCTGGTTGCGTAGCATGAGCGGCGGCTTTCTCATTGATGGTCGACGTGCCCTGGCCGGGCGCCATGTAGGTCTGAGGAGTCATCATGGGCATCATGCCGGGCTGCTGAGGGCCGAGGTACATGGACAGGTGCTGCGCGGGGACCATGATGACGGGTCCTCGCATCCGGTTGCGTTGGTTGGTCTCGATGCAGCCACGGACAAAGATGACAAAGTGCGTAATGCTAAAGACGTGTGTGATATCTCAGTAAGGGGGGATCGATTCCTGGCTTTGAGGTGGATTCGGGTTGTGAGTTAATTAATACTTACGTCAGGAGGCAAATAAAAGCCAGCACCGCTCGCTTGGCGGGGATGTAGAAGTTCTTCAGCGTGTTGAGGTAGTCCTCGCCGCATTGCTCGTCGTAGTAGCTGGAAGTGTGGTAGTAAGAGCTGTTGGCGTAGTCGTCGCATTCGTAGGGCAGGTATCCCGTCTCGAAGTAGCCCGCGATGGAAAAGAGCAGGGTGACGATGCCGGCCAGCCACAGCACGAGGTCGACGCCGACGTGGGCCCCTGGGTGGATGCCCTGGCGGTGGTGGGCATCCTGCTGCGGCTGCTGCCCCTGTGTTTGCGTTTGTTGCTGCTGCTGCTGCTGCTGCTGCTGCGCCGCGGGCCGGCGGCGGCGGGGGAGGCAGACGGTGATGAGTTCGGCCAGGTCCCAGATGACGCACGCGATGACGAGCGGGACGATGATGAACTCGTAGCCGTAGTCGTATAGGCCGCTGTGGGGATTGAGCGCCAGCCCCAGCGACAGCCCGAGCAGGATGACGGCGAAGACGATGGAGGCGACGGTCAGCGCGATCTTGGCCCAGTACCAGGTCTTGTCGAAGGGGACCACGCGGGGCGAGGCGCCGTAGGCGTAGTACGGAGCCGGCTGCTGGAAGGGCTGCGCGGCGCCGTGCTGGGACGGGTAGGATGCGGGATGTTGCTGAGGAGGAGACTTGGCGGCGGGCGCGGGCTGGGTTGGTGCTGCATCCTGTTGTCCTTGGACCGGCGAGGTTACTTGAGTTTGCTCCATCTCCGGCCTTTTTTTTTTTTTTTCTTTCCTTCCCAAAATGATCCGGCCTCACAATATCCAAAGTGCAGCTCTGCCAGGTTTCAAAATCTCTGGGTTGATGAGCTTATGATTCCAAAGTTGACCGCCACCGAGGTCGAGTCGTCGCAAGATCGGCGGATTAAGCTTCGAGATGCCACTTCGGAAGCAACCGAGCTGTGGGTGGGACTGGACAAAGACCGACAACTAATAATAGACTAACAAGCCCTACCTAGTCGGGAAATAGATAGGCGACGGGTATGGAATATAGGCAGGTATTATTAGTTGTAGTCGTGCAAAAAAGCGAGTGACAAAGAGCGAGCGACAGACAGAAAACAAACGGCAAAGGGTCCCAACACCGAGGAAATGAGCCGACTTTTTATTCAAATGAAATCGGAACCACAATGGCTGTAGGCAACAGCGCGAGCGGCCCCGGATGCAAATGAAAATTGCTTTTAGCAAAACCCCCTAACAGGGGCCCGTTCGGCGCCAAGGCGGCACAGAGCTTCACAGAACAGCCCATGTTAGTCCCAGTTCGGGTCGAGGCCGTGGACGCTAGCCCCTTAGGTCGCGATAGGCGACATTAGAGGGCCTGTATCGAGCCTAGATCCTGCTGTCGCTAATATTAGCACACTCCCTTGGGACGGCGCATGGGCTGGGCGCCACAGCCGCAGAACCGTTGTGTCGTGACTCGTTCTGTTCTCGACTTCTCGTATTTGCTGAATCATCTCCCAATGCCATGCGCCCTGTGTGATCAAAGCTGTTCACCGTGATACGGGCTTATCGTAGCATCCGTGGCCTGGTGAGTCAGCAGGGGCATCATTGTACTGTACCACAGTCACGAGGTAGCAGGCAAAACTGATGCTTCTAGAGCAATCACCAATTAATAGATGCGTCCGACCAATCAAGAATCTAAGCAATACTCGTAAGAGCCCAGCACATACTTTAAGCAAAAGTGAAGTCTGGGACAATAACAGCGCAAAAAAGTACAAAGAAAGACATATATATCACACGCATACCAGCAGAGGCATGCATATCGGCCCAACGAATAACTGCATTCCTGAAGGATACGGCGGCTAAGGGGTAAAAGGATGTCTGAAGGATACCAGACAAGGTGTATATAGGCCTGACGAATCACCCTCCCGAAAGGAAAGAAAGGACAGACAGACCAGAGCCCCTAGAAGTGCCATAGTCAATTATTAGCTGAATCAGAACCAAGCCCTTACTGCCCTTGTCACAATATAACACCGAGGATTCCTAGGTCGTCACCGACCCTACTATAATTTAGGTCGCTAAGCTCTTGCATGAGGGGAGAGCACATGTCGAGATTATACAATAAAGGTGGAAGACCTGTGAAACGCTAATATTTATATACGTATCAGTGTATGCATTTATAATATACAATACCTACCTGATTATATACCAGAGTCTCCCGAGCCGTGTGCCCCTGCGGCATAGTAGCTCTTGATATCCGAAGCCACCATATATCACCTAGTGCGATACCGAAACGGTTGATACCGTTTCCCCCGGTTCTCAGGACTCGCCGAACGCCTATCCCTGTCTGTACGCAGGAACCTCCGTGCCGGTCTATCAACGGTCTCGGTGGACTCGGGTCCTTCTCCCCCGGCCTCCTCTTCGCCACCGGGCACGACGGCCGGCGTGGGCGGGGGCGGGGGCGCGGCCCCTAAGACACGCTGCAGCAAACCGAGGATGGCTGCGTCCTCCTCGGCACCCGCGTCGTCACAGTAGCCTGCGCGTCGGTAGTACGCCGCGTCGCGCTGCTCGACGGCCTCGAGCACGGCCGGCAGCAGCTCCTCGGCGAGGACGGGCCGGTCCCGCCCGCGGACGGCGGCGCACTCGCACAGGAGCCGCCGCAGGTCCGGGTCCAGCCAGGGGGCCGGCATCGCCGCGCCCCCGCTCCCGTCGCTCGGGGGCAGCAGCTGCTTGACGGCCGTTGCGAAGCCGTCGCGGAAGCCGCCTGGCTCGAACCAGACCGAGTCGTCCGTCTCGGCGGCGTCGGTTACGTCATAACCCAGCGTGCTGTCGAGGAGGACCAGCTCGGTCATGTTGGCCGCGACGCTCAGCAGGTTTCTTTCGACGCCGTCGCCTTCGCCTCCCTCGCTAGAAAGGGGGTGGGGTGCGTCGTTAGTGTCGGCACTGCAAATACAGAAATGCGAACGGGGAAGGAAACTGTACTTACTATTGGGAATGAACATCGATATCGATGAATTTGACAACCGGGCATATGGAATGTTCCACATCATCCGGGTCACTCAGCATATCGCCAATCATAACTAAAAAATGTGTTGTTAGTGGTCAGTCATCCCAGGTAACAAACCTTACAGAGTTGGGGTAGGAGAGAGAACTCACTGTTGTCGCTATGCATGTCGTTGTGGCTATAGCTGACACTGTCTCGGTCCACATCGCAGGGCTCCTCGTTCTCGTCGTAACGGTCGACCGGCACAGCGGGTACGTAGGCCATGGCGACGCAAGCTCGAATCAGGCACATGAATATCCGCCATAGCAGCCTATTTGGAAGGTGTGGAACCATATGGGTTGCGCACTTCCGCGTAAACGCAGACAGGGTCCCGTGTTGGAGGTACTCGAGGTAAACCCATCTCCCAATAAAGCTGCTGGCCCCGGGTCGCTTCAGGGGATCCTCGCCGTCGCTGAACTTGATGAGTTTGACCAAATGCCTAGTACGTATAGTCTGAGGAAATAGAAAAGATAAGTCAGCAATGGCTACAGGAGGGAGCGGGAGCGGAAGCGGGAGTTTACGTTTAGCAGTCTAATTTCGTTCTCGAAGGCCAGAATATTTAATTGTACATCAAGCGGGTTTGGCACATAGCCTGATTCTGCGATGCTAACCGGCGTTTTCAGCACGATTCGGCCCCACGGATCGCCAGCTTGCTTTCGATACCGTACGAGCCAGGCGTTCGCAGCTGCGCCGCTGCCAAGTTGTCGCTCAAGCTGGAAGTTTTTCGGGCGTGCAGCGAAAAAGGTGGTAAGATGGGATTCAGTAATTGTCGAGTCGTGCTTGCTTCCTGAGTACTTGTCGCCATCGTCCGTGGACTGGTCACTGTCCGCAAACGGATCATTGTCCTCCCAACAATCATCCGAAACCGAGCCCATTGTCAAGGAAGTTGCCTTTTCCAATCCCTCTGAACGAGTGATGGGCGAAATGGTAAAAATGGGAGCAGCGGCTTAGCTTTGCAGGTGATTGGATTGCTTATACCCAGCAGGTTTGACGAGTCGGCAGAAAATGGAGTTATGGCAATGGAGCCGACATGTTGTTTGGGATTCTCAACCCTTCATCCCTCGGAGAGATCCCGTTAGACGGGATGGACGGACAAAGGCGGGTGCCTACATGATAAAGCGACTCTACTCGGACCGGACACAAAAAGGGGCGTTCACAATGGACAATGCTCAATGAAATTTGTGCTGTTTGCTGGCCCTAGGTGAATATTGTTGCCTACCATGATCCATCACGTCAGAGTGATACTGGTTAAAGCCTCGACGACACGGTCTCGCGCCTCGTTCGGGTCTTCAGTGTTCGAGTATTGTAGGGCTGAAGATGGGTGTTTCTGAATCCGCAGGACGTAACCACGTCACCATCGGCGTCTTCAGGTTTAGCGCTTCTGACGTCGACACATGCGCGTTTGTTCTGGTAATTTGGCCTCCCCGCTGTAGAATGTCACTACATGAGTTCTATTATACTGCCAATCGCTAGCAGAGCGTGGCTCCAAGGACCACAGATCCAGGAGAGCACCCGTGAGATCGTGTATGTGGAGTGGAGTGCCATGTTCTTTTCTCTGGAACCGGTTAAAATCACACAAAGCAGCGAACCTTGCCAATGAATAACAAAACCAACTATTTCAAGTATCAAGAATGAATATCCATCACATCTATATAAGAGTATAACTTGCCGCTTTATTTTTAACTAACGATCACATACAGAGGGGCAAAGCAAACTTCTCGGCAGGCGGCACAGGTCAGGGGATCCATCCCATCTCTTCGAGGGGCCATTGGATCCAGCTGCGGTGTTCCTCGTCGAGCAAGCCATAGCACCTGCCGATCAGATGGTCAGCCCAGCCGCGCAAGCACCACTGCGACCCCGCCTTGTGTAGAAACACGGCGAAGAAGGAGAAGATGGCCACCGCCTCCTGCGTGCCGTCGCGCAGCAGCGGCAAGAAATCGGCCGCCACCTCAAAGATCCACACAAACGCGTCCGTGATGCCGCACCGGGGGACCCGGGCGTCGCCGTCGGCCTCGAGCTCGAGGACGTAGAAGGACTTTTGCAGCTCTTCGATCGCGCGCCGTGCCTCGTCCGGCTGCTGCTGCCACCGCAGTAGGATGAGCTCCTTCACGCTGCGCGACCGCGCCATGGCTGAACAGGGGCGCCAGCGCGCCGCCGTCGATGCCCACACCACCCCGGGCCATCGTGACGAAGGCTTTGGTGCCTTGCAGCAGGAACATCCAGTCCGGGAAGCCGCTCTCGCCGACCAGGAGGA
This sequence comes from Apiospora phragmitis, assembly GCF_038363925.1. NCBI lineage: Eukaryota > Fungi > Ascomycota > Sordariomycetes > Amphisphaeriales > Apiosporaceae > Apiospora > Apiospora phragmitis. The sequence goes on along the minus strand of NW_027117400.1, from coordinate 618,883 downwards.
ACTTGTTGTCGTCGCGCCGCGGACAGCCGAGCGCGAAGTAGATGGTCAGCACGGAGAAGAGGAACAGGCTTTCGGCTTGCGAGGGGGTGGTCATCGTCGTTTTCATCAACTCCACTAAGTAAGTATTAGATACTTGTCATCGGCGTTTGCTCCGCAACTGGAGAAAATAGGGTTGTGTAACGGGGTTGACTTCTGCTTACTGGCCGTCTTCGCCGCAATCTGATGATGGGACATGGCGAGGGACTGGTAGTGGCCCTGCCTTTCGGTTCGGTGGTAGGCCATGTGGGCGGCGGACACGGACAGGAGCGTCCTCATGATGTACTCTTCCTTGAGGCCGCACTGCAACGCGGTGGTCCGGTAGAAGTCGCGGAGGATCAGGCTTTCGGACAGCGTGGCATAGGTTCTGGTGGTATAGTTGTGAAGGAGCTCCAGGTCCTGCATGTTCAGACCCTGGGGCGGCGGCGGCGGCTGAGCATGCACAGATAAGACCGGAAGCCCCCTAGTCGAAGTGAGAAACTCGCATAGCACGTTGTGCTTGATGTAGTTCCCACAGGCTGGCGTCTTCTCGTCACACTGCCCATCGGATGTCAGTCGAGAGCGTACCTTACAAGTAAGAAGCTGGATGGCTAGCCGAACCCCTGATGAGACCACAGCCGAACTTACTTTGACTTTCCGGGTCTTGCAGTTCTTGCAACCGTTGCGGGTCTTTGCGTGAGGTCTCCTACTGGCGGTATCCAGGTGGCGGGGACGGCGGCGCTGTACGAGGTCGGCGAAAGGGTCATAATCGCCGGCCTGTTTGTCCAGATCGTCATGTTTGACTTCTTCGTCGCCACGGCGCTGCTGTTCCACCGGCGCTAAGCTCGCGCAGCACGACCCGCCGGTGACGACGACAATGGTGGCGTAGGCGACTTGGCGTGCAAGGTTGTGCGGTGGCGGCGCCATCTGGGGGTTCTCTTTGCTGTGAGCGCCCTCATCCTCGTACGGAGCATCTTCCGGGTGGTCGAGTATCTACAGGGCAACCGAGGCTATCTGATCTCGCACGAAGTGTTCCTGTATGCCTTCGACGCCGTGTTAATGGCCCTTGTTATGGCCATATTGCTGGTGTGGTATGTGGATGACCTCCATGACGACGAAGGACGGTTAAGGGGTTCGGGGTTTGCCTTGGACGAATGTTAAGGGGGCACTCTGGCACATTTGGGGTTGCTTATTGCACCATAGAACTCGGCGTGGGAACTGCAGACCAAAAGTTGGTTGTGGTGTCTATGCCCTCAACATTGTGGCCATTGCCCAGCATCCTGACAGCAGGGGCGGCAATTGTAGAATCGCAGGTTATGATTTCATCCGAGATGGTTATTTTAGATATTTGAAACACTGGGATGAAGAGCCAAACTCACTGCTGGCTTGCTGGCGCCTCCTGGCCGTGAACTCTGTAGTCTGGTGCTTCATCGACTCGCGTCGCGTTGGACGTGGGCGTACAGGTTGTAGAGTATTGGCGAAATCCTCGGTTCAGATGTGCAAACACTGTTCGAGGCGCTCAATCCCTGCTTCACGGTGGGTGCCATCGGGCCGTTCGCGGTAGTCTGAGTCCTCTTCGGAGACCAGGCGTCTGGTGGTATGAGCTATGGCAGATCCTTCCCAGATGTGAAAACACTGGTGATGACAGCTCTTTCCGGCTTCACGGGCTGAACACTGCAGGGCCGTTTTCGGTAGTCTGGTGCTCTTCGGAGACCGGGCGTCCTGGTGTATAAGCTTTGGTGATGCTACATGGTATTGGTGTGCTTCGGCGCATCTGCCTGCTGGGTTAACCCTCGGCAGGATTCCATTGATTGGCCCCACTACGGTGGTATTATCTCCCTTGACTGCACTCGTGGTCTTGGGCGGTGAGGCCAGGGTGATGAAGTCGGACTCCCCACCTCCACGTGGGATCACCCGGGGACACTGCACATGTAGTTAGGCGCAAGCTTGATTTCTTTATATGAGCCAAGTAAGCCACCCGATGGCTTAGCTACCTGTGATCATGATCACGACAGGTTAAGCTAAAGCACCCCCTCACGGGCCACCCCGTTATGGGCCACCGCGTTTTACCTCACGAACGCGTCTTTTTACCGTGCATCTTAATTAAAAGACTCTTTAATTTAATTATTACTTTATATTTTTTAAAGTAATTATTACACTTATTTTTCTCGTTTATTTCTACTTTTTATAATAATATCTTTATTTAATATTTAAAAGCGTATATAAGCTATTATACGTAATATAAAGCTTAAAGTAGTTACTCGCGAATCCGCTCGTAAATAATTAGCCCCCCGATCGTATATCTAACGCTGTCTCACCGGTGCACCTATTAAAAATAAGTTTAATAAAAATTAACAGGTTTTATTACTACTTTTAAAAAACGAATTAATATATTAAGCTATTAATTAAGCTAGGTTAAGCTTTATATTAATATTAATTAAGTTTAAATTTTTAATTTAATAAATATTAAACGTCTTTAAAGCCTCTTATACTTTAAAATCACGATAATATACTCGTTTTTTAATTAAAAATAATTTCGTTAAAACTATAAAGTTAAAAATAATTAATTATAACTAGATTAATAAAATTATAGTAATAAATATTAACGTCTTTTTTAATAAACTTAATACCTCGAAGTTAATTAATATTCTTTTTAAACGCTTTTATAATATTAATAAAATAAGTATTAACTAAATATTACGATCGACGAGTTAATCCCTCGCGAGGTAGCACTTAAAGCGTAGAATTAAATAAAAATAACCGTTTAGTTATTTACGAAGCTTTTATTTTTATAGCGTAGTAATTAGTTTAAACGTATTATAATATAATAACTAAATATACCTGTTAAATAAGAGACGTAGGTTCGATTCTTATACTTATTAAATAAGAGCTCTTTTTAATTACTTAAATAAGATCGCTAGTAAATAAATAAGGCCTTATACGGGTTAGTTTTTTATATAAAAGCTTTAAGGTTTCTCTATACCGAGCTTAAATAAATTATACGGTTACTAAGAGTTTATCGCCCTAAGTATAAGGGCATGCCTTTAGAGAAGGGGTATAGTATTACGATCGGCAGGTTAGTCCCCCCGGGGTAGTACTTAAGGCGTAGAATTAGATAAAAATAACCGTTTAGTTATTTCCGAAGCTTTTATTTTATAGCGTAGTGGTTAATTTAAACGCACTATAATACTAAGGCGTTAACGATAACTACTAAGTAGTTATTAAAGCTACTAGTTATTTAGCTTTTAAAAAAGACGTCGAGAAAAAGGAATAAATTACTACCCTAGAGTATGTAAGCTGTAATAGGGTAGCCTTCCCGCCGCTAATTATTTTTAAAGGGGCCGACGTTTAAAGCTAGTAGTTTCTAGACTAAGACGAACATCTTTAAGATAACTGGTAGTTTAAAACGTTACTTAAAAGGTAGACTAGTAATATTATAACTTTAGATTAAATTTAAAATATCTTTATCCTTTATATATAATCTCGTTATAATAATAAATAAGTCGTTTTAATTTATAATAATTATAAATCGTATATAAATAATAACTTTTTATAGCTTTATTTTATAAATAAAATATAGCTAATTATTTATAAACTATATTATAATTATATAATATAGGTTTTAAATATAAAAGTTTTTAATTTATTAAAAGAAAGGTTAAAAATTATTTTAAAAAAAATACTCGAATATGTTTTTTAAATTAAAACTTATAAAAATAAATATATTAAAAATATACCGCTAGGTTAAAATTAATATATTAATTTCTTTTATAATTAAAAAGGTTTAAAAAACGATTAAAATTTATCCGCGGAATTACTCGAAGCTATTATTATTAAAATACGTTATTTTAAAAGATATAAAGGTTACTCGAGTACGTTTAAAACTATTTAAAATAATTAAAAAAGAATTAATACTTAATTTCTTTATTAAATTAATTTTAATACTTATTAAAATACTTTTTAATAACTAGGAATTACGGAATAATAATTAGAAATTAATTATTATAAACCTTATTTTTAAATTACCCTCTTAACGGCTCTTTATTAAAAAGGTTAATAAAGCTTTAAATTAAAACGTTCATAAAATCGCGTATCTCGAAGCTTAAGTTAGTTATTTTTAAATTAAACTCGATAATAAAACTATGAGAATATATTAAAAAATAAAAATTATACCGGGATAACGATTTATTCGTATAATTAATATACGCCGGGTTAAGCGGAGGTTAAAAGGTAGGGTTATATACGAGGATAAAGCTAGCGACGTCGAAGTATTAAGAGGGCCTCGCAACGCTATAAAAGGTATAGAAAATAATAGTATAGAGGCGGAGGACTATATTATTATTAAAAATAACAAAAAATAATATATTTATATCAATTCTAGCCGTAGAAATAGCTTTAATTATAGGGGTAACGGTAGCTTAGTAAAGTAGCCCGTGAGGGGGTGCTTTAGCTTAGTAGGGAGACGCACAACGGAACCGTCGAGGCAGCATGTCACCCCTTGTTGGTTACAAGTAAGTTATTGACTCTTATTAGCTGCGCTAACACATCTTTCCTACTCACTTTGTCGGCTCCACAACACCAGCAACACGGGAGACTCCCACCATCTCCACGGAGATATGCTAAGTGCATATATGCCAGTCACAATCTTTCTGGCGCTCGTGTCTGATAGCTGGGTGACTCTCGAGATTGATCCGATCTGTCGCAAAATTCCAATCAAACGAAGACAGGCCGCTTCTTCCGAATTGGCGAGGGCATCTGTGGGCGAGATCACAACTGGATTAGCTTGTTGAGTGGTTGAACACGGCATGATCGAGGAGGTGGCCGAGTCGTCACCGTATGGTTCCCCAAGACGTTAAGGTTGTCGGCGTTGTTGACTCCATTTGTACAGCTGAACCGACACCAGTCACAGAACCTGAAACGACTCGCCGATGCCGAGAACAGAAAACCGTACGCCGGCGCCGTGGGTAGCCGTGATAACCCTACGCCTCAGATGAATTGCTAACCCTCATATCAGGCCAGACAAGCCCGAGATGGCCGCGGTGGACGAGGCGTCGGCGGCCGGGGCGTCTCGGTATGTTTTCCCCAGACCTTGAGAATGATGAGCATTGCTAACTCCACGTGCACAGCTCAACCGCCAGCAATCTGAGGTAGACAACAGCGACACTAAGCCCTCTATGAGATAAGCAGAACATGTGGCATGAATGGCTGCAATGGGGGAGACAATGACTGGAACAGACAGCAATAGTGGGATGATGGCCAAGATAGTTTCAATACAATTGCTGCTAGCCTGAGAACTGATGACATCAACTCCATCGTCTGGTCTATCTGACATGAGTGATGCCGTGCAACGTTTGAGTCTACCGATATGGGATTTCATTGCGAGATTACTACTAGTGTCCCATTGATATTTATTCCACTAGGCAGTTATCCAGTTGACAGCTGTCCCATTGCTCGGCAGTGTTTCCAAGTCCAGTAGCAGTGTCCGTTTAGCATCGACAGGAAGTTGTTGCATCAGTCTTCTCCAGGTGGCGACTAGTTTGCTTTGATACTCGGCTCGTGACCAAAAGACGACCATCAAGGTGAGGAATGCCGTCCTGCTGATACCCATAAGCGGCGCCGCCGGGTCGGATGTGTCACGGGCGGCGGCCACGGAACAGGCCAGGTACAGTATGTGTGGTGACAACAGGCTTCCGTTACTACAGTCCAGCACATGGATTTGGCAAAAGAAAAGTCTACGACATGGCCCAAAGGACAAAAACATACAACACCGAGGATTCCCAGGTCGTCACCGACCCTAGTACTAATTCGGCTCTCTGCTGCTTATATATGGGAGAGCGGACGGGATCCCTAGTATTCAGCAGGATATGGTCGTATGTGAAATGGATGAGCGCTTTAGGGGATTATCTATTTGGCTGCCATGTCGTTGCTGGCACACACGTTGTTCTGTGCTTGGATTGGTATTGAGTAAAGTGAATGTGCCACTTGCATATAGGTGTTGATCAATCCAACCAAGGAAAATCGCATTTTACAACAGCAGCTCCAACTCGGACCATTTACAGGCCAAGGCAGGAGATTTCCATCTCTCGAAGCCATGACGCGCCGCAGTCTGTGATTGATGGTTTTTGGAGAAACCAATTGACTTCACCAGAAATTTGAATTGTCCTGCAGCCTGTAATCCTGGAGAGCTGCACCACGTGGGGGGTAAATACCACCCCAAATTCGATAACACCCATCTCCGTTACTGGGGTGCCAGTGTAAACAACTGACGGAAGTAAGTATTAAAAGGCCGAATGAACCTAGATGGCGGCCTTTCCACGATGGGTGAATAGACCTGCGAAACTTCTTCTGTTTCTAGGTATCGCCTTCTTCGTGTTCCTAAAGTGGTCGTCTTCGTCGACATCGGTCCCCAACAGCAGCACCATGTTGAACCCCACCTCCACCACCTCTCTGCTGCTGCTCTCATCTGCCGCCGCCGCTGCCGCTACAGGTGCTGCAGGTACGGCAGGCGTGGACCTGGCCTGGCACGCCCCGGCCGCGACCGCCGTGAACAACCTGACGTCGGCGCTGCAGGCGTCGGGCACGTACGGCTTCCTCTTCAACACGTCGCGGACGCCCGACAGGCAGTACGGGACGTACAACTGGTGCAACATGCCGCACGTGCGGCGCCGCGAGTATGTCCCCCCTCCAAGGAGGAGTACGAGCTGCGGTACGTCGAGGTGATCCAGCGCCACCACAAGCGCACGCCCTACGCTGCCAACGCCTTCCCCGTCGAGCCCTACCGGTGGGACTGCGACGACCAGGGTCTGTACTACTTCGGGCAATCCCTACTGGCGGATAACGACACCACAAGGAAGTCGGCGCAGACGTACTGGAAGGGCACTGATACGACCATCAACCCCTTCGTCCCCGCGGGCTGGATCGGCTCGTGCCAGTTCCCGCAGATCACGTCGGCCGGCCTCGACGACTCGCGCACGCACGGCGAGGACCTGTACGACGTCTACCACACCCTGCTCGGCTTCCTCCCCGGCCGCGCAGACGCGGACGAGGAGGGCAACGCGCTGTGGCGCCGCCACGTCGCCTACCGTGTCACCAACAACCAGATCACGTCGCAGGTGGCCGGGCAGCTGATCGCGGGCATTTGGGGCGCTGACGCCATCACACAATCGTCGGTGCCGCTGCTGATCCAGGCCGCGGGCGTCGACTCGCTCGAGCCGCAGTACCCTGCCCCGCGGCCGCCGCCGCCTTCGACCGCCTCAAATCCGCTGCCGATGCGCGGTGGCAGCACCACCTCGACGCCTCCCGGGACCTCTACGCGACCCTCGACGCCATCTCGGGCGTGCCGCCCACGGACACCGGGTTTCACGCTAGCTTCGACCACTACTACGACAACCTGTCGGCGCGGCAGTGCCACGAGAACAAACCCCTACCCTGCAACGCCACGACGGGCGCCTGCGTCACCCAAAATCTCGCCGACACGGTCTACCGGCTCGGCCAGTGGGAGTACAGCCACCTGTACCGGGACGCGGGCCCCGCGGCGCTGCAGGCGTCCGTCGCCGCGTACGGCGTCTGGATCGCGGAGCTGGCGGCGCACCTGCGGGTCGTGGCCGCGGGCGCGAGCGGGGAGGTGCGCTATTTCCACAACGTGGCGCACGACGGGTCTGTGAGCCGCGTGCTGGCCATCCTCCAGATCGACGTCATGGTCTGGCCCGGCATGGGCAGCGAGGTGATCTTTGAGGTGTACCAGAAGAAGAAGGTGAAGACGCCGTCTTTAAGCTCTACTGCTACGGGCGGCGCTGACGGCGAGCACTACGTCCGCGTGCTGTTCGGCGGCAAGCCGCTCAAGTCGAGCAACCCCAGCCTGGGCCTGATGGACATGTTGCCCTTCGGGACTCTATTGGCTTACTTCGATGGGCTGGTAGGCCAGAACGCGAGCTTAATCAAAGGGAAGTGCGATGGCAGTATTCCCCTGTGATGAGTCATGACTGTTGGATGAGATAAGAACCTAATACACCATACTGCCAACGCCGTCATGTCTGATGTTGTTGAGATACGATGATTGGTAATCTTAGTATATCAATAGATATATGCATGTAAGGTGTGCATTATACGCTATGGCAATTGACATTATCAGGCTTGAAGTGACTTCTCGAGATCATCCCACCGTCCTCGTCTCAGTGGGTCTAATTCCTTCAGTTTCGCCAGCCAGGCCATCATCTCGTCCTGATTCGCGGTGTCGGCGTCTGACTCGCCCATGGCCCGGTATGCAATTCCGTACTCCAGCAAGGCCTCGTAAATCAGCTTCGCATCGGCGTAATCTTCCAGCAGATCCTTGATCTCGGCCACTTCTCTGTCAACAAAGTCACGCCGGTCGGCCAGGCTCAAATTGGGCGCGATAAGCCCCTTCGCCTCCTTCCCGTTCTCTCCAACCCCTTTGCTGCTGGCGCCTACGGTGGTGGTGATCTGGTCCATCAGGAATTGGTGATAATACCACAAGCTCTGGTCTTCGGGTCCGACGTTTAGCCCCTCCCGCGCCAACTCCAGCTCCTGGTCCAGGAACTTCTTGCGCGCAGCATCGTCGGCGCCCCGCTCGTCCAGGAGCCGCAGCGCGAGGTTGCTGCGGTTGTGCCAGGCGCTGAAATTCGACAGGTCGACCTTGATCATGCTGTACGTGTACGCGAACTCGGACTCGGTCATGCTTTTTGCCTTTGCTGATTCGTCGCCGTCGTTTTTCGTCGTCGTCGATTCGAGCGCGGACACGATGAAGCGGCGGTAGCTCCAGGCGTGGAAGTTGCGGCGGTCTTTGGTCAGCATCTTGGAGTCGAGGGCCAGCTCGGCGGCCCAGAAGTCGCGCGCCGCGCCCGCGGGCAGGATGGCGTCGCACAGCGACAGGAAGAACGAGCGGTAGCCCCAGACCCAGTAGCATTTCGGGAACTCGATGAGGAGCGGGATCGTGAAGGCGAGCTCGGACTGGACGAGCGACGTGTCGGCAGCTATGTCGGCCTCCTCATCATCACCGTCCTTTTCCTCTTCTTTGCCCGCATTACAGGGGTCTGCCTCCTCTTCATCAGGTATAGTACCACTCTCTCCAGCCTTCTTGGGTGACGGGGACGTCGCTGGGGCGGGCCGGGTCGCAGCCGAGGGCGACGGCGAGGAGGCGGCGCAGGACGGCTTCGTAGTGACGCTCCGAGAAGTACTCGGCGACGCCTTCGAGCGCCATAACCCAGCCGAGCGTTTGGACAATGAGCCAGATATTAGACAGCGTCGACGGACGTTCCATATCGTGTAGTATTCCGGGTTGAGGCGCAGGATCTTGGTGGTCAGGTGGAAGAGTGTAGGGTCGCTGTAGTTTGATTGTTTCACCTGGTCGCGATGGAAAGAAAGGGTGTTAGTTAATCTTCTAGGATCCTTGCAGGTAGGTAGGTAATAGGCAAGATGGAAAAAGGAGGTGCTCCAGATATGATGCAACAGCAGTCATTAGGAAATTGCGCACATACATGGAGTTGTATCTGATCATCGAGATCACGGTACTTCTGGATCCTGTCGAGGTCTTGTTGTCGCTGTTCGTCGGTTCGGCTGCGGTTCGTCCGGGCTATGCCATGCTACAGCCAAAGCCAAGCAACCCGGAGTATCAGCCCAGCCGGTTCTCTCTCTCATGTTCTTTGGAGCGGTATATTGTAAACCTACAGTGCTGGCCATGGCGTTCGTTCGCGAATTCAGTGCGATTACTGTGATACACTAGGTAGGTGATTACTGACTCCAGGTCAAGTCAAAACAAAATGAAGGGATGATCGAATAGTTGAGATTAACCAAATTACTCCCTACAGTACGAGATGACCCCTCTACAACCAGATGATTGTAGGCAGCCACATCATCACTGGGAACAGCTGGATTAGGTGCATGGGGCAGCCGCTATCTCTAATCGATAAGACTTGAACACAGCACGCTCCACCCTGTAATCTGCTCCCCGCATGCTAATTTTAGGCACCTTAGTGCTGAACGTTGGACTAACACTTGGAATTGACCCTCGAGATGCATCAACGTAATGCAGACCATGCCCGCATCTCATCGTCGAAATCGTCACTTTCTCTCCTAGTATGCATTCGCTTGATGCAACATATAACCCAATTCCTGGATTCTCACCATAAATAACTGCCGTGATGTTGCACAAGTAGACCGTTCTTTTCTAGTCCACAGACCGATCATGCTGGTGGCATGCATCTCACTACATTCGTCACTTGCAGGAGTTTGTTGGTCGGTCAGAGACCAGCTGCACCGCTTCCTACATTTTCTCTCCTTGCATTGTTCATGTCCCTCCCTCCGAACACGATGGACTCTGCTCGCCCAGTAATCTCCGGACGGAAGCCAGCATCGTCTGGTAGAAGCAGTGCTTTCTCCGAATGCAGGCGCAACCGCGCATTTGTAGAGGTTTATTAAGGTTGGCTCATCCTCCTCCTATCGGCGATAGCACAGCATGAACATATATATAAGGAAAGAGAATATGCAGCAGCAACTGTGCGACAAACGGTCCTGCGAAGCATCGTATTTCCTGCATTTCGTCATTGCATTGACCCGACGTCGCATTGCTCCTGCATCATTGACGATAATTTCCTGCCGTGCGTGTGTTGGCATTGAGTGTTGACTGACGTTTAAGAGGGGACCTATCACTTCCATATATCTCAAGCCTCTTAAGATCGCGTGTTGCTACGTCTCATCATGTCATTGGTGCGACGCCCCTGATCCGACTTCAACGTACGCGCTTACTCGTGTTTATTTTTTGGCCACCTTGAAACACAGCGACCACATTCGAGCTCAGCAATAGGGCCGAGCCGGTTATTTGTTGCATGTTGCTTCTTGTCTTGGACTGATTCAAGATCTTCGCTGTGCGTCAAGCAAGGCAACGCTCGCTTCCAACAACCCTGGTCTGGGCTGCAAACTGCAATTTCGCCAAGGGGTAGCGACTCAACTCGAATAAATAAAGCCTCCTTGAGCCCAGGAATCGTCAAGAGGGCTTACAGTTGAAGCTGGAAATTCTCTCTGATTTCAAATCTGGGCAAAGATCGCATCGGCTTTGCAGTCACTACCAGCTTCTTTCCAGCTACACTTCCACGGCCTCGAGCTTCTTCTCTCCGTACACCCAAGTACGGAATCACCACCAAGAGCAATGAAGTTGGCACGGCTTTTCTCGCCATCATGCCTGTTATTCTCAAATCTTGCTACAAGTCTGAGTGTACCACAGCCCTCCGCAATTCTGGATGCGACGCAGGCCGCAATCAACGCCTTGAACACGTTTTATGACAAACCGACAGGACGATGGGACCCTACTGTTAATTGGTGGTACAGCGGCATTGCTTTACAGGCCATTCTGGACTACACACAACTCACGGGCTCTAGAGATTACCTGGCCCAAGCCCAGCATACCATCGACATCCAACGCGCCCCCCTTGCATGGTGGCCCGATGGCATGGGGGACTTCCGCGCCGACAGTACAGATGATACTGGCTGGTGGGCTCTGGCTCTGCTCCGCATGTACGAGTTGACCGGAAATAGCACCTACCTATACATCGCCAAAGAAGATGAGGCCTACATATACCAGTACTGGTTGCCAGACACTTGCAAAGGTGGTCTGATTTGGAGCATACCAAGCCTCTCTTACAAGAACGCTATCAGCAACGTACTGTACCTCGAGTTGACTGCTTCCTTGCACAACCTCATTCCTGGCGATACTTTCTATCTGAACCGGAGCCTGAGCCAATGGCAATGGTTCAACTCGAGCGGCATGATCAACTCACAGTGGCTCATCAACGACGGCCTTCTTGATCCCCAGAGCAATGATTCCTCGGTGTGCCTCAACAACAATGCTTCCGTCTGGACGTACAACCAGGGCGTCGTCCTCGGCGGTCTTGTCGAGCTTCATAAGGCGACGGGCGATCAGGGGTATCTCGACACCGCCTGCAAGATCGCCGACGCCGTGGTGGGCAGTTTGACCCTCTCCCCGGGCGGGATCCTGACGGAAACATGTACAGATTCAAACCCTTGTGGCACTAATGGTTGGTCATTCAAGGGGATCTTCATGAACCGTCTGGCGAAGCTCAACAAGGCGCTGCCCGACAGGCGCTACAGCGAGTACATCCGGACCAATGAGCAGACCATGTATAGCAATGCTCGCAATGGGTCCGACTTCTACGGAGGGGTTTGGCAGAACCCGTTCGACGGCCGGGATCTGGGCAAACAGGTTAGTGCTGTGAGCCTGCTCATCGCTACTTTGGGGCTTCCATAGGCGCAGGCAACATGTCAGCGTTTGGGGTATAATGTCAGGGGGATTTTGGACTTAATGTTTAGTTAGAAAATGTTGGCCCCTGGACAGACCAGGCAGGCCTTTCGTATTACAAACATGGTTGATATACAAAGGAGGGATGAATACACCATATTGGCATATAGAAAGGTTTCTAGTCTTGCCCAGTCCTAGTCTACTTCAGCTTGCAGTCCATGTGTAAGCAAAGCAATAATTATCTTTCTTTCGATATGATTCCCCTTCCTTGCCACCCAGTCACATGTATAGCTATACATACCTACTAGGGCACGGAATAGTTTTAGCAGCAGATTGAGGGTGGGTGCAAGTGACGTATAATTGAATACCATGGAAACATGCGATTGCTTCTTCATATCAATCTCGCCTACTTGTACGTCTTCAGTGCTGGCGTACAGAACAAGAGTTGTACAATGCAAACACCCCCAGCATTCTCTAATGAGCCATATTAACCGCGCCGAGGCACTCTGTGTTACAATGTGTCGGAATAAGATAAAGCGTCCTGGTGACGGTATATTTAGCAAATCGCTGATGTGTATGGCAAACGTATTTCTTCCAATTTATAAGTAGGAGGCTCCGTGTGCGGTGGACAAGAAAAGAGAAACCCTCATTCAAAGTTTCACCATCTCCATCCTCGTTACGATACAGCAACGCATTCATCCCTTAGAGATCTCATCCCTTAGTGATAACAGTACACACTCAACCTTCTGACCAACATAGATTGAGCACACTCCATCATCATCACTGGACCGCAACCGCCATCTATCAACATATTTTAAGACACCACCAAAAAGGAATACTAAGATGCACGCCATCATCGTCTTCTTCATGACCACCCTCGGCCTCGCCGACACGTCCCCCAGCAGCGACAGCTCCCTCCCACGGCGACGCTGCCAATGATAAGAAGAAGATAGCAACAGTCGAGGAGCGTTTCACGGGCGGCCAGTGCGGCGTCCACGTTCGCATCACCCAGACGAGCATCGACCGCTGGGCAACCGTCAAGGTCCTCGACGCCGACCAGGGGCTGGTATTAACCCAGCAAAATTTCGGCGCAAGCAGGGGTGATACTATGTCTGTCAGTATAGGGGGCAGCGGCCTGCCCTGATCGGCTGCTCGTTGACGTGGTCTACGACGCCGACAGTCCGGTGAAGTCTCCTCTTCTTCTTGTTTTCTATGAGTGACCAGCATGCCGTCTTAGCAAATTTTCCTTCCGTAGTAGTAGTAGTATGCAATGAGATGAGCATATTAGGTTATATATTACTGACCTGAACTCGCCCCCGCAGGCTTCCTTCCAGTACGATGGCCAGCAATGGGTCTCCGGCGAGGCCGGCACCCAAAACCGCCGTTGCAAGGTTGGCGATTGGGATCAGGGGTTGGATAATTCCACGATTGACATGGACTGTTCTTTCTCTTGTTGAGTATTGGCAATGATGTTACTTGTTCCATTACAGAATAACGGGTGCTTCGATCTCGAGTTTATGGATTAGGGATGCAGCTTAATCAACATTAAAGTGGCAGTTGGTTATATTCTGGCTACAACAGTTAAGTTCCTTTATGTTCAGACTTGTAGGTTCTTGAAATGTGTGGAAGTATGAAATATTACAGGATGAACTCATTAAGGGGGGGTATACGCAAAGTTCTCAACTAGATATCTTCCACCCATTAAGATATATATGACAGCCAGCAAAATCGACTCCAACCGTTAATTAAGCCAATAGCCTTACGACGAAACGCGATACAAGCCAACCTTTGTGCCGTTCCTCGAGCACACCGTCAAACCCACACTTTCGACCCACGGGCCCGGGTCGCGGCTCTCGATGCGCTCGAACTCTTGGATGAGGCGGGTCGTGACGTACGCCGCCTCGGTCAAGGCGTATTGTTCTGTATGAGGGGGGACACGAATAATTAGCACCAATTGTGAGTCCATTCACTTTCGAAAAGCGGAAGAAAGGAGATAAAGGGAAAAGGCAAGAACTCACGTCCGACGCAGATCCGGGGCCCGCCGTTGAAGGGCAGGTACTCCCAGCTCGGCCGCAGCGTCTCCCAGCGCTCGGGGCGGAACTCGTCGGCGTCGTCGCCGTAGTACTCGCGGCGCCGGTGCAGCGTGTAGACAGACCAGGCCACGACGGTGCCCTTGGGCACGAATAAGGGGACTGCCCGTCGAGGCCGCCGCCGCGCGGGAGTACCGTGTCCTCCATGGCTTGTTTGTTGTTCAGGGGGACGACGGGGTGGAGGCGGAGGGCTGAGTAGAAACATTCGAGCGTCAGTAATTATCTTTACTCCTGAGACAGCTCGATATATATAGTAACGGAAAAGGGGTTTCATGGATCGTTGTTGAAGAGGGAGGAGGTAGACCCACATTCGTTTAGACAGTACTTGACGTACTTGAGATTCTTCAGCGTCTCGTACGTGGGCAGCCGCCCCTCGAGCCCGGCCACCTCGGCCTGGAGCTTGGCCCAGATATCAGGCCGCTTCGCGAGGACGAAGAACAAGTTGCTCAGCAGCGAGGCCGTGGTGTCGCGGCCCGCCAGCAGGATATTGAGGAGCTCGTCCCGGATCACTTTGCGGTCCTTGGTGGCCTTGGCCAGCTCGCGGAGGAAGACGTACTTCTCGCCCACGGCGCTGCTGCCGCTCTTCTCCAGGTCCAGGGCTTCGCGCTGCCGCACCGCCTCGTCCACGAACTGGTCCACGTACGCGTGTGCACGAACTTGACGGCCGCCGCGCCGCGCGGGTGCGACTGCAGGTGGTAGAACCAGCTGAGCCTAGCGCGCAGCAGGATATCGGACTGGGCGTCGTTCATGGCCTCGGCGAAGGCCGAGTCCGACGTTTTCGTGCCGCCATTTCCAATGAGGCCGCCGCTCTCCTTAAGCGCGCGCAGGGAGTCGACCGAGGTCCCGAACAGGAACTCGGACGCCGTGTCGATGGTCAGGCGGAAGAAGAGCGTCTGCAGGTCGATCGTGATGTCGCCGCTCCCGGGCACGAGCGAGAGGAACAGGCCCAGGTGGCGCTCGAGCTGCGCGAGGTCCGCGATCTGCTCGCGCGCGAAGTTGGGCCGCAACAAGCTCCGCGACTCGTGCCAGCGCGCGCCGTCGCTGACAAAAATGCCGCGGCCCAGCAGGGGGCCGAAGGAGCCGGTGCGCGTGTCGCCGTGGCCGAAGGCGTGGAAGCGCGTCGCGAGCACGGCCTTGATGTTCTCCGGTCCGTCGTGACGACGGCGTCGCCCCCGGCGGACCCGGGTAGGTGTAGGCCCATGCGCGCCGCGAAGGTGGGGCCGTACGTGCTGTTGCGCCAGTGCAGCCACTCGAGCATGGTGCCGGCTTGGCCCCGCTGCACGGCGCCCCAGACGGCGTCGAGGCCGAGGATCGGGTCCCGGTTGCGGAAGCGCTTGCGGACGGGGCGGCAGCCGTGTTGTTGTTTGAAGCGGCGCCGTGTTAGGTAGAGGTTCGTGCGCCGCGCTGTCCAGAGGAGGAGTAGGGCGACGATGAGGCCGAGGAGTAGCTGGCGTCGGGTGACCAGCGCCGCCTTGGCCGTGTGGTTGTTCAGGTCCATGATGATGGTGCAAGCAGGTCGTCTATGGTCGTGTGTATTGCGGAGCGTTCAATGAGGCAGGATTCGGTGTCTGTGGAGTTGGAGTAGGTAGCAGCAGGCCCAGGGTTCTGGGACCAGACATAAGCAGGATTTTATGACTCATCAATCATACGACGCCTGCTTTTGCGAGGGGCGTAGAGCAAAGACCTCGGCACAAGTGTAAGTAAGGGGGCTTGCTGTTGGACCCGAGTTTTATTAATGAAAGAGGGAAACGATATATCTATATGTATGATGAATGGAACTCTACCATGGTGTCATCCATTGTCCTATTATTCCGAGCCCGAAGCCGAGCTATGCGGGTTTCCTCGTTGCCCCTCCCCCCGCGTCGCAATTCCTACTCACGTAGTCTCTCTCCCTCTCCCCGGTAAAGCGGTACCACCCCCTTGCCTGCCCTGTCAGACGCGAAACCGAGAAGGTACCTCTACATCCCATCCCTGTGGTCTGGTGTTGCACCGGAAACGCCTGCAACCCCTCGAAACCACCACCCGCGTGCTCATTGGCATGTCTTATCCTAGCGCTAATAGGACATGGTGGCCATATATTCCTGGTGGTGGTACGGATACCTGCGTCCTGGTCAATGATGTCAAATAATTAGTCCAGCGCGGCAAGCGTGACACTTGGCGTACGCGTTGGCAGCTTATCGAAGCGCGCAGTCAATGGGGGATCGTTTTCTTGCCAGGGATAACCAGGGATTAATTGTGTGGCATTGCGAAGTAAGCAGAGTCCAGGTCTAGCACCAAGTGTATGGGCATGCTTGGAGTAATCTGGCCAACGGACGCCCCGGAGTTGGCAGGAGTTTGTCCGAGATCCCGTCGGGCATGGAGGACCCACTGTCAACTCCGTCCGTACCCGACTACTGCTCCATTACTAGGCAGACATAAACGCGACAAGCCACCTACCGCTAATGCATTGGAGCACGAGTATTGTGTGCCGGTTGATTCCGTAGTGCATTGTATATTTCCCTATCCAACAACCGTACAATGAAAGAAACATTGACAATTCGAGGAGACGTCAGGGGCTACAACGTACAATTTACCCGGCTGACACCCCGCAACCGATGGAACTCTCTGTCAGGTTCAGCTTCGCAGTCTGTCTTAGTCACACAGCAGCTTGTCCCAATCCGTGATGGTCTATTCCTGACTTGCTCGGCCGAGTCGGCTTTAGAGAGGATTGATCCCAACTTCATGTCGCTCAGTAGGTAGCCCGCGCCTCGGAAGCTGAGGCCGAAGGCTCCGCTGCTTTCGGTCCGCTCACCCCCGTAGGGTGCCAACAGCGGTTTTCTTGTGATAACCGATTCAAGCAGGAATCGCTCGTGAGGCCCCATGGTACCGCTTCCGTAGGAGAGCACGTGGTCTGGCTGACCGAGGGGCTACAGCTCCGCGGCCAAACCCGGGAATACCGGGGCCCAATTTGTCTACGCGGGAGACCGCGGACAAAGACCCCCGCTTCTTCGAGGAAATCGTAAGGCTGTAGCAGGAACTCGGAAGCGTCTAGATGGTACCCATTCGATATGATGTATGCCGCCATGGGCTCTGGTGGGGGTGATGACGAGCCGATCTTGGGGAATTAACTGGGCGTCCGAGACGCAAGTGTGCTGTATCAGAGGCGGAAAATATGCAGCAAGTATTCACTATTATGCTCCGACAGAGATATGCAGATACCGACATCATAGGGAACGATTCGAAGCAAGTTCAATATGATCTTGCTGTAATCCAATAATTGTAATGAACTAGTGATTTGTTCCAGCCCGGCGGCATATCTAGACCAGCAAAAAGTTCACCCTTACACGTCAACGCACCCATTGATCCCCTTTTAACAACTCAACCACATGTTTAAACCCATCAACCCCTTTCGACTTCTGTAAGGATCGACTGGGAGTTGCAGCCAACTCCAACACTTTCAAGGCCCGTTGCAGACGCCAGCTCTGCACGGCTCATCGGGGTACTTGCAATCTCCGACCTTTTCCAGGAAATCGCCCATGCATTGGTATACTGCCCAGCCAGCGTCACTACGTTCACGGAAAGTATTTATCAGCAACTTGACCTGCATATGAAATGCAGCAGATGAGTTGACCAGTTTAGGTTGGAAGAGGGGAAGGGGGTGAAGGGGGAAGAAGGGCTTAGAGAGCATGTCTCCCTGAGGTGAAGAAATACTTACCCGCAGATGGTTGACCCCTCTGGCATTTTGCTGCCACACTTGGCGAAGGCCGATTGGCACAGGGCGATGGAGAGAATGATTGCCGCAAGCCTCATTTTGATTACAATAGTAGATGGCAGGAATGGCGGTATAGAAGGGTTGTTTTGAGTAGGTCGGTTGGTGAACTTCTTGCTATGGTCTGGTTGCTAACTCCTCATTGTAGCGGGAGGTATGCCCTTATATAGCCAGCCACTGGTGAGTCTTGGCCCTCCATTGCTACCGGATTCAAACAGCTCGGTCAAAGCGTACCGACTGTGTGTGTTCACTCAGGGATGTAAACACGAAAGTGGCACCATATGGGAGCATCCCAAACGTAATTCCACGCGAAGTTCGTTGTCCGATTCCAACTTGGACGACAATGGACCGCTCTGCTTGGTGGGATGGAAGATACTACGCCGCAGTACGCGGCACAGGATTGCGGCACGGATAGGATGCCTGGTCTAGATCCTTGGCGAGAAAGGGAAATATGGCCCTGTAGGATGATGGTGGTTTGGAGCAGTGTAGGACTGCCTTTTCCTGACATTGGTGGCTTCTTTATCGCTCTTTCACGCATGCTAATGAAGCCATGCGGGTGCCATCGACTATTATCCCGGCCGGTTCAGGGCGTCTATCTTATTACAAAGGGTAGGCGTCTCTTCGAGCAGAGGTCATATTGTGTCTCCACATGTGCCAATGTCCACGCCGCTCTCCTTTAATCAAAATAGGGGGACATTATGCGACTTACCTTGGCGTCTGTCAACGTGGAGCTGAGCCGTTTGAGTGGGACTGTTGATATCCAACATGCTGCTTATGCCCTGTTGGGCCGGGGTTGTGGGGACTCCGAGAAAATCCGGTGGTGGAAGTAGGAGGTTGGCTCGCCCCCTTCTACGAATTCGGAGCTCGTTTGGTCTGGGGAACAGGGGGCAGTTGCAGCTAAGAAACCAGGGCGGCCAAGATCTTCTCCGCAAGACAACTGGCAAACGACCTCTTTTACCAGTAGTTCCAATGTTGGACCTCCCTTGGAGTGTATTCCGAATTGATAGACCAAACGGCTATTCCCCAGATGCTTACGATCTGGGGTAATGCACGTCCACTATCACCATGGCCCTGTGTAGTGCAGTTATGTTTCTGGCTCTCCAGCCCCAGTGTGGCCGACAGAGAACTTCATATATATTACATTTTTAAGAAGAGAGAGCGACTGTTATGGGATGAACCCCTGTCAATAAGACTTAGGGGCCCGTGGCCCCTTTGCGACCCACTGATCAGCATTTCTAGCTTCCTATAGAACCTATTAGAAATGCCGAGCATATACGCACTAAAATAGAAGCACGTATATAAATAGGTAATATTTATACGGTAATTAGGAAGAATCTTTCTCTTTTTAAAGAATTCTTCTTATAATTAGAGATAATAAACGTTAAAGTGTACTACTTAGTTTAAACCCTTATATTAAAATTCTCTCGTTTTTTTTATATAATAGCATAACCTTTATACGAATAATTCCTGGCCTAGTTTTAAGAATTAAATGCAATAGTATAAATATTACGAGAAGAGAACTAGTTATTACGAGAAGTAATACTTATACGATAAATATTACTAGCCGTCGAACCTTAATTACCGCAGCCGGTTACTCTAGTTATATAGAAACCTCGCGCGCGGCTACTCGACCCCTCCCTTTTATTAAAGAAGACTTATTATTTTACCCTTAATTCGAAGCTAAATTAACGGCGAAGATTAAAATTAATAAAGATATAATTAATAATAACTACTAGCTTATATAATATATTTTTAACCGATTTAAAAAAAAGGCAGCTATTAAAGCTTTATTATAGATTTAAACTACGCAGGAGTCTAATCTAAACAGCCTTACCTAAGAGGAATTTAAAACCTTTTTTCGTATAACTTTCTTAAACCTTTTACGTTATACGAAAACTATTAGCCGGCTTAATACGATTAAATAACGAGGGAAAGATTTAATTAAGTTTTTTAAAAAGTTTAATTAATTATTACTTAAAACGAGAGGACTTATATAAAGTAACGAAGTTAAAAAGGGATACCTTAATTTATCTTTAAATATTAAGCTTTTAAAAAGGTTAATCGGCACGTAAAAAGCGATATTATATAAAGAATATTATCGGTAATTATAAAAGATCGAGGAATAAATTAAGAAGGTTTAATAGGTAAATTAACGTTACGTTAATTAAAACTAATAAAAAAAGATATTAAAAACTACGGATATTATTATTAAATGAGCTCTCGTACGTACGGTGGTTCCGGTTTTAATCGGGGTTTAATCGTTTTTATTCTATTATTTATATCTATTTTTAATACGAGCTACGAGGGGTATCGTATACTCCTCTTAATAAAATAAAAAAAGGGTTTATACGCGTAAATATATAAAACTTTTTTTAAAATAATATAAAAACCCTTAGTTCTTACTATTCTAATATTAGTAACTTTTTATTTTAATAATAAACTTGGCCAGCTCCCCTTATTAAAACGAGTCTTCTCGTCGTAAGGGTCTCGTACGGATGGGTTACGCTAATCCGGTATTCGGTACCTACTTAAGCCGTATAAATAATATTATACCTTCTTAATATTATTTTTATTAAATAATAAGTCTCTTTAATTAGTTATTCTAGTTATTTAATAATAATAACGGTATTAAAGAAAAATTATTATGCGTTAACGCGTTTTTTTTCCCGTTATAAATTAAAAAAAAAACTGTTTAAAAATAATAATAATAATAAATACGCGTTTTTATATACTAAATTACGTTATATTTTATTAAAGATCGTATCTCTTTTTTCTTACTCGCCGTATAAGTCTAGCCGCTCGATATACGCTTTTATATATACGGTAAGGCTATTCGTCGAGATTATTTACTCGAGGGCCTTATTTAGGGATACTTTAGTAAAAGCGTTTACCGGGTTATCTTTATTATTAATATAATAAATTTACGAGATCTCCTTTTTTTATATAACTTTTTAAAAGATATAATATTAATTATAAGCCTTTTTTTATTTATTATACCTAGTTTAATTAAGTAGTTATAAAGAGACCTCGAATTTATATAAAACGTTATTAATATATTTTAAAATCTTAAGGTTTATACGATCTTTTTTAAACGTGATACTTAATACGATACCGTTATTTATATTAAAAATTATTCCGTATAGCTCGTTAATTAATACGCTCCGGGTAACTCTTTTATATTTAGTCGAGCTTTAGTAAATAATATTACTTTAAATTTTAAACTAGTCTTTCGTACGATATATCTCCTAGCTTAATAAGATTAAGTATCTAAGCTAGGAGGTTAAGTTCTCGTTATTCGTAAATAAGTTATCGATTAAAATATATATCTTTATATAATAAAGGTTAAGCGGAATATATTTTAAGCCGCGTATTAGATTCTAGATTTATTAATTAAGCCAGCTGACAGTGCTACGGTCAGCTTATGTAACGGCGACCCCTAAATTTAAATAGCCCTTAATAGTACTACATATAAATCAGTATATAAACCAGTTAGCTTTTGATTTATAGTTAATTAAATAATACCATCGTTTTCCTTTTCTTTTCCTCTTTTCGATAGGCTGTAAACTTAACGAGTTAGTACTGTAACGCGCGATTTAGGATGTTATAAATAGCTCGTTAATAAAATAAGCCGCCGAGAAGTATAATATTTTTAAAATAATTTTAAGGGCTCGGATTCACGGCCGCAAGATTATAAAATAACGGAATAAGTCCTTCCAAGCTTTAATAATAGCGAAAAAGTTTTAGATCGTGATTTAGTATTTTATATAGTATAATCTAAGCTGCTTACCGGCGTACGTTATTTTTTAGATATTCGCCTAACGGATTTTTTAAATTAACGGGATTAATATAATCCTCGGTAAATACTAAATTAAAAGATTTATTACTCGCTATCTATTTATTGGTACTACTTTTTCTAAAAGGATAGATTTCTTAAGGCTTAACGTAACTTCCGTAAAAAAAAATTATCGAGTTTTTTGAGCGGCTTAATAATCCTATTTTAAAATCGATCCCTTTAGAGTTTCGGTTTAACGTCGACGAGATCGGTAATTAGCTCGGCTATAAAACGAATATAATAATTATTAGACCTATTAGAATAAAGAGAATACTAATTATAAACTTCTTTAACCGAGAATAAGCTTTTATAGTCGAATATAACAACGCTTTAAGCTGAGCTTTACCTCCTTTTATTATATTTAAAAGTTAATGGGTTTAGTAGTAATAGTTTTTGGAAGAGGAGGACTCGTTAACGGATACTATAAAGGATTAAGTCTTTACGGTATCCCCTAAAGGCTGAACTAATAAGGAGCTAGCCCTAGTGTGGCTAAATAAGGTTTTTATCCTTTATATAAAGCTTAAAAACGAGGATTAGTAACGGTTTATTATCCTAAATAATTACGCTAGCCACGTAAATAAGGATTTTATTATAACGTATTTAAAGTATAAAATATAGCTTTTCTTCCTTCCGGCATACTCGTCACACCTATTATAACCCTTAGATCTTAGTCCTTTTAATATATTAAAGGATACTTATTATTAAAAGGTAACCTTATACTATATAGGGTTTAATAATATAAATATAAATAAAAAAGACTTTTTTTAGTATTACGAACTAACTAGAAGGTTTACTTTTCGGCCGTTTATAATAATTAACGGCTAAGCCGTAACTAATATATTCCCTCGCGATATGAATAAGCCTTTTAATAGCCGGAACTGGAGGATAAAAAACCAGGTAGAGGCAGGACTATTTAAGCCTCCCCCCGACGTTTCCGATAAATAATTCTCCTTTATAGCGTTACTAATACTTACGACCAGCCGCCAAATTAAAGAGTTAGCGGATACGCTTAGTAGTGATGATACTATTTTTAATGGCGTAACGCGCCGGGTTTTATTCCGGAAGCTCCAGAAGAGTCTGGATACTTTAAACGGCCAGATCGGCTAACTAGAGCACGAGAAGTTAATTTTAAAAGGTAATTTAAAAAAAGAAAGAGGTAAAAAAAAAAGAGTAATACTTAACCCTAACCAGAAATTTACGCGTATACGAGATACTATAATAATTAAAAGGGAGATAAATAGCGTTACATCGGAACCCTAGGCTATTACTCCTCCATCGTCGGCGCCGAAAGCCGTTATAATTAAATCTAACTCTGAATCTAAGATTAAAAGTGTTATAAAAGCGTTTCGGGACTGAAATAATGTTTTTAAGATTTTGTATTGATTTTTAATTAAATTATTCGTATTATTATTATATAATATTATTATTAATTTTTAAGGTCGCCGTTATATAGGGTGACCGTAGCACCGTCAGCTGGCTTAATTAATTTATTTAAGCTCTCGATATCTTTATTTTTAAGGTTTATATTTAAGCGGCGATGAACAGGTTATACGTTATTTTTAATTAATAAATAAATGTTAGGTATACTCCTTTTATACGTTAAGAAACGTATTATTAGTTTTTATTAATAATTTTTAAGTCGATAAGTTTTAATTAATTAATTAATTTTTTTTATTCGAAAAAGATATTATATAATTTTAATCGAATCTTACCTCCGTTAAACTCGATCGGCGTATTTTTAATTAAGATATTCTTTAGTTTTATATATATTAAATAAGCTCTCGTACGTACGGTGGTTCCGGTTTTAATCGGGGTTTAATCGTTCTTATTTTATTATTTATATCTATCTTTAATACGAGCTACGAGGGGTATCGTATGCCCCTCTTAATAAAATAAGAAAGGGGTTCGTGCGCGTAAATATGTAGCACTTTTTTTAAAGTAATATAAAAAACTTTAGTTCTTATTATTTTAATACTGGTAACTTTTTATTTTAACGATAGACTTGGCCAGCTCCCTTTATTAAAATAAGTCTTCCCGTTATAAAGGTCTCGTATAGATAGGTTACGCTAATCCGGTATTCGGTACCTATTTAAGCTATATAAGTAATATTATACTTTCTTAATATTATTTTTATTAAATAGCAGGTCTTTTTAATTAGTTATTTTAATTATTTAATAATAATAACGGTATTAAAAAAAATTATTATACGTTAACGCGTTTTCCTTTTTGTTATAAATTAAAAAGAACTATTTAAAAATAATAATAGTAATAAATGCGCGTTTTTATATACCGAATTACGTCACACCTTATTAAAGATCGTATCTCTTTTTTTTCTTACTTGTTATATGAGTTTAGCCGCTCGATATACGCTTTTATATATACGGTGAAGCTATTCGTCG
The DNA here is from genome assembly GCF_038363925.1 of Apiospora phragmitis. Classification (NCBI taxonomy): domain Eukaryota; kingdom Fungi; phylum Ascomycota; class Sordariomycetes; order Amphisphaeriales; family Apiosporaceae; genus Apiospora; species Apiospora phragmitis. The sequence goes on along the minus strand of NW_027117400.1, from coordinate 594,531 downwards.
AGACTATCTGCTCGAGGGCTTTATTTAGGGATTTCTTAGTAAAAGCGTTTATAGGGTTATCTCGGCCGTCGACCTAGCAGATTTTCGAGATCTCCCTTTTTTGTACGATTCTCGAAGCGATATAATATCGATTATTAGTTTTTTTCTCGTTCGTCGTTCTTAATTTAATTAAATATTTGTCGAGTAAATATTTTCGTTAATAAATCGGTAATAAAACGCGGCGTTCGTTAAATAAGTAATACCTTATTATGCGTTTTCCGAATCGAGATAATCGTACTTCTCTTTGTTATCTTCTAGTTTTTCCTTATCCTCTTCCTAGTCCCGGACGAACGTTTCGTACTTATCTTAAGAAAGGGGGCCTTATCCGATATTATTGTACGCTTGGAAATATTAGTTTTTTACTCGGAACTACTCTTCGGCTAGGTGGTTTATTAATTAATAGCCTTGCTTATAGCAGATTCGGTAGGTTTCTCGTTCGAACTTCCGGTTTCTGTACTGTAATCTTAGTCGGAAGGTACCGGCGGGTCGTTAGATCTTTTCTTGTTCTAATGGTTGGCTATTATATGGTAATTTGTTACCGTAGGCTGGTTGGTTTCTTTTCGTACGGTTATTTATAAACCGTTTATTAATTAAGTACGTATTTATAGCTAGGTTTTAATATAGTTCCTCCGTTAAATATTATTTCGATAATATTTAGTTCGTTATTATAATTAGTGATACGCGAAAGTCTGAGAATAGCGTTTTATATATTAGTTTTTAATAAATAAGGGTTAGTAAAAGTTCCGGAACTTCTCGATAAGCTTTTACGACGGAGGTATAAAAAGCGATCTCTTTTTTAAATCCTTTTTTAAGGGCTCGTTATACGAGCTTGAGTTTATTTAGCAGGATTTTTAAAACCTTAATAAGTTATTTCTTGGCGTTCTTATTTTTCCTTATATAAAAAAAATTATCGTTTAATTTATAAAATATTATACGTAATTTATTATTATATTAAAATACGAGTTTATTCAATAGTATATCTTGTTTTATTTTTTTTCGAGTTTGATGTAATTGAGATAAAATGCCTCTATACGGCCGGAAAGAATATTTAGAAAGATTGTATAGTATTAGTTTTCTGGTATATCTAGCCGTCGGTATATTCCGATAAATATCCGTATTTTGTTATAAAAGATGTCGTACGGCTTGTCGGTATAGTTCTTTTCTTTCCCTTATATTTTTAAAAAGGTAACAACTTTATTTTAATCGATTTTACCATTATAAATAGCTCGGTTTAGAGAGATATCGTATTTCGTAACGTACGCTGGACTAAATAATCGTACGGTCTGGTCCGGCGGTACCGGAGTTAGAGAAGGAAAAGGGACGATATTTTACGACGTTTAGGTGTTTAGGAATTTAAGGTTAGACGTCGAGCCTGGAGTATCCCGTGGTGTTGCGGACGATTATTCCGTACGGAGACCGGGTGTCTTTCGTTTAGGCGGCGGTTTTTCGACTGTCTATTTTAAGGAAAGGTGTGGAATATCCTCTTTTCGGGTTTTCGAAGTCGGTTTTACCGGTCGGTCTTATTAATATACGGGAGCGGCCGGTGGTACTAGTCGTGCGAGCTTACTTTTAAAAGATCCGCTTATTAATATATTAATTCCGTTTCTTTCGAAATAATAATAGACCTCTTTTTAAAATATACGGTTAATTTAATCGAATTAGTATTCGGTTTATTTTTTAAACTTTATATTAAATATTTTTTAAAAGAATATTTTTTTTATTTTTAATATATAATATTTTAAGAAATATTATACGAAATATATTATAAATAATTCGGGTATTATTTCTTTAGAAAGTACTTTTAAAAGTTCGAGTTTTTAAAAAACGAGGTTAACGTTCTTTTTTTAAACTATTAAAAAAATCTCGGTATTTTAAAAAACTTTTTCGTATATAAATAGTTCGGGGTTAAAAATCGTCGGTTTATTTAAGTTCGGTATATCCGGGCTCGATCCCGATTCGCCAACCGTAATTAATTCTATTTTAATAAGGGTTATTATTTTATAAATTATATAATAAAGTTATTTAAATATATAATTATATATAATTTAACTAGTTTCGCGTATAATTCGGAACTTAGTCTCTTTTTTATAATATATACTTAAAAAAAGGGGTTCCTCTTTATACGGTTAATTTAGTTCGGCTCTTCCTCTAAATTTCTAACAGGCGGAAATTCTCGGGGCTTTTTAATACAGTTACCCTTACGTCGGTAAAGGCGTAAAACCGTTTCTTTACTTTTACTAATTTATAATCGCTACGGGTAATTATTAATTAATATTAAATAAGCTTTTGTATATATAGTAATTCCGGTTTTAATCGGGGTTTAATTATTCTTATTTTATATTTATATTTATTTTTAATACGAGCTACGAGGGGTATCGTATACCGCTCTTAATAAAATAAGAAAGGGGTTCGTACGCGTAAATACATAACACCTTTTTTAAAGTAATATAGAAAACCTTAGTTCTTGCTATTCTAATAATATAGAATTATTTTTTTATTAACTTTTCTTCCTCTTTTTTAAAAAAAGGGGCTATAATAAAGTTAAACGTATCGTCGGTTTATATTATTATAATATCGAAAATATCCGGTCTTTCTATAATAAATAATAAATAAAGGTTATACGTTAATACGGTTATTTTTAAATTTTATATATAATAATTATAATACGTTTTAAACTAATAAAGTCTTAATTTTATTAATTTATATAGGGGTAATATAATTTAAAATAATATCCTTTCGAGGTATTAAGTCTTTAATTTTATTAATAAGCGTATATAAATTAGTCGGTTTAACTTATTATATAATTAAGTATAAGCCTGTATAATATCGCGTAGCTCGCCTCGTATATTAAAGTTTCGGATCAAGATCGGTCCGAAGGTTAAAAGGAGTTTTTAGCTTATCCGTTAAATTATTAATAATTAGGTTAAAATAGCCTCCTTTTTTATATCTCCATAGTTTTATACTATAAGCCTAAATTTCTTATATAGCTTCGTAGTTTTACCCTTAATCTCTTATACGAGCCGTGTTTTAAAGACTTTTTAGCCGGTATACTTATTCGGGTCGAATCGAATAAATTTGAAAACCCTTCGTACGGCGAGATTATTAATTTTTTTTACGTTAGACTTTTAAAATAGGTATCCGGACGAAATAATAACCCCGTTTTATCGGAGCTTAACTATTAGGTCGTAATTCTCTTATTTTTTTTAAGTAAGGAATATAGCAGTTTAAGCGTTCCGGAATAGATATTTTCTAGGTTGTCCTCGGCCGCGTCGTACGGGAGCTACCGTAATTTCCTCGGTTATTGGTTCGGTATTTAGGATATTTACCGGCTGTTTTGGATCTATTTATAATTACGGTTAATCGTGTAGTTTTCCGGTTTCCTCCCGGTAGTACGGCTTGATTTAAATTACTCGAAAAGTTTTTAGGCCGTCTAGGGTGTTTACTCGGATCGTACGGTTTTTAATAATTATTATTTTATATAATCCGGTTTATCCTTCTTTTTCCCGCTAAACTAGGACTTTACTCCGGAGCTAGAGTATTAAAATATTATGGATAGTTAGTTTATTCCGGGTATTTAAAGCTCGGTAAATATCGATATTTATACGTATCTTTTAAAGCATCTTTATTACTTTCTGTACGGCTTTTCTTCGTGCTTAGATCTTTAGTAATAGTGGTGAGTTCCCGTCGATACGAGGGTATATTCCGAATACGAGCAGGGTAAGAACTAGGCCATCAGGGCCAGCCGTATCGTTTAAAGCTTTAATTACTATTTAGAGTACTATTTCGATATCTATACGATAACCGAAATCTTTTTATAAGATATTAAAAGCCCTGCGTAGCGGAATATACGCTCGTTTAACCTTATTTATTACTTAATAAGCTTCGATAAGTATTTACTTATAAATAATTCTTATTATTTATATATAGTTTCGAAATTCTTTTTTAAAAGTGCGTACCCGGATCGTATAAGATATAATTAAAAGGTCCCTGGTATATATATATCTAATACTTATAAAAGGTATTTTAAATATCTCGTATACTAAGCGAATATAGGAATATAACCGTTTAAAAAAACGTACTCGAATCGATTACGTAAAGTGCGTTTTATTTATTAATATAAATAATGTTTACAATAATTTCGTAATTAAAATCGTATTTATTTTATAACGAGAATTTAAATCTTTATAATATCGGATTATACGTTTAATATTAAGAATAGAACTTCTAGATCTCGTTAAAAATAATAAGGTCGACGTTATTATAGCCGGCGTTTTTTAAAAAAATATAGAGCTTTTTTATACGAAGGTATTCAAAACGTTAATAGAGGTATCGAAACTATCCTTCGATAAAATATAATATCGTTTTTATACGGCCGATATAAAAAAATGGGTATCTTTATTTCTTAATTATAAGAAATATCTCACCGTTTTTTTATATAATAAAATTAAAGATATTATTATAATACGTTTTAAACAGGTTAATATTATATAATAAAAATAAAAAAAGGTTATAATATTTAAAATATAATACCTTATTATTTTTAATAAGTTCCGTATATTAATTATTTTAATTAATAAAATAAGCTTTAAACTTCCGAACTTAATCTCGGCGCTTCTTAAGGTTTAATCGATTTGTACGTTTAGGTTCTCTCGTACGTAAGCCTTTGTTTAAAGCTTTCCGATTATTAAAAACAAGGCGGCGCCGGTATTCTAAAGTTCTCTTTAATAAATCTAGCTATACGGGATATTAAAATTAAATTAATCGGCTTATATAATAATTTCTAAATAAATATCCTCGCTAATAAACCGGTAATAAAACGCGGCGTCCGTTAAGTGAGTAATACTTTATCGTATATTTTCTAAATCGAGGTACTCGTACTCCTTTTCGTCATTTTCTAGCTTTTTTTTATCCTCTTTTTAATCCTAAACGAACGTTTCGTACTTATTTTAAGAAAGGGGGCCTTATTTAATACTATCGCACGTTTAAAAATATTGGTTCCTTATTTGAGACTACTCTTCGGCTAGGTGGTTTATCGATTAATAGCCTTACTTATAATAAATTCGGCAGGTTTTTTGTTCGAACTTTCAGTTCTTGTACGGTAATTTTAATTAAAAGGTATTAGCGGGTCGCTAGATCTTTTCTTATCCTAATATTCGGTTATTATACGGTAATTTATTATTATAAGCTAGTCGGTTTCTATTCGTACGGTTATTTATAAACCGTTTATTATTTAAATATATATTTATAGCCGGGTTTCGATATAATTCTTTTATTAAATATCGTTCTGATAATATCTAGTCCGCTATTATATTTAATAATACGCGAAGGTTTAAGAATAACGCTTCGCATATTAATTTCTAATTAATAAAAGCCGGTAAAAATTCCGGAACTTCTTAATAAGCTTTTATAACGGAAGTATAGAAAGCGATCTCTCCTTCGAATCTTTTTTTAAAGGTTTGTTATATAAATTAGAGCTTATTTAGTAAGATTTTTAAAACTTCGATAAATTATTTTTTAACGTTCTTACTTTTTATTTAACGTATCCCACAAGCGAATATCCTATACAAGCGAATGTCTTATTTTTATAAATTTCCTTATAGCTTCAACCTTTTTATATATTTTTTTACGTCCGAAAATGTTATAACTTTAAAAAGAGAATGATATAATTCTAGCGCTTTAAACGCTTTAGAAAAACTTAATTTTAAATATATAAAAGGTTATATTAATTTATTACGTCTTATCGAAAACTTTATAGCGTAAACGAAATAGCTAACCTATACGACGCGAAATATTTACGAATTCTTAAAAGCTTTTAAATTCTAAAAAAGATGCGATTATTTAATATATTATTAATTTAAATACGCGATCGTTTCTTCCCCGATTAAGTAGTATAAAAGATATAACGAATCGATTATTTAGTTTACGCGACGCGGGACGCGTTAATATTAATTAGGCTTCTAACTTCGTACGACGATAACTAGACCTCCGGACACGTTTTAATTAAAGAATCGATTATTAAAGAGTCCTCTATAAAAATCCCGACGCGTATCGTGCGTAATTTACCTTTATACGAAATATAATTTATAAGTACGGGATCTAAAAAGAGGATATTTATAACTTCGACGAGACCGACTTTCTTATAAGTTAAATCTCGTCCGAAATAATTATAACCACCTCTAATCGATACGGAAGGCCTAAGGTAATATAGTAAAGGAATTAGGAATAGGTTATAATTATTTAGGGCGTCGGATTATACGGTTATACTATCCTTTCGTATATTATTTTTACCGGGAAAACGTACCTCTCTTCTTGGTATAAAAATAGCTTATTATTAAAGGACTAGGTGATCGTAGTTATTAAAAATAGCTGGATTACGAATAAAAGAGGCGAGGATTAGATTCGATATTTTAATTAATATACCAGGTTTTATACGAAGGGTTATTATCGCTTTTTAGTCTTAGACGGTTACGAAAGCTACTACTCGATAATTTTCGAGCTTTATTATAAAAAGAACTCGATTATTATATTTTATATGCTTTCTTATTTATTATATAAGCTTTAACTTTTTAATATCGGTTATTTTCGTACATTAAAAAAGGCGTATAAGAAAGAAATTAAATGTTTTATACGGGCGTATATTACTTATATTTTAAAGGAGGACTTCTTATTAGTATTTTTAAAAGCGTTCTAAGCGACTTTTATCGTTTCGAATATACGAAGAGGCTTTTAAAGGATAGGACTTGTTCCGTATAATCCGGAATATATTATTTTATAATTAAATATAAAGCTATATATTTTAATACTTCCGGGGACATTTTCCGGCCTACTTATTCCTTAAAAATTAAAAACTTTAAATAACCCGATTAAAGCTTAATCCTAAACCGAATACGTTCGAAACCGTATCGTATAATATTAAAATAATTTTCCGACGTTTATTTTAATTAGCTTTAATTAGATCGTAAAGGTTATAACGTATATTATATAACGAGTTACTTTTTTAAAAGGTAAGAACGCGATACTTTAAAAAATAAATAAGATACTTAACCGGCGCCGCTATACGAAAAAAAAAACGGCTATAAAATATAAAATTACTTTATATATAAGCTAAAGAAAACTTATAGTTTTAAAGGGATATTAATAAATAGTTATAAAACGAATCGCGTCGGAGGAGTAGTTATACGAGAACGTTTGGGATACGTTTATAACGCTATAGAATTTACGGAGAGCCCGGGTATAATACGCATATTTATTAGAATGATATAGAAGTATCTAGAGATAAGGATTCCGATTAATTTTAATATTTTAAATACGTTATAGTGAAATTAATTTATATTTTATTAAAAGGGGTGTAAAAGAATGAGATATTCGCTTGTATAAGATATTCGTTTATGAGATACGTTATATAAAAAAAGTTATTATTTAATCCGTAAAATATTATATTAAAATATAAATTTATTAAATAGTATATCTCGTTTTATTTTTTTTAAGGTCCGATATAATTAAAATAAAATACCTTCGTACGGCCGGAAAAAATATTTAAAAAAACTATATAGTATTAATCTTCTAGTATATCTAGCCGTTAATATATTCTAATAAATATCTATACTTTATCGCAAAAGATGTCGTACGGCTTACCGGTATAGTTCTTTTCCTTCCTCTATACCTTTAAGAAAATAATAACCTTATTTTGATCGATTTTACCGTTATAAATAGCTCGGCTTAAAAAGATATCGTATTTTATAACGTACGCTAAATTAAATAATCGTACGGTCTAGTCCGGCGTACCCGGAGTTAAAAAAAAAAAGGACGATATTTTATAACGTTTAAATATTTAAGAATCTAAGGTTAGACGTCGGGCTTAAAATATCCCGTAGTATCGCGAACGATTACTCCGTATAGAAACCGGGTGTTTCTCGCTTAGGCGGCGGTTATTCGACTATTTATTCTAAGGAAAAGTATAGAACATCCTCTTTTCGGGTTTCCGAAATCGGTTCTACCGGTCGGTCCTATTAGTATACGAGAGCGGCCGGTAATACTAGTCGTACGAGCTTACTTTTAAAGAATCCGCCTATCGGTATATTAACTTCGTTTCTTTCGAAATAATAATATAGCTCTTTTTAAAATATACGATTAATTTAATCGAACTAGTATTCGGTTTATTATTCGAATTTTATATTAAACGTTTTTTAAAAGAACGTTCTTTTTATTTTTAATATATAATATTTTAAGAAGTATTATATAAAATACGTCGTAAATAGTTTAGGTATTATTTTTTCGGAAAGTATTTTTAAAAGTTCGAATTCTTAAAAAATAAGGTTAATATTTTTTTTTAAATTATTAAAAAAATCTCGATATTTTAAAAAACTTTTTTATATATAAATAATTCGGGGTTTAAAGTTATTAGTTTATTTAAATTCGGTACGTCTAGGCTTAATCTCGATTCGCTAACCGTAATTAATTCTATTTTAATAAGGGTTATTATTTTATAAATCGTATAATAAAATTATTTAAATATATAATTATATATAGCTTAACTAGTTTCGCGTATAATTCGAAACCTATTCTCCTCTTTATAATATATACTCGGAAAAAAGGGTTCCTCCTTATACGGTTAATTTAATTCGGCTTTTCTTCTAAATCTCTAACGGGCGGAAATTCTCGGGGCTCCTTAACACGGTTACTCTTATATTAATAAAGGCGTAAAACTATCTTTTTACTCTTATTAATTTATAATTATTACGAATAATTAATAATTAATATTAAATAAGCTCTTATATATATAATAATTCCGGTTTTAATCAAGGTTTAATCGTTCTTATTTTATTATTTATATTTATCTTTAATACGAGCTACGAAAGGTATCGTATACCCCTCTTAATAAAAAAAGAAAGAGGTTCGTACGCGTAGGCACGTGGAACCCCTTTTAGAATAATATAGAAAACCTCAGTTCCTGCTGTTCCAACAATTATAAAATAAGAACCGACTTAAATAGCTTTCAGTTATACGCGAGATATCCGGAATTAATAAAAGACGGGCCTCTATTACCGTTATAAAGAAAAAGGCTATAAAGTTATAAATTACGAGGCCGAGCAATCGAGGAATAAGGTATTATAAGAGAAGGGATAAAAGTTTAAAAACGAGCCGGTAAAAGGAAGCCTTTAAAATAAAGTTGCGGCTTAAAGGATACTTAAAAAGAATAAGACCTCGTATAAAACTTATTAAAAGAGGAAAAGAGTATTACGCTTTTTACGATAAAATACCTCGTTAATAAAACCGTTTTCGTATATATATTTCTTAATTCGGACTACTTTTTTTATAGCTTTATTAATAAACGTTTTATATAATAAAACTCGTTTTAATATATCTTAATACTTCTTTAACTAATTAATAGCTTTATTAAATTTAACTACTTTTATAAAATAACTTATATACACCTTAATATCGACGGATATTAAAAGTAGAAGGTATATTTCTATATTTCGTATAATACCCTTAAATACGATATAATTTTCGAGAAGGCTTAGATAACGAAATAAAAAGTGAAGCTTCTCTTAAAGAAAGAGGAGCTATAGATTCGTATAATAAGGGTACGAGTAAAAAGCTTTAGACGAAAGCGACCTACCCCTTTATACGAGTATATAATAATAAGGGCTATAGGGTTTAGGTATTAGATACGAAAGGTTTAATCACTCGAAGTATAAATATAAGTCTTCGCGATAAATATAACAGATATTAAAAAGGCGTTTCGTATAAAATAAAAAACGGATTTTTAAAAAAAATTCTTATTATAATACTAAGAGTTCTTCCTACTATTTAAAGATTTAAAGGACGGCCTACTACCCCTTTTCTAAGGGGAAAGGGTTAATTATAATATCGAGCTCGTACGAGAAAAAGGAAAAAAACTAGAGGTCCTTTAAGGGCCGCTATATAATATATCGAAAGAGGAACTTTTAATTTTATAAAAGACCTTAACAGAGCTATTAAATAAAGGATTTATTTAAGTAAGCTACTCCTCGGCGGCGGCACTAATTCTTTTTATACGAAAGCTTAAAGGAGGCCTATAGTGTTACGACCTGACTTAACGATGCGGCCAGTACCTACCCTCGAGACGGAACTAAGATAACCCGAAGCGCCTACGAACTAATAAACGGTTATTAATTCCGCTAGTTAACGCTTATAACCCTACTTATAATAATAAGAGTCTATTATATTAATTACGACGACTAATATTATAACGATAAACGTACACGGTTAATATAAAGTAGCACTTATAAGATAATATAAGATAAATAAATAAAAATAAACGAGTAGAAATAGCTAGTTTAAGTTAAATAGATAAAACGGAGTTACGTGCCGATAATATAAAGAGCTATAGGGTCACGACGCTCTTAATAATCCCGGGGCTATAAGATCACGATGCTCTTAATAATCCGGGACGACGCATTACGATATATAACGTAATCCGGCGTAAATTAATAAAAGAGGGACGGGATATATAACGACGAATACTCCTTATATATTTTATATAAACGCTCTTTACTTTAATAATTAATTTAAATATTAATTTTAACTTATTAATAAAGTAAACAACCTTAACGAAACTATTATAAATCTCTTTAAATCTACGCACTTTAGTTACCTTCGTTCCTACGGCTATTACACATTATATCGGTAGAGGCGGACCTTTATTACACGTTTAAATACTCTCTCGTATTATTAATATAAACCTTAGTACGTCTTACTAGGTTCTTTTTAAAACCCGGATAGCGTTCGTTACATACGGTTCTACGTCGATTATCGGGCCTTAAATAAGATTACGAAGAAGGACCGCTACCTTTTACCCCTTATTTAAAAAAACCTTAACTTAAATATCGCGAGTAAAATAATATATAAAATTAGACGTTACGGCCGTATTATAAAAAGCGACGAGTAAAAAACAGCTTTTCGTACGAAATACGGACTATTCGAATAATGTATTACCCTTTTTAACCTCGTAAACATACCGAGCATTTTTTTTAAATATATTAACTAAATTTTATAAGACCTCTTAAATAAGTTTTATTTCGCGTATATTAATAATATCCTTATTTATATAAACGGCAATTTTAATTAATATTATACGTACGTTATAAAGGTACTTTAACGCTTTATAAAGGCTAGTTTATAACTCGATATCGATAAATACGAATTTAAAGTTACGAGAATAAAATATTTAAGCTTTATTCTCGACGTTCGAAACGGAATTTAAATAAACCCCGAAAAGGTTCGAGTAATCTAAAAGTAAGAAACCTTAAGTTCTATACAAGGAGTACAAGGATTTTTTAAATTTTAACTATTATTAAAAATTTATTCGAGACTTTTTAAAAATAGTAACACCGCTTATATGCTTAATAAAAAACGACATCCTTTTTTACTAAGGTTTCGACTATTAATAAACGTTTAATTACTTTAAAAACTTATTTATTTAATAGCCGGTATTATTATAATTCGACTTAAACGGTACGATAATACTCGAGACGAACTTTTTAAAATATTCCATCGAAAGGGTTCTTTTTTAATATAATAATAAGGGGCTTTTCCGCTTTTACGCTTATTATTTCAAAAAAATGTCGCTTATTAAATATAATTACGAAATTTATAATAAAGAGATATTAACGGTTATTTAATATTTAGAAAAATAAGATGCCGAGTTAAGATCCGTATAAGAGTTTAACGTTATTATAAATTATAAGAACCTCGAGTATTTTATATCTCTTCGAAAGCTAAGCGAGAAGTATATATAATAAGCGCTTATCTTTAACTAATATAACCTTCGAATTAATATAGATTTAATTACTAAAATAAAAGAGTAAACGCTTTATTTAAAAGATAGTAAGATATATAACGAAACTCTTATAATAATAAGATCTAGCACCGAGAGTTTTAACTAATAACGCTAGAAATACTTAACTAGTAAAGCTACCTAGTATAAATAACCGCTATCTCTTTTTCTAGCCCTAAGTTTTAAAATTTATAAAACTAAGGTTTTTAACGAGATAAAGCGTATCGTATAATTATATAAAGCTTAAAGGATAGCGCTATTAAGTTCTCTTTATCGCTATAATTTAAGGTATCGATATTTAAATACGCTTTAAATAGAAATAGTTAGCCTTTTTTCCGTAGATAATACTAAGTGCTAAAATACGAGCCCTTATATACGAAGCTCGTCGTTAAAACTTATAATAACCTGCTCGCTAAATATTATGAACATTACTAAACTTATACTATATTCGCGAGAGACTTTTTTTAACTAAAAATAAGCTTTTTCGTATATCGATATATAAAGAACTATAATATTTATAATAGATTAAAGCTTTAAAAAAACTAGAAGTAAAGGTTTTTAAAACTATTACTAATACCTAATAAAATTTAGAAAGAAGTCTCGGTAAACTTCGTTACTAACCTGTCGAAAAGTTTTGGGTATATAAATATAATAGTCGTTATAAACCGATTAAATAAAGTTATAATAATCGAACTTATAATAAAGATTATTATAGAATTTATAGCGTAGGTTTTCGTATAACGAGTTATTAATTAATATAGCTCGCTTATCGTAATTACCTCGAATTATAAGTGGTAATTTATAAGCTTCTTTTAAAAACGAATTTATTAATTATTAGGGATTAAATAACGGATCTCTATAGTATATTATTTAGAAACTAATAGAGCTATAAAATAAATAAATAACGTTATCGAAACTTATTTAAAAGCGTACGTTACGAAATATTAAAACTAATAAACTATATTATACTTTATTATTAAATACGTATTAAACGTTTATATATTAACGATTATTAAGCTAAGCTTATTTTTTTTAATATACGAATATTATGCGGCTTTATTATAATTTATAAAAAAAAATTATAAATTTAATATAATATAACCTTATTTAATACGAGGAAGCTATCGTAGAAGTAATTACGAAAGCCTTAGTATAAGCGTAAATTATAATAACTAAAGCTTAATAAAATTAAAAAGTTTATATTAATAAATATTATACGGTAATATTATAGTATAAAATAAGGGACTCGGTATAGCTTTAATTAAAGAATTTAGTTATAAATAATCGAAAAAAACTAAATTAAAAAAACGAGAAGTTTAAAATAAAAGAGGTTATCGAATTATATACTATATAATTTAATATATTAAACGAAACTAAATTAACCTTTTATATTAATCGTATATAATTAGCTTTTAAAAACTCGTTATTAAACTAATCGTAAAATAATTAATAACCTCTACTGGTTATAGTTAACGAATAAAAAAAGTATTATAACTTAAAAAAAATATAGAACAAGCGGAAACGTAAACGAGAACGAGGTTAATAAACCCTTTATAAGGTTAAATAAAAGGGCTACGCTTAATTAATATAGGAACCTACGTCGGCACTTTAAAGGACTATTTGTAACGAACGCTATCTAGGTTCCAAAAGAAACCTAGTAAGACGTACTGGGGTTTATATTAGCAATACGAGAGAGTATCTAGACGTGCGATAGAAATCGCTTCTACCGATATAATAGGCAATAGCTTGTGGGAACGAAGGTAATTAAGGTGCGTAGGCTTAGGGGTATTCGCAATAGTTTCGTTAAAGCTGTTTACCTTACTAATAGGTTAAGATTAATGCTTAAATTAATTACTAAAGTAAAGAGTATCTATATAAAATACATAGGGAACGTCCGTCGTTATATATCTAATCTCCTCCCTCACTAATCGGTTAGATCACTTGGCTCACCCTCGCATTCCAGTGATCCGGGTGATCCCCTTATTAGTTAGATCACCGACTCACTTCGCCGTTCCCGGTGATCCCCGTGATCCATCACGTAACGTTGTCCTTGCTGCTTCCTTGGGCCGTGTCCAGCCTACTGCGGTTTAGGATACTGTCGTCGTGGTCGCCGTGCGCTTTTGCAGTATTAGTGCGCTCATGTTGGTATAGCTGGCGGCGCGGTCGGTGGCCGTGACATCGTACCCTGGGCGGGGCATCGTAAATCCGGCCCGGTGGTTTTATGGGTCTTGGCCGCATGATTAGGTCAGGTCGTAACACTATCGCCTTAAAACGCTAGAACGAGAAGCAGCGCTAACGACGGCGGCGCTAACCTAAAAAAGAGGGGAGTAATATTATAAAATAAACCCCTATTAATAAGATTTAAAGGCTTATAGCTCCTTTATAACGTATTAATTAATATTTCTAGTTTTTTATAAAACTTATTAAAAATACCGAATATATACGCACTAAAATAAAAGTATATATATAGATAGGTGATATTCGTATAATAATTAGGAAGAATCCTTCTCTCTTAAAGAATTCTTCCTGTAGCTAGAGATAATAGATGTTAGAATGTACCACTCAGTCTAGACCCTTACAGCGACGGTTATCTCAATCATGTCGGAATTCTCTCAAGTGCCATGATTGCCGATGCCTCCCTGACGTAAATCAATACAACAACAACAATAACGAGTGCCATGATAATTGCTACAGCAGGTGTTGCGGCTGCGCGCACAACGCTAATGGTGCGGAAGGAAGTTGTCAGTGAAGTTGTCAGTGGCCACTAAAATGCTTTGTGGCTCGCCATAGGCCACGTCCTATTCATGCTAGTGGCAGGGCCGAGTTCCCGTTTCGGGATAATAGATGTACTTGAAGGTCGCACGGCGCCATATAATGACTTCAGCGTGCGACAAAAGAGCTACAGCTACAGGTAATAGCGAAGAAGATTTGGTGCAGAGATGAGCTGTATGGGAGGATCACTGTGACAAAATCAGTGATGGTTATTCTACTGCAGATTTGAACAGCAGCACCATGAACTTGCCTGGGAGGCAGCTGCGGTACAAAGTGCCACAGGGGATGGCACTTTCCTAATGTTGTGAACAGAGAAACTCTCACATGCCACGTACGGAAGCTTAAAATGTCCAGAACGCAGCTTCCCTTTCTTGAAGTCCTGCGTCATGTTTCATATGTCTTGCCGCTTCAATCCAGAAAGACGGCCATTGATGCAGGCCTCAACCCAAACAACCTCCCTAAGTCTTCCGTTCTTCCAAATATCATCATCATCAGGTCTTCTCGTGAGGCCAGGCTGATAATTGGTAGTGTCGGCCAGACACCTCGATATTAGCCAGCCTTGCAACATCGAGTAGACATCGGTCTCCAATATCCGTTTTGACATTTGTTTCTTGTTCATTCCTTACCACCACAAGTTTCATTACTGTTGCCGTCGGGCATCGCATCACACTTCCCAAATCATGCCTCGCAGCCGAACATGTTCGAGGAGCCTTACTGAAAATACTCCTGAACCGGATAGTACCACATATCTGTGCCGCAGACTCAGCTCGGTATCTTTCGATCCAAAACCTCGCTTGAAGGTCCGGATATCCTCTCGACCTTGTCTGGCTGACAAGAGCGTCAGCCTTCCTTCCAATACCGAAAACAACACCGAGAATGATCGCCTTCGTGGTAGCCTGCTTGATGGAGCCTAGTCATCCTCTGCAAGTTCGAATGGTGATTCACCGGATGAAACACCCAGCCGCGGGTCAAGAAAACTCGATCTCACTCCAATAACACCAGCCACTCTACCTCGTGTGACAACTCAGCCACGCCCCGGCTTGCCTACTTCCCACTGGTCTGACACGGCACTGGCTCGACCCAAGAGACGGCGTAATGCTGCAGCCATTTCACGGCTACGCGAAGCTGGACGAGCTCACGACCGCTTCTTATCACCTCGAGAGGCCACCACACCCCTTTCGGACCGATTCCGTGCCATCAAAGAACCACACGAGCTGTCTGCACAGGAACGTCTCACTCGAAATGCCGGAGCCATACCCGACCCCTTTCGCCAGCCACCCCGACCAGATTACCTGGCTCTGCGCGATCGACGCACATCACGTTCAGACGGATACAATCGGCGCTCAGCTGGCACCATATTAGCCCTGTCCCCGAGTACTGGTGCAAGTGATATCGAACGCCAGGTCAGTGCCGGGTCTGTATGGACCGTCGGTAGCATCGCGCCAGCTGGAGGTCCGGCAGTGGACACTGGCCGTGGCCTGCTCCTCGAGAGTGGCACCAATGCGCCTCTTTACAGAGCCCCCTTTGCGAGTGGACGGCCGAGGTCGAGTGAGGACAACGAAAGGCACGAGGGACGTCTTGCCCATGCGCTCGACATCAACCGGGCTCAACGTGTCCTTACCTTTGACACTTTCTCCACATTTCCCCGATACAAGAAGAAGGCGCCAGGCCAGCATTTTATGTCGAATCTTACAACCACCTGGACAGGAACTGAATGGGTCAACGATGGCTATCCATCTCGTGAGTACATTCTACCAGCAGCTGAGTTTCAGTCAAGGTTCATCTTCTAACTCACCCAGCTTGTCTGGAAAACATGCATTCCATTCCCAATGAACCGTTCAGGTAATGTGTCTTTGCATCGTGATACAAGCGGATAGTCACTGACATGACACAAAGGGTCCTTGACGCCACTGGTCTACGGGGATGACTACTACTGCTCCGTGATGGTTTTCTGTCCAAACTGCGATGTCATCGCTGTTGGTCTTGGCAATTTCGTGTACGGTTGGTCTGAGACATCTGAGGTGTCTCTCCTTAACAGAGGTGGTGGAGATGGGGTGTGGGTATCGTCTTTGTCTTTCTCGTCCGAGGTCGGATTCAATTCCATCTTGGCTTGTGGTCGGTCGAATGGCACCGTCAGTCTGGTGTCCCTTTTGGACAGTGAGGGCGCCGATGAGCTGCCTCCCGTGTTCAAACCCTCGCCTCGATTCGAGGCTCAGCATCCCCGTGCTGTAGCTTCACTGAGCTGGAGCCCCATTCCTACGACGCGTCCTTCTCTTAATCCCAACAACCCTGGCGTTCCCGTCCAGACGGAAAACCTTTTAGTGGGCGAAGACGTTGGCGATGTTTACTATTACTCGGTCGAATGGCCATCTCCTTGGGAAGCTGCCGAAGACAATTGGAGAGGGTCCATGACACTACTGGCTTGCATCAAAGCTCACTCCCAGCAGATATGTGGCCTTGCTTGGTCACCGGATGGCTCCCAATTCGCAACTGGCGGCAATGACAATCTTTGCTGTCTTTACAACACAAACACGATCGCCGAATCAGAGCCTGCACACGACAACACATTCTCCGATATATCAACTTTTCAATGGAGCGCAACTTCTGATTCGGTACTTTCGAATGATCCAATCATGGACTACCTGGGAATCAGAGATGTGGTAAATCTGGTGGCCCCTATGAGAAACCGCCGTCCAGCCCCTACACCGTTTCCAGGGTCAAATGCTACCACGGCTTCTGTGACACCTGCACCGCTGCGAAGCTCAATTCTATCTCTCGGTCATAACGACAGGAACCAACCACAAAATCTCCCAACGGCGGCAGCTCAAGCATCAATCACCTTGCCGAAGATGCACTCACGCTCAGCTGCATTGAAAGTCTGGAGACATCAAGCCGCGGTGAAAGCCTTGGCGTTTTGTCCATGGCAACCTAACTTGCTAGCAACCGGTGGCGGCTCGACCGACAAGATGATTCACTTCTTCCACACCACATCCGGCGCTGCTTTGGCGACCATTTCTGTCAGTGCCCAAGTTACAAGTCTCACCTGGAGTACGACACGCCGCGAGCTTGCAGCCACCTTTGGCTACGCTCAACCGGAGCATTCTGTTCGAATAGCCATCTTCAGCTGGCCTGAATGCACCATGATAGGTTGTGTGAAATGGCATGGCGAACACCGTGCTCTCTGCGCCATAGCATACCCGGGAGGCCCTAGAGGTCTACATTCTCAAGAGCTTACCGAGGGTGGGCCGTCTTCACGCACGTCGACAGGTCTTATGAGCACGCTGTATTCCCGGCGCCGGTCCAAGTCAAAGCGGGATGGCTGTCTAGTGGTCGCGGGGAGTGATGAGAGCGTCAAGTTCCACGAGGTATGGGGGATGGGAGCAGGGGCCCTGAGCACCAGCCTGGGTTCCGGCGCGCTAGGTGGAAGTGACATTCTAGAGATGTCGGAGGGTATCGATAAGGAAGGCGAGGTTATACGATGAGTGAGTGACTGGGGTCAATAGCGATATATGGTGAGATTGCTGCATGGGGTAGACACGGACTGGGTTTGGAAGAGTGAGGACACATTCAGACGAGCAAGTATCAGAGACTGACAGAGACTTTCATGGAGAAGAAGAAAAACGAATCGTTAGAGTATTTTTACAACTGATCTTATTTTCCAGCCGCGATGCCTTTAGCACAAGTGACCGATAAGCATAGTGGTTGTCATGTTTTCGGAGCTGTTACAAACACTCACAACCCAACCCAGCAGCAAAGTTTACATACTATTATACCACCAAGTCATCAGACTGAAAGAATTACGCAGAGATGAAGACCAACTGGCGAAGACGATGCAGGACACAGTGGAAATTCGGAAGAAATGAGTAGTGGCAGCGGGCATTCAACAGGCCTACTGCTGCGTCGAACCACGAGCGCGAGAACTTGGCGGTGCTGATGGCGCCCGATAACGGCGCGAACTCGTGGCGGGGCGGGGCCGCTCCTTGCCGGACCGGTTCCTGGCCTTGTAATTCGTCGTCATTGAAGCTCTCCTCCGCGAGCCCGTAGATGGCGTCGGCCTCGTCGCGCGGGAGGGCCCAGCTCAATTCATGTCGTTGTCGCGAATCAGGAAATGGGAAACAATTAATCTCGCCAAAGGCGATCGGGGGATCGCAGTCTGTAAAGCATATCACCATAGCAGACAATTCATAGCGAGAAATCATGATTGCAATGCAGGCAGGTTCTTGTGATTATTTCTCCCGTTGCTGCCGAAGAGGCCAGTTTTGCATTCTCGAGCATGATTCTCTCTTTATCTCTCATATCTGCAGAACAGCAGGTGATGGGCGTGATAACCTTTAATTCCATATATGCCGCATGGAAACATCGTTGCATCAGGACTGCTTACTGACGATAACAGTCCGGTTCTTAGGTATGGCCGCTTGACATAATAAGTGCTTGTCTACAAAGACCCCTGAAACGCCACTCATACCACAGAGATCTTAGCAGCCGGGGCCGTATTACACCCATTCCGGCTTGGGTGTGCGCGTGCGCGTGTAGCACTACGGCCACCTCCGCGAACGTCCCCGGGCAGGCCCAGCGGATGCGGATCCCACAGGCCTGGCAAGAAGGCATGATGTGGTCCGCAGCCGCCCTCGGTCTTCTCGATGGGCGTGCGGCAGCCGGGGCAGGCAAAAGAGGGTTTCTTCTTGGCCGCGATGGTGTAATTAGGTGCCGACCGACTGCGACTGCGCCTCTTCCGCGATGATGGCGGCCACCACGCGACCCACGGCCCGTTCGCACATGATGGGCTCGGGGCCGAAGATCGTCAGGTGACTGGCCGGTCCCCGGCTACAATCGATGTAAACACCCAGTGTGGGACGATCCCTACTTAGTAACCAAGCCCCGTGGTAACGGTACATATCCACATGGTGGAGTAGATAGTAGAGAGGGAGAACTATGCTGGATACGACCTTCGTTAAGAACCATGCGTTTCCGCACCACAATCTGGTAGCATCTCTGTTACTAAAGAATACCAGCTTCCCGCATGCCTTAACAAATTCCGAAACAATACTACTTAACCGTCAGTGGCTCCTGCCGCAAATCAGCAAGTACGTAACGTGTTGACAACACCTTTCCGTATTCGTTAAATCAGACCAATTGACTTTGGGGCACCACGACGCCGGCTAGGATGATGACCTCAAGCGTGTCCGCGGCCTTCGCGACGACGTCTTGCGTCTGCCCGTCCTCGCCCTCGATTTTCAGGGCGCGGAGCCGTTTGTTGGCGGGCGGGGACGCAGTAGTGAACCGCAGGTGCTGCTGCTGGCTCCAGACCTCCACCGCCCTCCTCCTGCTCGATCCAGGCCTGTACGACGCTGTAGATCGGGGGTCGGGGACGCGGAACGTCGCCGACAACCACCAGCTGCGCCCTGAGCTTCACCTTGCCGCCGTCGTCACCGGCGTAGGGCAGCGGCGCAACCGTGGAGGGCCCGCGCCGTCTCCCGCGCGTCCTCCTCGTGAAGGAAGCGCGCATGGTCCCTGATCTGCTTGCTGTTCAGATCGGGCACGCCTCCGCCCCCCACCACCAGCCCACGGGCCCGACGGCCGTCAGCAGGCACTGGACGCCCGCGGCCACGACGTCGAACCCGGCGCGGTACGTCGGGTCCCCAAGCGTCGTCGCCCAGGGCCGGAGGCCGGGCGGGAGGGTGCGGCAGACGTCGGCCGCGGTGCCGCGGTGGCCTGGCCGGGCACCTCCTTCAGCGTCACCGTCCAGCTCTAGCGGGTACTGCCAGCTCGACGTTGACTCGCCCGAGGGCGGCGAGTTGTGGCGTCGACTGGGCGGTGGAGGACGCGGGACGGCGCCCGTCGCGAACCGCTGGTGGGACTTTCTCTCGCGACGTCCTCGCTCGACGAAGTTCATCCAGACGAGCCGCGCGGTAGACGAGCATGTCGCTGTTGCTGCTCGAGTCGACGAAGCTCTTGGTGACGCGGCTTCCGGCCCGCTTGGAGCCGCTGCCAGACATAACCTCGGCGATCTCGGCGTTGGCAATGTAGCCCGCGGTGCCGGTGCACCTGCCCGGGGCCGCGTCCGATTTCTCGCGAGAGCCCGTGTACACACAGTCCGGGCCCCAGTAGCCGGCCTCGGCCATGCTAAAGGAGCGCCCGTAGCTGGGCACGCCCACGATAACCTTCTTACCCGGTACACCGGCCTTGGTGATCATGGCGAGAGACTGCTTGGTTTCCGTCAGGTTGACCTGGCTTCGCAGGCAATTGCTGTTGGCACAGCCCTGGGGCGGTTCCAGGACAGGCGGATCTTGCGTCCGTCGACGCGGCGGGCGCCCCAATACGGCGAGGACGTCTGAGGAGGAGCCACGGTCACCGGGGCCGCGACTGCTGCGAAGGCATCATCAATGTTTTCTTCTAGGCCAGCGGCGACCTTGGCGCAGATGGTCCTGGCGAACGAAAGGATTCTTCTCGACCTTGACGTCGGCGCTGCTGCAGTAGTAGTGCGTTGCAGCAGCTGCATCATCATGATCTGAAGGGCGGGGGATGCTAGCCAACTGAGAAGTGTCGGGAGCCGACGCCCTGGGGGCAGAGACAGAGACGTGACGGGATTCCTTGGTGTGCTGTGCTTTGCTGGCGGCTGCAAGAGAGGCGGCCAACCATGGCCGACCAAGTACGGTACGTAGACTGAGGGACACTTACTACTTAACTACTTGCTTTTGTGCCCAACTAACTGCCATGCAACACACCCCGCAGTTTGGTGTTACCCCGAGCCTGCCCCCCTGGCCACGACTACTCACCAGCCTTGTCAGCAAGCAGTTTCTAAGTCGGGTTTCGATGAAAGGCTAGACGCCAGAGACTTGATGGCCGCATGTCGTGATCTCCAAATTCGATGACTCCAAGCCGCAATCGGAAGCACCTGATGGGATAGCTGGTTGCTGAGGACGGGATAATCGGCAACGTGATATAGAATAGCTGGCAGCGAGACAATCATTGCGCCAAAACGAAAGACCCCAGCCCGTACTGTTCGAGCCAGTCCATGCTCATAATTTCATGTAGTCTGGTGCGGCTACAGCTGAATTTATGTCGATGTCAGTACTATTGAGCGAAACAGTAAATGAAAAATACCAAGTCTTGCCAAAGCGATCGCAGTCTGGCTCTCGTGGACGATGATGGCCAAATAGAATGAATGTTGCTGCCCAAGACCTAAAGCATATCACCAAATCAACAATTCAAAAGCGAGTTACCATGATTGCAATGCAGGTTATATTTAGCAGTATCAATGCTAATCTCAGAGAAATCGAGACCCGACTCCCCGTCAATGCTTGTCTGAATCGCACCCAGCCACCATTGGGTGGTAGTAGTTGGGCGGTAGGATGAATACACAACAAGACATCTGGGAGGAGTGCGTAAGGACCCCAAAATAATACATCTGAGCGTCGGAGTCAATCCAGTCATGAATTGAACCCAACGGAAAACCAAAGACTGGGAAGAAAAAAAAAGAGAGGCTCGAAAGCCGAGCACACCACTGTTGTTCCCGGTTACACTGCACATTCGCCAGCCATGCCAAGGCAACCACTAGCCGCATCCAATAATGCTGTTTGAGTCTCCAAATTACCAACAGAATAGAGCCCGGAACCTCAAAGGTTGCCATGGGACTAACGTGAGTTTCCAAAGAGAGCAATTTGATTTCCTGAACGGAGCCCTTTCTCTCCACACACACACCAATCTTACGCGATCCCGCTAGCGAAAGAATCGTCGCGCCACTACCCGCGCGAAGCCAAAAATCCAGAAAAAAGAAAATGCAAATCGTCTAAAACGTTACGCCGTAACGTATCCCAGAATCCCAGGGAGAGTATGTGAACCGATGTGGAATACTCAATCCCCCTCTTTTTCCCTATCATGTCGATGGGGAAAGTCTAATCGATGCTTGTAGCTGTATGTTGCGATCCCTTCCGGTAAAGACCGGGCGTGCAGCACGGGCGGCTGGGCGGGGACGCGAGAAACCAGAGCCCAGCCAATGTAGGAATGCAGGTTGTAGAGAAAAGAGGAGGCTGCCGTAGAGAACCTCGTGAAAAGAGTATCCGAAAGGGGTATGGATGAAAACGCCAAGTCTAATGCAATGCTTGATGCGCTGATATGGAAGACAATACACGAGTAAGCCTGACTGTGCGGACCTGAAAGCGGCCGGCGTGATGATGAAAATGCGACCCGCCACGTCGTGTGGTATGATGCTTGGGTATCATAACGAAAGGAGGCTGCTGGATGTATCTATGCTGTTGGGGTGGTATGATGGTGTCGTGAAGTGTGTCGTTCAGTAGAAGAGCCCCGGATTCCGGCAATCCTCGAGTAGATTTAGTGGCTCTTCTGCTCGCTGGATGATTGGCTTGATTGCGTTTTCGCGCCATGGTGCTTGTGCGAATGTGAGTGGTGTTGCCGTACCTGTAAGAAGACTTGTTAGAAACCATCATGCTCGATGCGCATCGTCGTGCAATGCGAGTCATTAGAGTTGCTTACCCTTTGGCGGCCACGTCGCTCCTCTTCCGGAGGGCTTGCAGCTTGCATGCGCTCCTCCTCGTACCATTCACTCAGGCTCTTGCCACCAAACATCAGGTCGTCGTCGTCGATAACTGTCGGGGTCATCCAGCCCTGGCAGGCCAGGTCGGCCTCGCTGGGGAGGAAGTAGTACGACACGTCATCGCGGGGACGGTGGTGGTGGTGCGCGGTCGAGGATGTGGTCACCATCTTGAGAGGCGAGGGTTGCGGTGCCTTGGCGTGGGAGTGGACGCTGGAGCGCTTGGTGCAGATGTTGATGTGCGATGCCTGCGGCGAATGGGAGCTCATGTGCACCGAGTAGCTAGTTTGTGACGATGTCCTGCTTCGTGCCTTCCTGCTTTCATCGGAGACTGAGGGATTGTGGCGCGACATGGAAGTAGATTCGAGTCGGATATATATTTAACTTGGGTAGGAGTTGATGATGTCGGTGAGAGTGACGCTGGTAGGGGTTGTGACACCGGGCCAAGATATATATGACTGGCTGTGGGTCCCGGAGCGCGTTGGGTCGTATAAATGATACGCGGGTGAGCTAGGATGTCGTAGAATCCAAGACAAGAGTTGCGGTAAGAGATGCAAATGACAAAGAGTTGTTGCCGGGGGGTCCTGCCTAGTGAAATGGTATCTTGCCAGAGATTTGATGTGGTTTTCCCGGATTGTTGCGGTTATGGGTTATATG
The DNA here is from genome assembly GCF_038363925.1 of Apiospora phragmitis. Classification (NCBI taxonomy): domain Eukaryota; kingdom Fungi; phylum Ascomycota; class Sordariomycetes; order Amphisphaeriales; family Apiosporaceae; genus Apiospora; species Apiospora phragmitis. The sequence continues at coordinate 570,691 of NW_027117400.1, read as the reverse complement.
TGGTGTGGAGTCGTCTTCACAAGGCTGCACCCGGCTGCCTTATTTATGGCTGTTCACGAATATCCCGGTTGGAGAAGGGGAGGGTGGGAGAAGAGTCCGGATCGAGGGCTGCGGCGGCTGGGGAAAGTGGCCGATCGCAAAATATATAGGCCAGATCGGAATCAGCAGAGTAGTCGCGGCCAGAAAAAACCTGACTGTGTTGGACACGGACAGGGAAGCAGGATGAATAAGGATAAGAACGGGTCGGGAAAGGGTGGACGCGTCCTGAATCTTAGCTAATAAGTAAATTGGGATGGGGGGAGGAAGGGAGCTGAGACTGGGTCCTGATCCTGGCTTTGGGTCCTCTTTTGGGATGGCGAGATGGCCCGAATGAAGTAGAAAACCTGTGTGTGTGTGTGTGTGTGTGTGTGAAGTGCAGGCGTCGAAAAGGTCCCAAGCTTCGGGGTGGCTGGATGGGTAAGCCGAATGCGGGGATATCCGGAATGGGAATCCTTGCTTTTGATTGTGAGGGAGGATGCGATTCTGAGAGAGCGCGCGCGCGCACACACAATAAAGACTGAGAACAAGAGACAGACAGGTGCGGGAAACAGGGTGATCGACGCGTCGAGACGAAGGGGGTGCGGGTGATAGTGTTGGTGTCTCAGCTGCAACCTAGTGGGTGGTGGGCGAATGAATAGGTGGCTGGGTCGTAGGCGAGTCAAGCGGACGGGTCCTGCGCTACACCACAAAAACGCTTGAATAGAGAAATAGGGCCTTTCGACAAGAAACGCTGCGTTTCGGCGTTACGCGCTACTGCTTCTTTACTTCCTGACCCCTTGTGTCAGAGAGGCTGAACCAATATTGGCTTGCGAAACTAAAATCGGTGGACAAATATTTTTTCTTTCTCTTCGTAACCGACTCGTGTCGTGTCGTGTCAGATCCTTTTTGCGAATGGTGTTAACGGCCTGCCCGAAAATCTAGTATGCGACGTCGAGTCAGAGAACAGAGTCCGTCCGTGTGGTGGTCGGTGGTTGGTGCGAGAGGCTGAAAGCAGATATTGGTTTTGGTGGGTGATGATGAAAAAAGGGTCTAGAATCACGGATTCGAGAATGTCAGGTTGGAGAGTCTGGGGAAATAGGAAATAGTGCAGCAAGATTGATGAAGCGGCTTCGTGGGGGAAGATGAGCAGGATATGGGGTGGATATATGCTAGGTTAGTAGGTAGCCTTTTGTTTCTGCCAGTACGCCATACGCCCCTTACCTGGCTGTATTCAATATTCCACTTCGTATATCCGCCAAGAGTTACAACAGGTGGTAACGAATCTGCTAGATGGGTCCCGCTGACGGTGATGGTTATTGGGGAGTGGGTGTGTGATGGGGATGCTGACAGGGAGTGATACCTGTGGCCGCGACCATTTCGCCTCCCCTCCGATGTACCTCCTGTCAGCTTGGGTAAGGCTGGCCCTCTGCACGTAAGCGCCAAAGGCCCTATTAGACGAGATGGGCCATCAAATGTGTGTCAATCAGTCTCCCGTGGTACATTCAGCACCGACGTACGGTTAGGTACTACTGCCTGCATAAACTCCCCTGGATTGCCAGTCGTCGACATTTGATCCAACGCCTACCGACCGCTACATGGGCATGAACACATACAGTCACATTGATGATGTCGTCGGCTGCAGCACCGTTCAACCCGAGTCGAGACGGCGGCAGCCTCCTCTCGAGTACATCATGGATCGTTGCGACAAGCCATGACGAATGGCGAAACAAAGAGCACTAAAGAAACAGAAAGAGGGTCTGGCCCATCCGGGCGAAACCTCAAAACGCCTTCCGGGCCCCATTACGCATCTTCGAGTGCGTTCAGTGGGGATGGAAAGAAAGCCTCTGGGGGCCTCGGCCTTCCTCCGACGTTACCTACAAGAACGTGGCTTGTTACGTTACCTGGCGGTTCGATCATGACGACGATCTGTGTGGTGGGAAAAAGGGCCATTTTCGGTTTCCTTTTGGGCAGACTGGAAGCCCAAGGAATGATATTACAACAAAGCGAGCGACACGACATTGCCGATGATCAGATTTGAATTTGCTGTCTCGTGAAAGTGCAGGACCAGAACCTCCGCGTCGCGTCTTGACTCGCCGGCCGACCTGAGGTTCTCTCGAATGATACCTACTCAAACTCGATCTGCCGTAGTTGGCGACAGTTACTGAATCTCAAAGGTTCAAGGGCGGCAGCATACCTACATATGCGACCTGCGTCTCTTCTTTGTCTCGCATGTTTCAATAGTCGCGACAGACAACCTTTTGGTCTCTGGCGCAGAAAGGGGCTTTGTCTTCCGCTTCCCGCAACGGCCGAAGGCGAACTAACCCCAAGGCCCGAGTAATGGACGTATCGTATCCCTTGTATTAGAGGCTTCCTCCAACAGTCATACGTGGCCCAAGCCATATGTGTATGCGCAGACCGACGTGGACGCAAGTAACAGGAGATATTTCAGACGGGGGACTGGCCCATTGGCTGGATCTATCAACTGATCGTCGGCTTGGCAAAAGCCCGTGGCTTTTTTTGGTATCTCGCGAAAGAGAGGCGGCGACAGAACAGAGGAAACCGCGATCGTGCATGTTCACCCGTCGGGCATAAATAAAAAAGCATCGTAACCCTCCTTCGAGACTTTTGACTCGAACCCTCGCTTTTTTGTTCTCGTCATTCGTGAAATGACAGCGCTTCTCAATTAACGAGATAGGCTAAACCGAGCGGCGATCCTCTCCGTGTTGCATTGCATGTAAGCTTGCCCACCAGGCTCGTGCGACATGCAAGACGACGGGGGTTGTGCTTGTTACCGCGTAACAAGAGGGGCGTGCCGAGGCGACCGAACATTACCTAAAATAAATTATGCAGAGAGCAGCTTTTATTAGCTGCTTTAGTAGGTTTCTTGTGTGACTACTGTAGGTACTGAGGGATCTAGTGTTACACAGCGTCTTTTTTTTTGCTTTCTTCTTCTCTGAATGTGCGAACCACTTGTCATCGTGCCCGTACTCTAGGGGGTAGTGGTTTTTCCCGTTACTTTTTCTCCAGGGCGAACCAGTTCAAGGCAGGCAATAAGCAAGCAAGGTGCCTCGATGATGATGGTTTTCCCAGGGTTCGTGGCTTGCGCCTTGGGCGCCCACTTGCCAGATAAACTTAGAACCCCGCGACGGAGCCGCCTCACTGAACGGGATGTCAGGGTTGTCTTGGTTCGGTTAGGCCTCTGGTCTGGCGCGGCAGGGCAATGAGCAAGTGCAGTGATGCAATGACGTTTATGCTTAAGATGGAACGTCAAACCAACACCTGCAGACACGCGGTGTGACCTAACTAATAAGCCCGCCTGCTTGCCTGCATTCTTGACTGACAGTATGTATGTACGTATGATGCGTGTAGCAAACATAATGATGAGAGACGATGGATACCTATGTCCGCCTCGCTCCTCCTGTCGCTTTGAGTTTCAGCTTTATCAGAAAGGGCATTCAGGTCAGGTCAGGATCGCGGTATCAGGTCCGGAAGATTGATTTGACTCCGTCTCTTGCACCCCACGTGAACCTTCGGCACCTCATTTAAGTGTCACACCACGTAGACCCGCGATATCAAATCGCGATCTTAACTCTGCTCCTTGACGAAAGTGGAGGGAAAAGAAGTCAGTCCGGGTCAGGTCCGGACTGGAGCTGCAGTCTCTTGGCGGGTTTGAGAGATGAGAACCCCGGGAAGCTATTGCCGCACTTACAAGGAGCAAAAATGCATTTGAGGGCTACATACGGACCGGACGCACCACACATGCTTGGCAGATGCCATATCTGGACATTCCATTTTCTCACGTCGGATCCCGAATAAGTGTGTAAAATACTCAACGCAGCCACCCAAACGTCGGCTGCATCAAGCTTGCGCGCCACACGGCTTTCTAAAATTACCACATTTGGTTGAACATTAGCATCTCATCTACGTAACCCGTGTAACATTCTTCCTGCGCGTTGCGCCGCACGAACTTACATCAATACCTCTCTCGCGCACGTCGCAACTTGCAACTAGTTGAAGTTTTCATTTCGTATCGGACGGCGTAATTTGAATTGTGGTCCTCCGGAGGTAGGCCGCAGCAGCCGAAGTATGTAAGCTCTCGAGAGATAGATCATCATCGCCCGAATGGGCCCATTCTGCTTATTCTCGGGGCTCTGTTACTTGGGGCGAACTGAAAACGTGGGTGATTTACACTGCATACAAACTGGACCACCATCTACATAAAATCGATCTACACTGTTGCAGTTGCCCTATTGGGATAACGAGTCGGCGTGGTCGGCTTCTTGCTGCCAACGTCAGTGCGAATGGGTTAGGGTAACAAAAAAATCTTCATTAGTCAAAGAAAAGGACAACCCTGTTTTCGATCATTTCTCCCATGTGAAGTTTTGTTATTCATAGCTGCCAATGTAGGTGTCAGAAACCGAAGTGTTACCCGTCCACGATGACGAACGAATACGTAGTCCAACCGTCGTGTGCAACACCGTATTTTTAGAGGATCCGGCCGCAGCCAATTACCTGCCCTCCAGTGTCCGGCAGCAGCTCCGTGGAAACTCGTCGTACGCGGCCGCTGCGGACACCTTCATCGATTCAATCCATCATCTTTTCTAACATTTCCATCATTAGCTCCAGTCGCGTGTGCCGGTCACTGCATCTAACTACTCATTTGTCTGCTGAAGACCCGCACACACACACACACACACGACTCAGACGCGAGCTGTTGTACTACCATCCGATATGTACTATCTGGAGGGCTGGCTGGCTGAATGGCTGGCCCGCGTGGCGGACCGGGAACTTTTTGCTCGTTCGTCTCGTAAAATAGCCTTTCTTGTCCGATCCTGCGTGCGTGTTGCGCATGAGATTACACCGACAGTCTTACATGTGTGTCGATGTTAATTAATAATTCAGATCCCCAATACGCGGCTCCCCCCAATCGCAAACGGCGGTCCCAGCAGTCCAGCAGCAGCAGCAGTACCTAATGAACAACAGTCAGCAGCGCAAGTAAAGTCGCGAATGATTGCTTGTTTGCTTTCGCGAATTGCTGCCTGTACGACATCCGGGTACGGTCTTAGGTAAGATAAGCATTGGGGTTGGTGTTGTGCATTCCACTTGTACGAGCTAAGAAGGGTATCACAGGATCTGATCTCCGTGGAGCAGTTACAATCTTGATGATTACTGCGGCTTCCTCGATTGGCTGGACCGCTCCCTCCAATGATAGTCGTTCCTGGCTCCTCTGGGCTTCCCCAGTCACGACCCGTGACCTCGCCGGACCTTCTATTAAAAGTCATCCATGGCATTAGTTGTGGTTAGGTTAGGGCGGGACGTATCAAATGTTCTGAATTCAAATCAGGATATAGCTCGTGACCCTGTTGCGGTATCATAGCATTATCGCTTATGAAGTTGAATTCCAAGGCATCCGAATGTTCAGCGGAGATAATAGTCCGACTACAAATTGCATGTCTGAATATCCGGATTGGCATCCGATTCAGAGTCACGATATCTCCGGATGCTCATGACTCCTTCCCTCTCACCCCGCACCACGCACGCCACCACACCCTCTTTCGAACGATATGGGCGATAAGCCCCCACGATTGCCAAGGTTATCATGGCGTGCCAGGGGCGGGGTACAGATGGCTGGACCCTTAGGATGCCCATTATGCACCACACCACGACGTTGCAGTTTTGAGGGGTTCGTGAACCCACCACTCTCTAGCGCCGATCCTTGTGTAGCCCTTGAGGCCATCGTGGTCTTTTTTCAGGAGGTTCGCAACATCATTTGACCGAACAACCTAATGTCCCCATTCCCCAGAAACTCTCTAGATGGAACAAACTCAATTCCCACCGCCTCATCTGTCACAATAAAGGAGGCCACCCTGCGACGTTTAACTTATCTGACATCGGAGTCCGGCCAAAGTATCGTTAGGGAGGGGCGGCGGTCACCCGACTCTTCGGAACCTATTTTGAACCTATCTTAGAGCTTTCGTAGGCATATTAAAATACATTTAGCATTACACCACGATACTGTAGCCCAGCCACAAGTCGGGAAGTAAATAACAGTCGATCTGTTTTTCATACGACTTCTCCACACATCGCAAGGCCCCACCTGCAAGAGGTTATCTACTGTATGTAGGAAGAGGGGCTGGATCGCTTGCCTGCTCCTGTCTTTTGGGAGGTGGGAGGTATTGCGGCAGCGAGCGAAGGCGCGCGGAATATCGCACCGAACGGAAACCCTCCCAAGCACGCCATCGCGCCCCCGACGCGGTGTACGCTGTCCGCAGATACGCGCGCACACTTTTTCTGACTCCTGCCCCGAAGAAAGAGGGTATGGTGATAAGGAGTCAGTCACTCCTCGTATCTATGGGATGGCACACAGCATGACTGTGATATGATCCACAGCTTCTTCCCTTATCACGCTTCAGATCACGCTACTCGCTTTAGTTTACTTGTGACTTGCAGTTGAGGAATCGGGAAAAAAAAGGGGGGGTGCAGACGGAGAGACACAGTCTTGTGCGGGTGCGGTGTGTGTGGTGACAGTGTCTCAAGATTAAGTCGCGTGCGCCCTCTGAAGACTGAAGCGCGAACTGCATGCACTTCGTTTTCCCCCCTCCCGCCGTGGAATCGTGTTGCAACATCCATCCCTCTGACTTGCTGTTGCTGCCTCCCATTACGTTGTCTTGTTCATTTTCGCCTCAAAATGTTTCAATACGGCACCACGGTAGTTGGTCCCCTCCTTCCCCTGCGGCACTGTAAATGAAACCACTCCAGGCCTGGATCGCAACCTGGCTGCAACTGTTGGTTGTCGGCCAGAGATTTGGAATCCATTCATGGCAGCTTATGCCGTCGCAAGCGGCTTGGCGCGGGGCGTCGAGGTGCGAAAGCCACACTGCCACAGCTCCTGGCTGCCGAAAGGAGAGCATGCCGTCATAGCGGATCCCCTAGTCCCTCTCCGTCTCAAAGCCCCAGCCGAGCAGAAACGAGACAAGAAGCCAGTTGACAGCCATGTCCCATGCAATTGTCAGATTGTCTGATTGTGTCTCTAATAAATACATACGCCGTATCTTTTACACCGATCGTAGCCACTTAGGTTTAGCATTATTCAACGGCGTCCGTCCCAAGGCATGGATGGCATCTGGTGTACTGTATGCAACTGCTTGGCCCAGACTGCCGGGTCCTTGCCTGCTTGCGTTAGGCGTTAGGTACGGCGGCAAAAAGGAAAAGAACACACCCGCTTTCCCTTCTTCTGCAAGACCGGACCCCCCCCCCTTCCCCCCACTCTCGTCGTCATTTGGGTCAAGTCTTGCTTCTGCATTTTGTTTCTGCGTTTTGTTTCTTTCTGCCCTCGGTGATGTCATCATGCCGTTTGTCCCGTCCCCATCCTATCCCACCCATAACCCATCATCGTCATTACCCACCCAGCCCTGTTCTGATGGGGCGTGGGACTGCTTCCGTTACATACCACTGGTTTATCGCCTCCGAAGAGCCTCTTCCGCTGGTGGGGGTCGCATCCGAACCCGCAGCCCACTTCTGCCACTACTGCATCTGCTTGATTGAACTGCAGCAGATAGGAGGCCGTTCGGGGCACCGGTAAAGCTGCCGGCTGTGACCGCATCGCGAAGCTTGTTACCGCCGGGATTGCATGTGTTAATGTGCTGCTTTTTGCGATATTTTGCCCCATTGCGGGCAGCGGATGTTGATCTGCGTCCTCAACCGTAATTTAATGACATCAGCGGCGAGTAATATTGAATGACTCGTAGACCTAGTCATGGCAATACCTCTGCTTCGCAATAGCAGCACAATGGCCCTGATAATGATGCGCTCTATCAAAGTGATTAGTCAACCAATCCCGGATATCCTAAGGAGACGCTTAAGCGTACTTGGCAGAAGTCCGGTGCCTCAAGAGCCCCTTTGTTAGGACATGATACCGTTTGATTTTTAATATATTCATAGGTAGTTGATGCGTACCCAACACGAGATGGCAATGATGAAGGCGCGAAGCTAGGGCAGTTGATTCTTTTCGCTGTTGATCATGAATGACCCTGTTGGGTCATGCCGCGTTCTAAGACAACTTCCTCCTGTCAGACCCTAGCTGATTACCATCATTGAGCATCGCCGCTGCCGCTGCTGGGAGACATCAGTCGCAGAAGCAGCTTCAGATCCGTACGCATCTCTGTGGCCCTGGCGGTTGCTGTTCTCCAAGTCAGTAAGTCGATGTCATAGAGTAATGCTGTGCGATTGTTGCACTAGTAGCCAATAAATATATATATTGCGTTCCAGGGCCTACAACTCGTACTATGTAGAGTTTGTATAATGAATGTGTGGTATATCACCAATCTATATAATAATTTATGACATGTTCCACCTGCAGACTGTCAAGCCCGTAATACAGAGGGCTTCGTGCCTGGAACATCTTGGGTGAAGCCTCCTCTCTTTGGTCTGAAATTGTTGAGGTATCCCTATTCATTTTCCTTTTCCCGGGTCAGACCAAAACTCCCAAGTCTCCGTGCATCAATGACAACAACATTTAGCCGTAGATAGGATGGCGCAAATGCATGGTAGTCAACTCTGGCAAGCGTCCAAGGTGCTTCTGCGCATCAAAGCTTCGTCATCTGAAAAGTAGCGTTCCACTCGTATCTTGAACTTGTCCCACACTCGCTTGAGTATCCTTTTAGCCTTTCCGTGATATTTCGCCCTTCTCCCTTCTTTCTGTCATTCTGTAGGCGGATCTTGCTCGAGTCCGCAGGGGCATCGTTGGTGTCTCCATAACAGGTAACACGTGTGACTGTTGGTCCTGCAGGTTCCGCTTGGCTCGGAGATGCCCCTGGGACCGAAGTGTGTTGAGTGCCAGGAGAGATCGACATTGATAGCAAGGAGCTAGCGGGAACGGACGATTCGCAATAGCTTGCAGTCAGAGCATCATGGCCTTCATATTGTCCGTCCCTGCTTGATTCCTCGTCACTGAAGTATTGAGAGGTATCAGGCGTCGTAGCCATGGCCGCTGAGCCGGCCGGTGTAAGAAGCTGGGGCTCGTCGGACGTAGAAGCGGTAAATGCTGTGTCGAGATGAGGCATCTCGTGGTACTTGCGACTTGGGCGGGAAGCTCGGTCCAAAAAGTGCTCTTCAGACCCTGGAATAAAGACACCCACCGTGGAGGGGCGCTCCGTCTCATCAGGGGCTTTATCCCACTCCTCGCGACCAACCTCGCCTTCATCTGCGGGGATCCATTCTGCGCATGAAAGTTGCTCTCTGATAAACTTCTCAAGCTCATGATCACTATAGGGATAGGGGCCAGGTAAGTCGAAAGGATGTGCTGAGCTTTCGGCTTTCGCGTCGCCATTGGTGGTGGTAGAATCCTTAAAGTGGTCAACAACGTGTTCTTATCAAAAGGCATGGGCCACTTACTCTAAAAATTCCGGTAGCAGGAACCTCCTCCGGATGACGTGCTGACTCTCTCAGGATGCTTTGGCAACGGCCACCACAATATTCAGGCCTCTCCTCGCATTCGACCTTGATCATGGCCAGCTGTCTGTTAACACCGGACATATTTACCCTGTCAAGAGCGACCGGTAGCAACATGTAGTTTTGTATATACTCGAGAAAGTCCACTAGGCATTGCGGGCAACTCTCAAGTCCTCGTAGATGTGATATCCACTGCCAGCATGTTAGTCAGGTTAGGATTGAGGGATGAGATCGCGCTACCTCTTTCACTTCAGGCTTGACCACAGACTCATGTTCTCCTGATTTATCACCCTCTTTACGTATGGTGAAAAATTTGTCTTCATGCGCCTGATCCCTAAGACTTCGGTAATCAGCAAAGGCGACAGGGTCCGACCCTAGAGTTTCGTTGTAGGTCTTCTTGAAGCCAAGCAGGTACCACGTAATGAACTCCAGGTAGACGCAAGCTAAGCTCCATATATCGTAGCTTTGGACGATTTTGCCGTTTTTAAGGTCCACCTCCGGGGGTCTATACGTTCCGGAACATCCCCGTAGCCGGTTGGCGGTGGTGAGCTCCGTATTGCCCGAGGAAGAGTGGAATATTGTTAGGCCAAAGTCAGCTAGGACCAGGTGGTTCTTCTGACTCTGTGTCGGTTCGTCGAATGAGGCGAACCACAGGATGTTGGGCGGCTTAATGTCCCCATGCCGACCCAGCTGATCTTTCCTACCATCCTGATCCTGTCGCCAGGAGTCATGGCGGTGAAGTTTTGCCAGGCCATTAGCCAGCCCGCTGCACTGTTTGATGAGCCACTGGACCGTCTCATTTGATTGTTTTGGCTCTGGATTCGCTTTCCATAGTTGGTAAAGGTTGCCTGAAGCCCAAGGAAATAGAAGATGCATCTCCATCCCATGCTTGAAGGCCATCAAGAGCTTAATCAGATGAGGATGGCCCTTCTGACTACCGTTGAAGCGCTGCAGAACTCCGACCTCCCGGGTATATCCCTCGTAGTCCCCTGTGCGGGTTGTTTTGACCGCAAATACCGGATCAGTCTCAGAGCTCTATTCTTGATTAACAGAGGGCGAAAAAAACCTGACATGGTCAACGAAACCTACCAATAATGAGGGGCCGAAGCCGTGATGTGCTTTGTGAATCTTCACCCACGAGATCGCGCCATGACCGCCTCGCTCTTTCCACTCCCAGTCAGTGAAAGGAAGCCTGATTTTGGGATGAATCTTGTAGAAGTACACCCTCCTTGTTGTTAACATGTAGAAAGGGTGTAACAACACGATACTGATCGTCGCTGAACCGTTCCAGGTCCTCGTCCTCCCAATCAGGGAAACTGGAGTTGGTATCGGACTTGCTGCCTTCGGCCCTCGTCATTCGAAATGAATGGTCGTCAGCAGACTCAACTCGACTGATGGGAAGATTGATGTCGTAGATATTCTTGTTTATGAAGTCATCGATGTATTTGACTCGCCTTTCCATAACGAGTATGGTAAGGACCATGCGGCAGCTTGTCTGGTGCTCGTCGCCGCATATCTGATGAAGCCGCTCTCCGTTTTTCTTCCTTTCTTGCTCAGTCTTGAAAGTCTGCGTCAAGATGCTTTGTATAGCCATGTTGTTAACGATGGAAAATAGCTTATCGTGGGGTAGAAATTTATCCGTGCCAGCGCCATAATTGGCCATCCTCATTGCCCTCCAAAGCTGCTTGCTTACACTCTTCACGGAAGATTTTCGCGTATTGCTCTCAGGGAAAGAGTACTTTCGCACTTGCTCTGGGCATAACGCCCCAGACCCAGGTCAGTGACTGTTTGTATTGTGCGAAACTCTAAGAAGCCGCTTTCCAATGCGGTGAAGGCAGAATCAGAGTCGGCCTCTTCGTTTGGGAGCCCTTGGTCCCCATTCGGCGGACTGAACAGTCAACTTGAATGAGCCTTCCTCATGATGCAGGCGATTGCTAGTTGTGTTGTTCAGTTTAAGACGGCGGGCCTTGGGGTAAGTGGTCTGCCGTTGTGTATGGTGGTAGGAGTTAGGCGGACCCGAAGAAGACGCAGGCTTCGAAGACGAAGACAGGAGCGGTGGGACTTCAAGCATTGTCAGTGGATTAACACGATGGCGCGGTAATTACTCGTCACGAGGAGATCAAAACTACGAAGTGTATGTGTATAAAGCCTATATGCCAAGGGGCGTAAAGCCAAGCTCTAATTGCCTGTATATCAGGCTGTGGCAGCAACCGCCTTGAACAGTCAGGGGTCGTGGTGTTATTGCATGCATTAGCGTGTGACCAGATGTGCGTTTCATGCAACAAGCCTCTGCCTCGAAACGAGAAGAGGCCAGAGAGGCAATAAGCTGCAGACCGAAAAATGAATCATCATATTATCTTTGCGAAGGGAAGGGTACGGGCGTGGGCAATGAAGTTCACAGCACTGGCACTTTGATTCTTGAAATTTATTGTATTGCAGGTACCATCTAGGCCTACTTCTCATTCTCCGTGGAGAGCTAACACCAAACGCCTCGCAGAAAGATTTTCCATTGCTGGGGTTGAACAACCCAAGTCCTGTGTGCACAAGTCCGGTCAGTTGGATCGCGCAGTGTTGGAGGTCTGAATGCTTTCCTTTGAATGCCGATCAACAACACAACAGTGATCTCATCGTTTCTTCCCCTATTGACTTCAGGCTCGGGCCCTTTGGCATCACTGCCAAGCGTTGACTGCTGTGTGCTTTCGACATCGGGAGCCTTGGGCCCGTACACTTGGATGATCCAGATATCACACCTCATTTCGAAGTAAAAGTCTTCTCCATCATTCAAAACCCTCTTCAATGCTAGGGTGAGTTGCTGGTGGTTCCTGGCGAGCTTGTGGGGTATTCGTACGATTCGTGTCGAGCAACCTTCAATCGGAGGTTGCCACATTGTCTTGATGATGGGCGATGGAATGAATGGGAGAAGTAGGAGAAATAGTGTTGATTCCTGGCAAGGGAGCTTGAATGACGAGCAAGCGAAGTAGCGATGTGTTGATTCCAGCAGGACATATATTTTTCGGGTCAACGTGTGGCAAAGACAAAAAGAGTAGCCGGCTCGGACTCGAAGGAAAGTGGAAAAAGGGTAAGCTGGCATTTTCCGAGAGTGATGGCGGGCTATGGCATGCATATGCTGGGCGGGCAAGTAGATGTCTAAGCCCCCTTCGGTTAATTGTTTCGCCCTCGGTTGGTTGTTTGCCCCCTTCGGTTGGTTGTTTTCCGCCCTTCCTCTTCGCTTGATTAGTTGCGATAAATTGTCGGTGTTCACACCCAATTCCTCATCCGGATGCAGGCGACCGGTGACCAGTCAACCTGACAAAGCATCACCCGCTGCTGAAACCCTTTGATGAGGGGGTGAAACGGAACAATACATACATTAACTGGCTGGGAGGCTTTCCCAATAGGTTTCAGTCCTGACGGCATGGTCTGCTACAGTATCTTAGTCTACCAACCTGATTGTAAAGATATTAGATTTGGTCCATTTGGAATTCCACAAGTTGATCAAATGTATTGGTCGCTGCCCTTTTCTAAGAGTTGATTGTACTAATGCAGAGTTCAAGGGCAAAGGACTCGAGAAACGAAGGCGGCCAGCCGCATGTCGCGTTGCATCCATCCAGTCTCTCATGCAGGAGATATGACCAAGGATTAGAAGGGTACTCAGTCCTCGCAGCCATCTGCCCTCGAAATGGCTATCTTTAGACGATGAGGTCTCCAATTAGAGCAGATGGGCATACCATCCTGGTGGTGGCCCAAGGCCACCCAAAGGCTTGTTACGATAGCCACCTTTGGGTAGTGTGCACCTGCCAGCCTGCTTCCGATGGCATCTTCGTAGCACCAACATCTGGCAAGCGGCCTGTGCCAACGCGGGCTCTATGTCCCTGTAGTTGTAGTCCAGCCAATGCGCTATATTTAGTATTGGAGGCACCCTTTTGGCCTCACTCCGCACTGTCAAAAGGGGGCTGGCCTGTCTGTACTCACACCAGATTCATCTAGGTCAACACGGTCTACAACCGCATCACACTGAAAGCCACCATTACTAAGCCAGCAATTCACTTTCCCTCACTAGATATCATGGCGACAAACAAGCGACGAAAGGCCAAGCAACCGAATCTTTGGAGCGAAATAAGGCGAAACCTCCGACGTACTGCCAACACTCTCGGAGGCGGAAAGTTCCTCCCGAAGACAAGCTAGAGCTTCTCTTAACCGAAGCAAAGATCGACGCAAGCTTAAGGGAGGCAAAGGTTGAACCCACACCTGAATTGAGAGAATTCAGTCTCTCCAGAGGTAAACGGGTATTCCTGACACTTGTCTGGATCAATGGCCTTGCACTACTTAAAGGGCTTGTAGAAGCCGGGTTTAGCGATGCCGATTTGCCTGTAGATGCCCACCCGACCCCCGATGATGGCAGTGTGCCGGGGGTTTCGTCTCTCAATAAAGAGACTTGGACACTCGATAGTGCCCCTCTACCCGCATTCGAGCCTATATACGCACCCGCGAAAGACGACGAAGAAGATGGGGAGGAAGGTGAGGAGGATGGTGGGGGAGGAAGATGGGAAGGAGGTTGAGTGGGATGACCGGTTCATTGCCTGGTTTGTCGATAACCAATGGATGTTCCTGGTTGCAAAGTTCCCAGAATTCAAGGTCGAAAAGTTAACTTATCAGCATTGATTACAGCTACTTTCTATCGAGTCTGACAATAACGGGAGTGTACCCCCGAAGACTCAGGAACCTTCAGCAATGTGTATAAGCTTCAACTATGCGACAACTCACGAAGCCGTCAAGGGCATGACTCGGTAATAGAAACCCACCATATGCTACTTCACAGGAGCGACACTAATGCAGAACAGAGTCAAGCCGAGCCTCAGATCGTGGAGGTTAAAAAGTTCAACGACAATCTTGTTGACAACTTTCACAAAGAAAGCGAGAACCTCCGGACCATCGAGGCTATGGAACCGCATCGGCATCTTATCAAGCCCATCGCAATGTTCCAGAGAGGCACTCACCATTGCGTTATGTTCCCTTGGGCATCTGGTGGGAACCTCGGCCAGTTCTGGATTCGAAATGACGAAATCCAACAGAACCCAAAGCAAAGGGCTCCGTTGGTATCATGGTGTTTGGAGCAGATGGTCAGTATTTCCGGTGCTCTGCACGTCCTGCACTCCAAGAACTGCCGCCACGGTGACCTGAAGCCTGAAAACCTGCTCCATTTCGAAGAAGAAGACGGCCGCTGGGGCCGTCTTGTCGTGGCGGACTTTGGTCTGTCCAAGTTTCACATTCAGGAGACCAACATACGGACGAAAGGATCGAGCAACCTTAGCCGCACCATTAGGTACGAGCCGCCAGAGGTACGTCAGCTCGTCGAGGACAAGCCGCGATCTCGCCATTACGACATCTGGTCCGTAGGCTGCATCTTTCTGGAGTTTTCGATCTGGCTTGTACACGGGCAGAGTATCTCAACAATCTCAAGCCCAACATTCTCAAGCGGGACGGAACGATGGATAAGTTTTGGCACGACGACAAGGATGGCCACCCAGAAGTCCATCCTCTTGCAAGGCAAGAGATGAACAAGATCCTCAATCATTCCAAGGCAAACTCGGCTACTCAAGATATCGTGAGGCTGGTACGAGACCGCTTATTGGTGGTAAAATACCTAGACGCACACAGCACAGAGGACCAGGCCGAAGGAGAGGTCACCCGCGCTTCAGCCGAAGAGCTATGGAACAGCATGATAGACATTCAAGCTCGTGCAAGCGGCAATATCAGTTATCTCCGCGGTCAAAGAATCGCGCCTCGTACTGGCATGGGCAATAGTCTATCTGTCCGCGAGAAGGGCCACCGACGGAAGGATTCCGGCATCAATCTGCCCCAGGAAGAGGAGGGTGACCACACCGAAGGCCCGACGATCCTCTTACGAAGGGCCACAGGTGATATTGGACAAGACTCTGAGGCGCACAAGCCTTCGACCCATCCTCAGACATACAGGGTTGAGCAAGTTGTCGATCTGAATGATCGCTGGGCGTCATCCACAGACAACGACTTCGCCAGAGCTCTCTTCCGGCGGGCGGACTGGATCCCACCAGCACCACCAGAAGCAGCCAGTACTGCAAAGTGTGCCGAGTGCAGTACGATTGACTTGGTGTCCCCGCGGTCCGAGATACCCTTCGACCCAGACCAACTGCGGTTGAAGTCCGGCGACTGCGGTATTTGCGCAGTTATCCTCGAAGCGCTGTCGTGCTTGGGGCGGGACAAGCAGCCCGGCAGCATTGTGCGGGTCGGCTCCGAATTCAGGATCGCCTCTACTGGAGATGGCGTCAATAAAGACCCCTTCGTTCTTTCAATGTACGCGGATCCGCGCGCGGCACAGCCGGACGTGGAAGCGGTCTCGCATCTCGGCTACCCCGACCTACCTGGCACGGACAGCCCCCAGCAGTACGAGATCATGCGAGCGTGGCGAGACACGTGCGACGAAAACCACCAGGGGTGTGACCCGTGGAGAGATGGGGACGAACTACCCCGTATGCCGACACGAGCCATCGACGTCGGCACCTCGCCAGGCGACGACGTGCCGCGCCTCGTCGAGACGTCCGCCGGGCCACTCGACGCCAAGTACATCGCCCTGAGCCACTGCTGGGGCCAGCTGCGGGACTACGAGAAGTTCTGCACTACCAAGGACACGATCGAATCGATTAAAGCCCACATCGCTTTCGATCGGCTGCCGAAGAGTTTCCGAGATACCGTCACCGTCACCCGCCAGCTCGGGGTCCGGTACCTCTGGATCAATTCCATCTGCATCATCCAGGGCGACAAGGGCGGACTGGGAGGCCGAAGCGCAGAAGATGGGCGACGTGTTCCGGTTTGCGTACTGCACTTTGGCTGCCAGTTCCGCCGAGTCGTCCATCAAGGGCTTCACGGGGGACCCCACCGGCAAAAAGCCTCGGATGTCCAGAAAGGTGGCGGCCTTGACTACCTCCAGTGGTTCCAAGTTTGTATCTCTGCCGCAACATTGACAACTTCAAGGACCACGTCGAAGAGTCGATTCTGGAAAGCAGAGGATGGGTGTTCCAGGAGAGGGCGCTGTCTAGAAGGACACTACACTTCACTTCCGCGCAGATGTACTGGGAGTGCGGACAAGGGGTTCATTGCGAGACGTTGGGGAAACTGCAAAAGTATGCTCGCCCCATCGCCCAACTCCTATCTTTGTCTACGGACAAGAGGCTAACACACTATGATTAGTAAGAAAGCCGCCCTCATGGGCGACCCCCAATTCCCGGAGTCGGCCCTGCAGTACTTCAACGCCGGCCGCATCGTCATGTTCCAGCACGTGTACCAGACGTACTCGAAGCTGGCCTTCACCCACTGGTCCGACCGCGCCGTCGCGCTGCTGGGCCTCGAGAGCCGCCTCGGGGCCGCCTACCGAACCCGGGCCGAGTTCGGCGTCCTCGAGGAGTACCTGCAGCGCAGCCTGCTCTGGAAGCGGGCCAACACGTGCGCGCGGCTCGCGCGCATCGCGCAGCCCCCGGGCGTCCGCGTCCCGTCGTGGTCCTGGATGGCCTACCGCGGCGAGATCGGCTACTTCGACATCGCGTGGGACCGGACCGACTGGTGCGGGGACAACGTCGGGAACCCGTTCGCGGGCCAGAAGTCGCTGCGGCACAGTCGGGACGGGAAGGCGATGCGGTTCCGGGCCGTCGCGTGCGGCTTCGCGGTGGCGGACAAGGTTGATTGGAACAAGGCGGTTGTCAGGGTTGCACCTGACAAGGGTCTGATACCCGGCTGCAGAGCGCCGAGGTCGCCGCTAGGTATATAAGTCTAGTGGTCCTCCCAGACAGTTGGAGGGCCAGAGTTCAGTGAATGCACACACCTACCCCTACGGGCATCTCTTCACTCTACTTGCAAGACCTTGACAGCGGTCACCATGGACGACGGGACTAATGGGCTCTCCGAGTCAAGGACCTCAAATGCGTTGTCGTCGGTCAGGAGAGAGGGTGATGAAGGAACCAGGAATGATAGACTCCTATACGTCATGGTCGTCAAGCCTCTTCCTGAAGAGGCTACAGGTCACTATCAACGTGTTTGGGTTGGAAGCTTGTTGGAGACGCAGGTTAAGAAAGCCGAGAAGATTGATATCACTCTAGTATGATTTCGCATCACAGAGAGCTCCTGGCAGCATGTATGGCGATAGTATTGAGCAAGCGGTAGGTAATGAATTGCTACCTGGAGGAACGAAGGAAACTACCTATACAAAGAAACGTCATCAAGAATCTATATAGAAACAAAAGAGACTGTTAGTAAACTGTGTGCCCCTGCTAGGATAGTGTAGCCCATGACCCTTATTGCGGCCATACGAAGTGGTACAATCCGTATTAAGCAGTCTGTAATAAGAGACTCAATACTCCATAATCATCAAATACGTCGTGTACTTAGGGGCAAGTCAATTGGACACCCGTTTCCTGCCTTACGCGACGTAATAAGAATGTGTCTATGTCGGATGCGGCAACCATCTTCAACAATAATCAATTTATTCGGGAAAGATCAGTTCTGGAGAGGGGGGAAGCGTAGACCCGAAGAGATAGGATAGACCCAGACGGATGCGCCCCGGTATTGACGCGTTTTACCCAATAAGCTCTGGAACCTTTTCAACAATATGCCCCTGACTCCGGGCCGATCCGCGCGACAAGAAAGCACGCCGATTTGCTGCTTATGCGCCGGGCTGAGGGAGGATGGAGAGCCTTGACTCCTTCTATGCCTACCTTCGGCAGTGCTGTGTGACTGTTACACAACGTGAGCAATCGTGGCCAACCAACAACAAAGTGCTATATTAGCTCGTGTGCCCCCTATTTAACTCTCCAATGCGATATGAGCGTAACATTGATCTCCCACACATCGGTTTTAACTTGGTATATGCCATCTCCATTACCACCTATGGACATTTTGTTTATTGAAGCCGACATGTATACTTGCTGGTCCGGCCGCTGGCGTGTGACAAGGCCACAGCATATCGACTCAGGTCGCATGAGGAATCTAGAAGCACGTCACTGCATAGTATCCCTTTCCAGCGGCACCCATTACATCTGAATTCACCTGTCGTGAAGTCCATTGAAAGATCGGGGCGCGTGCAGAACTGTGCACAAGCAGGGTTTTGGCCTGAGTTGTATAAGTCAGTACACATATTCCTAAGATGGATAGAAAAAGGTGGGAAAAAACTGACCAAAATTAATACCAGATTGAGAAGCATCTAGTATGACTGGCCAAGTCATCAAGTACTCCGAGAAGGACGAAGCGTTCCGGATAGTCGGGGGAGGATATCCGGTACTTGGGGGACAAAATCCGATGCTTCGAATTGCTCCTGCTTGCATCATCCTCTGGCTCAGGCCCGCGAGATCATTCATAATGCTGGACTGGATCTCGGCGGACATGGAACGAAGCAGAGATGCTTGCGGGAAAATGATGGCTTTGTCGTCCCTGCTCGACACCAACGCAAGGTCGATCCATCTCCGCATTTTGATCACGGTATATTCGAATTGCGACTTGGAGATGTCTGTACATTCGTCCCACGTGCGGTCCGTGTCAGTCAGAAGCAGACTCAACTAATAGAGAAAGGGCGGTAGGAGGAAGCAGCCAGTCCCCTCTCCCGGCTACATCACGCTGGAGCTAGACCTACCATCTTCGAATCGGAAGCTTTGGCTGAATAGTCTGGCCGTGTCGTCGTAGGCCTGCCGGTGCCGGTGCCGGTCACGGCTCGCACGTATGGATCTTTTCAGGGCCTTGTTCTCCTTGGCCTCCTTCCTTTCCTTGCGGTGCTGGCGGAATTTCTTGACCAGGTCGGAGCCAGAGTTGAAGATCGAACAGATGGACGCGATAACTCCGAGGAGAGAGAGGGGCTCCATGGCTTCGGGTTTCGGAAGTCGTCGCCCACTGCAAATGGCAACTATGGCTCCAAAGATTTCGGTCGAAACAATGCGAACGGTCCCAGACAGGTCGGAGCTAGAGAACAGGATCGGCGATGGCCAAGATAAGTAGGCACAAGATGGGGCCTATTTGCCGGTGGCATGCCAAGGGCCTATTGCTGACGGCATGCACAAGGTTGGAGTCACCAGAACCTGGGAATAGAACCTGGGACTAGAACCTGGGCTTTTGCCAAATTTCGGTTAAAGACGTACTATTCCCAGACCTAGCCGGAGCTCATGTAATGAGATGATCCCAACCATGGTAGCGAAGCTGCAGTCTTCCGGACAAAGCAGTTGGCTCGTCGTGCGTCTTCTGTCCATGTCGCATCAGCAACAGCTGGCATGCTTGGAATGGCTCCTGCATTTATTACTTCTCCAGGGGCCGGCGCTTGTCTAGATGTCACACCAAATGGAAGCCAAATTGGACCAATACATTTCGGTTCACGGTTCGTGGTGTGACTTTCTGGCATGCATTGCAGCTGGAAGAACGCAGGAGAGTGTTGATAAGGATTGATAGATCAGGTCGGGAAGTACAAGCCGGCCGACAGGAGTTGACGAACTAATGCAGTTTGCTGCAGTAGAAGGTTCGCTGGCACGCTAAAGACAGGCCCTACCCCCCCAAGCTCCCCCTGTATGTTTGGGGTGCTTGGGGTCCGGGAACATTCCGCAGTACTGTGTTCGCGCGAGCCCCTGCGGACGAGCCCCCTCCTGCCCAGCCAGGTCCAGCGGCTAGGCCTGCAACGCAATACCACCAAGCCCACTGCTACATTGTCACTGCATTCATTTAATCTGCATCCTTCCCAGCCCAGCACAACCTTCCTCGTGATGGGGATTCAAAATCTCAATTGGCTATTCGGTCGTCGACCATCACCTTCACCGCTGCATCAATCAACCGAGTCCAATCCGTTGTTGGCTGACAATAACGATGGTGCGAATGAAGGACGGAACAGTCCCATTGTCTCGGACGAAGCGGGTGCGACCGCGACCCCCAGCTTCGATATGCAACATCCGGTAATGGCGGCAATGAAGAAACGGACACCGAATCAACAGGCGGTGCTGCCGCAGCATTGGAAGCGCATGCGTCAATTCCACAAGACGATGGCGGTAATGCGCTCAAGCTGACCGCGGCCATGTACTGCTTCGCGGTCCTCGGCATGTTCGTCAGCACGACGGGCGTGATCCTCTCGAGCGTCCAAGCCGACTACGGCGGCCTGAGCGACACCCACGTCTCGCTACTCTTCCTCGCCGCGCCCGTGGGGTACCTAGCCGCGGCGCAGCTCAATCGCCACCTCCACCTGCGGCACGGCCGCCGCAGTATAGCTGTCTTCGGGCCCTTCATGCACGTCGCCATGGCCGCCGTCGTCGCGCTGCACCCGCCGTTCCCCATCGTCCTCACCGCGTGGGTCGTGGGGTCGCTGGGCCACGGCGTCGTCGACGGCTCCGTCTGCGCCTGGGCTGGCGACCTCGAGAGCGCCAGCGCCGCGTCGGGCATGCTGCATGGTGCGTACTCGGCCGGGCTGGGCTGGGACCGTTTCTGGCTGGCACCCTGATCTCGCACGAGGGGCAGGGGCGCTGGTACGAATGGTTCTACGTTTTGGTAAATCATAGCATCTTATCATATTCCAGGACAACAGCTAATGGGGGCTACAACATAGGGTGCTGCTTCGATCTTGGAACTGATCATCATGACCTCCGCATTCCGCTCCGACGATGCGAAGAGTTACAACAAGCACATTAACGTCGCCATCTCACCGCCTCCCTCAGAGTCAAGAGTAAGGACTTCCCCACGGTATCGGGGTGTCATATGGATTTGTGCATCCTTCCTCCTGGTCTACGTCGGAACCGAGTCCCTCATCACCGGCTGGATTGTGGCCTACATGGAGCGGGTCCGGCACATGTCTCTGTACGCATCGAGCCTCTGCTCAAGCGCCTTCGGTCTCGGTATGGCGATCGGCCGCCTGCTGCTAGGCCTCGTGACGGAGAATTTTGGCGTCCGGCGCGCCGTACCCGTTTACGTCGCCTGCGCCATTCTCTTCGACGTCCTGTTCGCCTTGAGTCCCATGTCGGCCGAGTCGGCGACGCCCGCCATCGTCTTGATCGCTTTGGTTGGGTTCTGTCTTGGCCCGCTCTTCCCCTCGGCCATCGTTTTGCTGGTGCAGCTGCTGCCGCGGCATTTGCATGTGAGGGCTGTCTCGGTGGTCGCGTTGGTGGGCCAGGTCGGCGCCGCGCTCTTGCCGTTTGGCCTCGGTGTTATGGCCGAGGTGGTTGGTATCCAGATGCTGCCGTTGGTGGTGTTCATATGCTTAGCAGCCATGCTGGCTCTCTGGGCTGGTTTGCGCACCCCCCTTCAGTTAGACATGCTACTACTTAGTGTCAACCCTTCCATCCCATTAATGGATACGGAATTCCCGGAAGTCAAGCTCCGCCTCCCCTTCCTCCCAGCCCTTGACGAGCTCCCCATCTATGATCCTGTGCACGTAGGCGTCGCCAATGAGCGTGTACCCGTCGTCATCATCACCGTCGACGTCCTCGTCCCCCGAGCGCGGCCGCAGGATGAACGGGACCGCGCCGCCGCACGTCGCGCGGGCCCGTCCTCAGGTAGCCCCGCCGCGTGCGGAACAGGCACCGTCCCATGCTGTAGCTCCACGCCATGATGCTGTAGCGCCGCGACATCTCGGCGACCTCGCGCGCGTCGGCGTCGAGCAGCGTCGGGCGCTCCGCCGCGTACAGCCCGGGCGGGTAGAAGTCGCCCGGGGGCAATTTGCTGTTGTCGTCCAGGCCGCCGGCGTTGTCGACCAGCCCACCGCCGCCGCCCACCTCCCCGTTTTCTCGCCGCAGCAGCGTGCGCGCCTACGTCAGGAACGCGACGAAGTCGGCCGCGTGGTGCGCGTAGCTGGACTCGGGGCACCGGAGCGCGTAGATGCCGCGGTACTCGCGGCATGACGCCGTGAGCGCCATGACGTACGCGGTGACGACCTCGGGCTCGGTCGCGTAGGGGCATTCTTGGGAGGGGGATTGTCGACAGAGTTGGTGACGGATCCTCGGCCGCTTTTTGTGGGCGGTACCGCTCCCAGGGCCCCGTGTGTGTCCGGAAGAGCGGGATGCGGTGCTCGTCGGGGACCCGCCGGCCCCGGAACTCGAGCTCGCAGACGTCGTGCACCACGTCGAACTCGAAGCCCCTTACGCCGAGTACGGCATTCGTCGGTATGATTGTTGTGCCTCCTTCCTTTCTTGCTGGAGGAGGAAGAGAAGAAGAAAAATGGTCCAGTGGCGGTGCCAACAGGCCCACGGCCTGCGCCGCCTTGGCTTTTTCAGACTTGCCGCTGACAGACATGAACCTGTACCAACTGTAGGAAACAACAGGACTCGCATCCGTGCGGTGCCAGCGTGGTACCCAGGAAGGCAGGCACAGGGCCGCCTCGTCGGGATACTGAGTGCGGTCCCGGTCGATCCGGGTCAGCATCTGAAAGTCGCGGCCCTGCTCGAGGACGCGGCCTGCGCTCAAGCGGTAGTCCAGCACGATGTCCGGGTACTCGCGCCGGAAGGCGGGCAGGTGCATGAGGGCGTAGACCTTGTCGCGCGGGTCCGTGGCGCGGAACTTCTCGAAGGTGCTCAGCAGGTATGCGAGCCGCTTCGTCGGCTCCTCGTCAGCGTCCGCGTCCGACCGCGTGTGCATGACGTTAAACCGGGTCACCCCGTGCTCCTGCGGGCCCGGGGAGGGCCCCGCGAAATGCGTCGCGTAGGTGATCGGCTGCCCGTTGTTCAGGATCCAGTCCGCCGCGTAGTACAGGGCCGAGTACCGGCACGGCCGCGCGCCGCAGTGGAAGAGGAGCTCGCGCGAGAAGAAGGCTTCCAGGATGACCTAGAGCAACCCAAAATGAAAAAGACATGTGTTAGAACTTTTCTGTTTTGTGCTCGAGGCTGGTCTTACTCATATCATCGGGACGTATCTATTTGTCTTACCCAGATTCGAGTGAACCACGGTCGACACAATAGACTGAAGAGCGAAATCCATTTCGGCGAGTCTTTCGGCGGTAGGAGCTCCGAATATCCAGTCTCCCTGGCTTGCATGAGATCATACCCGGCCACTTTCAGGTGATTATCCAACTCTTCCATGGTGGAGACGTTCACCTTCCGGCAGACGAGCTCGGCGAAAAGCTGCACCATGTCCAGCGCCGCGTCCGTGTGCTCGTCCGCCCGGCCCAGCCAGACCACGCAGCGCCGGCATGCCTGGTAGATCCGGTGCATGATGAGGATCTGCCGCGACTTCTCGTCCAGGTTTGCCTGGTTGATGCACAGGGCGTCGGCCCAGAGCGTGCGGGGCTGGTCCGGCAGGCGCAGCTGGGCGAGGGCGTCGCGCAGGTTCCTTGTCACCCTGACGCAGTGGCCATTGCACAAGATCTCCTCGGTTCTATTGGTGTCGCCCCAGACGTAGGAGAGGGCCTCGAAGTCCTGGCTGTCGGAGAGGTTTGCGGTGCGTAGTGAGATGGAGGGGGGTTCCCCAATAGTGGTAGTGGCGCCGGGGAGAATATCCAGAAGGCGAATGTCGTTGGGCTTGGACAGCGGCTCATATCCATAGGGTCCTGGGAACGCCATTATGACTATATACCACCATAACACAGATGAACATTCTAAAGGTGTTAGTTATATTGTGGGAAGCTAAATACCCCAGCTTTATGATGGAGATATTCCCCGGATTCGGATGGTGTGGTGGTGGCGCATCGCGAGACTTGGCAGCTGAACACAAGCTCCGCTCACTTGCATAAGAGAATGCACCTCGCTCGCGATATTACATGCGAGCCAATGGAAAGAAAGTTAGAGGACTTATTGCTTTCTCACCTTCATCTTATCATTACAATCAATGCACTGCCACACACGCCAAGTCGGCTTGGACGCGACCCAGCCCCTTTCGTTGGTCAGCCACTACATCGTAGACCTAGACAGCGAGATACTGAAGACTCTGCGAGAATTGGTCTGGCAACTACATTACATGCTTGTTGAAATTTCCAGCCCAGGTGTCTCCTACCAAGTCCTCGTTGCCTCAAGCCCTGAACAGGAAATAGCCATGTCACCTGGCTTTCATCGTTTATAAGTAGTTGCGTGTATGCCACCATTACCATGAGATGCGGCTGTCGGCCGAGGCAGAATGTCTCGGCCGATACGCTAATTGAAGCTTTCATTTGGAGCTTCCCTCAAATGGCCGAATGTTCGGATCCGGAGGTGGAACCCCGAGGCCGATCCCGAGATCACGGAGGCAGAACAAGGTTGATAAAAGCAGCTGTCCCAGAGGTAACTTATCAACCGCTCAAGCAAAGGTTCATAATGTTCTAATTCAAATCTCTTCTAAATGTGAGGTTGTCAATTTTCAAAAAGGATTCTCCTTAAAACTGACAATGACAACAACCATGGAGGTCGTGGCCGTCAGCCGCTCAATACCCAAGGAGCTTGACCTGGGCTTCATGAAAATGAAAACATCCCTGATCCACGAGCCCCTGACCTCGCCCGCAGACTACATCGAGATCGACGCGACCGGGGTAGTGGGCAACAAGCCCGCCGTGCACGACGGCCCCGTCTACATCTTCTTCGCCGAGCACTACGACTACTGGTGTTCCGAGCTGGGCGTCGACCGCGCGGCCTGGGACTGGTGCCACTGGGCCGAGAACATCACCGTGCGATACAAAACGGGCACGGGCATGGCAGAACCCCGGTTCGAGACGGAGATGCACCTCGGCGAGGTGTGGCGGGTCGGGCCCGACGTCCGCCTCGAGCTCTGCGGCGCGCGCATCCCCTGCCAGAAAGTGTCGTGGCGCTGCGGCCAGAAGGACAGCTGGCTGCGCCCCCTCGCCGAGTCCGGCCGGGTCGGCGTCTACATGCGCGTGCTGCGGGGCGGGCGCGTGCATCCCGGCAACGAGGTCGTGGTCGAGAGCCTTCCTCTTCTTCCCCTTCCCCTTCCCCCTTCTTCTTCTCTTGGAGCCGCCGCGGACGACGAAGAACAACAACAACAACAACAACAGCAGGAACAGCAGCCGAGCGTGGCCATGATCTCGCGCATCGCGTTCGACGCCTCGCTCAAGACGAGCGACACCCTGGACCTGCTGGCGAACCACGCGCTCCTCCTGCCCATGAACAAGAAGTTCCTGGCCGCCAAGAAGGTCGCCATCGAGGACAGGCGGAACACGGGCAAGAACGCCTGGAAGGGCTGGCGGGACCTGCGCGTCGCGAGGGTCGTGCAGGAGCTCGGGGATGTCAAGTCGTTCTACCTCGAGCCCGCCGACGGCGCCCCGTTGGCCAACTACCTCCCGGGCCAGTTCCTCTCTGTGCGGGTTCCGTCCTCCGCCTCCACCGCATCCTCCAGTTCAAGGGGGAACCGCCATGACGACGTGCGCAGTTGGACGATCTCCAATTACGCGACGCGCGACGGACCGACGTATTACCGCCTCACCATCAAACGCAACAATCAACCCCCCTCCTCCTCCTCATCAACATCAACATCACCTGGCGCAGCAGCCGCCGCCGCCGCATCCGTACCGACACCACCACCAACAACAAGCAGCAGCGCCTCGGCCTGGATGCACGACCACGCCACTGAGGGCACGGTGCTGGCGGCGCGCTCGCCCGCGGGCCGCTTCGTGCTTGACTGGACGAAGCCGGTCGCCCTGCGGCCCGTCTACGTCTCGGCCGGCATCGGCCTCACACCCGTCGCGGCCATGCTCGAGGCCCACGCGCTGCACCCCAAGTTCGCGCGCACCCCGGCGCTGTGGGTGCACGTGGCGCGGTCGGCGGGGGATCTGGCGCTCTGGCGCGACGCGGGACTCGCGCTGCTGCTGCGGCGGAGGGCCGTGCCGCTGGAGCGGCACGTGTTCTTGACCGGCGGGCTTGGAGACGACGAGGAGGAAGCCGAAGAGGAGGAGGTCGAGCTTGGCCTTGGTGGGCTGGGGATCCACGAGGACGATAATAATAATAATCATGGTAAAAGCAAATGTACCGTGCATCGCGGCCGGCCGACCGCGAGACGCTCAAGGCGATCTTGGGCAGCTCGAGCAAGTGGAACGTCCTAGGCGCGGGCGAAATCGACGTCCCCGCCAAGATGTCAACCTTCTACGTATGCGGCCCGACCGCCTTCGAAGCGACGGTAAAGGCGTGCCTCGCCGAGGTCGGCATCCCGGCGGCCAACATCCGCAGCGAGTCGTTCTCCGCTGTGAACAACAGTGGACAGGGAGATCTCGCGACGGCTCAGGTCCGCTTCGCCAAGTCCGGCAGGACGGCCACGTGGTCCCGCGACAAACCGGTCTCGCTGCTGGAACTGGCCGAGTCCCTGGGCCTCGCGCCCGACTACGGGTGCCGCGTCGGGGCGTGCGGGAGCTGCGCGGCGCGGCTCAGGGCGGCGCGGTCGCGGGGGTGGGCGTGCAAGCAAACGGGACGGTGTTGACGTGCTCGGTCACGCCCGCGTCGGATGTCGTCGAGCTGGAGATCTGATGGGTGGGATGACACTTTGTTAGATGGTGGGCGGCGGTGGTTAAGACACACGCTGGGACCTGGACATGGAGTGCCCATTTGTCAACTATTACCCCTTTTCCTCTCCACTTGGGCGTATGTATGGCCTTTAACTTCCTATTTTCGTATATTGCTTCTGTCTCCCGTGTGCAAGTTTTTTTGGGGGGCGGGGGGGGGTTGGAGACCTTCGACGAACTCCATGATCAGTTCAAGACTTTTGGTTGTTCTTCATGTGAACTAGGGGTGTGTTAAGGTATGAGTCCAACGTCGAGGCGGGGGCTTGTTTACATGTTGCGATACCCCTGAACCAATAAATGTCTTGTCATCTTGACTTCGTGGTGCAATGACGCAAAGTCTCTGTTCTCCCGTTGCCCTTCGCGCCGTCATCTCCACCATGGTGTTGTCGAAGGACCAGTTGATCTCCCCTTTAAGACCGGGATCAGGTGCGTGGTCTACCGCCGTGGAGAATTCATGACCGAGCGGCCGGATCCGGGTGTACAGGCGGCGGCGCACCACGTGCTATTATCGTACGGCAACTAGGGTCAGTGACTGACGGGCGGAAGCGGTATCGATGACGGTGGAGAGCCCACTTGCCACATGCGAGAGGAGGAAGAAGAAGAAGGAAGACGGACCGACAGACCGCCTCATCACCATCAAAACAAATCAACAATACCAAATGCAATTAGGAGACCAAACTATTGTGCCTTAGTTGCATTGGCGATGGGGAAAAGTATGTTTGTGTTTTAGTCGTATCAAAACAACTACCGCTTCGACCGAAAGAAAGAAAGAAGCAAAGAAAAAGGGGGGGAAAGAGAGTTAGGAAAAGAAAAGGGCAGATGTACGTAATGTATGTATAGGCCTGTGGCGAAAACATTTACTGCCACCGGAACACACGCCGAGCCACACATATTCGTCCGATTTTGGCATCTCCCCCCCTTGCTTTCTCCCCTCGGCAGGGCTGCACAACGGCGTTTCCTCCTGCATCGAGTCCATACCTCCCCTCTTCGAATTTCCACAGGGGTTTTCTTTGTCTCGGTAGCTACGCTGACGTGTATTAGTGGTGAAAGGCGTAAGGTTAGATAGATAGGGGGTGGGTGCATGTGGAAAGTCAATGGACAAGTATCTTGGGTGTGTGTTACTGTTCTTTCCTGTACTGCTTCTTGCCCTATCTTTTCTTCCAGAAGCTAGTGGCACAAAAATGATACATATCATATCATATTTGTACTGATGAACCCATGACCAGCCCTGCAGCATGGCATGCATTCTGGGGATATGCATGTATGTCGTATTCGACATCCTTCTTCCACCAGAAGGAGGGAAGCCCGAAGAAGCTTCTTACTGACATGTCGTTCCATTTTAGCCAGCGCATTCAAACGTAGGTCTTGAAAGAAAAGTAGAAAAAGCAATCTTCTCAACTTGGCTGCCTGCTGGTTAGCTAATAGGGGCATACTCCGAGCCTGGAACCGAACCGGACCAATCAGCCAAGCCACTGCTCGATTCACCGCCGAGGGTGTCACTCCTGCAACACTTTTTCTCTCGTTCATCCATGTATGATATGATGTATATACAAACCTTAGTCGGGCCGGTGTGCCATAGATAAGTATCATGAAGTGTTTTTCTTTTCACCATACCTCGCTATCTCTTCCTGATGTATGATGGCAGGGCTGGTAGTAGGGTCTGGACCAAAGCAGCAACGTGCATGAAGCCATACGTACCAGGAAAAGCAAGCTCAGCTATATACGGCCAGGATAGTCCGACAGGGGGTGGTTGCAGCCCATTTCGATTCCTAATTGACCCCCCAACGCAACAGCTCGTGTTGTTAAAGTGAGATGTGATCGACTGGACTCCCTGGATAATTAGAGCTTTTGCCCAGGTTTGGGAACGCATTTCAAACCGGGTATGCGGAATGCGATCGCCTGTAAGGTTGACAACGACCGTAATGCTGGTGTGTGTTGCAGCAATACGACCAGGAGTGCATCTTGCCCCTTGTATAGTGCGTTCTGGGCAACTGCCGGGGCATGGAGTCCGGCCGGCCGTATGCAGCAGGATCGGCTTCCGCCATGCACGTCTTGATATAGACAAGCCCCTATATCAGTTTGGGGACAGAGCACCTGACCTGACGTATCAGATTGACTACAACAACATACTCATTACAGGTAGACAGTCATTGTTATCTTTATCCACGAATCGGCGGACATACCTTACGCATCTTCCTTGTTCGGTGACGCCAGGACGTATAGATACACACTTTCCCCATCGCCAGCTGACCTGACTGTCGGTCCCTTAGGTTGACTTTGCTCGCTCGTAGGAGACCAACAAAGGGTACACTTTCCTCATCTAGTGTCCTAGTTGGCTGGTTACACCGCCAGATCGTGTACACAGTCCGGATTGTTAGGATCTTGGGTAACGCGATCGGTGTGACAGGTCCCATCAGTGAAGGAAGGAAGCCGAGAGAGGTTTGGAAAGTCTCTGCGATGTATCCGCCACGTCATTGGAATGTCATGTTTGGAGATTTTGAATTGTACAAATGTATATATACACATGGGCTCGGTACTTCATGCAGTGGCCATCGGACGATTGATGAAAGGGGGGCTGCGTCGTTGATTTTCGCGAGACACCGGAAACCTGGTTGATGGCAACGCAACGGTGAGGGCTGAATGAAAAAGCTGTACGTAAATCCATATATATCCCTACCGTAGATGGTCTGCCAACGCGAAAAGCTTAAACCTACCATGGGAATGAGTCTCCCCCGCCGCGGGATCTCGCGGTGGCTCGATTGACGCGAGATATCTGAACCAGTTGTTTTGCTGCGTGTCTCGACGCTCGAGCTACTTGCTTGCTTTTTTTTTGTCGTCGTTGTTGTTATTGCTGACTGCAGCTCATGCGACCGACGAACCCTGGTCCTAGTTTGCTCTGGTCGAGACCTTCCATTCTCAAATACCACACCACCCAATATGGTCAGGCTGTCACTTGTCACTTGCTGAGGTGTATGTACGTACCGGATGAACCGGTTGCACGAAAAAGCAAAGAAAGAAAAAGCCACGAAGAGAGTAAAGCGAGCACCAGCTTCCAACACCAACACGAATGGAGAATGGCCTGGGAAGCTTGGGAAGCCACCGCTATCCCATAACCAGAAGTCTGATCTGACGGATTACTTGCCGTGTAATCTTTCACTTTTTTACCCCACCCACAGCCAGCACAGGGGACGGAGGCATGGCCGATAGCCCAGTGATGTGAGACGTCATTGATGGGCAAGCAATGGAAAACACAAGGGGAAGAAGGTCGGGCGTTCTAAAGACCGACCACGATAAAGAGCCGCTCTAGAGCGTGGCCGGCCTCCCAAAGTGTACCGGCGTCGGAGTTACGCACGTAAGGTCGGGCCAAACCAAATCATTAAGACATTGGAGAGCCGCCCGCCAGAGGTGGATATCCCTCCGCCTGCGAAGCAATGCAACGAAGTCAAACAGGATGGATCCTCAACCGTTGTATTTATGCAAGACATACAGCAAATGCCTGCCGTCTTTCTGGTTGTCTTTGCATATGTCTCAAAGACATGCGCGCGCGCTCGCGTTTTTACGTGGCAGGGCTGGACTACCTTGTCATAAGCAGTACCATTACGGAGTACAGTACACACCATACCCCCAAAATGCCAAGGTCCGAAGTTAGGAGATACCGTAGTGGTTGGGGAATCAATGTCCTGATCTCTACCGGCAAGAGTTGCTCAGTTGGCCATCGAAAGTGACCGATAGCAATTATCAAATGTGACTGCCAGAACCAGCGGCCAATCTGGCCAGATCTACTAAAAGTAATCTACCCCGCGGGGTGCAAGTCTGGTAATAAGCGGGAATAGGTCCTGCGCATTCAGTAAGTGATCTGCAGGGTGTTTATTAGTACATAGTGCGCCCTGGCACCCTTGTCAGACCGACGACGGCTAAAGGAAGGACGCGCCCGCCGTACGTGGGGTACAGTACATGGCCATCAATAACCTTGTGTCAGTGAAACTTGCTCGTCACCGTCACTGTCTTGTCTGTCGCGTGGGAAATTTGCCAGCGCCGAGGTGGCTCATCAATGAGATGAGACCCTCGCTACCTGGGCTAAGAAGAGAGTTGCTCGACTAGGGTATGCAGAAACCTGGCACATGGTGAAAGGAAAATTCCGAGCAAACAGTTCGAAAAAAAAAAGGCAAATGGTAACCGCCGGGCGGCTTGTCACGGGCTCTGGTCGTCGATCCCCCTGTACATCGACTGAGACTGCGTATCTGAGATCTGATAACATGACGACGGCGGGATTCGCTTTCGTAGCTTCTTGCAACCGCAAATAATCACTGGGCTGGGCTAGCTGGCTAGCTGAGTAGCTGGTAGACCACTGCAGGAAGAAAACGGCTTGCGTAGATGCTGCTTTGATGCAAGGATTCGCGCGAGAAGTAGTCTCGCATAGGCATCGCGCCGGCATTGGTTGCATGGGGGGCTTAGGCGTGGGTAGTGGGCAGCTCCTGCGACAGATGTAGCTTATACCGAAAATTCATTTGCAGAAGGTCTTTCGTTCAGTTCAAAGTAATGCTGTGCATGGTTTCAGCTCAACCTCAACCCTTTCCCCTCGGTCTGCGAGAATGGATCGGAGTACGACGGGGCCCCATCTCACCTGTCACTTGTGCGGGGAGGGGAGGAGTTCCGTCGGTCGCGTGTTGTGGCACAGCATCACAGCAGTTCGTTCACCGGTCTGTCTGACAGCACGAGCCGTGCCTTTGACCGGACGGGAAGATAGGGCCGTTGAATCGCCTTTCCCATGTGTCAGAATCTCTTCCCCCCCCTTCCCATCTCACCTAACCTTTTTGCCCAGGGCTTACATACCTCTCTGGAAGAGACCGTTTTAGGCTAAGAAGAGGTTGCCCCAAACCCCGGTGTACATCCCTCTCTCTCTACGGTCATGATACCCGGTGTCACCCCAAGGCGGTGATGCGGATGCGGATGCGGACTTTGGAATAGCGGGAGCCGCCAAGCATGATTGTACTGGCTGCTGCTGCCAGGCTGCTGCTGCGATTGTCAAACAAGGAGAGCACAAGACCAATCAATGGTTAATGCCAAAAATAATCAGGCCCAAAAAAAAAAAAAAAAAAAAAAAAAGGAGAAGAGCACTGCATGTGACTCCCAATTGGCGTATAATGTATAGAATAAGTCCAGTCATCCTGGGAGCGAACGGCCGCATGGGCGTTTGTACGTCGATTCTTATTAGCTGGAGCTGACCGATGTGAAAGTTGAAGAAGCAGCTTGCATTCGTGTCGTCGTGCGCGTGATACACGTAAGGCCAGCATCAGGAAGACAAAAAAAAAAAAAAAAAAGCCGTCGCCAGGCTTTCGGTTTCAACTTGACGTGACGTGACTGACGGTCAAGGGGGAGAAGAAAAGTGAATTGCATAAACCCGGCGACGAAGAGCAAAAACAGCTCGATGACCATCGACAGTAGCTCCCGCACCGCGTAACACCGGAAGATGCAGCTTCCTTGCCTTTGCTTGCATTGCAGCACGCAGCACGCAGCTATGCGAAGAGACTAGAACCTGACTTTTTTTCTTTCCGTTTTGAGGTCACTCAGTCAAGGCCCAGCTCGATACCACAGAAGAAATACCCGTTAGATCGAACGCCTCGCGTAAAAGAATAGGCCTAACTCTTGTCGTGGTGAGAGCGGATGGGTTTTGATAATGAAGGCCTAAAAAGCCTTTGGGGAGGGTGGCATGACCTTGTGCGATCTGGGCTTGGCATGGCTCTTATCGACAATCACTGGCGCGGCTGAGTCTGGTTCAAGACCATGTCATGGCGACCAGCAGTAAGACCCAACAGTAATACGAGCTGGATGCAATGTAGATATTGATGAATTGATAGAGATTCAAATTGCCAGGCTCCAAGCCCACTGGAAAATAGATTACGGTCTTGTCGGCTTTAAGATGTCAGAACCACACCAGGGACTAGGATCTTGCCCTACTTTAGGGAGTAATCTGGCTCTCTAGCGGGCGCTACCGCCTAACTTACGCGCTACTCTGGTGCCCCGCCATGATATGATCTCCCCGTCGTCGAGTTAGTCTACACCACATGGCCGAATGGCATCACGATGTGTGCCTGGCTTACCGTGGTTGACCTACCTTGGGTACGAATGGAAGCTTACAACAGCCTCGCATGTTGTGTTGCGCTGTCTTGTGGTGGCTCATTGGTGCTGCCAATGCATGTTTGCTTGGGCTGCCATATGGGCAGGATTACTTACATACATCTTGGGGTACATACCTGGGTAGGCAGGATAGAAAGGAGTACATACAGCCAGCCATGCAGATAATCGGCAAGTAAATGCTGTACGTACAATGTCGACCAATCCCCGAGTTCCTGGTGGTCGGTTCATCCAATCGTGGTTCGCTTAGATGAAAAACCCCCCGGTCATCGCAGCTGCTGCTTTGCTGATGCTGCGCTGGACCGACCTGTATGGCGACATGTGGTCAACACTTACTTACAGGTTACCTTAGGTAGAACCGAGAGGAAAGAGGGCGACTGCAGGTCGGGTCATCAATAATCATCATCATGGTCTCCTGCTTTGAGGTCCCAATGCAGCAGGTCGAGGATTGGGTTGTCTCGCCGAAGCAGCCCTGAAGATTTCGCGAACCTTTTTTTTTCTGCCCTGTTGCTGGTCCTCCTGCTGCTACATATCCGCATGCATGCATGCATGCACGCACTCGAAGGTCGCAGAGACAGCCAGAGCGGAAGTCTATGCACACGGGTGGCAGCATTGCAGATTCCCGTGTTTGGTCTGTCCTTCCTTCCCCTCTGTATAGAGTGGTCGGCATGTGGGATGCTGGCTTGCACTGCATAGAAAAGAGAGGTGCATTGCGCGCAGGTTAGGTGATCGAGGTCCAATGTTCGTGTCGTGTCGTGTAAGGGGGGCACAACGCAGGCGCTGCGTCACTCGGATTGTGCGGTTCATCCAATAACACGGCTATCTGCGCAATGGCGGCCATGATAACGACCGATGAAATGGTATCTCGATCTCTCTGTTTTTTCGGTCTCGCATCCTCGTTCCTTTGTTTCCTTTTTTTTCCACTTTCGTTCTCCCGTCATCATCTCGTTCAGTGTTGGACGGTTTGCCCGGGATTGCCCTGGGCAAGATTTCCCCGTTCCTGGATGGTAAGAAAAGGGGAGGGGGTTGCCGTGGACGGGAAGATAGCCCTACCTTGAACTGTTGCGGCGGCGGGCAGCTGACGTTTTGGTTCGGGAGGGGCAGCTAGGGAACTCCGGGTGCTGACCCCCCCCCCCCCTTTAGCCATTAATCCTTGGCTGCCTGCCCCCCCTTCCCCCCACCAACCGCTTTTCTGGTCTTGGTTCAAGAGAGACAGACTCCTGTCAATTAAATCCGATCATCACCACGAAATCCCATTTAGCCCATGTGACTTGTCGCTGGTCAGATTCCAGGCGCTCGGGAGCCAATCAGCGCCCGCGCTGGCTGCTTTGGTCAGATCCGATGCATCATTGTTCGGCGTGACGATGGCATCAATAAGCGGTTTCCGCTACTTTTTGCGTTGTCTCTTTCTCTCTTCTGCTTGCCCTTCCTCCCTCCCTCCCTGCGTGGTATTGAGCCGACGAGAAGCCCCGGGGGATTGACCAGTCCAGAACAGAGACCACCCTCCCTGTCTGTAAAATACAACTAATGGAACTTTGGTAGTGGTAGTAGTAGTAGTAACTTTGTAGTATTGCTTTTCTATATGGCCCAAGGGTATCTGCAACATCAGCCAGTCTCAAAAAGTATCAGTATCGGCGGTGTTCCTAACCAACCTTTCTCTCTTTCTCCGTAAAACGCCAGTGCCAGCAAATTGATCCAAGAGAGAAAATACATGACGCCGAGGGTTGGCAGAATCGTGTATGTGTGTGTGCGTGTCTTGATATCATCAGGAACCTGCCAGGGGAGGGGGGGGGGTGTACATCCATCGGAAGAGGCAGACCGCGGGGCAAAATCCATTACCGTTACTTTGCAGTTCGAAAGCAATAAATGATCAAACGCCGACCGCATCTTCCAGACAGCGAGCCCCTCGTAGTAAAAAAAATCAAATCCTTGTTGAAAAAACACCCATCCGTATCGGATATGCAATGTTGCGCGAACCGGTTCCGCCCTTTATTTTTATTGGATATAACGCCCATGATATGTAGTAGTGTGTGGTAGTAAGACATCCGAAGGCCTGAAAGTAGTGTTGAGTCGCATTGAAGGAAGGCTCCGGGAGTTGCGCCGCTGGTTCCGTCCTCCCAGCCCTAGTCGCCTTTTGCCTGCTTGCTTGCTTTCTTTCTGTCGTTCGTTCGTCCAGGGGCCGCAACGCAAGTAAGTATGCGGCAGCAGCATCTAGCAGCGGGAAGGCAGTTCAGACGGAAGCTAAGAAGTCGTCGAGAAGGGTCAGGTTGAATTAGACGTATTGGCCGGCGCGGACAGTTCGCCGGATCATGTGTTCCCAGGGCGCGGGTTTGTGAGGTCGGCAATCCGCTGTTTGGTGACCGTTAGCGTAAGTGCTCACCACCCCAAGACACCAAGACAAGCCCGAGTGACCGCTGCAAGCCACTCAGCGGCCAGAAACAGTTTGTGATTGACTTACTACATAGCTCGTCACCTCTGTAACCCCCACATCGTCAGCATTTGGACAAGACATATACACTTTAGAAGAACATTAGAAGCATGGGATATGTGACTTACCGAAGCTCTCCCGTTGTGATGTTGGGCGGGCACACTCGATGTGTGCGTTCGTAGTGAGAACACCATCTCTGAACACGGAAACGGAAGTGGCCGCAAGAATATTCCACCTGAAGAAGAACAATGTGTTAGTTGGTTTATTCGACCGCTAAGAAACCCGTCGTCCATGACCAATGGACTCGAGAATAGTTGTAGGGAAGGCGTACTTGTGTGTAGTCACACATTTCTGACTACGGGGCAGAGTTGAGTCGGGTTGACTGCCTGCCGCCTGTCCGCGCCTCGCCAAGGGGACCGGTACAGTATGGCAGCGGGTTGTATAAGTCGAATAAAGTCGAGTTATAGGTGGTGCACTCAATGCACCCCAGAATTACCAAGAGGCTTTATAGATCTTCGATTCTAACAAATCTCCCGCCCTCTCTTTTCAGGGACTGTACGTTCGTTGTTGTCGAGAGCGTGTAGTATGACGAACAGGTTGAGAGGTAGGATGTCGTTCCTGGGAAAACGGAAAATATGGAGAAGCTAGTAGATTGTAGGATGGCGTTGGTGTGGTCTTTTCGAGAGTGGGATTGGTGAGGAACAGTAACGAGTTCAATGTGGTCGCACTTGTGCATATACTTCTGCTCCGGATGAACGAAACGTCGGAAGTAGGGTGAGGAGGGACGGGAACGAAGTTATTTAAGTGTGTCAAGTTCAAGTTCACGGTTCCCAGTCTAGTCCATGGTCTTGTCTTGTCTCTGCGCTGCTGCTGCTCGGTGCTTGCTGTTGCTCGCTGGCTGGCTTGGGCTTGGGTCGTTTGAGTCTAAAGCTTATTAGTTGCCAAAAAAGAGCCCACCCCAGACAACCCGAGCAGACGTGTTACCGGGACCCCCTTGGGAAGTAGCTTGTTCCTGGGCTGGCTGCTGGGATTCATGCAGTGGTGTGGTATGTACATCGTGCAGCAGCCGTGCAGGGAAAAGATACATACCTGGCTTCGACCGCAGTACGGGCGGTACATAACGTCTCCATACACCTGCGTGTTGCTTCTGCCGTATAGGGATACATAGGTACGTATTCGATGCGTCGATTTGCAGAGGAAGCAAGTTGACAGGTAGACCCATGGCTGCGAGGGGTGGGGTGAGGATGGGTATGAAGACCCGGTGGATCCTCGATATTTTCCTCAGAACTAGACTAGTCGAAAGAACATTGGAAGCAATGGAGAGCATGGCATGGACATGGCATATGGCGTATCTGCATGGGTGCTACTTTGACCTGTTTCTGGCCTATATACCTACAGGTACATTACATTACGTAGGGTGCGTATGTGTGTACTTTACTTCAACCGAGAGCCAGACTGGCAGCAGCCCTTTCGGAGAGGAGAGGACACTACCTACGGAGTACCAGTAGCGATGTAGTGCGTTGGCGACTTATTACCGTGCAGTATGTTAGGCAGAGGACCCCTGATCCCTGGCGCCATTCAACGTCGAACATGCTGCTCACTGGAGCCCGCCCTCACGGAAATGGCCTATCGCATGCTAAAGTTTAGCGTGTCGACCTCCCTCCTGCGATTTGACAAAAAAAAAAAAAGGTCGAGAAAACGAGTGACGAGTGGTGGCTCGAAATGCGAGAGCCGCTTTTCTTCCCTGTTCTGTCTCTTACCTCACAGAGTTCAATGACCACTGACAGCAACCCCTATGAGACAGGCCGCTGCAATAGACAGGAAGTCCACTTCAAAAGGTATTTGTGTTAGCAACAGAATAAGCAAGCCTCGACCCAGGCCGGCAGATGTACAAAAAAAAAAACGAGACACGGCCTGGCAGACAGACGTCTAGATTCAAAACTGTACTGCACGTTCCTGGCCAGTCTTTTCTCTCGGCTTTCTTTGCCCTTGAACCAGCCAACCTCACACACGCACACTACCTACCTTCTCAAGCCCACGAGATCGTCGCTGTTTCCTTCTTGTCTCTGTCTCTCTTGCCATACAGCAGCTTTGGTCCCCAATGCAGTGCAACGGTGAGCGAAGGAGGTATGTAGGTCATGGTCCACGGAAGACCGGGAAAGATGTTTGCTGGCCCTAGCCAGCTTAGGAAGGGGGATAAAAAAAGAGTAGGTAGGTACTTCTCTTGCATGGTGGGGGGCTTTTCATCCCTCCCATCAATCATCCCGCGAAACTGTGGAGTGCGTCTTCTTTAGCTCACGAGCGACCGGTGTTCCAGAAAAGTTCTATTTGTTATTGCTAGGTCGCACTCGAGCTAGAGTACTCCATGAAAATCCTGCTTGCCACTTGCTTGCCTGGCTTCTCGTTTGTCTTCGACGATGGGGTCTAATGAATCAATGACCCTGACCGCGGTGCAGACGACGACAGCATTATCGGGGCCACGGACTGTTCGCCTCAAAAGCTACTACAGTCAGTGCCCGCCCCAGTTGCTTCAGCTCAGGCACAAGCGCCAGCACCAGCATCAGCTGGGTTAGAGGGAGGGCGCAAGTACCTTGTTCGAGCTGATACCAGCCGCATCCCCTGGAAAACTTGCGAAGTACAGTAGATCAGTGATGCAATTTGATGTAGGTACGCCTTCCTTAGCCGGGCCTAATGCATCATCATACTTATGACACATTGGAGATGGCGGAGTGAGAGAGCAGCAGCTCGTCGCCATCCCATATCTCGAAATAGGGTGGGATCAGTAGAACCTGCCTATTCCAACGTTAGGTACAGCAGGTAAGGTTGGGGTGTACCAAACAGAGAAGCGAAACGCCAACGCTGTAAGGGCGGCACGTGGTCCGTATTCACCTTTAGGCAAATGCCGACCGGTTTGGGCTATTGGCTCTGGGTGCGGTTCGGGGACAGGATTGGGAGCAGAGAAGGGATGAGAAACTATCCGCTGGCCACCGAGTACAGGCAGTCAGTCAGCAATCGACCTTTGCCAGCAACATTCTGCGTATGTATGTACTATCGTAATCAACTGGCCTCTGTTTTACTGGGCAATACCAGGGGGGTTGCTACCTCGGACAGCATTCCCCACACCGGTGAAGAATTAACGTCGCACCGGAAGATTTCGTGCCTCTTGTCTACACCCTGTAGCCTTGTCTGTTTGCCATTGTCTGGTTCCGTCCTAGCGGTCCCTTTCCTGGCTGACGCTTCACAGGTCAGGTAGGTATCGACGACAACCGACAGCCATCAAATCCTCAACGGTGCGGCGTCGGCCATGACCGCGCGCCATTCATATCGCAGCAAATGAAACCCGATCGCCCGATAGGGAAAGTCTGTAAGGAATCCATGGACGGTGATGATGTGATCCGATAAAGGGCAGGCATCTTTCGCATTATGGGTGCACGCACTGCAAGCACTTTATCAAAGCGCTCTTTTTCCAAACAACAGCTTTGAACCACGGTGAAACTGTGGCATTCACTTACAACCTGCTGTTGGCCGTTCGCTCGCTCCGACAGAGTTTGGAGGGAAAATTGGGAAGTGTCAGCTATTTTCGAAACATGCTGGCCTCTCTGCCTACAATGTGTGGGATCTCTCTTCTCATTCTCTCCTTCGCTTCGAGAAGAGTACAGGAAGTACATGCTCATGTACCTACATGTTTCCAGTAGCCGGTCAAGGTCCACGGTGAAAGAGAAGGGGGCGGTGGATGCTGCGCTGTGGGTGCTGTACCCCTTCGGTCGGATACAGACTAAGCGGCAAATGCAAGATGGGTGTGTGGGCAGAATGCGCAGCGGCAACACGTGGACTGACTTGCCCACTCCCACTCAAAAGGTGGGCAGCTAGAAGAGCAGAGTCTGCAAGCAAGCACCCTCCGCAATACATACGTGATGGAAATGTCGCGCCAGACTCCTCTGCTGCGGCGCGGAATCCGTACATGTATGGAGATCCTTCAAGGCAAGGGAGGGGGGAAGGCATCCTGGCAGGAAGGGAGGGAGATATCCATACCTGCTGCACAAATGCTTGCATGTTCAAGCATGCAGCGTCAAACTCAGTGCTGAGTGCTAAAACCCCCACGGCAAACCCAAGAAACTACTACTACGGATAGGATTCGCCCAATGCAACGACGGACACGCCTATCTTCGAGACCACGACACGAGAACAGTAAGAAAAGGAAGGGAAAGACAGCGGGTAGAGTAGGTCGAGTAAACGCGGTTGAGTCGAAATTACAGCGACTTTCATCTCATCCAGTAGGATACACAGGAATGACCAAGTAACGAGAGCCGCTTTGGCCCTGCCCCCTCTTTCTCCCTACCTAACCTAGCACCGTTCGTTGCCGGTGGGCTTTCTTGTTGCTGTCTCAGTTGCTGACGCTGATTGGCCCAGCAGGCGACCGCCTAGACATTGACCTAATCTCCGATGATTGAAAGAAACAGAACTCTTCGACGACGACGACGACGTTAGCAACCAGACCGATACTCTCTCAATCTATTGAACTCATCTCTTCAACGGTTGATTCAGGAGTGGGCCTGCAAATTATCCAATAAATAAGCATGTACCAATAAGGTTAGGTACTGGCTGACTCGGACGAGCGGCTCTAATGCAAAATACAGGCCCTCTGACAGCTCGGGTGTCGGGTGATTGCCAGCTAACATCTAGCGTGCGTCCCCCGTCAATAAGCCAATGGGATCGACAGCAGCACACCTGGGGGAAGGGGTTAGTCATCTGATATCATTGTGCGGTCATTTTACCCTGACATTCAGACATCTGGGAAGGATTCAGGGGTCGCTCAGGAGAAAGTCAAGCGGTCATACTCCGTATGCATTCGAAATATGTAATAAGAAAAATGGAAGACATGATGATGGATCCTCAGGATGTTCAGGGTCCAAATCTCGTTCGCCACTGTTTTTTGGTTCTCCGTGTTTGCTACGAAAGTCGGTACCAGCAAATAAATAGCAGGTCAACAAAGGTCCCGACAGACTGGATGGCCGGCTGGGTTAGGAAGAACTTGGAAATGAAGACGGTGTCACGGATTTCCTTACATCTGGCAAAACCGGTCAGCAGGTCGGTCGCATTGAGATTGAAATCATCTGATTCCGATGATCTAACCGACCATTCAGACCAAGTCACCAATATCTCAGCCACCGCAGCACCGCCGTGCTCCTTTTTAAACACCATTCAACCCTGGAGAGGATATGTAGTCCAGCCAGCCTGATCAAAGATTATGTACAGACCTTTCATATAATAGCATGATGGGCCCCCAAGTTACTCGAATGTCAATAATCAACCAGTAACTCAGATGGCCAGGCCGATGGCCGTGCCGCACCGGGTACGGCAGGCTTCGATGCCAGAATCTCGCTGCGCTTTTCTTTCCATTTTTTCTCAACTCCTATGCGGCCAGTCAGGGTATGGATAAATCATCCCCACACCATTTATCCATCCTACGGGACGGACTCGTTCCGCTGCGGCGTGTAGACCTCCGCATTAAATCCAAATGCCCTGGGCGAGGACGAAGCTTTAGGTAGACCCTGAAAAAAGAGGCATCATGCACGATACGGCTGTCGCCATCATCCCGTCATGATGGAGTTTCGTGGCCGGTTCTCGCGGCACATCTCCTGGCGAAGCCAGTTAATCGCTTGTCGTCGGGATACTACGTGGTCAGGGCGCTCCAAGGGCCTCCAGGGGGGTGAATTGACCAGACAGGCAATCTAGGCCCTCGTTGATCAGCGCATTTTCGCCTTTTGAGTTGATCTGTGCATAGCCTCGGTGAGACCGCGAGAGCGGCGGTGGCCCGACTTTCCTGCTTTCCAAAACTCGATTGTAAATAATTGTACCTCAGCGCTGAGTCCTTCCTGGCCTGGGTTTCCATAGCGTCAGGAACCTGCCAGGGGGGGCGAAGGTGGTTGATCATTGGTTTAAGCTTCTTATTCGTGGCTCTAGAATTCTAGACAGCCCAGCACCCCTGCTGGCGCCTTGGAGCAAATCCCGCCGCCTGGCGCAGTCGTTCAGAAGGGGGGCAAAAAGAAGGCCAAAACCGCGGCAGCCACGGTTATCGAATTTGAGTACCTTCCTGGCTCGTTCTCAGCCCGAAAGGGAATGTCGAAGAGATGACATGCTTTCTATGGAAACTGGCAAACATATGAAATGTCTGCGAAGCAGCATCTTAGATTTGTGGCTGTCAGTAGTTTCCTAGAGGACAGAAGCCCTTTTTGGTCCTTCGATAACCCATGCAAGCTGTGTGACACCGAACCAGAGGATAATGCCGTATTAACCGCAGGTGAGATATGTTCTCATGTCTATGTACGGAGTACGCTCCAAGTTGAGTCATCCATCTACTGTCAGTTGTACACCAGCAAAAGGTGACTTTCTTCTGTGTACATACGGAGTAGTGACCCATTCATTCATTGCTCCCCTTGAGGAATTTCGGTACTTGTGATAGGCTAGCCAGCCTTGTTTTCCTTCTCCCCTTCTCTACATACGATCCACACACACGTTAATGAGCCTGATGGAGAACGAACTCGCTCCACCAAGGCTATTCTTACCCACTTGCACTCCCACGCTGCCGCGTACTGTTCGAGAACGAATCTCGGTAGTGAATCGCCATGAAACGTGACAGTCGAACTGCCAGTTCCCGCAAGTCCACATAGCGTATATGGGATGAGGAGAGGAAACTCGGAGTGAGAGGGGGACAGAAACGAAAACAGGACGATAAAAATCGAAAGAGCAATATGAATAACATTTTGACAGAAATCTCCGGGTGGGGCACTATTACACCCTTAGACATTAATACACATCTTAATGGTATATACCGGTACCTGCCTGTACCTTGAGTGTGTAGTACTGAAATATTCAGTACCCCCCGAGATACCCGTTCCTTCCCCGGTAAAGACTAACGAACCGAGAGTTCTGGATGAGGACCTGAAATTACTCGGGTTTAGATATTAGAGCGGCATGGTCTAGTAGGAGACCGGCTTT
This sequence comes from Apiospora phragmitis, assembly GCF_038363925.1. Taxonomy (NCBI): domain Eukaryota; kingdom Fungi; phylum Ascomycota; class Sordariomycetes; order Amphisphaeriales; family Apiosporaceae; genus Apiospora; species Apiospora phragmitis. Next base: position 528,209 of record NW_027117400.1, on the reverse strand, counting down.
GGGGTCGAGATGAAAGCACCCAATCAGCCATTCTCCAGAGATGGCTTATTTAAGCCCGAGACACGACGACACTCTTTGGGATAGATGATGGTTTTGGTTGCAGTTCGGCAGTTCTCGTCACTGGCTAGAACTAGGCTAGAACGTACTACTAAAACTCACTATTGTTCATGCAACACAACTAAATCACCTAGCTGCTGCTTCCCCCAAGACGCCAGGGCGTTTTAGGGGCACATACCATTAGAAAAAAGCAAACAAATGTTGAACTGAGCCTGTGCAAATCATGAAACCATGACGGAAAAGCCGTGATGATCATCCCACTTACTGTACATACGACTGGAGTAAGGGGAAAAGGGAGATGGTCGGTCTTCCTCCCCTTGTCTTAATACGCATTCTGGTTCACATGGTGGTGTGTTCTTGGTCATGTTCCTGGCCAGTTGATGACTTGCAGCAACAACTGGCGTCACTATCCACTCAAAGCACGGTACTGAATTTGGTTTGCTCGTGGCCAGGCCGGAGGGTGGCCGGGTGGATAGGTCGCGGTGCATCAGCACGAACCCCCGATGATGCAAGCAGAGAATGACTATATGTCCATTACAACATGCTATAATATGTGCTCGTTTTATTGTATACGTGCCAACATATCAATCTCCATACCGAGATGCATGCATATTGCATCAATCTCAGATGTTGCCGTGTTTCAATAACACATGTCGTAGGGATGCAAGGTCGTGTCAGTGAGCCCTGAACGGCCTGATCTCCGGGCGCGTTCCTCTCGCTAAAACGAGCACTCGCATCAAGAATCAGTCACGGGATCGCTACCAAGTTTTGGCTGCTGGACAGGGCGTTTCTATTCTTCTTGTCTGTTTGTTCTTGTTTTGTTTGTTTGCTCGTTGCACACTATCACCCAAATGGGCGTAGGACAAGATGCGACTAGGTAGACTAAGCAAGGAGATCAAGAGAAAATCATACGACGAACACTCGGAGGTTTCTTTTTTCATATTCTCTATTCTCCCTTTGGCACAGCATCACGGAATACATAAATAGACATTTTATGGGCCAATTGAATGCATACGGTGTGTCCGACCGCCATAGTCGCGCCCGCCCTGCGACGAAGGGCGGTCCTCTGCGTCAGTTTAACCCCCCCCCCTCCCCCCCCCTGCTTTCTGACGGCCGAGTCCTTTGGTAAAGTAGCATTGTGTTGGCTCACGAACCTGGTAACTTCCCATCTTCCTCCTGTGTACATACCTGTTTTCCACTGACGATCTCGAGCCAAACGCCACACCTGCAACCCGAGCATGACAAGCCTGAGCGCACTTCAAAGTGGTATGCGACGGTTACACTACTAACCAATTGCGCCATCGAATTGGCCAGTGCCTCTCTCCCTCTGTCTCCCGAAAAGGGTTATCAGCTCGGGTTTCTCTGCCCCATTTGCGACTGCCGGTCCGCGCCTCGCTTGCGGCATATAGACGAGTTTCGAGTTTCCTGTCCGTACACTGCGAGATAGATAGAGTTCTGACTCCGGTACGACCCCAAGTTGCAAGGGGGTTGATTGATAGGCGGAGGAGGTGCGAGGAGGGGCAGAGAATAAAACGTCAAACCGGCGCTTGGTTGGGAGCGTTGTAACCGCGGAACAGCCGAGCGGGCCGCGGGCATTTCCTTCGCTCCAAGCCAGACCGGGGGGGGGGGCGGTCAGATACATGATGCACGCATCATGGCGTGAAGAGATACATGGCGCGCCGGCCGGGCATATGCACGAAGGAAGCAGCAAGGCAGGTAGCGCTAACATACCATGTTGGCCAGAAATACAACAAGGTGTACAGAGTACGGTGTGCGGCGTATGATAGGTAAGAAAGAACTGGTTACGAAACCCAATATCCATGTCAACTATCTGCAGGTGTGGGGTAACAAGGTACTATGGTGTTAGGGGTAAGTTTTCCATGACCCATCCATACACGGGCCAAAACCTTGGCATCCCCCTCCTAATATATTTTATTAGTATTTTGTATGTATTCTATTGGCCTCGATTACAGCCATACATCTCTCGGGCATAAATTGTAAAAGTGACTGTAAATAATCATCCGGTAATTCGTCCCAGGCCTCCTTAACCCAAATCCGAAGCCGGTCATACGAAGGCTTCTCGATAAGACCGTACTTATCTTCAATATAATCCTTCATCTAATTCCAACACATCTCTATTGGATTTAAATCAGGGGAATAAGGTGGCCATTGGATAATTTGGATACCTCTCTCCTGTAGATCTAGAATTGTATCACTGGCAGAATGAGCTGGCGCACCATCCTGCATTAGAACCAGCTGGTCCGCGAGCTGTTGTTGACAAAATTGTATCCAGCCATGGATGATTGGAATTGTATGGGATCGATATGTCTCGGCAGTAATAGAACCCCAATCCTTTTCCCAGAATAGACCAGGTCCTTTTCCGAGGCCCGAAAAACAGCCCCAGAACATCCAGCCGTGCTTTCGTTGGTATCGCTCGATGATACAGGTTGGATCCCATTCCTCTCCCAGTCTTCGGGTAACGTACTGTTTCCGATGGTGTCCTCCCGTAATCCAGGTGTCGTCGGTCCATAGGACTCGAGCCCATTGTTCTGGGGTCCAGTCCTTATGTTCGAGGGCCCGGGCCAGGCGTTTCTGTCGGTTGGTTTCGGATATTGGTGGTTTCTAACAAGCAATATATCATTTAGATCCAAATCGACGGAGGGTAGATCGTATAACGTATACTCCAAAGAGGGACTGGAAGAGGATAACGGAGAGTTGGAGGAACGAGGCTCTGCGTCCTTCTTTAGAGCTAGTCACGAAAGAAACGAGTTCTTTTTCTTGCTCACGGGAAAGGACCCGAGCTCGGCCAGACCTCTTCGCTACATTGCTCGAAGGAGCCTTGATAGCAGTCTTAATCTGGTCGATAGAAAATACAGCAATATCGTGAATCTCGGCTTTCGTTTTATTACCCTCAAAATAAAGGGTTCGGATACGTTGGCGGTCGTCGTTTGTAAGGTGTTTCGTACCCATCGTATCGTACTGCGTATCGTAATTGAGGAGCGCGTCATTTTCCAAAAGAATGAAAAGAAGTACCGATTTTCTGAGCCCAAGTAGGCTATACTGTAATTAGTATAGTGCCTCCTTGGCAGTGGATTATCGGTACCTGACAAGGGGGGGGGATCTTATGCCTGATACCGCAGTATGTACTGACCTGCCAGCAGCCATGGAGAAGGGCCAGCACCAAAGCGATGAGGGTGCAATTCGACAGGTTCCGTAGATGTTCAATCTTCGGACTTAATTCAGCCGCCAAGCCGCGCGCGCCATATTCTTCCTCCCGTTGGTTACGATACGTAAGGTATGTATGTACGGAGTACGATCCGGCAATAAGCCCCATACGTGACGATGGCCAGCTGCAATTGCATTGAGAGCCGTTTCTGGATGTGATTCCACGATTATCTGCGATCGCAATCGATATCACCATCCTGATCGTTCGATCTTTGAGATATCGATATCATACCACAGTTCTTCCTCGGTCGTCCCACTCATCGATTGGCGAACGAATATAGGAAGAAGAAGGCGAACCTAAGAATATGCAGTGGCAATCGGTGAAGGCAGGGGCTCGCATGCCAGGCTGCCGCAACGACCAGTTACATAACTACATACAACCTGCACTGCTGGGGTCCCCGGCTGGGTGTCCAAGACCTTACATCGGTGTCAGGTCACATGACTTAGACTGTATGCGGGTAATGCAAGCTGCCTGTCGATCGATTACAGCGTCCGTCCTGCCCTGGTAAGACATACATACGAACCAACAGGGCCGCATGGGAACTGATTGATTAGCAGATGCGTATGTATGTACTACTGCGTAGCACACAGCGTACATGCACGGCTTTCCTGCTTCATCACACAGTGCTGTTTAATGCCGCAAAAATGGCTCGGGATTTGAACCGCCCTTTAGCAATCCGTGGCACCGATCATCTTCCCTGCCTTACCTTCGTTTCTGGTAGGGAAGCAGTAAAACTCGGTCAAATATGCTGGACAGGTGTTTACGTGAGACAACAACAGACGAGAAGCCCCGGCCAACTGTTCGTTCCGTAGAAGATGCATTCGTGGTCGTGGTAATCGTCTCTTCTCCCCTAACTGCCCATTACCAGGCACGGTATTGCATGTCTTCCATATGAGCCATTTTATTTACATCGATATCGGCGGTGCAAAGGACAGAGATAGATCCTTTGGACGGAAGTCGGCAACGATGATCTCGAGGCGAGGTACATAGTAGTACATACGCGCGAAAATGGCGCCGAAGGGTACTTACCTGGTAGGTTGTAAGTCAGTGCTGCCTTTCGGATTACTGTGATGGGTATCTATCGTGATTAACGTTCTGCCCTGCCACGGTAATTGATACTACGTCTTTGTGGTACGGAGTAGGCTCCGGAGCTTAATGCAAGCGGTAAAGCATAATATGTGCGTTAGTAATATTATGGCGGTACGTTGCTTTGGACTCGGCATATACTGTCTTCGTGTTTCATCGGATCCGGCGTTGAAGGCCGGGGCCGCGAGTTCCGCTCACGCAGCAGCTGTTCGAAGGGACAAGGTCTCATTTGCTACCATGAGACGTCGAATTTGGGTTCTATTACGGAGTAAGACATGTAGTGTTAGCCAATGAGTACAATGCGTTCGTGGGTGAACCCTTGCTCGCTTCTTGTATGTGCTAGGTATAGTTTAGAATCATTTGTCACGCACTCATATCTTCGGAAGGATCGTCAGGACGCGTCTATCAAAGCAATTATTATCCTGAATAGCCACTTACCATGCTATCCATACATATGGTTGCATACACGAATGACACTCTGATGTATCGTAGTGGAACTCGAAGTCGATATACTAGCCGTGATTCATATTGACCATGTCTGGGTCTTATTAAGCGCGTACTACGCTCCCAAGGCTGATCGTATACTCTTAGGGAACCTGTGCCTCGTGACTGCATGATCCACCAGATAGGTAGATATGCCCGGTAAGTGTGCGTATCCCTAGGGCTCCACTGAGTTGGTTACCTCGTGACCATTGGGGCAATCCTCTATAAGCCACAGTACTGCTTGGCTGTCCATCCCATCCCCATAGCAACAGAGACTCAAGAGGAGAGTTGGTGGCAGGAAATACGACGCAGTACGGGCCCGGATAGACATGACGAATCTGTGCACGTTTGCACGCCTATACAGCAGCCACTACCATTGGTAGCCTGATAAGAGCTTCGACGACACTGCCAAACACCAGTGGGTCCCACAAGTCAAAGCCTAAATGCCGCGCAGACCAATAGTAGATTCTTAGCGGTGTGTATGTGGCGCGGCTGGAAGTCTAGAGACGCTGTATCATGCGCCAATACCTCGCTGGCCACTCCGATAGGCATGTGATCTTCTCGTCCGTCTCCTCAACAGACTACTCCAATAACGGTGTGCTATAAGATCGACACTTAAGATGCCCCAACTTATGTAGGACTTAGGCATGTCCTAATGAGAATATAGGATATTGGCATCAGCTGGTATATTACCCGGGGTTCATCTGAAGGATCGGTCTAGACCATGGAAAAAGTCAGCATGTTTGAAACTACAGGGACTTGATGCAGGAGACGCGGAACTTAGGGCAGATCATACGGGCAAGCCACGAGGCACCCGGGTTTTGACAGGAAGAATGACACTCTAGTCGCAGGACCTGCGTAAAAAGTTCTTCATCCCCCTGGTCCAGCTGGGACAGGGGGAGGATGTCACCCATAGCTTATCATGAGCTGCCCTTTGCCCGCTGATGCCCAACGTCACCTTAAACTGAGGATCGGCGTCGCATACTGCTGCCCAACGTAGGGGTCTTGGTCTGATACTACCAGGGTGCAAAACTCTAAATGAAGGCCCCCCCTTTCCAAAATTTCCGCCGCGGCAATAGCGACTCAGTATCGAATTTTACGAAGATTCGATGAAACAGTCTCATGGGCGTGTGGGAGAGCTTCGGCAAACTGATGAGGGTTGCTACTTACTGAAGAGACTGGGGGGTTGTTGGATTCGGTGACCTAATATTATGTACCACATCTCCACTTCATGTCGGCAGGGGTCTGTTCAGGGTATAGACGCACACCATGGCGCATTTTTCCGCACGGCAGCTTCCAAGTCGAGCCCTAGTGTGAACTCTAACATCCGCATTAAGTGCGCACCTATGGTCGTCGTCTCCGAATCGGAGTACGCGACAAGGTCACGTCAAGTCTTACTGGGGTGGCTTGATGCATCATCTTGTCCCTGCACCGTTGAGTCTGGGAATACACCACACTGGACACGTGTGGCGTTAGAGTACGATAAGAACAACCTGTTATCTTCCGTTTATACGAGATCATCGGGTTGTACTGCTCGAGATGATGCCAGATTCGCAATCTTGATGCAATGCCAGAGTGAACATTGTCCGTGCAGATGTTCAGTCGGACGTTGCCCGACAGGCAGCTTGACATTCGTTCAGCTCCGCACCTGAGTCGGACTTAACGAGTCGGCTGTACTCAAGGCGCTCTCTCTCCCTCTCTCTCGATATACCAAAGCCCCCGAAGTCGACACACCTACCTATCTCTCTTCCTTTCTACCGGAACAGCTACCTGGATGTACTCATCGACAGTGATCACCCGCGGAAATACAAAGATGTGTGACAAAGCTGCATCTGACCTATGCATAGATGATGTGAGATATGAGTTCATGCTGAACGCGAGCCGGGGACCTCGGGGACCTCGGGGACCTCCTTATCCCCCAGATCTACCACTCTAAACCTGAACCTAAATGCGCCGGATATCTAGACAACCGCGGATCTTGAACGGGATGCAGTTTATGGAAGTGCAATGCAATGCCATGTGGAAATAGTAGGACCGATGCTAAACATATCAGCGCTGTTGCCGTGTCGGACACCCCGTCTCTACACAGATGCCTAGTAGCGTGCTAGTTCTAATAAAAGGGGAAGGCAATGTCTGATGGCAGCTCCTATGGGCCCGGGGGACACACCCTAAAACACTTAATACCATTGATAATAGTATAGAACAGATCGAAAAATGCCTCATATTATAGGAAAAGCGATACCCCTCGCAGCTCGCGGTCTAGGTAAGACGTGATATCACGAACGCCGTCTCTTTCATAAATGTGATCACATGCAAGTACCTCCAGATACGATAATAAATATGTAATCTAGCCCAGATACTCCCTATCCGTAGTAGGTGAGCTAGTTTATGCTCTGGTTGGGGCGGTAGAAGTGAAAGAGAAAACCTCTAACAGTATGGGAATTACCACGGTACTCTTATGCAGAGAGATCGATCTAAATAAATGTGAAAGCTCGGTCATTATTCCTGTAGAGCCGTACTGGGCTTCCTGTTGATGAAATAAAAAAGCTGCTGGATGTATGACCTACAACTGCGTCTCCTCTCATACTCCCATTGTCAGCTCGGAGCCGGGGATGTGGAGCTCCCGTCGGGCTAACCAGCAGTCTGTCACTCCTGATTCGCTCCGACCAATCCTCCCCGCGGTCACCAGAGTGACAGCGGCCCCATGCCGGAGTCGATTCGGGTCGGTTCTGACCGCCCGCATCGATCCTGACCAACCCCCCCCCGAAACGGCACGCGCACGGGGCTACAGATCACTCAACCCCAGGTCTAATTATGTCTTGTATGCTTTGATATCGGTTACGCACGGATAGTAGGATTGTTTTTGAGTTTCATTTGTCGCCTTTGGCCCTGCGGTCGCCAATCCCCGGGTGAGCGAGTCTCAAGGCGGGCGGGATGAGAAGCAAATGGTGAGTAAGTAACCCCATACATATACTCTCGGGCTTCGGCCCCACTGCGCAATATCGGTTGTATCATGTTAGATAACTACACACTCCTGGCCATGGTTGCCCTCGCGGACGCACGTTGCCCCTGTAATGACCCTACTGTGCTTGGATAAATCTGCGATAAAGAGTTGCTTGCGCGACGTGGACATTCACATCTCAAAGAAAGGCCGTCTTCCTTCGGTCATCATTTTGGCATCTGGGACATATATAAACCTAGCAATTGGGTTACCTAGTGTGTCCTGTTCTACATCTCTTCCCCTGAGTACCGAATTAGCCTGCAACGAATAGCACCAAACACCCAACCTGAAAGATCCCGTCCCCCCATTTCCAAGAAAATTCGCCAGCTCAGAAGGGGCTCAATGCGGTAAACAGCAAGACCGACGTGTTTGCAGATCGCATCCATCCCCGTTGTGCTCCGGGGGTTGGCACTGGACGGCTCCGCCGCATGCCTCGAGCCAGCCGATGCCGTTGCCCTGCTCACATTGATACAAGTCGTTGTAGGGATCGCTGCTCCCCGCACGTTGGAGGAGGTTCACTGCGTAGTCTGTATGGTTGCAACCTTATTAGTCTTCATCATAATCAACAACACCCCAAAGCGGAGCTGAACCAGGGCCAAGAAAGGGAGCGTGTGTGTGTGTATGTGTGTGTAAAAGCTAGGGTCCGCAACTTACGATGCTGTTCTATCAGGTCCCAGCCGCAGTACCGAATACCAGTCTGGCACGTCGCGTTGGCGTTAACACCCGGCGTCACGGTGGACGTCGGCGAAGGAACGGACGCGCCGCCAGAAGACGACGAAGCTGCCGCATCTGACGTCGCCGTCACAGTAGCCGTGTCGCTGCTGCTCTTGTTGTTGTGCTGAAGCCCGAGCCCGACGCCGAGCCCGACGGCCACGATGACCACGGCGAGCAGCGAGAGGACGGCGAAGAAGGCGAGCCGGGACACGCCGCAGACCCGCGTCCGCTGCGCCGACCGGTCGCTGCGGATGGCGATCGCGTGCGAGGTGTCGTTGATGGGCTCGAGACCGGAGGCGCCGCCCTCCTTGGTGTGGGCGTATCCGTGGTGCTGCTGGTCTTTGCCGCCGCTGTACGACGAGTATTCGGGGAGCTGCGGCGCCGTGCGCGACCCCCTCGTCGACGGCCGAACGGATTCGGGGTGGAAGCGGGGGTCGGCGGCGTTGTACTCGATGCCGTGGGACTCGACGACTTCGGGGGCGTAGTCGGCGCCCCGGTTCGGTTGCGTTGGGGCAGCGTTGTGCGCCTTGCGGAGAGTATCCGGGTACCCGTCCTCTTCCGGTGGGCCGTACATGGCTGGGTATGATATGTTCGTTCCGAAGCCCAGTGGCGAGATGTGCCCAAAAGAAACGAAGTTTCTTTCACCCGTACAAGCGGAAGAATCGAGAGGACGAGTCAACCAAAGCGAGGCTAACGAACTCTCCAGGTGGCTTGATTACTGTGCGACAAGAAGAGATGGAGAGAACAGATGGCGACCGAAATCCCTCCCTTCCGCCTAGTAAGTAATAAGCCAGACGCGCCTATTCGGAACGGAGAGGGGGCCAGACTGACGTGGGAGACAAAAAGCAAAGAGAGACAGGATCACCCGTCGATCATCAGAGTCTAATGTGAGCAGGAAAAGAAATAATAGTATCCTGATAAAGGATTTTTAGTGATAACTGTTTTGAAAGCCCGAGAGAAAAGAGTCGGCGCGGACCAAGGTGATGGTAATGCACTGACAGGAATCTCGCGGGAACACCTCTTCGACCCCTTTTTAGACCCCGAACACTGGAAAGATGCGTACAGCAACCATTTCACGGTAGGCCATGCACCGACGGGAGCCTTGCGAGAGAACGTCATGGACCCTTCCCCTTTAGACCCCAAACGCTGGAAGGATGCGTACGGCAATTGTTATTGCGGTAGCCAAGGAGGCGCGTATAAGCTTGAATATTTCCCGTAGCCGTATTCTAGATGAACCCGCGAAAGGCGGACTGCATCGTGGAGAGCCGCATGATTGGCTGCACAGCCAGCCAATATTTGCTACTACCACCCGAGTGCGATAAGCGTCGATGGTGTTTTCTTTTTCTTTCTGCGGGTAGCCACCAACCAAAGGTGTGTGTGGCACCACACCATCCATCCATGCTTGCTTGATTGCTGCTTGCATACCTGAAGGATTCTGAGTCTGACGCAGGAAGGATTGTTCGGCGCCGTTGACTGGCTATATTTGGGTGCCACAGCCGCCGTGGCTTTGCTGCTGCACTAACGTCTGTCAAGCAAGAAGAAGTAGGTAATTGGTTCTGCTTCCCCGTCTTGAACTCCGATGACGCAGGAACCCCAGGAACCCCAGGAACCCCAGGCCGCCAGGGGGGCTCTGGTTCCCGCCGCCCTCTTTCTACGGCGAACTGACTATTGACCCAGCCAGCTGAATCGACAGTGCATATTGCCACCCGAGACAACCGCACTGTAATCAAAACAGATATGTGCATCGCCGGACTGGGTAAGCACGTGCCCATCGAGAAAGCCCCTGCTTTCTGATTTACATATGTAGGCAGGCTGCGTGCAGGCAGTCGACATGGAGTCAGCCCTCTGCTCATCTGCACGATTTGTCGCCGCCGGGGGTTGATCAGAGAACTCAGAAAACCCTATCTGGGATGGGACTGCCTCCTCGATTCCGCAATGGTCCATGGAGATGACCGCTGGGCTGGCCTGAGGTGTCAGGACCCTTCATCTCAAGTCCCGACACGGTTTCCTCGAGCGCGGGCACACCCAGCGGATGATGCCCAAAAGAAGGATCGGTCCTGCCGTGCAAGCCACGAGGCCCAATGTCATCATTGCTACGATCCGAGATCGTGACTTGCTCGGACAATGTGGCTCAAAGCCATATCAAGCTGGTAGAGAGATGCAAAATGAGACCAAACAACACTTGCACGAACCCCGTTGAGAGGTTAATATGCCATTAACCCTAAGAGGGGCACCAGATCGTACAAATTCTTAACTGGGATGTGACTGACGGCATAAAAGACAGCTAGCTATTCAAGGGTTATAGTGAACAAGTCGTAAAAAGAACTCCATAGGTTTCTAGGATGTTTTCGGAGATCAAGGAACTGTAGAGTATAATATTTATATATTATGTAGGTGGCACCGGCACGGATACACGGCCGTGATATATCGAGTTAGCAAGACGGGCCAAACCTGGGAGGCTCGACAGCGTGTTCTCGATTGCAAGTGATATATTACTAGCTGTCTGGGCAGGTAGGAGAAAAGGCTACATGGTTTGCCTTGACACCTTGCCTCAAAGAATCATGATATTTGATGCATCTACTGCACTCACGATGTGAGAGAGCTGTGCGTATCCTGTGAAAGGTCATACTCACCGTCGATGCGCCCCTTTCTTGGCAGTTTCGAGCCTTTCGGGATATAAAGGTATGCCATAGATATGACTGCTATTTACATATGGCCTCCTAGCTAGGAAACTCATTAGTGAGACAGAGGACCGAATGCAAAATAACATCGAGACTCGAAACTGTGAACATGCTGGTTGAGAGAATAATATGTGAGAAGTATAGCTTGCTTTCAGGGCAATTTGTAGCATTGTTCATGGGAAGTGACTTGACCTGCCACTCTAAAGAGCTGGCAATGCCAGTGTTTGAGCATACCACTGACCACTGTAAGCTCAGCTCAGTGGGCAACATCGCCGACCTCATCGTCGCCCCGGCCGCGAGCACAGACCGATGCGTACCGAACGAAGCCCTCAAACACAGATAAACAGATCAAGTTTCTGCCCTTGCGAATTTTTCCCTTGAGTAAACCAACACGACTCTTGACCAATTCTTTTAAGAATTTTTCATCGCCATCATCAACAACAGCGGCAAAGCCATCTCTCTATCCCTCTCTCAAACCACCATCATCATCATGTCTCCCCCTCCGCCCCCGAGGAGCCCCCCTACCTCGCCCTCGTCGTCCTCAAGCTGGCCGAGCCCGCCGGCCTGAAGCTGGCGTACCGACAACCACCGCCGGTGCTGATCGTCCCGATCGTCCCCGGCGCCACCACCAAGCGCGCCTTCGTCCACGCCGACGTCGCCCAGGTCGCCGCCGGCGCCGTCAAGGCCCCCGACCACATTCTCCAGATGCCGCGCATCACCGGCGCGGGCGGCCGCCCGCTCGAGACGATCGTGGCGAGCACCGCCAAGCACGTCCAGATCGTCTGGACTATCTCGGCCTTGCCACCCCCTGGTAAGTTAGGTAATCTTGGCATCCATTCAATTCCAAGCGCTTCTTGTAGTTGGGTGATTCATATTCTGTTGAATTGTATAAAGTCAATTTGAGAGCTTTGAGTCATTCGGTGAAAGAGTGATACTGACTTCGAAACTTGATAGGTTTCGGGATCGGCAGTAATGCCACCACCTCGGCTCTTCCCACCACCACCACCACCAGTTTCCAGGCCATCACCAGCCTGGCCGATCTCAGCGACGCCCAGTTCCACGACTGCGTCCGCAAGCTGCAGTCGCGCGAGGCCAACGGGGGCCGCGCCCAGGAAGACTACTCCGTCATGGATGTGCAGTACAGCTACGAGGAGCAGAAGCAACAGAAGCAGCAGCCACTACAGGAGGACGTGGAGGAGGAGGCGGACTTCTTGCCGTTGCCTCCCGTCGCGATGTCGACCACGTGCGAGGACTTCTCGCCGGAAAAGAAGAAGAAGAAGAGACTCGCGCTGCCCCAGCATCCCCACAGCCCGCAGTACGAGGAGGACCTGAGGAACCTCAACATGTTGAGCCAAGCATCCTCGTCGGGTCTGATGGGGCCTCCTGCTGGCGGTAGCCGTGGCGGTGGCCTCCCGCGCTCGCGGACCCAGTACCTGCCGACGGTGGAGGAAGAACCAGAGGAGATTGAGCTGTCTAAGACTCCTGTCGCTTCTCCTCGCCACCGTCGCCGTCAGCAGCATCTCCGGCCACGAGAACCCGCCGCCGGTACCGCCTATGATCTGAAAGGCAAGCCCGAAGATGACCGGCCCCAGACCTACACCCCCGAGGTCTGGGGCATCAACAAGACGATCCTCGATACCCGCATCGCCGCCCACGAGCAGCAGCAGACGGCGCCCAGCGACGACTTCGGCGATGATGAGGAAATGCTACAGCCACGACGATCCCCTAGCCGACGCAGTGACAAGTCCCGCATCCCGATTTTGCCGTCTTTCCGTGGCTTCAACCTTAAGAAGTCAGCCTCGTCACCTTCGCTTTCGGACGATTACAAGAAGAAAGGCCACATCGTCTTTGTCGTCTTCATCTCAGCAGAAGAATCATCCCGGTCCCGAGAGCTAAGTATCACAACCGGCATATTGTGTCAAGGATGATCAGCGAATCAGGGTGATGGTGCCACGAAGTCTGGTATTGTGAATAAAACGAACAGGCAAATACCCTATCTGCCTTTGGTTCGGGAGGGCATCGCTGAAATGTGGACATCATCATCTCAGAGTGGATGGGCTATTTCTTGTTGTACGAGTCCATGCTCAACACGCTGAGTAAATCCGCCTGATGAGGAGTTGGAGAATTCCGATCATCTTGTCGTCAACACTGATCTGCAATTCGAAAATGCAGATCTTGTTCTCAAGACTGACGAGGATCTCTACGGCCACCTCGTGATCCCCCTCGTGATCCGCCCTGCTTCGAGCTTTGTGGATGCCTCCATGGACCAGATAGGTTAAGGTGTCGCGACACAGCTCTGACGCAGGATGAAGTCCGTAGTTGACATAAGACAAAGGAATGTTCGCCAGTCTTTGATGTAAGAATTGTGACATGTAATTAATGAACATTGTTAAGGCATCAAAAGATAAAGAAGAATAAAGACGTGGTATTCTAGAAGGGTCATCTATATAATTCCATTGATGTTTGTAAGCAGCTTTGATATTTGCTCTCCAAGACTCCATCCTCGGACCACACCCTTTACTTTACTCGAGAGGTAAGTAGCAAACCACAAGAACCATCTGAGAACCCCGGTCTTCGTAGATATCTATCTACCCTTCTTTTAAGATCCTAAACCACTTATACAAGTCTTTAGGTAGGTAAAATCACCTCGCTAAAGTCTGCGCACGCACCACCTGCAGCCGATTTCCAGCACTTTTACCACCATCTTTAAATAGTAATAACGCAGTTAAATTAGCTGTAAATCGGTTATATTCAGGTTTATTTTAATCGTAATCGTATACATTTTAATAGTGACTATACTAGCCCTTTACGCGCCGCACAGCAGCTATGCGACGAGGGATAGAACGTAATAGCCGGAATATTATCTCCGGATCTAGTACAGCCCACGCCCTCTTAATTATCTCCTTCGCATACGTTTCGTGTACTATATTCTCTTTAAAGTATTAAAATTAAGGCTCTATTTCATATATTTTAAGCTTAAGGGCCTTCTACACCTGTTTAATAGGGTTCAGATCGGGTGAATAGGCAGGCCATTAAATCGTCCAGATGCCCTTTAATTCGAGGAACTCCTTTACGGGGTTAGATCGATATATACGCGCGTTATCCTATATAAAAGGGTCCCTAGGCTCGTAAAAAAGAAGAAGGGCAGCCTCTAAAACCTCAATATACCGGGTAGAAGTAAAGCCGCCGCCTGGAGAGTCGGGATCTCCCCGGCAAAAGATAAGGGGGAAGTCCTAGCCTCTCTATCCCTCTGCCACACTATTACCTACACCATAAAGCTAATCCGAGGCCTAAAATAAGGTTCAGGGTTAATTAGGTCCTTCCGGAAGCGTTCTAAACAGTACCGGAAGACCTAACGGCCCGGTATGTACGGTGCATTCTAGATCGTGCATTCGTCGGAAAAGAGGCAGAGCATCAGCTGTCTCAAACGCGCCGGCGAGGACCAATAACGGCAGAAAGAGAGTCTCTCTTTGGCGTCATCATTCGTTAAGAGGATGCACTTCGCAGCGCGCCAGTGGCCGATCCTCCTTTTACGTAGGTTGAGGCGTGCGGTGTCGACGGAGAAGGAGCGTGGTCTGGACCCTAGCATCACATTCATGTCTAAGCAGAGCTCCCTCCAAGTAGCACGGGGCTTCCGGCGTACCAACTAAAATAGATAGCGCTCTTACCGAGTCGATAATCTATGAGGGCGACCAGGTCTCGGCTTCTTTTTTTGGTGTTTTTCGTTCAATGAAGCGCTTCACGAGGTTATTAATAATAGCTGGCCGACGCGTACCAAACGCGTCGGCAATGGTGCGCCTTGGTACACCGGCGATGGAGAGCGCGGAAATGGCCGCAACAGCTTCGGAAGAGTATTCGCCATTTGGCTTGCGATCTGCGGTTAAAATACAACCGAGCTCGTTTAAATCCATGTTGATTTAATAGAGTTATAGTGAAAGTAAGTTAGAAGGAAGGAAAAGATGATGAAATGAGATTTGAGGTGTTGGTGGTGCGTGCGCAGACTTTTACGAGGTCACTTTACCTTCCCCCCAGTGACCGAGAACAAAGATGGACAGGTTCTACGCCCTCCCCCCGGTCAGCGAAAAGGACTTCATCGCCGGCCTGGTCCCAACCACCTTCCTGATCTACCAGGCGGGCGCGCACCCGGCCCAAGACAACCCCCATGACGCAGCACGACGACTACGTGCGCCTGTCGTTCCTGCCCTCCTCCTCGTCGCGGCGGCGGCGTTGGCCTGAGCGTGTCCGAGGTCGAGAACACGATGCGGCGGAGCGCGAAGCTGCTGCTGCACTACATCGGCGGCCTGGGCGAGTGGGGCGACATCCACCATGGAAATAGTGAGATCAGTGTCCTCGTGATATGCCAATGTGAGCTGGTCTACAGAGAATTCGTGTGGGCTCAAGACGTTTCCGAGTTCAGTTATGGCCAGCCAGAAAGCAGTCTGTTTGTACACTTGACCATGGATTTGTAATATCACTTTTGGCGAGAGCATTCTGGAATATTCGTTTGGCTTGAAGCAACGAACATGATGGCATGTTCCTCAACTAGACTCCCTATAATGACCGGCCACTTAACCCCATTACCCTTCTCGTCTCACTCTCGGACACTCCCATCGTCGATTGCACGAGTCGCCCCGCGAGGTCGGCATGATGGCCCAGTTCAACAGTACGAGTAGCTCGCAGCAGCAGCAGCAGAAACAGAACGCCCGGCTGGCGGACTGAGTCTGGTGAGGGATACAGCAGAGGGATCCGGCCAAGTTCCGCTTCGTGGTGCATCCCATCACTCCAGCTGACAACCTGGCCTAGGGTCAACAAGAGACGGCGCTGACACGTTGAGGGATATGTAAGTTACATGAGGTCAGGAGGGTCAAGGTAGTAAGGACGATTATTGAGAACCTTTGCTGCTAGTAAAGAAAGGACAAACCGGCGTGTGCGGTTACTGGACCCCAATTAGCAATGAGATATCTGAAATGAAATGGCTGGCCGGCAGTGTAATGGCGGTTGGAGAACTGGCTGGTACTGGAGTAGTTGGCATCTTCCCCGGATTTCCCAAGAAAGATAGAACTATCTGAAAGATTTGCCAGACAGCGAGCTCCTCATTCAAGTTCACCACAGTGGATATGTGACACTGGCCCCAATCATGCTTGGAACAACCGCCAACATCATGCCCTGTCAGCTGTAATTCCGCCCCATCCTCGCCTGGGCCCGGAAGAGTGAGGATAGACAACGCCCCTGTCTCCTAGATAGGTATCCAGCCTCAGTACATTCGAAGCCAACAGTAGTCAGTCCCTCTCGCACCGACATACCTCTCTACCTTCCATGGCTCCGATCCAATAACCATAAGACGCAGCAGCCCTGGAGAACTGCCAGACCCCAACCAACTGATCCTGGATCACCTGCGGCTTCATGAAGGCATATCTGTCTGATCGTACTAGGATACAGTGAATCGATTGAAGCGATGTGCCCGCACATCAAGGGAGCAGTAGCGAAGAGGGGCGTTCCAAGCCCACCACCAAGTGGCAAGGAGAATAGCAGATTGGACAAGACATCAAGCGAGGCTAGAGTGGATAATATCATATAGAGCTACATGCTGTAGTTGCGGGAACTAATAAGCTGAAAGATATCAACTAACTAGAAACGATACCAGGGTGGACCCGCTCCAGATAGGGGAATACGACATTGTAGATGGTGGGATTATGGCTGGGGACGATGAACAGGTTTACCCGTACTGCGAGATCAACCTACTGTCAGCATTCGCAGATGAGCCGTTCATGGCGCAGTTGTACGCAATGCAATATACACCGTTTTCCCAGGTACAAGAAAGGCAAGAACTGGCAGACAAATAGGACCATAGATCACCAGGAACAGACATAGGTTTGATGGGCCAAGTGCCTCTGATGATGTATGGATTGGCAATCAGCAGGGCTACCGAGTCTTCTGGGTATTGTCTTCAAACCCAGCATATCCGTCCTGCCAAATGTGGGAAGAGTGTAGACCAGAAGAATACGAAGCATTACCAAACTACTGCCGACGGATGCAAATCCGGTGCAAATTCATTGCCGCATGGGCATTCCATTGCTACCTAGCTGCTCTGCCGTATCCATAATGCGTCCATCGCAAGCTCTTAACGAGAAATCCATACGCGCATCGTGTAAACCCTAACCGTGAACGCCGTCGATTGTATCAATGTGAGAGGAAGAGGGACGTCGCTCAAGCCGACTCGCCGAACGTGTTCTCGCCCGAGTAGGTGATGTACAGGAAGCTGGTCGGTGTGTTAGTCCGGGTCGCCAGTACATAGTCATGGGGAAAAAAACACGTACCCATCCTCGTCCTTGTGCTCCTCGTAGATGCTGCTCATCAAGGCAGCGGTTGGGGGCAGGACCTCATCGACGAAGATGAAGATGGCCTTCTCGGGCGACAGCTTGATGCGCTTGCGGATGACGTAGACGAACTGGCCGACGGTGAGATCTGCGGGGACGAGGTACTTCTTCTTGTCGATAGTAGCGATGTCAGACTTCTCGACCTTCTCGCAGATGACCTAGAAGCAAATGTCGTGTCAGCAACTGGCTCATAATGTGTTGGTCGGTGAATATGATTATCCAAGTCGGATCAAGACATCGAGGCAAGAGATTCGACGATGCGGCGATGGGCGTTCGGCGTTGGGTGGGGTTGATTAGACGGAGAGATAGGCGCTTTGTAGTTGCTGTGTTGTCCTGGAGTCGTTGGGCGCCCCAAACCAGGCCAGACGACCATGGTAAAAGACAAAGACACGATGCAGATAACTTACTGGAATACGGTCGGCGTATTTCTGTCGGATGCGCTCGGCCTCGGCCTTGCGCTTCTCGAAGGGGTGCTCGTCCTTGAACTTGGAGCGCATCTTGGCGGTGATGAGTGACGACTAGCGGTGGAGGTTGGTGTTCTTTACTTGGGAAATCAATACCAGTACTGTGATGATGAAGTGTAGGTGATGCTAGGTTAAATGACGATGGTGATGGGATGTAGTTGTTGGAGGGTGCTTAGAAATAGGAAAGAGGGATGGTTTGGGGCGATAAGGTGCCTGCCTGGTCGAAACAGTGCCACCGGTTCGGCGGATGACTGATCGGCCTGACTTGAGGTGACTTCACACTACCACCCGAATGGGTGTCTGCCTACCTAATCCAGGCGCGAACGAACCTCCTGACTGGGTAACTGCACGTAATGGTATGTATCTAGGGAATGACTGGGATTGACTGTATTGGGGAATGTATTTCTGGTTGATTTAGACTCGACTTACCAGGATTCCGCAGGTACGGATGGGAAGGCTGATGGGAATGCGTGCAAGTGTTGAAGATGTGGATGGGAAATGGCTTCAACTTACTGTAGAGTGTTGCAGGTGATTGATTGATTGATGGGGGAGTTTGGAGTGACGACTGACGACTGACATGGGGTGGAGGTCTGCCTTGTAAAGTGGGTGCTGCGCCTGGGACCAGACCGGTTGAAAGAGAAGCGAGGCACTGAAGATTGAATAAAGACAGGCAAAAGGGGATCCTCTGATTTGGTAGGAGGGGGAGGCGGGACACATAGCGGGGCGGCGACCCCTTCTTCCTTAAGGAACACTCTCTGACTGACTGAAGAACGTGACCGCCGTGGATATGACCAGACGAATTCGGCTTAACGCTCCCTTCCTCTTTGTGTAAGCTTCAGCACGGGTCATGTCGGTGAGCAATCACGAGTCACTTTTGGCACAGTCACCGCCACAAAGAAAACAAGAGCGTGGGAAACATCGGACGCAATCTCATTAGTAGATTGCCCGGTGGCTGGCTATGGGTTTGTGGTTTGTTACCCGCATGGATATTGCGCTCATGTTTGCGTTCGTAGGTAGGAAAGCATTATATCATCCCCGAAGTACTCCGTTGTAAGTCTTATCGTTATCGGCATCGCTATCGTAATCGTACATTCGGGGGAGAGATAAGCATAAGCATCAGTGCGGGGTCGGGGACTTCGGCTCGAGTCTCAAAACCCACCCTCGAAGCGATCTATTTTGAACCATCGAAAGCGGCTCAGCTGGGGAACTCCGGATTACTGGATGCAACCTTTGAAGGCTGGGTTGGTCGACACTTGCCTCATCATGGGGACCAAGAAGCCGGGTCAAGCCTGTCATCTCCCTCCCCTGACTAAGAATGAAAGCATCCTACATACTCGACCCAAGCTGGCGGATGAGGCTGTATATATCGAAATCGGATGTCACCATGTTAATCCAGCCGTTCGTATTGTCGGGTCTCGAGCCTCGCTAGGACAGCCACGTTTATCGGTGTTCCAGTCCCCGGTGCCGTTCATGAAGCCCAGCTGAGGCACTGTCTCTCCACCAAACGTATTCCGGGGAAAAAGAAGCAAGCATGGGCGCCATCCCTTTCCGAACTCCCCTCGCTTTTTCCCAGAAGGGTCTGCTTGCCTCGGCTCGCCCGAGGGGTCCATCTTCGTTGTTTGGTTACGATGATATGATGGTATGATGAGAGGGGACATATACCAGACTTCCCGCTCGTTGAAGGAGGTCCAGCTTCGAAAGAGGGAAAGATCCCCCCCATCCAGACTTGATCAAGATGTCTGCCCCCGTAATCAGCAGTTCGGGAATAGTAACGACCAATGACGAGCTCGCCCCTATACGGGAAGCAAGGGGAATTCGGCTGCTGTGTCACCACCCTCATGGCATTCGATGGCTTCATCTGACATCCGCAATGAAGCCGCTTAGCCAGAAATGTACTTACAGTTGGTGAGATCCTATTGGGTTGCCGCTGCTTACATCCGCATCTAGACCAGTGTATGTTCCAGCTCTCACTGCCATCAACATGTCATCACTCGGACCCGAGACTTGATTACCTGCACGACACGACAAGACACAACACTACGCCGAATACTTGCTTGTTGTCGCATAATATTGATTGCGTGACGGTAAGGCTCTGGAGAATAAGAAAGCACAACTTGAACGGCATGGTAAGACTAGAGAAGGTAGAGTATCTCGAATATGAATGTCGAAGGGTATATAAAGGCTCCTCGATCCAGCTAAGTCAGGTGTCTTTTCATGCCGCATCTCACATCGTCAAGCTTCACCCTCCAACAGATAGCAGCAAACTCATCCCGTCCGCTCGACCATCATCCCCGAGACCTACCCCTCATCATTACCACTCAACACCGTGACCCATCAGCCTCCAACATGCGTTTCCTCACCTCACTCCTCTTCACCGCCGTGGTCAGCGGAGCCTATGCTTCTCCCCACCCCAACCGGACGGTGGCTATGGCGGCAAATGCCTCACGAAGTCCGATGTCGACGACATCACCAAGAACTATGCGCAGGTGATCGGCAACTACACCGAGGCCCTGGCCGACAGCTTCATCGCGGAAGGCTTCCAGGACACGTCCGACTCGATCAACGTGCTGGCGCAGCAGCCCCTGGGCAGCGTCACGTTCCCCAGCAAGGCGGCCTTCAAGGCCGGCCAGAGCCAGCTGCCCAAGATCCCGCTCGTCGTCAAGTCGGTCAACGCCGTCACCTGCGACACCATCGTCCTGCGCTGGACCCAGACCTTCGGCAACCCGCCCGCACCCGCCCAAGGTATCAGCATCCTCGTCGTCGTGTTCGACAAGTCCAAGGGGTGGCAGCTCAAGACGCTCTACACTGAGTTCAACAGCTTGACCTACTTCACCAACACTGGCGGCAGTTGCACTCCTCCTCCCCGTGCCTAAAGCGTTGTTCGGATTTAGTAGGGGGCTCTCCTCTTCGGTCGTTGGGGGCGTTGATATGCGTCTCAGCCAGTCCTAGGCGGGGGTGGATTCGGAGCTGGGAGAGCCTCAACGGCCAGCCAGTCTCATAGCCGATGAATGTCTTTCTACTTCTTCTACCTTTGTCTAATATTCAATACTTTTACGGTTCCCGTCCTGACCCTTCCTGGTACTGCGAGTTGCGAAACGTTTAATGACGTGATGATGGTCTGATGGCGAATGTAATGCGATATGTCTAAGGACTCTTTGGCCGAGCCTGGTTTCTCGCAACTTACAGCATATCGCCCCATCCCCCCCTTGTTTGACCAACTTCCGGTGAGGCCTTTCGGGCGAACTAGCCCCCGGTTTGGTTGGTTGCGTACGAGTCCTCCCAGGAACGTCTGAGACTACCTTCAGGTATAAGTTGATGCGTCACGTATGCTCAACGCGATGCTGGGTATCGCTTGCTGGCATAGCTGTGTATCTGTCCGACTGGCACTCGATTCGTGAATTCGTCTATACATATTCAAGAGGTAGGTTTGATCATCGATGTTCGATATAGGCTGATTGTGCTTCGAGAAGAGACATCACTGGATCCGCGAACAATGACACATGGCATGGAGAGACTTGCCCGTCGTATGTACGTCTTGCGCGACCATCCATCTTATTACTCTTCTGTGAGACTTGAGCACAACATCCAATGCTAGATCGTCAGATTGCTCGGATTCTATCCACGCTCCGCCATGTGTACCCATCCTCTTAGGATGGCTGGATGACATTGGAAGAGGGCGACTGCTGCGACGGCGACGGCATCGTAATATACAATATACATATCTATTGAATACTACGACTCCTGTCCACGAAGCAACATGCACATAGCCATTGCCACATGGTACAGGGTCAGGACCAGAGGGGATGTGAAATTTATATCGAGCGCATTGAATATAGACTGGACCCGAAATGATGCAGGTGAGGCACCAACCAAAATTCACAGTATATACAGTAATAAGCTTCATAGCTCTCACCACCAAAAAGATGCACGCTTATGGTCTGTTGGCCCAATGGCAAGGCGTCTGACTACGATTCGTGTAATCAGGAGATTCTGGGTTCGACCCCCAGGCAGACCTAAAATTTTCCTTTTTGACAAATCGCGTATCAATGACACTACAATATAGATAGGTACTTTTCCCCGAGTCTCTTCTCTACATTTATGCTTCTGCATCGTCTTCTTTTTCTTTTTTCGCCATTAAGAGCCATATTCACTGATGAGATTCCATGGCATGTTACTTGTGTAATAGTTTCGGTAATCTGCGAGCCTGCTGCTGCCAGGGGCGCACGGCGGGGAAGATGGTACAGTCGCTTACTGCGTCCATATTGACCACCTGCAACCTTACGCGACTAAGGGGGAACACGACTCGACCTAGGAGCTTGGCCATGATAGGGCATCACAGCTCTGTGTCGTCACCAATCCCAAGCTCTCAGCGCCAAGTTCACTGGTGATGATGATTTGGGCGGGTATGACACTTTTCGTCTTTTCCCGTACTCCTCTTCACTTTGTAGCCCTGGGGCGAATGAGCACCAGGCTGTGGGGTTCAGCGCCCATGCAAGACTTGGGTATCAGCGATAGCGCAATGCGCCCGCGAGAAAGACGCTCGATTGTTCCATCGTTGGACACTACCTTGTCCATATCTGCATCGCGCTGACTCTCGACCACAGCCCTGATGAACTTTCCCTTCTCGATGCTCGGGCCCCCCGTGCCCCTTCTACTTAAGTTGGTCGCCAGGAACCCGGGGGAGATGCACTACATAGGTCCTGAAGCCGGCGTTGGCGAGCCGCCAGGTCCTGTTGACCATCATCATGCGGTTCCCCATAATGACAAAGGCGGGTAGATCCTCCTCCTCCCCAGGCCAGTCAGCGGCCGGCGGGGTCGGGCCCCCCGAGGAGAGCTTGTGTGTCGCTATGTCCGCTGCAGGCTCGACAAGGGGCCTGTTCGTGAGGAAGAGAGGAGTGGCGGGTGCGAAGACGGTCGCGTCATGACGCGGGCTTGCCGCGGGCACACGTTGCCATCGAAAGGCTTTGTTCCAAGAGTGCGCGCAGCGAGATCCGGTCCCGCCTTCAGCCCCCCCCCCCAGTCGAACGCGAACGAACGGCTCGCCCGTGTCGTTGACGAGGGGCATCGAGGCGGTCGTGTGTCGAGCTGACTTGTTGAAAGCCCACCCTTCATTCACCTCTAACGACTCATCGCTGGCGATGTCGACATGGACTGCCTCAGTGCCTCCATGAAGCCACGAGGGTCCGGCACTTCTCTGCCTACCCTCTCGATGGCGTATTGGGCTTTCTCCAGCGATCGGCAAAATTCTACCAAGCCGAGTGCCGAGTCACTCATATTCATCCATGCATTGAGAATATTTGGTACTTAGCTTACTACTCCAGGTGAGGGTTAGGGCGGGTATGAGGGTCCCGAGGGACCGTAGGAAGGCATTTTCCGTTTAAGAGGACAGCACGTCGGATGCGACTTCCTCCGGGTCCATTCTTAGCTTGAATACCTTCAGTCTCTTCATCAGTCTTCGTAATTTAATCCAATGAGCGAAGAAGAGATTACAGTATTAATCGCATAGAATATCCAAAAGACTAGTAGATTAGACAAGTCGTCAATGGCAACGAGCGGATGCGAGTGTGTTAGTTTGGTTAGACAGTCGCATTGATGTCCAAGAAGCGCACTTTCCTCGTTGCCGTCCGTGGCTTGCAGTGGCGTACCGCACTTGCGTTTAGGGCAGGTTAATTCGTTCCATCGATCATCCATCCACTTTCCAGAATCCCATTTTGATGCTCGTCAACGTCAACTCACCCACTCTGCGAAGCGCTTTTTGTCTCGTTTTGTTGTTTCTCCTGCTTATTTATCTCTTAGTCAGAGGCTTCTATCCCACTCATCCCGGTTTGCGATGATGCCAAGGAAATACGCTCGACCCGCCGAGACGGCACGATCCGCCTGGGGACATCTGGGTTTGCCAATCGTGCATTGCCGTCGTGGCGCATCTGTCATGTGTCGTCGCCATGAGACCAAACAACCCTCATGCAACGGCCAAGGTGCAGTTGCCGAAGCCATATCGACGATGGGCTAGACCTCCGGTCATTTGCACCTTCGTTAAACTCGACGACACCAGCGTTCCGGCATTCAAGGGTCGCCCTACCAGGAACATCGTATCAATGACGGACCCGCGTTCGGTGGTGCCGCACCGTCGAGCATCCATCGAACGAATTGCTCGTGTTTTACTAGCGCAGGCGTCCCTATGCATGCCATAGTTCCTCCTGGAAGGGTGATCAAATCTCAAACGGGCTCAGGTCGCGTAGTGTCAGCTGCCTGGCTGGAGGAGGCATGACTGTTTTCGAGCTCCTGCATTCTAGAGAGAGCTATTGCGCAGCCAAGACGTCCATTTTCGGCTTCCCCGACTCCCGTACGCCCATTCATTTCATCTTGACGTCGCCGCGATCGAAGCGTGAGACCGGATTGAACCCTGCCAGAGCTACCGTCAGCTCAAGCCTGGGAGATTCATTGAGATAGACGGTCATGGAGTCATACAATTATGGACAAGAAGTGATGCACGACTGCGTAAGAAAGAGTAATAGGCTGTGGCGTTTGGGTTGGGGTAGTGGATGTGACACTTTTGACTTTGGGGCTACTAGTCCATCATGCTATTATCACCCGACAGTGGGAGTTTTAGCACGACCCGCACTGCGTCGGGGTTCATCCCGACAGCTAAACCCTTTGGGAGGGTTTCAATTCGTAGGACCGTTACGTGAGCCCTGCCATGCCATGCTACCCACGACTGCTGCGAAGAGGAATCAATCAAGCGTCGGACAGCAATCCGATGACCTCAGTTGCGCGAAATGCTCTCCAAATCTCTCTCCAAGGTCTCCAACGGCTGGCTATTGCATTCAACCTGCCCGCCGCACTTGCTACTCGCCTTTGCCCGGCTCACACAAAAGCACGCCTCGATTCATGCCTTGCTCTTATACTTGAGCATTGCGAATCAGCCACAGAGTGGAATCGGCCCCTAGGATTGCGATGGGGCGGCCTGTAAAAGACGGAGCTCCCTGAACTGGCCTTTCCGACCTTCAATGCTTTCTCTGCGGCAGAACCCAGAACCCGTAATAATCCTGGGGGAATTGCTCGACTGTTCTGCCATTCGACTGGCCGAGCGCGCCCATACCCAAAACAAAATCATTGCAGGCCATGCTCTCCACCTGCTTACCGGTCTCGTGGGATCCCCGAAACTTTATGAAGTGTGATGAAGGCAGGAAAGGATCCATTGTTAAGATCCGGCCTCCGTGAGAGAAAGCAAGAAAAAAGCAAGCATACATCGGGATTACGGAGACGGATACAGATATCCCCCTACCCCCACACACAGCCGCCGACTCAAGAGTATGTCCACAAGTGATCTGGAGTCGTCACTCCATCGTTTTCGCGTCAGTCGGACAGAACCGACATTCAAGACTGAAGACACCCCGTCGTCTATGTCACCTCCGTCATTAGCACATGAGCAGCCAAGGTCGGCCGTCGGCGGCCGAGCGACGCCGCCAATCGGTGGAGCGGGCGACAGTTGCCACAACAAGCCTACCGGTCTCCCTCCGCCAGCAGCAACGTCATCATCCTCTAAATCCATCCCGGCATGTGACCGCTGCCGCTCCTTCAAGAAGAAGTGCTCGCGGACATTCCCCGTATGCTCGCTGTGTGCTAGTGCCGGTCAGCGCTGTTCCTTTTCCACCCCGGCTTCGTCGACCAATGCCCAGATTCATCATCTGCGGGCGCGCGTCGAATGGCTGTCGCGCTACATCAACGAGGCCCTCCCCATAGGCCCGGCCGGCATTGAGGCGGTCGAGACGGGCACCGACATCAGTGAACTTCTATTACTACAGGGGACTTCCCCGGGTCTTTCCCAAAATGGGCAAAGCCCGGCGGCGTCGGCCATGTCGGCGGTGGCAGCGCGACAGGCTCAGCAGCTTCAGCAACACCGTCAACTGCCACCTATGCACGAAGACCATCCCATGATGGACCACACGCAAAGTACTGTTGAGGTGAACATGAACAACAGTCAACCAGCTTCCTCGCCCGATCATCATTCTATCGCCCATGGCTCCGTGGAGAGCTACAGCGATGCTCGATCAGTTACGTCTACGATGACCGCACAGCGGCTGCCGCAGGACGCGGCGGCTCGGCGCTTCGTCGACGCCTACTTCCGGAACGTCAACCGCGCCTACCCGTTCGTGGATCGGAACAAGATCCTCCACGATCTCGAAGTCATTGGCGACTTCGCCCAGCGGCGGCGGGATGCCGATTCGACATTGCTCTACCTCATCATGGCCATCGGCTGCACCACCTGCAGCGCGCCGGGCAGATACCCGACGATACTGCGCTACGGTTTGACGTTGCTTACTCGGACATCATCCAGGAATGCCTCTGCCGGGAGAGCATCGAATCCATACAGATCCTCGTCCTCTTGGCGCTCTACTCCCTGTTCGACCCTGCCGGCGCATCGGCCTGGTCCATTGTGGGCATCGTCTCGCGGCAGGCGATGCTGCTCGGCCTGTCGCGAAGGGCCTCGGACGAAACGACGTTGTCGGCAACGGCCATCGAGTTACGGCACCGCCTGTTCTGGAGCATATACGTGCTGGACCGCATGATGGCAACTTCTCTGGGCTTGCCGGTCGCCCTGACGGACGAGAATATGGACGTGCCTTTGCCAGGCCTGACGGTGGAGGAATTCGCATCAGCGGAGCGGTCGCATTTTGCCACGATCTTGCAGACGAGCCGACACGTCATTCAGCTGCGGCAGATGGAGGACCGCATCCTGCGTCACGTGCACTTCCGCCGCCAGGCCGAGGTCAGCTCCCTCACCTATGCCGATCGCCGCGCCATCCTCCAGGAGATGCGCGCCGACATTGAGAACTGGTACAGCAACGGCTGTCTCGTGTCACCACTGGAGCCCGACAACGTACCCATCCACAACTCCATCACCTGGCTCAGCGCTCGCTACTACTACCTGCTCCTGCTGCTGTATTACCCGTCGCACTTCAACTCGCAGCCGAACAACGGCAGCAGTGGTGGCCGGGGCGAAGGCGCAAACGGCGGTGTCGTGTCCAAGGCGGAGCTGCTGCGTTTTGCGCAGAAGCACCTGCAGTCGACGTCGGCCCTGTTCAACCAGCGCCAGCTGCCCCTTAACCGCGTTACCTTGAGCCGCCTACTACCGGTGGGTCTCGTGCTTATCCGCAGCTTCCTGGCCTCCTCCTACTGCAGCGGTGGCGAGGGCGGCGTGCCACGTGTGGGCTCGGGTGCTGCCGCGGGCGACATGCTGCCGTTCGCTGCCCGGGAAGACGTCGCCGTCCTCATCAGCATCCTCGACGCCTTCCCCGAGGGCTGGGACAGCGCGCGGCACGGGGCCCAGATCCTCCGGCAGTTCTTGGGCCTACTCAACAGCATCTCGACGGCGCCGCCGCGGACAACCACACCGACATCATGCCAGGACATGATGCGCCCCATCGTGTCGGCTTACCTGGCTCTGATGCAGGATGCGCTGGGCAAGGCGTCGTGTTACCGCTTTCTCGACGTTCCCGAGGACGACGACAGAGAGCTAGGGGCGTCGGCCAGTTCCCACCAGCCACACTCGCAACCACAGCATCAACAGCAGCAGCTGCAGCCGCAACAGGCACCGACGACGATGCGCGGGCGGACGCCTTCGGTCAGCATGGGCGGTACGGACGTCGGGGGCGGCATAGTGTAATGACGAATGAGAATGCTGTAATGAATTATGTCAACGGGAATGGCGGTTGGGGCTCCATTGAGCTTGATTTCCTATAAGTAGTAGCGTGAGAAGAATGACGACCGACCGGACAACAAACAGTCGCGTGATGTGGTGAATGATAGAAAAAAAAAGTAGATGTGGCTCGTCTAGCAATAAATATTATGATCATGAATGAGAGAGACTATACGTCTCGTGTGCTTTCCATATATATGTTGAAAGTTTGATGAAGTTGGCTGGCCTGCCTGGTGGTGGTGGTGGTACAGCATTTGTTTTCAAACCGAAAATCCGATGGCTCGTTTCTTTTTCCAACTTTTCCGGGCCCCCAAGAAATGCCAAGCATAATAGCTACTTACTTAGCCACTTATGAACATTTCTTTTTCTATCCGCCTCGTTACTATTGGGAAAACGGCTTACGTCTTTATATAGGCGAGAAGGTGCCTCCTTTTTAGGAGCGAGAGAGAGAGAGAGAGAGCGAGAGAGACGAGCGTGTGCGCGCAAACTCCGACGCCAAGCGGGAGTAGGATTTCCCTGGTTCGTATCTCCTCCCGCTCGCCGCCAAAATCGTCGCTGACTGGTGGGTTTGGGTTGGATCACGCAAACCGTTGGGGAGTCGGTTGTCGGGTCTGCACCGACTGTCGCACTAATCTCCGGCAACCGGGCACACGTGAACCTTCTATTCTGGGGTAAGTAAGGTCAGCCAAACACAGCGGTCCTATTGGGGGGGTTAGGTAAGATGTTCGGCGATAAAATAGAAACACATCCCAACTATCATGATGGAGATATAAACCTGATTGAGAAGGTGGTGATTCTTGGTGGATTGTTTCGGTGGGGGATGTATGTTATGCAGTACAAGTGCATCTTGGGACGAGAGGGGTGGTTGTTCTGCTGGCTGTAATGTTCTACTGCTCGGCTTGACCCATTGCACGCAAAGTTCTAAAGACCGATAGTTTAAAAGAAAGAAACCTTTTCGCGAAGAACCTCAAGGATATCTCCAAACCATCATGGGGGGCGATGATAATGTGCAATTCGTCGAGATCAACGGCGCCCGCCTGGCCTACCGGATCGCGGGCCCTGCGGACGCCCCGTTGTTCATCACGCTGCATGGCGGCCGCGGCATGGGTGAGTTGCAGACTTGCTTACCAACATCATCCATCATGCCCTTCGTTTCTGCTTTACGCCTCCCTCTGTGCAAATCCCGAATACCGAGATTAGATCCCGGGTCATATTTCATCAGATTGGGTTTCATCCTTATTACCACCTACGTTACCTAGTCGGTCTGGTTTAGGCGCATAATATGTCTTCTTTGGCCGGCTTTCCCTTGGCTGTGTGCCTCATTGTGCACTTACACATACATACCCTCCAAGCCTGTCACGTCGGGCTGTTGGCCGACGATCTGCATAAGGGAAGGGAAAGGGCTTGCCTAATAATTGGTCGCGCGGACTAAAACACAAAACAGGCGACCACCGCTCCGACTTCAAGGCCTATAGCCCGCTCTCCGTGGGGGACGCTGCTAGCAGCGGCGGCGGCTGTTACCGCGTCCTCTCGTTCGACTACCGGGGCCACGGCCGGAGCTCCGCGACCAGGCCCTACACCTTCTCGCAGATCGTCGACGACGTCGAGGGCATCCGCGCGCACTTTACCAACAAGGAACGGGAGAAGGTTGTCATCTGCGGTGGGAGCTTTGGTGGGTTCTTGGCTTTGCACTATGCTATCCGGTATGCGGATCGGGTGCGGCATCTGGTGCTGAGGGGGACGGCGGCGAGTTGGCATCGTGAGTCTAGATATGGAGTTCCATTTTCTTCCGCCACACCCCCTTCTCTTCAATTTTCTTTTTTCTAGTGAGAAGGTAAGTGTAGGTATGTGTGTGTGCTATGCTTGCTGACTGCCGAAACCAAACACCACCAACAACAGAGGAAGAAGACGCCATCAAAGTGCTCGAGCAGCGCCTGGACCGGGCGCCGAGTTTCTCGGTCCGGATGCTGCGCGACAAGGTCTTCGGCCGGTTCGCGAGCGACCTCGAGTTCCGCCTCGTGCACCTAGCCATGCTGCCGCTGTACAGCGAGGCCTTCGATGCTGACCAGGCGCTGCAGAGCTGCCTGGGGAATGTGTACAATGCCGAGGCGCATAGTGAGTCCGTCCGTCCGTTCCGGTGAAGTGGCTACGAGAGTGTCGAAGGAGAGAGAACGAAGAAGCAGGTGAGAAAACCCAATTAATCTAGGAATTAGATGACCTCTACTCGGATTCGGAAAAGTACTTTGACTACCGGGACCAGCTGTCCCGGATCACGGCCAAGACGCTCGTCATCGTCGGCGACAAGGACTGGATCTGCCCACCAGGTCTGTCACACAGTTCCTCCACAGAAAACGATGCTGCGTCATTATCACCAGGCGGCAGACCACTGACATGCGAGAAAGCAGAGAACTCGGAGTTCATTGCTTCCAGGATACCTGGCGCGGCGCTCATGGTGGTCGAGAATGCGAACCACAGCGTGCATCTCGAGAAGAACGAGGAGGTCATCGCCAGGATCCGGGGCCATTTCGAGACGTGATGAGATGCTTGCATACATACTTACGCTGAGAGGGAGAAGTATGCTTCTATAGCTCAGGTGCTGGACTGACATGTTGTAAGTAAACCACGGGTGAACGCGGGATTATCCACAGCAAATAAGCGGGCGCATGCGTTGACACCTTCGGTATGACGCAGGGCTCCAAGCGTGCGTGCCAAAGAAGATCCAATAGAGGCAAGAACCTACATAAGTACTTAGGTGAAGAATCATACTGCTTTGAAATCTTGTACGTTTGGTATGTTTCTACTGTGAAATGGTCGGTATTCCAAAGCATTTGACCACCAACGGGCGTGCAAAATGAGTCGAATGTTGGTGCTGTTTGACGTCGGACAGCGGGGTCACGTCACTCACTAAATTTTGATTCTTGAGAGTCCGCATTTATGCCGGCCGCAAACATACACCACACCAGCAGAGCAACATACATCGACGTGAACAGGCCTTGGAAATTTGGATTGGTTCATCTTCTATTTAAAGAGCACACTTAATTTTGCCAGAACCATCTCGAGCTGCAACGGAAGCTTCGCAATCTATTTCCAGAGGATCTGAAATTTATAGTTGTTCACGTCCGGTGGAACCCCACCAAGAAACGGCCGGGCCGTGGAAAAAAAACGTCGACAGCTTCCATCTCTTCTACGGAAGCAAGCAGTAGGAACGAACCATGACCACGCCCAATGAGCGGTACGCCGCCCTCATCCACTGGGTCGAAGAGGCCGGCGGCAGCCTGCACCCGTCGGTGGAAGTGTACCAAGACGCCGTGACCAAGGGCTCCTTCCGCGTCAAGGACGGCGGCGCCGTCCGCCTCGGCGAGACGGTCGTGACCCTGCCCATCGCCCGGAGCCTGTCGTACCTCAACGCCATCTGCGGCCACCCGGACTTCCCCGCCGTCCAGCACAAGAGCATCTCTGGGAAAACCGACGACAACGATTGGTTCCCCGCCGCGTTCCTGCGCGAGGTCCTGCCGCACGTCGTCGGCCGCTTCGTGCTGATGCGGGAAGACCTCCGCGGGCCCGCGTCGGCCTGGTGGCCCTACCTCCGCACCCTGCCGCAGCCCGAGCACGTGGCGGGGATGCTGCCGGCGCTCTGGCCGGCCGACGACCTCGAGTTCCTGGTGGGGACCAACGCCTACGTCGCCGTGCAGGAGATCAAGTCGACTCTAAAGAAGGAGTACAAGCAAGCGATAAAGCTGCTCCCCTCATCGGATGCGGCCGCCTACACGCGGCCACTGTACCTCTGGGCCTACGCCATCTTCACAAGCCGCAGCTTCCGCCCGTCCCTCGTCATCCCGGATGCGGACGCGCTGGCGCTGCCGTGCGAGATCGACGACTTTTCTGTCTTGTTGCCGCTCTACGATGTGGGGAATCACTCGCCGGTGGCCAGGACGGCGTGGAGGACGGACAGCGAGACGCTTCTGTGCAGGCTAGTATCTGGGCAGGCTTGCGAGTCCGGTAGTCAAGTGTACAATGTAGGTTTCTTTCTCTCTCTACCCATCACTTAGTCACTGCCTAGCCTGCCTCCTGCCGATGCAGGCACACACACACATACACATTCACCCCACAAAACAAGAACGCAATTATTTACTTACATGAGAGGCTTTCTTTCTACTAGAACTATGGCATGAAAACGAACGCCGAACTGCTTCTGGGCTACGGCTTCATCCTGCCGGAAGAGGAGTAT
Source organism: Apiospora phragmitis (assembly GCF_038363925.1). Lineage (NCBI taxonomy): Eukaryota > Fungi > Ascomycota > Sordariomycetes > Amphisphaeriales > Apiosporaceae > Apiospora > Apiospora phragmitis. The sequence goes on along the minus strand of NW_027117400.1, from coordinate 496,192 downwards.
CTCCATAACGACTACGTCCACGTGCGGACCCGCGCGACTGACGACGACGACCTCGCGGGCACGCACCTCGTCTCGCTGCGGCCCATGACGGACCCCACCTCGGTCGTGGGCCGGTCCAAGCGGCTGATTTCGGGTGACGACGTGGCGACGCAGTTCGCCCACATCCAGGACTCGCTGGTGACGAGCCTGTACGAGGCCATTACCCGCGCCGCCGCCACCGCGGCGGCGAAACCGATTTTGAGGACAGCGCGACCATGGACGATATCATGGCGGGCCGCATCGCGCCGCCGGTGAAGGAGCGCATCGTGCAGGCGCTCGGGTCCAAGCTGGCGCAGGACCTCGACGTGCTCGAGGAGGTCGAGGAGCCCGACGCCGAGGCCGAGGGGCTCAATGCGAACCAGCGGCTCGCGGTGCGGTACCGGCAGCAGTGCGTCAAGGTGCTGGAGAATGCGCTGCGGTGTCTGGCCAGTGACGATGAGTAGAACCCATTCGTTGCCCGGCCCCCTGGCTGCTATTACCTGTAGGGCGGGCTGTTGTTTGGCTGATAGAGAATGAGGCCGGCTCCACAAGAAAGTTAGGGCTTGAATTTAACAGTATACTAAGTACATGCAGTTGGTGTAATGGGTCGGACCCGGTACGTCCCCGTCTGTCTGTCCGTTTTTAACCGATGTTAACATGTATCATCGTCAACAGTATACATACCTATACTTTCAATAATTGGGGGCCAATAACAACAACCTGTCAAAGTAGCGCCGTACTGGGTCTTTCGTCCCTTCATCACAGAGGGGCTGGGCCGCAAATAATTCACCGCTCATGCCACCCACAGAAGAAGAAGACACAGAAAAAAAAAGTGAACAGACTGACAAAGTCGGAATGTACCGGCGAAGCTGCAGTCGGGTCGACATATCGGAAGCCAGTCGTTCTGGCAATCAACGTCAGCAAACTCCTGGAAGCCCAGCTTTGGACCTTGGCACTACAGCAGCCAGCGCCCTATCGAGCCTAGGCAAGCGCTAAATCGTCGTCGGCCAACAGCCTTTTGCTTGCTGGGCAATCCTTGCAGCAAATCTTGGTCCGGGCAAGATTGTGCTATGTGAGATCAAGTTCTGACCATGCAATGAGATGAGCGTTAGCAAGATTCGTTGACGGCTACACACATACTCAGTTACACTCGCAAACATGTTTTGCCAAGGAATCGGACATGCTGGGTGCGCCACATTTGCGTATCGAGCAAGCCCATTCAGGGCGCTGACTCGGGCAGCAGCAGCCCTAGCGCAGTAGACAGTCACCTAAAACAATAACAACAACAAGAACTGAAAAAGCAAGCTTCTTGAATTCAAAAAGTGGTCGACTACTAACCACTGGTGCAGCGTGCTAAGGGGGTATCATCGCCTTCCTTAAGTTCGTCGTCCGATCAATCTTATCGCCCGCCGCCCAATGTTTTCATGCCCAATAAACTCCATGCGATACGAGATTCAACAAACCAATGCCCGTGGTAAAACCCAGTTTGCGGCTGGCTGTGTTTGCTCCTTAATACCATCCGCCCAAGATAGAGTGAGAATTGAAAATGCCTCACCCCAAAGCAAAATTAAGCAAATAAACAAGGAAACACAAATCTAGTATCCAAGTAATCAATCTCGTAGTAAGATCGCTCGCCCGCTGCCCAAATTAATTAACACCTGCCAAGGTCCATCACTCAGCCCCCGAAACGTGGCTGAGATACCGGTTTTTCTTTTCCCTTAGTGATTCCTCGGGTGCCCGGCAGAAGTTGCTGTGGTTGTGGTGTTGCTATCCCTGAGAGCGTAGTCCGTGTCATCGGGGAGGAGCACCATGTGTTCGTTCAGGAGATTCAGGCAGGCTCTCGACGCTGTTGTTCCCGTTCGTTTGGGTCAGCCAACCAGATCGTAGAATTGAAGACAGACAGACAGGCGTATATGCATGCATGCACGCACGCACACCACACGTCCCAACATGCCGGGAATATAGAGAATGGTATGTATGTGTGGGGAGAGAGAGAAGAAGGGAAAAAAGAAAGAAAAAAAACTCACGTCGTAAACTGGCATCGCCCGACTCGAGCGCGGCGCTCATCCGCGCCGAGTTATAACACCCGTAGGTCTGCTGCAGCTCCAGCATGCGTCTCCAAAGGCGTTCCGGATCACCGCCCGCGCCCTGCTCGAGCGCGCGGACGGGAGTGGCGGCGCCGGCTCGCGAAGGTGTCCAGGGCCTCCTCCGAGTTCGCCTCGCTCAGCGATGAGGTGATGGTGGTGGGCGACGGCGACCTGTTGCTGCGGTGCAGACCCAATGCGGCTGCGAGCATCCTCCGGTGGCTGCCGCTGCTGTGGCTGCCGCTACTGCTCCGTCTGCTATGCCTCGGTGCATCTTCTGAAAGGTTGCGACTACTGGTGGTAGAGTATGAGGAGGAAGAGGAGGAGGAGGGGCAGACTGGTGTTTTTGATGTCGATGTCTCGGTAGTGGTGGGGGCGGGTAACGGACACGGCGTGATAGCGTCGATGTCGTCGTCGGAGGCCGAAACCGACGATGATCTGCTGGAGAAGCGCGGCATCTTCTTGTGTTGTGGTTGCTACTTTTGTCCTTTCTCTCTCTTGATATTTCCGCCCTTGTTGCTCCTTCTCAGCCCTATGTGTATATATGTGCTGGTCTGAGGTTCGGTTGGGATGACTTTGTTAGTTGCCCAAGCGTAGTAGCGTTGAATTTGGTGGGTGGTGGGGTGTGATATATAAACACAGTGAAGTATTAGATGTGGACAATGGTTTAAAAGATTTTTACCAGGTTAAGATCGAGGGATGTTTCCAGGTCTTAAATACAGAATGTACAACAAGCACGAACCTATTATTACGAGTAGCATGGGTTATGGGGGTCCAAGTATGTAAGTACTTTGACGAGACATGAGTGCTTCTGGTCGGAGGGGGGCGGCGAATGCTACTGGACTTATATAACTGGAAGCGATGCAAGATGTCATACAAACATCCCCGGCGCAGTATGCATGCACCGATTATTGAAAATATCTGGTAATCCCCGAGTAATAATACGGAGACCTATTATTCATTATTGACTTGACTTGACAGAAGCCTAGTACTAAGGTGGTAGTAAATAAACATTCGATCGGGAAAGGGGGAGGGAGACAAACGGGAAAAATCCTGTGATGCGCTGTTGCTGTGTCTGTTTGGGTGTGTGCTATGCTGCTTGCTGCTTACTGACTAACGTGCATGCTTGGATGAAGTAATTTTTGCATTATTTTTACAGGGCCTTGCATGCCCAATCAGCCAGCGTTGGGCTTTGCATGTCTTTGTCCCCTCAAGGTCCCCTAAGCTGCTCAGGTTTGCTCACACACTCCACTTTGGGTTCCTAGTCTAGCCGGACGACGCCCCGTCGAATACCCTTCGCGTTAGGGACAGCTAATGCAGAGAGAGGAGGGAGACAAGAACAACGCTCCCGCATCTGGATGGATGGGCGGTACATCCCACATGCCAAGATGCTGTCTCAACTTACCCCTAAGTTACGTGGTACATGCTAGGTCAGGTTCCAATCGTCAAGCTTGTCAGTCGATAACGGAGACGGCGACACCATCTACAAAGCTTGGCGTGGGTCCGCGTCTCCAGATAGATGTGCAAGTGTGCGGATGTCTGGATATGGATTGGATGGGTGAAGGGAAGAAGAAGAAAAAGGAAGTACCTGCCAAGCTGCGTATCTACAGGTACGCATAAGCTCATTTGATTCCACATCTTGAGATGCTCTCAGCTGCTCCCCTTCGGGATGATGAGTCTTGGGGTGACAGACAACCTTTATTGAACCGCAATCTAATATGGATTTATCGAATCTGGCAAGACTCAATTTTTGGCAATCTATTCCTCCATGGGGGGCCAGGGCGATGCAGAGGGACGGGAGAATGTGACAGGCTCGCTTGGCATCACCCATTCTTAGAAAAAGGAGGCATGCGCGTGTCATCATCATTCAAAGGGAATATTGTTGATTTGTTGTTGCTCCCTTATTAGAGCCCCTAAAGCAATAGGCCCCCCAAGCAAGAACGAGGCGCAGGGGGGCTTGGGTCTTCGCTTCTGTGCTTCCTCTGCCGCAGGAGCCGCATCTGGTCAGCTTAAGTCACATTAGGCAATCCCGAACCTTCAGCAAATCTAACCCGAGTCCGAAGATGCCAGCACGCTGAAGACCGAAAACATGGACCTCATCTGCGTGATAAGAGAATGCGAAAAATAACACATCCAACTCAGTTTTCTTCTGTCCCGCTGAAATGCCCTGGCCCTGGGTGAGTGATCTCTATCCATCCCGATCCATGTGATGATGAATGGGTGTGATGAGATAAAGTACCCGTATCCTTCCTTGGCGAGGATCTAACCAACCGACCCAACCCAATCCGTCTGATTCAAGGTTTGGCCTGCGCGGCAAGCAACCAGCGCCAGCGCCGGCACGTCGATCATCTGGTCTCCAACTACCGAAGCGCAACACCACCCAACCCACTATCCCAGACCCGGTCAATAGCCCTGAAAAAGTGTTGTTGGTGGGGTCCTCTTCCTTTCAGTGCCCACTATCGGCTCCGGCTTTTTGCTTGTACACCCTACTGCACATTCTTTCATCCCACTCACAGGGTCATAGGTATCATCATCATCATTGGGAAGAAAAAGTAATCCAAACAACAACAAAAACGAAAACCACTAGTTCAGGGGGACAGAGATACGTGGTTAAGCTTATTGGCCGTCACCAGATGGATGATGTAACAATTTTCTTAGCTGTGTGGCGTAGCACACTCCAGATTCGTCAATGCCATGCGCCTTTTGGCGTCTTACGTGGACGACCATCGCTTGGGGGGGGAAGGCCGGACTGGCGATGGGCTTGACGGCGTGCCGAGTTTGATTCCAATGTAACCTACTACAGTAGGTTAATTGTTTCCAGCCTGGGGGCCGTTTCGCAAATCAACGTGCATCGTCCACCACCACAAACGAACATGTGACCAACTGGCAATAAACATGCCAAGCATGCCCGCCACTTCGTTCGAATGGCACGCAAACACAGACAGGAGATACCCAACCTGCTAACGGGTCTGGATACTTTCTGCCGTCGTCGTCGTCTAGAGCGTTTCTCGTTCATGCGTCCGTTGTTCCCGAGGGTTCGATATCGCCGAAGCGCCGCCCGCCTCTTGTCACCAACTACAAAGTTGAGTGGGAAGTGAAGTGCAATGAAGCGAGGCGTGCAACGTCGGGCGAGAAGCGGTGACCATGAATCTCACCAGGGAAATACTCCGCGACATTCGGGAATGCAGTCATCACCAAGATTTTTTTTTCCGCCTTATTTCTTCTACTTGCATCGGCGAAGAGTCATGACTCAAAGGTGCCTTTTGGTCCTTCCCACGTCGCACAATGGGCATTGAGTCCACATGCCCCCGCCGCCCGCCAGAAAGTCTCGGAGATAGATCTCCCAAGACCACCACACTTCAAGTGGGATCCGCCCATGGGGATTCGGGACCCTTCCCCGGAATTCATTGATTTGATACCATACTATGGATTTCGATACCTCCTCCATGAAAGCCTCACCATCCCGATCACACCGACGACCATTCACCGCTTCCAAGACCCTCGTCGCTTTATTGAGTTTTAATCTTCTATTATTTTCTTCTTCTTTCTCTTTTCCTTCCTTGGTATATCGCAATCATGCGAAAAGTGAAGTACATACGGAACCTCACTGGGCATCAAAGTCGATGCCGGGGGTAAGCATCAACCGAAGTTACTCCACTGGGCGGCTTTGTCACCACCCTGCCCTGCACTGCTACATCTCACCGACAAGCAACATGAAAGTGGAGATAGGAGAGTGGCCATCAAGTCCAGACCTATCGCTTTTCCCCTCACGATCGTCGCAGCTATAGGATAGAACATACGACCCGCGTCGAACAATGGCTTCACAAACTCACGAGGGTCAGCTGTTCGACCCATACCGTAGGACCTCTACTAGGCATCTAGACCACAGCATGAACAGCGCATTTACGCACACACACAAAGTGGAATCGCGCCGACTATCCCTTTCACACAACATTTCATCTCGTGAGCTTCTCTTTCTGGCGGGTTGTGGTGTTTCCATTACGGAAAGGGGTGAAGCTCATCTGCTGCACCTGCACACCCACAGTTCCTTATCTACTACTACCTATGCCCCCAAGACATTTGAAGATAGAGATGCACCACGAGCCGCGGCATCCAAAAAAAGATTCCTGAGGTGATGAAGTCATGCGCGGCCAGAGCCCGGACGGGACCTGCCAAGGTAGATCGCGGGGTTTGGAGATCTCTAGTCACCGGGTCGGTTTTCTTATCAGAAAGATAAAGTAAGTAAGCATGTAGATCAATGAACTATCGACCAAGACCGTCGTCGCCAGTCCCCAAGAGCGAGCGAGAGAGAGAGAGAGAGAGAGAGAGCTAACCTAGGTTAAGCACTTGTTAGATTGGCGAAGAAGCTCATCAGTCTTCCCGTACCATATCTCGAGACCTATCGAAAAGTCACCTAGCCTTCGGTCCATCGGTCGGTTGCGAGTGATCTGGGCAGCAGAATTGGCATTGCAACTGTAGCATTTTACTTCAATAGGGTTGAATGTGAGACCTACATATGTACAGGTCAGGATACATACTAAGTGGTGGTTACCGGTACCCATGGGGTCACAGTGATCGGCGCCGCAGACTGATCGGTTACATGGGTTGGGGAGGTGGATGTCCGCTTTCGGTAGCACCTCGCGCCCCAGTCGGTCGAGGTGTCAATGTTGCCATATGCCGAGGTAGTCACACTAACACTATCGCCAACCTAACAACAACACTGGTCAGCCAGTCTCGGAGGGAGGTACTCAGCACATTGGGACGTGAGGCAACATTTACTGGCAGAGACGCCGGCATTGTTAGATATGGTTCGCCCAGGGAATGCAGATATAACTGTGATACATTTCGTTACCCCCGATTGGGGTCCCGCGTTTGTTACGATGCACCAACAGAGTCACAGTGGACGACGGGATCACAAGCAGGGAGAAACTGATCGGCAGCGAGCACGCGGAGGTTGTTGGGCTTGTAAGTCGTATGCACACACTAACCTACTGCTGTGTACACTGTTGCATGGAATTCAGAAGTGTGGCGCCTGGGGTGCAGGAGGAAGGGCAGTTGACGGGGATCCGGATGTCTTAGGGTGATGCTGATAACCAGAATAGGACATTCTTGGAGTGGTTTAAACTCAGTATCACAAGAATCCGAATGTCGCTTTTTCTTCTTCTTTTTCTCTCAGATCTGCATTATTGGCCATGGCAAGACGATGGAATCATCTTGGACCGGTGGCATGACCGACGATGTTGCGGTGTCGGACTTGGAGACCGCCCCCCAGTTGGATGATGGACGATGAAATGATGATGGATGATGACAATCAGTCCATACTCACATCGGTATTTGGGGGGGCTGTCAACAAGCAATAAGTAACGATCGACAAGATACTGCATCTTGGAGGGTGGGATTTGGGGCCCGGCCAGCTAAGCTTATCATTAGCGTCGAGGCGGGGTCGGTCGTCGGTTTTGGCGCGGGGTTGTTGACCGCAATCTTGAGCATGTAGATCCGATCCCAGACGACAGCATCACTTCTTCGTCGAAAGAAAAAGCAGAGCCGGCTAGCCAGGTTCATTAATAAGTGACTTCACGGGGAATGGAACTTTGGGGTAGCGAATCCACCCCATAGGAGGAAACGTCTGATTCCACACACAGGTCATATGTCCATGCCTACTCAACCTGGTAATGATCGGTAAGACAGCCATTTCTTCGGGGGCAGCTTAGCTTGAACGATAAAGCGCGCCAGAGATGATGATTTGGGATCTCTTTGAAGATATGATCGCCCGCCCGTTACAATAACTTCACGACAAACGCACTCTGCTGCGGCTGGAGTAAGAATTAATTATGAAGCCATTTCATCAATACCCGAAAGACTAATAAAATAAAGCACTTCGTCCTTGGCCGACCTGAGCTGAGCTGAGCTGAGACAAGTATATAGTTTCCCCCTAGTTATTCATGCAATTCCAGTGTCGGTAGTTTATTATTCCTGAGCCTCATCTAAACCACAGAACGTCCGATCGATAAACTTCGCCGTCTCAAGCAAGTAACGCTCGACAATATGAGTGTACCGATTACTTGAAGGTTGCGTGCTGTTACTAGGTTACCAGATTGATCATCAACGGCCGTCTGAATAAGAAGCAAGTTACCTATCTCATCCACGAATCGGATGGTGCATGCTGAGTACTCGACTCTGGTTGCTTCCAACTCAAGGGTGGACGGATAGGGGGTTCTCAATATTCACCAGTATCTGCAGTATCTGGGACTTGTTGTCGCGCGGTTCATAACGAGACCAAACAAGTACGCCATATGCTATCTCTCTATCGCACAAATCAAAGCAATTGGCTAGACTATATACCTAGAGTCCCTCCATTCTCACTCCATGTGCGCGAGGGTAGTACTTCGAGCTTCCCACCTCAACCAGACTCCCACAATTCCCGCGCCACAGGACCTACACTACACGTATCCATAGGTGCATGCTGTTTGGGTAACTGCCGTAATATCATTGGCTATTGAGAGGAGATGGAGTGGCTTGGGTAGACCAAAGAAACTCGGGTTCGGCCCCCAATGGCGGCGCCTCGTCAATCGTACAGCAGATGTTGGCCACGAGCTTGGGCACCCGAGTCCTCGTTCCAGACCTGCCGATGTTACACGTCTTTTCCAAGATCTTGCTTTGAGCTTGGAGAAAATCGTTTCACAGGTGCTACCGAGTTGCGTCCGTCTTTCTCATGGCAGCTGACGTCGTTGCATGTTCCGACTTACCGTAATACTCACTTCACGTACCCTTCTCGCCATCAAGTCTTTGTCTATCTCTCTTCTCTTCCTCAGCAAGTGCTTGGATATCGGAGGATCCACGGCAAGTCATGCGCCACGGTAATGAGTATCCGCCATTCGCCCTAGAACGATGTTTGGTTTTCCTTAATGTTAGGTACGGCTTGACCTCCCGCGGCGTTCGAGAATGATTGCGGTTTGCCCCTGCTCGAATTAAAACTTGCTCGGCTTTTTTGGCCGCTGACGGTCCGCACCTTCGATCATGAGTGGACACAAGCGGGCAGATGGCCCTCCCCCATAAAGAGCGCGTAGCCCTTTGCCGGCCGGCCAGGTTAGCAGCAATGCTTCCATTTTGGCCTGGCTAGAGCCCCCCAGTTGGTCAGTACTAGCGATGCATCTGCTCCCGAGGTGGAATGTGCTGCTATGCGGGATAGTCCTACTGCTGGGTGCGACGGCCCTGATTCACCCCTATCTCCGACTGCGACTTACCCACCCCTACGTTGCGAAACCATGGTCTCCGGGAAGGCAGGGTGTCCAGGCAGATGAACCCGCACTACCACCGCCTCTGCCTCCTCTCAAGTACAAGCCGGCGCCGACCTACACCGTCCCGCCGATCCAGGACCCGTTCCCCCTCCTGTCCCAGACCTCGACACCCCCGCCGATCCCGGTCTACAACGTCCCCGCCAAGGACGCGTGGAAGCAGTACGACGGCCTCGCGGTCGCGCCGCCGCTGCTGATCGGCTTCACCCGCAACTGGCCGATGCTGCTGCAGACCGTGGTCTCGTACCTGACGGCGGGCTGGCCGGCGGACCAGCTGTACGTGGTGGAGAACACGGGGACCCAGCAGGCCAACGCGCGGGCGCAGCTGTCGCTCCAGAACCCGCGCTTCCTGAACCACACCCAACTGCGCGACGTGTTGGGCGTCCGCGTCGTCCAGACGCCCGTCCTGCTCAGCTTCGCCCAGCTGCAGAATTTCTTCTTGGCGCTCTCGTACGAGCATGGCTGGCCTTACTACTTCTGGAGCCATATGGACGTCGTCGCGCTCTCGCATGAGGACGGCGTGCCGGGGCTCACGGAGCCGGCGGGGCAGCCGGGGTACAAGTCGCTCTACACCTTATGTCTCGAGACGTTGCAGCAGACGCTACGCAGTAATAGTAACAGTAGCAGTAGCGATGACAGTAGCGGTGGCGACATCACCATCCCCGCCAGATCTAATAAGGACCGACTCCGGAAGTTCTGGCCTACGCCCCCATCGCCGAAATCCCCGCCCTCGTCAGCCCCACCGCGCTGGGCGGCGCGCTTCTTCGCGTACGACCACCTGACGCTGCAGAACCCCGCGGCGCTCGAGGCCATCGGCGGCTGGGACACGTTCATCCCGTACTACATGACCGACTGCGATACATACTCGCGCTTCGCCATGGACGGCTGGAGCGTCGAGCCGGCCGACGCGGGCGTCATCACCGACACGGCCGCCGTGTTCGACGACCTGCGCGCGCTCTACCGGGACCCGGCCGTGACGCCGCGGTTTACGGATCCGAATCCGCCGCCGCCGCCGCCGGAAGAGAAGAAGAAAATGGACAGCCACACAGAGCGACGGAGAAGAGGAAGAAGAAGCGATGGCGACTCTAAAGCCTACTACACACCACCATCTGCCTCTTCTACTACTAGTTCGACTACTACTAGTACCCAAGAGAAGAGGATATCACTACTCAGACAACCACCCCCACCCCCACCCCACCAGCAGACCAAACGCGACGTCCCCTTCCCCCACGAGCCCCTGAACACGACCCTGCCGACGGACTACTGGTGGCAGCTCCGGCGCGAGGCGGACAACATGTTCCACCACAAGCACGGCGGCGCCCGGGGGCGCAACACGTGGCAGTGGGCGCAGGCGGGCGGCGCGGGCGAGCCCTTCCACTACGACGCGGCCGGGTTCGAGGAGGCGGTGCAGCTGCTGACCGAGGCCGGCAAGCAGCTCTTCGCGCGCAAGTGGGGGCACCGCGGGTGCGACCTCGGGGGGCGGTACAGGACGGGGGACCAGTGGCGGGTGGTGAGGGACTGGGAATGAAGAATAGATAGGAGAATTGGGAAGTACGTAAGTAATGAAGAAGAAGAGGTAGAAGGGAGAGGGATGGTTACTTCTGACCTTCTGTGCAGGGCAATTTATGTAATTGGGGACCCCTGGCTTCGTGTGTATTAGCTTAGGACTGTAGAGTTTTGGATGAATGCTGAGGCAGCCCGCCCCCGGGCGGCCTTCTCTGCAGGATATATTTTTCTCCATGCGTATTGGTACCACGAATCAGCGGACCGTGTTTGCCAACCTAATACTTTTGGTCTCAAGAAACTCGAGATCTCAACCTGCCAGCTAACCCAGTGCCCAAGATGTGAGTTTTCCTTCCACTCGACTCATCTTTTCTAGCCAAATTTGAAGGACAAACTCCCCTTGAATATCCTTAAAAAGAAACTTCCATAACTCTTTTCATCTGGCTGAATTGGCTGAATTGGGCTGCCTCTGGTCTCAGAGGTAGAAGGACTGCAGGACGCCAGTCACTTGTACAGATGTCCACATCGCTTATGGGCGTTTCTAATGGGACGGGAAGCCCTGGCTTGGAAGCATCGATCAAATCAGTGCTATTAAAACATCTCCAAATCCATATCAACCTCTGTCTCGCCCGTATATTCTGTCAATACCTGTTGGACTAGCTTCACCTACCAAGCGTGCTCGGTCCGCGAACCAAATAGGGCCTTCCGATACTCCCACCACTCGGGCCAGAAACCTACCATTTCCCAATCCACGATACCAGTAATACTCCCGGAGACGGCATCCACCAAGATGTTCTCCACTGACAGATCAGCATGAGAGAAGACGGCACCGTAGTCATCCGGTAGTTGGCTGCGATACTTTTCGACACAGTCGGGGCGTGGACACTTCTTCACGGGGGCGGCCAGAAAGTCGTTGAAGTCGCGGATGGACGCAAACGGCCCATATGTCTCCCTGTTGCTGAGGCGATGATCGTACACAGGTCCCCCATAGCAAGAGCCAAGAGCGTAGGGCGAGTCTGGAGGGGCCCGAAGATGGCGCAGTTGTTGAAGATAGGGTCGAAGCTCTTGAGCTGTCCGAGTCCTAGCTTCTTCGCCCATTCGTGGCCACGCCTCGCCGAGCTGCTGGCCGGGCAGGCGGCTCATCAGGATCCAACCCACTTCCCGATCCCCACCGTTCTGGGACGTAGCCCTCGATCACCGTGGGAAGCGGAATCGACGTATGGCGTTGTACATAGTCTAGTGCCTCCAGCTCTCTTCTAGTACGGAAGGCGAATGCTTGTTTACGAAATGTGTCGGACGTGTCAGACATTTTCGCAAAGTTGGCGGTCGCAAGCCGGTGGTGCGGGATCATCAGTCGAGGTCGGGACGGTGTTTGGGAAAGGAAGAAGTGAAAAGAAGAGTTGGCCGATAAACGAACTCGGGGTTTAGTGGATCCAACCCCGCCAGCCGAAAGGTGTACTGTTACCCCTGACTTCCCCGGGAGCTACTTACATGAGCGGCTATGGGTGTGTCTGTACACGCGTGGTAGTTCGAAGCCCATCTCCGTGACGCCGCGAACAAGGATATCGAGGACCTGGGAGGCTTTTCGCCGGGAGGGGCAAAGTAAGAAAATTATATACCACCTTAGGCGGACCCCTTTGTTCTATTATTCGTCACAGAAGTATGTTAAGAAGTACGTCTTGGCTAAACTTAGCTCGCCATTCTTCCTCTTCTTTTAGAACAAAAAGCTCGTTTGAGGATATAGGTATATATAACTTAAGCACATAACCTTCCCTTTAATACCTATAGGTATCAGGCATAACATAAACGCGCTACCCTGGTTAATATCAGAGTTCCTCGTCATAATACTCGTCGTCCCAATAGATGAAGGGGACGGCACAGTAAGCCAGTCCGGGAACGAGTTCGGAAGTGCACTCAGAGACGACGTCGCCCAACGAAGGGTTGACCCGCAAGAAGATGGCGACGGTGGTGCCGCTGCCGTATGCGATGGGCCCGCACTCGTCGCCCGCCTCGGCCGCGACATGCCAGACGCCGCACTTGCGGGCAGTGCCCTCCGCGATCGTCGCGTTGGCGGGCGGCGCCGTGACATGGTCCGAGTACCCGTTGGAGCGATTAGGCGTCGTGGTGTCGCCGATGGTGGAGGCGTTGCCGATGAAGGTGCCGCCCTGGGGCGAGAGGCACAGGATGTGCCCGAAGACGTTGTCGCTCGTGAACTGCAGGTTGTCGCAGGCCTCGTTCACCCACCGATTGTACTTGCGCACGTAGCCCTCGGACCAGCTATGCAGGGCCTCGGTCCGGTTCATCTCGATCGAAGTGCAGTTGTCGCCCGGCATGAGCTCGTACGTCTCTTGGCAGCTGTCCGGCAGGCACAGCTCCGTTCCCTCGGCAATATCCTTGCAGTTGTGGATGCCGTCCGGGTTGCTCTGGTACAGCGACGCGGAGGACAGGCTGTGCGACTTGGCGATGGAGTCGCATGTGTCGTCCGCTTTCGTGGTGTAATACTTGTCTGTGTAACAGAACTGACTTGGCTTGGATGTCTTGATGGGGGAGTTAGGGATCGTGGTGTTGCCGTCGATGCCACAGCGCTCGAAGGAATAGTTAAGTTGAGATTTGAGGAAATCATCTTAGAGGAAATACGGGGATTTCTGCATCATGGAGTATTGTTCCAACCAGCACTAGGAACATATCTCTTCTTGGGGCATGTCCTCGATGTCGTCGACGTCAGTGAAGGCATCGATTATCTCTGTGCCTTGGTTAGCTGCCATCCTGTTTGCCGGAAAAGAAGGCGGGGATCAGGTAGATGCCGCAAGCAAGGAAGTGGAACCATTCCGAAGACTTACCATCACAATACTTATCAGTCGAGGTGCCCTTAAGACAGGTTTGGTTCCAGCCCGCCCAGACGCGCCCTCCGCGAAGCGTCGGCAGACCGTCACTGATTTGGTAGCCATCGCAAGCAGTACTCACAGAGTCAAACCAAGACTGCAAGCTTTGCCCACAACTCTGGTGACACACGACGTCGGTTTGGTTATTGTCACCAAGCCAGCTCCGAAGTCCTGGAACCTAGAAGTCCTTGGTCTGATTGTCGCAACGGATCAGTTCCGTCAATGCAGATTTGCACGTCTCTGGCAGCGTGACCGTGACCAGACTGTCTACCGCCTCGGGCGTCCACAGTTGGTAGCCGTTAAAGTCTCGCTTACCCGCCGTCTCGACCGAGCCTTGGAGCCAGGCGAGGACAGAGGAGAGGAGGCCGTTCATGTTGTCCCGCGCATAGGTGGGGACACCACCGAGGGGCGAGATCATCTCAACGACCGCCTTGGTGCAGAGGTTGTAGATCCAGATGTCGCTGGTCTGCTCGACCTCAAACCCGCAGAGTTGGCAATCCTCGGTGCCGAGGCAGTCCTGGCTGTAATCGTTGAACCAGCTATAGAATCCCGCTCCGAGGACGTAGATGGAGCTAGAGTCGATGATTCGAACAGCCCAAGACGACGCGCAACCCGAAGTAGTGCCAGCAATGCAGTCAGTAAAAGTTGGGTCGTTGGAAAACAATCCGGGGCTAAATGGCGCTGGCGCTTTGGGAGCCGGTTGGTAGTACTACGTATTCTGGTCAGGGTGATGAAGGTAAAGGCGATACACATCTTCGCGCCAATGGCACAGAGTACCTCGTCAAGCGTAATGGGGGGCACGTACTGGCGACTCGGTTTGTATCATGCCCATGACAACATCACGGGCGTTGGAGAGCTGATACTGGTAAAAGGTATTGTGCTCGACGGATGTGCCCCAGAGCCAGGCATGGTCACTTTCAATGAGCAAACCTCTTGCAGAGTAGACGTCAATCTGGTCCTGGGTAACCTTGTCCATATCATGGTCGGCCACCCAGAGCCATACGTTCTCCAAGTACGCTGTAGAGCCCGGCGTCAAGTGCATGAGCAGCGATGCCGCTTTGCAATGCGGCTCAACGTGCCCGAGTTGCTTCGGGCAGTTCTCCACGCTGAGGTCACTTCTTTGAGCTCCGCCAATACGCACGTGGGTATCTAAAGTCGACATGCAAATTCAGCAAATGAGCATGTCATAGATATAAATAACGTATGTCACCTCATAACCGACACCCCTAAACAATACTAAAATAGCTTACCGCTACTTTTCTTTATTACTTACTTTTTTAACTAATTTTAAAGTAATTTATTTTATTCTTTTTATATTATATTTATTTAATATTTATAGTATTTTTATTAAATAAGCTTTCGTACGTACGTATAAGTGAGTTCCGGGTTTAATCGAGGTTATATTATTATATTCTATTGTTTATATTTATCTCTAGTACTAGCTACGAGGGGTATTGTATGCCCCTCTTAATAAAATAGAAAAGGGGTTCGTATGCGCAGGTACGTGGTACCCTTTTTAAAGTAACATAGAAAACCTTAGTTCCTGCTGTTCTAATAATTTTATATATAAAATAATATTACTACCGCGATTTTTAACGTTATAAATAGTAAATTAATACGCCGGGCCGCTTTAAATTAAAATATATCAAAAACTACGCTAGTTAACCGCCTTTATAAAGCTAAATTAAAGCGAGAGGTTAAAGAGAGTTATTAAAGGCTTTTTTTAATATAATAAAAGCATTTAATAGATTAGGTTTTAATTTAAAAAGCCCTTAGCGTGGCACTAATATATACGTAAATTAAGAAACAAGTTTAACGAGTTTTAACCCTTAAAAGGAATTATTAACCACTTGGTAAAAATTAGATAAAAGCTTTCCTTTAACGCTACTTAGTTTTAAAAATAAAAAAGTAACGCCGAATTTATTTTTAACGCATTAATAAAGTATTAATTATTAAATAAACTGTTTATATATACGAGGGTTCCGGGTTTAATCGAGGTTATATTACTATATCTTTTTTATTTATATCTATCTTTAGTACAAGCTACAAGGGGCATCGTATACCCTTTTTTATAAAATAGAAAAGGGGTTCGTACGGGTAAGTACGTGGCACCCTTTTTAAAAGGGTATAGAAAACCTTAGTTTTTAGTTTAACGATAGACTTAATTAAAGTGATCGTTTAAAAGTTTACGCAAGGACCACCTTTATTAAAACTTATATTTTACTACCTTTTTACCTTTTTTATTTTTATCTTTAAATAACTCTATTAATTTAATATAGATTTAAATAAAATTAGTCGTAATTTAGCCGTAGAGCGTAAGCTTAATAAGGAATATATATTCGAGGCTGTCGCGGCTATTATAGCGCTAGCTGCTATCGAGGTTAAAAAGAAGGCTATTGCCGACGCGTTCGAAACGCGTCGGCCTGCTATTATTAGTAATTTTATAAAGCGTTTTATTTAACAAAAGTCGCTTAAAATAAAAGTAAGACCTAATAGCTTTTATAAATTATTAATTTAATAAAAGCGCTATTTATTTTAATTAATATATAAAAAGCCTCGTTTTATTTAAAAAAAGCTTTATTTAAATATTAATATTATATTAAGCTTTAAACGACGCTCCTTTTCGATTAATACGGTAAGGCGTGTTTTACGTAAAAGAAAGATCGGCTATTAACGCGCTACGAAGCGTATCTTTTTAACGAAGGAGGACGTTAAAGAGCGGCTCAAATTCTGTCGTTATTAGTCCTTTTATGCGCGCCTTAAGCGGCTAATGCTTTCCTTTTTTTCGGACGAATATACGATTTAGAACGAACCTTTTATACTAGGTCGCTAGGTCTTTTAGTATAGTTTTAAACTTTACCGGAAGGATTTTATTAGCTTTACGTCTTAAGAACGGCCTTGAATTAGCCTTATAATATAAGTTAAGGTGTAGTAAAAAGAAGGAGAGGTAGGAACCTCCTCTTTAATTTTTTATAAGGGAGATCCGGACTCTCTCGCCGGAGGCTTTATTTTTATTAAGTATATTAAAGTTTTTATTAAATAAGCTTTCGTACGTACGTATTAATTCCGGGTTTAATCGAGGTTATATCGTTATATTCTATTATTTATATCTATCTTTTACTAGTTACGAGGGGCATTATATGCCCCTCTTTATAAAATAAGAAAGGGGTTCGTACGCGTAGGTACGTAATACCCCTTTTAAAGTAATATAGATATCTAGCTATTTTAATACTAGTAGTTTTCTATTTTAGCGATAAAATTAGCTTATTCCCCTTTTTTAAATACGAGCCTTCCCTTTATAAAAGTTTCGTACGGTTTCGTACGATTAAGTTACTTTAATCCGGTATTCGGTACTTATTTAAACCGTATAAGTAATATTATACCTTTTTAACATTAATTCGGTTAAATAATAAGTCCTTTCGAGTAATTATTTTAATCGGCCGAAGGTAATAATAGTAACGAGGGCTCCGTCGTATATTAAACGTTACACCTTGTTAAAAACTACCCTTACTAGTTTTATAAATAAATATTCCTTCGTACGTAAATAATTTATACGGTTTATGTTAGAACAGCTGGAACTAAAGCTGTCCATATTGCTCTAAAAGGGGTGCTACGTACCTGCGCGCACGAACCCCTTTTCTATTTCATAAAGAGGGGTATACGATACCCCTCGTAGCTAGTATTAGAGATAAATATAAATAATAGAATATAGTAATATAACCTCGATTAAACCCGGAACCTACTTGTACGTACGTACGAAAGCCCATTTAATAGTTTAAATTCTTTTCTCTTTTTTTATATTTCTTTTTTTCTTACTCGCCATACGAGTCTAACTTCTTAACGTACGCCTCGACGCGTATAGTAAAACTATTCGTTGAAACTATCCTATTTCGAGGGCTCGTAATACGAATTAGCGCTTATTTAGTATTATTTTTAAAATTTTAATTAATTACTTTTCGGCGTATTTACTTTTCGGTCGTATAATAATAATCGCTATTTAGTTTATAAAGTATTATATCTTTAAAAGAGGGACGACTTTATTTTAATCGATCTTATTATTATAAATAGCTCGGTTTAAAAAAATATCGTATTTTATAACACACGCTAGACTAAATAATTATACGGTCTAGTCCGGCGGTACCGGAGTTAAAAAAAAAAGGGACGATATTTTATAACGCTTAAATACTTAAGAATCTAAGGTTAAACGTCGGGCCTAGAATATCCCGTAGTGTCGCGGACGATTATTTCGTACGAAGACCGGGTATCTCTCGTTTAGGCGGCGGTTATTCGACTATCTATTCTTAGGAAGAATATAGAGCATCCTCTTTTCGAGTTTTTAAAATCGGTTCTATCGGTCGGTCCCGTTAGTAAGTAAGAACGGCCGGTAATACTAAACTTGCGAGCTTGCTTTTAAAGGATCCGTTCACCGGTATATTAACTCCGTTTTTTTCGAAATAATAAGAAAGCTTTTTTTAAAACGTATAATTAATTTAATCGAAATAATATTCGGTTTATTTTTTAAATTTTATATTAAATAGTTTTTTTTAAAAAAGTGTTTTATATTATTAATATATAATATTTTAAAAAGTATAGTATAAGGTATATTGTAAGTAGTTCGAGTATTATTTCTTCGAAAAGTACGTTTAAAGGTTCGAGTTTTTAAAAAACGAGGTTAACGTTTCTTTTTTAAATTATTAAAAGGATCCCGGTATTTTAAAAAACTTTTTCGTATATAAATAGTTCGGGGTTTAAACTCGTCGGTTTATTTAAATTTAATATATCCGGGCTTAATCTCGATTTACCGACTATAATTAACTCTATTTTAATAAGGGTTATTATTTTATAAATCGTTTAATAAAGTTATTTAAATATATAATTATATATAGCTTAGCTAGTTTCGCGTATAATTCGAACCCTAGTCTCCTCTTTATAATATATATTCGAAAAAAGGGTTCCTCTTTATACGGTTAATTTAGTTCAGCTCTTCCTCCGAATCTTTAACGGGCGGAAATTCTCGGGGCTCTTTAATACGATCGCCCTTATATCGATAAGGGCGTAAAACCGTCTCTTTACTCTTATTAATTTATAATTACTTTACGTAATTATTAATTAATATTAAATAAGCTTTCGTACGTACATATTAATTTCGGGTTTAATTAAGGTTATATTATTATATTTTATTATTTATATCTATCTTTTATTAACTACGAAGGGTATCGTATACCCTTCTTTATAAAACAAGAAAGGGGTTCGTACGCGTAGGCACATGGCACCCCTTTTAAAGTAATATAGATATCTAGCTGTTTTAATAGTTTTAAGAGCTGCTATCTTTTCTTTTTATAAGCCTAGGGACCTTTTTATATAAGATAACGCGCGTATATATCGATTTAATGCCGTTGAAAAGTTTTTAAAATTAAGGGGCATTTAAAGGATTAAGTAGCTAGCATATTTACTTAATTTAAACCTTATTAAATAAGTTTAAAAGGCTTTAAAGGTCAAAATCTATAAAATCGAGCCTTTTATTATAATGCGTTTAAACTAACCACTACGCTATAAAGTAAAAGCTTTAAAAATAACTAGACGGTTATTTTTATTTAATTCTATACTTCGAACTCACGTCTCTTATTTAATAAGTATATTTAATTATTACGTTATAAAATAAAAGTTTCGGAAATAAATAAATGGTTATTTTTATTTAATTCTACGCTTTAAATACTACCCCGCGAGGGATTAACCTACCGATCGTAATACCGGGTTATAACGTAATAATAAAGGGTCGAGTAAAAGTATTTATATAATAAAATTGTTAAAGCTATTTATTTTATTAATAAATTAAGATTAATACTTAAATTAATTACTAAAGTAAAGAGTATTTATATAAAATATAGAAGAATACTTATCGTTATATATTTAATCCTTTTTTTATTAATTACGTTCGCTTAGTAATTTTTATTAATTATATTTAATATTATTTAATAATTATAATTAAGCTACTTAATATTATCTTATTAAACTACGTCTGACTTTTATTATTACGTAATTTATTTTTAATTATTTATATTACTTTATTTATTTTTATTTACTTATAATTAGCTGGCCTTATCGTGCTATTATCGTAGTATTAATTATCGTAGTGTTATAACGGTATAGCGAGGTTTATTATTATAGGGGAGTTCGTTAGCGTTAACCGGTGGGGTAAGCCTTAGTGCTAGTTCTCGTAGGCGCCTCGAGATATAGTGTCGCCGTGCCGAGGGTGGGTCTAGCCGCATAGTTAAGTTAGGTTATAATATAAAGGAGTATATTAAGATCTTATTCTTTACGAGGTCGCTAAGCTTATTATTAAACGAGATATCCGCGCTTTTTTTAAAAATAAGCTTATACGAATTAAAAAAGAGTATAGTACTTTCGTATTAAATAATCGATACGTACTCGCTATATAAGCGCGCGAAATTAATATTTAAACTTTAATTAAAATAGCGGTATTATTATTTATTATCGGCGTTATTATTTATCGCTTTATTAAAGACCGAAAGATTAATAATTCGATTAAGAACTTAAGCGAGGTATTAAAATAATAAATACGAAGTTAAAATTTTTAACTTAATATAACGTATATACTTATTTTAAAATATTTACTTTTTAATTTCTCGATATAATAACGAGCGACTAAACTATTATAATTATATATTATTATTAACTCGATCGTAGTATTTATTAGTCCTCTTTTTATATCGGCTTTAACTTAGTTATTTTATGTTATTTTAAACGATATAAGCTAAGGCACCTCTTTATAAACTACCCCTTTATAAACTACCGCGTTTCGCGTTATAAGCGCGTTAAACCTTTAAATAATAATATAGATTTTTTTATTACTTTTACCTCTTAATTCTATATATTATTATTATTTTATTCGGTTTTTTTAATTATTTTTTATATTATTATTTAATACTTAAAAACGCGCGTAGGTTACGATACGTGACGTAAAACTCGGACTAGGTGTTCGCGAAGCCGTCCGTAGATAAGATACCGACCGATCGTACGTTATCCGGCGCCTAGCTGGTATATCGACGCGATAAAAGCTAAATAAAGACCGGCAGGTATTATTACTATTTTTAGAGACTTAATTAGCGAATTAAGTTATCGGCTAGGCTAAACTAGGCTTCGCGCTAACGTTTATTAAGTTTAAATATATAGTTTAATAAATATTAAACGTTTTTAAGATATCTTATACGCTAAGGTAACGTTAATATAATCGATTTTTAATTAAAAACGAGTTCGTTAAAATTATTAAGTTTAAAATAATTAATTATAACCGCGTTAATAAGGTAATTATCGTTAATATTAACGTTTTTTTAATAGATTTAATATTTCGAAGCTAGTTAATATTCGTTTTAAACGCTTTTATAATACCGATAAAATAAATATCGGCTAAGGCGTTAGCGGTGACTATTAGGTAATTATCGAAGCTATTAATTATCTAGCCTTTAAAAAAGATATCGAAAAAAGGGAATAAATTACTACCCTAAAATGTGTAGGTTATAATAGGGTAGCCCTCTCGCCGCTAGTTATTTTTAAAGGGGCCGACGTTTAAAGCTAGTAGTTTCTAGACTAAGACGACTATTTTTAAGATAACTAGCGGTTTAAGGTATCGCTTAAAAAATGGATTAATAATCTTATAGTATTAGATTAAATTTAATATATTTTTATTCTTTATATTTAATTTTATAACGATAATAAATAAGTCGTTTTAGTTTATAACGGCTATAATTTATATATAAACGAAAACGTTTTACAATTTTTTTTATTAATAAAATATAGGTCGTCTTTTACGAGCTATATTATAATTATGTCGTATGAGTTTTAAATATAAGGGTCTTCGGGCTATTAAAAAAAAGGCTAAGAATCTATTTAAAAGTATACTTAAACGCGGTCCTTAAATTTAAGCCTATTAAATTAAATATATTAAAGGCATACCGCTAGGCTAAGACTAATGTGTTAACTCCTTTAACGATTTAAAATGCCTAGAAGACAGTTAGGATTTATCCGCGGGATCGATCGAAACCTTTATTATCGAAATATATTATCCTAGAGGATAAAGGTGTTGCTTAACTACGTCTAAAGCCACCCCCGGTAGTTAATAAAGAATCGACGCTTAATTTCGTCGCCGAATTAGCCTTAACGCCTATTAAAACACCCTCTAATAATTAGGCATTAAGAAATAATAATCGAAAACTAGCCATTATAAACCTTACTTTTAATCTCTTTTTTTAAAAACTCTTTATTTATAAGGCTAATAAAGCCCTTAATAAATAAACTAATAAAATCGCGAGCCTCGAGGCTTAAATTAATTATTAAAAAGGTAGTCCACCGACGGCTAGCGATAGAATATATACGAGTAATAAATAGCTCGCTGCGGACAGATATCTGCTAAGTCTAAGCGGCAAGGATAACACTCTCAGAGATCGATCCTAAGTAGATCAAGACGCACCTGCGGCTAGAGATATAATATACCTGTCGTTACTAGGTGTACTACTTAAAGTATTTAAGTACTAAGCTCTCCGACGGCGATAAGGTCCACGAGTTCTTAATTATCTATTTTCTATATTAGTTAAAAGCGTTTAATTTAATAAATAAAGCTTTAAAAAGCTTACGAGTTTTAATTATATTAAATAGTTTTATAATACGCTATTTTTAAACTCGTTTCGTTAAATTATTAATTAACTATTAAGCTAAATACTAATAAACTATTAATCGATTTCCTTAGCAACGCGAACCGCTTTATTCTAGCTAACGTTTCTACTATTTATCTAGCCTCCTCTTCGCCCCGAAATAGAGCGTAATCCGTGCTATATTTCAAGATCTTATCCCATAATGGATCCTGCACCAGCTAGTAGTAGACGACAAGTGGAATAATTGCCGCCAGACGCTCGAGGGCCACAGCGGTCCGGTCGACCCGGTAGCGTTCTCGCCCGACAGCAAGCTGGTGGCGTCGGCGTCGGACGACAACACGGTCAAGGTCTGGGACGCTACGACGGGCCAAGAGAAGCAGACGCTCGCGGGCCACAGCTCTTGGGTTAGGTCGGTGGCGTTCTCGCCCAACAGCAAGCTGGTGGCGTCAGCGTCTTCCGACAAGACGGTCAAAGTCTGGGACGCGTAGAGGGGCCAAGAGTTGCAGACGCTCGAGGGCCACAGCTCATCGGTCAGGTCGGTGGCATTCTCGCACAACAGCAAGCTGGTAGCTTCGGCGTCGGACGACCAGACGGTCAAAGTCTGGGACGCCCAGACGGGCCAGGAGAAGCGGACGCTCGAGGGCCACAGTAACGCGGTCAGGTCGGTGGCGTTCTCGAACGACAGCAAGCTGGTGGCGTCAGTGTTGGATGACCACACAATCAAGGTCTGGGACGCGCAGACGGGCTAAGAGCTGCAGACCACCCATATAGACACTATTTCCTTTATAATATTATTTAGACCGGATTCTTTATATCTTCTTACTAATGTTGGAGCTATTTCTGTTGGTGCCCAACCTAGTTAGTCATTACCTCCACCGCGCAAGATTGCACCCCTTAGCTATGGTATCAGCGAGGATCGCTGTTGGATAACCTAGCATGGGAATTATCTGTTATGGTTACCGCCTGATTTCCGGCCAGTATCATCCGCTGTTACCGGTTCTTTGATTACGATCGGCTGTGCTTCTGGGAGGATCGTTTTCATAGAATACGACATGGAAAGGGTTGGGAAGCAGTGAGTCTGGTGCAATTTCTATTCTAGAGCTTCTCCTCTTTATCTTCTCTTTCCTAATACTTTTGAAAATGGAGGGTTCCAGGGAGCGTCGTCAATTTATAGACCGCTTCGCTTTCGTTGGGGACCAGGAAGAGTCTAGACATAGGTCCGAAATGAGTAATATTTATTGCCACTGTAAAGTAGGAGGGGTATATGCCAAGTCTATCCAGTGGCGCCAGCCTTCGATCAATCGATAGAATTGAAAGGGCATGCAGGCTTCTTCGTGGTGCTCTATATGTGATGCTCTACATGGGATGCTGGAACATTCCTCGAACGCTTTTGAGGTAATGCCTTCATGGGGTTATGTAGAAAGCAGCGCGGAGCTGGTTCGCAACCCCGCGCTATTAGGGTCAACTTTGTCCTCGTGATTAATTACCTAGAGCCTATATGGGATGACAGGTACATGCTAAGCCTTGGTAGAGTACAAAACCAGGCATCTGGTCAGCGGGTAAGCGTCACTGTGCACCTTTCCCAAAATAGAAAGTGGTCCAAGCGGAGACGAATTTCTCGGCCCGCCAGCGAGGAAGCCGATATCGTTACCTTCTGTAGCATGTGCTGTAGTGTATTCTCTACGCCTCAGCTATTTGTGGGCATCTAAAGACATCTCATTATGGCCGTAGTCACCAGCGTTGTGAGCCCTATCCATGAGGCAAATATGTAATCCTTTCTCGGGGACCCTATCAATTGCCAATAATGTCCCCTTTCTCTACCTTCCCCCAAGGCCTTAATTCGCACCTGATTTTCTGGTCTGCAGCCGAGAGGAGCGACGGAAGGATGCCGACTGTACGGCAAT
The DNA here is from genome assembly GCF_038363925.1 of Apiospora phragmitis. Classification (NCBI taxonomy): domain Eukaryota; kingdom Fungi; phylum Ascomycota; class Sordariomycetes; order Amphisphaeriales; family Apiosporaceae; genus Apiospora; species Apiospora phragmitis. Next base: position 471,837 of record NW_027117400.1, on the reverse strand, counting down.
GGAGTCACTACTGCGGTAAGACGGGTCCTCCTGCTCTTCGCCGCTATCCTCCTCCTGAACATTGTCGTCGTTGCTCATCTCGTCCATCGTACAGTCACGCTTGGCTTTCAAGCGAGTTGGTACCTCGAGCGGTTGGTTGTAGCGGAGGTGGTACTCGATTGCCTCATCGACTGCTGTGACGATTTGACCGTACCGTAGCTCGATAGGCTCTTTAGGAAGGTCCTCATGTAGATCCGATAAAAAGAATTTAATCGTATCGTCCGGGTTTTGTCGGCGGATATCCTTGCAGGAAGAATCATGTACCACTTTCCACGTTTCTTCTGTTTCAGCGATGCGGATAATTTCGAGACTGATAGCATCTTCAAGGGACGGGACAGGGTTTCGGTTGTCGTATTTCAGATTGATGTGAATAGCACTTCGGGGCTGACCCCATCGCTCCCTCATAGCAGCGATGGTATTCGGAATAGGTGTCGGACTAGACCATCCAACTTCCAACTAAAAAGCAGGGATGACCTTGCCGGGCAGACGGAATACAATCATGCCATCGGAAAGTTTGGAGGATGTGATTTCGATGCCGTCTTGCTCGATGCTGACTTTACTTGCGCCATAGCCCCTTTCAAGTCGGGCATTGGTAAGAGAAGGTGGTGTCGGGACTTGTTCGAAGGCAGCCCTCGAAGCTTTGAGGATGATGCCATTGAGGAGATGGGCGGCCCTGTCATGAAACGCTGTCGTAGTCATAGTAAGAGTGAGCCGATGAAACCGAGGGAGGTAGTCGTAGTGGTGAGCTTTCGTGCCGAGTAAATGTTGGCAAAATTCATTGGCTTCCAGGGCGTTGAAGTCGGCCGGATGGAGGGTAAAGACCTTGACCTCTTCTTGGCTGGACTGCGCGGGGTAGTCGGAGAGAAACTGGGCAACGAGGCGGGCGTTCGGCGGGAGATCTGGACACGCAAGGTGCCGTTCGGGAGACGTGGCAGCAGCGTGAAGCCCACCGGAGTCCTTGGACTGGCCTGCGAGCTGCTGGGTTTGCGGTTGGGCCTGCGGCTCGTGAAGTGCCTCATTGTGACCCACTTCTGGCAGTTGAACTTGCGGCTGGAGAGGTGCTGTCGGCGCCATGCTGTGATTGACCTTGCTGGTGGTGCACAGAATGGGCGACGACGAGCTTTGTGAGTATCGGCGAGGATGAAAATGGAATTGAGAGGGTCGGCGATTTGGCCGGTAAGGATAATTATTCTAGCTATGGTACAAGTGGGGTCGACGAATGGGGTGGCCTAGCGCCTGCCTGCTTAGTGGGGTTATCCCCCTTGCTATTGTTCACACTGTTTAGACACCTCGCTCTACAGTACCTGAAGACCAGAGGCCTCTGTTTCATTGATGTACACTTAAATTCTTTCGCCAAGAGAATTAGTATCCAGGGCACCGTAGGCGGCTCAGTCGTCAGCATCGCTACCATCATCTGGTCGGTACAGTACTGTGATTGCTGGATGGTGCATCCACTAACTTTTCTACTTGCTTGGAAGTCCTCGACCTTGTTTGTTGTTGCAGACAATTTGCTGGGACTTTCCCCTCTGTATTCGCAATTCGATCATAAAGCATACGGTTCAGGACATGACATTGGAAAATTCTCCTGCGAAACACTTATTGATCAACTGGCGATGAGTAAAAAGACGAAAAGAACGAGGAGCACGTGTAATGTAGGCTGACGTATTGCACTCAAAAGCGGGGGTCGGTGCTATCGACGCTCTGGTTCCCTTCCTGCGGCTTCTGCTTGATTATCTTTTGGCATAGGTTTTTATCTGTTGATGTATAAATTTTACGATATTGACTATAAGTGCCACAAATGCCACTATGCAGGCAGCATCATAACGGCCTTTTTTGTGGGCAATGAACGGAAGCTCTGCTATTGTTTCGAGAGTAAGCTTGAAGCTGAACTAATGGCTGATCCACTCAGTGTTAGCTCTGCACTGCTAGTCATTATCACGGCTACGGCCACGGCTACTAAGACGCTACATGAGACCATATAAACGTTTAAAACCTATCAACGATGCATCCGGCAGCTTCTGGACGAGCTGGCTGGCCTGTCTGGCGTTGTAGAAAGCCTAAAAGCTTCTGCTGTCCAGGGTGATGATATTTTCGAACCACTGAAGCCTCCTCTGCTCTAATTCTCACGAGCTTGCAGCGAGTTCAGGGGGCTTGTCCTCAAGTGTAACAAGTATGCTGTGGATCTAGAACGAGTTTCCGCGACTGGGCTAAGACAAGAGAATCGGACTGAAAACTAGAGTACTAGAGATGATCGAGGGCAATAGTAAGGTAAATCATTTGCTGCCCTTAACTCACCTACCCTACTAAATTAATTATTTCTATTAAATACCTTAAGAAAAGTAGTATCCACTTTTAATAGCTGTAAAGAAAGAGATAAATAAGCTAGACTAAGTTTAAAATATAGTTTTAAAAGCGGTTAATTATAAGTGTTTATTTTAATTTATAAGTATTTTAACTTTAATAAATATAATATTTATATATATTTAATATTTACTTTATTATTTTTATTATATATAAACCTTTTTAATATTAATAATTATAACTTATAAAAAAGTTTCTTACCTTTTTTAAAATAAAATAACTTATTAAAAAAAGTTTTAACCGAGACACTATAAACTGAGGGCTTAGTCAACGAGGTAGTTACTATTCCTCTCTAAGTAAATACGCTAAACCCGAAATAAAGGTTCCCCACGCGACTAAAAGAGCCTTAAGAAACGAAAAGCATTTTATAGTGCCGCGTTATTTAAGTAGTCCGGTCTCTTAAAACGCGAGGCGTCGAAAAGCAAATCAACGGTGCTTATAGAACGATAGGCAGTAAAATATTAGCGTGATATGAATAGTAGGCCTGGGACTAGTAGGCTAGTGAAAGAAAAGAATAAACCCGCCTGCGCGCCAATAATAGCTGCAGCGATCTTAGCGCAGCAGCTGATCTGTCAGCGCCACAGATGTCCTGCTGGTTGGTACGTCTGCCGGAGGTGTTATGAAACGGAGCGGTAATGGTGGAAGGGTTGTTGGTTAAAGGGATGTTGCTAGAGGGGCAGCTGTTAGAGGGGTAGCTGTCGCTGGCTCGGTTATAGATAGAGGGGTTGTGAGTACTGGAACATTCGGGGCGCAAGGTGGTCCTATAAGATCTACTAATATAATAACTGATAAGTAAATATAATGTGAGCGGTAAGTGTTTTTTTTAACTTTAAATAATATACTTTATAAGTGAGTTATATATATAAGCGAGCTGTGCATTTTTAATTAACTTTTTTTTAATAAGTATAGAATTAAAAAATAAAGAAAAAAGGTTTAATTTAATACTTTAAGCGCTTTAAAATAACTCGAAATTAAGTGTACGAAAAGCTATAGTAATATATTATATCTTAGAGTCGACGTTACGTAGCCGACGGTGCGGAATTCGATTACGATTTAAGAATTTTATAAGCTTTTAAAAGCTTTTTAATTTTAAAAAAGAATTAATTATTCGATATATTATTAATTTAAATACGGGATCGTTTTTTCCCCGGTTAAGTAGTATAAAATATATAATAAATTAATTATTTAATTTATACGACGCGAGACGCGTCGGCGTTAACTAAGCCTTTAATTTTATACGATAATAACTAGACCTTCGGACGCGTTTTAACTAAAAAATCGATTATTAAAAAGTTTTTTATAAAGATTTTACCGCGTATCGCGCGTAATTTTTTTTATATAAAATATAATTAATAAATATAAGATATAAAAAGAGGATATATATAATTTCGACGAGACTAGGTTTTTTATAAATTAAATCTTGTTTAAAATAATTATAACCACCTTTAATTATCGCGGAGAGCTTAAGGTAATATAATAAAAGAATAAAAAATAAATTATAATTATTTAAAGCGTCGGATTAAACGGTTACGCTATCCCTTCGTATATTATTTTTACCGGGAAAACATACCTCTCTTTTTTATATAAAAACAGCTTATTATTAAAGGATTAAGTAATTATAATTATTAAAAATAACTAAATTACGAATAAAAAAAGCGAGGACTAGATTTAATATTTTAATTAATATATTAGGTTTTATATAAAGGGTTATTATCGCCTTTTAGTTTTAAACGACTACGAAAACTATTACTTAATAGCTTTTAAGCTTTATTATAAAAAGAACTCGATTATTATACTTTATATATCTTTTTATTCGTTATATAAGCTTTAACTTTATAATATCGGCTATTTTTATATATTAAAAAAGGCGTATAAAAAGAAATTAAAGGTTTTATATAAGCGTACATTATTTATATCTTAAAGGAGGGCTTCCTATTAACGTTTTTAAAAGCGTTCTAAGCGATTTTTATCGTTTCGAATATATAAAGAAGCTTTTAAAAAACAGGACTGGTTTTATATAATTAAGAATATATGAGTTTATAATTAAATATAAAGCTATATATTTTAATACCTCTAGGGATATTTTTCGACTTATTTATCCCTTAAAAATTAATAACTTTAAATAATTCAATTAAAGCTTAGTTTTAAACTTAATACGTTCGAAACCCGTTAGAACAGCAGGAACTAAAGTTTTTTATATTACTCTAAAAAGGGTGCCACGTACCTACGCGCACGAACCCCTTTCCTATTTCATTAAGAGGGGCATACGATACCCCCCGTAGCTCGTATTAAAAATAGATATAAATAATAGAATATAACGATTAAACCTCGATTAAACCCGGAACCTATACGTACGTACGAAAGCTTATTTAATAAAACCGTATCGTACGATATTAAAATAGCTCTCCGATGTTTATTTTAATTAATTTTAATTAAATCGTAAAAATTATAACATAACGTATCTTATAAACGAATATCTTATATAAGCGAATGTTTTACTTTTATAAATTTCTTTATAGCCTTAACCTTTTTTTATATTCTTTTACGTCTAAAAATAATATAACTTAAAAAAAAGGAATATAATTCTAGCGCTTTAAACGTTTTAAAAAAACTTAAATTTAAACGTATAAAAAGCTATATTAATTTATTACGTTTTATTAAAACCTTTATAACGTAGACGAAATAATTAACCTATACGACGCGAAATATTTACGAATTTTTAAAAGCTTTTAAATTTTAAAGAAAATACGATTATTCGATATATTATTAATTTAAATACGCGATCGTTTTTTTCCCGGCTAAGTAATATAAAAGATATAGCGAATCGATTATTTAATTTACGTAACGCGAGACGTGTCGACATTAATTAAGCCTTTAATTTTATATAATAATAACTAGACCTCCGGAATCGTTTTAATTAAAGAATCGATTATTAAAAAGTTTTTTATAAAGATCTTAACGCGTATTACGCGTAGTTTATTTTTATATGGTATATAATTTATAAGTATAAAATTTAAAAGAAGGATATTTATAATTTCGACGAAACCGGCTTTTTTATAAGTTAAATCTCGTTCGAAATAATTATAACTACCTCCGATCGATGCGAAAGGCTTAAAGTAATATAGTAAAAGAACTAAGAATAAGTTATAATTATTTAAGGCGTTAGATTATACGGTTATGTTATCCCTTTATATATTATTTTTATTAAAAAAACGTACTTCTTTTCTTAATACGAAAACTGCTTATTATTAAAAGACTAGGTAATTATAATTATTAAAAATAATTAAACTATAAATAAAAGAGGCGAAGATTAAATTCGACAATTTAAATAAATACACGAAGTTTTATATAAAGGGTGCTTACCGCCTATTAATCTTTAACGGCTATAAGAGCTACTACTCGATAAATTTTAAGCTTTATTATTAAAAGAACTCGATTATTATAGTTTATATATTTTCTTATTTATTATATAAATTCTAATTTTTTAATATCGGCTATTTTTATATATTAAAAAAAGCGTATAAACAAGAAATCAAATATTCTATATAAGTATATATTATTTATATTTTAATGGAGGACTTTTTATTAACGTTTTTAAAAGCGTTCTAGGCGGTTTTTACCGTTTCGAATATATAAAAAGGCTTTCGAAAAGTAGGACTCGATTTATATAATTTAAAATATATTATTTTATAGTTAGATATAAAGCTACGTATTTTAATACCTCCGGGGACGTTTTCCGGCCTATTTATTTCTTAAAAATTAAAAACTTTAAATAACTTAATTAAAATTTAATCTTAAACCGAATACGTTTAAAACCGTCTTATACGGTATTAAAATAACTTTTTAACGTTTATTTTAACTAGTTTTAATTAAATTATAAAGGTTATTATTAGAACAGCTGGAACTAAAGCTATCCATATTACTCTAAAAGGAGTGCCACGTACTTGCGCGCACGAACCCCTTTTCTATTTTATAAAGAAGGGTATACGATGCCCCTCGTAGCTAGTACTAGAGATAGACATGAACAATAGAATAAGAACGATTAAACCTCGATTAAAACCGGAACCACCGTACGTACGAGAGCCCATTCAATAGTTATAACGTATATTATATACCGAGTTACTTTTTTAAAAAGTAAGAACGCGATATTTCGAAAAGTAAATAAAATACTTAACCGGCGCCGCTGTACGAAAAAAAAACGGCTATAAAATAAAGGATTATTTCGTATATAAGCTAAAAAAGACTTATAGTTTTAAAGGAACATTAATAAATAGTTATAAAACGAATCGCGTCGAAAGAGTAGTCGTATAATAACGTTTAGGACACGTTTATAACGCGATAGAATCTACGGAGAGCTCGGGTATAATACGCGTACTTATTAAAATAATATAAAAGTATTTAAAGATAAGGATTTCGATTAATTTTAATATATTAAATACGTTATAATAAAATTAATTTATATTTTATTAAAAAGGGTGTAAAAGAATAAGATATTCGCTTATGAGATACGTTAGGTTATATACCGAGTTATTCTTTTAAAAAGTAAAAACGCGACACTTTAAAAAGTAAATAAAATACTTAGCTGGCGCCGCCGTATGAAAAAGAAACGGGAATAAAATAAACGATTATTTCGTATATAAATTAAAAAAGACTTATAATTTTAAAGAGACGTTAATAAATAATTATAAAACGAATCGCGTTAAAAGAGTAATTATATAAGGATGTTTAAAACACGCTTATAACGTTATAAAATTTACGGTGAGCTTAGGTATAATACGCGCACTTATTAAAATAATATAAAAACCTTTAAAAATAATAATTATTAATATATTTAATTAATTCTAAGCGTTATAATTAAATTAATTTATAACTTATAAAGCTTAATAATAAAAAGTGCGTAGTTTATTTATATATATAGCTCGCTTATAAAGTACGTTACTTTTAAGCTATTAAGTTTATTTCGTAAGCTTATCGTTAAAGTATTAATTTTATTTATAAACGTAAGGTAGATCTTTAAAAATTAACCGATGCTACTACTTATATAATATAATCTTAGCTAAGCGGACTTTAAATAGCTTTAATAAAGTTATAGTATATATTAATATAATAAGGCTTTAAGGCGAGAATTTTAACTTAAAGGGTTATAATAAGTTAATAGTTATTATTTAAATAATCCGGCTTTATTTTATTCGAAGGTATAAAACTCATCTTTTTATTTTATTATTAATATTAAGTATTATATTCTAAGCTATTATAGATTTATAGATTATGCTCACCGACCTATCACTTTCACTTTTAAAATTAATAGCTTAATCGAATCCCGCCTAGAGGTTATTATATATTAAAAGTCTATACCTTATAATAAAGGGCTTATACTAAGCCTCGCTTATATCTATGCTTTAATTATAAATCTATTACACTTGAGACAAAATTAAGCTCGCATTCTCTTTCCTTAGTTTACGAGTCTGCCATATAACCAATGAGCTACGCACTTCGCCACTTCGAACCCATGTAGGAAAACAAGGGACAGCCCAGACCTCTCATATAAACCTATCACCGGGCTGCATGCTACGAATTGCAGCGAGGTAGTTCTACTGAACTAGTCTATCGAACATTATTTACTAACGCATGCTTATGCATCTAAGCGATAAATAAACCGGCAAGTCGCCTTTTTAATTTTAATTTAACTATATATTTATATAATAACTTTAATATAAGACTACTTTAATTAACTTTATTAACTTAAAAAAGTAACGTATAAAATTAAAGTAAATAAATTAAATAATAAAAGTATAAGTTCCTCTTTTTAGTTTACCTCGTATTTTAGTTTAATAAAAAAGTACTAATCTCTTTTATTAAAACATTTTTAAAAAGTATATATTCTTACTTCTTTAAGCTTAAAATAAAACACTAAGCAAGCTTAAATAATATAATAAATTATACTATATTATATAAAAGTGTATATATTAATAAAAATAATAAACTTAAAATATTATAAAGCTATTAATATATAGCTTAAAATAATATAAGTATTTAATAGAATTATATAGCTTTTTATTATAGTTTTAAAATATATTTTAACTTTAAACTTTATAATTTCCTCTAGTCTTATTTTTTTTAAACTTAAATTAAAACCTAAGTACTAGTTTTTAAATATTAATAATATTCGCCGCCTTTTATATACTTAAATTTAATATAACCTAGTTAATTTATTTCTTTAACTTAAAGAACTTAATCTTTATAAGAATTAATTTTAATATTAATTCATTTATTAATACTTATAACGAAACTATAGCGAATTTTAAAGAGGTTATTTAAATAATAAAACGAGCGGTAGAGGCCACTCTAGTAGACCACTTAAACCGCGCTGCGATATTAAGTAACCTTAGAAATAGTCTCGGTAATAGATAAACAAGAAAGGGATCCATAGCTAATCTAGAAGAGGCTATTAAAACAGCACGATAAACGGTCGAGGCCACGCTAAAAGACCACCCAGACCGAGCTATAAGGTTAGATAACCTTATAAGAATCCTCGTTAAAAGATACTCAAGAGCGGGAGCCATGGTGGACCTCGAGGAGGCTATTCAGGCAGCACGACAAGCGGTCGAAATCATACTAAAAGACTACCCGAACCACGCTAGATGGCTAAATAACCTTAGACTTATGCTCGGTAACAGGTACTCGAGAACAGAAGCCATGGTAGACCTAGATGGGGCTATCTAAATACTCCGAGGAGCAATCGAAGCCGCGCTAGACAACCACCCAGATCGCGCTGCAATATTAAGCAGCCTTAGAAGACATCTCGGTACTAAATATTCGAGAACGCGATCCATGGCGGACCTAGAAGAGGCTATTAAAATGGAACGACAAGCAGTCGAGGTCACGCCAGACGACCACTCAGACTATGCTGGACGGCTTAATAACCTTAGAGTTAGCCTCGGTAATAAGTACATAATAACGAGAAACATGGCGGACTTAAAAGAGGCTAACGTACGTCACCTCATAATTGACCCCCCCTTATAATTAACCCCCTTAAAAAATTAATGGTATAAATCGATCATTAACTTTAAATAGTAATTATTTTTTTAATTCTAAATTATAATATAATCGCTTTTAATAATAGATATAATAGATTTTTTTAAATTTAAGTCTTTAATTTTAACTTAATCTAATCTCTCCTTTATATATTATATGCTTTTAATCGATATAAATTTCGAATTTAAATTAATTTATACCCTTCGCTTTTTTCGTAGCCTTACGAGCTTTAACTTCTATTTTAAAGACTATAATTATAATTCCGTATTAATTAATAAATAACTATTTTCTTAATATTTTTTTTAAATCTTTTTAAAAAGCTAGCGTTATATAATAAGGTCGCTTTAACTTAATTAATAAAAGTATCGAATTTAACGCTTTAAATTAATACCTTTTTTTAATATTAATTATAAGATATTAATTAAAAGAGTTTAAATAAGTGTAAGGGCTTTATTTTAACTAGTTAAAGCTTGTGTTATCTCTTTCGGTCGTTTTCAATTACTATTTTTAAATAAAAGAGGGCTAGTAAGTAGCTTAGTAACACATACGGGCTAAAAACTACTACCACGCTAACCACCTTTAATATTTTAAGCCGATAAAGCCTTTTTACGAGCTCTAGTATAGTATATAAAGAAGTTCTATTTATTAATAAGGGCTAAATTCGTTAATAAAGATAAGAAACTAATCTCCCTTTTAATAATAAGCCTTTATAGGGGTAAAAACCTTAATATCGAGGGGTTAAAAAACGTGTAATAAATAAAGGGGTAAAAATAATAAGTAAATATTATTCTACTAATAAAGGGATATAAAATCGTCGGTTATATAACTACTATACTTATTTAAAATAAGTAAACGAGCATCTTTTAAATCGTCCGGGGCGGTTTCCGGTATAGAGATATTTTCGAGCTATTTAATAGCGATTTCGTTATTCGTTTAGCCTTTATTAATTATATCGAATTTTTATCCTTTAAATTTATCGAGTTTTTAAAAGAATTATTACTTTTAGTATTAAATAAGCTTTCGTACGTACGTATAAGTAGGTTCCGGGTTTAATCGAGGTTATATTACTATATTTTATTATTTATATCTATTTTTAATACGAGCTAAGAAAGGTATCGTATACCCCTCTTGATAAAAAAAAAGGGGGGTTCGTACGCGTAAATACGTAACACGTTTTTTAAAGTAATATAAATAGCTTTAGTTCTAGTTATTCTAATACTGGTAATTTTTTATTTTAGTGATAAAATTAACTTATTCCCCTTTTTAAATACGGGCCTTCCCTTTCCGAGGGTCTCGTATAAATAGGCTACGCTAATCCGGTATTCGGTGCCTGCCTAAGCCGTATAAATAATATTATACCTTTTTAATATTAATTTTATTAAATAATAAGTTTATTTAATTAATTATTTTAATCGTTCGATAATAATAACGATAATAAGGGAAGTTATTATATATTAACGTGTATTATTTCCCGCTATAAATTAAACAAAATAGTTTAAAAATAATAATAATAATGAAAGTGCCGTCATATATCGCGATCCGTTACACCCTATCGGGGACGTGCGAGTCTAGCTTCTCGATATACGCTTTTATACGTACGGTAAGGCTGTTTATTAAAACTATTTACTCGAGGCCTTATTTAGGGATACCTTAGTAAGGGCGTCTACCGGGTTATCTTTATTATCGATATAATAGATTTATAAAATCTCCTTTTTCTCGTACGACTTTTAAAAGGATATAATATTAATTATAAGCCTCTTTTAGTTTATTATACTTAACTTAACTAGGTCATTATAAAAGAACCTTAAATCTATATAAAAAGTTATTAATATATCTTAAAGTTTTAAAGTTTATACGATTCTTTTAAGTATAATACTTAGTATAATATCGTTATTTATACCGGAAATCGTGCCGTGTAGTTCGTTAACTAATACGCTCTATATAACTCTTTTATATTTCCTCGAACTTTAATAAATAATATTACCTTAAATCTCGAACTAATTTTTCGTATAATTTATTTCTTAAATTAATAAAATTAAATATTTAAATTAAAAAGTTAAGTTCTCGTTCTTTATAAACGAGCCGTTAATAAAAATATATATTTTTATATAATAAAGGTTAAAAGGGATATATTTTAAGCCGCGTATAAAGTTTTAAATTTATTAATTAATACGCTTATTTAAGTTCTTAATATTTTTGTTTTTTAAAGTCTATATTTAAACGATAACAAATAAGTTATATACTAATTTTAATTAATAAATAAATATTAAATATATTCCTCTTACTCGTTAAAAGACGTATTATTAATTTTTATCGATAATTTTCGAATTAATAAGCTTTAATTAGTTAACCTATTCCTTTTATTCGAAAAAAATATCGTATAATTTAATCGAATCTTACCTTCGTTAAATTTTATGGGCGTACTTTCGGTCAAGATGCTTTTCAGCTTTGCACGGAATCGTTACTGTATTAACTTTTCTCCCTCTTTTTAAAAAAAGGGGCTATAGCGAAAATAAACGTATCATTAATTTATATTACTATAATATGGAAAATATCCGGTTTATTCGTAATAAATAATAAATAAGCGTCGTACGTTATAATAATTATTTTTAAATTTCGTATATAATAATTATAATACGTTTTAAACTAATAAAATCTTAACTTTATTAATTCGTATGAGGATAATACGATTTAAAATAGCGTCTTTTCGAGATATTAAATCTTTAACTATATTAATAAATATATATAAACTAGTCGGTTTAATTTATTATAGGATTAAATATACCCCTATATAATATCGCGTAACTCGCTTTATATATTAAAATCTCGGATCAAGGTCGGTCCGAGGGCTGGTAAAAATCTTTAGCTTATTCTTTAAATTATCGATAACTAAATTAAAATAGCCTCCTTTTCTATATCTCCGTAACCTTATATTACGAGCCTAAACTTCTCGTATAGCTTCGTAGTTTTACCTTTAATCTCTCGTACGAGCCGTGTTTTAAAGATTTTCCGGCCGGTATACTTACCCGGGTCGATGTAACGAACGCTATCAAGGGTCTAAAGGGAAACCTAGTAAGACGTACCGAAGGGTTTATGTTTAGTAATACGAGAGAGTATCTAAACGTGCGATAAGAGTCTGCTCTTATCGATATAATATATAATAGCCGTAGGAATAAAAAATAATTAAGGCGCGTTAATTTAAAGGTATTTTTAATAAAGTTATTAAAGTAATATGCTTTATTAATAAATTAAATTAATATTAAAATTAATCGTTAAAATAAAAAGTATTTATATAAAGTATATAAAAAACGTTTATCGTTATATATTTAATCTCTTTTTTATCGATTATTTTAGATCTATTAAATCTGCTTAGATCTAATAGATCCTCTCTTCCCGGGTCTTAGGATCTGCTTTAGATCCCTAGATCCGTTACGTGATCCCGTTCCGCCGTAATTACTTTCCGGGTACGTTTAGCGCTGCCCTAAGCACGTTTAGTATTATTCGATAATCGTTCTTTACTATAGTTTTACGTATCGGTTTTTTAACTTCGCGTACTCGGGGTAATAATAGTTTTATACTTATTACGTACGCCGTATATTAGTCGTAAAGGGGTCGTCTAGGTTTATAAAATTAGTACGCGCCGTAAAGTATTATTAAGCCGTTTCGTAAAAGTGGGTCTAGGCCGTATAATTAGGCTAGGTTATAATTCTATTTTTTCCTTTTTATTTATTTTATTTTTAAAGCGCCGAGTTTTATAAATACTTTAATTTATTTATTCCGTTAAGTTTTAATAAATTCTTTACTTTTTTTATTTTTATTATAATATATATTTATTATAGTTTTTAATCGTATCGAAAAGCGTTATACGTTAAAATATTTTAAAACTAACCGTTACGATATTATTTTAAATCTTATTACTTAAAGGTTTATTATTATACTTTTTTATTTTTATTACGAAACCCGTAGTTTTACGAACTATAAAGTTTTAAAGATCGATTCTTTTCGTTATAAATTATATATAAAACATAATTAATCGCGGTATAACGTATAAAGTTTTTCGGCCGCTTAATTAAAAATCGTTAATAATAACTACGCTCGCTTTAAGGGTAACCTAAACGCCGCGGAGGAGGAGCTAAAGCGTGCTACCGCGAAGGTGCGCTTACTTCGGAAAAAAAAGAAGTTATAGTTTAATAAGATAATACGTATAATTCGTTAAGGCGTTTTTAATATAAAGGAGTTAAAGCGAGTTAAGCGCGAAGAGGCGGAAGAGGAAGCTCGTTATAAGGCGGCTGCCGAGCCGTCTACCGAAACTACTCCTACGTTACTTTCCGATTTTATTTTTAATTAAAACGAGGTATACTTTAACGTTTTATTAAAGCCATCGTTACTAACCGATTTCGAACTTATTCCTCGAAGCATTAAAGTTTTTAAGCGGCGTTTTTTAAGTACTTTTTAAGTTTTTAAGTATTATTTTTTAATAAATAACTTTTTTATTTAACGAGATATTTCTATCCTTATTTTAATCGTTTTTTATTAAAGATAGCTTCGATTTCGTATTCGTACTAATCTGTTTCGATTTCTAGTTATATATTAATTTTCGTATTTTCGGAGGCTGGTTTAAATAATAAATTATAAAATATAGGGTATATCCGTATTATTTTAAGTAATAATAATCGATAATTAATTTTTAAAATAACTTTTACGATTTTAAATAGTCCGATCTTTTTAAAGTTTAATTTATCGCTTAGTCGTTTAGTTTTAATATTTCGTCGAAAGAGGTAAACTTTTCTGCCTTTTTTAAAAATAGGTCCCTTTATCCTTTTCTAGTTTACGTATTCTTTTATTCGTTCTTAAAAAAAAGTAAGGTTTTTTTATAACGATATTTAAAGTTCTTTTAGTTTTTCGATTTAAATAGTTACTATTAATACTAAGTCTCTTTTTATTTAAAGCCGGGTAATATTTAATTCGAACCCGTAATTAGCTTTAAAAAGTAATATACGTATAGCTTCGTTATCCGTGTTATTATAAACGAACTATGTTATAAGTAATAGCCGTACCTAATTATTTTATCCGTAATTAACGTAATATTATAAATATTACTTAAACGTTTAGTTTATACGTTCGGTTTATTTATCGGTTTACGGATAGTACGTTATAAATAACTTATACTTAAGTCTTAATTAAGCTATAAGAGATTTCTAGAATTTAGCGGTGAATAACTTGTCCTAATCGGAGATAATTGTTTTTAATAACCCGTATTAATTAACGATTATCTTAAGGAAGGTATATATTAAATTATCCGTATCGCTTACTTTTTTATAAAGTAAGAAATAAGTATACTTTATAAGTTTATTAATAATAATTAATACGTTATCGTATTTAACCTTAATTAATAATTCTTTTAATAGTAATAATTTAATAATAAAATTTAATACGATATTACGACCTAGCCTAATTATGCGGCTTAAACCTATAGAAGCTACCGGCGCGGAGATATTATGCCCCGACTAGGTTACGACATTACTAGCACCGACCGGACCGCTAGTTATACTAATATGAACTTACCTACGCTCTACGACCGATTACTACCCGACACGACACCTCCCCGACGAGCCATAAGACGAATGGGCACCCGGACGAGGAAGGCCAAGGACGGAGGTCACGTGACGGATCTCAGGATCACGACGAGATCCTAAGATCCGGCTTAAGCAGATCTCGCGAGATCTACGAGATCTAGGGAATTAGTAAAGGAGGGATTAGATATATAAACGACGAACATTTTTTATATATTTTATATAAATACTTTTTATTTTAATAATTAATTTAAGTATTAATTTAATTTATTAATAAAATAAATAGCTTTAACGATTTTATTATAAATATTTTTAAATTAAACGTACTTTAATTACCCCTTTTATTTTTACGGCTATTATATATTATATTAATAAAAGCGGACTTTTATTATATATTTAAATACTTTTTTATATTATTAAATATAAACCCTTCGGTACGTCTTATTAGGTTTTTATTTAAACTTTTAATAACGTTCGTTATATTTTAATTACTCTTATTTTTATAAGTTATTACTTAAACCTTTAAATAATAATACTTATAAGAACTATATCTATACCTAGACCTAATAATACCCCTCGCTACGGGAAGGCCGCTATTATTACCGTAAACACCCCTTAGCGAGATCCCGCTATGGAGGTAGATAGCGACGATAGCGACGACGGCTTTATCCGTTAGGCGTTAGTTAAGCGAATTAAGGAATTTAAGTAAGAAAGCGTTAATTATTAATACTATTACGCTAAGCTCGAAAAGGAACGTAATACCTTTTTAATAAAAAAAAACTTAAAATAAATACCCGATATTAATAAGCTACGCGAGGAAGTATGTTTCTTCTGTACCGCCGCTAATATTATTTAAACCCTTGTCGTTTTAAAGAAAGGAATAAAGATTAGTTTACCTACGCCGTTTAACGGAATAAGCGAGAACTTTTAAAAGTTTTTCGTTTAAGTTAAGGCTTATTAACGGTTTTATAAAAAAATATTCGAAAACCTTATTTAGCGAGTTATTTACGCCGCCTCGTTTTTTAAAAATAAAATACTCGCTTAGTTCGAACCTTACTTTAACGAATTTATAAAAAACGACTAGTAAATCGAGCTGTGCCGCACGGAGGTATAACGTATTTTCGGAAGTTATGATAGCTTCGAGGACGTTTTTAAGTTATTTTTTTAAGACCCCAATAAAAAACGATAAGTAAAAAGAGAGCTTAAAACTCTTAAATAAAAGGGATTAGCCGCTTTTTACACCGCCGAATTCCGACGTATTATAGCTCGATTAGATTATATTAAAGCTATTAAAATTATAATATATTATTAAGAATTAAAAGAGGACGTTAAGGATAAATTTAGCCGGCTCGATACCCCCGATAATTTCTTTTCGTATATAAAGTTTACGATTAAGATCGATACTCGTATATATAAATAACGCCGCGAAAAGTAAGGCGAATAATAGCGATAAATTAATCGAATTTAGGTTAATATAAGACGACCGCGTTACTATTATAATATATAGTTTCGAAGTATTACCGCGTATAGTTATTATAATAAGCCGATAAATTTTAACGCTATTAAATATAATAAAAACGATAAAAAATAAAATATTACTTATTATAACTATTAAAAAAAGGGGTATTATTCCCGAGAATGCCGAGCCTCGAAGAAGGACTTTCGGAAGGTCCCAAACGGACGACACGTTAACGCTACGACGAGCGAGAACGCCCCTATATTAGCTATTAAAAGAAGTAGCGTTATTACCGAACACGATAGCCTATCCTGGATAGCCTATTACGACGATAGATATACCCTCTACCTAGCGGATAAGGAAGGAACCGGATGGTTTCCCAGGGCCTTAAAGACGAAAGAGAGCCCTAAGCGGAGCGTCGCTATAATAAGTAGAGATTTCGCCTTAACTCACGATTTCGCCCCCAATAACTCTAATAATAATAATAAAATTATTAATTAAAAAGAATAACCTATTAATTATAAACGATTAATCGGTATATTAATAAAAGAACTTGTAAACGAGATTACTGGGTTTAAAAACCTTAAGGACAACGGATAGCTAGTTATTTTAAACGTTCCCCGCTTAGATTTAAAATATTTACGCTAAGTACTTATTACGGTAAAATTCGTTTAAAGAGTCCGCGGTAACTACATAATAAGCGATAACCCCCGAATCTTTTTTATAAGCGAAGTATACTTTATACTCTTATAAATCTTATACGTATACGACGCTTATATAAAATATTTCGCGAAAAAACTCGAAAACGAATAATTTCCCCGATAAATTAATAAACGAGTTATTACGAACCTATACCTCGATTATATAATCGAGAAAATTAAAACATTAATTTTTAATAAACGATACGCGTACTTATTAATATAAAAAAATTTAAAGTAATTACGAAAATACTACTTAAAAAAACGGGATTAAAAAGAGTATTTCGAGAACTAATACCTCGAATACGCTTAAAAAAAATCGTAAGCCTATAAACGTTTAAAAGAAAACGCCTAATACTTTTAAAACGTATAGGTATACATTTAATAAGAAAACTTTTTTATTATAATTAAAAACTTATAAAATATTTATAAATTCTAATAAACTTAATAAATTTCCGAATTACTTAAAAAACCCGAATTTTAAGTATTAAGAATAATATTATATACGAGGAGGGATATAAAAACATTTCCGCCGACGTATTAAGAAGCTCCTTATAAAAAAAGGAAAAAATAATAACGACGATAAAATAATCGGTCGTAAGAATTTATTACTTATTTAAAAAAATATCGGTCGGGAAATAAACGCCGCCGAATATAAGGGAATAATACTAAGCGAATTAAAAAAGGTTTTTATATTAAATAATAAATAAATAAAAAATTTATAAGTATATTATTTTAATAATAAATATAAAAAAAGTTTATATTAAAGCGTTACTTAATAACGGAACGTAAAAAAACTATATCTTATTACGAATCGTTAACCGCCTAAAATTAAAATAATAAGAGAAAAACGCCCTATACCGATTTAGGACCGTTAATAAAGGATTTATAACTTACGAAGATAGAGAAGTACGGAAAGAAGTCGCGAACTTTTCGATCGATATCGAAAGACGCTATAAACGAATCTCGTATAATATTACGGATATCGCAAAATACGATATAATTTTAAAAATACCCTAATTACGGGTAAATAATCTTAAAATTAATTAAAAAATAAATTAATTTTAATAAAATATATTAAAAAAAGGTTTAATCGATAAGTAACGATTTAAAAAACGATCTTTTAATAAACTTAAAATATTTAAAGTATATATTATTATTAAAAAACTTAAACTAAACGTTATAACGATTATATTAAAAAAGTACCGGTAATTCGAAACTTTTTTTAATAAAAAATTAAAAATAAACTTACCGCTTTATACACAGTAAAATTATAAAATACCCTTTAAAAATAGGGAAGAACCCCTATTTATATTTATATATAAATTTAATTAAGAGTATAAACAAGCCTTAAAAAAGTATATTACGGAAAACCTCGAAAAAAGAGTTATACGACTATTTATATTACTAGCGGGCTTCTTTATCCTCTTCGTTTTAAAGAAGAGTAAAGACGGGAAACCTAAGTGGCGTATATATATCGATTATTAGAAACTTAACGAAATTATTATTAAAAACCGGTACCCTTTACCTTTAATTAGCGATTTACGAAATAAATTACTACGCGTTAAAACCTTTATAATACTTGACCTCTTTAACACATATAACCTAATTCGTATTAAAAAAGGAGAGGAATAAAAAACCGCGTTCTAAATAAAATATAAATATTTTAAATACTAAGCTATGCCGTTTAATTTAATTAATATATTAATAAATTTTTAATTAATAATTAATTATATTTTATAAAAATATTTCGATAAGTTTATTATTATATACCTCGATAATATCTTTATTTATTCCGAAAACGATAAATAATATAAAAAGTATATAAAATTAATACTTTAAAAGCTATAAAATACTAATTTATTAATAAATTTAAAAAAAAACGAATTTTATTAACGAACGGTTACGTTTATAAAATATATAATATTTTTTAAAAAAATCCGAATAAAGTAATTAAAAATCGTAATAATAAAGGAGTAACTTACGCTTATAAGCGTTATAAAAGTTAGATCCTTCTTAAAACTAGCTAACTATTACCAAATTTTCGTTCCCAAGTTTAATAAATTAGCGATACCCCTTACAAACTTAACGAAAAAGGACGAACTATTTAAATAAACGGAAACGGAAGAAACCGCCTTTTAAGTAATAAAAGAGCGAATCCTTAACAAACTAATACTTCGCGTAATAAATCTAACTAAACCCTTTAAAATCGAAACCGACGCATCGAACTATGCGATCGGAGAACAACTAAGCTAACAGGACAATAACGGAAAGTCGCACCTTATCGCATTTTTTTTTTAAAAAACTAAATAAACCGGAACTTAATTACTAAATCTATAATAAAAAATTAATAACTATTATTAAAATATTTAAAAAATAAAGATATTATTTTAACGAAATATTAAAATTAATAAAAGTTTATACCGACTATAAGAATTTTATAACGTTTATTACTATAAAAAAACTTAATAAATAATAAATATAATAATCCGAGTTCTTTTTTAAATTTAACTTCGTTATTATCTACCGAAAAGGTAATAAAAACGGTCGCGCCGACGCGCTAAGCAGGCGACCGGACCATTAAAAAGAAGTCCCACCAAAGACCAGGACTATCCTTAAATAAGACCAAGACGGCAACCTTATGCCGTCACGACAACTAAACGCCACGAGCCTCGTTTAATACTATAATAATTAGGTCACTAAGTTTAAATAACTAAACCGGACCCTCGATTTCACTAATTATGCCAGGGATCACCTCGAGGACCGCAATGGCCTCGTTTTTTACCGAGACAAGATCTATATCCCTAAGCAGTATCGGGAAGATTTCATTAAGGATTTCTACGAACACCCCGCACACGGACACCAAGGAGTGTTTAAGACCTGGAAACGAATTACTAGGTAATTCGATTACGAAAACCTCAAGCTAACCGTGACTAAGGTCATCAGCAAATGCGACTTGTGTAGTAAAGCTAAGCCCGCAAGATATCGATCGTACGGAGAACTATAACTAATTTTACCGCTAAATAGGGAATAAAAATTAATCGCGCTCGATTTTATAATTAAATTACCCTTATTAAAAAAACTATTAATTAAGGTTAATTACGATAATATCTTAATAATTACGGATAAACTCACGAAATACACCTACTTCTTACCGTATAAAGAGTCTAGCGATACTAGCGATTTAGCCTACACCTTCCTCCGCACTATTATTAGCCAGCACGGGCTATTAAAAACGATTATCTCCGATCGAGACAAGCTATTCACGGCTAAGTTTTGAAAATTACTTATAGTATAACTCAGTGTTAAGTACAAGCTATTTATAACTTACCACTTTTAAATAAATAAATAAATTAAGAGAATAAACTAAACTTTAAAATAATATTCATATTATTATATGAATTATAAATAAAATAATTAAATAATATTATTATTTATAACGTAATTTATATATAATAACGTTAATAACGAAACTACGCGTATTTTATTATTCCGAATAAATTACAAGTATAATTTAAAAATTATTAAATAACCTTTAAAAAGAGAATTAATATTAATCGCGACTATATAAATTAAAAAATTAAAAGAATTTTAAACTATTTTATAATAAGACTTTACTTTTTTTTAAGAACGAATAAAGAAATACGCCGATAAAATAAAATTAAAAGGATTAATTTTTAAAAAAGGGAAAAAGTTTACCTCTTCCGACGTAATATTAAAACTAAACGACTTAGCAATAAATTAAACTTTAAAAAGATCAAACTATTTAAAATTATAAAAGTTATTTTAAAAACTAATTACCGATTATTACTATTTAAAATAATATAAATATATCTTATATTTTATATCTTATTACTCGAACTAGCTTTCAAAAATATAAAAATCGATACATAACTAAAAATCGAAATAAACTAATACGAGTATGAAATTAAAAAGGTTATTAATAAATAAAAAAAGGCGAAGGCTTTAATACCTCGTTTAATAAAAAGGATACCTATTAAAAAATAATACCTAAAAACTTAAAAAATACTTAAAAAACGTTATTAAAAAACTTTAAAAGTTTAAAGAATAACCTTAAACTCGGTTAATAGTAACGGCTTTAGCGGGACGTTAAAGTATACCTCGTTCTAATCGAAAAAAAAGCCCGATAACAGCACAGGAGTAACCGCAGGCGACGGCTCGGCCGCTACCCTACGACGGGCCTCCTCCTCGGCCTCTTCTCGCTCGACACGCTCTAACTCTTCTATACTCGAAATACCACGACGAACCGCCCGTATTATTTTCTCGAACTATAACTTTTTCTATTTACGAAAACGCTACACTTTCGCGTTTATCTCTCGACGACGCTCTTCGATCTCTTCGATCTCCGCCTTTAGCTTAAAATATTAAAGAGTAATATCTATTAAGACCTTCGCGGAAAACCCTATATCGTAATTAGATTAATAATTAACGATATATTTACCGTAACGCGATAAATCGTCCGGAAAAGTATAATAAAAAAAACCGCGACGAATATAATAAGAATAACCGTTTAGTATTTTTATAAGATTTTTAAAAATAGTTTACGTAAAAAGATCGCAAATACGAAATTTTTTAATTTTTAATTTTTAATTATTTTAATACACGACGCTTTTTAATACGATTAAATATTATAATAGATAAATATTATAATAAAAATAAAAAGAAAAAAACTTACTAAAAAACTTAATAAAATAAGAAAATAAAGGTATTTATAAAAATCTACCGCTTTAAAAATAAAATAATTAAAAAAGAAAGGATAATATTACGACCTAGCTTAATTATACGGCCTAAACTTATAAAAATTACCGGCGCGGAAATATTATACCCCGACTAGGTTATAATACTACTAGTACCGACCGGACCGCCAACTATATTAACATAAACTTACCTACGCTCCACGACCGATTACCACCCGACACGACACTTCCCCGACGGGCTATGAAACGGATAGGTACCCGGACGAGAAAGGCTAAGGACGGAGGTCACGTAACGGATCTTAATATCACGGCGAGATCCCAAGATCCGGCTTAAAGGAGATCTCGCGAAATCCACGAGATTTAAAGAATTAATAAAGAAAGGATTAAATATATAAACGACGAACGTTTCTTATATATTTTATATAAACACTCTTTATTTTAATAATTAATTTAAATATTAATTTAATTTATTAATAAAGTAAATAACTTTAATAACTTTATTATAAACACCTTTAAATTAAACATACCTTAGTTACCCCTTTTATTCCTATAATTATTATATATTATATCGATAAAAGTGGACTTTTATTACACGTTTAAATACTCTCTCATACTACTAAACATAAACCCTTCGGTACGTCTTACCAGGTTTCTATTTAGACCCCTAATAGCGTTCGTTACATACGATCGTTTTTTAAGCCCTATCTAGCGGTGGTATAGGCTATAATTCCTTATACGGTTAGTATCGTACGGCCTTAGCTTTATTATAAAGGTCGTAATTATTAATTATTTACGCGATCTTACTTTTAAGGTTCTCGTAATCGAATTACTTAATAATTCTCTTCTAGGTTTTAAAGATCCTTTAATATTTATACGCGGGGTGCGTATAGAATCCTTTAATAAACTTATTTTAGTACCGCTTAAAGATATAGATCTTATTATAACGGTATATAAGTCCGTTTTTAGTATTAAGCCCGTTCTTGGCCTAATTTACGAAATTTAGGGTTCCGGTATATCTTTTAAACTTCTCGATTTATTTTTCATAAAAGTATACCTTATAAGTAGCCTATATATATCGTAACGGTATAAGGTTTCCGTTTTTATCGTATATTAAGATCGTGCGTATTTTTAATAGCATATCTTGCTAATAGTTTAGTCGTCGGTTTAAAATATTAGCCCTGCCGTTATCGCTACCTTTATAATAAATAATAACGAAGTTAAATTTTAATAAAAATTTTAATTATCGTACTTATTTTTTATTTAACTTTTTATTAGTAGTAAACGTTATAAGGTTCTTATAATCGGTATAAACCTTTACTAGTTTTACTATACCGCTTAAATAATGTTTCTATTTTTTAAATACTTTAATAATAGCTATTAATTCTTTATCGTAAATTTAATAGTTAAGCTTTAATTTATTTAGTTTTTTTTTAAAAAAAATACGATTAGCTGCGACTTTCCGTTATTATCCCGTTAATTAAGTTATCCTCCGATCGCATAGTTCGATACGTCGGTTTCTATTTTAAAAAGTTTATTAAAATCTATTACGCGAAGTATTAGTTCGCT
The DNA here is from genome assembly GCF_038363925.1 of Apiospora phragmitis. NCBI lineage: Eukaryota > Fungi > Ascomycota > Sordariomycetes > Amphisphaeriales > Apiosporaceae > Apiospora > Apiospora phragmitis. Next base: position 448,391 of record NW_027117400.1, on the reverse strand, counting down.
AAAGATCTTTTCTTTAATAGCTTAAAAGGCCGATTCTTCCGTTTTTATCCACTTAAATAGTTCGTCCTTTCGTATTAAGTACGTAAAAGGGGTCGCTATCTTACTAAATTTAAGGATAAAAATCCGGTAATAGTTAATTAATTTTAAAAAGGATCTAACTTTTATAACGTTTATAAGCCTCGGTTACTCTTTTATTATTAATATTTTCGAAGGTTCTATTCGAATTTTACCCGGGGATACTACGTATTTTATAAAGGTAACGGATTTTTAATAAAACTCGCTTTTCTCGGGGTTAACTAAAAAGTTAACGTTTTAAAGCTTTTAAAATACGAGCTTAACGTACTCTTTGTACTATTCCTTATTCCCGGAGTAAATTAAAATATCATTAAAATAAACTATTATAAATTTATCGAAATATTCGCGTAGTACGTACTTAATTATACTTTAAAAGCTTATTAGCGCGTTCGTAAATCTGAACGGTATAGCTTAATATTCGAAATATCCGTATTTAGTACGGAATACGGTTTTTTATTCTTTTCTTTCTTTAATACGGATTAGGTTATATACGTTAAGTAGGTTAAGTGTTATAAAGATTATTACCTTATAAAATTTATTACGTAAGTTATTAATTAAGGGGAATAGGTATCGGTTCTTAATAGTGATTTCGTTAAGCTTTTAATAATCGACGCATAGTTTTTATTTCTTTATTCCGTCCTTGCTTTTTTAGGGAACGAAGAGGATGGGGTATCTTGTTAGTGATGTGGATGGTTATATAACTCCTTTTTCGAGGTTTTCGGTAATGTACTCTTTAAGTACTTTTTTGTGCTCCTAGTTAAGCTTATATATCGGTATAAACTAAGGTTGCTTCCTTTTTTTAAGAGGTATTTCGTAATCTTATTGTATATAAAGCGGTAAGCTTGTTTTTAGTTTCTTATTAAAGAGAGTTTCGAATTACCGGTACTTTTTTAATATAATTATTATAATATTTAGTTTAAGTTTTTTAATAATAATATATACTTTAAATACTTTAAATTTATTAAAAAGTTATTCCTTAAACTGCTACCTATTAATTAAACCTTTTTTAATATATTTTATTAAAATTAGCTTATTTATTAATTAATTTTAGAATTATTTACCCGTAATTAAGATATTTTTAAAATTATATCGTATTTCGCGACGTCCGTAATATTATACGTGATTCGTTCGTAACGTTTTTTAATATCGACCGGAAGGTTCGCGACTTTTTTCCGTATTTCTTTATTATTGTAAGTTATAAGTCCTTTATTGATAGTTTTAAGTCGGTATGGGGCGTCTTTTTCTTATTATACTAGTTTTAGGCGGTTAACGATTCGTAATAAGATATAATTTTTTTACGCTCCGCTATCGAGTAACGTTTGAATATAAACTCTTTTTACGTTTATTATTAAAATAATATATTTATAAATAGCTCGGTTATCTGTTATTTAATATAGAGATTTTTCTTAGTCCGCTTAGTATTATTTTTTTATATTCGGCGGCGTTTATTTCCCGACCGATATTTTTTTAAGTAAGTAATAAAGTCTTATAACCGATCGTTCCGTCGTCGCTATTATTCTCTCTTTTTTTTATAAAAGGCTTCTTAATACGCCGGCGGAGGTGTTTTTATACCCCTCCCCGTATATAGTATTATTCTTAATGCTTAAAATTCGGGTTTTTCGGGTAATTCGAAAATTTATTAAGTTCGTTAAAGTTTATAGGCGCTTTATAGGTCCCTAATTATAATAAAGGGGTTCTCCCGTTAGGCGTGTACCTATACGTTTTAAAAGTATTAAATGCTTTCTTTTAAACGTTTATAAGCTCGCGATTTTTTTTAAACGTATTCGAGGTATTAATTTTTAAAGTACTTTTTTTAATCCCGTCTTTTTAAGTAATATTTTCGTAGTTATATTAAATTTTTTTATATTAATAAGTACGCGCGTTATTTATTAAGGATTAACGTTTTAATTTTCCCGATTATATAATCGGGGTATAGGTTCGTAATAACTCGTTTATTAACTCGTCGAGGAAATTATTCGTTTTTAAATTTCTTTACGAGGTATTTTATATAAGCGTCGTATACGTATAAAATCTATAAGAGCGTAAAGTGTGCTTCGTTTATAAGGAAGATCCGAGGGTTATCGCTTACTACGTAGTTACCGCGGATTCCTTAATCGAATCCTACCGTAATAAGTATTTAACGTAAGTGTTTTAAGTCTAAGTAAGAGACGTTTAGGATAGTTAGCTATCCGTCGTCTTTTAAATCCCTTAGCTTAGCGATCTCGTTTACGAGTTCGTTTATAGGCATCCCGATTAACCGCTAGGGGTCGTCGGTTTACTATCCTTTTTTAACCGTTTTTTTGTCGCCGTTAAAGTTATCGACCTCTAGGGTATACACGCGAGCGTAAGTTCTCGGCTAGTTACTACGAGGGTCCGGTCGTAATTTCTCTTACCTTACGGGGCTTTTAAGAACTACCCGGTGCTTTCTTTATTTACTAAATATATATTATATCCGTTATCGTAATAAGCTATTTAGGATAGGCTGCCGTAAGGTACGTTTAACGTGTCGCTAATACTACTTTTTTTAATAGCCGTTATAAAGGTAGCTTCGCTCTTAGTAATATTAACTTGTCGTCCTTTTAAAACACGTTAAAATACTTTTTTCGGTTCGCGGTATTTTTTAACGTAATATTTTTTTTATAGTAATTATAATAAATAACGTTCTATTTCTTATCGTTTTTATTATATTTAATAGCGTCGAAATTTATAAATTTATTATAATAATTATACGCGGTAATACTTTTAAGTTATATATTATAATAATAATATAATTATTTCATATTAGTTTAAATTCGATTAATTTATCGCTATTATCCGCCTTACTTTTCGCGGCGTTATTCGTATATATAGGTATCGATCTTAATTATAAGCTTTATATACGAAAAGAAATTATCGGGGGTATCGAGCCGGCTAAGTTCGTTCTTAATATCTTTTTTTAATCCTTAGTAATATATTATAATCTTAATAGCTTCGGTATAATTTAATTAAATTATAATACGTCGAAACTCGGCGGTATAAAAAGCGGCTAGTCCCTTTTATTTAAAAATTTCAAGCTCTCTTTCTACTTATCGTTTTTTTCGAGATTTTAAAAAAGTAACTTAAAAGCGTCCTCGAAGCTATCGTAACTTCCGAAAATACGTTATACCTCTATACGGCATAGTTCGATTTATTAATCGTTTTCTACGAGTTTATTAAGGTAAGGTTCGAATTAAGCGAGTACTTTATTTTTTAAAAATAAGGCGGTGTAAATAACTCGCTAAGTAAAGTTTTCGAATATTCTTTTATAAAACTACTAATAAGCTTTAATTTAAATAAAGAATTTTTAAAAGTTCCCGCTTATTTTATTAAATAGCGTAGGTAAACTAATCTTTATTCCTTTTTTTTAAAGCGATAAATATTTAAATAATATTAACGGCGGTACGGAGAAAACGTACTTCCTCACGTAACTTATCGATATTAGGTATTTATTCTAAGTTTTTTTTTTTATTAAAAGGGTGTTACGTTCCTCTTTAAACTTAGTATAATAGTATTAATAATTAGCGCTTTCCTACTTAAATTTTTTAATTTATTTAATTAACGCTTATCGGGTAAGGCCGTCGTCGCTATCGTCGCTATCTACCTTTATAGCGGGATTCTGCTAGGGGGTACTTATAGTAATAATAGGGGCCTTCTCGTAACGAGGGGTGTTATTAGGTTTAGGTATAAATATAGTTCCTATAAATATTATTATTTAAAGGTTTAAGTAATAACTCGTAAGAATAAAAGCGATTAAAATATAACGAACGCTATTAAAGGTTTAAAAGAAAACTTAATAAAACGTACCGAAAGGTTTATATTTAATAATACGAGAAAATATTTAAACGTATAATAAAAGTCTACTCTTATCGATATAATATATAATAACCGTAAGAATAAAAAATAATTAAGGCGCGTTAATTTAAAAGTATTCTTAATAAAGTTATTAAAATAATATATTTTATTAATAAATTAAATTAATATTTAAATTAATTATTAAAATAAAAAGTGTTTATATAAAATATATAAGAAACGCTTATTATTATATATCTAATCTCTTTTTTATCGATTATCTTAAATTTATTAAATCTACCTAGATCTAATAGATCCTCTTTTCCCGGGTCTTAGGATCTGCTCTAGATCCTTAAATCCGTTACGTGATCCCGTTCCGCCGTAATTACTTTCCGAGTACGTCTAGCGCTACCCTAAACACGTTTAATACTATCCGATAGTCGTTCCTTGCCGTGGTTTCACGTGTCGGTCTTTTAGCCTCGCATACTCGGAGTAGTAGTAATCTTATACCTATTACGTACGCCGTGCGTTAATCGTAAAGGGGTTATCTAGGTTTATAGAGTTAGTACGCGCCGCGGGGTATTGTCGAGCCGTTTCGTAAAAGTGGGTTTAGGCCGTATAATTAGGCTAGGTCGTAATAGTCGAATGGAATAAATTCGAAAACTTTTTATACGGCGAGATTATTAATCTTCTCCGCGTTAAACTTTTAAAATAAATATCCGGACGAAATAATAACGCCGTTTTATTAAAACTTAATTATTAAGTCGTAATTCTCTTATTTTTTTAAGTAAGAAATACGGCGGTTAGAGCGTTGTAGAGTAAATATTTTCTAGGTCGTCCCCGGCTACGTTACACCGGAATTATCGTAGTTTCCTCGGTTATCGGTTTAATATCTAGGGTATTTACTAGCTATTCCGGATCTAGTTATATATCCGGCTCGTTGTACGGTTCTCCGGCCTCTTCTCGGTAATACGGCTTAATTTAAGTTACTCGAAAAGCTTTCGGGCCGTTTAAAGTATTTACCCGGATCGTATAGTTTTTAATAATTATTATCTTATATAATCTAGTTTATCTTTTTCTTTTTAGCTAGATTAAAACTTTATTTCGGAGCGGAAATATTAAAATATTATAAATAACCGGTTCATTCTAAGTATTTAAAGTTTAATAAATATCGATATCCGCATATATTTTCCGGAGTATCTTTATTACTTTTCGTACAGCTTCTCCTCGTGCCTAAATCTCCGGTAACGGTAATAAGTTCCTATCGATACGAAGGTATATTTTAAATACGAGCAAGGTAAGTATTAGGCCGTTAAAGCTAACCGTATTATTTAAAGTATTATCTCGGTATTTATTTAATAACCGAGATCTTTTTATAAAATATTAAAAGCTTTATATAATAAAACATACGTTCGTTTAATTTTATTTATTATTTAATAAGCTTTAATAAGTATTTATTTATAAATAATTCTTATTATTTATATATAATATAGAAATTCTTCTTAAAAATACGTACTTAAATCGTATAAAATATAATTAAAAAGTCCTTAATACACATATATTTAATACTTATAAAAAGTATTTTAAATATTTCGTGTATTAAATAAATATAGGAATATAACTATTTAAAAAAACGTACTCGAATTAATTATGTAAAATACGTTTTATTTATTAATATAAATAACGTTTATAATAATATTATAATTAAAATCGTATTCTTTTTATAACGAGAATTTAAATCTTTATAACGCCGGATAGTACGATTAATATTAAGAGCAGAACTTTTAAATCTCGTCGAGAATAGCAGGGTCGATGTCGTCGTAGCCGGCGTTCTTTAAGAACGTATAAAGCTTCACTATACAAGGGTATTTAAACCGTCGGTAAAAGTGTCGAAACTATCTTTCGGTAAAATATAACGTTATTTTTATACGGCCGATATTAAAGAACGGGTATCCTTATTTCTTAATTATAAATAATATCTCGCCGTCCTTTTATATAATAAAATTAAAGATATTATTATAATACGTTTTAAGCCGGTCGGTATTATATACTAAAAATAAAAAAGGGTTATAATATTTAATTACTTTTAATCGGTTCCGTATATTAATTATTTTAATCGACGAGATAGGCATTAAGCTTCTAAACTTAACCTCGGCACTTCCGGGGTTTAATCGAATCGTACGTCTAAGTTCTTTCGTATATAGGCCTCTATTTAAAACTTTCCGACTATCGAAAGCAGGGCGGCGCCGGTATTTTAAAGCTTTTTTTAATAAGTTTAGTTATACGAGCTATTAAGGTTAAATTAGTTAGTTTATACGGTAGCTTTTAAAGAATAAATATCCTTGCTAATAAACTAATAATAAAACGCGGCGTTCGTTAAGTAAGTAATATTTTATTATACGTTTTCCGGATTAAAGTAATCGTACTCTTTTTCATTATTTTTTAGCTCCTCTTTTTTTCCCTTTTTAATTTTAAACGAAATCCTCGTATTCGTTTTAAATAAAGAGTTTTTATTTAATATTATTATATACTTAAAAGTATTAAGTTATTATACGAGTTCGCTTTTCAGCTAAGTAATTTATAAATTAATAAAGGCCGGTATAAACTCCGGAACTCCTCGATAAGCTCGTACGACTAAGGTATAAAGAGCGATCTTTTCTTCGAATCCTTTTCCGAAAGCTTATTATATAAATTAGAGCTTATTTAACAGGATTTCTAAAACCTCGATAAGTTGCTTTTCGGCGTTTTTACTTTTTACTTATATAAAAAAAGTTATTATTTAATCCGTAAAATATTATATATGAGGATATATATAATTTTAATAAAACCTGGTTTTTTCTAAGTTAAATCTCGTCCGAAATAGTTATAACCACCTCCGATCGACGCGGAAAGCCTAGGGTAATATAATAAAAAAACCAGGAATAAGTTATAATTATTTAAGGCGTCGGATTAAACGGTTACGCTATCCCTCCGTATATTATTTTTATCGGGAAAACGTACCTCTCTTTCTAATATAAAAATAACTTATTATTAAAGGACTAAGTGATCGTAATTATTAAAAATAATCAAATTATAAATAAAAAAAGCGAGGAATAAATTCGATACTTTAATTAATATATTAAGTCTCGTACGAAGGGTCGTTATCGCCTCTTAATCCTAGACGGCCACGAAAGTTACTACTCGATAACTTTCGAGCTCTATTATAAAAAGAACTCGATTATTATACTTTATATACCTTTTTATTCGTTATATAAGTTCTAACCTCTTAATATCGGCTGTTTTCGTATATTAAAAAAGGCGTACGAGAAAGAAATTAAAGGTTTTATACAGGCGTATATTACTTATATCTTTAAAAAAGACTTCCTACCAGCGTTTTTAAAAGCGTTCTAGGCGATTTTTACCGTTTCGAATATATAAGGAGGCTTTTAAAAAATAAGATTCATTTCGGAGGTATTAAAATATATTATTTTATAATTAGATATAAAGTTATATATTTTAATACCTCCGGGGACATCTTCCGGCCTACTTATCCCTTAAGAATTAAAAACTTTAAATAACCTGATTAAAGCTTAGTCTTAAACCGAATACATTCGAAACGTATCGTATAATATTAAAATAACTTTTCGATATTTATTTTAATTAGTTTTAATTAAATTATAAAGGTTATAATATAAATTATATATCGAGTTACTCTTTGAAAAGGTAAAAACGCGATACTTCGAAAAATAAATAAGATACTTAGCCGGCGCCGCCGTATAAAAAAAACGGCTATAAAATAGAGGATTATTTTATATATAAACTAAAAAAAACTTATAGTTTTAAAACGATATTAATAAATAGTTTTAAAACGAATCGCATCGGAGAAATAATTATACGAAAACGTTTAAGACACGTTTATAGCGTTATAAAATCTAGGGAAAGCTCGGGTATAATACGCGTACTTATTAAAATAATATAAAAACCTTTAAAAATAATAATTATTAATATATTTAATTAATTCTAAGCGTTATAATTAAATTAATTTATAACTTATAAGGCTTAATAATAGAAAGTGCGCAGCTCGCTTATATACGTAGCTAGCTTATAAGGTACGTTACTTTTAAAAAAGTAACGACTTTATTCTAATCGATTTTATTATTATAAATAGCTCGGCTTAAAAAGATATCGTATTCTATAACGTACGCTAGACTAGATAATCGTACGGTCTAGTCCGGCGGTACCGGAGTTAGAGAAAAAAAAAAGGATAATATCTTACGACGTTTAAATATTTATAAATCTAGGGTTAAACGTTAGGCTTAAAGTGTCCCGTAATATTACTAACGATTATTTTATACAGAGACCGGGTATTTCTCTTTTAAGCAGCGGTTATTCGATTATTTATTTTAAAGAAAAATATAAAATATCTTTTTTTCTAGTTTTCGAAATCGGTTTTATCGATCGGTCTCGTTAATAGGTAAAAGCGCCCGGTAATACTAGATTTGCGAGCTTACTTTTAAAGGATTCGTTTATTAATATATTAATTTAGTTTTTTTCGAAATAATAATAAAGCTCTTTTTAAAACGTACTGTTAACTTAATCGAAATAATATTCGGTTTATTTTTTAAACTTTATATTAAATAGCTTTTAAAAGAAAGTTCTTTTTATTTTTAATATATAATATTTTAAAAAGTATCGTATAAAGTATATTATAAATAGTTTAAGTATTTTTTTTTAAAAAGTACGTTTAAAGGTTTAAACTCTTAAAAAGCGAGGTTAACGTTTTTTTTTTAAACTATTAAAAAGATCCCGGTATTTTAAAAAACTTCTTCGTATATAAATAGTTCGGGGTTTAAAGTCGTCGGTCTATCTAGGTTTAATACGTCCGGGCTCGGTCCCGATTCGCCGACCGTAATTAAATCTATTTTAATAGAGGTTATTATTTTATAAATCGTATAATAAAGTTATTTAAATATATAATTATATATAATTTAACTAATTTCGCGTATAATTCGAAACCTAGTCTCCTCTTTATAATATATACTCGAAAAAGGGGTTCCTCCTCGTACGGTTAATTTAGTTCAGCTCTTCCTCCGAATCTTTAACGGGCGGAAATTCTCAGGGCTCCTTAGCACGGTCGCCCTTACGTTAATAAAATCGTAAAACCGTCTCTTTACTCTTATTAATTTATAATTACTTTATATAATTATTAATTAATATTAAATAAGCTTTCGTACGTATATATAAATATGTTTCGAGTTTAATTAAGGTTATATTATTATATTTTATTATTTATATCTATTTTTAATACGAGCTACGAGTGGTATTATATACCCCTTTTAATAAAATAAAAAAGGGTTTATACGCATAAGTACGTAACACCCTTTTTAAAATAATATAAACAGCTTTAGCTCTAGCTATTTTAATACTTATTATTATTATTATTATTAAACGATTAAAATAATTAATTAAGAGGACCTTTTATTCGATAAAATTAACGTTAAGAAAGTATAATATTACTTATACGGCCTAAGCAGGCACCGAATACCGGATTAGCGTAACCTATTTATACGAGACCCTCGGGAAAAGAAGGCCATTATTTAAAAAAGGGAACAGGCTAATTTTATCGCTAAAATAAAAAACTACCAGTATTAGAACAGCTAGAACTAAAGCTGTTTATATTACTCTAAAAGGGGTGCTACGTACCTACGCGTACGAACCCCTTTTCTATTTTATTAAGAGGGGTATACGATACCCCTCGTAGCTAGCACTATAAATAGGTATAAATAATAAAATATAACGATATAACCTCGATTAAACCGGGAACTAATACGTACGTACGAAAGCTTATTTAATAAATAATATATTTATTAAGCTTGTTAAATTATTATAAACTTTAAAAAAAGAAATAATAATATAACTATGGTTTAATTATTTATAAATAAAGAAATTAATTTTATAAATCGCCTAAAAAAATAAAGATTATAATACGACTATGTAATAAACTAAAGATTAAATTAAAATATTAAGAGCGAAGTTATTAATATTAAACTAAATATAAATTAAACGAGGTATTTTAATTAATTTCTTAAAACGTGTCAAGAAATATTTTAAACGCGTTAATATAACTTTTTTTTTAAACTTTACAATGTAATTATACGATTAATTTTCATAAAAAAACTTAACGTATTTATATATATTTAAATAAAGAAAATAAAATTAAACGAATATTCATATTAAATTAAAACAATATCGATTAATTAATATAATTATAAATAAACGAGAGAAATAATAAAATATTTTATCTTTTAATATAATAAATAAGTAATATATCGAATAAAAGTATTATAATATATAAATATTTATAAAACTAACTTATTATTTTATTTAAGCGGAAAGTCGCCTTTAGACGGCAGGTTCTAGTCTCTTAATATAGAGGCCGTTCAAGTAACGATACGATTTACGAAGGCTACGGGCCGACTAGATGTATACCTATTAACCTAAAAGGGTACACCTTAGGGTTATTTACTAACCTATTTTGTCACTGCTAACTAACCCGTGCCTCAGACTGCAGGCACCGCTTGAGCTGCCGAGAATAGGATGCTGGACACTTGAAGAAGAGCCTTCAAGCTGGCCTGCCAGGAAATGCTACTAACACGGGATCCCGAACGAGAACGTGCTGACGACAATGAAGTAACCAACCGAAAATGAAGCATGTAAGGGCTTTGGGTGACAAGTAAGCGATTCAAGAATGTACCGTAGATTCGCGTTAGTTGCCCTTTCGGCTCTGCCGCCCGGGCGTTAATAAAAGTGTGTGTATGTGTGTACTGGGTTCGCCGACAAGAACGCCCGTAGCACGATTGCCGAGATTCTTGGGGGCGGAGGAAACAGTGTTGCTAACCATCATAACAGATTAGAAACCCCCAGCAGTATTAGTGACGAGATGATTCTTGCCCCGTATGAGATTGCCAATCGCATTGAAGCCACCTGGGGCCTCGACGCCGAGGGCGAGATCCGTGGCTTGGCGAAGCAGCAGCGCGATATCGAGAATCATTGGGCAATAGGGGGTCCTGCGAATACCTCGCGGTGGTACGCGAAGATCCTGGCACTATAGATCAAGGCCGCATTGGAAGGGATCCTTCCCCTTGCGTACCGCAGAACCCCTGGGCGCGCACAATAGATGGGGAACGTCAGGTCAATCTGTTGTAGTTCAACTCAGTCTTCATATTATCCATCTAATACCCATGTGGTCTACTTAGTTTAACTCCCCAAGGTCTTTCTAATTACTCTATCTAGTACGGAGGAAAATGTGCAATGAGGCGGTCAACAGTACTACGGCCGTGACGAAGATGTATGTTCCGTAGCCGGGCTTCTTCTGAAATTGGGCTTTGCCAAAGGTGGTGTACTCGATGTCCCAGTCCTGCCACTTCGGATATTTGCACATCATGGTGAAATGGATCTGATTGTATCTGATGGCGATGGAAGTTGTTAGCACTGCAGTAATCATCGACAAGCAAATCCAAAGCGAAACGAGAGAGGAGAAGGTGGCAATACTTACGGGCAAATAGAACTATTCCAGCCCGACTCCGCAATATACCCCCCACGACACCCCTGCCACACCTTGTCCACCGACCGCCGCTGCACGTCAGCCGTGTACCTCCGCTCCGCGTCCCCCCTCACGTCGACGGTGCGCGCCTCGCCCCGCAGCACTTTCGACACGAAGTGGGTCAGCGCGTACCCGGCCACGTTCTCGCTCGCCAGGATCGCCGACGAGTGCCCGCTGACGGCGTTGGGGCCCAGCACCATGAAGTAGTTGGGGAACCCGTGCACCGCCGTGCTGAGGTAGGCCCCGGGGCCGCCCTGCGCGCGCCACACGTCGTGCAGGGACTGGCCGGCGCCGTTGCGGATGGTGAGGCGATGCAGGTACGTCGAGGTCTCGAAGCCGTTGGCGAGAACGATGACGTCGGCGGGCTGGGTGATCACGGTTGATGGATTGCCTGATGACGACGAAGCAGTCCCTCCTTTCTCGTCATCGCCACCGGGTCCTGTTTCCGAGGCCGGCGAGGGCCCTAACACGACGGACCGCTCCCCGATCGAGACGAGCGGCCGCGTCGTCAGCTCGAATCGGTCCTGGAGACTCAGGCAGTCGAGCCAGCCGTCGTCGACGATGATGCGCTTGCACCCGACGCCGAACGTCGGCGTCAGCATGGCGTGGTACCGCGCCGGCACCACGTTGCGCAGGTGCGCCAACAGACTAGCCTGGAACCGCCGTCGCCGCGTGACGCCGAGCGTGCCGAGGCCGACGTTGAGCCACGTCGACTCGGCGTACAGGAAGAGCAGGAGGCGGAACAGGCGGCCGAGGCCCGGGATCAGCTGGATCGCCGTGACAAGGCGGTGGAACCAGGCGGGAGGCGGCGTGGTGCGGGCCATGTACCAGGGGGCGGTGCGCATGAGCTGGGTCACGTGCTTGGGGCCCCTTTTCTTCTCTGTGGTGATATCGCCAGATGATGAGGATGATGATGATGAGGCGGCTTTACTGCTGCTGCTGGTCTCGAGCAGAGCCGGCACCAGCTGCGCCGAGGTGCAGCCCGTCCCCACGACGACGACGTTCTTGTCGGCGAGTTCGACATCGTCGCGCCACCGGGCCGAGTGCATCACCTCGCCCCGGAAGGCGTCGATGCCGGGCACCTCGGCGGGCCAGGCATTCGGCTCCACCAGCTCGCCGGCGCAGGTGATGAGCACCTTGGCCCGGACCACCTCGTCCTCGAGGTAGACGCCGGCGCGCCCGTGCTGTGCGATCCGGCGCTGCCGCTCGGCCTCGCTGAGGTCCCCGGCGAAAGGCACGAGCCGGGTTATGCGCACCTCCCACTCTGCGGACTCGGGCAGCCATTGCGCCTCGCCCACCTCGGTGTTGAGCTCGATGTTGTCTTCGAGACTGAATTTGCTCGCCACCGAGGCCAGATACTGCTGGATTTCCTGGCCTGGGGGGAAGAGCGAGGTCCATACGTAGTTGGGCGCGAAGGAGTATGAGAAGAACAGAGCCGGGCTGTTCAGGTAATAGAAAATCAACAAGTGTCAGTGATCTATCGGAATGCTAATATGGTTTACGATGAAACAGCAGTATTTTGCTGCTATCTCCGATGAGAGGGAAATAATGGCTGTAGTGGAACTTGACAACTCACATGTCACAGGCGACTCCTGGATATCCGTTGATATACCATGCACCCCCGATTCCGCCCTGCCGATCAAAGATGCGGAAATCCGTCACCCCGAGTTTGGACTTGAGTTGACAGCCTACCGCAATGCCCGACTCTCCTGCGCCGATGACGATCACGGAACAATGCTGAGGCTTCATGTTTTCGTTTGGCCGCTCCATAGCCGTTTCCAAGTAATTGATTAGGTCACTGGACCGGGAAGTGAAAGCTGCAGGCATATGCGGATGGAGAAGAGCGCCCTATCCCGACGACCTGGCATTGGCTTTACAATTAGATACCCGCCAGCACGCCTAGAATACTTCGTTTTGACGGCCAACTTCTGATCAACTTCTTACTTCTCACTTGTCTTATCGTGCCACCCACAGGGAGACGCCGAGTCGAGTCGAAAGGTACGATGCATCATGTAAGATTCGCCAAGCCTATTTGTACTCGGGTTCTCTTGGCTCTTAGAGTCATTTTCCCCTTCCAGAGCAAATGTTGAAACAACATGTACACTTCCGCGTGCTGCAGGGATAAGCTGACGATGCGCCTGAGCCACTGAGATAGGGGGTTCTACCAGAACATAGCGATCCGATTGGCTGAGGAGTTATTCCGGATGCCGCAGGATCTTACTCGGGTCGTTCCGAACAGAGAAACCGTCCGAGACACGCATGCGGTGTAATTTCTCATCCAGGTTACCGCTTACCACCCAACGTCAGCCGTGGCCAACGTCATACGGAGCTCCCGCCGCCAGCTGAAGCTATCGTGGTAATCGATACGCATTGGAAGGGCTAACGGGAGGTTCAAAACCTCCTTCCTTTTTGGCGAAAGCGGCGCTAGTGGGTCCTGCGTTCCGTAGGGAGTCGGAGGAGGGGTTCGGTTTACTTGCTCACGATGATAAAACCAGACCAAACACTGATACTGACCGCATATGCGGCCTTGGCCAAGAGCTTATCTGTAGCCAAGCATCTGCCAAACTTTGGCTGCCGTGTACCCGCAACTAGCTTATCGCGCCAACTTGATTCACTACCCCAACTGCGGTATAGGCGGCCTTCTGCACCTGTCGCATATTCGCCCATGGTTCAGTGTTTTGGAGTTCTAGACCGATCACCAAAAGGAAAGATTGCCCCTCTCTCCATGTGACCATAAAATAATTATGTATCAATCTTGGCCCGAGAGGGGGGTTACGGCCGAACCAATATAGTTAAGCGAAGACCAAGAAATTGGTATCCAGTTGGTTCTCTCAGTAAGCAACACAACCAACCAGTTGCCCTCTCTCGCCGCACCACCCTCTACCCCCGTCCTACCACCTCCTTTACACCAACGAGCACTTCCGCGGAGGATGTCCCTCGTGCGAGGAAGCAAGGCGCTGCACCGCCTTGCGCCAATAGCCGCCTCGGCAGACAAGGTGTTTCCGGTCCACTACTGGGACCATTCCTACACCAATGCGGTTATGAACTTCATGCTCCGGTTCGACCACAAGTTGGACGCCGGCAAGCTTCGGGGTGCGCTAGAGAGACTCTTAGAGCGCCCAGACGGTTGGCAAAAGCTGGGCGGCCGATTGCGCCGAAATGTAAGATGTCTTACCCCCAAGGCCATGCCATTATCCTCTAGGAAGGTTTCCCCTTCTCCAGATCGGGTTATCCATTCCCACGTGTGTTTTATTAATTCCCGAATACGCAGACAGCCGGCAGACTAGATTACCATGTCCCCGCGCGCTACACAAACCAGCGCCCCGCGGTGTCGTACCACCACGAACCGTATGACATGCGGATCACGCAGCACCCGCTGGGCGCGCACATCCCCAAGGCCTCTTCCTCCTCCCCGGGCAAAGTCCACAGCAGCCCGCGCATCGTAGCGCGCGGCGAGGACTTCCTGCCCCTGATGCGCCGGCCGGGCGACCCGACGTGCCTCGAAGACTACCTGCGCCCGGACGACGACACGCCCGTGCTGGGCCTGCACGTGGTCACGTTCCGCGACGCCACGCTCGTGTGCCTGCGCGGCTCGCACGTCTTGTTCGACGCCATGGGGCGCAGGGAGCTGCTGGACGCGTGGTCGCTGACGCTGCAGGGGCGCGACGACGAGGTCGCGCCGCTGATGGAGCGCGACCCCATGGCGTCGCTCGGGGCGCAGGCGCCGGAGGACACGGAGCCGTGCGCGTTGCCGATCGAGCCGTATAAGCATGCCGAGAAGCAGCTCGGGCTGCGCCAGTTCATCACGCTCGGGCTGCGGCAGGTTCTGGACAGGATCTTGTACCGCAATGCGGTGGAAGAGGCTCGGATCGTGTGCGTTCCGAAAGCTTACGTAGAAGGCCTACGGGACAAAGCACTCACGGAGCTAGATTCTCGGAGTAAGACGGGAGATGATGGCCAAGAGAAGGGGCCGGAATCCCCCGTGTTTGTAAGCGCCGGCGACATCCTCTGCGCCTGGTGGACAGGCCACCTCATCAAGTCTCGCCTGCGCAACGCGCGCACCAGCAGCCAGACCATTTGCATCATGAACATGCTCGGCCTCAGGGGTCACCTGCAGCAGGCCGGCCTCGTCGCGGCCGCCGAGAAAAAGAATGCAATCTTAGGCAACGCCATGGTGGCTGTGCCCGCCTTCCTGCCCGCGCGGGAGCTGCTGGCGCGGCCGCTCGCCGAGGTCGCGGCGGCGCTGCGCAGCGCCATCCAGGGGCTGGGCACGTGGCCGCAGGTCGAGGCGCTGCTGAAGCTGCAGCGCGCGGCGCACGACAAGAAGGGGAGCATGCCGGCGCTGTTCGGGGACGCGGGGATGCACATGGTCGTGTGCACCAACTGGCTCAAGGCCGGGTTCTTCGTCGTCGACTTCTCGGCCGCGGTAATTTCTGAGAAGGATGACCTCAAGAAGTCTGGATCTCTTCTTCCTTCTTCTTCTGTGGTGGCGAGGCCGACCAATGTCCAGATGCATATGACTACGGACAGTACGCCTGCGTTCATGATGAGCATTTTTTCGATTTTGGGGATGGACGCGAATGGAGACTATTGGATACGGGGCTCCTTGAGGGAAGAGTACTGGCCCAAGGTCGAACAGTCGCTGCTGGAAGAAGTCTTGCTAGAGCACTAATAGCCTCATTGGGAGTGGGCATGTATATACATTATATGAACGAACAATACGCGATAACTGTCCAAGTATTCTTCTAATACCCGATTGGTCCCGGCTATCTAACTGTGCACCACTCAAAGTTTGTTTGTTGGCTTGTGACGCTTTACGTCTATTCAGTGCTACGTGGTAGCGAAGTCGTGCATATTGTTAGCTACTCACTCTGTAGTTGTTGATATATTATGGTACAAGTTCAAGTCCCCGTTCCGTTGCATCGTTTTCTAGAACGATCGGAAATATGCCAAGTCTAGTATATTAACTGCTTTGTATTTATGGTGCAATCTTAGCTATGATAAGTTTAGCGCATCATTATATAAATCAAAACCCTATTAACATGGCTGAGTGTTAAGAGGTACGTTCTTGCGCTACTTTAACTAATTACAAAGCTTGCGTAAACCCTTGATGGAGCCAGCAAGGTGAGAGCATTTCGTTTCTCGGTGTTTCTGGAGGTCAATCCGGAATCATACCAAAGCCCATGGTCTCTTCAATTCATCAGAATTGCGATGGTGAACCCGGGACCACCCATCACAGTACTCGTAGCGATCATAAGACACTGCTTCGCCCCGGCAATACCGACAGACCACCAGCTTCTCTCCGTGGAGGCATTTTGCCGCTTGGACACAACCTGACGACGACGGGAATTCCGGAATATTGCGGCCCAGAGCAGCGCAGCTGCCGTGCCGATGTAGTAGTCGTACCTAAGAAAGTTGCCGGCCCCCTCCGCCATGCTGCTTATCTGGACGCGACTATCCCACTTGGGAGGAAGAAAGAAATGGCCCGCTTGCAAAGACAACAGGGTGGGTTCGTCCAGATTCACGGGGGATAGTGCAACCAAGTGTTCGGGCCAGAGGATGGCCAGCAGGACGGGCATAAGGCCGGCCACATGCATCAGGCCCGAGATGAGGGCAACGGCACGGTAGATGCGGGTGGCTGCGTTCTCAAACCCTTTGGATGGCGAGGGAGTTGGCTTCTTTGATGATGCAGCAGCATCAGGAGGTGAGGGCATGGAGGAAGTCCACCACATCAGAGCCCACTGGACAGTGGCGATCCATGCCGGAAAGTTCTGCCAGACCGCTACTGCCACTTGTCGGGACTGGCCGGAGTGCAGCGACGACAAGGACATGGCCACGGACGGAAGGACATAGCCCACGAGCATGGAGATGGGAATCAATCGGGCCGCAGTGGGTGACGGTCGCCAAGAAGTAATGGTTGATGACAGGAGGTGCACGTAGCAGTAGATGGGCATGGTGACGAAGTACCCGCAGTACTGAATCGCAAGCCCCCAGAGCCCGAATCTGAGAGGGTTAATAATCGTTAGTCACATGATCAATGAGATATGACTCCAAAGGTGTAAGTGGTGTGGTTGATGACGGCAGCAACAACAATAATGACAAATAATGACGACTTACAAGACCAAGTCTCTTGCGCGGCCGCTCCGTAGGCTTTCGCCTAGCATAACGACGAAGAGAGGCAGCAGTAGGTTTCCCCAGTGCCAGCCCAAAAGGGACAGCTCCGGCGACGAGCCGTCCACGACGGGGACGAAGATGTACTGCAGGTTGGCCAGGTAGGCGTCCAGGAGACCCAGGCCCGTGTACGCCGTCAGCACCGGGGTGTGCCCGTCTGGGAGTAGACGCACGTACGGGCCATCCTTGCCTCCTCCTTGGCTGGCGGCAAAGGCCTCGGCGAGGCCGGAGTACGTCATGAAGGAAGAGACGGCATAGAGGCCGAACACGGAAACCAGGGGGAAAATGTGCACGGTGAAATAAGGCATGGTTGCGAGCTGGCTTACGGCGATTTTGCCGCCAAGGAGGGAAGGAGGGAAGATGGTTGTGGTGGAGGGAGGCAAGCGTGGATGTGTGTGCGACAATGTGATGATATGATGATATAAGGTGGGCGATAAGAATCTTTAGAACCGGCGGAGAAATCCAGGATTATCATTGTCCGAGTCAAAGTAAGATTCTCCACTCCCTGCTTACTAGCCTATTTAAAGAAGTAGCTTACCACAGAACATAACTCCGATGCGTCTTGGTCTCATGTCAGCTTCTCACCACCATGTTCGTAATCGTATCGCCCAGTTAGGCCTTGGACGGCACCCGTCTCGACACCTTGCATGGGTACCCATTATTCGGTTTGCTGCTACCGAGCAGGACCTGGTAAGCCCTGTCCCCCCTCACCTCGGTGGGGCCACCGCCGCCGCCACCATGCTCGGCATGGAACTCGGTGTAAGCGTCGGCGAAGTCGAAGTCGCGCAGGACCATGGCGAGGATGACCTTGACTTCCAGCAGCGCCAGCTCCTGCCCGATGCAGTTCCGCGGCCCCTTCTCGAACGGCCGCCACGCCTCCTTGTCCCGCGGGTACAGCTCGTGGCCCGGACTGACCAACCAGCGGTCCGGGATGAAGCGGTTGGGCGACGGCCAGTGCTCCTCGGCGCGGTGGATGGCTTGGTGCACGCCCCACAGCATGAACCCCTGCGTCTCGAACTCCTGGGCCTGGCTGACGAGCTTGTACCCGGGCGCCGAGTTCCGCGTGCTCGACACGGGCGGGTACAGGCGCAGCGCTTCCTTGATGGCGGCCGACGTGTAGGCCAGGCGGTTCAGCAGGTGCGGCTGTTGGGAGATGAGCGCGGCCGTCTCGGCCCGGGTTAGGTTGGCGCCCAGGACGGCGTCATGCTCCTCGCGCGCTTTTTGCAGGGTGGCCGGGTACAGCGACAGCAGGTGGATGGCGTAGACGGCCGCGCTCGCCGTGGTATCGTAGCCGGCGAAGAGGAACAGCTTCATCTGCGAGACGGCGAACTGCTTGAACCGGGCGTCCATGACCATCGGCGCTTTCGCCGCCGTCCCGTTGGTTGCTTGCTGGGGGGCGGGAGGGGCGGCAGATCCAGAAGACCCCCGCTGTTCGGCCAGGTAGGTCTCGAGTGCGAGGTCGACGACGGCCTTGCTCCGCTTGGCGCGCGTGCCGTTCTGGCCCTGCGCGTGGAGGGCGAAGTGGGCGTCGAGCTCGGTAGAGACGTATCGGTCCATTCGCCGCCGGTTGTAGCGGTAGACCAGATGCCGCACCGGGTTGAAGATTTTGAACGGGTTCGTCTCGTTGGGCGAAGGGATCCAGCTTGCCTGGCTGCGGAATGCCGAGACCAACTCGCACCCTTGTCTTTGGGCATTCAATCGAGAGCCCCTAGGGAAAGTTAGTGTTCAGGGGTCTGATGTATAGTGAACATATGAGCGGATACTACTCACAAGGTAGCCAGGCAGCTCATGTCCATAGTTAAGCGGGACATGGTCTCAAACAAGGAGAACAGCCCGCCCTCCCCGGCGCGCTCCCCCAGGATCTCGCACAGCACCAGCGTGTTCTCGACGACGCCCGGCACGAGCGTCTGCAGGTGCGCCGCGTTGAAGCCCGGGTTGAAGATGGCGCGCCAGTACTTCCACTCGGCGCCCTCCATGGTGACGAGCCCGTGCCGGCCGATGAGCGGCTGCAGGAACCCCAGGACCCCCTCGTACTTGGGCAGCTGCGGCTCGCGCAGCGCGATCTCGGCCGCGCCGCCCGCCGCCGTCATCACCACCAGCGGCGGGCCCGTCGGCCACAGGTCCAGGTAGAACACGGGCGGCAGCGCCGGGTACCGGTCCCGCAGCTCGGCCGCGATGTAGTGGCCGTGGAAGTCGCGTGGCCAGCCCTTGGTCAGCTTGGCGACTAGGCCGATGTGGCCGAGCAGGAAGCTGTGCGGCGGCATGGGCTGTGGTGAAGACACGAATCGTGCATCATGTTAGCCGAAGGCCTTCGCATACTCTTGTCTTTGATAGTGTTACGAGGAGAGCGGTACTTACGAAACCTTTCTTCTGCAAGCTCACGAATTTGCGGCGTTGTTTGATCAGCTTGGTCACGAAGCGCAACACCACGATGGCGCAGAGCGTAGCGACGAGTCGCACGACCGTCGACGGCCGTGGGAGTGACGCATGGCCGTAACGCAGGTCTGTACCGATACGACTGGCATTGTGGTTTGCATCCATTTTGGCGGCGCCGAACGGAAGATCGCCTGTGTCTTGGGACTTCTCCTTCGTGATGCTCAATTCGGTTATGCAGTTCTGCTAACTGCCTTTTGGCCAGTCAGAAGTCACGGGACTTTGTGTTTGGTGCAGCGTTAACACTGTGCCGCCCTTCAGCTAAAATAATTCAGTGTTTGGTCCCTTTGAGCGCAGAAGCGAACACGGTTTGTCTCACTCGCGGAGAAATGGTAAGCAGGTATAAAAGTACCATTTCCGCTTTCGTTATCTCGGAATGTCAGACTGGCCATGCAGTAGGCGTCTCACAATGGTACGTCGTCGGAAACCCCCCGCTTTGAATGTCACTCTTCCAGTGCAGTCAGATCCAAAAGCACATGGCCAGAGGAGTAAGCATTACTGGCGGTAAATCCGACGGTGCCTGCTTCCTCGACCTTTCACGTGATTACAAATATGTATGTCAGCTCAGAGCCTAGGCATTTGGGCCGTCGACACCGCCCCTGAGACTGAAACCAACTTGGCCTTCCTGATTGGAAAACTGTGCATCTCCGGAAGATCTAAAACCGCCAATATGTTCCTATAAGCATGGATGTTGTAATCTTCCGTAAACGTGATAGGTGCTCGAAGACCTCTGTGCTGGCGGCCCTATCTGATATGGGCAGCGTTGTGGTGGTTGCTTTCGACCTATGGAAAATATGTTGGGACAACCATGATAAGGATATTGGCTCTTTTCGGCAAGTGTTTGTATTTCAGGGCGCCATGGAGGATGATGGTGTGAGTCATTTGCCCTCTCGTCAGCCCACGTTTTATCTTTGTAGGAATCTTATGTAGAGTCAAACTTGGCTCATCCTATCTTACGCCACGCACTTAGAGGCAGAAGGTGTGGGCGGTCGGAGTTGAAGTGGTAAGACTCGGACTAATTAGTAACCTCGGGTCGGGAAACTGGTATATAGCATGTAAACATGCCACAGACATGGACGTTGCCCGACAATCGTAGATAGTTAGAGACATGATACCAGAAACCCCGAGTATCACCCTCTGAGCAAGAGCAGTTAAAAAGAAAATGGATCTATCAAATCAGTCCATCGCGGCCAGTACCGCCAGCCTCTGCACGGTTTTCGACGAGGCCTGCACGTATGACATCCGCTCATACCTGCCTCTGCTCGTGCAGAGCTTGTGTAAGGCTGCATTGAGCATCGTTTTACTATTCGTGGCCACATATCTCTTCACATCATGTCGCTTTCACATGACCAGTGGCCAAAACTCCCGTTTCAGGGGCAAGGAGCCGCCCACATTACCGTATTGGCTACCTTGGATCGGCAATGCGTGGTCGATGGTTACAGACCCTCACAAATTCTATGAGGAAACACTGTACGAATGCCCTCCCTCGCATGCCTAACCACTGTACTTGTTGACTGATCACTTCTCGGGATGATCTAGATCGAAGCGGCCAGACAATGGCCCCGTAACGATGCGGCTCGGGCCCATCTCGATGTACTTGATCTTTGGGCGGAGAATATCCAGGCCATATTCCGGAATTCCCGGAGTCTCTCGTTTGAGTTCATGCAGCTGCGTATCGCGGAAAAGGTCAAGGGCCTGCCACAGGGCGACAAGGTCAAGCTGGGCCTGGACGACTCGGGCAGCGGGTCGGTTCCTCTGAACGACCAGCGGGGGGACGAGAGGATCTGGCACAACCTGCACAGCATCTACCTCAAGAACCTCACCGAGCGGGGCGCCGTCGACTTCCTCACGCACAAGTTCGCCGAGGAGTTCGCCAAGCAGCTCGACTCGCTGCCGTGGATGCAAACCACCACGGGCCTCTATGCCTTTCTGCAGCAGTACCAGTTCAACGCCTCGACCATCACCCTCGTCGGCCCGCGCATACTGAACTACGGAAAGGACTCCGCCAACAAAGCGGAGAACCAGCTGCGGTTCTCCGGCACGTTCTGGGAGTACGACACGGCCTTCATGACGCTCATGCAGGGCATGCCGCGCTTCATGTGCCGCCAGGGCTGGGCGGCCCGGGACCGCACGCTGGAGGCCACCAAGATGTGGCTACGCGAAGCGACCGAGGCCGCCGACATCGCCGCCTCGTCCACCAACAAAGAGGACAAGGACGCCGACCCGGACTGGGACGAAAACTTCGGCCACCGCCTCGTGCGCGAGCGCAACGCGGAGCTGGTCCGGTACGGCATCAGCTTCGACGGCCGCGCCGCCATGCACATGGGCCTGATCTGGGCCATCAACGCCAACGCGGTGCCGATGACGGCCTACATGCTGTTCGAGCTGGTGCGCGACCCGGCTTTGTTGCAACGGGTCCGCACCGAGATCCGGGCAGGGGCGGTCTTCCCCCACGGCGTCGGCGCCCTGCACAAGGTGGATATCGCCGCCCTGACGAGGCTGCCTCTGCTCGGCTCGGTCTACAGCGAGTGCCTGCGGCTGCGGTCCAGCATCCCCATCTCGCGGCGGCTGCGCGAGGACATCGTGATCGACGGGTACACGCTGAAGAAGGACAGCTTCCTGCTCGCGCCCAGCTGGCTGTCGCACATCAATGAAGATGTTTGGACGGCTCCCCTAGCTGCTTCTTCTTCCGCAACGGGGAGCAAAGGTCGCATCCCGGGCGCCCAGGAGTTCTGGGCCGAGCGGTTCCTGCACCTGGAGGCGACCAAGACCAAGGTCAAGCTGGGCGACTACTGCCCCTACGGCGGCGGCAGCGTCATCTGCCCCGGCCGCTTCTTCGCCAAGCACGAGATCCTGGCCGCGGTCGCCATGGTGGTCACGCGCTTCGACCTCGGCTTCGAGGGTTACTCGTCGCTCGACGGGACGACGCCGTCGGAGCGGGGGCCCGGGATGGAAAAGGCTGAGTGCCGGGGCATCGTGAGCTTGGACCGGGATATGGTGGTTAATATGCGGAGGCGGGATGCGGCGAGTGTGTTCTAGACGCGTTGTACCTGGCTGAGATAGATGTTTGATCAGTTTGCTGCGACAAGACAGTGATAGAAAGGAAATGAATAGAACAGGTTTAGAAGTAACTGGACACCACAGTACATACCTGTCTCCATGTCACTGAAACCCTAGTGCCTCGTTTTAATCTACCTCGTAGTTTGGCTGCCACATAAAGACGTTATAATGGCGCCTTGAAATACCTAGAAAGTGAAGGCGCTCATATTGATTACAGAGGGGCATACCTTGACCTGCTTATCACGTTTGGTAATACTGTTGGTTACGACCTCAGATTCCACGTTGAGGTACTTACTTGGATGCATTTGCAAGTAAATACTGCCTACCTGGGGTAGAAATGATTGGACCCTCGAGGACGAGAACATACTTGATTCAGGTAACTTTTTTAAGCACCTACATTATCTGCGCGTCATCTCGCAGAGCCTGCATGGATTTACACACAAACACCCAACACACAAACGCACATTTCTGAGTTGATTCAATTCAATCAACCCAACCATTCGATTCTTCCATTCGTCGTTGAATCATACGTTCAGCAGCTTGCAACACCACTTAGCTAGTGGACGCCCCTCCTCGACCTTGTGCCATGAGCATTTGCCGCCAACCTCGATTCCCGACAACCTTCGCAATGGGAGCGTCCCAAGGCCATTTCATCAGTGACGAGCTGGACAGGAATGGTGACCTGATCCTGCAGATCACACATTCAGGGTCTGACACCGAGATGTTCGATGATCCCTACAGCAAATCACTCCTTGTCGACTCTCGGTCCTTGTCACGCGCATCCTCGAAATGGGCCCAGATGGTCAAACGAAGCGAGCCAGTGCGGAAAAGGATGCCGACATCTGGTTATCTCGATTGAAGGGGATTTCATGTCCCATGAGATTTTGCTGAACATTATCCATGGCCATTTCGACAAAGTGCCCTTGTGTTTTGACATCGACACTGAACTGACCAAGTCCCCCGACCCGACGTCAACATTGCAATGCGTCGACTCTCCTATCTTGTTCGCACTGCCGACGAGCTTGGAGAACTGCAGCTGCTCCGCCCATGGATCCCCACTTGGATCAATGATTATGATTATTGGCTGGAGGATTCGATCTCGTTCCGGTATGCGCGTCTTGAAGAGAATCTAGTGAGACTCGGCATCGCTTGGAGACTTGGCGAGAAAGAGTTTCTCAAGCAGTTTACTGTGCGACTCATTAATTATTCATTCTGCAACCCCGAATCGTATCCTTTCGCTCTTCGGTAGTTTGGCGGCGAAGGGCACAGACTTCCACCAACTTACCAAGTATTACCAAGCACCGCACATATTGCTAGACTCCTGAGTAAGTTCAAATGTTCCCACTTTCTAGCCCCTGATCCTCATATCTAGCAGCCTAGTTATCAAGGGATAATTAGCTAACAATAAATCAAGGCAACATTGTGGAAAAGCGCAAAACCGTCATGGGAGAGCTTCTCGGCATCCTTAGCCATTTCCAAAAGGACTGGGCCACCGGAATGCATTATCAATGCATTGCCACCGGCGTCATATCAGCTGAAAAGGCCGCTTGCGAGTCGCGGCTCCAGGAGGAGATCAAAGTAGCCCAGAACAGCGACAACGCGAGAGAACTGAAAGCAGAAACCAAATCCTCAGTCATGGGACATGCCTTAACCCTAATTATTCGGATAACCAACATATCATGGTATCATTCACCTTGGGCGCCTCCTGGCCCCCATGATCAATGCAATCCTATGGCACGGATGGACGAACCTTTGTTCAAAGTCAGAAACAGCATTGAAAGCCCCATGGATGAAGCACAAGAAGAGTTCCTAGACAGTCAGGCGGAACTGACTGGAGCGGACGAACTGTCTGTCAGCAAGAAGGATAAGTAGGAAGCGTTTCGACGAGATACCCAGCCTCGACCAAGCTATCGCCTGAATCCAAGGGCTGAGACTTTGAGTGTAAGGTACACTACGCGGGACACATCGAATGCCACGTGAACCTATATCGACCATATGGGGCAGCACGATATGAGGGTTTCCGCAACTCGGGTCTGCGTTGAACAAGCTTGGATGCCAGACTGTGCAGAATCCGGGTAACGCATGAAGGAAACAGAGCGATGTATGGATAGTTTCATAATACTATTTGTCTTCATCAGCTTCACGTGTCTTGTATCCTGCAGGCAGGTCCGGCGGCTCGAGAGCTTAGGAAGTTCAGCTCATCTCTTGAAATTCGTCCATCCTTGCAATCAGGGAATCCCTATGCTTTGTTGGAATGCTAATGATTTGTCAGTATGTGAGATCGCTGGCTACGGGCGTTTTCTTCTTCATCGTTCCTATGGCCTGACGACACTCCCTAATTTAAGTTCCTACCACAAAGCCTTGCAATAAATGTAACTTAGACGCACGCCAGCCAGGTAAAGTGCATTTGGCGTTCTCGCGACTCTTGGGAACATGAGCCTGTGGCAAAATAACCCATTTCATACTTAACTCATAAATGCCAACTGATTGAAATGGACACGGCCATGACGACGTAGGCATCTCTGACAGTGATTGGAATACATCTTCCAGGTCCTGCAGGACCCGGAGGCACCATCAAGCTTGTACCAAATCCTTTACTGTACTATAATATAATGACATAACAGGCCACGAACAGGAACCCCAATGAACCCAAATTTCGGGTAAGAAGCTCAAGAAGATTGTTTCTTGGACCTGTGCTTTGATCCATGACTTGGTTGCCTTGGCAAGCAGGACAGAAAACAAAGATAAAGGGGTAGAAAGGTTTCATGAGGCAGTCACTGGCAGTACTGTTGTTGCTTCCCCTTTGAATTACATGTTGGACCTGCTCTCTGGTCTGCATATTGCTGATTTGTATTGCATTTTGCAACTGCTGGCCACCAGGTTAGTTCTTTGTTTTTCGATATTTGTGGTATCTTCCCCTTCTGTCCTGTCATTATGATATTTCCTGGCGTTCCTTGTCTTCTGGTGTCTCTGTCGTCTCTGTTACCTGATTTCCCCTATCTTCTAACTTTAGTGTATTTGGTGTCTCTCATCACTGTGGTCTGATCGTTTTCAATTTTCCTCAGTCTCTTTTAATCTCCACTTTGATCCATAGGAAACATCAACTATAACATCTTACTCTATTACCTTGCTATTCTTCTCTCACCCCCCCCCCCCACCTCCCCAATCCTGGCCCTTTCATATACGTCTTTTTGTCTTGCTATGGCTTTCGTATGCTAAGTGTCAATGGTTGGTTGAAAGTCCCACTCTCAGCGCTATAGACTTTTCGTAATCTTGATGTGATTAGGGTCTAATCATTATATGTCCAAAGTGAGCTCGGAAGTATGCTTGGTTTCATAGTCTTGTCTAAATATATTATCTATTTTGCATTCTAGACAATGTATTGCCAGCCATACTAGTGGAATTGCATGCTCTCGGGAGTTTCTATATTCTCCTCTCTACCAATTGGTACAACCCCGATATTTACCCGTGTCATCTGCTCAGTCAGATCACCGCCACCTACGAAATTGATTTCCCAATTTTCAAGCTAGGGGATATGAGTTTCCCAAAGACTCCAAATGCGGCGGCACACATGGCGGCGCCCGTGTAGATCATCAAACTCCGCCACTTGGTCCCGGTGCCGTACCCCGCCAGATCGGTCGAGTCCTCATGCACCAGGGCAATGGTCACGAAGCCCGAGCTGAGAATCGCGGCGCCCCGGGCGGCGGTGAAGACACCGAAAATCAGCATGGATTTGTTCTTCTGCAGAGCCTCCTCTTTGGGGTCGTCCACAGTCTCGACATTGTTGGCCTGTTCTTGACCGATGACCGCGCTGGCGAATCGGGGCCGTAGCATAGCGAACCCACCGGCGGTCGCGCCAAATACAAGGGATTAAAGGGACAGGGACAAAAGGTTGCGAGCGAAAGGCCATATCAGAAGAATTTCGACTCCGCCACCGAGGGTGCTCAGCACAAGGGACGTGTAGAAAGAAGCCTTAGAGTGGCTATGTCGCCGGGTTTATGTGTTAGCGCAGGACCCAAATGGAAGAAAGATGAGGGGAAACTAGTGCTTCGAAAGGGCTTGGGGTATGAATCTTACGTGAGAATCCCTTGAAGGGGTTGCCCTATCGCCTGAGCCAAGTTGAGCAGAGCCACGAGCAGAGCACCTTGTTCGCTCGATAGGCCAAGGTCTGCTCCCATGGAGGGAAGATACACACTAGGACCGTAATGGGCCAAGGCTTGTACGATGGTTGCTGCAAGAAACACCATGAACAATGGCTTTCGAACGAAGTCGAAGTCTTGCCGCATCGGCAGTGGTGCTTTTATCGGTTTGCCTCGTGGGTGGACAAGCAAGAGACCCAGAGTTGTCACCACCAGAGTGACGAGCCCCCAACCGATCAAGGTAGCTCGATACCCTTATTTTTGAGACAAACCGCGTACACAGGCGAGAGGCCAGCTCCAGCTGCAGCCCCAGCACCGCAGCTTCATACAGTTAATTATTTCTTCGGTTAAGTTTCGCTGGTCTAGAATGGAACTCACATGACACCGTACGTAAAGCTCTTGCGCTCTACGAACCAATCGCCCAGGAAGTCTATAGAGGGCGCGAACAGAAGCCCAGCACCTATGCCATAGAGCGCACCAAGGCAGACCACCAAGGCAGTAGCCTGCTTGAGTCAGTTAGATGTCCATGCTATGGTGTGCTAGTATGACTTACACTTGTCGTGAAAGCGGCACCTATCGGACTGACAGTGTAAATGAGACACCGTAGCCACATGGCATTCTTGCGCTGCAGCGGAAACCTGTTCAAGGCATAAATGATGAAAGGGAGAGATATTTGTAGAACGCCCTGAGCAGAAAACCATGTTAGCCAACCCAGAAGTCAGGCAGGACTTGGAATTGGGTACTTGCATTCGCCAACATGCCCCCTGTGGAGACGATATCGGCGCCCTTGAACGGCTCATGGGTGATGAAGTATTCCCGAAAAACACCGTAGCAGTAAGGAAAGCCTATACATCTCGCGTCAGTCTCTGCGCATGTTTTCTGTTTCGACTCGCCCACTATGTGACTCCGGAGGACTCACCCCAAGCCGTAATTTCTACAATACACGCTCCGAAGAGAAATAGGCAGGCTTTCAACCCGCCATCCCGAGGGGGTAGAGACTGAGTCGACGGGGCGTCAATCGAGATTGTGGCATCTTGGCTTTCGTCTGCCTTTGGTGGCATCATCTGGAGTTTGGTGTTCCATACTGGTAATTGTAGTGCGAAACTTATGAAACATGTAGCCCTTGGTAGGGGAATATGCAATCTTACTTACCAGCAGTTGTTCATATATACGTATAACACCTCGAAATCCTTGAAGAGAGTGTGAAGCAGTGACTCCATGAACAAGCGTCAAGGACCCAGGCCAGTGTAGGCATCTGTGCATGGGTCAACGGGGAGATATGCACATCCGCGCCGGAAAACTGGCGGCATAGCTCAAGACTGAATTCTTTCATATATCAGCCAATAGATCCGTTGTCGATATTGCTTTGCTCCATAAGATGCAGGGCAGCATATTGGGGATTGACACGGAACTGATCATTCGAGTGTCACTAAGTACCTAGGATCTCCCCTCTTCGAGCCTCTTCGAGGCTTACAGTCAATTTCTGGCGCTGATAAATGGAACAGGATTCTGGCCGGTCCCGAGGTCCTTTGGTTTCAAAGGTGCTTGCGAGCAGCGCAAAAAGAGAGTCCGCGGGCTTCTCGGGGTTTTCCAAACCGAGTTACTGAAATGCAAGGACGGTCAAGGGTATTTCTGCAACTTCCACGAGCGCTCAGTTGCCGAGACGTCCATGTATGACTTCATAGTGATTGGTTCATTAATCCGCGGATACCACGACAAAGTGGTGGAGCCCGCCGGAGGCCTCGTGGAAACGCAGAGTGTCAATAGCACCTACGACCGACTCAAGAGCATCAAGATACTCAACTATCTTTTCATACCTGGCGACGGGATACCTACATCACCCGATCCACAAGACACACACGACAGATTCTGCAACCCCACCCATCGGATGCATGGCGATTTGGATGGAATCATGTTTTGCTCTATGTGGCCTATGGATGATGGCCTTCAGCAGCACCTGGACCGTCAATCGAGGTATACAGGATTATATCGCCCAAAGTGGGAGGGAGCTAGGAGATTGTTTGCAGACTACGATGAATTAGCCTGATGAACAACCGGATACTTAGGCAATGGTCAGAACTGTTTCCCACATGGTCCTGCGGTATTGCGAACATTGTTAAGGAAAAGAACCTCGTGGACTCTCTTATATGGTCTTGCAAAGAGGAGAGACCTGTGCCTACTCGTGGGCAGATACCGTACCTTATTTAGCTTTGCCTAGCTATGAATCATGCTCGATCTCTATCTGCTTTTATTAATAGTATAGATTTGGATAACGTATTAGATTTGTGGTACTGTTTTCTAAGAATCGAGCTATTATTACTAATAGCAGTGGCTCATCCAGCTTTAACAGGCTAGTACATAGTCGCCGAGCATCGATTCACGAAGAGAGTGAAAAATCGCCGAATAGAGGGACACGGATCTCTGCCATAAAGCTGGCGAGGGAGCCCATTCCCTTCGACACAGGTCTCGCTACCAGTCCCTGTCTGTGGACTCGACCATGGTAAACTTGGTAGACTAAGTTAAGTTGGTGATGAACTTTCATGTCGGACGTCGGCGCCAACGCCTTGCGATGACACCAACACAGCAAGGACGTGGCTCTTACGATTAAATGACCTTGTCACGAAGCTTTTGCTTCCTCGCGTTGAAGTGTGATCCAGGAAAGGGGTGTAGGCCTGGATGTTGGGGTCCTATTAAACGCTCCAAGATATCCTTCTAAAGTTTCGACTCCAAACAACGACTGTCAATCCCAGAGCTCGCATATAAATCAATATGCAACATCGATTTAATAACGGAGGATTCCGGTTTCGCGTCATACCATCTCAACAACGCCTGCCCTCGAATCCATCTCGGGCATGGACAAACTTCGTTCCTCTACTTTGGATGGGATCCTGCCCATGACGCTTGAGTGCCGCTCCTTGGCCTCCCGTATCGTATCGGGGTGAGAAGTGTTGATCATGTGGATGATGCTGCCATCACTCTGCATAAGCTCCGGCAGGGTGTTGTCCCTGTCGAACGACGTCGATCCCTGTTTGGCCTCGACGTACGCGAGCAGGCGAAGAGTCAACTGGTGTTGGTAGGTCCCCACCCGTTCCTCGAGGCTCTTGATCTTGTCCGCGTTCCACACTGATGCGATGGCGTGGCCGATACTGGCCCACGCCGATTCCTCCTCCTCGGGTTGCACCCTGTCGAGCAAGTCGATGAGCTCTTCTGTGGTCTTGTCGCAGTCCACTATCAGCTGATCCAAAGCCTTGATATCATTAGCTTCACGTGTTCTTAGGGCAATAGTCAAAAACCAATCGACTAACTTTCTGATGCTCGTGGACCGAATTGGTGAGGTCGGGGGGGGGGGGTTGCGGGCGCTGCTTGAACACCGAGCTGAGCTTCCGCAAGTCCACGGCCGTCTTCTTGAACGCCGCCTGCGACACGGGCGGTTGGCGGCTGTCTTGGTACTCCTTGACTAGGTTGCGCGCAATGTCAAAGAACTGCGTGGCCGCGGCCGCGACCCCGAGGGCTGCAACAGGCTCCATTGATCTATCTATTGTGCGGCAAGGATTGCATCAGTTACAGCATCAAATGAATAGCTAGCAGAAACCCAAAGTGTGGGCATCGGGTGGAATTTTTCACGGCTAACCTTTCTTGATTGGCAGGGAATGATAGGGAAAGTCAGGAATGACAAGATGATCACCATATATGCGGAGCGCAGGCGGTGCGAGCCGACGCCAGTGGTTGCCTCGTTACAGCCTGCTTAAATTACCTCTGGGGCGGACCGACTGCGACCTGATCACATATATCACCATGCAGCCTCGCAAGGCATATTGTTGACTTCTAACGTCGGGTTCCCAAGTCTGCCTTCGCCGTCGACCGGGTGCGCGAAAACCTGAAACTGTCCAGTCCTGGTCTCCAATGGGAAAGAAATGGTTGTGCACAGCCATTCCATAGCAGCCAATCAGCTTGGCTTACAATCACCAAGGCGTCATCATGCCTCCCGGTGTGGCGTCGTCATCATATGAGGTCCTGCTACATGATATGATTAAGTACAGAGTAGGCAAGCGAGAGTCAACAAAGGCGTGAGCTGCTATCACCCATCCCTTAAGAAGGTTTGTATCGTAGCCCACAGATCGCCTTGCCAATTCTCATCCAGTCGTTTCCGTCCATCGATAACGGTACACGGCATTGCATTACGAGTGCCTCAAGACTAACTGGCCCACTACGAGGCTTCGATGCTCTATTTCGGTCGCTAAATTAATCGAATATGATATGCAAGGTAGGCCCGAAGTGCCAGACGGAGTGCGATATTGGCTATAAGCTTAGTAAATTCTACTGTCGGAAAAGGGGGTGACTGAACGGTCCGCCGTACGTGGGGTATGTATAAGTACTTAAGCTGGTAGGAAATGGGATCAATGGTAGGGTTCTCAACTGGCTGACCTGATCGCACTGCAAGAGCGTAGATTACTTGATCGAGACCCCCAGACCTCTAGCACCCCCTCATTAGTCTCTCCCTCCTGGGCTCGCATTCTTCAGCACCCGCTACCCCGCTTCCCCTAATGAGCAGCAGTGTGTCAAATTTGCTGTGCAATTGTGAAAAGTTCATCCGCCGCATTCTCTCTTATTACGCCCTCGACATTATGCATGTTGAGACCGCCCCGAAAGCATATGTTGACATAAACCCCCTGTTGTACCAAAGCCTCTTACCCCCAACCGCGGCAGCCGCAGCACCAAGTGGCCTTATAGTACGTAGTCGCAGATATGCTTAGCCCAAACCCCACTGTGCGGCATAAATGCCACTACCGCATTAGTCATAGAAGTAACACAACTCCCCCGATGTCGTCGACGCGACTTGGCCAATCGTCGTGGAAGGCCCCGCGTATCCCATGTCAATGACATCGTCGAGCGAAGCTAGGCGCGAAGCAGGATCATTGGCCCATGTGATGTGGCCGTAGGTGCCATCGTCCATTTGCGTGTTCCTTGTCTCAGGGTCCATTGCTTGCCTTATGGCAAGGATTCGACTCTCATCAGCGCCATTGTTTCTTTGGCAAGAAAAGCCACACGTTTTTGAGACTCACCACAAGGTCCACATCCGGTCCATCATGCCATGGTGAACCCAGAACGCTGGGTCCCCAGGAGATATATACAAGTCACCACCGGGGTCACCACTAGTGAGAGAGAAGTTAGGGGTCGAAGGTAAGTGGATCTGGTGCGAATAACGTACTTGATGACATAGTGTCCTCCGCCATGAGGACCAATTTCCGCAGTATTAGCAACACCTTCAGACAGACCGCGATATTCCGTCACGTTGGACTTCGACAAAAGACCTACCATCATGGAGGTCAAATGTTAGCATGCAATATCCTGAAAACAGATACACCAAGTCAGTCGTCGTTGTTATCACGTACCCAGAATCGTAGTATAGTTAGCGTAGCGCCCGTTCAGCCCGGGCCCCACGTCGCGCCGGACCCCGCGCGGGTTGTACCCGAGCCCGCCGTCGGGGCCCGGCTCGACCCCCGCGACCCCGCCTACGGGGCCCAGGTGGACTGTCATGTTAGCAAAGGGTCCCGTACGGACATAACCGCCGCCGAGCCCCGGTGCTAGCTGGATCGGGGGGCTGCCGGGCGGCACGATGACGGAGCCGTTGTGGCCCGGGATGTACTCGCCGTTGCCGCCCAGGCTGTAGGGGTCGCCGTTGAAGATGGGCGAGTCTTGGGGTGCGTCGGCGTACTTGGGCCAGTCCCAGTACTGATATCGCACAGTAGGTGGCTCATCAGCTTTTTGAGGTCACACACTCTCTGAGGACGGAGGGGGGACTGGGGCGTGACTTACGGGTTGATATCCTTTATATCCACACTCGTCCCGCAGCGCCTTCTCGTAGAGATATACGAACCAGCGATGCCAGTGCTGGAAGTTGCCCGTGTAGTGGATATCCAGAGTATGTTGGATGTGGGTCAACACGAAATCGTCGAACTATGTTGCCCAGTTGCTAGATGTCAATGTCTCGTGATCATACTAGGGAATGATGAATCCATATTCAGAGTACTGACCCTCGATCGAGTACCATTAGAGATGCCAGCGGGCGTCCGCGCTGGCAGGGCCTGCAGGCATTTGACAGCGGTCACATAGTCGAGTCTCTCTGACTCTGAGAGTGAGCCGCTGGAAAGTATTGTCAGCAAAGTTCGCTCGGCAGTGTTTCGAGCTGCTCAGGAGGGTAAACACTTACTATTCGCGACGGTAAACGATGTTCTCTACTGCGCAGCCATCGTCGCTCAGAGAGGCACGGTGCTTCTCCTTGATTGTATCGATAATCTGGTCGACCTCGACCTTCACGTCCTCATCCTGCCTGGGCTTGAGCAATAGGTTACAGCCAGCGGTCTCAGATACCACTGTCGCCAGGATGGCCGCCGTGGTACATGTAAAGAGTCTCATGATGAGATGAACGAACAGAGCTCGGTAAAGGGCTTGTGTTAGGGTGGAACAACCTGCCGTCACTATCGAGCAAGCAGAACCCTTTTATATAACAGCGATATATGAGATTGCTTGCTATTTCGGGCAGACCATGATTATTGTAAGCCTCCATGCCCACATAGTCTTTAGCGCCTCGTACTAAGGCAAGCTTACGGTGACACTGCAGGCCCCTCGGGGACACATCTTTCATTATCGTGCCAACTGCACCTCTCGTCAGCGAGTAAGATGGCCTCACCGCGATGGTGATACAGCGGGGTAACGCAAGTCTCTCCGCCCCATTCGTCTGTGAGCAGCTGACATGCATGGCGTTGGAAGCATGCTTCATATCAGACATTTCCATATGGTCTTGAGCAAATTCGGAAGTTTTTGAGGAGTGGGGAAGCGGTCGATGGGAATAGCTTGCGATGCTGTTGTGAGTGTTGGCTTCTGCTGACTATGGCTAAAATGAAGATATCCACTTCTCACCTCGTGATGAAGCCTATATGCTCGGCAACGTATATATCCAAAGAGGGAAATGAATTTGGAGGTCACTAAAGTTACCTGCAACTCTGATTTATCGCATCGGAGTCCGCCGTAGTGCTGTTGGCGCGGACTCACGGGGGGCGTTGGTGACAATATTGCTACCTTCGGTAGCTTCCCGCGCGTATTCACCGCCGGGCCGTATATCGTCAACATCTCGGAGTTGGCTACAGAACCGACAGATGTTGTTCTAGCCTCGAAATCATACACCGGGGTGCTCCCCGTAGTTTGCTGTCAAGGCGGGCGCAGACGGCGCATAAACCTATATTAAGAAGTGTGTTTATTGATGGCGATCTAACGCACACAAAAAGTGCGAGGTGCAGGAAAAGTCGGCCAATGGAGTGGCGTACCAATTGCAATGGCCCCCTTCTTGGCGATGCGGTTAGGCCAACGCAAAGCGTGGTCTCCGGTTCGGATGCAAGGGACTGCGCCCTACTGCCAATTCCGGTAGTGACTGGAATGTGCCATATCTTAGCCGCATGTGTGTTTGATCACCAATAGAGCAGTCAGAGGAGCGCTGGGTGAAAACAACGTTCTGCTGTGGTTTACATGTCGAGACGTTGTCAAATAGACATCACCCCCTGAATGGCCGTAGCTCAAGTGACCAGCACAGTATTCATATCTACAGGCTCGCTTGTATTAGTGAAATGAGTTAAGCAATACATTGTGCGACCCCAATCACCATAATTGCCGGTATCATGTTTGTTCATCACTTCCTTTTGGAAGAATGTGACGACGTTGGTAGGTAGCATCGTGTCAATTACCTGCATGTTTCCCTGCATGGAAAACAATTCTCCGGGATTCGTGAAACATGCGACACATGGACGTTTTGGATCCGGAGCTGGGCTGGATTCATCTCGTTTCTGCTAAGCTGATTACCCCTTATTTCGGCCGATTCGTGTTTGTTTTCCGTTCTATGCAAATGTCCTTTGACATGCAGCGCAGGGCCTGAAGTTGGAGCTGTATCCTGAGCGAAGTCTGTGCCGTCTGACAATGGGGTTCAACGGCCATAGGGCAGAACATGGGACTTGGACAGGGCAATTGAGGCATGGACAGGGGTAGTAGCAAATTGTCAGTGCAGCAACAACGCGCTTGAAATAGGCCGCCAGCCTTGTGGCCTTCAAGGTGAGCTGACAGGAAACAAGGGGATGAGGACATATCGTGATAACTCCTCAGCTACACGCATGTTTTGGAATGCGGGTTGGAACTTCGCATTTGAAATCACAGTCGTGCTTCTTCCCTTGTCGCAAAATCCTTCGAATGTAGTAAGATCAGCTGTTTCCTGGGAACTTGTTGATTGGTCACCGATGCCCTCTGCTTAGAGGAAATGCTACTCAGAACTGCTACCCAACAGGGATCGAGACCTGTCGGAATCCTACCTGATGAGAACACCCCGGTTTGCCCTATTTTGTTGGAAATGCGAGCATATGCGAGAGAAACCAACACCATGCTCGGAAGGATGTTTTCTTTTATTCACTCGTCTCTGCTGGTGCTCAGTTTAGATCATGGCGTATAGGACGCGTCACTTGTAATTGAAGGCCAGGGCTTTGATCATTAATTCTTCAGATAAATGTTCTTCTGCAAGTATCTTCCGTTTCTTTCCTAGCATGTCCATTGCCTGAATGCATTTCGGTACGGCCGCGGAGGATGTCGCATTTGCTGTCCCAGCTCTCTCGATAATGCGGCTAAACGCGGCCATTTTGCCCCTGACATGCGGGCACGCGTTTATTGATGCGAGCAGCCAGGAACGGCTTGGTGAGGAGGCTCGGATACCGCTCCCACACATACCAAGCATGCATACCCCATTCCCGCGCTCAGCTGTCCGAGCCCCTCGAGCGAAAAATCTTTCGATGTCCCTTACACATTTGTACAAGGGTTGAGAGGTCAGACTCGGTTCCCCTGGCTCCTGGCTCCCATCAAACGCGACTCTTGCTCCGACGGCCGCCCATTGATATGGAACTGCTTGCGAGCAGAAGAAACAAGGTGGTATTTGGCTGTGTGCTGTTTATTCATCCCGGACAGTGTCTTGGGTCAAAAGTAATTGATCCCCACCCCGTTTTACCCCATCGAATGGCCATCTTGATTTGCTTCACCCCATTCGATCTAAAATCTAGCGGACCGTTCTGTTGGACCCCCTCTGTGTCCTCCTCTAATGCCATAGCGCCCACGACCCGACTAAAACAAACCACTAATTACGCCAGTGGCGCCTCCCGATACATCAACCCTCCTCTGGAAGAGAGTTAGTCGATGTCGCAACAAAAGCTATGCCGACTACATACGGTGTAGAGACTTTCCTCTCCCCGCCTCCGAGCTACGCCGTCAACTTCGCCGACCCTCAGCGACGGGGCGATGCCGAGATCTACTGGGTGACGGGCGTGGGGAACGCCTTGATGGCCTTCTTTGTCGGTCAACGCCTGTACACCAAAGTTGCGTTCTCGAAGAGGCTACATCTGGAAGACGGTATGAATATCGGGTTTCCCGATTATTCGTTTTGATGAGTAATGAACTAATGATTGCGAGTAGGATTGCTCATCTTGGCATGGGTATGTGCTGAACTTTCGGTGCCATTTGGGACATGTGATGTACTAACTCTCGGAAGATCGCGTCCATCATCGTGCAAGGACTGAGTGCATGTGAGTGTTTCGATGATGCTCAAATTCAGACCGACGGTTATGCTGACTCCGTGATCTAGATAGCTACTCGTCAAGGGTAGCAGGCGTGCATGCGTGAGTCAACCTGGGCCTAGCATGCCCCATCAACGGGCAGCAGAGATATACCGCTATGTCGCGTGATGCGGAAGTCTGCAGCCAATGGAACCAGAGCTGACTGTATCTTCGCCGGATAGATGGGAGATATCACTGAGTGAATATCAGTCCTCACGACTGGTAGGTCCGACCGGCCATTGACCAGCAACGCAACTACAGCACCGATACTGACACTCCGATCACTTACTAGATGAGTTACATCACAGCACTATTCCACATTATCTGCGCTGCCGCCGCCAAGCTATCGCTATCTGTCTTTTACCTGAGTCTGGCGCCGTCCACGTGGTACCGGCGATCCGTGTTGGGGACCATGGGCATCCTCGTCGTTTACTCGGTCGTTATATTATGCTGCACGATCTTCTCCTGCTCGCCTATACCGAAGGCATGGCACCCTAATATGGATGGCACTTGCCTCGACCGCACCGCTCTGCACATTGCTGCGGTGAACATGGACACTTTGACCAACGTCATGCTCTTCATGTTGCTGATGCCGGTGGTCACCCTACATATGCCGCCCAAGCGTCGCCTGGCTGGTGTAGTTATCGTTTCCGTAGGGTTGCTGTGAGTAACGCTGCCCGGCGAAGAATTTGAGAAACAGAGCTAACAGACGGGGTATAGGACCATCATCACATCTCTTATCCGATGTGCGTACCTACCAGAGTTTCTGGGAAGTGAAGACCAAACCTGGGCAATGGCTCCGTCGAGTCTCTGGGCGTAAGTACCCGCGAGATGGGAGCAACGTAGATCATGCTGACCATCCCCAGATCCATCGAAGTTAACCTCTTCGTCATCTGTCCCTCCATGTTGACCCTGTACGAATTCTGCCACGAGACCAAGCGGCGGTGGACCGGAAAATGGCGGCACCTATCGCTGGAAAGCTTGCCAGTCACTACGCTATCATCGTCAGCGTCGACAATGACGCTGAAGAGCACATCATACATAACCACGATCGACTGCAGTGGACCCAGAGACCAATGCGAGGACTGGAACCACCAGCGGAAGAAGTTTCCTTTCTTCGGCACAGCCAACCATCACAGCAATGGGAGCGATCTATCGAATCTTGCGGGGCTGAAAGGAAGCAACGGCAGTCAGGTTTCGATAAGGCTGTGTGACAAGACCGACTTGAGGGAACAGCGGTCCGCGTCGGCGCTGTCGATAAGGGGTGACAGGGGCGGTGATAAGGGTATCTTGATGACGACTACGGTTACGGTGATGCACGAGAAAGGGCCATAAGATATACCGACGGCGTTGTGTACAGTATGAAAAATGGGAATATGTATTATATTGGTAATAGACGGTTCGTCAATCAGGGGATTGTTGGATGTACTAATAATATTGCAAAGGATGGGTTGGCGGAACAAATCATGTGGTCATTCCTGACTTTCTGTTTCGATCTCCAAGGCACCTAGACTGACAACCCAAGTCGGCCGTGTGTTTATTAACTCCGAAGGGTGGGAAAATAGCCCGAGAAAGTATCTACGAAGCGTCTTGAGGTAATAGCACAAACCTAGGCCCACAACACCACTAGTCTATCATAGCATGTGTGTCTGGGTCCTGATGCCGTCTGGGAATGTCCCATCAAACCCTCTTCCATAGTGTCTCGGACTTAGCGGTAGTAAGCCGGGCGGTCTGGTGGTCGGGTGGGCCGGCGATCGGCATTAGACGGATGGTGCGAGACAACCAGAGGTTCAGCCACCGCGTGTCTCAGCTCTGTTATGGTTATTATTTTAATATAAAACTCATGGTATTTCCTCATAACATGCCTCATCTCGTCCGCAACATACTCACACAATTCTCCAAAAGCTTAAAGAGGAGAACTACTATTATCTCTTATCCACTCGAAAACGTCGTCTAATAAGACCAAACGCACTATGTCAAGCTTTAACACAACCCACCTCACCGGCCTCAACCCGCGCGAAGCCGTCGCCGACGTCGTCTACCGCGGCACCGCCGCCTTCGACCTGGCTGACGCCGCGCTGCTCGACTCGGCCTTCACGGAGGACGCCGTGATGACCATCGGCGACCGCCAACACTTGCCCAACCGGGCCGCGATCCACGCCGAGTGCTGGACGCCCGTATCGCGCCTCGACACGGTGCACATGGCCAGCAACGTGCGCGTGCGCTTCCACTCCGATGACAACGCCAACGATCAGTACAATGCTGTTACTACGAAGACAGCGACGGTGACGGCCAATTTTCAGGCGAACCATTACCGCGCCGGCGAGGGGATGAAGCCGGATACTGTGGGCTTTACTACGGGGGGCACGTATACGCTGGAGTGCGTGAGGGACGAGAAGAAGGGTGGGTTGTGGAAGGCTCGCAGCTGGGTCGTCAACTTGACTTGGCTTTTGGGGGATCACTCTGTCATGACGTCGGGCGGTGCCGAGGGCAAGTGAGAAAGCCAATTTCTTTGTAGAGCAATGAAGAGAGTTGCTAGATAGCGGCGGTCCTTTCTTGTCCGTACATTGCAGTATTCGCTCTCTATGCTGGCGTATCCTGACAATAGTTAATAACTAGGAGGTACAATTGAATTGTGTTCGCGGCTACGGCTTAAAACTATCGCTACGGGAACAAAGGATTTGTTTTTATTGATACAGTAGTGTTGCATTGTCATCTGGTCAGCCCTTGTGGCTTGGGACTTATAGACAAGAGTTATGTTCCAAGCTACAAAGCATCTTTGTTTATATCCCGTGATATATATGAAGATGACATGTTCTACGGAAATGATAAGAGAGTATAAGTTGCATTGTCTGATTTGCAGGTAAGAACACTTCTTGACATACCCGATTACTTCCTATCCGCATACACCACTGTGTCTCAGTCGAAGGTAAATATGGCGGCCAACTACCGTCTTTGTTACTCTGCAGATGTCTACTTTGGCTCACCTCCCGCTCCCCCCCCACCGGGTGGGCAGCCCAGAACCAGGAGCATAACTTACGATCCAGGCGCCGGGTTTCAGCTGACTATCGAGTCCGAAGTGAGTCTGTCGACTCGGAAACGCAAGGGCAGTATTGACGACACGGCCGGCCAGGATGCGCTGGAGGCTCAGATCCATCTCGCCTTTGTGCTGATGGACACTGCACCTGCCATCGAAGATGATGATGCCACGGAAGCGATACAGGTGGGTTCGATCGCGCACTGCCACAGTGAAGGCGGCGAGTATTCCGATTTTATGGTCGGCCTCGATGTGGACAGCGATGAGCTCAGGTAAATGGCCATCGGTTTACTGCTCGAGGGTGAGCAGGAGACCGGCCCCTCTTCTGACGTCCAGATTGACCGCGCCATCCAACGCATTCAGCAAAAGCTCTACAATCTAGTGATCGAAGCCAAACGAGTGCCGGATGAGCCGTGGACGGAGTTTTTGGGCTTGAACGAGGATGAAGACATGAAACGGAAGCTCAGGAACTGCCTGTTGGACTTGTATCCCTTTGAGTATATCGATTCCCTCCGCGATGCCCTTGCTTGGCTTCAGAAGCGCTGCAGAAAGTACGAGGAAGGTAAGAAAACGCTTGTGGGGGAGAAGCTGTAGTCATGTGAGCACTCTAAGGGGTGTCAGGACAGAGTTATATGACGTTCTGAGTTGAAGTACCACTATAGCGAATACAAAGTCTATAATCCTTGGAGCATCTTAATAGTATCATCACTACATATACTCTGTCCTTGATGGCACGCATTGTATTATAGCCAGTCAAGTAATAAAGTGTGCCATGATGTATGATGGCAAGTCCACCACAGAACTCTAGTAAAGCTTCCAAAAGGCGTATTAGGTCTTTTAATGGGTACGCCATTTCCTACGTGTAAATGGAACACAAGGTGAGTATTAAATTGACCGAAACTCCCCCCTATACAGTAAAATCCCCAGTGCAGAGATCCCTTTGGGCCGTGTCTTTAACCAAGTCCCCAAAGCTGATTCTAGAATTACAACCCGAGTATGTTTGCGTGCCCATCGCGGACGACGGCCTGATCAAGATCGAAACCAAAAGCTCCCACGACGACCTGAACTACCTGTTCCTCTCCGACATCCTAGCCACGGGTTGGCAGTGTCTGGACTTCTCCGGTTTCCAAGCCGGCGACTCCGTGGCCGTCTTTGGCGGCGGGCCCGTCGACCATGTGCCGGCGCGGCCGATATCGTGGGGTTGAGCTCGACCGTCCTGGCCGCTGGTGCAGACAGGGCGGGCCTGGTCCGACTTCGTCATCTCGAGCGAGGTCGGGATCGAGGACGTGTTCGCGGCGTCCGGCCGGTTCGACCCGAAGCTCGAGACCAAGGTGGTGATCCGGTTTCCCTGGGAGTGGGAGAGCAATCGCCGTGGCGGAGCTCTGGCGCAGCAAAGCGATTTGGCTGAGACGACAAATGGTGTTTCTCCCCCAAAGCCCTGCGGCTCAGGCTCTTCTTTTGAGGAATGGGGAGGTCAGCCCAGCTGGCCAACAGCAAGTTAAGTAAGTCATTCACTTTTAGCCTAAACTTATTGTTTTTTCAAATAGAGACGTGCTCACAACGCCCGGTAGGAAGCAACTTTACAAGAAGGGGAGAAATGGACACTGGGCAGCTGTTTGAGAGGTATTCCAGTCTGAGATGCATGTTGATTTCTTCCCATGATTGGAAGAGAAAATTTGGCCAGTCAGCCTAAAAGGATTAGTAATTACTTGACTGGCTGTAACTCAATGGTTACCATTGAGAATAGAGGGTACGCTGTGACATTACTATTAAGATGTTCCAAGGATAACAATGACTTTGTGGCTGGATCAGAGAACAAGGGTTATGTTGCAAGCTATGGAAATTTCCCTCTGTCTTTTACGGTGTATATATATGAGGCAACTCGACATGGCTCAGGATAATAGTTGTATCACCATTCAAGAAGTCACAGCTTCAGGTACACTAACTCAACAAATACCACACGATTCACCTCAATTACATCGACATGGCAGGATCAAACGACAAGAATGCGGAGAAGTTCCGCCTCTGCTACTTTGCGGATGCCTATTATGGGTCTCACCCTGGCTGGACGGCTGGAGACATACCACCCACAGTGTTCGAGGTACCACACGAGCCCGACTCCCGTTTCGTGCTAACGTTGGAGGTCAAAACTAGTTTGTCGGGTCCCAACGCGGACACCAGTTTCTGTATCGGCCAAAGAGGTGAGAAAGAAGACGGGGCGGCGCTCACGGGCTACATCGACGCCGCCTTCGTCCTGACTGAGCGAGCGGCCGTGCCGCCGCCTGGCGGGCCCTGGACCGAGATCACTACGGAGGCGGTCTACTCGCAGCAGCTGACCCACCGGCACGACGAGTCCGACTACGCCAACATGATGGCCCGCCTCCGCGACGACGCGCCCGCGGCCCACGCGAGGGGCGTGCTCTTCGGCGCCGCCAACACCAATCCCAGCGCCGGCGACATGATCGGCATCGTGGCACAGGTCGAGTACAAGCTCCTCGGGCTCCTGTACCGGGCCGTTGGCAATGGCGGCAAGGACGAGACGGGCGAGGTCGTGGGGTCGACGAGCGTCGACGGGCTGGAGAAGGACTTCAACGCCTGCATGACGCCGTTTACGTATGAGGTGTATCTCGATGTCCTGAGTGGGGCCATTGACCGGCTTCGGGCCATGTGCCAGGACTATGAGAATCAGGATAGCACGGCTGAAGGGACTGAGTAATATTCTCAGAGGAATCGAATTCTGAGGGGGTAAGGGTAAGTAACTTAGGCAATTAGGAAGTAGAGAAATCTGACTCGTGACCATCGGCAATAGCTATTGGTTACCTGGAGTAATATGTGTTGCGGTCGCAAAGTGAATGGAAATATGCCTTGCCCTTTTCGCCCTGGTGTTGTGAACTGCCTTCTCGTACTTTTGTGGCTGTGTGTTGCATTGCTCATTGCTGCGACGCACCTGCCATGGGCAAACCTTTAGCTAGGACGGAGACACGTCAAAGGCAGTCCTGTTCAGAGCATCGATGCTACTCTACCCCGATTCCCCTTCACCTGCATTACTTCGCCACTGCGATGTCCAGCCAGTCCTAGTATTCAATAGGCCGAAGATACCTTGCCACCTGAACTCAGGAATACGCAGGTGATGCGGGGTACTGCATAGCCCGGACACAGCCTGAGGCCTCCTGTATTGATACAAGTTTGCCAGATCTGTCTGAATCTTTTTTTCGAGACGCCTTTCCTCATGAACATATGCTCCTACTGCAAGACGCCGAAGACATGGCAGATGCATATGTCTATACCCCGCTCGACCTATGGAAGGACTCAATACGTATTCTTCGCCTTTGCAAGGGAGACCCCGGACACAGATCAGTTGCGAAGTCCTTAAAAGCTAAAATCAGTGTCCAAAAGTCTGCGCAAGGGCCACTTTTAGCCGATTCCCCCCTTTAACACCACCTACGTTTAAATATTAATAATATATTTAAATTAATAAAGAATTAAATAAAAGTTTATATTATTACGTAGCTAATTTAATAAATTTTAATAATAATTATATTAACCCTTAGCGCGACGTATAATAAAAAGGCGACGAGGGAGAGAATATAAAAGTTTATAAATAAAGCTTAAATCTAAGGCTGTTTACGTTAATTAAACTACCTCTCTCGTAAGACTTAGTATAATATATTATTTTTTAAGTTTTAAAAAAAGGCTCGATTTTATAGATTTTAGCTTTTAAAGCCTTTTAAACTTATTTAATAAAGTTTAAATTAAGTAAATATACCGGCTATTTAATTATATAAATACCCCTTAATTTTAAAAACTCTTTAACGGTATTAAATCGATATATATGTGCGTTATTTTATATAAAAAAGGTTTTAAGCTTATAAAAAAAAAAGAGAGTAACTTTTAAAACTTTAATATATTTAATAAAAATAAAGCCGCCGGCGAGAGAGTCCGGATCTCCTTTATAAAAAATTAAAAAAGAGGTTCCTACCTCTCCTTCTTTTTACCACATTATAGCCTATACTATAAGGCTAATTCGAAGCCGTTCGTAAGATGTAAAGCTAATAAGATCCTTTCGATAACGTTTTAAACCGTATTAAAAGACCTAGCGACTTAGTATAAAAGGTTCGTTTTAAATCGTACATTTATTTAAAAAAAAAAGGGAAAGTATTAGCCGCTTAAGGCGCGCACGAGAGGATTAATAACGATAGAATTCGAGCCGCTTTTTAACGTTCTCCTTCGTTAAGAGGATACGCTTCACAGCGCGCTAATAGCCGATCTTCCTTTTACGTAGAGCGCGCTTTACTATATTAATTAAAAAAGAGCGTTACTTAAAGCTTAATATAATATTAATATTTAAATAAAGCTTTTTTTAAATAATATAAAGCCTTTTATATATTAATTAAAATAAATAACGCTTTTATTAAGTTAATAGTTTATAAAGGCGACTAGGTTTTAACTTTATTTTAAGTGATTTTCGTTAAATAAAGCGCTTTATAAAACTGTTAATAGTAGCAGGCCGACGCGTTCGAAACGCGTCGATAATAGC
This sequence comes from Apiospora phragmitis, assembly GCF_038363925.1. Taxonomy (NCBI): domain Eukaryota; kingdom Fungi; phylum Ascomycota; class Sordariomycetes; order Amphisphaeriales; family Apiosporaceae; genus Apiospora; species Apiospora phragmitis. The sequence continues at coordinate 403,912 of NW_027117400.1, read as the reverse complement.
CAGCGCGGTAATAACCGCGATAACCTCGGATATATATTCCCTATTAAACTTACGCTCTACGGCTAAAATGCGACCAATTTCGTTCAAATCTATATTAAATTAATAGAGTTATTTAAAGATGAAGTTAGAAGGGGTAAAAGGGTGGTGGAATGTGAGTTTTGATGAGGGTGGTCCTTGCGCAGACTTTTGGACGGTCACTTTACCTCAGCGAGTCCAAAGGGGTTCCGTATGAGGCTCTCTCGTATACTTGGGGAAAGGGCCTGACCTACGATTCCCCTTCCATCCTCCTTGATGGCCACCAGGTCTCTGTGACCGAGAACCTCTTCAAAGCTCTGTACTCTCTGCGGCTTAGTGACCTGGATAGGCTGCTCTGGGTCGATGCTCTCTGCATCAACCAGAATTATCATCGCGAAAATGGTCATCAAGTCGGCCATATGAGATCTGTTTACCAGAATGCCGAAAGAGTGCTTATCTGGTTAGGCCCGAGTTCGAAGCGCATTGATCAATTGATGGTAAGTCGTTTTTTCTCTCTCTCCTAATAAGTGTACAATCACAATGTTGAGTAGTCGTACATAGGATATGATGACTCTATGGGGAAACCAATCCAATTGGGCTGCCGCAAACTCTGCCAAAGCTAGAGGCTTCATAGGCAACAACATTAGCCACATCTGGAGACACCAGCAATTCCCTTTATCGAAAGCATCTGTCAACCTTGAAGCGTTTGTGCCGAAGACGCTGGTTCACAAGGGTCTGGATTATCCAAGAAGTTGCCAGCGCCCGTGTCGCGACCATCATCGGCAGTTCCAAAAGCGTCTCATCCCGCATATTTTCAGTAATGCCTCATCTCCTACGACTGAGAACCGACTCGTTTATTCAGCCCGTGCTGGAAATTATGCCGGGTCCTCTCCGCAACCAGTCTTGGTGGAACGCTGATCGCAGGTTAATGACACTCCTCGCGAAATTCAATGGAAGCCACGCCACTCAAGAGCATGATCACATTTATGCGCTTCTAGGGATTGCCTCTGATACTCCAGACATGCCTATTGACTACGGTTTACCCTTCCATCAAGTGGTTAATCGCACGGTAGCACTCTTGACCTTGGGCGATGCTGGACTGGGCAGTCTTATTTGCAAAAGATATTCCATTCCATACCCAGATGTATTCCAAGGCCTCTCGGACACCAATGCTTTCACAGCCCGAATCGTCGAGCTAGCATTAGTGCGTCGTGAAGACTTGTTCCTCTTATGGTTAATCCGCTCGGCTGACACGACTGTAGTCGCAGAAGAGACCATTGCAGGCTGGAATAAGGATATACCTGATCACTTACATCCTACTCATGCTATGGAAAAGACCGACTTTGATCAATTATGGGTTAGGCAGTTATTCTATTACGCTTTGTGTGGAGGCAACTACTCTTCCTGCGAAGCGATATTGAAGCTTACCGGGTTCGTACCTGACGTTCAATCTCTCGAACTATATTCACCAGCAATCTGTCGCGGGTTTCCAAAACATTATGAAACGAATTCGTACCACAGATCCGTCAACATTACCATCCATCATCAAACTCATTGTGTGTCAAGGTCGCGGCTACCAGTGGCAAACACTCGAAGATTTTGGTTTAGGTGAAAGTTTGAACTTCAAAACATCATGTTACGACGCTGTTGATTGGGGCAACACCGAAACATTGAAGCATCTACTAGAAAGGTGCGCGCCACCATCTACAAAATTCGGGCCGTTGGTCACGGGACTCCTGTTTCGTGCGCTCAACGTCGACGAAGAGCGGCCTACCTTCCCTCGTGTTCGCAATAAACCTAGCCACCTTGCCTCTCTGCGGGTTGTTCCGATGCTAGCTGAACAAGGGGCAGACTTAGGGAGACGCAATACGAACGGGGATACCCCATTGCACCTTGCAGAACATGGCTATATCCGCGACATCACGAATGGAGGGTCTATAATACCTGGGATACTTTTGCTTGGGGCTGACGATTTGGCTGAAAATAGCTCTGGACGTACACCATGGCAAGTCAACTCGTTGAATATCCCCAAGCGGAAGAGAAGAAACAGAAAGGAGATGGAGGACCTGCTCTCGGTCGTACCCACGACTGACCGACACCTGTATGTAGGATTCCTCGAAGGCAGAGAAGATGAGGAAAAACCTGTCACAACGGTGCCATGAGATCAACTCAAACTGTGGGGTGGGCGTAGTACCGTGATGTCTCAAGTGGTGTCAGGCAGGAGGATGGCATAGTCTCCAGCCCGATCATAGCGCCGGATAGTGTCCTGGTCGTGCACGAAAGGGGGCAGCCAATTTAGGTTTCTTCTTTCTGTTTCGTTCTTTTTTTTTCTTCGTATTTTTTCTATTATACGCCATATAATACCGTGTTATCTGTGTCTTTTGTAGATTCTGTATCGATCGATCAGTGACACATTAATTGAACATCTGAACATCAATTGAAAATCATATGGCACCCCAAAAGCGTGTTGCAGAAAGATAAAGAAGGCATAACCTCACATCGCATCATCACCTACCCCCCCCCCCCCAGCGCAGTCAATGCAACTTTCCTTGGTCGCCTTAATGACGCGTCCGCGGCCACAGCTGCTGCGAGGTTAACACGACTAAGGCGAATCACCATAGAACTCACAGAGTTAGCTTTCTGGTCTTCACACAATCCAAATACCGGCAGGCCGGCATATATGTTTGGGGGGGTACTTGCCAAATAGGACAGGTGACCCCGAACTCCGCGAGCCATTCATCAATGCAAATAGGATGGAACAGGTGCCCGCAGGTAAGTTTCCGAACTTCAAAGCCCTCGACGAAGTCGTCGATGCAGATGGGGCAACTCGTGTCTTGCCCTCGGCTCGAACGCGCACGGCCGACGTTGGTATTGCGCAACGGCACTCGAAGCCGAGCGAGTAGACCCTTTCGATTCTGGGACAGTTGCGGGAACTTTCTGCTGCCAGCCTCTTCGTCGATGGGCAGACCATCTGCTCTGCCAGTGCTGTGTTCTGGCTGCTGGTACCGGGTGACGGGGAACGAATTGACGAGGGTGCTGTCCAGCCCGTGGGAATAGGAGCCGCGCCAGCCATCTGCTCGCTCGTGTCTAATAATGCAAGGCCAGACTGATTCAATGAATCAATGAAGTTGAAGTGACATGTCCGTCTCTTTGCAAAGCCCGAGCAGGTGGGCAGTAGAATAGACTGGACGAGCCATTTAAGGGGTTCCTCCCTCAGAGCAATTTCTCAAACCAAACCAGTCCAAAACCAGTCTCCCGGGCGTATCGTCATTTCTTTACATCATACCGCCGTTCAATGTCTCAATAGTCCAGAAAATCGCGCTGGAGGATTTGCGCCCCCTAAGCATTCGGTGACGTTCCATCCGCGGACATGCCTAAGTTTATCAAGCGCAGCGGGATTGAGCATGTGCGGACGGGGCCAGTGCTTCTTATATGGTGAGGGCGCCCAGCTCGAGGAAAGCTTCAGGTAAATTTCACGTAATGGAATGCTAATGCAAGGTCGATCAGCGTGAATCAGGTACAGTAACACCAAAAGGAAATATATGAGGCATTTCCTTTTTGGTTGTTGTTGTTGTTGGGGTCGATTTGTAGCAAGTCGCGCACTGACCAGCTCATTTTTTCACCAGCAGCAACTGTCACCTGATGACTTGCCCCTGAATGTCGTCGGGTTGCCAATTCGGGATGGCATCCGGATGGAAATTTGTGCACAGAGCGATCTCGTTCATCATCTCGAATTCAATTGATTCGGTATTTTGTTGGGGCCAGCAGCTTCATCTGTCGGTATTGCAAGTTTTCAATTGCAAATAATGCGGGGTTGGAGAACTCATTGCACTCTTGCTGATCAAAGATAACTACGACCATGTCAGCTCTTCTGAGATCATAGCCTGACTGCCAATGCGCACGTCTGGGCTTGCTCTAATTCGAAGACTAATAGCCTACTTAAGCTTCTGGTCAAACTGGATGGGACAATTTAGAGAGTCACGTTGATGACGCAGGTTAAGCCGCTGGCCAACCTAGGTGCATTGCCATTGTGATGTTCGGCAATTGACATTTGGGCGTTAAGGTCTGCTTCCCGTTGGCGTTCAAGAAGCGCCGGGAGCTCCCTGCACCGACTGATCCTTAGCTCGAGGTCCCAGTCACTGCCGCTACAAAAAGTCCATCCCAGGCACTTGTAATCTGATCTAGACGGTCGCCCGTTTCGATTTAAGCACAGGCTTCGGGGCAAAGAATCAAGGAAAAGCAGGTTGCGGTCTTGCCCACAATTTCGTCGCGGGATGATAACTGACGAATTGAACAGGGGTTGCGCAACGACCCCAAAACCGGGTTAGGCCCAAACATTTTGCCTCCGGGAGCAGCCAATCGGACGGGATGTAACCTGACGCAAACTCCAGCGAGATCACACCGTCCCATTGGCTTGGGTCCGGGGACTGGCAAGAAGCTCGGTCTGCGAGTCGGCGATGCAGTCTAGGCTAACTGACAGGACAGGACCGGAACAGACAATGTGAAGTGCAATTAAGGTCTTCGCTTGGACGTTGGATTTTGATCTTGGTTGGACGAATTTAGCGAGCGCGGCCCGCACCGACGCACACTCCAATGCAGAACCTTTCAGTTCCTTGGTTTGGTAAACACCAACCACCGATCGAGAGACTGAGAAACCGTCCGATCTATCGCTCCCTACTTGGCTGGATCACAACCCACAGCCGGGGCGTACGCCGCCTTTTCGGTCCCTAACCCTCCGTAAGGCTGTAACCGCCAACATGCGCCATGTGCCAAGTTGTTGCGTGATGGTTGGTGGGATAGTGAATCTCCGTAAGACATAAGCCACGTTCGTACGATGTGAATAACCTGGGCTTGCCGGGATGGACATGTGGCCACCCGTGGTGAGAACATTTGGCCAAATTTCAATTAGAAACCTCTGGACTGGGAAAGCTGTTCGTCTGATGGCATCCGTCCCATCATCGTCTTATGTATGAGGTCGCGCAAACTCACGGTGTGCCCATCGACGTTTGTTAGGTTGTGGAAACTCACGATATCACATGGAGATGGTCCGCTCGCAATCAGGTTAGCAGTCGGCCACCAAGTGGGACCGTCCGGGTTCCTGGCTCATTTTCTTTTTCACGTTTGCCTGGCGTATTTCCGGCAACATACGGAGTACCTTGCGAGACTTTCTAGATTGCCTACTGGCTCACGATCTTGTAGGGCTTGTCGCGCGCAGGGGTTCCTGTCTTGGTGATCACTTAAAATGATGTAGTTGACAAAGCCTAGACCTGAGTCCAACAGCTGTAATGAAGCTAGCTGACTCGCTGAAGCAGATGGGGCACCTAATCTCAACCCCCGTTTCCTGCTTGCGTTTCAAGTATACTAATCAAAAGGGGAAACGGATTTGACTTCAGCGAGGAGAAATGTCGAGGACTGCTGCTGCCATGGGGCTCAAATTTCAACTTAAATACCACGAGCCCGGCTGCGCATCCCTTCTATATTGGTTCCAGCCAAACATCTGCCGCACAGTCGTTCGTTCTACTGCTACTTACCGTTGCATCATCGTCGCCACTCGTTTCTGAGGATTCCAACTTTCAAACTTGCTACCCGCAACTCCATACCACCGCGAACATGCAGATCAACGCCCTCCAGCTCATGCCCCTCGCGGCCTCGGTCGCCTCCGCCGCCTGTGCTGCCCGTCACCTCCAGGGCCAGCAAGCTGCTGCTGCTGCTCCTGCAGTTGCTGCCCCGGCTGCCGTCGCTGGCGTCCAAGAACAAAAACAGCAGGCTGTTGCCTCGCCGGCTGCCCAGAGCAAGCAAGTCTCTGCCGCTGCCGGGACCACCGGCACTTCCACCTTCTACGGCGGCAACCTCCAGGGCGGCACGTGCTCCTTCTCCACCTATACCCTCCCCTCGGGCATCTACGGCACCGCCTTCTCCGGCTCCGCCTGGGACTCCGGCGCCAAGTGCGGTTCTTGTCTAGAGGTTACCGCCAAGGGCAAGACCATCAAGGTCATGGTAAGTTTCTTTCTTCTTTTTTTGTCACTCACTCCTTCAAAAGTATGCCACACAAGCATGTATAGCTAACTATCCCCAAACAAAGGTCGTCGACCAATGCCCCGAGTGCGCCGCGGGCCACCTCGACCTCTTCGAGAACGCCTGGAAGGCGCTGTCGCCCGACTCCTCGGACCCGATGACGACGTCGTGGACCGAGGTCGCGTGCGGCATCACGTCTCCCTCGTGCTGCACAACAAGTCCGGCACGTCGAGCCACTGGTTCTCGATGCAGGTCGTCAACGCCAACGAGGCCGTCGCCAAGCTCGAGGTCAGCACCGACGGCGGCAAGACGTGGCAGGGGACCAAGCGCCAGCCGTACAACTTCTTCGAGAACCCAAGCGGGTTCGGCGTGGCGACGCAGACGATTCGCGTTACGAGCGCGTCGGGCAAGACAGTGACGATCGCGAATGTGGGGGTCGAGTCGGATTCGCAGATTAAGGCGGCGTCCAACTTCTAAGGCCGCTTTTTGGTGGTTCTTTCCATCATCTCACTTGAGTCCTTCTTCGTGTACATATTTCTCTCTAAAGCATACATACACAAAGGCCGGTGTTAGACATAAATAGAAGCACCAGCGCAAGGTCCCTCTTGTATTAGATTTCTGTTCTTGTGCAAGTGAAATTGAATGTCGACCCTCCGTAACTGGGTTTTCGTCGAGTATGGAATATTTGCAAGTCCTGGACACATGATACCTGTATTTGGGCTTGTGGTGAGTAAGCAAGCAAGCAAGTAACATTGGACACTTGGGCTTCTGGGCAGGAAGCAAACGGTGACATAGGGTCAAGATGAAACGGCATTGGTTCTTTTCGGGCGTTTCATTGCTAATGAAAGATTGGATTGGGTTGCTACATTGATCACATGACTTACAGTAAGGTTCTTTAGGACGTTCAGGTTGGAATGCAAAATCCGGGAAAACAGGCTCCAACATTGAGACGAAGAGGGCTTGCGGCCATTCAGTTGGGACAGTTCGGAGGCCGTACGATAAGTCAGAGAAATCACGCACACATTATGGAAGCAGCAACGAGATAGGTGTTTGCCAATGTAATGTATTATAATGACAAAGTGGGCTCCTCGCAGTGCAGACGTGACGCAATGGGCTATACAGAGAGCAATATGAACAATGTGCAGAGGCCCGCTCTTTCCACAGTCAGATCACTGGAGGGTGTTTTTTTTTTTTTGGTTCTTGTGAAGGGGGTCCCGTCCGTACCATTATGTGATTTGAACCAGAGCTTTGGGCATAAGACAATGGACAGGGATCACGTCGGCGTGTATCAGACGGTTCTGACCATTCCCAACATAGTCCTCCAACTGAGTTGGCATCATTACAGCCATCTTTGTCTGTATTTGCCGATCTAACTCCCACAAGCAAAATCCATATACATGCATATCCAGCTCTCATGATCTCATAACCTCATAACTAATATACACCATGGCACCCTGTAGTCGAGAGGGCTAGCGCATGCTGTAATGGACTGGCGAAGGTTTGTTAGCAATGGCCTCAACCTTGGCTGAGCAGACATCAATAAGTACTTCCCAGGCCTAGCAGCGCAATTCATATACATCGTTGGTAGTGTGACAGTTCTAGAGTGCCAACACCACAGTAGTTGTTTTTTGTTTGTTTTTATTGTTTTTTGTTTTTGTGACACCCAAGCGCAATTGAGCTCGGTCTTTGCGGTTTGCTACCTTACGTCGAGGATTAATTAGTTAGAAATAATATCAACTTAGGCTGCCAAGCCACCAAGGATTACTTACCAGACGCAATGAACCGTCCCACCAGACAGGACGTGTAAGGTATGCGGCAGTGAACCTGTAATAACTATGTGAGTCAAAGTGGTTGAAAACGCTTCGGCGCTGGACCTAGTACTTACTTAACAAGCTACTGAGCCCATATCGTACCAATCATGCCATCTTGGCCTCGCACCATTTAGTAGGAGGCTGAGACCTTCGGCTCGAGTAGATAGGCTGCGGGGCGCCAGTGAAAAGCCCATCCGCCGCCTCCAATACGGTGTGTATCGCAGTGAATTCCCTCGTCGTTCCACTGATTGGCCAGGATTTCACGGCTGGGCCACTTGCAGTGGCGGCCGATGTGTACGCGAGCGAGTCTGTAGATGGCCCATTTCATGTTGAGATTAGTGACACGCGCTAGTACCTCGAGCCCGTCGAACATGATGAAGTTCTTCTGGCGGTTGAACTGAAGTGAGTCGTCCTCGAAGCTGGACTCGATGTGATAAAGACCCACCAGCCTACCACTCTGCATTACGCGGCCGACTTGGTTGGTGGGGAGCTCCACGATACCGAGACGGCGAACATCGTTTTTGTGATCAAAGATGGCGTCCTTCCAGTCGTACTTGACGTGATCGACGGAGCTCTGGGATCGCTTGCGCTTCTTGCTGTCCTGCTCATCGGTCTTGATAGTGGTGCTCTCAGCCTTGACAGCAGACTGGTTGCCGTTGAACTCGGCGACAGCGTCCAGGGATTGATCCTTTTGGCCGTCATCTTCACACTTGATGATGCCTCTGGCTCTTGGTTATCGACAGCCTCTTGCTTTGGCTGATCATTCATGGTCTCTTGCTTGATCTGGTGATCCGACATCTTGACAGGTTGGACAGCGAATCGGTTACACTTTCTGATGTCGATGGGTGTGGGAAGCTTGGTTTTGAGGTCAATTGATGATGGAATTCGGCTATTGACAATGCCTGTTGGATCCTGCGTAGAAACAACGACGAGAAAGTAGCTTGGTGTTGGAGGGAAGATGATGGTAGTTGGCGATGTGCAGGAAGAGGGAGAGGAGACCTGACGGATTTTTAGAGGAAGAGGTTGTGTGGGTGCAGGTGTGTGTTTTAGACAACTGGGTTTATGTCAAAACGGACACCCTACTTATTTAACTGTCTCTACTTCGTTGTACCAGCTTGTATCTCACTGTTACCTATGTAGAGCAAGGAACGTTGAAGGGCCTTACGCTAAGAAGTAGGTAGAGACCTTCCATTCAATTGCTACTGGATTTTCACTTTCATATGATATTTACCTTGCCTTCACGTTGTCGTGGCCAGAATAACGTACTAGAACACTGAGCATATCACCGGAACGACGGAATTCAAGTTGTCTGTGCGTTGTGTAGAAAACAGGCCGTTCATATTCGCTGGCGCATCTCAGATATTACAAGACCAGCTGTTTTGATGATCCAATTCTCATGGTTCCTCCTGTATTCCTGTTTCTCGACTGCGCTTCTCTCTGTCCATCAAGAAGGGCGCCGGGTGCTCCCAGAATTGTGATGCATAGCCATGTGCATTTGGGCGTGCCAATTTGTGCATCACCTTCCCTCGTATCCTACAGCATATCCTACAATAGTTCCTCTCTTCCTCTCGAGTGATATCCCAAAATGCAACAAAATCCCGCAAGTAGTGGCCAAAGTGGAATCATACTCGAGTGTTCTTGTAGGCGTTGATGATGTATCGACGCTCAGTTGTAAGCACGTCTCTTCACCTGTTTCCCCTGCTTCTGGGTCTCGGTCGACTTTCTCTTCTTGCCGGGAACGACCTCTGGCTGAATGAAGATGGCCCAGCCGCTGAAGGAGCCTTCGTCGTCTTCCATAATCTCGGACTGGACGACAAGGTCGACGTCGCCGGGATGGTTGCTCTCAGCCTTCGTTCCGATATGGAGCTTCGCGAGGTCGTAGATGACCGCATCGAGCAAGAACGAGTCTTGGACACATGCCAACACATCAAAGCCGTCATATGCAATGAATTCTCTTTTGCCGTAGAGGTTGGTATCGAACAGGCTGGTGAGCTTTCCGTCTTGCATCACGCGGCCAACTCGGGAGACCGGGAGCTCGGCAATTCCTTCACTCCGCGCCTTTTCGTTCGCAGTGCGGCGGGCAAAGTCCCAGTCGTAGCCGGGGTAGGACGCACGGCGCTGGCGGCGAACCTGGGCTGAGCCTGTTGAGGTTCTGGCTTCAGGTTCTCTTGCTTGATGGCCGCCTCTTGCTTGACGACGGTCTCTTGTTTGATGTTGGAGTGGCTGGCATGCTCCTCCTTGATGTCTTCCTTCTTGATCTCAGAGGCGAGAGTGAAACGCTTGTAGCGAGGCATCTTGATCGAGTGTTGTGAGAAGAAGATTTGCTGGTGAATGGGCAAATGAAGTGTGATGACTCTCGTTGGTTTTTTCTTTTTTCTTTTCTTTTTGGTAGGATTCAGGATGTTCAGCAAGGAGCAAAAATCTGAAGGTATGGATGGATGACACTGAAGAGAATGAAGTTTGGTCTGATGGTGGGTGTATTTATGTGTTCAGAGGTGATGTTGGTTGAGATGGAGAGGGAGAGAAAGTTGGAATGAAGCTGGGGAAAGGTATGAATTTATACCCTTCCGGAGAGTCAGGATCAGTAAATGCGGTCTAGTGATTGTGATTATTGCTCCAGAGGCTATTGTAGAGGTTACTGTAAAAGCTGCTGCAGAGGTCTATTGTTGTACGTCGAAGGTGATTGTTGCTTATCGCTTGTTGCTGTGCCGGGTGGTTACTTCGATTGACTTACTAGCAGACACGTCCACCAATCAGAAAACATCTTTTGATCACATGTTACTTGATAATTATTGGTCTTATGGCATATTCTAGATCAGCTATGTTACAAGAGATGGAAAACAGTTAAGATTTTACACGCACATTGCACTGGGAAACAAATAGCGTGTGGGTGTTTATAAGTGAAGCTCAATTCATTATAGCATACTGCGGCTCACAGGATCCCGCCCTCGTATCTGCTCCTATACATATGCTCAACAACCTCTGCCTTCTCGTATCCATCCCTGCAAGGTGGTTGGTGTGTACCAACAGTCCAGTCCTACCCCGATCTCTCCCTAAGGATTGCTGTGTATCAACTGGCCAAATGATTGCATTCAGCAAACTTTAGCAACGTGACGCTGCGATTTTCCTGTTAGCAGCGACATGGAGTTCATTAGTTTGTTCAACAGATGGCCGTACTTACCAAAATTAATGGTGATACAAGCACCCAGCAAGTGCTGCGCAGCTAGTTTCCCTTGACTCTCTTGATACTGGACTGGAGTCTGCCTTGGGGTGAATATAAATCGCCCAGCTGCCCTCATCAGAGCCCTCCATCTTGTGCCAGTTCTGTTGGAGCTCGACATCGTCCGGGTGCGCACTGTTGCTCAGGCAGCCGATGTGCAGCTTGGCAAGCTTGAGGAGGACGGTATCCTTCATGACGAGATAAGGGACACAGGCTAGCAAGTCGGATCCGTCATAGCTGACGAAGTGCTTTTGATTGTCATACATGCTCAGATCGTAAACCCCGGTGACTCTTCCGCCCGCAAAGCCCCAGCTCACGTCGTGAATGGGGAGCTCCATGATTCCAGCACGCTCGGCAGCCTCCTGGGCGGCTCTCAGGTTGCCGGCCCAGTCGTACTCCCCGAAGGCGCGCTTCCTGGATGAGACGGGTTTCTTGCTGTTGTGGTGCTCTTGCCCGACCGGGGTGGAAGCCTGGATTTGTCTACTAAAACCACTAATCTGGGAGGGATTGGTGTCGTCATCCGTCTCTTCCTGCTTGACGGCGGCAGAGGTGTGACGGCAGTTGGCCACGCGGTTGTTCGGCATGGGCTGCTTATTGTCCTCGCCCTCTTGCTCGACGGGCGCGTGTGGAGTTGAACTCCAAGTACTTGCGACTTGGACTCATCCTCGGACCAGTCGTTTTTCTGAGATGCAGCCCCAGTGTTGGGGTACTGGGTGGACTTGTCGAAATTAGACAATTGTAGTGGTTGAGAAGAATCTTCATGTTGATTCTGGATGATGATGGATGAAAATGTGAGGAGAAGAAGAGAACTCTCTTGGTATCCAAGGCAGCTTCTGGTGATGAACAATGTTTTTTTCTGTTACTATATAGCAGTGGGTGATAGATGGAGCTGGTGCGACAATGAAGAGGGGGGGAAATGCAGAAACGACCTTGGAGGGAAGAGGTGCATTTGTAGGCCTCCGGAGCTGGTAGCAATCAGTAAGAGAGGGCATTACTGATATGATGGATACTACAATCACGGATTGATCTGTGTGTCGAACCTTTTGTAATGATTTAGGAAAACAATCAGTCCAGAGGTGAATTGTGGGGGGGGTGTTGACAGAGTGGGGCGCATACGGGCGTGCACCGGAAAAGAATTAAATCGATCAGGGCGTTCTGTTTTCTAATTGGTGCTTGCATAATACTTTTACTGATCTATCTGCAGTACATGCGGCTTTTCTACTGATCTAGAGGACCGATACTGACTGGTAAGTGGACAGTGGTTGCTAGGTACGACGGCAGCCGGTAGGTGAACTTCCTGTGATCCAAGGTTTCGACGTCAACCCGGATCGGAGCCGAAGAGCGGACAGCCGACTTTAAACTACCAGATTAAGACCCCGAGCCAGCCTGGCTAGTGGTTCTACAGGGCCACCGGCCTCCGTAGCTCACATCCATGATAGGATGAAGTATGCAAACTTCGGTGAGCGATGCCACCACTCATCACCTACTGACCGCATACCTGTACATGTGGCACACGCACGCCATCTAAATAAGAAGCCAATGGTTTCTTCCGAGTCCCGACGAGATTGAACGCGAATTCATTTCATAATGCGAGGCATCTGTTTAGATTCCTCTGATCTGCAGCTACAGCCTGCCTTCATACGTGTCTCTTTACAGACCCGCTGGCTGATGGCAGACGGTGCGTCGTGGAACGAAGATCCTGCTACCAGCTTGAGGGCTCCTTGCTCTCTTATCGACATCCGGCTTGTAAAACGGGAACCCATATGACGTAGATCAAGGCCGCCGTTGCTGTGCAGCGGCTTACTTTACCAATCTGCTACTTCCTTCCTTAAGCAGAGCCTGTCGGGTGTGGTTTCCTAGCTCACCGCGGAAGCCACAACCCACCGTCAGCTTTGCCTTGGAGTGGGTTCAATCCCGACCCACCTAGCCCAAGAGAACCAAACCCAGCTCATATTCTTCTTGTTTCCTCGGGGAGATCGCACCGACAGCCAGTAAACACAGTTATGGCAGACCCTCAGAGCAGACGCTGCCTGTTCGAAACGCTGCCGGTCGAGGTCCATCTGAACATTCTCAAAGGCCTACCAGATCTGACGTCTCTCGACAGTGTCCTTCATGCATCACCTAAAGTTTACGGCGTCTTTGCCGTGTACGCAGTCGAGATCACGGAAACCATCCTTGCCTGCGACTACAAAATCGTCGTGAGCTACCACAGACATCCGGCTCGGACTGACGAAATTCACCATGGCCCCCACCCAGTGGAGTCGGGTATCACGTGTGCCTACGTTCGAGTCATGTTTTACATGATGGCTGCCATCCGCTCATCCAAATTCCCCGTCCACAGCCTGTCCGACTTCTGCGTAAAGGTCATCGATCCTTTCTGGTGGAGAGCAACCACCCGTCGGGGCCGGGCCACTCCCGGATACTACATGCCAGAGAGTCTTCCCAGAGACACACCCCCAGGAGTGCTCCGCAGTCTGGTAGCGACTCATAGAAGGCTGAACTGGCTATCTTTGGACTGCTTGAAGTTCTACCTGGCCCGGTTCGAATCCATCCGCCCATCCTGTCCTGCAATAGGGAGGAAGGCCTTCGCGAGGGGTCGTCGAGCCGGAACAATTCACCTCGATGCTGAGGGCTTGGACGAAGTCCCAGGTCGACCTGTCGTGATGCGGGACGGCGGACCGCCTTCGTGGGTCGAGGAGCAGCGCATGACCAGAGCCTTTTGGCGCCTGCAGTTCGTGTACGATTTGCGGAAAGCGGCCCGAGCCTCCCTCCTCCCCACCTGGCCCGCCGAAGACGTCGAGCGTTTGCGGAACTCCGACCAGACCCAGCTGCTGTCTCTGTTCATGGAGCACGACATAGCCTACCCCCGTTGCATCGAGAAGGAGGAGATCGACAGCCTCGGCGAGTACATGGAGGTGGCGCATGGGTGCCACTGGCCCGACGAGGTGCCGGGGAGCCTGCAGGTGTCGCGCGCCGAGTGGTGGCCGCTCCCGCACCACGAGGCTCGGGGCGACAAGAAGCTGGCCGAGAGGTCGCTGGGCGTCCGGGCCAAGCTCCATCTGGCTTGGTACCTGAATTGGCGGGACTTCGAGCGGGATGTGGAGCTCGGGTTCGCGTTCTGGAGCGAGGAGAGGCTGCAGGCTATCGGTCTGATGGGGCAGTGCAGGAGGTTGGGGGTCTGGGCCAAATTCAAGTACGCCTATGTTTGGCACAGCATTAATTCTGGGGGAGGAGCTGCAACACTCTAGATTGGAAGACGCTGGGACTCGAGGCGTGGCTCTAGAAATCATGTTATATCTGAGCGATGTGACCATACGTCAATGGGGGCTTTTTATGTAGACCCCAAAGGAGATAACAACCAGGCGCAAGCTGTATTACCACAGGATAAGCTAGGTTCCTTGCATAAGGCTATGATCAATACTTCTATCAGTCAGCAGCGCTGTGTAGTGTATTTTTAGAATAGGACTCTGTCTCGTTTACGGAAGTGGGTGTCGTGCAACCACAGCCTGATGGAACTCTACACGTTGTCTCAGTTCTTACGTTGCACCAGATATAACAATTTTTACCCGAGCCTCGTCGTTCTTCCCTCGGCAGTTGATCGTTGTAGTACAAGCTCCAACAAGCTGAAAACCTGCAATTGCTTACACGCATATTTGTTGGGGGCGGTTTTGTGACCACACCTTGAAGTCTGATTTCCCTCTCAGAACACAGAAATTTATATAAATTCACTTGAGAAAATCAAACATGTTCTTCGCAGCTAGAATCTCCTTTTGCTTCACCTACCTACACAATTACGATTAGCAGATTGCCCGCATTCAACTTGTCTTTTTACCTCGCTGTCAACGCATAATGGATAATTAGAGATGGTCAAATTTACCTGGGTGTCTGGACCAACTGGTCCAGGGGCTCGGCGATCATGGGTGCGACATTGACCACAACCCAGAGTAGTGGCAATATTCTGATTGCATTCACCGCTACTTTCATCCCCTCCGTGGCCTCCCGACTTTGGAAGATGCTCTGTTTCGCCTTTCACACCTGCAGTTCAAAGAGAGGTGCTCAGGGCACTATTTATCACCAACGACAGGTTGTGCTTGGGAACTCCTCCAGCGCCGACGCTGGCACCTTTTCCCTCCTCGTTCTCCTGTGGGTATGGCGCCGGTTGCAGGCAAAAACGCTTGTCCGCCTGTTGCCCCTACTCATCTTCGGTATCTTGTTCATTGTGGGTTTTACATTGACTGGCGGGTATTCCTCTCAGATCTCGTCTGTTGCTGGTGATGAGGTCCTGATCAACGGGGAAAATTGCAGCATATTTTCTCCGCCTAGTACAGACGATGCCAATTTTACCGGAACCATTGCGCATAATACATGGATAGCCAACAAGATGGATGATGCAGCTAATTACGTACAACAATACTACGCACATCAAGGCGCCAATGTGTTTGATTGCAATAGATTTGTTGTCCAGAGCCTCCCTACTGAAACGTCTGATGGCAATGCCGGATGCCCGTTTGCGTCAGATGTCTGTCGCGAAATACGAAAAACCTACGACTAGATACGGGATACATTGACAGCAACGACCATATGGGTCTCAATGCTCCGCAAGACCGAAGATTTCTTTGGAGGATGGTACTATCCTGTGCGCCATTGAAAACCGATGGCTACACGTCCAGCCATATCTACAACAACAGGACCTTTATCGGGTACAATTACGGAAGAAGATATGGGCCAGGCGAGACGTTGTTTAACTACACAATATCGGTGCAAGATGTGCAATCTCAGTACGCGCAGACAGAGCATGTGGTCCAAGGAACAAACTTCCGAGTACAGTATGTGTCATTTCAGATCTTTTTTCCAGTATACCTATGATACGCATAACCATCGACATCTGCTGGTAGTACTTCCCTGTAGCTAACGGCCTCATACATAGGTCCAGTATGGCGATGTCGTTTAATGGCTCATTGTCCGAGACCTTTAGCGATTTCGTTCCCGACCATACTATTGAGACCCCAGACGGCGATATTATACTCGTATTCCTATCAGGCAACGGGGTAACGTTTGCTCAGGAGTCCGATGATGCCTGGTATAGGGCAACGTCTCCCTATGGGACAGAAAAAACCCTTCATTCCGCCACGTACGGCAATGCATATACCACCACTGAGGCAGCCTCTCCGCTAGGTTGTAAGCAGCAGTTCCAGTGGTGCAATTCAGAATATGGGATTCCGAAAGGATGTGGACCACTCACAGGTTGGCTGGACGCTACGGCTGGCGCCTATCCCCTCTTCAATCTGTCGGCGGATAATTTCAACTCACCAGGAGCGCCTCCCTTCGACACTGAGCCCGGAAGTAGGCTCGACTGGGCTGCAGGACTGGACACTCTAAGCGGGGCCGGTATCCCGAACCTTCTGGGGTATTTGGTGCCAAGGCATTGGCATCTCAGACACTGCTGACTAGTGGTGTTCAACTGGGTCTCTCCAAAAACCAATGGCAGCTTGGTGTCACTAAGTGGTGGAATACCACACTCGCCTTACACCAGGCCGGCTATGTCGATGTAGCTGTAGGGCACAACAATACGGATGCCAACCTGCAACGCTTGGTTGACCCACCTTCCAATGAGTATCAACGCCATTTCTGCCAAAACCAGGTACGTCGAATTCATACTCCCATCTCATCTTCGCACGTGGCTATATGAGAATAAAGAAATCAAGGGCCTTTATTCAGTGTGCTAACAGGCAAGCAGAAAATTCGCCAGGCTGGATACGCCTCGTTCAGCATGTTCGGGCTTCTGTTCACCTACATATTAGGAGCCCTGATCATATTGATGTCGTTTGCGCTAGACCCCATTATGTGCTGCCTGCACAGGCGGGCAAAGTACCGACAATACCAATACCTGGAATGGAGGACTAATGGCGCTCTGCAGCTCCATCGTCTCGGGCAGGACGAGCTTGGGTGCGGGAAATGGAGCGGCTGCACCGATATCACTCCCGTCACGCGCCCGGAGGATCGGCTGGCTGATCTTGACATCTCTGATCTCGAATACCCGAGGCTTAATCGTGAACTCGTCGTCGTCGAAGAAGAAGAAGAAGTCAAGCCAGAAGCCGACAGCCATACTGAAACGGTGGGAAGCGATCAAGCTTCTGCAGAAGCATCGGAGAATATTACTGTGCAAGACATGGATACCGACCACGCCCCGGGCGAACCACAGCGCACATCTGAGGCGGAAGATGTGGATCAAGCGCAAATGGGTCTAGAAGGGCCCATCCTGGAAAACGCCCGGGAAGCGAATTCTCGCCGTTAGCCCCCCTTGCGATCATGATAATATAACCATATAATAAACGACTAAGTGGTAGTGCACACAAAGAAGCTAGATTAGAACTGGACTCAACTCCAACAGTTCCCGCCATTTCATATTTCCTTCTAATGATGTTGTCCTGTAACAACTTGGTACTGTCACCTAGCGGTAATTGGACACAGCAGCCCCCTTTACCCCGTTTCCTACCTACAATTTATTACACCTTGTCGGTTTTCTTAGAACAGATTTCGGGGGCTACAAACCGACGATAATCAACGTCTTGTATTGAAAAGGAAGTTCAGTGCAGTTGTATGTCTTGTTGACTTTGACACGGCCGATAATATCCGTAGGGAGCCACCTGATATGACGCCTTAGAGAGAGTCTTGGAAGCTTGCAGCTCCCCACGCGGACACACCTGACCGGGCCAGATACGATGTACTCTCCAGTGGATGGTATGTAGAAGGCGAATCTTGTGCTGTCTCTGGGCGAGTCGGGGCCTCAGCAATCTTTCGAGTTCTCCGATTCATCTTCACGGCCCCAACAGCCAATTAGGGGCATCCTCTTCAACCAGTCAGAAAGTCGGCCGACTGCAAAAAAGCAAGCCAATCGCTCGCCATGACGAAAGACCGTAAATTACGGAGACTAAACCAAAGCCAGTTTGACGACAGTACGGTCAAGTCGCTGCATCGTCAAACCGTTTGCTTGACGACCTAGGTAGAAAGCATCAAGACTTGCCGATGCTGGAGAGACTAGCATCCGAGACAGCCAGCTGACCAGAGACCAATGACGAACGTGCAGATATGTATGCATGGTCAGAGGATTTGACACGTAGGACGAGTTGATAGAGCTGCAATGCACCCTCTGCCGCCATATATATCCTCAGAATTTCCTTTTCGGGTATCAAGATGCATAAGTGGGTGCCCAAACAGCGTTACAGCCCGAGACGGAACGCCCTGCAAAAGCTTTGGGGAGGGTACGCAGTAGTGGAGGAGGAAGGGGAGGAGGCATTATGCCCCGTCTGCAATCAGATCAGATGCTGCACGTAAACGCCCGGAAGCCCGAGTGACTGCGTTATTTCTCACGCAGTTCCACAGTTCCACAGTTCCACAGTTCCATAGTTCCCATATGCGATATGCTGCATGAGGGCAGATAGACAGCACACACGCAGACGACACCATCCCATTTGCCCTGTGGGGGCCGCGGGGAAAGGTGGGAGCCGCCGGCACAGCTCTCATTCGGTGGACGGCGCCGAATGAGAGCGACCGTAAGCCCTCCCGCATTGCCCCGACTGGGGACTGGAGGAAGCGCCGGATCCCCCATTTAGCCGGCATGCGGATTTGATGTTGAAGAAGCCCCCCGTCTCGGAGTCGTGTGACGGGACTGGGAACTGGGGAAGTCAAAGCCGAGTGAATAGGCGAGCATAGTTCCAATTACGACTGACCAAAGGGGGCCGCTCAGCCATGTTACATGATAACTTCACCATTGGTTGTTTTGTCGCACCAATCTGCGTCAAGTCTCATTCATCCCAGCCGTCTCTCTTATCAGCATTCCGCTTTCTACCGAGACTCCCAAATCTTCCTGTCTGACTACTTGACACGTTAGATTAATGCTGCTCTGGTGCGGCGAGATGACGCGCTCGAAGTCGTTTTGTATCATCGGGCGAAAAGAAAAATAATTACGACGGGATCAGCCGCTGAGACCGGCCGGCCTTTGCTCACTAATGCAGGCTGTCTGGCGCTACGTTGATAGCGCGATCCTACGAGAAAGGCGCAAAGAGGTTTTGCCGTCATCTGGAATGAAGTTGTCGTAGCAATCGGAAACTTCGAATAGTGCATTGCCACTGGCTCCGAAGGTGTGAGCCCTGTGCTTATGAGCTTATGGTTGACGTGGTTGCTGTTGCTGTGACAGAAAAGGGTCTGCCGCTTGACACAGACCATAAACACTGAGACCCTTTCGAAAATGTCCCGAATGCCCACACACAGTGTATTATTGCATCCAACGGACACGACGACTCGAAGGAGCGCCACCACCTGATCATAACGGGAGGCATTTCCGGTAGTGCTGACAGTTCACTTCAGTTCAGCTGGGCAGAAGCTTGCAGGCTGGGCTGCTACTCTGTCCGTCGTAGGAAAATCAATCCGTGCTGCGGACATTTAATTCCAGTTAGCAGTTAGCCTGGCAAGCCTGGGCGCCGACCGGGTGCCCCAGGCGGCGCTAAAACATGCAGCTAGAAAGGACCACCCCGGATGTTTCTTTTGACAGTTCAGCAGAAGGAAATGGGCGAAAACGCCCTATCACTGTGGGCTTCGTTCGGAGGGTTTTAGTAGGGGGGGGGGGGTAGGTCTCTTATCATGCAAGCACTTTGGCAAAAATGGAGGCCGCGCGATTAGCGACCTTCGAATGGGGCCGATCCACCAATCTCGAGATTGAAGATGCGTGTCTGAATTGATTGTCTTCCACAGGTTGCTTCCTTGCATCGACAAAAGGTCCAAGCAGATTGCAATGCGACCCGAGAAGGATAATGTACGCGTGGGAGATGGGCTTTTTGGAACCTATTGCCAAACTTCGCGCTGATAGCTCCATTGGGATATTCGGTTGCATCCAATTGGAAACGAAATCACGTTGCGCGTCCAGTCGCAGACTCGCGAGTCGCGACACCCAAGACACTTAAGCAGCAAGGTTTGAAAAGGTGACCACTGACGATGGAGATGGGGGAAGGAGAGACACCCGAGGTGCGGCCCAGCGCCCCCCTCACTCTCCCTGGGTTTTCCGTCACACTTCCTCAAGATTGAAGGAAGCAGTCACCTCTATGACGGCCAATCACGCCTCTTTCCAGCGTTGTGGAAGCTAAACCATGGGCTGGGAGGTTCAGTCGAGCCCCGGTCCCGGGTCCTGCCCGGCAGGCCAGAAGGCAGGCTACAGCTCGTTGTGGCTAGGCGGCTCAAAATTTGGTCCCTGGCACCATACTTAAGCTTCCCTGGCACTGGGCTCCCTTGTCCGTCACAATTGATTTGAGTACTGCGCGTTGTTCGTCACAATCACCTCTACATAGCACCAAACTGGTGTTGCCCAACTCGTATCCGATGATGGTGATGTTCGACGGAGTTGCAGTTGCCGCAACGTCAATATCCGTGTTGGCGGCAGTTGTTTGTCCAAAGTGGGCTAGAGCTCTGTGCGGCCATGTGCTGATGGAGCATTGATTGAATCTGTTGGCCAGCAAGAGCAAGATGCCCTTGGCACACCCGCTTGCCTCTCATTGCATTGCATCGAATCCTGGAACGCTTCAATTGCCATGAGGCTGTCAAATCTTGTAGACGTGCACCATCGCCATATCAAACACTTGCGATTGATTTACTAGCCCATCATTCATGGGATTCTCAATATTCCGGTACATACCATCGCATCTCCAGCTACATGTATCGAGTTTGCTATCGCCATGGATGGGGTGCCTGTGAGGATGCCTGTCTGGGTTTTGGAGGTTAGACACGCCGTCAGTTGCGCACCAAAAGAAGGAGACCGTCCGATCTCCGCTAATTGCCTGTTCCTGGCTCAGCTTTTGGAATTGGAATCTACAAATTGAGCACCGTGCCAGGCACCAGGCACCAGGCAGCTCGGCACACTAACCTCTTAGCACTTGTGCAGTCTCCATGTTGAAATCGATTTCCAGCCAGCCCATAGAATGCAAGGCGAATTCAAACAAGGCAAGCAACGATGGAGTCAAGGACCCGCTCGCTTCTACCTGTGACTTCCGTTGACGTCGGGTGCGTGCCTCTGTACCTACCGGGATAGATCACCTCTGCCTACGACGGACAAGGTTTCCTCGCCATGCAACCTGCTTGCCCGCTTGCACTTGCAGGGAAGTTGCTGCAGGAGAGGCTTCAGCACA
Organism: Apiospora phragmitis; assembly: GCF_038363925.1. Lineage (NCBI taxonomy): Eukaryota > Fungi > Ascomycota > Sordariomycetes > Amphisphaeriales > Apiosporaceae > Apiospora > Apiospora phragmitis. The sequence continues at coordinate 382,676 of NW_027117400.1, read as the reverse complement.
TTCGTCTTGGCTCTTCTGCCCAGAACGGCCCCTCCTCGACTACGACTTCGGTGTCTCTCTCACTCAATTACCCACCCGTGCTCTCATCCGACCTAAGACCTGAGCTGTTCTAAAGTTCCCTGGAGACCCTTCCGCTGCCACTACAACAACATGGCCTTTGGGATGTAGACTTCGCTGTCACTACTGCATCGCACGATCCACCCCATTGTCGCCCAGTTCTCTCATTTTCGTATTTGTTGTTTTTCCTTCTGCTTAGGAGAGCTTTCTTTTCTTGATTCATTCTCGACATCATATGCTAGCTATCGCTTCAGGTCTGAAATCGAGAGACCGATCCTTATTCTTCCCTATCGTCAAATCGTCTATCACTGGGTGGGATTCTATACTGACTGCGCACACTTACTTGAGTGGCATTGATCTCTTCTCGCTTCCATCGGTACTCTTTACTACCCGCGAGGAGCTTCCGGGCTAGGGTTTTTTCTCGACGCCATTCCAATCGGGTCTTGCACGTAACGACCCAATCGCGCGACACTCCCGTCTGCATGAGACACCGGAAAGACATATCATACCCTCCAGCTCACTACTTGCAAGTCAACCAACCTGGCTGTCTTGCATTTTCTATCCCTATCTACTGTCCCCTCGACAAACCACCGCAATCGAGGTATCGCTATTGGTTAGACACAGGCAGCCCTTGCCTCTATCGTTGCGACGGAACATTGCTCTCAACATACTGGCAAAGAAGATTGGAGGTCGTAGCACGTGGCTTTTTTGTTGGTGAGGCTCAAGCGAAATCGGTCCTTGCAACGATTCTGCCAAGGGTCATCACGTTGCGTCAGCAAACTACGTCGCGAACCCCCCTCCTACACACAGCCATATCAGGCCGTTGGTATAGGTGCCCAAGCAGCGCCTTTTCCAGGAAACCTTGAGTTGTAGTTCGCGCCACGCGCCATTCCCTATCGACGACTAACGTAGCGGCGCTTTTTTAGCTTCCTAGCAACGTCTCTCTTTGCTCTTTGTTGGTCGCCAAGATTCTCCATTGCACAGGGTCTTTCGTCACTTTTCAGGTTGTTTCAAGCGATACCCTGCTCGGTGTCTTTGCCCCTGCAGCTTGCCGAATCACGTTCCGGCCAATCCTTGGCTTCCAGAGGTTGGCTAGCGCCTCTTTTTTAGCCCAGGCGTGTTTGCTAGATGCAAGTGCCGCTCCAACTACTTTTGTTGGTCTCATTGCCAAGTGGATGCTTGGACACGCAGCTCTTGCTGTTTGATTCATAATGGATGGGAGTACCTGCCCAAGGGAGCTGAGAGGCTCTCATACTTCATCACACCCCCGGGCTTTTTCAAGTTCGAGCGTCGCTACCAGCCATTCTTCGAACCCACAGGGTACGTCGAGAAGCACAAACACTTCCGTATCCCGAACCTCTTCTTCTGGGTGGCCATCGCAGTCTCACCCGGTACACAAACATCATCATAATCGCTGCGGAAGCTCCAACGTCAGTGCGACAAATACTAGGCCGCCTTCACGATTAGCCAGAGAAATGAGCGATGACGCGAAGCAAGGAAGGATCCCAGCCATATCCAGCTATCTCCAGGAAAGGCTGCAGCAGGAGAGGCGGGATGGCGCTAGAAACAGCCCGAGAAGAAGCGATGGTGGGAATACTCCGACTAGTGGGTTCCTAGATGAAGAGGTAAACAGCTCGCCCTTGCGGAGGAGTACGACAGCCATGGGACGGCGGCCTCGATCGGCTAGTGGCGATGAGGCCGACAGCCAGAAAGGATTTGGAGCGAAAGAAATGGAAAAGGTACGAAATGCACCGTTCTCCTACCGGTTTATCGCAATTGAGAGCGTTTACGATGCTAACAAACTATCCATACAGACGTTGTCGACTTTGCACAAACAGAATTTCGACCTGAAGGTGGAACTGTACCATCGAAGGGAGCGGCAGAATGCATTGGAGCAGAGGAATGCCACGTTAGAGAGGGATCAAGCCGAGCTGATGGAGCTCAACGAGAACGTGTGGTCTGAACTGAATCAGCGCGATATAGCCCTTAAGGAGGCCATGGCCCTCATCGTGGGTTTGGAGGACAGAGTAGCGGATCTCCTGCTGGAAAGAGAAATGGTACGGCAGGTCGAGGCAGACGGGACGTACCGACACTCGCGTAACGACGAATCCGAACTAGACGAGCCGGCCGCCTCGACGCCGAAAGTCGCGCGATTTCCAGGCGCGCTTGCTGTTAACGACGATAAGATCTTGGAACGGATGCCTAGCTTCATGTCGGAACGCAGCGCGCACACCGAAAATCTGCGAAATGTCATTCTCAACAACCAGAGCAGCATCTTCCACTTGCGCAAGATATCACAGTCCAGCGCTGACCCTAGCGAGCTTGCTAGAATTACGAGCCCCAGCCTCAGCGTGCTGAGTGAAAGCTCTTTCAAGAGTGTGTACGGTGAGAAGGATAAGCTCCTTGCTTCTCCACAGTGCCATCCGCTGGACCACCTCTTCGACGATAACATCGACGACAAGTTTGACGACTACGACGACTTGCCCGCTCCGACGAAGCAGCCGAGCTGGGAATGCCAAAGAGGCGGCAGTGCATCGAGGACGGGTAATGGGACTTTCAAGAGCAGTGCCGCCTTCTCCTCTCCACTCCAGTCACTTGGCACCTTGGTCGATACGCCGTCTCCTCTCCAACAACTGGAAAGGCTGGAATCACAACTAGCATCTGGTGAGATGCGAAGACCGTCCATGGCGAGTCGAGGTAGTAGCAGCAGCATCAAGATGTCGCCGTCCGCTCGACACTCGCAGGCTGCCTCTCAGATCAAGACGAAGCAAGAGAAGAGGGAGGCACTCCGTCGCGTGATGACGTCGACGCCGACCGAAAGAGACCTAGCAGCGTCCCGAGCACTGCCTCCGACACCCGACACTGTGTCAACCAACACACTTCGTCGATACCACAACTCGAACGACACTTTATCATATGACCATAGAAGTACACCGCAGACCAGTGTCTTTGATGCGCGTTCCAAAGCGTCGTCGGGTCAATACTCGCTCGCATCGTCGCTTGATGGCCGAGGTAACCCAGCGTCTCAGACTTCTCAGCCCGCTTCGACTACCGCCTTCACTAGTCGCAGGGAAAGAGCCTTCACGGCAGTTCAACACCAACCGTTTTGCGCATCACAATCAGTACAGCCATCTCTTGCCACCTCGACCGCACTCGGCATGCGAAACGACTTCATCGCGGGCCAGGGCCAACGATTGGTCGTCGGATTCGGAAGACTCGGATGGCGGCGCTGATGCCTACTCGGAGGATAAGGACAGTGACTTGGACTACTGGATGCGTGAAGGCTCCAAGGGCAACGGTGGAAACCTTGGTCTGCCACCTCATTCGCGTAACATGGGAAGAGCCGAGCCGGACCTCTTCAGCTTTCCTGAAGGTGGGTTCAAGGCGGAAGCTCTTCTCGGGAAACGCAGACGAGCGGGCTGGTCAGCTCCCCCGCCTCGGGGTTGAAACGGGAACCTCTGGATGCGCCACCAGCCACGATGACTCGCTCCGAAGCGGGCAAGTTTCAGGCACCAGCTCCCGATGAGCCGGAAGGTGGCATCACACCGCCACATCGTAGGTCGAGCCTGCATGCTGGCACGGGAAGTATGAGTTCGAGCTCCAATGCTATGACTTCTTCTTCAGCAGGGAAGCTTAGGAAGAACCCTGTGCAGAAGAGCAGCTTGGGCAAAAGCGCAGGACGGGTGAGAAGCAGCAGCATCGACTCCTCCGTGCCAGCTCCCCGTCAGCAGCAGCAGCAGCAGCAGCAGCAGCAGCCGTTACAGCAACAAGGCCAAGCCGGCGCTATGCCCAGCGGGAAGCGGAACCAGTACCCACCGATTGCGGGACAGCCTGTGCGATCCAGAGCGTTTAGCGGACTCAACGGACTTTTTCGACGAGGGGCTGCGGCCGATGACCAGCAGCAACAGCAACAAGTTGAAACGCCGCGGCAGACGAAGCCGTCGGGGAGATTGAGCGTGCCACCACCACCGACTCGGCAATGGGCCTCCCGGCCGCCCGGCGTGATGGACGATGAGCTCACGAGCGCCACGCCGCCGCCGATCCAACGAAAGCGAGCACCCCCTACACCTATCAACACAACTAGCGTTTCGGAGATGGATGAATTCGGCATGCGGCCCACCACATCTGACCTGGATACTGTGCCTAATACGCCGCAGAGTGCCAGCAGGCGATCGAAGTGGCTGGGGCTGGGACGCAAGAAGAATGCGGCCTGAGGCAGTAAAGAGGATTGATTGAATGATTGTATTGATATGTGAGATGAGAAGGGATGGACAAATAGGTGGCCTGGCCTGTCTCTATTGGCAAAAGGTTCGGGGGATTCCGGGACGACGGCGTGTTTATTGGTTACATTTTACAAGGACTTGCGCAAGCATGGTCAATCGCATCGAATTGTGAGATCGCAGAGAGCAAGTAAGCAAGCAAGCATTGTTTTGTTTTGTTGCTTCTTAGGTTACGACAGTGTTAAAAATTGGGCGTACTGAGGGGGTTTGTCATTTTAGCTGGGGACACGACAGGGCAGGGTCTTCTCGGTCTGTCGGGGTGTAAAAATAAATATTTGAAGCAAAATTGGCATGCAACGATTGAAGAAAATGAGAAGAGTTTCACTCTGGAGAACAAGCACAATCATCATAGGTATATGTAGTCTTACTTTTTCTTGGCTGCGTGTCACATATGGTAATGCCCAGAGATGATCTGCTGTGCTGTACTGTTGTTCGCCTGGCCGCATGCGATTGGGTAGGTGCTCCAGGCACAAAGGAAGAGGCCTAGAGAGAAAAGCTGGCGCCCGGAATTTTCTTTTCCCCAGGTGTCCTCGTGTCGATCTTCCCGCACGCTAGCGCAGGGACCGATTCGACCTCAGATCTGGTGACATCACCACTCGAGCTTGAACTTACCTGACATTTCAGCCATTCGCCCGTCGAGATGCACAAGACTCATTCCACTTGCTGCCAATATCAATTTACTGGACTTGCCTGAGATTAATATATGTTTCGAGCTGCGTTGATCGTGAGACGCATTGTACCCTCTCTTCCAAATATTGGAACGCAGACCATCATGGCTAAGGCTACAGCTAGCACGGCGACGGGAGCAGCGCCGCTGCGCCGAAGTGGGGGGAACTCCAGCAAGCACGCAAAGGAAGAAGAACAGCGAGAAGATGTGAAAGTCAAGGCCGAGGTGCTGGAAAGTCTGAGAGGGGTCCCGAAGCGCGTGGCGTCTGCATCTGCCACACCGGACCTGCGGGGGAGCAAGCGCGTCAAGAAGGAAGTGAAAGAAGAGGACGACGACGAAGAAGCGTATTTCGATGATGAGCCACCTCCAACCAAACGGCGCCGCGCCATCAAGACGGAAAGTCCCAGTCCCAGCAAGAAGAAGACGAAGACGAAGAATGCATCAACGCCCAACAAGAAATCGCAGGACGAGAAAGCCGCCGAGCTGCAGGCGCGGAAGCTGAAGTCCTACGCCCAGTTCGCCAACGCGTCGCCCTTCCCAGACTTCGCGCACCCGACGCCCGCCGAGTGCAAGCTGGCGCACCGGATCCTGGTCTCGCTGCACGGCGCGCGGGCGCGGCCCACGGAACCCCCAACCAAGGCGCCCGCGAGCCGCGCGGGCTGCGGCGACGCGCCCTCGGTGCTGGACGCGCTGGTGCGCACGGTTCTGTCGCAGAACACGAGCGACCGCAACAGCACGCGCGCCAAGCTGAGCATGGACGCCGCGTACGGGGGCAGCGACAAGTGGGAGGCCATCGTCGCGGGCGGGCAGGCGAAGCTCGAGAAGACGATCCAGAGCGGCGGGCTCGCGGCTAACAAGTCGCGCACGATCATCAGGGTGCTCGAGGAAGCGTACGCGCGGTATGGGAAGTACTCGCTCGATCACCTGTTCGAAAAGTCGGATGAGGACGCCATGGCCGAGATGCTGGGGTTCCAAGGGGTCGGGCCCAAGACGGCGAGCTGCGTGCTGCTGTTTTGTCTGCGGCGGGAGAGCTTCGCGGTGGATACGCACGTGTACCGCCTCACGGGCCTGCTGGGCTGGCTGCCCAAAAAGAACGGGAAGATCAGTGCCAACCGCGAGCAGGCGCAGGCGCACCTCGACGCGTGCGTGCCGGCTGAGGACAAGTACGGCTTACACGTGCTGCTGATCCGGCACGGGAAGGACTGCGGCGAGTGTAAGGCGGGGGGCCGGAACTTGGGGCAGTGCGAGCTGAGGCGGGCGTTTCGGGGGGCCAAGGTGGATGGGGAGATTGGGGACGAGAGCAGGAGGGAGGAGATTGAGGAGGTGAAGGGGGAGGTGGAGGGGTGCGAGACGGATCGGGATGCGGTGGCTAGTACGATTGAGATGATGTCTTGAGAGCCGAGCGAGCGAGGCGTGTATTTGACTTACTTGCTTGAGGGGTGGGAACGGATTGGGCTGAGGTTAGTGTATGATATGAAATGACAAGATATATATGATTTTCTGGGGTTTCTGGGTTTCACAGCTGGGCGGCTACGAGTTGGCGTTGGCGTGGGTGTTGGGCATGGCTTGGCTTACACACGACTTGCCTCCCATGGGTGATCTACGGCGATTTGAAGCATGTTTAATTGACTCTGGGAGACTTCAGCTGAAAACTCAAGCCGGAGTTGATAACTTATTATACTACGGTAGCTGTTTTGGGTATGTCATACACGTCCAAGAACATGCCTCCGACGAGAAAGATTGATTGGATGAGTGACAATCCCCAATCAAGTCACGTTCATTGGTTCGTACGTGTATGCTTACGAGCGCACCATCTCTTCCCGTCGCAATCTCCCCTATGGATGAAATGTAGCCTCTGTCTCTCTCTTCTTCACAACGCCATCACCCGCACACACTACATACGTAGTTAATACACAATCTCCACCGGCACCGTAAAATTGGCCGGTCCCGCGTAAGCCTGCACCGTACCCGTCGGCGACTGCTGGTTCGTCCAGACGATCTGGTCGGCGGGCACATGGTGCGCCGCGTAGAGGCTATAGTGGGGGCCTTCGAACCAGTACTCGATGTTGCAGGTGGTGTTCGTCGTGCTGCTGCTCTTATCATCTGCTGCATCTAGTGTGTTTGGGTTGGACGAGTCGGAAGAGGAAGAGGTGGAGGAGGTGGAGGTGATGATGGTCCAGGCCCACGTGTACCGCGCGTCGTCGGCGCAGGGGGTCCGCGATACGTTGACCAGCTGCCCGTTGGACTCGGTTTGGGGCGTTGCGAGGCAGGAGGTCGCGATAGTTTTGGGGCTGGTGCTTAGGTCGAAGGAGTAACTGTTCGTTGTTTTCGCCTTGATCAGAGAAGGGAAAAGCAAGTCAAGCAAGTGGGGGGTTGATGGATAGGGGCTATAGGAGGAAAATTGGATCTGGGTCGAGTGGTGATGGACAAAGTTTCAGACGAAGGGAGAGAGGGATGTGCTCATACCTACTCAACAAAGAGTGCGAGATAACTTCAGCATAGAGGCCGGTGATGGTGAAGTCACTGGGGGCTTGAGAGGGCGCCGCCGAAGCGAGACGTAGGACTAATAACAGAGTAAGGCATCTCATCTTCGAAAGAGGCTTGGGCTATTGTTATCGTGGACAAGTTTCGATATTGAGATGAGTGTGGTCGAAAACAACCCCGAAGTCTTCGGCACAGTAACCAGATGGTGTATTTATAGACCCCGGCGATCACACTCCATGAGTATCATGGACCATATTTAGATAACTATAGCCCGGAACCGAGTCCGCACGAGGCCATAGATGCAATCGTCACAAGGCAAACATCCTTTTATCAGCTGTTCTCTCTGCTCTGCCTCTCTCTTCTAGAACTTCCCCGAACTACCACCATGAGGTTCGACGAAAGTCGTGCAAGACACAGGCCGTGGCACGCTCCACCTCGGCTCGAACCCAAACGATCGGCGTCGCTACGTTACGCTTGGGATACCCGCGTGATCGTGGACCACGAGGCGGTCAGCCGGGTGGAAGGTTTAGCCGAGCACCCTGATGAAAAGGGTGATTCCTCACGAAAGAAGAAGTTGAGCTAGTGCCAACACCAGTCACATCATCGTTGGCCGCTTCGTGTCGTCGCACAGAGATCTGGCTAGACCACTGCTTGGCGGCGTAGTACAGCCCCTAATGTGGTATAAGGGGAGGTTTCGGTCAGAGCGACTGGTCGGTCTGCCTTGTGCCCTCCAAGGCAATGGGTCGCATTTAGGATGACGAGACCACGATAGACGTCATATGATTTCTTGGTTGGTTCGAGTAGAGGAGCAAGTCGTCTACCGTCTCATTTGTAGATTTAGTGAATAGGGGTTGCCCTGGCGCCTACCACACGAGAATCCAAGGCTATGACCCAAAGGAGGACCACCTCAGGAGCCAAACGTATCAAGTGGGCCGGGTGATTTCGATGTCGCCTTGTGATAGAAGATACAGCAAACCATCTATGGCTTTGGTATTGGGCTGCAACCAACTACATGTGGTACGGAGCGCCCTGCTATCGTATACTCCTGGAAACCCTATATACCTCCTATTGGTTGACGCTCTGGATCCTGGGCTTGGCACCTGGGTATGATTGGCCAAACAGAATCAGGCAGATATGAGAAATACTCTAGCCGTTCTAGCCCCCTGTTGATGATGACTGAGACGTGACCAACTGCATAAAAGCACATCACACACAACCTTCCTGTCAGATTTGATGACTTCCCCATCTCTATGAGACATTACCTTGTCCTCGGTTCTGCCACACAAGTCACTGCTAATTATTTTCAACAACCATGTAGACCCAACAACTTCTACTTTTGCTGTTCTTGGGGGCGCTTTCTCGGGGTGCAGTGTACAACAGCCCATTGTGGTGTGCCGGCACCACCAACTCAGACGGTCGCCAACTCCCTGCTCGGTCAAACCAGGCTGTTCTCTCCGACGACTCGCCTTGGAAACAGAGTGTCGACATGTGAGTATGGGACTCTACTCTACATTGCCTCATTGAACAACCAGCTTAGAATAATAGGAGAGACTCACTTCATGCCTGATTTCAATTATCTGACTTGAAGCACGCACACAGTACTGAATCGGACCCGTGGGCCTGATGACCACGGCCGCCCTGGGTACCCCGCCCCAACCGTTCCGGTTCTGCATCGATCTGGTATGGGACACCCTGTTCGTCCCGAACGCGTCGATCCACCTGGGCTATGGTGCTATGCCCGGCCGGATAGTCCGCTACTACGCCAATGAGTCGTCCACGGCCGAGCCCCGCTGCAACTTGGGCCGGCGCTCCTTCGAGCAGAACCTCGTGCATTTCTCCGGCCCCGTCGCCCAGGATACTTTCCGCGTCATGGGCAACGGAAGCGAAGACGGCGGCGCGCTCGAGGTTGCTAACCAGCTTTTCGTCGCCGTCGACAAAGCCGGATCCGACTACTATAACCTGCGGATCAACTCCGACGGCGTCATCGGCCTCGGCCTCAGCCCGCGCTTCCACACCACACCCCCCACGCCCAACTCTATCTCTAGCTTCCTCGCCTCCCCGTGGTCCCGCATGGTCCAGGCGGGCACCCCGGACACCAACCTCTTCGCCATCGAGGTGCCGCGCGCCGCGAGCGACGACATCGAAAACGTGCCGAACCGGTCGGACCCGGCGATGACGGGCGAGATCAGCTTTGGAGCTATTAGTGCGCGGTACCGCGGCGCGCCCTTTGCCGCGCTGCCGCTGGTGCGGGACGACGATCGGTTCTGGGCGGTGGAGGCGCGGTGGGATAACCGGACGCATCCCCTGCACCGCCGCTCTGATGATGACGATGGTGACGATGACGATGGTGACGCTGATAATAATAGTGGTGATAACAATGCGTCACCTCACAAGAAGAAGAAGAAGAAGAAGAAGAAGAAGAAAACCATAGCCGTCTTCACGACCGAGTACTTCATCGCCCTCCCGGACACCGCCCTCGTCCAGCAGATCTACCGCTCGCTCCCGATGTGGGCGCGCGAGGAGGATTGCCTGCATATACCGACCTACCTTCACTGCGCGGCGCGCGATCATCTGCCCGATCTGGTCTTCGAGCTGGGCGGCACAAGCCAGAGCTTCACTGTCACGGCGCGCCAGTACGCCTACCGGATGAAAAGGGAGGTTCGCGGGGGGCGGGGGGGGGGGAGGACTTGTGCATGTTCAAGATCGTGCCGACGGAGTGGTACGCTGACGGCGGAGAAGAAGAGGGCGGTAGTCCGGTCCCGCGCGATGCGGTGGTTTTGGGGAGCCCGTTGCTGAATGCGTATTATGGCGTGTATGATTTGGATCAGATGGAAGTCCGACGTGAGTCCTGTCCTCCTACACTACCAATAAGTGGCACCGGTGAGACACTGATGAGTCAAAAGGATGGCCCAACGTGAGCCGACGCATGGAGAGGCATAATCGCTTGCCGGTCAAGCATTATTCTCCCAAGGTGTGAGTAGCATCTGTTACGCGGAATAGTAATTAGCCTGCTTTATGTCCATACTAGGGAGTTCCAACCGTAGATATCTCTCGAGTCCATTATTGGCAAAACTACGCGTTGGCAGAGTAGACATGATAATAATAAACGTGCCTTATGGATATGGTCCTTAGGTGCATTGCAAAACGTTTCGATCCGATTGCCAACTACTAATGGCCAGCTCACCATACCGTCAGGATATAGCATAGCGTTATTATGTAACATTGGTTCATGTTTCATTCCCAGACTCGCCCATTGCCTCTTTCGACCCAACCGCACACATCCGATTGGGAGGGGGTAAGAGCATAAGAAACCGGTGTGTGGTTGTCAGCAAGGGATGTGCAGTAGGGATTGTAGGGATGTTGTGGGATGGTAGAGCTAATAGGAACCTCGCCCGAAGTCCCCCTTGCTGCATGCAGCCAACCCGCATCCGATGGGAGAGCTAACGAAATGGTGGCTAATATATGTACGGATGGTAAAGTGACATTGGAGAAATGCGAGGCTAAGGTTCGTGGGCGTGGGATGCGGCCCTGATCACTATCACTTGTTTCTTCTGTTCCGTCCTGGTGGTGCCGACTAACAAGATTGGGCAGCCGCCGGGTGCGGATGGACGGCAAGGAAAGGTGGTGGTGGGGTGGTGGTAAGAAGGGATTTTGCCCATTTCCAGTAATATATGGTAAATCAAATCAGACGCTGCAAAGCTACGTTACAGAAGAGAGACTCGGCCCGCATCCGCGCTTATTGCGATAAATATACCCTTGCCCAGCAGCCAACATCGCTTGTTCCAGCCTTACCGGGACGACAAGAAAGTTCTGCTAGGCGACCGTTAGCACGGTATGCTATGTTATGTAGGTATCGTCATGTTCATTCTAAATGGCTTGCTATTATGGAATGTGGAAGTATGTATGTAATAGTGTTCTTGTGCATGAGCTATTGGATCAAATTAGACGAGATCTTCTAGGCGCAGCCAAGCACATTTCACACGGTCAAGGACAGAAGAAGTTACAAGTGGTCATATGAATAAGAAAAACAATGGTTTGAATTTATTTTTGACTGACGTTGGCAAGCATGCCTCACACCAACCCCCTCTCGCTCCGCTTGTCGTTTCGCTGCTTCTTCTCTCCCAGCGGACGGACAGCGGCGAGTGTAAGACGGCGGGCCATGCTTAATTGCAGCACGTCGGTCGCACGCCACCACGTCCATTCAGACAGGACAGGGACGAACGGCCGCCATGTGCTAGCAACTCTCTCCTCCACGAGGACGAGAGAGTCCCCAACTTTGTCAACAACTGATTAAGGGATTAATACAATAGTTCCCCCCCATCTTTCCTTTCCCATATTCCATTCCCATCCCCAGCCCCAACCCTGTATAACCGATTCCCTTCTTTCGCGACCGTCAACCACTTCTGGCAGCTTGACGTACCTAAACCCCGATGTATGCAAGATAGCGGGGTGGAAAAAGAAGAAGAAAAAAACACCAGAAAGCTGCTTCCCCCAAAAACGCCAGATCGCTAATGCACCCCCCGTAAACCCCGCCCATGCTACTTCCCAGTTTGGTCCGCTGGATTTTGAGTCGCCTTCCAAGTTTCCTTTCTACAACTGGCCCTTTCTTTCTTTCCTTCTTCCTTCCAAGCAATGCCTCGTCGGTGTGACAAAAGGTAAAGCGATAAAAACGTTTGGTGTTTGGTACATCTGCTCGTCGCGTCTTGCGATGGACGAGAGAGAGAGGGAGCGCCCATCTATCTGATTGATGATGGCCCTCTCGCGCTGGTGCGCATGCATGTGGCCTTCTTCCTCCTGGCCAGCAAAGCGGTGTTGGGTAAAAAAACGTATCCGCACGAAAAAAAGCCCACGCCCGCCTTGCCCATGGTGAACAAAAATAAGAACCAGGTAAAAAGCGCAATTAAATCAGTAACTTCGAAAAACATGTGTGCGACGCGAAACTGAAATCAGAAACAGAAACACAGCTGAAAACTCCTGTAGGCATCATTTGAAACGGTGGGAACGAATGGCGGCGGCTTTGGTCAAGGCCGGTCATGGTTCCTTCGTGTTGGTTTCATTGCATTGGTCGTTCATCATCATGCCAGAGCTGAACTGAAGCAGAGAAAGAGCAAGCAACCCCCCATATTTGACGGTGAGATGATATTTGAGTAACGATGAGAAAAAGCAAAAGATGGAGATGAAGCGGGCGCCATCGTGCGGGGGTTCGAAGCAAAATTTCGATCCACTACTGCGGATACGCCATGTCGAAGTGCATCTCCTCGAAGTTGGTGTCGGTGCCGTCGTTGAAGGCGGTCATGGGGGTCACCGTATCGTTGCTCGACACGACGCTGCCGTACTGCGCCGGCGCATTCATCTGGTTCTGCGCCGCCATGTACGCCATGAAGTTCGGGCTCATGGGCGAGCCCGCGAAGTCGAAGTTGGCCGACGAGAGGGGGATATGGTTGGGGTAAAGCGGCAATGTGTCGGGATTGATGTTCATTGTCTCCGCCGGGTTGAACCCGCAGTCGATCTCGGTCAGCACCGGCTCCGGCATCTTGCTGGCGTAGTCGTGGTGGACCGATCCAATGCTGGCAAACTCCACCTCGGTCGGTGGCATGGAGGCGCAGGCACCAGCACTGTTGCTGACGTCGTCGTCGGCCTCTTCGTCTTCTTCCGCGTCGAGCTCGTCTTGGCGCACGTAGATCTCCTTCATCCAGTTCTTGAGCTCGGGCATCGGGGGCCAGTCGCCGCCGCCCTTGCCGCCGCGCTTCTCCTCGTCGCTGCGAGGTCCACCGCCCGACTTGTTCTTGGCGCGCGAAGGCTTCTCCTTGAAATGAGTGCGGCGCAGATGCGCTGCGGCGTTGTAGTAAGCGCCGTACTTCTTCTTGGAGGTGCAAGCCTTGCACTTGTCAAGCGGGTTGACCACGGGCACGCCAATGGGAAGGCCGACGGAGTGGGGATCGACACAGATCCACTTCTTTACGACGCCCTGCTGAGGGTGCTTGGCGTCGCGATGGCGTCGGAGTTCGTGGTCACCACGGAACCCCTCCGGGTGCTCGCTGCACTCGTTGCAGAAGACCTTGGGCTGTTTCGGCCGCACGTACTTCGCCTTGGCGATGGGTGTCTTGCCGTCTTTCTTGGTATTTTGCTGCGACTCGGCCTTGAGTTCTGACGCGGGCTTGGGCTTGAGGAGCGTGCTCTTGCTGCGCGCGTTCTGCTGTGAGAGGGTCTCCTTAGCGCGGGCGCTCAGGGAAGAGGCCGACTTGATACTGCTCATGCTGGCGTTGGAGGCGGAACGGGACATGTCTTGTGAAACGAGGAGAGTGTCCATCGGGCCCGACCCAGAGTAGTACTGCCCATCGAGATTCGCACCGACAGCAAGCAAGTCTTCGTCGCAGGGCGCAGGGCGTTTCCCGAGTGGCGAGTTGCCCCCACTGCCCATGAGGGAAGTCTGGGGGCTTTCCATTGGTGGCACCATGCCGGTGAAGCTCTGCTGAGATTCGATGTTGACTCTGTCCATCGCATGCGAAATTGATGGGTTGCCAAAGGAGCTGTTGTCACGACTCATGGCCGTTTCCAGGGTAGGGGCCGACGTCATAGAGCCGCAGACGGAGACGTTCCCGGCATTGTACTGGGCAAAGTGCATGTCAAACTGGTTGTGCGTTGGCATGGACGAGGTCATGTAGTTCTCCTCATCAGCAGGCAGCATGGCGATGTAAGCCCCGGGATCCATAATGATAGACTCATTGACAGTTGGCATGTCAGGACGGTGTCTCCGCATGGAGTGCGCTCGATTTATCGGGATGCCATTGGGATAGGACGTGTAAGTGTTGGCGGCCTCGTCTTGACCCGTGTACTCAAACATGTTGCCGCTGTTGTTTGCCGACATCATCGTTGGCCCGTTGGGCTTGGGGGGCGGGGTGATGGGGACGCCGACGAAAGGCCCGGCTCCGGCAGATCGCGTGGACGGATTGGAGGTTGAGCGGTCCATCTGATGCGAGCGGGGAGCCTGTTGAGACATGGTCCTCGGACGTTTCACAATGGGGTGATCTTGGTGGGATCGTATCTGTGATATGAGGTCAGATGCCTACTTGGTCTCCATGCGTGAACCTAGTAACAGTTCTTTCTTACAGATGATCGTGGGGTGTTCTGCACAGCAACATGTTGGGTGGCTATGGGGACTTGTCCCTGACCGATGTTGCGAGGTATCGAATTTCGTCTCGATGTCGCATCATCCTGGTCAAAGGACGCTGTCATATGCGATGCGCCAGACAGCTGGAACTCATTGCAGACGGGGGAAGCTCCATCAAGATTACTTGGACTTGACGACTGAGGTTGCTGGAATTGAGTTTGATACTGCCATAACTCCTGCCTTGCTCTATGTGCAGCGTCTACCGCAGCTTGGTGTTGGAATTTCTCCTGTCGCAGTGCTTCCTTGAGCTGTTGAATCTCACAGTCCACCTCTAAGCCCCGGTTCATCATGGGTACGAAGCAAGCTGCAATGCCTAAACCTAGACTGATAGAGTACGAGCCGAGGATGCCGAAGAACTCCAATGAGCTCCGAGTGTGACGACAAGGAGAAGAAGAAAAGAAAGGCGAGAGAGGATGATACGGTCGTCGTGCGAGCTTGAGCTGAGACAAAAAAAAGACAGCCTCGCTTCCGGGTTGACGACGATGGGATATCTCGACGTTCTGTATGGCTCAGGCGCGCCAGCAAGGGGTGTGGGTTCTTTCTCCACTACTGTTCCGGCCGAATCGGTTTGCAGGGTAGGGTTCGCAGGCAGGACAATAGCAATGTTTGAGAGAGTTGGATGAACAACGGATGCTGGCTCAGCGTGAAGCGTCAAATGAAAGACAAGAAGCAAGCAGGTGGAAAGGTCGAGGCCGAGATTGGGACAAGCAAAGGATTATGTACCAGTGAACCCGATGAGGCTTTGGGCGGGCACACCCATGGGAAGCGGGTCAGGTTCAAGACTTCACTTGGGTACGGTACCAGACCCGTAAGGCATGGGTATAACATGGTACGTATAGAGATGTACATAGTGTGTATGCAGCCAATTTACGAGGCCTTGGCTTGGCTCCGTCAGCTCGAAGGTACATACATACCTAGGCTGTTGCTGGTGCTGCTAGGCCCTATGGAAGGATTCGCAGCAGCCAGCTTGGGCAGGGACCGCCGTATTGGATGCCGAGCAGCAAAGTCGGTTAGTGTGTGTGGTTTGGGTCGAAACGGAAATTTGCAAACTGCCAGTCCGTAAATGGCTTGTTCGAACGACGATGCATGTTCCCACCCTCGTGCTGTTAGGAGGGTTACATAGGGGGTGTGGTGGTGAGATGACGAGGCCCACACCCCTGGCTGGTGTCGGTCAGTCGGTTTCGTGGGTGTGAGAGCGACGGGACATCTTTTGGCCCTGTTGGGGGGGCGTGCGTGGAACAGCGTGTCAACGCCGAGTGTGGAGAAAATACTGAGGCCAACAGCCACTGTGACCATGTCAGCCAATGCCCGGTCGGCTGTGTTTGTGGAGTAGAGAGAGGCCCTCTACCGGCTGTCGGCGCTCCGAAGGAGAGAGCACTGTAGAGAGGAAGACGGTATCGATATGAGACGATTACACACCTCTCTGCTGTCGTGTGTCGGCCAGCATGTAGTCTGTCTGTCTGTCTTCCTGTCTTCACGGCCCAACTCTTGTTGGATACCACCCCAAGGTGGCATTATTGAAAAACGCAAGCGCGGTTGCAGCAGTAGGCCGGCTGGCGTGATTGAGTGCATGCTCTGGGTCCGTCCCTGCTGAAGGCCGTATCAGACGGTCCTTGGCGCTGCAGGCTGCAGGGCATGTTACTGTAGGTACTTACTACACATCGCCTGCGCTGTGTGTGCTGTGTGTACTGTGACCAATGCTGCGCTGAATGGGCGCTGGAAAGCCATCCTACAGGTCAACTCCTACAGTTGTCAAATGAAATGGCCGACAGGGGGTGTCCCCACGCCCGATGCTGATCACGGTGACGCAGCCCGCCATGCTGCTCAATCTAGGTAGTCTGTGTCCTTTCCGGGGAATCTCACGGTTGGATGACGATGGTTGCTGGATGTGCACCGTATCGTGAGGTACACAGCTGGCTTGACCGAATGTCGTCAAATGAGATGGAGGGACCCCCATGCATGCTGCCATAGTCGGCGTCGTAATGGGTTGCGGCTGTGACTTGACGCCGTTAGGAGTTACGGACGGGGACGAATATGAGATGAACGAGATTTGACGAGAATCAAGATGAGATGCACTAGAAAGGGAAAGGGCATCCCATCCCCAAGCTAGCCAACTGTCAATAAATTGGGGAGCCAAGGGCCAAAGGCATTAATTCGGCAGTACAGGCCGGGAAGGGAAAATAATGTTTCACTATGTCCTTGACAATGTTTTGTGTCCTCGTGATCCGGAAGAATTGAAGAAGGGCTTTTTGCTCTTCTCCATTGCCGTGGGTAGACTGTGACTAACTGGAGTTTTGGATCTTATTTTGGGATGCCGGCCCTGCTACAGCGGCATGACAATTGGCAGGCCCCATATTTGAAGCCTTAGATCCCCCCACTTCGGTCGATCTTGCATGGCCCTACCTGCCCTTTTCTTCACCCTCTCAGCGTGTCTCTTCTTACGGGCAAATACAATACAACTCATCAAGCAAATTACTGGATTGCCATGTTCGGAAAATCCCCAGAGTACCCAAATTTTGGAACAGGACCTTGGAAGAAACCCTCTAATTTCAACTGCGTGACAAGCTAGATCCTGGCGCCGACTGGGCAGAGCTAGCGGGCTAGTCATATTAAAGCCGTGCTATAATTAACATCCTACAGGGTCCTCCGTAGATGACCTCGCAATGGAGCGACCAGCTGGCATTTCAAATTGAGGATTAGTCGCGAATAGTAGTAGTCCGTTGATCATTTCATGTTGTGAGCAACAAATCTATCTCACTGTCATGACGACGAGGGAAAGCATACGCAAGTCACGGAAATGACCTCGTCTGAGGCATTGTGGACTTCATGCAGGCAACATCATGAGATCAAGTTTAGGGGATTTTATGTAGGTAGGCACGTCTGATTGGGTTTGGTCCATACCGGGGAAAAGTGTCCGTTTCGTTGCATCGCTCTCTCCATCGGTTTTGTTTCAATATCACCAATCCGTTTGAAAAGGAATCTTGATCATTTGCAGATAACTGTAGCCTATCAGATCATGATAGCAACCTTGGGTAAAGCAGAAAAAGAAACACATTGCGGGGTCCAGTCCACGATCTGATTTCGCTGACCGACCATTGGTGTTCAGCGAAGATCCATGGAGAGGCTTAGAGGGAACACGCGGTAAAAAGCAGCTAGCACCTGCCTACTATTGCCCGCATGCAAGGGAGAGGGAGAAGGAAGGAAGACCTTGGAGGCTGTACTGTATGTCCAGTCAAGGTGTGTGCAGTGCAGTGCCGTCATTCGATTCGACTGTTTCGAGAGGGTAAGAAGCAAAGAAAAACGAGACTAGAGGAAACGTGCATGCAGAAGTGTATGCATAATGGCAGAGTTAGTGCCAGCTGATTGCCTTGTTTTCCCATCGACTACCAGTATTGTGCGCTGGCATTAGCCAGAGGTGTGGTTGCTATTGGGTATCGGCCGGCCGTCCAAAGTGAGGCGGAGATCTGACTGGCCCAGAATCCCTGCCCGACCTGGAGGGCATATCCCGGGCGCCGGCGGGTCTTCGTCTCGTCTCTCTCCTCGTTCTCTCTCCACGCTACCTAGACTTGGAACCCCCCTACTTGCACCTGCACAATCAATCAATTGATTGATTGATACCACTAATCGATACGGTCAGTATCAGTTCCGCGTCTGCGTTTCCGTCTATGTACTCGCCCGGCCCCTACGGTGGCAGGGTGGATGGAGTCATCGAGTCGCACGACAGTAGCAGCCGCATATACATGTTTGCTTTTTGCTAATCTAAGTATCGGGGGTTTATCGATAATACACGTTCGGCGCAACAGCAACAGCAGCCGCAGCGGGAAGAGACGAGAACCACGGGAGAGAACCATGGAAACAAAGACACAAGTCAGAGCCGCGAGCAAGCGTCGAAGTGGTGAGTCAGTAGTGGTAGCATTCCCCGGGCTCTCCAGTTCAAAGTTGGATCTTACCGCAATTTCCCTCGGCGGTGTCACCGAGAAAACGTGACGATGGCACACCAAGAAGCACCCCAAGTGGATCTCCCCTTCTATCCGTCAGTCGTAGAACCCGATCCTACACTCTGCCATGATGGATTTTAGAATTCGGTGTGAGACATGAACTTGTGTTGACGCCCAAACAGCAACAATAACATGATTCTTCACCGTCTTCTGTTGACTGTTTTTGTTTTTTGCCCGTCTCGAGCTGAAGAGTACCTACCTACGACAACGAGTCCCCATCCATCCCAGGAGGTTCCTACCTAACACCGCCTGGGGTACCAACGCGTACGCCGAAACCTTACGTCGCAGTGGTTTGACATGCCGGGTTCACGAACGGGAAAAGCAAGACCAGGGTGTTCGTCGTTCGTTGCAAGGGCAAGGAAGAGCCGGTCGGGACATATCCGGACGATCACGGCCGACCCAACGTTTTCCTTCAGGCCGGGATGCAATAAGCCATCGCGTCATCTTACCCGACCTGTCGGAAACGCAGCCACACACACTTTCTCTTTTTCCCCAGGGGTTCTTCTCGACACCACCACCAAGGCCACACTCCTTTTTTTCGTGATACAGCAGAGTAATGATCTAGGGTATCGACAGCCTCAGGGGCACGTCAGTTGAACCGGGTAACGATCTACAACCCCCTTTACTTCCTGTTATGTACGAGAAAGCCACCGCAAGAGCTCAATTATGATCGATGTTCTCAATCCTTGATGACATCGAAGATCGCGACACTCACGCACACAGACGCACATATGTACGCGCAAACTTCTTCTAAAAAGCCAGGGTTTGTAGCCACGGTGTTCCGACTTTTCGACGTAAGGGTCTTGCAATATCGCTACTGCAATCACAACTCACGTCCACGATGTTTTTCGGGGCTCAGCTCTGATGCAGTGGTGGGGGTCAATGTCTGTCTCATCCGTCGTGGTACCCTCGTGTGGTGCGCGGCGCGCGTGTCAAAGCAGCACAACACCGCGCTGTCTGCACGTTGAAGCCAGAGTCTACGTAATTGTTCCCTTTCCAACTGACATCAGCGTGCATCAATAACACCCCCATGCGAAGGTCGTGGGACAACATATCGAGTGTTCGTGCATGATTAATATGGCTGTCTGCTATGGCCGTGGCATCCCAGCAAGATGCAATATCGCGCCGCCCGGCCTGCCCTGCCTACCTACTCCTGACAGCACACCTGCAGTCGGGGGAGAGGGAGTGGATCAGCACTGGCCGGTCGGACTGCCGGGAAGATCCGGTCGGAGCCGACCAAAAGCCTATGACGGTGTCCCGAGTCGCTTTTGCGTCGATCTGAGTCAGAGGTATGGGTTGGTGCAGATCGATACAGGGCGGCGGGAAGAACAGACAGTGGAGGAAAAGAGTACTCCCAGTACACGGTTAGGTACATGGCAGATATGTTAGATACGTTACAGTTTTGGTATTGCGATGACCTCACAATGTTATTGATGCTCTGCAATTGATACTGCAGGAACTGAAGTCTACATAGGGGCGTTCATGCAATATCGCTTGAAGCAAACCACTCGACGGACACCCATGCCGCCACGACGGCATGTGGGAAGAACTGGCAGAGTGAGGCTAATCTCGAGATCTATGCACAGTCGGGTGGTTATCGATATTGTATGAGATCTCCAGTCAGCCCCAGTTGATTGCCCGTTGCTAGTTTGAATGTTTTCGGCCGACGTTGAACATACTGGTTGGTACAAGTGATTTGGTTGTTCAAGTCAAAGATGCAGAGTGGAAAACTAGAAGCAGCAATACAGGTGAATGTAGAGGGAACTATTGATCATTGTCGAGCTGACATGGAATGAGATCTCTTGCAGTTTCATGAGATCCCGCGGCACCCCACTACAGCTTGCTGCTGAAGCTGTACCTACGGTAACTGTCCCTTACTTAGATCCCACCTTCCATTGCCGGCCCGGCAGAAGTCCGGTTTATCCGCCAATGATGCCACCTCGACACTTCCTAACAGCCAACTTGACAATAAGCACATCCACGACCGAAGCACTCGTTGCGCACTCGGTAATTCTCACAATCGAGTCGCAAAGCTCATGTGAAACAGCTCGATCCCTAACGGCATAATGCGCCGTCACATTGCCTTCTTGCTGGCTGGTTTGCACCTCAGCCAAGCTCGCCAGCCGGGCTTCAGCATTCACCATGACCTACTAGCATATCCACAGGTGCGTACTTCACACACACACTGACGGGAGACGAGACGGACAGCGGCAACTACATCAAGCGCAATCGACACTCAAGGCTAACACAAATCTTGCAACCCGAAATTTAGTTCGAGGTCATCTTTTCAGAAGCTTTCATCTCGGAAGCAGAAGCCAAATCGCTCCTAGAACGTGCCAACGAGGCGACCCATCCCCAATATGCCGCCGACTTCAGCAGCGCCAACAAGGCCATCACGTCCAACATCCGCGCGGCTGACGGCCGTGACGAGCACGACAATGAGAAAGACAACCCAAAAGTCGCCGAGACGTACGAGATCATGAACATGGCGCCGCACCGCTACCTCTGCGCCCTCCCCGTCCTCGCGGCCCCGCCCGCCCCCAACAAGACGGCGACGGAGCTGGCCAAGGCCGAGGAGGCGCGCGAGCTGGCCCGCGCCTCGGCCAACGGCTGGGAGCTGATGAGCGGCCTCGACGGGTCGTGCCTGTACTACGTGTCTGGCTGGTGGAGCTACAGCTTCTGCTACGGCGAGGACGTCGTGCAGTTCCACGCCCTGCCCAGCCGCGCCGGCCCGCCCGTGCGGGACCCCCAGAGCCAGGAATACGTCCTGGGCCGCGTCGCGGGTTCCAGGACTCCGACACCCAAGTCGCGGCGCGGCCGCGGCGGGCAGGCGGCCCCTCCTCCGCCTCCGCCGGCCAAGGGCGTCAACAAGCAGAGCAACAGCCCCCCGCCCAACACGGAGCTGCAGGTCAAGGGCGACCAGCGCTACCTGGTGCAGCGCCTCGAAGACGGCACGCTCTGCGACCTCACGAACCGGCCGCGCGTCATCGAGATCCAGTACCACTGCAGCCCGGGCTCGACGCAGGACCGCATCGGCTGGATCAAGGAGGTGACTACGTGTTCCTACCTGATGCTGGTCAACACCCCGCGCCTGTGCTCCGACGTCGCCTTCCTGCCGCCCCAGGAGACGCGCGCCAACAGCATCGCGTGCCGCACCATCATCCCCGACTCGGAGCACCCCGCGTGGCACGCCCAGAAGAGCCTCGAGGCCCAGGCCGCCATGGTCGGCAACAGCAAACAACAACAGCAAAAAGCCCCCCTAACGATCGGCGGCGTCGTGATCGGCGCGCGCGAGATGCTGGGCCGCGGCGAGGACGGCAAGGAGGCCGCGACGCTGACGGCGCCCCGACACTTCCGCTCGGACGCCGACGCGTACGTCGAGATCGTGGCGCTTGGGTCTGGCGGCGGTAAGGACGGCGAGGAGGGCGGGGACCAGACGTTCGAGGTGTTGACGGACGAGGAGCTCGAGCGGCTCGCCATCGACCCCGAGGTGATCGAGCAGCTCAAGAAGAAGCTGCAGGAGGTGGCCGGCGACAAGGGCTGGAAGCTCGAGGTGGTGGAGGACCAGGACGGGCAGAACCGGCAGATCCGCGGCGTCATCGATAACGACGAGGACGAAGACGGAGACGGAGGCCAGGGTCAGGGTCAGGATCGTCAGGATGAAGGCGGCAACGGCGGCAAGGATGGTGGTGAAGAGAAAGGAAGCGAGGAGAAGTTCTTTAAGGAGGAGCTTTGAATTCTCAATTAGTAACAGGCATGGCGAGGCGTTCTAGGATCAATGAGTCCCTTGTGGGCTAGCTCAATATTCACTCTTTCATGATATCGACTTTGGTGTTTGCACGTTTCTCCCTGCTCAATTTCTGGGAGTAATTTGGTTCTCCCTATCTCTATGGCCATATGGCAGGTATATTTCATACATTAAATATTCATATTAACCTACACTTTCGCAGCCAAAGATTAAATGTCAACGTTTAAGGTTACTGATCTGTTGCCAGGAGTGAACGGTGAAATTAACAGCTGCTTACTTCCGTGCAGAACAAATTGAACAGTTTTGCTGAAGATGACTACGCGCCCTCCACAGCCGGAAGCTCCCGACACAGCTGCAACCAAATTCAACAGGACTTGGTGCTTCACTTTATTCAAAACCGCGCTCATGCAGGGATGGCTGCCTGTCGATTGGTCGGGGTTGTTGGCAGATTATCCAAGGGCCGGCCCGCGAGCATCTGGGTTTTGCAAACAACCAACAAAGTGACCATGTGGGCCCCAAGGGGTGGGCAAGCGCTACAGAACCAAACTGCGAGACAGGAAGATTACGGCCAAAAGGCGCACATTGCAAAGTGGAATGGTATTCTTTGAATATCATGGGTGGAAAGGAGTTTACAGCATAATACTAATCTAGTTCTAAGATTTAACCCCCCTCGCTATCACCCCCGCCTCGTTAACACCTCACATAGATATTAAATAAGCTAGATTTAAAGCTTTATATTAAATTAATAAAAATAAGAAAAATAAACGAGTTTAAGTATTAATATATTTCGTATTTATATTATAATAATATTTAATAATAAAGTTTATAATTATTATTATATAATTTAAATATTAAAACTAATATTATTAAATAAGCTCTCGTATGTACAGTGGTTCCGGTTTTAATCGGGGTTTAATCGTTCTTATTCTGTTGTTCATGTTTATCTTTAATACGAGCTGCGAGGGGCATCGTATACCCCTCTTAATAAAACAGGAAAGGGGTTCGTACGCGTAGGCACGTGGCACCCCTTTTAGAGTAATATGGAAAACCTTAGTTCCTGCTGTTCTAATAAATATAATTTATATTATTTAAATATATTTTACTTTTATTAAATAATAAGTGTTTTAAATTAAAATAAATAAAGTAAAATTAATTTTTTATATTTATTTTAATCTTATATAAATATATTTATTAAAATATAATTTATTAATTATATATTTTAATTATATTATATAATATTTAATAAATATATAAAAAAGAATCTTATTTTAATTTAATATTAATAATAAAAATTATTTATAAATATTTAAAAAGTAATATTAAACTTATAGTTAAAATAAAAAAATATTTTTAATAAAAAAAAGTATTATTAATAATAAATAGTATTTTATTTTTATTTTAATATTTAATCTTAGTTTTTATAAATAAAGTCGAGTTTTTTATAAAAATAATATTAAAAATATCTTTTATTAATTACTTAGTAAATAATTTATATAAAAGTATTTTAATATTATAATTCGTTTAATATAATAATAAATAATATTTAAAATATCTATTTATAATTTTAAAACTTAATATTATAATATTTTAATATAATTATTTTATAAAATTAAAATAAAATAAATAATGTAGTTTATTATTAAGCGATCTACATATTACGACCCGACCTAACCATACGGCCAAGACCCACTTCCGGCACGGTACCACAATACCCCGAGGCGCTTACGATACCACCGCCACCGACAGAACCGCCAGCTACATTAATACGAACAAGCACCACAACGTACCAAGCATCACGGCCGACCAATAGGCACCGCTCAGAACGATCGGAGGAACGGGACATGCCACCTCCGAAAACAAAGGACGGAGGTCACGTAACGACATCACTAGGATCACTGCTAAGAAGTCGTGATCCACGTAAGCTAGGGATTACTGAGCTCACTGCTAAGAAGCCGTGATTTAGGTGATCTAAGGAGATTAGTAAAAAGTCGCTTCATTCGGTCAGAGAAGTAAAGAACGCGCTTGCCTCGTTCCCTTCTGCTTATTACCCTTCTTATTCCAAAATTCACTTTAACTATTATGTAAGTGCAGGTAGAATTAAAATTTCTAAGTAGCAGGTCGTTCCAGGTGAACTATTATTCGATACAGGGATATCAGTTTACCGATATATAACAAGCCCACCCCTGACGGTGATATTTATATTCCCTGTTAGACCAGCCAACACCTATAGTATTCCACCACAATGCTAAATATAGGATATGGGTTCTTTCTAATCTGTACTCGGGTTCCATGCAAAAGACCACAATTAGTAACGATAATAACGCTGGGCAAGTCTAATTCGACAACCTCGTCAACAGGAACCATGTAGTTGGCTGCAGCTGGCGAGAAGCTGGGAATCGTGTCAAGGCCAAGGAAAAAATCCCGTCCCGTAAGCTTCCCACCATCATCGTACCTGCAGGGTTCCCTTGACATTTGCTTCCGCCGGCAGTGTTTGTTACCCCACGTTTGCGTGTTACTTGCTTGTTTTCGAGATGGAGGAGGAAACATTGCCAACTACCAACTGTTGCCTGTGACATGAAAGAACGCTGATCCATGGAATGTATCATGGTTTTGCTTGTGTACAACAGATAACCCTCGTCATCACTGAGGTGCTGCGTCCCAAGCATTTCTATATATTTTGATCTATCCCCGTGGATTTCTCGTTAGCATGTTTCCATACTGCAAACATCTGTCCATACTACAAATATATACGCCATCCGGGGAAGGGTGGCAGAGGTGTCTTTTTGAGCTTATATATACCACATGCCTTTTGTTCATAGTAGCACAGGTTCTGGTCACGAGTCCCTTATCAATACAACCAAGACAACCATTCCCCAAACAGCTTGTTCTCATTTAATCCACAATGTCAAGTACGTACCTCACCACGCCGATGAGGGAGATATACACAAATGTCTATTACCACCTGCTGGTCCCTTTATTTTTTTCTGAAGAGCCGAACCGACCACTACGTGGTGGGCGTGTGGAGTGGGAAAAAAGCGACACGTACGTTGGTCCTGGCGAAAAGAATGGTATCTTGTCAACAATGTTCCCATGACAGATACTTATGACCAATATGAGGTGAGAAGAAGCAGGCTCTACCTCGACGTTGTCTTGGGTCTCTCTGAGCCCGTATCCCATCCTGGCCGTCGATCGCATTACACAGTGCTGGGGCATGAATGCCTGGTTCTGATTTTCATGTGCGATCATGTCCTGAGTTTACCTCGCCAGGAGGGACAGCACGAGCTCTGGCATACGAAATCGGATATCATGGACTCGTCCTACGAAGAGGACGAGTCAATGCGCTGGCCGGACTCAAATGATAAGCTCGCCGAAAGAACCAAGGAAGCACAGGAAGACCATCACTACGGCATTATACCTCCATACTCACACTCAGACCGCTATCGTTTGAATATTCCGTCTGAAGAACGGCGCATTTATGGCCTGCGGCCAGATCTATTACAACCAGAAATGAGTTGGCAGGAATACGAAGTATAGACAGGGGCCAGCCCGTCCAGGCTTAGCGTGCTATGCTAGCTGTTCCTTTTGTGTATATATCTCGCACTGCAGCGCAGCTCTCTTTTGTTACTTTCTCTCTTTCTAATACACATCATTTTATGTATCATCTGCTGCTCTCGATTGTGCAACACAGGACTAATGAACATTTATAAGACTCGCTGTCCAACTGAATGTCACTGTGGGATACAGGAACTGATAGTTGTCAATTACATTGCTCAATGCAGGAAATTCGCTTTGATGACTGAAATAGTATCCCATTCACACAGATAGGAAATATGTGACAATACGTGCCATAACATAATTCAAGACGGCGTGCAACACAGGGCTAGAAGATGAGACTTTGGTAGCAAGGGATAGGTAGAGATTAGTCTTATGCAGGCATAGCGGATGTTGGATGGTTGGAAATTGCCCAGAACCAGGGAGATTTGGACTTTTCACAGGACGCCCTGGTTGCCCATGTCTGTAGCAGCAACTGAATGTGTATATCAGTAAGCGCGGTTGCTGTTACATTCCGCTAGGAAACAGAGCACTAACATTTACAACTCAACTATTCCCACACTCGTTTTCAATATAACAGGAGTCACTATTTCGGCACATACACACACTCTCTTTTCCCCTATTTTGGCTTATCATACACATTAATACAGATTCTTATATTCTATTCGTCGAACTCTCTCTTCACGTCGTAACATCATGCACCTTTTCCCCGTCGTTGTTCTGCTGGCCGTCGCGTCACAGGCCATGCCGACCAATGAGCCACCTGCGAGCCTTCGCGTCCCGAGCGGCCGACCTGATGGGGCTTATTCCACCCATAACCAGAGCATTCCCCAAGAGCTCCATGAACATCTTCCAGGCGTACTTGAGCACGAGCACCAGGCCAACACCTCGCGGCCCGGCAACGGACTGTCGCCCAAAGTGCAGGCAAGGTATTCTGACTCCGACTTAATTGCCTGTGGGTGTGTGGACCTGAACCACCGCGACTGCGATGAGGCCGTCAAGGATCTCAACGCGCAATGAGCCAGTCACATCACTTTGCTTCCGGGAGATTGCTTGCACTCCGTCAGAGGCAGTGTCGTTGCCTTCATTTGCGCGCAAACGCAGCAAAGTTGGGCCGCACCGATCAGGTTGAACGCAGATTTCTACGCAATAACGAATCACTGCGGTCAGTATAAGGCCGGCAGTCGCGGCATGAGAGGACAAGTCGTCACTGGATACATGACTTCGGACCACGCAGATTGGCTCGGAGACGCATGGGGTCCGTGGAAGACGAGCTGCTAGATGCGCCTGAACTTCGCTCAGCGGCTTTGACATAAGAGAAGCACTCGGGTTAGCTGGACGGGGAAGGGGAGAAGGTTCTCCAAGATTTTAACAGGACGTTACATAAGCTTTGTTTTCTTCTATTCTCTACACTCGCTCATGTCCATAGCCAGCTATCAACTTTAATTATACATACAACGAGGAACCCATGAGGACCATTCCAGTCTGCACACTCACTGCATACCCTTTATTAAGAACGCAAGTCGGGAATGGATTAGACGACACGCACGTCTGATCACGGCTAATATCAAGCTGGCCGGCCAAACTATCAGATGCGTTTGGAATGCATAATCACCCCTATTCAACTTCCAGGGCGATATCTTGAATGACCTAATCCCCTGGCAAACAACATGTTGCGGAGCTCAAATCATATGAGTTTGTCTGTGAGAGAAGCATCTTTGAAGCTTGCCGACTAGTTCTATACGTTGCTCTGGATTTGTACCCATTGCTTGGACTTTCGCCGCGGGGAAGATCTGGGGCTGACCATCCAGAGCCCCACGGGGGCCAAAAAATGCCAGAGAACAAAGAACCAACCAACACTAGATGCCAGGCAAACATTATCGCGGTTTTCACAGCAAACACTTGCACGTTTTCATCCCAAATTCCTCCAGATGTCACATTCCGATTCCTAAGAATCCGGCTGACCACAAGATATAACACCGCTGAGTCCACCCTACATATGTATCAAGCATTGGAACATCTAGATATGTAGAACTCAAACTTGTTTTCTCTAAAGCAAAATAGCAAGTCAGCTATCATAAAGACCTGTTTGGTTCCAAATAATATGCCATATCCTCAGAACAATTACCAGAGGTTTGTATTCGGGAATACCCAATCGCCAAGTACCAAACCGCGTGCAAAGACGCCGTAAGGAGAGCTCTTGCGAGAGAAGATGGGTGGGGCCTGATCAACGCGGATGTCTACACCACCTTGGGATCCGGAGTGCTTCGCCGCGACCGTCATGTTGTCGTCAGGGCTAAGCTGCGTACCAGCCATGCAAAAGCCAGAATCGACGCGTTCGCCCTGGAAGAAGCCCTCGAGAAGGGAGCTGAATTACAAATCAGCTCTTACTCTGTGACGCACAAGTGCAAGAATGATGTATTTCGCGTGCGCGTTGAGATAAGTAAGGATGGGAACTGACTTCGTCGCGCTTCATCGTGGACTCTGATGGGCTTTGGCTAACCATGCCGCAGGGGACGTTCCAACGGCCACGGTTCGAGTATGCGAACAACGGGCCGAGACCAACTGTGGTATTTCCCTGGATAATCCCCCGCCTCGCGATGCCAATACCAATCCCAACCTGGGGACCCGTCATATCGAGAGTCGCAGGATCAGAGGGGTGCCCCTTGACCCCCAGTCTTTGGGTCTCGACGGACGGGAAAACCCCCTGGCGCCGTGGTTTGTCTACACACGACCGAGCTACGATGGCGTGTATAGTACAAGTACAGGTGATTACTCGCTGGATCTCCGAACGAAACGTAAAGCATGGTATGTAACTCATTGGTGATCATGGAGGAGGGTCTTGGTGTAGGAGGTGGTAGGGTCACTTCTCCCTTCATGATAGTCTCCAAATTCTTCTGAGTGGTTTGGGTGGGTTTGGGAGAAGGGGGTCCAAGGAACCGGAACGGGCCCGGATATTCTGTGGGACATAGGCCTTGCTGGTGCTGTAAAGGGGCATCTCACACATAATTATCATGGTCCGATATTTTCTGGCCCAAATACTCACCAATAGCCATCTCTTCCATTGTCATCCAGCTATATTATTACTAGCTACCCCGTTGCTAACTATTCTAATGCCGCGAGATATATGGGCTGACTCTACTAGTATCCTCTATACCGATAAGAGAGTGCCCATACAGCTTGGAGGAGGTATATCAGTTTTCCTACTGTCCGCACCGAGACAAACTCAGGGGGACAGCAAGACGACATTACAAAAGTGCCCCTTCGGCGCAATCAGAAAGTGGTGCTCCATCTCCATGACCGCGTCGGTCGTGTCGAGCCCGAGCCCGAGCCGGGCGCCGCGGCACTCGCGGAAGAATAGTGCTGTCGCCAGCCGCAGCTCCATCCGGGCCAGGTGGATCCCGAGGCAGACGCGCAACTCCATGCCGAAGGGCGAGAAGGCGAGCTTCTGTTTGGGGGACAGGGGCTGGGTGAACCGAGTCCCATCGAAGCTAGTAGCGGGGGAGAGAGAAGTGTTCGTTAGCTTACGTGATTTATATAGTTTCTTATCATACTTACGTTTCTGGCTGCTCAAAGACAGGTGGTTCGTCTGCGCCTCCTTCTCCCCGGCCTGCTCCTCTTTCCTCCTGAGACGCTGCCGACTAGGCCGCCACCATCTGACTGAACAGATTTTGGGCCCCACCGCTCTGCCGTAGGTTGCGCACCGCCTTTACTGCGTTCTCGGCGATGATCTTATCACAGTGCACGACTTCTTGCACCGCCTGCACTGGTATGTGCCGCGCCACCGCATGCAGCCAAGGCAGCTTCCGCCGGAGCCCGCTGGACATGAGCGAGCTCTGGATGGCCTTGACGTACGCCGTCTTCCGGCCCAGGCCGACCATGTCGAACGACTCGCCGAAGGACAGGTGCGCGATCACGTCGGTCGCCATGAGCGTCCACCACTTGAGGACGTCGGCCCCACCACCATTTTGGGCCTCGGCCTGGATCCGGCCCACCGTCTTCTCGACCGTCCGCCGCACCTCCCGCTCCCAGTTGGCCCGCAGCGCCGTCTTGCTGGAGGCGCGGGCGAATAAGCGGCGTCGCTCGCCGTGCCGCGGGGGGTCGGGCATCGCGAAGATGCCCGGGTTGACCGAGTTGTACCAGGGCCCCTTGAGGAAGGCGCCGCCGACGATGCGGCCGATCTGGGCAAAGGCCACGAGGTTGGCCACGGCGGCTTCGGTGGGCGAGATGCGCACGACGGGTCCGTAACGCTGGTGCACCGCGTGGAGGTAGTACATCTCGCGGCCCGCGAGGATGTGGTACTTGAGCACCAGCCTAGTGAATCGGGAATACCAGGGGCCTGGGAGTGCGGCGAGAGGGCATTTGGTAGCCTGTATTATCCCACGTGGGCAAGGAAGTCAGTCAGTCATGTTGAAAGAATTCCTGGGAGACAGGAGGGCAGCGGGACTCCGGTCATACACGGACGACGGAGAATGCAAGAGCACCTGCGACCACGGCGATGAGGAGATATATGTTCAGCATTTTCACCAGATAATACTAGGTCAGGCTTGGGGGCCCGAACGACTATCTCAACCTGTTAAGCTTTTTGAATATCGAGATTGCATGTAGAGACGAGTTATTTGCGTGTGGTTTATATAGCAGACGTGCATCGGAATCTGGAGGCGCGACAAGGTACACACCCCACCCTCCCCTGCTTGGTGCCGAGTGACCAGACGGAGGAGAGGGTGAGGGGTTGGACGGGGGGTCCTGGAAAGTGTAACTGGTCATCAGGAGTTCAGCCTTACCATGAGGTAATCGTATAGCAAACAAATATGATTGGAAGGTGTTGGCGATGTTGACAATGTCATGCCATACAAGTGCTCTGTTATAGAACGCGACGAGGCCTTACGAACGACCATGGTCCTCCCATTTAAGCGATTACTAGATCCGGGCACCACTTCATCAGCTTTTTTGGGGCGCTGGAACCTCCGCGTCCTAGATTTGCAACCTTTCACAGAATTCAGCCCAATGACGCCAAGACCCTTATAATAGCCACGCCTCACAATTTTGTTCGTAGTGGAATCCATCCATCATGGCATATCATGAACACATCTCCCCGAACCCTAAAACCGTGATTCCCCCGAGCACTGCCCCGGCCGCCCCTTGAACTCGGGCCGCACATTACCCGTCAAGATGCGGTCAGGCGTGATCCCTGGTTCATCGTAAAAGGCCTCGTTGACGTCGCGCTTCTCGCTGAAGACCGTACCGTCCACCGAGCCGCCGATGTAGAGACCCCGGGTCTTGGTATAGATCCACATCGGCGGCGGGGCCGCGGGGAGCGTGGACTCACGTAGTTCCGCCGGCATGCCGCCGCTGTCCAAACCGCTTTCAGTAGTGGGGCCCGCGGCCACGGCAAGCCCTCCGTTCTTCCCCTGCTCCCCCCAACCGCACCGAGTTGCGCTGGTACCCGCCCAGCTCGGCCCCGCCCCGACTCGTGCTGCCGCCGTAGAAGGCGCGCACGGCCTCGGCGCTGTTGAGCACGCACACGGACTCGGACACGTCGAAGCCGCCGAGCAGGGTCGCGCCGGCGCCGTACACACTGAACGCCGAGGGCCCCGTCCAGCGGCGGAAGCTGCCCCAGCTGGTGACGCTGCTGGCTATGCTGCAACGGCTACTGTTGTTGTTAGAATCTGCTGCTAGTCCGGTCGCCGCATCTGTGGGGGAAGGGAGGCGGGCGAGGACGACGCCCGAGCCCCGCGAGCCGCTTAGGTTGAAACCGGCGCGGATGACGGTGTAAATGACGAGGCCGTGGGCTTGCTGCAGGACGGCGTCGGGGATCTGGACGGGGCTCTTGCTGCTGCTGCGGTTCGTGGTGGGCTTGGGGTCTTCGGCTCCTCCTGTATGCATGCAACTCGAGTGCTTAGTACGTGAACCATTTCAGGGGGCGCTGCGGGTAAGAACGGAAGACACAACGAAGAAAAAGGTTAAAGAACTCTTGTTCGTTACGCGCATACCTAGGAATGATTGTAGGATCTTCCGGGCTTTGACACACTCCTTGTCCATGGCGGCTGTGCTGTTGAGCTTGGCGGTCCATTGCTGAAAGCTGGTGCTCGAAGAAGAAGTCTTGGGCCTGCTGACGGGCCTCGGCGAGGCGGTAAGGCTCGGTGCCAGGACTGGTGGTCGGCTAGACCTTGGTGAGCCTCTTTCGCCGTCGGGTCTTCTGTGATTGTGCGACGGGCCGGAGACTTGTCGCGGAGGAGGTACTGGCCGTCTCAGCAGCGGTACGGTTGACTGCCGCGCTGGCTCCACCCGGGGTAGACTCTCCATAGAGACCGGATGCATCCGCAGGGGCGACCTCGACCGCGGCTCGTCGGTGATGGGAGATGGTACTAGTGGCGATACGGCTTGCAGCGACGGCATGGATCGAAGTCCCGGTTGTTGCTGCTGCTGTTGTTGTTGCTGCTGCTGCGTCGAGAGTGAGGGTGGCGGTAGCGCCGAGAGCGGCGACACAGGCGACACGGAACGGTCCACTGTCAGATGTGTCGTCGCCATCTGCGGTGATGGTGGTTGCAAACGATCAGCTGAGAATCTCAGCGGTGGTAATGATGGCGCAGCGTCCGACTCTTGCTGTGCCTCCTCCGCTCTCGAAGGAGGCGCATAGCTGTTCCTGCTGGCGTTCGTGGTGTTATTGTTGCTACGTTGGTGCGCCGCCATCGAGTCCTCGTAGCTCGGCGGCGCGTCGTGCCCTTGCATCATCATGTAGTCGCGGTCTTCCGTACGGACGCTCATGGTCGGCGAGCCGGGCACCTGCTGCGGCAGGTGATACTGCGGACGCGTCGGATCGGCCTTGTAGTCGTCGTCGTCGTCGTCGTCGCCTTTCATGGTGCTCCTTCTTTTACCCTTTCTGCTCATGGTGGTGGTGGTGACGGGCGGCGGCGAGTGGGAGAGTTTGCCGTCGCTGTTGTTGGTATTGTCGCCATATTGCCGCGCCGGAGGTCTCGGCTGATCTCCCAGTTGGAGGTGCGACTTTTGGTCTTGGTTGTCGAATGGCCTCTGGGCGCCATTTCCGCCTCCAGATCGGGAGGTCGCCATACCGGCGAGTGCTAGGAATTTGACCATGACTTTCTTTTCCAAGAGCGCCTGTGTAATTAAACTCCTCCGACCTCGACAGTTGAGATGAAGAGATTACTGGCCGTATTTCAATTGCGACCAGGACGAAAAGCCGTTGTACTCTTTCGTCGATGTTGAAGATGCATTGGGGAAAAGACCGGGAGTCGGCTATCCCGCTCCTCCTTCCAGACCGCAACCTCTTCTGACCATCCACCACGCTGAATGACTGCATAAGCCCAGTCTTGTATTCACCATCTCATTGGCAGATAAACTCTTCATCTCCACAAATTCGACTTCCTGTTCTGGCGGTGGCAGAGTGGTGGGATGTGCTTTTGCCGTTCTGGAAGCCCCAAGGGTCTCTTTGTACAGCTGAGAAGTGCTGGGTGTGTGTAAGTGTGTCACCCGAGATCACCAATCCGAGGAGTTGTACGCGCATGCCGCGCTATGCCGGATCGAGTCAAAGGAAATGCCAAGACGCCATCATTCTTACCGGGACCCCGGGATAGGACAGGGGGCGTCTTTCAGCAAAGAAAGAATCCGAGAAATGATCCAGTTTGAGGGGGCACAACAATTTCAAAGATGCCCAATTCAATGTTTTCAAATGATCGCTATGATGATGCATGCATATTGTGTTAGTTAGCTGGTAATACGGGCCCTGAAACAGCCGCTACTACCAAATGCCCATCAGCCGACCACTGGCAGGTTCCCCCTGCGTATTTCGATTGGTGGTGGTTGTGTCTCGGTCCCTGCCCTCCATGTCCATAAACAGCCTATCATGGATGGCCGTGTTGTTGTACCCCTCCGCCATAGCCCCGAATCCGTAGTTCCCCTCACTCGCATCTGAGAACCCTGCCGCCAGGGGATCGCCCGGCAAGCTGCTGTAGCCCCCGCGGTCCAGCGAGGCCGCCGCGACAAGGTCTATGGTCAACCCCTGTCGTGGCAGGGTTATCATCATCGCATCACTCATCATACCCGCTTGTTGGCTGGCGGTGTCGGAATAGTTCCACGCGCTGCTTCCCAAAGCTGCTGCTTCA
Source organism: Apiospora phragmitis (assembly GCF_038363925.1). NCBI lineage: Eukaryota > Fungi > Ascomycota > Sordariomycetes > Amphisphaeriales > Apiosporaceae > Apiospora > Apiospora phragmitis. The sequence goes on along the minus strand of NW_027117400.1, from coordinate 348,596 downwards.
GCAGCTGCCGCCGCCTGGCAGCGTTCCTCGTCGCTGGCAATCTCCGCCCCCATCACACCACAACCACCACTGCCGCTGCTCCAGCTCTGCTGTCGCATACGGTGGGCCGCCTCCGGCAGCGAGCCCGCCATCGAGATCGAAGGACTGAGGCTCGTCCGCATGCCCACAGCCGTCTCCCCGGCAAACAGCAGCAGCTTGTCCGCGTACATGGTCTTGCTGTTGGGGCTAGCACTCAGCGTCTTGATGAAGAACTCGAGCGGGTCGAGCACGACCCCGCTCCTCCCGCTCGGCCCGCTCAGCAGCGCCATCTCGCCGGACAAGAAGTCCATACTCCCGCAGCCGCCCCATAAGGGGACAGGCCCGTTCATGGCCCCGCTCGCGGCGTTGGCGTCGTAGGCGTGCAGCACGTTGACGCACCAGACGCCGATCTCGAAGATCTTCTCGAAGATGCCCATGCCGTGCACCTCGACGGCCTGGCTCGGCAGGCTCTGCAGCACGGCCGCCGTGTCACGCGCGATGGCCAGGGGAAACCGAAGCCGAAACTCGCGTGGGGCGCCGCCGTCGACAGCAGGCCCTGCCGGAACGAACTTTGCCACACGATGAGGCGCAGCCACTGCTGCGTCATCAGCAGGTCCGCCTTCTGGATGTCGGTCGGGTTGGGCTCGACCTCTTCGACCCCCTCTTCGTCGTCGTCGTCGTCGTCCTCCTCCTCCTCCTCTTCGACTCCGATGTCGCTGCTCCTCCCCACTTCGGCTTGCGTCGGTGATGATGTGGCAGAAGGCGTAGGAGTAGGGATGGGGACGGGGTCCGGGGAGCTCTTCCGCCTCGGCTGGAGGAAGTCCAGGGGCTGGGCCAGGAGCTGCTGCAGGTGCAGGTAGGTCGTGGCCGAGACGCTCGGGTCGCTGCCGTCGTTCCACGCGGTCACGAAGCTCTCGTCCAGGGGCACGTAGCTGCGGACGAGCTTCAGAAAACCGGCGTGGATCTCGGGCTCTTCGTAATCGTGCCGCGTCGTCGGCAGGCTGGGCGTCTTGCACAGCGTGAGCGGCTTGTTGCGCAGGATGGCGAAGCTGCGCTCCGTCACGAACAGGATCCAGAAGACGCGCTGCCGGCAGAGGCGCTCGGCCGGCGGGAGGGCCGCGTAGGCGCGGTCGTCGTGCAGGCGCAGGTCGAGCGCCGACGTCAGGGCCTCGCGCAGGTAGTACCAGCTCTTGCGGCTCTGGTTGATCTCGAAGAAGCTCGTGCTGAGCCAGAAGGACGAGATGATGGCGGCCAGCGAGTCGTCCTCGGGGAAGTCGTACGACTGCCGCGTCGCGATGCACTCGTCCAGGAAGAAGCGGCCGACCCGGTCCCAGCTGGGGTGGCCGGGCTCGGAGAGGGACTTGCCCGCCATGTGGAAGGCCGTCAGGGCGCTGAGGGCGTAGATCAGGTTCTTCTCCGAGGCCGTCATGGTCCTGGTAACAGTAGTGCGGATGGTGGGGATGTGCACCAGTGGCATGATGGGGTAGATGTGCTCATAGTAAAGTTCCACGCATCTGGGGATCAGATAAAGATAGCTGGGGCAGTTCGGGCGGAAGGTGTCTGTGGAAAAGCTCCCGCGTGGCTCCGAGACAAGGCGGGGGTCTGATGTGACGGCAGTCCATGTGATGAACGGCTGGTGAGTTGGCGATGGTGCCGCCGATGGGATGGCAGAGGTCTCGGCAGAGTTCATGAAGAAATCCGTGTCGATACTTGTATTGGATGAGCATTGGATCCAGATAGATCAATGAGAGATTTGGTGGGTGGGATTGGATCTCACTCTGTACCACTCGCGCCCTCAGACTCGGCCGACCCTTTACCCTCCAGGGCACGGAGCTCGTTGATGACTCGGCCATGTCCTCGTTTGGGTCCCCTTTTGCGAGGCACATGCTCCCTCTTGCAGTTGAGTGAGGCATCCTCGCAATGTTTGCAGGGAGATAAGCCGTCGCATCGTATTCCTAATCATGGTCGTTAGCTCTATGCGTGTATTCGTCGCCCAGACTTTTGTGATGCAGGTAGCTCTTCCATCGCCACCCTTTCTTTCTCTGGCGCTGAGGGCCGTCACGAGTAAGAACGGTGAGCATGCAACGAGAGACGTGAGAAAGGAAGTCTCGGGAGGTTCTGCATTGATAGGATCTCGAACGTACGCCTTCGTCGGCAGTGGTCGCAGACGGTCCGCTTGGAGCATTTTGGCGAGGCTTGGATCCGGCCGAGCCCGGGCCCTGCTAGCCTCTCCTCGCACTTGACCCTTGCAGTATGAGACAGCGATTTAGCGGGCCGTACGCGGACGGAGACTGTAGGTTCTTGCAGGTGGTCACACTGCATCGTGGGGGAATAGAATTCGCAGAAGGGGATCTCTCGCTGGAGATGCGGAGGTTGGTGCGGTGAGAGGAGTTTCGAAGTTTGGGTTTCGGTGGCACCCGCCATAAAAAGGATGCGAGAATTTCAGCGAAGAGGCGAAAAAGGATGAAAGAGAAAACCCTAGCAATTCTCTCACTCTCTGTTTTTGACTCTCCACTTAGCATAAGCATAAGCGTGCATGTCTCCCTGCCGTTACTTTGGCCGGGCCAGCCGTTGACATCACAAGGACAGCAGCGTGAAAAGAGGAGGATGGCTGGGGGCCGGATTTTTGCTTGCGTCGGAAATGCGGGGGAAGACATGGGGTTGAAGGTTCAACGCCGTCGTGAATGGTTCGATGGGCGAGAGGGGGCCCAATCAGCGGCCTGCATAAGACTGGAAATCCGTAGTCTGGCTCCTCACCCATCGTGTCGTGCATGGGCTGAAAGGCGAGATCGAAGACAAGAAATAAAGCAGATACAGATGACCATCAGCTGATACCCCCAGCAGGTGCGATCGTGACTTCATATTTGATGGAAACGCCATCCCTTATCAGCAAAGCCTGACTGACGACAACTCTCCCTCTACTGAATCGCTCCCTTTCAGGAGTTGACTACAAAAAGCACGGATAGATGTAGCCCAACTTTACGAGCCCCCTAGTGCTGTGCCGCTAACCCACATCTCCCGCATTGTCAGGTGTGTCTTGGCAATCTCGAAATCGGCCCTTTTGATTACCTAAGCGTAATTGAAGCTCGAGGTGTTTGTGTGTAATCTTCATTATCTTGTACGAAAAACATATGTTAATGCCGCAAGTCTTCCATTTGCTAACCAAGGGGCTTTACTCGGTCGGTGATTATTTCGTGGTCAGCACCACCTTCCTTACCACCGTCAGAATCAGAGCCGAGGCCTGACCCAGTTTTAGTCTTCCTAGGAGTCTTACAGCATATTCTGGAGACGTATTGGCGTAGACAACCGTGATAAGGCTTACATTGCTCGATATAACCACGGTGGGTTCCTTGGACGGGGTTGGGATATTCAAGGCTGACAAGCACAATATCGCACTGGACGGCCAAGGAGCCGTGGCACATTAAAAACAGACCCAACCCGCTATACTCCCGAACTACATAATACTCCCTGGACAGTACTTAGTGGTGTATATGTATCGTTGACCCGAGCCTGTTACACAGGAATCGGGCATCAAACACTGCCGCTACTATACCAACGCCCCTATCTCAACATCAAGGCGAACACTAGATGGTAACGGACCCCCTGGGGTCCATGTCGAAGGGTTAATGCACCAGATACAATCACAGGCAATCATGAGTGTGAGTCACTGGAGACCCGTGGTGATTGCTTGCAAGTCAACCCTCACCGCCCGTCACACTGAGGCGTTTGCAAGCCGAAGAATCCCACAAACATCCAATTATCCGTCTTGACATATCGAAGACTTCGTGGAAAGGTACCAGAACAAGTCCATTGAGGTAGTCTTCGTCGTAGCGGTGTGAGTAAGTGAATGTGGATTGATGTGTTATTGCGCTGATATCCGTGCCGTGATAGTATGGGCGTAGCAGACCGCCACGTAACATTTGACAGGCGTGTTCTGGGTCGTCCTCGTTTCACAAACTTCACTCTCACCATCTTCTCTTTCCGGTCGTTCATGTTGGCAAGTATCCGTAAAACGGGTAATTACCTGGATGGCACATGGCATCGTGATCCCGCCATAGGGAAACGCTGGCGTCAACACAGTGTGTATAGGACGTCCTTACCGTTTTAAACTGACATGGAAATAGGCAAGCAGCAAAAGTTGCTTTTCATACAAAGAAACTTTGGAATAGTACGACACGGAGTATAAGAGGCGCACGGGTATAGAGTAGTAATAGTGCTGAGAGGTCCGTCTAGGCCGGCATCTTGGCTGACTGCGTAACCCCGGGCCTTTGCCAAGTTGCAGCTCAATACGAGCCAGGGATAATTTTTTGTCCCGAATAATAGAAGTTTCATTTCAAGCAGTACTATTAGGCGCAACTACACATGGCCGCTTACTCCAGTCGATGGCAGCTTCGGTCTAGTCATGGAATTTTTCTTCTTCCTTTTTCCTCTTTTCAAATTCGGTTTCAATTTTTCTTAACATCCTCAAGCTATCTCTTTAAATATTCCATTACCACCCTTGACATGTTTCGCCAAGACCAAGCCAATAGAAGCAGATTAACTTCTTATCATATCGTCAATGAATCTCAATATCGTATGGTAGAACTGGTAACACACAGCAAACGATGAATTCAGCTGTAGCTGCTGCTGTCGGACGAGTCCAAAGCCCTGTCTTCGTGCAACTCCCAGTTCGTCCAGGGCGGATCGTCCTCGTCATCCGAATCACGGCCGTCTTTGATGCAAGGCGTCTCGAGCGGGAAAACGACAGGATCATCCTCAACATCATCATCCTTCTCGTCGCTGTCATCAGCAGCACCTCCGTCTCGCTGCTGCTGCCAAGGCAGTAACGGCGAGGATGGGTCAATCTTCTGGAACCCCTCATGCGCGTCCACCTCGTCGGGGTGCATGTTGTTCGGGTTCACGCCGGTCCCGAGCTTTCTCAGGGCGTAGCGTCAGACGCTCTCGTGGTGCGTGCCGACGAAGTTGTAGCGGGGGCCGGTGTAGTCGGCCACGAAGTGGTCCATGCGGTCGCCGCGGAGGACGGTGCAGGCTCCGGGGGCGTACGGGACTTTGATGCCCAGCTGGGGCAGGCAGAGGTTGCCTCCTTTTCAGAAGTAATCAGCAGTTGTCAAAAAAGAAGAGTAGCTCCTAGTACTAAGATTATCTACTGTGCTGTTTCCAGCTTTTACTCACCTGTGTATTGGCCGAGAGTGAAAAGCCCAGTAAGGCCACCGCGAATGTCGGAGGTATCCCGATGTCTCTGGGTATAGGCATTGATGCCTCAGAACAAACAGACTCAGAAACTCATCGTCTGTCGTCTTGATATGGTCGTCCGCGTCGAGAGCTTTGCAAACGGTCCGGCAAGTCTCGTAGAAGACTGGGTCAAGAGGTTCCACCAGGAGACGGATCACCTCGCTGACCTTGTTCAGCACCGACTTGCAGAACCAAGGGAACACCTTCCGGGGCAGGTGATTGGCACGAGTTCCCCCAAAGAAGCAGTCGGCCGACGTGAACACGTGGTTGCCGCGGGGGTCGCCCTCCTCCTTGGACCAGCATCCGTAGTGGGCGACGGCCATCTTGGCGTTCGGCAGCTCGGCGAGGGTGGCCCTGGACGGGGTCAAGGTAGGGGTGCACGCGTCGGATGTAGCGATCCACCACGTGGCGTTTGGCCTCGGGGGCCGGGATCGGTACGAAGAAGGAGAACATGCCGACGGTGCGGTTGAGCTCGCGCACGATGTCGGGCCCGAACAGGAGCTGCGCCGCGGCTTCCACGTTGGCCAGGATGACGCGGCGTTTGGCGTCGACAACCACCAGTACGTCAGCGTCCACAAGTTCCCACACCTGTCCTGCGGCTATTTTATCTCTCGGGTAATGGCGAAAGAGATCTTGGTCGGGGCGGCCGTTGTCCCAGTTCTTGCGCCAGTTGCCCTTGATCACGGTAACGAGATTTTTGATCCAGTCATCGTAGTGGCCAGTTGTGTGTCGAAGAGCGTCTCTTTCGGATCGAGAAGAGTACAGCCAGAAGCGCTCTTGGGCTTCCGTGCGTAGATTCTCGAGATCTTTGCGGAATTTCCTGGGGTTGACTTCCATCTCGAACCCCATTTGGTGTTTGGCCCAAGGGGGGTAGTCGCCATTCTCTTTAATAATGCGTGCCATGAGAAGCTGCTGAACTTCGGTTGTCATGGGGGCCTCGCTGAATAGTTCGCGCAAACGTTGTCCAGTATCCATGTATCTCTGGGTCTTATTAAATGGCTCCTTTTCGTCCATCCAAGTCGATGTCAAAGCATTGCATCAGACGAACGGTTTTGGAAGCGACACTGAATTCGACGACTATCTCTTGTGAATTATCTCGCAGGATAGAGAAATTGTGGTCAGTCGAAGCGTCCTTCGCGAGCTGACGAATGTCGGTCGTGGGGATTTTGGCCAGAAGGTTACGGATATTTCCCAGGATTGCCGACTGGGCCATGTTGATGCTTTTGATGCCATCAAATATGGGCTCCAAAATCCCAAGCTAGTTTTCATCTGGTGATTAGCTTTGCTGTCAGGTAGTCCTGTGGGTGCAGATTGATATACTGTACTCACCATGCGATAGTCTCTGGCCAAGCAGGTGCTCGATGGTCTCCTCATCGGGCGTTCCTGCAGGAGCCTCCGCTCTAAGGAAAGGCATCTTGATCTTGCTCTGTGTGTGTGAGTTGCAGCAAATTTAAGCAATGATGCGATGTGAAGGAATAATATGCAAAGGAAGGGAAGAGTATCAAACCTAGGTGTCGTGGTAGGTAGATTGATGGATCAACCATACAGCTAGGTGTAGAGAGGGAGGGAAGTCCATCCTTATATACCCTTGTGTGGTGTATGTCGGCTGAATTCCCTATAATGCGACAAAGAGAAGGGGGACAGCAGAAATAGGGCACTGCTTTGGAGAAAGTAATTTGTTTGCTGGCAGAGATTCTGGATGTTTGCATTTCGATTTCCACATTGCAAACCCTGGATCAAACCAAGAAACAACCACGCTTATGCAGTTCAAATCACTAAATGTAAGTGAAAGCTGGAAGTGGTACGTACATAAAAAGACATCATTTTATTAACAAATCACCTTAAATAATAACGTTATATATTTAATAAAGTAGCAATGAGGCCACTAGCTTTCTAGTCTTATTATTGTAAATAGTGTATATCTCAGAGATATGTTTTACAGAAAGAGCTGCAGTTCACTGGTAAATATCAAGTATCGAAAGAATCGCAAAGTCTACCACGTTGTTCCAAAGGAATACGTAAAGGAAGTACTAAGGTCAGATGGAAACCCAAAGCAAATAAATCTCAACTAATCCATACTGCTAAATTAAACACACAGGCAGCAGCATGATACTTTAATAGAACTAATCCCAGAGATCCTGCCGAGAGAACCCGGGACTGCTGTGTCTAAGCCTTTCTTTGCCACCACACCTAGGCTTCCGTGAACCAGGCCTCCATCCCCTTGTAAAACTCCGTCCGGATCCACGCCTCGACGCGCCTCAGGCACGCCACCAACGCGTAGATCGAGACCATGTCCTCGGTCGAGCCGAGCCGGACCGGCCCGTAGACGTCGATCGCGTCGCCGCCATCATCGTCGCAGGCAACGTACAGCGTCCAGGCCTCCGCCGCCACCACGATCAGCGGCACGGATATTATGCGCGGATGTCGCGGCTCGGCCGCGCCAGGCGGCAGATACGCCGTGGGAGCAGCTAGCGGGAAGAGGCCCTCGCGCAGGGCGTACATCCGCTTGTGCCACGCGGCCGTCCAGCAGCACAGCCGCAGCAAGGGTCCGTCGTCGTCCCGCCCCCCAATCGCAGCGGTAGTCGCGATCGCGCCGGCAATCGGGGCGTACCGCAGACTTTCCAGCCCCGTCTGGTTCACCGACCCTTCTCTTCCCCCTGCTCGAATAAGACCGTGCCAGATGGCCCGTCGGACCTTGTCTTCGTCGCCCAGACGCATCGTGAGCACGTAGTCCACCTTCATTCCGCCCGCGCGGCGGCTGTGCACGTCGGGGTGGACTTCGCTGAAATGGATGCTGCCCGCGGCGCGCCGGATCCGCGCCTGGGCGGAGCTGGCCGGCGAGACGGAGCCGGCGAGGTTGTCGTCGGGGATCTCGGGCGTGAGGAGGTCCTGCTCCGCCTCGGTGTCGAACGAGACGGAGCAGGCGAAGGCCGGCCTCGTGTAGCCCCAGTGCGTCTCCGGTACGGGCGAGAGCATGAACGGGACGGCGTCCCCCCGTGATGATGGCGTCCATGACGGCCTCGAACTCGACGGTCGGCTTTCCGGATGATCATGTCGCCCGACCATTTCTTGAACAACGTCGCCGCCGAATACCAGGTCCAGCAGGGGCATGTGCACATGGTGATTCCACCGGACGTCGTGGTCCCGCCCGTACAGGCGGAGGGAGCCGGTTTTATGAACCAAACGGGCCAATCTGTCGAACGTCGCGAGGGCGGCGTCCCGACTACTGCTCTCCTTTTGTGGTGTGTCCTGGACCCCTTCCTCCTTGGGGCAAAGCTAGTGATCTAGGAGGCGCCCTTCGAAATCCATCATCTTCTGCTTCACCTCATGCGTGATGACGCCTCGGTGGCTGCTTCCAGCATCATGGAGACTGGCATGCAAGGATCGCACATCGTCTGGCAAACAGTCACGTGGTATACTGGTAATACGGACTATTCGCACGGGCTTCTCGAGTGCATCTCAGGTCATCCAAGCGATTCAACGGATGGGTCCTACACCGTTTCGGCCGGAATGGAGATGGCGGGCGGGTAGCATCAAGGTTGTCTGCCTGATCGAAATGCTGGGCGGATGTGCTGTCTGCACCATCGGTCTCCACGACTCCGAGGCGTTCTGCAGGAGTGTCTTGCATTACTGCATCTTGGTATTCTTCAGTGCACGAGCCTTGGACCGATTCGATCCAGCTTTCAACCATGTGGGTATTGGCCATGCCGATCGATTGTATTCTGTATTTGATGAGAGGGATCAATGAACTAGGTCGACTCGACGGCAGTAAAGAGGAACAAGCCTAAATACGCTGTTGCTGCTTGCTGCATGTGACCCCCACTACCACTCAGAAGTGCGATTGCTGCCTGCAGACGCCTCGTGTCAGGGATGGCAGGGCGGGGGGTCACCAGTAGCAAACGCGACGGATTTATCTTCTATTTCATGACCAAGTCCGCCTACTACACTGCTTCACTTTCTTCACGTCATCACGGACACAGGGAGAAATGTATGTACATGGCCAATTCAGGGTCCACCCCGAAGCCTTCCTATTATATTTTCTATTAAACGGTCACTCACATTATCAAGATCTTCTTCAAATACCTCCCGTACCACGTCCTTGACCTGGTTGGCATCATACTCATGATCATGATCATCGGTCCATGCGTCGAGGGAGGCGAGCCCATCTTCCACTCCGTCCACTCGGCGTTCTAGCTCTTCGCCATCCGCGTCAAGACGCTGCTCCAAGCTCTCAACCTTGTGATTAAGAGCAGCAATGGTGGCACGCATGCCAGCGACTTCGCTGGCAGCTTGCCTCAGCTCGCGGTTCTCTTCCCTCAGCTCCGCCATGGCCTTCTCGAAATGTTCAAACATGGAACGGAAAAGGGAAAGTTGAGAGTTTTCGGGAACCAATCGCTTCAAGTCCCCGCGAAAGGATGTGGCTGGCGGTGGCGGATGATCATCGTGTTCCGTGACAGCACTGTCCCGCCGCCGTTTCTTACTGGGCGGCGAGCAGAGGAGAGGGTCCGGCGAAGAGGCGTCTGTGACAGCCTGGTTGTAGGGAGGGGGTACATCAGCAACAGAAGTTGATGGTAGCGCCTTTGCATCTCCTGCACAATATTGTGGTTGCTTCCCCTTTCGCACATCAGTAGTGGGTGGATTGGCCAAGTCAACGGCAATTCCACCCTGGCCACGATAGTATCTGCGGATATTGGCTTGATCAGGATCCGTCTTTAGGCACTGACGCGACAAGCTCTCGGAAAGGGCTCGGAAGCTAAGGTCTGAAATAGTCCTCAGAGGTATGTTGGCTACAAGAGTAAAGACGGTGGCCTGACCGAGCTGTTGAAGCAATTGCAGGGACCTCTCCGACCGAGGGTTCTTGGTATGGCACGGCCAGGAAGGTGCAACGAGAACAGCAGGCTGCGTCATTTCGAAACGCAGACATCGCGTGTTAGGCCCAGGTAGTGTCGACCCATTCTCTTGCATCGTGGTTGGGCTCACAAGGGCCAGGCTTCGGATGCGCTCTGGCGCAACGTGGAGATAGAAATGATAGTGTTTGCAGCCCTCGAGGTCGACTCTTGTTTGTAGCTTAAAGAAGGCTGTGTTTGCGACGGGACTGTAGCAAATGCTGAGCGCCAATTCAGGCAGGCTGTGGAGCTGGCCATCAACGTCCTGCCATTCTGCACGAACCGAGCGATGCCAGCAAGCCAAGATCTGCGAAGGAGGTTCTTCGGGTTTGTCGTCTATAGAAATGTGTGAGAGTTCGGAGTCGGTACTGGTATCGTACACAGGCGGCGCCAGGTCAGCCATGGACTGCGACCTGTATATTACTAGTTAGCAAAAAGCGATGCAACGCGCGAGCAACATTAGTTGGGGATGGATGGATATGGTATAACTCGGCCCCTCGTCGCCCATCATGCGCGTGCGCAGATAGGCAAACGGTCGTCCCACCCGCCCAGGCTTCTGGCAACAGGAGCAGCCTTGACTCCCAAGTTTTCCGAGCGAACGAAGGCGGATGGTGTGGGATCCGCGTGGGCTGATTAAACCCGGCCGAGAAAAAGAGAAGAAAGAGAGAGATAAGCACAGCATGATGCAGAACCGGAGGGCGCAGTAGCACTGACGGAGAACGCTGTCCCATCTTCGTCGGCAAGCAAAAGGCATGCGGACTCGGAACATCATTCCCCTACCAAGACCCTGGGCCTTTCACCGGCCGGAGACGGTGAGTAGGAGCCAGTAGGATGATCATGGCCATGTTAATACAGCGCCCACCGGCCTGCATCATGGCGGGCAGAGGTGAGTACCTTATTTTGAGATGTCGCGTCGTCGATGTATTGATGGTGGATTGAAGGTAGGTGAGGTAAGAGGGAGGTTGGATGTTGACTTAATTTGGTTCAGGAGTGTGAATAACTGTTGAGCACATACCATGGGAGTCAGTCACCTTTAGTAAGCGTGTTTCTTCCAGCCTCAGAAGCAGCCACACCTTCAGCCACAGCCACCCACGACTAACTGCGGAACCCGAATTGGTATCATGCTCCTCCACCAACAATATCGTTCGCTTGACCCCGGAACTATTCATGCATGATTCTCAATTCTTCCCAGGTGAGTTAGACACGAATAAAGGACTCCTTTTTCTGTCATTACTTTTCTTTTTTCATTCGTAGCAAGTCAGCCTGGCAGAAACAAATGAAAGACTCGCAACGAGGCGAGTCTAGGGTAATAGGCAGTTATGCTGCAAGAGTTAACGCTAGCTCTGGAAACGACGGTTGCGTTTCCGTCTAAGAACGATCTTTAAATATATTACCTTCACAAACAGTACATGGTGCTGGATGAAGCTTCCCAACCTGGCAGTTTATCTAGGTGTCAGGACCCTTTCTGTGGACGGCTCGTTAGATGTTCAGTTAATGTTAAAGTATGCGAACTTTCGCGCTCCTTTCATCGGAAGGTTCAAAGCCTTTCCCGACTGTGCAGGACTTCAGATGGTACCAAACGATAGGGTTCAACAGTAAATAGCTAAAACCAACATCACACGAACAATGGTGTTAGAGGCGCGCCGCTCACCGTGTGCAAACGTGTCATTTAGGTGGTTGTTAGTGCAATCAAGAAAAAGGGGAGGCTTCAACAAGCTGTGTCTACTATTAATACTTCCTCATTTCCTAGTGAAGAAACCTGGCCGGTCCCTAACATGAAGGCTCCTCGTCCAATGCCTAGCCAATCGGAAGAAGGTAAAATATCTCGTAGCACCAAAACAGCAACGAAGCTTGGCTGCATTTCAAGGCCCAATCACCTGAGGTTTACTCTGCGCCAGTCACGTGGTCTGACCGGACGAGAAAGTCCTTAGAACACCACCCCCTCCCTAGATGTTTTGCCCTTCAAGGCAGCATCCCGGATCTTGCGATGAGCATGTCACCGGATGCCGTCGGGATGGATCAAACGCCGGTCATCATCCCCTTAGTAAGGAACGCGGCTTTAAGGGGCGCAGCAATATCAAGCGCACTATTCGACCTGCTATCTACCACAGGCCATGCCCCGAGGGAGGTGTACGAGGTGGCCAAGGCTGTATCAGACCTGTCGGTCAACGTCAGTCGCATCAACCACGTGTGGCCGCCGCCAGGGAAAATGCCGAAATATACACCGAAGCCAAGACTAGAGCGACAGCTTACCGCGACAGTGGAACGCATCGCCGCTCTGCATGATGAGATACAGGCTCTTATCGATCCGGGCAACGCGGCGGCACGCTTGCTGTGGGCCTTTCGGCGGGCCAGATGGCGCTCGCTGCTGCTGCGGGCCGACGCCTACATCGCTGGCATCAGTATCATCTCGAACACGCTGGTCTTGGCGGACCAACTGAAGAAACTGCAGCAGTAGGTATTTATCAAGTCCCGAGAAGCCATCGAGTCAAAATACATATTCACCCAGCACACAGCTTCCGGTCTGAGAGCGTCGGGGATAAGTACATCACGACAACGAGGCAGCAATTAGAAAGCCTGGTCCAGATATTGCATCAGTCCATTCTGACCCTCAGTGCTAAATCTGATGTCTGCTACCCAGTAGGTGGCGTCGAAGGTGAGAAGTTTGACGCTCAAGGGGGCATCAATTATCTTCTATCGGATGCAAGTGACTCGCTGATTGGTACCTCTCCATCCTTGGAAGATACCGCCACCTGGCTTTACAATCTGGTTTTCTCCTCGACGGCAAAGGGACCCCGTCAGCAACAAGAATGGGACACAGAGGAAGACGACACGGCCACAGAAGCTAGGAACAGCCACGCCTTAATCCATAGACATGGCATGCAAGATTCAAGACAGAATCATAGGGTCCAATCTTTGATCCACAAGCCCTTCAATGCCAGGATTATCGTCAACACGCTCCTCTCAAAGTGGACCAGTTTATCTAAGCGCGATGTATATATGACAAGTTTCACGACGCAGGCAGAAGGCGGCACAGATAGTTCGTCGTCATTGTCAGTACCTGGGGAGCTCGGGCATCCTAGTGATGTTCACCTGACAGATGCCCGTTACCGCAAGTACCGCATTCCCTGGGATGTGGCCAAGACATGGGTGGTAAGTACTTGATCAGGTCACTTGGCCAACAAGATAAATTATATATCTATATCCAATCCGTTTGCTAATTACATTTTTCATCACAGGGCATGGAAGGGTTCATTTACCAGCTCTTCTGCCGCACGGGGCTTTGGCCCCGCGTCCTGAACGAGCAATTCGACCTACTAGGGGAGAACGACATCATTCTACGGCCGCAGATCTACGACAGGCTGATTCAGCCCGGGGCCTCCCTCGTGATGCGAATGTGGGCTTTGGAGCCCACACCATCTGGCCCGCCACCTCCACTGCTGCTCCCGGGGCGCCGGCCGACTGGAAGACCTATGCCGCCCCCTCCGGCTCCGGAAAGGGGAAGAACACGAAGAGCCGCGAATTCGAGTCGTCCGGTCCATGTAGGCAGCTAGTATGAAGGAAGCCGTTCGATGTATTGACGCACGGTAGGGCGGCGAAATCAGATTGTTTCGTGACGGATAGAGGAATTGAATACCATTTACCTTGTGCCTTTACTGCGTCTGTTTATACGCCAATAACGTTGTATTGCATTAAGAACTTAATGCAAAACCACCTTGGGGTTTTACTCTCGTAAGCAACGGGGTAGCATCCCCTCCTACCTCAAAAGCCCCGCATCTTCCTGCGGAGGATGCTGACACAACTCGGAACACCTCGCCACTTAATAGACCGTAACCTGGCCGTGTTCAAGATGGAGACCTCTCCAGAAGCCACGGATCATAGAGCAGAAGCGACGCAGGATGTGAGGTCTCGTGCGGCCGAGTTTCCACCCGAAATTGAACCAGCGCTTCGCCTCCTGCAACAGTATAGCGGCATTGGGCTTGAAGATGCCCCCGAATTCATCAGTAAAATCGTGAGTTCCGAACCAAATCTCTTTGATTGAGATGAGCTCAAAACAACCCAGCTGACGAAGAGTGACTGAGTGCGCAGCAAGCCAAGGCCTCCGCCATTTCCCCCTACGGCTGCTTCAAATCCCTGTTATTTCTGAACCTGACGCCCACTCTCGAAGACCCCCGCTACCAAGCCACCGTGGAGCGCCTGCGGGCCCCGGGCTCCACGGAAACGTTCCTGGACGTGGGCTGCGGCCTCGGCTCCGTGGTGCGCCTGCTCGCCAATCAGGGCGTGCCGGGCGCCCGGCTCTACGGAACCGACCTGCACGCCGGCTTCCTCGACCTGGGTTTCGAGCTCTTCGGCGACCGCGAACGCGACCGCGGCGGCCGGGGAAGCCGGGCCACCTACGTGGCGGGCGACATGCTGGACGCAAACGACGCGAGGCTCGACTTGGTGCTCCGGGGTAAGATCGACGTAATCTACGCCTCGGCCTTCTTCCACCTGTTCGAGCGCGAGGACCAGCTCCGGGCGGCGAAGCGCATGATCGGCTTCCTCTGGGCCGACAACCCGCGGGCGATGATCTTTGGGCAGAACCAGGGGCCCAAGATCGAGGGGTGGGAGAAGTACGTCCTGGACCCGGGGAGGTGGGCGGGCTTGTGGAAGAAGTGGGCCAGGCGACGGGAACGAAATGGAGAACGGAGATGGAAGTCGACAGCACCGACGAGTGGAATAACGTCAGGTTTGGTGTTTATCGCGTAGTCTAATGGCGGTTTCAGGAGGCGCATTGGGATCTAAGCGGGGGCTTGCGGGACTACCCTCATTTTGGTAACTTGACGGCCAAGTACCTACGCAAGTTGCTTTGCTGGGATACTCATGATCAGTCGTATAGTGGTATAATCATAACAGAGTTCCAATACTACTCTCTTCCAATGTATTTATCAGTATCAATATGGGATGCCATTTGGCCCAATCATGCGGGACGTATACTTGGGTATCCCCTTAGTTGTCAAAAGTGGAAAGCAGCGCTTTGGCAACTAAGGGGATGGGCTGTTAGTGGCTAAAACTTGATCACAATTAGGTTCAGTCGGCCTATGTACTTAACTGACCCCGGATGCTCTTGACAAAGACTAGTCGAGGTGCTGGCCCATCCTCTTCACGCCTCCGGCGTGCTACTAAGGCCAACAAGCGGCTAACCTTCCAAGACTCAGCTGGCTACTTGCAACGCAAACTTCCATACTCCAAAGAGTGGAAATTTACCACTGTTTGCTAACAAGTGGTGAAGCGCAGTTTCTTTACACATGCGAGTAAGCCGTGGATGAATCCTGGGGTTTTCAAGTTTGCCAACGCCACGCGGAACTTCCCTGCAATGGCTGGTGTGATGAACGATGCCAATGAGTATATGCAGTGCTACTTACTGACCGAACCCGAGGAGTTGATGCTGTCACGGCCATCCGGGAAAACGAAATTGCGCCAAACCTTCAACGACGGCCCGACAGTCAGATGGTGGCGTGCATACCTACCCAATCCTTCCCGGAATCCTTCAGCTCTAAACTAGACTCTAGAATCTAGGCCAAGACTCAAGCGAACTAGTGATAATAATCCCTGCAGCCACTTGCGCCAAGGGGAATTTCACCCTTCGCTGTAGCTGACCATGATTGCTGAGAAGGCGGTGCTAGATAATATAGCATGGCGCCTTTCGACCCCTCGACCGTAGCTATCACTATAACTCTCCAACTTCTGTCGCTCTTTCCAAACATAAAACTTGTCACTCCTTTTGAAACTAAATTCTTTTGAAACTAAAAGTATTAATTATCCCACCTAATATACATACACAGCATAATGCGCTCTCTCACGACGACGACGACAGCGCTGGTGCTCAGCACCTCCCTGGCCTACGCCTACCCTGCGGCGGCCGGCTGCTGGTCTAAGCACAAGTTCGCCGCGTCCGACATCCTGCAGCGCGACGTCCTGGTGGTGGGCGGCGGCGCCACGGGCACCTTCGCGGCCGTCAAGCTCCGCGACGCCGGCAAGACCGTCGCCGTCGTCGAGCGCGACCCCCAGCTCGGCGGCCACGTCGACACCTACTACGACCCGGCCTCGGGCTACCCGGTCGACTACGGTGTGCAGGCCTACTTCCACAACCAACAGACCAAGGACTTCTTCGGCAAGTTCGGCGTACCACTCACCCCCGTCACCGGCTCGCCTTTTCCCCAGAAGATAGCCGACTTTAGTAATGGGTACATCGTCCCCAACGCCTCGGCCCCGGACTTGGCGAGCATGCAGCCCCTTCTGGCCAAGTACGCCGCCGTCCTGGCCCAGAACTTCCCCTACCTGGCCCAGGGCGCCTACGACCTGCCCGACCCCGTCCCGGCCGACCTGCTGCTGCCCTTCGCCGCTTTCGCCGCCAAGTACGACCTGCTCGACGCCGTCCCGCTGATCTGGACCTTTGCCCAAGGCGTCGGCAACATGATGGAAGCCACCACCCTCTACGTTCTCCAGAGCTTCGGCCTGTCGCACGTGCTCGGCCTCCAGGCCGGTTTTGTTGTCGCCCAGCAGGGCAACCAGGTCGTCTACGACAAGGCCGCCGCCTTCCTCGGCGCCGATTCCGTGCTGTACAACAGCAAAGTGATCAAGCTCGCGCGCGGCGACGACGGCGTCACGGCCGTCGTCAAGACCGCCACGGGCACCAAACTGGTCCAGGCCAAGAAGCTGCTCGTCACGGTCCCGCCCACGCTCGGCAACGTCGGCAAGTTCGACCTGGACGCCACCGAGAAGACCCTGTTCGGCCAGTGGGCCAACGTGCCCTACTTCATCGGCGTCCTGGCCAAGACGGGCCTCACGGACCAGACCAGCTTCCTCAACACCAACTTGACCTCGCCCGACACGCTGCCCGTGTTCCCCTGGTCTGGCGCATCGAGACCGTCGGCGTGCCGGGGTACCAGATCGCCCAGGTCATCGGCGAGGGCTCGTCCAACGTGGCGCAGCGCCTCGTCACGGACGCCGTCACGCGACTCGATCGTTCGCTCCAGACTGACGGCGCTGCCACCGAGTTCGTCCGCTGGGAGGAGCACGACAACTTGGGTCTGCACGTCTCGCCCGCAGAGCTGAGCCAGGGCTTTTACAAGCAGCTCTACGCTTGCCAGGGCAAGCGCAGCACGTGGTACACTGGCAACGCCTGGGCTACGGATTACTCATCCTTGCTGTGGGCTTTCACCGTGGAGAGGATCTTGCCTTCGCTGCTTACCTAAAGTAGGCAACTAAGCACTTACTGGTAGTCCTATGAGCTTCGGGTGCGACGGATTCACTGGCTTCAGTACTTAAGATGTTTCGAGTCTGGACGAATACAATTGCCATGGATATGTGGCCGAATGCCTGTTCGAATCCATATTCAATTGGATTTCGCAAATAGATACGAATCAATAACGCCACTTAAGCCCATCTCCCCTTCGCCGTACTCGATTTTGTGGTCTCATTAGCTCTTCTTATATTAAGAAATGTTATTCTTGTTCTTTTCCTTTAAACTTCAACGTCTTCGGACGGCTTTGGTCGTGGCATGAGGGCGAGCCTATGAGTCTGGCTCAAGCAAAGGGCTGGTCCCTGGAAGACCGCGATCTTCTCATTCACCTCGGAATTGCCGATCTCGAGGGCGTTCTTTCGAATTTTGAACATTGCCATGACGTCCCACAGCCAGGGAAATACCAGGATCATCAGTATCGATTCCTTGCCTAGATGAGGGCCCACACAGATCTCTAGACATGCTCCACGCCGAGATTCATCACCACGAACTCGAGGATGGGGTCTGTTTTCCCAGACGAGTTAAGGAGAGCAAGTTGGTCGACGCCCAGCTCAGAAAATACCAGGTCAGCTCGGCGAAACAAAGGACTGATGATCATAGGGATGGATATATGAACTCATAAATAAATCTTGACAAGTTGATGATTGCCGACCAGAGTCGACGTAAACGTTCGATTTGGCCAAGACACCATGGGCAACCGGCAAGCTGACCTGCAGCGAGAGATGTTAAATGTGCACCGTTCCATTAGCTCACAATTTTACTGTATAACTGTAATACGATACTACTAGCTACGCCATCCCCTGACACGGCAGGACCTCGTATCACGCTGAGAGTGCCAGCAGGTTCATTGATCGCCGATCCTGGGGCACACTAGACTTTTCTGGTGCAACATAACCGCCGGCCAGAATCAGGGTAACGTAACGCAGCCAACCCCCTCGAATAAACGGTGAGTCCACCCGCCCTGGGACACTGGGATAACTAGGTGAGACATATTATTTTCTGCTTTCTCAAGTCCCATCAAGTCCTTGAACTTATCCATCCACAAACACAAACCTCTCGAGGGCTGTCAAATGCACCCTAGTCATTTCTTCACGATGGGCAGTCCCTTAGATGACTTCACCTTCATTAACACGTCTCCCGGCGATGAAGAGGTAGCAGAAGCCAATGGGGTCGGCGGCCCACCCCAGCTCAGCTGGCGCCACCGCGAGCTGACGTCCGCCAAGGTCCCCGACTTCCACGTGCAGTTCCTCGCGGAGCTGCGGGCCCAGCACCCCGAACTCATCGTGACCGGGGTCCCGGCCGGCAACGTCAGTCTTCTGCGTTTCGCCGCGGCCGGCCGCGCCAAGGCCATCCTTGACCTCATGGACCCGCTCAGTCTCCCGGTCAGCGAACGCTTGTTCGTCAATCCCCCGCGGTACGACGGCGGACATGGCGAGGCTTCCCTGACTGAGATCCGGTCGTACTCCAAGTACGAGTACTTCTGGGGCATCGAATCTTTCATATTGTACACAGTGCAGTACGGCGGCTTCAATATGCAATATGTCTTGGCGCGTCCGAGGCCGGGTGAAGGCCCAAGGAACTCGATCTCTTCCGGAATAACGGACAAGTTACTCCACGCCATCTGGGGCTGGATGGTGTCGGACCAGCAGCTGGTCTGGGTGTACGAGGTGATGCGCGGATGGTCTGCGTCCAAGAACCTGTGGCTGCAGGTAGAGAAGACGACATGGTCCAACGTGATCCTGGACCCTGCCACTAAGCAGGAGCTGCTGCATATCGCGGACCGCTTCTTCGACAGCCGCAACGTGTACAAGGACAACGGCATCCCGTGGAAACGCGGCCTCATATTCCACGGACCCGCGGGCAACGCAAGACCGTGTCCCTCAAGGCCTTCATGAACTCGCTGGTCACTGGGCGCGACCCCAAGGATCGTATTCCGTGCTTATACGTCAAGAGCGCGGGGATGATGCCCGGTTTGGGGGCTATCTTCGAGTTCGCCCGACGCATGGCCCCCTGCCTGCTGGTCTTCGAAGACGTCGAGACCATTGTGACGTCCCGTACCCGGTCGTCCTTTCTCAACGAGGTGGACGGTCTTGAGAACAATGATGGCATCTTGATGATTGCCACCACGAACTTCCGTGAGTTGACTGCGCAACGCCCCTATCATCTCGCTCGTTGGGTCTCCCTAATGAATTTTATCTTCTAGTTGACCGTCTTGACCCCGGCTTGTCGCGACGACCGAGTAGATTCGACAGGAAATATTCATTCCCAGAGCCATCCTTGGTGAGTGCAGCTAGCGGCTTGATATCTTAACCCAAACGCCTCTCTACTTCTCCCCTGCGTTCTCAGCGGATCCTTGAAACTGATACCTCGCAGGATCAACGCGTCCTCTACTGCCAGTACTGGCACGGCAAACTCAAGGAAAGCCCCGCCGTCGAGTTCCCCAAGCACCTCTGCCGCCCCATCGCCCGCATCACCGGCGACTTCTCCTTCGCCTACATGCAAGAAGCCTTCGTGGCCACGCTCCTGACCCTGGCGCGCGGTGACGGCGGAAACGCAACAGCGTGTCCCGTCGGCGGTGATGAGGGTGGCGGGGAGGACGACAAGGACGACCCGGAGCAGTACGAGTTCTTCCGCGTCATCAAGAAGCATATCAAGACGCTTCGCGACGACATGGGCAGCAGCAGCTTCTCAGCGGACGATTACTACTACGACGAAATGAAAACGATGGCCGAGCGAGGCACCGCTCCTCCTCCCGATAAGGCCGTAAGAAATGCCGCCATCTGGGCGCCCGGGGTCGGGTGGCGGTTTGGCGACGCTCTGCCGACAGGAGCACCGCATGAGGCATTGAGCCATTACGTTAGGCAGGACGAACCGGCCCGCGTGATGGACCTGACTGACAGACCTCATGGACTATCCTGGTAAGCCACTTTCGGGGATTATTCCTTCCTATCCCGGCCGTTAATCCACGTTATCCCAGTGTCTCAAGAGGGGATGGATTTACCGGTAATTCGAGGAGTTGCCTTTATTCCTTCCTGAGACATCCCGTTTATATCGAAAAGAGTAATACTAACGCCGAGAGTCGGTAGGTTCCTCAAGACCCCTGGTGGGCGAGTTCCTCCCAATGCGAGTGAGCTTACGCTACGCGGCGCGACGCAATTGTGAGACGGGTGGTGATGATGGATACAAGACACCGGGTTTTAATGATCCATTACGTGCATTGCATTCCATCAAGACAAGGTAGAGGGTTAGGATTGATGCAGCTTGCGACTCGGACCATATTGATTGAACTCGAAGAAGGATGGGTACTCGGCGGGCGGCGGGGACAAACCGGGGAGGTGGTTGTCCCCACATAGGGGAAGAATGCCTATATCGAGCTAGCTCACCCTTTAAAAACAACCTTGTCTTCAAGCTTCTTCTCGGGATCCATCAGAGCCAGGGCCTCAGCCTGGTTGAGCCCTTGGTGATGTCGTATTAAGCGCGCCCGGTAGACACGCCAAGCTTTGTGAAAGGTGGGAAGAGGCTCGTCTCACCCCCCTGCTGGAACGTCGCATCGTGACCCACCACCTCCTAGAACCACAATGTCAAAAGTCTAGCGTCGCATTCTTTAGTTGAGCTGTCCGCATATAAGATCTTCAAGATCTTCAGCGTTCATCTGATGTTCGTTCTTTGCTAGTACCGGTATTATCTCTTCTTCGTTAATCTTGAACTTTCTATTCTTCAGACAGCTGTGCTGTAATTCCATTCGTTCGTACTCAGTATTATTATCTTCGCCTACCAGTTTTCTAAGCCTGTCGATCTATCTTCGCCCACAATGCAGTTCTCCAGCTTCACCGTCCTCCTCTCCCTCGCGGCCTCCGCCTTCGCCGCCCCCTTATCCTCCTCGTCCCCCTCTTCGCCCCTGGACAAGCGCGCCCTCACCTTCCGCAAGTACAACACCTTCCAGATCTCCGGCGGCGTCGGCGGCAACGCGCTGGCCGAGACGAACCAGGCCTTCCCGGTGGACATGAGCAACCCGGGCGCCGTGTCCAAGGCGGACCTCGCGATCCTCGTGGCGGCGCGCCAGACGGCCGAGAACGCCGAGACGGGTTTTAATAGTGCCGTGGCCGCGGCCTCGGGCGCGAACGCCCAGGCCCTCGACGTCGGCAAGACCAAGAACAAGGTCCTCAAGCTGCGCACCTTCGAGATGCTCGTCCAGGTCCAGCAGGCCCGCGGCGCCACCGACAAGGACGCGCAGCTGGCGGACATCCAGAAGAAGCTGGCGGCTAACGTAAGTTTTACCTCCACCGGGAAGAAGATGCCCCGATGCCCCTATCAGGTGACGAGGGTCAAATACAAGACCTCACAATTGACGTGAATGGTATGCTAATGCGAATTGGATTCCAGGTCAAGCTTGACCAGGCCAACAAGGGGAAGAAGAGCCAGAGTGTTAGCTTTACTGCTGATGTGCAGCCTAAATAAGGGCGTTGCCTCTCAGTAACTAGGCAAGAATGTAGATGGGGTTTTGCTCTCGGTGACTTGAGTTGAGAGTCGATTTTGCCAAAACTTCAGCCGCTGTTACTGCAGCTTTGCCTCGACGCAGCTCGTTCGGGTAATGTCGCCGTCCTGTGGCCGTCGCTGTACCCCTCGTGTGTGGAGATGACGCGGTCACCACTCATAGCCCAATAAGATCGATGGGAAATGTTGTGGCGCGGGAGGCCTCTCACCGTACTACTATTGGATGGAATTATTACCCCTCGCTTACTGCAGTAATATAATAAAACCCTTGAGCATCCTAACCGGTGCCAGCAAGCATTTCCTCTTTCGCTCAACTGCCCCGTTGTGATTCAATGTCCGCAAGTATGAGTTCCGTGGAGGAAAAGCCTTTGAGGCTTCTCTCTTTCGGTGGCTGTTCCATGTCTCATCTATTGATATACATCCTGCCCGAGAAATAAACAACATTTCAAGGCTGCATTGCTCAGCATGGTGTGAGTGATTAGATGGAGGAGGCATCCGGGGGCTTTCCTCCCCTGCATATCCTGAAGTTTCTGATGAAGACGATCAGCAAGGAGAATCCCCCCAAGCCCTACGAGTATTTCGACTTGATCGGAGGGACGAGTACCGGCGGGTAGGTGAAATGATCACCGCATCTGACAAGTATCACGAAACAAACTGACGCGACCCTCTGCTCGGCCCAGCCTGATTGCCATCACGCTCGGAAGGCTCCAAATGGACATCACGACTGCATCGACAAATATCAGCAAATCTCAGCGGGAGATTTCCAAGCCAAAAGACACGCCATCGACGTGCTGGGCCGAGGGAAAGACATGTTGAAGGGCAAAGGTCGATACCAGGGAGATCGCCTAGTTGAGGAGTTCAAAGCTGCCGCGGCCGAGTTCGAGGGTAATGAAGATGCAACGCTTTCCAGCAGTGCTACTAGTTGCAAGGTGTAAGTGGCGCTCTAAGGCCTTTCTTCTACTAGTCTTTCTCATGGCCACCCGACATCTTGTCTGACGGACGTCCAGATTCGTTTGCGCTTTCCAGGTGAAATTGAATATGCCTGTGCGGCTTCGTTCGTACACTGCAGGAGACGGCAACGAATTGCCATCAATATCGCAGTGTACTATATGGGAAGCCGCACGCGCAACATCAGCTGCGGCAACATATTTCGATCTGATGTCTATCGGTGACCATCACTACGTAGACGGCGCAACCGGACTCAACAACCCCGTCGAAGCCGTTCTCGAAGAAGCCCGGTCTCTCTGGCCCGCAGAGGATCGATTCCATTGTGAGCATCGGAACCGGACTCCAGAGCCCCCAAGGCTTCGGCGACGACATGATCGGTATTATCAAGACACTGAAGGTCATCTCGACAGATACACAGAGAACACACGAACGCTTTTTGAGGTCTCTTTCCGATTTGGGGCTCGAGAGCCGATACTTCAGATCCAATGCTGATCAGGGGCTCGAAGACGTCAGGCTAGACGACCATGCAAAGATCCCAGCCATTTAGGCAGCTACACTCGCGTACCTTTCATCTCCAGAAGTCCAGAAGAAATGCGAGATACTTTCAACCCTAGTACCTCCATCCGACGGGTATAAGTGCTTTGAGTCCTTCCTGTTGAAAATCGATGCACGTGACTGAAGAGCGAATATCCTCAACACTTGCTAACGAACTTCAAAATGATTCTAGCCTTTGTCAGCGAACCCGAAAAAGACAAGTAGCTTGGTTGGTTACCGTACAAGGACCCAAGAGAACATCACGAAGAGGCTCGAAAACACAAAAGAGTGGTTATGACAGGTGATTGGTTCATTGAAGGAGAGTTTAAGGAATGGATAAACTCTTCCAAAAGTTTCATGTGGTTATACGCGAAAGGTTCGTCCTCACCCAAGTTCCAAATTATCATGAGGACATACCATTATGTCTGACAACTGATGACAAAGCTGGTTCTGGAAAGACGGTGCTGTCTTCTACGATCATCGATAAGTTGGAGAATCACTTGAGCGAAGCCAGGAAAGGAGCTTTGGCTTACTTCTATTTGTCTTTCCAGGATAAGTCATTCCAGAATTTGCGGGACCTGAAGACCTCAATTCTTATCCAGATCGTTTCGAGACTTGCGATGATGAGGGCTCGAGGTTCTTTCTCTTACATTCCACCCAGCTTTTGCCGTCTGCGCCAGAAATACTACCCTTCTACGACAGCGACAGCCGAAGACCTTGATAAAGTTCTAAGGGACGTTTTGGGAAAGAATGAAGATAATTTCATCGTCATCGACACCCTTGACAAGTGTGATACCTTGGATGATCGTGTTGAGGTTATGGACTTTCTTTCCGACCTTGTACAAGATTCCAAACATCACCTCCGAGTTTTCGTCACCAGTCGTCCGGAGCATGACATTATGGATGGAATGACCAACCTGAAGGTTTCGAAGACCTTCATTCCCTTCGATACTAAGAGTGTCAATCGAGACATTCAAAAACACTTATCTGGCCTCATTCCCAAGGCACCTTTCAATAAATGGGATGGAGACATTCAGAATGAGGTCATCACAGGGATGGCGTCTTTCGCAGGGCTGATCTCCAGATTCAAAGTCTGGCCAGGTTCTCCCGGAAGCCGGACATTCGTCGTGCATTGGAGCGGCTGCCTAAGGACCTGAGCCAAACCTATGAAAGAATGCTCGGTTCCATCGAGGAGAACTATATCCAAGAAGCTTCAGCTGTATTGAAGTGGCTTTGTTATTCTTCACGTCCCCTAAGTCTGGAACAACTTGTCGAGATTGCAGCCTTTCGTATACAGACGGACACTGAAGAGAACGACAACTCACCAAGTACCGAATCCGACATAGTATTCGACCCGGACTAAGCTAAAGCACCCCTTACGGGCCACCCCGTTACGGGCCACCGCGTTTTACCTCACGAACGCGTCTTTTCACTGTACATCCTAATTAGAAAACTTTTTATTTTTTAAAGTTATTATTACCCTTATTCTTTTCGCTTATTTCTATTTTTTATAATAATATCTTTGTTTAATATTTAAAAGTGTATATAGGCTGCCGTGCGTAACGTAAAGTTCGGAGTAGTTACTCGCGAATCCGCCCGTAAATAATTAACCCCTTAATTATATATTTAATGCCGTCTCGCTAGTATACTTATTAAAAGTAAGTTTAATAAAAATTAATAGGTTTTATTATTATTTTTAAAAGGCGAATTAATATATTAGGCCGTTAGTTAAGCTAGGTTAAGCTTCGTGTTAATATTAATTAAGTTTAAGTTTATAGTTTAGCGGATATTAAACGCCTCCGGGGCCTCTTATATTTTAAAATAACGATAATATACTCGTTTTTTAATTAAAAACGAGTCCGTTAAAACCGTAAGGTCGAAAATAATTAATTATAACTAGGTTAATAGGGCTATAATAATAAATATTAATGTTTTTTTCGATAGATTTAATACCTCGAAACTAGTTAATATCCTTTTTAAACGCTTTTATAATACCGATAAAATAAGTATCGGCTAAGGCGTTAGCGGTAATCACTAGGTAATTATTAAAGCTATTAATTATCTAGCCTTTAAAAAAAGACGTTAAAAAAAAGGAATAGATTATTACCCTAGAGTATATAAATTATAATAGGGTACCCCTCTCGTCGCTAATTATTTTTAAGGGGGCCGACGTCTAAAGCTAATAGTTTCTAGACTAAGACGGCTATCTTTAGGATAACTAGCGGTTTAGAGCGTCGCCTAGAAAGTAGACTAATAATATTACAGCCTTGGATTAAATTTAAAACATCTTTATCCTTTATATATAATCTCGTTATAATAATAAATAAATTATCCCAGTTTATAATAATTATAAATTATATATAAATAATAACTTTTTATAGTTTTATCTTTTAAATAAAATATAGCTAGTTTTTTATAAGTTATATTATAATTATATAATATAGGTTTTAAATATAAGAGTTTTTAATTTATTAAAAAGAAAGTTAAGGATTATTTTAAAAAAGTACCCAATACGGTTTTTAAATTAAAACCTATAAAAATAGATATATTAAAAATATACCGCTAAGTTAAAATTAATATATTAATTTTTTTTATAATTAAAAACGTTTAAAAAACGGTTAAAATTTATTTACGGGATTACTCGAAGCTATTATTATTAAAATACGTTATCCTAAAAGATATAAAGGTTACCCGGGCACGTTTAAAACTATTAAAAATAATTAAAAAAGAATTAATATCTAATTTCTTCGCCGAATTAATTCTAATATTTATTAAAACACCTTTTAATAGTTAAGAATTACGAAATAATAATTAGAAATTAGCTATTATAAACCTTATTTTTAAAATACCTTTTTAACGGTTCTTTATTAAAAAGGCTAATAAAGCTTTAAATTAAAACGTTAATAGAATTACGTATCTCAAAGCTTAAGTCGATTATTTTTAAACTAAACTTAATAAAAAACTACGAAAATATATTAAAAAGTAAAAATTATATCGGGATAATAATTTATTCGTATAATTAATATACGCCGGGCTAAGCGGAGGCTAAAAGGTAGGGTCGTATACGAAAACGAAACTAGCGACGTCGAAGTGCTAGGAGGGCCTCGTAACGCTATAAAAGTTATAAAAGATGATAGCACGGAGGCGGAGGACTATATTATTATTAAAAATAACGAAAAATAGTGTATTTACATTAATTCTAGCCGTAGAAATGGCTTTGATTACAGGGGTAACGGTAGCTCAGTAAAGTGGCCCGTGAGGGGGTGCTTTAGCTTACAGGTTCGGGGACGCTTTGGAGATACTGGACATCCTTTCCGGCCTAGTCATAGTGGTGGACTCAGGTCAGTCGGATGCCATTCTGCCAAAGAAGAGGAAAGTCACGTTTGCACACTTCTCCGTCAGTCAATACCTCAAGTCACGAGATGTGACGCAAGCTGAGTTCCAAATGACGCCTGATATTTGTGAATGGTTCGTTTTTAAAAGCTCACTCGCTTATCTTGGTCATTATGACAACCCTGAAGTTCGCCAAGTACCATATCCCTTATTATTGGATGCTTGCCGGAATCTTTCGATCTATGCGTGGCGTTTGTCCAAGGGATCTAAGGAGAATCTCGACCGGGTATCCAAACTTATCGTACCCTATCTGACTACCAATGGCTACGCTCTACCGATGGCCTTGAGCCACTCGAAACTCTTTTTTTTTTCTCAGACCTTAGCTGAAGCAGCTATATTTGGCGATACTTCCCTAATGCAGCTTTTTCTAGATTCTGGGGATAACGGAACAACCGGCGGCGCCGACATCAGTCTGGCATTCCCCAATGTTGTCTTGGACGATAAACACTGCCACACGTTTAATTCAACGCCCCTGACGGCACAACGGCTGATCGGCGCAACAGTGATTTCACACCTAAATCTCTAAAATCTCACTATATTAAGAAGTTTATAATAAATCGAATAAAATAGCTAAATTATAGGCTAAACGTACTTATATAATTATGAAATATTAATAATAAAAATAAAGTATTAAATAAATAAAATATATACGGCTTAATATAAACCGTTAAAAATTAAAAATTTTATATAAAATGTAAAAGTAGAAATTAAAATAACTTTTAAAATATTTATTAAAAAATTTAAATAATAAAATAAAAGAATTTAAAAACTTAAAAAGTTATTAAAAATAGAATAAATACGGGGTAATTTTTATTAAGAGAAATAAAATTTTAAAACTTATTTTTTAATAACGTACCTTATAAGCGAAATAATGATATAAATAAATTAACCACTTTCTAAGACTTAATATAATAAAGTATAAATTTATTAAAACAGTAGAAACTGAGGTTTTTTTATACTATTCTAAAAGGGGTGCCACGTGCCTACGCGCACGAACCCCTTTTCTGTTTTATAAAGAGGGGCATACGATGCCCCTCGTAGCTCGCACTAAAGATAGACATGAACAATAGAATATAGCAATACAGCACCACTTGAACCCCCACTTATACGTACGTACGAAAGCTCATTTAATAATTAACTTATTTTTTTAATATAAAAAATAACGAGTAGATTATTATTATTAATATATTAAATAACGTGATAATTATAAAGCTTTTTAATTAAATAAATAAAGTTAATATAAAATTATATCGTTTTTAAAATAACTTATACGTGTAAATAAATATATTATAAAACATTAAAATAACTTTTTTCCCTTTATACTTTTACTTATACGTTTATTCTTTTAATTTATAATAATATTAAACGATTTAAGTTAAATTAAGACAACTACGTATGGAGACCACTTGACTGGGCGATGCACTTGAAACGAGAGTCCATGCTGCTACGGTTAATGTCGTCACTAAAGAACTCGGGCCACGACGTAACCGAAGCCAAAAAGTAGGCTGGCTTGCTCGCTTTCACCGAAAAAATGCGCATTATTTCTACAATAGGCGATGTCTGGCACGTGATGTTCTCGAACGATGGGTTTCGGTTGGTAATTTGTGCGGAAACCGGGGATGTTCAAATCTGTGACGGCACTGTTGAAAACGCCGTGTGGCTTCACCATGGTGACGGAGTAGGGATGTGGAGTACAAGTTGGAGCCCCGATGATGCTTTGATCATCACTTGCGCATGTGATGGACATGTCATTTGTAAGGGTCTAGACTGAGTGGTACACTCTAACGTCTATTGTCTCTAGCTACAAGAAGAATTCTCTAAGGAGAGAAAGATTCTTCCTAACTACCGTACGAATATTACCTATCTATATACGTGCTTCTGTTCTGGTGCGTATGTGCTCGGCATTTCCAGTAGGTTCTATAGGAAGCGGGAAATGCTGATCAGTGGGTCGCAAAGGGGCCACGGGCCCCTAAGTCTTATTGACAGGGGCTCATCCCATAACAGTCAGAGTCCTTGACAGTATGGTATGCACCAAAGTAACTCCCCCCAAATGGGCACATTGACCTGACATAGACGTAGACAGGAAAGCTCCTGCGAGAATTAGACAAGTTTCGTGGGAATGCGACGGGATGTGTCTGGTCAGATAACCAGACCTTCTTCGTCAGTACCATGAATTGCGACAAGGCCCTGCTTAAGGGACGCTGGGATACTAGCCTGCATGATCGCATCTTCAATACCGGAGATATCAAATACTGCGACGCTCTGTCTCTCTCGAAAGACCGGAACGTTATATATGTCACGGGACTATGTCATTCTGGAGCCTGGCATCTTGGAGCCTTTCGAATAGACGAAGAGAAGATGATATATATCGTCAAGCTCCGTGCTCGTGCTTCCTACTTGGATGTTAGTCCAGACTCGAAGGTAGTGCTGGTAAGCTATTACGATGGAACTCAAGGAATATTAGATGCAGATACCGGAGAGACTGTTAGGAATCCTCCAGGGATATGTTCTATAGATGGTGATTCCGATTTCTGGCTGCAAAGCATGTTCGGCGGATTCAAAGGTTCCATGATTCTGACGGGTAATAAAGGTAACTCGACTTTCCGCTCAACGCTGAATCTTTTTCCTACCAGCTTCTTCGTTTCAACTAACGAATTCACACACAATCTTCAGATGGGAGCATCACGATATGGGACAGAGACACTGGCCGTCTAATAGGAATCGTCAAGGGCCATAAGAGGCCAGGAGGCGGTTCGACTCCGTGCAATACCGTCTCCTGGAAGCCTCGAGACCTGTTCACCTTTGGGTCAGGCGGAGACGACGGCGTTGTTCGCATTTACGTTGTCGATCATCCCTTCCACACCCTCCTAAGTGTAAAGGGGCTGACATGCAACATTATGCAGCTGGTTTTGTAACAACTTCCATGAGAACGTGACTTTGCCAGACTCAGTTAATCGACATTTCAATCTGTCAGACAAAGAGCTTCCACTCCGTATTGGGAATTAAGCGGAAGAGAAATCAGTCAAAACTATTTCAAGCTTGGGGAGTATAGTCGAGAAACTTTTTTATGGTCATGTTGCAGGATCGAGAGCAGCAGATGATACATGAAGTGCTGTATTCTAAAAAAGAGAAAGTGACACAAGAGAACTGCACTACGGTGTTGTTATATACACACAAAAGGAACAGCTATCATAGCACGCTAGCGCCGCAGAGGGGCTATTCGTTTATCTTCTCTAATCCCAAACCATTTCCTAGCTGAGGTGATTAGTCTATCTCTTCCATCTCTGACACTCATTCTAGAGACGAGATTGATGGCTCTATTATTATCGACTCAGACGCATCTGCAATCATTGCGGCAGATTGAGGCCGTCACCTCTCGGGCAAGCGGGTCCTCAATGTCGTCTCTTATAACAGGAGGTGAGCCGACCGCCGTGCAGCCAAGAAGTTGCGCGCACGTTCTGTTGGAAATTTCGATTGGGTCATCCACAGGTATGTCGATAAACACGGTCTCGCAGCTCAAAGTCGGAGCAGCGGCAGCGTAGACAGGCATGACTATGAGGAGCGACGAGATCTGGACATAGAGTTAGCCTAGGAGGGCACTAACAAATCATGAATGGCTGGAGTTTGAGCATGCTACCTTCATGATGGATTTTAGAAGCAAACACTGTTAAAATAGAATATAGGGTTTCTGTAACTCGGGGGTTTGAGGTCGAAGCTGTCATGAATCGACCAAATACAAGTACCGGCTCATGAGTTCAAATAATACTATGTTCAACCCCTGCATCGGCGCTCATCCTCTAATGCAGATGTAATGGTCCTCCCCTAAGAACTCAAATTGGCTAAAAGCCTATCCTTGCTTGTCTTACCCGAAAACATGGTACCACATGAAGAACAGCCGTAAAGAGGTCAGAATGTGATCAGGCGCCCTACTGTCAAACCGAGACAGGGCTAAATAGTCCATTTTTGCCTACTGCCCATGCTCACATGTGTTCGCCAGAAGCCAAGCGGAAGCGGGGCCCTGGATCTGACAGAACGCCGACTCTGTGACACTAGTGTCTCTACCTGCTGGTGGCGGTGTGATGAACTGAACCACGTGGGCTTTAGGAGAAAGACACTGGTCTTACCCTATTCGCCAAAACTCATCTTCCGAGGACGGCCTATCGGCAAGGAAGACAATGATACATACGTGCGTTTATCCAGGTATGTACGCCATCTACGTCCTGTGCGGCCGTTATCTAGCAGCTACCGATTTGTTCGCCTTGGGATTCTTAGCGAGCCACCGAGTAAGCCACCTAGTAAGCATGAACGACCCGATCAAAACTCGGCCAGGCGTAGTGTTGCAGGACATTACCAGAGATATCTCACGCGGCCCTGATGCTTACAATGAGTCGGGCAGCGGCCATTGCATAGTGCATTGCAGCACGACGATAGAGACAGTTGATCACAACTTAATTGTACTTTACTCGACAAAGTTGAAGCCCCCGGGCGTCATTTCAGCCAATTATGGGTTTTAAAGGATGAGGAAAGATTAACATAGGTTCGTGGTCCGCGCTGCCCCTTGATGATATCCTCCGTTCACTCAAACCCTAATACCATCCGACTAGAGTGAGAAAACACCCAAGGTCCATAGACTGCGTCCTTCCTATGATATTTCACTTGGCATGATTCCCAACCCCTTGAGGCTTCTAAGAACATGCCCTAAGCACTGCAGCAGGCCGGAACTGGAGGACACTCGTCGGTGCTGAATTCGAAGTCGCAGACATTGAGTTTTCGGTTCCACATCAGTCCGTCTGGGCAAGTGTAGAGTACTGGTGTTCCGTTGTCGCACTCGAAAAACTAGTGGCACAAGGCGTCGCAGGGGTTAGGGGAAGAAGATGCTTCGGTTGGGGTCATCGCGGGTCGGGCAGACGGTCTGGCAGGCATCGTCAACCTGACGCGAAGCAAGATGAGCTGGCCCCGCTGGTGCCGCTGTTGCTGCCGCTGTTGCTGCCAAGGCAAGGACGAGGGTGACGATGGGGTTGGTGGGAAGCATTGTAGCCTGGTGTTCAGGGGTCGGTTTGTTGTGTTATTTATTATACGAGAACGACTACTTCTTGTTTGATAGATAGACGATGGAGGGAAGGGACAACCAATGACACAGGTGGTAGCAACAACCTTTCTCGACGAAACATATCTGCGATGTCTCACGAGAAGATCGCAATCCGGCCGGCCCCGTGGTGACGAATCTTAGACAAATGCTAGAACCATACGGATGCTTCGCACTCTGTGGCGAAGGCCTGTAGCTTGGTCCATCGTCAACACTATTACCATTATTATCTCTGTCACCTGCCTCCTTGTGTAACATGATTGGTCGGGGCAGATTTTACACATATCGAAACTTCGATAATTACAATACTACTTACAAGACTCATTATAAGCTATATACCTTTTCGCTTTTGTAATAGAAGAGAGGTGCATTTTCTATGAATCAGGCCGTTAATCAGACAATTTCCCATCGGTAGCAATATATTCATACCATTTATGATGCAGCGGCCGCCTTCCGCTTCCCCGCCAGCCGCGCCGTCCACCCCAGCAGGGCGGACCCCAACAGCATCGTCACGCCGCAGAAGACAATCAAGCCCAGCATGTCGTAGCCGCCGCCGTCAGCCTTCTCGGTCACGGTCGCGGTCTGTATGGGGAGCCCCGTCAGGCTGGCGAGGGCTACGACGACAAAAAAGGTGCCGAGCATGACGCCGAGGTCGGAGCTGTGGCCGCCGGCGACCTCGATGATGGCGGGCGTCATGAGCGAGACGAAGGCGCCCGAGGTGAAGCCGAAGACGATGGCGAAGACGATCAGGCCGCCGAGCGAGTTGTGGTAGCTGATGGGCAGCCAGATCACCAGGACCGAGACGCCGGCGAGGAAGGCGCACAGCGTGATGGACTTCAGGGACGAGCCCAGGCGGTCGGCGTACATGTTGGGCAGAATACGGCCCGGAATTGAAGAGGCACTATCAAACATGTGTTAGTTGTTGCAAGGAAATCAAACCAGGAGGAGGAGGATCAGCAAAACTGACTTGATAATGGAGACTGTGTACAGTGCCACGCCCTCTGTCGACTTGTTCCCCAGCGCGAAGGCCGGGAGATAGTCGAAGGGGCCGAACAGACCCCAGAAGACGAGAAAGGCGCCAGATACGTAGAAGAGGTAGGTGGGCTTCTTGAAGGTGGCGAAGCTGATGAGGTTTCGGCGGCCCGCCAACCCTTTGGCAGGCATGGCGGGGCGGACCAAGAGGTTGGCGATGGCGAGCAGGACGCCGATCAGCAGGGCGCACCAGCGCATCGTGGGGCGGAAGCCGATGCTGTCAAACAGCCGGGCCAGCATGACGGGGAAGACGACACCACCTAACAGACGTCAGTTGCTTGTCGTCGCCATTTGTTGCTGAAAACGTGATGGAAGAACTTACCGCAGGAGCTCCCGCTGGCGACAATGCCGAGGGCCAACGCCCGCTTCTTCTTGAAATACTGCCCGGCCACGACCAGGCCCGGGATGAAGGCGGCGGCGGACCCGAGGCCGAAGCACAGGGACTGGGCGAGGAAGATCTGCCAGTACTGGGTCGCGAAGCTGAGGCCGATGAGCCCGGCGACGGAGAGCACGAAACTGAGAATCAGCATCGGCCGGGCGCCGAACATGTCGACGCCGACGCCGACGGGCTGGGACAGGAAGAACATGAGGAAGAGCTGGGTGGTGAGGATCCATGAGATGTTGGAGGCGGATTCGCTCTTCAGGATGTCGGATTGGTAGATCTCCGTGAAGGACCCGAGCCTGGGTTGACGTTAGCAGCCAGAATAGGGCGAGGAGATACACATCAATCAGGTTGCGCTGACTTGTGAATAGGAACATGATAGTGAACTTACGCGTTGATGAAACCGAAGGAGCAGAATTGACACAACCAGCCGCCGGCGACAGCGAGCCACGCCCGACTTCCGCCATCGGGAGGAGGGGCCGGTGCCTGTGGGGCAACTGGTGTGGCTTCGGAGTTGGGCTCGGCATCGAGCCTCTGCTCATGCTTCACTGATGCTGTATCTGCGGAAGACATATTGGATGAATCCGAAGAAGTAAGTTGTCAGATGAATGGAAGGAGGCGCGTCTTGGGACGAAAAAAACCGATGATACGATGATGATGATAATGGAACGGTCGACGGACGAGCAGTCCTAGATGGCGTGGGATGGAATATATTAAATATCATATGCAGTGCAATTCCGCCTAATTTGTTCGAATCCACACAGATATCAATATCAAAATACATTGCATCCTTTATGCGACGTTAGAACCACTGCCGGAACGAAGGATTCTGGCAAGTGGGACTAGGGGAGAGAGTACGTTGCAGGAGACGCTGTGGGCGCCCGAGTAACGAGCGCGAGCCCGAAATGTCGCGAAACGCGAGCTGATCAAAGGAATGTCTCTGGAATGTGAGTAAATGGTATAGATCACCATTCAGCCCCATGTACTAAGGTATCTATTGCATCTATGCTGTCAGCAGCTTTGATTGTTTCTTGCACCGGAGGTCCGCGGCCCTCCATGGATGATCCGCCCTCCATGGATAATCCGGGTACAGTGTCGTCCTAGTCCGTCGCATACTGTGCTATGTCTAAGGTACTGCATGATTAGCTCGCGGCGCGACTCAAGAATGTAACAGTCGCTGCCACCATCATGCAGGCCTTTCCCCAGAAAAGGATAAGCTGAGCTGAGTAAGACAGGCACCGGCATCCGTACCCGAAAGGCTTATGTTGGGTAGCATGGCCTAACGACAGACAAGCATTGCGGATTCTTCCGCTTAGCCACTCCCCTTTCATTCTCAACATGAATTCTGATCGATCATTTCTCTATTGGGCTGCCGCTAGGCTGACCCAACAGTCTGACCCAAGCCTCCAACCTGCATTATCGGAATTCTCCTTGGCCCCTAGACGACGATCGATTCTAATTTCTACGCTGACCTAACTCTAGAGTATTCGAAGTACGTAACATGAAAACCAGGTTGGTATAATATACTAATATACGTCGTATCTGATCCTACTAAGCGCTAAGCGCTACGGCCCCAGTTTCTCTTACATACACTTTACTGGTGCCTTGAGTGGCATGAGGTCATCCTCCCTCTGCGCCTGTCTCAGCAGCGCCCCCAACCGGCCCTTGGACTCGAGGAAGGCGTGCTGCCAACGGAACGTGCCCATGTTCTCCTCTCCCGTGCCTACCCTATCGGCATCTGCCCGACATTGCTCCCACAGGCGCCACAGCTCTGTCCCGTGCGGAGGCGACCAATCGCTGGCCTTGTCCCGGATGAAATGATCCACATGCTCGCCTGGGCTGAGGGGAAGGGCATACGCCGGGTGGATCGCAAAGAAGGAGAGCGCCAGCCTGTCGTGATCAGCGCGCAGGAAGGCCTCGACGTGCGCCTGATTCGCCGCGCAGTGACTCGCCCCCTCCTCGTGGCCGCCTTCGTGCTCGCAGGCGCGCCGCGTCTTGGTTCCGTCCCCGTCGCGTAGCGAGGCGTAAACGAGGTCGGTGTAGGTCTTGTACGACCCGTCCACAATGCTGTTGCCCATCACGACCATGTGCGGCGTCGCGGGGTCGCTGAGGGCCATGATTTGTTCTACGGACGTCTTCTGTATGCGCCAGACGGATGGCCCTTCGATGCCGTCTGTCCGGGTTGACGCATCGCGGGCCGCGTCTGTAGGGTCTTGACAGTGCATGTCCGTCTCGTTACCTGCGGCGAGCGTGGCGGTAAAGATATTCAGATGCGTGCCTGCAAAACAAAAGTTAGAACATCGTGCTACGTGACTAAATAGATCTGCCCAGTAGAATGCGCACCTTGGGGGCAAAAGTGTCTGTCTACCAAGATCAACGTTTGGCCCTGGCGCGTAAGGGCCTCGCGCTGCAGTATGTAGCCGGGAAAGCAAGCTACCGACTTGAGCCCGAGTTTGGAGACTCGTGTAACCTCGCGCACGAGACTAATAATTAAAACGCGAGCACGAGTTAGTAAATCTCGCCATGAGCGTGAAAATTTAACCCCTCCAACATTGTAATCTTCACTCACCTCAGCATGTTGGGCCGAATCGAAGAGCTTCGGGCAAGCGAATAAAGCCATTCGCAGCTCATGTCCGAAACCCAAATCTGCATCTCGCGGAACTCGTGCTCGATCCGCCGGAGCCCGGGCCGCTTGGTGTGCTTTCCCCAGTGCGGCTGCAGCAGCTTCAGCGTGTAGTCGCCGGCCACCTGCGGCTGGAGGTTGCCGTTGGGGCTGCCGTTGTAGTAGGAGAAGGCCTTGTACTTGGACAGGATGTAGGAGAAGACGACCAGGCGCACGACGACGTCCAGGTCCTGGATCATCGGCCAGTTCGCCGCGCTCCTCGGGTCGTCCGCTTCGTCGGTGTCGTCTCCCCAGGAAGAAGCAGAGGATGATGGGGTTTGCGACACCGGTTCAGTGGAGTCGATGGAGCCATCGACCGAAGAGGCACCCTCAACTACGGATGACAGAGAGGAGCTGAGCTCTGACATGTCAAGTTTCGCTTCTGATGCTGCGACGATGGTGCCAAGGGACAGGAACCCCAGTTTCTGGTCGATCGATTCTTTCTTCAAGCCCTGCCACCCGAGCACCTCCAGAATCCTCTCGGGCGTGTCCTGTTTAGGGCCCAGCCCCAGCGCCGTGGGCTTCACGTTGGCCTGCGTGAGCCTAGCGCAGACCTGCCCGGCCTCACTGATGACAAGCCCCAGACGTTTCTGTGTCTCCACGAGGCAGTCGTCCAAGACCCGCCACGCAGCACGGTCGTTCTCGAAGTGCCCGCGATAGGTCGAGAAGAGGTCCAGAAACATGCCGGCCCGGAGGTGGCAGCCCGTCTCCCCCACGTGGGCGTCGAACGCCATGTAACCCGGGGCGTCGTCGCCGCCGCGGTCCTCTGCGCCCACGACGAGGCTGTGGAAGAGGCTCAGGGCCTCGACGGCGTCGGACCCGGCGCGGACGATATCAGCGCAGAGTACGTGGTATTCGTCTTTGCGGCGGCCCTTGTTGATGCTCTCGCCGGCGGGGAACAACAGGTGGGCCATGGTGACGGTATCTTGGAGCGTGGATGAAAAGCAAAAAAGGGGGTATATTCTTCTACTACGAGGAGAGGCAGCGGGATTCAAGATGCAACAGAATCTAGTAGAGAGAGAGACTCAACGTCCAGTAAGTAGTCCGTCTTTGTCGTTTCCTTCGAAGTACGGTTTGATTCTCAGATTGCCGGCGGGCTCAGCCACAATATGAATATAACGGTATCGATTTGAGACCCGATCCTTTCACCCAATAGGAACAAGACTCCATAATCAGCAAAGAACCCTTCAGGCACATCAGATCCTTCGTGCCTTCATATTCTCACCACCAATCCTTCCGCTCACCCTATCCGCTTGCACACTCCCGATTCAGAAGGAGAGCTTACACCTATGCTCCCCTTCTATGCCAGGGGCCTAAGCCGGGGGCCGCGGAAGTGCATCCCTCAGCCTCTGGTGTTAGCCTGATGGCGAGCTCATCATGACAGTCTCACCTTTACGGCCTTACCCTGGCAGGCACATCTTTACGGCCTTGCCATAACAGGCACATATTTACGGCATTACCTGCCGCTGACATCTCATCTGCACTATCCAGTGAGGCACTATAGCTCTGATCTTTACCTCCCAGAACACGGGGTTACGTTGCCATCCTACGAATAGACAAGATATCTGACGAGGGAGGCGTGCTACACCGAAGAAAAACAGGCCGTACCAAACGATCGGCTCCGCCCGATGGCCTCTACATCCAAGCAAAGCTCGAGTATGATGCCACGCGGCAGACTGATGTAACTAAAGAGTATTACTCTCACGCCACTTGCACCAGGGCTAACGACGTCTATCAGAGCCCAGGCCTCAGCTCTCCTAAAACCATGCTGCAGAGTAACTCCGGTGCCGGTACCCGGTGTTGATGTGCCGCCGTCAACCCAGCGACTTAATTCCGGGCGAACTCGGTGTTCTGACTGGCTCGGGACCGAAAGAAGAGCCAGGTTGGGAATCCCACCAATGTTAGCGTTGACACAATAAGTGCAGTAAGACACTGACGATGGAATGCAGCGATCATGAAAAGCGTATCGGTACTTTGAGAGTTTGGGTGAGTTGTCTGCGGTCACAGAGAAAGGATTCGTATATGCTATGACTGTGGATCACCACCGGAGGATCGTTACGGCGAAATTGATAAGTGGAGAAGAAAGCAGGCTGAATCCTTCCGGCATGCCGTTACCGATTTCCACCCCCCTGTTACCTATTTTCTGAGGTGCATAGATTACGTCATCTTGATGTGTCATTATAACGTTACATTGTTCCTTCCGAGAAAGCTTTGTTGCGGCCTGAGACTCATCAGTAACTAACAAATGCATGGAACTTTTGGTGTCTATCCATCTGTCAGCACGTGGCCCGTCTTAGAAAAACGGCTAATGGAATTAAGCCTGGGTCTCAGCCAGGAACCAATGACACCTTCGTCATTTCAGCTCCAAAGTCAGCCGAGGAATTGGGCGGGCTATAGGCTGCATTAGGGCTGACCCCACAGGACACCCCTTGCCTTGTGCATGGGCTTCCGCCTTGGGACACTGGAGACCCCACGCCCTGTCTCTCCTGCAGGTCATGCGGTCAAGCTTTTGCTTGGCGCCTTGTTTCACTCGGGATATACGAAGGAGCGATCTTCGTCGAAGGATCGATCCAAAACGTACACTGCATATCGAAGGATTCTCCTAGATGGACTCCAGAGACTCCACAGAGCGGGGATCAGCCAATAACGATGTTTGTTTTAGCAAGACGCCGCAGAGTAGGAAGGGGACGCGTTGGGCTTTTCTATTCCATCCTCCAGCCCTTTCCCAAATCATCGAATAAATCAAATGCCAACCCCCTAAGCCCCATGATAAGGAGACCCACGAGTTCCTACTTACCTAGTCAGATCACACCATAATCAGGTCATATGGGGCATTCAAGTGACCAATCGGGGCGTTCCTAGACTGAGCAATCCGGGAGAAGCCATAGTCCGCCTCGAAAGACGACGATGTTGGGGGGTTGTTCGGCTGAGGCGTCACCATTTTTAGCTCCCTCGTAAGCACCAACATACGATGTAGAGCTACATCTATGTGAATCTGAGAAGGCGGTGCATGACACTGTACCAAAGCTCCGGGGAGATGTTGTGCTGTCCTTGTTTCGTACCGCCGTCCTTCCTGAATGGGATTGGGTGCGGCTGTAATATCTATCGTGGTGAGAATACGAAAAGGAAATAAATACCGGAACAACGCAGGCTATTATTTTGTCAAACATTAAGAGTAGACCATTGCTACACCACACCACTTAACAATACTGCCAGAGGACCTTTTCTATTCCTTGATCTCTTGCCATTTCGTACAGAAAGATAGAGTGGCGCAGACAAGATGCAGTCTATGAAGCACCTCGAGGCTCTACAGCCAAAGGTCACTTGGCTGTGGATTGTTGTGGGATTCACCGCCTGCTGTATCATTGTGACTAAATGGGTTCGTTTTGCGAGATGGCTTTCTATCCCCCTAATCCAAGCAAGCTGCCCATACTACAACGATATACTGATCTCCCGCGTTTCCAGACATCGCTCCGCCGAGGGGCCAGGAAGTTCTGGCTCCGGCGCCAGGGATACCTCGTCGGACACAACGGCGCAGCGATCCCCGAGATCACGGGGGAGTCGAGGTTCTTGCGCTTCAACAAAGGGTAGGAAGAACTCTATAACCTTTGCTACGAATCTTGCACCACTAGGCTGACGTGTTAAATTTCCCTGACCCTAGTTACGAGCTATCGACCCAGGCTAGTCTGACGGCTGGGAACGACCCCTGTTTGATCTGGAACGGGGACCGACCGGAAATCATCCTCACGCAGCCGGAGCACGTCAAGGAGTTTTACAGCCGCAAGGCGAAAGGTAAGTACACAATTCGAAGGCGGCATGGAAGAACGTTCTTTCCCTCCCCTACTCATCCCCTCTGCAAATCGGGAACTATGTCGCTGACCAGAAATACCCCTCCCCCAAATATAGAGCACCGCAAACCCACCAACGCCTGCATGGGCCACTACTTCGGCCGCGTCATGGGCCAGTGCGCCGGCGCCGTCAACGGCGACCTGTGGCGCAGCATCCGCGCCGTCTTCGACCCGCACTTCAGCCACCAGTGCGCCAAGGCCTTCCTGGACCCCATGCGGCGCGAGTTCGCGCGCTGGCGAGGCGAGCTCCCGGCCGTGCCCGGGCGACCCGACTTCGTCGTCGAGGCGCTCGAGGCCTGCCGCATCCTGCCGTTCAAGATCATTGCGCTTTCGCTGTACAGGGAGGTCATGACGGACGAGGTGAGAGAGAACCAACACCTGAGTTGTCACCCTTCCAATGTGTCCATATGATGACTAACCTCGCCTTTTTGGTTTTGATAGATGTTTGATGAGCTCCTTCAGCTGAACGTTGTTCATGACAAGGTCCTCTTGGCGACTTGGTTCGGGAGCCGTGAGCGGTCCAGCTGGTACAACAAGCTGCCCACAATGGCCAAGAAGAACATGGACCAGTTCGAGGCGGAGTGGGAGGCCTACAACCTGAAAGCCGTCCGAATTGCCACCGAGGTAGGAGCTAACCCCTCTAATTCATATCTACTTAGTTTTGAGCCTACCCACACGGGGCCAGCTTGGAAACATATAGACGCTAATCTCTTCACTTGGATTTTCTAGAAGGGCATCGCGTGCCCCGTAAAGGATATGTATCAGGAAGTGAAAAAGGGCACCATCGGCACCGTGAACTGGCTGCAGACCATCGACGAGATCCTCTTCGCCAACCTGGACGTGACCTCGGCCATCCTGGCCTTCCTGCTCATCAACCTGGCCATGAACCCCGAGGTCCAGGCCGAGCTGCGCGAAGAGGTCCTGGCGCAGACACGTGAGGCAAACATCGGTGACAGCGACGACGTCTTTGAGCGCTACCTCCAGCGCAGCGACACGCTGCTCGAGTATACCTGCATGGAGTCGACGCGACTCTGCCCGGCCGTCTGGTTCACGCTGCCCGAGTACGCGACCGAGGACCT
Source organism: Apiospora phragmitis (assembly GCF_038363925.1). NCBI lineage: Eukaryota > Fungi > Ascomycota > Sordariomycetes > Amphisphaeriales > Apiosporaceae > Apiospora > Apiospora phragmitis. The sequence goes on along the minus strand of NW_027117400.1, from coordinate 307,717 downwards.
GTGGATCGGCGGCTACCGCATCCAGGCCGGGACCTGCTTCATCATCGACTGGGCGCGCCTCAACACCGAAAGCCCCATCTGGAAGAAATCTTCCTCCACTTCCTCCGAGAAGGGAGAAAAACAGCAGCAGAACCTGGGCAAGACCTTCCGCCCCCAGCGCTTCCGCGACCTGTCCCCGCTCGACTACCGCTGGAGCATGCTCCGCTTCGGCTTCGGCGCTCGCAAGTGTATCGGCAAGAACTTCGCCGTCCTGCTGATGAAGGGCTTCCTGCTCGAGGTCCTGGCCGGCTACCGGCTCGAGATCGACGGGCCGCCGCCGCCGTCGGGCGGCTGGGGCGCTACCAACGTCGAGCTGCGCAACGACCGCTTCACCGTCATGCCGCGGCAGCGCGTGCGGTTTTACAGCTTGGCGGGCTAGGAGGCTTAGGGTCGGAGGAAGAGGGCAGGAGGGGATGTGGTCGGCTCGCCATCAAATCGGTTTGTCGTTGTTGTAGTCATTATTCTTGCCGTATTCAGATTTAGGGGAGGGTCAATAATGGCTGCGAAGACATTGGCCAAATCATGCAAGCGTCTACGAGCCAAAGGAGGAAATAGAGAATGAATATATTGCACATGCCACATGCCTAGATAGATTTAAACTTGAATCTGTCGCCGCTACACACGTGTGTGGGGGCCGTCCCGGTTGTTTCAACCCTGCTGCCGATCTGGTCTTCACCGCACCCAAGGACATTCGATCATAGCCGCCTTAGCATACCTCGAATACCGGCTGGTCCATCTTTCGGTTCCTCGAACTCCCACGGGTTCTCGACTGGCTGCCAATGAATAATCATGGCTCTGTGCTGGCTGGATATATCACGACGAAACCAAGCGTAGTATTTCAACTTCGGATCAGGATGTTTTGGTGGTCCAGCCGAGCATCGACCGCGATGCGCCGGTTGACCCCTCGGCGAGCTCTGCGAGCCTCCATTGCCATTCTGAAGTCCTCCCACAGCTCCCGGACTTCAATTAACGGCGCAGTGATCTTTGCCTTCAGGTATTGCTTGACGCTTCCCTTCTCACGCTTTGCTGCCTCCTGTGCCCGTTCCATCGTCTTTTTGACTCGTGGGGTAGAACGAACAATGACGTAATCAGATTCCTTGCGAAGACGACCTTTTGTGAACTCGTCTTGATTTATATTGCATTGAGCCTTGGTCCACTGGATGGGCGGAACATCGATTACGTGCTCGATGGGGAATACGTGTGCGTGACCATCCACGCTTGCAGTGACAGCACCGAGCCCCTTGTAGGTGTCTGGGAACCGCACCCTGATCCAAGGTCGTGTGTGGTATTCGCCATAAGTAAACGCTGGGTTTCCTGGCGAATGAGTTTTATCATCTGGCTTGAACTCATTGGTGCTGCTGGAATTGGATGCCGTCTTTTGGGAGCAAAGATGAGGGAACCAACTTGAGACTAAAGGACTTCTCGTTGGGTCAAATCGAGCTTTTGTTGATTGTGTGAATGGGCTGAGGGGTCGAGGATTGGGAGAGCGATTTCGAAGTAGATTGAACTTGTGATTTATAGCAGTTTTCTGATTCATCCTGGTTTTTCTCTACTGTTTCTTTCCCAAGGTTTCAGGAGAGGATGGCCTGAAGCAAGATTTTCCGGTGGCGAGAAGGTTTATTTCCCTTCACATAGTTGGCCTAGTCCACGGAACTGTGAAACCCATAACCACGTGGATGGGTCAATCCTCGAAGCTGGAGGGCCCATCTGAGTCTGACCAAACCGCAAAGACATCAGAGTGCTGCATCGCAGACGTATCAAGGCACCATGTCGACGACGCTGGCTCCTATGACTAGTTGTAATGGACCACGTTGATCTGGTGTGGTTGCTCTGCTGCAATGAGAGATGACCAGTGCTTAAACTTGCATTGATGAGGGATATCGAGGCTTTCGTAAGGGAGAACAAACCCTCGGCTGATTATCCAATGATTTATCTCGCCCTTGACCGTGATGATTCGTACCATATCGCCAATGATGATAGACTTGATAGAACGTTGCGAGGGGGAAGTCGAACAGCGCAGAAGCAATGGGCTTCTTCCCCAGTATGCCGATTATATTGAAAATTTGGGGTCGGTCATATATATGGCCGAGTTCACGCGGCATCGTTCGCTATTGAGGCTGTTGCGTATATCTTGAAGCTGGTGGATCGGGACCGGATGGTATAACAGGCCCAGCAATAACAGCGCCAGGCTCAACAACCGGCCCGGCAGCAGGCTCGGTCGCAGAAGCAGGGCCCCGGCCAATGGCAGGCTAGCGGCGTTGAGCCGTTGCCGGGGGCGTGGCAGCCCACCGTCGAGTTATGGACGGCAGCGGCGGCGGCAGCTGGGCGACCACACCGGAGGTGTTTTAGTTCTTTTTCCTTCCCTTTTCACGCCATGGAGTTTGGTCCAAGATTTTCAAAGTGAGCTGGTGTTCATTTCCGGAATTGCTTGATATCAACCGGCGCCGTTCCGGTTGACCTTGTCTGTGATTTCAACAAATGAGCCACGTATGGAATGCACTATATCCTGAGCTACAAGCTATGGTAATCAAACCGACCGCTAACATGTCTTTCGATTTGTATGTCACCCATTTGGAGGAACGCAATACTGTTCACTAGCGCCAATTGGAAGCCCAAGGTTGGTGGGCTCGCGGACAAAGTCAGAGGAACACACTGCAGCCACAACGTCCAACGGGAATTGGCGATATGGTAGTCCACAATTCACTACCAGCACCACAGCTTGCCACCACAAGCCAGGCCCCGCCTCAGCCCAAGCAACTCACAGCCAGTTTTGCTGGTTTGGCCCAAAGGTTGGTAACCAGGCATGATCAGTGATCTAGTTGCGGTGATGTCGATCAGCCGTCTGTCACTGAGAGTTGCCACCAGTTTTAGTCTGAAACTGGACAGTCCGGTTGCCTCGGTCGGGTTGAGAGATGTATGCTTCTACCCCGCCAGATTGGTCCCGTCTAACTGAAAACACCAACCAACCAGCTAACCACACTTAGGGGTTTTGTTAAGTCTGGTGATTTGATAGACACCCGTGGATAGCATCGTACCGAGGCCGTCCGGCTGGCCTTGATAAGAGCGTATGATTCGGTAAGGCTGTTGCGGGTATCGTGAAGCTGGAGAATCAGCGACCGAATGGTATCTGGGTTCAGTTGGGCAGAACTCGTCGAGCCACGCCGGAGCATGATTGTAAAGCATCACTACCACTACCACCATTGCCGACAGGAGCCGGGTGACGCTCGAACAAACAGGGGTGGTGATAATCGAACAACCAGAAGGCGTCGGAGGCCGAAAGCATTGGAGAGAGGGACGAGGATGACTCAATAACTGAGAGGAGCGCCATCCAATAACGTCTGGGTCCGACTTGACGTAAGCAGGTGGCAGTAATGAGCGCGATGCCAGTCCTGACCTGGCAGTGTGTCGAAATCTGCTGATTGGATGAACGAAGGAAATCCTCTGGTGTGATTGGGAGCTGGCCTATTGCCGGTGTAGACGATGTTGTTGAGCGTGAGGATCGGACCTGCTGCCGGTATAGACGATGCGTTTTAACGTGGGAAGCTGGCTTACTGCCCCCAGAAAAGTAGACGATGTCATTGCAGGCGTAGAATTGGGCGGAAACCCAATGACGCTCGAACAGACAGGCTTTTTTTTTAATGAAGCCGCTGCTTTAAAAAAGCGAAACAAAAAGAGGCCTGTCTGTAACATCACCCCTTTTTGTTAAGAAAAAAAGGGGTAAAAGATTTTTATTAAATATTAAAAAACACGAAAACCAACGCTGGAAGATCCTAAATCAAAAACAAAAAAACAAAAACCGAACGAACAGCGACACCCAAAACAAACCAAAACAAACCAGAGAGAAACAAGAAACGAGTGACTGTGATGAGAGTATCATGGGATCTCCAGGCCAAAGTTGTCGCCCCGCACCCCGACGTTCAAGTCGCCCAGCACGTCCTTCAAAGGGGGTTAGTATAGGCCAGTCCGGCTATATAGGCTGCTCTTATGATGGGGTCAATCACATCCCATGGTATATCCTCCTATACATCATTAGCCTAACCTCATTCACGTCGCCCAGAAGGGTGTAACCATATTTTGGTGACAACAACATCGACGCGACGGAACTTTCGGATGGTCGCGGCTAAAGCGGCATCGGTGGACGAAAGGATTAAGAAAGCAAGGTTGCTCTACTTACCGACAGAATCTGACGGCAGGTGGTATTGGCGTAAGAAGGTGGCGTCGAAATAAGATGCTGACATTGGCATAATCAACGATGGAATGACTGTCGCATCCCAGATGCTATGAGCCCAGCTGATTCAACATGGATGTATCCACCTTAAGCTAGGTTTCCTTTCGACCGCAGCTGACGCTGAATGGCGGCGCACGGTCCCCGGCAGCCGGCGGACTCAGCTGATATTTTAAGCTGGCTTTTTCCGTTTATCAGCCCGCTTGTTATCCGGATTTAGCTGTGCGTTCCATATTAGCTAATACTGAATCCCTTTCGGTGATATCAACGTCACCACGGGCTTTTCCGTGCTGCCGTCGAAATAGAGATAGCGTTCATCCGGAGCGATCCGGAGCGTCGGGGGTTGATCGCTAGCAATACTACACTTACCAAATTTGACGCACGCTAACGGAAGGACGGACGAGACCGAGCGCGAGTAATGCCACACTTACCGAAATATCGTCGCACGAGCCCCTTCGCTCAAAAGCCTCGAGGCCCATAAAAAGGTTCCCTAGAAGGCCCCTTAGAAGGCCCTTTGGAAGGCCCCCTGGAAGGCTCCCGAGGCTTTTAAAAGTCCCCTAGAAGGACCCCTAGGCCCCTTAAAGGCCCTCGATTAGCGGAATTTAGCGGATTTAGCGGCTAATAAATCGTCGGTACGAATTAGTGAAGGTTTTATTATTGAATTAATTAAAATAATAAGGTTTAATTAAAGATTATTTTAAACTAATATTTAAAACGTTTAAAAAATTTAAATAATATATTTATAATTTAAAAAGCTTTAATTAATAATTAAAAAAACGTAGCCTTAACTTATTATAATTATATAATTTATATTAGTTATAAAATATACTTATTAACTTTATTAATAAGTAGTAGCCTCGAATTTTTATTATAATTAAAATAAGTGTAATTAAAGGAATTTAAAGAGGTAGTTATCCTCTTAAGTTAGCTTGTGTAACTCGGTATTAAAAACACGACTCTCGTCTCCTTCTTTTATGCCTCTTGTTACGGAGTTTATTACTGACTATATCTAACTCGTGTAAGGCTACACCGCCCAAGTCGGTGCTTACTTAAAATTCCTCGTGTAAGCGCCCTAATGGCTTATAGGACCCGAGTGAGATATTATATCTAGGCTGTATTATACCTACTTAAGGAGATATTAAGTGTGGTATAGCTTAGGGGCCGAGGGGCTATTTAAAGGGTTAGTAATAATAAACTCAGCTTTATTAGTGGGTCACATATTCTCTAAAAGGGAATAGATACATATATTATACTCTCACAACTAGCTATAAAGCTTTGCCTTAGCTATTCACCTATGAAATTTATCGGGTAAATTTATACTATTAAGCGTACCTCCCTCCCTTTTTTATACGATGATTTTTAAAGTATAAATAAATAATAACGGCCGTTAAAGGCGATAAGCACCTTAATTACTTAGTTATTTTATTATATAAGTAGTCACTTAAATTAATTATTAATAAGCGAAGCCCTTTACCTTTTATTTTTATTTAAATTAGCATTTAACTCTTAAATTAATAATTAAAAATTATTATTTAAATTATTACTTCTCGTACTTTATAACTATATTTATTTTAACTTTCGAATCCACTATTTAACGTGCTATTTTAACCGTATAAGCTGGCGAATCGAAACGTGCAGCTTTTAAAAGACTTAAGGTACCTCGAGCCGCCTTGCGAAATAAAATTCAAATGTAACGAACGCTATCTAGGTTCTAAAAAAAACCTAGTAAGACGTACTGGGGTTTATATTAGTAATACGAGAGAGTATTTAAACGTGCGATAAAAGTCGCTTTTATCGATATAATAGGTAATAGCTCGTAAAAACGAAAGTAACTAAGGTACGTAGATTTTAAAAGTATTTATAATAAAGTCGTTAAAACTATTTATTTTATTAATAAATTAAAATTAATATTTAAATTAATTATTAAAATAAAGAATATTTATATAAAATATATAAAGAAATATTTATCGTTATATATTTAATCCCTCCTTTATTAATCCGTTAGATCGCCCGTTAGCTCATAATAATCCTATTATTAGCTCACGGTGATCTATCCCTTAATCACGGTGATCTATTCCGGTGGCTTACTCGGAGCGTCGTGATCCCGTAGCTCCTGGCTTATTAGGAGCGCGGTGATCTAGTCGCTCCTTATTACGTGATATCTCCCCGGTTGTTCTCTCGGGTCGAGTCTATTCTTTCGTTATTTAGGATATTTTTATAGTTATGGTTACGCGTTCTTATAATATAAAAGAGTTCGTATTAATATAATTAATAATATAGTCGGTAATTATAACGTTATAACTTAATCGGGGTATAATAAACTCGTTTTAATAAATAAAGTTTTAATTATATAATTAGGTTAGGTTATAATATTATCCTCTTTTTTTTAATTACTTTATTTTTAAAGTATTAATTTTATAAATATTTTAATTATTTATATTATTAAGTTATAATAAGTTTTTTTATTATCATTTTTTATTATAATATTTATTTATTATAAATAATTATATTAAAAAATTTCGGTTTAAAAAAACTATTACGCGTTTAATTCTTATTATTAATATAGAATCTACGGGTAACTTAATTAATATACCCTACACTTATTATTTTCGTTAAAACCTAGCTTATTATATAAACGAGAAATCGTTTCGCTATTCGGAATATATTTAAGTTAATCGTTCTTATAATAACACCTTTATTATATCGGCCCTAACGAAACTAGCCGCTTAATAAAAAAAATTAGAGGCGGAAAAGTTGGACGTAAAGGAGGCCTTATTCCTATTATAAACGCAACTATTTACCGCCTTAGGTCGTCTAGCCCGCTTTTATCGTATAAAGAAGGTTATAATAAAAAAGCGTTCGGAAGCGTTCCGTCGGGGATATAAAAGCTAGATAAAGAGGATAACGTTTCTTCCTCGATTATTAGTTAAAAGAATTTTATTTTAAATAACTTATATTTTTTAAGTATTTCCGAAGATATTAACTAGTCGTTTTTTAATTTAATAAATTTATTAAAGCTTAAGCCGTTAATTCCTATAGGGGGAGTTCCTTTTTAAACCTTTAAAGTTCCTCCGCGGCGTTTATTAAATGTTTTTTAAATTTTTAAGTATTATTTTTTAATAAATAACCTTTTTATTAAATAAAATATTAAAGGCCTCGTTTTTTCTTTTTTTTTATTAATAATTTTATTAATTTTATACTCGTATTAATTTATTTCGATTTTTAATTATATATCGATTAAAATTTCTTCGGCCGTTAACTTAAATAATAAAATATAAAATATAAAGTATATCCGTATTATTTTAAATAATAATAATTAGTAATTAGTTTTTAAAATAATTTCTATAATTTTAAATAGTTTTATTTTTTTAAAGTTTAATTTATCGCTTAGTTTTTTTATTTTAATATTTCGTTATAAGAAGTAAATTGTTTTTCTTTTTTTAAAAATTAATCTTTTTAATCTTATTTAATCGGCGTATCTTTTTATTCGTTATTAAAAAAAAGTGAGGTTTTATTATAATATAATTTAAAGTTTTTTTTAATTTTTCGACTTATATAATCGCGATTAATATTAGCTCTTTTTTTAAAGGTTTCTTAATAATCTCTAAATTATACTTATAGTTCGTTTAAAATAATAAAATACGCGTAGCTTCGTTATTTACGTTATTATTAATAAATTAAGTTATAAATAATAATTATATTTAATTATTTTATTTATAATTAATATAATAACGTAGGTATTACTTTAAGGTTTAATTTATTCGCTTAGTTTATTTATTCGTTTAAAAGTAATAAATTATAAATAGTTTATATTTAATACTAAGTTATGCTATAAGCGATTTTTAGAATTTAGCAGTAAATAGTTTATCTTTATTAGAAATAATCGTTTCGGGTAGCCCGTATTAATTAACGATTATTCGAAAAAATGTGTACGTTAGGTTATTAATATCGCTAAATTCTTTATATAATAAGAAATAGGTATATTTCGTGAGTTTATTTATAATTATTAAGATATTATTATAATTAATTTTAATTAAGGGTTTTTTTAATAGGGTAGCTTAATAACGAAGTTAAATACGATAGTTTTTTATACTTTATTTAATAATAAGATCGGTTATAATTCTTTATATAATTAATATCGAGTAGCTTTAGTTTTATTATAAAAGTTATATTTATTAATTACTTTAGCTACGATTAGTTTAAGGTTTTTATAATTAAATTATTTAATAATCCGTTTTTAAGTTTTAAATACTTTTTAGTACCCGTGTATAAAGTGTTCGTAAAATTCTTTAATAAAGTCTTTACGGTACCGCTTAGGGATATAGATCTTGCTTTAATAAAAGGTGAGACCGTCGTGGTTTTCGAGGTAATCTTTAAAGTAGCTTACGAGGTTAAAGGTTTAATTAAATTACCGAAACTTAGTAACCTAATTATTATTATATTAAACGTAGTTTATAATATTTAATTATTTTAACGGTATAAGGTTACTGTCTTAGTCATAAATAAGGATAATCCGCGTTTCGAACGGGACCTCCTCCTAGTGGTCCGGTTATCGGCTTAGTACATCGACGCGACCGTTCTTATTACTTTTTTAATAAATAATAATAAGGTTAAATTTTAATAAAAATTTAAATTATTATATTTATTATTTATTTAATTTTTTAATTATAATAAACGTTATAAGGTTTTTATAATTAATATAGACCTTAATTAATTTTATTATTTTATTAAAATAATATTTCTATTCTTTATAAGTTTTAATAATAATTATTAACTTTTTATTATAGATTTAATAATTAAACTTTAATTCGTTAAACTTTTTCGAAAAGAATACGACTAAGTATAACTTTTTATTATCGTTTCGTTAATTAAGTTATCCTCCGATCGTATAGTTTAATACGTCGGTTTCAATTTTAAAGGGTTTAAACGGGTCTATTACGCAAAATACCGGTTCGTTAAGAATTCGCTCTTTAATATTATAAAAGGCCTTGTTTTCTTTCTTTATCTATTAAAATAGTTCGTCCTTTTTCGTTAAGTTCGTTAAAAGTATTGCTATCTTGCTAAATCCGGGACGAAGATCTAATAATAATTAGCTAGTATTAAGAAAGATCTAATTTCCGTAGCGCTTATAAGCGTAAGCTATTTTCTAACTATTAAGATTTTCGAAGGTTTTATCCAGATTTCGCTTAAAAATATCACGTATTTTACGAAAGTAACGGATCGTTAATAGAATTCGTTTTTCTTTAAGTTAACTAGTAAATTAGCGTCTTATAGCTTTTAAAATACTAGCTTTATATATTCTCGATATTATTTATCGTTTTCGGAATAAATAAAAATATTATCGAAATATATTATAATAAACTTATCGAGGTATTTTTATAAAACGTGATTAATTATAAATTAAAAGCTAATTAATATATTAATCAAGCTAAACAGTATAACTTAGTATTCTAAATAGCCGTATTTAGTCCGGAACGCGGTTTTTTATTTTTTTCCCTTTTTAATTCGGATTAGGTTATATACGTTAAAGAGGTTAAATATTATAAAAATTTTAGCATATAATAGTCTATTTTATAAATCGCTAATTAAAAATAAGGGGTACCGGTTTTTAATAATTAATATATATACACTATTTAGGTTTCCCGTCCTTACTCTTTTTCGGAACGAAGAGGATAGGGAAGCCTGCTAATAATATAAATGGTCGTATAACTCCTTTTTCGAGATTTTCCATACTATACTCTTTTAAAGCTTATTTATGATTTTAATTAAATTTATATATAAATATAAATAAGGGTTCCTTTCTATCTTTAAAGGTTATTTTATAATCCTATTATATATAAAGCGGTAAGCTTATTTCTAGTTTCTTATTAAAAAATGCTTCGAATTACCGGTACTTTTTTAATATAATTATTATAACGTTCGGCTTAAGCTTTTTAATAATAATATATATTTTAAAAACTTTAGGTTTATTAAAGGGTCGCTTTTTAGACCGTTACTTATTGATTAAACCTTTTTTTAATGTATTTTATTAAAATTAACCTATTTTTTAATTAATTTTAAAATTATTTACTCATAATTAGGGTATTTTTAAAATTATGTCGTATTTTATTATGTTTGTGATATTATATATAATTCGTTTATAGCGTTTTTTAATATCGATCGGAAGGTTCGTAATTTCCTTCCGTATTTCTTTATTATTGTAAGTTATGAGTCTTTTATTGACGGTTTTAAATCGGTATGGGGCGTTTTATTATTATTATTCGAATTTAAGGTAATTAACAATTCGTAATGAAATATAGTTTTTTTACGTTTTATTATTAAGTAACGCTTTAATATAGATTTTTTTTATATTTATTATTAATATAATATATTTATAGATAGTTCGATTATTTATTATTTAATATAAAGACCTATTTTAGTCCGCCTATTATCGTTCTTTTATAGTAAGCGGCGTCCGTTTCCTAAACGCTGTTCTTATAAGTAATTAATAATCTTTTACGATCGATATTCGTATCGTTATTATCGTTCCTTCCATTCTTTATAAAGCGCTTCTTAATATATTAATAGGGTGTTTCTATATTCTTCCTCGTACGAAATACTATTTTTAATACTTAGGATCCGGGTTTTTTAAATAATTCGAAAGTTTATTAAGTTCGCGGTAATTTATAAACGCTTTATAAGTTCTTTAATATATTAAAAGGGTTTTTTTATTAAGTATATATTTATACGTTTTAAAAGCATTAAACACTTTTTTTTAAACGTTTATAAGCTCGCGATTTACTTTAAACGTATTTAAGGTATTAATTTTCGAAATACTTTTTTTAATCTCGTTTTTTTAAATAATATTATCGTAATTACCGTAAATCTTTCTATATTAATAGGTACGCGTATTATTTATTAAGGATCGATATTCGAATTTTTTTAATAATATAGTCCGGGTATAGTTACGCAATAAATCGTTTATTAATCTTTTAAAAAAATTATTTATACTTAAGTTTCTTCGCGAAGTATTTTATATAAATATTATATATATATAAAATTTATAAAAGCGTAAAATATCTTTTATATATAAAAGAAATTTATAAATTATCCTTTATAATATAATTATTATAAATTTTTTAATTAAACTTAGCCGTAATAAATATTTAATATAAATATTTCGAGTCGAGGTATAAAAGTAAAACCTTAATATTATTATATATATAACTAATACGAATATATTTTTTATACTTATTAACGCCTTTTATTATTATATAAAACTACCCCTTTATAAAATAACGATTATAAGGTATAACTTTAAAACTAAATTTAAAAAAAACTTCGATAAAGTCCGCATAACAGACGTTCGTAACTTCGGTATAATTTAATCGAGCCGTGATACGTTAGAACTCGGCTATATAGGATACGGCTAATCCTTTTTATTTAAGGGTTTTAAGTTCCTTTTCCGCCTGTCGTTTTTTGTCGGGGTTTTAGAAGAGTGATTTAAAGGCTTATTCGAAGCCGTTATAACTTTTAAAAATATATTATACCTCCGTACGGCATAGCTTAACTTATTAATCGTTTTTTATAAGTTCGTTTAAGTAAGGTTTAAACTAAACGAGTACCTTATTTTTAAAAAACGAGGCGACGTAAATAACTTATTAAGTGGCGTCCTGAAATATTTTTTTATAAAATCGTTAATAGGTTTTAATTTAAATAAAAAAGTTTCGAAAGTTTTCGCTTATTTTATTAAAAAATATTAATATATTAATCTTTATACCATTTTTTAATATAATAAAGGTTTAAATAATATTAATAACTATATAAAAGAGATATATTTCCTCTCGTAGCTTATTAATATCGTAAAGCGTTTATTCTAAAGTACCCTTAGCTAAGAGCTCGTTACGCTCCTTCTCGAACTTAACGTAATAATATTAATAATTAGCGCTTTCTTGCTCGAATTTTTTAATTCGTTTAGCTAACGTTTATTAAGTAGGTCCGTTATCGCTATTATTGCTATTAACGTCTATAGCAGGGTATCGTTAAAAGGTGCTAAGGGTAGCGATAGAAGTCTTTCCTTATTAGACGGTATTACTAAGGCTAGGTATAAATATAGTTCTTATAATATTATTATTTAAAGGTTTAAGTAATAACTCGTAAGAATAAAAGTGATTAAAATATAACGAATATTATTTAAGTTTTAAAAAAAACTTAATAAGACGTATTAAGGTTTATATTAATAATACGAAAAAGTATTTAAATATATAATAAAAGTTATTTTTATTAATATAATAAATAATAATTTATAAAAATAAAAATAATTAAAATATATAAATTTTAAAAGTATTTATAATAAAATTATTAAAGCTATTTACTTTATTAATAAATTAAAATTAATATTTAAATTAATTATTAAAATAAAGAATATTTATATAAAATATATAAAAAAACGTTTATCGTTATATATTTAATCCTTCTTTTATTAATCCGTTAGATCGCCCGTTAGCTCACGGTGATCCTATTATTAGCTCACGGTGATCCATCCTTTAGATCACGGTGATCCATTCCGGTGGCTTACTCGGAGCGTCGTGATCCTGTAGCTCCTGGCTTACTAGGAGCGCGGTAATTTAATCGCTATTTATTACGTAATATTTCCCCGGTTATTCTCCCGGGTCGGGTTTATTTTTTTATTATTTAAAATATTTTTATAATTATAATTACGCGCTTTTATAATATAAAGGAGTTCGTATTAATATAGCTAATAATACGGTCGGTAGCTGTGACATCGTAGCCTGGTCGGGGCATAATAAACCCGTTCCGGCGAGTGGGGTCTTAGCCGCATGGTTAGGTCGGGTTGTAATATTAAAGCAGACCGACCCGGATTAAGTTTAAAAAGTTCGTTAAGATCCTCTCTTTCGCTTAAGAGGAATATTTTAAAACTTAAATTATTTAATAAGCGTAATTAAGCTTTATTATTAAATATAATATATTTTAATTATTTATTACCGGTTATTTAAAACGAACTAGCGCGTTTTATTTTTTAAAATAATAAGTAATAACTTATTATTTTAAGTTAAAAATTATAAAAATTATAACAATTATAGTAATAAACTTTTAACGCGTTTATTATATATTCTAATGAAATATTTAGCTTTTTTTCTTTATTTCAAAGTAAGATTTTATTAAAAAGATTTTTATTTAACTTATTTATAATAAAAATAAAAATAATAAAACTATAAGTTTAAGTAATAATTATTATATAATTAACTTAATTTAATTAACTAGGATTTTAATTTAAAATATCGTTTATTATAAATAAATAATCGTTAACGTAGTTTATTATTAAACGAATTATATTACTTTTATATAATTAAATTTATTAGTTATTTAATTTATTATTCGATTTTATATTTTATGTCGTATATTTATATATTATAATTTATTTCGCCGTAAATATCGCAGCGCTTTTCCCGGTCGCCCTTTACTTTAATAAATATTTATTTTCGCCTTTTTAATTATTAAATGCTTTTTTTTACATTCTTGTTTTATATCTTTTAAAATTCTTTAATAATAAAGGCTTTTTTAAATTAAACTCGCGATTTTTTAACCTTTTAAAAATAAATATTTAGTTATACATAAAAGTTATTTTATAAATTATTTCATTTATACTTTTTACTATTTAATTTATAATATTTAAAATTAATATTAAAAACCCCTATTTTTAAAATAAAAAAGTATTATATAACTTTTAAAAGTTAACGTACCTCATAAGCGAGCTACGTACTTTTTATTATTAAGCCTTATAAATTATAAATTAGTTCGATTATAACGCTTAGAATTAATTAAATATATGAATAATAATTATTTTTAAAGGTTTTTATATTATTTTAATAAGTACGCGTATTATGCCCGGGCTTTCCGCAGATTTTATAACGTTATAAGCGTGTCCTAAACGTCCTCGTATAACTACTCCTCCGACATAATTCGTTTTATAATTATTTATTAATATCCCTTTAAAACTATAAGTCTTTTTTAGCTTATATATAAAGTGATCCTTTATTTTATAGCCGTTTTTTCTCGTACGGCGGCGCCGGCTAAGTATCTTATTTATTTTTTAAAATATCGCGTTCTTATTTTTTAAAAGAGTAACTCGGTATATAATTTATATTATAACCTTTATAATCTAGTTAAGGCTAATTAAAATAAACGTCGGAAAATTATTTTAATATTATATAATACGGTTTCGAACGTATTCGGTTTAAAACTAAGCCTTAATCGGGTTTTTTAAAGTTTTTAATTCTTAAGGAATAAATAGGCCGGAAAACGTCCCCGGAAGTATTAAAGTGCGTAGTTTTATATCTAATTATAAAATAATATATTCCGGATTATACGGAACGAGTCCTATCCTTCGGAAGCTTCCTTATATATTCGAAACGATAAAAATCGCCTGGAACGCTTTTAAAAATATTAGTAAGAAGTCCTCTTTAGAGATATAGGTAATATACGCCCGTATAAAACCTTTAATTTCTTTCCCATACACCTTTTTTAATATACGAAAATAGCCGATATTAAAAGGTTAAAGTTTATACGATCAATAAAAAGGTATATAAAATATAATAATCGAGTTCTTTTCGTAATAAAGCTCGAAAGTTATTAAATAATAATATTCGTAGCCGTTTAAAACTAAAAGGCGATAATAACCTTTCGTATAAAACTTAATATATTAATTAAAGTATTAAGTTTAATCCTCGCCTTTTTTATTTATAATTTAATTATTTTTAATAATTATGATTACCTAGTTCTTTAATAATAGGATGTTTTTATATTAAGAAGAGAGGTGTGTTTTCCCGGTAAAAATAATATACGAAAAGATAACGTAACCGTTTAATTCGACGCTTTAAATAATTATAACTTATTCTTAATTCTTTAATTATATTACCCTAAGCTTTCTATATTAATCGAAAGTGGTTACGATTATTTCGAACGAGATTTAATTTATAAAAAACCCGGTCTTATCGAAATTATATATATCCTCTTTTTATATCTTATATTTATTAATTATCTTCTATACGAAAATAAATTATATATAATACGCGTTAAGATCTTTATAAAGGACTTTTTAATAATTAATTTTTCGATTAAAACGTGTTTAGAAATCTAATTATTATTATATAAAGTTAAAGGCCTAATTAACACCGACGCGTCCCGCGTCGCGTAAGCTAAATAATCGATTCGTTATATCTTTTATATTACTTAATAAGGGAAAAAACGATCGCGTATTTACATTAATAATATATTAAATAATTAATTCCTTTTTAAAATTAAAAAACTTTCGAAAGTTTAAAAAGATTTCGGATCGTCGTTAAATTCCGCGTCGTCGGATACGTAATATCGACTTTAAAATATAATATATCGCTATAGCTTTTTATATACTTAATTTCGAGTTATTTTAAAACGTTTAAAGCGTTAAATTAAACCTTTTTTCTTTATTTTTCAATTCTATAGTTATTAAAAAAGAAAAGTTAATATGAAATTAATTATAAAAAAGTTAATTAAAAGTGCGCAGCTCGTTTATATACGCAGCTCGCTTATGGGGTACGTTATAATATTAAGAGATATCTCTCCGCACTTCTCTATAAGTCTACTAGACTCTAGATGTATCTAGATCTTTTTAAAAACACGTTATTAACTTTTAACTAGGTCTATAAAGACCTAGCCTTTATTCGAGCTTTAAGAGATAAATAACTAAGGAAATTAAACAATACACTCTTTTACTTAACTTAATATATAAGTATTAATTATTTTTAAACGCGACGAGTTAAATATAAGCGATTAAAAACGTATATTTAATTTATTAATTATTTCGTTTAAATAAAAACATTATAAAATTAAATATAGATTTAATATTAGTTTTTATTAAAATAGTAGAGTATACGGCTTTAAAAACGATAAAAAACTCTAGCTTTATAATATAATTTATTAATACTTTAACGAATAACTTATCTTATTATTAATTTAGTCGTTAAAAGCTAGTTTAATTAAATAATCGCCCGGTAAATTATATGCGCGAGCTTAATTCGCGAGGTAATATTAGCCTTATATAATTAAGAACGGCGAAATATATTAGCCCTATTAATTAATATATTTAATAACCGTTACTTATTTTCGATTATTAAACTATATTAACTTCGCTTTTTCATAATAATCGGCGCGTATTATAACGAGTATTAACTTAAGTATATTTATTATAAATTTAATGTTATTAAAAATATTATATTTCGCTTTAATATTAATAATTAATTTAAATTAAATAATAATAATCCTTAAGTTTTAATAAAAAGTCTTTTAATAATTATATTAATAATTTATTTTAATTTTAACGTTTAAGTTATAATTAAAAGAAAGTTTAATTTAATACTTATTAATGCGCACGTTATTATATAATATAATAAAAAGATTAATTATATTTTTTATATTAATTATATTTAAAAGTACTTTATAAATATTTAAATCGAATATATAATCTTAAAATACCTCTTTTTTCATTATATTTAGTTTATTTTATAAATATTATACTTCGCGTTATAAAGTTCAATAGTTAATGTAATACTATAAAATAAAATAATAAACGTCGAATTTTTTTATAATAGCGTTTTTACTTAAAAGATTTATAAGAGCTCGCGTTACTTTAATTATTAAACCGATTAAATCTTTTTTAAAACTAGTTATTTATTTATTTATTTAAAATATAAATTAATAAATAGTTAATAATAATATATAATTTATAAAGTTTAATTATTATATTTATTAATTTATATTTCTTATATATTATAGTTTTTAAATTTATATTTTTTAATATTAATATAAAAAGTTTAAAAATAATTAATTCTTCATTATTGATTATTTATATTTAAATTTAATACTATTATAACCCGACTTAACTATGCGGCTAAAAGACCCCACTTACCGGCACGGGATACGATAACCCGGTCCGGCTACGATACTACAGCCAGCAATCGTACCGCCAGTTATATTAATATACACGTAGCCACACTCTAATATCGTGCGACAAGACAAGCGGCCTTAGCCCACGTAACGATAAAACGAATAAAGGCAGATATAATAATAAAGTACGATAAGTCACATAATAGACCCCGGAGCGATAAAAAGCACGACGCCCGAAATAAGCTAACTAAAGTTAGATCACCATGATTTAAAGGATGGATCACTATAAATTAATAACGAGATTACCGTAAATCTATAAGTAATTTAAAGGATTAATAAAAAAGGAATTAAATATATAATAAAAAATATCTCTTATATATTTTATATAAATATTTTTTATTTTAATAATTAATTTAAATATTAATTTAACTTATTAATAAAATAAATAATTTTAACGATTTTATTATAAATATTTTTAAATCTATATACTTTAATTATTTTCGTTTTTATAAGCTATTACCTATTATATCGATAAAAGCGGACTTTTATCGCACGTTTAAATACTCTCTCGTATTATTAATATAAACCTTAATACGTTTTACTAAGTTTTTTTTAAAACCCGGATAGCGTTTATTATATTTTAATTACTCTTATTCTTACGAGTTATTATTTCAACTTTTAAATAATAATACTATAAAAACTATATCTACGCTTAGCCTTAATAATACCGTCCGATAAAGAAAGATCCTTATTATTACCCTTAGCACCTCTTAATAAAACCTTGTTATAAAGGTTAATAATAATAATAATAACAACGAGCTTACCCGATAAGCGCTAACTAAACGAATTAAAAAGCTCGAATAAAAAAGCGCTAATTACTAATACTATTATGTACGGCTTAAAAAAGAGTATAACGAGCTCTAGATTAAAGATACCCCAGGATAAATACTTTATAATATTAATAAATTACGCGAGGAAATATATCTCTTTTATATAGTTATTAATATTATTTAAACCCTTATTATACTTAAAAAGGGTATAAAGATTAATACTTTAATACTATTTAATGAGATAAATAAAAACTTTCGAAGCTTTTTTATTTAAGTTAAAACCTATTAATAATTTTATAAAAAAATGTTTTAAAACGCTATTATAACGAACGCTATCTGGGTTCTAAAAGAAACCTAGTAAGACGTACTAGGGTTTATATTAATAATACGAAAAAGTATTTAAACGTGCGATAAAAGTCGCTTTTATCGATATAATAAGTAATAGCTCGTAAATACGAAGATAACTAAGGTATATAAACGTTTAAAAGTATTTATAATAGTTTCGTTAAAACTATTTACCTTATTAATAAATTAAAATTAATATTTAAATTAATTATTAAAATAAAAAGTGTTTATATAAAATATATAGGGAACGTTTATAGTTATATATTTAATCCTTCTTTTATTAATCCGTTATTACTTAATAATCTCGTTTAAGCGTACTTCGCGTTACTTAGTAATCTTCCTTAATTACGTTCTACGCTGCTTAGTAATCTCTCTTAATCACGTTCTGCGTTACTTAGTGATCTCTTTTAAACGTTTACCGTGCTACGTAACTTATTAACGGTCGCCGTTACTTTATAAGCGTATTCGTTTTATCGCTAGACGTGGTGGTGTTATTATTGCTCGTTATTAGGAAAAGTCTAGCTTCGTGTTAATATAGCTAGCGGTACGGTCCGTAACTATAATATTATAGCCTGTTTAAGGTATAGTAATTCCGTGCCGGTAAGTGAGGTCTTTTAACCGTATAATTAGGTCGGGTTATAATATTATTTTCCTTTTTTTAATTGTTTTATTTTTAAAGTATTAATTTTATAAGTACTTTAACCGTTTATTATCGTGGTTTATAATAAGTTCTTTCTTTATTATCGCTTTTATTATAATATATATTTATTATAAATAATTACGTTAAAAAATCTCGAATTAAACCTAATTATTCTTTTATCGTTTATTATATAGATTTTATTAAAGCTTTTTTTCAATGTAGTTTCGAAGTTATATTTTATAATCGCTATTTCGTAAAAAATAGTTCTATATAATAATAAAAGGCGTTAATAAATATAAAAAATATATTCGTATTAATTATATATATAATAATACCGGGGTTTTATTTTTTTTTTTACTGCGTATATAGGACGAGCACGACCGCCTGTTTCGAAAAAAGTCCGCCGCGGAGGCTTATTTTTTAAAGCTTTAGTACTAAACTAACGAGGCCGTCGCTCGCCTTATTCGTTTCTATAAATAGAAGGAGATAGCCCGTACCTAAGGGGTTAAATTAGTACAGCGTGGCTTACGCTTCTTAAACGAATTAGAGAAATAAAAGCGTCGGGAGTTTAAAACCGTTATAACCGTTTAGGTTTAAAGGGGTTTTAATATTATTAATTAAAACGTGACCGACTTCTTTTTTAAGCCGATTTTTAAAGTTATTATTTAAACGTCCGAAGCTTTTTAATAATATTCGCTAAGTGTTTTTTAAGTTTTTAAGTATTATTTTTTAATAGGTAATATTTTTATTAAACGAGGTATTAAAAGCTTCGTTTTTTCTTTTTTTTATTAATAATTCCGTCGACTTTATACTCGTATTAATCTGTTTCGATTTTTAATTATATATTAATTAAAGTTTCTTTAACCGTTAATTCGAGTAATAAAGTATAAAATATAAGGTATATCCATATTATTTTAAATAATAATAATTAATAATTAGTTTTTAAAATAACTTTTACGATTTTAAATAATCCGATCTTTTTAAAATCTAATTTATTATTTAGTCGTTTTGTTTTAATATTTCGTTATAAGAAGTAGACTTTTTTTCCCTTTTTATAAGTTAATCGTTTTAATCTTATTTAATCGGCGTATCCCTTTATTTATTATTAAAGGAAGGTAAGGTTTTATTATAATATAATTTAAAATTCTTTTAGTTTTTTAATTTATATAGTCGCGATTAGTACTAGCTCTCTTTTTAAGGGTTTCCTAATAACCTCTAGGTTATACCTGTAGTTCGCTCGGAATAATAAAATACGCGTAGCTTCGTTATTTATATTATTATAAATACATTAAATTATAAGTAATAATTATACTTAATTATTTTATTTATAATTAACGTAATAACGTAAATATTACTTTAAGGTTTAGTTTATTCGTTTGGTTTATTTATTTATTTAAGGGTAGTAAACCGTAAATAATTTATATTTAATACCGAGTTATACCATAAATAATTTCTAGAATTTTATTATAAATAACTTGTTTCGGTTAGAAATAATTATTTTTAGCAGCCCGTATTAATTAATAATTATTCGAAGAAATGTGTACGCTAGGTCGTTAATATTATTAAATTATTTATACGGTAAGAAATAAATATATTTTATAAGTTTATCCGTAATTATTAGGATATTATCGTAATCGATTTTAATTAGGGGTTTTTCTAATAGGGGTAGCTTAACGATGAAATTAAGTACGATAGTTTTTTATACTTTATCTAGTAGTGGGATTAGTTATAGCTCTCCGTATAGCCGGTATCGAGTAGCTTTAGCTTTATTATAATGGTTGTATTTACCGATTACCTTGGCCACGATTAATTTAGAGTTTTTATAATCGAACTGCTTAGTAATCTGTTTTTAGGTTTTAAATACTCCTTAATATTTATATATAAAATACTTATAGAATTCTTTAATAAAGTCTTCGCGATACCGTTTAAGAATATAGATCTTATTTTAGTAAAAGGTAAGACCGTCGTGGTTTTCGAGGTGATCTTTAGAATAGCTCGCGGGGTTAGGGGTTTAATTAAATTGCCGGAATTTAATAACTTAATCGTTATTATATTAAACGTGGTTCGTAACGTTTAATTATTTTAATAATATAAGGTTATTATTTTAGTTATAAATAAGGACAGGTCGCGTTTTAGGCGGGACCTCTTCTTAATAGTCCGGTTATCGGCTTAATATGTCGGCGCGGCCGTTCTTATTACTTTTTTAATAAATAATAATAAGGTTAAATTTTAATAAGAATTTAAATTATCGTATTTATTATTTATTTAATTTTTTAATAATAATAAATATTATAAGGTTTTCATAATCGGGTATAAACCTTAATTAGTTTTATTATTTTATTAAAATAATATCTCTATTTTTTATAATTTTTAATAATAGTTATTAGCTTTTTATTATAGTTTTAATAATTAAGTTCTAATTCGTTAAGCTTTTTCGAAAAGAATACGACCGGGTATAATTTTTTATTATTATTTCGTTAATTAAGTTAACCTCTAATTACGTAATTCGATATATTGGTTTTAATTTTAAAAGGCTTAAACGGGTCTGTTACGCGAAGTATTAATTCGTTAAAAATTCGCTCTTTAATATTGCGGAAAGCTTTATCTTTTTTTTCCGTTTATTAGAATAGTTTATCCTTTTTTATTAAGTTTATTAGAGATATTGCTATCTTATTAAATTTAGAGATAAAAATCCGGTAATAATTAGCTAGTTTTAAAAAAGATTTAACTTTTATAGCGCTTATAGGCGTAAGCTATTCTTTAATTGTTAAGATTTTTAAAAGTTCTATTCGGATTTTGTTTAAAAATATTACGTATTTTATAAAAATAACGGATCGTTAATGAAATTCGCTTTTTTTAAATTAATTAATAGGTTAGCGTTTTATAATTTTTAAAGTATTAGTTTTATATACTTTTAATATTATTAGTTATTCTCGAAATAAATAAAGATATCGTTAAAATATATTATAATAAACTTATCGAGGTATTTTTATAAAATATAATTAATTATACATTAAAAATTAATTAATATATTAATTAAATTAAACGGTATAACTTAATATTCGAAATAGTTATACTTAGTTCGGAACGCGGTTTTTTATTTTTTTTTTTCCTTAATTCGGATTAAATTATATATATTAAGGAGGTCGAATATTATAAAGATTTTAATATTTAATAATTTATTTCGTAAATCGCCGATTAGAAATAAGGGGTACCGGTTTTTAATAATAATTTTATTAAGCTTTTAATAATCGATATATATATACTACTTAAGTTTCCCGTCCTTGCTCTTTTTTAGAATAAAGAGGATGGGGAAGCTTATTAATAATATAAATAGTTATATAACTCTTTTTTCGAGATTTTCCGTAATATACTTTTTTAAAGCTTGTTCATACTCTTAATTAAGTTTATATATAAGTATAAATAAAAGTTCCTTCTTATTTTTAAAAGGTATTTTATAATTTTATTATATATAAGGCGGTAAGCCTATTTTTAATTTTTTATTAAAGAATGTGTCGAATTATTAATACTTTTTTAATATAATTATTATAATATTCGGCTTAAATTTCTTAATAATAATATATACTTTGAAAACTTTAAGTTTATTAAAAGGTCGCTTTTTAAACCGTTATTTATTAATTAAACCTCTTTTTAATATATTTTATTAAAATTAACCTATTTTTTAATTAATTTTAAAATTATTTATTTATAATTAAAATATTTTTAAAATTATATCGTATCTTGCGATATCCGTAATATTATATATAATTCATTTATATCGTTTTTTAATATTAACCGAAAAGTTTGCGACTCTTTTCTATACTTCTTTATTGTTATAAATTATAAATCTTTTATTAATAGTTTTAAATCCGTATAAAGCGTTTTTTTATTATTATTCGAATTTAAAGTAATTAACGATTCGTAGTGAAATATAGTTTCTTTATATTGCGTTATTAAATAACGCTTTAATATAAACTCTTTTTATACTTATTATTAATACGATATATTTATAGATAGCTTAATTATCTATTTTTTAGCATAAGGACTTATTTTAGTCCGCTTATTATTATTTTTCTATAATAGGCGGCGTCCGTTTCTTAAACGCTGCTCTTATAAGTAATTAATACTCTTTTACGATCGATCTTCGTATTATTGTTATCGCTCCCTCCGTTCTTTATAAAGCGTTTCTTAATATATTAATAAAAATATTTCTATACTCCTCCTTGTACGGAGTATTATCCCTAATATTTAAAATCCGGGTTTTTCGAATAATTCGAAGGTTTGTTAAGTTCGCGATAATTTATAAACGTTTTATAAGTTTTTTAATATATTAAAAGGCTTTTTTTATTAAATATATATTTATACGTTTTAAGAATATTAAACGCTCTCTTTTAAACGTTTATAAGTTCGTAATTTTTTTTAGGCGTATTTAAGGTATTAATCCTCGAAATACTCCTTTTAATCTCGTCTTTTTAAGTAATACTATCGTTGCTACCGTAGGTCTTCGTATATTAATAAGTACGCGCGTTATTTATTAAGAATTAATATTCGGATTTTTTTAATAATATAGTTCGGGTATAGTTATATAATAAATCGTTTACTAATTTTTCGGGGAAAATTATTCGTATTTAAGTTTTTTTACGAAGTGTTTTATATAAGTATTATATATGTACGAAATTTATAAAAACGTAAAATATCTTTCGTATATAAAAGAAATTTATAGGTTATTTTTTACGGCGTAATTATTATAGATTTTTTAATTAAACCTAGCCGCGATAAATATTTAATATAAATGTTTTAAATTAGGGTAAGGAATATTAAAAATAATTAATTATTTATTAGTTTTTAAGTTTTTAAACTTAATAATTTCGTATATTAATTTATTTATTAATATACTTATTAAGCGTTCGTGGTTTATAGGTTGTTTTAACTAGTTTGTAATATTGTTTATTAAATTATTATTTTTATTATGAGGGAAGGGTTGTTCCTTTTATATTATTACGACGCTTCGGCTATGGTCCTTTTTACTTTCCGGGGTTTTAAAGAATTATCCGGTACTTTTTTTATCCGCTAGGTGAGGGGTATACCTATTATCGTAACAGGCTATTTAGGATAAGCTGCCGTATTTAATAATAGCATTATTATTTTTAATAATTATTATAGGGGTGTTTTTTATTTTAATAATATTAATTTATTATTTATTTAAAACTCGTTAAAAATCTTTTTTTAGTGTTTAATATTTTTAAATATAATTGTAACGAACGCTATCCGGGTTTTAAAAGAAACCTAGTAAGACGTATTAAGGTTTATATTAATAATACGAAAGAGTATCTACACGTGCGATAAAAGTCGCCTTTATCGATATAATAGGTAATAGTTCGTAAAAACGAAGGTAACTAAGGTGCGTAAACTTTAAAGGTATTTATAATAGTTTCGTTAAGGCTGTTTACGTTATTAATAAGTTAAGATTAATATTTAAATTAATTATTAAAATAAAAAGTATTTATATAAAATATATAAGGGGAACGTTTATTATTATATATTTAATTTTTTTTTATTAATTTATTATTACTTAATAATCTCTTTTAAGCGTGCTTAATATTACTTAATAATCCCGCCTAATTACGCTTTACGTTATTTAGTGATCTCGCTTAATCACGCTTTACGTTATTTAGTAATCTCGCTTGAGCGTTTATCGTGCCACGTGACTTGTTAACGGTCGCCGTTACTTTACAGGCGTATTTGTTTTATTACTAGGCGTAGCGGTGTCGTTATTTATTATTAAGGAAAGTCTCGCCTTATATTAGTATAGCTGGCGGTGCGGTCCGTAGTTATAATAAATATTGCGTAGCTTTTTATTTTATTTATTATATTTAATAATATTAAGGTTTATAAGTTTATTATAATAGTTATACGCCGTAATATTTTTAAGCGGTATATAGTTATATTAATATAGTCGTTTTATATTAGCTTAGGTTCGATTAGTTTATCGCTAAAGTTCGCTTTATTTCTCGCGGCGTTATTTATATATATAAGTATTAATTTTTATAATAAGCTTTATATATAAAAAAAAGTTATTAAAAGCGTTAAGCCGGCTAAGTTTGTTTTCAATATTATTTTTTAATTCTTAATAATATATTATAATTTTCGTAATTTCGGTATAGTTTAATCAAGTTATAATACGCCGGAACTCGGCCGTATAAAAAGCGGCTAATCTTTTTTATTTAAGGGTTTTAAGTTCCTTTTCCGCTTGTCACTTTTTATCGAGGTTTTAAAAAAGTGATTTAAAGGCGTGTTCGAAGCCGTTATAGCTTTCGAAAATACGTTATACCTTTATATCATATAATTTAATTTATTAATCGTTTTTTATAAGTTCGTTTAAGTAGGGTTCGAATTAAGCGAGTACTTTATTTTTAAGAAACGAGGCGGCGTGAATAACTTGTTAAGTAGCGTTTTAGAACGTTTTTTCGTAAAACCGTTAATAGGCTTTAATTTAAATAAGGAAGCTTCGGAAGTTTCCGCTTATTCCGTTAAGAGGTATTAGCGTGCTAATTTTTATACATTTTTTTAATACGATAAAGGTTTAAATAATATTAATAACTATATAAAAAAGATATACTTTTTTATATAGCTTATCGATATTATAAGGCGTTTATTTTAAAGTACCTTTAATTAAGAGCTCGTTACGCTTTTTTTCGAACGTAATAATATTAATAATTAGCGCTTTTTTACTCGAGTTTTTTAATTTATTTAATTAATATTTATTAGGTAAATTCGTTATTATTATCGTTACTATTAACATTTATAATAGGGTCTTATTAAGAGGTATTAAAGGTGGCGATAAGAGTCTTTCTTTATCGGATAGTATTATTAAGGCTAGGTGTAAACATAATTTTTATGGTATTATTATTTAAGTTTTAAAAAAAAACTTAGTAAGATATATTAAAGTTTATATTAATAATATAAGAAAGTATTTAAACGTGCGATAAAAATCGCTTTTATCGATATAATAAATAATAGTTCGTAGAAATAAAAATAATTAAAATATATAGATATTTAAAGGTATTTATAATAGTTTTATTAAAGTTATTTATATTATTAATAAGTTAAGATTAATATTTAAGTTAATTATTAAAATAAAAAGTATTTATATAAAATATATAAAGAATATTCGTAGTTATATATTTAATCCTTTTTTTATTAATTTATTATTATTTAATAATCTCGTTTAAACGCGTTCCGCGTTACTTAGTAATCTTTTTTAATTACGCTCTACGCTACTTAGTAATTTCCTTTAATTACGTTTTACGTTACTTAATAATCTCCTTTAAGCGTTTATTATACTACGTAACTTATTAACGGTCGCCGTTATTTTATAGGCGTATTCGTCCTATCGCCGGGCGTGGTAATATTATCGTTGCTCGTTATTAGGAAAGGTCTAGTTTCGTATTAGTATAGCTGGCGGTGCGGTCCGTAATTGTGGTATCGTAGCTTATTCGGGGTATGGTAGTTCCGTGCCGGTAAGTGGGGTCTTTTAGCCGCATAATTAGGTCGGGTTGTAACAGCTATTTAACGAGTCGTTCACGCTGCCTCGTTTTTTAAAAATAAGGTACTCGCTTAGTTCGAACCTTACCTAGATATTACGATCGGCGGATTGGTCCCCCGCGGGGTAGCACTTAAGGCGTAGAATTAGATAGAAGATAACCCGAAGAGTTATTTCCGAAGCTTTTATTTTATAACGTAGTAATTAATTTATATATATTATAATATAATAACTCTTCGCCCCTATTAAATAAGAGACGTAGGTTCGATTCTTATATTTATTAAATAGAAGCTCTTTTTAACTACCTAGGCAAGATCGTTAATAAATAAATAAAGCCTTAAACGAACTAGTTACTCGTATAAAAGCCTTAGAGTTTCTTTATATCGAACTTAAATAAATTATATAATACTAGGGGTTTATCGCCCTAGGTATAAGGGTATACCTTTAAAAAGAGGGTATAGTATTACGATCGGCGGGTTAGTCCCCCGCGGGGTAGCACTTAAGGCGTAGAATTAGACAGAAATAACCCGAAGAGTCATTTCCGAAGCTTTTGCTTTATAGCGTAGTAGTTAGTCCATATACACTATAACACTAGACGAATTCGTAAAAAACGACTAGTAAGTTAAGTTATATTACATAGAGGTATAACGAATTTTTAAAAGTTACGATAGCTTCGAGTAAACTTTTAAGTCACTTTTCTAAGACCCCGACAAAAAATAACAGGCGGAGAAGGAACTCGAAACCTTTAAATAAAAAGGATTAACCGCCTTTTATATAGCCGAATTCCGACGTATTATAGCTCCATTAAATTATACTAATATTATAAAAATTATAATATATTATTAAAAGTGAAAGGAAAACATTAAGAATAAACTTAGCCGGCTAAATACCTTTAATAATTTCTTTTTATATATAAAATTTATTAATAAGATCGATACTCGTATATATAAACAACGCTACGAAAAATAAGGCGAGCTATTACGGTAAATTAATTAAATTTAAACTAATATTAAACGATTATATTAATATAATAATATACCGGTTAAAAATATTATAGCGTATAATTATTATAATAAACCTATAAACTTTAATATTATTAAATACAATAATTTAAATAAAAAATAACGCGTTATTTATTATAATTATTAAAAATAAAGATATTATACTCAAGAATATCGAGTATTAAAAAAATATTTCCGACGAGTATTAAACAAATAACACGTTAACGTTATTAAAATAAAAAATAACTTAATAATAACTATTAAAAATAATAGCGTTATTATTAAATACGGCAGCTTATCTTAAATAGTTTACTATAATAATAGGTACGCCTTATAACTAGCGGATAAAGAAGGTATTAAATAGTTTTTAAAAGCCTTTAAGAGTAGAAACCATAACTAGAGCGTCGCGATGCTACGGAAGGAGTAACCCCTTTTATACGACGACGATAACGACTTTATAAACGATATTATAAATTAATTAATATATTAATAAAGGAGTTAATAAATAAGACCGTAAAGTTTAGAGATTTAAAGACCAATAGATAGTTAGTTATTCCTAATATTTTTTACCCTAACTTAAAACATTTATATTAAGTACTTATTACGGCTAGGTTTAATTAAAAAATTTATAGTAACTATGTAATAAAAAACGATACCCGAATCTCTTTTATATATAAAAGATACTTTACGCTCTTATAAATCTTATATATATATAATACCTATATAAAATACTTCGTAAAGAAACTCGAATACGAATAATTTCTTTAAAGGATTAATAAACGATTTATTACGTAATTATACCTTAATTATATTAT
Source organism: Apiospora phragmitis (assembly GCF_038363925.1). Classification (NCBI taxonomy): domain Eukaryota; kingdom Fungi; phylum Ascomycota; class Sordariomycetes; order Amphisphaeriales; family Apiosporaceae; genus Apiospora; species Apiospora phragmitis. Next base: position 279,355 of record NW_027117400.1, on the reverse strand, counting down.
TAAGAAAATTTAAATATTAATCCTTTACGGATAACGCGTATATTTATTAATATAAAAAGATTTATAATAGTTACAATAATATTATTTAAAAGAATAAAATTAAAAGGAGTACTTTAAAAATCAATATTTTAAATACGTTTAAAAAAAAATCGTAAGCTTATAAACGTTTAAAAGAAAACGTTTAAAGCTTTTAAAATATATAAGTATATATTTAATAAAAAAACCCCTTTAATTTATTAAAAAATTTATAAAACGTTTATAAATTACCGCGAACTTAATAAACTTTCGAATTACCCGAAAAACCTAAATTTTAAATATTAAAAATAATACTTTATATAAAAAAGAATATAGAAACACCCCTACCGGCATACTAAAAAACGCCTTATAAAAAACGAAAGGAATAATAGTAACGATATGAGAATTAATTATAAGAAAGTATTAATTACTTATAAGAATAGCGTTTAAAAAATAAACGCCGTTTATTATAAAAAAATAATAATAAGCGGACTAAAATAGGTCCTTATATAAAATAACGGATAATCGAGCTATTTAAGAATATATTATATTAGTAATAAGCGTAAAAAGAGTCTATATTAAAGCGCTACTTAATAACGGAGCGTAAAAAAACTATATTTTATTACGAATCATTAATTGCTTTAAATTTAAATAATAAGAGAAAAACGCCCTATATTAATTTAAAACCGTCGATAAAGGATTTATAACTTATAACGATAAAAAAGTACGGAAAAAAGTCGCGAACTTTTTAATTAATATCGAAGAACGTTATAAATAAATTACGTATAATATTACGGACGTCGTAAAATACGATATAATTTTAAAGATATTTTAATTACGGGTAAATAATTTTAAAATTAATTAAAAAATAGGTTAATGTTAATAAAATATATTAAAAAGAGGTTTAATTAATAAATAATGGTTTAAAAAGCGATATTTTAATAAATTTAAAGTTTTTAAAATATTTATTATTATTAAAAAACCTAAGTTAAACGTTATAACGATTATATTAAAAAAATATTAATAATTCGAAACTTTTTTTAATAAGAAATTAAAAATAGGCTTACCGCTTTATATATAATAAAATTTTAAAATACCTTTTAAAAATAGGAAAAAACCTTTATTTATATTTATATATAAACTTAATTAGGAATATAAATAAGTTTTAAAAGAATATATTACGGAAAATCTCGAGAAAAGAGTTATATAATTATTTACGTCGCTAGCAAGCTTCCCTATCATCTTTATCCCGAAAAAGAGTAAAGACGAGAAACCTAAGTGGCGTATATATATCGATTATTAAAAGCTTAACGAAATTATTATTAAAAACCGGTACCTTTTACTTCTAATCGGCAATTTACGAAACAGATTATTAAACGTTAAAATCTTTATAATACTCGATCTTTTTAATATATATAATTTAATCCGAATTAAATAAGGAGAGGAATAAAAAACCGCGTTTCGAATTAAGTATAAATATTTCGAATATTAAGTTATATTATTTAATTTAATTAATATATTAATTAACTTTTAATCTATAATTAACTATATTTTACGAAAATATTTCGATAAATTTATTATAATATATTTTAATAATATCCTTATTTATTCCGAAAATAACGAATAATATCGAGAATATATAAAGCTAATATTTTAAAAGTTATAAAACGTTAACTTATTAATTAATTTAAAAAAGAGCGAATTTTATTAACGATCCGTTATATTTATAAACTATATAATATTTTTTAAAAAAATCCGGATAAAACTTTTTAAAATCTTAATAATTAAAAAATAGTTTACGCCTATAAACGTTATAAAAGTTAAATCCTTTTTAAAATTAAGTAATTATTACCGGATATTTATTTTTAAATTTAACGGGTTAATAATACCTCTAACGAACTTAGTAAAAAAGGACGAGTTATTTTAATAAATAAATAAAAAAAAAACTAATCCTTTAACGATATTAAGGAGCGAATTCTTAACGAATTAATACTCCGTGTAACGGATTTTTTAAAAACCTTTTAAAATTAAAACCGATATATCTAATTATATAATTATAAAATAATTAAATTAACGGAACGATAATAAAAAGTCGCACCTTATCGTATTTTTTTTTTAAAAAACTTAACGGACTAGAACTTAATTATTAAATTTATAATAAAAAATTAATAACTATTATTAAAGCTTATAAAAAATAAAAGTATTATTTTAATAAAATAATAAAACTAATTAAAATTTATACTAATTATAAAAACTTTATAATATTTATTATTATTAAAAAACTAAATAAATAATAAATACGATAATCGGAATTCCTTTTAAAATTTAACCTCACTATTATTTACCGGAAGGGTAACGAGAACGGTCGCGCCGACGCACTAAGCCGACAACCGGACCACTAGGAGGAGGTCCTGTTCGAAACACGAACTATCCTTACGTACGACCAAGAGGGTAACCTCACACCGTCGAGATAACTAAACGCTACGAGCCACGTCCAGTATAGCGACAAATGGGTTACCAAGTTCCGGCAACTTGGTTAGGCCCCCGATTCCACCGACCACCCCGGGGATCGTTTCGAGAACCGCGACGACCTTACCTTCTACCGGAACAAGATCCATATCCCTAAGCGGTATCGTAAAGACTTTATTAAGGAATTCCACGAGTACCTTATATACGGACATTAAGGAATATTTAAAACTTAAAAACGAAGTATTAAATATTTTAATTATAAGAATTTTAAATTAATTATAATTAAAATTATTAATAAATACGATTTATATAATAAAGCTAAGTTCGTAAAATATTAACCGTACGAAGAGTTATAGCTAATTCTACCGCTAAATAAGGCGTAAAAAACGATCGCGTTTAATTTTATAATTAAACTATTTTTATTAAAAAAACCTTTAATTAAAGCTAATTACGATAATATTTTAATAATTATAAATAAATTTACGAAATATACTTATTTTTTATTATATAAAAAATTTAGCGATACTAATAACCTAACTTATACTTTTTTCCGCGCTATTATTAATTAGTACGGATTATTAAAAACGATTATTTCCGATTAAAATAAACTATTTATAATAAAATTTTAAAAATTATTTATAATATAACTCGGTATTAAATATAAGTTATTTATAGCTTATTACTTTTAAATAAATAAATAAATAAATAAATAAATAAATAAATAAATAAATAAATAAATAAAAAGAATAAATTAAATATTAAAATAATACCTACGCTATTACGTTAATTATAAATAAAATAATTAAGTATAATTATTATTTATAACTTAATTCGTTTATAATAATATAAATAACGAAACTATATATATATTATTATTTCGAACTAATTACGAATATAATTTAGAAATTATTAAAAAACCTTTAAAAAGAGAGCTAATACTAATCGTAACTATATAAATTAAAAAACTAAAGGAACTTTAAATTATATTATAATAAAACCTCACCTTCTTTTAATAACGAATAAAGAGATACGCTAATTAAACAAGGTTAAAAAGATTAACCTTTAAAAAAGAAAAAAAGTTTATTTTTTATAATAAAATATTAAAATAAAGCGATTAAATAATAAATTAAACTTTAAAAAGATCGGATTATTTAAAATTATAAAAATTATTTTAAAAACTAATTACCGATTATTATTATTTAAAATAATACGGATATACCTTATATTTTATATTTTATTACTCGAATTAGCGGCCGAGGAAACTTTAATTAATATATAATTAAAAGTTAAAATAAATTAATACGAGTACGAAATTATTAATTAAAAAAAGAAAGAACGAAACTTTTAATACCTCGTTTAATAAAAAGGTTATTTATTAAAAAAATAATATTTAAAAACTTAAAAGATACTTAACGAACGTCGCGGAGGAACTCTAAAGGTTTAAAAAAGAGCTCCTTTTACGAAAATTAACGGGCTAAACCTTAAGAAATTTATTAAATTAAAAGATAACTAATTAATATCCCCGGAAATATTTAAAAAATATAGGTTATTTAAAACGAAATTCTTTTAATTAATAATCGAGAAAAAAATATTATCCTCTTTATTTAACTCTTATATCCCTTAACGGAACGCTTTTAAATAATTTTTTACTATAATTTTCTTTATATAATAAAAACAGGCTAAATAACCTAAGGCGGTAAATAACTACGTTTATAATAAGAATAAAGCCTCCTTTACGTCTAATTCTTCCGCCTCTAGTTTTTTCTAATAAGCGGCTAGCTTCGTCAAGGCCGACGTAATAAAGGTGCTATTATAAGAACGACTAACCCGAATATACTCCGAGTAACGAAATAACTTCTCGTTTATACAATAAGCTAGGTTTTAGCGAAAATAATAAGTACAGGGTATATTAATTAAATCACCCGAGGATTCCACGTTAATAATAAGAGCTAAACGCGTAATAGGTTTTTTAAACCGAGATTTTATAATATAACTATTTATAATAAATATATATTATAATAAAAAATAATAAAGAAAAAAAACCTATTATAACTTAGCGTTATAAATAACTAAGGTATTTATAAAGTTAATACTTTAAAAATAAAATAATTAAAAAAAGAGGATAATATTATAACTCGATTTAATTATACGGCTAAAAGACCCTACTTATTAGCACGGGATATAATAACCCGGTCCGGTTATAATACTATAACTAGCAATCGCACCGTTAGCTATATTAACATGTACATAGCCACACTTTAATATCGTGCGATAAAATAAGCGGCCCCAGCCCACGTAACGATAAAACGAGTAAAGGTAGATATAATAATAAGGTATAATGAGTTACGTAATAGACCTCGAAGTAATAAAAGGTACGACGTTTAAAATAAGTTAACTAAGGTTAAATTACTATAATTTAAAGGATGGATTACTATAAACTAATAACGAGATTATTATAAGCTTATAAATAATTTAAAAGATTAATAAAGAAAGAATTAAATATATAATAAAAAATATTTCTTATATATTTTATATAAATACTCTTTACTTTAATAATTAATTTAAATATTAATTTAATTTATTAATAAAATAAATAACTTTAACGACTTTATTATAAATACTTTTAAATCTACGCACCTTAATTATTTTCGTTTTTATAAGCTATTATTATTATATCGATAAAAGCGGACTTTTATCGCACGTTTAAATACTTTCTCGTATTATTAATATAAACCCTAGTACGTTTTACTAGGTTTCTTTTAAAACTCGAATAGCGTTCGTTATAATAATATAGTGGTTAATTTAAACATACTATAATATTTACCCTTATAAAAGCTTATTATTAAGAGACTTGTTTTTTATCTTTATTAATAGATTTAACCCTTATGAATAAATAAAACTTCTTTATATATTATATTAAAGCTTATAAAAAGGCTTTATTAGCTTAAAGTATTTAAGGTGATTAATATAATAGTGGTCTTTATATAATAAACGTTATTTAAGTTTTAAAAGAAACCTAGTAAAACATACTTAAGTTTATATTAATAATATAAAAAAGTATTTAAACATATAATAAAAGAAACGCTTTATTAATATAATAAATAATAGCACTTAATTTATAAAGTAATAATAAAAGTAGTTTAATAAAAATATTTATATAATAAAGTTACTTACTTTATTAATAAATTAAATTAATATTTAAATTAATTATTAAAATAAAGAGTATTTATATAAAATATATAAGGAAACCTCCGTCGTTATATACCTAGTCTCTTTTTTCCTAATAGTAGCCCTGCTCACTGTTACTTAGTAGTGATCAAGTGAGCATCACTAAGCTTAATTAGTTATGATTAGTATTGCTCACCTAAGCACTACTAAGCTGCTCGAGGCTTCCCTGCTGAGCTGCGTCTCGTATCTTATCGTCACGTGACCAGGGTCGGTCGTTCAGCTTGGCCTGTTTGTCCCGATCGGTCTGTCCGTCGTGCCTCTAATGGGTAGGTCCGTCATCGCTGGTGGGTCGTAAGCGCTGATGCTGGGTTTCGTACATGCCTCGGGTCATCGTAGCGCCGTGCCGTAAATGGGCCTTGGTCGCATGGTTAGGTCAGGACGTAACACTTTGGCCCGTATGTGTTGCCAAGCCACTTACTAGCCCTCTTTTATTTGAAAACAGTAATTAAAAGCGACTGGAAAAGATAAGATAAGCATTAGCTAGTTAAGATAAGGCCCTTATATTTATTTAAACTCTTTTAATTAATAATATATTATAATTAATATTAAGAAAGTATATTAATTTAAAGCGTTGAATTTTATACTTTTATTAATTAAATTAAAGTAACTTTATTATATAATATTAATTATTTAAAAAACTTTAAAAATAATATTAAAAAAAGAATTATTTATTAATTAATAGAAAGTTATAAAAAAGCAAAGAGAATAAATTAGTTTAAATTTAAAATTTATACTAATTAAAAGTATATAATATATAAAAAAAAGATTAAATTAAATTAAAATTAAAGGATTAAATTTTAAAAAATACATTATATTTATTATTAAAAGCGATTATATTATAATTTAAAATTAAGAAAAAGGTTACTATTTAAAATTAGTGATTAATTTATACCAATAATGTTTTAAGGCGGTCAATTACAGGGGGGGTCAATTATGGGGTGACGTACGTTACACACCTCTTTTTCTTGGGGCAGATCGGCTAAGATATGGGCCTGAGAACACCCGCTCCAATGAAACATGTGAAGGTGTCTGGAGACGGCGCTCAACAACGATGTTCCGGCCGGACTAGAGGAAGCTGTCGCCCCTTACAGGGCTGATCCCTGCGCGCCAACTGTGCTGTCATCGTTCGATGGCGTAGAAATTGAGGATTGAATTATTCTGGAGCTTCCGATCTGGCCCATTGCACCCCGTTAGTCGGTCGAGTCATACGATTTATAAAGAATACACCTGCATTCTTTTCCTGTATCCTCCAAACATCCCATACCGACATTGATACTGCAGCCCACGCCCGACTGTGGTCTCTGTCTCCGTCACGATGCTCTCTACTCTGCGTGTCGCAACCCGCGGTGCCGCCGTCGCCCGCCGCGCCACTGCTTTCCGCTTCCAAGCTGTGCGAGCCGGCTCGACCTGGGCCAACGTGCCCCAGGGTCCTCCCGTGAGTTGTCATTCGCTGCATTTGTTGACATATACCTACTATTAGATGCGCTGACTGACATGCTGCTTCCAGGATGTAAGCTTTTTAACTCGATTGCACCTGTGTCACTTTCCGACGTCAATGGCTAACCTGAACCTTCCTACGCCCGAAAGGCCATCTTGGGTAAGACAACAAAATTGCTCAGTCAAGCTCGACTCCACACAAGCTAACCGCAGCTGCAAAAAGGTATCACCGAGGCTTTCAAGGCCGACTCCTTCGACAAGAAGATCAACCTGGGTAAGTGAACCACACTCAAGATCCTCTTTTCCCGAAGCTTGTGCTCCAGACCCCGAGACTGACGTTTTGCTCGTTTTCCCCCTCCAGGTGTCGGCGCTTACCGCGATGACAAGGGCAAGCCCTACGTCCTCCCCTCCTCCGTCCGCGCCGCCGAGCAGAAGGTCGTCTCCAACAACCTGAACAAGGAGTACGCCGGCATCACCGGCGTGCCCGAGTTCACCAAGTCCGCCGCCGTCCTCGCCTACGGCAAGGACTCGTCCGCCCTCGACCGTCTCGTCATCACCCAGTCCATCTCGGGCACCGGCGCCCTGCGCATCGGCGCCGCCTTCCTCGAGCGCTTCTACCCGGGCGCCAAGAAGATCTACATCCCCAACCCCTCGTGGGCCAACCACGGCGCCGTCTTCAAGGACGCCGGCCTCGAGGTCGAGAAGTACCGCTACTACAACAAGGACACCATCGGCCTCGACTTCGAGGGCATGCTGGCCGACCTGAAGGCCGCGCCCAAGGGCAGCATCTTCCTCTTCCACGCCTGCGCCCACAACCCCACCGGCGTCGACCCCACCCCGGAGCAGTGGAAGGAGATTAGTTCTGCCGTCAAGGAGGCCGGCCACTACGCTTTCTTCGACATGGCCTACCAGGGCTTCGCCTCGGGCGACACCAACAAGGACGCCTTCGCCGTCCGCCACTTCGTCGCCGAGGGCCACAACATCTGCCTGGCCCAGTCCTTCGCCAAGAACATGGGTCTCTACGGCGAGCGTGTCGGTGCTTTCTCCATCGTTGCTGAGAATGCCGAGGAGAAGAAGCGCATCGACTCGCAGGTCAAGATCCTCGTGCGCCCCCTGTACTCGAACCCGCCCATCCACGGCGCCCGCATCGCGGCCGAGATCCTGAACGACCCCACCCTGTACAAGCAGTGGCTCGCCGAGGTCAAGGAGATGGCCGACCGCATCATCACCATGCGCGCCCTCCTCAAGGACAACCTCGAGAAGCTCGGCAGCAAGCACGACTGGAGCCACATCACCAGCCAGATCGGCATGTTCGCCTACACCGGCCTCGACGCCGCCCAGATGGATTCTCTGGCCAAGGAGCACAGCGTCTACGCCACCAAGGACGGCAGAATCAGCGTCGCCGGCATCACCAGCGAGAACGTCGGCCGCCTGGCCGAGGCCATCTACAAGGTCAAGGGTTAAAAGCTGCGATCTCTTTCTCTTTTAAGATAATGCGGCTATTTTTGACCAATGAGAGATGTGCTATATGAAAAGTCACTTTTAAAACGGGGCGGCGTTTTCTTTTTGATTGACCGACAAAGATGTGACGATACCCCCGGCACAACAAAACGTCGATCTTGTACCTGTATGCTCGGCCTCGGGTTTGGGAAGAGAGGCGAAAAAGAGTCGAGACTGGAAAGAAGGCTGCCAGACTCGGATCTGGTTTAAAACGTGCCTGTGCATTGGATCAGGCCCCATCATCAATCAATGCTAGACCGTTAGATAGAAATCGGTCTCCGTGCGGTACGTCTTCGATGTACCAACAACCAAGATTCTTTTCCCAAAAACCATTGCGCTTTGGATATCGTGCTTATGACCCAGGCTTGTAGCCTACATCTCTGCAACTGAGCGGGCTCATGAAAACGTAGTTCGTATTAAGGTAAGCATTGCCTAAACGCCACTGCAGGCGAGAAAATCCCGATCGCAAATTGTTAAACATGACTTATCCCAACGCTCGCTTTCCGTACAAAACGACTTGAAACTCCTTCGCTAGTAAATACTCATGCTCGGACCGGAATGTTTGTTTAATAATGCCGAGATGCTTTCAGCTCCGACCCAACCGGTCTAAGTCGGCTTGGATCTCCACCAGCCTGCCCTCCATCTCGCGCCAGATCCTCGCCATTTCCCGCATCCTCCGCTCCTTGATCGACATTTCCTCGTCCTCGTCACCATCATCATCTTCTTGATTGCTCTTTCCGCTTCCTCCAGGTCGGACACCGTAGTCCAGGAGTTCCCGCTCCCGCACCCGCGACGCGTCCTCAGCCGCATCTGCGCATCCCGGAGATGGCGCCGGTAGTTCCGGAGAGCGCCGCCGGCACCCGTGGGGTAGACCTGCCCTTTGGTTTCGACGAGCAGCAGCCGCAGCGAGGCGGCCCAGAGCGCGGCCTCGAGGCAGGCGCGCTGGCTGCGGAGGGCGGTCGAGTGGGCGGCGGGGCCGTGCTTGGCCTCGAGGGCGCGGACAAGGATGGCGAGGGCGTGAGCGTGCTGGTCCAAGTGGGCCAGGAGGGCGGTGGTGGTCCGGAGGCGCGCGTCGGTCAGCTCGCGGCGCGTCGTGGCGTGTTGGGCGAGGAGCGAGGAGGTGCTGGTGGGCAGGTTCACGGTGTGGCGGTGCAGGAAGGAGGCGTTGGTGGTGGGGTGCAGGACGCGCGTCAGGGCGACGGCTTGAGTGGTCAGGTGCGTCGAGAGCAGGGCCGCGAGGCCGGGGAGGTGCGCCGGGAAGCGGGAGAAGGGCGGGGTGCTGAGGAGGAGGCGCAGGGCCGGCTGGGGGGACAGCGCGGGGCGCGGGGCCTTTTCGAGGAAGTCGGGGAGGAGGAGGAGGAGGTCGAGCAGTTCGGGTGGGAGCTGCTGCTGTGATGACGAGCCTGCTTCTCCTCCGGTCGCCGCGGCAGCTGGGTTTGAGGAGGCACGGGTGAGGTGCGACCTTGTCCGCTGGTGCTGCGGGATCATCTGCTTTGGTGCTGCTGCTGGCTGGGAAGCTGCAGACTGGGGAGTTGCGGTGGCGATGGCCTGCTTGAGGAGATGCTGTCGCGTCGCTCTTAGACGGTACTCCTTTAGTTCCTGCAGTTTATGTTAGTAAGAAGAACGAACCACGACGAAGAAGAAGAAGGAAGCGAGGGCATGTATGTCATTGGTTCTGTTTCATTCATTATACTCACTCGACGGACGGCGTCACGCTGCTCGGCGGCCGCATCCTTCTTGGTGGACCCGTCGGGATGGAGGATGTCGGCGGAGAGGGACTTGTACAGCTTCTCGAAGTCCGGGTTGTCGGTCAGGACCGACTCGTCCACCGGAGGCAGCATGATGGTTGAAACCACTGCTTGTGATTTTTGGTAAAGCCCAGTCTCAAAATCTCAAGTCAACCAATCCTTGATGGGCAGTGCGCCTGGCAATTAACTTCCTCCCCTTCTTTTTGTCGGTGAGTACGTCACTTGATGCTGACGATCCCCCCCCCTGATAAGTTGTTGAAGGTCCAGCCAGGCACGAACGAGTCGCCAAGTCAGGTGATTCGTGATTGGCCCAGAGATCCTGCCATAGCGGGGGCTTGCAGTAAACCGACCTGGACCCACCTAAAACTGACGGGCCGTCCATCATTCCAATCCAATTGCTTCCCAAAATCTTCCAGAGCAAGCAAGCTTCAATTCGAGTAGTCGTCGATTGTGTGTCGCCGAGCGAAATCCCCGACCGACTACCACCCGATTCAAGCGACCACGACGGCAACCAGTGTCAATTGAGTGACACAAGACCGCCACCATGGCCTCCCTACGCCCCATAACGTCGCGCTGCCTCTTCGCAGCAGCATCACCAACCATCACACCCACAACCACAAGTGCTGCCGCCGCCGCCGCATCCTCCCAACGACGCACCTTCACCACCACGACCCCCCTCCACCGCCAAACCCCCACCCACCTCACCGTCCCCAAAGACCAAATCCCCGACTACCCCTACGGCCCCTTCCGCACCTACAAGCAACGCAACGTCGGCCTATACGGCACCTCCAAAATCCGCTTCGGCAACACCGTGGCCGCCAAGTACCACCGCAAGGAAGCCACGCACTGGAAGCCCAACCGCCACACGAAGCGGCTCTGGTCGCCCTCCCTCCATATGTTCATCCGGACGCGCCTGACGACCCACGTCCTGAGGACCATCGACAAGCTCGGCGGCATCGACAACTACCTGCTCGGCGCCAAGGCTCGCCGCCTCAAGGAGCTCGGCCCCGCGGGCTGGCGCCTGCGCTGGAAGGTCATGCAGTCGGCCCCCGTGCAGGAGCGCTGGGCGCGCGAGCGCGAGGTCATGGGGCTGCCGCCCAAGGCGCACGATTTGTTGGTCGCGGAGCAGCAGGAGGGCGGGGGCATGGCCGTGCCCAGCGTCGAGCTGATGGGCGAGACGGACCGCATGCTGGCGCAGGAGGAGGAGTTCGTGCTGGGCGAGGAGACCGAGGCAGGCGAGATCCTGGTCGAGGAGGTCAGGGTGGCGGCCACGGAGCCCGCCGACCCGAGTGCATCGTCCCAGACGACGAATACGGCATAGAGTCAAGTGGTCCTTTTGCTTTTGGCACCCATCACGCAAAAAAGAAGAAACTCTCAGACCATACATACACAGTTGGGATGGAACATGTACGAAGTGTGAACACTAGACCAAAGACTAAAAGGGACAGATAGGGTGGCAAGCAAGATATGGCAACATTGTACTACTATATTTTTACTCTTGTACAAATCGGTATCTCGTGATATGATGTCTCCTGAAAACCATAGGGGATCTCAAACTCCCAGATGCTATTCGAATGTCAGGACCAATGCTTTCATCTACGCTTCTATGGTGTTTTTCTTTTCTCTATTCTCTTTTTCTCCGTGTGTGTTTGGTTTCTTTTGACCCCCACGAAAATGCCCCTATCTAGAACCGCAAGTCCCAGCCGATCTTGGGCCCAATAGTAGGCAACTCATCCGCCACGCTCTGCACGTCCTTGTCCCCGCGCCCACTCAGACAAATCACCACGTCCGAGTCCTTGGGCATGGTCTTGGCCAGCTCCAGCGCCCCCAGACGCCGTGCGCGCTCTCAGGGCCGGGATGATGCCCTCGAGCTGGCTGATGATCCGGAACGCCTCGAACGCCTGCGAGTCCGTCGCCACGACGTACTGGGCCCGATCCGAATCTTTCCAGCTCGACAGCTCCGGGCCCACACCGGGGTAGTCCAAACCGGCCGAGACCGAATGCGTGTCCTGGATCTGGCCGTGGCTGTTCTGCAGCACGTACGTGCGCACGCCGTGCAGCACGCCTTTGGTGCCGGCCGACAGAGTCGCCGAGTGCCGTGGCGTGTCGATGCCGTCGCCGCCCGCCTCGACGCCCAGCAGCTTGACGCTCGGGTCCCTGCTGAAGGGGTAGAACATGCCGGCCGCGTTGGAGCCGCCGCCGACGCAGGCGACGACGGCGTCGGGCAGCTTGCCGCGCTTCTCCTGCATCTGCTTCTTGGTCTCGTCGCCGATGACGGACTGGAAGGTGCGCACAATGGTCGGGAACGGGTGGGGACCGATGGCGGAGCCAATGATGTAGTGGGTGTCATCCAGGTGCACGACCCAGGATCGCATCGCTTCGTTGACGGCGTCACGGAGCGTCTTGCAGCCGGCTTCGACGGCGATGACCTTGGCGCCCAGGAGGCGCATGCGGAACACGTTCAGGGCTTGGCGGCGAACATCCTCCTACAGAAGGGGTCAGTATATGTACATATGTATAGCTTGTCGCAGAAAAGAGACGGTGACAACGTACAGCACCCATGTAGACGGTACACTCCATGCCGAACTTGGCGCAGACCGTGGCAGTCGCGACACCGTGTTGTCCCGCACCCGTCTCGGCAATGATCTTGGTCTTGCCTAACCGCCTCGCCAGCAGAATCTGGCCCAGCGCATTGTTGATCTTGTGGGATCCAGTGTGGTTCAGATCCTCACGCTTCAACCAGATGTTGGCACCGCCCGCATGCTCGGTCAACCGTTCCGCCAGTTGCAGGTGGCCCGGCCGACCTATCCAGGGGTAGTATGACCGGAACTCCTCCCAGAACTCGGGTTGTCCTTGATCTGGTTGAAGCCCTCCTCGAGCTGCTGCAGGCAGTCCATCAGGGACTCGGGCACGAACTGGCCACCGAACTCGCCGAAGCGGTCGGGGATCTTGCCATGCATGGCCGCCAGCTCCGCCATCAGGTCCGTGTCGTCGTTCTCAGTGATGACGCCGCTCACCGTCACGTTCTCGCCGCTGGGCTCTTTGGCGACGGACATGGCCTCGACCATGCCGACCTCGCGGGTCAGCCCCGTCTGGGGATCGCCGGTGCGGCCGCTCACGTACGAGCAGTACTCCTCGACGGCCTTGGGGCCCTGGCCCTCCTCGGCCTTCATCAGGGTGGTGACGATCTGGGAGCCGATGACGACGCCGTCGGCGATGGCGGCGACGCTCTGGAAGTGCTCGCGGGTCGAGACGCCGAAACCGACGGCGGCGGGCTTGTTGCCGCTGTACTTCTTGACGCGCTCGAGCAGTTTGGGCAGGTTGGCGTTGAGGGTGCCGAGGGCGCCCGTGACGCCCTGGCGCGAGACGACGTAGATGAAGCTGTCGGCGAGCGAGCATAGGATGCGCATGCGGGTGTCGGTGGTGGAGGGCGCGATGAGGGGCACGTAGGAGAGGCCGCCGCCGCTGCAGAACTTGCGGAACGAGACGGCCTCCTCGGCGGCAGGTCGCAGATGATGAAGCCGTTGACACCGGCGGCCTTGCAGTCGCGCAGCAGGCCCTCCTCGCCGTAGGCCAGCAGCGGGTTGTAGTAGCCCATCAGCAGCACGGGCGTGGTCAGGCCGCGCTTCCGGGCGTCGCGGACCATCTCGAGGGTGGAGCCGATGGTGACGCCGTGCTGGAGGGCGACTGTGTTGGAGGTCTGGATGGTGGGGCCGTCGGCGATGGGGTCTGTGAAGGGGATGCCGAGTTCGATGACGTCTGGAGATGAGCGGGCGTGTCAGTGCACGAGGCGAAGACTTGCATACAGAAGGAAAACTTCATGAAAAAAGACATACCAGCACCACCTTTTGCATGCCCAACATGACGTCGGGCATGGCCTCGGGAGTGGGATATCCTGCCGTGACATAGGTCACCAGGGCGGCCTACCACGCAAAAGGTCAGCTGGGCGTGTCGTAGCAATTGAAGAAGTCCAAATCGAAGCCATTGGCGTTGGTGACTGCGGAGAGGAGAAGGCCACAACATACACGGTTCTGGGCCTTGCAGCGCTGGAATGTCTGCTTGAGGTGATCGGCCATGATGTCGGTGGTGACTCTTCGGTTGAACTGCCCCGCGATGGCTGGTGTGGAAAGTGGGATGGCGGCTTGCTTGCAATCGTTGTTGGACAAGAGGTTCTGATGCGTCTCTTATAGATGGTATATCGAGTTGGAGCGGAGCCAATTTACCTTGCTTTTGGAAATGAATGTATAAATTGTTGTTGAGTCACGAAGTAAGTAGTGGCCCAGGCAAGATGTCGCTTGTCTTTCTTTATGGTGGGATGCGAAAGCGAGGCGGGGCGCGGCGGCGACAATTAAAGTGGGATGGCCGATTAATTTTTTGCAATGTTCGACGTAGTCATTGTGCCCCGCGATTCGGAACGAGGCGATCAGCATCATTAGCTGGCAGACCATACAACGGGATCCCTGGCAACTTTAGCCGGCCTCCAATCCCCGGGTACGCATTCCTGAGTGGTCAATTGAGTTCATTGCCGCTAGACAGACTGTTGGATGGCTGGATGCATCGCACATTGCATGTCCAGATGCGGTACAAATCTGATGACTCGGCAAACCATCTTCCAGTCCTGATGTGGTTGGTAAGCTGTGCAGCGGCGATGTCGGGGGCCATTTTACTATGTAGGGACTGCATTGCTTACCACATCAGCACATCCATGGGCTGAGCTAGAGCTAGAGTAGGTAGCTGCAGGGCCCTTATCCCTTAATTAAGGTTCCCTTGGTTGCTTGGCCATGAAACATTTGCGGTGAAGTCATACAGGTCCCGTCTTGTCCCTATTCAGCTTGAGGATTTCACTGCAATTTGAAGATGCAAGTCCTGGTTCATTCTGCCGTTTACGTCTTCTCCTGATCCAACATGTTCAGCTTTCGAATTGTCCTTCAACCAGAGTGAGTGAGTAGACCTTGGGAGTTAAGCAGCAAAATCGAATTGACTCGGACCTTGCATGAACCAGACATCATAGGTGGCTAGTTGTTGCGACATTACCTCAGAGCTCACCCATAACTTCCTGACTCTCTTCTCTTTCATCCACCGGGAACCCCAATCCACTTTCTTCTTCCTCTCCCTCTTTCTCATCGTCGTTATCATCGAGAATGTCAACCACGTAGTAATCCTTCACCACGACCTGCCCCTTCTTGACCTTGTCCCACACCTCGGTCGTGCACGTCGCCGGCTTCAGGATATAGCACCGCGGCACCGGCCACGCCGGTGCCACATTCTTAATATGCCACGTGTCGGCGGGCCCCTCGGTGACCAGGTCGTCCGTGACGCGCCGCCGCCCCGTCGCGATATCGCGGTCGAACATGGCCCGCAGGAAGACGGCGTACGCCGCCGCCGGCTGATAGCTCGGCACCTCGTGCCCGGCCTGGAACACGCGCGTAAAACTGAAGTGGCCCACCTGCCGCGTCATGCCCGCGACGACCTGCTCTTTCTCGTCCTTGTCCCTCCCCAGGGACAGATGCGAGGCCGGCACGTAATCCGGAGACGCGGCTAGCATGGCCTCGTACCCCGCCCCCGCGAACTCGGCGGCCCGCCTGTGCGGCACCGCGAGGCTAGCCCGCTCCCCGCCGACCCAGTTGCACGCGTAGTCGCGGTCGCCGTAGACCATATGGACCTTGACGCCCGCATCGAGCAGTGCGCCCGCCGCCTCGAGAAAGCCGCCGCGCAGCATGTCGTACGTGCGCGAGAAGTCGCTGGACACCGCGGCCGAGTGCTCCGAGTAGTTGACGGGCACGCCCAGCGCCGCCAGCACGGGCGCCGACGCGAGGTAGCCGTACAGGTGCGGCGGCGGGAAGGGGTCGCGCAGGGGGTGCGCGATGTCGTAGAAGCCGCGGTCCTCGGCGTAGTAGCGCCGGATCGTGCGGACCCAGCAGTCGTCCTCGACGCCGCGGCAGGCTTCTTCTTCTGTGGCCGGGTCGTCGCGCTTCTTCTTCTTCTTCTTCAGGGCGGCTTGGCAGTCGGATACCCGTTGCTGGCAGCCGTCGGGCTTGGTCCAGATGTGCATGAGCTCGTCATAGATGCTCTGGTTGAAGGCCTCGATGCCGTACGTCTGAGGAGCCAGGCGCGGTTAGCAAGCTGTCGTGTTATGGGCTCCGGCGCGGTATTATGCTCTCACATTGTTGTATGCGAACTGGATGTTCGATTCTCCTTGCACGGCCATGTCTAGCAAGCCATTGATGATCCCAAGTGTGTCCAAGTGAATATAGTGAGCCCCCTGCTCCTCCGAACTTCCGTTGGCAATCTTCTCGTTCTGCTGCTGGAAGAAACTGGTGACAGAGTACTGTCAGATTTGCGGTGGTCATCTTCGATTGGGCATAGCATCATGTGCGCCTCACTTACTTCATGATCCCCGGCCCATAGTGTCCGCCATAGCTCTCCGTCCACAGACTGACGCGGCCATCGGCCGGCTTGTAGTGGGGGAACTCGAAGAACCAAGTCTGGGCGAAGTGCCACAGGGCATGGGCCGCATGGGCCGTACTGTTTGCCGTCTGGGCGAGGTCCTGGCTGGCAAAGGTGCCGTAGTGGCTGGTCAGGTTCGTCTCGGGCAGCGGCCCGTCGTCGGTGAAGTTGGCCGGCACCACGAAGAAGCCCCCCTCGTCGTCCAGCTCCCAGGTGCCGTTTGTCGGGACGTCGTACGAGAAGCCCACCTGGTTGGGCTGGTCCAGGTAGAGCATGTTGACTTCGTTGTTCCAGCTCCAGGGGTTCAGGTACGTCGTCTTGGAGTCGTTCGCGATCCGGCATGGTCCGTTCTCTACAGAGGAGATGAAGTCAGACAGCCGGCTACGGTCATTTTGTTGCCTCCATTGGTTTCCCTGAAGTACCTTACCTTCGAGGAGTCCCATCATGGATGACCCTCCTGGGCCACCGTTCAGCCAAATGGCCAATGGCGAATTGGCAGGATCACTGCGGGCCTCGAAGAACCAGAAGAACCTACATGTTCGTAGTAAGTCCCACATACAAGACGACGACGGGGTTGAGAGTGGGCTTACGTGTTGATGGGGTAGTTTTGGGCCTCGCCACTGCCATCGTCAAGCAGCCCGGGAGGCAGATGAACATAGCCGGAGTACGACTTGACGCCCGGCGTAGTTTCGCATATCTCAGGCTGCGGGGTCAAATTTCAATCAGTGAGGGTGTCACCAAGGAAGTCAATGAGTCTCGCACGTACCTCTTTGTATGAAATCGTCACTTTCTCATGGAACCTGGACTTCAGCCATTTCACCCCCTCCCGCTTGGGTGGAAACTGGGCGCTGGCGAGACCGAGCAGGCCGCCGAAAACGAGTTGCTGTGTCCTCATGGTGTTGTGTGCTAGATGGATGCATCAAGTGTGAGGCATCGCGACGAAAGAGCCTCTTGACTTTATCAATCGCCAACCGTTGGGCCAGCCTAAAGTGGCGCGTCAACGGCCGCCTTATTCCGACCTCGAACTCCGAAACAACCTGCCTCTTGTGGTGTAGCGCGGGGTTTACGCGACGCCCGCTGCGTAAGCAAGGAAGTGGATATACGATACAACGTTCTTTGATGACGATTGCTGTCCTATCTAACCCAGATGCCGTAACTCTGGAAGGTGATGCCTGCACCGGTTTTACTTTGAGACAAGAGTGAATGATCACCCCGAAGATGCGGGACATGGCGGTAAGGTGATCGGATCAATCCCCGGCTGAACAAAACCCATTGACGAATACACCGCTCGTCGGCTTCATAGCAAATGATTAGGCACACATGATGGTATAATTAATGATAATGCAGAGTAAGTGGGAATAATTCCCGTTTACTTAATCTCCACCCCGTCATCGAGCTGGAGGTTGGATGATCAGGGAGGAGATAACCGCATTTGAAATGCCTGTTGTGAGCCACGAACTTGACACAGCTTATGTAGTGGAATATCTAATAACGACTGGTATTGATCAATTATAAATCTTGCCAATTCCATGGCATTATATATCTCCCGATATCTCCGTCGCGGTGAGAGCCCGGATCGCATACCATTCCATCAGATGTTACGGCATAGGTTGTCCATTCCCATTTGCTCTCAATTTTGATATGTTGTCTCGCTTTCGATGACCAGATGTATGCTGGTCCTTGAACCTCTCCTTGCATAGAGTTCAGACACTCTCGAACCGAGCAAGGCCGTGGTCGTACATATGAATTGGCGGGACAGTATGAAGATTCTCAAGCTGCAGGTCCGGGGAGCCTTTCTCATCAGAGACATTCTCATAAGAGTGCCTTGAGAAGTAATGCACTATGCTGCGGAGCCCCTGGCCTTTCTTGAAAAGGGGCGCGAGCAGACTGTATGCCGGATGGTCAGCTAGATGTCCGGAACCGAACCCGAAACGGGTCTCCGAGGGATACATACGGAAGATCGGCTACGATGATGGAGAAGCATGCTTCGAGGATAGACCAGACAATCACGTTGGTGACGGAGTCGGAGTAGTTGTAAGAGGGATCCCCGTCGATGAGCCTGTAGATGGGTTCCACCCTTATAAAACACACCAGGCGCACGGCCGAGCCGAACGCGACACTTGTAAGAAGAGCTGAGGTTAGTAATACTACAATATCAGGCAGTAGCGATTGATAACGGAGATAGGGGGCAGACTTACAAGGCACCAAGGCAGAAGATGGCGCCGACTTGTATCTTCCGCTTCCGGCTCAGCTGGAGCGACGAGAGCACGGGGAAGGGCAGCGTGAGAATGGCGAGATCCAGCAAGATGTCACTCGCGCTCATACAAGTTCACATGGCTCCCCCGTTCCAGCGGTACGGCGAATCGGCGGGCAAGTTCCACTCGTTGCTGATGGGGGCGCGCTTGAAGACGATGAGCAGCACGAAGACGACGGTCCAGGCGCCGCAGAGGCCGAGCAGGACGGTGGCCGCGACGTTGAAGCGCGGCTGGGTCGCGAAGACCTGCTGATAGAAGAGCAGGACGCCGAGCTTGACGGTGCCGATGACGAACGTCGCGACGATCTCGAACGACCACATGAACTTGCGGGACGACACGACTTGCGCGCTCGCCGCCGAACCGTTTTTCGGCACCTCGATGCTCGCGTTCATGGCCGCCCACTCGGTCGCTACGCAGAGCGCGAACGTGATGATCTGATCATGTTGAAAAGAAGAGCAGAATAGTTCAGCAAGCTGATCACGTTAACCCCTGCGCCTCAGGTACGCTTACCGAGTTTGCTATGATGATGTAATCATTAAGGCGCAGGCGGGACCGGGTGATGCGCCGGGCCCATATCCATGCGCCCGTAAGGAGAAGAGCCAGTATAGAGAAGAGGATGCTGGTGATGAGGATGGCTCGTCCGTAACTGTTCATCTTCTCGAACACTGAAACCTATGATGGTCTTATATGAAGAGGGTAACTTTGGACTGGGCAATGAGCCTTCACGCCTTGATCAAAGAACGGGGGTACGCACAATATATTATGTCTCAAAAAGAAACCCAGTGCTGAGGGTTATAATCATACAAACTCCGCTAGGAATCACTCTGGGTCGTCACGGCTACATCCTACTCATGCCAGGTGGGTAGATGTTTACTTATATATGTATTTACCCTAGTTAAGCAACCTTGCTTCGCAAATTGCTGGCGTTCGTTGTGTGATGAGAAGGAAAGTGGTGAAATATGCGTACATGGAGGGTGGTAATAATTCACAGCAGGTAAGACAACAACTGACCCCAACTGCGCGATGCTACACCACCCCAATTAGAATATGTAGAGTAACCTCAAAAATCAAAGATTGCTTCGGGGCTACACACTCAGCTACTACCCCGGCTAGCCCAGCCTGGTCGCCTTTCACGGTTGTGTGATTGCTCCAAACGATCGGCCCCTTTCTCGTCCCCATTCGGCAAATCGAACACCAGCACGCGCAGCCATTCCGGTCTGACGTGCTTATATTTTAGCTCAGCCTAATACTGCAACGCCCGACTATTTTGTATAAAACGATCAGCGTCTGCTGTACGGGACTGGGAATCTGATACGCGGGAGTAATGCAAACCATATCTCATTCGTTGCCCGGGTTTTAACAAGAAATCGGCTAAAGGCAAGGCACTCTTTGACTTTAGCACCAGCAAAACACCCATAGACTGTAAGGGCTGGTTTCTCAATCTCAAGTTCCTGCATTTGACTGCTTCGAGTATGGAGGGGCGCTTGCCTTCATACTTCCAAAGAACCCCTGGATGAGTGACTAGGTAGATACCTACTAGATAACCACAAGTTGGAAGCATCCCAAAGGTTGACAGTCTGGGCTTGGGGCTGAAAGAAATGTATTGAACTGTGTAAGTAGTGCTTTCCGCCCACTTTCCCAGAAAGACATGAGGGAAAAAAAGAAGGAAAGAAAACACCAAAAAGCTCAGCCCAGGAAGTCGTCGAGCCGCCCCGGGTGGGGCTCGAACCGTCAACCTGGGCCTACGAAAACCCCTGTGCCCGGGGCACGGTGTCCGGGGAGGGGCGTCCCCCTTCACCCGGACCGGGTTTTCATCCTCACCTTCGACTCACCCACTCGGCCCACGCGGACAGGCCAGCCTATTGACCAAGCGAGTGAGTTCCCGGTTCGGTGAAAAAATCGACTTTTATTAGGCCTTACAACCTACAGCTCAAATTGTCATGTTGCCCCCCCCTTTCCAGCTCACCGGGCAACCGATGTCAATGCAACTCCAGCTACTCATGGTTCTTGATCTGCAGGAGCCAGCGCAAATATCCGTTACTCCCTGGCCGCAACAAAGTAGTTCGATTCTTTCCATCAGCCTCCTCGGCAAATCCCGTGGCCGATTATCGACCTTGTCGTTGTGGTGGATGAGGAAGTGAGAGCTCGCTTCTAAGAACGCCAACCGGAAAGTGCTGCCAAAGTTCATTGTCGTCATCGTCCGCCCTCCCCGGTAAGCGACTTTTGGGGTTTATTCCTTCTTCTTCCAGTGTTTATTCCTCATTATCCCAGTGTCTCAAGAGGAATGGACTCACCGTTTATTCGAGGAGTTGCCCATGTTCCCTCCTGAGACATCTCGATTATCCCAAAAAGAGTAATACTAACGCCGAGAGTCGATCGGATTCGGATAGAACGGTTCGTTCCGGAGAAGCGCCCGGCCACCTCGTCGTCATCCCCAGCTCATGGCGCGGCTGCAGCCGAAGTCCAAAGTCCAGAGTCAGTGGGTTCCCAAGACCAGCGAAGCAAAGGAGGCAGTAGTGCGAGCAGTATTATTATGATGTACAGCTCGGTCCCCGCCTGATGGCGCGAGCAGCGCCGGCGCCGCCGCCGCCGCACGCCAAGACGGACCTTGACGCCGGTCGGGTCGATCCCCGGCGAACCAGCGCAAGAAGGCAAGCGTCTTAGCTATCCCCTTATCGTGTAACCAATCAGAGCATTCCCTGATGTGTGCGCTACTGCTAGCTGCATGAAAGCTGAGAATAGACGCTTGAAAGTTGAACTATTGACTCCACATCTCGGCATCAGCTAGACTACCAGGCAATTAGATCTTTCCTCCTCGGTGTCAGGTAGTTTGAAAATCATAGATATCTTCTTCTCCGCCCTGAGATCAATCCCTCCTTCCAAAGCTCTGGCACAAAGCATGGCATACTCGTACGTTTCCCTTGACCGGTCCGAACAGGTAATTAGGCTATTATACATCACACCTCGAAAGGGTTCCGCTGCAGAACTGCATACGTACCAGCTAAAGCATGTTTCGCTCGACGAGAGTCCGCAATTCGAGACGATCTCTTACTGCTGGGGAGATCCAACACCATGCCGCACCGTGCTGATCGACGGGAAAGAACTGCGGCTCCCGCGCAGCTCGGCCGCCATTCTCGAGCAGATCTCAGCATCATCCGACCAAGCTCGCGTGATCTGGATAGACGCAGTCTGTGTGAACCAGACCGACATCACGGAGCGGGCACACCAAGTGCCGCTCATGGCGCGCATCTACGCGCAGGCCAGCCGGAACATCATCTATCTCGGCCAAGGCGACGCCGTGTGCTCGAAAGCGCTGGAGGACATCCGAGCATTGAGCAGAGAGATCGACGGCCTCGGTGCGGACTGCGACGGTGAACTACAAACCCCGATCGACAAGAGCGCGCTGTCAGCTTTCTTTTGTCTCCCATGGTTCAGGCGGGTCTGGGTCGTACAAGAGGTCGCTCTGGCCCGCAGCAGCGTCTGCATACTGGGTGATGGAGAGATCCACTTTTTGGAAATATGCCAGGTCGTCTTCTCACTCTTTTTCCGCTTCTCGGTCATCAGCTTCGTGGCCAAGTTCGACGGTATCATTGGCGCCACGGTGGTTCTCATGATGAGGGGACTCCGCTTCCGGATTGCCAGTGGGCTGCCACCCGATCTGAATAACGTCTTTTTGATTTCGATGATGACCCAATGCACCGACTTGCGAGATAACGTCTTTGGGGTCCTTGGACTTTGCCATGATGGCACGGCGGGAGCTGGGACATCCTCCCTGATAGCCGTGGATTACACCAAGCCGTACCAACAGGTATTCCGAGATGCAGCCCGCCACGCCATCATGACCACCCGAATGACCCAAAGTGATGATGCCCGGCTGGCGTGCATAACGCGCTGGATATCTCATCACAGCATGGCCGAGCTGCACGACTCGACTCTGCCTTCCTGGGTTCCGCGATTCGATCGAAAGATGGACACCGACCAAGACGGCCACGCCTTGGTCGTTTTCTGCGACGACGAAGAGGTCGCAGAAGAGCAGAGCTGGTCCAGAGACTTAGGCGACCCCAACGTCCTGGAGCTTCGCGGACATGTACTCGGGAAAGTCGTGCAGATTTCGCCCGTGTTCGAGCCCGACATGTTCTCTGGCGATCTTGCGCAGCTGGGCTGCCAGCTTAGGACCATCCAGTCCATGGCGCCAGCCGGCAGATATGATCACCAGCTCGGGCGCGTTCTAATCGCAGACACGACCTACCAGACCCAGCCCAGCACGCCGGAGGACTGGGAAGGCCTCCAGAGTATGCTAGACTGCTTGGTGAAAAGCCCCGGGCGGCTCACCAACAGTCTTTCCGACGACGTTGTGGCGGACTGCAGTATTAATGGCTATGGGGACGCAGACGTATTGTACTATAGAGAGCTGGTCCAGTCATGTCGGACTCGGCGCTTCATCGTCACAGATCGCGGCGACCTAGGCCTCGCACCAAGAACCTGCCAAATAGGCGACACGGCCGCTGCGCTCTTGGTGGACTACGGCGGCACACCCTACATCCTGCACCCCAATGAAGAAGATGGCACTTTCAAGCTGGTCGGGCATGCCTATCTCGATGGGTATATGCCGGGGCGGAAGGATGAGGCCGTAAGCAAAGGCAACATCAACTACGACTGGCTGAAGATGACATGATTCAGTCGCGACTGGATTTCGCGTAATCAAATAACAATATTGGATTGGGAGTACGATCGACCATAGTACTAGTATCCGTACATAGCTGGATAAGGTATGCAAACTGAGTTTGTTAAAGCGGCATTGCTATGTACACACGTGGACGGATAGCCGAGAGCGGAGGAAACTACCAGGGGGCCTGTATTCCAGGCTCGTCCGGTCCTGTCTTTTCAAAATACCAAGAGCTTGGATCAAGGACGTCCACAATGAAATCATCGTGAAGGTCACCGCAAGTGGAGAAGCCTAGGCCTCTTTCAGGGGTTTGACACCGCCAAGGGTGGAGTATTTGACGTGGTATCTAATCAATCGTAAGTTGTCGACATTCTTATCAGATCAAAAAACTTCCACGCTAATGAGGACCCGAGGACCCCTTTGACAGCTTCCGCGGTTTCCCCGAGCCACGTGCGTATATATATATATATACATATACGCGAGGTTGTTTCCCACTTCCACCAAGGCCCTTCTTCGGTTTCATCTGTTCGAGCCTCACCTTACATCCCCCGAAAACGTCATGTCTAGCCCCATTGCTGACACGGAGGAGAAGCACGGCAAATCAGCAGACGTGTCCGTCGCCATAGAGTCGGGATCCGAAGCCAGCCGAGACGACCCACCACCAAGCGGCGGAGGAGACGACGATGCCGCCTCGAAACCGCCGCCCCCCTGGAGCTGGAAGGTCACGGCCATCGTGCTCGTCAGCCTGATCCGCTTCGGCGGCTCCTGGAGCAGCGGCATCACGGGCGCCATGAAGTCGACCCTGAAGCGCGAGCTGCGCATCGACAACCGGCGCTACGCCCTGCTCGAGGCCAGCGAGGACTTCATGGCGACGCTGCTGATCCTCGGCACGGGCCTGCTGACGGACCGCGCCGGCGGCGCGGGTGCCCTGTTCTGGGGCAACCTCGTCTACTCGCTCGGCTCGATCCTGGTCGCGGGCGCGGCCCAGGCCCGCTCTTTCCCCTTCATGATCGGCGGGCGCATTGTGCTCGCCGTCGGCGACATCTCGACGCAGATCGCGCAGTACCAGGTCTTTTCGTCTTGGTTCGCGCCCAGCGGCGGCTTCGCGTCGACGCTCGGGCTCGAGCTCATGATACAGAAGCTCGGCGCCCTGGCCGGCACGGGGTCGGCTAACGTTATTGCCGTGGTACGTAATCTGGTCTCCCGTAGTGGGAGAATGAGAGCGACTCAGGGTAAGACTGAGTTGATAAGCTAACATCTCTACCTTTCCGTTAGCGCACCGGCAACTTTGCCTGGGTCTTCTGGATCGCCGTCTTCATCAACATCTTCACCAACATCGTCTGTGCTCTCTACCTCCGCTTCGTGCGCACGTCAGCGGGCAAGTTCGGCAACGTCGTGGACCCGGCGACGGGCGAAAAGCTAAAGCAGAAGGCCAAGAAGCTCGAGGTCGGCAAGATCTTCCGTCTGCCCTGGGCCTTCTGGTCCATCATGGCCTACTCGCTCTTCACCACCAGCACCGCCGTTGTGTTCAAGCAGAACGCGACCGAGATGGCCGAGCAGCGGTTCCAGGTCAGCGCCGTCACGGCGGGCTGGTACTCGGCCCTGATGCAGTACGCAGGGTTCTTCATCGTGCCCGTCGTCGGCGTCTGCATCGACCTGTTCGGGCAGCGCGTCACCTTGAGTAAGCCACCCCACTTCCCGCCCAGCCGCCTTTTCCTGAGGGCCTATCGCTATACTTACTGACTCCCGTACTTAGTGGTAATTGGCGGCACGGGCTCGTTCATCGCCATGGCCCTTGTTCAGTGGGCCGGTGCGGTTCAAGGAACGGCGGCGGGCTTCGGTATTTACGCCGTGGTGTCCTCGTATAGTCCAACGGTCATCATCGACAGCATGCGGACTTCGCTTTTCCATCAGACCGACTTTGGTACTGCGTATTCGTTGAAGATTATGATGAACAATTCGTTAGTTATCTCTTCTTTTGTAGTTATCTCGCTCTTCCGAAAACTCACTTGCTGACCATACCCGCTTCCCAGGATCAACATCATCGTCCGCATCCTTGCCGGCGTGATCCAAGACGCGGACCACAATTCCTATAACAAAGTCGTCATCCTCTACCTCGTGCTCGCCGGCTGCTCGCTGTTCGTCTCTATCATGCTGGCGCTCTTCGCCTACTTCTCAGTCGACCTGGGAGCCCTGCAGTGGAACCGGAAGCAGCGCAACGGCCGGACCGAGCGGCTGCTCGAGATGAAGCGCGTCTTCTACGAGGCCAAGGGCGCGAGGAACCGCCTTATCTCCCGGACCTGCTTCGGCCTTCTGATCTGTCTCCTGCTTGGGGGCTGGTCGGCCTACATTTGGGGCGCCGTCACGGGCGCGAAGAAGATCTAGGAGGATGGGGGACTTGCTCCAACGGCACTGGAGATAGAGACATAGAACTGCATCATAGTAAAACGATAATATTATTATTAGTACTTCAAGTTAATATCAACCCAATACAAAACGCCCAAAAGCAACCTGAAAATCCCGATACCCAAATCCCTAGAGAAGTAAGAAGAAAGCGGAAGTTGACCTCCCGAAGAAACCTGTCGAACTGATGACCATCCGACGAGTCCTTAGTGCACAAGGCCTTGAGGGTGACGTTCGTGGAGCCCCCAGCATTTCCGTTCGTCAAGTACAACAAGTTGCCGCTGTACGCGTTCGTGTTCAGCTGTCCGCCGTCGTTGCAGGCGAGCAGCCCCCCCGTGATCTGGCACTGCAGCCACTGCCAGCTCTGCACGATGGAGGCCTCGGTGTCGAAGTAGTACGGGAAGCTGCCGGACGTCACGCCGCGGTTGACGTTGGCGTAGAGGACCGCGGCGCCGCTGGGCCGCAGGATGGCCAGGTGCTGCGAGCTGCGGTCCAGCTGGAATTGGCTGGCTTGGGCCACGTCCTGTACGAAGTACGTGTTGATCTCCAGGGCAGTGGGGTTGCTGGCCATGGCGTAGTACTTGTCGAACTGGCCGCCTTGGACTTGGAGGGTGAATTTCGCGTTGGCCTGGTGGGTGAGATGTCAGCATGAAGACGCGGTAGTAGCGGTAGGCAAGGGCAAGGCAAGGGGCAAAACATAGCTGGTCAAGTATTTACCTTTTGGCACAGGTCAGTTGGTTGGCATGCACCCGAAACACACTGGAAGTTGGTGCTGCAAACGTTCCCGCAAGCGCCGCAGTTCTTGGGGTCCGTGTTCAAGCCCGCTGGCTTGCCCGGGTTCGTCGTGTTGGAGTATGTCAGACTCCAAGTGATGGTGTAATGGTCGTTGCCTCGCCACTGGCCGTCGTTGGTGAAGTACGACTTGTCCCGGATTCGGTGTACTAGAGAGAAGAAAAGAAAGGCGGCGTGTTAGTGAAAGCAATGAGTAATAATATTACACGTCAGCAGCACGAGGGGTAAACTAGTTATGCGGGCTGCATGCAAACTTACCATGGCACAGATCTGAGCTTCCGCCACCCCGTTCTTCATCAGCATGTACGTGTTGAAGAACTGGCACGTCTGGGGCGCTCCGGTGGCCGGCGGGTGCTCCACGTTGTACTTGGTCTGGGCCTCGCAGGCAGCGGCACAAAGACTGGCGTCGAAGGGCCCGTCCGTGAACGTCTTGGCGCCCATGAAGGTGTTGGCGCCAGTGCAGTCGGATGGCGCGTTGAGGGCGTAATTGACGGCATCGCCGTTCAGCGGGCTCGTGTAACCCGCGAGAGTCCCGAAGTTCTTCTTAACGTAGCCGTTCGAGCCCGCCATGACGACCTGGAACTGGCTGATCGGCTTTCCCTTGTCCTTGGCGTTGTCCGCGTCGACGGGACCGCCCCAGAAGACGCACTTGATGGTCGTGGTGCTGGCCGGGTTGGGACAGCTGAAGTCGTCAGGATTCTATCCGATGTGTCAGACCGGGCCCCAAAAGAGCTTCGCAGTTAATTATCATACGTACCAGACTTGGATCTCGTTCGAAGTAGATGTTGATGGCAGAACACCCGCTCGTGTTATCGCACGCGGTAGCGCAGGCTTGCGTATCGTAGCTGCATATCGAATGATTGTGAGCGAAATTGACGGCGAAGTCACATGTGCTTTCGTCGGAAATACTTACGATGTCAAGGTGGTAAACCCCAAGTATCCGTAGTCATTGTTGGCGGCCTGGAGATTGGCAAAGGTCTGGACGTAGTTGTTGGGAGCCTGGGCACCGTTGGCCGCGTTGGCGAAGTCCGGCCACGAGAGAAAGCTGTCGGGCGTGTCCGGGCTCGGTACCGGCCCGGACCCGAGAGGCTGCGGTTCGCAGCCGTCCCGACGGACAACGTACAGGGTCGATGCAGGGGCCGGAACGGAGACGGGCGAAATGTATTTTCCCGCTCCCTTGCCTGCGGGTGCGGTCGGGAGAGGCGCGGCTTGGCCAGGTACGCCGCGATGGGCGGTGACAGCAGGTCTCGGCGGATGGATGGAGGATTGGACCTTGCCTTTGGCTTTGTTGCCATCGTAGTGTACGACAGCCGGCTTGCCTCCCTTGGGGACAGTGACCTTTGGCGCCTTCGGTGCAGCATCAACGACATTCCAAAGGATGGATTGGGCATTGGCGAGGGCCACGCAACCTGAGAGTAGGAGGGAGTTCTTCATCGTTGCGAACTGTATGGTCGATAACTGGGATGGTAGGAAGAAGGGGGAATGATGGAGAGGAATGCTGATGGGATGAAGATTGGATTGAACAGTTCATCGTGAAGAAGGAAAGAGGCCTTTATACTGCCTGGTAAGCCCATCCTCACGATCATTCAACATGGCCGGTCTAGACCACTATGCTGAGAAAACTGAGTTTCAGGGTCTGATTGAATACGCCACATCGGCATTATTTCTACTGACCATGTGCTCTAGTAAGTCCAATCAACGCATTCTCCTGGTCTCTTTCAGGCGCTATAGCCTTAAAGGGGAGCAGTAAACAGTGCTAGCGCAACTGGGGGCTATTGACCTTAACCCCTGCAGCGGTAGCAACGGCCTGGCCAGAAGCCTGACGGTCTATTGAATGATGTGCTGCACCTTAGTTGCAAGAAGTGCCTACGTCGAAAAGGCGAGATCCCTTTCGTGGCTGAGCCGGGGAGATGCTAGCAGGCTAGTGTTGAGCAGCCCACGGTGGAAAGCGCTATTGAGGCGTAGGGGTCGTCAAGGCTTAGCTTCAACGGGCTTTGGATCTTAGCAAGCCAGAACTTGGCACAATATCAAGTACGCCTCTATTGACTTCCATGCGTCGTGACTGCGGCTGAGGATGGATGCACTTAGTTATTGTGAGGCATTATATGCATGCTACTGATCACAAGAAAGGTAAAAGAAAGGTTCTCGGCGTGGTACACGTGTTAGCACACGTGGAACCCCTGAATCTCCTGAGCATCCCTAGTATGTTTTTGCCAAGTCTTCATCCCACTCACATTCACCGTCCTCGAGAGATTACCATTGTTGCTGAGGTTGCAGTTGCGTATCTTCCCACTTGGCCGATCTCCAAGTCATAACTTGTTCTTCCTGATATACCAGCAAGGGCTTTGCATGTGTTCTATTGCCTGGCCGACGCAGCCAATAACAAAAACTCTCACGACTCTAGCAGCTGGTGCATCACCAACTAGTATTTGTACATGTATATCGACTTGGGGTAAACAAGCAAATGTAAGAGCACAAGCCCGTACTAAGCTCCCAGATCCGTTTATTCAAACGTTACCAGCTTCTAGGCTATATGTAATAGTTCGGGCAGCTCCCTTATCCTGAGCTTGGATTTGGACGGCTATCCCACCTTACGTGCTATTTGCCAGCTTTAATTAACGAAATCTTGCTGTATATGGGCGTAATGGATGTAGGAGACATATAACTATATAGCAACCCGGTAGGGTCTTTCAAATACTCACCCAAGTACTCCTCGGGCACGATTTGGGATTATGGCGACGGATTATTCGCAATGACTGGCGCCATATGGAAACCCTGCCGAATTGAGCCATCTTTGTTTGAATCAGGCCGTCGTCTTCGTTTCGGAGTATCTCAACAGTTTAAGGGAGCCTGTTATACTGCTTCTCGTTCTGAATCGGCCCTACCACCTTACTGTGGTTGGCAACCATGGTTCTGGTCGTGTTTGCCAGGGCCACGAAGAAGACGTCGAAGATTTCATGATGGACGTAGAGTCTTCTGGTCGCCGCACACATTTGGGCCGTATTGAGAAAAAGAATCATAGTGGCTGTGCGTTTTTGGTTTGATTAGCTGGGCTCAGCCAGGAAAACTTCGGTCAGGTGCACGACGGACTTCCATGCCACGTTCATCATACAGGGCCTCCACCAGTGCCTTGGCAGCCATTGTCCATTCCTCAGGATCCTCCATCAGTTAAGTCGACACCGCCAGCTCGAAAGCTTCTTTGAATACAAGTGACTTATAGATTGATGCTCGTCGGGAGTAAAAGATGAGAGAGTTCCTCTGATTGGTGGCTATTGCTCCGTGATACGGGGGTTTGACCGGGGTTCTTTTGCATTCTGGATTCCGCTGGTACTGCGAGGCGACCAGATCTGAAGATTGTGGGAGCTAAACTGCGCCAAAAGTTACGGCACAGCATAGTTGACCACTTACAGGAAGCCTAAAAATATGCTCAGGGATACACCTCATTCGTGTTAACCGACCAAGAGGGATACCATTCAAAATCGATAGCGACAGACATTGCTAGTCCTGTTATGGTTCACCGTACTATAGATTCGGAGTAACAACATGCTGATGACTAAGGAAATACTCCGGTCGATCATAACCAGCTGGACAACTGCGGCGCAGCTGGCGCTCTCGACATAAAACGAGTGGCAATCCCTATGAAGCTGATTTTTCGAATGTATAAGTTCTTAAGAGACTTCTGCAATAGACTTTATTTATTTCCTGCGCCTCCAATAGTTCAGGGGAAACAAAACCTTTTGGCTATTGCACTTTTGAGTCCAAGAAAGCATCCAGCATGGTCGCCATTGCCTTCCCCGACGCCCATTATACACCGGTGCTGGTTCCAATACTTGCTGGCCCAGTATCAGAGCGCCCCATCACTCATAACGTCAGCGAAGTAAGTGTATTCTCATAACTTTTCCCGTCTTTGATTGCTATATGATACCACTAACCCTCTTAACCGCAGAGAGGTACAAATTGCCACATTGGCCACATTGGCAGCACCAACTGCGACAGCAGTGATCGAGGAGGCGGACATTATCATCGTATGGGTCCCTCAAGTTATTCCGCCTGTTCCGACGCCCCCAACGCCAAATATCCCTTCGCCAAACATTCCGTCACCAAGTATCCCCTCACCCAGTGTTCCTTCCCCAAGCATCCTGTCACCCCACGTGCCGACCATCAACGCTCCGTCGGCAAACGTGCCAACGCCCAATGCTCCCCTGCCGCCGCCTACACCATCGGTACCGACCCTGAACATCCCGAGCCCTCCGACCGTGAGCAGCCCCGCCCCGCCACCATCACCACCGGGGAACGGCGCATCGGGTCTGAGCGCCAAGACGGCCGCGGTCTGGGCCTTGGCGGTATTGGCGGCCTTTGTCGGCATGTGGACGGTTTAAGCAGATGCTGCAGGAGACAGATAAAGCGGAAGTTGTTATGCGTACTAGAGGGGAAATGGGAAATTTCGGGAAGTGTTTCTTATACTAAGGTGTACTGCTACCAACCACATATACAATGATCATGAAGCTTTAAACTTGAGATCAGGATCCTGTCAGGGTCAACTCCATCTATATTTGCCTCACGGCAATCATGCTTAGCGCACTTCTCATTACATCAGCCGACGGAATTTGAGAGGACTTCGGTGGTTCGGAAACGTCAACGTGGTTAATTCAGACTGCTAGTACAAGTCCCGCCTAGGGCCGAAAGTCTGGCCAGATGTCGCTGAATCACCCGACTGGAGGGCTACCTCTCATCCGTAGTTGTCGTTGGTTGGCACCACCAACGAAGCTACCGTTAATGGTGCGGCACGTCATCCTTATTACCAGGCAGCATCGGTTGTAAACAGGTATCAATATGCATGAGTGTTGACATTGCCCATGAGATCTGGCTTTTGGGGCGGGCGATATGATTGAAAGATGTGCGGCATGAGCGAAACATACCTTTCACCCCTTTTCATCATATCATCTTTGCACACTGACTTCATCAATTGACCGGAGAATTTATTAACTGATAATCTGGATATGTTGCAACCTCTTACTGATCAGAAAGATCAGCCAATCAAGCATGGCACCGCGGTGCGTCAGTCCAAGATGAGCAACTCTCAGAGAGCCAAGTTCTGGGGCACTCTCTTGATCATTATTGCAAGTCTTGCAACAGTCACCTTCCTGGTCCGCTCACGACCTCCATCCTGGGACACCAGCGATGAGTACGGTCCTATCATTGGCATAGTACGTCTATTTCTTTTCCTTCCTAGTTTGCTCAGATGCCTCTATTCTGTTATGCTCGAGACTGAATAATTGACATGGCTTACAGGATATTGGAAACGTAAGCCAAATCGCACCCTGATGATCAACCTCGTGGGCGTTCAACACCCGGACGCCCAATAGGAGAAGTACTACTGGGGAAACCGGGAGCTTACATGAACATGAACAGACATACGCCCGGGTCGGACACACGACGGGCGACTTCAATAACATCACAGTTTTCAATGAGAGCCACGGGAACACATCCGTCCCTGCCTGCGTCGCCTTTACTGACACCGAGATATTGGTGGGACAGGGTACGCATCCCTCCTGAACCACCTACCACAGAAAATCAAGTGAAGACGCTGACACATTCTGCTTCGAAGATGCTCTCCATCACGCGCATGCGAACCCAACGCGAACGGTGTGCAACGTCTGGAGATTTCTTGAGTCCCGGTGGTCCAGCCCCGAAGTGCAGTCCCTCATTCTTGACCTGCCTTACCAAATCGTCGAGGGCGAGAACGACAGAGTGGCAGTGCAGATGACGATCGCAGGCAGGCTCAGGACGTATAAACCCCTGGAGCTGGTCGGAATATAAATGGGAAGGCTCAAGAGCATCGCGGAAGCGGCCCTTGGCGAGAAGGTCAAGTACGCTGTCGTTGCGGCAGCCCCGGGATTTGACGTTGATCCCGAGCGGGGCCAGGCAAAGCCGGCATCTCTCCAGAATTTTGATAATGATAATAACCCCATGGGGGCCGCAGCGTCTCTGGCTGGGCTCACTGTCGTGGGGATTGTTAAAGAGCCCATTGCTGCCGCGATGGCGTATCGCATGGACGATTTGTACAGCGAGCGCAACATCGTGGTTTACGATATGGGCGGTGAGAAGGTGCGGATCACCGTCATGATCGTGGACGACGGGGTCTTCGAATACTGGACACAGTATCGCTCCCTGTCGGAGGCAGCCATTTAAATGAGCACGTTGCGGAAAAGTAAGCAACCGCAGTCTCGCCGCATGTTGTGCCGACTCCAGAAAAAGGCTGACCTCTTTTCCTTATTCACGTCCCATCTAGCTTACTGAGGAAGATCGAACGTAAGAACGGCATACAGGCTGCTGAAATTACGCCAGACTCGTTGAAAAGACTCCACGACGGGGGGTCGAGACGTCGAAAAGGATGTTGAGTACCACAATGTCCACCCAAATCGAGATCCCCAGTCTCTACGAGAGCCTCCACCTCAACGAGACACTCACGCTAGCCAAGTTCGAGGAACTCAATAAGGACCTGTTCCAGTCGACTCTAGAGCTTCTCCAGAAACTATTGGATAAGCTCCAATGAAGCGAGGGCTACAAGACTGGGAGCTCACTGACATGGGGTACAGATGACGCAAAGTTAAAGCCAGCCGACATTGACGACATTATTTTCAGTGGTGGCTGCAGTCATGTACCCAAGGTGAGTATTATTTCCCGAGACCTTGTCCAATGTCCAGGCCGGTGCTGACAGCCTTGCAAAGTTGAGATCCCAACTTGAAGTGTTCTTCGGCAAGAAGCACGCAACGATAAAAGCCGACGAAGCGGTCGTTTCCGGGGCCGCTATACAAGGCGCTATGTTCTACGGCTATTCCGATGACTTTGGATGCCTGATGGACGTCCACCCCTTGAGCATAGGAATGGTACCGCCACTCTACCCCATCTTGTCGGCCGTCACCCGGATTGCAGAGCAAAGGCTGATCTACTTCATTCTGGTATAGGAGATGGCAGACGGGTTAGCCTTCCGAGTCATACCCAAGGATACCCCAGTCCCGACTCGAAAGAGCGTCAAGATTATGGCGTCGGGAGATCAAGATCAAGAGTCCAAGGTCGTCACCAACATAATCGAGGGCTAGAGATTGCATGCCAGGGACAATCGCCTGGTGGGACAACTCTATATTACCAGCATCTTGTCGCCATCCAGCTCTGCCGCCAACCCCGATTACTTGGACCTCTCCATGGAATTAGACGTGAGTGACCAACGTTGTGAGAACAGGATTCATTCACAGAAGCCAATCTAACCTGAGATGACAATCACAGCCCGATGGTATTTCGGCAGTCTACGCCTTCAATCCAGGTAAGTGTTATTTTCAGGCGGTACATATGCGCCTATAGTCTCGTCGATTGACCTTAAAGCAGCAACCAAGAGCCAGGCGCGCATAGTGATTGTAAGGAAGCCAGACGAGAGGCCGGCCCCCAGCCCCCCTACACCTACTGGACTCTTTGCTGATTTATACTTGTGCGGCTCAGACGAAAACCAGCGATGATGCACGCGACGGCCAATTGGTCGAGTCCATGGTTCTAGACGGCGAGTGAGTACATTGTCAACATTCTCTTTGAGCAGTCGCAACGAAAGCCATCCATCCAGTACTCCGCGTACTAATCACATGAGCCTCTCTACAATTACAGGACACAATGGCACATCGAAGCTCCCCCTCATGGAGCAGTACAGACAGAGGGTCGATCTCGAGAGTTTCGGGCTAGCCATGAAGAGAGATGTTCTGACTTAGATTGCTTTGCCTGGAGCTGTGAGGTGAGGTGACAGCTCAATGAGGTATAATTATTTCCGATTTTGTCCCCTTCCTTCCCCCCACCCAATTCTTGTGCAACAGTAGATACATAGATGTAGTCCGAAATGCCGTGGGCTCACACACCCTCTCTCACATTGGATACAGGCACGTCTTGCGGGCGGCAGAGTCTGCCCTGGCCTGGAGACTCGACGAGGAGTCTGTCGTGGTTCCTCGTGATCAGATAGCGGAGGCGAAGTCCCAACTGGAGCTAACCTGAGTTTGTCTACACATTTAGAATTGGTATCCCTATGCGTCGAGGCAATATTCCAGCAGATATTAACTGAAGTCTTGCAGTGTGGAGAACTTGTTGGTTGACGACGTGTCAAGTTTTGAATATGAAACGTATCACAAAATTGGGAGTTCGTCGACAGTTGCTTTAGATGACAATCGGGATGAGCTGTAATTAGCACATAATCAATGGGACGCCGCCGTTAACTATTAGTGGTCGGTGTGCTCATGTACAGAAGTACCTGTATGCAGCAGTACTCATGTGTGATGGTCTTCACGTTATAGGGCAGGCAGACGCGAACATTAGGCATAAACCTCGTAATCAAAGAGCTGTTTTCTCTCTCTTAGGCCTTCGTTTGTCAAAGGATTTACCACAGCCTGCGTTTCCCTAAAAAATTGATCAGCCCAACTAAGTCGCTTTGCTGCCCACTTAATCACTTTCGCGAACATGTCCGACTCGAGGATGATACGGAAGATTCCATCCTTTACGTCGCAAATCCGGAGCCTGAACTTGACGGTGCAATCGACACACTTGAAAGAGGGGTTGATGGGCACTCCAAAGATCCGGAGACTAGAGCGACGCTACTATTCTTCCTCGGAAACCATTATTACCAACGTTATGTCCTGGACAAAAGAGGTCGGACCTCGATGATGCTATCGAGGCACTCCAAGAAGCGGGCGATATCGGCACGGACGAATCAAAACGAGCAGCCCGTCTAGGGATGCCCGGAAACTACTCCATCACAGATTTACACTTGTGGGAGAGTTGTCCGATCTCAATGACGCTGTCGATGCACTCAAGGAGACGATCGATATCCACACAGACCAGTTAAGTCAGGCATCATACTCGGGGTCCCTAGGACAGGTGCTTCGCGACAAGTATAGTAGGTCAGTTGAGATGAGAGGTGTCACCTTGAAGAGGCAATTCAGAGAACCAGGCAAGCAGCCAACACCTGTCCCGATGACCATCCCAGAGGTGCACCTTTCTCAGCAGTCTCGGGATCATGCTCGCGCAAAGGTATAATGGACGGGAGAGCCCGAAGATATCAACGAAGCGATTCGAGAAGAACGGCGAGCAGCGCTTGCAGCTCCAGATGCTTCAAAACGAGCCACGTGCCTGAACAATGTAGGACAGCAACTCAAGGAGAGATATTTTCGGACAGGAGACATGGGTGACCTGGACGAAGCAGTTGAGTGTGCAAGAGAGGCTCTTGAGATAACCCCAAAGGGTGAGATCCTAGACCAAGGTCTATATTCCAACCTACTCTGTGGCTCGCCTCGCGAGAGGCATTCCCGTGTGGGAGCCATGGCGGATCTTGATGAAGCCATCCAAGCGGGACGACGAGCTGCTGATCTGATTCCAACCACGCATGTGGATCGGCCTAAGATCTTCCACAATCTTGCCATGACGCTCCACCAAAGATACGCAAGGACGGACTCGGCTGGAGACCTCGACGAAGCGATTCAATTCATAACAACAGCGGTCAATACTGCCGACCAGCACATAGGCCGATCGTCAATTCTGAACAGTCTTGCAAACTGTCTTGGTGACAGATATACAGACAGAGGCGAGACGTCGGATCTTCGAGAAGCAGATCACGCCATGAGGCAAGCCATCGCGGGGGCTCCCAACAATCATGCGGACAAGGGAATATGGCTGAGTACTCTTGGAACTCTGCTAGATCCCACCCTATCCCTTTTCTTGGGCAAAGGATGCTGCTGTAGAGGGTTTGACCAATTTAGAAGAGGCTATCGTTGTTGCCAGACAGGCAATCGAGACGACGCCACCATCTCATCCTACAAGAGGGACCTTCAACTACTCCCTTGGGCGTCGACTCGTACGCAAATTGTGGGCTGTTGATGGGGATACCGACTGTCTCAGGGAAGCCATTGCTTGTTTGACTTATGTCCTAGAAGATCCAAGGACACTCACCCTCAGGCGTATTCTTGCGGGCAAATCTATTCTGGAGGAATCGCTGAACTGGCACGAAGCTCACGAGGCTTCGAGTCTTGCCGTACAGCTCATCCCCACGCTTACCTCAAAGTCACTTGGAAATGCAGACAGACAGCAGCTTCTGGGTCAACTGGCAGGTTTGGCGTCCGATGCAGCGGCGACGGCTCTTTTTGAAGAGAAAGGACCATTGGCAGCAGTAAAGCTTCTCGAACAGGGTCGCGGCGTCCTGGCGGCGTACCTCAATGAGATGAGGGCCGATGCCCTAAGATTTACGAAACGCACATCCTCAGCTCTCAGAACGGTTTGAGCATCTCCGAGATCTACTGGCACAGCCCATCGTCACATCTGACAGCGCCTTCGTGAGAAACGAAACAACCCTTTCCAACCAAGCTCCGACGGACCAGCGTTACAGCGTAGGCAAAGAGCTGGAGACGCTTTTACGAGAAATTCGAGAGCTACCTGGCTTTGAGAACTTCCTGGGCCAGCCGGGCGAGTCCGAGATGAGGGATGCCGCCAGCCACGGCCTAATCGTGGTCATCAATGTCAGCGAGTTCTGATATGACGCCCTACTAGTGACGAAAGAAGGAGTGCAAGCTCTGGAACTTGAGAAACTTTCATTGTATGATATCGAAGAGCACGTGAGGAAGGATGACCTCGGAAGCCCTCTGGTTCCCCAATGGTTATGGGACAACATCGCCTTCCCGATTCTCGAGGTCCTAGGATTCAGAAATTCACCCTCTGGAGACGACTGGCCGCATTTGTGGTGGATTACGACAGGCGGTTTGAGCAAGTTCCCCATCCATGCAGCAGGTTATCATCCGAGACCGTGCTTGACAGGGTTATCTCGTCCTACAGTTCTTCCATCCGGGCTATCATTCATAGCCGCCGGCCATCTATTGCAACCTCTAACTCGGCCCAAGCACTACTCGTGGCCATGGAGTACACGCGTGGGTGGGGTTCCCTACCTTCTGCCGCTAAAGAAGTGGCTGCGGTGCGCAGCCTGTGCCGTTCTATGAACATCCAAACTGTCGAGCCGCTATGCCGCAAGGCTGAGATAAAATCGCATCTTCACCGGTCTGCCATATCCCACTTCGCCGGCCACGGATGCACTGATGGAATTGATCCGTCGAAGAGCTACCTGTGTCTAGGAGACGTAAATAATAGCGACAAACTGATGGTGGAAACCTTACTAGACATGAACTTAGGGAGCGCTCGCCATTCTCAGCGTACCTCTCGGCATGCGGAACAGGCCGCCTCAAGGTGATGAAGTTCATGGACGAGAATATCCACCTGATCAGCGCGTTCCAGCTTGCCGGGTTCCGCTACGTCATAGGTAGCTTGTGTAACGTGGACGACGATGTCTGTGTGGATATAGCTCGGACAACATACGAAGAGATTTCCAAGAACAGAGGTTTGGAGGACGGAGCAGTTTCTCGGGGGCTACACAAGGCCCTACGAAAGCAGCGAGACCATTGGCTCGACAAGCTAACAGTTCAGGGGCCAAAGAGAGAGTCTGCAGGCCACGACCGGGAGTGGCCCAGGGACGCTAGCCAGATGGAGGGGAAAATTACTGAGAGAGACGAACATTGGGAGATGCCCGTCAGAAAGGCGCTGTGCAGGGAGAGGCACCGGAACCAGAGGGAGGATAGAACCCCGAGGCCAGCAACCTTGTGTGAGGCGGATAATGGAGATAACCAGCCCAGGGCGCCATTGCACTGGGTACCCTACGTTCATTTTGGGCCCTGAAGAGGAACGAGTTTTCCTGTATCTTTCTTTTCAAGCTAAATTCAATGCCAGAAGTGTTTCTCCCGTTTTGTTCATCTACTTCTGCGTGCGGGGCCGGAAATTGAGCGCAGCCCAGTCCTCTGATACCTTGCCAGAACCCCCTCTGAATTTGCCTGTCTTCACGTCCGGCCTGGCGTGGTTTGCAATCTTTGGCAACTCCAAACACATGAAAGAGGTCGGTGCAGACGTGAGAATGACTTTTATGATGTCTTCACAATTATCATGACCCATCGCCAAGAGCTCCTCGGAAATCTTCATGTGTAACGATGGTTTCCACTCACCAGTGGTTCCCGACTTGTAATCATCCTCGTCTTGGTTGCTCGAGCGTGGCGGGAGGGCGCGGTAATCCCCGCCGGAAATGTTCTCGACATCCCACCTAGAACATGCCATGTTGTATAAGTGAATGTAAAGATCTCGGCCTCCCTCGTCCTCCTTGTTTTTCACCTTCAAGCGGAGCTTGTCGCCGTGTCTCACGTTCACGATGCAATCTTGATGAGAACAACCGGTAGCAAACGGTCCATCATATCGACATCCGGGGAGGTGCACCGTTCCATCGGAGTCTACGACATGGACGTCGATTGACCTTGTGAAGGTATCTGTTAAAGCCTTGTTGGTTAATACCTCCATGGCTTTGAACTTGACCAGATGTTCCATGGTGTCTAGGACATAATCTGCATTCTCTTCAGGATCATAAGGTGACGATGGTAGGCCATGAATTGGTTGATGTAAATTGATTCCAGATTTGATAATCATCCTTGGTGACGGTTACATAGAATGAAAATGAGGTCTCCTCGGCCAGTTGGCTATCAATGGTGCGTACGACTCTCAGAGACGGACGTTGTCTGAGGGCCTCGATCCAGATATCCGGATGAGGGAGATACAGATCCAGTTTGATAGGGAATCGACGAAGATCCAGATGGGTAATTGGCGTCGCAGTCAAACCGGAGCCCAATTCCTTGGTGGTTTGCGTCGTCTCTCTTAGATCTGACGTGAGGGCCCTGACTTCCATGACTTCTGCCACCACCTGATGGTCCTCCGAAGAGCTGAACATGCTTGATGCTGTTTCCTGAGCCTTGATGATACCATGTAAGGCAAACCGATCCCCCTTACAAACGCCATGAGCTTCCCCAGCTTCCAGTTGAAAGGGCGCCTGGCCCAGGTCCCTCTGACCTTTCTTCCTGACCACGACGATGGACGCAGTCTCATCCGTAATGCAGGCTTCGCCAAAGAACCACAGACCCATGCTCCCATAGAGCATCTGGTTCTGTTCCGGGGAGAGGTCTCGAAACCGACCACACACGTGCGCATAGACATGGTGCTGCCAACCGCCGACGCGCCCGTACCTGACAAAGGCCCGGATCAAAAAGTACGACAAGGCTCCGTACCATTCATCGGTGCCAAATTTTAGCTCTTTCGCGACCTCTCTAGGCCCACACGCTGTGAGGATAGTGTAGCCGTCCGGGTCGACTAGCCAATTTGGGCGCAGGGAGGCATCGCGATGGGACGGCTGCGCGCTCCCGTCATGGAGACTGAGACTCTTCCCGGGATAGGAGGGTGCGCCAAGTCTACTTCGTGGCTGTAGGGCAGATAGCGAATGCACGGATCCGGCTTGTCCCGCACCGCACTCCCAGCAACGCAGCAGTCCAAGACGAGCGTAACCTTTAGCCCCTTGTCGATCATTGCCTTCAGCTGATACGCCAACTCCAAGCCGCGGAGGTACTGAATCTTGGCCGCATTGTCAGCAGACAGCACGACCAGCGCCAGGTCCCCCCGTAGAGCCATTGGAGAAGGGACTGCCGCTATCAGGGGTGATGGCGGTGCTGTGTCCGCTAAAGTGGATGTACACAAAGTTGCCAGCCGAGGCGCGTGCGATGATGTCTTCCAGGCTGGACAGTACGTTGCTGTGAGTTGGCAACTCCGCACCCTCGACTTCACCTGGACGACCAGAATCGCTCGCAGCCTTGGGGCCAGCTGCGAGCACTTCGATGTCGATGCCCGCTGAGGATCGGGCCGGCTGCGCCTTGATCTTGATCACATCTCGCGCACAGCCTTTGAGCGATAGTCCCCAAGTTCCGTCACAGTAACAGTTGCCAATCAGGAGCGCATAATGCGTCGTCATAATGTCATTTCGCTTGATTCTAGCTGAGTAGAAAATATTTCGTAACGATTGTCAGCAGGCAAGGAATCGAGTAGGTTCAGGCATGAGTTCTAACGTATTGCCACTGTTTTCTCGCTTTTGTGGTTTGGAAAACCAGGGCTATCTCGACAATGGCGTAATGTTGAATTACCAGGATAGAGAAAGTATGGGCGAACGGAGGGTGCCCAAGTACTGAGGTTTTGATTAAAAAAGCAGCGGGGTAAGACACTCTCGGCATTTCATGCCTGGTAAGATTACAAGGCGGTGTTATTGCTGTGACTGTGTCTAAACCTGTTTGGGTTTCTTGTGTTACCACCCTCGATTCATAAATAAGAGTTATTGTGCTACAGGAATCAGGTCACAGTAAGCCTTTACAGAGTGCTTTATCATCAGCTGGCTTTACTTTCAAGCCAAACCATGCAAGGAAATGTGATTGGGATGGGTCCCCTTTTGTCTATGTTGTCCAGAGCCCGGGGCTGTTTGTCCTTTAGGGGGCACGGGGCTGCAACACTGGACATGGAGATGATCTCAATCCAGGAGGGAGCTAATAATGAACCATCGAAAATTAATACCAGTTCGCATTTCTCCCGCTGTCCTTGTGTTCATTAGCTGATTGAATGAGATATTGCTAGTTGAGGACTACCGGGCCGGGTATCCGAGATTTTCTGCCCTCATCGCAGCAAACGCCAACTTTTTCGTTTGCAG
Source organism: Apiospora phragmitis (assembly GCF_038363925.1). Lineage (NCBI taxonomy): Eukaryota > Fungi > Ascomycota > Sordariomycetes > Amphisphaeriales > Apiosporaceae > Apiospora > Apiospora phragmitis. The sequence goes on along the minus strand of NW_027117400.1, from coordinate 237,769 downwards.
ACGTTTTCCGAGACTGCGTGCAGGGCTTCTCCTTTTGAAGCAAGACAAGCTTGCAGTGCTTGAGTCCCAACTAGACGAGCTGGACCGCAATGAAGGCCATCCTCTCTTTCTGGGAATGAGTCGGTCCGATAACAACACTGCCCGCAAATCATTGCTTGCTGAGATAGACTTGCATCTAGCGGGATACGGTTCGTCTAATAGGATAGTGCCGGTCTTGGAGCGTGTACTAAACAGTGTCAAGACGAGTTCCTGGGCCGCTCCCACAAAACGCTCAACTTGCAGAAAGCGTCGTCTAGAGACGTATCAAGTCTTGAGAACTGCGTGGATGCAACCAGCTGCATAAGCCGGGACGAGAGAGACTTCCTCCACTGCGAGAGGGAGCTTCTTACCCTTTCTGCCTCCGATGACAGTGCTATAAAGAAGCTCGAGGACTGGGTAGAAGACTTGCTCGTCGATCGCTACGAGGGCTTCCGAACGGTGGGTTTCTCTTTTTGAATCTTACATGACATTATTATCGATACTTAGTTGCAGCTAAACATTATTCAGATCCCACGACATGACTTGTCGACCGATCCGAATGTATTACTTTACATAGGGCTGCTGATCAAGGGTACAGCCAGGGTGTTGATGTTGGTTATAATCACATCGCTTCTCCTGATCCCAGTTGTTGTCTGTATCCTCATCAATAGCGTTTGGGCCCGAATATGCGTCATCATAACGTCTACCGTTATATATCTCTCAATACTATCTCACCTCACCAAGTCAAAGATGATAGAGCTAATTCTAGCTGGAGCGACGTATGTTTCCTCTCATCATGAACTAAGCCTTCTCAGTATAGGCGTGATAAAAACCGGTCAGATTAGCTTATCTCTCACCAAAAGTTTCGCCACTATTCTAACTCTGTTCATTTCAAATGTTGATGAGGGTTCGGGTCTCAAGAGTTAAATGTGCAGATGCCTAAATCTTCACACCAGGGGTACAGACGGATGAGAACTGGGTAATTCTCATGTATCAATGGAAACTGTTGTTTCCATTCACCCTTTAATTGCCACTCTGTCACAGGAAGTGGAATGGCTCAGCAGGAGATATCCATCAGCAGCAGTGACATCATGGCACTTACATGGGGTAGTACATCACAAAGGATTCTTCTCAACCAAGGTTATTGTTGGAGTCGTGGGGCATCGTCAAAGGAACAAAGGATATGGGGACATTTCATTTGAGGAGTCCTTTTGTGTATCCCTCATTGTATTCCACACACCATTGTTCGCTTCTATCCACACCAATGCCAGACTACATGGCCGCATGGTCGGGTTTGCAATCCATAAATAGTGTACAAGTCCCGTCCATATCATACTGGAATTTCTTGTAGTGACATACGAGACATTGGTGAGTATTGAGTCTCTACTAGTGTAACTTAAAGCCCTCGCCTAGAAACCGTCTGCCAACCGCATCATGGCTCAGACACCCCAACAAAAGCCGCAAGAGCAACAACACAGCGCCATGTTCGAGGCTCTAGCCGCGACAAGTTTTGAGTACGACGAAATCTGCGGCTTGCTGGCAAGCCAGCAACGTCAGCCGTCATCCGCGGTGTTGACGGAAACAAGCGGCAGTGCAGCCGTTGTTATTAGACGTGACATCAACAGTAAGGCCACTGATGACATACCTTACTGGGATCGCGGCGTCGGGCCGGACGATGATGGTTCGGTCCCGGTGGTAAAGAGTTGGTGGGGTGTGGCGCTCAGGTGGACCGGCTGGACTCGCCGTCCTGATATGTATCGTGCTGTTTGCCAGTAATATGGTACCTGTCTTTAAGGAAGTTGTTATCTCACTGGAATATTTCGGTGTATCGGGAAAGTCTCAGGTGTATAGAGCGTAACACGCACATTAAAGACTGCAATCTAGTTATCTGCTGCCGGCTATCCCGTTCTTAATTACTTCATTACAACCCCGATAGTGAACGAGGCTTATTACTTAGATGACCATTTTGGCCATTCTGGTAATGACGTCTCCGGGATTCAATATGTTGTTTGGCAGCATCCAGTACATGCGACTAAGATCTTACGTTATATTAACCATCTAACCACAACTAACATATGCCGCATTCGTCTAGTAGTGAACAATTTCGCCGGTATGTGTTCCCATAGGCCATATTCTCGCCGAATGATATGATGCTGGCTGTCGGCCCTGTTACAAACCCCAGGCCGCTGCCACCCCTGAGCATGCGCATCCATCGTATATCAACGCAATTAGTGCTTACTGTTGAGGAGTCGTTGCTGCCTTCACGCCATTTACTATTTGAGGGCTTCCCTTTTTAAGAAAGATTGTCTTTTCGGAACTCACTTGCTTTGCCACACACATCCTGTTTCTTTTTAGTCACCGTTGTCCTTCTCTATTGCCAGTATGGGTGACACAAACCCTGAATCAACAACCTCTACTACGGAAACAACCCCGCCCACGGAACCATACAACCGCAACCTACGTCCAGGCGATGAAGGCTACGACATCGAATGGGACCCGAACGCGCCCTGCATGTACGGGTCGTCCGACGCCAAGCCGAACGTCCTCATCACGGGCTGCAGCGACGGCGGCATCGGCTCCGCCCTGGCCCGGGCCTTCTGGGACCGTGGCTGCCACGTCTACGCGACGGCGCGCGACCTCGGCAAGATGCAGGCCGTGAGCAGTATCGACAACGTCTGCATGCTGGCGCTCGACGTGACCAAGCCGGAGTCCATCAAGGCCGCCGCGGCCGTCGTTGAGCGACAGGCGGGTGACAGGGGGCTCGACATCTTGGTCAACAACGCGGCGCGCAACCGGTTCATGCCCGTGCTCGACGAGGACCTGGACGCGGTGCGGGACACGTTCGAGGTCAACTACGTGGGGCCGCTGGCCGTGACGCAGGCGTTTGCGCCGCTGCTAATCAAGGCGAAGGGGACGTCGGTGTATATCACGTCGATTGCGGGATATGTCACTACTCCGTACATGGGTCAGTAGCAGTAGTGCCCGCAGCACCTCTCTTGCCTATCCCTTTTCCCATCCCGACTCCCTTCCAGGTTCCAACTGCCTGGGTCCGTGTGCATCACCAAGCTAACCTGGCGACTGATCATTCCCATCCCCTCCAGGCGTCTACTCGGGCCTCAAGCGCGCGCTGGAGATGCTGGCCGAGACCCTGCGCCTCGAGCTCCGGCCCTTCGGCGTCGACGTCATGGAGATCGTGACGGGCGCCGTGCGGTCCAACGGCCAGACCTACTTCGGCGACTGGGCGCTGCCGGACGGGTCCCTCTACAAGGACATCGAGCCCGTCGTGAAGCACCGGGCGCAGGGCGGCGACGGGCTGCCGCGCAGGGACACGGCCGAGTACGCCGCCGCCGTCGTCGACAAGATCCTGTCGAAGCGGACCGGGGCCGGTTCTGGTACGGGGTCATGGCTGACATGGTCAGGGGCATGACGGTGCCGGCGGGGCACGATCAGGATGCCATGGTGAGCTTTACACAATCCGCCTACCCAATTACCTCTTTCGAATTTTGTTTTGCTGACTACATGGTACTAAATACAGGACGCTAATGCTATTATGGGGACTGGCCTGGATACTCTGGGAAAGAATAGGGAAATTAAGGTACGGGGGAGGACAAAGTGGGTAGAGGCGTCTCTGGGAACATCCTTATATCAAGATACTAGTGCCAGAATATCAGAGTCGAAACTGAGGTATAATTTTCAAGGACATATTTATTATGACTGCGAATACACATCATGGAGACTGGGGTGAGTAAAGAAGGGGAGCAATTGTCCATTCCCACAGCAGACCAAGAGCGATGGAAGCACCTGTATACCAGAAGCCAACTGAGAACCACCACCAACAACTGGCCTGGTCCTTAAGCTGCACCTTGGCGACCATGGTGCCGAGCGATAACATGCAGCCCCCCACTGTGATGACGAAGTACCCCAATCCAGCCTCAGTGAGACGACTGTAGTACGACAAGAGGACGCCCATGAAAACTAGGAGCCCCCAGAGTACAGCCGTTGTGTTCCCCCGCAGTAGAACTGTCATACTCTTGACGCCTATCCGCACGTCGTCGGTGAGGTCCTGGCTCGCATAGACGGTGTCGTAGATCATGGTCCAGGCCGTCGCGCTGCCAACCAGGCACCAAAGCGCCGGGCTCCGGTGTGGCGCCTCGACGCCACCAGCCGCGCCGCCGACCATGATGCCCCAGGAAAGGCAGAGCCCAAGCACCAGCTGCGGGAAGTGCGTGTGGCGCTTGGCCCACGGGTAGTACGCCGTCCCGACGATGGTCGGCACCGTCGCGGCGGCCGTCGTCGTCGCCGGCGCCGGGAGCACCAGCAAGAAGGCGGCGGCGCCCAGGGCCTGGGCCCCGGTGAAGGCCAAGGCGGCCCGCGGGCGGACGGCGCCGCGCGCAATGGGGCGGCCCTTGGTCCGCGCCACCTGCCGGTCGATCGGGGCGTCGACGAGGTCGTTCCACGCGTGCGCGGCGTTGGAGAAGAACAGGCTGCCGCCGAGGAGGAGACCGCCGGCGCGGAGAACCTCGAGGGGCGACAGGTGGCGCGACTTGGCCGCGTGCAGCAGGCCGAACAGGTGGGGAGGTAAACTAGAAACAGGGCGACGGGCGGGTCTAGACGAGCGAGCTGGATGTAGGGGATCCAGGACTGCGGAAGGCGACCGACCCATCCCGCTGCCGTGGAGCCGCCGTATTGACTCGCAAGCACTTTTGTGCCGTTCTGCTTTGTGTCAGAAGAGGGAGACATTCTAGTGTTGTTCAGGATGATAATGTAGAAGTGGTTCAAGACACTCCGTCATGGCTGTATAAAACCGAGCATTGGAGACAGGGTATTAAACACTACCGCGTAGGGCTGCCCGTCTTTGCTTTTATAAGCGTACGTAAGTAGTTAATCAGACGGGATGTACTTGATGCAGCTGTACATGAGGGAAAGTACGTGCATACAAAGTACCTGCCTAGAAAGTACGTGCATAATAGGGTCATATGTGTCGAGGTGGGAGTGGAGAGGGCTGCCGGTCCTGTGTCATTGGTGTAACTTGAAAATCAAATGCAGCAACGAGGGGAGTATTCTCCATCCACCCTTTGCCATGGTCTGAATGGGTAGGTGGACCCGGGTCGGCTCCTCCCATTTCACCGACCATATGAGCTCGTTGTTACCCGACCACTGGAGAGTAATTGGTGAAACTGTACGGCAAGATGGACATCAACCTGCACTCACCACATATACACATGATCAGAATGCCGGCCTCGAAGTCGTTTAGCGAATTGGGATGTAGTATCAAGTCTTCTACCTCCTCCATAGAGGACATTATAACTTCACTCAACCTATCCCACCTTCCCCCCTTTCCTGATGGAACCACATACCAGTATCCCACGGTGTTGCAGGAGCATCGCGAGCGGCTTCTTGAAGCGCTCGAAGAGCTGCGGGTACTGACACTTGGCCCCACGGAATACCTCTTCCGTACAGTGATGTTCAGCGTGAGTCCAGACCAGCACACAGAGCTTGACTACTTGGTACACCCAGCCGATTGACATTTTGACTTACACAAACCGTGGGAAAACAAAAGCCCTCTTGGACGGCCACTTTCCACGTGCTCTACCAGTACAGTATCGCATCACACGTGCCCGAGAACGGCAACAGCATTTCCTACGAGGAACTGGCGCAGCGCTGCGGGCTACCCGAGGCCGAGCTCCGCCGCATCATGCGCGCCGCCATATCCCTGCGCGTCTTCGCGCCGGGCGAAGGAGAGAACCCCGGCGGAGGAGGACGCGGCGTCCGCCACAATGCCGTCTCGGGCGCGCTGAGGACGAAACTGGCGCACGACGCGGTCGGGTTCGTGCTCGAGGAGTACGGCCCCGCGGCGCTCCGGTACGTCGAGTCGCTGCGCCGGTTCCCCGCGTCGTCGGCCCGGCCGGACGAAACGGCCGTAGCCCTCGCCAACGGCTTCGCCGGCACCGGCGGCGACATCTTCTCCGCCATCGCGGGCGAGCCGGCCCGGATCGAGCGCTTCGCCAACGCCATGTCGTGGGTTATGACGCTGCCGGAGAACTCCACGGACCATTCCGTCGGCAACGTGCCCTGGTCACCCTCGTCGTCGACGCCGCCGCCGCCGCGGCCCGCCTCCTCTGCTACTGGGCACGACGATAATATGACATGCCCGCGGGTTATTGTCGATGTTGGCGGATCGCGTGGCGCCCTCGGTCGGGCGCTGCTGCGCCGTTATCCGCGGATCGAATGCGTCATCAGCGAGGACCTACCCGAGGTGACCAAGCGCAACCAGCAACGACAAGTCGACGAGGGCGAGGGCGGAAATGTGTCTATGCGCCTAAAGTACCGCGAATACAACTTCTTCACAGAGCAGGTGGTGCATGGAGCCGATGTATACATGTTCCGAACAGTGCTACACGACTGGCCGGATAAGCAAGCCATTCAGATCCTCCGGAATCAAGTGCCTGCGCTGAAGCCTGGAGCTCGGATTCTCGTCAATGACATCTGCCTCGAAGAGCCAAACAGCAGCCAATCGCCAGGTCAGTCGCAGCCCAAGAGGCAATCTCAGTTGTAAGTCGAACTATCTGTCCCTTTCCCATTCCGCAATAAGACGTCAAACATCATCATTCTTACCTGCGTTTTGCACGCCCCCCAACACAGCGCCACCGACTTGATGGTCAAAATGGCCTTGAACGCCAGAGAGAGAACACGCGAGGACTGGTACCATCTGTTTTCGGAAGCTGACCCACGTTTCCAAATCCGATCCATATCGTCACCACCGCTTGCGGTCCATTCCATCATAGAAGTGGTCTGGCAGGGGGGGTCCTAGCACATGCACGTAAGATGTGTCCAGATATCACACATCGACTATTGGCTGGTATACGACCCATTATTGTCATACGATGTAACCATCCCAGTTAACTTGGCTATATTAATAAAAGAGCGTACATATGTAACCCCGCATCTACTAGACGAACACCCCCCCTGCCCTGATTGTGGTGGACCAGTCGTAGGGCTTAGCGGTCCGTTCCTCGCTTCCTTTCCCCCGGATGAAATGCACGATAGGCCAAGAATGGTCATGTCAGACCGGGAAACTGGCTTGTTCTATGCACGTTGGTTCCTAAAACAAGAAAAGCCCCTCATGCACTTTGCTGACCACCATCACCCAGACGTACTACCCTCGTGACCCAACTCGCCCTTCTCATCCTTGTGCCACCTCCAGTGGCGGCAGCTTGAACCCGCCCGGCAGCAGTTTCTGGAAGGCCTGGTGGGGATCGTAGCGTTTCGAGACCTCCCAGAGCTGGCGCACGCTCTCGGGGCCGTAGCTGGCGATGACGGGCACACCCTCGTGCGCGTCGTTCATGAAGAGGTACGGAAGGTGGCTTCCCTCGCGCCGCGCCGCGCTCGCAATCTCGTCCACGATGGCCTGGGCGGCCCGCGCCACCCTCTCGTCGTCGGCCGCCGACTGCCACAGCACGTCCAGGTGGAACCAGTTCTGCGCTACGGGCTCCAGCCCCAGCGCGTTGTTCTGCTGGTGGCCGCGCCGGCCTGCCTCTACCAGGCTGGCGGCGACGGGCTGCCAGCTGAACACGCCGGTCCCGGTGGGGACGGACTTGATCGTGTCTAGATGGGGCGTTGTGGCCATGATGTGCTCAATGGTCTTCTGCATCGACTTGGTTGCTTTGTGCGTCGTTATCCAATGCTTTGCTCTGTCGCACACAATTGTCAGCGTTGCGCCTTCTTGAGCTGCCGTCCTTGCTTACCGTGGTACTACGGGTGTCGGGAACTCTCCCATGATACTGGAGAGCGGCTTGAGCCCAGTCGTATCCATCAAAGCCTCGATTTTGTAGAAATCGGAGAAGATCTCGGGCTTGTCCTCGGGCTTGAGGTAGACCAACGTCAGGATGACGCCCACGTCCGTCTGGTTTGTGGCGGCTGCGTTCAGGTTCATGTTCGCATAAGGGTCCTTGTTGGGCAAGTTCTGGTACGCCGTGATGGCGTCCAGGACAGCACTGATCTTATCCCAGGCGAAAACCTTGGTTCCGCCCCACGCCTCATGAATCGGATAGCTGCGTAGGGTGTAAGCAGTCACGACACCTTGGTTAGAAATCGGAGTTAGGTATACAGCTTCAGGCCATTGGTCACACGAAAGGGCGTGGGAAGGAACTCGTACCGAAATTGTTACCGCCACCCTTCAGAGCCTGAAACAGATCTGGGTGAGACCCAGCATTTGCATTGACGAGAGAACCGTCTGCGAGAACAACCTGAGGGATGTTATTGAGCCATGAGACACTCGAAAGAAGCGGGGGATGCAAGAAAGATACCGAAATAAGATACATTACGTACTTCATAATTGACGATGTTGTCACACACCATCCCATGCAAATCCGACAAGTAAGAAAGTCCGCCTCCCAGTGGCAATCCGCCGACTCCGACATCCAAAACTCTGCCTCCCACAACAGTAACTTTGAATGGATCCAGGTAACCATATACGTCTCCCCACCGTAGCCCGGGGCCTAGAATGGCCTCCTGAACTTCAGCATGGTATTCCAGGCGCCGCAGTCTCGACAGGTCGATCAAGACGCCATCGTCGGTGCTGGCCGCCCCCACAGCCTCCAGGTGGCCGCCCGACCGTATCGCAAAGGTGCTCTGGTGCCCGACAATGAGGGGGATCGCGGCCTGCAGCTGCGCGACGTCGTCGGGCAGAAAGATGCAGGTCGGCTGCTCCCAGGCCGTCTGGGACCAGTGGGCGTGGGCGAGAGGCGTGTACAGGGCATCGCGTAGTGCGAAGGTCGCGTTGTTGCTGAATGTCGCGCCCAGCTCCCGGCAAGCGGACAGGGCGGAGGGCGATGCGCCTGCCGAGGAGCTGTTCAGGGAGCCTAGTCCGAGGACGAGCTGCACGGCATTGCTGAGTTTCTCCATCGCGTCTCTGTTTCTTCTTCGCTTGCTTCTGTGCTTCGGAAAAAAGAGCAATGAGTCTGACATGGCAGCCATCAACACAGGTTGGTTTGCTAATAATCTGTAAGGCAGGAGGGGTAGGTCGCAGTTGGTTACACAGTGTGTGCCGCACCGTCACGAGATGCAGATGCAGTCAGGTCAATCAATGCAACCGCGAAAACCAGCATGGGTGACAATGAGCCCTTCGATCCTGAACGGCGGAAGACGCGGCGAGTTTAAATACATGATTGCTCTCATATGACTAAAGATTGTGGCAGAAACGTCTAGTGCTGCTTCTCTGGTGATATCTATTGCTATCAAGCACACCCCTAGCATCGAAGGATTCGAGACACATGAAAAAGGAAGTCTAGGAAAAGGGATGCGGAGCCCTGACGGCGACTGCAGTAGGTAAGAACACCGAGTCAAAGTTCCAGCTGGGCGGGCAAGCGTTGGGTAGCATTAGTGCTGAAATACAGTGTGACACCCCTTGTCAAAACGTGGCTTTGTTCGGGGCACCCCGGCATCCCCTCCAGCTCTGCCATTTCCACAAACCACTTTCACCTGTACGGCACTACAATGGGAAACCTCAGGTTTCGTGAGAATGAGATTGGTCACCGTCTTTTCCATCGGATCTTAATGTCACAGTCAGGGGGCCTGACTACGAACCCGGTATACGCCCTGTCGTCCCGAGGTGGCGCATCTGGGATAGACCCGTCCGGTTTGATCCAATTGACGAGCTCTAGGTCGAATTCGTCACCAAAACGGCGATTGTCAGGAGAACCTCCTGCTTGGCAAAGTGCCGGCCCGGGCATATAAGGTAACCACCGCTGAAGGGAAAGAAAGCCCAGCCCCGGCCTTTCATTGAGAACCGAGGCTGCCGTCGCACATCAGAAGCGGCGGCGGCGGCGGCTGTGGTATTGGTATGCTCCGCTGAGGTCGTGTCCTCATAGGACAAGTGTCGCTCTGCCCAAAAAGTGTCGGCGGGATGCCCTTCGGCTCCCCAGACGTCCTCTTGCAAGTGCGCCATGTCGGTGCTTGCGTGCAGGAGCGAACCCTTCGGTATCTGGTACCCACCCACCATCACCGGCTTTAGAACCTCGCGGACAGCACTAAATGACACATGAAGTCTCAACAGCTCTGTAAAGATGGATTGTAAGAGAGGCAACCCAACGAGGACCCCCGCGTCGATCCTAAGTCTACCACTACCCGAGTCTGTGACGATGGCAGTGGCGACCTCCTCCCGTACTCTATGTATGAGCGTCGGATCTTGTATCAGCTCTACTAGGGCCCATTTTATCAACGGTATCGTATTCCCGTTGGTCCTGTAAAGATGGGGTAAACAAGTGGCCATGTTAAGCGAGTGTGTTGGGAGAAGCCATGGGGGATACTCTTACCCAAATAGGACGGCCACCACATGACCAGCCGCAGCATGCGATGAGAAACCCGATTCCATCATCCATCTTGTTGTCTCCCGGGTAAGTCTGGAGCCAAACTGTGGCTCCCATTCGGAATCACTTCCTGGCCCCTGCCAATCGAAGCTGGCCCAGGCCGCGGCCATGTGCGTTTCGACCATTTTGTGTAGGCGCTCGCGTGTACGGTAGGGGCGGGGTCGGAGCCACCTCGGAAGGCCATACATGAGGTTAAGAGCGATTCGGTCGAAGTCCAAATAGGCTCGGACTAGGCCGGGGTTGGTTTCTAGGATCTGCGAGCCGAACATCGCCACGATGGCGCTTTCGCAGATCGCCGTCTCGAGGAACTCCAGAATATGTATCGATTCCCATTCAGTGTTTGACATTCTGACCTTGTTTTCGAGTTTGTCCAAGAGCAACGAGACATAGCGGGAAGCGAGAGCGTCAGAACTCTTCCGTGAAAGGTGATTTAGGTAGAGGTTGTTGTGTTCATGCCAGTACCTCTTCCCATCAATCCCTGTCATGACACCTTTTGCAGGTGTCTTGAGCCGGCCGGTCCGATCGCGTATGAACTTGTTGATTTCTTGGGCTGTCCAGTCTTGATGCTTCTTCATGAGCTCCACTTGGACAAAGTTCACCCCAAGTACATCGTCTGGCGTCTGGAACAGCTGCTGCACGTTGGCTTGACCAGCCAGCATGTAGACGTTCCTGAATCCCAGGTGGAACTTGATGATCTGGCTTTGGGTCCGTTCGAACGTCTCACTGGGGATTTGTAGTCTGGGTTAGAACCTAGCCGAGCTGGGGCTGGGTGGACAATTGGAGCTTACGTCGCACGCTTCAGAAAGGTGGCCATGTCGGTCAGGAATTCGTGCGTGTTAGATATGTAAGGCACTGCCTCCCGTAAGTGCGGAGGCTCGCTCTTTGGCGCTATGCGGATCCGGGGTACCAGCCATGATGCAAAGATGGCAATACCGACCAGGGATACCAAGATTGCGGACTGGAAAGCAATGGAATGTTCATCCATGGTGAGAGTAGAGATGTTGGAGATGACTCGGTTAAAGTATGCTCCGTTTCAGAACTGACTGGCCAAAAATAACGACGTGGTCTGGTTCTTGAAGTGTCCAACCAACAAAATTCCGAGGTTCTGAGCCTGACCAGATCGCCGCTAACCCCCTGTCTTCGCCGGGTAGGGTGTGACCGTACTCTCACCAAACCGGGGCACGGCGCTTCAAGCCCGCCAAGGGGAAGAAAGAGCGGGGGGTACGGCATATCTGGGAGCTATAATACGTGTGGTGCAAAGCGCAAATTTCGATGTCCTATTTAAGGCTGACGCAAGTACCAATGTATTGATTTGCTTTCCCTATATTTGTCTGGGAAACTCGGAACTTGTTCGCGGCTCAAGGTCAGTTTATCTCGACAATTCAAGACGTCTCGACATCGTCCTTCCCAGACCGCCAAAGACTGCTCTAACCACGGAGGCCATGTCTGCACCCAAGCTAGAGGACTTGATTCCCCCGCCTGACCAGGTAGTTGATACCCACAAGGTGCATTCCATTGCAATAGCGTGCATTGCCCTCGGGGTAATCGGAACCCTGTCCGTAGGTGTGCGCGTGGGTGTTCGGGTTGGCCATGGCAACTTCGGGGCAGACGACTATGCCATCGTTGTCGCAGCGGTAAGTCATACCAGAGTCTCGAACGAACGCCCAGTGGCGCCCTCACTATCGAAAATTAACGACGTGGACTGTATAGATGTTTTACATCGCATGGTCGGCATTTGCGGCGTATTCTAACCTCCATGCTGGGATCGGCAAGCCCTTGTGGGAGATAACCGTCCAAGAATACTCACTCTACTGGCAAGTTAGTTTCGCCGTCTTCCTCTGCCCCTTTCGCCAGTATTTCTGACGATAAAATTCACAGTCTATTCTGGCCGCAACGTTCCTCTATCCTGCCATGTCGGGGTCCATTCGTATCTCCATCTTGCTATTCTACCGTCGCATCTTTTCTCCAGAGCGAGCCTTGAGGAGGGTCTTATGGTTCTTCATGGCTCTGCAAACTGCGTACATTGTTGCATTCTCCGTCACGCCTGCGTTCATCTGCAATCCCATCTGGAAGATCAAATACCCACTTGAGATACTCACTTCCTGCGACCTCCTTTTTTACAACGCGAACCTAACGTCGGTTTATGTCGTTAGTATCGCGTTCGACCTTACACTTGCTGTTCTCCCAATCTTCTTCCTATCAAAGCTGCAGATGACACGAACTAGGCGACTCCGAGCAGCTTTGATCTTCGTCTTCGGAGCTAGGTAATAAGCGCTCCTTGCCCACAGTGACACTAACTGAACAACTACTGACTCCTTCAAAGCGCCTGTGTTCCAGCCATATACAAGTTTGCAATTGCGACCAAAGAGTGGAAAAACCCGAGATTGGGACCAATGGAGTGTAGGTGGAGAAGGGCTTTCTCGCTAATTGCTCCTTGTATAATTACTGACGGGAGACTTAGGGTACAACTATCAGATGGCATTCTTCATCCCGATACAGCTGGACTCGTATGGGACGACGTATTGGATTCCTTGTCAAGTTGAGCCATGCGCCGCACTCTTGGGGACGTCGCTTCCTGCGTTCCGCCAACTCTACCATCGACTACGAGGCTTGGAAGGGTCGAGAAGCAAAGGGTCTACCGGTAGCAGCGGTGCGAAGTCATCGAACCCGATGCTGAACCGCCACCACCCCCAACAGCAGGATTACACGACGGTTATTTCGGAAGTGGAACTTCAGTGTCAGCATAGGGTGAGTGGGGTTTCCGATGCACCTTTGCACCCTTCAGTCCAGGCGGAGAACCGGGGATGAGGATATGTATGGTATGCCTTAAATAGTCAACTGTGCATCGAGCGCATTCCAATTAATTTAAAAGTAATACAAGCACATCCGTCTGACCGGGTTGGACGAAAAGAGTGTGTGGCTCGTGACGTTGACAATTGCGCCGGATGTAACAAAAAGAAAGAAAGATAGATCAGCATATGTTGCCTATCTCAGGATCTGGTTGCTGACATGGTGTGCACACCCAATGTGGGTGAACCGACCGGAAGCTGGGGGTGGGTGTGGTTATATTGGGTTCTGCATGCAGGGTAGTATTGCAGTACGGCCAACTGAAATCATCGTTCAGTAAGGCTGAACATGCCATCCAATTTATCTCGCGCCAACCGGAAGCCCTAGTAATTGTCTTTGCATATGCGCCATGGTGGATCAAAAGTCTGTCAACCAACGAAACCGTTCGAGATACGGCGGAAACCTACCACACCCGCCCGCTCCTGTCGCAAAGCCTGCCCAGGAAGTTAACCGAGAGATTATCCATACGAAGACGGCAGGTCTCTAATCGTAGTAGTTCGGCATCATCGAGATCAAGCGAAGCTCCTCCAACATCAGACATTTCTCGTAACCCAAGTAAAACTGAGCGTGGGATACCATGACAAGCCGTGCACAATGCAGCACAACGACGATGATATAATCGTATCAGTGTGAGTTGCGGACGACCCGAGCCTTGTCCATTGCATGTAGAGACCGAATCTCCGATAACCAATTCGAAATACCAGTTTGAACGGCGCGGTCGAGACGCGCGTCGCCGCCCACCCGCCGCACGACCGCGCCTTCGCCTTCGACGTCAAGCTGGACCTGGTCGCGGGGCGGCAGTTCTTCGTGGAGAAGCCGCCGCGTCACTTCCACGTGCTGCAGGCCGAGTACCTCGAGGTGCTCGAGGGCCGTGTCGTCCTCGAGCTCGACGGCCGCGACCGCGTCCTCGGCCGCGCCGACGGGCCCCAGACCATCCACCCCTACGTGCATCACCGCACCTATCCGCTGCCTCTGGAGGAGCAGGAGGAGGCTACCCGCTGCGTCCGCTTCCTCCTCTCGGCCGAGAAGACGTCTGACCCTTTTGAAATGAACACGCTGATGTTTGAGAATTGGTACCGCTACCAAGATGAGGTAGTCACTAAGGGGGGCCGCATCTCTCTGATCCAAGTATTTAGCGTCAGTGTTTGCTTGCATTTCAAAAATATTTCTCTCTTCCCCCTTTGCCCTCGTTTCCGTGCGATGAGAAAGGAGAAGGGGGAGAACCACGTCCGGCAAGGCTGACCACTCGCGAAAGCTAGACATTTGACGCTGGCGGAACGTACATGACGCTGCCATGGTGGGTTCCATTCCGACGGACAGTGGCACAGGCCCTCGGCGTGGTGGTTGGGAGGTGGATTGGAAGCCTGCTCGGCTACCAGCCATACTACCGCCAGTGGTCTACTGACTGGCCATTGGCTTGCGACAAGATGGAGACCTCGGTCTTTCAGAGACGGTTCGCGGACCGGACCAAGACAGCGTAACCAGGTCATTACATGAACGTTTTCACAGGTAGAAAGCTACCTCCACAGAGTAGGCGGGCCAGCATAAGTTATTCTGGCAAATGATAACTTGTAAATCAAGAGGTGTTCATCCGTCCTTCCGCTCAGTCTTCACTAGTGAGCCCGTAGCACCAGTACTACGACTGCCCCTTGGCGATCGTATCAATAATCTCTTTCACTCCAGCAAAGGAGAGTTCGTCGAGTGTTTCCTTCCACAACCGCTCCATAATGACTTTCCCTTCCTCTTTGTAGACAATTGGCGGCAAGCTATTGTTCATTAAGTATCAGTATCGTGTTTGTCCTAATGCATATTTTCAACGCCGTGTCATCTGTATGGAGAGTTGCGTGTGTATGCCAGGGGAATGATAAGTAGAAGAAACGGGCAGAACCTACGGTCTGATCTTCTGGCCGGAGAAATACTGGCCGTGCGACTCGGCGCCATGGTTCACCGCGGCGTCCACGACGGTGCGTGAGCCGACGGCGGCCGTGTAGCCCACCCGCCGCGTGACGAGGGTCTTGACCAGCTTCCCCATGACGGTGTCGTCGATGCCGCGCGCGAGCCGCGTGTCGTGGCACATGCCCGGCGAAGCGGCGTTGAGGATGGCGACGTCTCGGTCGGCCGGCATGACGGCGGCGAGCTGGGCGAGGAAGAGCAGTCCGAGCAGCTTGGTGGTGAAGTGGCGGTTCTGGAACTCGCCGGAGCCGCCGACCACGGGCGCGTCGAAGGCGGGCAGCAGCGGCACCGCGTCCCGCTCCGTGAACTTGGACCAGGCGGCGCCTTCGGACGTCACGAATGTGATGCGCGTGGGCTGCTTCTGGCGCGGCCGCTTCGAGGCGGCCGTGGGGAGGAGCAGCAGCGTGAGCAGGGCCGTGGACAGGTAC
Source organism: Apiospora phragmitis (assembly GCF_038363925.1). Classification (NCBI taxonomy): domain Eukaryota; kingdom Fungi; phylum Ascomycota; class Sordariomycetes; order Amphisphaeriales; family Apiosporaceae; genus Apiospora; species Apiospora phragmitis. The sequence goes on along the minus strand of NW_027117400.1, from coordinate 222,156 downwards.
GCCACCTGGAAGCCTTCCTCGTGCTGGGTCCGGGGGTCAAGGCGAATTGGAAGGGGATGACGGCCGCATTCATAATGACAATGTCGAGCGTCGCGAGCGTCTTGGCCCGGTCGGCAAACGCGACGACGGAATCATAGTCGGACAGGTCCAGCTTCCAAACCTCGATCTCGGCGTTTTTGGCGTCGCGATTACGGGCCAGCCCGGCAGCGGCAGCTTGGCCTTTGGCTTCGTCCCGAACGGCGAGGATCAGCTTGCTCAGGCCCAGGTCGAGCAGCTGCCGACCGCACTCGAGACCCACGCCACCATTGGATCCAGTCACGATCGCCGTTTGCCCCGAGAGGTCAACACCATGTACCGGGGCGGGTGTGAAGGTAAGTTGACGATGGAAGAAGGTCAGGAAACTGGCCTCTTTCTCGGGCGAGACTTCAAATTTGGCAGCCATGGTGGAACCGTATGCTGTCCAGTGGTAAGTAGAATTGGTTTCCAAACACAGTCTAGAAAGTAGCCGAAGAAAGAGAAATTTTACTTGACGTGCCCGGGTGCTCATCCCTTTGTTCGCTGGGGGGTGAGGAGGTGGGGCGGAGAACCAACAAAATACACTACATGAAGAGCTGTTTTCTATTGGCCTGCAACCCGAGCCCGTTGGTTACATTGCATAACTAAAAACGGAAGCGTCAATGCAACAATTCGTTACTCTGAAAGAGGAGCCCTACGACACCGTTGTACCACCGTAAGCACATATTCCGTACAACAAAGATTAGGGGCGCTGGGGGCGGGCAGCACAAGGTGGCGATGAGAAAAAGTATGGTTCTGTTTGGTTTATTTCACAAGGTACGGGAATAAAATGCTCTTCGACCTATGTACGTCCCTTCTATGTAGCTAGATTATGTACCGAAACGAAGGGAAGAGAAAAAGCACAGACACGCCATTAACCATTCAAACCGGGCCATGACACTCTTCTGGGTGATCTGTATCTTGAACTATGTCACTTCAGTAACGTGCGGTTCTGTGGACGGTGCTTGTAAGGCAGCGCAGGAGGCACTGGGGAACTTCAAGGTTAACACTTCTCCGTTGAACCAGACTGTGGTGGACAAGAACTGGTGAAGTCCCTATTCCTGATACTGGCTACTAGCACTGTTCATAATCCTGACTCGCCACAAGGTCAGAAACCTGTATTCTCGAACCACACTGTATGTTCAAGCCGACCAACTCCAAGGATGTCTCAGCATTCATCCAGATCGTCACCCAGTTCCAAGTCAAGTTTGCGGTTCGGAGCGGAGGCCACTCGCCGAACCCGGGCTGGAGCAGCATCGATGGCCGTGGCATCCTCTTCGATTTAGCTGGACTGAACCACCTGACCGTCTCGGAAGATGGCAGTGTGGCCAGCTTTGGTCCTGGGGCCAGATGGCTAGATATTCTAGCAGCTACGAGCGCTCATAATGCTAGCGTCATCTGTCCCAGGACCCCTGAAGTTGGTGTGGGGGGTTTCTTCCTCGGAGGTGGCGTCTCCTTCACATCCAACCAATATGGCTTGGCCGCAAGCCATGTCAGGCAGTACGAGGTAATCTAGTCTCTCGGCTCAGTCAGTCCTGATTACATCGGGAGTACCTAAGCAGTCCTAACACTTGTTCCAGGTTATTCTAGGGAACGGTTCCATTGTGAACGCCAACGAGAACCAGAATTCCGATCTCTTTTGGGCTTTGAAGGGGGAGGGGCCAATTTCGGTATCGTGACTCGGTTCGATGTTGATACGATACCTACGAACGAAATGTGGTACTACTTGACCACCTACCCATCCAGCCAGGCCGAGGACATCCTGGACGCCATGGTACGTTGGCAACGGCACGGTGCTCATGACTTGAGGGCAAGCGTGCAGTTGGTCATTGGCCTGGACTCCATTGTGGTTCTGCTATGCTATTCGGAGGTTGCCAGTCATCCTGCTTCGTTCGAGCCCTTTTACGAGTTGCGGGGAGGTCAAGTGGTGCTACCCCCGACCAACTCGACATGGCATTCCTTGATGACGATGATTGGAACGATGTTTGCGTCACAACCTGCACGGTAAACACATCTATTAATCTTTATTTGCTCTCCTGCTGGTCGCTAATTTGCAATAGTCATGATTACAGAGGGGTTGCCTCGGGTATAGACGCCCAGCTTTACAAAGACGTATACCGGTTCTGGGAGCGTAACGCCAGATCCGTGAGGGCCGCTACTGGTGCCAATCAAACCTTTGTCGTCCAACACGTATCAAGGAACATGGCTATCCAGTTGCAAAAGAGAGGCGGGAGCCCTCTGAGCATCCCGGTCAGGGACTGCCAGTGTGAGTAACACAGAGCCCGGCGTACGATGGGGACTAACCTGGCCGTCTAGGGTGGACTACCACGGTGGATTGGAAGAACGCCGGGGATGATGCCGTGGTGCGAGCCGTCTCTATCGGAACGACGGCTCTCATGAAGAGCCTGTCGCTGGAACGCAATCTCGATGTGCCATTTCTTTACATGAATGACGCCTCAAGAGACCAAGATCCTATTGCCACTTACGGGTCTAAGAATGAAAATAAGCTGAAAGAGGTGTCACTGCGGTACGATGGGGAGCAGGTTTTCCAGAAACTCCAGAACAATGGATTTCTTCTGTAGAAGCAAGAAATAGGTTGTCGTATTATATAGGCAAGCATTGATGTAACGATAAACCTCACCATGTTCCCGGAGTGGCGTGTTTATTAGGGAAGAGGTAATGAAATATCTTTTTCAGCTTACTATCTACAACCTATCGACTATTAGACTGGGAACGATGCAGACCCTAATGGCTTAGCAACCTGTTAACCAAGCCCCGAGTATCTCCAGGCATCCAATCACACAACAGCAGAAACCTCCCGAACCGACACCCCGCTAATGCCCGCCGCCAGCTCCCGGAACTGGCTCCCGAGCGCCTCAACCACGACCCGAGCATCCGGCTCCCGCGGCCCCCCAAGACCGCCACCGACACCACCAATACCATTACTGCTACTGCCGTTACCGCTCCCCGACTTCTGCGACGGCACGAGAGAAATCGTATCCTCCCACCCGCTCTCCTGCTCGTTCCCACTACTCCCGCCGCCGCTCTCCTCCCCCGCCGCCCCCTTCATCCCCGTCTTCCCCGACACCTTGGCGCCCCGCACACCGCTCCCCCAGCGCAGCGGCACGCCGCGCCCGGGCCCCGCCGGCGTGATGACGGTGGCGTCGAGCAAGGCGTGCCAGCGCGCGAGGTAGACGCCCGGCCCCTGCATGCTGCGGCGCACGGCCGACTCGCGCACGCCCGCGAGCCGGTCCATGATCTGCTGCAGGTTGCGGCGGGAGGCCTCGTGCAGCGTCGCGAGGTAGTCGGCGTGCAGGTCCAGCACCGGCGCGACTTGGTACTGCGTCTCGCGCGGGAGCGCCGCGTACAGGGCCTGTAGGTCGCTGCTCAGGGCACCCGCGCCGCCTGCTCCGAAACTGGCGCTTAGGCTGCCGTTGCTGTGGGTGCTGCGAGTACGTAGAGGCTTGATGTCGCCACTGTAGTGCTGCTGCTGTTGGGTCTGGCGAGAAGGGTTCTGCGGAGGTACAGGTGGAGGTGGAGTCGGTTGTCGGAAGCTCTTTGAAGCCTCTTTGACCCAGTCGAGGAAGATCTTCTGGATCTCGGGGCAACAGCTCGAAACTTCGTGCAGGAACTTGAAGAGGGAGGACTTGTGTTTCCGGAGAAGCACGACATAATCCTCCACAGAAGGGACGGTTCGAGCTTTGGACTTGGAGCTCTTGTCCGCCTTGCCCGTTTGGATGAGGTCACCTACAAACTTCTGAATCAGGGGAACGTATTTGTGTAGTGCTACACGTGAATGAACCGCTCGGATGATAGGTTCCACTGGTAAGAAAAGGGTATGTTAGTACCTTCTCTGGCACGTAGTCTTCGCCTGAGGGAAAAAGCAAATACTTACTTGAGACTGACGAGTCTTTCATCAATGAGGTGAAGTAATCAGGATTAGACCGACAGAATACTTTAATAATCTGTTCTCGGTCCCGGGCAGATAGTCTCGCCGAGTAGTACTGCTGAAGAAGCGAGTGGTCGGCTTGGCTCAGGCCTGCGGCAAGGGCGGGATCCTTGGTCACGAGAATCGCCGTAATGATGGACTCTTGGTCCATCATACTGGTGTAGCGCATCTTCTCGTGGCAGTCCCTCGACTGATTGACATGTTCATCAATAGCAGCAAAGTGTCTGTCACTCGGACCATTCTTGGTCTTTTTGATGGCTTCGGCGGCTTTGCGGAAGTCGCCAGCATCATAATCCACAATGATCGAGAGCATTCTGCCGAAATGTCAGGCATGCTTTCTACAAGTTGGTCAGGTAGACAGATCCTGGACGGTGGTGCTGCACCAACCTTTGCATCAGGTTCATGCCATCTTTGGCATTCTGAGTGATTCCCATCCAGTTTGTGATGCTTCCGACCGTCATCTTGGAAAGAAACAGCTTGTTCATGGCGTTGATCATGGTGGCAGCATTACCAAGCCGCAGCGTCTGAGCCACCATGGTAAATGGGTATCTAGCAATAGCCGTAGTAAGCAACCACGGTGCATATTGGCAACTCAAGTGCACCGATTGTATCACGACACATGACCATCAATCAAGACCCGAAACTAAGCTTGACATCATGGAATGTTCCGAAAAGGAATGTTGAGACGGGATCACTCACATTTTACTGAAACTCTCGATAAGCTTCAACAGGTAAGGGCCTTCGGGCGAAAGTACCAGAATGTAGTGAAGGAACGTGGCCAGGTGAATCACGATGTACTCGATCGAGTCGCCAATCTGCTGCGAGAACCGGTCGAAGTCCTGCGACTGCCGGGCGAAATGGAAGAGGCGCTCGAGCAGGTCGCCGTAGACGACATCCCGCAGGCAAAACTCGAACGAGGCCTCCAGCTCAGCGGCCGACGTGTGGTCCGGGTCCCACCTCTGCTCAGAGGCCGGCGACGCCTCAGCGGCGGAGGACAAGGGCACGCCCCCGAGCATGCCGCGCGTGACGGCCTCGTGGAAGGCCGAGGCGGCCGTGGCCAGGGTCTTGCGGGTGCCCAGGGCGGCCTTGTCGTAGCTCTCGGACAGGTCGGCCTCGCCGAGGCGCTGCATGACGGCGCGGAACTTGACGTTCCAGAAGTCGGGCGGGAAGTCGGCGAGGCCGGGCATGGGCAGGACCAGGCGGGTGAAGAGGAGCTGCAGCAGGGGCGTGGCCGAGGCCGGGCCGCCGCCGCCGCCGCCGCCCCCTCGGTACCGGTGGCGGTGGTGGAGAAGGGGTAGCCGTAGCGGGCGATGGCGGTCGGGGCCTTGAAGCTCTCGACCTCGCGGTAGGTCTCGTGGTGGGTCAGGATGTCGAACAGGGCCTGCAGCTGGGGGCCGGTGAGCTGGGCGTGGTCCGACATAGTGGCGGCGAATGACGATGACGGGCAGGTATTAGTAAGATGCCAGATCTCGGGCGGATAAAACACCGTTGGTCTCGTCGCCAGATCTTGTAAAGAGACTCCGTTCTTTTGCTCTCATTATATAGACCGGAACAAAAGCTCATCGCGAAACCGAATGCGCTGATCTATGCGTTACCGTATTCGTGGAACGCACATGGTGGAACTGACGTCAGTGCCCGTGGCGGTTGAGTTGGGATGGACAGTGACACTCTTCGAATGCTAAAACATGAGGCTGTGTGCGGAAGCATAAATCTATCGTCGAGGCCAGATAAAAAATACCTGACTAGCGACGGAGGAAGAGGTCCGATGGAAGCGATGGTGGCAGTGTTATTGAAACATCCAGTGTTGAATGCAGATGCGAGATGCTGTGGTTGTCGTAAAGTCGGCAGGAGAAGAACGAAGCTTGAAGACGGCGAATTATTTTCTGTCACACCTGCGCTGAGGGCTGCCCCGCAGCGCCCCCCAAGTGATGCAACTTAAGCTTCTTACCAGAACACCTGAACAGCAAATGAACAGCTAATATCCATGACGCCTAGTTTATTGGCGCGGCACTAAAAAACACTGGCTCCTCCGGCTGCTTTAAAACCACGAGAGCTCGGCGTCTTACTGCTACAAATGTGGTAGTAGGTCGAGTCCCGGCCCTACACCCCTTCTAAGTCCGCCTACCCGCCTACCTAGTGCAAAACGGTCCGTCTCTTGGTCCCCGGGCTCCTTCTCGAATTCGTACCTGGGGATTTGTATGCAGCTAGCCAAGTATAAGTAGATAGCAGCGGCCCTCCGCGGGCTCCCTTGTGGACCCCCTTTTCCCTTTCTCCACCGGTAAAGGTTTGGTCACTACTGCTGCAAGAAGCTCCCCAACTCCAGGAAAACGACCTCGCGAAATGCCGTAAGGGCTTACGCAAACCGCCACCCTCACAGCCGCGGTGATTTCAGTCGCAAAGCAGTCCAGGAAAGGACTGAGATTGACGACCAGAAACTCAGAGTCGGCAGATTTGTTCGTGATTTGTGCTAATTCTCCCAAAGAAGTGTCAGGTATGTACGTCTTTAGTGTCGGAATATCTAGCGCGCCAATCAAAATTGAGAAGCCGGCTTGTCTAAGCGGACGCCTCCCACATGGAAAAAGGAAAGGGGTGAAAGACCCAGTAGCCTAATTCAACGACACACTTCTAGAATAAGCAAATCTCCATACCTATCGGGTAGGGGGGCGAAACCAGGATTAAACCGGCCAATACTTATCACTCCTTTTCATCCGTGACAAATCTGACAACGATAGAAGACCTGATAGCCCAAGTTGATTGGCTGGGCGAACTCAAGCTACCAGTATCGCTGGTGTGGCGAACAAATTTCACGATTCTTGTCTCCGTGCAAATGTCCGATGTTCAGGTCTCTCCACTCTGCCGAAGCGGGCCAATGAAGACTCGAAATAGCATCGCCTGAACGGCACGCACGTTCGCTCGGCTCTCCATCGGCCCCACCGTACGATTTTAAGGTTGGGGATCCGGGAGATCCAAAGTGAAAACCAGATAGACTATGGGGAGAGGCAGAGAGAGCAAGGTTTCGAAACGGAACAAGCCATGATGTCGCACAAAAATGTTCAGCTACACCCAGAAATCGGACAAGTACGACCACGGTCCACGGGGACCGGGAAATAGGATTCCAGCAACAAAGGGGATACGGCCTCCCAATCGTGGCTGCGCAAGATGCGCGACGCGTAAATCTGTGGCCAAAATTGCGCCAACAGAATTCGCCATGCCGCCCCTTGTTTTGCAGAATGACAACGCGGATGAGGCACCAGAAGGGGAAACGTAATGCAACCTCCGTGGGAAGCTCATCACGCGGATACTACGACTGACATCTCCAGCCACCCTTTTGCCATTGGTGCTTTTGCCATGGGTACACGTGAACCTCGGTTTGGTGCCTGAGCCACGCAGAAGCCGCCAACTGCTCAAAAGCCCGGCCGCCACTTCACCTTCTTAAGTACTTCGCAGGTTCCTGGGCCGTGGACCACCAGTAAGCACAGTTGTAGTGGCATGTTTTCATCCCATAATTTCACCCGTGAGAGCAGCAGCATCGATACCGATACCGAACTCTCTCTCTGAGACCGTTCCATAGTGGCACTTGGCCTCGTTTAGGACGAACAGAAACCAGTATGCAGAAGAGAAGTAAGGCGAACCTGAACTGGTCATGAAATCACAGTGAGTAGAGACCTGCTGCAATTCCTTCTACTCCATCTTCCATAAAGCTATCTGATTTTCGAAGACAACCATTTCAGTTCCTGTATTTACCATCAGCCAAAACGCCACCTCGTATCCCAACGACCTCTTCGAATGTTTTCTTCGCCGAACGACTGCCAGATGATGATGTCATCATAAGCCATATCAACAACATCGATCTACACAGCCATACTAGCAACACCACCCGTGATAAAAGACGAAAGAAGATAGAAAGAAGCGCGAAAGAAAGAATAACGAAACGATGCGCTTCCCCCCGCCCTCGGTCATCGCGACCTGGCCGCGGCCCAACTACACCGACCCGCCGACGCGGGGCCCCGAGCTGCTCATCACGGAGGTGACGACGCTGTCGCTGGCCCTGATCTGCCTGGCGCTCCGGCTCTGGGTCCGCGTGCGCCAGTTGCACAAGGCCTGGTGGGACGACTGGGTCATGGTGGCCGCGGGCGTCTGCTGCACGGGGACGACCGTCGACGTGATCTTGGGTGAGTTTTAGCTCTGCCCCCTTCCCCATTCCCAATACGCCCGGAGCAGTGAGAGAGAAGAGAAAGGGCTGGAATATATATGATACCATCAGAAGAAGAAGAAGAAGAAGAAGAAGATGTTGTTCGTTGTAATTTGGGCTGATACCCCCTGTGCCCCCGAACCACAGCCACCAAGCTCTACGGCTGGGACCGGCACATCTGGGATGTGCCCTTCTGGATGCTCGTGCAGGGCCGCAAGGTCTCGGCCGCGGGCCAGGCCTTCTTCGTCTTCGCCTCGGGGCTCGGCAAGCTGTCCATCCTCATCAGCTACCTGCGCATCGCCCTCGAGGGCACCCTCTTCCGCCGCCTGACCTGGGCCGCCATCGTCGTCAACACGCTCAACATGCTGGCCTTTTTTATATTGCTCTGGGTCCAGTGTAGGTGAGTGGATATCCCCGTCCCCACGACATTTGATGCGCGACATCATGTGTAGATGGCTAATGAATGGGGGCTCTCCCGTCTGCCCCACCCACAGCCCCCCCTCCAGCTACTGGAACCTACTCCGCACCGAATCCGACTGCATCTCCGAAGTCCCCGGCCTCCTCACCCAAACCGTCCTCACCGTCCTCATCGACTTTTGGGTGTTCGTCCTCCCCATGCCCACCCTCTACCACCTCAGCCTCCCCCTGGCCCAGCGCGTCGGCCTCATGGCCCTCTTCGGCTTGGGGGCCGTCGTCGTCGCCGCGGGCTGCATGCGCACCTACTGGGTCCACCACGTCGAGCTCGAGACCTACGACGTCACGTGGGAGGGGTACGACCTCTGGATCTGGGCCGCCGTCGAGGCTAACCTCGGCGTCATCTGCGGCTGCGCCCCGATCCTGCGCTCGCTCGTCTCCGACGGCGGCGAGCGCTACCTGCGGACGCGGGCCAACCTCGGGGACTCGGAGGAGGTTTGGTCCGGGGGCACCGCCGCCGCCAACCACCAACATCGTTATGGGGGGTGGAGCCTTTTTACCAAGACTGGTGGTGGTGGCGGCGGTAAGCGGAAGCGAGGAAAGGGACATGGTGAAGGGGGTGGAAGTACGACGCAAGGCTCCGCATCCTCGGGCATGGTGGTTGGCAGGCCTTACTTCGAAATGGTGCGTATAGAGGCGGGGACGGCGCGGAACTCGGAGGTGCCCAGTGGGCGCATGGAGTCCACACGGCATCTGTATGAGCCGCCCGACTACACCAGTCAAGAGTCTCTACATTTGCCGCGGCAGGTGGCCGAGAACCAGATCAAGGGTCCAGAAAGCCCCGAGCTGGATAGGCGCTCCGGGTCATGGCAATACATAGTATTGGAAGAACAGGCTGCTAGCCCGGGAAGTCCGCAGGTTGGGAGGAGGGATTCGGAAGCATGGCCACTCGGCCCACTTCCATTTGAGCGAAGGAAAGCATGACAACGGTTGAACTTCCAAGTTTGGGTCTGTTATTTGTTGTTGTCGAGCGGCATGCAAGTATACATAGCATAGTAGAAGTTCTATCCGACTTTGATCCTCTTGCACCAGTCCCTGCCGTTGTTGACCTGGTAGTTACACAGCCACGGCTCGATGCTCATCCCTACGAAGCCCGCCAGGCAGATTCCCGCACTATCACTTACGCTGGTGGCGCCGAGGCTGAACTCGCGCTCCGAAGTGGGCACGTTCTCCATGATCTCGGCAAAGGTATTGACGTAGACCGCCCCGCCCAGCAGGCCCTCCCAGAAGATCACGAGAAAGACGAGGTAGACACTTGGGATGAAGAAGAACAGGGCATGCAAGGTCAGCAGCACGAGGTTGGCGATCTGCAAGACCGAGGGCAGATACAGATGACGAACACGGATGAACGCAATGGAAGATCGCGAGATGAAGACGCCGAGCTGGTAGAGGAATCCGTAGAAGGGGTAGAACGCGCGGTACTCGCTGAACGGTGTCCCTTTCAGAGGGAACAGTAGGGTGGGCGCGACACCCTGATTGATACTATACTCGGCGACGTAGACCAGCAGCAGGGGCATCATGTAGGGGAAGAACAAGGACTTGGCGCGACGCAAGTTGGCGTTGAACCTCGCCGTAGCACCGTCCCTGGTTCCCGAGAACGCCGTCGCCGCCACCGCCGGCCCAGGAGCCAACAGGCCGGACGCCGCGTTATCGGCGGGCAGCGCTTCCACATCGTCCTGCTTCAAGTCCTGCTCGGGCAGGGTCTCGTAGTCCTTTCTCGTCTGGCCCTCGAGGAGCGGGCCCCGCGGCAGGATGACGAAGAAGCTGACGAGCATGATGACGGGCAAGAACGCCGACGCCAGCAAACTGCTGCGAACGCTGAACGCGAACCAGTCGGTGAGCGCGACGTAGAGCCCCGCGCCCACGAGCCCCGCGGCGCCGGTGCCACTGCCCCAGGCCGCGAGGCTCATGTGGCCGTAGTAGTGCGTCAGCCCCAGGAAGCTGAGCTCGCCGCCGCCGCTCGTCAGGCTCGCGACGACGACCCCCGCCATCTTGATGCCGACGGAGCGGTCGGGCGGCGTGAGGGCGATCAGCAGCATGCCGACCGACGAGCCGGCGACGAAACACAGTATGCGGACGGCGTAGGGGACGCGGTGGATGAAGTAGGGCGCGATCAGCTTCGTGAAGAAGGACGGCAGCACGTCGGCGAGGAGGACGACGCCTTTCGGGACGTCGGAGCCGACGAGGTCTTGGGCGGCGGAGAGGATGATGACGTAGAGGACATTGTTGATCAAGCCTACGTCGGGGGAGGGCAGTATACTCGTTAGCGATGGTCTCTCTCTCTCGATGAATCAATCAGACTCCAGGAACCGGGGGAAGGTTCTCCGTACCAAATAGCCAAAAGGCAATCAGAACCGACGTGTCGGATTTGCGAAATATGGCAGCAAGTCGGGCCCGATACAAGGCCCAGGAGGAGGATGGCGAGCCAGGCATTGGTAGGAGTCCAGAAGATGCCGGAGACCGACTCATTCTGGGTGTCGGTGTCGTGCGCTGTCCACCTCTTTCAATCCCACTTCTTTTCTTTTGTCGGTTTTCCTGCACGAGAAATGAAGTGTATATTCGCAGCTCGGAAATACCAAGTGTATGGCGTCGTCTAGATAGCCACGCGACCGAGGATCTGTCGTCTTGAAGGGTTCATGTGGTGCTTATCAGGAGGTCAGTGTGATGTCGGAAGCACGCGACGCTGATCTCCGGTGATGCATGTGCGTAGTGGAAATGACCAGCACCCAGGCAGCCACGCCCCATGTCATTTGAGCCAGTGGGGCCTGGCAGCTCAGCTGCTTATCGCCCTATTTTTAGGGGCATGCAGCCTTGTGGGCGCTTTGGCGGGGAGCTGGACGGGCTGAGCCGATCGACTCTCCGCTAATCAAGTAGGCAAGTCACATTAAGTAACAACGTGTGCATGAACTGTATTACATTATGGACGAAACTTGGATATTCAGAGAAGGGAACACAAACAGTTGGCATCGAGCACTGGCAAAGACAACCACCAAGATGACATGTCAAATTATCACTCTCAGGACGCTAAACGCCGAACACCCCCTGCTTGGACTCGGCAAGTCACAAACCCCTGGCAAAGAAAGCGGCATGAAGAATGCTCCTAAGATTCCTCAGCAACCATCTTCTGGATGATGGCCCTGCACTCCGCTGCGTCTTCAAACACGTGCCATCTCTCCCGCGGGACGCCCTTGAACGCACGATTGAATCGTTTAGGCTCGTTCTTGGACTCGATGCCGAGAGCTGCGATATCCGTCACCTTGCGAATCAGGATGAGCTTCACCCAGCCCGGGTACTTGCGGTATCTGCACATTTTTACTGTCAGTTAATCTACCTCACCAAGGTTTTGAAGGGTTGAGAAAGTGGAAGAATAAACATACATCTTGCCGTAGGACTCGGGATCCGCTTGTGTGGAATCTGTCATAGCACAAAATTAGTAACTGCTCAGGTTTCGCGATGCATCGTAAAGAAAGGAAGTTTCTCTTACCGCCAATGCAGATGAACTTCCTCTTGGGAAGCCACTCGCGGATCCTGTCCATCCGGCCTACCTTGTACTGCTCAGTGCCCAAGGTGATGCTCGACAACAGCCCAGGGATGGACATCCAGCTCGAGTCTCGCAGGATGATGGTGCCGTGGGGGTAGTATTTCTGACGGAAGTCGCGCAGGAAGGGGTAGAGGTTGTACGGCGACGCAGACAGGTAGAAGAACGGCGACGTCTCCTTGATCAGGGACACGATGTACTTGTAGAGCTCCGGCATGCCGGGGCACGGCTGGGGGGTGTCGGTGAACGTGGATTTCAGAATACCGATAGGATCGCTCGTCATGGTGACCTTGATTGTGTCGTCGATATCTAGCGCGTTCGCAGTCAGTCTTGGTGATTTTGGGGGGCTAGCGTTGCGGTTTGCCAGCTTACCAGATATCACGCTCCAGCCCTCGGGCTCGGCAAAGAACGTCTTCATCTCGAGAACGCCATTGGCGCCGTTCGGGACCTGTGCGAATGTTGGGGCGACCAGAGGATTATCGTTGCTCTTTTGTACTGGTTTCACATCACTGCTAATACCGTTGCGACCGCCAGGTCCTAACTTGAGAGAGTTCGTGCCCGCCTGGAGGGCTTGGACCTTGGTGCCGGGGTGAATGTCCTGTATGAATGGCATGATGCGCTCCTCGATCGTAGGGTAGCTCGGGTCGTCGTCGCTGAGTCCTATCCCCTTGCCGACGGAGCTGACAGCGTCGAGGACTGTGCAGGACGGGTGCTGTGCGAAGACGGCCGAAACGAACTCGGCCTCCCAGTTGCCGGACTCCGGGTTCTTGTAGGCCGTGTTGTCGAGCAGCCACACGGTGTCGTCGGCCGCCACGGATCGAGGTAGAGGGTTCTTCGAGCCGAGAATAGGATAGGATATCGCCGGCCTTCCCTTTGGCGGACAGGGTGGGAGAAGACGCCTTGCTCGCTTTCGCATAGTTGGGCAGTTCGGCCTCGACGTCGTCGAAGCGGCGCTGTTTTCTCGTGTGCTTCTGCATTTCGTCCGGGGACATCACCGAGAATAGGGACACCATATTGACTGATTCGAACGGTGTTTATGCTGTGAATGTTATATAGACACGCCAAGCGGACGTGTAGTGTTGAGGCGAGGTCAGGAAGTGCTGTCTCGAGGGCGCGTGACCAAGTCAAGAGTCACAAAGAGGTAGTCTGGGTCACAAGACGATATATGACGGGGGCGCATAAGAATAGGCAAACAAGGGAGAGAAATGGGCTTTGGTTATATGTTATGTAGCGCAGACAATTGAAACATGAAGGGGACGACCGCATTCAGCTCTGGGAGGGCTGGTTCTTACATCACCAAACCTGCCAGCAAGCGACTACCGCCCGCACTCCACGCTGAATGGGGACAGCTTTCAGCTCCGCGATCAGCGATCAGCGGCAGTGGCGGTGTCGGGGCCACCAGACCTGCGAGGAATGACTCCATCGCCAAGGACTTGGTATTGTCTGTGATGGTGGTTGCCATTGTGTCATTCGGCATTAGGTCAGCATAGCCTTGGGGTTCCCCTTGTAGAGCTGCAGGAACTTGGGCTCGTTGGAGTGTTTGGGGGTGTTTGGAGGGGTGGGATCAATCGAATCTATTTGCCGTGATTGATCACGCTGAAACAGAGATGGTGCGCCTCTAAGCGACCTCGATCTCCACAGGGGCCTAAAGCGCCTAAACCACAGCAATGCGGGGCCCACCAACCTCCATCCAGTGCCTGTCCTGTGGCGCTGTGTGGCTGTGGCTTGTTCTGTAAATAGACGTGCGTCAGCGTTGAATTGTACTCCTCACGCGGATGGTCGGTCTCCTACAATACAACACATGACCAGATCCTGAGTAACGACTTCTAACGTCTTTTGGTCTTATCTTTTCAACTGTGTACTCCAGGCACCAATGCAATGGCCGACATCTGGTAATTTGCCACGATTCTTAGTATTTGATCACTCTCCGGGGAGGATAACTTGGAGCCACTCAACTGCCTCGCGAGAATCACACTCGCGACCCCCCCTGCGCCTGGTATTCAACCCCCAATAATACCGTTGATAATATAAGTAGATCAAGTCTATGAGTTGTTAATGATGTCACACATGTATTTGGCGTAACACAGACTGTTGGTACTTTTATTGCAGCTCGAGTTAATTGCTTGCATCCAGAACATGACTACGCCCCCCTATTTCGTTTCTGGGAAAATCAGGTGACGACTGCAGGACCAGCACTAGCGTTTTGCTACACATCTACTCGGAGCATATCTGGAACGACTCCTTCTCTGTCATTCGGACCTCCTATTCGTAATGTTCACCATGACGATCATCTTGGTAGCCCCGGACAGGAACAATATCTCCCCCTCAACGGGGCTGTTCATAAACAATAAGTTCCTCAAAGACAATTCCTCTAAGTTATTAACTAGGTAGTATCAACCTAGTGTAAGTCACTCGCTGCCATGTCAGTTCATTCGTAATGTGTGTGGTTGGTATCTACTCGTATTAATCAACCCCTTCGTGGATTATGTGTACATGAAAAACAGAACGAGGAAAAGAAAAAGGGCAACAAAAAAAAAGAATAACCTTCTAAGCCTAACTCACTCATCAATTTTGTACGCCATCAAATTTCCCAAGCAGCACCGCCAGATTCTCCGCCTGCACGTCGGGCGGGGCCTGGAACACGTCGAGCTTCTTGAAGTGCCAATCCAAACTCGTGCAAACACGCCCGTCTCCTAGGTCCAGCAGGGCCGTCTCGCTCGGCCGCAACAAGTAGGCAAACGAGTGCCTCGCTCTGCCCACGGCGTTGGCGTGCGGGATCGCGCGACGCAGGCTCGACTTGAGCTTCCTCCCGGACAGGAGCCTCAACGAGTCGCCCACGTTAACCACGAGGCAGCCCGGTCGCGGTTGCACCCACTACCATGTACCAGTAGTAGTAGTAGCCCTGTCGTCGGCGGCCCCTGGAGAGAAGACCTGCAGGCCGTCCTGAGCAGAATGTAGAAACGTCAGGGTTACTATGTCGGTATGCGGCACGTGGCCGCCTTCCGCTTTTACCTCCCCCTGCTCGGTGTATTTGAGAAACGTCATGCTTGATGTGGAAGACAGATCGGCCGCATGCTCATTTGCCATTTTCTTACGTGTCGAGCATCCCAACGCCTTCGAGAGCTCGTCGAGGATGAGGAGGCCGATCCGATGGTAAGCGGCCGTGTGGATGGCTATGATGCCCTTTTCGAGTTGCACTAATACCGCCGGGCCGTGCAGTTGGTGAGGATAATTCGGATATCATCAGCTCGTTGTAAGGCAGCTAGAATGTCAAGAGTCGTGCCCTGGATATTAGCTTGCATCTCTCCAACTCATCATCGGTTGCAAGATACGAAACGGGGAACTACACCATCCATAGCTCGAATCCGTCTGGCGTTGCAAAAGTCCCAGCCTCAGACCCGAACGACTTATACCTGACTGGGTATCAGCAGGCCCCTGTTACTATATCAAACACGAGCTACCGGGCATTTGAACTATACGCACCCGCAACAGCCGCCTCTGCCCGTGGTCTGGAATGGGTACCGTCGCTTTTCGTCCTCCGATACGTCGAACAAGCGCGTGTTGAGAACAGTCAGATACGCGACCGCTTTGGCTAAGATACAGTGGTCGTCGTCGACATCCAAGTAAAAGAAGCCATCATGAACGCACGCGTCAAGAAGCCGACGCTGGGTCTCAGGAGTAGCCCCTTTCGAGATCGCTAAGGCGAATCGTCTCCAGTGTGGCTGTAGCATAGGTTGTTTCCGTCATTGAGCACAAGTGTCTTGTATAGAACGATGCTGGCACACGAGTTACTGCCAAAGGGTGTCCAAAATCGGTATGGTTTCGTACAGCATCTTCTCCTTCGCTTACGGCATCATAGTCGACATCGCAGCACCCAGCGAGAGGACGCGTTTGACGGAGCTGTTCCCTCTGAGCAAACCAATGATGCGTCTTCCCCACCCCTTGCTCAGCCTAGATTAACAGACCCGACTTCGGGATCACTGCTGCTCCTAGCCTTTGCCCAGTGATTGGAGAGGCGCTGGCTGCGGAGAGGGTAGGAGGTTCATGTTTTGGTTTCTGAATATCACGCCTGGTTCTTATCTCGTTGCAATGACGCAGGCTCTTCCCAAACACAAACCAAGCCTTCGTGAACAACGGAGGCTGGCAGCCATCTCCTTGATCGCAACTACTCATTGCAGAAATAATGCGATCTTGGGAACATGATCGAGGCCCGAGTACGTCAAGTGTTCCCGTGGACAGATGGTGTCAATCCTAATGAACACTCCCTATTCTCCCTGACACCCTGGTGGATACTTGTCCACCAACGCCTGTTATTTAGCGATTGTCCCGTACGTGATGGGGTAGCTAAAGAGATACTTCATTCGTGGCAATAAGACGGACGCCTACTGCTGAAGATAATCATGGTTGTTTGGATAGAGATAAGAGCCACAGGAATGCCCACGCTTCCAGAAGATCAGCAGTGTAATACTCGATGGAGTGGGCAAGTGAGACTTACTTCGCATATATCGTAAGGCGGTCCTCGTCGTCACCCTCCCAAAGGAGTTCCGTCCAATGTCGCTTCATTCTGCATTTAGGGATGCTCATGTTTTCGAGGTCATCTATAATGACAGTGTTTCAGCTCTCATAAGAGCGAATAATCCGTGGTTGACCAGAGGCGAAAGTCGACTGATTCTCATCATGCACCCCCAAAAGACGGCCGGATCAAACATGACGGTATTTCCGGTGCTTGCATTAGTGTTCAGGTATGGCTCGGAAAACGGCAAGTTCAATCAATGCATCCGATCGCAGGAACTGTGATGTGGGTGGCACAAGTTCCCCCTGATTGCAGGTCGCTGGAACAGGCTGTAGAGCGAATGTGACGGGCTACCTGGGAGAATGGGAGAGCCCGACACTAACAAAAGACGTGATTGAAACTAGAAAACCAATACTCACGGTCGTCCAGTAAAGGGGGCACTTCAAGCAATTAAGCCTTGAGTTGAGCCGTCTACTTCCGTGCAATATCTCCACTGAGAATTGAAAAGAGCCTCGAAGTGTGTGTTGCCAATTGGTCTGCTCCGGTTTCCCCATCCATTCGTATTCTTGGGGCTCTTTCACCGTCGTTGTCACTGCCACGATCAAAACCACCCGTCACGGGCTGCAGGCGAAGTTTTCAAGATGTTTTGGAGGAGTAGAGTTGGGGATATATTTGGATACGTGAGTCGTGGCTTGCTAAGAATAATGAAGAATAATAAGTGAAAATTTAAACATCCAGTGGTCAAGGAGATCTTAGGCTTGTGTAGTGTAGTGGCTATCACTCCAGATTCTGATTAACCATCAATATTCTGGCAACCCCTGTTCGATCCAGGGCACGAGCTGAATTTTTTTTCCTTTTTTCCTTATACTTGAACACTCACACTGACTGACGTTTTCTGTCAGTGTCATTATTGTCTTTACCTATTTTCGGCTGTCATTGCGCATAAGATGTAAGACATGCAGTTGTTGCACGGCGACTTCGAATTGACGGTGTAGCTTCCTGGCATTGGTGTGACCCCACTGAAGGCTCAGGTCACCAAGTTTTGTGCTGTCGGGCATTAAGACCGTTTCCCTGGCCACTCGACTAACCAACTCAAGCATCATAGAATAATTTCGCTATGGCAAAATACAGATGGGATCCCTTTTCGGAAATATCAGTCAGCGTCTCATCCGACTCAGAGGACGAAAAGCCCGACCATGAACCCCCTGCTAGAAACCAAGCAACTGGCCAAGGTGCCGATGCGACGTCATCGACGAGGGGCAATGCCACTGTAAGCCTATCCCGCCATTCGTATAACATCACTGCTCTAAGAGTCTACTCACCATTTCGTGCTTGATCATACCAGTCTCCAAAAGAGACACCGCGCATCTCAGCCGCCGCTGCAAGGGCCGCTGGCACATGGATAAAGAGTTGGCAAGACGCGGGGACCCCAAGGCGCTACTCCAACAGGTCAGCCAATTCCGCAACAGCCCCGCGCCGAGTGCTTTCGGCGCCATCGCCGGCCTGGAGAACATCCCCATTCCCGATGCCGTGCACAAGGCCATGGCCCTGGCCAACGGCGGGGGAACTGTCACCAACGGTAACGGTAGCAGCACCCCAGCGTCCGGGTCGCAGCAGCCCGTCTACTTGGTCACGTATATCCAGCACGGCCAGTACGTCGACTTCGAGCACAAAGTCCTGGGCGCCTACAGCAACGTCGCGGCCGCGACCGACCACCTGCTGGGGTACATACCCTCCTACAACGGCATGACCCACATCCTGGAGATGAAGGACTGGCAGCGAGGCCTCAACGCCGATTCCTATCACAGCGGCGTCTTTTGGGACGTGGACTTGGACGGGTGCCTGGCCATCGTGCTCAAGGAGGAAAAGGGGACGCAGAGAATCGATTGCATACTTCAGGAGATCCGGGACAAGCCACCGCCCACGTTGGAGAAGCCAGGAAGAGGTGGCGGCGCTTCTATTTTTTACCCCGACGTGCGCGACGACTGGGTTGCCGATTTTAGTTGAAATACGATGCACAGCCAATATAGACCATCATAAACAATGAGAAGTCGCATAGCCAAAAACACGGCGTATATTGTTTTTATCTTTCATGACGATGATCGTATCGTTGCAAAAGTGTTGATGGGTTTCGGGAGAGCTTCGGGCTTTCGGCGCCCGTGTGTGTCAGGACGAGAACCCCACCATCGGCCAATTAATTGCCCCTCATGCAGGCACCTTTAACGAAGGGAAGTATGATGTAAATGATGAGACAGGTTGCAACATTCATCGGTTCCTCTTATACTAGGCGACAAACTTCCCGTTCTTTTCATACTTGAAAACAAAGGAAACAAGGCAATCCATTCATGTTTACTTGCAGGCACTTCTCAGCTCCAACCAAATCAATTGCAGCCTCCAGTGCACTTCGAAGACCAGTCCTCACCGCTTACAGCATCAGGATTTGTTCCCGGAGCTTCCGGGCAGAGCTAGCTATCACACCCCGCACTTTCACTTCTTCATCCTCCACCAGCGCCTACAGCAACACCATCATGTCGGCCGCCAAGCGTCAGAAGACCTCCAAGGACGGCGTCCCCTACGAGCTCATCTACTGGCCCGGCATCCCCGGCCGCGGCGAGCACATCCGCCTCGCGCTCGAGGAAGGGGGCGCCACGTACACGGACACGGCGCAGCCCGGCCAGGGCGGCGCCGACCCCGTGCTCTCCATGATCGGTGAGTCTAACCTGGGCGACGACGCGAACCCGCCCTACCTGGCCCCGCCCATGCTGCGCCACGGCGACCTCGTCCTTAGCCAGACGCCCAACATCCTCCTGTACCTGGCGCCGCGCCTGGGCCTCGCGGGCGATCCGGAGGACGAGGACGCCATCTACCGGCTTAATGCCCTGGCCCTGACCGCGCTCGACGGCCTCTCCAACGAGCCTCATGACTGCCACCACCCCCATCGCCGTGGGGCTGTACTACGAGGACCAGAAGGACGAGAGCCTGCGCCGGACCCGGGACTACGTCACGAACCGGCTGCCCAAGTACCTCGGCTACTTCGAGAAGGTCCTCAAGGGCAAGGCCAGCGGCGAGGGGCCCTGGCTGTACGGTGGCCGCCTGACGTATGCGGACTTGGTTCTGTTCCATGTGAGTGCAACGTTTTCCCCGTTTTGAAACGAGAGTCCAGGTCGGCTAACAAAACGTGTCTAGTGCGTCGACGGCCTGAAGTTCATGTTCCCCAAGGCGATGAAGGGCATGGAGAAGGAGCACAAGGGCGTGTTTGAGCTGTATGAGGCGGTCAAGGCACGACCCAAGATCAAGGAGTACCTCGCCAGTGACCGACGGCAGCCGTACTCTCAGGGTATCTACAGGCATTATGATGAGCTGGACATCACCGAGTAGGCCTCGCCGCAACTTGGAGCGCTGATTACAGCAGCCCGTGGTTTACGAATTGGGACTTTTTGTTCCTCGGCATGTTTAAGACTAGGTTCTACCCAAAACCAAATAAATAATTCATAACAGAACTAGACAGACCAAATTTTGAGATATAATTTCTGTGCTTTAATACATATATCTCCGATGTAACCGAGTTTTCCCCGTTTAGTAGCCAGGTAGCCTGAAAGACCACGTGTCGCTTGAGGGGGGCTATGTTCCCTGTTCCCAGGTGCAAACGGAGAGTCACTTGACAATCAGCCTAAAACTGAGCAACAGTCCTTCGGCTCATGCTGTGAGCACGGGAAGCAGGTTGCTTACTATACTATCCTCAAGATCTTTGGCCGCCCATCAACCATAGATCATCGCTTGGAGTCCCTGCAGCCTCAATGTCACAGACAGCAAGAGGCCGATGAAACAACTGAACGAAGGTCGGTCCGTAAGCATCCAACCTCTTCGGTAGTCAATGCTTAACAACACGTTCACAAAGATGGCCTAGGAGATGAGAAGGTGGATTTGTTTTATTTCATATTACTCGCCCGCAGCAAATTCATACAATATATATATAAAAGATTGGATTTTAAGCAAATTATAATAAAACAGAACAAAACAAGACAAAACACAACTCTACGCACTAAGGGGCGTTACTTACTTTGGCGGGGTGTGAGGCTTATCCTGAGCGTCATAAATGCATTGCAACTTGTGTCCGGTAAAGTAGTCTTGGCCGTACGAGATAAAGATCTCCTCATTTTCGACCAGGTCGCGGTTCGCCCGGAAGAGGATCATATGCCGCCGCCCGATGACGGCATGTTGGACGTCCGCGTTGGGCCGGCAGTGGTGGTTGACGAAGCGGGTGTGGTTACCCATCACAAGCGCGTCCACCTGGGCGACATTCTCGATATTAAACCCTTACCTGGAGCCACCGATCCCGCTCCCGGCGCCATTGATGGGGACGAGCTCGCCGAGGTACTCGCCGACGTTCTGCCCTGGCGGATCCGCCGCCCCGGCCGCACGTACAGGCCCAGGCCCAGGCCCCGGCCCAGGCCCAGGCCCAGGCCGGCCGACTCGCGCACCTCGACCGAGCGCCCGGCCCGCCGCGCGGGGCCGCGCAGGAACGCGCCGTAGCACCCCGCGCCGTCGCAGACCTCGCACGGTTGGTCGTCCGCATCGTAGCCGAGCACGGCGGCGACGTTGCGCTCTTCCTTGTCCATGACCGGCGGCGACGGTGCGGCTGCTGACGCCTGCGCCTGCGCGGCGACGCGCTACGAACGCCGTGTCGGGGCTTCGGCGCGGAGCCTGGTAGGTTCCCGGTACAGCCGATACCTCGGCCATCGCGTCGGGTCGAGGCTGTACTCCGTTATGTGCCTTTTCCGGTCAGTGCTCAAACATTCTGATTCGATTCTTGGTTTCATTCTCCGTCCATTTCCTAGTCTGCGAAGGTTTTCGGCTATGCGACGTTGTTACTCTGTGCGAGTATCTCTGAGACGCCTTTTATATCTTTTCTCAGGACGTGAGGAGATCGGAAATCTGAGACCAGGTACGAAGGAGTTCGGAGCGGCCATTCTTGCAGTTGACTATATATACACGCAGTGTCTCCTTGCCCCCCTGTCGAAGATACTGTACCCGAAACCGAGCTGCATGCTTGTCTCGTAATTGTGTAAAGGGGTGTCAGTTCGGTTTGCTTACCTCTTGCTCCTTTTTCTTTGCACTTGTTCAAGCCAAATAACTACCTTGGGGAAGAGAGCCGACAGGGGCGTTCTTATACCCGATCCTTGCTCGGTGCTCTGTCGCGTACAACCACCTAGACTTTTGCGCACACTGAGTCGAGCAACAATGGCGTTGTGAGTGAGAAAGCAAATGTACCAATCCGGTGAATGGGTTCTAATAAAGGCCATTGTGAAGAACGGGCGATGCTTTGATACATGGGCAGTACAGTAAGCTCGAGACAAAGGTGGTTTGATAATGCACATCATCTCTCTCAAGTCCATCCAGTCTTCTTTGAACAATGGGAACGCCCGCGAGAGTATGGCATTGACCTATCAAGACCCAGGTCGGAGAACGCCACCAAGATATTGCGTAACCCATATGGTTGATGAGGATGGGTGCGAAGATCCCTCTGGTACTTTTAAGCCGTAATTGCGTGGTCCGAGTGGTGACAATGGTCTTTTCTATGATGTCTATATTTAATACTGAAGTGGCTTCTACCTTTGGCGAAACTGCACCTATTTGCCGCGCTCGAGTAATTACCCCTGAATCAAGAATAATCGAGAAATAAGCGGCAATAATAATTATTGTCGTTATATTATCAAAATTACATAGCTTCCTCTTAATAAATACAAGCGTATATACTTAAAAGGCTTAAAAATAAGATACGGTGGTTACAACCTGGCAGCGGACAGATATCGTGATCGCGTTTCGGTCTGCCAGCAACCAGTAAAGGGAACTTGCGTGGCGCTCACATCGAGCACAAAACAACAAGATACCACCACCACGGAACCGCTCGAAAAAAGGGGCGATCGATTATCCCCGGCTCATCCGTAGTTGGGCCGCTCCCGCGGCATGGCGCTGATCGAGTCGAAGATGTACCGCGCAATGGCGTCGTGGCCGATGGATTTGGGGTGGAACGCCTTCATGGCCGCGATCGGGACGAATGCGTCGACGTCGCCCGCCTGCAGCTCCTGCAGGGCACGGCACGCCTCTCCAGCCTCACCGGCGGCATTCGGGTCGCACGTGTCCGGGTCCGGCGGCGACTCGGTCACGGCCGGGCCGTTCTCGTCCTCGCCCGGCTGCATGTCCGGGCCGCCGACCTGGAAGAACCAGGCCTTGGACCAGGGGCCGATGGGGTTGCCGGTGCCGCCGTCGCCCGGCTCGCAGAAGCGGTGGCCCGCGAAGAGGGTGTCGGTGTCGATGTACTGTGGGGGAGAAAAAAACAAAAGTCAGTCACTGTTTCAGCTAGCTGGCGGGGGGCGCAGAAATGTGTACATCAAGGGAGTCTTGGGCTCGTGAAGGGGTTACCGGCCTACCTTGTAACGGTGGTAATATCCTGGATTACCCTGGCCAGGCCAGCCTTTCTCGTAGTGCAGGCTGAGGGTGACCCTATAGATCAGCGTGTTGAGGACCTTGACCCAGGTGTTCAGTTGGTTCCGGAACTGCCTGGTCAGCTCTTTTCCCAGGCCGAAGGAATGGCACTCTTCCGTCTCGGCGTTGAAGAACTCCTGGTACCCGGTGACGACGATGAGACCTTCGCCAAGGTCTTCCGGAGGGGCCCGCGGGCTCGCGATCGGACAAAAGATGTTGGCAGGGCTGTCGATGTTCTCGCATTCCTCCTCCGTGTCTTTCCACACAGGGCCAGCGCGTCTCAGCACGCTATCAATGGTTGGTAGGGTCAGCACAGGTTATCTCAGCTGGTTCCTGCTTCTCTTATTGCAGAAGTTGGGGGAGGAGGGATGGATGGCGCATACTTTTCTATCCGTCCCATCAGTTTCTGCGAGTCCTGAAACTGCTCCCTCGTGAACCTCAGAGCGTCCTGGCACTTCTCGTCGTTGAAGTGCAGGTAAATACAATTGGAAACTATCGCGCCGAATCTGGGTTTTGGCAATGGCACAAGTCAGTGAGTCAGTCAGTCACCCGAGGAATCGGTCTAGGTAAGGAGGGATGAAGAGCCCGAAACAAACTTACCCGACATCGTTGCCGCCGAAGGACACAATCGACCAACCGTGCGGTAGGGGGTTCCTGTTCTCCGCATCTTCGCGTTTAAACACACCTCCGCCCATTGACCACTGCGCGGGCTGGCTAGCATGCTGTGGGTTCTGGAAATAGAACTCCGGTAACTTGGCCCCTGTGCAAGCCACGTGGTCTACATTTGTGTCGACTACAATGTTGCGGCACCAGATATCAGCGACCTCACCAACAGACTACAGCGATTGGGGCTGGGGGCTGGGGGGGTGGCTGGGGAATACCATGGCAAGACTTACAATGATTCGCGTCCGCAAGATACTGAACATGGGAGTGGTCGGTTTTTGAGCAGTCGCCCCCAGAATCGTACGGGTCATTCTCGAGTGTCTCACCGGCGCCGATGCCGGCCGAGTACGAGTCACCGTAAGCTACGAAGTTCCTGCGCCTCCAGTCGAACCACTGCCACTGATCCATCGCGTCTTCGGGCACGGGTGCAGGCTCCTCGCCGCCTCATCCGGAATACCCGGCAGGTTGGGATTCGTGATCTCGCCGTCGTCGCCCTCCTGGTCGTTGCCGGATCCGCCGCCCGATTCGGGGCAGAGGTTGAACCAGGTCTCGGCCGTGTTCAGCTGGGGGCTGAGGATGGAGTGCAGGTCGGCCCGGCCGTCGCCGTCGAGGTCCGGGTAGTGGATGCAGGCGCCCTGGACGTTGCCGGCCATCAGGATGCCCTGGGGCAGCCAGTGGAACAGGGAGCCAGACGGGTCGGGGCTCGTGAAGAGGCCGTTGTTGTACCAGATCTCGCCGTCGCCGGTGTACTTGTTGATCCAGATCATGTCGTCCCGGCCGTCGCCGTTGATGTCCGCCCAGCGCAGGTTGGCCCGGTCCTTCTTCTCGCTGAACTTGATCTGGCCGCCGCGCCAGTCGCCGCCCGCCTCACGGATGAAGCCCGTGACGCGCCCGTCCTTCTCCAGGCACAGGTAGTCGCCCCGGCCGTCGCCCGTGATGTCGGCGAAGCGCACCGCCAGGTCGGTCAGGGCGGGGCCGTTCCTCTGGCTGCACGACAGTTGGTCAGCGGGGTTGTCGAGCATCTGCCAGTCCCAGGATCCAGTGCGTTTGTATCTAAGGTTGTGAGTGCGTTAAGGGTCAGCATATCCTTCCCTCATCCCTTGGTCAAGTTGCACCTGTGAATTGCCGAAAGGGGACTTACTGGTTGATCCACACCTTCTCCACGTGATTGTTCGCTTCCTCGTTTACCCAGACAATATCGCAACTACCGTCGCCATCCCAGTCGGTGAGGTGCAGCTGCCGGCGGTTGATCTTCTGGGGCGGGGTCCAGATGACGGCACTGGGGCCCCAGAAGGACTCCGGGTCGGTGATGGACTTCTTGCCGGCGTTGGGGTAGATGGTCATCTCGCCCGTCGACAGCGTCCAGATGTAGTCCATCATGCCGTTCTCGTGGCCCATCATGTTGCAGTACTTGTCGCCGTCGGCCTCCATCTTGGTCGCGCCGCCGCCGACGTTCTGCCACACGCGCATGTAGAACTTGTGCTTATCACCTTCCTTCACGTGCTCCATCCAGACGTAGTCCTTCAGCGGCGGCAGGAATTCGGACGGGTTCGCGTGGCCCAGCCCGCCCGTGATGCGCGCGAGGTGGATGCGGTGGCGACCGACGTCGCGGCCCTCGTTGGCGTAGTCGATCATGCCGCGGTGCGTGTAGGGGAGTCGGGATCCTCGCGGTTCCGGCCGCGGCGCCAGGTCTGGCCCATCAGGGCACCGTCGATGCCCTTGGTGCAGTCGCGGTTGTTGGTGAAGGTCACGATCTGGCCCTCCTCCGAGACCCACATCCAGTCGTCCCGCCCGTCGCCGTTGATGTCCTCGAACCGGACGCCCGCGATGTCGTCGTGGTTCTCGGCGTTGCTGAACTGCACGCCCAGGTCCTGCCAGTACTCGGGGAAGTCCTCGACCCAGCCGTTGCGGTAGCAGCGCAGGGCGCCGTCGTTCTGGATCACGCAGTAGTCGGTGCGCCCGTCGCCGTCGATGTCGGCCAGGCGGACCCGGTCCTGCGCGAAGCCGACGTTCTCTTTGATCTTGCCGAGGACCTTGAACGACGGCCACCGGTCGGCGGTGCCGTCGCCCTTGTTGATGGACACCCAGAGGTCGCCGTTGGGGGAGATGCAGGCGAAGTCGTCGAGCCCGTCCCCGTTGAAGTCGGCCCAGTGCACGCCCCGGATGCGGCAGAAGGTCGGGGTCGGCATGTCGCCGAGGCGGCGGAAGTTCCAGTAGCCGTCGGCGTTGTAGCCGCCGTCGTTCTTCCAGGTGACGTAGACGATGTCGGCGTCGTCGTTCGGCCGGTACCAGGCCAAGAGGTCGTCCCGCTGCGCGGTCCAGAGGCGCGCGAAGAAGAACTGGTTCTGGTCGAAGGCGCTTTCGTGGCTCCAGAGGTGGCCCTGGCCGATGCCCAGCGAGCTGTGTTGGTACGTGCCGTCGCTCAGACCCGAGCCGCGTTGCGTCAGGGCGCCGGCGTACTGGCCGCTGCCCAGCTTCTTGTCACAGGTGTTGTTCTCATCCGGGGTGGAGGGCCGCATGGGGGCGGCCTCGGTGATGGTGCCCTGGTTTGCGACGCGGTCGATGGCCACGGCCAGGGACGCGGCCATCTTGCTGAAGCCGTAATCGTTGGGGTGGATGTTATCCACTAGATCGCCCACAACGACGGAATCGATGGTGTGGAAGTCGATTTTCCGCCCCTCGCTTCGCAGTCTGTCAACCAAGTCACTGTACTGGCTATTGATGCTGTCGACGTTCTGGATGCACGTGTCGACACCCGTGGCAATGAGGGCAGTCAGGAGCACCCAGGTGTCGCCCATACCTTCCTGTGTCCAGAAGTCGGTGATGAGAGACTCCATGCGGCCGCCAATGTTGGCAACATCAATGTTCTGGATGCAGTCGTTGGTGCCTCCGTTGATGATGACGACGTTGGGGTTATACCCGTATGAACGCCGTGAGGCCGAATGAATGCCGTCGACGAGGAGGCCGTTGGTGGCCTCGACGTCATTATCTTTGAATTCGCCGTTATTACGGCTGCCAACCATGTTGACATCGTAGCCCCAGTACCGCAACTGGTCTCTCAGGGGCTTTCGAAAGCTAAGGGGGTGAGGTTGACCTCGTTAGCGCAGCACATCAAAAAGGGGGTTGGGGATGTTATAAACATACCCGTTGCCATTGCTTGACCCGGTTCCCCATACGATAGAGGCACCCAAAGACAAGATTCGCAGTTGAGGCGTGTTGCCATTCGACGCGCGCTTGGTGGTGTATGACACTGGTGTGAGATCGGTCAAGTTGTGCGAGAATGGCGCCAACGATCCATAGTACTGGGGTGTCGGGAATGCAACAATGCTCGACCACAGCCCAAGGGCGAGGTATAAAGTCAAGTAGATGGCGGGAGAGCGAGCCATGGTGTCGCCAGTTGTGCAGATGCTCGACGGGTTCAGGGCTTGAGGAACGAAAGCATGAAGCACGGCAATGAAACCGGTGAAGGCGATTCATTATATAGATACCTATGACCCAATTGCTCCACCACCGTTCTGTGCGCGATAAGAAGGCCCCCGTATCAACAACATGCTATGTTGCCAATTCCCCCTACACGACTTTCGGCCCTACGCGCCATGGAAGGAAGACGCAGTTGTTGGCTGTGCCCACCAGACTGGTGAACTATTTCGACCTAGCTGCATGTGAAAGGAGCCGATATAATTTTGGGTAAATTGCATTGCACGATAAATACGGCGCAGCAGTTTATACCATGGGTACATTATAGCCTGGAAACATCGTGGCTGTGATAGCCGTATTGCCGTGGGAGCCAATCATGGAGTTGTTCTTTGGTTCAACATCTCCAGGGGTATTATCTCGGAAGGCCAGCCCAGGGAGGTTCTCGACTTAGACAAACCATGGTCCATATGTCTCGGAGGGGCCCCGGGGGGTCTCCACTGCTGGGCCGGGATTGCGACTAGCTGCCTAAATGTGCGCCGCCTGAGGGTTGTCGTCTGTTATCAGACTCACGTCGTATGTTAGCAGCCATTCCGAGGAGGCTCGTATGATACAAAAAAAACGCAGTTCGGTTCTCAAGGAGCAATTATTCCGCAAAATATGGATAGGCAGGTGGTGCTTTGCGATGTGCTGGATATTACCAGGTGGAAGCAGACCCAATTTTCGGTTTTCGGTTTTCGGTAGGTCGATGTGTTATCTGCGAAAATCAGTTCGCCAAGTGCTTTGCCGCTCCGAGATTATTACCTAACGCCTAGGAAGGCTACTGTCTCCGAGATTCCGCCTTCCTCACGGATCTAGCCCCCCTGTGCCGCAACTAGCCCGCCGGGCCTGGCTTACATAAGTGCTAGCATATGCAGGCTGCAGCTGACCACCTTGCCGCCTAAACCGAGAAGGATCGTACTGCCACTCCTGAATAGATAAAGGATCCGTACCACCTGGAAACAGATTGAGCGAACGTCGGAATATGCACGGATTGGTGGAAGCACATCGGAATAGGTAATCCTCCTGTCCCTACGGAGGTCCCATCGAAATATTTCTAAGCCTTCCTCCTAGCCGCCAAGACCGTTCTGTCAGCTGGCCTTCCGTACATAACTCTGTACCCGGGATACCGGCCTAGGTTCTTTATTGGCCCAGACGTAGAGATTGATTTCCTAAATAGTCCCTTTCCTATTATATCTGGGCTCGTTGTTGATTTACGGTAAAGCCGCAGCTAGTAAGCAGCTGTGCCAAGAGACTCGGCCGACAAGGAGCGGGCGTCAAACCATATGAAGGGGACCTTCGTCAGCGCAATTGCATGCTCCTAAGCTGCAACCCCTCTGTCCATCGAATGCTTACACCACCTAGAGAACAACTTGATCCAAACTTCACACAATCCTCTGCCCCCTTTTCAATACGATGCTCAAACACTGGGCTTCTCTTGTCTGCTTGCTACTCGACGGCATAGCTGCAGCCATGGCCGACAGCGAGCAGATTGTGATGGCGGACCCGGTGTCTTCGCGGAACCGAGCCGACGTTTTCGTGAGCTTTTCCCATACTCCCTCCATCTGCGGCTTTACTGATGGCGGGCACGCGCCTGCAAGGATACGCCCTTTTCCCCCAATGGGCATTTTGGTCCCGGCCACGCTTGGCACGCCCCCGCAGCAGTTCCGACTGCTGCTGGACCTGAGACTCCGAGACTCTATTCGTCCTGGACAAGCACGTGAAAGACGAAGACCGGATGGCGGACGAGGCTTCGAGGTTCTCCCCAGGCGAGTCCGAGACGTTTGTACCCAGTCCCTCCACGGGAGACTTCTACTGCTACTATGCGGGCGCGGTCTTCAGGGGACCGAGAGCGTCCGAAATGTTACGCGTGGCGGGGATAGAAGTCGCGAGCCAGCCGTTCGTAGACACTAAGTACGCTGCTCCGCTCGCCTTTCTGCACTTCTTCCAGGGTTACGACGGGCCGTTGGGCCTCAGTCCGAAACTCGACACGGCGGACGACGACCCGAAGGCGATGCGATCGCCCTGGGCCAGCATGGTCAAAGGCGGGCTGCTGAAAGCGAACATATTCGCCCTCGAACCACCCACGGGACTTCGTGACGAGGACCGCGTCGGCGAGATCTCCTTTGGCTCCACCAACCCCAAGTACGAGCATGGAAACTTCAGGTCTATTCCTCTTCTCGCCGAAAGCGGTTTTGGCAACAAAGCTTGGGCCGTGTCGCTCCGCTCGATCGCCTGGGAAAGCGAGGCGAACCCACGCCGCGAGGAATTCCCCAACGGTGGCGCCCATGCTGTCTTCTCGACCGCGAACATTCTGGTCCTGCCACGGGCTTGGGTCGAGTACCTGTTCCCGGAGATGCACGTGCTCGGGTGCGACGTGATGAACGTCTGGTGCGAGGTGGACTGCGCGCAGCAGCCGGGCCTGCCCAGCCTCGTGTTCGGCTTGGGGACGACCCTGGCCAGACCTTCGAGGTGCCGCCGTCCGCGTACGCCCCGAGGCGCATCATGGCAGACGGGAAGGAGAAGTGCCTGATCAGCCTGCAGGCGACCGAGCTCCTGGAGGCGAGGCGGAGCATCCCTACAAGCAGGTCACGGTGGTGCTCGGGCTGCCGTTCCTGAACGCGTTCTACAGTGTGTTCGATTTGGATAATCGCCAAGTGCGCTGTAAGTGGAAATGCTTGTCACATTTACAAGACTTGACTGACAGAGCTAGTGACGGAGCTGGTACCCTGAAGAACTTTGGCTCAACGCCCGGCTTTGCCCGATAGCCGGAAGAGGGTTGGTGATTGGTTTACGGAACCCTTAGGTATTTAATTCAACTTATTTCCTTTCGTTTTTGTACAGTCCACATTTGAGTATCACTCTTTCCACCTAGACGCCCTCTTCCGACGGCATGTGATTATTGGCCTTGATGCTGGGCGTTGTCATCCTGAGCCTTGTAGCAAAATATAAGAGGAACCATTATCCGATATATTATATAAGATATCCATGTTCTGTCATTTTGCTTTCTTTTTTCCGTAATTAGTATGGTTATGGACAATCTTCATTGTCCGGGCGAGACCATGCAGCTTATGAGCCCATGCACGCCAGTCCCGCTTTGCGGAGGATTTCACCAAGGATCACCTGCTTAAACGGAAAAGGAGTGTTGGTTGCCTTGCGGGCTATGTGATAAGTCAATATTTAGGCCGGCTGTCGGGAGCCAGTTGCGGCTGGCAGCAGCGAAACTGGGCACGTGCAGGCGTTTCTGCACACTTTGATCTCAGAAGCTCCATGCGAGATAGTACAGCTAGAGCGAGCGTGCTTTCTGTTGATACCATGAACCCGGATTCCGGGTTTGGTGGCCTTGTCGAACGGGTAGTGACAGGCGCCCTAGCGAAACCCGAGGGGCAAGGGGTTTGATTGGCCATCTCCATACCCATGTTCTCCAATTTCTTGTGATACACACAATGGGATTGATTGGTCATCCTTCGAGGTGTCTCATTACAATGCTTTCCCGAGTTCAGAGATATCACAAATTGCGGTAGCCCGGAAAGACAAAACCCCAATCGACCTGTTCATTTCTCCGAAACACTCGACGAGCCGAGCGAGGCAAAGACGCCTTTCCCTCAAAAGTCTTTCTCTTAGGTCCTACTATATGTTTTTAAGAGGTGTGTGCGTGCCTACGACCAATAACCGCTGCTGCATGGTTGTGAAGGCGACGCGGGTCTAATGTGACCGGCCGCTGTAGGGTGTCAATTGCAACACCAGGCAAGGTTCTCGACCCGGCATATTACGCCCATCGGGAAAACCACTCAATGTCAACCACTTGATGTTTCGGTGTGCCATGCAGATCAGTCATTGGGCTGTCTACGTTGACAACTGCCAAGGGCGGCCATCAACCCCCACACTATGACCAATGCGTAGGGCAGGCCCAACAAATACGACGTGAATGCCTCATGTGTAATTTGAAGCCGAGTAGACGGCAAAGCATTATCGACAGCTCAAAAATGACTTGTCTTCTTCTTACATTGGAGAAAGGAGGGATGGCCTCGGGGATTCGGCTGGAGGCAAAGACACCACTGCGACTATATGGCCGTAGAAAATGCAGAGCCTCAACCTCTATAAAAGGAGCATGGTAGATCAATATTGTTCGGTATACAGTTGTGGTAGGCACCGCCACAGCTCCTCTGTAGAACCCGACTAGCAACAACACTCAGGAATTGACGAGATGCCCGAAAGAGACGTATGTTTCACCACATCTTATATGTACCTGCCTACTAACGATATTCGCGAACAAGAATTCACGAGACAGACACTCCCGGCATCATCGTCGGCACCGGCCAAGACACCACGCGAGCAACAGAGCTGTGTCAGGTACACAGAACGACATGACCCGCTATCAGACGGACCAAGGTCGCGGCAACAGCACCACAATGAACGAGCCAACTGATGTGCAGGCTTCAATGTCCCAGACGACGTCCACCTTCCCTATTCGACAGCGGCCCCTTGGGTTGCCCAACCAGTCACGACAAACAACCAACTGGGCTCTCAGCACGCTCTTGCTTGGTCGCAGGACGCTTCAAGCCTCCAGTACCTAGCAGCACCTGATGCGAACTCGAACCGATGGACGGATGCCAATATGAGTGCCACCAGTCAAATCACCAATGGGTACGGACGACACGACCAGGCGCAATGGTCAGCCCTTGACAATGACACCAACGTACCACTCAGGGATGATACATGGACGCCTTGGGTCATGCCGGTTCACGATGAAGACCTAGAGGAGGAACATGATGAAGTAGGATACAATCATGCCAGGGATGACGGAGAACAAGTGGTAGAGCTGAGGCGGAACAGTGCCTGAAAGCATTCCCATGTAGGATTCAAAAGAGGTAACTTATTTATTTACTCACAGGTCTCTAGCCAGTTCCTAAAAGAAATACTATCCAAGTTTCGTGACTACGGCATTAGGATATTTCAAGTCCATTTACCCTGTTGTCCTAGCATATCACCGGACCTCCTCAAACCGTCTCCGGACCTCCTCATCCCCGCCACTCAAGAACCCCACCGTCCAGCGCCACAGATCCTCCTGCTTCTCGACATCGTAGCTGTCCTTACTGGACTGGATCTCCCGGCGCCCCTCAAAGTACTTGCCCGTGACGCCCCGGACCCCATCGTCGTCCCCCACCGCGAGCCGAGCCAGCGCGGCCCCCGACTCTGCCGGGGAGTGGATATTGGACGTGCGCAAGAGAGCGCGCAGCAGCGGCATCGTGTACGGCATCACCTTCAGAAACAGGAACCGCGCCGCCGCGCTCGCCTCCCGCGCCAGCCCCGTCCCCGGCATGAACCCGGGGCACATGACCGTGACCATGATGCCGCGCCTCCGCGGCTCGGAGGACAGGCGCCGCCCTAGAGCGTAACACCACAGCACGTTGCACAGCTTACTGCTGGTGTAGCGCTGGCGGCCGCCTTGCGACGCGGCGAACGCGGGCGTCGGGTGGGCGAGCGCCTCGGCGCTGGTGTAGATGGCCGGTAGCAGGCCGGAGAACTGCTCTGGGTCGTCTTTGCAGCTCAGTGTGTTTGATTAGTCCTCAAGTCTTGTTGAAATGAATGCACAATTTGCATTGCCGGTTATGCTGCTATGATAACCACTTACGAGTTCCACTAGATGTTATCACGACCCGCGCATTATCCGCCAGAAACGGCGCCAGCAGATGAAACAACAGCGCGTGCCCGACGTGGTTGATGCCGAAGGTGGCCTCGAGCCCGTCGACCGTCGTCTTCGCCTCGCCGGGGAACTGCAGCCCCGCGTTGAGCAAGAGGGCCCGGATAGGTGGGTGCCGCGCCGCCGCGAATTCCTCGGCGTAGGCGCGCACGTTCGCCAGGTCGCCCAGGTCGAGCGCCGCGTATACGACGTTGGACTGCTTTAGGGCTTTGTGGATGGAGGCGGCCGCTTGCTCCCGGTCGGACCGCGACGAGATGATGACCTGGGCGTCCGGGCAGGCACGCGCTATGTCGAGGGCTGCGTGGTAGCCCAAGCCCGACGTCCCGCCGGTTATGAGGATGGTGCTTTTGTAAGCCATTGTTGGGGTTGTGTGCGGAGAAAAGCTGTTGATGATCCCGCGGCAGACGGCAATGGCGTTTTTGTAAAGGTGGTTGAGAGTGGTTCTTGTTTTCCCGGGTGTTTACTCTTTACGTTATACGAAGACCTTTTCTGATTCCTACCAGTAAGTGGCAAGTGCCTTATATATCATAGTTGTTGACGTAGTCGTGACTCGCCGAGCCCGCCCCCCAGGCGCGCTGTTCTATGTCAGACAAAGGACTTCGGCATATTGCGTATTGTGCAAGAGAGTCCGTATGTGGAGTTGCTTGATTGGAGTTCCTCCGTGCCTAATTCCCAGTCTCTCCTTGTGGCCAGGGAGCTTGCGTGTGGTTGCTCGGCGGTCGGGATTTTAATGTTGAAAGGTTGCTCCGTATCCGACTTGGCCGGATGTGGAACCGGCCGGTCGGCAACCCGCGGATCCCGCTCAGGGGTGCCTATGACAAAGCGAATAATGTCTGAACCAATCGCAACAACAGCGAGTATAGATTAATTATAATTTTCTTTCCATAGAAGAAATAAATGTATTCGCCTGCATTCTTGCATGCTCCGATCATCTGTATAGAAGCACCGAGCCCTATGTGGCGCGTAAAGATGAAAACCAGCCAGAATGCACAAAGGATCGAGGACTGTACTCTCCGTGCTGCAAAAAGCTTTTTAAACTCTCCCTAAGTCCATGATACCTAATCTCAGCGAATCAACGCAACCTTGTCTCCTACAATGCGTCCATGGTCTCAGACTTCCCTATGATGCAGTACTTGACCATCAATATAGTGCATCTCCATCGTTATCCAAGTCAATCGGGTCCTCGAGCGAAGACGCCGGGAAATTCCAAGGGTCCCTAGGCGGCGGCGGCGGCGCCCGCTGGTTCGCGTCCACGCACAGCAACACAGGACGAGTTTGTGAGATGAGAATGAGGTCGCCGCCACCCGTTCCATCAATCTCCATGAGATCGTCGTCGGCCATGTCGTCGTCATCTTCATCATCTTTCCACTCGACAACAGGAAGGGTAGCAGGCTGTCTCTTGCGAAACCGCCGACCTTCGAACACGACCTCATCATCTTCTTCTTCTTCATGCACATCGCCACCCCTTCTTCTTCGTCGTCCGCGCCCAATAGTACCTTCACCTCCACCACCTCTTCCACCATCTTCATCATCCGAAATCTCATCCCCCTCCCCAAACACCACCTCCTGCCGATCCCCCGGCACATTCCCCACCACCACCCCGCGTCCGCCCGCTCGAGCCAGCCCCGCAGGTGCCGGTACAGCGCGCGCGTGAACCGTGCGGGAAACGCGTTGCCGATCTGCCGCTGGTAGTTGCGGCCCCGGAACTGGTAGCCGCGGGGAAACCCGTTGAGCGTCGCGTACTCGCGCCGCGTGAAGTCGCGCTCGCCGCTCCAGTGGTGGTTGCCGTAGCCGCCGTTGCAAGTGATGGCGCGCCGCAGCAGGCCGGCGTCCGGGTCCCAGGGGGTGTCGTCGCGGAGCTTTTGGACGCGGTGCAGGGGGTCCACGTCCGCCGCCAAGTTCGCGAGGGGGTTGTCCCTTGCAGTAGTATTAGCGTCGAGATGAATGGGCGGTGGCAGGCCCCGGAGAGACTCGTACACGGTCCGATAGCGTTTGATCCTGGACCCCGGCTCGGGGTCCTGGCCGTGCGTCGGCAGCGGGTAGTCCGGCAGCGGCTCTCGGGCACGAGCCGAGGATGACGAGGCGCTTGCGCGGCGACGGCAGGCCCCAGTTCTCGAGGCGCAGGATGCGCCAGCGCACCGAGTAGCCGTGCTGCGTGAACCCGACGAGGAGCGCGTTGAAGTAGTACTCGAAGCGCAGGTCGAGGATCCCGAAGGTCTGCTCGAGGGTAAAGAGGCGCGGGCGGAACTTTTGGATCAGCTGGTGGCACGACATCAATGCTGCGATGTTCTGCTCGTCATTTTTACCCTCGACCGTGTGCGCCGGGGACCAGAACTGGCAGGGCGGCGAGAGGTGCAGCACGTCGACGTGGAGCTCGGGTCCGTTGTCGGGCACTTCCGACAGCAGCGCGAAGATGTCCTTGGCGTGCAGCTCCGTCTCGGGGAAGTTGTGGCGGTACGTCTCGAGCGCGTCCTTCCAGTGGTCGCACGCGGTCCGGATGTGGAAGCCGGCACACCTTGCGCCGTAGGATGCACCACCGGCGCCGGAGAACATGTCACCAAAGGTGTAGCGCTGTCCAACTGGCTTCACCATTGGTATCCCCTGTTGCTCAGTCCCTGGGTTCTCATCATTGTCTTCGATGAGCGTCAGATTATCCCGGACCGCAAGGTCAACGCCTGCTACCTTGTCGTACGAGCCACCCTCCACTTTGCCGCCACGCCACTGATTCATCAAAACCGATTCCCTGACCTTGAACTTGGCCTTCACCCCCTCGTCGTCGGTATTGATATGAGCCAACACGAACTCGGTGGGAACCGCCTTGGTCTTCACCCGAGATGTGGCGTCCTTGTAAACGAGCCGGTACTTCCAGCGACAAGTCAGCGGGGCATAGCGTTCGACGTCCGCCGCGGTCGTCCCGTACGTGCCGTCGAACCGGTGGGCCGGGAACATTGCATTGGTGAAGTGGAAATTGCGGGTGCCCATCGCGTGACGCAGCGGGACGTCGACGGCGGCCTGGACGTGATCGGGCCGGTCGTCGTCCGCGTCGATCTGTAAAATCAGACAAACCTCGTTGCGGTACCGGGGCAGCTTCCCGCGGAGACAGCGGGTGCGGGTGAACGGCAGACCCCGGAGCATTAGGCCGTTATCACCATCGTCGTCGTCGGCCGGTCGGTACACCTCCTGGACGAGCAAGAACGCGGCCTCCCAGATGCCAGGTAAAGCGGCTTCGAGCTCGACAAAGTTGCCTCGTTTCACAATTGAGCCTCTGTCAGCCACGACAAGCCGCGGCTCGATGGGCTCGTTCCGGCGAGTCAACACCTTTGCACCTCGCTTGGACGGTGTCTGTCTACGGGCTTTGACGGCGGGCTCGTCCTCGGTCAGATCGATCACCTCGGCCACGGCATTCCATAACTCCAGGGAATGGTCTCGGTCGTCGCTGATGTCTTCCGCCTTGAAGGCTGTTACCGAACTCCCATCGTCTGCCACTCCCGCAGCAGAGCCCGGTTGATGATAGTGGAATGGAGAGGGTGGATAATTCTTTGCTCTATGTCGAGCTGCCCGGAGTTTAGGGGGGATGACTCATCCTTGGGTTCAGCCGGGCGCTCCATGGCTTCAACTTCCCTCGATCGTGGACCCTTTACTGTATCCCTGCTCATGTAGAAGTGATGAAACACCAGAGTGGTAGTAGAGAAATATCCGCGCCCTGGAATATGCTTGCGTTGGTCTTGGATAACTTCGCCCGGTGTTGGTGACGAGATAGTTGGAGATATATGAGCAGCAATGGTCATGAGCTTACAACGAGATAACAATGATGATTGGATACCTCACAATGGAATCGATACATCGTTGGAATCCTGAAGGGAACACGTTATTATATACGTGACGCATCAGAAGGGAATACTATGATGCGCATTTGTGAGAGCAACGACTTCCTGGAACACAGCCAGGCTGCTTTACGTCGCGCACGCTTTCCAATGAAGCTCAATGGCAAATTACCAACATAGGACAACAACCATCTGGGCATGCAAAGAGAAGATGCACCGTCTTAGAGCGAATGAAGAGATGCATTAACGTCTAATGCAGTGTGGATTCGACAAAGATCGGCGTCTGGACAGACGGGGATTGCCAAAGAACCAGTTTTGCATTGATTGCATCTATATCTATTCCGTCGCCTAGTTCGACGCATCGGTGAAGATGTTCCCCAAGACCCTTCAAAAGTATGTCCCTCATTGTGTCAGCAAATACATGCAGCTCCAAACAAAGCCTTGTAGTGTAACCTCCTTTCTGCGGTACAGTGATGAAATCATGCAAGCACATCCATTCTCTGATGAATGCTGACCCCATACACGATCCATTGCCGCTGACCGTCACGGAGAGTCTCATCCCTTGGAAATCTTCCAGCACACTTTCGGATATGAATCCAACTCGCTGACCTTCCCCTTGCATTCTTCACTACCCTGGGTCACGTGCATGTAGATCGGGTCCTTGTAGGCTTCCCTGGCCTGATTAAGCCAGCCGTAGACGTCTTTGTTGCCGACGCTGGGGTGGCTGTGTGTTATTATGTGTTTCCTATCTATTCGCGGCTGAGGAGTCAAGAAACAACGTACTAGAACTCGAGTTCTGGATGGCCATTGGTTCGTGCTACCGAGACAGAGCAGGAATCGAAACTGGCCTGAAGGCCGCAGTCGCCGGATTTACAGCTGGCATACCCGTCACAGTCCAGTGTCCCGGGTTCGTTATATATTCTCCCGGCGAGACTAGCACAGTCGGCCTTGAAGATGTTCGTACCACTTCCCGAAAGCATCTCTATCTTGGGGACGAAGCAAAGTTTTTCCCAGTACGACGAGGGTGTCCATCCAATAGTGCCGTCGATCCAAGGCTCCACATGGGGCAGAGCGCTGGAATTCGAGTCGAGGGCAGTGAGGTTGCCATGTCTGATGAGGCCAGCTGCGGCACACCAGGCAGTGGACAGGATGACAAGAATGAAGGCAAAATTCTTCATTGTGGTAGTGAAGGAGATCTCAGTGAGGAATGTGTGTTGGAATCCAGGATGAAATGAAATCAGATTGACAACCTGAAAGACGTCTTTGCGAGGAGAGAATTGAGTTGTGGGATGGAAGCAGTCTGGGGTTGATGGAGGGAAGAAGAGGTCTGGTGAAAAGCTGCAATGAGGACGACGGGTGGGTCATATCTGCCACTTGGTTGGAATGTAGGAAAGCAGTGAAATCATGGGTATAGACGGCGTCTTGTCGGTTGACCAGGTTTAATGGCCATTGTTGGACAAAAGTGGACGTTGCGTGAGTGCAAGGCTGTTAATGCACCAACCGAAACCACCATGATTGGCAACCAACCAACCATACAGCCTTGGTAAGCCACTAAGAGCCTTTTGGTATATTATATTAATTAATTAAAAAATTAGCTTAGTAAGCCACCTGGTGGTTTAAGTGTATTAGGTTAATGTAATGCTTTTTTTTATTAAATTTAATTATATATTATAATAATTTTTAATATTATTATTTTATATTAATTAATAAATCGAGTTAAAAGTTATTATTTATTAAAATAGTTAAATGCTTATATTACTCTAAAAGGGGTGCCACATGCCTATATGTACGAACCCTTTTTTTATTTTATAAAGAGGGGTATATAATAGCCCTCGCAGCTCGTATTAAAGATAGAAATAAATAATAAAATATAGTAATATAACTTTAATTAAACTTAAAACCCACTTATATATATATACGAAAGCTTATTTAATATATATAATTATAAAGCATTTCTTTTTTAACTTAATTTACTTTAAATTATAAATATTAATATTAGTATTAAAATAAAGTATTATATAATTAATCGCGTAAAATAAGTTTTGAAACGTTATATATTTTAACCGCGCTTTTTTAATTACTCAAAATCCGATCGATACGTATCGCTTAAGTCGTTAAAATAATACGATTTTTTTTAAAAAGTATTAAATATTATAATTATAAAGTTATTATATATTAAAGTTTAAAAGCATTAAAAAATAATAAAAGTAAATAATATAAACGAAATATTAATAAACTACGTTATATATTTTATCTTAAAATATATTATAATATAAAATTCATTATTAAAAATACATATTAATAAATAAAATAAAAACTTAATAGAATATTAAAACAGTAAGAACTAAGTGTAACGAACGCTATCAGGGGTCTAAATGGAAACCTGGTAAAACGTACCGAAGGGTTTATGTTTAGTAATACGAGAGAGTATTTAAACGTGCGATAGAGGTCCGCTTTTATCGGTATAATGTGTAATAGCCGTAGGAATAAATATAATATAAGGGTATAAATGTGAAGGTATTTATAATAGGGTTATTAAGGTAATATATTTTATTAATAGGTTAAGATTAATATTTAAATTAATTATTAAAGTAAAAAGTGCTTATATAAAATATATAAGGAACGTTTATTATTATATATCTAATCCTTTTTTTATTAATTTTTTTAGTTTAATAGTTTATTCTTAATTTAATTAATAATCCTTTAAACTTCTAGGCTTACTAGCTTAGTAACTTATTCCTTTTAAGCTAGTAATCCTTATAATTCGTTACGTAACCTCCGTCCTTTATCCTTTTTACTTAAGAACCCATCCGGCTTATCGCTAGTTACGGAGTATTTATATAAAGCGTTAGTCGGTTACGAAGTATAAGTAAGTTTATATTAGTATAGCTAGCGGTTTTATTAATATTAGTAGTATTATAGCCTGGTCGGGGTATCGTAGTTCTGTGCCGTTAATTTATAGGTTTAGGCCGCATAATTAGTCTAGGTCGTAATACTATTTTTCCTTTTCCGATTGTTTTGTTTTTAAAGTATTAAGTTCTCGTAAATACCTTAGTTTTTTTATTTCGTTAAGTTTTTTAATAAGTTTTTTATTTTTATTTTTATTATAATATATTATTTATTATAATATATTATTTATTATAATATATTATTTATTATAATATTTAATTATATTAAGAAATTCTTTTATTATTTTAAGTTTAAAAAAACTAAATAACGTTATAATTTTATTATATTTATTAACGAGTTTAATATTAAAGTTATACTTTATTTTTTATATTCGTTCCGGAAATAAGTATATAAAATAATAAAGGGTTTAGGTCGTTACCGTAAGTGCGTTCGTTTCGGGGTGTTTTATAACGGTTCGGGGATATTAATATCGGCCGTTTCTCGTATTATAGACGAGTTTCGTCGCCTTCGTATTATAGAGTAGGAAGTTAGTGACTCGTTTCGTTAAGTTAGCGAGGCTTTAGAACGGGTTTATTAGGAGGTTTAAGAGGCTTTCCTCCGACTAGAGCGGATTAGGGTTTAGCGGGAGTCCTTAGTGACTCGTGGTATTAAAATAGCGAAGCGTGGCCTCCGTTCTTTAGACGAGTTAAAGACGTAGGAGCGTATTAAATTTAAGGCCGTAGCTAACGTTTATAATTTTGGTATGTTTAGCGTAATCGATTAGTTCGGGACGGATATTAATTTTTCGTTCTCGTTTTTTTTTTAAACTTTTAAAGCTTTTTTAAGGCGTTTTTTAAGTGTTTTTTAAGTTTTTAAGTATTATTTTTTAGTAAGTACTTTTTTCATTAAACGAGATATTAGAATCCTCGTTTTTTTTATTATTATTAATTTCCTCGATTTCGTATTTATATTAATTTATTTCGATTTTTAATTATATATCGATTAGGGTTTTTTCGGCTATTAATTCGAGTAACGAAATATAAAATATAAAATATATCCGTATTATTTTAAATAGCGATAATCGGTAATTAGTTTTTAAAATAATTTCTTTAATTTCAAATAATTTAATCTTTTTAAAGTCGAGTTTTATACTAGGTCGCTTTATTTTAATGTTTCGTTAGAAGAGGTAAACTTTTTCTCCCTTTTTAAAGGTTAGTCTTTTTAATTTTATTTAGTCGGCGTATTTCTTTATTCGTTTTTAAAAGAAGGTAAGGTTTCGTTATAATATTATTTATAGTTTTTTTTTAATTTTTCGACTTATATAATCGCGGTAAGTATTAACTTTTTTTTTAGGGGTTTCCGGGTAATTTTTAAGTCGTACTTATAGTTGGCCCGAAATAGTAAAATGCGTATTATTTCGTTATTAGCGTTATTATATACGAATTACGTTATAGGTAATAGCGTTATTTAGTTGTTTTGTTCGTAGTTAACGTAGTAACGTAAGTATTATTTTAAAGTTTAATTTATTTTCTCGGTTTATCCGTTTATTTAAGGGTAGTAAGCCGTGGATAATTTATACTTAATACCGAGTTACGTTATAAATAATTTTTAAAACTTAGCCTTAAATAACTTATTTCGATTAGAAATAATTATTTCTAATAACCCGTACTAGTTAATAATAATATAGAGGAAGGTATAGGCTAGATCGCTAGTATTACTAAACTTTTTATATAGTAAAAAGTAGGTGTACTTCGTAAGTTTATTCGTAATTACTAGGATACTGTTATAATTAACTTTAGTTAATAGTTTTTTTTTATAGGGGTAGCTTAATTATAAAGTCGAGCGCGATCGTTTTTTATACCCGGTTTAGCGGTAGAATTAGTTATAACTCTCCGTACGGTCGATATTTTACGGACTTAGCTTTATTATACAGGTCGTATTTATTAATAACCTTGGCCACGGTTAGTTTAAGGTTTTTATAATCGAATTACTTAGTAATTCGCTTTTAGGTCTTGAATACTCTTTAGTATCTATACGCGGGGTATTTATAGAAGTTTTTAATAAAGTTTTCCCGGTATTACTTAAAGATATAGATCTTATTTCGATAAAAAATAAGATTATTACGGTTTTCGAGGTAATTTTTAGCGTAATTAGTAAAATCGAGGGTTCGGCCCGGTTGTTTAAACTTGGTAATCTATTCGTCGTTATATTAAACGTGGTTCGTAGCGTTTAGTTACCGTAATAGCACAAGGTTACCGTCTTGGTCCTATTTAAGGATAGTTCTAGTTTTAAATGGGGCTTTTTTTAGTGGTCGGGTCGCCTATTTAGTGCGTTGGCGCGACCGTTTTCGCTACCTTTTTAATAAATAATAACGAAGTTAAATTTTAAAAGAAATTTAAATTATCGTACTTATCGTTTATTTAACTCCTTCGTAATAGTGAACGTTATAAGATTCTTATAATCGGTATAGACCCTTATTAATTTTATTATTCCGCTAAAATAGTGTTTTTATTTTTCGAATACCTTAATAATAATTATTAATTCCTTGTCGTGGATTTAGTAGTTAAGCTCGGGTTTATTTAACTTTTTTAAAAAGAATACGATAAGGTGCGATTTTCCGTTATTATCCCGTTAGTTTAGTTGCCCCCGATCTCATAGTTCGATACGTCGGTCTCGATTTTAAAAGGTCTAGCTGGATTTGCTACGCGAAATATTGGTTCGTTAAGGATTCGCTCCTTTATTATTTAAAAAGCGGTTTTTTCCGCTTCCGTTTATTTAAATAGTTCGTTTTTTTTTATTAAGTTTATAAGGGGTGTCGCTAACTTATTAAATTTAGGGACGAAAATCCGGTAATAATTAGCTAGTTTTAAAAAGGATTTAATTTCCGTAGCGTTTATAAGCGTGGGCTATTCTTTAATTGCTACGATTTTTAACTGTTTTATTCATATTTCTCCGGGGATATTATATATTTTATGAACGTGACTGTTCGTTAATAGAACTCGCTCTTTTTTAGGTTTATTAATAAATTAGTGTCTTATAGCTTTTAAAGTATTAATTTTACGTGCTTTTTATATTATTTTTTATTCTCGGAGTAAATAAGGATGTTATCGAGGTATATTATAACGAACTTATCGAGGTATTCGCGTAAAATATAGTTAATTATTAATTAAAAGCTAGTTGGCGCGTTAGTTAATTTAAACGGCATAGCTCGGTACTCGAAATATTTATATTTTGTTCGGAACGCGGTTTTTTATTCTTTTTTTTTCTTTAATACGGATTAGGTTATATATATTAAAGAGGTTAAACGTTATAAAGATTTTAACGTATAATAACTTATTTTATAAGTCGCTAATTAAAGGTAAAGGGTACCGGTTTTTAATAATAATTTCGTTAAGTTTTTAATAATCGATATATATACGCTACTTAGGTTTCCCGTCTTTGCTTTTTTTAAGGACGAAAAGGATAGGGAAGCCTGCTAGCGATGTGGATAGTCGTATAATTCCTTTTTCGAGGTTCTCCGTAATATACTCTTTTAGGGCTTATTCGTACTCCTGGTTAAGTTTATATATAAGTATAAATAGGGGTTCTTTTTTAGTATAGTTATCGTAACGTTTAGCTTAGGTTTTTTAATACTAATATATACTTTAAGTATTTTAAGTTTATTAGGGGGTTATTTTTTAAACCGTTATTTATTAATTAAACTTTTTTTTAGTATATTTTATTAAAATTAACCTATTTTTTAATTAATTTTAAAATTATTTACCCGTAATTAAGGTATTTTTAAAATTATATCGTATTTTGTAACGTTTGTAATATTATACGAGATTCGTTTATAACGTTTTTTGATATTAATCGGAAGGTTCGCGACTTTCTTTCGTATTTCTTTATTTTCGTAAGTTATGAGTCCTTTATTAATAGTTTTAAATCGGTATGAGGCGTTTTTCTCTTATTATTTTAATTTTAAGCGGTTAATAATTCGTAGTGAGATATAGTTTTTTTATACTCCGTTATCGAGTAATACTTTAATATAGACTTTTTTTACGCTTATTATTAAGATAATATACTTATGGATGTCTTGTTTATCTATTGTTTAATATAGGGACCTTTCTTAGTCTGCTTAGTATTATCCTTTTATATTCCGCGGCGTTTATTTCCCGACCGATGTCTTTTTGGGTAGGTAATAAAGTCTTGCGATTAACCGTTTTATTGTTGTTATCGTTCCTTTCTTTCTTTGTGGGGAGCTTCCTTTTGGTATTTTGGCGGAAGTGTTTTTATATTCCTCCCCGTGTGCCGTACTGTCCCTAATACTTAAGATTCGGGTTTTTCGGGCGGTTCGGAGGTTTATTAAGTTTATTAAAGTTTATAAGCGCTTTGTAAGTCCTTTATTATAGTAAGGGGGTTCTTTTATTAAGCGTATACC
The DNA here is from genome assembly GCF_038363925.1 of Apiospora phragmitis. Classification (NCBI taxonomy): domain Eukaryota; kingdom Fungi; phylum Ascomycota; class Sordariomycetes; order Amphisphaeriales; family Apiosporaceae; genus Apiospora; species Apiospora phragmitis. Next base: position 177,997 of record NW_027117400.1, on the reverse strand, counting down.
TGTGCGTCCTAAAAGTATTAGGCGCTTCTTTTTAAACGTTTATAAGCTCGCGATTTTTTTTAGGCGTGTTCGAGGTATTAGTTCTCGACGTACTCTTTTTAATCCCGTTTTTTTAAGTAGTATTTTTATAGCTACTTTAAATCTTTTTATATTAATAAATATACGTGTCGTTTATTAGTGATCGATGTTTTAACCTTTTTAATTATATAATCGGGGTGTAAGTTTATAATAGTTTATTTATTTATTTATCGGGGAAATTATTCGTTTTTAAGTTTTTTTATAAGGTATTTTGTATAAGCGTTATATACGTATGAAATTTATAAGAGCGTGAAGTGTGTTTCGTTTATAGGGGAGATTTAGGGGTTATTATTTATTGCGTAGTTGCCGCGGACTCTTTAATTAAATCCTGCCGTAATAAGTACTTGGCATAGGTGTTTTAAGTCTGGGTAGGGGATACTTAAGATAGTTAGTTATCTGTTATTTTTAAAGTTTTTAAATTCGGTAACTTCTTTTATAAGCTTATTTATTAGTATACCGATTAGGCGTTCGTAGCCCGTCGACTATTCTGGCTGGCTCGTGGTATTTTTAATAAAATCGCTTCCTTTATTATATATAGGGGCGCGCTCTCGGCTTATTATTGCGAGGCTTCGGTTATGGCTACTCTTATTTTTTAGGGTTTTAAAGAATTATCCCGTTTTTTCTTTGTTTGTTAAGTAGGAGGTGTACTTATTATTATAATAGGCTGTTTAAAATAAGCTGCTATAATTAGTAGTAGCGCTACTTCTTTTAATAGTTGGTATAGGGGTGTTCTCGTTTCGTATAGCGTTAATATATTGTTCTTCAGGGATTTTCTAATCTTTTTTCGGGGCTCGGTATTTTTAAAAGTAATACCTTTTTTTTAATAATTATAGCAGGTGATACTTTATTTTTTATTATTTTTATTATGTTTAATAGCGTCGAGATCTATAAGTTTATTATAGTAATTATACGCGGTAATATTTCTAAGCTATATATTATAATAGTAACGTGGTTATTTTATATTAGCTTAGATCCGACTAGTTTATTGTTATTATCCGCCTTATTTTTTACGGTATCGTTTATATATGCGAGTATTAATCTTAATTATGAGCTCTATATACGAAAAGAAATTATCGGGGGTATCGAGCCGGTTAAGTTCGTTTTTAATGTTCTCTTTTAATTTTTAATAATATATTATAATTTTAATAGCTTCGGTATAGTTTAGTCGGGTTATAATGCGTCAGAACTCGGCGGTGTAAGCGGCGGCTAATCCTTTTTACTTAAGAGTTTTAAGCTCTCTTTTTACTTATCGTTTTTTGTCGAGGTCTTAGAAGAGTGATTTAAAGGCGTTTTTAAAGCTATTATAACTTTCGAAAATTCGTTATATTTTTATACGGCATAATTTTATTTATTAATCGTTTTTTATAAGTTTATTTAAATAGGGTTTGAATTAAGCGAACGCCTTACTTTTAAAAAACGAGGCAGCGTAAACGACTCGCTAAGTAAGGTTTTAAAACGTTCTTTTATAAAACTATTAATAGGCTTTAACTTAAACGAGGAACTTTCGCAAGTTTTTACTCGTTCCGTTAAACGGCGTGGGTAAATTAATTTTTATTCCTTTTTTTAATATGATAAGGGTTTAAATAATATTAGCGGCGGTATAAAGGAGACGTACTTCCTCGCGTAGCTTATTAATATCGGGTGTTTATCCTAGGTTTTCCTATGTTAAGAGGGTATTACGTTCCTTTTCGAGCTTAGCGTAGTAGTGTTAATAATTAGCGCTTTTTTATTTAAATTCTTTAATTTATTTAATTAACGCTTATCGGGTAAGGCCGTCGTTATTATTATCGCTATTTACCTCTATAGCAGGATCTCGCTAAGAAGTTCTTACGGTGGTGATAGAGGCCTTCCCGTAACGAGGGGTATTATTAAGTCTAGGTGTAGATATGGTTTTTATAGGTGTTATTATTTAAAGGTTTAAGTAGTAATTCGTAAGAATAAAAGTAATTAAAATATAACGAACGTTATTAAAGGTTTAAATAAAAACCTAATAAAACGTATCGAAGGGTTTATATTTAGTAATATAAGAGAGTATTTAAACATGCGATAAAGGTCCGCTTTTATTAATATAATATATAATAACCGTAAAAATAAATATAACTTAAAGGTATAAATATAAGGGTATTTATAATAAGGTTATTAAGGTAATATATTTTATTAATAGGTTAAGATTAATATTTAAATTAATTATTAAAGTAAAGAGTATTTATATAAAAAATATAAGGAACGTTTATTATTATATATCTAATTTTTCCTTTATTAATTCTTTTAGCTTAATAGTTTATTCTTAATTTAATTAATAATCCTTTAAACCTTTAGGCTTATTAGTTTAATAACTTATTCCCCTTAAGCTAGTGATTTTTATAATCCGTTACGTGACCTCTATCCTTTGTCCTTTTTACTTAGGAGCCCATCCGGCTTATCGCTAGTCGCGGAGTATTCGTACGAAGCGTTAATCGGTCGCGAAGTATAAGTAAGTTTATATTAATATAATTAGCGGTTTTATTAATACTAGTAATATCGTAGCCCGGTCGGGGTATCGTAATTCCGTGCCGTTAACTTATAGGTCTAGGCCGCATGATTAGGCTAGGTCGTAATACTAAGGTTTTCTATACTACTTTAAAAAGAGTAATATATGCCTATGCGTACGAACCTTTTTTTATTTCATAAAGATGGGTATATAATACCCCTCGCAGCTCGTATTAAAGATAAATATAAATAATAGAATATAATAATATAACACCACTTAAGCCCTCACTTATACGTATATATAAAAGCTTATTTAATAAAAATATATTTAAAAATAAATTATAAATTATTTTTAATATTAAATTAAATTTATTAAGAATAAATTAAAATTACTTTATAAATATAGATTTATACTTTAACTTTTTTAATATATTATAAAAAGTAAATTATAAATAATTTAAAACTTTATTTAATTATTAACTTTTAATAAATTAAACTTAAAATAAATTTAAAAAACATGTAATATTTATACATAATTAACCCCTATTATAAATTATTTAAATCACTCTTTTATAACTAAAATTATATATTTAATAACTTAAAAAAGCCATGGGGTTAAGATTAGCTGCATTATATGTTCATATGTGTTACTAGTTCCGTCTAATGGCTAATGAGATCTCTGTCCATCCTCCCGGCATTGCAGATTTCGTGATATTTGCCCACTAATTGGACAATGTACATACATATTGAATGACTGAGGGGCAAAGGGACTGGAGAGCAAGGTCCAAGCCTCTTGTAGGCACATGTTGTGAGGAAGACGAAGCGGTGGATGAGAAAGTAGGGGACTCGATGAAGCAGCTGACGAAGTGGACCGGGCTGGCTTGGTCACCAAAAAGATTGCCTACCCGCGATGGGCTGTCTGTCCTCGTGAGCAGCATCAAATGGCTGCCGAGCTGAAGTACAAGTACAGTACATATACATTAAGTACCAATTAACTGAGATCCGCTCGCTCGGCAGGGATGTGCACAGTGCTGTGATTGTAGTGTATCAGTTCAAGTAACAGATGGTTCTTCAGCCACAGCGGCGCCCAAGGGAAAAGCTACCCCGCGACCCCACCATCCAAATGACCCTCAACTCCAACACCAGCAACAATTTCTGTCCAGGTATCATCACCACCGCCAAACGTCACTGCTACCACTCGGCCAATCTCTTTCGTGCGTGTCGCAAAATATCTCCGATTCCTTCTTCCGCCATGCCGACCCTGCAAACCCACTCCGAGGCGCCGCACAGCGACGCCTTCACGTTCACCACCGACCTGTCCCTCAGCGGCAGCGGCAGCGACAGCACCACTACCACTACTGCCACCACTGATGGAATAACCGCCGAAGCAACCCTGACGACGGCCCAAAAGTCCGCCTACCTCGCCCGCCTCCGCGCCGCCGTCTCGGACCACCAGTCCCGCATCAACGACGCCCTGACGGCGCGCATGGAAGCCGACAAGATCCGGGACCCCGCCTCGGCGCCCTCGGCCACGACCGAGCCCACCTCCAGCAAGAGCAAGAAGCGCAAGAACAACAACCAGCAGAAGGTCATCGCCGACGAGGACGCCGAGGAGCAGAATTACGGAGAGGAGGTTGTGGAGGGAGATGACGAGGTTTGAAAGAAACCACCGAGACTCGAGAAGCGGCAAAGAGGAACCATCGGCTCACCAATGCTCCATTCATCAGGAAGAAGAACAAGGCAAGAAGAAGAAGGGGAGGAAGACGGCACCCTGAGATCGAGATTCGAAAGAAGAATTGGGTGCGCGGTGCGCGAGTAACAATTGTCGCAGACCGTGGGGGTTGCAAGACAAGAAAAGGAAACAAGCTGCTTGGGATACTGCTGGACAAACATAGCGAGGATGATGGCCTGCCCCCCTACGAAGCAGCAGCGGCCATGCCTCCTCAGCACGGCTCGAAGTATGACAGCAGCATACCAGCATACCAACCGCCGCCTCCGCCGCGCTTCCAGGGACGCCGCCTCCCTTTGTTCCTCGTCCTCCATCGCCATCTCTCTATGGCAAGGGCGGGCACCCAGCCTTAGGACAAGGGCACCACCTGAAGCGATGAGATACTCCATCGCGCTCTCTCTGGATTGCCACGGTGATCCAGAATCTTCACTGGTTTCCGGTCTCTCAGTACATCATACCAAAGAGATGCCTGGCGTGGTCACTCCTCTCCCCATCCCAGTCCAAGTCACGAGGGCGAGAGACAGGGCTGCACGGGAAGAGATTCCAACACCAAGATGACGGCGAGAGCAACGATGGATGCGTATTGATGGGTGGGTTATGTCACCAATCAACCTTCGACTAGGAGCAGTGAGGGCCGTTGACCACGAAACCGAGATACACAATCTCACCATTTGGAGTACTACAGGTAGAATTTGATGGGAACGGGTGGTGTCAGGCGATACGCCAACTAGTTACTCAAATGAGTCTCTGTCATCACTGGTTTTGCCATTCAAGAGAGTAGAGAAGACGAACCACATTTCCCCTAGGGAAGAAGCACTGGTATCTGGACTACCTACCCCCTTATTAATAGGTACATGTAGATAAGAAGTCCCGTCCTCTACAGCCATCTACTTCCTGTGCCCAGCTCATCCTATGTGATATGCAGGAGATTCGCATGTGCCATGACGGTGGGTAAATGAGAGAAACAAGGCATATTGATGAGTAATATCTCACGCAGTTTAAAACAAACCATAGACGAAGATGGATCATGTCCGGAACCAAAACCACGACGTTTGCATTCTCTATACGGGTATTTCCAAATTCCACACCAGCAGCAGCTTCACACAATCCCCTAGGACCATCATCACCGAGCGTATTCCACTATGCTCGCTCGTACCAGCATCTCGCCGCAATATATACATAGAGGCAGCATTCTCTTCTGGTTCGATACCCCCATCAGAAGCACCATAAGACTCGTAAAACACATCGCACATTCATGCATACACCCCCACTGATGCTTGCCCAGCTACACACACACACACACACACACACCTGGCTTGCTTTTCCTCCCCCCTTCGCTTTCCATTGTGTGAAAATGCAAAGCATGTCCTAATCTCAACAAATGCTCACATGTAGATAACGAGATGCAAATACAAAGGCGGCTGGCCACCTTCTTCCTTGACGAGCCTGAGCAACAGTCTTCCAGTCAGTCAGCTATCCAGCCCCGTTCGTTCTTCAAGAACTCTCCCCCAAGACCCAGCCACCTGCCCCTTCCCCCTCAACCCCGTGGGCCCCCCGCCCGTCCGCCCGAGACAGCCGTAGTGCACGACCCCGTTGTCCGGCAGGACAGCCACGACGCTGTTCCCGAGCCGCTTGTGGCAGACGCCGCAGACGCGCTCCTCGCCGACCACGACGCGACGGTTGCGTCCCCCGCCGCCGCTGCTAATGCCCTGAGCGCCGCCACCACCAGGGACATCAAGCCCGTCGCCCAGCAGCAGCATCGCCTGCGTATCCACCAGCAACGTTTTCCGCAGCCCCTCTACGACCCGCGACTCTGCCAGCCGCGAATTGGCCGCCCGGATGCGCCCGCTGAAGTACGACTCCAGCTTGGTCGCCGGCAGGCCATCGGGGATGAGCGACAGCGTCGACGCCGCCGGCAGCCGCGAGCCGTGCTTTGAGAGCAGGTCCAGCGCCGGTTCCAGGTTCGGCTTGTGGGGCGGGGCTGGCGTGAGGTAGAGGCTGAGCAGGGTGTGGTAGATGGACGGGGCGCCGTCTGGGTCGTCCTGATACTGCTGATCTGGAGCTTGAGGAGGTGGAGGTTGAGTCTGCTGCAGGACGGAGAAGGCTGGCTTGGCCGAGGACGGGCGATCGTCCCGGCGGGAAGTGGGCGAGGGCGGCCTGCTGGGCTCGCTTTGGAGTTTGTGTATACGGTTGCAGTACCTATTTGAATTACAGTTTTTGTCAGTTACCCGATCAAGAGCGGTTTTCCGAACTGATCCAACTCACTCTTCCGCCTTGCCGTAGTCCTGCATTTTGAAGACGTATATATCCAAGGCTTGCTTATGGGAGCCCATATTGGACAAGATCACAGCCTGCGCCTCGTAGAAAGCCGAATCTGTCACTCACTCGGGTTAGCTCTGGGTCTCGAGACGTTATATCGGCATACACCTGGGCAGTAACAGAAAACCTACCATCTCGGGGAATAATGCTGTAAGCCCGACTAAGACTGTACTGCCTACTTTCCCGCAGGAACTTAATCAGCCGTTGCATCATCGGCGCCTTCTCGCCCTCATTGCCGCCGTGTTCGTCACCTCCCCCGGCCTTCAGTACATCGATGAAAAGCTCCGCCAGTCTGTTGTGGAAATCCGGCGTGGCGTCTCCCAGCTCGCCAATGATATGTTCGAGGTACCTGATCTCGAGCAGCTCATCGATGTCACTCAGGTACTTCAATACTCGCTCTCGGGGTAGTGTCTCGGCGTTCTCCGAATCGGCCAAGAAGACATCCATGCCCAAGTCGGGATCTCGTTTGAGTACCCATTCGGCAAACTCTAGTATCAAGTCGATCAGATCTGGCGGAAGAGCCTGGAGGTACATGACGGTCCGTTGAGGCCCACGTAGTTGACGCGGGATCTCGGATGGATTGATGGGTATTGCGAGAGGACTATCTGCCTGCGCAACGTCCACATGGACATCGTTGGCGCCCATAGCAGGTTTCTCGCCGTCACCATTGGGCTCGTCTGATGCTGTCCCAAAACGCCGCAGCAAAGTCAAAGCTTCGCGATGCAGTTTCTTGCCATTGAAGAACTCCACCAGGTCGTTGTAGCGGTGGCTTTCGAGGAGCTTCTCGTTCACGACCTTCGGGTCGCAGAAGTTGGCAATCCGGAAGAGAGAGGAAGCCAACGCTGGCGTACTGTACATATAGGCTCGGAACAGCGCGGTATCAACAATGATGAAGGTGGTCCGTAAAGTCTCTGCCAATTGTTGGTCGGATTCGGGGTCAGCTGAGCCCGTGAGTAATGTGGTGAATGGGTCCTCGGTCGAGCTTATCGAGGGTTCCGTGGAGGACGAGGCTTGGCGCTTCAGCTTGCCGGTAACAGGGTCGATGTATCGCTGGAGGCGAGCACGTGTACCGGCAAGATATGACCTGAGCTCTCCCACGGCCGACTTCAGGTCGTCGCCAGACAGGGGCCCTTCGTCCTTGGCATTGGTGACTGAAGCAACGTCCGACCCTTTGATGCTGGAAGCATCATCATCCTTCAAGGTTGTGGCTGGGCCCTTCTTGGACATAATGGAAGCAGCATCAGAGTCGGTCTTCTTGTGTCCGCCGCCAAGGGGCCAATACTTGGAAAAGGCGCCGGCACCCGCTTTGGATGGAGACGCAGCTTCGATGGGTTCGTCCTTGGCCTCATCTCCGTCTACTGTCTTCTTTTCATCTGACGGACCGTCTTCCTCGTGCTGGTCTGTCTCCGATGCCGTCGCGACCGTTTCTTCGTCCGCCTGCGCTTCCCAGATAAATCACCGGCAATCATCCGCGGGAACAGCTTCAGTACTCGCTCGGGAGGGGCCCGCACTTCATCCTCGTTGAAGAGATCCATACTCTCCCTGTACCGCTTGGCTTTGAACAGCACCTCGGCCTTCCGCATCTTGACTTCGCGCATAGTCCCGGTCTTATCCTTGAGCAGCGCGTCTTCGAGCATCCCCAGGACGCTGATGGCCTCGTCGAGCAAACCCTGCTGTATGAGGTCCGAGACCTGGGCGTCGTAGTCGGTGGCGTCCATCTTCCATACGCACCTGTCACTACTGATGTGGAAGCCTTTCCCGGCATGGGCCAGGCTGTAGGTCGGCGGCGGGAAGTGCAACTGGGCCGCACCGGGCAGGTTGATGTTCTGCAGGAGGCTGAGAGTGTCTGGATTTCGAACTTCGAGGGCGCCCTTGCTCGGCGGTTGCAAGGCCAGTATGTAGGGGTAACTATAACCGATGTTGTCGGGTGCATTTTGCCATGGGATCTGGCGTTTTTCAATGGGCTTGCCGTCGGTGTCGATGAACAATGTGTTGATATCCTTGGCCAGCAGCATCCCGCCGTCCGCTAGCTTCGCAGCCAGCGGCTTGGGCATGTAGCCGCCGAGTCCCATGTAGCCCATGCTGGCCGCCCCAAAACGGCTTGCCTGTCCCGTCGCGGCAGTGGCGGCGGCGGCAATTTCGGTCGTGATGGAGGTCTCGACATCGACGAGAACAAAACCAGCATTCATGCCGCAGACAATCTTGGTGGCCGTGGCCCAGGTCACGCTGCGAATGGCTTCGGGCAGGACGATCTCGGTGACTTCGTCGCCCAGCTCGCTCTCGTGCCAGCTCCACAGCAACAGCCTCCTCTTGACAGCGACGGCGAGGCGGGAGATGATCTCGGGGATGCCGGTGGCGCCATCTTTGACAATGTTGCTCGTGACGGCAAAGCAGCTCGCATTCTTGGTGCGCTGGATGGTCTCGATGAGCTCGTAGGTCTGGAGGTCGTAGAGGGAGACATGGTAGTTGGAGAGGGAGATGAGGGTGTTGGCTTCTTTGATGATGGCCAGCTGCTCGACGGCGCGCGTGGAGAACTTCTCGACCTCGCGCAGGAGGTCGGTGGGTTTCGAGGACCGCGGGCCGGATTGGGAGTTCGGAGGTGTTATGGTGTCGGGGAGGCTGCTGGGCTCGGATGTGGTGCTGCCGTTGTTAGCATGGGCGTAGTGGTATGTGGTGGTGGTGTTGTTCTTGTTGTTGTTGTTGCTGTTGCCATTGGAGAGGGAGATATTGTTGAGTCGGTAAACCCGTAGAGAGCCTGTGTTCAAGCCCACAAGCACGCGATCGCCTGAGAAATTTGGAGACTTTTCAGCAAATGACCATGTCGGCAAGTAATCAGTAGGCAATACATACCATTTGCGAGGATGGTCTCGATCTTGGACTTGTCGCGCGCCTTGAGCTCGATGATGGGGCGGGCGGTAAAGGCAGAAAGCATGACGGCGGCAGCTCTGCCTCCAGCAGGCTAGGCGGGGATGCACATCAGAGGAAGAGCCTGGGAGGTGAAATCGTCTCTACCACATCATGCCCATGCTCATCTGCAAATATCGGATTGCCAGGTGGTGTGTAGTGAGTGTTGGGGTTGTAGAGTCGTAGTGCTGGAGGATGGTTATCGGGGTTGGGAGCTGGGTGCATGGATTCGATGTCATTTGACCTAATCAGAAGCCGAGCTGTTGCGTGGGGAACTGGGAACGGACCCTTGCTTGCTCTGGAATGATGATGGCATAAATCCCGTCCAACCTCCAAGCTCGTATCGCACCTTTTGATTGGTGCTACGAATTGAATTGTCAATAACAACAGAGATACGATAGATGAAATATTTCAACCATTGGCTTTGTGGCTGGATTAGTGGTGCATCTGTTGCTGTGTCACAAAGTGTGTCTTCAAGAAAAAGGTTCTTGTAGCCTTACAAGCGGCATGTACACACACTTCTGCCCGGCAGAGCTTTGGCATGGCAAGTAAATCTTCAAAGTTCATTACGCTACCCATCTACACTGGGATATAACCACAACAACGCCTTGAACACCATTCTAATTCAACTCAAACGACAAGCAGTTCTACACATTCCCGATGTCTAGCGTCCCGTGTCTAGTGACCTCCAGTTGTCGGGAGCTGCGAAGTGTTGTTAGTCAGATTGTCGTGCAACAGTGGTTCAAGCAAAGAAGGATGAAACTTACTCCGAGGTAGACCTTGAACGAATCGTAGATCAGCCACTGGAAGGCCGTCAGGGTACCGATCATGACGATACGGACGGGCAGTCCGTTCCAGAGTCCCTTGAACCCGATATTCTGGTAGATGCGGCCCACGGCCGTCATGGCGCCCTCGCCCGGCTTGCGGTCCGCGTTCAGCTTGGACACCATGACGTCGGCCGGGTGGCTCACGACGGCGCACCCGATGCCCGCGATGTAGCCGCCCAGGAACGACACCCCCGTCTGCTGCAGCGTCGTGTACGCCTCCTTGGGCTTGCCGAGCTGCTTGTAGATGAGCTCGACCGTCTTCTCGAAGCTGGCGAACTTGACCATGGTGTAGGGGATCTGCCGGCCCCAGAGCGGGTAGAGGCCCTTGTACAGGCCCGCGACCCCCTCCTTCTGCGTCACCTTGCTCCAGCCCTCGCCCAGGCCCTTGGCGTAGGGCGGGATCGTCGTCTGCATGCGCACCTTGATCGACTCCCACGGGCACAGCGCGATGTCGGCCAGGAACTCGGCCGACGCGCTGGCGCCCAGGTACACCAGCGTCTTGGGCGCGTTCGGGAACAGCTTCTCGCCGTAGTAGTACTTGAAGACCTCGTAGAAGCCGTACTTGCCCGCGCCCTGGAAGGAGTAGCCGACGTACGTGGGCGCCCAACCCGTGAAGATGCCCCGCAGCCCCTCGGTGGCGTAGATCTTGCGGAAGGCCTGCGCGTTGGACTTGTAGATGGAGGAGTCGACTTGCCGCCTGCACTTGACGAGATCGAGAGGCGTCACCGAGGTATGCGTCGGACCACAGGCTATCGTTCGCGCGCATCAGTCAGCAAACTTGAATGTTTCTTCGTCCCGCGACAGGTCAGCCAATGCGACGTACCAATGATGCCGCCCAAGGTGCAGGCTGCGAAGTAAGTCGGCGAGTACAACTCAATGGTTGACTTGGGCTTCTGCGCGTTTTTCGACATTTTCGCTGGCCAATTGTTTCTTTATCTTTTTAATCTAGTGTGCGACAGAGAATCGAGGAGGTGGAAAACCCGAAAGAAGGAGGGGAGAAGTGTGGTGTACAAGGTGGGAGCGACGAAAGGATGTCAAGCCAAGCCGAGAAGAGTCAAGAGAATGGCAGTGTTGATTGTTATATGTGAGAACTTGTTTGAGCTCCGAAGCATCCGTCACACTGACAACATGCGGCCGTCCAAGTTCTAATGAATCTACAGGTCTAGCCAGGCACAACGACGTAACTGCTCGCTCGCTCGGTCTTTTGTCGCGGGACGACGGCGGGCTGGAGCTTGGGGGGAGAGCTATGCTTCGTGGGGCCGCATGATGAGGTCATAGGTTCGTAGCTGATTCCAACCCCCCAGCAGAGACCAGATCAGATCTGGATCCGATCGGTCAGTTGTGCTTGTGCAAACGACAAAAACAGCATTTTGGAATCAGTACTTCTCATCCTAGAGAATCAATTGATGTTTATTGCGAAAGAGTTTCAGCAATACCTAACTTCGCGATTACGGATTCGGCACCCGGTTGATTTAGTGTTCGGCCGAGTCGGGATGCGCTCAATCATCATGACCCCGAAAATAAAGTGGGGTTGGCCAATACATACCAGTTGGCGGAACCAGATCCGCCCAGATATGCTCCCCTGCACTAAGAGGCAGCACACAGCAGAGCGTTAACCACTGGCAGGCTTGCAGGTCTATGGAGAATCGCCAGTACGCACGGTATCAATTGTATCTTATGGAGGCGAGAGTAGGAGGTCTTGAGAGACACGATTCTCAAATGTAGACCATCATGGTCAAAACCTGATGGTGCTGGTCTTGCATGTCATAGATCAGTCCACTCATACTGGACGACCTACATGGTTGCTTAATACGGAAATTCAACCGAAGAGGAGCATTATGTCGAAATAGTTACCTAGTGTCTAACAAGCCCAGTAAGTGTGTTGTAGTGTTTCCCAGATTCCATCCACTTGGCCCTCCCGTGATATCCACTAGCCAAGATATCGTGCTAATTCGGATTGGACAGTCCGCAGTGAATATGTGTTGACATCGACGATCTCGGAAAGGCCTTACTGGATAGCTTTTATACTACCATACTTAGATATTAATGGACCGGAATCGGATTCTCTGGTTGTGGGTGATATATGAATTGTGAGTATCGTCCATTTTGGTAAAAGCCTTCGGGGGGCTTTCCGGTCCTGGGGAAGAGGAGGGGGGGATTGCGTGCTCGGAGCAACTCCTGAATCGTCAATGAGCCAACCTCCAACTGGTCCTCAGCCTGTTTGCCGCATATAAATTCTAGCAGGGCTAATCTACATTACCGTCTTTGAGACACTTCACCTTCGTCCGAACCACGGAAACACGCGCCATCCGTCGTCGTTATACCATCAGATAACTTATCATGACATAGTAGCAGCGACCCGTTCGAGGTGAGAGTCAATGCCTTGCCTCCAAGTGCTGACGTCTCTACCACCCCTAACAGATGAACAGTACAAATCCCACATCGAGCACGAGTCCTAAAAAAGGACAACCTGAAATCACCAGCTTGGGCAACTCTCGTCCTGTTCTCATGACAGATGGTGGTTGAAGCGGAGATGTCTGGCGGCCGGTTGGGGGTTGCTTATGTCTGAATAGCCTTGTGGAAGAAGGCCAGTATTATGATATCAGCGCATTAAAGGGTAAGTTTCTATAAGTATATCAATCTCTTAATCGTAACCACATAGCAACACCCAATAATGGTTTGTTACGGTGGTACTCAGGGATACTCCCTTTCAGTAAGTTGTGACAACAATCTTCTGCATACTTACACATACATACAGGCACACCAACATGCGTCGAGAAAGGGGAGCTTTCTTTCAGCGACCCATGCCATCATCCCCTTCTCGTTTATACATGCCCAAGTTCCGCAGCAGCGGCAGATCATTCACCGCAAACAGATAACTCGCCCCGCCCGCCTCCCCCGCGTCCGCCTCATGCACCACCTCCGTCCAAGCCGGCACCGCAAACGTATCGCCCCGCCGCCACTCGACCTCCTCCTTGGAGACCCCGTCCGCAAGCCGCAGCCGCGTCCGGCCCGCGCCCTCGAAGCAATGATAGACAAAAGAGCAGGCCTCGCGCACCGGCGCGCTCGCGGTGCCAGCCCGGACCCGCTCGGCCTGGCCCCCGATGGTGCGCGACAGCGGCGCCGCCGAGGGAACGAGTCAAGCGTCGGGGAGACGGTGTAGCTCGGGAGCGTGTAGTGGTAGATGGCGTGGTCGCCCGGCTGCGCGTCGAGGGCGGCTTGGACCTGGGACCAGGGGATCTTGAGGAGGGCGTCTTCGTCGGACGGCCTGGGAAGGGGGAAGTCGGTCAGTCAATGCATTTCTCTGCGGGTTGGCACGAATGTGTCCCGACTCATCACGTGGTGACTGCCAATGAGACTCACTCGCTCGGATACCGGCTCTCCGAGTACATCTCGGCAAAATTGGTCGGGAAAGCTTGGTAGAGCGGCAGATCAAGCCCGTCGAGCCAGATCATAGGACCGTCGCCTGATGTTGTTTATTCACATAAGCACTTCCCTTTCCACTGCAAAAACACACACATGGTCTCTCAACAATACAAACCTTCGTGCCCATGGTCATGCCACTGCCAACTCGGCGTCAAAATGACATCCCCACGGCTCATGTAAACCTTCTTCCCGCCCACCGCCGTGAACCCCCGCTCGCCCTCGACGATGAACCGCAGCGCGAACGCCGTGTGCCGGTGCGCCGGCGCCGTCTCGCCCGGCAGGATCAGCTGCAGGCCCGCGTACAGGGTGTCGGTGGTGTAGGGCGCGCGCAGGCTCGGGTTGACGAGCATAAGGACGCGGCGCTCGGCCTCGTGCGCGTCGACAACCTCGCCCGCTTGGAGCAGCAGGGGCGCGCCTCGTCGTCGTAGCGCCACAGGGCCACCGCGGCTTTGGGCGCGGGCCGCGGTGGCACCATGGCGCCCATGACGGTCCAGAGCGGGGCCAGGTTCTTGGACGGCAGGCGTTGGAGGTAGGCGGCCTTCACTTCCTCCCGGGAAGCGCTGCCCGGCGTGGCATTGGGCTCGTTCTGGTTAGTGGCCATGCCTGTTCGGTCGAGTGTTTCCGGCTTGGCTTTCGGAGCTTCTAAAGTCTATGGGAGGGTTCTCGAAAAGCTAACGAATCTTGGGTTCCAATTTGGTAGCGTGGAACGATCAGACTAGTAGGGTTGATTCTATGGTGTTGAACGTGAGAGTGTTGGACGACTTCACCGCTCAGGCTTAAGCAAACTAGCGGCCGTTACAAAAGTGACAAAACTCCATTACCCCGGGGGAAAGCAATTGCCGAGGGAATCATTCGCGAAACCATCCCCGCCTGCCCGCTCGAGAAGAGTGTCAATATTGGAGATCATTTCTGGGGCAGTGGGAATGGGGCAGGTGCGGAAAGGTCCCCAAACCCACGTCTCCACACGGAACCGTCCCGATCCGTTCTCGGAAACATCTTGAGCTCGAATTGCATCGACAAACCCAGGAAACCGCAATGCGATGTGCTCTTCGATGAGAGTTTCCTGCTCGGTCCAGGCGCTTTGCGATGGTGTTGCCTAAAACCCCCATGACGGGTCTACCGTTGAAGGAACACATCTTGTCCCGAACCATACTTGTTAAGACTGTGGATGATAAATCAATAGTTAGTCGGCGTCTGAGATGTGCGAGATCGCGGACTAGAAAAAAGGGGTTGAACATACCCATCCTCGAGAAGACTAGTCCTCACCATACATGCTTTGTCCCCGTACTTCAATGGCACCGTCCATAGAGTGCAACCGCAGTTGCCACAGAATTTTCTCCTTGGGTAATCCCCTCTTCGTGCCCTCTATTATCATGTACTTCTTGATATGGCCGTTCGGGTCGGATATAACCATGTTTCTCGTCAGGAATGCGGCCATCTGGAGTTTTGGGACCTCATTTCTTAGCCTTTAACGAGGTCTATAACAAGAGAAAGATGTTGATCGGGGGATGAACACACAACCTGGAATGGGCCGCCGGCGTTCTTTTGGCAGTCAGAGCAGTAACACGTTAGGACTTTCTCGGGTTTCCCAACCACCTGGAACTTAACGCTACCACACAAGCAGGCACCGTGGCTTGTATCTGGTACCATGATGATGAGAGAGAATGTATGTCTAAGTATGAGGTTTGGATTGTAAGAGACGGCCAAAGAAGAGTAGCCTGGAACGAAGTGAATTGCGCCTACATATAAGTCAGTTCAGTATTTGGGCGTCCTCCGAATAGGAGTAAAGATTTGGACAACGAAGTGGATCTAGTGCTACCGTGGAAATAATGAGATCTGACGATCCCGGGCACCTCCATTGAATGTCATACAGTTGCTACGGTCCACAACTAATCAGGGGTCGTTCTCAGCCTTTTGGGGCTACCTAATATTCATCGTAGCAGTGGAATAAAGATGCTTGTCTCGAATCATCCAAGTAGCCAGCATCGTATACATACCTAGAAACTCGACAATAAATATTTCATACACATATCCATTAGTTAGGCTTGGAAAGTCATCTTGTTGCGGAGTTTCCCAAGTTCCTCGATCTCAACTTCGACCACGTCTCTGTCTTCCAGGTACTTGGGTTCTTTCATCCCCATGGCAACACCAGCCGGTGTTCCAGTCAGGATGACGGTACCTCTCTCAAGTGTGGTGCCCTGGCTCACGAAGGCCACTATCTCTTTGACCCCAAACAGCAAATCGCTGGTGTCCGAGTCTTGCCTCAACTCTCCATTGACCCATGTTCTCTGAGCTAACTTATCAGCGGAGGCCCACGACCTCGACGAGGTATTGCATCAGCTCCATGCTTCTTCAGGAAGTAGAGAATGGGGGAAGGCACATCGTGCTGATGCTTACCTTGGGAGAAACCAGCACATAGGGCCCATGGGACACCACTTGTAAAAACCCTTGGAGAAACACCACTGCGGAACTCCGCCGGCGTATGCCGGGTCTCGCTGCCACCTGCGCGACGAGACGTCGTTGCCCGCCGCGTAGCCTGCGATGTGATCCAGTGCCTGCTCCTTAGGGATTTCCTTGCTTGCCTGGCCAATCACTGTGCAGAGTTCCCCTCGTAGTCCACCTGGCCGTCTTCCTGCACCGCCACCTTGGGTATGGGAATATCTTCGCCGTAGTCTGCTATGGATACAGACGGCTTGATAAAGACGGACGGGTATGGCGGTGGTTTCCGGCCGCCTTCTTGTACTGAAGAGAAGCATGGTAATCAGCTTCGCGCTCTCCTTAAGCAGTCCTTCTTGGCAGATGCTATAACCAGTCGACTTACTATGCTTAATATAGTTCAGTCCAATGCAACGGACAATGGGAACATCTCTCGGAGTTAAAGGTCCGAGTAGAGACTTGACCTTCAGCTCCTTCCCGGTGGCGTCGCCCTCAAATGGGTTGGAACCCAACACTTCAGTCGCTAACAATTCGCCCTTTTCAAGGAGAGACTCGAGTTCCGAGGCCGTGGTGATCTTTGGCTCGCCATAATGTACTTCATCGTCGTCACTGACGAACCGGATTAGCTGACTCCACGATATGATTTCGACTGGCAACGGTGTCCGCGCAGAACTGGGCAAGAAAACAACAAATGAAGAAATTTTACAATTGACTAATTCATTTGAACTACAAGAACCATTCATCGATTTTTGTAATTCTGTGAAGTGCTATCTAACCCGGGAGAGGGTACCGATGTTGCGGGGGTCCCGCACTGTCCTGGAAAGCTCCCCGAACCCCCTTTTATTATGGGTCGGTAGATCTCCGAGGTCGCATATTTCCGACACAAGTCCGACCCAATAACTCCAAGCCACGGTTACCCATGATACGTCGCTCCTTTGGAAACTAATCGCCATCCAAATTCAAGGAGGCTGTTTCACGTGTTCGACACCCTCGAAACAATGGCACTCTCTTTCGACGTCCAAGACATTACCACGAAGCTAACACCCGATGAGAAAATTCAGATTGCTCTCACGAATACTTGCTGTGCACGCATACATGCCCAGAACAAAGACCTACATGTGCAGAGTAGTAGAGATTGCATCTGAGCATTGCCAGGTAAGGTCTCCTGGCATACCCCGGATAGTACCAGGCTCTTCGTCAGTGAGAATCCTCGGTTGATGGAAGATGATTTCGACGGGATGACTCCTGAGTCTATGGATTCAAGAGCCTTGAACTTCAATATATGGTGCGCGAGAGGGTAGCAGCACGATTTCCCGCCCGGGTCGTGCCACAACTATAGATATTTTGATTGCATCCGATAGTCAAGGGTCCCGGCAGAGCATAACGTCTCCCCTGCCGGATTAGCCTGCAACATGTATCTGCCCTAGTTAAACAATGTCAACTTTTGTGCCTCTGCTCTCGCTTCGTCCACGCCGGGAAATTCAACACCAAATACCAGTATAAACAGCACCGGAAACCACGTAAAGCAGGCCAGGATTTGACCAAAGCCAACCTCCGTCTCCGACGTCTGACCCTGTCCGTCCTC
The DNA here is from genome assembly GCF_038363925.1 of Apiospora phragmitis. Classification (NCBI taxonomy): domain Eukaryota; kingdom Fungi; phylum Ascomycota; class Sordariomycetes; order Amphisphaeriales; family Apiosporaceae; genus Apiospora; species Apiospora phragmitis. Next base: position 160,224 of record NW_027117400.1, on the reverse strand, counting down.
GATAGCCAATGTTCGGATGTAGAACGGCATGATTAACTCCACCAGCGCCAACAGGAGACAGACCACGCAGAAACATGATCCGGGCCACTTAATACGTGGCTGCTGGGTAGGCCTCGGCTTTGGTGCAAGCGGCCGGGCGCGACGTAGAGGGCCGTGATTCACGTATACAGTGCCCCTACGCTGTGACAGGACCGGTGAAGCAATGCCTAAGCAGGACAGGGCGGATACAATCATCCCCAAGACGGGCAAGGTCGTCGTCAGGCAGGCTATCGCCAGCGTGTAGTTGCCCGCCCTTCGGTACAAGAAGTCGTTGACGCGGATGTCGAGACTGTTTCCGAAGGTGATGCCAACGGGGGATTGCCGGCCTTGGTCGCCGACGAACCAGATCACCCATATCACCACGATGGATAGGAGAAATACCAACGGCGCCGATACCCTGGCAAGCAGGAGTCGACGTCGGCGGTCGTAAGTTTCACCCGTATATTGCTCATCTTCGTAGAGCGCGTGCGCCACCAATACTAGCAGGACCGAAAAGGCGAGGGCCATGACAAGCAGCCGGTACTCGTAGATCTCGGGAAACCGGAGGTCGCTGCGGACGGAACTCGGCGCCGCGCGCTTCGTCGCAAAAGTAATACCCGAGGCGATGGCGATGGAGAAGGCCAGGATCATGGAGGTACTGTAGAAGATAGAGAATAACCTGTCGGCACGCCGACGGATATAGGTACCATCGCGGTAGAACGCGGAAAGGGAATAGATCGCGGTAAGTATCAACTGGATTAGGTACGACGCCATCACCTATAAAACACGTTAGTGACAATCCAATATCATCTTGTCCAATTTTCATGTTTCATCTAGAGAGTTCAGCCTTACGCCAAGTGAATCTTCTACCGGCGCCAACATACACCAACTCATCGGCTGACGTCAGATTACCTCCCTGCTAGCGAGCCTGACGCTTGAACGGTGCTGCATGCACCGCCTGATTTTCCGAACAAGGTACGAAGATCACAAGCAGGAGCTTCAGGTTTCTCCCAAGCCCGGCAATAGCAGCCAGCGTCATGTTCGTGCTCAAACACAACGTCCCCGAGTCGTCAATTGCAAGTGCGGGTGTATTGATCAGTGTAGATTTCGCCATGTGATTATAATAAACAGAGCTTATAAGCCTCATGTCAAGCACCGAAATTATGCCGACGTGCTTCTGGACGTGCTGGGCCTCCTGACGCTTGGCCTGCCTAGTTGGTGGTTGGTCAATGCCCTGCGCCGAAGACATTCCTCTTACGCACCTGCCTTCTGTGGCGTTTTCGCCCGAATTACTACTTCAAGGCAAATGCATGCTACCATAGATCGGCCAGGTTCCGTTGAATGCTACGGTGGACAGGGGCTTGATGCATGTGGCAGCGGTGGACAAACGGAGCCGGTTAATAAGCCCCTATTAATGGCAGTGAGCCACTAGAAGCGTAAAGAAACCTCAATTAATAGTGTTTGGTAAGACGTGGAATAGCAGTTGAAAAGTGCAATTTCAGTACGAGTGAACGAAATTTGCTGCTTCCAGCATCTAGGTATACATGTACCTGGAAAGCCGTTGTCCCCGTAGATATTACAGCTTCTGAGCACCCTTACTTGATACACGGTGCTGCCTCCCGACGATGCTGAGTCGGCTGCTGCAGACAGCTATCAACCAAGCACCGGGTCAGTCATGCAGAGTGATGGCAACGCAGCAACTTGACACAAGCGCCAGCCTGCTTGTAGGGGCTGTCGAGTATATTGAATACAAGGGAGGGAAAGGTATAAATGCTTCCTCAGCCGTCCAGCTATCTATCTCGAAACACTCCAACAGAACTCCAAACAATTTCAGCAACACCAAGACCAGAGATACAACCGAACAACATCAAGCAAACTTCAAGCTTGAGCTTCAGGATAATAACATAAACAGATACGGACAAACGACTTCAAACTACTCAACCAAACACCCATCGTTCAAAATGCCTGGAAGCGTTGCCCCCAGCACGGACAATACGGCGGCAATTGCTGCGTAACCTGCGGCAAGGTTTAGGAGTAAGCCGACTCGGCTGGTCACCAAAATGCAAGATTCGGCGGGGATAGTGCCGAGTGGTGGACTTGAGAGATTATGATTGTGATGGGGAAGATGTAGTGGATCAATTGACGAGTACTTAACTTAGAATAATAGAAGGGCCCTTCTCTCGAACCCCTTTGCTGAGTATCGGTAAAATATTTTATTGACATTGACTTTCTCAAGAAAGTGTTGACTTGCGGGGGCTTCTACCCTTTGTGTCGCAATCCTTCGTCCAGGTTATGTAAAGATTGTACTGACAAGATAATGCGGATACTTGGGGTAAAGGATGCTAATACTGCTTGGGCAATCTCTCGGCCTGTCTCAGGCGGAAGACGACATACACCACCAGCGTCCCTAGATACGTCCAGGGAATGAAGCAAGTGTAGGCGTCAATCACATTGTCGCTCCCGAACGCCAGCCGAACTGCATGGGCCGACACGAAGCCGCCAATCCCGGGGGTGACCCAGAAAGTCAAGTCCCACTTGTGTCGCCAACAGAAGCGGCAGAGCCTGATTGCCAGAGCGATGACGGCTCCGAGTTGAAAGATGAAGTTCAGTTTCTGACGAAGTTGATTAGCCCTCCGGTTTAGGCATTGCTTGTCCTTCTTCTCCTCGTCCTTTTCCAGGAACTCCCTCTCGGTGTCTCTTGTGCTAGTAATGAGGTGGGAGGCAATGTTAGCTCACCCATCTGGAGTCCGTCCAATCATTGGTGGACGACGTGTCTGTCCAATCGGGGACGTCAATCCAAGGCGTCAGGCCAAATGTGGCGAGGAACGAAAATGGAAGGCCGAGGAGGAGGAAAAAGATGTCATTGATGGTATATTCCGGATCTAACACAGGTGCCACTCTGCCTTTTTTAATGCCACTGAGTGAAGAGGCAGGTTTGCTGCTCTTGTCTGACTTATTTGTCGTCATGTTCGAATCTGCCAGGCTGCTGCCGTGCGAAGAGTAGTAGGGTCAGAAATTTTGGTCGTTAGGCTTCTGCTTTCTTTGCTAAAAGGTTTTTGGATGATACATAAACATCCCCCAAAATAAAGAAGAGAAGTGAAGCGAAGCCATGATGGTTTGGAAAACCGGGAATGGGGTGGCAGGGCGGACCGGGCCAATGTCGGTGAGTCAGCGAGCCTCAGCCCCCTCGACCCCGAGACACTAACCCCTAATGACGCCTATTGGGCTTCAAGAAAGCGGCTGAGAGTACGGACTGCTTATCTTAGCCCCTTAATTGCACATGGGGAGTGTAAATGTTCCTTAATATGGTACAGGAACTGACTATATCATTAGCAAATAAGATTCATCGCATTACAATGCACAGAGTGACTAGATCCCTTGAAGACGCTATGAGGGACTGAGGTCACGCAGCTGTACTCGCTGGGATGACTTTCTATATTGATTTACCAGGATCCATTTACTCGGGTTCCAAGTACGTACGTAGTTGCTTATCCATCGACCAAATTATCGAGCTAGAAGGGGTTGACGACAAACATAATGTCGGTAGCCCGCTTCCCAGTCTCTTTATGTCCTGTATTCCGTTTCTACTTCTCTCAATGCCCCATGTCACACCGAATCCGGATGCTGCTGGTGCTGCTGCTGCTGGTGCTGCTGTACCTGCTGCCGTGCCCGCATATTCTCCGCGTAGTCCTGCATGATCATCCCAACCAACTCCGGGTCCGCCGCGATCCGGTCCCCGCGCTGCTCTGCCAGCCGACGTGCCTGGGCATTATGCGCGAAATCCATCTCGTCGTCGTCATCGTGAGTAATAGTCTTAGAAACGGGAGCTGCCGTGTCTCTCATATTACCACTGCCCTCAAACCCACGTCCATTCGTGGTGGCCGTCGTGTTGTTTCTGCTGGCTGCGCAAGTGCTCGAGGAGGAGGAACCAACGCCATCTCCGCCAGCACTATTTGAGACATCGGTCATCTCTACATCTCGGCTGTCCGTCTCGTGTTGAAATTCACGCTGAAGGCCAGCTACATTCTGACGGTCTGCTGCTTGCTCCCGCATCTTGCGCGTGCTTGGTTGGGCGATCTTCCGTGGGGTCGCCATGATGTGCAATAATCAGTATCGTGGCAGTTCCAGGATTCCTTCCCAACAAGAATCCACTTTCTTGATATAAAATGCTGGAAGGAGTCTTCGAGGCACACAGAGGTAATGGGGAGCTGCAAGAAAGCAAAACTTGTTCTTTGTATGCAGACGAACAATTCGAATGTCTATCTACTCTATTCTCGTTGTATGTACAAGTATCGCCGTGTACGGGCCTTTGTTATCTGTGCTTCTGCTATCCATTGTGGGCAAGCCTTGTTTGGGTCTTTTTCGCTCCAAGGAAATGGGGTTGTCCCAGCAAGATAGGCAGCGACACAGGATCCCGTGTTTCTGGGCGTATCCGCGGAGCTGAGATCTGGAGTCGTTCTGGCGGCATGAAGGCGCAGAGGCCAGAGGTCCTATGGACGCGAAGGAGCCTTAAGGTGAATCATCGCTCTAGCAGCCTCACCGGTACCTAAGCCATTGTCACTGTTGCGGGGCATCAAGTTGGGCTGTAACTTGACTGAAAAGGGGGTGGCGCGTAGGGGAAGTCTAAATTCGAGGACAGACGAAAAGTCCCGAAACCTTGGCTAAATACCACAGCAGAGCCACAAGTCTATTTCGACTACACCCCGTTATCTCTTGAATCGTAACGTCCCCGTCATCTGTGACTCGTCGGGAAGCTCCGCCGCTTACAACATGGCCCCCTCAAAGGCATGGCACACCATCTCCTTGAGCTTCGCCCGCGTGCAAGCGACCAGGAACTCCGCGCCCGCTTCAGGGCTCCTACTACTACTGCTGGCCTCTCCCGACACCTAGGAGATCTGCGCCCGACCACTTCTGCTCCCTCCGGCGGTGAGAACCCTGTCACCTGAGGAATCGGTGACGCCGTCGAGATTGTTGTTGGTGGTAACGTCGAGTCCTGACCAGTCCAGGCACAACGTGAAATGGGTCGTTTCCTCGGCATGACTCAGGGAGTAGCTTCGTTTCCGAGTTGAAGGGAAGGGAGTGTTCGGGAAATGCCCAAGCCCATTCCTCTGCTGAAATGAGGCTTGTCTTAGATGCCGTCTTGGGTGATAAGCTGATCTTGGCTGGTAGATGATGCTAGAGTTGTTAACGTATGATCTCTCAAGTGCCTTGAATTCATGTGCCTTGAATCATGTAAGTTGCGATCTATCGCATCTCTTTGCGCCCTCTCTTATCATTCCCCCTGTTCTCGCGACCATCATGACGCCTGTGCCGTTTTTGCTGCACAAGTATGGAGCCGGGATTCGCACCATGAGTAAGATTGCGCCTCTCTAGGGTGTGAGATTGTAGCGGAGGGGGGAAGTATGGCTATTGTAGTCTGGTCGAAGGTGGTGTCTGTGGCTGTGAAGGGTCTAATACATTGTATCGAGTTTCCTGAATGGGTTGTGGGTTCTGCTCCCTCTCTATGTGTAATCTGCTTAATAATGGTTCACGTATTGCCAGTTCCCGCCCTGGGATACGCAGCGAGGTTACAATGCTTTGCAGTAACCGGGGGAAGGCCGATTGTGAAGGGGTGCAGCATCAGGTATCAAGGTGAGGCAATTGTGATTGTTCAGTAATTGAGCGGGCCATAGCTTCCCCAGAATTGGCAGTGCTTGCTTTATAACCCCCAATTGAACCAATGATTCTCAATAGTCCCAAGCAGGAAGACCTTGGCTGTTTGGTGCAGTTGTAATAGTGTGAGACTTGGTCTAAATGTGATGACGGATGCGCCCTTGAAGTAGAGTAAGTGCTCACCCTTGAAAGGGGCTCGGAGGCATAGGTTCGTCCCCCCCTCAACCGACTTGCCTGGTGTTCATAGAAAACTTTGGGGAAAGCGTTTCTTGAGCTGCGGCTCAAATTCTTTTTATTCTCTTTCTCTTTTCCTTCATTATGGATGGATCTTTCCATCTCACCAGTTCAATCTTTTGATATAAAGCAGCACCACAGAAGAAGGCAATCGTTAACACCGGCTAACATGTCCATCATATCTTCTGCCATACCATGTATCTATTTTCCGCTTCGTGAGAAGCCTGGGAATATTATTTTACAGGCGACTTAGCGTTCAATTAGTATTGCCGACCAATGCCAACCGCAGTGTTGGCCTGTTAGTTCATTGATTGAGGGCAAAAAAGAAAAAAGACAGAAAATGAGAATTGCACACAGCTGTATTCGAACCATCAAATTGATCGAAAAGCTCTCCCAGCTGTATTGACAATTGCTTACAGTCAAATCTACGTAGGCAGCCGAGCATATGTTGGACAAGCATCTAAGTTGCAGGCCGATTCCAAGTCATTCATGCTTTCAACATTTGCAAGATGACTCAACTTCAGCTACATCATCGTATCTTCGGCGAGGTTTCCACTGAGCTGCAAATGTCGCATCCGCCGCTCCAAGTTGTGATCAATTATCAAAAGTCATCTACAAAGTCCGGCATATTCACATTCAGTTGCAAACAGTTTCAAGTGATGCTTCATCAAATCATATTCTTGGTGTATCTGCCTAGGACCAGTAGCAACCATTATGTCCCTATAGCCCACCAAGAGAGATCGCTATCTCGTCAATTCTTCATCCATCGCAGAATCCCAAGCGAAGCTCATGCCAACTTGATCAAGCGTCCCAGTTTCTCAAGGGAACCTTGATGTTTCGGAACATGCGCATGCTCAGCGTCTGCGAGTCGCTCGTCAGGCTCTCGGGATCCTCCGTCAGCTCCGAGACCAGGGCCGCCGATAGCTCCACCGGGTCGGGCTGCACACCGCGCGCGCTGGCGTTCGCAGCGTCGACGCCATCATCGTCGCCGCCGGGCTGCAGCGTGCTGCCAAGCCAACCGTTGTTGGAGACGCCACGCAGAGTGCCGCCGATGATCTCGACAAGCTTGTCGACCCACTCGTCCGGCTTCTGGCCACGACCGGCGCCTCGGGGGGGCGGCATGAGGATATCTTGGGGCCTGGAGCTGGAATAGGACCACCCTATACTACCAAACTCGGTTGTTCTCGGTCTTGCCATCGCGGTCCACGATCAGCGTCATGCCGGACCGGTAGCACTGGTTCTGCCAAGCGATGGGAAGGGCGACATGTCCCCCAGACAGGGTCATGACCTCGTCGGCATCGTAGAACCAAGGAGTCAAGAGACAGATGACTCGCTCGGTGCTGTTGTTGCGCAGGGCTTGCTTGGCATCGTCGATGAACTCGGGCAGCGTGCTGTAGAATCGGCTCTTGTGGCCCGTGAGCGTGTACCAAGTCTCCCGGGCGTCGTCGTCGAGGAAGGCGACGAGGGCGCACTAGAGGGCCCAGCTGCTGGCATTGACCTTGTTCTTGGTCAGGTCCTCGTAGCAAAGGAACTGGCGGACGGCGATGGGGTTATCCTGGTCTGTCGGATAGGTCGGCAAGCTGCCGGGGTTCTCGGGTGTGATCCCGAACAGGGTCGTATGAACGTCGTGCTGGCACAAGTGGGCGATATCGAGGGCGCTGAAGTGCGCAGGGGGCCAAAGGGTGTTGGCGCTGACGACGATGCCACTGTTGTTCTTTGCTCCCTTCAGCAGGAAGGGGCGGCTCAGAGGCTTGGGCGGCTTCAGGGTTTTGATGTGGTCAATCCGGTCAAGAGCGTTGGCGTCTTCATGGAGTTTGATGATCATCTCCAGGGCGATGACAAGCTCCGACTTCTGGACTGCGGTTCCTGATCCTTGGGCGGCCGACACGGCGCTCTTGCGCGCCTTCTCCACCGACTTGAAGATCGGCTCGACGTCGGCGGCCGAGAGGGGGGGCAAGGGGGTTCATCTCCTTGGCAAGGTAGATGTAGAATGCCGCGTTGCCGCGCAGGCGGGTGAAGACGGCGTGGCCCTGGGTGGCCTGAGAGAACATGTTGGTGAGGCGGGTCTCGAGAGGTTTCGATTTATAGATGCTTTGGGCTTGAGCCGAATTGTGCGAGAATGGATTCTTTCGAGTAGTCCACCCTCTAATGTCACCGCGACTCTGAACGATTCATGCATACTGGACATTGATGAGGTTGCGGTGTTATAAAGCTGGCGGGACCAGGTTGGCACAAGACAGCGCCATAAGCCTATGGACAATAAGGGGGTCTGGTGACTGACGGTAGCACGCAAGACAGAAACTTTTACCTGTTGACCCCAGACTGCACCAAGAGAAGTGTGGTGTTGCCATGTGGGTCAGTTGTGGAATTGGCCGGCGCTGACTGGTCTTCACGATTTGTCACGAGAGAGGGTGGCGTGCAACTGTGAGAAGCGGTTACATTGGAGTCGGCAATACCGCCTTGCCTAAGATACATGTGCATCGAGATCAGTCGTGGCACGATGCATCGTAGTAATATCACGAAAATCTCCGAATGTCAAGCAACCACCGTCGATTTGCCCGGGGTATCCTCCAATGCTGACTTGTTGTCGTCTCCTGGCTCTCCACTATGATATCCTCCCGGATCCACACCAATCTTGAATAGCCCAATATGGCTAGGTGTATTCTTGACATGACATGATCACACGCGGCAACCCATTCATTGATTAGGAAATCCAGCCTTTCTCGTTCAAACCATGCTAATTCCTATAACCACAGCTTGACTCGAAACAAAGTCCAACGGTATGTGTATTTAATCCTTAGTGGCGAGGTTGTTCCGTGATACGGAATGAGAGTGGTTGCTACTCGATAGACCTGGCGAGCCTGTTTTGGGGTGGTATATATATATAAGTAGGTATCGGCATGAAAAATTCCCCGCTGCATATTTTGGTTGCTGCCCTTGTCATGTGAGAAAATTCGTACAGCCGGGGACTCAGGGCTATCACGAGCAGGGGTCTTCCTCGTCATTTGTCCACCCTTTTCCATCGGACAGTTGACAGGCAGGCCCTGGACCATGATGCAAGTGCCCAATAGACTCGTGGGAAAGCAGACTTTGAAGTTTTAGTAGTCGCCGACCTGGACTACCCAGTCGATAGCCGGGCCTAAGGCGTACTCCCGTAGGCGGCAATGGCATTTGACTTCGCTTGATACCTACCTACCCCAAGGCCATGTTTCAGCCCATTAGCAGTGACGGCGTCAACATGGCTGCAAGGTGTGCGGACATTCCGGTTGTTCCTGCAGATCCCTCCCTCGTGAGCTGCTTCGGGCCTTAAGCATACTGCCTTTTTGAGGTCCTGGCCCCTGCTCTCTGCTCGTGATCTGCCGTTTTTGGATTTCCCCGATCCTACACAAGAAAAGATAACCTGGTTTCATGGTTGCGACGCCACTGGGGTGGAGTGATGATGGCCCGATCGATGTAACCAAATCCCCACAAACTTGCTCTCTGCACGATTCGGACTCGCATTCATGAAATCTCAGAGTACATTATGTTTTCCCATCCGCGATAAAGAAGTTTCATCTTTACTCTACGTGATGCGGGCTTGGAGGTGTTCTTGTACATAACCCCAAACGCCAACATCGCATTGTGCCGAGCCTTCCGGCGAACTACGGGGAGGAAACTTAACAACAGCAGCCGGCGCATTTGACTTTTGCCGACGCTTCAGGTCTGGATTCTGAGAAGAGACTGCTGCCTTCGTCGCAATCTCTTGGGCACGATTCTGGCCTTACTGCTTTGGGCAAGACCCCCCTGAACAAGAACTCTCTGGGCTGTCCACACTGGGGATATAACACCCGCACCTGCCCACGTGGAACAGCTGCCGCTTGTCCCTAGCCCCGAGAGTAGGATGTTCCTTGCCTTGTAATACAGTCGAGGGCTGTATTATGAGAAGCAACAAATAACGCCCCTTTACCTACAATCGCCCCCAACGAGAAATGTCGATTGCCAATGGAGTAGCAATCGTATCGCCCGCCCCCGGGGGCTACATTGTCGACCTCGACCATCCCCGAAGCCAAGCGGATGTTGAAACGTACTGGATCGTTGCCGCCGGCAATGCCCTGGCTCTGTTGATCCTGGGACAGTGGCTGTGGACGAAGATTGCGGTGCTGAAGGAGTTCAGGCTGGAGGATGGTAGGTCGCCCCTTTGAATCCCAGTGGCATCACAGCTCTAACTAACAGGTCTCTATGCAGTATGCTTGGTACTAGCGTGGGTAAGACAGTTCTCAACTCAACAGTCTGTATGCCGGCCCGGCCCAATACTGACACCATTAGATCGCCTCCATCGGCACACAGGCTGTGCTGGTCTACATGTTCGCCACCGGGATTCTGGGGGTTCATTCCTGGACGATTTCTGCCAGCGATAACCGTCTCTACAACATCGTGAGTTCAGCCTCACCCGGAACGTGGAATTGCTACATCCGCAACTCGAATGCGCGCATACTTATCTATACTTAACACGGTGCAGATGATACTAGTGGTACCGCTTATTTACGCCTTCTGCGCCGGCTTGGCGAAGCTATCGATCCTGTTATACTACCATCAACTTAGCCCTCAGGTGTGGTTCCGCCGGTCTGTAATCGCGACCATCATTGTGGTCCTCGGATACACGCCCGGTACCTTCTTCAGCTTGATCTTCGGCTGCTACCCTGTCGCTAAGAGCTGGGATGCCACCATCACCGACGGCACCTGCATCGACCGCGACGCCTTATACTTTGTTACGGGCATACTCAACATCGCCACGAATGCTTCCATACTCGCCCTGCCCATCCCGGCGGTAATGGGCATGAGAATGCGCAACCTATAGAAAGCGGGCTTGCTCATCATGTTCGTCATCGGGGGCTTGACGGTGGCTACCTCGGTTATGCGTCTGGTAGTCTTCCTGCCGGTTTTGTCGGACCAAGATCAGCCTTGGGCTATGGCGTACCCATCCATGGTGAGTCGTGCATCCTGGCCTTTCCGCACATAGTCGCCTGCCACTGAGAGGTTCAGCTATATACTAACACGAAGGGACTTTTGCGCGCGCAAAGTGGACCTGCGTCGAGGCCAACCTGCTCATCATCTGCACCGCCCTGCCGACGCTCCGGCGCTTCTTCCGATACCTAGCGCCCGACCTCATTGGAGACAGCGGCTACGATTACGACGACGAAGACCGCGAAAGATTAACCCCCAGCCCGGGGCCGGGAGGAGGCGCCATGACGAGCAAAGGCGAAGGCAAGGGCAAGGGCAAGCAGCGTTCGGGTCGGCACCGCCACTGCTACCACCGGTTCTTCAACAACGACTCGGCCGTGCAGCAGAAGTACCCGATGCGGTCGCTCATGGACCTGCGGCCGGACGCGGTCCAGACGGTCGAGACGCGGGCGGGGGCCAACAGCCGCTGCAGCCGCATGTGGGACGCGCGGCCGGTCAAGAGCGACGGGGACTCGGAGAAGGCGATTTTTCAAACGTGGACGATGACGGTGACGTACCAGACGCGCGAGGGGATGGCGTGAGGGGGCCGGACGAGGCCGGATCGGGAGAAAAAAGAAATGAGGAAATGAAAAAAGAGTTTAACAAATCAGATAACGTATCCCACAAGCGAATGTCCCACATAAGCGAATATCTCATTCTTTTACACCCCTTCTAATAAAATATAAGTTAATTTTACCACAACGCATTTAATATATTAAAATTAATCGGAATCCTTATCTCTAGATATTTCTATATTATTTTAATAAGTACGCGTATTATGCCCGGGCTCTTCGTAAATTCTATAGCGTTATAAACGTGTCTTAAACGTCTTTATATAACTACTCCGACGCGATTCGTTTTATAACTATTTATTAACGTCCTTTTAAAACTATAAATCTTTTCTAGCTTATATATAAAGTGATCCTTTATCTTATAACCGTTTTTTTTATACGGCGGCGCCGGCTAAGCATTTTATTTACTTTTTAAAGTATCGCGTTTTTATTTTTTAAAAGAGTAACTCGGTATATAATATATATTATAGCCTTTACGATCTAGTTAAGGCTAATTAAAATAAACGTTAAAAAGCTATTTTAATATTATATAATACGGTTTCGAATATATCCGGTTTAAGATTAAGCCTTAATCGAGTTATTTAAGGTTTTTAATTTTTAAAAAATAAATAGGCCGCAAAACGTCCCCGGAAGTATTAAAGTACGTAGCTTTATATTTAACTATAAAATAATATATTCCGGACTATACGAGATAAGTCTTATTTTTTAAAAGCCTCCTTATATATTCGAAATAATAAAAATCGCTTAGAACGCTTTTAAAAACGCTAATAAAAAGTCCTCCTTTAAAATATAAATAATATATGCCCGTATAAAATATTTAATTTCTTTCCTGTACGCCTTTTTAATGTACGAAAACAGCCGATATTAAAAGGTTAGAGCTTATATAACGAATAAGAAGGTATATAAAGTATAATAATCGAGTTCTCTTTATAATAGAGCTCGAAAGTTATTAAGTAGTAGCTTTCGTAGCCGTTTAAAACTAAAAGGCGATAACTATAACGAACGCTATCAGGTGTCTAATAAAAACCGTGGTAGAACGTACGGGGGTTTATATTAATAATACGAGAAAGTATCTAGATATATAATAAAGGATCGCTTATTAATATAATAAATAATAACCGTAATTTAATCGTAATTAAATTTAAAACTTAAAAATATTTATAATAAAATTATTAAAATAATATACTTTATTAATAAATTAAAAGTAATATTTAAATTAATTATTAAAATAAAGAGTATTTATATAAAATATATAAAAAACGTTTATAATTATATATCTAATCCCTCTTTTATTAATTCCTTTAGATCTCGTAGATCTCGCGAGATCCTCGAGATCTAAATCTTAGGATCTCGGCGCGATCCCGAGATCCGTTACGTGACCTCCGCCCTTAGTTTTCTTTTACGAGGATGTTTATTCGTCCTATAGCCGTCCGGGGGCGGTATCGCGTTAAGCGGCGGCCGGTCGCGGAGTATAAGTACGTTTATATTAATATAATTAACGGTTTTATAAGTGTCGGTAGTATCGTAACCTGGTCGGGGTATAATAGTTCCGTGCCGGTAAATTATAAGTTTAGGCCGTATAATTAAGCTAGGCTATAATACTATTTTCCTTTTTTTATTACTTTATCCTTAAAACGCTAAATCTTATAAGTACCCTTATTTCTCTATTCTTTTAAGTTTTTAATAAATTTTTTTCTTTTTGTTTTTATTATAATATTTAATCGTATTAAAAAACGTCGTATATTAAAATATTTTAAGATTAAAAAATTTCGTACCTACGATCTTTTTACGTAAACTATTTTTAAAAGTTTTCTAAAAATACCGAACGGTTATTTTTATTATATTCGCCGCGGTTTTATTTATCGTACTTTTTTAAATAACTCGTTTCGTTATAGCGAATATATTATTAATTATTAATCGGGTTACGATATAAGGTTTTTTATAAAGGTTTTAATAAACGCCGCCCTTTAATATTTAAAATTAAAAGTTAAAATTGAGGAGGTCGAGGAGCGTCGTTAAGAAATAAACGCGAAGGTGTAACGTTTTCGGAAATAAAAAAAATTATGGTTTAAAAAAATAATACGGGCGGTTTAGCGTAGCCTTAACTCCGTTAAGGAGCTAGAGCGTATAAAACGAGAAGAGGCCGAAGAAGAGGCTCGTCGAAAAGTAGCGGCCGAACCGTTACTTAAAGTTATTTCTATATTATTATCAAGCTTCTCTTTTAATTAAAACGAGGTGTACCTTAATGTTTTATTAAAGCCGTCGTTATTAATTAAATTTAAGGTTATTCTTTAAACTTTTAAAACTTTTTAATAGCGTTTTTTAAGTATCTCTTAGGTTTTTAAGTATTATTTTTTAATAAGTATTCTTTTTTATTAAACGAGGTATTAAAAGCATCGTCTTTTTTTCGTTTATTAATAATTTTCTCGATTTCGTATTCGTACTAATCTGTCTCGACTTCTAGCCGCGTATCGATATATATATTTTTAAAAGCTGGTTCGAGTAATAAAATATAGAATATAGGGTATATCCATATTAATTTAAGTAGTAATAATCGATAATTAGTTTTTAAAATAACTTCTACGATTTTAAATAATCCGATTTTTTTAAAGTCTAATTTATCGCTAGGTCGTTTAGTTTTAATATTTTATTAAAAGAGGTAAACTTTTTTTCCTTCTTTAAAAGTTAGTCCCTTTAACCTTATTTTATCGGCGTATTTCTTTATCCGTTTTTAAAAAAAGGTGAGGTTTTATTATAACGTAATTTAGAGTTCTTTTAATTTTTCGACTTATATAATCGCGATTAGTACTAGCTCTCCTTTTAAAGGTTGTTTAATAATCTTTAAATCGTACCCGTAATTCGTTCGAAATAGTGAAATGCGCGTAGTTTCGTTATTTACGCTATTATACGCGAACTGCGCTATAAGTAATAATTTTACCTAGTTATCCTATTCGTAATTAATATAATATTATAAGTATTATTTTAAGGTCTGGTTTATTTATTCGGTTTATCCGTTTATTTATAAATAATAGGTTATAAATAACTTATATTTCACGCCTAGCTACGCTATAAATAATTTTTAAAACTTGGCGGTAAACAGCTTGTCTCGATCGGAAATAATCGTTTCCGGCAGCCCGTTTTAATTAACGATAATTCGGAGAAATATATATATAAAGTCGCTAGTATCGCTAGACTTTTTATATAATAAGAAATAGGTATATTTTGTAAGCTTGTTCGTAATTATTAGTATATTATCGTATTTAACCTTAGTTAATAGTTCCGTTAATAAGGGCAGCTTAACGACGAAGTTAAGTACGATCGTTTTTTATACTTTATTTAATAGTGGTATAGGTTATAGTTCTCCGTACGGTCGGTGTTTTACGGACTTGGCTTTACTATATAAGTCGCATTTACCGATAACTTTAGTTACGGTTAGTTTGAGGTTTTTATAATTGAATTACTTAGTAATTCGTTTCTAAGTTTTAAATACTTTTTAATGTCCGTGTGCGGGATATTCGTAGAAATCCTTAATAAATTCCTCCCGGTACTGCTTAGGGATATGAATCTTATTTCGGTAAAAGACGAGGCTATTACGGTTTTTAAAGTAATCCTTAACGTAATTAATAATATCGAGGGTCCGATTTAATTATTTAAACTTAATAACCTAATCGTTATAATATTAAACGAGGCTTATAGCGTTTAGTTATCGTGACGGTATAAGGTTATTATCTTGGTCTTGTTTAAGGATAGTTCTAGTTTCGGGTAGGACTTTTTTTTAGTAGTTTAGTCGTTTATTTAATACGTTAGCGCGACCGTTTTCGCTACTTTTCCGGTAAATAATAACGAAGTTAAACTCGGAAAAGAATTTAAACTATTGTACTTATTATTTATTAAGTTCTTTCGTAGTAATAAACGTTGTAAGGTTCTTATGGTCGGTATAGACCTTTATTAGTTTTAATGTTCTATTAAGGTAGTGTTTCTATTTTTCGAATGCTTTAATGATGGCTATTAACTCCTTATCGTGGATCTAGTAATTAAGTTCTGGTCTATTTAGCTTTTTCGAGAAGAATGCGATAGGGTGCGACTTCTCGTTATCGTCCCGTTAGCTTAATTACTTTCCGATCGCATAATTTAATGCGTCGGTTTCGATTTTAAAAGGTTTGGCTAGATTTATTACGCGGAGTATTAGCTTATTAAAGATTCGTTCTTTTATTACTTAAAAGGCGGTTTCTTTCGCTTCCGTCCACTTAAATGGTTCGTTTTTTCTTCGTTAGGTTCGTAAGGGGTGTTATTAACTTACTAAATCCGGGACGAAAATCCGGTAGTAATTAGCTAGTCTTAAAAAGGATCTAATTTTTATAGCGTTTATAAGCGTAGGCTATTCCTTAACTATTACGATTTTTAACTATTCTATTCGTATTTTTCCGGGGGATATTACATATTTTACGAACGTAATTATTTATTAATAGAACTCGCTTTTTTTTAGGTTTATTAATAAATTAGTATCTTATAGCTTTTAAAATATTAACTTTATATGCTTTCTATACTATTTTTTATCTTCGCAGTAGATAAGGATATTATTAAGGTATATTATAATAAACTTATCGAGGTATTCGTATAGGATATAATTAATTATTAATTAAAAATTAGTTAATATATTAATTAATTTAAATAATATAGCTTAATATTCGAAATATCTATATTTCGTTCAGAACGCGGTTTTTTATTCTTTTTTTTTCCTTAATACGGATTAGGTTATATACGTTAAGGAAATTAAATATTATAAAAATCTTAACGTGTAATAACTTATCCTATAAATTACTAATTAAAAGTAAAGGGTATCGGTTTTTAATAATGATTTCGTTAAGCTTTTAATAATCGATATATATACATTATTTAGGTTTCTCGTTTTACTTTTTTTTAAAACGAAGAGGATAGGGAAGCCTACTAGTAATATAGACGGTCATATAACTCTTTTCTCGAGGTTTTCCATAATATACTCTTTTAAAGCTTGCTTATACTCCTAATTAAGTTTATATATAAATATAAATAAGGGTTCTTTCTTATCCTTAAAAGGTATCTCGTAATCTCACCATATGTAAGGCGGTAAGCCTATTTCTAGTTTCTTATTAAAAAAAGCTTCGAATTACTAATACTTTTTTAATATAGTCGTTATAATATTCAGCTTAGGTTTATTAAAAGGTTACTTTTTAAACCGTTACTTATCGATTAAACCTTTTTTTAATATATTTTATTAAAATTAACCTATTTTTTAATTAATTTTAAAATTCTTTACTCGTAACTAAGGTATCCTTAAAATTATATCGTATTTTATAACGTTCGTAATATTATACGAGATTTATTCGTAACGTTTTCCAATATTAATCGGAAGGTTCGGGACTTCTTTTTATACTTTTCTATTTTCGTAGGTTATAAATCCTTTATCGACGGTTTTAAGTCGGTATAGGGCGTTTTTTTCTTATTATTTTAGTTTTAAACGGTTAACGACTCGTAATAAGATATAGTTTCTTTATATTCTGTTATTGAGTAGCACTTTAATATAAACTCTTTTTACGCTTATTATTAAAATAATATACTTATAGATTTCTCGTTTATCCGTTATTTAGTATAAGGACCTTTTTTAGTCCGCTTAATGTTATCCTTTTATATTTAGCGGCGTTTATTTCTTAACCGATATCTTTTAAGTAGGTAATAAGGTTTCGCGATCGATCGTTTTATTATTACTATCGTTTTTTCTTTTTTTTATAGGGAGTTTCTTAATACGTTAGCGGAGGTGTTTTTATACCCCTCCTCGTGTATAGTATTATTTTTAATACTTAAAATTCGGGTTTTCCGGGTAATTTAAAAGTTTATTAAGTTCGTTAAAGTTTATAAGCGCTTTATAAATCCTTAATTATAATAAGGGGATTTTTTCGTTAAGCGTATACTTATATGTTTTAAAAGTATTAAGCGTTTTCCTTTAAATGTTTATAAGCTCGCGATTTTCCCTAGGCGTATTTGAGGTATTAGTTTTTAAAACACTTTTTTTAGTTCCGTCCTTTTAAGTAGTATTTTCGTAGCCACCTTAAATTTTTTTATATTAATAAGTACGCGCGTCGTTTATTAAGGATCGACGTTTTATTTTTCTCGATTATATAGTTAAGGTATAGGTTCGTAATAGCTCGTTTATTAATTTGTTAAGGAAACTATTTATTTTTAAGTTTCTCCGTAAAATATTTTATATAAGCGTTATATACGTATAAAATTTATAAAAACGTGAAGTATATTTCGTTTATAAAAGAGATTCGGGGGTTATCGCTTATTATATAGTTACTACGGACTTTTTAAACGAATCCTACCGTAATAAGTATTTAGCGTAAATATTTTAAATTTAAATAAAGAACGCTTAGAATAATTAGTTACCCGTCGTTTTTAAAATTCCTAGACCTAGTAATCTCGTTTATAAGTTCTTTTATTAATATGTCGATTAATCGTTTATAGCTAGCAAGTTACTCTTATTAATTAGTATTTTTATTATTATTATTAGAACTATTGGGGGCGAGATTGTAAGTTAGGGCGAAATCTCTACTTGTTATGGCGACGCTCCGGTTGGGGCTCCTTTTTCGTTTTTAGGGCCTTAGGGAATTATCCGGTTCCTTCCTTATCCGCTCGATAAAAGGTGTACCTATCGTCGTAGTAAGCTGTTTAAAATAAGCTGCCGTGTTTAATAGTAGCGCTACTTTTTTTAATAACTAATATAGGGGCGTCCTCGCTTATCGTAACGTTAACGTGTTATCCGTTTAGGACTTTTCGAAAGTCCTTTTTCGGGGCTCGATATTTTCGAAAATAATACGCTTTTTTTTTAATAATTATAATAGGTAATATTTTACTTTTTATTATTTTTATTATATTTAATAACGTCGAGATTTATCGGTTTATTATAATAGCTATACGTAGTAATATTTTTAAGCTATATATTATAGTAATAATATGGCCGTTTTATATTAACTTAAATTCGATTAATTTATTATTATTATCCGCCTTGTTTTTCGCGGTGTCGTTCGTATATACGAGTATTAATTTTAATTATAAGCTCTATATACGAAAGGAAATTACCGGGGGTATCGAGCCGGCTAAGTTCGTTTTTAATGTTCTCTTTTAATTCTCGATAATATATTATAATTTTAATAGCTTCGATATAGTTTAATCGAGCTATAATACGTCGGAACTCGGCGGTGTAAAAAGCGGCTAATCCTTTTTATTTAAAAGTTTTAAGCTCTCTTTTTACTTATCGTTTTTTGTCGGGGTCTTAGAAAAGTAATTTAAGGGCGTCCTCGAAGCTATTGTAATTTCCGAAGATACGTTATACCTCTGTGCGGTATAGTTTAACTTATTAATCGTTTTTTATAAGTTCGTCGAGGTAGGGTTTAAACTAAGCGAGTATTTTATTTTTAAAAAACGAGGCGGCGTAGATAACTCGTTAAGTAGGGTTTTCGAATATTTTTTTATAAAACCGCTAGTAGGCCTTAATTTAAACGAGGAATTTTCGGAAATTCTTACTCGTTTCGTTAAATAGTATAAGTAAACTGATCTTTATTCCTTTTTTTAAGGCGATAAGGGTTTAAATAATATTAGCGGCGGTATAAAAAAATATACTTCTTCGCGTAATTTATCGATATTAAGTGTTTATCTTAGGTTTTTTTTTATTAAAAGGGTGTTATATTCTTTTTTAAGCTTGGCGTAATAGTATTAATAGTTAGCGTTTTCTTATTTAAATTCCTTATTTCGCTTAGTTAACGCCTAGCGGGTAGGGCCGTTATTGCTGTCGTTGCTATTTACCTTTATAACGGGATTTCGTTAAAGGGTATTTACGGTAGCGATAAAGGCCTTTTCGTGGCGAAGGGTGTTATTAGGTCTAGGTGTAGATATAGTTCCTATAGGTGTTATTATTTAAAGATTTAAATAATAACTCGTAAAAATAAGAGTAATTAAAATATAACGAACGTTATTAGGGGTTTAAATAGAAACTTAATAAAACGTATCGAAAGGTTTATATTTAATAATACGAGAGAATATTTAAATATATAATAAAAGTCCGCGTTTATTAATATAATATATAATAATTATAAAAATAAAAGGTATCGTAAAGAGTAAGAGTTAAAAGTATTTATAATAAAGTCGTTAAAGTAATATACTTTATTAATAAATTAAATTAATATTTAAATTAATTATTAAAATAAAAAATATTTATATAAAATATATAAAAAACGTTCGTAATTATATATTTAATCCCTCTTTTATTAATTCCTTTAAATCTCGTAACATTTTACGAGATCCCCAAGATCTAGATTTTAAGATCTCGGCGCGATCCCAAGGTCCGTTACGTAACCTCCGCCCTTAGTTTTTTTTTTACGAGGATATTTATCCGTCCTATAGTTGTCCGGGGGCGGTATCGCGTTAAGTAGCGGTTAGTCGCGGAGTATAAGCGCGTTTATATTAGTATAGCTAGCGGTTTTATAAGTATCGGTAGTATCGTAGCTTAGTCGGGGTATAATAGTTCCGTGCCGGTAAATTATAGGTCTAAGCCGCATGATTAGGCTAGGTCGTAATATTAGGTGGCATTATCGTAACTACCGTGGGTTTTTTTATACTAATAAGTACGCTCGACGTCCGTCCGGGATCGTTATTTTAACCTTCTTAATTACGTAGTCCGGGTGTAGTCGTGTAATAGTTTATTTATTAATTCGTCGGGGAAATTATTCCTTCTCGAGTTTTTTCGGGAAGTGTTTTATATAAATATCGTATACGTACGAGATTTATAAGAGGGTAAAGTATATTTCGTTTATAGGAATAATATAGCGGTTATTATTTATAGCGTAATTATTAGTAATTTTTTAGGTAAACCTAGCCGTAATAAGTATTTAGCGTAAGTGTTTTGAGTCGGGGTAAGGATACCCGGGATAATTAGTTATTTATTAATTTTTAAATCCTTTAATTTAATAATCTCGTTTATAAGCTCGTTTATAGGTATTCCGATTAATCGCTAAGGGTTATTAGTTTATTATTCTTATTTAACCGTTTCTTTATCGCTATTAGACTCGTCGGCTTTTAAGGTATACGCGAGCGTGAGTTCTCGGCTAGTTGCTACGAAGGCCCGGTCGTAGTTTTTTTTACTTTTCGGGGCTTTTAAAAATTATCCGGTACCTTCTTTATCCGCTAGGTATGTGTTATATCCGTTATTATAATAGGCTATTTAGGATAAGCTATTATAAAATATGTTTAGCGTATTATTAACGCTACTTTTTCTAATAGCCGTTATAAGGGTAGCTTTATTTTTAATAGTATTAATTTATTATCTTTTTAAAATACGTTAAAATATTTTTTTTTAATCCTCGGTATTCTTTAACGTAATATCTCTTTTTTAATAATTATAGTAAGTAACGTTTTATTTTTTATCGTTTTTATTATACTTAATAACGTCGAAGTTTATAAGTTCGCTATAGTGTCTGTATACGGTAATTACTTTAGTTTAAGTATTAACCTATTAACGTAGTTATCTCGTATTAGCCCTAGTTCGTTCGCTTTACCGGGGTTATCCGCCTTACTTTTCGCGGCGTCGTTCGTATAAGCGCGTATCGATCTTAATAGCAAGTTTTATATACGCGAGGAAGGTAGTTAAGGCGTTTAGTTAACTAAGCTCGTTTTTAATCTCCTTTTTAAATCCTTAATAATATATTATAATTTTAATAGCTTCGGTATAATCTAAGCGAGTTATAATACGTTAAAACTTTATAGTATACGTTATTACGGATCCTTTTTATTTAAAGTGTTCGAGTTCCCTTTCGGCTTGTTATTTTTCGTCGGGATCTTAAAAGAGCGATTTAAGAGCCTCTTCGAAGTTATTATAACTATTAAAAATTTATTAAGTCTCGGCGCGATATAGTTCGACTTATTAATCGCGTTTTACGAGTTCGTTTAAATAAGGTTCGAACTATAAGAAAGCCTTTCCCTTAAAGAAGGAGGCCGCATAGATAACCTTCTAGGTTAAGTCTTTAAACGTCCCCTCGTAAAATCGTTAATAGGCCTTAACCTAAACGAAGAATCCTCGGAGGTTCCCGCTCGTCCTATCGAATAGTGCTAGTGCGCTAATCTTAACCCCTTCCTTAGGTGCGACGGGGGTTTTAATAATATTAGTAGTAATTCGCAGGAGTTAAACCTCTTTATAAAGCTCGTCGATATTATTTATCGTTTATTTAAAAGCTGCTTAGGCCCGGAGCCCGTCTCGCTCTTTTTCGAGCTTAGTATAGTGGTATTAATAGTTAGCGTTTACTTATTAAAATCGCTTAAACTGCTTAACCAGCTCGCTTAGGTTAATAGGGACGTCTTTATTATTATTATCCTCGATTTCTATACTAGAGGCAAGTCGGGTAATATCTTTACCGTAGCGAGGGGCGTTATTTTTTAAAGTAAATATGTTTTTTATAGGGTTATTATTCGAGGGTTTAAATAATAACTTATAAAAATAAGAGTAATTAAAATATAACGAACGTTATTAAGTATTTAATAAAAACCGTAATAAAACGTACGAGGGTTTATATTAATAATACGAGAAAGTATTTAAATATATAATAAAGAATCGCTTATTAATATAATAAATAATAACCGTAATTTAATTATAATTAAATATAAAATTTAAAAATATTTATAATAAAATTATTAAAATAATATACTTTATTAATAAATTAAAATTAATACTTAAATTAATTATTAAAATAAAATATATTTATATAAAATATATAAAAAACGTTTATAATTATATATTTAATCCTTTTTTTAATAATTCCTTTAGATTTCGTAGATTTCGCGAAATCCTCAGATCTAGATCTTAAGATCTTAGCGCGATCCCGAGATCCGTTACGTGACCTCCGCCTTTAGTTTTTTTTTTACGAAGATATTTATTCGTCCTATAGCTGTCCGGGGCGGTATTATATTAAGCGGCGGCCCGTTCGCGAAGTATAAGTACGCTTATATTAATATAATTAGCAGTTTTATAAGTATCGGTAATATTATAGCTTAATCGGGGTATAATAGTTTCGTGCCGGTAAATTATAAGTCTAAGCCGCATAATTAGGCTAGGTCGTAATAATAATAACCTTTTATATAAAACCTAATATATTAATTAAAGTATCGAATTTAATCCTCGCCTTTTTTATTCGTAATTTAGTTATTTTTAATAATTACGATCACTTAATCCTTTAATAATAAGCTGTTTTTATATTAAAAAGAGAGGTACGTTTTCTTAATAAAAATAATATACAAAGGGATAGTGTAATCGTTTAATCCGACGCCTTAAATAATTATAACCTATTCCTAGTTCTTTTATTATATTACCTTAAGCTTTTCGTATCGATCGAAAGTGATTACGATTATTTTAAACGAGATTTAATTTATAAAAAACCCGGTCTCGTTAAAGTTATATATATCCTCTTTTTATATCTTATATTTATTAATTATATTTTATATAAAAATAAACTATACGCGATACGCGTTAAAATCTTTATAAAAGACTTTTTAATAATCGATTCTTCGATTAAAACGTGTCCGGAGGTCTAGTTATCGTCGTATAAAATTAAAGGCTTAATTAACGCCGACGCGTCTCGCGTTATATAAATTAAGTAATTAATTCGTTATATCTTTTATATTACTTAGCCGGGGAAGAAAACGATCGCGTATTTAAATTAATAATATATTAAATAATTAATTCCTCTTTAAAATTAAAAAGCTTTCGAGAGTTTATAGAGATTTCGGATCGTGGTCGAATTCCGCGTTATCGGCTACGTAACATCGACTCTAGGATATAATATATCGCTGCAGCTTTTCGTACACTTAATTTCGAGTTATTTTAAAGCGCTTAAAGCGTTAAATTAAACCTTTTTTCTTTATTTTTTAATTCTATACTTATTAAAGGAGAAAAGTTAGTATAAAATTAATTATAAGAAAATTAATTAAAAGTACGCAGCTCGCTTATGTACGCAGCTCGCTTATGAGGTACGTTAGGTCTTTAAAAAATCTAATAAACCGGTTTTTAAAATCGCAGCCCTAAGCAGAAGGACCAACTTGACCCCCGCTCCTCCCCCACAGGAGGCGTCTATCCGCATTTATGGGAAGCCGAGCGGTGGCGGCGTCGCATGGCCGGATAAGGAAAGAAATGTGACTGTAAGGCTGGCTGGACACCGGGACCGACTGCTCAGTGCTGGATTGCGCGGACGAAATAATGGGTGATTGGTTAATCGGCCGTGGTCTGATATTTCCAAGACACAGATACTCGTAGGAAGTGATTTTTGCATATGGAAATGGGTTACTAAAGTGAAATCGAAAGGTCGCCACGCATGGCTATCTCCTGTCGTGAGTTGAGGAGAACAGGGAATTGATCAATCCATGGTGGTCGGTACTCGGCCGATGGTCCTGCCTTATTTTCATTTGCTGACATTTCCGGAGTTCGTCCACAACTCCGGATTTGAAAACCGCCGTACTTTTGGCAACTGGCTCCCGTCCTACGCATCGGTAAGTACACAATACAGGTAGGTACAGTAGGTACTGAAATCTGATGCATGTATGGTACTTATGTAGAGGACCTCCTAGTGCAACAGTGAATGACTGGTTGCAGTCAGTCAGACAGTCTATATTGTGCTGCCAGGCAAATGTAGACAAATGAAGGAATGACAGGTAGTAATCCCGTATTATTCCCGGGCATATCTTCCAATGGACTTCCAACTTTTCGCTGCACCGATACGATTGATCTCCATTTGACAGGCCCCATAGGTAGCCCCGTAGCAAACGTGCTGTACTTTTTCATCTGCACCGTACTTTTCCTACCTCCAGTCCACTCGGCAGATTGCAGGCGGCTGATAGGCGACGGGCGCTCCACTACCACGCGTGTGCAAGGTACTTTCAGTGGGTGTCACGCTGAACCTCCCCCCGCTGGCCAGGCCCTACCAGGCAGGCCCAGCTACTACTGCAGATTCCTGCAGATATCGAGGTTGCCTTACTATGCTAATCCCAACACCAGCCAATACGAACTCATCGTGAATCCGAATATCCGCGGATATGTATATGTATCGCGTGGGCATTGGCGATATCAGTCAGGTAGCATGCATAACCATACCCAGGCCTGCCTGATACGGCCATTCTCCAGTCTTCCTTGGGCGGCCCGAGAGAGAGACTGATGCTGAGGCTGCTGCGCCGTAAAACAAGGACCAAGAAGACACCGACAAGAGCAGACTGACCAGGGTCGCCAGGTCGTCAGTTAAGCGGGAGATGGAGAGGGAGAGAAAGAGAGAACAAACACACCACGCACTAAGGAGTTAAGAAGCAGCTGAACTTATGCAGCCGACTTGGGTTGCTAAGGATGATCATCACCCTGGTCTGACGGTGTACGGTGCTACCCCCGGAGCATGCGGGGATTGGACACCCCCCTGATTTATGTAACCCCGTCGCACCCATTCATCTCTACTCTGGCCCAGACGACTTGGGATCATCTCATACCCCCTTCATCCGTTCTATATCCTACTTGCCTGACAAGCGCCAGGCCTTTTAACGTTGCCATTGACAAATCTGCCCCCCGGACAAACGCGCTCGCCCACTCGCCCTCTCTGCTCAGCACACGTTTCGTATTGGCACGCGCGCCGCCACACTCGCCCACTTTGGCGCATGTCAGCACTAAAAGGCCAAGTCTCGCGTGGAACATGGCCAAGTCTGCGTCCGACTCGGACCCAGACTCCAAGCCCGTTTCTTCTCTATTCTGGCGCTCCGTCCTGAATGCAGACGAACCTGATCTTCCTCCGCCTTGCGCGTAGGCACCGGAGATGTCAAGTCAGAGTCAGAAAGCAATAATGCGCCTCATCAGCGAGAAGGAGGAGAAGAAGATGAGGCGGAACGGTTCGCCAAGAGGCCACATGCAACTACTGCTTCGGTGAAGCAGGAAAACCGTCCCGACGAGGCCGGATCCTACGATATCCGGTTCGGCCAGCCGCAGATGCAGATGCAGCCGATGCAGCAGCCGTCGCACCACCCCCTACTATCACCACTCACGGGTCCAGCAGCCGCGGTGCCAAGCACCATCGCCACCTCCGCTGCCCGGAGGCCCATCCAGCAGTACCCGGCCGAGGTCTGGGAAACGCACAAGGCCCATCTTCACCACCTGTACATCCAGCAGGGGAAGTCGCTGAAGCAGATCCAGCAGATCATGGCCCAGCGGGGCTTCAACGCAAGGTTAGCACCCGAACAAAAGCCTATTATGTCACTGCCCTGCACGTTCTTCTGGAAGAGGGCCTTACTAACGCTGGCGCAAGCGACAAGATGTACAAGGACCGCTTTTCGAAATGGGGGTTTCGGAAGAACAGGCGCGCCTTGACCAGGGAAAAGGCGGAAGCCTATCCGGGCGGCAGCAGCAACAGCAGTAGTTTAATGCACGCGAATCATCACCATTATCGCGGTAGCAGTAGTAGTGGCAGTGGTTCTAGTATTCGGGCGGCTGGGATGATGCATGCACAGGATTGTTACGCGCACTTCTTGGCGACAGCTACGACGCCACCCCGACTAAGACAGCAACAACAACTACTAGGCGAGCCGGCGGCGGCCGGAAGCCTATTACCTCTAGCCTATTTCCAGGACGCCCTCTACGACAACCGGCCGCGGCTGCCGGATACCTACCTGGTGCAGGACCAGCTGCTGCGATGTTTCGACGGCATGGCGGCTCGGGCCTGGGCAACGGGCGAGGTGCGGCCCGGCGACACCAACAAGATGATGTACGTGACGCCCGAGGTGCACCGGCGCCTGGTGCGCCTCTTTGACGTGGACGACTACATCAGCACTCTGAAGGACGAGACGCCGCATTGCCGTGCCTCGGCCGCGATGCGGCCCGGGTACGAGTCGGTGAGCACCTTCTTGAAGAACCCCTCCCTGTTCGGCCTCCTGCGCCTCCTCCAGTTGACCATGTACGCGGGGCCCAACACGCAGCTGCCGGTGGTGTGGCGCTACATCGCCCACTCCCCGCAGCTCCGGCACTGCTCCGTGCCGGGGCTGTACGAGCTGTGCCAGAACATGGCGCGGCTGATTGGGTCGTACCCGCCCGGCAGCCGGGACTCGTCGCCCTTTGTCGAGTTGGTCATCAACACTTTGCCCCGGCTCGAGGCCATGGTGCCGCTGCCGACGACAGCCTCGGATAATGACGCCTCGGCGCCGTGGACGCCGACGCGGAAGCTACGGGACATGCTGCGCCGGCTACTGCTGGCGACGTCGCACCGGCAGTCGCTGTCGGAGCCGCTGAAGCGCTACGCCCACAACAGCGAGCTGCTGGTGCGGGAGCTGCTCGAGGTGCTCGAGCGCGGGAACAACAACGAAGGCCAAGGCCAACCACAAGGCAGGTGGCACGTGTGCGAGGAGCTCAGCGCGGCCTTGCCCAAGGAGGTGCGCGTGGACCTCGTCATCTTTGGCGCCTTCAAGCGGGCCGACGAGAACGGGAACTGGTGGCTTGAGGGGAGCGCTTCTTGGACGGGCTGCGCAGGCTCGAGCGGGACGAGGGCCGGCGCGGGGAGGCGCCGATGGATGACCTGCAGAGGCGGCTTTTGCTGATTATTCAGGCTAATATACATCAGAGCTTGTGGGGGGTGGAGAGGGAGAGGCAGAGGCAGAAGCTCGAGCTACTCGCCACCAATACCACGACGGCAGGGCCGGAGGAGGAGGAGCAAATATTGAGCGACAGCACCGGCAACGACTGCAACGCGCGACTGGGCCTCGCCATCGCGCTCCGCCGGCAGGCCATGCACTACATCACGGGAATGGAGCAGCGCGAGCACGGCGAGCGGTTCGAGGACCTGAAGGCGCTCGAGGCGTGGTACCGGGAGGTCGGGGACGCGGCGGCGGCCGACGAGGCGGTGCGGCAGGGCGACTTGGAGCTTGAGAGGCATCTGGCCACGTTGACTCTCTAAGGCTCCGAGGAATGATAATAATAATCTAAAGGACAAATATACCTCCACCTACCTACTTGGTAATATCGTGAAGTGGTGGGGATGGAAAGTAGTTCATAAAGGGGTCGTGCTGCTGCATTCCAGTTGGCTGGCATGTGCTTTCTTGAACGATCTAGTCAAGACAGGAGGCCCAAACGTTGGGGTTCGAATCGTAAATAGCGGGAGTAGTCATGCATCTTTACTGAGTGAAGATTCCCGTCAGATGTCATGTCAAGATGAGATCTTGGCATCTTCTCCCGCTGTTGGACCATGATCTTTAAGCGAGGGGATCTGCGAGTTTCCGGTCTGGAGAAGGATGCGTCCGTCTCCAGTTTCTTCTCCACCGTGTCTGCATATCAAATATACAGCTGGTTGCCTCCCCGTCATGACCATCAACCACCGCCGGAGAACTGATTCGATCTATCCCGGCTTCATTTGAAAGTATTCCTGTGCTGAAACGGAGCCGTACGTATGCAGTCGGCTGCAGGCATTTTTCATGGCCAACGCGGCTATGTATAATTATGGTTATGGCAGTTCGATGCGTAGCGTACCTCTCCTCTATGCAGCCAGTCTACGTCACGCTGCAAGAAATGTTCCAGGGTTGGAGGCGCGTTACCGGGTATTTACGTACGACAAAACCCGGCCAATTTAACAACGACAGATGTGCGATTGGATGCAAGATGCCCGACGGGAACTGCCGATGTACATGAAGATTACATACGGGTTAAAGTGTGAACCTTGTATCCTCACTTTCCATTTGCTTTTCAAGGGAAGTGGCATTTGCACAACACACATGCACACATCAACAAGATTCTGCGACTGTCAGAGCGGTCCCAGTGCGGCCACACGCGTTATTTAGTGGTATACCCGTCTGCCCGTCTTGCCCGTCCGTCTCCAAGTGTGGGGGTTTGTACTTGTGCAAACACACAGGCATGGACCGCATTGCAACTGCAAGCGACACTGAATCGCCAGATGCAGTGTGATCAGGCCATGTATTTCAAACCCCTAACCTACCCTCAGGGCACATCGTCCATCAAATGACAAGTCAGTTGTTCTGGAATGCCTTGGCGGATAAAGCACACACCAATTGCCAAGCAACAGGAAGAAGAAGAGGAAGAGGGAAAAAAGAAGAAGAAGAGATAGACTCCCAGGCATTGAAGTAAGGGTTAAGTTGGATGCCAAAAGTCAAGCCAAGCAGCCTGTCAGTGTCAGTGGCAGTGAGTGAGTGGATGACCTCAGTGAGTGCTAAGCTAAGCCTGGAGAATCCATGGGTGGGACCTGAAGCCTCGAAGCTCCAGGCCTGTCAGAGTGGGTAAGCCAAGCTGTGGCCGGCCATGGCAGGGCATGGCACAATGGAAGCACCTGATTTGACGGTGGCACAAGCAGCGCCCAAGCTCGACCAAGCTCGCGCTGCAACGCCGGAAGCTGCAGCTGACGATTTTGCTTCCGACGGGGATGGAACCTAAGCTGCCTCATCATCCACTAACCCAAGCAGACTGATGACCCATTCTACTATTGCCGTGGCCATGACTGGGAGCTAGCCGAAGACGTGAACAAGGCGAGTCGATCTATCGATTGCATACCGAACCTGAGCTCAGGGACTTGTGACCGACCCAAGCCTGCCAGCCCCAATCCAGTCTGCATACATCAATCCAACCCAAATCGATACATAGACTTTTTTTCTCCCCGTCTGTCCATTTTGATAAAAGCCACCATTCCACCATCAAAGTCTACTCCGGACCCCTCCTCTTCCCGCGACACTTATTCTGCGCACCGAGCTGAACACGACAGGGCCCTGACTCGGTCCACCAGCCAATCCGTCCATAGAGGGGGGATCGAAGCGACTACTACTACTACTACTACTAGTACTACCTCATCACCGCTCACCACCGCCGACGCCGACTCCTACGAGCTTGACGCTATCGTCGTCACTAGCGAACAGGAAAAGGAAAGAGAAGCAAGGGACGCCAGGAGACAAGTCAAGCGAGACCAGAAGCGCCGCTGGCTCGACGAACGCGACGAGATGAAGTTCTCCCATAGTATCCAATTCAATGCTGTGCCCGATTGGAGCAGTCATTACATCGCCTACAGCAACCTGAAGAAGCTGTAAGTAAAGTCCTCTAAGCGAAGCTACTCAACTTATCATTGCCATGCCATGCCGTACCATCCTTTGCCTAGTAGCTAACGTGGAATCCACCGCAATCCAGCATCTACACCCTTGGAGAAGAGCATACCCCAGCAGCAAGGCAACGATGCCGAGTCCCGACCGCTCCTCCGCGAGGACGACCCCCAGACCATCTTTTCGCGGGCGTTGGACGTAGAGCTGGAGAAGATCACCTCCTTCTTCCAGATCAAGAGAAAAGAGATCTTCGAGGATGTCGAGGGTCTGCTGCGTGATCTGCGCGACGAAAACGGCGGGGCTGCCGCCATCAGGAACATGTCCCGGAACAGCGCCGAGAACATCCGCCAGATGGCCCGCGACCGGCGCACCTCGCGCGGTGCGCGCTCAACCGAGGACGGCCACGAATACAGCGACAGTGACGAAGACGACGAGACGGCCGCCCTCAACAAGCGGCCCACCTCGAGCCAGCATGGCGGCCGCCGCCGGTCCATCCCCAGCGCCATGCACGCCTCTACCGACCTGGGCGCCTCAACCGACATGGGCCGGTCCACGCGGCGGACGAGCATCGCCGGCGGCTTCACCGACTACGCCGAGATAGAGGAGATGTACACGTCGTCCCTGATGCTCAAGAAGCGCATCATCGGCCTCTACGTGCAGCTCTGCGAGCTCAAGTCGTACGTCCAGCTGAACCACACCGGCTTCCGCAAGATCCTCAAGAAGTTCGACAAGATCGTCGACCTCGACCTGCGCTCCAAGTACATGACCGGTACCGTCGAGCCCGCCTACCCCTTCCGCGGCGAGACCATGGCCCAGCTCGACGACTACATCGGCCGGCTGGAGCAGGCGTTTGCCGGCACCGCCACCCAGGGCGATCTCGAGCTCGCCAAGAAGGACCTGCGCTCCCACCTCCGGGAGCACGTCGTCTGGGAGCGGAACACGGTCTGGCGTGAGCTGATCGGCCTCGAGCGGCGCGCCGAAGCGGCCAGCCTCGGCCACGGGCTTCTCGGCGGCGTCAACGAGAGCCACTCGAGACTGCAGGGCGACGATCCGCCCATGTCTCCGACCAAGGAGTTTCGCACCCCCATTGGCCGCTTCAACGTGCCGACTTGGGTGTACGGCATGCCTGTGATAACGCTCTTGATCGTCATCGCCATCTTCATCGTCCTGCTCTACGTGCCGTTCATGGCCAGCCCCGAGCAGCAGAACTGCGCCGCCATGTTGGCTTTTGTCAGTTTGTTGTGGGCGACCGAGGCCATTCCGCTTTTTGTGACGGCCCTGTTGATCCCCTTCCTTGCCGTCGTCCTCAACATCCCGCGTTCGGACGAGGAACCGCACGAGAGGCTGGATTCCAAGGCGGCCACGGCCTACATCTTTGCCGCCATGTGGACGCCTGTCATCATGCTACTGCTGGGTGGATTCACCGTCGCGGCGGCCGTCAGCAAGATGAATATCGACAAGCGCGTGGCGACCTTCGTTCTGGCCAAGGCGGGAACGCGCCCCCGTACGGTTCTGGTGGTGAACATGTTCGTGGCCGGTTTCGCCAGTATGTGGGTTAGCAACGTGGCCGCCCTGTCCTGTGCTTCTCCATCCTCGAGCCCATTCTCCGCAACCTGCCCCAGGGTTCCAACATGGCCAAGGCCATCATCATCGGAATCGCCTTGGCCTCGAACATCGGTGGCATGCTGTCGCCCATTTCGTCCCCGCAGAACATCATTGCTCTTGACAACATGGATCCCCAGCCGTCGTGGGGCACGTGGTTCTTTGTCGTCATCCCCGTCGGCACCGTGGCCCTTCTCTGTATCTGGATGCTGCTCCTCGTGACGTTCAACCCGGGCAAGGGAACCACCATCATGCCGGTGCGAGTCGTCCGCGAGAAGTTCACGGCGAAGCAATGGTTCACGGTGGCCATGTGTATCGCTACCATTTCTCTATGGTGCGCTAGCCACTCGCTCGAGTCGACCTTTGGCGACATGGGCGTGATTGCCATCCTGCCCATGGTCGTCTTCTTCGGCACGGGCATCCTGAGCAAAGACGACTTCAACAACTTCCCCTGGACCATCATCATCCTGGCCGCCGGTGGCTTGTCGCTCGGCAAGTCGGTCAAGTCGTCGGGCCTGCTCCACACCGTCGCCGTGGACATTTCGCGACGTGTCGACGGCCTGGAGCTGTACGCCATCGTGCTGGTTTTCGCGGCCCTGACCATGGTGTTTGCCACCTTTATCAGCCACAGCGTAGCGGCCTTCATCATCCTGCCGCTGGTTGCTGAGATTGGTCGGGCCATGGACGAGCCCCACCCCAACCTGTTGGTCATGGCCTGTGCTCTTATGTGTTCTGGTGCCATGGCGCTGCCCACGACCAGTTTCCCTAACATCAGTAAGTTTTTCTCACTCCCTGTCTTCGCACTGGACTATTATTATCCATGTCCAAAACATTTTACTGACTCCGCGCCTTCTTCACAGCTGCCATCATGAAAGAGGACGCTACGGGTCAGCGGTATCTGACGGTGAATCACTTCATCAGCCGCGGTATCCCTGCCAGTATCATGACTCTTGGCGTCGTGGTCACCCTGGGCTACGGGGCCATGCGTGTCATGGGCATGTAGAAAGCCGATACCCCAATCTCTACGAAACGTTGTCGACAATTGGACTTGGTTCCAATGATTGAAATTTGTTACGGTTGGCTGGGTGGCTCTCTACTTTCCAGCATGAATGGGTCGCATAGTTGGGCGCGCGCGCGGTTGGGTGCGGTTGCGGGACAGCGGTACGGGGTGAAGAAGCAGCAGTTGCGAAGATCTCAGTTATTAAGGCATTTCTGATTTACTACCTATTGTGGTTGATTTTTCCTTTGGGTCGCTTGGTCGGCGGGAGTGTGGGAGTGTGGGAGTGTGAATCTACATTACAGATATGTGTGTTTGTATGTATTATTAGGTATCTGATTGTCGGAATATAGAATGTCACTAAATTGCTTTTCGTTATCGGATCTGGCGGGTGTGCTTACTGCCAGTCATGAATCGGCCCCCGGTGCCCGAGAGAAGTCCGACACATGAGGTCAGGTTTCAGTTGACCCCCCTATCACTTATGTTGCCCGGGGGGGTCGAATTATCTTGGCGTCCCACATGAGGTTATTACCTCAGCAGGCATGTTTCCGAGATGAAGCCCCGGCATTTGCAAGCTACTGCAGGATGTGCCCAATCTATAGATACATACATAGGTGTGCACCTGTCGTCATTACTAAGTCCGCACTGGCGCCCGCATCATGTAAGTACGTAAGGGTTTCACATCACCCAATGAGTCTTCGGTGACGAAATGGCGGCAGCTTCCTCAATTCTATATCTGAAACAGCCAGTCTGTCATTCAACATTGAATGCAGCAGATTGAGGCTCAATCTGCTACTTCAAATACACGAATCTTGTGCGCACACGACTCAAGAGATCAGATTTCCCTAGCGGCCCCCATCGCTTCCGCGGTGGGTTAAAGGCAGTGGATTCGCTGGCCACCATGCCACGAATCACGGAATTTGTGAGGCAACATGTTTTACAGTGGACCGACCGGCCACGACAAACAAAAACATCTTGTCTTATGCGCCGAACCGGCCAGAAGCAGTGCTTCTGTTGTCCTTTATTCATCCCGCCGAGCCAGCCACGGGTGTACTTACTGACGGAGAGATACTAGTATATGGTGGATACGGCTGACGATTGCGGCACGGTGGTTAGCGGCTAGGCGGTGCCTTAGGCCGTTCGGTCTGCATTGGTTCCGATGATAAATCCGGCTTTGAGTCGAAACTGGGGCGGTGGCTCTATGTATTTCCCTCCTATTCTGGGGCGGTCAAGTGGTGCTTTTGTAATCAAGGGGCTAACTAGACTAGAATACTGGACCGCCCGCAGCTTCTGGAAGAACTTGGCCATCATACTGGAGCGCTAGTATCTGAATATATAAGTAGGGAGCCTGGTCCGACTACTTGCTGCAATCTGGAATCTTGATAATCTCAACATCATCGTCCTCCAATCTTTCCGGTTTTATTTTTAGCCTTTTTCGTGTGACTCTCTTTCTCCCCAGATATCCCCGGACCCCACCCCCTTATTATCAAAAACAAACACCACCATGGCCGACTCGTCCAAGCTCTTCCAGCCCTTGAAGGTGGGCAACAACCAACTCCAGCACCGCCTGGCCATGGCGCCGCTGACGCGGTTCCGCGCCGACGGCGACCACGTGCCGCTGCCCATGGTCAAGGAGTACTACGAGCAGCGCGCCTCGGTGCCCGGCACGCTGCTGATCACCGAGGCCACCTTCATCTCGCCCCAGGCCGGCGGGTACCCCAACGTCCCCGGGATCTGCACACGCCCGAGCAGTGCCGCGCCTGGAAGGACGTGACCGACGCCGTGCACGCCAAGGGCAGCTTCATCTGGGTGCAGCTGTGGGCTTTGGGGCGGGTCGCCAACCCGGACGTCCTCAAAAAGGAGAACGCCGAGTTCAAGGTCAAGGGCGCGAGCCCGCTGCCCGAGGCCGAGGGCAAGACCGTGCCCGCGGAGATGACGGAGCAGGAGATCCAGGAGTTCGTGCGGGACTACGCCCAGGCCGCCCGCAACGCCGTCGAGCTCGCCGGGTTTGATGGTGTCGAGATCCACGGCGCCAACGGCTACCTCGTCGACCAGTTCCTGCAGGACGTGACCAACCGGCGGACCGACTGCTACGGCGGCTCCATCGAGAACCGGTCCCGGTTCGCGCTCGAGGTGGCCAAGGCCGTCGTCGAAGCGCCCGGCGTCGGCCCCGAGCGTGTGGGTATTCGGCTGTCGCCCTGGTCCCCCTTCCAGGGCATGAAGATGGCGGACCCGGTGCCGCAATTCACGCACGTCATCAACGGCCTCAAGCAGCTGAAGCTGGCATACCTGCACGTCGTCGAGTCGCGCGTGGGCGGCAACTTGGACGTGCCCGAGGAAAACGTGGCCGAGCGGGTCGAGTTCGCCGTCGAGGCGTGGGCCAACACGAGCCCCGTCTTCATCGCGGGCGGGTTCACACCCGCGAGCGCGCGCAAGGTCGTCGACGAGGAGCACCCGGGCCGTGACGTCGTCGTCGTGTTCGGGCGCTACTTCATCTCGACGCCGGACCTGCCGTTCCGCATCCGGGAGGGGATCGAGCTGGCGCCGTACGACCGTGACACGTTTTACAATGCGGGCGAGGAGAAGGGGTACCTGACGTACCCGTTCAGCGAGGAGTTCTTGCAGAGCCAGAAGGCGGCTGCTTGATTGATTGATGGAACTTATACTGGGTATGGAGATGCTTGGTGATTGCATGGCTATGGCGTCGGGATAGAACGAAAGATAGATGAGAATTCTTTCATAGACAGACGACGGCGTCACGTGAGAATCGTGGTACGACTGGAATGCATACATACATATAGACAGCGACCTAAAGAATAGAATCTGTGTTTTCAAGACATGATCCCGTTTCCTACTTACTGAGCAATATTCCGGTCGATTGTTGCCATCGCGACTCCTTCACCATTTCATCATTCCCAAGCAATGAGCATTTGCTTCGATGGCACTCACGTGTACTACAAGCCTCGCTTGATGGCTGATAAGTGGCCGGCTTTTTTTCTACTTGGTCCCCATCGGTCTGACCCAAGGAACATCGTCCTTTAGGGGTTTCCCGGAATCTATCGACTTCACTCATATAAGGGGCTATTCTGCCATGAAGTAGATATACCATGCCCATTAAAGAAGCTTTAGTTCACGGCCTGCATCCTGCTTGCATCTGCAGAAGATACTGAGTGTCATCGTGGTAGATCTACATCGATGCTCGCTTCTGTCAGTTCTGTATGTCTGTGTACAACTAGCCAGTCCAATGCCATGTGTTGAGACAACACAAGCATGCGCTGTCGTGGCGGCGGCCTACCGCGCAGAACACCGGCCCCGCCGGGCGGAAACCCGCGGACGATAGACTCGGGGGAGGCATGTCGGAATAGAGTCTAGGTCTCCACCCAGCATAGTCTGGCGGCGCCCCAGCTGCGGCGTCACTGTATGGGGACAGCCGGGTCTTGGCCACAGATGTCTCCCTCGGAGAAAAGAGGTTGGCCGGCGCACGGGCTTGCGGTTACCCCGGTCCCCTTGCCGGCTGACGCCGCCCAGAGGTGCTGTCAATCGTAGTAGCCCGTTCTATTCAGCTCGGTGCGGAAGGGCTTGGTGCACGTAACCATCTGCTGCGGAGGCGGTGCGCGCCACCACCGCGCGCACGAGAATATGTAAGCAACCCCCTCAAGGGCGGCGGCGCCCGCAGGCTACTTACCAGAGCAACGTGGCGTGGTTCAAGCTGAAGATGATTGACGCTGTGGCGTGCTTGGGGCGGCGCCATCTTACGCAACTTGTCACGTGGCGACTCTCTGCTCCGAGCCATTGGCCCGTCTTGCATTTGCATCTATCCAATTGCATGTGTCGTCACTACGCCACCACCATGGATCGTTCATTTTACGGCCTGCTCTCGTTGATCGTGTCCATTCGTCAGTCCCCCATCTTCCCCTCTTGAAAGTCTACAGACACGAGCTCTGGCTCCGTGGCCAAAATGGCCGAATACCAATATGGCATCCCACGATTATCTATGGAAGGTTTGCCAGAATCGAGAAGTGACGACAGGATACAGCAAATTGAGAGAGAGCCGACAAATTCATTCCGCTATACACCGCTTGACAATGAGAACAGCATTCGGCTCCTCACCATTCAGCCGGCAGAGTCTAATTCTGACCCATTGGTTTGCACCATCTCTCCTGCCGAATTCCGCGAGAGACCCGCATATGAAGCCCTGTCCTACACGTGGGGGAGCAATCTTGGTTCCCATGCCATTACTCTAAACGGTAGCCCATTCTTCATGGACCAGAACCTATTCGAAGCTCTTCGCTACCTGCGATCCCAGAGACAGAAGAAGGCTCTTTCGGCCGATGCGATCTGTATTTACCAGAACGACATCCCGGAGCGAAATTGGTAGGTTCAGATCCTGCCACAGATTTACATGCGAACCGAGGATGTGGTGGTATGGTTTGGAGTGGAGGTTTCGATGCAAGAAAACCCATATCGCCTCTTTGAGAATGTGTGCGGCCACGATTATTGGCAACGACTATGGATCATTTAGGAGATCGCTAATGCGAACGAGATTCGCATATGCTGCCGCCAGCGGGAGTCATGGGCTGACTTCATTCACCTTATTCGGAGCCAAGCCAAATCCTTCGATATTGGGCCCCTCAGACTGGGTAAAGTCCGAAACGATTTGAGAAATGGTTCTTGTACTCTAATGTCTCTCCTGTCGGATCATCAAGAAGCCAAATGCGCAGACCCCAGGGGTAAAATTTACGGACTCAAGGGACTGGCATACGACGGTATGGATTTCCCCACGGATTATCAGAAGCCATCATCTTCGTGCACAATGGCCACTCAAGATAGATAAACCTTGTCCAGGGGACGAAGTCAACTGGCTCTGCAATTCTGCCTTCTTCCTTGTGGAATTACGAAGTCTCGTCGGGCGACGGTTGTATAGTGAATACAGAGGTTGTGTTATGTTCACTTGATATCTTCAGTCCTATCACTAGTCTCTCCTTTTGGAACGTCCAGAGCCCCCAAAGATGATGTGATACCCATGTCCGAAATATTTTGAATCTTTCAATAAGGGTTGGTATACATGGTCAGCATTATTGATGACCGCATGGACTTGGTTGTGTTATCTGACCATACCTCCCACTCGGCGTGCTTTGCAGAATGGCCAGGAAAGGCCATCCTTGATAATGACCACCTCTAGATCAGTACTAATACTGACGCAAGAGACTTGGAAAGCATTTTTCATATTGAATAGAATACATACACTTGATTAGTTCCCACAGATTGCGACCAAACGGGTTGTATCCGTGATCTTTAATGTCAGTTTAACTTAGAACTAACCCGAATATTGAGCCAGTCAATACAGCATCTTACATGAGTATTCAGCTGCTGTTCCATCTGACATCCCACGTTGTAAGCATGTCCCCCGCTGGTTACGATGAGATCTTGGCGCGGCACCGTGTGGTCTGCTGACAGGCCCGTTAGACGAAGCTTGCGTTAAGAACCTTCCAGATTGTTACCGTTGATAAGGTCAGCCGTAACCGCTATTCAATATGCCAGAACTAGGGTGTGCAAGAACCGACTCAGAATGAACAATATCGCTGAAGCATCCATAACGAGCTCAACTGGTCTGGCCAATGTGCTTATATCATTTGCGCTGCATATGTGCTCATCACACCCATAAGTACTTTGGTGCTCAGCAACTGGCCTAGAACCCGGAGTAGGCATCACCCCCTATCATGATATCGCATGATTTCCGGTAGAGCGATGTTTATTCACCTTCCAATTTGAGAGATCAATACTGAAAGGACCAATTCGCTTGCTGCGACGAGCCTTTCGGGGACTTATCGTATCTACATCCTACTCTGAGCACTGCGGTGCTTACGGACGCCAAAATGATTCCATTGTTGTTCAAAACCTCTTCGAGATGTCTACGGCAATCGAGACGCCTATAAAAGCGCTGCCCAGGCCGTGTTCACCACAGATGGACGAGACGGAAACAGCAATATTCACCAAGATAGCAACCTGAAAAGAGCTAGAATAAGAACAATGTCTCGGTTCACTGCTTTTGCTTTGGCACTATGTCTGACCAGCCTATCAACTGCTGTTCCTGTCGGAGAGCAGCCTGCCTTAACTGACTTCCAGCCGATCGGAATCCTCCCTCCGGGAGAAGCGGATGACCAGTTCTGGGCAGCCATCGCACCCCCCGAAGCCGTCACACTCACACAGGCCGACCTGGCCGCCTTCCACAACGTCACCGAGGCCCCCAACGGCGGCGGCAACGCGGCCGCACTCCAGGAAAAGCGCTGGGCCATCGGCAACGACGACCGCGTGCTGTGGACCAACCGGGACTACCCCTACTCGGCCATGGGCAAGATCACCTTCCCCGGCTCCTGGTGCTCCGCCTCCCTGATCGGCCCGCGCCTCGTCGCCACCGCGAAGCACTGCTACCAGCCCGGCGTCCCCTACCGCTTCAACCCGGCCTACGACAACGGTGAGGTGCTGCCGGGCTCGTACGCGACGCGGGTGATCCTCTCGTCGGACCCGGCGTCCGGCGGCCCCTGCAACGAGAAGGAGGACTGGGCCCTCTTCGTGCTCGACGCCAAGCTCGGGGACCAGCTGGGCTACCTCGGCGCCAAGGTGTACGACGCCGCGTCCCAGGCCGGCCGCGCCGTGTTTTTTAATTACGGCTACCCGCAGGACAAGAGCGGCGGCAGCCGGCCCTACCGCATGGAGGGCATCTCGGTCACTCGCAAGGAGCCGCGCTGCGACTCGACGGGGCCCCTGGACACCGATATGGACGTGTCGCCGGGCAACTCCCGGGGGCCCGCTGTGGCTGCTGGAGGACGGGGCCCGCTACCAGTACGGAGTCACGAGCAACGCGTGGCTGCTGGATGGGCAGCTGCTGTTTGCCTCGTTCGCGTCGGGACAGAACTGGGTGGCGGCTATCTTGAGTGCACGGCAGAACTACCCGTAGAGGAAGCTGATATGTGGTCATGGTGAAGTAAGACAGAATGGGGCCAGGGATCTGTCCGATAATAGGATATGGTGGTTCCAGTAAACAAGGAACGATAGCTGTGGTGACAACTAACTAATTTATGAAGTATCCCTAATAGAATTATATATACCGAATAAGGAGGTCATCTCGTACGAGAGAAGGTGCTCATGCACCAATAGGTTACGTGCGTAACAGCGGGACTATCAGTCCTCACTTATCGGGAACCCTCTGCGCGGCTTCCACCATATCATCACCTTTTACTTATTTGCTTATGCCCAGGCTGGTCTGCTTTAAAGGTCATTGAATGAAGATGTCACCAGGCTTATCGATAATGCAATATGACCTTACGGACTGGCAGATGCGCCTTCTGGGCAAGGTGTAGCATCACACAGCTGTGTTCGTTGGAGCGGGGTAAGTATTCACGCACGCCTCTTTCCTGTACTCGATGTAGCATTTTCTACGATCGGGATAAGTTCATGGATACTCTCATTGGCTTCGACGAACTGGACTTCATCTCTCTTTCGGTCCTGTTTAGTATTCACCAGCAACGGGAAATCCCTGACACCCGGGCTGTCTTCGACGATGCAGACATCGACAGCTCAGACAGTGATTGCGACGACGACACGAAGGGGGTTCTGGCAACTCGCCACAACCCGTCAGACGGGGGTCAGAAGGACAAGCAACTCGCCAAATTCCTCGATCATATCGCGGAAACATTCGCGCGAGAGAAATCTGCTCCGCCATCGCAGGGCAAACGGCATGAGCGACGGCTGATCTACATGTGTGTCGGTGACACAGTGCACAAGGGCGCCTACTCGACTGTGCTGTTGGTTGCGCTCATCTCAGGGTTGTGCTACGCCTCTCCCTGCATACTTAGTTCCCCTCGCCGGAAATTCCCAGCACTTGGACTTCCCTTCTTGAAATATGGAAAGCTCTTTCCCTTATTGCACATTTCCTTCTCTCAAGTCATCCCACAAGTTGTTTGCAGCAACCGAGTTGTCAATAAGTTTGCCGCTCTCTGCTAAAAAGCTCGTATTTCTCAAAGGCTGGAGTCTTTCCATGTATATAAGATATACCCTTGATTGTTTCAAAATCAAACGGGGCACCATTAACGATTTACTTCCACCTGCACATTTCTTGAAGCTTTCCAGTGCCGACGTCGGCTAAATTTGTATCATCCATTACTATTTTCAGATATCATGGCTAATAATTCCGATTATCCACTTCTTCAGGATCCGCGAGTTAGTCAGGCAACCTTTCTCGTGAGTGAACTAGATGGAATGCGCAAAGTCAGACTGAGCTAATAATCGGTCGTCTAACTAATTACAGACTGTCACTTGGGTCGTCACTGGAGTTTCGATGGCGTTTATCATCGCTCGCTCAGTGATCCGTGTTCGAGCCTCTTCCAAGCTGCTCGTCGATGACTGCCTCATCATTGCGGCCTGGGTAATGCTCCTTGCCTCGGCCGTCATATGGCAGGTCCAATCGAGCTCTGTCTACTGGATGTACGACGTTTATGCCAGTCGGCGCCCGTTGACGCCTTCCTTCGTCTCGGCGTTTGGAGTCCTCTTGCACTTAAACCTGGTTTGCCAAATACTGTTCAGCACAGGCCTTTGGGTGATCAAGTTCTCCTTCCTAGTATTCTTCCCGCCGGCTGGGCTCTAAAGTCAACCAAAACAGGACCTGGTGGTGGATCGTGTTCGTGGTCACCATATGTGGTTGGATCGCCTGCATTGGCATCAACGACTGGGGTTGTTCGGCATCCGATACTGCGCACATTATGGGTGGGTATAGCTCTGCAGCATATCTTGTTCTTTACTGTTCTGGGGATAACTAATGATATACGAGCAGAAGAATGCTCGAAAAAGGTGCATGTCCTCTATGCCTACGACACTTTATACGGGAAAACGGCTATCGATATTGTAACTGATTTGCTAATTCTGACTATCCCTTTTCGAATCCTTTGGGATGTCCAGATCCCTGCCCAGAAAAAGGCCATTCTTTTGGGAATCTTCTCTCTAACCGTTGCCATCGTTTGTTTTGCCATTATCCGTGCCGTTCTGGTCGGAGGTATTGGATCCGAGCTACGAGATATGAGTTTGGAATGGCTGTACTTGTGGTCTAATGTCGAGCTCGCGGCGGGTAAGTTCTATACGTTCATTATTATCAAGGCTATACGTGGCACGTCTCCGGTTCAACTGTGTTGCTTCGAAGCCGGGGTTGAACACAGACTCATACCGGGAAGGTGCTCAAACTCTACAATATCCAAGCGCCGGAGGCTCTACGTATGATGTCTTGCCGCTAAGGTCGGTTCATGTCAAGCAGAGTTTTGATATCAGCCGTGTCCGTTTAAATCCAGGGGTTCAGGCTAAGAAGGGCCCTCTACACACAGAGCAGGAGTTTTTGCGATGAACACCATTGCATATGGACCTTCGGGCTGACATTGTTTATTTGAGTCGGACTGCCTTGGTATTAAGAAAAGTTGAGAAGTAATTGAAAGGATCCTACAAGCAGGCGTGGAGCCTGTTAGATATCCGCCTTATCTTCCTCGGTGTAATCTACTTCTTCCGTCTCTTCTTGGGGGTTATCCTCTTCTTCCTTCTCTTCTATATCAATCTTGCGCTCTTTCCCGTCTGGCAGTGGCTCTTTCTGACGAGAGAAAACTTGGGCGCTATACTTGGATATCTCTTTCTTTCCCCCCGCACTTCGGCAGTGGTTCAGTAACACCGCTATGCTGGAGGCGCAACCCAACGTTACACTGATAAGAGCACCAAGGGTGGAAAGAAGGCCCAAGTATGCTTGATTATAAGTGAAGTCTAAACTATCCACCTTGTCGAGGGCATAAATTCTTAGACCGGTAATAATGGAAACCCTAAGAAACGACCTTTTTTAATGGACTTTTTTACGCGTGGGTAAACAAGTCGAGCTTACAAAAACCCAACAGAAAGAATGAGCGAGACATAAAGTCTTTTACGCAAAGGCAACATCAGCCGATATACCCAGTAGAGAGGGGCTACTGCCGGAATCAGGTCAAGTATAAGGCCCAAGACCTCAAATGCCACATAGGCTTCGGTCTGTTTACCACAATGACCTGCGGAGTGGTCCCAGTTTGCTCGGATCGGCTGGCAGATGAGCAACGTGACCAAAACAGCCGCCACTCCATGGATGGCCCCGAGTCCAAGCAGGATCAGTGTAAGGTGTCGGCAAAATGAGGCGACTCCGAATATTCTGCGAATCATAATCAAGGTCGCAGTCCGAAACAGGGTGGCCACCAATGACCACAGTATCTCGCCGAGTAGAAGGGACTGGGTGATTGTTAGACTTGCCGCTGTTGCTCTTGAACAAACGTACCTTGGCAATGACTTCAATGTCACTGATGGCGACATCCTGTAAATGTTGTCCTTCGTTCTCCTCAAACACAGCCCACATGATCTGGCCCACCAGCGCAAGAGATAGCAGAAATGCTGTCAGA
Source organism: Apiospora phragmitis (assembly GCF_038363925.1). Taxonomy (NCBI): domain Eukaryota; kingdom Fungi; phylum Ascomycota; class Sordariomycetes; order Amphisphaeriales; family Apiosporaceae; genus Apiospora; species Apiospora phragmitis. Next base: position 117,592 of record NW_027117400.1, on the reverse strand, counting down.
ATTAAGACATCCTCCAGTCCAACTGGGTATGGCCCGGAGACTTTCGCGTACGCCTGTAACATGACTGAAATGATGGCGAGGACAGTGAAGATAGGCGTGCACACTACCGTGACGAACGCGACATGGGACTGCTCTACTGACGGTGCCATCTGATATGAGAATGGTGTTTTTCAATAGCTTGGGTGCGATCAGAAGATTTCTCTGGGGATAACGTAGGGATACGACTCAGAGGAGTGAGCCTGTCTCAGAAATATTCGTTACTTTAATTAGGCTGCATTTTTTGGCTGTGCTAAACACATGACAGGCTCTTGTCGCACAGCATGTGGCGAAGTGCTTGCAGACGCAGCAAGGCCAACTCATCAGCCTTAGATATGCAGATAAATGCATAGTTCACATCAGGCTCAACGGCAAAGACAGTTTACTCTACGAAACTTTTCTGGCCTGCCAGAATCAATGTCACATTGGTTTATTTCTCCTAATGCCGGCTTTCCCGGCCCTGATTTTCCCACCACCAACGCCAATATGGTGCGGAGAAAGTTTCCAAAAGTCCAGAAGGCACTTGGTGGCATTGGCGTTTTGCCATATGCTACCCCACGAACAGATCTAGGCAAAACTCCATCAGAACAGTTCGATTCCCGCAAATCTCATTCCTGAACCTTGCAGTCGGTCGTCCCTAGCTCCTGGCCATTTCGAACAACTTTGACCGTCAGATAGCCATGCTCGTCAGCAAGGCCCATACGCACGGTGGTATCCAACCGATACAAGATGCTTCTGTTGTCGCTTGCGTACTTCCTGGGGATTTGTCCCCAGTTCAACCCTTTCAAATCGACTCGGATGTCCCCAACGTGTTCAACCCCTATAGTCGTTAGTTCGTAGTCTCTACGTGCATGGGGGTCCTGTGAGATGAGGGGCCTGCGGGACGGAAGGCTTTACCGTCGTCTGTGATGTTTTCGGCGGCGGCATCGTTGCCGCAAGCATAAAGCGATATGGTCACTGTGTCCCAGCCTGTTCCGGAGCAATTGTCGAGGGTCCAGCCCATTGAATAGTCCGCATACTCGCCCTTCTCCATTTCTGATCCCTGAAGAGACTTGGAGTCAGTTTTACCTTGGACCCTCGCCCATGCACTATTTCAATGCTAAAGGAGCTGGTAGGGATTAGTAGTATAATACCTTTTTCATCAGCCAGCGAGGTAGGCCATGTTGATACACTTGATGATCCCACTTGTCTATGTATCGGTGCATGCCAAACTTAGTGGTATCGATATGTCCATGTTTCTCGGGGTTGAGAAGCTCAGGCATGTTGAAGCCATAGTGCTTCTGGCACTTGACTGTTTCAGGGTCGATAGCCACGATATCCACGGTTGTCCGAGGCTTAGGCTTTACCGACAAGAAGGTCGACATGTCTTTGCGTTGTTCTTCCATGTTTGGGGACTTGATCCAAAATTATCTGATACAGGGATCAAATAAATAATACGGGCATGCAGAGAATGAGAGTTGATGGAAAATATGCAGGCTTTATATGTGCCTGCAAGGTCTGACTTCTTTATCGTGAGAAAGGGTGGAATACTCGGACTGCCTGCCCTAATAAGGAGTGAGTAGCTCGGAGGCTCTACAGAATGCACAGCACTCTCGTACGATAGGTGAGACATAAGGGTCTGACAGGTAAGACTTTTCCTGTATGAACCTGCAGCGAGCTGAAGTGGATGGCTGGGTCCTACAAGCGAAGCCCTTGCCGCTTTTAGCCATGTAAGCCCGGCGCCCAGGAGCGGGCCTTCCTCTTTCTAGAAAACCGAGTGTCATCAACGTTCGGTTAGTTCAGGCAGTCACAGATATGTTCTCGCTACAAGCGGCGTTGATTATTCTGAATTACTTCCGGGACGGAACCCCTATTGGCTTTGCCAACCTGCTCATGGCAACTTTCATCCAATCTTGGCGATACTTCATAACGACAGATAGAAGGGAATCTGGTGTGAGCATGCCCTTCTAGACTTCGCGGGAACACAGAGGAAGAGCGCATTGCTGATCTGGATCAGCGAGTGATGAGGTTTGAGGGTCTCTAGGAGACGCCAAGCCAAGACAATCGTCTCGATGAGCTTTGTTGCCAATTCCGAGGAAGTAAATGTCATGCATATGGCGCCAATGGTATTGCTGGAAACTGCCGCCTACCGTAGTCTATAGACCCTGTCCCTAGCTAACCCTTACTTCCCACTCGGCGGTTCTAACACAACTTCGAGCCGTGTTGGTTCTCACCGCTGGGTTTGCGGAAACTGGGAGTAGGTCCGTATTGGAAGATCAGTTGAGTGGGAGGAAGCAGGAGGAGTCAATTTCACCTTTCGGGTCAGCCGACTCTGCTTGTCAATCGCAAGAGGGAATGACAATGAAGCCAGAAGGATTTGGGCGCACCCGTAGATCTGCTGGAGACGACTTTTGCACTCGACAAGCGTCGCCTAATCGGACGCATTCATCGATAGCCGCGTCACTCTGATGTCCTCAGCCCTCAGCCAGAAAGAGCCAAACCATGGGCAAGGATGACTATGCCGATGTCGTCTGAGTCGGGGTCTCTGGCGAATAGATGAACGAGGTGGGCGCCTTATTCCCTCCTTCTTTCTCTCAATCGTTCAAGCGAGCAGACGGCTGAGGACGGGACAAAGATGACATGGAGTAGGCGAAGCATTGGAGATTTGATGGCCAGCTTCGATATCAAGCAGTCAGTCAATTTTGTGGCGTCCCCAAGCCATTGTGGCTTTCTTGGTCGGTAAAAGCAGCATGCCTCGGGCTGTCGCTTATTTGCTTTTCCTCTTGCTTGGTTTTTCCCATCCCATATAGCGGCCAAAAGTCGCTGAGGGGGGCATCTATGCAAGCTGGCTTTCGTCGGGATGTGAATGAACCCCTTTGTGCGGGAGACGTTACGTAATGGGTGCAGTCATGGGAACAGTTCAACACGACTAGTTCCCGGCATAGACCTAAGTTGGTATGTTTCAACGTGATATGTAGTTAAACTGATTCGAAGCTTGGGTTCATTTCCTTTTCACATAGTAAGTACCTATTAGTAGTCTTGCCCATGCAACCCCCCACCCTCTCAAACCCTCCTCTCGACCTCCACCGCCCCCACCCGCGCCGCCGCCTCGACCTTCTCCTCCTCGTCGGGCCGCCGGTCCACCACGAGCCCCACCCGCGCCGCCGCGTCGAACAGCCGCGCCTTCTCCTCGTGCGCGGCCGCATCGCCGAAGACGGCGTCCATATCCTCGAGGCTCTTGCCGCGCGTCTCGGGGATGACGAAGTAGACGAACACGAGCGCGAGCAGCGCGAACGCGGCGAAGAAGATGTAGGTGCCCCAGCCGAGGCGGTCCAGCATGTCGGGCGTCACGAGGCCAATCACAAAATTGCACATCCAGGTCGTGCTCGTCGTGAGGGCCATGGCTTTCGACCGATTGCCCAAAGTAAAAATCTCCGACGGCAGCACCCAGCCGATGGGCGCGAACGAGTACGAGAAGTTGACGTCGTAGATGTACACGAAGGCCACGCCGACCCAGCCGGCCGCCGGGTGCGCCGGCAGCGCGGCGCCGTACCCGCCCACGATGCCGCCCACGATGACGAGCGAGAAGCAGGTCCCGGCAGCGCCGCACATGAGGAGCGGGCGCCGGCCGACCTTGTCGATGAGGAAGAGCGCGGGCAGCGTCGAGAGCGTGTTGACAATACCATAAACGCCCGTGGCCAGCAGACCCGTCGTGCCGCCGCTCAGGCCGAGCTGGGAGAAGATCTGCGGCGCGTAGTAGATGATGGCGTTGCAGCCGATGAACCTAGGGAAACTCCATGTTAGCGACTCACTGGAAAATGGCCAGTGTCAGATGGGAACAGCACTTACTGCTGGAAGAACATGATGCAACACCCAATAGCGAGCCGCTTGAACGAGGGCCACGTCGACACGAGGTCCGCGTACTGCGCCACGTACAGCGCAACCCCGTCCTTCCCGGGTGCCGGTCGCGCGCAATGGACTCGTCGAACAGGACCTCGGCCTTGATGGCGAGGTACTCGTGGCGCAGCCCCTCGGCGTCCGGGTGGCAGCGGCGCAGCTGCGCGAGCGCCGCGAGGGCCCTGTCCTCCTGTTGGCGCATCAAACAATACCGCGGCGACTCCGGGAAGAACAGCATGCCGAAGCCCAGGACCAGGGCCGGGATGATCTGCACGGCGAACGGGATCCGCCACGCCGCCTGCGACTGGCCGGTGCAGCCGCCGAAGCCGACGTCGCGGGTGGGGTCGAAGGTGCGCTTTGCGGGCGTGCCGCCCGTGTAGGGGATGTCGGGGGCGCAGCGGTGGCCGCCGATGTACTGGGTGCCGTACTCGAGCCAGTAGCTGAGGAGGATGCCGAGCGTGATGCTGAGCTGCTGCAGGACGACGAGGGTGCCGCGGACCGTGGGGGTCGAGACTTCTGCTTTGTGGCGGATATCACGATGACATGTTAGTATTCCAGTCCGCTTTCGACGTTTATGAGAAAAAAGGGGAAAAGCAAGCAACTTACACATATACTGCGGCACGACCATGGCGAGCATCCCCCGCAAAACCCGCCACGGCGCGGCCGGCAAAGAGGGTCTCGATGTTGTTGCCTCCTGCTTGCAACGCCGCGCCCAGGGTGAAAATGACGACGGCCAGGAGCATGCTGCCCTTGCGGCCCACGTTATCGGAGATGGGCCCGTTGACCAGGGACCCCAACCAGGCGAGCAGCAGCAGCGTCGACACGAACCAGCCCTTGTAGCCGGCGTCCAGGTACACGCGCGGGAAGTGCGCGGCGAAGTTCTCCATGGTCAGGACCCCGCTGACGACGCCCTGGTCGTAGCCGAAGAGGAAGCCTCCGAGGGATGCGAACTGGATACGGGGTTTAGCGAGAAGAACATCGAGTGGGATATGAATGCCAAGGGGCGGCGACTTACTGCTGAGAGACCAAGAATGTAGGGATTCGCCCGCAGTTGACGCCAGACGTCCTTGTCCTTGCCGGACGGCGTATTCACGTCAGTCGCCATGGCCGATAGTATTACTCTATGATGGAGAATAACTAGAATTAGGGATGTAAATCTAGACCATTGGGCCTGTAATTCTTAGGCAACCTGGACTTTGAAAGGGGTGCGACCAGTATTTATGTATGCAAACCGGCCTGCATTATTGGCATCACGCGATAGATGGAGAGGGTGCTGGAGATCATCACTATTGCGATCACCCCACGGGGAAGGTGTGCTGACCCGTCAAAAACAGCCGATGTGCGCCGGGGAAAGTGGAAGCCCTCACACCATTGCGGAGTCAAACAGCGGAGTCGCGATGCGGAGCAAGGTGTACCCCGGACGAGTGTCGCCCGAGCCAATGGCAACTCCTGATGAGCAGCCCGCGCCAAGGCCCGCCGTATCGCACACCGGCACCCGGCTGGGCAAGAAAATCAAGAAAACAAGCCTAAATAAGTTCCACATTCCACATCATCCATGTATGAATGGCACGTCGGTCCACGTTGGAACTGCAGCAAGTGTTTCTACCACCCTCTTTGACGCCAAGACGATCGGCTCAGTCTAAGGATCGGGCGTCATCGACGGGCTGCTGTTGTCCGTCCAAGCCTGATTTAGATGCTCCCGAGGCTTTGATCAAGAGAACGATATATCGACTATCATGATTGTTATTGCCTTTTTAGTACATGTGTGCTCGGTTCACTCAGGAATATCCAGCAGGATATGACGATGACCGCTTCAATGGCGATGGACCTGGAGAAGAATGTCGCGACTCTGCTAGTCCGAATAGAGCGGCTACTGGAACAGCAAAAGTCAGATGCGCGGGGGAGAATCCTAGTAGCTCTCGCGGGTGTGCCTGGGTCTGGCAAAACGACAGTATCATCAGCTCTGCTGGCGTCTCTATCTAACACCGGCCGGAGCCGAGAAGATGTGGTGGTCGTGGCTATGGTAAGTGTATATATAGATTGACTAGATTGACTGAAACCGGTGCCCCTTTCCCTTTTTTTCCCTCTTGCTGCCCAAGAAGCTAAGCCTTGGAGCTCAGGACGGATTCCACCACACCAAAGCAACGCTGGCCAGTTTCCGTGACCCGGACATGGCCTTCCGGAGACGAGGCGCTCCCTTCACATTTGATGCCGATGGGTTGTTGGACTTGGTTTCGGCTCTCAAAGTTGGGCCGCTCACCGGGCTAGAGTCAGAGGAGCACATATTCACTGCGCCAAGTTTCGACCATGCTGTGCAAGACCCCGTCGTGGACGACATCCGCATCTCTTCTCGGAGCAAGATTGTCATCATCGAGGGCAACTACACACTACTTAACGAGCACCCGTGGAATAAGATCGCGAAGCTAGTCGATGAGAGGTGAGTCTTCCTGCCCCTTTTGGGTATACATAGACTGACCGATCGCGGACAGATGGTTCGTCGATGTGCCGCCGGAAGTGGCCAAGGAACGCCTAGTCCTCAGGCATCTCGCCGCGGGCATTGAGACGTCGCGGGAGGCAGCCGCGCACCGGGCCGAGGAAAATGATCTGCCGAATGGCGATCTGATAAGATCAAAGCTCATTGAGCCTGATGTGCGGATTGTTAACTAAGCCTACTTGAGACGGAGAGCTAGCCTGTTGGCAAGCAAACAACTCATAGGTTCGGGTCAGGTTCCGGCCAATTGAACGAGTTGAGCAGATCCGCCGACTCGGCGGTCCAGAGCGAGAAGTCCATTGTGGTGGGATCGAACTGGTTCATGGTCTCGAACGGCATCATCATGTTGTCGGGCTCGAGCGGGAGGAGATGGTCGAGGATGTCGGCGCATCGGTTGGCCAGCGGGTTGTCGGCGAGCAGGCGGCGTAGGACGTCGCGGACAAGGTCGATGTCGCTCTGCCATTTGGGCAGTTCGGGCGATTCCTTGTCGCCCAGGATGGCCAGCGCGATGACGAGCGAGGCGTGGAATATGAAGTAGCTGAGGCTGTGTCAGTGTGCAGAAACTTGTAACATAATGATGACGATAATGATATGGAGAACTTACACCGAGTACCAACTCACAAGCCTGGTGTGGATGCAATTGTTTAGATATTGATGGATCGACACCACGGTGGAATGAGCAGCATCGACGCCGATGTCGCGGCAAAGGTTGTCTTGGTTGTTGGGCGCAAAGGTCGAAGCGGGCCCTTGATGGCGCTCAATCGCGCGCTTCAGCACAATCTGCCGGAACAGGATGATCTTCAGGTTCCACAACCGCCACCACAGTCGCGGCTTGGCAAACAAGTACCATTCCTCCCGACAGGGCACGTCTCGGTCCGGTTGGAAGTATGGCGGCAGAGTCTTGGACCAGGCGTCCAAGGTGGTATTGTGTATAAGAGCCTCCTCGACGGACACGCCCGTCGAAAGGAGTAGTCGGTTCGAGATGTGGTTGGAGTGCAGGTGGAAATCACTCTGCGCCTTGAGACCCGAGTAGATGGTCGGCATCTCGGACTCGTCGGGTAATGTGGTCGTCCGGGGTGTCAGGATCTTACAGATGTTAGCCAGACTTTATAAAAGAGGATTATATTGGATGGAAGCATGGCACTTACATCATCGCTGATATTGAGCACCGGCTTGGCATCCATGGACTCACGACCAGGCAGAAGGATGGGTCGGCCAAATGTCGTCGAGGCGCCAGAGTCCATCAGGTACAAGCCCCACCAGACACGCCGGCGCATTTCTCGTTGGAGTAAAGTGATTTTCCAGTTGGGCAGTTCCCGATGTAGGCCTAGACTGAGTGCCATGCGGATAGCCAAGCCGAGAAAGTTGGATCCAGTGTTCGGCTTATTGCGTTTCTGGCTCAGGTTACTCAACAGCACCAAGGCTTGGACCAGGGTCAAGTTTGCGCTCTCAAATAATGACTCATCTTCGCCAAAAGAGAGAGCTTGGTGGTACAGATCGTCATGGAGGCCGTCCTGATCATGGTCGAGACACCAGGCCCCGAGAGCCAAGACGGTGCACTGGAGCATATGCCAGGAGCGTTGAGGGGGGCGAGGGATGATCTCGTGATACTGAGCTCTGAAGGTGGCTTCGTGGATGAATGGATAAGACAGGTGGTAGACGGAAAAGTAGGACTCCATGAGCCTCGTCATGACTTGGCTGGAAGCCAGCGATTGCGACAGTCGCGAAGAGGCGAGCCCATGGTCGGACAGTCCAGGCGACTCCGGTAGCATCAGAGCAGGGTTGCCCATCCAGAACAGCAGGGACCGCAGGAAGAAGACTCCAGCAGTCGAACCTGTAGTTACGCATTAGAGAGATAGCTTGGACGAGGACGCGTCGGACTCACCAAGGTAACCGGCCCCTTTGGGTTCGACGGAGAGTGCCGCCATGCCATCGGCGATCTCATTGGCGTCTTCTTGCCAATCAAAGCCGTCTGCCTCGTCCGGCACCGCTTCGGAGATCTTGGCCGCGCCATCGTCTGGCCCGGACGTAGTAGTGGTGGGAGCGAATGGAGTCTGCGCCGTGGAAGGCGACTGCGCTGATGCCGAGGGGCTGGCCGAGCCGGTGCCGACCGAAGCCAAGGCTTCTTCAATGTTGAGGTCCGGCAGTCTTTGCGCAAGCAGCGCTTCGAGCTTGTTCAAGCGACGCTCTACGCTGGTGAGGTATCTTGAATGGCCATGTCAGAAGAAGCAAGCCCGGGTATATCGGTAGACAGCCGCCCAACTTACACGCGTGTCAGTGGGGACCGGAGTATCCGGCCACTGTAGTGGCATGCCCTCCGGGTTTGGAGACATGCGCCGCAAGTCGGGCGCTCTCTAGAGCACTAGAAACCTCCAATATGAGCCCCACGAAAAAAAGTATGCAATCATGAGATTGGTTGGTCGCCTACCTTGAGCTTCTTTGCACGGCACGTATCGCACTGTTGGGCTTCTCGTCAGTACTTACTCAAGCGTGTTTCTGCGACACGAATCAGGGAACTGACCGCTAAGGGGCTTAACGGTGGTGGGGTTGCTGCAGCGTCCATCTTCACGCCCAGCAACCAGTCGTGATCATCCACGCTAAGTAGCTCGGCCTCGACGCGGATTGGGTCGGAATCATCCAGAATCGAATCCCCCGGGATCTTAAGTGCGATGCGTGCCCATGCTTACGGGAAGAACTATCGGTGTTGATTGCAGTCCCAAGGTCTGGATGGCTTGAGGGGGTATTGAGATTGAGAAAGGCCTAGATTAGATTGTGGACACCACCACGGACGGCTGAAGAGAGGTGACACTGTAACAATTGGATTTATCGGGAATTTTCCGATTAAACCACCCCTTAATTGGACCCTAATTAGGGTTTAATTAGACCCTTTCACGCCCCCGAAGGACGAGACCGTACCTCTACGCCCCAGCCTCTGCCTCCAGCCACCACTAATGACTTACCTAATTACCCCGACGAGCCATTACATTTCGACGAGCCATTTACTCCCCCGACGAGCCTTTTGCTTACCGACGAGCCACAGCTTTCCGACGAGCGAGCGAGCCACTGCCCACCCTTCGACGAGCCCGAAGGGCGAGGGCGTTAATTTCGAAAAGATATCGATTTTTAAATAGAAAAAATTTAAGGGCAGTACTAGATACAGAAAATCGACGTTAATCGTACCGAATGGACGTTAATCGGATCTAGTCGACGGTCGCGATAGCTCGTCGGAAAGTAGTAAATAGGCAGTGGCTCGTCCGTTAGAAAGCTATGGCTCGTCGGAAAGCTGTGGCTCGTCGGTAAGCAATGGCAATACTTCGCCGCGGGGGGTGGCTCGTCGGCAGGTAATTGGTTCGTCGGTAGTGGCTAGAGGGTAGTATAGGGGTATATAGAGTATATTCGACGGGCGGAAATGAGTCGAAACAGAGTGCCGAGGGGTCGATCTATCCGTATTTTAGCGGAAAAAATTCAATTGTTACAGTGTCACCTCTCTTCAGCCGTCCGAGGGCGGGTTTTGGAGGGGTTTTCAAAGACATGCACTAAGCTTTGCTTGCTGTCTACTCACGTGACTCACCGTCGCAACATCATGTCATCAACGCTCACTCAGAGCAAATGACCAGCCCAGCATGGTCCCCAATCAAACACCGATCAACGCAGGCGGGCAAACGATGCTCCGACTCACGGTCTTTGGATGACTCATAGTTCCGGTATAAGGCAAGACTCTGATCTGTCCGGTACCAAGTCTGTCAGAGGCACTTCAAGTCAAGCTCATGTTGCATGTCGCAACTGTCAATTCAGCTCGAAGCGCTCGAGGCGGTTATGAAATATCTCTATGCGCACATGGTCGTCTGAGTCCCAGGCCAATGCGGACTTTATACAGCAGGTAAGACACAATCCCATATCCTTCCAGAAGATAACTTTCCACCAATCGGCTGTTTATGTCTTCGTTTGACGAGCGTGAAGTCGTCTGCCGTTGCTGTCCTTGCTGGCGCCGGCACCATTACCGGCACCGCTTCCAGTTCCGCCGTCATTTCCTGAACCACCAACAAAGCCAGCACTAGCGGCAAAGAGGGCGGGGCCGGGAATCTTATAAGTAAGACTCCGCTCGTCGTTGTATATGTTGTGCTTGAGCCCGGCGTCACTTGGCTCGTAGAGCGCCGTGCCGGCCACGCCAGCGGGTGACTCCGTCCCCGAGCCCGAGATCTCCAGTTTGATGCACTGCGGGTACATCTCGGCCTTGCCTCGTTGGATCGGGCAGCCTAGTAAGCCAGGTCAACCGCAGAAAGGAGTCCAATCCGATATCAGACCAAGGCTGGAATTCTGAGTGGTAGCATTATTCCAATGTCGACTGGCTGAGTCACCTGCATGAAGGAGGCACATAGAGCAGACACTGGCTGCCAGTGGTGCCGAGGTAGGTCGACAAGCGCCTTTGGGAGACCCTCTCGTTGATCTGAAGGTCCAAAGCCGCCAAGTACAGCCACCATGCTCTAGGCTTAGCTTTTATAAATAAACGTAGTTTATTATTATTAAAAAAATTTAATTAATGTTTCTCTTTTAAAAAACTTTACTTATTCACTAGCTCTTTATTGTAACGAACGGCTATCGGGGTCTAAAAGAAACCTCGTAAACGTGCTGGGGTTTATGTTGGTTAAGACGAGAAAGTATTTGAACGTGTAGACGAGTGCGTCTGTTTAATATAATGGGTAATATTTTTAAACTAATCGTAAAACTTGATTAAAAATGTAATAGGTTCGTTAAGGCAAGGTGCTTTATTAATGTATTAAATTAATACTTAAATTGATTATTAAAATAGAGAGTATCTATATAAAACATATAGGAAATACTTATAGTTATATATACCTAATCTTTTTTTTATTAATTTATTATATTTCCTTAGATTACTAGATTACTAGTAATCTAATAATTTAATATAGTATTAGCTCACTTACTAAGCTAATAAGCCATACCCCTAGGCTTATAGTGGCTTATAATAATCCATGGCGAGCTATTACATAATATAGTAGTCCGTGCGTCTTTTACCGGTATTCTTATTCGTTACTTCTTCCCTACGGGGCTTCTATAACCGCTATACCTCTTTCTTAGCCGCATAAATGGCCAGGTCGTAATACTATTTCCCCTTTTCTTTAATCTTTATCTTTAAAGCGCCTAGGTTTTTCTTAACCTTAATATTTTCCTATTCCTATTCTATAATCCTAGTAAGTTTTCCTTTTCTTTTTACTTTTTAATAATATATACTTATTATGTTTAGTTATATAAAAAAATCTCGTTCGTTAAAAACTAATTAACGCTTTAAGCTCTTTACTATTATTAAAGAATTCGGTTTTAAAGTTATACTTTGCACTCTTTACTTTAAACGGGGGTGGAAATGCTAAATAATAGAGGGCGTTTCTTATTATAAGGAATATGTTCGTCGTAATCGTTTATATAATAGTTCCGAGGTTCCGGTGTCGTCGTTATCGCGTATTATAACGGAATTTTAGCGTCTTCGTAGTAAAGAAGCTAAGGCGGAGGCAGAGTTAAACTCCTCTTTAAAACAGTTCCGTTCCTTTTAACGAAAAGTAAACGAGTTTCTTACTCGTTTAAAACGTTTTTCGTTAATAGTGCACCTTCTTTAAAACTCGTAGTACGGAAATAGTTAATCGTAAGCTTTAATCTTTAAACGAGCTCGAAAAACCTAAACGTAAAGAGTCGGAAATAATCGTAAAGACCTAATCTCTTAATATTTTCGAGGTAATTAATTAAAACACGGCGGGCTTCGACTTTTCTTTACCTCCCGTGCCTTAAATTCTTAAAGCTTTTTAATAACGTTCTCTAAATATTTTTTAAGCTTTTAAGTATTATTTTCTAATAGGTAACCTTTTTACTTAACGAGGTATTTCTATCCTCGTCCGACCCGTTTTTTATCGAGAATAGTTTCGACTTTATATTCGTACTAATTTGTTTCGACTTCTAGTTACGTTTCGATTTTCGCGTTTATTAGGGCTAGTTTAAATAATAAGATATAAAAAATAGGGTATATCTATATTATTTTAAATAGCGATAATTAGTAATTAATTTCCGAAATAACTTTTATAATTTTAAATAGTCTAATCTTTTTAAAGTTTAATTTATTACTAAATCGTTTAGTCTTAATATTTCGTCGAAGGAAATAAACTTTTCCTCTCTCTTTTAAAATAAGTCCCTTTATCCTTTTCTTATCGGCGTATTTCTTTATTCGATCCTAAAAAAAAATAAGGTCTTCTTATAACGATGTTTAGAGTAGTCTTCAAAATTTTAACTTAAATAGTCGCTATCGGTACTAACTCTCCTTCTAGCGGTATTCGAGTAATATCGGGGTCGAACCCGTAGTTCGCCCTAAAAGGTAATATATGCGTGGTTTCGTTATTTATATTATTATATATAAATTATGCCATAAGTAGTAATCGTACCTAATTGTTTTATTTATAGTTAACGTAGCATCGTAAGTATTACTCGAATATCTAGTTTATACGCTCGGTTTATCTATCGATTTACGGGTGGTAAGCTATAAATAATTTATGTTTAACTCTAAGTTATATTATAAAAGATCTTTAGAATTTAGCGGTAAATAACTTATCTCGATCGGAGATAATTATTTCCGATAATTTATATTAATTAATAATAGTTCTAAGAAAGGTATACGCTAAATTATCCGTATTACTTACTTTTTTATAAAGTAGGAAATAAATATATTTAATAAGTTTATTAATAATAACTAATATATTATCATACTTAACTTTAATTAATAGTTCCTCGGATAATAGTAACTTAACGATAAAATCTAATACGATCGCTTTCTAGGCTCTACCTAATAACGGTATAGGTTATAGTTCCTTATACGGCTAGTATTATGCGGCTTTAACTTTATTATAGAGGTCGTATTTATTAATTACTTTAGCTATTTATTTTTTAATATTCTTATAATCGAATTATTTATTAATTCGTTTTTAAATTTTAAAAATTTCTTAATATTTATAAGCTAGGTATATATAAAACTTTTTAATAAACTCGTTTTAATATTATTTTAAGATATTAATTTTACCGTGGTAATACTTAAGCCTATTTTAGTTTACGAGGTCTGTGTTTTTAGGGGTATATTCTTTAAATTTCTTAATCTATTCTTTATAGAATTATACCTTATAAATAACTTAGATATATCGTAATAATATTAAGTTCTTATTTTTATTATACGTGAAGATCGTGCGTATCTTTAGTGGCACGTCCTATTAATGGTTTAGTTTTTAGCTAAAGGTATCGGCCCTGCCCCTTATCGCTACTTTTTTAATAAATAATAACGAAGTTAAATTTTAATAAGAATTTTAACCATCGTATTTATTATTTATTCAATTCTTTACTAGTAATAAACGTAATAAGGTTCTTATAATCTATATAAATTTTTATTAGTTCTTTTATATTACTTAAATAATATCTCTATTTTTTAAAAGCTTTAATAATAGCTATTAACTTTTTATTATAAATTTAGTAATTAAGTTCGGGTTTATTAAGCTTTTTCGAAAAGAATACGATTAGGTACGACTTTCCGTTATCGTCCCGTTAACTTAATTACCCTCCGATCGTATAGTTCGATACGTCGGTCTCGATTCGAAAAGTTTATTAGGATCTATTACGTAAAGTACTGGTTCGCTAAGGATTCTATCCTTAATAGCTTAAAAAGCCGATTCTTCCTTATTTATTTATTAAAATAGTACGTTTTTTCGTATTAAGTGCGTAAAAGGTATCGCTATCCTATTAAATCCGGGGATAAAAATCCGGTAATAGTTAGCTAATCCTAAAAAGGATTTAATTTCCGTAGCGTTTATAGGCTTAGGCTACTCTCGTACTGCTAATATTTTAAAGGGTTCTATTCGGATTTCTCTTAGAAATACCACGTATTTTATAAAGGTAACTAACTTCTTATAGAACTCGCTTTTCTTTAAATTAATTAAAAGCCCAACGTCCTATAACTTTTAAAGCACTATCTTAACATATTCTTTATATTATTCCTCGTTTTCGGAGTAAATAAGGATATTATTTAAATAAACTATTACGAACTTATTAAGGTATTCTTATAAAATATAGTTAATTATGCTTTAAAAATTCGCGGGTATATTAATAAGTTTAAATAATATAGCTTAATATTTAAAATATTTGTACTTAGTTCGAAATGCCGTTTTTTACTCTTTTCCCTCTTTAATACGGATTAGGTTATATACGTTAAATAGGTCGAGTATAATAAAGATTATTACCTTATATAATTTATTACGTAAATTATTAATTAAGGGAAGTAAGTATCGGTTTTTAATAATAATTTCGTTAAGTTTCTAGTAATCGACGCATAATCGCTATTTCTTTTTTCCGTTTCTACTTTTCCGGGGAACGAAGAGAATAAGGTATCCTGCTAATAAAGTGGATAGTCGTATAACCCTTTTCTCGAGGTTTTCCTTAATATATTCTTTTAGGATTTTTTCGTATTCCTAATTAAACTTATATATCGGTATAAACTATAATTCCTTCCCTTTTTTAAAAGGTATCTCGTAATCTTATTATATATAAAGCGGTAAACCCGTTTTTAATTTCCTATTAAAAAAGTTTATAAACTACCGATATTCTTTTAATATAATCGTTATAACGTTCGGCTTAGGTTTTTTAATAATAATATATATTTTAAATATTTTAGGTTTATTTAAGGGTCCTTTCTTAAAACGCTACCTAATAATTAAACCTCTTCTTAATATATCTTATTAAAGTTAGTTTATTCTTTAATTAATTTTAAAATTACTTACCCGTAATTAAAGTATCCCTAATATTATATCGTATCTTAATACTTTTATAATATTACACGTAATTCGTTTATAATGTCTTCTGATATTAATCGAAAGGTTCGCGACTTCTTTTCGTACTTCTTTATTTTCGTAAGTTATAAGTCTTTTATCGACGGTTTTAAGTCAGTATAGGGCGTTTTTCTCTTACTAGTTTAATTTTAAGCTATTAACGGTTCTTAATAAGATATAATTTCTTTACGCTCCGCTATCGAGTAGCGTTTTAATAATAACTCTTTTAATATCGATTAATAATACGATATATTTATAGATATCTTATCTATTCGTTATAATATATAAGGACCTGTTTTATCCCGCCTAATGTCGTCCTTCTATATTTAGCGGTATTTATTTCCTAACTATTATTAAAACCTAACTCGTTTTTTAACTAGTTTTTAATAGCGCCGAATCTATTTATACGGCGTAGCTCGTTCGTAAGTAAGGGGTGGTATATTAAACCTAGTTATTACAGCTGGTCCTCGTATCTGGGATTCGGGTTCCTCGATAAACCTTAATTCCGTTTATAATCCCGCGAAGTTATTAGCCCGTCTTTATTAGATTAGGATTACTTCGCCGTTACTATTAATACGGCTATTAATAATATTAGCTACCCGGAATAATCGTTTATTTATATTTTAGAACACCCGATTTTAAAGTTCCTCGTCCTTTTAAGGGCGTAGATCGTACGTTTCGTAGATATCGATCGTAGTAACGGATCGTTACTCTCGCGACGTTTATAGCTGTCGGAAGGCTCGGGACTTTTCCTATACATAATCGAAACATCGGTCCTCGTTACATGCTATTTAATACTACCCTTCCAGGTGGCATTTCCTTAGCTACTAGGGGTCTTTTTATATTAATAAGTATATTTGTCGTAGATCGGGAATAATAGTCTTAACTCTTCCGATCATGTAATTTAGGTAGGGGTGCGTAATAAGTCTTTTACCGATTCTTCGGGGAAACTAATCGTTCTCTAGTTTCTCCGTAAGATATTTTATATAGGCGTCGTGTACGTAAGAGATCTATAATAGGGTAAAATAAACCTCGTAAATAGGAGACACTCGGGGTTATCTCTTATAGAGTAATTACCGTATACTCCCTATTCGAAACTATAGGTAATAAGTATTTATCGTAGTTTCCGGGATTTAGGGGATGGGATACTAGGGATAGTGAGCCATCCGTTAATCTCTAGGCCCCGTGGTTTCGCCACCTCTGCCACTAGCTCGTTTATAGGTATATTAATTAATCGTTTATATCCTTTTAAGTTAAAGTCTTCGTTCTTTAATTTATAAGGTACGAGGTTAGTACCTCCTATAAGTTCCTATTTAGTTATAGTAAATGTTCGTGTCGGGCGGCCTCCCTTTTTTAAGGTTTTAAAGAATTATCCGGTTCTTTCCTTATTTACTAGGTGGACGGAATACTTATCGTTATAGCAGGCTGTCTAGGATAGGCTGCCGTGTAATAAGTTTAACGTATTATTAGCGCTACTTCTTTTAATAGCTATTAAGGTTTCCTTTACCTTAATAACGTTAACGTGGCGTCCGTTCGGAACGCGTTAGAACGTTTTCTTAAGACTTTTATAGTTCCGTACGAAGTACCCGTCCTTCCCGTAGTTATAATAAGTGACGTCCTTTTTACGCTTACTTTTATTGTTTCGTTAGGTAGCGTCGAGGTTTATAAGTCCGTTATGCGACCTATAAGATATCTTTTTTTAAGTATGCTAAACAGGTCGTCCGCTATTAGCCCGGGGTTTATTGTCTAGTCGTGGGGCTCGGTTACCCGACTTTTCTAGGCGTCGTTTATATAAGCGGTTATCGATTTTAACCACTCTTTCTACGTACTTATCGAATTAATCGGGGCGATCTTTCCGATTAATTTCGTCCTTTACGTTTTCTCGTAATCCCGCGTAAAAAAGTATTATTAGGGCGTCGTCGTTACTTTACTCCGTTCGCGAGGGAGATCTATTTAAACTTTACGGCGTACGCGGAAGCTAATCCTTTTTACTTAAGCTATATAAGTTATTTTTTTATAGTCCGAGCTTTATTAGGATTTCCGAAAATAGCTTATAGCTTTTCTTTAAAGGTAGAATAGTAACGGAAAATGCGGCGTGTCTAAGTGTCTTACTCCTTATCGAGGGGGTTGTCGAGATAGTCTCTTATAATGGGTTCGAACCATGCGAGAGCGTCCCTTTTAAGGTCTCCTGCGGCGTAGAGGATTCGATCGGCCTCCGAGTTGAAATCCTTAGCATAAAAGCGCAGGTACGCCTTTATTTAGGTTAAGAATCTATAGACGGTCCCTTCCTTACCGTCGTAGGTTTGTGGCGCGGTAAGCTTATATCTAGAGCGTTGGTGTCCTCGTAATAGTATTAAAGCTACTTGGTCGGTAAGCTACTCGTTATTATTAACTAGCTAGTTAATTCGTTCTTATAATTACTAAACGAGCTAAAGAATGTTTAGTCCTCCCGTTAGGTTGCTTATATTACTTTAAGTAAGAGCTCCGTTATTATTAGGATTTTAAAGTATTATAATGCTCTTATAGGATATTGCTTAAGGGTTTAAGTAATAACTCGTAAGAATAAGAGCGATTAAAATATAACGAACAGCTATCAGGGTTTAAAAAAAACCTCGTAAACGTACTAAGGTTTATATTAATTAAAACGAGAAAGTATTTAAATATATAAACGAGTACGTCCGTTTAATATAATAAGTAATATTTTTAAATTAATCGTAAAAGTTAATTAAAAATATAATAAGTTCGTTAAAATAAAGTGCCTTATTAATATATTAAATTAATATTTAGATTAATCGCTAAAGTAAAGAGTGTCTATATAAAACATACAGGAAATACTCGTGGTTATATATACCTAATCTCTCCTTTACCGATTTGCCATATTTCCTTAGATTACTGGATCATTAATAATCTAGTAATTTAACATAGTATTGGCTCACTTGCCAAGCTAGTGAGCCATACCCCTGGGCTTATGGTGGCTCACAGTAATCCATGGTGAGCTATTACGTAACATGGTGGTCCGTACGTCTTCTGCCGATGTTCTTATTCGTTACTTCTTCCCTACGGGGCTTTTATAACCGCTGTGCCTCTTTCTTGGCCGCATGAATGGCCAGGTCGTAACAAGTTATTTCGATAATTTCGATAAAGTGTTTCATTGTTCGTATATTACAAGGGTCGGATTTAAGAAATCGTAGTATGTATTTATTTAAGTTAAAAGCTTATACTCTTTTTTATAATTAATAATATACGACTTTTAAAGTTTTATTTCTCGTTTATAAGCTTCTTTATTTTTTTCGTTAAAGCTTTTTATAAATAACGTGTTTATTAATAATAAATCGCTTCGATAGCTTATTTTAAATAATTAAAATAAGAGCGGCTTTAATATTAAACCGATTACGATAATTTAAAAAAGCTATATTTATTTATATTAAATAAACTATTTAAACTTTAATAAAAGTTGTGAGAAAATAATACCTAATAATAAAATAAAAATAAGAAGTCTTATATATAAAAAGACTATTTAATAACTAAGTTAAAAGAATTCTAAGAAGGAGGAAAACATGACAAGTTCGTTAGAAGAAAGTTTTTATAAGCATCCATCTTCGGCTCCATGGAGCTTTCGGAGCTTCTACTTCGTGTAGGATTACCCCTAGCTCCATTTCCGCCCATGTCTGAAAGCAGTGCTTTATTCGTATCCATATTTGTCTAAGTGGGTTATGGATCCTGGTATAATTTGACAGTTTACTTCTAGAAGCTCCGTTGTCGTAATGGATAAACCGGAGAGACCTGAGCAGGGGTGAGCAATGCCAAGACTATACAAGCCGAACTTGAGCCGGCCTGAGCGAAGCCTGAGCAAAAGCGGCGACTGATTATGTGATCCAAAGCGTCCAGATTGGCGGGGTATAACACTACATAACAAATGGTGAAGTTGCTTTCGAAGTGCAACTTATGCATCATCCATCACAGCCTAGCCTCTTGTATCCGCGACTGGACCGCTTATACTTACACAGCCTTGGTAGCGGCCGTATCCCCACCTTGTTGTCTGCAACCTCCGAGACCGTACGGTTGTCAGCTGTCACCGAAACCTTCGGCTCGTCGTTGTTGTAAGTCTTGCGCTCGACGACGGCCTGGATCTCGGCCGTGAGACGGGACTCGCCCTTGCGGGTCTTCCAGGGAGCGGGCCCGTCCTTGGCGAACATGAGCTCGACCTCCTCCAGAGTTTTGCCGCACGTTTCGGGGTAGAAAGCGAAGAACCTTTTGCGGCACCGCCAAAGTCAGCGCGTGGTCGAGCATGGTTTCTGAAGAAAGGGAAAAAGAGGGGATGTGGGGATAAATATGCGAGTTTTCCTTTCGACTTACCATCCAGCTGCCGCCATGCAAAGCGCGCCGAAAACGATAAAGATGCGCCACTGGATGTTGGCAAAGGCCGGGGGCAGGAACATGCCCAGCGCGAAGTTGAAGACCCAGTTGGACAGGGCGGCCATGGACATGCCCGTGGCACGGGTGCCGAGGGACCAGACCTCGGCGGCGTAGATCCAGCAGCCCGGCGCCAGCGTCAGGGCGTAGACGACGATGAGTAGGTACGAGAAGGTGATGACGGTGTTGGCGGCGGGGCCCGAAGTCACTTTGAAGATGACGTTGGGGTTGCCGCCAATGCCTCGGGCACGGGCACATAGTTGGTGGCCATGGCCGCGCCCACGGCGAAGTGGCAGATGGCCATGCCGACGGCGCCGTAGATGAGCAGGGGGCGCGGCCCGTCTTGTCGATGAAGAGCCACATGACGCCGGTGAAGATAATGAAGACGGCGTACTGTACGCCCGAGGTGATCATGGCGACGTCGCCCGTCAGGCCGGCCATGCTGGCGATGTAGGTGAGGTAGTACACGATGGTGTTGGCGCCGGCGAGTTGCTGATCAAGAGGAAGAGGAAATAGAGTCAGTATAAGCTTAGAGAGGTTTTGATACCGTTTTGCTTGCTTACCTGCCAGGCTTGAACCGACACACCCGCCATGGTTCGCTTCCACATGCCGTTCCGGAAGAACTTTCTAAGCCCCGGGCCGGCCTCGCGCTCGGCCTGTAACGTGGTCTCGATCTCCTCGAGCTCGGCGATAACGAGGGGGTCACTGATATTGCCACCGGCCTGGATGCGGGCCAGGACCTCGATAGCCTCGTCGCGGCGGCCGACCTTGGCGAGCCAGCGCGGGGAGCGGGGCAGGAAAGGTAAACCGATGATGAGCAGGACGCAGGGCACGAACTGGGTGCCCCAGGCGGTGCGGAAGGAGGCGTGCCGGGGATCTTGGAGCAGGCGTACCCGATGAAGTACATGATCAGGATGCCGAACTCGATGGCGAGCTGCTGGATGATGACGATGGACCCGCGCTTCTCGGCCTGCGCGATCTCGGCCAGGTAGACGGGCACCTGGGCCGAGGTGATGCCGACGGTGAAGCCATTGATGACGCGGCCCGCGATCAGCGTGCCCGCGTTCCGGCACGCCACCTGCACGGCCGTGCCGACCAGCCAGAAGAGGCAGGCGAACATGACGGAGTCCCGGCGGCCGATCTTGTCCGAGATGGGGCCCGCGATGGCCGAGCCCAGCACGGAGCCGGCGGCCAGGGCGGAGCCGATGGCGCCCTGCAGGCCCCCGGCGGGCTTATTGAAGTAGTCGAGGTACTGGTCGGTGATGACGATGGCGGACATGGACGAGATGTCGAAGCCGAATCTAGGTAGGGGGCGGTCGTGTTTAGCCCTATGCCATGCGACTTCTTTGCCTCGCCCGCCGTAATGAAAAGAGATAGTGCGGAGATAAAAGGAGAGAGCTCATGCTTTACTTACAGCATGCCACCCAGTGTGGCGATGATGGCCACGAAGTGGATGTTGTAGATCTTAGGAAAGGTAGGTAGCTTCATCTTGGCTGTGTCTTCCCCTTACAGATACTGCAGACCCAGTAAGAAGGTGTAATCCTGACGGTTGCTTCTGTGGATGGAAAGCAATCCACTAAAAAGACAAAGAGGAAGAATAGGGGGCGAGGTAACAGTGACAACCATTTCAGCAAGTGGGAATTACCTCTCACTTTATTCTCAGCTCAGCGTGCATTCCCATTCTCATGTGCCTTCATCCCATCTCTGCAGCCAAGGGGTGACACTCATGGTACCTCGAAATTTGATTGACGGATATGCTGTCTTCATGTACCAAAACCCAGGGATTGCTCACTTGGCAATACCACGGATGGCAGTCTAGGCCCTTCGAGGCGACGCTGCCACGGCCTGCTAATGCTGATCGAAGCGAACGCCGATGTTCCGTTTTCTCATGCTCAGCCTCCGGATGAAGTCGTATTCTGGCTTAGCCATGCGCCAACTACTACCCACTGCTGGCACTAACGCCCCAAGAACCCAAGGTTTTGGGGGTGGAGCGAGTCGATCGACTCCAGAAGGCATCTGCGACTAATCCAAAGCTGGAGAAGCTGACTTCACGAATCATGCCGTCTAATGGCTTGGAATTGCTCGGCTTTGCGGGGCATCCCGGGGGTGTGGTAGGTGCGTTTATATAGAGAAACGGCAAAGCCCCCCTTTCAGTCTAGCCGCTCATTTTACCCATGAAAAATACACCTTGCGACTCCTCCCTCAGGCCACTGGTGCTCTTGCCCAGAAGAGATGCCAGTATATTCTTGGGGAGGGATAGCGCATCGTGCTCCGGCGCGTAAACTAAAGGCAGGCCTCTTGGCCGCCAGGCGACAGCAGACCTGGGAATGTACAAGAGATGGAGCGACTCGTCGGATCCGGAATTTGGTTGCTTCTCCCGATGCGGTGGTTTTCTTGGGAAGAGCTTGCAACTTGCTTGATCCGGCAGGAAGTAATCTTGGACGAACGACCCAAGACCTGCTAGCTACTTGGCAAAGATGGGGTAGAGAGTGAGACTTGAAGGGAGCCACGAAGCATACATACATGACCAGGACTTTCAGCTACCCAGACCAAGAAGTGATGTTCCATCCAGTTTGTCCAACCTATTGGATTTGAGCCTAAATAACGACACCGATTTTATTTAATTCATGCCGATCTTCTGCCGCCTGATGTTGGTTCGATGATGCAGGGGTTGCAGACACACCTTGAAGCTCCCAGTTCCCCCACTCATCCTTGAGCCGCCAACCTAACCTGGCCTAGGTACGCTGTGTGCACAACGGGCAGAAGCAACACAGTATGTGACTTGGATGTTCAGAGGTGGACTGACTAATAAAGCTACATGTACTTACCGTCGAATACTCGAAACCCGAGGAGATGGGAAGACCCCCAAAAGCTGTGGTGCTGTTATATGGGTTATCAAGTTGCGCATGATCGCTTGTGGAGATATATGGGTAACACACTTAGACACCCTTGAGCCTCGCTCTACTGACTTGTATGCTTTCCAACCTTATTCCGATGTCGAGAAATGATCAGCAGTGGTTTTTTCGACTTCCAGTGCAGAACCAAATCATCATGGGCAATCTGCTTGCTAAACATCTGGCAGTATCCCTGTCCTGACTCTATGCAGTTGCTATACCGCGTTCAATCAAGCCGCTCCTAGGTTAGAGGCTGTAGACACGCCTCGTTTCTCGAGTTCAGTCTGGGTATAGACCATTATATACGGAGAGGCTGTTGTTTGAACATGAAGAAACATCGAGGGCTGAAAAGGCTATCTACTGTTGCTGGAAGCAGCCGGAGGCATACTTGAAGCCTTTAACAATCAGTAGTTAACGCGGGGAGACTCCCCTGTGCAAAGGATGGTCAGGAACAAGGTGATGGCTGGGTAATATTGCTGCTTTGATCGCACCAGACCACACCTTCAATATAGGGCCTCAATCAAATTAGGCCAGCCAGACCGGACAGCGAGTTGAGCAAGATATCACGACGTACGCTGAGGAAGAACGAGGCAATTGAAGGGTTGCGTCTCACGTGACTGTCGACATAAGCCCTGGTCAGTAAAGCTTGGTTGTCGCCCATGACGCGCGAAATAGATCCAGGTTAGTGCGACAAATGAATGCTGGAATGGATGCCCCTGTACAGACCCGATCATGGGAGAAATAGAGAGAAGCAAGAAAAAAGCAATGGGGTTGTTGGAGATTGCCATGTTTTTGTTTTTCTTGCTCCCTTGTCTGTCTGTTTTTGTTAGCCCGCCTTGCTTGCCCGCCACCCAGCTGGGCGGTGGTGGTTGGTTGGTTCAGGTTCAGGTTCAGGTTCAGGCCAGGACACACGCGCGGGGCACCAAAGCCAGCGTCGATCAGATTGGGATCGAAGGAGGCGTAATCGGTTATCATCAGCCACGACCTCTTCCCATACATTCTATTGATTCCTTCACTTTCCGTAGTCTTTTAGTTCAACAGCATTCTTAACATATCGTCACGTTCTTTTTCCTCCAAGTGGCCGTCCTCATATGAAAAATGTCTGGCTGACGTCTTCCAAGATGTAACCGTGACCAGCGCTGGTGGACCCCCGTTACGTTCTAGTATCAAATGTCAATTGCGAAAGCATTTGCGCCACCAAAGGCCTTGGACAAATCCCGGCTTTTTCCTTCTACTACCTCTTGGCCTGCCTTGAAGTTCTCGAGAAGGGTATCGCAGAGTAGGTAGGTAGGTAGCCCAAGATGCAGTCGGGTCGCTCACAGCAGCGGGCGCCTGGCAGCTTCTCGCCGCTGCCCAACAGCTTCTCCCCCTCAGCCGCTGCTACTGCTGCCGCTGCGGCATCGGGGCGAGATCGAGAACGAGAACGAGAACGAGACGGGAATACGAGACCGCCCTCCTCTTCGTCCCAACGCAACCAACAGATCCAGCCCGCCTCGTCTTCGAGCCGACCCCAGATCCGCCGCATCGACACCTCCTCAAGCGACGACACCACCGCCGCCACCTCCTCTACCTACTTCAATCTGCCCAAAGTACGCAGCCCACAGACCCCATCCGGCGCCACGAGCCCTTCCTTCCCCGGTTTCACCGCGCATCCAAACGGTAGCGCCTCTAGCCTGCAAAGCCCCCAGAACTTCTCCCGCCCCAACCGCGATGGCGCGACCCCGAGCCTTCGCAATGCCTCGACTCTGACCCAGCCCACGAACCGGATCGGCGGCCACTCGCGGAAGCACTCCCAGACCCAGGGCATGTTCGACACCACGCTGCCCTCGACGAGCTCCTCCAACCTCGCCCAAATCACCACCATGTCCCAGGGAAACATACCGCCCGCGCCCGCCTCGGCAGGCTTGTCAGCAAGTCAAATAGCAGCCCAGGCGGCCATGCAGCACCAGTCTCTGAACGCCTACCAGCACCACAGTCGCAACCGATCGCAAACTGTCCCCTTTCAGGGCAGCGGTGACATCCACGAACCTACGAAGCGGCAGGTGTCCAGGTCCAATGGCCCAACCGCCATCGCGGGAGGACCACTCAGCCCGCCCGCCCTCAGTCTTACCCAAAGCGAGTGTGCCCCGAGACGCCCACCTTAACAATGCTTCTCACGCGGCCGCCGAGGCACGATATCACAACGGCTTGCTCGGAAAACCAGGCCGCAACTACAGCCGCCAATGTCGTTTTCCCCCGATCCTCGCCGCAGACATCGCCGGCCTTGCCCTCCGAAGAGTACCGCCCGTCTGGCTTTCCACCACCGCCGCCGCTTACGATTCCGAGAAACCGCCCAAGGCCGAGAAGTCCAAGGTCAAATTATTTTCACGGCCCAAAAAGATCGACACCAAGGGCGAGGCAAGTGTCAAACCTCTACCCAGCCCCAGCAAGATTGGCTCGGCACTTGCCTCTCTACAACGAGGGAACTTCAGCACGACGAGTCTGGCCGAGACTCAGTCTCTCTACATCTAAATAACTCATCCTCTGCTACGATCCGCGCCGTCGACACACCTCCCGACAAGGAGAGCAGCGGCAGGGAAAAGGAAAAAGAAAAGGAGAAGAACACCATTTTCTATCGCGATCCAAGCACAAACTGTCGAACAAAGAGGACTACCACCTCCCCCTGTCGTCGGCGGCCAGCAATTCGCGCCCCGTCGACCCCAACGCACCGTCCAGTCTCTACAACTTCAACGTCCCGCCAAGTCCCGGCCCAAACACGTCGAGTTTCGGAAAATCGGTGTCAGGGCTCGACCTCCGACACGGCGGCCGGGCCCTGCGCGAGAAGAGGAAAGAAGAAAAGCAGCTCGGCATGGCCCACGACAACGAGTCCGTCTTCACCTTAAACCCTACAAGTACGACCTCGGAATGGGCGGGTCCTTCGAGTCTTGGCACCAACATATCCCTGACCCAATCCAACCTCAACTTCTTCGACCCCGTCGACAGCTCCAAATACGGCCTCAACAGCATGACTCTCGACGACGCCTGGCCCTACCTCAAGGCCAAACTCCTCGCCATTTTCGAGGGCGAGGATCTGCGCCTCCCCATCGAGGACTTCAATCGCGTCGTCACCATGCACATCCAATATGCCATCCAGCGACGATCCGCCAACATCATCATCGAGGACGTGCGGGAGCTGCTCTCGACGGGCTTCCTGTCGCTCGACTACACCCTGCGCAAGACGCCCGAAGATCGACTGATCCCCGCGCTCGCTGAGCTATGGGTCTTCACCTTCACCTCCGTCCTGCCCTACATGCAAGCCGTCTTTCTGCCTCTCGACCTCGAATTCTCGGGCAGCGGCCCTTTGATGACGGCCGAGCAAGCCCGCGACTTCTGGAGCACCGTCCTGCCCACCCCTACTACCAACAACAATGACGCGCCGCCGTACCCCACGCCCCCGACGCAGACGCTCGACATCCGCCGCCTGGTCCTGCTGGCTTACCGCGATACCCTGATTCTCCCGCGCTACGACAAATTGAAGATGATCTTCTCGCGACTGTCGCTCGAGCACCTACCCTCCAGTCTGGCCAGCCTCGCCCTGGCATCACCTCCGCCGCCGAGTGACGCGATTCTTAGCACCAGCCTGCCCCGCGATCTCGAGTTCCAACCTCTGCACCAGCAGCCACCGCCACCACAAACCCAACGACCCGGCACCGCCATGAGCCTCGACCCGTCGGTCGCCTCGTACAATTCCTCGTCGTCGACGCTTCTCAATAACAACAATAACTACGAAAGCAGCAGCAACCCGTCGCGGTCCCGCGCCATCTCCAATGTTTCTTTTGGGTCCGGCTCGGAGGGCACCTCGAGCATGCTGCGCCCCTTCACGCCGGCAGCCATTAGTATTGGCGGGCGCGACCGCAACAACTCGGGCAGCAACGCGAGCCTGCGCGCCGCGCAAACACAAGAACACCGCGAGAACGTCGAGCTCGGCGGCAAGCAGGTGACGGACATGGTGGGCCGCATGCTGCAGTGCCTGAGCGTGCTGGCGAGCGTGCAGACGGGCGGGCTCGCGCCGTTCGAGGCCAACGTGCACTCGTCTTCGGCGGCGGCGGGCGCGGCGGCCGCCAATGCTGCCTCGGCGGCTGCAGCAGCGGCTGGGAGTGGCAGTGGTGGCGGCAACGATGAGGGGAGGAACATGGTCACCGAGCTGGGGAGATTGCTGAAACTGAACTGGCTCGGGCGTGGGCGGACGGGCCGCAATAGGCGCGGCATCGTTGGAGGGCGCATCAAGAGGGAGGATAGCAGCGGCATGTTGGGAGGCGGCGGCGGCTCGTCCATCCTGTCGGCGCGGAGCAGCCATAGCGGGCTGAGCGGGTTGGCGATACAGCATCAGCAGTCGCAGCCGCAGCCGCAAGTACTACGAGAAGGTGTAGGGGCTGCTGGTTAGAGAGAGAGACCTTGGCAGGAAGATGTTGTGCCTTTCCTTCCTTTTTCTTTTCCTTTTTCTTTTCCTTTTTCTTTTCCTTTTTCTACGCATAGGCGGGCTGGTGTTCTTCAAGGGGGCAATTATCATGGTTTTCTTTCTGGAGTTCTGGCAGCGGCGACAGGGCTGGCATGAAATGATTGGACTTGAGACAAGTGAAGGCATCTCTTCTTGCAAGACAAGAAAAGCTTCACGGAACACAAGAACAAGATTTCCTTCTCGGCTTGCTTGCACTGGCTGGCGTTGGGGGAGGGAAATAAAATTGTGTCTTTTCTTTTCCTATGTATGAAGTACATGATCTGTTGCGAAGTTGGGCAACAGGAACAACTCTGCAATTGGATGAATGATTTCCATCATGTTCTTGGGTTTTCATTTGGTTTGAGATATTTGGGAGTTTTCATAGATGGGGAATTGATACCCTTACGACAGTGACATTGGTCTTCCGAGGCGATGAGGTGCTCAAAGTGCATGGTGAACGCTTCTGTCCGTCAGGACCTGCTCGGATGCAGAGCATGTCCGCGTAGCATCGTGTAAAAGGCATTCAAGGCAATGCTGCCGTGTCGATATTCTATCATAATACATTGGCAAGTAGTATCCAGAGGATCACGATCATGCGCCATGCTGGTAATTGTTACACGGGCGCGCGCACATGTCACATTGGATCCATGGTCCAGTAGAAGTGGTATTGATATTTTCTGTATTCATTCTGTCTGCTACTAAGGCGGAAGAGCCGGAAGCCAGCTCGTCGACGAGGGCAATCGCGTTTGAACGACATGGAGAACCTATTGAAGTCTTGTGGAATGTTAGCCAGGTGGTCTGCGAAAAAGCTGGGCCAACAAAAATAATCGTGGTTGATTAATGTCCATCATACATCCAAGGTAAGGTCTTGCAACCGTCATCTGCTTTCTAAAAGGCTCGTAGGCGAAAGCTCGAGTGGAAACTGCGAATTAGGTGGAATATTGAATCATATGGACTCGGGGAGTGAATTGTGCAAAGTGTGCTTGAGAAGAGAAAATGTTGGCCTACCATTTGTGTCACGGCTGGAGGCAGCAGCGCAGAGGCTGCAAATGTTAGTTGGGTGATGTTGATTCTCGAGAAAGATGGCTGCTTTACTACACTTCCGAGATGGTCAGTTGGGACTGTCAAATGGAGGTTGTGAATGGTGTTGAATGATATGATCCTCCCTCTCCACGACCTTTCGCAGTTGCAGCATAGCAAGCGAAAAGGCCGAGGATTGAATCAGACAAATTATACTGGCAAGTAACAGGCGGCCGCTGTCGCGACGTGCCCGAAAATGTAGCTTCGTTCATGGTCGATTCAGCTGGGAAAAGAAGACATGTTTCTTTGGTTGTCATCAGATGGAGGATGTTGGGGGAAGAGCATTGTGTTGGTGTGTGTGAATGAAGGTTGCTGGTGGGAAAAAGTCTTACCATTTCATGACGCGCCGCAGATTGATTGCATCGTGTCGAGAAGGAGAGAGCCCATGCAATCAGGCAGTCAGTCAGTCAATCGATCAAATGATTAAACGACCAAACGAACGAACAATCAATCTGCGGCAGTCAGAGACCAGCTCAGCTCAGCTCATGTTGCATGATGAGAGAGTGCTGGGGGATGGTTGGCGAAGAAGAGAGGATTGGATCTTGGAGGGGATCTGGTCGGCATTTTGTAGTTGCTCTTGGAGCCTCTGGCAGAGAAAGCAGGAAAAAAAAAATTAAAGGTGGGGAGTCCGCGCAAAAGCTTAGGAAAGTAGGAATGTGCGGGTCGCTAGTTTTTCCGATCGATAAGAAAACGTGACCGCCTGCCAAAACCGGGTTAGCTCGGATCTTCCCAAGGGTCTCATCCATGCACCTGCAGCAGTCTGTACCTGATTGACATCAACGTCGATGGGGCTGATGAGAAGGAAGAAACCTCTCGAATGACCAAGAACAGGCCTTCTCTGGGTGATATCAGGATCGAATTTAATGGAATTGGATTATTTCCATGTTTTCCATAGTGCGGTAAGGTCCAGAAAGCCAAATTGAAGCCCCAGGTTCAATGAAGACAACCAATGCAGGACCTTCCTAGCTTTCGGGAAGAATTGGATGTCTCCGTCTGCTGTGACTAACAACCTTATCTAATTGATAATCAGAGTCGACTGAACCTGAGATGAGGGCTTGTCAATTTCTATGCCTATCGTCCAACCAACTCTCGTCTGTCTTTGCTCGTCGGATCAAACCGAACAGCAGCCTTCGGCGTTGTGCCTTGACTCCGTTCTATACCAACATGAGTTACCTAACCCAGCAGAAATCACCCACATAATGACCATTTCACCCCAGTACTTACTTGGAGACATGTATATACAAGGTAAGGGCTGGCACCTAGCAACACCCTAAGACGAGTCTCTCGTTGTCTCGCTTTCTAATGAGTTCTTTCTTCCATGTACACAGAGTCGGGACT
The DNA here is from genome assembly GCF_038363925.1 of Apiospora phragmitis. Taxonomy (NCBI): domain Eukaryota; kingdom Fungi; phylum Ascomycota; class Sordariomycetes; order Amphisphaeriales; family Apiosporaceae; genus Apiospora; species Apiospora phragmitis. The sequence continues at coordinate 88,120 of NW_027117400.1, read as the reverse complement.
AGCTGTTGGATATTTTGGTCGACCACCCACCTCAACTGTAAGGGCACGTCATTGCAGTCGGAGGTACGCTACAAATCCGCTGCCTTTGGCTGGATGTGTTGTGTTTTAACAAGGTGATTCTCTCGGCTGAGTGTTTTGCGATGCTGAGTAAGAGTGCCAAATCGTCAAGGGGTTGTATCAAGCTTTAGCGATACTCGGTTCGGTTCGGTTCGGTTGTTTTGAAGTCACACAGGCCCAGATGCCATACTCATTTATACTGACGAGATTTGCACCCATTCGGGAATATTCCGCGCGTTGTGAGCCTACAGTTTCTACTGGGTGGCTGACTTGACCTTGCATCGGCCTCAAAACCAGAGCTTGGAAGAACAATGTCACTGAGTGTACATCGTGGAATTCCTTGCTTCTCAGAGCCACTCATCACCTTAAGAACCCCATCTCCTGTTGGCGGCTGCATAGGGGTAATGTCACAGCTAGGATATTCTTCTATGCCCACAAGAAGAGTCAAGGAAGTGTTGCACTGTCTAAAGAAAAGCGAGTCGAACCAATCGTCTATGACAAGATCCTATGCTTCTTTTTAGGCGCAGCAACCAGCACGCGGTTGAGAAACCACCCAGCTTACAGCCCTAAGCGCTGCATACCTCCTACATGATACTCGTGTATCGAGTGAGATAGCCTAGAGCTGTTCTGCTGTTATAATATCAAACTTTGCTTGCCTTGCATACAGCTTGATAGATCCGCATGGCCAAACCAACTCCTGAGAACCCATTGGTTTAGCTGAGAACCATCACCAGCCATCAGTGGCTATAACAAAGACATGGGAGATGATTCTGGATAGCTGAATCCGCACACCTAATACGTACTACCTTGAGTGAAGAGATTCTTATAGTGTAACGAGATTAGCATAACACAGCTAACGGGCTACTGCTAAAGAACCAAGACTGGGTAAAATGGCCGAGCATTATGAGAATTGCTTTCTTCGTCCGACTTTTAATTACCGTATACCAGATCAGCTCGCTGGGTGAGCGGACGACTGAGGTGTCGGATAGCTTTACTTCGTTGAAATTTCTTTTCTTTTATTTCGATCCATGCCAATCTCATTACAGCGCGCCTTGAAAGCATATGCGACGAAGTAAGTGAAATCCACACAACTGCTTCATTTCCATACTATTGATCATACTTAGCTACTCGTGCAATTGGCTCGACTTAGATTTCTGAACGGGATTGATATCTGAGAAGTTAGGCGGTCGTCTTCTTTCTGTTTAGATAGGCATAGATGTAGACGTGTAGTTGGCTGGCTGGTAGCTGCGCCTCTGAAGTCGAAGGGTGACAGGCTAAAAATAGACAAAGTGCCATTGGGGATGTGCTAGGGTATTGGCACTGGGGTTCTCTTCACCGAACTCTTCAGCTCAGGTCACTTGCAACCTCTCCAGGCTTCCAGATAGCAAAGAAAACAAGAGCCTGATACGGCAGAGTTTTCATGCGTTATATAAATAGCAGCTCCCGAGTTTCAACTTTTGGGGGGAAGACACATCCCTGTCAACACAACACGCGTCTTCTGAAACGGACTCTTCCTCAAGCAAGAACCCCCGCGTGGGATTTCCCATCCATAGTCGCGCCCCAACGAGTAATGCACGTTGTTGTTCAATAATGAACAGTGCACTGCGGTTTTGATATACATCGACCGGCCTTTCGGGAAGAGCCAGCACACAGGACGGGGCACAGGGTCTTCCTAATCAGGTGGTTCTACTAAATCGCCCGCTTCATCCCACGCCTGGCGTTCTGCCTGGCGCACCACCACCTGGCCAACCGACCACCTGTACTGTACGTACAGACGAACAACAAAGCATCCCAGTGTCCGTCCGGGTGGCGCCCGCAATTTGCGCGCTTCGCCTTGGGTCAAGAAGAAGTTTATGCGGTCCCTGTTCTATACGTGACAGTTGCATACTAGTAGTGCCCGGTGACTGCCGCGCACTCTGCCGATCCCATCAAATCGCATCGCATCGCATGCGACTGAAGCTGCCAGTCCTACATCGTTCGATTCCGGCCAATTTGCGAGTGATTGCGAAAACCGCCAACTCTCCGATCGATTAGATCGTGGGATATCTCGGGAAAGCAGGATTTCTGGGCTGGCAACATCGCGTTGTTTCCATGCCATGAGTGAGCTTGAGCTTGGAGAGACCTAGCCCACTTGAAGCTACGCACCTCTATACCTGCATAACCACTCCATACCTTTATCTGCATGACGTCCCGACACCCCATCCAAACTTGGAATTTGTTACGGCCTACAGTTCGGTCGCATTGATATCTTCAACGGAGTAGGTGTCTACAATACCTACTTGCTTTATACTAGCGACCAGAATCGACTCATCTACAATACCTCTCCGCCGGTGCCCAAGTAGGTATTGTGTGAAAACAACCACTTCAGGATGCAGGCCTGACTCTCTGTGCGCCTAAAAGCTAGAGAGCCTGCATCGGAAGTCGGGAAAACAATAATTCTGCCTATTAAAGTCCAGCAAAACGGTGTTGGTGTGGGGGTGCTTTGGAGTTGTCTAGCGCAGCTACGGATACCTAGTCCCCGGCTCGACTGGGCTCGTCTCCCACCTCTCATTCAGCACTCGGGACTCTCATATTCCCATGCTTGCATCCATCCCAGCCAAGACGGACTGGACCCTCTCTGCCCAATTTCCTAGCCTGCCTGTTCCAGTTCCAGTTCTATGTAGTCTTCTTCTTCGCCGGACGCCTGCTGTTGCGTGCAGTGACGGTTGGAGTTTAAGCCCGACCCGATACACAGATTCCAGATATCGGGAGTGCCGCCAGCCCACATCACAAGCATAATATAGTCGACTGATTGGTCGCTTGGCTTGGATCATACGGCACTTGGCACATGCCTACCTCGCATCTTTTGCCGATTCTATCCAGGATTGGAGAAGCCTCAACACCAGTCAGCGACGGGTACCTACCTTGCCGGGGCGTTGCTGTCACCGATACTTACATATCTACTTAAGCAAGATACATAGCCTGTGTGTGGGTGGGAGACTTGAGCGACGAGAAAGACAAGGACAAAAAAAAAACAAGCAGGCCGATATCTGACACGGCCACGTCCTTTTTTTTTTTCTCCTGCGATCACCGCCCGCTTTTCTTGCGCCGGTACTGGGCGCGCATACAGCCCACTCAGGAACCCAGAAACTCAGACACTCTCCCAACTCCCAATCGCAGTCGCAGTACCAATCCCAATCCCAATCCCAGTCAGTCAGTCCCAGCCAGACTCCGACTCCCAGACCCCGTCGCCAGTACCTAATCGCTTGACTGCTGCCGCCAATTCCCCCCCAAATTGCTCTCTTCCACTCTGATCCCGTCAGATTCCCCTCACCCTCACCACCCTCTCAATCAGCCACACCAAATCAATCGTCCAATTCGGTCGGGACCCAACATCCCTCACCCACCACCACCCCCCCCCCCAGCTTTGCCCAGTTCAGTCTGCGCAACACTCCCACTCCTAGGGACCATCTACATACCGGTTTATCTTAACGGAATATTATTATTATTATTATTATCGTTGTTGCTATTACATACCTCCCCTGAGGTTGCATCGAATAGTCCTGTCTTTTTCTCTCTCCTGTCGGTCGGGCTTATTCGCACGTACAATCCATCCCTTTGCGGTCTAGGGTGGTTGTCGAAACAAGCAGCCCTGCCTGGCGTGTTCTGTAATCGCGCGCCTCCCAAGACCACACAAACCAGCTCGGCAAGCATCACGCATCACCTCTTCCTGGCTCCTCCGGGTTACCTTGCCTTTGCTGTCTTCGCCTGACCATCGTTTGCTTCGCGTCACCCAAGCCACTCCAAGTCTGCCCCGACTCCAACGTCCACCTCGACCCTTCTTACCCCCAGTTCCGCCGTCTTATGCATCAACCCCCCGATCTGGCCGTCGATTACTACTCTCTGTGGACATCCGCCTAACCACCCAAAGGATCGGCGTCGCGAAGCCGTTCGTGGCTTGACCCGCGCTCTCGTGTTTTGTGTGTTGGAGGCGATCAAAAAAAGGGGACAAACATCGCGACAACGCATTTTCCGACTTCCTTCGACTCGGACTACGATTGGAGCTGTCTTGGGCGCGTGACGATTTCCCTCCACCACACCCCACCGCACCCACCGCCGCCGACCTCGACCCTCGAGGGCCTTGCATCCCAATACCATTGGATCGTTTTATGAAATAGCGCGGAGGTCTAGGCGTCGGTATCCACGTCGGTGGATAGTCGACGACGAGACATTGTAGATACGGACCATGATGGCCAGTATGGGACCTGGTGGCGGCTTCCATCCCGGAATGCAGCAACATCCAGGCGTTCATCCAGGACACCCCATGGCCCCCCGGCATGGCTCATAACCCGAGCCAGCCAGGAGCCCAGCCGGGTATGCCTCCGCAGATGGCCGGCCACGGCATGGTCTCTGCGCCTGGCGGTCAGCCCAACCCGGCCGCCTTTATGGGAGGCATGCAGCCCCAGAACGCGCAAGCGCATGCCTTGCAGCACCTCAACCCCAACCAGCAGTTCCAGATCCAGCACCAGATGGCCTGTAAGTATCCCCCTTCGCCCTCTGTGATTTGCTGCCGTATACCACTGAATTTGGGAGCGTAAGTCTTTCGTCGCGGACACGGGAATGCTAATGGAGGTTCGACTTCCCAGTAAATCAAGGAAACCCCGCGCTCGCCGCCCAGATGCAACAGCAACAGCAGCTCTTGCGACAGCAGCAGCAGCGGCAGGCCATGCTGTCGGCAGGTATGTACGGAGGCATGAACCCGCAAAACATGCCCATGGGTATGCCGATGAACCAGATGAACGCGGCGCAATTTGCGGCCATGAGGAGTCAGAACATGCGACCGGTCGGTGTTCCCCCTCACCTGCAGCAGCAGCATCTCGCTCAACAGTTACAACAGGGCGGCGGGAATCCCCAGCAGGCACAAGTAAGTACTAGAGATTTTCCTCCTCATAAACTTTCCTTCTGGGTCTCATACGTCGTGTCGTTCTCTAGATGCTTGCCCAACAAATCGCCATGCAACAAGCTGCAAACCAACAACAGATGCAACAACATGGACATCAACCTGGTCACCCTGGGCAAATGAACCCTCAATTGATAGCACAACAGCAGGCTCAGATGCTCCAAGTAGCGCAGCAGCAAGCCCAGAACCAGCAGCAGCAGCAACATCAGCAGCAACACCAACAGCAGCAACAGCAGCAACAACAACATCAGCAACAGCATCAGCAACAACAGCAGCAGCAGCAGCAAGCTCAGCAGCAGCAACAGGCTCAGCAGGCCCAACAGGCCCAGCAGCAGCAGGCCCAACAGGCGCAACAGCAGCAGCAACAGCAGGCCCAGCAGCAGCAGCAGGCTCAGCAGCAACAGCAGCAAGCCCAGCAGCAGCAGCAACAGGCCCAGCAACAGCAGCAGCAGCAGGCTCAACAACAGGCCCAGCAGCAAGCCCAGCAACAGGCCCAGGGCCAAGCTCAGAACCAACCGCAAAACCAAGGACAACCTCAACCACAACAAGGGGGCCCGCAGTCCCAACCCACGACACAACCACCGCAGTCAACGCCCACTCCGTCAGGAGGACAACCGAGTCAGCCCCCCAGCCAGCCCCCAAATGCAGGACCGCAGCCCAATCAACAGCAGGGCCAGGGACAAGGTCAGGGCCAAGGCCAACCCGGCCCCCAGCAGAACGCCCAGCCGAACCAGCCTCAGCAACCCACGCCGCAGATGCTCCAGGCTGCCCATGCGCAACAACAGGTCCAGCAACAGCAACTGGCCAATAACCTGCAGCAACTCCAGCAGCAGCAGCAGATGAAGAACGAGGGCGCCATGAAGGGGCACTACTTGTTGAAGCTACAGCAATTTTGCGAGCACCTCAGTGGCTTTCAGGTACGAACTTTTATGTTGTTTGGGTATATTGTGGCTGAACTTGACTAATAAATTATTATGTAGGGCGGCGATAACGAAGAGGCTTTGATGTACTGGTCGAATTTCGTGAGGCAGTTCTTCAGCCCCTCGGGCGTCTTTCAACTCAGCCTGTACATCATCGACAACTCCAACAGCGAGGAGTCGACCGAGAAACCGTACGAGATCCACGTCCCGGCCCTGCCAAGGTTTTTCCACGCACACTTCCAGAGTGGAGTGAAGAAGCTGCAACTGAACCTGGGCAACGGCACCCGTGATCGCGGCATCGGCGCCACGCACGTGGTCGAGAATGAGAACGCGAGCTTTACCTACTGGTACGAAAGCTCCCATGTGGTCTGGACGGGCAAGCTGCGCGCGCAGTTCGACGCCGAGCAGAAGCTGGCGTTGTTGGAGTTCACGACGACGTCGCACGACGAGTTCATCTCGAGGAAGATGGCCATTGACGCCGCCAAGCCCAACCATAACTGGATCAAGGACTGGCATCGGCTGAACTCGTCCGACGCAAAGCAGTCGCCCGAGATGAGCAAGAAGGGCAAGGCGAAACAGATGAAGTCGCCCATGACGGCTCCTCCGGACATCAGTCTGCCCGACTCGGCCGTCAAATCTAATATGGGCATCACGGAGCACGTCTTCCAGTATCTCGAGCTGGCCGAGGTCATCGGCATCATGCAGCCGCTGATGAGCTATTCTGTCGCGAACCCCAACTTGGGCCCCTACCAAGCCCTGGAGATGTACAATGCCAACAACGCCACGGGCCCCCAGATGGTCATGAATGGCCAGCAGCCGGGCAACGTCCCTGCTGGCCCGGGCCCACGGACACCCAGCTTCGGCCACTTCCAGATGAGCGCGTCTCCAGCCGCCGCCCACCACGCACTTCCCGGGTCGCCGCATATCGGCAGCCCCGCGACTGGGCATATGCAGGCACCCGGCATGGCCCTGCAGCAGAGCCAGCAGGGAACAAGCTCGAGTGGCCCGAGCGCCAACACCAGCCCTGCGAGTAACAAGCGAAGGAGGCCGTCCACGGTGAAGACGGAAGACGAGGGCGGAGCACCAACACCTGCCAGCATGGGTCCAGGCGGACAGATGAATGGTGTCGTGGGCGCCAAGGGCAAGCCACCGACACCGCGCATGCAGAACCAAAAACGATTGAAGACGGCCAATTCGTGAAAATGGCCATCGAAGCAGGTTGAACTCGTAGCGGACGAAGCCTAGCGGCGGCGACATGATCATGGCCCCCACTTACTGGGGAGACTGTGATGACGGAAAATGACCTTGGGACCTTTCGCTTTTGCGCTTCTCATTGCATCACGGAGTTTTCTCTTCACCGCTGGGGTGGTTTGGAATTGCTTGCATTGTTCGATGATTGCTCTTGGATCGAGCGTTGGACCGGCGCTGTTCATCATTTCAACTTGCGTTGGTCATCTTGCGCCTCTTTTTTGTCATACATCCATCTCAAGCAATGTTCCTGATCTTGTGAATGAGAGGACGCGCCACGAAGGTTCCGTTAATACTTGGCGATATCGGGGAGCCTCTTCTCCTGGAAAGAAGAAGAGCGCAGCTCTCGATCGCCCTGTGTACGATATATCAAGACGGGGGGTTGGTTTGGCGCACTGGTGTTCCTCATTCCGGGTATTTTCTCATCATCGTCCTACTGCTACTTACTACTACTACTACCCCGTGTGCTACGCCGTTGTTTTTTCTGCATCGTTCGCGAGAGAGAAAGAGAGAAGATGAGAGGGGGAGAGAGCACAGGAGTTGACCCCCGAACGAAAAATTGCGAGGCAAGCGAAAAACGCATTTGGCGCGTGGGGATGTGGCGACGAGACGAAGGGCTGATTTTTTTACATAGGCCAGGTATTTATCTGGATTTTGGGACTTTTATGGATATATCGTTGTGCATACCCTTTCTACGTATTCAAAAATGTTTCTATGATGTGTCTTGTTTGGTTATCATGTGCTACTACTCCAGGTGATTTGACTGGGAACAGGGGCTTTCGACGTCATCGTCATTCTCTCCAAGACTTGCAGTGTCTGACGACGTATATGAGGGGATGCTCATTGATTCCTGTAGGTCGTCGTCGCGGGCAACAGCCGGCCGCAACAGCACGACGATCTCAGCGACCTCTCGGTGCCGCGAGATGCACCGCAGCACGCCGCGGAACTCGTCCTTGCCCATCGCGCTTAACGGCCGCATCCACGACGTGTAGAGACGCAGGCTCCCGAAAACTGTCGGCCTCGGCGGCTCCTCCGGCGCGATGCCGCTGCGCAGGCTGAGCCGGATGTCGCTGGCGCGGACCTCTGTCGATGCCAGGGCGGCGGCGTCGGGGCTGGCGCTGCTGGGGAAACTGCGCAGGTTGGGGTAGTCGTCGTAGTAGCAGTAGCGGTGGCGGGACACGGCCGCGGAGACGGCGCGCTCGAGGGCGTGGATGGGGTTGTTGGTGGCTGGGAGGAAGGGGAGATGTGCAGGAAGAGGGTGGTCGAGGATTTCGAGTTCGGGGTAGAGGTCGGATGATGATGATGGGCTGCTGTAGATGGAGGAGGCGGAGGATAAAGACGCCGACGGGGTAGAAGGGGGTGACGGGGGAGGCTTGGGGCGGCAGATGTAGGCTAGGATGCGGGCGGGGCCGTAGGGGTGGAGATGAGGGTGAGAGTGCTCGTTGGCGGACATGGCGTTGAGGCTTCTGTATGGGCTGCCACTGAAAGGAAAGAGATCGATTTGCTCTCACTCCTTGGAAGTTTTCCTCTTGGAGAGTCGGGAGTTCCGGACTTGAGAAAAGGAGTATGTGTGTTGGCTACTTTCTTTACATGTAGCTTTATTTCAAGTTTCGGACCTGAAGGTCAAGCAAGGGTGCCTGGAATAGAAGTTTCTGCCCCTGACGTGCTACTTCCTTCGCCGTGGTGCCAGATGACTTTGTTGTTTGCGAACGCGGTGACTCTGCTTGATAGTTGAATCATTTTGCATTTCCTCGGTAATCACACCAACGAAGTTTGCTATTTACGACGAGCGCTATCTGGGCGGTGGGTCTAATCCCATGGGTTTTTGGCCCTCTTGGATAAACTCGAGGCATTTATTTGCCTGCCTGCCTGCCTGCCTGCCTGCAGATTTCAATTTGCACCGAGTGAAGCCATCGAAGCAGCCAAGACCATCACTCCCTGAACGTCCTGCATTCCCACAATTGCCTGTCTCTAAAATACCAAGTGGTGATTGAATTTCTTCTGTCACTCTGATACGTATTCCGCAGCAGCAGCACATTTACATCCTCGAGTGGGGTGTAGGCTGCGGCGGCGTCACCCGAATCTGCGGCAGTGGCGATCGGGCCCGTCGAGGCGATGTCTGCTGCGTCGGGGGCGCCAGTGGATGACTCCCCAGTGGGTTGGGGCCTTTGAGGGGCGTCATGGGCTGCGGTTGAGACAGCAGACGGTAAGGGAGAGTGCGCGGCATGTTGATGAATCTTTTGGGTTTGTGTTGTGGTTTCTTTACACCTTTCTACCCCTTGCCTCCTTTCGGTTCGGGAGGTGATGGACGGCGGTTTCTGGTGAGTGCTCGACGACGAAACCACAGGCTTGCTGTGCGATATGATGAATATGATCAGATCGTGCAAGAGAAGTGTGCAATTGAGAAGCGGTGTTGTGTCTTTTTGCTATTTGTGACTGGCTCTGACGTTGTCCGGCTCGAAATGATAAATGCTCCCAGGTTGGTCAAGTTGAAGCAAATGAAGGAGGAACGAGAAGCAGACGATGCTAGCTCGCGTGGCCGGGACCGTGAACGAGAGAGTGTGGTCAAAGAAAAAGGAGCGTGAGTTCCCAGGCTCGGGAGTGAGGAGCGAATATGTAAAGAAGAGAATGGTATAAGACAGACACTGGCTAACTTGCGTAGGTGGAAGACAGAGAAACAATCCAGTCCAACGGGGAGGAGATTCCCAGCAATATATGCCCAACGACTCCCCGAGCGTGCCGTCATGTTTGCTGTGATCGGAGTCGCCTTAGCCCCCCCTGGCGCCGTTCCTGGGTTGAAACACGTGGATCAGCACAAGGGCCATCCAAGCTGTGGGAGATAAGATTTACTAGGCCTTGATCAATTAGGGGGAAAAGACGTTATGCTACTTACTACCTGACAGGGCCTACGCTGACGATTGTTGGGCTGAGATGTGTGCTAGTTGGCTAGCTGGCTAGTCTGCTGCGCTGGACCCGGCGCCAGCCAGTGGCTAGTGACGGACTATCTGACGTCTTGGCTTCCGGGCCGTCACCTCCTGCATAGCATGCACCCATATGCCCATAATGCGAACCGAAGGCTTACTAAAGGTGGAGGTACAGAACCAATGCTGGCGTGCCTCCAACAAGTATTCGTTCGACGTTACTACCCGTACTAGTTATTTCGTTCTCATTGGGCTCTGCAAATGAAGATGACAATTTTAGACTGAAGGTGTCTGGCTTGAAGATAGATAACAGGAAACAGAGAACAGGAAGCATGTGATTATCTCTGGTTTACAAATTGGCGTACTGTCCAAGCCACCCTTCTAAGCTTCAATGTTTGATTACTGCGACCAAGCCACCACCGACACAACACCACAGTAAGATGCTTATCGGAGAACATGGCGAAGGAGAGACGAGGTAGCCAACCTCACTGCTGCTGATTACCTCAGAGCTAGCTCGGTCCGTGGGCGTTGCCGTGGTACACATGGGCTGGCTGTCACTGTTTCGTCATCCTTATTAATAGCGATGATACGGATCTCGACACCGAAGCACGTTGTTTTTCTTGCGCCTAGTCTAAGATGGAACTGCGTATCCGAAATTAGCAGCGGTGCATTGAATGAGTCGTCATGAACGCGGTCTGGGTACACAGCTGCCATAACGTGCTGGAATGGCTCGTCTTTCGACCCAACAGGGACGCATGTAACCGGTACTCCATAGACCAAATTGGGCCGTGGGGATAGCTGACACGGCAAGTAAACTGTGTCGGAGTTATCCAGATGATTTAATATCCTTAATAACGTACGATTCTACAAGTGGCCGATTAGACTTGTTTGTGCCTAGCCACCACCCACAGCCCTGTGTAACCGGCTGGACCAGTCGTGGATATTTGGTCTTGATTCACCGAGAAATGAATCCACCGCCCTTCTTTCATTTTACACGCCACTCTACGAAAGGATACACATGAATCCTTTTCTCCGTGATTCTCTCGGCGTGGTTTCCTCCGCACCGGCGTGTCCGGCAGGAGCGGGCTGAACCCCGCGCAGGCACGGTCCGCCTCCAACTCGGAAGATGGCCACCGGCTGCTGATGGGTGCTGATGGATAAGTCCGTTGCGGGCATCTCCCGAGGTCCTTCCGGTTGGCCAGATATCCTGGACGAATTGCTGACCTAGGAACCAACCACCCAAAGACCCTGCCCAGAGAGTCGACTCCTATTCTCCTCTCGGTGGCGAGTGCATTTGATGACGTCTAGTCGTCGTATGACCTCCGTGAATTGGTTGGCTTGTGCCTGGGCTCTGTTCCTGAGCAGATCGAGATCGATGATGATGAGGACAGCTCGAGTTCTGATGAGGATGAGAACTAGGATTCTGAGCCCTGAGTGGGTTGGTTTTGTATTGTCGATCGGTTAGGTTTCTTCTAGTTTTCGCTTCTTTTGACCCTTTGAGTGGTCGACACTGGTCCTGTCTGTCTGATTTTCTTTCTGGCGTTTAGGTTAGGATTTTCCTGATGCAGTCAGTCATCTCAGGTGGTGCCCATCTTCAGGGCCGAAAATTCATCATGCAGGTTCCTTCCCGCCTACTTTCCTTAACTCAATGCTCACTTCCCACTCCTTTTCTCCCCTCCGGATTCCCACCCTGGGCGTTTGTCAGTTGTTGAATCGTGGAGGCACCCAAGTTGATGGTGTTATTGCCTTAATGATCACTGGAACCGGATTGGCGTATTCCGGATCTTCGGGGCCTTGGACCTGGACCTGCTTAGCAGGCTTGTTGACCCAAAGGTAGACGGCCGGAGATTGGTCCCATATTTCGACGAGCATCTTCTAGATATCGTATCCGAGGAAAGCGAGGCCTAGGACCAGGGCGGCCCTTCCGGTACTGTGATAATATCCTACAAGCGCAGGAGAAGATGCCATAGCACATCGGCCTGGTATTCAATTGTACGAGATTCTAGTTCCGCAGGTGGTGTGTTGGCAGTGCAAGTCTAATAATCCACACAATTGTCCCAATCCCATTGAAAGAAGTCGCCCCTATGCTGATGGCGCTGGATTAAGTAGCATATGATGCCTGACACCCAGAACTCGACAAGTGTTAGTCCAGTGTCATGCCCAAAGTAGGTCAAGCACTTACTCTACTTATTCCGACAATGACAACTGCCAATCCATGATTATACCAAGATCTCGCCCAGTAGCCGCTGGAATAACCACTGTCCCACAAGGAGGAGAAATTCTTGCTGACGCAATTCCTGCCACACCAACCCAGGTACATCATTGTCCATGACTCCGAAGTCTGCGTGAAATAAGCCCTTCTCTTCTTGCCGCCACCCGTCTTCGCCAGTTCCGCCATTTCCTCTACCTACTTCTCGAGTGACTAGTGAACTTCCACCATCTCACACGGTTGCTTGCTATTGCCGGGCCAATTGTGGTCGAGGCATGCAGACTTCGTTCAACGGGGATGGCTGCCTGCTTCTTTCCTTCCGTTCTTTTCCAGGCACCAGCCTCGTTTCTTTTACGTCATCTCCCTGACCATCTCTACTTTTTGCATCCCGGTCTACGTTCGTCCACAACATACATTCTGCTTCCTCTTTTGACATACTGCTCACCTTAGCTCTCAGCGCTGTAATCACTCCCAGCGTCGGCCGAATGCCTCTTCAGAGAGTCCTCGATGTGTCGGGCTCAGACCGAAAATCCGACCTTACCTTCACTATCGATCGAACGGGACAGGAGCCAATGAGATAGTTGGCCGTCCATCCAGGCACGCCACCCTGAACGTGCCGCATCCACCGGCCTGCGTTGACCCGTACGAGCACCCCTCGTCGATGCCAATGTCACTACACCAGCAGCCGAGGCACAACCCACACCATACACCTCGCACCGCCTTGCTCGACAGTACGCCTTGCGTATACTGGTCCTCCCACGATGTCCCAACCCAACCCTTCCCCGCTGGCCCCGTGGTTCAGTTGCCGGTCAAGCAGCCCTCCCTCGGCCATGGGATGTGATCAACGCCGTCTGCCCCTGCAACACGTACTACCGCTCTTCCAATGGAATGACGCATGCAGCTCGTGCACCACATTTCTTCCTTTCACCATGTATGTGTGGCCTGTATACCCCGCATTGCAGAGGGTGGCTGGTCTCGAGAGGCAAAGAAAGCGCTGCCAGCGCTCATACGGCTGCAAGCATTGCCGCAAGTCCTTCCCTTACTTCCATGTGATCCTCTTCCAGACCAAGGAGCAGAGCACTGGCTGCGTTGTCGCCTTTGGGCTTTGCGCCGGGGACTTGCCCACCCCAGATGTCCTCGAAGACATCTGGAAGTAGCCCATCTCCTCTGGGTAGTCGCCATCATCATCAATGGATTCGAATCTCGTCCCGGGCCCCGTGCCCTTCGAAGAAGTGGCGATTTGGTCCGAGTGGCCATCGCATGGCCCTGGCCCGCCGCCAGAATCACCAGAACTGGAAATGCTGGGCTTCCCAGAGGCAGAAAGTGAGACGAGTAAGCAATGCTGTCCTATACTTGTTCTTCCGCAGGTGATACCGCCATAACTGAACTGATGATTCTTGATTATTCTACTGGGAATGAACTGACTTCTTTGCTAGTTGAAACCCGTTTTTGAGACAATGAAATTCGTTATCTTTAAGTTTTTTTTAAATGGCTCACCGCATAAACCAGCAGCGCCAGCCCGAGATCTCCAGGCTCCAGACCGACCAGGCCGTCGATGCCGAGCTCCACGTGGCCTTGACGACAAGGGTTGCCGCCCTTGAGGGCTCCCGCGTCGACCGGAACGACGTCGTGTCCCGGACCGAGGTCGATGGCATGATAGCAGTCGCCAGAGCCAACGATGCCGCCGCCATTGCCAGCATGGACGCCGGCGAGGCAAGAATGGATGAGCGCGAGGCTAGGCTGGAGGCCCGTGAGGTACACTTGGATGCACGGATCGAAGCCGCCGGTGAGGTTACTTTCGAGCACCGACTCGCTCGGTTTAAGCTGTACCGATCGAACTCCTCCTTCTCGAACCTCTAAGCCCCCTTCATATTGGTTTGGAATACATGGGTTCGAATCCCTAAAAGTACCACCCCCATCCCTTCTCTCACACTGTCTCTCCCTCCCTCTCTCTGTATTGGTTTGGATGCCATGGGTTCGAATCCCTAAAAGTGCCACCTTGCCCCCATGCTTTCGGGCATTCTCGCCACAATGGGCACGCGTTCCTCAGCTCCCACCAATCGTTGGTGTTATTTAGTAGATAGGCATATCACGGTGAAATAGGATGATGGAATCAACTTCTTTGCTGAACCAACTTACTGGCAATGCTTATACCTTCTTTCCTGTACGGTCAATAGCATCCCATAGTATTCCACCAGGGATGCCACTTAAACAATCAAACTGGCCCATACTCACAGCCTCGAAGATTGTTCATGTGTCAACAAACATCGATGTATGAAGATGGCACCTCTATTATTAGTCCAAACCTATGAGCTTCGCTTTGCATCTTCACCAACTCATCGGTACGACATATTTCTTCCAATGCCACCACGTGTCCGCATCCCGCCATTTCTCCATGCCGCCCAGAATCCCATCAGGCCCGACCTTCCAGGCACCGCTCTCGACCAGCTTCACCCAAACCCGGAGCACCTGCACCAAGCGCACCTCATGCGCCGCCACGAATGGCTGGTACCCGAGCTGGAAGAGCGAATGGTGCATGTCCTGTCCCTCGACGTCGGCATGCTTGACTTGCCCGGTGTTCTCGCCAAACTTGGCACCGTCCGCCGTGCGCGCCCAGCCCCGACCCCCGATTCCGAACGGCAGCACGAGCTTGACGCCGTCCTCAAACGCGTGCCCACCCTGGTCCGTCTCGGTGAAGTAGAAGCCGGCCGGGTAGGAACGGATCTGGCTCCAAGGCTTCGTGAAGGGGGCACAGGGTCCACCTCGTAAAAGTTCTCGCTGGGAGGGGCGTCGTAGGTGCGTCCCTCGGACGAGGCGAAGAGCAGGATGGGGAACTGGATCTTCGGGCTGCCCGGGTATTCCGGACGGTTGTGTGGACAGACGAGCGGGACGGAGCGGAAGGGCTGCTGAAAGGCAACGGACTCGGCGTCGCGAATCTGCAGACCCGGAGCGATGTGGTGGAAAGCAGGCCGGCGGGCCTTGGCGAGGAACTCGGGCATGAACCCGGGAAGCACACCTGCCGCCTCCAGGTCGATCTCGTCGTCGTCGAAGAGCGTTCTAGAGTCATTAGATGGAGTATGGTCCGGGATCCGAGCTTCAATGGCATTCAGGAGTTGTTCCCAGACTTCCAAGGTCTCTTCGAGCTGGCGTTCGCTGTATCCCACTAGCGTCCACGGGCCCTGTTTTTCCGATCTACTTCTCACGCCCTCGGCGACGGCCTGCACTTTCCCAACCTCTATCATGTCGAGCCATTGGCTCAGGACGACCTCGAGGGGATACCACTTCTGTCGCCCATTCTGGGTAACAAACCCGTCATGGATGGACATCTGCATAATGGCCAGGGTTTTCTTCTGATCGAATCTGTAACGATGGGTGGTTTTCTATAAGCGCAATGTTCCACGTTCCTATCCATCCCGTTTCTGATGCTTGCAGTAATTGACTTACACTAAACCATCAGGATAAGAGGCGAATTGGTTGGTCGAATATAATGTGACGTAACGGTAGGGATCGGTCAGATCCTCCGCCATGCCTACTTGGTGAGCCCACATAACGTCGGGAGACTCGAGGCCATTGACGTAGTAGAAAAAGGAGTGGCCGTCGCCCATCGCCCCGGCCCGTTCCAAGAAGGCCGTCAGGTTCGGCGAGAGATACGGGCGCACGGCCTCGGCCCGCTTCCCCCAGTGCTGAAACCAGTTCGGGTGCTGGAGCACTGGAGGGCTTTTGATCGAGTGCGGGCTGTCGTTGCGGCCATCACCCAGGGTTAGCTGCTTGCGGATTCCCATATCCAGGATTCTGTTGTGCAACTCGGCGCAGCGAGCGTAGTCCATGGGGACGACCGAGTAGTAAGCAGAGGTCAGAGGAAGTGGGGGGGGGGCAATGGAAGAGGATATATACCTACTTGCGCAGAAAAAGGGTTGGTGGATGCCGCCCCTGTTGTTGCCTAGTCCTGTCCTACTGGCGGCTCAATTGTTGTTCCGCGCTAAACTAGTCGGTCCGGCCATCCCGGGCATCGTCTAAGACGGCACCAGCATTGGTGGACTCGACCTGTACCGCAGTATGTATACTTTCTTTCAAGCGTATTTCTTCGCCAATATAGCGTCTGGGGAGAAACCCCGGATCATCAATGCGCCTGAAGAATGGAGAATCACATTAGCGGCTGGAGAAAGGACCCCATGATCCTGTAGCTCTGAGTAGCATGGCGCTGAGATTTGAGGAGCACAAAGGTCGGTTGAAATCTTGCTCAACGAGGTGACTCAGGACAGAGTCTGGAAGAAAGAATAGAGTTACCACAAACAAGTAGCTTCGCTAGATGGTCCGATGCCTCCTCGCTTTCCCACTTGACAAGCCCCTTGTCTCTACTTCTTCCGCTTGCGAGCTTCAAAGGTCTCCATCACCTCTCGTTATGGCCCCAAGAGAAACCCCAACCTGTTTGGGTGGCTCTTATTAGCGTGGCCCGTCGCGATCGACAGCGCCACCAGCCCGCTTACGAGCGCGCCGTTCGAGTACGTGTACCCGTGCGGCTTCTTGCCGAGCTGGCACGTCTGGACGCTGATACCCGCCGTCACGTAGTGCTCGTCCGAAACGTACATGGGGCTGCGCCGGAACCCATCCCAGGCCCGGACGGCCCAGTTGGCGTAGTGGGCCTTTTTGTCGGCGGGCACCCGGTTCGCGAGCCAGACTGCCACCAGGATGGGCTGTAGCTCTTCCGCAGTCCTGTGTCGTGGTTGTACCATTGCTGCAGTCTGTTCAAGGCAACCTCGGCAAGATCTTGGTAGACACTCGCCTTGGCCTTAATGTCTGGGGTCTGAGTGTGTGCTGCTGCATTACTGCCATATGTTTGTGGGCGAGCAGCGACGCCCTCTAGGCAAAGGCCTGCCAGGAGGAGAAGAGCCGATCGCATGGTATTATTCGTCAGGAGAGTCGAGAGTCCAGGGCCATTAATGAGGCTGATTCGTGTGGACACGTTCACTACCGTTGCCACTGCAGATCAGCGGGAGCATATATATAATTGTGGCAGACCCAAGCGCTAGCATGAGCAGTGTTCGTGCGGCGCTACAGAACGGTAGCCGATGCAGTAAGACTTGCCGGCTCCGGGTGCTACGGGTGCTGCGCAGGGACTCATTGCAGTAGCATAGGTTGTAGTAATCATATTGCTGACAGTTATATCCTTTTAGTAGGAGGATATCGTTACGGGCTGAGGTGCTAGTTACTTATTGGCCTGTAACAGAGGCCAGGCGCTACCCCCTTGTCTAGTCGGATCGGACTAGAGGCAGTGCCCTCCTATATTAGGCACGGGCTCCACTCGGGGATCTCTTCGGGACCGCCCATATGGGGGCAATGATTAGCCTATAATGTTAGCGGCAGGGATTTCCATACAGAGGCTTACTATGACATGCTCTCGGGGTAAGCATATTTTCTCATTAATCAACCCACGCATTAGTATAATAGACTCCCGTTATGAAAGCCATGTAGAAAAGTATTTGCAGTGTATTGAAAAGCCCCGCTAGTCACTCACTATCACTTGCTCTGATCTTCATTGGGTCATGGTTAGATATTGACCGATTGTGACACCAACGCCTGGTTTGATTCAGATCTGGTTCATGAAGAGGATTAAAGCCATATCATATCGAGTGGGATATTCGACTGATGGCTTCCATAAACGTACAAGAGGGTCTGTTGGGATAAGGCAAGGCGGGTGCTGCTACCCTGCCACATGTAACTAAGCAGACAGAGGAGATCACAACAGGACCGTGTGCCAATTTGAATGAGTAAAGCATCACTATCCAGGTATTTGACCATGACCAAGTGCGAAATATCATACAGCACGCGTAATGTCCAAGTATGACCCATAACGAAGTGAGCAAAGTAGTGTCGTAGGTATATGTGAATGCAGTGCTTTGTAGAGTCAACGTGACTACTCCTCCAGCATTTGCCAAAACCCCCACTGCATTCACTGCAGTGGCAATATCTATTTAGTCAGTTGGCAATTACCAACACTCCTACCACTCTTTCCTTTTATTTCCCACACATCCCAACATCTTTTGATCCCTAGCAGCAGTCCTAATTCCTTCAGCCAAGTCCAGCAACCACCAGCCAACATTCCCTCATCACTCTACTTACTCTAAACCACCATGAAGATCTTCGCATACATCCTCGCTCTCATCGTCGGCTTTGCCTTCGCCGATACCCCCCATCGAGGACACGTGCTCGGAATGGGAGCTCTGGAACCCATCGCCCCAGGTCTGGTACCTTCAAGGTCACTGCTTGGATAACGGGGGCAAGAGTGTCTGCAGCCACGCCTCTCTGGATGCGTAAGTTTCCCAACTTCACCCTCACTGGGTATTTCCCGTTGGCCTGGAGCCCACAATGACTGACGAGGATGACAGCTGCTATGGCGTCGACGACAATGGCGCACTGCAGCCCCAGCAGTGGGGCCACGGCCTCGTCAAGTGCCAGAACTGCAGCACCGACCAGCTTCGCTTGACTTGCGACTGCAAGGACAAGAATGGCAACTACGTGGAGACTGAGCGCGGCCTGGGTAAGCTGCTCTTTGCTGTTGTTACCAGCCAAACATTGCTTGCTTGGGCTAACAAAACCTTCTACCTACAGACGAGGCCATGACGAGCCACAACGGCTACTTGAGCTGCTTCGGTCTGGACGGCGTCAAGTGCCCTGACTCGAAGTGAGAGAGAGAGAGAGCCGACGATCCCTGCTGGCGATAGGCTCAGCCTCATCCAAGAAAAGGTGCGAATCGATGTTACAGAGCGGCCTCTTCACGTGTTTTGGCAAGAGGGTCTGGCACATTCCAGTATAGAAAGATATCGATTCAAGGCTTGGTAATAGAAGACGGCAGAATGTAACGCATGTGCATATCTCTCGCGAAGTCAATCTATGTTCCTCCATGATACCCCTTGATCACCGATGAGCCCCGTGTCTAATTTCACTTTCTGGTATCTTTTCTTCATACGTTACTCGCAATCATGTAGAGAACACAAAACATTAAAGACATACTGCAACGCCAGGCCGAATCCTCATCCCAATTACAATCTGGTATCCTCTACCCTCTATTTGAAACCGTTATTCGCGATCAAGTTAGAAGTACCCTGGGTATTCTGCTTGACTTCAGCCCCCATATCAGAAGCAAGTTCGCGAATCCTAAGACGCAATGTCATCGGGATCCTTTAAGCCTTCGGAGCTCATTAGCAGAGCAGCGATTCCAGCAACGTGAGGTGCCGCTTTGGGTTTAGAAGCACCACTGTCAGTTTCATCTCGTTCGTATCTATATCATGTTGGCTTGAGAAAGTTGACTCACCTTGACTGGTTCCGCTGTAGGTACTCGTGCCTCCATTGTGCGAAAGACTGATGACCTTGACGCCTGGCGCGAAGATGTCGACATCGGCGCCGTAGTCGGAGAAGTCGGCCTTGCTGTCGTCGTGGGCGTTGATGGCGCCGACCGTGATGGCGGATTTTGCCGATGCGGGCGAGACGGATGATGCGTCTTTCTGCATTTGCCCAAGCGTTTGTCCCAAGTCAGCCCAGTGATTTTATATATCATCATTTCCAGGGTACGGAGAAGAGAGAAACAGAAGCAGCAGTCCACTCACGTTGTAGTTGCCGGCGCAGACGACGACGGGGATGCCGGCGTCGTGGATGGCGTCGAGCATCTCGTTCATGGCGTCGACGCGGTCGCTCTGGATGGACATGTTGATGACGGCGCGCCCGACGTTGCGGCGCCGGTACTTGGCGTCGTCGGCCGCCCACTGCATGCCGTCGATGATGCCCGACCAGGTGCCCCAGCTCTGCGAGTCGAGCACTTTGACCGCCACCAGCTCCGCCTTCTTGGCCACGCCGTACGTCTCGCTGGCCACGATGCCCGCCACGTTGGTTCCGTGGCCGTTGTCGTCATGAGAGTTGGTCTGGAAGAAAGGGGGAGTATAGTTGTTAGCTTCTTCTCTCTTATTTATTTCCATTCTTCTTCCAATATATCAAGGAAACCCGAACGTGGATGGAAAGTCAACAACAAAGGCTTGAAGAAGTGTGGCTTATACTCACGTTCCTATCGATAGCGTTGTACCCGTGGTACGCGCGCCCGCCAAAGTCCGGGTGGTCGATGTAGATGCCCGAGTCGATGACGTAGACGGTGATCCCTTCGCCGGCCGAGCTGTCGTACAAGTAGTCGCCGTCCGAGTACTCGAGCGGCTGGGACTGCGAGATGCGGGCGAGGCTGGCCACGGCGTCGGGCTGGCGGACGGGGTTGCCGGCGTGGGTGACGTAGGTGTCGTAGAGGACGTACTCGACGGCCGGGTCCTGGGCGATGCGCCGCACCGTCGGGTGGTCGGCCTGGACGTGGAGGCCGTAGAAGCTGCTGCTGACGTTGAAGAAGTTGAGCAGGAACGGGGAGGCATCCGGCTCCTCGGAAGAAGATAAGGGGAGAGGAGAGGGGCGGCGGCGTCGACCACCCCGCGGCGGCTCTTTCGCTTCATCAGGTCCGCGGCCGTCTTCTGGCTCTGTATGAGGACGTCATGGCCGATGCCCTTCTTGTACTTGATGATGTAGCTGCCGGGTACGATCCTGGTGGCGTCCGGGTTGGCAACCTTGAGTCCGGGTGTGGGCGAGGCCTGGACACCCAGGGGCAACAGGAGCAGCAGCAGTGCTGCCGAGAGGGTGGACCGGAAGATGGAAGCCATGATATTACTATTACTATTATGGTGGTAGTTTCAGGTAAGCAGGAGCCGAGACCTCACACGCTGGCACGGGAAGATGAGCCAAGGCAGTTAGTTATATCTCAAGGCCTGTCTTTTAGGTTCCAGTTTGTGGGAAAAGGTCCCCATGCTCCTGGGCCACGGATGCCGAAGTCTGATGGGCTGACGGAGGCCGGTTACGGGTTAGCAACGTCGCGTCCCCCCCCTCACGGTGTCGATATGTGCTCACATTTTGCTTCCAGCAAATACCGACTAAGTCCCGTGCGGCGATCCTCAGGTGAAGGTTCCGGGGTAAGCGCTGTCGTTTACCAGGATATTGACTTAGATGCTTGGATGCTCGAGGAGGAGTGGGCCAAGAAATGAGGATGGCCAGACTTGGACGGCTATATGGCATTCCCTGTGCACATCACTGATCAGGGTATAGCCTGATGTAAGTCCATTACTGCTTGTAAAAGCTCAGTGCTGAGCTTATCGATTCACCCCTACGAAGTGCATTCAGTCCAGTGCAATGCCAGTCTCTCTAGCATAGGAGTGCATGGGCAAAACGTAATGCTATGTATCCGGCCTGGAGTATTTCCCGTAGTACAGCCAATCTTGCTGTGAGACCAGAAAAGAGCCTTCTTGTCCTGTTTGTTTGATGCTGGCGAAGAAGACACAAGACAACGACAGCCGGTGGAATCCCCCACCTTCGCAGCACCCCTGGCCCCTGACCCCTTGACCCCTGACAGTTTAGTGGGAGCCAATCTGCCAATCTGGCAATCGTCGCTCACTAACTGGACCCTGTCCACCCAAGTGTTTGGTACAGGCAACGTCACTTGGAAAGACCCACGTGCGTTTGACTGATTCAGGGAGGTCATTATCCAGATGGGAAAGTATGTACTCGACCTCCCAATCCGGGTCAGGTCGAGGGTAGATCCTGGCTGGATATCAGGTTTGCCCACTTGTCTATTTGCTCAATACTTAAGCTTCCCGGGGGCCTCGCTGTCCGATCGCACGAATGTGTGTTTCCTGATTGCTTCTCTTAGCGTGAGTGCATAATTTGATGAATGCCCCCGGCACAATGCCAAGTCGAGCAATCCGCCGTGTTAAAACATCTCGAGCAGCCAGACAACAGGCGGCGGAAGTGCTGGATGACAAGAGACGTGGTGTAGCAGCAACATTCCGAACCAAGAACAGAAGAGACAACACCCAGGCAGCACGGGGGTGCAGACGGGGTGTGGGCTTATGCTACCAGAAGTCAGTGCGGTTAATAAGGATTGGCGATTCTACCCACTTCGATGCACAATCCCGGGTTTACCGTCGGCGGCAGTCGTTCACTCTTTAGGGGAGGGAGACAGGCAGACAGGGAGATGAGAGCTTGAGAGACAGAGGGAGAGAGAGAGAGATGACCCCGGCTCATGGGCCCCTAGAATTTGAAGACCACTTATTACCAGAATTCTTAATCAGATGCAGAGGGGAAAACAAGGTGGCGATTCATGTTGAAGTTCAACGACACCATGTGCAGAACTGGACTGTGTTTTTTTTTTTTTTTTTTTTGTTTTTTTGCGAAATTTGGGCTTGGTATTGACTGAAGAAGTTTAGCAATCTCGGTCTACTCGATGACCGACAACTTGCAGACTGGCCTGGACTGTTTACTGCTTTGCAGATGGAACAAGTCTAGGATTCGAGCCAGATTGACAATGATGATGAGCATGAGCAGCAGGTCCGTCCTTGTCGATTGCGCTGGCGGTGAAATAGAAGCATGCATTATTGGCAAAGCTAGGCCTCTAAAAGCCTAGTCTACAGCCGCTATCAGGGGGGTTGGGGGTGTTCCTGCAGGGGATTTTGGGCTTGGGGGCTTTGGCAGGTCTTGGCATTACCGCATTCTGCAGCAGTGGCTGGGTTCGGTGGCTCACCAGCAACTTAGCAGGCTGGCCGTCTGCAGTAGCGCGTTTATTGCATGTCGCATCCAAACCTGAATCTTGCGCAAGACTGCCTTGATTTTGGGCGCCAGCAGCAATGGCCCCGGCCATTGCCAACCTTTGGCGCACTTTCTGTGTAACTGCCATGGGAATCGCTACGAGGCCATCATCACTTCCATTTCCTCTCTTCATCAGCAGACGCCAACCGACGGCGAATCTCCAATTGCGAAATCAGTCGATACGAGAAGCGAAGCAACATCATGACCGAACCCCAACCGCCGCAGCCTGTCTACCAAACCCCCGACTGGGAGACACCATCGCATCCGCCTCGAGCCTCCCTTCTGGACCGAATCAAAGAATGGCCGCTTCGAAAGAACGCACCTCTGTTTGTTCGCACACCCAGTGATGGGACCCAACATGCGCCCGCCAAAGAAGTAGCTGCGGGACGAGCACCACCAGCACAATCGCCGCCGACAAGGTCCCCGCTGCAGAGGCGCCTCGACGCCATCCTGCCCCCGCACCGCACGTACCTAGGCGGCCGATCGCGCCGATTCCTCTTGCTCTCCGTTGCCGCCCTCGTGCTCGTGCTTGTGCTCGCCCTTGCCATCGGCCTCGGCGTCGGGCTGTCGCACAACAAGAAGAACTCGACCAAGAACCTGCCGCTGCCCTCCAACCACGGCGTCTTCACCGGCGACCTGACCTACTACGGCCCGGGCCTGGGCGCGTGCGGCGTCACGTCGAGCGGCCAGGACTCGATCGTCTCCGTCAGCCACATCACCTTCGACGCCGCGGGCGCGAACCGCGGGAGCGGCGGCAACCCGAACGCGAACCCGCTCTGCGGCAGGAAGATCCGCATCCAGCGGGACTACAAGGAGGATGGGGGTGCAGGCAATCGGTCTGTCGACGTCACGGTGGTGGATCGCTGCACGGGCTGCCAGCCGGCGGACCTGGACGTGAGCATCAGCGTGTTCACGCAGTTGGCGCCCGAGGACCGCGGGCGGGTCTTGGTGAGCTGGGCTTGGCTGGAGTGATGACGTTCTTGATGCGATGATGTTTGCTGATGCCCAATGCGATGATTTCCTTTTCTGGCTGGTCAGCAGAAGTGGCGGCGGGCTGGCATACTGTTTGTTGGCTGTCGGAGATGATGCTAACGTTTTGGTTAATGTTTGATGATACCCATAGTGTACGAGGCCTCAGTCTAATGATAGATACCATTGATCCTTGAACGTCCCTCGGAAAGGGTCTCTACTGCCCAAGGTGGAAACGCGGGTCACAGTACTCGAGATGGTTTGGGGTCCAATCCCATTGAGATGGGAGGTGCGAGAGTCTATCTCTACTAGATGTGTGTAATCCTCCTCTGCCACAGGATGCCACTCCCAGGCATAGCTTTATGTTCTCTCCGCCTTCTTGTTCTCATGCCATTCTTCTTCCGGTAGCTTCTCTGCTACTTGCCCTACATCAAGGCCACAGCGTCGGGACGTAGGCGGCCTGGCCTGGGACGGCCGGCTTGTCTGGCTGGCCGCGGAAGCCGCAGTAGGGACCACCCCACCACTCGCCGCAGCAGATGCGATCATGGGCGACATCGACGTAGAGATCGTCGTCTGTGTTTTTCGCATAGGCTCGTCAGCAAGGGTGCAACAGATACGAACTACATGTTGCTGCCGCCACGGACGGTTGCCATGTTAACATACCAAGATCCTTGACGGACCAGACTCTGCTGCCGTCCGACCTGGAACAGAGGCACTTCATACAGACGTCCTTGTCAAGGTCGGTGCAGCGGCTGCAGCGGTCGCATCGTTTGTCCATGCCGCCACTGCGCAAAACGCAAACCGTATCAGTAGCAGTAGGAAGGAAACGTGGTGGGCAAAAGTTCGGCGAAGTAGTAGAATACTTACACGCGCTTGTTGTCGACCGCCAGCATTCCGTCGTCGGTGACGGTGTAGCAGCCGGTCAGGTCGATGCTGAGCCAGGCGCGGGCGTCCGGGGGATGGGTGACGTCGCACTTGCCCACGAAGTAGTAGGGCGGCATGATGGACCAGTCGTCGTCGCAGTAGTCGTACAGCCAGCCGATGCCTCGCTTGTCGGGGGCCTTGTCGGGGACCTGGGCGGCGGCAAGTGGCATGGCGGTGAGGGCCAGCATCGCCATCGTGGCCATCATGACCGTGATGACGGCGGTGAATATGGATCCTGAAGGAGTCATGACGAGACGGCGGGCCAGGATCTTGTTTGGAAACGTCGGATTGGAGGGTTTGCAAGTTGTGGGAAGATGGATGTCTCGTTCCGCCCAAATGGTGCCGCCTCGTTGGATAGTTCGAGGTATGGAAACTGTAGGTCGGGGTGTATTGGAAAGGAAAGCAAGCACGCATGTTTATTCCAACTGCGTGATCTTGACACGTCGGGCCAGGTCATATTATTTCACACGAAAGGCCAGTTTATTCCACATGTAAGTGCACGGGATGGTTCATACTGACACACCAAAGCCACTAGAATCATCAGTCGAGGGGTCATCATCAATCTCCCTGAGGCAGCAACTAAGTAGAACATCATCGTCCTCACAACCACACAAGACATGGCCAGTACATCAGCGTTATTCCAGCTGTCAAGTCACTCCCAATGGACTCTTCTGGATAAAGTGCAATCTGTCAGGTTCCAGTATGCCTGGCGTAAAACGGCTCGAGTCCGCCACAAAAGCTATCATAAGGATGTTGTGATGCTCAGACACTTGAGAGCATAGCTGGTGTTGAGCCAGATTGACTGAACCTAAGGAGAAGACTAATGCCAGTATTTTGGGGGACTGAGACCAAGCCGGACTGGGTGATCCTTTCAGCGGCCATCAAGTCCTATCAGGTTCTATTAGAATCAAAGAGCTCGTCTACGTTTCGATTGGAAATTATCTCATGCAGGACACCAGACAAAGAACCAGAAATATTAACGGTTCTCGGGCGGGTGAGGCTAAGACCGTGGGAGCAGCAGACAACCCAGGAGTTGATGAGTGATCGTGTAGGCTGGTGTAATCCCGCAGGCGTGGCCGATCATTGGTATTCAAGTAAGGTACAATTCTGGGGTAGGTAGCATCAACAACATTATCGCCTTGAGGTGTAGAGGCCCTGAGTGCCAGTGTGCTTTCTATTATCAGAATTAGCTACGATCTCACGGGCTTGCCGCTCCTGATCACCCAGTTCTGTGACGTAGACACTAGCCCTAAATACACAACAATATCGATCATACCGCGCTGGCGGACAAAGCACATGGTTCAATATCCTAGCTGGCGAAGCTGTGTGACTTTATCCTACTCCGAAGCCACCCATCATATCATCCCTTCACATACATGCTCAGCACCCTTTTGCTTCCTCCGAATCGTTGCCACCAACTGCATCTAGGTCCCTTTGGAACTACAATGAACTGGCCTAGCCTCTCTGTCATCTCCAACACTGTGGCCACTGCTGACAGGCCAGTACCTGAAAAGAACCCTAACGTCTTATTCAAATCAAACAGCTCCATGGAGGACCTCGTAATGAACTCACAAGATGGGTCTAATTAGGTACACCAATGAACCGCAACATACTAGAATTTATTATGATGTACTCCGTTTCGAAATTTCAACTACTAGTCTAGACCGTATCGGTGGCACCGGACCTCCCATGCTTCCGAACCATCACGCCTGAGCACCTAGCTTAGCAGCCGGGAGAAGATGTCAAGAAATACCTGATGTGGCCCGATGACGCTATACACCAGAGTCTCCGAGATCAAGGGGGTATGAAGAAGCTGGGTATCAAACTGGTCGGCACTTGTTAAAAACGGCGAGGGTAGTCTTGAGTACTGATATCTGCCTATGGTCAAGGAGCAGCGGGACAATATTAAGAAGTGATGATTATAGGATAAGAACCTCATTATGAACATGCCGGTTGGAGAGTCTATGATTCTCAGCGACATCCACCTGTAGGGCAACCGACAGGAAGTGGAAAGTGATCCTAATTGAAAAAAAGAATCGACGAAAAATCTGGGATCGCCCCTTCAGGGAATCGAACCGTACGAAAACCCCCGCTTGAATACTTCAAGCCAACCTCCAACCGGGGATTTTATCTAGCCTCTTTTAGGCAGGAGTTTGCATCTGCAACCGCTCGGCCAACTGGGACAGGGGCCCTACTGTGCGAGTTGGCTGTCTTTGCGTCTTGGCTGCTGAAATCGTCATTTATTAGGAATTACATACCCTCTGCTGCATGCCTTATCTTTCCTCTGGCAATGATCGGCTGCTCCCCCTCAGCTGCCCGCCTCCCCCCTACTTGTCCAGCGGTGAAATGCTGCTGCCAGCAAGCACTGGACGGAAGGATGCACCTATTGTATTAGCTGTAGATAGCCGCGTCCTGTCTCAGGAGAGCTGCCGCGTGAGCAGAATGAACTGGGCAGGTTAATCATTGTATTAGTCGGCTAGAGCCAATATATATGCCACCACAACTCAGACATCAGGCCATGCCCAACACGCCCAACGTGATCGCACCATGCCGTGGTAGCCCCTGGCGATATCTGAATACTGCAGACATCTGGGGCCTGGCTGGAGCCCCTGCATGAGCACTTTTCGGTTTGTCCCGAGGGCCCGACAAGCGAAGCTGGCGTGGCCCCAATGGTTATACTCTTATATGCTTATTACTCTCATTCGGGGTCCTCTGTGTGTTTGAAACGCCTGGAGATATCCATATAGCTTCTTCGTCTTCCCCATCCCCGTTTCCACTGCCGAGGAAGCATGGGCGACCTATGCCGATGATTGGAAGAGCGCGCCGTACGGCGATGCAAGTGACTGGTCGTTGGGCAGGCCGGAGTCGCAACCTGCGGCCCCGTGTGTAACAGTCGCAACGGTAGTGGCGCTAGGCCAGAGAAGCTAACCTCAAGTCGATCGATATCGACGAACATATACATAAGATGCATATTGGAGGCGGCAGCACTTGCCAGCAGCAGCAAGATGCAAGATCACTAGAAAAGAACCTGGAAGCAAATCAGACGCCTCACCAGTGATGCGACCCGTCCACGACTCCAGAGCCCTGGTCGGTGATTCGCCCGGATCTGGGTCTTGGCCAATGGGAGATTCGCACCGATCCTCGAGTCTGGGCAGCATCGTGTGAGCAGCCCATGTCGCGATCATGCGCTGCCGGTACTCGCTTCCAGTTGCGCATTGGCGAGTTGGCAGGCAAGCATGTCCCGACTTTGGCTTTGGCTAAGGGTCGGTGCTGAGGTGTTTCAGCGCGAAACAAGGCCACTTCCAGGCCCGGCATGACCCCCTGATTGGCCCGTTTCTGTCAGTCTGTCGTCCTTTCGTCGCATCGTGTCAAGAGAAGAAAGAAAAGAACGAAAGATGCAGTCGCGTTCGCTTTCCCCCAATGTTTCGGTAGCTGTGCCAAGACGGCAGGGATGGCCCTGGCCGCGTGGCCTTGGCGCAGCTATTTTGGCCGATGGGGGGGATCCTCTTGGTTGGACCGAAGCATCGGGGCGGGCGCGCCAAGACGAAACACCGACGACTCTCTGAAACCTATCAACCCCCCCCCCCCGAAGCTGTCGACGACTGAGGGAAACGCTAGCTAGGTGAGCAAGAAAATGAGGTGAGCCTCAGCCGATGTCGCCATGCATATAAGACGACTTCGTCCGTCCCCGTCTCTTGGCTTGTCCTCTTCCCAATAGTTCATCGGCTAGCCCAGGATACTATCGACCACTCTTACATTCTTCACACCTTTTTATTTTTATCTTCTCTTCTTCGTCGCCGGTCCGACTCACTTTATTGTCTACATATAAAACCGTTTTTGTTATTTTGTTCTATTGCCACTTTTCACCAGTCAAAATGCAGTTGTCCAACATCTTCGTCTCGGCCCTTCTGGCCATGGCCGTTTCCGCCGAGGGCGGCGACAACAAGGGCGGCAAGGACAGCCTTGGCAAGCAGTGTTTCCAGATGGCCAAGCTGGAGATGATCACGCAGCTGGGCGCCAACGACACCGCGCTCGCCGCCAAGTTTAACAACAACCAGACCCAGATCGACGCCTTCAAGAAGAAGGTCGCCGACGCCGACACCAAGCTCAAGGCCATGACCGCCAACGCCACGCTGGTCGGCGAGTGTGCCCCTATCAATGCCGTCGCCCGCGAGAAGGGCCAGTGCGGCCATATGAAGTTCGCCGAGAAGATGATCGCCATGGCCGGCAACGACACCGCACTGCAGGCCAAGTTCAAGGTATGATGCACTCTCACTCTCTTCCGCGAACCCACAAGACTAACGCCGTGAAACCAGAACAACCAAACCAAGATTGACGCCTTCAAGTCCAAGGCCACCGCCGCCCAGGCCGACCTCAGCGCCATGCAGAGCAACGCGACCCTGACCAGCTTCTGCTCCGTCGAGAACACCAAGCAGGAGTGCCGCAAGATGAACATGCTGCAGAAGACGACCGAGTTGGCCAAGAACCAGACCGCGCTCGACGCCAAGTTCAATGGCGACGAGACCAAGGTCAAGGCCTTCCAGGACAAGGCCGCCAAGTGGCAGACCCAGCTCGACGCCATGATGGCCAACTCGACCCTCATGGACACCTGCAAGACCCTGAACCAGGCCCAGGCCCAGAACACCAACAACGCCGCCAAGGACGGCAAGAAGTCGGCTGCCGCGACCCTCGACGCCTTCAGCGGCTTCATCACCGCCGCTTTCGCCGTTGCCGTTGCCGGAGCCCTGATGCTCTAGAGTGTGGAAAGGGAGTTTGGTAGACCAGATCTTGAGCCACGCCCACTCAAGTAGAAACAAACAGACATAAAACAGCATCCTTCTTTTACCGCGTCCGATACCCCTGAAAGGCAAGCAAGCCTTATGATGACTGTCCTTTCTCTCAGTTTAGCGATGCTTAGCCAAGTAGAACGAAAATGTCAGATAATACACAATAATGGAACAACGCTGTCAGAAGTTAGAACCCCCCATTGCACTATGAAAGTCCTCAGATTCCGCAGGTTTCGTCATTGTCGTATACCATTGACCCATTCAGCTCGACTGGAGTTAAAGTAGCTCCTTTTGATGAGTATCTCTTTTCTCCTAGGCTGACCTGGCACCGATGTAACATTGCCTCGAGTGGTAACAACGCTCACGTCGATCGCAAGCAAGGAAATAGCTCTGTTTTGCATACTTGGCGAATAGACACGCAAAGACCATCATGCGAACGGGAAACGTCAAGATATATTATTCGTCAAATAGTTTTTGGAAGATGAGTAAAACGCCCACGCTATGCTGAATGACCCGTTGAACCATCCAGTCCAGCCTGACTAAGGTATCTCTCGCGAAAGGAAAACTAAAAACAGCAAGCAGGAAAACGCTGATGATGGGAGGAGTGTGATGAGAGAGAACAACATAGCAGAACCATGATATCGTGATCGACCTCTCTCATCTGCTCCAACCCCCCTGTTCTCGTCCGCAGTAGATGATGCCTACCTCTAAATCAGTACAGCATCTCCAACCAATAAATCGCCTGTTTTCATGTGACGTCGTATATATATATATATACACCCTCTCTCACTCCCTTTCTTCCCCTACCAGAATGGCGTCGGAAAGTCGTTCAAACAGCCTTGGCAGTCTCGACAGCCGGCATATCGTCCACCTTGGCAGGCCCCTCCTCATTGCTGCTGGGCTCTCGAACTTCTTCATGAGCCTTCTCGGCCGCCGTATGTACCGCCGCCGACGGGGGCGGTTTCGCGTCGACGATCCCGTTGCTGCTGCCATTGACGGCACCGGCCGGGTGGTTGTTCTCCTTGTCACCGTCCACACTGTTGTTGACGATCTTCGCAGTCGTCGGGGCCACCACAGGCGTCAACCCCGGCAGCCTCTTTTGCTTCTTGGCATCTCCGCCAATGTCGAGCACGTGGGCGCGCTGGACCTCGCTCATGGCCTTGCGGATGCGCTCGCGCCGGGCCTTGCCCCTAAGCCGGCTCTGCGGCGCCGCGCCGTCGACCCAGCGGATGGCTGTGACCATGAAACTGATGCCGTCGTGGCTGCTCTTGCGCCCGTTGTACGTGCCCCCGAACTCGCGGCTCTGGATCCCGAACCGCGTTGTGCTCGTGTACTTCTCGAGCGCCGGCAGAATGAGAAGCGTCACGTGCAGGTCGCGGTGATGAGGTACCTGCACTGGTCCGGTCGCCGGCGGGGATGTGAGAACCTCTTGGGGGCCCTGGTCAGCAGCAGGCGACGCCGCCGCTGCGTTGCGGCCTTTGGATTTGGGCGGCTGCACCCGCAGGTCCAGCAGGTCCGTGTCGATGTCGTTGGGCCACTCGCCGCGGATCCAGCCGGCATGGATGCACGCGGCCACCACGTCGCTGTCGTCCGAGTAGACGTCCGTGCCCCAGATGGCCCGGCGCGTCGTGATCTCCTCGCGCGCCACCGTCGTCAGGTGCGCCCGCGGGATCTTCACCGTCAGCGTCGAGTTCTCGTTGCCCCGGATCATGGCCAAGGGGAGCGGGCGCGGCGTCGAGGAGAAACCGAAGCGCGAGGGCGACATGAGCTTGGCGGGCGTGAGGCTGGAGTCGTAGACGACGTCCCCCCAGGTGCTTGCGCGGCTTGTGGGAGACGCTGTCAAGAACCGCTTGGGAATTCACGCTTCTTTTTGTTTTGGGGATCACGACAGGCGTCGTCGTATTGGACTGCTTCGGAGCTGAAGTGGGGTGGTTCCCATTGGAGCGTGGAATCTGGTGGTTGTTGGTGAGGCCAAAGTCCTTGGGCAGACCGGTCGGCGACGGAATGGGCGTGGTGGACTTCATGTTCTTGAGTGGAGCGCTGCCGGCATGGAGTGGAGAGGTGGTCCCCCTCTCCGCCCCATGGTGGTGATGGTGATGATGGCTAGTTCAACAAGAAGTGTTAGCAGGGAGTGAGCGAATGGGGGCAGATGCGACAATGATACGTACTGGTGATGGTGATGATGCGCATGGGTCTTGGGCCGCTTGGCCCGACCGACCGGCGTGTTCCGGCCGGTGCTGTCATCATCATCAGCACCCTTGCCGCCGTCGACGTCCTTGGCTTTCCGATTGCGCTTCCGCACGGCCTTGACCGGGGGCTCCGGCGGCCCTTCGTGAGGGGGCTCGACATCGTCCCGACGCGCCAGCCCGGAGTTGGTGAAGGGCATGGTGGCGCCCGAGAGTACCGGGCTGGAGAAACCCAAACCGCTAGCACCGCTTCCTATGCCAGAAAACATGCGGCCGAATTCGCTCTTGATGCCGGGCTCCCCCGCGGGCCCTTGATATTGGGGCTGGGCGCCCTGCACTGCCTGTGGCAGGGGCGAAATACGCCCCTTGCGGTTGATCTCGCCGATGCCCAGGAGCCCGTTGCTAGACTGCTGGCGCATCAACGGGGGTGCCGGGCCGTCGTCCATGGGGCGGGGCTGCTGTCGCGTCGGCTCATAGAGGAGGGTGCCCGGGCCGCCATTGTATGCTATCGAGGGCGGAGGGGGCCCTTCTTCGTTCGGTCGAGGTCGATGCTGGTGGGGCGGGGGTTGTTGCTGCTGTTGCTGCTGTGGATGGGGCGGCATCTGCGCAAACCGGTGTCGCTCGGGAGAATCGTACGGCTGAGGGGGTGGCGGCCCTGCCTGGCCCTGCTGAGGCATCGGCATCCCCTGCGGTGGGGGCCCGCCCGGCGGATATCGCTCCATGGGGGGTTGCGCAGGGGCTGGGTAGCGGTCATAGACAGGGCCGTTCGTGACGGGGTAGTCATTTGGTCGCTGGCCGGGGAATTGCTGATCGTAATGACCCCGTGGTGGTTGGTCAAAACCAGCACGCTGTTGCTGCTGCTGCTGTTGTTGCCAAGCGGCTGCTTCTCGCGGGTCCATCCTGCCGTAGGGAGGTGGCCCCTGAGGAGGTCCGTGTCCGTTGGGGCCTGGAGGGCCGTAATCGACAGGTCGCTGCCCATGTGGATGGTTCGGGTCGGAAGAAGTCCTTTCCCTCATGCCGTGCTCCCGCATCATCTCTAGCTCGCGCTCTCTTTCCATCCTGTCTCGTTCCATGCGTTCGCGCTCCATTCTTTCCCGCTCGGCCATGAACGGTCGCTGTTGTTCTTCAAACCGGGCCCGCTCCATGCGCTCCCTCTCGCGGTACTCGGCCTCCCTGTCCATCTGTTCCCGGATTTCGCGGTCGCGGTCCATCAGCCTCCTCTGCTCTTCAAACGACATGGGTCGCGGGACTCGCTCGGGGTTGTATTCTTGCTGCCCTGGTCGCATCTCCTCGCGACGTCCGAACATCGGTTCGCCAGGTTGCGGCTGTGGCTGCGGCGGTGGTGGTCCACGTCCCATTTCCGCAGGGCGCCCAGGCATGCCGGCGTAGGCCCTCGGCTGACTACTCGGCCTCGGGGGGACACTGGCCGCGGCCATCCTTCCGCTCGGGTCTCTCCTGTCGTCGCCGGGGCCCATGGGTGGTCCGCGCTGAGGATACGCCTGCGGCGTGCCAAAGCGCGCCACTTCAGGCGTCCCGTACATGGCCTGAGGAGGCGAGCCGGCCACGCTACCTCTTTGATCCCTCGCGTCGTACGGGCGGATGTGTTCAGGCGGCGTTTGTGGCCCGCGGGCATAGCCGTTGTTGTATTCGGTCGCATTCTGCATCCTGGGCGAGGCGTGCACCGAGTTCGCATAGGCAGGGCCGGCCCGGCGCCGCAGCACTCGTGGTCGGCGGTGGAGGGAACGCCGTATGATTGGAGGGGTGGCCGGGTGTCGGTTCGCGATGAGCAGGGCCGCCGCCTCCGCCCAGCATCGCCGAGATGGACATGCTTCCACCCGCGTTTCCTGTCCTGGGAATTGAGTTCAGCGCGGGAAGTTCACGGCCCGCGGGGAAGGTGCTCGGCGGTCCCAGATTGACGGGAGGTCCTCTCGAGGCGGATGGATGTCCATAGTGATTCATGGGGTGCCCTGCCGGCGCCTGGGATTGTTGCGGGTGTTGTTGCGAAGTCGGAGGCGGCGAAGGAGGCGCCATATTGCGATGGATAGGGGCGCCTATGGAGGAGGAGCTCGGGTGTCGCGAGTGCGTGTGGACCGAATGCGAGGTGGCCTCAGGGGCATATGTCGGTCGTGCGGTGGCTTGATGCGCGAAGAAGGCGGGGTCGGACGGGTGTCGCTGATGCTGGTGCTCATATGCACCGGCCACGGAACCTGCAGGACTCGTCGGGGGCGGATGCGATTGCGGATGCGATGCAGACGGATAGGGTGAGGGAGTCGTCGCCGGATTTGGTGCGTGCGGGAATGGCGAGCGGCCGTAGGGCGGTGAGGCGCCGGCGTTGCGAGCAAAAGGCACACCGATGGGTTGCTGTTGTTTTTGCTGCTGTTGTTGCAAATGTGGTGGTGGTGGTTGCTGTTGATGATGAAGTTGCTGCTGCTGTCGTGAATCCATGGCGCCGGGAAAAAACAAACAAGAATTGACGCTGTGGATATTCCCAGTCCTTTCCCACCCCCAGGCCCGGTTTCTGGAACCCGACTATGGTTTTTTGGTAGGGTACCTCTTCCCTCCCTACGTTTTTGGCAGCTAAGCTCTTTTTCTCCCCCGTGATTGGGAAACTTGGGGGAACCCAAAACCCGACAAGCTCCAGTGCGTTCTTCTTTCGTCGTCGCCGTCGGGTTCAAGTCTCGTAGAGTCGGAAAGGCGTAGCGGTGGTTTGGTCTTATGGACGAGCCCAGCGTCACCAGGCGGCATAAACACAGCGAAGACGTGCAGCAGCAGGCAGGCTAGAATTACTTGATCGGCCAAGGCTAGGAAGGCAAGAAGACGGAGATGCAACAGACAACACGCGACGACCTCGAAGCTGCGGGTGATACGGAAACGTAGTAGTGATAGTAGTAGTCGTAGTAGTCGGTATGTGAAATGGGCGAGCATGTGTCAGAAGTGCCGTGCCAGTTGCAATGTGCGGTATGGGAAAAATCAATAGGTTACAGTAGTTGGACTTGGCTGGGAAAAGATGGGGATTGGGGACCAAGCGCGGGACCTTTCAGTTAGTCTGTCCTGCAAAAGACGATTCGATGGGCTGCGGGCCCGGCCAAGCACAAGCAAAGCAAGGTCGCCTGCAACTGCAAAGGCAAGGTAGCCTACATCCATGCAGCAGCAGCAGCAGCGATTGCGCAGCTTTTTTTCTTTCTTTTTTTTGGCGCTGTTTGGCTGTCCCCCAAGTCACTAACTAAGGTGCCCCCCTCGCTCCCCTTCCCTGAAAAGGGTTGAGACGGGTAGTTCGGCGGCCTGCAGATTAGCTGCAGGCGTGCAGGCCCTTCCTGGGATGCAAGCCTCGGGATGTACCTCTGATGAGCAGCCATACCCAATCTTGGAGGATTCTAGCACTCGAGGTACCTATTTCTACGAAGGGACAAATGACAAAAAAGGAGGGAATGCTGGATTGTGTGGGTGTGGGTGCAGGTGGGATGGACCCGGTAGCGCGTTAATACAGAGAGCCTGTACATACTGCCCTCGACCGAATTGATCGTCCCTTTTAGCGGGAAAACTGCCCAACGGCGCCAACTCAGACGACACTGACGATGCGGCAGCTTTCTTTCAAACGTTCTGCACCTTAAAACACTCCTGGCGGCAATGGATAAATCAATCGAATCGGACTGCAGCCTCACAACTGATGTACATACGTATTTGTACCTAATATAGTAGTAGATCCAGGATTACCAATACCGCCAGGAATGTAAGCCGGCGTGGGAGTTCTTAAGTCAGACTGACGGTGGCGCTTTCAATCCCATCAGTCAGTCAAGTCAAGCAGGCACACACTGACAATAATAGGCTCGAGTACAACTTTACAAGTGCAGGCCAGGAATGTGTGCTATGTATGGGACGTGACGATGTGTGTCTGTGGCAGAAGGAGATCGCTACTTGGTCTGTCCTTGTTTAGGCGGTTGGTGGAACTCTGTCAGGCCTGCATGCTGTGTGTTGTACCTACATCGATGCCATGCGATGAGAGTATTTGACTATGGAATCGGTTGAGGCGTTAGATACCTAAGTTAAGAGTCCTGACATCGTGATAAGTAGCAGCTCGAGTCGTTGCGCCTCTGTCCAGGACAGATCTCCGTGGTAGCTGTCGGTCTCATGTAGTCTCTCCCAGATTCCGTGATGGTGACAGCGAAGGGGGGGGGGATACCGATGCAAGCGTGACCAGAACACAGCAGCACCCGGCTTGGACAGGGATGACCCCAAATTCCGGCTGCAGGTCTTGAACAACAATCGGGGATGTTTACATGCTAATCAGCGACCGACGTGGGCCGCCGTGCTGGAGGGTGGGCCAGTTGAGACAGGGGTTCCAGAGCTCCCCCTTGCCCCCCCTGTAAGCCCCAACCCAAGCAAGCCAAGAAGCGGAGCACCATGTCAGAAAGTAAAAGTGTCCTGGCAGAAATGACGAATGGAATTCCTTGTTTGCCTAGGGTACCGGGGTAAAAAATAAAAATAAACGAATGAAACCCTGCTTGCTCTTCCGTCGTCGCCATCATCAATCAGCATAAATCTGCTAATCTAGGGCGGCCGCTATATTGTACTTCCCTAGACCCGTCGACAATCCCTTTGGCCTGGACAGAGAAGAGAGGCTGAGAGGCAGCGAAAGACAAGTTGAATCGGGAAACACGTCGTCTGTGCTCCCCGCTACATGTACAGAACGAGTCAAGCATTTCCAGGCACGGACGGCTTGACAAGAAGCCAAATGCTAAAACAAGACAAGACGATGTTGCGATGAAACGGACAGAGACAAGATAATCTCGCAGCAGGGAACGAGGGCGACACGAACATAGCCATTGGTGGTGTGGTGGTGTTGGGCGCAATGCAGGGCCATGATAGGTTTGCCTGCAGCTGGGGATGATGGATGATACAGCCATCACGGCACCGTTGGCTGTGGTGCATCAGCAATAGGGATTGTTTCCCTCGGTGGGCGCTTGAGCAGGTAAGTGCCTAATACTTAACCCAAGATACCATGCATGGCCATCGCTGCACGGCTGCAGCGCATGTGTGAGTAGGTAGGTATGTAGATGTCTTAATAAGCTATGATGCCCTCTCTCCATCTCTCCATGTTGGGTTGGGACGATACTGGAAGATGGTATGACCAGCCAATCTGGAATATGTCTTCCGCCTTCCGTCTTCCGCGCCTGACGCTTACATAGGAGTCTGACCCAGGCCTGCCAGGGGCCCCCATTCCCGAACGCCACTGTTTTTCTTTCCTTCGAGGGACTGGCCACCCCCACTTGGCTTGGTCCCTGGACAGCTAGCAAGCAGCTGGATTCAATTCTGTGACCCGTCTATTCTCGCGTCATCTACATTGATTTATTTACCGAATTCACCTCCCTGATCCTGATCGCCATGTCGGCATATATACACCTTCGCGCGCTTGACATGCCTAGTACTAAGTTACGTAGCGAACAGACTCGGCAGAGACAGACTGTTGTACCGATCATGGACTACCACCATGCGCAACGCTGGTGTCTGGTCAGTGGTCATGATGTCTTCGCGTCTTTCTCGAGACATTCCCACTCCACATTTCAATCTATCACAAGCGGATCCTGGACAGGGGTTGACTGGGAGGTTGCCAACGCGGCAACCAGGGACCCAAACTTTTAGCGAAATGCAGAGGCTCCCAGGGCTGAAAAAAAGCCAGTGAATTCCTGCCGCCCTCTTCACCGCAAATTCACACTCCCACATGCGTTCCATCGTTGGACACCGCGAGCGAGAAAAATCGCCTCCAGGCATGTGAGCTTAGGCTACTATCGAGAGAGGGCAATACAATGCGCCTCCTCCTCCTTCTCCTCCTTTACTGCTGACCGCCACGAACTTATCCACCTGCCATCCCTCTCGCTCCCCCTCTGCGCCCGCAGCCAATCAGGCAATGTCACGATGACTTGCATGAACCAAACCTGTTATCTCTCCACTGAGCAACGGTGTCTTGAACAACACCTCGAGTCTCGGTTGCGTCACGCTAGAATTGATGCGCACCTCGTTATGTCATGTGCGTATGTAGGTAGATTAACTACTTGATAACACTACCGACAAGCAGCCCGGGATGCGCTCCGGTTCGCTTCGGTGCCTAGAAAGCTGGTGTACCGCCGGCTCGGATTTGGTCAATCCAAAACCCCACCATCCATTTGTGCAAACAACCTATCAGCCCCTGTGGTAGGCGTCTACGGCCTCCTCAAAGTATTGCGACATCTCGATGCCCGAATTGTGGTAGCCACACTTGACGTAGAACTGCTCCGTACGCTCCCCGCAGTTCAGGATGGTCTTGTAGCACCCGACCGCCGCCGCCAGCGCGTTCAGGGCCTGCACCATCTTGAGCCCGAGACCCTTGCCCTGGTGCTCCTTGGCTATCGACATCTCCTCGATGTGGCCGCACTTTCCGCGGTTGTGAATGCTACATGTAACGTTGGTCAGTAGAGGTGTACTCGTGTGAGAAGGGGAAAGCAAGTCAACAGATAGATCAGTAGAACCGGGTAAAGGCACAGAAGAAAACAACTTTCTTGAAGCGAGCAATGAAAAAAGAGAACGCACAACTTCTTCTCGGCGACCAGCGCCCCCGTCCCCACGGCGCGCCCCTGGTGCTCAACCACGAGGTAAAAGTACGTGCCGTTGGACCGAGCCATGTCGTCGTAGCGCTCCTGAAACTCGGCCTCGGTCATGTCGCCCACCCACGTCAGCGCGCGCAGGCAGTCGACGAAGCCGGCGCCGTGGTCGTCCCGCCGCAGTGGCCGCAGCCGGTAGCCCTCGGGGAACGCATTCGCGGCGTCCGCGGGGATGGTGGAAGCGGGGAAGAGCTCCTCTGGAGGGGCGGTAGATGCGGACATGTTGAGGATGAATAACTTAATTCGTGGCCGATGTTTGGCGACAAGTTCAGTCGTTCGAGTTTTCAGTTCGCAATCAAATGCACCGGCTGCGTATGTCCGGGTGGTGAGTCTGTGGCTGGAGATGTGCAGTTGAGGTTGCCGATTGCAGAAGAAGGTTCCGGGCCGGTTTGTGTGGAGGTGGGCAACACCAATTCGGTTGGCCTTGCCGACGCGCTACGGCATCTCCACTTGTAGCGCTCAAGAGCATTGGGGGAAAGACCATCCATTCGAGATGTTGAAAGTAATCTGGAGGCTTTGGATGCATTATTCCCGATGCGCATGGATTGACTCGTCTTGGCTAATTATGTTTCTTTTAAGCCTGATGTTCCGCTATCTACCTAGCAGCGAAGCCGCCTCATCCCCGTTGAGCCTTTCCCGTAAGGCACCAGAAGAATCATGTTGAAAACCCGTAAGCAGCAACTCCCATTTCCGTATCAGTCATTAACATAACATCGCCATGGTAGTAAAGAAAGCCAACCCCGACTCCTTGAATTCTCTATCGACTACCGCTGCTCGGGGGGCTCAGCTGCGCCCAATCATCGGCAGTCTGACCACCAGTCGCCTCCTTTAACACACGTATACGGGGGTTTGCATTGCGTCGGGCCTGTGTATCCCTGCCCACCACATCTATTGGCCAAAGGCGTCAGTGATCAATACTGTGCCGCCCAGCCAGGCAGGACGCGAGATAGAGCGGAAAGGAGGAGAGAACTTACTGTCCCCATTGGTCCACCAGCGTTCCTCCGGTCGGCGTCGGTTCCGGGGTCGTCTGCACTGCTTTTTTAGTGACATATACTGTAGTAGCAGGCATGTCTCCTCTTCCCGCCGTCACGGTGACGGTAGCCGTGACGGTGGACACTACGGCGGTGCAGCCCGATGACACGTTTGCCACCGGGACGCTACGTCGCTAGTGAAGATAATGAAATCGCACTGCTGCTTACCATCGTCCGGGTCGTCAACGTGGTTCCCGGCGGCGGCGTGTTCGTGGGCGAAGGCGGGCTGGTACCGCCTCCTGAAGTCAGAGCCGAGTAGACGCCGTCCAGGAAGCCGGAGTTGGCGTATAGCTGGCTCATGTCCCACATCTATTAGGCAACCACAGGTCAGTATCTCTATTCGCCCGACGGGGAGGTGTTGTAAGGAAGAGACGCTATGCCAACTCCCACATCTACTGCGGGGATACGAACCATGATGCCACCAAAGCTGGAGAATTGCTTGGAGTAAGCAATGACCGACGCCAGCGTGCTGGCAGGCACATAACCGCCACCCGCGCCGGTGTTAGCCGGAATGCCGATCAGGACCTTGACGTCCTTGTTTATGCTCGTCTGCTTGGCCCAGTTGTCCCACGTCCCAAAATTGTAGTTGTTCTGAGTCGCGTCGCCAGGCCGGTAGGACGAGACGCCGCAGTAGTTGTTGTAGAACTGGACGAACACGAAATCGAGCGCCACGTTGACGAGGATGTCGTTGTCCGCCACGTCTGGATAGGGACATTGCGGCGCCGCCGACAGGTAGTAGCGCTTGCCCGACGCGGAGTCCATGAGCGAGCGCAGCTTCGCCGCGAAGGGCCTCATATTAGACGTCGACGACTCGAAGTCGAAGTCGAACCCGTCTATCACGGCACTTCGGAAGGGCCGGTTGGCCGTGCCGGTGCTGGGCCCGAATAGGTTCCATATGTTGGTGGCAGCGGCTTCGGCGTCGGAAGGGGAGCTGAAGCCGCCCTCCGTGTAGGTCGCGCCGCCGAGGGAGAGCAAGATGGTCTTTCCATTGCTCTGGCAGGTCTTGATGTCTTCCCTGATGGTCCGTCTTAGTCAGCTGCACCCGTCGTCGCCCATCGGTCATTACTTACTCGATTTGGGGGCAGTTTAGAAGCTGCGTACCGGCATATACGGTACAGTTATCCCCGGCATTGGCAAAGTTGGTGATGGGGGTCTTGATGCCGTTCATGAACGCCAGGGGGGTAATGTTGATCTTGGAATCTGGGATGGCCTCTCTGTCAGTGAATGTCCCGGGAAGAACCATGGATGTGCTACGTACTGGCACAGTATACGCTCAAGCGCTGCTGGGATGATGCCTGTCCATACGAATTCTGCCCCCAGTAGACTGCAATGTTTGTTTTGGAGTCGGCAGACACCGAAGTTACAAGGGACAGCAATGCCACCAGCGGTAGGACAAGTGTCGCACGGAGCGTCATGTTCGGCCTCATGTCTTCTGAGTGAGATGCAAAGGAGCGTACAAACACTTTGAGAGTGCAAAGTAAGGACCGAGGTACGAGCTGTGAGATATAATGTCTGAAGACGAGCGTCTCTCTGTTCTAGCCTGCCAACCACAGGGGGCAATTTCGAAGCCTTCTGTCTCAGCCATGGCTCCGATATTTAAGCAGTCCAGACCTTTCACACAGCCTGCAATTTTAGCCCCTGACGATGGATGGCGAGGGCTACGGTTGGGAATCTGAGGAAATGCCGTTGGTGGGGGTTCAGTGCTGGTCAGGAATGTGGTGTTGGTGGTCGGGCGCAGGATGCACGAGACAGGCTAGGGAGAAGCATGAGACAGGGCAGGGAGAAACACAAGAACAGGTGTTCTGGAAGAATACTACGCTGGGTCACGCAGGTACACACCAATAGCCGACTTTCAACTCTTCTCCAACGTAACAACGTAACGTTCCCTGCTCGCTAAAATCCTTATCAACATCCTGGATGCCGATCGCGTTGGAGACTAGGGCGCGTGAATCTCCTGCTCCTCCTCTTCTGAATCCTCACTCGAGCTTCCTTTTCCGATTACCCATGATAGCATTTTCGGTTCGTCTGCACCCTCTTCCGTCCAATCATGCGCCTTTGCCGAGTGCCGCCTTCCTTTACTGCCGGCCAAAGCTTATCTTGTCGTAGCTGGGCGCTTGAGATTCCAGGTCACTCCGTCCATAGTAGTGACCAGCCGTGTGGCACGCTAGAAAGTCACGTGCAGCGACCGGTGAAAGCCAAATCAGACTTCAACTCACGGCATGGCCTGCCAACAGGCTCATCCGCCCAGAACAGCCCCAAGGGCAATGGCTGCAACGTATCATGGGTTGATGGAACAATTGCGCCCTCCAAGCCTCATCGCGCCGGACGTAACGAGTCCTCTTGGTGAGTCGGCCGGGGTAGTGCGGAGTGGCGGGCTACTGTTGGAAGAGCAGCCGGTGGGGGGCAGCGTCATGCAGGGGACTTCTGGATACTGAGAGTCCTTGATCCAGGGATCTGGGGGTCGCATCAAGACCATGCCGTTCCGAGATGCTTCTATCTCCCCTTGATGGTGAATTGAGCATGGCTGGTTGAATCCATAGTGTTGTTGGTCGGATTCATGTGGTGTTGGTGTAGGTGTTGGCCTTGGCTCAATTCAGCACTGCCCAGCTTGCCAGCTACCGGACTTAGTGGGCTGACTTGCCGTTGGCCGAGTTTAGTCGGCTAAATTTAGCGTCGTGATGGCGGTGCTCCCACTGGATTACGCCGTTATACGGATCCGGGATAATTTAGTGATATTGGTATAACCGTCTAAACTGCTTATTTCACTGAGTTAGGTATAATCAGATAGATTTGTCTTCTAGACCTTTTTCCTCGGGGGTTGCCTAGGCCTGTTTTGGCTCACCTGGCGCCAGAGCAATAAGACGTACGGTCTGCTGGACGTTGTCGGCGCCATGAAGAAGTGCAGCGGCTCGTTTTCGAAGAAGTTTTAGTCCTCGAAGACAGGGCTTATTTAGAGAAGAAGACAGTGTAGTCGTCCAACGCGCTGCCTATATCCTGGGTGGTAGTGCCACCACGTTGGCGTATCAGGTGGGCCAACCCGAGAATCGGCGGTGGGAGGGGGGAAGGCGAAGGCGGTGCGATAACGGTCAGGGTGACCATGATCGTGATGAACGAAACTTGGGCCATGATGTCGTTCTGGTTGTGGTCGATTATGGTGAGGTAGTGGTTTACGGAGACAAGGAAAAGGGGACAGTGGACGTTGTCTAATCTAACTTTGACACCCAACACCACCATTGCTGCTTCCTTCATATCGGAATTCGGATGCCAACATGAAAAATGCGTAAGTAGGTAGGAAGCGACATGCCCAATCGCACACGCTGATCTCATGGTATAACCAATTCGTGCGCCTCAGCTCAGCGTAGCCCCCTGGGCATCGCAACCTTGCAGCTCACCACCCGTTTTCATAAGGACCATCGGCATACATGTCTGCCTCTTGTTCCGCCTTGGCGATCTTTTCCCAGTCACTATCCCTGAACAGGTCCCTCAATCCGTCCGAAGCTTCTTTTAGCTCCTCGTCATTGAGTGGCCCACCTTTTTGAAAGTAATTACCAATGCAGCCCAGCACCCTGTCGCCGTTCTGAGGCACGGCGCAGGGTCCTTCCCCCCGGTAAGCTCTGAAACTCCAGTAGTGTTCTGCCAAGTAGCAGCGGTCTTCGCTTTCCTCATCGCCAGCATCCCTGCGCTTCGCTAGGCCATCCCGAACTGTGACGCCTGCATTCCTGAATCCGTCCCAGTGATCACTCGGGCAGTCGGCCTCCTCGACGTACAGGTCCACGCTCCAACCGGGACGGCCGCGAAACCGGGTCCGGATAGACTCTTCCCAATCCGGGACATAGTCGTCGAAATTTTTTATACTCCCCGACATTTTACCGTCTATTCGCCGGTTCCCCGTAAAGGCGTCTCCGCAGCACGAATATCAGCCTGCACTTCCCGGAACCCGTCGGCTTGTAAAAGAGATTGGACAAGGTCAGGGCCGTGGGCACATTCATACCCGGTCAGGCCCGAGCTCATCCCGTCCTCTAGCACGAGCAGGCCCAATTGGAGGCCGGGGAACAACCCTAATAGAGCGCCTACGTGGAAACCTCGGGCATCGGGCTCGGGGCTGGGCCTCGTACTCGAAATGTCGGCTGCGGAAGGATAAGGTAGTTGGAAGCACACGATGCTGTAGCAGACGTTCAAGTACTTCAGCTGCCGGATCTGCTCTGGGTTCATGGACATCAGGCAACGCAATATATCCGGTGCGTCCATGCAACAGATCATTACATGGCGCAACACAAGTGGAGAGGCTTCTGCGTAGACTTGTCGACAAACGTGCAAGATGGCCAGCCGCGGATCAAGTCCTTCTTCTCTTCTTCGGAACGGTCTTGGGGGTTGTTGCGATCAAAGACGAGTTGGCGAAACAAGGATACGTATACCTGATCGCGGATCCCGCGGGGAAGACGCAGGTAAGGGGAGGGCGTAGTCATAGTGACCGATTTTGCTGATTTCAACCGAGGTGGTTGTTTAACAAATCATTAGCCAGGTACATGAGATAGATGCCAGACGAACCCGCGGCTGAAAACACACCGTATGTTGCCAAGGCCGGAATTTTCTCGGCCTGCAGGATGAGACCCCTGCCGATCGTTTTGCGGGACCTCGGAATTATCAAACATACCTCATTTGGCTTAAACGCTTTCGCTACGATATAATTGACTCCTAGAGAAATACTAAGCCAACCACTGAATCCAACCCATCTGACCTGAATTCTGGTTCATGACAGTGCCTTTGGTCGCTTCGGGCGAAGCAACTTCAGGGCTGCGGCCAGACCAGTCGCTGTGTTCTCCTGGGTGGTGTAGGAGAGCATATAATTTGAATAACCTACTAAAAGGTCCCGCCAGGAAAAGTATATAATTCCACGGATCTCTGCAAACCTTGAATCAATGCCCACAAGCCTCATGGGTTAGCAGTCATATCATCATCACTACCTTTAAACTTGTATCGGAGAAAGGTCACACGAGGGTATATTTCACACACGTAGCCCAGAACATCAATCTTTATTAAAACT
Organism: Apiospora phragmitis; assembly: GCF_038363925.1. Lineage (NCBI taxonomy): Eukaryota > Fungi > Ascomycota > Sordariomycetes > Amphisphaeriales > Apiosporaceae > Apiospora > Apiospora phragmitis. The sequence continues at coordinate 43,588 of NW_027117400.1, read as the reverse complement.
CATACACCCACTCATGGAATATTACGAGACACAGAAGTTGTGGCTACTTTATTCAGTTACAATATCCCACTGGAACTAAAAATGATCTTTCCTCAAGACGTCGTCCAACCCTCGACGTCGCGAACATCGACGTTGCCGGCATCGAACCCCTGTGCTCCCCGGCATATGACTCGGATTGGGCTTACAAACTAGCCATCCATCCAGTATGACGGGTTCCTCGCGAGTCAACAGCGATGGCCTGTGGGCGCCCAGATAAAGGAACAGCCACCGCAAACTCTTACCACTCAGCAAGCACAACCGTCGCCATCTGGCGGAGGGCGCTGTTCGCCGAGAGCCCTCGATTGTGGAGCTCAAACAGATGATTGTAGGTCTACAATCACCGGACCCCAAGTTCCAGAGGCGACCAACAAGACGAGCGAATCAGAGAAGCCCGCACTGGTATTTGGATCCATACCTCGGCAACATCAGTTTGACTTTATCTCTCTCGTCGACCACGGGACAGCCACTCAGTTGCCGGTGCCAAGCCCAGGCGTACCACTTACTACACCGTTAATACTGCAATCATCGAAGCCTACAAATAAGCCGCTCGCTAAGGCAGCGAGGCTTGGATCACAACCAGTAGCTCAGACGACGCCTCCCCCGTATAAGCAGATCTACGAAAACATAGAGGTGTTCCGTCGAAGCGGCGAGCGGTCAAGATATCTCGCAAACCATGCAACAAGGTTGGCAGATCTGGGGGATCGCATTGTCATGTTTACCGATGGAAGCGCCCGATCAGCCGGATATGGCTCCCCTAGAACCTCAGCGGTAACTTGCAGGCATGTTCACGATACAAAAGGCGTGCCGAAAAAGCCATGGATCAATAGGTCATTCGGTGTTTGGGGAATTGAAACGTCACAAGAGGCAAAGATCGTGGCCGTTGCTGAGGCGGTGAACGCCTTGGAGCAGGAAGTCCGTTCATACGTCGAGGCTAGGAAGCAGCAAGCGAATTCGCGGTTTCGTGTTCTGATCTTCAGCGATTCCAAGAACTGTCTGAGCATCCTTGACAGGATGACTCAAACTTTGATGGAGGAGAGACCTTTCACAGGACGTGATTGGACGGTAGAACGCCTCAAAGCCAGCGTCAAACGTCTCGTGGAAACTATCGCGTCCACCAATTTGGAGTTGCCTATAGAATTCCATTGGATCAAGAGCCATTCAGGAATTGAAGGCAATAATCGCGCTGATAGACTGGCGTCTGAAGCGTTTCCGATCACCAAATCCTATTTCTCAGGTCACAACCCGCCTGCCTGTCCCGCCACGCATGAAGTTGTAGAAAATGGAGGAAATGAAGAGTGCGCTTGCAATGCGGCAGGAAGCAAAGTCCAATAATGCTCCCTTGGCAGACGAACCATTGTCAGCCACCGAAAGCGCAAACGAGACAGACGAATCTTGGAAGACAATAATATGGGACATTGAGCCCATTATTGACAATGCCAAACCCAACGCAGAGCCCCAAGCAAATGATACTGCTCCCCTTTCGGACGTGTACAGAACGATTGCAGACCTCAGGAGGGAGTTGCGGGAACAACGCGAAGAAGAACGACAAAAGAGCGAAAAGATGACTTCGAAGTTTTTGCAGGCAATGGTAGAGCTGAAGAGACCATCACTAAACGAAGATGGGATGGCACAATCGAAGCAAAAACCGGATAAACAGCGAAGACGGAATGCCCTTGTCGCCACGATCCGCCAGGCTGGCAAAAGACTTCGCAGCATCGGTCGAAAATCTCGGTCGAGCTAGAGTCGCCCAAATCGATGCTACTAATAACATATATTAGAAGCACCGACAGAGGCGGGATGTCTCGCCATAGGTTAGCCAAGGATGAGCCCACAGGCGGTGTTGGCCGGATCTAGGGGCCTATTGGTTGACGAGATGCAGATCTTTTCAGACTTAATGGCACTGGGGGTCGCTTTTTTCGCCAAATATAGCTCAGCAGGACCAACAATCAAATAGAGATTTTTAATTCGCCCAGAAGGCCCCATTGCCCCATCCGGCGTAGCAAACCTGCACGTATTCGAGCCACAGAAAACGCATCAACCATGCACACTTGTTTGCTTCACGTTGGCCCTAGTGAGTCCGACACCAAAACGATGTAGATCTCCCCAGTGTTACGTGCCTGCTCCTATTGGCAGTCGAGGTTGGCAGCACAGATGATGCGACCCGAACAGAGACACACACACTAAATCGGAGATCGACATCCTCATTGGACAGGTATAGTAAGGCTGAAGTGCAAAAAAAAGTCCTTTGTTGGTTCAACTAGACCAACGAAACTACTGGAGGCAATCAATGGCTCCGGACAGACTCTCTGCGTGGAAAAGGACTCCGCGCATCCATATGCAGCTTACGCCAAGCAGGTCCTGTCCAGAAAACCTTCACATCCAACTGCTGCGAGGCGACCTGGAAAGACGTTGTGGAGGAAGAAGTGGCCAACGACACCCAAAAGGCGAACCAAAGTCCCCAATGGCGCAGTAGGCAGGCTCAGGGCCATGCGTAAAAAGGCATAGAGACTTCTACCGCTACTCGTGCTTAGACGATGCAAGACACAACCCAATCAAGCCAAGCCTACTATTCTTACACCGTTTCTAATGCTATTGAACCCCATAATGCTTTGGGCTGTGAGTCTCCTGTCAGGCTGCTGTCTTGCAACCAACGAACTACAAATCATTGACGATCTACAAGTTGAGGCCACCAAGGCCTTGGAAGCTTCACATGTGAAGAGAGAAGCGGGGTGTTTGATGAAAAACGCTGCAGTACGTCGCGACTGGTCAGTCTCGCCACTCCTCACCAACTACCCCCATTTAACCTGAAGTCGGGGCCTCAGGGCATCCTTGGCTACTACAGAAAAAGAAGACTACATTCGCGCGGTTCAGTATCTTTGAGATCGACCCTCCGAAGGAACTCCTGCCTTCTCGGCTGCCCAGAACCTGTACGATGACTTTGTAGCCACGCACATCAACCAGACGGAAAACATCCATTCCACTGGGAGGTTCTGACCTGGCACCGCTTATTCATCTGATCTTGGGAATCCCGACTCCGCAATGAGTGTGGCTACAAAGGCTATCTTCCCGTAAGTCGCCGCATCTAGTATAAGGTGTCATGCCTAACCGTGACTAGTATTGGAACTGGTTCGAATGTCCCGACCACCTGACGGACTCTCCTGTATTCGACGGCAGTGACACCAGCATGGGCGACGATGGCGACTATTTCGAGCACAACGGCACCTTGATCGCAAATAGCTTCCTCCTGCCATCTGGAAAAGGGGGTGGCTGTGTCAAAAGCGGCCCGTCCGCCAAGTTAGTCTTCGTCCGAACCCAGCCACACCTTCGACCATCGTGCTACGAGATAAGATCAAAACACTGACATGGGAGAGCAGTCGCACCATTCACCTAGGACCTCTTCAACCGAAAATGCAGGGAATGAGCCCCGTCATGACATCGATCCGAGACTACAACCCTCGCTGTCTACGGCGGAATCTAAGCGTAGTGCCAGCAGCTGCTTTCATACATCAGGATCTGCACAACTTGATTACGGGCGATGCTTCCAGGACCGTTGGCTCGTTTCAGGCGGAGCTGCAGTCATCATAGCGTGGCAAGATGTTCACGATGCATAACGCCGGCCACTAGTCCCTGGGCGGCGACGCCACATGCAGTCCCTCGTCGTACAACGACCCGTCGTTCTACCTCCATCACATGCTAGATACACTTGGGGGATCACCGCTGTGCTACATCTATGCTTAACGAAGAGCAGAGTAGTCAAGTTCATGGTCCATGCAATAGTAGCCCCTTTTATAGTTACTAGAGTTATGCCAGTCCCGTTTAGTCTATCTCTGGAACCCTGCCGTGATGTCTTATGAATGGAGCTTATTCTACGAGGTAATACATACAACAAGTGCCGTGACGAGTCAGACATACGAACTACTCAAATATTTACACAGCGTCATATTTGGGACTACCTGCGATAGCTGTGTCTCAAGGGCCAGCCTATTTGGTTGAAACTTCACTTATCGAGAAGCCCGTGTGAAAATACAAACAGTCTCCCGACTCCCGATTGTCGCGTTTCATCCATCCGCCCTTCCCACTCAAAGCCTTGGAACTCACCAGAGCCTGGTCCGGATGCCACAGCGCCAAGGGCCCGGTCCGCACTGCTTTCAGTGGCGGTAGCCACCACCATAGCCACCGCCACCTCCGCCGCCGCCACCACCACCTCCCCCAACAGATCCAGATCCGCCGACGCAGATACTACCGCTGCCTCCGGCATAGCCGCCACCATAACCACTGCCTCCGCCGCCTCCGCCTCCGCCTCCTCCGCCGTAGCCACTACCACCTTTGCTCTTCCCTAGAAGCAGCAATGCATGTCAGTTTCCACGATGGTCTACAATAGGGGCACAATCCGCTCGGGAAAAGGAGGTAGTATAGGCAATACTAACACAAGGTAGCGGCTTCTGGCGAATTGTTGTCGGCAGCAGGCTGCGAGCCGCCGACATCTCGGGTATCACGATTGTGAATGTGGTAAATATCGTCGTCCGCTTGCTGCACCGGCTGGTTGTGATAGGGTGTATTGATCTCGTGGCCCTCGACCGCCGCTTCAGTGCGAGACAAGGCCAGGGCGCCGACGTTAACGACCAGCAGAAGCGCGGCGATGAAGGTCTTCTTCATTATGTCTTCTGAGGAGAGACGAGTCTCAACGGGGATAGAATAAGTGATGAAGAGTTTACTGTCAAGTGTCGCGGTCCGGTGATGGGTAGAGACAGAAAGATCAAACTGTCCATCACGAGGACGAGGAGCCCCTTAAATGCTCAGCCAGCTCTTTAGTGTTAGTGCACATGCGAGCGAAGAAAACATCATGAACAAGACAGCATATCGTATGTTCTAGGATCTGGACAACGATTGGCGCGGCCACACGCAGAGCCCACCATGAAGTCAAGCGCCTTGCTCGTGAGGTGCCAAGGGGCCCTGCGCAATGCTATCGAGTCGTTAAGCAGCCCCAAGCTGCGTGAGTCTCGGAGACATCCGCCTCGAATCTCGTCTCGCAAACCCCCGTCACGTGGCCGTGGGCCGTGGCTCGGCCCGCATTCGTAAAGGGACGAACGAAGACTGGCTGCGGCTCGACGGACCCGATTATTTGGGTTTCTGCTCTTGCGACGATATAAGATTGAGCTTAAAATGGTAGATACCAGGGACGACTCCGAAAGAGAGACGATTCAGTGCGGGTAGTTCCGCGTGTAGCTCACGAAAACGAGGGATAGCTCTGCGTCACGCCAGGTAATTAGGGTTCATAGTTCATACAAGCCACGGATATGGGGTTCGCCCGAAAACCTGCTCCGCTATCCGATCATGATCATGGATTTGAGGCCAATGCAGGGTCCGTGTACGCTCTGAACTTGTTCATCGGATGATCCTTCCCGTACCTGTCCGGCAGCATGGTTTGTCGGCATAGCTCAGGAACAATTTCTCACTTCAAATAGCAGCCCTGGAGGAGAAAGTAGATGCTGCTGTGACGACATCGAGTCAGGATAGTGACCTGCTTGCCAAGGGGCCCATTTGGAGGTGAGCTGGCATGTTCATCGCCTTGACTCCCATTGCGCCGTGACGTTGATCTTGGCAATTCTCGCCAACATGCCTCTTCTTAAAACCGGAACTCAACCTTATTGCGGCCGGTGCCAGAAAGCCCAATCGCCATCGTGATTGCCGACCACCGTGATTGCCATTGTGTTTGCAGTCTCTTGTTACCCGAATCGTATATCAGCTTTATGCTCGGCTCATCCGGGATCGGTTCCTTCGGGTTTCCTTCTAGTGTGATTGAAGGTTGGGTGAAGCAACTAACCATCTGAATGGCACAAATTGCCTCTTGCATACCGTAGAAAATATGTTTAATCTGAACGTATTAAGAAGCAAAGGGGGCCTCGGCATCAGCGGAGTTAGTCACAGAGGTTGGTGGAGAAAAGACAAGACCGCTTGCGCCACAGCCTCAACCAGCCCGCAGTAGGACTCGCATAGAAGCAAACTGTGCTTTGACAGTTTGGTGCAGTGCGGAGAATAATGCGACTAAATCTCGCCTGTGTGGAGGTGTCCGCGAGGCATTTCCACCAGCCCTCACCCCCGGGCTCGGCTACCCTGATGCAACGCTGGGCGTACTCAAGCCAAACCAGATAACAACGGACAACGGCCGACCTGTGGAAGCTACTGGCCGAGTCATCGGAGACGTACGGGATTTCCGCTTGGCCTTTGACGCGCTCGAGACTCAATTGAGACCATGCAACGACTTGTGCCGCGGCAAGGAGCAAGTTATTTTCTTTCGAAGGCCTTACTCCGAGTGACATAACGCAGTCGCTGCGCCAGTTGAACAAGACTGTGAGCCGTTTGCCAGCGGCTTACAGGCAAGCATCCTAGGATCGCTAATGGACTACTGCTCGTAGAGCATGGTTCTAGAAGTAGAAAAGCAGCAAAGCGTGTGCCACGGTTGGCCATCTCCAATGTCACCGTCACGCACTTACACACACCTAAGACGTCTATGACGCTAAACTAGTCCGGCAGCGCTGATTCTGGCCATGAAGGTTCTAAATCAATAACTCATGCCACGATGCCGTTATAGTTGCTAGCAATTGTAATCAACGGATGTGACGAACAGGATGCGATCACTTAAATCCACCTTTCAGGTTGCATGGACAGCACGTGTGAAGGGCTCTAGGATGGTTTCAAGCGAGTGGGCACTGCGAGCAAGATAAACTTGCGCATTTACGAGTTGAGTTTATTTAATTCGATAAGGCAATAAATTCTCCCAGCGTGGGATAAGCAGTAACGACACCGGAGAGGGGTCTTTTGCTACCGAGAAAGGTCTTTTTATTACAGTAAAACAACCCAGCCCCTTCCTTTGAAGGGAAACCTTGATCGGTATTTCGACCAAATCCCCATTTGCATTCTTGTTTCTGGCGTCCATAGCACTATGGCATACATGGGCATAAGCACAAGCCCCGCCACCCCAGTCGCGCTTTCCGACGGCAAGCCGCATAGTATACGCAAATTCTATGGTGCTGTGCGAGAGTGGACACGCAAGCAATGGCGCGCCCTTCGACCATCCAGGCCTCGGGCGCAGGCACAGGCGCGGGAGAAACCGCTGTGGTGGCTGAGAATGCAATACAACCTAGTCCTCAGCTCTCTTTACCAGCTGCCAGACGAGCTGGTGCTTGCCATATGCCGCGACCTTGAAGGCTCCGACGTGTATATCATGCGTCAGACTTGTTCCTTGTTCCGGCGCGTCTTGGCCGCCCCGGAGTTCGTGCGGTCAGTGGAATTAATTTACATTGGATTGTACTTGATTACAGTGAAACGCTCGACTGTCGATCTCCCCAACCTTCAAGTGGACTGGGATGACGTCTTTGAGCGCCTCCGCCGGCGCCGGTGCTGTTCGGCCTGCATCGATGCGAGGATCCCCAAGCAAGTCGGGGGTGCTTCTCCCTACGACACCACCATGCTGCGGATGGCGAACGAGACCAAGTACTGTACCGAATGCCAGGCCTGGCACCCTCTGATCATGTTCTCGCAAACCCAGCGTGAAGCCGAGGGCGGAGCGACCTGCATCATGGTCGAAGGCGGCGTTGCGGTCTGCCCACACCATACTGTCTCTCTGAGGAAGCTGCGGGAGTGGCAAGACATGATCCGGAACAGCAGTGGCGAGCTCCAACCGCCTCCGTGGCTTCTACGCTGCGACCTGTGCTTTCAAGATCTAGAGGACCCCTTACGTTCTTCAGCGGTCCAGCCTTCTGCGACGTGTCTTTTGCCCGAGGTGGTCAGGACGACCGCCAGTAAGGGCGCACTCTGCGTGCAATGGGCCCTACCGCTTCGGGTGGACGCGAAAGCAGTAGTCGCCGCGGGTGACACGATAGTGCACTGGAGGGCAGGCGTCTCTAACTCGCACCAAGCCGAAAAAGTTGAGAAGGCTTTGTCCCAGGCGGCCGAGGGATATAACGATCTTCTGTGTCCCCATGTCAGTTTCGATGATCTGCATGTTTTCCACGACTTCACGCAGGATTCATATAATTTAGCGATGGACTTTCGACGAGGGTGGCTTACTCCCAGAAGTGCAGTAGGAACCCACGGATTCATTGCAACGCCTGATGACCCTCGCGCAGCCGTACCCTCAGTCCTTGGAATTTGCAGAGTTTGTTCGAGTCCCGGCAGGATCAGGCAACTCGACCGGCCGTGGCCGATCTATGAGTATTTCTGGGGTTTGGGAGAACACGGACTTTCTCTTGAACGGCACCTGAATCTGCCAGTACCAGACTTAACGGCCCCATTTTCCCCGGTGCATGAAGCCTGGCTACAGATGCTGAGTCCTCCGTCGTACGGACTCTGCACGGACAGCGTCCTACAACATATCACATGGTGCCCCGACAAGCAGTGCGCAAATGGTAGGACTTGGGCCTCTCACCAGAGACACCTGGATAACATCATTGTGCACCATCAAGCCATGAAATCGAGGTTTTCGCCGCAGTTTTACCGAGAAAGATTCTCCCCAGGCCGACTTCATCTGACGCCTTAGCGATAGTGGCGTCCTGGGTGAATCACTGGGAAGGAGCGCAAGAAGAGGATGCGTCAGCCTCATATGTTTAGGGGGGTGAAGTTTCTCCCCAATTGCAGAAGGCAAACTCTAAGTTGAACCACCATATTCCAGTGAAAGGCTATATTATTCATGCGTCATATATCTCTTTTTTTCTTAGCACCAGGTTCCTCAAGTAAAGATAACCCCATGAAATCTCCAAAGGCTGTCGTAAATGTGCCCAAATGGAGATTGGGTCTCTTGAGGTGGTACGCCACCGACCAGACAGTCCGATACACGCCATAGTAGTCCTGTCGAGTATTCAGGCGATACTTAGAGGGCCGTTTCTGCATAGGACCCTTCCCAGTCAAAAGTGAGTTCCACTTGGGATCGAGCCGGTCGACACCAGCACCCAAGTTTCTATACACCGTGAATCGAACGAGAAACTCATGGTCCCGAATTTCTAGGCTTTGTTCCAAGTCGCAGTGGCATGTCGTACAAATATGAATCTCCGCCAGCCTCCCAGTGTCACTGTCCCAATTGACCCCTGGATCTCCGAGCCAACGAGCCGATGTATACGAAATGCGCGCGGATGCCTTAAGCCCGCTGCTTCCATTTGTCACCCTAAGATTCACTAGCGATACAGTGAAATGAGGGCACATGGTTATTATGGTATCATCTACGCCTCGTGCATCTATACGTAAGATGATCTCTTGCTTTTGCAGGAAGTCCCGGCAATGGTAAATTTCATTCGACCACGTGTAGTTGTTGGATTCACTGTGGCACATGTACTCCTGGATGCCTCTTGAGTGGTCCATTATGTTGCCATTCTTCTCGAGGTTCCGGCGAGCCGAGTCCAGATGGTAGAAAGCGAGGTGGCAAGGAATCGATGGATGTATAGACGTGAGTGTGCCGAATGATCCAGCATCAAGTGGCAAGCCAGTCCCATAACGCCACTTAAGGACTTTCTGTCGAAGCAACCTCTAATACCGCCATTCGCTAACTAAAAATTGGGATGGCGGATACGGCGTACAGAATACGGCTTGTGAGGATTTGAACTGCTTCTCTGTCTGCAAAACTAGTAGCTTTCACTAACGCTGTGACGTACGATACCATCCACCATACCCAACACAGTAGTAATCACGAGGTTTGAACTCCGTCCTCGCCTCACAGCTTCATGGTGATAAACGTAAGAAGCTCGACCGCGGTCGCCTCGATGCCCATGAGCATTCTATCGATCCGACCGAGATGGAAGGGGTGGACAGCATGATCAACCGGGTGTAACAGGCAGTGGGGATGACCGGTGGAAGCATCAGTTTAGGTCGCGTCCATACACTGCCGAGTACTTGGCGGCCATACGATTTACTGCAACGGAGATTTGGATTGACTGCTCATTCCGACAACATAAAGCAAGCAAAATCCTTGATTTACTGCAGGTCCTTTCCGTAACAATAACAACAGCTACCCACTCATAAGAAAACAGAGAAAGCTATGCGTGCGCTGAGATACCACGGCCCGGGTGGCCTCCACCTGCAACACAACATGCGCGAGCCCGAACGCCTCCAACACCAGGTCAAACTGCCCTTCCTGCAGCCAAGGCGTGGTCAACTGCCGCTCCTCTCTAGGCTTTGTCGACCTCATGGGGTGGGGCGGCGGTTGTCCGACTACATTTGCATGGATACGCGGTTCGCCCATAAACTCGCGGACTTGATCCCATACGAGATTGGAGGTATGTAGAAACGAGCACTTACCCAAACCCGGTCTCTGTAGAAGAGATGAGAGAATCATGTGTTAGAAAGCGTCACTGACAAACCATAGAAGCCCTGGTAGAAGCCGCTCTTGGTCGCCTGACGCGCTATGGAGCAAGCTGCGGCTAAGCCGGGTGACGACGTCCTGGTCATGGGTACGGGTCTCATCATCCTCGCGGTCATAAATCGCCTCAATGCCTGACACATTGGTGGACGTATCATCGTATTGGAGCTGTCCACCAAACGGGAGCAGTTTGCGCGGCAATATGAAGCGACTATGGTCATTAACCCGGAAAGAAGACGTGGTGTCAAGAGGTGGGAGCTTTGTGACGGGAAGGGGCCTGTTGTTGTACTGGAATGTGCTGGCGTACCCGCCAGTATCAACGCAGCTTGCCGGGCGGTCCGAACGAAGGGGTCGATCGTCAACGTCGCCCTTTGGAATGAGTCGGTTCCCATTGGCATGATGTTTAGGGGAAAAAAGGCTGTGGCAGGTGACCCAAACACCGAAAACCTTTTGTGGCATAAGGCTGACACGTTACTGACTTGTCAAAAAGCCGTAAGTCTTACTGCATCTAGCTTTCGAGCAGTCATCGATGCTCTAGAGAGCGGGCGGCTCATGACCCGAAAGCCCCTCTTTGCGGCACTGATCCTATTATATTCACTCTACTTATCTCAGCTGGTAAAAGCTCCCTATAACTTCAAAACAACGGCACTAGTCTCTCACTGAATACCTCGACTGTATAGGATATACTTTTCTCGAAAGGTCATTACTTATTGATTCATAATAATCAGTGTTGCGACAAAATATAGCGACCTTGTCGCTGTCCCATATTTCACTCGCCTTAGCTAGAATAACTCATATTTTAAATGTTATTGGTCATGGACGGATGATATGTAGGAGGAGTAAGCCTGATAGCTGACATAATTTAGTTGATGCATATTACAGGCTGCAGGGTGACTATTTAGCTAAGGCTTTTCAGAATATTCACAGGGGATTACCATGCCGTCATCGTATTAGCCAAAAGAGGAAAAAGTACTGCCCGTCTTACCGCATTTACATGTCTAATATAATATTTTAGCCTGGAGCAAGTCCACAACTTCGGTTGATGCGGGACACTACTTGTATTAGTCGCAGGCCACATGTTGTTATACTGTGTGGTCTTCAGTCGGTGTGTGAACCGCATGGCAGCCTCATATGAGTCTTACCTACATGAGGGTGCATTCCAGAGCCCAGAGACGAAATACATAACGGTCAAATCATAGAGCGCTGTAACAGTCTGAGTTACTACAAAAGGGGCCAAGTCGGCACTCGACATTTACGTTCTCTTCCTCATTCCTCCCTCAGAAGACATCAACCTGACAAACAACGCATTCAAACTTCTAATATTCACGTCATTATACAAACACGTATCAAAACCAAGATGCAAATCACCAAGCTCGTCATCGCCGCCATTGCCAGTGCTTCTGCTATGCACGCCCTGCCCGCTTCGGGAACGACCAATGCCAAGATCGAAGACAAAAGGGCAACCCAGGCCGACTACGACGGCGTACGCGGTTTTCCTATTTCAGACTTTGATCAGCCATGAACTTGTGCATAATACATCGTTGTTGCTTACTGACTATTCCGAGGTCAACAGGTATGCAACGGCACAAGTTGCTTTTTTTCCTTCCAGAACATCGCGTGCACTCAGGGAACTAGTGTAAGTGGGAGCGCAAGCCCAACCCTCCCCCGATTCACCGAAGTCTACAACGAGAAGAATGAGGGTCACTAACATAAGTTGCTTTTCCGTGCCATAGTGCGTAGGTCTTCCCGTTCAACGTATTTATCAAGGATCGTCGAATCTTCGCTCGGTCGCTACGAGCCGCTGGAGGCAATCAAATTCCGTCTCACGCGTACTCTACTAACCTCTTCTCTCACGAAACCAGACTGCACAGAGTGGCGGCGGCGACGGAAAGACGTGCCGCGTCCACGACTTCGGCAACGGAAATGCTTACGCGATCTGCCCTGGCCGCGCAGGCTAAACGTTGGAAATGGGACACGGACGACTGCTTTTACCAAAAGGATTGTAATATACAGCCAATGGTGCAGGACTTGGAACTAGGTGTGAAGATCTGGGATATTAAAGAATTCTATACATTCGTTAACCCTATATACTGCCCCTATTTAACATAAGGGGGGGATGGGGAAATACAGTCTTGTTAAAGCGATAATATAGGTGTCAGGCCTTAGTCCTCTTGTGATAAATATCAGCGAGCGATTTGAATGGGTCTTTACATTGGGCCGATACACATAACCCATTTTTGACACAACGATCGTCGAGGGCTTGCTGAACTACATATAAGTGTCCGAAGCTTCTCGCAGTTCCAACCTTGTCGGGCTCTTAGCGGAAAGTGTACATAACACTCGCGGACGCATCTGCTCACATCTTGCGGCATAGGCCACATGATCGAATGGCTCATCGCCACTTCGGATGAGGAAAATGGCAAGGCCAATCGTCTTTAGGCCAAGGTCAGAAGGATCCTCGCATATAACACCATACGCGGGAGTGGCGAACGACGATTTATGTCCCGATCCAGCCACCCTCGCGTCGAGTCCCGATTCCTTCGAGCTCTGTTATCGCGGGATCGGGCTTCGCGGTGAAGGGCCACCGTCTTGGTTGAGTGCATTATGTAACTCGACGTCGATATTGTTAGTGTCTACGCTGTGTCCCACCACAAGAAGAAATAATGGGCATCTATTCAACGACAGAACTATCAAACGCACCAGAGGCTTGTTCCTAGGCATCCGTACCATGTCATTTTCCTCTTCTTCGTCAAGGACAGTACTGGTCACGACATTGCGAGACTATTGGAGGAGCTGGGAATTTGTCAGGAGCATGGCATCGGTGTCGAAGAAACGCCCTGGTCGGAGAGTATCGATGCTGCAAGAGCAATCGACAGGAACCTGGAGATCGCCAACAGCTACTGCGTATTCCACGGCTGAATAAATTTGGTGCGCCAGCTAAGCATCACTCTTGACCACTTCATAGTCGACCTGAAGGGCTCGCGGAATCATATAAGACTGCGCGACTTGTAGCATTTCCGGGAGCCTGGATTTGGCGCTGCGTTTTGCCGCCCATCGATTGTCAGCTGTCATTCTGATCATTACGATGAGTCGTACCAGGCAACCAGAGTAAGCGATTTTGAGGTCTCTTCCTGCCTAGTCTAGTTGTTATTTTTTATTATCCCAGTGTCTCGAGGGTGAACTGACCGTTTATTCGAGGAGTTACCTTCATTTCCTCCTGAAGTATGTCGTTTATTCCAACAAGAGTAAAACCAACGCCGAGAGGCGGTAGGTGTCACCTACATCTCGTGACAGGTTCATGCAGAAATCCTTCTGCGAAAGACCCATGACAATTGCCTTCACTCAAGCCGCGAGGCACGGTATCGGTATCGGTATCGGTATCGGTCTCGTACGCATCCCGGTCGTGTGGACAACCGCTATTAGGGGAGTAAGTAAGCACTAGTGCCATTAGTACCTGCTCAGCCACCATCACCCATGTCATCATATCGATACCATCTCCAACCTCCAGCCTATATGTAGTCGGACTGCTCGACTCTTTTGTCTCGTCCCATTAACTTCACATCCCAGCTCCATCTCAACCATGAACCGTGGGCAACGGAACACGGATGGCCGCCAGCAGCTCGCCGGGCCGGTGGGGACGCTTGTGCGTGGCCTAGCAACTGCCATCGGTCTGGCCACGGAGAGCTATCAACATCACAAGGAGAAGAAAGCTTCCAAGATAGTGCCGGGTAACAGCGAGGTAAACGAGGCAAATGAGGATGTCGAAGACGAAGACGAAGCGCGCTTGTCCCAGCAGATGGACGAGGCCGCCTGGGAGCTGGACGAGTCCAAGACCAGTTGGCGGACCATGCGCCGCGCCTTCTGGCGTTTCAGCAGAGCACCTCCCCGCGCTCACCGCGTCGTTTCTACGCGACCACCCCCGCCCCCATACGAACAAGACAGCGAAGACCACCAACTCGCTCTACCCGTCGTCATCACCCAGCGGCGGCCCGGATCCCGCACCCGGGGCTTTGTGCGTGCCTACTCGCCTCTGCTTGCCGATGCAGGCATTGACCAGGCCACCTTCCTTGACTTTCTCGACAAGCTCAACAAATCTGTCGAGCCCAGCCCCTGGATCCAGGCCATCAACTTGGCTTCTTTCGCGGGGCAAGCTGTGCCCGAACCGTTCACCGTCATCATCTCCATGGCCGTCAAGAAAGTGACGGACGCCACCAGCGAGCTTCACAGTCGGTCCAAAACCAACCAATTCCTGGATCAGGTTAATGAGTCCTTCTTCACCCCCCGAGGCCTGGTTGCTCTGGTCATGACGTGGAAGCCGGGCCAGTCGAACGAGATGTTGACCATGACGGAATTCAATATGGAGTCTTCCATTGCGAAGGCTTCATCCCAGGGCCAGCGCGGTCGGTTCGAAAGCTCGAGCGGGGCTTCCTCTTTTTGAGTGGCCGGAGACCGCCCCCTCGTGTTCCCTACGCTCGATGAGCTGGTGGATTCAGGCGACGCTGGTGAAGCCAAGAAGCAATCGGCTATCAAGCGCGGCGGGAACTTCGCCGGGCAGTACATGGACAAGAGGGCCAGGGCGACGTGGGCTGGCGAGAACCCCGACAGCTCCATGGCCAACGCGACGGGCCAAGAGCAGTTCGCCTCTAGATATGCCGACCCGAATCATCCTGCCAGCAGTGGAGATCCCATTGCGTTATTGACAGGAGGGTGAGTGACGCAGACAGCACTTCAATGACCAAGACTGACTTTGTGCAGTTTTCTCCAAGGCGGATTTGCTAGACATCGCGGTGGACTCATCGGCGGACGCAGGGGTGGCCTAAGGGGTGGTCGTGCAGACTCGAGGGATGGACTACCCGGTAGCCTCCGTGGCCGCTCAGGCCGCAATGATACCGGAGATGGTTCCGGAAGAGGTATTTCATGGGCATCACGAAGAGGTGGTGGCCTGCTCGCGGAGGTGGCATTGGCAGTGGCATTGGACCCGTTCACTTGATACAAGGCGCCAGGAAGCTCTTGCAGAACGTGAGTAACGCAAACCAAGGTCTACCAAAGCCTACTTCTTGGAAGATACTAACACTGTCGCAGGACGTTCTGTACTTGATGATCGTACAGCGGCCCACGGAGGAGCAAATGGCGGAGGCAATGCAATATGTGCGCTCTTCGGGGCAACATCGTGATGTTTAGCTAGGAATAAGGATGCTATGGCTTTGTAGCTGTGCCGACTCAATTGATCGAGGTGGCGCGTCTGCAGTGCTCTCTCTGTCCCTTGGAGTTGTTGTCCTCGGCATGGTTGTTGCCGCTGGCCGTCTTCGCTGTCTGCCTTCGCGTCTATAGGTCACTGTACACACATCTCGGTTTTGAAAGTCCTCATTGACGTTGCCACCGCAGATGCAGCACCCGCCTTAGTGCATTGCTCTGCGACAGGATGCATGCCAAGGCCAGGTGTTGTCCCGTCCAAGAGCGCGCCCTCCAGGTTGAAAGGCTGCAGGGCCTGTCTCCTATCGCCGAGGACCTTTACTCGCTCCCGGGAGCCAGGGTCGCAGATGGAACCAAGTGGACTAATGCTCTACTCTAATGTCGGTAAAAAAGGTGAATAATTTTATTTAATATAGAATACCCTTGCTAATATTAATATTTTAACACTAATTTCTCGATTCTAGGTGAGATTTCCTGGTTTCTTAATTTCCTAATTTTAGGTGGGATTTCTCGATTTCTTAATTTCAGGTGAGATTTCCTAATTTCAGGTGGGATTTCCCGATTTCCTAATTTTGAGTAAGATTTCCTACAGGCACTTTAGGAAGAAGCCACGGAATAGGAGGAGAAAATCATAACTCTCAAGATCTCAGTGGGTTTTCTAACGTTGAGTCCTTCGTTGAAAAGGTTCACCGTAGCTCCGCTGCCAGCAGTTAGGGTGCCTATCAAGACGTTCGGCGTTATATTCCTTCCCGCCACTCCCAATACCACGAACGGTGTGTCGATTTCCTCGGTGGCATAGATGACATGTAACATTTATCAGGACGCATGAGCTCGTAGTTGAGCTGACGGTCCACCACGTCAACGATCTGCTAGTAGTGGCCGGTCTGTACATTTTGGAGGAGTGACGCACTTTATCAATACCCACTCGAGCCAGGGGTAACACTAACGAAATAGCTAGATCCATAAGTGGTAATGCGAATTCTAAACAGTTAACGGACTTGCCAAACCCTAGATCGGTAAATAGGTCGGCTTCAGATCAGTTGAGCCACGACCCAATATCTACTACTCTGACGGAGGCTCGCCACTCAAACGATCACCAGACAAATCCCTGAGCGTGTCACCTCACTCGGATGATTGGATTTTGAACCCCCCCTTTACCTGGTGTGTAAAGACCATGTCAGGGTCAACCCGCTTCCTCAGCTCCTGCAGCTTCCCAACGTCCTCCTCGCCGTAGCTCTCGGGGACCTCTTGCCACGGCGCCGCGTAGTCGAGGTAGATGTATGGATCATAGAGTCCCTGCCCCTTCGCGCGCCTTTCGACGTCAGCGATCAGCGAGCGCGCGGCGCTGTACACCTACTCGTCATGGTCGGCGTCGGCCCAGACGGGCGAGAGGAAACAGGCCCAGCGTCTTGCCGGGAAGCGCCCGGCCAGCCCCAGGGCGTTGGTGCGCCCGTCGCCGTTGTTCTTGTTGCTCCACATGGACGGAGGGATGGGCTCGATGTTGACGCCCCACATGATGCCCGGCACGTCTTTCACCAACGGCAATGAGGCCGTGAAAGCCTCGTGGGCCGCGCGGAGCATGGACTCGGTGAGCACGAAGCACGTCGGGACCGTCATGTACCTGGCGGCCTGGCGGGGCTGGGGGGGGAACGAGGTCGAGTTCTGCGCGATCGTCGACATGTTCGCGACAACCGGTGGTGTCGCCAGAGACGGGCTGGCCGAAGGCAGATCCAAGATGGGCTGGTAGAGTGGAGGCACCTCATTCCCGACCGGGCGCGTGTATGCCAATTGATTCAGAATGACGGTGGTTCCCATCTGGCCGACGTAGGCCCAACCAGTGAGGAACGATGCGTTCACGTCGTAGTTCTCGGCGGCCATGATCCGAGCGTAGATGCGGACTTGGTTTTTGACCTCTGTGAGCGGGTTAAAGGTCATGCTCGTCCACAGCAAGCCTTGCTCAAATGTCCGGAAGGTCAGGCTCGTCATGATGCCGAAGTTGTTTGACCCACCACGGAGTCCCCACCATAGGTCGGCGTTCTCTTTCTCGTTGGCTCCAACGACCGATCCGTTGGCGAGGACCACTTCGAATTGCGTGACCTGGTCGCACGTCCAGCCCTCACGCGGGCCGAAAAAGGATATACCCCCGCCAGAGTCAAGCCGCCGAGCGCGGCCGCCCGCGACGCTCAAACCTAGCGAATCGAGCTTACCGTAGGACCGGCTTCGGATTTGGGTTAAGGAGGCCTGGGATGAATTACCGGATGATTATTTACAGTCACTTTTACAATCTATGCCCGAGAGATGTATGGCTGTGATCGAGGCCAATGGAATGCATACAAAATACTAATAAAATGTACTAAGAGGGGATGCCAAGGTTTTGGCCCGTGCATGGATGGGTCATAGTACAAGTAGAAAATAGTACAGCCCGACAACCCTGCATACTGTAGGAAACGCGCCGAAGACTTTATCGCAACTTGACCAGCTAAATCAGAACCGAGTCGTGAATGTATACAGTAGCCACCTTTTTCTACCCCCTAATTGTTTTGAGTACGACTCTCGCAGCCTCTGCAGCGTGAAACCTGAAGCTTTTTCGGATAACTCTCGGCGAGGCAATCCTCCACCATACCTGACAGGTCCCAGAGCGAGTCGACAGTGTAAGGCTGAAACCATGTGTCCAGAGTAAAGGCGGTGTTGATGCCCTACCATCGGCAACCGCTGCCTCGATTCTTACGAACAACATCCATCTTCTCATAAAACATACTGCTTTTGCGGAGTTGTCCAGCCTTGGCGGCAAAGTTGTCGAATTCGGCATTCTGCTTCAAGGCCTCACGGAACAAATCAGCGATGACCCATCCCTTCTTCATGTTGTGCCGCTCGATTTCTTGGAGGAAGCGATCGACAAGGCAATCAATGGCGTCGTTTTCGAGGGCGATGACCCTGCAGTGGAGTAAGCTGCCCCTGTGCGTCCCCATTGTGCCTCCACTTTAGCGCCTAACGCCCCTACCTAGTATTGTCGCAGTCCATGGCCTCAACGGACACCGAGACCAGACCTGGACTGCACGAAATGGTATCCACTGGCTCCGCGATCTGCTTCCGACCGACACACCACACGCGCGAATCCTATGCTGGGGCTACGACGCGAACACCCACAGCAGTTCTGATGTAAGCTGACAATACCTGTACGACCATGCCCGCAGCCTGGTATTAGATCTTTGCAGTAAGCGGCAATTAATAGATGTTAGCAAACGCTGGATGTGATACGGTACTGGATTAATTATTTAACTAATAAGGACTAAACTATGTAGCGTCCGATTATCTTTATTGCGCATAGTTTTGGCGGAATTATCGTTAAAAGTGTAAGTAATTTTCGATCTGAAAAAGTCCGATCGCTAAACCTCACAGGCTTTGATCCACTCAGATACCTCGCGTCAGGGTGTATTACCAAACACCGCTCGATCCGACTCTCCACGTTCGGTATCATGTTTATGGGCACCCCATACCAGGGCGGCAACGGTGTTCAGCTGGGCTAACTGCTCGTCAATATTGCCTCCCTCTTAATAACGGCTAATAACTATATCCTCCGTTATTTAGAGCGGGATTCGGAGTGGTTACAGCAGCAGTTAGGGTAGTACGGACCGATTAGCAGAAACTTCGTAATGAAGTTCACCTACGAGGGGTATCTAATACGTATAGCTCTTAGCTACTCGATTATAGTAAGCAGCCTACTAAGTTAATAGGTGCGTTTGCTAAGGCGAACTGAACTAAGTTGTACCTCGTGCGTCGGCCGTTGTGCCCGGCCAGATAGATGCTGAGCCCTATCGTCATTTATTCGGACCACAGTAATATAGTGAAGTTTAGTTTAAGGGAAGATCCCGGCTTTTAAACGATATCGGGAGAGATGCAGATTATAATTAGGAATACTATTATTAATATCTAGTCTCGTTAAGAGGCAGAGGCTAGAGTTAACGATAATGCGCACCGTTAATACTCCCTATATATATAACTACTTCGTTAACTTATTTATTAATACGACGAGGAATTTTACAAGATCAGTTTTATTTCCCTCTCGACCTTTCCGAAGTTACCGTAGTGGAAAACTTCGTCACAAGGATAGAAGAGCTCGAAAGCCTCCATACGATCCTAGAGAAGCCTAGTGGACGTCGCACCGCGGTCGTGCATGGACTAGGTGGTATGGGTAAAACCCAGCTAGTAATAGAGTACCTCAGGCGTTACCAGTCCGACTACTCCACCACGATCTGCCGCGACCTCGACCAAGACCCAGGTATCTTGTACGAGTACAACTTTGCCTCGTGGGTCTTCCAGAAGCTCGGCCAAGACCTGATCACCGAAGCCCTCCAAGCCGAGCTGGGCCGGCAAAGAGCTGGCCACCGTGGTCGGACGATTCAGCGCCAGCCGGACCAATCACCTCGAGCGGCTGTCGCTCAACGTGGGCATCGACAAGTCGATCCTTGCCGGTCTCTTCCTGGGCGCCGGCCACGCCACCCGCAAAAGCCGCGCCGCCATCTACGCCCTGCATGTGCTCTCGCAGAAGTGGTGCGCCCGCTACCGGACCACGTCGGCCCCTCGCCGGCAGGAGCTGTTTCTTTCGACCCTGTACCCGACCCTTCTGCGCGTCCGGTCCGCCAGACTGGGTTGTAGTGCCGACAGCCACCTCTGCGTCTTTGCGCTGCGAGCCGAGCAGGAGCCCTTCAGTGTCGAGGATGTCAATGCTGCGATGGAAGATAGCGAGACCCCCCTCCCCCTTCCTGGAGGAGCACGTTTGTTCTCCCGTGAAGAAGAATCTGGTTGGCTAACCCTATTTTTCTGTTTTCTGTGTCAGTCGAGCAGCGTTTTCCAACCCGGAGCCGAAAACGCAAGAGACCGCCTATCGCGGCGGCGCCGTCGATATCCTCCACGCCAGATCCTGTAGATGCAGAGCAGCAGCAGCAGCATCCCATTGGACCACCCAGAAAGAGAGCACGAATATCGTCGTTGGTAGACGATGCAGACGAGGAAGACGGAGAAGACGAGGAAGATGAGCCTGTTGATCCACCGTCGGACCCGATGGACGAAGAAGAAGAAGAAGTGCCGAGGAGCCACTGTCGGACCCGATTGACGATCGTGCTCTGAGCCCAGCAAGTCCATGCTACTACAGCGAACGGCCGGATAGCAGTGTCGCTGCTCTCTCCTCCCCTGGCCAGGCTCGGGGGAATGTGCCGTCATCGTCGCCTGTAGGTGGCGGGTTCGAGCTTGGTAGCAGCGTGGCCGGTCTGAATGAAGGCAGCGACGACGGTGATGAGGACATGTCTTTTCCCATCGATCAACAAGGATTGCCCTCGCCTCAATTTGGTTATGACGACGTCATCGATGACGCGACTGTTCACACTTCCAGTGCCATGGAATTGGACCTTTCTTCTCACATATCGCCGGTTCATCATGCCTCTGGTCATGTTGATCCTTCTGCTTCTGCTTCTGCGCCGTGCACGCCTACAAAGCCAAAGCCAACAGCGGCTCAGGAGAGTCTGCTGGTTGCTGATCCTGATGAAGCCCCAAGTGACAACAACGACATCGAGCAGCACGCCGGAGACGACAGCGTCAAGACAAAGGGGAAGGAGAATGAAGTAATCACACGTGTCAGCAGCTTGGAGAAGAAAGAGGATACTACCCGCTCGCTTGCGTGGGACTCTCTTTCGAGCAAGACAGCGGTACTCGGCTTGGCCGACGACCAGGCGTGGCTGTATGACCAGTGCGTGCAGGGTTTCATGGAAGCCATCACGGCGGCCAGCACGGCGACGGTCTACTACTAAGACCTTCAACCTGTACTGAAATCGGAGAAAGAAGACCCAGATGCCGATGCCGATGCTGACAATTCCGCAGCCGACGCCAAGGCCAAACTGCGGCTGTGGCTCCGACGTCCAGGCTACACGTCGTTCAACCTGGCCCTGAACCTGGGCGGGACCACTGGGTGCACGCGCACGTCGTGCGTTCGGCCAAGGAGACTTTTATTTACGACTCGCTGCGTAATAATGTTGGTGGTAAGCCCCGGACTGAGGCGCTTGAGCAGACCAACCGGTTCTGCCGGTACTACGTGGTGGCGTTCCCGGAGGAAGCGAACGCGGAATCGGAAGGTCACGGTAGAGGTCAAGTTCAAGGGGTCATGTGGTCGACAGGGGGCGCCGCCGTGTCCTCAGCAGCAGCAGCAGCAGCAGGAGGAGGGAACAGCCAGCAACTGCAGTTGGGATTCCGGCATTTTTGCTTTGGTTTCCGGTCTTCGGCATACCACTGTTGCTGCCAACGCCAACGCCAACGCCAACGCCAACGCCAACGACGACGATGGTGTTGTGTTGCCAAAGGCACTGAAGATGCCTGACCTAGACAGACCGGTCTTGTGGCGACGCTACTTCCTCGTGCTGAGCCGGGGCTGCTCGCTCGAGTCGGCGCTCGATGACGAGGTGCGAGAGGTGCGCACGGTCAAGTGGAAGGACCTCGCCGCTCAGGCGCCAGCGCCAGACGGAGGAGACGACGACAACAACAACAACGACAGCGGCAGCGATTTCGATATCGAGACGAGCATGGCGGCGCTGCTGGCCAAAGCGACCGGGCCCAGGCCATGTACCGACACCGACAAACCTCGGCGGCCCAGGCGCGCTACGTTATTGCTCACGAGATGCGCGAGATTACGCAAAAGTGGCGGGACCTGGCCGAGGCGAACGTGAAACGGTGCGAGGGTTCATCGCGGGACGCGCGGGGCGAAGCGGCCACGTACGAGCAGGTTGCCGCGACGGCCTCGTCGTCGGCGGCGTTCGTGCCCGACTCGGTACTGGCGGAGCGGGCGCGGAAGGCGGTCGGGGGGGCGCGGTATATGGCGCAGCGGCTGGAGGAGGCGGCGGCGACGTGCCGGGAGTCGGTGCGCAGACTGGACGTGCTGGATCTGGAGGGGTGTCTCGCGCGGCTGGAGGTGGTCAAGAAGGGGTACGCGACTAAGGGGGGCAGGATGGATCAGGTGGTGAAGAGATTGCGGGGGTGAGGTGAGGAAAGCAATAAAAAGAAGAGAGTTGGAAGGGTAGAGTAGGGGCAAAGGCAAAGAGAGGGGCGGTGGGATTACTGTATTATTATTAGGCTTTTAAAGGAGGAACTAATTTTTAAGTTCTATAGCTATTAAGTCAAGTATTAAGAGATTAAGTGTCACGTACTTAACTAATAGACGATATTATAAAAAGTAAATAAGTAAGCAAGTAACTTTTTATATTAATTTATTACTCAGATATAATATTATATTTAAAAGTAAACCCACTTTATATAAGTTTTTTTATTTCTTATAAATTAATTTAAGTATTAAATTTAATCGAACTTATAGTTAATTATAATTACTATATTATTTATTATATACTTAAAGAAAAGAAAGAGTAAGACTTATTTATTTATAAATATATAACTTATTTTAAAATATCTTAGTTTTAGATTATATTCGGTCTATTTAATTATATAGCTTATCTAGTGGTTTTTAACGCCTCTTTTTTCTCCTTCGTAATCGCTTTTTATTAAGCTAGTGTTAGTTTTTTATAAGTAAACCCTAGGTCCGCGCCCGGCTCTTAACTAAATTATATTTTAATTCTTTAATCCGCTACTAAAGTATCCGCGAGGGGCGAATACTAAAGAATCGCGTATTTTAATTACCTATTATATCGACTAAATCTCGACGTGAATAAGTACTAGTCTTAGTTAACTGCGTAAGTAAATACGATAAAGAAAAAAAGCGAGCCGTTATTAAATAAAGTAAAGAAACTAAGGTAAATTTTAAAATCTAGTATTACGACTTAACTTAACGACGCGATTAATACCTACCCTCGAGACGAAACTAAGATAACTCGAAGCGTCTACGAACTAATAAACGGTTATTAACTCTACTAATTAACGTTTATAACCTTATTTATAATAATAAGAGTTTATTATACTAATTATAATAACCGATATTATAACGATAAATATATATGATTAATTTAAGATAATACTCGAAAGATAATATATAATAGATAAATAAAAATAGACGGGTAAAAACGGCTAATATAAATTAAATAAATAAAGCGAAGTTACGTATCGATAAAATAAAGAGCTATAGGATTATAACGCTCTTAATAATCTCGGAGTTATAAAATTACGACGCTTTTAATAATTCGGAACGACGCATTACGATATATAGCGTGATCCGGCGTGGATTAATAAAAGAGGGACGGGATATATAATAAAGGATATTTTTTATATATTTTATTTAAATATTCCTTATTTTAATAATTAATTTAAATATTAATATTAATTTATTAATAAAATAAACAGTTTTAATAAAACTATTATAAACTTTTTTAAATCTATATACTTTAGTTACTTTCGTTTTTATAATTATTATATAACGTATCCTACAAGCGAATATCCCACACAAGCGAATATCTTACTTTTATAAATTTCCTTATAACCTCAAACTTTTTTTATATTCTTTTACGTTTAAAAATATTATAACTTTAAAAAAAGAGTAATATAATTTTAGCGCTTTAAGCGTTCTAAAAAGACTTAATTTTAAACGTATAAAAAGCTATATTAATCTATTATATTTTATTAAAAACTTTATAACGTAAACGAAATGACTAACCTATACGACGCGAAATATTTATAAATTTTCGAAAGCTTCTAAATTCCGAAAAAGATGCGATTATTTAATATATTATTAATTTAAATACGCGATCGTTTCTTCCCGATTAAATAATATAAAAGATATAGCGAATCGATTATTTAGTTTACGCGACGCGGGACGTGTCGGCGTTAATTAGGCCTTTAATTTCGTATAATAATAACTAAACTTCCGAACGCGTTTTAACCGAAGAATTAATTATTAAAAAGTTCTTTATAAAAATTTTAACGCGTATTACGCGTAGTTTACCTTCGTATAAAATATAATTTATAAATACGGGATTTAAAAAGAAGATATCTATAACTTCGATAAAACCGGTTTTTTTATAAGTTAAATCTCATTCGAAATAATTGTAACTACTTTTAATTAATATAGAAAACTTAAAACAATATAATAAAAGAACCGGGAATAAGTTATAATTATTTAAAACGTCGGATTACACGGTTACGCTATCCCTCCGTATATTATCTTTATTAAAAAAACGTACCTCTTTTCTTAGTACGAAAATAGCTTATTACTAAAGGACTAAATAATCGTAATCATTAAAAGTAGCTAAACTATAAATAACAAAAGCGAGGACTAGATTCGATATTTTAATTAATATATCAGGTCTCGTACGAAAGATCGTTATCGCCTCTTAGTCCTAGACGGCTACGAAAGCCACTACTCGATAACTTTCGAGCTTTATTATAAAAAGAACTCGATTATTATACTCTACATACTTTCTTATTCGTTATATAAACTCCAGCCTTTTAATATCGGCTATTTTCGTATATTAAAAAGGGCGTACGGGAAAGAAATTAAATATTTTATACGGGCGTATATTACCTATATCTTAAAAAAGGACTTCTTACTAGCGTTTTTAAAAGCGTTCCAAGCGATTTTCACCGTTTCGAATATACGAGGAAGCTTTTAAAAAATAGGACTCGTTTTATATAATCCGGAATATATTATTTCACAATTAGATATAAAGCTACGTACTTTAACACTTCCGGGGACGTTTTCCGGCCTACCTCTTCCTTAAAAATTAAAAACCTTAAATAACCCGATTAAGGCCTAATCCTAAACTGAATACGTTCGAAACCGTATTATACAGTACTAAAATAACTTTCCAATATCTATTTTAATTAGCCTTAACCAGATCGTAAAAGCTATAACGTATATTATATACTAAGTTACTCTTTTAAAAAGTAAAAACGTAACATTTCGAAAAATAAATAAAATACTTAGCCGGCGCCGCCGTACGAAAAAAAAAACGGCTATAAAATAAAAAATTACTTCGTATATAAGTTAAAAAAAACCTATAGTTTTAAAAAGATATTAATAAATAGTTATAAAACGAATCGCGTCGGAAGAGTAATTATATAAAAACGTTTAAAACACGCTTATAACGCTATAAAATCTACGGAGAGCCCGGGCATAATACGCGCACTTATTAGAATAATATAGAAATATCTAAAAATAAAGATTCCGATTAATTTTAATATTTTAAATACGTTATAATAAAATTAACTTATATTTTATTAAAAAGGGTATAAAAGAATAGGATATTTGTTTATATAGGATATTCGCTTGTGGAATACGTTATTATATTAATAAAGGCGGACTTTTATCGTATATTTAAATATTTTTTTATATTATTAATATAAACTTTAATACGTCTTATTAATGTTTTTTTAAAACTTAAATAACGTTCGTTATATTCTAATTACTTTTATTCTTATAAATTATTACTTAAACCTTTAAATAATAATATTTATAAAAACTATATCTATACTTAAACTTAATAACGCCCCTCGTTATAAGAAGGCCCTCGCTATTATCGTTAATACCCTTTAACGAGACCTCGTTATAAAAGTAAATAGTAATAATTATAACGACGGCCTTACTTAATAAACGTCAATTAAACGAATTAAGGAATTTAAATAAAAAATAGTTAATTATTAATATTATTACGTTAAACTCGAAAAAAGCGTAACGAGCTCTTAATTAAAGACACCTTAAGGTAGATACTAGATATCGACGAGCTACACGAAGAAGTACGCCTCCTCTATACCGCCGCTAATATTATTTAGACCCCTGTTACTCTTAAAAAAGGAATAAAGATTAGTACCCTAGCGGCTTTTAACGAGATAAACGAGAATCTTTATAAATTCTTTATCTAACGTATCCCATAAGCGAATGTCCCACATAAGCGAATATCTCATTCTTTTATACCCCTTTCGATAAAATATAAGTTAATTTTACCACAATATATTTAATATATTAAAATTAATCGAAATCCTTATCTCTAAATACTTTTATATTATTTTAATAAGTACGCGTATTATACCCGGGCTCTCCGTAAATTTTATAACGCTATAAACGTATCCTAAACGTCCTCGTATAACTACTCCTTTAACGCGATTCGTTTTATAATTATTTATTAATATCTTTTTAAAACTATAAGTCTTTTTTAATTTATATACGAAATAATCCTCCATCTTATAGCCGTTTTTTTATACAGCGGCGCCGGCTAAATATTTTATTTATTTTTTAAAATATCACGTTCTTACTTTTTAAAAAAATAACTCGGTATATAATATACGTTATAACTTTTATAATTTAATTAAAACTAATTAAAATAAACGTTAAAAAACTATTTTAATACTATATAATACGGTTTCGAACGTATTCGGTTTAAAATTAAGCCTTAATTAAATTATTTAAAGTTTTTAATTATTAAAAAATAAATAAGCTAAAAATATCCCCGGAGGTATTAAAATACGTAGCTTTATATCTAATTATAAAATAATATATTTTAAATCGTATAAAACGAGTCCTATTTTTCGAAAACCTCCTTATATATTCGAAACGGTAAAAATCGCCTAGAACGCTTTTAAAAACGCTAATAAAAAGTCCTCCTTTAAAATATAAGTAATATACGCCCGTATAAAACATTTAATTTCTTTCTCGTACACCTTTTTTAATATATAAAAACAGCCGATATTAAAAGGTTAGAGTTTATATAATAAATAAAAAAGTATATAAAATATAATAATTAAGTTCTTTTTATAATAGAGCTCGAAAGTTATTAAATAATAACTTTCGTAGCCGTTTAAAATTAAAAGGCGATAATAACCCTTTATATAAAACCTGGTATATTAATTAAAGTATCAAATCTAGTCCTCGCCTCTTTTATTCGTAATCTAGCCATTTTTAGTAACTACGATCACCTAGTCTTTTAATAATAGGTTATTTTCATACTAAAAAGAGAAGTACGTTTTCCCAATAAAGATAATATACGGAAAAATAGCGTAACCGTGTAATCCGACGCTTTAAATAATTATAACCTATTCCCGGTTCTTTTACTATATTACTTTAAGTTTTCCGTATTAATAAAAAATAGTTATAACTATTTCGAACGAGATTTAATTTATAAAAAAGCCGGTTTCGTTAAAGTTATAAATATCCTCTTTTTAAATCTCATACTTATAAATTATATTTCGTATAAAAATAAATTACGCGTAATACGCGTCGAAATCTTTATAAAAAACTCTTTAATAATTAATTCTTCGATTAAAACACGTCCGGAGGTCTAATTATCATTATACGAAATTAAAGGCTTAATTAACGCCGACGCGTTCCGCGTCGCGTAAATTAAATAATCGATTCGTTATATCTTTTATATTATTTAACCGGGGAAAAAATAATTACGTATTTAAACTAATAATATATCAAATAATTATATTTTTTTTAAAATTTAAAAGCTTTTAAAAATTCGTAAATATTTTACGTTATATAAGTTAATTATTTCGTTTACGTTATAAAGTTTTTAATAAAACGTAATAAATTAATATAGCTTTTCGTACGCTTAAAATTAAGTCTTCTTAGAGCGTTTAAAGCGTTAGAATTATATTACTTTTTTTTTAAAGTTATAATATTTTCGGACGTAAAAGAATATAAAAAAAGGTTAAAGCTATAAGGAAATTTATAAAAGTGGGACATTCGCTTATATGAGATATTCGTTTATAGGATACGTTAAATTAAAGCTTATTAACGGTTTTATAAAAACATATTTTAAGATATTACTTAATAAGTTGTCCACGCTGCCTCGTTTTTTAAAAATAAAGTATTCGTTTAATTTAAGCTTTATTTAAATAAATTTATAAAAAACGATTAATAAATTAAACTATATTATATAAAAGTATAACGAATTTTTTAAAACTATAATAATTTCGAATAATTTTTTGAATAATTTTTTTAAAACCTCGACGAGAAGCAATAAATAAAAAAAGAATTAAAAACTTTTAAATAAAAAAGATTAACCGCTTTTTATATTATTAAATTCTAACGTATTATTACTCGATTAAAATATATTAAAGCTATAAAGATTATAATACATTATTAAAGATTAAAAGAAAATATTAAAAACGAATTTAGCTAATTTAATACCTTTAATAATTTCTTTTCGTATATAGAGCTTGCTATTAAAATCGATACTCGTATATACGAACGCCGCCGCGAAAAGTAAGGCGGGTAATAGCGGTAAATTAATTAAATTTAAGCTAATATAAGGCGATTACGTTATTATAATAATATATCGTTAAAAAATAACACGGCGTATAGTTATTATAATAAACTTATAAATTTCGACGTTATTAAACATAATAAATATAATAAAAAATAGAACGTTATTTATTATAATTATTAGAAATAAAAATATTTTACTCGAAATTATCGATTATTAAAAAAGAGTTTCCGAAAAATCTCGAACGGATAATAAATTAACGCTACTAAAAGAGGGCTGGTAAATAGCTTAGTAATATATATAAGCTAAAGACTACTACTACGTAAACTACTTTTAATACTCTAAGCTAATAAAGCTTTTTTACGAGCTTTAATATAGTATATAAAGAAGTTTTATTTATAAATAAAGGCTAAATTTATTAATAAAAATAAGAAACCGATCTCTTTTTAATAATAGGCTTTTATAGGGGTAAAAACCTTAATATTAAAGGGTTATAAAATATGTAATAAATAAAGGGGTAAAAATAATAAGTAAATATTATTTTAATAATAAAGGGATATAAAATCGTTAGTTATATAACTATTATACTTATTTAAAATAATATTATAGTGCGTTTAAATTAACTATTACGCTATAAAATAAAAGCTTCGGAAATAACTAAACGGTTATTTTTATTTAATTCTACGCCTTAAGTGCTACCTCGCGGGGGACTAACCCGCCGATCGTAATAAATAAGTAAACGAGCATCTTTTAAATCGTCCGAAGCGGTTTCTAATATAAAGGTATCTTTGAGCTATTTAATAGCGATTTCGTTATTTGTCTAGCCTTTATTACTTATATTAAACTTTGATTTTTTAAATTTATCGAGGTTTTAAGAGAATTATTAATCTTAGACTAATTTATTTTTATAAATTACTAAAGAAGGGATGGCTTTTTTAAAAACCGATATATATTTTAATATAATCGTTTAATATTTTAAACCTAGGCTGTTTTTATTAAATAAAACATAATTTTAAACTATTTATTATAACGTCATTACTTCTTTAGCTTTTTAAAATACCGTGCTCGTTTATATTATATTTATTTTTAAGTTTAATAGCTTAAATTTAAAGTATATATAATTTAGTTAAAAATTAAAACTTAATTACTTTAATTAATACTCTATTAATACGCTAAGAGTCGATATAATATTACTTTTTCGTTCGTAAGATTAAGTGACGTCGAAGGAATAAATCTATTCAGTTTTTACCTAATGGTATAAGGTTATTATAAAGGGTTAAAACGCGCTGAGCTAGTTCTTTAATTTACGTATACGTTAATACGACGCTAAGGGCTTTTTAAGCTAAAATCTAGCCTGTTAAATACTTCTCTTAAACTAAAGAAAGCTTTTAATAAGTAGATATTAATTCTCGACGTAATTATTAAGCGTAAAGTTAATTAATAATGGTAGACCGTAGAATACCTTAATAAAGGGTAGCCTTATAAATAGATTTACCGTTTACTATATCTTAGATAATAATAAAGATGTCGTTTTTAATATATAAATATACTATTAATAAATTCGTATATATTTAAAATAAAATAATTCGAATTATAATTCGTTAAGAAATCTCTTTTTAAATCAAAATGGCGGTAAATCGTGGTGGAGGTCGACAGGGGGGTCAATTACAGGGGGGGGTCAATTATGGGGTGACGTACGTTAATGACCAGCGGTGCATAACTCCAGGCTGCCGCCCTCGAGAACGTGAGCGTGGGAGGCAGTGAGTGTGTCGATGGGTCTAAGGAGCAGCGATAAAGGCAGACAGGCAGGAGGCCGGGACGGTGGTCGGTCTAGGGCGGGAAATATTAGGTAGCTGTTCAGCTCATAGAGCCAACGGTAAACGGGAAGCAAAGCAGGTAGCTAGAGGTAACAAGATTCTACCAGAGATTCTTTTGGATACCCACAGGTTTATGTCAAGTATTATTATCAAATCTGCTTCGGTGTGTGCGTAGCCGCACGAGCAAGTGATCTTCTCGGTGGCCTCGCGCTATTCGCGGGAGTTGATCATTTCCTTGATTTAAGTATCTATAATTTAGGTGATTTCGCCGCCGGCGTTCATACGGGACCTTGCCCATGGCGGTGCACACTTGGCCAATTTATCCATGACTATAGAATTGCCTCCCGTAGCGGATTTGTCGAGGGATATGCCCGAGACCTCCTTGCTAAGAATTGCACTGCGCAGACATGTCAGTATGGTTTGGGGGGCCGGCCTGGGCGATAGGGGCCTTTTTCTTCTTCTTCTATGGCTCCCGCTTCTTGTTCTTTTTCTTCTTCTTAGCGGCGCCCTCGGCGGTGCCTGCGGCGGGCGTCGTCGGGAAGCACACTCTTTGCGTTGGAGATACTGTGTCATCATCTATGTCCCTCAGCTTGCTGAAATGACAATTACACTTCCACTCCTGCTCCAGGCCTATAAACGTCTCTTTCAAAGGTGTTATTCTCAAGCCTACAGGGGCGGCGTGTGGCACCCGGTTGTTTCTATTCGGATGTGTGACTCTTGGACGTCCTTGACAAGTGGGCGACCCGAGGGATACAGTCCAGAGCCATACGTCGTAATGCCTCTACCTTATATGCCGAGAATTAGGCTCCTTCATCGACCGTAACCTCCTGCTGCTGTTTCTTCTTGTCATCCTCATAGCACGGGTGGGGGGAGGGGGAAGGGGGGGGGATGCTGTGAAACAGTCATGGTCGTAGTTGCGGCCAGGTTCGTCCCTGTTAGTCCAGTCCGTTTATTGCTTGCTTGCTTGCCTGCTTGCGAGCGGCTCAGCAGTAAGAGGTTATCTGGAGTAGAGGCGAGTTTATGTGTGCAGGCCGACACGGACATCTGATGGTAGGTACTTGGCTTTTCTAGCATTCACCTACCCCATTCCCGGTACAGTGCAATGTTTGTTCTTCCCACAAAAACAAGCAAGCAAGCCTCTCCAGATCTTGAGACACGCAGCCAGCTCCCCCGGAGCATTAGCCACCGTTGGCCAGCAGCAGCCGCCGCAACTCGTCGAGTATCACGACAGTCATGGGACGTCGGACTCGATCGGCTAGTGGACAACAGGAAGCTGCACTACTCTCACAATGCCACGAGAAGCCGATTGTGCGTTGGCACTGGCTGTTTACGTTGGAAAAACCAGCCGTTAGTAGTGCCGGTTCTGAATGAAGTCAACCAACAGATAAACCCCTGAGATCCAGACGCCTATGGATGTGCTGCTGGCCAACCGCAGCAATATTCACTCATCCCCCGAAGGCAGGCCAGGGGAACAACTATACATTGTGGCATACATAGTCTGGATTCTCTGACAGGGAATGGAGACCAACTGGAAGTGATTACCTGTGAGGTTCATCTCTACGACAAGCCGCCCAACCAGCGCCCTATCCATAGACCCATCATCGACCGAACATCCAGCTGGGACGGAACGTTCTTCAATAATGCTAGTAGAAGCAACCCGCCGAGGTGCTAAGCGAGTGGGAAAAAAGAAAATGAAAAGAATACAAAAAACGGCACTCACATAATAGTAGATCGTCGTCGTAACACTCTCGAGCCAAGTCGAAGCTGGCCACTCAGCCCTGCACGGCAGGGCTCCTTCTCTCGCAAAGAAAAAGGCCGAGTACATCCAGGGCGTTGTCGGTCGTTCATATCGCTGCTCGCCGAGTACCAGCTGAACATTATAGCTGAGTAGCCTTGCCCACAGGCTGCTCGCGCGAATTGTATGATTACGACTAGCCTGATCTTCCAGTGTCAGGAAAGTTTTTCTCGGTGAGCATGATGCTATCGAGTATTACTGTCTATGTATACGAAATACCCGACCCCAGTGAAAGCTGACAGCTCTTCCCAGCAAGGAGAGTGACTGTGCCGACCAGGGGGAGAGAGCAACGAGAGAACTTCCCTGCTCAGTGGTGGCGATAAACAGCAAGTATTACGCAATTGCCACGGCCACACGCAGATTAATTATGCACGCACTCCCGCCCGCCCACTTCCTCCGTAAGAGACTAGCAGAGAGCCATATATGTGCAGTGCTTCAGTGAATCCTCCTGAGTCATGGGTCGAGTCAGCTAATATTGGAATCGATAAACTTTTTTCAACATCTCTCGGATCAGGACGCCTATAATGGTCCGCATTGCTGGATCCCTCGCTGTTAGGCGCCCAGCGCTGACGCCACAACATCCCGACATGCTTCGCCTGATCCTCGATACTTGACATGGTCGTACAGATTCTCGGTTTCAGTCTCCATATATCGAGATATCGAAAGCTGAAACTGCCATATGCAGGCTTCCCTTTTCCTGAACAACTTCCGCCGCAGGCAGCAAACGGTTCCTTGTCGGCCCACACGCGGAATCCTCCACAGGGCACGGGATCAGGTTGGGTGCCCTCTTTAACAATGCCTGAGAGATATATAGTGAGTACTATGCAGATGGTGATAACGATGATAATATTGGGCCTGGGCGCAAGCTACCTGTGCAATCACAGGCAGGAGTGTCTACGAAACTTATGAATGCCGCTGGAACCATGAAAACCAGAGGTACCGAGCCGACTGCCGCGATCTGGAAGAAGAGACGGATGCAAGCCTCGCTTTGCCATGCTACATGAAATGCTGCATTGGGGATGTGGGTTCGGGCAAGTAGAAACGCGCGGCTCGAAACGGGTCCTTCCTCCGCGAGCCACTCACCCGGCGCGTCGATTAAACCAGACGTCGAGCTGGGTATGTATAGACAATTCATGATAGAAACAGATCCGCCCGCCAGCGGCAACCCCCCAGCAGCCCCACTGCGGGCACCTGGACCTTCCCGCGCGCCATGATCGAGGAGAGGGCAAGTTTCCTCGACGCCCCGCCCCCAGGCAACCCCGCCACGGGACATGACCAGCCACTGGTTATTACGACAAGCGCGGAGTACTCTCTCTCTCTCTCCTTCAGCTCGTGTGGTTCAGTGGCGAAAAGGGTTGTCCTGGGATGACTGAAGGCAGGTGGTGCCTCTTCTTGATATGGAGCGCACACGAGCCCGTTCCGAAAAAGACCAACTTGGCAGATCCCCGAGGCGGAGCTGTCAAAATCAATGTCCTGCCTACCTACTCACCCTAGCGCAGGCTGGCCATGTAATATCCTTGCCTTTGAAACTTGACCCTGGTTATTCGCCCTAATATTGCATGCGTTAATAGCTAGAGAATATCCCACCTTCCCCTTCCCATCTCTATGTATTTCGTTTCGTTGCCCGAACGTGTGGCATGAAGAGGACTTGAGAGGACGAGAGGATGACAACAAGACTTCGCCCTGCTTTTCCATCTTTCGTTGACTTTCCCCCTTTCCAACGCAATGCCCTATTCGTTATTGTCCAAGGTTTCCTTTCTGAGATCAATTTCTGTATCGGGATACCCAAAATCACAATAGCTGCAAGATACCCAAAACATCATCGCCGACTTGATATCCTGTTCCCCTTTCTAAATGTCAAAGTGACGTAATACAAACAAGCGCAGGAAAGTGGCGGGAGTAACTATGACTCGAATCTTTAGGGTTTTAGAAGGCTCTAGTGGCGGCTGCAACGCCGCCGCGACATGGACAATTACACGGAGAATGGAAACGGCATGGAAACAAGCGCGACGGCGGCAGTCCAGCGAGAAGCGCAGCAAGCTGGGCCGCAACGCGGATCGGCTCGAGAGGGAGGGGCGTCACGGGGGCATGTTCAAGAAGCTGGATGGAGGGGCCTGTCAAATATCATATCGTCCCTACTGCCCCCTTTCCACGCGCTCCCCAAACAGCCCGCAGAGCTACGGATCATCAGCAGGGTCCTTCATCGACAGGCTTCTTCTCCTCCTTGTGGTGTATCTGGCGGTGCTTGCATGAGTGGACTTGCTCTCGGTATGCTTATGGTCTACCAACAAACGGCCCCTCCATCGCTCGCCAACTGCTACTGACTGATCGCAATGTAATAGCTTAGTCCACTTTATGTGTTCCAGGTATTATCGTGAACCTTTCTTCACGTGAGACCCTTTCTTCAGGCCCTCTAAACCGTGTTATGCCAAGATGTGTAAGATTATGTGTTCCAACAAGTTATTGCAAGAGGCCTCGTTCCCTGGACGAGCCCGCGCCTCTGCGAGTGCTGGCGAACCGCCACATCGCCATCCTGTTGGTCTGGACCTTTTTTTCTGGCACAGCGCGGAGTGTACGTGGAACGATGATATCGACCAGGACTTTGATCATATTAACACCAGTAATAGTGATTTGCATGCATACTGATTCAGCTTAGGGGTGCTACTTTGGTCGACAGCCTGGACACGGCTGCCACACAGCGAACACAAAGCACTTCAAGCACCAATGGCTATCATCAACCTGTGGTCTCCATGTTTCTTTTTCTTCATCAAGGAAGGGTATGGAAGGGGATGGATCCATATCCTCAACACCTGTTAAACTCTTAAGCTGGGCAGCCGTCGCCCCGGGCCATGGTCGCTCGGGCGTCTTGGCACAGGGATCAGGGCGGGTCGTGGTTTGGGCAGCGGCTAGTATGAGGCTCGATATACCATTATAAAAGTATGAGTAGACATGACTCCTAAACGCTACGCTGTCTAAATCTTTAACTTCCCAGGGTTCGGCGGAGTTCGGAGTGAAAGCCAGCCCTTTGTCGGCCTGTGCCGGCTGCCTCCCATCTGGCAGCAGCCGGCAGTAGCTGGCAGTAGCTGACACAGTGCTATGGCCACCTCCCACCTCCGGCCAGCCTTCTTTCTCCTGCATTTCTCATTTCCTGCCTTTCACACCACCATCAATCATGTCGCTCGCAGAACTGTCCACCCGCGTCCCCGATCAACTTCTACTGCCCCGGGCAGCTTGCGCTTCTGCCCTGCTTCGTGTCGGTTGTGCATTGCAATTGCCAAGTGTCTGGCCTGCAATGTCGTCGGGCTAGGATTGGGATCACGTTGGGAACTCTTCTTGATCGTAATTCATAGAGAATAGTCACCCGCGTCCCTAGTCACTCTACTACCCTTGACGGCTTGCAGTTCAGCACTTTGCTTTGCTTTGCTTACATCCACTACCACGGCACTGGGGTCTTCGGTCTTAGGCTCATTTCATGGCGCGCGCGCTCGAAGAAATGAAGAACCGGATTCGCATTCAGTTCACAGCACAGCACAGTACAGTACGTATAGTCTTTTAGACACTTACCATTTGCTTCTTATAGGCATTGCGCCACACGACGCGGACGAGCTATGGCAGACGACATGACCGTCCGGGTTGCGACCACGGTCGTCGCCGTCTGCGAGGGCCCGCAGCACGAGACGACGACGGCTACGACCAACAGCGTTCACCTTGGGCGCTCCTTCAGGTTCGAGGCCACGTACAAACCGGCCGCTTCGATCCTCTTCCGCTTGTCCTTTACCCTCGCCGATGACGTGACGCTCTACCTGCGTTTCACCCCTGACCTCATCGCTTCGCTGAAAAGGATGGCCTGTGGTGGAAATGAGGGCGGCGGCGACAGCGACAACAACCACAACAACCGCCCGCCGCATTTCGAGACGATACGGCGCGACTTGGACAGCCCTCGGGGAACCTTGACGCGCCTCCAGTTCAGCCTCCACTCGCACAGGCGCGGCCAGTTCATCGTGCCGAAGGGCTTCGATCCGAACCACTACAACAACAACAACAACGGCGGCGGCGGCGGCGAAGAAGAAACGCGCCGCATCCTGGCCTCGCTCGCCGCGCTGGCCGCCGCCCCGACTTTTTCGCTATACATGCACGACCGCGACATGCCGAAAGCCCAGTACCAGGCCGTCTACCACGCGTACCAGAGCTGGCCGGCCGCGACGGGCGCCCAGATCGAGGCGTTGGAGCAAATGACGGATCTGCGGACACTGTATAAGGGGAGGGGCGGTGCGCTGCTGGACGCCGAGGCCCAGGACGGCCTTCTGCTGCTTCCGGGGTACACCGAGTGTCCGCCCGAGTACACCGGTCCGGCCTCGGACTATCTGCTGCCGCCCTCTCAGCAGTCGACGGCGTCCAAGGCGGCGTCGTCGTCGTCGTCTGATGTGGCTACTGTCGCTGTTTCCACTCCGCCGGGCTACCGGGACAATGACCACCGCTGTGGACATGGCGGCGCTGAAGGTAAGCATGCATGCCCTACTGCATCAACTACGTCCCACCACCCCCACCGCCGCAATGTCCGCTTACATGGTAACCAGAACCAAGTGGCAAGCGCATCTGGAGCAGCGGGAGCGAGAAGGCCAGCAGCTGGCGGCCGTCGGCGAAGAGGAGGGCGAAAGGTCCAAGTCCTCGGCAGCAGCAACAGCAGCACGATAATGCCACCAGTATTGAAGCCCTTCAAGCCGAGCTCCGGGGCCAGCGCGAACAAGTCGAGATCCTGGAAGAGGAGAACGTCCAACTCCAAAGCCGCATCCAGGACCTCGAGGAGCGGCTCGCCACCATGGAAGAACTCCAAGAGACGGTGGACGACAAGGTCGCGGTGGTCGAGGTGAACCACGATTCCCTCAGGCTGGACCACGAGGGGCTCGAGGAGCGCTTCACGGCGTATGAGGCGGAGGACCGGGCCACGGACTGGCTCGAGCCTGGGTGGAGCGGTACATTCGGGACAAGGCGGACGAGATTGTGGCGAGTATTCGGGGGGATGTGAGGAAGCAGTTAAGGAGGGCTTTTGAGGATTGACTTTACACTTCTGCTTTTTTTTTTGGCTTGCATCGCCTGTGACTGAATTTGTATTGCTTGTGATTGTGAACTTGCCTTACACCTGTGACCTAAGCCACGGGTAGATATGCGTGAGGCAGGGCTTCTTAACTCCTATGCTTAGAATCTAGTTTACGCCCAGGGAGAAGCTCGAGATGGTGAAAGTTGCTGGACCGCTAGTAAACGGCTCAGTTCTAAATTGGGCCGCTTTTGTAATTAGATAGGGAGGTTGACCCGGTTGCTGTCTCAGCTAGTGTCTCAGGTCTCTACATGCTATGAAGGGGCTATAGCTCTGGCCTCCCTCTGGCTAGTGAGTGTAATATACGAACTGACGACGAATCGGTTTCGACAAGGGCCTCAGCGCCTAGAAGCTTGAGTCTATGGAACGAGGCACTTTGATCAACAATGCCACAGGAAGCCTCTAGGGGCTGTGTAAAGATGATGTCCGCTAATGGCGTAACCAAGAGTACGTTTCATGGCCTTCATCGTTAGCTGAATCATGGGAGGATCATTGTTATTGGTCAAGTTCCTTCTATAAGGCGTTGACAGGCGGCGGGGCCTCCTTTCAAGATGATCGGAGTAGTCCTTGAAGCTTAACTCGCAGCGGCTCGTCGTCTCTTTCGACTTCGCCGCCCTTCATATCACGTGGTGGCAACTAAAGCCTCGCGGGTATGAAATTCCAGCTGTTTGTCTGTGCTTTCTCCCTTCTTGGGTTCCCCCCCTGTCTTTCTCCTGTCCACGCACAGTCTAAACCATAATTATATTAATACAATTTTATCCGGCCATGCCCGCATAAAACCGTCTCTTCGACATATCGGAGAATCTAGAGCTTAAGGAACTGATCCAGGTTGCTGGACGTTGGCTTACAAAAGGACGACAGACGCAAGCTGTAGCGGCATGTACAGAAAGTGACATGAAGAGCCCGAACCAACCATCAAATTCTAGTTCGCCCGAGCGTCGTCTCCAACTGGGACCACTTTCGACGTATTCACACCCGCAATGGAACCAGAATGATTCAGTGGCATAACACTGTATTCTCTTTTTGCTGCATCAGCTCGAACAGTCTCTCGAACAGTCTCACGGGCTGTTTGCGGTCCTGAATTCTGTTGGTCTCTACTAGAGCAGCAGTGTCAATTTATAGTTAACGCCCTCGATATGTGTGCCATTTATCTAATCGTCCACATTCGACCCCTCAGTTGGTGGAAGTCAAAATGAGCGGGACAGCCCTCCATCTGTCTGCATCGGGGGTACAGTATAATACTGTCGTGTCTACAGTAATGCCACTCTGTGGTAGGGTGTAGGTAGATATTACCTGGAAATATACATAGAGTTGCTAAAGGCGCCCCCGCTTCAAGAACGAAAACCAGTGAGCAGCAGCAGCAGCAGCAGAATCGGGGCGGATGGAGGCACCAACAGCCGCTGGTACGGCTGGCCCATGGTTTGTCGTGGTCAACACTGGTGGTAGTCCGGTACTCATCTGCCTGTCCGCTCACATTAAGGTACATTCGTGTCCCGTCAACTCCCACCTAGTAATAGTGGAGGAGAAGTGATACTGGCCACTGCTGATCCAGTTCCAGAACCATGTTGACAAGAAGGGTTTCGGGCCAGCTGGTGCGGGCAACCATGGAAGCCAGGACCGGAAACAGCCCACGAGAGTATTCGGGCTCTCGACACAATGCAGCAGAAAGAGAGCAGCTGCTAGATGGCACTGACTCCGAGGTGGCTCATCCCTCTGCTAGGGTTAGTAGTGGGAACATCAGGCTCTAGTCCTGCGCACCAGAATAGGTATGGGCTGCTTCACAAACTGTCGGTCCGGTGTTCATTCCTGTCTCTCAGTACCACTTGAGGACCATTCCGATTCTGCATCACACAGCCCGTGAGACTCTTTCAGTTCAAGCAGCAAAAGGACAGTACCATGTATTACTGGGTGATTCTGGTTCCATTCGGAAATCGGCGTACCAGGATGGTTCTTTCGACCGTCCATATTGCTTCCAAGTCCTCCTCCACATTACTTACCGCCTTTATCTCGGTCGTAGGGCCACTGTTTCAGTTCATTACGTTCAGTCAGCCGCCAAAATCTCCATGAAAGCCGCTCGGAACTTGTCCGTCTGTAGCACGGTGCCGTAGCTTTATTCAGTCAGCTCGCTTGCAATGAATATGCCAAGAGAAGGCGACGAGGAAAACGAAGAACAAAAACGTAACGGAAACGGGAAAAGGGTTTGGCAGGCAGCGGCGCGTACCCGTGACATTTGCCATCCCGCAGGAGCTGCTCGGCCAGGCGGCGCAACGCCCCGACCCGTAAGAGGGCGACGCCGGGCTGGCACCGGATGTAGCGCCAGGCCTGGGCGGGCGTCAGCTCCCCGTCGGAGCAGAGGCTGTACGAGAGCCGTAGCAGGTTGTCGAGGAGGTCGCGGGGCGCGAGGCCGCTGCCGGGCGGTGGGCACGCCAGGCGGCGGCCAGGAGGCGGATCATGGGGCGCGGTGGGCGTGGTGGGCGCGACGCAGAGCAGCTGCGACGAGACGGCCAGGGCGTGGCCCGTCGGTGCGTGCGCGTCGTGGGGGTCCCCCGCCAGATGGCCGAGACAGGGCCCCTCGAGCCTAGAGAGAGGGCCAGAGGGCCCCCTTGCGTCAGCATTGTGGTCGAGCCGGATGCCAGGTGATGTTCCGGAAAACGCCGGCAGGAGGGAGGGAGGGGAGAGAGAGGTGACAAAACTCACGTCAAAACAAAATCCATGCCCACCTCCACCTCGTCTGCGTCCCCGATTCGGGTGTCGTCGTCTCCATGGCTATTCAAGATTGCCGTAGCCGGTGAAGCGCGTTGCGAAGGTTGTTGTGACGTGAGACATTGCTGAAGCCCGAGTTCGCCGAGTCTTTGGTTGACCCCCTCGGGGGCGTGGGAATACCGTGTACCACCGTCTTGGCTAGGCTCGGGGCTGTCCTTGGCTACCGATACAGGGGTAAAGACGTCATCAGCGCTTTGAGAGCTGCGTTGTTGCGTGAGATCGTCGATGATCCTCTGCATCTGTTCGCGTTCTCGCAGCAAGTTTGCTTCGCGGATGCGCGACTGCTTCAGGTCCTCTTCAAGCGACTTGAGGTAGATTTCCTTGCGGTCGCGATAGGTTCTGTCGACAGTGTTAAACTAATTGTAGGATTGATCAGTAGAGCAAGAGGAGGAGGGAGAGACCTACTTCTGCGCCTGTCGGAGTTGGCGCCGTCTCTTTATTGCCGCGTCCTCCTTGGGCGCTGTATATCGAAGCATTGATAGCTTCATTAGTGCACGGTCGGGGCTTTGTGCGCGCAATGGATAATGGGTAAGTACTCACCATTGGGGTTGAAAATACGGAAGAGCCGGTCACCCATTATTGGAGCGTATTGGTACTCGGGAACAGGCGATGAACTAGATAGGATTACGTCTCATTTATTAATGAATCGGCCAGGAATGGGGTGTGCAAAGATGTGGGCGAGACGGCCAGATTTAAAGAAAGGTTCATTCGAAACAAGGATCACGAGATGACAGGGCCTACCTGATATGAACCGGAAGGAGGAAGACCCAAAAAGGTCCGTTGATTACCGAATCCAAATTCCCGCTTCCGGTCTAGCCCTGCGGCTGTTCTTGCACACACAGGGACACAGGGGGGGCTGCAACCCCGCCAAGTCGTTAGGGTCTGTCATTCGTGTATCACTCGGCCAAGTTGACAGGGGTCAGGGGGTACTGCTCTTGTCGCCGACTTGAAGCCGTGTAAATTCAGTTGTCTGTACCGGGAACACAGTGTGCATGCACTGAATACCCTGCAATTA
The DNA here is from genome assembly GCF_038363925.1 of Apiospora phragmitis. Classification (NCBI taxonomy): domain Eukaryota; kingdom Fungi; phylum Ascomycota; class Sordariomycetes; order Amphisphaeriales; family Apiosporaceae; genus Apiospora; species Apiospora phragmitis. The sequence goes on along the minus strand of NW_027117400.1, from coordinate 2,333 downwards.
AGCTTAATGCAACCGCGCCTTGCTTGCCATGTTTGTTTGGGGCGTCTGGCGTCTGCTGGGTAATCCGAATTACCCGATTCGGAAATCTTGATCATTAACCAGTTCTTCGCCCTCATGTGTCCTGGCGCCATGCCATGTGTATATATATAGACAGATCCGTCGGCTTGTTCAGGAGATGGGAGATGTAATTAACCAGCCCATTCGCCTTCTCACCACTTTTTCGTCAGTCCTCCTACGCAGCCAGCCTGCAAGTTCTTCTACTCTCTTTCTCCGGCAGCCGGCTTGTCACGTGTGCTCTCCTAATTATCCCAACATCCTTACTTGATCAGACAAACCTGGCATCTTTATCACGCGCCATCATGCAGTTCATCATCCCCACTCCCTTGTTGGCCGCCCTGATGGCCCTTCCCATGGCCCCGGGAGCGCTAGCTCGTCCGTCGTCGTGCAAAGCCAATCTCGTCGCACCCAGGGCCATCTACACCATCAGCAACGATCAGCAAAACGCCGTGGTAGCCATGCCCGTGCAGGCGGATGGCATGGTGGGCAAAGCCACCACCTCGACTGCTACGGGGGGCATTGGCGCCAACGGTATAGACGGCAGCACAAACCAGCCATCGGCTCCAGATGCTCTGTTTTCCCAGTCGGCCCTGACGGTCGCCGGAAAGGTAAGGAAGCACTTGCGAGCCCTCTCTATATATTTCTAAAAAGCAACTACTTCACTTCTCGTCGTAGTTTCCTCCAGAGGCTAACATCGGATCGGTTACAGATGCTGTTCGCCGTCAACGCCGGCTCCAACACCGTCTCCATGTTCGCCATTGACGCCGCCGACCCGACCAAACTGACCATGGTCGGCAAGCCGGCCGCGGTGCCGGGCGAGTTCCCCACCACGGTCGCGGCGTCGGACAAGCACAAAATGGTGTGCGTGGGCACGACGGGCGCCAAGGCCGGCGTCGCGTGCGCCCCCTTCTCGGCCGCGGCGGGCGGCATCGGCCCCATGGACGCACTCCGACCCTTCGACCTGGGCCAGTCCACGCCGCCCGTCGGTCCTACCAACACGGTCTCGCACGTCTTCTTCTCGCGCGACCAGCAGACCCTCTTCACGACGGTCAAGGGCGACCCGACCAAGAACAACACGGGTTTCCTCGCCCGATTCGCCGTCGTTGCTGCTGATGCGGGCGGCGGCTGCGACGGCGGGGCCGCCACCGTCGCTCAGAAGGGCGCCAAGGCGTCGCCCGCCGGTACGGCCGTCCTCTTTGGCGCCGCCACCATCCCCGGCTCGCAGGACCTCTTCGCGACCGACGCCTCGTTCGGGGCGGCCGTGCTCTCCGTGCAAAACGACGGCCACGCCGTCGCGGTCAAGGGCAAGGGCGTCGTCGACGGGCAGAAGGCAACGTGCTGGGCCACCGTCTCACCCGCCACCAAGTCCGCCTTTGTCACCGACGTCGGTACCAACCGGCTGGTGGAGATGTCGGTGGCCAACGCCCGGGTGATGGGTCAGGTAGACCTCAGCGCCAACGGCGACCCGGGTATGATTGACGTGATGGCAGGGGGCAACTTCATTTACGCGTTGAGCCCCGGCAACGGTTCTACGCCTACTGCCATTACAGTTGTTAATGCAAGGGAAAAGACACAAGTCCAGCATTTCCAAATTGGGCCCGCTGGAAAGAATAGTATGGGGTTGGCCATGGTGGTATAGTTAGATTAGATTAGGTTATAGTTCGAATATTATTCTTAGAGCTCTTTAATATATATAAAAAAAGTCTTTAAGGTCGAAGTTATTTAAAAATTAATAAGAAAGAGAAATAGCGTTAATATAATAAAGGGCTTAAGTTATTTAAAAATAAAGTAAAGGATTTAAATACCCTAGGTATTATTCCGCCGATTATTCGAGTAGAATAACTTCGCGATTTAATATAGCGTACGAGTCTACCCCTTTAGCTTATAATAAAATAATACATAGTAAAGTAACGCGGCTAATTAACGTATCGCGTTACGCGCTTTTTATTTAAAGTATATCGAGGTTTATTAAAGTTAAAATAATACCGATAATTATAGAAAAAACGAATAGAATAAATTATTTTTAAATATATATTTTATACTTTAATTTCGGTAATTAATTTTAATTTTAATTTTTAATTTTTTACTTTTTTTATATTAATATATATTATATATAGAATCGTATGGCGGTTCTATAAAATATACCCGTACGGCGTAGGGTAGCCCAAAATTTTAAGGGTAGGTGTTATAACTTAACTTAACCATGCGGCTAAAAGACCCCACTTACCGGCACGGGGATACGATAACCCGGCCTAGCTACAATATTAGGGTTACTT